>NC_090822.1:42174846-47918346 GCF_000390325.3 Nicotiana tomentosiformis
CACGCTTCCATTCCGAATAGTGTAGTGTCGCCCCACAACTGCACCTTTAGGCCAACGGACCCTTGCTTGCATGGTTGAAGCAAAGCCATGCTCACAACTCGACACATGATGCCCCTATGACAGGTGCGTCAAGTATCCAATCGGCACGGAGGTCTCGTTCCAATATTCGGTAGCCCACGGGACTCGCCGTTTCACACATCGAGCCTCCAGAACCACTTTGATGCCCAACGCAGGCCCAAAGGCATTGCGCCATCCACACGAGTTCCCAAACTCGTGTGGATACCTTTGACACTCCTTTGAGTCATCTAGGCAGGCCCTTGAGGTTGCCCCCAAGGTAGCTCATTCGATACGGCTCGGTGGCAACACGTATGGGGGAGGCAGGTCAGAGCTTTCATCACCTATACCCCCCTTATATATGCTTAAAATTAAAAAGCCCAAGTTGCCTGAGTAGACTGCTCTACGTCAGACCATCAGAAGGACCTTTTCTTACCAGTTCTTGGCCGAAATCACAACTCCAAAATGCGAGTTGTGACATCCTCCCACACTTATAATGTCATCGTCCCCGATGACACATCATGGCTTAAGACATCCCGGAGTCTGCCCCCTCAGGTATACCCATTCAAGCTCCCTTTGTCCTGTGGGTTGGACTTCCTCGAAGTCCTTTCTCAAAATGAGTCGTACCCCATGCACTTCTCCCCCAAGTATCTTCCAAGCGTGCCTCTGCACTTCACCTCCATTCGGTGTTCACTTGGAAAGTGCCTCCGCACTTGCTCCCTCTGGTGTCTAACTTTGTGATTGACCCACACTAGTCAATCACACCATGACCCTCATAGCCTTCATGTCCGTCTGAAGCTTTCCCTTCACAGGTTAGCACATCATGTGCTCTTTTGACATCGCTCCCGTAGCCTTTTGCTCCCGTAGCCTTAAGATGCCCTTGGCATGGCTCCTGTAGCCTTTTGATTCCGTAGCATTAAGATGCCCTCTTGGCATAGCTCACGTAGCATTCCGCTCCCGTAGCTTTTAGTTGCCTTCACTACCTTGAAGATGTGTTCGCTTCCAGACCCACGACTTCGCCCATATGCCTATTGCATAGGCGGGATCCTCCCACACTCAATGTGGAGGATACATCTTAGCTCTGTCATCCCACTTGGCATTCGGCCAGCACTTGGGATGACCTTTGGTGAGTACTACATTCCCAAAGTCATAGCATCGCCGTATTCCCGAACAAAGCTCTTTGTTTTCCAACTGTCACTTCCTCAGCAAGTAGCCAATGCTCCCGGTAGTACTTCAATACTCTCCCTATAGATAGGCACCCTCTTGGCCCTGCTAGCACGGCTTCCTGGTTCGGTGTGCCTCGCACCTGGACACTCACGGTCCCTGATCATTCGACATACTTCATTCCAGAATGACACCTTCTAACTTGGAAATCTGCCTAGTTCCGAAGCTTCGCTATACCCTCGAATCCGTTTTCTCACCTTGGTAATGCCCTCAGGCAACTCAAAGGTCTTCTCCCGAAGGAAAGACACTCAACTTGATGCGTTTCACGCATCCTTGGCAAGATCTCCGCTATGATCATGCCCAAGTTTATAGTCCATGGCTCCGACTCTTCGCAATATGGTTGCACGACCTGGCAAACATGTCTTTCTCTTGGCCATCCGACTCATCGGCATATCACCTAATTCAGTGGCACCTTAGACTCACGAAAGACAATGGAATCACCCATTTCTTTCATCGACCATCAATATCGGGTTCTCAATCTTTGGTGGCATATGAACATCTATCTCTGCTTTGACGTGATCTCGGCACTGACATCCAAAATGTACTCGCCATATCCACCCTTTGCCTTGACGTTGTCCCATGGCATAGTATGGCCTTAATCAGCTCTGATACCAAGTGTCACGGGCCCAAATCCTTACATTGGGTAGCGGCACCTGCTCTCCCGTGCGGCGCCCGTAGTTCCCCTCGCTGCAGGCCAGCTTGTCTCCTTTCCCAGAATTCCCAAGCACGATCATGTGCATGTTGGTGGGAATCACCCGTAGGCTCGCCCCAACTTGTGCCGCCCGTAAGATGCCTAGGCCCTTGGCCCTAGACATGTCGTGGCACTTCATCTTAGGATCACTATCCATGCGCGCCCTGGGGGATTTGCTTAGGACATGCCTTGTCCTTAGCCCAAGACTGAGCATCGCTCCCGCGTGCACAGCCCAATCCTCAAGCTTGACACTCGCCTAGTGCATCCGCGACTAGCTCGTGCCTCACCCGAGTAAGGCAACCTTTAGCCCTTGGCCATTGTCATGCGTGTCTTTCGTGCCATGCCCATACATAGCCCTCTTGCAGCACGCTTCCATTCCGAATAGTGTAGTGTCGCCCCACAACTGCACCTTTAGGCCAACGGACCCTTGCTTGTATGGTTGAACCAAAGCCATGCTCACAAGTCGACACATGATGCCCCTATGACAGGTGCGTCAAGTATCTAATCGGCATGGAGGTCTCGTTCCAACATTCGGCAGCCCAGTTGCAAGCTCAAAGGGACTCTTCCAGGTTGCCTCGCTGCGTTGCAAATTGTAAGAGAATTGAGCTATATCCAGTAGTTCGGCGAGGGAAGCGAAGTTAGCCTGAGTGCTACTTAGCTTCAGCCCTTAGACAATAAATAGCACAATCATGCTAAAGCGATGGCAATCATACAAAACAAGCAAGAAAGCTATGAAAGAAAGAGACACAAAATTGGGAGGCAAGTGCCAATTTTCTGTTGTATTATGCAATATCTGATTCTTACAAAGAATGAGTATAAAGCCTATTTATAGAAACAAAAATGGCTATACAAAGGGGGTGGTTGGCAGGGCTGGTGAGGCTGTTACAGCAGCCTGGTGCATTCCAGCATGGAAAGCTGCCTGGTGCATTCCAGCATGGAAAGCTGCCTGGTGCATTCCAGTATGGAAAGCTGGAAAGGCAGACTTTGTGGGATCTGATGTCAACTATGGACCAGAAGGTCAAAGATGCCTTCCCACTGATGGCTGCTTGTCTCTTGGTTGGCAGACTTTCTGCCAAAGGTGCTTTCAGTGGGCATCTCATCATTTCTGTGTGGGCCTGTGTGTTTTTCCACTGATGGCAGTCCGAGATTTGAGCTCGGACAAGCCACGCCATCGCTGGTTTTGCTGAAAATTAATAGGTGCGATGGCGGGGCGGTGCACGCTCCCCCACTTGAAATGGAGACGACCCCGGTGCCACACAATTGAAGATAATTGTGGACTTGTTCCCTGAACTGCCACAAATCTTCGTACTTCTCCCATGATGCCTCCTCTAGCGAAGTTCCTTTCCAGTGAACAAGGAACTGTGCGCTCGAATTGCCCCATCCTTTTCCACAGACCAACTGATGGTCTATGATGGCTTCCAATTGCTTGTCTGTTGCTTGCGGAGTAGCAAACATTTGGCTTCGGCTGGACTACGCCCGATCCTTGTCTTCGAAATATGGTTTCAATTGGCTATCATGGAAGACTGGATAGATTTTCAGATGACGCGGCATGTCCAGTCGATATGATATTATCCCCACTTTGGCAACAATTTCGAATGGGCCCTCATATCGGCGAATCAGACTATGATGTACGCCTCGTAGTGATTTGAACTGCCGTGGATTTAATTTCACCATGACCCTGTCTCCAATCCTATAGTTGACTGGACGACGCTTTCGGTCCGCAAATTTCTTCATTTTGCGGGCAGCCTTGTCAAGATATGACCTGGCTAGATCGGCTTGTTCCTCCCAAAACTTGGCCATGTGAAAAGCCCCCGGATTTTTCAATCCGACGTTGGCGGGCAATGATTGAGGAGTGTTGGGCTGTTGCCCAGTTGCAAGCTTAAAGGGACTCTTCCCGGTCGCCTCGCTGCGTTGCAAATTGTAAGAGAATTTAGCTATATCCAGTAGCTTAGCCCAGTCTCTTTGATCCCTTGGATAGATAGAGAGGGAGGGCAGAGCTTTTGGTTTTTTCATGTTGTCAAAGAATTGAACAATGATTTTTTTGTGTTGTCAAAGATTTGAACAATGAAAATAGATGGCGAGTGCCTGATTGAATTGATCAGGTCATGTAGGAACAAGGTTCAAGTCTACCGGTCTGTTAGGATGCCTCAGCTGCATACATCACTGCACTTCCACTTGACTGATAATTCCTATTCCTATCCTTCACTTCATTCTTTTTAAGAGTAATGATTTCAGAAAGAGCAGAAAGACAGACTACTATAGAGAGTCTAGTGACTACTAGAGTAGAGTTTTGTCAAAAGGTATGGTATAGCAGCCTTTCCGAGCGAGCCTCTGGGATCTCCTGTAAACCCCCATGATATGGTAAAGGGAGGATATTATGGGAAGCAGTGAGTGTAGATTCCCCTGCAGAGAGCCGGATGAGGGGAGACCCTCACGTCCGGTTCGGAGGGCGGGGATATCCCGACCCTACTATCATTATGCCTTTGCAATGTTACTTGGTTCAACTCTATTTGTGACCTTTTCTCATATGTGGGACTCTCTATCTTCTTGGGTAGATAATCGATCGTCTTTCATTTGGATAGTGAGTAGTTTTTATAATAATAAGTCAAGTCAATAATAATAGAGCTGGAGGAGTGAAAGCCACTTAACTGTAAGGAAAGGAGCGAAAAGCCAGGATGGCTTGATAAGCAAGCAATCCGTTATGTGGGCGCCAACTCCAAGTTCCTTCTCTTCTTTCTTTTTTCAAGTCACGATCAGAATGATGACATTTTTTTTTTGCTTTAGAAAGGAGAAGGGAAAAGGCCAATTTACACCACCATCCTTCCCCAAAGATTCAGTTAGTGTGCATAGACTTCTACTTTCCTTAGGCGACTTTCTTGCCTTACGAAAAGTTGTTCATTTTATTTTTCCGGGATTTTTGGAAAAAAGCCGCTTCCTCCTTGAAGGCGTAAGGAAGAGCCTATTCATGTGCAGTTGATTCTCGAACGAAGCGAAGAATGACAGCGGCTCTCTCTTCCCAGTAGCAGGCGAGGCAAAAAAGACCGCTAACGCCCCTTGCATTTCCCTCTTTGAGTTGGCCTATCAGAAAGAAAAAACGAGTGAATTCGGGCTCATCCCTCCCTTCACGGTCGCAGTCCTCTTAGCCCTAGGGTTTTCTTGCTCGCCCGTAACTCCTCTGTTGGCATTGGTTCATTTTCGGTATGGCTACCGAGGATTTGATTCAATACAGCGGATGAGGAAAATCCAGCAAGCTTAGACAAGATAGAAAGTAATGAAGATAGAAGGTGGGTAGCGAGGAAGAAATCCAATAGACTGCTCACGATTCAACTTCCTATTCAAGTGAATCCCCCTGGAGTGAGCCAGGTCTGGGATCTTTCCCCATAGCTTTCTTTTTTTATTCTTTATCGCCTGATCTTTCTTTTCGTTGTTGAATCTCTCTTTGATTAATCAATGTATGATATTCCGAATCCTCATTACTAATGGAATCCAAATGATCTCTTGATTGATCAGAAGATCTTTTCAGTTGGCTAGAATCCGTTACTTAAACGAAACTAGATCTTGTGGAATCATATTGAATATTTGATGATATATTGCTAAAAAATCGATCCTTGTTTACCAACCACACATTGTCTAACCAAATCCAATTCTCTCTCGATATGTTCCTCAAAAAATCCGATTCGGGCGGATTCTTCCCCCAACTAACGAAGAGATCTTGGCGGAATTGCCACATATGAAATTGAGCACAATTTTACAAATAAATAGCCCACTTCTTTCTCGATAAGAGATGGGAAAGATGCTCAATATCATTTGATTGAATAGTTGACCCAGCCCCTTGTTGTTTGAAGAAACCCTCCACTTCAATTGGTATTTTTTTCACGAAAAGCAGACAGACAAAAACGGACAAGAAACCTTTCTTCCAAGTCACACCATAAGAGCCATTTATTATCTTTCTTTGATTCCAGATCAAATATTAATTTCATCATTAATTTCTATCTAGATTATATATCTATATTATATTAAGTAGATTGTAGATTTCGATGTATATCTATCAGATCGTGGCTTCATGTACCAAATATTTTAATATCGTTGCATACGATATTTTTGTTTTGTTCCAACAGTGTGATGAAGAATAGATCCGAGAAAGAGACTTTCATTTCCAGTATCTTATTTATTTATTTTTACTGAATTTTTGATTTTCTAAAAGGAAAATCTAAAAGGAAAAATAGTAGATTATCCCTTTTTCTAACAGATAAAAGAATCTAAAAATAAATATTCGATCGAACTGTCTTTTTTCCTTCGATCCGTGGAAAGATATACTATGGGGTTTTAGATTTATTTATATGAAGTATGAAGGAAAGGGATCACTTGGTCCTTGAAGAGTTCTTTCAAAATAAAGAATTGATTGAATTGTCTTATTAGGACAATTCATGGTTCATATGCTTAGTCAGAAGGAATAATCCAATGGAGTTCATGGATTTACCTAGGTAAGTTTATGGGCTAATCAATAAAGGATTTTTATCTTCGAAACCTATTGGAAAGGGCAGTGCAAGAGAAATCATACAAAAATGATCGAATCTTCGGACGCCCCGAAAAAGATATGAGGTGCTCGAAAATGGTCGAAGTAGTTGAATAGGAGGATCACTATGACTATAGCCCTTGGTAAGTTTACCAAAGACGAAAATGATTTATTTGATATTATGGATGATTGGTTACGAAGGGACCGTTTCGTTTTTGTAGGCTGGTCTGGTCTATTGCTCTTTCCTTGTGCCTATTTCGCTGTAGGGGATTGGTTCACAGGTACAACCTTTGTAACTTCATAGTATACCCATGGATTGGCTAGTTCTTATTTGGAAGGCTGCAATTTCTTAACTGCTGCAATTTCTACTCCTGCTAATAGTTTAGCACATTCGTTGTTGTTACTATGGGGGCCTGAAGCACAAGGAGATTTTACTCATCGGTGTCAATTGGGGGGTCTGTGGACTTTTGTTGCTCTCCATGAAGCTTTTGGCCTAATAGGTTTCATGTTACGTCAATTCGAGCTTGCTCGATCTGTTCAATTGAGACATATATATATATATATATATATATATATATATATATATATATAAAATAAGTTCCAAACTCGGACAAAGTTACACACTGTTCAGGTAAAAAAAAAATAATGAAACAAAGTAAGACAATTGCTATTGCTACCAAATACAATGTAGCAGTAGCATAATTATAAATGAAAAGTACTAATCTACTAATTTGAAACATCCAATTGTTGCCGACGCCAATGAATTCACACACCAGTCTAAACAATCCCTGGTATCTTCCAAAAAAATCTTGAAACATGCATGTTGAACTGATGGCTTCTGGCTTCTGAGGAATCTGGTGTATTGTGTTGCTTTTTGTTGTTGGGAACTAGTGAGCGAACTATTCAGACTTGCTAAGTTTGGACTCCTGGGACTGTTCAGCTAGAACTCTCCGGTCAACTCTTTCAACTTAGGCTTCCAACCTTGGGACTAAGTGTCCCAACTCATTCCGAAACATTGCCGGAACCAAACCGACCATGCCAGTGAGTCACATAATAACAAATGAGCACAGAATAAGTAATAAATGGGGGCACGGGGTTATAATACTCAAAATGATCAGTTGGGTCGTTACAGATGTCTAGTAACTAGGCCTAATGGTACAAATATTAATCTACACATAGCAAAATATGCTCAAGTAAGTTGTGGCGCAACACCCATAATTTATTTATGCGGTTGTTCCATCCTCATATGACAAGATGAAAAGGGTAGTTATTCCTGATGCACTCAAGTATTAGTTTACACATAGTATTATTGTTTCTTTTTATACTGAAGTTACTATCCTCTTCTCGTCTAGCTAGGGTATTGAGGCTCGAGGCAGGACATACATACTGCTTTGAGAAAGCTTTCATCAGAGGTTGGATGGAATCAATATGATACTATCAGGGTAGGTTTCTTGTATCTTGTTTTTGATCTACCCTACATTCATTCTCTCTAGTTAGTTGTTGTATTACTTCACATTTAGAATCAATGGAGCAACATATAGCAGTTGTTAGCTATGTCTTGTCAAATAATGTTCTTGACTTTATTTTCATGTATTATTTACCAATAGGAAAATGTAATTTTCTGCTCCAAGAAGCACCTAGAGTTCCTTTTCTTTCTGCTTAACCCTTATTCATGTAACAATGAGCTCCGACTCCTATTTCTGGAATTTTTTGTAAGATGAGTTTTCATACTTATAGTCTGCAATTATAACTGAAGTTTTAGTTTTCTGTTAGAATATTGGACTTTTGATGGTGACTTCTCCCTTGTTTGTGATAATCACAGGATCTTGAGAATAAGAGAGATAAAGCAACATATAAGAGGAGAAGTCAGTTAGCAAAACAAGCAGTACAAGCACCACGAATTCCATTTCAAAGTAGCAATTCCTTTTCCTTTTCATATTTGAATGTATATATTGCTAAACTTTGTTCTTTAAATTGTTGAGAACTCATAGGACACAAATAATATGAACTATGCAAAATAGGTCCTTTGTTGGTAGTAATTGCTACCTTATATGTAAAAAAGGTAAAAGTCAATGTGCTGCTAGTGGTATATCTCGTTATGCTAGTCTTAAAGATTACAAGTTTTTCTATCTTTTTGCTTGATGGACTAATTCTTTGCTTGAACCATTACTATTGTCCTTGGATGTGTGATATAATATTTTGGTCATGACTTTCAATCTTCAAGCACTATTCCTTTTTCTTTAGCTAATCTCTGTAGGAAGGTTTCCTGTTTTAATTTGGTTGAAATAACTATACTTGAACTCCTAAATGTTTTTGTTTGGTTACCAACTGGTTGGATGCATTAAGGACTTTCGAAATGGTTTCTTACAAGATGGGCAACCCTGATTCCAAAGATATTGATCAAACCTTAAGTATGTCGATTCGTCTGAACGAGAAGATATTGAGGCTTCTCTCACACGTATAAACTCTAAAACCTAGATAGTCCCCCAGCACCTTCACCACAAAAAAATACCATCAATAATATTTCCTTTAGTTCCTTTATCAGAAATTCTTTCCAGCATCTTTTGTATAACCTTAAGTCATAATCAAGTGAGGACCAGCTAATTATTTTGCAGGTCCTATGAACTTGATATTGAGAGAAAAATTTGAATGTTTTTACAAGAGAATATATAGAGGTACAAACAATCGATTTTTTCGGCGAGTTTCAGGAAATGTGTGTTCCTATTTCTATTAATAAGAAGGCCTTAATTCTTGTTGAGTTTAGTTGTGTTGCGGTAGTTTTTAGGAAAAAATACATTTATTTTTATCATTAAGTTTACTAAGTATAAATTAGGTGGATGTAACACACTAATGTAATGAGAGATTATGTATATTAGCATTTTATCTGTAAGTATTGGTGTGACACAAGCTTTGGTCTCTATCTACGTGTGCATGTTTAATAGTAAGCAGAGTAAAATCTTAAAAATGGAGTAAAAATATCACCTTTGCATCCTTGTCGGATCTTTGGGTTTTGCACATTTCTCTAGTCTTCTTTCTTTTTCTAAAAAGAAACGTGAATACGTCCATTATGCTCTTGTAGGCTAAAACAGCAAGTGCTCCACATGTTTGTGCTATCTCCTTGTTGGATTGCTATTGTTAAGTACAGATAGACTTAAGAAATCTGCAATATTAATGAAAACCATTGATACCTTTTAGAACACGCTTATGTAAGTTTGTTAGGCAGATATTCATTTGAATGCATTTGTAAAGTTGTTTATGAGCCTATACTGCTTTGAGATCTTCAAGCACAAATCTATCTTTTGAGAAATTTCTTGTTCACTTGTTTTAATGAGATTTTGTAGTAGCACTTCCTTAATATGCTAGTATGAGCACGTAAATGTCACGTAGATGGTTTCCTAACTATTGATGAACTTCATATGTGGTTGTTTATTTACATTTATTTTATTTTATTATTTCACGTCATACATTATGATGTTCAAAATCTTTGCTCATGGTTGATTTCATTATGATCAAGACTTGGAGAATCTTTCTTATGTCACTTATTGTATATAGCTACTTGATAAACAATTTATTAGATGCTAAATGACACTAGTTATTAGATTCAAATAGGTTAGTGCTTTGGTTATGCTGTTGGCACTTCCAATTTATAAATTAGTAGTTCTGATGTGTGGATTAATTAAATGCATTAATCTTTTTGAAGAGAGTATCATTTTAAAGATAAATAAGCATACCGGGTAATAATTAAGTGAAAAAATTCTTTCTTAAAAGTTAGCGGAAATAAGAAAATTTGTTAAAAGGTCATTATTATAGAAATTATATAAACTTTTATCGACAGTAATAAAAGATATTAAATAAATGAATAAAGGTGAGTTCAAGGATAATTTTAGTGGCCATTATATTTGTTGCCAAAAGAGGTTCTTTTTACCACTTATTAAATTGAGTTTTAGCGGCAACAATAAAAGCTGCAAAAGGTAGGGCTTATGAAAATTTTAGTGAGATTTAGTGTCCATTATAATTGTCAGTAATATTTGCCACTAAAACTAAAGGACTTTTACCTGCCATAACATGGGCCTTTAACATTATTCAGATAAATGGTCGCTAAAGGCTTTGCAGACGCTAGCTACAACGGCTAATAACTAATTGCTGATAAATGTTTTGGCGCCCATTTTTATTGCCGCTATAAAGCATTTTAATTGCCACTACAAACCTTTTTTTGTCGTAGTGTCTTTCTTCATTCTCCTCTACCAATAGAGTTTTTTCAAGTCACAGTACATCTTCGTGACACCTGGGTGAATAGAATAGCACGAATTGTGCGCCTCCTCAAGAATCAATTCTCTCAACCCGTCAACATTTGGAATACAAATCCGGCCCTGAAGCCGCATAACACCATCATTTCTAATTACAACCTCCTTGGCCCCACCCCACTGCACCGTATCCTTCAACACCAACAAGTAAGGATTATCAAACTGGCGAGCCTTGATATGCTCCAACAATGAAGACTGTGCTACAACACAGGCAAGAAAACGGATGTGTTCCGAAATATCTAATCTCACAAACCGGTTGGCTAAAACCTGAACATACATGGCTAGTGGCCTCTCAGCTACCGATAAATATGCCAAACAACTCATGTTCTCCGCCTTCCTATTCAATGCATCGGCCACTACATTGGCCTTCTCCGGATAATATAATGTGGTGATATCATAGTCTTTTAGCAACTCTCGCCATCTACGCTGCCGCAAATTAAGGTTTTTATTCTTGAATAGGTGCTGGAGACTCCGATGATCGGTATAGACCTCACAATGAATGTTGTACAGATAGTGCCTCCAAATCTTCAGTGAATGAATAATGGCTGCCATTTCTAAGTCATGAACAAGGTAATTATTCTCATGAACCTTCAACTGTCAAGATGCGTAGGAAACCCTACCATCCTGCATCAATATCACGCCAAGCCAATACGCAATGCATCATAATACACGGTGTAAGATCCCGAACTTGTAGGAAACACCAACATTTGGGTTGTAGTCAAAGCAGTCTTGAGCTTCTAAAAGCTCAGCTCACACTCGTCGGACCATCTAGAAAGAACACCCTTATGGGTCAACTTTTTCAGTGGGGCTGAGATAGATGAAAACCCCTCCACGAACCGGCAATAATAACCCGCCAAACTTAGGAAGATCCGAATCTATGTAGCTTGAAGTAGGTTTAGTCGTGTTCTGAACTGCCTCAATCTTTTTAAGATCCACTTTAATGCCCTCGGAAGATACAACATGGACCAAAAAGGCAACCGAGCCCAACTAGAACTCACACTTTGAAACCTTTGCATATAACTAACTATCCATCAAGGTCTGAAGTACGACCGGAAGATGCCGCTCATGCTCCTCTCGACTGCCGGAATAAACCAAAATATTATTAATGAAGACGATCACAAAAAAATCCAAATAGGGCTTGAACACTCGGTTCATCAAATCCATAAATGTTGATGGGGCATTAGCCAAATCAAATGACATCACTAAGAACTCATAATGACCATACCGAGTATGAAAAGCTATCTTAGGGACATCCGATGCCCTTATCTTCAACTGATAGTAGCCAGATCTCAAGTCAATCTTTGAAAATACTTTGGCACCCTGAAGCTGATCAAATAAGTCATCAATCCAAGGAAAAGGATAATTGTTCTTGATAGTGACTTTGTTCAACTGCCGATAATCTATATACATCCTCATCGTTCCATCCTTCTTCTTCAAAAACAACAGTGGTTCACCCCAAAGCGATACACTAGGTCTAATGAATCCCTTGTCAAGAAAATCCTACAACTGCTCCTTCAATTCCTTCAACTCAATTGGGCCATACGGTATGGTGCGGTAGAAATGGGCTGAGTGCCATGAATCAGATCAATACAAAAGTCAATATCTCTGTCGGGTGGCATTCCCGACAGATCTGTAGGAAACACCTCTAGGAACTCGCGCACAACTGGTACTGAATCTATGAAAGGAACCTTCGCACTAGGATTACGGATATAGGCCAAATATGCTAGACACCCCTTCTCGAGCATACGTCGAGGCTTCACATAAGAAATAATCTTGCTAGTAGAATGGCTAGAAGTACCTCTCTACTCTAATAGAGGTAACCCCGGCATGGCTAATGTCACAGTCTTGGCATGACAATCCAAAATAGTATGATAAAGTGACAGCCAATCCATGCCTAATATAACATCAAAGTCCACCATATCATGAAGTAAGAGATCTACCCTAGTCTCATAGCTCACCATAGAAATCACACACGAGTGATAAACACTATCTACCATAATAGAATCTCCCACAGGCGTGGACACAAAGACAGGAACACTCGAAGAATCACGAGGCATAATCAGATATGAAGCAAAATAGGATGACACGTATGAATAAGTAGATCCTGGATCAAATAAAACTGAGGCATCTCTATGGCAAACCGGAACAATACCTGTGATGATGGCATTAGATGACTCTACATCAGGCCTAGATAAAAATACATAAAAATGGGGTTGGGCCCCATCACTCTGACCTCTGCCTCTCGGACAACCTTTAGCTGGCTGGCCTCCGCCTCTAATGGCCTGATCTCCACCGCTAATAGCCTGACCTCAACCTCTAGCAGCCTGACCCCCGCCTCTAGCTGGCTGAGCGGACGGTGGAGCAACCGATGCCGGAACCATGGCACGAGAATCCTATTGTGGTATGCTGCCCCTGTGACCTAGGGCAGAACCTTGTGACTTGCCTCGGATCCCCACAAGTATAACAAGTACTCGGCTACTGTGACTGCTGATCCTAGAACTAACCCTTTCAACCTGAATAACCACCCTGATAACTCAGGATCGAAGGTGCACTAATAGGATCTGAAGGTGCGGTGTAGGCTAGCAGCTCAAGATGAGATCCATAAGAACTAGGACTATCTGAATCACCGTGGGATTCCTAAAGTGCTGAGTGAATCGACATAGGATGATGGCCTCTACCAAATGAACCCCTGCCTCCAAACGAGGCACCATTGAAACCACCAAAGTGACGAGTCCTCTTCTCAGATACCGCCTCTTTATCCTGACCACGAATCATTTCGATCCGTCTAGCAATATCTACTGCCCTCTGGAAAGAAATATCATCCCCATCTCTTTGGCCATCTATAGCCTGATACCAAAAGCAAGAACATCAATGAATCTCCTCACTCTCTCCCTCTCAGTAGGAAGCAATACGATTGCATGGCGAGCTAAATCCATGAATCTAGTCTCACACTAGGTAACAGTCATGCTACCCTACTGAAGGCGCTCAAACTGCCAGTGATACTCCTCTCTCAGAATAAAAGGAATGAACTTCTCCAAAAATAGTTGTGAAAACCTGATCCCAAGTGAGTGGCGGTGAACCTGCTGGTCTGCCTCACTCATAATCCTGCCACCACCTCTTGGCAGAACCGATCATCTGAAACACTACAAAGTCAACTCCATTGGACTCCACGATACCCATGTTGCGGAACACCTCGTGGTAACAACAATGAAATCCTGTGGGTCCTTAGAAGGTGTGCCACCAAAGCAAATAGGAAATAACTTTGTAAAATTGTCCAATCTTATCAATCCCTTTAAAAATAATGCGGGCCTCTCCCCGGTCTATTTAGCAACAATAGGTTGAGCCACTCCAACTAGCGGAACTGTCAAAGTCTGACATCCTTGAGCCATCTTCTCTGGTGTGTGAGCAGCGGGGGTTTGTGCTCCTCCCCCAGCTTGAGAGACAGTTGGTGCCACCGGAATTGTATCGGTCTGGGCCACGCTCTCCATAAGGCCCACCAAGCAGACTAGAGCATCCTGAAGTACCGGGGTAGAAATAAACCCCCCGGGACTTGAGCAGTTCCAACTAGCATGGTCTGAACATGAACCTCCTCCTTCTGCTTGATCTCAGGCTCCGAAATAGGTGCTTCTACACGTGATCTAGGTTGAGCTCCGCCTCTGTCTCGACCCGGGCCCTGGCCTCTACCCCTAGTAATGACAGCAACCCGGGGCTTCATTCTGACCTACCGTGGATGTTGTGCATGTCCTCACCATCTGAGAGAGAATAAGAATGGAATGATTCAAACTTCAGTGATAGAATAAAATCGAACAATAGAGAAAGAAGAAGCAAAATTTTCCTAAAGCTCTATAGCCTCTAGAAGATAATTACAAACGTCTCAGTACCTATCCTCCAGACTCTACTAAGCTTGCCCATGACTTGTGAGACCTAGGCAACCTAGTTCTCTAATACCAACTTGTCACGACCCGGAATTCTCAACCTCGGGACCGTGATGGCGCCTAACATCTACTTGCTAGGCAAGCCGACGTTATTAGATTAATTAACCAGTCTTGAACAATTATTACAGAGTGATGATAAACAACGATTAATAAACTCAAAGTTTAAAACAGTGGTAGTATAAATAATGCGATGCTAACTACTCTTAGAAATCTAGAGTCACAAGTACATGAGCGAGCAGCTAGAATACTACATATATGGTCTGAAACAAAGTACGACTGTTTGAAACTAAATATACAGTAAACTAGATAAAGAAGGGGACTTCAAGGTTGCGGACGCCGTGCAACTATACCTCAAGTCTCCAATGCGGCTGAATCCGGGTAGAGACACCACTAGACGTCGGGACCAACACCAGTATCTGCACAAGAAGTGCAAAAGTGTAGCATGAGTACAACCGACCTAACATTCTCCGTAATTGTCGAGCCTAATATCGACGAGATAGTGACGAGGCTATGACAAGACACCTACGTAAATCATGAACATATATAAACATAAAGCATCAAAATAAAAAGTAAGACAATTAAATATTAACTGGGAGCGGATACGTAGAAAGGGGAGTACGATAAGAACGGCAAGTACAAACTCACCGAATAACCTTTCTACGAAAAACAATAATAATACAACAAATTAAATCATCAATCTGGAAACCAAGAAAGCAATTAAGTCAACAATGGCACGGCATCACCCTTCGTGCTTTTACTCTCGTCCTCACTATGTAATTCCATAAATGAAATAGCACGGGACCACCATTCGTGCTTTTACTCTCAGCCTCACATGTGTAATAAATGATAATAAGCAATCAAATGCACGACATCACCCTTCGTGCTTTAATCCTCACAATCTCTCAAATGAATGATATCGTATGCAAATAAGGCACTGCAATATACTTTGTGCTTTTCACTCTTCCTCACCAAGCAACAACATTAATCCAAAATAGCAAAACAAGACGGGAAGCTATTTCACCTCAAACTTAGTGAAATGATAATTTATCTCAATATTCAAAATTCTAACAACTCCAAAATAATCAATAGATAAGAAGGTTAATAATTAAGGAAGTAATAATCTAACTACGACATGGAAAATATAGTCATGAAAACAACATAGTAAAATACAACAATTTCAACCCGCATGCTTTAACCCAATTACAGCGTATATATACTCGTCACTTTTTATATACACCGTTCTCACACATAATTCACATAGCAAATAGACCAACAAGTCCTAATCCCTCAAGTCAAAGTTAACCACGATACTTACCTCACTCCGCAACCAAATCAATGCTCAACCACGACTTTTCATTTAGAATTAGCCTCCAAACCAATAAAATCAACGACAAATATAGTTCAAATAATTTAAAATAGGCTTTAGAAACTACCCACGAGCGAAAAAAATTTAATCTTTAATGAGTTTGGAAAAGGTCAACAAAAGTCAACCCCGGGCCCGCTTGGTCAAAACAGAAGATTCGAAAAACAAACTCAATTACCCATTCAACCCCGAGCCCGATTATATAATTTGTTTTGAAATTTGACCTCAATTTGAGGTCTAAATCTAAATTTTATAAAATCCCCAATTTCTACCCAAATCCCTAATTTACTAACCAATGAATTAGGGATGAAAAACCTTTTCACAATCGCCCCTAGGCCGAGCTCTAACTTCAAAATGGTGGAAAATGGTTAAAGTCCCGACTTTAAGCGATTTTAATACCTAGGTGTCAGGTTTACTTCATGTTCGCGAAGCACCTGATGCGTTCGCAAAGAGCAGCAGCCAAATGGCCTTTGCATTCACGAGGTCCTCTTTGCATTCGCGAAGGCTTAATCCCCGCCTGCCTTTGTGTCCGTGAACCATGGTTCATGTTTGTGAAGAGGAACCGCCTGACTTGCCCCCAGATACCACAAAGCTATGTATTTGCGAGAAGTTTGTCGCATTCGCGAAGGGTAAACCCTCCTCTACTTCGTGTTCACGACCAGGTCCTTGCGTTCGTGAAGAATAACCAATCCCCAACCCAAATTTTACCTTCACGATCACGAGATAAGCTTCGCGATCGCGAAGCACAACGCACCAGACACCAGAAACTGTTGAAAACCAGCAACCTCTTAAGTCTAAAATGGTCTGTAGCATACCCGACACTCACCCGAGCGCCTCAGGCTTTAAATCAAACATGTACACAAGTGTAATAAGATCATACAAACTCGTTCACATGATAAAAATACCAAAATAACACCTACAACAATGAATCAGACATCAAAACGCATGAAATTTTAATAAAAAATCAAGAACCTCTAGAATTACAACTAAGCATCTGAATCCTATCAAACCAATTCCAAATTGCACCAAATTTTGCAGACAAGTTTCAAATAGAAAATTAGACACATAACAAGTCCCAAAATCAAAATTTGAACCCGATAGCCATAAAGTCAACCTACGGTCAAACCTAGGAAGTTTTCAAACTTTCAAATTGCTAACTTTTGGCAAAATAAGTCAAATCAACCTAGGGACCTCAGAATTTAATTTCGGGCATACGTGCAAGTCTAAAATCATAATACAGACCTACCGAAATCGTCAAAATATCGATCTAGGGTCGTTTACATAAAATGTTGACTGTAGTCAACTCAAGTTATTTTTAAAGCCAAAAATCATATTTTCTTCTAAATTTCACGTAAAACTTTTCCGGAAAAAGACCTGGTCTGCGCACGAAAATAAAGAAATATCAAATGAAGCTAATAGGGGTCTCGAAACATAGAAATAAGGGTTATTACTCAAAATAACCTATCAGATCGTCACACATAAAAATGTTCTTTTTTATTGGATAGCGATTAGATTTGAACTCATAATCTTTGCATGCTCAAATATAATATTGAATTATATGATAATTTTATCTAAAAGGGTTGAATTGTTGAGATTAATCCTTACAATACAACTAACCAAACGAACCACTGCATAAAAAACCAGTAGTATTATTCATTGTTTGGTTGGTCTTTTAAGAAAAAAAATCTTGGTGTAAAATCCAACACAACTAATATAATGTTTAGTTGGTTTTTTTCTTCATACATAATACCGTATAAACTAATAAAAATAATTTATGTAATATTTTATGCGGGGTAGAATATAAAATAAGAATACAAGTACATATATAATTATAGACCTCAATCACTCTTCAGAAATGGTGATAGAGATCTATGCTCGTACTGTAAGGTTATCCCGAGTGAGATTCTCTCGTCCCAACATAGGCTCTTGGTTATGTACTTAGAGATTAAGGGGGGAGGAAAAAGAGACATATGTATGGTCAACTTAGGATCAAGTGGGGAGCCTTCTTAAGGACAAAACACATGAGTTGGGGGAAAAGTTGCTAGCTGTGGGGGCTTGGAGGAGTAGTGGGGACGAGAATAATATGTGGACCACGACAACAAGTTGCATTTGGGAAGATGCTAGAGATTGTTAGGGGTCTCAAAAGGTCATTTGAGAGGTCACAAAGGGGATTGGTGGTGGAATAGTGAGATCCAAAGTAAAGTTGAAGCAAAGAAAGCAGCATACATGAATCTGGTGGAGAGCAAGGACGAGGAGGAAAAGATTGCTAATAGGGAGGGGTATAAGAAGGCAAGGACGGAGGCAAAGCTAGTAGTTATAGAGGCTACGACTGCAGCTTTTGAACGTCTGTAAGAAGAACTGGGAGCAAAGCGGGGATAAGAAGTTGTACAAGTTTTCCATGGTGAGAGAGAGAAAGGCCCGTGACTTGGACCAAGTGAAGTGCATTAAGGATGAGAAAGGCAAAGTATTGGTGGAAGAGGTACTTATTAGACGAAGATGGCAAACTGATAAGTGAGTATTTTACCAACTTGTCCATCTTTTAATCACTTTTGCTATGTTTGATTGATAACATCTTGTGTTTAATGGCATTCACTTCTATTTTACAGGTTTTATGTGATTTAGAAAGTGAAAACGAGTCAAAAAGGAGCTAAAATAAAGAATAGAAATCTGCCCACTGAATTACCCCTCGCGAACGCGAAGGAGTAAGGCTAACACGAAGCAGCAGGAACCCAAACCTTCGTGAACGCGAAGGACAGAACGCGAACACGAAGCTGCACAAGCCAAACCTTCACGAACGCGAGGGATACATTGCGAAAGCGAAGCTGCAAAAATCAACTCTTCGCGAACGCGAAGTTCAGACCGCGAACGCGAAGCTGTAGGTAGTCAAACCTTCGTGAACGCGAAGGCTGGATCGCGAACGTGAAGAAGACATTTGCAGAAAAATTGGGCAGTTCTGGAATTTTACATTTTTTACCCCCAAACCATCTAATACACGACCTAGCTCATTTGTAAGATATCTTTGGCAGACATTGACAGTCTCTGCACATCTTGGGCAGCTTTTGTCCCTTTTTGGAACTAGGTTTCTTGCACACACACTTGGGTCTTGAAGATTTGGAGCTTTTGGTTGAGAATTTCTTACCCATTTATGTTCAATTCTTCATTTTCTTGCTTTGTATTGGATATCTAAGTGTGTAGTATTTTTTCTAGCATTTAAATCTTGCTTATGGTAATATTCATATTTAAAGTGTGGATTAAATACCTTGTTATACTTATGTATTGAACGATTTTTATTTATTGTGAATTGAGTTATTATTTCTTTAATTAATCTTGTTATTAAATATTTTCAAAGGGATTAGCTAACCCTAGGACTCGCCCATTCACTTCGAATTAATTTTGGAAAAAATAATTCGGGATTTGGAAAGATTAATTAATAAGAACTTGAGGCGTTAACCCTAACTTTATAGATTCTACCTAGGAATAGGATTGAGCTACTTATAGCCATATTCAGGTGTGCTTAATCTCTTAATTATTTTAGGGATAATTCAATTAGGAAGTCTTGTTAGTCTTCGAAAGAAGCTAATATAGAATTATTACTCGAGGCTAAATAATTATTAACTCGTTCATATTTGTAAAATCGTGAAATATATTGGATCGTTACCTGAGTGTAATTCCCAATGCATCCATGCTTGAAGCCATTGATCATTTTACTTGCTTTCTAGGTTAGTTTACATTTTCGCAATTAGTTATAAATATTTTCTCAAAACCTTTCTACGTGTTTGGCTTAGCATAATAAGTGATAATTCTCTTACATGCCTAATCGTCTACATATTGTTCTCTATGGGATTCGACCCCGACTCATAGTTGGGTAAATTATATTGCATGCGACCGTGTCTATTTACCTTTTAGTAGTGGATTTGGACGTCATCACAAACATACTTTCATAAATGCTTGAACGAAGAAGGGGATAAGAGCATTGTGCTAGGTGACTTGGAGCACGCTGAGAGTCGTCGAGATTTTGGATATTGTAAGCGTATTAAGGATGAGGAGGTTGTGGAGGTTATGCCTAATATGAGCAGGGGAAGAGCGACCGGGCCAGAGAAATTTTGATGGAATTTTGGAGGTACGCAAACTGGGAAGCCATCGAGTGTCTTACTAGGTTGTTTAATGCCATTTTTAGGACAAAAAAAATGCCCAAAGAATGGAGGTGGAGTACAATGATTCCGTTGTACAAGAACAAGGGCGATATCCAAAATTGCAATAACTATAGCGGTATCAAGCTACTAAGCCATACCATAAAAGTTTGGGAGAGAATGGTGGAAGCGAGGGTGAGGCGAAGTGTGTCTATTTCCTAGAACAAATTTGGATTTATGCTGGGGCGTTTGACTACGGAAGCTATTCATCTCGTTAGGAGACTAGTGGAGAAGTATAAAGAGAGAAAGAGAGACCTACATATAGTATTCATTGATCTTGAAAAAACATATGATAAAGTCCAGATGTTTGGAGGCTAGCGGTATTCCGATAGCTTACATTAGGGTGATTAAGGACATGTATGATAAAGCTAAGACCCGGGTAAGGGTTATCATCTCGTAACCCTTTTTTATTTGCCTTGGCGATGGATGCTTTGACGCGCCACAATCATGGGGAGGTGCCATGATGCATATTATTCGCTGATAATATAGTATTGATTGATAAGACGCAAGGTTGGGTTAGCGCGAGGCAGGAGGTTTGGAGACAAACCCTAGAGTCGAAAGGTTTCAAGTTGAGCAGGAACAAGACATAATACTTGGAGTGCAAGTTCAATGATATGACTCATGAAGCAGATATGGACATGAGGCTTGATTCACAAGTCATCCCCAAGAGAGCTAGTTTTAAGTACCCTGGGTCAATAATCCATGATAATGGGGAGATTGATGATGATGTCATACATCGTATTGGAACAGGGTGGATGAAATGAAAGTTAGCACTGAGTGTGTTATGTGACAAGAATATACCTCTGTGACTTAACGGTAAGTTCTACAGAGTGGTGATTAGACCAACTACATTGTATGTGGCAGAGTGTTGGCCTGTCAAGAAATCTCACTTCCAGAAGATGAAAGTGGTAGAAATGAGAATGTTGAAATGGATGTATAGGCATACAAGGAGAGATAAGATTAGGAATGAAGATATTAGGGACATGGTAGGAGTGGTCTCTGTGCATGACAAGATACGAGAAGTGAGGTTAAGATGGTTCAGACATGTGAATAGAAGGGACACAACTGCCTTAGTGAGGAGATGCGAGAGGTTGGCTGTGGGGGATATGCGAAGAGGTAGAGGTAAGCCAAAGAAGTCGTAGCGGAAAGTAATTAGGCAGGACATGGCGCAACTCCAGCTAACCGGGGACATGACCTTTGATAAGAGGGTGTGAAGGTTGAGGATTATGGTTGAAGGTTAGTAGGTTTCTGAGCATTCGTCTTTTCCTTACCGGTAATATTTGTATTGTTTTGGCATTCCTTTAGGCTTATTTTTTACTATATGTTGTTCTCATTCTTACTTCTATACATATTATTGTCTTTTTCGCTTTGGTTTATTTAATATTGTGTTGTTGGTACTGTTTGCTGCTATTGCTTTTTTTTCATATTTTTTGTGCTGATGATCTATCGAAAACAACCTCTCTATCTTCACAAATGTAGAGGTAAGGTCTACGTACATCCTATTCTTCCCAAACCCCACTTGTGAGATTCTTTCTAGGTATGTAGTTGTTGTTGTTGAATACATGAATTAAAATAAGAAATGACAAAATTCCCATTATCGTTTTAGAATTTAGATCTCTTTCCTTTTCTAAAGCAGCGAATGTACTCTCTGAATTAGATTTCTTTTCTGGGTTAAAATTGGTTGTGTCCTCTGTGTGCTCGGTTACAACCTTCCAGTAAGCACTTGAAGTACTAGCATACATCAATTTCGAATTTCAGGTTGTATAACAAAAAGAGTTCTACTGGAGTTAAACAATGATTTCTAACAATTTCATATCAATTTCAAAAAGAAAAGCAGAAAATATATTTTTTAAATTATACAAATATGTATTAATTTAGGCTAATACAGAAAACCAAAAACTCAAAAGGAATTATTTCCTGCATAGTAATCCCTATATTACACTGCCGGCATAACTAGACTTGTTTGCTGATATCAGGTTCTTGGTCCAGATTGATTTGCCGACGTCTTTACTAGACTTGTTTGCTGCCAAGCTTCTTCATATGCGTTCTATATGTGTGTGGTCTTAATATCATACTAACACATATTCTGTTGGGAAGTGGTGGGGCTGGGGCTATTGACATAATGGTGTGTGTATATATATATATATATATATGTCGTTATCCCTTGTTAATTCATTGAGCTTTATTTTCAATCACGCTGCACAAGATTTTCATTTGATGAATTGACATGACTTCGAAGTAATAATACGTGGCTTGACTTTAAACATACTCCTTCCGTTTCAATTTATATGAACATATTTGACTGGACACAGAGTTTAAGAAAAAAAAGAAAATTTTTGAATTTATGGTATAAAATAAGGCAATATAAACCATTGCATAAAGGTAAATTATTTCCAAATAAAAAAATAGATCATTCTTTTTGGCACGAATTAAAAATGAAATATGTTCATATAAATTGAACCATGTAGTATATCTTAAACCCACTTTTCTTTCACAATTGGGCATGCTCGGCTGAAGGAGCAGCAGCAGAAAACACTTGGTCCTCAATCTTTAGGTTGTTTTTGGACCTGTCCGTCAGCATTGTCCTCATAATATGGTATGCCTTTTTATGATTGGTAATAAATTGTACTTAGATAATGTAATTTGATTTGTCATAAAGTTTTCTTTTTTAATTTTTTAAAAAAAATATGTAATCTTAAAAGTTTAAGGGTCAAAAAGTTTTATGGGTTCATGATATTTGGTGGAAATGACACCAAGTAGTCACTTATAAGCATGTTGTTTAAAATATATCCATAATTTATAATGTATTTAAAGATTAGGCAATTTCGATCAAACTTCAGGACACGGCAGCCTAGAGTTTAAACCTCAACATTCAAATTTCAGGACAAAATATCTTAAAGTTCGAAAATTATGTCATGAAATTCGAGTTTTATGTCCTGAATTTTAAATTAGTAGTTCAGAAATTCATAACATTTAGTCCTGAATTTTAAATTAGCAGCTCAAAAATTCAGAACACTAAGTCCTGAATTTTCAAATTAAGGATACTTAGTCCTAACGCTTGGGATGAATTGGCTAATTTTTAAATACATCGTAAATTGTGGATATATTTTAAATAGCGGGCTTAAAAATGACTATTGCTGCACTTCGCCCTAATATTTGTGTGGCTATAAACACTTTTCATTAAAGGTAAAGTGTGAAAAATAAAAAGTTTAAAGTTAAATTGATTCTAAATATAAAAATATGTCATTCTTTTTGAAACAGACTAATCAATAAAGAGTGTCATTTAAATTAAAACGGATACAGTATAGCGTAATTTCCTAGCCTTCGTGGTCAACCTGACTCAATTATTGAGAGAGCAAATTTGTTAAGTCTCGTATGCAGAAAACACTCTCTTCACTTTTCTTTTATGTTAGCATTGAATAAAATATAATACTCCTCTTGTTTCAATTTGTTTGAATTTTTTCGGAGTCGAAGGTTAAATTTACTAATTATTTATGTGAATTTGAATGTAGATTTTTTTTAAAAAAAATTGAAATAAATTTGAAATATTTAAAAATTATATAAAAAATATTATATGTCACAATAGTTAATAATTTAAGATATCTAAAATTTATTGGCAAAAAATATGATCATAAGAAAATCTTTTTTTTTGACTATCCAAAATAGTAGGGTCGTCTTTTATAAACAAATGGAGTATATGGTATATTCAATGTTGTGGACTGAAATGCGACAATTGGAGTCTATATAATAAAACAAGTCTCACGTGTTAAATAAAACTGAGACTGATTAGTGCACCTGAATATCTCCCTAAAAATCAGGTTGTTGACAAATCCACCACCTTTTATATGCTTCATTGTTCTGGGAGAGATAAAAAGGAATATAATACTTTCATTGTTTAGAAAAGTTTAATTTTGTATATCTCATACTTTCTATTTTAGTTTATTTTCCGAAAAGAACTACTTCCTTATTTAGAAATAATTTAATTTTAAAATTCTTATTTTACTTTTTATGAGATGATTTATAGCTGCTACACAAATATATATGACTGTAGATCACAAATTTCAAAAAATTTATTATTTATTTTTTAAATTTCACCAAACACCACTACTTAAATTGGGACAGAGTGAATATACTTTTTCATCTCCGTGATCTAAAGGACAATTGGTGTACTTTCTTCCTGTTCATAATTAATTTCACCTAATTTTTAGGATGTCAATATATAAATGGGTTTATTGCAGAGAACACTCGTACCTTTTATTTTATGTCACTCTTCAAAGTTTTAGATGGAAATGGGACAATAAGATTCCATTCGATACAACATGTCTCATATAGTCATATGTAAAATATGAGGGTGAGATAGCTATGTCTACATTCATATCCCCCTTAAATACTGTTCTCGACAATGTGAGTACCTTTAATATGCTTCG
This sequence comes from Nicotiana tomentosiformis, assembly GCF_000390325.3. Classification (NCBI taxonomy): domain Eukaryota; kingdom Viridiplantae; phylum Streptophyta; class Magnoliopsida; order Solanales; family Solanaceae; genus Nicotiana; species Nicotiana tomentosiformis. Next base: position 42,199,551 of record NC_090822.1, read on the forward strand.
TTGTGCTATCTTGAGAGAAAATAAAGACAAAAGAAAAAAGAAAAAAAAAAGAATGAAATATCTAATGTAAAGACGATGTAAAATTGAGGTAGGACTAAGTGTTGGTTATGACTTACGGTGTTTGTGTACGGTCAAAACCGATTTGAGTCAGTCGTCCGGACTGGTCGAGACGACAATGTTTCGATCTAAGGATATCTGCATGACAAGGTCCGAAGTAAGGGCATCGAGCTTCGAGTTCAAAGACCGATCAATGACAAGCTCGGTATTATTATCGAGCCTATATCCAAATCGAACTACGAGGCAAAGCGGAGATTATCGAAGATATATAGACCGACCAACATTCACCCCGAATACCGAGACCCCAAGTCAGAATCGAGCTCGAACCAAGGTCGAGGGTTCGATCCAATACCGAGATCGAGCCAGTATAGAGCTCGTACACAAGAGCCGTTGCAACCGCACTATGGGATAGAATCTTGGCGGAAATCGAGGAAAAGACAATACATCCGAGGCTCTCCACTACGTATTTTTTATTGTATTTAAAGTAAGATCCCTCTACTATAAAGGGAGAATGTTATCATTTCTGAAGGGGTATTTTTTTTTTTTTTTTGGGACATAGAGCTCACATTGTAATTCAAGCATCATATCCTCTTATATTCAAGAGTTACTCTTTTAAGCCTAAAAACTGATCCATCTTGCTTAGTCCTAAAAATCATCTTCTTTACAACGTTGTTTATTTTACATTCTTTGCGGTTCATATTTGATATTTCCTTTTATCCTTACAATTTGTATTAAGCTATATCACATATCCTTAGAACTACGTATAAATTCAACTCTATCCGTTTTTGGGTAAACAGTTTGGCGCCCACCGTGGGGCTAAGGATAACAATGGTTATTTGATATGAATCTGCAAAAACACACTGTTTTGCGCTTGTTTCTGAAAGTATCTTGGATTTCGGACTAGCAGCGACTAACTATTAATCAACTGGCCTCACCTATCGACAACGAAGCTGGTCTTCAAGATGAGAACAACAACTTTACACCAAGTACCGAAAGATCACTTGTTAATGCCGTTGGAGCTCGAATCGAAGTACCGATAGATATTAATTCGCATGTGGCCATTGAGGCGAACCTACATTCTGAACCTGAAAATAGCATTCACGGTGTCACTCGGTCTGCATCTCAAGATACCCATCACGTCGAGGAAAACGGTGTCAACTTGCGTATGATTTTCGAGATGTTGCAAGCTCAACAGGTAGCAATAGCTCAGTTGCAAAGCCAAACCCAACTACCGAGCAGGCCAGAGCCCAGTCCACCTCGAGAAATTACACACAGAACGGAGCCAGCCATAGTGAGGTCAAGTGAGCAAGAGTCGGGGACTACTCCTGAAATTGCTAAAATACTCGAGGAGCTCACGAAGCGAGTCGAAGCCAACGATAAAAAAGTAAAAACATACAATTTCAGGGTCGATCAGATCCCGGGAGCTCCACCAATGATAAAATGGCTAGATTCAAAAAAAATCATTCAAAAGCCTTTTCCCTCGAGTGCAACCCCAAAATCAATCCCCAAAAAATTCGGTATGCCCGAAATACCCAAATATAACAAAACGACCGACCCCAACGAGCACGTCACTTCTTACATGTGTGCTATCAAGGGCAATGATTTGGAAGATGATGAGATCGAATCTGCATTATTGAAAATATTCGGTGAAACCTTGTCAAAGGGGGAAATGGTATGGTATCATAATTTACCATCTAACTCTATTGATTCATTTCCTATGCTTGCAGATTGCTTCGTAAAAGCACATGCCGGAGTCATAAAGGTCGAAACCAGAAAGTCGGACCTGTTCAAGGTAATACAAAAGGATAACGAGATGCTAAGGGAGTTTGTATCTCGTTTTCAAATGGAACGAATGGATCTGCCACCAGTCACAGACGATTGGGCTGTTCAAGCTTTCACTTAAGGTCTAAACGAGCGGAGCTCGATGGCTTCATGGTGGCTGAAGCAAAATCTGATCGAGTATCCAGCTATTACTTGGACCGATGTGCACAATCGATATCAATCCAAAATAAGAGTCGAAGATGACCAGTTGATTTCTAGGTCCATTACGAAAAGAACTACCAAGCAAAAATCGACCAGAGATCGATACCAGCCATATAGCGGAAACGATACTACTGCTGAGTATCCGAGGCCTCTTTAAAATCAACCTCGTATACTGGGGGGGCCTTATCATTGAACGCATCTATGATGATTATCAAGTTCGGTGCAAAGGAAGTTACTTTGTTATTTCATGACAAACATTGTCTCAACAGGAAACGTTGTAAGAGACAAATGGTCAAAACGAACCATGCTTATGTAGTTGGCCCGAGCCCTGACGCAAAACATAAACACATGTATAATGACTTGCAAAGAAAGCCCTCTTCTTTACCGATATTCTATGTTCAAGATTTATTATACAAACAGGATCGAGTTCGAGCAAGCGCTCACTCGACCATTACGCCTACGGGCTATATTATTTCAAGTTCGAATCATTCCCTCGACTACTAAGCCTACGGGCTACTTTTATTTAGAGTTCGAGCAAGCACTCACTTGACTATTACGCCTACGAGATACATTGCATCGAGTTCGAATCATTCACTTGACTGCTTAGCCTACGGGCTATGTTTATTTCGAGTTCGAGCAAGCACTCACTCGACCGTTAAGCCTACGGGCTACTTCGACCATTACGCCTACAGGATACATTGCATCGAGTTTGAATCATTCACTCAACTGCTAAGCCTACGGGCTACTTTTATTTCGTGTTCGAGCAAACACTCACTCGAGCATTAAGCCTACGGGCTACATTGCATCGAGTTCGAATCATTCACTTGACTGCTCAGCCTACGGGCTACTTTTATTTTGAGTTCGAGCAAACACTCACTCGACCATTAAGCCTACGGGCTACATTGCATCTTTGACCATACCTATGGGCTACATTGCATCGAGTTCGAATCATTCGCTCGACTGCTAAGCCTACGGGCTACTTTTTTTTCGAGTTCGAGCAAACACTCACTCAACCATTACACCTACGGGCTACATTGCATCGAGTTCGAATCATTCACTCGACTGCTAAGCCTACGGGCTACTTTTATTTCGAGTTCGAGCAAACACTCACTCGACCATTACGCCTACGGGCTATATTGCATCGAGTTCGAATCATTCACTCGACTGCTAAGCCTACGGGCTACTTTTATTTTGAGTTCGAGCAAACACTCACTCGACCATTAAGCCTACGGGCTATATTGCATCGAGTTTGAATCATTCAATCGACTACTAAGCCTATGGGCTACTTTCACCATTACGCCTATGGGCTACATTATTTCGAGTTTGAATCATTCACTCAAAAACTAAGCCTACGGGCTACTTCTATTTTTGAGTTCGAGCAAGTGCTCAGTCGACCATTATGCCTACGGGCTACATTGCATCGAGTTCGAATCATTTACTCGACTGCTAAGCCTACGGGCTACTTTTATTTCGAGCTCGAGCAAACACTCATTCGACCATTAAGCCTACGGGCTACTTTGACCATTACGCCTATGGGCTACATTTCATCGAGTTCGAATCATTCACTCGACTGCTAAGCCTACGGGCTACTTTTATTTTGAGTTCGAGCAAGCACTCACTCGACCATTAAGCCTACGGGCTACTTTGACCATTACGCCTACAGGCTACATTATTGCGAGCAAAACTACTCATTTCTTCGAATTCAAACGAACACTTGACTATTTAAGCTGAAGGATGTTCGAGCCCGATAAAGCAAAGGGGACTACCCACAGGGCCCGAAGGCAGCAGAGATTAAAATTCAAACTATCTATTTAGTTTGAAAGGCTATTTTGCTTCAAAAGGAAGAAAGATTTATATTTACAAATCTTTTGCACAGAGGCGGCTACTCTGCCAAAAGGAAGTTCTTTATACAAAAACCGAAAGCGGTATCAAAAGAACACAGCAAACGACCTAAGGCCCTAAATGACTCAATCTTCATCGGAGGTCGTATCCTCAGCATCGTCCTCATCTTCAGACTCCCCCAAGTCATTGGAGTCCTCCTCAGGAAAGGTCAACCTCCGAGCTTTGTTCTCCTCTGCCCTGGCGACTTCAATCTCGGCCCCAATATCGAAGCCCTGAGCTCTGACCTCCTCGAGAGCCTCTCTCCGAGCTTGCCATTTTGCATGTTCGACCATGCTCTCAGCTTTGGCTTGGTTAACCTCGACATCGATCCTGAACTGAGCCACTTTGGCATCAACTCTTTTATTGGTTTCGATCACTTTAGATCTGGCCACTTCAAGTTCTTTGGCCAAATATGCTTTATCCGAAGTGGCCAAATCCAACCGATGCTGAAGCTCTTTCATCTTTTTGTTCAGCCCCAAAGCATTTTTTTTCACAGATCGAAGTTGGGCATCAGACAGCTCCAACTGAGATTCGATGACTTCCTTTTTCGAGGCAAGGTTATCCATACACTTTTTAAATTCTTCTGCCTCAGCCAGTAGCGCATCTACCTATGAGTTAAGCCGTCCAATCTGCTCGATCCTCTGCCGAACCTGCAGAATTAGATCGTTAATGGTTATCTCTTTTTCATCTTCACTATCATAGAACATTCGGAATACATGCTCAGCCATCTCCTCATGCTCTTCCCAAGCCGTTGTCAAATCTGCTCGAAGATTTTCACTAAGGAGCTTGTACGAGTCACTCTTCTCAGTGAGGCTCTGAACCTCGGCATCATGCTCCTCCCGGATTCGAAGAAAGGCCTCGTGATGCAACACCGAAGCCTGCAAACAAAAGGAGAAACATTAGAATTACCTACAACTCTATGTGTAAAAGAAGCGGCGAAAACGCCATCAGAGTTACCCGATTCAAAGCATGTTGGGCCTCGTTGAAGAGACAGGCGGGCCCTACCGCATTCACCACTGATTGATCTTCTTCGGTCACCAAGGATCGAAGGTAACTGTAAATCCCCATAGGGGAAGAAACAATTCGGGTATCCGTAGGTACGGAGAGCACTATCTTCCGCCTTCGGTCGAGATCGACACTCGGGGCCGGAAATTGGTCCACTAGTTTATGAATCGATGAAGGCTTGGTAAAACCCGACCACGATGCTTTTTCGGGTACCGGCATTCCACCCAAACCGGTAACCTCCTCCGAGGCACCTGATTCGAGCCCCTCCAGAAAACTATGGATATCGGCCGACTCCTGAATACCCTCATAGGACCGATCCTCCAACATAACGGACTCTCGAATCATGGCATCCAAAATCTGAGGGGATTCGCCAATGTCAACTATCTCGAACTCATCCCTTGAAATATCTTCTACTGCCCGAGACGATCCACCTCGGTATCCCTTTCAATCATCTTAGCTCGAGAAGGGATAATCTCAGCTTCTTCTTGTTCTGGGATTATGGCCAAGGTTCCCTGATTTGCTTCCACCAAATTGGAAGACTGTTGAATCACAACATTAGCCCGCATGCAGGCTAAATTCTCCTCTCCTTCTTCGGGCTCATCCCTTAAATGGCAGACCACTTCCGAAGACATAACACCAGAGCCCCCTTCGGCTTTCGAGATCTCTTAGCCGGTTTCTTCTTTTCCGAGCTCGGGGAGCCCGATACGTATTTTCTCTTCCTTTCTTTTACCTGCTTCAGGACAGGAACTTCTTCATCACCAGATGGGGGCCTCATGACTACATCTTTCCCGAGTCCTACAAAGGGAAGAGGGAGATTTACCATACAAACCGATGAAGAGACAAGTCGACAAAAAGATTTACCATGACTGCGGGCCTCTCATCAACCCTTTGATAATTCGACCCAAGCACGCTCGGAGTACGGTCTCTGCAACACCAGATTTTTGACCCATTGTCTAAGATCCAGGATCGGTTCCGGCATTCGAGCTATGGATGTGATAAGGAAAAATGGATCAACAAAATAGAAGGCAATCACAAAATCAAAACGGGCAAAGAGAAACGTTTACTCACGGCTCATATTCCATTTCTCGGGAAATGGCAAGTCATCGGCAGGGATCAGGTCCGAGGTTTTGATTCGAACAAAACGGCCCATCCAACCCCAATCCCGGGTCTCGTCTATGCTCGAGAATGGCGCTTTGGTTGCTCGGCGAGCAAGCTTGATCAACCCTCCTCGATAAAGTCGGGGACTGTAAAGGCGCATAAGATGATCGAGGGTGAAGATATGCCCCTCGACCTTGCTCGAGAAAAATCGAAGAAGAATCACTATCCTCCAAAAGGAAGGGTGGATTTGGCCGAGGGTCACATCATACCTCTTACAAAAGGCAACGATGACAGGGCTAGAGGTCCCAACGTGAAAGGACAAGTGTAAACACTTAAGAACCCTTCGACGTGGGTAGTAATTGATTCATCAGGCGATGGGATTACTACGAGTTTATTATCCCGGTTGCATTTTGTATGACTTTATCGAGAACATTTTCGGTAATTGAACATTGGTACTCGACATCGGCTCACACAGACCCAGTATCAGAGAAAGCTTTTCAATTTTAAAATCGCCTACAGTCGAACACCCTACCAGAATGAATTCCTCAGGGCTGGGCTTTTCCACATCCTCACCACCAGCAGGTCGAGATGAAGAAGCGGTCTCTTTTTGCGGAATAGTTTTAGACGTTTTTGCCATTTAAAATTTCGTGAACAAAGAACAGAAGTATTTGGTGTTCTAAGGAAGAGTTTGCAGTAAAACTCACAGATTTACAGGCCAGAAACTCAGAAAAGATGAAAAGGAACTTGGAAAATTTGGAAGATTGAAGACGTAAAAGTGATGAATAGTGGAAGGAAAGGCTATTTATAGATTGAAGCAATGACAGTTCAATATCAGAGGTGGCCGACCACCGTCTGACACATTAAATGCCTTGGTAAAATCGAACCGATGGGACAACTATCATATACGTCATGGTCGGGATCGATGAAAACGTCAGTATATATCTGATCGAGCTGTTGGGAAATTATATCGTTTATCGCCACATCCTTTTCCTAGAAATGAGGGGACTATCTGTGTACGGTCAAAACCGATTTGAGTCAGTCATACGGACTGGTCGAGACGATAATGTTTCGATCAAAGGATATCTGCATGACAAGGTCCGAAGTAAAGGTGTCGAGCTGCGAGCTCTAAGACCGATCAATGACAAGTTCGGTATCATTATCGAGCCTATATCCAAATCGAACTACGAGATAAAGCAGAGATTATCAAAGATATATAGACCGACCAACACTGACCCCGAATACCGAGACCCCAAGTCAGAATCGAGCTCGAACCAAGACCGAGGGCTCGATCCAATATCGAGCCCGAGCCAGTGTCGAGCTCGCAGACAAGAGCCGTTGCAACCGCACTATGGGATAGAATCTTGACGGAAATCGAGGAAAAGACAATACATAATAGGCTCTCTACTACATATTTTTTATTGTATTTAAAGTAAGATCCCTCTGCTATAAAGGGAGAGGGTTATCATTTCTGAAGGGGTATTTTTTTTTTTGAGATAGAGCTCACATTGTAATTCAAGCACCATATCCTCTTATATTCAAGAGTTACTCTTTTAAGCCTAAAAACTGATCCATCTTGTTTAGTCCTAAAAATCGTCTTCTTTACAACGTTGTTTATTTTATATTCTTTGCGGTTCATATTTGATATTTCCTTTTATCCTTACGATTTGTATTAAGCTATATCACATATCCTTAGAAACTACGTATAAATTAAACTCTATCCGTTTTTCGGGTAAACAGTGATGAAGTTAGATGTCGCTCGCGCGGTGAAGAAGGAGGAGGAAGAAGAAAGGGAAGGTCAAAAGCGAAAAGAAAAGAAGGGCAAAGGGTCCTTTTCTTTTATAGACGCGCGCAAATATACATTACACATACATGTAAATGTATTTGAAAGAAAGTACGTATCTGAAAACCATAACTTTTAATTTAGCTATACTGAAGGGAAAAAGGTCCACAAAACTATTCAAGTTTTAGGCTTAATACATAAAAAGCCTCTAAACCTGGAATCATTTGAAACTTCTACACCTAAAACTGTGGAGGGATTTCTATTACAACCTGAAAGTGCCAGGTGATAGAGCATGTTACAACTCGCGGTTGACGCGTGAGAGCAAAACAAAGTGAAAATATAGTGTTGGGTGATAGAACGTAGGATATATTTATTTGCAGCCTAGTGCAACACTCTAAATGATAAATAGGAAAAGCCATTTTCGCTATATGGTATGCCATTTTACATTATAGGATTGCAGGACTGGTCATAAATGGTAGGAGTATGCTTTTTCAACTCTATCATCTTTGAATGTAATGTCTTCGTCTTCGTATTAGTCAGCCGATCACAATTATTGAGATGACAAACACTACCTTTTGTTTATGCAACATTTAATAAAATATACAACATATTCAAAGTTGTGTACTGAATTACGACAAGTCTATCTGATACAAAGTCATTGCATACCTTTTCTATGCTTCATATTCCTGGAGAGAGAATAGAAAGGAATACTGTGGCAAATCGCTGTCCATGAATATATTAATAATGGAAGAAGCAAATGCTATGTAACTCAACACAAAGACTAGAGGAACAAAGAAAAGAAAACAGTAAGGTCAAAATAGCAAACTAGAGAGAAAGAGATAGGGTTTTCATTCATGACATGTGCCTTTATAATGCTGAATCTAATAAAATTAATATACAAGCAAAATAGTCAACTAGCTAGATGGGGTTACTGGAAATTAACTATAAGAGCAGCACTAAACTATAAATGCTTCAAACTTAATTCATCTTGATCCTGCACTCCTTAACATAATAAATGTACTGCTTTGGGAGCACAAGGTACCACCATTTTTGCAAAAACAGTACGTCAATACAGCAAGTCGAACTTCTTCTAAACCCAATTTTGGTTAAAAAATGTGGGATGTTTTTCACCTGCGGCAGAAGAGCAGAAGAAACACTGTCATAAAGTCTTATTCTTCGTTACCTTTTTGCCAGTATGTTTGTTTACCCGAAAAACGGATAACAATTGAATTTATACGCAGTTCTAAGAATACGTAGTATAACTTGGTACAAATTGGGAATATATATATAAATGAATATCGAAATTAACTGTAAAAAAAATAAATGCAAACCGAACGGATCAATTAGCTTTGCCTTTCGAGTTAGATTACTCTCCAACCAAGTGAAAATTCTGCTAATGTATGAATAGAGTGACAAAGTATTGAAAGCTGAAATAAGGCAGTCCCCCCCCCCCCCCCCAACAAATGATCAAAAGCCCTTTATATAGTAGGGAAGTCCTATTTTGAATATATTTAAAGAATACAGAAGGAATCTCATGATAGATTAATTAATTGGCCTCTCCTTGATATCTGCCGGGATTTCCGCCGAGATTCTCACCCTAATTGCGGATATATCGGCTTTTCTGTTTTTTGGCTTGATCTCGATCTTGGCCGATCATGATCTTGATCGGTCTCGATTTTGCTTGGTCTCGATCTTGACCGATCTCGACCAGTCTCTAATTTTCTCGATCTCGATCTTGGCTGATCATGATCTTGACCGGTCTCAGTTTTGCTTGGTCTCGATCTTGACCGATCTCGACCAGTCTCTATTTTTCTCGATCTCGATCTTGGCTGGTATCTAGGTCATGAGTTCGACAACCTAACTTCGCATCATTGCTTGATGTTATACGAGGTTGAACCTTGATCTATCATGTTCCAGTCTCGATTAGTCATACGGAGGGCAAGATCGGTTTTGACCGTATACAGATAGTCCCCTCGTTTCTCGAAAAGAAGGTGGCGATAAAGGATATGAATTTTTGAACTCCGACTTGATAGGTAATGATGTCAGCGACGAGCTCGTTTATGACGTCAGTGACGAGCCTGAGTTTCACATATGCGAAGAAACGTCCCGTTGGTCCAGCTACCAAGGCATTAAATACCTGTCAATTGTTGGTCGGCCATTACCGGTTCCGAACCGTCGCCTACAACCTATAAGAGCCCAATCTTTTCTCATTCAAACTTTACACTCAAATCTTCTTCAGAAAATCCCCTTTGCTTCATAATTTTCAGACCCAAATTTCTAGAACTCCAATTAAACCGCATATCATCCTAAATCTCTTTTCCCTCATTCATCAATGGCGAAAACCTCCAAAACAGTACTGCAAAAAGAGGCCGTTTCTTCATCACGACCCATCGGCGGTGAGGATGCAGCGGAGCCATACCCTGAGGAATTCGTTCCCATAGGGTGCTCAACCGTCATCGATTTTAAGGTCGAAAAAGCCTCCTCTGTACCGGGCCGGTGTGAGCCGATCTCGAGGTACATGTGCTCAATCACCGAGAAATTCCTCGACAAAGTGAAAAGGGAATGCAACTGGGGCGAAAAGCATGTGGTAGTCCCATCACCTGAAGAATCAATTACTACCCACGTGGAGGGGTTCTTGAGTGTTTACACTTACTCCTTCACTTTGGGTCCCTTAGACCCTGTCATCGTCGCCTTCTGCAAGAGATACGACGTGACCCTCGGCCATATCCATCCTTCTTTTTGGAGAATAGTGATTCTCCTCCGATTCTTCTCGAGCAAAAACGAGGGGTGTCTTTTCACCCTCGATCACCTTATGCGCCTTTATAGTCCCCGACTCTATCGAGGAGGGCTAATCAAACTTGCTCGATGAGCTAACAAGGCCCGTTCTCGAGCATAGATGAGACTCGTGACCGAGGTTGGATGGGCCAATTTGTTCGAATCAGAACTTCGGATCTGATCCCCGCTGATGACATGCCGTTTCCTGAGTAATGGAATATGAATCGTGAGTAGTATTCCTCTTTGAACGTTTAATTTTGTGGCTCTGATTTTCATTTTCTTTACCTACTTTTTCTATGTTTGTTACAATTGTGGCCCAGATACCGGAACCGATTTCGGAACTTAAGCAATGGGATGAAGGTCCGGTGTTGCAGAGACGATACTCCGAGCGTGCTTGGATGGAACTATCAAAGGGTCGATAGGAGGCCCGTAGTCATGGTAAGTTTCTTTCTTAGAACGGTTATCGTTTGATCCTCTTCTCTTGCTTACTCCCCTTTTTTCCTTTGTAGGCCTTGGGAAGGACATTGCCATGAGGCCCCCCTATGGTGACTGTCACGACCCAAAATCCCACCACAGGTATCGTGATGGCACATAGTCTCTAAGACTAAGTAAGCCGATTATAATTACAATTCAAGCCAAAAAAAATTAAATAGATAATCGAAACCAACAGCGGAAATAATTACAAACAACCTCCAAAGACTGGTAATACTGAGTCACGAACTCTAATTGAATACATGAAATGATCTCAAGGATCGAATACTCAATACTGTTTGATTAATAATTAACAGTATAATAAAATGGAAAGACTCGAAGGGACTGCGACGACCAAGCAGCTCTACCTTGAATCCTTGTGATCACACTCTAACTCTGTCCGAGTCCGATATCTCCAATACCTGGCTCTGTATAAATATGTGCAGAAGTGTAGTATGAGTACACCATAGTCGGTACCCAGTAAGTATCAAGACTAACCTCAATGGAGTAGTGACGAGGTACAGTCAAGACACTCACTAGTCTAATAACCTGTGCAATATAGCATACAAAAATAATAGGAAACAAATAACAATGATGCCAACAATAATCAACCAATGATATACACAACAGGGCAACAAGAACACCATAAATATTTATCAACAAATAATGAATACAAGTACAACTAATTAATCAAGTCCTTCAAATATAAATCTTTCGCCTATATGTTTTTCAAATAATAATCTTCAGGATATAATACTTTCCAATAAATATATTTCGAATATACTCCCTTCAAATAAATATCTTTCAAATATAATTCTTTCAGATAAATCTCTTTCAAATATAATTCCTTCCAATAAATATCTTTCGAATAAAAGTCACCCTGTGACACCTCATTTCAAAATCATAAAATACGGGTCTCAGCCCACTTTCATATTTCCACGGCACCTCGTGCCAATTTCTCTATCACAACCGCACGGACAACTCACGTGCTAATATCATCATCATTTACTCACAGCACCTCGTGCCCACATTTCATATCACAACTGCACGGATAATTCACGTGCCAATATCATCATTATTTACTCATGGCACCTCGTGCCCACATTTCATTTCATAATCCGCCAGGCAATAGCCACAGGCTCCTACTTTCAACATAGATCAGACTATTATCAATTTACCAACAACAAGACAAATTGCACAAGATATAAAAATAAACATAAGGAAAATCACAACATCACATGAAAATTACCAACGCAATAACCCCACATCATCACATAAAAATTACCAACACAATAACTCCACATCCTTACGTATCATCACTGACAATAGCCATACTTATCTCTCCTATAGCCACCCTTATCACTCCTATAATAGCCTTCGTTATATCTCCGCCCTAACAATATCAATAGCCACCCTTATCGCTCCTATAGACACCTTTATCGCTCCGTTTAATAGCCACCATTATCACTCCGCCTAAACAATATCCCAACACACATAACCATAGTGAAATGCCACCCTTATACCCACATAATATCAATAGTAAAATGCCACCCTTATATCCTCATAATAATAACTCAAATTTCACAACAATTTACACGGAATATTATCACGACAACAAAACACAATCAATTCCTATCACAATTTTTCCAATGACCACAACCAATTCCAATGATATAGTAAAATCAATAAATTTCTCAAAAATAGCCCAAGGCTCCACATAACGTATATAAAACCTCAAAACAATCAGCATCGATGGAAAAGTAACTCAGCATAGGACAATGCCTTCTTTAATCCAGATTTTAATAAATATAAATCAATGACTCATTTTAAACTTATTTAATAATTATTTGCAGATAAGGATTTCCATAATGAATTTAATTCCAAGAAAATATCAAATCAACAAGCACACAGAATTCATATAAAAATCCAAGTGACAATAACATCAAATTATCATATAAGATACAATTTCGACAAACAAGGAACGAGGCATGACACATAAAGGATTTAATAAGTGCCAACAATTTTTAATTTAATACATAAGGACGTTTATAATTTTAACCGATATAATTTGCACATATAAACCAAGTACGTACTCGCCACCTCGCGTACATAATTATCAACTACACAATTTCCACATAAGACTCAATGCCTAAGGGGTAATTTCCCCACTCAAGGTTAGGCAAGATACTTACCTTTTTGAAGTTATGTCGATATTCCAAAATAGTCGTCTTGCTTGAATAAATCCTCAGGACAACTCAAATATATTCAAATTAATTGTATAACTTCATTAAAATTCATCGAAAATAATTTCGGATAATATAACGCCGACTTAAAATTTTTACATTAAAAGTCAACCAAAAGTCAATGCGGGGCCCACCTCTCGGAACCCGATAGAACTTTTATGAAATCCGAACACCCATTCCGATACGAGTTCAACCATACCAATTTTATCAAATTCTGATAACGAATCGACCTCCAAATCCTCAATTTAAAGTTTATAAAATTTCTACCATTTTCAACCCAAAACACTAGTTTAATGATAAAAATAACTATAGATTCGGGTAATTTAACCAAAATTGAGTTAAGAACTCTTACACCGATGGTTCCCTTGAAAATCTCCTGAAAATCGCCTATCCCCGAGCTCCAAATCTGTCACGACCCAATTTCTCCCTCCGTGAACCGTTGTGACGGCACCTAGTCTCTACGACTAGGTAAGCCTAACATTTTTGCGGAAATAAAACTAAAGCATGAACATTAACTACTAACAGTAACAAATATCAAATAAGCAACTGAATACCACTCGGCATATACAATTATCACATCTGAAAACTTACAAAACAATTCCCAAAACACGGAATACCGTAAGTCACAAGCTACTAAGAAGTCTTAACCGTTCTATACATCATTTTTACAGAAAGAAGGAAAAATGAACATAGAGGGATAGAGGGGGATTCCGAGGATCTGCGGGTGCGAGCAGATGTACCTAGAAGTCTCCAATAAGCAGCAGCGACTGCAACTAGCGATGAGGCTGGTAAGATGAACCTCGATCTGCACACAAATAACATGTGTAGAAAAGGGCGTGAGTACACCACAACGGTACCCAGTAAGTGCTAAGCCTAACCTCGGTCGAGTAGTGACGAGATCAGGTCAGGGCCCTACTGGTATAAATATAATGAAATAAGGTAGAATAAAAAATCGCAGTAAAATAAATACGAAAATCTAACAGGAATAGAATCAATGAAAGACAACAGCTCAGAACACAATGATAACAACACGGGATCTCCCGAGATACCGCCTCGTAGTCCCAAACGTAAATGTGCAGGGGGATCTCCCGGAGTACCGTTCCGTAGTCCCAAAATAAATATGCAAAACAGGGGGATATCCTGGAATACCTTTCCGTAGTCCCAAAGTAAATATGTAATACAGGGGGATCTCCCGGAATACCATTCCGTAGTCCCAAAGTAAATATGCAGTACAGGGGGATATCCCGGAATAACATTCCGTAGTCCCAAAGTAAATATGCAGCGCAACCAATTGAAATAACAATTACAGCAAGAAATCCTATAGTTTAGACTAAGTTCAAGTCAAGGAAAGCCGGAAATTTCACTAAACAGGATAGTTACATATGCTAGTGTGTTTCAAATAAGGAGAAAACAAGTTATGACTTAGTGAAAAACGGACTTTTACAACAAATAGACCGTGTACGTACTCAAATATCAAACAGTACCAAATCCTAAGGGGAGTTCCCCACACAATATTAGGCAAGCCACTTACCCCGAACCAAGCTCAAATCAAATCCGAAATCACGCTCTTGCCACTTGTATCCAACTTCGAGTGGCCCAAATCTAATCAAATCCATTACATAATGTAAATATAGCTGCAAGTAACTAATCTAGCTAATGAAATCAAAGCTAAGGTGAGAAAATAGAAAAACACCCAAAAAGCCTCCCCGAGCCCACGTCTCGGAATCGAGTAAAAGTCACAAATTATGAACACCCATTCACTCACTAGTCTAACCATACCAAATTTACTCAAAACAGATACCAAAATCTCGATCAAAATCCCAAAATTCTGTCTAAGAACTTTTCTCAATTCTTCCCCTATTTCCACCCCAAATCCGAAATTAAATGATGAAATCAAGCATTGATTAGTGGGATTTAATCATAAAGGAGTTAGGAACCATTACCCAATAACTTCCTCTAAAAATCTCTCCAAATTTCGCCTTCTACCGAGCTCTCAATCAAATTTTGTGATATGAACTTAAACCCCCGTTTTTGAACTTTAAATTTTGCCCAGTGGTTACTTAATCACGATCGTGGAAAAGGCCTCGCGATCGTGAAGAACAACTTCGCTCCCTCAAAAATTTACTCTACGCGAATGCGTAACACCTCACGCGAACGCGATGCACTAGCTGCTCACAGCTACGCAATCGCAATTGTCCTCACACGACCGCGAAGTGTAACACTCAAACTCCACTGCTGCCTCACTTCTTCTTCGCAAACGCGGCCTAGCCCACGCGTTCACGGTGCACTACCTGATAACCTTATGCGATTGTATCTTCATCTTTGCGAATGCGAAGAGCAATTTTATCTGACCTCTCATATGACCTACGCGATCACGAGATCTCCCTCGCGAACGCGATGAAGAAAAATGTCTGCAATAGCACCGGAAAATCTGCCAACTCCATAAGTCTAAAAATGACCCGTTAAGCATCCGAAACAAGCCTGAGGCCCCCGGGACCTCAACCAAACATACCAACCAATCCTAAAATACCATATGAACTTAGTCGAGCCTTCAAATCACGTCGAACAACATCAAAAATATAGATTATGCACGGATTCAAGCCTAATGAACTTTGAAATTTCTAAATTTTACAAACGACTTAGAAACATATCAAATCTCATCCGAATGACCTCAAATTCTACATACAAGTCATATTCAATACTACAGACCTACTCCAACTTTCGGAATCGGAATCCAACCCCGATATCAAAATTTCCACTACCGGTCCAAATCTCCAAAAAAATCGACTTTCGCCATTTCAAGCCTAAATAAGCTACGGACCTCTAAAACACAATTCGCACACGCTCCTAAGTCCAAAATCATCCAACGGAGCTAACGGAACCGACAAAACTCCATTCCAGAGTTGTATTCACACAGTTCCGACTACGGTCAAAATCCTAAGACTTAAGCTTTTGTTTAGGGACTAAGTGTCCCAAATCACTCCAAAAACCAAAACGAAACCTCCCAACAAGTCACAATAACAGAAATAGATATAGGAGAAGCAGTTAATAGGGGATCAGGGCTATAACTCTAAAAATGACCGGTCGGGTCGTTACATCCTCTCCCTCTTAAAACAATCGTTCGTCCTCGAACGAGTATAGGAGACATACCTAAAGTGGTGAAAAGATGAGGGTAACGGCTGCGCATATCGTGCTCGGTCTCCCAAGTTGCCTCCTCGACCGGCTGACCCCGCCACTGAACCTTTACTGATGTAATGTTCTTTGACCTTAGCTTCCTAACCTGCCTGTCCAAAATAGCCACTGGCTTCTCAACATAGGAGAGATCTTTGTCCAACTGGACTGAGCTGAAATCCAACACATGAGACGAATCGACGTGATACCTCCGGAGCATCAAAACATGAAATACCGGATGAACTTCTGCTAGGCTGGGAGGTAAGGCAAGCTCATAAGCAACCTCCCCAACTCACCGCAACACCTCAAAGGGGCCAACAAACCTTGGGCTCAGCTTGCCCCTCTTTCCGAACCTCATAACGCCCTTCATAGGCGAAACCCGAAGAAGAACCTGCTCTCCAACCATGAATGCAACATCGTGAACCTTCTGGTCTGCATAGCTCTTCTATCTGGACTGGGCTGTGTGAAGTCTGTCCTGAATCACCTTCACCTTCTCCAAGGCATCCTGAACCAAGTCCGTACCCAATAATCTGGCCTCGCCCGGCTCGAACCAACCCACTAGGGACCGACACCGCCTACCATACAGAGCCTCATACGGTGCCATCTGAATGCTGGACTGATAACTGTTGTCGTAGGCAAACTTTGCAAGTGACAAAAACTGATCCCAAGAACCTCCAAACTCGATCACACACGCACAAAGCATATCCTTAAGAATCTGAATAGTACGCTCGGACTGCCCGTCCGTCTGAGGGTGAAAGGTTGTGCTCAACTCCACCCGAGTACCCAACTCCTATTGTACGGCTCTCCAGAACCACGATGTAAACTGGGTGCCCCGTTCAGAGATGATAGATGCCGGTATGCCATGAAGTTTAACAATCTCACGAATGTAAATTCGAGCCAGCTGCTCGAAAGAATAGGTAGTCATCACAGGAATGAAATGAGCTAACTTGGTTAGCCTGTCCACAATCACCCAAACTGCATCAAACTTCCGCTGAGTCCGTGGGAGTCCAACAACAAAGTCCATAGTGATCCACTCCCATTTCCACTCCAAAATATATATCTTCTGAAGCAACCCACCTGGTCGTTGATGCTCAAACTTCACCTACTGACAATTTAGACATCTAGCCACATACTCTACTATCTCCTTCTTCATCCTCTTCCACCAATAATGTTGTCTCAGGTCCTGATACATCTTCACGACACCTGGATAAATGGAGTACCGCGAGCTGTGAGCCTCCTGGAGAATCAATTCATGCAAACCGTCCACATTGGGCACACATAACCTGCCCTGCATCCTCAATGCACCATCCTCCCTAATAGTGACCTCCTTAGCATCACCGTGCTAGACCGTGTCCTTAAGGACAAGCAGATGGGGGTCATTATACTGACGCTCCCTGATACGATCTTAAAGATAAGACCGAGAGACCACACAAGCCAATACTCAACTCGGCTCAGAAATATCCAATCTCACAAACTGGTTGGCTAAGGCCTGAACATCCAACGCCATGGGCATCTCTACTGCTGGTAGATAAGCTAAACTCCCCAAATTCTCTGCCCGACGACTCAAAGCATCGGCCACCACATTGGCCTTCCCCGGGTGGTATAAAATGGTAATGTCATAATCCTTAAGCAGCTCAAACCACCTCCTCTGATGCAAATTAAGATCCTCCTACTTGAACAGATGCTTCAAACTCCGGTGATTAGTGTAGATATCACAAGGAACGTCGTACAAATAGTGCATCCAAATCTCCAAGGCATAAACAATAGCTGCTAGCTCAAGGTCGTGGACATGATAGTTGTTTTCATGCACCTTCAGCTGTCTGGACGCGTAGGCAATCACCCTACGGTCCTGCATCAACACCGCACTGAGGCCAACTTGCGATGCATCACAATAAACTGTATAAGACCTCGAACCTGAAGGCAATATCAATAATGGGGTTGTAGTCAAACCTGTCTTGAGTCTCTACAAGCTCTCCTCACACTCCTCTGTCCACCTAAATGGAGCACCCTTCTGGGTCAGCATGGTCATAGGTGCTGCAATAGAAGAAAATCCCTCAACAAACCGACGGTAATACCCTGCCAAACCAAGGAAGCTCCGGACCTCTGTCGCTGAGGACGGTCGGGGCCAACTATGCACTGCTTCCACCTTCTTCGGATCCACCTTGATCTCCTCACTCGACACAATATGATCCAAGAATTCCACGAAATCTAACCAGAACTCACATTTTTAGAAATTTGCATACAACTTCTTTTCTCTCAAAGTCTGAAGCACTGTCCTCAGGTGCTGCTCATGATCCTCCCGAGTCCGGGAATACACTAGAATGTCATCAATGAATACGATGATGAAAGAATTAATATAGGGCCGGAACAGACTGTGCATCAAGTGTATGAAGGATGCTGGGGCATTGGTCAACCCAAATGACATCACAAGGAACTCGTAATGGCCATACCGAGTCCTGAAAGTAGTCTTCGAGATATCTGGCTCCCGAATCTTCAATTGATGATAACATGAACGCAAGTCAATCTTGGAAAATACCTTGGCACCCTGTAACTGATCAAATAAGTCATCAATACGAAGCAATGGATACCTGTTCTTCACTGTAACTTTGTTCAGCTGGCGATAATCAATACATGAGCCATCCTTTTTCTTCACAAACAAGACAGGTGCACCCCAAGGTGACACACTAGGCCGAATGAAGCCCTTATCAAGCAACTTTTGCAACTGCTCCTTCAACTCCTTCAACTTAGTAGGAGCCATACGGTATGGAGGAATAAAGATGGGCTGAGTGTCCGACAACAAATCAATGCCAAAATCAATATCTCTGTCTGGCGGCATGCTCGAAAGGTCAGTTGGGAACACATTTGGATAGTCCCTCACTACTGGAACTGACTCAACTGTAGGGGTATCAATACTGACATCTCTCACATAAGCTAGATATGGGTCACACCCCTTCTCAACCATTCGTTGAGCCTTAAGAAATGAAATAGCTCTGCGGGGAGTATACTCTAAGGTACCTCTCCACTCTAATCACGGTAATCCTGGCATAGCCAGCGTTACGGTCTTAGCGTGACAATCAAGAATAACATAATGGGGTGACAACCAGTCCATGCCCAAGAAAACATCAAAATCTACCATGCTGAGTAATAATAAGTCGGCTCTGGTCTCAAAACCACTAAGAGCAATCAAACATGACCGATACACGCGGTCTATGACAAGAGAATCTCCCACAGGAGTAGACACATTAACAAGGGAACTTAAAGAATTCTGAGATACGCCCAAATGTGGGGAAAAATAAGACGACACGTATGAATACGTAGAGCCTGGGTCAAATAATACTGACACATCTCTATGAAAGGCTGGAACAATACCTGTAATGACAAAGTCGGAAGCAACTACCTCTGTACGAGTCGGAAGAGCATAATACCTAGCCTGGCCTCCCCCTCTATAGAGACTTCGACCTCCCTGACCTCCACCTCGAGTTGGCTGAGTAGGTGGGGCGGTAGTTGGTGCTAGAATCATAGCCTGAGGACCCGGTGGAGCACGTGGTGGCTGAGAAGTCTGTGAAGGTGCAACCCTCTTAAGTCTGGGGCAATCCCTAACCATATGGCGGGTGTCTCCACACTCAAAACAACCTTTCGGAGGGCGTGTTTGTTGTGACTGACTCGGGCGAGGTCTGCTGGACTGGCCGCTAAAAACACCCCGAGCAGGAGGCACACTAGACACTGGCGGTGCATAATAAGGCTCCTGGGGCTTAGAAGGGGCTGAAACCACTGGCAGCTGGAAGAGCTGAATAAACGGGATGACCTACATAAACCCTACCATGGCGAGTTGTTGGGGCATGAGCTCCAGAATAAGAACCAGTCTCTCGGGACCTCTTGGCCTCTCTCTCCTCTCGGTCCCGGGCAAGCATGCCCTCCAATCTCCTAGCAATACTCACAACCTATTAGTAAGGAATATCCATGTCCAACTCCCAGACCATACTAATCCTGATACTGGGGTGGAGTCCCTCAATAAATCGTCGAACCCTCTCTCAAACTGTGGAAACCAAGGCTGGTGCATGTCGGGCCAAATCACTGAAGCGGACTGCATACTCTGACATAGTCATAGCACCCTGGAGCAGCTGCTCAAACTCCTCGCGCCATGAGTCCCTAAGGCTCTGAGGGACATACTCTCTCAAAAACATGTCCGAGTGCTGAGTCCATATAAGTGAAGCTGCCTCATCCGGACTACTCAACTCATAAGCATGCCACCACTGATAGGCTGCTTCTCTAAGCTGGAAAGTGGTAAAAGAAACCCCACTCATCTCTGCTACGCCCACAGTACGGAGAATAAGATGACACTCCTCCAGAAAACCCTGAGCATCATCTGTAGCCAATTCGCTGAAGGTAGGTGGGTGGTACTTTTGGTACCTCTCAAGTCTGAGCTGCTCCGCCTCAGAAGCGGCTGCCCTAGTCTCATGCTGAACCAGGGCTACCGGCGGCATAGGAATAAACTTTGGGGCCTGATCAACCTGGACCCTCTGCTCAGGAGTATGGGATGCGGGAGTCTGTGCCCCTCCCCCGGCCTGAGATGTGGCGGGAGCTAACGGAATTAATCCAGCCTGAGCTAAGGTGCTGAACATGCTCATGAACTGGGCTAGAGTCTCCTGGAGGGCTGGTACAGCAATAGGAACCTCCAGCGCCTGCCCTCCAGCTGGAACTGCCGGGGGCTCCTCTGTCGCGGCTCGCGCGGGTGCTCTGGCTACACCGCGTGGCCATACTCTACCCCGGCCCCGGCCTCTGGCGGCTCTAGCAGGGGGCGCGGGTGCCTGGTTGTCAGATTCTCCGGTACGGGTCCTCACCATCTGTGAGAAAGAATAAAATAGAGAATTTTTTGAATTTGATGCCAATAACTCGCACGACAAGGAAATCAAAGAAGTATGTTTGTTCTTAACAGTTCCATAGCCTCCCGAAGATAAGTACAGATGTCCCCCTATCGATCTACGAGACTCTAATAAACCGGCTTGTGACTCATGACTCCTATGAACCTATCACTCTGATACCAACTATTCACGACCCAATTTCTCCCTCCATGAACCATCGTGACGGCACCTAGTCTCTACGACTAGGTAAGCCTAACACTTTTGTGGAAATAAAACTAAAGCATGAACATTAACTACTAACAGTAACAAATATCAAATAAGCAACTGAATACCACTCGGCATATACAATTATCACCTCTGAAAACGTACAAAACAATTCCCAAAACCCGAAATACCGTAATTCACAAGCTACTAAGAAGTCATAATCGTTCTATACATCATTTCTACAGAAAGAAGGAAAAATGAACATAGGGGGACTCCGAGGATCTGCGGGCACGAGCAGATGTACCTTGAAGTCTCCAACAAGCAGCAGCAACTGCAACTAGTGATGAGGCTGGTAAGATGAACCTGGATCTGCACACGAAAAACATGAGCAGGAAAGGGTGTGAGTACACCACAACGGTACCCAGTAATTGCTAAGCTTAACCTTGGTCGAGTAGTGACGAGATCAGGGCCCTACTGGTATAAATATAATGAAGTAATACAGAATGAAACATCACAGTAAAATAAATACAGAAATCTAACAGGAATAGAATCAATGAAAGACAACAGCTCAAAACACAGTGATAACAATAGGGGATCTCCCGAGATACTACCTCGTAGTCCCAAACGTAAATGTGCAGGGGGATCCCCCGGAGTACCGTTCCGTAGTCTCAAAATAAATATGCAAAACAAGAGGATCTCTCGGAATACTGTTCTGTAGTCCCAAAGTAAATATGCAGTACAAGGGGATCTCCCGGAATACCATTACATAGTCCCAAAGTAAATATGCAGCATATGGGGATCTCCAGGAATAACATTCCGTAGTCCCAAAGTAAATATGCAGCGCAACCAAACGAAATAATAATTACAGCAAGAAATCCTACATTTTAGACTAAGTTCAAGTCAAGGAAAGCCGGAAATTTCAATAAAAAGGTTGTACAGAGGGATCTCCCGGAACGCGAATGTGAAGGGGGATCTCCCGGAGTATCATTGCGTAGTCCCAAAATAAATATGCAAACCAGGGGGATCTCCCGAAATACCGTTCTGTAGTCCTAAAGTAAATATGCAGTACATGGGGATCTCCCGGAATATCGTTCCGTAGTCCTAAAGTAAATATGCAGCGCAACCAACCGAAATAATAATTACAGCAAGAAATCTTATAGTTTAGACTAAGTTCAAGTCAAGGAAAGCCGGAAATTTCACTAAACAGGCTGTACAGAGGGATCTCCCGAAACGCAATGTACTAGCTGCTCACACCTACGCGATCGCAATTCTCCTCACGTGAACGCGAAGAGTAACACTCAAACTCCACTGCTTCCTTACTTCTTCTTCGCGAACGCAGCCTAGCCCACGCGTTCGCAGTGCACTGCCTGATAACCTTACGCGATCACATCTTAATCTTCGCGAACACGAAGAGCAATTTTAGCTGACCTCTTAGATAACCTATGCGATCGTGAGATCTCCCTCGCGAACGCGATGAAGAAAAATGTCTGCAATAACGCTAGAAAATCTACCAACTCCCAAAGTCCAAAAATGACCCGTTGAGCATCCGAAACATGCCCGAGGCCCTCGGGACCTCAACCAAACATACCAACCAATCCTAAAACACCATACGAACTTAGTCGAGCCTTCAAATCAAGTCGAACAACATCAAAAACATGGATTATGCACGGATTCAAGCCTAATGAACTTTGAAATTTCTAAATTCTACAAATGACATCGAAACATATCAAATCTCATCTGAATGACCTCAAATTTTGCACACAAGTCATATTCAACACTACATACCGACTCCAACTTTCGGAATCGGAATCCAACCCCGATATCAAAATTTCCACTACCGGTCCAAATCTCTAAAAAATCGACTAACGCCATTTCAAGCCTAAATAAGCTATGGACCTCCAAAAAATAATCCGGATATGCTCCTAAGTCTAAAATCACCCAACGGAGCTAATGAAACTGATGAAACTCCATTACGGAGTCGTCTTCACATAGTTTCGAGTACTGTCAAAATCCTAAGAATTAAGCTTTCGTTTAGGGACTAAGTGTCCCAAATCACTCCAAAAACCAAAACGAAACCTCCCGGCAAGTCACAATAGTAGAATTAGATATGGGAGAAGTAGTTAATAGGGGATTGGGGATATAACTCTAAAAACGACCGGCTGGGTCATTACAAAATCGTCAAAGATGGAAAATGGGACGAAGTCCCATTTTCAGAACTTAAATCTGCTGCCCAGTCAATTCTTCTATGCTATCACGGCAAAATACCCGCGATTGCGAAGCACAAAATTTTTTTGCCCTTTTTTTTTACTCTATGTGATCGCGGCCATTCTCCCGTGATTGTGAAAAACAAATTCCCCAACAGCCTTGTCCAACTTCTTTCGGATAGCCTCTAGTATAACGGTCATAACGTTTAGTACAGAACTCCAACTAATGAATGATTTAACTTTCTAAAAACTAGACACCAAGAGCTTCAACTATTATGTTTTGGTCATCTCCTAATTTCTTATAGATTTCGCGATATAAGCTTCCAAAGTCAGCCCTGTGCAACACAAATTTCTTTTTTGCGATTTCCAAACTCTTCTCGGATAGCCTGCAGTGTATAAACCATAAATTTTGGTACACAACTCTAAATAAAAATTGGTTTGATTTTTGAAAAACTAAACACAAAGGGCTACAACTTTCTTCTTTGGATCATCTCCCAATTCCTTATAGATTGCGAGATATAAGCTTCCAAAGTCGGGTCAGTGCACTAGAAAATTTCCTCTATGAGATCGCGAAAGGCCTTCCACGATTGCGATTCACTGGCCATTTTTCCCCATTTTGTTCTTTGAGATCACGGCCAATTCCATGCGATCGCATAGCACACTGTTGTAGCCAAAAACCAACAGCTATAAATGACCTAGAAATGGTCCGAAACCACCCAAAACTTACCCGAGCCACTCGGGACCCTGTCCGAACATACCAACAAGTCTCAAAACATTTTACGGACTTAGTTGAAACCTCAAATCATATTATACCACGCTAAAACTGCGAATCATACCCCAATTCAAGTTTAATAAAACTAAGAAATTTCAACTTCTATATTCTACGCCAAAACCTTTCAAATCATTGCCGATTGATCTCAAATTTTGCACACAAGTCATAAATGACATAACAGATATATAAAAATTTTCAAAACTGGATTCCGACTCCAATATCAAAAAGTCAACTCTCCGGTCAAACTTTCAACATAAACTTTCTATTTTCGCCATTTCAAGCCTAATTTAACTATGGGCTTCCAAATAATTTTTCGGACACATTCCTAAGTCCAAAATTATCATATGAAGTTATTAGAATCATTAAAACTCTATTCCGGGGTCGTTTACTAAAAATTCCAACTTCGGTCAACTCTTTTCATATAAGCATCAGAAATAAGGACTGTTCTTCCAATTTAATTCTGCACCTTCCAAAAACCAAACTTGATCGCATATGCAAGTCATAATACGTATTACAAAGTTGCTCAGGATATTAAGTCACTGAACGGGGTGTAAATTCTTAAAACAACAAGTCAGGTCGTTACAGTGACGAAGAAGTCCCTCCTCCGAAGCAGGTCAAAGATAACAAGAGAAAAGGGGCTCCGAGTTCCCTGGTCTCGAAAAAGAAAAAACTGGCGAGGAAGTCTCGCAAGCCCAAGGGGGGCTCCGGAGTTATGCCTTCGGACTTGATCCACCAATTAAGGGATGAACCCGAAGAAGGAGAAGAGGAAGTAGCCTGTGTGTGGGCTAATGTTTTGATAAGGGTGCTCTGGCCATAATTCCTGAACTAGAAAAAGTTGAGGCAACTCCGTCCCGAGCTGAGATGGTCAAAGGAGAGATTGGGGGCAAGGCTTCTCGGGAAGCGGAAGATGTCTCGAGGGACGGGCTCGGGATGGTCGATATTACTAGATCCTCTCATATTTCGGACGCTATGATTTGTTAGGACAACATGTTGGAAATTCGATCTTACGAGGGTATTCAAGGGTCGACTGATATCCATGGCTTTTTAGATAGGCTTGTGTACGCTTCCTCGGAGGATATTACCGGGTTCGGCGGATTACCGGTACCAAAGAAAGTATCATGGCCGGGCACTATCAGGTCTTCATCGAGCCCAAAACTGGTGGACCGATTCCCGACCCTAAGTGTTAACCCCGATCGTAGGCAGAAGATAGTGCTTTCCATCCCGGAGGATGCCCGAGTTTTCTCTCCCCCCGTGGGGATTGCTAGTTATCTTAGATCCTTGGTGATCGAGGAGGATCAAGCCGTGATGAACGCGGTAGGAGCTGCTTGCCTTTTCAATGAAGCCCAACATGCTCTGAATTGGGTAACTTCGAGGGAACCTCTATTGTTTCTTTTATACTTAGATTTGTAGACAATCCTAACATCTTATTCCTTGTTTGTAGGCTTCGGTGTTACATCACGAGGCTTTCCTCCGAATCCGAGAGGAGCATGAGGTTGAAGTTCGGGACCTCACTGAGAAGGGTGACACTTACAAGCTTCTTAGTGAGAAGCTTTAGGCAGATTTGGTAATGGCTCAGGATGAGCATGCCGAGATGGCTGAGCAGGTATTTTGAGTGCTTCACGATAGTGAAGATGAATTATAGATAACTACTAATGATCCGATTCTGCAGGTCCGACAGAGGCTCGGACAAATCGGACAGCTCCAAACACAGGTGAATGCAATAGAGGCCGAGGCGGAAGAATTCAAAAAGAACATGGACGTTCTAGCCTCAAAAAAGGAGACTTCAAGGAGCTTCAGTGTCGGATGGATTTGGCCGTTTATGATAAGGCAAGCTTGGCCGATGAACTCGAAGTGGCCAGATCTGAGGTGGTCGTAGCCAGATCTGAGGTGGTCGTGGCCAACAAAAGAGCTGATGCTAAAGTAACCTAGTTTAGGGTTGATGTCGAAGTTAACCAGGCCAAGGCCAAGGGCATGGTCGAACATGCGAAATGGTAGGCTCGAAGGGAAGCCCCCGAAGGGGTTCAGGCCCAGGGCTTCGATATCATGGCTGAGATCAAAAAGGCCAGAGTAGAGGATGCCAGGGCCCGAAAGATGGCCTTCCTTGAGGAAGACTCCAAGATTTCAAGTGAATCCGAAGACGGAGAAGATCCCGAGGATGGAGATGCAACCTCCGATAAAGACCAAGCCTTTTAGGACTTTTTGTTTTTTCTTTTTTGAGGCCGTTTTTGGCTGCTGTAAATTTAGGCCGATTTGGCCTTTGTAAAAAACTATTGTATATAAATATAAGGCTTTTTTTTCCTTTCGTCTCTCATATTTTTCGTTTGCTTTATTTGTATTTATAAAGGTCGAAAATGCCTTAGCATGAAACAATAAGGTTGTGTTCGAGGGTTTGGACAAACCTTGCCTTTATTTCCTTCTTGGGTTAGGGCATTATTGGGGTTCGATGTTATCAAAGTTTTTCCCAGAAAGCATCTTAAGTTTGAGATTTTGCCGAGGGTAGCCTTTAGAATCGGTTGTGAAAGAATTTTCATTTTTCAAAAGCCTATTTTTTTTACGGATTTCAGACGTCTCTGGGCCGTGTTAAATTGGCTGTAGCCTTTCAGTTCAGGAGCTACCCATTGCGCTTGTTTTCCCATTTTATCTGGCCTTGCCCGAGATAATAGTTCCCTAGTGGGATGGCCGTGACTTTTAGAAATCGGGACATTGCCTATTAGGTCTTTTGCTCCCGAGGCCCGATGACTTGGGCTGTTTGAGTCGGATGGCAGTCCCCGAGTGAGGGAGAGATCGTTCGTATTCCGGTTAAGTATTGATCTTGGGCATGTTTATATTTGGAAGTATGAAGCTCTTTGTAAAGAGAGAAGATAATTTTTTTTAAAAGCATAAGATGTTTGTAAGGAACATACTTCTCTTTATTCTCGATCGAAACAGGGTTCGAGCAATCTATATGGGCACGATTCGATTTGACCGTTTGACCCTTACAATAAATCCTATCTATCGAGATCCTCCTTTTATGAAGTAGTTTCCTTTCTAGAGTTGATATTTGAAGATAACGCATATCCAAGGGTAGCCCCCCCAGTATTCGAGGTTGATTGCAAAGGAACCTCGGATAATGTCGAATGGATCTTCGATGCCGATTCGTAATCGGGCTTGATTCTAAGTTAGCACGATTAATCATTGCCTTGTTAAAAACCTCGCTGAAAAAACCCATTTGGGACAAAACTTAGTCTGAGGGAAAAAGAGTGCAACACGTGCTTTCAGACCTAAAAACTTCGTGTCGTTCGCTAAAAAATCTATCGTCGTTTCTTGTCGACCACCTGCATGTATTAATCTTAGCAGTAGTACTGTTTTAGGCGAGATATGTTCTAATTTCTTGGTAGTTGTTCCCCATTCATTGTTCCGATCTTGTAAGACCCTTTTCCGGTGACCTAGAGAATTTGGTACGGTCCTTCCCAATTCAGATTCAATTTTCCTTCATTAGGATTTCGGGTGTTGAGGGTGACTTTTCTTAGCACTAAGTCCCTGACATTAAAATATCGAAGATTAGCTCTTCGATTGTAGTATCTCTCGATTCGTTGCTTTTGGGCGGCAAATCGGATGAGGGCGGTTTCTCGCCTTTCATACAATAGTTCTAGGCTCGTATTCATGGCCTTGTTATTTGATTCCTTTGTTGCATATTGGAACCGGATACTCGGATCTCCGACTTCGACCGCTATTAGAGCTTCGACGCCATAAACTAATGAGAATGGGGTAGCCCCGGTACTAGATTTCGGGGTTGTGCGATATGCCTAAAGAACTTTGGGTAGAATTTCCTTCAACTTTCCTTTGGCGTTGGTTAACCTCTTCTTAAGATTTTGGATGATGGTTTTGTTGGTTGATTCGGCTTGCCCGTTCCCGCTACGATGATAAGGTGTTGATAGGATTCTTTTGATCTTATGATCTTCGAGGAATTTTGTCATTTTGCTGCCAATGAACTGTTTCCCGTTATCACACACAATTTCAGATGGCATCCCGAATCGACATATGATGTGATCCCAAATGAAGTCGATGACTTCCTTCTCCCTAACTTTCTTGAAAGCATGCGCTTCAACCCACCTAGAAAAATTGGCGCTCGCTTTGATAAGCGCCTCTAGGAAACTAAAACCATACTTTCAATGTCACCCCATATGTGTTGTAACAACTTATCCACTTCGAAATATTTTGCATAAACCCGAGCTCTCTGGATGGTTGGCCAAATGGTCCATAGAAATCAGCGGGTATGATATTGAATATCGACCCCGAACAGCAATTAAGTCTCAAATTTTGGCAGAATTCGTAGCTGACTTCACGCCGGCCCTAGTACCCAAGGTCGAAGGAGAACTATTGATAAATTCGGGTACGTCCTCAGGAATCTGGAACCTCTTCACGGACGGTGCTTCGAACGCGAAAGGGTCCGGGCTCAGCATCGTACTAAAACCACCCACAAGCAACATGGTGAGACAATCTATTAGAACTGTGAAATTGACTAACAATGAGGCCGAATATGAGGCCATGATTGCAGGTCTCGAACTAGCCAAAGGCTTGGGTGTCTAATTGACGGATCCAGCAGTGCGTGTCCTCACCATCTGTGAGAGAATAGAAACTAAAAGATTCAGTTTTAAACTCAACCAATTTGCACGATAAGGAATCAAAGAAGTGAAGTTTTCGTAACAGTTCTATAGCCTCTCGAAGATAAGTACAGACGTCTTCATACCGATTCGCAAGACTTTACTAACATGTTTATAACTCGTAACACCTATGAACCTAGAGCTCTGATACAAACTTGTCACGTCCCCAATTTCCCTCTGTAGGATGTCGTTATGGCACCTAGTCTCTACGACTAGGTAAGCCTAACAAATAATAATAACTTGGCAGAAACAATTAACAAAACATAAAACAAAGCTCAATAACTGATATACTCTTCCGAAACCAAACAAAAGCTCATCAATACACTCCCCAAATCCGGCGAAACTAAGTCATAAGCTCTATAGAGTAAATCTAGAATATCTAATATATCATTGTCTGAAAGAAATACAACAAGAAGTAAAATATGGAAGGTGACTCTGAGACCTGCGGACGCCGAGCAGGCATACCTTGAAGTGTCTGTAAGGCAGCTACAAATGATCTCTAACGACCAGCACGAGTAGACATACCTAGATCTGTACATAAATTGTGTAGAAGCGTTGTATGAGTACACCACAACGGTACCCAGTAAGTATCAAGCCTAACCTCGGTAGAGTAGTGACGAAGCCAAGTCAGGACACCTACAAGGATATAAATAAACAATATGAAAATGTAATAAGGGTAATAAAGAAAAGCGGAGAAATAACTGATACGAACCAAGATAATAACATGAACTAATACCGGAAATTAAACATGGAAATAGCATAAAAGTAGCAACTAAAGAGAACTACAATGATCATACAAGGGCAACAACTGCTAGAACAATAAAGAATGAAACAACAAGAAATGTTCTCACCAAAACACTTTGCAACATGAAATAAACAGCAAGAATCACAATGAGGTACCACCTCGTGTATAATGAAATCACAACCGAGGTACTTCCTCGTATAATCAAGAATCACAACCGAGGTACCGCCTCGTATTCTCATTTCTCAATTTCAATCACAATATTTCCTTATACCGTGGTGTGAGCCTTACATTAGAAATAGGTTTTGAAAACAGTTTTCTTGAAATAGCTACACGTACTTTAGCCCACCTTATGACGTCGTGTGGCTTCACGTAGTTCCCCTACAAGCAACACGCTCATAAGTCCTACCTTATACCACCGCATGCATATCAAACCCTAGCCTTATACCGCCGCATGCACGTCAATATCACATTACAATAACAACTCGCACTATAAGTACCCATATATCACAATTTGTCAACAATTCACAATATCACTGTTTCCACAACAATAGCCCACGACTCCACCATAACGGGTACAAGAATATCAACAACAACAATGAATGTAAAATGTTCAAAAAGGAAGATGTTTCAACAATAAGAATTTCGCTTCAACATGATAACGACTTTCACAACTTCACACCAATAACTCAACAATGTGGGACAATGTATAACCATGATATTAAATAGGAATAACTCACAATAGAAGAGATAACATGTAGCAATGACTTCAAATACTAGAAATCAACAATGGGAGAGATAACATGAACAATGACTTCAAAAAATGGTAATCAACAATGAAAGAGGTAACATGAACAATAACTTCAAATAATGGTGATCAATAACGAAAGAGGTAACATGAACAATAACTTCAATTAATGATAATCAACAATGAAAGAGATAGCATGTAACAATAAAATAGGCAACAAGTCTAACCTAAGCATGAGAGAACTTTATCAATTAGGAGGTACAAAAAGTTTTAACGAAATCATTTAAGGTAAGTAAGGGAAATTTAGAACATGATATGACACTTCAATTAAAGCATGAAAATAGTCTAAGTTGCCTAAAACCGGTCAAATACCACATACAACCCGTGTACCCACTCGTCACCTCGCATACAGGATTTCACTTAGCATAATTAAATCAAACAATACCAATCCTAAGGGGTAGTTTCCCCCACACAAAGTTAGGCGAGACACTTACCTCAACTAGGCCAAATCAATACTCAGAAATAGCTTTTCCCTTAAAATTCGGCTTCACACTGCTCAAATCTAACCAAAATAGACTTAATATCAAACAACGCTAGGAAATTTAATTGCAATAGATAAAGCTAAGATCTTTACACTGTTCCCAAAAAGTAAACAAATGTCAACCCCGGGCTTGCCAGGTCAAAACTCGGGTCTAACGATAGGTTCCGTCTACCCATGACCCCACGAGTTCATATATGTGATTAGTTTCAAAATCTAGGTCCAAATCGACTCTCAAAACTAAATTTCTTATTTTTCAAAAACTTGGCAAAGTTTCACAAATTTTCACTTTGATTCACATGATTTTGATGTTAAAATCTAAGATATGTTGGTAGAATATGATAAGAAATAGATTAGAATCTGTTATCCAAGGTTTGTAGGTGAATATCCCCTCTCCAAATCGCCTCCTACCGAGTCTAGGGTTCAAAAATAAGAGAATGAGAGATAAATCCTGACTTTCAGCTGCAGTTATTGCAATTGCGATTTGGGTTTGCAATTGTCAATCCTCGCAATTGCGGCACTGACAGTCATGGGAAGCTCTTCGCAAATGCAAATATGGGTTCGCAATTGCGAACCCTGCTGCCTTCGCAATTGTGACAAACACCATCGCAAATGCGAACCTAGCCCAGCCCAGAGTTTCTTTGCAAATGTGACCAAGGCATCGCATTTGCGATACCTTTAGGTTCCCTGCTATGGTCGCAGATGCAACCCTGGTGTTTGCAATTGCGACACTAGAGGGTACCAGATACCAGTCTTTGCAGAATTCAGTCCAACACACTCCGGAACATGTCCGAATCTCATCCGAGCCCTCGGGGCTCCAAATCAAACATCTACACAAGTCCAAAAATATCATACAAACTCGCTCGCGTGATCAAAATACCAAAATAACATTTAAAACTTTCGAATCTGACACTAAAATGCATGAATTTCAAAGTAAAGTTTAAGAATTTTTAAAATTATAACTAAACGTCTGAATCCTATCGAATCAACTCCTGACGACACCAAATTTTGCAGATAAGTTCTAAATATCATAACGGAATTATTCCAAGTCCCAAAATCAAATTCCAAGATCAATAGCTAAAAGTCAACCTATGGTTAAACTTTTCAACTTCAAATTGCCAAATTTTGGCAATTCAACACAAATCAACCTACGGACTTTCAAAATTAATCCTAGGCATACGCCCAAGTCCGAAATCACGATACGAATCTATTACAGCCACAAAAACACAGTTCCGGATTCATTTTTACAAAGTCAAAGTTTGGTTAACATTTTTTAATTTAAGCCTCTAAGTCAAGAATCAAGGGTCCAAATCAATCCGAAAGCATTCTGGAATGAAACTAACCAACCCCGCAAGTCATAAAATTATAAACACGCATGTGTGAAGCATAAAAAGGGATAACAGGGCGCAATTTCAAAGAAGGAGCCCCAAACCTTCTTTGAACCCAATCAACCGTCCTTTACTTGTGTGCATCCAATCCAATCCCTTCAGAACTAGGATTAGGATTTCCATTCTTTGCCGCTACAGTACTCCTAGTTTCCTCAGGACTTGAGCTAGAATTTTGAGTATTCTCCAGTTTTTGCTTCTCCTGGTCCTTCTTGGATTCATCCTCCTTGCCATTAGTGATCATCAATAATGGTTGATTATCATCTTTAACTTGCAATGCATCAAATGAATTTCTTGTAGCTACTACCTCATCAATGTTCTTCCCCTTTACTTTGTCATTCTCTTTCTCCTTTGCATTATCAATAATGTAACCTCTCTTATCTCTTTGATATTTATTCTTCCTTCTTTGCATCTATTCTTGCTTTGCAGGGTTAGGAATAGGCTTCCCAACAACTTTTTCACTTGTTAATACTTTGGTAGTAGCAGCTGCAGTGCCCATAACTTCTTTACCTTTGCTAATTTCATTCATACCCTCACCAAACCTCTTGTGTAGCTCAGGATGTATCACCCAGTTATTAGTTCATTACGGCCTTGCTTTTTACAAGTTTTACAATATTTTGGCATGTAATCATACTTGATTTTAATCCACTTAGATTCCTCAAGTCCAGATTTATCTTCTTCCTCAACAATTTAACTTCTTTGAGGAAACTTAGCAAATAAATTCACCTCAACCTTCACCTTTCCACAACTAGGTCTAGTACCATTTTGAGTAGATAAATCAACATGTAAAGGTTTACCTACAATACTTGGCCATGAAAAAAACAAATTTATTACCATAGAAATTTGGAGGCAGTTTTGGAAAGCTAATCCAAATAATTGCAATTGGAGTTTCTTCTTCAGGCTTCCACCAAGGATTCTACTTCGTACACCTCATCTGCCATATATCACCTTGAGCTTTCAAATAATAAGCAGGCTTTGAAATCAAGTGAACATAATCTTCCATGAATGACAGCCTAATCAAGACGTGATTGTCTTCAATAAAACCAATTGAACAAGCACATTTAAGATCACATTGAATTGGAATCACTTTATGTAGTTCATTGATCACTAGCTTTCCATATGAGAATTTTTCAAGAACTGCTACATTCAATCCTTGTGGAATGATGGATTGCTTCACTTCTGTCTTCTTCTATCTAATTATAGCTTCACTATGGAGATATTCAACAGTTTTGATAGGAATGGCGGGTATGGTTTGCATTGTAATTCTATTCCCCCCTTACCAACCATGGTAATTCCATATCACTTGCTAAGTAATACAACTGATCATAAAAATCCAACCTCTCCATTGCTGAACATTTTGCATAAACAAATGTCATCATCATGTGATGCCCCAGGTCATGGTGAAACACTCTTATAGTCACCTGTTGCTCAGTATCCTCCACTAATTCCTATTCCACCAGTGCATCGAAGAACAACCATATTTGCCCATTAATATTTGCATAAGCAGTCTCCATATTCAACCTCCTTTTATATCTATCAATAAGTCCCTTCTTTTGAAAAGGCTCCATCAATGAAACTACACAAAAATTATGCTCCCTATTCATGTTGATCACCCTAGGAAAGACCTATTGTGTATTCACAGACCTTATGTTCCATATTAATATTTTGATCATCATCATTTAGATAGAGAAGCTGCCCTCCTAGGCTTTATTCTTGAAGGTTGTGGTGGATCTTTACTCTGATTTTTCTTAGTTTTTTTACCTCCTTTAGTACTAGTTGTGGGTGATAAATCCCCTTCCCTAGCCACTTGTTTGAAGTTTTCTGCAGTTGATTCATCATCTCCTTCATCCTCCATTGGATTTTGTCTCAATAAGTCTTCATCAATTTGTGTCACATTGTGTGTAACTAAATCATGTAAATGTTGTAGATGAGTCTTAAGTAGAATATTAAGATGTAGCTGCATAATTTGATCAGTGCCAGATTCGATAGGCACTTCCTCTATTTCCCCCGATGCTCTTGGAATAATAGCCCGTTCATCAGCCTGTTCATACTCCTTGAATTGTAGCTTATAGACACTGCCTAGCCCAGGAGTTACTGTCAAAAGATTTCCGCTGCCGGGGTATGAACACAGATTCTTTAATCTTTTTTTTAAAAAAAATGCTCCCATGCAAATCATACCCGTCATTCCTATCAAAACAGTTGAATCTGGCACTGAATGGAATAAACCTCCAAACCGAGCATTTAAAGGCTTCACTATGGAGATATTTTTCTCACTCTTCTTGGCTGGTCTTTGGAGCTCTTCTCTACTCTCTCAAGACCCTTTACTCCTCCCATATTCAAGGTAAGTAACCTCGATTATATAGTGTTAAATTCCATCACTTTTACCCTAGAATTGACACAATTTACCATGAAATCATTAGATATTCAAGGAATCAATTCAAGAACACAAGAGAAGGGTTTGCAAGATTTCTTCCAAAAGGTAATTCTACACATTTAAACTCACACGCATGAATTAATATTGATTATATGAGTAGGAATTTGGTGTTAGAACTTATGAGATGGTGATTAAAAACTATAAGTTGTCAACCTAGGTTAATGAGTGTTGTAGAGATTTTTAAATATTATAATTGAAAATATTAGTTGGTTAGGAGTGCATTGTGGGTTATACCTATGCTAATTGAGATTGTTGGTGTTTAAGGGTGTTTATAGTATAATTATTGGTATAAAAGGTGATTGATAGGTGAAGGAACACCAATGATGAAGGCAGTAGGAAACAGTGCACGCTAGGAGTTTGAGAAAATACCTAAGTGAAACAAGACATGGATTTTCTCGCTAAAATTGACCTGAAAGATTTATTATGTTATAGATCGACGTTGTAGAGTCGGTTGAATGTCGTAGTACCGTTAAGCAACGTAATTGAGGAATGTTTCCTAGAACTCTTTTCATGGGAATGTTTTCCTCCAAGCCCCCATGCCTCTTCCCAAAAGTCTTGAATATTAAGTGTCATATGTTCTACGGCAAGAGTGCTATGTTTCGTTTAATTTTTACATGTCTAACATATTCTTGGTGAAGTACTTTTTTTTCTTAGATTTGAATGAGTCTTCCCATGCCTACTTTTGAACACTGTAGTCACATATGCCATTTATTACATAATGAAATGATTTTTATGTCCACTAGCTTTTAGATGAAATATTTTTAATATTAATGTTTTCCACGAACTCAAAGCCGATACAATGACTTTTAAATAAAAAATGAAAAAGGTCTCAAACGCTTAAGAATGTGATATGGTTAATAAGCCTAACTCTAAGAAATCGTTCCAAGGGACACAGGTGCCAACTGAAATGCAATATCTGTAAAATATTGTGGGAGCTTATTATATAACCGAGAAGGTATTGATAGAAAGGGCCGATACCCTAAACTACACGTGCCGGTGTAGAATTATATTTTTTCTTGGTTGGGATAACGAATGGCATAACGAGCTGCTAGCAAACTAATGTTGATCCACACGGTATTATGGTGATACGACCTAACCGATCGGGCCGAGATCGAACGTCATACCATATGTACATGGTTAAATGGGTATCTCGGAAACTAATAAACTCCCACTAAAAGATTTTGTTTCTTAAAGTTAAATTCTCTATTATTTAATGACATGAATGTGTTTATTTATTTTATTGCACCTTAATTCCGATGTCCTTCCCTTTTTATATTATTATTCCCTTGTTTCTATGTGAGAAAGTTTATGACACATACGAGTACTATTCCTCCTGTACTCATGTCCCTTTTGTCTGAGCCACTATACCTTTTAGTAGACCCAGGTATGACTAGTTTGGACGGTGTTGACCCTTGTTAGGTACTCTCATACCTATTTCTACTTGATGAGCCCCATCTCATCTTCGGAGTGTTCCTTTGGTATTTCCGACTCAGTATTTTCTTGGATATAGTCAAAGCCCTGTCACCGGCATTATTTTTTCTTTCTTTTTCACATTTTCATAGAGGCTCCATAGGTATTTTGTGGGTTAGACTATATATTTTGTTAATTATCTATTGAAATTTTATGGCATGTACCACACCTACTCTATTATGTAGTATTTTAAACTAATGGCATATAATGCTTAAAATGTATAATTTTAAAGATTTAAGTCATGCACTGGATTATGGATGATAACTAAAGGAATAACTAATCAATTCAGCCATAAGTTTAAGGCACTGGTATTGTGTCCTGCATCCCAAGGTTGGAGTGTGACATCAATAATCCAATATATCACTCCTAGTCAAAGATTATATAAGTGTTCAAAGATTTCGAATACAGATCCGCAACTCGTCCACATTTGGAATACAGATCCGACCCTGCATCCTCAATACCCCATCATCACTAATAGTAATTTCCTTAGCATCACCGTGTTACACCAATCAAATGCTAAAAATAAGAATGAAATTATGGAATATAAACAAATCCAAGTTAAAAATACTTACCCCAATCCAAATCATGAAAATCACCTGCAAAATCGCCCAAAACCGAGCTCTCTAACTCAAAATGTGATATAATAAGCACAACCCTTGAAATGAGATGTCAAATAATGTGCCCAAGCATACCATCGCGAAGAAAGAACTTCCAGCTCCTCCAAAAGACCCTACGCGAATGCAAGGTCAAGGACGCGAACGCGAAGCACAACACACCCTTGACCCAACGCGAACGCGGGAAAAACATCACGATCGCAAAGGCTTACAGCTAGACGCCCCCAGCTAGCCTCCCTTCTACGCGAACGGGTTGACCCTAATGTGATCGCGAAGACCACTCCCCCCCCTAAAGCATCGCAAACGCGATCACAACTTTGCGAACGCGAAGAACAACCCGCCTGCCATCACATATCACTCCTAGTCAAAGATTATATAAGTGTTCAAAGAGTTATGGTCATTTTATTAAAGGCTAAAAGTGCAGTTACTGTTGGATTGCAACCGAACAACATGGATTGCAGCCGCAAAACTTGAAAGTGTGGTCTCTATTAGGAAAGTGTGGGAAACACTATAGGAGATCAGGTTTTTGTATATAAACGGAATTTTTGGATTTTTATTTCATTCTTCACCATTTTAGAGATTTGGGAGCTCGATTTTAAAGGGTTTAAACCTAGATCTTCATCTACAAGCTTGGAGTAAGTGATTCTAACATATATCTATGACTTTTACATGAAACCATCACTAGATTTAACATCAAAATATGAGATTGAACAAGTAAAATTTAGGGTTTTGTCTACAACTTAAGAGAGTATATTTTAGGGATTTGAGTACCAATTTGCACTTGATTTTAAAACTAATTATATATTTGGACTCGGTAGGTGTCATCGAAATCTGGTATTGATTCCGAATTTCAGGCACGTCATCCCGAATTGACTTTTGTTGACTTTTTGAGAATTCATTAAAGGTCAAAGTGTTTTAGATTGGGATCACTTTCTATAGCATTATTAGACTTTCATGATTGATGTTTGGCTAGATTTGAGCCGGTTAGAGGTGATTTCTCCAGAAAATGCAATTTTGGAGCTTTGGAATAGTCCGAATTAGGTAAGTATCTTGTCTAATCTTGTATGAGAGAATAATCCTTAGGATTTGACCTTATTTGTCTAACTGTAATGTATGTAAAGTGATGTATATGTGAGGTGGAGAGTGTATATATGTGTTCTATGTATGAAAAATTATCAGACTAGACTCTAGGCTTCTACTATATCTGAATTTGATTGTGTGCTCTCTATGATACATGTGTGATCTTTTGTATGACTAGGTGATGTTATCCTTTTATGCTGGAGATCATGTTTTAGGATTATTATCTCCTAATTAGCTAAGATGGGCATTTGTGAAATTATTGCTAAATTGTTGTAGACGTAGTCATGTCTTATATCTTGAGAATATATCCGCACATTATTATTTTTATGTCCTTGTGCACCTTATTGATAAATTGTGAGAATATGTCTCTTGATAATAAATTGTTATCTTGAATTTTGTTATGATCATGGCACATATGAATATGTTGAGCGGATTGATTAGGTATTGGCAAAAGGTCTCTTCTGTGCGGATATTCTCATTGTGATAATATATGGAGTATAAGGGTGGCATTCTTGATTTTGATGATGTGTGCAGTATAAGGGCGACTTTCTTGATTTTGATGATGTAGAGTAGCATTCTCGATTATGATGATATAATTATTGTTAGGGATGAAGTCTTTGTTGTGTGCCTATTATGTGTACCAGGCTTTGTACAATGCAACGTATGGATATGGATCCATCCTCCTAGGGTCGCCCTCTCATGTTTCTCTCTTGATAGCGTAAATGCGAATTGTGATACTTTGATTGATGTGATGATGAGTGTGGTATAAGGGTGGCATTCCTTATTGATGATGAGTGGAGTATAAGGGTGGCATTATTTATTGATGATGAGTGAAGTATAAAGGTGA
This sequence comes from Nicotiana tomentosiformis, assembly GCF_000390325.3. Classification (NCBI taxonomy): domain Eukaryota; kingdom Viridiplantae; phylum Streptophyta; class Magnoliopsida; order Solanales; family Solanaceae; genus Nicotiana; species Nicotiana tomentosiformis. The sequence goes on from NC_090822.1 coordinate 42,238,558, forward strand.
CATTCTTTGTGGATGTTGAGTGGAGTATAAGGGTGACATTCTTTGTTGATGATGAGTGCAATATAAGGGTGGAATTTTTGATTATGCAGGTGAATTCTTTATGCTTTGTCATGCATTTTACGTGTTTTTACGTTGCATCTAACATGTTACCCTATGCCTTTGATATTTGATTGTCAAGATGGATATACTTGTGTTGAGTTGATATCTCATGGTTTGTTGACTTGATGGCAGTGCATTCAGATTGATATAAAAATAGAGTTATCATCATGCATTGATGTGTTGGATTCATGTAAAGGTCTCATAATCATGGTATTTGAAAATTAATACGGAATTAGGTTATTGTTATGTATAGATTTTACATTCATGTAGGAGTATTTGAGCACACACTCTACTTGGTGCATGTCCCTTTTTGTGTAGAGTTGGTGCAAGTGGTATTTGCTTGATATGTTTAATTGGTAAACTTGTTTATTATCCTTACCACAGTCGTGCACCTTTATTATTGATATTTGTTATTCTGTGACTGTCTTTCTAGATATTTTTTTGTATTGTACATGTTATTGAGTTGCACAGGTTGTTCAAAGTGTGTATCTTTTGACTTAAAAATCTCGTCACTACTTCACTGAGGTTAGTCAAGATACCTACTGTATACATGGGGTCGGTTGTACTCATACTACACTTTTACACCTTGTGTGCAGATTTTGGATATGAGTAGCTGAGGAGACGGAGCCTAGCATTAGAAATGTACCAGCGTTCCAAACTCAAGCTACCTCTTGTTCATGGTAGTTTAGGAATTCATTTATGTTTATATGAACTTCAAACAAATGTTGTATTTATTCTTTATACCAGCCTTGTAAGTATAAATCATAGTAGCTTATGACTTGTACTACCAGCCCTTGGGATAGTTGTATTGAACCTTTTGCACTTGTACTTATTATTACTGATGATTTCTCATTATAGTTGTAACTTATAATGTTTGTCTTACCTAGTGGGTCGGGTTAGATACCATCACAATTTGGTGGGATTTTGGGTCGCGATAAGTTGATATCAGAGCTCTATGTTTATAGGTTCTATGAGTCATGAGCAAATATCAAGTAGAGTCTTGCGGATCGGTATAATAACGTCCATACTTATCTTCGAGAAGCTATAGAGAATATAGGAATGTTCCCTTCTTACTTTCCTTATCGTGCGATTTTGTTTCAGTTTGAAGCCAAAATCTCTAAAAAAAAATCTCTTCGATTCATGTGGGATGTCAAGTACTCGATATCAGTTGTGCACCGGCATCTTGTGGTGTTACAGATGGGATGTGAAGGGCTAGGGATGTTTGATCATCATCTGAAAGTGTTGTACAGTTTTGAGATGTGGATGTGTTGGTGGATCTTTTAGTTGTTCATATGTGGAATGAAGTAGATTCTTATATCTTGTTGATGATTTTAGACTCGGGAAGATGTATTGATTGCATAGTGGTTGTACCATGGTAGGGTCATAGAGAGATGTCGGTTTGAAGCTAAGCAGGTGGGTTATCTCCTGTGAGAGGGTTTGAGGTTGTGTGATTTTTACGAGGCTTCTATGAAGAGTTTTTCTTCTGGAATGCATATGCTATGATTAGAGTTCAGATCGCTTGAGGAAGTTCGCATGACTATCACGAGGATGAGTAAGCACTTGGAGGATGATTTGGAAGGTATGAGGACTCGTGCTGCATGAGCTTATGAGGATATTAATGTATGACAATGCGAGATCATGGAATTTAAGGAGGAATAGTATTGTGGGTTATCAGATGATGTGTTTTGTGGCTTTCGGCTAAGTGGGGGAGTCTACCATCAATGGTTAGGCCATATGGGCATGTGCTATTATAGTTCCTAAACTAGGATGTGCTTCTGGTTTAGCTATGATTTGAGAAGGGTTCATCAAGGATAGTTTCAAGCAAGGGATCTATTGGATACATTATGTAATATGCTTAATTAGTAAAGGGAGATTATGGGATGACTCAGGTTTGGTACCCGTTGTAGAGATAATTTGCTAGGATAATGACTTACTTGGTTGCTTTAGGATGAGGCTGCATCTTAAAGTTCTTATGCGCTAATAAGTCATGAGTCATTTGGCCCGTATTGGCTGTGCACCGAAGTTAGAGCAGAGTAGATGACTCTCGAGAAGGCCTTAGTGAGTTCAAGATTCAAATGTGGTATCTTAAGGATTTTTTGAATTTCATTATGTGGCTAAGAATTTGAGATTTTCCTTGGATGGTGCCAAGACTTGCAGTATTTCTATATCATTATTGATTCTACATGATAGTATTAGAGAGATTAAAGAAATAGCTTCGAATTCGTAAAAGGTCTCTTCAGATGGGGCATTTCGATTTGAATCACTTTTGGGTTTGGCAGTCTACCTGACTTAGTTGAGTTAGATGGATTTAGTTTTGATGGATTGGCTATATGCTAATGGGTTTTGAAGAGTTCATGATGGTTTTGACCATGACTCGAGGTTGGTGTCTTCTCTGAGTATAGAAGGTTTGTTGCATGTTGTGATGTTCTCCTAGATTGAGTTAAGTGGAAGGTTCTTGGTTAATTAAGTATCTATCCTACTTGTGATTCAGAGTTGATTATGAGATTTTTGTATTTTCATATGTTAGAATGATAGATGTGGTGCGCCGTGTGGGATCGAGATTGCATGGACAAGGTTGCAGTTCTATTTCAAAATAGAGGTCATGATTTCTAAACAACATGAGAGATTTCAAATGTTTAAGAGGATGTTAGCACTATCTTGTATCGCCTGAGTAGGGTGTATGAGGCAGTAGATGCATCGTGTGATGATCTGCGGATGCTTGACTAGTACAACAAAAATTGCATGGTCGGTGACTGTTGATGTTCAGGTTTTGCTATGTGCCGCGGAAGATTTATGGGAGTACTTCTCATGAGGTGATTCTGTATGAGTGATGTATCAGTCATTTGATGGGAGAGTTATAGGTCAGATATGGACGATTCATGTACTCTTGAGGTTTAGAGATTGGATAATCAGGGAAGCAGACTATTTCTTGGTTGCGGACTATGAAGATATATTAAGTGTTAGATAGTTGATGGTATGCGTTATGAGTAGATTATTGTGGACTTCTAGAAGATTATTTATCTATTTTGGGATGATCGATATTGATTTGGGGGCCCATTGGTAGGCCTGATTAGAATGTATATTATACATCATATTAGGTTTGCTTACTCAACACAGCAATGGCTGGGGTGTGTCATTTGATAGAGTCAACTTATTCATGTCTTGATATGTTTCATGTGTTACTCTCTCATGCTATGATGGGTTGTGAGACTAGTTGGATATTCACATGCATGATTTGGTTTTGTTTAGGCCTTGTGGCGAGATTTGAGTGAGATGGATCTTGGGATGTTGAGTAACTTATTGCACCTTAGTCGTATTTTTTTCTTATGTGTGGTACTATCCATTTCTCCAGGTTTATGGTCATGTACTTCGCATGTTTGCTATTGATGTACATGTGTTTACTGATTGTGAGCATTGAGACTCAATGGGTATTCCATGTGGATCAATACGTTTGGATTGAGTTATGCGTCGCGACGGTGTTATGTTAGGATATGATCCTTGATGCTTATTTCATGTGTTTTGCTTCTCCCTTGTGGGATGAGATCATAGCATGGTGCCTTGGTGGATGTACCAGCCGAACTTGTTGGACAGTTCTCTTATTTGGTTCTCCTTCCATCTTTGGTTATATTCAAATTTTTGCTTGTTGGGTGCACGGATTGTGCCGTATGTGGCCAGATGGCAATTGGTGTGGCCTGTTAGTCGAGTGGCTTGTACTGGGTGAGATGAGAATACTGGACATGGAATTAGTGGAATCGAATTTGGTAATGGGCAACTATTTTGGTCGGAAGATATTGTTATGGGCATATGAGTTATGTGATACGTCGTGTGGTTATATCTTGGGAATATATTTATGGTTTGCTATAGCTTTTCAAAATTGATATAGTGTATATATACAAGAATCCGACCTCGAAGCGAGTTCCGGAAGTTGAAATTTTGTCCTAAGGATTGTAAGCTAGGTAGAAGGAAGAATTCTTCAGTCAAGATTGTGCTATGGGTTTAGATGGATTGTGATGACGTGAGATTACTCATGGGTATGTGTATGAAGAGTTCTTACAATGAGTGGACGAATTTGGAATGACTCTTGGCACGTTCAAGAACGAGCGTATGTTTAATTGGAGGAGAATGTAATGACCCGACCGGTCTTTTTGTGCTTTAGCATTTCCATTTGGTGGTTTGATTCCTTGAGTATCTTAATATGATGAATTACGACTTATGTGTATGCTTGGTTTTGATTTTTTAGAAGTTCGGGATTGATTTGGAAGAGTAACTCTCAATTTGGAAGCTTAAACTTGGAAGAGTTTACCAATGTTTTACTTTTGAGTAAACGACCTCTGATTGATGATTTGATGGTTTCAATAGGTTCGTATGGTGATTTTGGACTTGAGCGTACCTAGAAGGTTTTGGCTCTATTTTTGCCAAAAATTGGCAAGTTAAAGGCTTGGAGAGTTTATAAGTTTGACCAATAGTTGATTTGATGTTATCAAGTTTCTATTTGTGTTCCGGAACTTTGGATGGGTTTATTTAGTTGATTGGAACTTGTGTGCAAAGTTTGGTGGCATTTCGAGGTGCCTAGGTTTGATTCGGATGCTTGGTGGGAAGGATAGAAAATTTATGAACTTAAGAGAGTTCAACATGTGATTTGGTCTCTGATTCTGAGATGTGATATTTCTATATGTGTTTTGAGGCCTTGGATAGGTCCAAAGAGTATTTATGGTCTTGTTAGGACGATAGGACTAGGTCCCGAGAGGTTCAGGTAAATTTTTAATAAGTTTGGGCATTTCGGCACATTGATAATATTCTGAAGCTTTAGAAGTGCGGAGGACACTTTTGGAGTGCTAAGGGAACCTTTAGAGTTCTGAGGCAAAGCCTTAAGTGCAGCCGCAAACCCCTGAGTGCGGGGGCAATGGTCAAAGTGCGGACCGCACTGAGTGCCGTAACATGGAATTTGTAGGTTTGTTGGTATGAGTTTGAACTAGTGAAATTTGGGGTTTGAGTGCCGTAATAGGGAATTTGGGGATGATCTAAAAAGAATAGTTGTAGTCCATTGAGTTTAGTTTCCATAAAATTAAACCATTCATCATTTGGACATTTGTATAGAGAGTTATGGTCATTTTACTAAAGACTAGAAGTGCAATTACTGCTGGATTGCAACCGTACCACATAGATTATGAAGCAAAACATGGAAGTGATGTCCGCACTAGGAAAGTGCGACCAGCATTGTGTGAGATCAGGTTTTTCTATATAAATGGGATTTTTGTATTTTTATTTCATTCTTCACCATTTTAGAGACTTGGGAGGTCGGTTTTGAAAGGTTTAAACCTTGATCTTCGTCTACAAGCTTGGGTATGTGTTTCTAACTTATATCTATGAGTTTTACATGAAATCATCACTAGATTTATCATCAAAACATAAGGTTGAATAAGTGAAATTTGGGGTTTTGTCTACAACTTAAGAGAGCATATTTTAGGGATTTGTGTACCGATTTGGACTCGATTTGAAAACTAATTATATATTTGTTCATCAAGATCGAAGCTTTTTGGATTGGGATCACTTTCTATAGCATTGTTTGACTTCCTTGATTGATGTTTGGCTAGATTTGAGCCGGTTAGAGGTGATTTCTCAAGGAAATGCGATTTTAGAGCTTTGGACTAGCCCGGACGACGTAAGTATCGTGTCTAATCTTGTGTGCGGGAATAAACCTTAGGATTGGACCTTATTTGTCTAATTGTAATGTATATAAAGCGATGTATATGCGAGGTGACGAGCGTATTTACGGGTGCTATGTATGAAACATGACCGGACTAGACTTGGGCTTCTACAGCACCTTAGGTTGATTGTGTGCTCTCTATGATACATGTGTGATCCTTTGTATGACAACATGAGCTTATCCTTTCATTCTCGAGATCATGTTTTAGGATTATTATCTCCTAACTAGCCAAGGTGGGCATTTTCACGTTACATCTGTAATGAACCAGTCAGTCGTTATGAGTATTTCAGCCCCATTTTCCCTATTTTATGTTTTACTTATGCGTATATGTGGTTACGTGACTTTCCGGGGTGGTTGGTTTAATTTCAGGGAGGGTTTGGAGTGAATTGAAATACTTAGTTCCAAGGTTGGAAGCTTAAGTTGTAAGAGTTGACCGGAGTTTAACTTTTATGTAGATGACTCCGGAATGGTGTTTTGATGATTCCAATAGCTTCGTATGGTGATTTTGCACATAGGCGCATGTCCGAATTTAGATTTGGAGGTTCCTAGGTCATTTTGGCTTGAATTGGCGAAAGTTGAAAAGTTAAAGGTTTGGAAGGTTGATAGGTTTGACGGAAGTTGACTTTGATGGTATCGGTTTCGATTTTGGTTTCGGGAGTTGGAATAGGTCCATGGTGTCATTTAGGACTTGTATACCAAATTTAAGGTTATTCCGAGTTGTTTAGACTTGTTCGGCGTAAGTTTTGAATTCGGAAATTTGGTTTAATTCCATAGGCTTGAATTTAGGTGCAATTCGTGATTTTGATGTTGTTTGGTGTGATTTGAGGCTTCGAATAGGTCCGTATTATATTTTGAGATTGGTTGGTGCGATTGGATGGGATCCCGGGGACCTCGGGTGTGTTTCAGACCATTTCTCCATCTTTTGGCATTGCTGATTTCTGATGTCTGGTTTCCTTCTTCGCGATCGCGGAAGAGTAGTCGTGATCGCGTAGGGTATTTTTTATTGCAGGCGAGTTGTTCTTCGTGTTCGCGAAGTTGTGATCGCTTTCATGATGCTTTTGGGGGGGGGAGGTAATGGCCTTCGCGATCACGTTAGGGTCAACACGTTCGCGTAGAAGGGAGGCCGGCTAGGGGCGTCTGGCTGTAAGCCTTCACGATGTTTTACACGCGTTCACATAGGGTCAGGGGTGTGTTGTGCTTCACGTTCGCGCCCTTGGCTCGCATTCGCGTAGGGTCTTTTAGAGGAGATCGAAGTTTGTTCTTCGTGATGGTATGCCTGGGCAGACTATTTGACATCTCATTTCGAGGGTTTTGGTTATTATATCACATTTTGAGTTAGAGAGCTCGGTTTTGGGAAATTTTGGAGGGGATATTCACGATTTGGATTGGGGTAAGTGTTTTTGACTTGGATATGTTTATATCCATGATTCCATCCTTGTTTTTAGCATTTGATTGGTGCAGTACTGTGATGCTAAGGAGGTTACTATTTTTGACGATAGGGTATTGAGGATGGAGGGTCCGATCTGTGTTCCAAATGTGGATGGGTTGCGAGAGTTAATTCATGAGAAGGCACATAGTTCACAGTATTCCATTCATCCGGGTGTCACAAAGATGTATCAGGACTTGAGGCACCACTATTAGTGGTGGAGGATGAAGAAGGATATTGTTTAGTATGTTGCTCGGTGTTTGAACTGTCAGCAGGTGAAGTACGAGCACAAGAGATCGAGTGGTTTGCTTTAGAGACTTGATATTCCGGAGTAGAAGTGGGAGCGTATCACTATGGATTTTGTGGTTGGACTTTCACGTACCTTGAGGAGATTCGATGTAGTATGGTTCATTGTGGAAAGACTGACCAAGTTTGCACACTTAATTCCAATCATGACTACCTATTCTTCAAAGCAGCTAGCTCGGATTTACATTCGTGAGATTTTTCTCCTTTATGGTGGGCCCGTATCTATTACTCGGATCGAGGAACTCAGTTCACATTGCATTTTTGGAGACCAGCGTAGCGAGAGTTGGGCACATAGGTTGAGCTGAGTACAACATTTCATCCCCAGACAGACGGGCAGTCCTAGTGCATTATTCAGATTTTGGAGGACATGTTACGTGCATGTGTTATTGATTTCGAGGGTTCATGGGATAAGTTTCTTCCGTTAGTAGAGTTCGCCTACAACGACATCTATCAATCAAGTATCCAGATGGCTTCTTATGAGGCCTTATATGGGAGGCGATGTCGTTCTCCGGTTGGTTGGTTTGAACCTGGGGAGGCAAGGTTTTTAGGCACTGATTTGGTCCGTGATGCTTTGGAGAAGGTGAAGTTTGTTCTGAAGAGGCTTCGTACAGCGCAGTCAAAGCAGAAGAGTTATGCACACATGAAGGCTCGTGATGTTGCCTATATGGTGGGTGAGAAGGTTCTACTCAGAGTTTCGCCCATGAAGGGTATGATGAGGTTCGGGAAGAAGGGCAAGTTGAGCCCTAGGTATATTGGTCATCTTGAGGTGCTTGAGAGAGTTTGAGAGGTGGCCTACAGACTTGCCTTGCCATCGAGTCTATTGGGGGTTCACCCAGTGTTTCATGTTTTCATACTCCAAAAGTATTATGGTGATCCGTCACATGTATTGGACTTCAGCACGGTGCATTTAGATGAGTGTCACACCTCCTTTTTCCTGAGGGATAGGGAGTTTTTCCAATTTAAGTGACATTGTTCGAAATAGGATTATATAATTAATCAGAGTCGCCACTTGGGATAATTATTATGGTGTCCCAAGTCACCGGTTTATTTTAAATCCCAAATCTAGAAAATTTGAATCTAATTTAAGATCCGCAAAAATGGAAGACTGGGTAAGGAATTCTGTTAACCTGGGAGAAGGTATGAGGCACTCCCGAGTTCCGTAATTTTAGCACGGTCGCTTAACAATTAATACTTGGCCGAATTATCTGATTTATTACATGTTTTAAACCTATTGTGCATTTTACCTTTGACCGCTTTTAATATTTACGGAATTTATTTGAACAAGTCACGATATCGCGCGCTCGTTATTTTTGTACATATTACAAATCGCGCCACGTAAAACGCACCCGCTATTTTCAACATATTTATTTTAATTATTTGAAGTTGTGGTCAAGTTGCGTGAAACGTGCTCTTTAGTTGGGATTTACGTATCATGACTATGCCACGGGAACGATACCTATAGTCACGATGATTTATTAATCGCGCCTAAAGAAACTAGCACGTGTTCATGATTTGTTTTTCCTTACGAGTTTGAGATCTTTGTAAGGTCAAGAGCTATGAAAATTAATTGTGGAAAATGGGTCATCGTTTGCTCTTACTAAATTGGGCCTGACAGAAACTATTTTAGCCCAGATAAATTAAAATTGATCGTAGTACAATTGGCCCTTTGAAACCAACTAAAAAGTAGGACCAACTACTAGTTCACCAAGCTACTCCATTAGTCCATTGTCCATTAGCCATTTTCAGTAGTACATACTTCATTAAACAAACCCAACTCCCTTTAAATCTAATTAACACTCATGACCCAATTATACAAAATGTGCTGACCAAGACATCTTTGCTTTAACATGTACAAATTATTCCATCTCAAATTTAAACAGAGAATACGTGCCTTCCTACTACTACACATGACTTTAGATTCATATAAATCAAAAATAAATATACCTTTATCCCCAAAATGCTCAACAATCAAACCAATTGATAATGAAAATTAAAACACCATCTAATCATGGAAAACAACTAAACACAGAATATCATGATAAAAATTCATGCCAAATAAAGTCAACAAAGAACTACAATTCAAAGAGATATGACTGGAGCATGGCAATAAACATTACTGAAATGGAAAAGAAACGGACCTTTGAGGAGAAAAACTTTCTTCACTATATTGAAAAAAATAAATCTCCAAGTTTGAATTGCAGAAGGAAAGTGTCGGCTACAACTCGAAGGAGAACTGGATGTCGAGCAGAGTTCAAACAGCCTCGATAGAATCAGATTCGAATGAACGAGAACCTCGCTGAAAATGGACCTCGAACAAGACCTCTTAAACCTCACGCAAACGGGAGAGCGAGGTTAGGACTTGGCTGGACTTTTATGGGTTTCAAGGTGGTTTTTGGGTGGTTAAATTTTTTTTTTTTGAAAGAAAGACGAAGAATGAATGACACGAATAGAAATTTCTTTAGCATAGAAGAAGCAAAAATATTTCCCTCAAATCCCTCCCCTCTTTTTTTTCTCTCCCTCTTTTCTCCTCACATTTCTCTTCTATTTATAGAAACAAATTCGAAATTTTTTTAGATTTGTTTTTTATTTTATTATTTTATTATTATTTTAATTAAAAAAAATTCACACTTCCTATTTTCTTCTTTTTAAAAAAAAAATAATTTTCCACTATCCTTTACTTTTATTATATTTAAATTCCCGCTTTTTTTTTTTATTTTCCACTTATTTTACTTTTATGTTTTTAATTTCCACTCTCTTTTACTTTTTTTAAAACTTTTCAGCTACCTTTACTTTTATTTTTTAATTCCAACTTTATTTTACTTTTCATTTTTTTAAATTTCCACATTCTTTTACTTTTATTTTTTTAATTTTCCACTTTCTTTTACTTTTTTTTATTAAACAATTTCCATCTACTTTTCCTTTTACTTTTTAATTCAATACTTCTACTTTTTCTATTTTTTATTCCCATCCAAAAATTTAAAAAATATCTTTAATTTTTTTCTATTTTTAATTTATTTTATTTTAAAATAAAGATAAAAATAAAAATAAAAATAATATTAATAGTAATAATTGACCTTTTAAATTATTTTTAATTTTTACCCTATATATAAAACATGTAACAAAGCAAAAAATATATATTAAATTTCTAAAAATATTTACACAGTAGAAGGTGATAAAAATTCAAATATAGTCAAAAATTAGGTGCTCACAGCTGCCCCTCTTTGCTTGGAAACATGAAGAGTTTTCAGGCAAAGACTAGGTGAGCCATGTGACTAATTTTTGACCCAACCGTTATTCAAAAAAGAAAAAGAAATAAAAGATAGGGTGCAACCGAGTCCTGATTTTGGACAACCTACATATCCCGGGTTATATGGGAATCAGATCATGTGTAGTTCAAGGAGAATGGTAGAATGATGAGCTGAGCAGTCGAGTGAGGTTCCGCCGAGACTCTGGTCCGTGGTCCTGCTATTATATCAAAATTTAAAATAAAAAAAAAACCTAAACAAGCCTATTAGTTATGAGTTGGTGCAACAGCCTACCAAGGAAGAGGTCAAATATGCAGTGCTTGGTTTAAATGGAGAAAGTGCTGGAGGTCCAGATGGATTTACTGGTTGCTTTTTTCACTCATGTTGGGATATAATTGGTGATGATATAGTAGATATGGTGAAAGCATTCTTCAATGGACATGAACTACCAAGGTTTGTAACTCATACAAATCTAGTTTTGCTACCAAAGAAGAAGGAAGTTATGACCTTTTCTGACATACGACCTATTAGCCTCAGCAATTTTATAAATAAAGTCTTTTCAAGAGTCATTCATGAGAGGTTGATAGGTATGATTCCTGATTTAATATCAGATGAACATGTTGGCTTTGTAAAAGGGAGGAGCATAGTGGAGAATGTTCAATTAACACAAGAGATAATTACAGACATTCAATTGAGAACCAAGGCAGGTCTAAATGTTGTGATCAAATTGGACATGACAAAATCATATGATCGACTTTCTTGGCTGTTCTTGACAAAGGTCTTAAGGAAGATGGGATTTGAAGAAAGATTCATAGGTTTAGTATATGGGATTGTGTCGAATAACTGGTACTCTATGCTGCTTAATGGGCAGCCTCATGGCTTTTTAGATCAACCAGGGGTGTTAAGCAAGGTGACCCACTGTCACCTACTCTATTTATTCTGGTTGCAGAGGCAATGTCTAGAGGATTAAATGCTCTACACAAGATAAATGGAGTCCCAAGATAAATCATCTAGCATATGCTGATGATACCATTATTTTTTCTTCTTCGGATGTTATTTCATAACAACTTATAATGGAAGTCTTGACAGCATATGAAGTTGCTTCTGGTCAGCTAATAAATAAGAGCAAATCAGCTATATATATGCACCATTCTGCTAGTGAACATGTAGTGGATAAGGTTCAAAGGATCACAGGCATTCCCAAATAGGATTTCACTTTTATATACCTTGGATGCCCAATTTTTTACCTTCGAAAAAGGATGGCTTATTACCAAGGTCTCCTAACTAAGGTGATGGATAAGCTGCAGAATTGAAAAGGGAAACTATTATCTGTAGGAGGAAGAGCAGTGCTTATATCTCATGTGTATCAAAGTATGCCTATATACCTGCTATCTTCAGTAAATCCTCCATCATATGTGATCAACAATCTACACAAGATTTTTGCACAGTTTTTCTGGTGCAATTCTGTTGGTGTTTCAAGTAGACATTGGGCATCTTGGAACACTTTATGTTTACCCTGTGAAGAGGGTGGTATTTATTTTAGATCAATGCATGATATGTCCACAGCTTTATTTTGTAAACTATGGTGGAATTTCAGAACAAAGCCTAGTCTGTGGAGTTCTTTTTTGAACCAGAAATACTACAAAAAACTCAATCCTATGATGGTGCCTTGGAGAGGGGGGGGGGATCTCATGTTTGGAGAAAGATGCTTTAGTGTATAGATATCATTGAACATCAAATACTATGGCAACCTAAGATGGGATCTTCTTTGTTCTGGTTTGAAAACTAGACAGGATTGGGTGCTTTATACTTTGTCACGCCTCCTGATTTTGTGTGTGATGAAACTATACAAAACATATATGATGTGGTGTATGAAGGGCATTGGTATGAGGAGAAGATCAGAGAGATATTGCCAGATGATCTTGCAACCTATATTCTGAAAAACATGAAACCACCAGTGTTGAGTGATGTCCTTGATAAGCCTGTTTGGATGCTAGAATTGAGGAGAGTTTTTAGTGTAAAATATGCGTGGAAATACTTAAGAAGGAGACAAGAATATGGTAATGCTTATAGGAAAATCTAGGTAAAAGGACTGCCTTTCAAAATTGCTTTATTTATGTGGAAAGTTTGGAGAAATAAGCTGCCACCGGACGACTTCTTTAGGAGGCTGGGGTACCAAATGGCATCTAAATGCTGGTGTTGTGCTAAGCCAAAGGAAGAGACAATGCAACATATTTTTTCAAATCATATGCTGCCAATACAGTGTGGAAATATTTTCTTGGTCATGCAAGAATTTCCATTGATAGAATCACATTTCACCAGGCTGTAGTTAAATGTTGGACTGCTGATTCTATACCCAAATTACAGCCTATAATGCAAGCTTTGCCATCTGTGATAGTGTGAGAATTGTGGAAGAGGAGGAACAACTACCAGTATGGAGATGCAGTCACTGTAAACAGGGTCATTTACCAGGTTTCCTCAACTCTGCAGTCTCTCATTAAACTTAGGAAGCCAGGTATTCAGAACATCCCTCATAAGTGGCCAGATACAGTAAACATGATGGAGAGACATACACCTACACTGAAGTAATCTAAGGTACTGTGGGAATTTCCAACCCAAGGTTGGATAAAAGTCAATACAGATGGGGCTTCCAGGGGAAATTCAGGCAGGAGTTTTATTGGTTTTATGTTGAGAAATGAAGAGGGAGATATAGTATATGCATGCGGGAAGGAGATTCAAGAAGTGACAAACACAGTGGCTGAAGCAAGGGCAATGCTCGAAGCTTTAAGGTTCTGTGTGGACCAAGATTATGTGCTCATTGATCTGCACACTGATTCAATGTTACTGAAAAAGATAATAGCTGGGGAGTGGAGTATTCCATGGTCTATTTCTAGAGAGGTAGAAGAAATCAAGGAGTTGATAGCCAGGGGTAATGTGACAGTGGCTCACACTCTTAGAGAAGGCAACAGTTTGGCAGATCATCTTGCAAACTATGCTTTAGATATTGGGCCTATAGAATGCTACTGCTTCAATGAACTTGATACACAAGGTAGAAGGTTGGTAAATAATGACAAGATGCAATGTTCATATTTACGAATAAGAGTAACAAGGAATTAGGAGAGGGAGGAGAAGGGCTCTCAAAAGAAAAGGAGAGCACAGGAGGATAATTTATTATACGCATAATGATGGAGTTTACACAGCATGAGGAAGAAATAATCGCATGGGATTGGTTTGACAAAAACAAGGAGGCACACGATATGAAGCTGGAACATCAAAAACGAAGCAAGGCTTTGGACTTAGCGATAGGAAAAGAGAAGGAGAGCACTGAAACCAACTATATACAAGGGACACAGGGATGCCCAGAATCTCGACGACAGGTGACGTACTGGTTTCTACATGTCAAAAGGAAATAGTAATGAAAAGTGATATACGCAAGGATTTACAACACACGAAGAAGATGGACAAAGAAGTAGAGCTTGCGATATGGTTTTTCTACTTGCTGTATGGAATAACTATCCTCATTGGAAAAAGAATGCAAGGGAACAAAAAAGTCACCTCCATCATATTTCGAATAATATATACATGGAGGAACACACATATCATGGAACACTTTTATGGAATAATGGAAAGAGTGATGGATAATAACTATGCACAAATAATGGCATGTGTATTGGAGAATAGAATTCTGACACTAGCTAGACTGGGAATGAGGAAAGGTCAGAAAAGGCACGCTAGACTGCTTTTTGACACTTCAAAATGTTGAATACTGGACATAATCGCAGCAGCAGGGCAAACTACTAAAATGCTTTATTCACTCTTAGCAAGGACAAAGTGGAGCAGAGGAACAACTGATGATATGGGCATTACAATAAGCACTCTAAAGGAGAAAAGCATGGGGATGCTGTTTTTGAATGCTAAGGAGGATGATGAGCAGGGCGATCTTAAATGGACCAAACTGGAAATCTTTGCCAGTTTTACATATCAAGCACTGCACCAAAATGAAAGCTGCAACTGTCAGATGATGGATATGATGCAGAATAACTTCCACACCAGAAGAAATATTCAGGAGGACAAACTAAAGTCTAGGAGCTCGATGATCAGTTATAATAGGGGATTTTGGTGCTCAAAAATAGGACCACTGGGGACTAAAATCTCAGTGCATTCCACTACCACCATAGGGTGCATTTGGTCCTGCAGATCACCATGCTCAAATCCTTTAGGAGGAGGATATGGTGCTCTCTCTTTTTACACTAATTTAGTGTTCCTTTTTGCGGGAAACGTTACTGTATCCATGCCTTACTATCTGCTACAAATTCAAATGGTGGTATTAGCAATTGTTTATTCCCTTGAAGGAGTACTAATAGTAGGCACAAGCATGGAAGCATGGAGAATTCAACCCACAATTGTGATCGAGCCAAAAATGTGTGACCTGGGCTTTTGGCACTGGAAAGTTGGAACAATTGATGCATTGAGTAGCAAAATTCCAATGCACCTTGTTGTTTCTATATCACAGAAATGGTGCAAACCAATGGTTAACAAATAATGCTTTTGGGAATGACATCACTACTGCTGCAAACAGGGGAAACGCATGAGACTGCAGCCCAGAACTTTGGTCGAACTAATGTATGACCTGGGCTTTTGGCATTCAAAAAGGGATCAATGGATGCATTGTGGAGTAAAATATTAATGAATTTCTTTAATTCCACATCTCAAAAATCTTGCCAGACATTGGATGCAACAAATGACTGCTGGATATCATACGACTCCCTCTCCAAACAGTGCACGCTCACATATGTTCAAAATTGTTGGACTTTAGTTTCAATGAGCAATGCGAGTAACTGCACCAGAATTTGTGATAATGCAGGTATACTACTGGATTATACACATCATAAGGAAGAAACAAACACGTGGGATTGGGTTTGTAGAAGCAAGGATGGACAGAACAAGAAGCTAGAAATTCAGAAACATGACAAAACAGTGGACTATGCGATAGCAAATGTTTTTGGTTTTAGGAACTGCACAGATGTGGATAGAGTCTGGAAAAAGAACATGGAAGATACACAACTGGATTCATTATGTTTACTTCTGGAACAACAAAAGGAAGATAGCCAAAAATGCAACAAGTGGAGATTACATATGGGCCTCAATTGTGATGTCTTAATATGGCTAGTTTTTATATCTCATTTTAATTGCTATAGTATTTTGCAAATTGTAATATCAGTGTTGAGCACATCGCCCAAAATTGATAATAGGATCTATGTATGCGTCAAAGTTTATTTCTTTCATCATGTAAGACCTCTTGACATATCATTGTTTTTGTTTTTCTATATCTATAAAAAAAATAGCCCAAGGCACTTTGCCTAGTGGATTTGCTAAAAAACAAAAGGTTATGAGTTACAAGATTCCTATCTATGAGTCTTCTGAAACTTGATCTTGAGTCTTGACTAGTTCTTTATGCAGGCTCTGATCTAAACCTTGATGCTGCTAGCTGTAGGTTCTAGTTCATTGTTCTATAACTTTTTCTAATCAAAACGGGACTCCAATGCTCATGGCTTCAGTCATGTCTTGAGCATTCCACATCTTTTCAACTTTTTTTGCATTCTGGATTCACTTATTTTTTCCTTTCTTTTATTCTGAATTGAGACTTCTTCTTTTGGTCATCTCGAACCCTTAGCCTCGAGGTAAAACCTACTCAGACACCAAAATAAACAAACACACGAAATTGTTTTGCCCCAGTTTGCACTAGGAAAATTTCGTGAGTTATTGTAACAAAATTTTAAATTACTTCTTTATTGAAAGCAATAAAAGGTTGGGAGTGTTGTACCCCGAAAAAGTCATGCTGATTTTGTTTTTTTTTGGATGGTGTTCCTTTATTGTCAAAAGAATGTCTCAACTAAGGATTGGTGTACCTTATGTTGGAAAAATGTGGCCAGGGAATGGTATACCCTATGTTGGCAATGATATCAGGGAGTGGTCTACCTTGCATTTAAGATCAAATCAACTAGAGAGTGGAAACCCTATATTGGAAAAGAGACTAGGGAGTGGAGACCCTACGTCTAAAATAAAATCAACTAGGGAGTGGAGACCCTATGTTGAAAAGGGCGACTAGGGAATGGAGACTCTATGTCTAAAATAAAATCAACTAGGGAGTGGAGACCTTATGTTGAAAAAGAGACTAGGGAGTGGAGACACTATGTCTAAAATAAAATCAACTAGGGAGTGGAGACCCTATGTTGGAAAAGAGACTAGGGAGTGGAGACACTATGTCTAAAATAACATCAACTAGGGAGTGGAGACCCTATGTTGGAATAGAGACCAGGGAGTGGAGACCTTATGTATAAAATAAAATCAACTAGGGAGTGGAGACCCTATATTGGATAAGAGACTAGGGAGTGGAGACCCTATGTCTAAAATAAAATCAATTAGGGAGTGGAGACCCTATGTTGGAAAAGAGACTAGGGAGTGGAGACCCTATGTTGGAAAGGAGACTAGGGAGTGGAGACCCTATATCTAAAATAACATCAACTAGGAAGTGGAGACCCTATGTTGGAAAGGAGACTAGGGAGTGGAGACCCTATATATAAAATAAAATCAAGTAGAGAGTGGAGACCCTATGTTGGAAAAGAGACTAGGGAGTGAAGACCCTATGTGTAAAATGACATCAACTAGGGAGTAGATACCCTATGTTAGAAAGGGTGAATAGGGAATGGAGACCCTATGTCTAAAATAAAATCAACTAGGGAGTGGAGACCATATGTTGGAAAGGGCGACTAGGGAATGTAGACCCTATGTCTAAAATAAAATCAACTAGGAAATGAAGACCCTATGTTGGAAAAGAGACTAGGGAATGGAGACCCTATGTCTAAAATAATATCAGTTAGGGAGTGGAGACCCTATGTTGGAAAGGAGACTAGGGAGTGGAGACTGTATGTCTAAAATAACATCAACTAGGGAGTGGAGACCCTATGTTGGAAAAGAGACTAGGGAGTGAAGAACCTATGTCTGAAATAAAATCAACTAGGGAGTGGAGACCTTATGTCGGAAAAGAGACTAGGGAGTGGAGACCCTACGTCTAAAATAAAATCAACTAGGGAGTGAGGACCATATGTTGGAAATGATACGAGGGAGTGGAGACCCTATGTCTGAAATAACATCAACTAGGGAGTGGAGACCCTATGTTGGAAAAGGAGACTAGGGAGTGGAGACCCTATGTCTAAAAATAAAATCAACTAGGGAGTGGAGGCCCTATGTTGGAAAGGAGACTAGGGAGTGGAGACCCTATGTCTAAAATAAAATCAACTAGGGAGTGGAGACCCTATGTTGGAAAAGAGACTAGGGAGTGGAGACCCTATGTCTAAAAATAAAATCAACTAGGGAGTTGAGACCATATGTTGGAAAAGGCGACTAGGAAATGGAGATCCTATGTCTAAAATAAAATCAACTAGGGAATGAAGACCTTATGTTGGAAAAGAGACTAGGGAGTGGAGACCCTATGTCTAAAATAACATCAACTAGGGAGTAGAGACCCTATGTTGGAAAGGAGACTAGGGAGTGGAGACCCTATGTCTAAAATAGCATCAACTAGGGAGTGGAGACCCTATGTTGGAAAGGAGACTAGGGAGTGGAGACCCTATGTCTGAAATAAAATCAACTAGGTAGTGGAGACCCTATGTCGGAAAAGAGACTAGGGAGTGGAGACCCTATGTCTAAAATAAAATCAACTAGGGAGTGGAGACTCTATGTTGGAAAAGAGACGAGGGAGTGGAGACCCTATGTCTAAAATAACATCAACTAGGGAGTGGAGACCCTATGTTAGAAAAGGAGACTATGGAGTGGAGACCCTATGTATAAAATAAAATCAAGTAGGGAGTGGAGACCCTATGTATAAAATAAAATCAAGTAGGGAGTGGAGACCCTATGTTGGAAAAGAGACTAGGGAGTGAAGACCCTATGTCTAAAATGACATCAACTAGGTTGTGGTGACCCTATATTGGAAAGGGCGAATAGGGAATGGAAACCCTATGTCTAAAATAAAATCAACTAGGAAGTGGAGACCATATGTTGGAAAGGGCGACTAGGGAATGGAGACCCTATGTCTAAAATAAAATCAACTAGGGAATGAAGACCCTATATTGAAAAAGAGACTAGGGAGTGGAGACCCTATGTCTAAAATAACATCAGCTAGGGAATAGAGACCCTATGTTGGAAAGGAGACTAGAGAATGGAGACCCTATGTCTAAAATAGCATCAACTAGGGAGTGGAGACCTTATGTTGGAAAGGAGACTAGGGAGTGGAGACCCTATGTCTGAAATAAAATCAACTAGGGAGTGGAGACCCTATGTCGGAAAAGAGACTAGGGAGTGGAGAATCTATGTCTAAAATAAATCAACTTGGAAGTGGGGACTCTATGTTGGAAAAGAGACGAAGGAGTGGAGACCTTATGTCTAAAATAACATCAACTAGGTGGAGACCCTATGTCGGAAAATGAGATTAGGGAGTGGAGACCCTATGTCTAAAAATAAAATCAACTAGGGAGTGGAGGCCTTATGTTGGAAAGGTGACTCGGGAGTGGAGACCCTATGTCTAAAATAAAATCAACTAGGGAGTGGAGACCCTATGTTGAAAAAGAGACTAGGGAGTGGAGACACTATGTCTAAAAATAAAATCAACTAGGGAGTGAAGACCCTATGTTGGAAAGGCAACTAGGAAGTGGAGATCCTATGTCTAAAATAAAATCAACTAGGGAGTGGAGTTCCTATATTGGAAAAGAAACAAGGGAGTGGAGACCCTATGTCTAAAATAAAATCAACTAGGGAGTGGAGACCCTATGTTGGAAAAGAGAATAGGGAGTGGAGACCCTATGTCTAAAATAAAATCAACTAGGGAGTGGAGACCCATATGTTGGAAAATGCAGCTATGGATTGGGGACCCTATACTACCATGATTTGGAACTTTCTTTCTTTTCTTTCTTTTTCATCATTTTAATTTTATTTTTTTTATTTCAATTTTTTTTTAATTTTTTTTTTTAGAGAATGAGTAAATGCAGGAAAGGATTTGAAGAAGACTTCCCTTTTGGAGTTGTTGCTGCAACAGAGCTGTTTCTAGCTCCCGCGCGGTTTCTTTTTTTTTTCTTTTTTTTTAGTTCGTCTTTTGGAGTTCTGCACCTGCTTCTTACAAGATTGCTTTTGGATTGCACCTGTTTTCTATTGTTCTAACAAAGAACAATTGTTAATTTGAAACGGTGGTTGGTTTTGCGGCCTTGAGTGTTTCAACCACTTGATCTTGACCCATATTCTTTTGATGATGATTTCAACCTGCCACTAGTGGTTTCCTGAATACCACTTGCATTCTTAGCCCTAGAGTTGGTCGCATGGGACTTAACCTTTTCAACTTTATTTTGCCCTTGTAGGCACTATCAATTTGATTTCCTCTTTCCAAGAGCTTTTGATTTCGATTCATCGACCACCATGGCCAGTCGGGGTCGACTTGATGCCCCTGCCAAGGTTGGGTGCCCTTTTTTACATATTAGCTTGCATCAAACGAGAGCCCTATAAATCAGTCTCTCCACCCCTTCTTTGCCTTAGTTTTGGAATAGAGTTAGACCGAAAGGGATTCAAAGAAAACTAAACAATGGAATGAAGAATGAGTTTGAAACAAAAGGTATCCCTTTAGGAGAAAGGAAAAGAAGGACTTATCTGAAGTACATGCGGACTTCAATGAACATGACACGCCTTTTGGACTGGATGCCTGACCTGTGTAAACCGTCCGACTCTCATAAATTCACCACAACTTTTACCTCGAAACCGAGGAACCTTGCTCAGGGTCGTGTTGATGCCATTGGTTGTGAGGATCCTCCTTTCGATCAGTGGCGCCTTTTTCGGATTTTCACTAGTTGACCTCTCTTATTTATCTTCTCATCATCGCCTTATAGTGCTCTTTGTGAGTTTTCACTAACAAGACTCTCTTATTTTCAATTTCTCTGCTTGCCATCGCCTTACGTTGCCCGTGAGGGTTTTCACCAATAAGACTCTCTCATTTCATTTCTCTCATTTTGGTCATCTCAGATCCAAGTAATTGTACCCTCTAATTTGAACATCTTTGTTGATTGGTTGGAAGGACTTGAAAAGGATTTGGGTAAAAGAAATTGGATTGAATTACAACTTCGGAACCTTTCAAGCGAAACCATCGCCGAACTATTATAACATCTGCCCCAGTGTCCACTTTTGGGGGAATATGGATTTTTGTTTTGGTGTGACTCAACCCCAGAGGGAGGCTGGCTAGGTATCCTTTCGGAATCAAGTCGAACGTAGTTCAAGTAACATGAACTGTTTCTATTTTCTTTTGTCTTTCTGTCTGTTTTGTTTTCTTTCTCTTTCCTTTGCCTTTTTTTTTCTTTTTTTTTCTTGTTTTTTTTTCTCTTTAATAACTCCTTCAGGTTCCAAAGAGGGTAATCAAATAAGGTAATCAGCTCAAAGGGTTGGCAAAAAGGGTTAATGGTGTTTGGGTAGCGAGAATGAAAGCTTTCGTCATCCCAACCGGAGAACATTAATACTATAGAGGATCAAACATAGTACCTTTTGACTGCACCTGCATTGACAGTTGTTTCAGGGACATTTTCTTCGATGTTTCCCAGGTACAACGCTCTTCTTTTGGCAGTACTCTAATTACAATGTATGGACTTTTCCAATTTGGAGTCAATCTTCCTTTGTCTTCTTCATGATGCGGGAGGATACGTCTCAGAACGAGTTGCCCTACTTCAAATTTTCTGGGCCGCACTTTCTTGTTGTAGGCTCGGGCCATTCTTTGTTGGTACAACTGCCCGTGGCAAACTGCGGCCATCCGCTTTTCATCAATCATAGTCAACTGTTCCAAACGGGTTTTGACCCATTCATCATCCTCGATCTAGGCTTCAACAATGATTCGAAGAAAGGGAATCTCAACTTCGTTCCGAATTTCTATTTATTTTCTTACAAGCCTTTTCTTCAAAACATTTTGTTTCTTGATTCATTATTTTGGGGCCTGACAGCGTTTTAGAATCTGGGCATGAAGTTCGCAAGCATGTCATGTCATTAAAATCTGCATTAACAGAATTGAAAATAGAATAAGAAAAGTTACAAGATTAAGAAAAGAGACATTCCTCGATAATGAAATATTAATTTCATTTGATTTTGTTTTTTAATTTTTAAAGATAGAAGGGTTTATATCATAAAGTAATACAATAAAGTAAAACATCCGGATTACACCCTAAAATAATTCGGACGCAGAAAGGATAGCAAGATCGGCTACCGAGACTCCCGTCTGATAGGGAACTTTCAGGTTTGGCGACCGTTTTTTGGCTTTTCTTCTGTCTCGGCAATGGTTACTATGGCCTTAAGTGCCGGATCAAATTTCTCATCATCACAGATCATTCCAACGACTGGCCCAGTGTTGTGAGCAGGCATCGGATTGTTCATCACATCAAGAGCCTCTTCGTCCCAAAGAACGATTCTTTCAGCTTCAATCAAGTCTTCAACTGCCCTCTTGAGGGTCCAAACAATCCTCGGTATCGTGTCCCACTGCTCTAGAGTGGTATTCACATCTAGCATCAGCTTGGTGTGAGGGAGACTCGGGGTTTGGCCAGTTCGGGGCTACTGGCTGCAGCAGACCTAGCCCGACTAGCTTTTGGAACAAGCTCGAGTATGATTCACCAAAAGGGGTAAATTGATTCCTTCTGAGGGGCTCACTTGGGCAAGGATTGTATTGGGGAACATTTGGTTGGGGATTATACAGAGCTTGGACAGGATGGGCATTTCTGAGAGGTGGAGCTTGGTTTTGTGTATAATGTTGTGGCCGCATGTACTATCGCACATTCATCACCGCATAGGGAGGCAGTGCCACGGCATAAGCAGCATCTTGATGGGGATAATAGTGTTGTGGGACCTTACGAAGCATATATGATTAGTTGAATGACCTGCGGGCCCCATTCGAGCTCGAAGCCATCATGGCTCCCTCTTCCCTCTTGTTTCTATTCATCAAACCCCCCGAACCATTCTGAACGGTCTGTGATGTGGCCTTAAAGGCAGCATGACTCAAGATTCGGCCTGTTTTTAAACCATTTTCGACCATCTCCCCAATTTTGATAGCTTCGGCGAACAGATTACCCATAGCGAACATCATGCTCTCGGAGTAGTCTGCCTCTTGGGCCTGTAGAAAGACCGTAACCATTTCTGCTTCATCCATTGAAGGCATTACCCTGGCGGCTTGCTCGCGCCATTTGACAGCATACCCACAGAAGTTTTTCGCGGTTTTTTTTTTCAAATTGGACAAAGAGTTCTCTTTGATTTTTTCACTCTTGCATTCTTTTTTTTTCTCTCTCTTTGTTTTCTTTTTTTTTTTGTCACTCTTTGTTTTTTACTCGGTTTATTTAATGGCAATGATCGAATTCGATGGGGATTACCTACCTATCATGACGCCGCATGAATCACATCTTGCGTAGTTCAGGAAGATCAAAAATAAAATAGATAAACTAACTCTTTTTTTTTTTACTCATATACAAATAATCCGACAAAATCTCCTAGAAAAGAAAGTATTTTTTGGAATAAGTAAGTATTTTTTTTACTCACATCTTGATTTCGATTTTTTTTTTTTTGGAATTGATGAAAGAATGACTTCTAAGGAAGAAAGAAATATTTTTGAATTTTGATTTTTTTTTTTTTTTGTAAATTTCAAAAGAAAGAAAATATTTTTTTGGATTTTGATTTTTTTTAAAAAAGTTATTTGGGAGAAAGACTTCTTTTTTTTTTTAAAAGGAAGAAAATATTTTTGGATTTTTCTATTTGACGTCTCAAAGAAAAATTTCTAAAGAAAGAATTAAAGGAAAATATTTTTTTGGATTTTTAAAAATTAGGGGCCGGAACCGATAAGGTTTGCCTACGTATCTCACATCCGGTGAGAATCAGACCCGCGTAGTTCGGTCAAAAAAGCATGACTTTTTTTGAAAATATTTGGCGTATTTTTGATATGACTCTATTTTTTCAAACTTTCGGCAGAGTTTTGGGATTTTCAAATATCTGGATTTTCAAAAATCGGGTAAATTTCTCTCTCTTGCCTCACTCTTGATTTTTTCTTGATTTTATTTTCCTATTCTAGAAACCGGTCAACATGCAAGCCGAAACAAACAAATGCACAAGTAGCACGTAAGATGTATCAAGATGGTCTTTTGATTTGGGTACACCTGTCCTAGACGGACCCAACCCCTGTGTTGAGTCCCCAAAGTCGAATGCAAGTAATGCAAACAAATGTACCTACTAGGGATCCGGCATGAGGTTATGTTATTCTAACTTTAAATCTTGGGTGTATTGTTCTAGACCTGGCTTACCCAAGCGGACAACTCGAGCCTGGGAGGGCAGCGTACCGGAAATACAAAAGCTTCACCGGTTTTGTAACTTGTCCGATCCTCGTTCTAAAATTAGGGGTATGACTCGAACAGAAAAGAAGCCACGCGAAGCGCACGCTTCCCAGAAGATTTAGAAAACTCAGAGAGAAGAAGGGTTTCGTAACAGCTTATATACAGTTCACTGCAATATCAAAGCGGTAAAGAGCGACAATTAGCACATTAGGATCAAACACGTAAAAAATCAGATAATAAACAAAAGCCAAGTATAAATGTCATCTAAGCTCGAATTCTGAATCTTGAACCAGAAGTTCTGGGTTCGTTTCCCGGGCGGAGTCGCCAGAGCTGTCACACCTCCTTTTTCCCGAGGGATAGAGAGTTTTTCCAATTTAAGTGACATTGTTCGAAATAAAATTATTTAATTAATCAGAGTCGCTACTTGGGATAATTATTATGGTGTCCCAAGTCACCGGTTTATTTTAAATCCCAAATAGAGGAAATTTGACTCTGTTTTAAGGTCCGCAAAAATAAAAGATCGGGTAAGAAATTCTGTTAACCAGGAAAAATGTGTGAGGCACTCCCGAGTTCCGTAATTTTAGCATGGTCGCTTAACAATTAATACTTGGCCAAATTATCTGATTTATTACCTGTTTTAAACCTATTGTGCATTTTACCTTTGACCGCTTTTAATATTTATGGAATTTATTTGAATAAGTCGTGATGTCGCGCACTCGTTATTTTTGTACATATTGCAAATCGCGCCACGTAAAACGCACCCGTGATTTACAACATGTTTATTTTAATTATTTGAAGTTGTGGTCAAGTTGCGTGAAACGTGCACTTGAGTTGGGATTTACGTATCATGTCTATGCCATGAGAACCGTACCCATAGCCACGATGATTTATTAATCACCCCTAAAGCAACTAGCACGTGTTCATGATTTGTTTTTCCTTACAAGTTTGAGATCTTTGTAAGGTCAACCGCTATGGAAATCAATTGTGAAAAATGGGTCATCTTTTCCTCTAACTAAATTGTGCCTGACAGAAACTATTTTGGCCCAGATAAATTAAAATTGATCGTAGTACAATTGGCCCTTTAAAACCAACTAAAAAGTAGGCCAAGTTACTAGTTCACCAAGCTACTCCATTAGTCCATTGTCCATTAGCCATTTCAGTAGTACATACTTCATTAAACAAATCCAACTCCCTTTAAATCTAATTAACATTCATGACTCAATTATACAAAATGTGTTGACCAAGACATCTTTGCTTTAACATGTACAAATTATTCTATCTTAAATTTAAACAGAGAATACGTGCCTTCCTACTACTACACATGACTTTAGATTCATATAAATAAAAAATAAATATACCTTTATCCCCAAAATACTCAACAATCAAACCAACTGATAATGAAAATTAAAACACCAACTAATCATGGAAAATAACTAAATACATAATATTATGATAAAAATTCATACCAAATAAAATCAACAAAGAACTACAATTCAAAGAGATATGACTGGAGCATGGCAATAAATATTACTGAAATGGAAAAGAAACGGACCTTTGAGTAGAAAAACTTTCTTCATTATATTGAAAAAAATAAATCTCCAAGTTTGAATTACAGAAGGAAAGTGTCGGCTACAACTCGAAGGAGAACAGGACGTCAAACAGAGTTCGAACATCCTCGACGGAACCGGATTCGAATGAACGAGAACCTCGCTGAAAATGGACCTCGAACAAGACCTCTTAAACCTCACGCAAACGGGAGAGCGAGGTTGGGACTTGGCTGGACTTTTATGGGTTTCAAGGTGGTTTTTGGGTGGTGAAGCTGTTATTTTTTTTCGAAAGAAAGACGAAGAAAGAATGGCACAAATAGAAATTCCTTTAGCGTAGAAGAAACAAAAATATTTTTCTCAAATCCCTCCCCTCTTTTTTTTTCTCTCCCTCTTTTCTCCTCACATTTCTCTTCTATTTATAGAAAAATTTTGGAATTTTTTCAGATTTGTTTTTTATTTTATTATTTTTTAATTAAAAAGAATTCTCACTTCCTATTTTCTTCTTTTAAAAACAAAAATAATTCTCTACTTTCCTTTACTTTTATTTTTTAATTTCTCACTTTTACTTTTGTTATATTTAAATTCCCACTTTTTTTACTTTTCTTTTTTATTTTCCACTTATTTTACTTTTTTGTTTTAATTTCCACTCTCTTTTACTTTTTTAATAAAATTAATTTCGGCTACCTTTACTTTTATTTTTTAATTCCAACTTTCTTTTACTTTTCATTTTTTAAATTTCCACATTATTTTACTTTTATTTTTTTAATTTTCCACTTTTTTTTACTTTTTTTTATTAAACAATTTCCACTTACTTTTATTTTTTAATTCCGTACTTCTACTTTTCCTATTTTTTTATTCCCATCCGAAAATTTAAAATATATATATATATATATATATATATATATATATATATATATATATATATATATATATATTTTAATTATTTTTGGTTTGTAATTTATTTTATTTTAAAATAAAGATAAAAAAATATTAATAGTAATAATTGACCTTTTAAATTATTTTTAATTTTTATCCTATATATAAAAAAATATAACAAAGCTAAAAATATATATTAAATTTCTAAAAATACTTACACAGTAGAAGGTGAAAAGAATTCAAATATAGTCAAAAATTAGGTGCTCACAAAGAGGATTTGACTTATGATGTGGAGCTGGTGGCCATTTTGGATCGGCAGGTTCGAAAGTTGAGGTTGAAGAATATTGAATCGGTGAAGGTTCATTGGAGAGGTCAGCCGGTCGAGGAGGCTACTTGGGAGACCAAGCACAAGATACAGAGCAGAAATTCCTACCTTTTTGAGACCCCGGGTATGATTACCGTCCCGTTTGAGGACGAACGCTTGTTTAAGAGGGGGAGAATGTAACGACTTGGCCGGTTATTTTGAGTATTTTAGCCATGATTCCCTTATTTGATGCTTTACTTATCTATATATGTGGTTACGTGACTTGACAAGGTGGATGCTATGGTTTCGGGAAGGTTTTAGTGTGAATTGGGACACTTAATCCCAAGGTTAGAAGCTTAAGTTGTAAAAGCTAGCCAGAGTTTGACTTTTGTGTAGATGACTCCGGAATGGTGTTTTGATGATTCTAATAGCTTTGTATGGTGAATTTGGACTTAGGTGTATGTCCGTATTTGGATTTGGAGGTTCCAAGGTCGTTTTGACTTGAATTGGCGAAAGTTGGAAAGTTGAAGCTTTGGAAGGTAGATAGGTTCGACCGGGAGTTGACTTTGATGGTATCGGGTTCGGATTTTAGTTCCGAGAGTTTTAATAGGTTTGTTTTGTCATTTAGGACTTGCATGCAAAATTTGAGGTCGTTCCGAGTTTTTAGACTTGTTCGGTGTAAGTTTTGAATTCAAAAATTTGGTTTAGTTCCTTACGCTTGAATTGAGATGTGATTCGTGGTTTTGATGTTATTTGGTGTGATTTGTGGCCTCGAGTAGGTCTGTTATATTTTGGGATTGGTTGGTGTGATTGGACGGGGTCCCAGGGGCCTCGGGTGTGTTTCGGATGGGTTTCGGACCATTTCTCTATGTTTTGACATTGCTGATTTCTGATGTTTGGTTTCCTTTTTCGCTATCGCGGAAGAGTAGTCGCATAGGATATTTTTTATGGAAATCGAATAGTTATTCGCGTTCGCGATGCTTTGGGGGGGGGGGGTGTAGTGGCCTTCACGATTGCGTTAGGGTCAACGCGTTTGCGTAGAAGGGATGTCGGCTGGGGGCGTCTGGTTATAAGCCATCACAATGTTTTGCCCGCGTTCGTGTAGGGTCAGGCGTGTGTTGTGCTTCATGTTCACATCCTTGGCCTCGCGTTCGCGTACAATCTTATGGAGGAGATGGAAGTTTGTTCTTTGCGATCGCGAGGATGGTCCCGCGATTGTGAAGGGTATGCCTGGGCAGACTATTTAACATCTCATTTCGAGGGTTTTGATTACAATATCACATTTTAAGTTAGAGTGTTCAGTTTTTGGCAATTTTGGAGGAAATTTTCATTATTTAACATCTCGAATGTTTTTATATTCCATGATTTTATCCTTGATTTTAGCATTCTATTGGTGAAATTAAGTGAAGAAATTGGGGATTTTAAATTTTTTTTTAAAAAACTTTTCTAAATGAAATTTAATGATTTGAAGATAGATTTGAGGTCGAATTGGATGAAATTGGTATAGTTGAACTCGTATTTGAATGGTTGTATGAAATTTGTGGCTTTTATTGGGTTCCAGAGTGTATGCCCGGGGTTGACTTTTTGATTTGATAAAGATCGCAGGTTTATTGTTTGGGGTTGTTTTTTACAATATTCTTTGATGATATTAAGTTTTTTGTGACTAGATTCGAGTCGTTCAGAGGTGATTCGCGTGGGAAGGTATTTTGGGCGTATTGATTCGCGCGTTTTGAGGTAAGTAACATAACTAAACTTGGATTTGGGGTAATTGTCCCTGAGATTTATGTTATATGAGATGTGTTTGGGTGACGCACGTGTTACATGGCAGGCGCGTGTGTGTGGGCACTAGAGTATTCATGATTTGGGTCGACTATAAACTATTACCGGGCTTGATTTGATATCATGCATCGTTTTACCCATATTTTCTCTACTTGTATAATTATTTGAACAATGATTCATGTTAGAAATCATATCTAGGCTATGTGCTTATTTGTTTGAGACATGACAGGGTTATTCTTATTGTTCATAGCTATTTGTCTTAATTGTACATATACTCTCAGTCATGATGCTATATCTGTGTATCATATCTCCATCTCAGTGATTTCTTAGTTTGATTTCTCACATGTTGTTGATGCTTCATATGTATAACACGGTTGATTTGAATACTGTGAGATGTGGCTAACTGACAATTGAGCGATTTATGACTGAGCTTGTGGCCATAAAGCCGATGTGTTATTGATTTTAAGGTGATGTGTATGACAGGACCATATTGGGCTAATTAGTATTGATTAGGGGCAACGCGTACACTAAGCCCCACTATTGGGCTATGTGATATTGATTAGCACTTGGGCCAAGATTCGCCCCTCTGAAGTCTGAAACTATAGTGAGCGCAGACACAGTGATATATACGTACTTTGGTGAGGGGCATTTATGCCAGGCATCCATACAGTGCTGAATGTAGTTGTGTGTGATGGTGAGGGGCCTTGTGACGGGCATCGTGAGGGTGCTGAGTGTGGTTATTCATGATGGTTTCACTATGATGAAATGGACTTGACATGTATATTTGATATGTATGCATAGAGATGTACTTTTCTCATGTTAGCTGGTAAGAAATATATCTTATCTGTGTTGGGCTTTGACTGTTGTACTTTGAAATCATGTCTAAATTCTTGTAATTTGTGAACGAGCCGAACCTGACATCACTAAGTTATTTATTTTTATTGTTTCCCTTATGTTCGGAGTTGAAATTGATTATTGATGTTGGTCACTGACTATTTCTTCTGAGCTTGTCATTGCTTTTAGCCCAAGGTTAGGTTTGTTACTTATTGAGTACATGGGGTCGGTTGTATTCATACTACACTATACACTTCGTGTGCAGATCCAGGTACTTCTGGACATGGTAATTTCTAGAGTTCTGTTGGTATCATCTTTTGGGAGACTACAAGGTAGCTTCTATGTCGTCCGTAGACCTTGAAGTTCTCTTTCATTTATTTCTGTTATTACTGTTCTATTGTTCAGACAATGTTATTGAAGAGTTGGCCTTGTATTTTGATATGCAATAGTGCTCATGTACTCGTTGACACCAGATTCTTGGGATGGGTGTAGTAGTGTTACCATTATTCTTCTCATATATTTCATGATATTTCTGTTGTTGAGATTATCGCTTTCTATTTATTTAGTTTATTATTATTGTGAATCTGTTGGCTTGCCTAGAAGGTAGTGTTAGGCGCCATCACGGCTCCGGCGGGAGTTGGGTCGTTACAACATCTAACATTCTATCCTATACCTCTATTATTATTTGACTATTTGATTATCAAGATGGATTTGCCTGTTCTAAGTTGATATCTCATGTTTTGTTGAGTTGATGGTAAAGGATTTGGATTGATGTAAAAAGAGAGTTATCATCATACATTGATGTGTTGGATTCATGTAAAGGTCTCATAATCATGATATTTGGAAAATAATACGGAATTGGATCATTTTTATGTACACACTTTACGTTCATAAAGGAGTATTTGAGCAAACACTCTACTTGGTGCATGTCCCTTTGTGTGCAAAGTTGGTGAAAGTGGTATTTGCTTGATCTGTTTAATTGGCAAGCTTGTATATTACCCTACCCTAGTCGTACGCTTTTATTACTAATATCCATTATTCTATGACTGTCTTTCTGGATATTTCTTTGTATTATACATGTTATTGAGTTGCACATGTTATTCAAAGTGAGTATTTTTGACTTAAAAACCTTGTCACTACTTTTCTGAGGTTAGTCAAGATACTTACTATATACATGGGGTAGGTTGTACTCATACTACACTTCTGCACCTTGCGTACAGATTTTGGAGCTGAGTAGCTACGGAAGACAGAGCCTAGCATTAAAGACATACCAGCATTCCAGACTCAAGCTACCTCTTGTTTATGGCAGTTTAGGATTTCATTTCTGTTTATATAAACTCCAAACAGATGTTGTATTGATTCTTCATACCGGCCTTATAAATCTAAATCATAGTGGCTCATGACTTGTACTATCAGTCCTTGGGATAGTTGTAATAAATTCTTTTGCAGTTGTAATTATTATTGATGATTTCTCATTATAGTTGTAATTTATAATATTTGGCTTATATAGTAGATTGAGTTAGGTGTCATCACAACTTAGTTGGATTTTAGGTCGTGACATTGGGATAAGTGACGGTAACCTAATTTTATGATAATATCATTAATCTATCTTTAATTTTATATTAGAAGCAAGAAATTAAGAGGTGAAAATGGGGTTTAAGACCAAACGATAAGAAAGTGATTTTTAAAGATTGGAACATGGATTTGGACTTATATTGAGAATCACATCATATATTTGAACTCAAGAAGTTATGAGTGAATGAATTTGACTTTTGTTGTAGGTTTTGACCATGTGGGCCTGGGATTGAATTTTGTTGATTTTGATATAGGACTATACTTTGCTTATGAAATTGAGTCATATGACTTGGATTGACGTCGTCGAGAATTCTTTGGGCTCGTTTGACGAATTTATAGCAAGAAAGGTCGGATGTTGAAGAATAGAGCTATCTTGGAGCCAAGGCAAGTTGAGACTTTGACTTTAATGTGGAAATTTTTCCCAACCCGTCTTGTTGGCCACGTGCTATATGTTTGGAGGTAATATGTATTCGAGGTGACGAGCGTATATGCGAATGCAGAGGTTAATCCATGCTTGGGTAGCTTGTTATGCCTTGTTTGTTACATATCATATTTGTTTCATGCTTTACCTGTTATATAACTACTTGAGCATCTTATTTATAGTGGTATAATGTTATAGCCATTATTCACATGCTAGTTTAACATTATAGATTTATTTTCATGTTTTATATAATAAAACTGTTTAAGCATACATTGTTTCTTATTTGCACTTTTTAAGCATATATATCTTTGTGTCATTGCTTATCTTGAGATTGGTTGGATACATTGAGTTGTTAGGGCGTGTGGACTCACATTATCTTGAGATTGGTTGGATACATTGAGTTGTTAGGGCGTGTGAACTCACGTTCCTATTGAGGTATCAGTTAAGGGTACATTATACATAAGGGTGTGTGGATTTACGTTCTTGTTGCACATGAATTTGGATCCATCCCTCTAGTCACACAATCACCCATCTTGCCTTTGGCTGTGTGTGCGCAGGTTTATGAGAAATCGACGAATTTCTAGTTTGATTATGTTATCAGTTAATGAGTTTGGGTATATAGATAAAAATCTTATTTTGTTTAAGTAATGCTTTATGAATATTCATATACTTTTACATGATTTTTTTTATGCATATCCTCTCTATATACTTATAATGCATTCTTACACATGTATAGAAGTTGTTAGCAGGTTGTGGACACTTGAAAAGTGTCAATTTGATATAAAGATTGAGTCTTTACCATACATCCCTGATATTAGGCTCTTGTTGATGCATTTCATATGAATGCTACTTGAAGCATATTTTTATATATACAATTTGAGTGCATTGATACATGCATGAGATGTACTTAGTCGAGATAGGGTGCTATCATCTTATATGTTATATTTGTGCATATTGTTATATACTTTGACTATGATTAGCTTGATATGCTACTTACGTGCATTTTCTCTTTTGTTGCTATGTATATGAACTACACAAGTTTGTTAAAGTGAGTATATATCTTTTTGATTAAACCCACGCCACTATTTTGTCGGGAAAAAGTCAGAAATACTTACTGCGTATTGGGGTAAGTGTACTCATATTACACTTCTATATTTTGTGTGCAAATATTAGAGTTGAGCTGTTATGGAGCTCGAGAGAAAGCATTGAGAATATATTAGCATTCTAGTTTGTAGCTGCCATTATTCATGGTAGTATATGATTTTGTATTTATGTTTTGTACATTTTAAGCAGATAACGCATTTTCTTTATATCAATATTGTATTCTATATCTTAGTTGTTCATGACTTGTGACACCAGTTATTGGTAGTGTATATTTAGTTTTAGCATTTTGCTTTTATTATTTATAAGATGATCTTCAGTTTGTGTTGTATTTGTGTTGGTTGGTTTGCCTAGAAGATTGAGTTATGTGTCATCAAAACTTAGTGGAATTTGAACCGTGACGGTCGTTAACATCATTAGAGCCACTAGAATTCATAATTTCTAATACCTATCTATTATTGATCATCTTCCTTAACTTTTCAACCACAACCATCATTGGCTACCTTTAGGGATCATTTATTATAGTCCTCAAATCACTAATTGCCTTTTATTTCGTAAATATACATCATAATCAAAGCAGAAGTGGTGGAATTATCTCAATTATTAGTCTAAACATTGAAATCTCAACTTTGAAGAAACTTTGGACGTTCTTTAGACTTTGAAAGAATTTATGGATTCTAAAGATTAAATGATGTTAATATTAGTGTTTATGGGTTGTAATTTACTAAAACTACCCTTAAAACATACCTGTTTAAGTTTTGGTTCGAAATCTCCTTCAAAAATTTAAACCCTACCTCCCAAATATTTTTCTTTCTCTTTCCCCGCAACCCTTTTATATTTATAGGTATGGGAGCCCTGGAGCGATGTATATTCATTGAATGTTCCCAATACTAACTCTATCAACCTTCCTTGTGGTGCACGCCCATCACGAGAAACAAGGGCCTAGGCAGCCTTGGCATATAGTGGGGCTAACAATGGGGCTAATCTCAATGCCCCCTGGACCTCCCTTCCAGAACTCCAAGTCCTTCCACATGGTGAGCATGCGGCGCACGCCCATCGCGAGGCTTCGTTATGCGACGCCAAGCTAAGGAGGTGCTGATGTCTAAGCCTCATTCCATTTCAATTTTCATCATATTTGGTCGCTTCCACCGTTCTAATGCTCTCCGATTGTACTGTATACATGATACCATGTCCCAATTATCTTACTTCCCTCGTGTCGATCTGTACACACCTTACGATCACGGTAAGAAACTCTATTACACATGTTATTAGTCAT
Source organism: Nicotiana tomentosiformis (assembly GCF_000390325.3). NCBI lineage: Eukaryota > Viridiplantae > Streptophyta > Magnoliopsida > Solanales > Solanaceae > Nicotiana > Nicotiana tomentosiformis. Next base: position 42,272,442 of record NC_090822.1, read on the forward strand.
AATTAAGGTTTCAAATATATGGGCCTTTACAAGTCAAGTTTGATTTACATTGTTAGAACTTCATGAGATTGACTCTATAGATAAAAAAAAAATGAGTAAATTTTACGGTGGTCACCCAACTTTGTGTTCATTACCCCAAAATCACTATTCTTTTTTTGTTACATATATAATATTTTACTTTGCTCTACTTTTCATAGAAATAATTTTGATCATTTTTGTAAAAAACTCACCTGAAATGTGAGAGAAAATGACAAAAAAACGATCCTTATATTTGGGGTAAATTCAAATTGGGGCCTTAAATATACTCCTTAGCTATTTTGATCCCATAAGATTGCCTAAAGTGCGCGCTTTTGATTTTCATCGAATATAGTTCTATCAAATCTAGTGATGGACCAAAAATTTAAAATCATAGGTGCTCTGCTAATGGAAACAAGAAAGCAACAACACACTTTAGCTTTGTATCCTCCTATTGCAATATATATAAACAAATCACACCTCTTTCGGATTAAATTAAATAGTTAGTATTCGATCCCTTAAACAATAAAAAAAATTAATGATTTGTCCAAAAGTCGAACCAATGGGTGAGTGCAAATTTACCAATCACCACAATCCACTTTAATTCCACTAACTTATATTGACCTTAAAAATGAGTTAACTCCTTTCATGATATATGGATTTTTGATCTTCAGACCGCATGATTAATTATAAAATAATAAAATTCAGTTATCTTATACCTAATTGCAAGTAAGACTATATACTTTGATAGGATGGGCTTGCCAAATCCAGAAGTTGCAAAACCAATAATGCACAAGATGCTAGAAATAAATTTTAAAATAGCATACTACACCTCAAAAAGCTATAGCAAATCTTATAATAAGCCAAAAAAAAGGCAAAATTGTAAAAACTACACTTCTAAATATAATTCCATAGTAAATCTCGTTGTTGCATTTTCCAAGTAGCAATTATAGTTTTTTAAATACTCGACGAAAATCAAAAGTACTTACTTTAGACAGCCTTAAAAAAGGGCAGCCCGGTGCACTAAGATCCCATTATGCGCGGGGTCTGGAGAAGGGTCGGACCACAAGGATTTATCGTATGCAACCTTACCCTACAGTTCTGCAAGAAGTTATTTCCACGTCTCGAACCCGTGACCTCCTGATCACATGGCAGCAACTTTACCAGTTACGCCAAGGCTTACCTTAAAAACAACTAAGGAGTATGTTTAAGGGCACATTTTAAACGTACCCCAAAATATATACTGATCTGACCAGTTGTTTTGTGTATTTGAGCTATGTTTCCTCTTTTAAAGCTTCATGTATGTACATTTATGGTTTTATGACTTGCGGGGATGGTTGATTTCATTTAGGGAAGTTATAGAATGATTTGGATCCATTGGTTCTTAGTTTGAAAGCTTAATTTAAAAATATTGACCAATGTTTGAATTTTGTAAAAACGACCTCGGAACGGTGTATTGATGGTTCCAATAGGTTTCTATGATAATTTTGGACTAAGGCGCATGCCTGGATTTGGATTCAGAAGTCCCTAAGTTGATTTGGCTCTTTTTGCCGAAAGTTGGCAATTTGAAGGTTTAGAAATATCCTAAGTTTGACCATGGTTTGACTTTATGGCTGTCAAGTTCGAATTTTAGTTTCGGGACTTGGATTATGTCTATTTTTTTTATTTGGAACTTGTCAGCAAAGTTTGGTATCATTCCGAATTGGTTTGATAGAAATCAGACGCTTGGTTGTGATTTTAGCAATTCTTGAGTTCATTTTGAATTTTCATGTGTTTTGATATCCGATTTGTGGTTCTGGATGTTATTTTGATTTTTTGAGCGTGTGAGCGCATTTGTATCATATTCTTAGACTTGTGTAGTGTTGGGTGTGAAGCTCCGAGGGTTCGGGTGAGTTCTGGACATGTTTCGGTTTAGTTTCGACTTGTTTCAAGTTGCTGGTGTGATGGTGCTACAGTTATCGCAATTGCGAGCACCAGCAATGCAATTGCGAAGAAAGAAGGGGGTGCATGTATCGTAAATGCGATGCCATGATCGCAATTGCAAAGGTTGGACTTTGGCTGGGCAGGTCGCAATTGCGACAATTTGAGATTTCGGGACTTAGTCTCATTTATCATATTTTTTAGCCCTACACTCGGTGGGAGGCGATTTTAGGAAGAGTTTTTCATACCAAGCTATTGGGTAAGTGATTTTGATCTACTTTTGATTATATAACAAGATTTTTTATGAATTTAAACATCTAAATCATGAGATTAGAAGAAAAGTTTTGGAAATTTTTGACTATGTTTTGAAAAATAAAAATTTGAGTTTTAAGAGTCGAATTAGACTCGGATTTGAAAACCAAATACATATATGGACTTTTAGGGTTATCAGTAATCGAGATCTACCCTTTGACTGGGGTTTTGACCGGGCATTCCCCAGGTTAATTTTTGTTGACTTTTAGAGAATTGTGTAAAGATTTTAACTTTATTAATCGGAACTTGTTTCTCTTGCATTATTTGATAATATTAAGTTATTCTTTGCTAGATTTGAGCCGAGCGGATGTAAATTTTAAAAGAAACGCTATTTTTAAGTGTTGAATTGGCCTAATTGAGGTAAGTATATTGCCTAACTTTATATGGGAAAGTATCCCTTAAGACTTGAACTAATTGCACTATTTGTACTATATGAAAATATGTATACATGAGGTGATGAGTGTATACACAAGCTTATGTGTGGTGATTGACTGGATTAGACTCTTAGGCTATTAATATATCTTGAAATATGTTGTTATATGAAGCACATCTAGTTGTTGATTTACTTCTCGTACTTTTGTATTGTTGTTGTAATTCTTATATACATTGTTGTTGAGCCGTGGGCTATATATTATTATGGCATTGGTATTGTTGTTTGAGCAATGTTCACTACTAGAAATCCGCTAAAAACCGATCAAATATTTTCGACTAACGTTGGTCGGTCAAACAAAGTGACCAAAAACCGTCCAGCTTGGACGGAAACTGGAAAAAAAATTATAATTTTTTAAACTAAATACTGACCAACGTTGGTCGGCAAATTGATCAACGAATTGACCCAGCTGGTCAGACAAGAAAATTTTAGATTACCGACCAACGTTGGTCGGTAATCTGGACCCAATTTTTTAAATTTTAATAATTATTTTATTATTTAAAATATTTTATAATATTTAAGAATTTATATTTAAAAGTACCGACCAATGTTGGTCGGTTAATGCAGGGGAAGCATTTACCGACCAACTTTGGTCGGTAACTATTATTTTCTGCAAAATAACCGACCAAAGTTGGTCGGTTATTACGTCAACATTGGTCAAACTTCAAACTTTTGAATTACTTTTATATTTACTATCTAAATAATACAAATGTAATTCGTTAACACTTTTGTAATACAAATAATGAATACACTAACATATACTATATATAACATGCTATATATATAGTTAAAGTAGTACAATGAAGAGTGTGTGTGTGTGTGTGTGTGTATATATATATATATATATATAGAGAGAGAGAGAGAGGTATAACCGTATATATAAGAACACGAAGCGCTAGGACCACATGGTCAGGTTCTTTTAGTGTCACGACCCAAAACTAACCCCTATCGTGATGGCGCCTATCGTGGAACTAGGCAAGCCGACTCATTTCCAAAACAAACCGATATTTTCATTTAAAAGATGATTTCAAGGTTATTTGACATAAAACCTCCATTAAAAGAGTTCAAATCAAAGAAAAACAGAAGTGCAGAAAAGAAAAGTCCGACATCGGGGTGTCACTAGTTATGAGCATATACTACAATCTGTCTAACAATATCAAGGCTAACTCAGCCCGGAAAATAGCTAAATACAACTAGAGGAAGATAAGAGGGAGAAGAGCAAGGGCTGCGATCACCAAACAGCTACCTTGCTATCTCCAAGAAAATCTGCAACCAGAACACTCAATAACTGCTACCGTATCCAGCTACACCTGAATCTGCACACAAGATGCAGGGAGTAACGTTAGTACGCCAACTCAGTAAGTAACAACAATAAATAAAGACTGAGTAGTAGTGACGAGCAATAAAGCATATAACGTTCATATCAGGAAATCTCAGTAAAATACCACATGCTTTTAAAAATTAGGATTTGAATCAAATTATCTAGTTTAAACCTAGTTCCAGTAAAAATCATTTAAAGACATTTTTCCAACAGTTTTTCAAACAAAGGCTCAATGCAAAGGTGAGCAAAAATGATGAAATCATAAACAACCCCTCGGGCAAAACATCACTCATATGCAGCCCCTCGGGCAAACCTCACAGTCACTCGTGCCACTCGGGCATACGTCACAATTACTCTTGCCACTCGGGCATACCTCACAATCGCTCTTGCCTCCCAGTCACTCAGCACTCAGCACTCGGCACTCGTACTCAGTAGGTACCTGCGCTCACTGGGGGTGTGTACAGACTCCGGAGGGGCTCCTTCAGCCCAAGCGCTATAATCTGCACGGACAACTCACGTGACAAAATAATAAAGTATGCTGTAGGCGGGCAGCCCCGATCCACACTCATCCTCACAAATTAGGCCCTCGGCCTCAATCAGTTATAAATATCTCAAGCCACTCGTGCATTTCAGTAAAACAGGGCATTCGGCCCAAAACATTTATATGCATCAAAATAGAGTCATACAACTGAGTTATGCGGTAAACAAGTATAAACATGACTGAGTATAGATTTTCAATCAAAAACAGTGAGAGGATGGTAAGAAACAGCCCCTAAGGGTCCAAACAGCTTTGGCGCAAGGCCCAAACATGGCATTCAGCCCAATTTATAGAAATTCTTTCTAAAACATATAAGTATCATATAGTTTCAACAAAGTATGCAACTTTACAGTTGCTACGGGGTGGACCAAGTCACAAAACCCCAACAGTGCACGCCCACACGCCCGTCACCTAGCATGTGCGTCACTTCAAAATGCTAGAATGATACGAAATTCGGGGTTTCATACCCTCAGTACTAGATTTACAATCGTTACTTACCTCAAAACGTGAAACTTTTTACTATGCTATGCTATGCCTTTGCCTCGCAAATCGGCCTCTGAATGCCTCGAATCTAGTCACAAATAATTTGATTCAGTCAATAAAATTTATTGGAAGTAATTCCATAAGAAAATATTAATTTTCATAAAAATCCAAAATTTAGCTCAAAAATTGCCTGTGGGGCCCACGTCTTGGAACCCGACGAAAGTTACAAAATCCGAAGGCCCATTCAACCACGAGTCTACCCATACTAATTTTACCAAAATCTGACCTCAACTCGACCCTTAAATCTACAAATCTTATTTCCAAATTTCTAAGTTCCAATCTCTGATTTACACCTCAAAATCATGTAATCTAGTCGGATTATTCGATGACAATTCAATATTATGGAGTAGAAATGATCACAAGGGACTTACCTCAAGTTTTCCTTCAAAATATATAAAAAATCGCCTCTGCTCAAGCTCCAATTTGTCAAAAATGGCAAATGGGACGAAGTCCTCGTTTTTATAATTCTGCCCAAACAACCTCGGTTCTGCCTCGATCTTGGCCTTCGATCTTGGCCTTCGATCAAGGTCCTCGATCCTGGTCCTCGATCCTTGCCCTCGATCCTGGTTCTCGATCCTAGGCCTTCAATCATGTCTTCGACCCGGCCTTCGACCGTGAACCTCGATCATGGCTTCGATCATGGCCCTCGACCCTGGGCTTGATCTGGGCTTCAATCGTGGCCCTCGACTCTGGGCTCGATCATGGCTTCGATCGTGGCCCTCGACCCTGGGCTCGATTCTGAGAGATTTCTGGGCTTGAATCTGGCAGAAGAAATTTCCAACAAAAGGAAATTGCAGCAGCTGTTGTAGTCCAACTTTTGATCCGTTAACCATCCGAAATTCACCCGAGGCCCTCGGGACCTCAACCAAATATACAACCAAGTCCTAAAACATCATACGAACTTAGTCGAATCCTCAAATCACCTCAAATAACGCTAAAACCATGAATTACGCCCCAATTCAAGCCTAATAAATTTTGAAATTTCTAATTTCTATAAACAACTCCGGAACCTATCAAATCACGTCTGATTGACCTCAAATTTTGCACACAAGTCCTAAATGACAGAACAGAGGATTCCAATTTTCAGAATCGGATTCCGACCCCGATATCAAAAAGTCAACCCCCCAGTCAAACTTCTCAAAAATAAAACTTTCGGCATTTCAAGCCTAATTCCTCTTCGGGCTTCCAAATAATATTTCCAGATATGCTCCTAAGCCCAAAATCACCATGCGAAGCTATTGGAATCATCAAAATTCAAATTTGAGGTCGTTTACACATAGGTCTATATCCGGTCCACTTTTCTAACTTAAAATTTTCAATTATGAGACTAAGTGTCTCATTTCACTCCGAGTTCCTTCCGGACTCGAACCAACTAACCCGATATAACATAATATAGCTGAATAACACAAAAAGAAGTAGGAATGGGGAAAACGAGGTTATAACTCTCGAAACGACCGGCCGGGTCGTTACATCCTCCCCCTCTTAAACATCCGTTCGTCCTCGAACGGGTCTAGAAACATACCTGGAGTCTCAAATAGGCGTGGATATCTGCTCCGCATATCCCGCTCGGTCTCCCAGGTGGCCTCCTCCACAGGCTGACCTCTCCATTGCACCTTCACTGAAGCTATATCCTTTGACCTCAACCTTCGAACCTGCCGATCTAAAATAGCCACCGGCTCCACATCATAAGTCATATCACCCTCCAACTGAACCGTGCTGAAATCCAAAACATGGGACGGATCTACAATATACTTTCGAGCATGGAAACATGAAATACTGGATGCACACTCGACAAGCTGGGTGGCAAGGCAAGCTTATAAGCCACCTATCATATCCTCTGAAGCACCTCAAAAGGCCCAATGAACATGGGGCTCAACTTGCCCCTCTTCCCAAACCTCATAACACCCTTCATGGGTGATATCTTCAGCAAAACCTTCTCCCCAACCATAAAAGACACATCATGGACCTTCCTATCCGCGTAGTTCTTCTGCCTAGACTGTGCCGTGCGAAGCCGCTCCTGAATCAATTTCACATTATCTAATGTGTCCTGAACCAAGTCTGTACCTAAGAGCCTAGCCTCACCCAGCTCAAACCATCCAACCGGAGATCTACATCTCCTCCCATACAAAGCCTCATACGGAGCCATCTGAATGCTCGACTGATAATTGTTGTTATATGCAAACTCAGCGAGTGGCAGAAACTGGTCCCATGAACCCCCAAAGTCAACGACACAAGCACGCAACATGTCCTCCAATATCTGAATAGTGCGCTCGGACTGCCCGTCCGTCTGAGGGTGAAAAGTTATGCTGAACTCAACCTGACTACCCAACCCTCGTTGCACGGCCTTCCAAAACTGCGATGTGAACTGAGTACCCCTATCTGAAATGATGGAAACTGGGTCACCATGCAGGCGAACAATCTCTCGGATGTAAATTTCAGCCAACCGCTCTGAAGAGTAAGTAGTACCAACTGGAATGAAGTGTGCGGACTTGGTCAGCCGATCCACAATAACCCAAATAGCGTCAAACTTCCTCGAAGTCCGTGGGAGCCCAAATACAAAGTCCATAGTGATCCGCTCCCACTTCCTCTCTGGGATCTCTAACCTCTGAAGCAAGCCACCCGGTCTTTGATGCTCATACTTAACCTGCTAACAGTTTAGACACCGAGCCACAAACCCAACTATATCCTTCTTCATCCGCCTCCACCAATAGTGCTGCCTCAAATCCTGGTACATCTTTGCGGCGCCCGGATGGATGGAATACCGTGAGCTGTGGGCCTCCTCAAGAATCAACTATCGAAGCCCATCTACATTAGGCACACATATCCGGCCCTGCATTCTCAGCACCCCGTCATCACCAATAGTCACATCCCTAGCATCACCTCTCTGAACCTTGTCCTGAAGAACGAGCAAGTGAGGGTCATAATACTGACGCTCCTTGATACGGTCATAAAGAGAAGACCTGGAGACCACACAAACAAATACCCGATTAGGCTCCGAAATATCCAATCTGACAAGCTGGCCTACTAAGGTCTGAACATCTAATGCCAAAGGTCTCTCTGTTGCTGGAAGATATGCTAAACTCTCCAAACTCTCTGCCCGGCGACTCAAAGCATCGGCCACCACATTGGCCTTCCCCGGATGGTACAAAATAGTGATATCATAGTCCTTAAGAAGCTCCAACCATCTCCGCTGATGCAAATTAAGATCCTTCTGCTTTAACAGATACTGCATACTCCGGTGATCAGTATAGATCTCACTATGAACCCCATACAAATAATGACGCCAAATCTTCAAGGCGTGAACAATGGCTGCTAACTCAAGATCATGGACATGATAGTTCTTCTTATGGGTCTTCAACTGGCGTGAGTCATAGGCAATCACCCTACCCTCCTGCATCAAAACACAACCAATGCCTATCCTCGAGGCATCACAATACACGGTGTAAGAACCTGAAGCTGATGGCAGAACTAACACTGGAGTTGTGGTCAAAGCAGTCTTGAGCTTCTGAAAGCTCTCCTCACATTCATCCGACCACTTGAATGGAGCCCCCCTTTGGGTCAATTTGGTCAAGGGCGATGCAATAGATGAAAATCCCTCCACAAAGCGACGGTAGTAACCCGCCAAACCAAGAAAGCTCCTAATCTCCGTGGCTAACTATGGTCTGGACCAATCTACACCGCCTCTATCTTCTTCGGATCCACCTGAATACTCTCACTGGACACCACGTGCCCTAAGAATGCTACTGAACTGAGCCAAAACTCGCATTTGGAAAACTTTGCATAAAGCGTCTCCTCCCTCAATCTCTGTAATACAATCTTTAAATGCTGAGCGTGCTCCTCCTGGCTACGAGAGTACACCAGGATGTCATCAATGAATACAATGATGAATGAGTCCAAATAGGGCTGGAATACACTGTTCATCAAATGCATGAACACTGCTGGGGCATTGGTCAGCCCAAAAGACATCACCAAGAACTCATAATGGCCATATCGGGTCCTGAAAGCTGTTTTAAGAATATCTATTGAGGTAAGTAACGATTGTAAATCTAGTAATGAGGGTATGAAACCCCGGATTTCATACCCTTTTACTATTTTGAAGTGACGCACATGCTAGGTGACGGGCGTGTGGGCGTGCACTGTTGGGGTTTTGTAACTTGGTCCGCCCCGTAGCAATTGTAAAGTTGTATACTTTGTTAAAACCATATGATACTTATATGTTTTAGAAAGCATTCTGTAAATTGGGCTGAATGGCATGTTTGGGCCTTGCGCCAAAGCTGTTTGGACCCTTAGGGGCTGTTTCTTACCCTCCTCTCACTGTTTTTGATTGAAAATCTATACTCAGTCATGTTTATACTTGTTTACTGCATAACTCAGTTGTATGACTCTATTTTGATGCATATAAATATTTTGGACCGAATGCCCTGTTTTACTGAAATGCCCGAGTGGCTTGAGATATTTATGACTAAGTGAGGCCGAGGGCCTGATTTGTGAGGATGAGTGTGGATCGGGGATGCCCGCCTGCATCATACTTTATTATTTTGGCACGTGAGTTTTCCGTGCAGATTATAGCGCTTGGGCTAAAGGAGCCCCTCCGGAGTCTGTGCACACCTCCAGTGAGCGCAGGTACCTACTGAGTACGAGTGCTGAGTGTCGAGTGCCGAGTGATGAGTGACTAGGAGGTATGAGCGATTGTGAGGTATGCCCGAGTGGCAAGAGTGATTGTGAGGTATGCTCGAGTGGCACGAGTGACTGTGAGGTTTGCCCGAGGGGCTGCATATGAGTGATGTTTTGCCCGAGGGGCTGTTTATGATTTCATCATTTTTTCTCACCTTTGCATTGAGCCTTTGTTTGAAAAACTATTGGAAAAATATCTTTAAATGATTTTTACTGGAACTAGGTTTAAACTAGATAATTTGATTCAAATCCTGATTTTTAAAAGCATGTGGTATTTTACTGAGATTTCCTGATATGAACGTTATATGCTTTATTGCTCGTCACTACTGCTCAGTCTTTATTTATTGTTATTACTTACTGAGTTGGCATACTCACATTACTCCCTGCACCTTGTGTGCAGATTCAGGTGTAGCTGGACATGGTAGCGGTTATTGAGTGTTCTGGTTACAGATTTGCTTGGAGATAGCAAGGTAGATGTTTGGCGATTGCAGCCCCTGCTCTTCTCCCTCTTATCTTCCTCTAGTTGTATTTAGCTATTTTTCGGGCTGAGTTAGCCTTGATATTGTTAGACAGATTGTAGTATATGCTCATGACTAGTGACACCCCGATGTCGGGCTTTTCTTTTCCGCACTTCTGATTTTCTTTGATTTGAACTCTTTTAATGGAGGTTTTATGTCAAATAACCTTGAAATTATCTTTAAAATGAAAATATCGGTTTGTTTTGGAAATGATTCGGCTTGCCTAGTTCCACGATAGGCGTCATCACGACAGGGGTTAGTTTTGGGTCGTGACAGATTGGTATCAGAGCCTAGGTTACATAGGTCTCACGAGTCATGAGCGGGTTTAGTAGAGTCCTGTGGATTGGTTCGGAGACGTCTGTACTTATCTTCGAGAGGCTGTAGAACCTTTAGATAACTCCACATTCTTGAATTCTTGTCGTGCGAATCTGATGATTTTAGTAACTAAACATCTGTTGTTTCATTCTCTCACAGATGGTGAGGACTCGTGCTACCGGTCAGGAGGGCGAGCTACCAGTACCACCAGCTAGGGCTGCGAGAGGCCGAGGCCGCGGTAGAGGCCGTGGTAGGGGCAAAGGTGCAGCCCATACAACAGTTGGGGCAGTACCTACAGATCCACCGGTTGTCCCAGATCAGGACCAAGTTCTAGTTGTTGATGCACCAGCTCAGGCACCACCTGTGCCTATTATGATTCCAGGCCTTTAGGAGGCCCTAACTCAGATTCTGACAGCGTGTACTGGCCTTGCTCAGGCGGTCTCTATTTCGACGTCCACAACCACTTCTCAGGCCAGGGGAGGCACTCAGACTCCCGTCGCTCGCACACCCGAGCAGGTTATTCAGGGACTTCAGACACCGGAGGCACCACCAGCCCAGCCGGTTGCCTTTGCTCAGGAATATGTGGTTCCTGCTATGGCTAAGGATGATCATCGTAGGTTGGAGAGGTTTGGGAGACTTCAGCCACCACCTTTAAGTGGTACAGAGAGAGAGGATGCTCAGGACTTTTTGGACAGGTGTCAGAGGATACTCTGTACTGCTGGTATTTTGGAGACTTGTGGGGTCTCATTCACTACCTTTCAGTTTTCTGGGGCTGCACTCATATGGTGGGAGACTTATGAGAGGCGTAGGCCTGTTGGCGTAGCACCCCTTACTTGGCAGCAGTTTTCCGTGGTCTTTTTGGAGAAGTTCGTGACTCGATCTCGTAGAGAGGAGCTGCGTAGACAGTTTGAGCGGCTCCGCCAGGGTGATATGTCTGTGACGCAGTATGAGATGCGGTTCTCCGAGTTGGCCCATCATTCTATCTGGTTGGTTCCCACGGATAGAGAGAGGATCATGAGGTTTATTGATGGCCTCACTTATCAGCTACAGTTGCTCATGACTAGGGAGCGGGTTTCGGGTGCTACCTTTGATGAGGTTGTCAACATTGCTCGGCAGATTGAGATGGTTTGCGGTCAGGAGAGGGTTGAGCGGGAGGCCAAGAGGCCTCGTGGTCAGGGTGGATTCAGCGGTGCTCCTTTTGGGGGTCAGTTCCAGCACAGTAGAGGTCGTCATTTCACACAGGCTCAGTCAGCTCGGCCATTTCATTGGGGTGCATCATCTGGCCATAGTTCTCACAGTTCTCATCAGGGCCACTCATCACTTAGTGCCCTTCTAGTTCAGAGTTCGTCCCGTGCTCCACCTATTCAGGGCCCTTCCATGCCAGGTTCTTCTACCAGTCATCCCGGTGCTAGAGGTTCCCTTCAGTTTCCACCGCCAGCACCAGGGAGTTGTTTTGAGTGTGGGGAGCTAGGGCATATGTGGAGGCAGTGTCCTCGTCATCATGGAGGTCTATCTCAACAGAGGAGTCAGCCTCCGACTATAGCACCAGCTACCTCACCACCCGCCCAGTCAGCTCAGGGTGGAGGTCAGTCAGCTAGGGATCGCCCTAGAGGAGGATGCAGATCAGGGGATGGTCAGGCCCGTTTCTATGCTCTCCCTACCAGACCAGACGCTATTGCTTCAGATATTGTGATTACATGTATTGTCTCAGTTTGTCACCGAGATGCCTCAGTATTATTTGACCCTGGTTCCACGTATTCATATGTTTCCTCGTATTTCGCCCATTTTCTGGATATGCCCCGTGAGTCCTTAGTTTCATATGTACATGTATCTACTCCTGTGGGCGATACTATTATTATGGACCGCGTATATCGGTCATGTGTGGCAACTATTGAGGGTCTGGAGACCCGAGTAGATCTATCGTTGCTCAGTGTGGTTGACTTTGATGTGATATTGGGTATGGATTGGTTATCTCCATGTCATGCTGTTCTAGATTGTCACATTAAGACGGTGACATTGGCTATGCCGGGAATTCCGAGGGTTGAGTGGAGCGGTTCTGTAGATTATGTACCAAGTAGGGTGATTTTATATTTGGAGGCTCAGTGCATGGCTGAGAAGGGTTGCCTATCTTATTTGACTTTTGTGAGGGATGTTAGTACATAGACTCCTGTCATTTATTCTGTTCCGGTGGTATGTGATTTTTCGGATGTATTTCCTACAGATCTACCGGGCATGCCGCCTGATAGGGATATTGACTTTGGTATTGATTTGGTACAGGGCACTCAGCCCATTTCTATTCCACCGTATCATATGGCACCGGTAGATTTGAAGGAATTGAAAGAACAGCTTCAGGAACTCCTTGATAAGGGGTTTATTCGGCCTAGCGTGTCATCTTGGGGTGCACCGGTTCTATTTGTGAAGAAGAAGGATGGTTCCATGAGAATGTGTATTGATTACAGGTAGTTGAACAAGGTCACAGTCAAGAATAAGTATCCTTTGCCTCGCATTGATGATTTATTCGACTAGCTTCAGGGAGCGAGGGTGTTCTCCAAGATTGATTTGAGGTCCGATTATCACCAGCTGAAGATTCGGGATTCAGCCTTTACCTCGCAAATCGGCCTCTGAATGCCTCGAATCTAGTCACAAATAATTCGTTTCAGTCAATAAAATTTATTGGAAGTAATTCCATAAGAAAATATTAATTTTTCATAAAAATCCGAAATTTATCTCAAAAATTGCCTGTGGGGCCCACGTCTTGGAACCCGACGAAAGTTACAAAATCCGAAAGCCCATTCAACCACGAGTCTACCCATACTAATTTTACCAAAATCCGACCTCAACTCGACCATCAAATCTACAAATCTTATTTCCAAATTTCTAAGTTCCAATCTCCGATTTACACCTCAAAATTATGTAATCTAGTCGGATTATTCGATGATAATTCAATATTATGGAGTAGAAATGATCACAAGGGACTTATCTCAAGTTTTCCTTGAAAAAAATCGCCTCTCCTCAAGCTCCAATTTGTCAAAAATGGCAAATGGGACGAAGTCCCTGTTTTTATAATTCTGCCCAAACAACCTCGGTTCTGCCTCGATCTTGTCCTTCGATCGAGGTCCTCCATCCTGGTTCTCAATCCTAGGCCTTCGATCATTTCTTCGACCCGGCCTTCGACCGTGACCCTCGACCCTGGGCTCGATCATGGCTTCGATCGTGGCCCTCGGCCCTGGGCTTCGATCGTGGCCCTCGACTCTGGGATCGATCATAGCTTCGATCGTGGCCCTCGACCCTGGGCTCGATTCTGAGAGATTTCTGGGCTCGAATCTGGCAGAAGAAATTTCCAACAGAAGGAAATTGCAGCAGCTGTTGTAGTCCAATTTTTGATCCGTTAACCATCCGAAACTCACCCGAGGCCCTCGGGACCTCAACCAAATATACCAAAAAGTCCTAAAACATCATACGAACTTAGTCGAATCCTCAAATCACCTCAAACAACTCTAAAACCATGAATTACGCCCTAATTCAAGCCTAATAAATTTTGAAATTTTTAATTTCTACAAACAACTCCGGAACCTATCAAATCACGTCCGATTGACCTCAAATTTTGCACACAAGTCCTAAATGACATAACAGAGGTATTCCAATTTTCAGAATCGGTTTCCGACTCTGATATCAAAAAGTCAACCCCCCGATCAAACTTCTCAAAAATAAAACTTTCGGCATTTCAAGCCTAATTCCTCTACGGACTTTCAAATAATATTCCGGACACGCTCCTAAGCCCAAAATCACCATACGGAGCTATTGGAATCATCAAAATTCAAATCCGAGGTCGTTTACACATAGGTCCATATCCGATCCACTTTTCTAACTTAAAATTTTCAACTATGAGACTAAGTGTCTCATTTCACTCTGAGTTCCTTCCGGACTCGAACCAACTAACTCGATATAACATAATATAGCTGAATAACATAAAAAGAAGTAAGAATGAGAAAAACGGGGTTATAACTCTCGAAACGACCGACCGGGTCGTTACATTTAGGCATAGACTTTTGAAGATTCTAATTAGTATATATAATTTATCATCAAATATATCTATTTGTAAATTGATTCATCGACTTATAACTTACTTAGATGCATTGATGAATATTAAAAACAAAAGTTTTGACCTATATCGATTAATAGTGAAAACAAAACGTCTCGACCTATATCGATTAATCTATGTCATGCATTATTAGTGATGAATGAATGAAAAATAAAAGAATTAATACTAAACACCTTTGACACACACACACACACACACACACACACACACACACACACACACACATATATATATATATATATATATATATATATATATATATATATATATATGGACCACAAATTAAATAAATGAAAGAAGTTATTAGTATTAAGTAAACGAGTTAAATTAATAGGTCAAACATGGTCAAACTTTAACAAGCTATATATATACACACTAACATATACTATAACAAGCTATATATATAGTTAAAGTATTACAGTGAAGTGTGTTTGTGTGTGTGTATATGTATATATATAGGTATAGCCGTATATATATAAGAACACGAAGCGCTAGGACCACAAGGTCGGGTTCTTTTAGGGATAGACTTGGGAAGATCCTAATTAGTATATATATGTTTTCATCAAATATATCTATTTGTAAATTGATTCATCGACTTATAACTTACTTAGATGCATCGATGAATATTAATCGATGATTCATCAAAACGTCTCGACCTATATACCGATTAATCTATGTCATGCATTATTAGTGATGAATGAATAAAAAAAGAAGTTATTAGCATCAATTACAATATAGTGTATGTGTGTGAGAGAGAGAAATTACTCACATACTTAAATATAACTTAGAAAATTTACTTAGATGCTATTATAATTTATTAAAAGTAAACAGTTAATATAATTATTTATAAAGATTATGCTTATAATTTATAATTATTTATAATAATTGTATAGTTAAATAAAATAAATGCTTATAGTTTATAATATGTTTTTTATAGTTTATAATATTTTAAGAAAAAAAACACAAAAAAAAGAATTTAATTTTTTTTTTAAAAAAACGAGCAAAGTTGGTTGGTTTTTGGTCAAATGGTCAACACTTAATGTATTAACCAAAATTACCGACCAACTTTAGTCGGTAATTCTGAAATCAGAATTGAAATAACGGGGGAACTCCCATTTCTCTCTTACCTTCCCCTCTCCTTCTCTATTTACCTCACTCAATACCTTCCCATCTCCTTCTCTATTTTCCTCACATAAATCCCATTCCCCACCTTGCGTCGCCACCGCCCAGCCCCCGCCGTCACCGCTGCCACTACCGCCCCTCTCCTTCTCCACCTCCTAAAAATTCTAGGTTTGAATTACAACTCATTTATTTATTATTTCTAGATTTTGTTAATTAGTTATGAATTAGTTTCAAATGATTAGTGTTTCAATTATTTGAACATTGTATTTTATTGAGGATTAAGGTTTAGGTCTTGTTTTAATTAGTTTTGTTAATTAGTTTTATTAACTAATTAGTTTTGTTAATTAGTCAATTAGTTATGAAATAGTTTTAATTGATGAGTGTTTCAATTTTTAGTTTGTATTGTCTTGAATAGTTTAGTTAGAATTGAATTATTAACTTTCTATTATCTTGAATAGTTTAGTTAGAATCTAGGGTTTAGGATTTGTTCTTGTGAATCGAACTTTTAGGGTATGGGTTGAATTTCTTTAGTTTAGTTAGTTTATGTTTAAACTCGTAGGATATTAATTGAAATTTTAGTTTTTAGGATTTGTTCTTGTGAATTGAACTTTTAGGATATGAATTGAACTTTTAGGATATGAATTGAACCTTTTGGATATGAATTGAACATTTAGGATATAAATTGGTGTAATTAGAAAAAAATAATTATCTTGAATTAACTAAAAAAGATATAATTAATTTATAATTATAGAATAAATTAATTTGTTCTTGTGAATCGAACTTTTAGGGTATGGGTTGAATTCCTTTAGTTTAGTTAGTTTATGTTTGTCACGACCCAATTTCATCTATAGGTTATGATGGCGCCCAACACTACAACTAGGCAAGCCAACTTAATAAATTAAGCATATATTGACAAAATTTAAAATCAAGAAAATAATAAAATCCAAATTCTAACAATGTGTGTGCCAAGACCTGGTGTCACAAGTGTATGAGCATCTAGTAGATTATACAAAACCTCAAATACTGTCTGAAATAAAAATAGACAGAATGAAAATACAAGGAGAGACACTAGTAGCTGCAGAACGGCTCAGAAAGTGCAGCTCATCACTATGCCCCTGGATAACGTGGGTGTAAGATGATGGGTTCTCCACTAGTACTTGCCTCAGGTCCTGCACAAAAAAAAATGTCCAGCAAGTGCAGTATGAGTACGAAAACAACGTGTACCCAGTAAGTATCAAGCCTAATCTCGAAGTGGTAGATACGAGATGGCCGACTTTGACACTCACTATAGGTCAATAATAATAATTGAAATACAACTAGGATATTTAAATCAGCTTGATTTACAGAATTTGAAATAATTTATTTAATCAGCGAAAATAATCAAATTTCTTCAAATGCAACAATTCTCAATATATTAATTAAATTCCTTCAATTCAAATAATTTCCAATTTATAAATTAAATATCATTTACAGGAATAGCAATTAATTCTTTAACAAGCAAGAATAATAATTCATTAAATTCCAAGAATTTTTTAATTTATCAGTTAGCTTCGCAAGCTGAAATAAGCTATTAAAGTATCGTGTAATTATTATTATTATTAAGCACAATTTCTGCCGAGGACGTACGGCCCGATCCAGAGTGTCGTGTACACTGCCGAGGGATATGCAGCGCGATCCATAGATGCATCTATCCTGCCGAGGCGTTCGGCCCGCTCCACAAGAAAGGAGGACATTTTTTATATGTACCTCCGGAATGAGAGTATATTTATTATAAGATAAATTTGGGAGGAAGAATAATTTCTTTTAACAATTAATTAATTTAAACAGAAAATCAAGCATATGAGATTTCCATCCTTTAATATCTTTATCTAACAATTCACAATATATTCATATATATATATCAATTTAATATTAATTAATCAGGGAATATAATTTACACAAGTAATTCATGCTTTGAGTCTTAAACTACCCGGACTTTAGCATTTATAGTAGCTACGCACGGACTCTCGTCACCTCGTGCATACGTAGCCCCCGCAATTAGCAACAATTATTCAATTTAATTCCTATGGGGTAATTTTCCCCTCACAAGATTAGACAAGAGACTTACCTCGTCTCAAAGTCCACTTTCCGATTATCGCGTCGCGTAAAATTCTCAATTCAATGCCAAAAAATCCAAAACTATCCAAAAGTTATATAAAATAATTAATATATGTTCAACAATTCGAAATTCATCTATTAAATAAATTATCCTATCCAAAATGGTAAAAATCCTAAAATTCACCCAGAGCCCATATGCCCGGATTCCAGAAATTTTCGGATGAAAACGTTACCCATAATCTCAAGAACTCAAATATATAATTTCTATCCAATTCCATAACCATTTTCGTGGTTAAAATATCATTTTTATAAAAATCAAGGTTTTTCACCTAAACCCTTGATTTCTAAGATTTACTAGTTATAATCTACCCATAATCTATGTATTTAACTCAGGGGTATAGAATTAACTTACCTCAACATTGTTAGTTGAAAACTCCTCACAAAGAGCTCTGAAATCGCGCAAACATGGAGGAAAAATTAACAAAAATGGACTGGGCTTCGTCCATTTTAAGGTTCTGCCCAGACAGATTTTTCGCACCTGCGGAAGGTGTTCGCACCTGCGGCTTTCGCACCTGCGGAAAAGCCTCGCATGTGCGAGATTTTTCCTCTTGGACTGGCTCCGCACCTGCGCCCAAAGGACTGCACCTGCGCGTCCGCTTCTGCGCCCAATTCTTCGCATCTGTGATGGCCGGGTAGATCCTCCCCTTTGCACCTGCGGCTGGTGGCTCGCACCTGCGGCTGACCATGCGCAGGTGCGATCATACCAGAAGTTGGAAGCTTCAGCTCTTCTTCAAAATTCCAAAATTGATCTGAGCCTCGTCCGGTTAACACTCGGGCCCCCCCGGAGCCCCGCCCGAACATACCAACAGGTTTGAAATCATAAAACGGACTGGCTCGAACTCAAGGAATGTGTAAAACAACATCAAATCTAAGAATCATACCCCAAACCAAATTGAATCAAATGTAAGAACTTCAAGTTCTTCAATTTACTTCCAATGCGCCGAAATATACTTAAACTACTCGGAATGACACGAAATTTTGCGTGCAAGTCTTAAATCACTATACAGAACTATTCCCAAACTCGGAATTTCAAACGGACTTCAATTACTCAAAAACCTACTCCAAACCAAATTTAAAGAACTTTAAACCTCCAAATAGTTGATTTTCACTATTAAGCGCCAAAACGCTCCCGGGTTATCCAAAACCCTATTCGAACATACGCCCAAGTCCAAAATCATCATATAAACCTATTGGAACTGTCAACTACAGATTCCGAGGTCGTTTTCTCAAAATATTGACCAAAGTCAAACTTATCCATTTAAAGCTAACTTAAGGAACCAAGTGTTCCGATTTCAACCCAAACGCTTCCAAATCTCGAACCAACAATCCCCGCAAGTCATAAATTAATAAAAGCATGTTCGGGGAGTTTTATTTTAGGGAACGGATTTCTAAAAGTTAAAATGATCGGTTGGGTCATTACAATATTTAAACTCGTAGGATATGACTTGAAATTTTAGTTTTTAGGATTTGTTCTTGTGAATTGAACTTTTAGGATATGAATTAAACTTTTAGGATATGAATTGGACCTTTTGGATATGAATTGAACTTTTAGGATATAAATTGGTATAATTAGCAAAAAATAATTATCTTGAATTAACTAAAAAAGATATAATTAATTTATAATTGTAGAATAAATTAATTTGTTCTTGTGAATCAAACTTTTAGGGTATGAGTTGAATTTCTTTAGTTTAGTTAGTTTATGTTTAAACTCGTAGGATATGAATTGAAATTTTAATTTTTAAGATTTGTTCTTGTGAATTGAACTTTTAGGATATGAATTGAACTTTTAGGATATGAATTGGACCTTTTGGATATGAATTGAACTTTTAGAATATAAACTGGTGTAATTAGAAAAAAATAATTTTCTTGAATTAACTAAAAAAGATATAATTAATTTATAATTGTAGAATAAATTAATTTGTTCTTGTGAATCGAACTTTTAGGGTATGGGTTGAATTTCTTTAGTTTAGTTAGTTTATGTTTAAACTCGTAGGATATGAATTGAAATTTTAGTTTTTAGGATTTGTTCTTGTGAATTGAACTTTTAGGATATGAATTGAACTTTTAGGATATGAATTAAATTTTTAGGATATAAATTGGTGTAACTAGGAAAAAATAACTATCTTGAATTAACTAAAAAAGATATAATTAATTTATAATTGTAGAATAAATTAATTTGTTCTTGTTTTATTTGTATAGATGGAACATCGTACTTGGATGTACAATAGAAATTATCCTAATCGGCGGGGATTGCGGGAGGACTTTATAGAAGGGGTTGATGACTTTATTAGACATGCAATGTCACTTCCACCATACCAAAGTGAAGGAGTAATTAGGTGCCCTTGTGTCAGGTGCGGTTGTATGAAGTTTAAAAAACTGGAGAAAGTTAAGCTTCATCTTTATAGGAAGGGGTTTATAGAGAATTACTTTATGTGGACTAATCATGGAGAGATCGATGGTAGCCGTGGGATATTTCATAACATGGTTGTTGGTGAAAGTAGTAGGTCGGTGGAGAATACAAATCTTGATTCTAGAATTCAGGATATGGTTATGGATGCTTTTGGGATGCACTTCGGGGGTGAGCCCAATGAAAATGTTGAAAAAACTCCTAATGATGACGCAAAATGTTTTTATGAACAGTTAGAGGAAGCTAGTCATCCACTACATGAAGGAAGTCCCCACTCTGAGCTGTCTGTTGCAGTTAGATTACTAAGTATCAAATCTGATTGGAATATTTCTCAAGCAGCCATGGACTCTTTCATTGACCTTATGAGTGAACTAGTTGACCCTAATATCAACTTACCTGGTGATTTCTATAAGGCAAAGAGATTGGTTTCTAAGTTAGGACTTTCGTCAATGAGAATTGATTGTTGTGAAGATGGTTGCATGTTATATTATAAAGATGATGCAACTTTAGACAGTTGTAAATTTTGCGAAAAGCCTTGTTTCAAGAGGCTTTCCAGTGGGAATATGGTCGTTGTCAAGGTGATGCATTATTTACCTCTTATACCTAGGTTGAAAAGGTTATATGCGTCGATGAGTTCTGCTCCTCATATGAGATGGCACTTTGAAAATAGAAGACCACCTGGTGTTATGTGTCATCCTTCAGATGGAGAAGCTTGGAAGCACTTTGATAGGACATATCCAGATTTTGCTAGTGAACCAAGGAACATTCGGTTAGGTCTGTGTGCGGATGACTTCACGCCTTTTTCTATATCTGCGACACCATATTCATGTTGGCCTGTCTTTTTTACAACTTATAATCTACCACCTGAGTTGTGTATGACTAGCCCATATATATTCTTAAATTGTATTATCCCCGGTCCACGTAATCTGAAAAGTTTGATTGATGTATATTTGCAACCTTTGATTGATGAGCTAAAACAATTGTGGTATGATGGTGTTGAAACATATGACATATCAACAAAGTAGAATTTCAATTTGCGTGCTAATTTAATGTGGACTATTAACGATTTTCCTGCGTATGGAATGTTGTCTGGGTGGATGACTGCTGGGAAGCTAGCTTGTCCTTACTGCATGGAAAATAGTAAAGCGTTCACTTTGAAACATGGCCGAAATCAATCATGGTTTGATTGTCACCGTCAATTCTTGCCTAATGATCATAAGTTTAGAAGGATGAAAAATGCATTCAAAAAGAATAAAGTGGAATATGATTCTCCACCTCCGATACTTTCAGGTGAGGAAATTTGGGAGAGGGTCCAGAACTTCAGTAAAGTTACTGAGGCTCCACCTTATAGATTCCCCGGATATGGTGTTAATCATAATTGGACGAAACAGAGTATATTTTGGGAGTTGCCTTATTGGAAGGATAATCTTCTTCGACACAACCTTGATGTCATGCATATTGAGAAGAATTATTTTGACAATTTGTTCAACACAGTGATGGATGTTAAAGGTAAGACAAAAGATAACCCGAAGGCTAGAATGGACTTACAAGAATATTATAGGCGACCTAAATTATACTTGCAGACAGCAAACAATGGTAAGGTGTTCAAGCCCAAAGCAAGTTACACATTCACTTTGGAGAAAAGACGATAAATTTTTGATTGGGTTACGAAATTGAAGATGCCTGAGGGTTATGCGTCGAATCTTGGAAAAACGTAGATATGAGGTAGGGAAGTTGAGCCATTTGAAAAGTCATGACTGCCATGTTTTCATGGAGACCTTAGTGCCTATTGCATTTTATGGTTTTCCTGAAAGAATCTGGAAACCCATCACAGAGATTAGTTTGTTTTTCAAAGACTTGTGTTCTACCACATTAAGGGAAGAAAACCTACTTCGGATGGATCAGAACATTCGTGTAATTTCTAATAAGATGGAAAAAATATTCCCATGTGGTTTCTTTGATGTGATGGAACACCTTCCAATACACTTTGTACACGAGGCACGACTTGGAGAGCATGTTCAATGCAGATGGATGTATCCCTTTGAGAGGTAATATTATAAGTTTCATGTAATATTCTATTTAATTTAAATTTTCTTGGCTAACATGACATTATGTAGGACAATTGGCAAATGCAAACAATTTGTTAAGCAGAGAAATAGGATTGAAGGATCTATATGCGAAGGTTGCAAAGGAAACTGTACATTTTTGTTCTTATTATTTTGAGAGTAACATGCCATGTTCTAGGAATAGGCCCAATAGGCACACGGTCGAATGTGTGAATGATCCATTATATCCACCAATGTCCATATTCAATCAACCAGGCCGATGTTCTAAGGATGTTAGAAAGAGAAGTTTGAGTGATATGGAGTACAAGTCAGCTACACTTCATGTGTTGCTAAATTATCCCAAAGTTGTACCATTTCTCAAGTATTGCTTTATTAGTTATCAAAATGTAAAATTTACTGTGACTACATATTGATGCAACTACTAAAAATATTTGATATGTCACAGTCACTTCGTGGGTCAATTTGGCCATGATGCTGTATATACGAGATTTGATACGGGGTTCAAACAGTTTGTAATATATATATATATATATATATATATATATATATATATATATATATATATATATATATACACACACGTAGTGAATGTATAAAAATGGATTCATAAGTTGTGCTAACTTATGAATTTTCTTAACACTATATAGGTAAATAATCCAAATAATAGTGTAAATCAATTTTTGAAAGATATATCTTGGGAACCTGGGCTTCAGGTCACAACAATGTCTAAGTATGTAGTGAATGGTTATAAGTTTCATACAGATGATTGCTCTAAAAATAAAAATAGCAACAACAGCGGGGTGTGGGTTCAAGGTGATGATGGCAACCAAGTTGGAGATATTGATTATTATGGTGTGGTCAAAGAAATATTACAACTAGAAAATACAGGTTGGCCATATAAGAAATTGATACTCTTTAGATGCAAGTGGTTTGACCCAAATCCAACAAGAGGTACAAGAGTACACCATTAATACAACATAATTGAGGTTAATCATACGAGGAAGTATGATCGCTATGATCCTTTCATAATTGCACATAACATTAGGCAAGTGTATTATGCTCCTTATCCATTGCGGCAGAATAAGTCTGATTGATGGGTTGTAATAAAAATTAAGCCTGTTGGCAGGTGGAAGTCGAGAATGTGTTAGATGTTGCATATCAAAACGATATCTCCAGTGTTCACCAAATAGTGGACGATCAGTTAGAAAATGATTTGGAACATCCTGAACGCATATTGGAAGAAGTTGATATAAATGAAGTAACAATTATAGAAAATGAGGACGAAGAATCAACTGATGAAGCTCAAACAAGTGAGGACGAAGAATTCTCGGACGAGGAACAATACATCGATGAGGATTAAAAATTTGGTTTTTTAAAAGCACTCTCGTTTTATAGCTAGTTTCTTATATGTTTCAATCTAAATGTGTATTATATTATGCAGATGGCAGGCAAGGGTCAAGGTAACAATGACCCTACTAGTTCTCGGGGTCGAGAAAAGGGTAGGAAGGGAAAAAGGAGGGTAGAAAATAATAGTCCCTCTTGTCCATCCTTTTCAGAGATGCCTATGTCTTATCCTCCACCACACGGCTATACTGAGCTGCCACAGCATCACGAGCCGTACACCTTCATTCAGACACCATGTCTTCCATCACAGGGCCATAGGACTATACGTCCGACATACCGTCCAACTGCCTCACAGCCATCTGCATCGCAGCCATCTACATCACATCTACATGGATCACATCCCTACATGTCACTGCCACATGGATCATATCCATCCATGTCACAACCACTCGGGTCATAGCCAATCGGGTCACAGCCATCAGTATCACATCTACTTGGGTCGCATCCAGCTATGTCGCAGTCATAGGGATCGCAACCATCTTCATCATCAACTCCATTTATTGCAGGCCTTCGCCTGCGAGGCAGTAGCTCTGACCCGCCTACACCGTCTTTACATGCCTCTGATACACATGCTTCGGATGGTGATGACGAGGTAGTGCATTATGATCGATATGGCAGGATCATCATAGTCCTTGAGGGTGATGGGTAAGTGTTATTTATTATTTTTGCATCTATTGATTTGTAACATTTTTACTAAGATATTAATGTGTATTTATTGTTAAATTGCAGGTTCGGGACGGGTAATAAGACTACGAAGATAATCACCAATGACATCAGAAAGCTTTATGATGGCCCTTATGCGACTTGGACTGATTGCCCATTCTCGCTGAAGGAGCAAATTTTCAATCAATTTAAGGTATAAATGTTCTTTTAAACAGTTTAATAATTTATATTTATGATGTTTCCATCTAATATTTAACTTTTGAAATACAAAGCAAGTGTGTATGGGAAGACCGCTATAGCGCGGAAGTGGTTGCAAATTTTCATCATAAAGCTCGCAAGAGATTGGCGGATGCTTTCTCGGATGCTAGAAAGAAGAACAAGAGGCCTGGCTGGTTACTTGAGAATTTGTGGAATGATTTGTAAAGGCAATGGCTTACCGCAGAGTTCTTAGAGAGGAGCGAAAAAGGAAAGAAAGCTCGCGCATCCGAGAAGGGAGGCTCCCTGCACACTAGAGGTGCGATCAGCATAGGTAAAATAAAAAGAAGATTGGTACGTAATTGCTTAAATTATTTTACTTTTCTAAGTATATCTATTCTGTTTATTAAATAAATTAATTTATTTTCAGGAAAAGAAGTATGGGCGTCCAATAAGTCATGATGTGCTACTCAAGGAGACGCATATTGTGAAGAAGAAGAAAGAGGGGGATCAAGATAGGTGGGTCGAGAACCGGGCCTCGACTACATATGTAAGCTTTCAATTGTTTTTAAGTATTATAATTTACTTTTATAAAAATTTTGAAATACTGATTTAATTTAAAATAATATAGGGTCGCTACCAAAGTAACGTGGAGGAATTCATCCGTAGTCATCCAGCTGGTGAATCGGGTGAGCCAACCCAACCTTCGGACGAGGATGCTGAAAGAATATGGTTGGAGTCTGTTGGCGGTCCAAAATGGGGGAAGGTATACGGGCTTTCTACTAAAAACTTCAATCGCTATAAGTGTGGAATGCGAGAAATAGGGACTTCCTCGCAAGGCGAGCAACTTAATAGGGAGAACCACTCCGCTATGCGGGAGACAGTGACAAAGCTCACATCCGAGCTAGAAGCGGCCAAGGAAAGAGAAAGGCTTAGAGATGCTCCATTCCTTGGCATGCAAGCTCAGATCAGAACTCTCCTATCTAGTGGAGCTTTTTCGTTGCCCCGATCTCGTGATTCATCTCTAGAGGGTCGACCTCCACGTGATCGTTCCTCCCGTCCTGCTCGTGATCGTTCCTCCCGTCCTCCCCGTGATCATTCTTCCCGTCCTCCACAAGACCATTCTCTATATCGTCTTGTAAATGAAAGTTCATCAGACGGTGATGATGATGTTGTAGAAAATACCCCTTGACTTTTATATACTTTGAACTAGACAAATAGAACCAGTTTTGAACTAGTTGTAATTAGTTTTAACTCGGTTTTGGATTTTTATGTTCAATTGAACTTTAATTTGTTAGTTTTAAAGTATTTATTGAATGTTTTGGTTGTTGTTGTGTTGTTGTTGTTGTTGTTGTTGTTGTTGTTGTGTTATTGTTGTTGTTGTTGTTGTTATTGTGTTGTTGTTGTTATTAGGTGTATTGGTATGCTGGCAGGTGGTGTAGCTGCCCAAACAGGCATTTTATGCCAAAATTAAACCCAAAAAAACGGACCAAAGTTGGTCGGTTAATGAACATTAAATTCCCAGAATTCAACATTACCGACCAACTTTGGTCGGTATTTTGCCTGCAATGTTGAGGTTACCGACCATAGTTAGTCGGTAATGTTTAATTTTAATTATTTTAAAAATATATATTTTTTCAATTACCGACCAAAGTTGGTCGATTTTTTTATATTTTAATAATTAATAACAAAAATATAATTTAGTTAAACCGACCAACTTTGGTCGGTAAAATTAAATTAATAAAATATATTTCTGACCAAAGTTGGTCGGTAAATACTTAAACTTATCAGATGGTCGTTTTAAGTTACCGACCAACGTTGATCGGTAATTTCCGACCAACTTTGGTCGGTAAGCCATTCCGACCATCAAAACACCGTCCACACCCTAATGGTCATGTTTTGGTCAGTAATTGGCCATAACCGATCAACTTTGGTCAGTTGTTTTGGTTGATTTTTAGCGAATTTTCTAGTAGTGGTTGTGGCATATGAGCACGTGGTGTGCAGTGATTGTTGTGTTGTGATTGATATGCGCATGATGCGACATAAGGTTGGTGTGTATATTGATGTGCTTGCGACAAGAAAAAGCGGCTTATGCGCGTGGTGCTAGTAAGGAGAAATATTTTATTGTGATGCACACACAGCGAGAAAAGGGGGCTAAAGCATGTGAAGTTATTTCGGAAAAATGTTTTAAAATGTGAAGCTCACACGACGTCATAAGGGTGAATTGTGACTTGTGATTTGTGATTATGAGGTGTGGTACCTCAGGGTGATTTTTGTTGTAAATCTTGTGTTGGAACGGCTTGAGGATTTGAACTGTCATTATTTTCCATAATTGATTCACTTGTATTTTAAATGTGTTTGGATTAACTTGTTGCTTATCATATGTTTACTCTTTGTTGATTTTTATTGATTTTGCTTTCCGTTGTTAGCATTATATTGATATTCTGCACAGATTTTATGTCTAGTGAGTGTCTTGACTTGAACCTCGGCATCACTCCACTGAGGTTAGTCTTGGTACTTACTAGGTACCAATTGTGGTATACTCATACTACACTTCTATATATTTTTGTGCAAATCCAGGTACCTCGGACCATGCCGGAAGGTAGAGAGTTGAGTTGAGCTTGAGTTGCGGAGACATCAAGTATACATTTTGTTCCGCTTGCAGGCCTCGGAGTTACTTTCTTTTGTTTCTTTGCTACTGTTTACTTTATTTCCAAAGAGTATTGTATTTCGAGATTTTTAGTGTATTCTTTGTAGAGCTTATGACTCTGTACTACCGATTTTGGGGATGTATGACTATTGTTCATTTTCAGTTATCTTATGTCATTTATCAGTTTAATTTAATATCTAAGTTGTTTATTTCTGTTAATATCAGCATGTGTTAGGCTTACCAAGTCCTAGGAACTAGGTTCCATCACGATCCTTAAGGTGGATTTTGGGTCGTGACAAGTTGGTATAAGAGCTCTAGGTTCATAGGTACTACGAGTCATAAGCAAGTTTAGAAAAGTATGTGGATCGGTATGGAGACATATGTACTTATCTTTGAGAGTCTATAGAACTATTAGAAAATTCCACTTCTTTCATTTCTTATCGTGCGGATTTATTGATTTTGGAATTTGAGCCTTTCTTTCTATTCTCTCACAGATGGTAAGGACACGCGCTTCAGTTACTGATGATGTTGCCCCAGGTACCGTTGTTGCTAGAGGACGGGGCAGAGGCCGAGGCAGAAGCGGAGAACATGCCATAATGAGGGTCAATGCTAGGGCCGCGATGGAGGAGCCACCAGTAGCTCCGGTTGGGGAGCAGGCACCAGGGGCGCCTGTTGCTACCCCTGGATTCCAAGAGACCTTAGCGCATTTTCTCAGCATGTTCAGTACTTTGTCTTGGGCGGGATTGATTCTAGTTGCACTAGCTACTTCTCAGGCTGGGGGAGGAGCTCAGATTCCCGCTGCCCGCACTCCAAAGCAGCGGGCTCATGTTGATCAGGCTCCAGGTGCTATGCCGGTATAGGCCGTTATTGCGCTTCAGCCTGAGGTCAATCCAGTTGCATCAGAGGAAGGCAGAAGAGGTTAGAGAGGTTCAAGAAATATTTTCCTCCTACTTTCAATGGCGCAGTTTCTTAGGATGCACAATGTTTTCTAGACCAGTGTCATTGTATTCTTCGCACTATGGGCATAGTGGAGTTGAGCGGGGTCGACTTCACTACCTTTCAGCAAACGGGGCCGGCATATAGATGGTGGTAGGATTACGAGAAGAATAGGCTAGTTGATGCAACGCCACTCACTTGGGCTCAATTCTCTGATCTGTTTTTGAGGGAGTTTGTTCCATAGACCCTCAGGGATTCGTTTCTCACAGAGTTCAAGCAATTGCGTCAGGGGACTATGACGGTGTAAGATTATGCTTTGAGGTTTAGTGAGTTGTCTCGGCATGCACCTACTTTAGTTTCTACTGTCAGATAGAGAGTCTGTAGATTTATTGAGGGACTTGGATAAGGTCTTAGATTCGGGATGGAATGGGAGTTGGAGACTGATACTTTATTTCAGCAAGTTGTGGAGATCACTCGGAGGTTAGAGCGTATTTGTGGTAAGGAAGACAAGAGGCCTCGAGATTTTGGGGGTTTCAGTGGTACCCACTATGTAGTACAACTCGCCATGGTAGAGGCTTTATTAGTTGACCAGTTCAGTCTACACTTCAAGTTACTCGCAGTATTCAAGCTATTCAGGGACCTCAGAGTTCTCATATTGACAGCCATCTTCCAGTGTACCTCCAGCACGGGGTTCTTACAGCGGTTATTCTAGCCGTCCGGTTCAGACTCAGTACCAGCAACCACAGCTGCAGAGGGGTTATTTTGAGTGTGGTGATACTAGACACCAGGTGAAGGATTGTCCCAGGCTTCGGAGGGTTGGACCGCCGCAGGATACTCAGGGTATGCTTCCTTCTCTAATTGTTACTCCACCTAC
This sequence comes from Nicotiana tomentosiformis, assembly GCF_000390325.3. Taxonomy (NCBI): domain Eukaryota; kingdom Viridiplantae; phylum Streptophyta; class Magnoliopsida; order Solanales; family Solanaceae; genus Nicotiana; species Nicotiana tomentosiformis. Next base: position 42,301,604 of record NC_090822.1, read on the forward strand.
ACAACCGGCTAGGGGTGGAGGAAAGGCGGGTAGAGGACATCCTATAGGGGGAGGCCATGCCTGTTGTTATGCTTTTCCTAGTAGGACTGAGGTTGTTGCATCAGATGCTGTCATCATAGGTATTTTTCCGGTTTGTCATAGGGATGCATAAATTTTATTTGATTCGGGTTCCACTTATTTGTTTGTGTCATCCTATTTTGCTTCATATTTGGAATTGTTCCGTGATTCCTTAAGCACTCTTATTTATGTGTCTATACCTATTGGGATTCTATTATGGTAGACCGTGTCTATCATTCGTGTTTGGTTACTATCGGGGGTTATGAGAGTAGGGTTGACATTCTGTTACTCAATATAGTGGATTTTGATGTGATTTTAGGCATAGACTAGTTGTCGCCATATCACGCTATTCTTGATTATCACGCTAAGACCGTGACGTTGGCTATGTCGAGGTTGCCGAGATTGGAGTGGAGAGGTTCATTGGGTCATGTTCCTAGCAGGGTGGTGTCTTTTTTGAAGGCACAACGGATGGTTGGGAAGGGATGTTTGGCATATTTGGCCTTCATAAGGGATGTCAGTGTTGATACTCCTACCGTTGAGTAAGTTCCGGTAGTGAGAGAATTTCTAGATGTGTTCCCAACAGACGAACCAGGCATGCCACCCGATAGGGATATTGATTTTGGTATTGACTTAGTGCTGGGCACCCAGCCACCAGAGGAGTTAAAGGAATTAAAGGAACAACTTCAGGAGTTTCTTGATAAGGGTTTCATCAGACCGAGTGTCTCATCTTGGGGGTGCTTAGTTCTATTTGTGAAGAAGAAAGACGTATTTATGAGGATGTGTATTAACTATAGGCATTTGAACAAGGTTACAGTCAAGAACAAGTACTCAATACCATGTATTGATGATTTGTTCGACCAACTTCAGGGTGCTAGGGTGTTCTCGAAGATTGAATTGAGATCGAGGTACCATCAATTGAAGATCTGGGCTTCAGATATTTCGAAGACGGCTTTCAAGACCCGTTATGGTCACTATGAGTTTCTAGTGATGTCTTTTAGGCTGACTAATACCCTAGCGACCTTCATGCACTTGATGAACAATGTGTTCCAGGCATATCTTAATTCTTTTGTCATCGTGTTCATTGATGATATATTGGTGTATTCTCGTAGCCGAGAGGATCATGAGCAGCACTTGAGGATCGTTCTCCAGACCTTGAGCGAGAAGAAGCTATATGCTAAATTCTCTAAGTGTGAGTTTTGGCTTGATTCAGCGGCATTTTTGGGCCATGTGGTATCTAGTGAGGGGATTAAGGTAGATCCGAAGAAGATTAAGGAAGTTCAGAGTTGGGCTAGGCCTTCTACCGTTATCGAGATCCAAAGTTTTCTAGGCTTGGATGGGTATTATCCCGATTTTGTGGAGGAGTTTTCATCTATAGCAGCCCTCATTGACTAGATTCACCCATAAGGGTACCCCGTTCAGGTGGTCCGACGAGTGTGAGGAGAGCTTTCAGAAGCTCAAGACTGCCTTGACTATAGCTCAAGTTCTGGTTTTGCCTTTAGCGTCGGGTTTTATATACAGTGTATTATGATACTTCGCGTATTGGTATTGGGTGTGTCTTGATGCAGTAGGGTAGAGTGATTGCTTATGCTTCGCATCAGTTGAAGACCCATGAGAAGAACTACCCAGTACACGATTTTGAGTTGGCAGTTATTGTTCACGCACTGAAGATTAGGAGGCACTATCTCTACGGTGTGTCTAGTGAGGTGTTCATGGATCACTGGAGTCTACAACACTAATTCAAGCAAAAGAATCTGAAGTTGAGGCAACGAAGGTGGTTAGAGCTAATAAAGTACTATGATATTACCATTCTTTATCATCCCGGGAAGGCCAATGTGGTGGCCGATGCTTTGCGTAGGAAGGTTGAGAGCATGGGTAGTCTTGCTTTTATTCTAGTTAGGGAGAGACTGTTAGCTTTGAATGTTCAGGATTTGGCTAACAGGTTTGTGAGGCTGGATGTTTTGGAGCCTAGTCAGGTTCTCGCTTGTGTCGTTTCACAGTCTTCTTTGTTTGAGCGCATCAAGGCGCGTCAATACAATGATCCCCACTTTCTTGTCCTTAAGGACACGGTGCAAGATAGTGATGCCAATGAGGTGACTATTGGTGATGATGGGGTGTTGAGGATGCAGGGTCAGATCTGTGTTCCGAATGTGGATGGGTTGCGTGAGTTGATTCTTGAGGAGGCCCATAGTTCGCGGTATTCCATTCATCTGCAAGCCGCAAAAATGTACCATGATTTGAAATAATACTACTGGTGGAGAAGAATAAAGACATATATTTTGGAGTGTGTGGCTCGGTGTTTGCAATGTCAGCAGGTCATGTACGAGCATCAAAGACCCGGTAGTTTGCTTCAGAGACTTGATACTCCAGAGTGGAAGTGGGAGCGTATCACCATAGATTTTGTAGTTGGACTCCCATGGACCTTGAGGAAATTCGACGTTGTGTGGGTCATTGTGGACAGACTGACCAAGTCTACACACTTCATTCCAGTCAAGACTATCTACTCTTCAGAGCAGCTGGCACATATTTATCTTCGTGAGATTGTTCGCCTTCATGGTGTGTCGGTGTTTATTATCTCATATCAAGTCACATAGTTCATATCACATTTTTGAAGAACCATGCAGTGTGAGTTGGGCACGTAGGTCGTGCTGAGTACAACATTTCATCCACAGATAGACGGGCAGTCAGAGCGCACTATTCAGTTCTTAGAGGACATGTTATGTGTCTGTGTTATTGATTTTGGAGGCTCATAGGATCAGTTCCTACTGCTAGCAGAGTTTGCCTACAATAACAACTATCAATCGAGCATCCAGATGGCTTCGTGCGAGGCCTTATATGGGAGGCAATATCATTCTCTGATTGGTTGGTTTGAGCCTGGGGAGGCTAGGTTGCTAGGCACTGATTTGATTCGAGATGCTTTGGAGAAGGTGAAGTTGATTGAGGATCAGCTTCGTTCAGCGCAATCCAAGCAGAAGAATTATGCTTATAGGAGGGCTCGTGATATGGCATTCATGGTGGGTGAGAGGGTTCTACTCAGAGTTTCACCCATAAAAGGTGTGATGAGGTTCGGGAAGAGGGGTAACTTGAGCCCTTGGTATATTAGTCCTTGAGATCCTAAGAAAGTTGGTGAGGTGGCCTACAGACATGCATTGCTACCCAGCGTATTGGGAGTTCACCCGGTGTTCCATGTTTCCATGTTACAGAAGTATTATGGTGACCCGTCACATGTGTTAGATTTCAGCTCAGTGCAATTGGATAAGGATTTGACTTATGTTGAGTGTAGCACCCCAGAAAATTTCGAACTACTTAAGTGTAAAGCCCGGTAAATTTTGCAAAGAAAATAATGTTTCATGGTGCCGGACTAGGCTTACGTGTTTGAGGATTGTAGAAAATAATATTTGAGGCTCAGACTTTTTGGGTTGAACAATGCACCGAAAAGTAAAGAAATAATTTTTGGCGGAAAGTGCATTTTTGCGGTCCATTATGCGACTGCAGAACCACTCTGCGAACCGCATAATGGCCGCAGAGTGAGGTAGTTAATTGGGTCAGTTGGAAGCAACTATGCGGTCGACTATGCGACCGCATAACTGTTATGCGGTGCATTATGCGACCGCATAAAAGCTATGCAGACCGCATAGTGACCGCATACACAGACAGTTCTTTTGGCTATTATGTAACCAATTATGCGACATGCGGTCCGCATATCGGTTATGCGATCGCATACCTTGTTCCGAAGCTCCATTTTTGGGTTTTTAAAACCCAACCCTATTTCGTTAAATACACTCTTTGGGCCATTTTTGAGACATAATCTGATATTTTAGAGTGAGAGAGAGTACCCTAGAGTGAGAAGGTGTTCTTCAATAATTTTTGTTCAATTCTTGCTCAAGTTTTGGAACATCAAGAAGGGAAGCTCACTAGGTCTTCATCCTAGAGGTAAGATTCTACACCCTAAACCCTAATTTCGAAATTTTCTAAAAATGGATATCTAGCAAGATAATTTTTGGGCATAAGAGTTGTTTATTTTACATGCATGTGTTATCAAAGGGTGTAGGAAGATTGTTGAGCTAAAAATGGTAAAGATTGGGTTGTGGGATGATGGAATTCTCTATAAAAGGACCTTGGAACCTTAATGCACACTTAGTGTTTGATAAAATGCTCAAATGAGCTCGAACCATGATCATCTTCCTAATTCTGATTCAGTTTGTAATATTTCTACAATAGATTGAAGTTGCTAAGAATTCCGGAACATTTAGAGTGTAAGGAAGCTTAAGTGAGGTGTGTTGGCTAAACTCTTCTCTTAGAATTGAATCTCACGATATTTATGTAAATTATGTAAGTCCCGAGTGATTCATTATAAGACTAGGCATTCCGAGTAAGATTAGGTTGAACGATATATATATTCAACAAGCATCCTAAATGCTCTATTCATGTTATGTTACCAATTGAGGATGTGTTAAAATACGGGCTGTGCATTAATAATGTTTCGACTTTAAGTCAAGTTCAAATGAAGGCTATTATGCCAAATTTTGTGAAATATCTCTATGTGCCTTAGACTCTAAATTGCTCACATGTGTACTACACACCTCGATTTGAGTTGTATTTATTGTTGGTGATGATAATGATATTTGAAATTTATAAGGTGAGCATGAAATACTGAATATGGCCTACGTGCCAAGAATAACCTTATAATTATGGCCATTAGTGCCAATGAAATGAAAGGATGTGAAAGTAATATGAAATGCGATGAGTGATATAAAAATATTGATGTCTCAAATAAGACAGCCTAGCCGGTCGGGTCGTGATCGGACACCATGCCGCACACATGGTGGTGATTGTGCTCGAAATTGTTATTGAAATTGTGATTGTGGTAGATGTCCCTAATGGATAGCCTAGCCGATCAGGTCGTGATTGGACTCCGTGTTAAAGACGGTGGTATTGATATTGAGAGAAATTATGGTTGATGTCTCTACTGAGATAGCCTAGCCGATCGAGTCGTGATCGAACTCCGTGCTAAGAGTACGGTAGTACTGGTTTTGTGAATAGCAGTATTGGTATGGTGAATAATGGTACTGGTATTGTGGACAATGGTATATCGATACTAAAAATCTCCCAATATGAGATATGGAAATTAATTTGAACACTGTCTTGATCCTAAATTGAGGTTTGATGTTGATTAAGGCTTTCATTGACATTAAGATAATCTTGTTTGTATTATTTGTCATTCTATTGAGAGGATGTTTAGTTATACATACTAGTGCTATTCGACGGTACTAACGTCCCTTTTGCCGGGGGCGCTGCATCTTTCAATGGATGCAGGTGGTTCCACGGCAGGAGATATTGATCAGTAATAGCAGTGCACTTTCTCCCCAGCTGACTTGGTGAGCCCCACTTCATCCCGGGGTCATGTATCTATTGTACTTTGTGTATTCGGTTTGAGGTATAGCTGGGGCCTTGTTGCCGGCATTATCATTGTACTCTTATTTATCTATAGAGGCTCTGTAGACATAATGTGGGTTGTGTATTGGTGCTGGGGAAAGACAAACTATGTTATGTTGTGGATGTATTACTTGTCTATTTGAGACTTTAAAAAATGATGAAAATATTGGAAATGAATTGGTATTGTAGACATGAACACATTTTTGTCTAATTAATGATAATATGTATTATCTCTATTCATGGATGAGTTTGGGTAGAATAAAATCTAACATGCTTGTCGGTCGGGTTCAATCGGTTGAGCGCCGGTTGCGCTCCTCGATTTTGGGGCGTGACAAACTTGGTATCAGAGCCTAAGGTTTTAAAGTTTCCAAGGATATCTCAGAGCCGTGTCTAGCAGAGTCCTTATTATTGGTGTGTTGTCGACCACATCTATAATTAGGATGCTACATGGACATTTAGGAATAATACCCTTCTTTCATGTTCCCGATCGTGCGATAAAGTTGATTGTAAGATTGTTCCTCCTTTAACTCGTGAGTTGCTCTAATTTTTAGTACATGGCACCGAAGAAGAAGGCAAGAATTGGCCAAAGAGCCAATGTCACCCCAGGAGTGACAGTTGATCGTATAATTGATGATGTGGGTGAGCACCTGGGGAGTGAGAATATTCCTCCAGTTACTACACTGCCTGACTCTTCTACAACTGATCAGACCGTACCTGTCCCTACACCTACTGAAGGTGCAACAGTTCCTCCAACTGATATAACAGTTCCACCTCCAGTTCCAGCTTCCGATTCTGGTATTTCTGATGTTGATCTTAGGGGAGCCATACAGATGTTGGCTCAAATAGTGGCTTCCCAGACCCAGAGGTCAAATGTTTCGCCCACTTCTTCCAGTCAGCCAGGGGATTCTACTGGTTCCAGGGTGAACATGTTTCTCCAGTTGGATCCTCCAGTGTTTACGGGTACTAACCCAGAGGAAGATTCCCAGGATTTCATTGATGATATGCACAAGACTCTCAGAGTTATGCGTGCTACTGAAACAAAGGCAGTGGAATTGGCCTCCTACCGCCTGAAAGAGGTGGCATATTCTTGGTTTGAACTATGGGAGGAGTCCCGTGAAGAAGGGAGCTCTCCGGCGAGGTGGAGTGAGTTTGCCGATGCCTTCATTGATCATTTCTTGCTTGCCGAGACTAAGGCAGCCCGTGCTGCTAAGTTTGAGAACTTGAGGCAGGGTAGCCTGAGTGTGTGGGATTACCATATGAGATTCGCATACCTGTCTAAATATGCTATTTACATGCTGCCCACTATGGAGGCTAAAGTTCGCCGATTTGTACAGGGCCTTAGTCCCTTGGTAATTAATGAGGCCGCTACATCAGCCTTGAATTCTGATATGAACTATGGAAAGATGGTTGCATTCGCTCAAGCCACAGAGACCCGCAATTAAGGAACAGAATGGAGCGAGAGGGTAGTAATAAGGCCCGGTCTACGGGCAACTTTGGTGGTTCTTCAGGTGGTGGCAAGTCAACACTCAGAGGAGGGTCGTCAGGACCATCACAGTCCTTTGCTCAGTCTTCGGCTAGTGCACCGCCATCAGGGCCTAGTCAGCAATAGCAGTGGAGCCGTTTCAGGCCCAGTCAGGGCAAAAGGGGATCCAATCAGCAGGTTCGTCATGGTGGTAGAATCCAGCAGTAGAGGAAGCCCACATGCCCTAAGTGTGGAAAGATGCACCTAGGAATATGCTACATGGACTTACCCATATGCTACGGATGCAGATTGAGGGGTCACATTCAGAGGGATTGTCGTTCGTCCCGCCAAGGTGCGGGCAGGGGCATGGCATAGCCAGCCAGTTCTGCAGCTACTACATCCGCAGCACCTCCTCCAGCTCGAGGCACTCCAACAACCGCAGGGCGTGGTGCATCTAGGGGTGGAGCACAGAGTTCAGGAGGATCCAACCGTTTTTATGCTATGAGGGGTCACCAGAATTCAGAGGCTTCTCCAGATGTTGTCACATGTATATTGACTGTCCAATCTCATGATGTATATGTTCTTATTGATCCCGGTTCCACTTTGTCATATGTCACACCTTATATTGCTATGGAATTTGGGATAGAACCATAACAGCTTTATGAGCCATTTTTTGTATCTACTTCGGTTGGTGAGTCTATTTTGGTCGCACGGATTTATAGGGATTGTGTGGTCACATTGCGTAGTCGGAACACCGTGACCGATCTTATTGAATTGAGAATGGTTGATTTTGATGTGATAATGGGGATGGATTGGATTTATTCATGTTTTGCCAAGCTTGATTGCCGAACCAGAACTGTTAGGTTCGAATTTCCAAATGAGCCAGTTATTGAGTGGAAGGGTGATGATGTAGTGCCGAAGGGTAGGTTTATTTCTTACCTTAAGGCCACAAAGATGATCAACAAGGGATGTATTTACCATTTGGTCCGGGTTACGGATACCAATGCTGAGGCACCTACACTTGAGTCTGTGCCTGTTGTGAATGAATTTCCTAGAGTCTTTCCGGATGAACTTCCTGGGATCCCACCAGACAGGGAGATTGATTTTGGGATTGATGTGATGCTAGACACACATCCTATATCTATTCCACCCTACAGAATGGCACCGGCATAATTAAAGGAGCTAAAGGAACAATTAAGAGATTTGTTAGAAAAGGTTTTCATCCGGCCGAGTGTGTCACCTTGGGGCGCATCAGTCCTTTTGTAAGAAAGAAAGATGGGTCACTGAGAATGTGTATTGATTATCGGCAACTTAATAAGGTAACAGTCAAAAATAAGTACCCACTGCCAAGGATAGATGACTTGTTTGACCAATTGCAAGGTGCTAGGTACTTCTCCAAAATTGATTTAAGATCCGGGTATCACCAATTGAAGATCAGGGAGCGGGATATTTCAAAAACAGCTTTTAGGACCCGGTATGGGCATTTTGAATTTCTGGTGATGTCTTTTGGGCTAACAAATGCCCCAGCAGCCTTCATGGATCTTATGAATCGCGTTTTTAAGCCATTCCTCGACTCCTTTATGATAGTGTTCATTGATGATATTCTTGTATATTCACGAAGTCAGGAGGACCATGTTGATCATCCCAGGGTAGTTCTGCAAACCCTGCATCAGCACAAATTATATGCAAAGTTTTCAAAATGTGAATTTTGGCTCGAGTCGGTCATATTCTTGGGTCATGTTGTCTCTAATGAAGGAATTAAGGTTGATCCTCAGAAAATTACAGCTGTGAAGAATTGGCCGAGGCCTACAACTCCAACAGAGATTCACAGTTTCTTAGGCTTAGCTGGATATTACAAAAAGTTTGTGGAGGGGTTTTCTACTCTTGCCTTCCATTAACTAAATTGACGCAGAAGGCAATTAAGTTCCAATGGTCAGATGCTTATGAAAAGAGTTTCCAGGAATTAAAAGCAAGATTGACTACGGCACCGGTGTTGACTCTACCAGAGGGTATAGATGGATTTGTGGTATATTGTGATGCTTCCAGCATCGGGCTTGGGTGTGTATTAATGCAACATGGGAAGGTGATAGCGTATGCTTCTAGGCAACTCAAGAATCATGGAAAGAACTATCCAACACATGATTTAGAACTTGCAGCAGTGGTATTTGCATTGAAAATTTGGCGTCATTATTTATATGGGATCCATGTGGATATATTCACGGATCATAAGAGCCTTCAATATATTTTCAAATAGAAGGAATTAAATCTGAGGCAGAAAAGATGGCTTGAATTACTCAAGGATTATGACATTGATATTTTATACCATCCGGGGAAGGCTAATGTTGTGGCGGATGCTCTTAGCCGAAAATCTATGGGTAGCTTAGCACACTTGGAGGCATATCAAAGGCCATTAGCCAAAGAAGTTCACCGATTGGCTAGGTTGGGAGTTCGTCTTGCTGACTTTAGTAAAGGAGGGGTAATTGTGCAAAATAGGGCTGAATCATCGCTAGTTGTGGAAGTCAAAGAGAAACAATACAACGATCCATTGTTGGCGAAATTGAAAGAGGGGATTCATAAATATACGACCATGGCCTTTTATCTTAGCATTTGATGATGGTACACTAAGGTACCAAGGGCGACTATGTGTTCCAAATGTGGATGGTCTCCGTGAAAGAATTTTGACTGAAGCTCACACTTCTAGGTATTCCGTGCACCCAGGTTCTACAAAAATGTATCATGATCTTAAGGAAGTCTATTGGTGGAATGATATGAAGAGGAATGTGGCGGACTTTGTGGCAAGATGTCCGAATTGTCAGCAAGTGAAGGCCGAACACTAAAGGCCTGGTGGGTTGGCACAAAACATATAAATTCCAATGTGGAAGTGGGAAATGATTAATATGGACTTTGTGGTAGGATTACCGCGCACTTCGCACAAGTTTGACTCAATTTGGGTGATTGTGGATCGACTCACGAAGTCATCACACTTTTTGCCAGTTAAGTCTACCGACACAGCGAAGCAGTATGCTCAGCTGTATATCAAAGAAATAGTCAGGTTGCATGGCACCCCAGTTTCCATCATTTCTGATCGGGGGGCACAATTCACTGCTAATTTTTGGAAGAAATTTCAGCAAGGTTTGGGTACTTAGGTGAATCTTAGTACAAACTTTCACCCGCAGACTGACGGGCAGGCAGAGCGGACTATTCAAACGCTTGAGGATTTCTTGCGCGCTTGTGTTATAGACTTCAAAGGTAGCTGAGATGATTATTTACCACTCATAGAATTTGCATATAATAATAGCTATCATGCTAGCATTCAAATGGCACCGTTCGAGGCTTTTTATGGTAGGAGATGTAGATCTCCCATTGGGTGGTTCGAAATTGGGGAAGCAGATTTGATAAGGCCAGACCTTGTGAATCGGGCTATAGAAAAAGTTAAAATAATTAAGGAGCAGTTGAAGACTGCTCAGAGTCGTCAGAAATCCTATTCGAATGTTCGTCGTAGGGATTTGGAGTTCAAAGCAGATGATTGGGTATTCTTAAAAATTTCCCCCATGAAGGGTGTAATGCGATTTGGTAAGAAAGGAAAATTGAGTCCGAGGTATGTTGGACCATAAAAAATCATTCAGAGGATCGGTGAGGTGGCGTACAAGCTTGAGCTACCACCTGAGATGTCATTAGTACACCCGGTATTTCATGTGTCTATGTTGAAGAAAGTAGTTGGAGATCCGACACTCATTGTTCCGGTTGAGACTATTGAGGTAAATGAGAAATTGACTTACGAAGAGATTCCTGTTTCTATTATTGATCGGCAAGTCCGAAAATTGAGAAATAAAGAAATTGCCTCCGTGAAAGTGTTGTGGTGAAACCAACAGGTTGAAGAAGCTACTTGGGAGGCCGATGAAGAAATGAAGAAAAAGTATCCTTATTTGTTTGAATGACCATGTATTTAAAGTTGTGATCTAGGAAAAAATTATAAGACTTACTTTTTATGAATTTTATATTATGTGAACAATTGGCATTAAGGGTGTTCCTTTCTGGATATAAATTTGCTTATGAGACCACATTTGGTGTTATTTTGTATTATGTTACGTTGTTAGAATACGTATATGTTGTTAGGATGTGTTTCTGGGGCTCTGTGACAGGTGGATAGGCCTAGTTACAAGGGAAACTCTAGCGAAAATTTTGAAAATTTTGGGAGTTAGTCAAATTTGGGGCTGCTCGAAAGTGGTATGAAACAACTGAGTTGCATAAGATGCTAATGACGGATTTTTACTCTCATTTGAGGATGAATAACCCTAAGCGGGGGAGAATGCAACACCCCGGAAAATTTTGAAGTACTTAAGTGTAAATACCGGTAAAATTTGCAAAGAAAATAATGTTTTATGGTGCCGAACCTAGGCTTACGTGTTTGAGGATTGTAGAAATTTTTCATGGCGAGCTTGCTCGCCGCGGCTCGGACTTTTTGGGTTGAATGCACCGGAAAATAAAGAAAAATGTTTTGGCGGAAAAGTGCATTTTTGCGGTCCATTATGCGACCGCAGAACCACTCTGCGGACCGCATAATGGCCGCAAAGTGAGGTAGTTAATTGGGTCAGTTGGAAGCAACTATGCAGTCGACTATGCGACCACATAACTGTTATGCGGTGCATTATGCGACCGCATAACAGCTATGTAGACCGCATAGTGACCGCATACACAGACAGTTCTTTTGGCTATTATGTAACCAATTATGCGATCGATATGCGGTCCGCATATTGGTTATGCGATCGCATACCTTGTTCTGAAGCTCTATTTTTGGGTTTTTAAAAATCCAACCCTATTTTGTTAAATACACTCTTTGGGCCATTTTTTAGACATAATCTGATATTCTAGAGTGAGAGAGAGTGCCCTAGAGTGAGAAGGTGTTCTTCAATAATTTTTGTTCAATTCTTGCTCAAGTTTTGGAACATCAAGAAGGGAAGCTCACTAGGTCTTCATCCTAGAGGTAAGATTCTACACCCTAAACCCTAATTTCGAAATTTTCTAAAAATGGATAACTAGCAAGATAATTTTTGGGCATGAGAATTGTTTATTTTACATGCATGTGTTATCAAAGGGTGTAGGAAGATTTTTGAGCTAAAAATGGTAAAGATTGGGTTGTGGGATGATGAAATTCTCCATAAAAGGATCTTGGAACCTTAATGCACACTTAGTGTTTGATAAAATTCTCAAATGAGCTCGAACCATGATCATCTTCCTAATTCTGATTCAATTTATAATATTTCTACAATAGATTGAAGTTGCTAAGAATTTCGGAATATTTAGAGTGTAAGGAAGCTTAAGTGAGGTGTGTTGGCTAAACTCTTCTCTTAGAATTGAATCCCACGATATTTATGTAAATTATGTAAGTCCCGAGTGATTCATTATGAGACTGGCCATTCCGAGTAAGATTGGGTTGAAAGATATATATATTCAACAAGCATCCTAAATGCTCTATTCATGTTATGTTACCAATTGTGGATGTGTTAAAATACGGGCTGTGCATTAATAATGTTTCGACTTTAAGTCAAGTTCAAATGAAGGCTATTATGCCAAATTTTGTGAAATATCTCTATGTGCCTTAGATTCTAAATTGCTCACATGTGTACTACACACCTTGATTTGAGTTGTATTTATTGTTGATGATGATAATGGTATTTGAAATTTATAAGGTGAGCATGAAATACTAAATATGGCCAACGTGCCAAGAATGACCTTAAAATTATGGCCATTAGTGCCAATGAAATGAAAGGATGTGAAAGTAATATGAAATGCGATGATTGATATAAAAAGATTTATGTCTCAAATAAGATAGCCTAGCCGGTCGGGTCGTGATCGGACACCATGCTGCACACATGGTGGTGATTGTACTGGAAATTATAATTGAAATTGTGATTATGGTCGATGTCCCTAATGGATAGCCTAGCCAATCGGGTCGTGATCGGACTCCGTGTTAAAGATAGTGGTATTGATATTGAGAGAAATTGTGGTTGATGTCTCTACTGAGATAGCCTAGCCGATCGGGTCGTGATCGGACTCCGTGCTAAGAGTACGGTAGTACTGGTTTTGTGAATAATGGTATTGTGAATAGCGGTATTAGTATGGTGAATAATGATACTGGTTTTGTGAATAATGGTATTGTGAATAGCGGTATTGGTATGGTGAATAATGGTACTGGTATTGTGGACAATGGTATATCGATACTTAAAATCTCCCAATGTGAGATATGAAAATTAATTTGAACACTGTCTTGATCCTAAATTGAGATTTGATATTGATTAAGGCTTTCATTGACATTATGATAATCTTGTTTGTATTATTTTTTATTCTATTGAGAGGATGTTTAGTTATACATACTAGTGCTATTCGACGGTACTAACATCCCTTTTGCCGGGGGCACTGCATCTTTCAATGGATGCAGGTGGTTCCACAACAGGAGATATTGATCAGTGATAGCGGTGCACTTTCTTCCCAGTTGACTTGGTGAGCCCCACTTCATCCCGGGGTCATGTATCTTTTGTACTTTGTGTATTCGGTTTGAGGTATAGCCGGGGCTTTATTGTCGGCATTATCATTGTATTCTTCTTTATCTATAGAGGCTTCGTAGACATAATGTGGGTTGTGTATTAGTGCTGGGAAAAGACAAACTATGTTATGTTGTGGATGTATTACTTGTCCATTTTAGACTTTAAAAAATGATGAAAATATTGGAAATGAATTGGTATTGTAGACATGAACACATTTTCGTCTAATTAATGATAATATGTATTATCTCTATTCATGGATGAGTTTGGGTAGAATGAAATCTAATAGGCTTGCTCGGTCGGGTTCACTCGGTTGAGCGCCAGTCGCGCTCCTCGGTTTTGGGGCGTGACATTGAGGAGCCAATGGCTATCTTGGATAGGCAGGTCCGGAAGTTAATGTCAAAGAATATTGCTTCGGTAAAGGTTCAATGGAGAGGTTAACCGGTCGATGAGGCGACTTGGGAGATCGAGCATCATATGATGAGCCATTACCCTCATCTTTTTGGAACTTCAGGTATGTCTCTATACTCGTTCGAGGACGAACGTTTGTTTAAGAGGGGGATAATGTAACGTCCCGATCAGTCGTTTTGTATTTTGAGACCCATTTCCCATTTTGAAGCTTCCCATATGTGCATTTGTGGCTTTATCACTTGCGGGTATGGTTGGTTTCATTTCGGCGAGGTTTTAGAATGATTTAGATCCATTGGTTCTTAGTTTGGAAGCTTAAGTTGGAAATATTGACCGACATTTGACTTTTGTGAAAATGACCCCGTAATGGTGTTTTGATGGTTACAATAGATCGTATGGTGATTTTGGTCTTTGGCGTATGTCCAGATTTGGATTCGGAAGTCCCTAGGTTGTTTTGGCACTTTTTGCCGAAAGTTGGCAATTTGAAGGTCTAGAAATATCCTAAGTTTGACCATGATTTGACTTTATGGCTATCGGGTTTGAATTTTGGTTTCGAAACTTGGATTAGGTTTATCTTTTCTTCATTTGGAACTTGTTTGCAAAGTTTGGTGTCATTCCAAGTTGGTTTGATAGGAATCAGACGCTTGGTTGTGATTCTAGCAATTCTTGAGTTTATTGTGAATTTTTATGTGTTTTGATGCCTGATTCGTGGTTTCGAATGATATTTTAATATTTTGAGCACGCGAACTAGTTTGTATAATATTTTTAGACTTGTGAGGATGTTGGGTGCATGAGGTAAATGTGTCGCAAATGCGATGCCATGATCTCTATTGCAAAGGTTGGACTTCGGCTAGACAGGTCACAATTACGACCATCTGGCTGCTTTTACGAAGGGGCCTGACTTTGCAAATGTGAAATACTTGTCGCATTTGCGAGATTCGCTTTGTTCAGTAGGTGCCGCATTTGCGATGTGTTTTCCACATTTGTGAGGGACTTTGGCTAGGCAGGTCGCAATTACGACCATTTGGCTGCTTTTATGAAGGGGCTTGACTTCGCAAATGTGAAATCAGTGTCGTATTTGCGAGATCCGCTTTGTACAGCAGGCTCCGCATTTGCGATGTGTTTTCCGCATTTGTGAGAGTTCGCAATTGCGAACCCCAGGCCGCATTTACGATATCCGCAGCTGAACAAAAGGGTGAGATTTCGAGACTTAGTCTCATTTATCACATTTTTGAGCCCTAACCTCGGTGGGAGTCGATTTTAGGTAGAGTTTTTCATACCAAGCTATTGGGTAAGTGATTTTGATCCACTTTCAATTATATAACATGATTATTTATGAATTTTATCATCTAAATCATGAGATTAAAAGAGAATATTTGGGAATTTTTTACTATATTTTGAAAAATAAAAATTTAAGATTTGAGAGTCAAATTCTAGAATTTGAAAATCAAACACATATATGTACTCGTGGGGTTATAAGTAGTCGATATCTAACCTTTGACTGGGGTTTTGACCGGCAGTCCCGGGATTGACTTTTGTTGACTTTTGTTGACTTTTGGGTAATTATGTAAAGATCTTAACTTTATTAACCAAAATTAGTTTCTCTTGCGTTGTTTGATAATATTAAGTCATTTCTGGCTAGATTTGAGCCGAGCAGAAGTGAATTTTAAAGGAAAAGCTATTTTTGAGTGTTGAATTGGCCTAATTAAAGTAAGTATCTTATTTGTGTGGGGAAAATTACCCTTTAGGACTTGATCTAATTGCACTATTTGTACTATTTGAAAAGACATGTATATGAGGTGACTAGTGTGTACACGGGCTTATGTGTGGTAATTGACCGGATTAGACTCTTAGGCTATTAATATGCCTTGAAATGAAATTTTTGTTATATGAAGTACATCTCATTGTTGATTTACTTCCCGTATTTTTGTATTGTTGTTGTAATTCTTGTATACGTTGTTGTTTAGACGTGGGCTATGTATTGTTGTGGTATTAGTATTGTCGTTTGAGCAGTGTTGTGGTATATGGACACGTGGTGTGCGGTTGATTGTTGTGTTGTAATTGAGATGCGCATGCGGCGACATAAGAGTGGTGTGTGTATTGATGCACATACAATGAGATAAGGGGGCTTATGCGCGTGGTGCTAGTAAGGGAAAATACTTCATTGTGATGCACACGCGGCTAGATAAGGGGGCTAAAGCGCTTGAAGCTATATCGAAAAAATATTTTAAAATGTGAAGCTCTCGTGGCGTCATAAGGGTGAATTATGACTTGTGATTATGAGGTGTGGTACCTCGGGGTTGATTTTTGTTGTAAATCTTGTGTTGGAACAGCTTGAGGATTTGAACTACCATTGTTTTCTTTAATTAATTCACTTGTATTTTAACTGTATTTGGATTAACTCACTGTGTTATCATATATTTACTCTTTGTAGCCATTTATTGATTTTGCTTTCGGTTGTTAGCTTTATAATGATATTCTGCACAGGTTTTATGTCTAGTGAGTGTCTTGACTTGAACCTCTTCACTATTCCACTGATGTTAGTCTTGATACTTATTGTGTACAGTTTGTGATTTACTCATACTACGATTTTGGTGAAGATCCAGTTACCTCGGACCGTGTCGGACGATAGAGAGTTGAGTTGGCGGAGACTACAAGGTATACCTGATGTTCCGCTTGCAGGCCTTAGAGTCACCTTCTTTAGTTTCTTTGCTACTGTTTATTTTATTTGCAAAATTATATTTCGAGATTTCTAGTATTCTCGATAGAGCTTATGACTCCATACTACCGATTTTGGGGATGTATGACTATTGTTCATTTTCAATTATATTATGTCATTTATCAATTTAATTTAATAGTTAAGTTGTTTATTTATGTTACTCTCAGCATGCGTTATGCTTACGTAATACTAGGAACTAGGTGTCATCACGATCCTTAAGGTGAGATTTTGGGTCATGACAATATATAAAGATCATTTTTGTTATTTCCTCTCACATTTTAGGTGGATTTTTAACAAAAAATGATTAAAGTTATTTTTGTAAAAAGTGAATCAAAGTAAAATAATTTTTACGTAATAAAAGAAAGAATAATGACTTTTGGATATTGTGTATAAAATTGGATGACCACCCGTGAATTTACTTATAAAAAAAGTATTGACGCTTAGTGTAAGCACCATATTACTTTAATATAGTTAAATGTTAAACTTAGATTGAAATGTATATTATCCAATTATGACTATCTAGCACAAAGACACTTAGCGAAATGTCGTTCGCCTTTTTACTTTTAAAAATATATTTTTTATTGGACAAAATCATCATTTAATAATTTTTCTAATATTTAGAAATAATTATTTAATTATTTACCTATTATTTAGAATTTCGAAACCAACTAAATTTGGTGTCTTACATCCTTCCTAATTTGAACTGCATCATATAATAGATTTGTAAAAAAAAAATATTAACACATAAAAATCTAACTTCGTTTACACCACCTTGACCTCCTTTTAGTCTTAGGAGTCTTTTTGTTTGTTATTAAATTTTAACCGATTAATTCCTTAGATTATTTTAGGTAAAATTTCGAGCACTTTTGAATTCCTTTAAGGTTTACTTGTTTAGGACTAGAATACTTTAAAATCCTTTTAGGTTTAGGATACTCAAATTTTTTTAAAACTTTTTACGTTTTAAAAGTCTGACTCTTCTCCACTGGTGATTGGCTACAACACTTACAAGTCTTTCATGAGCCTTTCTCCTTGATTCATTTTATATAAGTATTTTTTTATGAGTTAGAGCTTAATTGTTTTTTTTTTAATTATTGCGTATTAGAAAGAGCAAAAGGAGTCATTCACATTTGTGGCAGAAGAAAGACGATTGGGAATAAGAGGAAAGACAGTGAAAGAAGAGTAAGGTGAGTCAGGAAAAAACTTTTCTATCTCTTCATACGCTAATTTTGATTGTTAAATTTTGCAACGGTTACAACTTTTGAGAGAATCAGATTTGAGCAATTATCAAGTTTGTCTTGCTATGTACAATTTTGTATACTCCTAACTTTTACTTAATTTCTTTTTTGTTTTTTAATCTTTGCATCGGTGATTTTTTTTTAAAAATAATATAGAATACTCTGATTCGAATTAATAATATGAAATGTCCTTATTTGATACTTTTATTAGAGCTTGAATTAATATATAATTTTTTAAAATTATATACATGAATATGACCCTAAAACTAGTTAAAAGGTAAAAGTATGTCTGATACATACATTTATACTATCGAGTGATTTGGCATTTACATAGTTACTTTAAATTAGTTATATTATTCATGTTTTGATTTCTTCCTACTCCAAAACCATCTGGGTTACCAAACCGGTTTTCTAGGTCTGCGCTCTTGAATACATTCTTTATTGAGAAATTTGTGTATGTAACTAAGAAATAAAAAATTCGTGCAATTTTTAATTTTAGTTTCCTTTCAAAAGATATACCTAAAGGAGCGGGCCGGTGAAGGGCGTTTAATAGTCAAAAATGACATACGCATACGCCACCAACATGAAATTTGTACCAATAGTCTTTCATCAGAATAAATAAAGGACAGAAAAGGGCATTTCAGAAATCTCGACTTCAAAAAGGAAATTCATTTTTAACCCACCAAAACATACCAAAAACTGGCACAATATAATACTTAACCATAGTTAATACGTAGTATATATGCGTTAGGTGGGTTGACCAGTCTGGGTTGGTGGGCGTTGCCTGTTTGTCCGTCCCCTTTCTCTCTTCTTTCCTTCATCCATCACTCCCTTTCAGCTCCTCCATATATTGCTCTCCTCTCTCATTTTAATTTCCTCAGCAAGTCTCTCCAAATTCACCAGCCAAAAAACTCTCAGTTCTAAACCAAAAGCTTTTACTTTGTCATTCTTTTTCCCCTCGTTTTCATCGCCTTCTCTCCAGTTTTGTCGCCGGCTGGATCATCAGAGTTAATCTCATCAACTGGGTAATTAACGCTTGCCCAGTTGAGCAAAATTCACATAGAGTTCAGTTTGAATTCTTGATTACATAGAAAACATGGAGTCTACATCAGAGAAACTTTCTCCTTTTGATTTTATGGCGGCGATTTTTAAAGGTGGAAAGATATTCGATCAACTGAACTCATCATCAGATTCTGGCGACTCAAGTTCTCCTGCTTCGTTGGCAGCTCTGCTGATGGAGAACAAAGATTTAATGATGATATTGACAACCTCGGTTGCTGTCTTGATCGGATGTGCAGTTGTCTTGATGTGGCGGCGCTCCTCAACTTCTGCTAAGAAGGTGGTAGAGCCGCCCAAGTTGGTGGTTCCTAAGTCGGTTATTGAACCTGAAGAGATTGATGATGGCAAGAAGAAAGTTACCATCTTTTTTGGTACCCAGACTGGTACTGCTGAAGGCTTTGCTAAGGTTTGTGATTAACTAAAATAAAGAGATTTAAATAATATACATTTACAGATTTAAAAACTGTTCCATGATTATTTATTGGAACACTTATATTCTCTCCATCCAAATTTAAACACCTGGGTGTGAAGTTTAAAAAAGACATTTGAAAGGTGTGATCTAAAACAAGCCATATACATTTGGAAATTAAATCATTCTTACCAAAATGGGAAATTAGGATTATTATAGACATTTACATATCATTTCCAATCCTGTTGTTTGAGGCCACAATTATCTGATATTGTAAAAAACAATAGAAGTTAAAGTGATAGAATAAATGTTAATTGTTTTTTGTGGATTTGGTGGTCATGATTTTTGAGTTGTAAAATCTGTCAAAAGGAGTAATCATATTGCAGATCCATAAAGTCAAAGTCTAAAAAAGTTTCCAACTTTTAAACATGTGAATTGACAAAAAGTGGTGTATGAGCATATGAGGAAGGGTAATTTTGTCATGTCAGCCGATGATTTGCAATTAAAGGTGACTTTCGTGGTGTTGTTGATCGTCATGAGGACTACTAAGTGATTTTAATGGATTTGTACAGGCACTTGCCGAGGAAGCCAAGGCCAGATATGATAAGGCTACCTTTAAAGTGATTGATATGGTGAGTTCTTTTTTTTGATATGTTTTCTCTATAAGTGTGATATATAAAGTGAAGCTATTGATTATGAGAATACTGATTCACTGTTTCTGATTGCTTAAATATCAATTCTAGGATGATTATGCGGTTGATGATGATGACTATGAAGATAAATTGAAGAAGGAAACATTGGCATTCTTTTTCTTGGCCACGTACGTTGGAAATTGTCGAATTTGAATAATTACATGCGCAATGATCAATTTGTATTTGCTATATATGAAAACTTGCATATATGCAAATGATGTTACTAACTTGGTTAATGGTTGGTTGGTTATAGATATGGAGATGGTGAGCCAACTGATAATGCTGCCAGATTCTATAAATGGTTTGTAGAGGTAAATGTAATAGATTGATCAAGTAATCTATCATTTTGTGCGTTTAAGTTGTTGCATCTCAGCTTAATTGTTGTACTTTTTTCTGAAGGGAAAAGAGAGGGGTGACTACTTTAAAAATCTTCAGTATGGAGTATTTGGCCTTGGTAACAGACAATACGAGCATTTCAACAAGGTCTGAGATTAATTTTATTGTTCTTGCACTGATTCTTGTTCCTATATTTCCCGAAATACATTGGGAAAAAAACCTAATATGTCAGCTTTTTGCTAACGTGTTCTTCTTTGTTCTCTTTATTGGTTGACAGATTGCAAAAGTGGTGGATGACCTTCTTGCTGAGCAAGGTAGCATTCTCTTTTGATTGCGAATTTTTTTTTATGCATATGAAATATTGGATTACTGTTCTCTAGATGGATATCATTCACATGACGCTATTCTGTATAATTAGAACAGTAACTTTGAGCCGTTTAGTTTCAGCTTAGTGCATTTAAATCACTTGCAGTAGAGCATGCTATTCACTCAATCTTAGTTTGAGTATTTTGATTGTAGAAAGGCTGTTTATTAAAATATCATGGTTAATAGAAAGACCTCTTTAGTGTGGTGTGGAGGAACCCTATCGCATTGGGTTCTAGAATAATAGCTTGGTTCTCCTTTCTTACATGTGTTTGTATCAACTACAGGTGGGCAGAGGCTTGTTCCTGTGGGTCTTGGAGATGATGACCAATGCATTGAAGATGATTTTGCTGCTTGGTATGTTTACAATAACTTATATTATTATGAAAGTAGTTCCCTTTTGTATTCTCAATATTTGTATGCTCATACCAAAAGCCTAAATTATGTGAATGCTTTAGGCGTGAATTAGTGTGGCCTGAATTGGATAAGTTTCTTCTGGATGGGGATGATGCAACTGCTGCAACTCCATATACCGCTGCAGTTTTGGAATATAGGGTTGTTATCCATGAAAAGCCTGACAACGACTTGAGTAACACAAATGGTCATGCAAATGGACATGTGATCATTGATGCTCAACATCCCTGCATGTAAGAAGCTAACATCCTGCTCTTCCTACTTTCTACGTCTTTAGATTTCAAATTCTGTATTATTCTCTCTTCAGTTCTAATCTTGCCTCTGTGTACCTCTGTGTCTGCAGAGCTAATGTTGCTGTGAAGAAGGAGCTTCATACTCCTGCTTCTGATCGTTCTTGCACTCATCTGGAGTTTGACATTTCTGGAACTGGAGTTGTGTAAGTCGTCTGTTAAGTCATTCAACATTTGATGCTTTTTTTATTCTTCGCTCAAGAACTGTGTATCTAAAAAGCTGTAATCAGGGCAGTCAATGCATGATTCTTGTTCTACAAATTTCTTTTTTGGGAAGATATTTGACTTGAAAGTTATTTGAAGCCAAGTGATAGTGTTGTCATTGAAATTGGTTGTGGTCATGTTCTCTAAATAGTTCTTGTGTTTCTCAGTTATGAAACTGGTGATCATGTCGGTGTGTACTGTGAAAATTTGATTGAAACCGTAGAGGAAGCTGAAAGGCTACTAAACATATCACCCGACACTTTCTTTTCCATTCACACCGATAAAGAGGATGGCACACCACTGGGCGGAAGCTCATTGCCCTCTCCCTTCCCTCCTTGCATTTTAAGAACAGCATTGACTCGGTATGCTGATCTTTTGAGTTCTCCTAAAAAGGTAACTTTTTTTCTGATCTTGAATTCCTTGTCTTCTTCTCTGGGCTATGAAGTACTCATGCTTAATTGTATATCTTGCAGTCTGCTTTACTTGCTTTAGCGGCATGTGCTTCTGATCCAAATGAAGCTGATCGATTAAGAAAACTTGCATCACCGGCTGGAAAGGTGTGGACTTGTTGCATTGTACTTTGACTTAGTAGAGCTTAGATTCATTATTCTCATGTCTCTGTGTAACTTGTTTCTTCAGGAAGAATATGCTCAGTGGATAGTTGCAAGTCAGAGAAGCCTTCTTGAAGTCATGGCTGAATTTCCTTCAGCCAAGCCTTCACTTGGGGTTTTCTTTGCTTCTGTTGCTCCTCGCCTACAACCGAGATTCTACTCTATCTCATCATCTCCTAGGTTAGTAACATTTTGCAGTTTTTTCAAATTTGAAAGTAAAATGTTGGAGGGCTTGTTCAATATATCCTGGAAGTGGCACAATGTAGGATGGGAATGACATGAATTAACCACAAAGGCTAAACTTTTAACATTTCCTTATCAAAAAGGAATGGCTAACCTTTTAACATTAGTATCCCATAATGGGCAACAAAAATGAGGATTGAAGACATTGTTTTAGAGATTTTCGTTGGAGAATTATGTCCGTATTTTCTTGGAGGTAAGTTTTCTTTTATTCGTTGAACGTAGTACGAGGTACTTTCGGCAATATCAGACATACTGTTGCCTGACTATAACACACCCTCCTGATGTTTTTCTGCCATTTTCTGTTATTTTTGTACTACCTTCTGGAAATGAAAGATTGCTTCTACTTCTTTCTGTCTATTTGATTTGACAATTCAGGGAACATAACCTTATGATCTACATTTACTTGCAGGATGGCGCCATCTAGAATTCATGTTACTTGTGCACTGGTTTACGACAAAATGCCAACCGGGCGAGTGCACAAGGGTGTCTGCTCAACATGGATGAAGGTATTTACTAAATGAAGTTTGAACTTTTGTGACACATTCAAATAAATTATAAGGACCCAGTTGACTGGTTTTACCATTGTGCATTTAGCTAGACCGATACTTTTGTCTTCTTGCCACTTTTAGCTTAGTTTATTAGGAGTTACTAACTAGACTAGTCAGTGATCCATTCAGTCCTTTTGAAATTTCTTAGACTGTTTTATGTTAAAGGAACTGTAGCTTTTGTTCTCATTCTATTTTCTTTTGGTTCCTCTTTCAGAATGCTGTTCCTCTAGAAGAAAGCCTTTCCTGCAGTACAGCACCTATTTTTGTTCGGCAATCAAACTTCAAACTGCCAGCTGATAACAAGGTTCCAATCATAATGATCGGCCCTGGTACTGGGTTGGCACCATTCAGGGGTTTCCTCCAGGTTAGGTTCAAACCATCAGAGACTATCTTAGCGCGAGTCCTTGAAATGCAAAGCATTTGACCCTTCTGTTATCTTTACAGGAAAGATTAGCTCTTAAGAAAGAAGGAGCTGAGCTTGGTCCTGCAGTGTTATTTTTTGGATGCAGGAACCGCCAAATGGTTAGTTTTTGAACTGGTTATGGATATCGGCGCAATTTCACCCACATAAGCACAGATGTTTGCTACTATAATTTATGTCTCTGCACTACATCCATTCAACTCATCTGTTCGTATCTACAGGACTACATCTATCAAGAAGAGTTGGACAATTTCCTTGAGGCCGGTGCACTTTCGGAGCTAGTAGTTGCTTTCTCACGTGAAGGACCTAACAAAGAATACGTGCAACATAAAATGTCAGAGAAGGTATGCAGCTTATTCACCCGTTTGGAACTAATGCAAATAGATCTTATCTTATACCAATGATTGTTTTGAGATATGTCACCTAACTATTTTCTTGTGTCTAGGCTGCGGATATCTGGAACATGATTTCTCAGGGAGGATACGTATATGTCTGCGGTGATGCAAAAGGCATGGCTAGGGACGTTCATCGGACTCTTCACACTATTGCCCAGGATCAGGTAAAACTTCTCAATAACATAGTATTATTTTCTGGCTGTGGTCTTTATTCTGAGACGTGAATGGGCTGTATGTTTGGCTACCTAATCCACCTCCTTTCCTTATTTAATTCCATTAGTCATTTGTCATTTCTGTTGGAGGGTTTTTGACTTGTTGAAATATTTCATCACCACTAACGACCCAGACCAATTCAATGTACTTTACTGGCGTACCACTTTAAGAGCACAATTATAAGTTAGATGTTGACAGAAATATAACTAGTTTAGCATGGGCTGTGGGGGGAGGGCTCCTTATAGGGGTTTTTGACAATGTTATTTGGTTTCTCCCTACCAAAAACGAATGCTACCCCCCTCAGAAAATGAAAGAAGCAAGAAACGTAAAGAACGTCTTTTGGACGTGCACAAGCTGTTGCAAAACCTTTGCTTAGATTGAGCTGACAACTTGGCTTTACTTTATCTCAGGGGTCACTTGACAGCTCCAAGGCTGAGGGCTTGGTGAAGAACTTGCAAACGACGGGAAGATATCTGCGTGATGTGTGGTGATCGTCTCTATATTATATTATTCATGCCAATTGTGATTAGAGAAATATATAGAAAGGCAACGTGCAAAGAACAACCACCGGAAAAGAAGTGTACGAACTGTCGTCACAGCTCTACAATTGTATGATTCTTTTTTTAACTTTTGGATGATGAATTTTTTGGTTCATGTAATTTATATATACACGAATGCAAGGCAAATAATTATGTTAGTATTAAGTTTAGGCAATGTATATCGAGAGCTTGTAATCTCCCTATTGAACCAGCAAAATGGTTCAGACAACATTGTATGCTGTTGATTAATACTTTGGTTTAAGACCATCTCGTCTTATACAAGTTTCAACTCTTAGTCACCAGCAATCTTAAATTACGTATGAACATCTGAAGATTGAAGAAGAAAAGTAAAACTTCCGTGCCTTATGGATTACATTAATGGGCAAGCTTATTTCCCATTTCATACGAAAACTACTACAAAAAAAAGTGAAACGTCTCTATTTTGTAATTGGTTTGTCGTGTTATACAAGGAGTCATTTTCTCAGAGGAGCAGTGTACCTGGGGAGAAGATAAAAGAATAAAAACAAATATAAAAAGTAAAAAAGCTCAATATATAAATGATTTTCAGTTTCAAATGTAGAACCAAAATAAAATCAAAATATTCTACTGCCATATACTAGTATGAAGTAATTTTTTCCCCTCAGGATTAAAGATTAATATAATTGACTTTATTGTAAATACATAGATTTGGAGACAAAAAAGTCTTGTATTAGCAGGATGCATGTTGCCGCCGAGTTGGCAAAGACTGGCATGTGCATATCACTACGTGGCTCAAGAGTCGTATTTTTCATGTAACTAATAAACTAAATAAGATAATTATGATAGTACAAACCGAACATATATATGAAAGCAGGAAAAATTTATATACAAAATGCATAAATTTATATAAAAGATGCAACTCGGGCTAAAGTGTGTAAGCAGTTTGCAGTTAATTACATTATTTAAATTTATCCGTAAGCTTATTTTTAATTCCATAGTGGGAATTTGGGAGCAATTCATTGCTTATCCAGAATGGAGTTATATTTGTTACTATAGAATTATATATTAAATTTTCGCACCTAACTACTTCTATTTGAGTTTTTGAGATTTCTACTACATCGCTTATATGGGGACAAAGAAGAAAGATGATGAAAACTAAACCAAAATGAACGTCGAGTACAAAAAAAGCATATCTAAAAACATCACACTTTTGGATAATTTGTACAAAATAAGTACAAAATGACCATATTTTCCTGTCAATTATGTGAAAAATATAATATTGAAATATCTAGAAATTCAATTTATTTACAGAAAGAGTTACTTATTTATTTGCAGCATGCATGTTGCCACCGAGTTGGCAAAAAGTGTGGACTTAATTAGTCGCGTCCAATACATCGCCATCTAAGTTGTACAGAAATTCAATGAGTAATTGTTTCTCGGATCTAAATACTTTTAGATTCTGTAAAGTATATACACAGACAACGTAGGCTATGATTTTCACCACACTTTGAAACTAACAACCCCACATAAAGAAAGTCTCAAATGGTTTATGACCACAGAAAAAAGGAAAAAGCTCAAATAGTTAATTACTAGTACTCTACTAGTTAGGAAGGTCGAAGGTGAGATAAGAGATTGTGTGTAAGGATTAATATAAGGGGTAGAGGGTAGGTGAGATACAAATAAATGGAAGGTTAGGTAAGAGAGGACTGGTTGCTGGTAGACATCAGATGTGATTCATCCAACTATATGTGAATTGGACACTTTCATCATTACGCTGAAAATAATCAATATTATTTAAGTACATCACTTTTTAAAAATACTTATTTGTAAAATTTTACAAGTCCTAGGTTTAGAATTATTTTTTTGATTTTTGATCTCTTCAGACGTTACTGTGGAAAAGGCAGTTTTACTGTGTTACGCTCGAAAATCAAGTTCGTGCTTGGCTAGCGTTTGATGGTAGATTTGGTTAAAAATAATTTTTGAAAGTTGAAGTTGTGTCTGGACATTTTATGTGAAGAAAAAGTTAAAGTTTTGTGAATAAAAAAATGGAAGAATTACACATAAATACAACTCACACACATATATTGCAATTAGGTGGCCTATATTCAACTTTGCAAAATTATAGCCCAAAAATAATAGGCTAAAATTCAACAACCAACTCCAAATAGGGTCTGAAAATCACTATTCAATTAAAAAAAAATGTTCAAGCTTCTAATCCAATCTTTGAATCAGTAATTGTAACTCAAATATTAGTTTAACAAACCAAATCCATTTGGGTGGTGAGAATTAGATTTTTAAGGTAATTCACCGTTGTTGAACAAGCTTAAATACGTGAGTTTAAATTTTGAATCCGATTTTGTGAGAAATTTAGAGCGAGTGTTATTTAGACTTGTTAGAAATAGTATAAGAAGTTTGTATACAAAATTTGAAGTCATTTTATGGAAATTTGGACTAGTTTTGAACAAGAATTGTAACTGAAAATCGTGAAAAAATTCGTCTACAAACGCTTGTATAAAGGTGTATAAAAGTGTATAAGAGGTATACAAAAACTCACCTCGTCTTCTTCCTTGAGTCTCTTCTAAAATTTAACTCAAATGTAACTCAAATCTACTGCAAATCACTTCATATTTAAGTTTTGAACTCCTCTTGATGTTTTCAATTAATTGGAACAAAACCCAATCCAAACAACTAACAAGCTCTCAAGACCCAGATCTCTTCTTTAACTCAAAGATTAAAGAAGAGAAATTAAAAAACTAAATCGTGAAGAGTCTCAAAAGCCACGAGGCTGCAGAACAAAAATATTCTTAGTTTCTGCACTAAGTTTTTCTTGTCGTAGCATCAAATGAAATGGAGAACTTGACCAACTAAATTTAACTCCATAACTTTTAGAAACAGTGACTGTAAGAAAACAGATTTTGAAACAGTGGTTGTCAGTTGTTGCTTTTGGTAGTACTTTCAAAATATGTACAAAACAGGCTAAGTCGGGTAAAACTAAAAAATGTGGGTCATTTTTTGTTATAATATGAAATGAGGTGTGTTTTCTAGTAATTCTTTAAAAAAACGTTCATCCTTTTGGGAACTTGAAATAAATTTTAATTTTTTTTAAAAAACTGTTCATATTGCATGAACAAATAATATTTTAAATTTTTTTTTGAAAAGAAATCAGCCAATATCTATGGCTAAATGGGAGTTTAAATTTTGTTACATAATTACTTAGGGAGGATGTCTCTGGGTTTTAATTTTTGGAGTAGTTATTTGGAAAAAGTGTTAAAAGAAGAAAATTTTAGCTGTATCACATTTAGTCAGTTTAGTTCCTATATTAATTTGTTACCCGGTTTACTATTAATTGCTTTTTTTTTCATTTTTTATTCACTCTAATTAGTCCTTATCTTCCCATTTTCTCCTCCTTTTCCCCTTTTCTTTGTTACTGCTCCATCTCCTAGGATCATTTCTCACCTCCATTGAAACCATCAAATGCTATATTTCAGTAACCCCATGAACTGATTCACCATTATCAAGCAAAACAAGGATTTACAACCTTTGACACCAAGTACAGTGTTAACTAGACCGATCTCTACTATAATATTTATTCATACCGTGATGTCTATTGGTAAAAATTGAATACCGAAACCTCTCATTTGGAATATAACAACTCATATCACTGGAGGACAACCGTGATTATATTTTTCAACTTTAGAAAGATTTGGACATTAGTGTTTAACACCGAATTATGATTACAAATTAGTTTAAAAATAAATGTGTGAACACCGAATTATGATTAAAAATTGGTTTAAAAATAAATGTGTGGGATTTAGCAGGAGTTTAGAACCTGGGACCACTCTAGAAAAGTCTAGAAATTTCTCACAGAACCAGTGTGGTGTGGGAGAACAGGGGCCTCACCAGCAAATTGTGGCAGTTTTTGCAAAACGTGTACCCAATTAGTCTTTTCCTAAAAGAGTAAAGAATGCCAACTAGGTTAAGAGCCCGTTTGGATTGCTTAATAAAAGTGACTTCTCAGTATAAATAGCTTATAAGCCAAAAAATAATAAGTTAGAATTGTCCAATTTATTACTTTTAGCTTGTTTTAAGTCGTTTTTAATTTATTTTAAACACTTTTTGAATTTGCCAAATACTGAAAAAAGTTAAAAGAGCTTAAAAATTGATTTGACCAGCTTAAAAGCCGATCCAAACACCCTCTAAGTTATGCAATGCACGTATCATACATGATATATTACGCTTTTTGAGACATTCAAATATAATAGTCTTTACACGCATGACGTTGTACGTGTAGTTTATGTAAATATCAGTATAAAATATAAATAAGGGAAAATACATATTTTCCCCCTTGGACTTGACCTGTTTTTCAAGAATAACACTTAAGCTTTGCGGCCCCCCTTATATTTGTTCAAAATGAAATAAATACCAACCAATTATGAATTCAAGGAATGTTGTATGTTTCATGCACCAATAATAAATTGCCACGTAATTTTTTCCTTTCTAGTGTTATTTTTATTTTCTTTTGTTTTCTATTTTTTTTATAGTCTTCTTATTACTTAATACAATATTTATCTTCTCTTCCAAGGTACTCTTCCTTTTCCGACCGATCGATTTTTCTTGTTTTCTTATTTTTTCTTTTCCTTTCTCCTTTTTTATTCTCTGCAATTGGTGAAATTTCAGATCTCCAAATAAGTGATTGCTTCAAATTTCAGATCTTTGAAATTGGTTCCCATTTTTTCCCGCGAAGAGTTCGTCGGAATTTTCGTTAGTATGGTAAATTTTGATGAATTCGTAGAAAATGCGAGTAATTCAGCACCATCAAACTATAGCATAAATCAAAAATATTAATAAAAACCAAAATTATCAATAGCAAGAAACTCTATTTAGATTCTAAAAAACAATGGAGCACCCAAACGCAAAACCTGAATAAAAAACTGAATGCGGTAGAAAGTAACCTTACCAGAAAAAAAATAGACCTTGTTTATATTATGTTTTCGGATTTATAATGGTGAAGAAAATATGAGAAAAGAGGGGGTAATGTAGAAGGAGAAGGCGGAAGGAAGCCATGGTTTCACGCAAAAGATAATGAAGAAAAAAAAAGGAAAAGAAGAGGAAAAAAATTAAAAAAAATAGAAAAGTTAATATTTAATGAAAGAAATACTGATAAAAATAATTTTACCCTCTCTATGGCCACATCAGCTTAAAAGGTTGTACTTATTACACTTTTAACAAGCACATGAAGGTCATAGGACCCCCACAAACACTACTAAAAAAACTGGTTTTAGCGACAGACAAATTCTGTAGCTAAACAGAAAAATTCGTCGCTAATTTTATTTAGCGACGGATTAGCAACAGATTATCAAGAAATTCTACTAGCTACGGACGATTTAGCGACAGATTAACGACGATGTTCGTAGCTAATTCCAAAATTTTTTTTTTAGTGAAAGTATAAGGGTTCATCTGGTAATGTGCTACAATCCCAATGGGATAATTATATATTATCCCTAAAAATAAATAGAGAAAGACAAATACTGCATTATAAATACGATTATGACTTATGACAATCATAAGAATCGACACGTGAAAAGTACTTCATAATCAACATCACGTCACCCACAATCACTTGGACCGAATACCAAAGGACCGAAGAGCTAACTCCAAGTCTATGCTACATAAATCGGACAAAGGATATTCTGGAGCTGACCTTCTGAATAGA
Organism: Nicotiana tomentosiformis; assembly: GCF_000390325.3. Lineage (NCBI taxonomy): Eukaryota > Viridiplantae > Streptophyta > Magnoliopsida > Solanales > Solanaceae > Nicotiana > Nicotiana tomentosiformis. Next base: position 42,331,889 of record NC_090822.1, read on the forward strand.
TATGAGTATACGATAAAAATCCACCATGAACCAATAGATTCTAAAAGATGGGGGATCCTCATTAATCATGTCCGTCAATTAAGCCCTAGATAATTAAAACTAACAAGATTTGTACTTACTGTAGATAATGGGCATAACGTCTAGGAGAGATATTAGGAAAGCGGTTATAGTACAATGATACTATAAATATCCCATTTTCCTATAATTGTATCCCATTTTGGTTGAATCTCACATACTATTACTATAATGAATTTACTGCGATATTCTTCTCTCAATTGTTGACTATTATTCATCAGTTTCTGTCACGATCCCAAAATTTCACCTCAGGCTGTACTGTCGCTTAGCCGTACTTTATAAAAAAGCCAATTCACAATCAACAGAATAAAATCCAATTTTCTTTAATCAAAATAGTTATATCATAATACAAAACCTAAAATATTTAATATAAGTATAACATGGTCTAAACACGACCAAAATAGTACAACCCCCAAGAACTAGGTGACACAAGTACACGAGTAACTATTGAATAAGTACAAGTCTGAATACATGATCACAACTGTCTATGAGAAGAAAAATAGACAAGAGATAAATAAGGATGGGGACTCCATGAGCCGCGGGTCGAAACAATATGGAAGCACACCACGAAGTCTTCAATAATACATATCCTACTCAACTCAAAGGGTACCGCAATACCAGTCTCAGAACCTGCACAAAAATGTGCAGAAGCATAGTATGAGTACGCCACTGTCGGTACCCAATAAGTATCAAGTCTAACCTCGAATAAGTAGTAGCGAGGCTAGATGCACCTGAATACTTACAACACAAAAATAATAACAAATTTGAAGCTGGAACAATATATATCCTCATGATCAACATGTATCAGCATAACCTAAAGCATACTTTTTCAATTCAACAAATAATCATAACACTGCTCAAGTATTGCAAGTAAGTCTGGCATGCTTCAATCAACGGAGTCGAGGCTCCCAACTAGCATGTATACATAGCATGCATCAATTAGTATTTAAATGAATGCCTCTTAATGAATCAAGAATTGAGTGCATGCTCCAATCAATACAAGATCCATGTATCATGATACAAATTTCATGTATCACAATAACCCGATACAAAATTCATATATAGATCCGGTACAAAATTCATGGCAGTATGGACATGTCTGTCCTCAACCTTGGTTTTGCCCATCATAACAGAAAGATCAGCACCCAGGTTCTTGTGTTCGCTGGTTGCTAGTTGTATACTAGTTTGATTTATGGTGACTGTAATTTTGATTATTGGGCCTGCTCCCCTTTGGAGATCCATTTTATCCATATCCATTGGACTGATTGGCTATGAATTGAGAAGGGAATTGAACCCTACTGGGCCTTTTGTGTCTAAAGGAGGGGATTTCATTTTGATCAAAAAGGATTTGACCCCTAATGTGGATGGGGAGTTCACACAGATTGTAGAAATATGTTTGTGATGCAAGGCTACTGTAAGGCCCCGTAAAATTTTGCAAAAAGAAATATAATATTTTGTGGTGTCGGATTGGGCTTACGTATTTGAGGATTGTATAAATTCTTCGTGGCGAGCTTGCGAGCCGCGACTCAGACCTTTTGGGTTGAACAATGTACTGAGGGATAAAGAAAAATTTTTGGTAGAGAAATGCGTTTCTGTGGTCCATTATACGACCGCAGAATCACTCTACGGACCGTATAATGGTCGTAGAGTGAGGCAGGAGAGGAGCAGTTTTGGATTCCATTCTGCGGTCGACTATGCGAAGAGGGGATTGAAAGAGGGGATTCATAAGCAGAAGACCGTGGCCTTTTATCTTGGCATGGGTGATGGTACACTAAGGTACCAAGGGAATGTAGATGGTCTCCGGGAAAGAATCATGACCGAGGCTCACACTTCTAGGTATTTCATGCACCCAGGTTCTACAAACAAATATATCATGATCTTAATAAAGTCTATTGGTGGAATGATATGAAGATAAATGTAGCGGATTTTGTGGCGAGATGTCCAAATTGTCAGCAAGTGAAGGCTGAACACCAAAAGCCCGGTGGGTTCTCATAAAACATAAAAATTGTAATGTGAAAGTGGGAAATAATTAATATGGACTTTGTGGTAGGATTACCCCGCACTCCTCGTAAGTTTGACTCAATTTGGGTGATTGTGGATCGACTCACGAAATCAGCACACTTTTTGTCGGTTAAGTCTACCGACACAGCGGAACAGTATGATCAGTTGTATATCAAAGAAATAGCTAGGTTGCATGGAACTCCAGTTTCCATCATTTCTGATAAGGGAGCACAATTCAACGCGAATTTTTGGAAGAAATTCCAGCAAGGTCTGGGTACTCAGGTGAATCTTAGTACAACCTTTCACCCGCAGACTAACGGGCAGGCATATCGGACTATTCAGACGCTTGAGGATATGTTGCGTGCTTGCGTTCTAGACTTCAAAGGTAGCTGGGATGACCATTTACCACTCATAGAATTTGCCTACAACAATAGTTATCATGCTAGCATTCAGATGGCACCGTTTGAGGCTTTATATGGAAGGAGATACAGATCTCCCATTGGGTGATTCGAAATTGGGGAAGCAAAGTTGATATGGCCAGACCTCATGCATCAGGCTATGGAAAAAATTAAAATCATTAAGGAGCGGTTGAAGACTGCTCAGAGTCATTAGAAATCCTATTTGGATGTTCGTCGTAGGGATTTGGAGTTCGAAGAAGATGATTGGGTATTCTTGAAAGCAATCCCCATGAAGGGTGTGATGCGGTTTGGTAAGAAAGGGAAATTGAGTTCGAGGTATGTCGGACCGTACAGAATTATTCTGAGGATCGGTGAGGTGGCATACAAGCTTGAGCTACTACTTGAGATGTCATTAGTGCACCCGGTGTTTCATGTATCTATGTTGAAGAAAGTAGTTGGAGACCCGACTGTTACAACCCAAATTCGCATACCATAGATCACGTCGTAAGTTAGTCGATGTAAATCCAAGAAGAGATTATCTTTGAGATGATAAGAAGTTAATCCTATTGGTCTTAAACGATACAAGGGTGTATAAGAGTGGTTAACAAATATTAGAAGTTAAACGAATCAAGGATGTTGTAACCCGTATTTTCGGATAACACTAGAGGTGATTAACTGTCCCAAGAGGTCTTGTTTTAATGTATTTGAATCATATAATATCCGCATCATAAGTCTTGAAGTCAAGCGAGTTATGAAATAAAAGTCGATAAAAGTTGTCGCAACTTAGGTTTATAATTTTACTTAAACTTTAGGTCAAATGTTACTGTATTTTTCTCCCAATGTGCTTGGAATTATGGGGTGATCTACCTATCAAATTGAAGATCTATGAGTCTAGTTTCCAACGCATTAAACCGTTCGTTGATACGATCTCGGAATAGAGAGATATTCACGTTTTCGCAAGAGTGCGCCAAGCTGCTCTCTATGGGGCCCACAAAGGCGGTTTAAGACATATGGACATATATAAGATACCTCAACCCCGTTTTAAGTCATTATTTTTCAGTATATTCAGATCTTATAACCCTAAAAACAGTCTCTCAAGGTTCTCTCATGATCCAAGACCCAAACAAAGGGCAAACAACACAAATCAAATATCGGGAATCCCGTGGCGCTAGTAAGTTTCTTGTTCTTCTTGTTGTTGCTGATTTTTGTGTTGTTCCAGCTCGTGTGGGAGGTTGTTTTAAGTGTTTTATGTCCTGTAAATACACCTTCAAGTTTTTAATATCAACCCTAGGTGATTTCAAGTCTTCTAAAGTAATTCTAGTGCCGAAAAACCCGAATTAATTGCTAGTTTCGCTTCCTTGTTCTTGTGGCAGAATTGAAGGGATATTTCGTGGAAAATTAAGGTCAAATTGGAGTTGTTATTTCTGTTTAAAGGTAAGGAACCTCTTACTCTATATATATTTAAGATTATCCAAGTTGCAGCTAAGTCGTTGAAGCTAGAACTTGTGAAATATATATCGAAAAGCTTGGTAGTAATGTTGTTGGTTGGTGGACTGTTTTGGAGGCTCAATATGATTATTAATGATGTTGTTTGGGCTGTTTGGTGATTGTATTGACTTGTGGGAAGTCATATAAATAGGGGAGGTGCTGTCCGTTTCATCGTAAAATAGGTTGTGGTCGATACATAATAGTTACGACGCTTAAACGATAATGATAGTGTCATTTATCTTATTGTAGACTAAGGAGTCGTGATATTTGCATAGCTTGAGGTTGGGCAGTATATACAAGGTATGTGAGTCTATCCCCTTCATTCTTTTGCACGACTCCGATTGTACATAATGTAATGAACGAGCTCCCAAAGATACTCTACTCTTAGAAGCTAGCAGTACTTACATTGCTGCCCTTCTTATGAAACGATTGGTATTGATGTTACTTCTCTTATTCTTATATTATCAATGTTGTTGGTAGTTCCTGATTCTTATAAGTTTCTTGATGAAGAGTTAATCCTAATAACGTGTACGAAGGATACCGACCTTACGTCACTCCGAAAGGTTCAAAATGTGATTCCAATGAGTCCAGCATGCATCATATATATGTATCTATTTTACTCTACCGAGCCGCGCTATAGTTGGCCGGGTATGGCACCTATTGTGCAACCACTGATCAGTTGGGTTTTACCGAGCTCCACGTGGCCGGGTACGATTCTACCGAGCCCTATGATGGTCGGGTACGTTTTACCGAGCCTATTATGGCCGGGTACGATATGATGATGGTGATGCCCACAAAGGCGTATGTTTTAAAAGTTTATGTATATATATGTATGTATCATGTATTTCATGTCAGTAGCCCTCAGAGGTACCCAGATGTCACAGGTTGTATATTCTCTATCCATGTTTACATTACTGTTCTTACTTATGCTTTCTTGCCTCACATACTCAGTACTTTATTCGTACTGACGTCCTTTTTATTTGTGGACGCTGCATGTCGTGCTGCAGGTCCTGATAGACAGGTAGACGTAGCTCCCCCACCACAGTAGGCTGTCCAGTTCAGCGGTTATTGGCGAGATCCCTTCTCCGGACTTGCCGTGGTCTTGGTATGCATTTTTGTTATAGACCTTATGGGTATGTCGGGGCCCTGTTCCGGCAATGTTGTAGCACTTATGTTCTTTTAGAGGCTCATAGACAGGTGTCGACTTATGTATGGTTTAGAATGCCTTTTCGGCTGATTTTTGTTGTATAGTCTTTCATGGCATCATGATAGCTCGTACCTTATATATAGTTTCTTGACAGTCTTGTCGTCCCATGTTATGTATGTTCATGACATTATCTTTCATTGTTGGATGTTCATGATCCATGTCTACTATTTATATTGATCTTGTCGGCCCTTAAAGATAATAAGGAAGGTTAGATAAAATGTACGTTGGTGCTCGGCAAGTATGGCCCGGGTGCTAGTCATGACCCTCCAGTTGGGTCGTGACAAACTTGGTATCAGAGCAAGTCTGTCCTAGGGGTTGTCTATGAGCCGTGTCTAGTAGAGTTTTGATTATGGATGTGTAGCGCGCCACATTTATAATCAGGAGGCTACGTGACATCTAGGGTTGTTACCTTCTTCCTGAATCTAGATCGTGCGTAGAGTTGAGTAGTAAGTGTTCATATCTAATATTCACCTTGTTTTCTTTCAGCGATGCCTTCGACTAGGAAGCAAGCGATTAGTAAACGGCTTGATACAAGCTGTGGGAGAGGGTAACATTCAGGTGCCTCCAGCCAGAGCAGGCCAAAGTGAGGCTCAGAGTGAGATGCCGTCTCATACCTCTCTGTCTCCTCCCGAGGATATTAGGAGGCACCCAGTACATCCAGTTCCTCCGTCTGGCACTACAGACCATGATATGCGCAGTGCGGTGCAATTGTTGACTAGCTTGGTAGCTGCTCAGGCTCAGAGGCAGAATACCGGTGCTGCTGATAAACCGGTTAGTGCGAGAGTTCGTGATTTTATTAATCTAGACCCTCCAGTGTTTACCGGATCAGACCCCAAGGAGGACCCACAAATATTTATTGATCAGATTCATCGTACATTGCGGGTTATGCATGCTAGTGATACGGAGGCAGTAGAGTTGGCTTCTTATCGGTTACGGGATTTAGCGGTTTTCTGGTATGATAGTTGGGAGAGATCTAGGGGTCCGAACGCTCCTCCAGCCGTGTGGAAGGAATTTTCTGAGGCCTTTCTTCGTCACTACTTGCCAGTTGAGATACGACAAGCTAGAGCTGATAAGTTCTTGAACCTTCGACAGGGTAATATGAGTGTACGAGAGTATAGTATACAGTTTGATTCTTTAGCAAGGTATGCTCCCCATATGGTGTCAGAGATGAGTGATAGGGTGCATCTGTTCGTGAACGGGTTAGGACCACATCTGATAAATGAGTGCACAACAGCCTCCTTGGTAGAGGGCATGGATATTTCCCGTATTCAGGCTTATGCCCAGACCCTAGAGTATCGTAAGCGCCAGCAAAGGGCAGATAGGGAGCAGGATAGGGGCCAGCATAAGAGGGCAAGATTTGCATGGTATTCTGATGAGTTCAGAGGCAGTATCAGGCCCCAATCTTCGAGGAGTTCAGCACCACCTGTAGCTAGTGCTCCTCCACAGTTTCAGAGGCCTCGGTATGATCGATTTACCTATTCTGGTTCAGGTCAGAGTTCGAGGGCATCAGGCTCACAATTTCATAGAGATACTAGTCAGACGAGACCCCCAACACCTCGTTGTGATCAGTGCGGCAAGGCCCACTTTGGACTGTGCCGTCGAGGTTCCGATGCGTGCTATTCTTGCGGACAGCGTGGCCATATGATGCGGGATTGTCCTAACAGAGGAGGTGGTGGTATGGCTCAACCGACTGGATCTGTGTCTGGTTCTTCCTCATCAGTTCGACCTCCAGCACAAGGTTTTCAACAGTCGACAGGTCGTGGTAGAGGTAGAGGTTCAGTGCCGAGTTCGAGTGGTGCTCAAAATCGAACCTATGCTCTAATAGGTCGACAAGATCTCGAGTCATCTCCGGATGTTGTTACAGGTATATTGTCTGTGTTTTCTTATGATGTATATGCGCTAATTGATCCAGGATCTACCTTATCATATGTTACACCCTTTGTGGCTAATAAGTTTGGCATTGAACCTGAATTGATAAGTAAACCACTTGCGGTATCCACTCCGATAGGAGATTCTGTGATTGCTAGAAGGGTTTATAAAGGTTGCACTGTGATGATTTGTAGTCGTCAAACCTCGGCAAATTTATTTGAGTTAGAAATGGTTGATTTCGATGTGATAATGGGAATGGACTGGTTGGCCTCATGCTATGCAAGTGTTGACTGTCGTACGAAGATGGTTAGGTTTCAGTTTCCTTGTGAACCCGCCATTGAATGGAAGGGGAACATTGCTACGCCGAAAGGTAGGTTTATTTCCTATCTTAAGGCAAGGAAGATGATCTCAAAAGGTTACATTTATCATCTTGTTCGCGTTAGGGATGCGGAGGCGAAGCCGCCTACTCTACAATTAATCCCCGTGGTCAATGAATTTCCAGATGTTTTCCCAGATGAACTCCCAGGCCTTCCTCCTGAAAGGGAGATTGAGTTTAGCATTGATGCATTGCCTGACACTCAACCGATCTCTATCCCTCCATACAGGATGGCCCCAGCAGAGTTGCGAGAGTTGAAGGCACAGTTGAAGGACTTGCTGGATAAGGGTTTCATTAGGCCTAGCACTTCACCTTGGGGTGCGCCAGTCTTGTTCGTGCGGAAGAAAGATGGGTCGTTAAGGATGTGTATCGATTATCGACAGTTGAATAAGTTTACAATAAAGAACAAGTATCCACTTCCAAGAATTGATGACCTATTTGACCAACTCCAGGGTGCCAAGTATTTCTCCAAGATTGACTTGCGTTCAGGGTATCATCAGGTGAGGGTTAAGGAGAAGGATATTCCAAAGACGGCCTTCCGGACAAGATATGGGCATTTTGAGTTCTTGGTGATGTCGTTCGGGCTAACAAATGCCCCAGCAGCTTTTATGGATCTCATGAATAGTGTATTCAGGCCCTATCTTGATGTGTTCGTGATCGTATTCATTGATGACATTCTGGTGTATTCTCGTTCGGAGGCGGAACATGCGGGCCACTTGCGGATAGTATTACAGACCCTTCAGGATCATAAGTTATATGCTAAGCTCTCTAAATGTGAATTCTGGCTGAACTCAGTAGCATTCCTTGGCCATGTGATATCTGATGAGGGTATTAGTGTCGACACTCAGAAGATCGATGCAGTGAAGAATTGGCCGAGACCTACAACACCGTCAGAAGTCCGCAGCTTCCTGGGGCTAGCAGGATATTATAGGCGGTTTGTAGAAGGGTTTTCCTCTATATCAGCACCATTGACTAAGTTAACACAGAAAGCTACCAAGTTCCAGTGGTCTGATGCTTGTGAACATAGTTTTCAGGAGCTAAAGAATCGATTGACATCCGCGCCAGTGCTCACTCTCCCAGAAGGAACAGAAGGTTATGTGGTATATTGTGATGCCTCAGGTATAGGTTTGGGGTGCGTATTGATGCAACGTGGGAAGGTGATTGCTTATGCATCAAGACAATTGAAGAAGCATGAAAAGAATTACCCGACTCATGATTTGGAATTGGCTGCAGTAATATATGCTTTGAAGATATGGCGGCACTACTTATACGGCGTCCATGTTGACATCTACACAGATCACAAGAGTTTACAATACATCTTCAAGCAGAAGGAGTTGAATTTGAGGCAGCGTAGGTGGCTTGAATTACTGAAAGACTACGATGTCGAGATATTGTACCATCCCGGTAAAGCTAATGTTGTGGCAGATGCTCTCAGCCGTAAGTCAATGGGAAGCTTAATACATATTGAGGCAGGTAGACAAGGGTTGACCAAAGAGCTTCACCAGCTGGCCAATATGAGAATCAGATTGTTGGACTCTGATGACGGAGGTGTTACTGTACAGAATACAGCAGAATCATCTTTGGTAGCCGAGGTAAAAGCACGGCAATATGAAGATCCTACCTTAGTAAGATTGAGAGAGGGAATTCAGCAGTGTAAGATTACAGCTTTCAAGATCGGAGGAGATGGGACACTGAGATACCAGGGCCGATTATGTGTACCTAGTGTGGCAGGGTTGCGAGAGAAGATTATGATTGAGATTCACCAGTCCCGATATTCTATCCATCCTGGCTCGACAAAGATGTATCATGACGTTAAGGAGCAATATTGGTGGGATAACATGAAGAAGTCTATTGCAGAATTTGTAGCCCAGTGTCCTAATTGTCAACAAGTAAAGATCGAGCATCAGAAACCTAGTGGATTGATTCAGAATATAGAGATTCCGACCTGGAAATGGGAGGTGATTAATATGGACTTCATTATTGGATTACCTCGCTCTTATCATAAGTTTGACTCCATCTGGGTGATAGTTGATCGACTTACAAAATCTGCCCATTTTCTGCCAGTTAAGACAACTTACACGGCTGAAGATTATGCGAAGTTGTATATCAAGGAGATTGTTAGGCTTCATGGTGTGCCGGTATCTATTATATCAGACCGAGGAGCTCAATTTACGGCTAACTTTTGGAGGTCTTTTCAGAAGGGTTTAGGCACACAAGTAAATCTCAGCACTGCATTCCATCCGCAGACTGACGGACAGGCTGAACGTACCATCCAGACGCTTGAAGATATGCTACGAGCATGTGTTCTAGATTTCAAGGGGAATTGGGATGACCATCTGGCACTTATAGAATTTGCCTACAATAATAGCTACCATTCCAGTATTAAAATGGCCCCGTATGAGGCACTGTACGGGAGGAGATGTAGATCACCAGTTGGATGGTTCGAAGTCGGTGAGACAGAATTATATGGGCCAGATTTGATTCACCAAGCCATTGAGAAGGTGAAAGTGATACAAGAGAGACTGAGGACGGCACAAAGCAGGCAAAAGTCTTATTCCGACGTCCGACGTCGTGATCTGGAATTTGAGGTTGGTGATTGGGTTTTCCTGAAGATCTCGCCGATGAAGGGTGTTATGCGTTTTGGGAAGAAGGGTAAGTTGAGTCCGCGGTATATTGGGCCGTACAAAATTCTTCGACGAATTGGACAGGTTGCTTACGAGTTAGAATTGCCATCTGAATTGGAATTTGTCCACCCGGTATTCCATGTATCTATGTTGAGGAAATGTATTGGAGACCCTTCTCGGGTCGTCCCTATCAAAGATGTACAAGTTACAAAGGATCTATCATATGATGAAGTGCCAGTGGCTATATTAGATCGACAAGTCCGCAAGCTGAGAACAAAGGATGTAGCTTCCGTGAAAGTATTATGGAGGAACAAGAATATAGAAGAAATGACATGGGAAGCAGAAGAGGAGATGAAGTCTAAATACCCTTACCTATTCCAGAGTGAAGATAACGAGGATGCCGGGGGAAAGAAGGACGCATTATAAGGTGAAACGGCTCTATGAGGTAAGCAATAGCTTGTGAATACTCTTTTTTTTAATACAAAATGGTGATATGCAGATAATGTACATATCCATAATGCTTTGTATAGTCTTGTAAGGCCATAGGTTGGGTTTAACTGCTTGCAAGTTTGGCTAGTGTCCATTTTATGGGGGAAACTCAGCCGGAAATCTCCGTCGGAATCCACGATGAGTTAGACACCCCATAAACCCTTACATTCGAGGACGAATGTTCCTAAGGGGGAGAGGGTGTTACAACCCAAATTCGCATACCATAGATCACGTCGTAAGTTAGTCGATGTAAATCCAAGAAGAGATTATCTTTGAGATGATAAGAAGTTAATCCTATTGGTCTTAAACGATACAAGGGTGTATAAGAGTGGTTAACAAATATTAGAAGTTAAACGAATCAAGGATGTTGTAACCCGTATTTTCGGGTAACACTAGAGGTGATTAACTGTCCCAAGAGGTCTTGTTTTAATGTATTTGAATCATATAATATCCGCATCATAAGTCTTGAAGTCAAGCGAGTTATGAAATAAAAGTCGATAAAAGTTGTCGCAACTTAGGTTTATAATTTTACTTAAACTTTAGGTCAAATGTTACTGTATTTTTCTCCCAATGTGCTTGGAATTATGGGGTGATCTACCTATCCAATTGAAGATCTATGAGTCTAGTTTCCAACACATTAAACCGTTCATTGATACGATCTCGGAATAGAGAGATATTCACGTTTTCGCGAGAGTGCGCCAAGCTGCTCTCTATGGGGCCCACAAAGGCGGTTTAAGACATATGGACATATATAAGATACCTCAACCCCGTTTTAAGTCATTATTTTTCAGTATATTCAGACCTTATAACCCTAAAAACAGTCTCTCAAGGTTCTCTCATGATCCAAGACCCAAACAAAGGGCAAACAACACAAATCAAATATCGGGAATCCCGTGGCGCTAGTAAGTTTCTTGTTCTTCTTGTTGTTGCTGATTTTTGTGTTGTTCCAGCTCATGTGGGAGGTTGTTTTAAGTGTTTTATGTCCTGTAAATACACCTTCAAGTTTTTAATATCAACCCTAGGTGATTTCAAGTCTTCTAAAGTAATTCTAGTGCCGAAAAACCCGAATTAATTGCTAGTTTCGCTTCCTTGTTCTTGTGGCAGAATTGAAGGGATATTTCGTGGAAAATTAAGGTCAAATTGGAGTTTTTATTTCTGTTTAAAGGTAAGGAACCTCTTACTCTATATATATTTAAGATTATCCAAGTTGCAGCTAAGTCGTTGAAGCTAGAACTTGTGAAATATATATCGAAAAGCTTGGTAGTAATGTTGTTGGTTGGTGGACTATTTTGGAGGCTCAATATGATTATTAATGATGTTGTTTGGGCTGTTTGGTGATTGTATTGACTTGTGGGAAGTCATATAAATAGGGGAGGTGCTGTCCGTTTCATCGTAAAATAGGTTGTGGTCGATACATAATAGTTACGACGCTTAAACGATAATGATAGTGTCATTTGTCTTATTGTAGACTAAGGAGTCGTGATATTTGCATAGCTTGAGGTTGGGCAGTATATACAAGGTATGTGAGTCTATCCCCTTCATTCTTTTGCACGACTCCGATTGTACATAATGTAATGAACGAGCTCCCAAAGATACTCTACTCTTAGAAGCTAGCAGTACTTACATTGCTGCCCTTCTTATGAAACGATTGGTATTGATGTTACTTCTCTTATTCTTATATTATCAATGTTGTTGGTAGTTCCTGATTCTTATAAGTTTCTTGATGAAGAGTTAATCCTAATAACGTGTACGAAGGATACCGACCTTACGTCACTCCGAAAGGTTCAAAATGTGATTCCAATGAGTCCAGCATGCATCATATATATGTATCTATTTTACTCTACCGAGCCGCGCTATAGTTGGCCGGGTATGGCACCTATTGTGCAACCACTGATCAGTTGGGTTTTACCGAGCTCCACGTGGCCGGGTACGATTCTACCGAGCCCTATGATGGCCGGGTACGTTTTACCGAGCCTATTATGGCCGGGTACGATATGATGATGGTGATGCCCACAAAGGCGTATGTTTTAAAAGTTTATGTATATATATGTATGTATCATGTATTTCATGTCAGTAGCCCTCAGAGGTACCCAGATGTCACAGGTTGTATATTCTCTATCCATGTTTACATTACTGTTCTTACTTATGCTTTCTTGCCTCACATACTCAGTACTTTATTCGTACTGACGTCCTTTTTATTTGTGGACGCTGCATGTCGTGCTGCAGGTCCTGATAGACAGGTAGACGTAGCTCCCCCACCACAGTAGGCTGTCCAGTTCAGCGGTTATTGGCGAGATCCCTTCTCCGGACTTGCCGTGGTCTTGGTATGCATTTTTGTTATAGACCTTATGGGTATGTCGGGGCCCTGTTCCGGCAATGTTGTAGCACTTATGTTCTTTTAGAGGCTCATAGACAGGTGTCGACTTATGTATGGTTTAGAATGCCTTTTCGGCTGATTTTTGTTGTATAGTCTTTCATGGCATCATGATAGCTCGTACCTTATATATAGTTTCTTGACAGTCTTGTCGTCCCATGTTATGTATGTTCATGACATTATCTTTCATTGTTGGATGTTCATGATCCATGTCTACTATTTATATTGATCTTGTCGGCCCTTAAAGATAATAAGGAAGGTTAGATAAAATATACGTTGGTGCTCGGCAAGTATGGCCCGGGTGCTAGTCATGACCCTCCAGTTGGGTCGTGACACCGACACTCATTATTCCGGTTGAGACTGTTGAGGTTAATGAGAAATTGACTTACGAAGAGATTCCAATTTCTGTTATTGATTGGCAAGTCCGAAAGTTGAGAAATAAAGAAATTGCCTCCGTGAAAGTGCTATGATGAAACCAACAGGTTGAAGAGGCTACTTGGGAGGCCGAGGAAGAAATGAAGAAAAATTATCTTTATTTATTTGAATGACCATGTATTTATAATGTTGTGATCTAGGAAATTTCTAAGACTTACCTTCTATGAATTATGTATCATTTGTACAATTGGCGTTAAGGGTGTTCCTTTCTGGTAATATATTGCTTGTGAGGCCACAATTGATGTTGTTTTGTATTATGTTACGTCGTTGGATTATGTATATGCTGTTAGGATGTGTTTCTGGGATTCTCTGACAGGTGGATAGGCCCAGTTATAGGGGAGACTCTGGCGAAATATTTGGAAATTTAGGGAGTTAGCCAGATTTTGAAACTACTGGTGAGTGTGAATTAATAGTTGGGCCACATTTGATGCTAATAACAGATTTTGACCCTCATTCTAGGACGAATGATCCTAAGTGGGGGAGAATGTAAGACCCCGTAAAATTTACAAAAAGAAATATAATGTTTCGTAGTGCCAGATTAGGCTTATGTGCGGCCCAGACTTTTTGGGTTAAACAATGCACTGAGGGATAAAGGAAAATTTTTGGCAGAGAAATGCATTTTTGCGGTCCATTATGCGACCACAGAATCACTCCACGGACCGCATAATGGCCACAGAGTGAGGCGGGAGAGGGGCAGTTTTGGATGCCATTCTGCGGTCGAGTATGCGACCGCAGAACTGTTCTGCGGTTCACTATGCGACCGCAGAACAGGTCTGTGGGTCGCATAGTAACCGCAGACCTAGGCAGATTTTTGCTAGTTTTGGACACCAATTATGCGGCCGATATGCGGTTCGCATATCGATTATGCGATCGCAGACCTTGTTCCTGAGCTTCATTTTTGGATTTTTAAAACCCGACCCTACTTCGTTAAATACACGCTTTGGGCCATTTTTGAGCTAAAATCTGACATTTTAGAGTGAGAGAGAGTACCCTAGAGTGAGAAGGTGTTCCTCAATAATTGTTCTTCAATTCTTTCTCAAATTTTGGAAGATTAAGAAGGAAAACTCACTAGGTTTTCATCCTAGAGGTAAGATTCTACACCCTAACCCCCAATTTTGAATTTTGTCTAGAAATGGGTAATTAGCAAGATAAATTTGGGCATGTGAGTTGTTTATTTTACATGCATGTGTTATCAAAGGGTGTAGGAAGATTGTTGAGCTAAAAATGGTAAGGATTGAGTTGTGGGATGATGGAATCCTCCATAAAAGGACCTTGAAACCTTAATGCACACCTAGTGTTTGATAAAATGCTCAAATGAGCTAGAACCATGAGCATCTTCCTAATTTTGGTTCAATTTGTTATATTTCTAAAATAGATTGAAGTTGCTAAGAATTCCGGAATATTTTAGAGTTTAAGGAAGCTCCATTGAGGTATGTTGGATAAACTCTTCTCTTAGAATTGAATCTCACGACATTCATATAATTTATGTAAGTCCCGAGTGGTTCATTATAAAATTGGCTATTCCGAGTAAGATTGGGTGGAAAGATATATGTTCAACAAGTATCCCAAATACTTTATTTATGTTATATTATCAATTGAGGATATGTTAAAAATATGGGTTGTGCATTAAAAATGTTCGACTTCAAGTCAAGTTCAAACGAAGGCTATTATGCCAAATTTTGTGAAGAATCTCTATGTGCCTTAGATCCGTAATTGCTCAAATATGTACTACATGCCTTGATTTAAAATGTTATTGTGGTTGTTGATGATGTTGATGTTAGAAAGTGAAAAGGTGAGCATGAAATACTAAATACGGCCAACGTGCCAAGAATGATTTTATAATTATGGCAATTAGTGCCAATGAAACGAAAAGATGTGAAAGAAGTATGAAATGCGATGATTGATATAAAAAGGCTGATGTATCGAATAAGACAGCCTAGCCGATCGGGTCGTGATCAGACACCATGCCGCAAACATGGTGGTGATTGTGCTGAAAATTGTAATTGAAATAGTGATTGTGGTCGATGTCCCTAATGAATAGTCTAGCCGATCGGGTCACGATCGGACTCCGTGTTAAAGACGGTGGTATTGATATTGAGAGTAATTGTGGTTGATATCTCTAATGAGATAGCCTAGCTGATAGGGTCGCGTTCGGACTCCGTGTTAATTTATCTGAACACTGTCTTGATCCTAAATTGAGGTTTGATGTTGTTTAAGGCTTCCATTGATATTATGATAATCTTGTTTGTATTATTTATTATTCTATTGAGAGGGTGTTTTGTCATTCATACTAGTACTATTCCATATGTACTAACGTCCCTTTTTCCTGGAGCGCTGCATCTTCAATGGATGCAGGTGGTTCCAAAGTAGGAAACATTGATCAGTGATAGCGGTACATCCTGTTCCCAGCTGACTTGGTGAGCCCTACTTCATTTCGGGGTCATGTATCTTTTGTTCCTCGTGTATTGTGTTTGAGGTATAGCCGGGGCCTTGTTGCCGGCATTATCATAGTACTCTTTGGTATCTATTAGAGGCTCCGTAGACCTAGTGTGGGTTGTGTATTGGTGTTGGGGAAGTCAAACTAGTTATGTTGTGTTTGAATTACTATTTCTACTTCAGACTATGGAAATGTGTGTGAAATTTGAGACTTTAAAATGAAGTAACTATTGGTAATTGAATTGGTATTGTAGACATGAACACCTTTTTGTCTAATTAATGAAAATATGCATTATCTTCATTCATGGATGAGTTGGGTAGAAGGAAATCTAACAGGCTTGCTCGGTCGGATTCACTCGGTTGAGCGCCGGTCGCGCTCCCCGGTTTCGGGGCGTGACAACTACGACTGAGTTTGGACAGTGAGTCTGTAGGGTAATTGGCCTCTCTGTATACATGTGAAATGAAGCTTCACATTGCTGACAAAGACCTATGAGTTCCTTCATATGAATATCAAGCTTCCAGGGGGTGTGCTCTCACTATCTAGCCATTGCTTGAGAAGATTGGAGTCTGTTTCAATCTGAATCTTAGTGAAGCCATTTGCCATACACCATTTGACACCAATGATAACTGCTTATGTTTCTACTAGATTGTTGGTGCCCTCACCAAGTGGATTGGATATGGCATGAATGAGTTGGCCTTGGTGATATCTTACTATGACTCCTGCTCCAAATCTTACTAGGGTTGGTAAGTGCACTACCATCAGTGTTGACTTTCACAAAGTTGGGTTGTGGTCTTTGAAACCTCACCAGGATAGTTCTGGTAACATGTTTTAGCCCTTCTACCTTAGTGTACAGATCAATCCACTTATGAGGCCATTTTATGTGTGGATATTTGGCTATGAGAAGGAGATGAATATCGGAGTTAATTGCAAGTGTAAATCTGACCACAAAAGAGGTTTTTCCCCATACTTAGCACTGCATCTATTTTTCCAAAGATTCCAGCAGACAATGATGGGAAAAGCATCCAGTAGTAGCTGTTGGAGTTCATTATTGCTTTTATGGATCCACCATTTCATAAGGAGCATATTGAGAGGTAAGTCATCATTATTTATCCCTGTGATGCCTGAGAATTTTCTCCACATAGTTTTGGCAAGAGGACCCCTGCTGAAGATATGGTCTATAGATTCACATTGGGGTTGTCTGCAGCAAACACATCTGTTGTCAATAAGATTGCCAAAAGCAATAATCTTATCATCAGTTGGGAGATTATTTCTCAAGGCTCTCCATAGATAGAATGACTATTTGAATGGGATATTTTTCTGCCAAGTCTTTCTGTTGGGATTTGGACCCTTTGGTTCTTGGTTTAAAAGCTTAAGTTGGAACTAATAATCGAGGTTTGATTTCATGAAAACAATCTCGAAATGGTATTTTGATGGCTCCGATTGGTCCGTATCGTGATTTTGGACTTGGGTGTATGCCCAAAATTAAACTCAGAGGTCCTTAGGTTGATTTAACTTGTTTTGCCGAAAGTTGGAAATTTGAGGTTTAGAAATTTCCTTAAGTTTGATCGTAGGTTGAATTTATGGATATCGAGTTTGGATTTTGATTTTGGGACTTGGACTAGGTCTGTTTTGCTATTTGGAACTTGTATGCATAAATTTAGCTTAATTCGGAGTTCGTTTGATAGGATTCCGATGCTTGGTTCCAATTCTAGTGATTCTTGAGTTTTCTTTTGAATTTCATGCATTTTGATGTCCGATTCATAATTTCAGATGTTATTTCGGTGTATTGATCACGCGAGCGAGTTCGTATGATATTTTTAGACATGTGTGGATGTTTGGTTAGGAGCCCTGAGGGCTCGGGTGGGTTTCTGATGTGTTTCGGGTTAGTTTGGAGTTATTTCCAGGTTGCTGGTATGCTGGTGCCTCAGGTGTCGCAATTGCGAGCACCAGCATCGCAATTGAGAAGTGTACAGGAGAGGGGCAGGTATCGCATTTGCGATGCCTTATTCATAATTTGCGAAGTTGGGCATGGGCTAGGTAGGTTCACATTTGCGATCAAGTGGTCGCATTTGCTAGAGGAACAGACTTCGCAAATGCAAAGTCAATGTCACATTTGTGACAATCCTCAAGGCTGTCAGGTGCTACAATTGCGAACCCAGGGTCGCAATTGTGGCTTCTGCACCTGAACAGAAGGGCAGGGAAGACATGAATTGGTCTCATTTTTCATATTTTGGAATCCTAGACTCGGTAGGAGGCGATGGAAGTTTCACATACAACCATTGGGTAAGTGACTTTGATCAATATTTAACTATATTACATGATTATAGATGAGATTTAACATCAAATTCATGAGAATCTAAGAGAAATTTTGGGAAATTTTGTCTATGTTTTGAAAAATAAAAATTTGGGGTTTGAGAGTCGAATTGGACTCGGATTTGAAAACAAAACACATATATGGACTCGTAGGGTTATGGGTAGTCTAGATATACCCTTGGACTCGAGTTTTGACCGGGCAGGCCTGGGGTTGTCTTTTGGGAAATTGTGTAAAGACCATAGCTTTATTTATCGTAATTGGTTTCTCTTGCGTTGTTTGATGATATTAAGTCATTTTTTGTTACATTTGAGCCGTGCGAAGGCAAAATTTAAGGGAAAAACTATTTTTGAGTATTGATTTGGCCTAGTTGAGATAAGTATCTTTTCTAACTTTTTATGGGGGAACTACCCCTTAGGATTGGATTTGATTGTACTATTTGAATTATGTGGAAGACGTGTGCATGAGGTGACGAGTATGTACACGGTCTTATATGTGAAAATTGACTGGTTTAGACTCTTAGGATAGTTATAAACATTTAGTTGAAGTTGTTATTAATTGTTCTATCTTTCGTTGTCAAGTTATTTCTTACAATGCTTTAATTGAAGTTGTTAATTCATGTTTTAGTTTCCATTTTCGAGGTTACTCTTATATGCAATTATTAGTAGTTGTGGTTACATGCTATTCTTTCCATTATCGAGTTATTCTCATACATTTAGTTGTAGTTGCTATTTCATGCTATCTCTTTCATTGTTAAGCTTATGTTATGCCTTATAGTTTGAAGTTGCCATTTCATGGAAATACCTTCATTGTTGAGTATTGAAGTTGTAGTTGTTGAGGGTTATTTACACATTTGTAGTTGAAATTGTTGGTTATCGGAATACCCTTCCTTGTTGAGTTATTTCCCGTTCATTTTGCTATTATTGAGATTCTTGTACACATTATGGTTGAGCCGTGAGCTACGTGTTGTGATGACATTAGCATTGTTGTTTTTGGCAAATGTTGTGGCATATGGGAATGTGTGGTGCGAGTTGATTATTGTTTTGTGATATTGATCAGCATGCAGCGGTATAAGGGTAGGTATTGATGCGCATGCCGCGAGATAACATGGAATTTATACGCGTGTTGCTAGTAAGAGAATTACTTGAAGCCACGCGGTGAGATAAGGGGGCTAAAGCGCGTGTAGCTATTTCGGGAAAAATATTTTTAAAATAAATTCAAGGCTCACGCGGCTATATAAGAAAGATTGTAATTGTGACTTATGAAATGTGATTATGAGGTGTGGTACCTCGGTTGTGATTCTTGTTGTACATTCCATGTTGAAAAGGCTTGTTGACTTGAACGGTTATTGTCTTTCCTTCGTTTATTTTACCTGTATTTTGACTGTATTTGATCACTTGTTGTTCTTATCATATCTTCATTCTTTGTTGTCCTTTATTGCCTAAATTTTTGTTGTTAGCCTTACATCATCATCTGTTTGTTGTCATTTATTTCTTTACTTTTCGTTACTAGATTATGTTAATATTCTATTTAGGTTTCCATGTCTAGTAGGTGTCTTGACCTGACCTTGTCACTATTCTACCGAGGTTAGGCTTGATACTTACTGGATACCGTTGTGGTGTACTCATGCTACACTTCTGCTTATTTTTGTGCATATCCAGGTACTTCTGCTCGTGCCGGACGCCAGTGAGTCGACCCAGATATTTCGGAGACTTCAAGTTATACCTGCTTGACGCTTGCAGGCCTTGGAGTCACCTTTTGCTATTGTCTTTTCTACTTTTATCTTCACATCAAACAATATTGTAATTAGAGAATTTCTAGTGTAATTCTTTAGAACTTATGACTCAGTTCCACCAGTTTTGGGAATTATTTGACCGTTGTACCATTTGGTTCTATTATGATATTTTATTAGTTTAATTTAATATCTTAGACGTTATTTATGTTAAATTCTCAATATGTGTTAGGCTTACCAAGTCTTACAGACTAGGTGCCATCATGACTACCTAAGGTGAGATTTTGGATTCGTGATATCATGACATTCTTTTCAAAACTGAACCGCAACCTTGTCCATTCAATCTAAATCTCACATGGCTCACCATATCTATCATGCCTCAACACAAATATACGATAATCCCATTATCAACTCTGAATCACAAATAGGATACACACTCCATTGACCGAAAATCTTCCACGTAACTCAGTTCAGGAGAAAAATTACAACACGAAACAACCTCCCCGTACCCGTTGAATACATCAACCTCAAGTTGTGGTAAAATCATGACCACTCTTCGGAATCCATTTGCACATAATGAAGACATCAGAACTGAATCTCTCTAAATCTACCAAATCACGTAGACTGCCAGACCCGAAAGGTATGGCCACAAATATCTGTAAAGACCTATTATACCAAAGAAACCAATCAACTCTATTACCATGCAGATCCAAGCTACTGCTAAATGGACCTAACTTCTTCAGATTACTCATGACCCACCTTTATGGCAACACTTCTCTTTTCCCCCATACACTATAGACCTCAATCAAAACTCATCCCAAGTGACCCTAATGCAAAATCTTATCGTTCTAAGACTCGTAAGCCACTATCCCCTCTCATACACCCAATAGTACCTCAAACTGGAATACATGCTCTAAAGAGATCTTCTATGAGTCTGAAGCTATTTCTTCCATCTCTCAAATGCTGCCTCATAGAACCAATGATTTACAGAAATACCCCAAGTCTCTTCCATAATCCGACGTCAATCTCAACTCCTTAGCCACATAACGAATCCGAAACTCCTGGGGTATCACATCCTAAATCTTGAACCCACTAGAACCATCCTTGAGAATCACTCACTCAGTCCTAGTCCCGAGTACATAGCCAAACATGCAGAATGAATAGTGCTTCGTTATCACATGATTAATCCAAAAGAACAACCTAGCGAATCCTTTCCCTTTACACACTATATCTCCAAAGGACTATCCAACCCGAGTCATTCCACAACCTACATATAACAACCAATTGAAATAACAAGCCTCTAGCAAATCCTTGCCTAAATCAATCTCGAAGTCATCCTCCTCAAGCCATAACTAATCCACAACTGCAACGAAGTCTAGAACTGTAACATCACATGACCATGTGATCCAATCATCGATGGTAGGTTTCTCCACTTGTCTTTAAACCACAATCACATAACCCAAGAACTCACAATGACCATTCCTCCTTAGTTACCATGACTTCACACTGTTACTTAGCTGGCTTTCTCAAAAACTTATTTTGCACTAACTATAACACATCCCACATTATCACCCCAAATGCATACTCAACCTTGTGACAAGCGTGCCATCTATCTCAAATGATCCAAATTCACGTCATAGTATATACATCCCATTGGATAGAAGGTAAAACTATCTGTAGCAACCTCATAAGAAATCGTACCACCTCAAATCTTCTCACAAGAGATAGCCCACCTATGTAATTTCAATTCTTTCCATGACCTTGCCATGAGCACCACTAATATGTAGTCAATTGATTCTCCTGAGCCTACACTCGTACACACGCCACAAGAATTTGTTTCATTCCAACAATGAATAATTGAAAGATCCATCAACACATCCAAAATTGAAGATCGTATAGTACACCAAGATGATAATAAAGCATTCACATCTCCTTTGTAGCTCAAGCAATCCCTTGTCATCAAATCCAAAACCCTTCAGAACGTAAGTAGTCATCACCAAATGAAATGCACATATTTAATCATTTGTCCACAATGACCCTAAATGCACCAACCTTCCTCAAAGCATGTGGTTACCTACCACAAAGTCCATAATTATATGCCTCCACTTCTGTGCAGGTATAGCCACTTTTCGAAGTAAACCACTCAGCTCATATTTCTCATTCTCGACTTGCTGATAATCAAACACGACGAGTCATGCCTACTAATGTCCTCCTTCATTCTCTGTTACCCAAAATACTGCCTTGAATCATGATACGTCTCTGCACCATCTATATGAAAAAAATACCACAAACTGTGAACCTCCTCAATGATCATCTCCGTCGAATCATCAACATTGGAAACATAAATTCGACCTTGAAGTCGCAAAACACCATTTCACTAAGAACTACCTCCCTAGCACCACCTCGCACACCGTGTCCCTAAGGACATGTAAATATAAATCATCACACTGACAAGCTCTGATGTGCTCAAATAAAGAAAACCTCACAACCACACAAGCACGAACTCTACTATGTTCAGAAATGCCCAATCTCATAATTCTATACGCCAAGCTCAGAACTTTCATAGCCAAATGTCTTCCCTTTGTCGGAACAAATACCAAACTCAAAATCATGAACCAGATAGTTCCCTCATGGGGCTTCAGCTGCCGAGACACGTAAGCAATCACCCTACCACCTACACTAACACTGCGCCAAACCAACATGTGAAGTATCACAATATACTATGCAAGGCCCAAAAGCTGTATGCAATACCAACACTAGGGCGGCTATGGATGGAAACCCCTACATAAAGCGACGATAGTAGTCAGACCTTAACGACGGGAAAATATCCCAGACCACCAGTGTGACATCACCACAATCGCCAGATCTCAACTAATAATGAGTACTCAGCATCGCTCACTAACAAGTAGGAGGAAACTGAAGATATAGGCTTCAAGCCGAGATAAAGTCGCATGATAAGAAATCAGGAAAGGGAAATTTCCTAACATCAAGTAGCCTCTCAGAGATAAGTACAGACGTCTCTGTACCGATCCACAAGACTCTACTAGACCTGCTCGTGACTCATGAGACCTATCTGAACTTAGAGCTCTGATACCAACTTGCCACGACCCCAAAATCCCACCTTAGGCCGTGATGGTGCCTAGCTATACTTGATAAGCAAGCCAACTTACAATCAACAAAAAAAAAGTCCAATTTCCTTTAATCAACATAGTTATATCATAATAAAAGCAGTAAAATATTTGATACAATTATAACATGGACTAAACACGACCAAAACAATACAACCCCCGAGAACTAGGTGACACAAGTACACGAGCAACTATTGTATAGGTACAAGTCTAAATACATGATCACAACTTTCCGTGAGAAGGAAAATAGATATGAGATAAACATGGACAGGGAATCCATGTGCTGAGGGTCGAAATAGTATGGTAGCTCACCACGAAGTCTTCAATAACACCCATCATACTCAGCTCAAAGGGTACCGCAATACCAGCCTCAAAACCTACACAAAAATATAGAGAAGCGTAGTATGAGTACACCACAGTTGGTACCTAATAAGTATCAAGTCTAACCCCGAAGAAATAGTAGCGAGTCTAGGTGCATTCGAATACTTACAACACAAAAATAATAACAAGTCTGGAGCTGGAATAATATATATCCTCATGATCAGCAGGTATCAAGATATAAAACAGTCGAAAGACCTAAAGAATGCTTTACCAATTCAACAGATAATCACAACCCTGCTCAAGTATTGCATCTAAGGCTAGCATGCTTCAATCAACGGAGTCGAGGTTCCCAACTAGAATGTATACATGGCATGCAACAATTAACATTTAAATGAATGCCTCTAAATGAATCAAGAATATGAATGCATGCTCAAACCGGTACAAGATCCATGTACCCCGATACAAGATCCATGTATCTCGATACAAAATCCATATATCATAATAACACAATACAAAATCCACTTATCGACATGGTACAAAATCCATGTACCGACCATGCTCACAGGGCCCAAAGTAACTTGTGTAATCACCTGATTCCGGAGGATAGTACCAAATCCAAGCGCAAAGAGGGGCATAATAGTAATCCCTCATAAATCAATATCCGATCATCAAGTTCTGTTCCATTACTGTATTTCAACCGCACGACCTTGCCTTTCGTGCCAAAAGCTCAGTCCAAATGTGATATATATATATATATATATATATATATATGCGTATGCCTAAGAATTTACAGATAAAAGATGCACAAGCACTTAATAATTATCATATAGATATGTGCTCATGGAATCTCTATGTGACTATGGAAAGTTTAAGCAATTCAACATATCAAGGATAAGTTCCCATGCCTTCGTAAATAAGCATAATACTAGGCATGATTTCTAACATGAATAAGAGAACAAATGTAGTCACACAGGCCAAACAAATCATGAATCAAATGAGCACATAGTCAAAACAAAGCTTGCAATATTCAAATTCTACCCATGTCATGCTATAAACTCAATAAGTACATAAACACTCGCCACCTCGTATATAAACCACCCCCAACACCTTAAACACATAGCAATCAAGTCAAATCCTAGGGGTTTCCTGTAATGACTCGATAGGTCGTTTTGAGTACTAGCCAAAATTTTCATATTCTGAGATCTCTCATAGCTTCATTTAATGTTGTATGACTTGCGTGCGTGGTCCGTATTATTTTTGGAAAGTTTTTATTTGACTTTAAAAACAACTTGAGTTGACCACAGTCAAAGTTCTTGGTAAACAACCTCAGATCGGTGTTTTGACAATTTCAGTAGGTTCGTATGATATTTTTGGACTTGTACGCATGTTTGGTTGGGGTCTGGGGTGACCCGAGCATGTTTCGGTGCATTATGTTAAAGATTGTGAAAAATGAGTTTTCAAGTTGAAATCCTTGAGTTTTAATGATCGATTCTTATTATTCGATGTTATTTTGATGATTTGAGGTAGAGAGCAAGTTTATATGATGTTATTACACTTGTGTGCATGTTCTGGTTGGAGCCCGGGAGGCTCGAGTGAGTTTCGGATTGGTGCAGATCATTTTTGGCCTTGTGTGAGTGCTGGTTTTTCTTCTGGTGTCTCAGTGCCTTGCGATTGCGAAGCCACTCTCACGATCGCGAAGAGGAATTGTAGGTCTGGTGCTGGTTAACACGAGTGTAGGCTCGCAAATGCGAAGTCTTGGGGGGGGGGGGATTTACCTTCACGAACACGGTAGACCCCACGCGAACACGTAGTGTTGGGGATAATCTGGGGAAGGCAAGTGGTCTCCATCGTGAACCCGACCCCTAGGATGCGAACCTGGAGGCTTGGATGAGGAATAGCCTTAGCAAACGCGGTGGAATATTCGCGAACGCGAAGGACAATGGGCCTGTGTGCTTCACGAACACGGCAGGTGCTTCGCAAATGTGAAGAACACCTGACGGACAGTTAAATTAAAACTCTAAGACAGAATTTTATCATTCTACACAATTTTTGAAACATAGAGTTTAGACTAGAGAGATTTTTGAAGAGATTTTCATCCCAACATCATTGGTAAGTTCTTTTTAACTAGTTTTGATGTATTTATATAATCACCCATTGATTTTTAACCTTAAGTCTATGAATTTCATGGTAGAAATTAGGGGATTTTGGTAGAATTTAGGGAATTTGTAAAATTTGAGAATTAGACTAAATTGAGATCGAATTTCATAACAAATCACATAACCGAGATCGGGGGTGAATGGGTAATCGGGTTGTTTTTCGAATCTCGAATTTTGACCAAGCGAGCCAGGGATTGACTTTTATTGACTTTTTCAATTTAGCTAAAAATTGAATCTTTTTCCCTCGTGGGTAGTTTCTAAAGCTTGTTTGAATTGTTTGAACTATATTTGGCTTGATTAGATTGGTTTGGAGGCTTATTTTAAAGGAAAAGCCATGCTTGATCATTGATTTGGTTGCTGGAAGAGGTAAGTGTCGTGATTAACCTTGACTTGAGGAAATTAGGACTTGATTGGTCTATTTGACACTTGATTTATGTGTGCGGATGGTGTATGTGCAAGGTGACGAGTGTATATATGTAGTCATGAGTTAAGCATGCGGGTTGAGATATTTATTTATTGTCTTCAATAATTTCATGCCTTCATCTAATCCATATTTTTACTTGTTAAATGCTTTAATTGGTACTTGCCCTTACTTGTTAAATTCATGCCTTTATTCGTTACGTGCCTTAATTTGCTATTTGTTTTCATATATTTGTGCCTTTATTTATTGACTGCCTTTATTTGCTTTATGACTTTATGTGTTGTTAGATGGCTACTTTTATCAGCTTTATGTCTTTAATTATGAAATTCCCTTATTGCATTTTATTGTGAGATACGCCGTAGTTGGTTGTAGTTTATACATTTATTTTAATATTGTATGAGATCAAGTTGCACGCTGCATTAGATATTGGTATTATTATGTGGGATCGGGTTGCATGCCACAATGGCTATTGGTAATATTGTTTGGATTCGGGTTGCACGCTGCAATGAATATTGATATTACTGTTTGGGATCGGGTTGCACGCTGTAACAGTATTTGTATATATATATTTGTGGATCTGGTTGCGCACTGCAACAGAGAAGACATGTTATGACTGTTGTTCTATATATGTGTTGTACTGTGAATTGAGCATATGCGATACTCTGGGGCTCTCTGTTATGTATTTTCTATTTTGATTTTATGTTAGTTCTTGTTTTCTCTATTCTGCTATTATTTTATTTATACTCGCATAGGTTTATAGTGAGTGTCTTGTTATAGCCTCGTCACTACTTCGTCGAGGTTAGGCTCGACACTTACGGAGTACATGGGATTGGTTGTACTCATACTACACTTCTGCGCTTCTTGTGCAGATTCTAGTGTTGGTCTAAGCAACGGTTAGTAGAGGCTCGCTCGGACTATTCTTACATGGAGACTTGAGGTAGAGCTGCATAACATTCGCAGACCCTGACCCCCCTTCTTATTTCTTGCATTGTTATTTCGTTCAGACAGTTGTATTTTTATTTTAGACCTTGGTTGTAGTATTTTCTTTAGTAGTTCATGTACTTGCTACACCAGATTTTGGGATTTGACTAGACGGCATTTTGGGCATTTTTATATCTATTTAGAAGTTCTATAGGTTTTAATTAATATTTAAATGCTTTTAAATTGTAAAAACAAAGAATTGATTAATGTGTAGCTAATGTTGGCTTGCTTATCAAGTGAATGTTAGGTGCCATCACAACCCCACGGTTGGAATTTTGGGTCGTGACAAGTTGGTATCAGAGGACTATGTTGCCTAGGTCTCACGAGTCATGAGCAATCTTAGTAGAGTCTGGAGGATCGGCACATAGACGTCTGTACTTATCTTCCAGAGGCTATGTGGCTTTTGGAAATTTCACTTCTTTCTTTCTCTATCGTGTGATTTTATTCTATCCTTGAGTTTGAATTATTCTATTCTTGTTCTCTCACAGATGTTGAGGACATGCATATCATCTACAACTGATCAGGAGTCAAAGCACCAGGTTGCATACACTACTAGGAGTAAGGGCCATGGTCGAGGTAGGTCCAGAGGCAAGGTAGGGCTCAACCTAGAGCACGCACAACAACACCTATTGTAGAGCCTCAGATCTAGCAGGAGGAGGAAATCCCTATTCCGGCCATGCCAGTTGGACCAGCTCAGGTCCTAGAGGGGTTTATTGCCACTCGCGTACTTCAAGACGCTATATTCCGCCTGGTCGGCCTTATGAAGAGTGTGGCCCAAGCCAGAGTATTTCTTATGGCACTAGTTGTCTCTCAGGCTGGGGGAGGAACCTAGATTCCTGCCACTCACATTCCAAAGTAAATGACTCACGGATATCAGACTCCAACAGTTCCAACAGTTGGAGCAGTTCAGCCTGTCATTGCTACACAGCCCAGGGAGGGTCCCGCTATATCGTCTGAGGGTTTGAAGAGATTGGACAAGTTCACCAAGCTATTTCTTTTTCGATTTAGTGGTACACCTTCTGAGGACCCATGTAATTTCATAGACCGTTGCCACGAGGTATTGCACAACATGGGTATAGTGGAGTCCAATAGAGTTGACTTCATGGTGTTTCAGATGTATGGATCCTCCAAGAGGTATGTGGTGGTAGGAGTATGTTTGAGGAAGACCAGAAGGTTCACCTCCACTCACTTGGGTCTCACAACTATTTTTTGAGAAGTTCATCCCCTTCATTTTGAGAGAGGACTACCACAACCAGTTTGAGCGCCTCCAGCAGGGTAGTATGATTGTTATCCAGTACGAGACCAGATTCGTGGATTTTTATCGCCATGTAGTTAGCTTGATCCCACAGAGGGGGAGAGGGTGAGGAGATTTATAGTTGGCCTTACTTATGGTACCAGGCTATAGATAGCCAAAGAGATTGAGGATGATATTGCTTTCAATCGGGTCGTAGAGATTTCTAGACAGATAGAGAGGATTCATGGTTAGGGTAGAGAGGCGGCATCTAAGAAGAGGCCTTGTCATTTTGATGGTTTTAGTGGTGCCTCATCTGGAGGTAAGGGTTCATTTGGTTGAGGCCATCCTATCAGGACAGTTCAGTCAGCACTTCAGGCATCACACGGTGCTTCGGGCAATCGTGGTTCTTATGGGTCTCATCATGAGCAGCTAGCCTACAGTGCACCTTCAACTCCCATCAGTGCACCACAGATTCAGAGATATCACCATGGTTATTCAGACCATCAGTGTCAGTCCCAAATTCAGTAGCCACGATAGCCGAGAAAGTGCTTTGAGTGTGGAGGTATGGGTCATATAAGGAGATACTATCCTAGACTTCATAGTAGTGTGCCTCAATAGGGTTCTCGTGCCATGATTCCAGCACTGCTTTTTCCAACTCCTGCTCAGCTAGCTAGAGGTGGGTGTCAGGTAGCCTGAGATGGTGGTTAGGTCATTGGAGGTGGATGCCTGCTAGGGAGAGGTTATCCGAGATGTGGAGGTCAGACTGGCGGGGCTTAGACCCGTTTCTATGCATTCCTTGCTAGACTTGAGGCAGTGTCGTCTAATGCGATCATCACATGTATTATTTCAGTTTGCCATGGAGATGCATCACTTTTATTTGATCTGGGTTCTACTTATTTGTATGTGTCATCCTATTTTGCTTCATATCTAGGTGTGCCTCATGATTCTTTGAGTGCTCATGTCTATTTGTTTATGCCTGTGGGAAATTCTATGGTGGTAGATCGTGTTTATTGCTCATGTGTGGTCTCTATCGGAGGTTATGAGACTAGGTTAGACCTTCTGTTACTCAGCATGGTAGATTTTGATGTTATTTTGGGCATGGACTAGTTGTTTCCATATCATGCTATTTTGGATTGTCACGCTAAGACCGTGACGTTGGCAATGCCGGGATTGCCGAGATTGGAGTGTAGAGGTTCATTTGGTTATGTTCCCAGTAGGGTGGTGTCCTTTCTGAAGCTATAACAGATGGTTGATAAGGGGTGCTTGGCATACTTTGCCTTTGTGAGGGATGTTAGTGCTGATATTCCTACCATTGAGTCAGTTCCAGAAGTGAGAGACTTTCTAGATGTGTTTCTAGCAGACTTACCGGGCATGCCGCCCGATAGGGATATTGATTTTGGTTTTGACTTGGTGCTGAGCACTCAGCCTATCTCTATTCCACCATATCTCATGGCGGCAAGGGAGTTCAAGGAATTAAAGTAACAACTTTAGGAGTTTCTAGATAAGGATTTCATCAGACCGAGTGTTTTGCCTTGGGGGGGTGCTCTAGTTCTATTTTGATGAAGAAAGACGACACTTTGAGGATGTATATTGAGTACAAGCAGCTGAACAAAGTTACAGTCAAGAAAAAGTATCCACTACCGCGTATGAATGATTTGTTTGACCAGCTTCATGGTACTAAGGTTTTTTAGAAGATTGACCTGAGATTGGGATATCATCAATTGAAGATCTGGGATTCACACATTTTGAAGACGAATTTCAAGACTCGCTATGGTCACTAGTAGTTTTTGGTGATAGTCTTTTGGGCTGACCAATGCCCCAACAACCTTTATGCACTTAATGAACAGCGTGTTCCGGTCGTCTCTTGATTCCTTTGCCATCATTTTCATTGATGATATATTGGTGTATTCTCTCAACCGGGAGGATTAGGAGTAGCACTTGAGGATCGTGCCCCAGACTTTGAGGGAGAAGAACCTATATGCTAAATTCTCCAAGTGCGAGTTTTGGCTTGATTTGGTGGCATTCTTGGGCCACGTGGTGTCCAGTGAGGGGAGTAAGGTGGATCTGAAGAAGATTGAGGCAATTCAAAAGTGGCCTAGACCTGTATCAACTATAGAGATTCAGAGCTTCTTGGGTTTGGCGTATTATCGTCGTTTTGTGGAGTTTTTTCATCCATCGCAACTCCTTTGACTAGATTGACCCAGAAGCTTCTTTTAGATGGTCCGACGAGTGTGAGGCAAGCTTTCAAAAGCTCAAGACTGCATTGACCATGACCTCGGTGTTGGTGTTGCCTACAATTCGGGATCTTTCACCTTGTATTATAATGCGTCGCATATTGGTCTTGGCGTGATGTTGATGCAAGACAGTAGGGTGATTACCTATGTGTCTCAGTAGTTGAAGGTTTACGAGAAGAATTACCCTGCGCATGATTTAGTGTTGGCAGTCATTGTTCCCACGCTGAAGATTTGGAGGAACTATCTATACGACATTCCATGTGAGGTCTATACTGACCATCGGAGTCTCCAACACATGTTCAAGCAGAAGGACCTTAATTGGAGGTAGTGGAGATGGTTAGAGTTGGTGCAAAACTATTATATCATCCGGGGAAGGCTAATGTAGTGGCTGATGCATTGAGTAGGAAGGCTGAGAGCATGGGCATGGATATTACAGGTTGTATATTCTCTATCCCTCTTTACATTACTGCTCTTACTTATGCTTTCCTGCCTTACATACTCAGTGCTTTATTCGTACTAACGTCCCTTTTATTTTGTGGATGCTACATGTCGTGCTGCAGGTCCTGATAGACATGTAAACGAAGCTCCCTCACCACAGTAGGCTGCCCAGTTCAATGGTTATTAGCGAGATCCCTTTTCCGGACTTGCCGTGGTCTTGGTATGCATTTTTGTTATAGACATTATGGGTATGTCGGGGACCTGTTCAGATAATGTTTCAGCACTTATGTTTCTTTAGAGGCTCATAGACAGGTGTCGATTCATGTATAGTTTTGATAGCCTTGTTGACTGATTTTTGTTGTATAGTCTCTCATGCCAGCTTGTCGGCTTGTACCTTATATATAGCTTCATGACAGCCTTATCGCCCATGTTATATATGTTCATGCCATTATCTTTCATTGTTGGTTGTTTAGGATTCATGTCTACCATTTATGTTGATTTCGTCGGCCCTTATGGATAATAAGAAAGGTTAGATAAAATGTATAGTGCTCGGCAGGTATTGCCCAAGTGCCAATCATGACGCTCTATTCAGGGTCATGACACTTCTGGATTATGGTGCTTTCGCATTGGTGATGGGAATGGCCACAGATGCGGAGTCACAGGTTCATCTCCTTTTATGCTAGTACTAGGTTAGCCAGGCTGGGGGTGGTCTACAGATGCACGCAAGTTTCCGCAGAAGCGGAAGCGCTTCTACGAGGAAGGGTCCGTAGAAGCAGAGAGATGCTGCAGGATTAGGGGTCGCAGGTGCAGAAGGAGTCCGCAGAAGCGGGCTCGCAGATGCGAGTTTTTTCCACAAAAGCAGAAGGCCGGATTTTTGAGCGAGCCGCAGATGCGGCCAAAATTCCGTATAAGCTGGACCGCAGATGTGGTTAAGTGACCGCAGGTGCAAAATCACTGGCAGAAATATATTCGAAGGGTTTCATTGTTTTTCTCATTTTTGGAGTTGTGGAGTTCGACTAAGGGCAATGTTTGGAGTGATTTTCACCCTAATTGAAGTGGTAAGTGACTTTTAATCACTCTTGTTGATAAATATTGATTACCCATTGATTATTACACCTAGTTTATATGTATTTGAAGTGAAATTTGGGGATTTTAGACCATGGTATTGGAGAGTGAGATTTGGTGATTTAAGGGTCGATTTGTGGATGGAATTGGATGATATTAGTATGTGTGGATCATCAATACAATATTTGATTCACACGGTTGGACTCGTAATTGAATGGGTATTCAGAATTTATAAATTTGTCAGGTTTCGGAGTACGAGCCCAGGGTTGACTGTCACGGCCCAAAATCCCACCTTAGGAATCATAATGGTACCTAGTCTCTAAGACTAGGTAAGCCTAACACATGAAGAGATCTAACAGTGATAATCAACTTAACTATTTAAAAATTAAATTGATAAATAAAAGAATATAATTAAAACTGAACAATAGTTACACAATCCCCAGAACGGGTAGTACAGAGTTATAAGCTCTACTGAAATACACTAAAATCTATAAATAAAAATACTGTTTTGAAATAAAGATAAACAATAGTAAATATAGTATAAGTAGGTGACTCCGAGACCCGCGAACGTCAAGCAGGTGTAACTTGAAGTCTCCACCCGTGCGGACACAACTCTTAAAACGAACACTGTATAAAGTACCTGGATCTGCACAAAAATGTGCAGAAGCGTAGCATGAGTACACCACAACGGTACCAAGTAAGTATCAAGACTAACCTCAGTGGAGTAGTAACGAGGTAAGTCAAGACACCAACTAGACAATAACCTGTGTAAGCATATAAATCTAAAGCTAACAGTGGAGAGAACATCAATATATGGCTAACAACGGAATAATGAAAACATCAAATGGCAACAAGAAATAAACGTGTGCTAAAACGGCAAGGTAATCATAACACAGTTAAAATATGAATGAAATCAATTAGGCAAAATAGATGACAATTCGAGTAATCAAGTCTTTCCAACACATGATGCACAACAAGAATCACTCCGAGGCACCACACCCTCTGATCACAAATCATAGGCCACAATCACGAATCTGGCACACATGGCACCTCGTGCCCACATTATTAATCACCTCTGCACGACAAAGTCCATGTGCTATGTCGAATAAAATGTTCGAGATATTTATTTAAATACAATAAGGCATAACACAAATCTTAAATAAAGTAAAGCATCAAATGAGATAATGATTTTATTTTAGAAATAGAGTATCAATAGAGTAAAACGTCAAATAAAGTACAATTTATACAAAATAGGGTATAAAATGAGTTTAGTTTATAAATCAATAAGGTAAAGCAAAATAACGTATTTAAATAAAGTAAAGTATCAAATAAGTTAACGAATTAAATATAAAATTAATTAAAATAAAGCGTAATAATAATGTTAAGTAAAACATCAAATAGGGCAATGAGTTTAATTTGAGAATCAATTAAAGTAAAATATAATAACCATTTAAAAATAGTAAAGTACCGAGTGAGATGACGAGTTTTATCTTAAGAGTTACATAAAATAAAGCATGCTAATAATTCTTTTATTTAAAATCCGTTATGTCATCAGTAGCTCGACAGAATATGAGGTAATGACTCCACGCAAGTAAGTTCTTCTTGATAATCAATTCTCCCAGTAACAACGGAGGCACATATTGGCATATTAAAATAACACAATAAATTACGTAGAATGCATGACTCACACAAGAAGTCACAATCGTTCCAACACATGAATAACAACAAATAGCCAAATAATCCAAATACAAGTGAAATGATTTAAGAAAAAACAATAACCGCACAATCAACATGCCGTTCCAAAATAGAATGTACAATAAGAATCACAACCGAGGTACCACACCTCATAATCATATTTCACTAGTCATAATCACAACCTTAGATCGCCGCGTGAGCCTTGCATTTATTTTCAAAAATATTTTTTGTGAAATAGCTACATGCGCTTTAGCCCCCTTATCTCACCGTGTGGCTTCAAGTAATTCCTTTACTAGCAACATGCGTATAAATCCCACCTTATCTCGCCGCATGCACATCAACCCCTATCCTTATACCGTCGGATGCGCATCAATATCACAAAACAATAATCAACTCGCACCACACGTGCCTATATGGCACAACATTGCCACGATCAACAATACCAATGTTACCATAACACATAGCCCATGGCTCAATCACA
The DNA here is from genome assembly GCF_000390325.3 of Nicotiana tomentosiformis. Lineage (NCBI taxonomy): Eukaryota > Viridiplantae > Streptophyta > Magnoliopsida > Solanales > Solanaceae > Nicotiana > Nicotiana tomentosiformis. The sequence goes on from NC_090822.1 coordinate 42,365,859, forward strand.
ATGTGTTCAAGAATCTCAATAATAACAAAATAACTTAGAAACAACTCAACAAGGAAGGATGTCCCAATAAACAATACGTTAACCACAATGTGTTAATAGCTATCACAACTACAACCTCAATAACTCAACAATGAAGGTATTCCCGTGAAATGGCAATTTCCAATTCAAGTACAAGTACGTAACATAAGTTTAACAACGAAAGGGATAGCATAAAATAGCAGCTACGACTAAATGCATGAGATTAACTTAACAATGTGGAGGATAGCATGTAACAACAAATACAAATAAATACATATAAGAGTAACTTTGACAATGGAAACTAGAACATGTAATAACAACTTCAATTAAGGCATGTAAGAATAAAATTGACAACGAAAGATAGAGCAAATAATAATAACTTTAATTAAGTGCTTATAAGTAACCTAAGAATCTACACCGGTCAAATACCACATATAAGCCTGTATACACACTCGTCACCTCGTGTACACGTATTCCACATAATTCAAATAGTAAAATCAACCCAAATCCTAAGGGGTAATTTCCCCCACACAAAGTTAGGCAGGATACTTATCTCAATTAGACCAATTCATCACTCAAAAATAGCTTTTCCTTTAAAATTTGCCTCTGCTCGGCTCAAATCTAGCCAAAAATGACTTAATATTATCAAACAATTCCGATTAATAAAGTTAAGATCTTTAACTAAAATAAAAAAGTTAACTCAAAAAGTCAACATCGAGCTCTAACCTCGAAACCCGACAAAACTCACAAATCCGAACACCCATTCTATCACGAGTCCAACCATACCAAAATCATCCAATTCTGACCTCATATCGGCCTTCAAATCATCAATTTATATTTTAGAAATTTTTTTCTAAAATTCCCAGTTTCTTCAATTCAATTCACCAATCAATCGCTAAATTCAAGGTTAAAATCATGAAATTTAAACAAATCCAATTCAAAAATGCTTACCCCAATCTAAGTAGTGAAAATCCCCTCCAAAATCTCCCAAAACGAGCTCCAAAACCTTGTGAGAAAAAGTAACTAAATTCTGAAATAAGTAAAAATGCATCAGCTTTCCCAGCCTGAATCAGATCCTAGATGATCCCGAAACTCACGCTTGATAAGCCAAACATGATACTTACAAGATTACACCTAGCCTTTTGAATCACCCAATTGGGTCATAAAATGGGGGATATATGATGTTTTGAAATTTTAAAAGAAGTCTGAAAATTTCAGGGATATAAATGGCATTTTCGTAATTATTTACACTAGAAAAAAAAACCAGCAAACAAAATCTTCGTTTTAGCACCTAAAACTTATTAAGAACCTCCCGGACACAAATCATATATGCATTTCAATCATAAAATACACTACGAACCTGCTCGCACACTTAAAATACCGAAAAGAGGTCATCTTGACTCGATATTGACCATGATCAAACTCCAAATCCTTAACTTAACTAGTTTCTCAACCAATGATCCAAAATACATCCGAGCCCCTCGGCACCCCCATCCAATCATACCAACAAGTACAAATATATTATCCAAACTTATCCAATGCCTCAAAACACCCACTAGAATATCATAACAAAGAATCGAGGCTCAAACCAGATAGAATTTCTCTTAAGTTGTTAAATCTTCATTCTTTCAAAAGAGTGTTCGAATCACACTTAAACACTTTGGATACTTCCAAATTTTGCACACAAGTTCAATTCAAATATATAGACCTATCCAAAGTCTCGGAACACCAATTAGAGTCCAATAACATCAAAGTCAACTCTTGGTTAAACTTATGAACTCTTAAGTTCTTCAAATTGGCAACTTTTGACAAATAGTGTCAAATTCTTCTAGGAACCTCCGAAACCAAATCCGAACATACGTATAAGTCCAAAATCATCATACGAACCTATCAGAACAATCAAAACCCGATTCCGAGTTCGTTTACTCAAAAGTCAAACCTTGGTCAACTCTTCCAACTTAAAGCTTCCAAATCAAGATTCATTCTTCCAAATCAATCCTGAACCACTCAAAAACGAAAACCGACTATACACTTAAGTAATAATACATCATATGAAACTACTCAAAATCTCAAACCACCGAATGGAATGCTAAAGCTCAAATTGACCGGTTGGGTTGTTACATTCTCCCCAAGAGTCGTTCCAAAGCCATCAAATCACTGTATAAATATGCCATACATATACCCATGACTGATCCCATGTCACATCCACCTATATAAGCTTGTCAACACAACCTAACTGAAGATTCTTTCTTCAACCTCAATATATCAACCATAGACCTAAATTCCAACATTCCAAATTCCTGATATGAATCCAATTCTCGCATATACATATTATATCAATCTCAACAAGCTGTAGCAAATCATAAATATATTCCCGAGATATAACCACACGACATAGCCCATCGCTCATATGTCCACAGAAATATCTCTGACCACAATAGCTGCCCATTACTAAACCTGGTTCTAGTAACATACCTCATATCAAATATAACCATGTTCCAAACATTTACAACACTGCTAATGATGTAAGACACATGTAGAAACTCATAACCACTCACTCAGGGGAAGCTATTCGACCGATGAGCCATACCAAATGCCACCTTGTCACATATGACCCAATCTGTACCCAGCAAGCAACTACTCGAATATAGGTAAAGATGGAAAGAGAACCAAATGAGAGAACCAACCAACAAGTCCAACAAATACCACCACAAATCACAATTCTATGAACCCATCACACTAAGGAGAAACAAAACACACGAAATAAGCACAAGGATCCTATCCCAATACAAACAGCTATGATGCGTGACCCAATCAAAACACCGGTCCACATTGAATACCTCGAGACATGATACTCACAATCAACAACCATATGCATATTAACTACAAACACCTGAGTGCATGACCATAACAATGGAGAAATAGATAGCACAATACTCCATAAATAGAAAGACAATAACCAAGGTGCAATCAACCATTCAACACCCCAAGAATCATGCCCCAATAGAACAACATCAGGTATGCAAATAACCAATAGATCACAACTCATCGTAGCAAAAGAGATTAACACATGGAACATATGAAAACACGAATGAGATCCACTCTAACTGATAACACACCCCTCCACAATAATTGTGCTGAGTAGACAAATCCGTCCCACTCTAGAACACACATCCTTATTAGACCTACTAGTGGCCTCCAAATCAATTCTTATCCTTCCAAAATAGGTAGATAACTTCTGAAAGCTGACAATAGCATATCCATAGCAACCATGCTTAGCTGTCAACCTCTGAACATACCTTCATCGTTCATTACCATGGAACAATCTGCATCTAAGAACCCTCTTAGTCTTCAAATCCTTAGAATACCAGAATATCCATATCCGATCGCAACTATACTACTCAAATGACTGACACATTCCTCATACACGATCATCCAATGAGAATTACTTCCATAATTCTTTTGTCCATATAGCAAAATATGAACATCAACGGTTGATCAACCAGGCGATTACCATAGTACCAGTCAAGCATCCTGTCACGAGCCAAACCGATGGGCCGCGATGGGTGCCCGAATCCTACGTGTCAAACATCCTTAAGCATGCGTTTAAGTTATAGACATGAATAACATACGTGAGGGAAATCTATCCAAAAGACATATGTACATATACATGCGAAATATAGTGGGCGAGCCGGCAAGGCTGCTATAGACAACTAAATATCAAAAACTGAAAGCCGACAAGGCCACATATTATCCAACTATACATAATTGTCTACAGATCTCTAATAGAAATACAATTGTACAAAGATGGGATTGAGATATGTCATACCCATATATATATACAAGCATATCGTACAAAAATCAAAAGCAGCTCCGGATTAAGTGGAGCACGCCAACTCTCGCTGATCAAGGATCCTAAAAAGGGGAACCGTCGGCTTGCCTATCTGCACCTGTGGGCATGAAATGCAGGCCCCGGGAAATAGGGCGTCGGTACGAATAATATACTGAGTATGTAAGGCATGAAAATCAGTACATAAAATATATTGATCAAACATGGAATAACGAATTTCGCATGTAAATCCAAATAACTTTGCAAATCCTGAAATATTTATAATGTCATGCACGTGCGTATGAATTTCGTTTCATGCATAGGTATAGGTGTACATAACATCATCAGGCCTCTGAGGGCATCACATCATATCATCTCGTCCACTGTGGGCAAAATCATCAACGTATACCAGCTGATCAGGTGGTGCGTATATAACGCCGTAGCCTTTTCCCATATCCCATATCTATATAATATACATATATACGCGTATATAACACCATCTAGTTATGGGTCAATGTACATGTATAAATGCATGAAATGCATAAGAAATACGTTAATAAGATTTTCTCGGAATACCATAAAAATCAATATACCTTTCAGATAAACTTTATCAAATACGTATTTTTCTGAGACCCATGACCAGAAGATAGAATAATAATTCACATGGGGAATCAAAATATAGACACCCCTAGTATTTCTATTTATAGAGTCATTTATGAAATTTGCATATTTTGCTCGTTTCATTTGTATTATTTGGATCATTCCAAAAAGAAAGAAGAGATAGCTTTAACATACCTGGAGTATGAAAAAATCCGTATGATATTCTTGGAAAAGGTTGCACCGTACTCCTTTAGAACCGCAAATTTTTTACATTGTTAAGCTTCTAATAATTCTCGTTGGATTTTGGTTGGAAGACGTTTTGTTGAAAGCTTGTAAAAATGGCTAACGTTCTGGTTGTAAGAATGACTAACATTCTAATTGTAAGAATGACTAACATTCTGATTGTATAGTCTTTAGTATGGAAAATATTAGAATGGAGTGAATGTGTAACTAACACATTATGCCACCTAATAAGAAATGACTAAGAGTCATTTATTTAGAATGTGGCTAGCTGCCACGTTTTTTTTGGGGGGGTTGGTCTTATCTCAAAATTTATTAATTAATTAGGTAATGTCTCGTTACCCGATAATTAATCAATTATCCGCATAATTAAGAATTATCTCAAATTACTTAAAATAATACTTATTTTTAATGTATTTTATACATCATACTATCACGGTCATATGGTACCTTGTATGGTACTAGTCCACAAATATCGGGTATTATAGCTCGGACCGTATTTTATCCCAAATCGACAACCTTCAATGAAACTCATTTTCTTTAATTCTTGTACCCTTTATCCTTCATGGCACTTACTTATCGCTTGTTATAAATAGGATAAATACGTTAACCTCAAGATAATCTCATCCCGAATCTATGCCGATTAACTGAAGACGAAACTTTAACGTACGAAAACGCGAGATGTAACACATCCGTAGCCAAAACACTGTGCCCCTTCTAAAATGCACACCCTTCTCAAATGATACTAGATAGTGCCAATATTTTCTAAATATCTGAAATCGTCCATGCTATCTAGAACTCATGACCCCATCCAGGAGAAAAATCATGATGTGCAACATATTATTTATGCCGGTAGCAGACATCCGACTCAAGTCGTGGTCGACACTATCAAGAACTCTTCGAAAACCGTCCTCACATAACCAAGCCATCACAACTAAATTTCCCTAACTCAACCAAGCTGGCCCATGTCTTCGAATCCTTCTTAACTTACCTTCAAGTTAACACTTCTCCTTGCCGGTATACTACGATCCTAAACCAAATCTTACCACAAGAGATCTAGCACAAACCACATCGTCCGAAAGCCCATAAACCACTATATTTCATCAGAAGCACCCAATGATACCGCAACCAAGATACGCACTCTAAAGAGACCTTCTGTGAATCTGAAGCTGTTCTCTAACCTGTATGATACTAAAATGCAGAATTAATAATGATACTGAAATACCGCAAGTCACAACACTATCCCATGCAAATCTCAGATCTTAGCCATTTACAACTTTGGGGAACCCTACAATACCACATATATACCTCAGACCTGAACAAATATAACACATGACCATGCAATCTGATCGTCGATAGCAAACTCCCTCACATGGTGCGAAGCCATAGGACATAACATCTGACGATCTGCAATACCAACCTTCATAAGCTTGTATCGAACCAATCATAAGATACCGTAAATCATCTACTAAGCCCATATCCATCCCCCTGACAGTCAAGCCCGCTTTCTCAAGTGCCTTGAATGATAATATGTACCTTCCACTGAATAGAAGTCCCATACAAAACACAAAACCTCTAATACCATCGACTAGCCTTAAATCAACATTCTCCCATTACCCTACCATAATCATAACAACTAGGCAATCAATTAAATCCTCCCAAGCTTATACTCACCAACTAGATACCACAACCCTCTGCATCCCACACGTGAACAACTAAAAGACCTACCAAAACATCCCAGTCCTCAGTATGGACAACACAATGAGACAATGATCGAGCATTCATGGCCCCCTCGTAGCCCATCCGCAGCATCACAAATCGTCGGTGCATAGCTGATATCGAGTGCGCAATATCGTATACGAGTGGATGCAAGGGAATGTAAGATATATGCATTTCTGCAAAATATTTTCCTTCAACTCCCCAACACACTGTTCAATCCAAAAAGTCCGAACCGCGGCAAGAACAATATATTTTACAAACAAGTATAATAAACCACACTGTTCAATCCAATCGTGGCCTCACATACAATATATTTAGAAAGAAGCAACTTTACATTAACTAAACAAGTGATACAAGAATCCATAGGCGACAGTTTATAGAAAGGTTACATAGCTTATACAAACAAGTAAGGATACTTCTTTTTCGTCTCTTCCTCGGCCTCCCAAGTAGCCTCTTCAACCTGCTGATTTCGCCACAACACTTTCACAGAGGCAATTTCTTTATTCCTAAACTTTTGGACTTGCCTATCAAGAATGGCAACTGTAATTTCTTCATATGATAGTTCTTCAATAACTTCAATGGTCTCAACCGGCACAATAGCTGATGGATCTCCAACTACCTTCTTCAACATAGACACATGGAATACCGGGTGCACTAATGACATCTCGGGTGCTAGCTCAAGCTTGTACGCCACCTGACCAATCTGCTGAATGATTTTGTATAGCCCTACATACCTGGAATGCAATTTCCCTTTCCTTCCTAACCGCATTATACCCTTCATGGGTGAAACCTTCAAGAATACTCAATCATCTTCTTTGAACTCTAAGTCTCTGCGACGAACATCTGAATAGGAATTTTGATGACTCTGAGCAGTTTTCAACTGCTCCTTAATGATTTTAACCTTTTCCATAGCCTGATGCATGAGGTCTGGTCCTATCGACTTAGCTTCCCCAATCTCAAACCACCCAATGGGAGATCTATATCTCCTACCATATAATGCCTCAAATGGTGCCATCTGAATACTATCATGAAAGCTGTTGTTATAAGCAAACTTTATGAGTGGCAAATGATCGTCGCAGCTACCCTTGAAGTCGAGAACACAAGCACGCAATATGTCCTCAAGTGTCTGAATAGTTTGCTCTGCCTGCCCGTCGGTCTGTGGATGGAAGGTTATACTAAGATTCACCCGAGTACCCAAACCTTGCTGAAATTTCTTCCAAAAATTTGCCGTGAACTGAGCTCCTCGATCGGAGATGATAGAAACTGGAGTGCCATGCAGCCTGACTATTTCCTTGATATACAACTAAGCATACTGTTCTACTGTGTCGGTAGATTTAATTGGCAAGAAGTGTGCTGATTTAGTGAGTCGATCCACAATCACCCAAATTGAGTCAAACTTGCGTGGAGTACGCGGTAGTCCTACCATAAAATCCATATTAATCTTTTCCCACTTCCACATTGGAATTTCTATGTTCTGTGCCAACCCACCAGGCCGTTGGTATTCTGCCTTTACTTGCTGACAATTCAGACACCTTGCCACAAAGTCCGCCACATTCCTTTTCATGTCATTCCACCAATAGACTTTCTTCAGATCATGATACATCTTTGTAGAGCCCGGGTGCACGGAATACCCGGAAGTGTGAGCCTCGGTCATAATTCTTTCCCGGAGACCATCTACATTTGGAACACATAGCCTCCCTTGGTACCTTAGTGTACCATCATTCGTACCATCATCTACGCCTACCCCGGCATCACAGAACCTCGGTTTTTAGGAATAATTTCACGGGGCCTTACACTACATACCTTGTTGATGAAGCTAATTACACTCCATGGATCCTTGTACATTCTACAGGCAATTATCTACATCATATGAATGATTGGAATCAAAATTGAATCAATAACTATAGGTAGCCTTTACTTAGACAATTTGTCAAACACCTTGAGTATATAGAACTCTCAAGTTCCTTCACAATGGTAGCTTAACATCAAGACCACATATTTCGCCTACTTATCTTTATTATCATTTTAGCAACACAAACAACCAAATCCAGCAATTTAGCACCAATATACAGTGTCAAACGAGCAACTCACAACACACAACAAAATTCCAAGTTCCTCCAAGAATTTGCTTTACAACCTTTTAGTAATAAAACTCCTACAACTTGTATAAATTTAAGAACAAAAAGGATAAGATGGAACTTACCTCCAAGCACAAGAATCCCTCAAATTTTGAGACTGCTTTACTTCCAAGGAGTCTCCAAATCAGCACAACAAGGAAAAAAGCGATAAGACGACTACCACGGGATTCTTCACGTTGGATTTACTTGGTTTGCCTTTGATTTTGACCTTGGATGATATGATAACTCTTAGAGAGGTTTTGGGAATGTTTTGGGTTTGGAAATAGTGAAAAATACGAATGAAAACGGGCTATAGGCATTTGATATATATCTGAATATTTCCACCATTCAAAGTGGGTCCCATAGGGAGCTTCTTGCGGAGTCTCATGAAAATGCAAATATCTCTCTACTCTGATATCATATCGATGAACGGTTTAATAAGTTAGAAACTAGACTCGTGGAGCTTCCATATGGTGGTTGGATCACCCCATAACCCTAAGTACATTGAGAGAAAATCTCAGTGATATTAGACCCAAAATTCAGTAAGATTATGAATGTATCTTGCGACAACGTTTGTAAATTTTTGTTTTACAACTTACTTGACTTCAAATCTTAATATACGACTATTGTAAGATTCAAGTACCTTATAACAAGACCTTATTATTATATTAAGCCCTTTATTCTTACCCCAAAAGTTCGGCTATGTCACTCCACTTTCAATCGACGTCAAAAGTTTAGGATGTAACATCATTCCCCCTTAAGAACATTCGTCCTTAAATGTTGAATAATACTCTAACTCCCAATATTTAAAAAAACATTGACAGAGTTTCCTTCGTAAATAGGGCTATCTGAAACTTGATAAGCAGCCCAAACACACAACCAATGCTACACAGGGCTACAAAATAGCATAATAACATCCAATAAGCCTCACACGAACGTCTATATATGCAAAAATCTAAAAGGGATAGCCATTAATCATCTCATCTATCATATGTTATACTCTTAGTTGTGCCTGCCATAGTTGTCTCAGCATTATCACCAAAACAAGATATGCGAATTAAGCTCTATAAGTAATTTAAGAGTAAAGAAATTGTATCGCACAAGTGTCAATATAAACTTGTAGTCTGAAACAAATAAGGATATCTGGATTTCATATCCTCCTCGGCTTCCCATGTCATTTCATGTACATTGTTGTTCCTCCAAAGTACCTTAACTAAAGCCACCTCTTTGGTTCACAAGTTACAAACTTGGTGATCTAGGATAGCTACCAGAATTTCCTCATAGCATAGGTCTTCTGTGACTAGGACATTCTCAATTGGGGTAATGCGAGAGGGGTCACCCAAGCACTTACCAAGCATGGTACATGAAACATATGATGAACTACTTCTAATTCCATGGGAAGCTCAAGCTTATAAGCTACTTGGCTAATTTTCTGGATAATCTGATATGGTCCGACATACCTGGGGCTAAGCTTGCCTCTCCTGCCGAACCTCATCATGCCTTTCATAGGCGACATTTTTAGGAACACCCAGTCTCCCATAGCGAACTCTATGTCTCAATGTTGGTTATCTGATTAAGAATTTTGTTGGTTATGAGTGACCAATAATCGATCCTGAATCATTTTAACCTTCTTTACGGCATGTTGCACCAAATCAGGGCCTAATAATTTTGTCTCGCCAACATCGAACCAACCGATAGGAGACATGCACTTTTTTCCCGTATAGGGCTTCATATGGTGCCATCTGGATACTGGAATGGTAGATGTTATATAAGCAAACTCAATGAGCGGCAGATGATATTCCCATCATCCTTTGAAGTCTGGAACACAGACTCGCATCATGTCCTCGAGTGTCAGAATAGTTCGCTCGGCCTGACCATCTGTCTGCGGATGGAAAACTGTGCTAAGACTGATTTTCGTACCCAAACCTTTTTGTAAGGACTTGCAAAAGTTAGCTGTAAACTGGGCACCTCTGTCCTATAAAATAGAAATCTGTGTTACATGAAGTCGAACTATTTCCTTAATATATATTCTGGCATAATCCTTGGCTAAAAATGTAGGTTTTACGAGTATGAAATGAGCTGACTTTGTAAATCTATACACGATAACCCATATCGAATCAAACTTTCGAAAAGAATTCGATAATCCCATAATGAAATCCATATATATTGTCTCTAATTTCCAGGTCGAAATCTCAATATTCTAAAGCAATCCTCCGGGTTTCTGGTGCTCAATCTTAATTTTTTGGCAATTAGGACACTGAGAAACGTATTCATCAATATTTCTCTTCATATCATTCCACAAGCATATCTGTTAAAGGTCATGATACATATTAGTAGACCCAGGATGAATAGAATACCAGGACAAGTGAATCTCCGCCATAATCTGTCCTTGGAGTCCCCCAACATCGGGCACACACAATTGGAACTAATATTTAAGGACTCTGTCCTCCGACAACTCAAACAAATACTCTTTCTGAAAGGGAATGCTTTCCCTTATTCTCACCAAGGCTAGATCGTCAAATTGCCGCGTCTTTATTTCTGCCACTAACGAGGATTAAGCAGCATTCTAAAATATGGCACCCCTATCGCCTCCATCAAGCAATCGTACACTTAAACTGGCTAATCGATACAAATCTTTAGTAATTTTCAGATTATCAGCTCCAAAATGCCTCAGGCTACCCATAGATTTCCAACTTAACGCGTCGCCCACAACATTTCCCTTGTCGGGATGGTACAGGATATCAAAATCATAGTCTTCAACAATTCAAGTCATCTTTTTTGTCTCAGATTCAATTCTCTTTGCCTGAATGTGTATTGCAAGCTCTTATGATTTGTAAATATATCAACATAAACTCCATACAGATAGTGACGCCATATTTTATAGTAAATATAACAGCCGCCAACTCAAGGTCATGAGTCGGGTAATTCTGTTCGTGTTTCCTTAGTTTTCCTGAAGCATAAGCAATAACTTTACCATGTTGCATCAGAACGCAACATAACCCTCCGATCCTTCGAGAAGGGCTAGAATAGGTGCTGATGTTAATCTCCTCTTTAACTCCTGGAAGCTCTTTTCACAAGTATCGATCCACTACAACACATCCGCCTTATGCGTCAACTTTGTAAATAGAGCAGCAATGTAAGAGAAAATTTCTACAAACCTCTAATAGTAACTAGCTAAGCCTAAGAAACTATGCACCTAAGTAGGAGTTATGGGCCTCAGCCAATTCTTAGTTGCCTCGATATTTTGATTATCAACTTTGATTCCCTCATCCAATACTATATGCCCAAGAAAAGCCACTACATTCAACCAGAACTCACATTTGGAGAACTTATCATACAAATTATGATCTTGGAGTGTCTGTAATACTGTTCGCAAATGATCTGCATGCTCCGCTTCTGATCGAGAATACACTAGAATTTCAGTAATAAACATAGTCACAAAGATGTCCAAAAACTACTTGAACACCCGATTCTTCAGATCCATAAAAGCCGTTGGTGCATTGGTTACGCCAAAGGACATAACAAGAAAGTCATAATGGACATATTTGGTCTGAAAGGCTGTCTTTGGGGTATCTTTCTCCTTGACTCTTAGTTGATGGTACCCAGATTTGAGATTGATCTTTGAGAAATACTTGGTGCCTTGCAATTGATAAAACAGGTTGTCGATCCTTGTAAACAGAAATTTATTCTTAATAGTTACCTTGTTCAGCTGATGGTAATCAATACACATTCTCAATGAACCGTGTTTCTTACGAACAAATAAAATCGGGGCACCCCACATGGAAGTACTGGGACTGATGAAGCCCTTATCTAGAAGATCTTTCAACTGCGATTTCAATTCTTTCAATTCAATAGGGTCCATTCTCTACGACAGAATAGATATAGGATGGGTGTCTGGAAACACGTCGATAGCGAAATCAATTTTCCTTTCAGTAGGAATGCCAGGATTTTCATCAGTAAATACATCGGGGAATTAATTAACAACAGGGATGGACTGAAGGGTTGGAGGCGTTGCTTCTGCATCCTGCACTTGCACTAGATAATAGATATATCCTTTTGAGATCATATTCTAAGCCTTAGGTTAAGAAATAATCCTTCCCTTAGGTGTTGCCTCATTTCCCTTCCATTCAATGACGGGCTCGCCTGGAAAATTAAAGCGAACGACTTTCATCTAACAATCCACATTAGCGTAGCAAGAAGCCAACCCGTCTATACCCATAATAACATCAAATTCCACCATTTCTAATTCATTCAAATCGGCTAAGGTGTGATGATCATAAATCATCAAATCACAACCCCGATATACCCATCTAACAATCATAGCCTCACCCACGGGCGTTGACACTTCAAATGGCTAATGCAACAATTCAGGTTCTTTACCATATTTACCAACAACAAAGGGAGTAATGTACAACAGAGTAGAACCTGGATCTATCAAGGCATACATCAAGGGAAAATATGGATAATATACCTATAACCACACCTGAAGACAACTCTAGGTCATGTCGACCTGATAATGCATAAATGATGTTCTGATGATCGCCTGAGCTAGACGCTCCACCCTTGCTTCTGACTCTACCAGTCGACGTCTGGGTGCCTTGCATAGGAGGGCGTACTGATGAAGGAAATGCCTCTACAGACCCCGTCGGCTGCGCCATACCACTCCCACCTCTCATCAGACAAAAGCACATAATGTGGCCGGGCATCCCACACGAATAACATGCATCTGAACCCTAACGACATTTCCCTAGATGAGTCCTACCACATTGACCACAATACGACATCGGGGATATCACTTTATTGAAATTGTAAGGCCCCGTAAAATTTTGCAAAGGAATTTAAGGTTTCGTGGTGCAGAAGGAATTTAAGGTTATGTGTAAGGCCCCGATATGCGGACCGTATATCCATTCTGCGGTCGCATATGCGACCGTATATCCTATTCCGGAGCTTTATTTTTGGATTTTTATAACCCGACCCTACTTTGTTAAATAGATGATATGTACCATATTTTGACCAAAAACCTAATATTTTGAGGGTGAGAGAGTGCCCTAGAGTGGAAGAGAGTTCTTCAAAAATTTTATTTTCAATTCTTGCTCGAATCATGGAAGATTAACAAGGAAAACTCACTAGGTCTTCATCCTAGAGGTAAGATTCTACACCCTAACCCTTCATTTCGAAAGTTAACTAGAATTGGAAGATAAGTAAGATAATTCTTTGGTATGGGAGTTGGTTATTTTGTATACATGTGTTATCAAGGGGTGTAGAAATATTGTTGAGATAAAAATGGTAAAGAATGGATTGTGGGATGATGGAATCCTCCATAAAAGGACCTTGAAACCTTAATGCACACCTAGTGTTTGATAAAAAATTCAAATGAGATAGAACCATGAACATCTTCCTAATTTTGGTTCAATTTGTTATATTTCTTAAATAGATTGAAGTTGCTAAGAATTCCGGAACATTTTAGAGCTTAAGGAAACTCCATTGATGTATGTTGGCTAAACGTTTCTATTAGGATTAAACTCCACATTATCCTTGTAAGTTCCAAGTTGTTAATTATAAAATTGGCTATTCTGAATAAGCTTGTGTTGAAAGATATATGTTCAATATGTATCCCAAAATGCTTTTATCATGTTATGTTATCAATTGAGAATATGTTCAAAGTATGGGTTGTGCATTAATAATGTTGCGACTTCAAGTCAAGTTCAAACGAAGGCTATTATGCCAAATTTTGTGAAAACCTCTATGTGCCTAAGACTCTCAATTGCTCACATGTGTACTAAAAACTTTGATTTATAATGCCTTACTGTTGATGATGATAATAATGTTTGAAAGTGGAAAAGGTGAGTATGGAATACTAAATACGGCCGACGTGCCAAGAATGATGTTATAATTATGGTCACTAGTACCAATGAAATGAAAAGATGTGAAAGAAGTATCAAATGAGATGATTTGTATAAGAAGGATGATGTATCTATTGAGATGGCCTAGCCGATCGAGTCATGATTGGACGCCATGACGCAAACATGGTGGTGATTGTGCTGGAAATTATGATTGTGGTTGATGTCTCTAATGAGATGGCCTAGCCGATCGGGTTGTGATCGAACTCCGTGCTAAAAGTACGGTGGTATTGGTTTTGTGAATATTGGAATCGTGAATGGTGGCATATTGTTTCTAAAGACCTCCCAACTTAAAATATGGAAATTTATTTGAACATTGTCTTGATCATAATTTGAGGTTTGATGTTGTTTGAGGCTTCACTAATATTATGATTGTACTTGCTCGTATTATTTGTCATTCTATTGAGCGGGTGTTTTGTCATTCATACTAGTAATATTCCATATGTACTAACATCCCTTTTGTCGGGGGCACTGCAACTTCAATGGATGCAGGTGGTTCCACAATAGGAGACACTGATCAATGATAGCGGTACACTCTCTTCCCAGCAGAGTTGGTGAATCCCACTTCATTTCGGGGTCATGTATCTTTTGTTCCTTGTGTATTGTGTTAGAGGTATAGCTGGGGGCTTGTTGCCGGCATTATCATAATACTCTTCTGTATCTATTATAGGCTCCGTAGACATAGTGTAGGTTGTATATTGGTACTGGGAAAGTCAAACAATGTTATGTTGTGTTTGAATTACTAGTTCCACCTTAGACCATGAAAATGTGTATGAAATTTGAGATTCTAAAATGATGTAACTAATGGTAAGAAATTGTTATTGCAGACATGATCACCTTATTGTCTAATTAACGAAAATATGTATACTCTTTATTCATGGATGATTTAGGGTAGCAGAAAATCTAATAGGCTTGCTCGGCCGGGTTCACTCGGTTGAGCGCCGGTTGCGCTCCCCGAGTTTGGGTCATGACAAATTCCCCTCTATACTACGGGCCTGGTGCCCATGAACCCTAACCCTTAACATAATAAGTGGTCTGATCATGATGCTAGCCCTGAAACAATGGTGGTGCACTAGTCACTGGATAAGATGGGTGTCTAGGAAACTGAGGCCTAAACCTACCTCGAAACTCTCTCGTATCACCTACGGACCAAGCCCTCTTATGTTGGCCCCTATCATGCTCTTGATCGGCCCGCCGCTGCCTCTTACGATCCTCCAAATTCTTTGTATAGTCCTGAATGCGGGATATGTCCATATCCATATTTAAGGAAGCCATGGTACATTCGTTAACCAAATGTGGTCCTAGACCACCCACAAATCAATATACTGGCTCACTCATCTCATCCACAACTGTAGGATCATACCTAGCCAAGAAGTTTAATTGCATACTATACTCTCGAACACTCATATTTTCGTGCTCCAAGCATAAGAACTTGTCTTACCTGACTCGGGGGAGCTCAACAGGCAGATATTGCTGCAAAAATGCCTCGGAAAACTCCATCTATCCTGCTGATAGGGCACGAGGTCCCCTAGACTGCTCTCAGGTCTCATACCAAGTCACTACAATATCTTATAATCGATAAGAAGAAAGCTCTATAGACTCAGTATCGGTTGCATCCATAACTCATAAAGTCTGTTGCATTTGATCTAGAAAGCTCTGACGATCTGCATTTGGATCTACTCCTGTGAATATCAGAGGGTCCAGCTTAATAAAATCCCAAACTTTTACGTTGACTGCTTTATCTGAGGTGACAGGGGTCTGACGCTGGGCTTGGGAGGCCACTAGTCGAGTTAACAAGTGCACGACACTCCGCATGTCTAAATCTTGATCAGGAGCAACCGGGGAGGAACCAGAGGTACATCAGCTCCTCTATGCCCCTCTAGGGTTGTGGTGCTTCTCTAGAAGCTTGAGAATCTGCCTCATCATAGGGCTCATGCTGATCTACATGGGCAGGTGGCACCCGACTGGTGCCCTCCCCCAACTCTTCATCTAGTCTACGAATAGCCGCCTGTCGTCAAGTAGTAGGCATCACTGAGAACATATACAAGATAAAGATTAGGAGTGAATACTTATGACTCAGCTCTATCGCGCAATCTATATCAAAAAGAAAATTAACTATTGTTGCACCCTATTTTGCACGTGTCAAAATAAGATTCAACTAGTTGTTTCTGTGTTGATGATAAAGCGAGTCGACACCTAATATTTAAGGGTATACTAGGGTACCTATAAATTATTAAGATCATTATCCTATTAGTCTGCTAACCAGTGAGATTTGTGTGAGGGTTTTTATTCTTCTAAGAGGAAGGTGTTAGGCACCCCCTAGAATCTACCTAAGGTAGCTCCATAGGACTTATACTAGGTTCGGGGAATTTAGATGTCTATATCTTGCTTAGTTGGTGCTAAAATGTATGGCTTACCTTATGCTATGTTGTAAAACTTATCAATTTTGAAAGATAAGTAGTGTATATACTTTGAAAAGGTGTAATTGTATTTAAAAGAAAAGCCCTTTGAAAATGTCTATACAATTGAAAGAGCGTTTTAGAAAAATGGATTTATAACACTTACTTTACTAATAAAATGTGGTTAAGTTTAAAATATTTGACTTTTGAAACAAAGTGGCTATTTGTTTAAAGTAAGAACTATTTGAGAAACGAGGCTTAGATATACCTTGGAAATTTGATTCAAATCCTCATATTCAAATTCAAATCGTTTGAAAGATCCTTAATTGCAGCAGTATTCGTTTGATTTTGTAGAAATATCCCCCTTTTGGAAATCATTTATGGATTTTTTGGTTGTTCATCTTGTATTAGAAAGAGAAGGCTGTTGATTTTTGCAAATCTGTCTTAGTTTCAAAACTTCATGAAAATTTGTTAGTAAGAACAAGGATAGAAGTTGAATAAAAGAAGCGATTAATAATTAGAATTAATTAATACTAAGTTGCAGTACCTTTGTTTTTACCTACGTCTTTAAGGCTTGCCTAGGTTATTACTATAACTCAAAGATATAAAGTCAGACATTCAATCAATATCGTCAGTGTTGATATATATAGGAATAGCAGTAAACTTATAAAAGCTGTGTAAGAAAAGAAATGGACTCATAGTTTTGGTCCTAAAAGAGATTAGGCCCAACAGACTGTGAAAACAAACAACAACAGCTTCGATGACTCCAAGGTTCAGGCAAGCATTTGGGTCTGACTTCTTTGAGAACTCGGCAGGCCCAATTCAGACACATGCATAACAAAGGAGAAGGTTATTAGACATATGGTCCAATATAATATTTAAACATAAGTAACACCAATATAGACCCAAGACAAAACTGTAACAATCAATAGTAGTTAGGAATGTGAAGTTACACAAAGTAAAGCAATTTATAGTGAAACCTTCGTTTCCATTTAACACTAAACCTAAAGATATTAGCAAATGTCTATAATTAAAGGCTTAGGGTAAGATTCCATTCATGGCTGAGATACTCTTTGATCCTTGGCACTTCAAAGTTCACAAGGGTCTCAAGGACCCAGAGCAGTGCTTGTGTCAGAGAGAATATCTCAACCAAGAACTAAATTCTACTCCCAAATACCCTTAACTACTCACACTTACTCTTCCCTACAAGTTTAAGTGCTAATGAGGCACTCAATGTAAATTACAATACAACAGTAATGACAACACACTAGGAGATGTATATTTATTGTAAATAACTGTTCAGAATACTACAGATAACACCAAAAGAGATCATAGTTCACATACAAGCATGTAATACACTGTCATGTACTTTATCAGGCTTCAGAGTACTCAAATAAAATCAGTTACAGGTGATGGCAAGTATTGAGAACACCAACATGCCGATACAAAAACTCATAACAGATAAGTCATGTAGTTCAAAGGAGCAAAGGAGCTATCATGTGTATTAACATCACTAATCCTACTGGCAGGTTCATACTTATAAGGGTTCTTAATTGTGGTCATATATTTAGTCCTGTATGCACTTAATGAAAGTCTACACATAGATTAACACTCAAGTTCTTACTAAGTATAGGGGTTAACAGTCCACTTCAGAGTTCTTAAAAGTGTCACAACCCCAAATGTCCCTCCGTAGGATATCCTGATGGCACCTAGTCTCTACGACTAGGTAAGCTTAACATGCATAGAGAAATAGTGGAAATAGTACTAGAACTTCAAATAAAAACCTTCATACTATAATAATAAAATCAACAGTACAATACTCGAAAACCCAGTGAAATGGAGTCATAAGATCTACAAGATGGTACTACAAGTCTCGAAATACAAAACTGTTTGAAACTAGAAAGAAACAATGGAATGTCTAAAATAGAAAGGGACTCCGAGGCTTGCGGATGTGAAGCAAGTATACCTTGAAGTCTCCAAAAGTAGCAACTTAAATCAACTCTAGCGTCCGGCATGGGCAAACATACCTGGATCTGTACAAAAAGATGTGTAGAAGCGTAGTATGAGTATACCACAACGGTACCCAGTAAGTATCAAGCCTAACCTTAGTAGAGTAGTGACGAGGCCAGTTCAATACACCTACTAGGATATAATGAACGGAATGAAAATGTAATAACATGAAGTAATGGGAAGCAAAGCAATAAATAATATGAAACAGGTTAATAACATAGACTAACGAAAGGATTGTAAGCATAGAGGTAACATAAGGAAAGCAATCGAAAAGAACCACAATGTTCATATATGGACAATAACTGATTGAACAAGGAAGAACAAAACAAAATGAAGTGTTCCCACCAAATAACTCTTTACAACACGAGATAAACAACAGGAATCTAAACGAGGTACCGCCTCGTGTAAAATAAGAATCCCAACCGAGGTACCGCCTCGTATATAATAAAAATCACAACCGAGGTACCGCCTCATATTCACATTTCTCAATTTAAATCACAATCTTTCCTTATAGCGCCGTGTGAGCCTTACATTTAAATAGTTTTGAAAATAGTTTTCTCGAAATAGCTACACGCACTTTAGACCACCTTATGATGCCACGTGGCTTCACGTAATTCCCTTACAAGCAAAATGCACATAAGTCCCTCCTTATGTCGCCGCATGCACGTCAATACCACAACACAATAACAACTCGCACCCCAAGTGCCCATATGTCACAACTTGCCAATAATTAACAATATCAATGTTTCTACAACAACAGCCCATGGCTCAACCACAATATGTACAAGAACATCAACAATAACAAGGAATGTAAAATTCTCAACAAGAAAGATGTCTCAACAATTAACACTTCACCTCAATGTGATAACGGTTTTCACAACTTCAATACCAATAACTTAACAATGAGAAAGATAATGTGCAACCATGATACTAAATAAGAATAACTCATAATAGAAGAGATAACTTATACCACCGATGACTTCAAATAAGGATAATCAACAATGAAAGAGATAACATGTAACAATGACTTCAAATAATGATAATCAATAATGAAAGAGATAACATCTAACAATATCTTCAAATAAGGGTATATCAACAATGAAAGAGATAACATATAACAATGACTTCAAATAATGATAATCAATAATGAAAGAGATAACATCTAACAATATCTTCAAATAAGGGTATATCAACAATGAAAGAGATAACATGTCACAATGAGAGAGGAAACATGTTCAACTATAGCATAAGGGCAAAATATCAAGTAAGATTTGAACAAGTATTAACAAAGTCATTTAAGGCATGTGAAGATAGACTAACACAAATAAGATATTACTTGTGGAGGAGGAAGGAACCTTACAATGCTTACAAGAAGATTTGTGTAAAGGGGCTACCATTCAAAATTTCCTTCTCCATGTGGAAAGTTACCACTTGATGATTTCATGAGGATATTGGTATACTTAATGGCGTCTAAATGTTGGTGTTGTGTGAATCCGGAGGAGGAAAGTTTTCACCATCTATTTTTTAGATCTTATGCTGCTAAGAAAGTGTGGTCATACTTCCTATCATGTGCAGGTATAGGAGTGGAGGGACTGTTGTTTCATCAAGTAGTCATCAAATGTGGGACTGCTAATGTTGTGCCCAGATTACAACCAATTATGCAATCATTACCATCCATTATTGTGTGAAAACTTTGGAAGTGAAGAACTAGCTACAAATATGGAGATCCAGTTACTATAAGTAGGGTAATATATTAGGTGTCTACAACTCTTCAATCACTTGTTAAAGTGAGAAAGCCAAGTCTCCAAAATGTTCCTCATAAGTGGCCTAACTTACTGCATGTAATGGAGCATTATACTCCTTGTTTGAAGGATACTAAAGTGATCTAAGAATACCCTAATCTAGGGTGGATAAAGGTGAACGCAGATGCAGCTTCTAGGGGAAACCCAGGTAGGAGTTCAATTGGTTTTGTACTAAAAAATGAATATGGGGATGTAGTCTATGCGTATGGCAAGGAAATACAAGAGGGTACTAATACAGAAGCTGAGGCAAAGGTAGTCGGGGATGCTTTGAAGTACTGTATTGAGCAGGACTATGTTCTTATTGATTTGCATACAGATTCAGTGCTACTTCATAATGTAATATCTAGAAAGTGGGCTGTCCCATGGTCAATTGCAGTATATGTCGAGGAAATCAAGGAGCTCAAGGCACGAGCTAATGTCACAGTGTCACATACTCATAGAGAAGGCAATAGGTTGGCTAATCACCTTGCAAACTATGCCTTGGATGTAGGCCATATAGAATATCATTATTTTGGAGATCTAGATATTCAAGGAAGGAGGATTGTCAATAACGATAAATTACAATGCCCATACCTAAGGATCAGAGTTGTAAGGAGATAGGAGGTGAGGAGGAAATGAGTACAAAGAAGAATAAGAACACTGGAGACAATATATATGATCAACATGCTCAAATCCTTAAGGAGGACAACATGAGGGTTTGTTTGTATACTAACTTTGTGTTCTGTTTTGCAAGGAGATGTTACTGTATCCATGCCTTACCATTAGACACAAATTCAATGAATGGTATTATCACTTAGTGCTCATTCCCTTGAAGGCGTGTCAATGGTAAGCACAAGTATGGAAACAAAATGGCAAAGGAAGAAGCTGGAACTGGACAGTGCCGTTGTAATTCTCGATTATAGGAAACAAGTACTGAAGATCCAATACTCCAATGTTTTGGATAGTTTGGTACAATCAATAGGCTTCTCTACCACACCAGGGACATCACAAGTTTTGACACGCAACATATGGCTGCCCAGGTTTTAAAACATAGGAATTCCACGAGGTGTTGAACTTTGGGGCCAACAAATGGGTGTAGAGATCCATTGTGAAGTGAGAACTCAATGCATTTCATTACCTCAATAACCCAGTTTTGGTATCAAGTAAAGCTGTTACTCACTCACAACGGGAGGTCACACGAATCTTTGACCAAAACTTGCAAAACAAAAGATGCGCAAAAATGCTGGACAATGGAGTATGTTGGATTTGCGTATGCTATTTAAATGTTTCTTGCAAATGAAAGTACACACATTATTTTTAGATGGCTATGGAAGAGTTTGGATGCTAAGGTTGTTAACAAAAGGCGAGCTCAAAGAGGACAGACTGAAGATCGAAGACAACTGCCCAGTTTTGCAGATTGCTGGGCACTGTTGATAACACTGTTTTGGATGATCAAGCACCAATATTAGAGACTATGGCTTTGTGTTATTTCCACATACAAGGTCTGGTTTTATGCATGATTTGGATTACTTTTATAGTTCGACTTGGTATTACTTGGGTAGATTGTAATGACCTGGCTAGTCATTTTGAGTAATTTAGCCAATATCCCCTATTTATTGACTCCTCTATGTTGTATTATGGTAATGTGACTTTCCGGGGTGTTTGTATTGTGTTTCGAATAAGTTTCAGAGTAAAATGGGACACATAGTCCCTAAGTTAGAAGTTTAAGTTGAAGTAGTTGACCATAGTTTGTCTTTTGGGTATACGACTCCAGAATCGAGTTTTTGTCAGTTCCAATAGCTCTGTATGGTGATTTAGGACTTAGGAGCATGTCTGGATATTGATTTGGAGGTCCGTAGGTCATTTCGGCTTGAATTGGCGAAAGGCTAAAAGTTGAAGGTTTGGAAGCTTGAGACGTTTGACCAAGAGTTAACTTTATTGATACCAGGGTCAGATTCCAATTCTGGAAGTTGGAATAGATACGTTGTGTCAATTTTGACCCGTCTGAAAAATTTGAGGTCAATCAGAGTTGTTTTGGTATGATTCGACGTTAGTTTTGGAAGCCGGATGTTCATAGTTTCAATAGGCTTGAATTGGGTTGTGATTTGTAGAATCAATGTTGTTTGATGTGAGTTTTTGCTTCGAGTAGGTTCGTTATGTGTTTTAGGAATTGTTGGGATATTCGGACGGGGTTTCTGAGGTCCCGGGTGTGAGTCATAATGAAATCAGATCATTTTTTGACTTGGTTGATTTGTTGAAGCTGTTGGTTTTCTATTCTGATTTCTTTCTACGCATTCGCAAAGTTTCTCCCGCAATCGCGTAGAGTCCTCAGGGACTTCTGGGATTTTTCTCTTTGCATTTGTGAATGCAAGGGTGCGATCGCAAAGTTTGCTGAGCTGGGTCATCGTGAATGCGTGAGGTATATCATGTTCGCGTATAAGGAAGGTGAGGCTGGGGCTGAGTCACATTGCTCATTGTTTTTGCAACTGGCTTAACGCAATCACAAAGAAGATTTTATTGAGCTGGGGAGAATTATTTTACGGGATCGTGAGTCTTTGTCCACGATCGTGATAGAGGACGACTGGGCAGCAGTATTAAAATTTCAAAATGTGGGTTTCATCTCATTTTTCATCTTTTAGACCTAGTAACTTCAGTTTGTGCAATGTTTTGAGGGATTTTTGAGGAATTATCGGGGTAAGTGAATCTAACTCGGATTTTGCTATTATATATGAATCCATCTTTAATTTTTGTCATCTCATTAGTAATTTGAGTTGGAAAATTTGGGAAAGAGTTTTGAAACTTCTTAGACTAAACTTTGGGGATTTGAAAAGCGATTTGAAGTCGGATTCGAGTAGTTCTTATATGGTTTGACTCGTTATCGAATGGGTGTTCAGATTTTGTAATTTTGTTCGGGTTCCAAGACGCGAGCCCAGGGTTTACATTTTCAGTAGACTCTTTGTTTCTCTTTAAAGATTGCAACTTTATTGTTCGGAATAGCTTCGTGTAGTTTGTATTTATGGTATGAAATTGTTTTGGCTATATTCGAGCCGTCCGAAGTTGGATAATCACGGGAAAGACTTACTAGCGGATTGAGTTTGCGTGTTTTGAGGTAAGTGTCTTGACTAACTCTGTGTGGGGGAATTATCCCTTAGGATTGGTGTTGTTATGTGTTAATTGCGATACGTGGAAGCCGTGTACGCAAGGTGACAAGTGTGTACACGGGCTAAATGTGATAATTGACCGATTTTAGCTATGTAGATTCCTTTCATGCCTTTAATTGAGTTTTCATAAAATGTTATATTCATCATCATTAGTCCATCTTGATATGCTTTACTTGACAACGTTAATACTTGTCGTATCTCTTACTTGCTAATTGTCTTTACATGTTTAGTTGAAATTATTGTTCTCTCTATTCCTTATTCCTTATGTAACCGTTGAAGTTCCTTTACTTGATGTTGATATTCTTGAAATATCTTATTGTTGAATTTGGTGCTGAAGTATAAAGGTCATGATTTACATTGAGGCAAAGTTGTAAAGTTGTTGAAATATCTTTTTGTTGAGTTATTCACTTTCGGTTGCTATTGCAGAGAGTCTTGTGCATATTGTAGTTGAGCCATGGGCTATTTATTGTGGAAATGCTATTATTGTTGACTTCATTGGCAAGTTGTGATATTGGGCACTTGAGGTGCGATTTGTGATATATTTTGATATTGATACGCATTCGGTGGTATAAGGATTTGGGTTGAAACGCATGTGGTGTGATAGGGTGGGCTTGATATGCGTGTTGGTAGTAAGGGAACTACTTGAATCCATGCGGTGTGGTTAGGTGGCCTAAAATGCGGGTAGCTTTTTTGGGAAAATGATTTTCAAAACTAAATGCAATGCTCCCGCGGTGATATAAGAAAAGATTGTGATTTTATTTGTGAAACGAGACTACGAGGAGGTACCTTGGTAGTGATTCTTGTTAATACCTTTCAATTACATCACTTCTGTTTTGTTGCATTGTTCCATGGGTATTTTATTCTTTGTTTTCTTCTGTGATGTCTTAATTGCCTTAGTTCAGTGTAGCTATTCTTGTTATAATTGTCCATTGTATCATTTCCATTGTTTTTCATTATCATGTTGTCATATATACCTGTTCAGTCTCTTACCAGCCTAGGCACCAATAAGTCGAGCTCGGATTTAGAGACTTCAAGGTATACCTGTCGGCGTCCGCATGCGTCGGAGTCACCCTCTATATATTTCTATTTCATTTTACTTTGTTATAGATACTGTTGTATAAGGATGTTCAGTATACTCTTGTAGAGCTTGTGACTTGGTGTCACTAGGTTTTGGGAGTTTTGTTCTATTGAGTTGCGGAGTTCTTTTATGATTGTTGTTGAGTTATTTGAAGTTTTTTATCATTTCTCAGTTAAAATCTGTATGTATATTAGGCTTACCTAGTCTTATATACTAGATGCCATCACGACATCATACGGAGGAAAATTCAGGTCGTGACAAGTTGGTATCAGAGCTCTAGTTCACAAGTTTTATGAGTCACATGCAGGTTTAGTAGAGTCTCAAGGAACGGTATGGAGACATTTGTACTTATCTTCGAGAGGCTATGGAACTGTTAAGAAAATTCACTTCTTTGATCCCTTATAGTGCGAATTTGTTTACTTCGAAATTCTAAATCTTGTCTTTCTATTCTCTCACAGATGGTGAGGACACGCATCGCTGGATTCGATGATCAGAAAGTCGCGCCCCCTGCTAGAGCTGCGAGAGGCCGAGGCTGGGGCAGAGGCTGAGGAGAGGCACGTGGTGCAGCTAAAGCACCTGCTCGAGCTGCGACATAGGAGCCACCAGTAGCTCTAGTTAGGGGCCAAACACCTGATGCGCCTGCTGCTACCCCTGCACTTCAAGAGACTCTCGCCCAGTTCTTGAGCATGTTTGTCACCCTAGCTCAAGAGGGGTTCATTCCACTTGCACTGGCCACATCTCAGGTTGGGGGAGGAGCACATACCCTTGCAGCCCATACTTTAGAGCACCGGGTCCATGTTGACAAGGTCCCATAGGTTATACTAGTGCAGCCAGTTGTCCTAGTTCAATCTGAGTTTAGGGCAGCAGCATCTGAGGAGGAGCAGCTCAGACTCAAGAGGTACAAGAAGTACCATCCTCCTACTTTCAGCGGCCTAACTATAGAGGATGCACAGGGCTTTCTAGAGAAGTGCCACCATCGAGCGGGGTTGCTTTCACTACTTTCCACCTGTCAGGACTAGCATACCATTTTTAAATTCTTCTTAGGAGGTTAGCCCTGCTGAGGCAACTTCACTCATATGGGCTCAGTTTTCAGTGATGTTCCTGAGAGAGTTTGTTCCCCAGAACCTTCGGTATGCATGGCGCGCGGAGTTTGAGCAGTTGTGCCAGGGTTCTATGACCATATCAGAGTATGCTGTTAGGTTCAGTGAGTTGCCCAGACATGCACCTGCCTTAGTTTCCACAGTCAGAGAGCGAGTCTGTCGATTTATCGAGGGGCTCAACAATGGTATTAGATTCAACATGGATCGATAGTTGGAGACTGATACTCTATATCAGTAGGTGGTTGAGATCGTATGAAAATTAGTGGGTATGCGGGGCCGGGAGAGAGAGGATTGGGAGGCCAAGAGGCCTCGAGATTCTGGCACATATAGTGGTGCCCGTGCCCCAGTTACAGCCCGTCATGGTAGAGGTAATATGAGTCATCTAGTTCATTCAGCACTTCAAGCTTCTAGTGGTATTCCGGCTACTCCTAGGTCTCAGGTTGCCAATTATGCACTGCCACTGTCTAGTGCAACTTCCGCATGAGGTACTTTCAACGGTCAGTCTAGCCGACTAGGCCCGAGCCAGTTTTAGCAGCCACGCCCACCGAGAGCGTTTTGAGTGTGGTGATACTCGTCATATGGTGAGGGACTGCCCCAGACTCATGAGGGGTGCACCTCCATAGACTACTTAGGCTCCACGTATTCCACAGGGTCCCTAAACTTCTTAGACCATGGTTACCGCACCAGTTGCCACTCTACCTGCTCAGCCGGCTAGGGGTGGAGGTCAGGCGGATGGTGGTATCCCTAGAAGGGGAGGCCAAGCCAGATGTTATGCTCTTCCAAGTAGGACGGAGGCAGTTACATCAGACTCAGTTATCAAGGGTATTGTTTCAGTTTGTCATAGAGATGCATCAGTCTTTGATCCATGCTCCACTTATTCATATGTATCATCTTACTTTGCTCCGTATTTGGGTATATTCCGTGATTCTTTGAGTTCTCCTGTCTATGTGTTCACGTATTTGGGAGATTCCATTATTGTTGACGGCGTGTATCGGTCGTGTTTAGTTATTCTTGGTGGTTCTGAGACCAGAGTTGATCTATTGTTGCTCAGTATGGTAGACTTTGATGTTATTTTGGGCATGGACTGGTTGTCTCCCTATCATACTATTCTTGATTGTCATGCCAAGACGGTGACGTTGGCTATGCCAGTTTTGCCGCGATTGGAGTGGAGAGTACTTTGGAATATATTCCTAGCAGGGTGGAGTCTTTTCTTAAGGCACAACGGATGTTTGGGAAGGGGTATGAGGCATATCTAGCCTTTGTGAGAGATGTTAGTGTTGATACTCCTATTGTTAAGTCAATTCTAATAGTGAGAGACTATCCAGATGTATTTTCGACAGATTTTTCAGGCATGCTGCCGGATAGGGATATCGATTTTGGTATTGACTTGTTGCCGGGCACTCAACCCATTTTTATTTTCCATGTCGTATGGCCCAGCGGAGTTTAAGGAGTTAAAGGAACGGTAGCAAGAGTTACTTGATAAGGGCTTCGTCTGGCCCAGCGTGTCACCTTGGGGTGCTCCAGTCTTGTTTGTATACAAGAATGATGGTTCTATGCGCCTGTGTATTGATTATCGATAGTTGAACAAGGTTACAGTGAAGAACAGGCATCCATTGCCACGCATTGATGACCTATTTTATCAGCAACAGGTTGTTAGAGTGTTCTCAAAGATTGATTTGCGGTCAGGTTATCACCAACTAAAGATTCAGGATTCGGATATTTTGAAGACTGCCTACATGACTCGGTATGGTCATTAGGAGTTCCTTGTGATGTCATTTGGGCTGACCAACGCCCAAGCACCATTCATGCACTTGAGGAATAGTGTATTCCAACCCTAGCTTGACTCGTTTATCATTGTGTTTGTTGACGACATCTTGGTGTACTTATGGAGCTGGGAGGATCATGAGAAGCACCCGAGGATTGTGCTATAGACCTAGAGGGAATAGAAGTTGTATGCAAAGTTTTTAAAGTGTGAATTCTAGCTTGATTCAGGGCCTTTTTGAGTCATGTGGTGTCGAGTGAGGGGATCAAGGTAGATCCGAAGAAGATTGAAGCAGTGCAGAGTTGGTCCAGACCGACGTCAGCTACTGAGATTCGGAGTTTTCTTGGTTTGGCAGGGTATTACCATCATTTCGTATATGGTTTGTCATCTATTGCTGCACCTATGACCAGATTGACCTAGAAGGGTGCTCCGTTCAAATAGACCAAGGAGTTTAAGGAGTGCTTTCAAAAGCTCAAGACTTCTTTGACTACAGCCCCATTGTTGGTGTTGCCTATGGGTTCGGGGTCTTTTGTTGTGTACTGTGATGCGTCACGTGCTGGCCTCGGTGCGGTGTTGATGAAATACAGTAGGGCGATTGCCTACACGTCTAGACATCTGAAGGTATATGAGAAGAATTATCTTGTCCACGACTTGGAATTAGTAGCTATTGTTCATGCCTTGAAGATTTGATGGCACTATTTGTACAGTGTCCCTTGTGAGGTCTATACTGACCACAGGAGTCTACAACATCTCTTCAAACAAAAGGATCATAACTTGCGGAAAAGGAGGTGGCTAGAGTTGCTTAAGGACCATGATATCACCATTCTATATCATCGCGGGATTGAAAATAAGGTGGCCGATGTCTTGAGTCGAAAGGCGGAGAGCTTGGGCAGTTCAGCATATCTACCGGCAACGGAGAGGCCATTATCATTGGATGTTCAGGACTTGGCCAACCAGTTTGTTAGATTGGATGTTTCGAAGACGAGTCGAGTTCTGGCTTGCGTGGTTTATCGGTCATCTCTATATGATCACATCAGAGAGCGTCAGTATGACTAACCTTATTTGCTTGTCCTCAAAGACATGATTTAGCACGGCGATGCCTAAGAGGTTACTATTGGGGGTGACGGTGTGTTACCGATGCATGGCCGGCTATGAGTGCCCAATTTGGATGGTTTGCGTGAGTTGATTCTTTAGGATGCCCACGGTTTATGGTACTCCATTAATCTAGATGTCGGTAAGATGTATCAGGACTTAAGGAAACATTATTGGTAGAGGAGGATAAACACAGACATAGTGGAGTATGTAGCTCAGTGCCTAAATTGTCAACAGGTAAAGTATGAGCATCAATGGCCAGGTGGATTGCTTCAGAGGCTTGAGATTCCTGAGTGGAAATGGGAGCGAGTTACCATGGATGTCGTTGTTGGGCTCCCACGGACTCAAATGAAGTTTGACGCAGTATGGGTAATTGTGGATAGGTTGACCAAGTCTACTCATTTCATTCCAGTAGTGACTACTTATTCTTCAGAGCAGTTGGCTCAGGCTATATTCGCAAGATTGTCCGACTTCATGGCATGCCGGTATCCATCATCTCTGAACGGGGTACATAGTTTACATCACGATTCTGGAAGGTTGTACAGTGTGATTTAGGCACACGGGTTGAGTTGAGTACAACATTCCACCTTCAGACAGACGGACAGTCCGAGCACACTATTCAGATATTGGAGGATATGCTTCATTCATGTTCTATGGAGTTCAGGGGTTCTTGGGATAAGTTCTTGCCGCTTTAGAGTTTGCCTACAACAACAGCTACCAATCGAGTATTCAGATAGATCTGTATGAGGCTGTGTATGGGAGGCAGTGTCGGTCTCCGGTGGGTTGGTTTGAGCCGGGCAAGACGAAGCTATTGGGTACTGACTTGGTTCAGGATGCTTTGGAAAAGGTTAAGTTGATTCATGATCGGATTCGTACCTCCCCATCTAGACAGAAGAGTTATGCGGATCGGAAGGTTTGTGATGTTGTATTCATGGTTGGAGAGCGGGTCTTGCTCCGGGTTTCGCCCATGAAGGGTGTTATGAGGTTCGGGAAGAAGGGTAAGTTCAGCCCTAGATATATCGGACCTCTTGAGTTTCGTAAGAGGATTGGTGATGTGCCCTACAAGCTTTCATTGCCACCTAGTCTAACTGCAGTTCATCCGGTATTCCATGATTCTATGCTCCGGAAGTATCACGATGATTCGTCATATGTGTTAGATTTCAGCTCAGTCCAATTTGAGAAGGATTTGTCTTATGTTGAGAAGCATGTGGCCATTTCGGACAGGCAGGTCCAAAAATTGAGGTCAAAGAGCATTGCTTCAGTGAAGGTTAAGTGGAGGGGCCAACCAGTCGAGGAGGCGACTTGGGAGACCGAGCATGATATACGTAGTCGTTATCCTTTTCTTTTCACCACTTCGGGTATGTATCTATACTCGTTCGAGGACAAATGTTTGTTTTAAGAGGGGGAGGATGTAACAACCCAGCCGGTCATTTTGAGTATTGTAGCCTCGATCCCTTATTTATTTCCTCCTCTATGTTGTATTATGATTATGTGACTTCCCGGGTTGTTTGGTTTTGGTTGCGAGTGTGTTTCAGAGTGAAATGGGACACATAGTCCCCAAGTTAGAAGTTTAAGTTGAAGGAGTTGACCGTAGTTTGATTTTTGTGTATACAACTTTGGAATAGAGTTTTGACGGTTCCAATAGCTCCGTATGGTGATTTTGGACATAGGAGCATGTTCGGATATTGATTTGTCTGTAGGTCATTTCAGCTTGAATTGGCGAAAGTTAGAAAAATTAAGGTTTGGAAGGTTGAGAAGTTTGACCGAGAGTTGAGTTTATTGATATCGAGGTCATATTTTGATTCCGAAAGTTGGAATAGGTCTATTGTGTCAATTATGACCTGTGTGCACAATTTGAGGTCAATCAGAGTTGTTGTGGTATGATTCAACGTTAGTTTTGGAAGTCAGATGTTCAGAGTTTCAATAGGCTTAAATTGGGTTGTGATTCGTATAATCGATGTTGTTTGATGTGATTGTTTGCCTCGAGTAGGTCTGTTATGTGTTTTAGGACTTGCTGGTATATTCAAACAGGGTCCCGGGGGTCCCGGATGTGAGTCGGAATGAAATCGGATCATTTTTGGACTTGGTTGATTTGCTGAAGCTGCTGGTTTTCTGTTATGGTTTCCTTCTACGCGTTCGCGATGTTTCTCCCGCGATCGCGTAGAGTCCTCAGGTACTGCTGGGATTTTCTCTTCGCGTTCGCGAATGCAAGGCTGCGATCATGAAGTTTATTGAGTTTGGTCATCGTGAACGCATTAGGTATATTGTATTCGCGTATAAGGAAGGTGAGGCTGGGGCTGAGTCATGCTTTGTTCATCACGTTCCCTTGGCCTGGGACGCAGTCGCATAGGTAGGGAAAGCCGGTTATCCCATTGCGACTGGCTTCACGCGATCGCGAAGAAGATATTATTGAGCGGGGGAGAATTGTTCTACGCGATCGCGAGTCTTTGTCCGCGATCGCAATAGAGGTTGACTGGGCAACAGTATTGAAGTTTTTAAATGAGGGTTTCATCTCATTTCTCATTTTTTGGACCTAGAGAGCTCGGTTTGTGGCGATGTTTCGAGGGCGTTTCACAGAAATTATTGGGGTAAGTAAATCTAACTCGGATTTTGATATTATACATGAATCCATCTTTATTTTTGTCATCTAATTAGTGATTTGAGTTAGGAAAATTTGGGGAAAAATTATGAAACTTCTTAGACTAAATTTTGTGGATTTGAAAGGCGATTTGAAGTCGGATTCGAGTAATTATTATATGGTTGGACTCATTATCGAATGGATATTCGAATTTTGGAATTTTGGTCGGGTTCCGAGATGCGAGCCCGGGGATGACTTTTTGAGTTGACTTTTTAATTTTCTTTAAAGATTGCAACTTTTGTCACGCCCCGAACCTAGGAACGAGACAAGCACCCGGTGCCTCACCTAACCTGGCGTACCAAATTGCGACTAAGGGACTCTGAACATATAATGTCATACTTTGGCCATGGGGCTACCTTGCAAGACAATTTGCAAAGCAAAATATAAAACTGAATGGAAACTAGAGCTAACTAAACATCAATATAAAGCTAGGCCGACAAGGCCGTCATAGCTACTACAGCTCACAAACCATCAAATATACATACCAGGCCTACAAACCCAACATACTGCACTAACCAACAGGATATGTCTACAAGCCTCTACTGATAGATGTACTATGATCGGAACAGGGCCCCGACCTACCCATAACATATATACAGATATACATAAGATGTACACAACACTCTAGACCTGGTAACTCCGAAAGACATGGAGCTTACCGATCAGGCTGAACTCGAGAAACACCTACTGAGGAGATCTACTCGTCCGTCTATCTGAACCTGCATGCATGAAATGCAGCGTCCCCGGAAAAGGGACGTCAGTACGAAATAATGTACCGAGTATGTAAGGCAATAACATAACTGAAAATCGAAACTGAACTGATAATATAATAACTGGAAGTAACTGGGAGTCAAAGATGATCTGGAGATATACTTACCTGCTGATACTGACTCAACTCCTTCAATATAGTAAGTAAAATAATTGTACGGCCTTATAAGGCTCGGTATATATATAACTGCTCTGCCATAGTAGGCTCGCTCATAGGCGCTCGGCCATACTAGGCTATGTATCTCGGCCATGCTGGGCTCGCTCATAGGCGCTCGGCCACAGTAGGCTCGGTATATAACTTTCCATCTGATCAGAGGTTGCCCAATAGGGGCCTGCCCATCGATTATAGCTCGATGGTAATGAAAATACTGTAATACTGTATATATAGGCTTGCTGCTCTCTTGACTGGAAGAAGACAATACTAAAATTGAATATAGAGTCTCGATAAGGAATAATATTGTAACTTATGAGACTAGAATAGTGTGAATAAATTCATGAATATGAACTTCTCTTTTGTCTCATTACTAACACATGTAGCTACGAGATCATGCCAAAATGAAGGAAGGCTTAGCCTTAACATACCTTATCACAATCTTTCCAATCACCAAGTTGAACTCACCTCTTCGCACCTTAATCTACAAGAATGATAATTATACTATCGTTAAGTTACGAAAGGTACAACTATCGCACAACGAACGACAAACCTATTTTGTATTAAAACGGGCAGCATCTCCCCTATAATCGTTACTTCCTCCAAATTCAAGATAACACCAACAATACAAGAACAGAACAATAACAACATATATACATCATTTTCTAGCCCTATATACACCATCAAATACTACAAAACAGCCCAACAGACCCCAATCTCTTCGTACACAAAACGACCACCGTAGTAGTGTCAAACGACCCGAAACTGTTATGACGAACGACCAGCCAACCACCCTACATTTATATGGTGTTTATAAACCCCCTTCCTCGTCCAAAACTCCACAAAATAGTAGTAAAACACGCAGCCCAACAGCAACACAAAACAGTCCACAAAACAGTCCGCTACAAGTGAATAACTCGAACTCACGGCTTCCGATCACCGTCCCGTGAGTTCTTACAAGTATAGAACGACTTACCATGAATTTACAGAAGAAAAACTGGATGAAAGAGAGCAGTAAACTCACCTTATTTGTTGGATAACTCAGCTCCTATCTTGGTTCTTCAAACTCTAGGTTTTACCTCCAATTAGAACTTGAAAGGGAGAGAAAATCAATTAGGGTTTGTGGGAAATTTTTGGGAGGATTCTTTGCAGAGCTTATGTCTGGTTATTATGCTCTATTTTAAGTCTAATATATGAAGAAAATAGGCCCTTAAAAGGCCTCTTTGGACGACCCGAAATGGCCCATTTTTGGGCTTTCATTTAAGCAAGTAGGTGACACACCTACTTGTCACATAGCAGCTTGCGCACTATCGCAAAAATGCTCATATCTCATTACTCCGATGTCATATTGACAAACGGTTTAATGCATTGGAAAATAGACTCATAGATCTTTAATTTGATGGGTGGAACACCCCATAACTCTAAGTATATTGGGAGAAAATCGCAGTTACATTTGACCCAAAGTTTCAGTAAAACTTATGAATGTAACTTGTGATGACTTTCATCGACTTTTGTTCCACAACTCTCTTGACTTCAAAACATAACACACGGATGTCATACGACTAATATAAATCATAACATAATCTCCTTATCATGTTAAGCACCCTAGTCTCACCCCAAAGGTATATGTTATAACATTCCCAACTTGTCGACTTTCGACGAAACATTATTTTCTTCAATTGCTTTAGCTTCTGAACTGTCCAACCCTCTTTGTACTTGTTGTTCATGATCTTCAATATTTGTAACCTCAGAGGTAACATGATTAACTTACTTTATATACTTTTAAATATTATCTCATTTTTGGTCCTACATTAGTTTGCTTACGACGCATTTTTACGTACGAAAATATAGGGTGTAACATCACTCCCCCCTTGGGAACATTCGTCCTCGAATGTTTACTCTTAGAGACTTTGGAAAATTTTGCCAAAGTATCCTTCGTACACTAGGTTAAAACCAACCTGCACGTAGCCAGAAACATACTATGCATGCCACATATGGCCAATCTTTATAAATAGCAGCAATTTGCCTCACCGACCGTAAATCATAAATATTGAAAGTGAAAAATAAAAGCTTACCTGATGACCTGCTAGCCTACATAGAGCTATGTTGTAGCGTCCCATCTCGAACCATATCTTCAGTTTGAAATAGGTGGGGGTATTTAGACTTTATTTCTTCCTCCGATTCCCACGTCATCTCTTCTACATTCTTGCTCCTCCATAAAACCTTTACGGAAGCTACCTCCTTATTTCGTAGATTGCGGATTTGTCGGTCTAGGATGGCAACTGGAATTTCCTCGTATGACAAGTCCTCTGTAATCTGTACATCATCCGTGGGCACCACTCGGGTAGGATCGCCAATGCACTTCCGTAGCATAGATACGTGAAAAACCGGATGGACAGACTCTAATTCTGAGGGCAACTCTAACTCATAAGCTACTTGGCCCACTCTCCGAATGATCCTATAAGGCCCAATATACCGTGGGCTAAGCTTGCCTTTCTTGCCAAACCTCATCACGCCCTTCATAGGTGATACCTTTAAGAATACCCAGTCATTAATCCTGAACTCTAAGTCTCGTCGCCGCACGTCAGAATATGACTTCTGACGACTCTGAGCTGTCAACAGTCGCTCCCGGATGAGCTTTACTTTCTCTATGGCCTGTTGAACCAGGTCTGGCCCATATAACCCAGATTCCCCAACATCAAACCACCCTATAGGAGATCTGCACTTACGCCCATACAAAGCCTCGTACGGAGCCATCTGAATACTGGAGTGGTAACTGTTATTATATGCAAACTCAACAAGAGGTAGATGTTCATCCCAACTTCTTTTAAAATCCAACACACATACTCGTAACATATCCTCGAGCGTCTGAATTGTGCGCTCGGCTTGTCCATCAGTCTGTGGATGAAAAGCTGTGCTGAGGTTCACCTGAGTCCCTAGACCTCTCTGAAATGACCTCCAAAAATGTGCTGTAAACTGAGCCCCACGGTCAGATATAATAGAAACTGGTACTCCGTGTAGCCGCACTATCTCCTTAATATATAACTTGGCATAATCTTCTGCTGTATATGTAGATCTGACCGGTAGGAAGTGAGCTGATTTCGTGAGCCTATCGACTATCACCCATATGGAATCGAACTTACGATTAGAACGAGGTAAACCCGTGATAAAGTCCATGTTTATCGCCTCCCATTTCCATGTCGGGATCTCTATAGTCTGCATTAGTCCTCCAGGCTTCTGGTGCTCTATCTTCACTTGCTGGCAACTAGTACATTGAGCGACAAACTCAGCAATGTTCTTCTTCATATCATTCCACCAGTACACATCCTTAATGTCATGATACATCTTCGTCGACCCAGGATGGATGGAATACCATGAATAATGTGCCTCTGACATAATCCTGTCTCGTAGCCCTGCTACATCTGGAACACACAAACGACCCCTATATCTGAGAACCCCATCTCCCTTTAGCTCTAACAGTGGCTTCTTCTGCTGCGGAACTCGCTCTCTCAGCTCGACCAACTCTGGGTCCTCGTACTGCCTTTCCTTGACTTCCGCTATGAGGGATGATTTTGTAGTGTTTTGGAGTACAACTCCACCATCCTCAGAATCTACTAACCGAACCCCCAACGAAGACAATTGATGAATCTCTCTAGCTAATTGTCTTTTCTTGGGCTCTACATGTGCTAAGCTACCCATAGATCGGCGACTTAAGGCATCTGCTACAACATTAGCTTTCCCTGGATGGTAGAGAATGTTAACATCGTAATCTTTCAATAACTCAAGCCATCGCCTCTGTCGCAAATTCAACTCTTTCTGCTTGAAGATATATTGTAGGCTTTTATGATCAGTAAATACATCAACATGAACACCATATAAATAATGCCGCCATATCTTAAGTGCATGGACAACCGCAGCTAACTCGAGGTCGTGGGTCGGATAATTCCTCTCGTGCTTCCTCAACTGCCTTGAAGCATACGCAATTACCTTCCCATGTTGCATCAGGACACATCCTAACCCGACACCTGATGCATCACAATACACGGCATAACCCTCTAGACCCTCTGGAAGTGTTAGAACTGGAGCTGAGGTCAACCTGTTCTTAAGCTCTTGGAAACTCCGCTCACAAGCCTCTGTCCATTGAAACTTAGTTTCTTTCTGTGTCAACTTCGTCAATGGTGCCGAAAGGGAAGAAAAACCCTCTACGAACCTCCGATAGTATCCTGCTAAGCCTAGAAAGCTACGAACCTCTGTCGGAGTGGTAGGTCTAGGCCAAGATTTCACAGCCTCAATCTTCTGAGTGTCCACCTTTATCCCTTCATCTGATACAATATGCCCCAAGAATGCTACAGACTTCAACCAGAACTCACATTTAGAAAACTTAGCGTACAACTTACAATCACGGAGGGTTTGGAGTACCGCTCGCAGGTGGTCCGCATGCTCATCCTCTGAACGGGAATAAACTAGAATATCATCAATAAATACTATCACGAACAGATCTAAAAATGGTCGGAATAGGCTATTCATCAAGTCCATAAATACAGCGGGTGCATTAGTCAACCCGAAGGACATGACAAGGAACTCGAAGTGGCCATATCGGGTCCTGAAGGCTGTCTTCGGAATATCTTTTTCCCGAACTCTGACTTGGTGGTACCCCGACCTCAAATCTATCTTTGAAAAGCATCTAGCCCCCTGCAACTGATCAAACAAGTCATCGATCCTTGGAAGTGGATACTTATTCTTAATAGTTACCTTGTTCAGCTGCCTATAATCGATACACATCCTCAGCGAGCCGTCTTTCTTCCGCACAAATAGTACTGGTGCACCCCAAGGTGAGGTACTGGGCCTGATGTAACCTTTCTCCAACAAATCTTTTAACTGCTCCTTCAACTCCTTCAATTCGCCAGGTGCCATTCTATACGGAGGGACGGATATTGGTTGAGTTCCTGGAAGCAAATCGATGCTAAAATCAATCTCTCGCTCTGGAGGAATACCTGGAAGCTCATCTGGAAACACATCTGCATACTCTTTGACTACGGGAATAGACTGAAGTGTAGGTATCTCAGCATCTGCATCTCTAACTCGCACAATATGATAAATGCACCCTTTTGCGATCATTTTCCTCGCCTTCAGATAGGAAATAAACCTACCTCTGGGTGTTGGTGTATTACCTACCCATTCAAGGACTGGCTCACCCGAAAAATGAAATCTGGCTGCCTTTGCTCGGCAATCAACTGTGGCATAGCAAGCTGCCGACCAGTCCATGCCCATGATAGCATCAAAATCCATCATCTCTAGCTCAACTAGGTCAGCTGAGGTCTGACGACTACAAATTGTCACCGTACAACCTCGGTAAACCCGTCTAGCAATAATCGATTCTCCGACCGGTGTAGATACCGCAAAAGGATCACTTAGTATTTCAGGCACTATACCAAACTTCCTCGCGACAAATGGGGTAATATACGATAAAATAGATCCTGGGTCTATCAAAGCATAAGCATCGTGAGAGCAAATGGTTAATATACCTGTCACAACGTCTGGTGAAGACTCCTGGTCCTGTCGACCTGCTAAAGCATAGATACGGTTCTGATTACCACTTGAACTGGAACCTCTACCTCTGCCCCGACCTCTACCAGCCGAAGACTGAGACTCACGCCCTGAAGGATGCACGGACATAGATGATCCTGTTGCTGAACTCGCTGGTTGTGCCATTCCCCCCGAATCTCTATTTGGGCAATCCCGCATCATATGCCCTGGACGCCCACATGTATAACAAGCATCAGAACCTGCTCGGCATTGGCCCAAGTGTCCTCTACCACAGATGTCACACCGTGGAGGAAATGACCATGTCTGCGCAGATCCTCGCTGTCGCTGCAAACCCGATGCCCGTGAGCTCTCACCTGGTCCTGACTGAGTATAGCGGTCATACCTGTAACCCTGTAACCGAGGTGGCGGAGGCCTAGGTGGCCGTCCGAAGTACTGGGTCCTATAACTACCCTGAGATTGCTCCTGAGACCTAGGAAATCTCATCCTCTTACGTTGCCCTTGCTCAGCCCTCTCTGTACCCTGCTGCCGACGCCTACCCCTTTCTATATTCTGGGCGAATGCCTGAATCCGGGAGATATCCATACTATCCTGCAATGCAGCGGTGGCACATGCCTCGGTTAACTCTGGGGCTAACCCTGCTATAAACCTGTGAATCCTGTCCCGCATAGTAGCAACTATGGATGGTGCATATCTGGCCAATGAGTCAAAACGGAGACTATACTCTCGAACACTCATATTACCCTGCTTGAGGGCTAGAAACTGATCGACTCGAGCCTGTCGGATCTCCCGTGGTAAGTACTGGTCAAGGAAGGCATCTGAAAAATTCTCCCAAATAGCTGGAGGTGCATCACGTCCCCTGGACCTCTCCCATCCCTCGTACCAAAGGATGGCTATATCTCGGAGTCGAAAAGCTGCTAGCTCAACTGCCTCTTTCTCCGTGGCATGCATAACACGAAAGATCCTGTGAAGCTGATCTATGAAATCCTGCGGGTCCTCCCTCTGATCTGTCCCCGTGAACTCTGGGGGACTCAAAGCAATAAACTCTCGGACCCTTGAACTCCCAGACCCCTCAGAAGTTCCTGCACTAGCTGATGCCCTAGCCTGTTGCTGGGTAGCTACCAACTGTGTCAACAAATGCACCGCACTCCTCAAGTCCTGATCTGATGGAAGTGGAGGGGGAACTGGATGTGCGGTTTCCCTAGGAATCTCCGTAGTTGGTGGAGGAGCCGGTAATGGCTGAGTAGGGGTCTCGCCTTGAGCCTCAGACTGGGCCCCATCTACTGGGGGTACCCTGCTGGTCCCCTCACCTGCTGCTGTATCTCTCCTCTGGCTAGCCGTAGTCTTCCTAGTCACCGTCATCTGTGCATGCAAACACCAACACATAAGTTTAATTCAAATTTCCTATAACTCAGTTCTATAGCACGATTTAGATTTCAAAGAAGGGTAACTAACTCCTAAATGCCCTGTAGTGCCCTGCTTATATAATGTGGTGCACAACACATCTATAAACAAGACTCTACTAGACACAGCTTGTAGACTCCCTAGGATAGAACTGCTCTGATACCAAGTTTGTCACGCCCCGAACCTAGGAGCGAGACAAGCACCCGGTGCCTCACCTAACCTAGCGTACCAAATTGCGACTAAGGGACTCTGAACATATAATGTCATACTTTGGCCATGGGGCCACCTTGCAAGACAATTTGCAAAGCAAAATATAAAACTGAATGGAAACTAGCGCTAACTAAACATCAATATAAAGCTAGGCCGACAAGGCCGTCATAGCTACTACAGCTGACAAACCATCAAATATACATACCAGGCCTACAAACCCAACATACTGCACTAACCAACAGGATATGTCTACAAGCCTCTACTGATAGATGTACTATGATCGGAACAGGGCCCCGACCTACCCATAACATATATACAGATATACATAAGATGTACACAACACTCTAGACCTGGTAACTCCGAAAGACATGGAGCTTACCGATCAGGCTGAACTCGGGAAACACCTACTGAGGAGATCTACTCGTCCGTCTATCTGAACCTGCATGCATGAAATGCAGCGTCCCCGGAAAAGGGACGTCAGTACGAAATAATGTACCGAGTATGTAAGGCAATAACATAACTGAAAATCGAAACTGAACTGATAATATAATAACTGGAAGTAACTGGGAGTCAAAGATGATCTGGAGATATACTTACCTGCTGATACTGACTCAACTCCTTCAATATAGTAAGTAAAATAATTGTACGGCCTTATAAGGCTCGGTATATATATAACTGCTCTGCCATAGTAGGCTCGCTCATAGGCGCTCGGCCATACTAGGCTATGTATCTCGGCCATGCTGGGCTCGCTCATAGGCGCTCGGCCACAGTAGGCTCGGTATATAACTTTCCATCTGATCAGAGGTTGCCCAATAGGGGCCTGCCCATCGATTATAGCTCGATGGTAATGAAAATACTGTAATACTGTATATATAGGCTTGCTGCTCTCTTGACTGGAAGAAGACAATACTAAAATTGAATATAGAGTCTCGATAAGGAATAATATTGTAACTTATGAGACTAGAATAGTGTGAATAAATTCATGAATATGAACTTCTCTTTTGTCTCATTACTAACACATGTAGCTACGAGATCATGCCAAAATGAAGGAAGGCTTAGCCTTAACATACCTTATCACAATCTTTCCAATCACCAAGTTGAACTCACCTCTTCGCACCTTAATCTACAAGAATGATAATTATACTATCGTTAAGTTACGAAAGGTACAACTATCGCACAACGAACGACAAACCTATTTTGTATTAAAACGGGCAGCATCTCCCCTATAATCGTTACTTCCTCCAAATTCAAGATAACACCAACAATACAAGAACAGAACAATAACAACATATATACATCATTTTCTAGCCCTATATACACCATCAAATACTACAAAACAGCCCAACACACCAATCTCTTCGTACACAAAACGACCACCGTAGTAGTGTCAAACGACCCGAAACTGTTATGACGAACGACCAGCCAACCACCCTACATTTATATGGTGTTTATAAACCCCCTTCCTCGTCCAAAACTCCACAAAATAGTAGTAAAACACGCAGCCCAACAGCAACACAAAACAGTCCACAAAACAGTCCGCTACAAGTGAATAACTCGAACTCACGGCTTCCGATCACCGTCCCGTGAGTTCTTACAAGTATAGAACGACTTACCATGAATTTACAGAAGAAAAACTGGATGAAAGAGAGCAGTAAACTCACCTTATTTGTTGGATAACTCAGCTCCTATCTTGGTTCTTCAAACTCTAGGTTTTACCTCCAATTAGAACTTGAAAGGGAGAGAAAATCAATTAGGGTTTGTGGGAAATTTTTGGGAGGATTCTTTGCAGAGCTTATGTCTGGTTATTATGCTCTATTTTAAGTCTAATATATGAAGAAAATAGGCCCTTAAA
The DNA here is from genome assembly GCF_000390325.3 of Nicotiana tomentosiformis. NCBI lineage: Eukaryota > Viridiplantae > Streptophyta > Magnoliopsida > Solanales > Solanaceae > Nicotiana > Nicotiana tomentosiformis. The sequence continues at coordinate 42,407,232 of NC_090822.1, forward strand.
AGGCCTCTTTGGACGACCCGAAATGGCCCATTTTTGGGCTTTCATTTAAGCAAGTAGGTGACACACCTACTTGTCACCTAGCAGCTTGTGCAGTATCGCAAAAATGCCCATATCTCATTACTCCAATGTCATATTGACAAACGGTTTAATGCATTGGAAAATAGACTCATAGATCTTTAATTTTATGGGTGGAACACCGCATAACTCTAAGTATATTGGGAGATAATCGCAGTTACATTTGACCCAAAGTTTCAGTAAAACTTATGAATGTAACTTGTGATGACTTTCATCGACTTTTGTTCCACAACTCTCTTGACTTCAAAACATAACACACGGATGTCATACGACTAATATAAATCATAACATAATCTCCTTATCATGTTAAGCACCCTAGTCTCACCCCAAAGGTATATGTTATAACATTCCCAACTTGTCGACTTTCGACGAAACATTATTTTCTTCAATTGCTTTAGCTTCTGAACTGTCCAACCCTCTTTGTACTTGTTGTTCATGATCTTCAATATTTGTAACCTCAGAGGTAACATGATTAACTTACTTTATATACTTTTAAATATTATCTCATTTTTGGTCCTACATTAGTTTGCTTACGACGCATTTTTACGTACGAAAATATAGGGTGTAACATCACTCCCCCCTTGGGAACATTCGTCCTCGAATGTTTACTCTTAGAGACTTTGGAAAATTTTGCCAAAGTATCCTTCGTACACTAGGTTAAAACCAACCTGCACGTAGCCAGAAACATACTATGCATGCCACATATGGCCAATCTTTATAAATAGCAGCAATTTGCCTCACCGACCGTAAATCATATGTTAATTGTGATACGTGGAAGCTGTGTATGCAAGGTGACGAGTGTGTACATAGGTAAATATGGTAATTGACTGGTTTTATCTTTGTAGATCCCTTTCATGCCTTTAATTGAGTTGCCATAACATGTTATATTCATCATCATTAGTCCATCTTCACATGCTTTACTTGACATCGTTAATACTTGTCGTATTTCTTGCTTGCTAATTGTCTTTACATGTTTAGTTGAAATTATTGTTCTCTCTGTTCCTTATTCCTTATTTAACCGTTGAAGTTCCTTTACTTGATGTTGATATTCTTGAAATATCTTATTGTTGAATTTGGTGCTGAAGTTATAAAGGTCGTGATTTACATTGAGGCAAAGTTGTAAAGTTGTTGAAGTACCATTTTGTTGAGTTATTCACTTTCGGTTGCTATTGCTGAGAGTCTTGTGCATATTGTGGTTGAGCCATGGGCTATTTACTGTGTAAACGCTATTATTGTTGACTTCATTGTCAAGTTGTGATATTGTGTACTTGAGGTACGATTTGTGATACGTTGTGATATTGATAACCATGTAGTGGTATAAGGATTGGGGTTGTAACGCATGCAGTGTGATAAGGTGGGCTTGATACGCGTGTTGGTAGTAGGGAAACTACTTGAAGCTACGCGGTGTGATAAGGTGGGCTAAAACTCGGGTAGCTATTTCAGGAAAATGATTTTCAAAACTAAATGCAATGCTCCCTCGGTGATATAAGAAAAGGTTGTGATTTGATTTGTGAAACGAGACTACGAGGAGGTGCCTCGGTAGTGATTCTTGTTGATACCTTTCAATTACATCACTTGTGTTTTGTTGCATTGTTCCCTGGGCATTTTATTCTTTATTTTCTTCCGTGATGTCTTAATTGCCTTAGTTCAGTGTACCTATTCTTGTTATAATTCTTCATTGTATCATTTCCATTGTTTTTCATTATCATGCTGTCATATATACCTGTTCAGTCTCTTATTTATTCCAGTAGGATCGTGACCTGACCTCGTCACTACTCTATTGAGGTTAGGCTTGATACGTACTGGGTACCGTTGTGGTGTACTCATGCTACGCTTATGCACATCTTTTTGTGCAGATCTAGGTACCTCTTACCAGCCTAGGCACCAGTGAGTTGAGCTCGGATTTGGAGACTTCAAGGTATACCTGACAGCGTCCGCAAGCCTCGGAGTCACCCTCTATCTAGTTCTATTTCATTTTCCTTTTTTATGTATACTGTTGTATAGGGATGTTCAGTATACTCTTGTAGAGCTTGTGACTTGGTATCACTGGATTTTGGGAGTTTTGTTCTGTTGAGTTGCAGAGTTCTTTTATGATAGTTGTTGAGTTATTTGAAAGTTTTTATCATTTCTTAGTTATACTCTGCATGTATAATAGGCTTACCTAGTCTTAGAGACTAGGTGCCATCACGACATCCTACGGAGGGAAATTGGGGTCGTGACAAAGATCAAAATGTACGGCCAACTTTGAGAATCCTTCACTCAAAATTGGTATTATGAGTTATGTAATTTACTTATCTTATGCCCTAATATTGTGTAAGACTACGCACAACTCCTTTTCTTGTTTTTGTTTTGTTTGTATATATATATATATATATATATATATATATATATATATATACACACACACACACACAACTAGCCCTAGGCACTTTCCCTAGTGGATTTGCTAAAAAAACACAAATAAGAGTAGATTGACTATGAGTATTTAGGACATGATATGGCAATTCAATTATAGCATGGAAAGAGTCTAAGTAGCTTAAACTTGTCAAATACCACATACAACCCGTGTACCCACTCGTCACCTAGCGGCACGGTTTTCACATAACATAAATGACATAATCAATCCCAAATAGCTTTTTCCCTAAAACTCACCAGGCAAGATACTTACCTCAACAGGCCAATTCAACTCTCGAAAATAGCTTTTCCCCTAAAACCCGCCTCCACACGGCTCAAATCTAACCAAAATCGACTTAATATCATCAAACAATGCTACATAAATCAATTACAATAGATAAAGCTATGATCTCTAGACTTTTCCCAAAAAGTAAATAAAAGTCAATTGGGGGGTCGGCCGGTCAAAACCCGTGTCCAATTGTAGATTCCGACAATCCACGACCCCACGAGTTCATATATGTGATTACTTTAAAAATACGAGTCCAAATCGACTCTCGAAACTCGAATTCTTATTTTTCAAAAACTTGACAAAGTTTCACAAATTTTCACTTTGATTCACATGATTTTGATATTAGAATCAAAGATATATTGTTTGAATATAGTTGGAAATACATTAGAATAACTTACACAAAGTCTGTAGGTGAGAATCCCCTCTCCAAATCGCCTCTTACCGAGTCTAGGGTTCTAAAATGAAAGAAGGTGAGATGAAATCCTGACTTCCAGCCCTTTTAATCGGCTGTTGATGTCGCAATTGCAAACGCATGAAATTGCGAAGTATTCCTCGCAAATGCGGCCACTCTCATTCCTATGCGGAGGTCGCAATTACGACTCTGACTTCGCATTTGCGACGCCTGTCTGCAACGTTTTTGTCGCAAATGCGAACTAGCCCTCTACCTGAACTTTTTCACAATAGAGAGCCAAGTATTGCAATTGTGATACTTGAGTGCCCCTTGCTAAGCTCACAATTGTGAACCTGGTGTTCGTAAATGCAACACCAGAGGCACCAAACACCAGAGTTTTCATTTTCCGTTCAAAACCTTACGAAACATGTCTGAAACTCATCCGAGCCCTCGGGGCTTCAATCCAAACATCCATACAAGTCTAAAAATATCATACGAACTCACTTGAGCGATCAAAACACAAAAATAAAATCTAAAACTACGAATTGAACACTAAAACGCATGAATTTCAAAGTAAAGTTCAAGAATCTATAGAGTTACAACTAAACGTCTGAATCTTATCAAATAAACTCCAAATGATACCAAATTTTGCAGACAAGATCTAAATAGCATAATGGACCTATTCCAAGACCCAAATTCAAATTTCGAGATCGATAGCTAAAAGTCAACCTAATGTCAAACTTTTCAACTTTAAATTGCCAAGTTTTGGCAAAACAACACAAATCAACCTACGAACTTCCAAAATCAATTTCGGGCATACACTCAAGTCCGAAATCATGATACGAAGCTATCGGAGCCATCAAAATACCATTTCAGGGTCGTTTTCGTCAAAGTCAAAATTTGGTCAATATTTCTAACTTAGGCTTCTAAGTCAAGAATCAAAGGGTCCAAATCAACCCTAAGGCTCTCTGGAACGAAACTAAACAACCCCGCAAGTCATAAAATCGTAAACACACATGTGTGAACTATCAAATGGGGAAAACGAGGCACAATTATACAAAACGACCGGTCGGATCGTTACAAAAAGATGCGGATACGTAGATAAATTTGTCTATACCTACAAGTGATATGATCTCTAAAGAAATATTTAATTCATTCTAGGCTGATTAGAAGTTAAATGCATAGTCCTATACTCAAATAAGGCTGACAGGTGTCAAAGGATCTCTCCTAAGCTTACAAAGGGGGGATGGGGGGAGGGGGGGCTTATATGGGCTAAACATAAGTATGTGGTATCAGGGACACATGTATGAGCATGTAAGACGAACAAAGCTTGTTCAAGAATAAGCTGAGTGAATAAATCCCAGAGATAGTATTCAAACAGACACATATGACAGTCTTACAAGATCACAACATAGCAGACATGGTTGAATATCATGCGATATAATTAATAGTATTACTTGGTGTAAGTTTCAGAAAAAGGACACTGAAGAGCATTGCATTAAAAATTCTTTTATACAGGTTAAGTAGGAACTTAGTCATGATGAAGCTTAGTCTAATACTTTTAGCACAACAGATGAACTTAAACACCATAGATGTATTTTAACCAAGTTCCATAACTTAAGCTAAATGTGGAGCACCCATCAGAATACACACAGGGGTAAGTACAAGGATATAGTATGTTTTAGAACATGCTTATACAATGAAATCCCAGAAATGACTACACAATAATGAGGTTTAATAGAAGACTAATGATTTTCCAAGAATCAATAGTCATAGAAGCACATTTGAAAGAATATATCGATATAAATGTCATGAGCTGATGTACCTAGACTAAGGTAACAGTCCTATCATTATCATTGAAGTGTTCATGTCCATTTAGGCTAGTTTATCAAGTGAATCATACCAATAACACTAAAACAAATTAATATAGCATACAAGAGAACCACAATAGAACCTCAGAAGGTCTAGTAATTATGATAACTATATGAGATCACTTGAAAGTTTCTTTGTTAATCTCAGAAGCTTAACAATGTATAAGTTATTCAAAGACATGTTCATTAAGATTACCAGAATAATCGCTTAATATATGATTCTGATTTCAGGTTATTAAAGAAGCTTATAACTCCAAAATTTAGTAATAAATCATGAGCTAATGACAAACATATAGAGATAATTAAATATAACATATCAAAAACAAAGTCAATTAACAACAGAACAAACATGATTTCAATTAAATGATTAAGAGAAAAGAAAGGTCGAGGCTCACTGACCTTCTTTTGGACAACAAACCAAACAAGAATTTTTCCCAGCCTTTAAGAATTAGAAACTCAGACTACGGTCAATGTAAAACTCAGAACCAGAAAGAAAATCAAAACTAGTTAGAAACCCTAGCTTGATTCTGTCACTTAAAACTTATTTGTAGTGAATTATTGTAGTTAGGTCGATATTTTCTGCTTGTACGGTGATTTTCATGTGTTAGGTTGTCTTAGGTGAGAGCATTTAAGGCTCCAATTTACAGTGGAATTCAATGCCCCTTGGGTTCAACAGAATTCAAATTGATAGTGGAGAGTGACAGAGAGTTGATGATGCAAGCAGATGAGTTAAAATCAAATGAAATCCGAGGGGAAAATCGTGGGGAGATTTAGCTGAGTACTGGAATGGATTGAGTTGACTGTTGAGGGCAACGACCTATCGGACAAATCCCAAAAACCCAGAGGTCACTGTGTTTGACCTTTGGGTACAAAATCTTCATGATGAAGTTCCGAGGAGGCTCCTCATGTGCTTTGATTTGAAAGAACATAAGAAATCTCAGACGATTTGAGGTTTCACTCTTTGGTCTATGATTTCAAAATTAGGGCTTTTGAATTTAATCAGTGGAAACGGAAATAAAACAGCAGGATTCGTAGTATATGGACAAGATAGATAGCCATGGATGCTCGATTTGAGTGAACGAAAAATAAAATCAAATTGTCTAATGTTTCACTTCTGGGTTAGGGTTTTTGGATTTGAGGATTTTGAATCTCAACGATGAAAGAGGAAAGAAATAGCAGGATTCGTGGGTTTAGGTGAAAATAAGAATTATTTGTGGCTTGATTCGTTACCTTGCTCTAATTTGTGCAAGGTTTTTTGACTGATTGGTTTGGTGATTTAAGAGAAATGAGAGATGAAGGGGAATAGGGGGCAGCTGAGTCGGGGGAAGAATGATTAGGGTATTGTGGATAGTTGTGTTGGTCACTATAGTTAAACGGGGAATTGGGATTTGGGTCGTTGGATCTCCTCATCAACGGCCCGGATAATTTGGGCATTAAAAGATTAAAAGTGGATAATATGATAGCCGTTGGATTCGTAGATTTGGACGGATGAGATTAAGTTCGACGGAGTATTAAAATTAAAGGGAAAAAGAAGATAAAACATGGACCATTAATTTAAAAGATGGACGGCTTGGATTGGTTGTGGTTTTTTGTGAGTGTTGTGGAGAGGTGACGTGGCACGCTCTAATTGGTTCGGAGAGGATGCCATGAATCGCCAAGTGGGAATGGTGGTATGGACCTGGACCGAGTCAAATGCTTTGGGTTAGTATTTTTGGGCTGAAATTGGTTTAACAAATAACCACATTGTATTGAATGGTGCAATTACAATTGTAGCCTTTTGTTCTTAAACCTTTTAAAAATTAATTTAAATGAACTTAATTAATTCCAATAAAATGCAATGAGAATTATAATTGTGAAATACACTATTAATTACTGTAATTAGTTGATTAATTCCTAGATATCTTATTTTTCTATTTTCTACAGTAATTTTGGATTTATTTTGAAATAATGGGATATTTTACTAAAATTAAGAAATAAATTCATTAAATTAATTATAAACCTATGCGATGAATATGAGAGTTATAATTATATAATACTAAATTATGAAATAACACCATTAATTACTTAATTTTATAAAAATAGGTATTATTAAGCAGAAAAATATTTTTAACATATTTATTGAAATCAGTAAGTATAGATAAATTAATTTTTAAAAGGTAAGTCAAAATTGATCGTCAACAACAATCCTAAATATCATGTAGTCACTTATCTATAAGTGTAGCACACAACACACCCATAAATAAGACTCTGCTAGATACGGCTCGCAGACTCCCATAGGATAAACCTGCTCTGATAACAAGATTGTCACACTCTTATCTTGGGGGGTGTGGCCGGCACTCGAAGGCTCGAGCAGACCAACTATAGTACCTAGAACCTCTAACAAGGAACCTGGGCTGACAAGGTCTCCAAATAATATTAACAAGACAAGAATGTACAAGCAGAGGAATCCCGACGCAGTAGATACAGATAACCAAGGCCGACAAGGCCGCAGGGAGAGTATCGTCAACTAACAAGAAGGCCGACAAAGCCGTAACAAAACATATATACACTAAACGCTGGTCTGCAAACCTCTAAGAATGCTATAATACATAAATAGGCCAGGACAGGGGGCCGCCATACCTAAAATGCCAGAAGTATATACAATAGTACCTATTGACTCATGTATAGCAACTCCGGAGAAGTGGAGTGTGACAACCAACAACTGAGATGGGCACCTTACTGAGTGGTCTTTGTGGTTATTATATATGGCACGTGAGTAGTCCGTGCAGTGTCTAGATAAGGATCCATTCCCCTAGGGTCACCCTCTCATGTTTCTCTCTTGATGTGTACACGCGGTATAAGGAAAACTTATCAGTGTTTGGTGATTGCATTTCTTCTGTACTTGCAATATTTTTGGACGAATACATGTTTTATACGTATATCTTCTCTATATGCTAGATCTAGAATGTATACAAGCCTCGTCGTGCATATATTCTCTATATACTTTTTGGTTTGATTAGTGAGAGCACGATACATATCTTCTCTATATGTCTACCTATGCACCAAGACTGGATAATAAATGCATATCTTCTCTATATACTGGATTGTTAACTAATACAGGGCTTGCACAATATCTCTTTGCGCACCGAGGTGACTTTATCCGTGTTTTATGATTCGATGATATTATTACTGTGTACTTGAGAAATTCATGAGCTGAGCAGGTTGTTAGAGAGTATCATTGATAATTCTTTGTTCTATTACCTTGCCGAGGTTAGTTATAATACTTGTTGAGTACATGGGGTCGGTTGTATTCATACTACACTATGAACTTAATTGTGCAGATCCAGATGTTGGACCAAGTTGCGAGCTATCCGTATTTGTTGTGTGCTCTCGTGAGACAAGGTAGAGATGCATTTTGACCACAGTTCTTGACGTCTCTTTCCATTTAAGTTGTTGTTATTATTGTTCAGACAATATTTTCATTTCGGACTTATACTTCAATTATAGAGCTCATGACTATGTATTACCAGTTTTGGAGGTTTTTATATATTGACGCAGCTTATTTATGACTTTTATTTTAGATTATACTATTTTCATTAATTATCTTGATCCACTTTATTATACTTGGCTTGACTAGCAACTGAGTTAGGCACTATCACAACTGGATGGTGATTTTTCGGTTGTGACATATTGTGTGATTGGCTTACCTAAACTTGGAGGTTAGGTGTCATCACGACCTTTGGTGGGATTTTGGGTCGTGATAAGTTGGTATCAGAGCCATAGGTTCATAGGTTCTGCGAGTCATAATCAAGTTTCATAGAGTCTTGTAGATTGGTACGAAGACATCTGTACTTATCTTCGAGAGATTACCGGACTGTTAGGAAAACCTTTCTTTCTTTCATTCTTTATTGTGCAGATTTGTTTATCCCAATATTCAAACATTTACTCGTCTATAGTCTCAAATATGGTGAAGACATGTTCTTCTGGATCAGCTGAGTGGGCACCAGTGCCCCTATCTAAGCTGCAAGATGTCGGGGCCAAGGTAGAGGCCGAGGTGGAGCACACGCTGCAAGTAAGGTTCCTGCTAGGGCAGCTGCTGAGGAGCCACCAGTAGCTCCAGTGGAGGAGTAGATGCCTGATCATGTTGAGCAGGTGGGACCAACTCAAGCACCTTAGGGACCTATTGCTACACCTGGACTCCAGGAGATCGTGGCTCACATTATAAGCATGGTTGAGAGTATGACTCAAGAAGGTTCGATTCCGGATGCATTAGCTACTTTACAGGTTGGGGGAGGAGCCTAGACCCCCGCCACACATACACCAGAGCAATTGGTTCATGGTTATCAGACTCCGAGGGTTTTGCCGGTACAACAGTCGTCGAAGTGACCTATTGTTGTTATCCTCCAACTAACGTTATTGTCCCTACATTTTTCAACCTCAAGATAATCATTCTGAGACATATCAAACCTGAAAAGGCTATTGATAAGGAATACACAACAACATGATCAATTTCATCAAGAAAGGCTTAGGGTTATTCAATCTTACGACATGAAGATTGTTTCAAAGGACTATTTACATTGAGTCATGCCAAGAAGGAAAGTTTCCCTACATACCTTATTGATGAATCTAATTATGTTACAGGGATCATCGCGCGTCCTACGGGAAATTATCTATATAATATAAATGATTGGAATATAGGTAGCCTTCACTTAGACAATTTGTCAAACACCTTGAGTACATAGAACTCTTAAGTTCTTTAACAATGGTAGCTTAACATCAAGACAACATTATTCGCCCTACTTATCTTTCTTATCCTTTTAGCAATACAACCAAACAAATCCAGCATTTAACACCAACATACAATCTCAAATGAGCAACACACAACACACAACTAAATTCCAAGTTACTCCGAGAATTTAGTTTACAACCTCTTAGTAATAACACTCCTACAACTTGTATAAACTTAAGAACAAGAAGAATAAGACGGAAACTACCTATAAGCACAAGAATCCCTCAAATTTCGAGACCACTTCACTTCCAAGGAGTCTCCAAAATCAGCACAACAAGGAGAAAAGCGATAATACAACGACCACGGGATTCTTCACATTGGATTTACTTGGTTTGCCTTTGAGTTTTGCCTTGGATCATATGAGAACTCTTAGAGAGGGTGTGGGAGTGTTTTGGATCTGGAAATAGTGAAAAATACGAACGAAAACGGGCCATAGACATTTGATATATATCTAAATATTTCCACTGTCCAAAGTGGGTCCCATAGGGAGCTGCTTGTGCAGTCTCCCAAAAATACAAATCTCTATCTACTTCGATGTCGTATCAATGAATGGCTTAATGAACTAGAAACTAGACTCATAGAGTTTCAATTTGGTACATGGATCATCCTATAAATCCAAGTACATTGAAAGAAAATCTCAATGACATTATATCCAAGTTTCAGTAAGATTATGAACGTATCATGAGACAACATTTGCAAATTTTTGTTTTACAACTTACTTGACTTCAAAGCTTAACATAAGACTATTGTACAATTCAAATACCTTATAACATGACCTTATTATCATATTAAGCGCTCTTATTCTTACCCCAAAAGTACGTATATGGCAATCCACTTCCCTTTGACGAACTTCATCGAAAAGTATTTTCTTTGATTCGTATAACACTGAATTCTTACGAAACATACTTATCACCTCAATAAAACTCTCATAAAAATTTGGTAGGGATCTTAAACTCTCTTGGCTTACGTTAGTTAACTAATGATGCAATAGACGTCAAAAGTATGAGGCGTAACATAATTTTTATGACTTGGACTGGGGTAAGTATTTTTCACTCGGATTTTATTATTATTCATGATTTCATCCTTGCTTTTAGCGTTTGATTGGTGAACTAACTGAGAAAAATTAGGGTATTTGGCAAAACGTTTCTAAAATGAAAAATGAGGATTTGAACCCTGATTCAGAGTCAGAATTGGATGAAACTTGTATGATTGGACTTGCATTCGAATGCGTGTTCGGGATTTGTGACTTTTGCTGTATTTTAGTGTGTGTGATCCCGGGATGACTTTTTGGTTGACTTTGTGTATTTGTATCAAGATTAAATATTTATTATTTGGGGTTATTTCCTATGCCCTTTATTGATATTATTAAGTTATTTTGGCTACATTCGAGCCGTTCGGAGGTCGATTCGTGCAGGAAGGCATTTCTAGAATATTGTTTTGTCTAGCTTGAGGTGAGTATCTTACCTAAACTTGGTTGAGACACTACTTTCCTGTGTTATTAGTGTTGGCTACATGCTATGGCTAGCACACATGCGAGGATTTGAGCCCATGTGCATGCACCGGGGTTTTATCCATGCTCGGGGTAGTGCTTAGGATATGTTATGTCTTGAATTGATTGCTAAGCTTCATGCTATCATGCTTCTTATGTTTGTACTTCATTTCTGAGCTAATTGAATCATGTTATAGGTTATTCAATGGTTAATCTCCTATTAAAAAATATGTTCATTGCTACTTTGCACCGTAATCGCCTAATTTGAACTGCGGTAGTACACTTTGCAAATGCCTACACCTTAGCATGTCACTTATATCAGTCCATGAATATGTAATTTGATATCCATTGTTCATGTACATATATACTTGTATATGGTTTTTGTATGATATGGACTGGGTTAATAGCACGTGAGTGATCCGTGCGGATCTGGGTTATAATAGCTACTGAGTGGTCTGTGCGGTTATTATATTTGGCACGTGAGTTGTCCGTGCAGCGTCTAGATAAAGATCCATCCCCCTAGGGTGACCCTCTTATGTTTTGCTCTTGATGGTGTACACGTGGTATGAAGAAAACTGATTAGTATTTAGTTATTGCATTTCTTCTGTACTTGCAATTTTCTTGGATGTATACATGTTTTATAAGCATATCTTCTCTGTATGCAAGTTCTTGAATGTATACATGCCTCGTTGTGCATATCTTCTCTATATGCTTTTTGGTTTGATTAATGAGAGCACGGTACATATCTTTTCTATATGTCTACCTGTGAACCGAGGCTTGATAATACATGCATATCTTCTCTATATGCTGGATTGTTAATTGATACAAGGCTTGGCACATTATCTCTTTGCGCACCGAGGTGACTTTATCCGTGTTTTATGATTCGATTATATTATTATTGTGTACTTGAGAAATTCATGAGCTGAGCATGTTATTAGCGAGTATCATTAATATTTCTTGCTTCTATTACTTTGCCGAAGTTAGTTATGATACTTGCTGAGTACATGGGATCGGTTGTGTTCATACTACACCATGCACTTAATTGTGTGAATCCAGGTGTTGGACCAAGTTGCTTCTATTACCTTGCCGAAGTTAGTTATGATACTTGCTGAGTACATGGGGTCAGTTGCATTCATACTAAACTATGCACTTAATTGTGCGGATCCAGGTGTTGGATCAAGTTGAGAGCTATCCGTATTTGTTGTGTGCTGCCGTGAGACAAGCTATCCGTACTATTTTCGTTAATTTTGTTATCTTGATCTGCTTTGTTATGCTTGGCTTGCCTAGAAAGTGAGTTAGGCACCATCACAACCGGATGGTGATTTTTGGGTTGTGACATATTGTGTTATTGGCTTACCTAAACTTGGAGGTTAGGTGTCATCACGACCTTTAGTGGGATTTTGCGTCGTCACAAGTTGGTATCATATCCATACGTTTATAGTTTCTACGAGTCATAATCAAGTTTCATTGAGTCTTGTGGATTTGTACAGAGACGTTTGTACTTATCTTTGAGAGATTTTCGGACTATTAGGAAAACATTTTTTTCTTTAATTCTTTATTGTGTGGATTTATTTATCCCGTAGTTTTAACATTTACTCTTCGATTCACTTAAGTATTGTGAAGACACGTTCTTCTGGATCAGCTGAGTAGGCATCAGTGCCCCCTATCTAAGCCGCGAGAGGCCGGGGCCTAAGTATAGGTCGAGGTGGAGCACATGCTACAAGTAAGGGTCCTGCTAGGGCAGCCATTGTGGAGCCACCAGTAGCTCCTGTAGATGAGCATATGCCTGATCATGTTGAGCAGGTGGGACCGGCTCGAGCACCTTAGGGACCTATTGCTACACCTGGACTCCAGGAGACCTTGGCTCACATTATAAGAATTTTTATAGTCTAACTCAAGTAGGTTTGATTCTGGTTGCACCAGCTACTTCATAGGCTGGGGTAGGAGCCTAGACCCCGCCGCACATACACTAGAGCAGTTGGTTCATGGTTATCAGACTCTGGGGCTTTTGCCTGTACAACTAGTCATCGTCGTTGTTGATACCCAATTTTGCGCTAATATTTTTGCAAATAAGCGTATATGCTTTCAAAACATTAACTTGCATCATTATTTAATTTACAAGATTTATGCAAGCATCTTCTATAATTTTCCATAATTTTGAGAGCTTTTAAATTGATGTTTTGTATTTAAATTGCTTGAATAATTATTAATTATTCCTTCAAATTATTTTGTGATGACTCAATTACCTAAATCCTTATTTTGCATCTATAATAATTGCTTCAGGTATTTTACTCTATTTTTTATAATTACATTAGTATTTTCAGGCTATTTGCACAATCTCGCAATAATAGCCTATATTTTACAATTGTATTGCATTTGTCATTTTATTCAGGGTCAAAATAATATCTTACATTTTTATAATCTTATACTATTATTTTAAGGTATTAATTTGCATAAACAATATTATTATAATTTATTTAACTATTTTATTAAAATATTTTCCCCTCAATTTCATATTTAAAGGCTGGCTCAAATTTTGAGCCAATTTTCGAACCAAACAAGCCCCAAATCTCTGGCCCAACCCCCAAAAGCCCAATCCAAATGACCCCTGTAATTAACCCGGTCGATACCCGTTCCAAATGAACCGCCCTGTTTATCCCTTAATCTCGATCGTTGATTTTTCAAGATTAACGGTCTATAATCACCCCACCCTTTTAATTTTCCTAGACCTGAAACCCTAACCCATTCCCCTCTAACCCGCCGCCCCTAAATGCTCTTAACCTCCCCTTCTCTCTTCTGAAGAACCCTAGCCGCCTCCCCTTAATTCCCCTCTTAATCCTACTGATAATGGGATTCGACCATTATTTTCTTACCATGTTTGAAGCTCTTTGGTACTGGTCGTTAGTTTGTGGTGTTACTTAGGTGCTTGCCTAAGTTTGGCAAGAAAGACCTCCTGAGATGGAACCAAAGTTGTTTGAACCTTTGATTCTGATCATTATTCTGTCTATATACATTCATGGCAAGGCGATATGAAGCCGATTCACCAAAACCTTTGGTCGATTCCTTGATTTCTGTTGAATTAGGGTTCAGAATTTTATACTTTTCCTTTTACTCGTTCCATTACTGATAGCATATGGTACTTTCTTTCTATATTTATGTTTGATTGATTGTTTTCCTTGTTTGTTTTCTTGATTCCTACTACTATATAAACCCCTCCATTTTCCCCTTTAAGACAGAATTTAATCACCCGGATTCACTAAAAATCTAAGCAATTACTCAATTGTTCTCTTATTCTCTTGTTCTACACTCTGATTCTTGGCCGGCTGAAAGCCAAGGCCACCGGGATTCGATCTTCAACTTTTCTTGGTGTGAGCACTGCCTGGTGTTCATTTGATGCCCTTGGGAACTCTGACGCACTAAGAATCTGGGTTCTTGCTCTCTGTTGACATTCAAAGCAATATGGATTTGTCACACCCCATCCTCGGGAAGCGCGACCGGCGCACAGTCGAGTGAACCCGGCCGAGCAAGACTGTTAGATACTTTCTACCCAATTAACCCATGATCAAGAGAAGACATGATTTCATTAATAGGAATCTCATTCATACAATCCTAAATCATTTCATTAATCATTGCGCTTTTAAGTCCCAAAATACACATTTCTTAAAGTTCAAGTGGAACAAGTGATCAAACACAACATATCCTGTTTAACATTCCTAACACTCATATACAACTCACATAGTGTCTATGGAGCCTCTAAAGATACAAAAGAGAGTAAAGATGGTGCCGGAAACAAGACCCCGGCTATACCTCAAAAAGTGACCATAATATAAATAAAAGTTACAATACATGACCCCGAAATGAAATGGGGCTCACTGAGTCCGCTGAGAAGATGATGCAGCACTATCCGTGATCCACACTTTCTGCTATGTAACAACTTGCATCCATTTAAAGATGCAGCACCCCCGGCAGAAGGGACGTTAGTACCATCGAATAACACTATTATGTATAGCTAAACACCAGCTTAATAGAATGAATAATAATACAAGAGGAACAATCAAGAATTGAATAAGGGCTTCAAATAAATAATAAAACAACAAGTTAAGGATCATATACATTTTCAAGACAATTTCCATATTACTAGGTTAGGTGACCTTTAGTACCGATGTTCCACAATTCACAATGCCTCTGTGTTCTTACACGGAGTCCGATCTCGGCCCGATCGGCTAGGCCGCCTCATTGGAGACGTTACCACAATTTCATTCACAATACCACCGTGTTCTTACACGAAGTCCGATCTCGGCTCGATCGGCTAGGCCATCTCGTTGGAGACATTACCACAATCTCATTCATAATACCGTCATTTTCTTACATGGAGTCCGATCTCGGCCCGATCGGCTAGGCCATCTCATTTGAGACATTACCTTTTTCTGTCAATCATCTCACATCGCACTTCTTTCATGTACTTTCGATTCATTGACACTAGTAATTACGATTACAAAGTCATTCTTGGCGCTTGGCCGTATTTCATAGTTCCAGACCCCTTTTTCCACATTCAATATCATTATCAAAATCAATAAGGCTCCCCATTCAAGACATTAAATTCACGTATGAGAAATTTGGGAATCTTAAGCACATAGAGGCTTTTCATACAATTTGGCATAACAACCTTTATTTCAATTTTGACATGAAGTCTTAACATCCCTAACACATATTCCCCATTTTGAACATATTCTCAAATGGCAAGATGACATGATGAAGTATTTAGCATAAACATTGAAGAAACATCCTTCAACACAACCACATTAGGAAAAGCCAATTTGATAATGATCAAGAACTTACTCCGATTACATGAACACCGTGGGATTCGATTCTAAGAAGAAGGGGGTTTAGCCAACATATCTCAATTGAGCTTCTTAAAACTCTAAGATGTTCCGTAATATTAGCAATTTCAATCTATTTAAGCAATATACAAAATTGAACCAAAAATTAGGAAGATGAACTTGGTTTTAGCTCGTTTGAGCATACTATCAAACACTAGGTGTGCATCAATGTTTTAAGGCTCTTTTGTGGAAGATTCCATTTTACCCCAACCCATTCTCTATCATTTTTAGCTCACAATCTTCCCACATACTACAAGGATACATGCATGCAAGGTAAGTACTCCCATCCCCATGAATTACCTTACTAATGGCCCATTCTAGTTACATTTTGAAATTAAGAATTTGGGTGATAGAATCGTACCTCTTAGGAAGAAGACCTAGGTGCCTCTCTTGATAATCTTCAAGATTTAAGTGATAATTGAAGAACAACTTGATGAAGATCACTTCTCCCTCTAGGACCATCTCTCTCACTCTAAAAATATCAGAAAAGTTGCTCAAAATGGTCCATGGGGTGTGTTTTAACGAAATAGGGTCGGGTTTAAAACCCTAAAAATGAAGCTCCGGAACAGGTTCTATGATCGCATATGTGATCGCATAACCAATATGCAGACCGCATATCGGTCGCATAATTGCTGACCAAAACGACCAAACTGACCATGTCTGCGGTCACTATGCGGCCCGCATAACTGTTCTGCGGTCGCATAATACACCGCATAACAATTATGCGGTCGCATAGTCGACCGCATAATTGCTCCCAGACTGACCCAATAACTGCCTCACTCTACGGCCATTATGCGGTCTGCAGAGTGATTCTGCGATCGCATAATAGACCGCAGAAATGCATAATTCTGCCAAATATTTTCCTTTGCTTTTCGATGCATTTCTATAATACACAACACGTAAAACCAATTTGTCACCACGAAACATTATTAACATTATTTTGCAAAATTTTACGGGGCCTTACAGGAATTTGTTATTTCTTGTTGTTTGTTTATTCAACTGATAACTGGTAAGTCTCTTGGCTTTACAGTTTCATTCTTCTGTGTTCATGTCCTGCATATTCACCCCTCTGAATTTCATGACCCAAATGTGCTCTTAGACCATCTCTATGTGTAACTTTACTAGCATTGCACTCGTATTCCGATTTGAACCTCTTTAGCATTTTGCCTTTTACTTAAAATCTCTAGTTTTTGAACATGCTTCACCCGAATAATTTAGACTCTCTTAAGTTCATTTAGCCTAATGTATTGGTACTTGAATGTCTACATTACTGTTTGACATGAGTTTGCTTTCCTACTCTACTTTGAATTCCTGCAATGACTGCCTCACATCTATAATGTGTTATAATCTGTGACTTGCTCCCCTGCTATTGTGTCACTCAGCATGTCTTTGTATTACTTAATTCCATACCCCTTTAGTGATTATTTGAGACTTTAGAGTGGCTATCTTAATCTGTGTTTCCTTACAGTATTTGAGATTGTCTAGTGTTGTGGAGAATATTCAGCATGATTTGGACCTTTAGGCTTTAACCCTTTAAGTTAGCGCCTTACCTAGACCTATTTGGTATTATGCACCTTTGTATGTTAACCTTGTGATCTCAAGAAATTTGCTTCCCCTCTAACTCTCAATGTGCTTTCTACCAATGTGTTATCTCTTGCTAAGTGTTGAACCTGCAATAGCTATCTGCCTCTAAGTCTTATTGACCTTCCTAACTAGTATGTTCTGTGTTTTAGACAACTTTGCTATCTCTGCTTTCTAAAATACAAGTGCATCCAATCAAATTCTATCCCTTAACCATTGTTCTCTCACTGTCATTTAGTGCCTACACTATTCTGAATTTATCACTCTTGGCCAGCTGAAAGCCAAGGCCACTAAGACTTTCTCTATTGACCTCCCTAGTGTGAGCATTGCTCGGGGTCCATTTGAGACCCTTGTGAACTCTGACACACTAGGACTTGGGGTTCTTTGGCCACCCTCTTTACTACTAAGACCTTAGTTGTCTCTAACACTAAGTTCTCTCCTCATTCTATCTACTGAATATGCAAATTGGGTTGTTTAAGTGGTTTCTATGTGATTCAATGTTTGGGTCATATAATCAATATGTGGATGTTTGGTTTGGTTTGAGTTCCACTATGGTTTCTGGGCTGTGCTGATAAATATAGCCCCATGTTGAGATTTGGGCATGCTATTTGTGAAGAAAGCATTTGTTTAAGGCCAAGACAACACTAGGTATCTCCTTTTGGGCCTCTATAGGCCTACTGCTATTGCTTATATAATATGTTGTAATTACATTCATCATTGGGTCTGTAATAATTTTGTAATAAACAATTGAGGTGTTAGTGAAATCGGGGAAATGGGTATACTCTAATGTTTTGCATGAAATGGTAGAAAACATGCCTATAGGGTTCGTATGGTCTACTTGTTGTCCAACCTGCTATATATATGCCATTCAATTTCCATGTGCACTGGTAGAAATCTTGCCATTAGGAAAGTCACACACTCACACAACTTGCCTACTACCAAAGCATAAGTACTTTATTTATTCCTATGTCTACTACTAGACAACATGCCTATAGGAAATAGAAATGTCGATGACCATTCTTTCAATTTGCATAACTGCAGCATATTCATTAGATACCATGCCTATAGGATTATACTAGCTTATGTTCTACTGATCTTCATCTAGAAATCCTGCCTATAGGACTTTAATTGGTTGATTTGCTATTGTTATCATACTGCTCACCTAGAAAACATGCCTATAGGGGCTAGGTATAAAAAAATATCAGTTGCAATCGTTAATCATTGGAAATCATGCCTATAGGGTATTACTACTCGCTTTAAAGTGTTAATGCTGAACTTTCCAAACATTGTTTCATTGCTTAGCCGTGCCACCATTAGAAAGCATGCCCATAGGATCAACCTGAGTAATTATAAGTATTTCCAATGGTTATCACTGCCAACCATTGCGTAAATCACCTAGAGATCATGTCTATAGGTTTAATCACTTATAACAAGTAATTGCAATACTAGATACCCCTAAACTGTATAGTGTTTTGGAAATCATATCTATAAGTTTAAAGCGGCACCTTGCATCTGAAACTGCCTGCACGTTTGAGTCCAAGGTCACATAGAAACCATGTCTATAGGGCTTAATGGCTTTAATTTGCCTCAATGTCGAAACTGTCTAAGGCCTAATGTGAGAACCTGTTTTGCGTGCATTTGTTGTTTAAGTGTGGAGGCTAACTTGAGACCTTAACTATCCTTACATGAAATCTAATTTGTTTTGTATGTCGCCTAGTTTTATCATGTTGAGTAGCCTAAGTAAAGTCTAGAACCACCCAAATAGAGGTCCAATACCTCCTGGACCATAGGTATGGTACGGGTAGTGCACGCGTAGGGTACGACTTAGAATTGAATTAGAGCGCTCTTAGGTATACAACTTTGACATAGTAATTGAGTAGCAGAAGATGATAGTCTGTGCACGCTGGATAATATGAGTAACACCCTATCCTAAGGGAGTTACGAAATATTATTTATGTTGTACGGGGTGATCCTTTAGGCTAAAAAACTTAAAAAAACTTAGGACCCCCCCTTTCCTTTCTTTTCTATTAGAATGAAAAAATAGTTGTACCTCCCTATTCAAGATCTCTTTCTAATAAAATTCTTAGATTTTTTACTCTCTTTGCTTACTTGATCACATAGACTAATCCATATAATTTAAGTTTGATCGGGACCCACAGTTATAGACCTCGAGGAGTGCCTAACACATATTCTTTGAGGTAACTTGAGCCTTTACCCGATCTTTGGTGGAGTTGACTATTTAAAACATAGTTATTCGCAAATAGGTGCCTAACACACCTTACAAATTGTTAGGTGGCGACTCTCATCTTTTAATACCTTCTTTAAAAGAGTTATCACATGTCAAAGCCCAATTTTGCGAGAAAACTGGGGCGCGATAGTCGTTCAGCCTGAGATTAGGCTAGCTTTATCTGCTTATGATTAGAAGAGGATGGAGAGGTTTCAACAACTTTTTCCTCCTCTCAATAGAGATCCTACTAAGGATGCATAGGTTTTCTTGATCAGTGTCATCATATTTTGCACACGTTAGGTTTGGTGGATTCGAATGGGGTTGACTTTACTACCTTCCAACGGTCACGACCAACACACTTATGGTTGTAGATTTATGAATCGAGTAGGCCAGCTGGCACAGCACCACTCTCATGTCCTCAGTTCACAGTTATGTTCTTGGAGAATTTTATCCCACAGACTCGCATGGACGAGTTGCAGTGAGTTTGAACATTCGCACTAAGAGAGTATGACCATAACAAAATATGCTATGAGGTTTACATAGTTATCACGTTATGTAGCTCTTCTGGTTTCTACTAAGAAGTAGACGATCCGTAGATTTGTTGTGGGACTCACCTATAGCCTTAGGTTCGGGATGGCACTAGAGATGGAGGTTGAGACTACTTTTCATCAGGCTGTGGAGATTACTAGTAGACTGGAGTGTATTCGTAGGCATGAGAGAGAGAATAGGAAGGCCAAGAAGCCTCGTGGTTTTGGATAATTTAGTGGGGCCTACTCTAAGGGCAAGGGTCGTTATGGTTAAGGCTATGTCAGTCGGCCAGTTCAGTCAGCACTTCAGGTTTCACGTAGTGCTCCAATTAGCCATGGATTTCAGAGTACTCGTATAGTCAGTAAACCTTTAGTGCACCTTCTGCACATGTTTCTTAAAAGTGGTTATTCTAGTCGTCTAGGGAAGACTCATTCCTAACAGTGTAAAGCCTCGTAAAATTTCATAATAATTTAAGACTCTAAAGCGCGCTCATGAGTTTCTTCACTACTGTTTTGCCTCCAGGAAGAGACTATAGAATAGAACCAACTTAGATTTGTTATGATAATAAGTGTGAGAGGTGTATTTGTTGTGGTCTAAGGAAAGCCCTAGGACCAAGCTAAGTTGGAAGATAGGTGACAGACTAAAGTTTCGAATGAGCTTACATATTACCCAAATTAAAACGAGCACAACTATGAAAGTATAAAGAGTAATGGGGTGATCTACACATAAAATGAAATGTACTTGAGTGTAGTTTCCAACGCTTCAAACCGTGCATCATTTGGCAATCCTACAAGAAGTTGTGATATTCTTATTGAAGTTTGTCTGGCAAAATAATCTGGTGCCCAGGCCAACCAGGAGCCATTTTTGAACCAGTGGCCAGGCCAGCGCCTTGCGCCTCCCTCAACATTAAAATTTTTATTTTGGTTGTCTTTTTCCCCCATTTAACTAAGCCAATTTTTGGAGCTCTTCTCCCTTTACTCAAGACTCCCAACTCCTCCTATATACATGGTGAGTAATCCCCACTAGTTTAGTATTTTATTCCATCAATTCCACTATAACTAACTCAATCCACCATGAAATCATTAGATTTTCAAGGAATCTTCCCAAGATCTCAAGTGAGGACTTTGCACTAGATGCTTTACATAATGCCTATGTGAGAAAAATGTAAAACATCCTTATCAACATTTGTACAATTATGTTGCATTATTATAGATTAAAGTTTTTAGTATGGTGGACCATTATAGTAGTATTAAGGGGCGAATTTGAGGTATGTCGTCTAAACTCCCTCCGTAGAATTTGATTCCATGATCTCCTTATGAATTCCAAGTAATGTTTGTCCAAGTTCCTATCCTTGTTATTTTAAATTGCCACAAACGATTGATGTATGAAATGCCTATTTACTCTATTTCTCTCATTATATCGTGCTCTCCCTTGGGAATAATTCAAGAATTATTGATTTATCAACTGCTTATGAACTCAATCCATGATTCCATTGAAATCACTATGCTCCCCTTTTGTAATTATTTCCAATGTATTTTGAGCTCTTATGAACTTATGAGTTGAAGCTATGATTATTCCAATATCTTAAATGTCTTTAATGTTGATGATGATCCATTATAAGTAAAGGAATGAAAGTATGAAATATGAAATGTGGCCCTTGTGCCAAGAACGAAGATTATCATGTATGGACAAGAGTGCCAATAAAATGAAAGATTTTATGAAAGGCTATGAGATGAACATATTTCTATTATATAGAAATGTTTTTCGAAGTATCGTTAGGTCACCGAGGAACGGTGGTTTGTAAAGTCCTATGACCAAAATTACACGTGCCGGTGTAGGAGTTGATTAAGGAAGAAATCTACTTTGTATTATGTTGAGATTATTCCCCTTGATTGGGATGAATTGATACTAACAAACACCATGTGGACCTGTACTGCATTGTGGTGAGACGACCTAGCCGATCGGGCGGAAATCAGACACCTTGCCGCACAAATGTCGGATGGCCTAGCCGATCGGGACGAGATCGTACTCCATGCCACGTGCATTGTGGTGTGTCAGTAACTAACGATCTTCCAACCAAAAACGTTAATGCTTATTTGAAAGTTTATTTTGTTTTAACTTTGTATTTAAATATTATTTTATGTTCTTAATGCTTTCATATTTCACTCTGCATACGTTGGCATTTCTTTACTTGATAGTGTACTTAACTTTACATACTAGTACTATTCTATATGTACTAACGTCCCTTTTGCCAGAGCATTGCATCTTAAATGGATGCAGGTAGTTCCTCAACAGGTGCACATGTTCTTGATAGGTGTACCCTCCTCTCAGCTGACTCGGTGACCCCTACTCCATATCGGGGCCTTATGTCATTTTGATTCTTGTACATTATATTTTGAGGTATAGACGAGGCCTTGTCACCGACACTTCCATATTGTACTAATCTTTACTTAGAAGCTCCATACATGTACTGTGGTTTGTGTCTTGAAAAGGGGGAAAAACAAACTAAAAATGTTGTGGTTGTCGGATGTTTCCACTTTTAAACTATGAACTTATAATATTTTGGTAATCGTAAATGAAGCTCCTATAAGTAATGATAATTGGTGTTGTACATTTTATCCTTTAGTTGTCTATCTCTTGTCCCTTATTCTTAAATTACTCATGGGCAAGGTTGGATAGTAGGAACTAAGTTGGCTTGCTCGACTAGGGTAACTCGGTTGAGCACCGATCCCGCAACCCAATGTCTAAGCATGTAGAGCCTATGGTTTTAAAGTGTACTAGAATGTCTCAGAACCGTGTCTAGTTGAGTCCTTTTTATCAGTGTGAAGTCGACCACATCTATAATTAGGAGGCTACTTCAGCATTTGGGAATGTCACCCTTCTTTGATATTCTAGATCGTGCGATAGAGCTTGATTATAAGACTTTCCCTTTTTAACTCGTGCATTGTTCTAATTTTTTTAGTACATGGTGCCTAACAAGAAGGCGAGGAGTGGACAAAGGGTCAATGTCACCCCAAGAGTGGCAGGCAATAGAATACCAGATGTTGCGTGTGAGCACCCACGGGGGAAAGACATTCCCCCCCAACTACAACACGTCCTATTTCTACTATACCTGATGAGAATGTACAAATTCCTCCTCCAACAGATATTCCAGTTCCATGTACAGCCTCAACATCTGGTCTTAGTGTTTTTGATGGGGACCTCAAGAGAGCCATCTAATTGTTGACTCATACAGTGGCTTCCCATGCCTAGAGATTGAATGCTGCATCTGCTTTATATAGCCACCAATGAGATGTAGCTAGTTCTAGGGTGAATAGATTCCTTCAATTGGATCCTCCAGTGTTCATGTGTGCTAAGCTCGAGGAGGACTCGCATAAATATATTGATGAGATGCACAAGACTCTACGTGTGATGTATGCCACTAAGACAGAA
The DNA here is from genome assembly GCF_000390325.3 of Nicotiana tomentosiformis. Lineage (NCBI taxonomy): Eukaryota > Viridiplantae > Streptophyta > Magnoliopsida > Solanales > Solanaceae > Nicotiana > Nicotiana tomentosiformis. The sequence continues at coordinate 42,431,157 of NC_090822.1, forward strand.
GCAGTGGAATTGGCCTCCTATCGCCTGAAAAAAGTGGCATATTCATTGTTTGAATTGTGGGAGGAGTCTCGTTAGGAGGGTAGCCATCCGCGAAAGTGGAACGAGTTTGCAGATGCATTTATGGATCATTTCTTCCCTGGTGAGATTACGGCAGCCCGTGCAGGCGAATTTGAGAAATTGAAGGAAAATAGTAAGTGTGTGGGACAAACATTTGAAATTTATGGATCTTTCCGAGTATGCTATTTACATGTTGCCCAATATAGAGGCTAGGGTGCGCCGGTTTGTGCAAGCCCTTAGCCCTTTGGTTATCAATAAAGTCGCTATAGCCGTCTTAAATTCTGATATGAACTATGAGAAGATGGTGGTATTTTGTCAAGCGATGGAGACCCGAAAACTAAATAACAGAATGGAGCGAGATGGTAATAAGAATGCCCGGACCGCAGGCAACTTTGGTGGTCCTGTCAGTGGTGGAAAGGCAATGTTCAGGGGAGGGTCATCTGGACCATCACAGTCTTTTTCTCAGTCTTCATCTAGTGCACTGCCATCATGGCCCGGTCAGCAACAATGGAGTCATTTCATGCCTAATCAGGGCAACAAGGGTTCTTACCAGTAGGCTCAGTCAGACGAGAGATTCCAGCCGCAGCAGAGGCCCTCATGCCCTAGATGTGGGAAGATGCACTCGGGAGTCTGCGCATGAACCTTCCCATATGCTACGAGTGTGGTCTTAGGGGCCATATTCATATAGATTACCCTTCATTCCGTCAAAATGCTGGTAGAGGTGCTGTGCAGTCGGCCAGTTCAGCAGGTACTACTTCGGCAGCGCCTCCTCTAGCTAGAGGTAATTCGCAACTTGTAATGCATGGTGCGGCTAGAGATGGTGCACAGGTTTCGGGAGGACCTAATAGGTTCTATGATATGAGGGGACGCCGGAGTTCCGAGGCTTCTCCAGATGTCGTCACAGGTATAATGACTGCACAATCACATGATGTCACTCCTTATGTTGCTATGGAACTCGGGATAGAACCGGATGAAGTTTGTGAGTTGTTATTTCTATCTACTCCAGTTGGTGAGTCTATTGTGGCCACGCAGTTTTATAGGGATTGTATTTTCACAATGCATGGTCAAGACACCATAGCCGATCTCATCGAATTAGAGATGGTGGATTTTGTTTTGATAATGGGGATGGACTGGGTTTATTCATGTTTTGCCAAGCTTGATTGCCAAACCAGAACCATTATGTTTGAATTTCCTGGTGAGCCAGCCATTGAGTGGAAGGGGGATAATGTTTTGCCAAAGGGTAGGTTTATTTCTTACCATAAGGGCACGAAGATGATCAGCAAGGGATGTATCTACCATCTGGTCTGATTCACGGACACTGATGCTGAGGCACTGACACTTGAGTCTGTGCTGATTGTGAATGAATTTTGGAGTTCTTTCTTAATGAGCATCATTGAATCCCACCTGATAGGGAGATTTCCTTTGGGATCGATGTATTGCCAGGCACACAGCTTATATAAATTCCACCCTATAGAATGGCTCCAAAAAAATTAAAGGAACTAAATGAGCAGATGAAGGACTAAATAGGGGTTTTATCCGACCGAGTGTATCACCTTAGGGCGCAGTGGTTCTCTTTGTAAGGAAAACAGATGGTTTATTGAGGACGTGTATCGACTATCAGCCGCTCAACAAGTTCACGATCAAGAATAAGTAGCTACTGCCCAAGATAGATGGATTGTTTGATCATTTGCAAGGGGCTAAGTACTTCTCAAAGATTGATTTTAGATCGGGATATCACCAATTGAAGATCAGGGAGAAGGATATTCCAAAAATAGATTCAGAACTATGTATATGTACTTCGAATTTCAGATGATGTCTTTTAGGCTAACGAATTCTCCTGCAGCATTCATGGATCCTATGAATTGAGTCTTCAAGCCTTTCCTCGACTCTTTTGTGATAGTGTTTATTGACGACATTCTTGTGTACTCGAGAGGAGCATGTCAATCATCTCAGGGCGATTTTGCAAACTCTGTATCAACACAAGTTATATGTGATGTTTCCGTAGTGTGAGTTTTGGATCTAGTCTTTCACTTTCTTAGGTCATGTTGTCTTTAGTGAGGGAATCAAGGTTGATCCCCAGAAGATTGCAGCTGTGAAGAATTTTCCTCAGCCCACAACACTGACAGAGATTCATAGTTTCTTGGGCTTAGCGGGGTATTACAGAAAGTTTGTGCAAGGATTTTCTTCTCTTGCCTATCCATTGACTAAGTTAATACAATAGGCAACTAAATTCTAGTGGTTAGATGCTTGTGAAAGGAGATTTCAAGAGTTGAAGTCAAGGATGACCACAACACCGGTGTTGGCCTTACCGGAAGGTACGCATGTGTTTGTTGTATATTGTGATGCTTCAAGGGTTATACTTGGGTGTGTGTTAAGGCAACATAGAAAGGTGATCGCTTATGCCTATAGGAAACTCAAGAACCATGAGAAGAATTATCCAATACATGATATAGAGCTTGCAGCGGTGGTGTTCGCACTGAAGATTTGGCGTCATTATTTGTATGGGGTCCATGTAGACATATTCACGGACCATAAGAGTCTTCAATATATCTTCAAGCAAAAGGAGTTTATTCTAAGGTAAAGGAGATGGCTTGAGTTACTTAAGGACTATGACATCGACATTCTCTATCATCCGAGCAAAGCTAATATTTTGTCGGATGCTCTTAGCCGTAAATCTATGGGTAGTCTGGTGCATTTGGAGGCACACAAAAGGCCGATAGCCAAGGAAGTTTATCGGTTGGCTAGTTTGGGAGTTCGGCTCGCGGACTGTACTGAAGGTGGGGTGATTGTGCAACATAGATCCGACTCATCGCTGGTGGTTGAAGTTAACGAGAAACAATATGATGATCCATTTATGGTGAAATTGAAGGAGGGAATTCATAAACACAAAACTATGGCTTTTTCTCTTCGCATGAATGATGGTACACTAAGGTACCAAAGGTGATTGTGTGTTTCGAATGTAGATGGCCTCCGAGAGAAAATCATGGCCGAGGCTCAAAGTACCAAGTATGCCATACACCCAGGCTCTACGAATATGTACCATGATCTCAAGGAAGTCTATTTGTGGAATGAGATGAAGAGGGATGTAGCAACTTTATTGCAAGATGCCCGAATTGCCGACAAGTGACGGCCGAGCACTAAAGGCCCGGTGGCTTGGCACATAATATAAACATTCCAATGTGGAAATAAGAGATGATAAATATAGACATTGTCGTAGGTCTACCTCGCACGCCTCGCAAGTTTGACTCGATTTGGGTGATTTTGGATCGACTCACGAAATTAGCACACTTACTTGTTAAGGCTACTGACAAAGGAGAACTTTATGCTTAGGTGTATATCAAGGAAATAGTCAGATTGCATGGCACTCCAGTTTCCATCATCTCATATCGAGGAGCGCAGCTCATTGATATCTTTTGGCAGACATTTCAGCAAGGATGGATACTAAAGTGATTCTTACTATAGCTTTCCAACCACATACCGACGGGCAGGTAGAGCGTACTATAAAAACACTTGAGGATATGTTGCATGCTTGTGTTTTGGACTTCAAGGGTAGCTGGGATGATCATTTTCTGCTTATACAATATGCCTATAACAACAGCTATCATGCCAGCCTTCAGATGGCACCGTTCGAACCTCTATATGGTAGCAGATGTAGATCTCACATTGGTTGGTTTGTGATAGGAGAAGCAGAACTGATAGGGCTATACCTCGTGCATCAGGCTATGGAGAAGGTCAAGATCATTAAGGAGCAACAGAAAACTTTCAGAGTCGCCAGAAGTCCTATTAGGATATGTGTCGCAGAGATTTGGAGTTCAAAGAGGATGATTGGGTATTCTTTAAAGTTTCTCCCATGAAGGGCATATTGCAATTTGGGAAGAAAGTGGAATTAATTCCAAGATATATCGGACCATAGAAAATCTTGCAGAGGGTTGGTCAAGTGTCTTATAGGATTGAGTTACCTCCAGAGATGTCCTTAGTGCACCCGATATTTCATGTGTCTATATTGAAGAAGATGGTTGGAGATCCGTCGCTCATCGTCCTGGTGAAGGCTGTTAAAGTTAGTGAAGAATTGACTTATGAGGAGATTCCAGTTTCCATCCTTGATAGACAAGTTCGAAAGATGAGGAATAAAGAGATTGTCTCCGTCAAAGTGCTATGGCGAAACCAACAAGTTGAAGAGGCCAACTGGGAGGCCAAGGAAGACATGAAGAAACAATACCCCCACTTATTTGTATAACCAAGTGATTTTGTTTAAAGGAATGTTAGAATTTTACTTATCTGAGTTATGTTAAAACTTGTACAGTGTATGCTTAGATGTCCCTTTTTTGGCAATCTGATGCCTATAATATTATGGTTGGTGCTGTTTGCACGTTTATGATACGTCGTTCTATTGTGGATGTGTTGTTAGGATTGGTTTCAGTGGCTCTCTAACATACGGATAGGCCCAAAAATAGAGGACCCTCATTAGAGGATGAATGTTCCTAAGCGAGGAAAGATGTAAGGCCCCGTAAAAGTTCGTGATGATTTAAGGCTCTAAATCGTGCTTACGAGTTCCTTAACTATTATTTTGCCTCCCACAAGAGACTATGGAATAGAAAAACTTAGATTTGTCATGATAATAAGTGTGAGAGGTGTATTTGATATGTTTTAGGATCTAATGAAATCCCTAGGACCAAGATAATTTGGAAGCTAGGTGACAAACCAAAGTTTATAATAAGCTTACATATTACCAAATTAAAAATGAGAACAGCTACCAAAGTATAAATAGTTATGGGGTGATCTAAACATTAAGTGAAACCTCCTTGAGTCGAGTTTCCAACACTTCAAACCAAGCATCATTTGGACATTCCAACAAGACATTATGATAATTTAATGAAGGTTGTCAGGCAGAAATATCCGGCGCCCAGGCCAACACGTGGCGCCTCATATGTCGCCCAAACCAAGAGCCATTTTTGGTCCAGCGCCTGGCGCCTCCCTTGGCGTCCAATCAGACTTTAAAAAGTTCATTTTGGTGGTCGTTTTTACCCCATTTCACTTAGCGCATTTTTGGAGCTCTTCTCCCCTCACTCAAGACCCCCAACTCCTCCTATCATCAAGGTGAGTAATGCCCACTAATTTGGTATTTTATTCCATCAATTCCACACTGAAACTAACTCAATCTACCATGAAATCATTAGATCTTCAAGAAATCTTCCCAAGAGCTCAAATGAAGTTTTTGCAAGATTTATTCTCAAAAGATAATTCCATCTCCATGGACTTGCATGCATGGCTTAATAATGAACATATGAGTAGGAATTTGAGGTAGAACTTATGGCATGGCGATTGAAAGCCATAAGTAGCCAATTGAAAAGTTTGAGAATTTGTAGAGAATGAAAGGTGATTTGTTTGATGAATTTGTTGTTGGGAGTGAATTGTAAAACATGAATATGTTGTTGGAGGTTCTAAACTTTCTAAGCTTGGTTGTAGTATTAAATGGTAGGACAAAGAGTGGGTATTGGATGAAGAAATATCATCGGTAAAGGTGGTAGAGAAATGTGCATATTAGATGCTTGACATAATGCCTAAGTGAGCAAAATGTAAAACATCCTTACTAATATTGGTAAAATTGTGTTGCATTGTTGTATATTGAAGTTGTTAAGTATGGTGGGCCAGGGAAGTATTAAGGGGTGAATTTTAGGTATGTTGGCTAACCCCCTCCGTAGAATTGGATTCCATGATCTCCTTATGAATTCCAAGTATGGTTTTCCCAGTTCCTATCCTTATTATGTTGAATTTCCAAAAACAATTGATGGATCGGATGCCTAATTATCAAAGTCATGTCTTATTGCTCACATTATATCATGCTCTGTTGGGAAATAATTCAAGGATGACTGATTTATCAACCGCTTATGAACTCAATCCATGATTTCATTGAAATCACTATGTTAACCTTTGTAATTATTTCCAATGTATTTTGAGCTTTTAAGAACTTATGAGTTGAAGATATGATTTTTCTAATGTCTTAAATGTCTTTGCTATTGATGATGATCCATGACAAGTAAAGGAATGAATGTATGAAATATGAAATGCATCCATCATGCCAAGAATAAAGATTATCATGTATGGCCAAGAGTGCTAATGAAATGAAAGATTTTACCAAAGGCTTTAAGATGAACATATTTATTTTATATAGAATTATTTTTGGGATTATGGTTAGGTCACCAAGGAAAGGTGTGTTGTAAAGGCCTAAGCCCGAAATTACACGTGCCGATGTAGGAGTTGATTGAAGGACAAATCCCTTTTATATTATGTTAAGATTATTCCCCTTGATTGGGATGAATTGATACCTAGCAAAGTCCATGTTGACCTACACGACATTTTGATGAGGCGACCTAGCTGATGGGGTGGATATTGGACATCATGTCGTGCACATGGTGGTTTCATATTTCTACATCAACCCAATACATTGGGGTGGGACGGCCTAGCCAATCAGGCCAAGATCGAACTCCATTCCACGTGCATGGTGGTGTGCCGGTAACTAATGATCTCCCTACCAAAACCTTTAATGCTTATCTAAAATTTTATTGTGTTTTAACTTGGTATTTAAATATTATTTGATATTTTTACTGCTTCCGTGTTTTATTCTAACCATGTTGGCATTCAATTCAATGTGAGGGTAGTTAGCTTTACATACTATTACTGTTCCATATATACTAACGTCCCTTTTATCGAGGGCACTACATCTTCAATGGATGTAGGTAGTTCCTCAACAGGTGGCATAGGTTCTTGATAGGTATACCCTCCTCTCAACTGGCTCGGTGAGCCCTACACCATATCGGGGCCTTATGTCATTTTGATTCTTGTACATTTTATTTTGTGGTATAGCCGGGGTCTAGTCACTTGCACTTCCATATTGTACTCATGTTCACTTTGAGGCTCCGTAGATGTAATGTGGGTTGTGTTTTGAAAAGGGAAAAAACAAACTAAAATGTTGTAGTTGTATGATGTTTCAACTTTTAAACTATGAGCTTGTAATGTTTTGGTAATCATAAATGAAGCTCCTATAAGTAATGATAATCGGTGTTGTACGTTTTATCCTCTTGTTGTCTATCGCTTGTCCTTTATTCTTTAATTACTCATGGGCAAGGTTGGATAGTATGCACTACTCGACTGGGGTAACTCGGTTGAGCATTGGTCCCGCTCTCCAAGGTCGGGACGTGACAAGAAGCCACGTCCGCAATGAGCTTATTTTGAGTACAGTGATGTGAGGCTCATGAGGAGGGATTATCCTTGTCTTCGGATGCATGTACGTCAGCAGGGTACCCAGGCTATGATTCCTACATCAGATGCTGCACCACCTACACAGCCAGCTAGAGGTGGGGGAGGGGGGACAGGCAGGTAGTGGTCGTTCTAGAAGGCGAGGCCAAACCCATTGTTATGCTTTTTCATTGTTGGAAGGAAGTGGTCGCATCAAATGTAGTCAATATAAGTATCGTTTCGAACTATATAGAGATGCTTTTCTATTATTTGATTAGAGTTCGTTGCACCCCTTTTCCTCACGAAAGCGGGTTTCAACATGTGACAACTCTTTTAAATGGGTATTAAAAGAGAAGAGTCGTCACCTAACAATTTTAAGGTGCGTTAGGGCACCTATTTGCAAATAACTCTATTTTAACTAGTCTGTGTCACCAAAGAACGGGTAAGGGCTCAAATTACCTCAAAGATAAGGTGTTAGGCACTCTTTTAGCTCCACAACTATGGGTCCCTGTCGAGATTTACGCTATATGGGATTATTGGATTATAATTGTCCTATGTGATCATGTGAATAAGGGAAGACATGGAATTTAAAAGTTCAACTATAATGTAAACAAGTGTAAAGAAAATCGTATAAGAATTAAACTACATATAAATGATTAGTACAAGTCTTTAGAGGTTACGGGATACAAACCAATTATTCTAAGTTCAAGAGACAAGACCCGAACAATAAACATAAAAAGGGGTGTCCTAAGTTTTTTAGCCTAAAGGATCACCCTGTACAACATAAATAATACTTCGCAACACCCTTAGGGTAGGGGGTTTTCTCATATTATTCAACAGGAACAAACTATCATCTCCTGCTACCCAATTACTATGTTGAAATTATTTACCTAAAGCGCTCTAATTCAATTTTAAACCGGGTCCTACGCGTGTACTAGCCGTCCCATACCTATGATCCAGGAAACTTTGGACCTACTATTTGGGGGGTTCAAGACTTTACTTAGGGTGCTTTTCAAAAATGATAAAACTAGGCGCACTTTCAAAACATGTAGGACTACATATAAAGACAATAGATGGCTCAAGTTAGCCTCCACACATAAGCAACAAAAGCACGTGGCAGATTTTGTATTAGGCAGTAGACAGTTTCAGAATTAAGGCGTTAAGTCCTATAGACATGGCTTCTATGTGATCCCAGTTTTGAACGTCCTACAGTCAGTGTTGCTGTTTGCAGATTACATGTATTATAAAACCTATACGCATGATATCTAACTTGCTTGCGCAATGGGGTAGTAAAAACCATTTTAAAACTCAAAATTACCAGTGTTTGATTTTATAGGCATTCTTTCTAAGTGAGTAGTAGTATCTTATATGCAGGTTCTCTAATTGTTGGTGTTTAAACACAGATTCAATCATGTATATCCCTATGGACATGTTATCTAGGCGGGCAGTGTAATAAGAGAAATAAAAGCAATCGATTAATGAATTAGTTAAAGCCCTATAGATATGGTATCTAGATGAGCAAAGACATGTATTAGTGTTTTCCTATAGGCATGCTATCTAGTAATAATATTGTAATTACACAACTAAGCAAGTAGTTATTGATATTCCAATCCTATAGGCATATTGTCTAATAGTGCATAGAAGTGAAGCATGTAAACGAGTGAAACACTTAAACTCTTGTAGGCAGCTTTCTAATAGTGTACGGAAATAGGACATGTAAAGCAAGTGGATTGCTTAGGTTCCTATAGGCATGTTTTCAATCAGTGTATAGGAATAGAGCATATCAAACACAATAGCAAACAAATAATGTAGACCCTATAGGCATATTTTTTTACCCCTTTGTGCAAAAAGTAGAATATACCCGTTCCTCCATTTCACTAATACCCCAATTGTTTGTTTACGAATTATTACAAGCCCAAAGACAAAAGAAAAAACAAGCTCAAATATTACATAATCGAAATAACTACATGCCCAACAAATAGAGCAGTCCCAAGAGGAGACAACTCGGTACTGTCTGGGCCTTCAACATGCTCATTCCTCACACAAGTAGCAGACCTAGACCCAAACTTAGCTCAAACATTGGAGTGTATCGATTGCATAGCTCAGGCATGCACTTGGACCCATATCAAGCCCAGATAGAAGTCCCACTTACCCAGCAATTGCAGTTTAACAACTTAACTACATAAACTAACGAACCACAATTGGCAATCACTTAAATGATTCCGGGACCTACTAACATCAACTCCCACAAAGACTAGATGGCAGGCTTTACAAGAAAGCATATTTTCATTTCAGATGCAAGAGTGACATGATTGATTAAACAAAAGAACATAAAAACTAGGAGAATCAGTAGGGCTCAGTTTCAACATGGTAAGTTTGATATAGCAAACTAACAATACGGGTTCAATCATTCAGCAGGTGATAGCATACTAAGGATGAACAACACATTAGGAGAGTTGGGGAGACATGCCATTTGGGGTTAGCAGGGTAAGCATACTAGACACATATGGGATGCACATGTTAAAAGTCTAGGGTAGAGTAAGGCAGAGCATGGTTCAGAATTAGTCCAAAAGGGATTGTAAAGCTATGAACCTAAGTCATGAAGGTCTAATAGAGTCATAGTCAGAGAATGGCAATTACACATCACAAACAGGCAAGCAATCAATCAATAAAAAGCCTAATCATGCTGAGTATAACACAAAGATTCCCAAGTCCAAGGGTATCATGTCAGGAAGACATATTAACTTAAGGTTAATAGAACAGGTAGACTCATAACTTAAGCCAATCAACTATGCATGATTTTAAGAACTAAATGTACTGAGATTCAACTAGAAACATAAGCAATACCAAAGAATGTAGGATTGACCCAACACCACATTAAAGTTCTCAACAACAAAGCAATAGGTTTGGTTAAAATATTGCAACAGCAAATAGGGTTCATATAAGCGGGTAAAAGTAGAGCCCACACAAAGGATTTATCAGGAGAAGTTCATTAAAGCAGGTTCTAGGTAAGAGATGATTCCCTAAGAATTTTAGTGCTAGAATCCAAGAGAAGGAATGAGAAAAAAACTCACAATAAATAATAAGTGATCAGAACATCAGAGCAAACTTAAAGATATACAAAATCATTCAAGCTGAACCTAATGAGCATATATTGAAGTTTAAAAATCTAGGCAGGTTGTGACACTAGGAGATTCAGAACCACAAAATAGCTTCAAATAAAGTAAAATGGCCAATGGAAATAACACAATATTGAATTCATATTGGTTCACAAATTTCAAACAACATGGATATGCAGAGCACTGAACACAAACAAAAGAAGATAGAATTGCAAGAGTCAGGATACTGACCAGTTTGCAAATTCAACAAATAAAATAGAAGAGAATACTAAGTGCCAGCAACAGCTTGAATATCAGCAGCAAAGAGAACAACCCAAAAACCCAAATCCTAGTGCGTCAGAGTTAACAGGAGCTTCAAATGAGCCCCGAGCAGTGCTCGCACTAGGGAGGTCGATAGAGAGGATTCGGGTGGCCTTGGCTTTTAGCCGGCCACAATCAGGGGTGCAGAATAGTATAGAAAGTGTGAGAATAGGAGAATAACAGTAGTCAAGGTTGTAGCAATAGTTGTTAAGTCTTAGAGGGGAAACGGGGAATGGGGGGTTATATAGTAGTAAAGAATCAACACACAAATAAGGAAATGCAGTCAATCGAACATAAACAAGGAAAGAAAAGCATGAAAAATAAATTTAGAATAAATATAGGAGAAAAATCGGGCAAACCCTAGTTCCAGACGGAGAACAAAATAGCCAAAGAATACCACTGAATCGGACCCATATAGCCTAGTAGTGAATGTATCGAATCCAAAATATGGAAATAATAAAGAATCGGAGTCGAATGAACACCCATCGATTTAGCTTCCATAAATAACTGAGTACCAAACACTGTGATGCCGAGGAGATGGTAAGAATCTCCGTGTGTGCAAAAAAGGAAAGGAAACATGGAAGATTTTTCATGTGACATAGGATTAGGGTTGGGATTTCGAAGAGAGGCAGCTAGGGTTTCTCTCAGAGAGAAGGGGAGGATGAGAGGTTTTTAGGGCGGCGATCTCAGTGAAAATGGTAGGGTTTCGGGTGGGTTTGGTTAATTAAAGAGGGGAGATGAGCTATAGGCCGTTGATCTCTAAGATCAACGACAGAGATGAAAGAAATAGCGTAGCAGGGCGGGTCAACAGGAGTGGGTCGCGACCAGGTTTATTAAAAGGGTCGTATGGTTTGGGCTTGGGTTTATTGGGCTAAGGTTTTGGGGTCTGGGCTGGTGTATTGGGTCCAAAATTAACTCCAAAATGGGGTCATAGTTTAAATACATGAAACTTATTAAAAATAATTTATACAAAGTAATTAATAAATAATAAAAATATTATTTATGTAGTAAAATGCTTGAAAATAATAGCTTAACATTATAAAAATATAAAATTCTATTTTGGCATAAATAACATAATAAACGCAATTATTTATAGGATATAGGCTATTATTGCAAAAAAATATGTAAATAGCTCAAAAATACAAATATAATTAAATGAAATAAAGTAAAATGTTATAAAACATACATGTGGGTATAAATAATAAATTTGGATGATTAAATCATCCCAAAATACTTTTAAGGGATAATTAATAAATATTTGAATAATTTAAATGCAAGAAAAACAATTTTAAAGCTTTAAAAATTAAAGAAAATTATACAAAATACTTATATGACTCTTGTAAATTGGGTAATAATGCAAAAATGATATTTTCAAAGTGTATAGAATGCTTTATAAAATATGAGGGCAAAATTGGGTATCCACTGAGTTCTACTTATTCGTATGTCTCATCCTACTTTGCATCATATTTGGATGTGCCTCATAATTCTTTGAGTAGTCCGGTTATGTGTCCCCACCTATTGGGGATTTTATTATAGTAGATCGTGTCAATCATTCTTGTGTGGTTACTATTGAGGTTTATGATACTAGAGTTAATTTTCTGCTGCTTGATATGGTTGATTTCGAGGTGATTTTGAGTGTGGATTGGCTATCTCCATACTATGCTATTATTGATTGCCATTCTAAGACCGTGACGTTGTCTATTCCAGGGTTACCAAGGTTGGAATGGAGGGGTTCGTTCGGTCACGCTTCTAGTAGGGTGATTTCACTTCTGAAGGCTAAACGGATGGTTGAGAAGGGATGCTTGGCATACTAGCCTTTATTAGAGATGTCAGTGTTGATACTCCTACGTTGATTAAGTCCCCATAGTGAGAGAGTTTCTAGATGTGTTCCCAGCAGACCTACCAATCATCTCACCCGATTGAGATATTGATTTTCGTATTGATTTGGCACTGGGCGTTCAGCCCATATCCATTCAAATGTATAGCATGGCTCCGTTAAGTTGAAGACATTCAAGGAACAGTTGCAGGAATTGCTGGATAAAGGTTTGATCAGGTCGAGCGTTTTACCTTGGGGTGCGTCGGTATTATTTGTGAAAAAAGAAGGATGGTTCCATGAGGATGTGCATTGACTATATGCGATTGAACAAGGTTACCATCCAGAACAATTATCCACTGCCTCGCATTGATGATTTATTTGACCAACTTCAGGGTTTTACGAAATTCTCAGAGATTGACTTGAGATCGGGGTACCATCAGTTGAAGATCAAGGCTTCAAACATTCGTAAGACGACTTTCAGGACCCGTTATGGGCATTATGATTTTTTGGTGATACCTTTTGATTTGACTAGTGCCCCGGTAGCTTTCATGCATTTGATGAACAATGTGTTCCAGCCCTATTTATGTTCTTTGGTTATTGTGTTCATTGATGATACCTTTGTTTATTTCCGTAGTAGGAGGAACACGAGCAGCATTTGAGAATTGTGCTTTACATTTTGAGAGAGAAGAAGTTGTATGCCAAGTTCTCCAAGTGTGAGTTCTAGTTGAATTCATTGGCATTCTTGGGTCATGTGGTGCCTAGTGATAGGATCGAGGTGGATCTGAAGAAGATTGAGGCGGTTTAGTATTTGCCCAGACCTTCTACAACCACGGATATCAGGATTTTTCTAGGTTTAACTAGTTACCATTGTCACTTTGTGGAGGTTTTCTCGGATATTACGGCTCCATTGACTAAGTGGACTTTGAAGGGCCCTCCATTCAGATGGTCTGACGAGTGTGAGGAGATCTTTCAGAAGCTCAAGACTACTTTGACTATAGTTCCAGTTTTGGTATTTCCCTCAGGTACATGCTTGGTATATTATGATTCTTCGCGTGTTGGCCTTGGGTATGCTCAAGACTACTTTGACTATAGTTCCAGTTTTGGTATTTCCCTCATGTACAGGCTTGGTCTATTATGATTCTTCGCGTGTAGACCTTGGGTGTGTGTTGATGCAGGACGGCAGGGTGATTTCCTATGGTCATGCCAGTTGAGGGCAAATGAGAAGAACTATCCGGTTCATGATTTCGGGTTAGCAGCTATTGTGCACGCACTCAAGATCTAGAGGCTTTACTTATATGGTGTGTCTTGTGAGGTATATATGGATTATAGGAGTCTTCAGCATCTGTTTAAGTAGTAAGATTTAAATTAGAGGCAATAGAGGTGGTCGGAGTTGTAGAAGGATTATGATATCAATATTATTTATCATTCAGGGAAGGCTAATGTGGTAGTAGACACCTCGAGTAGAAAGTCAGAGAGTATGGGAATATTGGAATTCATTGTAGCTGGGGAGAGGTATTTTGCTATGGATATTTAGGCATTGACCACTAGATTGGTGAGATTGAATATTTCTAAGCCGAGCATAGTTCTTGCTTGTATTATTTCACAGTAATCCTTGTCTAAGCACATTAAGGCTCGCAACCTGATATACCCATTTGCTTGTCCTTAAGGAAACGATGCAGCGAGGTGGTGCGAAGGAGGTGACTATTGGTGATGATGGTGTATTATGACTCCAGGGTCAAGTTTGTGTTCTCAATTCGATTGCTTGAGAGAGTTGATACTTGAGGATGCTCATAGTTCGTGGTATTCCATTCACCCAGGTACGATGATGATGTATCGTGATTTGAAGCAGCACTGTTGGTCGAGGAGGATGAAAGAGGACATTGTCAGGGATGTCTCTTGATATTTGAATTTTCAACAAGTTAAGTATGAGCATCAGAAACCGGGTGGTTTGCTTTAGACGATTGATATACCGAAGTGAAAGTGGGAGCTTATTACTATGGACTTTGTGGTAGGGTTGCCATGGACATAGACTAAGTTCGATGCCATTTGGATCATTGTGGATCGTTGACCAAGTCGGCGCATTTCATTTTGGTTATGACTTCATAGACATCAGATAGATTGGCTCATATCTACATTAAAGATATTGTTTGCTTGCATGGCGTACCAGTCTCTATCATCTTAGATTGCGGCACTTAGTTTGTCATGCAATTTTGGAGAGTTGTTCAGCATGGGTTGTGCATGCAGGTGGAGTTGAGTACTTCATTTCACCCTCCGACGGATCGGCGGTCTTAGTGGACTATTCATATCCTTGAGGACATGTTGAGAGCATGCATAATTTATTTCGGAGACTAGTGTGATCAGTTTCTACCATTAGTAGAATTTGCCTACAACAACAGCTCCCAGTCTAGTATCCAGATGGCTCCATATAAGGCCTTATATGTGAGGCGATATTGTTCTCCGGTTGGTTGGTTCGAGCCTGGGGAGGCTAGGTTGTTGGGCACAAACTCGGTTCGTGATGCTTTGGAGAAGGTGAAGTTGTTTCATGAGAGGCTTCGCACAACTCAGTCCAAGTAGAAGAGTTATGCTGATAGGAAGGTTCGTGGTGTGTCTTTCATGGAGGGTGAGAAGGTTCTTCTTAAATATTCTCCTATGAAGGGCGTGATGAGGTTTGGGAAGAAAGGCAAGTTGAGAATGAGGTTTATTTGTCCATTTAAGTGTTGTTGCGGCTCGTTTTCTCGCTAAAGCGGGCCTCGATGTGTGACAACTCTTTTAAATGAGGTATTAAAATAGAAGAGTCGCCACCTAACGATTTTTAAGGTGTATTAGGGCATCTATTTGCAAATAACTATGTTTTAACTAGTCCGTGTCACCAAAGATCGGGTAAGGGCTTAAATTACCTCAAAGACAAGGTGTTAGGCACTCTTCGAGGTCCACAACTGTGGGTCCCGGCCGAACTTTAAACGATGTGGATTACGTGATAAGGCTAGGTGACCAAATAAACAAATGGAGGTCTAGAAGTCGAAGAGTCTTATCATAACACATTGGAATTGGTACAAATCCTAAATGATTACAAATGCATTGGTCTATGTTAAATAACTAGATGTAAATGCCAAGTATATGAAGGAAAGGGGAGTCCTAAGTTTTTTAGCCTAAAGGATCACCCCGTGCAACATGAATAATATTTTGCAACTCCCTTTAGGTAGGGGCTGCTCATATTATTCAGCGGGCACAGATTATCATCTCCTGCTACCCGATTACTATGTTGAAGTTATTTACTTAAAAGTGTTCTAATTCAGTTCTAAGCCGTACCCTACGGGTGCGCTACCCATCCCATGCCTATGGTCCAGGAGGCTTTGGACCTAATATTTGGGTGGTTCTAGACTTTACTTAGGTTGATCAAAAATGATAAAACTAAGCGATATTCAAAACAAATAGGACTTCACGTAAAGACAATTAAAAGCCCAAGTTAGCCTCCACACATAACAACAAATGCACGCGGGCTGATTTCTGGTTATGCAGTAGACGATTTTAGAATTAAAACATATTTTGGGTTGTTAAATCCAATAGGCATGGTTCCTATGTGAGTTTGATTGATATTATCCAGATAGTACTGCAGCGTATAGGCCAGTTACAGCATCGCAAGTCCTATGTGCATGATGTTTAATTGTTTATGCGATGAGGCAGTGAAGTGATATGAATTACCAGATTACTAGTGCTGATTTTATAAACATGCTTCTTAGGCAGACGTCAATATCCTATAGGCATGGCATCTAGGTAAGTAAAAATATTGCATTGTTGTGCCCTATAGACATGTTATCTAAGAGTGTTGAATAGTAGAACTAACATATTTTGACATGTTAAGTGAAGTGTGTGCTGACTCCTATAGGCATGATGTCTATCAGTGGGCAGATATAAAGCATGCTAAACAAAACAACAAATAGAGCACATAGACCCTATAGACATGTTCTCTACCCTTTTATGCAAGAATAAAGCATACCCATTTACCCTTTTTACTAATTTCCTAATTGTTTAGTTTACAAATTATTACAGAACCGGATAATGAATACACCTACAAACATTACATAAAGAATAACTACATGCCAAGAAATATACCCAAACAAAATAACCCAACACTAGCTGAGCCTTTAACAATCCTCACTCGTCACATGACCAGTAGGCCCAAGCCCCAGGCTTAGCAGAACAATAGAAGATGCTTGAATTCAGCACATAGATCCAGCAACATGTATGGCCCAATACTAGGCCCAAGATGCATGACTTACCTACTGATGCCAGAGTTAACCATGCAAGTGACAACTACTCAGGGAATTCATTAAACACCTTTTCACACTTAATTCTGAAACTTATAAGTAACAAACAGTTCTAACCAAAACATATAAGCAGGATCACATGAAACATTGGAAAATACAGAAAACATACATAAAATGGGCTCATGCTAGGTTTTAAAGTGACAGGATTGAACATCATAAGCTAACAAACTACTTCAAATAGAATTTTAAAACGAAGCATAGTCTAGAATTAGCCCAAAGGATTTCAGACAATTAACATGAGAATCTAGCAAATTCATAGATAGGAACAAGTGAGAGGCAGCTTTCACATGAAGGTTTTAACTTGAGAACCTGATAAGAGTATGGTCATCAACAATATAGCAACAGGCTAATGGACATAGTTAAGAATAGTTGGCAGCATATCACTTAGTTGAACATGAAACCTAACATGATGGGCATTACTATAGCACAAAGACTCTAAAGAACTCATGGTAGGTAAAAGAACATGTCAATTATAGATCAACAGGACAAGCAAACATTAGGATTCATATTAGTCGATCCCACATGAGAGAAAACTACATATTGACATTTATCCTAGAAGCAATGCTGAGTGCAGGATTGACAGATCAAAGAACATAACTACTAGAGTTACGAATTGCAGATAAACAAGTTTGGTAATATAGTGAAATGGTGCTATAACATAGGAGAATCAAGAATCAGTTTGCACGAAATAATATATTATTCTTAAAGGGTTCAAGAGGGAGAGATTCATTAAAGCAGAATCTGAGCAAACATGACATTAAGGCACAAGTATGAACTTATAACAAGCATAGAACATGACATTAAAGCATAATTGTGAGCACAGGACATGACATTCAGGCTAGTACGAACATGGTCAGTAAGGTAAAAAATAAGAGGGCCAGAAACTATTAGAATCGAATATGCAGAGTGAAAGTCTACAACGCATGTTGAAACCATTCAAGTTCGATACTAGAGGTCATGTAACTTACAGGACATCATTGAGATAGTAGATTTATAGAAAAGCACACAATAATATAATACTGCAAGTTCATAAATAACAGAAAAACTTAAGGCATGTTTATCTAAAAGTTCAACCAGCATTGGCATACAGAGTACACACATAAGCAAATAAAGGAATAACGATGAAGGTTATGAGAGTCAAGAATACTGACCAGTTGCGAAGATAAACGAACAAAAAGGGTGAGTACCCAGAATCTCAGTAGTGACAGCAACAGAACATAAAAAACCAAATACTAATGCGTCAGAGTTCATAGGAGCTTCAGTGAGCCCCGAGCAGTGCTCGCACTAGGGAGGTTAATAGAGAAGATTCTGATGGTCTTAGCTTTCAGCTGGCCAAGAGCAATAGATTCAGAATAGTATCGAGTGAATGAGAGTATGAGAGAATAACAGTGATTCCCCGCCCCTTAAAGGGAAATAGGGGAGGGGTTTATATAGTGGTGGAATAAAGCGAGTAAACATGGAAAACAATTAATCACACACAAAATAAGGAAAGAAAATAACATGTAGTCGATAACAGAACCAGTAAATAAGAAAAATTGAAATTTCAAACCCTAGTTCGACGGAAATCAAAGATTGGCCAAGGATTTTGGTAAATCGGACCCATACAACCCAGTGGTGAGTGTATATAGACGAAATACCGCCTAAGTCTCGAAGATTGAGGGCGGTTGTTCATAATCCAAGGCATGGTATTTTCCAAAAATAGGCAAGCACTAGGTGAAGCCAAAATCCTGTAAGTAACCAGATGACAGAGCGTATAAGGTAAGTGAATCATGGATTGATTCTATTTTGGGGTAGGAATCGGAGAGATTTAAGGGAGGCGGCTATTAGGTTTTCAGAGAAGAGGGGAAGGTTTGAGAGATTCAAGGGGCGGTGGAATGAGCGATTTGTCTCTAGGGTTTGGGCGAGGGTAATATGAAAAGGGCAAAGGTTGTTGTGGGTCGTTGATCATTTAAGATCAATAGCTAAGATTAAAGGGGAAGCGGGACGGGTCATGAGACGGGTCGCGATCGAGTTAGATGAAGAGTTGGTTTGGTTTGGGCTTCTGAAGGGTTAAACGGAATGGGCCAGGTGTTTTGGACTTTATTGGTTCGAAAATTAGCCCTATATTAGGCTATAATTTAAAATACATAAAATTCATTAAAATAAAATTATAAAAAGTAATTAACAAATAATAAAATATTATTTAAGTAGTAAGATGCTTCAAAAATAATAACTTAACATTATAAAAATATAAAAATGCTATTTGGCACGAATAATGTAAAATATGTAATTATGCATAACATATAGGCTATTATTGCAAAATTGTGTGAATAGCCAATATAATTATATGAAAATATTGTGAAGCATATATGTGGATGCAAATAATATATTTGGATGGTTAAATCATCACAAAATAATTTAAGGGGTAATTAATACATATTGAGGTAATTTAAATGCAAGAAAAATTGATTTTAAAGCTCTACAAATTATAAAAAATTATAGAAAATACGTGTATAACTCTTTGTAAATTAAGTAATGATTCAAATGATATTTTGAAAGTATATATACTATTTGAAAAATATGAGGGCAAAATTAGGTACCAACAGCTGCCCCTCATTACCCGGGAATGATGAAAGAGTTGACGGGTAAAGAAAATGATGACCAATTTTGTCCGATGTGAGTGAGGAGTGATGTGTTTTGGAAAAAGATGGGGGTCGAACCCTGGTTCTTGAGTTGCTTACATATCCCTGGTGTTACGGGAATCAGGCCGTGTGCAGTTTTGGATCTAACGGCGAATGAAACCGATAGAGTCGTTACAAGAGTGGTTGTATGTTTCGAAAAGGTTCTTTTGGGTAGGATAGTGTCGTAGGTAATGGATAATTTTAGGTGGAGTCATGAATGTGAATTTGGTCGTTACGGGCGTATCAAAAGGCAGATATTTGAACGGTCATAGAGTAAAAAGGTAGTCGATTACTGCTAGTCAGTTACGTTTGAGGTAGTCAAAGGATGTGAACATTGTGAATAGAAACCAGAGCGAAGATTGCTCCTGTTTGCAGAATGGTTACCTCCCTAGTTACTTGCAACACTCAAAACACGGCGCATGCGAATATATATGGGTTATTACGAAAATTTAAACATGATACAAATTCCCTTAGGTCCATGAAGGTTGTCTTCAGACGATGAGGATGATGTCCTTAGACCATGACGTCCTGGGCCATGAAGCGTGTGATAAGGGATTCGCAGGCCATAAAATGGTGTCCTCGAGCCATGAGGATGGTGACTCTGGACTATGATGCCTTTGAATAATGATGTGCAGTATCGAGAGATCCTCGGGCCATGGAATGGTGTCTTTAGGCAATGAGGATGGTGCCTTCGGACTATAACGTCTTCGGACAATGTGGCGATGTTTCAGCCCATGAAATGCAAATATATGGCAATGTCGATCGTTTGATATAGGAAAAAGGTGATGCTTAGTCATATGCGAGGATGAGACAAGACAAGGCTTAGTCCTGCATGAGATGAGAGCAATGCTTACCCCTATACGAAGAAGGGAGATAATGCTTATCCTTATGCAGTGTAGCAGAGACAGTGTTTAGTGTCACGCAAAGAGAGGCAATGTTTAGCCTCATGCAATAATGGAGGCAATGCTTAGCCTCATGCAAGAAATCGAGACAATGCTTAGTCTCAAAGGAAGGCAGTGTTTTAGCCTTATGCAAGGTGAGGGCAGTGCCTAGCCCTATGTAAGGAGTGGAGACAACGCTTAGTCTCATGTGAGGCGAGGAAATGCTTAGCCTTATGCAATGGTGAAGGCAGTGTTTATACTTATGCAAAGAGTGGAGACAATGCTTAGTCTCATGCAAGGAAAGGAGACAGTGCTCAGTTTCTGGCAAGGATAGGCAACGCTTAGCCTTATTCAATAATGGAGGCGGTGCTTAGCCTCATACGAGGAAATGAGACAATGCTTAGTCTCTGGCAAGGAAAGGCAATGCTTATCCTTATGCAATAATGGAGGCGATGCTTTGCCTCATACAAGGAAAGGAGGCAATGCTTAGTCTCTGGAAAGGAAAGGCAATACTTAGCCTTATGCAATAATGGAGGCAATACTTAGCCTCATGCAAGGAGTGGAGACAATGCTTAGTCTCTGGAAAGGAAAGGCAGTGCTTAGCCTTGTGCAATAATAGAGGCAATGCTTAGCCTCATGCACGGAATGGAGACAGTGTTTGGTCTCATGCAAAAAAAGGCAATGCTTAGCCTTATGCACGGAATGGAGACAGTGCTTAGTCTCATGTAAGAAGAGCAATGAATAGCTGCGAGAGAGTAAAGTAATTCTTAGCTTGATGTGTTTGCGTTTGGAAACTTTGTCGTTAGAAAGATAGTGATTTTGTTGTATGTATGTATTTGCGAATATTCCTGTTATGTTCATTATGCCTACATCCAAAGAAAATCGTGAGTTTTGCGGGGGAGGGGGGAGGGGGAGGGGGTGGTTCGTGCTCTTGATTCCTTGCTTCACCTTTACTCCTGTCTTGAGGTCTTGCTTGAGTCACCTTGGGTAACGTCTGGCTGCAATAAAAGTTTTGAAAAACATGCATTTGTGATGAATTTCTTATAAAAATGTAGTTTTTTGAAATATGTGATAATGCATGAGAGAAGATGATTTGTTAAATTGATGACTGTGACCTGCTTCTGAGACATTGCAACTTCCTTGACTCGGGATTTTGATGATCCTCCTCAAAATTCTACCCCAGTTTAAATGCATACTTCCGGCAACACATTCCTCGGTTGTTCCAAACGTAATGAAATCGGACGAACCCGAGATCTTGCCCCAGTTTCTAATCATGGGGGGAAATGAAGATTTTATTATGATGTGACCGAACCCACAAGGCTGCCTACATATCCCCTCTAAAACAGGAATCAGGTCAAGCGTAGTTCAGTTACATCAAATAGAGAAAATGCAAACAATCTTATACTAATTTCTCCGTCCATTTCTGCAAGTATAAGTGCTCCTCCTGTCAACACCCGGTGAACCATGTAAGGGCCCTGCCAGTTGGGTGCGAACTTCCCCTTGGCTTCATCCTGATGCGGGAAGATTCGCTTTAGCACCAATTTCCCCAGTGTGAATTGCCTTGACTTGACCTTTTTGTTGAAAGCTCTTGCCATTCTGCTCTGGTACAGTTGACCGTGACATATCGTATTCATTCTTTTCCCATCAATGAGAGCTAGTTGCTCATACCGGCTTCGTACCCACTCCGCATCGCTGAGCTCAGTTCTGGTATGATTATTAAAGAAGGAATTTCCACTTTGGCTGGAATAACGGCTTCAGTACCATAGACCAGTAAGTAGGGAGTTGCCCCAGTTGATGTGCGAACTGTGGTACGATATCCAAGTAAAGCAAATGGCAGCTTCTCGTGCCATTGTTCGTAATTGTCCACCATTTTCCTTAATATCTTCTTGATGTTCTTGTTGGTGGCTTCTACGGCTCTGTTCATTTGTGGCCTGCATGCTGTGGAGTTCTTATGCTTGATCTTGAATGTTTCACACATGACTTTCATCAAATTGCTGTTGTTATTGCCGACATTGTCAGTAATGATTGACTCTAGTACTCCAAATCAACAAACAATGCAGTCCCGAACAAAATCCGCTACAACCTTCTTAGTTACAGCTTTATAAGACGCAGCTTCAACCCATTTTGTCAAGTAGTCTATGGACACCAGAATGAACCTGTGCCCGTTTGAAGCAGCGGGTTCGATCGGGCCGATGACATCCATACCCAAGCGGAGAAAGGCCAGGGTGAACTTGTTGCATTGAGTTCATTGGGTGGTACTCATATCATGTCAGCATGTATCTGGCGTTGGTGACACGTTTGAACATATTTGATGCAGTCTGTTTCCATAGTCATCTAGAAATACCCTGCTCTCAGTATCTTCTTGGCTATGATGAAACCATTCATGTGTGGTCCGCAGGTTCCGGCATGTATTTCCTCGAGCAAGATGGTTGCCTTTTTGGCATCGACACATCGTAGTAATCCCAGGTCAGGAGTCATTCTATACAGAATTCCTCCGCTTTGAAAGAAATGGTTGGCTAATATTCGAAGCATACGCTTCTCAGTATAGGTAGTAGTCTCTGGGTATTCTCCCTTTTCCAGGTACTTCTTGATATCATGGAACCACGGATTTCCGTCAATCTCTTCTTCAACATGAGCACAATAAGTTGGCTTCCTGTGAATTCCTATTGGGATAGGATAAATGAAATTCATGTCTGGGTGTTGTATCATGGAAGACAAGTGGCTAACGTATCTTCGAACTCATTCTGGATCCTCAGAACATGTTTGAATTCTATCTTTGTGAACCTCTTCATCAGCTCTTGTACACAGTGCAAATACGGCAATATTTTGGTGTTCTTTGTAGCCCATTCCCCTAGAACCTAGTGTATCAAAAGATCTGAATGTCCGATTATCAGTAGCTCCTGAATTTTCATGTCAATGGCCAACCTGAGTCCCAAGATGCAGGCCTCATTCTCTGCCATATTATTGGTGCATGGAAACCTGAGTTTTGCGGATACCAGATAGTGTTGGCCGATTTCTAATACTAAGACAGCTCTGATACCTACTCCTTTGAAGTTTGCTGCTCCGTCGAAGAACATCCTCCAACCATCAAATGCCTCAGTGATATCTTCTCCTACAAATGACACCTCCTCGTCGAGAAAATACGTTTTCAATGGTTCATATTATCTGTCTACGAGATTTTCTGCCAGACGATCCGCCAATGCTTGCCTCTTGACTGTCTTCTGAGTCACATAGATGATATCGAACTCACTCAACAATATTTGTCATTTTGCTAACTTACCAGTAGGCATGGGGTTTTGAAAGATGTATTTTTGCGGATCCATCCTTGATATGAGATATGTAGTGTATGCGTAGAAATAATGCCTCAACTTCTGAGCTATCCATGTCAAAGCGCAGCAAGTCGTTCCAACAAAGAGTACCGGGCTTCATAAGGCGTGAATTTCTTACTCAGATAATATATTGCATGCTCCTTTCTTCTGGTTTCATCATGTTGTCCCAAAACGCAACCAAAAGCCCCATCTAATACGGACAAATAAAGCAGCAGAGGTCTTCCTGGTTTTGGTGGGACCAGAACGGGCGGTTTAGATAAATACTCCTTGATTTTGTCGAAGGCTTTCTGGCATTCTTCAGTCCAGCTTGTTGCAGCATCTTTCCTCAGCATTCTGAAGATTGGCTCACATATCACGGTTGATTGTGCTATGAAGCGGCTAATGTAATTGAGGTGCCCTAAAAAACTCATCACACCCTTCTAATTCTTTGGAGGTGGCAAGTATTAGATAGCTTTGACTTTTGATGGGTCTAATTCAATCCCTCGGTGACTGACGATGAATCCTAACAACTTTCCCGCAGGGACTCCGAAGGCACATTTTGTAGGGTTCAACTTCAAATTGTATTTTTGAAGTCGGTCAAACAATTTCTTCAAATCTGCTATGTGATCCGAACTCCTTTTAGATTTGATGATAACGTCATCCACGTATACCTCTATTTCCTTGTGTATCATGTCGTGAAAGATGGTTGTCATGGCTCTCATGTAGGTGGCTCCAGCGTTCTTCAGACCAAATGGCATCATTTTGTAACAGTATATCCCCCATGGTGTGATGAAGGCTGTCTTTTCGGTATCATCTTCATCCATCGAAATCTGATGGTATCCTACGAAGCAATCCACAAAGGATTGGAGCTCATGCTTGGCACAGTTTTCAATCAGTATGTGTATGTTGGGCAACGGGAAATCATCTTTGGTACTTGCTTTGTTCAGATCTTGGTAATCGACACATACTCTAACTTTCCCTTCTTTCTTCGGAACTGGCACAAAGTTGGCCAACCAAGTCGGATATTCGACTACTCGGAGAACCTTGGCTTTGATTTGCTTGGTGACCTCTTCTTTTATCTTCAAACTCATATCCGGCTTGAAATTTCTGAGCTTCTGCTTTACCGGTGGACACATGGGATTAGTGGGTAGCTTGTGAGCCACTATGGATATGCTTAAACCAGTCACATCATCGTAGGACCATGCAAAGATATCTTCATACTCTTTTAGGAATCTGATGTACTCTTTCTTCTCTGACGGTGATAGATGAATGCTTATACGTGTTTCCTTGACCGTTTCGGAATCCCCTAAGTTAATGGCCTCAGTTTCCTCCAAGTTAGACTTTGGTTTATTTTCAAAGTTTTCTACTTCTCTGTCAATTCCTTCAGGTATTATATCATCTTCCAGATCCTCTGAATCATTGTCCTTATGTTGCGTTGTCTCATTACATGTCACAGTTGCAGGTTCATCGGGATAGGTAATAATAATGCTGAAAAGAAAAATGTAAAAATAATAATAAATATGAAAAGCGGTAATGCATTAATAAAATCTTAAAAACGTCAACAAGTGCAGCTTGATGGCTCGAGGAATTATTTCAAAACAAAATACTGAAAAATGTCTCAAATGCTCAAAAATATTTTTTTAAAAGTAATTCATGCATATTTTGCCAGGCTACCCAGGAACTCGACGGCCCCAGGATGGTGTAACGGTCCAATTCTTGAGAACATATCCTTTCTCCATGGTTTGAATGGTAGGGTCTTCCTCCTCCTCCTCAACTATTGCACTGCAGTCCATATCTTCTTCATCTAGAAACAGCTTCCTCATGCTAGCTAAAACTTCATCTTCCTCAGAACCCCACATCATGTCAGCTTGATGGAATGTCTGGTGCAGAGATGGTACTAGTTGTTCCAGTGGATAATAAGGAGCACGCCATGGTGGTGACCAATCCTGGTATTCCTACCACATGTATTCATATCCGAGTCCAAAAGTTGTGCCATGATGTTGTGGTTGTACGGGTTTAGTGATCCCTTCAAGATGTTTGCCGAGGCCCTTGCCGGGTTCTTACCCCGTCCATAGCAGTATGCTTTCTATCTTGTTGCTCCACCATCGATCCTTTTCAATTGCATTGACTCGTTCAATGCGATGGTATGTTTCTCCACCCAGCTTTTTTCTGTTTTCGATGACCGGCACAGTCTGATTGGTGTAGATGGGGTTACTTCCATCTCCGTGGATGACCACCTCCTGATGATTCCACTCAAACTTCACAGCCTGATGCAGAGTCAAAGCCATTGCCCCGGGTGCATGTATCCAGGGTCGTCCCAACAATAGATTGTAGGTAGCAAATATATCTAGCATTCGGATCTCGAGATCAAACCAAGTCGGGAACATCTGTAGACTGAGGTTGATTTCTCCAACGGTGGCTCTCTGAGATCCATCAAACACCTTCACATCCATGCTTCCCATTCGTATCTCGTGCAGGCCTTTACCCAGTCTCTTCAGGGTAGTCAATAGGAATATGTTGAGACTTGAACCTCTATCTATCAGGACCCTGGCGATGAACTTATCCTCAAATTGCACTGTGATGTGTAACGCTCTGTTGTGACTTAGCCCTTCTGGTGGTAATTCATCTTCATGAAAAGTGATTTTGTAGCTCTCTAATATCTGTCCGACCATGTTAGTCATCTCCCCACTAGTGATGTTGGTGGGTACATAAGCTTCACTTAACACCTTCATTAAAGCATTCCTGTGTGCGTCCGAGTTTTGCAGCAGCGACAAGATGGATATCTGAGTGGGGATTTCGTTCAAGTGGTCTACAACAGAGTACTCTCTCACTTGTACCTTTCTCCAATGATCATCAGTGTCAGTCTCGACAACATACGACTTAGATGCAGCCTCCTTGCTTGTTCCCCCCAGGTTTTCAGGTGTATAAACTCTTCCAGTTCTGGCCATACCTCGTGCCGCACTTGTTTCCTCCATTTTTGATTTTCCCTTTCTCCTTGCTTTCGCAACATAGTCCTATGGGATGGCATCAGACTTGCAGGATGGCGTGGGAGCTACCATCAAAGTAAAGGGTGTAGATACCTCAACTTCAAATGGCACCTGGGTTTGTACCACAACTGGTGTAAGGGTGACTAAAGACGTTTTAGGATCATCTCCTTCTCGAATGAGTCTGATAGACCCCTCCTGATCCCATTTTTTGTCAGTCTCTATTACATTTACTCCCTCACCTCTGTGATTCGGGAGAGGATTGTTACGAACATTTGGTGTAGCCTCATTTGCCTGTATGACCTTAGTATCGATCAGTGTCTAAATCTTGTCTTTCATTGTGCGGCATTCCTCGATGGTATGACCCTTCATGCCTGAATGATAGACACATGTTTTGTTGGGGTTGATCCACTGGGAGGAATTCTCCATAACAACAATAGGGATGGGAGTAACACAACCAGCGGCCTTTATTCTCTTATACAGTTGGTCTATGGGTTCAGCAATTGGGGTGTATTGTCTTGGTAGTCTGCGTTTAAAATTTGGTAGTGGCTTCTGGTAGTTTTGGAGGGCGGGTGGTGGTGAATAATAATATGCAGATTGAGAATTATAGGCATGGTAGGTGATAGAAGGCTGTTGGTATCTGGGCAGTGAAGGTTGGTATGTGGGTGGAAGTGTTTGGTATGTGAGAGGAGACTTAGAACACTGGGCCACCATCACGACACCTATTTCTTTCTTCTTCAAAATGCCTCCTGATTGCAAGGCTTTGTTCGTAGCCTGCAGTGCCTCTAAATTGGTCACCATCCCATTCATAATTCATTCTTCTATTCTTTCTCCTAGCTTGATGATTTCAGAAAATTTGTGATTTTCAATAACCATTAACCTTTCGTAATACTGCGGGTCTTCAGCCCTGACAAAGAACTTGTTCATTTGTTCTTCTTCAAGTGTTGGCCTTACTTTCGTGGCTTCTGATCTCCAATGAGTAGCATACTCACGAAAGGTTTCTGTCAGCTTCTTCTTGAGGTTTTGAATGTAGAAAACGTCTGGCGCATTTTCTGTGTTGAACCTGAATCTATCCATGAAGTCTAACGCCATACTCACCCAACTAACCCACTTCTTTGGATTTTGACTGATATACCAAGAGAAGGTGTCTCCTGTGAGGCTCCGCATGAACAGTTTCATGCGTATTTGTTCATTCTTGCCTACTCTTACAAACTTGTGACAATACGTTCTCAGAAGCACTTTTAGATCACCAGTTCCATCAAACATTTCGAACTTGGGAGGTTTGTAACCCTCCGGCAGTTCCACATCCGGCTGAATACACAGGTCCTCATAGTTTAGACCTTCAACACCTTTACCACCCTCGACACTCTGAACTCTACCAGTGAGCTTCTTGAGTTCCTCCGCCATGTTCTTAATGAGCAGGTCCTTGTTAGTGGATTTAGGTATGTAGAGGGTTTGCTGCGGGTGTGAGGTAAAGTTTCCACATATATCGGATTGCTTTGATGGATTCCTGACACTTAGGTATAAGGGTAGTCATTGGTTGAGTTTTGGGGATCGGGAGTAGGTTGTGGCACATTTTGATAAGTAGTGGTTTGTAAGTATTGAGTTGGATGATGGTGTTGTTGTTGAGGAGTCGGTACTGGTGGAGGTTTAAGGCTCTGGGGAGGTGCGGGATACTGGTGTGGTGCGGGAGAATTTGGTGGTGGGTTTATGTTTTGCGGTGGTGTTTGGTTCTGGGTAGTCAGGTTTTGCCGGTTAATGTCGAGGACATTGAGAGTGAGGGAGAGGTTTGCAAAATTTCGGACCTTCTCAAGCTTGCCTTGTAGTTCCAGGATTTTCTATTCCAGGCGTAAGACCAATTCATTCTGTGCCAGAGTACTTCGGTCATCTGAAGTTTCAACGTTTTCCGCTATTGTAGCATTGTCTTTCCTGATACCACTCAAATTATCCATTTTCCCTTTCCCTTTGCTTTTTCCTTTAGGATCACTTGGTGGAGGAGGAGGTGGAGGATCTCTGGATCTAGTGTGATATGTTGATGATGCCAGTATGCACGAACCAACCTTTGGGAATGGGAATAATCAAAAGAAAAGAAAAATTAAAAGGTAACCAAGTTAGTAAGGAATATTAAAAGAGTGTTTGCGATATTAAAACATGTTTCACAAAGTCATGCTATAATTCACGTCCTAATTTGGGGACCCCGTTGTGCCCGAGGTAGGCCTAAGCGACACGTAGACTTGGAAAAAATTGATGCCAACATTTGCGTCATTTCATTAATGCAAAAATGAGTCAAACTTTTACTAAATCGACAATAATAAAATTACTAATGGCATTTAGCCTTATCACAATCGAAATCTAAAGCTAATCTAGAAAGTTGTAAAGAACATCATTTCCTAGTCTTCGTGCTTAGCTCTTTTGACCCCATCAATCAGGTTTCCCAGATCGCGCATATCCAATAGTAAGTAGGCTTTACATCCATCCATGCCTCTACATTATGAGAGTCTCTTTCTCATTTTTCCCTCGAGCTCCATCAATCCTTTTTCCAAGTATTCCAATCTTTCTCTTGACTTAGTGGCAATATCCTTCCATTCCTTTATCGCTTCCATGTTCACTTTGTGTTGTTCTAGATGTTTAGCTTCAGAATCGAACACCCTTTTGCGTAGCCTTCTATACTTAACCTGTGCTTCATCTACTTCATCTATGACCCTATCCTTCAAATTGACTCCTAGCTGGACGTCTCCTGCTACGTCATCCTCCAACTATGATAGATAGTAGTACATATGTCCGGAGTGATACCTGTCTGGCTCAATGGTTTCTTTTTCCACAATGACCTTTTGGATCTACATATATTATGCCTCGAACTTGAATGGAATGACGTCTTCTTTGAAATCTGCCTTGTACTGGACCATGTTGGAAACCTGAGGTATGACCAGTTTTCTCCCCGCTTGGCTCATTACTTTATGAGAGCATAAGGATAGATGCCTCGCCACCCGATCAGTACCAGATGAGTAGTCCCTCTTAACCTGATGATGAACTCACTGCTAGAAAACCACTCGAACATCCAATGTACCTGCTCGTCCGTCAGATTACTGAAGAAATACATCCAACTTAGAGCATTTCCCGGTTGTGCAAACCTGTCTGGGATAAACATCATTTTCTTTGGGTGATGGTAAGTTATGTCGTCATTCAATGGTCGTCGTAGAATCTCTTGACGATACTCTCCTCTCTGAAAGTGTTCCAGCAACCAGACTTGTAATAACAGATTACAACCCTCAAAGTGTCCAAATCTCTACTTGCATCGATCTGGAGCGCGGTACATCTTGGCTAAGATCATAGGGATGATAGTATAAGTTTGTCCTTCGATGCCCTCCATCAAAGTTCTGGATACCATGGCTAAGCGAGTATGAATCCTTCCCTCTTTCATTGGAAATATCAATAACCCTAAGAAGCAGACGATTAACACATAAACCTGGCGGTGCGTCCAACCCAAGGAAGTAAGAAGCAGACGAGTATGCCCGTAACGCTCATAACAAAATTCAAAAGGGATGTATGACTTCCTTAAATAGAGCAGCTCGTCATTTTCCTTAAAATACAACATCTTTAGAAAACCACGAGGAGTGCGATTCTTTGGTACCAGTAATCCCGGACTATCCCATGGCAACTTAGTGAAGCCTTCTATTTCTTCTATGAGAGGAGTTATTTCTATATTGCCGAATCGAAAAATGGCTCTTTTCTCCTCCCAGAACATGGTAGCAACCTCAATCAGTGCCCTATTTGGTCGAATGTTTAGCAAGGATAGGAGGTCACCCAATACTCTCACATGATTCGTCGTAAGGTGCAAGGTCTTTCCACCAGTCAAGTAGCAACGGTGGGATGTTTTGGACCATACCGAACCAGGGGACTTCATGCTTCATTTTCTGCAAGCCAACAAAGGTTAGCCCTTTCCCCTTCCAGATTTGACTACTTATGCAATAATGATCAACACGTTGGCGTATTTTCTCCAAGTAATGCACATAATGCGATAGTGTCCATTGGGATTTTGGAAATCCCTGCGGACTTTGGACACGGTTTATCTTAGCGGGTTGTTACGTTGATAACGCTCCAGCCCATACTAGGTTTAGCATGATGCATGTATATTTCAAGTTGGAGTATGGTTTCTAGAATGGTCTAGACTGGTAATCCCAAGTGTACAACTTGAGAGGAAAAGGCATGGGACCGTCGATTGCACCATTGATCGACCAGTCTACCACAAATAAGCCTTTCCAATTTAAAAAGGGTAATTTTTGGAAGAGTGCGGACGCTCATCAAGCGCCGCTATGTTGATAATTGGCACGAGTGGAGTATGATGTGGAGCATGCTTTATGTAGAGATAATAACATGTTGCCAAATATTTGCATGATATAAATCAGTAAATAGGATAGAAAAAGTAAACATGTAAAGAATAGAGAAGAAAGACAAAAGGAAGAAGTCAGTTTAGTTCATAAAAATATATACGGGAATGTAATAAAGCAGGAAGTAGGGATGGGAAAGACATGATATAGCAGTTTTAGACGGGATGAAAAGAGATGAAGGGTTGTTATAAAGGTGAATGGGGAAGGGATGTGCATGTCATAGCAGATTTAAACAGATAAAGGCGAATAGGGGAAGGGATGTGCATGTCATAGCAAATTCAAGAAAATAAAGGTGAAGAAGGGAAGGGATGTCATGTAGCAGCAGTTTTAGAACAGATAAAGAAAAATAGAGTAATCCACATAAGTCAAGTTCATTATGGTAAGAGCCTAAGCGTAATAACCAGTAGAGTCGCCATGCTGTCGCGCCCCATTTTCTCGCGAAAACGGTCCTCAACGTGTGACAACTATTTTAAATGAGGTATTAAAAGAGAAGAGTTGCCACCTAACGATTTTTAAGGTGTGTTATGGCACCTATTTGATAATAACTCTATTTCAACTAGTCTGTGTCACCACAGATCCGGTAAGGGCTCAAATTACTTCAGAGAGAAGATGTTAGGCACTCTTCGAGGTCCACAACTGTGGGTCCCGACCGAACATTAAACTATGTGGATTACGTGATTAGGCTAGGTGACCAAATAACCAAAGGGAGGTATAGAAGTCGAAGAGTCTTATCATAACACATCGGAATTGGTACAAATCCTAAATGATTACAAATGCATTGGTTTATGTTAAATGACTAAATGTAAATGCTAAATATATGAAGGAAAGGGGGGGGTCCTAAGTTTTTTATCCTAAAGGATCACCCCGTGCAACATGAATAATACTTCGCAACTCCCTTTAGGTAGGGGTTGCTCATGTTATACAGTGGGCACAGACTATCA
This sequence comes from Nicotiana tomentosiformis, assembly GCF_000390325.3. NCBI lineage: Eukaryota > Viridiplantae > Streptophyta > Magnoliopsida > Solanales > Solanaceae > Nicotiana > Nicotiana tomentosiformis. Next base: position 42,463,175 of record NC_090822.1, read on the forward strand.
TCTCATGCTACCCGATTATTATGTTGAAGTTGTTTACTTAAAAGTGTTCTAATTCAGTTCTAAGTCGTACCCTATGCGTGCGCTACCCGTCCCATGCCTATGGTCCAAAAGGCTTTGGACCTACTATTTGGGTGGTTCTAGACTTTACTTAGGTTGCTCAAAAATGATAAAACTAAGCGACATTCAAAACAGATAGGACTTCACGTAAAGACAATTAAAGGCCCAAGTTAGCCTCCATACATAACAACAAATGCACGCGGGCAGATTTCTGGTTATGCAGTAGACGATTTCAGAATTAAAACATATTTTGGGTTGTTAAATCCTATAGGCATGGTTCCTATGTGAGTTTGATTAATATTATCCAGACAGTACTATAGCGTATAGGTTAGTTAAAGCATCGCAAGTTCTATAGGCATGATTTCTAATTGTTTATGCGATGAGGCAGTGAAGCAATATGAATTACCTGATTACTAGTGCTGATTTTATAAATATGCTTCTTAGAAAGACACCAATATCCTATAGGCATGGTATCTAGGTAAGTAAAAATATTGCATTATTGCACCCTATAGACATGTTATCTAAGAGTGTTGAATAGTAGACGTGGGAACAGGTATGGCAAATATTGGAACTAACATATTTTGACAAGTTAAGTGAAGTGTGTGCGTGACTCCTATAGGCATGATGTCTATCAGTGTGGAAAAATAAAGCATGTTAAACAAAACAACAAATAGAGAACATCGACCCTATAGACATGTTCTCTACCCTTTTATGAAAGAATAAAGCATACACATTTCCCATTTTTACTAATTCCCTAATTGTTTAGTTTATAAATTATTACAGAACCGGATAATGAATACACCTACAAACATTACAGAAAGAATAACTACAGGCCTAGAAATAGACCCAAAGAAAACAACCCAACACTAGTCGAGTCTTCAACATTCCTCACTCTTCACATGACCAGCAGGCCCTAGCCCCAGGCTTAGCAGAACAATAGAAGATGCCTGAATTCAGCACATAGATCCAACAACATGTATTGCCCAATACTAGGCCCAAGATGCATCACTTACCTACCGATGCCAGACTTAACCATGCAAGTGACAACTACTCAGGGAATTCATTAAACACCTTTTCACACTTAATTCTGAAAGTTGTAAGTAACAAACAGTTCTAAAAAAACATATAAGCAGGATCACATGAAACTTTGGAAAATACAGAAGACATACTTAAAATGGGCTCATGCTAGGTTTTAAAGTGACAGGATTGAACATCATAAGCTAACAAACTACTTCAAACAAAATTTTAAAACGAAGCATAGTCGAGAATTAGCCCAAAGGATTTCAGACAATTAACATGAGAATCTAGCAAATTCATAGATAGGAACAAGTGAGAGGCAGCTTTCACATGAAGGTTTTAACTTGAGAACCTGATAAGAGTATGGTCATCAACAACATAGCAACAAGCTCATGGACATAGTTAAGAATAGTTGGCAGCATATCACTTAGTTGAAAATGAGACCTAACATGATGGGCATTACTATAGTACAAAGAATCTAAAGAACTCATGGTAGGTAAACAAACATGTCAATTATAGATTAACAGGACAAGCAAACATTAGGATTCATATCAGTCGATCCCACATGAGAGAAAACTACACATTGACATTTATCCTAGAAGCAATGCTAAGAGTGCAGTATTGACAAATCAAAAAACATAACTACTAGAGTTAGGAATTGTAGATAAACAAGTTTGGTTATACAGTGAAATAGTTCTATAACATAGGAGAATCAGGAATCAGTTTGCAGAAAATAATAGATTATTCTTAAAGGGTTCAAGAGGAAGAGATTCATTAAAGTAGAATCTGAGCAAACATGACATTAAGGCACAAGTATGAACTTATAACAAGCACAGAACATGACATTAAGGTATAAGTCTGAGCACAGGACATGACATTCATGCTAGTATGAACATGGTCAGTAAGGTAAAACGTAAGAGGGCCAGAAACTAGTCGAATCAAATATGTAGAGTGAAAGTCTACTACGCATGTTGAAACCATTCAAGTTCGATACTAGAGGTCATGTAACTTACAGGACATCATTGAGATAGTAGATTTATAGAAAAACACACAATAATATAATACTGCAAGTTCATAAATAACAGAGAAACTTAAGGCATGTTTGTCTAAAAATTTAACAAACATTGACATATAGAGTACACACATAAGCAAGTAAAGGAATAATGATGAAGGCTATGAGAGTCAAGAAAGTTGACTAGTTGCGAAGATAAACGAACAAAAAGGGTGAGTACCTAGAATCTCAGTAGTGACAACAAAAAAAAACCCAAATCCTAATGTGTCAGAGTTCACAGGAGCTTCAGTGAGCCCCGAGCAGTGCTCGCACTAGGGAGGTTAATAGAGAAAATTCTGATGGTCTTGTCTTTCAGCCGGCCAATAGCAATAGATTCAGAATAGTATCGAGTGAATGAGAGTATGAGAGAATAACAGTGATTCTAGGTCCCTTAAAGGGAATTAGGGGAGGGGTTTATATAGTGGTGGAATCAAGCGAGTAAACATGGAAAACAATTAATCAGACACAAAATAAGGAAAGGAAATCACATGCAGTCGATAATAGAACCAGTAAAGAAAACAAATTGAAATTTCAAACCCTAGTTCGACAAAAATCAATGATTGGAAAAGGATTTTGGTAAATCGGACCCATACAACCTGGTGGTGAGTGTAAATAGATGAAATGTCGCCTAAGTCTCAAAGATTGAGGATGGTTGTTCATAACCCAAGGCCTGGTATTTGCCAAAAATAGGCAAGCACTAGGTGATGCCAAAATCGTGCAAGTAACCGGATGACAGAACGTATAAAGTAAGGGAATCATAGATTGATTCCATTTTGGGGTAGGAATCGGAGAGAGTTAAGGGAAGCAGCTATTAGGGTTTCAGAGAAGAGGGGAAGGTTTGAGTGATTCAAGGGGCGGAGGAATGAGCGATTTGTCTCTAGGGTTTGGGCGAGGGTAATAAGAAAAGGACAAAGGTTGTTGTGGGTCGTTGATCATTTAAGATCAACGGCCAGGATTAGAGGAGAAGCATGGTGGGTCGTGAGACAGGTCGCGACCGGGTTAGATGAAGAGGTGGTTTGGTTTGGACTTTAATTGGTTCGAAAATTAGCCCTATATTGGGCTATAATTTAAAATACATGAAATTCATTAAAATAAAATTATAAAAATTAATTAACAAATAATAAAATATTATTTAAGTAGTAAGATGCTTCAAAAATAATAATTTAACATTATAAATATAGAAAAATACTATTTGGCAAGAATAATATAAAAATGTAATTATGCATAGCATATAGGCTATTACTGCAAAATTATGTGAATAGTCAATATAATTATATGAAAATATTGTGAAGTATATATGTAGATGCAAATAATAGATTTGGATGGTTAAATCATCACAAAATAATTTAACGGGTAATTAATACATATTCAGGTAATTTAAATGCAAGACAAATTGATTTTAAAGCTCTATAAATTATGAAAACTTATAGAAAATACTTGTATAACTCTTTGTAAATTAAGTAATGATGCAAACGATATTTTAAAAGTATATATACTATTTGAAAAATATTAGGGCAAAATTGGGTATCAACAAGTGTTAGAGAGAGCTAATGAGGTTGCTTATATACTTGCCTTGCCTCCTAATCTATCTGGAGTTCATCTAGTGTTCCTTGTTTCTATGCTTCAAAAGTATCATGAAGATAAGTCACATGTTTTGGACTTCAGCACAGTGTAGCTGGATAAAAATCTGGCTTATAAGAAAGAGCCGGTGGCCATTTTGGACAGGCAGGTTCAGATGCTCAGGTCAAGGATATCGCGTCAGTGAAGGTTCAATGGAGAGGTCAACCGATCGAGGATGAAAATTGGGAGACTGAGTATAATATGAGGAGCTGATATCCTTACCTTTTTAGCATTTCAAGTATGATTCTAAACCCGTTTGAGGAAGAATGTTCAAAAGGGGAAAATGTAGCGACCCGACCAGTCATTTTATTTATTTGAGCCTCGTTTCCGCATTTGATGTTTCTCATATGCTTGTTTGTTGTTTTGTGACTTGCCGGAATGGTTGGTTAGGTTCTGAAAAGGTTTTGTAGTGAATTGGAACACTTAGTTCCATAGTTAGAAGCTTAAGTTGTAAGAGTTGACTAAGGTTTGACTTTTGTCTAAATGACCTCGGATAGGTAATTTGATGGTTCCAATAGATGTGTAGGGTGATTTTGTACTTAGAAGTATGTGCGGATTTAAATTTGGAGGCTCCTAGGATGTTATGATATCGGGTTTGCATTATTGTTCCGGGACTTTGAAAAGGTTTGTTTCATCATTTGGAACTTGTGCGAAAAGTTTGGATGTAATCCGGACAGGTTAGGCTTGAATCAGACACTTGGTTGAAAGTTGGAAGTTCAAGAGAAGTTCAACTTGTGTTTTGATCTTTGATTCATTGATGTTAGGTTATTGTATATGTTTGGAGGTTGCGGATAGGTTTGGGTAGTGTTTATAGAATTGTTGGCAGGAGGCTCGCGTGTGTTTCAGATTGATTTTGGATCATTTATGAGCTTGTTGGGTTGCTAGTGCTGGTGTGTTGCACCTGTAGAGTTTTGGAGCACGGGTGTGATGTCGCACCTGCGAAAGTAGGGGCGCAGATGCAGAAGTTGGCTGGGAGCTGGGAGTCTGTTCCTGCGGTGGGTGCTTCGCAAAAGCGAGTGTGCACCTGCGGTCATTAGGCGCACTTGTCGGTCAACAGAAGCGGTGGCCTTGTCGCAGGTGCGAGATTTCACTGGAAGGAGGGGTCTCACAGATGTGAGCCATTTTGTAACAGAAACAAGCTAGCATATGTGAGCCTTCTTTCTGCAGATGCAAAAATCACTGGGCAGACAACTTAAGTTGTGTATTTCGGGATTTTTTGCGCATTTTCCATATTTTGCGCCCTCGACTTGGAGAGGGCAATTTTTCTTAGAGATTTTCATACAAGACTTTGGGTAAGTGATTTGTACTCATTTTTTATATTATTTCAAGAATCTACATGGATTGTTAAAACCAAAAATACTGAATTTTGAGGGAGATTTGGGGGTTTTTCCTACAACTTAAGAGAGTGAAAATTGGGGATTAGAGTTATGATTTGGACTTGGTTTTGGAATCTAAATACATATTTGGACTCGTGGAGTTGGGGGTAGTCAGGATCTACCTCTTGACTCAGGTTTTGACTATGTGGGCCCGGATTGACTTTTGTTGACCTTTTGAGAATTGAATAAAGATTGAAGCTTTATTATTTAGAACTGAATTCTATAGCATTATTTGACGTTATTGAATTATTTTTTGCTAGATTCGAGCTGGTCGGAGGTGATTTCTAAGGGAAAGACAATTTTTGAAGGTTGATTTGGAATTTTTAAGGTAAGTATCTTGTCTAAACTTGTGTGAGAGAATAACCTTAGGATTTGGCGTATTTGCCTAATTGTGATATGTGAAAAGCAAGGTATATGCGAGTTGACAAGCGTATACACGAAAGCTATGTGTGATTTATGACCGGCTTAGACTTTAGGCTTCTATTATGCTCTATTTTGATTGTATGCTTTCTCTGATACATGTTTAATCATTTGTATGACTACGTGAACTTATCCTTTCATGCTAGAGATCATGTTTAAGATTATTATCTCCTAATTTTCCAAGATGGGCTATTGAGGAATTGTTGATGTAATTGATTTAGTTGTAGTCATACTATATATATTTATCACACATCCTTACTTTATTATTATTATTATTATTATTATTATTATTATTATTATTATTATTATTATTATTATTATTATTATTATTATTATTATTATGTCGTTGTGCACTTTGTAAATGAGTTGCGAGCATGTGCCTCTTTATGATAAATTTGTATTTTAAATTGTTGTATTTCTAGCACTTATGGACATATTGAGTGGATTGATTTGGTATTGGCACGAGGTCTCTTCCGTACGAATATTGGGATGTGTTTATGTTATGGCATAAGGTCTTTGTCGTGCAGTTATGACAATATTGTTATTATTAGGGCATGAGGTCTTTGTCGTGCAGCAAGTGGATTTTGATCCATCCCCCTAGGTCGACCTCTCATGTTTCTCTCTTAATGGTATACATGCAGATTTGTGGTAGTTGACTGATATTGGCTGATTCTGATTTTGAATTCGATGGTGGTGAGTTGTGGATCATAAAGGTGGAAGCTTTGACTATGCAAGTGAATCCTTTATGCCTTGTTATGCATCTTACATGCTTTATTGTTGAATTCTAGGATGCTACACTATGCCTCTGTTATTGTTGATTGCTTGACTATCAAGATTGATTTATTTATGGTGAGTTCATACTTCTTGATTTGATAAGTGATGATGTTGCATCTTGTTATTCTCTTGTTGCAAGTTATTATATATATTGCACTGGTTCTTTGATTAGTGAGTATCACAGGACTTGAACCTCATTACTAATTCACTAAGGTTAGTTTTGATACTTACTGAGTACACATTGTCTTGTACTCATACAACACTTCTGCATATTTTTTGCGATGTGACATACTTTGAATTTGCGAAGCTTTTATTGATTTGCGGCTGCCGCAATTGTGATACTTGTGTCACAATTGTGAAATCTGGAGCTCTGGGGCTAGTTCGCATTTGCGATAAGCTGTTCGCTTTTGCGAACATCGCAATTGCGATACTTGCAGCTGGGTAAAAAGCAACAGTATCGGGATATATCTTATTTACTTCCATCTTTGAGGCAGACTCTACATTGAGGAGATTTTGAAGAGGAATTTCTTCCCAACTTCGTAGGTTAGTAAATATACCTTGTTTTTGTTCAATTTCCATTACTTTTTCATAGATTTTCACTACACCTAAGAGTTCATAGAGTAGAAGTAGTGTTTTTGGGTAAAAATTTAGGATTTTGTATTTTAGAGATTTTGAACTCGATTTGAGGTCGGATCTTAAAAAAAACCACATATTTGGATGCGGTGGTGAATTTTTAATCGGAATTTGGTCTTAATTTTGTATTTTGACCATGTGGACTTGGATTGACTTTTTGTTGACTTTTCCAAATATGATAAAGATCAAATCATTTTTATAATAGTGTAGTTCCTAAAGCTTGTTTTGAATTGTTTGATTAATATTTGACTAGATTCGAGTGGTTTGGAGGCTTATTCTAAAGGAAAAGCTCTGTTGGATTGTTGAATTTTATCGGAAAAAGGTAAGTTTCCTTGTTAAGCTTGATTTGAGAGAATTAGGATGTAATTATGTCTAATTGTTATGTGTTCTATGTGTTCGGGTGGTATATATTCAAGGTGATAAGTGTATATGTGTTTGCTAAGGGTTGAGCATGTAGGTAGAACTAGTTATTTATATATTGGTATGTCATGTAATTTGTTTTTCATGCTTTACCTAGATTGTAATACTTTTCAACTATTTCCATTTGTGTTAGTAGCAGTGTTAGACTTGTTGTGATATCAAATAATAAGGATATCGAGTTGTTTATTTAGATATTGGTGCAAAGTGATGATTATTTCCTATATGACAAGCTATGTTCAATCTCTCTTCTTGATATTGTTTGTGCTTCCCACCTTGCTTGGTATTACTTTACATTTTTATGCTTGGTGAGGAAGAGTGAGTTGCATGAAGGGTGATTTCGTTCATGTGAGGAAGAGTGATTATGCACGAAGAGTGTTACCGTGCATTCCCTTATATTGGTGTTATTGCACGAAGGGTGTTACTGTGCTTGAGATGAAGAGTGAATGTGCAAGAATGGTGTTTTCGTGCTTGCTATTATGCTTTACTTGTAAGGTTGAGAGTAATAGCATAAAGGGTGATGCCGTGTCATTGGTTTGACATCTCTCATTCCTTATTTTCTACATTGACTGATGTTCTGGAAATGTTATCTCATGGTTATTATTTTGAAAGGCTTGTTGGAGTTCCTGGTGTAAGTAAAAATTGTGGTTTATAGTAGTCATTTCACCCATTATCATCTCGTTTTTTATCTCTTTGCCTTTATACTTGTTATCTATCTCATGTTATTTGTCTTGTCATCTTACTTGTTAGTTTGTTTGTCTTCTTGTTGTTATATCTCTCGTTATTTTCTCGATACTTAACTGTGCAGGTTTATATGTAGGTGTTTTGTCTTAGCCTCGCCACTACCTCGTTGGGTTTGGGCTCGACACTGACGGAGTACATCGGGTCGGTTCTATGCATACTACACTTCTGCACTTCTTGTGCAGATTTTGGTGCGGATCCTAGTAGCATCCAGATAGAGGCATAGCTTGCTGATCAGGGAGACTCCAGGTAGTGCTTCTTTTTCTCTGCGGACTCCGGAGTCACCTTCGCTCTTATTATTGTTGTTTTTCTTGTAACAAACAGCATTGCATTTCATTTCAGACTTTATACATAGTATTCTTAGTAGCTCATGTACTCTGTGACACTAAATCATTGGAGATTGTGTAGACGGTATATGGTTTAGACTTATTTACATGTATTTATGATTTTCGCTCTTATTCCATATTATTATGTTGTTATCTATTAGACTAGTTCCTTATTTATTATAAAGCGTTGGCTTGCCTTTCAAGTAGTGTTAGGTGCCATCACGACCCTATTGTTTGGGATTTTGGGTCGTGACAAGTTGGTATCAGAGTGCTAGGTTGCATAGGTCTCACTTATCATGAGCAAGCTTGTTAGAGTCTTGAAGATCGATGCGGAGACGTTTGTACTTATCTTTTAGAGTCTATAAGGCTTTAGGAAACTTCATTTTCCTTCTTTTTTGTATCGTGTGACTTTGTTCTATCCTAAAGTTTGAATATTTATTCTCTTATTATCTCATAGATGGTGAGAACACGTGCTTCGACTGCAGCTGATCAAGAGCCGGAGCCCCAGCTTGTAGCCACTACCATGGGTAGAGGCCAGGGCAAGGGCAGAGCTCAGCTTAGAGCACACGTAGCAGCACCCACATTCAAGCCTATAATAGCTTCGGATGATGAGACTCAAGTCCAGGTTGAGCCGATAGGACCAGCCCAAGTCCCAGAGGGGTTATTGCTACCCTAGTGCTTTAGGATGCCTTAGTTTGTATGATTGGCTTCGTGGAGAATATGGCCCAGGCTGGTATGTTTTACATAGAACCAGTCGCTTCTCAAGACGGGGGATGAGTTAAGACTCCCGCTACTCATGCCCCATAGCAGATGGCCCTTGGTTATCAGACCCTAGGACTCCTACCAATTGGGGTGGTTCAGCCTACTGTTACCATGCAGCCCCACGATCGGCCTGCGATGTTAGCTAATGAGCTGAAGAGATTGGAAAAGTTCACAAAGTTGCATCCCTCTCACTTTGGCGGTGCACCTTCAGAGGATGCCTAGGACTTCTTGGACCATTGCCATGAGATTTTGCACAACTTGGGACCAGTTGAGTCCCATGAAATTAACTTTATCGTCTTTGAGATGTATGGTTCATCCAAAAGATGGTTCTAGACTTATGAGTTGGGCAAGCTAGTAGAATTACCTCATCTTACTTGGGCTTAGTTTTCGCAGTTATTCTTGGAGAAGTTTATCCCCTCACTTAGAGCGATGAGTGCGCAGCCAGTTTGAGCGACTTCACTTGGGTGCCATGACCGTCACCCAATATGAGACTAGATTCTTTGATTTGTCTCTCCATGTAGCTATCTTGATCCCTACTAGAGGACGAAGGTGAGGAGTTCATAGAGGGTCTGACTTATGGCATCATACTTCATATGGACATAAAGGTCAAGAACGAGACCTCTTCCACTCAGGTAGTGGAGATTGCCAAGAGGATTGAGCGCATTGGAGGAGAGATGAGAGAGATAACCTCTGACAAGAGGCCCCGTCATTTTGGAGGTTTTAGTGCTGCCTCGTCTTGAGGCCATGTTGCTTGACCAGTGTAGCCAGCGCTCTAGGTTTCTCACGGTACTTTAGGTAGCCATAGTGCCTTTTGACCTTGTTTCGAGCAGCCAGCATTCAGTGCACCTTCGATACAGAGTTACCATAGTGGTTATTCAGGTTGTCAGTTATAGCCCCAAGTTTAATAGCCACGTCAGCAGAGGGATTGTTATGTGTGTGGGAATTTGAGGCACGTCGCAAAGTTTTTCCCTAGGTCACAGAGCATTAAGCCACAGGAGGGTACTCATGCTATGATTCAGGCACCGGTTGCTAAACCACTCATTCAGCCAGCTAGGGGTGAGGGCCAGTTAGCTAGAGGTGGAGGCCAGTCATTTAGATGTGGATGCCATCCAGTGAGAGGTCGTCCTAGAGGTGGAGGACAAGTTGGTGGGACTTAGCACAGTTGTTATGTATTTTTTGGTAAGCTTAAGGCGAAGTCATCCGATGAAGTTATTATAGGTATTATTTCAGTCTTTTATAGAGATGCTTAGGTGTTGTTTGATTCGGGTTCTACATATTCTTATATGTCTTCATACTTTGCATCTCACTTGAGTATGCATCATTATTCTCTTGATGTTCCTGTTTTTGTGTCCATGCCCATTGGGGATTCTATATTAGTAGATTTGGTGTACTGATCTTGTGTTGTTACTATTAATGGTTTTGATACTATAGTTGATCTTTTTTGTTGGATATGGTGGATTTCGAGGTTATGCTTTCGTCAATTGTTATGCCAAGACTGTGACTTTAGCCATGTCGGGGTTGCCTAGAATAGAGTGAAGAGGGACCCTTGGTCATTCTATTAGTAGGGTGGTTTCTTTTTTGAAGGCTCGGCGTATGGTTGACAATGGGTTTTTAGCATACTTGGATTACATCCGAGATTCTAGTGTAGAGGTCCCCTCTATGGATTTAGTGTCAGTTGTGAGGGAGTTCCCGAGGTATTTCCTGTAGATTTACCGAGCATGCCACCCAATAGGGATATTGACTTTTGCATTGACTTGGTTCCGTGCACTCAGCCCATTTCTTTGCCAACGTACCGTAAGTCTCCAGCCATGTTAAAGGAATTGAAGGATCAGTTGCAGGATTTGGCTCACAAAGGATTCGTTAGGCTGAATGTATCATCTTGGGGTGCGTCGGTGTTGTTTGTAAAGAATAATGATGGATCGATGAGGATGTGCATTGACTATTGGCAGTTGAACAAGGTAACCATTGAGAATAAGTACACATTGCCTAGGATTGATGACTTAAGTGATCATCTTTAGGGTGCCAAGGTATTTTCCAAGATTGACCTGAGATCAGGCTATCATTAGGTAAAGATTAGGATCGGATGTCCCTAAGACATCTTTCAGGACCCACTATGGTCATTATGAGTTCTTAGTGATGTCATTTGGTTTGACTAATGCTCCATCAACCTTCATGTATTTGATGAACCGAGTGTTGAAGCCTTATTTGGATTTATTCATGATTATTTTCATTGATGATATTCTGGTTTACTCTCATGGTAGAGAGGAGCATGAGTAGCACCTGCGGATTGTTCTTCATACTTTGAAGGATCGTCAACTTTATGCCAAGTTCTCGAAGTGTGAGTTCTGGTTAGACTTAGTTGCCTTCTTGGGTTATGTTGTGTCTTGTGATGGTATCAAGGTAGATCCTAAGACGATTGAAGAAGTTCAAAATTAGCATAGACCTACTTCAACTATAGAGATTCAGAGCTTCTTGGGTTTGGTGGGCTACTATTGCCATTTTGTGGAAGAATATTCATCTATCGCAGCCCAGTTAGCCAGGTTGACTCAAAAAAGCGCTCTTTTCGATGGTCTCGTGAGTGTGAGGAGAGCTTTTTGGAAGCTCAAGACGGCTTTGACTACAACCCAGTATTGGTGTTGCCCACAGGATCGAGGCCTTAAACTGTGTATTATGATGCTTTGCATATTGGACTTGGCACAATATTGATATAGGATGGTAGGGTGATTGCCTAAGATTCTCGTAAGTTGAAGGTCCATGAGAAGAACTATCTAGAGCGTGATCTGGAGTTAGCAGCTATTGTGAATGTGCTCAAGATTTGGAGGCACTACTTGTATGGCATGTCATGTGTGGTTTACCCTAATCATTGAAGTCCTGAGCATTTATTCAAGCAAAAAAATCTGAATAGTTGTTGAATGACTATGATATCACTATATTGCATCATCCAGGGAAGGCTAATATGGTGGTCGACGCCTTGATTAGGAAGGCGGAGAGCATGGGTAGTTTAGCATTTATACCGTCAGTAGAGAGGCCATTGGCTATAGATGTTCAGGCCTTGGCTAATAGATTCGTGAGGTTGGATATTTCTAAGCCTAGTAGGGTTCTTGCTTGTGTTGTGGCACAGTCGTCTTTGTTGAAGCAAATCAAGGCTTGCTAGTTTGATGATACTCACTTATCGTTGTTGAAAGATAGAGTTCAGCGGAGTGGTGCTAAGAAGGTTGTGATTGGGTATGATGGTGTTATGCAGCTTCAGGGTCGGATTTGTATTCTGAATTTTGATGGTATGAGGGAGTTGATCCTTGAGGAGGCTCATAGCTCACGGTATTCTATTCACCTAGGTGTCAAGAAGATGTATCGTAACTTGAAGCATCATTATTGGTGGCAGAAGATGAAGAAAGACATTGTTGGGCATGTCTCACACTGCCTGAATTGCCAGCAGGTGAAGTATGAACATTAGTAACCTGGTGGTGACTCAGAGGTTGGTGATATTGGAGTGAAAGTGGGAGCGCATTACAATGGTTTTTGTGGTATGCTTACCACGGACTTTGAGGAAGTATGATGTTGTCTGGGTCATTGTGGACAGACTGACCAAGTCCGCGCATTTCATTCTAGTGATGACTTCCTACACTTTAGAGCGATTGGCTCAGATCTACATGAGGGAGATTGTTCGTCTACACGGTGTTCCCATTTCTATCATCTGGCACGCAGTTCACTTCACACTTTTTGGAGAGTTGTTCAACATGAGTTGAGTGCGCAGGTGAAGCTCAACACTATATTTCATCCACAGACGGATGGCCAGTCCAAGCGGACTATCCAGATCCTTGAGGATATATTTATGGCTTGTGTTGTTAATTTTGGAGGCCAGTGGGACCAGTTTCTACCATTGGCGGAGCATGCCTACAAGAACAGCTACCAATCCAGCATTCAGATGGCATCGTATAAGGATTTACACGGTAGGCGGTGCCGCTCTCCTATTGGTTGGTCTGAACCTGATGAGGCTAGGATGTTGGGTTTGGATTTTGTTCTTGATGCTTTGGAGAAGGTGAAGTTGATTTAGGATCGCCTTCATACAGTGCAGAGTAGGCAGAAGAGTTATGCGGACAAGAAAGTCCATGATGTGGCTTATAGTGAGGGTGAGAATGTACTTTGGAAAGTTTCACCTTTGAAAGGCGTGATGAGAATTAGGAAGAATGGCAAGTTGAGCCCGAGCTTTATTGGCCCATTTGAGATCTTAGAGAGAGTTAGGAAGGTTATTTATAGGCTTGCATTGCCTCCCACCCTAGCAATGGTACATCCGATATTTCATATTTCTAAACTCTCGAAGTATCATGAAGATAAATCGCATGTATTGGACTTCAGCACGGTGCAACTTGATGAGGATTTGACCATGAAGAAGTGTCGGTAGCCATTCTAGATCGGCATGTTCGAAAGTTGAGATCTAAGAATATTTCCTCTGTGAAAGTGCGTCGAAAAGGTCAGCCGACTGAGGAGGCTACTTGGGAGTCTGAATTCGATATAACGAGTAGATATATGCATCTATTAACCAGTCCGAGTACATTTTTATGCTCGTTCAAGGTCGAACATTTCTTTTAGAGGTGGACAATGTAACGACTCGATAGATTGTTTTGAGTTCTAGATTCCCATTTAATTGAGACTTTACATAGTCTTATTTGGTGATTTATGACTTAAGTGTGTGGTCTGTATTGATTTTCGGAAATTTTAAATGTGATTTTTCAAAGAAAACTTGATTTTCGAACTTTAAAATAGTTAGAGTTGACCACGATTAACATTGTCGGTAAATGATCTTGGATCGATTTTTACAGTTCTGATAGGTTCGTATGGTGATTTTGGACTTGTATTCATGTTTGGTTGGGCTCCCGGGTGACCTGAGGCCATTTCGGCGCTTATTATGAAAAGTTGAAATTTGAAGTTATGAGCTTTGAAATCTTTGAGTTTTTATGCTTGATTCTTGATTGTAGATAATATTTTGATGTTTTGAGCTTACGAGCGAGTTCGTATGATATTATTGCAGTAGTATGGATGTTTGGATTAGAGGTCGAGGGGCTCGGGTGAGTTTTGGATGGGTTCTAGACTGATTTATTGAGAATTGAGTCTGTTGGTGCTACAGACATCGCAATTGCGATAGTCTGTTCACAAATGCGAGCCTCACATTTGTGAGAGATAGTTTGCATTTGTGATGCAGGGGGAATAGGGGTAGCTTCGCATTCAGCTCGCATTTGCGAGGTGCCATACTTTGCATTTGCGAAGCTTTTGTCCCATTTGCGACTACCGTAATTGCGATACTTGTGTTGCAATTGCGAGATCTGAGGCTCAGGGGATGGTTCGCATTTGCGATCAACTGTTCTCTTTTGCAAACATCGCATTTGTGAATAAGAGTTCACAATTGTGATAACTGCAGCTGGGTAAAAAGCAAGGGTTTCGGGATTTAGCTCATTTTATTCTATATTTGAGGCATAGACTCCACATAAAGGCAATTTTGGAGTGCAATTTCTTCCCAGCTTCATAGTTTAGTAACTTTAATTTATTTTGTTCAATTTTTGTTACTTTTCTATAGATTTTCACTACTAAACCTAAGAGTTCATAGAGCAGAAGTACGTTTTGGGTAGAGGTTTAGGATTTTATATTTCAGAGATTTAGACCTCGATTTGAGGTCGGATCTTGAACAAATCATATATTTAGACTCGGGGTGAATGGTTGATCGAGATTTTGTCTTAATTTCAGATTTCTACCATGTAGGCCGGGTTGACTCTTTGTTGACTTTTCCAAATATGATAATTATCATATCTTTTTGATACTGGAGCAGTTCCTAAAGCTTATTTTGACTTGTTTGAGTAATATTTGATCTATATTTGGGTGGCTTAAAGGTTGTTCTAAAGGGAAAGCTGTGTTGAATTGCTAAATGTTTCCAAAAAGAGGTAAGTATCTTGGTTAACCTTGATTTGAAGGAATTAGGATGTAATTGTGTCTAATTTCCATGTGTTCTATATGTTGGGGCGGCGTCTATGCAAGGTGTTTGCTAAGGGTTGGGCATGCAGGTAGAACTAATTATTTACATCTTGTTGCTTCATGTAATATTTTTTCCATGCTTTACCTATATTTTAATACTATTCGACTATTTCCATTCAAGTTAGTAGCAGTATTGGACTTGTTGTGTTATCAGGTAATAAGGCTATCGAGATGTTGCTTTGGATATTGGTGCAAAGTGATGATTATTTCATATATGACAAGCTATGTTCAATCACTCTTCTTAATATTGTTTGTGCTTCTCACTTTGCTTGGTATTGCTTTATATGTTTATGCTTGGAGAGAAAAATTGAGTTACACGAAGGGAGCTGCCGTCTGTGTGAGGAAGAGTAATTGCACACGAAGGATGTTTCCATGATTTCCATATATATTGATACCATTGCACAACGGGTGTCACCGTTCTTTAAAGGAAGAATGAATGTCCACGAAGGGTGTTTCCATGCTTGATATTATGCTTTACTTATGAAGTTGTTAGTAAAAGCACGAAGGGTGATGTTATGGCATTGGTTTGATATCTCTCATTCCTTATTTTCTACATTGACTGAGGCTTTGTGTCATGACACGAAATCCCACCAAAGGTCGTGATGGTGCCTAACCCACTCTCTAAGCAAGCCAACACAATAACAAACAACACTCTAAAGCGCATAAATTAACCTTAACAAAATACCTAATATAATAAGGAAATAGAATAATCCCAAGTCTGATAATCACACATAGAATATCCAAGGCAGGGTCTAAACACGACTACAACTGCCAACATCACCAAAAACCAGATGTCACAATCATCACAAGAATCTAATGAGAGTATGAGAAATCATCTGAATACACTATCTGTCTGAGTAAAACAGATAGACATAAGAGGAATGTAGGGAGGGGGACTCCATGTGCTGTGAATCAATCAAGTACAGCAGCTAACCACGAAGTCTCCACGGATCCACCTATTGTCCCGGATGAATAGTACTCGGGCCAGCCTCAGAACCTCTATGAAATGTACAGAAGCGTAGTATGAGTATGAACTACGATACCCGGTTAGTATCAAATCTAGCATCGAAGAAGTAATGGCGAGGGGTAAACTCCGACACTCACTAGCAGTCAAAGAAGCAGGTGAGAGAATAATCTAACAGAAACCTAGACATGATATCATCAACAAGTATAAAAGCGCAAAATACAACTCATACGAAATTTAGGCATGCTTTTCAAATAACTGAAATCAAATAAAATAACAGTTATCTCAATTCTCGAATGGAACTAATACCATTCAACAATACTTACTTCAATTCATAGCATGAGTCTAAAAAAATATAAATATACATGCTGAAGATCCTTTTATCAACAACTCACAACACAATCCATGTGCCTGACATAGACCACGAGTCTAACAAGCACTAAAAATATCATAGGTTCCTACACTCACAAGGCCCAAGGTAACATGGGTAATCACACAACTCCGGAGGGACAAATCCATAATTCAAGCGTCGTCCATTTTATAGTTAATGATCATCAATCAATTTTTGTGGTGTACAACCCGATCCAAATCAGAACACCATCAATCCAATAATCAGTACCAATATCCACTCAAGTGCTCGTAGTGCTAAGATCCTCAACTCTCATCAACAACCACTTTCCACTCATGCATATGTGTAAGAAACGATATAATAAAGAGGCATAGTACATGATAATAAGAATTCAGATGAAAGCTCAAATGTCTAAGTGATAGCTATTGAAAATAATATAATTCATTTTATCATAACGGCTCAATAAACTATCTATCATGTTTTAGCTTAATCATATTATTTTAATGAGCTAATTAGGCCATAGAAACCATAGAAATTATGGAGCAAGTAAAGCAAGTATATGACTTGTGAATTTATAATAAAGTCCAATATGAATTAATGAATTAGGAGGATGCCTATTTATGAATAAAGTCGAACACACATTCCAATATGAGTCAAATATATAAAATTCATCCAAAATTAATTTCAAATCGGGGTTCAAATCTAAATTATTCGCTTTCCAAAAGGTTTGCCAAAGCCCCTTTACTTTAAAATCCAAGCTTTTAGGTGTATAAATCCATGGGAAAATCATTATATAAAGTCAAACACAAGTAAAAATTGCTTACCTTTAAAGTAGTAGTGAACTTTCTCTCCAAAATCTCCACCTCTCGAAGTCTACGGTTCAACATATGAGAGAATGAGCAAAACCCCAAAATAGTATTATTAAGTGCATCGCTCAGTTATACACTTCGCGATCACGGGGCCTATTTCGCGATCGCGAAGGCCATGTTCTGTCCAGCTGCAACCCTTCATCACGAACGCGGGACTCAAATCGCGAACGCGAAACACTGGCATACCTAGCCTAGGAGAACGCGAACCTCGCTCTACTAACGCAAAGGAAACTCCACTGCCAGGTGACACACCAACACGAACGTGATGCTTCAGTTCCCCTTCTCTCCACGAACGCGAAACACCCATCACGAATGCGAAGAGTAAAAGTCCCCCTGCAAGCTCCCCTTCTCCGCGATGGTGAGAGAAGCTCTGCGATCGCGAAGCACTATTATACACCAGAAAACCAGCAATTTAAAACCAAGAAGAAATGATCGAAAATCACCCAGAAACACACTCGAACCCCCCGGTACCCCATCCAATAATTCCAACAAATCCCAATACCTTGTCTAAACTCTGTCCGAATGCTCCAACGACTAATATGGAAACAAAGAATCAACGGCCGATTCATGTTTAATGAACTATTCAAACTTCCAACTTCCAAACTCATGTTGAACCACATTTGACCAACTCGGAATGGCCTGAAATTTTGCACACACGTTCCAAATGACATAATGAACCTATTCTAACTCCCGGAACAACAATCCAAACTTGATAGCCTCAATTGCAACTCCCGGTCAAACCTATCAACCTTCCAAACCATCAAATTTCTAACTTTTCACAAATAGAGCCAAATCAACCTACAATCCTCCAAATTCAAATCCAAATCCGGACATATGCCCAAGTCCAAAATCACCATGAGAACCTATTAGAACCATCAAAATGCAAATTCGAGGTCGTCTACACAAAAGTCAAACCTCAATCAACTCTAACGACTTAAGCTTTCAAAATAAGACTAAGTGTTTCAAATCCCTCTCAAACCTTCCTGTAACTAAACCAACCATCCCCGCAAGTCATAAAACAAAAAATACTTATACAAAAAGTATCAAATAGGTAAACAGGCCTCATATACACAAAACAACCGGTCGGGTCGTTATATCCTTTCCCTTTTAAAAAAATAGGCATCCTCGAATGGGTCTAGAATCATACCTGAGTGCCGAAAAGATGAGGATATCTACTCCTCATGTCATGCTTGATCTCCCAAATCTCCTCATAAACCGGTCGACCTCTCCACCGAACCTTCACTGATGCAATGTTCTTCAGCCTCAATTTCTAAAATTGCGTATCCAAAAAATGGCCACCGGCTCTTCTTCATAAGCCATGTTTTCATCCAACTGCATCGAGTTGATACATATGTGACTGATCTTTATGATACTTCGTAAGAATGGATACATGGGACACCAGATGAACTCCTGACAAGATAGGTGAAAAAGCAAGTCTATAAGAAATCTCAACAACCCTCTATAACACCTCAAAGAACCGATATATCGAGGACTCAACTTGATCTTCCTCCGAAACCTCATCACGCCGTTCATAGGCGAAAATCTGAGAAGAACCTTCTTACTCTCCATGAAAGACACATCACGAACCTTCCTATCGACATAACACTTTGTCCTAGACTGTGATGTGTGAAGCCGCTCTTGAATAAATTTCACCATCTAAAAAGCATCACGAACAAAATCAGTGCCCAACAATCTAGCCTCCCCAGGCTCAGACCAACCAACTGGAGAACGACATCACCTCTTATATAAGGCCTCATACGAAGCCATCCTTTGAAATATCCAATCTCACCAACCTGTTGGCCAACTCCTGAACTTCCATAACTAAAGGCCTATCGCTAGCTGGAATAAATGCTAAACTCCCCATACTTTCTGCCTTTCTACTCAAGGCGTCCGCTACCACATTAGCCTTCCCTGGATGATAAATAATGGTGATATCATAATCCTTAAATAGCTCCAACCATCTTCGCTGAATCAAATTCAATTCTTTCTATTTAAACAGATGTTGTAGATTCCTATGATCCGTATACACCTCACAAGACAGGCCATACAGATAGTGCCTCCAAATTTTGAGCATGTGCACAATAGCTCCTAACTCTAAATCATGCACCAGATAGTTCTTCTCATGGGGCTTCAATTGGCGCGACGCATAGGCAATCACCCTACCGTCCTGCATCAACTCACACCCAATGCTATTCCTCAAAGCATCACAATAACAGTATACGACCCCAATCCGATAGGCAAAACTACAACTGGATTCGTAGTCAAAGCAGTCTTGAGCTTTTGAAAGCTCCCCTCACACTCATTTGGCCACCTGAACGGAGTGTGCTTCTTAATCGACTTAGTCGATAGGGCTGCAATAGATGAAAAGCCCTCTACAAAGCGATGGTAGTAACCAGCCAAACCCAAGAAGCTCTTGATCTCTGTAGCGGTAGAAGGTCTAGGCTAACTTTGAACTACCTCATACTTCTTCAGGTCAACCTTGATCCCATTATTAGATACCACATGACCCAAGAATGCCACTGATTCCAACCAAAACTCGCACTTGGAGAGCTTATCATATAGCTTCTTATCCCTCAAAGTCTTGAGCACAATCCTCAAATATTGCTCATGCTCCTCCCTATTACGGAATACACCAATATATCATCAATGAACACAATGATAGACCAATACAAATAAGGCTGGAACACATTGTTCATCAAGTGCATAAAAGTTGTTGAGGCATTAGTCAACCCAAACGACATCATCAAAAACTCATAATGCTAACAACCACTTCGGAAAGCAGTCTTAGGGATGTCCGAAGCCCTAATTTTCAACTGGTGATACCCCAATCTCAATTCAATCTTCGTGAACACCCTGGCACCCTGAAGCTGATCAAATAAGTCATCAATATGCGGCAACGGATACTTGTTCTTGATGGTCACCTTGTTCAACTGCCAATAGCCAATACACATTCTCATAGACTTCTTCTTAACAAACAACACAGTGCACCCCAAGGTGAAACACTATGCCTAATGAACCCCTTATTTAGCAATGCTTACAATTGTTCCTTTAATTCCTTCAACTCTGCTAGAGTCATACGATACGGAGGAATAGAGATATGCTGCATGTCCGGCACCAAATCAATACCAAAATCAATATCCCTATTACGTGGCATACCTGGTAAGTTTGCAGGAAACACCTCCAAAAACTCCATCACTACCAAAACTGAATCAATGGTAGGAGTATCAGCACTAACATCTCGAACGAATGCCAAATATTCCAAACATCCCTTATCAACCATCCGTTGAGCCTTCAGAAATGAAATCACCCTATTAGGAGTATGACCAAGAGAACCTCTCCACTCCAGCCTCAATTACCCCGGCATAGCCAACGTCATGATCTTAGCGTAGTAATCAAGGATAACATGGTATGGAGATAACCAATGCATACCCAAAATCACATTAAAGTCTACCATACTAACCAATAGGAGATCAACATTAGTCTCATAACCACCAATAGCGACCACACAAGATCGATACACACAATTCACCACAATAAAATCGCAAACTAGTGTAGACACATGCACATGAGTATCAAGAGAACCACAAGGCATATCTAGATAAGGAGAAAAGTATGATGACACATAAGAATAAGTAGATCCGTGATTAAATAATATAGAAGAATGTCTATGATAGAGCGAAACCATACATGTGATCATAGCATCGGAGGCCATTGCTTTGGGCCTCCCTGGAAAAGCATTGCTACGGGGCTGACTATCGTTGACCTGACTAGCACCAACTTGACCTCCCTCTCTAAGGCGTCCTCTCACGGTGTGACCTCCCCCTCTAGATATGTTAGTAGGGGGTGATGCAACTTGCGCCAGAACTACGGACTGAGAACCCTGATGAGATGTGCCTCTAATAAGTCTTGGGCAATACTTTCTCATATTCCCAAGCTCTCCACACTCATAGCAACCTCGAGCTGAATAAGGTTGCTGAGACTAATACTTCCCCTGAGGAACCGAATACCCACTAGAGAAACCCTGTATTGATGAAGCACTGTATGAGATTGTTGGAAGAGCACTGAAGGATGATGGAACTGGAGATCTGAAAGATGATTGAGACACTGCACCGCATGCCCCATGTTGCACGTACCGAACTGGACTGCTAGGAGGGCCCTTACTGATCTTCCCTCTACATCCAGATAAGGTGCCACTAAAACCATGAGAAAGACGAGGCTTCTTGTCCCTCATCATAACCTTTCTACCCTGGCTACGAACACGCTAGATCCTCCGAGCTATCTCTACTGCCTGCTGAAAGGAGTCCCTATCTGTGACTTTCGAGCCATAGTAACCCTGATGTCATAAGTCAGACCCTCAATAAATGTCCTTACCTTCTCTGCCTTAGTGGGGATTAAGAAGGCCGCATGATGAGAAAACTTTATGAATCTCACCTCATATTAGGTCACGGTCATACGAACTTGCTGAAGGTTCTCGAACTGGCCTCTCAGCTCATCCCTCGTGGTAATTGGGATGTACCTCTCAAGGAATAGATTTGTAAATTGAGCCCGTGTAAGAGAAGCTGAACCAGTTAGCCGACCCAGCTCATATGTCTGGCACCATCTCTCAGCCGCTCCCCTAAACTAGAAAGTAGTGAAGTTCACTCTATTGGACTCTACAAGGCCCAAATTGCGTAGCATCTGATGGTACCCGTCTAGAAAGTCCTGGTATCCTCTTAAGCACTGCCCTCAAAGTGTGGAGGAAACAACCTCTGAAACCTCTCTAACATCTTCTGCTCATCAACACACATCACAGGCACGGTCTTAGATCTAGCTGCTACAACAGGTCGCTCTGGAGTACGTACCACAGGGGTGTGAACTCCCCCTCCTGCCTGAGATGTGGCTGGAGCCACTGGGACCACTCTGTCCTGGGTCAAAGCATCAATGAAACTGACCATCTTAGCCATAGCCTCCTGAAACACAGGTTCAATAATGAAACCCTTCGGCTGTTGAGTGTGCACTAGAGCCCTAATATGCTCGTCTATGATCTACTCCACTACCTGCTCCGTAGGTGGGCTTGTTGCAACTACCCTGTCCTGGCCATGAGCCCCGGTGGATGACCCACCCCTAGCTGTAGTAGTATGGCATGTAGTAGGGTCCTTGGCCTTACCCCAGTTTGTGCCTCTCCCGATCGCAATTGGTGGTACTGCTCCTACATTCTAAACTGCTCCAGACACGCGAGTCATCACCATCTATAAGAGAATAGAATAGAAGAATTTAGACTCCAGTCAATAATCTACGCACAGTGAAGAATCAAGAAAATGAATTTTCCTAAATTCATACAGCCTCTCGAAGATAAGTACAAACGTCTTTGTATCGATCCACAAGGCTCTACTAGGCCTACTAGTGATTTGTGAGACTCGTAGAACCTAGTTCTCTGATTCCAACCTGTCACGACCCAAAATTCCATCAAAAGTCATGATAGCGCCTAACCCGCTCGCTAGTCAAGCCATCACAATAACAAATAAAACTCTAAAGCAGATAAATCAACCTGAAAAAGATACCCGATATAATAAGGAAATAAAATAATCCCAAGTTTGATAATCATAGAGAGAATATCCAAGACAGGGTATAAACACAACTACAACTGCCAACATCACCCAAATGGGATGTCACAATCATCACAAACATCTAATGAGAGTATGAGAAATCATTTGGATACATTGTTTACTTAAATAAAATAGATAGATATAAGAGGAAAGTAAGGATAGGGACTCTATGTGCTGCGAATAGATCAGGTAGAGCAGCTCACTACGAAGTCTCCACGGATCCACCTACTGTCCCAGATGAATTGCACTCGCACCAACCTCCAAAGCTGCACGAAATGTGCATAAGTGTAGTAGAGTACAAACCACGGTACCCAGTAAGTATAGTGTCTAGCATCAAAGAAGTTGTGTTGAGGGGTCGACCCCGACACTCATTAGCAGTCAAATAAGTAGGTGAGAGGATAATCCAACAGAGAGCTAGATATGATATCATCAACAAGTATAAAAGCGCAAAATACAACTCATGCAAAATTAAGGCATGCTTTTCAAATAATCGGAATCAAATAAAATAACACTTATCTCAATTCTCAAGTGGAATTGATACCAATCAATAATACTTACTTCAGTTCATAGCATGAGTATAAATAAATATAAATATGCATGCTCGGATCCTTTTCTCAACAAGTCACAGCACAATCCATGTGCCTGACATAGGCCATATGTCCAACAAGCACCAAAGGAATCACAGGTACCTACGCTCACAGGGCCCAAGGCAACATGGTTAATCACTTGACTCCGGAGGGATGGATACATAATTCAAGTATTGATGTTAGCAACCATAGAAATTATGGAGCCAGTAAAGCAGTATATGACTTATGAATATATAATAAAGTCAGACATGGCACTATAACCTTCATGTCAAATCAACAAGTCATAACCTAAGCATGCTCCTAATTCATGAATAAAAATTATCATGTAGTCATGGAATCAATTTAAACAATGTTAGCAACTTCACATAATTAGATAAAAGTACAATTCAAATCAACAAATACTGGGTATTGTCCAAAATCTAGCTAAGCATTTACGCCCGTCACCTCGCATATACGTGACTCCTAAATCATAAACTAAGTAGCAATCAAGTCACCTATGAAGAGAATTCCCTCTTACAAGGATAGACAAGAGACTTACCTCCGTATGACAACCTCAAATCAAGAACAAATCTCCAAACGCTCAAATTCAATTCCAAATGACCCAAATCTAGTCAAAACAACACAATAACATCAAATCCATAGGAAAATACCCCAAACAATAAAGCTCCGATCTTTATACAAATACGAAAAGTCAATCAAAAAGTCAACCCGGCCCGCACCCCGGAGCCGGACAAAACTCACAAATCCCAAACACTCATTCCAATATGAGTCCAAATATATAAGTTTTATCCAAAACTAATTCCAAATTAAGGTTCAACTCAGTTATTTGCTTTCCAAAGTTTTGCCAAAAACCTCCAAATTTCACTTTAAAATCCAAACTTTTAGGTATATAAATCCATGGTACAATCATGATATAAAGTCAAATCCAAGTGAAAATCACTTTCCTCTAAAGTAGTAGTGAACTTTCACTCCAAAATCTCCACCTCTCAAAGTCTAGGGTTCAAAATATGAGAGAATCGGCAAAGGCCAAATTATACACTTCATGAATGCGGGGCCTCCTTCGCGATCGCTAAGGCCAAATTTCTGCACAGCTTCTGCTCTTCATCGCGAACGTGGGACTCCAATCATGAATGCGGAGTACTGGCCTGCCTAGCATACACGAACGCGAAGGTAGCTCCATTGCCAGGCGCCACACCAATGCGAACGCGCCTCTCTACACACGAATATGATGCTTCAGCTCCCCTTCTCTCTGCGAATATGACACACCCATCATGAACGCGGAGAGTAAAAGTCCCCCTGCCAGCTGCTCTTCTTCGCGATCACGAGACAAGCTCCGCGATCGTGAAGCATTGCTACACACCAGAAAATCAACAATCTAAAATCAAGAAGAAATTATATGAAACCACCTGAAAATACACTCGAGCCCCCATGACCCGTCCAATCATTCCAACAAATTTCAATACCTTATCCAAGCATATTTGAATTCTCCAAACACCATGAGTAACATTAAAACTAAGAATCGACGGCCGATTCAAGCTTAATGAACTATTAAAACTTCCAACTTTCAAACTTATGCCGAATTGCGTCTAACCAACTCGGAATAATCTCAAATTTTGCACACGATTTTCAAATGACATAACGAACCTTTTCCAACATTTGGAACAATAATCCGAACTAGATAGCTGCAAAGTCAACTTTCGGTCAAACCTATGAACCTTCCAAACCTTCAAATTTTCATCTTTTGCCAAATAGAGCTAAATCAACCTAGGGACCTCCATACAACCAAGACAAAACTCACCATGCGAACCTATTGGTACATTTAAAATATGAATCTGAGATCGTCTACACCAAAGTCAAACCTCGGTCAACTCTTATCAGTTAAACTTTTAAAATAAGACTAAGTGTCTTAAATCCCTCATAAACCTTCCCGTAATCAAATCAACCATCTCCGAAAGTCATAAAATAATAAACACATATACAAAAAGCATAAAAAGGGGAAATAGGGTTCAAATATGCAAAACGACTGATCGGTCGTTATATTTTGGCTATGTTGTCGCGTGTTTATTCTTTTGAAAGGATTATTGGAGCTGCTGGTGGAAGAATAAAACTGTGGTTTACCATAGTTGTTTATCCTTTTATCATTTCTTTATTTATCTCTTTGCCTTTATACTTAGTTATTTATCTCATGTTATTTATCTTGTCATCTTACTTGTTAGTTTGTTCATCTTCATGTTGCTATATCTCTCATTATTATTTTTTGATACTTAACTATACAAATTAATATGCAAGTATCTTTTCTTAGACTCTTCACTATCTCGTCGGGGTTAGACTCGATATTTAAAAAGTATATTGGATCGATTGTATTCATACTACACTTATGCACTTCTTGTGTAGATTTTGACGCAGATCCTAGTAGCATCCACTGAGGGGCATAGCTTGGTGATCAGGGAGACTCGAGGTAGTGCTGCTTTTCATCTACGGACTCCGGAGTCACGTTCGCTCTTATTATTGTTGTTTTTCTTGTAACAAACAGTATTGCATTTCATTTTTGACCTTCTATGTAGTATTCTTAACAGCTCATGTACTATGTGACACCAAATCTTGGGGGGTTACATAGACGGTGTATGGTTTAGACTTATTTACATATATTTCTGAGTTTTCCTCTTATTCCATATAATTATGTTGTTATATGTTAGACTAGTTCTTTATTTATCGTTAAGCATTAGCTTGCCTAGCAATCAGTGTTAGGCACCACCATGATCCCATTGGTTGAAATTTTGGGTTGTGATAATTTTAGAGCTCATGACTCTGTACTACCAGCTGGTTTTAGAAATTTGGCATTATTGTATATGTGTATTGGCTTATGTTGAATGCTTATTCCACTATTTATGATAATCCAGACTTATTATATCTTTTTTAGTTGTTTGAATGTTATTGTGTGATTGGCTTACCTAGTCTTGGAGATTTGGTGTCATCACGATCTTTGGTGGGATATTGGATCGTGACAAAAATGTTCATCCCACTTCCTTCCTTCTCGTGGCAGAAGTTTGCTGCCTATTCTTAATCGCCCATGTCATTGTTCGCATTTTCTTAACTTTAACCAACTCTTTGATACATTGAGTTCTTTGTGATATTTCTCCATCAAAGGTGCGAGATTTCATTTGCCTCTGTGCCTACTATATTAATACTGCCATAGCTTGTAGGCTTTCAACACGCGAGTGTCAATGCTATCACAATTGTCCGAGATTTCATTTACCTCTAAGCCTACTAAATTTTACTAGCACTCTTTCACTAACAAACAGCTATGCAAGTCGAAAAAATAATTCAGATGCTTGAAGATATGTTGCGATAACCTTGCGTAATTGAATTTGGGCAATTTGACTGAACATCTTCCATATTTGGGCTAGGAAATGGGCTGACAAAGAAAGGCCTGGAACTAAAATTAAGCTCAGTAGTACTCTTTAGGACTGTATTTGAAGCATTTAGGACAGTTTGTTAGGGCAATATTTTAACCCTAAAGATTCGTGTTTCTCCTGATTCCATCTTCAGCTCACTATACTTTTTCATTTCTCCTTTCTTGTCTTGCAATATTATCACATCTCCTTCCAATAGAAAAAAAGGAAAAAAAAAAAAGCAAAAGGAAATTTATTATTATGCACAAAACACAAAAAGAGTGAAGTAAGATCAACGTTGTTTTTTCCAATATAAAATTTGATTAAAAAGACATGATATATTCAAAGTAGCAAATCCATCGCCTACTGCAGCGCGGTCGTCTCCACAGCCCATGCAAATTTCAATTTACAAGACACTTTTCATATTCTTTCTCACCATACCACATTTAATTTTCTGCTACATTAATATTTACTAGTGTGAATTGAATTACTTTTATACACTATACACTGAAAATTTTATACTATCATGTCACTTAAAAATACTTAATTAGTGATAAGTAGTTAAAAAAAATATGACAGATGACATACTATTACATATTAAAATACATTGATAGTTAAGAATATTTTTACGCTGTCAGTTAAATCAATTTAATTATGCCATCAGTTTACGCAATTTCTCAGCATCCCCATAATGCTTTAAAAGATGTAGGATGAACTGCCTCTAAACCCTAAAGCACCTATTAATTAATAATTGCTTAAGGACGAAAAGGCTCACACCAACTTTCGCAGCCAGAAGCAAACATCCCCTATTTTCTTTCACATTCCATTCTAGTCTAGTATGCATGTTAGAAGCCAGTTGTTACGATGCAAATGGGAAACGTAAGTAAAAGTAGTTGGAAAAATTTACATGTTGGCACTTAATGATTGCAATCTCTACGAACTTAGTCCTAAATGTTTGACTTTGTTTTCCAGATACTTCCAACATTTCACATTTATAATGTGAAGATCTACAAAAGGAATATTCTAAGTTGGAACTAAATGATAATTGGTAAAAAGGTACATGTTTTTAGTGTGTTTATGTCCTATGGATTGTTGACTTGATAAAGATTGCATGGTAATTGGATGAATTTATGCTCATTACGAGTTTGTTATTTGCGATAAGAGTTTGAACGAAAGTGGATTAAAAGGGGATGATTTGGTGCGAAATTAAAAGTGAAGAAACAAGAGCTGGAGGCAGCTCGTCTGAAGGTCATGCGTCGTGGGCAGAGGCGAATCCAGAATTTTAATTTGATGGGATCAATCTTTATAGTTTTACCATTGAACTCATAACACAATTAACATTATGGGTTCAAAATATAGTATTTATTGAAATTTGGTGATCTTTTGCATATATATATATATATAAAAAAACTTTTTAGGTTCAATTGAACCCGTATTCGGGTAGCTACATCCGCCCCTCGTCGTGGGAGAGGTGGACGAGCCTGGGGGTTGATCGTCGCCAAAAAATAGTAAATCAGGCATCATTGCGCGAGCCAACGCAAGGTCAAAAAGCACTTGGGAGCTCGTCCGCTTTGCGGTTGTCGCGCAAGGGCCGGACGCGGTGCCATTTAGTCCTGTCCAAAACTGGATTAGTTTAGACGGCCTCCTAACCACCTTAGGTCATATAAACACCCCATGAAACATCTTGGCGAGGGGGTTACACATCTTTGGAGGCAAAGAACGTGCAAGGAGCAGAAAAATACGGATTCGGGAATGAGCTCACATTTTTTTTCTTCCATTCTTTCTTGTACGTATATGAAATGTTTTTACTACAATCGTGAATACCACATAATGAGTGGCTAAGTTTTTTAGTTCTTGGTTGTGGCTGACATGATGATTGTCGTTTATTGATTACTACTTTGTTAATGCAAATTATCATCATTAGTTATTTCCTTAATTCTAGATTTAATTTGTGAATTATCTAGCCACCAATTTACCTAATTTTATGCTATGCTTGGAGAAGCCGTGTTAAGATTAGAGTAGAATTTACTTAACAGACTCGCTCAGTTGAATGTCGTACTATATTCGTTCATGATCGATTCAATACCATAGGAATATATGATTGATATATTGTGAATAGTTGAGTACTATTGCGGGAGCATGCTACTCATACAAACAATCTGGTTAACTAGCAATCATAGGTAATCGGATTGATGGGTATACTTACGAACTCAATAGGATTGATAAACCCATAACAACCCTGAAATCTTTATCTCAGTTGGTTAAGACAAAATTTTAAACACTTGCAGTCTTGTCGATTTAACTACTCAGTTGTTAAATTTCTGCAATATTAGACTAATCACAACCATCACCCTTTGATAACCTTGAACGGATAATAAGTTCTGCTTGCTTAGATACTAATTAATCTAAGTTTTTGTGGGTTCGACATCCAACTTTCGAGTTACTTTACTACTTAGAGATCGCGTATATTTATGTGTGTTTTGGGAACCAACATTAAAACATTACCTTTTCATCACCGTCGTTCACCCTTTTCAAGTTCAAGATTCCAGTGAACGTTTTTTGCCAAAACATATTAGTCGTAGAGTTGACAATTTCAAACTTTAGCACACCAAAACTATAGAAAACCGGATAGAATATTTCAAATACCATTTCACTGTTTTACAAATGTTTTATTGCTAGAAGTTTTAACCTGGTCTATCGTATAAAGTCTTTTACGAGTACCTACACCAATCAATAATATCAAAGTCAACAGAAGTTGCTAGGGTTAGGTTCTCGCATTCATACCAATTAGATCAAACAGTAGTATATATGTTGAAGGAGAAACAAAACTTATTTTTTCCTTTTAGGAAAACTTCTCAACGTTCTACTGTAGAGAAAATTACTATTAATCTATATATCTATAAAGTAGGGCCCAAGAAAGGTGATCTCGCATATCTATTTGGCCGAGGACCACATTTATCTTTTATCTCAAATTTTTGACATTTATCCTATTTTTTTCTATTTATGTGCTATATTAAAAATCAAAAGTCAATTCTTAAAAGGTGCTTCATGTAAAAGAAATATCAACCGTTTAATTAATTAATTAAATTGACAGACATTCAATAAAGAAAGATGAAAACACACGAACCTTCATTTTTTGCAGAAACCGTTCATGTTCTATTCTTTCTATATTTTCACTTCTTTTGCATGTTCTAAAATACAGACAATTCATTTTGCTCTTGCGTAGTAGAATGCGAGGGGAAGATGGAAGAAGATGATAGCTAGATCCAATCGCAAAACAAATATCTCATGGCAAGCAACTGTCATTTAATTTGATTCTTTGTTGCATTTATCGCATTGGTAACAACTTTCAATCTCATACTCATAAGTAATTGTTTGAGAAGATGTTATTTCTAAAGGCGTCAAATTTGCGCTCGAAGCAAGGTGATATATCACCTATTGTTTGTATCTGCTCCGAATAAATTTACTAAGCAGCGAAGGTGGTAATATATATGTTAGTGCCTTATGGTGCTCGATAAATTTATAACTTCATATTTCAGATTTAAATTTGTTATTGTTTTGCCAAAAGTTAGAGAATATTAATTGATTCTGAAAGCATTGTGATGATAGCTACAAAAAGTTTGTATATGTTCTGCAGGTTGTTCTAGCGGCATCCATAGTTTCGAAATCTGATAAAGGTATGCCTCATTCTATATTATGTTTTTGGAGTCTCCTAGTTTGTAAAGTGATAAATAATGTTAATGACTTTTTAGGTGGGTTTCTACCCAAGCTATGACATATACACAAAAAAATATCTTTTTTTTGGTCGTGAGAATAAAGTAGAATTATTAGTTTTCTCTCTTTTTAAAGTATATAAAGTTTGAAGAAAACAAACTTGCTTTAGAAAAGTAATGGTGTACTTGAGTAACAACACTCTGCATTATCATTTGTAAATCTATTGAAAGACAAGTGAATATTGTAGGCAAAGTGGACTAATTAATTAAGATATAGACGAATAACTAACCGCTAAGGCTTAATTTTGTGAGACTGACATGAAAAATGCAACTTGTGCACAATAACAATGCTGGACGATTGAATTATTTTTCTTCTACATCCTAGAGGTAATTCTTTTCCTTTTTGGGTATTTTAGTTTCTTTCTTTCTTTCATATATTATCTCCTTTGTTTTAGATGAATGCTTAATTTGTAAAAAGTGAATTTCGGTTAATTGTTTTGAATCTTTTTTTTTAATTATTTGTTAATGTCGGTCTCTAATTGTTGGTAGATAGAATTTTCGGTATTAAAAAAATACCGTTAGTATGGACATGTTGGATTAGGTGCTCAGATTTATTTGATCGTTTCGTTTTGAATATTTGGCTGCTAAGGTAAAATTTCAACTCTCCTTTCTTAGTAATATCTCATATGCAGATTAATTTGAGATTTGGAATTTTTCATTTTATTCTCATATTATTAGAGTTTATCTTGGAGCTAAGGTTTTAGTTGAAGGAAAAAAATTAAAATACTAAATTTATCTGAATTAAGAGTTCGAGATTCGATGCAAATGAAGATGATTGACTCGTGTTCAAAAGTAGTTTAACCCTAATATCAATAAGGAGATAATAATCTCAACATATCTTCTTTTGGTTGTGAGGAAGGATGAGCAATAGGAATATGCCTTGCTGGTGTGGCTATTGCACATGCTGACATTCTATCAAATTCAACCCGATTTTGTTTCCTAAGACCTTTTGTGGGGCTAATCAAAATGTTTGTATTTCATTAATATAAATTTTCATCTTCTCAGTAATACAGTTACTAATGATTTAAATGGTTTAATTGTATAGCATTTAGTAGTTAGAATATCAAATTTATTTAATTGAATTGTAATGTTTCTTCCTGTTTATACTCCTTGAATCTTTCTTAGTTAGATAAAACTTAAATAAGCTTGTAAAATCTTTATCTATAACATATAATTAATTATTATAAATTATACAAAAGTACATGTTCTAAATAACCCAAATGCATGACGTTTATGAGTGTTTTTTTTTTTCCATAGAAAAGAGATAGTATCTGAATTAGTTATTGCCCAGCTAATTGTTTTGTAAATTTTCTAACATTTTTAGATCGCGCGAAGCGCGAACACATTTACTAATTTTTGACATAAACCAAGCCGACAAGCTCATGTCTTTGTTGCGCGAGTCTCTTACTCTTTAACAAAAATTGCTTTTTGGCGCAAAAATGAATTTTTTCCTTTTTTCGCTGAAAATATCCAAAAACTTCCAAAAGAAAAAGAAAAAGAAAAGAAAATCCAACTTCTATATTAAAAGCCCATTTCCATAAAATAAGAAAATAACTAGGTGGAATTATCCATAGTTGAAGAAACTAATTAAAACAAAGATTAAACATTTATTATTGAAAAACTAATTCCAAGTTGGAGTAGAAAATCAAGATTAGTTATGATTTGATATTTGTTAGTTTATTTAATTCTGGTCTAAATAGGATTTATAGTTAGAATTAATTAACATAGAGTAAGTTTACTTGTTTCTAGTTAAAATAAGTTTCTTATTATTATAAATAAGGATTTGCCAGTCATTTTAAAGTGTAGAAATTTGTAGAGAAGTGTGAAGAATTGTAAAGAGCATTCAGAGATTTAAATAAAATTATTTTTTCTTCTTCTTGGTATCATAGCATCTATGATCTTGGTAGAGAATCAATTAGCTCCCGCTACGGGTGGACGATACTAGCCAATATGTGCTGCCCATCTAGTCAATGATTATGTTGGCAAACGCCGAGCAAATAATACATGCATGAGAAAAATAAAATGCTGAGCCAATAATACATGCATTAGAAAAATAATAATGTTGAGAAGGAATAATACAAAAAAAAAATATTGCAAGCTTAACGAAATGCAAGCAAATCTGGCATAAGAGGAATAAACTCTTCTCTAAAAGCTAAAAAGAAGTGAATAAAAATAAAAATAAGTAAAAGTTGTAGAGAAGTGCTTCAACACAATAAAAAATAATGAAAGTTAAAGAGAAGTGCTTCAACAAATGAATGTTAATGAAAAGTGTATCAACTGTTAGAAGTTGGAGAAAAGTGCTCCAACACAACCAAGAAAAAAATTAATTAAAAATCAGAGAGAAGTGCTCCAATAGTTGAAGGTTGAAGAGAAAGTGCTTCAACAATTGAAGGTTGATGAAAAATGCAACAACAACTGAAAGTTGGAGAAAAGAACTCCAACAATTGAAGGTTGAAGAGAAAGTACTTCAACAATAAAAGGTTGGTGAGAAGTGCGCCAATAAATAAAAGTTGGAGAGAAATGCACCAACAATTTAAGGTTAAAAAGAAAGCGCCTCAACAATTGAAAGTTGATGAGAAGTGCATCAACAATTAGGAGTTCGAGAGAAGTGCTTCAACAAAAACTGAAAGTTGGTGAGAAGTGCATCAACATGTGGAAGATTGGAGAGAAGTGTCCCAATACAACAAAAGGCGTATACAACTTTGAATTACGGGAGAATGTTGAAAACCTAATTCAAGGTTGGAGTAGGAAACCAAAATTATTAAGGATTTGATATTTGTTAATTTATTTAATTCTTATCTAAATCAAATTTATAGTTATAATTATTATATAAATAAGTTTTTCTATTTCTAGTTAAATGTCACGAACCAAACTCTAACCTGTTGTGATGCCGCCTATCGATGGTACTAGGCAAGACGATCTTTCAAAATACTTCAATATTTCATAAAAAGGATAATTCAAAACTTTTTCATACCAGAAAGTTTTTTACAAAAATCGGAGTTGAATTCAAAACAAAATGCGGAAAGATAGTCCTAAACATCGGGGTGTCACCAAGTCATGAGCATCTAGATATCCAGTCTAATAAAAAAATAGTGTCTATGTATCAATACAGAAAAGAAAGAAAACATAGAAGGAGAAACAAGGTCTGCGGATGCCGGCAGCTACCTCGTAGTCTCCGGTACTCGATCGCGCACGAACTCAACGACCTCTGTGATCAAACACACCTAGATCTGCACATGAAGTGCAGGGTGTAGCATGAGTACAACCAACTCAGCAAGTAACAGAAATAAATAAGGAACTGAGAAGCAGTGACGAGCTATACAATTACAGTTCATTTTTAATAATTCCAGCAAAGAATAGACATGCTTTCACATCCGGCACTTTAAGTCCAATCAGTTTTATTCAGTTAAAGTTCAAGTAATCCAGATATAGAATCTTTCAGGAATTTCACAACAATGATAGATAGCAACTAAGTGCATTAACAAATGAAAAGCAAGTACAGCCTCTCAGGGCAACAGTCACTCAACTCGTCACAACAACTCAAGTCACTCGGCTCTCAGCCCTCAGCACTCACACTCAATAGGTACCTGCGCTCACTGGGGGTGTGCAGACTCCGGAGGGGCTCCTTTCGGTTCAAGCACTATATCTGTACGGACAACTCACGTGTTGCATGGATAACTCATGTGCTATAGTATTAATATGTGGAGATGCACGGATAACTCACGTGCCATAGTATCAATACCTCATAGTCAGGCCCTCGGCCTCACTTAGTCATCAACCTCTCTAGTCTCTCGGGCTCTCGGAAATCACAAAGATCAGCCCAAACAAAGATAACATAGTGTATCAACAAGAATCAAGAAAAGGCTGAGATATGATACGCAAGTAAAACCATGACTGAGTACAAGACAACAATTAGTAGGTAATTCAAAAGTACGCGACCTCTGCGGGTCCCAACAGTACCATCACATAGCCTAAGCATGATTTTTAACATTATTTGCAATCAAATTTCTATAACACAGGGAGAGCATATAGCTAGCAACATGTTATTCAACTTTACAGTTTCACAGAGTGGATCAAGTCCCAATTATTACGGTGCACGCCCATCACCTAGCATGTGCGTCACCTCCAAAATACTCACATAATCCTATAATCCGGGGTTTCATACCCTCAGGACCAGATTTAAAACTGTTACTTACCTCAAGCCGCGCAAAATCCTATTCAGCAATGCCTTTTCCCCTCGAATCAATCTCCAAACACCCCGAATCTAGCCACAATCAGTACGATATAATTAATATAGGCTAAAAGAATCAATTCCACAAGAAAAACACGAAATTGTAAGCCAAAATCCGAAATATACTCAAACCGGCCCCCGGGCCCACGTCTCAAAATCCGACAAAAGTCACAAAACCTGAAAGCTCATTCACTCACGAGTCTAACCATATCAAATTTATCCAAATCCGCTTACAAAATCCCATTCAAAACCTCAAAAATCTAACTCAAGAATTCTTCCTATTTTTCCCAAAAGTTTCACCGCAAATCACAAATTAGATGTGGAATTAAAGGCATAATCATGGGATTTGACAAACATTGGATAGGAATCACTTATCCCAAATACCCACGCAAGAATCTCTCCAAAAATCGCCTTCTACCGAGCTCCCACTTTAATTTTATGATATGAACTCGAAACCCTCGTTTCTAATCTTTTAAATCTGCCCCGATGCACCTTCATCGTGAATGCGACCACCCTCTCGCGTTCGCGTGGACCAATCTGCCTGTCCCTCAACTTAACTCTTCGCGAACGCGAAGCTTTACCAACATCACCATTTGTGAATGCGACCCCTGCCCCGCGAATGCGTAGACCAAGGGCCTGTGGTCCCCAGCTACCTCACTCATCTTCGCGAACGCGACACCACTCCCGCGTTCGCGATGCACACACAGACCACACCTTCGCGAACACGTCCCCATTTTCGCGAACGCGAAGAAAAACTCTAGCTGGCCTCTCAAATGACTTACGCGATCATGAAATATCTCTCGCGAACGCGATGAAGAAAAGTCTGCAACAAAAATACTAGAAATTTGCTATCTCTCCTAAGTCCAAAATAATCCGTTAACCACCCGAAATCAACCCGAGGCCCCCGGGACCTCAACCAAAGATACCTACAAGTCCTAAAATACCATAAGAACTTAGTCGCGCCTTCAAATCACATCAAAGAATAACAAAAACACGAATCACCCTCCAATCCAAACTTAATAAACTTGAAACTTAAAATTTCTACAACCGATGTCGAAACCTATCAAACCACGTCCGATTGACCTCAAATTTTGTATACAAGTCATATTCAACATTACGGGCCTACTCCAACTTTAGGAATCGGAATCCGACCCCGATATCAAAAATTCGATTTTCGCCATTTCAAGCCTAATTCTACTACGAACCTCCAAATCACATTCCGGACGCGCTACTAAGTCCAAAATCACCCAACGGAGCTAATGGAACCGACGTAACTACATTATAGAGTCATCTTCACACAGTTTCAACTACGGTCAAAATCCTAAGATTTAAACTTCCTCTTTAGGGAATACGTCTCCCAAAACACTCCGAAACCAAAAACATGACCTCCCGGCAAGTCACATAAGTATAAATAGATACAGGGAAAGCAGTAAATAGGGCATCAGGGCTAATACACTCAAAACGACCGGCCGGGTCATTATATTAAAATAGATTTCATATTATCATAAATAAGAGCATTCTAGATTATCTTAAGCATGAGGGATTGTAGAGAACCGCTCATTCATGAGATAACAAAAAAAATATTTTCCTTCATTTATTTTCAGTCTATAACCTATTTGTAACTTGTGAATTTAACCTTGTTTTGATGGATATTTATTGTTTGGCAAGGCGAGTGGAATATTATAATGGCCGATTTATGTTACACCAATTCCAACATCTTACAAAATATGAGCGTATATTAAGTGGAGTCCGAAACCTAAGTGTGGTTCTTTTGGACTCAAACGATACAAATAGGTAAAAAAACAAAACTGTGTACCATTTTATATATAGAGCGGTTATTCACCGCGTTATACCTTTATGAAACGTTTGTCCGTTAAGGTATAGCATGGTGAATCGCGCTATATATAAAATGTCCTGCCCCACCAATAATTCTTCTGCACTTAACTGACCACCAATAATTCATATGGGTATAACGCTTATTATGTATGCGCTAAATATATAGCGCATACTATGCATGCATTATACTTCAATTATTGTACCCCCCGGACTGGTTTTTTTCTTATTTAAGGATTTTCAGAATTAGGTAAAAATTCATTCTGGATCCTTCAGGTCTTCCAAAATATTTTTTCGTTAAGTTATTTTGCATTTTATGATAATGTCTGAAGAGAGAAAAATTAAGGTTTCACTATATTGGGGGGGGTGAGGTTGTGGTGGAGAATAACTCAGTACGTTATACTTGTTCTCCACAGTGTCATATTAAGTTGCCACTTACAATGGAGTACGATAGATTGGTATTGTTGTTATATAAGAAAAAATGAGTGTGAGCAAACGTTCGGTGAATATTAAAGTAACCGAAAGATATCTGTATTTTGTTACTCCGCAAGGGATTGCTTGTTATGCTAAGTTTAACATCGAAGACGATGAAACTCTGACATATTTTTTGAGGACTCCGGATGAACACCGGGAACTTCTTGTGATAAAAATATTGGAAATGTACGTCAAGGTTAAAGACATTCGCAATAATGAAATTATGCAAAATAGGGATATTCCTCAATCATCGGGTGTTTTTTTTGGAGCAGTTTTATCCGAACAGGTTCCGGGTGAAAGAGTTTGGCCAGATCTAAACTTATCTCCACGAGTGAATGTGGAGCGAGGACATAATTTCTCCCCAAGTTTACATAATCCACAAGCCGAGTGGTAAACTTCAATTTTCCTTTGTGTTACGGTGTTTATTTTTAAGTATCGAATGTGTATTAATACTCATATATTTCACAGGGGGTACCGACCAGATATGAATTTTACAAGTTATTAACCAACGGACAGTTGGAATATGCCTAGTTTTGGTGTGTTGGATCATGGTGGTCCATCCGGGAGTCATTGTCATGCCCCGAACTCGAGGAGCGTGACCGGCGCTCAACCTAGTGAACCCGGCCGAGTAAGCCTATTAGATTTCCTTCTACCCAAACTCATCCATGAATAAAGAGAATACATATTTTCGTTAATAAAACAATAAGGTGATCATGTCTGCAATACCATTTTCTTACCATTAGTTAATTCATTTTAAAGTCTCAAATTTCACACACATTTTCCATAGCCTGAAGTGGAATAAGTAATTCAAACATAACATAACTAGTTTGACTTCCCCAGCACCAATATACAACTCACACTATGTCTACGGAGCCTCTATTGATACAGAGGAGTACTATGATAATGTCGGCAACAAGGCCCCGGCTATACCTCAAACACAATACATAAGAAAAAAAAAGATATATGACCCCGAAATAAAGTGGGGCTCACCAAGTCAGCTGGGAAGAGGATGTACCACTATCACTGATCAATGTCTCCTGCTGTGGAACCACCTGTCCCTGACAAAAGGGGCGTTAGTACGTGTCAAATAGTACTAGTATGAAAACCAAAACATCTATTCAAAAATTTGGAAATACAATATGAATATGATGAATCATGGTAACAATCATAGGGCTTAGATAGCAATAAAAGTAAAACATATTTGTTAAGACCTTCCCATAACATTTATAAATTTCCAGTCGGGGATTCTCTACAACTACCTTTACACAGAGCGGCTTTGCCGCCTCACCCCTGTATATGTGGGTAGAGGTGTATTCCACTATACCAAAACTTTACATAAAGCAGCCTTGCCGCCTCACCCCAATGTATGCGGGTGGAGGTGTATTCCACAATCCCAGAACTCTACACAAAGCGGCCTTGCCACCTCACCCCAATGTATGTGGTGGAGGTGCATTCCACAATACCAAAACTCTACACAAAGCGACCTTGTCGACTCACCCCAATGTATGCGGATGATGGTGTAATCCCAATCACAATCTCTACACAATTTAGCATCACAATTTTCATTTGAAACACGACTTGAAGTTGTAATATTTAGATAAACAATTCATACTTTGAATACGTTCTCACAATAGTAACACAACACAACAATAACATTTGGAACATGTACGAAACATATATCTCTTGTCACAAAGCTTATTTGGAATAATCGGTTCGTGGTGAACAACTTGAAACTTACAAGAATAATGTGAGGTTCAATTCTAAGAGAAGAGTTAGCCAACATACCTTAATGGAGCTTCCTTAAACTCTAAAATGTTCTGGAATTCTTAACAACTTCAATCTATTTTAAAAATATAACAAATTGAAGCTAAATTAGGAGGATGATCATGGTTCTAGCTCATTTGAGCGTTTTATCAAACACTAGGTGTGCATTAAGGTTTCAAGGTCTTCCTATGGTGGATTCCATCATCCCAAACCCATTATCTACCATTCTTATCTCAACAATCTTCTTACACCCTTTGATAACACATGCATGCAATATGATCAACTCCCATGCCCAAAACTTATCTCACTAATTACCCAATTCTAGATAAAATTTGAGATTGAGGGTTAGGGTGTAGAATCTTACCTTTAGGATGAAGACCTTGTGGGTTTTCCTTGTTAATCTTCCAAGATTTGAGCAAGAATTGATGAATAAATTATTGAGGAACACTTTCCCACTCTAGGGCACTCTCTCACTCTAAAAACATAAGGTTTTAGCTCAAGAAATGGTCCATTGCGTCTATTTAACGAAGTAGGGTCGGGTTATAAAAATCCAAAAATGAAGCTCCGGAACAGGATCTGCGGTCGCATATGCAATCACATAATGGATATGCGGTCCGCATATCGGCCGCACAATTTAGTGCCCAAAACTGTTGCCGCCTACTTGGGTTTGCGGTAGTTATGCGGCCCGCAGACCTATTCTGCGATCGCATAATGCACCGCAAAACTGGTCTGCAGTCACATAATGCACCGTAGACCGCATAGTGGGACGCAAAAATGACTTTTTCTGGCAAACAATTTTCCTTTACTCCCAGGGCATTGTTCAACCCAAAAAGTCCGAGCCTTTCTACAATTCTCAAACACGTAAGCCTACTTCGGCACCACAAAACCTTAAATTCCTTTATAAAATTTTACGGGGCCTTACAGTCATCATCAACAGGATAATGTGCATCATGGGATATCAACACATTATGATTTGTAAGTGAAGTGATAAATTTTATATGTAATATTTGGATGAATTTGAGAAACTCATTATTTTATTTGTTGTGCAGTGATAACAAGCAACTTGAAGGTCCTGTCCTTACTCCATTGCCTGAAGACGACATATTTAATCGGGATCTGGTAGATGCACAGAGTCAGGAAAATAATAGTGATTATGATAACAATACTGACGAGTCTGTAGATGATACACCCTTCCTTGATGAGGGTGACGATGATGAGGACGAGAATGATGAACCTGATTTGATGAGGGGGCATGCTCCACCTCCTATTAGACCAAGAGAGTACTAGTCCCATGTGTCGTTTCATTCAAGGGAGATTCCCTACCTTGATCAGTTGCCAAGTATGTTGGATGTCGATGCCCTCACATAGGATCTTGACGAAATTCGGACAGCAATGTGGGATGAATCTAGAGCAATGGTGCTGTCAAAAGGCATGCTTTTTGCTGATAAAGCACGCCTAAGCAGGGCGGTGCGAATGTTCAACATAAAAGAGTGTCGTGAGATCATGGTTCATGAGTCATCTCCAAAAGTATACAAGGTTATTTGTGGTAGATGGTTTCAAGGTTGTAATTGGATGCTGCGTGCGAGAAAGTTGCAAGCAAATATGTGGATTGTGGGGAAATATATTGGCACCCACAATTGTGAAATGGACATATTCAGTGGGAATCATTTTAACTTGAATGTTGACTTGATTTCTCTTATCTTGAGTCCACACATTGAAGAGTCCATAAGGTACAAGATCAAAGAGTGTATAACATCTGTCCACCGGGTATATGGATGTACCATTACCAAAAGAAAGGAATTTCTCGGGCGTAAACGTGCATTTGAAATTATTTATGGTAAGTGGGATAAGTCATTTGCTGCTCTACCCAGGTACATGGCTGCATTGCAACACTTTAACCCCGGGACTGTTGTTGAATGGAAGCTTGAGCGGAGTTCGGGAATACCAGAATACATATTCAGATATGTGTTCGGGACATTTAAACCAGCCATTGACAGTAATATCCATAAACGACACTCATGTCTATGGAAAGTATGGTATGGGTGTAATTCTTTGAGTCTGGTCCATTCAATACTGGCGGTACACCCGGAATTTGATCTATTCAGACATTTATTTCTTTCATAAATCACATAAGTTCAGTTTTAAAGGTATCATTCTCATTGTTGTTACCAAATCCGCTATCATTCCCCCCGGCCCTATCGAAGCCGACTTCACCTCTCGGGGTGTTGTTGTAGACCCACTGCGTTGTTTGGTTTACGGGAGCCCCGGGAGGAAATGAACCTCATCCATTCACGTTGTTGGAAGCACTCGACAACGCCTGCCTCAACTCCATCATAACTTGATCCTATCGCTAGAGGTGGCCCATAATAGCCTTTTGTTGCTCCCTCACGATCCTTAATGTTTCAGCGAAGTGCTCGTCTTCATCATCATCAGGAGTTGCCTCTCGAACATGTCGTGGATATTACCCGCCATGGACCAGCGTGGCCTCATCCCCCTCATAGGCGCCAAACTGTTTACGCATAAAACGGTACAGTTAAATTTATACGTGGTATTTAGATAAGTGAGTCGATCTGATCCCAAAATGATAAATAAATTAAACAAAAATGTAAACCTTAACGTTGAAATCGAGATAAGACAGCAGAAATCCTGGTTCCGGGAGTAGAGCTTCCGAAGGAAGTAGTAACGATATTAATAAGCAAGAAGATAAAATATTATTGAGCTTTGAACAATATATAACATAAGCTTGTCAGAAAATTCGTGTCCCTTACAATAGTTGTTGAACTCACTATTTATAGTTGCTCCTAGGGAACAAAGTTCTAGGACCAAGCCTCTCTTAAATAAAAATTATGGGGGCCATTGAAGAATGTGTAATAGCAGACTATGAATGCCATATTCTCTGTAACGGGCTATGTACTTAATACTATAGAACATTCTCTATTAATTGTTACCGGATGGCAGACATTTATTTTGTCTTTATGAGCAACATTCCCTTCGGGAACAAACGAAATTGTTGCCCTCGAACTTGATTGCCATTGGTCTTGCTTTCCATCTTCCTTCGGCTCCACGCGTCGCTTTATTATGCGAGCATTTAAAATGAACATATTTTATCCTATACATAACTAAATAATTATCAATATTAGTATAACAATTTAACCCCCTTCGCTTTATTTTTCAAAATACTATTTTCACTTAGTATGTGTAATTACTTTATAAATGTATGATAGTTTTAAAAACATTACACTTAGTGTGTTATATAAGCTAAACCCGTAACAAGAAGAGTTTAAATTGTATAATCTACAATGTATAGACTTTTACAGTAACATAAAAAATAAGACAAATTAAATTATACTTTCTAATGACCCAATAAGTTGTTTTGAGTACTAACCTTTATTTTTGTGTTTTGAGACCTCTCATAGCTTCCTTTGATGCTTATTGATTTGAGTGCATGATCCGTGTCATTTTCCGAAAAGCTTATACGTAAGATTTTGAAGAAAAAGTGAATTTTTGACTAAAAATAAGGCTAGAGTTGACCACGGTCAATGTTTGTAGTAAACAACCTTGGATCGGTGATTTGATGATTCCAGTAGGTTCGTATGATATTTTTGAACTTGTACGCATGTTTGGTTGGGGTCCGGGGTAACCTGAGTGCATTTTGGCACATTATGTGAAATATTGTGAAAAATAAGTTTTCAAGTTCAAATCTTGAGTTTTGATGATTGATTCTTGTTATTTGAAAGTATTTTGATGATTTGAGGTAGCTAGCGAGTCTATATGGTGTTATAACACTTGTGTGCATGTTCGGGTTGGAGTCCGGGGGGTTCAGGTGAGTTTCAGATTGATTTCAGACCATTTTTAGCCTTGTAAGTTTGCTGGTGTCTCCGTGCTTCGCAATCACGAAGCCACTCTCGTGATTGCGAAGGGGAAAATTGAGGCTAGGGCTGGATATAGTACACAAACACGAGAGGTGGATCGCAAACGCGAGGGCTTTGGGGGACTGCCCTTCACGAATGCGAAAGGCCTCATGTGAACGCCTAGGCTTGGGGAATTTCTAGGGACGACTGATGATCCTTTATCGCGAACACGACCTCTGGGACGCGAACGCGGAGGCTTGGTTGGGGATGCCTTCGCGAACACGATGAAGACTTCGCGAACGCGAAGGCCAATGGGCTTGTGTGCTTCACGAATGTGGAGTTGCTTCACGGATGCGAAGAACACCTGACGCCCAGTCAAATAAAAGATCTAAATCTGGATTTCATTATTTTTCCTCATTCTTGAAACCTAGAGTTTGTACTAGATGGATTTTTGAAGAGATTTTCAACCCAACTTCATTGATAAGTTCTTTTTAACTAGTTTTGATGTATTTTCATAATCACCCATTGATTCTTTAACCATAAATTTAGTCATTTTAAAGTAGAAATTGGGGATTTTGGGTAGAATTTAGGAGATTGGTAAAATTGAGATTTAGACCTCGAATTGAGGTTGGATTTTGAAATAAATCACATAACCGGGCTCGGGGGTGAATGGGTAATCAAAAATTGATCTGAATATCGTATTTTAACCAAGCGGGTTCGGGTTTGACTTTCGTTGACTTTTTCAATTTAGTTAAAGATAGAATCATTTTCACTCGTGGGTAGTTTCTAAAGCTTGATTTGAATTTATTGAACTATATTTGGCTAGTTCAGCTGGCTTGGAGGCTTATTCTAAAGAAAAAGTCATAACTGATCATTGATTTGGTTGAAGAAAGAGGTAAGTGTTGTGGTTAACCTTGACTTGAGTGAATTAGGACTTGATTGGACTATTTTCTACTTGATTAATGCATGGGGACGACGTATATGCAAGAAAATAAGTATATATACGATGTTATGGGTTAAAGCATGCAGGTGGAAAATGTCTTGTTGTACCATGTTGTTTCATTTACTATGCCT
Organism: Nicotiana tomentosiformis; assembly: GCF_000390325.3. NCBI lineage: Eukaryota > Viridiplantae > Streptophyta > Magnoliopsida > Solanales > Solanaceae > Nicotiana > Nicotiana tomentosiformis. The sequence goes on from NC_090822.1 coordinate 42,507,139, forward strand.
TTCATGCCTTAGTTAGATTGTTAATCTTTAATTTTTCGCTTTCGTGTATATTACTTATGATATTGAAACATGAATTTGCTTATTCTAGCGCCATGGTTGAAGTTGAAATTGCTTCCCACCTTGATTGATACTTTGTCAATGTGAATTCTTTGCATACTCCCATAAAGAAAAAGAAAAGGAAACAAGGGTATTCTAGAAATCAAGTAATAGAAGAAGAGGTAAGCAAGCTCTCGAAAATCGTCTCTACTCGAGAAGTTAAATACCCTGATTGGTTAGACAACATTGTTATCGTACCTAAAAAGAGTAGTAAGTGGAGAGTATGTGTAGATTACACGGATTTAAATAAAGTATGTCCTAAAGATTCTTTTACTTTATACATATTGATCAATTAATCGATTCTGCAGCTGCACGTGAGCTTTAGAGTTTCCAGATGCTTATTCCAGGTATAATCAAATTAAAATGGATCCAGAAGACAGAGAGAAAAATTCTTTTATTACAGATAGGGGGACTTACTATTACAAGGTCATGTCCTTTGGGATAAAAAATACATATGTCACATATCAGTGATTGTTGACCAAGATGTTTAAAGATCATTTGCGAAAGACTAGAGAGGTATATATTGACGACATATTGGTCAAGTCAACACAAAACCAAGACCATCTCGATCATTTAAGCGAAACCTTTTCAATACTATAAACATACAACATGAAGGTAGAGCCGGAGAAATGTGAATTCGACTTTGTTTCAGGTAGATTTTTAGGTTTTCTTATTTCTAACAGGGGCATTTAATTCAATCCAGCTCAAATTAAAGTGATCAAAGGAATTCCGGATGTCCTCACAAGTAATAAAGAAGTCCAAATATAAAGGGAAAAGATAGCATCATTCGGAAGATCTATATCTAGATCCTCTGAGAGATATTTCAAATTTTTCTCGTTGCTGGAAAAATAATAATTTGGAGTGGGCAGAAGAATGTCAGCAAGCATTGAAGGATTTGAAAAGTTATTTATTAAACTCGCCTCTAATCTTAGACCCAAAGGAGGGGGAAAGATTGCTTTTACATCGTTGTGTCAGAAGTGTCAATAAGTGCAGTTTTGATTCGAGAGGATAAAAGTATGCACTCCAGTCTATTATGTTAGTAAAGCATTATTAGAGAGATAAACTAGGTACACTAGTTTAGAGAAATTGGCTTTAGCATTAATAGTGGCATCATGGAAAATAACTTTATTTTTTATGTCATCCCATTTCTGTTGTTACAACTTTTCCATTGCTAATACATTGCATAAACATAAACTATCAGGAAGATTAGCTAAATGGAAAGTTGAGCTTAGTGAATACGATATTATTTATCAACCATGTACTGCTATAAAGTTGCAATTTATAATGGATTTTATGGCTGATTTTAGCTTGGGCTTACTCCCCTAAGCTGGAAAGGAAGTGCATATGGCTTTCAGGTCTAATCTGGTAACATGGACCCTATAATAAATGGATCCTCTAATGTAAAAGGGGCCGGATTGGGTATAGTGCTAATTGCACCTTCAGTTCAGTGGAGATTATTAGATAAACAATTAAATGTTATCTTGTTACTAATAATAAAACCGAGTATGAGGCTATAATTAGGTTTAGAGCTCACCGCAGAAATGGTATAGAGCATATCAAGTTCAAAAGTGATTCTCAGCTAGTGGTAAGTTAAATGTAAAGGAATTTTACAGCACGATCGAGATATTATTATTGCTTGTTGAAGAAAAGTGAAAAGCAAGAACGGTATTGCCGTGCCATATTTGCATATTTTTATCATTGATTGAGCGAATGTGAGGATTAGAGCACGAAGGGTGATGTCGTGCACTTGATTGCTTTATTATCATTATCATGTGAGGATGAGAGTAAAAGCATGAAGGGTAATGTCGTGCCATTAAATTTATATTATATGGTAAGGATAAGAGTAAAGGCACGAAGGGTGATGCCATACCATTACATTTATATTATATGGTAAGGATGAGAGTAAAAGCACAAAGGTTTATGACATGCCATTGCATTTATATTATATGATGAGGATGGGAGTAAAAGTACGGAGGATGATACCGTGCAATTTGATGATATCATTGCTTTACTTGATTCTCGGATTGTGAATTTAACATGGCTACTTCATTGCTTATTTCCGAAAGAGACTTATTTAGTGATTTTGTACTTATTATTCTGATTGTTGCCCCTTTTATCCGCCCCCACCCCACCATTAATTTTAATACTTTACTAGTTATTTGTGTTGATTTATATATATGTCTGCACTGGTTTTTAGTAGGTGTCTCATCTTAGCCTCGTCATTACCTTGTCGGGGTTAGGCTCGACACTTACTGAGTACATTGGGTCAGTTGTACTCATACTACACTTCTACACTTCTTGCGCAAATTTTGACGTTGGCACAGGCGGAGTTTCGAAAGGCACTTAGCAGATACCAGCGGTGATTCGATGTAGAGTTGTACCCTATTCGCAGACCCTATTGTCACTTTCCTTTCTATACTGTACTATTTACATTTTATTTCGGACAGTGTTGTATTTATTTTGTAACCTTGTATTTAGCTGGATCTAAACACTCATGTACTTATGACACCACATCTTGGGGTGGTTTATGTTATGCTATTGACAAGTTATAAGTTATATATTGCTTTTCTTTGTTTTATATTATGTGTTGTGTTGGCTTGTCTGGAATTCGGTGTTAGGCATCATCACGGCCCCGCGGTTGGAATTTTGGATTGTGACAAGTTTGTATCAGAGCACTAGGTTGCCTAAGTCTCATGAGTCATGAGCAAGTTTAGTAGAGTTTGGAGGATCGGTACAGAGATGTCTGTACTTACATTCTAGAGATTGTAAGGCTTTAGGAAATTTCACTTCTTTCTTTATCTATCGTGTGACTTTATTCTATCATTGAGTTTGAATCATTTTATTCTTGTTCTATCGCAGATGGTGAGGACACGCACATCATCCACGACCGATCAGGAGTCGTAGCCCCGTGTTGCAGCCACTACCAAGGGTAGAGGCCGGGGCCGAGGTACGGCTAGAGGCAGAGGAAGAGCTCAGCCTAGAGCACGCACAGCATCACCTATTGCAGAGCCTTAGATTGAAAAGGAGGAGGAGATCACTGTTCAAACTGTGCAGGTTGGACTAGCTCAGGTCACGGAGGGGTTCATTGCTACCCCAGTACTACAGGACGCTCTAGTTTGTCTAGTGGGACTTATGGAGAGTGTGGCCCAGCCGATGTAATTCTTATAGCACCAACCATCTCTCAGGCTAGGAGAGGAGCCCAAACTCCCGCTACTCACACTTCAGAGCAGATGTCTCATGGATATCAGACTCCAGTAGTGCCACTAGGTTGGGCAGTTCAACCTATTATTGCTACACAGTCCGAGGAGGGACTCTCTATGTCGTCCGAGGGGCTAAAGAGATTGGATAAGTTCACCAAGATATTTCCTATTCGCTTTAGCGTTACACCTTGTGAGGACCCTCAAGATTTCTTAGACCGTTGCGACGAGGTATTGCGCAACATGGGCATAATGAAGTCCAATGGATCTGACTTTGTAGTATTTCAGATGCATGGCTCCACCAAGAGGTGGTGGCATGAGTATGTTCGAGGTAGACCAGCAGGTTCACCTCCACTCACTTGGGATCAGTTCTCACAACTATTCTTGGAGAAGTTCATCCCTTTTACTCAAAGAGAGGACTACCACAACAAGTTTGACTGCCTCCAGCAGGGTAGTATGAATGTTACCTAGTACGACACTAGATTCGTGGATTTATCTTGCCATGTAGTTGGCTTGATCCCTGCTGAGAGAGAGAGGGTGAGGAGATTTATAGATAGCGTTACTTATGGTATCAGGCTATAGATGGCCAGAGAGACTGAGGATGATATTTCTTTCATACGGGTTGACGAATCAAGAGGGTTCATGGTCAGGGCAGAGAAGCGACCTTTGAGAAGAGTCCTGGTCATTTTGGCAGTTTCAGTGGTGCCTCGTCTAGAAGCAAGGGTTCATTTGGTAGAGCCTATCCCAGCAGGCCGATTCAGTCAGCGCTTCCGGTATCACATGATGCTTCAGGAAGTCATGCTCCTTATGGGTCTCATCCTGAGCAGCTATCATACAGTGCACCTTCAGCTTCGGTTAGTGCACCTCCGATTCAAAGTTAACAAGTTGGTTATTCATGTCGACAAGGTTAGTTCCAAGGTTAGCAGACACAACTGTTAAGGACTTGTTATACTTGTAGAGATCCTAGGCATGCCGGGAGGTATTGCCCCAAGTCACTAAGCACTATGCCACAACAGGGTACTCAAGCTATGGTTCTGGCAATGGTTGCTCCGCCACCCGCTGATCTAGCTAGAGGCAAGGATCAGGCAGCTCGAGGTGGTGGTCAGGCCATTAGACGGGCAGGCTATCCAAGGAGAGGTCGTCCTAAACATGGAGGTCAGATTGGTGGGGCTCATCCCCGTTTCTATGCATTTCTAGCTAGACCTAAGGTAGAGTCGTCTGATGCGGTCATCACATGTATTGTTCCGATTTTCCACATAGATGCATCATTTTTATTCGATCCTGATTCCGCTTACTCGTATGTGTCATCCTATTTTGCTCCATATTTAAATATGTCTTGTGATTCTTTGAGTGATCCTATTTATGTATCTACGCCTGTTGGGGATTCTATTATGGTATACCGTGTCTATCGTTCATGTGTGGTCTCTATCAGGGGTTATGAGACTAGGGTAGATCTTCTTTTACTTAGTATGGTGGGCTTTGATATTATTTTGGACATGAATTGGTTGTCACTATATCTGGGTATTCTATATTGTCACGCTAAGACTATGACATTGGCGATGCCGGGATTGCCGAGATTGGAGTGGAGAGGTTCATTGGATTATTTTCCCAGCAGGGTGGTGTCTTTTCTAAAGGCACATCGGATGGTTGAGAAGGGGTGCTTGGCATGCTTAGCCTATGTGAGAGATGTTAGTGCTTATAATCCTACCACTAAGTCAGTTCTAGTAGTAAGAGACTTCCTAGATCTGTTCCCAGCAAACCTACCTGGCATGCCGCACGATAGGGACATTGATTTTAGTATTGACTTGGTGCTGGGCATTCAGCCCATCTCTATTCCACTATATCGCATTGTACCAGTGGAGTTGAAGGAATTAAAGGAACAACTTTAAGAGCTGTTTGATAAGGGTTTCATCAGACCGAGTGTTTTGCCTAGGGGTGCTCCAGTTCTATTTGTGAAGAAGAAAGATGGCTCTGTGAGGAAGTGTATTGACTACATGCAGCTGAACAAGGTTACTGTCAAGAACAAGTACCCATTATTGTGTATTGATGATTTGTTTGATCAGCCGTGATAAGGTATTCCTGAAAATTAATTTGAGATTGGGGTATCATCAGTTGAAAATTCAGACTTCAGATATTCCGAAGATGGCTTTAAGGACCCGCTATGGCCACTATGAGTTTCTGGTGATGTATTTTGGGCTAACCAATGCCCCAGCAACCTTTATGCACGTGAAGAACATCATGTTCCATCCATATCTTGATTCCTTCGTCATCGTCTTCATTGATGACATATTGGTGTATTCTCACAGTTGGGAGGATCATGAGCAGCACTTGAGGATCATGCTCCAGACTTTGAGGGAAAAAGATGTTATATGCTAAATTCTCCAAGTGCGAGTTTTGGCTTGATTCGGTGGCATTCTTGGGGCATGTGGTGTCCAGTGAGGGAATTAAGGTGGACCCGAAGAAGATTGAGGCAGTTCAGAAATGGCCTAAACCTACATTAACTATGGAGATACGGAGTTTCTTAGGTTGGCTGGGAATTATCGTCGTTTTGTGGAGGGTTTTTCATCCATCGCAGCTCATTTGACTAGATTGACCCAGAAGGGTGTTGTTTTTAGATGGTCCGACGAGTGTGAGGTGAGCTTTTATAATCTCAAGACTGCATTGACTACAACCCCAGTGTTAGTATTGCCTACAGGTTCGGGATCATATACCGTGTAATGTGATGCATCGCGTATTGGGCTTGGTGCGGTGTTGATGCAGGACGGTAGGGTGATTTCCTACGTGTCTCGGCAGTTGAAGGTTCATGAGAAGAATTATCTTGTGCGTGATTTACAGTTGGCAGGCATTGTTTACGCACTGGATATTTGGAGGCACTATCTGTACGGCGTTCCATGTGAGGTCTATGCCGACCATCGGATTCTCCAACACCTGTTAAAACGGAAGGACCTTAATTTGCGGTAGCAAAAATGGTTGGAGATTTTGAAAGACTATGATATCACCATATTATATCATCGGGAGAAGGCCAGTGTAGTGGCCGAAGCATTGAGTAGGAAATCTGAAAGCATGGGCAGTTTGGCATATTTACCAGTAGAGAAGAGGCTACTAGCCATGGATGTTTAGGCTTTGGTCAATCAGTTTGTGAGGTTGGATGTTTCAGATCCTAGCTGGGTTCTTGGTTGTGTTGTGGCAGATTCATCGTTGTTAAAGTGCATCAAGGCTCGCCAGTTTGATGAACCTCACTTGTTGGTATTGAAGGACGCAGTGCAGCGGTGTGGTGCCAAGGAGGTTATGATTAGAGATTATAGTATTATGCAGCTTCAACCTGGAGATGATGTTGATGGGTTAGAGAGTTGATCCTTGAGGAGGCTCACAGTTAGTGCTATTCTATTCACCCAGGTGTCACGAAGATATACCGTGACTTGAAACAGTACTATTGGTGGCGGAGAATGAAGAAAGATGATGTTGCTTACGTCTCTCGGTCTTTGAATTTTCAACAAGTGAAGTGCGAGCATCAGAAACCGGCTGGATTGACTCAGAGATTAGAGATACCAGCGTGGAAGTGGGAGCGCATCACTATGAATTTTGTAGTAGGCTTAGCACAGACTTTGAGGAAATATGATGCCGGTTGTGTTATTGTCGACCGGATGACTAAGTCCGCACACTTAATTCCGGTGATGACTTCCTATTCTACAGAGTGGTTGGCTTAGATTTACATCTGGGAGATTATCCACCTGCACGGCTTGCCCATTTCCATCAGTTCAGACTGAGGCACACAGTTCACATCATTTTTTGGAGAGTTGTGCAGCGTGAGTTGGGCATGCGGGTCGAGCTGAGTACAACGTTTCATCCTCAGACGGACAGACAGTCCGAGCGCACTATTCAAATATTAGAGGATATGTTGTGGGCACGATCTATAGATTTCGAGGGTCAGTGGGACTAGTTTTTACCTCTAGCAGAGTTCGCCTACAACAACAAATATCAGCCGAGCATCCAGATGGCTTCGTACGAGCCCTTGTATGGGAGGCTATGTCGTTCATCGATTGGTTGGTTTGAGCCCGGAGAGGCTAGATTGTTGGGCACCAATTTGGCCCGAAGGTTAAGGTGATTCAAGAACGACTTCGTATGAATCAGTCCAGGTAGAAGATTTATGCGGGCTGGAAGGTTCGAGATATGGCTTACATGGTGGGTGAGAAGGTTCTTATCTGAGTGTCTCCTATGAAGGGCGTGATGCGGTTTGGAAAGAAGGGAAAGTTGTGCGTGAGGTTTATTGGCTCGTTCGAGATCACGGAGAGAGTTGGGAAGGTTGCTTACAGGCTTGCATTGCCTCCTACCCTAGCAGGGGTACACTCGATATTTCATGTTTTCATGATTCGGAAGTACCATGAGGATGGGTCACATGTTTTGGACTTTAGCATGGTGCATCTTGACGAGAATTTGACATATGAGGAAGAGCTGGTGGCTATTCTACACCGGAAAGGTCGTAAGTTGAGATCCAAGAGTTTTCCTTCTTTGAAGGTGCAGTGGAGAGGTCAGCCGATTAAGGAGGCTACATGGGTGTCTGAGTCCGATATGCGGACCAGATACTCACAACTATTTACTAGTCCAGATAATTTTTTGTGTCCATTCGAGGACGAACGTTTATTTTAGAGGTGGAGAATGTAACGACCCAATAGGTCGTTTTGAGTATTAGCCTTTATTTTTGTGTTCCAAGACCTCTCATAGCTTTATTTGATATTTATTGATTTGCATGCATGGTCTGTGTCATTTTTCGGAAATCTTTTACGTAAAATTTTGAAGAAAAAGTTAATTTTTTACTTTAAATAAGGTTAGAGTTGGCCATGGTCAACGTTTGTGGTAAACGATCTCGGATCAGTATTTTGACAATTCTGGTAAGTTTGTGTGATTTCTTTGGAGTTTACGTATGTTTGATTGGGGTCTGGGTTGAACCGAGCCTGTTTCGGCGCATTATGTGAAAGACTATGAAACATGAGTTGTAAATTTGAAATCTTGAGTTTTGATGATCGAATCTTGTTATTTGATGTTATTTTGATGATTTAAGATAAAGAGCGAGTTTATATGATGTTATTGCACTTGTGTTCATGTTCGGGTTGGAGCCCAGAAGGCTCGAGCGAGTTTCAGATTGGTTTCAGACCATTTTTTACCTTGTGAGTTTGCTGGTTTTCTGTTGGTGTCTCGGTGCTCCGCGATCATGAAAGGGAAAAATTGGGGCTGGGGATTGATACACTACGTGAACGCGAGAGGTAGATCGCAAATGCAGAATCTTGGCTGAGGATGCCTTCACGAACGTGATGAAGACTTCGCGAACGCGAAGGCCAACGGGCCTGTGTGCTTCGCGAACACGAAGAACACCTAATGCCGAATTAAATAAAAGATCTAATTCGGGATTTCATTATTTTTCCTCATTTTTGAAACCTATAGCTCGGGCTAGAGGGGTTTTTGAACAGATTTTCATCCCAAATTCATTGGTAAGTGATTTTTAACTAGTTTTGATGTATTTCCATAATCACTCATTGATTCTTTAGCCTTAAATTTAGTGATTTCAAAGTAGAAATTGGGGGTTTTGGGTAGAATTTAAAAAATTGGTAAAATTGAGATTTAGACCTCAAATTAAAGTTGGATTTTGAAACAAAATACATAACTGGGCTCGGGGGTGAATGGGTAATTAGAAATTGGTCCGAATCTCAAATTTTGACCAAGCGGGTCGGGGGTTGACTTTTTCAATTTAATTAAAGATTGAACCTTTTTCACTTGTGGTTAGTTTCTAAAGCTTGTTTAGAACTGTTTGAACTATATATGGCTAGATTCGATTTGTTTGGAGGCCTATTCTAAAGAAAAATCTGTGATTGATCATTGATTTGTTTGTGGAAAGAGGTAAGTATCGTGGTTAATCTTGACTTGAGGTAATTAGGACTTGATTGTACTATTTGCTACATAATTAATGTGTGGGGATTGTACCATGTTGTTTCATTTACTATGCCTCCATGCCTTAGTTAGATTGTTACTCTTTAATTGTTCGCTTCCGTGTTTATTACTTATTATATTGAACGTTGAATTTGCTTATTCTTGCGCCATGGTTGTAGTTGAAATTGCTAACCCACCTTGCTTGATACTTTGGGATATTATTATTGCTTTGTGAAGAAGAGTAAAAAGCACAAAGGGTGTTGTTGTGCCATATTTTCATATTGTTATCATTGATTGAGCGAATGTGAGGATTAAAGCATGAAGGGCGATGTCGTGCACTTGATTACTTTATTATCATTATCATGTGAGGATGAGAGTAAAATCATGAAGGGTGATGCCGTGCCATTGTATTTATATTATATTGTGAATATGAGAGTAAAGGCACGAAAGGTGATGTTGTGCCATTGCATTTATATTATATGGTGAGGATGAGAGTAAAAGTACGAAGGGTGATGTCCTTCCATTGAATTTATAATATATGGTGAGGATGAGAGTAAAAGAACAAAGGGTGATGCCGTGCAATTTGATGATTTTATTGCTTTACTTGATTCTCAGATTGTGAATTTAACTTTGTTGCTTCGTTGCTTACTTCGGAAATAGACTTACTTGGTGATTTTGTACTTATTATTCTGATTGTTGCTCCCTTTTACTTGCCCCCACCCCACCATTACTTTTAATACATTACTTGTTATTTCTGGTGCTTTATATATATGTTTGCATAGGTGTTTAGTAGGTGTCTCATTGTCATGACCAGAAATTCCAACAGCGGGGCCGTGATGGCACCTAATGTTCACTTTCTAGGCAAGCCAACATTAGCTATACATTATTCATTTTAATAATTTTTAAGTTCAGATAAATAAGAAATAAAAACTATTGAACTTCAAAATAGATATAATAAATTCCAATACGTTGTCCAATAAACTCCTGGAATCTGGTGTCACAATACAAGAGCTAGTAGAACAAAATAATACAACCAAGGTCTGAAATAATAATACAACTGTCTGAATGAAATAATATTGCAAGAAATAAGAAGGACTTCAGGGTCTGCGAACGTCGTGTAGATCTCACTCAACTCTGCGTGAAAAGATGATCTGAGCGAGCATCCACTAACTGTTGCTGGGACCTACACCAGAATCTGCACAAGAAGTGCAGAAGTATAGTATGAGTACAACCAACCTCATGTACTTCGTAAGTGCCGAGCCTAACCTCGACGAAGTTGTGGCTCGGCTATAACAAGGCACTCAACATAAAAATGTACGAGTATAATAAAATAACAAGAAAACAGAGAAATCAAGTATAACATGAAAACTGGAACATGAAATACATAACAGTGGGCCCCAAAATAACATCAAAGATCAACTTTCTCAATACAACATGGATAAGGAACCAATAGTTAAGGACATTCATTATGTCTTCTCCGTTGTGACGCGTAACCCGATCCACAAATATATGTAAATAACATGTCCTCTCCGTTGTGGCATGCAACCCGATCCCCACACAATAATACTATTTCTGTTGCGGCGTTCCACCCGATCCCATAAATAATACCTATATCCGTTGCAGTATGCAACATGATCCCAAATAATATAAATTAAATGTATAAACTACAACCAACTATGGCGTATCTCAAAACAAAACGCAATAAGGGAATTACATAATTAGAGACATAAAGCGGATAAAAATAGCTATCTAACAACACACAAAGTCATATAGCAAGTAAAGGCAGTCAATAAATAAAGACACGGATATATAGAAACAATTAGCAAAGTAAGGCATGTAACGGATAAAGGCATGAATTTAACAAGTAAGGGAAAGTAACAATTAAAGAATTTAACAAGTAATAACATGGATTAAATGAAGGCATGAAATAATTGAAGACAATAAATAAATATTACAACCAGCATGATTAACCCATGACTACGTATATGCACTCGTCACCTTTCATATACACCGTCCCCCTCATAAAATCAAGTAACAAAAAGAACAATCAAGTCCTAATTCCCCCAAGTCAAGGTTAACCAAGACACTTACCTCTTCTCGCAACCAAATCAATGATCAACCTCGACTTTTCCTTTAGAACAAGTCTCCAAACCAATTGAATCTAGCCAAATATAGCTCCAACAATTGAAAATAAGCTTTAGAAACTTCCCACGAGTGAAAAAGATTCAATCTTTAATGAAATTAAAAAAAAGTCAATAAAATTCAACCCAGGGCCCGCTTGGTCAAAATCCGAGATTTGAACCAAAACCTGATTACCCATTCACCCCGAGCCCCATTATGTGATTTGTTTTGAAATCTAACCTCAATTTGAGGTCTAAATCTCAATTTCTCCTAATTCCTTAATTCTACCCAAAACCCATAATTTCTACTTTGAAATCAATAATCTAAAGTTAAAAAATCAATGGGTGATTATGGAAATACATCAAAACTAGTTAAAAATTACTAACCAATGAAGTAGGGATGAAAATCTCTTCAAAATCCTCTCTAGTTCGAGCACTGGGTTTCGAAAATTGTGTAGAATGAAAAAGTCCCGACTTAGAGTTTTTATTTAACTAGGCGTCGGGTGTTCTTCGCGTTCGCGAAGCACCTGCCGCGTTCACGAAGCACATATGACAGTTGGACGTCGCGTTAGCCTGGTCCAAATCGCGTTCGTGAAGGCATCCCAACCAGCCTCTGCGTTCGCAACCTGGTGGTCGCGTTCGTGATGAACAACTCCCCAACCTTCCCCTCAGCAAAACTAATGATACGCGTTCGTGAGGGGTCTGTCACGTTCGCGAAGTGAAGTCCCCCCAATTCATTGTGTTCGACACTTACCGCTCGCGTTCGCGAAGAATAACCAGCCCCAGCCCCAAATTTCCCCTTCGTGATCGCGAGAGAGTCTTCGCGATCGTGAAGCACTAAGCACCAGCAGAAAAACCAGCAAACGCACAAGTCCAAAAATGGACCTAAACCAATCTGAAACTCGCCCGAGCTTCTCGGGCTGCAAACCGAATATTAACACAAGTGTAATAACATCATATAACTTTTCTTTATATCTCAAATCATCAAAATAACATCAAATAACAAGAATCGACCATCAAAACTCAAGATTTCAACTTGAAAACTCAAGTTTCTCAATCTTTCACATAATGCGTTGAAACGTGCTTGGGTTACCCTGGACCCCAACCAAACATGTGTACAAGTCCAAAAACATCATACAAAACCTATCAGAATCGTCAAAACACCGATCTGAGGTCGTTAACCAAGAACATTGACCGTGGTCAACTCAAGTTGTTTTTAAAGCCAAAAATCACATTGTTTTTAAAAGTTCACGTAAAAACTTTCCGAAAAACAAAACAAACAACGCATACAAGTCATATAACATCAAATGAAGCTACGAGAGGTTTTGGAACATGGAAATAAGGGCTAGTACTCAAAATGACCTATCGGGTCGTTACATTCTCCACCTCTAAAAGAAACGTTCATCCTCGAACGTACATAGAGAAGTTCCTGGACTGGTAAAAAGGTGGGGGTATCTACTCCTCATATCAGAATCGGACTCCCACATAGCCTCCTCAATCAGATGATCCCTCCACTACACCTTCATAGAAGGAAAACTCTTGGATCTCAACTTACAAACCTACCGGTTTAGAATAGCCACTTGCTCTTCCGCATAGGTCAAGTTCTCATCAAGACGCATCGTGCTGAGGTCCAAAAGAGTTGACCTGTCCTCATGGTACTTCTCAAGAATTGAGACATAAAATACCATATGTACCCCTCCTAGGATAGGAGGCAATGCAAGCTTGTAAGCAGCTTCCCCAACTCTCTCCAAGATATCAAAATGGTCAATAAACCTTGGGCTCAACTTGACCTTCTTCCCAAACTGCATCATGCCCTTCATACGCGACACTCAGAGAAGAACCTTCTCACCCACCATATAAGCCACATCTCGAACCTTCCGTCTGCATAACTCTTCTGTATGGACTGAGCTGTACAAAGTTGCTCTTGAATAACCTTAACCTTCTCCATAGCATCACAGACCAAATCAGTGCCCAACAGTCTAGCCTCTCCACGCCCAAACCAACCAATCGACGAACGACATCAACTCCCATATAAGGCCTCGTATGGAACCATCTGGATGCTCAACTGATAGTTGTTGTTGTAGGTGAACTCTGTGAGCGGTAGAAACTAATTCCATGAACTTCCAAAATCAATAACACGGACATGTAACATGTCCTCCAATATCTAAATAGTGCGCTCGGACTGTCAGTCCATCTGAGGATGAAACGCGTACTCAGCTCCACCCACGTGCCCAACTCACACTGCATGGCTCTCCAAAAAGTTAATGTGAACTGTGTGCCTTAGTCAGAAATGATGAAAATGGGCATGCCATGCAGGCGGATATCTCTCGGATGTAAATTTGAGCCAATCGCTCTAAAGAATATGAAGTCATCACGGTAATTAAGTGTGCAGACTTAGTCATCTAGTTCACAATAACCCAACCGGCATAATATTTCCTCAAGGTCCGTGGTAAGCCTACTACAAAATCCATAGTGATGCGCTCTCACTTCCACTCCGGTATCTCTAATCTGTGAGTCAATCTAGCCGGTTTCTGATGCTCACACTTCACCTGTTGACAATTCAAAGACCGAGACACATAAGCAACAACATATTTCTTCATTCTTCGCCAAAAATAGTGTTGTTTCAAGTCACGGTATATCTTCGTGACATCTGGATGAATGGAATAGCGCTAACTATGATACTCTTCAAGGATCAACTCTCTAAACCCATCAACATTTGGAACACAGATCCATCCCTGAACTGCATAACAGCATCATCACCAATCACAACCTCCTTAGCACCGCCCCGCTGCACCGTGTCCCTCAACACCAACAAGTGAGGATCATCAAACTGGCGAGCCTTTATACGCTCCAACAACAATGATTGTGCCACAACACAAGCAAAAACCCGGCTAGGCTCTGAAACATCCAACCTCACAAACTGATTGACCAAATCCTGAACATCCATGGCTAATGGCCTCTCCTCTACGGGTAAATATGCCAAACTGCCCATGCTTTCAGCTTTCCTACTCAATGCATCGGCCACTACCTTGGCCTTCTCTCGATGATATAATATGGTGATATCATAGTCTTTCAACAACTCCAACCATTTTCGCTACCACAAATTAAGGTCCTTCCGTTTGAACAGGTGTTGGAGACTCCGATGGGCGGCATAGACCTCACCTGGAATGCCGTACAGATAGTTCCTCCAAATCTTTTGTGTGTGAACAATGGCTGCCAACTGTAAATCATGTATAGGGTAATTCTTCTCATGAATATTTAACTACCGAGATGCATAGGTAATCACCTTACCATCCTGCATCAACACCTCACCAAGCCCAATACGCGATGCATCACAATACACGGTATATGATCTCGAACCTGTAGGCAATACTAACACTGGGGCTGTAGTCAATGCAGTCTTGAGATTATAAAATCTCACCTCACACTCATCGGACCATTTGAAAGGAGCACCCTTCAAGGTCAATCTAGGCAAAGGAGCTGCGATAGATGGAAAACCCTCTACGAAATGGCGATAATAACCCGCCAAACCCAAGAAAATCTGAATCTTTGTACCTGATGCTAGTCTAGGCTAGTTTTGAAATGCCTCAATCTTCTTCGGATCCACCTTAATCCCTTCACCAGACACTATTTGGCCCAAGAATGCCACTGAATCAAGACAAAACTCGTACTTGGAGAATTTAGCATATAGAATTTTTTCCCTCAAAGTCTGGAGCATGATCCTCAAGTGTTGCTCAAGATCCTTCCGACTACCAGAATACACCAATATGTCGTAAATGAACACGATGATGAAGAAATCAAGATACGGATGGAACACGATGTTCATCAAATGCATAAAGGATGCTGGTGCATTAGTAAGCCAAAAAGACATCACCAAAAACTCATAGTGGCCATAGCGAGTCCTGAAAATCGTCTTTGGAATGTCTGAAGCCCGGATCTTCAACTGATGATATCCCGATCTCAGGTCAATCTTCAAGAACACGTTAGTACCCTAAAGTTGGTCAAATAAGTCATCAATACGCAATAGTGGGTATTTGTTCTTGACAATAACTTTGTTCAGCTACCTGTAGTCAATACACATCCTCATAATGTTGTCTTTCTTCTTCACAAATAGAACTGGAGCACCCCAAGGTGAAACACTCGGTCTGATGAAACCCTTATCAAGCAACTCCTGAAGTTGTTCCTTTAATTTCTTTAACTCCACTAGTTATATCCGATATGGTGAAGAAGAGACGGGCTGAGTGCCCGGCACCAAGTCAATACCAAAATTGATATTCCTATCAGGCGGCATGCCTGGTAGGTCTGCTGGAAACACATCTGGAAAGTCTGTAACTACCGAAACTGACTCAATGGTAGAAGTATCAGCACTAACATCCCTCACAAAGGCTAAGTATGCCAAGCACACCTTTACAACTATCCATTATAACTTTAGAAAAAACACCACTCTACTAGGAACATAACCAAATAAACCTCTCCACTCCAATCCCGGCAATCTCGCCATGGCCAACGTCATAGTCTTAGCATGATAATCTAGAATAGCGTGATATGGTGAGAACCTGCCCATGTCCAAATTAACATCGAAGTCCACCATGCTGATTAACAGAAGGTCTACCCTAGTCTTATAACCCCCAATATAGACCACACACGAGTGTTAAATATAGTCTAACACAATAAATTCTCCTACGCGTAGACACATAAACAGGAGCACTCAAAGAGGATAACACATACGAATTAGTGGAACCTAGATCAAATAATATTGATGCATCTCAATGGAAAATTGGTACAATACCTGTGATGATAGCATCGGATGCCTCTAACTCGGGTCTCGCTAAAACTGCATAGAAATGCGGCTGAGCCCCACCAGTCTAGCCTCCACCTCTCAGACGGCCTCTACTTCTAATTACATGATCACCACCTCGAGCTGCCTGACCCCCGCCTCTAGCTGGTTGAGCGAGCGGTGGAGAAATCGGTGCCAAAATCAAGGAACCAGAACCCTACTGCGCACACTACTCTGAAGCATGAGACAATACCTACTGATACGACCCGAGCCTCTACACACAAAACACTCTATTGGCTGGCGTGGCTGCTGAATCTAAGATTTAACCTGATAGTCTGGATAACCACTGTGATAGCTCTGAATCTGTGGTGCACTGTAGGCTAGCTGCTCAGGACGATACCCATAAGAACCATGACTGCCCAAAACACCGTGTGATGCCTGAAGTATTGACTGAGCCCGCCTGATAGGATGGCCTCTACCAAAGGAACCCCATCCTTCAGATGAGGCACCACTAAAACGACCTAAATAACGAGGCCTCTTCTCAGATGCCACCTCTCTGCCCTGACCACATACCCTCTGAATCTGTCTAGAAATTTCTACAACTCGGTTGAAAGAAATATCATCCTCAGTCTCTCTCGCCATTTGTAGCCTGATACCATATGTAAGGCCATTTATAATCTCATAACCCTCACCCTCTCAATAGGGATCAAGACAACTGCATGGCGAGATAAATCCACGAATCTAGTCTCGTACTGGGTAACAGTCACACTACCCTGCTGGAGGCGCTCAAACTGGCTACGGTAGTCCTCTATTAGAGTGAAGGGGGTGAACTTCTCAAAATATAGCTGTGAAAAATAATCCCAAGTGAGTGGAGGTGAATCTGCTAGTTGCCCTGAACATACTCCTGCCACCACCTCTTGGCGGAGCCATGCATCTGAAATAATGCGAAGTCAACTCCATTGGACTCCACTATACCCATGTTATTCAGTACCACGTGACAACAATATATGAAATCATGTGGGTCCTCGGAAGGTGTACTACCAAATTGTATAGGAAATAGATTGGTGAACTTGTCCAATCTCTTCAACCCCTTGGATGACATAGTGGGTCCCTCCATGAGCTGTGTAGCCATGATATGCTGATCTGCTCCAACTGCTCTATTAGGCCCCGTAAATTTTTGCAAAGGAATTTAAGGTTTCGTGGTGCCAGACGTTTTGGGTCGAACAATGCACTGGAAAGGGAAGGAAAAATTTTGAACAAAAAATATATTTCTGCGGCCCACTATGCGGCCACAGAATCACTCTGCGGACCGCATAATGGTCGCAGAATAAAGCGGGGGAGGGGGGGCAGTTTGGGCTAAAGTCTGTGGTGCACTATG
Source organism: Nicotiana tomentosiformis (assembly GCF_000390325.3). Lineage (NCBI taxonomy): Eukaryota > Viridiplantae > Streptophyta > Magnoliopsida > Solanales > Solanaceae > Nicotiana > Nicotiana tomentosiformis. The sequence continues at coordinate 42,524,629 of NC_090822.1, forward strand.
CGACCGCAGACCAGTTCTGCAGTGCATTATGCGACCGCAGAACAGGTCTGCGGGCCACATAGTGACCGCAGACCCAGGCAGATTTTTCCCAGCTTTTGGCACCAAATTGTGCGGCCGATATGCGGACCGCATATCCATTCTGCGGTTGCATATGCCACCACATATCCTGTTCCGAAGCTTTATTTTTGGGTTTTTATAACCCGACCCTACTTCGTTAAATAGACGATTTGTACTGTTTTTTAGCTAAAACCTTACATTTTTAGAGTGAGAGAGTGCCCTAGAGTGAGAGAGTGATCTTTAACAAGTTGTCCTTCAATTCTTGCTCAAATATTTGAAGATTAACAAGGAAAACTCACTAGGTCTTCATCCTTGAGGTAAGATTCTACACCCTAACCCCTAATTTCGAAATTTATCTGAAAATGAGTAATTAGCAAGATACTTTTCGAGCATGAGAGTTGTTTATTTTACATGCATGTGTTATCAAAGGAGTGTAGGAAGATTGTTGAACTAAAAATGATAAAGAATAGGTTGTGGGATGCTGGAATCCTCCATAAAAGGACCTTGAAACCTTAATGCACACCTAGTGTTTGATAAAATACTCAAATGAGCTAGAACCATGAACATCTTCCTAATTTTGGTTCAATTTGTTATATTTCTCAAATAGATTGAAGTTGCTAAGAATTCCGGAACATGTTAGAGTTTAAGGAAACTCCATTGAGGTATGTTGGCAGAAACATTCTCCTAGAATTGTATCCCATGGTATCCATGTAATCTATGTAAGTCCCAAATTATTAATTATGAAAGTGGCTATTCCGAGTAAGGTTGTGTTGAAAGATATATGTCAATAAATATCCCAAATATTTTATTTATGTTATGTTATCAAATGAGGATGTATTCAAAATATGGGTTGTGCATTAATAATGTTTCGACTTTAAGTCAAGTTCAAACGAAGGCTATTATGCCAAATTTTGTGAAATATCTCTATGTGCCTAAGACTCTAAATTGCTCACATGTGTACTACAAACCTTGAATTGAATTGTAGTTGTTGTTGATGATGATGATGATGTTTGAAATTGAAAAGGTAAGAATGAAATACTAAATGCAGCCAACGTGCCAAGAATGATTTTATAATTGTGGCCACTAGTGCCAATGAAATGAAAAGATATGAAAGAAGTATGAAATGCGATGATTGATATAAAAAGGTTGATGTCTCGAATAAGACACCCTAGCCGATCGAGTCATGATCTGACACCATGTCGCACACATGGTGGTGATTGTGCTATAAATTGTAATTTAAATGGTGGTTGTGGTTAATGTCACTAATGAGATGGCCTAGCCAATCGGGTCGTGATCAGACTCTGTGCTAAAGGTACAGTGGTATTGGTATGAGAGTGATTGTGGTTGATGTCTCTAATGAGATAGCCTAGCCGATTAGGTCGTGATCGGACTCCGTGCTAAAAGAACGATGGTATTGGTATTGTGAACACTGGAGTCGGGAATGGTATCATATTGGTATTAAAGACCTCCCAACTTAAACATATTGAAATTTATCTGAACACTGTTTTGATCCTAAATTGAGGTTTGATGTTGTTTAAGGCTTCCATTGATATTATGATAATCTTGTTTGTATTATTTATTATTCTATTGAGAGTGTGTTTTGTCATTCATACTAGTACTATTCCATATGTACTAACATACCTTTTACCGGGGGCGCTGCATCTTCAATGGATGCAGGTGGTTCCACAGCAGGAGACATTGATTAGTGATAGCAGTACACCCTCTTCCCAGCTGACTTGGTGAGCTCCACTTCATTTTGGGTTCATGTATCTTTTATTCCTCGTGTATTGTGTTTGAGGTATAGCCGGGGCCTTATTGCCGGCATTATCATAGTACTCTTTTGTATCTATTAGAGGCTCCGTAGAAATAGTGTGCGTTGTATATTGGTGCGGGAAAAGTCAAACTATGTTATGTTGTGGTTGATTACTTGTTCCAATTGAGACTTTAAAAATGATGAAACTAATGGAAAGAGTTGGTATTGCACACATGATCACTCTATTGTTCAATTAACGAAAATGTGTATTCTCTTTATACATGGATGAGTTTGGGTAGAAGGAAATCTAACAGGTTTGCTCGGCCGGGTTGTAAGGCCCCGTAAAATTTTTGCAAAAAGAAATATAATGTGGAAGTGGGAAATGATTAATATAGACTTTGTGGTAGGATTACCCCGCACTCCTCGTAAGTGTGACTCAATTTGGATGATTGTGGATCGACTCACGAAATCAGCATATTTTTTTGCTGGTTAAGGCTGCTGACACAGCGGAACAGTATGCTCAGTTGTATATCAAAGAAATAGTCAGGTTGCATGGCACTCCAGTTTCCATCATTTCTGATCGGGGAGCACAATTCACTGCTAATTTTTGGAAGAAATTTCAGCAAGGTTTGGATACTCAGATGAATCTTAGTACAGCCTTTCACCCGCAGACTGATGGGCAGGCAGAACGGACTATTCAGACACTTGAGGATATGTTGCGTGCTTGCATTCTAGAATTCAAATGTAGCCGGGATGATCATTTACCACTTATAGAATTTGCATACAACAATAGCTATAATGCTAGCATTGATATGGCACCGTTCAAGGCTTTATATGATAGGAGATGTAGATCTCCCATTGGGTGGTTTGAAATTGGGGAAGCAGAGTTTATAGGGCCAGACCTCGTACATAAGGCTATGGAAAAACTTAAAATCATTAAGGAGCGGTTGAAGACTGCTCAGAGTCATCAGAAGTCCTATTCAGATGCTCGTCGTAGGGATCTAGAGTTCAAAGAAGATGATTGGGTATTCTTGAAAGTTTTCCCCATGAAAGGTGTAATGCGATTTGGTAAGAAAGGGAAATTGAGTCCGAGGTATGTCAGACCCTACAGAATCATTCAAAGGATTGGTGAGGTTGCGTACAAGCTTGAGCTACCACATGAGATGTCATTAGTGCACCCGGTGTTTCACGTGTGTATGTTGAAGAAAGTAGTTGGAGACCCGACACTCATTGTTCCGGTTGAGTCTATTGAGGTTAATGAGAAATTGACTTATGAAGAGATTCTAGTTTCTATTATTGCTCGGTAAGTCTGAAAGTTGAGAAATAAAGAAATTGCATCCGTGAAAGTGTTATGGCGTAACCAACAGGTTGAAAAGGCTACTTGGGAGGCCGAGGAAGAAATGAAGAAAAAGTATCCTTATTTGTTTGAATGACCATGTATTTATAAAGTTTTGATCTAGGAAAAAATTCTAAGACTTACTTTCTATGAATTATGTATCATTTGTACAATTGGCATTAAGGGTGTTTCTTTTCTGGTAATATACTGTTTGTGAGGCCACAGTTGGTGTTGTTTTGTGTTATGTTACATCGTTGGATTATATATATGTTGTTAGGATGTGTTTCTGGGATTCTCTGACAGGTGGATAGGCCCAGTTACAAGGGAGACTCTAGCAAAATTTTTGGAAATTTAGGGAGTTAGCCAAATTTTGAAACTACTAGTGAGTGTGAATTAACAGTTGGGCCACATTTGATGCTAATAACAGATTTTCACCCTCATTCGAGGACGAATGATCCTAAGTGGGGGAGAATGTAAGGCCCTGTAAAATTTGTGCAAAAAGAAATATAATGTTTCATGGTGCCGGATTGGGCTTACGTGTTTAAGGATTGTTAAATTTTTTGTGGCTCGGACTTTTTGGGTTGAATATTGCACTGAGGGATAAAGGAAAATTTTTGGCAGAGAAATACATTTCTGCGGTCCATTATGCGACCGCAGAATCCCTCTGCGGACCGTATAATGGCCGTAGAGTGAGGCAGGAGAGGGGTAGTTTTGGATGCCATTCTGCGGTTGACTATGCGACCGCAGAACTGTTCTACGGTTCACTATACGACCGCATAACAGGTCTGCGGGCCGCATAGTAACCGCAGAACCAGGCAGATTTTTTTCCAGTTTTGGACACCAATTATGCAGCCGATATGCAGTCCGCATATCGATTATGCGATCGTTGACCTTGTTCCGGAGCTTCATTTTTGGGTTTATAAAACTCGACCCTATTTCGTTAAATACACACTTTGGGCTATTTTTGAGCTAAAATCTGACATTTTAGAGTGAAAGAACGTGCCCTATAGTGAGAAGGTGTTCCTCAAAAATTGTTCTTCAATTCTTGCTCAAATTTTGGAAGATTAAGAAGGGAAACTCACTAGGTCTTCATCCTAAAGGTAAGATTCTATACCCTAACCCTCAATTTTGAATTTTGTCTAGAAATAGGTAATTAGCAAGATAATTTTTGGGTATGAGAGCTGTTTATTTTACATGCATGTGTTATCAAAGGGTGTAGGAAAATTGTTGAGCTAAATATAGTAAAGATTGGGTTGTGGGGTGATGGAATCCTCCATAAAAGGACCTTGAAACCTTAATGCACACCTAGTGTTTGATAAAATGCTCAAATGAGCTAGAACTATGATCATCCTCCTAATTTTGGTTCAATTTGTTATATTTCTAAAATAGATTGAAGTTGCTAAGAATTCCCGAACATTTTAGAGTTTAAGGAAGATCCATTGAGGAATGATGGCTAAACTCTTATTTAAGAATTGGAACCCCAATATACTTATAAGTTCAAAAAATTTTATTACAAGTTTAGTATTCCGAATAAGTTTTGTGACAAAGGTATATGTTCAATTCGTGTTTCAAATGTTGTTATCATATTGTATTATAAATTGAGGATGTGTTCCAAACTATGGATTGTGTATCTACGTGTTATGATTCCAAGTCATGATTTATGCGGGAGACTATTATACCAAATTGTGTAGAGATTGTGATTGGGGTTACTTCTCCACCCGCATGTATTGGGGTGAGGCGGAAGAGCCGCTTTGTGTATGATTTTGGCATTGTTGTTGCACCACCACCCACATATACATATTGGGGTGAGGCGGCATGGCCGCGTTGTGCAGGTATTGGTATCATTGTGTTTACACCTCTACCCGCATATATTGGGGTGAGGCGGTGGGGCCGCTTTGTGTGGAAATGGGTATTGTGTTTACACCTCTACCCGCATATATTGGGGTGAGGTGGCGGGGCCGCTTTGTATGGAAATGGGTATTGTGTTTACACCTACACCCGCATATATTGGGGTGAGGCGGCGGGGACGCTTTGTGTGAAAATGGGTATTATGCTTAAACCTCCACCCGCATATATTGGGGTGAGACGGCGGGGTCGCTTTGTGTGAAAATGGTTACAGAGGTCCTCATCTTAAATTCTATAAATGTTAATGAGAGCTCTTGATAAGCTTGCTTTGGTTTAAACGGCTATCTATGCTATTCTATTGTCGCCCTAGTTCATCATATTTATATTGTATTTCCGAATTCTTTAATTGGTGTTTGGTTTTCATACTAGTACTATTCGACATGTACTAACGTTCCTTTTGCCGGGGGTGCTACATCTTTAATGGATGCAGGTGGTTCCACAGTGGAGGATATCGACCAGTGATAGCGGTTCTCATTCTTCCCAGCTGACTTGGTGAGCCCCATCTCATTCCGGGGTTGTGCATCTTTTGTTTCGTATGTGTTATCGTATTATAAGGTATAGCCGGAGCCTTGTTGCTGGCACTATCATTGTACTCTTTGGTATTTTAGAGGCTCCGTAGACATAGTGTGGGTTGTGTATTGGTGCTGGAAAAGTCAAACTATGTTGTATTACTTGTTCTATTTAAGATCTTAAAATGATGGAACTATTGGTAATGAATTGGTATTGTAGACATGATCGCCTTATTGTCTAATTAACAAAAATATGTATTATCCTTATTCATGGATGAGTTTGGGTAGAAGGAAATCTAATAGGCTTGCTCGGCCGGGTTCACTCGGTTGAGCGCCGGTCGCGCTCCCCTGTTTTGGGAGGTGACAAACTTGGTATCAGAGCCTATGGTTTTAAAGTGTCCTAGGATGTCTCAGAGCCGTGTCTAGTAGATTCCTTCTTATCGGTGTGTTGTCGACCACATCTATAATTAGGATACTACTTGGACATTTAGGAATAATACCCTTCTTTCATGTTCTTGATCGTGCGATAAAGCTGGATGTAAGATAGTTCCTCCTTTAACTCGTGTATTACTCTAATTTTCAGTACATGGCACCTAAGAAGAAGGCAAGAACTGGCCAAAGAGCCAATGTCACCCCGGGAGTGGCAGTTGATCCTATATTTGATGATGCGGGTGAGCACCCGAGAGGTGAGGATATTCCCCCCATTTACTACACTGCCTGATTCTACCACAGCTGATTCGACCGCCCCTATCCCTACACCTACTGAAGGTGCAACAGATCCTCCAACTGATATTCCAGTTCTACCTCCAGCTCCAACTTCTGATTCTGCTGTTTCTGATGTTGATCTTAGGGGAGCCATACATATGTTGGCACAGATAGTGGCTTCTTAGGCCCAGAGATCAAGTGTTGGGCCTACTTCTTCCAGTCAGCCAGGGGAATTTGCTAGTTCTAGGGTAAACAAGTTGCTTCAGTTAGATCCTCCAGTGTTTACGGGTAGTGATCCCGAGGAGGACCCCCAGGAATTTATTGATGAGAAGCACAAAACTCTCCGGGTTATGCATGCTACAGAGACGGAGGGAGTGGAGTTGGCCTCCAACCGCCTGAAAGGGGTGTCCTATTCTTGGTTTGAGTTGTGGGAGGAATCCCGCGAGGAGGGAAGCCCTCCGGCAAGATGGGGTGAGTTCATCGATGCCTTCATGGATCATTTCTTGCCTGCCAAAACTAAGGCAGCCCGTGTCGCTGAGTTTGAAAGCCTAAAACAGGGTAGTATGAATGTGTGGGAGTATCATATGGAGTTTGCGCACCTATCCAAGTATGCTATTCACATGTTGCCCACTATGGAGGCTAGAGTGAGCCAGTTTGTACAGGGCCTTAGCCCCTTGGTTATTAATGAGGCCGCTACATCTGTCTTTAATTCCGATATGAACTATGGTAAGATGGTGGCATTTGCTCAAGCCACAAAGACCCGCAAATTGAAGAATAGAATGGAGCGTCAGGGTAGCAGCAAGGCCTGGTCCGCGGGCAAATTTGGTGGTTCTTCCGATAGTGGTGATGGTAGGTCGGCATTCAGGGGAGGGTCATCAGTACCATCTCAATCATTCGCTCAGTCTTCGATGAGTGCACAGTCATCTGGTCCAGTCAGGGCAACAGGGGACACCGCCAGCAGGGTCGGCCTGACAGAAGGTTTCAGCAGCGGAGGCTCCCATGCCCTAAGTGTGGGAGGATACGCTTTGGGTCCTGCTTCATGGACCTACCTGTATGTTATGCGTGCGGAGTGAGGTGTCACATTCAGAGGGATTGTCGCTCGTCCTGCCAAAATATGGGCAGAGGTGCGGTGCAGCCAGCTAATTCTGCAGCTACTACATCCATAGCTCCTCAAGCTCGAGGCACCCCAGCACCTGCAGGGCATGGTGCAGCTAGGGGTGGTGCATAGAATTTGGGAGGACCCAGCAGACTTTATGCTATGCGGAGGCGTTGGAATTCAGAGGTTTCTCCAGATGTTGTCACAGGTATATTGTCTGTCCAATCCCATGATGTATATGCTTTTATTGATCCCGGTTCCACTTTATCATATATCACTCCTTATGTTGCCATGGAATTTGGGATAGAACCGGAACAACTTCATGAGTCGTTCTCTGTATCTACTCTGGTTGGTGAGTCTATTTTGGCCGCGCGTGTTTATAGGGATTGTGTTGTCATGTTATGTGGTTGTGACACCATGGCCGATCTTTTTGAATTGAGAATGGTCAATTTTGATGTGATAATGGGGATGTGTTGGCTTTATTCATGTTTTTCCAAGCTTGATTGTCGAACCAGAACTGTTAGGTTCGAATTTCCAAATGAACCAGTTATTGAGTGGAAGGGTGATGATGTAGTGCCGAAGGGTAGGTTTATTTCTTACCTTAAGGCCACGAAAATGATCAACAAGGGGTGTATTTACCATTTAGTCTGGGTTACGAACACCGATGTTGAGGCACGTACACTTAAGTCTGTGCCTATTGTGAATGAATTTCCCGGAGTCTTTCTGGATGAACTCCCCAGGATCCCACCAGACATGGAGACTGATTTTGGGAATGACGTGATGTCAGGCACGCATCCTATATCTATTCCACCCTACAGAATGGCACCGACAAAATTGAAGGAGCTAAAGGAACAATTGAGAAATTTATTATAAAAGGGTTTTATCCGGCCGAGTGTGTCACCTTGTGGCGCACCGGTCCTTTTTGTAAGAAATAAAGATGGATCACTGAGAATGTGTATTGACTATCGGCAACTTAACAAGGTCACAATCAAGAATAAGTACCCACTGCCAAGGATAGATGACTTGTTTGACCAATTGCAGGGTGCTAGGTACTTCTCCAACATCGTTTTAAGATCCGGATGTCACCAATTGAAGATCAGGGAGCAGGATAATCCGAAAATAGCTTTTACAACCCGATATCGGCACTTTGAATTTTTGGTAATATCTTTTGGGCTAACAAATGCCCCAGCAGCTTTCATGGATCTTATGAATCGAGTTTTCAAAACTTTCCTCGACTCCTTCGTGATAGTGTTTATTGACGATATTCTTGTTTATTCGCGGAGTAGGGAGGACCATGTTGATCATCTCAGGGTAGTTCTACAAACCCTATATCAGCACGAGTTATATGCAAAATTTTCGAAATATGAATTTTGGCTTGAATCTGTTACATTCTTGGGTCATGTAGTCTCTAGTGAAGGAATTATGGTTGATCCTCAAAAGATTGTGGCTGTGAGGAATTGGCTGAGGCCTACAACTCCAACAGAGATTCGTAGTTTCTTAGGCTTAGCTGGGTATTACAGAAGATTTGTGGAGGTATTTTCTACCCTTGCCTCTCCGTTGACTAAATTGATGCAGAAGGCAATTAAGTTCCAATGGTCAGATGCTTGTGAAAGGAGCTTCCAGGAGTTGAAATTGAGATTAACTACGGCACCAATGTTGACTCTACCAGACGGTACGGATGCGTTTGTAGTATATTGTGATGCTTCAAGAATTGGACTTGTGTGTGTATTAATGCAACATGGCAAGGTGATAGCTTATGCTTCTAGGCAACTCAAGAATCATGAAAAGAATTATCCAACTCATGACTTAGAACTCGAGGCGATGGTATTTGCACTAAAAATTTGGCGTCATTATTTGTATGGGTCCATTTGGATATATTCACGGTCCATAAGAGCCTTCAATATATATTCAAGCAGAAGGAATTGAATCTGAGGCAAAGAAGATGGCTTGAGTTACTCAAGGACTACGACATTGATATTTTATACCATCCGAGGAAGGCTAATATTGTGGCAGATGCTTTTAGCCGGAAATCTATGGGTAGTTTGGCTCACTTTGAGGCATATCAAAGGCCATTGGCCAAGGAAGTTCATTGATTGGCTAGTTTGGGAGTTCGTATTACGGACTCTAGTGAAGTAGGGGTGATTGTACAAAATAGGGCTGAATCATCACTTGTTGTGGAAATCAAGGAGAAGCAATACAACGATCCATTTTTGGTGCAATTAAAGGAGGGGATTCATAAACATAAGACCATGGCCTTTTCTATTGGCATGGGTGATGGTACACTAAGGTACCAAGGGCGTCTATGTGTTCTAAATATAGATGGTCTCCGGGAGAGAATCATGACAGAGGCTCACACTTCTAGATATTCCGTGCACCCGGGTTCTATCAGTAAGTGAAGGCCGAACACCAAAGGCTCGGTGGGTTAGCACAAAACATAGAAATTTCAATGTGAAAGTGGGAAATGATTAATATGGACTTTCTGGTAGGATTACCCCGCACTCCTCACAAGTTTGACTCAATTTGGGTGATTGTGGATCGACTCACAAAATCAACACATTTTTTATCGGTTAAGGCTACCAACACAGCGGAACAGTATGCTCAGTTGTATATCAAAGAAATAGCCAGGTTGCATGGCACTCCAGTTTCCAGCATTTTTGATCGGGGAGCACAATTCACTGCTAATTTTTGGAAGAAATTTCAGCAAGGTTTGGGTACTCAGATGAATCTTAGTACAGACTTTCACCGGCAGACTGTTGGGCAGGCAGAATGGACTATTCAGATGCTTGAGGATATGTTGCGTGCTTGCCTTCTAGACTTCAAATGTAGCCGGGACAATCATTTACCACTTATAGAATTTGCATACAACAATAGCTATAATGCTAGCATTCAGATAGCACCGTTCAAGGCTTTATATGGTAGGAGATGTAGATCTCCCATTGGGTGGTTCGAAATTGGGGAAGCAGAGTTTATAGGGCCAGACCTCGTACATCAGGCTATGGAAAAAGTTAAATTATTAAGGAGCGGTTGAAGACTACTCAGAGTCGTCAGAAATCCTATTCAGATGTTCGTCGTAGGGATTTAGAGTTCAAAGAAGATGATTGGGTATTCTTGAAAGTTTCCCCCATGAAAGGTGTAATGCGATTTGGTAAGAAAGGGAAATTGAGTTCGAGGTATGTCGGACCCTACATAATAATTCAAAGGATCGGTGAGGTTGCGTACAAGCTTGAGCTACCACCTGAGAAGTCATTAGTGCACCCGGTATTTCACGTGTCTATGTTGAAGAAAGTAGTTGGAGACCCGACACTCATTGTTCCGGTTGAGACTATTGAGGTTAATGAGAAATTAACTTATGAAGAGATTCCAGTTTCTATTATTGATCGGCAAGTCCGAAAGTTGAGAAATAAAAAAATTGCATCCGTGAAAGTGTTATGGTGAAACCAACAGGTTGAAAAGGCTACTTGGGAGGCCGAAGAAGAAATGAAGAAAAAGTATCCTTATTTGTTTGAATGACCATGTATTTATAAAGTTGTGATCTAGGAAAAAATTCTAAGACTTACTTTCTATGAATTATGTATCATTTGTACAATTGGCGTTAAGGGTGTTTCTTTTCTGGTAATATACTATTTGTGAGGCTACAGTTGGTGTTGTTTTGTGTTATGTTCCATCGTTGGATTATGTATATGTTGTTAGGAAGTGTTTCTGGGATTCTCTAATAGGTGGATAGGCCCAGTTACAAGGGAGACTCTGGCAAAATTTTTAGAAATTTAGGGAGTTAGCCAAATTTTGAAACTACTGGTGAGTGTGTTAACAGTTGGGCCACATTTGATGCTAATGACAGATTTTGACCCTCATTCGAGGACGAATGATTCTAAGTGGAGGAGAATGTAAGGCCCCATAAAATATTTGCAAAAAGAAATATAATATTTCGCGGTGCCGGATTGGGCTTACGTGTTTAAGGATTGTATAAATTCTTCGCGGCTCGAATGTTTTGGGTTGAATATTGCACTGAGGGATAAAGAAAATATTTTGCAGAGAAATACATTTATGCGGTCCGTTATGCAACCGCAGAATTACTCTGCGGACCGCATAATGGCCGCAGAGTGAGGCAGGAGAGGGGCAGTTTTGGATGCCATTCTGCGGTCGACTATGCGACCGCAGAACCATTCTACGGTTCACTATGCGACCGCATAACAGGTCTACGGGCCACATAGTGACCACAGACCCAGGCAGAGTGCCAATTTTGGACACCAATTATGCGGCTGATATGCGGTCCGCATATCGATTATACGATCGCAAACCTTATTCCGGAGCTTCATTTTTGGGTTTCTAAAACCCGACCCTATTTCGTTAAATACACGCTTTGGGCTATTTTTGAGCTAAAATCTGACATTTTAGAGTGAAAGAGAGTGCCCTATAGTGAGAAGGTGTTCGTCAAAAATTGTTCTTCAATTCTTGCTCAAATTTTGGAAGATTAAGATGGGAAACTCACTAGGTCTTCATCCTAGAGGTAAGATTCTACACCCTAACCCTCAATTTCGAATTTTGTCTAGAAATGGGTAATTATCAAGATAATATTTGGGCATGAGAGTTATTTATTTAACATGCATGTGTTATCAAAGGGTGTAGGAAGATTGTTGAGCTAAAAATGGTAAAGATTGGGTTGTGGGATGATGGAATCCTCCATAAAAGGACCTTGAAACCTTAATGCACACCTACTATTTGATAAAATGCTCAAATGATCTAGAACTATCATCATCCTCCTATTTTTGGTTCAATTTGTTATATTTCTAAAATAGATTGAAGTTGCCAAGAAATTCGAAACATTTTAGAGTTTAAGGAAGCTCCATTGAGGTATGATGGCTAAACTCTTCTTTAAGAATTGGAACCCCAATATCCTTGTAAGTTCCAAAATATTTATTACAAGTTGAGTATTCCGAATAAGTTATTTGACAAAGGTATATGTTCAATTCATGTTTCAAATGTTGTTATCATATTGTATTATAAATTGAGGATGTGTTCCAAACTATGGATTGTGCATCTACGTGTTATGATTCCAAGTCGTGATTTATGTGGGAAGCTATTATACTAAATTGTGTAGAGACTGTGATTGGGGTTACACCTCCACCCGCATATATTGGGGTGAGGCGGAAGAGCCGCTTGGTGTATGATTTTGGCATTGTATTTGCACCACCACCCACATATACATTTTGGGGTAAGGTGGCATGGCCGCTTTATGTAGGTATTGGTATTATTGTGTTTACACCTCCACCCGCATATATTGGGGTGAGGCGGAGGGCCGTTTTGTATGGAAATGGGTATTAAGTTTACACCTCCACCCGCATATATTGGGGTGAGGCGGCGGGGCCGCTTTGTGTGAAAATGGTTACAGTGGTCCTCATCTTACATTCTATAAATGTTAATGACAGCTCTTGATAAGCTTGCTTTGGTTTAAACGGCTATCTATGCTATTCTATTGTCGCCCTAGTTCATCATATTTATATTGTATTTCCGAATTCCTTAATTGGTGTTTGGTTTTCATACTATTACTATTCGACATATACTAACGTCTCTTTTGTCGGGAGCGCAGCATCTCTAATGGATGCAGGTGGTTCCAGAGCGGACGATATCGACCAGTGATAGCAGTGCTCATTCATCCTAACTTACTTGGTGAGCCCCATCTCATTCTGGGGTTGTGTGTCTTTTGTTTCGTATGTGTTATCGTATTATGAGGTATAGCCAGAGCCTTGTTGCCGGTACTATCATTGTACTCTTTGGTATATTAGAGGCTCCGTAGATATAGTGTGGGTTGTGTATTGGTGCTGGGAAAGTCAAACTATATTGTATTACTTATTCTATTTAAGACCTTAAAATGATGGAACTATTGGTAATGAATTGGTATTGTAGACATGAACATCTAATTGTCTAATTAACGAAGATGTGTATCCTATTTATTCATGGATGAGTTTGGGTAGAAGGAAATCTAATAGGCTTGCTCGGTCGGGTTTACTCAGTTGAGCGCCGGTCACGCTCCCCGGTTTTGGGCATGACACGAGTTCACTAGGTTGAGTGCGGGTCACGCTCCTCGAGTTTGGGGTGTGACATACTCGAACTGTCGGAGTCTCATACATGTGAGCCATTTTCTCAGTAGTGTGAGTGGCGGGAGTCTGGGCTCCTTCCCCAGCCTAATAGACAGCTAGTGCCATCGAAAATACTCCGTCCTTGGCACACTCTTTATAAGGCCACATTTGATGCTAATAACAGATTTTCACCCTCATTCGAGGACGAATGATTCTAAGTGGGGGAGAATGTAACGCCCCGTAAAATTTTTGCAAAAAGAAATATAATGTTTTGTGGTGCCGGATTGGGCTTACGTGTTAAGGATTGTATAAATTCTTCGCGGCTCGAACTTTTTGGGTTGAACAATGCACTGAGGGATAAAGATAATTTTTGGCAGAGAAATGCATTTCTGCGGTCCATTATGCAACCGCAGAATTACTCTACGGACCGCATAATGGCTGCAGAGTGAGGCAGGAGAGGGGCAGTTTTGGATGCCATTCTGCGGTTGACTATGCGACCGCAGAACTGTTCTACGGTTCACTATGCGACCGCATAATAGGTCTGCGGGCCGCATAGTGACCGCAGACCCAGGCAGATTTTTTGCTAGTTTTGGACATCAATTATGCGGCCGATATGCGGTCCGCATATCGATTATGCGATCGCAGACCTAGTTTCGGAGCCTCGTTTTTTATTTTTAAAACCCGACCCTACTTCGTTAAATACACGCTTTGGGCTATTTTTGAGCTAAAATCTGACATTTTAGAGTGAGAGAGAGTGCCCTATGGTGAGAAGGTGTTCCTCAATAATTGTTCTTCAATTCTTGCTCAAATTTTGGAAGATCAAGAAGGGAAACTCACTAGGTCTTCATCCTAGAGGTAAGATTCTACACCCTAACCCTCAATTTTGAATTTTGTCTAGAAATGGGTAATTAGCAAGATAACCTTTGGGTATGAGAGTTGTTTATTTTACATGGATGTGTTATCAAAGGGTGTAGGAAGATTATTGAGCTAAAATAGTAAAGATTGTGTTGTGGGATGATGAAATCCTCCATAAAAGGACCTTGAAACCTTAATGCACGCCTAGTATTTGATAAAATGCTCAAATGGGCTAGAACTTTGATCATCCTCCTAATTTTGGTTCAATTTGTTATATTTCTAAAATAGATTAAAGTTCCTAAGAATTTCCGAAAATTTTAGAGTGTAAGGAAGATCCATTGAGGTATGATGGCTAAACTCTTCTTTAAGAATTGGAACCCCAATATCCTTATAAGTTCCAAAATATTTATTACAAGTTTAGTATTCCGAATAAGTTTTGTGACAAAAGTATATGTTCAATTCGTGTTTCAAATGTTGTTATCATATTGTATTATAAATTGAGGATGTGTTCCAAACTATGGATTGTGTATCTACGTATTATGATTCCAAGTCGTGATTTATATGGGAGACTATTACACCAAATTGTGTAGAGATTGTGATTGGGGTTACACCTCCACCCGCATATAATGGGGTGAGGCGGAAGAGCCGCTTTGTGTATGATTTTGGCATTGTTGTTGCCCCACCACCCACATATACATATTGGGTGAGGCAGCATGACCGCTTTGTGTAGGTATTGGTATCATTGTGTTTACACCTCCACCCGCATATATTGGGGTGAGGCGGTAGGGCCACTTTGTGTGGAAATGGGTATTGTGTTTACACCTCCAACCGCATATATTGGGTGAGGCGGCGGGGCCGCTTTGTGTGGAAATGGGTATTGTGTTTACACCTCCACCCGCATATATTAGGGTGAGGCGGCGGGGCAGCTTTGTGTGAAAATAGGTATTGTGCTTACACCTCCACCCGCATATATTGGGGTGAGGCGGCGGGGCCGCTTTGTGTGAAAATGGTTACAAATGTCGGTATCTTAAATTCTATAAATGTTAATGAAAACTCTTGATAAGCTTGATTTGGTTTAAACGGCTATCTATGCTATTCTATTGTTGCCCTGGTTCATCATATTTATATTGTATTTCCGAATTCCTTAATTGGTGTTTGGTTTTTATACTAGTACTATTCGAATGTACTAACGTCCCTTTTGTCTGGAGTGCTGCATCTTTAACGGACGCAGGTGGTTCCAGAGCGGAGAATATCGACCAGTGATAGCGGTGCTCATTCTTCCCAGCTAACTTGGTGAGCCCCATCTCATTCCGGGGTTGTGCATCTTTTGTTTCTTATGTGTTATCGTATTATAAGGTATAGCCTGAGCCTTGTTGCCGACACTATCATTGTACTCTTTGGTATTTTAGAGGCTCCGTAGATATAGTATGGGTTGTGTATTGGTGCTGGGAAAGTCAAACTATATTGTATTACTTGTTCTATTTAAGACCTTAAAATGATGGAACTATTGGTAATGAATTGGTATTGCAGACATGAACATCTTATTGTCTAATTAATGAAGATGTGCATCCTATTTATACATGGATGTGTTTGGGTAGAAGAAAATCTAATAAGCTTGCTCGGCCGGGTTCACTCGGTTGAGCGCCGGTTGCGCTCTCCGATTTTGGGCGTGACACGGTTCACTCGGTTAAGCGCCGATCGCGCTTCCCGAGTTTGGGGCGTGACATGCTCGAACTGGTGGAGTCTATTACCTGTGAGCCATTTTCTCTGTAGTGTGAGTGGCATGAGTGTGGGCTCTTTCCCCAGCCTAATAGACAGCTAGTGCCATCGAAAATACTCCGTCCTGGGCCATACTCTTCATTAGGCCACATTTGATGCTACTAACAGATTTTGACCCTCATTCGAGGACGAATGATTCTAAGTGGGGGAGAATGTAAGGCCCCGTAAAATGTTTGCAAAAATAAATATAATGTTTCGTGGTGCCGTATTGGGCTTACGTGTTTAAGTATTGTATAAATTATTTGCGGCTCGAGCTTTTTGGTTGAACAATGCATTGAGGGATAAAGAAATTTTTTGGCAGAGAAATGTGTTTCTGTGGTCCATTATGCGACCGCAGAATTACTCTGCAGACCGCATAATGGCCGCAGAGTGAGGCAGGAGAGGGGCAGTTTTGGATGCCATTCTGCGGACGACTATGCAACCGCATAACAGGTCTGCGGGCCACATAGTGACCGCAGACCCAGGCACAGTTTTTGTCGGTTTTGGACACCAATTATACGGCCGATATGCGATCTGCATATCGATTATACGGTCGCAGACCTTGTTCCGGAGCTTTATTTTTGGGTTTCCAAAACCCGATCCTACTTCATTAAATACACGCTTTGGGCTATTTTTGAGCTAAAATCTGACATTTTAGAGTGAGAGAGAGTGCCCTATAGTGAGAAGGTGTACCTTAAAAATTGTTCTTCAATTCTTGCTTAAATTTTGGAAGATTAAGAAGGGAAACTCACTAGGTCTTCATCCTAGAGGTAAGATTCTACGCCCTAACCCTCAATTTAGGATTTTGTCTAGAAATGGGTAATTAGCAAGATAATATTTCGGCATGAGAGTTGTTTATTTTACATGCATGTGTTATCAAAGGGTGTAGGAAGATTGTTGAGCTAAAAATGGTAAAGATTGGGTTGTGGGATGATGGAATCGTCCATAAAAGGACTTGAAACCTTAATGCACACCAACTGTTTGATAAAATGCTCAAATGATCTAGAACTATGATCATCCTCCTAAGTTGCTAAGAATTTCGAAACATTTTAGAGTTTAAGGAAGCTCCATTGAGGTATGATGGCTAAACTCTTCTTTAAGAATTGGAAACCCAATATCCTTATAAGTTCCAAAATATTTATTACAAGTTTAGTATTCTGAATAAGTTTTGTGACAAAGGTATATGTTCAATTCGTGTTTCAAATGTTGTTATCATATTGTATTATAAATTGAGGATGTGTTCCAAACTATGGATTGTGTATCTACATATTATGATTCCAAGTCGTGATTTAGTTGGGAGACTGTTATACCAAATTGTGTTGAGATTGTGATTGGGGTTACACCTCCACCCGCATATATTGGGATGAGGCGGAAGAGTCGCTTTGTGTATGATTTTGGCATTGTTGTTGCACCATCACCCACATATACATATTGGGGTGAGGCGGCATGGCCGCTTTGTATAGGTATTGGTATCATTGTGTTTACATCTCCACCCGCATATATTGGGGTAAGGCGGCGGGGCCGCTTTGTGTGGAAATGGATATTGTGTTTACACCTCTACCCGCATATATTGGTGTGAGGCGGCGGGGCCGCTTTGTATGGATATGGGTATTGTGTTTACACCTCCACCCGCATATATTGGGGTGAGGGCGGGGCCGCTTTGTGTGAAAATGCTTACAGAGGTCCTCATCTTAAATTCTATAAATGTTAATGACAACTCTTGATAAGCTTGATTTGGTTTAAACGGCTATCTATGCTATTCTATTGTCGCCCTTGTTCATAATATTTATATTGTATTTTCGAATTCTTTTTTTGGTGTTTGGTTTTCATACTAGTACTATTCGGCATGTACTAACGTCCCTTTTGTCGGGAGCACTGCATATTTAATAGATGCAGGTGGTTCCAGAGCGGAGAATATCAACCAGTGATAGCGGTGCTCATTCTTCCCAGCTGACTTGGTGAGCCCCATCTCATTCCGGGGTTGTGCATCTTTTGTTTCGTATGTGTTATCATATTATGAGGTATAGCTGGAGCCTTGTTGTCTGCACTATCATTGTACTCTTTGGTATTTTAGAGGCTCCGTAGACATAGTGTGGGTTGTGTATTGGTGCTAGAAAAGTCAAACTATGTTGTATTACTTGTTCTATTTAAGACCTTAAAATGATGGAACTATTGGTAATGAATTGGTATTATAGACATGAACATCTTATTGTCTAATTAACGAAGATGTGTATCCTATTTATTCATGGATGAGTTTTGGTAGAAGGAAATCTAATGGGCTTGCTCGGCTGGGTTCACTCGGTTTAGCGCCGGTCGCGCTCCCGATTTTGGGCGTGACACGGGTTCACTCGGTTGAGCGCCGGTCGCGCTCCCCGAGTTTGGGGCGTGACATGCTCAAACTGCCGGAGTCTGATACCTGTGAGCCATTTTCTCTGTAGTGTGAGTGGCGGAGTCTGGGCTCCTTCATCAGCCTAATAGACAGCTAGTGCCATTGAAAATACTCGGTCCTGGGCCATACTCTTCATAAGGCCAACTCGGCGAACTAGAGTGTCAATAAACCCCTCTAGGACCTGAGTTAGTCCAACTGGCACAGTCTGAACTTGGATCTCCTCCTCATGCTCGATCTGAGGCTCTGCAATGGGTGTTGCTGCACGTGCTGTAGGCTGAGTTCTACCCCTACCTCGGCTCCTACCTCTGGTAGTGGCTGTAGCTCGGGGCTCCGGCTCCTGTTCTACGGTGGATGCTTTGCATGTCCTCACCACCTGTTAGAAAACAAGAATAGAATGATTCAAACTAAATGATAGAATCAAAATCGCACGATAGAGAAAGAAAGAAAGAAATGAAATTTCCTACATCCTTATAACCTCTGGAAGATAAGTACAGACGTCTCTATACCGATCCTCCAGACTCTACTAAGCTTGCTCATGACTTGTGAGACCTAGGCAACCTAGTGCTCTGATACCAACAAGTCACGACCTGAAATCCCAATCGTTGGGCCGTGATGGCGCCTAACATTCACTTGCTAAGCAAGCCAACATTAGCTACACATTATTCATTTAAACATTTTTTAAAAGCAGATAAATAATATATAAAAATAGTAGAACTTCAAAATAGATATAATAAATCCCAATACGCCGTCTAGTAAACTCCCGAAATCTGGTGTCACATGTACATGAGCTACTAGAACAAAATACTACAACCAAGGTCTGAAAATATAATACAAGTGTGAGAATGAAATAACATTGCAAGAAATAAGAAGGGGACTTCAGGGTCTGCGAACGTCGTGCAGCTCTAACTCAAGTCTCTATGAAAAGATGATCCGAGCGAGCCTCCACTAACTGATGTTGGGATCAACACCAAAATCTACACAAAAAGTACAGAAGTGTAGTATGAGTACAACCGACCCCATGTACTCCGTAAGTGCCGAGAGTAACCTTGACAAAGTAGTGACAAGGCTATAATAGGGAACTCACTATAAACCTATACGAGTATAATGAAATAACAACAAAACAGAGAAAATAAGTATAACATGAAAACTGGAACAGAAAATATATAACAGAGGACCCCTGAATAACATCAAAGCTCAACTTTCTCAATACAACGTAGATAAGGAACCAACATTTACAGACAATCAATATGTCTTTTCCATTGCGGTGCATAACCCGATCCATAAATATATATAAATAACATGTCTTCTCCATTACGGCGTGCAACCCGATCCACAAATATATACATACATACATACATACATACAAATATGTCGTGCAGCTCTAACTCAAGTCTTTGTGAAAAGATGATCCGAGCGAGCCACCACTAACTGTTGTTGGGACCAACAGCAAAATCTGCACAAAAGGTACAGAAGTGTAGTATGAGTACAACCGACCCCATGTACTCCGTAAGTGCCGAGCCTAACCTCGACAAAGTAGTGACGAAGCTATAATAGGGCACTCACTATAAACCTATACGAGTATAATGAAATACCAACAAAACAGAGAAAACAAGTATAACATGAAAACTGGAACAGAAAATACATAACAGAGGACCAAGAATAACATCAAAGCTCAACTTTATCAATACAACGCGGATAAGGAACCAACAATTACAGACAATAAATATGTCTTTTCCGTTGCGGCATATAACCCGATCCATAAATATATATAAATAACATGTCTTCTCCATTACGGCATGTAACCTGATCCACAAATATATATATACACAAATATTATTGCAGTGTGCAACCTGATCCCAAACAGTAATACTAATATATGTTACGGCGTGCAACCCGATCTCACACAATAATACCAATATCCATTACAGCGTGCGATCCAATCCTACACAATAATACCCATATTCGTTGCGATATGCTACCCGATCCCAAATAATATAAATTAAATGTATAAACTACAACCAACTATGGCGTATCTCAAAATAAAACGCAATAAGAGAATAACATAATTAGAGACATAAAGCGGATAAAAATAGCTATCTAACAATACAAAAAGTCATAAAGCAAGTAAAGGAAGTCAACAAATAAAGACACGGATACATGGAAACAATTAACAAATTAAGGCACATAGCAGATAAAGGCATGAATTTAACAAGGGCAAGTAACAATTAAAAAATTTAACAAGTAATAACATGAATTAAATGAAGGCATGAAATAATTGAAGACAATAAATAAATATCCCAACTCGCATGCTTAACCCATGACTATGTATATACAACTCGTCATCTTGCATATATGCTACCCCCCACCCCTCCCACACACACACACACATAAATCAAGTAGCAAATAGACCAATCAAGTTAGCTTTTCCTTTAGAACACACCTCCAAACCAATCAAATCTAGCCAAATATAGTTCGAACAATTCAAAATAACTTTTAAAAACTACCCACGAGTGAAAAAGATTCAATCTTTAATGAAATTTAAAAAAAGTCAACAAAAGTTAACCCTGGTCCCGCTTGGTCAAAATCCGAGATTCAGACACAACATTCGACCACCCATTCACCCCCGAGCACGATTATGTAATTTATTTCGAAATCCGACCTCAATTTAAGGTCTAAATCTCAAATTCTCTCAATTCCTAAATTTTACCCAAAACCCCTAATTTATACTTTGAAATCAATAATCTAAAGTTAAAAAATCAATGGGTGATCATGAAAACACATCAAAACTAGTTAAAAAGTACTAACCAACAAAGTAGGGATGAAAATCTCTTCAAAATACTCTCTAGTCTAAGCTCTAGGTTACGAAAATGGTGTAGAATGATAAAATTCTGACATCGAGTTTTTATTTAAATAGGTGTCAGGTGTTCTTCGTGTTCGCCAATCACCGGCCATGATCGCGAAGCACACAGGCCAGTTGGCATTTGCGTTCTCGAGTTCCCAATCGTGTTCGCAAAGCCATCCCTAGACAAGCCTCCGCGTTCGTGACCTGCTGGTCGCGTTCTCGATGAAGAACTCCTCAGCCTTCCCCCCAGCCAACCCAAGGCTACGCATTCTTGAAGGGTCTATCGCGTTCGCGAAAGGGCAGACCCCCCAAGTCATCGCATTCGCGACCTACTTTTCGCATTCGCGAAGAGTAACCAACCCCACACCCAACCCTAAATTTCCCATTCGCGATCATGAAGCCTTGTGCACCAGTAGAAAAACTAGCAATATCACATGTCCAAAAATGGTCCGAAACTCGCCCGAGCCCCTCAGCTCCAAACCAAACATGTACACAAGTGTAATAGCATCATATAAACTTTATCAAACATCAAAATAACATCAAGGATTAGGAACCTTTCTTTCTCTTAGACCAAATTCATCACATTTTTTAAAATATTCTCTAAGTCTATTTCTTCGGTTTGAATAAAAAAGCCAATTAAGAGCCATTTTAACCTTTTCAATTTCAACATTTAAAATTCGCATACCATCACTCACAATTAAATGATAAATATGACAAATACATCTAACATGAAAAATGTTACTAAATGCAGGACTTAGTGTAGTAGTAAGCAAGGCTACAACATTTGTGTTACTAGTAGCATTATCCATTGAAACTGACATTATTCTAGAACTAATGTAAATATATCTACAAATATCAGTAACCGTGCTAGAAATAAACTGTCCTGTGTGATGTGAATTAATTATTCTATAAGCAATAATGCGCTTTTGTATTATCCAATCCTCATCAATCCAATGACTGGTAACAGTAAGGTAATCACAGTCATTACCTTAATAGCGCAAATATTGTTCATATTCATGTTTATATTTATAAATATCGCTCTTTACGGTTGTGCGAGAAAAACCTTTATAAGTAGGATTATAAACTTTTCTAATATTATGCACAAAGTGAGGGTTAGAAGGAAAACTATAGGGTAAGCACATAACAGTAACTATTTTTGCCAATTCTTCCCGATTTTTTTTGGATCATAATATAAAATAGCACTAGTAATAGTGTTAATTTCCGGTTGAAATTGATTTGACCTGGTACTAAGGTCAGCCTAACTAGGTGCACTTATCCCCTCGGCCAAAGCTTTCATACAAAAATATCTAACTTTATCTTGGGGGTGTAGCAATATGTGTCTAGTCAAACATCCCCCCCCCCTCCGGACTTCCAACATATTTAAAAACTAACTCTTTGTCACAAGTTTTATACTTAGCCCTTTTTTTCTCTTAGTTGAGTAAAAAATGGCCAAACAATAGATGTTTCTGCCCATTTAGAAGGTTATCTAGAAAACGTAGGGGCAGTAACAGGAGGGTCAGACGGGGCATCATTTGGATTATTATTAGTTGAGTTAACTTCAGGAGCAGGACTAGTGGGTGTATCGTCATCCGGTTGCGTTTCATCAAAATCTATTTCTTCATCATCATTTTCATCAATAGTTGGATTACCATAAAGAGCATTCATATATTCATGATTTAATTGTTCATCGGTTGTAATATTATGGCAAATTTGACTCTCGGTAAATTATAATAAACTATTATCGCTATTAAGAATAGGAGGTGTAGGACGGGCAACAGGTTTGGGTCGGGGAGTCGGGGAAAGTGGAGGAGGAACAGATTGGCCACTAGATTCACCACTCTTGGATTTTTCCTTATTTTTACTAAATATTGTTTTTAAGGAATAAGCCTTCTTAATTAATCAAGCAATACAAAGTAAATAAAACAAACAAAACTATAATATTAAAACTTAACAGTTGGAACGAGTTTACCGAATTAACAAACAACTTGTTGAAAATTAATTATCGTTGAAGACTTCAATTCACCAATTTCACAATTTTGCACAAATTGTAACAATAAAGTAAGCAATTATAAAAGAAAATTAGAGAGAGATTGATGATTTTGTTAGAAAAATGAAAGAATGAGGAGGTATTTATAGTTGAAAATAGGGAAAAAATGTAATTATAAAAAGTTTGGGGTTAAAACAAAGTTGGAGGGGTTAAATGGCTATTTTATAAATAGCCAACGGCTATTTTGGCAGGTAAAACGGCCATATTTTAAATGCCATAACGGCTATAATGTGGCAGATTTTTTAAAAAAAAAATTAGTCGTTGGGCCCGGATAGGCCCGTTTAGGACCGCTTGAGCCGGCCCACTTCCCAATCGGTCCCGGTCTCGCGGGCCTCGCCTATGGGACCGGCCCACTACCCAGCCCACCTCTCCACGGTCCCGGTCCTATCCGGTTAGGACCATTTAGGCCCACCGCCCATTTGGGCTTGCAGTCCTGGGTCGGGGTCGGTCCTAACCGGCCCACATGCCACCCTTAGTAGTGGGTATTAAGTTTAATGAATTACAGTTAAATACGTATGATTTTGCATAATTTGGGTGCCGGCTTTTTATTATTACAATTCAATTTGGAAATTGGTTCGTGATGGATTATATGGTAGTTTTAAGACTTTCTTTTCTTGTATTATGATTTCTTTCGTTTCGTTGCCTATTGAAACAAACAGGTAATGAATAGTTAACTAGCTCTTTTCGTTACCAATTGATACCAATAGTTTTGTTTCTTGAAAAAGTTGAAGTCAGTGTTTCCGACGTGCTTGTACGGCTGAAGAAGATTGTAATGCTAACAAATTGTATAGCACCATAACTTTTTTACAATGAGTTTATGTTGAATTATATTGGCTTGAACATTTAACACATTTTAAAACTTCAAATTCCTAGACAAGTTGACTTTGACTATTTCTGACCAACTTAGTGGATGAAAAATGAGTTTTACCAAGACAACACAAAAAATACTACTTTTCCAAGTTTCAGTGGGTATATCACCTCCGATAAAATGATTAGCTATATTAAGTAATAAAAAATCGTGGAAAACAATGTGATCACCAAACCAACACACACAAACAATTTTGTAGAGGCTAAGCGGAAACTACGAATTAAATCTCTTGACAACCAACTTGTATAAAGGGCTGTCCGGTGCACTAAGCTCTCGATATTCACGGAGTTCAGAGAAGGCCAGAAACAAAGAAAAGGTCACTAGAACTTAAATGGGAAAAACAAATGTGAGAAATGAAGATTTAATCACAGCAACAGCTTTTATGGTAATGTTAAGGTTGCATGTGACAGCATATTATTATTATTATTATTATTATTATTATTATTATTATTATTGAGTTCAATAAAGACTAAAAGAAAGTGCGGGCCTCTCTAATCTACAACTTAGCTATGTTAGTCACATAGAAAATCACGTTTTTCAGTTGCACCAAGAAATGTCTTTAGATTGCTACATCTTAAAAAACTAAAACATATGGCACCAAAGGGTGTGACATAATAGTCAATAAAACGGGTTGAGAACCATGTGGTCTTAGTTTCAAATCACAGCATAGGCTAAAATGCTTGGTGATTTTTCCTCATATGTCCAAGCTATTATAGATAAAGTTATTCGGTATATGTACTGGTAGGAGGTAATAGATACTCGATGAAATTAGTCGAGATGAGCTCAAATTTCCTGGAGACCACGATTATCAGAAGAAAAAAACAAGTATAACATATGTTGGAAGGACAAGTGCATTTAATATGAGCCCTACTGTCACAACTCGCAATTTGGAGTTGTGATTTCGGTCAAGAACTGGTGAGAAAAGGTCCTTCTAATGGTCTGACGTAGAACTGTCTACTCGGGCAACTTGGGCTTTTTAATTTTAAGCATATATAGGAGGGGTATAGGTGATGAAAGCTACGACCTGCCTCCCCCATACGTGCTACCACCGAGCCGTATCGAATGAGCTACCTTGGGGGTAACCTCAAGGGCCTGCCTAGATGACTCAAAGGAGTGTCAAAGGTATCCACACGAGTTTGGGAACTCGTATGGACGGCGCGACGCCTTCGGGCCAGCGTTGGGCATCAAAGTGGTGCTGGAGGCTCGATGTGTGGAACGGCCAGCCCCGCGGGCTGCCGAATGTTGGAACGAGACCTCCGTGCCGATTGGATACTTGACGCACCTGTCATAGGGGCATCATGTGTCAACTTGTGAGCATGGCTTGGGTTCAACCATGCAAGCAAGGGTCCGTTGGCCTAAAGGTGCAGTTGTGGGTCGACACTGCACTATTCGGGATGGAAGCGTGTCGCGAGGGCAATGTATGGGCATGGCACGAAAGACGCGCATGACAATGGCCAAGGGCTAAAGGTTGCCTTACTCGGGCGAGGCACGAGCTAGTCGCGGATGCACTAGGCGAGTGTCAAGCTTGAGGATTGGGTTGTGCACGCGGGAGCGATGCTCAGTCTTGGGCGAGGGACAAGACATGTCCTAAGCCAATCCCCCAGGGCGCGCATGGATTGTGATCCTAAGATGAAGCACCACGACATGTCTAGGGCCAAGGGCCTAGGCATCTTACGGGCGGCACAAGTTGGGGCGAGCCTACGGGCGAGTCCCACCAACAGGCACAGGATCGTGCTTGGAAATCCTGGGAAAGGAGACAGGCTGGCCTGCAGCGAGGGGAACTGCGGGCGCCGCACGGGCGAGCAGGTGTCGCTACCCAATGTAAGGATTTGGGCCCGTGACACCTACAAGTGGTAGATGGGCATGGGAACGAAGTGGAAAATGGCCACTTGGCTGCTCTGAGTGGGGAAATAGGGTTTGCCCATATCAAAGGAAAACAAAATTATGGACACATGCATGAGTTGAAATACAACAAATCTTCAATTTCAGAAATGGATCTTCAGTATCTAAAATAATGAGTCAAGCATGAAGCTCTATAATTAACAACCGGAGGCGAACCCCAAAAATTGAGTTTTGAACTTATAATACGGCTCGGTTTGGGAACTTTAGGATCAAGATCAAAATAAACTAATCAAGTTTTCTAATCTAGTTTGGTTGATGAATTTTCAAATGGAGGCAACCCCCAATCGGCTGGGTTGAAGTCAAGTAAAGAACTCAAAACCTGATCAGCAACTTCATGATATGAACTGTCCAACCTTGCATCTGGAACCATAACCACTGACCTGCATACAGTGCATAAAACCCACGTCAGTAGATGATGATACCCTGACCATGAGCAGAGCTTTTATACATTCGTATGGAAAACACATTTATATAACATCAAGGCAAAAAATCAGGAACAAAGTAGACAACAACGTGCTATGGAGATAAAAGCAAGATCAGTGACTTCATCTAAACATGCAAGAGGCATACAAGATATCTTCAATGAATTATTGGGTATGCATCAGAATGAAAAGAGAAGAGCAAAGGAGCAAAAATAAAAGAAAAATTGAAGTGAAAGGAACTTGAGCACATCTCATTTTTAGGGTTGTAAAGGAAAATGTGCAAAGGAAATTTGTTCACATTTACTTCCCACTGGACCAAATTCCGTCCATATTACCTCTTATTTTCTTCTTCCCTTTAGTTTCTGGTTTCTAACAAGTAATCTTCTACATCAATGAAAATTAAAATGCAACTTCAGGACTCGCTTGGCATACGTTGCATCTACCAGGAAAAAAACCTCATCAACATAGAGAACTTCGGGAATTTTTAGTAGTTAAAGCATGCTACATGCCTCTTAGAACCCAAAAATATATTGCGAAAGAAATGGACTTTGAGCCTAACTCAATCCCAAAAGCTAGCTCACGAGATGAGGATTGCCCAAGACAATATACCATGAAACCCTCATCCCACTGATGTGGAAACTCAACACCCCTCGCACGTTCAAGACTAGACATCTGGAGCATGAACAATATAATATAGGGTCCCAACATCGGATAAAACAAGAATTGGGTAGGTCTGGCTCTGATACCATGTGAAAGAATTGGACCTTGGATCTAATTCAACCCCGAAAGTTAGCTCATTTAGTGAGAATTGCCCAATACCATATAAAGAGACCATGAAACCCTCATCCTACCAATGTGGTAACTCAAGAGTAATAATAGTAGGAAACAAAGGTGAGAAAGTTCAAAGGTTATGAAAATGGTTAACACTCCACACATATGAATATATCAAATTAAAACAAGAAGAAAAAAAAGATAGCCTTATAATGGATAAAAAAGGAAAACTCCGTTAGAAACTAATTTGAAAAGACAAAAACCAGAGAAACACCAAAAAAGGAACCATGTTACAAGGACTCTGATGATCACTATTAGCAAGATATTTGTGTCTGTATATTTAAGGACACAAACAAGGACTCTTGTCTATCCATCATGGGTAAACACTGGAGTTTGCATGGGTGTCAGAGGAAATTTCAGGGTCCTGGTAAAGTAGCAAACAACTGAGGCAGTTGATGGCGGAAAAGTAATATAAATCTTTTTGCTTATCAGATGACCTTGAAGGGGCAGAAAAAGAATTTAAATTATAACACGAGGAAGCATCGTTAAACTTGATTGGTTCAGAGTTTCTTGAAAGTCAAGACAAAATTCACAATAGGAAGAAGAAAAAAGCAAGATCCTGAAAAAAAAAAAAAAAGGCTTGGAGACCAAGTAAATTGACTTGTCAGAATCCAGAAAGAGGAGAATGGACAAAAACTAGCAGCTAGATGAAACAAGTGTCGTCAGTGCAATAGAAAGATATATAAAAGGTAACCTTGTTTGCTATACTGAGCACGTAGCTCAAACATGGAGAACCATACCAAAATCATATTGTTCCTTCAATAAATTTTAACTAGGTGTTATCTTCAAGAGATTTACACCATCTATGAGTTAATCAACAAAACATAATCTTAGTTCCAAATTATTGAGATATACTCATAAAATCAATCAGTGTAACCTTTTGTAACGACTCAGCCGATCGTTTTGTGTATTGTAGCCCTATTCCTTTATTTATTGCCTCTTTTATGTTCTTTTGTGGTTATGTGACTTACCGGGGTGGTTGGTTTGGTTTCAGGAAAGTGTTGGAGTGAATTGGGACACTTAGTCCCAAGGTTGGAAGCTTAAGTTGAAAGAGTTGACCGCAATTTGACTTTTGTGTACACGACTCTGGAATGGTATTTTGATCATTCAAATAGCTTCGTATGGTGATTTTGGACTTAGGCGTGTGTCCGGATATTGATTTGGAGGTCCGTAGGTTGATTTGGTGCTTTTTGATGAAAGTTGAAAAGTTGAAGGTTTGAAAGGTTGAGAGGTTTGACCAGGAGTTGACTTTGTTGATAACGGATTCGGATTTTGGTTCCGAGAGTTGGAATAGGTCTGTTGTGTCATTTGGGACTTGCATGCAAAATTTGAGGTAATTCGGAGTTGATTTGATATGTTTCGGCATGAGTTTTGGAAGTTGAAAGTTCATTAGTTTCATTAGGCTTGAACTGAGGTATGATTCGTGATTTTATTGTTGTTTAATGTGATTTGAGGATTCGAGTAAGTTCGTATTGTGTTTTAGGACTTGTTAGTATGTTTGGATGAGGTCCGGGGGTCTCGGGTGTTTTTCGGATGGGTTTCGGACCGTTTCTCCATGTTTTGGCATAGCTGATTCTGATGTCTGGTTTTCTTCTTCGCGATCACGGAAGGGCTGTCGTGATGGCGTATTTTTGGAAGGCATGCGGGTTGTTCTTCGCGTTCGCGAAGTGATAATCGTGTTCGCAATGATTTGATATGCAGTGGCCTTCGCAATAGCATTATGATCGTCGCGTTCGCGTAGAAGGTAGGTCGGCTAGGAGCATCTGGTTGTAAGCCTTCGCGACCGCGAAGCAATGCCCGCATTCGCGTAGTGTCACGGTGCGTTGTGCTTCGCGTTCGCGTCCTTGGCCTCGCGTTCGCGTAGGGTCTTTTGAGGAGCTGGAAGTTTGTTCTTCGCGATCGCGAAGGATATGCCAGGCAGAATGTTTTAAATACTCTATTTCGAGGGTTTGGTTATTATATCACAATTTGGGTTAGACCGTTAGAGAGCTCGGTTTTGGGCGATTTTGGAGGGGATTTTCACAATTTGGATTGGGGTAAGTATTTTTTACTCGGATTTGTTATTATTTCATGATTCCATCATTGTTTTTAGCATTTAATTGGTGATTTATAGTGAACAAATTGGGGATTTTAGTAAAAACTTTCCTAAATTATAAAATGAGGATTTGAAGGTCGATTTAAGGTCGGAATTGAATGAAATTGGTATGGTTAAACTCATAATTGAATGGTTGTTCGGAATTTATAAGTTTGATCGGGTTCAGGGGTGCGAGCCCGGGGTTGACTTTTTGGGTTAACTTTTCGATTTTGATAAAGATCGAAACTTTATTGTTCGAAGTTGTTTCCTACGGCATTATTTGATGATATTAAGTTGTTTGTGACTAGATTCGAGTCGTTCGGAAGCCGATTCGCGTGGGAAGGGCTTTTCGGAGTATTGAGTCCTGCGTTGTGAGGTAAGTAACATATCTAAACTTGGATTTGAGGGTATTTAACCCTGGGAACTATGTTATGAAAGGTATTGGGGTGACGTATGCGCTAGGTGACGGGCGTGTGTGCGTGCACCGGTGTGCTCATGATTTGAGGTGGCTTTTAGACTATTATGGGATTGGTTTGCTCTCGTGCCTCGTCCTATCCATGTTTCTAAACCTGTATGATCATTTGAGTTCTGATTCATGTTAGAAATCATGTCTAGGCTATGTGCTATTTGTTTGAGACTCGATAGGGCTATTCTTGTTGTTTATGAGCTATTTGCCTTAATAGTACACACGCTCTCAATCATGATGCTATATCCGTGTATGATATATCTGTCTCAGTACTTTCTTATTTGATTCCTCACATGTTGTTGATGCCTCATATGTGTAACATTGTTGAATTGAATACTGTGAAATGTGGTTAAGTGAGACTTGACCAGTTGATGACTGAGCTTGAGCCATAGAGCAGATTGGTATTGATTTTGAGGTGACACGTACGCCAGGCTCATATTGAGCCACGTGTTAATGATTTGGGGCGAAGCGTGCACTAGGCCTCACTAATAGGCTATATGATTATGGTTAGTGCTTGGGCAGAATCCGCCCCTCCGGAGTCTGACATGCCAGCAGTGGGCGCATGCACAGTGTTTTATATACCTGCTCGATGAAGAGCAGTTTTGTCAGGCACTCGTACAGTGCTAAGTGTTGATGTGTGGTTATTCTTAATGGTTTCATAGTGATATTGTTGATTTGACATATAGGCATAGAGATGTACCTTCCTCATGCTAGCTGGTAAATGAAGCGTCTTATCCGTGTTGGGCTTAAACTGTTATACTTGGAAAGCATGCCTAAATTTCTGAAATGTGAACAAGGTGAACATAATTTCATTGAGTTACTTGCTTCTAATGTTTCCTTCATATTCTGAATTGTTACTGGTTATTGATATTGGTCTCTGACTGCTGTTTCGTAGCTCGTCACTGCTTTCAGCCCAAGGTTAGTGTTATTACTTATTGAGTACATGGGGTCAGTTGTACTCATACTACATTCTGCACTTCGTATACAGATCCAGGTACTTTCGGACTAGGTGATCTCTAGAGTTATGTTGCTACCAGCTTTTGGGCGACTACGAGGTAGCTGTTATACCGTCCGCAGAACTTGAAGTTCTCTTTCGTTATTTCTACTATTACTGTTCTACTATTCAGACAGTTATATTGAGAATTTGGCCTTGTATTTGATACTCAGTAGTGCTCATGTACTCGTTGACACCAGATCCTTGGGATGGTTGTAGCAGTATTGTGGTTGTTTTCATCAGATATTTCATGATATTTCCGTTGTTGAGCTTATTAAACCATGTTTATCCAATTCGTTGTGTTTGTGTGACTGTTGGATTGCCTAACAAGTAGTGTCAGGCGCCGTCGCGGCTCTGGTGGGAGTTGGGTCGTGACAAGTTGGTATTAGAACACTAGGTTATGTAGGTCTCTCGAGTCATGAGCAAGTTTAGTAGTCTTACGGATTAGTACAGAGACATCTGTACTTATCTTCGAGAGGCTACCGAACTATTAGGAAACTTCACTTTCTTGCATTTTTTTTGTCGTGCGAATTTATTATTTCCGAAGTTTGAATCTTGACTCTTTTATATTCTCGCAGATGGTGAGGACACGTACAGCCGGATCAGGCGGACAACCACCTGTACCACCAGTTAGGGCCACGAAAGGTCGGGGCCGAGATGAGGCTCATACTACAGCCAAAGAAGCACCTGTGGAGCCACTAGTTTCTCCAACTGAGGAGCAGGTACCAGATATTGTTGAGCCGGTGGGACCAGCTCAGGCACCGACAGTGCCTTTTTTTTTAAAAAAAATCCAACGACCCGGGCTTTCACCTCCCGTGGTGATAGGGGGTTTGGCATTGACACCAAGAAAAGGTACAATATGAGGGGGACATAAAACCAATACCTCCCGTTAAATTACATAATTATAAATCTACAAATAAGACATATCTAGTACATATAGCAGATCCAACAATGGAGTCATATTTTTTTTTTAATTCCACGTCACAATCTTATTACCACTTGTAACGCAACAGTTACAATTTGAAGGAGAGGATAGCCTTGCCTTCTTAGAAAGATGTGAATTTGACACGGCAAATGCATACAAACGTTACAATGATTTGAGGCAATCTGACAAAACAGAAAGTGGTTATAAGTTCTAGAATTCATGTTGGCTCATATACTAGATTGCTCGGTCTTATCCTCTTGACTCGGAAAGTTGAAATTTGCCATCTATCTACATTAAGTAACCCTCTAACCTGCCTTGGCAATGTGTCAAAGTAGGTATACATGAATATCTCCTCTAACTGGTGACTTAAAGAGGCCATCTTGTCCGTAACTTGATTTGCTTCTCTAAAGCAATGTTTAATGACAAGATTCTTATCTTGAACCAACTGCTTTATCTCCTTTACAGTATTTTTGATCCTCCATGGTGTGGACCAAGAACCTTGAATGCAGTTAAGCAGCAGCAAGGAATCAGTCTCACCTACAATTAACCCATAACCTTGTTGGATGCACCATTTTAAACCAAAAAGGAGTGCTTCCGCTTCTGCAAAATTACTGGATCCTTGCCCCAAAGGTATCGCATATGCCATAATCATCCTACCAACACTATCCTTGACCACACCACCACCCCCACAGCTCCCATTAATACAACTCCCATCACTATTTACCTTAACAAACAATAGTGGTGGTCTAAGCCATTTAACCACAGTGAAGGAATTTTCAACCAGGGAAATGTCAAATAGTTTACAAATGTCCTCCCATTTACAACCAATAACAATTTTCCTGAAATGAGAGTTAACAATCTGGAAAATATTAAAGGTAATGAAACAAATAGATCTATTGATTGATGGCCTCTCCATTTCATACCTGCTGCAGCACCTTGATCTCCACAACTCCCACACAACAATAGGAGGAAGAATTTTACAAACAAAAGAAGCTACAGAGTTACCGGCTCTATGGTTCCAGCAATTAGAGAAAAGGTTCCTCAAGGAGGTGTTTCTATGTTCAATTCCTACCCTTCCAGCAATGTTTCCCCACAATTGTTGCGCAAACTGCCCGTGACAAAATAAGTGCTTACAATTTTCCACGCCTGGGCTCATATTTGGTGGTGGACAACAGTTACATTTAGAAGGTAATGGATTTATGCCATAATTTGGAGTCAAAGGAGCAAAATCCTTTCTCTGCCTCAAAGAATTCCAAGCTGAAGCCACAGAAAAATTTCCAGAAGTAGATATTGTCCATACTGGGTCATCATCCTCTTCTTGATTGATTGTAATCTTCACAGATGTTACAAGGTTCTTCACAACTTTTGGAGGATGAATTTGCAATCGAGACCAGTCCCATTGCCCATTATTATACACTTCATTGACTCTTGTATTATCATAGCCCACACCTTCCGCTAGACTTGTGCATAGAGGACCAAAATTAGTCCAATTATCATACCAGAAGCTGCAATTTCCTCTCCCAATTCTCCATAAAATATTTTGCTCCACTTCATACTTCAGTTTGCACATAGCCTGCCAATTATGGGACTGGCCGGCTGACCACTGTCTAAATAGTAGATGGTATGTACTGCAATACTTGGCTCTAACAAACTGAGACCACAATGAATTTGTGGTCCTCATTATCCACCATTGTTTAGCAGTAAAAGCTTTGCATATGTCTTCTAACTTCCTGAAGTTAGCTCCTCCCTCATTATATAGTAGGCACAACTTAGACCAAGCAGTCCAATGGTATCTGTCACTATCCTCTTGGCCTGACCAAAAGAACCTAGCAAGATACCTCTCAATTGTAACAATAGAGCCTTTGGTTGGATGAACTGCAGCAAGTGTATGTATGTTTAGGGCTAGTAGTACATGTCTGATAAGTACTGCTCTACCTCCCGTAGATAAGAACTTCAGATGCCACCCTCTTATTTTGTTAATCACCTTGCTAACCATGTTTGAGAAAATTGATACCTTCTTTCTACTAGAGTAGATAGGGCACCCAAGATATTGGATTGGTAGTGGTTCATGTCTCATCCCTGTAATTCTCCTTATCCTAGTGATAGATCTTTGAGTTGCAGATGGAGCCAGAGAAAAGCTGCATTTATCCTTATTGATTTGTTGTCCCGAAATCTGCTCATAAGTGGATAAAGAGTCTAGGACCTGCTGAAGGGTAGCCTTCCCCGTTAGAAAACAAAATAGCATCGTCAGCAAAAGTAAGATGATTCACCTGGGGTCCTCTATTGTTCATGTAGAAACCTCTATACCTCCTATTTTTCTGAAGATCAATCAATAATTGGGACAACAGTTCAGCACTCAAGACAAAGAGAGAGGGGAAAGAGGATCACCTTGTCTTAGTCCCCTCCCGGATTTAAAAAAACCATGCCTACAACCATTAACAATAAGGGTGTACCAATTATTGCTTATATATCTGTGAATAATCTCAATCCATCTCTCAGAGAAGCTCATCTTCCGAAGCATATAACATAAATAGGTCCATGAAACCCGGTCATATGCTTTGGCCATATCCAACTTCAAAACTACATTACCCTCATCCACATGTTTCCCAATATCATTCACTATTTCCTGAGCCAACAGAATGTTTTCTGTAATGGCTCTCCTTTTAACAAAACCACTCTGGTTGTGTGAGATGATTCTGGGCAATACTGAGCTTAGCCTAGCATTCAACAGCTTGGCAATAATTTTGCTAGACACGTTACACAAACTAATTGGCCTAATATCAGAGAATGTTTGAGGAGATTCCACTTTTGGAAGCATCACTAGGCATGTGTGAGTGAAAAACTTTGGTAGTTGAGCACCATTAAAGAAGGCAACTATAGCATTAAGGACATCCATAGCAATAATAGGCCATGCACTTTGATAGAATCTGCCTGTGAGCCCGTCTGGCCCCGGGGCGCTGTTAGGGTCTATCATGAAAACAGAATTCTTAACCTCCTCCATAGTCGGAGAAGCTATGAGGAAATTATTATCTTCAACAGTGACTGTTCTTCTTACCACCTCTAGAATACTAGAGTCTTGTATGGTAGTTCCCGCACTGAATAAGTTTTGAAAAAAATCGACTGTTGCTCCTGCTACCTCTTCAGTACCTTCCATAGTGTTTCCACTCTCATCTCGGATTCTCTGAATATTTAACTTTCTTCTTCTATCTTTAATCACGGCATGGAAGAAAGCTGTGTTAGCATCACCATCAGTCAACCATTTTACCCTAGCCTTTTGCCTTAATATAGAGTCCTGCAACTTCAGGAACCTAGTAAATTCTGCTCTTGTCTTAGATAAGGCCATTCTTGCTTCAGGAGATGGATTATTCAGCATAGTTTCCTCCAAGCTGTTAATGAGAACTTCAAGTGTTTTTGGCTCTTCATAGATATCACCAAAAGCCTGCCTGGACCAGGCGCTTAAGGTGGAGATTACCTTTTTTATCTTCTGGTGGAGGACATATAAGGGGTTGCCTACAATATCTTCTGACCATACCTGCTGGACTTTCTCCAAATATTCCTCATGATCCACCCAAATGTTGAGAAATTTAAAATATTTCACATATTCAGAATTAGTTGAGACAGCCTTGATCAATAATGGAACATGATCAGAACACGATCCCGATAGATGTGTGACGACTCTGTTCCCAAGAGCATCAAACCATTCAGCATTATACACTAATCTATCTAACCTCTCCCAAATAGTGTTTGGCGGATCTCTATTGTCACACCACGTGAAATTAGACCCATAAAAGCCGGCATCTTGAAGACCGCAATCAGATAAACAAGCTAGAAAGTCTAGGCTATCTTCAACTCTGAAAGGTCTTCCTCCTCTCTTCTCCTCTTCACATGTAATAACATTAAAATCACCCACCACACCCCAAGGACCAGAAATTCTGTTAGCAGTAGATCGCAACTCCTCCCAGAGCTCCTCTCTCATGGACTCATCACACTTTGCATAGACAACAGTGAGAAACAAGGGTGTCGTTCTTGAAGGAATGGAAATCTGCAAAAGCATCTGTTGTTCTTTATCTTCAATAACCTCCACAACATATTCACCTGACCAGAAAATCCAAATCTTGTTGGAACAGTATGCATAACAAGATTGGAAGCTCAATGCCCTTTTATATTTGTCAATCTTTCTAACATTCACCATTGGTTCTTGTAGGAACACGAGGAATTCTGTATTGTTGTTTGAGGAGTTTGAGTCTTTCACACGCTCCTTGAGATCCCACTCCCCTAATATTCCACGATATTGTGCTAATCATGGGAAACATTAGAGGTGGTGGCATTTGGTTCAAATTTGTTGTTTCTTTTGCCTCCCTTCAGGAACATAACAGCTCTCCCAACATTTGAGCTTATCATCCCTCTAGGAGACAAGTTGTTGAAGTAAGTAACATTTTGATGCACTAGCCTAGCACTGCCATTTTCATCTAGGGGAAACTCCTTACCCCCCCCCCCAAAATCTGTTCATCATCGGATTTAGAACACCTTTGTTCCTCTACAATGGGTTCCATAAAATTGACAGCATCGATCGTAGGAAGAGCTAAATTATGTAATCCTCCTCCTCCGGTATTTATAAGGCCCTCATTCAAAGTAGCAAGACTTGAGTTACTTCCCCCAGGATCTTCTGGCAATCCATTTTGATCACACTGATCAAGATGATCAACATGTGTATTCACTGTACATTCTGTAGTAGGGACTTCATGAAATACATGATCCACATCAAGGAGTTCTAATTCCTTCTCCTTAGCCTTATTTGCAGCAATCCTAGCCGAGAGCTCTAAACAATATTGGACTTACAATTGGTTTACCAATATTAGGTTCATTCTCCAATCTGACCCCACCAGGGTCGGTTGTACCAATATTACTTATTCCTGGCCTTCAGGAGGCCTTAGCCCCAATTTTGACTGTGTGCACAAGCCTGGCTCAGGCGGTTTTGATTCCAGTTGCACCGGCTACCTCACAGGTTGGGGGAGGTGCCCAGACTCCCGACGCCCGTACACTAGAGCAACTAGCTCAGGGTCTTCAGACACCGGGGTGTTACCAGTTCAGCCGGTTACTGCTGTTCCGGCCGAGGTTGGTCCACCTTTGACCGATGAGGAGCGGAAAAGGTTAGAGCAGTTTGGGAGGCTTAAACTGCTAGAGTTCAGCGGAGGAGAGTCAGAGGATGCTCAGGATTTTCCAGACAGGTGTCAGCGGATTCTTCGCACAACGGGTATTTTGGAGATCTATAGAGTTGTATTTACTACTTTCCAGCTGACAGGGGCAGCCTATAGATGGTGGCAGGCTTATGAGTTGAGCAGGCCAGTTGGCGCAACGCCACTTACATGGCATGAGTTCTCAGTTATTTTCTTAGAGAAGTTTGTCCCACAGACTCGCAGAGAGGTGTTGCGTAGAGACTTTGAGCAGCTACGCCAGGGGGATATGACTGTGACTCGGTACGAGATGAGATTCGCGGATCTGGACCGTCATGCTATATGGTTGGATCCTACTAAGAGAGAGGATCAGGAGGTTCATTGATGACTTCAACTATGGTCTACGCTACAGTCTGGCTCGAGAGCCCGAGACGGATGCTAGGTTTGACCAGGTGGTCGAGATTGCTAGGCGCTTGGAGCAGGTTCGCAGGCTTGAGCGCGAGGAGAGAGAGGGCAAGAGGCCCCATGGTTTAGGTGGTTTTAGTGGTACCTCGTCTGGAGGTCAGTCACATCACAGCAGGGGTCGTCCTTTTAGGCCTGCTCAGATGACTCGTCAGGTTCCTCGTGGTTCTTCAGCTAGCCACGGTTCTTACAGCACCGTCCAGTTCAGTCGTCTTTCAGTGCACTTCCAGCTCAGAGCTCGTACCGTGCTCCATCAGTTCAGGGTTCGTCAGTACCGGGTTCTTCCAGTGGCTATTCTAGTTCTTGGGGTCCGATTCAGGCCCTACAGTCATTTCCAGTTCGAGGTTACATTGTGGAGAGTTGGGCATGTGAGGAAGTATTGCCCCCGTCATTACAGAGGTCCAGTGCATTAGGGAGGCCAGACTATGACTCCTGCACCAATTGCTACCCCACCCGCTCAGCCAGCTCCGGGAGGAGGTCGTGTGGGTCGAGGTCGCCATGGGGGGAGGGGCAGTCAGGTGGTGATCATGCTCGTTTCTATGCATTTTCCGCCAGAACAGAGGCAGTTGCTCCTGATACTGTGATCACAGGTATTGTTTCAGTGTGCCACAGGGATGCTTCCGTATTATTTGACCTTTATTTCACTTATTCATATGTGTCATCATACTTTGCTCGTTACTTGGATATGCCTCGTGATTCGTTAGTTATGTCTGTTCATGTATTTACACCGGTGGGTGATTCTATTGTTGTGAACCATGTGTATCGGTCGTGTGTGATGACTATTGGGGGTTATGAAGCCGGAGTCAATCTTTTACTGCTTAGCATGGTTGATTTTGACGTGATTTTGGGCATGGACTAGTTGTAGCCATGTCACGCTATTCTTGATTGTCACGCTAAGGCCGTGACATTGGCGATACCGGTGATGCCGAGGTTGGAGTGGAGAGGTTCCCTGGATTATGTTCCTAGTAGGGTGATTTCACATTTAAAGGCTCAACGGATGGTTGAGAAGGGATGTTTGGCGTACTTGGCCTTTGTGGGAGATGTTAGTGCTGATACTCCTACCGTCAAGTCGGTTCTCGTAGGGCGACCGGGGCAGACCGAGTCAGAAAGGCTTTGATTACTCAAGGTTCATATTAGGGAAAGGAGAGTGAGGGGAAGAGGGGTTCACAGGGGCCAGAAAGACTCGATCATAGGAATTTAGAATACCTATGTGCTGGTAAACGAAAATCACCTCGACCGGATCAGAGTATACAAGAAAGTCGAATCAGGCCGCCCTTTGCCTTGAAAGAATTCACACGCGGCCACCCCGGTGGCTAAAATCATCTCAAAGCTGAAGTGAAGAAAAAAGTTTTCCCCAGCCCCTTCTCATCAATGGACTCTTGACGTATACGAAGGAGTGCGGTTCGTTCGAGAAATTCCTACCTCTCTATCTATCTCTGAGATGTTTGGATTTTTCAAAACCTCAATGTCCCGGCTATTCACGGAACGTCAGAAGCATATGATTAATCATCTGTTTCCGGAAGAAATCAAAGAATTTCTTGGGAATCCTACAAGATCCGTTCCACTCCTTTCCAACTCATTTCTCCGGTTCAACAATTTCAATACCGTGTCCCTTCTCAAGGGCGGCAGATGGGTCTAGAGAACTCCTTCGTCAATTATCTTGATGTCGAAAGGGAAGAGGACAGGGGAGGGAGAAGGAGCCCTTGACCCGGAGGAGGATTTATTCAATCACATAGTTTGGGCTCCTAGAATATGGCGCCCTTGGGGCTTTCTATTTGATTGTATCGAAAGGCCCAATGAATTGGGATTTCTCTATTGGTCCAGGTCAGCGCTTTTTTGAAAAGATCGGGCTCGGAATTATTGGAAGAGTTCTTAACGTCGGAAGAACAAGTTCTTTCTTTGACCTTCCCCCGAGGTTTTTCTGAAGGAGTCGTCATTTTCTATCAAGAACACCGAAGTGGACGATAGGCAAGAGAAGGCAGAGGAGTGGACCTGACAAGCATAAGATTCATTCAATAGCCAAGCTGGAGAGTATGCACCACTCCGAAGTACTAATAACTAAGTTGAGAAGAGAGCGGGGCAGGCCATTGACGAAAGTGAACTATAGACTACTTACCAAAGACCATAGAAAAACAAAGGCCCCCTCTTTCTCCAGAACATGGACTCAATCCACATCCCTTGCTTTGGCGCTGCTTTATGATAATGAAACCAACCAGCAAAAAACATTTAACGCTGCAAAGACCAATCCATCTCACTCTCTTTCGGTCCGAAGCCGATAGGAAGTGAAAGTCGCTGAGGTAAGTTCATCAATGAACTTCTATGAAATGGTTTCATGGGATTCTGAGAAGTGCTAATTCGGTTCAGATAGACGTCCAATAAGAGCACCTGTTTTCCTAACCTTTTTCGATAAAGTTTATCCATCATTTTTCAAGATGACCTGGAAAGGCTTGACCCCTCGTGTTTAGTTGCCATCGTTGCTTTATTTCCTGCTAATTTATCTGCTAATGTCTAATGTTTTTACTTATCCAAAACGTCTACTGCTGCTTATGGCTGGATAGATAAATATTTGGATTTTTGCGATTATATTATAATAGGGATTGCTGAGTATCTTACTTTTCGTGGAGGATTAGTTTTATCAATTTCTTTCCATTTGTATCTGCTGCAAAAGAATTTGTCGAAGTGGTGGAACAAGCTTTCCTATTAAAAGCTGCTAGGTGAATCAAGTTGTTGTGCGGAGCATGAATAAGGTGGATTTTTCCGTGGGACATCCAAGTTTTCTTTTCGAAATGAAAGATTGAACGGGCTCCGCGTTCATTTCGTTGGCAGAAACGATCCATTCCATTCGGGGCTTCGGGTAACCCAAAAATGAAGTCTTTTGACTTTGAGAATCAATGCTATAATTCAAGGGCCCATCAGCAGAAATGTCTCGAGGAGTTCGACGTATTGGGTGTATCTGTATTTATAGAAGCGGTAGGTAGGCGGCGGATGTGTGACGTTTGGAGTTGCCGTTCGTGCACATGTCCCTAATGGAAGAATGAGTGATCTCATCAACCACCAATCGTTCCTTATGATTCTAGGGGTTTAGGATAGGAAGAGGGCTAAGCTCAACTCAGAGGTAGGCAAACCTGAGTTTAGAGCCACCTCAATTCGGGATGTCGGAACATCAACCGGATCGGAAACCGGAGTCTTTTTATTTTGCATATCTCGAGGTCGTACCCAAACAATAATATTCCAGAGGGAAATGCACCTAAGATCAAATATTTTGAGCCGGCTTCCGTAGGAGGGGGAGATGAGAGATATTTTGTTCCACCACAGAAAATTATTTGATTCTTGTCTTTCAAAAAATTTCCACGATATACCGGGAAGATTTCGTGAGACTCTGCTTGGCAAACGAGTTGATTATTCAGGACGTTCTGTCATTGTCGTGGGTCCTTCACTTTCATTGCATCGGCTAAGAGCAGCGGATACGGATAGAAGACCAAGAGCGGATTTCTTATATAGCTAGAA
Source organism: Nicotiana tomentosiformis (assembly GCF_000390325.3). Taxonomy (NCBI): domain Eukaryota; kingdom Viridiplantae; phylum Streptophyta; class Magnoliopsida; order Solanales; family Solanaceae; genus Nicotiana; species Nicotiana tomentosiformis. The sequence continues at coordinate 42,565,583 of NC_090822.1, forward strand.
CGACCCTCACAAATTGCGAATACTAATTTGTTACGAATTAATCGGATTGAGGACAAGCAGCCCTGCACTAAGCAAGTCGTAGTCCCAACTTTTTTTCTCCTTCGATAGAGTTGGATTGGAAGAGTCAATTACCCTTTAAGACTCAATTACAAAGAGCAATGTAATCGAACCAGGAAATTACATCGCACCTTTTCTAGGGGTAAAGACGATGCTCTCATTTGGGGATGGGTGAATTCTTATAGATCCATCCCCCGAGGGAACTAGACATGATAATTTTTAATCATCCAGCTCCGGCCTTTTGATTATGATGCATCATGAACGTGCCAATATGTGATCGGGGTGAGCGATGGTTAGATATAGGGGCGGCTTCGCCGGCTTGGATTGGAAGGAAGGGCTTCGCTTTCCGATCATTTTTTGAGGCCAGTTTGGATGAGTGTGGGCAAGTTCGGGATTCACTATCGCTTTCCGCTTGGAGTGGCTCACCCCCTTGTCACTTAAAGGGTGAAGTCGCCAAAGCGAGTCTAAAGGCCAAAGAGTCATCTTTGAAGGCTACTATAGTGTTTTGGTTTGACACTGCTTCACACCCCCAAAAAAAAGAAGGGAGTTACGTCTGAGTTAAACTTGGAGATGACTTTCCAGATGTGTTTCTAGCAAACCTGTCGGGCATGCCACCCGACAAAGACATTGATTTTGGTATTGACTTGGTACCGGACACTCAGCCCAACTCTATTTCACCGTACCGCAGGGCACCTATAGAGTTGAAGGAGTTGAAAGAACAGTTGCCGGAACTACTTGATAAGGGCTTCATCAGGCCTTGTGTGTCACCGTAGGGTGCACCGGTTCTATTTGTGAGGAAGAAGGATGGTACTATGAGGATGAGTATTGACTACAGGCAACTGAACAAGGTTACTATTAAGAACAGGTTCCCACTACTGCGCATTGATGACTTATTTGATCAGCTTCAGGGTGCTAGAGTGTTCTCGAAGATTAATTTGAGGTAAGGGTATCATCAGTTGAAGATCGGGGATTCAGATATTCCGAAATGACTTTCAGGACCCACTATGGCCACTATGAGTTTCTGGTGATGTCTTTCGGGCTGACTAATGCCCCAGCAGCTTTTATACACTTGATGAACAGCATGTTCCTACCATATCTTGATTCCTTCGTCATAGTATTCATTGATGATATATTGGTGTACTCACGCAGCCAGGAGGATCATGAGCAGCATCTGAGGATAGTACTCTAGACTTCGAGGGAAAAGAAGTTACTCCCTCCATTTCAATTTATGTGAACCTATTTGACTGGGCACGGAGTTTAAAAAAAAAAAAGACTTTTGAACTTGTAGTGTACAATGAGGCACATATATTTTGTGTAGCTATAAATCATTGCATAAAAGTAAATTGTTTCCAAATAAGAAAAGTGGTCATTCTTTTTGGCATGGACTAAAAAGGAAATGGGTTCACATAAATTGAAACGGAGGGAGTATATGCTAAATTCTCCAAGTGTAATTTTGGCTTGATTCAGTGGCGCGTTCTTGGGGCACGTGGTGTCCAGTGAAGGGATCAAGGTGGATCTGAAGAAGATTGAGGCAGTTCAGAATTGGCCTAGACCGTCTTCAGCTATAGAGATTCGAAACTTCTTGGGTTTGGCAGGTTATTATCGCCGTTTTGTGGAAGGTTTCTCGTCAATTGCTACACCTTTGACTAAAATGACCGAGAAGGGTGCTCGTTTCAGATGGTCTGACGAGTGTGAGGTAAGCTTTCAGAAGCTCAAGACTGCATTGACTGGTGTTGCCTATAAGTTCGGGGTCTTACATCGTGTATTGTGATGCGTCGCGTATTGGGCTTGGCGCGGTGTTGATGCAGGACGGTAGGGTAATTGCCTATGCGTCTCGGCAGTTGAAGGTTCATGAGAAGAATTACCTTGTGCATGACTTAGAGTTGGCGGCCATTAATCACGCGCTGAAGATTTGGAGGCACTATCTATATGGTGTTCCATGTGAGTCTATACCGACCATCGAAGTCTCCGGCACCTGAAGCAGAAAGACCTTAATTTGCAGCAGCGGAGATGGTTAGAGTTGTTGAAAGACTGTATCACCATATTATATCATCCGGGGAAGGCCAATGTACTAGCCAATGCAGTGAGTATGAAGGCTGAGAGTATGGGCAGTTTGGCATATTGACCAGTAGCAGAAAGGCCACTAGCCATAGATGTTCGGGCTTTAACCAATCAGTTTGTGAGATTGGATGTTTCGGAGCCTAGCCGAATTCTTGCTTACATTGTAGCACAATCATCGTTGTTGGAGCGTATCAAGGCTCATCATTTTGATGATCTTCACTTGGTGTTGAAGGATCATGAGCAGCATCTGAGGATAGTACTCCAGACTTTGAGGGAAAAGAAGTTACTCCCTACGTTTCAATTTATGTGAACTTATTTGACTGGGCACGGAGTTTTAAAAAAGAGAGAAAATATTTAAACTTGTGGTGTAAAATTAGGCACATATATTTTGTGTAGCTATAAATCATTGCATAAAGGTAAATTGTTTCCAAATAAGAAAAGGGGTCATTTTTTTGACACGGACTAAAAAGAAAATAGGTTCACATAAATTGAAACGGAGGGAGTATATGTTAAATTCTCCAAGTGTGAGTTTTGGCTTGATTCAGTGGCGTTCTTGGGGCACGTGGTGTCTAGTGAAGGGATCAAGGTGGATCTGAAGAAGATTGAGGCAGTTTAGAGTTGGCCTAGACCGTCTTCAGCCACAGAGATTCGAAACTTCTTGGGTTTGGCAGGTTATTATCGCCGTTTTGTGGAAGGTTTCTCGTCAATTGCTGCACCTTTGACTAAAATGACCTAGAAGAGTGCTCATTTCAGATGGTCTGACGAGTGTGAGGTAAGCTTTCAAAAGATCAAGACTGCATTGACTGGTGTTACCTACAAGTTCGGGGTCTTACATCGTGTATTGTGATGCGTCGCGTATTGGGCTTGGCGCGGTGTTGGGTGTTGATGCAGGACGGTAGGGTGATTGCCTATGCATCTCGGCAGTTGAAGATTCATAAGAAGAATTACCTTGTGCATGACTTAGAGTTGGCAGCCATTAATCACGCGCTGAAGATTTGGAGGCACTATCTGTACGGCGTTCCATGTGAGTCTATACCGACCATCAGAGTCTCCAGCACCTGAAGCAGAAAGACCTTAATCTGAGGCAGCTGAGATGGTTAGAGTTGTTGAAAGACTATGATATCACCATATTATATCATCCGGGGAAGGCCAATGTAGTGGACGATGCAGTGAGTAGGAAGGCTGAGAGTATGGGCAGTTTGGCATATTGACTGGTAGCAGAAAGGCCACTAGCCATGGATGTTCGGGATTTAGCAAATCAGTTTGTGAGATTGGATATTTCGGAGCCTAGCCGGATTCTTGCTTACATTGTAGCACAATCATCGTTGTTGGAGCATATCAAGGCTCGCCATTTTGATGATCTTCACTTGGTGTTGAAGGATCATGAGCAGCATCTGAGGATAGTACTCCAGACTTCGAGGGAAAAGAAGTTACTCCCTCCGTTTCAACTAATGTGAACCTATTTGACTGAGCACGGAGTTTAAAAAAAGCGAGAAGACTTTTGAACTTGTGATATAAAATAAGACACATATATTTTGTGTAGCTATAAATCATTACATAAAGGTAAATTATTTCCAAATAAGAAAATGGGTCATTCTTTTTGGTATGGATTAAAAAGGAAATTGGTTCACATAAATTGAAACGGAGGGAGTATATGCTAAATTCTCCAAGTGTGAGCTTTGGCTTGATTCAGTGGCGTTCTTGGGGCACGTGGTGTCTAGTGAAGGGATCAAGGTGGATCTGAAGAAGATTGAGGCAGTTTAGAGTTGGCCTAGACCGTCTTCAGCTACAGAGATTCGGAGCTTCTTGGGTTTGGCAAGTTATTATCGTCGTTTTGTGAAAGGTTTCTCGTCAATTGCTGCACCTTTGACTAGATTGACACAGAAGGGTGCTCCTTTCAGATACTCTGACGAGTGTGAGGTAAGCTTTCAGAAGCTCAAGACCGCATTGACTGGTGTTGCCTATAAGTTTGGGGTCTTACATCGTGTATTGTGATGCGTCGCGTATTGGGCTTGGCGCGGTGTTGGGTGTTGATGCAGGACGGTAGGGTGATTGCCTATGTGTCTCGGTAGTTGAAGGTTCATGAGAAGAATTACTTTGTGCATGACTTAGAGTTGGCAGCCATTAATTACGCGCTGAAGATTTGGAGGCACTATCTGTACGGCGTTCCATGTGAGTGTACCGACCATCGGAGTCTCCAGCACCTGAAGCAGAAAGACCTTAATTTGCGGCAGCGGAGATGGTTAGAGTTGTTGAAAGACTATGATATCACCATATTATATCATCCGGGAAAGGCCAATGTAGTGGCCGATGCAGTGAGTAGGAAGGCCGAGAGTATGGGCGGTTTGGCATATTGACTGGTAGCAGAAAGGCCACTAGCCATGGATGTTCGGGCTTTAGCCAATCAGTTTGTGAGATTGGATGTTTCGGAGCCTAGCCGGATTCTTGCTTACATTGTAGCACAATCATCGTTGTTGGAGCGTATCAAGGCTTGCCATTTTGATGATCTTCACTTGGTGTTGAAGGACATGCTGCAACGTGGACATGCTAAGGAGATTGTGATTGGTGATGATGGTGTTATGTGGCTTCAAGGCCGGATTTGTATTCCAAATGTTGATGGGTTAAGAGATTTGATCCTTGAGGAGGCTCACAGCTCGCGGCATTCCATTCACCCAGGTGTCACGAAGATGTATCGTGACTTGAAACAGCACTATTGGTGGCAGAGAATGAAGAAAGATATTGTTGCTTATTCTCTCGGTGTTTGAATTGTCAACAAGTGAAGTATGAGCATCAGAAACCGGGAGGATTGACTCAGAGATTGGAGATACCGGAGTGGAAGTGGGAGTATATCACGATGGATTTAGTAGTTGGACTTCCACGGACCTTGAGGAAATTTGATGCAGTATGGGTTATTGTGGACAGAATGACCAAGTCTGCACATTTCATTCTAGTTGTGACTACCTACTCTTTAGAGCGACTAGCTCAGATTTACATTCGTGAGATTGTTCGCTTTCATGGTGTGCCCGTGTCTATCATTTCGAATCGAGGCACTCAGTTCACGTTGCAGTTTTGGAGAGCGATGCAGCGAGAGTGGGCACACGGGTAGAGCTGAGTACAACATTTCATCCCTAGACGGACGGGCAGTCCGAGCGCACTATTCAGATCTTGGAGGACATGCTACGTGCCTGTGTTATTGATTTCGGAGGTTCATGGGATCAAATTCTTCCATTAGCAGAGTTCGCCTATAACAACAGCTTTCAGTCGAGTATCCAGATGGCTCCTTATGAGCCCTTATATGAGAGATGTCGTTCTCCAGTTGGTTGGTTTGAGCCTGGGGAGGCTTGGTTGTTGGGCACTGATTTGGTTCGTGATGCCTTGGAGAAGGTGAAGGTGATTCATGAGCGGCTTCGTACAGCACAGTCCAGGCAGAAAAATTATGCTGACAGGAAGGTTCGTGATATTATGGTGACATATATGGCGGGTGAGAAGGTTCTGCTCAGAGTTTTACCCATGAAGGGTGTGATGAGGTTAGGGAAGAACGGCAAGTTGAGCCCTCGGTATATTGGCCCTTTTGAGGTGCTTGAGAGAGTTGGAGAGGTGGCCTAAAGACTTGCCTTGCCACCTAGTTTATCGGGTGTTCACCTAGTATTTCACGTTTCGATGCTCCGGGAGTATTATGGTGATACGTCACATGTTTTGAACTTCAGCATGGTGCAGCTAGATGGGGATCTGACTTATGATGTGGAGTCGGTGGCCATTTTGAACCGGTAGGTTCGAAAGTTAAGGTCGAAGAACATAGCTTCGGTGAAGGTGCATTGGAGGGGTCAGTCAGTCGAGGAGGCAACATGGGAGACCGAGCAAGAGATGCGGAGCAGATATCTATACTTATTTGAGAGTCCAGGTATGATTCTAGACCCGTTCGAGGATGACCGTTTGATTAAGAGGGGGAGAATGTAACGACCCAGCCGGTTGTTTTGTGTATTGTAGCCTCGTTCCACTATTTATTGCCTCATTTATGTTCTTTTGTGGTTATGTGACTTGCCGGGGTGGTTGGTTTGGTTTCGGAGAAGTGTTGGAGTAAATTGGGACACTTAGTCCTAAGGTTAGAAGCTTAAGTTGAAAGAGTTGACAAAGTTTGACTTTTATGTAGATGACTCTGGAATGGTGTTTTGAAGATTCCAATAGTTTCGTATAGTGATTTTAGACATAGGCGTATGTCCGTACGTTGATTTCGAGGTCCGTATGTTGTTTTGGTACTTTTTGGCGAAAGTTAAAAAGTTGAAGGTTTGGAAGATTGAGAGGTTTGATCGGGAGTTTACTTTGTTGATATCAAGGTCGGATTTTGGGTCTGAGAGTTGGAATAGGTACGTTGTGTCATTTGGGACTTGCATGCAAAATTTGAGGTAATTCGGAGTTGATTTGATATGGTTCGGCATGAGTTTTGGAAGTTGAAAGTTCATTAGTTTTATTAGGCTTGCATTGAGGTATGATTCATGGTTTTGGTGTTGCTTAATGTGATTTGAGGTTTCGAATAAGTTCGTATTGTGTTTTATGACTTGTTGGTATGTTTGGATGAGATCCCGGCAGTCTCGGGTGTGTTTCGAATAGGTTTCGGACAATTTCTCCATGTTTTCGCATAGTTGATTCTGATGTTTGGTTTTCTTCTTTGCGATCGCGGAAGGGGTTGTCGCGATCGCGTACTGTATTTTTTGAAGGGAGGCGGGTTGTTCTTCGCGTTCGCGAAGTGGTAATCACGTTCGCGATGGTTTGGTATGAAGTGGCCTTCGCGATAGCGTTAGGGTCGTCGCGTTCGCATAGTAGGTAGGTCGTTCTTTTGGGGCCATCTGGCTGTAAGCCTTCGCGGCCACGAAGCTATGCCCGCGTTCGTGTAGTGTCAGGGTGTGCTGTGCTTCACGTTCGCGTAGGGTCTTTTGAGGAACTGGAAGTTTTTTCTTCGCGATCGCGAAGATATGGCCGCGATCGCGAAGGGTATGCCTGGGCAAAATGTTTTAAATACTTTATTTCGAGAGTTTGGTTATTATATCACATTTTGAGTTAGAGAGCTCGGTTTTTTATGATTTTGGAGGGGATTTTCACGATTTGGATTGGGGTAAGTATATTTGACTTGGATTTGTTATTATCATGATTCCATCTTTGTTTTTAGCATTTAATTGGTGATTTAAAGTTAAAAAATTGGGGATTCTAGTAAAAACTTTCCTAAAGTATAAAATGGGGATTTGAAGGTCGATTTGAGGTTAGAATTACATGAAATTGGTGTGGTTGAATTCGTAATTGAATGGGTGTTCGGAATTTGTGAGTTTGATCAGGTTCTAGAGTGCGGACCCGAGGTTGACTTTTTGGGTTGACTATTTAATTTTGATAAAGATCGAAACTTTATTGTTCGAAGTTGTTTCCTACGGCATTATTTAATGATATTAAGTTGTTTGTGAATAGATTCGAGTCGTTTGGAGGCTGATTCGCGTGGGAAGGGCTTTTTGGAGTATTGAGTCCCGAGTTTTGAGATAAATAACATATCTAAACTTGGATTTGAGGGTATTTAACCATAGGAACTATGTTATATGAAAGGTATTGGGGTGACGTACGCGCTAGGTGACGGGCGTGTGTGCGCGCACCGGTGTGTTCATGATTTGAGGTGGCTTTTAGACTATTTTGATTGGTTTGCTATCGTGCCTCGTCCTATCCATGTTTCTAATCTTGTATGATCATTTGAGTTCTAATTCATGTTAGAAATCATGTCTAGGCTATGTGCTATTTGCTTAAGACTCGATAGGGCTATTCTTGTTGTTTCTGAGCTATTTGCCTTAATTGTACACATGCTCTCAGTCATGATGCTATATCTGTCTCAGTACTTTCTTATTTGATTCCTCGCATGTTGTTGATGCCTCATATGTGTAACATTGTTGAATTGAGTACTATGAGATGTGGTTAAGCGAGACTTGACCAGTTGATGATTGAGCTTGGGCCATAGAGCCGATTGGTATTGATTTTGAGGTGACGCATACGCCAAGCTCATATTGAGCTACGTGTTAATGATTTGGAACGACGCGTGCACCAGGCCTCACTATTGGGCTATATGATTATGATTAGTGCTTGGGCAGAATCCGCCCCTTCGGTGTCTGACATGCCAGCAGTGGGCGCAGGCACAGTTTTATATACGTGTTTGATAATGGGCAGTTATATCAGGCACCCCTATAGTGCTAAGTGCTGATGTGTGGTTAATCTTAATTGTTTCTGTTAAATAGTTAGTCATGTATAGTGTCCCAAATCGGGAAGTAGATACCTATTATTATGTAACCACTGTATATAAATAGGGCGTTGTACAATACTTTAGATAATCAATAATATTTTCTCTCGTACTTTCTCACATGGTATTAGAGCATTAGTGAAAAATTTATCGATGTGCATCATTCCAGCGACTTCCGAGAAGAGAGACCTCGTCGCCGTGCAATTATCCAGCGACTTAGGAGGCTGTCCGCAACAAAATCATTTTTCCTTCGTGTTGTGCAAAATCCAACACCACTCCAAGGTCCCTAAGACAGAGGCGACCAAAACCCAGAAAAAATCTCCGAAAAAGGACCCTCCACGCGCCCTCACGCGCCGGCCAGAGAAGGGTCTCCAGCGACGCGTCTGTCCCACGCGCCGGCGCGTGTACCTATTTCCGGCCATTTTTTGGCCGACCTTCAGGACAGCCTGATCGCGAGGCTTTTCCGAGCCTACCATCAAGGTTACATCATATTCCAATGACTTTTTTATTTTCTGGCGAGCTACAGTGTTTTACGGTGAACAGTAACATTGAAACAGTGAAAGTGAACAGTAGTTTCTCTTACACTTTGGGAGTTAGCTAGGCCTCACGAAGGTTGTCAGAATTTTGGTCGTAACAAAATGGGAACCGATACTTTGAATGATTGGATGGTTTTGTTTAGCGGATTATATTGAGTTCCTTCAGTACAAAGCATGTAAGCAGACATCTTCTTAGATAGCTTCTGTTGTTCAAACAGGTAATAGCGTGACTTATGTCTCTCAATCTTCATCCTCCGATTCTTGGGTCATTGATTCAGGTGCATCGGATCATATTTCTGGTAACAAATCTCTTTTCACTACTATTTCGTATTCTCAATCTCTTCCAACAGTCACAATAGCCAATGGGTCTCAAACCATGGAAACTGCAATAGGTCAAGCAAGTCCACTTCCTTCCTTACCTTTAGATTCAGTTCTTTATGTTCCTAGTAGTCCTTTTAATCTCATAGTTGTTAGTCACTTGGCCAAATCACTTAAATGCGTTGTTTTATTTCTTGATGACCTTGTTTTTATACAGGAACGCAGTACAGGGCGGATCATTGGTACCGGACGTGAATCAAATGCACTTTATTACTTTATCCTCGCTAAATCACATGGACTCACATCTTGTCTTCCTTCAACAACTTGTCCTATTATTGATTCACCACATTAATTACATAAACGGTTGGGGCATCCCAGTTTGTCAAAACTTCAGAAAATGGTACCTGGTTTATCTCACTTGTCCACTCTAGAGTGTGAGTCATGTGAGCTCGGTAAGCATACTCGTTCCCATTTCCCTCGACGTCTTGATAATCGAGCAGAGTCACCTTTTACATTAGTCTATTCAGATGTTTGGGGTCCTAGTCGGGTCAGTTTTACCTTGGGATCCCGCTACTTTGTCAGTTTCATTGAAGGTGCACTTGGATATTTTTGATGAAAAATCGATCTTAGTTGTTTTCTATTTTCCAGACCTTCCACGCTGAAATTCAAAATCAATTTGGGGTTTCTATCCACACATTTCGTAGTGATAATGCCCTAGAGTATTTGTCTTTCCCATTTCAGCAGTTTATGAACTCTCATGAGATTATTTATCAAACATCTTAACCGTACACATCTCAACAAAATGGGGTAGCTGAAAGAAAGAATAGACATCTTATTGAAATTGCTCGAACCCTACTCATACAATCTCATGTTCCGTTGCGTTTTTGGCGGGATGCAGTTCTTACATCTTACTATTTTATTAATCGTATGCCATCTTCAGCTATCCATAATCAAGTTTCATTCTCTGTCCTATTTTCCCACTTACCTTTGTTCAACTTCCGCCCGGTGTCTTTGGAAGTACATGTTTTGTTCATAACCTTACTCCAGGAAAAGATAAGTTAGCTCCTCGTGCTCTTAAGTGCGTATTTCTGGGTTACTGGAGAACGCAAAAGGGGTATCGTTGCTACTCTCCTGACCTCCAACAGTACCTTATGTCCGTTGATATTACCTTCTTTGAAACCCAATCATACTTCACAGGTCCAAGTAATCACTTAGATATTTGAGGTGCTACCAGTTTCATCTTTTGAAGATTTAGTCACTATCTCCCATTCATCTTCCTCTACAACTCCAGCTCCACCACCTATAGCTCCAGTTGCAGCTCCACCACTTATAGCTCCAGTTCCACCACCTAGTCCATTTCAACCTTCTGCAGCTCCGCCACTCTTGACTTATCATCGTCGTCCACGTCCAGCATCAGGCCTAGGTGATTCACATCCTGCATCAGATTCTGCACCTACTGCGGACTTGTCTCCTCTTAGTCAACCAATTGCACTCCGCAAAGGTGTACGATCCACACTTAATCCTAATCCCCATTATGTCGGTTTAAGTTATCATCATCTGTCATCACCTCATTATGCTTTTATATCAACTTTGTCCACCGTTTCTGTCCCTAAGTCTACAGGTGAGGCACTATCTCATCTAGGATGGCGACAGACTATGATTGACGAGATGTCTGCTTTGCATGCGAGTGGCACTTGAGAGCTTGTTTCTCTTCCTTCAGGTAAATCTATTGTTGGCTGTCGTTGGGTTTATGCAATCAAAGTCGGCCAGGTTGATCGGCTTAAGGCTCGTCTTGTTGCAAAAGGATACACTCAGATTTTTAGGCTCGATTATAGTAACATTTTCTTTCCCGTGGCTAAAGTAGCATATGTTCGTCTCTTTTTGTTCATGGTTGTTGTACTTCATTGGCCTATTTATTAGTTGGACATTAATAATGCTTTTTTCCATGGTGATCTTGAGGAAGAAGTTTATATGGAGCAACCACCTGGTTTTGTTACTTAAGGGAGTATAGTGGTCTTGTATGCCGATTGCGCAGGTCACTATATGGTTTGAAGCAGTCCCCTCGCGCTTGGTTTGGTAAGTTCAGCACAGTTATTCAGGAGTTCGGCATGACTAGGAGTGAAGCTGATCACTCTGTGTTTTTTCGGCATTCTGCTCCTAATTTGGGTATTTATCTGGTGGTTTATGTTGATGATATTGTTATTACTGGCAATGATCAGGATGGTATTGCTAATCTAAAGCATCATCTCTTTCAGCACTTCCAGACTAAAGATCTGAGCAGATTGAAGTATTTTCTAGGTATTGAGGTCGCTCAGTCTAGCTCAGGTATTGTTATTTTACGGAGGAAGTATGCCTCGGACATTCTTGAGGAGATTGGAATGATGGGTTGCAGACTTGTTGACACTCCTATGGATCCGAATGCTAAGCTTCTGCCAGGACAGAGGGAGCCTCTTAGAGATCCTACGAGATATAGGAGGTTGGTTGGCAAGTTGAATTACCTCACAGTGACTAGACCTGACATTTCTTTTACGGTGAGTGTTGTAAGTCAATTTATGGATTCTCCCAGTGATAGTCACTGGGATGCAGTTGTTTGCATTCTTCGGTATATAAAGTCCGCTCCAGGTAAAGGATTACTATTCGAGGATCGAGGCCACGAGCAGATTGTTGAGTACACAGATGTTGATTGGGCAGGATCACCTTATGATAGACGTTCTACGTTTGGATATTGTGTTCTAGTAGGAGGTAATTTGGTCTATTGGAAGAGCAAGAAACAGAATGTAGTTGCTCGATCTAGCGCCGAACCCGAATATCGGGCCATGGCTATGGCAACGTGTGAGCTAGTTTGGGTCAAGCAGTTGCTGAACGAGTTAAAGTTCAGAGAAATCAGCAACTCGTGTGTGATAATCAAGCTGCTCTTCATATTGCGTCAAATCCAGTGTTCCATGAGAGGACTAAACACATTGAGATCGACTGTCACTTTGTTAGAGAAAAGATACTCTCAGGAGATATTTTTACAAAGTTTGTGAAGTCGAATGATCAGCTAGCAGATATTTTCACTAAATCTCTTACTGGTTCTTGTATTAGTTACATTTGTAACAAGCTCGGTACATATGATTTATATGCACCGGCTTGAGGGGGAATGTTAAGTAGTTAGTCATGTATAGTATCCCACATCGGGAAGTAGATACCTATTATTATGTAATCAATGTATATAAATAGGGCGTTGTACAACACTTTAGATAATCAATAATATTTTCTCCCGTGCTTTCTCACAGTTTCAATGTGATATTGTTGATTTGACATGTATATTTGACATGTAGGGATAGAGATGTACCTTCCTCATGCTAGCTGGTAAATGAAGTGTCTTGTTCGTGTTGGGCTTAAACTGTTATACTTAGTGTTAGAATAGTTATGTAATTATATGCAATTAGTCTTAGTCCCTTATGTAATATGAGTAAGTTATGTGTTATGTATACATATAAATAGAGCTTATTGTAACATACTCCCTCCGTTCCAATTTATGTGAACCTATTTCCTTTTTGGCGCGTTCCAAAAAGAATGACCCATTTCTAAATTTAGAAACAATTTAGCTTAAACTTACAATTCTATCCTTAATGAGAAGCTTTATGACCACACAAATACTCTGAACCCTTTTTTGACTTGTTTAGGACCACAAATTCAAAAAGTCTTCATTTTTTCTTAAACTTCGTGCCCAATCAAATAGGTTCACATAAATTGGAACAGAGGGAGTAGAAAATAACCAATAATATTTTCTCCCGTGCTTTCTCACATGATATCAGAGCATTAGTGAGAAAAAATCGTTGTGCGTCATTCCAGCAACATCCGGGAAGAAATAACTCAGCCACCATGCAATTTTCCGGTGACCTAAGTGACTGATTTGCATCATCTCACGTTTGGTGAGTGTTGTGCACAAACCAATACCACCATTAGACTCAGAAACCTCCAGCGACCAAACCCCAAAAAGATTCTCCGGCAACAGACGCTCCACGCGCCTCCACGCGCCACTAGATTTGCGATTCCACCAGCGCATCTGTCCCCAACACCGGCGCGTGCTTGCTTCTCCGGCCATTTTTTGGCCAAGCTTCTTCAGGACGGCCTGGTCGCACAGCAATTCCGAGTCCACCAGTGCTATTTTCGATAGATTCCAACAATTTTGGAATTTTCCGGCGAGCTACAGTGTTCTCCGGCGTGAACAATGTTTTCCGGCGTAAAATAGTGCTCTTTTTCTCTGCTATGAACAGAGTTTTCCCAGATATATCTTCAGATTTCAAGAAGATACTGATTTTTCACTATTTAAAGTTAACCCTATAACTTTTAGTGAAGATTTTGAGAAATTAATTATAGCAACATGGGATCCAATACTATGAATAGTTGGATGGTTTCTCTACCGGATTATATTGAGTTTCTTCAGTATAAAGCTTTTAAACAGACATCTTCAAAAATAGATTTTGTTGTTCAAACATGTAATAGCGTGACTTGTGTCTCCCAATCTTCATCCTCCGATTCTTGGGTCATTGATTCAGGTGCATTTGATCATATTTTTGGTAACAAATCTCTTTTCACTAGTATTTCGTATTCTCAATCTCTTCCAACAATCACAATAGCCAATGGGTCGCAAACCATGGCAACTGCAATAGGTCAAGCAAGCCCACTTACTTCTTTACCTTTAGATTAAGTTCTTTATGTTTCCAGTAGTCCTTTTAATCTCATAGCCATTAGTCTCTTAGCCAAATCACTTAAATGCGCTATTTTATTTCTTGATGACCTTGTTTTTATACAGGAACACAACACGGGGCGGATCATTGGTACCGGACGTGAATCAAATGGACTTTATTACCTTATCCTTGCTAAATCACATGGACTCACATCTTGTCTTCCTTCAACAACTTGTCATGTTACTGATTCACCAGATTTATTACATAAACGGTTGGGACATCCCAGTTTGTCAAAACATAAGAAAATGGTACCTGGTTTATCTCACTTGTCCACTCTAGAGTGTGAGTCATGTTAGCTCGGTAGCATACCCGCTCCATTTCCCTCGGCGTTTTGATAATCGAGCAGAGTCACCTTTTACTTTAGTCCATTAAGATGTTTGGGGTCCTAGTCGAGTCTGTTCTACCATGGGATTCCGCTACTTTGTCAGTTTCATTAATGATTATTCCAGGTACGCTTGGATATTTTTAATAAAAAAACGGTCTGAGTTGTTTTCTATTTTCCGAACCTTCCACACTGAAATTCAAAATCATATTGGGGTTTCTATTCGCACATTTTGTAGTGATAATGCCCTAGAGTATTTGTCTTCCCCGTTTCAGCAGTTTATGAACTCTTATGGGATTATTCATCAAACATCTTATCAGCACACATCTCAACAAAATGGAGTAGCTGAAAGAAAAAATAGACATCTTATTGAAACTATTCGTACCCTACTCATACAATCTCATGTTTCGTTGCATTTTTTAGGGGATGCAATTCTTACATCTTGCTATCTTATTAATCATATGCCATCTTCAGCTATCCAGAATCAAGTTCCATTCTCTGTCATGTTTCCTCACTTACCTTTGTTCTCTCTTCCACCCCGTGTTTTTGGAAGCACGTGTTTTGTTCATAACTTTACTACAAGTTAGCTCCTCATGCTCTTAAGTGCGTATTTCTAGGTTACTCGAGAACGCAAAAAGGGTATCGATGCTATTCTCCTGACCTCCAGCGGTACCTTATGTCCGTTGATGTTACCTTCTTTGAAACCCAGTCAAAATTCACAGGTCCAAGTAATCACTTAAATATTTCTGAGGTGCTACCAGTTCCATCTTTTGGAGATTCAGTCACTATCTCCCATTCATCTTACTCTCCAACTCCAACTCCACCACCTACAGCTCCAGTTGCAGCTCCACCACTTATAGCTCCAGTTCCAGCACCTAGTCCAGTTCAACCTTTTGCAGCTCCATCACTCCCGACTTATCATCGTCGTCCGCGCCCAGCACCAGGCCCACCTGATTCACGTCCTGCACTTGACCCTACTAATACTACGGACTTGTCTCCTCTTAGTCAACCGATTGCACTACGGAAAGATATACGGTCCACACTTAATCCTAATCCCATTATGTTGGTTTAAGTTACCATCGTCTGTCATCACCCCATTATGCATTTGTATCATTTTTGTCCTCTGTTTCCATCCCTAAGTCTATAAGTGAAGCAATGTCTCATTCAGGATGGCGACAAGCTATGATTGACGAGATGTCTGTTTTACATACGAGTGGTACTTGGGAGCTTGTTCCTCTTCCTTCTAGTAAATCGACTATTAGTTGTCATTGGGTGTATGTAGTTAAAGTTGGCCAAGATGGCCAGGTTGATCAACTTAAGGCCCGTCTTGTTGCCATAGGGTATACTCAGATATTAGGGCTCGATTACAGTGATACTTTCTCTCCCGTGGCTAAAATAGCATCAGTCCGCTTTTTTCTATCCATGGTTGTTGTTCGCCATAGGCCTCTCTATCAGTTGGACATTAAGAATGTTTTTCTTCATGGTGACCTTGAGGATAAGGTTTATATGGAGCAACCGCCTAATTTTGTTACTCAGGGGGAGTCTAGTGGCCTTGTATATCGGTTGCGCCAGTCCCTCTATGGTCTAATGTAGTCTCCTCGAGCCTAGTTTGGTAAGTTCAGCACAGTTATCCAGAAGTTTGGCATGACTCGTAGTGAAGTTGATTACTCTGTGTCTTATCGGCATTCTGCTTCAAATCTCTGTATTTATCTGGTCGTTTATGTAGATGATATTGTTATTACCGGCAATGATCAGGATGGTATTACTAAGTTAAAGCAACATCTCTTTCAGCACTTTCAGACCAAGGATCTTGGCAGATTAAAGTATTTTCTGGGTATTGAGGTCGCTCAGTTTAGCTCAGGTATTGTGATCTCACAACGGAAGTATGCCTTAGACATTCTTGAGCAGACAGGAATGACAGGTTGTAGACCCGTTGACACTCTGATGGATCCGAATTTTAAACTTCTGCCAGGATAGGGGGAGCCTCTTAGCGATCCTGCAAGATATAGGCGGCTGGTTTATAAATTAAATTACCTCATAGTGACTAGACCTGACATCTCCTTTTCTGTGAGTGTTGTGAGTCAGTTTATGGATTCTCCCTGTGAGTCATTGGGATGCAGCTGTCCGCATTCTTCGGTATATAAAATCAACTCCATGCAAAGGTTTATTGTTTGAGGATCGAGGCCATGAGCAGATCGTTGGATACTCAAATGCTGATTGGGCAGGATCACCTTCTGATAGACGTTCTATATCTGGATATCGTGTCTTAGTAGGAGGTAATTTGGTGTCTTGGAAGAGCAAGAAACAGAATGTAGTTGCTCGGTCAAGTGTAGAGGCAGAATATCGAGCAATGACTATGGCGACATGTGAGCTAATTTGGATCAAACAGTTGCTCAGGAGTTGAAATTTGGTGAGATCAGCCAGATGGGACTTGTGTGTGATAATCAAACTGCTCTTCATATTGCATCAAATCTAGTATTCCATGAGAGAACTAAACACATTGAGATTGACTGTCACTTTGTCAGAGAAAAGATACTCTTGGGAGATATTACTACAAAGTTTGTAAAGTCGAATGATCAACTTGCAGATATTTTCACCAAGTCCCTCATTGGTCCTCGTATTAGCTACATATGTAACAAGCTCGGTACATATGATTTATATGCATCAACTTGAGGGGAAGTGTTAGAATAGTTATGTGAATATATGTAATTAGTCTTAGTCCCTTATGTAATAGGAATAAGTTATGTGTTATGTATACATATAAATAGAGTTTATTGTAACATAGAAAATAAGCAATAATATTTTCTCCCGTACTTTCTCACACTTGGAAAGCATTTCTAAATTTCTGAAATGTGAACAAGTTGAACATAATATCATTGAGTTACCTGCTTCTATTGTTTCCTTTATATTCTGAATTGTTACTGGTTATTGCTATTCGTCTCTAATTGTTGTTTCTTAGCTCGTCACTGCTTTCAGCCCAAGGTTAGTATTGTTACTTATTGAGTGCATGGGGTCGGTTGTACTCATACTATATTTTGCACTTCGTGTGCAGATCCAGGCACTTCCGGACGAGGTAATCTCTAGAGTTACTGTTGCTACCAGCTTTTGGGAGACTACGAGGTAGCTGTTATACTGTCTGCAGACCTTGAAGTTCTCTTTCATTATTTCTACTATTACAGTTCTACTATTCAGACAGTTGTATTGAGAATTTGGCCTTATATATTGATACTCAGTGGTGCTCATGTACTCGTTGACACCGGATCTTTGGGATGGTTGTAGTAGTATTGTGATTGTTTTCATTTTATATTTCGTGATATTTCCATTATTGAGCTCATTAAACCATGTTTATCCAAATTCGTTGTGTTTGTGTGACTGTTGGCTTGTCTAGCAAGTAGTGTTAGGCGTCGTTGCGGCTCCGGTGGGAGTTGGGTCGTGACCCCTTTTGCACAGGATTTCAAGTACATAAGACTGTTGTCGAAGGGAAAAACTATCCTAGTAAGAGCTACTAAGGCGAAAATACATAAGACAAAATACAAGAAATGCACATGTGCAAACATTTAATGGGAAGTGCATGGGGGTTAGTATCAGTGAACTCCTTAAACCATGAAGGAAGAAGTGCTATGAAGTTTAATTTTAATTGAAGCGCTTAATTGAAAAGCAATCGCATAGCTCTCTCAAGCTATCTGAAGAAAATTAAAAACATATCAGCAAACATTAAAGTTCTGGGTGATAGACTTACATTCCAGCATTCTTGGCTGCAAGGACACCTGAGGGTGCATCTTCAAATACAAGAATCCTCTGTGGATCTACTGGTCCACCCTGTCCATGTTAAACTTTAAATATACAGCTCATAGGCATCCATGATACATCATACTTTAATTATACCGACCATACTTCTAACTTTCCATTATCTGAAGGACTCAATTCTAGTTTTACTAATTACATCTTGGTGACCAAAATCAGCGTTATTTTACATTTTTTATCCCATGAAAGCTTCTACAATCAAAAAAAGTAGTCTTTTGTCTAATTTTAGGAACAAATTAAAGTTGCTTTTTTGTAGTCAAACGTCCTAGTTTCCATCATTAATCATTTAGATGTTGTACTCTTTCTGCTTCAAATTGAGCACCCACCTTCTAATTTTAGTTCATCCCAAAATAGTGGACTTCCTAAAAAGAGAACTTCTTAAACATACTATACCATAATGGGACCCATTTTTTGCTCTTTTTAGATACTCCATCTATCCAAAAGTTTTTCGATGTTGACTTTTCAATAATCAAACTGCATTTTGTTCAAACATAACTTTAGATAAACTTATATTCACATAAGAGAATCTTCTTCTACATGAATAGCCTTTTTTCTCAAAATAAAGTGCTTTATTTTCAAAGTTGAAGTGTTTGGCCAAACTTTTAGAAGGAAAAAAAATGCTTTTGAGTAGAAGCAGAAACAGTATTGGAGAAACTGAAAAAAGTAGCTTCTGTCCAAAAGCACTTTTTGAAAAATATTTTTAAGAAAAATACACTTAGAACCACTTTTTAAAAGCTTGGTCAAACACTAATTGCTGCTCAGAAGCGCTTTTCAAATTAATTAGCCAAACACAAACTGATTTTCATCAAAAGTACTTTTGAAAAAAAAGCACTTCTCAAAATAAGTTAATTTTTTAAGCTTGGCCAAACAGGCTAGTATGCTCGACACAATGTATGATTTTTGTCGTTTCATAATAAAAGTATTTTTAAAATTCGGCCGTAAAATGGCTCGGACACGCCTCAGTCTCTATCATTGAGAAGCGAGTTTCATCATAGAAAGAAGGTCCTTCTAGTTCTATCTAGAAGCAATCTAACTAACAATGATTTTGATTTAAGAACTAGCTTAACCATAGTTTACAACAACGAGAATATAAATTAATTTGTACTAACATCACAACTAACTAGTGACGTGAACATCAATTCTCATCCATAACAACAACAACAACAACAAATCAAGTGGGATCTGGGGAGGGTAATGTGTATGCATACCTTACTCCTTCCTTGTGAAGGTAGAGAGGTTGTTTCCGATAAACCCTTGGCTCAAGAAAGCAACCAACAATAATAACAACAAGAAAAAAACAAAGACACAACGTATAATAACAAAGATCTAGAGATAAGAAATACAAGAATAGTACTAATACTACTAGTAAGAATGACACAACATGTAATAAAAAGATCTAGGAACAACAAAATATAAGAATATTATTAATACTACCGGTAAGACTAGGAGAAACCCTTGACTATCTATCAACCTTCGATCCTAATTCTCGACCTCCACACCTTCCTATCGAATGCCATGTCCTCGGTAAGCTGAAGCAACGTCATGTCCTGCCAGTCACCTCTTCCCATTACTTCTTTGACCTACCTCTACCTTTCCTTAGACCCGCCATGGTCAACATCTCACACCTCTATGTCACTCCTCATCACATGCCCGAACCAACTCAACCTTGATTCCTGAAGTTTGTCTTCCGCAGGAGTCGCTCCCATCTTGTCCCTAATAACTTCATTTCTAATCTTATCTTTCCTAGTATGCCCACAAATCTATCTCAACATCCTCATTTCTACTACGTTCATCTTCTGGACATGGGATTTCTTGACTGGCCAACACTCAGCACCATATAACATAGTCAGTCTAACTACAACTCTGTAGAAATTTTCCTTAAGTCTTGGTGGCACATTTTTATCACACAAAATACCATATGCGAGCCTCCATTTCATCCACCCCGATTCAATACGATGTGTATCATCCTTGTCAATCTCCCCATTGCCTTGGATAACAAACCCAAGATATTTGAAACTATATCTCTTGGGGATGACTTGTGTATTAAGCTTCACGTTCGCATCTGCTTCATGCGTCCCATCACTGAACTTGCACTCAAGCATTCTGTTTTGGTTCTACTCAACTTTAAACCTTTAGACTCCAGGGTCTGCCTCCAAACCTCCAGCCTAGCGTTGACCTTGCAACACGTTTCGTCAATCAGCACTATGTCATTTGCAAATAACATACACCATGGCATCTTCCCTTGAATGTGTCGCGTCAGCACATTCTTCGCCAGAGCAAATAAAAATGGGCTAAGATCTTATCCCTTATGTAACCCCATTATCACTGGAAAATGTTCTGAGTCTCCTCCCACAGTCCTCACCCGAGTTTTAGCACCATCGTACATATCTAGTGTATGCTACTGGAATACCGCTAGCCTCCAAACATCTCCATAGAACCTCCCTCAGGTATTTGTCGTAGGCTTTTTCTAGGTTAATGAACACTAAATGCAAGTTATTCTTCCTCTCCCTATACTACTCCACCAAACTCCTCACACGATGAATGGCTTCTGTAGTCAACTGCCCCGGCATGAATCCAAACTAGTTCTCAGAAATATACACGCTTCTCCTACCCTCATCCTCACCATCCTCTCCCAAACTTTTATAGTGTGATGCAGTAGCTTGATACCCCTATAGTTGTTGCAATTTTGGACATCACCTTTATTCTTGTACAACAGAACAATCAAACTCCGCCTCTATTCATCGGGAATCTTCTTCGTCCTACAAATAACATTAAACATTCCGGTAAGCCACTCCAAGCCTGCTTGGCCCGCGTCCTTCCAAAATTCCATCGGGATCTCGTTTGGCCCAATCGCATCAATTCTTATCTCATGAGCTAATTTTTGGGGTTAAGTTAGGCCCAAGATTCATCCTTTAACACGGAAAAAGTTGAGAATTTATAAGATTTCAATCAGCAAGGTAGCTGCTTGCAATCCAAATTCTGTAATTGAATAATCTTTATTGTGTCAAACAATGAGATAGAGAGAAGAGTTCAATTTGTTGATACAAGTTTAAGGGCAGCTCGATCATTAGAAGGTTTGATCGGTTCGATAGCAGTATGGGCAGCGTATAGTAGGCAGGTACATGTCATACTGAAGGTCTCCAAAATAGAAGACTATTTTTTGATGTTTGGTCCCATCAAAAGTGGAAGCAATTGATTATTAAGATAAGGCAGTAGATAAATGGGAGATTTGTCCTGCCACTTGATTGATGGGCGCCCAATACACTTGTAACAGAAGGACAACAAACAAAGGTGAGTTGATGGTGACCGTAATCAGTGTTCCAGTACATTAACAATGTAGGAAGCTCTTCCAACAGATCGGAGATCTTTGAGAGGATTTTATAAAAGTGGACAATAGTCTATCAAGATATGCCAAGAGTGAAGGCAGTAGTAAAGCACGATGACAGCATATCCCAATTCAACCATATATCTAGAGATAGTTGTTTCTGTTATAAAATATGGATATCGTCAAGCAAGCGAATTGAAATAGCCTTGATCCAAAATCATTTCAAAGTTCTAAGGGAAAAGAAAGGTGAAAGTAAGTAACATACTACTGGAGCTAAATTGTAACGACCTGACTGGTCATTTTGAAGATTTGCACTTCTCTCGATGTTTTGAGGGCTCGAGTATCTCCGCATGATGTATTATGACTTGCGTAAACCGTCGGTGTTGGTTTTCAAGTTATCCAGAATCGATTTAGAAGAATGAACCTCAAAATTTAAGCTCTAAGTTGGAAGAGCTAACCAAGTTTGACTTTTAAGCATTTGACCTCGGAATTGAGTTCCGTCAGTTCCGTTAGCTCCGTTGGGTGATTTTGGACTTAGGAGCGCGTCCGGATTGTAATTTGAAGGTCCGTAGCCGAATTAGTCTTGAATTGGCAAAAGTTGGATTTTTTGGGAAGTTTGACCGGGATTGGACTTTTTGATATCGGGGTCGGATTCCGATTCCGGAAGTTAGAATAAGTCCGTCATGGCAAATGTGATTTGTGTGCAAAATTTGAGGTCAACCGGAGGTGATTTGAGGGGTTTCGGCATCGGTTGTAGAAGTTGAAGTTTCAGAGTTCATTGATTTTGACTTGAGGTGTGATTCATCGTTTCGAGGTTGTTATGCGTGATTTGAAGTTCGAGTTGGTTCGTTTCGTCAAATGAAAATTGTTTGCAAAATTTGGCGCCATTCGGAGTTGATTTGATATGATTCGAACGCTCGGTTGCGATTCTAGAAGTTCTTGAAGTTAAGTTAATCTTCATGCGTTTTGGCGTCCGATTCGTTGTTTTAGAAGTTATTTTGATGATTTGAGCGCGCGAGCAAGTTCGTGTTGTGTTTCTAGACCTGGGTGCATGATTGGTTTGGAGCCCCGAGGGCTCGGGTGAATTTCGGATTGATTCTTCATAAATTTTGATTGCTGGTACTGGTATCATCGCATTTGCGATGTATTGGTCGCAAATGC
Organism: Nicotiana tomentosiformis; assembly: GCF_000390325.3. NCBI lineage: Eukaryota > Viridiplantae > Streptophyta > Magnoliopsida > Solanales > Solanaceae > Nicotiana > Nicotiana tomentosiformis. The sequence continues at coordinate 42,588,168 of NC_090822.1, forward strand.
GACAGCCGCAATTGCGAAGCAGCCATCGCATTTGCGAAGTCTAGGTTGCTGGGGAGAGTTCGCATTTGCCAAAAACTCTGCCGAATTTGCGAAATTTCTGCCTTCGCATTTGCGAAGTATAGGGTCGCAATTGCGACCAAAGCAGGAGGCCCTCTAGTTCGCATTTGCGATACATTGTTCGCATTTGCGAGGGTCGCATTTGCGAACCCCCTGTCGCAAATGCGACATCTGCAACCTGTTAAGTGCTGAGAATTCCGAGACTTAGCTTCATTTGGGTATATTTTGAACCCTAGGTCCGAGAAAAGGCGATTTTGTGAAGGGATTTTCATACCAAATCATTAGGTAAGTACCTTTAATCATTTTCCAACTACATTTCATGATTATATATATGATTTAACATCAAATTCATGAGAATCTAAAGGAAAATTTGGGGAAAATTGTAAAATCTTTCAAAAATGCAAAATGATGATTTGAAGGACAAATTGGTATGATCATTTCCCTTGCATTGTGTGATGTGTTTAAGTCGTCTTTGACTAGATTGAGCCGAGCGGAGGTGAATTGGTAAAGGAAAAGCTAAATTGAGTATTGAATTAGCCGAATTGAGGTAAGTGTTTGGCCTAAATTTGTTGAGGGAATTTTTCCTCCTATTTGTCATTGTTTGCCGCATGCGGGGGTGATACATATATGAGGTGACGAGCGTATATGTATGTGCCAGGGTTAATCATGCTCGGGGGGTGGACTATGTTACATTTATGGTTGTAAAATTTCGTGATCTCCTGCTTCACGCCTTACTTGACTCTTAGAAACTAAGAACATAATATTAAATGATAGAAATCAAGACTTAGCTTATTATAACTTGATCAAATTTGATGGAATTCTGGGAATATATTGATGTGTCTAATTCGCTCATTTCTATGCTTAATCGTTAATACATTGCTACAGCCGATCTCCTTGGGATACTAGATTCTATACTTGTGTTGTGGATCATTTGTGAGATTGTGGAAGTATTTGAATAATACAGTTCTTGAGGATTTATTAAATCATTGTTGGCTCGAAAAGTTGTGATTGAGATTTGTTTGGAACATCCGTTAAAATACTCTCCTTGATGTTATTTAAGCTTCTTGTCTTGTTTGTCATTGATATACATATGCTTGGTAAGGAAGAGTGTAAAGCACGAAGGGTGATGTCGTGCCATATTATTGAGAGTAAATGCACGAAGGGTGATGCCATGCCATATTATTGAGAGTAAAAGCACGAAGGGTGATGCCGTACCATATCATTGTGAGTAAAAGCACGAAGGGTGATGCCGTGTCATGTTATGTGAGTAAAAGCACGAAGGGTGATGTCGTGCCATTGTATTGATATTATTACGCTTTCATGTTATGGTGAGTTCATGGCAGGAAGGGTGTTTCCGTGCAAGTGAGGACGAGAGACATGCATTATGTTGTAATATCTCTTTCTTGCAAATATTTTTATGTCCTTACCTGGAGTTGTTGTTATCGTGTTCATAGTTCTTATGTGATATGCTGTTACTGTTCTGTCTTATCCTCTATCACCTTCGTTGTCGTGTTACCATGCCTTCTATTTACTTAAACTTGCCAATATCATGCTTACTTCCTGTTGTTATGATTGCATCCATGTCATCTGATTTGTTGCACTTAAGTGTAGGTCTTCTTCCATACTAGTCGTTCATGTCCCTACTTGCTAATTTATAAAGATCATGTGTTCGCTTCCTTATTTGCCATATCTATTTTCATGCCTTTACTTTGCTAGTTAGTCGAAGTTACATCCCTTTTTCCTAATCGTTATTATTACCTTTATGTTTTCTGTTCAGTCTATTACTGATGTTCTCATGTGCATTCTCGTTCTCCATAGCTAATTGCATATTTCCTACACTATTATTTTTATTATCGGCATTTCTGTCATTTGGTTGGTACTGTTTTACGCATAATTGGTGAGGATGAGATAAATGCACGAAGGGTGTTGCCGTGCCGTTGGATTTGATGTCTTGAATATATTTCTCACATTATGAAAGTTTTGAGGTGACTGTTGTGATTTATTGGCTTTCGCTCCAAGGAAAGGATTGGGTGAGATATTGATACCCGTTGAATTGTGTTTTCTTCTAGTACTCCGTTATTGCTTTGTATATTCGTTTCGTGTGCTCTATTCTGTTGTACTGTAGTATAGTTCTATTGTTAGTTTATATTACAAGGTTTAATTAATGAGCATCTTTTAACCAAAGCCTCGTCACTATTTCGAAGAGGTTAGACAAGATACTTACTCAGTACATGGGGTCGGTTGTACTGATATTACACTTCTGCACATTGTGTGCAGATGTTGGCTGTTGTTGTTGTTGTGCTCGACGATACCGGAATTAAAGATGTACCTGTGTTTCTGTTGTAGCTGCCTCTTGTTCATGGTAGCTTTAGATTTATAAAAACTCTGTTTATGTACTTTTCAAACAGAAAATGTATTTACTTCATATCAGCTTTGTAAATTCTATTCTTAGAAACTCATGATTCGTACTACCAGTCCTTGGGGATGTATAAGATTCAGATAATTTCTTTGTTTAATTGCTTTATTAAGTTAATTGAAAATGGATAATCGTTAATTGGCTTACCTAGCGGGTTGGGTTAGGTGCCATCACGACTAGTAGATTTTGGGTCGTGACAGGTGGTATCAGAGCACTAGGTTCGTAGGTTCAACGAGTCATGAGCAAGTGTCTAGTAAAGTCCTGCGGATCGGTTTGATGACGTCCATGCCTATCTTCGGGAGGCTACAGGGCATTTAGAAAAAAAAATTCCCTTTCTTCTTTCCTTATCGTGCGGCCTTGTTTCAGCTTGAAATCTATAACTTTGACTCTTCCCAATCGCTCATATGTGATGTTTTGCACTCAGTATTCGCTATGCGCCGGTGATCGGTGATGCTGCAGATAGATTACGACGGGCTATGGATGCTTGATTATCATCGCGATGTGTTGTCTAGCATCAGAAGCAGATGCAGTGTTAAATCTTCTAGTCGTTCACTTGAGGTATGAGGCGGGTTCATATGTCTGGTTGGTAAGCACAAATTTGGGAAGATTGGCTGGTGGCTAGGCTATTGTGATTAAGGTGGGTTCATGGCAAGGTGTCCATTTGAGTATAACCGGTGGGCCATCTCCTGCATGATGAGTTTGGATCGTGTGTCTCGTATGAGGTTTCCATTCGGTGGAGTGCATATGTTATCATTTCAGAGCATTTGGGGAAGTTGTTTGACTATTGCAATGATAGGTAAGCGCTTGGCAGAGTCTTCGGGGTGTTCTATGATCGGCATTGCATGAGTTTTGAAGTATTCAGTTGAATAGTCATGCGAAATCGGGGCATGCTGTGAAGATATGGTACTTTGGATTACTGATGAGGTGATCTATGGCTTCGAACTAAGTGGTAGAGTCTGCTAATGGAGATCGGATTGTAAGAACATGGGCCGTATCAATTTCCGAACCGAGAGATTGTTTGGTTATTCCCTTGAATGGGCATATGCTGGTGAAGCACGGGTTGCTCGACGCGTATTAGCTGTGTATTTAAGATCAAAGTAAGATGAGTGGTCATCGAGAAGGTTCTAGCGAGTTCCGGGTCTTATGTAGCCTTTAAGGACTTTTGAATTTGTCTACGGGCAGACTTGAAATCGGTAGCGAATGGTAATCGAATCTGCGGTATTTCCTTGTCAAGAAAGGTCTACATGTCAATGTTGGAGTGATGCAAGAAATGGCTTCGGGTTCCCAGGAAGTTCCCTCAAGGCGGTCATATCGGATTGAGTTACTTTCGGGTTGGCAGCCTGCGTGACCCGGTTGAGTTAGAGGCTATTGGTTCTGATTACTCGATTATGTGATACTGAGTTCCGAAGAATTTATCATGGTTATGACCACGGCCGGGGTTGGTGTTTACCACAGGTATAGAAGCTATATTGTGTATGGTGGTGTTCTCCTGGATTGAGTTAAATGAAAGATTCTCGGTTGATGAGGTGTTCAGTTTGCTTATGGTTCAAAGTTGACTATGAGATTTTCGTAGTGTTGCGAGTTAGCATGTTAGAGGCGATGCGCCGTGTGGGGTTGAAAAGTTGCACGTACAAGGTTGCAGATAGTTTCGGAGGGGAGTATATGAGTTCTTGATGACACGGACGATTTCGGGTGTTTAAGGTTTTGCTGGCACCATGTGTTTCCACTGGGGGAGAGTTCGCATGTTGGCAGGTACGATGTGTTTTGACTTATGGGTGTTTTTCTGTGAGATGATGGAGTATGAGTCACGTATCAGCCATTTGAGTAGCGGTGTTGAGATTGGGTATGAAGATTCTGGTATTCGTGAGGCTCAGAGACTGAATGTTCTTGTCGGCAGACTATTCCTTGATTGCGAGTTGTGAAGAAATGTAAAGGATTGGATAATTGATGGTAGGTGTTATGGAAAGGTTGCTATAGACTTTTGGAAGGTTTATTACATGTTGGGGATGATCGGAAATTTGTTTGGGAGTTGCTTTTGAGCCTAATGAGAATGTGTATTCTGTATCGGATCGGATTTGTTTGTTCTTGCACAGTTGTTATCACATGTATATCATCGGGCGGAATGGATGTTATTCGCGCCTTGGTTTATGTTATATGTTTCTCTCTTATACTACGACGGGTTGTGAGGGTTACATGATTCTTCGCGCGCATATTGTGATTCAGTTTAGGCCTCATGGCATTATGGGCGAGATGGCCTTTGTGATGTTGATTTGCTTATTGCGCCATAGTTATGCTTGTCTTTCTCAGAATTGTTTGTTCCTAATGATTTTCCCACAGTTATATTTTTTTGCACTCGATTGTACTTGATATTGACGCACATGTGATCAGTGAGCCCGAGTATTATGGCTCGATGAGTACCCTATGAGGATTGATATGATGGGATCGGGTTACACGCCGCAATGGTACAGTGATGAAATGTGACTCCTTATTCCTATTTCGTGTATTTTTGCTTTCACCTCATTGAAAATAGTTCATAAATTTCCCTGCCTGCTTAACTTGCTTAGTAGTCTTCTTATTTAGTTTTCTTACTGTTATCTGTCATGTCTGAATTATTACTTGTTAGTGTACGGAACCGGATTGTGTAGGGCTCCATATGATTATTGTTGATACTTGTCGGTGTGGCTGCTCGTATTGGCTGAAATGAGGTTTTTAGACCTGAGATTTGTGCTATTGTATTGGGATGAGGAAGGTTTGGAAGAATAACACTATTTTGTTAAGGATGTGGACAATGGCCTGGTCAGGCGAGTGAGTTTCTTGGCTTATTGATCAGGTGAGTGGTTAAGCGGTTATGCGTGTTTCTTTCATCATCGGTAGGGTATGAAGGTTTTGAATGAGGTTCTAATCAATAGGAGGTTGCTACCGGCACCAGATTTGTTTTGGGCAGTAATGGTGGTCAGCAGTTCCTACTGTGGGTGTCAAAGTGATGGGGTATATCATGTGATTACATCTTGGGTTATGGTTATGACTTGATATAGCTTGTTCAGACTTATACAATATGTAGATGTGGGATTCGGGTCTTGTAATGAATTCTGGATGATAAAGATTGGGTTCTAAGGTTTCAGGACCAAGGTTGAAATAAGGATCTCTAATGGTGTGGTGTTGGCGGGCTTATGTGGAGCAGGGTGACGTGGGATCACCCCCGGGTTTATGCATAGTAAGGTTACACCGTGATTTGATAGCTTCGGAATGACTCCTGGCACGTTCGAGGACGAACGTGTGTTTAAGTGGTGGAGGATGTAACGACCCGACTGGTCATTTTGAAGATCTGCACTTCTCTCGATGTTTTGAGGGCTCGAATATTTTCGCATGATGTATTATGACTTGCGTAAACCGTCGGTGTTGGTTTTCAAGTTATCCAGAATCGATTTAGAAGAATGAACTTCAAAATTTAAGCTCTAAGTTGGAAGAGCTGACCAAGTTTGACTTTTTAGCATTTGACCTCGGAATGGAGTTCTGTCAGTTCCGTTAGCTCCGTTGGGTGATTTTGGACTTAGGAGCGCGTCCAGATTGTAATTGAAGATCCGTAGTCGAATTAGTCTTGAATTGGCGAAAGTTGGATTTTTGGGGAAGTTTGACCGGGAGTAAAATTTTTGATATCGGGTCGGATTCCGATTCCGGAAGTTAGAATAGGTCCGTAATGGCAAATGTGACTTGTGTGCAAAATTTGAGGTCAACCGGAGGTGATTTGAGGGGTTTCGGCATCGGTTGTAAAAGTTGAAGTTTCAAAGTTCATTGATTTAGACTTGAGGTGTGATTCATCGTTTCGAGGTTGTTATGCGTGATTTGAAGTTCGAGTAGGTTCGTTTCGTCAAATGGAAATTGTTTGCAAAATTTGGCGCCATTCGGAGTTGATTTGATATGGTTCGGATGCTCGGTTGCGATTCTAGAAGTTCTTGAAGTTTAGTTGATCTTCATGCGTTTTAGCATCCGATTCGTTGTTTTAGAAGTTATTTTGATGATTTGAGCGCGCGAGCAAGTTCGTGTTGTGTTTCTAGACCTGGGTGCATATTTGGTTTGGAGCCCCGAGAGCTCGGGTGTGTTTCGGATTGATTCTTCATAAATTTTGATTGCTGGTACTGGTATCATCGCATTTGCGATGTATTGGTCGCAAATGCGACAGCCGCAATTGCGAAGCAGCCATCGCATTTGCGAAGTCTGGGTTGCTGGGGAGAGTTCGCTTTTGCGAAGAACTATGCCGCATTTGCGAAATTTCTGCCTTCGCATTTGCGAAGTATAGGGTCGCAATTGCGACCAAAGCAGGAGGCCCTCCAGTTCGCATTTGCGATACATTGTTCGCATTTGCGAGGGTCGCATTTGCGAACCCCCTGTCGCAAATGCGACATCTGCAACCTGTTAAGTGCTGAGAATTCTGAGACTTAGCTTCATTTGGGTATATTTTGAACCCTAGGTCCGAGAAGAGGCGATTTTGTGAAGGGATTTTCATACCAAATCATTGGGTAAATACCTTTAATCATTTCCCCAACTACATTTCATGATTATATATATGATTTAACATCAAATTCTTGAGAATCTAAAGGAAAATTTGGGAAAAATTGTAAAATCTTTCAAAAATGCAAAATGATGATTTGAAGGACAAATTGGTATCGGAACTTGATAATTTTAGTATGGTTGAATTCGTACCGGAATGGGCGTTTGGATTTTGTAAATTTATCGGGTTCCGAGGTGCGGGCACTTTTATTGACTTTTTAGAATTTGAATAAAAATCACACCTTTATTAATTGAAGTTGTTTTCCCTTGCATTGTGTGATGTGTTTAAGTCGTCTTTGACTAGATTGAGCCGAGCGGAGGTGAATTGGTAAAGGAAAAGCTAAATTGAGTATTGAATTAGCCGAATTGAGGTAAGTGTTTTGCCTAAGTTTGTTGAGGGAATTTTTCCTCCTATTTGTCATTGTTTGCCGCATGCGGGGGTGATACATATATGAGGTGACGAGCGTATATATATGTGCCAGGGTTAATCATGCTCGGGGGGTGGACTATGTTACATTTATGGTTGTAGAATTTCGTGATCTCCTGCTTCACGCCTTACTTGACTCTTAGAAACTAAGAACATAATATTAAATGATAAAAATCAAGACTTAGCTTATTATAGCTTGATCAAATTTGATAGAATTCTGAGAATATATTGATGTGTCTAATTCGGTCATTTCTATGCTTAATCGTTAATACATTGCTACAGCCGATCTTCTTGGGATACTAGATTATATACTTGTGTTGTGGATCATTTGTGAGATTGTGGAAGTATTTGAATAATACGGTTCTTGAGGGTTTATTGAATCATTGTTGGCTCGAAAAGTTGTGATTGAGATTTGTTTGGAACATCCGTTAAAATACTCTCCTTGATGTTATTTATGCTCCCTGCCTTATTTGTTATTGATATACATATGTTTGGTAAGGAAGAGTGTAAAGCACGAAGGGTGATGCCGTGCCATATTATTGAGAGTAAAAGTACGAAGGATGATGCCGTGCCATATTATTGAGAGTAAAAGCACGAAGGGTGATGCCGTGCCATATCATTGTGAGTAAAAGCAAGAAGGGTGATGCCGTGTCATGTTATGTGAGTAAAAGCACGAAGGGTGATGCCGTGCCATTGTATTGATATTACTACACTTTCATGTTATGGTGAGTTCATGGCAGGAAGGGTGTTTCTGTGCAAGTGAGGACGAGAGACATGCATTATGTTGTGATATCTCTTTCTTGCAGATATTTTTATGTCTTTACCTGGAGTTGTTGTTATCGTGTTCATGGTTCTTATGTGATATGTTGTTACTGTTCTGTCTTATCCTCTATCACCTTCGTTGTCGTGTTACCATGCCTTCTATTTACTTAAACTTGCCAATATCATGCTTACTTCCTGTTGTTATGGTTGCATCCATGTCATCTGATTTGTTGCACTTAAGTATAAGTTTTCTTCCATACTAGTCGTTCATGTCCCTACTTATAAAAATCATGTGTTCGCTTCCTTATTTGCCATATCTATTTTCATGCCTTCACCTTGCTAGTTAGTCGAAGTTACATCCCTTTTTCCTAATCGTTGTTATTACCTCTATGTTTTCTGTTCAGTCTGTTACTGATGTTCTCATATACATTCTCGTTCTCCATAGCTAATTGAGTATTTCCTACACTATTATTTCTGTTATCGGCATTTCTGTCATTTGGTTGGTACTGTTGTACGCATAATTGGTGAGGATGAGATAAATGCACGAAGGGTGTTGCTGTGCCGTTGGATTTGATGTCTTGAATATATTTCTCACATTATGAAAGTTTTGAGGTGACTGTTGTGATTTATTGGCTTTCGCTCTAAGGAAGGGATTGGGTGAGATATTGATACCTGTTGAATTGTGTTTTCTTCTAGTACTCCGTTATTGCTTTGTATATTCGTTTCGTGTGCTCTATCCTGTTGTACTGTAGTATAGTTCTATTGTTAGTTTATATTACAGGTTTTTTCAATGAGCATCTTTTAACCAAAGCCTCGTCACTACTTCGACGAGGTTAGATAAGATACTTACTCAGTACATGGGGTCAGTTATACTGAAACTATACTTCTGCACATTGTGTGCAGATGTTGGCTGTTGTTGTTGCTGTGCTCGACGATGCCGGAATTGAAGATGTACCTGCGTTTCTATTGTAGCTGCCTCTTGTTCATGGTAGCCTTAGATTTATAAAAACTCTGTTTATGTACTTTTCAAACAGAAGATGTATTTACTTCATATCAGCTTTGTAAATTCTATTCTTAGAAGCTCATGATTCGTACTACGAGTCCTTAGGGATGTGTAAGATTCAGATAATTCCTTTGTTTAATTGTTTTATTAAGTTAATTAAAATGGATAATCGTTAATTGGCTTACCTAGCGGGTTGGGTTAGGTGCTATCACGACTAGTAGATTTTGGGTCGTGACATAAATATAGGTGGAACAATGATGGAGGCAACCAAGATTCATTGAATTCTTTGGTCCAGATGGAGAATCAAACCAAGATTGATTTCTACAAAGCTTACGAAGTGAACATCGACCACTAACGACATGAATATTGCAAGAACTTGCCTCAAAATAAAATGGCAAAAGCGATAGGAGTGGAGTTCATATACGAAGACTATAGGAACTTGCTGGACCAGAGGAAAGCTATGATAGAAATTGGTGAAGGCTTAGTGGTCAATGAAATAGGTGAGAATCATGAGGTCTTAGGTTCAAATCCCAGCGGAGGCAAAAACACTAGGTGATTTCTTCCCATCTGTCCAAGCCTTGGTGGACACAGTTACCTAGTACCAGTTGTTAGTGGGAGGTGACAGGTATTCCGTGGAATGAGTCGAGGTGCGCGCAAGCTGGCATGGACACCATGGTTATCAAAAGAAAAAAATTGGTGAAGCATCAGGCCTTGGCATCGACATAAGCCTCATTATTAACAACAATAAACCAAGTGTAATTCCACAAGTGGAGTCTGGTGAGGGTACTGTACACGCAGACTTAACCCCTACCTTGTGAAGATAGAGGTTGTTTTCGATAGACCCTCGGCTCAAGGAAAGCATAACCACAACAGTGTTGAATAGAAATGCGGTAGTGAAGAAACCATGTAAAAGTAAGAAGTAATAACAGCAAGTAATAAGATAACAAACGCAAAAAAATTAACAAGTAGTAATAGAAATCAAAGAATAAGAAAATATGAGAATACGACTAATACTACTGGTATGAAAAAGAAGTACGCTCGACTACCTACTAACTTTCTATCCTAATTCTCGACCTTTGCACCCTCCTATCAAGGATCATGTCCTCGGTAAGTTGAAGATATGTCATGTCCTGTCTAATCACCTCACCCCAATACTTTTTTGGCCTACCTCTACCTCTCCTTAGACCCACTATGGTCAACCTCTCACACCTACTTATTGGGGCATCCACGCACCTCCTTTTCACATGCCCGAACCATCTCGACCTCGCTTCACACATCTTGTCCACCACGGACGTCATTCCTACCATGTCCCTAATATCTTCAATCTTATTCTTCTCTCTCCTAGATATGAGCCTCCATTTCATTCACCCCACTCCAATACGATGTGTGATATCAACGTCGATCTCCCCATTACCTTGGATAATAGACCCAAGATACTAGAAACTTCCTCTTTTGAGGATGACTTGCGTATCAAGCCTCACTTCTATGTCAGCCTCATGTGTTACATCACTGAACTTGCACTCCCAAGTATTCTGCCTTAGTCCTACCCAACCTGAAGCCTCTAGACTCCAGAGTTTGTCTCCAAACCTCCAGCCTTGTGTTAACTTCGTCTCGCATCTCGTCAATCAGTACCATGTCATCTGCAAATAACATGCATTATGGCACTTCCTTTAGAATGCGTCGCGTTCGTTCATCCATCACCAAGGCAAATAAAAACAGTCTACGAGCTGATCCCTAGTGCAACCCCATCATGACTGGAAAGTGTCCCGAGTCTACTCCCACTGTCCTTGCCCGGTCTTGGCTCCATCATACATGTTCTTAATCTCCCTAGAGTATGCTACAGGTACACCTCTAGCCTCCAAACATCTCCATAGAACCTCTCTTGGAACTTTGTCGTAGCTTTTTCAAGGTCAATGAACACCATATGTAGGTCTCTCTTCCTCTCCCTATATTGCTCTACCAATTTCCTCACAAGATAAATGGCTTATATGGTCGATCGCCCCGACATGAATCCAAATTTGGTTTCTCGAGAAATAGACACACCCCTCTTCACCCTCATCTCTACCATTCTCTCCCAAACTTTCATAGTGTGGCTTAACAGCTTAATACCCCTATAGTTATTGCAACTTTTAATATCATCTTTGTTCTTGTACAATGGGACCATTGTACTCCACCTCCATTCTTTGGGCATTTTTGTCGTTCTAAAAATGACGTTAAACAGTCCAATAAGCCACTCCAAACCTACCTTGCATGCGGCTTCCCAAAATTCCACAAGGATCTCATCCGGCCCGATCGCTCTTCTCCTGCAGATCCTACATATAGCCCTCTCAACCTCCTCAACCTTATACGCCTACAACACCTACAATCTCAACGGCTCTCGGAGTGCTCCAAATCACCCAGCAAAATATTCATTACGCCCTCTTCATTTAAGAGTTTATAGGAGTATGTCTACCATCTTCGTCTAATATAAGCCTCTTCCACCAATACTATGTCATCATCATCTTTAATGCACTTCACTTGGTCCAGGTCTTGCGCTCTCCTCGCTCTCATCTTGGCCAGCCTGAACAGCTTCTTATCCCTTCATTTTCCCTTAAGTTCTTCATACAAGCGTTTGAACGCTGCCGTTTTCGCCATGGTAACCGTTAATTTCGCCTCCTTCCTCGTTGTCTTATACCTCACCCTATTCGTCCTCTTATCCTCCTCGTCTTTGTTCTCCACTAACTTTGCATAAGCAACCTTTTTGGCTTCCACTTTCCTTTGGACCTCTCTATTCCACCACCAGTCCCATCGATGTCCACTAAAGTTGCCCCTTGAGACCCACAGCACCTCTTTAGCTGCTTCCCTAATGCACCGAGTTGTCTTATCCGCATATTGCTTGCATCCCCAGTACTCCCCCAAGCCCCCATCATCATCAACTTCTCACATATCTCCTTAGCCCTTGCAATAGTCAAGCCACCCCATTTGATCCTTGGCGTCTCGTACAAAGCCCTCTTTTTCCTTTTCCTCTTAATCTATAAATCCATCGCCAAGAGCTTATGTTGGATTTAAGGTACTCGCTCAAGATAACCTTGTAGTCTCTACAAAGACCTCTATCACACTTCATCAGGAGAAAGTAATCTCTATCTAAGTCCTAGCCGACGTACTACGGAAGGTTACCAAGTGCTCCTCCTTCTTCGGGAAACTACAATTAGCTATCACCAACTCAAAAGCTTCCGCAAAATCCAAAAGTGAGACTCCTCCTTTGTTTCTATCCCCAAAGCCAAAGCCTCCATGCACAACGTCATAACCCCCGTGATGTAGACCCGATGTGGCCATTAAAATCTCCTCCTGTGAATAGCTTCTCGGTGTACGAATACCTCTCACAACCCCGTCCAAATCCTCCCAAAAACGCCTTTTAACCTCCTCTTCCAAACCTGCTTGAGGTGCGTTGCACTAATTATGTAAGCCTCAATATTAAGCATCGAAGATAAAAGATGTGTGTCAAAAGTTAAAGATAGCAAGACGTTATTGTGCCTGAAAGGGTGTCCAAAATTAAGGATAGCAAGATGATATAGCACCACACAGTTTGGGTCTTTCTCGAAATATTTCATAGAGAAGTCATTACATTCACCTACACATGGAAGGTGACTTAACGACCGATTTGGAAATTGCTATGGAGCTCTAGAGCACTGAAAATGTGTCGTTCTTCATATAGACAACAGCAGAAAATGCTATTTGACAACAGATAAGTGAGGAAAACATGTATAACAAATTAGTCACTGGTGTTTATATAAATGACATGGGTAGGATATTGATCACCTCTTTACTACATTGTAGTTTTGTAACATTCAATTAGTCCTCTTTACTACATCGTAGTTTGCTATAGAGACATGAGCACTAATATAATAGTTAACATTTAACTGGTGATCGTTTAAACCGTAGCTTAGGAGTTGACAGACACACATGTTAGGAGCTAAGAGAAAGTGGTTATGGATGAGGACACCTTTTTACATATTTTAGATTATATAGAAAGAAAGAAATAAAAGAACTTTCAAAGGGATTGAAAATAAAAATAACACAAATTAGGAGCTCAATTTTGTCCATTTTGTACATTTGGTGTAAAGAGGAAATATTGGCATGTGTCGATAGTTGATCAAAATTTTGGATGCTTAGCATAATACTTGTAAAATTCCTCTTCTATAAGAAAATTTAACCTAAATAGCTGCTCATCCAATCGTTTAAATTAATAAAAGTCGGCGAATGTATAATTTATGTATACTTCATGTATAATATGTGTATAATAAATGTATAGTCTATATATACCTATTAGGAAAAGTAAACAGTGACTTTGGCCGGCTATTTGTGTAAAAGATCCTTTTCTATAATAATGAATAATTTGATCAATCCAAAAAATATTGCTTTAGTTTGACATTTCAAAGTCAAACACATGAAACGATTTTGGGAAGTCAAATATAGGAAAAGATTTTGGGACGCAAATCCTGTTACAGCTTCTTTTTCCATGGCTTCTTCATTGATGTATTTCTTTTCAATTATGTTGTGACTATGTTTTTTCTGAGCCCAGTGTCTCTCGGAAATAGCCTCTCTACTTCACAAGGTAGGGGTAAGGTCTGTATACACACTACCTTCTCCAGACCCTACTTGTGGGATTACATTGGGATTGTTGTTGTTGTTGTTGTTGTTGTAATCTCCAAAAAAGAAATGCAATCTTATGACCACATGTTTTCTCAACAAATAGTGGTAAACAATTCACTTTTTAAGTTCTTATATTAAAGTAAAAGTCAAAATAATACAGTCAACTCGAGATCGAGGACTACATATTTGGATCATTTAAGGATTAAGTGAACAAAAACTATTTGGCATTAGAGAAAAACTTAAGTATGAAAGTGGAACAAATTAGTGGTGTTAGAATAGCTATATAAATAGTTCTAGTCCCATATGGAATAGGAGTAGAAATATTGTACTGTGTATAGCTATAAATAAAGGTATTGTAAAACACTTAATAGAATATCAATAATATTTTCTCTCATTCTTTCTCACATGTATCAGAGCTACTAGTGAGAAATCTCTGTTGTTCAGTAACCAGCGAGTCCGGGACAGTCACTGTACCTTTTTCCAGTGAATTAAGGTTGTTTTTTGCGTCACTTCTTCTCCACTGGGTTTTTAACGAAAAATAACACCACCAGCGGGTACGGAATTCTTCGGCGATCAAACCCAGAAACCACGCTGGCAGAACTCTAACCACGCGCCCTCATGCGCAGACCTACATCTCGGCGCGTGACACTTGTTCCGGCCACTTTTTGACAAAAGTCCTTCAGGACAGTTGGCTCGCGAGGTGATTCCAAACCTACCCATCAGGTTACACCAAATTCCGACAACTTTTTTATTTCCGGACTTGTTGCAGATTCCGTCGACTGTTTCCAGTTTCCGGCAGCTACAGTATCCTTTTCTGCTGCTTCTTGATTGTTTATGTGACTTCTTAATTATTTGGTCCAATAATGTCTTTGGGAGTTGATGTTTTTTGTTCTAAAAGTGCGGGTTACGGAAATTCAAGTGTTATGATTACTTTGAAATCCCTGACAGGAAGTTCAAATTATTTAGCTTGGGCTTCCTCGATTGAGTTGTGGTGCAAGGGTCAAGGCGTTCAAGATCATTTAACCAAAAAGACCAGCGATTGAGATGAAAAAGCCAAAGCACATTGGGAGAAGATTGATGCTGAGTTATGTAGTCTCCTATGGCAATCCATTGATTCCAAGTTAATGCCTTTGTTTCGGCCATTCCAGACATGCTATTCCGTTTGGGAAAAGGCTTGCACTTCATGCACTAATAACATATCTTGTTTTTATGATGTGATATCTCGGATGACATTATATTCATCGACCTAGAGAAGGCCTAAGATAAAGTCCCGAGAGAGGTCCTGTGGAGATGTATGGAGGCTAGCGGTGTCCCGGTGGCGTACATTAAGGCGGTTAAGGACATGTACAAGGGAGCGAAGACTCGAGTGAGGACTGTGAGAGGAGACTCGGATCATTTTCCAATGGGGATGGGGTTACATCAGGGATCGGCTCTTACCCCGTTTTTGTTGGCCTTAGCGTTAGATGTGTTGACGCGACACATACAAAGGGAGGTGCCATGGTATATGCTATTTGCTGATGACATAATCCTGATTGACGAGACGCGAGGCGGAGTATAAAGGTTTCAAGTTGAGTAGGTCAAAAACTGAGTACTTGGAGTGCAAGTTCAGTGATGGGATGCATGAAGAAGTGGAAGTGAGGATTGGTACTCAGGTCATCCCTAAAAGAGATAGTTTCAAGTATCTTGGGTCTATTATTTAAGGCAACGGGGAGATTGACAAAGATGTTACTCATCGTATTGGAGCGGGGTGGATGAGATGGAGGCTCGCCTCGGGGTTTTGTATGATAAGAATATGCCACCTGGACTTAAGGGCAAGTTCTATACCGGAAACAGCCTCTATATCTCTATGAGGTAGGGGTAAGGTCTGCGTACACACTACCCTCCCCAGACCCCATTTATGGGATCAAACTGGGTTTGTTGTTGTTGTTGTTGTATATCAAGGATGACAAACTTAAAGAGACAGAAACTGGATATGTCTACTTACTTGGGACAAGTACAAGCAGTCATGGACGAATTTGAAACGTTGATGCAGTTTCTGCTAGTGTTGAAAAGCAACAGAGCAACCAACACACTTGCTGGACTACCTAAAGACCTTGATTCAGTACGCAATCAAATTTTGGCTAGTCCGACTGTTCCTATCGTTGATGAATTATTCTCTCGATTACTCCACCTTGTTGCAGCACCCAGTCATACAGTGATCCCATCACAAATAGTTGACTCATCTGTTCTCGCATCTCGGACAATGGAAAATCGGACATATCAGACGGGAGAATCGACGAGGATGAGGTCGTTTTGGGAGACCTCGACCTAGTTGTAGTCATTGTTATAAACTTGGACACACTCGTGAAGTGTAATATTCTTTACATGGTCGACCACCCAGAAATGCTCATGTTGATCAGACGGAGACTACAGGTAACAAGGGATTTTCTTTATCTAAGGGGAATATAATGAATTCCTTCAGTATCGAGCAAGTAGACATCTTCACAAGTAGCCTCGGTTGCTCAGACTGATACTTTTGTTGCTGGCAATTCTTTTGCTTGTGTTTCATAGTCTAGTACTCTTGGACCGTGGGTCATGGACTCAGGCACTTCTGATCATATCTCTGGTAATAAATCACTTTTGTCAAATATTGTGTATTCACAATCTCTTCCCACTCTTACTTTAGCCAATGGGTTCCAAACTAAAGTAAAAAGAGTTGGACAAGCTAATCCCCTATCTTCTGTCACTCTAGATTCCAATCTTAATGTCCCTGCCTATCCTTTTAGTCTTGCATTTGTTAGTCGTTTGACTCGCGCCCTCCATTGTGGTATATATTTTATTGATGATTGACACAGAATGTGAATCACAAGGCCTTTACTACCTTAATTCACTCAATCCCTCCACAGCATGTCCAGTTACAAATCCTCTAGACCTAATTCACAGACGTTTAGGACATCCGAGTTTATCCAAGCTTCTTAAGATAGTGCCTAGTTTGTCTACATTAGATTGTGAGTTGTGTCAGCTTGGGAAACATACCCGAGCCACCTTTCCGCGTAGTGTTGAGAGTCATGTAGAGTCTGTTTTCTCATTAATTCATTCTGATATAAGGGGTCCTAGTAGCGTTGGTTCAACCTTAGGATTTCGTTATTTTGTTACTTTCAGTGATGATTATTCAAGATGTACTAGGCTTTTCTTAATGAAAGATCGTTCTCAGTTGTTTTCTATATTCCAGAGTTTTTGTGCTGAAATAAAAAATCAATTTGGTGCTTCTATTCGCACTTTTCGTAGTGATAATGCCTTAGAATATTTGTACTATCAGTTTCAGCAATTTATGACTTCTCAAGGAATTCTCCATCAGACATCTCTTATACCCCTCAGCAGAATGGGGTTGCAGAAAGAAAGAATAGGTACCTCATTAAGACTGCTCGCACACTTCTCATTCAGTCATATGTTCCGTTGCTTTTTTGGGACGATGCAGTTCTCACAACTTGTTACTTGATTAACCGGATGCCTTCATCTCCTATCCAGAATCAAGTCCCGTATTCAGTATTGTTCCCCGAGTCACCTTTATACTCCCTCCCCCCTCATTCATAACTTAGCCCCTGAGAAAGATAAGTTAGCTCCTCGTTCTCTCAAGTGTGTCTTCCTTGGTTATTCCCGTGTTCAGAAGGGATATCGTTGCTACTCACCTGATCTTCGTAGGTACATTATGTCAGCTGATGTCACATTTTCTGAGTCTCATCCTCTCTTTACCTCTTCTGATCATATTGATATATCTGAAGTCTTACCTATACCTACTTTTGAGCAATCTATTATTGCTTCTCCAATATCCCTAGCCACTAAAGTCTTACCCACACCGACTTTTAAGGAGTCTACTGTTGTTCCTCCAATATACCCGCTGCAAGAATACCACTCTTGACTTATCATCGTCGTCCTCGTCCAAAATCACGCCCCGCTGATTCACGTCTTGCACCTGACCTTGCTTCTACTCGGACTTATCTCCTCCTAGTCCACTGATTGCACTTCGGAAAGGTATACATTCCACACTTAATCCTAATCCCCATTATATCGGTTTAAGTTATCATCGTCTGTCATCACCCTGTTATGCGTTTGTATCGTCTTTGTCCTTTTTTTCCATCTCTAAGTCTACAGGTGAAGCACTATCTCATCCAGGATGGCGACAAGCTATGATTAATGAGATGTCTGCTTTATATACAAGTGGTACTTAGGAGCTTGTGCCTCTTCCTTCACGTAAATCTACTATTGGTTATCGTTGCGTTTATGCAGTCAAAATTGGTCCAAATGGTCGGGTTGATTTACTAAAGGCTCGTCTTGATGCCAAAGGGTATACTCAGATATTTGGACTCGATTACAATGATACTTTCTCTCCCGTGGATAAAATAGCATCAGTCCGCCTTTTTTTATCCATGGTTGTTGTTCGCCATTTGGCCTGTTTAACAGTTGGGCATTAAGAATAATTTCATTCACGCTGACATTGAGGATGAAGTTTATATAGAGCAACCACCTGGTTTTGTTGCTCAGGGAGAGTCTAGTGGCCTTGTATGTCGGTTGCGTCATTCACGCTATGATCTAAAGCAGTCTCCTCGAGCCTGGTTTAGTAAGTTCAGCATAGTTATTCGGGAGTTTGGCATGACTCTTAGTGAAACTAATCACTCTATATTTTATCGGCATTCTGCTTCAAATCTCTATATTTATCTGGTCGTTTATATTGACAATATTGTTATTACCAGCAATGATCAAGATGGCATTACTAAGTTGAATCAACATCTCTTTCGGCACTTTCAGACTAAGAATCTGGGCAGATTAAAGTACTTTCTGGGTATTGAGGTCGCTCGGTCTAGCTCAGGTATTGTGATCGCGCAACGAAAATATGCCTTAGACATTCTTGAGGAGACAGGAATGAAAGGCTGTAGACCTGTCCGAATTCTAAACTTCTGCCAGGACAAGGGGAGCCATTTAGCGATCCTGCAAGATATAGGCATCTGGTTGGTAAATTAAATTACCTCACAGTGACTAGACCTGACATTTCCTTTCCTGTGAGTGTTGTGAGTCAGTTTATGGATTCTCCTTGTGATAGTCATTGATATGCAGTTGTCTGCATTCTTTGGTATATAAAATCAGCTCCAACCAAAGGATTATTGTTTGAGGACCGAGGCCATGAGCAGATCGTTGGATATTCAGATGTTGATTGGGCAGGATCAACTTATGATAGAAGTTCTACGTCTGGATATTGTTTTTTAGTAGGAGGTAAATTTGGTGTTTTGGAAGATCAAGAAACAGAACGTGGATGCTCGGTCTAGTGCGGAAGCAGAATATCAAGCAATGGCTATGGCAACATGTGAGCTAGTTTGGATCAAACAGTTGCTCAAGGAGTTGAAATTTGGTGAGATCGGCCAGATGGAACTTGTGTGTGATAAACTGATAATCAAGTTGCCCTTCATATTGTATCAAATCCGGTGTTCCATGAGAGAACTAAACACATTGAGATTGAATGTCACTTCGTCAGAGAAAAGATACTCTCTGGAGTTATTGCTACAGAGTTTGTGAAGTCAAATGATCAGGTTGCAGATATTTTCACCAAGTCTCTCACTGGTCCTCATATTAGTTACATATGTAACAAGCTCGGTACATATGATGTGTATGCACTGACTTGATAGGGAGTGTTAGAATAGCTATGTATATAGTCCTAGTCCCATATGGAATAGGAGTAGAAATATTGTATTGTGTATAGCTATAAATAGGGCTATTGTAAAACATTTAATACAACAACCACCTAGTAAAATCCACAAGTGGGGTCTGGGGAGGGTAGTGTGTACACCGACCTTACCTCTACCCCGAGGGAGTAGAGAGGCTATTTCCGATAGACCCTCGACTCAAGAAAACGAAAAGAGATAATATCTCAGTATCATCAACAGAAAACCATAGAAATAATGACAGCATCATAAGAACCAGAAAATAGATGAAAAGCAATAACAATAACCAGTAAATAAGGCCCGGCACAATGAAAAACGGGAGAATAGTGTGAACACAATATTAACCACTAGCAGTCTAAAACAAACCCTATCCGACTAGCCTCACACCTGTACGAAGTTAAAAAATGTCCAACTACCTCCTAACCTACAACTCTAATGCTCGATCCCCACACCTTCCTATCAAGGGCCATGTCCTCGAAAATCTGAAGTCACGTCATGTCTTGTTTGATCATCTCTCCTCAATATTTCTTAGGCCGCCATCTAGCTCTTCTCGTACCCGCCAAAACCAACCGCTCACACCTACTTACGGGGCATCTAGACTTCTCCTCCGTACGTGCCCGAACCATCTGAGCCTCGCTTCCCACATCTTGTCATCCATAGGAACCACGCCCACCTTATCTTGAATATCTTTATTCCTAATCTTATCCATCCTAGTGTGCCCGCACATCTCAACATCCTCATTTCTGCTACTTTCATCTTCTGGATATGTGAATTCTTAACTGGCCAACACTCAGCCCCATACAACATGGTCGGTCTAACCACCGCTATATAAAACTTATCTTTGAGTATCGGTGGCACTTTCTCCTGATAGAATATCACTAATATTTTCTCTCGTAAGAAAGCACAAGTATATTAAAAGTGATGGAGATAATTTGTCACAATGCTACATCCTAAGATAAATTATAGTCTTTACATTTTTAGTTGGGAGCTAGCAATTAAAGATGATAATTTGCTGATCATTATGTCAAAGCGAATAGACTACAGAGTAAAATTTAAATCTCGAAAGAATTAGATTATGATGAAGCTTGATATAAGAACTAAGCCAACAGTAACACGTACGTAAATTATCAGTTAGACAAGGTTTGTGTACTACAAGATTGACCCAGAGCAAAGATTAGTGTCATAGCTATGAGATCTCTCAGATTATGTCGACGGAAAAGGGCCACATTTGTCCCTCTACTATCGAAAATAAGCTATATTTACCCTCTGTTTCAGTTTCATAATGATACACTTACTATTATACTTTGGAGTTTATTTTACCCCTTATCCGTTGAATCCCTCTTCTAAGCTTGAAAATAACATGTGGCAAGCCCTGATTGAACTAAAATAATCCGCTCCACTTTTAATTAAACCCAACCCAGCCCAGCTTATTTACCCACCCATTCGAACCCCCCTAAATCCCCTCATTCTCTCATTCTCTGCCTTCACCCCTCAGCACTCTTAGAAACTCCAAAGCCATTGCCTTTGCTTTGTTGTTTCCATTAATAGATACACGGACAAGTTCAAGGATGACTTGTTCATCCATCACCGGTTGACAATATTGAACCTTTTGAGAGCATAAAGAAAGAAGAAAAGCCATTGCATGCTCCCGGTCATTGCGATTGTAACGTTAGAGCAGTTTCACAAGTGAGGCAATGCATCAATCAGTTTCAGCTATCGCAATTCTAGCATCTTCATTGATGCATAAGTTTTGCAAAATAATAACACAATCTCTTGCAAGAGCTTTATCCTCAAGAAAAGGAACCAACTTGGGAAGCAACTCCGAAGGTGCAATCAAGGAACCAATTTTGCTACTTTTTGACATGTCACATAACATTTTTATGGTTGATGCTTGCAATTCCCTTCTGCGAGCCCTGATTGAGTGTTGGTCTATTTAGACTGAGAATGAGGGGATTTAGGGGCATTCAGATGGATAGGTAAATAAGTTGGGTCGGGTTGGATTTAATTAAGGGAAAAGGTTCAAATTTACCCCTCAATTTTTGAATATTGTCTACACTAACCTCCGTTATACTATTCGGCCAAATTTACCCCTACCGTTATACTATCCGACCAAATTTACCCCTACCATCAACAAACTTTTAAAAATTACCCCTCAGTCCGTTAGGCGACCCGGAATCTCCCAAATCATTTTAGTTACGTCACTTATTCTTCTTCTTGATCCACTATTTTTAAAATAGTTGGCATTTACCTGCTTTCTTAATTGGAAAAAAAGAAATAAGAGAAAGAAATATTAAAATAATGAAGCGGTTAGTAAACAAAGTATAGTAAATTGAAAAATCTAAATTAGGTAGCTTGTCTAAATTTAAAAAGTATTTACAACACCCAGCTTTAATGAAATCGTTCCACCAAAGGTATGAAGACTTTGTAAATATTAGTAATAGAAGTTGAAGTTCCTTGGAGATTTTGCATTGCCGAATTCAACTTTGCTTTAATCAAATGCCTACGCGTTATGCACTCTAAAGTTAATCGACCGAACTCTATACTAACTAGACAATTACAAAATATATTCGAATATACATATACATACATGATGAGCAGCCGCATATAATACATAACAAATGGACTCATAGAATTTTGCGGTGTGTATATGGTTGAAAAATTATAAAAAAATTTAAATCAATTCCAAAACCATTATCACAAAGAGGGAAGTGGGTGCAATGGTAATTAAAAATATCCATGAATAATTTGTATAGTTGAGTACCTTTAGCATTCACATTAATAGTAATTTCTGAAAATAGTGGATCAAGATGAAGAACAAGTGATTTAAATAAAAGGGAATTGGAAGATTTTGGGTTACCTAACGGAGTGAGGGGTAATTTTTAAAAGTTTACTGATGGTAGGGGTAAATTTGGCCTAATAGTATAACGGTAGGGGTAAATTTGGCCGAATAGTATAATATAGACAATATTCGAAAGTAAAGGGATAAATTTGGACATTTTCCCACTAATTAAAAGTGGGGCGGATTATTTTAGTTCAATCAGGCTTGCCACGAGTTATTTTTAAGTTTAGAAGAGGGATTTAACCGATAAGGGGTAAAATAAACTCAAAAGTATAACAGTAAGTGTATCTTTGTTATGAAACTGAAACGGACGGTAAATATAGCTTATTTTCTATGGTAGAGGGGGCAAATCTAGCCCTTTTCCGTTATGTCAATCTACAGGAAAAGCAATATTTTTTTAAAACAATAGTCCTCGAGAAATAAAAATACATCAAAGTTAATCAGAAAATTACCTCAAATCTGTTTGCAGCTGCAAGGAATATATCTGGTGATGGCTTTCCTTGTTTAACTTCTGGATCATCACCGCGAACGATATGATGCATCAGTGAAAAAAGTTCACCATGTCTTTGAGTTTTCAAGTCAAAATGTCGCGTGTGTGTACTGAAAATGCATTTATATTAGTTCACTTATTGCATCTTACTTCTTAAACATTATTTTAGCTTATGCAGAATCTAACGTCTACTTGCTATACTAATTGCGCCACCAACATTAAACTTTCTAAAGAACAAAACTAAAAGAAGATGGCATACCCCGTAGCAACACAAATTGGTATTCCATTTGCATGAAGGTGATGAATCAGGCGGCTGGACCCTGTAACAGGACAAAAAGTTAAAAGATGCAAAGAGACTCGTGTATACTAATCTAATTTTGCATTAAACAAAATCAAAAGACTGAAATAATATGCAAGTCAAGTTTCATACTTGATAGCCACTCTACTTCAGCAATAACTGTTCTAAAATTACATTACTAGACACAAGGAACTTGAAAAAATAATTATCCTAGAGGATGTTGGACAAGATTTACAAGAAAGGTGATAAGGAATTAGATTTAAGATCGTGGGTGTAATTCTTCCAAGCAATTCTCAAGTTGCTATGTAGCTTTACTCACACAAGCTATAAATGTTAATTTCAATCCTTTTGATAAGATTGAATTACGAAATTTGTCCCACGCAGACAGTGCTTTCTACATTTTACATAGGGACCTACAAATGGTGAATTTTTTGGAAGGAGTTAACAGATGCACAATACACAAAATGAATAGTCAAACTAACCATTTGCCATTGTGATGGTTGGAGCAGAAAGAAACAACTGCAAATCATTTCTCATGTTGGCAGAAATGTTCTAACTTGGAAGAGTGTACTACAAGAGGATAACAGAAGCCTTTTTCCTTGAATAACTAGGAAATCATATGCTCCATTTCACTTAAATATAGAATTTTCTTTTATAATTTTTTTTGATAATAGTGGTATCGAGGCCAGCTTGCATGTACCTCCACTAAATCAATCCAGTACCTATCATCTCCTACTAGCACAGGTACCGGATAGCTCTAGCCACCAAGACTTTAGGCAAATTGGAAGTTTCATCTAGGGTCACCTTTGCTGAGATTCGAATATAATTGATCAAGGTTGTTTCTCCAACTCCCAACCGCTAGGCCATCCTCTGGCGACAGTTCCAAGGCTTTGAAATGCAAAATAAAGCATAAATGTTATAAGGGAAGCTTTTATTTGGCATCTAAAGGTTACCTATCCCTGCATATTACCCGCTTCTTCTTTTGGGTGATGAAAAGAAATGCGGAGCTATTTCCATCAATTAAAGCACAGCCTCTCCAGAACATTAAACTCAGCTAAAGCTATCCCCTATCGGTAAAAGTTCATCGTGAAATACCATATAAGTTAGGCCCCATTAGCCGGCAAAGATGGAGATAAAGAGAAAGGATTGAAACCCCATTAGCAGCTTGTATGTTCAGGCAATATGGGTGTCTCATCCTTAAGAACTGGTTATTCCCTTAGAAAAACTAGGATAAAGTTGATTGCTATAAAGTAGCTAGCTTTGTATGGTTAGTTTCTAAAGAGGCATGTCTGACTCAAGAAAACTTGAAGAGAAAGGGCTTCTAGTTATGCTCTAGATGCTTTTGTATGTGGGAAGGAGTCCGAGACCATCAACCACCTTTTCATTCACTGTCGACTCACTGACCAGCTGTGGCAATTGTTTCTCAGTATGAAAGGAATTAAGTGGGTTATGCCTAAGTCCACAGGAGATCTGCTAAAATGTTGAAACAACATGGGAGGTACAGTGAAGCAGAAGAGATGATGGAGCTCAATTCCAGCATGGGTATGATGGACAGTATGGATGGAAAGGAACTTAGGTGTTTGAAGGAAATGCAGCCCTATACAAAAAGTTAAGATGTGAACTGTATGATGCTATTTTATTTTTGGTGTAAAGAAGAACTTCTGGAAGATGTAGAGGCTTTAGCAGATATCATTGGATCCTTGTAAGACCTTTTAGGGTCTCTTTTTGATGATCCTTTTGCTCTGTATATGCGGCTTCAACACAGCCTTTTACCTTTCGCAAAAATAAACATTAAAGCAGAAGATCTCGTCTCGTTTCAAGAGAGATTCATGAGAACGCGGCCCCCTGCCTTTTCTCTTTCACAAATTTCACAAATAGGAAGTTTAGAATCTGACTTGAATATTGAAGGGAACACCAGATATTATACAAAAAAATTCCACCTGTCCCTACTTGTCTATTTAGCATTATTCAAAACTTAATTTGACATCTTTTGGATCAACTTTTTTTATATAACGGTGGTATCCAGGCTAGTTTGCGCACACCTCGATATTTCTAACTATCACTTCAGAGTATCTTTTTCATGCTAAAAGATAAAAATGCACACACATTGTTTTCACCTGAAGCTAAAACCTGAAATTTGTGCCATATACTGGTTGAGAAAATGGAAAACTGAATGTGAGAAGAACTAGGAGGAAAACCAGAGTTTTCTGGAAACAAAAGATTTCTTTAATAAATAAAAAGAAAAATGGCTCTTTCAGTCACATCTCATGACGAAAGGGTTATTGGAAAATCAATAGATTGATAAAAATGAAGGAATGATGTAACAGTCAGAAGAAACAAAACGATGATTACTGAAGCTAAACTCAAAAGTAACTTTGCAGAGAAAATTTGCAGAAGGGGTCATCAAAGGGAACTTGGTCAAAAAGGAAGGTGGCTACTCCATGCCATTTTAAGACAAATATCCAATTCCATAAATGTCTGCTACTCTTATGTAGAACACTGAGGAAGGGTGAGAAAGCTGAAACTTGAGAAATGAATAAAGAAAAATAATCTGCTACAGTGCTACTAGTGCTTAAACTTGTACCTGGCATGAGGTCACTTGTGGGAAACATTTTCTGCAACATTTCCTCTCTTTCTACAAGAAAATCTTCAGCTGTAAGTGAATCACTTATTCCTGTCTCTTCAACAAAGACCCTGGCAGCCTCTATCGCCTTCTTCCCCATCATCTTTGCCTTGAGTGACCAATCAAAAGTCTTATTATACCTAGCAAGTATAATCTCCTGGACCTCCGTATAGAATATCTCCGTGTCTGATACACAAAAGAAAAGCAACACAGAAGCTAGTCAACCAAAACTTGTCTTCAAGTAGCAACTATTCAACCACACAAAGATTTCCTTGTTTCTTTCCAATAGAATCCAACAAACAGGAAAAGCCTGGTAAATATCAATCTCCCCTTTGATCCCCTAAGTTAACAATCTATCCTCACCTCTTCTTCCCATTACTTAGAAGCTATTTTTTTTTTCAAAGAAACATACTGGAGTGTCCTCTCTGCATAAGAAATGGCCTAATGGTCACAAGGTCTCACTTATTCTTGACTAATCTTCTCTGCATAAGAAATGGCCTAATGGTCACAAGGTCTCACTTAAAGAGACTAGATATTGTAGAGTTGTTCACATCTCACTTATCATTGACAACTTGTGGTATCAATAAGAAAGGCAACTTCAAAATTCCAAATCAAATAATGCCCTCAAGCAGCGGCTGATTGTTTTGTTGCACCGCATGCGCTCAATATTCTTCCACGAATGAAATTTTACCCTTTAAAAGCTTTTCTAAATTTTTAAAAACGCCCTACAGAATTACTTCTGTCCCCTCCATCCCCTAAGATTTTATTCAGAAGTTCCGTTAAGTATTGTCAAATAGATGAGCTTCCCTACCCTATTTTCACAAATCCTGAGTCTATCACAGCTGACAAGGTATAACATCAAAAGCACAGTATTCAACCTCTTCTTTTCAATCATAATCATATTCTCTATTATGGATTTTTTACCACATTCTATATAAGACCCTCGTATCTCTTTCTTCTGTGAGCTCTTGTTATGAAAGATGTTGCATTTGGGATTGATGCAATTGGAAACGATTTGATAACTTATAGATGACACTTAGAGCAGTGACGAAGTTGCATTTGTTGTTCACTAAATTTACACTGAACTTTCACTGACAAATGCAACTTCGTCGCCGTGTCTATAAGTCATTAAATCATTTCCAATTGCATCAATCCTAAATGCAAACTCACAAAAGGAAGAAATAAGAGGGGCCTAAGTAGATTGTGGTCAGAAATCAATAATAGAAAATATGATTAAGATTGATTATGATTGAAAATAAGGGTAGAACATATCACACTCAAATTTTTTAACTTCACTTCCCCAATGATCACAAATTTTACGACATCCAAAGAACAAACAATTTAAGCAAACGATTGCATACCAAAGGTATACCAACCCTTGAAAAACTACTTACAGGAAATTCCCACGAGCACATTACCAGTTATTGGCAAAATGGGTAATTGGGTCAAGAAACAGTGGGCATTGCATTCTCAAGTCATCCAGATTTGCAAAATAGAATGGAACTATAGTAAATCAAGTAAGAAAGATCTTATACAGAATGATATATACACATATATACCTAAAAGAAGGCCGTCCATGTCAAAGATTACGTGAGTGATTGAGGCTTTTCTTGCAGATGAAGCATCACTGTTGCCCTGATTCGCCATTTTTTTAACAACTTTTAACAACCTGCAAGCGCTGAAAATGTGTAAGCTTCTCGGCTTAATTTGAAGATGTATCTTTTATTTCCCTTCTTGTAGAAAATGCACTAAAGCAGTACTGATGGGTTTAATTGAGTTTTTACCGTATTAGCTGGTTGAACAATATTTTGTTGAAGTTCCAGGAAAAGATTTAAAAATTCTCTCTCGTTTGGCCATATTAAAAAATTAAAAATATTATTTATTCATGGGATATGATCAGTTTTAAAAATAAATTGAAAAAAAAAACTTTAAGTTCCAAAAATTAGTATAGGGCAATTTTTGACTAAAAAATTTTCTTCCACTCACAAAACTTTAACTTTTTTCAAATGAAATGCATGTCCAAACACAAACTTTAACTTCCAAAAGATATTTTTTAACACAATTTCAAAAACTTTTTTTTTCAAGTTTCAATCAAATTTAGGTCCAAACGCTAGAAGTTGCAATTTATAAAAGAGTAAACAATATTTTTTATGAAAAATATTTTCCTGAAAAATAAATATTTGGTAAGTAGGCAAAAAATATATCCCGAGAGCATTTATATATTTTCTAAGCAAATACTATAAGGTTGAGGTGGGGTGATTAGGTAAGGGTAGATATACGCAGAGGGGGCGCAACCCTATTAGGTAAGGGTGGATATACGCGGAGGGGGCGCATCCCTACCCAAAATTTTCATGCGTTTACACTTTAACATATGACGACTTTCACTTTTCCCGTGGTACTTGTTCCCTTTTTTTCCTTTTCTATTCTTTTTTTTTGCTCATTTTCTTAATTTCTAAAAGAAAAAAAATTATCTTTGTATTTTCTCTCTCTTTATACAATCAAATTTTTATTATTTATTTAAATTACATATTTGCTTTCATTTTTTTCTAGATTTTCAATATTGTATATTAATGTGATAGTAATCATTTTCTATCCTTAACTGTGTAATGTCAATTTTTTCTTGTTTTCGAATCGGAGAATCATTTGGTCATATGATCGTGCATTTGTTTATACACCAAAAAACTTGCAAGTCAAACCGACCTAATTCCAAATGAAGCGAACCAAATCGAATTATTTAAAATGGGTCAAATAGACTAAATGTACATCTTAATTCAATCTTATTGACTAGCGGTATATTTGTATTAAAGACAATGGCACTCGTAGCCATCAAACCTTGGCTATGCTTCTAGTTGGAGGGTTGGGTAGTCCGGGGGGTCAGGATAAGTAGTCTGGGTCGGGAGGGATCGGGGGTAGGAGCATTGGGCCGAGAGGTGGGGTGGCGGCGCGAATAATGTGGTAAGGGGTGGGTGGGGGAAGGGTGGAAGGGTGGTGGATGGGATGGGAGAGTTGGAAACATCAATTGGAGAGTATCAAGTATATTTTCCCTCATCTTTCTGTAAAAGTCATTTTACTGCAATTGGAGGTGAAAACTCTAAAATATCGAAGCTAACCAAATATGAAAAAATAAAAAAATATTTTATTTTTCTTTAAACCTAATGCACCCATAATTCTTTCTTGTTTTCTTTCTCTCTTTTTCTTTTCTTGGACTAGAATATAGGTAAAAGACTTGGGAAGTCTCTAGTCTTGATGCATTTAAAAATACCGAAGGAGCAATATCCATAAATTTTATTAGAAGCAATAGAATTTTCTGGAGTAGACGAACAGTACAAAGAGAAAGAGAGACGAGGCAAATACTTATACAATAACTTCTACTACAATAATATTCAATATATAAATTCAAACTATCCATTTTAACTCGTTTTGTTTAATGTTTAATATTTCGTGATTCTTAAATGCAAGAAGTTATATATGTTTTTTTTTCTAGCATATAGATCGAGCAAATACATAGACCAAACAAACTTGAGAGAAAAAAGCAGCATATCCTTAATCTTTACATATGTTGATAAAAAATTAAAATTCATGGTAGCTTATACATTGATCTCATGCATTGCTACAATCGACGATGCAAGTGAGATAAAAATAGTATTAAAAGCAACAACAATAAATAAAGAAAAAAAGAGAATGTATTTGTATTATTAGATGATGGTTCCTCACGATACACCGCTTTCTCATGGAATATAAGCTTTGATAAGGCCAAGTACAATGTCAAAGTAGGGGGTACAATATATAGAGCTTCAATAAAAGCTAAAATGGATGCTAAGTGTTTACGTGTGAACTGAACAAGTTTAAGACCAGAAAGAATAAATAGTCTTGGTCAATATATATCATTTGTGTCAATGTATTATCTCCCCCAGTCGCTTGTCCTGCGTTCAGTTTATATAGGGGTCGGGATCCCTTAGAGTCCAAGTCTTCTAGAATCTTCAGGTAGACTATTATAGTGAAGTAGCCGTTAGCGCCGAGATACATGCTCAAACTTCTTGAAATCGGTTGATGAGCTTGTTGGACGTGGTTCTTACCCTTTTGGACTCTGTAAAGGGAGCTGATATAGATTGTCAATACAATTTCAAAAAATCTTTTTTCAAGTTTCAATCAAATCTACGTCCAAATGCTAGAAGTTGCAATTTATAAAAGAGTATTTATTCCTTTATAGGGTGTGTTTGGTAGGAATGAAAATGTTTTTTATGAAAAATATTTTCCTAAAAAATAAATTTTGGTAAGTACAAAAAATATGTCCCAAGAGCATTTATATATTTTCTAAGCAAACACTATAAGGTTGAGGTGGAGTGGTTATAGCTGAAGTAAGAGTGGATATATGCAGAAGAGAGGGGAGCGCATCCCGACCCAAAATTTTCGTACTTGTTCCTCTCTTTTTTCTCCTTTTCTTTATTTCTATAAAATAAATTATTTTTGTATTTCCTCTCTCTTTGTACAATCATACTTTTATTAGTTATTTAAATTATATATTTACTTTCATTTTTTTCTAGATTTTTAATATTATATTTGAATGTGATAGTAATCATTTTCTATTCTTATATATCTAATGTCAATTTTTCCTTGATTTTTAGTTGGAGAATCATTTCGTCATATGATCGTGCATTTGTTTATGCACCAAAAATCTTATAAATCGAACTGACTTAATTTAAAATGAAGCAAACCAAATCGAATTATTTAAAATGAGTCAAATAGACTAAATGTACGTCCTAATTCAATCTCTTTGACTAGCAGCATATTTATATTAAAGATAATGCCGCTCGTAGCCATCAAATCTTGGATATGCTTCTAGTTGGAGGGTTGGGTAGTCCGGGGGTCAGGATGATGAGTTTGGAGTCGGGAGGGCACGGGGAGGGAGCATTGGGCCGAGAGGTAGGGTGGCGGCGCAAACAGGGTGGCAAGGGGTGGGGGTGGGGTGGAAGGGTGGTGGATGGGATGGGACGGTTGGAACCATCAATTGGAGAGTTTCGAAAATATTTTCCCTGCTCTTGTTGTAAAATTCATTTTACTGCAATTGGACACGAAAATTCTAAAATATTTAAGCTAACAGAAAAAAAAAATTGAAAAAATATTTTATTTCCCTTTATACCTAAGACACCCATAATTCTTTCTTGTTTTCTTTCTTTCTTTTCCTTTTCTTGGACTATAATATAAGTAAAAGGCTTGGCATGACTTTAGTCCTGATGTGTTTAAATATACTGAAAGAGCAATATCTTCCCTTTCTTTAAAATAAATTTTATTAGAAGCAACTAAATTTTCTGGAGTAGACAAAATAATACAAAGAGAAGGAGAGATGAGGCAAATACTTATACAAGAACTTCTACTACAATGATTTCCAATATATAAATTCGAACTATCCATATTGCTTCATTTTAACTTATTTAGTTTAATGTATAATATTTCGTGATTCTCAAATGCAAGAAGTTATTTCTATTTTTTACTAGCATACAGATCGAGCAAATACTTAGACCAAATAAATTTGAGAGAAAAACGTAGCATATCCTTAATCTTTACATATGTTGATAAAAGAATTAAACTTCATTGTAGATTATACATTGATCTCATGCATAGCTACTGTCGACGATGCAAGTGAGATAAAGAATAGTACCGACAATAATAAATAAAGAAAAAAAAAGAGAAAATGTATTTGTATTATTCCATGATTGGTTCCTCATGATACACCGCTTTCTCATGGAATATAAGGTTTGATAAGGCCAAGTACAATGTCAAAGTAGGGGGTACAATATATAGAGTTTCAATAAAAGTTAAAATGGATGTTAAGTGTTTACGTGTGAACAGAACAAGTTTAAGACCAGAAAGAATAAATAGTCTTGGTCAATATGTATCAGTTGTGTCAACGTGTTATATCCCCCAGTCGTTGATGACGTCCAAATCAACTACTAAAAAGTAAATAGACACGGTCGCATGCAATATAATATACCCAACTATGAGTCGGGGTCGAATCCCATAGAGAACAATATATATGCGATTAGGCGTGTAAGAGAATTATCACTTATTATGCTAAGCCACACACTTAAAAAGGTTTTGAGAAAATATTTATGTCTAAATGCGAATATGCAAACTAACCTAGAAAGCGAGTAAAATGATCAATGGCTACAAGCATGGATGCAATGGGAATTTTACACTCAAGTAACGATCCAATGTATTTCACGATTTTACAAATATGAGCGAGTTTATGTTAATTAGCCTCGGGTAATAATTCTTTATTAGTTTCTTCGAAGACTAACAAGACTTCCTAATTGAATTATCCCTAAAATAATTAAGAGATTAAGCACACCCGAATATGGCTACAAGTAGTTCAATCCTATCCCTAGGTCGAATCTATAAAGTGAGGGTTAACGCCTCAAGTTCTTGTTAATTAATATTTTCCAACCTCAAATTATCTTTTCCAAAATTAATTCGAAATTAATGGGCGAGTCTTAGGATTAGCTAATCCTTTTGGAAACATTAAAGAATAAGAATAATTAAAGAAACAATAACTCACTTCAATATAAATAAAAATGGTTCAATACATAAGCACAACAAGATATTTAATCCACACTTTAAATATGAATATTCCCATAAACAAGATTCAAGTGTTGCAAAAAATACTACACACTTAAATATTCAATACAAAGCAAGGAAATGAAGAAATGACCATAAATGGGTAAGAAATTCTCAACCAAAAGCTTCAAATCTTCAAGACCTAAGTGTGTGTGCAAGAACCCTAGCTCAAAAACTTGTGTTCTCTAGTCAAGGAGACTGAAAATAATCCAAATATGTCCAGAGATCGGCCAAAGATATTTTATAAATGAGCTAGGTCGTGTATTAAAGGGTTTGGGGGTCGAAAACGTGAAATGCCAAAACTGCCCAATTTCTGCCCGATTATAATGCTATGCGATCGCGTGAAAAAGCACCGCGATCGCGGAACAACATATGATAAGCTTCGCGATCGCACAACAAACCACGCGTTCGCGTAGTATAATTGACTAGCCGCTGACCATGCTTTCTTCTTCGCGTTCGCACACCTTCAACTGTGTTCACATAGCTTCATTCTCCTGAACTTCTGCGATCGCATATAACTCTCTGCGATCACACAGAGCAATAACTGGCAACAGTCCATTTTTCCCAATTTAATACATTTTGACTTGTTTTCTTCCGTATCTTCTCCAAATCATATGATACCTAAAATATACCAATAAACCTCAACAAATGCCTTAGTTTCTCAATAAAATCATGCAAAAGTCTAAGTATCAAGAAGAGGTAAGTTGGTAAAATACCAACTATCAAACCCTCAAGCTTAAAATATTGCTTGTCCTCAAGCAATTCAACAACTAAGAACATCCTTTAATAAAATTATCAATTAAGCTCAATGACATACCAAACATCATTTTAAGTCAAAAAGGTTCAAATTGAACACAATCTAGTGACTTCGGTTAGTACCAACAATTAATCCAAAGCATATGAATGGCCAACAAATTTTCACAAATTTTATTTCAATTCAAGTGCCCAAACACCACATTAATCAAAGAAGCAACTAAGTCATGACACTAAAGCTTCAAAATTTGCCTCATTATCACAGACAATTTTCTTTTGTTCATTCCTCCCAATTGGAGATTGGATTAAATTCACAGCCCAAAATTTCATGTGCGCTCACTTAAGAGAGAATCCCAACTCATAAATTACAATTTAAACACAAATGAGATATCAAATGGAAATAATTAACTCTCTCTCACACAAAGATATTCAAATGCATATAAGTAGTGCCATATGCTTGCCCTTCATGTATTTCTCCACTAATATAGACACTTGGTTCAAAATCAAGTAGGACTTAAAGGATTGTAATGTAGGTTTTTGGTTAAGGTAGGGCACAATTTGGATAAGAGTGACTCAAAACCTCCCTAAGCACTACAATTTGCAACAATTACACACTTTCTTTAAAAACTTTTTCATCCTTTCTTCACTTTTCATTTCACACCTAATCTTTCCTTTATTCGTAACTCCTTATTTTTCCTTCCCTTTTCTTCTTTCTTACTCTTTTTTTTCAAAAATCAAGGAAGTTTCCACTATTTTTTTTTATTACCTTTCACCTTTTAAGCAACTTCCACATCACAACTTTTCTAACCTTCACCCCCAAACTTAGGCTTTTAGCCTATGTTTACACTTTCAAAGTACTTAGGAAGGTAGGATTCCAAAATATAGATCAATACAGAATGAAGTGTAACATGGTTGCCAAAGAAAAGGTTTAAAGGCTTAAAAGGGGTTGACTAGGGAAAATATGCAAGGGTAGGAAATTTAAGGCACAATAACGGTCCAAGGAAGGCCTAACATCATTTTTCAAACCAAGTTAGTCTAGGATTTCGCCTTGAAGCACATTCCGGACAAGTTCTAGACTACAAATAATGCAAGAGAACTCACAACAAATCTCGCCACACATGGCACATGCAAACTCGAGTGACATATAAATCCAAAATCCAATTAAAACCAATGAACCCAAAGAAAATCACATATAGCCTAAAAGACTATTTAATGAATCAAAGAGCCAAAAATAGAACCTAAAAGTCACAACAAGGATTATCACTTCAATCATTTTTTATTTTAAAGATCAAGAATTCATATGCCAAAATTTAAATCATGTTGGTACCAAATAAGCCACATGTTGGTTTATGGACAAAAATATCACACCCAATAACTAATTTATTCACTACTAGCTACTAAACTAACAAAAAAATAATTTACCTAAAAAGAGAAAAACTAGACAAGACTAATCCCTTAAGAAAGTTGTCACGCCATCCATCATAGGAAAATGTCACCCCGTTCGACACAAATTATTTCCTTGGAAAAGAATCAAGGCATAAAGAAAAACCAAGGAATTTAATTAATACTACTACAAGTAAATAAAGTAACAAAATAAGAAAATAAAAACTAATGCTAACATACTAGAATTAAACTACAAAATATCACTAATAAACTACAAATATTAACCAATCTATACAAGTTTAAAAAAAATAGTCATGCTCCAAATACATCATCACATATAAATGAGCCACCCCCAACCTAAACTGTTGCACTGTCCTCAATGCAACTAAACAAAACAAGATAAAATGAAAGAGGTGCTCCCTAAAACTGCATCACTCGGAGCTGGAGGTGGTGGGAAATTTGAGCTCCGAATCCTCCTCCTCATCGTCCTCTGATTCATGTGAGCCACAAAATGATCTCAGCTTGTGCATCATTTTGGACAGGAATTTGCTTTTCTTTTTCTCATGCTCCTTGAACTTCAGTTGTTGCCTCTCAATCTTTCCTTGTCTTCGGCTCATGTCTTCCAATGTGTTTTTGATTGCTTTTTATTCCAGAACTATATCATCCAGAGATGGCTCCTTACCAGTCCCAGTTGAAGTGCCCTCCCCAGATGGACCAGACGGAAGGCCAACTACAAGTCGGTGAATGTGTGCATTGACGCCATAGATTTAACTGGAGGGGTAGCGAATAGTGGGAGGTCAATAAGGAATTAGAGTAATGGGGTCATGTAGCCCTGTTGCAAATGTGGAAGAACCACAGGGCCCAACGACAGTCTCAGTAAACTGCCCAAATGAAGGATATGATACATCAATCCTCCTCTTCTTCTGCTGCCCGCCAGTTGGTCCCTTTCTGAGCAATGGATAAATTGCCTTGCCTGGGTCCTTCTCAGAATCATTCGGTTCCTTTAGTACCCCAACATCATAGCATAACTGAGTGATCAGAAGTAAATGGACACGGCCGCATGCAATATAATATACCCAACTATGAGTCGGGGTCGAATCCCACAGAGAACAATATATATGCGATTAGGCGTGTAAGAGAATTATCACTTATTATGCTAAGCCAAACACTTAGAAAGATTTTGAGAAAATATTTATGTCTAAATGCGAATATGCAAACTAACCTAGAAAGCAAGTAAAATGATCAATGGCTACAAGCATGGATGCAATGGGAATTTTACACTCAAGTAACGATCCAATCTAAATTTCACGATTTTATAAATATAAGCGAGTTTATGTTAATTAGCCTCGGGTAATAATTCTTTATTAGTTTCTTCAAAGACTAACAAGACTTCCTAATTGAATTATCCCTAAAATAATTAAGAGATTAAGCACACCCGAATATGGCTACAAGTAGTTCAATCCTATCCCTAGGTCGAATCTATAAAGTGAGGGTTAACGCCTCAAGTTCTTGTTAATTAATATTTCCCAACCTCAAATTATCTTTTCCAAAATTAATTCGAAATTAATGGGCGAGTCTTAGGATTAGCTAATCCTTTTGGAAACATTAAAGAATAAGAATAATTAAAGAAACAATAACTCACTTCAATATAAATAAAAATGGTTCAATACATAAGCACAACAAGATATTTAATCCACACTTTAAATATGAATATTCCCATAAACAAGATTCAAGTGTTGCAAAAAATACTACACACTTAAATATTCAATACAAAGCAAGGAAATGAAGAAATGACCATAAATGGGTAAGAAATTCTCAACCAAAAGCTTCAAATCTTCAAGACCTAAGTGTGTGTGCAAGAACCCTAGCTCAAAAACTTGTGTTCTCTAGTCAAGGAGACTGAAAATAATCCAAATATGTCCAGACATCGGCCAAAGATATTTTACAAATGAGCTAGGTCGTGTATTAAAGGGTTTGGGGGTCAAAAACGTGAAATGCCAAAACTGCCCAATTTCTGCCCGGTTATAATGCTATGCGATCGCGTGAAAAAGCACTGCGATCGCGGAACAACATATGATAAGCTTCGCGATCGCACAACAAACCACGCGTTAGCATAGTATAGTTGACTAGCCGCTGACCATGCTTTCTTCTTCGCGTTCGCACACCTTCAACTGTGTTCGCATAGCTTCATTCTCCTGAACTTCTGCGATCGCATATAACTCTCCGTGATCGCACAGAGCAATAACTGGCAGCAGTCCATTTTTCCCAGTTTAACACATTTTGACTTGTTTTCTTCTGTATCTTCTCCAAATCATATGATACCTGAAATATGCCAATAAACCTTAATAAATGCCATAGTTGCTTAACAAAATCATGCAAAAGTCTAAGTATGAAGAAGAGGTAAGTTGGTAAAATACCAACTTATTATTCGTTCGTCGCGCGTCCAGTTTATATAGGGGCCATGATCCCTTAGAGTCCAAGTCTTCTAGGAATCTTCAAGTATACTACTATAGTGAAGTAACTGTTAGGGTCGAGATACATGCTCAAACTTCTTGAAATCGATTGAGGAGCTTGTTGGACGTGTTTTTTTTTTTACCCTTTTGGACTCTGTAAAGGGAGCTGCTATAGATTGTAGCTAGGATAGAAATATACAGGTCGTGGATAGTAAGCTGCACTTTTGCGTTCTAAGCATTGTGAGTCAGTTGGGAGAGGGATAAATTGTCAGCTTAAAAGTTCATCTATTTAACTTGTTCTGAAGGAAGCGTTCAGCCTTGTTGAGGACTCTAATCAATAAACAATCTCGCTTGCACACACGAAGCGTGTATAATTTTTTACCAATGCTCGAACATTTTATCTAAGGAAGTGGAAGCTTACAAAAAAAGATGTTGATCTTTTACCATTTGTTCACACCATTGACCTTCACCATCCGCTACCCATAAATCACAAAGATCCAACTCATAAAATGTAACGTTCCGACCAGTCGTTTTGAGCTTTAACACTTTGTTAGAGGGTTTGAGACCTTGAGTAGCTACACATTATGCATTATGAGTTGTGTGTATAGTTGGTTTTGATTTTTGAGAGGTTCAGAATTGATTTGGAAGAGTAATTCTCAATTCGGAAGCTTTAAGTTTGAAGAGTTGACCAAGGTTTGACTTTTGAGCAAACGACCTCGGAATTGGGATTTGATGGTTTCAATAGTTATGTATGGAGATTTTGGATTTCTCATATGTTCGAATTTGAATTTGGGTGTTCCTAGAAGATTTTGGCTCTACTTGGTGAAAGTTAGAAATTTGAAGGTTTGGAGAGTTCACAAGTTTGATCGAAAGTTGACTTTGATGGTATCGGTTTCAGATTGTTGTTTCGAAAATTGGAATAGGTCCCTTTCATCATTTGGGAGTTGTGTGCAGAGTTTGGGTTCATTCTGGATTAGTTAGGCTTGAATCAGACGCTTGGTTTGAAGTTGGAAGTTTATGAACTTAAAAGGTTGATCTTGATCGACGATTCTTGGTTTTGATATTAATTACGGTGTTTGGGGATTTTGGATAAGTTCGGATAATGTATTTGTACTTGTTGGTATGATTTGACGGGATCCTGTAGGGCTCGAGAGTCAAGTTGATTTCGGACCATTTGAGTACATATTGGCATTGCTAGTTTTTGGTAGGAATCTGGTGCATCGCACTTGCTGCTTGGAGCAGTGCACAGTAATGACCCGACCGGTCATTTTGAGCATTAGCATTCTGTTAGGTGGTTTGAGGTCTTGATTAGCTTCATATGATGTATTACGAATTACGTGCATGGTTGGTTTTGATTTTCGGGAAGTTCAGATTGATTCGGAAGAGTAATTCTCAATTTAGAAGCTTTAAACTAAAAAGTTGACCAAGGTTTGACTTGTGATAAAATGACCTCGAATTCGAGTTTTGGCGGTTCTGATAGGTCCAGATGATAATTTTGGACTTGGGCGTATGCCCGGATTTGAGTTTCGGTGTTCCTAAATAATTTTGAGGCTAATTACTGAATGTTGGAAGTTTGAAGATTTGGAGAGTTGATAGGTTTGACCAATAGTTGACTTTGTAGTTTGGGATTTCTAGCCTTGGAATAGGTTCGTATGATGATTTATGAATTGTGTGCAAAGTTTGGGGTCATTCCGAGTTGTTTAGCCGTGTTCGGTGTAAGTTTGGAATTTGAAATAGTTCATTAAGCTTGAATTGAAGTACAATTAGTAGTTTTGATGTTATTTTGTGGGATTCGAGGCATCGAGTTTGTACTTGTTATGTTTTGGGACTTGTTGGTATGTTTGAATGGGGTCCCGAGGGCTCAGGTGTGTTTCGGGGTAATTTCTCCCTTGTCTTTGCTTGCTATTTTTTTCTGATATTCTGGTGCTGTGTGTCTTCTTCGCGATCGCGTGAAGAGGACTGCGATCGTGAAGTGTATGTTCGACCTGGGTGGGTTTTCCTCTTCACGTTCGCGACAGGTGGTCGCATTCATGGAGGTTGAGTGGCTTGCCCATCGCGTTCGCAAAGCGGGGTCGCTGGTGGATTTGCCTTCGTGTTCGCATGGTCTAGGACGCGTTTCCGAAGGGGTTGGCGTCTGTGGTCATCGCATTCGTGAAGTCAGTGACGCGAGTCTGGAACAGTTGTATAAGGTCCTACTT
Organism: Nicotiana tomentosiformis; assembly: GCF_000390325.3. Taxonomy (NCBI): domain Eukaryota; kingdom Viridiplantae; phylum Streptophyta; class Magnoliopsida; order Solanales; family Solanaceae; genus Nicotiana; species Nicotiana tomentosiformis. The sequence goes on from NC_090822.1 coordinate 42,627,358, forward strand.
TCGGACTTTGAGCTCATTTTATCATATTTTAAGATTGGGAGCTCGGATTGAGGCGATTGTTTAGGCGATTTTCACCACTTGGATTGGAGTAAATGTTCTTGACTGAGATTTGATTATTATTCATGATTCCATCATTGATTTTTGCATTTGATTGGTGGATTTAAGAGAGAAATTTGGGGATTTTGGCAAAACTTTTCTAAAGTAAAACATTGAGATTTGAACATCGATTCGGAGTCGGATTTGGATGAAACTTGTATGGTTAGACTCGTATTTGAATGAGTTGTCGGAATTTGTGAGTTTGATCGAGTTCCGTGGTGCATATCCGGGTTGACATTTTGATTGACCTTGAGTATTTGATTAAAGATTCGACCTTTATCGTTTGGGTTTGATTCCTATGGCAGTATTTGATATTGTTGAGTTGTTTTTTGCTAGATTCGAGCCGTTCGGAGGTCGATTCACACGAGATGACACTTTTTGAGTATTGATTTGGCTCATTCGAGGTAAGTGTCTTGCCTAATCTTGTTGAGGGAATAACTCTTAGGATATGACTCTCTGTTTGTCTAATTGAAATATGTGAGAAGCGCCATATATGCGAGGTGACGAACGTATATACATCTGCTATGTATGTTTCATGATCGGAATAGTCTTTATATTATACTATGCCTTGATTTGGATATTGTGCTTCTTTCTATCATGCTTTATATATTTGTATGACTACATGAACTCCATAAATCATGCTAGAGACCATGTGTAGATATTGATTTCCTGTTGAGCATGATATTTGCTGTTGTATGGCGTATCCGCCTGATTTGAGTTGTATTTATATACTTGCACATGCATACACCTTAGCATGCTATCTTCTTCTGTCCATGAGTATGTGATTTGATATCCATTATCTGTATACATGTATTCTTGTATATGCTTTTGTTTGATGGACTTGATTGGCAGCACGTGAGTGGTCCATGCGGGATGAGTTATTTGGCACGTGAGTTGTCTGTGTGGTTGTTATTATTGGCACGTGAGTTGTCTGTGCATCACGTGAGTTATCCGTACAGTGTGAGAATAATTATCCATCCCCCTAGGGTCATGTAAGGCCCCGTGAAATTTTTCCTAAAAACCGGAGTTCCGTGATGCCGGGGCAGGTGTAGAGGTTAATAATAGTAGAAATTCTTCGGTTCAAATTTTTTGGATTGAACAGTGCGTTGGGGAGTTGAAGGAAAATATTTGGCAGAAATAAGTGTTTCTGCGGCCCATTCTGCGGCCGCATAATCACTCCGCGGGCCGCAAAATGGTCGTAGAGTGAGTCAGTTTTCTAGGTCATTTAGATGTCATTTTCACGGTCCATTATGCGACTGCATAACCGTTTCGCGGGCCGCACTCTTGTCTCACAATCGGTCTTGAAGTTTTGTGGAGGGAGGTTTTGCGGCGCATGCGACCCCAGAACAAGTCTGCGAGCCGTATAGTGACCGCAGACCCGGTCAGTTCCTTTCCAGTTTTGGCACCCAATGTGTGCGGCCGATATGCGGAACACATATCCATTCTGCGGTCGCATATGCGACCGCATATCCTATTCCGGGGCTTCATTTTGGGGGTTTTAAAACCCGACCCTTCTTCGTTAAAACATATGTCATAGTCCATTTTGAGCACATTTCTGATATTTTTAGAGTTAGAGAGAGTTCTTAGAGTGTGGGAGTAACCTTCAACCTATTATCCACTAATTCTTGCTCAATCATTGAGGATTAACAAAGGAAGTCTTCATCCTAAAGGTAAGAATCTATGCCCTAGCCCTTAGTTTCGAAAATCTTCTAAAAGGGCAGTAATTAGCAAGACAATTATTGGGTGTGGGGGTTGTTATCTTGCATGCATGTGTTATCAAAGAATGTGGGAAGGTTGTGAGTTAAAAATGGTAGAGAATGGGTTGGGGAATGATGGAATCCTCCATAAAAGGACCTTGAAACCTTAATGCATACCTAGTGTTTGATTAAATGCTCAAATGAGCTAGAACCATGATCATCCTCCTTATTTTTGGTTCAATTTGTTATATTTCTAAAATAGATTGAAGTTACTAAGAATTCCGGAACATTTTAGAGTTTAAGGAAGCTAAATTGAGGTATGTTGGCTAAACTCTTCTTTAAGAATTGGAACCCCCAATACCCTTGTAAGTTCCAAGATATTTATTGCAAGTTGAGTATTCCGAATAAATTTTGTGACAAAGATATATGTTTAATTTGTGTTTTAAATTCTCTCATGATATTGTATTATAAATTGAGGATATGTTCCAAACTATGAATTGTGTATCTACATGTTATGATTCCAAGTTGTGATTTATGTGGAAAACTATTTTGCCAAATTGTGTAGAGATTGTGATTGGGGTTACACCTCCACCCGCATATATTGGGGTGAGGCGGCAGGGCCGCTTTGTGTATGATTTTGGTATTGTTGTTGCACCACCACCCACATATATATATGGTGAGGCGGCGGGACCGGTTTGTGTGAAAATGGGTATCTTGTTTACACCTCCACCCGCATACATTGGGGTGAGGTGGCAGGGCCGCTTGAGTAGAGTTTTGGTATTGTGTTTAGCCCTCCACCCGCATACATTGGGGTGAGGCGGCGGGACGCTTTGTGTGGAAATGGTTACAGAGGATCTCATCTTGAATTCTATAAATGTTAATGACAACTCTTTATAAGCTTGCTTTTGGTTTAAACGGCTATCTATGCTATTCTGTTATCGCCTTGATCCATCATATTCATACTTTATTTCGAGTTCTTAAATTGGTGTTTGGTTTTTATACTAGTACTATTTGACATGTACTAACATCCCTTTTGTCGGGGGCGCTGCATCTTTAATGGATGCAGGTGGTTCCAGATCGGAGGATACTGACCAGTGATAGCACTGCTCATTCTTCCCAGCTAACTTGGTGAGCCCCATCTCATTCTGGGGTTGTGCATCTTTTGTTTCTTATGTGTTTTGAGGTATAGCCGGAGCCTTGTTGCCAGCACCATCTTTACTCTTTTTTGTATCTTTAGAGGCTCCATAGACACTATGTGGGTTGTATATGGGTGTTGGGAATGATAAACAAGTTGTGTTGTGATTAAATCACTTGTTGCACTTTGAGCCATGAAGGGATGTGTGTGTGTGTGTTTTGAGACTTATTAATGGAGTGACTAATGATAATGAATGGTATTTCAGACATGATCACTTTATTGTTTGAATAACGAAAACATATATTCTCTTTATTCATGAATGAGTTGGGTAGAAGGAAATCCAATAGGCTTGCTCGATCGGGTTCACTCGGTTGAGCGCCGATCGCGCTCCCCGATTTTGGGGCGTGAAAGGTCACCCTCTCATGTTTCTCTCTTGATGGTGTACATGCAGGTTGTGAGAAACCAACAAGTTTCTGGTTGATGTGGATCTTGGTAAAGTTGATCATTGGTTAGACTTTGCATCTCTTCTCTATTTGCAAACTCCTTGGATGTATACATGATTTTTCTGCATATCTTCTCTATATGCTAGTTCCGGAATGCATACATGCCCTATTTCATGTGTATCTTCTCTATATGCTACTGCTGAAGGATTATCTGGTATTTCACACATCCTCTCTATGTGAAACTGTGGAAGGATTATTTGACACTTTACGCCTATCTTCTCTATATGCAAGCTTGATGATTTAATGATGTTGGACACATATATTCTCTATAGGATGAGTTATTGAGCTTGAAGAGTATCTAGGCATATCTTCTCTATATGCAATTGTTGATGTGTTATTTGTTATCCAAAACATACCTTCTTTACATGTTGAGCAGTTAAAAGACTTGCGCACATCTTCTCTATGTGCACTATGTGGTACTTGTATTTTCCTGTTTAGACTTCATTACTGCTGCTGGGTACACATATATGTTATTAAGTTGTGCATGTTATATATACATAATGAGTATCCTTGATCAAGACCTCGTCACTACTTCACCAAGGTTAGTGAGGATACTTACTAAGTACATGGGGTCGGTTGTACTCATACTAAACTTGTAACAACCCGAACGGTCATTTTGAGCATTTACACTTCGCTCGGTTGTTTGAGGGCATGAGTAGCTCTGTATGATGTAATATGACTTATGTGAATCGTCGGTTTTGGTTTTTAGGTTTTTCGGGACTGATTTAGAAGAATGATTCTCAACTAGAGAGCTTTAAATTTGAAAGAGTTGACCAAGTTTGACTTTTTTGCATTTGACCTCAGATTGGAATTTTGATGGTTCCGTTAGCTCCGTTAGGTGATTTTGGGCTTAGGAGCACGTCCGGATTGTGATTTGGAGGTTCATAATGGAATTTGGCTTAAAATGGAGAAAGTTGAAATTTTGGAAAGTTTGACCGGGAGTGGACTTTTGATATCGGATTCGGATTGTAATTTCCGGTAATTGGAATAACTTTTATATGTTATTTGGGACTTGTGCACAAAATTTGAAGTCATTCCAGATTAATTTGCTATTTCGGCATGTGTTATTGAATTTGAAAGTTCAAAATTCATAAATTTTGACTTGAGTTGCGATTCATCATTTCGATGTTGCTATGTGTGATTTGAGGCTTTGAGTAGGTCCGTGTTATGTTATTGGACTTATTGGTATATTCGGACGGGCTCCTAAGTGGCCCGGATGAGTTTCAGACGAGGTTCAGATCATTTCATTTCATTTTGGATTTTTTGCTAAGATTTCTGGTTATGGTGTTTCCGCATCTCTGGAAGAGTGGGCGCAGATGCGAGTCCGCAGATGTGGACAATTAGCCGCAGAAGCGTAGCAGGCCATGGAGGACAGGGGTCGTAGGTGCGAAGGAATTCTCGCACATGCGGTAGCGTAGATGCGAACAAGTGGACGCAGGTGTGGGGGCAGCTAGGAGTGATTGACTCTGTAGAAGCGAGGCCAAGGCCGCAGATGCGCATTCACAGGTGCGGGCCCTGGACATGTAAGTGACTTCCGCAGAAGCGGCATTTTCATCGCAGATGCGGCGTCGCATGTGCGACAATAGGCCCGCAGATGCGAAAAGTCTGGGCAGAAGGTTTATAAGCAAGGGTTTGCGATTTTAGTCTTATTTCAATATTTTGGACTCGGACTTAGGCGATTTTCGAGGTGATTATTGAGGTAAGCTTCTTGTACTCGTTTTGGATCATAAAACTTGTTTCCCCACCTAGTTTGTGAGATTTTGAAATGAAATTTGGGGGTTTAGGGCTTGAGAATTTGAGAGTGGATTTTGGGGATCTGGATGACCAAATGGTGTCAAATTTTGATAAATTTAGTATGGTTAGACTCGTGAGTGTATGGGCTTTCGGGTTTTATAAATTTTGTCGGGTTCTGAGGCGTGGGCCTGGGTGTATTTTTGGCCGATTTTGGGTTTTGATTGATGAATCGATCTTTATGATTTGGAATTGTTTTCCTTGGGCTGTATTTGATTTATTTGAGTTGCTTTTGGCTAGTTTTGAGCCGTTCGAAGTTCGCTACGCGTGTGATGGCATCTTTGGAGCATCGCTTGGCTTGCTCGGTATTTGGTATTAGCTTGTTCGAGGTAAGTAACTCTTCTAATCTTAGTGCTGAGGGTATGAAACCCCGTATTACGTGTTATGTGATTGGTATTGAGGTGATGCACATGCTAGGTGACGGGCATGTGGGCGTGCACCATGGGAATTGAGACTCTGTTATTTCCATGGCACTGAATAGTGGCCCTATTTTGTTGATATCCGTGTTTTCACCATGTGATAAAGTAATTGAGTTGTCAATCATGCTAGATATCATGTTTAGGCATTATGCCGATACTGTTTGGACTCATAGTGGTCGTTTCTTACTGTCATCTCACTGATTTCATTGATATTTCGTACTTAGTCATATTCATGCATTCATATCATATCTCGGTCTCAGTTGTTATTTATTGATGCATCATATCATTGTTGTCGGGCTAGTTTCATGACATTGTGAGCCCGTGAGTGAGACTGGAGAGATTGATGACTGAGTGAGGCCGGGGGCCTGTTGTGAGGATATTGAAACTATAGCACGTGAGTTGTACGTGCAACACGTGATTTATCCGTGCGGAACCAGATATTGATATTATGGCACGTGAGTTGTCCGTGTGGATTATAGCGCTTGGACTGTAGGAGCCCCTCCGGCATCTGCACAACCTTAGTGAGCGCAGTTGACTATATATATGTAGATCGGGCTGCACGCCACATCGAGTATTGTACAACGCTGAGTGATTGAGTGTGCGGAGCATTGAGCATAGTGAAAGAGGATGCGAGACCGTGAGATTGAGTACTCTGAGAGTGTGAGTACATGATTCATCTTTGAGATACATGGCATTTGCATGCACACATGACATACATGCATAGAGATGCATTTTCTTTCTCATGTTGTATAGTATCACGTCATTCATGACTTTTTACACACATTGATATGTGGGCGTAGAGAGATATTTCACACTTGCTATCTCGAAAGAAAATGAAACATTTTATTTATTATGGTAAGGATATTTGGAAAAATTACAGTTTTCAAACTCACTCGTATTTTTGGCATTTTCGGTAAAAGATTTGGGTTTTCGCTAAGATACTTAAAAAGCATTACTATTTTCTGGAACTGTGAACGAACTGAGCATTTTATTTCCAAGATACTCTTTTGTTATTGTACTATACTGTTATGAACTGTGGTGGAATATTGGTATTGTACCCGACCTTTTTGTTAGCTCGTCACTACTTTCAACCTAAGGTTAGATTTGTTACTTATTGAGTACATGGGGTCAGTTGTACTCATACTACACTTCTGCACCTTGCGTGCAGATGTTGGCTGCTGATGTTGCTGTGATCGATGGGAGCTGGGTTGAAGATGTACCCGCGTCCCAGTTGTAGCTGCCTCTTGTTCGTGGTAGCTTTAGATTTATAAAACTCTGTTTATGTAATTTTCAAACAGACAATGTATTTATTTCATTTCAGCTTTGTAAATTCTATTCTTAGAAGCTCATGATTTGTACTACCAGTTTTTGGGAATTGTATTAGATTCAGATATTTCTTTACTTAATCGCTTTATTAATTTATTATCGGAATTAGATTACCTAGCGGGTTGTGTTAGGTGCCATCACGACTAGTGGATTTGGGGTCGTGACAAGGTGGTATCAGAGCTCTAGGTTCATAGGTTCTACAAGTCATGAGCAAGTGTCTAGTAGAGTCTTGCGGATCGGTATGATGACGTCCATACCTATCTTCGAGAGGCTACAAGACATTTAGGATATACTTCCCATCTTTCTTTCCTTATCGTGCGGCATAGATTTAGCTTGAAGCGTAACCCTTTGAATTCCTTCCACGCATTCGTATGCACACATGAGCCCCCGGTATCGATTGTGCAACGATGACTTATGATTTCATGGTTGAGGTACGAGAGGTGATTTTGGCGTGCTGATGATGGGCCAGTCGGGAGGACTTGAGGCTGGGTTTTGATTGTAGTTTGAGCACAGAGATTTTGATTGTGTGAGCACGTGCTTTTGGACTTATACGTCCGGTAGTGTCCCTATGAGTGGAATTTTTGGCTCGATGAGCGGTAGAATGGCTATGTGGTGAGTATAATGTGACTGCGGGATGTGTTCAGATTATTCAAATGTGACGATAAGAGTTTACTTGAGATGTAACAAGGACTATGGGGTGTCTAATTTCTGTCTTGATTTGCGCGTATGGTCTCGAGTTATGGGTGTTGAGGGATCTCTCTTGTTATTTAGTTGTGGAGTGAAGTAGATTCTCATATCTTGTTGACGAGTTCAGAATCAAGAAGATTAAGTGATTTCATAGTAGTCGTGACTGTGGAAGGGTATAGAGAGATGTCAGTTCGAGGCAGAGCAGGCGGGTTATCTCCTACGAGGTGTCCTGAGGTTGTGTGGTCCTTATGATGTTTTGTAGAGAGTTCTCTTTTACCAGTGAATGATATATGTTGTAATTTGAGTTTGGATCGCTTGTGGGAGTTGGCTTGACTATTACAAGGGTGAATGTGAGATTTGCAGACGATTTGAGGTATTATATGGTTTGTGTTACATGGGCTTACGAAGGATTTAGTTGAATTTCAGTGCGGGATTCCGGCAGTAATAGAGTATGGGTATCGTGATGTTATCGACTGCTTTGTTCTATGGCTTTGAGTCAAGTGGGGGAGTTGGCTATTGACGAGTTGTTTGCACGGTTATATGTCGTATTGGTTTCGGTTCGGGGTATACTGGTGAATCAGTTATGACTTGCAGAGGTCGAGATCGAGGATGACTCGGGTAAAGGAATTTCTGGATACAGGTTGTATTACGCTCTATGGGTATATGGGAATCATAAAATAATTGACTGGTTATTCGCGAAGGATGTAGGGTACTTGGAGTAGGAATTTGCTCAATTGCTTAGGAGTGTGGAATACTCCCTTGGGTGTTGGTGTACTAATGGGGCACATGTCGTTTGGTCCATTTGGTCGGTTCAATTGAGATTTGAGTAGAGTAGATGACTCTCGAGAATGGTTCTAATGGATTCAAGAATTATATGTAGAAATTGAGAATTTTGGATTGGTATATGGCTAGGATATGATATTTGTATAGGATGGTGTCGAGACTTGTGGCATTTTTATATCATTATAGATTATGCATTTCAGTATCAAGAAGGTGAAGGAAACAATTTTAGGTTCACATAAGGTCTTTAGAGTAGGTGTCTCGGTTGTGGTGCCTTGGGGTGCTTAAGAGGGGAGTCAACGGCTTATGAGCCTTAGGGCATTATGGTTTTATACTAGGGTCTCTTGTGTGGTGAATTTTGGTTAGGGATCGTGGTTTTCTAGCAAGGAGAAGTATCAATTTGAAGGCAATTTGGAAAGGACTTGGAGAAATAGGACAGCTTGGTAGTAGGTTGGGTTAGCACAGTAATGGGTATGATAGCTTCTTTGGGTACTTATGACGCGGCTAGTCTTTACAGGTGTTTCGTGGCAATGCTCTTGGGTTTTGGCAACCTGCGTGGCTGGGTTGAGTTAGAGAGATTCAGTTCAGATAGCTTGGTTGTATGCAAATGGGTTTCGAAGAGTTCTCAATGGCTTTTACCATGGTTCACGGAGTATATTTCCTACCAGTGTGAGGAATATGTTGCGTATTGAAATTTTCTCCAGGATGAGATCAAATGGAAGGTTTCTAACTGATCGGGTATGTATTCTGCTTGTGACTCAGAGTTAATTATGAGATTCTTGTACTCTTCGTAGGATGACACGGTAAACGCGGTGTATTGCGTGGGATTGAGATTTGCTTGTGCAAGGTCACGGCTCAGTTTTGAAGGGAATGACATAAATTCATAGGCAGCATGGACGGATTCAGATGACTAGGTGAATAATATTACTACTTGGTACTGCCTGAGAAGGGTGCGCATTTCAGAAGGGGCAATGTGTTTTGATTTATGGATACTTCATTTGTATTGTAGCACTCTCCTGGTTGATCGACTACTGATATTCAAATTTTGCTATGTGGCACAGAAGAATTTTAGAAGTATTCCTTGGGATGATTGTGTATGAGAGATGTGTTAGACATTCGGGCGGTGAAGATGGAATCAGATATGGTGATTCGTGTGTTTTATGGATTTGGAGGCTGGGAGTTCTCAGGAGCAGATTGTTTCATGGTTGTGGACTGTGAAGTTATAGCCGAAGCTAGCCAGATGATAGTATGTGTTATGATTCAGTCATTGTGGACTTTCGGGGGGTTATTTATCTATCTGTGGGTGACTAGAGCTGATTTGGGAGTCCATTAGTAGGCCCAATTAGGATGTGTATTCTGTACCGAGCCGGATTGGTTGGCTCCATACTGCTACTGTTGAGGGATGTGCCATTCGGTTGTTGTTGAGATTATTCATGTTCTGAAATGATCTGTGAGTTACTCTTCTATGCTACAAGGAGTTGTGATTCGTTGGTTGTATGCACAGACGATGCAGTTCTATTGGGGCTTTATGGCAGAATTTGAGCGAGATGAGTAGTTGGGTATTGCATGATTGATTGCGTATTGGTTATGTCCTTTCGAGTTTTGGGTGACATTGTGTCATTGGCTTCTCTGTGTTTAAGGTAATGCACTTTGGGTACTTCAAACTGCGCATGGTTATTGATTTTTAGCAAGGTGGCTTGAGCTATTTCAAATGGACCAGTATTTGGATAGGGTCGCTCATTGCATCAGAGTTATGTGAAAATATGATCCTTTGTGATGGATTCGTGTGTTTTGGTTCTACAGTGTATGGTAGGTTCTTAGTATTGCGTTGTGGTGGTACTTGTTGAGCTTGCGGGACAGTTCTCCCGTTTGAGTCAGTTTTCCATAATTTGAGTATATTTGGAATGTTACTTATTGGTGCACGGATTGCACGGGTTATGGCTTTAGATTGTATTGATGTGGCATGTCACTAGAGTGGTCATGTTGGATGAGATGAGATCATTGGACCTAGAATGGATACTTTTGGAATTGATTACAGCATGTTTGGAAGGATAATATCGAAAGTCGGCTTAGAATTGGCTATAGTTCTTGTCGAATGAGAGGGAATTCCATGTCTGGTTGATCCGATGAATGGTTATGAGTTCTGCATGTTTCTTTCATCATTGGCAGTGTACGAAAGTTTTTGAATGGAGTCTTGTTTGATATGAAGTTTATTACCGGCATTGGGTTGTTTTGAGCAGCTACTGTGATTAGAAATCATTGCTTCGAGCATTTCAGCTATGTGGTACTTAAGTTTTGAGTATTTGAGTTATGATTACGGCTTTTGGTACATCTTGTTCAGATTTATATAGTGTGTAGATTGCAGGCTTTAGATCTTATAAGAAATTTCGGATGTTGGAAATTAGATTCGAAGTCTTGTGGGCTAGGTTGAATTGAGAAATTTCAGTTATGTTGTGTTATCAAACCTGTATGGGATAGGGTGATGTGGGATCCCGGGTATGTGCGTGGCAAGGTAACACGACGGTTTGATGGCTTTGAGAACAACTCCTGGCACGTTCGTGGATGAACATATGTTTAAGTAGGGGAGGATGTAACAAACCGACCGGTCGTTTTGAGCATTTACATTTTGCTCGGTTGTTTGAGGGAATGAGTAGCTCCGTATGATATAATATGACTTATGTGAATCGTCGGTTTTGGTTTTCAGGTTTTTCGGGACTGATCTAGAAGAATGATTCTCAACTAGGGAGCTTTAAATTTGAAAGAGTTGACCAAATTTGACTTTTTAGCATTTGACCTCGGATTGGAATTTTGATGGTTCCGTTAGCTCTGTTATGATTTTGGACTTAGGAGCGTATCCGGATTGTGATTTGGAGGTCCATAGTGGAATTTGGCTTAAAATGGCGAAAGTTGAAATTTTGGAAAGTTTGATCGGGAGTGGACTTTTTGATATCGGATTCGGATTGTGATTTCTGGGAATTGTAATATCTTCGTTATGTTATTTGAGACTTGTGCACAAAATTTGAAGTCATTCCGGATTGATTTACTATGTTTTGGCACGAGTTGTTGAATTTGAAAGTTCAAATTTCATAGATTTCGATTTGAGGTGCGATTCATCGTTTCGATATTGTTATACGTGATTTGAGGCCTCGAGTAGGTACGTGTTATATCATTGGACTTGTTGGTATATTCTAATGGGGTCCCGAGTGGCCCTGATGAGTTTCGGACGTGGTTTATATCATTTCATTGTATTTTGGATTTTGGCCGGTTTTGGGTTTTGATTGAGGAATCGATCTTTATCATTTGGAATTGTTTTCCTTGGGCTGTATTTGATGTATTTGAGTTGATTTTGGCTAGTTTTGAGCCGTTCGGAGGTCGCTACGCGCATGATGGCATCTTTGGAGCATCGCTTGGCTTGCTCGGTATTTGGTATTGGCTTGTTCGAGGTAAGTAACTCTTCTAATCTTAGTGCTGAGGGTATGAAACCTCGTATTATGTGTTATGTGATTGGTATTGAGGTGACGCACATGTTAGGTGACGGGCGTGTGGGCGTGCACCATGTGAATTGAGACTCTGTTGTTTCCATGGCAATGAATAATGGCCCTATTTTGTTGATATCCGTGTTTTCACCATGTGATAAAGTAATTGAGCTATCAATCATGTTTAGGCATTATGCCGATACGGTTTCGACCCATAGTGTCGTTTCTTACTGTCATCTCACTGATTTCATTGATATTTTGTACTCAGTCATATTCATGCATTCATATCATATCTCAGTCTCAGTTGTTATTTATTGATACACCATATCATTATTGTCGGGCTAGTTTCATGACATTGTGAGCCCGTGAGTGAGACTGGAGAGATTGATGACTGAGTGAGGCCGGAGGCCTGTTGTGAGGATATTGATACTATAGCACGTGAGTTGTCCGTACGGATCCAGATATTGATATTATGGCACGTGAGTTGTTCGTGCAGCACGTGAGTTGTCTGTGCGGATTATAGCGCTTGGGATGTAGGAGCCCCTCCAGAGTCTGCACACCCCCAGTGAGCGCAGTCGACTATATATATGTGAATCGGGCTGCACGCCGCAGCGGGTATTGTACATCGCTGAGTGATTGAGTGTGCGGAGCATTGAGCATAGTGAGAGAGGATGCGAGATAGTGAGATTGAGTACTCTGAGAGTGTGAGTATATGATTCATCTATGAGATACATGGCATTGGCATGCACACATGACATACATGCATAAAGATTTTTTTCCCTCATGCTGTACAATATCACGTCATTCATGACTTTTTACACACATTGATATGCGGGCATAGAGAGGTATTTCACACTTGCTATCTGGAAAGAAAATGAAATATTTTATTTATTGTGGTAAGGATATTTGGAAAAATTACAATTTTCAAACTCACTCGTATTTTTGGCATTTTCAGTAAAAGATTTGGGTTTTCGTTAAGATACTTGAAAAGCATGACTATTTTCTGGAACTGTGAACGAACTGAGCATTTTATTTCCAAGATACTCTTTTGTTATTGTACTATGCTATTATGAACTGTGGTGGAATATTGGTGCTTGTACCTGACCTTTTTGTTAGCTCGTCACTACTTTCAACCTAAGGTTAGGTTTGTTACTTATTGAGTACATGAGGTCGGTTGTACTCATACTACACTTCTGCACCTTGTGTGCAAATGTTGGTTGCTGATGTTGTTGTGATCGATGGGAGCTGGATTGAAGATGTCCCCGCGTCTCGGTTGTATCTGCCTCTTATTTGTGGTAGCTTTAGATCTATAAAACTCTGTTTATGTACTTTTCAAACAGACGATGTATTTATTTCATTTCAGCTTTGTAAATTCTATTCTTAGAAGCTCATGATTTGTACTACCAGTTCTTGGGGATTGTATTTGATTCAGATATTTCTTTACTTAATCGCTTTATTAATTTGTTATTGGAATTGGTTAGAGGTTAATTGGCTTACCTAGCGGGTTGGGTTAGGTGCTATCACGACTAGTGGATTTGGGGTCGTGACAAAACTTCTGCACCTTGCGTGCAGATCTTGGAGTTGAGCTGCTGTGGATGATGGAAACTATTATTGAAGATGTACCTGCTTTCCGGATATAGCTACCACTTATCCTTGGTAGCTTTAGATTTGTACTCTGTTCATGTATATTTAAAATAAATGTTGTATTTATTTTCTTATCCGCTTTTGGAATCTAAATCTTAGTGGCTTATGACTTGTACTACCAAATCTTGGGATATTGTATGAAAATTCAGCTATTTTATTTAATAATTATTTATGATATTCATTAGGATTATATTAACTGTTGTTTGGCCTACCTAGCGGGTTGGGTTAGGTTTCATCACGACTGAAAAATTTTTTGATTCGTGACAATGTGGTATCAGAGCTCTAGGTTCTCAGGTTCTACGAGTCATGAGCAAGTGTCTAGTAGAGTCTTATGGATCGATATGATAATGTCTATACTTATCTTCGAGAGGTTACAAGGCATCTAGTAACCTTCTCATCTTTCTTTCTTTATCGTGCGACTTTATTTAAGCTTGAAGCTTATATCTTCGGTTTCTTTCCATTCACTCATATGTGATGTTGAGCACTCGGTATCAGCTGTGCACCGATGACTTATGATGTCGTGGATGAGGTGCAAGATGTTCTTTCTGTATTGTGGAGCTGGGCCAGTTTGGAGGACTTGAGGCCAAGTTCTAACCGCAGCTTGGGTTCAGTAGTTTCAGTTATGTGAGTGTTGATGATCAATTTTAACCCTCCCCTATTAAATTAAAATTTTTACACTTATTGATCAACAATGAATGTAGTGGAGTATTTTTTTTTCTTAAATTGATAACACCTATTTTTCTCAAAATATAAATAACATAATAAGTAATAATAAATATAATAATAGTTGATAATATTAATTCTATGATCAATAATAATATAGTCTTAAATATTATAATTATATTACCTCCACTGCTTTAATTAATTTAAAACTAGCTTTCGTAATTTTATAAACAAGTATTACAATTATTTAATAATTTAGTTTTAAATTTATAGCTTATTACCTCTATCACTGTAATTAACCAAATAGTTTGTTTTCATGATTTAATAGATGAAGTATTATAATTATTTCTGACAACCTATACATTTGATAATTATATTTTATTACATTTCATTGGGATTAATTAAGTCTAACTGATTTAATTATAAAAGGGGTTAAAACTTAAAAAAGGCTACAATTGCAATTGGATAATTTTATCTCAAATGGCCATGACTTAAATTAAATCCTAGCCCACTACCCAAATAATTAGCCTAAAAGCACAGGCCCAACACTCTTGATTCGGTCCGGAAGCCCCACTACCATCCTATTTGGCAATCCATGCCACCCCCTTTCAACCAATCGTCGCACGTCACGTCACCCCTCCCAAACACTCACAGAAGAAACACAAAGCATCTGGAGATGGTGGTGTGTAGCGGTTTCAGAATCGAATCGGTGTTTCTAATGCTGATGGCTCGAGAAAGATGATCTTCGAGGAGTCTTAGAGTTGGTAGCAATTTATTAGTTCAGGTGCTATAGAGATGGGTTTTGATTTGAGGCAGCATTTGGGCAGTGAAGGATGAGTAAGGACATGGTGGGAGGTGTCTCGCGATGGTTGAATTGCTAGCAGGTCAAATATGAAAAGCAAATGTCGAGAAGTTGCTTAAAGAAGATGGTTTAACCAAAGTAGGAGTGTTCATGTGATAATAGAGCGATGGAGTTTGATTATATTCAGGATCAGTTCAGAGTGGGTGACTCTCAATAGTGGTTCTAGTGGAATCAAGGATGTAAGCGCGGTATCTTAGGATTTTGGGTTCGTTGTGTGGCTGAAGACCAGGATTTTGTAGCAGAGTGTGAAGAATACTTGGGGAATTTTCTATGTTATCATCGGGTATGCGGGGCAGTATTGGAGAAATGGAAGAAATAGTTTCGGATTCACGGAAGGTCCTTCATAATGGGTATACCAGTTGGAGATGTTATTGTGCGCATGAAGAGAGTATGAGATGGTTCATGGGTATCGAGACGATGTGGTCTCGTGATTCGGGTCACTTGGGATAAGTGCAAATTGAGTTCGTTATGTTTTTGAATGGAGCTATTATTATTTCTAAGGCAAGTCAAGAGTAAATTGGAAGAAGTTGGGTCGGTTAGTAATGGTTTGAATCAACATGATTGTGGAAATGATCAGTTCCTTTGGCGTGTTAGTTATACAGGTGATTTGTGGTTGTATGTGTGGGCTTGATAGCCACCATAATTTGATTAATTTAGTAGGTATTTGATTCAAATGTCTTTGTTATGTGTAAATAGATCCCGAAAGAATTTTGGCGGTTTAGACCATAACTTGAGGTTTGTATTTTCTACAGTTATCGGAATTTAGCTGCGTGTTGCAATGGTTCTTCTGAAATGAGTTAAGTGAAAGGGTTCTAGCCAATGAAATGTTTATTCTACTAGTAGTACAGGGGTTATGATGAATTCTTGTACTCTCGCATTGCGGCATGATAGGTGCAGTGAGCAGCATGGGAATTGAAAGTTGAGGATCAAGGTTGCGGCTCGGTGTTTATAAGAATGTGACGAGCTCGGATGAGAAGGGAAGAATTCAGATGTTCAGAGTAAGCTGTCATTTTCTTTAGTGTCACCTAAGAACGGTGTCATGTGTAAGAGGCTTTGTGTATTGATTTGCGGATTCTTGATTTGCTTTACAAAATTAGTACGGTTAGTGGTATGGATGTGCGGACTTGGCTACCTGGTGCGGAAGCTCATGGGAGCGTATCCCACGGGGAGATTTGTATAAGTGTTACATGTTAGTCCCTTAATTGTTAAGGATTGAAACCAAGTATGGAGATTCTGGTACTATCTCTAATGTGAGAGTTTATGCCTGAAAGGCGTTCTAGTCATTTGGTTGTGGACTGTGGGAGTTTGGTCCGGATTGGATGGCTGCTCGTGTGTGTCATTAATAGGGCCATTGTTGTTGGCTCAATATGGTATGATCAGAATCGGTTTGAGGTCCGTTGGTGGGTCTAATGTGAATGTGTGCTCTACGTAAGTCAGATGTGTTCATTCATCATAGAATTGCTTACGGAGGAGTCTTCGAGCATTGGATGTTATTCTCGTCGTCAGCTATTCCATATAATACTCTATTGTGCCCAGTGGGTTGTGAGACGACTTGATTATTCGCACATGTATTGTGATCCCGTGTATTTTTTGATGTTATATGAGCAGGATGGCTCTCAAGATACAGGTCATTTATTGCACCTTAGTCGTGCTTGGGTTTTTGTAGCATATGGCACCATCCGTCTCCCCAGGGTTGTATTATGCACTTGGCGTGCTTGTGGTCGATATTCGAGCATTCGTAAGTATATGCATTATGGCTTGATGGGTGTTTCCTTATTGATTGTTGTATGGATCAAGTGGCACGCCGCCACGTGTATATTGTTTGGATCAGATGGCAAGCCACCACGAGTATGTTGTGCAGATCGGGTTGCGCGCTGCAACGATGTCATGCTTGGATCAGGTTGCACGCTGCAACAATGTCATATTTGGATCGGGTTGCACGCCGCAACCATGAGATGTTGAGTCCGGTTCCCTATACTTATTTTGTGTGTCTTGTTTCTCTTCTCTAAGAAAGGTTCATAGCAGTTGTTGGCCGTTTTATTCGTTACGCGGGCTGGGTAGTTCCTTATCGGAGTTCATTCTTCCTTATGAGTCATATTCGAGTTGTATCTTGTTGGTGCTTTGATGGCGATGTATGAGATTTTAGACGGTGTTTGAGGTGGCTTATTGCCCGAGTAGATTGTACTGGGTGGGACGAGATTATTGGACCTGAGATCGGTGCGATCAGATTCAAGTAGGGTATATTAAAGAGAAAATATCGTTATTCGGTTCAGAAGGAGGTAATGGTTCTTGTCAGGTGAAGAGGCCCCATGATTTATTGTTTTGGCAGGTGGTTATGAGTTTCTACACATCTCTTTTATCGTGGAAGTATTGCGAGAGTCGGAATAGGGCTTACATGTGTTATGAGGCGTATTGCGGGCATCAGATTCGTGAAATTGTAGCTATTGTGGTTGGAGGATGTTACATGCGAATTATACGTTGCATGATGTGATTTCAGCAAAGGTGCATGATCATGTTTTGGTACAGTGTGTAGTGATTGATGCGGTGTTCGTATGTTAGAATCGGGTCTCGTGGAGAATTTCGGATGTTGGAACCTGGTTCTAAGGCTTGTTGGCTAAGAAAAAAAGGAAGGATCTTCAGTCTGGCTCGAGCTAATGTGCTCACATGGGTTGTGGTGGCACGGGGCAGGTGCACGAGGTGTTAAAGAGTGATTTTGGACAACTCCGGAATAGTGTTTGGCACGTTCGAGGATGAACATATATTTAAGTGGGGAAGAATGTAACGACCCTACCGGTCGTTTTGAGCTCTAGTGCGTCGTTTGGTGGTTTGAGGACTTGAGTAGATTTACTTCATGTTTTATGACTTGTACGCGTAGTCGGAATCGAATTTCGGGAAATTCGGAGTTGATTCGGATGGAAAATTGTCAATTCGGAAGCTTTAAGTTGGAAGAGTTGACCAAGGTTTGACTTTTGAGTAAATGACCTCATAATCGGTATTTGAAGGTTCTAATAGGTTCGTATGATGATTTCGGACTTGGGCGTATGTTCGGGTTGAGTATCGGGTAGTCCGGAAGTATTTCAGCGCGTATTGTGGAAAGTTGGCATTTTCAAGGTTTTAGAATTTTCTAACATTTATTTGAAGTGAACTTTGATTTTATTGAGGTTCGTTTGGGATTCCGAGACTTGGAATAGGTTCGTATCGTGATTTATGACTTGCACGCAAAGTTTGGCATCATTCCGGAATATTTAAGCGTAATTCAGATGCGTTCGGCGAAGCTTGAAAGTTTGAAAGTTGATATAGGTATTTTGATCGTCGATTCATAGTTTGAATGTTGTTTGGTGTGATTTGAGTCCTCGAGCAAGTTTGCATCATGTTTTGGGAATGGTTGGTATGATTGTACGGGGTCGCGAGGGCCTCGGGTGTGTTTCGGATAGGTTACGGGCCATTTCACCATGTTTGAGCAGCTATTTTTAAGATCTGGTGCATCCTTCTTCATGATCGCGAAGAAAGGGCCGCGATTGCGAAGATCAAAGTGTTGTTCCAGGCCTTGTGAATCGCGATCGCGGAAGGAAATTCGCGATCATGTAGAAGGATTTTCTGCTGTCAGTGGCCTGACTTCTGGAGCTTATATCTTGTTATCTATAAGGAATTTGGGAATGATCCAAATATGCAAGTCGTAGTTCTTTGAATCTTGTTTTCAGAAAATTAAACAGATTGTCATTTGGAATTTTGTATAAAAAGGTATGCCCATTATACCGAAGGGTGTCTGTGAAGAGGAAACAAAATTTGTACATCGCGATCGCGAGGTTTTGGCTGCGATCACGATGAAGGAAAATGATGCTTTAACTTTTGTTAATTGCGATCGCATGGATAATGACCACGATCGCAAAGAAGGAGGCCTGACAGGTGTATTAAACTTCTAATTTCGGGATTTTGAGCTCATTTCATCACTTTTAAGTTCTTGGAGCTCATGTGGAGCGATTTGGGGTGATTCTTGAAGATCGTTTTCGCCATATATCATAAGGCATGTTATTCCTACTTGTTTTTAGTTAAATACATGGGGTATATATGGATTGTAACATGAATGTTTGATAGAAATTATGGAATTTTTGGAAGAAAACCTAGAAATGGTATTTTTAGATTTTGACCACGAAATTGGATATGGAATTAGGAATAAATTATATATTTGAGTTCTTGGTATTATGGGTAATGTTTATCTTCGAAAAATTTCGGAATCCGAGAACGTGGGCTCGAGGGTTGACTTTGTTGACTTTTCGAATGGAGTTGGGAATCATTATAAATTGTTAAATTGTATGCATTGGAGAATAATTTTATTGATTTGCACGTTGTTTGACTAGTTTCGGAACATTTGCCTCTGAGTTGAGGTGTTAGAGAGGCGTTGGAGCCGATTATGGAACTTCGGAGCGAGGTAAGTCTCCTATCTAACCTTGTGAGGGGAAACTACCCCCTAGGCAATGTAATTGTTATGTGCTACTCATTGTGGGAGCTATGTACACACGAGGTGACGAGAGTCCGTACGTAGCTAAAGCATGTTTATGTCCGGGTAGACTTAGGACATTATCATGTAATATTTGAATTATTTGAACTCATTCTGCTGGCTTAATTAATTGAATTTATAATTGAAGTTGATATATATATATATATATATATATATATATATATATATATATATATATATATATATATATATATATATATTAGGCCGAGCCTTATCACGTTGAGTTGTTGGCAAGTTATTTGAGAAACGATAAAGGTTATATTCACTCTGTGCTCATGTACTGTATTGTAAGCACGTGTTTCGTAATTAGATAATTTACTTCCTTTCTTGTGGAGCGGGTCGAATGCCTCGGCAGTATAGTAGATGCATCTATGGTTCATGCCGCTCGACCATCGGCAATGTACACATTATTCTGGATTGGGCCGAACAACCTCGGCATAATCGTGCGCTATATCGCTAGCAGTCCGAATATTCATGAGATTATCCTTCCACTGATGCCTGAAAATTTATATGGTATTCCTTATCCGTTTGACACTGGCACTTGATACATCTGAGTTGTTGAGGTAGAATACAAGACTGAGAAATTCATACCTTTAAAAGAAATTTTTGGAAGATTATGTAACTTACAGATTTACCCCATTATTGTTGTGTGATTCATATCTGCTTATGATTTATTATATTACTTTATTGGACCTATAGTAAGTGTTGAATTCGACCCCTCGTCACTACTTCTCCGGGTTAGGCTAGATATTTACTGGGTACGCGTTGATTTACGTATTCATGCTGCACTTCTGCACTAAATGTGAAGGATCTGATAGATTCAATTGGTGGTTATCTTGGCGCGTGGGGGCAGCTGCTGAGGAGACTTTATGGTGAGCTTCATTCCAGGCCACATATCGCAGCCCGCAGAGTCTCCATCGTACTATTTACTCTATCCTATCTAATTTACATTCCGGACAGATGTTGTATTATTATCGTACTCCTTAGTAAATACTCATGCACTTGTGACACCGGGTTTTGGGATGTTCTAGATGTCGTTGGTAATTTTGCATAGCATATGTACACTCTTATTTTCTATTATATTTAAAGTGTAAGTTTCCATAATTGTATTGCGTTGATTTCTGTATCTAATAAGATTCATGATTTCGAAAATAATAAAATGCCTAATCAAGTTGGTAGTTCACTGTTGGCTTGCCTAATGGCGATGTTGGGTGCCATCACAGCCTATAGTGAGTTTTGGGTCGTGACAGACACCTACTGATTTCTATACTTGTGCCCATATTTATCATGTTGTTTCTTCTAATCATATGATGTTCATAAACGTTTGCATGCCCTTAACTGAGAGAACTTCATGCTTAAATCATTATGTTTACTTGCTTATAGTCTCCTGTTGATTCAAAGGATCCTCCCTAATAGTTATGCCTATCTCATTATGCTGATCTATTTGTTTAATCAAGGAACTCTAGCTAACAGTTTTGTTTGGTATTATGTTGATTCTATCCAGTTGATATAGAATGGTCTCTGTGTTTTTATCATGATAACATAAATAAAGATGGAAATACATGACAAACGTTGACTTAGGGTACCACAATAATTTTGCTTGCCTACCTGAAATGATGTCTTGCAATTATCTATTTGTTTTGCTTTGGCTATTTGTGCATACATGTTTCTGATTCTCTCATGATCATGTGATGTCCAAGACACTGTCTAGAAAAGCTTTTCTTGCCAATTTGAGTACTGCTTGCCCTGATAACTTAATAGCTCAATTGAATGTTATTAAACATGTATTATGTTAGACGACATGCCGATCTAAATGGTGAGATTGGAAATTGACCACCCCTTTCATGTCTGCACTATTAATCTAAATCTTTAAGTCGGTTCCGAGTTGAGATGTTTGGACTTGATTGTTTAGCATGTATCATGACCTACAACTATATGCTTTTTTGATTGGAAGGATGTCTAGAGACTACTCTAATATCCTATAGGTAGCTTTAACAATTTTAATTTGCCTTGAGGAAATCCTGTTTGACTGGACCATTTATGAAACATTGAACCACTGGTAAGGTTGGTAGTGGGAGCATTTGTTTGTTAACTACTAATGCCTTAAGTCGCTTAGCGTAGTATTCTTGAATGTTTAAATTGGTAGTAGTATGGCACACATGACTGCATGGGTGTATGGTTGATTAAATGTGATTAGTGACCCTTGTTTGATTATGCATGTGATTTTAAGGATATTATGTCAGTATTGTGCTACATGAGGTGATTTAGATTTAACCTTTAATCACTCTGAAATTATTAAAGGATTATGAGAACTTACATGTACTAGTAGCATGTGTCTGATAATTGATCACAATCTTGAAACTCTAACTTGTAAGTTCATGGGCTGCTTTGACCCTCTAGTGGTGACTTCAACTCCTAGTATGTTATTACCATAAGTTGTTAATATCTTTATGTGATTGAGTTCTTGGAGTATGTTTCTATATTGAATTTGTTCTATTTCTGCTAGTTTGCTACATTAACTATGTGAACTGCTTGGGTGCATGTTTGATTAAATGTTAAGTTGAGATCTCATTTCTACTTAAACCTCTGGGGAGGAATGAGGTTTAGTGCTCAAGGCTAATTGGTGTGGTCTTGACTTTATAGTTGAGGTGTCCCTCTCTGACACAGGCACTGCTCGGGGTCCAAGAGACCCTCTTGAACTCTGAAGTGTCAGGGGTCCATCGGGGAGCCTCATAAGTAAATATGGTTCACCCTAGGCCTATGAGTCCTGACCTTAATTAATCTCCATAGGATTAGTATAAATGAAATTAGACTTATTACCTTTCTTTAGATTCTGCGCATACTCATTGTAACTCTATCTTACTTTACCTTTTATGTTTACATATGCTAATTAGTTTTTCCTCTTTTCTTTGCATGATAATTGGGCATGCTGAGTTTATTGAAAATTCAGGCCAGGTTCAAAAAACTGGGTCGCTTCTTGGTCATCTACTGAAATCCGCTGCCGCTTAGAGTCAATATGGGCCTTGCTGCTTTGGTCATCCTAATAGAAGAATCTAACCATCCTCCCTTTACTTAAATAATTATTGTTGTTATCGTTTTGCTTTTCTGTATATATGTCTTTGAGAAAACTAACACTATTATTGGATACTCGTTGCTCTCTTGATTGTTTAGGCAGATTTTAGGCAGACCAAAATCTTTTAGATAAGAGGTAATTGTGATTTCAAAGGTTAATCGTTTTTAGACAACCTTAACACTTTTTGAAATCTAAACGCTCTTGAAACTAACTATGTTGGCAACAAATCTTTTTTTTCCGCTTGCATATCTTTTTAATGAATTGTTTTTGGTTTTATGCATCGGCAGAACTTGGATGAACTTAAAAGGAAATCGAATATGAACAAGTCTAATCGGGAACAACTCCTTTGAAAGGTCTTCAAAAATAAATTAAAAACAAATGAATTGTTTTAACACAAAAGGAAACCATGCACAAGTGGTTTCGAAAGGAATAAGATCAATAGTTTTGGAAAAACACAAGGGCTTCTACTAGAATGAATTTTCAATAAATAAACCAGGTATACCAATTTTTAATAAAATATTTTGAAACAATCTCTCATTTTACAAAGTATATTACAAAGGTTATCAAGTAAAATTTACCATTTCAAAGGAGATACACATCCTTTCTCAAAGTAAGAGATAGGTTTTCAAACAAGATTTAAAATGTTTTCTCACTTTCACAGAGTCCCATTTAACTATTTTAACCACTAATCAACTAGGATATAAACATTTATTTCCCCGCGTCTAGGTTAAGTTTAAGGAGCTACCTCAGGTAGATTTTAAGGGATGCCTAATACCTTGCCCTTAGAATAACAAGAACCATTACCCCAATCTCACTGGTTAGTAGAATATTAGGACAATGATTTTCACAGACTTATAGGTACCCTAGTATACCTTAAATATTAGGTGGCGACTCTTTCTTTCATTAACTTTAAAGGAACCACAAGTTGTATTTTGTTTTGACTTGTGCAAAATAGGGTGCAATAGTGAACATGTGCATTTGGACTTATGTGTCCGGTAGTGTCCCTAGGAGTGGGATTAATGGCTTATTGAGTTGCAAGATGGCTATATGATGAGTATTTTGTGGCTGAGGACTACACCTATATGGTTGGATATCACACGAAGCATTTGATTAGGATGTAAAGGGGCTATGGATGCTTGATTTCTGTCTTGGTGTATTGTACAATCCTGAGTTATGAGTGTGTTGAGGGATCTTTCAGTTGTTCCTTTATGGAATGAAGTAGATACTTATGTCATGTTTATGAGTTAAGACTCGGGAGGATTAAGTGATTGCGTAGTGTTTGTGACCACGATAGGGCATAGAGAGATGCCAGTTTGAGGCTAAACAGGTGGGTTATCTCCTGCGGGATGTTCTGAGGTGGTGCGATCCTTATGATGTTTCTGTGAAGAGTTTTCTTCTATCAAGTGGGATGTATGTGCTGCAATTTGAGTTCGTATTGCTTGAGGAAGTTCGCACGGCTCTCACGAGGATGAATATGCGCTTGGAAGATGATTTGAGGTGTTTTATCACTAGTGATGCATGATCTTATGAAGTATTCAGCTGAAAAATAGTGAGATATCATGGAAGTTATAAAGATAGAGTGACGTGGTTATCAGATGATGTATATTATGGCTTCGAGCTAAGTGTGGGAGTTTTCAGACAATGATCGGGTGGTATAGACATGTGTTATATTAGTTTTGGACTGAGGAATACTTGTGGATCAGTTATGACTTGAAGAGGTTGATTTCGAGGATAACTCGAGCAAGGAAATTGCTGGACACATAATGTACTATAATTTATGGGCAAATAAAAATTTGGAAATGATTCAGGGTTGATATTTGTTGTGGATGTAATGTGCAGGGGGGATGGATTCACTCGGTTGCTTAAAGATATGGTTACTTCTTAAGGTATTTGTGTGCTAATGGAGCACAAATGAATCGGCTCGTATTGGCCGTGCTTCAGGGATTAGAGTAGGTGAATGACTCCCAAGAAGGTTCTAAAGAGTTCCAAATTTTTATGTGGTATTTGAAGGTTCCCCGAATTTGTATATGTCTATGATCTAAGATTTGAATTGGATGGTGCTGAGACTTGCGGTTTTTCTATATCATTATTGATTCTACATTTCAGTATTAGAGAGGCTAAAGAAATAATTTCAGATTCATAGAAGGTCTCTTCAGAGTGGGCATTTCGGTTGCGGTACTATTGGGTGATTTAGAGGGAATACAGTGGCTTATGGGCTATAGGGTGACGTGGTTTCATGCTAGGATCTCTTGGGGTGAACTTTGATTAAGGACCATAGTGTACTAGCAAGGAAAAGTGTTAACTTGAAGGCAAGTCAAGAGCAACTCGAAGATGGGTCAGTTTGGTAGTGCTTTGGATCCGCATAGTAATATGAATGATCAGTTCCTTTGATGTGGTGGAGCTTTACAGGTGTTTTGTGGCAATACTCTTGGATTTGGTGACCTGCATGACTTGGTTGAGTTAGAGGGATTCAGTTCTTATGGCTTGGTTATGTGTAAATGGGTTTTAAAGAGTTCTTGATGGTTTTGACCACGACTTGAGATAGATGTCTTCTACAGGCATGCAGTGTGTATCCTACTTATGTATCAAAGCTGATAATGAGGTTCTCGCATTTTCTCATATGATGGCATAATGGATATGATGCACCATGTAGGATTGAGATTATATGTACAAGGTTGCAGTTTAGTTTCAAAGGGAAGGTCATGAGTTCTAGACAACATGGACGGTCTTAGATGTTTAGAAGAAAGCTGGCACTATCTGGTAGCACCTGAGAAGGGTGTGTATTTCAGAAGGCGCATTGTGTTTTGACTGGCAGATGCTTGGCTAGTATTACAGTCATCATGTGGTTGTTGACTGTTGATGTTCAAATTTTGCTATGTGGCGCGAAAGATTTATGGAAGTATTTCCCTTGAGATGATTGTGTATGAGGGATGTGTCGGTCATTTGAGTGGTAGAGTTGGAATCAGATATGGAGATTCATGTATTCTTGAGTTTTAGCAATCAGATGATCTCAGAGGCAGATTATTCCTTGGCTGCGGACAATGAAGGTATGTTAAGAGTTTGACGGTCGATTGTATGTGTTGTGGTTATGTTACTGTGGGCTTTTGGAAGGTTATTTACCTATTTTTGGATGATCGGAATTGACTTGGAGGCTCATTGTTAAACCTAATGAGAATGTGTATTCTACATTGGATCAGGTTGGTTACTCAACACAGCTATTGTTGAGGGGTGTGTCATCGACTAGTGTTGATCTTATTCATGTCATGATACATTCCATACGTTACTCTCTTATGCTACGATGGGGTGGGAGCCTGTTGACTACCTACACACATGATGTGGTTATGTTTAGGCCTTGTGGCGAGATCGCTCTTAGGGTGTTGAGTTGCTTATTGCATCTTAGTCGTGTTTTCCCTGTCTGTGGTATATTTTGCTATTCGTTTCTCTATGGTGTCATGCACTTCATGTGTTTGCTGTTAATACACTTGTATTTGTCGATTGTGAGCATTATGGCTCGATGCGTATTCCATATGGGCTAGTATGTTTGGATCGGGTTACGCACCGCAGCGGAGTTATATTGGGATATGATCCTTTATGCTTACTTTGAGTGTTTTGCTTTTCGTCTGTGGGATGGGTTCATAGCATTGTGCTTTGTGGTCGTATCTGTTGAACTTGTAGGATAGTTCTCTCCTTTGGTTCTCCTTCCATCATTGGTTATATTCGAGTTGTTGCTTGAGGGTGCACCGATTGCATCGTATGTAGCTCTATGTCACGACCCAATTTTCCCTCCGTTGGGTATTGTGATGGAACCTAGTCTTAGGGACTAGGTAAGCCTAACATTTTCTAAATAACAACAATAATTAAATAATATCTAACAATTTCTGAAATGGAAATATCTATAAAATTTACAATTCCCAAAACCGGTAGTACAAGTCATAAGCTTTACAACGTTTGTTACAATTTTCTAAATACAATTGTTTGAAATAAAGTAAATAGTGTGAATTCAAATCAGAAGGTGACTCCGAAGCCTGCGAACACAGCAGTAGGTTTACCTTGAGTCTCCACAGCAATAATCCGCACAACTAGCTAATGATCAACTGACTTCGAAAATACCTGGATCTGCAAAAAATATGCAGAAGTGTAGTATGAGTACACCACGACGGTACCCAACAAGTATCAAGACTAACCTCAGTGGAGTAGTGGCGAGGAACAATCCAGACACCTACTGGACTAAATAACCTGAACAAAGTATAAGTATAGAACAACAAAGTATAATATCTACATAAAGACTACGCGATATTACTAACAATACGGTAATTGCAATAGGAAAGGACAACAACAAGTATCAGCAGAATACCATAATAATGACACAGAAGGGTGAACATAAACACAACCTAAATCCGAAATCATAGATACAGCAAGGACAATTGATAACTCAGCAACAAGGACCGCTTTCATATCAGGTTTTAGTAAACAACTCCACGAGGTACCGAGCCTCGGACAAATCACAACTCACGAGTCTCAATACCTGAACCCTAACACTTGGCATCATGTGCCCTCATTACACCTCATAACCGCACTAACGACTCGCGTGCCAAATAGAGTCATTCTCACATAGAAGGCAAGTAAGCAAGGGTGTACATCTATACTCAACAATATCAAGAAGACCTCTTATCCGATAAGAGTGCTTAACTACGTGTATGCTTGTGCAAGTGTCCTAACATAGTTCATACCAGCTAATGAGCATAAGGGAAAAGAACAGACAACACGTAGGATGTTTTCTCACAACTTTCACAAGATAAAGCTCACACAGGTAAGTGTACCACTATACAAATATCAACAACAAGAATGCCCTCAGGCCATCACAAATCATCACAAATCAATCCCTGACATAGCCCACCTTGTTTCGCCACGTGTGCAATAATAAAGTAAATTCCCGCCTTGTCTCGCCACACGTGTATCATAATGTTCCTACCTTGTCTCGCCACATGCGCAACTCACATATATAGCTCGCCTTGTCTCGCCGCATATGGAAATATCAATATTTAACAATAGCACGGCAGAAACCTCGTGCAACCAAATAACACTCGCACGGCAGAAACCTCATGCATCACAATAACAACAACCACACGGCAGAAACTGCGTGCATCATAATAACAACAAACGCACGGAAGAAACCTCGTGCATCACAATAACAAGTACAATAGCAACAATGACAATAATACAAGGGTACGACAAATAAATCAACTCAGAAATTCTAGAACTCAAAGAAATGGAAGAACAAGTTCACAAGGAGTAGTCACAATAGGGAATGCTAGTCATAATAATAACAGCTCAACAAGGCAGGAAATAATATGTAACAACGACCCGCAATGTACGGTTCAACAACAAGAAACTAACACGAGTCAAATAATTCTGAATAAGGGCAAGTCCACTAATGCATAGGATATCTAAGCTTCTTTTAAGTTTGGACAATTACAGAAGAGATAAAACCGATTCAAATAAAAGTGGGCCGCGAGAAAATCACCATAACCTCAATTAAGGGTGAACATTTACAAAAAGGGACAACTATAACTTCAAATAAAGATACGTAGTTAGGGAAAAGATAACATGGTAATGGAAGAGATAACAATTTCAATTAATGCACATATGAATCAAATAAGCAATAAGAGTGAATCATGAAGCAATTAATTCTAATTAAGCAGGTAGAGGTGAAACTAGTAATTAAGAAGCGAAATCATAACAAGAACAACTGCATATTCTAAGTCCGAGCACGTACTCGTCACCTCGCGTACATGGACTACAATCAACATAAAAGACTCAAATCTTAAGGGGTAGTTACCCCACACAAAGTTAGGCAAGATACTTACCTCGAAGAAGACAAACCGATACTTTAAAATGAACTTCTTGGGTGAAATGACCTCCGGACGGCTCAAATCTAATCAAACTAACTTCAAAGCACAAATAAAACTCATAAGAAGCTATTCCGGATCATAAAGCCTCGATCTTTATCAAAATCTAAAAATCAACCCAAAAGTCGACTCCCGGGCCTGCACCTCGGAACCCAGCAAATTTCACAAAATCCGAACACCCATTCCAATACGAGTTCAACCATACTAAATTTATCAAATTCCGATACCATTTCATCCCTCAAATCATGATTTTTCATTTTGAAAATTTTCTTCAAAAATCCCCATTTTCCTTAACTCAAAACACAAATTAAATAATAAAAATAAAGATAAAATCATGGAATATAATAAATTCTAGGTGAAGAACACTTACCCAATCGATTTTCTTGAAAAAAACCATAAAGAATCGCTCAAAACCGAGATCTACAAGTCAAGATATGATAAAAATGGCATAACCCTCGATTTGGAAGAATATATTCTGTTTCCCAGGTGTTTGTACATCGCGATCGCGGAAGAGGAGCTACGATCGCGAAGAGGAAATAGCTACTGCCCGGAATTGGTGCTTTGCGATCGCGAAGAAGGAAAATAATGGCCCAGAAACTGGGCTACGCGAACGCGTGAAGCGGCACGCGAACGTGAAAGAGGGGAAAACACACTTATGCGTTCATGGATAGAGCAGTGCGAACGCGTAGAGGAAATGGTCACCAGCTCCCATCTCCTAGTTTCTACTACGTGAACGCGATGGAGCGGATGCGAACGCGAAGAAGGAGAAGGCAGGCTTCCACGATCGCGAAAGGAGGCATGCGAATGTGAAGAACAAATATTCCTTCCTCCAAAATTACTCTTCGCGAATGCGGAGGAACAGACGCGAACGCGAAAGAGAAAACCAGATGACAGATTTAGCAGTTTAAAAATAGAAAACAATGGCCCGTAGCCCATCCGAAACACACCCGAGGCCCCCGGGACCCCGTCTAAACATACCAACAGGTTCCATAACCTAACACGAACTCGCTCGAGGTCTCAAATCATATCAAACAACATCGAAACTACAAATCGCGCCAAGAATCGAACTTATGAACTTTCAAATATTCCAACTTTAAAAACTTCTGCCGAAACCTATCAAATCAACCCGGAATGACGTCAAATTTTGCACGCAAGTCATATTCAACATTACGAACCTACTCCAACTTTTGGAATTAGAATCCGACCCCGATATCAAAAAGTCCACTTCAGCTACAAACCTCAAATTCATAGTCCGAACATGCCCCTAAGTCTAAAATCACCCAACGAAGGTAACGAAACTAACGAAACTCCATTCTGAAGTCGTCTTCATATCATTCCGACTACGGTCAAAATCCTAAGACTTAAGCTTCCGTTTTAGGGACTAAGTATCCCAAATCACTCTGAATCATCCGATAACTGAATTCAACCATGCATGTAAGTCAATGCACATAATAGGAAGTTGCTCAAGACCTTATGCTGCCAAACGGGACTTAAATTCTCAGAATGACCGGCCGGGTCGTTATACTCTAGGTGTCATTGGTGTGGCCTGTCAGTCAAGTAGCTTGTACTGGGTGAAATAAGACTGTTAGACCTGGAATTTGTGCCATTAGATTTGGCTAAGATATGTTTGGAAGAATAATGTCAGTAGTCAGCTTAGAATTTGACAATGGTTCTTATCGAGCGAGAGAGGTCCACGCCTTATTGATATGATGAGTAGTTATGAGTTTCTTCGTGTTTATTCCATTATTGGTAATGTACCAAGGATTAGACAATATTTTATTTGATATGAGGTATGTCGTCGATATCGGTCTTAGTAATGAGCAGCTATTGTGGTCAGAAAATATTACTATCAGTACATGAGTTATGTGGTATATGGTGTGATTTTATCTTGGAATATGGTTATGGCTTGATGTAGCTTGTTTGGATTTATGTAGTGTATAGATGCGAAAATTGGGTCTTATAATGAATCCCAAATGTTGGAGATTGGGTTCTAAGGTTTGTGGACTAAGATTGAAGAAAGAATCTTCAGTTAGGTTGTGTTGACAGGCTTATATGGTTTGAGAGGACATGGGATCACCCAGGGGTATGTGTATGGTGAGTTTATATAGTAATTTGATGGCTTTATAACGACTCTTGGCACGTTCGAGGATGAACATATGTTTAAGTGGGGAAGAATGTAACAACCTGACCAATCGTTTTGAGCATTGGAATTCTGTTTGGTGTTTAAGGTCTTTAGTAGCTTCATATGATGTATTACTAATTACGTGCATGGTTGGTTTTGATTTTCGGGAAGTTCAAGATTGATTGGGAAGAGTAATTCTTAATTTAGAAGCTTTAAGTTGGAAGAGTTGACCAAGGTTTGACTTGGCAGAAAACGACCTCGGATTCAAGTTTTGATGGTTCCATTAGATCCGGATGGTGATTCTGGACTTGCGCATATGCTTATATTTGAGTTCCAGCATTCCTAGAAGATTTTGAGGCTAATTGTCGAATGCTGGAAGTTTGAAGGTTTGGAGAGTTGATAGGTTTGACCCATAGTTGATGTCCATTTGGGATTCTGGACCTGGAATAGGTTCGTATGGTAGTTTATGACTTATGTGCAAAATTTGGGGTCATTTCGAGTTATTTAGACGTGTTCAACGTATGTTTGGAATTTGAAAATTTTGAAATAGGTCATTAAGCTTGAATTCGATACCTCGAGTTGGTTTGTGTTATGTTTTGGGACTTGTTGGTATGTTCGGACGGGGTCACAAGGGGCTCGGGTGTGTTTCGGGGTGGTTCAGACCTTTTTTCCCTTATCTTTGATTGCTGGTTTTCTCTGATTTTCTAGTGCTGTAAGTCTTCTTCGCTATTGCGTGAGGAGGACTGTGATCGCGTAGTGTATGTTGGAGCTGGGTGGTTTTTCCTCTTCGCATTTGCAACAGGTGATCGTGCTCGCGGAGGTTGAGTGGCCTTCCCATCGCGTGCGCAGAGCGGGGTCACATTCGCGGTTGAGAGTCAAAGCTGGTGGATTTTCCTTCCCGTTCGCATGGTCTAGGATGTGTTCGCGAAGGGGTTTGCATTTGTGGTCATCGTGTTCACAAAGTCAATGACACGAACGCGAAGTACATTCTTTTTGGCAGTGTTCATCTTAGTGCTTCGCGATCGTGAAGTAGGTCCCGCAATCGCGAAAGGTACTCCTGCAGCAGTTATATAAGGTCCTATTTTCGGACTTTGAGTTCATTTTATCATTTCTTCATGATTCCATCCTTGAATTTAGCATTTGATTGGAGGATTTAAGAGAGAAATTTGGGGGTTTTGGCAAAACTTTTCTAAAGTGAAAAATTGAGATTTGAACATCGATTCGGAGTCGGATTTGGATGCAACTTATGTGGTTGGACTCGTATTCGATTGAGTTTTCGGAATTTGTGAGTTTAGTTGGGTTCTAAGGTGCGGGCCTGGGTTGAAGTTTTGATTGACCTTGAGTATTTGATTAAAGATTCGACCTTTATCGTTTGGGTTTGATTCATATGGCATCATTTGATGTAATTGAGTTCGTTTGGCTAGATTCGAGCCATTTGAAGGTCGATTCACGCGGGATGGCATTTTTAGAGTATTGGTTTGGCTTGTTCGAGGAAAGTACCTTGCCTAATCTTATTGATGGTATAACCCTTAGGATATGGCTTTATTTGTCTAATTGAAATGTGTGAGAAGCGGCGTATAATGATGAGCGTATATACAGGCACTATATATGATTCATGACCGAAGTAGTCTTTATATTGTACTTTGCCTTGATTTGGATAATGTGCTTCTTGCTATCATGATTTATATGTTTGTACGACTCCGTAAACTCCGTGAATCATGCTAGAGACCATATGTAGGTATTGATTTCCCGTTGAGCATGATATTTGCGGTTTCATGGCATATCTGCCTGATTTGAGCTGTATTTGTACACTGTCACATGCATACACCTTAGCATGCTATCTTCTTCAGTCGTCGAGTACGTGATTTGATTTCCCTTATTCATATACATGTATTCTTGTATATTCTTTTATGTGTTGGACTGAATTGGCAACATGTGAGTGGTCTGTGCGGGATGAGTTCTTTGCCACGTGAATTGTCCGTGCATTTGTTATAATTGGTATGTGAGTTTTCCATGCAGCATGTGGATAAGGATCCATCCCCCTAGGGTCACCCTCTCATGTTTCTCTCTTGATGGTGTACATGTAGGTTGTGAGAAACCGATGAGTTTTTGGTTGATGTTGATCTCGGTAATGTTGATCATTGGTAGAACTTTGCATTCCTTGGATGTATACATGATTTTTATGCATATCTTCTCTATATGCTTGCTGCGGAATGTATACATGCCCTTTTTGCATATCTTATCTATATGCTACCTTACTTTATAAGATGAGACACGATACACATCTTCTCTATATATTAACCCGTGTGACTTGACTTGCTTAATCATGCATATCTTCTCCATATGCAATTGATGAAGGATTAATTCAGTAATCATGCAAATCTTCTCTATATGCTAGCTTCGAAATGATTATGCGGCCGCATAATGGACAACATAATGGTCCTAAAATTAGCTCAAGTTTCTGCTTCATTCTGCGGCGGATCTGCGGTCCGCAGATCAGTTCTGCGATCGCAGAATGGACCGCAGAAATGCCCTGCACTGCCAAAATTTTTCTTCAACTCCCCAACACACTGTTCAACCCAAAAAGTCTGTACCACATCATCAATGCATAAGTCTACCTCGGCACCACGAAACCCCGAGTGCTATGTAATTACATCCTCCCTTGCTTAAGATCATTCGTCCTCGAATGAGGGTCAAAATCTGTCATTAGCATCCACTGTGACTCGGCTATTACTTAACACACCAATAGTCCCCAAATTTTTGACTAACTCCCTAAATTTCCAAATATTTTGGCAGAGTTTCCCCTGTAACTGGGCCTATCCACCTATTAGAGAATCCCAGAAACCAATCCTAACAATACAACCACAACACAACGATATAAAACAATATGGAAACAACACCGGCAACAACGCTATAAACATTGCATTACCAAGAGGGAGCATCCTTAACATAAGTTGTATAGGGGAAACATAATTTGTAGAAAGTTAGCTCTTAACATCATGGATACAATTACATAGATATTCAAATAAATTAGGGTACTTCTTCTTCATCTCTTCCTCGGCTTCCCAGGTGGCCTCCTCAACCTGTTGATTTTGCCATAGCACTTTCACGGAGGCAATCTCTTTATTTCTGAACTTTCGGACTTGCCTATCAAGGATGGCAATTGGAATTTCTTCATAAGTCAGTCCTTCATTAACCTCTATAGTCTCAACCGAAACAATAAGCAACGGATTTCCAACCACCTTCTTCAACATGGATACATGAAACACTGGGTGAACTAAAGATATCTCTGGAGGTAGTTCTAGGCTGTAAGCCACCTGACCGATCCTCTAAATGATTCTGTACGGTCCGACATACCTTGGACTCAATTTCTCCTTCTTACCAAACCGCATTACCCCTTTCATGGGGGAAACCTTCAAGAATACCCAATCATTTTCTTAGAACTCCAAATCCCTATGACATATATCCGAATAGGACTACTTTTGGCAGTTTTCAACCGTTCCTTAATGATCTTAACCTTCTCTATAGTCTGATGCACGAGGTCTGGTCCTATCAACTCCGTTTCCCCAATCTCGAACCATCCAATGGTAGATCTACATCTCCTACCATATAGAGCCTCGAATTGTGCCATCTAAATTTTAGCATGATAACTATTATTGTAGGCAAATGCTATGAGCGGTAAATGATCATCCCAGCTACCTTTAAAGTCAAGAACACAAGCGTGCAACATATCCTCGAGTGTCTGAATAGTTCGCTCTGCTTGCTCGTTAGTCTGTGGATGGAAAGTTGTACTAAGATTTACCTGAGTACCCAACCCTTGCTGAAATGTCTTCCAAAAGTTAGCTGTGAACTGTGCCCCCTGATCAGAAATGATGGAAACTGGAGTGCCATGCAGCCTAACTATTTCCTTGATATACAACTAAGCATATTGTTCCGCTGTGTCGGTAGCCTTAACAGGTAAGAAGTGTTTTGATATCGTGAATCGATCCAATATCACCCAAATCGAGTCGAACTTGCGAGGAGTGCGAGGTAGTCCTACCACAAAGTCCATATTGATCATCTCCCATTTCCACATCGGATTTTCTATGTTCTGTGCCAACCCACCGGGCCTTTGGTGTTCGACCTTCACTTGCTGACAATTTGGACATCTTGCAAAAAAGTCCGCTACATTCCTCTTCATATCATTCCACCAGTAGACTTCCTTAAGATCATGGTATATCTTTATATTTCCCGGGTGCACGAAATACCTGGAAGTGTGAGCCTCGATCATGATTGTTTCCCAGAGACCATCCACATTTGGAACACATAGTCGCCCTTGGTACCTTAGTGTACCATCATCCATGCCAAGATAAAAGGACATGGTATTATATTTATGAATCCCCTCCTTCAATTGTACCAACAATGGGTCGTTGTATTGCTTTTCCTTGACTTCCACAACAAGCGATGATTCAGCCCTATTTTGCACAATCACTCCTCCTTCACTAGAATCTACATGACGAACTCCCAAACTAGCTAATCGATGAACCTCCTTGGCCAACGGCCTTTGTTATGCCTCCAAGGGAGCCAAACTACCCATAGATTTTCGGCTAAGAGCATCTGCCACAGCATTAGCCTTCCCCGGATGATACAGAATACTGATGTCGTAATCCTTGAGTAACTCAAGCCATCTTCTCTACCTCAGATTCAATTCCTTCTGTTTGAAAATGTATTGAAGGCTCTTATGGTCCGTGAATATATCCACATGGACCCCATACAGATAATGATGCCAAATCTTTAATGCAAATACCACCGCCGCAAGCTCTAAGTCATGTGTTGGATAGTTCTTTTCATGATTCTTTAGTTGCCTAGAAGCATAAGCTATCACCTTGCCATGTTGCATTATTACATACCCAAGTCCGATTCTTGAAGCATCACAATATACCACAAACCCATATGTACCCTCTAGTAGGGTCAACACCGGTGCTGTAGTCAATCTTGATTCAACTCCTAGAAGCTCCTTTCACAAGCATCTGACCATTGGAACTTAACCGCCTTCTGCGTCAATTTAGTCAGCGGAGAGGCAAAAGTAGAGAACCCCTTCATAAACTTCCTGTAATATCCAGCTAAGCCCAAGAAACTATGAATATCTATTGGGCAGTAGGTCTAGGCTAATTCTTCACTGCTGAAATCTTGTGAGGATCAACCTTAATTCCTTCTCTAGAGACAACATGACCCAAGAGCGTGACAGATTCAAGCCAAAATTCACATTTCGAAAATTTCGCATACAACTAGTGCTGACATAGAGTCTATAGAACTGCCCTGAGGTGATCTGCATGGTCCTTTCGACTTTGTGAATATACAAGGATATCGTCAATAAACACTATCACAAAAGAGTCGAGGAACGACTTGAAAAATTGGTTCATAAGATCCATGAAAGCTGCCGGGGCATTTGTTAGCCAAAAAGACATTACCAGAAATTCAAAGTGCCCATACCAGGTTCTGAAAGCTGTTTTCGAAATAGATGATACCCGGATCTCAAATCAATTTTGGAGAAATACTTAGCACCCTGCAATTGATCAAACAGGTCATCTATCCTTGGCAGTGGGTACTTATTCTTGATCGTGACCTTATTGAGCTGCCGAAAGTCAAAACACATTCTTAGTGACCCATCTTTCTTTCTTACATAGAGAACCAGTGCGCCCCAAGGCGACACACTCGGCCGGATAAAGCCCTTCTATAACAAATCCTTTAATTGTTCTTTTAGATCCTTCAACTCTGTTGGTTCCATTCTATAGGGTGGAATGGATATAGTCTGCGTGCCTGGCATCACATCAATCCCAAAATCAATCTCCTGTATGGTGGGATCCCAGGGAGCTCATCCGGAAAGACCTCTGGAAATTCATTCACCACTAGCACGTACTCAAGTGTAAGTGCCTCAGCATCAGTGTCTGTAACCCGGACCAAATGGTAAATACACCTCTTGTTGAGCATCCCCGTGGCCTTAAGGTGAGAAATAAACCTACCCTTCGGCACCACATCATCCCCCTTCCATTCCATCACTGATTTATTTGGAAATTCAAACCTAACGATCCTAGTTCGGCAATCAAGCTTAGCAAAACATGAATAAATCCAGTACATCCCCATTATTACATTGAAATCAACCATCCTAAATTGAATGAGATCGGCCATAGTGTCCTGACCACGCACCGTGACAACACAATCCCTATAAACTCGTACGGCCACATTAGACGGACCAACCAGAGTAGATATAGAGAACGGCTCATAGAGCTATTCCGGTTCCATCCCAAATTCCATAGCAACATAGGGAGTGACATATGACAAAGTAGAAACGGGATCAATAAGAGCATACACATCATGAGATTAGACAGTCAATATACATGTGACAACATCTGGAGAAGCCTCTGAACTCTGGTGACCCTTCATAGCATAGAAATGGCTGGGTCCTCCCGAACTCTGTGTACCACGCCCTGCGAGTGCTGGGGTGCCTCGAGCTAGAGGAGGTGCTGCGGATGTAGTAGCTGTAGATCTGGCTGGTTGTACTGCACCCCTGCCTGTGCTCTGGTGGGACGAACGGCAATCCCTCTGAATGTGACCCCTCATACCACACACGTAGCATATGGGATGGTCCATGAAGCAAGGCCCAAGGTGCATCTTCCCACACCTAGGGCACGGGGGCCTCCGCTGCTGCTGAAATCTCCCACCAAACCAACCCTATTGGTAGGATCCCATGTTGCCCTACCTGGGCCTAAAACGACTCCACTGCTAAGTCTACCTCGGCACCACGAAACCCCGGGTTTTAGGTAAAATTTTATGGGGCCTTATATTTTGGACTTGGGCGTATGCCCGGGTTTAGTTTTGGGTATCTCTAGGAGGTTTCGGCACTAATTGGCTAAAATTGGAAATTTGAAGGTTTGGAATGTTCATAAGTTTGACCGAGAGTTTACTTTGATGATATCGGATTCGAATTGTTATTCTGAGAGTTAAAATATGTTCGTTATGTCATTTGGAACTTGTATGCACAATTTTTATTCATTCGGATTGGTTAGGCTTGAATCAGACGTTTGGTTCGAAGTTTGAAGTTTATGAACTTAAGAGATTGATCTTGATCGAAGATTTCATGGTTTTGATGTTAATATGTGTGAATTGAGGCCTCGAGTAAGTCTGTGTTATATTATGGGACTTGTTGAAATGTTCGTACGGGTCCCGAGGGGCTCGGGTGAGTTTCAGATAGGTTTGGGTTATGTTGCGCTTGTTTTTTTATGTTTCGACGTCGTTTCTTCAAGCATAAATAGTACCACATTAAGCAAATGAGCTCCAATTTTTGTTTTGATTGAACCATTATATCTGTATCGTATTTCGGAACTATAGCAACTGGAATCATCAAGTTGCGACATCGTATGAGGAATTTATGGTCATTTTACTAAGAATTGGGTTGCCAGCTTTTTAACATTAATTGTGAAATTACTACTGAATTCGTACTTAAAAATCAGCACTATTTCTAAATATTGAAACCAATATATCTCCTTCATTATAAGGTCAAATAGAGTGATTCAAAAGCCTAACTTAACTGGAATTTCATGGGGAATCCATTGGAGGCATCAAAAGTGAGTTTTGGGATCATTTGGAATAAGAAACAAAGAAGAACAGCTGGGCAAAAGCATATAATATCGATGATTTGTTCATTTGGTCATATTTTAAGTTGGGGAGCTCGAATTTGGGCGATTTTGGAGGCAATTTTCACTACATGGATTGGGGTAAGTATTCTATACTCAGTTTTGATTATATTTCATGAATCCATCTTCGTTTTTGACATTTGATTGATGATTTCAAAGTGAAATTTGGGGGGGTTTTGTCTAAAATTTTATAAAGTAATTTTTGAGTTTTGAACATCGATTCAGAGTCAGATTTGAGTGAAATAGTATGGTTGGACTCGTAATTGAATAGGTTGTCAGATTTTATAAGTTTTATCAGATTTCGAGGTGCGGGCCTGAGTTTAACTTTTTGGTTGACTTTGGGCTTTTGATTAAAGATTCGACCATTATCGATTGAGTTTGTTTCCTTTGGCATTATTTGATATTCTTGAGTTGCTTGTGGCTAGTTTTGAGCCGTTCGGAGGTTGGTACGCGGGATTTTGTTCGTAGAGTAGTGTTGGGCTTGCTCGGTATTAGATTCGGCTCGTTCGAGGTAAGTAACACTTCTAAACTGGGTGCTGAGGGTATGAATCCCTGAACATATGTGTTATGTGTTTGGTGTTTAGGTGACGCACATGTTAGGTGACGGGTGTGCGGGTGTGCACTATGTAAATTATGACTTTGTTGATTCTGTGATACTATGTAGTTACCTAATCTTGTTTCTATCCATAAATGAGATGTGAATCATGTTAGAAATCATGTTTAGGCTTATTCTGTTGGGACCCACTGAGGTCATCTCTGCTATTGAGTTATTTGCTTAAATTGTATTTACATACTTAGTCATATTCATTCATTCGCATATCATATCTCAATCTTTGTTATCATTTGTTGTCACATCATGTTATCATTGTTTGGGCTGATTGGCATGAGATTTGTGAGCCCGAGAGGCTGGAGAGATTGATGACTGAGTTGGGGCCTAATAGCCGTGTTGTGAGAGATATGGTGGATCGGGTTGCACACCGCAACATGCCATATTAGCTTTATATATATATATATATATATATATATATATATATATATATATATATATATATATATATATATATATATTATCATATGGATCGGGTTGCATGCCGCAGCAGATCTTATAGGCCTTATCGGAGTCTGACATACTAGTAGTAAGCGCAGGTACCGTACAATGCTGAGTGACTGAGTGTGCTGAGTGATTGAGCGTGATGAGTGAGAGTACGAGACGGTGAGATTGAGTACTCTGAGAGTGTGAGTACATGAGTTCATCACTGTGACGCATTGCATTTGACATGCATACTTGACATACAAGCATAAAGATGTATTTCCTCATGCTACACGATTTGTAACATTCATGACTTCACATGCACATTGACATGTAAGCATAGAGATGTACTTTCCTCATGCTATGTGATAATGAAACATCTTATCTGTCATTGAAAGTTTTGGAAAAAATCATTATTTTTGGATATATTCATATTTTGGTGATTTCGGCAAAAGATTTGGGTTTTACCGTTATACCTGAAAAACATGCCTATTTTATGTAATTGTGGACAAGCTAAGCATAATATCTTTGAGTTACTACTTGTACTACTTTTATTATATTGTTTGGCTATTGGTGTTGGACTCTGACCATTATCCAAGCTCGTCACTGCTTTCAACCAAAGGTTATGTTTGTTACTTATTGAGTACATGGGGTTGGTTGTACTCATACTACACTTCTGCAACTTGCGTGCAGATTTTGGAGTTGAAGTTGCTGTGTATAGTGGGGTCTGGCATTGAAGATGTACTTGTGTTCTGGTTATAACTGCTTCTTGTTCTTTGTAGCTTTAGATTTATAAATCTGTTTATGTACGTTTTGAACAAATGATATATTTATTTTATATCAGCTTTGTAAACTCTAAGTTTTAAAAGCTCATGATTTGTACTACCAGTCCTTGGGAGTTGTATAAAATTCAATTATTTCATTTTTGACTCTTACCATTATCATTATATTATGGTTTATTATTAATTGGCTTACCTAGCGGGTTGGGTTAGGTGCCATCACGACTAGTTGAATTTTGGATCGTGACAAGTTGGTATCAGAGCTCTAGGTTTATAGGTTCTACGAGTCATGAGCAAGTGTCTAGTAAAGTATTGCGGATCGGTATGATGACATCCATACCTATCTTCGAGAGTCTACAAGGCATTTAGGATAAACTTCCCACCTTTCTTTCCTTATCACGTGGCATTGATTCAGCTTGAAGCATATCTATTTAAATTCCTTTCACTCACTCGTATGCGCATGTGAGCGTTTGATATCAGTTGTACATTGACGACTTGTGGATTCCATAGATGAGGTGCAAGATGTATTTTCTGTGATTTGGTGATGGGCCAGTCTGGAGGACTTGAGGCCCGATTTGGACCGCAGCTTAGGCTCGGTAGTTTCAGTTGTGTGAGCATGTGGTTTTGAACTTCTATGTCCAGTGGTGTCCCTATGAGTGGGACTGGTGGCTCGGTGAGTGGTTGGATAGCTATATGATGAGTAGGATGTGACTGCGGGATATGTTTAGATGGTTTGAATGTGACGGGAAGACTTTGCTTGAGATATGGAAAGGACTATTGGATGCTCGATTTCTGTGGATGTGTCATACAATCTTGAGTTATGAAGGTTTTTGAGAGATTCTTTCGTGTTATTTTACTTGTGGAATGAAGTAGATTTTTATGTCTTGTCGATGAGTTCAGACTCAGGAAGATTAAATGATTACGTAGTAGTTGTGGCTGTGAAAAGGTATAGAGAGAGGTCAGTTTGAGGCTAGGCAGGTTGGTTATCACCTGCGGGGTAATATACGGATGTGTGATCCTTATGATGTTGTGTTGTTGGTTTCTTTTCTACCAGTGGGTTATAGGTGTTGCAATTTGAGTTTAGATTGGTTGAGGAAGTTGACATGACCGTCACGAGGATGAATGCGAGCTTAGTAGATGATTTGAGGTATTATATGGTTTGTGTTACATGAGCTTATGAAGGATTTAGTGGAATTTCAGTGCGGGATTATGGCAGTAATAGAGTATGGGTATTGTGAGTTATCGAATATTTTGTTATATGGATTTGAGCCAAGTAGGAGAGTCTGATATCGACGATTTGATTGCATGGTTATGTGTTGTACTGGTTTCGATTTGAGGCATACTTGTGAATCAGTTATGACTTGCAGAGGTGGAGATCGAGGATGACTCGAGTAAGGGAATTTCTAGATATGGGTTATATTACACTTTATGGGTATATGGAAATCATGGAATGATTTGAGTATTCATGACAGATGTAGTGCGCATGGAGTAGAAATTTACTCGGTTGCATTAAGGCGGGGTTACTTCTTTGGGTGTTATTGTGCTAATGGGGCACATGTCGTTTGGCCTGCTTGGGTGGTGCAATTGAGATTTGAGCAGAGTGGATGACTCTCAAGAGGGTTCTAATGGATTCAATATTTATATGTGGCAATTGAGAATTTTTTGGATTTGTATATGGCTAGAATCTGAGATTTGCATTGGATGGTGTCAAGACTCGTGATATTTCGATATCATTATGGATTCTACATTTCAGTATTAGGAAGGTGAAGGAAATGACTTTAGATTCACATAAGGCCTCTTCATAGTGGGTATCTCGAGTGCAGTATTTTGAGTACATTGGGTCAGTTATACTCATGCTACACTCTGTACTTAATTATGCAGATCCTGGTGTCGGACCCAGTCATCAGTAGCTGAGGCTTATAACAGAGCTGATCATTGAGAGATGAGGAAGAACTGCATTCTCAACCGCAGTCTTGACGTCTCTTTTCTTATGTATTATTGTCTTTATTTTAGACAGTATTGTATTTGGTCATTTCAGACTCGTATTTTCTTATTAGAGCTCATGACTCTGTATTTACCAGTTCTGGGGGATTTATCATTTATTCACATTATTTTGTTATATTGAGGTTTCAAACTTATACTATTTTTGTAAATTCTGCTATTTTGGTTCTTTATTCTCATATATGGCTTGCCTAGCAAGTGTGTTAGGAGCCATCATGACTTGTTGGTTTTGGGACGTGACAAGCTGGTATCAGAGCCCTAGGTTCATAGGTATTACAGGTCATGAGAAAGTTTAGTAGAGTCTTGCGGATCGGTACAGAGACGCCTGTACTTATCTTCGGGAGGCTACCGAACTGCTAGGAAACTTCACTTTCTTGCATTCTTGTGGTGCGGGTTTGTTATTTCCGAAGTTTGAAACTTGACTCTTCTATTCTCTCACAGATGGTGAGGACACGTGCGACCGGATGATGCGGATGACCACCAGTATCACTAGTTAGGACCGCGAGAGGCCGGGGCCGCGGTAGAGCCCGAGGTGTGGCTCATACTACAGCCAGAGCAACACTTATAGAGCCACCAGTTGCTCCAGCTGAGGAGCAAGTAGCAGATGTTGTTGAGCCGGTGGGACCAGCTCAGGCACCAGCAATGCCCATTGTTATTCCTGGTCTTCAGGAGGCCTTAGCACCAATTTTGACTTTGTGCACGAGCCAGGCTCAGGCGATTTCGATCCCAGTTTCACTAGCTACCTCACAAGCTAGCGGAGGTGCCCAGACTCCTGCCGCCCATACTCTAGAGCAGCTAGCTCAGGGTAACCGACACCGGGTGTATTGTCAGTTCAGCCAGTTGGTGCTGCTCAGGCGAGGTTGGTCCACCTATGAGTGATGATAGGTTAGAGCGGTTTGGGAGGCTTAAACCTCTAGAGGTTGGAGTGGTTTCAATATGGCTTGAGAGGTTGCGGCGGATGCTAGGTTCGGCCAATTGGTTGAGATTGCTAGACGCTTAGAGCAGGTTCACAGGCTGGAGCAAGAGGAGCGGGAGGCCAAGATGCCTCGTAGTTCAGGTGGTTTCAGCAGTGCCTTATCTGGAGGACAGTCCCATTAAAGCAGAGGTTATCCTTCTAGACCCATTCAGATAGCTCATCATGTTCCTCGTGGTTCTTCGATTAGCCACTGTTCCTACAGTACACGCCCAACTCAGTCATCATTTAGTGCGCTGCCGGTAGAGAGTTCTTACCGTGGTCCATCTGCCCAGGTTTTCACAAGCAGTTCTTCGGGCTATCAGGATCAGCAGCCTTACAGGAGAGGTTGTTATGAGTATGGAGACTTGAGTCATCTCAAAAGGGATTTCCCCAGACTGATGAGTAGAGTCCCATAGTAGGGCTCTCAGTCCATGATGTCAGCACCAGCAGCTACATCACTCGCACAGCCAACTCGGGGTGGGGCCCAGTCAGCACGAGACCGCCCTAGAGGGGAAGGTCAATCAGGTAGTGGTCAGGCCCGTTGCTACGCAATTCCAGCCAGGCCAGAGGTAGTTTCTTCCAATGCTGTGATCACATGTATTATTTCAGTATGCCACAAGGATGCTTCAGTATTATTTGATCATGGTTCCACTTATTCATACGTGTCATCATACTTTGCTCATTATTTTGATATTCCTTGTGATTCTCTAGTTATACATGTTCATGTATCTACACCAGTGGGTGATTCTATTATTGTGGACCATTTGTATCGGTCGTGTGTGGTGACTATTGGGGGACTAAAGATGAGAGTTGATATTTTACTACTTAGCATGGTTGATTTTAACGTGATTTTAGGCATGGATTGGTTGTCACCATGTCACGCTATTCTGGATTGTCATGTTAAGACCGTGACGTTGGCGATGCCGGGGTTGCCTAGGGTTAAGTGGAGAGGTTCCCTAGATTATGTCCCTAGTAGAGAGATTTCATATTTGAAGGCTCAACGGATGGTTGAGAAGGGATGTTTGGCATATTTGGCATTTGCGAGGGATGTTAGTGTTGATGCTCCTACCGTTGAGTAAGTTTCGATAGTGAGAGACTTCCCAAAAGTGTTTCCTGCACACCTGCCGGTCATGTCACCCGACAGGGACATTGATTTTGGTATTGATCTGGTATCGGGCACTCAACACATTTTTTTCCAATGTATCATATGTCACCAACAAAATTGAAGGAGTTAAAGGAACAACTTCAGGAGCTGCTTGATAAGGGTTTCATCAGGTCCAGTGTGTCACCTTCGGTGCACCGGTTCTATTTGTGAAGAAGAAGGTTGGTACTATGAGGATGTGTATTGATTATCGGCAGCTGAACAAATTTACAATCAAGAAGAAGTACCCAATACCGCGCATTGATGACTTATTTGATCAGCTTCAGTGTGCTAGAGTGTTATCGAAGATTGTTTTGAGGTCGCGGTATCATCAGCTAAAATTCGGGGTCCAGATATTCTGAATACGGCTTTATAGACCCGCTATGGGCACTATGAGTTTCTTATAATGTCTTTTTGGCTGACAATGCCCGAGCAATCTTTATGCACCTGATGAACAGTGTGTTCTAGTAGTACCTTGATTCTTTCGTCATAGTATTCATTGATGAAATATTGGTGTATTCACGTAGCCGGGAGGATCATGAGCAGCATCTGAGGATTGTGCTCCAGACTTTGAGGGAGAAGAAGCTATATGC
The DNA here is from genome assembly GCF_000390325.3 of Nicotiana tomentosiformis. Taxonomy (NCBI): domain Eukaryota; kingdom Viridiplantae; phylum Streptophyta; class Magnoliopsida; order Solanales; family Solanaceae; genus Nicotiana; species Nicotiana tomentosiformis. The sequence continues at coordinate 42,672,232 of NC_090822.1, forward strand.
TAAATTCTCCAAGTATGAGTTCTGGCTTGATTTGGCGGCATTCTTGGGCCACGTGGTGTCTAGTGAGGGGATCAAGGTGGATCCCAAGAAGATTGAGGCAGTTTAGAGTTGGCCTAGACCGTCTTCAGCTATAGAGATTCGGAGCTTCCTGGGTTTGGCAGGTTATTATCGCCATTTTTTGAGGGTTTCTCGTCAATTGCTACACCTTTGACTAGATTGACCCAGAAGAGTGCTCCTTTTAGATGGTCCGACGAGTGTGAGATGAGCTTTCAGAAGCTCAAGACTGCATTCACTATAGCCTTAGTGTTGGTGTTGCCTACAGGTTCGGGATCTTACACCGTGTATTGTGATGTGTCGTGTATTGGGCTTGGCGCGATGTTGATGCAGGACAGTAGGGTGATTGTGTAACACCCCGAAAAAAAAATAATTCAAAGTACTTAAGTGTAAGGCCTGGTAAAATTTGTAAAGCAAATAATGTTTTATGGTGCCGGACTAGGCTTAAGTGTATGGCCGTAGAAGTGAGCAGGAAAAGGGCCAGTCCGGGGAAATTATGCGGTCGATTATGCGACCGCATAACTGTTTTGCGGTGCATTATGCGATCGCATAACAATTATGCGGATCGCATAGTGACCGCATACACAGACAGATTTTGGCCAACTTTGGACACCAATATGCGACCGATATGCGGTCGCATATGCGACCGCAGAACCTATTCCGGAGCTTCATTTTTGGGTTTTTAAAAACCGACCCTACTTCGTTAAATACACGTTTTGGGCCATTTTTGAGAGAGAATCTGACATTTTAGAGTAAGAGAGGGTTCCCTAGAGTGAAAAGGTGTTCTCCAATAATTGTTCTTCAATTCTTGCCCAAGTTTTGGAAGATTGAGAAGGGAAACTCACTAGGTCTTCATCCTAGAGGTAAGATTCTACACCCTAACCCTCATTTTCGAATTTTGTATAGAAATGGATAATAAGCAAGATAATTTCTAGGCAAGAGGGTTGGTTATTGTACATGCATGTGTTATCAAGGGGTGTAGAAAGATTGTTGAGCTAAAAATGGTAAGTGTTGGGTTGTGGGATGATGGAATCCTCTATAAAAGGATATTGAAACCTTAATGCACATGTAGTGTTTGATAAAATGCTCAAATGAGCTAGAACCATGATCATCTTCCTAATTTTGGTTTAATTTGTTATATTTCTAAAATAGATTGAAGTTGCTAAGAATTTCGGAACATTTAGAGTGCAAGGAAGCTCAAGTGAGGTATGTCGGCTAAACTCTTCTTGGAGAATTGGAATTCCCATTATTCTTGTAAGTTCCGAGATGTTGATTTTAAATCGAGTATTCCGATAAGTTCTGTGATGAAGATATATGTTCAATCTGTGTTTCAAATGCTCTTATCATATTGTATTATAAATTGAGGATGTGTCCCAAACTATGGATTATGTATCCACATGTTATAATTTCTAGTCGAGATTTATGTGAAAGTTATTATGCCAAGTTGTGTAGAGATTGTGATTGTGATACACCTCCACCCGCATACATTGGGGTGAGGCGGCATGACCGCTTTGTGTGGGGAATATGGTATAGAGATTGTGATTATGATACACTTCCACCCGCATATATATTGGGGTGAGGCGGCATGACCGCTTTGTGTAGGAATTATGGTATTGTGGGACTGCACCTTCACCCGCTTACATTGGGGTGAGGCGGTACGACCGCTTTGTGTATAGTTTTGGTATTGTTGTGGCACAACCACCCGCATACATTGGAGTGAGGCGGCATAGCCGCTTTGTGTAGGTTCTTGATACTGTGGTTATACACCCACCCGCATACATTGAGGTGAGGCGGCAGGGCCGCTTGATTGAAGTTGTGGTATTGTACGTACACCTCCACCTGCATACATTGAGGTGAGACGGCGGAGCCGCTTTGTGTGAAGATGGTTATAGAGGATCTCATCTTAAATCCTATAAATGTTGTTGATAGCTTTTAATAAGCTGCTATGGTTGAGACGGTTATCTGTATTATACTATTGCTGCACTGGTTCATCATATTCATCTTGTATTTTTGAATTCTTAAATTGGTGTTTAGTTTTCATACTAGTACTATTCGACGGTACTAACGTCCCTTTTGCCGGGGGCGCTGCATCTTTAAATGGATGCAGGTAGTTCCACAGCAGGAGACATTGATCAGTGATAGTAGTACACCTTCTTCCCAGCTGACTTGGTGAGCCCCACTTCATCTCGGGGTCATGTATCTTTTGATCTTTATGTATTATGGTTGAGGTATAGCCGGGGCCTTGTTGCCGGCATTATCATTGTACTCTTCTTTATCCATAGAGGCTCCGTAGACATAGTGTGGGTTGTGTATTGGTGTTGGGGAAAGACAAACTATGTTATGTTGTGGTTGTATTACTTGTCCATTTGAGACTTTAAAAATGATGAAACTATTGGTAAGAAATTAGTAATTGCAGACATGACCACTTTATTGTTTAATTAAGGAAAACATATATTCTCTTTATTCCTGAATGAGTTTGGGTAAAAGGAATCTAATAGGCTTGCTCGGTCGGGTTCACTCGGTTGAGCGTCGGTCACGCTCCTCAGTTTTTGGGGTGTGACAAATTGCATAAGCATCTCGGCAGTTGAAGGTTCATGAAAAGAATTACCATGTGCATGATCTAGAGTTGGCAACCATTGTTCACACATTAAAGATTTGGAGGCACTATTTATACGACGTTCCATGTGAGGTCTATACTAACCATCGGAGTCTCCAGCATCTATTCAAGCAGAAAGACCTTAATTTGTGGCAACGGACATGGTTTGAGTTGCTGAAAGATTATGATATCACCATATTATATAAATCCAGGGAAGGCCAATGTGGTAGCCGATGTATTGAGTAGTAAAGCTGAGAGTATGGGCAGTTTGGCATATTTACCGGTAGTAGAGAGGCCATTAGCCATGGATGTTCAGCGCCTGGCCAATCGGTTTGTGAGATTAGATGTTTCGGAGCCCAGTCGTGTTCTTGCTTTTGTTGTGGCACAATCATTGTTGTTAGAGCGTATCAAGGATCGCCAATTTGATGATCCTCACTTTTTGGTGATGAAGGACACGGTGCAGCGGGGTGGTGCTAAGGAGGTTGTGGTTGGTGATGATGGTATTATGCGGCTTCAAGGCTGGAATTATGTTCCAAATGTTGACGGGTTGAGAGATTTGATTCTTGAGGAGGCTCACAGCTCGCGTTATTCCATTCACCCAGGTGTCACGAATATGTATCGTGACTTGAAACAACACTATTAGTGGCGGAGAATGAAGAAGGATACCGTTACTTATGTCTCTCGGTGTTTGAATCATCAACAGGTGAAGTATGAGCATCAGAAGCCAGGAGGGTTAATTCAGAGGTTGGAGATATCGAAGTGGAAGTGGGAGCGCATCACTATGGATTTTGTGGTAGGCTTACCATGGACCTTGAAGAAATATAACGCAATTTGGATTATTGTGAACCGGTTGACTAAGTCCTTACACTTTTATTCCGGTGATGACTACCTATTCTTCATAGCAGCTGGCTTAGATTTACATTCATGAGATTGTTCACCTTCATGGTATACGTGAGTCTATTATCTCAGATCGAGGCACTCAGTTCACATCGCAGTTTTGGAGAGCGGTGCAGTGAAAGTTGGGCACACAGGTTGAGTTGAGTACAACATTCCATCCTCAGACAGACGGACAGTCCGAGCACACCTTTCGAATCTTGGAGGACATGTTACGTGCCTGTGTCGTTGATTTTGGAGGTGCATGGGACCAGTTTCTACCACTCGCAGAGTTTGTCTACAACATCAATTTCAAGTTGAGTATCCAGATGGCTCCTTATGAGGCCTTATATAGGCGGAGATATCGTTCTTTGTTTGGTTGGTTTGATCCTGGGGAGGCTAGGTTATTGGGCACTGATTTAGTCCATGATGCCTTGAAAAAGGTGAAGGTGATTGAGGAGCGGCTTCATACAACATAGTCCGGGAAGAAGAGTTATGCTGATAGGAAGGTTTGTGATGTTGCATTTATGGTGGGTGAGAAGGTTTTGCTCAGAGTTTCACCCATGAAGGGTGTGATGAGGTTCAGGAAGAAGGGCAAGTTGATCCCTCGGTATATTGGTATTTTTGAGCTGCTTGAGAGAGTGGGAGATGTGGCTTACAGACTTGCATTACCACCTAGTCTATCAGGTGTTCACCCAGTGTTTCATGTTTCTATGCTCCAGAAGTATTATGGTGATTCGTCACATATTTTGGACTTCAACACGATACAACTGGATGGGGATTTAACGTATGATGTGGAGCAGTGGCCATTTTGGACTGGCAGGTTCGAAAGTTGAGATCGAAGAATATAACATCAGTTAAAGTTCAATAGATAGGTCAGTCGGTCGACGAGGCTACTTGGGAGACCAAGCGGGAGATGCAGAACAGATATCCACACCTATTTGAGGCTCCAAGTATGATTCTAGACTCGTTCGAGGACGAACGTTGGTTTAAGAGGGAGAAATATAACGACCCGGCCAGTTGTTTTGTGTATTATAGTCTTGTTTCCATGTTTATTGCTTCCTCTATGCTCATTTATGGTTATGTGACTTGACGGGTGTTTGGGATTAGTTTCGGAGTGAACTGGGGCACTTAGTCTCAAGGTTCGAGGCTTAAGTTGGAAGAGTTGATCGTAGTTTGACTTTTGTGTATACAACTCCGGAATGGAGTTTAGATGGTTTTGATAGCTTTTTATGGTGATTTAGGACTTAGGCATATGTCCGGATGTTGATTTAGAGGTCTGTAGGTTGATTTGATATTTTTTGGCGAAAGTTGGAAAGTTGAAGGTTTGGAAGGTTGAGAGGTTTGGCAGAGAGTTGACTTTATTGATATCGGGTTCAGATTTTGGTTACGGAAGTTGGAATAGGTTCGTTGTGTCATTTGGGACTAGTGTGCAAAATTTGAAATCATTCGGAGTTGGCTTGATATGATTCGACATTAGTTTTATAAGTTGGAAGTTCATTAGTTTCATTAGGATTGAGTTGAGGTGCGATTCATGGTTTTGATATTGTTTCATATAATTTAAGTCTTCAAGTAAGTTTGTATTGTGTTTTATTACTGATTGGTATATATGGACGGGGTCCCAGGGGCCTCGGGTGTTTTTCAAATTGAATTCAGATTTATTTTGGACTTGGAGTTATTGTTAAAGCTTTATGGTTTCTGGTGTGATCGCATTTGCGGTGGGCTTGATCGCAGATGCGGAACCGCAGATGCGACTGTAGGATCGCATAAGCGAATTAGGCTAGGACCGCAGATACGGATAAGGAGCCACAGATGCGGAGCCCCAGGTGCGGCCTATGGGTCGCATGAGCGAAGGTGACGCTGGAGGAGGTTTTCCGCAGATGTGGAAGAATTTGCGCAGAAGCGCTATCGCAGGTGCGGATCATTATCCGCAGAAGTGGATGGCCGACTTTTAGAGGAAGCCGCAAATGCGGCCACCTTTATGCAGAAGCGGAATCACAAATGCAGTTAAGTGAGTCGCAGGTGCGAAATTGCTAGGCAGAACATAAAAGGCGAGGGTTTGGTCATTTTTCTCATTTTGGAATTGTAGAGCTCGGCTAAGGGGGATTATTGGGAGACCTTTTGCTACAATTGAAGATGTAAGTAATGTTTAATCACTTTTGATGATAAATATTGATTACCCATTGATTATTACACCTAGTTTATGTGAATTTGAAGTAAAATTTGGGAATTTTAGACCATCATATTGGAGAGTGAGATTTAGTGATTTGAGGGTCGATTTGTGGATGGAATTGGATGAAATTAGTATGGTTGGACTCATAATTGAATGGTTATTCGGGATTGGTAAATATTTTTGTGTTCCGGGGTGTGGGCCCACCGAGGTTGACTTTTTGGGTTGACTTTGCATATTTGATTCAAGCCTTTATCTTTATCATTTGGATTTGAGTCCTATGGCTATTATTGATGGTATTAAGTTATTTTGGCTAGGTTTGAGCTGTCCGGAGATTGATACACATGGGAAAGGCTTGTTAAGAGATGTGACTTGACTTGCTTGAGGTAAGTATCTTAGTTAAAACTTGGTTGAGGATCTAGTTGCCTGAATTATCTGTGATAGCTACGCGCTTTGTGTGCGCATATGTGTGGGGTTTGAGTCCATGTGCGAGCAACAAGGTATTTATCCATGTTCGGGGTAGTTCTTAGGCTATGATATGCCTAGAATTGACTGTTAAACTTTAAGCTATGATGTTTCACATATATGTAACCATGTTGTGAACTATTTGAGCCATGTTTGAGGTTACAAAGAGGTTAATTCCCTGAATGAACTTGATAATTGCTATTTCTGTGATGAAATTGCCGATTTGAGCTATGATAACACATTTTACACATGCCTACACTTTAGCATGTCATTATACCAGTCAAGGAGAATGAAATTTGATATTCATTCATCATATACATGTATTCTTGTATATTTACTTCTGTGTGATATGATTTTGGACTGGATGCCTCTGACCACGCCGGATGGATTGTGTCGTGCCTATGACCATGCCGGGCGAATTGTGTTGTTATGCATGTGACCATGCCGGGCGGATTGTGTTGATATGCCTGTGACCACGGGAAGATTATGATATTGAACCTGTGACCATGCCGGGCTAATACCACGTTGAACTGGCCGTGCTGCATGTGGATATGGATCCATCTCCCTAGGGTCACCCTCTCATGTTTCTCTCTTGATGGTGTACATGCAGATTTGAGGAAAACTGATTAGTGGTTTGGTACAAATATGGAATTATTGAGGAAAATCTGGACAGTATTTGTTTTGGATTTTGCACTTCATCTTTACTTGCAATTTCCGTGGTTAATTACCTGGTTTATTTGCACATCATCTCTATATGTTGTATCATTGACTGGGCAAAGAACTTGAGTAATTACACACACACACACACACACACAGAGTACTTGTTAAATACATCATTTCTGTGCTTTATGACTTGATCACATTATTATTTTGTACTTGTTAAATTGATGAAACTGTACAAGTTATAACAAGTATGATTCAAAATTCTTGCTTCTTTTATCTCGTTGAGGTTAGTTATTATACTTGTAAGGTACATTGGGTCAGTTGTACTCATGCTACACTCTGCACTTAATTGTGCAGATCCAGGTGTCGGACCCGGTCATCAATAGCTGAGGCTTGTAGCATAGCTGATCATTGAGAGATGAAGTAGAACTGCATTCTCGACTGCAGTCTAGACGCCTCTTTTCTTATGTACTATTGTCTTTATCTCAGACAGTATTGTATTTGGTCATTTCAAACTCGTATTTCCATATTAGAGCTCATGACTATGTATTTACCAATTTTTGGGGATTTATCATGTATTAGCATTATTTTGTTATATTAAGGTTTTAGACTTATGCTATTTCTGTTAATTTCGCTATTTTGGTTCTTTATTGTCATATCTGGCTTGCCTAGCAAGTGTGTTAAGCGCCATCACGACTGTTTGGGTTTGGGGTCGTGACACTTAATTGTCCAAGATGGGCTATTTCTGAAATTTTGGTTATGCTTGATTTAGCCGTAGTCATGTTTCATATATCACGCACACATTCACACTTTATTATTATGTCCTTGTGCACCTCATTGATTAACTTTGAGCATATTCCTCTTTTATGATGAGATGTTATTTCGGATTGTTATGATTAAGGCATATATGGACACATTGAGAGGATTAATTTGGAAATGGTACGAGGTTTCTTCCATGCAATTATTGTGGTATTGTTGGCACGAGGTCTTTGACATGTAGTTATGATGATATTATTACTGTTATGGCAAGATTTCTATATCGTGTGGTGTGTGGAAATGGATCTATCCCCCTGGGGTCACCCTCTCATGTTTCTTTCTTGATTGTGTACACGCGGATTATGCTAAATTACTGGAATTTAGTTCATTATGATATAGAATTCGATGATGGTGAGTTTGAGCATAAAGGTGGAAGATTTGACCACTCAAATGAATCCTTTTTTCCTTACTATTCATTATATATACTTTCTATATTAAATTCTAATATGTTACTAGAGGCCTTTGTTATATCCCGATGACCTTTTAGTCAAGATTGAACTATCCATATTGAGTTGATATCCCATGATATGATCTTTGATGATATTCAATCTTTTGTTAAATTCTTGTTGTGAATAATTATGAATTGCACGAGTTTATTTGATTAGTAAGTATCACATGACTTGAACTTTGTCACTACTTCACCGAGGTTAGTCTTGATACTTGCTGAGTTTATGTTGTCCCATACTTATACTACACTTCTGCATTTTTTGTGCAGATCCAGGCATTTGCAGTATCGGACTTCAGGAGTGAGTCATGTAGCTGACAAAGGGGACTCAAGGTAGTGTTGCATGATCCCTCACATACCCTTGGAGTCTTCTTCCCCTATCTTTCACACTGTTATCTATACATTCAGACAATATTATATTATTGAGAGATTTTATTTGTATTCTATTTTAGAGCTCATGACCCCGTACTACCAGGTTTTGGGAGGTTTAATGTTGTAGCATCTATATATTATCTGTTGTTGAAGATTTATTCCGCTATTTATGCTATTTTAGTTATATTATATCATATTTTGTTGGATTGGATCTATATTGCATGTTGGCTTATCTAGTCTTGGAGGTTAGGTGCCATCACGACCTTTGGTGGTATTTTGGGTCGGGATAGTGGGGTTGTGCTTCTGGATTTGGGCTTGGTTTGCTAAGTCTGAAATGACTTTGTAGCTTGGCATTGGGCCTGTTCACTCTTGTGGTAAAATGTAGAAACCATAAAACTTAAAAGTATGCAAGCTTAACAAAAGGCTAAGCCACTCATGGAGACTACGCATTAAATATAAGATAATATTACTCAGCCACTCTGTGGGGCATATCATTTCATATCGTACCCGGCAACGTAGAGGACTCGGTAAAGTTTTATTCGTCTATCATATCGTACCCGACCTCAAGAGATCTTGGTGGTGCCCGGCCTTAAGAGATCTCGATCGTACCCGGCCACACAAGGGCTCAGTAGTGTTTCATAGCACATCATTCCGTACCTAGCCTCATAAAGAGCTTGATCATACCCGGCCACACAAGGGATCGGTGGTATTTCACATTGTATCTCATCATACCCTACTGATCAGTGGTTTCACATCAGGTGTCATACCCGGCCGGCTATAGCGCGACTCGATAAAGTAAAATATATACATATATATATATATATATATATATATATATATATATATATATATATATATATATATATATATATATATATATATATATATATATATATATATATATATATATATATATATATATAGTGCACTGCAGAGTCAATTTCAAAAGACACTAAGATCAAACTCAGGACGAATCCTATTTCTCTGACTTCAGGACATTATTTGGAAATACTATAAACTTGATAGAAATGCTACTGGTAAGAATATATATGAGAACTGAAACAACGTTACACAAAAATCCTTTGTGAGAGAGAGACTCTTATACCAAATCACGCCAAGAAAGAAAGTTGTTCTACATACCTTTTTGAAGAACTAGTTACACCCTCTGAATTCTTATGCTCCTAAGGTGATTAACTCTGCCTTTGATTAATCTTCAAAAATCGATATAACCAAATAACTGATATTAAAGTGGTGATTTAAAGCTTATTCTCACTCCATATCCTACGCGTTTCGCCTTTGATTTAGCCCTAGATTGTTTGGAAGTTCTAAAAGAGGTTTGAGATCATTTTGAGTGAGCTAAAGTGGGTGATATCTCCTAGAATGAAATAGAAAGTGCTATACTGCCTCTTTATACTATACCAAGTTCTAGGAAGTTCCGTCGTACCATTTGCAAAATAGGTCGTCCCACCTTGGTCACTGCACCCGGTAGGACAACTGGCACAATTTGGCCAAATAGAATTGCCTCTATGCCCGATAACGTGCCTTCAGCTGATTGGTGGCACCAAAACTTTGTCAATCCTTAACTCTATATGTGCGGGGGGGGGGGGGGGGATGTGGCGTGTAACACGAGCGATGGATTACGTCGTGTGGTTATATCTTGTGAATGCATTTATGATTGGTTTTAGCTGGTTGAGGTTGATACAGTGCGTATATATGATAATCGGGTCTTAGGAGGAGGCTTGGATGTTGAAATTTAGTACTAAGGATTATCAGTAAGGGTGGAAATAATAATCTTTAGCCGATATGGTGATGAAGGGATCATGTGGATTGAGGTAACGTGGGATAACCCACGGATATGTGTATGGTGAGTTTATTTAGCGATTCTATAGCTATGGAGCGACTCTTGGCACGATCGGGGACGAATGTTTGTTTAAGAGGAGAGAATGTAATAACCCGACCGGTCGTTCTAAGTTTTAGCATTCCGTTCGGTGGTTTGAGTTCTTGAGTAGCTTCATATGATATATCACGACTTGCATTTATGGTTGATTTCGGTGTTCGAGAGGTTCGGGGCCTATTTGGAAGGAAAATTCTCAATTCGGAAGCTTTAAGTTAGAAGAGTTGACCAAGGTTTGCTTTCAGTGAGAACGATCCCGGAACGGTATTTTGATGGTTCCAATAGATTCGTATAGTGATTTTGAACTTAGGCATATGTCCGGAATTGGATTCGAAGGTTCCTAGGTTGATTTGACTCTTTTTGCCAAAAGTTAGCAATTTGAAGGTTTAGAATTTTCTTAAGTTTGACCATGGGTTGACTTTGTGGCTATCGGGTTTAGAATTTTGTTTCGGGACTTAGAATAGGTCTATTTTATCATTTGGAATTTGTGTGTAGAGTTTGGTGTCATTCCGAGTTGGTTTGGTAGGAATCAGACACTTGATTGTGATTTTAGCAGTTCATGAATTTCATTATGAATTCTACGTATTTTAGTGTCCGATTCGTGGTTCCAGATGTTATTTTTGTATTTTGACCTCGCGAGCGAGTTTGTATCATATTTTTAGACTTGTGTGGATATTTGGTGTGGAGCCCCGGGGGCTCGAGTGAGTTGTGAATGCATTTCAGAGTGTTTGAGTGAGTTTCAGATTTGCTGGTGCTGGGCTGAAGCTGCAGGTCTTGCAAACGCGAGATCTTGTTCGCATTTACGGATCTTGCATTTGTGAGGAGGGAACCGTATTTGCAAGTTTGGATGGGGCATGGAATGTTTGCATTTGCGAACTTTTAGATCGCAATTGCGATGGGGAGATGGGGTTGGAGCAGGCCGCATTTGCGATCATTTTCTCATATTTGCGGTGCCTGCTGGGTTCGCATTTGCGGATCCTTTGTCTTATTTGCGATAACCTCAGGGATCGGGCAGGATTCGCAATTGCTACGCCTGTGTCGCATTTGCGGAGGTCGTATTTGCGAACCTCAGGTCGCAAATGTGACATTTGCAGCTGGTTTAAATGATCGATTTCAGGACTTAGTCTCATTTTATTACACTTTCCCTAAACTTGGTGGGAGACGATTTTTGGAGGGGATTTGATTTTGGCTCAATTTAAATATTTTTAACTTGATTTCTTATGGATTTTAACATCAAAATTATGGGATTTGAAAGGAACTTTGGGGATTTTTGACTATGTTTTGAAAAATAAAAATTTGAGATTTGAGAGTCAAATTGGACTCGAATTTGAAAACCAAACACATATTTGGACTCGTGGGGTTATGGATAATCAAAATCTACCTTTAACTCGGGTTTTGACCAGACGAGCTCGAGGTTGACTTTTGTTGACTTTTGGGAAATTGTGCAAAAATCTTAACTTTATTAATCGAAATTGATTTTCTCTTGCATTGTTTGATATTATAAGTCATTTTGGTTACATTTGAGTCGAGTGAAGGTAAAAGTTTAAGGAAAAGCTATTTTTGAGTGTTGATTTGGGAAATTTGAGGTAAGTATCTTGCCTAACCTTGTGTGGGGGAAAGCTCCTTAGGAATTGGCTTAATTGCATATTTGTGCTCTGTGAAAATGCTGTGTAAGCGAGGTGACGAGTGTGTACACGGATGTATGTGTGCCTTATGATCGGATTGACACGAGGTTGCTTTCATTGCCTTGTTTTGTTTGAGAGGTTCCTGTGCTACATGTTTTTTTACTGTGGATAATTACTTGAGTCTATGTTCCATGTTAGAGATCATGTTTTAGGATCCAAATTCCTAAATTGGCCAAGTTGGGCATTTGTAAGATTTGTTATTGATTAAGTTAGCTCTCATGCTTATATATTGAACACCCATCCGTATTTTCTTGTTGAATTGTTCATGTGCACTGCATTAGCAAATTGTGAATTTATCTCTTGGTAACAATTGTCGGCATGCTATGTTGTTATGATTGTTGCACATGTGGACTTTGTTGGGCAGATTGTTCTGGTGTTTGCACGAGATTTCTGTCGTGTTATTGTTATTGTTGATATTGCACACGTGGCAAGATAATGCGGGTTATATCGGGTTTGTGCATATGGCGAGACAAGGTGGGATAAATTGATAATACGTGTGTGACGAGATACGACGGGCATTTACTTTACTATTGCACACGCGGTGAGATAAGGCTGGCATTTTGGGATTGATATGTGATAGCCTGTGGGCGATTTGTCGATGATGTTTGTGTCGTGGTGCAAAAAGAGGCATTCTTGTTTGTACTTATGACTTCTTTGTGTGGATTATGCATTTCTACATGATTTGTTGTGTGATTCCCAACGTGCCAATCTATGCCTCTGTTATTACTTGATGATTTGTTGCCAAGATGGATTTACCTACCTGAAATTGTTGACATGCATTACTATATTTGATTCTTGAGAAGTTCTCTTGAATGTGTTATTTGGAAATTGATATAGAATCGAGTTATAATGTGGCACGAGGTCTTTGCGTGTGGGTGTCATTTATAACGTGGCACGAGATCTTTGCCATCCGGGTGTGATCTATATTGTTGCATGAGATCTTTGCTGATCCGTGCGAGCATGAGGTGCCATATGAGTACAATTCTACTTGATCACTTGTTGTTGAAGTTGAGCCTTTACTTGTATTAAATTGTTATCACTTATTTTGATGAGATTATAGTCATTGTTCTTCTACTATACTTCCTGTAGCCAGTCTTTATATATATATATATATATATATATATATATATATATTGCACAAGTTATTTGACTAGTGAGTGTCTTGACTTGAACCTCGTCACTACTCCACCAAGATTAGGCTTGATACTTAGTGAGTACTGACTGTAGTGTACTCATACTATGCTTCTATACATTCTTTGTGCAGATCCACATACCTCAGATTGTTCTAGTTGATAGAGAGTAGAGTCAAGCTGTCAGAGACTTCAAGGAATACCTGTTGTTCCGCTCGCACGCCTCAGAGTCCCCATTCTATTTTTTTCTTCTGTTTATGTCTTCCAAATAGAGATGTATTGTTGAGCCTTCATGTATACTCTATGTAGAGCTTATGACTCTGTATTATCGGATTTTGGGATGTATGAATGTTGTATTCAATTTACGGCTATGTTTTAAAATTTACCAGTTTTTATTTAATGGTTTAGTTGCTTTAATCTATTTGATCACATCATGTGTTAGGCTTACCTAGTCTTAGAGACTATGTGCCATCACGATCCTTAAGGTGAGATTTTGGGTCGTGACATTGAGACTTTTTATAATAAATATTTAAAATTATTTTTATATTTAAATGTCATGACCCGAAATTTTACCCATCGTGATGGCGCATATCTTAATACTAGGCAAGCCGATAACATCAATAACCCACAATATCTTTTAAATACGAAAACAACATAATTAAGTTTAAGAAAACATCCCACAAACATTGGAAATAAATACATTCCCAAAACCCGATGTCATTGAGTACATGAGCATCTATACATTACAAGTCTAAAAAATCCGGTCTATAATAATCCGAGACCAATTACAATAAACAAAAGGATAGGGAAGGAGAGACAAGGTCTGCGAAACATAACAGCTACCTCTAAATCTCCGAAAAATCAACTGTGTGAAAGAATCAACACCTACTATGTCTGGGATCACCTGGATCTGCACACAAAGTGCAGGGTGTAGTATGAGTACAACCAACTCAGTAAATAACAATAATAAATAAGGAACTGAAAGTAGTGACGAGCTTCTCAGCTAAGTCCAAATACAGTACTTTTCAACATAAAAGGGTAGGCATGCTCTCAAGTTCAACATTTAAAATCTCACAGAAATTTCATATCAAATTTGACTGAAACAGAAAATAATATTTTTCCGAAATTTCCAAAATAGTGATATATGACAGCTGAAATGCAGCAAATAATGCAATCAATGCATCCTCCCAAAGTAACAGTCACTCAGTCCTCCCATTCACTCCAACCTCACAGTCACTCTTTCCTCACAGTCACTCATTCCTCACAGTCACTCAACACTCAGCATTCGGCACTCGCACTCAGTAGGTACCTGCGCTCACTGGGGGTATGTACAGACTCCGGAGGGTCTCCTTCAACAGAGACTGAGATATGATATGAAATGAATAAACATGACTGAGTGTGAAATTACAATTTGAACATATAGTTCAACCACAGAAATGACCCTAGAGGGTACCAGTAATAACGGCATATGTCTACGCATGATTTTTAATATGAGCTTTAGCTCAATTTTCTCTAACACATAGAGAATGTACTGGTATCAACAAATTATTCAACTGCACAGTTCCATAGAATTTGACCAAGTCACAATTCCTACGGTGCACACCCGTCACCTAGCATGTGCGTCACCTCAAAACCAATCACATAACACATAATCCGGGGTTTCATACCCTCAGGGCCAAATTTAGAACTGTTACTTACCTCAAACCGTGTAATTCTTTATTCTATAATGTCTTTGCCTCGTGAATTGGCCTCCAAACCCCTCGAATCTAGTCAGAATACTTCGATTCGGTTAATAAAAATTATTGGAATTAATTTCATATAAAAATACAAATATTTCATAAAAATTCGAAATTAAACTCAAAAATCGCTTGTGGGGCCCACGTCTCGGAACCCGACAAAAATTACAAAATTCGAAAGCACATTCAACCATGAGTCTAACCATACCAATTTTACAAAAATCCAACCTCAACTCGACCATCAAATCTTCAAATTAAACCAAGAGGGTTTTTCTAAAATTTTCAACTTAACTCACTCATTAAATGATGGATTCAAAGGCATAATCATGGAAATTAACCAAAACTGGATAAGAATCACTTACCCCAAACACCTATGCAAGAATCTCTCCAAAAATCGCCTTCTACCGAGCTACAAAATCAATTTTTGTGGTATGAACTCAAAACCCCCGTTTTGGGACTTTTAATTCTGCCCAGATATGCCTTCATCGCGAACGCGGAAGGAGCCTCACGTTCTAGAAGCACAAACTCGACTGCCCAGAATTTTTACCATACGCAATCGCAGGTTCACTCACTCGATTGCAAAGCATAGCACTCTAAGGCCTACGCGATCGCGGACTTGCCCACGTGATCGCGAAGAATTAAGCGCGTGGCCCCCGACTGCCTTATTTCTTCTATGCGAATGCGGCTTTAGCCACGCGTTCGCGAAGCACAGTCTGTCCAAAACCACGCGATCACGGTTGCCTTCACGCGATCGTATAGAACAATCTGACCTCTGCCTAAACAAGCCTACGTGATCGCAGACCTTCTCACGTGATCACATAGAAGGAAACCAGTGACAAAAAACCAGCATTCTTCAGCTGGAATGCAAAGTCCAAAATTGATCCGTTAGCCGTTCGAAACTCACCCGAGGCCCCCGGGACCTCAACCAAATACACCAATAAATCCTAAAATATCATACGAACTTAGTCGAAACCTCAAATTACATCAAATAACATCAAAAACACAAATTTTGCCCGGATTCAAACCTAATGAACTTTGAAATTTCCAAATCCTACAAACAACGTCGAAACATATCAAATCACGTCTGATTGACCTCAAATTTTGCACACAAGCCATAAATGACATAACATGCCTATTCATATTTCAAGAATTGGATTCTGACCCCGATATCAAAAAGTCAAACCCCCGGTCAAACTTCCCAAAAATTCGACTTTTCCATTTCAAGCCTAATTCCACTACGGACCTCCAAATAATTTTTCGGACACGTTCCTAAGTCCAAAATCACCATATGGAGCTATTGGAATCATCAAAATTCAAATCTGAGGTCGTTTACACATAAGTCCACATCCGGTTAATTTTTCTAACTTAAATATTTTAATTATGAGACTAAGTGTCTCATTTCACTCCAAAATCCTTTCGGACCCGAACCAACTAGCCCGGTAAGTCATAAAATAACTGTAAAGTATAACGTGAGCAGTAAATGGGGAATGGGGTTATAATACTCAAAACAACAGGCCGGGTCATTACATTCTCCCCCTCTTAAACAAACGTTCGTCCTCAAACGGGTTTAGAATTATACCCGGAGTCTTAAATAGGTGTGGATATTTTCTCTGTATCTCCTGATCAATCTCCCAAGTAGCTTCTCCAACTGGCTGGCCTCTCCACTGTACCTTCACTGATGCTATGTTCTTTGACCTCAGCTTTCGAACCTGCCGATCTAAAATAGCCACCGGCTCCACATCATAAGTCAAATTACCGTCCAACTGCACTTTACTGAAATCCAAAATATGAGACGGATCCCCGACATACTTTCGAAGCATGAATACATGGAATACTGGATGAACACCCGATAGTCTAGGTGGCAAAGAAAGTTCATAAGCCACCTCTTCAATTTTCTTAAGTATCTCAAAAGGTCCAATATACTCTGGGCTCAACTTACCCTTCTTTCCGAACCTCAACACACCCTTCATGGGTGAAATCTTGAGCAGAACCTTTTTACCAACCATGCAAGCAACATCACGGACCTTCCGATCAGCATAACTCTTCTGTCTAGACTGCGCCGTGCGAAGCTGCTCCTGAATCAATTTAACCTTCTCCAAAGCATCCTGAACCAAATCAGTACCCAATAGTCTAGTCTCACCCGGCTCAAACCAACCCACTGGAGACCGATACCGTTTCCCATATAAAGCCTCATACAGAGCCATCTGAATGCTCGATTGGTAGTTGTTATTGTAAGAAAACTCTGTCAGTGGCAGAAATTAATCCCAAGAACCCCTGAAATCTATAACACAAACGCGTAGCATATCTTCCAATATCTGAATGGTGCACTCGGACTGTCCGTCCGTCTGAGGGTGAAATATTATACTCAGCTGAACCTGTGTACCTAATTCTCGCTGTACTACCCTCCAAAACTGTGATGTGAACTGTGTGCCCCGATCTGAAATGATGGACACTGGCACACCATGTAAGCGAACAATCTCGCGGATATAAATCTCAGCCAACCGCTCCGAAGAATAATTAGTACCAACTGGAATAAAATGTGCAGATTTGGTCAACCGATCCACAATCACCCAAACAACATTAAACTTTCTCAAAGTCCATGGGAGCCAACTACGAAGTCCATGGTAATACGATCCCACTTCTACTCCGGAATTTCAAGTCTTTGAAGGAATCCTCCCGGTCTCTGATGCTCGTACTTTACCTATTGACAATTTAAACACCGAGCTACAAACCCAACTATATCTTTCTTCATTTGCCTCTACCAATAATGCAGCCTCAAATCCTGATACATCTTTGCGGCACCTGGATGAATGGAGTACCGCGAACTATGAGCCTCCTGGAGAATCAACTCACGCAAACCATCTACATTGGGCACACATAGCCTGCCCTGCATTCATAATACACCGTCATCTTCAATAGTGACTTCCTTGGCATCACCGTGCTGCACAGTGTCTTTAAGGATAAGCAGATGAGGATCATCATACTGGTACTCTCTGATGCGATCATATAAAGATGACCGAGAAACCACGCAAGCCAAAACTCGATTCGGCTCGAAAACATCCAATCTAACAAACTGGTTGGCCAAGACCTAAATATCCAAGGCTAAAGGCATCTCTGCTACACAATGAATTTAATCTTCATAGTCAAAGATGCATACACTAACCCAACTAGTTCATAAGCATTCTCACTTCCTAATTCAATCCAAGTGAGTTGATTAATTGAACTACATTCATCCGCCTATCTTACATAACATTGTCAATTTGCCATATTAAGTCTACAAAAAAAAATCCTAACAAAAGTATTATCAAGTCTTCATAACATATATTATTAATTTTTTCTCTATGAACACCAAATAGAAACCAATCGCGATATGATAACAGTTGATGGTGAAGAACAATGTCACCAAGAATTAAAGCATTGAACTTAAACTGGAATTCAAACTAATAAAGGTTCAATTCATGAACTTTTTTGGAAGTTCTCCGGGAATAATTCTTGGTATTTGAACTGCTAAATATTCCAAATTTAGTAATTATCTTTGGAATTTTATCGTGTTTCAACTGAGATATTTTTGTTCAAAAATTTTTATTTTAAAAAATAACTATTTCTCATCACATTTCAAATTGTGATAAAATATTAACAAGCCACTTCAAAAACTGGCCATCAATGTCTTAATCCCCCCCCCCCCCCCCCCCCCCAAATTTTTTTATTTTTTTTATTCATTTACAATCCTACCTAGCGTCTGGACATAGATTTGGTTAAAACTTAAAAAAAAAAATTGAAGTTGTGTTGAAAAATAATTTTTGTAAGTTAAAGTTATATTTAGACATGGATTTTATTTGAAAAAAATTAAATTTTTTGTGAGTGAAAAAAAAAATTTCACCCAAAAATTTGCAAGTTTTTCGAGACTCCAATTTTATTTTTATAAATTGATAATATTCAAGGAACAAATAAAGTTTTTAATTTTTTTTTAAAATAGCCATAATATATAGCAAAAAATGCCAATGGGACTAATAGCCTGTTTGATCAAGATTATCCAAGGCCAAAAGTATTTTTTCGAAAATCTTACATAAATGTCCTAAATAAGTTCTAACTTACCATGCTTTAGCTATTAATCATAGACTTACCAAAACTAGCCAAGCACATATAAAAATTAAAAATTCAAATAAATAAGGATCTTTCTCTTCAAGAATCACATGCAAAAATCTCCTTCCATATTTTTAAGCGTGATCAGCAACATTAGATGCAAGACGGAAAGAAAATTTCATGGATGAGGTAGCAAACGAGGCGATAAAATATAAAAAAAATATATACAATATTCCAAAAATCTAAGCAAAAAAGGACCCTTTTCAATGAGTATGGTTGAAAATTCACTGAAAACATATAGATGAGTCAATATACAAATTTTGAGGAAGATTGGAGGTGATTTGGACTGATTTGGTATCAAAATTCGTAGTTAAAATCGAGTTCAAAAAATTCTTCTATGACACATGTATCACACACAGAGGTATACATGGATATACATGTGATACACATTTGATACAAATATAATACATATGTGAAACACAAATAATACACAGTGTGATACACATATCTTTTTTTTATGTTTTATCTTCTACTTCACATTTTTAATTCAAACCACCTCAAAACTCCGCCAAATCATCCCAAAATTGAGATTCAAACCCCTTAAGATGTACCCAATCTATTCTAATAACACCCACTCAAAAGAAAATAAAGATTTGATCTTTTTTTGGCTACAAATAGCTAATTGGCTAATATTGATAACATTTGGCTATATTAGTAATATTTAATGAATTGGCCAATTTTTGTCATAAGCTACTTATAAATGGACATAAATGGTAGTTTTACTATCTTTTTTTCTTTTAAAAGAATGCTTTTTTCAAAGTTGAGGTGTTGAGAAAAAAATATTTTTGAATAGAAGCAGAAGCAATTTTTGAGAAACACAAAAAAATAGCTTCTCCTCGAAAGCATATTTTTGAAAAGCACTTTTAAGAAAAATACACCTAGAAGCCCGGTTAGAAGGTGCGAGCGGTTAGCCTCGGTGGACACCAGGAGGGATAGATGTAGGCTTAAGAAGTCTTGGGGAGAGGTTATTGGGCAGGACATGGTGCAACTGGAGTTGACTGAGGACATGACCCTAGACAGGAGGGTGTGAAGGTCAAAGATTAGGGTAAAAGGTTCGTAGATAGTCGAGTGTTTCTCTTTGTCTTACTCAGTTCTTTAGCATTAGTGTTAGTATGATATCTTTTATTCATAGATGTCTATTACTACCTAAAGTTTGACTGCATTATTGGATTCGATCTTATTTCAGCTTGCTGTTATTCCTACTTATTGCAATTACCTTTTTTAGTCGTTTTCTAGCCGAGGGTCTATCGGAAATAGCCTCTCTGCCCTTCCAGTGGTAGGGGTAAGACTGCGTACATCTTACCCTCCTCAGACAGCACTTGTAGAAAACTACTAGATTTTTTGTTGTTGCTGTTGTTGTTGTTCCCCTTAGAAGCAGTTCCTATAAATTTGGTCAAACATTAATTGATATACAAAAGTATTTTTTAAATTGTTAAACATAAACCGTTTTTTTAAAAAAACTTTTCAAAAAAACTTGTTTGTAAGAAAGTTCAAGCCCGACCCGTTTAACAATTGGTCCGATCATCCTCTTTGCATTCGCATCATCTAAGCTCTCTTCTTCCTCTCTCCGATCTCTGCAATGAGAAAAGCTCAAACTACAATTCTCTGCGCCTCTCAAGTAAGTGAATCTTTGTCAAATTGCAGGTTGAAACATGATCTAGAATCTCAGATTTTTCTTTAGAAAACACACACACACATACAGAACTGTCAGTTGTAAGACTTTTTCTATAGAACTTACCAAGATCTGATTTATACATCAGTCTCCAAAATGTCTTGTTTGGCACTTTCCCTTCAACCCACAAATGGACCTGACATCTTACTCCAAACCCGTGAATGGTTCCCTCCTTCTCGTGCCCTAATGGCCCTTTCCGCTTTTCGCCAAACCCGCCTTGCCTTTTCCAAACAAGCCCAACTACCCACCCCCTCTGACTCTTCTTCTGATCCTTCTATGTCCCTTGGTGATGACCCGCTCGCTGCTTCTTCGGGTCAAGTTATTGTTGGTGTCGAATCCAGGTACCGTGTTGTTTACCGCCTTGTTAACTCGATTTATGTCCTTGCTATTACCACTGCTGATGATAATAACGACAAAGAAATGGTTGTTAATAATGTGTTTGAGTGTATTAGTATTGTGAATCAAGCTGTTTCTGTGGTGGTTACTGCATGCCGGGGTGTTGATGTCACTCCGGAGAAGTTAGCTAAGAAGTACGCAGAGATTTATATGGCTTTGGATATTGTGTTAAGAGGGGTTAGTAATATTAGGCTGGCGGCTATGTTGGCGTCTATGCACGGGGAGAGTATTGCCAAGATGGTGCATTCTGCTATTCATACGGAGAATAAGATCAGGGGAGCTGATAGTTGGGTGAATGTGGAGGCTCATGCGTTGGAACAAGAAGGTGGAGTGGAATCGTTCTCAAAAGTCTTGTTTGAGTTGCCTCAGGAGACGTTGGAGGCGGGTGATGAGGTGGCAGCATCGTTAGCGATTATGGGTGGAGAAAAGGAGGAAGAGAAAATTGAGGAGATTGAGGGGGAGAAAGATCCATTTGCTGCAAGTGATATGATTAATAAGCCGGAGTCTTTGGTGGGTGATTTTAAGAAGGATAAGGATAAGGATAGTTCGGATGTATCGAAAGCATTGGCAGGGCTTGAGGTGACTACCTTGCCACCTGCTGCAGCCACCCAGTCAACCCATATTGGTGTGGAAGGGTTTGAAGGGGATTATGGTGGGATAGAGTTTAGTAATGACGGATCAACTCTGCAGCAGGATTTTGAAGGGATTAATGATGCTTGGGGTGGTGGATTAGATGCTTCAGAGTATGTGGGAACGAAAAAGGTGAAGAAAGATCAGGGTCTTGGTGGGCTTGAGTTACTGGAGACTAGTGAACCACCTAAAGCTGCAGCTGGAGCTGCTACTGATGGTGGTGCTGGGAAAAAACTTGAGGATATTTTGGTGAAGAAAATGAATGGTCCAGAAATGTTCATCACCGAGGAGATCAGTGCGGAGTTCAGAGAATCATTGCTTGCGAGGGTTGGGTTGATGGGCGTTGTTTTCTTAAGAACACTGCCCCTGAAGTCTTCTGATGATAAGGAAACTGAGTTTTCCTTCAAGGTTGAAGGCACCGCTGGTGTTAAGAGGTTTGTCGTGCAAAACTCTCATGTGAGCAGCCTTGGGAATGGTTTGTTTCATGTGAAGACAGCACATTCAAATGAGCCTATACCTATTATTAAGTACAGTTTGCTGCCGCGTTTAACTCCATTGCCTTTGAGGATTCGACTTGTTAAGCGTCTTAGTGGGACATTACTCTCTGTAATGCTGCAGTACGTTGCAAATCCTGATCTTCCAGTTCCTTTAACCAATGTTTCCTTTGTCCTGAAATTGCCAGTAGACCCCACATTATTGAAAGTTACACCCAAAGCTGTATTGAACCGGTCTGAGAGAGAACTGAAATGGCATGTTGATGAGATCCCACTCAAGGGTCATCCTGGTAAGCTGAGGGCGAGGTTCCCTGTAGATATTAATGATGATGATGGTGGGGAAGAGCTAGTGCTTTTTGGTTACGTAAAGTTTTCATCCCAAGGGCCTAGATCTTTGTCTGGCATTTCTCTGCAGCCAGCTATAGAGGGCAAGGCCGATTTTTATGAGGTTGATCACAGGTATTCAAGTGGAGTTTACACATGCAATTAAGCTTCAAAGATTTTTTATTTGTTGGTTTCAAAATTGTGTTGTTTACTTTCTATCTTCTCGACATGGTATGAGATGTCAAAGTATTTGCAGCTTTCTTTGAATGTACTAGAATGTAATCTAGGTGATCTGTTCTTTTGAGGAATTCTTGTGTTTAAATCTTCTCAGTCGTTCTTTTTATGTAATGGGACAAAACATTTTGATATCTGATGTATGTCGTCCAAATAAAATGTTTTGTTTTCTGGGTCTTAACATCTGTACCTTCTCTCGTTTGTGAGAGAAATTCTGGAACATTTTGTCCTGGGAATCATTATAAGCAATTTGTCACATTTGTTGCTTTCTACATATAAATGTAGAAGTGTTATTTCATGGCTGTGGTTATCTTGGACCTTATATGCAAAGGGTGATTCATTCACTGCACTGCCTGAGAACCTTTCGAAGAAATTCTGGTGATTAAACAATCAACTCTATTTGTCATCAGTAGAAGTGTCGTTCGGTTGCAGAAACTTATGTTTGCACCATACTTATTTGGATCTTGGCTTATGGAGTTGTTTTTCTTGAAATCAGTAAATATTTTTGATCTATTGCTATTGGCTCCAATGTTGTGTACTTGTGTCGCTGTACTAAAAAGTCACAGAATGTGGATAGGACTAGGGATACATTGCTGGTCCGAAATTCAGAGTGAATCTGTACAATCTACAATGTATTTAAATAGTTAAAATAAATCATATTAGCCATTAATGAAACTCCTATTTGTCCACAAAAGAAGAGTCCGGCAAAACCAAGCATTGTGCATCAATCCCTTGAAAAAGGTTCTCCGTCCCTCCTTGTCTACAGGCACTAAAATTGACACCTAGAGACAGTTTTTCCGCACCTTTGTACTTCTGCATTTGCAGTAAAAACACCGAAGCCTGGACAAACTCTCTGGCCAAGTTCCTTGGTTCAGTGAATGCCCTTCTACAAGAACACATTGTTAGGTCGTGTTTGAAGCACAACTGAGCTTCAAAGAGCATTATCTGTACTGAAGAAAGCATACAGTGATAATATGCGGAAAATGTTGCATGTAGGCCCTGAGTCTTGTTCAGCGGCATCTAAACTATTAAAAGAAGAGGATACTGAAGCTTGGGGCTTTGAACCATATGGTTTAGATGAAACTGATTGCAACTGCAAGGCTCTTGTTCACAAAGCGATTTTGCTAGCAGCAAATATCAAATTTCTACTTCCCTACCTTTCAAATTTCAAAGTCGTTCTCTCTTGTCATAGTGTTGGATGCAGTGGATTAATGATCTCCAAGATATCTAACAAGACTCTTCCAGAGTTGGCAAGGGTGGCTGCTGATGGTTTAGTTATTTTACCTGGCAAATACTGATAACTTTGGTCATTATTATTTTCTTAAATAGTTCAGCTGGTACACTATTTTGGAACTGGTGATGTTAAACTGAGGTAGGGTTACTCTGGCATATTATTTACTATAAGAAGGCAGTTATTGTTGTGATGTTTGACCTTATAATAATAACCATTTGACATGTGGCTAAAATATTTGATTGCGTTCTTAGGTTATCTTGGTCACCAAAGGTTAATGTGGCGGAGCAATCAAATTTGGCTGCCCGGTAAGTCAATGATCATTTTTTTGTATCGCTTAAGTATATTTTGATGATGGTATCTCTCTCTCTCTCTCTCTCTCTCTGTAGATTTAACATTCATCAACGATAGATCATATTTGTTTTAAACCAGAGCTGACGCTTCCATTGCATATGCTATACTCAGACCTAATTACCAAGTTCTGTGTCGTGCATCTTGACTTGTACAACTATCACTACAAGAAAGTGATGATACAACGGCATTTATTTAGTGACATTTGAAATAAATGTTAGAAAAAAAAGAATTTAATGACACCTATAAAAATGCTGTAAAAACGGCGTTTGATGCAAAATGTCGAAAGCATTGTGACTTTTATATCAAATGTCATATTATTGGTCGATATTACTAACATTTACAACTAATGTTTGATTTTTTTAATTGTTAGATCATTCTTTATATTTAGCACTAGAATTGAAAAGCTACTGGATGCATAAATTTTATTATCAACAAAAGAGTTCGGAACAAAATAAGAGGTTAAAATAATCTTTTTAGGTAAGTTAAATGTTGTTTGTACAATTAGAATAAGTGAGTACTCTTCTAAAAGCAATACAAAACAAAGCATAAGACCAAAAAGTCTAGAAAACTAGAACCATCAAAGGCCACTCTAGCACTCATGTGGGTTGTTTGGAGGGAGAATAATATGAGAGCTTTTGATGGAGTAGAGAAAGATCTTGTAAGCTCGAGGAGTAGCCTCTTTTCACTTATTTATTTTTGGGTGCACCCATGAAGTTCTTATTTGTATAGAAGATTGAGTGTCATTCGTAGAACACCATGTTCTCTTGTAAGGTTTTCTACTCTTTGTATACGCGCGTCTATTTTGCCCTTTTTAATGAAATTTATTACCTTAAAATGATAAGCCAAGATATTGCCACTAGAAGACACCCAATTCGTAGAAGCACCAAAACCCCCGATTGAATACCAAAACCAAATAGAAGCCTATGATGCAGGTATTTCGCAAATCTATTCCATCTTTTCTCAAATCCCGTTCGACTTTTCAAAAGTGGTCGACTCTGGCTCCTTAATATATTCGCTCTCTACAAATTAAGGCTATCAAATAATATGGAGAGCTTTGCACTAGTTTGGAGATTCGATTTTTTTTTTTTGCTTGAAAGGTTTTAGGGCTTCCCTCCTTTGAATTTCCTAAAATTGTAGCTTTCTTTACTAATTAAAAATTTCAAACTACTGATATTAGTATTTTATCAAGCTTTGACCGTGCGTAAGGCGAGTGATACTATTCCTCTAGTTGAGATCCTTACTGATTGAAGCGATTTGGAACCAATAACATTACAGATACGTAGAGATTGTTACTAAGATTTGGTGTTGGCTCTTGATTTATTCTTAAAGTACTTCTTATAATATGTTCGCACATTATGTAATTTCACGTGAATCTCTTTACATTCTATCTATCAGCAGAGGCGGATGCAGTGTGTTAGTTATGGGTTCAATTGAACCCATAACTTTCGACGTTGAGTAAAAATTTATGTGTAAAAATTCATTAAAATTGCAAAAATAATTGATTTGAACCCATAACTTTAAAAATATAATGGATTCAATGTTAAAAATCTTAAAAGTTGAACCCATAAAATTTAAATCCTGGATCCGCCTCTGTCTATCAGTCGATAGCTGGCCATTTATTTGCGGTTTGAAGAATACATGAAATGGAGGCAACACTACTGGAATACCATTGATATAGGGTTGAAGAATCTTTGTGAGGCTTTTGCAGGTTCGTATCTACTGTCTATTTCGTTTAATAATATGGAAAGCTAATTCTTTGTTATGTAGGAGTCAGAAAAGTATTTTTGTGTTCTAAAAGTATTTTAGATATTTCTTGTTTCCTAGTTAATTAGGCGGGAGATGTGCACAGATAGCCAGTAATAATACATGTATTTACTTTTAAGCCACTGTTTTAAATGTATTTAGTCTTTAGCCACTGCTTTAATAAATTTTTACCCGTCCGGACGAAAATACCCTTATACTATATAGAATTTCGCTGATACATACGCTCTTTATTTACGATTAGCAGCAGCTCAAACTTACGTGCAGAGAATTGTTGTGATCGTCCAAAATTGTAGAAGCTTCTCTTCCGATTTTAAACTTCTAGTCTAAGTTCAGAATTCAACTTTCTCGTCCAAAATTCACCATAAAATTACAGTAATTTCTAAAGTTTCAGATATCTCTATATGCTTTTATGTGTTTGTGTGGATTTTTATTTTGTTACCAAAGAATAAGATGCTAGGAATTTGATTTTTTTTCTTTTCTGTATTGATAACGTTAAGGACATCACGTCCTTAACTCTGTAATTGTTCTGTAAATATTGAGGACATAATGTTAAGGATTTGGTGTCCTTAACATGATTGTTGTTCTAAAAAATATTAAGGACAAAGTGTCCTATGTTTTGCAACTTGTATTAATAAAGTTAAGGACACGATGTCCTTAACTTCATGACTGTTGTTCTAAATATTAATGACATAATGTCCTGTATTTGCAAATTGTATTAATAAAGTTAAGGACACGATGTCCTTAACTTCATGACTGTTGTTCTAAATATTAAGGACACTATGTCCTTAACGTTTTCACTGCATACATCAAAGTTAAGGATAGCTTGTCCTTAACATTTACACTGCACACATCAAAGTTAAGGACAACTTGTCCTTAAAATTTTCATTGCACACATCAAAGTTAAGGACAACTTGTCCTTAACTTTTACAATGCACACATCCAAGTTAAGGACACCATGTCCTTAACTTTTTCACTGCACACATCCAAGTTAAGGACATCATGTCCTTAACACTTTGACTGCACACATCAAAGTTAAGGACATAGTGTCCTATTTTTGCAACTTGTACTGATAAAGTTTAGGACATGATGTCCTTAATTTCATGACTACTATGTAAAAATTAAGGACACAGTGTCCTGTTTTTGCAACTTGTACTAATAAAGTTTAGGACATGATGTCCTTAACTTCATGACTATTGTGTAAATATTAAGGACATAATGACCTGTATTTGCAACTTGTATTGATAAAGTTTAGGACATGATATCCTTAACTTCATGACTGTTGTTCTAAATATTAAGGACACAATGTCCTGTGTTTGCAACTTGTATTGATAAAGTTTAGGACATCGTGTCCTTAACTTCACGATTGATGTATAAATATGTCCTGAATTTTCCATTTTCTTGACTTGCAGGATGGATACAATATGTATTATAGTTGCTTTTAATGGTAGATGGACTGCAGACTATAAGTATCTTGATCATCAAACAAAGCTTGTTCTAGTACCTGAGGCAATTCGATTTGAAGATTTCATTAACCAGGTCTTTGAAGTTATTGAATTGGATAGAGACAAGTTTGAAGCAATGATATGGTTTGATATCAATCTGGGAACAAGCAAGGGAATGCTTGTATCCAAAGATTTAGATCTTCACACATGTATAGAGTTACTAAAAAGCCATCCACTCTTCAAGGGCTGTCGTTTCATTGTTGATGTTTCGGAAAGAGTTTTTAGTTCTACAAGCACTTTTGAACATGTCAATACAGAAACTCAACAAGACAATCAAGATAAATGCCAACAGATAATGGAAATAGATGTGGTTGAAGCTCAACCAATAACTGAAGAGGTGCTTCAAATATTTGATTCTATTCAAGTGGAAGGACAAAGCATTATAGAGATTGACAACGAACAAGCTTTGGGTATTCAAGTTTTAGAGAGTGCACCGGTAATAGAAGGAGTTGCTGAAAAAATATTTACTCAACTAACTAGACGAAGCTCAAATTCGAAACAAAAAGAATCCCCAACTACGATATTAAGAGAAAATGCTTCGTTAGATGAAATAAAAATGGGATCAATATTTGACAAAAAGAAGAGTATAATTAACTGTTTTTTCAATATAGCAATTAAAGGACATTTTGAATTCAAGAAGGTAAAAATCAAGCTCAACAAGATATTCGTTGAAATGCAATGATGATAGGTGTGGGTGATATGTGCGTGCTTTCCGAATTAAAGATTCAACACTATTCAAGATAGTAAAGATTGAGAAAAATTATGACTGCTCAGTTAATACTATGAAAGCTGATCAAAGGCATGCAACTTCAAAGTTAATTAGTGGTTACATTATCGACAATCTTCGAGACCCAAGGTTTAAAGTTACACCAGCCTTTATTATGGCAGAAATGCAAAAATTGCATGGACTAGACATTAGTTATCACAAGGCGTGGCGTGCTATTCAACGTGCTTTAACTTTAATAAGAGGAATTCCTGAAGAGAATTATGAATTATTGTCTTCATACTTGTATATGATGAAAAGTAAAAACCTGGGAACATATACTAACATAAAGATAGACGACAACAACAGGTAAACAATCAAAAAGAGTTTATTAATCTATTTTATAAACTTTAGGACATGGTGTCCTTAACTTGGATGTGTGCAATGAAAATGTTAAGGATATGATGTCCTTAACTTTGATGTGTGCAGTGAAAAGGCTAAGGACATGGTGTCCTTAACTTGGATGTGTGTAGTGAAAAAGTTAAGGACATGGTGTCCTTAACTTTGATGTGTGTAGTGAAAATGTTAAGGACATGGTGTCCTTAACTTTGATGTGTGCAGTGAAAATGTTAAGGACAAGATGTCCTTAACTTTGATGTGTGCAGTGAAAATGTTAAGGACATGGTGTCCTTAACTTTGATGTGTGCATTATAAAAGTTAAGGACATGGTGTCCTTAACTTTGATGTGTGCATTGTAAAAGTTAAGGACATGGTGTCCTTAACTTTGATGTGTGCAGTGAAAAAGTTAAGGACATAGTGTCCTTAACTTGGATGTGTGCATTTTAAAAGTTAAGAACATGCTGTCCTTAACTTTGATGTGTGCATTGTAAATGTTAATGACAAGCTGTCCTTAACTTAGATGTGTGCATTATAAAAGTTAAGGACATAGTGTCCTTAACTTTGATGTGTGCATTGTAAAGGTTAAGAACAAGTTGTCCTTAACTTTGATGTGTCCAGTGAAAATGTTAAGGACATGGTGTCCTTAACTTTGATGTATGCAGTGAAAAGGCTAATGACATGGTGTCCTTAACTTGGATGTGTGCAGTGAAAAAGTTAAGGACATGGTGTCCTTAACTTGGATGTATGCAGTGAAAATGTTAAGGACAAGCTGTTCTTAACTTTGATGTGTGCAGTGAAAATGTTAAGGACATGGTATCCTTAACTTTGATGTGTGTATTATAAAAGTTAATGACATGGTGTCCTTAACTTTGATTTGTGCAGTGAAAATATTTAGGACATGATGTCCTTAACTTTGATGTGTGTATTATAAAAGTTAAGGACATGTTAAGGACATGATGTCCTTAACTTTGATTTGTGCAGTGAAAAAGTTAAGGATATGGTGTCCTTAACTTGGATGTATGCATTGTAAAAGTTAAGGATATGGTGTCCTTAACTTTGATGTGTGCATTATAAAAGTTAAGGACAAACTGTCCTTAACTTGGATGTGTGCATTGTAAAAGTTAAGGACATGGTGTCCTTAACTTTGATGTGTGCATTGTAAAGGTTACTGGCAAGTTGTCCTTAACTTTGATGTGTGCAGTGAAAATGTTAAGGACATAGTGTCCTTAACTTGGATGTGTGTAGTGAAAAACTTAAGGACATGGTGTCCTTAATATTGATGTGTGCATTGTAAAAGTTAAGGACATGGTATCCTTAACTTTGATGTGTGCAGTAAAAATGTTAAGGACATGGTGTCCTTAACTTTTATGTGTGCATTGTAAAAGTTAAGGGCATGGTGTCCTTAACTTTGATGTGTACATTCTAAAAGTTAAGGACAAGCTGTCCTTAACTTTGATGTGTGCAGTGAAAACGTTAAGGACATGGTGTCCTTAATTTTGATGTGTGCAGTGAAAGTGTTAAGGACACATTGTTCTTAACTTTAATGTGTGCAGTGAAAATGTTTTGGACATGGTGTCCTTAACTTTGATGTGTGTATTATAAAAGTTAAGGACATGGTGCCCTTAACTTTGATTTGTGCAATGAAAAAGTTAAGGACATGGTGTCCTTAACTTGGATGTGTGCATTGTAAAAGTTAAGGACATGATGTCCGTAACTTTGATGCGTGCATTGTAAAAGTTAAGGACAAGCTGTCCTTAACTTGGATGTGTGTAGTGAAAAACTTAAGGACATGGTGTCCTTAACATTGATGTGTGCATCGTAAAAGTTAAGGACATGGTATCCTTAACTTTGATGTGTACAGTGAAAATGTTAAGGACATGTTGTCCTTAACTTTTATGTGTGTATTGTAAAAGTTAAGGGCATGATGTCCTTAACTTTGATGTGTACATTCTAAAAGTTAAGGACAAGCTGTCCTTAACTTTGATGTGTGCAGTGAAAACGTTAAGGACATAGTGTCCTTAACTTTGATGTATGCAGTGAAAATGTTAAGGACACGTTGTTCTTAACTTTGATGTGTGCAGTGAAAATGTTAAGGACATGATGTCCTTAACTTTGATGTGTGTATTATAAAAGTTAAGGACATGATGCCCTTAACTTTGATTTGTGTAGTGAAAAAGTTAAGGACATGGTGTCCTTAACATGGATGCGTGCATTGTAAAAGTTAAGGACATGGTGTCCGTAACTTTGATGCGTGCATTGTAAAAGTTAAGGACAAGCTGGCCTTAACTTGGATGTGTGCATTGTAAGTTAAGGACATGGTGTCCTTAACTTTGATGTGTGCAGTGAAAATATTAAGGACATGGTGTCCTTAACTTGGATGTGTGTAGTGAAAAACTTAAGGACATGGTATCCTTAACTTTGATGTGTGCATTGTAAAAGTTAAGGACATGGTATCCTTGACTTTGATGTGTGCAGTGAAAATGTTAAGGACATGGTGTCCTTAACTTTGATGTGTGCAGTGAAAATGTTAAGGACATGGTGTCCTTTACTTTTATGTGTGCATTGTAAAAGTTAAGGGTATGGTGTCCTTAACTTTGATGTGTACATTCTAAAAGTTAAGGACAAGCTGTCCTTAACTTTGATGTATGCACTGAAAATGTTAGGGACATTGTGTCCTTAACTCTGATGTGCGCAGTGAAAATGTTAAGGACAAGATGTCCTTAACTTTGATGTGTACAGTGTAAATGTTAAGGATTTGGTGTTCTGTATTTTTAACCTTCTGTTAAACTATATTTTCAAGTTTCTTTATATGTTTTATGCATATGGATCATCAATAGCTGGTTGGAATCATTGTAGACCAGTGATTGCTGTTGATGCAACTTTTTTGAAGTCAAAATATCGTGGTGTTTTAATGATTTCAGTTTCAAAGGATGCAAATAACCAAATATTCCCACTAGCCTTTGGAATTGCAGAATCTGAAAATAACATTTCCTATGAGTGGTACTTTAGTGAGTTTCGCAATGCAATTGGGAGCCGTGGCAATTTAAATTTTTTATCAGACAGGCATCAATCTATTGCACATGGCATTGCAAAGGTATATCCTGAAAGCCACCATGGGATTTGTATCTATCATTTGGAGCAGAACTTAAAGCGAAGGAAAGTGAAAAGTGAGGTCATAAAACTTTTCTAAAGTGCTGCAAGAATATACAGGCGCAAAGAATTTGATCTATACATGTCAGATATAGCAAAAGTTGATAAGAAGACTTTTGACTACTTGATGGAAGAACCACCAGAAAGGTGGGAACGTTCTTGTAGTCCACGACGAAGATATGACTTGTTCACAACAAACAAAGTTGAGTCAATGAATTCTGTGCTATTAGAAGCAAGGGAGTTGCCTATATTAAGAATGATGGATTTCATCCAAGTGAAGCTATAACGTTGGTTTTATGAAAGAAGAAATGAAGCAGAAGGAACTTTTTATGACGTTTCTTGTTGGGTAGAAGAGGAATTGAAGAAACAGATAGATTTAGTTTTTACTTTAAATGTAAGTATTATGTTCTTACTTTAGCTTATTATTTTAATGATAATTTAACATAATGTACTAACTTATAGTTTTTCAACTTTGAAGGTCTTCCCTGTTGATTCATGGCATTCTAGAGTTGAGGAAGAGGGAATTACTTTCTTGGTGGATTTAAACAAAAGAACATGTGATTGTTTTCAGTTTTAATTTGATGAATTACCATGTATACATGCAATTGCAGCTATCGAGAAGAGAAACATCAAGAAATTCAATTTCTGCTCGGACCGATACTTAAAGGAATCTTGGCTGAAAACATATGAAAGACAAATACATCCTGTAAGAGAGTGTTAAGTCACAAATTATTAAACCTCCAGATTTCAAAGTCCCGCCAGGTAGAAGGCAGAAGAAAAGGCATATTCCAACTACCGAATCATCAAAAATAACATTCAAATGTGGTTGTTGCAGAAGAATTGGTCATAATAGAACATCTTGTATATATTCTCCGGCAGTCCATCCATTTTCAAGGAAGCATAGAGAATAATAGATATATCCACTTATGTTTATCTACTCTTTTAAGTTTTTGCTATAAATTGGATTCATTTAGATTATTTTTGTTTGAGCAAGTAAACAATAGCAGATGGTTATATAAAAGATGTCCTGAATTTTCAAAGTTTCTTTGCGCTTACGTGCTCTTTGTTTCTTTTTCTTTTTCTGGGAGTTCAATTTACCTTTGTCGGACCAATTATTGTTTATGGGATTTTATTCTTGCCGTAAGTAAAAAATAAAGTCCTTTTCTTTATATAATTTGATGCCTGAAGATTGCTACATCTTTATTTTTAAAATTAGATTGGTACAAGTAAAACTTAAGGACATAATCTTTTAAAAGTCCTGAAAATTTCAAGTATGAATCTAATATTAAGGACATAAATTTCTAAAATGTCCTTAACTTCTGAAAATCTCAGATTATTGTCTAGATTTCCAGAAGTTCAGGACATTTCAGAAAAATATGTCCTGAATATTATTTTCATCCTTCAACAAATCAGGACGTTTATGAACATTATGTCCTGAAGTTCTACAACAATCAATATTTCTTTTGTTATATCTCTACAGATTTAATAAAAGACTGGCAATTTAAAATGGACAAATTTGTAGTTATAAAACTTGACATCTGCAGCTTGCTAAACACGGCTTGCTACATCTTATTTTTAAAATGAGATTGGTACAAGTAGACTTCAGGACATAATTTTTTGAAACGTCCTGAACATTTGAAGTATGAATCTAACATATAGGACATAAATTTCTAAAATGTCATTTACTTCTGGAAATCTCAGTTTATTGTCTATATTCCAGAAGTTTAGCACATTTAAAAAAATATGTCCTGAATATTATTTTCATCCTTCAACAAATAAGGATGTAGTTAACAGATTCTGAAGTTCTACAACAATCAATGTGTGTTGCTTTGAATTTCTAAAAATTTTAAGATAATTTAATCAAAGATTGGCCCTTTAAAACTTTGAAAAAAATGAACAAATCAATAGTTAATAGAAAGAAAGAAATTAATAGCACGATGCTTTCATATTACTGCTGAAACTGTAATTTAGCATAGCTGTGACCAAAAAATTATGCTATGCAAACAAAATAAAGTGCCTTGTGATAATTTACAAGATATTTCAGAATTCATATGGATTCTTTACTATAATTTTATACCAATTCCACTACAACTGACTTTCTTTACAACTACACTACAGCTCCTTTGGGCAAGAAGTTTTATTTTCACTATCATAGTCGTCGCCGACATTTTCTGGTGGTGTATCATAACCAGAATTTCTTTTCCACTCTACATGTGCCCAAAGATTTGCTGCAAGTTCTTTTCTAAAGTTTGATATGTCCTCAGGTTGGAATTTCTCCACATCCTTTCCCATCATCAACAACTCCACATACTTGATTAGGAATGCACCACAATCAGTCCTAAGAAAAATGTAAGATATGGAGTCAATTAAGCAATATCTTTAATAAAATAAATCTAAAGTACATATAAATTATATAGCAAATGACAACACGTACGATCCAGTTTGGTGTGGTGATCTTTGCCGCTGAATATCAAATTTGTTGAATGCATTTCCAAAAGACTTGTGATTTTTCTCAAACTGTGAGAACTTTAGCAAGTGGAGGATCATGCGTGCATACATTTCAATGTGTTTCATTCCTTGCTCATATGGCTCACCATATATGGAATCATACACATCAATCTTTCTCTCATTCAAGTCCAATAATCCCAAAAGAAAATATGTCACAACATCATTATCTTTTGAAGGAAGCCGACATGGAAAAAAGATTTTGTCAACCTCTGTCCAAGCAATTCCACATCTACGATTGTCACCCCACACATATGGTATGAGAACCAACTGATTATCATCACACCAAAAGAAATCTGAAGCATCTTCATTGAAATTCTTATACACAATTAGCATATAGTTATCAAAAAATATATCTGTAGTGGTGCAACGAAAAGGATGGGCGCAAGGGTTGTAGCATTCCTTCTTTCTCAAATAATACAGGGTAATGTCAATATGCTTCATAAAAAGGCAAAAAAAGAAAAAAAATTCATCAGTCATAAATAATTAAAAAATAATAAATTAAGAAGAAAGAAAACAAATGCATTGTGAATTATCAAACCTTATCATCAAGTACAAATCAACTATCTGCAAGCTCAAGGAAGAATATTTTGCTACTGATTTTGTGATGGTACAATTTATATGGATTCTTTCTCACACCATTATCCTCAGCATATATATCAGTTTGTCCCCTGAAAATTTTGAAAAAATCAAAGTTAGAAAGTTTATAAGTTAGTCCTCAATTCCTAATTAAGGACACTTGGTCCTGAACTTACAGTAACAAGGTCATAAGTTTAGGACACTTGGTCCTGAAGTTAGAGTTGTAAATTCAAAAATTAAGGACAGGTAGTCCTTAAGTTACAGTTACAAGTTTAAAAGTTAAGGACACTTGGTCCCGAACTTAGACTTACAAGCTCATAAATTAAAGTCCTGAACTTAGAGTAACAAGCTCATAAGTTAAGGACAATTGATCCTGAACTTAGAGTGGAAGTTCAAAAATTAAGGACACTTGGTCCTGAAGTTAGAGTTGCAAATTCAAAAATTAAGAACATGTAGTCCTTAACTTACAATTACAAGTTCAAAAGTTAAGGACACTTGGTCCTGAACTTAGACTTACAAGCTCATAAATTAAAGTGCTGAACTTAGAGTAACAAGCTCATAAGTTAAGGACAATTGGTCCTGAACTTAGAGTGGAAGTTCAAAAATTAAGGACACTTGGTCCTGAAGTTAGAGTTGCAAATTCAAAAATTAAGGACAGGTATTCCTTTACAGTTACAAGTTCAAAAGTTAAGGACACTTGTTCCTGAACTTAGACTTACAAGCTCATAAATTAAAGTCCTGAACTTAGAGTAACAAGCTCATAAGTTAAGGACAATTAGTCCTGAACTTAGAGTAGAAGTTCAAAAACTAAGGACACTTGGTCCTGAAGTTAGAGTTGCAAATTCAAAAATTAAGGACAAGATGTCCTTAACTTACAGTTACAAGTTCAAAAGTTAAGGACACTTGGTCCTGAACTTAGACTTACAAGCTCATAAATTAAAGGACAATTAGTCCTGAACTTAGAGTAACAAGCTCATAAGTTAAGGATAATTGGTCCTGAACTTAGAGTGGAAGTTCAAAAATTAAGGACACTTGGTCCTGAAGTTAGAGTTGCAAATTCAAAAATTAAGGACAGGTAGTCCTTAACTTACAGTTACAACTTCAAAAGTTAAGGACACTTGGTGCTGAATTTAGACTTACAAGCTCATAAATTAAAGTCCTGAACTTAGACTAACAAGCTCATAAGTTAAGTACAATTGGTCCTGAACTTAGAGTGGAAGTTCAAAAATTAAGGACACTTGGTCCTGAAGTTAGAGTAGCAAATTCAAAAATTAAGGACAGGTAGTCCTTAACTTACAGTTATAAGTTAAAAAGTTAATGATACTTAGTCCTGAACTTAGACTTACAATCTCAAAAGTTAAGGACACTTAATCCTTAACTTAGAGTTACAAGCTCAACAATTTAGGACATTTATTCATGAAGTTAGAGTTGGAAGCTCAATACACTTAGTCCTAAATTTAAAATTACAAGTTCAAGACACAAATATAAGCAATTAAGAAATAATGAATACATTTAGGGACTTACACTTTTTTGCGACCTTTCCTTTTCTACTTGCCCAACAACCCAATTAAATTCTTCAATAAGTTTTCATCATCTTTGGCATAATGAAAAATATATGTACGAGTATATTATGATTTTATCCAGCCTGTATACTTGGAGTATTTTCATTGTGGGCCTTCAATGTTCCTCTTTTTCTTTTCTGTTCAAAAGGAGATTTCAATTGCCAACTAAGCTTCTTATTCCTTTTAACTCGACCAAGATCTTCTTCAACATTTCCTTCAACCTCCATAGTCAAACCCTCATCAATGCTCATTTGTGTAGTCGGAGGAGTAGGAGAAAGAATAGCAAATGATGGACCATCAAAACCAATACAATTTCTCTTCGTTTTCCTAGTATATTGGTTAACGTTTTCATTTTTGTTTTGCTCTGCAAGCAACACTACATATACATTAGTTTGCTGTAAGTCGTCAATTCTATGATAAATTGTCAAATGAAGAGACAAAAACTAAGGAAAAATTTTTTGAAATGTCCTGACAATTTGAATTATGAATACAATATTAAGGACACAATCAATACCTGTGTTGGCCACGCTGCCTTCTTGTATTTCTTTAACAGACAATGGTGCTGACATATTGATTGCATTATCTTTATCTTGTAACTGTTCTCCATGTTCTTCGATTGCAAGTTCACAAGATTCTGCAAAATATTTATAGGAGCTAACACAATTAGTACTTTTTACTAATCTTTCATTAAAACAAACATGTATAAGATGAAAAAAACTCCGTCTAACCTTTTGCAACTGTCAAGATCATGCAAGTTAAATCATTATCTTGACTAGCATTTTTTTGGCTTCCATCATTGTCTGTAAAAAAGAGAGAGAGGTGTAGAGATATCATATGTTCCTTCTATACATTTGCAAACAATCTCACTTATGCTTGTTCCTGGGGTATTTTCTATGTCTTGAGATTGTCCTCCACTTCTCTCTTTTGAAATTTCATCATCTTGATAGTCCACTTGTAACGACCCAACCGGTCGTTTCGAGAGTTATAGCCCCGTTTTTCCCTTTTCTATGTCTTAAGCATAACTTTTCACCCTCAGACGGACGGGCAGTCCGAGCGCACTATTCAGATATTGGAGGACATGTTACGTGCTTGTGTCATTGACTTTGGGGGTTCATGGGACCAGTTTCTGTCACTCGCGGAGTTTGCATATAACAACATTTATCAGTCGAGTATTCAGATGGCTCCGTACGAGGCTTTGTATGGGAGGAGGTGTAGATCTCCGGTTGGATGGTTTGAGCCGGGTGAGGCTAGGCTCTTAGGTACAGACTTGGTCCAGGACGCATTAGATAAGGTGAAAGTGATTCAGGAGCGGCTTCGCACGGCCCAGTCAAGGAAGAAGAGCTACGCGGATAGGAAGGTCCGTGATGTGTCTTTTATGGTTGGGGAGAAGGTTTTGCTGAAGGTATCACCCGTGAAGGGTGTTATGAGGTTTGGGAAGAGGGGCAAGTTGAGCCCCCTGTTCATTGGGCCTTTTGAGGTGCTTCAGAGGATAGGAGAGGTGGCTTATAAGCTTGCCTTGCCACCCATCTTGTCGAGTGTGCATCCAGTGTTTCATGTTTCCATGCTCCGGAAGTATATTGGAGATCCCTCCCATGTTTTGGATTTCAGCACGGTCCAGTTGGAGGGTGATATGACTTATGATGTGGAGCCGATGGCTATTTTAGATCGGCAAGTTTGAAGGTTAAGGTCAAAGGATATAGCTTCAGTGAAGGTGCAATGGAGAGGTCAGCCTGTGGAGGAGGCCACCTGGGAGACCGAGCGGGAGATGCGGAGCAGATATCCACGCCTATTCAAGACTCCAGGTATGTTTCTAGACCCGTTCGAAGACGAATATATGTTTAAGAGGGGGAGGATGTAATGACCCGGCCGGTCGTTTCGAGAGTTATAGCCCCATTTTCCCCATTTCTACTTCTTTTTGTGTTATTCAGCTATATTATGTTATATCGGGTTAGTTGGTTCGGGTTCGGAAGGAACTCGGAGTGAATTGAGACACTTAGTCTCTTAAGTAGAATCTTAAGTTGGAAAAGTCAACCGGATGTTGACCTATGTGTAAACGATCTCGGATTTGAATTCTGATGGTTCCGTTAGCTCCGTTAGGTGATTTTGGACTTAGGAGTGCGTCCGGAATGTGATTTGGAGGTCTGTGATATAATTAGGCTTGAATTGGCGGAATTGGAAATTTGACGATTTCAGTCGGCAGTGGAAAATTTGATATCGGGGTCGGAATGGAATTCCGGAAGTTGGAGTAGGTTCGTAGTGTCATTTGTGATGTGTGTGCAAAATTTGAGGTTATTCGGATGTGGTTTGGTTTGTTTCGGCATCGGTTGCCGAATTTGGAAATTTAGAAGTTCTTAGGCTTGAATCCGAGGGTAATTTGGTATTTGGATGTTGTTTTGAGTGATTCGAAGGTTCGACTAAGTTGGTATGTTGATATATGACTGGTTGGTATTTTTGGTTGAGGTCCCGAGGGCCTCGGGGTGATTCCGGGTGGTTAACAGATTTGTTGAAGTTGGAAATTGCAGCTGGAGCTGCTGCTTCTACTATTTCCGCACCTGCGGAAGAAAGGGTCGCTGGTGCGCGTGGGGAGTGCGCAGGTACGGGAGACGCTAGGCCAAGGCTGGGAATGCAGGTGCGAATAATTGTCCGCATCTGCGAGCCCGCAGGTGCGAAGACTTGAGCGCAGATGCGGAGAGGAGGAGTTTGGACTGGTTTCACAGATGCGCACCTGGGACCGCAGATGCGAGTCCACAGGTGCGAGGAAGGGGTCCGCAGATGCGGAATCTATGGGATTAAATGAGTTGTGCAGGTGCGCACCGTTGTCCGCAGATGCGGAAGCGCAGGTGCGAGAAAATGGCCGCAGGTGCGAAAAACTTGGGCAGAATCCTTAAATAGAACCCTTCGCGAATTTTGGTCATTCTTCACAATTTCAACTCGGTTTTTGGAGCTTTTGGAGGGGTTTGAAGAGGGAATCAAGGGGATTTTGTTGAGGTAAGTTACTTGAGCCCTAATACTTGTATATATGGTGATTTTCCGTTGTTTAATCATGGTAATTATTGAAAATGAGGGGTTAGGGCTTGGAAATTTTGGAAAAGTAATTTAAGGATTTGAAGGACCAAACGATGTCGGATTTTGATGAATTTGGTGTGGTTAGACTCATGAGTGAATGAGTTTTCTAGTTTTGTGAAGTTTGTCGGATTTCGAGATGTGGGCCCGGAGGCCGGGTTTGAGCCAATTTCGAATTTTGGTCTAATTTTGTAGTTTTTCTTGTGGAATTCATTCCATTAGCACGTATTGATGGTATTGTACTGATTGTGAATAGATTCGGAGCATTTGGAGGCCGAGTCCATAGGCAAGGGCATTGCGGGTTAGAGATTTGACTGATTTGAGGTAAGTAACGATTGTAAATCTAGTCCTGAGGGTATGTAACCCCGGATTTCGTATCATTCTATTATTTTGAAGTGACGCACATGCTAGGTGACGGGCGTGTGGGTGTGCACTCTTGGGGATTTGTGACTTGATCCGTCTCGTAGCAACTGTGAAGTTGCATACTTTGTTAAAATCATTGATACTTATATGTTTTAGAAAGATTTTCTGTAAATTGGGCTGAATGCCATGTTTGGGCCTTGCGCCAATGCTGTTTGGACCCTTAGGGGCTATTTCTTACCATCCTCTCACTATTTTTGGATTAAAATTTTTATACTCAGTCATGGTTATACTTGTTTAGCGCATAACTCAGTTTTATGACTCTATTTTGATGCATATAAATGTTTTGGGCCGAATGCCCTATTTTACTGAAATGCCCGAGTGGCTTGATTTATGAGGATGAGTGTGGATCGGAACTGCCCGCCTGCAGCATACTTTATGATTGAGTGAGGCCGAGGGTCTGATTTGTGAGGATGAGTGTGGATCGGGGCTACCCGCCTGCAACATACTTTATGACTGAGTGAGGCCGATGGCCTGATTTGTGAGAATGAGTGTGGATCGGGGCTGCCCGCCTGCAGCATACTTTATTATTATCGCACGTGAGTTATCCGTGCAGATTATAGCGCTTGGGCTGAAAGAGCCCCTCCGGAGTCTGTACACACCCCAGTGAGCGCAGGTACCTACTGAGTGCGAGTGCCGAGTGCTGAGTGACTGGGAGGCAAGAGTGATTGTGAGGTATGCCCGAGTGGCAAGAGTGATTGTGAGGTTTGCCCGAGGGGCTGTATATGAGTGATGTTTTGCCCGAGGGTCTGTTTATGATTTCATCATTTTTACTCACTTTTGCATTGAGCGTTCATTTGAAAAACTGTTGGAAAAATATCTTTAAATGATTTTTACTGGAACTGGGTTTAAACGAGATGTTTGATTCAAATCCTAACTTTAAAAGTATGTGGTATTTTACTGAGATTTCCTGATATGAACGTTATATGCTTTATTGTTCGTCACTACTGCTCAGTCTTTATTTATTGTTGTTACTTACTGAGTTGGCGTACTCAAGTTACTCCCTGCACCTTGTGTGCAGATTCAGGTATAGCTGGACACAGTAGCGGTTATTGAGTGTTCTGGTTGCAGATTTTCTTGGAGATAGCAAGGGAGCTGTTTGGCGATCGCAGCCCCTGCTCTTCTCTCTCTTACCTTCCTCTAGTTGTATTTAGCTATTTTCCAGGCTGAGTTTGCCTTGATATTGTTAGACAGATTGTATCAGATGCTCATGACTAGTGACACCCCGATGTCGGGCTTTTCTTTTCCGCACTTCTGTTTTTCTTTGATTTGAACTCTTTAAATGGAGATTTTATGTTAAATAACCTTGAAATTATCTTTAAAATGAAATATCGGTTGTTTTAGAAATGAGTCGGCTTTCCTAGTTTCACTATATGCGCCATCACGACAGGGGTTAGTTTTGGGTCGTGACACCACTCCATCTTGTGTAGTCAGAGGAGTAGGAGTAAGAATAACAAATGATGGGCCATCAAAACCAATACTATCTCTCTTCCTTTTCCTAGTATATTGGTTAACGACTTCATATTTGTTTTGCTCTGCAAGCAACACTACATATACATTAGTTTGCTGTAAGTCATCAATTCTATGATAAATTGTCAAATGAAGAGATAAAAACTAAGGACATAATTTTTGAAATGTCCTGACAATTTGAATTATGAATACAATATTATGGACACAATCAATACCTGTGTTGGCCACACTGCCTTCTTGTATTTCTTTAACAGACAATGGAGCTGACATATTGATTGCATTTTCTTTATATTGTAACTGTTCTCCATGTTCTTCGATTGCAAGTTCACAAGATTCTGCAAAATATTTACAAGAGCTAACACAATTAGTACTTGTTACTAATCTTTGATTAAAACAAACATGTATAAGATGAAAATAACTCCGTCTAATCTTTTGCAACTGTCAAGATCATGCCAGTTAAATCATTATCTTGACTAGCATTTTTTTGGCTTCCAATATTGTCTATAAGAGAGAGGTGTAGAGATATCATATGTTCCTTCTATACATTTGCAAACAATCTCACTTATGCTTGTTCCTTGGGTATTTCCTATGTCTTGAGATTGTCCTTCACTTCTCTCTTTTGAAATTTCATCATCTTGATAGTCCACTCCATCTTCTTTCCTTGCAGCTTCAAAAGATTCTGTAACATTTACAATTAATACTTGTTACTAATAGTTTACTAAAACTAACATTCAACATATCATGAAAATTCCATCTAACCTTGATTGGCATCATTTTGATTTCCAGACAGACGAACCCTTCCACTCCAATCTAGGCAACTCTGGCATCACCAAGGTAATAGCCTTGGCATGGCAATCAAGGACAGCGTGATATGGATATAACCAATCCATGCCCAGGATGACCTCAAAATCGGTCGTATCAAGCAACAAAAGATCCTCCCTAGTCTCATAACCACAGAAAGTCACGATACAGGACCGGTAGGTCCGATCCACAACAACAGAATCGCCCACTGGCGTGGACACATATACCTGAGTACCAAAGGACTCGCGAGGAACACCCAGGAAATGAACAAATAGTGATGAAATATATGAATAAATAGACCCTAGATCAAATAGTACCAAAGCATCCTTACCGCACACAGAAATAATACATGTGATCAACGCTAAACTATGGCCACACTAGAGCACCCCGAGAAGGCGGCGATGCTGGATATGCGGGCCTGCTAGACTGACCCCTCACAAACTGACCTCTACCTCCAGACGGAGCACCACTGAACCCTTTTGAACATCAAAATTGCTTGTCCTGCGACGTCTACTCTGGGCCCCACTAACGAACACCCTCGATCCTCCGAGCTATCTCCACAACCAGCTCGTAAGAAGTCCCCATCTCAACCTTTCGGTACATAGTAGCCTGGATACCACGGTGCAAACCCACAACAAACCTCTGCACTCTCTCTGCATTGGTGAGAAGTATCATAAATGCATGGCGAGACAACGCAGAGAATCTCGCCTAATAGTCGGTCACCGATATCTGGCCCTGCTGAAGCTGCTCGAACTGAAATCGCAACTCTTCCCTCTGAGAGGGTGGAATATATCTATCCAGAAAAAGGCATGTGAACTGATCCCAAGTCAAGGGAGGAGAACCTACTAGCCTGCCAAGAAGATAGGACTGTCACCATCTACGGGCCCTGCCCTCCAGCTGAAAGGTGGTAAAGTCTACCCCGTGGGACTACAATATCCTCATGTTGTGCAGTATGTCCCTGTAATGATCAATAAAGTCCTGGGGGTCCTCATGTCACTCACGTACAAAGAGAGAAGGATATAGCCTAGTCCATCTATCCAATAGCTTCTGTGGCTCGCCAGCCGCAGCTGGTCTGGGCTCATATGTAGCTGTTGCAACTGACTGAGCTCCGCCTACGAGTAGTGCGCCTGGGGTCTGATATACAACAACTGCATTCCCTAGAGCCTGAGCGGTAGGGGTCTGTGGTCCCCCTATCGCCTGAGATGTGGCTGGGTCTACTGGAAATAAACCAGCCCGCTTCATAGAATCCATGAACCACAGCATACGGCCCATAACCTCCTGAAATCCTGGTGCGAACATGAAATCCACTGGGGCCGGCTCTGCTGCATGCACCTCTCGCTACTCCTCAATAACAGGATCCTCTACTGGATCCACTAGTGGCACAACTGGAGCAACTCTAGGATGCCCTCGTCCTCTACCACGAGTTTGAGCGCTCCCTCAGCCTCGGCCTCTAGCAACAGGGGGAGCAGCTCCTCCACGGTCAGGTATATCTACCGCACGCGTTCTCCTAATCTGTGAGAGAATAGGAGAAAGATACTTAGCATAACATCAACTGCACGATAGGATATGAAGAAAGAGTAGTTTCCTAACACCCTATAGCCTCTCGAAAATAAGTATAGACGTCTCTGCACTGATCAGCAAGACTCTATGAGCCTTCTCATGATTTGTGAGACCTACGTGAACCTAGTGCTCTGATACCATGTTGTCACGACCCAATTTCATCCATAGGCCGTGATGGCGCCCAACGTTGCCGCTAGGCAAGCCAATGGTGAACTAGCCATGTATTTATTCTCTTTAATTTTTAAACAAATTTCAAAGTAGTTGATTTTTATTTGTTAAGTAAATGAGAAATGGAAAATTTGATAAAGTAAAGTGCAAACTAATAAAAGAGCAAGTGTAATGAAATAAATACTCATAAGCCATCAAGTGTCTACTAGCATGTTTCCAAGACCCTATGTCACAAGTGTATGAGCAACTAGTAGAATATACAAAACACTTATACTACTGTCTGAAATGAGATAGACAGAAAGTAAATACAAAAGAGACAGACGGCGGGTGCTGCAGAATGGACTTAGAGAGCAACTCACCACTATGCCTCAGGATAATGAGGGTGCGCGCCTGAGTGAACACTAGATGCACCAGCCTCGGATCCTGCACGATTAGTGCAGAAGTGT
Organism: Nicotiana tomentosiformis; assembly: GCF_000390325.3. Taxonomy (NCBI): domain Eukaryota; kingdom Viridiplantae; phylum Streptophyta; class Magnoliopsida; order Solanales; family Solanaceae; genus Nicotiana; species Nicotiana tomentosiformis. The sequence continues at coordinate 42,716,701 of NC_090822.1, forward strand.
AACGTGAGTACATAAATAACATGTACCCAGTAAATATCCAGTCTAAACTCGAAGAAGTAGTGACGAGGGGTCGACATCGACACTTCCTATGGGCCATCAATAAAATATAGAAATTCTAAATATGCATGGAATATGTAAATAATAATAATAACATAATAGCAAGCAGCGAATAAATGATTCTTTAACTGATAGTAAATTTCAAAATCCCCAACTAACACATACTAACTCCAAATCGATTTCGGGCCAATAAAGAAATTATAACCTCTCAAGTCATGAAAATAATATCAAGTGTATTCAGGCTCCAAGAATTATCACGCACGATTTATGCCGAGGTCGTACGACCCGATCCAGAATAATGTGTATACTGCCGAGGGTCGAGCGGCACAAACCATAGATGCATCTATTATACTGCCGAGGCGTTCAGGCCGCTCCACAAGAAGAGAGAATACTTTATGAATATCCGATTTAAGAGTTATCACAAGATTAATACACAAGGGAGCAAATTTCTATTAACGGTCAAATAACCCGCCAAAACTCAAAGTAAGTGAAATTCGGCCATTACGGATCCTTTATCAAGTTTCAATATAATTTAGGCACTTAAATTAACAAATAGAGTGCAAACAATACAAGTATTTCATGATTTGGATCCTAAAACTACCCGGACTTAAGCATGATTAGTAGCTACGCATGGACTCTCGTCACCGCGTTCATATGCAGCCTTCACAATTAGAATCAAATAGTAATTTAAAAAACCTATGGGGTATATTCCCTCTTACACGATTAGACAAGAGACATACCTCGTCTCAAAACTCACTTTCCGGCCCACGAATTCACTCTAAAGCCTCAACTTGGTGCCGAACAATCCGAAGCTAGCCAAATGTTATATAAATTAATCAATATACACTTACAAGTTCATAATTTATCTATTAATGTAATTACACAACCCAAAATGGAAGATTCTTAAAATTCATCCTCGGGCCCACGTGCTCGGATTCCGAAACTTTTCAAAGATAAATATTACCCATATCCTCACGAACTAAAATATATAATTTTTACTTAATTCCATAACCAATTTCGTGGTCAAATCTCATTTTTACCAAAAACCTAGATTTTCCACAAATCCCCTTTAATTTCACAAGTTTTCCATGTTGAATCTACCCATGATTCGCGTATTTAGCTAAAGAATTGATAGGGATCACTTACCTCTTGATGTTGATGAAATTCCCCCACAAAATACTCTCAAAATCGCCTAAGCCCAAGTGCAAAATGAGGGAAATGAAGTTAAGTCCCGTAATAAAAAGCTCTTGCACCAGTCTCATATATCGCATTTGGGACATCTGGTTCGCAAATGCGGAGTTCGCAAATGCGACAAAGGCATCACAAATGCGAAGCCTCACCAACTCTGCATCAGTTGCAAATGCGACACAAGGCTCGCAAATGTGAAGCATGGCATCTCGCAAAAGCGGAAGAAAACTCACAAATGCAAAAAATACTACGCCCAGGTGACTTCGCAAATGCGATAAAATCCTTCGCAAATGCGAATCCATCAGTTCTACCCCAACATCACAAATGCGCAGCCATTCTCGCAAATTCTAGGTTTGCAAATGCGAACAAGATCTCGCATTTGCGAGACCTGAAGAACCAGTCAAAAATAGCATAACTAAAGTTCTTTGAAACACTCTGAACCTCGCTCGAAACTCACTCGAGCCCCTAGGGCTCCACACCAAACATCCACACAAGTCTAAAAATACCGTACGAATTCGCTCGCGTGATCAAAACACCAAAATAACATCTAGAATCACGAATCGGACACCAAAATCCATGAATTAAATCATGAAACTCAAGAACTTCTAAAAACACTTCCGCGCATCCGATTCCTATCAAATCAACTCGGAATGACGCCAAATTTTGCATACAAGCCATAAATCACGATACAAAACTATTCTCAAGTTCAGAATCCCAAACATACCTCGATAACACCAAAATCTACTCCAAACCAAACTTAAAGAATTTGAAAAACTTTCAATGCGTTAACTTTCAATATTAAGCACTGAAATACTCCCGGGTCATCCAAAACCCAATCCGAACATACGCCCAAGTCCAAAATCATCATACGAACCTATTGGGACCGTTAAATCCCGGTTCTGAGGTCGTTTACTCAAAACTTTTACCCAAGCCAAACTTAACCATTTTAAGCCAATATTAAGGAACTAAGTGTTCCGATTTCAACCCGAACCCTTCCAAACCCGAACTAACCATCCCCGCAAGTCATAAAACAGTAAAAGCACATAAGTGGAGTCTTAATTAGGGGGACGAGGATCTAGAAAGCAAAACGACCGGTCGGGTTGTTATAGAGGGAAAGGAGGAAGTGCTAATGACATTGGGGTGCATTCTTTCATCTGTCTTCTAACTTGAAGAAATGCTCAGCTGCTCAACTTTTTCAACAATGTCCTCTATGATAGCCACTCATGCCACAAGTGCACAAGTATACGATGTATAAAAGAGTCGATCAACATCTTACACAGATGGCTATGTCTACTGAAGAATTCTTTCTTTATATTCTTGCAATTTGAAGAGATATAGCGATCACTGGACTGATATCCATTACATGATATTAAGTAAAACTCAGAGATCTATGACTTCTCTAGCTTAGCGAGCATGCGGGCATATGTATCACCAAAAATGTCGACTCCAGAGTAAATAGAATAGGAATATGCAGTCATCATGTCACGATCCCAAATCCCCTCCGTAGGATGTCGTGACGGCACCTAGTCTCTAGGACAAGGTAAGCCTAACAAACATGCGGGATAACTGAATAATATTTTAAATCTCAAGACATCAACAACTACATGAATAAAATATGCTACTCAACTTGTACATCTCCCAAAACCCGATGTAATCACAAGCTCTACATACAATACTGAACACTCATATACATCACTGTCTATAAAGATGTAAAGAAATAAGAAAAGAACATGATAGAAGGGGACTCCGAGGCCTGCGGGTGCGGGCAGGTGTACCTTGAAGTCTTCAATAAGCAAGCCACACAATTCTCTAACACCGAGGCTGATAGGATGTACCTAGATCTGCACAAAACATGTGCAGAAGCGTAGTATGAGTACACCTCAACGGTACCTAGTAAGTGCCAAGCCTAACCTCAGTAGAGTAGTGATGAGGTCATGTCAAGGCCCTACTGGAGATAATAAGAAACATGATAGAAGATATAATGATATAATGTAAATGACAGGGAAGTGAGCAATAAAGAATTTACAGGAAATAACAACACGAAATCAAGGAAAAGCTAATACAACACGAAAGGGAAACAAGAATTGTACATGTTAAGGAAACTAGAACCAAACAATACAGCAAATAAAGAAGATCAACAGGGGCACTCCCGAGGTACCTCCTCATAGCCCCAAATCGTAAAAACAAATCACAGTCTTTCCTTATATCATCGCAAGAGCTTTTATAATTGGTTTTGAAAATCGTTTTCTCGAAATAGCGTCCCGTGTTTTAGCCCACCTTATCACTCTGCATGGCTTCTAGTAGTTCCCCTACTAGCCACACGTATCAAGCCCACTTTATCTCACCGCATGCATTTTAACACCCAGACCATATAGCACCGCATGCGTATTAATAAGCACAACGGCACGGCAGAAACCTCGTGCAAACAATAACAACCGCATGACAGAAAGCTCGTGGAACAATAACAACAGCACGGCAAAAACCTCGTGCAAATAACCAAACAATCACCTCAACAATAACAAGAAAGCCAAAACACAACAACTAAATAAATGATATTTCACAACTTACACCCTATCTCAAAAGAACCACGGCCTTGCAATTCAACACCAAAGTCAACAACAAGATATTTCAAGGATAGCAATTTCAAGTAAGGAATTTCACAGTTAAGTAATGAATACGGAAATCAAGAAAAATAAGTAATTCAACTAAACATGTGATACAAGTTGCAAATAGGAGATAAGACAAGTGGACATGTGAATTTAGGCTAAACATGATGACTACAACATGCTAACGTAACTCAATTAAGGCATGAAAGGGAAACTACATAGCTAAAACAAGAATTCCAACATTTAGCCCGTGTACGCACTCATTACCTTGCGTACACGGCCTTCACATATCACAAATTATTGCCACAGTACCATATCCTAAGGAAAATTTTCCCTACACAAGGTTAGACAAGTCAGTTACCCCAAACAACGCTCAATCAATCGATTAGAAGGCCTTTCCCTCGATTTTCTAACTCTGAATGGCTCGAAACTAGCCAAAATAATTTCATACTATAAATATAACTATAGGAAACTAATTTAAATAATGAAATAATGATCTTAGCTAAGAATTAAAAATTCGCTGCAAAAAGTCGACCCAAGCCCGTGTCTCGGAACCCGACCAAAATTACAAAACCGAACACCCATTCGATATCGAGTCCAACCATATAAAAATTATACAAATCCGATGCCAAAAATCTCGCTCAACTCCCCAACATTCGGCCTAAGAACTTTCCTCCATTTCCCCCCCAATTTTTCAACCCAAATCGCTAATTAAATGATGAAATCAAAGATATAATCATGGAATTAAACCAAAACTAAGTAAGAATCACTTACCCTAATCACTCCATTAAAAATCTCTCCAAGAATCGCCTCCAACCGAGCTCCCAAAATCAAATTTGTGATATGAACTCAAACACTCGTTTTTGAAATATTTAAGTCTGCCCAGATATCCTTAATCGCGATCGCGAAAAATTTCCTCGCTATCGCGAAGCACAACTCATCTGCCCATAATTGTAACCCAACACGAACGCGTCAATCACCATGTGAACGCGAAGAACTGATTCCTCAACCTATGCAATCATATCCCTCTTCACACGATCGCGAAGAACATTGCATGACCTCAGATGCTGCTTCACTTCCTCTTCGCGAACGCAGCCTAGCTCACACGTTCACGATGCACTGACTCCTCCAGCTTACACGATTGCATGACACAACTGGCGATCGCATAGAACAAAATACCTTAGCTTCCCCAATTAACCTACGCGATCGCGGTCCTTCCCACGCGATCGCGTACAAGGAAACCAGACACAGACAAGAGAAAACTTTAGTATATCTCTAAGTCCAAAAATTAATCTGTTAACCATATAAAACTCACCCTAGGCCCCCAGGACCTCAACCAAATATAATAACAAGTCCTAAAATATGATGCGAACTTAGTCGAGGCCTTAAATCACATCCAACAATATCAAAAATACGAATCGTACCCCCAATTCAAGCCTAATGAACTTATAAACTTTTAACTTCTACATTCGATGCCGAACCCTATCAAATCAAGTCCGATTGACCTCAAATTTTTCACACAGGTCATAAATGACATTAGGGACCTACTCCAACTTCCGAAATTGAAATCCAACCCCGATATCAAAAATTCCACTCCCGGATTTCCAGATTCTTTCAACTTTCCAACTTTCGCCAATTAACGTTGAAATGACCTACGGACCTCCAAATCAACATCCGTACACATTCCTAAGACCAAAATCACCCCATGGAACTATTGGAACTGCCAAAACTCCATTCTGGAGTCGTATTCACATAAGTCAAATTACGGTCAACTCCTACAACTTAAACTTTCAATTTATGGACTATGTGTCCCCTTCCACTCCAAAACTCTCCCGAACCCGACACCAATTGCTCCGGCAAGTCACATAACCACAAAATAAAATAGAGGGAGAAATAATTAGGGAATCAGGGCTAATACTCTCAAAACGACCGACCGGGTCATTACATATCACTACAATTATTTTACTACTAGAGTATCCATTTCCATGCTACATCAGAACCTTCATCTAACTGCCTATTTAGACAGCTTTGTTGATTTAAAAATATTTTATTAGAAATCTCTGAATGATCTCTACAATCTTTTATTTCTCCTCCACATAAAATAAACTATTAATACCCTTATTTATGATATTGCGAAACCTATTTTAACTAGAAATAGGAAAGTTTATTTCTATATTAATTCTTACTACAGATCCTATTTATACATGAATTAAATAAACTTGTAAATACCAAATCCTAAACAATTTTGGTTTCATACTATAACTTTGAATTAGTTTTCCAACATTCTCCCACAATTCAAAGTTGTATACCTCTTACTTTTTTGTTGTTGTTGTTGTTGTTATTGTTGTATTGGAGAATTTCTCTCCAACTTCCACTTTTGTTGAAGTACTTATCTCCAAATCTCATTGATGTACTTTGCCACCAACAACCAATTTTGTTGAAGCACTTGTCTTCAACTCCCATTGATGCACTTTGTCACCAACAACCAATTTTGTTGAAGCACTTGTCTTCAACTACCATTGATGCACTTTGTCACCAACACTTAATTTTGTTGAAGCACTTGTTTTCAACTCCTGTGATACACTTGTCACCAACTCCTTTTTTTATTTTTTTTTCTTGGCCGCTTCTCTAATTTTTAAAGAAGAGCCTCTTACTCTTATGCCATATTTGCTTGTACCTCTTTAAGTTTGCAATCTTTTTGCTCAATCCTTCTCAACATTATTTTTTTCATGAGAATATCATTGTCCCATCATTTTCCAAAATCTCAATAGCCAGACGGGCGGCATATATTGGCTAGCACCGGTCCCCGGCATCGAAAGCTACTTGATTCTCTACCAATATCATAAAGGCTCTGATACCAATTTGAAAGAAAAATATTTTATTAGAAATCTCTGAATGATCTCTACAATCTTTTATTTCTCCTCCACATAAAATAAGCTATCAATACCTATGAAACCTATTTTAACTAGAAATAGGAAATCCTATTCCTATATTAATTCTGACTACAAATTCTACTTAGACATGAAATAAATAAATTTGTAAATACCAAATCCTAAACAATTTTAGTTTCCTACTATAACTTTGAATTAGTTTTCCAACACCTCCCTCTCCACATGATGCTAAGTCAAGTCACTAAGAAGTTCACAGCAGAATAAGAAGATAAAGTACTAAAATAAGCTATGAGGAAAATATGGTACGAAACATAGTCCCCAAACTCGCTTCAGTGAAGAACCAAGAATCAGGCAAACAGACTTAACATAAATCTGCAAGATGCATGAAAGCCAACCCAAAAGAAAGCTGCGAATAAATTGATTTGATTGAAGAAGCAACTTTTACATTTTAAAAAATATTGACTTTTAAATAATCGATAAATGTTCCAGTGGTGCACGGTTAGAAACTCGATGGATAATGAGCTCACTCATCTACCCTTCTCATCCAATTAAATAACAAGTTTTTGTCTATAGTAGGTTCGTGGCGTGCAAGTAACCTACAGATCACATGTTGTGCTTTTACTACTAAACCAAAGTTCTGGGACTTATGCAAAAAAAAAAAAGGAGACTCACATCACCAAATCCTTGTTGACGAACCTACCAACTCACACTATGTTTCGATGAATATTACAGCTTTCCATTGCTTCATGGAAATGCATTTTAGAATGAGATTTCTTATTGGAAGGTGCAAAGATCAACAAAACCTTTTGTCATTGCTTTCACAACTATACATATGTAGAACAAAAACTACAGAAAAGGTAGACATATGTCTTAAGTTAGCTTAAGCATTTACTACAAAAATAGAGATGTTATAGTATAACGACCTGACCGGTCATTTTAAGCATTAGCATTCCATTCAGCTATTTGGGATCCTGATTAGCATCGTATGATATCTTATGACTTATGTGAATCATCGGCTTTGGTTTTCAGGTGGAATTGATTTGGAAGAATGAATTTTATGATTGAAGCTTTAAAGTTGGAAGAGTTCACCAAGTTTGACTTTTTAGTATTTGACCTCGGATTGGGGTTTTGATGATTCCATTAGGTTCGGATGGTGATTTTGGACTCGGGCGTATGCCCGGATTTGCATTTGGATATTTCTAGAAGGTTTCAGCGCTAATTGGCGAAAGTTGAAAATTTGAAGGTTTGGAAAGTTCATAAGTTTGACGGGGAGATGACTTTGATGATATCGGGTTTGGAACTGTGATGTTATGTCATATGAGTCTTGTGTGCAATATTTGAGTTCATTCCAGGTTGATTTGATAAGGTTCGGCATGAGTTTTAGAAAATGAAAGATTCAAAGTTCATTAAGTTTGATTTGAGATGTGATTCGAAGTTTTGACGTTGTTATGTGTGATTTGAGGCCTTGAGTAGGTCCGTGTTATGTTATGGGACTTGTTGGAATGTTCGTATAGGGTCCCGAGGGGCTCGGGCATGATTCGAATTGTGTTCGGACCATTTTTCTTCATTTTGGCATTGTTGACTCCTGCTGAGTTCTGGGCATCTGGTTTCCTTGTTCGCGATCGCGTAGAGCTAATCGCAATCATGTAGAGTTATTTGATGGCTGGGGAAAATTATTCATTGCGTTCGCGAGTCCACAGGCGCGTTCGCGAGTCTGGCAACTCGTTCGCGTAGAAGGAAAGAAGGCCTGAGGATGTCGAACATTTGTTCTTCGCGGTTGCGAAGTGTTGAACACGATCATGTAGCTCTAGGAGAATGCCCATCGCATTCGCGGCTGTGGTGGTGTGTTCGGGAAAGAGGAAATTTCAGCTGGTGGGATTTGTTCTATGCGAATGCGTGGAATTGTCCGCGTTCGCAAAGTGTAATAACTGGGCAAACTCTATTAATTACCATTTTGAGGGTTAGAGTCATTTTATCATATTTGGAGCTATGGAGCTATAGAGCTCGGATTGGAGCTATGAAGCGATTTTCACCATATGAATTGGGGTAAGTGTTATCTACTAGGTTTTGATTATATTTTATAAATCTATTCTCGTTTTTGGTATTTGGTGGATGAATTTATTCAAAAGAGAAATTGGGGGGATTTTGTCTAAAGTTTTATAAAGTAAATTTTTGAGTTTTGAACATCGATTCAGAGTCGGACTTGAGTGAAACTAGTATGGTTGGACTCGTATATGGGTTGTCAGATTTTATGTATTTTGTCGGGTTCCGAGGTGCGGGCCCGGGTTTAACTTTTTGGTTGACTTTTGACTTTTGATTAAAGATTCGACCTTTATCGATTGGGTTTATTTCCTTAAGCATTATTTGATGTATTTCAGTTGTTTTTGGCTAGTTTTGAGCCATTCGGAGGTTGATGCGCGTGTGATAGAGTTTCTAGAGTATTGTTTGGCTTGCTCGGTATTGGATTCGGCTTGTTCAAGGTAAGTAACACTTCTAAACTTGGTGTTGAGGGTATGAAACCTTGAATATACATGTTATGTGTTCGGTGTTGAGGTGACGCGCATGCTAGGTGACAGGCATGTGAGCGTGCACTATGTGAAATATGACTCGATTGATTCTGTGATACTTTGTACCTACCTAATCTTATATTTATCCATGAAATTTCTACGTGCTAGAGTAATTAAGATGTGATCCACATTAGAAATTATGTTTAGGCTATATGCTTATTCTATTGGAACCCACTGAGGTCATTCCTGTTGTTGAGTTATTTGCTGAAATTGCATTTACATACTCAGTCATATACATTCATTTACATATCATATCTCAATCTCTGTTATCAATTGTTGTCACATCATGTTGTTATCATTATTTGGGTTGTTTGGCATGAGATTTGTGAGCCCAAGAGACTGGAGAGGTTGATGATTGAGTTGGGGCATGGGGGCTGGATTGTGAGTGATATTGATGGGATCGGCTGCATGCCGCAGCAAGTGTTATTAATTCATGACGAGATCAGGCTGCACGCTGCAACAGGTATTATTGATTCATGATGGGATCGGGATGCACATCGCAACAAGTATTATTGATTCATGATGGAATCGAGTTGCAAGCCATAACAAGTATTATTAATTCATGATGGGATTGGGCAGAACGCCGCAGACAAGTGTTATTGATTCTCGATGGGATCAGACTGCACGCCGCAATAGGTATTATTGATTCATGATGGGATCGGGCTGCATGCTGTAGCAAATGTTATTGATGGGATCGGGCTGCACGCCGTAGCAGGTTATATTAGCGCTTGGGCAGAATCCCCCCTCTGGAGTCTGCACACACATAATAAGTGCAGTTACTGTTGATTTATGATGGGATCGGGCTGCGCGCCATAGCAGGTACCGTATAGTGCTGAGTGACTGATTGTGCTGAGTGATTGAGCGTGATAAGTGGGAGTGTGAAAATGTGATATTGAGTACTCTGAGAGTGTGAGTACATGAGTTCTTCACTGTGATGCATTGCATCTGACATGCATACTTGACATATAGGCATAGAGATGCATTTCCTCATGTTACATGGTTTTGTAACATTTATGACTTCACAGCACATTGACATGTAGGCATAGAGATGTACTTTCCTCATGCTATCTGAGATTGAATCATCTTATCTGTTGTTGAATGTTTTTGGGAAAAATCAAAGGTTTCTGACTTACTCATATTTTGATGATTTCGGTGAAGGATTTGGGTTTTACTGTTATACTTGAAAAGCATGACTATTTTCTGTAACTGTGAACTAGCTGAGCATCATATCTCTGAGATATTTCTTGTACCATTTTTATTATATTTTATGAGCTATTGTTGGCTTTTGGTGTTGGACCCTGACCTTTGTCCCAGCTTGTCACTACTTTCAACCTAAGGTTAGGTCTGTTACTTATTGAGTACATGGGGTCGGTTGTACTCATACTACACTTCTGCACCTTGCGTGCTGATTTCGGATGCTGATATTGTTGTGTATGGCGGGAGCTAGCGTTAAAGACGTACCTGCGTTCCGGTTATAGCTGCCTCTTGTTCATGATAGCTTTAGACTTATGAAAATTTGTTTATGTACATATTGGACATATGATGTATTTATGTCATACTATCTTTATAAACTCTAAATCTTAGAAGCTCGTGATTTGTACTACCAATCCTTGGGAATTCTTTGTATAAAAGTTCAGTATATTATCATTATTTCTCTCAGTAAATCTCATTTCAATTGTATTGTTGCTAATTGGCTTACCTAGCAGGCTGGGCTAGGTGCCATCACGACTAGTTGGATTTTGGGTCATGACAAGTTGGTATCAGAGCTCTAGGTTCATGGGTTCTATGAGTCATGAGCAAGTGTCTAGTAGAGTCTTGCGGATCAGTATGATAACGTACATACCTATCTTCAAGAGGCTATAGGGCATTTAGGATAAATTTCCCAACTTTATTTCTTTATCGTGCGGCATTGATTCAGCTTGAAGCGTATCGATTGAATTTTCTTCCACTCACTCGTATGCGCACGTGAGTGCTCGGTATCAGCTGTGCAGTGGTGACTTGTGATTCTATGGATGAGATATGAGATGTGGTTTTTGTGTGCTGCTAATGGGTCAGCCTGGAGGACTTGAGGTCGGGTTTAGACTGTAGCTTGAGCACGGGGATTTCGGTTGTGTGAGCGCGTGCTTTTGGACTTATATGTCTGGTAGTGTCCCTATGAGTGGATTTTATGGCTGGATGAGTGGTTGGATAGCTATATGATGAGTATGATGTGACTGCGGGATGTGTTTGGATGGTTCGAATGTGTTGAGAAGAGTTTTCTTGAGATGCGAAAAAGGGCTATTGGGTGCTTGATCTCTATGGATGTGTTATACAGTCTGGAGTTATGAGGATTTTGAGGGACACTTTTATGTTATTTCATTGGTGGGACGAAGTAGATTCTCATGTCTTGTTGTTGAGTTCAGACTCAGGAATATTAAGTCATTGTGTAGTAGTTGTGGCTGTGAATGAGTATAGTGGAAAGCCAATTTGAGGCTAAGCAGGTGGGTTAGCTCCTGCGGGGTGGTCTACGGATGTGTGATCCTTATGATATTGTATGGAAGGTTTCTTTTCTACCATTAGGTATAGGTATTGCGATTTGAGTTTGGATTGGTTGCGAAAGTTGACCTGGCTGTCACAAAGATGAATATGAGCTTAGAAGGTGATTTGAGGTATTATATGGTTTGTGTTACATGAGCTTATAAAGGATTTAGTTAAATCTCACTGCGGTATTATGGCAGTAATAAAGTATGGGCATTGTGAGTTATCGAATGTTTTTTTCTACGATTTTGAGCCAAGTAGGGGAATCTGCTATCGACGATTTGATTGCATGGTTATATGTTGTACTGGTTTTGTTTTGAAGCTGAGGCATACTTACGGATCGGTTATGAATTGCAGAGGCTGGTTTTGAGGATGACTTAAGCAAAGAAATTTCTGGATGCATGGTGTACTAAACTTTATAGGTATATGGGAATCATGGAATGATTGATTTGTTATTCGTGAAGAATGTAGTGCGCATTGAGTAGGAATTTGCTCGGTTGCGTTATGGTGGGGTTACTTCTTTAGGCATTATCGTGCTAATGGGGCATGGGTCGTTCGGCCCGTTTGGGCGGTGCAATTGAGATTTGAGCAGAGTGGATGACTCTCGAGAAGGTTCTAATGGATTCAAGATTTAAATGTAGCAATTGAGAATTTTTCGGATTTGTATATGGCTGTCGAGACTCGCAGTATTTCTATATCATTATGGATTCTACATTTCAGTATCATGAAGGTAAAGGAAACCGTGTTAGGTTCAAATAAGGTCTCTTTAGAGTGGGTGTCTCGATTGTGGTACTTTGGGGTGCGAAGAGGGAATACAACAGCTTATGGGCCTCAGGGTGGTGAGGTTTTATGCTACGATCCTTTGTGGTGAGCTTCGGGTAAGGATCGTGGTGTTATGGAAAGGGGAAGTGTCAACTTAAGGGTAATTCAGAAGGAACTTAGAGGAATAGGACAACTTGGTAGTAGGTTGGATGAGCACGGTGATGGATATGATCGGTTCTTTGGGTACTTATGATGTGGTGAGTCTCTACAGGCATTTTGTTGCAATACTCTTGGGTTTGGCGACCTGCGTGGCTTGGTTGAGTTAGAGGGATTCAGTTCTGATAGCTTTGTTATGTGCAAATCGATTTCGAAGTGTTCTTGATAGTTTCTACCACGATTTGAGATGGATATTTCTTACTGGAGAGAGGTGCATGTTGCGTATTGTGATTTTCTCTTGGGTGAGATCAAATGGAAGGTTTTTGACTGACCGGGTATGTGTTATACTTGTGACTCAGAGTTGATTATGAGATTCTCATGCTTTTCATATGATGTAATGATAGATGCGGTGTGTTGTGTGGGATTGAGATTTACATGTGCAAGGTCACGGTTAAGTTTGGGGGGAAGGTCATGAATTCGTAGGCAACATGGACGATTCCAGATGACTAGATGAATGATATTACTACTTGGTATTGCCTGAGGAGAGTGTACATTCAGAAGGCGCACTGTGTTTTGACTTACAACCGCTTCATCGGCATTGCGGTACTCGCTTGGTTGATCGACTGCTGATGTCCAGATTTTGCTATGTGGCATGGAAGAATTATATAAGTATTTCTCGCGGGGATGATTATGTATGATAGGTGTGTTAGTCATTCGAGTGGCGGAGTTGGGATCGGCTATGGTGATTCATGTGTTCTATGGATTTGGAGACTGGGAGTTTTCATAAGCAGATTGTTTCGTGGTTGTGTACTGTGAAGATACGGCCAAAGCTAGCCAGATGATAGTATGTGTTATCGTTAGGTCATTGTGGACTTTCTGAGGGTTATTTATCTATTTGTTGATGACCAAGGCTGATTTGGGGGCTTCTTGGTAGGCCTAATAAGGAGGTGTATCCTACAGCGGGTCGTATTTATTGACTCGACACCGTTATTGCCGAAAGGTGTGTCATTCGATTAGAATTGATCTTATGTGTATCCGATGTGTTCTATGTGTTACTCTTATATGCTATGAGGGGTTGGGATTTGTTGGTTATATGCGCACATGGTGCGGGTCTGTTTGGGTCTTGTAGCAGAATTTGAGCGAGGTAGTTATTAGGGTGTTGAATGGTTATGTTCTTTCTGGGCTGTGGTATAAAGTGTTATTCGCTTCTCCATGGTTATGGTCATGCACTTGTGTACTTGGTGTCGAATTGCTTATGGTTGTTGATTTTGAGCATTAGGGCTCGAGGTAATTCATATGGATCGGTGATTGGATAGGTCATATATTGCAGCTGGGTTATGATGAGATATGATCCTTTGTGATAGATTCGTGTGTTTTGGTTCTACTGTGTGTGATGGGTTCTTAGCATTGCGTGGTGGTGGTACTTATTGAGCCTGCGGAATGGTTCTCTCATTTTAGTCATTTTTCATTTTTGAGTGCATTTGAATTGTTTTGTATTGGTGCACGGATTGCACGGTTTGTTGCTATGGGTAGTATTGGTGTGGCATGTCAGTTGAGTGGCTTGTATTTTATGAGATGAAGTTTTTGGGCCTGAGATGGTTGCTATAGAATTTTATTACAGTATGCTTGGAGAAATAATATCGGAAGTCGGCTTAGGATTTGTCTTTGGTTCTTGTCGGGCGAGAGAGGGCTCCATGACTTGTTGATCTGATAAGTGGTTATGAGTTTCTATGTGTTATCATCATCGGCAGTGTACTAAGGTTTTGGAACGAGGTTTTGTTTGATATGAGGTTTATTACCGGTATCGGGTTTATTTTGAGCAGTTACTATGATCGGGAATTTTGCTACGAGTATGCGAGTTGTGTGATATGTCATGTGATTATATCTTGGGTTATGGTTAAGTCTTGATACAGCTTGTTCAGACTTATACATTGTGTAGATGCTAGATTCGGGTCTTGTAAGGAATTTCGGATGTTGGAAATTGGGTTCTAAGGCTTACGGACTAAGGTTGAAGTAATGATCTTCGGTTATGTTATGTTGCCAGGCTTATATGGAATAGGGTGACGTGGGATCACCCCCGGGTATGTGCATGGTAAGGTTACATGGCAGTTTGATGGCTTTGGAACGACTCTGGGCACGTTCGAGGATGAACATATATTTAAGTGGGGGAGGATGTAACTACCCAACTGTCATTTTGAGCATTAGCATTCCATTCAGCTATTTGGGGTCTTGATTAGCATCGTATAATGTATTATGACTTGTGTGAATCGTCGATTTTGATTTTTAGGTTACTCGAAATTGATTTGGAAGAATGAATTTCATGATTGAAGCTTTAAAGTTGGAAGAATTGACCAAGTTTGACTTTTTAGTATTTGACCTTGAATTGGAGTTTTGATGGTTCTGTTAGGATCGGATGGTGATTTTGGACTTGAGCGTATGCCCGGATTTGCATTTGGATATTTCTAGAAGGTTTAGGCCTAATTGGCGAAAGCTGGAAATTTGAAGGTATGGAAAGTTCATAAGGTTGACCGGGAGTTGACTTTGATGACACAGTTTGGACTGTGGTTCCGAAAATTTGAATAGCTTTGTTATGTCATTTGGGACTTGTGTGCAAAATTTGAGTTCATTCCAGGTTGATTTGATAAGGTTCGGCACGAGTTTTGGAAGTTGAAAGATTCAAAGTTCATTAAGTTCGACTTGAGGTGCGATTCCTGGGTTTGATTTTGCTATGTGTGATTTGAGGCCTCGAGTAGATCCGTGTTATATTATGGGACTTGTTGAGATGTTCGAACGGGGTCCCGAGGGGCTCGGGCGTGATTCTTATTGTGTTCGGACCATTTTTCTTTATTTTGGCATTGCTGGCTTCTGCTGAGTTTTGGGCATCTAGTTTCCTTGTTCGCGATCGCGTAGAGTTGTTTGATGGCTGGGGAAAATTATTCATCGCGTTCACAAGTCCACAGACGCGTTCGCGAAAGTTGAGGCAAATATTCAGTGCGTTCGCGAGTCTAGCAACGCGTTCGCGTTGAAGGGAGGAAGGCCTGAGGATGTCAGGCGTTTGTTCTTCGCGGTCGATTAATTTCCACATGCTTTGTCGGTCATGTTGGACTGGATTATGAGTTATACTGATGGCAACCTTATTATCACAGTACAAGGAAACTTTTCCTTTTTTAGATAGTCTCAATTCCTGTAGTAGCTTTTGTAGCCAAAGCAGTTCACAAACACCCTGGGCCATAGCTCTATATTCTGCCTCTGCACTTGATCTAGCAACTACACTTTGCTTCTTGCTTCTCCAAGTAACCATGTTTTCCCCTACGAGCATATAATAACCGGATGTTGATCTTCTGTCATCTAGAGATCCAGCCCAATCCACATCTGTAAAGGCTTTATTTTGAGGTGATCATGTTTGGAGAAAAGTAGACTTTTCCTTGGAGCAAACTTTAGATACCGCAAAATGTGAAAGACAACTTGCATATGAAGATCTCAGGGATCATGCATGAATTGACTCACCAGGCTAACTGAATAGGCTATGTCTGGTCTAGTGTGTGGGAGATAAATGAGTCTTCCAACCAACCTTTGATATCTCTCCTTATCAACTGACTCTCCAACTCCTCTTTCTAACTTATGATTGCTTTCAATGGGCGATTATGCGGGTCTGCAACCTGTCATATCAGTTTCTTTCAAGAGATCTAGAATATCCTTCCTTTAAGAAATAAAGATTCCTCTTTTGGATTTAGAAACCTCAATTCCCAATAAGTACTACAATTTTCCTAGATCCTTGATCTCAAGTTCATGTGCCAACAATTTCTTTAATCGGATCATCTCTTCTTTGTCATCTCCTGTAATTACTATGTTATTAACATTAAACTATGAAAGAGTGAGTTTACTTGTTTAATGTCTTATGAATAGGGTGTGATCGGCATTGCTTTGTTGGTAACCGAAGGAAATCATTGCTTTGCTGAACCTGTCAAACCAAGCTTTGGGGGATTGCTTCAGTCCGTACAAGGCTTTCTTCAATCTGCATACCTTTCCTTGACTCTGTGCAGTATTAAATCTAGGATGAATCTCCATATACACCTCTTCTTCTAAGTCTCCATGAAGAAATGCATTCTTTGTATCAAATTGTTGCAAGTCCCAATCAAGATTAGTTGCACAAGACAAAAAAGTCTAATAGTGTTCATCTTAGCAACATGGGCAAATATCTCTTGATAATCCACTCCATAAGTTTGAGTGAATCCCTTAGCCACCAATCTTGCTTTGAATCTTTCAATTGAGCAATCAGCTTTGTGTTTCACAGTGAAGACTCATTTTCAACCAACTAACTTCTTGTCTAGTGGTGAAGTGACAAATTCCCAAGTCTTATTTTTTGACAAGGCCTTCATTTCTTCAATCAAACCTTGCTTTCGTTTAGGATCTGCAAAATCTTCCCTCCAATTCTTAGGAATAGATACAGAAGAAATAGACAGGCAAAGTAACTATAGGAGGGAAATAAAGAACTATAAGAGACAAAATTAGATAAAGGGTGTTTCGTGGTGCAATATCTGACTCATTTTCTGCGAGCAATAGGCACATCTAACTCATTAGGAAATGCAGATAACTCACCAGTAGAAGAAGGTTCAGCTTTGGTAGATTGCATGATGGCTTCTTCTGCTCTATTTCTCCTTGAGTAAGTTTTCAAATCAGGCCTATCCAAACGCCCAATAGTCTCCCCCTAAATTATTTCTCCAATTTCACTTTCACTTATGATAATATCACCAAGAGATCCAATAATAGAACTAGGTAGAATGACCTCTTCCTCCTTACTGCTCTCCCCCCTGAAGAGGTGATGAGGTAATACTGAAATAAGGCTCAGATTCTCGAAAGGTAACATCCATGCTAACAAAAGATATCCTAGAGGGAGGATGATAACATTTGAAACCTTTCTGTATCGGAGAAAACCCAATGAAAACACACTTTAAAGCTCTAGGATCAAGTTTCCCAGAATATTTAGTGTGGACAAAGCAAACACACCCAAATACCTTTGGAGGAACAGTATATTCATTCTTACCCTTTAAAACTTCTAGAGAACTTTGAAAATTGAGGGGTTTGTCTATTGATAAAATAGGCAGCTACTAGAATAACATCTCTCCAGTAAGCTTTTAGTAGAGGCATGGTAAACATAAGAGATCTTGCTACTTCTAACAAATGCCTATTTCTTCTTTCACTGACCACATTTTGTGCACTAGTGTAAGGACAACTAGTCTGATGGACTATCCCATTGGACTCCAAATAAGTACCAAATCTTTTATCCGTGTATTCGCTGCCATTGTCATTTCTCAAGATTTTTACTTTGTCATCAAACTGAGTATAAATCATCTTATGAAATGACTGAAAATAAGAGAAAACTTCACTTTTGGCTTTTAACAAATATACCCAAGTCATCCTAGTGCAGCAATCAATGAAAGTAACAAATCATTGACTACCATACGAAAAAATAGTTTGGATAGGACCCCATACATCAGAATGAATAGGCATAAACGGAGTTGTGCTTCTATTATCACTCACAGGATAAGAGTTTCTAGTATGCATGGCACATTCACACGCATCACAGAACAAAGATTCAAATCGAGTCCTTAAAAATAAATCGGGATATAACTTCTTCAAAACAAAGAATGATGGGTGTCCTAACCGTCTATGTCGCTTTATTATTTCTTGGTTGACATCCTTACTTTCTCCAAAAAGGCTTGACTAGAGTTTTGAATTCCATCTAATATATACAAGTCATCACGCAATCTACCACTGCCAATCCTTTTTTCCGTTTGAAAATCCTGAAAAATACAATGATCAGGAAAGAACTCGATTTTACAATTTAGAGCTTTGGTGATGGCACTAACAGATAAAAGACTGACAGGAAACTCAGGAATATGGAGCACGGATGATAGTTTAATATTAGGAGTACAAATTACATAACCTATTCCAGAGATAGCTGTTAAAGAACCATTGGCTATTTTAACATTATCTCCTTTGGGACACAGAGAATAGTTTTGAATGCCTTTAAAAGAGCCTATCATATGCCTATTTGCACCAGAATCAACAATCCAAGAATTAAAGTGAGCAACAAAGGCAGTACCTGATTGCACATGATTGGATGTGGCAACATTAGCGGAGTCAAGTTTGGCTAGGAGGCGGCTGAGAAGCTGAATTTTATCTGAAGACAAGATTTCTCCGTAAATCCTCTCCTTGAATGTCACCATATTTCTGCCCAATCAGAAGGAAATCTGAAGAAAATTGCTCAAACATAATTTGCCTCGCGGGAAACCAAATATGTCTCGAGCGAACCTTAACTCCGGTGAACGGAAAAATCAAAACTGGTAGGGATAGGCTCGGAATGTTCCAGCGACCCTAATAAAATAAATTCCAAAAACAAAACTGACCAGAAGGATTTTATGTTGCGGACAACCACCAAGAGAGAGAAAACTCGACTTCTTTGATAAAAACGGAATCATAGTGTTGCGAGGGAGATAAATCACCTAAAAAAGGTAGCAATGGCTATGATACCATGTAGATTTTGAGAAGAAGAAAAGGCTTCTTATATTTCTGTGCGTGTTTACATCCCATGAGCAAGAGAATTTATACAAAGATCCTAATGCTAATTAAGAAAATAAAATAAATCTATACAATCAATCCAACTATCAAATCAAGTCAAATAAAATCAAATCTCCTAAATATAATCAAATCTCCTAAAATCATGCTAATCAACACTGCTAAATCAAATCTCCTTGAATCATGCTAATAAACATTGATAAACCCAATACTTCCTCTTCAAGAACGGGCTTTAATAAGTCAATATTATCGTGAGCTGACACTCTAAGAAGATCTGGAACAGACTATGAGGGTCTTTGGGACACTGGTTCTGAATACAAGGACGTTTAAAAGGCTACAATCTGTCACTAATAGTGTTCTCTTCCAACACTACACCATTTACCTCCAATTTATTAATGTGATTGTATCTGTGATGTGAGTTTATCTCTCACCTTTATATCTTTCTCCTCCTTCCATCAAAAAAAGTTTTCCATCTTCCGAAAGAATTTGGCATTCTATCGACCTATTGCAACCACAAACTTCATAATTTTTGCAGTACTGGAAGAACATTGATATAGGGTTCAGGATTCTTTGGGAGGCTTTTATAGGTTCTTATATCTACTTTCTATTTTGTTTAATAGTTTGGAGATTTAATTCTTTGTTATATAGGAGTTTAAGAAAGTATTTTTGGGTTCTGAAAGTATTTACAAGGATTTTTATTCTAGTTATTTCTTTAGATGAAGCAAGAAGGTTTCATTATAAGGCATCAAGAAGATGCAATAAGTATAAAAGAGATGTAGTAGTTTAGCTCCAACACATGAGTGAACTATGCTAAGACTAGGGAGCTAACGAAATCCCTCTTTCCTAGTTATCTGGGCTCTTTATATTTGTTTGCAATCTAAAATAGATCAAAATTAAGTTCACGCAAATATTAATTTGATATTAGTATTGTAAAGGTTTAGGATACTACTCCATACTTATTAGATGATTTTATTTATTTGGATGTCTAACAAGTATGGAGTAGTATCCTGAGTATTGTGCCTATACATATGTCACAACCCAAAATCGATTAAAGGTCGTGATGGCGCCGGACACCGCTGTCAGACAAGCCAAGAATAAATACTTAATTTGGTTCTCATTTTAATATTTTTGAAATCATATTTCCTTCAATTAAATAGTAAAATATGAAATTTACAGAGTAAATAATAATATTTTTATCAATTTCAGTACAAGACAACCCATAATCACCCCAAAACCCGGTGTCACCAGTGTATGAGCCTCAACTAGGAATGTAAAATAAAAAATAACATTTGTCCAGAATACAAATTTGGACAGGAGAAATATAAATACTATGAAGGAGACTCTGCTGGCTGCGGATCGTAGTATAGAATGCAGCTCACCTAAGTCCCTGCAATAACCGCACCTCTGCGCCTACAAGGCCACTAGATATATATGTACCTGCACAAAATATGCAGCAAGTGTAGTATGAGTACGTAAATCAACTCGTACCCAGTAAGTATCCCGTCTAACCTCGAAGAAGTAGTGACGAGGGGTCGACTCCGACACTTACTATGGGCTAACAATAAATACTGATATTATACTTAAGTATGGATTGCATGAAATAGCTGTAAAGTCAATAGCAAGAAGTGAGTGGATAATTCTTTTACTAATAGGAATTTTTTTTTTACAAATTTATTCTCGTCATTTAACAATTTATATCTCAAGCCAAAAAAGCAATATCAATTATATTTGGTTCCAAAGATTTATCGTGCGCAAATTATGCCGAGGTCGTACGGTCCGATCCAACATAATATTTAAAATGTGCATTGCCGAGGGTCGAACGGCACGAACCATAGATGCATCTATCTGCTACCGAGGTGTTCGGCCCGCTCCATAAAAGAGAAAAATACATTAAAAACCAATTCAAGATTTATTAAAGGGCAAATATTCCAAGAATTTCAAATTCTCATTTAACGGTCAAGTAAATGAAGTTTAACCTTTTTACAATTCCTTTATCGAGTTTCTAAATGTTTTAAACAATTAAAGTAACAAGTAGGGCACAAACATCGCAGATACAACATGATATGGGTCCTAGATTACCCGGACATAAGCATAATAGTAGCTATGCACGGACTCTCGTCACCTCGTGCGTATGTAGCCCCCACAAATAGAAGCACATAATATTTTTGATTCACCTATGGGGTTAATTTCCTCTTACAAGGTTAGAAAGGAGACTTACCTAACTCCGAAGTTCAATAGCCGGCTCCCAAGCCTTTCAAACGACTCAATTCGATTCCCAACGCTCCAAACCTAGTCAATAAAGGTGCAAATCCATAAATATATACTCTAATACTCATTATAATTCAATTTACGGCAATTTCCAACTCCGCTCGAAAAGTCGATAAAAATTACCCTTGGGCCCACGTGCACGGATTCCAAAATTTTTTGAAGATAAACATTACCCATTACCCCACGAACTCAAATATATAATTCATTCCAAACTCCATGTCCATTCTCATGGTCAAAAATCCACAAATATAAATTTCTAGGTTTCTTGCAAAATCCCACAATTTCTATCAATTTTCATGTTTGAATCCATGTATAAATCTTGTATTTAACTCACAATACGCGGGAATCACTTACCTCATGAAGGATGATAAAATGGCACTCCAAAAGTGCTCCAAAATCGGCTCCCATGGACGAAATGAAGTGAAATTGAGCCAAACCCTCGTTTTAAAGAAACACACTGCCCAGCCCGACCTTCGCACCTGTGGTCCAATAGCCGCTCCTGCGGTTCCGCAGGTGCGGTCCTCAGTGCCCAGCCAAGAAATCGCACCTGCGGAAGTCTCTTCGCTTCTACGGGCATTGCAGGAGTGACCTGCTCTCGCGCATCTGCGCAATTTTACGCACTAGCGGCAGGTGCGCTTCTCCAATCCGCTTATGCGGCTCCCCCAGCTCCAGTCCATTCTCACTTCTGCAAGCAATTCGCAGCGCCCGCGATCTCGCTCCTATGGCCAAAGTCACGCAGGTGCGATTACACCAGAAGCATTAAGCTTTAGAAGATCTTAAGTCCAAAAATGGATTTGTTAACCTTCTGGAATCCACCCAAGTCCCGCGGGGCCTTAACCAATTATACCGACGTGTCCCAAAATACATTACGAACTTAGTCGAGCCCTCGAATCACATCAAACAACGCTAAAATCATGAATCACACCCCAATTCAAGCTTAATGAATTTTAGAACTTCAAACTTTTACCTTCGATGCCGAAACCTATCAAATCGCATCCGATTGACCTCAAATTTTGCATACAAGTCATAATTGACATTACGGGCCTACTCCAACTTCCGGAATCGAAATCCGACCCCGATATCAAAAAGTCCACTCCCGGTCAAACTTTCCAAAAACCTTCAAATTTCTATTTTTTCGCCAAATGAACCCGAAACGACCTACGGACCTCCAAATCCACTTCCGGACGCGCTCCTAAGTCCAGAATCACTATACGGAGCTATTCCCAGGCTCGGAATCCCAATCGGACATCGATAACATTGAAATGCACTTCAACCCAAATTTATGAAATCCTTTCAAAATGCCAATTTTCCACAATATGCGCCGAATTGCTCCAGGGTCATCCAAAACTCGATCCGGACATACGCCCAAGTCCAAAATCATCATACGAACCTGTTGGAACCTTCAAATCCCGATTCTGAGGTCGTTTACTCAAAAATCACACCTTAGTAAATTCTTCCAACTTAAAGCTTTCGAAATGAGAATTTTCTTTCTAAATCAACACCGGATTTCCCGAAATTCAATTCCGACCACACGTACAAGTCATAATACCTGAAGTGAAGCTACTCAAGGCCTCAAACCACCGAACGACGCGCTAGGGCTCAAAACGGCCGGTCGGGTCGTTACATTCTTTCCCACTTAAACATATGTTCGTCCTCGAATGTGCTAAGCATTGATCTGGAGTTGTCTGAAATCATTGTTTAACACCTCGTGCACCTACCCAGGCAACCACAACTCTGTTGAGCACATTAGCTCGAGCAAATCTGAATATCCTCCCCTTTATTTAGGAAAATAAGCCTTAGAGCCAAATTCCAACATATGAAATTCTCTACTAGGCCTACTTCCAACATACGAACACCGTTTCAATCACTATACGATGTACCAATACATGATTGTATACTCTCACTAAATTCACACCATGCACCGCATTATTCACATGCCCATAATAACATCCTTTGACAACAATAGCCGAAATCCCATGAATCTGATGCTCATGACACACCTCATGACACCTATAAGTCTTGTTCCAACTCTTGCAATACTGCCACGATGGAAGAGATGTGTAGAAATTCATAACCAACTTCCGAGTCAACGAATCATTGAGTCTCTCCTCCCGACAAGAACCATCACCTCATTATGAACCAAATAACGATATTTGCTCTTAAATATACCTCATATAAATCTGATCGCACTAATCTTAGGTCCAAAAATCTCATCTCACCCAGTACAAACTGCTCAGACAATAAGCCACCTCAGACACTGCCAAAAGTCTCATATGATGCCACAATGTGCCAACAAGCTACAAACTCGAATGTGATACATAAGGAAATGAACTCTGGAAAGATCTAATCAACCCACGTAACTAATTTAAACAACCAAAAAGATATTATGAACCTTCCTCAGGAAATGAGAAGAAGAACACGCAATAATAGATATGGGAAACTGTACTAAATATGCGACGTGTAACCCGATCCACACATGATACTATTGCGACGTGCAATCTGATCCAACCATGATACCCATGGCGGCGTGCCACCCGATCCAAACAACATATATGTGGCGGCGTGCCACCCGATCCAACCATATAATTGTGGCGGCGTGCCATCCTATCCACACATAATAATCTAAAGAAAACACACATCGAGTCGTAACGCTTATACTCACGAAATACCCGAATATCAACCATAAGCACACCCAGTGCATAATACAAATCCTGGGGAGACGGGTAGCGTCACGCGTTATAAAACTCAAGCACAACTAAGGTATGATATATGATATGCATCTCGAGAGCCATCCTGCTCACATAACACCACAAACTATACGGGATCTCAATACGAGTGCGAATAATCAAACCGCCTCATAACCCACATGGCACAATAGATACTACACGGAAGGGCCGACAACAGAACTATCATCCAAGGCCCGAAGACCCCTCTGAAAACAATGCTATGATGAAATTAACACATTCGGCCCGATATAGAGCCCACATTCACATTTAGATCCATCCACGAACCTCAAGACGATTCTGATAGTACCGCACTGGGCTAATAACCCTTCAAGGACCCACGATGACCTATTCACGACACACAAGAACAACCGTCAAATCCGAAACAAACTCACATGGTCCACATACCAAAGAATAGAATGCCTCTAAGGCATAAACTCTTGCACTTGCGATATTACCCCGACCTCCATATTCGGTCTCAATCTTTAACAATCAAGTGAGTGACATGTCACACTTATACAAATCTCCCCGTGGGGCATGCTCCCACGACCATTCCGCTCAGGTAGCAAGGTCTGCACATCCATACCACCAGTCATTCTAGTTCTGTAGAGTGAGTCAAAAATCTGCAAGTCAATACACAAAGCCTCTTCCACATGACACTGATCTTGGGTGATGCTAAAGACAATACCAGCTTACTCTAAACATTTGAATTCTTCCCTGCTCATCCGAACTCTTGACATTCTTGTCAACATCAACTGCAACCTTGATCCTCAACTTCCAATTCCCATGCTGCTCACTACACCTAACATATCAATACGTGATAGTACAATAATTTCATCATAACTCGTGATCCACTAATAGAATAAACTCTCCATCACATAGCAACCTTTTACTTAACTCATTTCAGGAGAACCATTGCAACATGCGACTGAATTCCCATAGCCGCAGAAAATACAATCCTCAAGTAGTGGTCTAAACCACCATAACTATCCTGGGACCCATCTACACATAACAGGCCATAATACTCGAATGACTCCAAATAAAATCAATTACGGCGGCCGTCAAGCCTCGCATGTACCACCACAAATCACATGTATAACTTAACATGCTGAAGGAACTGATCATTGCAACCATCGTGCCAATTCAACCATTGCTAACCGATACGACTTCTTCTAATTTACTTTGGACTTGCTTTAGGAATAATAATAGCTCCATTCAAAATATCATGAACCCAAATCCGCACACACCCTGAGTGACCTTATTTCACGAGACCACGTTGTCTCAAAACCCACGAACCATCTCATACCCTCCTTGTGCGCATATTCGCATCTTCAACTGGTATACCCATTCTGGTAATTCCTCTATGACTCCAAAGTTACTTTCCCCCATTCCTTCAATGCTACACCGCAGACCAAAGATAACGTAGAACACTCCCGGCCCCTTTCATAATCCACTGCAAAAGTTTGATACTTAACCATACTACAGACTCGATATCCTTAGGCACCGCACTTTACATTTTTAAATCCACTAGGACCATTGTTGAAAGTCACCCACTCTGACTTGTTCCCAATTATGATCAAACTCCAAAGCCCTGCTAGCACATGAACACTCTCTCAAAGAAGCACTCGGCTGACTCACTTTCCTTGTACATCACATCTACACGAAGCATAAACTCTGAGTCTTCCCAAAGCCTGAACATGAATAGATAAGGTCAATTATAGAACACATTCCTCAAATCCTTTGCTCAAATTACCACTGATGTTCTCTTTATTTAGTCGCAATAACCCACCAATATGCAGATAACTAGAAACCTCACAAGTAGATAACCATGCAATCCAATCGTAGGTGGTGGGGCTCTCCCACTTAGCTTGGAGCTACCATTGCATAACTTTGGAACCCACCAAGACTCCTTATCCCTCATTGATATGATTTTTCATAATCAACCCGCCAAATTCCTCGAAATCCTTATGTTAAACATTTTCATGAACATTCTAAATCACTAGCCACATTCACATATTCGACCTCTTACTGGATAGCCAGTAAAATCCTTCGTAGAGTCTTCGTCAACACCACACGACCACTAACCTGCTCACAGGAGATAACCCACCTGTGGAAATTACATGCCGACATCTTCCAACAGCGCTGCACCGAGTACAATTACTATAAAATCAATAAACCACCCTGAGCCCGTGCCCATTCACCAGCTGTACAAGTTCGTTCACTCCCCATTGACATCAACTAAAGGTGCGACGATACATTCTAATCAAAAGTCATGTTGCATCCCTCTTCATATTAAGCAACTCCCTCATGTCACACCCAATCTTCCTTAATATAGCAGCCAATATTCCAATTTAAGCATGTAGACCTAGTCACTGTCCACCATGAATCCCAAATCACTCTAACTTCCCCCAAGGCGTGTGGCTATCCCACCACCGAACTCGTATGCTGCTCTACCACTCTCCCACTTTGGTCAAACCCTCTCCTTTAAGAAACTACTCGACTTCTATTTCTCACACTTGGCCTTCTAGAATTTTAACTACCGCAAGACACCCCCCCCAACATGTCCTTCCCCATCCTTCGCTACCCAGTTGTTGCCTTAAATCAAAATCTATCTCTGTAGCACTTGAACCAATCGATCGCTACCAACTTTAAACCTTTCCTATGATCATCTTTCTTGAGCCATCAACATTAGAAACACCGATTCGATTCAAATCACTACACCCCGTTATTTCTGACAACCGTTTCTCCGGCACCATTTCACAATACCCCGCCTCGAATGCGAATTTAAGAAGACCACAACATCGGCGAACCTAACGCATCCAATCCAGGACGATGACACCACATCACAGATGAAAATTCAACCGCGCTCGATCAACCCAAACCTGAACGTTCGTAGTCCGACTGCCTCTTCTCCGTCGGAACTAAATGTTAAACCTCTAAGCCGTGAAATGAGAAGTCCTTCTACCAAGTCATTTACTGTCGCGATCCATAAATAAGCACTCTACCATTACACCAATACTATGCGATAGCAGTGCCCGAATCATCATAACAATAAGTGCCAAATCTCAAACCATAGGCAATGCTGATACTGAGATGAAATGGCAGAACGGCCTTCCACAAGGCGACGACAATAGCCCAATCAAATACGCAGGGAGAAACATCCCGCACCACATCTGCAGTACCATTAAAATTCCTCAATTTTCAAATTTATAACAAGCGCTTCACATCGCACAAGATTGAATAGGAAGGAAATGAAGGAATAAGCCTCAAAGGAATCAAATCGCACGATGAGGAATCAAGAAGGGAAGTGCTCCTAACTGTCCGGTAGCCTCTCGAAGATAAGTATAGACGTCTCCATACAGATCCGCGAGACTCTACTAGACTCGCTCATGACTCGTGAGACCTAAGTGAACCTAGTGCTCTGATACCATGTTGTCACGACCCAAAATTCATTAAAGGTCGTGATGGTGTCGGACACCGCTGGCAGGCAAGCCAAGAATAAATACTTAATTTGGTTCTCATTTTAATATTTTTGAAATCATATTTCCTTCAATTAAATAGTAAAATATGGAATTTACAAAGTAAATAATAATAGTTTTAACAATTTCAGTATAGGACAACCCATAATCACCCCAAAACCAGGTGTCACCAGTACATGAGCCTCAACTAGGAATGTAAAATAAAATACAACATCTGTCCGGAATACAAATTTGGACAGGAGAAACATAAATACTCTGAAGGAGACTCTGCTGGCTACGGATAGTAGTATAGAATGCAGCTCACCTAAGTCCCCGCAATAACCGCACCTCTACGCCCACAAGGCCACTAAATATATATGTACCTGCACAAAATGTGCAGCAAGTGTAGTATGAGTACGTAAATCAACGCATACCCAGTAAGTATCCCGTTTAACCTCGAAGAAGTAGTGACGAGGGGTCGACTCCGACACTTACTATAGGCTAACAATAAATACTGATATTATACTTAAGCATGCATTGTATGAAATAGTTGTAAACTCAATAGCAAGAAGTGAGTGGGCAATTCTTTTACTAATAGGAAATTTTTTTTTCAAACTTATTCTCGTCATTTTACAATTTATATCTCAAGCCAAAGAAGCAATATCAATTATATTTGGTTCCAAAGATTTATCATGCGCAAACTATGTCGAGGCCGTATGGCCCAATCCAACATAATATTTAAACTGTGCACAGTCGAGGGTCGAACAACACGAACCATAGATGCATCTATCTGCTACCGAGGCGTTCGGCCCGCTCCACAAAAGAGAAAAACACATTAAACAAACAATTCAAGATTTAATAAGGGGCAAATATTTCAAGAATTTTAAATTCTCATTTAACGGTCAAGTAAATGAAGTTTAACCTTTTTACAATTCTTTTATAGAGTTTATTAATGTTTTAAACAATTAAATTAACAAGTAGGGCGCAAACATTGCAAGTACAACATGATATGGGTCCTAGACTACCCGGACATGAGCATAATAGTAGCTACGCATAGACTTTCGTCACCTCATGCGTACGTATCCCCTACAAATAGAAGCACATAATAATTTGATTCACCTATGGGGTTAATTCTCTCTTACAAGGTTAGAAAGGAGACTTACCTCGCTCCGAAGTTCCATACCCGACTCCCAAGCCTTTCAAACGACTCAATTCGATGCCCAACGCTCCAAAACTAGTCAATAAAGGTGCAAATCCATACATATATACTCTAATACTTCTTATAATTCAATTTATGACAATTTCCAACTCCGCTCAAAAAGTCGATAAAAATCACCCTCGGGCCCACGTGCCCGGATTCAGAAAATTTTCGAAGATAAACATTACCCATAACCCCACGAACTCAAATATGTAAATCATTCCAAACTCTATGTCCAATCTCGTGGTCAAAAATCCAAAAATATAAATTTCTAGGTTTCTTTCAAAATCCCATAATTTCTATTAATTTTCATGCTTGAATCCATGTATAAATCTTGTATTTAACTCACAATACATGGGAATCACTTACCTCATGAAGGATGATAAAATGGCACTCCAAAAGTGCTCCAAAATCGGCTCCCATGGACGAAATGAAGTGAAATTGAGTCAAACCCTCGTTTTAAAGAAACACACTGCCCAGCCCGACCTTCGCACCTGCGGTCCAATAGCCACTCCTGCAGCTCCGCAGGTGCGGTCCAAATTCCGCTCATATGGTCCTCAGTGCCCAGCCAAGAACTCGCACCTGCGGAAGTCTCTTCGCTTTTGCGGGCATCGCATGTGCGACCTGTTCTCGCGCATCTGCGTAATTTTACGCACCAGTGGCAGCTGCCTCGCTCATGCGCACTCGCATGTGCGCTTCTCCAATCCGCTTCTGCGGATCCCCCAGCTCTAGTCCATTCTCACTTCTGCGAGAAATTCGCCGCGCCCCCAATCACGCACCTGCGGCCAAAGTCACGCAGGTGCCATTACAGCAGAAACATTAAGCTTTAGAAATTCTTAAGTCCGTAAATCGATCTTTTAACCTTTTGGAACCCACCCGAGGCCTCCGGGACCTTAACCAATTATACCAACTCATCCCAAAATACATTACGAACTTAGTCGAGCCTTCAAACCATATCAAACAACGCTTAAACCATGAATCGCACCCCAATTCAAGCTTAATGAACTTTAGAACTTCAAACGTTTACCTTCGATGCCGAAACCTATGAAATCACATCCGATTGACCTCAAATTTTGTACACAAGTCATAATTGACATTACGGACCTACTCCAACTTTCGAAATCGGAATCCGGCCCTGATATCAAAAAGTCTACTTTCGGTCAAACTTTCCAAAAACCTTCAAATTTCTATTTTTTTCGCCAAATGATCCTGAAACGACCTACAGACCTCCAAATCCACTTCCGGTCGCGCCCCTAAGTCCAGAATCACCATACATAGCTATTCTCAGGTTTAAAATCCCAATCGAACATTGATAACATTGAAATGCAGTTCAACCCAAATTTATGAAATCTTTCTAAAATGCCAACTTTCCGCAATAGGCGTTGAAACGCTCCCGGGTCATCCAAAACCCGATCCGGACATATGTCCAAGTCCAAAATCATCATACGAACCTGTTGGAACCTTAAAATCCCGATTCCGCCGTCGTTCACTCAAAAACTATACCTTAGTAAATTCTTCCAATTTAAAACTTTCGAAATGAGTATTTTCTTTCTAAATCAACTCCGAATTTCCCGAAATTCAATTTCGACCACACGTACAAGTCATAATACCTGAAGTGAAGCTACTCAAGGTCTCAAACTGCCAAACGATATGCTAGGGCTCAAAACGACCGGTCTGATCGTTACAACATAATTATTTTATCATTTTAGTTGATAATAAATGATTACTTTTTTAGTTGATTTGCTATATGCATACGCAGACCCCTATAATAATGTTGTTGTTGTTGTTGCTATATGTATAGGCTATATTCTTAATGGATAAAAGTTGAAAATACATATTGAATAGGAATGATCCTTTATATGAGAATGGCGCCAAACACTTTCTTCATTTTGCCTTATTAAATGGGCTTGATGCATCTGAAATCTCATGTCCATGCTAAAAGTGTCGTAATATAAAATTTGTCCAAATAAATTTGACTGTTGAACACATTGTGGCTGATGAATTTCTAACTATTTACACCATTTGAATTTTTCATGTTAAGGAATCATCTTCATCAATGTTTGTTTATCGATTAGATAGAGACGATGAAATACTATACTTTTTATATGATGATTTTCGAGTTCTTTCTAGTTTCTATAACTGACTTTGTTGAGATGGACAGTCAATGGAGATAAATTTGGTGGGTCAAATCAATGTGGGGGTTAGATAATAAGATTGAGAAATTTTTTATCTAGTTGAAATAAATTGAGTGTGTCTTATAAAAAAAGTTGAGCGTAATCACATGTAAGTAAATATTCGTTACTTTTTTCTCTTATTCATCTATTACATTTAAAGTGTCTTAATTGTCTTAATGGATGGAATAATAATTTATTTTTTATGTTGCTAGAGTTTCTAAACGATATATTTCCTAAAGGTAAAACATTGTCCAAGTCCTTTGATGATGTAGAAAAAAACTATTAAGGATTTAGGGCTTGGACACAAAAATATAAATGTATGTCAAAATGATTGTATGATCTATTGGAATGAGACAAAAAGTAAAACGGATTGTACATTTT
The DNA here is from genome assembly GCF_000390325.3 of Nicotiana tomentosiformis. Classification (NCBI taxonomy): domain Eukaryota; kingdom Viridiplantae; phylum Streptophyta; class Magnoliopsida; order Solanales; family Solanaceae; genus Nicotiana; species Nicotiana tomentosiformis. The sequence continues at coordinate 42,748,226 of NC_090822.1, forward strand.
GCAAAGCTCTAAGATACAAACAACTTGAAGAAGAATCAATTAGTTGTAGTTCAGAAACCTCAAAAATTCCAGCAAATGTATTTAGATATTTCCGGTTGATACCAAGGCTTCAAAAACTATTCATGTCATATGAAACATCTATTCAAATGAGATCACATGCTAAAGGTTGCACTAGAGACGAAGTAATGTGACTTTCCACTGAGAGTATTGCTTGGAGATAATTTGACGAATCGCATCCAGATTTTGCTCAAGGTCCTCGGAATGTTATATTTGGATTGGCTTTAGTCCATTCAAGTCTATCTCTCTTTTTCTTTTCTGGAAGATCAACTCTATGTCTATCTCAAATAGCACATGACCAGTTGTCTTGATTCAATATAACTTACCACTGCAATTGTACACGAAACAATCATATATGATATTAACAGTGATTATTGATGGTCCTTTTGTGGTGGATAATGATATTGATATCAATTTATGACTCATATTTAATTGGTTAAAAGAATTATAGATTAGTGTTGACAATTATGATGCATTAAACAATCGCATGTTCCCGATGCGTGCATTATTTCTATTGGACAAACAGTGAATTCCTTGCACTAGGTAACTTATCTAAGTGTCATCAAATTAGTTTTCACATATCACGATAAGTTGCTTGGAAAATCATTGATTTCCCAAAACAATGATGCACGCATCCGAAACATATGATTGTTTGATGCAACACCAACTAATAATTCTTTTAACTTATCAACTAAAGGTCGTAGATAGACATCAATATCGGCATTCAATGCATAAGGCCATCAATAATCATTGATAGTAGGGTAAAGGGCCAAGTTTGCCCTTGAACTATTCGAAATGGGACAACTTTGTCCTCCAATTCATATTTGGCATAAAAATGCCCTCGTCATTAGCCAAAGTAGCACAAAACTTCCCTCCTCGTTAACGATTAATCCAACTCGGATGAAATATGGCCAATTTTACCCTTGAACTATTTGAAATGGGATAATTCTATCCTTCACCAATAGGTTATTCAATATCATTCCCAAAACTTCGAAAGCAGTGTATTTAGGCCTCTAGTCGTTTTTAACATATTATAAATCACCCTTTACAATTTTCTTTTATTTGCTTTATAATTGAGTAATAAATATTGAACCGGCAACAAATTCTTGTTCCTGATTACAAATCTTCACAAATTGATTCAACTTTATTGGAAAAATAAATCTTTTTTGTGTTGTCAACTAATAAAATGGTATATATACAATGTTCACATAGTATAAAGTTAAATTGAATGTCTAACGAACATTAATAAGGAGTGATCGAATGTTAAAAGTATAATTGAATAAAAACTAGCATTTTGATGAACTTAACTATCTCAACACTTTTACTTTAACCTATTAATTGATCACTAGACCAAGACTCATAGAAATTATAGACTAAAAGAGAATATCACAATCTAATGATAAAAACTTCATTTTCATATTTGACCTTTTTTCTATAAGGTTTACACAAAGTTGTATGGTTCAGATATTAAATGTTTGGAAAATTAACCTAAAACTCCTATATTTACATAGCATATACTTTTTGTACCTATTATATATCAATTTTGGCAAAAATAGCTAGGAAAACTAACTTAAAGGGCCTCAACTTTCTTTCATTTTCTCCAAACAAAATAGCTTCTCCGTAATACTTGGAGTTTTCTGATGCATTTTGCAAAACATTCTTGTTAGCAATTAATTTAATCAAGAAATTATGCAGCTTGTTCAATTTACTTAGTATCCAAAAATGTATTTGTATAATATATATAATTATTTCATGCACAACCATGATGGCAAATTACATGGAACCAAGACAATTGGCAATAAGCTATGTGAGATAGACAGACTTAAATGGACTAAAGTCATACGAAGATAATCCAAGTCTAACATCCTAAGGATCTCGAGCAAAATCTAGATGTGATTTATCAAGTTTTCTCTAAGCAATATTATCAACAAGATTTTGCATTTCTATGTCTCTAGTGTGACCTTCAGCATGCTATCTCATTTAAGTAGATATTTTAGATGAGCCTTGGTATCAATGAAAAGCATCTAAATACCTTTGTTGGATTTTTGAGGTTTCCGAGCTATAACTAATTGATGCACCTATAAATTATTTATCTCTTGGAGATTTGGAACTTATAATCTATTCTATCTTTTGTCTCATTCCAATAGATTATACCGTAATGGGGACACGCGTGTATCTGTTTGTATTCAAGCTCTAAATTTAAAAAAAAATCTTTGCAACATTAAAGGACTTGGATAATGTTTCTCCTTTAGAAAATCTTTTAGCAACTCTAGCAGCATAGAAAATAAATTATTGCTCTACCCATTGAGACACTTTAAATGTAATAAACGAGCAAGGAAAGAAAGTAATGAATATTTGATTTGCAATTATAAATCACGCTTAGCTTATTTCATTTAAGTTAAAAAATTCTTCAGTCTTCTTATCAAACTTCCTTCTATGTTGATTTGACCGATCAAATCTATCATCAGTATTGTCCACATCAACAAAGTCTCTTTCAGGAGGAACTCAAAAAATATCATGTAACAAATCTTATATTTCATCTCCCCTATCCAATTGATTAACGGACATGGATGAAGATGATATATTGCCATGAAAAATCCAAGTATTGTAACTAGTTAGAAATCCATCAATCACAATGTATTCAATAAACAAATCTTTTGGAATAAATTTCATATTACGACACTTTCGGCATGGACACAAGATTTTTGATCCATCAAGCCTATCTAATGAAGCAAAATGAAGAAAATCTTTGGCTCCGTTCTCATATAATGAATCATTCTTATTCAATATGTTTATCCTATTCTTATTCTTATATATATATATATATATAGAAAGAGGATGATAAAAAAGTATGTCATTCATCATCAACTAAAAACATTGATAAAATAAATATACATAGGCATAATATTCAAAAATTAGAAAGGATAAATCACAACATATGCATATTTACATCATACTTTACTAATGAATAAAGAGATATTGTCCATAACAATGATCAAAAAAATATATCCAGATTCAATTTCTTTTTCTAAAGTTAATCTCGCGAACCAAAGTTTTAAACATTTTATGGTGGCTAAGCAATATCAAACTACTAGACACCCAAAAAATAAAATAATCTAACAAGGACAGAGTAGTATTTTGAGTTAATCCAACTTTTACGGAACTAATATCAAATTAATATTTGATTTAACTTAATTTAGATCTATTTTAGAATGCAAACAAATATAAAGAGCCTAATTAGTAAAAATGGCGTGTGGTAGCCACTAAATAAGGTGGTGTTTATTTTTTATCCACCAATTCTAATGTTGAGCAAAAATAGCCACTACTCTATTAAAATTAATATGAAAAGATATTTTTACCCTTTCTTCTATTTCTTTTATTCCCAAACTCTTCCTTTATACGCGTCTCTCATTTAAGTTCAGAGCCAAAATTTCATAGGCAAAATTTCGCTCCCTCAATATCGTTCCTGCATGTAACTCTCTTCTCTCGATTGAAGTTCAGAGCCAAAATTTCATAAACAAAATTTCGCTCCCTCAATATCGTTTCTGCCCAGCCCACAATAATTCTCTGCGTATACTTTGTCCAACTTAATCTCTTCTCCTTTGTCATCTTCTCTGCAGCGAACCAGCGTACTGGTATGTTTTCGATTTTGCTTTTATGCATTTTTCTTTTTGTATATCTCTAATCGTGATCAATGTTGTGTTTGTCATCAAGTATGTGTGAAATATCCAAAATAATGATTATAACTTGATTCATTGAGGAATAAGGTGCGAATTTTTGTGAGAAAGTTATTGAGAACCTTTTGGTATTGAAATGTGTTTGTGGTTCAATCAATATATTGATTATGTAAGGACATTTTAGAAAAATAGTCCTAAGAATTTGTAAGCTAACTGTGTTTAGGAATTTTAGTTAACTGTGCTTCTATTAAAGATGCATCTAATTAGGTCCTGAATTTTAATTTTTTAGTTTAAATATTAAGGACATTTCAGAAAAATAGTCCTATGAATTTGTAAGCTAATTTTAGTTAATTATGCTTCTATTAAAGATGCATCTAATTAGGTCCTGGATTTTAGTTTTTTAGTTTAAATATTAAGAACATTTTAGAAAAATAGTCCTAAGAATTTGTAAGCTAATTTTAGTTAATTGTGCTTCTATTAAAGATGCATCTAATTAGGTCCTGGATTTTAGTTTTTTAGTTTAAATATTAAGGACATTTCAGAAAAATAGTCCTAAGAATTTGTAAGCTAATTTTAGTTTATTGTTCTTCTATTAAATATGCATCTACTTAGGTCCTGGATTTTAGTTTTGTAGTTTAAATATTAAGAACATTTCAAAAAAATAGTCCTAAGAATTTGTAAGCTAATTTTAGTTTACTCTTCTTCTATTAAAGATGCATCTACTTAGGTCCTGGATTTTAGTTTTGTAGTTTAAATATTAAGGACATTTCAGAAAAATAGTCCTAATGTTTACGTTCTATTTCCTTCTTTGTAGTGTGCTAATGGAAGGAGATCGTGTTTTAGAGTTTGATGATTGGCGTAATTCGATGAGCTATTGGAAAGGAGATTTTCAGTATAAGGAAACAATAAAAATTTTCTTGTCGAACACGCAATGGAAGAAGTTGAGGGATGGTGTTTTCAGAATCTTTTTCCGATTACAAGGTGTAAAGTTTTGTGGTAGACTTATTCATTGTGTGTTGCTTTCAGAAATTATAAGCAATGACTCGCATTCAATGACATTCAAGGTTTTTGATCATGAAGTGAAGTTTACACGTGAAGCGTTCCAGATAATTACTGGGTTGAAATGTTCTTCTTCAGTGGACTTCAAAGTTTTATGTGAAAGAGAGAATAGGCTTCCGAAAGTCTACTTCCCTGGAAAGGATAGAATCGAGTTAGGCGATTTGTGGCATTTTATTACTAGTTACCCATATGGTACAATTGCATCATTTGTAGGCAGCCATGACGATGCGGTTAAGTTGGCAATAATTTATTTTATTGAATCTGTGTTGATGGGGAAGCGCAAGAATCGGAATGTGTCTGAGCGGGTAATGAAAATCGTAGATGACGATGAACTCTGCTCTTCTTTCAATTGAGGCTCTCTTTGTTATGAAAAGTTACTAAAATCATTGAAGAGTTTCTTGAAGCCCAAAAAAAATACTTCAGACAATGAGAATGAGAAAGAGAAAGAGAGAGAGAAAGATAAAGATAAAGAGAAGGATAGCTATACTATACTTGGCTTCCCTTTCGCCTTCTATGTTTGGATTATGGAACTATTCCCAATTTTTCAGGAAAAATAATTTGTGAACTTCAGAGAATGTGGGTTCCCTCGGATGCTATGTTATTCAGATATGAAATCTCCACATTATGACACTCTATGTAAAAAGTACTTCCATAATGAAAAAGTAAGTTAATAGGATTACTAGCTATTTTTTTGTTTATGTGTTTTAATTCTGAATACTTACATTTTTTTTCTTATATAATAGTTGTATCAGTTGTTCGAGATGGTACCATTTATTTCTTCTGAAGTAGATGCGGAGCCCGCTAGTGTGCATGTGCCATTGTCTCAAGATCAAAGTTCAATGCCTTCAACACAATTTGATGAAGTCTTGCTTAAGGAAATTGTTAACGTAGGTTTTCTGTCTTTGAATACCATTAGTTTATTATTTGCTTATTTTTGCTTAAGAGACTTTTTTGTTTTTATGGTTTTTGATTCAGAGATTATCGGAGAAGTTCAAAAAGGATATGGAGGCAGAATGTACTAGAATACATCAAAAAATAGCTTTATTAGAAAAAAGGATTCAAAATGACATCAAGGTAATATCCTTAATTTTTGTGCTTGTAACTCTAAGTTAAGGACACCATGTCCTTAATTTTTGAGCTTGTAACTCTAAGTTTAGGACTTCCTATCCTTAACTTTTGAACTTGTAACTCTAAGTTCAGGACTACATGTCCTTAACTTTTTAACTTGTAACTCTAAGTTCATGACTACATGTCCTTATTTTTTGAACTTGGAACTCTAAGTTAAGTACTACATGTCCTTAATTTCTGTGCTTGTAACTCTAAGTTAAGGACCAAGTGTCCTTAATTTGTGAGCTTGTAACTTGAAGTTTAGGACTACCTGTCCTTAACTTTTTAACTTGTAACTCTAAGTTCAAAACTACATATCCTTAACTTTATAACTTGTAACTCTAAGTTCGGGACTACATGTCCTTATTTTTTGAACTTGGAACTCTAAGTTCAAGACTACCTGTCCTTTCTGTACTTGTAACTCTAAGTTAAAGACCAAGTGTCCTTAATTTGTGAGTTTGTAACTTGAAGTTTAGGACTACCTGTCCTTAACTTTTTAACTTGTAACTCTAAGTTCAGGACTACATGTCCTTAACTTTTTAACTTGTAACTCTAAGTTCAGGACTACATGTCCTTAATTTCTGTGCTTGTACCTCTAAGTTAAGGACCAAGTGTCCTTAATTTATAAGCTTGTAACTTGAAGTTTAGGACTACCTGTCCTTAACTTTTTAACTTGTAACTCTAAGTTCAAAACTACATGTCCTTAACTTTTTAACTTGTAACTCTAAGTTCGGGACTACATGTCCTTATTTTTTGAACTTGGAACTCTAAGTTCAGGACTACCTGTCCTTAATTTCTGTACTTGTAACTCTAAGTTAAAGACCAAGTGTCCTTAATTTGTGAGCTTGTAATTTGAAGTTTAGGACTACTTGTCCTTAACTTTTTAACTTGTAACTCTAAGTTCAGGACTACATGTCCTTAACTTTTTAACTTGTAACTCTAAGTTCAAGACTACATGTCCTTATTTTTTGAACTTGGAACTTTAAGTTCAGGACTACCTGTCCTTAATTTCTGTGCTTGTAACTCTAAGTTAAAGACCAAGTGTCCTTAATTTGTGAGCTTGTAACTTGAAGTTTAGGACTACCTGTCCTTAAATTTTTAACTTGTAACTCTAAGTTCATGACTACATGTCCTTAACTTTATAACTTGTAACTCTAAGTTCAGGACTACATGTCCTTATTTTTTTATCTTGGAACTCTAAGTTCAGGACTACCTGTCCTTAATTTATGTGCTTGTAACTTGAAGTTTAGGAATACATGTCCTTAACTTTTTAACTTGTAACTCTAAGTTCAGGATTATATGTCCTTAACTTTTTAACTTGTAACTCTAAGTTCAGGACTACATGTCCTTATTTTTTGAACTTGGAACTCTAAGTTCAGGACTACTTGTCCTTAATTTCTGTGCTTGTAACTCTAAGTTAAAGACCAAGTGTCCTTAATTTGTGAGCTTGTAACTTGAAGTTTAGGACTACCTGTCCTTAACTTTTTAACTTGAAACTCTAAGTTCAGGACTGCATGTCCTTAATTTCTGTTCTTGTAACTCTAAGTTAAGGAACACTTGTCCTTAATTTGTGAGCTTGTACCTCTATGTTAAGGACCAAGTATCCGTAACTTATAAGCAGCTAACATTCTGATTCTTATTTTAAATACTATCTCACAGGCTTTAAAGAAAAACCTAGGAGCAAAGATTGATACTTTATTGAAGCTTCTTGACAAACCTCATGAAAGGACCATAGAGAGAGAACCTAGTGTTCCAATTAGCAAAGATGCAGTGGATGATCAATATGATGATATAGATGTGCATGTAGAATATCATTATGAAAGCAATTATAGAGATGCGCATCTAGAAGATGAAACTGATATTGGCATCAAAATTGGGAAAGGTTAGATACAGTTTTTGAATTTGTTATCATTGAAATTTATATTCAATAGCGTAATACATATAAACTTTTTTGTGATTACAAATGTGTGTAGAATCTTTTGATGGAGTGCAAGTTCAAGATGGAATGGGATGTCAAGACTAGGAAAATCCAAAAGAGACAAGTGTAATAGAAATAATTTGTAAATCTGGAGTGCAGTCTCAGGATTTAGAAAATCCATTGGGAACAAGCATAAGTGATATTGTATGCAAATATGTTGAAGAAATATTTGATCTATCTACACCTCTCTCACTTAAAGAGAAAGTCGAGTTATCTCTTTCCTGAAGGCTTGACACATGGTCGAGAAGGGTTGTTTGGCTTATCTAGCTTATGTTTGGGATACTGCTGTAGAGACTCCGGCGATTGATTCAGTGCCAGTGGTTCGGGAGTTCTCCGATGTGTTTTCTTCTAATCTTCCAGGAATGCCACCAGATTGTGATATCGATTTCTGCATTGATTTGGATCCAGGTGCACAGCCTATCTCCATTCCACCGTACCGCATGGCTCTGAAAGAGTTGAAGGAATTGAAGGAATAGCTTGAGGATTTGCTAGCAAAGGTGTTCGTCAGACCGAGTGTGTCTCCTTGGGGTGTACCGTTGTTATTCGTGAAGAAGAAAGATGGGACTATGCGGATGTGCATTGATTACTGCCAGTTGAACAAAGTTACCATTAAGAACAAGTACCTGTTGTCGCGTATTGATGATTTGTTTGACCAGTTGCTCGGTGCCAGGGTGTTCTCTAAGATCGACTTGAGATCGGGGTATCATCAGTTGAAGATTCATGATTCGGATGTTCCGAAGACGGCTTTCCGGACTATATATGGCCACTATGAGTTTCTAGTGATGTCCTTCGGCTTGACTAACACCCCAACGGTGTTTATGGATTTGATGAACCATGTATTTAGGCCATATATTGACTCGTTTGTCATTGTCTTCATTGATGACATATTGATTTACTCGCGTAGCATGGAGGAGCACGAGTAGCATTTGAGAGTGGTGCTTCAGACCTTGCGGGCACAGAAGCTATATGCTAAGTTCTCCAAGTGCAAGTTTTGGTTAGATTCTATAGCATTCTTGGGGCATGTTGTATCAGGCGATGGTATTAAGGTAGATCCCAAGAAGATCGAGGCAGTTCAGAGTTGGCCTCGTCCTACCACAACGACTGAGATCAGGAGCTTCCTAGGGTTAGCAAGTTATTATCGCCGGTTTGTGGAGGGCTTCTCATCTATTGCAGCACCTTTGACTATATTGACCATAAGGGTGATCCGTTAGGCGAACTTCCAGAAGCTCAAGACCGCATTGATTTCAGCACCGGTGTTAGTGTTGCCTTCCGGTTCGGGAATGTACACTGTGTATCGCTACGCTTCACGCGTTGGCCTGGGTTATGTTTTGATACATGAGGGGCGAGTTATTGCATATGCTTCACGTCAGCTGAGGCCCCACGATAAGAATTACCTCGTACACAATTTGGAGTTCGCTGCGATAGTTCATGGTCTCAACATCTGGAGGCGTTATCTTTATGGGGTGTCATGTGAGGTTTACATCGATCATCGCAGCTTGCAGCATTTGTTCAAGCACAGGGATCTCAACTTGAGGCAACGCAAGTGGCTTGAGTTACTAAAATATTATGATATTACCATCCTTTATCATCCAGGCAAGGCGAATGTGGTTGCGGATGCCTTGAGCAGAAAGTCGGCGAGTATGGGTAGTTTGGCATTCATCTCAATAGAGGAGAGGCCATTAGCTTTGGACATTCAGTCCTTGGATAACATACTTGTGAGATTGGATATTTCGGAGCCCAACCTAGTTCCTGCATACATTGTCACTGAGTCTTCATTATTCGAGCAGATCAAGGCTTGTCAGTTCGACGATCGGCACTTGTTGGTTATCAAAGAGATGGTACTACAGAGTGATGCCAAGGAGGTTGCTATCGGTGAGGATGGTATTCTACGACTCAAGGGTCGCCTATGTTTCCCTAGTGTTGATGGATTGAGGGAGAAGATCCTAGATAAGGCACACAGTTCTCGGTATTCTATTCACCTAGGTGCTACAAAGATGTATTGTGACCTGAGGAAGCATTATTGGTGGCGGCGGATGAAGAAGGACATAGTTGAGTATGTAGCGAGGTTCCTAAATTGCCAGCAGGTTAAGTATGAGCATCAGAGGCCAGGCGAGCTACTCCAGCGGATGGTTATACCCGAGTGGAAATGGGAGCGCATTACTATGGACTTCGTAGTTGGGTTGCCGCGGACCTTGAAGAAGTTTGATGCAGTTTGGGTCATTATCGAAAGGTTGACCAAGTCAGCACACTTTATTCCGATTATGACTACGTATTCTTCGGAGATATTGGACCAGATTTACATCCAGGAGATTGTTCGATTGAATGGTATGCCTGTTTCCATCATATCAGATAGAGGCCCTCAGTTTACTTCGCATTTCTGGAGGGCAGTACAGAGTGAATTGGGGACTCGGGTAGAGCTAAGCACAACCTTTCATCTGCAGACCGACAGATAGTCGGAGCGGACGATTCAAATCTTGGAGGATATGCTCAAAGCATGTGTGATTGACTTCGGAGGGTAGTGGGATCGATTCTTGCCTTTGGCCGAGTTTACTTATAACAACAGTTATCAGTCTAGCATCGAGATGTATCCATTTGAGGCTTTGTATGGTCAGTAATGTTGTTTTCCCATCTGTTGGTTTGAGCCCGGCGAGTCTAGGTTATATGGTACTGATTTAGTAAAGCATGCCTTGGAAAAAATGAAGTTGATTCAGGAGCGACTTCTCACATCACAGTTCAGATAGAAGAGTTTACGCGGATCAAAAGGCGCGTGATTTATCATTTATGGTGGGCGAGAAGGTTCTCTTGAAAGTCTCGCCGATGAAGGGAATCATGAGGTTCAGGAAGAAGGGCAAGTTGAGCCCAAGGTTTATAGGCCCATTTGAGGTGTTGAGACGAGTTGGGGAGGTTTTTTATGAGCTTGCTTTACCTCCCAGTCAATCTGGAGTTCACGGTTTTCCACATGTCTATGCTCCAAAAGTATCATGCCGACATGTCGCATGTGTTAGACTACATCGTGGTTTAGCTAGATGAGAGCCTGGGTTATGACCCGGGAGCATTTCAGCGCTTAATATTGAAAGTTGGCGTATTGAAGGGTTTTCAAGTTCTTTAAGTTTCATTTGGAGTAAATTTTTGTGTTATCGAGGTTCGTTTGGGATTCCGAGCTGGGAATAGTTCTGTATGGTGATTTATGACTTGTATGCAAAATTTGGCGTCATTCCGAGTTGATTTGATAAGAATTGGACTCGCGGAAGTGTTTCTAGAAGTTCTTGAGTTTCATGATTTAATTCATGGATTTTGGCATCCGATTCGTGATTCTAGATGTTATTTCGGTGTTTTGATCGCGCGAGCGAATTCGTACGATGTTTTTAGACTTGTGTGGATGTTTGGTATGGAGCCTCGAGGTCTCGGGTGAGTTTTAGGCACAGTTCATAGTGTTTTGAAGAACTTCAGTTCTGCTGGTTTTTGACTGGTTCTTCAGGTCTCACAAATGCGAGATCTTGTTCACATTTGTGAACCTCGTATTTGCGAGAATGGTGGCACATTTGCGAGGTTGGGGTGGAACTGATGGATTCGCATTTGCGAAGGACTTTATCGCATTTGCGAAGTCACCTGGGCGTAGTATTTTTCGCATTTGTGAGTTTTCTTCCTCTTTTGTGAGATTCCATGATTCACATTTGCGACTGAGGCAGAGTAGGTCAGGTTTCGCATTTGCGATGCCTTTGTCGTATTTGCGAACCAGATGTCGCAATCTGCGATTGGTGCAAGGCCTTTTTATTACGGGACTTAGCTTCATTTCCCTCATTTCCCACTTGGTCTAAGGCGATTTTGAGAGCATTTTGTGGGGGAATTTCATTAACATCAAGAGGTAAGTGATCCCTATCAATTCTTTGGATAAATACACGAATCATGGGTAGATTTAACATGAAAAACTTGTGAAATTAAAGGAAATTTGTGGAAAAACCTAGAGTTTTGGTAAAACTCAATGTTTTAAAAGGCGTGGGCGTAAGGCGAGGCGTTTTACATATGCCTCAGCGGGGCGTAAACACATCGGAGATATTTAGTTTTTAATATTTTATAAAATAATATAATGACAGTAAATATTTATAAACAGGTAAAATTACATAAATATTGAAGAAAACTATATATATATGTGCTCCATATCTACAAAAAACTAATATATATATATATATATGTGCTCCATCTTCACAAAAAACTAATCAAAACAATCTATTATACGTTACTTACAAGCACAAGTAATTTGATTCAAAGAATAAAGTTTTCTATATGGAGGAACAAAAAGGATGATTAACCTGCAATTTGAACTTTGAATTTGCTGCTATGAAGAAAAATGTAGTTCTCTTTATATTTGTAAAAAAAATTAAATATTCGTTGCTTTTGGGAGATATTAGCAGACTAGCGGACAAGATAAAAAATTGGGAAAACCATGAATTAGGGCTTAAATCAATAAAAAAAGGTCTTTACTTTTAAATTTAATAATTTTGAGTTTATTTTTAAACCTTTTGAGTAATTATCAAACTGACTTTTAAGAATTTGGGTATTATATGAAGGACTAATTCAATAAATTTTGTTTTAATTTAAAAAAGTCTCTTGGGCTTACTCCTTACTAAAATAACGCGCCCCGAACGCCCGGGCGTACGCCCCAAATTGCAGGGCGTACGCCTCTTGAGACTTTCGCCCCACACCATCGCCCCGGGTTATTTTTGGTACGCCTCGCCCTGGGGCTCGCCCCAGAAACGCCTTTTAAAACAGAGGTAAAAATGAGATTTGGCCACGAAATTGATTATGGAATTAAGTAAAAATTATATATTTGAGTTCGTGAGACTATGGGTAATATTTATCTTCGAACATTTCTGGAATTCGGGGACGTTGGCCCGGAGATTAATTTTAAGAATCTTCCAATTTGGGTTGTGTAATTACGTTAATAGCTAAATTATGAACTAGTGAGTGTATATCGATTAATTTATATAACATTTGGCTAACTTCGGATTGTTCGACACCAAATTGGGGCTTTAGAGTGAATTCGTGGGCCGGAAAGTGTGTTTTGAGATAAGGTAAGTCTCTTGCCTAATTTTTTAAGAGGGAATTTACTCCATAGGTATTTTTAATTACTATTTACTTCTAATTGTGAGGGCTACGTACGCACGAGGTGACGAGAGTCCGTACGTAGGTACTAATCATGCTTAAGTCCGGGTAGTTTTAGGATCCAAATTATGAAATACTTGTATTGTTTTTACTCTATTTGTTAGTTTAAATGCCTAAATTATATTGAAACTTGATAAAGGATCGGTAAAGGCCAAATTTCATTTACTTTGAGTTTTGGCGGGTTATTTGACCGTTAATAGAAATTTGCTCCCTTGTGTATTAATTTTGTGATAACTTTTAAATCGGTTATTCATAGAGTATTCTCTCTTCTTGTCGAGCGGGCTGAATGCCTCCGCAGTATAATAGATGCATCTATGCTTCGTGCCGCTCGACCTTCGGCAGTGTACACATTATTCTGGATCGGGCCGTACGACCTCGGCATAAATCGTGCGTGTTAATGCTTGGAGCCCGAATACACTTGATATTATTTTCATGACTTGAGAGGTTATAATTTATTTATTGGCCCGAAATTGATTTGGAGTTAGTATGTGTTAGTTTGGGATTTTGGAATTTACTATCAGTTAAAGAATCATTTATTCGCTGCATGCTATTTTGTTATTATTATTATTATTATTATTCACATATTCCATGTCTATTTAGAATTTCTATATTTTATTATTTGCCTATAGTAAGTGTCGATGTCGACCCCTCGTCACTACTTTTTCGAGGTTAGACTGGATACTTACTGGCTACATGTTGTTTATGAACTCACGCTACACTTCTGCACTAATCATGCAGGATCTGAGGCAGGTGCATCCGGTGTTCACTCAGGCGCGCACCCCCGTTATCCTGAGGCATAGTGGTGAGCTGCTCTCTGAGTCCGTTCTGCAGCATCCATATTCTCTTTATTTTGTATTTACTTTTTGTCTATCTCATTTCAGACAGTAGTATATATGTTTTGTATATTCTACTAGTTGCTCATACACTTGTGACACCGGGTCTTGGAAACATGCTAGTAGACACTTGATGGCTTTTTAGTATTTATTTCACTACACTTGCTCTTTTATTAGTTTGCACTTTACTTTATCAAATCTTCCACTTCTCATTTATTTAATAAATAAAAATCAACTACTTTAAATTTTTTTTTTTAAAAAAGAGAATAAATACATGGCTAGTTTACTGATGGCTTGCCTAGCGGCAACGTTGGACGCCATTACGGCCTATAGATAAAATTGGATTGTGACACCCTCCTTATTTTATTTAATTACAAAGTTTGAGAATTGAGGTTTAATAGTTGTTTTTGTTGTTGGAAGGCATTCATGTCATTGTCGATGCACCCAAGGAAGTGCCAGACACTGTACCAAGTCAGCACGTGGAAATACTAACTGCTATTCTCACGACTTAAAATCACGTGATCAGCACTCGGCACACTATTCAATCCGGATTCCGAACAGACCAATTCGTACAAGAATAACCTATATGCCTAATAAATACATACAAACACATTTTTAAAAAATTAATCATTTTAATTGATTAAGACCATACATGAAATATAATCTTTAAATTCACCATTTTTAACAATTGAATATATATAAGATAATAATGTTTCTTTCATGAATAATGACAAGTGTCTATGGAATCTCTAAGACACAAGGATAAAATAAATATTGGGAGAATTTCCGACAAAGAAAAAGGAAGGAAATAACATGACGGCTACAATGGAAATGAAGTGGTGCCTCACCCTCTTACCCCAGGAATAGAGTCATTATAGCCATGCCCACTCATCACGTACTACACCTTATTTTAAAATATGTAAAGTAAGTGGTGCCTTGGAATGGGGCCTCCGATACCTGAGCACACCACCACAATACTTAATAAGTGTCATAGACTCTTTAAACTCGAGTTTCTAAGATAAGGCTTTACAAAATATATGCAACTAATATTTTATACAAAACGATAAGTAATTGCATAAATTCGTACTCTTTATCATTTTAAGTGAAAAGACTGGTAAAAGATAAATCATGATATAAACTTTTTAAGAAAATCATCTCTTACCTTTCACCCCTGACAATGACATAAATAACTACCGATCAACCTAGCAGCATGTATTTGACCCTACTTGTATGGACGACCCTACTTGACAGTTTCCACTAGTAATTCCCAAAATATTTGATATTCCAAAAATAGATTTATAGCCGAAGAGCCTCAAAGTACCTATTATTTTAAATCTTGACGTTTATAGTCAATCCAAACCATTCGAACAAAATTAAATGAAATTTTTTATCATTTCATAATAAAGAAATTAACAAAATAATATTTCAATCCTTAAAGATTTAACAAGTGATATTTTAAAATGTAAAAGTTTTAAAAACATTGAATTTCTCATTTTATAAAAAGATAACAATAAAACGCAAACATTTAATCCCTTTATCATCAATATAGGTTTTTAATAATAAACTTATAATATTAGCCTCAAGTAATTCGACTAACTAATCTTTAAAATAATATTTTTTAAAATAACACGACATTTCATATGCAATACAATATTTTAGTGTATGGAGACATCCGCACTTGCTTGTTCCCACAAGCACAAATGCACATTTATAAATAACACATCTCTTGACCCAAATCATGCTCTTAGAGAAAATCCTTCAAGAAGAGTAAATTTTATCAACTTACCACAAGTCCGAGTTTCAAAATAGTACTACGATGCTCCAATTTGTTTAAAATGCTCAAATGTCGTCGACAAGTATATATATATATATATATATATATATATATATATATATATATATATATATATATGAGTTCACATATATCAATAATGCGTCACAGCAATACCTACTAAATCAACTAATTTCCTAGCACTTAGGTCCAATTTTACAACTTTCACAAAACTCTGTATTTCACCATTTGAAGGTCAATCCTTGAATTTAAACTCCAATTCATCCATTAAATGTGTTATGGAATCTAGTCATTCCGTTAAAAACTCAAAATAACATCGTTCAAACAAACCCAACATTATTCATCTTCCATAACAACAAAATTTTCATTGTCAAAGCTAGGGTTCATCTATCTACCCGTTCAACTACTTTTTCAACTCATAAATAGCATTAAGAAATTCATTTATACTTCATAAATAAGTTTCAAGTAGTAGAAATTACCTTTGGAAGCAAACCCTAAAAAATTTCTCTTCTGGTGTTCTTGGTTGATTGGATGAAATCTAGCAAATCCAAGGATATTGTTATGTTATGTTAATTAACATTAATTGGTAGAAAACATGGATAAAAACTCATCTTGAATGATCCAAATAAAGCCATGGTCGAAATCCCTTCTAAAAGCTTCAAAGAAGTCACGACCCGAAATTTTCACCTTCGGGACCGTGATGGCGCCTAACATTCTACTTGCTAGGCAAGCCGACGTTAGAGAATTATTAATCCAATCCTTATTCAATTTAGTAAATAACAGCAAATAAGCTAAAATGAAATACAGCGAGTGCGGAATAATATAAAAACTTCATTAATTACTACCACCCAGATCTGGAGTCACAACTCACGAGCTACTATGATTTACTACAAATAGAGTCTGAAAAGGAAAAGTATACCGTTTTGAAGTAAGGAAACAGTGAATGATAAAACTAGGAAGAGACTCCAGGGTCTGCGGATGCCAGCAGATCTACCTTGGGTCTCCTGATAGAAAATCCAAGCTGCTAAGCCTGACGATCAGCTAGGACCGGTAGCAAAATCTGCACAAGAAGTACAGAGTGCAGAATAAGTACAACCGACCCCATGTACTGGTAAGTGTCGAGCCTAATCTCGACGAAGTAGTGACGAGGCTATGACAAGACACCCACATAATAAACCTGTGCAGATAACAATATATGTACAAGAAAACAACAGTAACAGTTAAACATGTACTATTGGGAGGGGGGGACATGCTAAAGGGACACAGGATATAGGAGATACAACAAAAATGATAACCATAACAGTCAACATGCTTTTAACCAGTGAAAACAACTAAACACAATGAAGAACATTGCACAGCATCATCCTTCGTGCTTTTACTCTCAGCATCACGATGTAAATCAATAGATACGGCAAGGCATCACCCTTCGTGCATTAACTCTCATAACGTGGCACGGCATCACCCTTCATGCATTAAAACTCACAATATGGCACGACATCACCCTTCGTACATTGACACTCATAATATGGCACGACATCACCCGTCGTGCATTAACATTCTCCCTTACCATAATGCAATGAACAAATAATAACAGGAAGATAGAATAACAAGTACAAGCCTTACTTCAACATTTGGTTCCACAATATCAACCTTAACTTCGAAATCAATACTCAGTTATCACCAGAAGATCCGTAAACATGATAAGAACGATCAATTTAATAATACTAGTCTAAACGTGGATAACATGAACAAAGAAAGCTATAATTCCAAGAAAAAGCCCCGCCCGCATGCTTTAACCCGACTACAACGCATAAGTACTCGTCACCTCACATATACGTTGTTCCCCAACATTTAAACATGTAAAAAATAGACAAACAAGTCATATTCCCTCAAGTCAAGATTAGACACAATACTTACCTTGCTCCAAAGGCCACTCAATGCTCAATTACTGCTTTTCCTATAGAATCCACCTCCAAACCACTCATATCTATCAACAAATGACTCAATAATATCAAATATTACTAAAGAAATCAATTGCAATGCATAAATATAGATTCCCCAAACTTTCCCCCAAAAAGTCAAAAATCGACCCCGGGCCCGCTTGGTCAAAACCCAAGGTTCGGACCAAAATCCATTTACCCATTCACCCCGAGCCCGATCATGTAATTTATTTCGAAATCCGACCTCAATTCGAGGTCTAAATTCCAATTATGCGAAAATCCCTAATTCTATCTAAACCCCCAATTTCTACCATGAAAATCCTAGATTTTAGGTTGAAAACTCATGAAATGTAATGGGTAATTAAAAGAAAGTAGGTTAGAATCACGTACCAACAAATTGGGGAAGAAAATCTTTTAGGAAAATCGCCTCTAGGTCTTTTAGATTTGAAATTTTTGAAAGAATGGAAAAATCCCGTTTTAGGTTCTGTTTTGAATAACTGGGCAACAGTGTTCATCGCGTTCGCGAGAATACTGTCACGTTCGTGAAGAGCTGTGCCTTAATGACTTACGCGATCGCGAAGGTATAGCCCGCCTCACCTTCGAGTTCACGAGACAGGGCTCGCGTTCGCATAGAGTCACCCCTGATTTTCCTTCCAAGCCTGCTTATTGCTACGCGCTCGCGTGTGACTATTCGCGTTCGCGTAGAGAAATCCCCCCAATGCTCCGCGTTCGCGACAGTAGTCTCGCATTCACGTAGGAAAAAAACCCACCCAGCCCAGTTCACACATTGAGTTCGCGAGAGTGCCTTCGCGAACACGAAGAAGGAAATCAGATGGCACCTGAAACTGCAGAAAAACCAGAATTTCTAAGTTCAAATCATCCCGTAGCCTATCCAAGACTCACCCGAGCCCTCGGGGCTCTAAATCAAACGTGCACACAAGTCCAAAAATATCATACGAATTCGCTCGCGCGACCAAAACACAAAAATAAATCCTAGAACTACGAATCGAATACCAAATCAAATGGAATTTTCAAGAAAAGTTTAAAACTTCTATTTTCACAACCGAATGTCTGAATCACGTCAAATCAACTCCGTTTCTCACCAAATTCGACAGATAAGTCATAAATATTATAGTGGATCTATACCGGGCTACGAAACCAAAATACGGACCCAGTATCAAATAACCAAACATCAGTCAATTCTTAAAATCATTAAACTTTTAAACTTTTAATTTTTCATCAAAATTCTATATCTCGAGCTAGGGACCTCGGAATTCGATTCCGGGCATACGCCCAGGTCCCAAATTATGATACGGACTTACTGGGACCGTCAAAATACGGATCCGAATTCGTTTACTCAAAACGTGGACCAAAGTCAACTCAAATTATTTTCAAAGCAAAATTTTATATTTTTCACAGTTTTTACATAAAAGCTTTCCGGAAACACGCCCGGACTGTGCACATAACTCAATGAGGGTAACATGAGATTTTTAAGGCTTCGGATCACAGAATTAGGTTTTAAAACATAAGATGACCTATCGGGTCATCACATTCTCCACCTCTAAAATAACCATTCGTCCTTGAACGGACATAGAAACGTACCTGGGTTGGTGAAAAGATATTTATTTCCAACTGGACAGACCTGAAATCTAATACATGGGACGGATCGCCGTGATACTTCCGGAGCATGGACACATGGAATACCGGATGAACAACTGCTAAACTAGGTGGCAATGCGAGCCTGTAAGCCACCTCGCCCACTCTCTCCAGAATCTTAAAGGGCCCGATATACCTAGGGCTCAACTTGCCCTTCTTTCCGAATCTCTTTACACCCTTCATGGGTGATACCCGAAGCAACACTCTCTCTACGACCATGAATGCAACATCACGAACTCTACGGTCGGCATAACTCTTCTGCCTGGAATGAGCTGTACGAAGTCGATCCTGAATAATCTTGACCTTATCCAAGGCATCCTGTACTAGATCTGTACCCAACAACCGAGCCTCCCCCGGTTTGAACCACCCAACTGGAGACCGGCACCGCCTACCGTATAATACCTCATAGGGAGCCATATGAATGCTCGACTGGTAGCTGTTGTTTTAGGCGAACTCAGCAAGGGGCAAGAACTGATCCCACGATCCTCCGAAGTCTATAACACATGCACGGAGCATATCCTCCAAGATTTGAATAGTGCGCTCGGACTGTCCGTCCATCTGAGGATGAAACGTTGTGCTCAACTCAACCCGCGTGCCCAACTCACACTTTACTGGTCTCTAAAAGTGCGAGGTGAACTGCGTACCTTGATAAAAAATGATAGACACGGGCACACCTTGAGGACGAACGATCTCACAGATGTAAATCTCTGCCAACCGCTCCGAAGAATAGGTAACTGCCACAGGAATGAAATGTGCTGACTTTGTCAGCCTGTCCACAATGACCCAAACTGCGTCGAACTTCCTCTGAGTTCGTGGGAGTCAACAACGAAATACATAGTGATATGCTCCTACTTCCACTGAGGAATCTCTATCTTCTGAAGCAAACCACTAGGTCTCTGATGCTCATACTTTACTTGCTGATAGTTTAGACACCGAGCTACATAAGCAACTATATCCTTATTCATCCTCCTCCACTAATAATGCTGCCGCATGTCCTGATACATCTTGGAAGCGCCCGGATGAATAGAATACCGGGAACTGTGAGCCTCCTCAAGAATCAACTCACGAAGTTCATCCACATTAGGCACACAAACACGACCCTGCATCCTCAAAACTCCATCATCTCCGACAATAACCTGCTTGGCACCACCATGCCGCACTGTGTCCCTAAGGACTAACAAATGAGGGTCATCATACTGTCGATCTCTGATACGCTCAAACAAGGAAGACCGAGTGACTGTACAAGCTAGAACATGGCTGGGCTCTGAAATATCCAACCTCACAAACTGGTTGGCCAAAGTCTGAACATCTGATGCAAGCAGCCTCTCACCGACTGGAATGAACGCAAGGCTGCCCATACTCGCTGCCTTTCTACTCAAGGCCTCGGCCACCATATTGGCCTTCCCGGGATGATACAAGATGGTGATGTCATAGTCTTTCAATAGTTCCAACCACTCCTCTGCCTCAAATTGAGATCCTTTTGCTTGAACAAATACTAAAGGCTCTGGTGATCCGTGAAAACCTCACACGACACACCGTAAAAATAGTGCCTCCAAATCTTCAGCGCATGAACAATGGCTGCAAACTCTAAGTCATGGACAGGGTAATTCTTCTCATGAACCTTCAACTATCACGACGCATATGCAATCACCCTTCCCTCCTGCATCAATATCGCACCGAGCCCAACACGGGATGCATATACCGTATAAGATGCTGAACTTATGGGAAACACCGACACCGGCGTTGTAGTCAAAGCAGTCTTGAGCTTTTGAAAGCTTGCGTCACACTTGTCTGACCATCTGAATGGGGCACCCTTCTGGGTCAACCTGGTCAACGGGACTGCTATAGATGAAAACCCCTCAATAAATCGACGGTAATAGCCCTCCAAATCTAAGAAACTCCCGATCTCTATAGCTGAAGTGGGTCTAGGCCAGTTCTGAACTGCCTCAATCTTATTATGATCTACCTGAATGCCCTCTAGTGATACAACATGCCCCAAGAAAGCAACTTAATCCAACCAAAACTTGCACTTTGAAAATTTAGCATACAACTGGATGGCTCTCAGAGTCTGAAGTACAATCCTGAGATGCTGCTCATGCTCCTCTCGACTGCGGGAGTAGATCAAGATATCATCAATAAACACGATCACAAAGGAGTCCAAATAAGGCTTGAACACTCGGTTCATTAAATCCATGAATGCTGCTGGGGCATTTGTCAACCCAAAGGACATCACCAGAAACTCATAATGCCCGTACCAAGTCCGAAAAGCTATCTTAGGGACATCAGATGCCCTAATCCTCAACTTATGGTAGCCAGATCTCAAATCAATCTTCAAAAACACCTTGGCACCCTGAAGCTGATCAAATAAATCGTCAATCCTTAGCAATGGATACTTGTTCTTGATGGTGACTTTGTTCAACTGCCGATAATCTATGCACATACTCATCGATCCATCATTCTTCTTCATAAACAACACAGGTGCACCCCAGGGCGAGACACTAGGTCTAATGAAGCCCTAATCAAGAAAATTTTGCAACTGTTCTTTCAATTCTTTCAACTCTGGCGGGGCCATACCATATAGCAGAATCGAGATGGGCTGAGTGCTTGGAGCCAAATCAATACAGAAATCAATATCCCTGTCGGGTGGCATCCCCGGCAGGTGTGCAGGAAACACCTCTAGAAACTCACAAACAATGGGTACTGAATCCATGGAAGGAACCTCCGCACTAGAATCGCGGACATAAGCTAAAAAAGCTAGACACCCCTTCTCGACCATACGTCGAACCTTCATATAAGAGATAACCCTGCTGGTAGAATGGCCAGGAGTCCCTCTCCACTCTAATCAAGGCAACCCCGGCAAGGCTAAGGTCACTGTCTTGGTGTGACAATCCAATATAGCGTGATAAGATGACAACCAATCCATACCCAAAATGTCATCGAAATCAACCATATCAAGAAGTAGAAGGTCTACACTAGTCTCAAGACTCCCAATGGTGACTACACATGAACAATAAATGCGGGCTACAATAATAGCATCCCCCATAGGTGTGGACACGTACACAGGAGCACTCAAAGAATCATGAGGCAGAACCAAACATGAAGCAAAATAGGATGACACGTAGGAATAAGTCAAACCCGGATCAAATAGAACTAAAGCATCTCTAATGCAAACTGAAACAGTACCTGTGATAACAGCATGAACTGACTTAGCCTCAGGCGTGGCTGGAAAGGCATAACATCGGGGCTGGGCCCCACCACTCTGAACTACATCTCTAGGATGGCCTCTAGTTGGTTGGCCTCCACTTCTAACTGCCTGACCTCCACCTCTAACAGTCTGGCCTCTACCTCTGGCTGTGTGACCCCTACCTCTGGCTGGCTGAGCAGTGGTGTAGCAACTGGTGCCGGAACCATGGCATGAGAACCTTGATGATGTGAGTTGCCCGATGCCCGAGGGTAAAATATAGCAATATGCCTCGGATCACCACAAGTATAACAGGACCTCGGCTGCTGTGACTGCTGATCCTGAAACTAACCCTGTCGACCTGAGTAACCACCCTGAAAACTCTGGAGCGGAGGTGCATTAACAGGAGCTGGTGGTTCACTGTAGGCTAGCTAGTCAGAATAAGGCATATGAGGGCCATGACCACCTGAGGCACCGTGGGATGCCTGGAGTGCTGAATGAAATGGCCTGGGAGGATAGCCTATACCAAAAGTACCCCTTTCTCCGGATGAGGCACCGCTGAACCCCCCGTAATGACGTGGTCTCTTGTCAGACCCCTGACCTCCCTGAGCAAGAACCATCTGGACTCGCCTGGCGATATTGGTAGCCGCCTGAAAAGAAATCTCACTCCCAGTCTCCTTAGCCATCTGCAATCTGATAGACTGAGCAAGTCCGTCAATAAGCCTCTTCACCCTCTCTCTCTCTCTCTCTCTCTCTCTCTCTCTCTCTCTCTCGGTAGGAAGCAGAAGAATAGCATGACATGCCAAATCCACAAAATGGGTCTCATACTGAGTAACAGTCATACTGCCCTGATGGAGACACTCGAACTGACGACGATGCTCCTCTATCAATGTGATAAGGAGAAACTTCTCTAGAAAGAGCTAAGAGAACTGGTCCCAAGTAAGAGCAGGAGATCTAGCTGGTCTGGTCAACAAATAATCTCTCCACCATTTCTTGGCGAAACCAGTCATCTGAAATGTAGCAAAATCGACCTCATTGGTCTCCACTATACCAATGTTCTGTAGCACCTCATTACAGCTGTCAAGATACTCCTGGGGATCCTCTGAAGGAGCACCACTGAAGTGAACTGGGAAGAGATTGGTAAACCTGTTCAATCTACACAAAGCCTCAATAGACATAACTGACCCATCACCGGTCAGTGCCGCAATAACCGGCTGAACTACTCCGACTGGATGAGTTGCTGGAGTCTGATACTAGTAAGTCATCTGCTCCGGAGTGTGAGTAGCAGGAGTCTGGGGTCCTCCTCCAGCCTGAGAGATGGTTGGTGCCATGGAAAATGTGCCAGTCTGGGCCACACTCTCTATAAGTCCCACCAAACGGACCAAAGCGTCCTGAAGTAGTGGGGTGGCAATGAACCCCTCCGGAACCTGAGCTGGTTCGACAGGCACATCCTGGGCTGGAACCTCCTCATAAAACTCTACTTGAGGCTCCACCGTTGATGCCACTGCTCGGGCTCTGGGCTGAGCCCTGCCCCTACCTCGGCCCCTGGCACGGCCTAGGCCTCGACCTCTGCCCCTCGTAAGAGCTGCCACTGGAGGCTCTGGCTACTACTCGGCTGAAGATGCGGTACGTGTTCTCGTCATTTGCGAGAGAATAAGAGTAGAAGAGTTCAATTAGCATTGTGACAACAAAATCGCATGACAGAGAAGAATAGAAGTGAAATTTGTTCCTAAACTTCATTGCCTCTGGAGATAAGTACAGACGTCTCCGTACCGATCCCCCAGACTCTACTAAGCTCAATCATGAATTGTGAGACCTAGGCAACCTAGTGCTCTGATACCAACTTGTCATGACCCGGAGTTCCCACCATCGGGACTATGATGGCGCCTAACATTCCACTTGCTAGGCAAGCCAACGTTAGAGAATTATTAAGCCAATCCTTATTCAATTCAGTAAATAACAGCAAATAAGCTAAAATGAAATACAGCGAGTGCGGAATAATATAAAAAATTTATTAATTACTACCACCTGGATCTGGAGTCACAACTCATGAGCTACTATTTTTTACTACAAACAGAGTCTGAAAAGGAAAAATACACCATTTTGAAGTAAGGAAATAATGAATGATAAAACTAGGAAGAGACTCCAGGGTCTGCAGACGCCGGAAGATCTACCTTGGGTCTCCTGACAGCAAATCCAAGCTACTAAGCCTCACGATCAGCCAGGACCGGTACCAAAATCTGCACAAGAAGTGCAGATTGCAGAATCAGTACAACCGACCCCATGTACTGGTAAGTGTCGAGCCTAACATCGACGAACTAGTGACGAGGCTATGACAAGACACCCACATAATAAACATGTGAAGATAATAGTATATGTACAAGAAAACAACAGTAACAACTAACATGTACTATTGGGAGGGGGGATATGCTAAAGGGCACGGGATATAGGAGATACATCGGAAATGATAACCAGAACAGTCAACATGCTTTTAACCAGTGAAAACAACTAAACCCAATGAAGAAAATTGCACGGCATCACCCTTCGTGCTTTTACTCTCAGCATCACGATGTAAATCAATAGATACAGCACGGCATCACCCTTCGTGCATTAACTCTCATAACGTAGCACGGCATCACCCTTTATGCATTAACACTAACAATATGGCACGGCATCACCCTTCGTGCATTAACACTCACAATATGGCACGGCATCACCCTTATTGCATTAACACTCACAATATGACACGGCATCACCCTTCGTGCATTAACACCCCTCCTTACCATAATGCAATGAACAAATAACAACAGAGAGATAGAATAACAAGTACAAGCCTTACTTCAATATTTGGTTATACAATATTAACCTCAACTTCGAAATCAATACTCAATTATCACCAGAAGATCCGTAAACATGATAAGAACGATCAATTTAACAATACTAGTCTAAGCGTGGATAACATGAACAAAGAAAGCTATAATTGTAAGAAAGAAAGCCCCTCCCGCAAGCTTTAACCCGACTACGACGCATATGTATTCGTCACCTCACATATACGTTGTTCCCCAACATTTAAACATGTAGCATATAGGCAAACAAGTCATATTCCCTCAAGTCAAGGTTAGACACAACACATACCTTGCTCCAAAGGCCACTCAATGCTCAATTACCGCTTTTCCTCTAGAATCCACCTCCAAACCACTCGTATTTATCCACAAACGACTCAATAATATCAAATATTGCTAAGGAAATCACAATGCATAAATTTAGATTCCCCAAACTTTCCCCCAAAAACTCAAAAATCGACCCCGAGCCCGCTTGGTCAAAACCCGAGGTTCGGACCAAAATTTATTTACCCATTCACCCCCGAGCTCGATTATGTAATTTATTTCGAAATCCCACCTCAATTCGAGGTCTAAATTCTAATTATGCAAAAATCCATAATTCTACCCATTCCCAATTTCCACCATGAAATTCCTAGATTTTAGGTTGAAAACTCATGAAATGTGTAAGGACCCGTAAAATTGTTAACCAAAAACTCGGGGTTTCGTGGTGCCAAGATAGAATCCCGCGTTATTATAGTAGAAATTCTTTGCGGTGGGCTTGCTCGCCGCAGTTTGAACTTTTTGGATTGAACAGTACCCTACAGACTTAGAGGAAAATGTTTCGCAGAAGAACGCATTTTTGCGGCCCATTATGCGGCCGCATAATCACTCTGCGGATCGCGTAATGGCCGCCGAGTGAAGCAGAAAGTTTGGCCAATTTGAGGTAAGCTTTGCAGTCGATTATGCGACCGCATAATTGATATGCGGACCGCATATTGGTCGCATAATTCCTCTTGGGTTTTTGCGGAGGGAGTTCTGCGGTGCATTATGCGACCGCAGAATAAGTATGCGGACCGCATACTGGTCGCATACCTGAGCTGAAAGTTTAGGCCCCTGAGGGCCATTTCTGAGGTCACTTTGCGGACCGCATAACCATTATGCGATCGCATGTGCGACCGCAGACCTGTGTCGGGGCACCTTTTTTCTTAATTTAAAACCCGACCCCCATTCCGTTAAAACACCCCTTTAGTCTATTTTGAAGCTCATTTCTGATATTTCTAGAGTGAGAGAGAGAGAGGGTTCTAGAGGGAGGGCCTAATTTTCATCAATTAATCTTCAACCATCACTAAAAGCTTGGAAATATTCAAGTAGAGCACCAAATTCTTCATCCAAAAAGGTAAGATTTCATCACCCCAGCTCTTAATTTCAAACATAGCTATAATGGGTACTAGTGTGATACTTCATGGGTATGAGGGTGGTTTATCTTGCATGCATGTGTGATAAAGAGTGTGGGGAAAAAGTGAGCTAGAACCATGAACGTTTTCCTAATTCTGGGTTCAATTTGTATATTGATAAAATAGATTGAGCTGGCTAAGGGTTCCGGATAATTGTAGAGTATAAAGAAGCGCAATTGAGGTATGTATGGATAACTCTCTTCTTCCTAGAATCGAACTCCTGGTGTCCGAATAATTGGGGTAAGTTCCAACTTGATCATACTAGAATTGTTTGCCTTAGTGTGTTGGATTGAAAGATTCATGTTCCCTAATTGTTTTAGATGGCTACCATGTCATCATGCTATTTGAGAACGTAATTATGATTTTCCTAGATCCTTCCCTTATGTGTGCAATGCCTTATGTGATGGTACTTTTCGACATGAATGATAATGCTATTTGAACGAATAAAAAGGGAAAGACTTAAATTGTAAAATGTACCCAGGTGTCAAGAACTACTTAATAAATGAGGCTATTTGTGCCATGAAACGAAAGATGGGAAAGAAATGTGAATTGAGTGAACGATTGAAAGAGGTTATGTCTCAAGTGAGATGGCTTAGTCGATCGGACCCAGATCGGATGCCATGCTGTACACATGGTGGCATTTGTGCTGGAATTATTGATTTACAATGTGGATATGGATATGTATCACTTGAAATGGCTTAGCCGGTCGGGCCGAGACCGGACTCCGTGTAAAAACATGACGGCATTGTGAGTTGTGGCATTTGACACTAATGATTATTAACCTAAAAAGATGGAAAGATTGAATTGAAAACTATGTGATCCTTACTTGGTGTTTCTTTGTATTTCTGTGAAGCACTTATTGATTATTATGACTACCTTCTCTTTATTTCACTGTTCATTCTACTAATATTGGTGTTTGCCTTACATAGTAGTACTATTCGAAAGTACTAACGTCCCTTTTGCCGGGGGCGCTACATCTTTGAATGGATATAGGTGGTTCCATCACAGATAGCGTTGATCGCAGATAGTGGTGCTCTCCCTCACACTCATCACAGCAGTCTTGGTGAGCCCCATTTCCTCCTGGGGTCATGTAGTCCTTTTGTAGAAGTTTTCACATTTTGAGGTATAGCCGGGGCCTTGTTTCCGGCATTATCATGTTGGTCTTTTGTATCATTAGAGGCTCCGTAAACGTTTATGTGGGTCGTGTATGGGTATCAGAGTGGTCACTGGACTAAGTTGTATTTTGAAAACTTAACTATGGCATAATGTATATAATTAAAAATGGACTAGCAACGTTTGTGTATGTATATCTGATCTCTCCCCTATTTAGCAGATGGTAACGCGTTCTTTTCGGATCATGAATGAGTCGGGTAGGGAAGGTCTAATAAGCTTGCTCGACCGGGTTCACTCGGTTGAGCGCCGGTCACGCTCCCCGAGGTTGGGGCGTGACAAAATATAATGGGTAATTGAAAGAAAGTAGGTTAGAATCACTTACCAATAAATTGGGGAAGAAATTCTTTTAGGAAAATCGCCTCTAGGTCTTCTAGTTTTGAAATTTTTGAAAGAATGGCAAAATCCCGTTTTAGGTTCTGTTTTGAATAACTGGGCGACAGTGTTCATCGCGTTCGTGTGAACAATGTCGCGTTCGTGAAGAGCTGCGCCTTAATGACTTACGCGATTGCAGGAGACTCAACACTTTCGCGAAGGTATAGCCCGCCTCACCTTCGCGTTCACGAGACAGGGCTCGCGTTCGCATAGAGTCACCCCTGATTTCCCTTCCCAGCCTGCGGCTTGCTACGCGTTCGCGTGTGACTATTCGCGTTCGTGTAGAGCAATCCCCCCAATGCTCTGCATTTATGACAGTAGTCTCGCGTTCGTGTAGGAGAAAAACCCAGCCAGCCCAGTTCACACATCACGTTCGCGAGAGTGCCTTCACGAATGTGAAGAAGGAAACCAGAAGGCACCTGAAACTGCAGAAAAACCAGAATTTCTAAGTTTAAATCATCTCGTAGCCTATTCGAGACTTACCCGAGCCCTCTGGGCTCAAAACCAAATGTGCACACAAGTCACAAAATATTATACAAACTCGCTCGCGCGACCAAAACACCAAAATAATGCCTAGAACTACGAATCAGACACCAAATCAAATGAAATTTTTAAGAAAACTTTAAAACTTATATTTTCACAATCGAACGTCCGAATCACGTCAAATCAACTCAGTTTCTCACAAAATTCGACAGACAAGTCATAAATATTATAGTGGACCTGTACCGGGCTCCAGAACCAAAACACGGACCCGGTATCAACAAAACCAAATATCAGTCAATTCTTAAAATCATTAAACTTTCAAACTTTTAATTCTTCATCAAAATTACATATCTCGAGCGAGGGACCTCGGAATTCAATTCCGGGCATACGCCCAGGTCCCAAATTACGATACGGACCTACCGGAACCGTCAAAATAGGGATCCGGGTTCGTTTACTCAAATTGTTGACCAAAGTCAACTCTAATAGTTTTCAAAGCAAAATTTCATAGTTTTCACAGTTTTTACATAAAAGCTTTCTGAAAACACGCCCGGACTGCGCACGCAACTCGAGGAGGGTAAAAAGAGATTTTTAAGGTTTCAGATCACATAATTAGGTTTTAAAACATAAGATGACCTATCAGGTCATCACAAAAGAGCTCCCAAATTATTTCTCCCCGGTCTAGGGGTATATATACCCTTCCCAGGTGCGCTACAACGCTAGTGGGACTTGAACGCATAGCTGAGTGCGCACTTGGGGCAACAAACTTACTCAGGTGCGCGGGCACACAGTCGGCGTGCAATTTGGATAGTGTTCGGTAAATCAGTCATAAGTTTGTGTACAAAAGTCGAAATGATGAATTGTTGGACCAATAGAGATTAGATTCAAATAGCTTTAATTTGATACCCTGTATGCAACATAACTAATTATACACAGGTACTTATGATCATTTAAATTTAGATCATTTGTGACTTTGGGTTTCTTTCTTTTTAACAGTTCCAACTTATTCCAAATTACTTCGTCCGACTACTAATCATCCTTATAGTCTTTCAAACCATTTCTTACACATTTTCAAATACCCAAATGAATTTATCCATAGTCGTAGTAGTTGTTAGCATGCAAATAATACGTTTAGCGCTTAAGGACCTTCTAATGAGGTCCAAAGCATTTGAATTTTTTTTGGGGTGCTACATTCTTCCCACCTAAGATCATTCGTTCTCGAATGAATTTTATTAGCCATACCTTAGTCCAAAAGTTGAACA
Source organism: Nicotiana tomentosiformis (assembly GCF_000390325.3). Lineage (NCBI taxonomy): Eukaryota > Viridiplantae > Streptophyta > Magnoliopsida > Solanales > Solanaceae > Nicotiana > Nicotiana tomentosiformis. Next base: position 42,778,232 of record NC_090822.1, read on the forward strand.
CGTAAGCCTCATTTCGCTTACAAATCATTAAGGACTTAAGAAAATTTGATTAACTCTCTAAATTTCTAAAACTTTCGGAAGAGTATTCTTTGTTTCTAGGCCTATCCAAAACTTTCAACATGCTAATGAACCACATGATACAATATAAAATGGCCACATGGCTCTTTTCATCAAAACTATATCAATAATAACACAATGGTCTCATATGCCTCAATACACCATCAAATAGCATTCTGGACATTACAATAATAAAATCTACTATGATGAGGCAAGTCTAGCCACCATAGGCAATGATGAATCTAGTACATCAATAAATGTGATGAATCTCAACTCATAAGTAAGATAAATAGTTTATTCACTCACTCCATGGAATAAACATAAGTTGATAATTACCGAACCTAAAATTTTAAGGAAATAGTCATACTTGTAGTCGTGTACTCATGATTATGCTGTAACACTTTAACTGAATCTATGTATGTAGTCTTCAACCTACGAACTTGTCTATCAAGAATAGAATATGGCATTACCTCTAAGGTATTACCCCATTCATGCCATGAATCACGCGCCTCTCGTTGTTCACATATTTCTATAGTTAGGCATATAGAAGATCGAACCTACTAAAGGCAGTCTGGTGTCAACATTACTCACGTGCACCCCCCCGCTCTTTCTCTTAACCTCACTTAAATTTAAAAAGTATGCTTTACTATCTGAGCCTCGTTACACATTTTTGTTATTCCCCTTTTAAGAGTACCACGTCATATTATTTGAACCCACATTGTAGGCAGCGTCCAACATAACTTTGTGTATATATATATATATATATATATATATATATATATATATATATATATATATACCTACATCTCCCGTGGTTCTTTAGAACTAATGTTTCACCACAACACCTAAAGTGATGTTACATAACATATTCTCCATTTGCAAACCTTTTTGAATAAATTCATACTTAGGAATTTTCCTTTATAGGTAAGGATTCCCTTTTATAACTTTCCTCGCGTCAAAGATTTCAAAATTTTGCCACTTCTCTTTACGGTTTTATCCAATGATGTGTCCATCTATTCGAGACTCCTTGCGACCTAAACTCATCTAAATTCATATATGACTTTTCGTTTCTCCTCCAAAAGTCTAGCACGATATCGCCTTATCTTTTTTGTACCAATGTTATGTAGCTTATGTCCTCGCCTTTATGGCGATCGCAACTAGAGTGCCTTCACGCATCTTGTAAGTCCACTTCATGGAAAGATATTAATTCTCCACTATTACCATGCTTGTGACATGCCCTATATTGATTTTCAAATGTTGATGTTGATGTTCCTGTTCCCATTCTCTTACTTTAAAATTCATTTTATCATTATAATATCACCACCATAGACCTTCGATACTTGGTCATCAATGTAATCCTGATGGTATTTACATCCTTTAAGGATTTCTATTCCCTTCCTACATATTACCCTTTTACTTAGGAACCATGTATTAACTTACATATTTCACTTCTTGTTTAGGAATACACTTGAAAAAATTTATTTCTATTTCATCCCGTACTAAGTGTGTGCACATAACGTTTTCATTTTTATCCTTTCAGAACTAGTATCTAGGTACTTAAGTCGATTCATACCCGATCCAAACTTCTAAGACTCATTCAAACCATTCGCTCATTCACTGAAAACTTATTTAAATAATGACAACCTATCTCCTTAACTTCCATGGAAAAATACCGTACCTCCTTCACTTACAACAAGCTTGTAGCTCTAGTATAACCTCCTTTGTTGTAAGAGTGAACCCTTATGAGAGAATAATGAACCTTTCATTGATCTAGAAATTGAGTGTTAATTCTTGAAGTAAGCATGGCAAATAAAATTTAGAGGAGGAAGAGTTTAGAGTCCACCGTGATCTACATAATACAATAAGAGTCCTTGATGAGTGAAGTCAGTTCCTGAAGCTCAAATGTCACGCTGAAGTTATATGCACGTAACACATGTTTTGCCACCTTGTTCAAAATGCATGAGTATTATGGGTAATTGTTGGTCCCAACTGAGTATGAATGGCTTACAATTGACTCTTTGAAATGACCTTTTTAGTTTGAGGAGGTAAGAACTAATCTATTTTCTTGAGGACAAGCAAAGACTTAAGTTTGAGAGAGTTCATAAGTATGGATTTTAACCACTTATTAGTACCTTCTTGCTTTACTTTTAGTCCGAAAGTATTGAGTTTTGTTCCCAAAACTAATGAAATCATGTGAATTGTAGGTATGTTGGAAGATTGGAGCTTAACAAAGAAATCTAAATCAAAAAGGAGTATTCAAGCTTTAAAAGGCAAGAAGGAGAAATGCAGGCCAAAGTGCGGTCCGCAGAAGTAGTTCTGCGGCAGCAGAAGAAAGTGCGGTCCATAGAAATACACATATGGCCGTAGAAGGACACCTGAATCCTTAGAGGAATTTTTAAAAGCACGGTTCGCACACCAAATTATTCGGCCACAAAAGTTGGTCGCACTGATAAGATTTGAAAAGTTCAGAGAAGGCACAAAAAGACCAAGTGTGAAGCCTCGCCAAAATACGGTTCGCAGTCAAAAAGTACAGCCGCAGAAGCTGAAGTGTGGCCACAGGTGAAATTGTGCGGCTGCATAATTCCTCACAATTGAAGAAGACAAGAAAGTGCCGACCGCACATGAAATTGTGCGGATGCAAAACCTCCCAAAGGGCATTTTTATTAGTGAATTTTAGCGCACTATAAATCGACGAGAAACACTTTTTTAGGTTAAGTTTTGTATTATAAGCAGCTGTAGCGGTTATATTTTACTCTTTTGGAAAAGTAGTGACAATTATTAGAAAAAACCCATTAGTTTTATCATTTAATTATCATTTATGGCTTTGATAACTTCTCCTACTTTGTTTTCTTCGTTTTCTAGTCACAACCCTAGTGTGTAAATGTGATGACCCGACTGGTCGTTTTGAGCTCTAGCGCATCGTTCGGCAGTTGAAGGCTTTGAGTAGCTTTATTTCATGTATTATGACTTGTACGTGTGGTCAGAATCGAATTTCGGAAAGTTCAGAGTAGATTCGGATGGAGAATTCTAAATGCGAGGCAACGCTGGGCAGACTTGATTTTTATATGGGATTTGGCCCATTTTCTCTCATTCTATCTTGGCTTGGGCGATTTTTGGAGAGCTTCAAGGGGATATTTTCATCAACCATTGCAAGGTAAGTAATTCCCACATAATGTTAGTGCAATATATGGATTACATGCGGATTTAAACATGAAAATTTGTAGAAATTGTGAGATTTTGAGAGAAACCTAGAAATTGGTATTTTTGAATTTTTACCATGTAATTGGACATGGAATTAGGAATAAATTATATATTTGAGTTCGTGATGTTATGGGGTAATGTTTATCTTCGAAAATTTTCGAAATCCGGGCACGCGGGCCTGAGGGTTGACTTTATTGACTTTTCGAGCAGAGTTGGGAATTGTTATGAATTGATTTATTATGAGTATTAGGATATATTTTTATTGGTTTGCACATTGCTTGACTAGTTTTGGAGCGACGGGCATTGGTTTGAGGTGTTAGAGTGGCATTGGAGCTGGTTATGGAACTTCGGAGCGAGGTAAGTCTCCTGTCTAGCCCTATGAGAGGAAAACTACCCCTAGGTGATGTAATTGGTATGTGCTACTTGTTGTTGGAGCTACATACGCACGAGGTGACAAGAGTCTATACGTAGCTAGATTCATATTATGTGCGGGTAGATTTAGGTTCCCGCCATGCTATAACTGTACTATTTGAGTTGTTCCTTGCCTATTAAATTCCTTTATTTTACGTTACGACTTGAGACTAGACTTGCGTAGAGTGATTGACTTGTTATTTTAGAGATTTGACGAGCTTCATGATTAGCCATGGAATAATTGTGCTCCTCTTTCAAATTTCTCCCGTGCTATGCGTTTTCATCTAAGGGTTTTCCTTAAAATTTATAACTCACACATTTATTTGTGAGTGGGGTCAATGACCCGTTAAAGCTTCTTATTCTAATGGGATTGGGCCATTTGCCTTGGTAGGATTATGTACCACACTCTCATGGGAGCAGGTTGTTCGCCTCAACAGTATAATAGATGCATCTATGGTTCGTGTCGTTCGACCCTCGGCAATGCACACAGTATGATAGGATCGGGCCGTATGCCTCGACATTTCTATAAAATACTCTTATGGAATCGTGTATAATATTTGACAAGAAGCTAGTGTATCTATGAATTTTTCTTGATTTGAATTATGACGATCTATCTGGTGAGGTCTATTGTATATATACTCCGGTTGAGGAGATAACTGCTAATTGAGAGCTTGAGTTTATTGTTGAGAGGAGCATTGTACCACGTATTTATACTTGTTTATTTTGTTTGTTTACTCTGCCTCACATCTATTTACTTCCTACTGAATTTGATTTATTGGACCACTAGTTAGTGTCGATGTCGTCCCCTCGTCATTACTTCTCCGAGGTTAGGCTAGATACTTACTTGGTACGCGTTGATTTACGTACTCATGCTACACTTGCTGCAATTAATGTGCAGGTGTATATATATATATATATATATATATATATATATATATATATATATATATATATATATGTCTGGTGGTCTTTTGGGCGCAAAGGGCGCAGATGTTGCGGGGACTTTACGGTGAGCTACATTCCATGTTACGTTCTGCAGCATACAGAGTCTCTATCAGAGTTATTTATATTCTCCTGTCTTACTTGTATTCCAGACAGATGTTGTATTATTATTGTACTCCTTAGTAGATGCTCATGCACTTGTGACACCGGGTTTTGGGTGTTTCCTACTTGCGGTCCATTATTGTAGTTCACGTAATTATTATCATTTTACCTAGTAAATTCTATTTCAAACCATTTAATTAATGAAAATTATGATTCCAAAAGTAATAAAATGAGTAATTAAGTTGAACAATCATCGTTGATTTGCCTGACGGCGGCGTTAGGCGCCATCACGGCCTTTATTGGATTTTGGGTCGTGACAGCTTGGTATCAGAGCTTTAGGTTCACTTGGGTCTCACGAGTCATGAGCAAGTCCAGTAGAGTCTTGCGGATTGGTACAGAGACGTTTGTACTTATCTTCTAGAGGCTACATGGCTGTTAGGAGCACTTCTCTTCTTGATTCCTCTTCGTGCGATTTGATTCCTTTGAGGCTTATGATTATATTTCCTCCCTACTCAATCTTATGGGACGTGGAGCGCTTGTTATCACTTGGGCATCGAGGAGTTGTAGTGGTACTACAGATGTGGTACAGGATATGTTTCCCTGTGTATTCAGGCAGGCTATTATCGTCTCCTTGCGGATGGATGTTCTATCATTTCAGCTCAGTATCTGTATTTCCCCTATGGTTTTGAGGCTATGCACATATTGCTATGATGCTCATGCGTTGTTATCGCACAGTTTTGGTGTTATGGTAGGGTGCTTGTGTATGTGTCGAGGCAGTGAATGACTTGAAGGGAGGATTTCTCAATGCATGATTTAGAGATTCGGCAGTTAATTCCAGCGGAAGAAAGGCAATCAGGCTATGGATGTTCAAGGCTTTGGTTGATGGAGTAATCGGGCTATGTGTCGAGACAGTGCTTGTGTATCGTCGTCCTTGTTTGAACACATTAAGGTTTGCCAGTGTTATGGTCTTCTTTGATTTTCCTTCGGGGCAGGGTATGATGAAATAGTGTCTAAGAAGCAGTTGTCAGGGATGGCGGTGTGTAGCAGTTTCAGAATCGAATTCGTGTTTCGAATGCTGATGGCTCGAAAGAGATGATCTTCGACGAGGCTTAGAGTTGGTAGCAATTTATTAGTTCAGATGCTACAGGGATGGATTTTGATTTGATGCAATATTTGGGTAGCGAAGGATGAGGAAGGACATGGCGGGAGGTGTCTCGCGGTGGTTGAATTGCTAGTAGGTCAAGTATGAAAAGCAGAGGTCGGAGAGTTTCTTAAAGGAGATGGTTTGACCGAAATGGGAGTGGCAACATAGCATATGGATTCTGTGGTAGGATAGTCATATGCGTTGAGAAAAATCTAGAGCGACTTGGGAATCAAGGTGGTCAGTGACTATGTGTACGGATTTTATTTGGGTTGGTGGCTACTGTATTGAGGAAGATTGAATATGGCGGAGATGAGTTTGCTTGAAATGAAGAGGGGTGTGAAAACTTAATTATCGTTTTTGGGATGCAACGTGACTTCGAGTTTGTAATGTATTGTCGGACTTTCAGTTGATGTCAACGGGGAATGATTAGACTTGTATAGCTGTTGGACGAGCATGGGCTCAGGAGGGTTTATTGATTTCATGGTAGTGGTACCCAGTGCGGCTTCGTTGGAAGAGGCCGGTATGGAATTCCACAGGTGGGCTATCTTTAATAGGCAGGTTAGCGATTGCATGATTTTGATGAAGTTTCTACGAAGAGTTCTACTTACTAGTTGGTAGAAGGTCGAATATGCGATTATGGCTGATAATTCGGAATGTTCATGAAAAGTTTAACAAGGGATTTCAAGAAATTTGGCGGGTTAACGGTGAGATCATGGTAAATTGAGAAGGAGGAATCATTGTGGGTTCTAGATTTATGTGATTGTAGATTAAAGTTAAGTGGGGGAGCCCACCATCTACGACTGGATCGTGTGGTCGTCTGCTTGTGCGGTTTCTGGTTATCGGTGCATTGGTAGATTATTTATGACTAAGAAAAGAAACCATCAGGGGTAATTCGAGCAAAGAACTTGATGAATGTGTGTTATATTTTGCCTTATCGACTCATGTGCAGGTTTTGGGAAGACTCAAAGTGTATGCTTCTTGTGGATGTGATGTACAAGGAAAAGAATTAATCTAGTTGCTTCTTTGGGATTGTTCATGTGCTAACAGGGCGATGGAGTTTGATTATATTCGGGACCAGGTAAGAGTGGATAACTCTAAATAGTGGTTCTAATAGGTCCAAGGATGTAAGCGTGATGTCTAAGGATTTTGAGTTCTGGCTGAAAACCGGGATTTTGTAGCAGAATGTGAAGAATACTTGGGGAATTTTCTATGTAATCATCGGGTTTGTGGGGCAGTATTGGAGAAATGGAAGAAATAGTTTCGGATACGCGGAAGGTCCTTCAGAATGGGTGTACCAGTTGGAGATGTTGTTGCGCGCATAAGGAGGGTATGAGATGGTTTATGGGTATCGAGACGATGTGGTCTCGTGATTCGGGTCACTCTGGATGAGTGTTGATTGTGTTCGTTATGCTTTTGAATGGAGCTATTAATATTTCTAAGGCAAGTCAAGAGTAAATTAGAAGAAGTTGGTTCGGTTAGTAATGGTTTGAATCAGCATGATTGTAGCAATGGTCAGTTCCTTTGACGTGTTAAGTTATACATGTGGTTTGTGGTTGTACGTGCGGGGTTGGAAGCCACCATAATTTGATTTATTTGGGAGGTATTTGATTCAAATGGCCTTGTTATTTGTAAATGGATCCTGTAAGAGTTATGGTGATTTAGACCACAACTTGAGGTTTGTATTTTCTGCAGTTATGGAAATTCAGTTGTGTGTTGCAATGGTTCTTCTGAAATGAGTTAAGTGAAAGGTTTCTATCCAATGAAGTGTTTCTTCTACTAGTAGTTCAGGTGTATGATGAATTCGTGTACTCTCACATAGCGGCAGGATAGGTGTAGTGAGCGGCATGGGAATTGGAAGTTGAGGATCAAGGTTGCGGTTCGGTGTTGACAAGAATGTAACATGCTCAGATGAGTAGCGAAGAATTCCGATGTTCAGAGTAAGTTGGCATTTTCTTTAGTGTCACCTGAGAACGGTGTGCTGTGTAAGAGGCTTTGTGTATTCATTTGCAGACTCTTGGTTGGCTTTACAAAATTAGTACGATTGGTGGTGTGGAGGTGCAGACTTTGCTACCTGGTGTAGAAGGTCGTGGGAGCATATCCCATGGGAAAATTATATAAGTGTGACATATTAGTCACTTGATAGTTGAGGATTGAAACCAAGTATGGAGATTCTGGTACTATCGCTTATGTGAGAGTTTATGCCTGAAAAGCGCTCCATTCCTTTGGTTGTGGACTGTAGGTGTTTTTTTCGGATTGGACGGCTGCTTGTGTGTGTCATAAATAGGGTTATTATGGATCCTTGGAAGGTTATTAGCTCAGTATGGGATAAGCGAAATTGGCTTGAGGTGCGCTAGTAGATTTACATTAGATCGGATGTGTTCATTCAACATAGTACTACTTATGGAGGAGTCCTCGAGTGTTGGGTGTTATTCCCGGTCTTCAGTTATTCCATGTAATTCTCAATTGTACCAGGTGGGTTGTGAGACAGCCTGATTATTCGCACATGTGTTGTGATCCCGTGCAGTTTGTGGTATTATATGAGCAGGTGGCTCTCGAGATACAGGTCATTTATTGCACCTTAGTCGTGCTTGGGTTTTTGTAGCATATGGCGCTACCCGTCTCCCTAGGGTTGTATTATGTACTTGGCGTACGTGTGGTTGATATTCGGGCTTTCTGTGTGTATGAGCATTATGGCTCGATGAGTATTTCCTTAATGATTGTAATGAGTGGATCAGGTGGCACGTCGCCACGAGTATGTTGTTTGGATCAGGTTGCATGCCGCAACAGTATCATGTATGGATCGGGTTGCACGCCGCAATAGTGAGATGTTGAGTACGGTTCCCTATATCTATTTTTGTGTATTTTGTTTCCCATTCTCTGAGAAGGGTTCATAGCATCTGTTCGACCGTTTTATTCATTACGCGGGCTGGGTAGTTCCTTTCCAGAGTTCGTTCTCCCTTATGAGTCATATTCGGGATATAGCTTATTGGCATATTGATGGCATCATATAAGATTTTAGACGGTATTTGAGGTGGCTTATTGCCCGAGCAGCCTGTACTAGGTGAGACGAGATTATTGGACCTGAGATTAGTGCGATCGGAGTTAAGTAGGGTATATTAAAGAGAAAATATCATTGTTTAGTTCAGAATGAGGTAATGGTGCTTGTCAGGTGAACAGACCCCAGGATTTATTGTTTTGGTAGGTGGTTATGAGTTTCTACACATCTCTTTCATCATGGCGGTATTGCGAGAGTTGGAACAGGTCTTATATGTGTTATGAGGCGTATTGCGGGCATCAAATTTGTGAAATTGCAGCTATTGTGATCGGAGCATTTTATTACTGGCATTTGAATCATGCGGTGCATGGTGTGAATTCAGCAAAGGTGTATGATCATGTTTTGGTACAGTGTGTAGTGACTAATACGGTGTCTGTATGTTAGAAGCAGGTCTTGTATAAGCATTCAGAGGTTGGAATTTGGTTCTAAGCCATATTGACTAAACAAAAGGGAGGATCTTCAGTCAAGCTCGAGCTAATGTGCCCAAGTGGGTTGTGGTGACACGGGTAGATGCACAAGGTGTTGAACAGTGAATTTTGGGTGACTTTGAAGCAGTTCTTAGCACGTTCGAGGACGAACGTATGTTTAAGCGGGGGAGAATGTAATGACCCGATCGGTCATTTTGAGCTCTAGCGCGTTGTTCGGCGGTTGGAGGCCTTGAGTAGCATCACTTCATGTTTTATGACTTGTATCTGTGGTCGGAATCAAATTTTGGGAAGTTAAGAGTTGATTCGGATGGAAAATTCTAATTTCGGAAGCTTTAAATTGGAAGAATTGACTAAGGTTTGACCTTTGAGTAAACGACCTCGGAATCGGGATTTGAAGGTTCCAATAAGTTCGTACGATGTTTTCGGACTTGAGCGTGTGTTCGGGTTGAGTATCGGATGGTCCGAGAGCATTTCGATGCCTATTATGGGAAGTTGGCATTTTTGAAAGTTTTAGAATTTCATAAGCTTGGTTTGAAGTGGATTTTGATGTTATCGATGTCCATTTGGAGTTCCGAGCCTTAGGATAGGTTTGTATCGTGATTTTTGACTTTCACGTAAAGTTTGGCGTCATTCCGAGATGGTTAAGTGTTATTCGGACGTGTTCGGCAAAGTTTGAAGGTTGGAAAGTTGAAAGAAAGGTTTTTCCCATCGATTCGTAATTTTGATGTTGTTTGACATGATTTGAGGCCTTGACTTGGCCGTATCATGTTTTGGGATGTCTCGGTATGTTTGGACGGGATCCCGGGGGCCTCGGGTGTGAATCAGATTGAAAACGGATCGAGTTTGGACTTGGAGGAATTGATGAAGGGCCTGAGGACTGGTGCAATCGCACCTGCGGAAAAAGGGCCGCAGATGCGATGCCGCAGAAGCGGCCAGGCAAGCGCATGAGCGGATTTTGGTTGGGCAGTGCTGGGACCACAAATGCGGTCTTTTTGCCGCAGAAGCGGAACCGCACCTGCTTAGAGGGGCAGCATAAGCGAGGGCGCAGGTGCGCAACAGGACTCGCAGATGCGGCCGGCGACCTGGCCTGGGTTCTCGCAGGTGTGAGATTGATGCCGCAGATGTGAGGCAGCGCTGGGCAAACTTGATTTTTATACGGAATTTTGCCCATTTTCTCTCATTCTCTCTTGGCTTGGGCGATTTTTGGAGAGCTTCAAGGGGAGATTTTCATCAACCATTCAAGGTAAGTAATTCCCACATAATGTTAGTGAAATACATGGATTATATGTGAATTTAAACATGGAAATTTGTAGATTTTGTGAGATTTTGAGAGAAACCTAGAAATTGGTATTTTTGGATTTTTATCACGTAATTGGACATGTAATTAGGAATAAATTATATATTTGAGTTAGTGATATTATGGGTAATGTTTATCTTTGAAAATTTTTGGAATTCAGGCATGCGGGCCCGAGGGTTGACTTTATTGACTTTTCGAGCGGAGTTGAAAATTGTTATGAATTGATTTATTATGAGTATTAGGGTATATTTTTATTGGTTTGCACATTGCTTGACTAGTTTTGGAGCGACGGGCATCGGTTTGAGGCATTAGAGTGGCATTGGAGCTGGTTATGGAACTTTGGAACAAGGTAAGTGTCCTGTCTAACCCTGTGAAGGGGAAACTACCCCTAGGCGATGTAATTGGTATGTGCTACTTGTTGATGGAGCTACGTACGCACAAGGTGACGGGAGTCCATACGTAACTAGATTCATGTTATGTCCGGGTAGACTTAGGTTCCCGCCATGCTATAACTATACTATTTCGATTGTTCCTTGCCTATTAAATTCCTATTTATTACATTACGACTTGAGACTAGACTTGCGTAGAGTGATTGACTTGTTATTGTAGAGATTTGACGAGCTTCATGATTAGTCGCGGAATAATTGCGCTCCTCTTATGAATTTCTCCCGCGCTATGCGTTTTCATCGAAGGGGTTTCCTTAAAATTTATAACTGACACATTTATTCGTGAGTGGGGTCAATGACCCGTTAAAGCTTCTTATTCTAATGGGATCGGGCCGTTCGCCTCAGTAGGATTATGTACCACACTCTCATGGGAGCGGGTCGTTCGCCTCAGCAGTGCACATAGTATGATGGGATCGGGCCGTACACCTCGACATTTCTATAAAATACTCTTATGGAATCGTGCGTAATATTTGACAAGAAGCCAGTGTATCTGTGATTATTTCCTGCTTTGAATTATGACGACCTATCTGGAGTGGTCCATTGGATATACACTCCGATTAAGGAGGTAACTGCTAATTGAGAGCTTGAGTTTATTGTTGAGAGGAAGATTGTACCACGTATTTATACTTGTTTATTTAGTTTGTTTACTCTGCCTCACATCTGTTTACTCCCTACTGCATTTAATTTATTGGACCACTAGTACGTGTCGATGTCGACCCCTTGTCACTACTTCTCCGGGGTTAGGCTAGATACTTACTGGGTATGTGTTGATTTACGTACTCATGCTACACTTGTTGCACTTATATATATATATATATATATATATATATATATATATATATATATGTGTGTGTGTGTGTCTGGTGGTCTTTTGGGCGCAAGGGCGCGGCTGTTGCGGGGACATTATGGTGAGTTGCATTCCATGTTACGTTCCGCAGCATATAGAGTCTCCATCAGAGTTATTTAAATTTTTCTGTCTAACTTGTATTCCAGACATATGATGTATTATTATTGTACTCCTTAGTAGATGCTCATGCACTTGTGACATCAGATTTTGGGGGTTTCCTACTGGTTGTTCATTATTGTAGTTCACGTAATTATTATCATTTTACCCAGTAAATTCTATTTCATACCATTTAATTAATGGAAATTATGACTTCAAAAGTAATAATATGAGTAATTAAGTTGAACAATCACAGTTGGCTTACCTGACGGCGGTGTTAGGCACCATCATGACCTTTATTGGATTTTGGGTTGTGACAGTAAACCTTATGGGTTATTAATTTTAGTACTTGTTTATGATTGGGTGTTTATTATTGTACCTTGTTTATGTATTATTTCTAGAATTAATGGTTGCAAACATTGATTCATGTCTATTTGACTTTTTTCTTACTTGAGAAAGAGGGACTTAGTCTAGGAAAAGTTGGCTAACAAGGAATTTAGTTAGTTTAATTAAAGGGTTTGAACTACAGATAGGAAAAATCTGACTTGGACTCATATCAATTGTTTAAATTGATACCAAATTGGACTTGAGAAAGCCAATTTGGGTATAACCACTCTATAACCGAGAGGTATTGAGTGGGTACTTGAGAATTGAGAGTTATAATACACCCCGATCAACAAAATAAAAATTAACGTAGTTTACCCATTAGGTTTTCACCTAGGTGAAGGTTTCATCCTGTAACGAACTGATCAGTTGTTTTGAGCATTTAAGCTCCTTTCAACTATTTGAAGTCTTGAATATCTTCATATGATGTATTATGACATGTGTGAATCGTCGGTTTTGGTTTTCAGGTGTTTCGGAATTAGTTCGGAAGAATGAATTTCATGTTTTAAGCTTTACGTTGGAAGAGTTGACCAAGTTTGACTTTTTAGTATTCGACCTCGGATTGGAGTTTTGATGATTCCGTTAGGTCCGGATGGTGATTTTGGACTTGGTCGTATGCCCATAATTTCATTTGGATATTCCTAAAAGGTTTCGACACCAATTGGCAAAAATTAAAAATTTAAAGTTTGGAATGTTCATAAATTTGACTGGGAGTTAACTTTGATGATATTGGGTTCAGATTGTGGATCTGGAAATTTTAGTAGCTTCGTTATGTCATTTATGATTTGTGTGCAAAATTTGAAGTCATTTCGGATTGATTTGATACGTTTCGGCACGAGTTTTGGAAGTTAGAAGATTCAAAGTTCATTAAGTTCGATTTGAGGTACGATTCGTGATTTTGATGTTGTTAGGTGTTATTTGAGGCATCGAGTAGGTCCGTGTTATGTTACGAGACTTGTTGGTATAATTGGACGGTGTCCCGAGTGGCTCGGGTGTGTTTCGGGGTGCGTTTTGAACTAGTTTGGGCATTTCAGCACTCTAATGATGTTCTGGAATAGTTGAAGTGCGGAGGGAACATTTTGGAGTGCTGACGCAAAACCTTTTGTGATGACCACAGAGGAAATGTACGGACCGCAGAAATCCTCTTGCATCCGCAGAAAGGAGAATCTGCAGGTTTGGTGGTCTGACTTCGTAAGCTTATATGTTAATATGGAGATGGTCCAAAAATAAAAGTTGTAGTCTTTGAGTCTACTTTCCAGAAAGTTAAACCATTCATCATTTGGAAATTTATACAGAAAGTTATGGTTAATTTACTGAAGCCTGGTAGTGCAGTCACTCCTGAAGTGCGACCGCACAATTTGGATTGTGGCCGCGGAACCTGGAATGTGCGGACCACACAAACAATGTGCGGTCAGCACAATGGGAGATCAGATTTTGTACTTTATAAATGAGGGTTAGAGTATTATTTCACATTTGAAATTTGGGAGCTCGATTTGTGGTGAGTTTTTGTGGGTTTTTAAAGAAATTTGGGGAAAATTGCATAAACTTCATAAACTATAATTTGAGGATTTGAAGGTCGATTTGTGATCGGATTTGACTAATTTTGATATAGTTGGATTCGTGGTTGAATGGGTGTTTGAATTTTGGAATTTTTGTCGGATTCCGGGACGTGGGTCCCATGTTGACTTTTGGTTGACTTCAGGGGTGTAATTGTAAATTCAAACTTTATTATTTGGAATTATTTCCTTAAGCATTAATTGATGTAATTAAGTTGCTTTTGGCTAGTTGTGAGTCATTCGGAGGTTGATACGCGCAGAATGGAATTCCTAGAGCATTGTTTAGTTTGCTCGTTTATTGTATTAGGCTTATTCGAGGTAAGTTACACTTCTAAACTTGGAGCTGAGGGTATGAACCCTGATTATATGTGTTATGTGATTTTTTTGGAGGTGACACACATGCTAGGTGACGGGCGAGTTGGCGTGCACCGTAATAATTGTGACCCAATCGATTGCATAGAGTTATGTAATCAAATAACATGTATTTTCCATCTGTTAGAGAAACTGAGCAGTGACTCATGCTAGAAATCATGTTTAGGCATATGTTGGTATTATTGGGACTTACTGAGGTCATTTCTAATGTTGAATTATATGTTTAAATTGAAATTTACTCAGTTATATTCATTCATTGCATATTATATCTCAGTCTCTGTTTCTAGTTATTGATACATCATATCATCATTTTTGGGCTAATTCCATGAATTGTGAGCCCGAGAGACTGTAGAGATTGATGACTGAGTGAGGCCGAGGGCCTGGTTGTGAGTGATATTTATGGATCGGGCTGCACGCCGTAGCTTGCGTTATAGGCTTTATTATTATGGGATCGGACTGTACGTCGCAGCATGTTTTATTTATTTATGCTTGGATCTGGCTTATTATAGCGCTTGGGCTGAAGGAGCCCCTCCGAAGTCTTTACCCCTCAAAGTGAGCGCAGTTGGTATTTATATTTGGGATGGAGTTCCCTGGACATTGCGTTGCCCTATACATTTATATTTGGGATGGAGTTCCCTGGGCATGGACTTTCCCTATACATTTATATTTGGGATGGAGTTCCCTGGGCATGGGATTGCCCTATACATTTATATTTTGAATGGATTTCCTTGGGCATGGAGTTGCCCTATACACTACTGAGTGACAGAGTGATTATTTATTTATATTTGAGATGGATCTTCCCTAGGGCTGGACCTGCCTTATACAATGAGATTGAGTACCCCGAGAGGGTGAGTACATGAGTTTATCGCTGTGTTGCATTGCATTAGACATGCATACTTGATATGTAGGTATAGAGAAGTATTTTTCCTCATGCCATCAGATAATGAAATTTCTTATCTGTTGTTGAAAGTTTTGAGAAAAATCACATTTTTGAGACTTACTCATATTTTTGGTGATTTCGGCAAAAGATTTAAGTTTTACTATTATACTTGAAAAGAGAAATGTTTATTTTCCGGAACTGTGAACGAGCTGAGCATTTGTATTGTTGAGTTATTACTTGTTTTACTTTCATTATATTGCTATGAACTATTGCTGGTTATTGGTGTTGGACTCTGACCTTTGTCTCAGCTCATCACTACTTTCAACCTATGGTTAGGTTTGTTACTTATTGAGTACATGGGGTCGGTTGTACTCATACTACACTTCTGCATCTTGTATGCAGATTTTGGATGTTGATGTTGCTGCGTATGGCGGGAGCTGGCATTGAAGATGTACTTGCATTTCGGTCATAACTGCCTCTTGATCTTGGTAGCTTTAGAATTTTAATCTGTTCATGTATATTTCAAACAGATGATGTATTTTATTTAATACCAACTTTGTAAATTCTAAATCTTAGAAGCTCATGATTTGTACTACCGGTCCTTGGAAAATGTGTTAAAGTCAGTTATTTCATCACTTATTTTATCAGTAAATTTCATTTGAATTGGATTTTCGTAAATTGGCTTACCTAACAGGTTGGGTTAGGTGCCATCACGACTAGTTGGATTTTGGGTCGTGAAAAATTGGTATCAGAGCTCTAGGTTCATATGTCCCAAAAGTCATAAACAAGTGTCTAGTAGAGTCTTATGGATCGGTATGATGACGTCCATACTTATCTTCGAGAGGCTACAGAGCATTTAGGATAAACTTCCCATCTTTCTTTCTTTATCGTACGGTATATTTAGCTTGAAGCATATCGCTTTGAATTCCTTCCACTCATTCGTATGCGTACGTGAATGCTTGGTATCAGCTATGCAATGACAGCTTGTGATTCTATGAACGAGGTTCGAGATGTGTATTCTGTGTTTTAGTGATGGGCCAGTCTGGAGAATTATGTATTCAAAACGTGTTACGAATGTTCCTATCATATTATGTTATCCTTTGGGAATGTGTTCAAGAATGATATGTGTATTAAAATGCTATGTCTTTGAGTCGTGTTTCAAATGAAGGTTATGATGCCAAATTGTGTGAGAAAATCCCAATATGCTTAAGACTCTTAATTTCTCATATGTGTACCTAAAGTCTTGTTTGGAAATGTCTTATTGTTAATAATCTATAAAGATGGTTGGAAGTGAAATAAGTGAATTGGGGATATAAAGTGTGGCCTACGAGCCAAGAGTGAAAGTTATACTTGTTGCCAATGGTGCCAATGAGATTAAATGATGTGAGAAAGGTTATGAAATGAGCCTTGATTCAACTATTCTGAATTGACTTCGCAAATAGAATTGCCTAAAAGCTTATGAACTCATGTCATGCCCATATGTGGCTGTTTTAACAAATGCTATGCTTTGTGAGTATTTTCAATGTGTTTTGCGCTCTTCCATATTCATGAGTGGAAATTGTGTATTACCCTTCTTGGGAAAAAGTATTTCAAGAATAAATGGTGTGTTACTTGTTGATGATTTTAACTTGCGCATCAATTGCCAATTATTTTACTCCATTTCTAGGAAAGAAATCTATTGTGCTTAAATTGTTCATTTCTAATGAATTTAAAGTTATATGTTGATATTTATGATGATGATACATGAGAGGGAAGAAATAAAAGTGTGAAATATCAAATACGACCACAATGCCTAGAATAAAGAATCTTGTGAATGGCCAAAAGAGCCAAGGAAATATTGTTGTTGTTATTGGTTAAAAATACTAGTGGAGATTGATACAATGTGAAAGATAATGAGATAAATACATTTGTACCTATATTATTTTTGTGAATTATTCCCCTTATTTGGGATGAGATTGATATGATAAAAGCATTCCATTTAATTGGGATGAGATTGATGTGTTTAAATCATTCCCCTTAATTGGGATGAGATTGATTGATAGAAAAGGATGATGTCGATCCACACGGTATTGTGGTGAGACAGCCTAGCTGATCGGGTCGTGATCGGATACCATGCCGCACACATGGTGGTGATTGTGCTGGAAATTATAATTGAAATTGTGATTTTGGTTGGTATCGTCAAATAAGACAGCCTAGTCGATCGGGTCGTGATCGAACTCCGTGCTAGATTCACGGTGGTATATTTGCACAGAGATTGCAATTGAGATTGTGATTGTGGTTGATGTCTTCAAATAAGATGGCCTAGTCGATCGGGTCATGATCGAACTCCGTGCCAAAAGTACGGTGGTATTGGTATTGATAGTGATTGTGGTTGATGTCTCTAATGAGATAGCCTAGCCGATCGGGTCGTGATCGGACTTCGTGCTAAAAGTACGGTGGTATTGCTATTGTGAATATTGGTACTGTGAACGGTGGTATTGGTATTGTGAATAATTGTATTGTAAAAGGTGAAATAGTGATATATCGGTGCTAAAGAACTCCCAACCAAAACTAATATTATCTTCATATTTTGGAAATTATTATGTTTTAACTTGGCATTTGAATATCATTGATTGTTGATTGTTGTTTCCACGATTTTCCCTTTCTTACATTGGCATTCTATTTTGAAAGAGGACAATTAGCTTTACATACTAGTACTATTCCATATGTACTAACGTCCCTTTTCCAGGGGGTACGGTATCTTCAATGGATGCAGGTGATTCAGCAGCGGGAAACTTTGGTCCTCATTAGCAGTTACTCCATATTCATTAGGTTTTGGTGAACCCTACTCTATTTCGGGCTCGATGTCACTTGATGTTACACTTCGTGTCTTGAGGTATAGCCGGGGCCTTGTTGCTGGCACTTCCATACTATTCTTTTGTCATACTTAGAGGCTCCGTAGACAGGTTGTAGGTGGTGTATGATGTTGGGAATTGAACTAGAAATGTTGCTATATGGCAAACATATTTTTCATTAATTTTATAAACTTGTAATACTTTGGAAATTATGAATGAAATTGCTAATAGAAATGAAATGGGAGTTGTTAATAAAATATTTTCAGTGTTTGATTAATGGAGTGCATCTCCTCATTATTCATGGATAAGTTTGGGTAGAAGGAAATCTAACCTGCTTGCTCGGCCGGGTTCACTCGGTTGAGCGCCGCTCGCGCTCCCCGAGGTGTGGGCATGACAAACTTAGTATCAGAGCCTAAGGTTTTAAAGTGTCCTAGGATGTCTCGGAGCCGTGTCTAGTAGAGTCCTTCTTATCGGTGTGTTGTCGACCACATCTATAATAAGGAGGCTACATGGACATTTAGTAAATTCACACTTCTTTGATACTCCAGATCATGCGATAGAACTCAAGATAGGAAGCTAATTTCCTCGTCATGTCTCATTTTTCATATGAGTAACCCACGGGTTCGAGTCAGCGAGGAGGGAATGAAGGAACTAGTTGCTAAGGGAAGTGTACTTGTCCCTATTAATGTTATCGTGCCACCGGATCATGTGGTAAGAGCACCTAAGAAACAAAAGAGGGTTGTTTGTACCAATAAGTCAGAATGTTTGATTTGTAAGAAACGCTACTTGGGGACGTGTTGAATGACTCTTGAAATACGTTATGGTTGTGGAGTTAAGGGGCATCAAGTAAGGTACTGCTCTATCAATCTAAAGTTACCAAGTAGGTCACTCCTTGCTATATCGTTTTGAACACCGTATGAGTTTTCCGTGTTGTAAATGTGCACCCATATTGAAGAGCTCTCATAAACATGGTCTTAACAAGATGTTGAATCACAAAACATTGCATGTACCTACTCTTTGAACGAGACTCATTATTCGTGAATCCACTCTATCACAAATTCTCTTATTTACATCCTCTTGTGGAATTGAGCTTTATAATTATATCCTTGAATTGAGTTATAACTCTAGGATTAATACTTCCCACTTGCTTTCCTAAATTCACAACAAGAGACTATACCTGATGAATTTCTTACAGAACCTTTTGATTCAAATGGATAACATCTGCTCACTTGTGGTTATGCATGCAAAGTCATAAAGTTTACCTATGTGGTATCAAATCCAATGTATAGCGGCCTAGTGTTGAGATCCTTCTTGAGCAACTATTTTTCTCTCTGGTGTATGTGACTCATATGGTTGGAACAATTACTTTACTCATTTATGAATAGTATCATGAATCCTTTTCATTGTCTAGTAACAGGAGGGCATATCTCAGCACCTATTGTATGTGTACGTGTCAATTGAAATGGTCACTTGTCTGTATAAAGTTTCTCGAAAATTTGAGATTTTCACAAATTCATCACAGGAAGATCTTATGGTTCGCCCATTTCAGTATGACTTTCATGTCCACCTAGATCATGCCTTAGTGAGTAACTCACATTGTTCCTAGCATTGTAGTTTCCCATGAAGTGGCTTAGTATTGCAGCTTGAGAGTTGTTATGGCAAAAACATGTCTAGCTCAAAGCAAAGTCTTCATTCGCTCTAACCAATACATGATTTCATCCCAACATTTGTCACGACCCGAAATCCAACTAGTCGTGATGGAACCTAACCCAACCCGCTAGGTAAGCCAATTACCAACTACCCAATTCCAATGAAATTAATAAGGCAATTAATTAAAAGAAAATAGATAAAACTAACACGTTTCCCCAAGAACAGGTAGTACAAATCATAAGCTTCTAAGAACAGAGTTTACAAAGCTGGTATGAAGTAAATACACCATCTGTTTGAAAAGTACATAAACAGAGTTTTATGAATCTAAGGCTACCATGAACAAGAGGTAGCTACCACCGGAATGCAGGTACATCTTCAATTCCGTCTCCCGTCGAGCACATCAACATCAACATCTAATATCTGCACGCAAGGTGCAGAAATGTAGTATGAGTACAACCGATCCCATGTACCCAATAATTAACAAACCTAACCATAGGTTGAAAGTAGTGACGAGCTTGTACCAAGGTTGGGTCCACACCAATAGCCAGCAACAGTCCATAACAACGTAAAGAAAATAATACAAGAAGTAAATCAGAGATAAAAATGCTCAGTAAAATCATGATTTCTGAAAATAGTTTATGCCTTTCAAGTACATTAGTGAAAAACCAAATCGTTTACCGAAGTTGCCAAAAATATGAGTAAGTTTGAAAACAGTAATTTTTCCAAAATCCTTTCAATGATAATTAAAATGTCTCATTTTCTTTCCAGATAACAAGTGTAAAACAAATGCATCACTATGCCCATCTATCAACATGTGTGAGAAATCATGAATGATGTGATACCATACAGTATGAGGAAAATACATCTCTATGCCTGTATATCATGTGTGCATGTCAATGCATTGTATCTCAGAGATGAACTCATGTACTCACACTCTCAGAGTACTCAATCTCACTTTCTCACACATTCCACTCATCATGCCCAATCACTCGGTACTGTATATGGCCAATCCGGACCAGGGAAGATCCATCTTGGAATATACACATCAACTGATCATCAGTCACTCAGTACCGGGGCCAATCCAGCCCGTGGAGAAGATCCATCTCCAGATATATAATACTTCGGACAAGATCCATGTCTGGGGAAGATCCATCCCTCAATAATATCAACAGCGCTCACTGGGGGTGTGTGCAGACTCCGGAGGGGCTCCTTCAGCCCAAGCGCTATATAAAGCCTATAAGGCCTGTTGCAGGCGGGCAGCCCTGATCCACATAATAATAATAATATATATAAAGCCAGCATGGCTTGCTGCGGCGTGCAGCCCGATCCCAAAAATATCTTTACAGTCAGGCCCTCGGCCTCCCTCAGTCATCAATTTCTCCAGTCTCTCTCTCATAGGCTCACAATGTCATGAAAATAGCCCGAAAATGATGATATGATGTATCAATAAATAACAACAGAGATTGAGATATGATATGCAATGAAATGAATATGACTGAGTATAAAATTTCAATTTAAACAAATAATTCACAGCACTATGACCTATGTGGGTCTCAATAATACTGGCAGATAGCCTTACATGATTTTTAATATCATTCTCAACTCAATTTCTTTAACACATAAAATTACATAGAAAATTCCAAGATTATGACTACAAAATTCCATGAAACCAATTACGTCACAATTTCTATGGTGCACGCCCACACGTCCGTCACCTAGCATGTGCGTCACCTCCCAACAATTCACATAATACATATATTCAGGGCTCATACACTCAGCTCCAAGATTAGAAGAGTTACTTACCTCGAATAAGACGAATCCAATTCCGAGCAAGATCAAAATGCTCCAGAAATTCCATTTTGCACGTATCAATTTCCGAACGGCTCGAATCTAGCCACAATAAATTTGATTCAGTCCATACAATTATAGGAATTATTCCATATCAAAATACTAATATTTTCCCACAAAATCCGAAATTATACTCCAAAAATCGCTCATGGGGCCCACGTCTTAGAATATGACGAAACTCATAAAATCCGATAACCCATCAAATTACAAGTTCAACCATACTAATTTCACTCAATTTTGACTACAAATCGATGTTCAAAACTCAAAAATTATATTATGAACTTTAGGCCAACACCCCCAATTTACTCTTTAAATTCATCAACCAATTGCTAAAAATGAAGATAGATTCATGGAATATAATCACAAGGGAGTCAAGAACACTTACCTCAAGTTTTGTGGAAAACATCCTCTCCAAAGTCGCCCAAACCGAGCTCCAAAATGTCCAAAATGAGAAAATTCTCGGAAAACCCTCATTTTTAACACTGCCCAGGCATTTTCGCACCTGCGCATCTGCTTTTGCGAAAAGAATTGCACTTCTGCGGACATCTCTTGCCCAGCGAGCCTCTGCTTCTGCGATACCAAGGACCGCATCTGCGGTCGCGCTTTTGTGCAACAGGATCCGCACCTGTGAAGACCCTCGCACTTGCGAGTTTATTATCACTTCTGCGATCATCGCACCTGCGACGCCTTTTCCGCAGGTGCGATCACACCAGAACCAGCAAATCTTCAGCAATTCTTCAACTTCGAACCTTGGTCCGTTAACCACCCTAAATCAACAAGTCATCGTATCTCCAGTCCTCTCATATAGGACTAACTATTGGAAAAGTTTAAGTTGTGATAATGATAATAATCTCACAAGTGTTCAACTTCTTTTTCATCCTCATGGGTTTGTGGCATAGATTTCTTGTGTCAAATACAGTTAAGAGCGTAATGCAACTTCATGTATCTTGAAATCCATATCACATTTAGGGTGCTAGAATATTCTCATTTCGAGTTGAACTGATTTTCCCTACATTCTAAGAGGCGACTGGTGTCACATAAGTACTATCTCTCTTTGAGGCCTACTATTGCCAAACAAGGCACGTATGGAATGAAACAATTGTTGTTGTCCTTTTCATGGCTCATAGTATTCCAAGAATAACTGACGCTAATGTATTTATCATCCCGACCATCCTCCCATATGTCACATGTCTAAAATGACTCATTTATTTAAATCTCATAATCATGAACATGATCCCTACATTATCAATGCCTACTAGGCAACTCTATGCCCCATGTGTCGAATCAATGATGTCATCACAATGATTAACCATGTCAGCACTATGGGTAGTAAATTTCATGTCTCTTAGGATATAACCTCCTGAAATGCCGTGCTCGGCATATTGATGGATTCTTGAATACTTCCAACCCAATCTCGAACCTCGTTGTTCCTATTTATAGTGAACCTATGGGGGTTAAAGGTTCAAACATGTCAGAGAAGAAGCATCATTCTGTGATCAAATATATTGAATAGAAAATTTTATGGTCATATTCATGCTAGCACATCTTAGAGTAATTGTTGGAGGTCGCCAAAGGTTTAGTTTGGGTGTTTGGCGTAGTGATTTAGAGTTGAAGAAAGTGAATGGGTTATTCTCAAGATTTTCTCTATGAATATATTGGGTGAATTATTAAGGAAGGTAAAGTATGTGTAGTCACATTAGGCCTTATGAAATCTTGAACGAAATAGGCCAAACTATGAGTATGATATTTCCCTATTATTGTCCTTCGTGTACCCGGTGTTTCACGTGTCTATGTCTAAGGAAGTAATTGGAAATACTTTGTACCGGTAGAGGTTATTGAAGGTGAAGTTAATGGATAGTTAGCTTATGAGAGGTACCTAATTGTCATCATTGTTAGATAAGTCTGGAAGTTGGGATTGCCTACGTCAATGTGTTATGGCGAAGTCTGTAAGTCAAGAAGGTCACCTTGAAGGCCGAAAGTGTTGTGGAAAGAAACTATTTTCGCTTGATTGTATAGCAATTGGTTTTGATTTGAAAGGTACTTCCTAGGTGCTATGATTTAAAAATGTGCAGTGCATGTCCAGATATCACTCTTGATAATATAATGCCTGTAATGTTGAGATTAGTGTTGTTGATATATATCGTGATACTTTGTTGAGTTATGGATGTGTTGTTAGGAGTTGTTTTGGTGGTCCTCTGGTAGGTGGTTAGGCTCAATTGCAAAGGAGACTCTGCCGAAATTTCTGAAACATTTGGGAGTTAGACAAATTTGGGAGCTTAAGATGTGTGGAAGAAGAAACAAGTTATGTTAAGTTTTTTGTGACAGAATCTACTCCTCATTCAAGGACGAATGATCCTAAGTGGGGGAGAATGTAAGGCCCCATAAATATTTCCTAATGATTTAAGATTTTAAAGTGCGCCAACGATATTTGGGAATAATGTATTCGAGTATTAAATGATACCTATGGGATAGAACCATATTATTTTGACTTAAAAATACATATGGAGAGTATTTTGGAACATATTAAGGAGGTTTGTAAGTGGTAAGAAGTTGTTTGGAACGAGTTAGAAATGTTAAGTGGGATAGATACCCAAATTTGCATAATGCTTGACTTTGAATGGGTATAATTCTCAGAACACAAATATATTTCCAATGAATTTTGCCGCTGGAGTGTAGACCTTTGAGTCTAGTTCCTAATTCATCAAACCGTTCGTCATTTGGATATTTCTACAAGAAGTTATGATCAAATTACTAAAATAAGGCAGGTGGAACAAAGAAAGTTTCGCTGAGGGTTTAAGGCGTTATATCGCGCCTCGAGATCTCCACTTTTCGCTTGCGTACCCCAGATGGCTATGGATGAGGGTAACATCTTGTAATCATGGTTTCATAATTATATGAAAGTTTGGAAGTGATTTGGGGTCTACATCATAGCAAGGTATCGAAGGAGGGTAACTTGGAAAACAAGAAATATAGAAAGGATGCAACTGGGGAGCTCGTGTGAACTCGTGCGCCACGCGGGTTTGAACGACCCATGACCCCCAGTCATTTCAACAAAACAGCGAAGTATTGCCCCAGTACGCAAAATTGAACGAGAGCTCGTGCATGTCCGCGCGATGCACGAGGAGGGACGAGCTAGGTCTGAAGCCTTTATAAAGAGCATTTCAGTAGCTCACTTCCCCCACTCCTCTTGGCCTATTCTTGGAGCTCCTCTCCACTCTCTCAAGACCCCCAACTCCCCTCTTCTTCAAGGTAATAAATCCCTATTATCTTGGTATGAAATTGCATCATTTCTACACTAGTATTGATGAAATCTACACATAAAATACATAGATCTTCAAGAAATTTCTTCAAGAACTCAAAGGAGGGTTTTGCAAGATTTCTTCCAAAAGGTAATCCTACATCCTTAGCCTTACATGTATGGATATATTATGGAAATATGAGTATGAATTAAGTATTGAAACTTATAGTATGGTGATTGGAAGCCATAAGTTCCCAATTTATATACATATCCATTGTAAAGATTGAAAGGTGATTATTTTATGGAATTTTGTTGGTTGGGTGTAGATGGATGGTCATGTATGTGATGTTGGAAGTTATGAATTATTTAAGAATGATGGCGGGATAAATTATTGGTAAATGGTAGTAATTGGATGAACTAATTATATGGGTAAGAGATGTAAAGATTCATGCCTACTAGGTATTTGATAAAATGCCTAAATGACCTAAATTGTGAAAATCTATATATAATTATAAATGAGGGGTTTGGAAATGTGACGTGGCATATGTCATTGCACAGGAATTACATTTATCTAATTTCTCAAATTTTTTAGGCTTTTATTTCTATTTTAGGGTTCAATTACCCGAAAAGGCACCTCTAATCAAAAGAGAAACAACAGTTACTGGAAAGTTCAATAGTCACCAACAAAAGCCACAAGCGTTATTTGATAGTCCAAAATTCTCCAGCAAAAGTCTTTACTTACACTATAAAGGAGGGGTTTGGAAATGTGACGTGGCATATGTCATTGCACAGGAATTACATTTATCTAATTTCTCAAATTTTTTAGGCTTTTATTTCTATTTTAGGGTTCAATTACCCGAAAAGGCACCTCTAATCAAAAGAGAAACAACAGTTACTGGAAAGTTCAATAGTCACCAACAAAAGCCACAAGCGTTATTTGATAGTCTAAAATTCTCCAGCAAAAGTCTTTACTTACACTCATTCCATTTCGCTTCTTCTTCCCCTTTCATGAATTCCCTATCTGTTCCTTCCTTTGTGTTCCATCTTCTTCTTTCTCCCAATCCCCTGAGGTATATCTGTCCTCTCTATCTTTGAAATTTTATTGTCTTTTTGTTCTCTTTCATGTTTTGATTGGTATCTCATGTATCTCTATATAAAAAAAATTCTCTAATTCCTACTTGATTTTAGGCTAATTGTATTAATTGACTGCGCATCTTTACGTTGCCCACTTCGGGAGACGACTTAATTAACCTAAAATGTGCAATTAATCATCTTCAACTCATCTTCAATGGACTATACATAAATTCCATTCCTATATGGTTTTATGCATATCCCTTAAATTTGTGGGAACTAAACATTTATTGATTACTTGTAACTTTTGAATTTTTTTTTTTTTTTTTACAGATATTCACTTTTGGGATTTTGTTACCAAGTACAGGTTATGCATTGTATTTTCTGTTAGTTGGTAATCAGAGTTTTTTTATGGATCACTTCTCTATCTTCATCCTGGAATGCAACTTACAAAGCTTGCCATACGAGCAATTCAAATCTAGAGACATCATTTACACTCTACAATTCTTTTTGAGAGAACAACCAAGTACAAGATTGATGTAGATCTCCGTGTTTGCAATGACTATGACTCATTAGTATTAGTTTTCTTAATTGAATGTTCCAATCAAATTTGTTATGAATGTGTAGTGAGGTCAAGATGATATTTTTGCCTTTTCAGACAAAGATACGAACTATTGAATACTGACAACAAGAATGCACTAGAATTTTCATCTACAGCAACAACAAAAAAAGAAAAAAAAAGAAACTTGGACGTCTCTTTGTTAACTGTTTTTCTCTCGAGTTTGTTATTGTTGGATTTCTGGTAATCTTAATGGACTTCGCTTTGTAGATAAACTTAAAATTGGTGGAAGGCTCTTAAGATACAATTTTATGAGAGAGTTTGAAAATGAGGAGCAATAGACATTAACAGTGTTCCAATTTTTAGTGATGGAGATGGTCCTGGACAACTTTCAACCTAGGTTTGCACCTATTATAAAAGACAACTTTCAACCCAGGTTTGCACCTATTATAAAAAGAAGTTCCTTGTCTATCCGATAGTTATACTAAAATTAGTGGTAGAGATATGTTTGTTGATTAATTATGCACGATTCTAATGATTCAGTTTAGTGATTAAACATGTTGGCAACTTAAAACTTAGTAATTAATAGGTTAATGTGAATTTCTTCGTCTCTTTATTTTCCATGTACTATTTATAAAACTATGAGTTGTTAAAGAAATCAATTGGCCTCAACCTTTCGGAGTTAATCTTTTTTGCTTCCCAGGAATTGATTAACGTATACTCCAAGGCATTCAAGGTCACTAATGGACTACAAAATGCTGAATTTTCCATGAAAGTGAACTTTTAGATTGAGAAGTATGCTGCCTATGAGAGTATAAATTTCAGTGATTTCTATTCCAAATGTTAACTAAAATTTAATTAGTTTTCTTGAGTTTAATAACTACTGAAAGCATATAAATTTGGGAGCGCTATGGTACACCGTTCTTGTGCATAATATGAATGTGTCTTGAATGAAGCAATATTTTTAAAATTTTAGATCATGTGAAGATGGAGTCTTCATTATCTGTTGAATCATTGACTTGGATGTATTGTTGGCTCCATGAAAAATTATAGCAGGAGTATATACAAGTATCTGATACTATGAAACTTTAACATCTTTGAAGTTTTGTCTTTCATTTGAATGTTTAAAGATTTCATGAATTATTCTGTTGGTAAGATAAAAGAGTATATCTACATAATTTTAATTTTGACAGGTTAAATTTTGTTACTTGCTTGATAGATACTTGTATGGGTTCATTAAGATGGAGAAGCATTTTATTTAGATGAAGCTATAGGTTATTTGACATTTTGGCTTTCTCTTGCAAGTGTTTAAAGATCTGATCAAGTTTTCTCTTTGTATGATAGAAGAGTATATTTATATAACTTCAATCTTGACGAGTTAAATATAGTTAATTACTCGGTAGATGCTTGTATTGGTGTCGTTAAGATGGAGGAGCGTTTTATTTAGCTTGAAGCTATAGGTCCTTTATTTGAAGTTTTGGCTTTCACTTGAAGTGTAAAGATCACATTTTAAACAATATTGAAGGTAAAAGTATATTTAAAAAAAATTATATATGCAATGGTATGTTAAGTGTTGTACAAGGTCATTTACCAGTTTCGTGAAGGTAAATTTCTTTTAATAAAAGTTAGCAAAAATATTTTAATATCTTCTCGCGCGAAGTGCGAGGTATAATCACTAGTTGCTACTAACATGGGTTCCATTGGATGTTGTTATTGTAGATTGAAGTTTTTTAGTATAGTGGATCATTGTAATATCACTAAGGGGCGAATTTGAGGTATGTTGGTTAAACTACTCTCTTAGAATTGAATTCCATGATGTTCCTGTAGGTTTCAAATATGGTTGTCTCAAGTTCCTGATTATATGTTCCGAGATGTTCCCAATAAATTTGATTGTCCCAAATAAGCTAAGTGTCGAGAATTATGTATTCAAAACGTGTTACGAATGTTCCTACCATATTATATTATCCTTTGGGAATGTGTTCAAGAATGATATGTGTATTAAAATGCTATATCTTTGAGTCGTGTTTCAAATGAAGGTCATGATGCCAAATTGTGTGAGAAAATCCCAATATGCTAACGACTCTTAATTGCTCATATGTGTACCTAAAGTCTTGGTTGAAAATGTCTTATTGTTGATAATCTATAAAGATGGTTAGAAGTGAAATAAGTTAATTGGGGATATAAAGTGTGGCCAATGTGCCAAGAGTGAAAGTTATACTTATTGCCAATGGTGCCAATGAGATGTTCATTTATAATGAACTTAAAGTTATATGTTGATATTTATGATGATGATACATGAGAGGGAAGAAATAAAAGTGTGGAATATCAAATACGACCACCGTGCCTTGAATAAAGAATCTTGTGAATGGCCAAAAGAGCCAAGGAAATATTGTTGTTGTTATTGGTTGAAAATACTAGTGAAGATTCATACAATATGAAAGATGACGAGATAAATACATTTATACCTATGTTATTTTTTTTGAATTATTCCCCTTATTTGGGATGAGATTGATGTGATAAAATTATTCCCTTTAATTGGGATGAGATTGATGTGATAAAATTATTTCCCTTAATTGGGATGAGATTGATTGATAGAAAAGGATGATGTCGATCCACACGGCATTGTGGTGAGACAGCCTAGCCGATCGGATTGTGATCGGACACCATGCCGCACACATGGTGGTGATTGTGCTGGAAATTATAATTGAAATTGTGATTTTGGTTGGTATCTTCAAATAAGACAACCTAGTCGATCGGGTCGTGATCGGACTCCATGCTAGATTCACGGTGGTATATTTGCACAGAGATTGTGATTGAGATTGTGATTGTGGTTGATGTCTTCAAATAAGATGGCCTAGTCGATCGGGTCGTGATCGAACTCCGTGCTAAAAGTACGGTGGTATTGGTATTGATAGTGATTGTGGTTGATGTCTCTAATGAGATAGCCTAGCCGATCGGGTCGTGATCGGACTTCGTGCTAAAAGTACGGTGGTATTGCTATTGTGAATATTGGTACTATGAACGGTGGTATTGCTATTGTGAATATTGGTATTGTAAAAGGTGAAATTGTGAACAGTGATATATCGGTGCTAAAGATCTCCCAACTAAAACTAATATTATCTTCATATTTTGGAAATTATTATGTTTTAACTTGGCATTTGAATATCATTGATTGTTAATTGTTATTTCCACGGTTTTTCCTTTCTTACATTGGTATTTTATTTTGAAAGAGGACAGTTAGCTTTGCATACTAGTACTATTCCATATGTACTAATGTCCCTTTTACCGGGGGCGCTGCATTTTCAATGGATGCAGGTGATTTAGCAGCGAGCAACTTTGGTCCTCGTTAGCAATTACTCCATATTCAGTAGGTTTTGGTGAACCCTACTCTATTTCGGGCCCGATGTCACTTGATGTTACACTTTGTGTCTTGAGGTATAGCCGGGGCCTTGTTGCCGGCACTTTTATACTACTCTTTTGTCATACTTAGAGGCTCCGTAGACAGGTTGTGGGTGGTGTATGATGCAGGGAATTGAACTAGAAATGTTGCTATTTGGCAAACATATTTTTCATTAATTTTATGAACTTGTAATACTTTTGAAATTATGAATAAAATTGCTAATGGAAATGAAATGGGAGTTGTTAATGAAATATTTTCAGTGTTTAATTAATGGAGTGCATCTCCTCTTTATTCATGGAAAGTTTGGGTAGAAGAAAGTCTAACAGGCTTGCTCGGCCGGGTTCACTCGGTTGAGTACCGGTCGTGCTCCCGGAGTTTGGGGCGTGACATATATGATGAGTATGATGTGACTGCGGGATGTATTCATATAGTTTGAATGTGATGAAAAGAGTTTGCTTGAGATGTAGAAAGGGCTATTGGGTGCTTGATATCTGTCTCGATATGACGTATAGTCTCGAGTTATGGGTGTGTTGAAGGATCTTTCATATTGTTTAATTATAGAGTGAGGCATATTTTTTATGTCTTGTTGATGAGTTCGAACTCAGGAAGGTTAAGTGATTACATAATAGTTGTGGCTGAAAAAGGGTATAGAAAGATGCTAGTTTGAGGCTAAGCAGGCAGGTTATCACCTGCAGGGTAATTTACGGATGGGTGAACCTGATGATGTTGTATGGAGAGTTTCTTTTCTACTAGCGGATTATATGTGTTGAGATTTGAGTTTGGATTGGATGAAAAAGTTGACCTAACCGTCAAGAGAATGAAGGCGAGCTTAGCAGCTGATTTGAGGTACTATATGGTTGTGTTGCCTGAGCTTGTGAAGAATTTGGTTGAATCTCGCTACGGTATTATGGCAGTAATAGAGTATGGGTATTGTGAGTTACCGAATGTTTTATTCTATGGCTTTGAGCCAAGTGAGGGAGCCTACTATTGACGATTTGATTTCGTGGTCATGTGTTAAAATCTAGTTTTGGTCCGAGGCATACTTGTGGATCTGTTATGACTTGCAGAGGTTGAGATCGAGGATGACTCGAGTAAGGAAATTCCTGTATATGGGATATATTTCACTTTATAAGTATATGAAAATCATAGGATGAGTGAGTATTTATTTGTGAAGGATGTAGTGCGCACAGAGTATGAATTTGATCAGTGGTGTTAAGGCAGGGTTACTTCTTTGAGTGTTGTTGTGCTAGTGGGGAACATGTCTTTATGCCTGTTTGGGCGGTGAAATTTAGATTTGAGCAGAGTGGATGATTCTCGAGAGGGTTCTAATGGATTCAAAATGTATATGTGTCAATTGAAAATTTTTCGTAATTGGTATATTTCCAGAATCAGTTATTTACACTGGATGGTGCCGGGACTTACGGTAATTCTATATGACTATGGATTCTACATTTCAGTATAAGAAAGGTAAAAAGAACAATTTTAAATTGACATAAGGTCTTTTTAGAGTGGGTGTCTCGATTGTGGTACTTTTGGGGTGCTTAAGAAGAATACAACGGCTCCTGGGCCTTAGGGCGGTGTGGTTTTATGTTAGGATGTCTTGTAGTGAGCTTTGGGTAAGGATCGTGGTGTTTTGACAAGGAGAAGTGTCAACTTGAGGGTAATTCATAAGAAACTCGGAGAAAATAGGACGATTGGGTAGTAGGCTGGACCAGTATGGTAATGGTATGCTTGGTGCTTTTCATTCTTACGATGTCTTTGTGGGTGTTTTGTGGCAATACTCTCAGATTTGGCAACCTGCGTGGCTTGGTAGAGTTAGGGAACTAATATCTTGGTTATGTGCGAATGGGTTTCGAAGAGTTCTCGATGGTTTCTACGACGGTTTGAGATAGATTTTTCCTACCGATGTGAGGAACATGTTTTGTATTGTGATTTCCTCCTGTATGGGAGGAAATGGAAGGTTTCTAACTAACCGGGTATGTATTCTGCTGGTGACTCAGAGTGTTAATGAGGTTCTTGTGTTTTCATAGGATGGCCTCATAGAGGCGGTGCATGGTGTGAGATTTGGGATTTGCATGTGCAAGTATACGATTCTGTTTCAAAAGGAAGGTCATGAGTTATGGGGCACAGACTATTTTAGATATTGGCACTAGTGTTATTACCTGAGGAGAGTGTACATTCAGAAGGCGCACTGTATTTTGACTTACGAATGTTTCGTTGGTATTGTGGTACTCGCCTAGTTGATAGACTGCTGATATTCAAATTTTTGCTATGTGGCACGGGAGAATTATGGAAGTATTCCTCGTTGGATGATCGTCCATGAGAGACGTATTAGACGTTCGAGTGTCGGATTTGAGATCAGTTACGGTGATTCATGTGTTCTATGAATTTGAAGACTGGGAGTTCTCAGAAGCATATTATTTCGGTGTTGCGGCTAGTTTGAGGTGAGTATTTTATTTAAAATCGGTAGAGGCACTAGTTGCGTGAATTATTTGTGAAAGCTACGCGCTATGAGTGCACATATGAGTGGGGTTTGAGCCCATGTGCAAGCACCGGGGCAATTATTCATGCTCGGGAAAATGCTTAGGCTATGATATGCCTAGGGATGACTGTTAAGCCTAAAGTTATAACGTTTCTCGTATTCGTACCTTTGTTAAGAACTATTTCAGCCATACGTGAGGTTGCAAAGAGGCTAATTCCTTGAATAAACTTGGTAGTTACTATTTCTACGTTAACTTGCCAATTTGAGTTGTGATAGAACAATTTGCACACGCCTACGCTATAGCGTGTTATTTATAACAGCCCAGGAGTCTGAGAATCTTATTTCATTTATCATATATGTGTGTACTTTTTTGATTGCTCCTGTATAATATGCTTGGACTAGAGGCATGTGACCATGCCAGGCGGATTATGTTATTGGCACGTGAGTTGTCCGTGCGGATCCATATACTGATATTATTGGCACGTGAGTTGTCCGTGCGGGTCTAGATATTAATACTATAACACGTGAGTTGTTCGTGCGGTTGATGTTAATGTGAGTTCTAGGAGAGCTAGTTACCGTTATTAGATCTGTGTGTCTTGGTTATACTATGTATGATGAGCTCATAGCATTGCGATTGTGGTGGTGCTTGCTAAACTTGCGAAACGGTTCTCTTCTTTGAGACATTTTCCATTTTTGGGTGCACTGATTGCACAGTTTGTGGCTTGAGTTATATTGGTGTGGCGTGTCTGTAGAATAGTTGTGTTTGATAATATAAGGTCATTGGACCTAGAATGGGTACTATCAGGTTTGATTACGGTATGTTTGGAAGAATAATTTAAGAAGTCAGCTTAAATAATTGGCTATGGTACTTGTCGAATGAGGGAAAGCTCCACGACTTGTTGATATGATAATTGGTTATGATATTCTACGTGTTTCTTTCATTATCGGTAGTGTACGAAGGTTTTGGAATGAGGTTTTTTTGGTATGGGGTTTAAAACTGGTAACGAGTTTGTATTGAGCAGTTATTGTGGTCGGAAATTAATCGATATGGGTATTTGAGTTATGTGATATAACATGTGATTGTGTCTCAAGTTATGGTTATGTCTTGATGTAGCTTGTTCAGAATATACAGTGTGTAGATATGAGATTCGGGTCTTGTAAAACATTCTGGATGTTGGAAAGTAGTTTCTAAAGTTTATAGTCTAAGGTCGAAGTGATGATCTTCAGCAATATTGTGTGGTCAGGCCTATATGGAATAGGGTGATGTGGGATCACCCATGGTATGTGCGTGGGAAGGTGGCATAGTGATTTGAAGGCTTAGGAATAACTCTTGGCACGTTCAAGGACGAACGTATGTTTAAGTAGGGGAGAATGTAACGACTCGACCTGTCATTTTGAGAATTTACGCTCCTTTCAACTATTTGAAGTATTATGAGATGTGTTAATCGTTGGTTTTGGTTTTCAGGTGTTTCAAAATTAGTTCGGAAGAATGAATTTCATGGTTGAAGCTTTAAGTTGGAAGAGTTGACCAAGTTTGACTTTTTAGTATTTGACCTCGGATCGGAGTTTTGATGATTCCGTTAGGTCCTAATGGTGATTTTGGACTTGGGCGTATACCCAAAATTTCATTTGGATATTTCTAGAAGGTTTCGACACCAATTGGCGAAATTTGGAAATTTGAAGGTTTGAAATGTTCATAAGTTTGACCGGGAGTTGACTTTGACGATATCGGGTTTGGATTGTGGTTTCGGAAATTTAAGTAGCTTCGTTATGTCATTTATAACTTGTGTGCAAATTTTGAAGTCATTCTAGATTGATTTGATACGTTTCGACATAAGTTTTGGAAGTTGGAAGATTCAAAGTTTATTAAGTTCGATTTGAGGTGCGATTCGTGATTTTGATGTTGTTAGGTGTGATCTGAGGCCTCAAGTAGGTCCGTGTTATGTTACAGGACATGTTGGTATATTTGGACAGGGTCCCGAGTGGCTCGGGTGTGTTTCGGGGTGATTTTTGAACGAGTTTGGGCATTTCGGTACTCTAATGATGTTTTGGAATAGTTGAAGTGCGGAGGGCACATTTTTGAGGCTAAGGAAAATCCTCATATGCGGACAGCAGAGGAAATGTGCGGACCGTAGAGGAAATGCGGACCACCAAAATCCTCTTGCGACCGCAGAAAGGAGAATCTGCAGGTCTGATGGTCTGACTTCAGAAGCTTATATCTTTTAATCTATATGGAATATGGAGATAATCCAAAAATAAAAGTTGTAGTCCGTTGAGTCTAATTTCTAGAAAGTTAAATCATTTATCATTTGGACATTTATACAGATTGTTATGGTCAATTTACAGAAATCTGGTAGTGCAGTCATTGCTGAAGTGCGACCGCACAATTTGGATTGCGGCTGCGGAACCTGGAATGTGCGGATCGCACAAAAAATGTGCGGTCAGCACATTAGGAGATCAGATTTTGTACTTTATAAACAAGGGTTAGAGTTTTATTTCACATTTGGACTTTGGGATCTCGGGTTGTGGCGATTTTTCGTGGGTTTTTCTAGAAATTCATCGGGGTAAGTGATTCTAACTCGGATTTGGGAAATATAAATGAATATATTATGTCACATTTGGACTTTGGGAGCTCGGGTTGTGGCGATGTTTCGTGAGTTTTTCTAGAAATTCATCAGGGTAAGTAATTCTAACTCGGATTTGGTAAATATAAATGAATATATTATTGTTTTCATCATTTAATTAGTATTTTGAGATGGAAATTTGGGAAATATTATAGAAACTTCATAAACTATAATTTGAGGATTTGAAGGTCTAGTTGTGATCGGATTTGATTAATTTTGGTATGGTTGGACTCGTGGTTGAATGGGTGTTCGGATTTTATAATTTTTGTCGGATTCCAGGACGTGGGCCCCATGTTGACTTTTGGTTGACTTCAGGGGTGTAATTGTAAATTCAACCTTTATTATTTGGAATTATTTCCTTAAGCGTTAATTGATGTAATTAAGTTGCTTTTGGCTAGTTTTGATCCATTCGAAGGTTGATACGTGTAGAATGGAATTTTTGGAGCATTGTTTAGCTTGCTCATTTATTGGATTCGGCTTGATCGAGGTAAGTAACACTTTTAAACTTGGAACTGAGGGTATGAACCCTGATATTACATATTATGTGATTTGTTTGGAGGTGACACACATGCTAGGTGACGGGCATGTGGGTGTGCACCGTAGTAATTGTGACCCAGTCGATTCCATAGAGTTGTATAATCAATTAACATGCATTTTCCATGTGTTAGAGAAAATGAGTTGTGACGCATGCTAGAAATCATGCTTAGGCATATGCTGGTATTATTGGGACCCACTAAGGTCATTTCTGCTATTGAGTTATATGTTTAAATTGAAATCTACTCGGTCATATTCATTCATTATATATCATATCTTAGTCTCTGTTTCTAGTTATTGATACATCATATCTTTATTTTTGGGCTAATTTCATGACATTGTGAGCCCGAGAGACTGGAGAGATTGATGATTGAGTTAGGCCGAGGGCCTGGTTGTGAGTGATATTTAAGGATCGGGCTGCATGTCGCAGAAGGCCTTATAGGCTTATTATTATGCGATCGGGCTGTCCATCGCACCATGTTATATTTATTTATGCCTGGATCTGGCTTATTATAGCGCTTGGGCTGAAGGAGCCCCTCCGGAGTCTACACCCCCCACAGTGAGCGCAGTTGATATTTATATTTGGGATGAAGTTTCCTGGGCATGGAGTTTCCCTATACATTTATATTTTGGATGGAGTTCCCCAGGCATGGAGTTTCCCTATACATTTATATTTGGGATGGATTTCCCTGGGTATGGAGTTGCCCTATACAGTACTAAGTGACAGAGTGATTATTTATTTATATTTGGGATGGATCTTCCCTGGGGCTGAATCTGCACTGTACAATGAGATTGAGTACCCTGAGAGGGTGAGTACATCAGTTCATCGCTGTGTTGCATTGTATTAGACATGCATATTTGATATGTAGGCATAGAGAAATATTTTTCCTCATGCCATCTAATAATGAAATTTCTTATCTGTTGTTGAATGTTTTGAGAAAAATCACAATTTTCAGACTTACTCATATTTTCAGTGATTTCGGCACAAGATTTGAGTTTTACTATTATACTTGAAAAGAGAAATGTTTATTTTCCGGAACTGTGAATGAGCTGAGCATTTGTATTGTTGAGTTATTACTTGTGTTACTTCCATTATATTGCTATGAACTGTTGCTGGTTATTGGTGTTGGACTCTGACCTTTGTCCCAGCTCGCCACTACTTTCAACCTAAGGTTAGGTTTGTTACTTATTGAGTACATAGGGTCGGTTGTACTCACACTACACTTCTGCACCTTGCATGCAGATTTTGGATGTTGATGTTGCTACGTATGGCGGGAGCT
This sequence comes from Nicotiana tomentosiformis, assembly GCF_000390325.3. Taxonomy (NCBI): domain Eukaryota; kingdom Viridiplantae; phylum Streptophyta; class Magnoliopsida; order Solanales; family Solanaceae; genus Nicotiana; species Nicotiana tomentosiformis. The sequence goes on from NC_090822.1 coordinate 42,814,970, forward strand.
AGCATTGAAGATGTACCTGCGTTCCTGTCATAACTGCCTCTTGATTTTGATAGCTTTAGAATTTTAATCTGTTCATGTATATTTTAAACAGATGATGTATTTTATTTCATACCACCTTTGTAAATTCTAAATCGTAGAAGCTCATGATTTGTACTAGTAGTCCTTGGAAAATGTGTTAAAGTCGGTTATTTCATCACTTATTTTATTAGTAAATTTCATTTGAACTGGATTTTCGTAAATTGGCTTACGTAACGGGTTGAGTTAGGTGCCATCACGATTAGTTAGATTTTGGGTCGTGACACATCCTTAGCTTTTTTTCCAATTGATTAAAAATACCAAAAATAATTATTCTCTTTCTAGTTAATTTTAATTAGTTTAAATCTCTTAGTGTTAACTTGAAAAACAATCACCCTTTGTTTGGAAGTGCAATTTAGTTGTTTCACATGCGCTTTTCAAGTATCTACCTTAACACCCTTCACAAACTCCCTGAGGAATTCGACCCCGACTTTAGTTGGGTATTATAATTGAACGATCATTTCCACTCACTATTGAGTGCTGTTTGGATGCGGATCAACATGTCCGACTCTCCCCCACTTAGGAGTGAGTCCATTCTCCAGCCCCTATCCTTCGTTCGTAGACTTCACAAAATCTTATCCTGCAAGTAAACTTATCATGTACACTTATGTATCCACCCTAATGTTAAGGGTCATTTATTTTTCAATGAGAAATCTCATTTCATAGTTTTTCACTTCTCTGACTCATATCCTAGTCATCATACTTGTGTTACCTTTCGATTCTGATGATAGGATGGGATCGCTTTTCTCCTTGGAGCTCTCTTAGTTCCTTTTCTATCGAATATCACGACATTTCCTTACCGCAACTCATGTTTCTAAGTATCATCTTTCTCTGCCCTTATAACAACAATATGATTAACACGTTATTCCGCTATATCCATACAATCCTTATAACTTTCTTAATGTCACTTTCCTTAGTCCATGATCAAATATACTTTCGGCAAGTATAACTCGTTTGTGCTTTTCATGAGTCCATATTCACTTATATTTTCTACAAGTATGACTTTGTTATGCTTCTGAGTCCATTCTCGAATATCATCAGCAAGTACAACCTTATTACGCCTCTAAGTCCATGCCCGAATATGTCATCGGCAAGTACGAATCCCTTAGGCCTCTAAGACCAAGCTTGAATTTATCATCACGAAGTACGACTCCTTGGTGCCCTTGAGTCCATGCTTAACCATTTTAACAAGTACGACTCCTTCATGAGAAATGCATATATCATCTTGGTGCAATTTTTCATAGTAAATTTTTTTTTCCAGGACAATTAATGAAAGCAATTCATGTTTTGTTTTTATATCCCATGTAGATTTTCAAACTACGTCCATGTACACATTATCGAGGCATACCCCTACTACCCATGGAATATAACATGTAGAAACGCAATGAGCACCTTCGTATCTTATAATATATCTTTAGCCTCATTTCCAATACAACACCTTGAGGATGCATGAGATATCGCTACATATGTTTGAACCAGTTGAAATCTTTCGACTTCTGGAATGTGTTATTACTGTTCTCCAACATTTTAGCTTTAAGTTGTTCATGTAATATTTTTAATCAATCTACACTCAACTTCTTTGTTGGCACACTTAAGAGAATTCTTGGGTATACTCTCAAAACTTTATCTTTCACGAATATATTAACGTTAAAATGAGATATACCGTATCTAGGCATGTTTAATGTTATTCTTTCATGATGACTTACCTTTCTAAACAATCCATGCTACTCCTTTAACCTCCAAGGTTACGCCTTTTGTGCACTTTGTACCTTGACATGTCTTTCACGTATCCATTCAGTCTTCTTTACATTGTTCCCATGTATATCTGCACTCATAATTGATAATTGATGTCATCCAAGTTACCTTGATCATTCAAAAATGCGCTTTCATACTCTATACATGTCATCTGCTAACTCATGTGACATGATAATGACTACAACCTGTCATATCAAGTATTCATCAGATTCTTATTAATAGAATATGCCCACTATCATGCGTTTACTATCCCAATAATGCTTCATTCCTATGAGTCATACTAACGCTTGTTATATTCTTTGATGACTCATATTTCTTTACCAACACAGTCCATATCAGCTTTCGATGTCGGTTATAAATATCTCAAGATACAAACTTCATTAGTTGACTTAGGATTATCTTATTCCACCATCTGAATTTTACCTATTTTAACACTCCTCATCCTTCACAACTAGTGGCCGCCAATGACTATCTGCATTGCCTCGAGCAATTACAAACATATCCCCTGGCAATATCTTCTTAAGATACCCTTATTTGTTTCTATAGCATAAATTTTCGCAATTCCCGATATCAAAATGATATTCCATCTCACCTTTCTTTAGACAAGTCATTAGCTCCGGGCTAATAATTTCAATCCATTGTTGCCCCATTTGAGATGTATTCACTTTAATTTATTCCTGACCATAGCCTTTATATTAACATCGCAGACCACCAACACCTTCTTGCTGCTCCTCTAGTAGCTAGTATCATTACTTGAATCTCATGACCTATGCTTATCACTCTCCTTCACTAATCTCGTCGAAAATCGATACATATTAAAAATTTACTTCTTGCTTCAAGCATTAATGCACGATCTAGAGTGAGAACAAAGGAATGAGACAATGTTGTAATGTCCATGTAGGCTTTCCGATATAACTGTGGTGTACAACACACCGATAAGGAGAACTCTACTAGACACGATTCTATAAACATCCTAGGACTCAAATTAAAACCTAGTGCTCTGATACCAAGTTTATCACGACCCAAAACTAGGTGACTACCACCCAACACACCACCCAACCCGGGTGAATCGACTCGTATAAGAATACCAATCTATAAGCCTAATAGATGCCTGCAAAAGCCTTTTTGAAAAATTAATTATTTTAATTGATTAAGACCATATATGAAACATATCAAATCCACCATGTTATTAATTGAAAATACATAAGATAGCTATGTTTCTTTCATGCAAGCCATAGGAATAGCTCTAGATTAAACCTATAATAATGACAAGTGTTTATGGAATATCTAAGACACAAGGATGAGATAAATACTTAAGAAAAGTCCCGACAAAAAGAAAGTAAGGAAACAACATGACAAGTGGTGCCTCACCATGTACCTCGTGAACACAGTCATCCTAGCCATGTCCGCTCATCACGTACCATACCTTATCTTGAAATATGTAAAGTAAGTGGTGTTGATGACCAATTTTTACCCTCTCTTTTAAAATTAAATTATTTATACTTATCGATTTGCAATAAATATGTTGAAAAATATTTTCTCATCAATAATACTTATTTTTATACAAATATAACAAAAAATAGGAATTAATAGTGTTAAATCAATAATTCGGTATTAACTATTTATAAAATATATCGCCCTTATTATTTTGAAGTAGTTAAAATAACATCTATATTTTGTTACAAAAGTTTTACAATTAATTTAACAAATTAACCTTTGATTTTTTATTAGCTCGTTTATTATTTAAAATAATCCGAAATTAGTTCCATAATTTAGAAAATAAAGTATTTTAATAAATAATTGGTTAATTATGGTAATTTATAGTGTATTTGATAATTTTAATTTCTATTACATTTTATTAAAATTATTTAAGATTATTTAAATTAATTCTAAAAGTGTTTAGATCAAAAGAACAATTGCAAATGATCAATTAAATACAAAGAGGCTATTTCTCAAATCAATTTCAGCCCAAACGTTGGCCCAATCCCTCATCTGGCCAAATCCAAACAACCTCACCTATCCATGTTGGCAGTCCACCCCCACCTCCATGAATCAACCAGATCGTGCCATGTCACCCTCTAATCTCACTCACAAAATAAAAACAAACAATCTGAGTTGTTGATCCAAACCATCGACGGTCCACATTCATCCCTATTTTCTCATTTAATTTTGACCTATTATAAGACATTATCTCAGTTGTTGGATCACACAGATCCAACAGTTCCCGTATTTTTTCAAAATAGTTTCTTGAAACCCATAAAGCCTCTATTTATCAGGGTCGTCGATCAAATGATCAAACGACCCAGATTCCGTCTCTGAGTTTAAACTCACAAGACCAACCCCAATCCCCTGACCCTTAAATCATTTCCCCACGAGCTCAGCCACCCCTCTTTCCCATTTTACTCTTTTTTCTCTCATCCGCCTAAACTCATCAATCTCAAATCCTTGTACAAATATGTGCAAGGTCGATTGAGTCGAACTCAAATCATCTCTTTTGCCTCCTGAGCCACGAATCTAGCCCGATTCCTTTCCAATTCCATCGATAAAATTCAAATCATCTAAAATCTGAAATCCTAGCTAAAAATTAAACTTCAAATCGTTTGATTTCTCTTATGCTCAATCAAATCGGAGCATACATGGAGTTGTTTCAGAGTTTCATCATAAGGATTCGATACCCAGAGGTTAAATGCAGTAACCTCTGGGTTTTAGAGCCTTAGTTGATGGATCCTGATTCTTAAATCGCCCAGGTAAAATCCTTTGATGATTTCTCCCTCTGTCTTCTCTGATTTTACTTGCTTTGCTTCTATCATCCAATATTCGTCATCTTCCACTCACCATTTCAAATTTATTGTAACTCTAGTAATCGAATGACACTATAAATAGAGCCTTCAATTCTCTCACCTAACAGGACCTAACACGAACACACACCAACATGCACTTAGAATCATCATACAATTGAAAACTTAGGTTCTTAATTGATTTCTCATTTTCTTCCTCTCTTTTCCGGCTCTGAGTTCATTCATTGTTCGAAGTTTGAGACTTTGGTTCCTAATATGCAAAAATAAAAGACTTTGTTTGATTTGCTGCTCCGAGGAAGGTTAGTGTGTACTTATCCCTCTCTTTATTTGACTATTTGAGCTATAATCACGCTCACTATGTTGTCTTTGGTGTTTATCTCTACTTAATGATGCATGCTAATTAGCTTATCATGCCTTTACATTGAATGTTATCTTGCTTGTATGAGCCAATTATTTTCCTAGATAATTTAAAATTATGTTAATATTAGTTGATTATCGTGTAAACTTAATAATGCTAAATGTTTCTCTAAGTTGAACAAATCTAGGTTTTTGCTCAATCTCTGTAGTGAATAAAAGGATTTAATAACTCTTCACATAGGTTTCATCAAAGTTATACTACTGCTATGATCCTAAGTCTCTTCTGATGCCTTGTTGAAAGATTTATGTCTGCTCTCCTGATATTGTATTAGAAGTACCACTTGCTGATCCATACTCAATCTGTCTACCTTAATAAAATTGGGACTATGTTAGTTGTGTACACTTAGAGGTTCAACTCAAGTCTGCTATCATGATTATCGATTTAGTTGTTTGTTTCTTTGTAATTCAAGTGTGTTCTGCATTCTATGGCTCTTTAAAGCACCATAAAGATCTCCTGTTAATTTTCACGTTCATGTGCCTGCTTAGCGATACTTATAGACTCTATTGGGTAAATGTCTTCTAAAAACGTAATTAAACTAAGTCTTGATGAGTTCATGTGGTTAGTTTAAAGGTTGTGATGACTCCATAGGTATTATGCCAGTTGTTACCATGTTTATTAGTTTAATTCAGACTATGTTCTTAACTATCCTTTAGAGTTTGGTCAAGAGTTATACTTGCTGCCTTATCATCTCTTGGATTAACTATGTTGTCAGCATGTCTAAAAATATAATTTCATTATGATGCCTATGTTGACACACCTGCCTGCATACCTGGGTTGATTGATCTGTCACTGGAACCACATCTTTCTAATACATGTAAAACCTGCCTATTTCTTGTGGTTTGGACCTTTATAATAGAAAAAAATTAATTTGATCCTAGATCATCTGCTATTCTGTTGTACTCTATAACTTTATCGTCTTTTAGGAAAAGCATTTGTATGTATTTGAATATCCCCCGTCATGCCTTTGCTTTTAGTTGTCTGTTAATATAGTCCCTACTTGTCTTTCATTCAAGAGATATTCATGCTGGTACTCTCAAGTTTCTCCCTTAGAACTGTATTATCACATAAAGAAGAAGCTGAATCTTGTCAACACCATAGAATTTGGAACATAAGTTAACTGTGATCACTACTGAACTTGAGGGAAACTTACTTATGTATGCCTGCTATGTTTGAATACTATACTGTGTTTATATGAATGTCTTGACTCTTAATAGCTTAGTGTGAATCTGAGACTGTGAACTTTAAAGGTAAGTGATCATGTTATTAGCTTGGATTAGGATTAAGATTGATCTGCTACCTATATAAGTATCCCTGTTAATACTCTTTAGAATTTCTGAATAAGGTTGTTAATCTATACATCTAATAGAAGTGAGGATTTAACCTCTGTGTGAACCTCTGATTGATATGGACATAGTCTAATAGCTGTGGAAGTGCTATGAATTTAATTAAGAACTCATGCAAATTTGAACTTGTCAGTAGGATTAATAAGGTTGATATATATGCCTTTTCTACCCCTTGAATCACCTGATTTAGTATTTGATATTCTAAACTAGTCTACTGGTGTCTGCCTCACCTTCTTTACATCTGTGGTTGGTTCCTTTGGGTATTCTTATGCACATTGAAAGTATTGACAGAGGACTACACTCTTTTGTTTCGATTGTGACCTCAAAAATCATTAATGTAATCTGATATCTTATACTTATAATGGTGTTCTATATACGGAAATCATGTATACTTGAATCTGTATGCTTCTACATTAGTTGTCACTGTAAATGCCTCATTGGAAACTAAACCTGTAGGGAGGAGTGAGTGTGAGTGGTTAAGGATATTTAGGAGTAGGATCTATTTTGTAGTTGAGATGCCCTCCCTGACACAAGCAGTGCTCGGGGTCCCTGAGACCTTTGTGAACTCTAAAGTGCCAAGGATCCAAAGGGTATCTTATCCATGAACGAGATTTTGCCCTATGCTCTTAATCATTGACATTTATTAATCCCTTTAGAATTAATGCTAAATGAAAAAAAGGCTTCAATGTGATTGTTGCACCCTATTTTGAACGCGACAAAATAAACTACAACTTATAGTACTCTACAAGGTTATTAAAGTTTAGAGTCGCCACCTAATATTTAAGGTATACTAGGACACTTATATTACACTATATAATATACATTGAATTATGGCCTGCAAAACCATTGAGATTCTAGGTAAGGGTTTAAGTTATCTCGAGGGGAAGGTTTTAGGCATCCCTCAAGATCCACAAAATGTGTTTCCTGCGGACTCAATCAAATAAAATGAGGGAAGGTCCAAAAGAATTATTAATTATGTCACAAAGGATTTCTATCACGGAATAGTCAACACAATTGTCACGAAGTGAACAAATATTCAAAGAATGACCATTTCATTTGTGGTAAAAAAAATATACAACAAGAAATACAAGCAAATTAATAAACAAAAATCTTTTTTGGAATTTGATTGAAAGAATTGGGTTCAAAATAAAATATAAAGGAATTTTTGACTTACAATTAAAGCCAAACAATTTAACTATACAAGGTTAGTCTTAATTGAATACATATAATATAAGGTGAAGGATTATCTTTGGATAAAAAACAACTAGCAATTAGCTTAAAGAAATGACCAAATAAAGTAGGAAACGTTGTTGTAAATAGGGGAGTATAAAAGGAAAATTATCCACATAAATCTTACATATAAAAAATGGAGTAATTAAATAAAATATAAATAATGTATATCAACAAGTGAAATATTCTAAAAGAGTTTGAATAAACTTGAAAAAGTTAATTCAGGGTTATAGTCAAATGGTTTCTACAAAGGGGTTGTATTAAATGTACAAGAAAATATGTGGAAATGATGAATAAATAATGGAAAGAATTATCTTTAAAATGAATAAGTTCATTGCCATTGACTAAAATGTATGAGGAATAAAGTATGAAAATGTTTGTCAAGAGTGTATGAGTATAAGGAATATTGATTTTTTATGATAAAAGAAAATTAAAATCATATAAGAATGACCTTAGAGTTTAGTTCAAACGAATTTAAATAAACGAATGAGTAATAATAAAGGACATGTAGACAATCAAATATATAAAGAGACTAAGAGTATTACCAACCCTGAACAAGAATATCATAAAAGCTCATGAAGATTGTCGGCAATTATCAAGTTAGACTCAATATATATGCAACAATTGAATTAATCCTAATATGGTAGACCCAATTATGATTTTTACAAGTCATGTGTACTTGAAGTAAAATAGTCAAAATAATTTACAAATAGATTAGTTAAAAAGGAAGATCATGCTAATGTAGTTATAAAAAAAGTAAGATTATCTATTTTAAAAAGGAAATGATATGCCTTTCATTTATTCATGTAGGCATCTGATTGAATTAAGTATTTATATACTAATCCTAATTAATCGACTAAGTTAAAACTATATATTTGACATTCTAAATTCCTATATGAAACCATGCAAGGATTACTTAACACACAATGTTATAGACTAACCAGATTATTAACTAAATGCAATACACCCTAAGTGTAACAAATAGATAAACAACCATAGCAAACAAACAACACGACATTTATCTACGATTTCACTATACTTGCGATTTTGAATACATCCTAGAATAGGAAGTGCGAAGCGGGGTTTCGACGGGGATATCAAGTCAACCCGAACATCATCTTTCAAAAGTGACTTCATATAATTGTACCTCGCAAAACAGAAGCAAAATTGTTAGTAAGAAAATATAAAGTAAAAATAAATTAAATATTACTAATTTTGAAAATAATTTTCCTTTGAAAAATACTTTTATTAAAGATTGTTTTTTTCTTCTTTTGAAAATGATTTGAAATATTTTTTGGAGATTGTTTTAGAAAAACGATTTAAAATCGTTTTTGAAAATTATTTTTGGAAAATGATTTAAGAAATATTTTTTGGAAAATAGTTTTGAAAATAGTTTTAAAATAATATAGGAGGCTCAGATACATGTAATATCCGATATCCGTCTAGACATGAGAACGAGAACTCCCTCGGTAGCAACTCTGGTGGCCAACCGTGTCGCCTCCCATAGGTTGTTGGTTCGTGTTCTCGTTTTTTTCCTTTTCCTATGTTTATCACCATCGCCTCGTTATTTCGGGCCCAATCCGAGGGTCATTTGGGGCGTCGTGGCCTCAAAAAATTATTCTCATCGGCCTTTAACACAATACTGTCCAGAAGTCATTGACATTTAAACAAATATTATCTGTTCTTAAAGATCGTTCAATAAATTAAACTGGCAGTGATCAAACAGAGCATAGATAAATCAAAGCAATCGAAAACCAACTGTCACGACCCCAAACTCCCTCCATAGGATGTCGTGATGGCACCTACTCTCTAAGACTAGGTAAGCCGATTACTATAACAATTAAACCAATTATTAATAATGTTAATTTGAAACGGAATTTAATATGAATACCGATACAAGAGCGAAATTAGCCTACGCGGCAATAATCATAACAACCTCTCAAAACTGGTAATACAGAGTCACGAACTATAGTTAAGTACATGAAAAGATCTCAATGATCGAAATACAATACTGTTCAAGTGACAATCTAACAGTACAATATAAGGAAAGAACTCCAAGGGACTGCAACGACCAAGCAACTCTACCTTGAATCCTTACGATCAACAAATTAACTTTGCCCGAGTCTGATATCTCCAATACCTGGCTCTGTATAAAAATATACAAAAGTGTAGTATGAGTATACCACGATCGGTACCCAGTAAGTATCAAAACTAACCTCGGTAGAGTAGTGACGAGGTACAAGTCAAGACACTAACTAGACAAAATAACCTGTGCAGTATAGAAGTATAAAGCACATAATGAAAAGCAGGAATCAGTAAATGACAACAAGAATCAACATGTGATCTAAATAGTAAGGCAATAAGAACACCATGAAAGTATCATTGAAACCAAATAGGAACATGTCACGACCCAAAATCCAACAAGTCGTGATGGCACCTAACCCATCCTGTTAGGTAAGCCAATTACCAACTAATCAATTTCAATAATAATTATTAAAGAAATTTAAGTGAATAAAGATCCTGATCTTATACAATCCCCAAGAACTGGTAGTACAAATCATGAGCTTCTAAGAATAGAGTATACAAAGCGGAAATGAAATAAATACATAGTCTGTTTGAATAATACATAAACAGAGCTTTTATAAATCTAAGGCTACCCTGAATAAGAGGCAGCTACAACAGGAAAGCAGATACATCCTCAAATCCCGCAACCATCGAGCACGGCAACAACAACAGCCAACATCTGCACGCAATATGCAGAAGTATAGTATCAGTACAACCGACCCCATGTACTGAGTAAGTAACAAACCTAGTCGTAGGTTAAAAGTAGTGACGAGCTTCCACCAAGGTCGGGTCCAAAACCAATAGTCCACAACAATCCATAACAACATAAAGCAAATAATACCAGAAGTAACTCAGGGATAAAATACTCAGCCAAATAATGATTTAAAAAAAATAGTAGTTCTTTCTTTCAAATACATCAGTGAAAACCCAAATCGTTTGCCGAAATTGCCAATAATATGAATAGTTTGAAAATAATAAATTTCTCCAAAAATATTCTCAATAATAATTAATATGTTTCATTTTTCTTCCGGATAACCCATGTAAAATAAATGCATCACTATGCCCATCTGTAAAAATGTGTGAGAAATCATGAATGATGTGATGTTGTACAACATGAGGAAAAATACATCTTTATGCCTTTATGTCATGTGTGCATGCCAATGCGATGCAACTCAGTAATAAAATCATAAATAGCCCCTCGGGCAGAACATCACTCATATACAGCCCCTCGGGCAAACCTCACAGTCACTCATGCCACTCGGGCATACCTCACATTCACTCGTGCCACTCGGGCATACCTCACAATCACTCTTGCCACTCGGGCATACCTCCCAATCACTCTTGCCACTCGGGCATACCTCACAATCAATCTTGCTACTCGGGCATTCGATACTCGGCACTCGCACTCAGTAGGTACTTGCGCTCACTGGGGTGTGTACAGACTCCGGAGGGGCTCCTTCAGCCCAAGTGCTATAATCTGCACGGACAACTCACATGCTATAATAATAAAGTATGTTGCAGGCGGGCAGCCCCGATCCACACTCATCCTCACAATCAGGCCCTCGACGATATCAAACATGCTGCGGCGTACAGCCCGATCCCATAAATATGCAACATACTGCGGCGTGCAGCCCGATCCCATAAATATCCTCACAAATCAGGCCCTCGGCCTCACTCAGTCATCAATCTCTCCAGTCTTTTGGGCTCACAATGTCATGAAAAATAGCCCAAAAATGATGATATGATGTATCAATAAATAACAACAGAGACTGAGATATGATATGCAATGAAATGAATATGACTGAGTATGAATTTTCAATTTAAAACAAATAATTCACAGCAATATGACCTCTGTGGGTCCCAATAATACTGGCACATAGCCTCAACATGATTTTTAATATGCTTTTCAGCTCAATTTCTTTAACACATAAAACCGCATGGAAAATGCCAAGATTATTTAACTATAAAATTCCACAAAAATAATTATGTCACAATTTCGATAGTGCACGCCCACACGCCCGTCACCTAGAATGTGCGTCACCTCCCAACAATTCACGAAATACATATATTCAGTGTTTGTACCCTCAAGTCCAAGATTAGAAAAGTTACTTAACTCGAACAGGCCAAATCCAATATCGAGCAAGCTAAGCAATGCTCCAGAAATTCCATTTTGCGCGTATTAACTTCCAAATAGTTCGAATCTAGTCACAATAATTTGACTCAGTTCACACAATTTATAAGAATTAATTCCATATCAAAATGATAATATTTTCCATAAAATCCGAAATTACGCCCCAAAAATTACCTGTAGGGCCCACATCTCGAAATCTGACGAAACTCACAAAATACGACAACCCATCCAATTACAAGTTCAACTATACTAATTTCACTCAAATCTGACTCCAAATCGGTATTCAAAGTTGAAAAATTCGTTTTGTGACATTATAGAAATTTCCTTCTATTTCTCTTGAAGATTCAATAATCTTACACCAAAATTGAAGATTAATTCATGGAATATAATCACAAGGGAGTTAAGAACACTTACCCCAAGTTGTGTGAAAAACTTTTCTCTCCAAAATCGCCCAACCCGAGCTCCAAAATCCGAAAATGGGTGAAAATGTTGAACCCTCGAATTTAATGTTCTGCCCCAGCGATTTCCGCATCCGCGGACAAGATTTGCGCACCTGCGCATCCTCTTGTGCGAGCAAAACATCGCATTTGCGCACTTCACTCGTCTACCCAGTTTCTGCTTCTGCGCGCATCCGTCCGCATCTGCGCTCATGCAGGTGCGGAATTTTCTTTCCCTCGCACCTACGACCAATGCCTCATAGCCCTCTGCCCGCATCTGCGCTCCTTCTCACGCAGGTGCGATGCGAAGCATCTTTCGCACCTGCGCACCTCGCTTCAGCCTACCCCTGCTCGCACTTGCGAGCTCGCACTTGCGACTACTTTTCCGCAGGTGCGATTACACCAGAAGGCTTCAGTTCCAGCAGTCTTCCAAATTCAAAAATCAATCTGTTAACCATCCGAAACTCACCCGAGGCTCTCGGGTCCCCGTCCGAACATACCAACAAGTTTCATAACATAACACGGACCTACTCGAGTCCTCAAATCATACCTAACAACCTCCAAAATATGAACTACACACGGATTCAAGCCTAATAAATTTCCAAATTTCCAAATTCTACAAATGACGCCGAAATCTACCAAATCACATCCGATTGACCTCAAATTTTGCACACAAGTCACATTTCACATTACAGACCTATTCAAATTTCAGGAATTGGATTCCGACCCCTATATCAAAAATTCAAACCCCCGGTCAAACTTCCCAAAAATTCAACTTTCGGCAATTCAAGCGAAATTCCACTACGAACCTCCAAATAATTTTTCGGACACCCTCCTAAGTCCAAAATTACCATACGGAGCTATTGGAATCATCAAAATTCGAATCAGAGGTTGTTTACACATAAGTCTGCATCCGGTCACTATTTTAACTTAAGCTTTAAACCTTGGAACTAAGTGTTCCAATTCCTTCCAAAACCTCATTGGACCCGAACTAATTACCCTGGCAATTCACACAACAACTGTAAAGTACAATTTGAGAAGTAAATTGGGAAATGGGGTTGTAATACTCAAAACGACCGGCCGGGTCATTACATTCTCCCCCACTTAAACATACGTTCATCCTCGAACGTGCCAAGAGTTGTTTCCAAGCCATCAAATCACTGTTCCATCTTACCACACACGTACCCGGGGGTGAACCCACGTCACCCTATCCCACATAGGCTTGACTACACAATGCAACTGAAAATCATTAATTTAACTTTAGCCCATAAACCTTGAAATTTAATTTCCAACCTTTAGAATTTCTTTCAAGACACAAATCTTACATTTACACACCGTATAAGTCCGAACAAGTTGCATCGAGCTATAACTATAACTACGGATATAATCAACCAACATATTACACAACTCCGCATGCTCGTAGCACCATTCCTGATCGCAGTGACTACTCCAAAACCAATCGCATACTAGTATTAAACCCATATCGAACCAAACCTCATCCCAAAACCTTTGTACACTGTTGATAATAAAGGAAACACGCGAAATTCCATGACCACTTACTAGATCAACAAGTCACGGAGCCCTCTCGCCCCAACCAGAACCATAATCCCTTTCTGAGCCAACTTTCAATATTATACTCCCGAATATACCGAAATCAAACCTGACAGTACCCATTCGAGGTCCAATGACCTTATATTACTAAACACAACTCTTCCATAGACATGCCTTACCAACTCTTCCATAGACATGCCTTACCAATATAACTCAGAGCCATAACTCGTGCCATCCGTGCACTAATACGCAACAATTCAAATGTACCCAGTCATGGAAAATGACTCAAATGAGAGAACTGCCTCGCCAGATTAACAAGTACCTCCACAACGAAATGCTGAAAATTCATCATACACCGTAGAACCATCACCCGATTCTAACACGAGGTTCATGTTATATACACCGAGCCACCCTGCTCCGAATTAATAACGATGGAGAGGCAAATGACAAATATACCACATAAAACCTGAAAGGACATAACTATTACGCTATCGATCATGCAATACACCAAGTACTCATCACACTCAAATTCTGCTATAAAGCTCAAATAAAATTGCACCATCTGTGCACATAACTAATGAATCACAACTCCTCGTAGCATAAAGGAGTAACTCACAGATCATTTGAGAACATGAATAAGTTCAACATCAACCGGATGACACATCTCTCAATAATAGCAGTATGGAGCCAACCATTCCAGCTCGGTGTAGAATACATATCTTAATTGGGCCTACCTATGGACCCCCAAATCAACTCGGGTTACCCACAAATAGATAAAAACAATCCCTCCAAAAATCCATAATGACTGAATCATAACACATTTCATCATCTGGCTAGCTCCGGCCACAACTTCACAGTCCACAACCATGAAACAATCTGCTCCTGGGAACTCCCAATCTCCAAATCCATAAAACACGCGAATCACCATATTTGATTCCATCTCCACCGCCCGAATGCCTAACACCTCTCTCATACACGATCATCCCACGAGAAATACTTTAAAAGTTCTTCCATACCACTTGACAAAGATTGAATATCAGCAGTCTATCAACTATGTGAATACCGCAATACTAATTTATACATCCGTAAGTCAAAATACAATGCGCCTTCTGAAGTCCGCCCCTTTCTCATACAACACCAAGTAGTAATAGTATTCATCTAGTTATTTGAAACCGTCCATGTTGTCCAACATTCGTTACATTCTCTTCAAGGCTGTACTGCCACCTTGTACATGAAAATCTAGCTTTCATACAACACATAACATCTATCTTGCCATCATGTGAAAGGCACAAAAATCTTATTATCAACTTTGAGTCACCAATAATTTACATACCATTTTAGTTAGAAACCTTTCTCTTGCTTCTTTCCAGGAGGAAATCACAATACACAACACGTTCTCCACACCGGTAGAAACCATCAAGAATACTTTGGAATCTATTTGCACATAATCAAGTCCTTAAATCTAAATTCCTCTAACTCGACCAAGCCACGTAGGTCGCCAAGTCCAGGTGTATTGCCACAAAGCACCTGTAGAAAATCCCCCACATCATAAGCACCCAAAGAACCGATCATATCCATTACCATACTGATCCAACCTACTACCTAGTTGTCCTATTTTTTCCGAGTCCCTTCCGAATTTGTCTTCAGATTGATACTTCTTCTTGCTAAAATACCATGATCTTTAACCACAACTCACCCTACAAACCTTAGCATAGAACCACAACGCCCTACGGCCCATAAGCAACTGTATTCTTCTTAAGCACCTTCAAAAATACCACAACTATAACACTCACTCTGAGAATACATTATGTGAATTTGAAATTGTTCTTCTTACCTTCCTTATACAAAAATGTAGAATCCATAGTCTTATAGAATTTTCGCAAGTCCAGGCTCCATCAAACGCAAATCTCGGGTTTTTATCCATACATAAGTCCGGAAACATTCTCAATTGCTATATATAATTCTCAAATCCACTGGAATTTTCTCGGGAGTCACCCACTTTGCTCACATCTAATTGCACCGCCCAAATGGGCCAAAAGACACGTGCCCCATTAGCACCATAACACTCAAAGAAGTAACTGTACTTTAACACCACATACCAAATTCATACTCCGTGCGCACTACATCATTCACCAATAACAACTCACTCATCCCACGATTTTTCATATACTCATCCATGAAATATAATCCGTAACCAGGAATTTTCCTTATTCGAGTCATTTTTTAACTCCACCTCTGCAAGTCATCACTGATTCCCAAGTATACCTTAGACCCAAACAAAATTTGACACATACCCATGAATTGATTTGTCTATAGCAGGCTCCCCCACTTGGTTCAAGGCCATAGATTAAAACACTCTATAATTCACAATACACATACCCTATTACTGTCATAATACCCGTCAGTGCCACAAAATTCTTCTCAAACCCATGCAATGCCAACTATAAAAATACCCCAAATCATCCGCTAAGATCACAATCATTCTCTTGATACTCAGGTCGACTTTCTCAGCCAAATTCGAATTCAAATCTCCACACATACGCCCCACTAACAGAAAAGAAACCCTCAACTCATATTATAAGGAACATACCTACGTAGATTACTCTCCGGGAGATAACTCACCTCCCTAGCCTCAAATTGGCATCCTGTTATATCTTTTCGCAGCCACAATTTCTACGCAATCACTAAATCTTTCTGAGTCCAAACTCATTAACCAGACCTGAGAGTTTAATTTGTCCCACAATTTAAACACGTGAAAGATCTTTCAAAACATTCACACTCGAGACTGTACATCACATCAAATCAAAAATCAAGCATCCAATAGCCTTCCCTTTACATATGAAAGAAACACTTCTCGTTATGTTCAAATCGTCTTAACACATCCCACGGTCACATCATACCCATCATACCACCATTTCACCGCTCATCAAGCCACAAATTTCACTTTAGGGTCATCACCGGACATATAAGTCCAATTGTATGAGTTATAACTGAAGCTACCAAGCTTAAGCTACGGTCTAACCATGGCCTCAAGTCCTCCAGACTAGCCCACCACCAAAGCACAAAATACTCACTTCGAACCTCATTCATAGAATCACAAGCCGGCGATGCACAGCTGATACTGAGTGCTCATGTGCGCATACGAATATGTGGAAGGAATTCAAAGAGTTTATGTCTCAACCTGAATCAATCTCGCACGATAAGGAAAGAAAAATGGGAAGTGTATATCCTAAATGCCCTGTAGCCTCTCGAAGATAAGTATGGACGTCATCATACCGATCTGCAAGACTCTATTAGACACTTGCTCATGACTTGTAGAACCTATGAACCTAGAGCTCTGATACCACCTTGTCACGACCCAAAATCCAACTAGTCGTAATGGCACCTAACCCATCCCGTTAGGTAAGCCAATTACCAACTAATCAATTTCAATAATAATTATTAAAGCAATTTAAGTGAATAAAGATTTTGATCTTATACAATCCCCAAGAACTGGTAGTACAAATCATGAGCTTCTAAGAATAGAGTATACAAAGCGGAAATGAAATAAATAAATAGTCTGTTTAAATAATACATAAACAGAGCTTTTATAAATCTAAGGCTACCCTGAACAAGAGGCAGCTACAACAGGAACGCAGGTACATCTTCAAATCCCGCAACCATCGAGCACAGCAACAACAACAGCCAACATCTGCACGCAATGTGCAGAAGTGTAGTATCAGTACAACCGATCCCATGTACTGAATAAGTAACAAACCTAGCTGTAGGTTGAAAGTAGTGACGAGCTTCCACCAAGTCAGGTCCAAAACCAATAGTCCACAACAGTCCATAACAACATAAAGCAAATAATACTATAAGTAACTCTGAGATAAAATACTCAGCCAAATAATGATTTAAGAAAAATAGTATTTCTTTCTTTCAAATACATCAGTGAAAACCCAAATCGTTTGACGAAGTTGCCAATAATATGAATAGTTTGAAAACAATAAATTTCTCCAAAAATCTTCTCAATAATAAATAATATGTTTCATTTTCCTTCCGGATAACCCGTGTAAATCAAATGCATTACTATGCCCATCTGTAAAAATGTGTGAGAAATCATGAATGATATGATGTTGTACAGCATGAGAAAAAATACATCTTTATGCCTGTATGTCATGTGTGCATGCCAATGTGATGCAACTCAGTGATAACATCATAAATAGCCCCTCGGGCAGAACATCACTCATATACAGCCCCTCGGGCAAACCTCACAGTCACTCGTGCCACTCGGGCATACCTCACAATCACTCTTGCCACTCAGGCATACCTCACAATCACTCTTGCCACTCGGGCATACCTCACAATCACTCTTGCCACTCGGGCATACCTCACAATCACTCTTGTCACTCGGGCATTCGTCACTCGGCACTCGCACTCAGTAGGTACCTGCGCTTACTGGGGTGTGTACAGACTCCAGAGGGGCTCCTTCAGCCCAATCGCTATAATCTGCACGGACAACTCACGTGCTATAATAATAAAGTATGCTGCAGGCGGGCAGCCCCGATCCACACTCATCCTCACAATCAGGCCCTCGGCCGATATCAAACATGTTGCGGTGTGCAGCTCGATCCCATAAATATGCAACATGGTGCGGCGTGCAGCCCGATCCCATAAATATCCTCACAAATTAGGCCCTCGGCCTCACTCAGTCATCAATCTCTCTTGTCTCTCGGGCTCAGAATGTCATGAAAAATAGCCCAAAAATGATGATATGATGTATCAATAAATAACAACAGAGACTAAGATATGATATGCAATAAAATGAATATGACTGAGTATGAATTTTCAATTTAAAACAAATAATTCACAACAATATGATCTCAGTGGGTCCCAATAATACTGGCACATAGCCTCAACATGATTTTTAATATGCTTTTCAGCTCAATTTCTTTAACACATAAAACCGCATGGAAAATGCCAAGATTATTTAACTATAAAATTCCACAGAAATAATTATGTCACAATTTCTATAGTGCATGCCCACACGCCCATCACCTAGCATGTGCGTCACCTCCCAACAATTCACGAAATACATATATTCAGGGTTCATACCCTCAACTTCAAGATTAGAAGAGTTACTTATCTTGAACAAGCCAAATCCAATGTCGAGCAAGCTAAGCAATGCCCCAGAAATTCCATTTTGCGCGTATCAACTTCCAAACAACTCGAATCTAGTCACAATAAGTTGAGTCCACACAATTTATAAGAATTAATTCCATATCAAAATGCTAATATTTTCCATAAAATCCGAAATTATGCCCCAAAAATCACCCGTGGGACCCACGTCTCAAAATCTGATGAAACTCACAAAATACGAAAACACATCTAATTACAAGTTCAACCATATTAATTTCACTCAAATTCGACACCAAATCGGTATTCAAACTTGAAAAATTCGTTTTGTGACATTATAGAAATTTTCTTTTATTTCTCTTGAAGATTCAATAATCTTATACCAAAAATGAAGATTAATTCATGGAATATAATCACAAGGGAGTTAAGAACACTTGCCCCAAGTTGTGTGGATAAATTTCCTCTCCAAAATCACCCAACCCGAGCTCCAAAATCCGAAAATGAGTGAAAATGTTGAACCCTCGAATTTAAGGTTCTACCCCAGCGATTTCCGCATCTGCGGACAAGATTTGCGCACCTGCGCATCTACTTGTGGGAGCAAAACGTCGCATTTTCACACTTTACTCGCCTGCCCAGCTTCCGCTTCTGCGCGCATCCGTCCGCATCTGCACTCACGCAGGTGCGGAATTTTCCCTCGCACCTGCGACCAATGCCTCACAACCCTCTGCCCGTATCTGCGTTCCTTCTCGCGCAGGTGCGATTCCGCACCTGCGCACCTCGCTTCAGCGCACCCCTGCTCGCACTTGAGAGCTCGCACCTGTGACTACGTTTCCGCAAGTGCGATTACACAAGAAGGCTTCAGTTCCAGCAGTCTTCCAAATTCAAAAATCAATCTGTTAACCATCCGAAACTCACCCGAGGCCCTCGGGTCCCCGTCCGAACATACCAACAAGTTTCATAACATAATACGGACCTACTCGAGTCCTCAAATCATACCTAACAACCTCAAAAATACGAACTACACACGGATTCAAGCCTAATAAATTTCCAAATTTCCAAATTCTACAAACGATGTCGAAACCTATCAAATCACGTCTGATTGACCTCAAATTTTGCACACAAGTCACATTTCACATTACAGACCTATTCAAATTTCCGAAATTGGATTCCGACCCTTATATCAAAAAGTCAAACCCCCGGTTAAACTTCCCAAAAATTTAACTTTCGGCAATTCAAGGCAAATTCCACTACGGACCTCTAAATAATTTTTCGGACACGCTCCTAAGTCCAAAATCACTATACGGGGCTATTGGAATAATCAAAATTCAAATCAGAGGTCGTTTACACATAAGTCCGCATCCGGTCACTATTTTAACTTAAGCTTTAAACCTTGGAACTAAGTATTCCAATTCCTTCCAAAACCTCACTGGACCCGAACCAATTACCCCGGCAATTCACACAACAATTATAAAGTACAATTTGAGAAGTAAATGGGGAAACAGGGTTATAATACTCAAAATGACTAGCCGGGTCGTTACAGAACAAAATGACAACCAATAAATCAAGTCGTTCTAACACAAGGTTCACAGCGAAATCACTCTGTAATACTACATCTCTTAGTCATATGTCACGGGTCTCAACCCACCATCATATACTCACAGCACCTCATGCTCACATTCTGAATCACAACCGCACGTAGATGTGCCAATATCTGAAATCGCCCGGCATGATCACAGGCTCACAATCACAATCCGCCCGGCGTGGTCATAGGCTCACAATCACAATCCGCCCGGCATGGTCACAGAATCACAATCTGCCTGACATGGTCACAGGCTCACAATCATCTTCCCGGCATGGTCACAGACTCAATAGCAACATGAAAACGGATAATACAAGTGCACATGTGCGTGATCAATAAAGGTCAATTTTCATACTCCTGAGCTAGTATAAGTGGCATGCTACGGTGTATGTTTGTACGAGTGTACTACTATAGCCCAAGTCAACAAGTAATATCAAAGACATCGAGTAGCTCATCGAAGCAACAAAACAAGTCACGCAAGGTGTATGACATACACAAGGAAAAGCACACCATCACACGAAAATCGCCAACACAATGTCCCCAAGCCATCACACATCACCCCTGAAATTGCCACCCTTATCTCTCCGATAACCATCTGTATCAATCTGCCCTGACATTATCATTAGCCACCCTTATCTTTCCGATAGCCACCCGTATCACTCCGTATAATAGCCACCCTTATATCTCCGCCCGAACAATAACACAATAGCCACCCATATCACTCCGTACATTCAACAATAGTGGATGCCACCCTTATACTCCGCATAACAAAAACGGTGAAATGACACTCTTATACTCTGCATAACAACAACCAAACCACACATTAATTTACATATGTTATCATCACAACAACACCACATATCAACTCGTATAACAAGTGCCCATAGGCCACAACCTTTCCAAAGATCCAACGATATCAATATTTTCACAACAAATAGTCAACGACTCAACATAACGTATATAGAATCTTAATAACAATAAAATGAACGGAAAAGTAACTCCACAAGGAAAAACACCCTCTTTAAACACAACTTTAATTAAAATAGATTAACGACTTCTGATAACCTCAATTCCAATTAATTATTTAAGGATAAACTCAATAGTGAAAGTATTTCTATGAAATGGCAAATTACGGATTCTAGTGTATGAATAGGCTAACAATGAAAGAGATGGCACGAACTAGTACTACGTCTAAATACATGCTAATAACCCGGCAACAAAAGGATATCATCTCACAACAATTTCAACTAAGAGTAACTCCACAATAAAAGAAATCACATAATGATAAGAGTGATAATAACTTCAAATAAAACATATAAGAGCAAACTCGACAAATAAGGAATGTGACATGTAACGACAACTTCAAATAAAGCATGTGATAATAGACATGATGAATAAAAGATATATCATGTGCTAACAATTCCAAATAAGTACATGAAAGAAGCCTAAGAGTCTAAACCGGTCAATTTTTCACATATAAGCCCGAGTACGTACTCATCACCTCGTGTACACGACTTTTACATAACACAATTAATACAAAAGACTCAAATCCTAAGGGGTAGTTTCCCCACACAAAGTTAGACAAGATACTTACCTCAAAAGCCCTCAATCAATACTCTAAAATAGCTTTTCCTTTACAATTCACCTCTGCTCGACTCAAATCTAACCAAAATCAACTTAAATAACATCAAATAATGCAAGAGATATCAATTCCAATAAATAAAACTATGATCATTACACAATTTCTCAAAAGTCAACCCCCGAGCTCGCTTGGTCAAAACCCGGATCCAAGGGTAGATTCCGACTACCCATAACCCTACGATCCTATATATGTTTTTTATTTCAAAATCCAAGTCTAATTCAACTCTCAAATCCTAAATTTTCATTTTTCAAAACATAGACAAAGTTTCTTAAAATTTCCCTTTGATTCTCATAACTTTGATGTTAAATCTCATTTATAATCATATAAAATAGTTGAAAATTGATCAAAATCACTTATCCAATGATTGTAGATGAAAATTCCTCTTCCAAATCGTCTGCTACCCCGAGTCTAGGGTTCAAAATATGAAAGAATGAGCTAAAATCCCGAAATTCGAACTCTTAACCCAGCTGCAGATGTCGCATTTGTGACCAAAAGTTCGCAATTGCAGACGTTCGCATTTGCGACCAAGAGTTCGCAATTGAGACCAAAAGTTCGCAATTGCAACAAAAAGTTCGCAATTGTGAAGTACCAGCATCAGCAATCCCAAACTTCACTGTAATGATCCGAAGTCACCCCGAAACTCATCCGGAACCTCCCGGACACAAACTATATATGAATTTCAATCATAAAACACGCTAGAAACTGCTCGTGCACCCAAAATACTGAAAAGAGTTCGTCTTGACCAGATATTGACCATGGTCAAACTCTAAATTTCTTAACTTAACTAGTCTCTCAACCAATGATTCAAAATACACCCAAGCTCCTCGGGACCCCGTCAAATTATACCAACAAATCCCAAAATATAACACGAACCTACTCGAGGCCTCAAATCCCAAAACATAACATCAAAACCACAAATTGCACCTCAATTCAAACTTAATGAACTATAAATTTTAAACTTCTACAACTCGCGTTGAATCATATCAAATCAACCCGAAATGACATCAAAATTTTTTATGCAAGTCCCAAATGACACAACAGAGCTATTCCAACTCCCGAAATCGCAATACAAACCCGATATCAATAAAGTCAACTCTCGATCAAACCTCTCATCCTTTCAAACCTTCAACTTTCCAACTTTTGCCAAAATGCATCAAATTAACCTACGAACTTCCAAATCTATATCCGGACATGCGCCTAAATCCAAAATTACCATACGAAACTATCAGAATTATTAAAATACCATTACGGAGTCATTTACACAAAAGTCAAACTTCGGTCAACTCTTACGGGTTAAACTTCTAAAGCAAGAATAATCCTTCCAAATCATCCAAAAAATAAACCCGACCATACATGCAAGTCATAATACATAGTACAAAACTACTCGAGACCTTAAACCACCAAACGGAAAGCAAATACTCAAAATGATCAGTCGGCCTGGCCATACATGCAAGTCATAATACATAGTACAAAACTACTCGAAACCTTAAACCACCAAACGGAAAGCAAATACTCAAAACGATCAGTCGGGTCGTTACACCAACAAACAAGTTACAAAGCGAAAATGGGAACATTAGACTAGATTTTTGTCTTCTCTTTGGCCAATTTCACTGTGATGGACAAACTCTAAAATTCCAATAATTTAGTGTCTTGGTCTAGCTTCGATTTCTAAAGCAAACCAACTCAACAAAATCAGAATATTGTCCGAACCAACAAACGAAAACCAATCCAAATTTTAGCAACGTATAACAGTGATCAAAAGCAACCAAAAAACTCATTTCCAAAAGAGTTTCGCAAGGCTACAATCGTCGGACAACATTAAAACAGAACAACATCAATATGGTATTAGCCAAAATAAACCACAAGATAGCAAGAGAAACAGAGACGGAAAGGGCTCGCCGGAATATACACAGGTCGCCAGAAAATTCAATTTTCCGGAATCTGCCAAAAAAACAACCAAACAAACGAAACCCCCTTTTTCAGATCGCATTTTTTTGTATTAACAGTATAAACAAATAGAAGGAACAGAGACGAAAAGGGTCTGCCAGTTGCAATGGTGGTCGCCAGAAAATATGGCAAAACAAAGGCGAAGCAAAGAGTCGCCGGAAAATCAAAGCTAGCGGCGCTTCTTCAACAGAGAACACCGGAGCATCGCCTGGACTCAAACATGTCAAACAAATCAGCGAACAAGTGAATGAAGACCAGCCGGAAAGTCATAAACTAAACGGCATCCGCCGGATCTGCCATTTTTGACCCGATCTAGAGCTTTAGAAGTTTCCGGCGAGGTAACATGACGAAGAAGAAGGGAGATCGGGAGGGGAGAGAGGTGAGGTCGCCAGCTAGCTCCCCATGGGTGGCGGCTCATCAGCAGCTGACGAACGACTGAAATGTTGTCTCCAAAGTTGAAAGAGAAATGAAAGAGGGGGGGAGGGGGGAACGGTCCGAAAAATGTAAGAATGAATTTGAAGTAGAGTTTTTTTGGTTATAAAGATCTGTTGGGTTGTGTGTGTAAAGATTATAATATATTATAAAGGAAAAAAGGTTAAATTTGTCCCTCTACTTTAGTAAATTGTCAACATTTATACCTAATTCTACTATCGGTCCAAATAAATTCATACCGTTAAGAAAGTAGATAAAAATACCCCTAACCCTAACGGTTGTCCACTGTGGTAAAGGACCCCACAATAAAAAATGTCACGTAATTAAATAACCCACCCCTTACCTTTTTTTGTTAATATTTCTTTTTCATTCTAAATTCTTATTTTTTTTCCTTTTCTCTTTTTTCTCTATCCCTTTCCCTACCATTAGAATCCCTTCCCTTTCTCTCCCTGCCCAGTTGCCCTCCACCATTATAGTGGAAAGTTTCACTGGAAAAAAATGGTCCCTCTTTCCTATAGCAGTTGCTGGTGCCGACGATATCAACCGGCCGGCTAACCTCTAGAAACAATCTCTCTCTCCCTCCTACTATACCCGCCTACCACCTACCAAAATATATCCACCACCACTAGAAATCAGATTCGTCTGAACACCACCGAAAGCCACCAGACTCAAAAACTCTTTGACCACGATTCACCTTCTTTGCCTACCCATATTCAGATCCTGGTCAAAAAATCAAAATGCCGGCGAGCACCATTGATCCCAAAAATAGTAGATTGGGAAAACACGTGCACACACATAGATCTGTACAATAATCATAAAGACGGGATGAAAGTGGCTCCACCATCATTATACTATCGGAAGTTGCTCCGGCATCTGTCGTTATTGGTAGCAGCATCTTGATATCTTCCCCTTTGACTTTGTCTTGTTCCGGTTCCGGCCCCCTGTCGCTGTGCGTTTTGGCCTGTGATTTTTGGTCAACTTTATTTCCCTTGATACTATACATTATGGTTGAAAATTTATTATCTACTTTACGTTGGTTTGCAATATTTTCTTTCGCACTATTTTGTTGGTTCATTTCTTTAATGGATATTCCTAATTTAAATAAAACTACACAGTTTATTAATCAAACCAAGGGAAAGAGCAAGCAATTTCAGTTTTTGAGTTCTTTTTATTTTAAGAAACAATGAAGACTAGCAATTTTAACAAATGAAGACTAGTGATTTTTTGAAATGTGAGAGAAAGACGACAGAGATTGAAAATGGTGGTGGAAGGTTAGTGGTTCAAGGTGAAGGACGATGGTTCAAGGTGCAACCGCAAAGTCTTAGATACCCAATTCTTTTATGGTTTTAGTGATTAAGGTTGCTCTAACGGTGAAGGGAAAGAGATTCATATGTTCGAGAAACTAAGAGAGAAAAAGAAGAAAAGAAAAAAGAATAAAAATTTAGAATTAATTGGTGGCATTTTTTATTGTGGGGTCCTTTGCCACAGTGGACAACCGTTAGGGTTGGGGGTGTTTTTGTTTACTTTCTTAACGATAGGGACTTATTTAGACCGATAGTAAAACTAGGTATAAACGTAGACAATTTACTAAAGTAGAGAGACAAATCTAGCTTTTTCTCCTATTTATTATAAAATATAAATGTGGGGTGTGGGGTAGAAACTTAGGGACCAAGTTTGAATATATTAAAAAAAGTAAAAATATAAAAGAAAAATATGGTCAAAAGGTAATGGTGTAATATCATGTCAATTTCATTGTCATGTCACGTCGCGTCAATGTCTTGTCACATCGGATGTTGACGGGACATTGAATTTGATCGGACTTGATCCGTATTTTAAAATAAATTCTACTAGCTTTCTTGTAATTACTAGACTGCGCTATAAATTAGAAAATAATTATTTAATTAAAAAATCTTGTAGTATTTATTTAAAGAATAACTACTACAATCGTGTTGTAGTAATAATTAGAATTTTTTTAAAGACAATAAATTGATAGAATATCCCAATGTTTGAAAAGTAGGACAGTTATCAATAAATTATTTGAAATTTATAAAAATGCACAAAATGGTAGTATTTAACTAATTGCAATAAAATGATAAAATTCTCATATTATGTAAAAATAAGAATAATTATCAATAAATTGCATAAGAGCTAAATATTGTGCAAAATATTGTATTTTGTAATTTTTAATTGGGAAGCCTGCAGAATGAGATTTTTAAATACGGATGGTCAAAATTATCTGTCAAAAGCTGCCCCTCTTTGACCGGAGATGATGTAAGAGTCTTCGGGCAAAGAAATTGATATCATACTCAATTTTGACCCAACATGATAGAGTGGGGGGTGAGGATGTTTTGAAGCTTGTGACCGAACTCTGGTTACTGAGTTGCCAACATATCTAGAGTTGCACGAGAATCAGGTCGCGTGTAGTTCTGGAATTATTGAGTACTACTTATGAATTGTAGTCTCATGGAGTGGAAGACAAATGCTCGAGGACGAAAAGATTCGTGTGATCTCGACATTGCTTTCAAGATGCCCTAGTGTCAGATTGTGGTAACACTTGGACGTGTGTGCTTGATGGTGGATGGATTTATTGAATGGATTGATTGGTGGATTTTGATGTGGATGCGGTCGGGCTTTGTGTTGAGTTTTCCTACATATCTCGGATGTAACGAGAATCAGGCCGATTGTAGTTCAAGAAGAGATGGGTGATTTAATTTTTGATTTTGAGAGTTGCCCCAGCGACAAGCTGTGAGGATACTGGGTGTTTTATTTGACTATGGGGGTTCAGATTGCCTACACACCTCATGTCAACGGGACATAAGAACGATACTTGGGACATGTCGTCGATTGCTGTTGGAAAGCTCGACATCCGTCCTCAAAATCTGCTCCAGTTTATTTGCTAGAAGATAGTTCCATGTTGTGTCGCATCTTTGATCAGTAGAGTTGACGAGGTATGGACTATGCTTCCATTTAAGAAGGATGGATATGTAATTTTTTGAATGAAATAGGGTCCCGGGTTGGAACTCTCATTCGAAAGAGATCCGGGCTAGATAACGGTCCGAAGCGATCGGAGCACTTTGATTTTCAAAGAAAATCCGGACTGTGCCGGTCCAAAGTGATCGGAGCATTTTGATATTTGAAGGAAACCCGGGCTGCGGTACTGGTCCAAAATGATCGGAGCACTTTGATTTTTGAAGGAAATTCGGGCCGAGTACCATTCCGAAGTGATCGGAGCACTTTGTTTTGAAGAAAATCCAGACTGAGTACCGGTCCGAAGGGGTCGGAACACTTAAATCTAAGATACTCGTATTAAAAGGTGGGCGTCTGTGAAATTGAACTTGAAATAAAATGCCCATTATTCAGGAGGGCGCCTGGAAAATTTGAACTTAAAATAAAATGCCCATTGTTCAGGTGGGCGCCTCGAAAACTTTGAATATTGAAATGAAATGTCCATTGTTTAGGAGGGCGCGTGGAAAATTTGACATTGAAATAAAATGCCCATTGTTCAGGAAGGCGCCTGGAAAAGCAAGAAACTATTTTTATTTTTATGTAAGAAATTGATGAAGAGAGTTCTATTATTAATGACTCATGTAAGCAATAGATGCAAAATGATAGAATTTAAAATGATATGGCCGGGTCTGACTTAGACTACCTACGTATCCCAATGGAATCAGGCCAAAGCATAGTTCCTTCGCAAAAGGTAACTGAATCCGATATGGATTGCCTACGTATTCCTACCAAAGGAAATCAAGTCATGGCGTAGTTCCAAATATATAGAATGATTTTTTGGATTTTTATTATAAGAGTGGGATGAGATACTACGTGGATTGCCTACGTATCCCACCGTAGGAAGTCAGGTCGGGCAAAACTTGATTGTTTTTGTGGGATCAAAACCTAACTCTATTGTCAACAAAACTTGATTGTGTTTTGTTTTATGCGTTTTCGTTGTTTTGTAGCCTTTTTTGTAGAGAATATTGCAAAATTTGAAGAGTAGAGGAAGACTGTGATTTTGTCACGACCCAAATATCCAACTATTCATGATGGCACAAAATCTAACCCGCTAGGTAAGCAAACTAATAACAATCCAATTCAAATGAGATCTACTGAGAGATATAATGATAATATAGTGAAATTTTATATAAGAAATTCCCAAGGACTGGTAGTATAAATCATGAGCTTCTAAGATTTAGAACTTACAAAGCTGGTATAAAATAAATACATCATCTGTTTGAAATATACATGAACAGATTAATAATTCTAAAGCTACCAAGAACAAGTGGCAGCTATGACCGGAATGCAGGTACGTCTTCAATGCCAGCTCTCGCCATACATAGCAATATCAACATCTAAAATCTGCACGCAAGGTGCAGAAGTGTAGTATAAGTACAACCGACCCCATGTACTCAATAAGTAACAAACCTAACTTTAGGTTGAATACAATGACGAGCTTGGAAAAAGGTCAGAGTCCAACACCAACATCAAGGAACAACTCATAACAATATAACTAAAATAGTACAGGTAATAACCTAGCTCATTTCGTTCACCATTCCATAAAATAGGCATGCTTTTCAAGTATAACAATGAAAATCCAAATCTTTTACCGAAATCACCAAAATATAAGTAAATCTGAAAAACTGTGATTTTTCCCAAAAACTTTCAACAATAGGTAAGATGTTTCATTTTTAGATGTCATGAGAAAAGTACATCTCTATGCATCTATGTCAATGTGTATGCGAAGTCATGAATGACACAATACCGTACATCATAAGAAAAATGCATCTCTATGCATGTATGTCAAGTGTGCATGCCAAATGCAATGCAACGTAGTGATAAAACCATATACATACTCTTAGAGTATCAATTCGCTCAATCCTCCCAGTCACTCAGTCCTCAGAGTCACTTAGTCCTCACAG
Source organism: Nicotiana tomentosiformis (assembly GCF_000390325.3). Lineage (NCBI taxonomy): Eukaryota > Viridiplantae > Streptophyta > Magnoliopsida > Solanales > Solanaceae > Nicotiana > Nicotiana tomentosiformis. Next base: position 42,844,397 of record NC_090822.1, read on the forward strand.
TCACTTAGTTCTCACAGTCACTCAGTTCTCCCAGTCACTCGGTCCTCGCTCTCGGCATACGCGTTCGGCACTCGCATTCAGCACTCGCGCTCGGCACTTGCACTTGCACTTTCACTCGGCACTCGCACTCAGTAGGTGCCTGCGTTCACTGCTGGTAAGTCATACTCCAGAGGGGCGGATCATGTTCAAGTGCTAATATAAGCCAATCATAGCATGTATCAATAAAGCGTGCAGCCCGATCCCATAAACATCCTCACAATTAGGCCCTCGGGCTCACTCAATCATCAATCTCTCCAATCTCTCGGCCTCACAAATCTCATGCCAATCGACCCAAATAATGATAATATGATGTGAGACAATTGATAACATAGACTGAGATATGATATGCAATGAATGAGTATGACTGAGTATGTAATTGCAATTTAAGCAAATAACTCAACAGCAGATGAGTCCTAATAGGATAAGCATATAGCCTAATCATGGTTTCTAACATGGATCACAGCTCAGTTACTCTAGCATGTAGAAATTTCAAAGATAGAAACAAGATTAGGTCACTACACAGTACCACATAATCAATCGAGTAATAATTCACACGGTGCACCTCACACGTCCGTCACCTAAAATGTGCATCACCTTAAAACCAAACACATAACACGTATATTCAGGGATTCAAACACTCAACACCAAGTTTAGAAGTGTTACTTACCTCGAACAAGCCGAATCCAATATCGACCAAGCCAAAACAATAGTCCAGAAATGTCATCTCACGTGTACTGACCTCTGAACGGCTCAAAACTAGCCAGAAGTAACTCAAATAGATCAAATAATGCCTAAGGAAATAATTCCAAATGATAAAGGTCTAATCTTTTATCAAAACCCCAAATTCAAGCCCGGGCCCGTAACTCGGTACCCGACGAAACTCACAAAATCTGACAACCCATTCAATTACGAGTCCAACCATACTAGTATCACTCAAATCCGACTCTGAATCGATGTCCAAAACTAGAAAATTTATTTTTATGAAATTATAGACAAAATCCCCCAATTCCTGTTAGAAATCCAATTACCAAAAATGAAGATAGATTCGTGAAATATGATCATAACCGAGTTAAGAGTGCTTACCCCAGTTCGTGTAGTGAAATTCCTCTCCAAAGTCACCCAAAACCGAGCTCCAAGTCTAAAAAATGTGAATAAAATGACCAACCCTCGAAATTATAGCTTCTACCCAGCACTGTTTTCATCTGCAATCAAATGAGCCGCTTCTGCGGCCTCGCTTTTGCGACAAAGATGTCGCTTCTGCGGAGAAGAACTGGAAACTCGCCCATCGCACCTGCGAAAAAAGCTCTGCTTCTGCACAGCCGCAGGTGCGATCCAAAAGCACACTTCTGCGCTGATATTCGCTTTTGCGCCCATACGCACCACATCTGCTCCTTTGCAGATGTTGATGGTAGGCTAGAATTGTGTATTTTAGTCGCTTATTGCACTCTAATTCACCGCACTTTACTCGTTTTGAGCTTTAATTGATAGTGTTTTGAATTTATTATTTATTTTATACCTTGTAGGAGTGATCCCGAGTGATGTAGATGATGCAGAGCTAATTCAAGCTATTTGGAGCTTTGAAGTCTAAGTAAAAGCCCAAGGAATTAAGCCAGGATCGTGTTCGGGGTCGAGGACCAAGTTTGGACGTCAAAAATTGAGATTTGATCCGTACTCTGAGAAATCCTCATTACCGCGGTGCGTGGGGCGGCGTGTGGTGCGCCGCACGTGTACAAATTCCTGCTGTCTGTCAGAAGTTAGCTCTCTGGATTTCCCCACTAATGCCCCTCATGGTGCGTTGCCACATGCGGCGCGCCTGTGTATTTTTTACAGAGTAAATATCTTATTTCGGCTAGGAGAAGGTGGTTTCGTCTGGGCCCGACCATACATGGTATAAATACATGGAAAAATATTATTTCCTAGACTTTTGACACATATTTGACCTAAGAATGCTAAGGAGGAGTTGGAAGAACACGAGCATACGGATTTAATCATTTCTTCCTCACTCAAGACCCGAGTTTGGATTGAATTTATGTTTTCCTATACTTTTATTTTATTTGTGATGAATTGCTCCATATCTATGGAGTAGTTCTCTTTAGGGTTTGATTGATTTGGTATACTGATGATTGTTTGCAGACTATAATTCTAGTTTTATGTATTGAAGTGTTTTTGGATAATTTAATTGTTGCATCTATATTCACTTGTTCATGTAATCGAGAGAGGCATAACTTGTGATATCTTTGCATTATATTGTTGGTTGAGTTCATTAATTCTTCTTAGTAATCGAAAGAGGCTAGTTGAATCATTGATAAAACCTAGTTAAGAGGATAATCGAGAGAGGTTCTCCTAAAGACCAATCCATTACGCATTCTTGCATATCTTCACGTGCTTAAATTAGTTCATCTTGTGAGGTTAACACTTAATCGAGAGAGGAGTTTTTGCTGAATGTTTGAACTAATAATTGAGTGAATTCGAGAGACTAACTTAAACATTAGAAGTGAATTACCTAGAGTTAGATCCCAAACAATTATCTTGCACCTATCCCATCAAAACCCTATCTTCTCCCATTGATAATCTTTTTTGCCTTTTCCTTGTTGCGATTGTTATTAGTAAATAGCTTTAAATTCTTAGTGAATTTTAGTTAGAAATCTTATAAATCTCAATTGTTAGTCATCTTGGATAGCAACCAAGCTAGAAACTATGAGATTACTGTTTAAATCCAATCCCTGTGGATACAATATTATACTATACTATATTTAATTAGCGAGCATAATTTAGGTGTGTGTTTCGAGCTCATCAAATTTTGGCGTCGTTGCCGGGGATTGGCAATTAATAGTGTTTGAAATAATTTTTTAGCAATCCACTAGACAAAGTGCCTAAGGATATTTTTTATATAATTCAAAAAATGCAGAAAAACAAATGTCGGGAGGTCTTACAAACTAGAAGAAATAAACTTTGACAATTACATAGCCCCTATTATCAGAAATGAACATGATGCTCAATAATGATAGTTCATGATGTATTCTAAGTAAAATAAGAAAATGTAATTTAAAAACTAGCCAAGTTAATCCCTCATTAATGAAGCCCATTTGTGATCTTCTACTGTTGCGTAACTGACCATCTTCGATTTGCAGAAATAGATTCAAAATTAGTACCTCCCATTGTGCGTCGAGTAAACTCATTACCATGTCTTCCCAGTATATGTAGTCCAAAAATTCAGTCGAACATGGCCCATTCTTCTGCGTTCTAATTGACACTTTCTTGTCGTATGGCTGTTGCCTAGTCCTTTCTTCGTATGCACTGTTGCATTTGCCACACCAATTCCACCCAACTAGTCCTTCATGTCTCATCCTATGACCACGATCCAACATAAAGCACTACACCGGTTTCCTCGTGAATTCCATGTTTGTGCCTATCATTGTCTTCCCTTCATAGGAGAGAGCAAAAGTTGCCAATACCACCCATTGAAGATTAGCCATTGAGTAAGGCATGACCATAGTCCCAGCTATTAGTAGTTGACAGAAGCTCCCTCGTCCATTCAAAAATTGTACAGCTCTTTTCCTTAAGTCTCTTTCTAGTATATCACTAAAAATAATCTCTCAGTGTTGTGTGATGATGGACTTAGTCGTATCTTGTGTCACACAATAATTATGCTTCTCTTTTACTGATTCTCTTATGTATGTTAAATCTTGTATGGCCAGTGTTACATCGATTTTAACAAACTGCCCAGCCTTCTCCATTGTTAACATTCTTGTGCTTATCAATAACTCTTCTCCAAGGGAATGAGCACTAGGTGCTAATACCTCCAACTGAAGTTGAGTTACTAGATAAGGCATTTTCACAATAACTTTCCCTTCTCCATTCATCACTCTCATTCCCTCCTCAACTCCTAAATTCTTGCCACTTTTATTCCATTGGAGCTTATCATCATTTACGATCCTCCTCCCCATTGAATCCAACTGGTTAAATTCATCACACTCAAATGATACATTATCCAATGCGTAGTTGGCCAGATGTTCTGCCTATCTGTTACCCTCTTTAAAGATTTGAGTTACTCTCCCATTACACAGCTCCAGCAGCCTCCGTATTTCCTCCACCTCAAAGCCTCTAGTGTAGAAAATGCCTACGCTTCGATGTGGTATTGTATCAGTGTACTGCAATGTGTAGTTGCTCCTCAATGCATCGTCTTTGCCCATATTTCCTCGCTGAAATTCGATACTCCTCTGCACTGTCCATCTTACCAGTACACTGTCTATTAAATTTCTAGGCATTGTTGCATCATTGAGACTAGTTTTCTCAGAATTTTTGCATCCATGTATATGCCCTGTTTGTTCCTCCTCTCTCATAATGTCCTCATTAAGCCAAATGTATGCAATAGTAGTATATATTCTTGCACCCAAAGATCTGTGTGTAAACATAAGATCTGCATGTTGTCCTTCCATCTGTGTTAGAAGCTTGAGTATAATAACTGCTTCTGTATTATCATGGAAGATAGTAGAATCACCTGTATTTTTCTTTGTTTCCATTGACCAACAGTTTTGAACATAATTGAATATGCATAGTTTGATGAAGAAGTCGTGTGAGCTCCAGTAAAATTCTGAGAAAACCTTTGTTTGGTAGCATTCCTGGGATATAGAGTTAATGAAGTGCACAGAGATTTCAGCACACACTGCACTTATCGATCCCATATTTTGGCACAAAAATCTCACATCATAACTGATTATCGAGCACCTGGGCAGTAGGTGTTCCTCCTGAGTGTTTCTTGTGGTGTGAAAATTAAGCTGCATTTTATTCATGTCCATCATCTGACCGTTGCAACTTACATTGTGGGGTTCATCGTAACGTTTCCTGTAAAAAAGAAAACTACGTTAGTATAAAAAAGCATCACCATGATCTTCTCAATAAAGTTTTGAACCAAATGGACCCTCTGTAGTTCCTACTATGTAGCAGCTTATCATGCACTGTTTGATGTGGACAGCATGTGATCTCCAGCAGTAACTTGATGAAACCTTTGTGTGGCACCATTCTCGGAATGCTTCCATGAGTGTCACGCTATAAATTCTATACAGCCTTCTCTTGTATCTCCAATATTTTTTGTTCCTTATCGGTACCTTCGAATGATAGGTACTAATTAATTTATGAATTGACACAGTAGGGTAGTAAGTGGTGATGGCAATCCTTCGATGACTGAAGGTCCACTTAACATCTTCACTACCTTGTGTACCGGAGATCCTTCATGCTTCCATGTTTATGCTCACCAGTGACATCCCTTCCTGGGAATGAGCACATAGTGCTAATACCACCCATAAAAGTTTAATCACTTGGTGACAGTGATGTTTCCTGCAAAAAAGAATACGATGTTAGTCAAGAAATAGTGTACTATGACCTCCTCCCTAAGGATTCGATCACAACATTCCATATGACCTCCTCTTCTCATATTGATTCCCAGCTTCATCACCCCTATTTCATTAGAAAAAAAGCAGTCCAATATAGTCTCCTCCTCTAGGATTTGAGTATGATATTCAAGTGATTTTACTCCAGTTGCTTCCAGCCTGTTACTCCACCTTGTTATCTCCTCTCCTCCTAATTTCTTGCAACTCTTATTCTTAGATAAGGGCATTGTAGTTTGTCATTATTCACTATCCTCCTCCCCTGTATATCTAGCTCCCAAAAACAGTGTGCCTCAATAGATCCAAACTCTAATGCATAGTTAGCTAGATGGTCAGCCAAACTATTTCTCTCCCTTAGTGTATGAGCCACAGTTACATTGCATCGTGCTATGAGTTCCTTAATTTCCTCCACATATTCAGCCACACACCAAGGGATAGACCACTCTCCATTCACAACATTTTTTATCAATATTGAATCTATGTGCAACTCAATAAGAATGTAGTCATGTTCTACACAGTACCTCATAGCCTCCAAAACTGCCTTTTCTTCTGCTTCTGTATTGGTCCCCTCATTTCTCAGCACAAAGCCAATAGCACTTCTCCCAAGATTGCCCCTAGAAGCCCCATATGTGTTGACCTTCACCCACCCTGGGCTTGGATACTCCCATATAACCTTAGTAATCTGTAACGTTAGTGTGTATTTCTCCAGCAGCTCAATCTGATCTTGCCATTTGTGATGGACTTGCTGAAGGGCAGGTTTCCTGTATTTGATAAGTGATTGAGTAGTGGATGAAATCTAGTAGATCACTCTATTTACAATGACCGTATCCCCAGGCTTGTAGTTGTTTCTTCTTTTCCAAAGTTCCCAAATAATTATGGATGGCAATGCTTGCATTATAGGTTGCAGTTGAGGTATTACTCTAGCAGTCCAACATTTGATCACAGCCTGATGCAATGTGATCCTTTCTATTGATATACCTGCATTATTTAAGAAGTACGACCATACTCTCACAGCAGCATATGAAGTGAAGAAAACATGTTATGTAGTTTCCTCCCTTGGATTAACACAATACCAACACCTAGATACCTTCAAATATCCTATTCTCCTAAAGAAAATCATCAAGTGGCAGTTTATTTCTCCAAACCTTCCACATAAAAAATAATATTTTAAAAGGTAATCCCTTTATCCAAGGATTGATGACTAAGGTATTGGATAAATTACAAGCATGGAATGGTAAATTATTATCTATAGGTGGCAGAACAGTGTTGATCTCACATGTCCTTCAAAGCATGCCCATACATCTTCTTTCAGCTGTTAATCCTCCCAACTATGTTATAAATAAATTGCATAAGATGTTTGTACAATTCTTCTGGAGTAGTTCTATTGGTGGTAGTAGTCGGTATTGGGCATCTTGGAAAACCTTATGCATGCCATGTGAAGAGGGTGGAATTGGATTTAGATCCTTACATGATGTATCTAAAGCTCTATTTTGCAAATTGTGGTGGAAGTTTTGAACAAAACCAACTCTTTAGAGTTCATTTATGAGCCAAAAATATTACAAGAAACTTAATGCAGTTGATGTTCCATGGAGGAAAGGGTCACATATATAGAGGAAAATGTTGGCATGCAGAGACTTAATTAAACATTAAATTACTTGGCATCCAAAGATGGGATCTTCTCTTTTTTAGTTTGATAATTGGACGGGATTAGGAGCTTTATACTTCCTTGTTCCTCAAGAGTTATGGATAGATGAAACAGTTCATAATGTATATGGTGTGGTGGAGGAAGGTACATGGAATGTGGATAGATTGCTGGAAATTCTTCCCGAGGAATATACAGTTCATATTCTCGAGAAGTTGAAGCCTCCTGCTATGCAAGAAGCATTAGACGTGCCATATTGGATGCTGGAAACTAGAGGGCAGTTTAGTGTTAAAACTGCCTAGGATTATTTGAGAAGGAGAGAAGAACCAAGAATGGCATATAATATGATGTGGGTGAAAGGCTTACCATTTAACATCTCATTCTTCATGTGGAAGGTGTGAAAAGCAAAATTACCTTTGGATGATTTCATGAGAAGACTGGGATACCTCATGCCGTCAAAATATTGGTGCCATGCTCAACCTAGGGAAGAAACTCTGCAATATTTGTTCTTCACGTCTGATGCTACTAAATGTGTGTGGAAGTACTTTCTATCGAGGGCAGGTATAGCTATGGAAGGACTGACAATGCACCAAGCAATCACTAAATGTTGGACTGCCCAGGTTTGTCATAGATTGAAGTCTATTATGCAAGCATTGCCTTCATGTATTGTTTGGGAGTTATGGAAGAGAATGAATAGTTTAAAGTATGGGGAGGCAGTTACAATTAGTAGAGTAATTTACCAAGTCTCATCCACTCTACAAGCTCCTTGTTTATGTAAGAAAGCCAGGGCTTCATAATATACCTCATAAGTGGCAGGAGTTGATCACCATGATGGAAAACTATACCTCACGCTTGAAATATGAGAAAGTGATTTGGGAATTTCCTATGGAAGGGTGGATCAAAATTAATACTGATGGAGCATCTAAAGAAAATCCTGGAAGGAGTGCTATAGGATTCTGTCTAAGGGATGAGTATGGAGATGTGATATATGCTACAGGTAGGGAGTTAATGAGGTTACAAATACAGAGGCAGAAACTTTGGCAATATTGGAAGCATTGAGGTACGACATGTTGAAACAGTATCATCAGGTGTGGCTCCTAACTGATTCAATACTGCATAAAAATATAGTAGATGGTACATGGAAGCCTCCTTGGTGTATTGTGGATCATGTGGAAGAGATTAAGAGGCTTCTAGATGTATGTAATAATAAGGTGACACACATTTATAGGGAGGGGAACAAACTGGCTGATTATCTTGCCAACTATGCTCTTGATGTAGGCAGTTTTGAGTGTCATGGATTCTAGGAATTGGATGTACAAGAAAGAAGGATAGTTAATGGTGATAAATCACAATGTCCCTACTTGAGGGTGAATGTGGTGAAGAATTAAGGAGGAAGGAAGAAAGGGCTAGTAGGGTATTGGAGCCATTACTGGATCATCATATTCAAATCCTTAGGGAAGAGAATATGGTGATCATTGTTTCTACTAACCTTGTTTTCTTTTTTGCAGGAAACGTATTGTACTCATGCCTTGCCATTTACTATGAATTCTATAGGTGGTATTATCACTAAGTGCTCATTCCTTTGAAGGAGTAGTGATGGCAAGCACAAGCATGGGAAGGAAAGATAACTGGAAAAGGCTAAGGATAGGCCATTCAAGGCATTGGTTTTGGCGAAGATTTCTGGGCAAAATGGATGCATTGTGGAATAAAATCTCAGTGCAACATCCTAATATAACATTTCAGAAGCCACATCATACAAAGGTCTCAAAACGACTTAAAAGGAAAGCACACGAAATTGGATGAAAAAATCGTGTAGTAGAACACTTCTAGACAATACATTCAATATGGCTCTTTTGGCGAAACATTTCAGGCACATTGGATACAAAATGGGCTAAAACCTTGATGCAGCACGCTAGTAGGACAACCCAGGATGGAATTCATGCAAAGGTTTTGTGAGGACCCGTAAAAATTTTAACCAAAAACTCGGGGTTTCGTAGTGCCAAGATAGATTCCTGCATTACTATAGTAGACTTTTTGGACTAAACAGTACCCTACGGACTCAGAGGAAAATATTTTGCAGAAGAAAGCATTTCTGTGGCCCATTATGCGGCCGCATAATCACTCTGCGGACCCATAATGGCCACAGAGTGAAGTAGTAAGTTTGGCCAATTTGAGGTCAGTTTTGCGGTCGATTATGCGACCGCCTGTGTCGGGGCACCATTTTTCTTAATTTAAAACTCGACCCCCATTCCGTTAAAATACCCCTTAGGTCTATTTTGAGCTCATTTTTCTGATATTTCTAGAGTGAGAGAAAGAGGGTTCAAGAGGGAGGGCCTAATTTTTCATCAAATTGATCTTCAATCATCACTTAAAGCTTTAGAAATATTCAAGTAGAGCACCAAATTATTCATCCAAAAGGGTAAGACTTCATCACCCTAGCTCTTAATTTCAAACATAGCTATAATGGGGTACTAGTGTGATACTTCATGGGTATAAGGATGGTTTATCTTGCATGCATGTATGATAAAGAGTGGGGGGGAAAGTGAGCTAGAACCATGAATATTTTCCTAATTTTGGGTTCAATTTGTATATTGCTAAAATAGATTGAGGTTGCTAAGGGGTCTGGATAATTGTAGAGTCTAAAGAAGCGCAATTGAGGTATGTATGGCTAACTCTCTTCTTTCTAGAATCGAACTCATGGTGTCCGAATAATGGGTGTAAGTTCTAACTTGATCATACTAGAATTGTTTGCCTTAGTGTGTTGGATTGAAATATTCATGTTCCCTAATTATTTTAGATGGTTACCATGTCATCATGCTATTTGAGAACATAATTATATTGTTTCCAAGCTCCTTCCCTTATGTGTGTAATGCCTTATGTGATGGTAATTATCGACATGAATGATGATGTTATTTGAACGGATAAAAAGGGAAAAGACTTGAATTGTAAAATATTCTCAAGTGCCAAGAACTACTTAATAAATGAGGCTGTTTGTGCCATGTAATGAAAGATGGAAAAGAAATGTGAATTGAGTGAACAATTGAAAGAGGTTATGTCTCAAGTGAGATGGCTTAGCCGATCGGTCCGAGATCGGACGCCATGTTGTACACATGGTGGCATTTATGTTAGAATTATTGATTTACATTGTGGATATGGATATGTCTCACTTGAGATGGCTTAGCCGGTCGGGCCGAGACCGGACTCCATGTAAAAACACTGTGGCATTGTGAGTTGTGACTTTGGCACTAAAGATTATTAATCTAAAAAGATGGAAAGATTGAATTGGAAACTATGTGACCCTTACTTGGTGTTTTCTTTGTATTTCTATGAAGCTCTTATTGATTATTATGACTGCCTTCTCTTTGTTTCACTGTTCATTCTACTAAGATTGATGTTTGCCTTACATACTAGTACTATTCGACAGTACTAACGTCCCTTTTGCCGGGGCGCTACATCTTTGAATGGATGTAAGTGGTTCCATCGCAGATAGTACCGATCGCAGATAGTGGTGCTCTCTTTCTCTCCTCACAACAGTCTTGGTGAGCCCCATTTCTCCCGGGGGTCATGTAGTCCTTCTTTTGTATAAGTTTTCATATTTTGAGGTATAGTCAGGGCCTTGTTGCCGGCATTATCATGTTGCACTTTTGTACTCTTAGAGGCTCCGTAGACGTTTATGTGGGTTATGTATGTATGTTGGGGTGGTCGTTGGATCGAGTTGTATTTTGGGAACTCAACTATGGCATAATATATATAAGGAAAAATGAACTAGCAATGTTTAAATATTTATATAACTGATCTCTCCCCTCTTTTACAAATGATGATGCGATCCCTTCTTGGATTATGAATGAGTCGGGTAGAAAAGGTTTAATAGACTTGCTCGACCGGGTTCACTCGGTTGAACGTCGGTCGCGCTTCCCGAGGTTGGGGCGTTACATGTTTCAAGAGATAGTAGAGGGAGGTCACGCAAAAATGAATGTAAACAAACTGCACTAGAACTTTTCTGGGCAGAGCACCTTCTCAAAAGACGGGACCTTTGAACACCCAAAGGAAGAAACACCAGGTGAACTGGAGGACATACTGGGAGCTAGTGATTGTTTGATCAAGGAATAATAGGCACAAGCATGGAATGCACTAGGAGAATGGAGTAGTATTATAAAATTGCTCTTTCAACGCAAGCAGAGGAAAAGGCAGGTATGTTTTCAATCCCCAAGCTGAGATCATTGAATTCAAAGGAACATCAACTACTCATTTCAAGAAGAATGCAAAGGAACAAAAAGCCCCTCAATCAGATTTGAATATTATATACATGGAGGAACACACATATCATGAAACACTTTTATGGAATAATGGGAAGAATACTGGATAATAAATATGCACAATGGCACTGGCTGGTTTGGGAACGAGAGCATGGCAGGAAACAATGCACGCTTAGCTACTTTAGGAAACACACTACAACCAAGGAATTCACGCGCATTCATGGTAGCAAGCTACATGATCAAAATTACTGGATCAACGTGGATACTCAATGTTTCTGCCTATGCGTATAACTTGGAATGATTGAACGTTGGCCCAGGAATATGCACACACTCCCAACAGCAAAGAAATCATTTTGAATGACTGGCAAATGAGATTAAAAGATTGAGGATTAATGAACAATGCTACAAGGCTGCGTAATTTGACGTGAATTTCCAATGGCTAGTTTTTTATGAGCACTTACTTCACAGTGATATATGTGCTACCAAAGTTAGGTGCATTACTTAACTTTGGTAATAGGGAAAATGTAATTTCAAGGCTTATTTTTTTAAATACTGTAAGACTATGTGACATTTTATTTTTTGCTTATAAATATAAAAACTAGCCCTAGGCACATTGCCTAGTGGATTTACTAAAAATAAATCATCCTATATGCATTGCAAGGTTGTTTCCTTTTCCTCAGGTATTCCCAGGCTGATTTGACACTAAACTCCCCTCTTGTTTCAAGCATCTACGAAGGTTTATCAAGTACATCATGAAGCACAAGTGGTTTGATTTTTTCCAATATGTGATCTGCTAAATCCCCAGGCAATATTTCTCTGATCCTCTCCTCATCCCACTGCCCATCCAGTACTACATCATAGATGTTATGAATTGATTCATCACAAACAAAATCGGGGGGGGGGGGGGGTAACAAAATAAAGAGCACCCAATCATGTCCAGTTCTCAAACCAAAACAATGATGACCCCATTTTTGGATTCCACAGAATTTGATGCTCTATAAGATCTCGATTGTCAAGTATTTTCCTCCAAACATGTGACCCATCCCTCCCAGGAACTATCATCGGATTAAGCTTCTTGTAATATTTATGACTCATAAATGAGCTCCATAGGCTAGGTTTGGTTCTGAAATTCCACCACAACTTACAAAAAAATACGTTTATGCAATGATCGAAACCCCACACCTCCTTCCTCACAAGGCATGCACAAAGTATCCCAGGATGCCTAATGCCTACTTTTATTTCCCACCATATTACACCAAAAAAGCTGGGCAAAAATCTTGTGTAATCTATTTATCACATAGGGTGGAGGATTGACAACTGAGAGGAGATGAATTAGCATACTTTGGAGGACATGTGAGATGAGAACAGCCCTGTCTCCAATGGATAATAGCTTGCCCTTCCATACTTGTAATTTGTCCATTACTTTACTGATAAGACCTTGATAGTAGTCCATCCTTCTCCTAGCATAGAAGATTGGACATCCAAGATAGGTAAAAGGAAAGTCTTATTTGGATATATCAGCGATCCTTTCTACTTTGTTCACCACCCATGAACTAGTAGAATGGTGCATATAAATGGCAGACTTAGACTTGTTGATCAACTGCCCCGATGTTGTTTCATATGCAGTTAGAAGTTCCGTCACTAATTGTAATGAAGTTGCATCTGAAAATGAGAAAATAATAGTATCATCTTCATATGCTAAATGGTTTATCTTAGGACTCCACTTTGGTAAACCAAAATCACAAAAATATAAATTCCTGTGCAGTGCATTTAATCCTCTCGACAATGCTTCAACTGCTAATACGAATAAAGTAGGAGATAGAGGATCTCCTTGCTTCACCCCTCTTATTGATTTGAAGAAACCATAAGGTTGTCCATTCAATAGCACAAAATACCAGTTGTTCGATATGATCCCATACACAATGCTAATAAATCTCTTACCAAATCCCATTTTTCTCAATACTTTAGTCAAAAATAACTAAGATAACTTGTCATATGATTTTGTCATATCGAGCTTTATCACTACATTTGGCCCTGCTCTCGTTCTCAGTCTAATATCTGTAATTATCTCCTATGTCAACAATACATTCTCCACAATACTCCATCTTTTTACGAAGCCAGCTTATTTATCTAAGATAAGATTAGGAAGATAGCCTACTAACCTTTCATGAATAACTCTGGAGAATATTTTGTTGATGAAATTGCTGAGGCTTATTGGTCTCATGTCTGAAAATGTATTGACTTCCTTCTTCTTTGGAAATAATACCAAATTTGTGTGAGTCATAGATTTAGGAAATGCTTGGCCATTGAAAAATGCCTTCACCATGTCAACTATATCATCTCCAATTATGTCCCAGCTTGAGTGAAAGAAGCTGCCAGAAAAATCATCAGGTCCTCCTACAATTTCACCATTTAGTCCAAAAACATCCTGCTTAACCTCCTCTCTCGTAGGTTGCTTCACTAATTCTTGGTTCTGATCTTGAGTCACCATAGAAGGAATATGATCAATGATCCTAAAATCTGTAGGTGTATTTTCCTCCTTGAACTGATTCTCGAAGAACTTGACTGTCTCCCCACCCATTTGCTCATTTCCTTTAAGCCACTGTCCATCAGTGTTTTGAATTATACCAAGTTGCAATCTTCTCCTTTTTCCACTCACCTGTGCATGAAAGAACTTGGTATTACGATCACCATCCTAGAACAAATTCATTCCAGATTTTTGTTGCCAAAATTACTTCTCTAGTGCTAGATATTTGATCAATTCTGCTTGAACTTTTTGCAGCCTCTCACGATTCAGTTGCATAGGATTTTGTTCAAACTGTGCTTCATGAATTAACACCACCTCCTCCAAGCTTGCAATCTTTGGTAAAATATCCCCATATGTAGCTTTGCTCCAGATTGATAGAGCCTTCCTTAGCTTCTTCAACTTATGGTTAAACAAAATGAATGAATTAGCCTCAAAGTCTGTTTGCTAGTTCTCTTTAACAACATCTTTAAAGGTTGGATGTTTGATCCAGAAGTGCAAGAATCTGAAAGCCTTCTTGATCGGTGTAGAGTTAGGATTACAAGACATCAACATAGGGTTGTGGCCAGATCCTATCTTAGATAGGTGTGTAATCTCTAAAGCAGGCCATAGTTGCTGAAACTCTAAATTAGCAAAGCATCTGTCCAACCTTTTGAATATACAGTCTTCCTCAGCTCTCCCATTCCACCAAGTATAAATACTCCCCTTGAAACTAAGATCAGTGACATTGCAAGTGTTCATACAGTGCCTAAAATTATCGACTTCATTCAATGACACAGGTAGTCCACAAAACTTTTCTTCCTGGTGCCAAATAATATTAAAATCTCCCCCTATGAGCCAAGGTATAGACATATCCCTAGCTAATGCATACAGTGAGCCCCGGAGTTCGATTCTCTCAATTGCATCATATTTGCATATGCAAATGTCACCATAAATGATCTATAGGTATCTATGTTTCTAATCTTTAGTGTTAGCTGCTGTTGCATATCAATAATCACCTCAACTTCACGATTTTCATCTACAAATGCCCATATCTTAGTTGAAATATTAACAAAAGCTTGTAAGATTCCCAATTTTCTTCTATAGCTTTCCAGTTTTTTCCTCTGCTGCATTGGCTCCATCAAACCTATAACTTGAAACTTGTGTTTCTTGTACATATTGAATAGCCTTTCAAAGGCTTTTTTTGTTTTTATTGACCTAATATTCCATATTAAAGCATTTATCTTTAAACATGGGATGTAGTTACGGTACTTCTCGTTTGAACCCCACCTGGAAGTGAACTAGGATTATCCTTTGGCTGGTTCTTTCTACCTCTGCCAGTTGACTTTACCTTATCAATCTGCCTAGGTTAAAGGTCACCTTTTCTTGCTACTTTCATAAAATTTTGAGCAGTCAATTCTTTATCAAGATCTTTTCCTCTCCCGATTGGACTATCTTCACCACCCTTGGCTTCCCGTTGAGGAATCATTTGATTTCTTATAGGTTTAGTAATCATATTCCTGCTACTGTTCTCCACTATATTTCCACCAGGTTCAATCACAGGATTATCAATTTGATTACCAGCCCTGCATCTTGTATAGTGGGGTTATTTTCCACCAACTGCTTGTTCAAATCTTTAGTAAGAGCTGTATTACTCACCTCTGTATTCTGCATTCCAGGTCCTCCAAGTACATTGGGGTCCTCCATTCCACTGTGATCCACATTGTGAATTACTAAAGTTGTGTGCAGACAGTTGCTAGTGTCAGCAATCTCCACTGCATGGACTTTTGGTTCCTTCGATAAAACTCTCAGATTATCATTCTCCCCTTGGTCAATAAGATTGCCCATTGAATTCAGATCCTCCTTGTTTTTGTCTCCATTTACACTTTGTACCTCATCTCCTCCTTCATCATCTATTGATTCATCCTCACCACTAACACCTTCATGCAATTCTCCTTCATCTTAAGCTTCTTCAACTTGATCACTTCACAGTTTCCCTAGTTATAATCGATCATTCTCCTTAACAGCACCAACTTCTACATTTGTATCAATGGATTGAGAAGGAATTTCCTGGCAAGACTGGTTGGTTGCAATATTGCCAACAAAAGTTCTATTAACCCATTGAGTTGTTGACTCTCTTTGAACTCCATCAGAAATAACAGTCCCCCTCCCATTAGGATTATCCCCTACTTTCGAAGAATCAATCCTAGGTGACTTAGGTGTGAACACATTAGCTGCTGGATTCAGTCTCCCAGTTTCTTCAGGATTAGGACTTTTTTGGACAGAGTTGTCCTCCACTAATGCCAATTGGTTGTTCTCATTAATCTCATCATCTTCCACCTCTAGTACATCAAACTTATTAGCTGCTTGAACCTCTTGCCCTGCATTTTTATCTACAGGAACAATCTCCTTCCCATTTTGTTCATATGCAACAGATTCATTGCCTTTGTTTTGCACCCTCATGTCTCTAACTTCTTTCCACTGTGCATCTACATTCCCAACTACTTTCCCACTCATAAGAACCATCAAAGGTCCTTGTTCCTTGCTCTTGTTTCTCCCATACTCATTGCCATCATGTTGATTTAAATTTGTTGTTACATTAGCTTGATCCACCTGCTTCTCTTTGTCACTAGAGTCCATTAGCTCTGGATGTAATCTCCAGCATTCAAACATATCATGCCCTTGAATTTTACATTCATTACAGTACTTAGGTAGATAATCATACTTGATCTTCACCCATTCCGTCCTTATTTCACCTGTCTCCTCATTCGCAATATCCATACGTACTTTCTTTGGCAAATCAACTAAAAGATCAACAAGAACCATAACTCTAGCATAACTTAGTCGAGTTTTATTTATTTTAGCCATGTCAAGATGCATAGGCTTTCCAACATCTGAAGCTAAAGAGAATAAGCACTCTTTAACAAAAGAGTTAGGTAGTAATCCTAAAAACAAAATCCAAGCCATGGCCATTGGTGTTTCCACTCCTGCTTTGAATTTAACATCATAAATAAGCGATCTCAATTGGTGTTCGTAACCATCCTTATCTTTACCATAAAATGTATTTTTCGACGTAAGAGTAATAAAATCTTCCCATAATGACAAACGAATTAATACCTGCCTATCTCTGAAATAACCAATATTACATTCCCCTTTGACACCACATTAAACTGGGACAATGCGATGTAATTCTTGTAGTAGTGTTAATTCAAGATTTTTTTTTTTTTACGTTTGGTGTTCTTTGACTGTGCGTAGGTTACAGGTTGAGGTTGGTGCATGAATCGAGCTTCTGTGAAAGTAGTGCTACCATACGAGCCAGAGATAGAAAAATAACTGCAACAGCTGAGGAAGGAAAGAAATCTCACCGAGACGTTAGAAAAGGTTGGGCAATCCTCAACCAAAGAAACTATGGCTAGAAATGGTGATGATAATGTAGATTTGGTAGTAAGAGAGGCAGCCCAACAATGAGAAAAAGTTGCTCGGGATGCTGAGGAAGCCGCTACTAGAGATGCACAGATTATCTATGAAGAAGAGAGGGGTCATAGAATTGCTCAGAATCAACCCTTGCCTGCAGACTAGTTCGGAAATATACCTCCTATACCTGGGAGACCACTGGGTGATTATGCTAGACTGGTCTACAATCAAGGGTTATCAAGTGTAATACCACCTCCAATTGCAGCTAACAGTTTCGAATTGAAGCAAGGGTTGCTTCAAACCCTTCAGAATTATTGTGTCTTCAGAGGGAAGATGAACGAAGATCCAAATACATATCTAATGGACTTCGAGGAGATTATGAACATCGTTCAATATAATGGTGTGTCACAAGATGAAGTGTACTTAAGGGCATTCCCCTTCACACTCAAAGATGATGCAAAGCAGCAGCTTTGAAGCTTTCCCACGGGATCAATCATAACATGGGAGGAGAAGACCAGGAAATTCCTTGATAAATATTTCTTCTAAGCTAAAACGGGCAAGTTTAGAAGAGAAACTCATAACTTCTGCCAGAAAGAGAATGAGACGGTGTTTGGGGCATGGGAGAGGTTTAAGTAGATTGTTAGAAAGTGTCAACATAGTGGAATTGAACTCTGGATGCAACTCCAGGACTTTTGGGATAGATTGACACCGGCCTCACGTAGAACATTGAGCAATGTAGCTGGAGGCCCTTTAATGAAGAAGACTCCAGAGGAGATAGTTACAATTCTTGATGAGTTATCTAAAGATGCAAATCAGTGGCCCTCCGAGAGTGCCGAAAGAAGAAGAGCACCTGGTGTTCACCGAGTTGACGCTAACACATATGTGCAGGTACAACTCGATGTTATGGCTAAAGAAATAAGGAATCTAACCTTGGCAACAATACAAAGTGATCCACATGCAGCCTGTGATATATGCGGAAGAGGACACCCTACTCATGAATGTCAAGCCTCAACTGAAGAAGTGAATGCTGTGGGAAATTATAACTTTAATGCAATGGGTCAGAAGCACCTCGACTTTTCATGGAGTTCACCTGGGGGAACCTGTAAGGCCCCGTAAAATTTTGCAAAATAATGTTAATAATGTTTCGTGGTGCCGAATTGGTTTTACGTATTGTGTATTGGTTTTACGTATTGTGTATTCTATCACCCAAACTCTTAAAGTCAAAGTGTAACTAGATTGGGCCATTAGTGAGATAATTCATAGGGATGGGAGTGTTTACCTTGCATGCATGTATCCTTGTAGTATATGGGAAGATTGTGAGCTAAAAATGATAGAGAATGGGTTGGGGAAAAATGGAATCTTCCACAAAAGAGCCTTAAAACAATGATGCACACCTAGTGTTTGATAGTATGCTCAAATGAGCTAAAACCATTTCCATCTTCCTAACTTTGATTCAATTTTGTTATATTGCTAAAATAGATTGAAGTTTCTAATAGTACAGAACATCTTAGAGTTTTAAGGAGCTCGATTGAGGTATGTTGGCTAAACCCCCTTCTTCCTAGAATCGAATCCCACGGTGTTCATGTAATCCGAGTAAGTTCCTGATCATTATCGAATTGGCTTTTCCTAATGTGGTTGTGTTGGAGGATGTTTGTTCAATGTTTATGCTAAATGCTTCATCATGTCTTCTTGCCATTTGAGAATATGTTCAAAATGGGGAATATGTTAAGACTTCATGTCAAGATTGAAATAAAGGTTGTTATGCCAAATTGTATGAAAAGCCTCTATGTGCCTAAGATTCCCAAATTTCTCATACGTGAATTTAATGTCTTGAATGGGGAGCCTTATTGATTTTTGATAATGATATTGAATGTGGAAAAAGGGGTCTAGAACTATGATTTACGGCCAAGCGCTAAGAATGACTTTGTAATCGTAATCACTAGTGTCAATGAATCAAAAGTACATGAAAGAAGTGCGATGTGAGATGATTGACGAAAAAAGGTAATATCTCAAATGAGATGGCCGAGCCGATCGGTCCGAGATCGGACTCCGTGTAAGAACACGATGGTATTATGAATAAAATTGTGGTAATTTCTCCAATGAGATGGCCTAGTCGGTCGGGCCGAGATCGGACTCCATGTAAGAACACGGTGGTATTATGAATGAAATTGTGGTAACGTCTCCAATGAGGCGGCCTAGCCGATCGGGCCGAGATCAGACTTCGTGTAAGAACACGGTGGTATTGTGAATTGTGGAACATTGGTACTAAAGGTCACCAAACCTAGCCATACGGAAATTGCCTTGAAAATGTATATGATCCTTAACTTGTTGTTTTACTATTATTTGAAGCCCTTATTGAATTCTTGAATGTTCCTATTGTGTTATTATTCATTCTATTGAGTTGATGTTTAGCTATACATACTAGTGCTATTCCGGGGTCATGTATTGTACCTTTTGCTTATATTATGGTCACTTTTTGAGGTATAGTCGGGGCCTTATTGCTGGCACCATCTTTACTCTCTTTTGTATCTTTAGAGGCTCCGTAGACACTATGTGGGTTGTATATATGAGTGTTGGGAATGTTAAACAAGTTATGTTGTGTTTGATCACTTGTTCCACTTGAACTATAATAAATGTGTATTTTGGGACTTAAAAGTGCAATGACTAATGAAATGATTTAGGATTGTATGAATGAGATTCCTACTATATAATTAATGAAATCACGTCTTCTCTTGATCATGGGTTAATTGGGTAGAAAGTATCTAACAGGCTTGCTCAGCCGGGTTCACTCGGTTGAACGCCAATCGCGCTTCCCGAGGATGGGGCATGACAAACTTGGTATCAGAGCCTAAGATTTTAAAGTGTCCTAAGATGCCTCGGAGCCGTGTCTGGTAGAGTCCTTCTTATCGGTGTATTGTCGACCACATCTATAAGTTTGAGGCTACTTGGATATTTAGGAACAATACCCTTCTTTGATATTATGGATCGTGCAATGAAACTAATTGTGCAACTATTCCTCTTCTAACTCGGGCATCCCTTTAACTTTCAGTATATGGAACCTAAGAAGAGAGCAAGAACTGGCCAAGGAGCCGACGCCGCCTTAGGAGTGGCAATTGACCATTTATTTGATGATGTGGGTGAACACACGAGGGGTGAGGATAATCCCCCGACTGCTACACTACCTGATTCCACTACACCGGCCCAGGCCACACCAGTTCCTACACCTACTGAGGGTGCGACGGTTCCTCCACCTGGCATTCTGATTCCACCTCCAGCCTCAGCTTCCCGCTCTGGTATTTCTGATGGGGATCTTAGGGGAGCTATTTAGATGTTGACTCAGATAGTGGCTTCTCAGGCCCAAAGGTCGAATGTTGCACCCATATCCTCTAGCCAACAAGGAGATTCTAGTGGTTCTAGGGTGAACATGTTTTTTCAGTTGGATCCTCCGGTTTTACGGGTGCTAATCCCTAGGAGGACCCACAGGACTTTATTGATAAGATGCATAAGAATCTCCAGGTTATGCGCGCTACTGAGACGGAGGGAGTGGAGTTGGCCTCCTACCGCCTGAAGGGGGTGGCATATTCTTGGTTTGAGCTGTGGGAGGACTCTCGGGAGGAGGGGAGCCCTCCAGCGAAATGGAGTGAGTTTGCGAATGCCTTTATGGACCATTTCTTGCCTGCCGAGACTAGGGTAGCCTGTGCTGCAGAGTTTGAGAATCTTACGCAAGGGAGTAGGAGTGTTTGGGAGTATCACATGGAGTTCGCGCGCCTATCAAAATATGCCATTCTCATGTTGCCTACTATAGAGGCTAGAGTGCGCCGGTTTGTGCAGGGCCTTAGCCTCTTGGTTATCAATGAGGCCGCTACAGCTGCCTTGAATTCAGACATGAACTATGGGAAAATGGTAGCATTTTCTCAAGCTACAGAGGACCGCAAGTTGAAGAATAGGAGGGAGCGAGAGGGTACCAGCAAGGCCCGATCCGCGGGAAACTTTGGGGAGTCATTTGGTGGGGGAAGATTAGCTTTCAGGGGAGGGTCATCAGGGCCAACCCGATCTCATGCTTAGTCTTCAGATAGTGCACCGCCAGCGGGGCATAGTCAGCAGTAGGGGAGTCGCTTCAGGCCCAATCAGGGCAGCAGGGGACCCCACCATCAGGGCTGATCAGGAGGGAGATTCCCGCAATAACGGAGCCCCCTTGCCCCAGGTGTGGGAGGATGCACTCGGGGATTTGCTACATGGACTTACGTATTTGTTACGGGTGCGGATTGAGGGGTCATATTCAGAGGTAGTGTTATTTATCCTGTCAGGGTATGGTCAGGGGCATAACACAGCCATTCAGTTCTGCAGCTGCTACATCTTCAGCACCCCCTCCAGCTTGAGGCACTCCGGCACCAGCAAGGCATGGTGCAGCTAGGGGTGGTGCGCAGAGTTCAGGAGGACCCAGCCGTTTCTATGCTATGAGTGGTCGCCAGAGTGTAGAGGCTTCTCCAGATGTCATCACAGGTATATTGACTGTCCAAACTCATGATGTATATGCTCTTATTGATCCCGGTTCCACCTTGTCCTATGTTACTCCTTTTGTTGCTATGGAATTTGGGATAGAACCGGAATAGCTTCCTGAGTCGTTCTCTGTATCTACTCTGGTTGGCGAGTCTATTGTGACCGCACGAGTTTATAGGGGTTGTGTTATCACGGTGCGCAGTCGGGACACTGTGCCTGATCTCATTGAATTGGGGATGGTTGATTTTGATGTAATTATGAGAATGGATTTTCTTTATTCATGTTTTGCTAAGCTCGACTGTCGAACTAGAACTGTGAGGTTTGAATTTCCTAATGAGTCGGTTATTGAGTGGAAGGGGGATAATGTGATGCCAAAAGGTAGGTTTATTTCTTACCTTAAGGCCACGAAGATGATTAACAAGGGGTGTATCTATCACTTGGTTTGGGTTACTGACAACGATGCTGAGGCACCTACACTCGAGTCAGTGCCAGTTGTGAAAGAATTTTCGGAGGTCTTTCCTGATGAGCTTCTTGGGATTCCACTAGATAGGGAGATTGGTTTTGGGATTGATGTGATGCTAGGCACACAACCTATATCCATTCTGTCCTACAGAATGGCACCAGCAAAATTGAAGGAACTAAAGGAACAATTGAAGTATTTGTTAGAGAAGGGTTTCATCTGACCGAGTGTGTCGCCATGGGGCGCACCGGTTCTCTTTTTGAGGAATAAGATGGATCACTGAGGATGTGCATTGAGTACCGGCAGCTCAACAAAGTCACAATCAAAAACAAATACCCACTACCAAGAATAGATGATTTGTTTGATCAGTTACAGGGTGCTAAATACTTCTCCAAAATTGATTTACGATCTGGGTATCACCAATTGAAGATCAGGGAGTGGGATATACCGAAAATAACTTTTAGAAACCGGTATAGGCATTTTGAATTTCTAGTGATGTGTTTTGGGCTAACAAATGCCCCGGCAGCTTTTATGGATCTTATGAATCGGGTTTTCAAGACTTTTCTCGACTTCTTTGTGATAGTGTTTATTCACGATATTCTTGTGTATTCACGAGGTCGGGAGGACCATGCCGATCATCTTAAGGCAGTGTTGCAGACTCTTCATCAGCACCAATTGTATGCGAAGTTTTTAAAGTGTGAATTTTGGCTCGAATCTGTCACATTCTTGGGTTATGTTGTCTCTAGAGAAGCAATCAAGGTTGATCCTCAAAAGATTTCAACAGTAAAGAATTGGTCTAGACCTACAATGCCTACCGAGATTTGCAGTTTCTTAGGCTTAGCAGGGAATTACAGGAAGTTTATGGAAGGGTTCTCTACTCTTGCCTCTCCGTTGACTAAATTGACTCAGAAAGCAGTTAAGTTCTAATGGTCCGATGCTTGTGAAAGGAGCTTCCAGGAGTTGAAATCAAAATTAACTACAGCACTAGTGTTGACCTTGCTAGAGGGTACAAATGAATTTGTGGTATATTGCGATGCTTCAAGAATTGGGCTTGGGTGTGTGTTGATGCAATACGGCAAAGTTATAGCATATGCTTCTAGGCAACTCAAGAATCATGAAAAGAATTATCCAACATATGACTTAGAACTGGCGGCGGTGGTTTTTGCATTGAAATTTTTGCATCACTATTTGTATGGGGTCCATGTGGATGTATTCACGGACCACAAGAGTCTTCAATATATTTTCAAACAAAAGGAGTTGAATCTGAGGCAGAGAAGATGGCTTGTGTTACTCAAGGATTATGACATCGATATTCTATATCACCCGGGGGAAGCCAATGTTGTGGTAGATGCTCTTAGCTGGAAATCTATGGGTAGTTTAGCACACTTGAAGGTATATCAAAGGACATTGGCCAAGGAATTCCATCGATTGGCTAGTTTGGGAGTTTGTCTTACATATTCTAATGAAGGAGGGGTAATTGTGCAAAATAGGCTGAATCATCGCTTGTTGTGGAAGTCAAAGAGAAGTAATACAACAATCCATTTTTGGTGCAATTGAAGGAGGGATTCAAAAACATAAGACTACGGCTTTTGCTTTTAGCATGGATGATGGTACACTAAGGTACCAAGGGTGGCTATGTGTTCTGAATGTAGATGGTCTCCGGGAAAGAATCATGACCGAAGCTCACGCTTCTAGGTATTCCGTGCATCCATGTTCTACGAAGATGTATCACGACCTCAAGGAAGTTTATTGGTGGAATGACATGAAAAGGAATGTGGCGGACTTTGTGGCAAGGTGTCCGAACTGTCAGCAAGTGAAGGCCGAACATCAACGGCCTGGTGGGTTGGCACAGAACATAGAAACTCCAATGTGGAAGTGGGAGATGATTTATATGGATTTTGTGGTAGGATTACCACGCACTCCGCACAAGTTTGACTCAATTTGGGTGATCGTGGACCGACTCACAAAATCAGCACACTTCTTGCCAGTTAAATCTACTGACACAGCAGAACAATATGCTCAGTTGTATATCAAGGAAATAGTTAGGCTACATGGCACTCTAGTTTCTATCATTTCCGATCGAGGGGCTCAGTTCACGGCCAATATTTGGAGGAAATTTCAGCAAGGTTTGGGTACTCAGGTAAATCTTAGTAAAACTTTCCATCCACAGACCGACGGGCAAGCAGAGCAGACTATTCAAACGCTTGAGGACATGTTACGTGCTTGTGTTCTTGATTTGAAGGGTATATGGGATGATCATTTGCCACTCATAGAGTTTGCTTATAACAACAACTTTCATTCAAGTATCCATATGGCACCATTTGAGGCATTATATGGTAGGAGATGTAGATCTCCCATTGGGTGGTTCGAGATTGGGGAAGCAGAGTTGATAGGGCCAGACCTTGTACATCAGGCTATGGAAAAATTTAAGATCATAAATAGGCGGTTGAAAACTGCTCAGAGTCGTCAGAAATCCTATTCGGATGTTCATCGCAGAGACTTAGAGATCAAAGAAGATGATTAGGTATTCTTGAAGGTTTCCCCCATGAAGGGTATTATGCAGTTTGGGAAAAAGGGGAAATTGAGTTCGAGGTATGTCGGGCCGTACAAAATCATTCAGAGGATCGGTGGGGTGGCGTACAATCTTGAGCTACCACCTGAGATGTCATTAGTACACCCGGTGTTCCATGTGTCTATGTTGAAAAAGCTAGTTGGAGATCCGTCAGCTATTGTGCCGGTTGAGACCATTGAGGTTAATGAAGAATTGTCATATGAAGACATTCCAGTTGCCATTCTTGATAGGTAAGTCCAAAGGTTGAGGAATAAAGAAATTGCCTTCGTGAAAGTGTTATGGCAAAACCAGCAAGTTGGAGAGGCCACGTGGGAGGCCGAGGAAGAAATGAAGAAGAAGTATCCTTACTTGTTTGAATAGTTGTGTAATCCTTTCTTTTATGAAACTGTCGCCTAGGAATTTTGTATCACTTGTTCAGTTAATGTAAATATGCTCCTTTTGATGTGTTTCCACGTGTACCTTCCACGTGTTTGTAAGATGTGTTTCTGGGGCTCTCTGACAGGTGGATAGGCCTAGTTACAAATGAAACTCTGGCGAAAGTTTTGGAAATTTACGGAGTTAGTCAATTTGGGGCTACTGGTGTGTGGTATGAAAACTGAGTTGCAAAATAATATTAATATTGTTTCGTGGTGCCGAATTGGTTTTACGTGTTGTGTATTATGCGACCGCAGAATCACTCTGGGAATGTTCGGACTTTTTGGGTTGAACAATTCATCGAAAAGTAAAGGAAAACATTTGACAGTGTTACGCATTCTGTAGTCCATTATGCGACCGCAAAATCACTCTGCAGACCGTATAATGGCCGTAGAGTAAGGCAGTTATTGGGCCTGTTTGGATGAGTTTTGCGGTCGACTATGCCACCGCATAACTGTTCTACGGTTCATTATGCGACAATAGAATAGGTCTGTGGACCACATAGTGACCACAGACACGGATAGTTTTTTTGGCTGTTTGGTCACCAATTATGCGACCGAGATGCGGTCCGCATATCGGTTATGCGATCGCAGACCTTGTTCCGGAGCTTCATTTTTGGGGTTTTTAAACCCGACCCTATTCTGTTAAAACACACCCCATGGACCATTTTGAGCATATTTTCTGATATTCTTAGAGTGAGAGAGAGGGTCCTAGAGGGAGAAGTGATCTTCATCAATTGTTCTTCAATTCTCACTTAAACCTTGAAGATTATCAAGAGAGAAACCTAGGTCTTCTTCCTAAGAGGTAAGATTCTATCACCCAAACTCTTAATGTCAAAGTGTAACTAGATTGGGCCATTAGTGAGGTAATTCATGGGGATGGGAGTGCTTACCTTGCATGCATGTATCCTTGTAGTATGTGGGAAGATTGTGAGCTAAAAATGATAGAGAATGGGTTGGGGAAAAATGGAATCTTCCACAAAAGAGACTTAAAACATTGATGCACACCTAGTGTTTGATAGTATGCTCAAATGAGCTAAAACCATTTCCATCTTTCTAACTTTGGTTCAATTTTGCTATATTGCTAAAATAGATTGAAGTTCCTAATAGTCCGGAACATATTAGAGTTTTAAGGAGCTCGATTGAGGTATGTTGGCTAAACCCCCTTCTTCTTAGAATCGAATTCCACGGTGTTCATGTAATCGGAGTAAGTTCCTGATCATTGAGGAGCTCGACTGAGGTATGCATGGTGCTTTTGAGTCAAATTTTGAGGCTAAGGTGTTATGGTATTGTACTTAATCTGTTTTAAATGTTCTTGGTGTGATGAGTTATGAGAGTTGTTGAAAACGGTCATGATTGCTCAAGGACGAGCAATAGTTTAAGTGTGGGGTGTTGATGGTAGGCTAGAATTGCGTATTTTAGTCACTTATTGCACTCTAATTCACTGCACTTTACTCGTTTTGAGCTTTAATTGATAGTGTTTTGCACTTATTATGTGTTTTATGACTTGTAGGAGTGATCCCGAGTGATGTAGATGTTATGGGGCTAATTCGAGCTATTTGGAGCTTCGAAGTCTGAGTAAAAGCCTAAGGGATTAAGCCAGGATCGTGTTCGGGGGTCGAGGACCAAGTCTGGACGTCAAAAATTGAGATTTGATTCGTACTTTGAGAAATCCTCACTGCCGCGGCGCGTGGAGTGCCGCGCGTGTACAAATTCCTGTTGTCTGTTAGAAGTTAGCTCTCTGAATTTCTTCACTAATGCCCCGCTTGGCGCATCGCCCCATGCAGCGCGCTTGTGTATGTTTTACAGAGTAAATATCCTATTTCGTCTAAGAGAAGGTGGTTTCATTTGGGCCCGACCCTACTTGGTATAAAAATATGGAAAAACGTTATTTCCTGGACTTTGGATACATATTCGACCTAAGGAGGCAAAGGAGGAGTTGGAAGAACACAAGCACATAGATTTCATCATTCCTTCCTCACTCAAGACCTGAGTTTGGATTGAATTTATGTTTTCCTATACTTTAATTTTATTTGTGATGAATTGCTCCATATCTATGGAGTAGAATTTCTCTTTAGGGTTTGATGGATTTGGTGTATTGATGATTGTTTGCAGATTATAACTCTAGTTTTATGTATTGAAGCGTTTTTTGATGATTTAATTATTGCATCTATATTCACTTGTTCATGTAATCGAGAGAGGCATAACTTGTGATAGATTTGTATTATATTGTTGGTTGAGTTTATTAATTCTTCTTAGTAATCGAAAAAGGCTTGTTGAATCATTGATTAAACCTAGTTAGGAGGATAATCGAGAGAGGTTCTCCTAAAGACCAATCCACTACGCATTCTTGTATATCTTCGCGTGCTTAAATTGGTTCATCTTGTGAGGTTAAGACTTAATCGAGAGAGGAATTTTTGCTGAATGTTTGAACTAATAATTGAGTGAATTCGAGAGACTCACTTAAACATTAGAAGTGAATTACCTAGAGTTAGATCCCAAACAATTATCTTGCACCTATCCCATCAAAACCCTATCT
The DNA here is from genome assembly GCF_000390325.3 of Nicotiana tomentosiformis. Lineage (NCBI taxonomy): Eukaryota > Viridiplantae > Streptophyta > Magnoliopsida > Solanales > Solanaceae > Nicotiana > Nicotiana tomentosiformis. The sequence continues at coordinate 42,872,122 of NC_090822.1, forward strand.
TCTCTCATTGATAACCTTCTTTTCTTGTTCCTTGTTGCGATTGTCATTAGTCAATATCTTTAGATTCTTAGTTAATTTTAGTTAGAAATCATATAAATCTCAAATGTTGATCATCTTGGATAGCAACCAAGCTAGAAACTACGAGAATACTGTTTAAATCCAATCCATGTGGATACGATATTATACTATACTATATTTGATTAGCGAGCATAATTTAGGTGTGTGTTTTGAGCTCGTCAGATGCGAAGCAAACTCCGCATTTGCGGGCTCTTGCCCCCAGCACACTCTCCGCTTCTGCGATGCCACTGCCTCTTTTGCGGCTCCGCACCTGCGCCCAAAGCTCCGTAGGTGTGACCACACCAGAACCCTTGCCAAACTAGCCTTAGCCAAAATAATCCAAAACGATCCGAACCTCGTCCGAAACTCATCCTAGCCACTCGGGACCCCGTATGAATATACCAACAAGTCCCATAACATATCACGGACCTACTCGAGGCCTCAAATTACACATAACGACATCAAAACGACGAATCACACATCATTTCAAACTTAAATGAACTTTGGACTTTCATCTTCCAAAACTCGTGCTGAAACATATCAATTCAACCCGGAATGAGCTCAAAATTTGCACACAAGTTCCAAATGACATAACGAAGCCATTCCATTTCGCAAAACCACAATTTGAACCCCGTCAAATTTATGAATATTCCAAACCTTCAAATTTTCGACTATCGCTAATTAGTGCTGAAGCCTTCTAGAAATTTCCAAATGAAATTTCGGGCATACGCCCAAGTCTAAAATAACCATCCGGACCTAACGGAACCATCAAAACTCCGAACTGAGGTCAAATACAAAAATGTCAAACTTGGTCAACTCTTCCAACTTAAAGCTTCAAACATGAAATTCATTCTTCCAAACTAATTTTGAAACACCTGAAACCAATACCGACGATACACACAAGTCATAATACATCATACAGAGCTACTCATGCCCTCAAACCACTGAGGGAAGTGCAAATGCTCAAAACGACCGGTCGGGTCATTACATACTCCCCCACTTAAACATACGTTTATCCTCGAACGTGCCAAGTTTCGTTCCAAAGCCATCAAATCGCCGTGTAACCTTACCATTCACATACCCGGGGGTGATCCCACATCACCCCAATCCATATAAGCCTCACAACACAACATAACTGAAGATCATTACTTCAACCTTAGTCTATAAACCTTAGAACCCAATTTCCAACATCCGGAATTTCCTATAAGACCCAAGTCTCGCATCTACACACTGTATAAGTCTGAACAAGCTTTATCAAGCCATAAACATAGCCCAAGATGCAATCACATAGTATACCACATAACTCAGATGCTCACAGCAATAACTTCTGACCAAAGTGCTGCTAAAAATAGCCCAATACTGGCAATAAACCTCATATCACATAGAACCTCGTTCTAAAACCTTCGTACACTATCGATGATGAAAGAAACATACCAAAAACTCATAACCACTCATCAGATCAACAAGTCATGGGGCTCTCCCTCCTTCGACAAGAACTATATCCAATTTCTAAGCCGATCAATTACATTATCCTTCCAAATATACCGCAATCAAGTCGAGAGCACCCATTCTAGGTCCAACGACCTCATCTCGTCACATACAAGCTACTCTACTGACTTGCCACACCAATACTACCTTGAATCACAAACTATGGAATCCGTGCACTAATAAGCAAAAATTCAAATGCACCTAAAAATAGAAAAATGACTCAAATGAGAGAACCGTCCCGCAAGCTCAACAAGTACCACCGCCAACACAATGCTACAAATCCATCACACATAGTAGAACCAAAACACATGAATCTATCACTAAGGATCATATCCCAACATAGCCTCGCTGCAATGCGTAACCCATCCAAACACCAGCCCAGAAGGAATACCTCCAGTCACCATGCTCAAAATCATTAACCACACACAATTTGATGTTACATACACAAAGCGCATGACCATAACCATGGAGAAACGAGTAACATAATATACCACAGCCCGAAAAAGACCATAACCAAGGCGCAATCAACCATTCAATACTCCAATAACCATCTCGCTCGGATTCCGCTACCAGCCTCAAACAGAACCGCACCATGTGTGCATATAACAAATAAATCACAACCCCTCGTAGCATAGAAGAGTAACACATAAAACATATCAGAACATGAACTAGCACAACTCTTTACGGAGTGACATACTTTTTAACAATAACGGTGCTGAGTCAACAAATCCGACCCAGTGTAGAATACACATCCTCATTGGGCCTGTCAAAGGGCCCCCAACTCAACTTCTGTCATCCTCAAATGGATAAATGGCCCTCCAAAAGTCCACAATGACCTAACCATAGAACGTACCACCATCCAGCTAGCTTTGGCCACATCTTCACAGTCCGCAACCCCGAAACAATATACTTATGAGAACTCTCAGCCTCCAAATCCATAGAACACATGAACCACCATAGCTGACCCTAACTCCACCACTCGAATGACTAACACCTCTCACATACATAATCATCCCACGAGGAATACTTCTATAATTTTTCCACGCCACATAGCAACATCCAAACATCAATAGTTGATCAACCAGGCGAGTACCACAATACCAATGAAGCATCCGCAAGTCAAACAATGCGCCTTCTGAAATATGCACCCTTCTCCGACAATATGAAGTAGTAATAGCATTCACATAATCACCTGAAACCGTCCATGTTGTCTAAGAATTCATGACCTTCCCTTCAAAAACTGAAATGTGATCTTGCACATGCAAATCTCAATCTCCCACAACATATTTCATCTATCATATCATCATATGAAAAGTACGAGAATCTCATAATCGACTTTGAGTCACCAGCAGAATACATACCCGATCAGTCAGAAACCTTCCATTTAACCCCATCCAGGAGAAAATCACAATACGCAATATGATTCTCATGCCGGTAGAAAATATCCATCTTAAACCATGGTAGAAACCATCGAGAACTCTTCGAAACCCATTTGCATATAACCAAGCCATCAGAACTGAATCTCTCTAAATCAACCAATCCACGCAGGTCACCATACCCAAGAGTATTGCCAGAAAACACATGTAGAGACTCACTACATCATAAGTACCCAAAAAAGCAATCATATCCCTTACCGTGCTGATCCAACCTACCACCAAGCTGTCCTATTTCTCTGAGTTCCTTTTGAATTACCCTCAAGTTGACACTTCTCCTTGCCATAACACCACGATCCTTACCCAAAACTCACCACAAGAGATCCTAGCATAAAACCACACTGCCCTAAGGCACATAAGCTGTTGTATTCCCTCTTAAGCACCCCCAAAGTACCACAATCAATACACCCACTCTGAAGAGACCTTCTTGTGAATCTAAAGTCATTTCCTTCACCTTTCGGATACTGAAATGTAGAATCCATGATGATATAGAAACACCATAAGTTCCAACATCATCCGATGCAAATCTCAGATTCTAGCCATATACATGTCCGGAAAATTCTCAATTGCCACATATAAATCCTGAATCCATTAGAACATTCTCGAGAGTCATTCTCTCTGCTTAAATATCAAATGCACCGCCCAAACGGGTCGAACGACCCGTGCCCCATTGGCACGACAACACCAAAAGAAATAACCCACACCTCTATGTGACCGAGTGAATACCTACTCCACGCACACTACATCCGTCAAGAATAACAAACTCAAATCATTCCACGATTTCCATATACCCATAAAGTGTAATACACCATACATTTAGAAATTTCCTTGCTTAAGTCATCCTCAAAACCAGCCTGTGCAAGTCATAACCGATCCACAAGTACACCTCAGACCGAAACCAATACAACACATAACCATGTAATCAAATCGTCGATAGCTGACTCCCCCACTTCGCTCAAAGCCATAAATCAAAACATTCAATAACTCACAATTCCCATACTCTATTACTGCTATAATACCGCAGTGAGATTCAACTAAATCCTTTATAAGCTCATGTAACACCAACCATAACCTCAAATCATCCGCTAAGCTTGTATTCATCCTTGTGATGGTCAGGTCAACTTTCTCAACCAATCCAAACTCAAATTGCAACACCTATAACCCACTGGTAGAAAATAAACTCTCCATACAACATCATAAAGATCACACATCCGTAGACCACCCCGCAGGAGATAACCCACCTGCTTAGCCTCAAATTGGCATCTTTCTATACCCTTTCGCTGCCACAATTACTACGCAATCACTTATTCTTCCTGAGTCTGAACTCATCAACAAGACATGAGAATCTGATTCGTCCCACAATTAAACAACGTGAAAGATCCTTTAATACACTCATAACTCGAGACTATACGTTAGATCAAGATAGAAATCAAGCACCCAGTAGTCCTTTTTACATCCCAAGCAAACTCTTTAGTCACATTCAAAACCATCTAAACACATCCCGCAGTCACATTATACTCATCATATAGCCATCCAACCACTCATCAAGCCATAAATTCTACTCATAGGGACACTACCAGACATATGAGTCCAAAAGCACGTGCTCACATAACTGAAACTACCGAGCCTAAGCTGTGGTCTATACCCGGCCTTAAGTCTTGCAAACTGGCCCATCACCAGCACACAGAAAACACATCTCGCACCTCATCCATGGAATCACAAGTCGTCGATGCACAGCTGATATCGAGCGCTCACGTACGCATATGAGTGAGTGAAAGGAATTCAAAGTGATACGCTTCAAGCTGAATCAATGCTGCACGATAAAGAAAGAAAGATGGGAAGTTTATCCTAAATGCCCTGTAGCCTCTCGAACATAGGTATGGACGTCATCATACCGATCCGCAAGACTCTACTAGACACTTGCTCATGACTCGTAGAACCTATAAACCTAGAGCTCTGATTGTAACTTGTCACGACCCAAAAATCCAATTGATCGTGATGGCACCTAACCCAACTCGCTAGGTAAGAAAACGAATAGCAATCCAATTCAAATCAGATTTACTAAGAGATATAATGATAATATACTGAACGTTTATACAAGAAACTCCCAAGGACTAGTCGTACAAATTATGAGCTTCTAAGATTTAGAGCTTACAAAGCTAGTATGAAATAAATACATCATATGTTTGAAATATACATGAACAAATTAATAATTCTAAAGCTACCAAGAACAAGTGGAAGCTATGACCGGAATGCAGGTACGTTTTCAATGCCAGCTCTCTCCATACACAGCAACATCAACATCCAAAATATGCACACAAGGTGCACAAGTATAGTATGTGTATAACCGACCCTATGTACTTAATAAAGAAACAAACTAACCTTAGGTTAAAAGCAGTGACGAGCTTGGACAAAGGTCAGAGTCCAACACCAATATCCAGGAACAACTCATAATAATATAACTAAAGCAGTATAAGTAATAACACAAAGATATAATGCCCAACTCGTTCAGAGTTACGGAAAATAGGCATGCTTTTCAAGTATAATAGTGAAAACCCAAATCTTTTACCAAAATATGAGTAAATCTGAAAAACTGTGACTTTTACCAAAAACTTTCAACAACAGATAAGATGTTTCATTTTTAGATAGCATCAGGAAAGTACATCTCTATGCCTATATGTTAATGTGCATGTGAAGTCATGAATGATGCAATACCGTACAACATGAGAAAAATGCATCTCTATGCATATATGTCAAATGCAATGCAACATAGTAATAAAACCATATTCATACTCTCAGAGTATCAATTCACTCAGCCCTCCCAATCACTCAGTCCTCACAGTCACTCGGTCCTCGCTCTCGGCATTCGTGCTCGGCACTTGCACTCAATAGGTATCTTCACTCACTATTGGTAAGTCAATCGGAGGGGCGGATCTTGCCCCAAGCGCTAATATAAGCCAATCATGGCATGAATCAATAAAGCCTGTTGCGGCGTGCAACCCGATTCCATAAACATCCTCACAATCAGGTCCTCGGCCTCACTCAGTCATCAATCTCTCCAATCTCTCGGCCTCACAAATCTCATGCCAATCAGCCCAAACAATGATAATATGATGTGAGACAAATGATAACTGAGACTGAGATATGATATGCAATGAATGAGTATGACTGACTATGTAATTGAAATTTAAGAAAATAACTCAACAACAGAAATGACCTCAGTGGGTCCCAACAGGATAAGCATATAGCCTAATCATGGTTTCTAACATGGATCACAGCTCAGTTACTCTAGCACGTATAAATTTCATAAATAGAAACTGTAACGACCCGACCGGTTGTTTTGAGTGTATTAGCCCTGACCCCCTATTTATTGCCTTCTTTGTGTGTTACTGTATTACGTGACTTGCTGGGAGGTTTGGTTTTTGGTTTTAGAGTGAAATGAAACACATAGTCCTTATAAATGGAAGTTTAAGTCATAGGATTTGACTGTAGTTCAAATTTTGTGAAGATGACTCCGGAATGGAGTTTTGACGATTCCAATAGCCTCATATGGGGATTTTGGTCTTAGAAGCGTGTTCGGATATTGATTTGGAGGCCCGTAGGTCACTTCGGCGTTAACTGGCAAAAGTTGGATGATTTTTGGAAAGTTTGACCGGGAGTGGACTTTTTGATATCGGAGTCGGATTCCAATTCCAGAAGTTGGAGTAGGTCCGTAATGTCAATTGTGTAAAAATTTGAGGTTAATCGGACTTGATTTGATAGGTTCCGGCATCGGATGTAGAAGTTTGATGTAAAAACATTAAGGTCATCGTGTTTTTAGCATTGTTTGATGTGATTTGAAGGCTCGACTAAGTTCGTATGATGTTTTAGGACTTGTTGATAAATTCGGACGGGGTCACAGGGGCCCCGGGTGTGATTCAGATTGAATCCGGAACAAATTTTAGATTTGTGCAAGTGCTGAAGCTCCTAGCTTCTAGTTTCATCGCACCTGCGGTGGGGTTGGCCGTAGGTGTGGACTCGCAAAAGCGAGCATTTGGCCGTAGGAGCGAAGCTAGCTTGCAGGGATCGCAGGTGCGATGTGAGAGCCTCCTCTACGCATCCGCAGATGTGGAGGTGCGATCGTAGAAGAGGATGAGGCTGACCTGGGCTATGGTCGCAGAAGCAAAAGGTTCTCCATGGATGCGGGCTCGCAGGTGCGAGCCCTTGCCCGCATAAGCGGAAATCCTAGCCATAAGTGGAATCCGTACCTGGAATGGTTTTTCCGCAAGTGTGGCATCGCAGGTGCGACTGAGAGCCCGCATATGCGAAATCACAGGGCAGAAATGGGCTAAGTTTGAGGATTTGATTTCATTATCCATTTTTGGACCTAGAGATCTTGGTTTGTGGTGATTGTTCAAGGGTTTTGCAAGGAAATCATTTGGGTAAGGATTCTTAACTCATTTTTGATTAATTCCCATGAATCTATTGTTGTTTTATTCATTTAATTAGTGTTTCTAGTTGGAAATATGGAGAGAAATTGGGAAAACACTTCTTACGCTAAAATTTGGGGATTTGAAAAGCGATTTGAGGTCGAATTTGAGTAATTTTTGTATGGTTGGTCTCGATATCGAATGGGTGTTAAAAGTTTATAATTTTGGTCGGGTTCTGATATGTGGGCCCGGGTCGACTTCTTGGAGTGATTTTTCAATTCTTTGCTAAAGTCGTACTTTCATTATTTAAATTAGTTTCTTATAGTTATATTTATAGTATGTAATTGTTTTGGCTAGATTCGAGTCTATCAAAGTTGGAAAATCGATGGAAAGGTCATCTTATTGATTGATTGAGCAAGGTTTGTGGTAAGTGACTTATCTAACCTTATGTGTGGGGAATTCTCCTTAGGATTTGGTACTGTTATGGTAAATTGCAATACGTGAAGTCCGTGTATGCGAGGTGACGAGTGCGTACTCGGGCTAAATGTTGAAAATCCAATTTTTACTAAATAGTTCCTTTTTATTCCCTTAATTGAGTTACTCTAGCACATGTAGTCATCATGTTTAGCCTAATGTCACATGTCTACGTGTCTTATCTCTTACTTGTAATTTATGCAACATGCTTACTTGAATTACCTACTTCCCTTTGATTTCGTATTCATTATTTAACTGTAGGATTTCTTGCTGTAATTTCATTATTCCATTTGTTATGTGTTGTTTTCGTGATATTGTTGAGATAATTGTTTGGTTGTGGCACAGGGTTTCTACCGTGCGGTTATCATTGTTTGCACGAGGTTTCTGTCGTTCCGTTGTGAAATATTTACTTTTGGGACTACGAGGTGGTACCTCGGAAACGCCCCTGTTGTTTACCTCTATTTGTTGTATTGTTGTTGTTATTGTTTCTTAACTTGTAAGATTCTTGTTTCCTTACGTGTTGTAGTTGTCTTCTTGAATTCCGTGTTGTTATCTTTTGTGAATATCTATTGTTACACTTATGTGTCATTCAACACATTATTATATCTTCCGCCATATTTTTCCTATTATTTCCAGTTGGGCCCTGACCTGACCTCGTCACAACTCTACCGAGGTTAGGCTTGGTACTTATTGGGTATAGTTGTGGTGTACTCATACTACGCTTCTACACATATTTTTGGGCAGATCCAGGTGCATCCTATCAGCCTCGATATTAGTGCGTTGTGTTGCTGCTTTAGAGACTTCAAGGTATACATGCCCGCATCCGCAGGCCTTGGAGTCCCCTTCTATCCCGTTCTTTTCTTATTTATTTATATTTTGATAGACGGTGATGTATAGGATTATTCGGTACTGTACTTAAAGCTTGTGACTTATATCTCACCAGGTTTTTGGATTTTACGTATTGAGTTTTGGTACATTCTTTTTATGAAATTGTTGGGATATTCAAGTTTTAATCACTTATTTAATGTTTTCGCATATTGTTTAGGCTTACCTAGTCTTAGACACTAGGTGCTATCACGATATCCTACGGAGGGAATTTGGGGTCGTGACAAGTTGGTATCAGAGCTTTAGGTTCATAGGTGTTATGAGTGACAAGCAGGTTTAGTAGAGTCTCGCGGATCGGTATGGAGATGTCTGTACATATCTTTGGTAGGCTATGGAACTATTAGAAAAAGCTTCACTTCTTTGATTTCTTATCGTGTGAAATTTTTGACTTCGGATTCTAAATTTATGTCTTTCTATTCTCTCACAGATGGTGAGGACACGTACAACTCATTCAAATGACCAGCCACCCGCGCCCCCTGCTAGAGCCGCGAGAGGTCGGAGCTGGGGTAGAGGCCGAGGACGTCCATGTGGTGCAGCCAGAGCACCTACACGAGCTCCTACAGAGGAGCCACCAGTAGCTCCAGTTGGAGGGAAGGCACCGGATACGCCTGTTACTGCACCAGCCCTCCAGGAGACTCTTGCCTAGTTTCTGAGCATGTTCAACACTTTGGCTCAGGCAAGGTTGATACCACTTGCTCCTGCCATATCTCACGCCGGGGGAGGAGCATAGACTTCCGCCGCCCGTACCCAGAGCAACAGGTCCAGGTCGACCAGGTTCTTGAGGTCATACCAATGCAGTCGGTAGCCCCAGTTCAGCCGAGGTTAGGGCAGTAGTTTCTGAGGGGTGAGCAGCTCAGGCTCGAGAGGTACAAGAAGTACCACCCTCCTACTTTTAGGGGCTTGGCGTCAGAGGATGCCCAAGGTTTTCTTGAGGAGTGCCACCGTATACTCTATGCTATGGGTGTTGCGGAGTCTAGTGGGGTTTCTTTCACTATGTTTCAGCTTAGAGGAGCGGCCTATCAGTGGTGGAGAGCATATGAGTTGGGTAGTCCGGCCGAGGCAGCTTCACTCTCTTGGATGCAGTTCTCAGATATGTTCTTGAGGGAGTTTGTTCCCTAGAATCTCAAAGATGTATGGCACGCAGAGTTTGAGTAGTTGCGCCATGGTTCTATGACCGTTTCAGAGTATGCGGTCCGGTTCAGTGATTTGGCTAGGAATGCACCAGCCTTGGTTGTACTGTTCGAGAGAGGGTTCGTCGATTTATCGAGGGGATCAACCCCAGTATCAGATTTATCATGGCCCGAGACTTGGGAGAGGGAGGAGAGAGAGGTTAAGAGGTCTCGAGAGGATTAGTAGGATGTTAGAGGGTATGCAAACTTGGGAGAGGGAGAAGAGAGAGAGGCCAAGAGGTCTCGAGAGTCTGGCACATATAGTGTTACTCGTACCAGCATGTAGTGAGGATTGCTAGGATGTTAGAGGGTATGCAGACTTGGGAGAGGGAGGAGAGAGAGGCCAAGAGGTCTCAAGAGTCTGGAACATATAGTGGTACTCGTGCCCTAGCTACAGCTCGTCAGGTTAGGGTCTATGTGGGTCTCCCTGTTCATTCAGCACTTCCAGCCGCTAGCAGTACTCCGGCCACTCATAGGCCACATGCTCCCTGTTATGCACTGCCATTGTCTAGTGCACCTCCTGTGCGGGGTACTTTCAGTCCAGCCGATCAGTCCTGAGCTAGCCACAACAGCCACATCCTCCCAGAGCTTGTTTTAAGTATGGAGACACTCGTCATATGGTGAGGGATTGCCCAGACTCATCAGGGGTGCACCTCCATAGACCACTCAGGCACCGCGTGCTCCATCAGATCCTCAGGCTATGATTACAGCACCAGCTACCACTCAACCTGCACAGCTAGCTAGAAGTGGAGGTCGAGCAGGTAGAGGTCGCCCTGTAGGGGAAGGCCATGCCAGATACTATGATTTTCCTGCTAGGACGGAGGCAGTTGCATCCGACTATATCATCACAGGTATTGTTCTAGTCTGTCATAGAGATGCATCAGTCTTATTATCCAGGATCCATTTATTCCTATGTGTCATCTTATTTTGCTCTGTATTTGGGGGTATCCCGTGATTCTTTGAGTTCTCATGTCCATGTGTCTACACCGGTTATTGTTATTGACCGTGTGTGTCGGTCGTGTTTGGTTGTTCTTAGTGGTTTTGAGACCAGAGCTGATTTATTGTTGCTCAGTATGGTAGATTTTGATGTTATTTTGGGCATGGAATAGTTGTCGCCCTATCACACTATCCTTGATTGTCACGCCAAGACGCTGACGTTGGCTATGCCAGGTCTACCGCAGCTAGAGTGGAGAGGTACTTTAGATTATGTTCCTAGCAGGGTTGTCTCATTTCTAAAGGCTCAGCGGATGGTTGAGAAGGGGTGTGATGCGTATCTGGCATATGTGAGGGATGTTAGTGCTGGCACTCCTACCGTCGAGTCAGTTTCGATAGTGAGGGATTATCCAGACGTATTTCCGGCGGATCTTCCAGGCATGTCGCCCGATAAGGATAGCGACTTTGGTATTGATTTGTTACTAGGCACTCAGCTTATTTCTATTCCACCCTATCGTATGGCCCCAGCAGAGTTGAAAGAGTTAAAGGAATAGTTGCAAGAGTTGCTTGACAAGGGATTTATTGGGCCCAATGTGTCTCCTTGGGGTGCTCTAGTCTTATTTGTAAAGAAGAAGGATGGTTCTATGCGAATGTGTATTGATTATCGCCAGTTGAACAAGGTTATGGTGAATATTAGGTATCAATTGCCCCGTATTTATGACCTATTTGATCAGCTTCAAGGTGTCAGAGTATTCTCTAAGATCGACTTGCGTTTAGGCTATCATCAGTTGAAGATTCAGGAGCCAGATATCCCGAAGACTGCTTTCAGGACTCGATATGGTCATTACGAGTTCCTTGTGATGTCTTTTGGGCTGACCAACGCCCCATCAACATTCATGCACTTGATGAACAATGTATTTCAGCCCTATCTTGACTATTTCATAATTGTGTTTATTGACGACATTCTGGTGTACTCTTAGAGTTGGGAGGATCATGAGCAGCACCTGAGGACTGTGCTTTAGACCTTGAGAGAAAAGAAGTTATATGCAAAATTTTTGAAGTGTGAATTCTGTCTAGATTCAGTGGCATTTATGGGTCATGCAGTATCGAGTGAGGGGATCAAGGTAGATCCGAAGAAGATTGAAGTAGTGCAGAGTTGGCCCAGACCATCCTCAGCTACGAAGATCTGGAGTTTTCTTGGCTTGGCGGGGTATTACCGTCAATTTGTAGAGGGTTTCTCATCAATTACAGCACCTATGACCAGGCTGACCCAGAAGGGTGCTCCGTTCAGGTGGACCGAGGAGTGTGACGAGAGCTTTCAAAAGCTCAAGACTACTTTGACCACAACCCCAGTGTTGGTATTGTCTACTAGTTCGGGGTCCTATACGGTGCATTGTGATACGTCATGCATTGGTCTCAACACGGTGTTGATGCAGGACGGTAGGGTGATTTCTTTCACGTCTAGACAGCTGAAGGTGCATGAGAAGAACTATCTTGTCCATGACCTCGAGTTAGCAGCGATAGTTCATGCCTTGAACATCTGGCGGCACTATTTGTATGGTGTCCCTTATGAGGTCTACACCAATCATCGGAGTCTACAACATTTGTTTAAACAAAAGGATCTTAACTTACAGAAACGGAGGTGGTTGGAGTTGCGTAAGGACTATGATATCACCATTCTCTATCATCCCGGGAAGGCCAATGTGGTGGCCGATGCCTTGAGTTGCAAGGCAGAGAGTTTGGGTAGATTAGCATCTTTACCAGTAGTAGAGAGGCCTTTAGCCTTGGATGTTCAGACCTTGGCTAACCAGTTTGTCAGATTGGATGTTTCCGAGCCGAGTAGAGTTTTGGCTTGTGTGGTTTCTAAGTCTTCTCTTTATGATCGTATCAGAGAGTGTCCATATGATGACCCCCATCTGCTTGTCCTCAAGGACACGGTTTAGCACGGTGATGCCAAGGAGGTCACTATTGGAGAGGATAGTGTGTTACGGATACAGTAGAGACTATGTGTTCCCAATGTAGATGGCTTGTGTGAGTTGATTCTCTAGGAGGCTCACAGTTCGCAGTACTCCATTCATCCAGGTGCCGCGAAGATGTATCAGGACTTGAGGTAGCACTATTGGTGGAGGCGGATGAAGAAGGACATAGTGGAATATGTAGCTCGGTGCCTAAATTGTCAGCAGGTGAAGTATAAGCATCAGCGGCCAGGTGGATTGCTTCAGAAGATAGAGATTCCGGAATGAAAATGGGAGCGGATCACTATAGATTTTGTTGTTAGGATCCCACGGACTCAAAGGAAGTTCGATGTAGTTTGGGTGATTGTGGATAGATTGACCAAGTCAACTCATTTCATTCATGTGGTTACTACTTACTCTTCGGAGCAGCTGGCTCAAGTTTAAATTCGCGAGATTGTCAGGCTTCATGGCGTGCCGATATCTATCATCTATGACCAGGGTACGCAGTTTACATCGCGGTTCTGGAGAGCCGTACAATATGAGTTGGGTACTTGGGGGGGTTGAGTACAACATTTCACCCTCAGACGAACGGACAGTCCGAGCGCACTATTTAAATATTGAAGGATATGCTTCATGCGTGTGTGATGGATTTTGGGGGTGCTTGGGATTAGGTCTTTCCACTTGCGGAGTTTGCCTACACCAACAGGTATCAGCCGAGCATTCAAATGGCCCCGTATAAGGCTTTGTATGGTAGGCGGTGCCGGTCCCCAGTGGGTTGGTTTGAACTGGGTGAGGCTAGGCTATTGGGTACAGATTTTTTTCAGGATTCTTTGGAAAAGGTTAAATTGATTCAGGATCAACTTCATATAGCCCATTCCATATAGAAGAGCTATGTGGATCGGAAGGTTTGTGACGTCGCATTCATGGTTGGGGAGCAGGTCTACCTCCTGGTTTCGCCCATGAAGGGCATTATGAGGTTCGGGAGGAAGGGCAAGTTGATCCCTAGGTATATCGGGCCTTTCGAGATTCTTGAGAGGGTTGGAGAAGTGGCTTACAGACTTGCACTACCACTGGGTCTCTCTGCAGTTCATCCAGTGTTCCATGTTTCCATGCTCCGGAATTATCACGGCTATCTGTCTCATGTGTTAGATTTCAGCTCAGTCCAGTTGGATAAGGATCTATCTTATATTGAGGAGTCTATAGCCATTTTGGATAGGCAGGTTAGAAAGTTGAGGTCGAAGAACATCGCTTCAGTGAAGGTTCAGTGGAGGGGTCATCCGGTCGAGAAGGTGACTTGGGAGACCGATCGTTATATGCACAACCATTATCCTCATCTCTTGACCACTTCAGGCATATCTCTATACTCGTTCGAGGACGAACGTTTGTCTTAAGATAGGGAGGATGTAACGACCCGACCAGTCGTTTTGAGTGTATTAGCCCCGACCCCCTATTTATAGCCTTCTTTGTGTGTTACTGTGTTTATGTAACTTGCCGGGATGTTTGGTTTTTGATTTCAGAGTTAAATAAGACACATAGTCCCTATAAATAGAAGTTTAAGTCGTAGGAGTTGACCGTACTTTGAATTTTGTGAAGACGACTCCAGAATGGAGTTTTGACGGTTCCAATAGCTCCGTATGCTGATTTTGGTTTTAGGAGTGTGTCCGGATGTTGATTTGGAGGTCCGTAGGTCACTTAAGTGTTAATTGGCGAAAGTTGGATGATTTTTGGGAAGTTTGACCGGGAATGGACTTTTTGATATCATGGTCAGATTCTGATTTCAGAAGTTGGAGTAGGTCCATAATGTCAATTGCGACTTGTGTGCAAAATTTGAGGTCAATCAGACTTGATGTGATAGGTTTCGGCATCTAATGTAGAAGTTTGACGTTCTAAAGTTCATTAGGTTTGAATCGATGCGCAATTCATGTTTTTAGCATTGTTTGATGTGATTTGAAAGGTTGACTAAGTTCGTATGATGTTTTAGGACTTGTTGGCATATTCGGACATGGTTCCTGGGGGGCCCGGGTGTGATTCGGATTGAATCCGGAACAAATTTTGGATTTGTGCAAGTGCTGAAGCTCCTAGCTTCTAGTTTCATCGCACCAGCGGTGGGGTTGGCCGCAGGTGTGGACACGTAAAAGCGAGCATTTGGCCACGGGAGAGAAGCTGGCTTGGCCCAGCTGGGATCGCAGGTGCGATGTGAGAGCCGCATCTGCGCATCCGCAGATGCGTAAGTGAGATCGCAGAAGCGGATGAGGCTGGCCTGGGCTATGGTCGCAGAAGCGAAAGGTCCTCCATGGATGCGGGCTCGCAGGTGCGAGCCCTTGCCCGCGTAAGCGAAAATCCTAGCCATAAGTGGAATCCGTACCTGGAATGGTTTTTCCGCAGATGTGGCATCGCAGGTGCGACTGAGAGCCCGCATATGCGAAATCACAGGGCAGAAAAGGGCTAAGTTTGAGGGTTTGATTTCATTATCCATTTTTGGACCTAGAGATCTTGGTTTGTGGTGATTGTTCGAGGGATTTGCAAGGAAATCATTTGGGTAAGGATTCTTAACTCATTTTTGATTAATTCCCATGAATCTATTGTTGTTTTATTCATTTAATTAGTGTTTCTAGTTGGAAATATGGAGAGAAATTGGGAAAACACTTCTTACGCTAAAATTTGGGGATTTGAAAGGCGATTTGAGGTCGGATTTGAGTAATTTTTGTATGGTTGGTCTCGATATCGAATGGGTGTTAAAAGTTTATAATTTTGGTCGGGTTCTGAGATGTGGGCCCGGGTCGACTTCTTGGAGTGATTTTTTAATTCTTTGCTAAAGTCGTACTTTCATTATTTAAATTAGTTTCTTATAGTTATCTTTATAGTATGTAATTGTTTTGGCTAGATTCGAGTCTATCAGAGTTGGAAAATCGATGGAAAGGTCATCTTATTGATTGATTGAGCAAGGTTTGTGGTAAGTGACTTATCTAACCTTGTGTGGGGGGGATTCTTCTTAGGATTTGGTACTGTTATGGTAAATTACTATACGTGAAGTCCGTGTATGCGAGGTGACGAGTGCGTACTCGGGCTAAATGTTGAAAATCCAATTTTTACTAAATAGTTCCTTTTTATTCCCTTAATTGAGTTACTCTAGCACATGTAGTCATCATGTTTAGCCTAATGTCACATGTCTACGTGTCTTATCTCTTACTTGTAATTTATGCAACATGCTTACTTGAATTACCTACTTCCCTTTGATTTCGTATTCATTATTTAACTGTAGGATTTCTTGTTGTAATTTCATTATTCCATTTGTTATGTGTTGTTTTTGTAATTTTGTAGAGATAATTGTTTGGTTCTGGAACGAGGTTTCTGTCGTGCGGTTATCATTGTTTACGCGAGGTTTCTGTCGTGCGGTTATCATTGTTTACGCGAGGTTTCTGTCGTGCCGTTGTGAGATATTTACTTTTGGGACTACGAGGCGGTACCTCGGGAGCGCCCCTGTTGTTTACCTATATTTATTGTATTGTTATTGTTGTTGTTTCTTAACTTGTAAGATTCTTATTTCCTTACGTATTTTAGTTATCTTCTTGAATTCCGTGTTGTTATCTATTGTGAATTTCTATTGTTACACTTCTCTGTCATTCAACACATTATTATATCTTCCGCCATGTTTTCCTATTATTTCCAGTAGGGCCCTGACATGACCTCATAACTACTCTACCGAGGTTAGACTTGGCACTTACTGGGTACCGTTGTGGTGTACTCATACTACGCTTCTGCACATGTTTTTGTGTAGATCCAGATGCATCCTTTCAACCTCGATATTAGTGCGTTGTGTTGCTGCTTTGGAGACTTCAAGGTACACCTGCCTGCGTCCACAGGCCTCGGAGTCCCCTTCTATCCCATTCTTTTCTTATTTCTTTATATTTTGATAGACGGTGATGTATAGTATTATTCGGTACTGTACTTAAAGCTTGTGACTTATATCTTACAAGGTTTTGGGATTTTACGTATTGAGTTTTGGTAGATTCTTTTTATGAAATTGTTGGGATGTTCATGTTTTAATCTCTTATTTTAATGTTTCCGCATATTGTTTAGGCTTACCTAGTCTTAGAGACTAGGTGCTATCACGATATCCTACGAAGGGAATTTGGGATCGTGACAGAAACAAGATTTGGTCACTACACAGTACCACAGAATCAATCGAGTCATAATTCACACGGTGTACGCCCAGACGCCCGTCACCTAGCATGTGTGTGACCTCAAAACCAAACACAAAACACATATATTTAGAGGTTCATACCCTCAGCACCAAGTTTAGAAGTGTTACTTACCTCAAACAAGCCGAATCCAATATCGAGCAAGCCAAACAATACTCCAGAAATGCTATCTCACGCGTACCGACCTCTAAACGGCTCAAAACTAACCAAAAGTAACTCAAATACATCAAATAATGCCTAAGCAAACAATTCCAAATAATAAAGGTCGAATCTTTAATCAAAACTCTAAAGTCAACCAAAAAGTCAAACTCGGGCTCACACCTCGATACCCGACGAAACTCATAAAATCTGACAACCCATTCAATTATGAGTCCAAGCATACTAGTTTCACTCAAATCCGACTCTGAATCGATGTTCAAAAATCGAAAATTTATTATTATGAAATTATAGACAAAATCCCCCAATTTCTCTTAGAAATCCAATTACCAAAAATGAAGATAGATTCAGGGAATATAATCCCTACTGGGTTAAGAATGCTTACCCCAATTTGTGTGGTGAAATTCCTCTCCAAAGTCGCCCAGAACTGAGCTCCAAGTCTAAAAAATATGAATAAAATGACCAACCCTCGAAATTATAGCTTATGCCCAGCATTGTGCGCATCTGCGATCAAATGAGCCGCTTCTGAAACTTGCCCATCGCACCTGTGGAAAAAGCTCCGCTTTTGTGCAACCACAGGTGCGAACCAAAAGGACGCTTATGTGCTGGCCTTCGCTTCTGCACCCACACGGACCGCATCTGTGCCTTCGCAGATGCGAATAAAACTCTACATTTGCAGACTCTTTCCCCTAGAACACTCCGCTTTTGCGATGCCACTACCGCTTTTGTGGCTCCGCACCTGCGCCCAAAGCTCAGCAGGTGCGGCCACACCAGAACCCTTGTGTAACAACCTGACTGGTCGTTTCGAGCAATTACATTTCGCTCAGTAGTTTGAGGGTATGAGTGGCTCCGTATGATGTATTATGACTTGTGTGAATCGTCGGTTTTGGTTTTCATGTTATTCGAAATCGATTTGGAAGAATAAATTTTATCATTGAAGCTTTAAGTTAGAAGAAGTGATTAAGTTTGACTTTTGTGAATTTGACCCCGGAAGGAAGTTTTGATTGTTCTGTTAGGTCCGGATGGTGATTTTGGACTCGGGCGTACGCCCGGATTTGCATTTAGATATTTCTAGAAGGTTTCGACGCTAATTGGCGAAAGTTGGATATTTGAAGGTTTGGAAAATATATAAATTTGACAGGGAGTTGACTTTGATTGAATCGGGTTCGGATTGTGGTTCCGAGAATTGGAATAACTTCGTTATGTCATTTGGGACTTGTATGCAAAATTTGAGTTCATTCCGAGTTGATTTGATATGTTTCGGCGCGCGTTTTGGAAGTTAAAAGTTCAAAGTTCATTTAAGTTTTATTTGAGGTGCGATTCGTCGTATCGATATTGTTTTGTGTGATTTGAGGCCTCGAGTAGGTCCGTATTATGTTTCGTAACTTGTTGGTATATTCGGACGGGGTCCCGAGTGGCTCGGAGGAGATTTAGACGAGGTTCGGTACATTTGGATCATTTTTGGCTAGGCTGGTGTGGCTGGGCTTCTGGTGTGACCCCACTTGCGGAGCTATTGGCGCAAGTGCGGAGCTGCAAAAGAGGCGGTGGAATCGCAGAGGCAGGAGTGCTGCTGGGAGCAGGAGTCCTCATAAGTGGAGTTTTCTTCGCATCTGCGAAGGCGCAGATGCGGAGAGTTTGGGCGCAGAAGCGGGGTATTGCACAGGAGCGAAGAGGAGCTCGCACCTGCGATATCGCAGAAGCGGGTACTTTTTCGCAGGTGCGAGGGGTCGGCTGGTTAGTTGTGATTGCAGAAGCTTGATGTTTCCGCAAAAGCGATGCTGCAGAAGCGGCTATTTTCTTCGCAGATGCGAACAGTGCTGGGCAGAAACTATATTTTTGAGGGTTGGTCATTTTATTCTCATTTTTGAGACTTGGAGCTCAGTTTTGGACGACTTGGAAGAGGAATTTCACCACACTAATTGGAGTAAGCATCCTTAACTCAGTTTTGTCTATATTTCATGAATCTATCTTTATTTTTGGCAATTGGTTGATGAATTTTAAAGAGGTAATTGCGAGTTTTAGCCTAAAATTTCATAAAGTGAATTTTTGAGTTTTGAACATTGACTCGGAGTCGAATTTGAGTGAAACTAGTATGGTTGGACTCGTAATTGAATGGGTTGTCGGATTTTATGAGATTCATTGGGTTTTGAGGTGCGGGCCCTGGTTGGACTTTTGGGTTGATTTTTGGCTTTTGATTAAAGATTCGACCTTTATCGATTGAGCTTGTTTCCTTTGGCATTATTTGATGTATTTGAGTTGATTTTGCCTAGTTTCAAGCCGTTCGGAGGTCGGTACGCGTGGGATGGCATTTTTGGGGCATCGCTTGGCTAGCTCGGAATTGGATTTTGCTTGTTCGAGGTAAGTAACACTTCTAAACTTGGTGCTGAGGGTATTAAACCCCGGATTATGTGTTATGTGATTGATGTTGAGGTGGTGCACATGCTAGGTGACGGGCGTGTGGGCGTGCACCATGTGAGTTGTGATTTAGTCGATTCCGTGGAGCTGTGTAACTATCTTATCTGAACATTTTGCTGTACTCTATGTGTTAGAGCACTTGAGCTATAAATTATGCTAGAAATCATGTTTAGGCTATATGCTTGTACGATTTGGACCCACAGTGGTCGTTCCTTGTTGTCGAGTTATGTGCTTAATTGTAGTTATGTACTAGTCATATTCATTCATTGCATTTCATATCTCAGTCTCTGTTGCTATTTATTGATATATCATATCATCATTTTGGGCTTGTTTCATGACATTGTGAGCCCGAGAGACTGGAGAGATTGATGACTGAGTGAGGTCGAAGGCCTGATTGTGAAGATATTGATACTATAGCACGTGAGTTATCCGTGCAGCACGTGAGTTATCCGTGTGGATCCAGATATTGATACTATAGCACGTGAGTTGTCAGTGCAGCACGTGAGTTGTCCGTGCGGATCCAAATATTGATACTATGGCACGTGAGTTGTCCGTGAAGCACAAGAGTTGTCTATGCGGATTCATGCCATGATTGGCTCATTATAGCGCTTGAGCTGAAGGAGCCCCTCCGGATTCTGCACACCCACAGTGAGCATAAGTACCTATTGAGTGCGAGTGCCAAGCGCGAGTGTCAAGTGAGTGGAAGGACTGAGTGACTGGGAGGACTAAGTGGATTGATACTCTAAGAGTATGCATATGGTTATTCACTATGTTGTACTGCATTTGACATGCACACTTCACATACAGGCATAGAGATGCATTTTTTCTCATGGTGTACGGTATCACGCCATTCATGACTTCTCATACACATTGACATGTAGGCATAGAGATGTACTTTTCCTCATACCATTTGATAATGAAACATTTACCTGTGAAAAGTTTTGGAAAGAAAATCACGATTTTACAAACTTACTCATATTTTGGTGCTTTCGGTAAAAGATTTCAGTAAAAGATTCGGTAAAAGATTTGGCTTAAAAGATTTTCATAGTCAATTAGCTGTAGGTTCTTAGGTAATTTTAGTTTTAATCTCATAATTCTCAAGTGTTAATCATCTTGGATAGCAACCAAGCTATAAACTACAAAAATACTGTTTAACTCCAATCCATGTGGATACGATATTATATTATACTATATTCAACTAGCGAGCATATTTAAGTGTGTGTTTTGCGCTCGTCAAATTTTGGCGCCGTTGTCGGGGATTGGAAATCAATAGTATTTGAAATAGTTTGTAGTACTAATTCAGGAATTTTTCTTTTATTTTATTTTATTTTACGTTGGTGCTTCTTAACTGTGCGCAGGCTACATGTTAGATTGGTGCATTACTCGATCTTCTGGGAAAGAATTGCTACCATACGAACCAAAAATCGAGAAATAACTGTGACAGTTGAGGAAGGAAGGAAATCTCCCCAAGAATATAGAGAAGGTTGAGCAATCCTCAACCAAAGAAATTATGGCGGGAGATGATGATAATGTTGATTTGGCTGCAAGAGAGGCAGCCCGACAAAGAGAAAAAGCTGCACGAGATGCTGAGGAGACAGCTCTTCGAAATGCACAACTTGTCTATAAAGAGGAGAGGGCTCGGAGAATTGCTCAGAATCGACCCGTGGGTGCAGTATAGTTCAGAAACATAGCTCCCAGAGCTGGGAGACCACTTGGTGATTACGCTAGACTGATCTACAACCAAGGCTTATCAAGTATTAGACCACCTCCAGTGGCTGCAAACAATTTCGAATTGAAGCAAGGGTTGCTCCATATTCTTCAGAATTGTTGTCTTCAGAGGGAAGCCAAATGAAGATCCAAATACATATATAATGGACTTCGAGGAGATTATGAACACCTTCCAATACAATGATGTTTCACAAGATGTAGTGTATTGGCTTAGAATCTTGCCAAAATAATCCAAAACGATCTGAACCTCATCCGAAACTCATTCGAGCCACTCGGGAGCTCGTCCGAATATACCAACAAGTCCCATAACATAACATGAACCAACTCGAGGCCTCAAATCACATATAACGACATCAAAACGACGAATCGCACATCAATTCAAACTTAAATGAACTTTAAACTTTCAACTGTCAAAACTCGTGCTGAAATATATCAATTCAACCCGGAATGAGCTCAAATTTTGCACACAAGCTCCAAATGACATAACGAAGCCATTCCAACTCCCAAAACCACAATCTGAATCCGATATCATCAAAGTCAACTCCCGGTCAAACTTATGAACATTCCAAACCTTTAAATTTCCAACTTTCGCCAATTAGTGCCGAAACCCTATAGAAATATCCAAATGAAATTCCGGGCATACGCCCAAGTCCAAAATCACCATTCAGACCTAACGGAACCATCAAAACTCTGAACCGAGGTCAAATGCTAAAATTGGTCAACTCTTTCAACTTAAAGCTTCAAACATGAACTTCACTCTTCCAAACTAATTTCGAAACACCTGAAAACCAAAACCAACGATACACACAAGTCATAATACATTATACGGAACTACTCATTCCCTCAAACCACATAGGGAAGTGCAAATGCGCAAAACGACTAGTCAGGTCATTACAGATTTATTGATCGATCATTATTTTTTGACTTGACTTTGGTTGGTACTAACAATTAGTGTTGTGCATAAGAATTTTCACCATATACTTTTTAACTAACAATGATCAGCTTATGGATAATACCTATAGCTTCGAATGGTACCTCAGATATACCTAGGTTCGGCAAGATTCGTTTATCTTACTTCAATCATAGGTTTTGATTTCTGCCTAGCCTTATGATTCAAGTGCCCTCACCACAAAGAAAGTCATACTTTTCACACATTTATGAAGTATTTATTTGTTTTTAGGACATGTTTTTTAGGACATTTTGCGAAGCACATTCACACTCGAAATGACATTCAATGCATGCGATTGAGATACCATATGCTTGACCTTTATGTGAGTATCCACTAATGTGAGAACACTTGGAATAGGATCATGTGGGGCTTTATCATTGGCTTGTAATGTAGGCTTAGGGTCGGCTAGGATATTCATTTGGGTTGAAAGTGACTAATTCATCCAAAAGCACTGTACTACATACGTGTCTTCGTAGTTCAAACCATGCTTTGGCATTTGATCTTGTTTAGCTCGATGTCCCTTTCTCTGTTTTGACTTGTTTTGAACTTGTAGGAGGTTCTTCTTCCATTTTTGGAGGTTTTCTTTTTTCTTCTTTATTTTTTTTTGTTTTGAGGTTTCTCCTGCTTTGCAAGAGTTTTTCCCTTCTTTTTTTTATCGTCGGGGTTCCTCCTCTTTGAATTTATGGAGTTTTTCCCCGTTTCTCCTTTTTTTGAATTTGTGGAAGTTTTCTTCTTCTTGTTGGATCCTCCTTTTGAATGGTGGAGTTTCCACCTTCTTTTCCTGAAGTCATGTCACTGATTGTTTTGGACTTTGTATCATTTGCCTTTTCATGCTTGTCACCTTCACTTTGGTTTTCATCCAAAGTTACACATTTTCAGTGCGCTCGAGGAGGTCGGGCCAAGAGAGGGGTAGTGCATTTAGCACAATAAAGGATATGGGTTAAGATGTGGTTGTCCAAGAAAAAGGCTTTATGGCTCAAAGGGGGAAATTCTAGGGATTGATATCATTTGGTAAGCTAGAAATGCTCAATCGGGTCAAAGAAGGCCTATGATCCTTTCCCAAACCAAGCATTACTCAGGATTTCACCTCAACATACATTCGGGCCATGTTCTAGATCTACAATGCAGTGCAATGAATTTTAATTTAGGCTCACCACACATGCACATGAAATGATGAGGTCAGCTTTGTTCTTACCCTAATTGTAAGCAAGAGATTTTTTAATCGTTACTAAGGTATAATTAAGAGTTACCATAGGAATATATGGTTTACCACGAAGCTGACCTTCTCCATCATACCCATTTTATACTTGTTCTTTCTTATGCACACTCCTAATTGTGTTGGTATCAAACAAGTCAATATTGATGATATTGTTTTTTGATTTCTTTTCCCTTTTTCGTCTTATTCTTCTTCTTTTTTTTGTGGTAAATGGGACCAAAGTCAAAGAAAAGTTTCCCCTCTTATTTTTTTTTATTTTAGAAAATGGGACCAAACCCGAGGAAGGGTTCTCCTTTTTTTAGACTTTTGGATTTTGACTTAACAACAATTTTGTTTTTCTCTTCTTCTTTTTTGAACTTTTGACTTAATCAAATTTTTTTTGACTTTTGAAAAAATGAGACCGAACCTGAAGGTTGCCTACCTATTCTCGTGGAAATGAGAATTAGGTCAAGCGTAGTTCAGGAAGGGTGGAAAGAAAATATTTTTTAGATTTTCATTTCCTTTTTTTTAATTTTGACTTAAACAATTTTGTGGTTTTTGATAAAGAGAATTGAATGTAAAACGGGTTTTGTGGTTACCGTTCCGAAGCGCTATCGGAGCATTGAATGTTAGATGGGCTTTGTTACCATTCTGATGTGATATCGGAGCATTGAATGTTAGACGGGCTTTGTTACCGTTCCAATGCGATATCAGAGCATTGAATGTTAGACGGGCTTTGTAGTTACCATTCCGTATAGGAGCATGGACAGGAAAGTAAAATGACGGGCTGTGTATCATTCTGTATAGCAGCATTGTTAGTACGGGGCTAGGTACCATTCCGTTTAGGAGCAGTGACAGGAAAGTAAAATGACGGGCTATGTACCGTTTTGTATAGGAACATTGTTAGTACGGGACTAGGTACCATTCCATTTAGGAGCGCTGATACGAAAGTAAAATGATGGGCTATGTATCGTTCCGTATAGGAGCATTGTTAGCACGGGGCTAGGTACCATTTCGTTTAGGAGCGCTGACAGGAAAGTAAAATGATGGGTTATATAAGTCTAACGACCAGAGCGGTCGTTTTAAATATTTGCACTTTGCTCGGTAGTTTGAGGGGATGAGTAGCTCCGTATGATATATTATAACTTGTGTGAATCGTCTGTTTTGGTTTTCAGGTTAATCAGAATCAATTTGGAAGAATGAATTTCATGATTTAAGCTTTAAGTTAGAAAAGTTGACTAAGTTTGACTTTTGTGAATTTGACCTCGGAATAGAGTTTTGATAGTTCCATTAGGTCTGGATGATGATTTTGGACTTGGGCTTATGCCCGAATTTTTATTTGGATATTTCTAGAAGGATTCGGCACTAATTGGCAAAAGTTGGAAATTTGAAGAATTGGAAAGTTCATAAGTTTGACCTGAAGTTGACTTTGATGATACCGGATTCAGATTGTGGTCCTGGGAATTGGAATAGCATCTTTATACCATTTGAGAGTTATGTGCAAAATTTGGGTTCATTTCGTGTTGATTTGATATGTTTTGGTGCGAGTTTTGGAAGTTGAGAGTTTAAAGTTCATTAAATTTTTGATTTGTGGTGCGATTCATCATTTCGATGTTGTTATGTGTGATTTGAGACCTCGAGTAAGTCCATGTTATGTTATGGGACTTGGTTGTATATTCAGATGGGGTCCCGAGGGGCTCGGGTGTGTTTCGGACGGGATTCAGATCATTTTGGAACTATTTGGTTAAGCTGGTTTGGCAGGGATTCTGGTATGACCGCACCTGCGGAACTATGGGTGTAGGTGCGGAGCCACAAAAGCGACAAAGTGGTCGCAGGAGCGAAAAGAGGCGAAGTTTGGAGTCTTCGCAAGTGCGGAAATTGGGCCGCATTTGCGGCCCCGCAGAAGCGATGGTGTTGGGCGCAGAAGGGAGCTTGATCGCAGAAGCGCATTTGGCTTCGCACCTGCGGTTGTGCAGAAGCGGATGGAGATCCGCAGGTGCGAGGGGTTAGCTGGCTAGTGGAGTCCGTAGAAGCGGAGCTCGTGTCGTAGAAGCAACACCACAGAAGCGGCTCATTTGTCCGCAAAAGCAAAAATGGTTGGGCAGAAGCTTTTAAATCGAGGGTTTGGTTGTTTTGTTAATATTTGGAGGTATAGATCTCTGATTGAGGTGATTCTTGAAGTAATTTTCCCCATGTGACTTAGGGTAAGCATTCTTGACTCACTTGTGATTATATTTTATGATTTTATCTTCGTTTTTGGTAATTGGATTACACATTTTAAAGAGAAATTAGGGGTTTTAGTCTAAAGTTTCATAGAGTGAGTTCTTGAGTTTTGAATATCGATTCGGAGTTGGATTTGAGTGAAATAGCTATAGTTGGACTCGAAATTGAATGGGTTGTCAGATTTTGTGGGTTTTGTCGGGTTCCGAGGTGCGGGCCCATGTTTGAATTTTGGTTGATTTTGAGCTTTTGAGTTAAGATTCGACCTCTATCAATTGGAATTATTTCCTTAGACTTTATTTGATGTATTTGAGTTGCTTTTGGCTAGTTTCAAGCCGTTCGGAGGTCGGTACACGCGGGATGGCATTTTTGGAGCATCGTTTGGCTTACTCGATATTGGATTTGGCTTATTCAAGGTAAGTAATACTTCTAAACTTGGAGCTGAGGGTATGAACCCTAATTATACGTGTTATGTGATTTTGTTTGGAGGTGATGCACATGCTAGGTAACGGGTGTGTGGGCGTGGATCGTAGAAATTGAAAATCAGTTGATTTCGTAAAGCTATGTAGTCAATTAACTTGTATTTTTATTTTCCATGTGTTAGAGAAACTGAGTCGTGACTCATGTTAGAAGTCATGCTTAGGCAAATGTTAGTATTATTGGGACCCACTGAGGTCATTTCTGCTGTCGAATTATATGTTTAAATTGTAATTTCATATTCAGTCATGTTCATTCATTGCATATCATATCTCAGTCTCTGTTGCAATTATTGATACATCGTATCATCATTTTGGGCTAGTTTTATGACATTGTGAGCCCGAGAGACTGGAAAGATTGATGACTGAGTGAAGCCGAGGGCCTGATTGTGAGTGATATTTATGGGATCGGGTTGCACGCCACAGCATATTTTTTTGATTTAAGCCTGGATTTGGCTTATTATAGCGTTTGGGCTGAAGGAGCCCCTCTGGAGTCTGCACACCCACAGTGAGCGCAGTTGATATTATATTGAGGGATGGATCTTCCCTCGGCATGGATCTTGCCTAATTATTTATATTTAGGGATGGATCTTCCCTAGGCTGGTTTGGCCTTATATAGTACTGAGTGATTGCATGTCAGTTATCTCATATATATATATATATATATATATATATATATATATATATATATATATATATATATATATTGTTTGGGATGGATCTTTCCTGGGCTGGATTGGCCATATACAATACTGAGTGATTGTGCGTGAGTTGTCATTTATATTTGGGTTGGATCTGCATTGTACGGTGCCAAGTGACTGAGTGTGCTAAATATTGAGCATGATGAGTGAAAATGCGAGACAGTGGGATTGAGTACTCTGCGAGTGTGAGTACATGAGTTCTTCACTATGCTGCATTGCATTAGACATGCATACTTGATATGTAGGCATAAAGAGGTATTTTTTCCTCATGCCATCTGATAATGGAATTTCTTATTTGTCGTTAAAGTTTTTGAGAAAAATCACAGATTTCAGACTTACTCATATTTTCGGTGATTTTGGCAAAAAAAAATGAGCTTTACTGTTATACATGGAAAGAAAATGTTTATTTTCCGAAATTTTACACGAGCTGAGGATTTATTTATGGAGTTACTTCTTGTAGCATCTTTATTATATTGTTATGAACTATTGCTGGTTATTGGAGTTAGACTCTGACCTTTGTCCCAGCTCATCACTACTTTCAACCTAAGGTTAGGTTTGTTACTTATTGAGTACCTAGGGTCGGTTGTACTAATACTGCACTTCTGCACCTTGCGTGCAGATTTTGGACGCTGATGTTGCTGTGAATGACGAAAGCTAGCATTGAAAACATACCTGCGTTCCAGATACAACTGCCTCTTATTCATGGTAGCCCTATACTTATGAAAATCTACTTATGTACATTCGGACAGATGATGTATTTATTTCATACTAGCTTTGTAAACTCTAAATCTTAGACTCTCATGATTTGTACTACCAGTCCTTGGAAAATTCTTGTATAAAAGCAATTGTTTTACCATTTCTTTTCTTATTAAATCTCATTAAAGTGGTTTATTATTAATTGGATTACCTAGTGGGTTGGGTTAGGTGCCATCATGGCTAGTTATATTTTGGGTCATGACAAGGTGGTATCAGAGCTCTAGGTTCATAGGTTATACAACTCATGAGCAAGTGTCTAGTAGAGTCTTGCAGATCAGTATGATAACGTCCATACCTATCTTCGAGAGGCTACATGGCATTTAGGATAAACTTCCCATCTTTCTTTCCTTATCGTGGCATTGATTCAGCTTGAAGCGTAACTATTTGAATCCCTTCCACGCATTCGTGTGCGCATGTGAGCACTCGATATCAGTTGTGCATCGACGACTTGTGGATCCCATGGATGAGGTGCGAGATATGTTTTTTGTATTTTGATGATGGGCTAGTCTGGAGGACTTGAGGTCAGGTTTAGACCGTAGCTTAGGCTCGGTAGTTTCAGTTGTGTGAGTATATGCTTTTGGACTTATATGTCTGGTAGTGTCCCTATAAGTGGAATTGATTGCTTGATGAGTGGCTGGATGGCTATATGATGAGTATGATGTGACTGCGAGATGTGTTCAGATGGTTTGAATGTGATGAGACGAGTTTGCTTGGGATGTGAAAAGGACTATTGGGTGCCTGATTTCTGTCTTGAGGTGACGTATAGTCTCGAGTTATGAGTGTATTGAAAGATTTTTTCATGTTGTTTAATTGTGGAACGAAGTAGATTTTCATGTCTTGTAGTGAGTTCAGACTCAGGAAGATTAAGTGATGGCAGAGTAATCGCTGTTGTGAACGGGTATAGCAAGATGTCAATTTGAGGCTAAGCAGGTGGGTTATCTCTTGCGAAGTAATCTACGGAGGTGTGATCCTTATAATGTTGTGTGGAGAGTTTCCTTTCTACCAACGGGGTATATGCATTGAGATTTGAATTTGAATTTGGTTGAGAAAGTTGACATGATCGTCATGTGGATGTATACGGGCTTAGTAGATGATTGGAGGTACTATATGGTTTATGTTATGTGAGCTTATGAAGGATTTAGTTGAATCTCCGTGCGGTATTATGGCAGTAATAGAGTATGGGTATGGTGAGTTATCAGATGTCCTATTCTATGGCATTGAGCTAAGTGGGGGAGTCTGCCATCGACGATTTGATTGCATGGTTACGTGTTGCATTGGTTTTGGTTTGAGGCATACTTGTGGATAGGTTATGACTTGCAGAGGTTGAGATCGAGGATGACTCGAGTAAAGAAATTTTTGGATACGGGTTATATTACACTTTATGGGTATATGGAAATCATGGAATGAGTTGAGTTATTATTTGTGACGGATGTAGTGTGCACGGTGTATGAATTTACTCGGTTGCGTTAGGGCAGGGTTACTTCTTTGGGTGTTATTGTGCTAATGGGTCATAGGCCGTTAGGCCCGTTTGGTTGGTGCAATTGAGATTTGAGCAGAGTGGATGACTCTCGAGAAGGTTCTAATGGATTCAAGATTTATATGTAGCAATTGAGAATTTTGCAGATTTGTATATGGCTAGAATCTGAGATTTAAGTTGGATGGTGTCGAGACTTGTGGCATTTCTATATTATTATGGATTCTACATTTCAACGTCAGGAAGGTTAAAGGAACGGTTTGGGATTTACAGAAAGTCTCTTCAGAGTGGGTGTCTCGATTGTGGTACTTTTTGGGTGCTTAAGAGGAAATACAACGACTTATGGGCCTTAGGGAGGTGTGATTTTATGCTAGGATCCCTTATGGTGAGCTTTGGGTGAGGATCGTGGTATTCTTACAAGGAAAAGTGTCAGCTTGAGGGAAATTAGGAAGAAACTCGGAGAAATGGGATAACTTGATTGTAGGTTGGATCAGTACGATAATAGATATGATCGGTTCTTTGGATACTTATGATGTGGTGAGGCTCTACAGGTGTTTTGGTGTCAATATTTTTGGGTTTGGCAACTTGCGTGGCTTGGTTCAGTTAGAGAGATTTAGTTATGACGGCTTGATTTTGTGCAAATATGTTTCAAAGTGCCCTCGAGTATTTCTACCACGGTTAGAGGTGTATATTTCCTACTGGCGTGAAGAACATGTTGCTTATTGTGATTTTCTCCTGGATGAGATCAAATGGAAGGTTTCTGACTGATCGGGTATATATACTGCTTGTGACTTAGAGTTGATTATGAGATTGTCATACGTTTCATATGATGGCATGAGAGATGTGGTGTGTTGTACAGGATTGAGTTTTGCATGTGCAAGGTCACAGTTCATATCTGGAGAGAAGGTCATGAATTTTTGACAGCATGGACAGTTTCAGATATATAAGCAAATGTTATAATTGCTTGGTAATTCCTGAGAAGGGTGCGCATTTCAGAAGGTGCACTGTGTGTTGACTTATGGGTACTTCATTGATATTACGGTACTCACCTGGTTGATTGACTATTGATATTCAGATTTTTGCTATGTGGCACGGAAAATTTTTATAAGTATTCCTCGTAGGATGATCGTGCTTGAGGGATGTGCTAGACATTCTAGCGGTGGAGTTGGGATCAGATATGGTGATTCATGTGTTCTATGGACTTGGAGACTGGGAGTTCTCACGAGCAGATTGTTTTGTGGTGGTGGACTGTGGAAATGTGGCCAAAGCTAGCCAGAGGATGGTATGTGTTATGATTAGGTCATAGTGGACTTTCCGAGGGTTATTTATCTATTTGTGGATGACCAGAGTTGATTTGGGGGCCCATTGGTAGGTCTAAGGAGGATGTGCATTTTACACCGGGTCGGATTTGTTGACTCCGTACTGCTATTGTTGAGGGATGTGCCATTCGGTTAGAATTGATTTTACTCATATCTGATATGTTCTATGTGTTACTCTTCTATGCTACGAGGGGTTGTGATTCGTTGGTTATACGCACATATTGTGCGGTTCTATTTGGGCCTTATGGTAGAATTCGGGCGAGATGGGTATTAGGGTGTTGAATGAGTGATTGTACATTTGGTTATGTTCTTTCCGGACTGTGGTATTATGTTATTTGTTCCTCCGTGGTTATGGTCATGCACCTCGGGTACTTGATATCGAATTGCACGCGGTTGTAGATTTTGGGCATTGTGGCTTGAGGTATTTCATATGGACTAGTGTTTGGATGGGGTCACGCATTGCAAAGGAGTTATGTTGAGATATGATTCTTTGTGTTGGATTCGTGTGTCTGGGTTCTACTATGTATTATGGGTTCGTAGCATTGCGGTTGTGGTGGTACTTGTTGAACTTACGGGATGTCGCTCTCGTTTGAGTACATTTGGATTGTTGCTTATTGGTGCACAGATTGCGTGGATTGCGGTTTTAGGTTGTATTGATGTGGCATATCACTAGAGTGGTTGTGTGATGAGATAAGGTCATCAGACCTAGAATGGGTGCTATCGGATTTGTTTGCGGTATATTTGGAAGGATAATGTCGTTGATCGGCTTAGAAATTGGCCATAGTTCTTGTCGAAGGAAAGGGAGCTCCATGGCTTGTTGACCTGATAAGTGGTTATGAGTTTCTGCGTGTTTCCTCCATCATTGGCAGTGTACGGAGGTTTTAGAACGAGGTTTTGTTTGATATGAGGTTTATTGCCGGTAATGGGTTATTTTGAGAAATCACAATGATCGGAAATTTTGCTACTGGTATGCGAGTTGTGTGGTATGTCATGTGATTTCATCTTGGGTTATGGTTATGGATTGGTACAACTTGTTCAGACTTATACAGTGTGTAGATGTGAGGTTCGGGTCTTGTAAGAATTTCGGATGTTGGAAATTGGATTCTGTGATTTACGGGCTAAGGTTGAAGTAATGATCTTCAGTTATGTTGTATTGTCGGGCCTATGTGGAATAGGGTGACGTGGATCACCCCCGGGTATGTGCATGGTAAGGTTACATGGCAATTTGATGGCTTTGGAACAACTCTTGGCACGTTCGAGGACAAACGTATGTTTAAGTGGGCGAGGATGTAACGACCCGACCGGCCGTTTTGAACATTTGCACTTCGCTCGGTAGTTTGAGGGCATGAGTAGCTCCGTATGATGTATTATGATTTGTGTGAATCGTCGGTATTTGTTTTCAGGTTAATCGGAATCGATTTGGAAGAATGAATTTCATGATTTAAGCTTTAAGTTGGAAGAGTTGACCAAGTTGTACTTTTGTGAATTTGACCCCGAAATGTTGTTTTGATAATTTTGTTAGGTTCGGATGGTTATTTTGGACTTAGGAGTATGCTCGGATTTGCAATTGGATATTTCTGGAAGGATTCAGCGCTAATTGGCGAAAGTTGAAAATTTGAAGAATTTGTGTCACGACCCAAAATCCTAACCTATCGTGATGGCGCCAAGCGTGGTACTAGGCAAGCCGATATTTATTAAATAACTCCAACACTTAACAGAAAACGGATTTAAAATAGTTTAAATGATAACAACTTCCCATAAACAGGATAGAAGTCCAAAATACAACGCAGAAATTCCCAACATCGGGGTGTCACTAAGTACATGAGCATCTACACATCACAAGTCCGAAAAAAATATTGTCTATGAAAATCTGAAACCAAATACAATAAGTGGAAAGATAGGGAAGGAGCAAAAAGGTTTGCGATACGCCGGCAGCTACCTCGAAATCTCCAAAATATCAACTGTGCGCGGAGATCAACACCCACTATATTCGGGAACACCTGGATCTTCACACGAAGTGCAGGGTGTAGTATGAATACAACCAACTCAGCAAGTAACAATACTAAATAAAGAACTGAAAGTAGTGACAAGCTTCCCAGTTATAGTTCAATTACAGTGATTTCAATATAAGAAAGTAGGCATGCTTTCAAGTTCGACAATTAATGCCAAAACAGTAAATTCATGTCAAGTTCAACTGAAACATATTGTAATATCTTTCACAAATTATAAAGACATTGATACATGGCAGCTAAGAGCAACAGATGTGAAATCAAATGCATCCTCATGGGGCCACAGTCACTTAGCCCTCTCATTCACTCAACAATCGGCACCCAACACTCGCACTCAGTAGGTTCTGCGCTCACTAGGTGTATGTGCAGACTCCGGAGGGGCTCCTTCAGCCCAAACGCTATAATCAGCACGGACAACTCACGTTCTATAACATAATCTGGATCCGCACGAACAATTCACGTGTTGCACGGACAACTCACGTGCTATAGTATAATATCTGGATTCGCACGGACAACTCACGTGCTGTACAGACAACTCACGTGTTACACAGACAAATCACGTGCTATAGTATAATAACTCACAATCAGGACCTCGGCCTCACTCAAACATCAACCTATCTAGTCTCTCGGACTCTCAAAAGTCATAATAAGCTGCCCAAACAACAATGATATGATGCATCCAAAATGAACAATAGAAATTGAGATGTAATATACAAATAAACTGTGACTGAGTACAAACAACAATTTAGCAGATAATTCAACATGTACACGACCTCTGTGGGTCCCTACAATGCCAACACGTACTCTAAACATGATTTATGGTTAAATTTCTCTAATACATAGAGAATGTACAGATACCAACAAACTATACAACTACACGGTTCCACGAAATTTGACCAAGTCACAATTCCTACGGTGCACGCCCACACGCCCGTCACCTAGCATGTGCGTCACCTCGAAACCAAATGCATGACACGAAATACGAGGTTTCATACACTCAGAACAAAATTTAGTACTGTTACTTACCCCAGTCCGAGAAAATCTCTATTCCAACATACCCTTGCCTCGCGAAATGGCCTCTGAATGCCTCGAATCTAGGCATAAACAATGCGATATAATCAATATGTGCTAAAGGAATTAACTCCATAAGAAAATGCTAAGTTATTAATCAAAATCAAAAATCAGCTCAAAAGTCGGCCCCCGGACCCATGTCTTGAAATTCGATAAAAGTCACCAAACCAGAAAACCCTCTCCACCACAAGTCTAACCATACCAAATCTATCAAAATCCGACACCAAATCGATCCGAAAATCCCCAAATCAAACTCTCCAAATTTCTAGCCTCAAACTCCCAATTTACACCTTAAACACACACAAACTAGATGGGAAAATCAATGAGGAAGCAATATTATTTATCAAAAGTAAGCACAAGGGACTTACCTCAAGAATCCCCTTGAAACCCTCTCACAAATCACCTAAACCGTGCTTGAAATGTTAAAAGTGAAGCCAAATCGCGAACCCTTCCTTTTAAACATTTTGTCCAGCACTTCTGCTTCTGCGGACACTTAACCGCATCCGCGGCGTCGCGTAAGTGACAAAAATTCCACTTCTGCGGTGAACCACTAGAACTAGGCCTCCGCTTCTGCGGTCCTTTCCCCCGCACATGCGCCATCGCATGTGTGGAATTGCCCATCCCACCTGCGCAAACTTCAACTTCTGCGACCATCACTCCGCTCATGCGACCATGCAGGTGTGAAAAAATCTTCGCACCTGCGAACACTGCCCTCCCAACGACTAGCCACATCTGCGCACCTCAGCTCGCACCTGCGATCAAAGCTCTGCAGGTGCGATTACACCAGCAGACTTCAGCAGTCCTCCAACTTCAATTTGATCCGTTAACCATACGAAATCACCCCGAGGCCCCCAGGAACTCAACCAAACATACCAACAAGTCTTAACACCTCATACGAACTAAGTCGAGTCTTAAAACCACCTCAAACAACATCAAAAATACGAATCGCACATAGATTCAAGTCTAATGAAC
This sequence comes from Nicotiana tomentosiformis, assembly GCF_000390325.3. Lineage (NCBI taxonomy): Eukaryota > Viridiplantae > Streptophyta > Magnoliopsida > Solanales > Solanaceae > Nicotiana > Nicotiana tomentosiformis. The sequence continues at coordinate 42,906,568 of NC_090822.1, forward strand.
TTTAAACTCCCAATTTCTATAAACGATGCCGAAACCTATCAAATCACATCTGGTTGATCCCAAATGTTGCACACAAGTCACAAATGACACCATGGACCTACTCCAACTTCCAGAATCGGAATCCAACCCCGATTTCAAAAATTTCACTCCCGGTCAAACTTTTCAAAAATTCAACTTCCGCAATTTCAAGCCTAGTTTCACTTTGGACCTCTAAATCACAATCCGGACAATGCGATCAACATTTCAAGCCTAATTCCACTAAGTCCAAAATCACCTAACGAAGCTAACGGAACCATCAAAACTCCTTTCTGAAATCGTTTACTCAAAGATCAACATCCGGTCAATCACTTCAACTTAAGCTTTCAACCGTGAGACTAAATGTCTTATTTCATTCTAAAATCTCATCGGAACCGAACCGACTACCCCGTCAAGTTACATGACAGCTATAAAGTACAAAATGAGCAGTAAATGGGGGAACGGGGCTACAACTCTCAAAATGACCGGCCGGGTCGTTACATCCTCCCCCTCTTAAATAAACTTTCGTCCTCGAATGGGTCTAGAAATATACCTGGAGTGTCAAATAGGTGTGGATATCTGCTCCGCATCTCCCCCTCGGTCTCCCAAGTAGCCTCCTCAGCTGGCTGACCTCTCCACTGCACCTTTACTGAAGCTATGTCCTTTGACCTCAACTTTCAAACCTACCGATCCAAAACGGCCACCGTCTCCACATCATAAGCCAGATCACCATCCAACTGAACTGTGCGGAAATCCAAAACATGAGACGGATCGCCAACATACTTCTGGAGCATAGAAACATGAAAAACCCGATGCACACTCGATAAACTAGGTGGCAAAGCAAGATTGTAAGCCACCTCCCCAATCCTCTAAAGTACCTCAAATGGCCCAATAAATCGAGGGCTCAACTTGCCCTTCTTCCCGAACCTCATAACACCTTTCACGGGTGAAACCTTGAGCAGTACCTTCTCCCCAACCATGTAAGCAACATCACGGATCTTCCTGTCGGCATAACTCTTCTATCTGGACTGCGCCGTGCGAAGACGCTCCTGAATCATCTTAACCTTGTCCAAAGCATCCTGGACCAAGTCAGTACCCAATAGCCTAGCCTCCCCAGGCTCAAACCAACCCTTCGGAGATCTACACCGTCTCTCATATAAAGCCTCATACAGAGCTATCTGAATGCTTGACCAGTAGCAGTTGTTGTAGACAAACTCCGCGAGTGGCAGAAACTGATCCCAAGAACCCCCAAAATCAATGACACAAGCGTGTAGCATATCTTCCAATATCTGAATAGTGTGCTCGAACTGTCCGTCCGTCTGAGGGTAAAATGTTGTGCTCAACTCAACCTGGTTACCCAACTCTTGCCGTGGAGGCGAACAATCTCTCGGATGTAAATCTCAGCCAACCGCTCCGAAGTATAAGTAGTCCCAACTGGAATGAAGTGCGCGGACTTGGTTAGCCGATCCACAATCACCCAAATAGCATCAAACTTCCTCGAAGTCCATGGGAGCCTAACTACAAAATCCATGGTGATCCGCTCCCATTTCCACTCTGGAATCTCTAACCTCCGAAACAATCCGCCTGGGTTCTAATGCTCATACTTTACATGCTGACAGTTGAGGCACCGAGCTATAAACCCCACTATATCCTTCTTCATTCTTCTCCACCAATAATGCTGACTCAAGTCCTGGTACATCTTCGTGGCACCCGGATGAATGGAATACCGCGAACTGTGGGCCTCCACAAGAATCAACTCACGTAGCCCATCCACATTAGGCACACAAATCCGAACTTGCATCCTCAATACCCCATCATCCCCAACAGTAACATCTCTGGCATCACCGTGCTGAACTGTGTCCTTAAGGACAAGCAAATGAGGGTCATCATACTGGCACTCTCTAATGCGATCATATAAAGAAGACCACGAAACCACGTAAGCCAAAACTCTACTCGGCTCGAAAACATCCAATCTAACAAACTGGTTGGCCAAGGCTTGTACATCCAAGGCTAAAGGCCTCTCTGCTACTTGTAGATATGCTAAACTCCCCAAACTCTCAGTCTTGCGATTCAAGGCATCGGCCACCACATTGGCCTTTCCAGGATGATAGAGAATGGTGATGTCATAATCCTTAAGCAGCTCCAACCATCTCCGATGCCGCAAGTTAACATCCTTCTGTTTAAATAGATGTTGTGGACTATGCTGATCGGTGAAAACCTCACAAGGAACACCATACAAATAGTGCCGCCAGATCTTTAAGGCATGAACAATGGCTGCTAACACGAGGTCGTGGACTGGATAGTTCTTGTCATGCACCTTCAGTTGTCTAGACGCGTAGGCAACCACCCTACCGTCCTGCATCAACACTGTGCCGAGACCAATGCGTGACACATCACAATATACGGTATAGGACCTCGAACCAGTAAGCAACACCAACATTGGGGTTGTAGTTAAAGGAGTATTGAGGTTTTGAAATCTCTCCTCACAATCCTTAGTCCACCTGAACGGAGCACCCTTCTGGGTCAATCTGGTCATAGGTGCTCCAATAGATGAGAAACCCTCGACAAAACGACGGTAATACCCCGCCAAGCCAAGAAAACTCCAGATCCCCGTAGCTGAGGATGGTCTGTCCAACTCTGCACTTCTTCAATCTTCTTTTGATCTACCTTGATCACCTCACTCGACACCACATGGCCCAAAAACGCCATTGAATCTATCCAGAAATCACACTTTGAAAATTTGGCATACAACATCTCTTCTATCAAGGTCTGGAGCACAGTCCTCAGATGTCGCTCATGATCCTCCCGGCTCCAGGAGTACACCAGAATGTCGTCAATAAACACAATGATGAATGAGCCAAGATAGGGCTGAAATACACTATTCATCAGGTGCATGAATGTTGTTGGGGCGTTGGTTAGCCCAAAAGACATCACAAGGAACTCGTAATGACCATACCGAGTCCTGAAAGCACTCTTCGGGATATCTGGCTCCCGAATCTTCAACTGATGATAGCCTGAACACAAAACGATCTTAAAGAACGCCCTGGCACCCTGAAGGAGATCAAATAGGTCATCAATACATGGCAATGGATACATGTTCTTCACTATAACCTTGTTCAACTGTCGATAATCAATACACATTCGCATAGAACCATCCTTCTTCTTTACAAACAAGACAGGAGCACCCCAAAGCAACACACTACGCCTAATAAACCCCTTATCAAAGAGTTCCTGAAACTGAGCCTTCAATTCCTTCAACTCAGTCGGTGCCATATGGTATGGTGGAATAGAAATGGGGTGAGTGCCCGGCGCCAAGTCAATACAAAAATCAATATCCCTGTCGGGCGGCATGCCCAGCAGGTCTATAGGAAACATATCCGGAAAGTCTCACACCACCGGGATAGAATGAATAGCAGGAGTATCAGCTCCAACATCCCTCACAAAGGCCAAATAAGATAAACAACCCTTCCCAACCATGCGCCAGGCCTTCAAATATGAAATCACTCTGCTGGGAACATAATCTAGAGAACCTCTCCACTCGATCCTTGGCAACCCCGGCACCGCCAATGTCACGATCTTAGCGTGAAAATCCAGAACAGTATGACATTGAGACAACCAATCCATACCCAAGATCACATCGAAGTCCACAATACTAAATAATAGGAGATCAACTCTAGTCTCTAATCCCCCAATAGTCACTACACACTACCAATATACACGGTCCACAACAACAGTATTGCCCACTGGCGTAGATACACGAACAGATGAAGCTAAGGACTCACGGGTCATATCCAGATAATGAGAAAAATACGATAATACATATGAATAAGTGGAACCAGGGTCAAATAATGCAGAGGCATCACTGTGGCATACTAAGACAATACCTGTGATCACCGCATCAGAGGCAATAATATCTGGTCTGGTAGGGATAGCATAGAATCAGGCCTGACCACCCCTGCTCAGCCTCCCTCTCTAGGGCGACCTCTAGCTGCCTAGGTCCACCTCGAGCTGGCTGAGTGGGTGGCGTAACTGCTGGTGTTGGTGCCATCATCCGAGAACTCTGCTATGGAGTCCCACTTAACAACCTAGGGCAATCTCTCTTGATATGGCCGAAGTCTCCGCACTCAAAACAACCCCTCCTGTGACTAAACCACTGCTCCCGATAAACCGAGGAACTACCTGTAGAAGCCTGAGCAGATGAGGCATGGTGAGAAACTTACGCTAGTAGTGCACTGAATGAAGACTAGCTTGAATGAGCATTGTACGAATCGTGGCTAGCTGATACGACATGATGTGCTTAACGAGTCATTTGAGTGAGCCTATAAGGACGACCCTGTTGTGGTAGGACTTCCCCCCAGAAGGTACACCACCGAAATCTCCCGAACCTCGAGGCCTCTTGGCCTTTCTCTCACCCCGCTCTTGGCTATGAACCATCTCTATCTGCCGAGCAATACCCTCTCTCTAGTCATAAGCAACCGCAGCTGATACGTGAGGCCATCAATGAACCTCATGATCCTCTCCCTATCAATGGTAACCAACCAAACGGCTTGACGAGCTAACTCAGAAAACCTCATCTCGTATTGGTCACTAATATGCCATCCTGTCGAAGCTGCTCAAACTGTCTGCGCAGCTCCTCCCTACGAGACTACGACACGAACTTCTCCAAAGAAAAGAAGGGAGAACTCCTGCCATGTAAGTGGTGTTGCACCAACCAGCATGCGCCTCTCATAAGCCTCCCACAATCTGACGGCAGCCCCAGAAAACTGAAAAGTAGTGAACGAGACCCCACTGGTCTCCAGAATACCTGTTGTATAAAGCATCTGCTAGCACTTGTCCAAGAAACCCTGGTCATCCTCCGACTCAGCATCGCTAAATGATGGAGGCTGAAGCCTTCCAAATCTCTCAAGTCTCCTCTGGTCATCATCAGCCATAACTGGAACCATCGGGGCCTGAGCAGCTGCAATTGGATGGGCGGGTAGTACCTTTGGTGCTTGAAGTTCCTGCACTGCCTGCTTTGGAGTACAGGCAGCGGGGGTATGAGTACCTCCCCCGGCCTGAGAAGTGGCTGGTGCGGCCTGAGCCGAAACCACCTGAACAAGGCATGTACAAACCGTCAATATCTGGGTCAAGGCCTCCTGAAGGTCTGAAATCACAATGGGCATAGCTGGTGCCTGAGCTGGCCCCATTGGCTCAACTATATCTAGAACCTGCTCCTGAGCTGGAGCAACTAATGGATCTGCAGGTGCTGCTCTAGCTATTGTACGAGTTGCACCTCTGTCCCTATCGCGGCCCCTACCGCATCCTCGACCTTTCGTGGCCCTAGCCGGTGGTACTGGTAGTTGTCCCTCCTGCCCAGTAGCACGTATCCTCACCATCTGTGAGAGAATAAAATACAGAAGTACAACAAATTCATATGACAAGAATACAAGAATGTGAAATTTCCTAAGGGTTTGGTAGCCTCCCAAAGATAAGTATAGACGACTCCGTACCGATCCGCAAGACTCTACTAAACATGTTCATGACTCGCGAGACCTATGTAACCTAGGCTTTAATACCAACTTGTCACGACCCAAAATCCTAACCTGTCGTGATGGCGCCTATTGTGGTACTAGGCAAGCCGACATTTATGAAATAACTCCAATACTTAAAAGAAAACGGATTTAAAATAGTTTAAATTATAACAACTTCCCATAAACATGATAGAAATCCAAAATACAATGCGGAAATTCCCAACATCGAGATGTCACTGAGTACATGAGCATCTACACATCGCAAGTCCGAAAACAATATTATCTATGAAAATCTGAAACCAGATACAATAAGTGGAAAGATACGGAAGGAGAAACAAGGTTTGTTAAAAGTCGGCAACTACCTCAAAATCTCTAGAAGATCAATTGTGCGCGGAGATCAACACCCACTGTGTCCGGGAACACCTTGATCTGCACACGAAGTGCAAGGTGTAGTATGACTACAACCAACTCAGCAAGTAACAATACTAAATAAAGAATTGAAAGTATTGACGAGCTTCACAGTTATAGTTCAATTACAGTGATTTCAACATAAGAAAGTAGGCATGCTTTCATGTTCGACAATTAAGGCCAAAATAGTAAATTCATGTCAAGTTCAACTGAAACAGAGTGTAATATCTATCAGAAATTATAAAGACAGTGATACATGGCAGCTAAGAGCAACAGATATGAAATCAAATGCATCCTCTCGGGGCCACAGTCACTCAGCCCTCCCATTCACTCAACACTCGGCACTCGCACTCGCACTCAGTAGGTACTTGCGCTCACTAGGGGTGTGTGCAGACTCCGGAGGGGCTCCTTCATCCCAAGCACTATAATATGCACGGACAACTCATGTGATGCACGGATAACTCACGTGCTATAACATAATATCTGGATCAGCATGGACAACTCACGTGCTACACGTATAACTCATGTGCTATAGTATAATATCTGGTTCCACACGGACAACTCACGTGCTATAGTATAATACCTCACAATCAGGCCCTCGGCCTCACTCAGTCATCAACCTCTCTAGTCTCTCGGGCTCTCAGAAGTCATAATAAGCAACCCAGACAACAATGATATGATGCATCAAAAATGAACAAAAGAGACTGAGATGTAATATACAAATAAACTGTGACTGAGTACAAACAACAATTTAGCACATAATTCAACATGTACACGACCTTTATGGGTCCTTGCAATGCCAACACGTAGTCTAAACATGATTTGTGGTTAAATTTCTCTAATACATGGAGAATGTATATATAACAATAGATTATACAACTACACGATTCCTCGGAATTTGACCAAGTCGCAATTCCTGCGGTACATGCCCACACGCCCATCATCTAGCATGTGTGTCACCTCGAAACCAAATATATTACACGAAATACGGGGTTTCGTACCTTAGTCCGAGCAAAACTCTATTCCAACATACCCATGCCTTGTGAAACGGCCTATGAATGCCTCGAATCTAGGCATAAATAATGTGATATAATCAATATGTGCTAAAGGAATCAACTCCATAAGAAAATGCTAAGTTATTAATCAAAATCAAAAATCGGCTCAAAAGCCGGCCCCTGGGCCCACGTCTCGAAATTCAATAACAATTACCAAACCTATAAGCCCTCTCCACCACAAGTCTAACCATACCAAATCTATCAAAATCCGACACCAAATCGTCCCCCAAATCCCCAAATCAAACTCTCCAAATCCCTAGTATCAAACTGCCAATTTACACCTTAAACACACACCAACTAGGTGGGAAAATCAATGGGGAAGCAATATTATTTATCAAACATAAGCACAAGGGACTTACCTCAAGAATCCCCTCGAAACCCTCTCACAAATCGCCTAAACCGTGCTTGAAATGTTAAAAGTGAAGCCAAAATCGCGAACCCTTGCTTTTAAACATTTTGTCCAGCTCTTCCGCTTCTGCAGACATTTGACCGCATCTGTGGCATCGTAGAAGCGACCAAAATTCTGCTTCTGTGGTGAACTACTGGAACTAGACCTCCGCTTATGCGGTCCTTTCCCCCGCATATGCGCCATCGCATGTGCGGAATTGCCCATCGCACCTACGTAAACTTCCGTTTCTGCGATCATCACTCCGTTTCTGCGACCACGCAGGTATGGAAAACTCTTCGCACCTGCGACCACTGCCCTCCCCACGACTGGCCTCATCTGCGCACCTCAGCTCGCACCTGTGAGCTTGCACCTGCGATCAAAGCTCTACAGGTGCGATTACACCAGCAGACTTCAGCAGTCCTCCAACTTCAATTCGATCTGTTAACCATCAGAAATCACCTCGAGGCCTCCGGGACCTCAACCAAACATACCAACAAGTCTTAACACCTCATACCATCTAAGTCTAGCCTTCAAACCACCTCGAACAACATCAAAAACATGAATCGCACATAGATTCAAGACTAATGAACTTCAAAGTCCCAATTTCTACAAACGATGCCGAAACCTATCAAATCGCATTCGATTGAGCCCAAATTTTGCAGACAAGTCACAAATGACACCATTTCGGGAGATCCCCTGTTGTTATCCCTGTATTCTGAGCTGTTTTTTTGCTATGATTCTATTCCCGTTAGATTTTCGTACTTATTTTGACTATGATATCTCGTTTTATCTTATTTAATTATTTTATACCAGTAGGGCCCTAACCTGATCTCGTTACTACTCGATCGAGGTTAGGCTTGGCAATTAGTGGGTACCGTTGTGGTGTACTCACGCCCTTTTCTGCACATGTTTTTCGTGTGCAGATCCAGGTTCATCTTTCTAGCCTTAACACTAGTTGCAGTTACTGCTGCTTATTGGAGACTTCAAGATACATCTGCCCGCGTCCGCAGATCTTCAGAGTCCCCCTGTATCCCCCTATGTTCATTTTTCCTTCTTTCTGTAGAAATGATGTATAGAACGGTTAAGACTTCTTAGTAGCCTGTGACTTGCGATATTCCAGATTTTGGGAAAAAGTGAATATTGTATATGTCGAGTGGCACCATTTCTGCTTATTTACTATATCTGTTAGCTGCTATCTTTGTGTTTTCATTTCCTTTCCACAATAATTAGGCTTACCTAGTCGTAGATACTAGGTGCTGTCACGATAGTTCACGGAGGGAGAAATTGGGTCGTGACAAAAGAGAAGCAAAATTGTTAGTAAGATAATATAAAGTAAAAATAAATTAAATATTACTAATTTTGAAAATAATTTTCCTTTGAAAAATACTTTTTTTAAAATTGTTTTTTTTTCTTTTGAAAATTATTTGAAATGTTTTTTAGAAATTGTTTTAGAAAAATGATTTTAAAATATTTTTGGTAATGATTTAAGAAATGTTTTTTTGAAATTGTTTTTTTGGAAAATAGTTTAAAAATAATATAGGAGGCTCAGATACTTGTAATATCCGATATCCGTCTAGACATGAGAACGGGAACCGCCTCGATAGCAACTCTGATGGTCAACCGTGTCGCCTCCCATAGGTTGTTGGTTCGTGTTCTCGTCTTTTTCCTTTTTCGATGTTTATCATCATCGCCTCGTTATTTCGGGCCCAATTTGAGGGTCATTCAGGGCGTCGGGGCCTCAAAATATTGTTCTCATCGGCCTTTAACACAACACTGTTAAGAAGTTAGTGATATTTAAACAAATATTTTATCGGTTCTTAAAGATCGTCCATGTTACGATCGAAAACCCACTATAGGTCGTGATGGCGCCCAACGTCGTCGTTAGGCAAGACAACGGTGAAATACCAACTCAATTATTCATTTTATTATTTTTGAAATCATGAATCTTGTTAGGTAGAGACATAAATTCGTTAAAATGGTAGATAATTACAATTTAAATAAAATACAAAGTGAAAGTGTGTTGATGTTAAGCAAACCATAAATAAATTCTAAAATATCCCAAAATACGGTGTCACAAGTGCATGAGCATTTACTAAGGAGTACAATAATAATATAATATCTGTCTGGAGTGTAAATAAGACAGCATAAAGTAAATAGTACGATAGAAATTTTGTGGGTTGCGATACATAGCCTGGAATGCAGCTCACCATACAGTCTCCTCAGCAATTGCGCCTATGAGCCAAGATGACCACCAAATGAACCTGACAGATCCTGCACATTTAGTGCAGAAGTATAGCATGAGTACATAAATCAACGCGTACCCAGTAAGTATCTAGCCCAACCCCGGAGAAGTAGTGATGAGGGGTCGACATCGACGCTTACTAATGGTCCAATAAATCAATATGATAAATCATAAACAAATATGAAGCACAACAGTAATAATAAGGTAAAACAGTAACTAACATAATCCTCCAACATTTCTTTTGGCAATATAAATCTCCCGAAGGTCATATATTATTTCAACAGATCAGAAATATCAAATATAGTGTCAAACGGATAAGGAATACCACATAAATGTCAGGTCATCTCACGAATATTCATACTCCTAGCGGTAATATGCACGATTATGCTGAGGTCGTACGGTCCGATCCAGAGTGTTGTGTACACTGTCGAGGGTCGACCGGCACGAACAAGAGATGCATCTCAATATACTACCGAGACGTTCGGCCCGCACCATAAGCAAGGAAAGAACTTATCGAATTATGAGTCTCGTGCTTACAATACAAGTACATGAGCATAAAGTGGGTATACCTTTTACTGTTTATCAAATATTTTGCCAACAACTCAATGTGATAAGGCTCGGCCTAATATATATATATATATTCCTAAATCAATTTCAATTATAAATTCACTTAATTAAGCCAGCAGAATGAGTTCAAATAATTCAAATATTATATGATAAAGTCCTAAGTCTACCATGACATAAACATGTTTTAGCTACGTACAAACTCTCGTCACCTCGTGCGTGCGTAACACCCACAACTAATAGCACATAACAATTATATCACTTTGGGGTAATTTCCACCTCACAAGGTTAGATATGAGACTTATCTCGCTCTAAAGTTTCATAACCGACTTCAATGCCTCTTTAACTCTTCAATTCAAAGCCAAACGATCTGAAACTAGTCAAACAATGTGCAAATCAATCAAAATATACTCCAATGCGTATAATTTAACGATTTATAATAATTCTCAACTCTGCCTGAAAAGTCAACAAAGTCAACACTCGAGCCCATTTGCCCAGATTATGAAAATTCTGAAAGATAAGCATTACACATAACGCCACGAACTCAAATATATAATTTATTCCTAATTCAATATCCAATTTCGTGATCAAAATCCAAAAATACCAAATTTTAGATTTCTTCAAAAATCCCACAATTTCTACAAATTTTCATGTATAAATCCATATGTAAATCAAGTATTTAACTCACAACGGTAGAATCACTTACCACATGAAGGATGATAAAAATGGCACTCCAAAATCGCCCCCAAGGTCGGCTCCAATGAAAGAAATGAGGTGAAATGAGCCAAAACCCGATTTGGCTAACATATATTTTCTGCCGATGCGATTTCGCTTTTGCGTCCAAAATGCCGCGCCTGCGACGGTGCACCTGCGGACAAAACATCAAAGGTGCGAAAAGTTCATTAAACTCTTACCAAGCGCACATGCGGCTAGAAATTTTCTCCTACGGGACCGCTTCTGCGATCAAAACCCCGCTCTTGCGCACTCGCACCTGCGGAACCCTTCCGCTTCTGCGACTCCAGCCCGTCCAATTCATTTCTGCTTCTGCGGAATATTCCTCGTATCTACGGGCTCGCAGATCCAGAAATTACCTCACATCTGCGGCCTTTCCAGCTCCAATCAAACTGCACTTCTGCAACCACCGGGCCGCACCTGCAGTCTCGCACCTATGGTCAAAACCTCGCAGGTGCAATTACACAAGAAGCCTTAAGCTTCAGAAATTCTTTAAGTCCAAAATTCAATCTGTGATTCCAATCTGATTCGCACACGAGGCCCCCGGGACCCCATCCAACAATACTAACACATCCTAAAACATGCTACGAAATTAGTCGAAACCTCAAATCACGCCAAACAACATTAATACTACGAATCGACAAAGGAAACCTTTCTTTAAACTTTCAAACATTCAGACTTCGACGAACGCATCCAAATAATACTTAAACATTTCAGAATAATGCCAAACTTTACGTACAAGTCATAATTTACAATACGAACCTATTCCAAAGCTCGGAATCCCAAACGGACAACCATGATACAAAAGTTCATTTCTAGTCAAACTTAAGAAATTTAATTATCTTCAAAATACTAACTTTCCTCACTAAGCGTTGAATCGCTACCGAGCCACCCGATACTCAACCCAAACACACACCCAAGTTCAAAATCATCATATGAACCTATTAGAAACTTCAAATTTCGATTCCGAGGTTATTTACTCAAAAATCAAACATTGGTCAACTCTTTCAACTTAAAGCTTTCGAATTGACAATTTTCTATTCGAATCAAATACAAACTTCCCAAAATTCAATTTCGACGCACGTACAAGTCATAAAACATGAAGTGAAACTACTCAAAACCTCAAACCGTCGAAGGACGCGCTAGTACTCAAAACAAACCTTCGAACGATGAAGTCTGATAAATTAAACTAGCAGCGATAAAACAAAGCACAGATAAATCAAAGCAATCGGAAACCAACAAACAAGCTGCAAAGCCGCAATGGGAATATTAGACTGGAGTTTTGTCCTCTCTTTGACCAAGTTCAAAGTGATGAACCAACTCTAAAATTCCAATAATGTAGCATCTTGGTCTAGCTTCAATTTCTAAAACAAACCAATGCAACAAACTCAGAATATCGTCAGAACCAACAAAAGAAAACCAATCCAAATTTTAGCAACGTATAACAGTGATGAAAAGCAACCAAAAAACTCATTTCCAAAGAGTTTCGCAAGGCTACCATCGTCGTCCAACATTACAACAGAACAACATCAACATGGTATTAGCCAAAATAAACCACACAAGATAGCAAGAGAAACAGAGATGGAAAGGGCTCGCCGGAATATACACAGGTCGCCAGAAAATTCAATTTTTTGGCCGGAATCTGCCCAAAAAAAAACAAACGAAACCCTTTTTATTAGATCACATTATTTTATAAGAATAGTATAAGCAAATAGAAGGAACATAGACGTAAAGGGTCTGCCAGTTGCAATGGTGGTCGCCAGAAAATATGGCAAAACAGAGGCGAAGCAAAGAGTCGCCGGGAAACAAAAAAGCGAGCGGCGCTACTTCAACGGAGAACACCGGAGTAGCGCCAGGACTCAAACTTGTCAAACAAATCAGCGAACAAGTGAATGAAGACCAGCTGTAAAGTCACAAACTAAATGGCATCTGCCGGATCTGCCATTTTTGACCCGATCTAGAGCTTTAGCAGTTTCCGGCGAGGTAACATGACGAAGAAGAAGGGAGATCGGTAGGGGAGAGAGGTAATGTCGCCGGCCAGCTCGCCATCGGCGGCGGCGGCGCAGCAGCAGCTAACGAGGGGAAGGGGACGAACGGCTGGAATGTTGTCTCCAAAGTTGAAAGAGGAATGAAAGTTAGAAGGGGGAAGGGAACGACTGAAAATGTGAGAATGAGGGAATGAGTTTGAAGTAGGGTTTCTTTTGGTTATAAAGATCTGATGGGTTGTGTGCGTAAAGTGTGTAGTGTATTATAAAATATAAATGTGGGGGTAGAAACTTAGGGACCAAGTTTGAATATCTATATTATATTAAAAGTACAAAAATTATTAGCGAAATATCGTTCGTCTTTTTTATTATTTAAAAATAAATTTTATATGAGATAAAATCGTTATTTAATTATTTCTCTAACATTTAGAGTTTTGAAATCAACTAAAATCTTTCTTATTAAATTTTTTCTTATTTAAATTATATAGAAAGTTCAAATATTTAGGAAAATAAAATCAATCAATATTTTATCTTATTTAAATTCTTAACTTATTTGAACTAGGTAAGTAACGTAACTATTATAATATCTTCCTACTACTTATTCTAACACTTAAAAACCTAGGCACGAAGAGAAATCAGCAATATTTTTGTTGTTCTTTAACTTATGGCATATTAATAAAAATTCACCGTGTGATGAATTGTATATTACTTTTTATGTTGAGTAATGAAAATTAGAAGTCATCTTAAATTTACTTTCTCTTTATTGGTCTTCTTGAAAGCTGGTGAGCTCCTTCTTTGCTTTTATTTTTTTATGTGCTTATTATGTTAGGATGAATTTATATTATGGTATGATTTGTTTTTGCATGCAGTAAATAAATTATGAAATCTTGCATCATAAATAAAAACATGAAAAATTATGGTCTGTAGAGCTATTTTAGACCCGATCAAGATTAATGTTGTAGCAACACCATAAAATACTACACAAGCGTCGATTTCTTTAACAGTCTTTAGTCAATAAGGAATTATAGTTCTACTCTATTTTATTAGTGTGAGTATAATATCATTGCTTTATTATATACATGTACTTGATGAGATAGTTGAAAGAATTAACTAAATCAACTTATTTTGCAATGGTATATATTTTAATTTGATTATTTGACTCATTGATATCTCCTTGTTTGAAATTTTGATTCAATTAAGTTATGTAAATTTTTGATATTAAAGTCTCCTTGTTTATTTTCAATTTAGTGAATATAATATGTATTATTTGATAATATTTATATTATTTTTTAAACTCAAATAAAAATTACGAAGTGTTAAATTTTATTTTTGATATTGTTCGTTCTCTCTTTATCTTTTTAGAACTTCCAAGTTTCTAATCTTTTTTTTCTATCTCGAATCATAGGGCTTACACTGAATTATCATGATGGGTATATATACTGTAGCTTGAGACGGCATTATGTTGTTGGAGATGGTGAAAATCAATTTTGATTGGAGTTAACTTCTTTCATATTTTTTCATTTGCTTATATATAAGCACCATAACACTTTTATTTCTCATAATCCTTATTTGAGTTAATAAAATATGTCATTGGCTTCGTTATGAATTTGAAAACAAGTAACAAGCGTTAAAAAACAATTCCTAAATGTCAAATGTTACAAGAAATCAGAATTTTAATGGGATTTAAGTAGGCCAACGTTGAAGCTTAAAAATTCAATAAGATTTAGACTTAGAATATACCTATTTTTTAGTTGAATTATTTTTTCTCCATAAATTTTTTTTTAGAAATATAAACAATATTTTTTTAGTCTAACACGTACATAAAGTCTGAACTTAAATGACGCTAATTATAAATACAAGAAAACTAATACACTACATCAGTCGGAATCGGATGAAAGAACGAACACAAATTTCAAGATTTCACGCATTTTATGATACTATTAATATTTTTTTTAGAATTCATTTCTTATAAATAAATGATGCATACATTAATATTATATTATATTTTAAAAAAAAATTCTTATTAAAATGGGGTACACGCACAACGTGCATAGCACGAAACTCCTTAACGAAATGTCGTTCGCATTTTTTACCCTTACAAATAAATTTTATGTTGGATAAAATTATAATTTAATTATTTCTATAATTTTTAAGACTTTAAAATTACCTAATATTTGGTTATTACATTCTTCCTAATTTGGATATGTATCTACTTGTGTAAAGATATTAAATGCTCTAAATTTTTTATATATAAATGAACTACTAATATTTAGTAGTATGAGATCATAATAAATTTTCCACTTCTATTCTCAAATAAAGAAGTTAAACTTTAAAACCAATATAAGCAAATAAAAAAAAGTTTAAAGCCTAAGAAACTCCAAAATATTATTTCCAGAAACACTACCTAATCAGGTGGTTTCACATCACCCAAAAACAAAATCACCCAAACAAGTCTGGTACTACCAATTTTCTTTTGTATACTTTTATATGGACAATTATTTATTAGATAAATATGGTATTTGTATGATTCTTTAAACACAAGACAAGGAGCTATACATTGTTTTACTTTGTCATGCAGTACACATGATGAGTTCGATAGAGATTCGTTGTAAATACACAATTTATGAATATAAGATTTATTTGAGAAATTGTTTTTATAATTTTTCATACTTATATTGCTAAGAATTTGACATTACAAGATATAAAGAGCGAAATTTTCTTCCATTGAGTACATGATTATTTTTGCTTTGAGATAATAATTTTCCATCTTGTTATCTTGGGCAACGTTTTTTAAGAAAACTTAGAATTTTAAAGTTGATACCCGTTGCGTATGCCTGCTTTTACTTAGGCACATTCTAGAACGAAAATAATTTTATAAATTTTATGTTGAAATAACATTTATTGATTCATATATGAAAAAAGATTGTATTATTGATTTAAAGCTTTTGATGCTTTTAGGTACTTTTTCTTATATATCTGTGAGAATGGGAGAACGAGCTAGAGTTCACACCTATTTAATTTTTTACCTTTATTATTATTATTATTATTATTATTATTATTATTATTATTATTATTATTATTATTATAACATAAGCATAGTCTGTAAGAGTTTGTTCTATGTTGTGCGGACATAGGAATCTGATTCAGTGAAATTGTTCGACAAATTCATACATGTATTTTACGTATGATATAGTATTATAAAAAAAGTAACTACTTAATTATTGAGAGGATTTGTTAATTCTGTAGGTATTCCTTAATTAAATCAAAAGAAGATTCTTACGAAAATAAACTGAATGTAAAAAATGAGAGTCTCTTATACAACCTTTAACTTTATTGGTGAGGAGGTAAAGTTTTTCTAAAATTTTCTTGCTTTAGTTTGGTTACGACATTATAAAAATTCAACCTTTAAATGATCTTATTAAAAGTTGGAAGCATTTGTTGAAACCAAAAAAATAATAGACTATCAAATCATTATATCACTGATTGTTCATCATGTCATAAATACAAAATATAGAAGCCATTATTAGTCAAATAAATAATACTTTGCTCAACTCCCAGAGAAGGTGAAGATGTAAGCTTTTTAGATAATTTAATATCTATTGTATAACTCAAAACAATTCTTGATATGTATGCAATAAAAACTTTATAATTTTTAGATACTAATTTTGTAATGTTTGATAAATAAGTTAAATTTCACGTGCAACGCACGTACACTAAATCTAGTATATAAAAAAAGTAAAAATATTAAAGACAAATGTGGTCAAAAGGTAATGGTGTAATATCACATCAATGTCTTTGTGTCACATCAATGTCACGTCACGTCAATGTCTTGTCACATCAAATGTTGACGGGGCATTGAATTTGATCGGACTTAATCTGTATTTTGAAATTAATTCTATTGGCTTCCTTGTAATTACTAGATTGCGCTATAAATTAGAAAATAATTATTTAATTGAAAAATCTTGTAGTATTTATTTAAAGAATAATTACTACAATCGTGTTGTAGTAACAATTATTATTATTTTAAAGACAATAAATTGATAGAATATCCCAATATTTGAAAAATAGGACAGTTATTAATAAATTATTTAAAATTTATAAAAATGCACAAAATGATAGTATTTAACTAATTGCTATAAAATGATAAAATTCTCATATTTTAAAAAAATAAGAATAATTATCAATAAATTGTATAAGAGCTAAATATTGTGCAAAATATTGTATTTTGTCATTTTTAACTAGGAAGCCTGCATAAATAGGTTTTTAAATACGGAGGGTCAAAATTGACTGTCAACAGTGATCATTATCTTTATTTACTCTATTGGGCCTTACATTGTCTTTACCATATCCTTAATCACAGTATCTGCTATTGCTTAATGGGCCTCTTGTAACATTACTAATATCTCTCTTCTCTTTTGCATATGTGATCGAACTGGACTTGCTTAATTCTCAAGAACTCAGGCCCAACTTCTAGCCTAGAGTCTAAGTCACTGAAGCCTGCCGCTATTGTTCGAAATTTGCTGGGCCAACATTTCTTTTAGGCCCAAATACTGAGTCCAGTTCCCTTTCCTTCCTCACTATTAGATGAATTGAATATGTTATCTTTTATTTATATGTGTATGACACTAATGATATTGATTGAATGCTTTTATTATCCCCTAAGCTTTCTAGGAACCTAGGCAAGCCAAGATCCATAGGTAATAAAAGAAATCACTGTTTCATTACGATTATCTATAATCATTTTATTTCATTACACAAGATTTTATTTTTTTTATTCACGCTAACCATTTTAATGAAGTTCTTTGAAGTTAAAAAATAGATTTGAAAGGCAAGCAATTCTTCTTCTAAAGCCAGAAATGAAAGGGAGATTTCAAAGTTAATTTTTTTTATAAACAAAATCAACACGGTTGGTACAACAAAATTTTCTTTAAACACATTGCTACAAATTGAAACAAATTCCCAGGAGAGGACTTGCAGAATTGGACCGCAAGCCCGTTTTTGGTTCACCGGGAGTCTTGGTATGTGGAATTATAAAACTTTTTGAAAAAATGCATGGTCAATTGAGGCTTGAACCGTGCATGTACTATTTTGTCAATTGCCTCCTTGAATGCTTAGACGTTATGAAATAAAAAGAATTGCTTTCTTAAAATTATTGCAAGCTTATTTATCGTTTAATTTATACTTAGTTTTTCTTTTCAGTAATCAAAACGATAAAAATTCGTGTTCCGCGATTATGACATGTAACGAAACCCTCAAGAAAAATGATCAAGATTATGAGGAATACGACGAAAGCATGATACCAGATAATCTTCCACGATCAAATAGTTGTAAAGCCAAAAAAAGCCTAATCTCGAAGGAACAGAAGTAGTCAACCTGGGAAGCGAAGAAGACGTGAAAGAAACTCGAATCAACATCTATTTAGAAGTAGAGAAGAAAGAAGAACTGGTCGAGCTTGTCCGACAGTACATAGACGTATTCGCATGGTCATATGACGACATGCCTGGATTAAGCACCGACATCATTTTTAATCGATTGCCTACCGATCTTTCCAGATCGCTAGTCAAACAAAAACCCAGAAAGTTCAAGCCAGACTTGAGTTTGAGGATAAAAAAAAATAACCAAGCGGATAGAGGCAAACGTGGTGAGAGTCACCAATTATCCCAAATGGTTGGAAATTATTGTACCGGTACCAAAGAAGGACGGGGAGATCAGGATATGTGTGGATTATCGAGATCTTAACAAGGCAAGTCCAAAAGACGATTTCTCTTTACCAAACATTCATATACTAATCGATAATTGCCCGAAGCACGAGCTACAATCATTCGTGGATTATTTCACTTGGTACCATCAGATCATGATGCATGAAGAATATGCAGAGAAGACAACAGTCACTACGCCTTGGGGAGTTTATTGCTACAAAGTCATATTGTTCAGCCTCAAGAATGCTGGTGCTACTTTCATGAGGGCCATGACGACTCTCTTTCACGACATGATCATCAAAGAGATTGAGGTATATGTGGATGACATCATCATTAAATCTCGAAAGAGTGCAGAACACTTGGACGACCTGAAGAAGTTTTTCAAACGCTTGCAGAGGTATAGTTTGAAGTATAATCCTGCAAAATGTGCATTCAGTGTCCCTGCTAGAAACTATTGGGTTTCATTGTAAGCAGGAACGGGATAGAATTGGATCCTTCAAAGATCAATGCCATTAAAGACTTACCACCACTTACAAATAAGAAGGATGTGATGAGTTTCCTTGGCAGGCTAAATTATATCAGCAGATTCATAGCCCAGTCTACGGTAATTTGCGAGCCTATCTTCAAGCTGCTGAAAAAGGATGTCGCTACAAAATGGACAGAAGAGTATCAGAAAGCCTTCAACAAGATCAAGGAGTACTTGTCAAGTCCACCAGTGTTGGTTCCTTCAGAGCCCGGAAAGCCATTATTATTATATTGTCAGTTTTGGATAATGTATTTGGATGCGTGTTGGGACAACACGATGAGACCAGGAGAAAAGAGCAAGTTTGTCACGACCCAAACTAACCCCTGTCATGATGGCGCCTATCGTGGAACTAGGCAAGCCGACTCATTTTCAAAACAAACCGATGTTTTCATTTTAAAGATAATTTCAATATTATTTAACATTAAAACCTTCGTAAAGGAGTTCAAATCAAAATAAAAGTGCAGAAGGAAAAGTCCTACATCGGGGTGTCACTAGTCATGAGCATCTACTATAATCTGTCTAACAATATCAAGGCTAACTCAGCCTGAAAATAGCTAAATACAACTAGAGGAAGATAAATATACTCAGCACTCGGCACTCGCACTCAGTAGGTACCCGCGCTCACTGGGGGTGTGTACAGACTCCGGAGGGGCTCCTTCAGCCCAAGCGCTATAATCACGGATAACTCACGTGCTGTACGGACAACTCACGTGCTATAATAATAAAGTATGCTGCAGGCGGGCAGCCCCAATCCACACTCATCCTCACAAATCAAGCCCTCGGCCTCACTCAGTCTTAAACCTCTCAAGCCACTCGGGCATTTCAGTAAAACAGGGCATTCGGCCCAAAACATTTATATGCATCAAAATAGAGTCATAAAACTGAGTTATGCGGTAAACACGTATAAACATGACTGAGTATAGATTTTCAATCGAAAACGATGAGAGAATAGTAAAAAACAGCCCCTAAGGGTCCAAACAGCACTGGCGCAAGGCCCAAACGTAGCATTCAGCCCAATTTACAGAAACTCTTTCTAAAACATATAAGTATCATATAGTTTAACAAAGTATGCAACTTTACATTTGCTACGGGATGGACCAAGTCACAATCCCTAATAGTGCACTCCCACACGCCCGTCACCTAGCATGTGCGTCACTAAAAATAGTAGAATGATACAAAATTCGGGATTTCGTACCCTCAGGACTAGATTTACAATCGTTACTTACCTCAAACCAGTCAAATCTCTACCCTGCAATGCTCTTGCCTCTGGACTCGGCCTCCAAATTCTCCAAATCTAACCACAATCAATACAATTCCATCAATATACGCTAATGGAATGAATTCCACAAGAAAAGCTACAAAATTAAACCAAAACCCGAAATTTGCTCAAACCTGGCCCCCGGGCCCATATCTCGAAATCCGACAAAATTCACAAAACTTGAAAGTTCATTCACTCATGAGTCTAACCATACCAAATTCATCAAAATCCGACATCGTTTGGTTCTTCAAATTCTTAAATTACTTTTCCAAATATCCCAAGCCCTAACCCCTCATTTTCACTAATTACAATTATTAAACAACAGGAAAATCACCATATATATGAGTATTAGGCTCAAGTAACTTACCTCAATGAAAACCCCCATGATTCCCTCTTCAAAACTCTCCAAAAAGCTCCAAATCCGAATAGAAATCATGAAGAATGCCCAAATATTCGCGAAGTGTGCAATATGTACCCTCTGCCCAGGCTTCTCGCACCTGCGGCCATTTTCTCGCACCCGCGCGACCGCACCTGCGGTCCAAGGAGCCGCACCTATGCAACTCACTTACGTGCCCAAACTCCGCATCTGCGGCAAACACGTCGCACCTGCAAAGGCGCATATGCGCGTTTCCTCCGCTTCTGCGAAGCCTGCCCAGCATTGCCCTTTCCGCATCTGCGCCCCAGGTTTTGCACCTGCGGGCTCGCAGATGCGACCTCCAACTCACACCTGCGCA
Source organism: Nicotiana tomentosiformis (assembly GCF_000390325.3). Classification (NCBI taxonomy): domain Eukaryota; kingdom Viridiplantae; phylum Streptophyta; class Magnoliopsida; order Solanales; family Solanaceae; genus Nicotiana; species Nicotiana tomentosiformis. The sequence goes on from NC_090822.1 coordinate 42,927,684, forward strand.
TCTTGCCTAGCCTAGCATCTCCTGTACCTGTGCACTCCATACGCGCATCAGCGGCCTCGCACCTGCGAGGCTTTCTTCCGCATGTGCGAAAATAGCAGTAGTAGCAGCTTCAGATGCATTTTCCAACTTTAACAAATCTGTTAACCACCCGGAATCACCCCAAGGCCCTTGGGACCTCAACCAAAAATACCAACAAGTCATATATCAACATACAAACTTAGTCGAACCTTCGAATAAATTACCTTCGAATTCAAGCCTAAGAACTTCTAAATTTCCAAATTCGGCAACCGAGGCCGAAACCAACCAAACCACGTCCGAATGACCTCAAATTTTGCACACACGACACAAATGATACTACAAACCTACTCCAACTTCCAGAATTCTATTCCGATCCCGATATCAAATTTTCCATTGCCGACCGAAATCGCCAAAATTTCTAATTTCGCCAATTCAAGCCTAATTCTACCACGGACCTCCAAATCACATTCCGGATGCACTCCTAAGTCCAAAATCACCTAACGGAGTTAACAGAACCATTAGAATTCAAATCCGAGATCGTTTACACATAGATCAACATCCGGTTGACTTTTCCAACTTAAGTTTCTACTTAAGAGACTAAGTGTCTCAATTAACTCTGAAACCACTCCGGTCCAGAACCAACTAACCCGATATAATATAGTATAACTAAATAACACAAAAAGAAGTAGAAATGGGAAAAACGGGGCTATAACTCTCGAAATGACCAGCCGGGTCGTTACATCCTCCCCCTCTTAAACATCCGTTCGTCCTCGAACGGGTCTAGAAACATACTTGGAGTCTCGAATAGGCGTGGATATCTGCTCCGCATCTCCCGCTCGATCTCCCAGGTGGCCTCCTCCAAAGGCTGACCTCTCCATTGCACCTTCACTGAAGTTATATCCTTTGACCTCAACCTTCGAACCTGCCGATCCAAAATAGCCATCGGCTACACATCATAAGTCATATCACCCTCCAACTGAACCGTGCTGAAATCCAAAACATGGAACAGATCTCTAATATACTTCTGGAGCGTGGAAACATGAAACACTGGATGCACACTCGACAAGCTGGGTGGCAAGGCAAGCTTATAAGCCACCTCCCCAATTCTCTGAAGCACCTCAAAAGGACCAATGAACCGGGGGCTCAACTTGCCCCTCTTCCCAAACCTCATAACACCCTTCATGGGTGATACCTTCAGCAAAACCTTCTGCCCAACCATAAAAGACACATCACAGACCTTTCTATTTGCGTAGATCTTCTGCCTAGACTGCGCCGTGCGAAGCCGCTCCTGAATCAATTTCACCTTATCTAATGCATCCTGGACCAAGTTTGTACCTAAGAGCCTAGCCTCACCCGGCTCAAACCATCCAACCGGAGATCTACACCTCCTCATATATAAAGCCTCGTACGGAGCCATTTGAATACTCGACTGATAATTATTGTTATATGCAAACTCCGCGAGTGGCAGAAACTGGTCCCATGAAACCCCAAAGTCAACGACACAAGCACGCAACATGTCCTCCAATATCTGAATAGTGCGCTCGGACTGCCCGTTCGTCTGAGGGTGAAAAGTTGTGCTCAACTCAACCTGAGTACCCAACTCTCGCTGCACGACCCTCCAAAACTGCGATGTGAACTGAGTATCCCTATCTGAAATGATGGAAAATGGGATGCCATGCAGGCGAACGATCTCTCGGATGTAAATCTCAGCCAACCGCTCAGAAGAGTAAGTAGTACCAACTGGAATGAAGTGCGCGGACTTAGTCAACCGATCCACAATAACCCAAATAGCATCGAACTTCCTCGAAGTCCGTGGGAGCCCAACTACAAAGTCCATGGTGACCCGCTCCCACTTCCACTCTGGGATCTCCAATCTCTGAAGCAAGCCACCCGGTTTCTGATGCACATACTTAACCTGCTGACAATTGAGACACTGAGCCACAAACCCAACTATATCCTTCTTCATCCGCCTCTACCAATAGTGCTGCCTCAAATCCTGGTACATCTTCGCGGCACCCAGATGGATGGACTACCACGAGCTGTGGGCCTCCTAGAGAATCAACTCTCGAAGCCCATTTACATTAGGCACACATATCCGGCCCTGCATTCTCAGCACGCCGTCATCACCAATAGTCACATCCCTTGCATCACCTCTCCGAACCCTGTCTTGAAGGACGAGCAAGTGGGGGTCATCATACTGACGCTCCCTGATACGGTCATAAAGAGAAGACCTGGAGACCACACAAGCCAATACCCGCCTAGGCTCCGAAATATCCAATCTGACAAGCTGGCTCGCTAAGGCCTGAACATCTAATGCCACAGGTCTCTCTGCTATTGGAAGATATGCTAAACTCCCCAAACTCTCTACCCGGCGACTCAAAGCATCGGCCACCACATTGGCTTTCCCTGGATGGTACAAGATAGTGATATCATAGTCCTTAAGAAGCTCCAACCATCTCCGCTGACGCAAATTAAGATCCTTCTACTTTAACAGGTATAGCAGACTCTGGTGATCAGTATAGATCTCACAATGAACCCCACACAAATAATGACGCCAAATCTTCAAGGCGTGAACAATGGCTGCTAACTCAAGATCATGGACAGGATAGTTCTTCTCATGGGTCTTCAACTGGCGTGAGGCATAGGCAATCACCCTACCCTCCTGCATCAAAACACAACCAATGCCTATCCTCGAGGTATCACAATACATGGTGTAAGAACCTGAAGCTGATGGCAGAACTAACATAGGAGTTGTGGTCAAAGCAGTCTTGAGCTTCTGAAAGCTCTCCTCACACTTATCTGACCACCTGAATGGAGCACCCTTTTGGGTTAATTTGGTCAAGGGCGATGCAATAGATGAAAATCCCTCCACAAAGCGACGGTAATAACCCGCCAGACCAAGAAAGCTCCTAATCTCCGTGGCCGAGGACGGTCTGGGCCAACTCTGCACCGCATCTATCTTTTTCGAATCCACCTGAATACCCTCACTGGACACTACGTGCCCCAAGAATGCTACTGAACTAAGCCAAAACTCACATTTGGAGAATTTTGCATAAAGCTTCTCCTCCCTCAATCTCTGTAATACAATCTTCAAATGCTGAGCGTGCTCCTCTTGGCTACGAGAGTACACCAGGATGTCATCAATGAATACAACGATGAATGAGTCCAAATAGAGATGGAATACACTGTTCATCAAATGCATGAATGCTACTGGGGCATTGGTCAGCCCAAAAGACATCACCAAGAACTCATAATGGCCATATCAGGTCCTGAAAGCTGTCTTAAGAATATCTGAATCCCGAATATTCAGCTGGTGATAACCGGACCTCAAATCAATCTTGGAGAACACCCTTGCTCCCTGAAGTTGGTTGAATAAATCATCAATACGAGGCAAAGGATACTTGTTCTTGACTGTGACATTGTTCAACTGCCTGTAATCAATACACATTCTCATGGAACCATCCTTCTTTTTCACAAATAGAACCGGTGCACCCCAAGGTGACACACTAGGCCGAATAAACCCCTTATCAAGGAGTTCCTGAAGTTGTTCCTTCAATTCCTTCAATCCGCCGGTGCCATACGATACAGAAAGTCAATATCCCGGTCAGGAGGCATGCCCGGCAGGTCTGCAGGAAACATATCCAGAAAATCACGTACCACCGGAACAGAATCAATGACTGGAGTCTCTGCACTAACATCCCTCACAAAATCCAAATAAGATAGGCAACCCTTCTCAACCATGCGACGAGCCTTCAAATATGAAATCACCCCTACTTGGTACATAATCTACAAAACCGCTCCACTCAACCCTCGGAATTCCCGGCATAGTCAACGTCACCATTTTAGTGTGACAATCTAGAGCAGCGTGACATGGAGATAACCAATCCATACCCAATATCACATCAAAGTCAACCATACTGAGCAACAATAGATCCACTCGGGTCTCCAGACCCCCAATAGTCACCACACATGACCGATATACGCGGTCCACAATAATGGTATTGCCCACAGGAGTAGATACATGAATAGAAGAAACTAGAGACTCACGGGGCATATCCAAAAAATGGGCGAAATACGAGGAAACATATGAATATGTGGAAATAGGGTCAAATAATACTGAGGCATCTCTGTGACAATCTGAGACAATACCTGTAATCACAGCATCTGGTCTGGCAGGGAGGGCATAGAAATGGGCCTGACCACCCCCTGATCTGCCTCCCCCTCTAGGGCGACCCCTAGCTGACTGACCTCCACCCCGAGCTGACTGGGCGGGTGGTGAGGTAACTGGTGCTGTAGTCAGAGGTTGACTCCTCTGCTGAGATAGACCTCTATGATGACAAGGACACTACCTCTACATATGCCCAAGCTCCCCACATTCAAAACAACTCCCTGGTGCTGGTGGAGGAAACTGAAGGGAACCCCTAGCACCAGGATGACTGGTAGAAGAACCTGGCATGGAAAAGCCCTGAACAGGTGGAGCACGGGGCGAACTCTGAGCTGGAAGGGAACTAAGTGATGAGTGGACCTGATGAGAACTATGAGAACCATGGCCAGATGATGCACCACGGTGAAATGGCCGAGCTGACTGAGCCTGTCTGAAATGACGACCTCTACCGTGCTGGAACTGACCCCCAAAAGGAGCACCACTGAATCCACTCTGACCACGAGGCCTCTTGGCCTCCCTCTCAACCCTCTCTTGACCGCGAACCATCTCAATCTTCCTAGCAATGTCGACAACCTCATCAAAGGTAGCACCCGAAACCCACTCCCTGGTCATGAGCAACTGTAGCTGATAAGTGAGGCCATCAATAAACCTCATGATCCTCTCTCTGTCCGTGGGAACCAACCAGATAGCATGACCGGCCAACTCGGAGAACCGCATCTCATACTACGTCACAGACATATCACCCTGGCGAAGCCGCTCAAACTGTCTGTGCAACTCCTCTCTACGGGATCGAGGCACGAACTTCTCCAAAAAGACCACGGAGAACTGCTGCCAAGTAAGGGGTGCTGCGCCAACAGGCCTACGCCTCTCGTAAGTCTCCCACCATCTGAGTGCAACCCCAGAAAACTGAAAGGTAGTGAATGAGACCCCACAAGTCTCCAGAATACCAGCAGTACGGAGTATCCTCTAACACCTGTCAAAAACGTCCTGAGCATCCTCTCTCTCTGTGCCACTGAAAGGAGTTGGCTGGAGTCTCCCAAACCTCTCCAACCTACGCTGATCATCCTAAGGCATAGCAGGAGCCATATAATCCTGAGCAACTACAACTGGTTGGGCTGGTGGTGCCTCGGGTGTCTGAAGTCCCTGAATAACTTGCTTAGGTGTGCGAGCGACGGGAGTCTGAGTGCCTCCCCTGGCTTGAGAAGTGGTTGCGGCCGTCGAAATAGAGACCGCCTGAGCAAGGCCAGTACACGCTGTCAGAATCTGAGCTAGGGCCTCCTGAAGGCCTGGAATCACAATAGGCACAGGTGGTGCCTGAGCTGGTGCATCAACAACTGGAACCTGGTCCTGATCTGGGACAACCGGTGGATTTGCAGGTACTGCCCCAGCTGTTGTACGGGCTACACCTCTGCCCCTACCACGACTTCGACCTCTCGCGGCCCTGGCTGGTGGTACTGGTGGCTAGCCCTCCTGACCGGTAGTACGAGTCCTCACCATCTATGAGAGAATGAAATAATAGATGTTTAGTTACTAGAATCAATAGATTTGCACGATAAGAATTCAAGAATGTGGAGTTTCCTAAAGGTTCTGCAGCCTCTCGAAGATAAGTACAGACGTCTCCGTACCGATCCACAAGACTCTACTAAACTCGCTCATGACTCGTGAGACCTATGTAACCTAGGCTCTGATACCAATCTGTCATGACCCAAACTAACCCCTGTCATGATGGCGCCTATCGTGGAACTAGGCAAGCCGACTCATTTCCAAAACAAACCGATGTTTTCATTTCAAAAATAATTTCAATGTTATTTAACATTAAAACCTTTATAAATGAGTTCAAATCAAAATAAAAGTGCGGAAGGAAAAGCCCGACATCGGGGTGTCACTAGTCATGAGCATCTACTACAATCTGTCTAACAATATCAAGGCTAACTCAGCCTGGAAAATAGCTAAATACAACTAGAGGAAGATAAGAGGGAGAAGAGCAGGGTCTGCGATCGCCAAACATCTACCTTACTATCTCCAAGAAAATCTGCCACCAGGATAATCAATAATCGCTACCGTGTTCAGCTACACCTGAATCTGCACACAAGGTGCAGGCAGTAACGTGAGTACGCCAACTCAGTAAGTAACAATAATAAATAAAGACTGAGCAATAGTGACGAGCAATAAAGCGTATAACATTCATATCAGGAAATCTCAGTAAAATACCACATGCTTTCAAAAATCAGGATTTGCATCAAACATCTCGTTTAAACCCAGTTCCAGTAAAAATCATTTAAAGATGTTTTTCAACAGTTTTCAAACAGAGAGAAATGCAAAGGTGAGCAAAAATGATGAAATCATAAACAGCCCCTCGGGCAAAACATCACTCATATACAGCCCCTCGGGCAAACCTCACAATCACTCTTGCTACTCGGGCATACCTCACAATCACTCTTGCCACTCGGGCATACCTCACAATAACTATTGCCACTCGGGCATACCTCACAATCACTCATGCCTCCCAGTCACTCAGCACTCGGCACTTGGCACTCACACTCAGTAGGTACCTGCGCTCACTGGTGGTGTGTACAGACTCCGGAGGGGCTCCTTCACCCCAAGCGCTATAATCTGCACGGACAACTCACGTGCTGCATGGACAACTCACGTACTATAATAATAAAGTATGTTGCCAGCCGGCAGCCCCGATCCACACTCATCCTTACAAATCAGGCCCTCGGCCTCACTCAGTCATAAACCTCTCAAGCTACTCGAGCATTTCAGTAAAATAGGGCATTCGGCCCAAAACATTTATATGCATCAAAATAGAGTCATAAAACTGAGCTATGCGGTAAACAAGTATAAACATGACTGAGTATAGATTTTCAATCAAAAACAATGAGAGAATAGCAAGAAACAGCCCCTAAGGGTCCAAACAGCACTGGCGCAAGGCCCAAACGTGGCATTCAGCCCAATTTACAGAAACTCTTTCTAAAACATATAAGTATCATATAATTTCAACAAAGTATGAAACTTTACAATTGCTACGGGACGGACCAAGTCACAATCCCCAACAGTGCACGTCCACACTCCTGTCACCTAGCATGTGCGTCACTAAAAATAGTAGAATGATACAAAATCTGGGGTTTCGTACCCTCAGGACTAGATTTACAATCGTTACTTACCTCAAACCGGTCAAATCTCTACCCCACAATGCTCTTACCTCTGGACTCAGCCTCCAAATGCTCCAAATCTAACCATAATCAGTACAATTCATCAATATATGTAATGGAATGAATTCCACAAGAAAAGCTACAAAATTAGACCAAAACCCAAAATTTGCTCAAACCCGGCCCCCGGGCCCATGTCTCAAAATTCGAAAAAATTCATAAAACTAGAAAGATCATTCACTCACAAGTCTAACCATACCAAATTCATCAAAATCCGACATCGTTTGGTCCTTCAAATCCTTAAATTACTTCTCCAAATATCCCAAGCCCTAACCCCTCATTTTCACTAATTACAATGATTAAACAACGGGCAAATCATCATATATACAAGTATTAGGCTCAAGTAACTTACCTCAATGAAAAACCCCTTGATTCCCTCTTCAAAACTCTCCAAAAAGCTCCAAATCCGAATAGAAATCTTGAAGAATGCCCAAAAATTTGCGAAGTGTGCAATATGTACCCTCTGCCCAGGCTTCTCGCACCTGCGGCCATTTTCTCGCACCCGCGCGACCGCACCTGCGGTCCAAGGAGCCGCACTTGCGCAACTCACTTATCGCCCATACTCTGCATTTGCGGCAAACACGTCGCACCTGCGAAGGCGCATCTGCGCGTTTCCTCCGCTTCTGCAAAGCCTGCCCATCATTGCCCTTTCCGCATCTGCGCCCCAGGTTTCGCACCTGCGGCCTCGCAGATGAGACCTCCAACTCGCACCTGCGCATCTTGCCTAGCCCAGCATCGCTGTCACCTGCGCACTCCACACGCATACCAGCGGCCTCGCACCTGCGAGGCTTTCTTCTGCAGGTGCGAAAATAGCAGTAGCAGCAGCTTCAGCTGCATTTTCCAACTTCGACAAATCCGTTAACCACCCGGAATCACCCCTCGGCCCTCGGGACCTCAACCAAAAATACCAAAAAGTCATATATCAACATACAAACTTAGTCGAACCTTCGAATCACTCAAAACAACATTCAAACACCAAATTACCCTCGAATTCAAGCCTAAGAACTTCTAAATATTCAAATTTGGCAACCGATACCGAAACCAACCAAACCACGTCCGAATGACCTAAAATTTTGCACACACATCACAAATGACATTACGAACCTACTCCAACTTTTGAAATTCCATTCCGACCCCGATATCAAATTTTCCAATGCCGACCGAAATCGCCAAAATTTCCTATTTCGCCAATTCAAGCCTAATTCTACCATGGACCGCCAAATCACATTCCGAACGCACTTTGAAGTCCAAAATTACCTAACGGAACTAACAGAACCATCAGAATTTAAATCCGAGATCGTTTACACATAGGTCAACATCCGATTGTCTTTTTCAACTTAAGTTTCTACTTAAGAGACTAAGTATCTCAATTAACTCTGAAATCACTCCGGTCCCGAACCAACTAACCCGATATAACATAATATAACTGAATAACACAAAAATAAGTATAAATGGGAAAAACAGGGCTATAACTCTCGAAATGACCGGCCGGGTCGTTACAAAGTTATCTACTACTTAAGTAAGAAGTTCACACTATGTGAAGCCAAATACACTTTGATAGAGAACACCTGTTGTGATTTGACTTGGATAGCCTAGAAGTTGAGGCATTACATGTCGGCATACACCACACATCTAATATTCCAGCTCGGCCCGCTTAAGTATATCTTTCAAAAGCCGATGCCTACAGGAAAACCGGCTAGATGGAAGATCCTTCTTAGCGAGTTAGACATTGTGTACGTGATGCAGAAGGCCATAAACGGACAAGCCTAAGATGACCACCTTACAGAGAATCCCGTGGACAAGGATTATGAGTCGCTCACTACATACTTTCCGGACAAAGAATTGTTGTTCCCCAGAGAAGACATTGCAGAGTCATACCCAGGATAGAGAATGTTCTTCGACGGAGCGGCGAATTTCAAAGGAGTAGGAATTGGGGCAATCTTAATTTCAAAATCAGGACGGCATTTTCCGGCATCAGAAAAGATAAGGTTCCCCTGCACCAATAATATAGCCGAGTATGAAGCATGCATCCTTGGGATTAAGATGGCAGTCGACATGAACATCAAGGAGATTCTAATCTATTGATACATTAAGTTCCAGGAGAATGGACCACCAAGAACGTCAAGATCCTTTCGTACCTACATTGCGTAAAGGAGTTGTGCAAGAAGTTCACAAAAATCAAGCTCAAGCACGTTCCCAGGATCCAGAATGAGTTTCCTAATGCTCTCGCAACTTTGTCATCCATGATCTAGCATCCATATTAGAATTACATCAACTATATTGAGATAGAGATCAGGGATCCGTATGCGTACTGCTTCCATGTAGATGAAGAACCAGACGGTAAGTCGTGGTATCACGATATCAAAAGGTTCCTTGAAACAAGAGAGTATCCAGAGAGTGCCACCAATGTTTAGAAGAGAGCACTCTAAAGGCTAGCAAATCACTTTTTCCTTAACGGGGAAATCCTATATAGGAGGACCCCAGACTTAGGTCTGTTAAGATGTGTAGAAGTTGCTTAAGTGACCAGATTGCTAGAAGAAATACATGAAGGGACGTGCGGACCCCACATAAATGGATTCACCTTAGCCAAGAAGATTTTAAGAGCCAGATACTTTGGGATGACCATGGAAAGCGATAGTATCCTCTATGTGCAGAAGTGTCACCAGTGCCAGATCCACGGGGATTTCATCCGGGTTCCACCTAATGAGTTGAATGTAATAGGTTCACCTTGGCCGTTTGCCACTTGGGGCGTGGACATAATCAAACCTATAGAGCCCGCGACATCAAATGGGAACCGTTTTATCTTGGTATCCATTGACTACTTCACAAAATGTGTCGAAGCTTCTACGTACAAAGCTATCACGAAGAAAGTAGTGGCAGATTTCGTCCGTAACAACATAGTCTTTCGGTTTGGGATACCCGAGTCGATCATCACTAACAATGCAGTCAATCTCAACAGTGATCTCGTGAGGGAAATTTGTGAGAAGTTCCAAATCATCCACCATCTACAACCTACAGATTGCAAATGAATGGAGCAGTTGAAGCAGCCAACAAAAACATCAAGAGGATTCTACGAAAAAATAGTGGACAATCATAGACAATGGCATGAGAAGTTATCCTTCGCCTTACTGGGTTATCGGACCACCATGAGAACATCCACTGGGGCAATTCCATACATGTTGGTGTATGGCACTGAAGCTGTGATACCCGCAGAGGTTGAGATATCGTCCCTGAGAGTCATTAAGGAAGCCAAGTTGGATGACGCAAAATGGATATGGATTAGGCAGGAGAAACTCATGCTCATTGACGATAAAAGAATGGACGCAGTGTGACATGGTCGACTGTATCAAAAAAGGATGGCCAATGCATTTAACAAAAGGGTGAAGCCCCGCCAATTTACACCGGGGTAGTTGGTTTTGAAGAAAATATTCCCTCATCAAGAAGAAGCCAAAGGAAAGTTTGTGATAAATTGCTAGGGGCCTTACGTGGTCCATCGAGTGTTGTTGAGAGGAGCTATGATCTTGGCAGGGATAGACGGGAGAGTCAGCACAAAGCCTATCAACGCAGATGCAATCAAGAGATACTACATTTGAAGACAGTAAAATTAGGTTTTTGGTTGTAACAAAACTACCCCGACCTGACTTCCTATGGAGGGATGCATAGGCAACCCACGTAGGGTCCAGTCTCTCTCCCCTTATTCTTTTGTAATAGGAAATCCAAATATCATTTTGTATGCATTCAGAACTACACCACGACTTGATTTCCTTTGGAAGGAATACGTAGGCAATCCTCATCTGATTTTGTCATTTGTTATAATTGAACTATGTTCTGGCCAGATTCCATTTGGGTACGTAGGTAGTCTGAGTCAGACTCGGCCACTTCATTTTCAATCTCATCATTTTGCATCTATTATAATCGAACTACGTTTTGACTTGATTCTATTTGGATACGCAGTCTGCCGACTCAGGCTCGGTCATCATCATGTTTTCTTTACCATTACCCATGAACTACGTTCAGACCTGATTCCATTTCGAATATGTAGGCAACCTGAAAAGGTTCGGTCATAACCCTAGGAAAACTTTGTAACGCATTAATTTAGATGAGGACGCGATTGCAGCGGCAAGAAGCCATGTCATCAGAGGCATCTTAGAGGACCGACATCAATGGGATAGAGTCTTCCAGAAACAACGTTCACATCTGAGGATTTCCTAAACATGTCATAATACGGAACGACGACATTTGCCTTGAGATAAATGATTTTCAAAATATTTTTCTAAAAAACTATTGTTCCACCTACCGAACTTCATGGTGTAACCTCACCAAGTCTGGGGCAAATTCAGGACTATGGTCGACGCAAACCAATACCCCATGCGAAGAATTTTTCTTTGAATGCAGGACCGACAAGGGCAATGATGGATCTGCCACTCTCTCATAACTATCATATCTCTTTCATTATTTAAATTTTTCCTCATATAGATGAAAACTAACTCTCAAATCCTTTGCAGGTATTTCAGAACTAGGCCGCCGCAGAATATATTGTAAATAGCAAACAATCTTCTCAACCAAGCGGAGCATGTTGTATATAGCGAGCTGCTGGCCCCGCCAGCCAGAGCCATGTATAAAGCAAACCATCTGCTCAACCAAGCGGAGCATCTTGTATATAGCGAGACACTGGCCCCGCCAACCGGAGCTATGTATATAAAAAACCATCAGCTCAATCAATCAGAGCGTCCTGTACAAATCGAGTCATCGGCTTTTCCAGTCAAAGCCCTGTATATAGCAAACTGTTCGCTTCACTAACGGGAGCGTTCTGCACTGCCACTCCACCACATCGGAGATTACAAGTAGATAGCCGCAAACCTCATCACCAATCTTCTGTAGAATGATGGCCACAATTAACAGCTAGCCGGCAGCTCGACATCAACATTCCTACATTATTTATATCATATCTTAACATATCTGCATTACGATATATGTGTATGTGTGTATTGTGTTTACTCTATTAGGCCTTACATTGTCTTTACCATATCCTTAATCATAGTATCTATTATTGCTTATTGGGCCTTTTGTAACATTACTAATATCTCTCTTATCTTTTGTATATGTGATCGAACTGGGCATGCTGAGTTCTCAAGAACCCAGGCCCAAGTTCCAGCCTAGAGTCCAAGTCGCTGAAGCCTGTCGTTGTTGTTCGAAAATTTTTGGACCAACATTTCTTTTAGGCACAAATACTGAGTCTAGTTCCCTTTCCTTCCTCACTATTAGATGAATTGAATCTGTTATCTTTTATTTATATATGTATAACACTAACGATATTGATTGAATGATCTTATTATCCCCTAAGCCTTCTAGGAACCTAGGCAAGCCAAGATTCGTAGGTAATAAAAGGAATCACTATTGCATTACGAATAGCTATAATCATTTGTATTTCATTACACAAGATTTCATTTTTTATACTCACGCTAACCATTTTAATGAAGTTCTTTGAAGTCAAAACAGATTTGAAAAGTAAGCAATTCTTCTTCTAAAGCCGGAATTAAAAGGGAGATTTCAAAGTCAGTTTTTTCTATAAACAAAATCAACACGGTTGGAATCAAGGACCAGTAAACTTCAACAAAATTTTCTTCAAACACATTGCTACACATTGAAACAAATTCCCAAAGGTATATTCAAGGCACATTTTCTATTAGTCTTTACTCCACTAGATTTTTATAAGTAGCCATGTTATTTCAAAAGAAAAAGTATTCAAAACATAGCCAAATTATATATCTTTTCAAATCTTGTAGATGTAAACATTATAAAGACATTTTCAAATCTCCTCAATCATGTAGATGTAAATATTTTAAAGTGCTTTTACAAATTTAACCTATATCCTCTTTTCAAAGTACATATACTATTTTCTTTCAAATTATAGACTCTAATCAAGACGTAGGATAATCCACAAACTTTTAAGCACTAAGTAGAATATAGACATCTAATTCCCTAAACCTAGTCTAAGTACTATGGAGCTACCTCAAGTAGATTTTAGGGGGTGCCTAATACCTTCCTCTTAGAAGAACAAGAACCCTTACCCAAATCTCACTGGTTAGCATACTAATAGGATAATAATTTAATAACTAAAACAGGTACCCTAGTATACCTTTAAATATTATGTGTCGACTCTCTTTTATCATTAACATGAAAACCAATAGTTGAATCTTGTTTTGACTCGTACAAAATAGGGTGCAACAAGCGGGTCCTTGGAGAGGGGCTCCTGATGACTGAATACACCACCACGGTACTCAATGAGTGTCATAAACTCTCTATAACTCGAGTTTCTGGGGCAAGGCTTTACAAAACATATGCACCTAATATTTTATACAAAACGGTAAATAATTGCATTAATTCCTTAGTCTTTATCATTTTAATTGAAAAGACAAGTAAAATATAAACCATGATATAAACTTTTTAAAATATTTATATCAACCCGTGATTCTAATAAAAATTATACAAAATCGATTTAATTTCATTAAGTCATTGAAATCACTTTCGGCACCTTAGGCCTAAACATAAAAAAATAAACTTTTACCTTTCACCGGGAGTACTATACGGACAACGACACTAACATAAAAAATTACTAGGTGATCAATCTAGCAACAAGTATTTAACCCTACCTGTCCCGGGGGCTTCCTGTAGTGCCATACGAGTCGGCTTAACCTTTTTTACTTTAAGTAATGATTAATTGCCCTCATACTAGGGGACTTTATCCTACAAACCTCGGTTTAGCCTTGGAATATGTCTTTACATCGGCACGTGTAGTTCCATGATAACGAACTCAAGATTCGAACTAATCTCGATGATCTCCACTAGTAACTCCTAAAATATTTGATATTCCAAAAATGGATTCATAGCCAAATAGCCTCAAAGTACCTATTTTATCAAATCATGAAGTTTATAGTCAATTCAAACCATTCGAAACAAAATAAAATAAAAATCTTTCTCATTTCATAATAAAGAAATTAACAAAATGAGATTTCAGATTTAACAAGTACTATTTTAAAATGTAAAGGTTGTAAAAAAATTATATTTCTCATTTTATAAAAAGATAATAATACCTGCTCAGTTCATGAATTTCACAAGTACACAGTAATAATACCATCTAATCATAAAACACAAATAAAAATCACCTAGGTGCACAAGAGATAATGTGCCAAGCCATGTATCAACTAACTACCAAACAAATAGAGAAGATATGCATCTATTATAAAGTCTCGGGTGCACAGGTAGACATATAAAGATGATATGTACCGTGTTCTCACTAGTTTAACCAAATAACATATAGAGAATATATGCATAATGAGGCATGTATACATTCAAGATCTAGCATATAGATAAGATATGCAAATAAAACATGTATACATCCAAGGTAATTACAAATAGAGAAGAAATGCAATAATCAAATACTGATCAGTTTTTCTCATACTGCGTGTATACCATCAAGAGAGAAACATGAGAGGGTGACCCTATGGAGATGGATCCTGATTCACACGCTGCACGAATAACTCACGTTCTATATATAACAACCGCACATACCACTTATGTGCTATCATATCTCGGATTCGTACAGACCACTCACGTGCTATCAACCCAATCCATATCGCACAGAAAACATATACAAGAATACATGTACATGAACAATGGATATCAAATTATATACTTATGGACTGATATAAGTGACATGCTAAGGTGTAGGCATATGCACAGTGTACTATCATAGTTCAAATTAGGCGATTACGCCACAACAATAGAAATTTTGTGTTTGAAGAGGAGATTAACCTACATGTAACCTCTAATATGATTCAATTAGTTCACAAAGGGGTATAAACATAAGAAGCATGATATCAAGAAGCTTAACAGCTAATTCGTGGCATAAATTAGCCTAAGCACTGCCCCGAGCATGGATAAAATTCTAGTGCACGCACATGAGCTCAATCCATCACATGTGCGCCACCCATAGCATGTAGCCAACACTAGTAACTCAGGAAACTAGTGACTCAACCAAGTTTAAGTAAGATACCTACCTCAAGCAAGCCAAGCCAATACTCTAAAAATCCCTTCTTGCATGAATCGACCTCCGAATAGCTAGAATTTAGCCAAAAATAACTCAATAACATTAATTAAGGCCATAGGTAACAACCCCAAAGAATAAAGCTTTGATCTTTATACAAATATGCAAAGTCAACCAAAAAGTTAACCCGGGCCCACACTTTGGAACCCGACATAACTCATAAATTCTGAACACTCATTCAAATACAGGTCCAATTATATAAGTTTCATCCAAATTCGACTCCGAATCGGGGTTCGAATCTCCATTTTTTATTCTAGAATGATTTTGTCAAAACCTCTAATTTTTCTCACTTAGATTCACCAATCAAACACTAAAATCAAGGATAGAATCATGAATAATAACAAAATACGAGTCAAAACACTTACCCCAATCTAAGTTTTGAAATTGCCTCTAAAATCGCCAAAATCCGAGCTCCCAATCTCAAAATATGATAAAATGGGTAAAAGCCCCGAAATTCATCTCTTAAAAGGTCGGTCCAGGTGTGCACTTCGCGAACGCGGCACGTGCCTTGCATTGGCAAAGCACAAAAGATGACTGCCTCAAAATATACGTTCGCAGACACCACCTCGCAAATGCGATGAAGAATTCCTTGACCCTACGCGAAGGTGACCAGGACCTCGCGAACACGTAATCCAACCACCCCAGCCCCGCGAATCTGACTGCCATATCGTGAATGCGATGACGGAACCAAACACCAACAAAATCTACAACTTTCTAAAATGCTCCGGGTGGTCTGAAATTCACCCGAGCATTCCGAGACCTCATTCAATCATACCAACAAGTCCATAACCACTATCAGGACCTATGCAAAGTCTCCAAACAAATACGGTAACACCACAAAAAAATATCAACTGCCAAAATGCAAATAGAACTTCTCTTAAGTTCAAGAACATTCAAACTTCAAACCAAACGTCTTATTCAAGCCTAGCCAATCCGGAATGAATCCAAATGCTGCACACAAGTCCGAAATGACAAATCGAACCTATTCCAACTTTCGGAACCAAAATCCGAATCCAATATCATCAAAGTCAACCCCCAGTAAAACCTATGAACCTTTCAAACCTCCAAATTGTCAACTTTCGACATTTAGGGCCAAATCAACCTAGGAACCTCCAAATCTATATCCGAACATACGCCTAAGTCCAAAATTACCATACGAATCTATTGGAACTATCAAAATATGAATCTGAGGTTATTTACATAAAATTCAAACCTTGGTCAACTCTTACAACTTAAGCTCTAACCTTGGAACTAAGTATTTCAAATCACTCTAAAACCTTCCCGAACCTAAAGCTACCATCCCCGCTAGTCATATAGAACTAAATAAATATATGGGGAGCATCAAATAGGGTAACAGGGCTAAAATACATAAAATAACTGGCAGGATCGTTATATTTTACCAACCAATCTTTAAAACAAAATTTTCAGAAAACAAGGGGAGCCTTGGCGTAACTGGTAAAGTTGCTGCCACGTGACCAGAATGTCAAGGGTTCGAGTCATGAAAATACCCTCTTGCAAAAATACAGGATAGGGATTAGTATAATAGACTTTTGTGGTCCGGTACTTTTCCGGATCTTGCGCATAGCGGGAGCTTAGTGTACCGAACTGCCCTTCTAACATGACACTTTATATGCAATACAATATTTTAGTACATAAAGACATTCGCACTCGCTTGTCCCCACAAGCACAAATGTATACTTATAAACAACTCATGTTTTAATTCAAATCATGCTCTTAGAGAATATTTAATAAGAAGAGTAAGTTTTAATCAACTTACCTCAAGTCCAAGTTCCAAAATAGTATTACAACGCTCCAATTTTTTTTTAAATGCTCAAACATAGTCAACAAGTCGATATTTACATTTATGAGTTCACATATATCAATAATGCATCACAACAATACAAACTAAATCAATTAAGTGCCCAACACTGAGGTTCAACTTCACAACTTTTACAAAATCCTTATTTCACCATTTGAAGGTCAATCCTTGAATTTAAACTCCAATTCATCGATTAAATGTGTAATGAAATATAGTCATTCTATTATAAACTCAAAACAACATCGTTCAAACAAATTGAACACTATTCATCTTTCCTACCAACAAACTTTTCAATGTCAAAACTTGGGTTCATCTATTCTACTCTTTCAACCACCGTTATAACTCATAAATATCATTAAAATACTCATTTATACTTCATAAGTAAATTTCAAGTAGTGAAAATTACCTTTGGAAGCAAACCATAGAAAATTTCTCTTTTGGTGTTCTTGGTTGATTTGATAAAATCTAGCAAATCCAAGGAAGTTGTAATGTTAATATTAGTGCTATCAACATTAATTAGCACAAACATGGATAAGCACTCACCTTCTATGAGCCAAATGAAGCCCTAGTCGAAATCTGCTCCAAAAGATCCAAAAAACTCCCAAAATTTGAACCCAAATCATCTCTTCCCGACAAGTGAGCCTTGCTCAGTAAAAGCACCTCCACCTATGACCGTTAGGTCCTGGGTTCGAGTCACGCTGGAGGAGAAGTATAGAAATATTATAGATCCTCTTAATTTTGGAGGGGTTTAAAAAAAATAATCATCTCTACCCAACCTAGGGGGTATATATACCCTTTCAAGGTGTGGTTCAGTGCAGCTGGGACTTGAGCCCTCATCTGAGCGCGCACCTGGGTCAGTGAACTTCCTCAGGTGCTCGGGCACGCGGTCGGCGTACATTTTGGATAGTGTTCAGTAAATCAGTCATAACTTTGTGTACAAAAGTCCAAATGATGAATAGTTCGAACCGTTAGAAACAAGACTAAGAGATTTAATTTGATACCCTGTCCACAAGATAACTCTTTATACACAGAGAGTTATGATAATTTGAAGTTAGATCATGTGCAACTTTGGGCTTCTTTTTCCTTTTAACAATTCCAACTTGTTTCAAATTACTTTCTAGACTTATAAACATTCTTATAACTCTCCAAACTATGTGTAACACATTTAGCCAAATGGCCATACCCGTATATGCAAATAATACATTTAGCCTTTAATGATCTTCCAATGACGCCTTAAGCATTTGAAAAATTTTCGGGGTTCTACAACTACTATGTCGACAAAAGGATTATCCTATGATGATCATTTCGAGGCTATTGAGAATGTACTGAATAGGTACTATTCCTAGTCTGTCCATCCAGAAAAGGTCGTATAAACTGAGCTCATACATAAAATTATACTTGTAAAATAGTTGTCATTCTACTTTGATGATTCTTCATTCACTTATTGGATTTGCATGTTCTTAAAAGGTAAGAATAGCAATAGAAAAATTAGCAATGATACTGGATGGACCTTTTTGAATCACTGTTGATGTTTTGACCCTATTAAGAAAGTTTTAAAATAATAACCCCGTGTTAGAATTTTAAATCACGCTCTCCAAATTTTGAAGCACCAATGATTACAAGAAATTTTAGCATCGAAATTTTAGCACAGAAAGTACTGACGATCCTCAAATGTTTCAGCTAGAACGCTGAAAAGTTCTAGTGATATGTCAGAATTTGAGGCCAAATTACTAACAATTACTATAATTACTGAAATTTTGCCCAGCTTGCTTTAAGATTCTAGCAATTAGGGAAAGTCCTACCAAGCGTGTTTTAGAATTTTTATATGGGGCTTTTTTCTCAAAACTTCAGTTAAAAAATTAATGGTAGCACAAAGGTATCCTATTTTTGTCATTTAAGACTTACTTTTAATGGCCCGCTGAGTTGATCAACGGCGGAATGCTACTTACAAGTATAACGTCCCTATTTGTCTGGTCAATGCTTAAGCCACCTCTTGGGACATGTCTATCTTTTCTGTAGTTTTTGTTCTAGCTATGATCATTAGCATATGTTTTCAAGATAAAAGGATTTCAAAAACTAGTTTTTTAAGTTCCGATCCGGTCCAGTTCAGTGTATCCTGAATTAGATACAACAACAACAACAACAACCCAGTATAATTCCACTAGTGGGATTTGGAGAGGGTAGTGTGTACGCAGACCTTATCCCTGTCCTGGGGTAGAAATGCTGTTTCCGATAGATCCTCGGCTCCCTCCATTCAAGAACTCCCCACCTTGATCTTGGGGTGACTCGAACTCATAACCTCTTAGTTAGAAGTGGAGGGTGCTCACCACTAGAGCAACCCACTCTTGTCAAATTTAGAACCAGACGTGGCAGTACTTTATCATGTTACTGGATCACTATGGTGCTAGGATACTCATCTCATTACAAATAGACTCTAAACTGTTAGATGCACCTCCGCAGTCCTCATTCAATAGCTAAAAATAGAAGAAAACTTGTGCATGTGACATAAGAATTAGAATTTAATTAAATGAGAAAAGGTCCAAAATCATCCTCTGTAAGTTTGTGCTTAGATTCAAAGTAGTTCTCTTAAATATAAATTGGTATTTATACTCCCCTAAGCATATGAAATTGGTTTACTTTGGTATAAGTTATCCATTTCCGTCTATTTCTAATGGAGCCCTACAATGCTGTTTGACAAACAATTCTTCCGACATGATGCTTAGATTAAGTTGATGTTGAGAAATTGAGCAGAGATGGATTAGCGTCAATTAGGGGTTTTTACAGAAGAAAGCAACGGGGAAGAATAAGTCTTGTTTTTGAGATTAGGGGCTATCATTATCCATGATCACAGTATCCCTGTCAGATAATGACTTGGACTTTTCCTTACAATCTTTAGTACTAACATTCGAAGAAGTTATAAAAATAATTTTCGCCACATTGAACCGGATTCTCTATCGCTAGAGACTCTTGTGGTCATAGTTGCGGCGACAATTGTTTTTTCTTTTAAAAGTACATTGACGGTTTCTGATAGGAATAGAAGTGGTTGTCTTGGACCAAAAATGCACCATGTTTAAAGGATTATTAGCTTACCCATGTATTTTTTTTTTGTTGGTAAATAAAGAAATTTTATTATCAAGTTGTAAAACTGTACAACACAAAACTAAACTGGCTATCTGGAAGATTGGACAAAGCCCCAATTCCCGTAAGCTACTCAACTACTAACAACCAAATTCAGCTAATACAAAGGATACCAGTTCAAAGCTCTTAACCTATTCTCAAGTTTGCATTTTCTACTTCCTCTACAAAAAATGTACTACACCAGGAGTCTAATTATGACATCCACAGTTCTCTTCTTGTTCTGAAAGATTCTAAAATTTCTTTCTTGCCAAATATAATATACGCACCCAATAAATGTCATTCTGAACACTTTAGCAGTAGGGTTGTTGCTTCTCATCTCAGTGTTTGCCCATTCTATTTCCTCTTGCCACAACTTCAGTTGTCTATGAATGCCTTGCCACTTCAATATTCTACTCCAGATTTCCTTAGAAAAATCGCATTCAAAGAACAGATGGTCAATACATTCTTGTTCTCTGCTACATAGTATGCAAGTCTGGTCAACTGTTATCCCCCATTTTGCTAGTCTTTCCTTTGTACTTAACCTGCCTTGTATAGGCGGGTTAAGGATAAATAACCATCTAGGCACAGCAAAGTTGTTACACATTTATTTCCTCTATGGGGCTTTAGTAAATTCTCCTCTCATTGCCTGATAAATTTTCTTTATAGAGAAGATCTTCATTTGAGTTACATCAACGATCCTTATTCCAGCCTGATCTAAGTACTTTTTAGCTTTAAGGATCTTATTCAAAATTCATGAGGCCTGCTTTGTCTCTACTTCCCATATTTGCCTTCCCTTTACATAATAAATGTGAACCCATCTCACCCACAATTTGTCCTTCTTAGTGCATAAGTTCCACAAGAGTTTACAAATTGCTGCCTTATTCCATGTTTCAATGTGCAAAACATTGAAGCCACCAGCTAATCTGGGCCAACATACTTTTTTCCAGGCTATAGGTGCTTTCTTTGTCAATTCCACCCACTAGACCATAAGAATGTTCTATATATTGCCTCAATCAGATGTATAATCTTATTTGGGAGAACAAAAACTTGTGACCAGAATACTTGAATGGAGAATAGGATATTTTTTATCAGCTGCAACCTCCCAGCATAAGATAGAAACTTTGAAGTTCAAAAGGTTATTTTTCCAAGCATCTTTTCTACTAATGGGTAGCATTGCACCACAGAGAGTCTTTTAGAGTTCAATGGCACCCCAAGGTACCTAATAGGTAGTTCTCCTTTTGCAAACCCTAATATTTTAATAATTTCTTCTTGTAACACAGTATCAACTCCCCCCAAAAAATATAGAGCTCTTTTTACTGTTTGCCTCTAGACCAGAGCAACTAGAAAAATTTAAGAAGCAATCAAACAATAGCTGTACTGATATCGCATCTTCTTAAGGCTAAGTCTTATATTTTTGTTTAATTAATTTATCATTATAGGATCAAATCAATTTACTTGTGTATGAACCACGTATAAATTTAACTATACTATTTTATGGGTAAACAGTTTGGCGCACACCGTGGGGCTTAGACAGTTGTGTAATTGAGTTAACCCTCCCATCTATTTCTAACATGTTTGATTCTTTGTTCTTAGCAAAAATCACTAAAAATGGCAGATAACAATGTGAATATCGCACACAACATTAAGGCCCAGGGAAATCAGCCTCACCACGAAGATTCAATCAGTGACACCCGCAATGAGGAGGATGAGGCCATGCCGGTTCATGGCGGGCAACATCCGCCATACGTTCGAGAGGCCACTCATGATGATGCTGAAGACGAGCACGTCAATGAAACAGTAAGGATCCCAAGGGAGCAACAAAAGGCCATTATGCGCCATCTCTTACGGCAGGATCAGGTCATGACGGAATTGAGGCATGCGTTGTTGGGTGCTTCCAACAATGCGAATGGACGAGGTCCGGTTCCTCCCTGTGCTCCCGCAAATCAAACAATGCAGAGGGTCGACAACAACACCCCGAGAGGCGAAGTCGGCTTTGATAGGGACGAGGGGAATGGTAGCGGATCCGGTAATAACAACGAGAATGATCCCTTTAAAACCAAACTCATGCAGTTTATGAGGGAAATAAATGCCCGAATGGATCAGGTTTCGGTCGCACCACCAGTGTTGAAAGGACCGGACTCAAATAAATATACCCAGTTGCCGTTCAAATCAAGCGCGACACCACAGTTGATCCGAAGCGGTTAAAAATACCAGACGTGCCAAAATATGATGGGACTTCAGATTCTCAGTAGCACATCACCACCTATACAACAACGGTGAAGGGAAACGATTTAGCTCCACATGAGATTGAGTCAGTCTTGTTGAAGAAATCCGGGGAGACCCTCACAAAATGGGACTCTGACATGGTATTCACTCCTGCCCGAGCATTCCATAGATTCCTTCGAGATGCTCGCAGATTCTTTCATTAAGGCCCATGCCAGGGCCAAAAAGGTATAGACCCGAAAGGGTGACATATTCAGGATTCCTCAAGAAGAGTCCGAATTGCTGCGGGAGTTCGTGACTAGATTCCAGAAAGAAAGGATGCTGCTCCCGGCCATACCAGATGAATGGGCAGCAGAAGCATTTACTAAAGGATTTAATTCTAGAAGTTTCGATACTTACCGAAAATTAAAAAAAAGTCTGCTCAAGTTCCAGGCAATAACATGGGCGGATGTTCACAACTGGTACAAGTCGAAGATAAGAATTGAGGATGACCAACTCGGTTTCCCGGCATCAGCCAAGGGTTGGGACCAAGAGAAGAATAAAGAGAAATTAAAGGATGATTTTGACATAGATCGACGGTCTTCAAGGGGTTGGTTTTTGCCCTATGAACAGGCCGAAGGACGCGGCAGAGGTTTTTGGTCAGCGGATAGATTCATTACCGATAGGAGAGTTGATCGCAGCCAGAATAATAGGTCATTGCAGGACAAGGAGCTATCACGTTCTCGAGATTCCTCCCACCCCAGGCTTTCCGAATATAAGTTCAATGTCAATGTAGTGGAGCTATTGTCGGCTATGAGGAAAATTAAAGAAGCACGGTTTCCGAAGCCAATGAGATTCAATCCCAGCCAAAGAGATCCTAATTTGTGGTGCGAATATCATGGGACAAACGGCCACCGGACAGGGGACTGCCGACATCTGGACGAAGAAGTGGTGACATTACCTAAAAATGGCCATCTCAGAGAATTCTTGAGCGATCGGGCTAAAAACAATTAAGGCCGCAATCAGGATAATGCAAAGCCTTCCAAAGCAGGAGAAGATCCTCCTCGTTTGACGATCAACATGATTTTCGGGGGGAACGAGATTAATAGTGTGACATTTTCGGCGGAAAAAAAGACGAAGGTGGTAGTGACCCATAGTAAGAGACTCCTCGAAGTTGCTAAGGACGACATTACTTTCATGGAGGAAGACACAGATAGACTGTTGCTGCCGCACGACGATGCATTGGTAATCTCTTTAAATGTTTTAGATTTTAAAATTAAACGAGTTTTGGTGGACCCGAGAAGTTCGGCCAATATTATCCAGTGGAGAGTGTTGGAGCAAGCCAAGCTCACCGGAAGTATCATTCCGGCCACAAAACTCCTCGCCAGGCTCAATCTAGCAAGTGTGACAACCCAAGGAGAGATCCTGTTACCCACGAATGCCGATGGGGTGATGAAGACGACCCCTTTTGAGGTAGTGGATGATGATATGGGTTACAATATTATCCTGGGGAGAACATGGTTGCATGAGATGAAGGTCGTACCGTCAACATATCATTAATTGCTGAAGTTCCCAACTCCCGAGGGAATTAAACAAATAAGAGGAGACCAAACGGCGGCAAGGAAGATGAATGCAATCTCAGTTTTCAGTAGCAAAGGGAAGGAGCATGCAACATAGTAATAACAGGAACCGGCGCCAGCTCCCAAGCTGAGCGAAGTAAATCAGGGGGAGGAGTCGTCAGAATCCTATCCGATACCAAGATATTTCCAGGTGCTGGAAGCAATGGACGCAACAAAATCCACAACGGAAGAACTTGAACAAGTTGCATTGTTCGAAAGTTCTTGGAGAGGAAGTTCTACTTGGGGACAGTACTAAACCCCGAGCTCAAGTCTGGATTTATCAAATTCCTTAAATTTAATGTTGACTATTTTGCGTGGTTGCATGCGGATATGACAGGTATCCCGCCGGAAGTGGCCGTGCACAAACTAAGCCTGTATCCCAACATCTCTCCGGTAAGATAGAAAAAAGTCCTATTGCCGAGGTCAGAAACAAATTTGTCAAAGAAGAGATAACTCGTTTGCTTGATATCACTTCAATCTGAGAGGTAAAGTATCCTGACTGGTTAGCTAACATAGTAGTAGTTCCAAAGAAGAAGAATAAATTTTGCATATGCGTAGACTATAAGGATTTAAATAAGGCGTGCCCAAAGGACTCGTTCCTATTGCCAAACATTGATAAGATGATTGATGCGACGGCCAGACACGAGTTGATGAGTTTCCTCGATTCTTATTCCAGGTACAACCAAATCAAGATGAACCCGTAGGATCACGAAAAAACTTTGTTCATAATGAACTTCGGCACATATTGTTATAATGTGATGCCTTTCGGGCTAAAGAATGTCGGAGCCACTTATCAGCAGCTCGTAGACAAAATGTTTGAGAAACAAACAGGGAAAACTATGGAGGTTTACGTAGATGATATGATGGTTAAGTATTTGAACATATGTGATCATCTTAAACACCTACAATAAGCCTTTGACATCTTAAGGAAGCATAATATGAAGCTTAACCCCGAGAAGTGTACATTCGGGGTTAGCTCCGGGAAGTTCTTGGGATTCCTGGTGTCGCAAAGGGGGGTCGAGGTTAACCCCGCTAAAATTAAAGCCATCGAAGACATCCCGGACCAGCTATCAAGTGTAAAAGAGGTTCAAAGGCTAATAGGGAGTCTGGCCACTTTGAGCAAATTCATTTCCCAGTCTTCGGAAAAATGCCATCATTTCTTTCCACTCCTTAAAAGAAGAATAACTTCGAATGGACTACGGAATGTCAACAGGCTTTGAAGGATTTGAAAAGGTATTTGTCAAGTCCTCCATTACTGTCAAAACTAGAGGAAGGCGAAGAACTGATGATCTACTTAGCGGTCTCAAGGTAGCGGTAAGTGACGTTTTAGTCCATGAGGACGTAGGTACGCAATGTCCTATTTATTATGTTAGTAAAATTTTAACTTGAGCAGAAACTCGCTACCCATATTTGGAAAAATTGGCCTTAGCTCTCGTAGTCGCCGCTTGAAAACTTAGGCCTTATTTTTAATGTCATCCGATAGCAGTGGTGACCACATTTCCCTTGCAGAATATCCTTCATAAACCTAAACTATCGGGTAGGCTGGCTAAGTGGGCAGTCGAAATGAGTGAATTTGACATAGAGTATAAACCTGGGACTGCGATTAAGTCATAAGTTTTGGCCGACTTTGTGGCCGATTTTAGTCCGGGACTGTTACCTTTGGCTACCAAAGAAGCAGTGATGGTGTCAGAATCGACATTGGGAGTTTGGACCTTGTTCACGGATAGAGCTTCCAATGTGAAGGGGTCCGGGCTTGGCATAGTGTTAACCACGCCCTCGAAAGAAACCCTAAGGCATTCCATAAGAACTATTCCCCTGACTAACAATGAAGCAGAGTATGAAGCCTTGATTACAAGACTCGAGTTGGCCCGGGGACTGGATTCCAAGGTCATAGAAATCAAATGTGACTCCCAATTAGTAGCAAATCAGGTCTATGGGATCTTTGAAACCAAAGAGGAATGCATGCAACAATATGTAGTAAAATTACAGGCTCTGCTCACTCGGTTCAGGGAATGGTCAATTACGCACATCCCGAGGGAAGAGAGTGTCGAAGCCGACACACTACCAATATGGGATTGTCCATGGAAATGAAGGGATCAGACTTCGGTACGGTCATACAACTTATGCATTCGGTATTGGACACAGACTGCTATTATGAAGTAATGCGACCAACTTGGTCTGAGACTGGAGAAATGAGATCATAGATTGTCTCGAACACAGAAAACTGCCTGAAGATCCCAAAGCATCTCGGGTGTTGCACACTAAAGCAGCTCGATACAGCTTCAAGGGAGGTCAATTGTATAGAAGATCTTTTCAAGGCCCGTTGGCCCGATGTTTGGGGGCTTACGAATCCAACTATGTTATGTGAGAAGTCCAAGAAGGGATCTGCAGGAATCACTCAGGTGCGGATTCCTTAGTGTCAAAATTAATTAGGGCAGGATACTACTGGCCCCGGATGGAAAAAGACGCCAAGGCTTATGTTTAAAAATGCGATAAATGTCAACGCTACGCACTGTTGGTACATCAACCGATAGAGCCACTACAATCAGTTTTGTCACCTTGGCCGTTCATGAAATGAGGGATGGATATAGTCAGTCTGTTGCCACCAACCCCCGGTAAGGTATGATTTCTTTTGATTTCAACTGTCTATTTTTCTAAGTGGGTTGAAGCAGGTCCTTATCAGAAGATCGGCGAACGCGAAGTGGTAGATTTCTTGTGGGAGAATATAATTTGCAGTTTCGGGATATCGAAAGAGATAGCCTGCGATAACGGGCCATAGTTTATAGGCACAACGGTCACAAAATTCCTTGAAGACTTAAAGATCAAAAGGATCACATCATCACCCTATCACCCAAGCGCAAACGATCAAGCATAATCAACAAAGTGATTATACAATATCTCAAAAAGAGATTTGAAGCAGCCAAAGGCAAATGGCCCGAAGATCTTCCAGGAGTACTATGGGCGTACCGAACAGTGGTCAAATCAAGCACGGGGGAAATTCCTTTCTCTCTTGCGTACGGAGCAGAAGACTTGACCCTGGTGGAAGTAGGTAAACCTACCTTGAGATATTTTTGGGCGGACGAAGAAACAAATAATGAAGCAATGTTGGTCAAATTGGAATTGCTCAATGAATGCAGGGACTTGGCGCATATAAGAATGGCAACCCAAAAGCAGAGAATGGAAAGATATTATAATCTAATAGCCAACCTTTATTAATTTAAAGTAGAAGACTTGGTTTTAAGGAAAGTATGTCAGAATACCCGGGAGCTCAATGCAGGGAAGTTAGGTCCAACACGGGAAGGCCCCTGCCGGGTTTCAGCTGTCACCGGGAAAGGGTCATACGAGTTGGAAAATCAAGACGGAGTAAAGTTGCCGAGCAACTGAGCAACTGGAATGTGGCACACCTCAAGAGATATTATTGCTGTTGCGCCTCGCCTATACTGAAAGTATATGCTGCACTCTTTTTCCCTTCGTCCAGTTTTTGTCCCAACTAGGTTTTTCTGGCAAGGTTTTTAACGAGGCATCAATAGAAAGCATACTACGAAAGAAGATTCGTCAGCAGAAATAAGACCTTTAAACGACAAGGCATGCAAGCAACGAGCCACTACAGAGCGATTATATAGTCTTTTGCTCGGTAGCAAAGTTCCTATCGGGAAATAAAGTTTGTTGTCGGACAAAGATTACCCGACCATTCACAAGTGCAAGCTGCTGGGGGATTGTTAGATAATATTTGACTTGATAGCAAAAATTCCTAAAGGGGAGTGAACTTTACTATTGAACTGAAAATTATCTAACCATTCTCTAGTGGAATCTTTGAAGGAACAAAACTTCTAGTGTTCAAATTCGCATTATTTTCATTCGAACACTGGGAGGGGGGGGAGGGATTATACGATAATATGACAACAATGATTGCCATATCGACCTGGAACATGGAACCCAGAAACAGAGTTGTAACATCAGGACCGGGGACTGCGCGACCAACCCCGTAGAAACAAGTTGTACAAATTAGCCACAAGTAATGGCAATTTCTTTTTAGCACAACTAATGCTTATGTACTTTTGAAAATGGAAGGAATAAAGTAAAGTCCTTTTATTTTTATCTTGTTTCTTGTCTGAACGATGAACTAATTTTATTATTTGAAAGTTAAATAAGTAATTCAAATGCTAGTGCCATAATGAACACGAGACGTCCTCTTCAAGAGTACCGTAAACATAAGAGGGCCCTCTTTTATGAAACCCTCATGTTAAAGGGTCAATTTCGGAAGAATTTATGCCCGAAATCCAAATATTATCGGTGAAAAATACACCCGAAGCCTTGTTTATCTCGGCGCGGAAATTTTGCGAGAATACCTAAACGAAAAGTACGAAAAGAGAAAAACGCGCACAATACTTAAAGGAAAAGGTACTTCTATTCATAGAAAATGTGCCAAGTAGCACAAATACAAAGAAAAGAAATCAAAAAGCTAAATTACTGCACCCCTAGAATTAGGAGGAAGAGAAGCATTTGCACCCCCGGAAGAAGTAGGCGGATCCGCTGCCGGCTAAATATCTTGACCTCCACCATCTTGGCCTTCAACATCATCACCTTCCGATTCCTCTTTAGTTCCAGAGAACTCAGAACTGGAACCAGAAGAGTCGGTAGCATCAGACTGGACCGGAAGACCCCTTCGGGCAGTTGACTCCAGCTCAGGGCCTTAAATATTTCGGCATCAAAGTCAATGACGCCCGCTTTGGCCTCTTCCAAGGTTTTTCTCCTCATGCTATACAAAGGATATATTTTTTCAACAATGAGGGGAGCCGCTCAGCGCTGAAGTTCTTCTTTAAGATGGTCAAACTTGGTTGAGAGGTTATCTCGCTCGGATCTAGTGGCCCCGAGGTTGACATCGAGCTCACTAACAGTAGAGTTAAAAACTCTATTATGCTCTTTAACTTTCTTATGCCTCTCTTCCAACATGTCATACTTCCACTCGGCAGCAGCAACTTCTTCAGCTTTGGAGTTTAAGGCCGCCTCCAAATTATTCAATCTTTCAGTAGAGGAAGCCTCACGATTGGATGCAGCAAGAACGACATTGTGGACCTCGACCTACTTTGCCCTAGCTTCTTCAAATTGTACCCTTAACTGGGTGGTCTCTTGGCTAAGGGTCACTACCTCTTGCTCGCTTTGCTACAACTGAGCCTCCAATTCAGTAGCCTCAGCAGCTCAGTCTTCCAGTTTCGGGAGGCAGGCAACAATCTAATCCCGCTAGGCCAACAACTGATCCCGTGCGGAGGTAAGTTTTTCTTAATCAAGGATCAATCACAGAAGACCCTCAAAAGCAAGGAAGTTAGCCTACAAAATAGAAGTACAGATTAAAAACCCTGCCACAACAAAGATAAAAGGAACAACAGAAGGAACAAAGACCGTACCGCTGCCGCGTTATGCATGGCATTATTCATCAAACACTTTCTATTGATAGATTGTATTTTATTTCTGTCCCTTTCCGAAGCCAGAGGCTTCAGATAATTAGCATATTCTACTGGACGGGACAATAGATGACATCCGGTAGAAACTGAGGGGGTAACACTCCTCTTTCTTTGAGGATCATCAGAGGGGACATAATAGTTATGCCCTAAATTACCATGAACTGGGGACTGGGAAGAAAGGAATCCTCTTCTTAAACGACAGCGGCCGGTGGAGATGATGTAGCAGTTGCCGGTGGCAAAGGCAGTGTTGGCAAAGAAGGTGGTGAAGTTATTGGCGTTGTAGGTTGCGAAGCAGCTGCGGCAAAAGCAATGCTGGTTGTTGATTGCTCACCAACCGAAGGCGGAAAAGAACTGGCACCCAGCCTCACGGTACCAGAAACGACGACTGGAACTTGGAAGCGTGAGTTAGCATCTTTCCTAGAGCCCGGGGACGTCTTCCTCGGTTGGAGTAACTAACTCAACAAATTGAGCATTTTGTTGAGTTGATGAAGGTCGTCGTCTTCTATGTAGAGAAGCCCCCTCATCACTGGCTACTCCATCATTGTCGATCACTATAGTGTCTACGACCGGCTCGGGCGCAACACTTGTCACCGCAGGGCCCACGGTTGGCTCAGGCGCAACACTCTTTGCCTTTTTATTTTTACCCCCGCCCTTGGAGGAATGATGCCTCTTTGGTTACTTGTTCTCCGGCCGGGGACTCCGAGAAGAAACACTTGTACCAAAAACAGTCCCGGTGACACCTATTCGGGTAAAAGCCTCCTGCAACAACCTTGCCGTATCGACCGAATTGACCAAAACGTCCTCCTCGGAGATGGTAACAAACCCTTGTGGTAGAACTGAATTCAATGGGAGAGAAAGGTTAACCAACTTTCCTTTACGAAAGGTAAAAACAAGATGAGTTCAACCTACCATGGTTTTTGGCCTTCCACCCGTAATTAAGGGCCAGCTCTTTCCACGTGCGAGTCTCGGGCCTAGTGACGTCCAAAATCTTCTGGACCCATTGTTCCAAGCCTTCAACCCTTGGTGGTGTCCACCGAGTTGCTGCAATAGTAAGAGAAGAAGGATCAGTAACAGCATGGGACGATCTATAACTTGAAGAAAAGATAAGCGAAGAACTTACGAGTATGGTTTTATAGTTCAGGAAAGGATGGAGTCGTGGCCAGAATGATATCCCTGGTGGAAACTATAACGAACTGCTCTATTCATCTGCGGTCATTGTCATCATCCATGCTGGTGAGCAAAGCATGGTGATCACATTTGCTAAAGTTTATCATTTCCCCAAGGAAAATCTTGGGAGAATAAAGGTTCATCAGTCGAGCTAGGGACATCTCTTCTCCCATCTCCTAGCATAGGCGCCGAAGACAAGCGACAATCCACCACAAAGAAGGGCTCACCTGTGCCAAGAAAACTTGGTAACGAAGAAAAAACACCAGGATAACGGAATCAAGCCCCTCGCTCAATGAGAACGGACCCAAAGTAAAGGGATACATATAAACAACGTGAAATTCTTCTTGTAGAAGGTTACTCTCTTCGCCAGGTTAGGAGTAATGATGTTCAAATCTTGACAACCGCAATCTTTCTTCATAGCAGGGATGCTAGAAGGACGGATAGAAGAACAATACATGCCGATAGCCAAAGTTCGGGGGTTAGCAGAAGGGTACTTCTCTTCGAAGTCCTTAATTGTAAAAAGCTTTCTGGGAATGATGGTGCTCACCGTGGGAGGAGCAGCATCATCAGCATTTTCTTTGGTTTTTGAAGCACTGGAATTTTTGGAAGAAGAGGCCATTGTTATCAGAAGAGAATAAGGGTTTTTTTCTCTGAAGAAAAAGGTTAGAGGAAGTGGAAAACGAGTATGAGTTGAGTAAAGAATGTTTGAGAAAGTTTGAAAAATAATGAAGTGTAAAAGGAGAAGGTTGATGCATATAAGTAAAGGAATAAGCGGCTAAAATCGTGGCCATAATTACCTCGATAACCGGCAAAAGTGTTGCTGAATTATGGGATGACGCGTGTTCGAGGCATTAAATGCGGAGAGACGTGCGTCTAATCAAACCTCAGAAACTTTTCAGATGGGATTAGAGAATTTTCTGCCAATAAAGGTATCTTTACCAACTTTCCGGTGAAACAAGGTTATGCCACCGTAAAGCATGGAGACTATCTCTATAGGGTAAAATATATTCATATTAAGTGCTCGCATGATAAAGCGACACGTGGAGCCGAAGACAGAAGTCGACCAAGTTCGAAGGCAACGATCTTGTTTGTTCCCGAAGAGAGTGGTGTTCATGAAGGAGAAATAAATGCTTGCCACCCGGTAGCATTTAATGGACAATATATTATAGCATTAAGTAAACAATCCGTTACAGAAAATATCACATTCACTGCCTACTGTGATACATTCTTCAACAACTCTCATAATTGTCATTTAAGAAGAGTTTGATCCTAATACCTTGTTCCCTAGGAAATATTATAAATAGAGAACTCAACAACCATTGTAAGAGGGAATTTTCTGACAAGCTAATAATATACTTTGCTCAAAAGCTCAATACTATTTTATTTTCTTGCTTATCAATATTCTTTTTACTACCTCCGGAAGCTCCGCTCCCGGAACCGAGATTTCTGCTGTTTTATTTCTATTTCAAGGCTAAGTCTTATATATTTTTTTAATTCATTTATTATATTAGGATCAAATCGATTCACTTGTCTATAAACTACGTACAGATTTAACTGTACCGTTTTATGGGTAAATAAATGTATAATATATATATATATATATATATATATATATATATATATATATATGTGTGTGTGTGTGTGTGTGTTAAAAGTCCAAACGTTTTTTCTTTACAACCTGCTTTATTATAAAATGAAATAAATTTTGGTTGGTGCATTTCTTCCTTCCTTCCTTTTTTCCCCTCGTGTTCTATTTTTTGGTGTTATACGTCCTAGCTGTGGTAGCACGAATGGGTTACTGGATAATTGAAAATGTAAGATGGAACAAGAAGAATCTTCTTTGTTATATTCTATAGCAACCAAGTTCGAGCGGGGGCATTTCATATATATATTTGGTATAATTCACATGTTCTGACTAGTGTTTTAAAAGGCGTGGGTTTGAGGCAAGCCGTTTTACGTATGTCTCAGCGAGGCGTAATTCCCGCCCATATATATTTAATTTTTAATATTTTATAAAATAATATAATTAAAATAAATATTTTTAAATAGGTAATTACTAGCTTTTCGGTGTTGAAGGAAAGAGGCTTTAAACCTTCATCGACGCCAACACACTGGCAGGGGGAGCAGCATGGAAAGCGAGGTTCCCCACCCTTCTCCGCGGGCTTTAGGAATCGAAACCGGACCAAGCTCGCACACAAGCCTGCTACCAAGCAGGAGCAAAAAAAAGGAATATGTTGAATTGGGACAGGAAACCATTATAAGCCAGCCAACAAGCAAAACGAGTTCTCATTCAATTACATAAAAATTGAAGAAAACTATAAATAAGTGAAAATATATATAGATACATGTGCTCCATCCCCACTAAAAACTAGTCAAAATAATTTATTATATGCTACTTACAAGCACAAGTAACTTGAGTTGAAAAGAATAAAGTTTTCTTATGAAGGAACAAAAAAGATGACTAACCTACAATTTGAACCTTAAATTTGCTGCTAGGGAGGAGAATGAAATTTTTTTTGTATTTGTAAAAAAAGAAAATTGACTGTTCGTTGCTTTTAGGAGATAGTAAAAGACTAACGGACAAGATAAAGAATTGAAAAAGACCATAAATTAGGGCTTCTAGCAATAAAAAAGATCTTGACTTTTAAATTTGATATTTCAGTTTTTTTTTTAAATTTTTTGAGTAATTACAAGTTGACTTTTGAAAATTTGGGTATTTTATTATTGATTTATTCAGCAAATTTTATTTTAATTTGAAAAAGTATTTGAGGCTTACTCCTCACTGTAAAAACCCGGCTCAACGCTCGGAGATACACCCCGAATTGCTGGGCGTACGCCTCTTGAGACTTTCGTCCTCCGCCGTCGCCTTCGAGAAATTTTGGTGAACTCTCACTCCCTCTCTATTTTTTATTTAAAAACAGTTTAAAGGCGATTCACTTCCTTTGCGGCATTAGAAACATGTTAATGACCTCCTACCATTATCAGCACAGGCATATTACATTCGCTCATTTTTTCTACTGTTGTGCAGAAAATTCCTTAACTATGATGGCTCAAGCGAAGACCATTAGAAAATCATGAGCAACACGTCCCGAAGTATTCTTTTTGCCATTCACCCGCCCTTTCATTGCCTCAACTGAATAATTACATCCACCCCGCCCGCCTGCCTCGACAAGCACCAAAGTACCACTCCGTTGTACAATGTCTTCCAAATTTGAACGACTATAGCTTCCATCTATAATGATCTAAATTTGTCAAGCCACAAAATTTTTGTGGTGGTCGGTCTCACCATCCATTTCCTGAAGATTTCCTTTATTACTCTCTTTTCTTTTCTTCACATGTTATAGACCTTCCAAATTATTTATCTAGTAATACTTTCAACAACAAAAAAAAAGGTTCAAATCTTATGATTGAACCATTTGCCTATGAGCAAGCAGGGTCGACGAAAATTTAAATCTGACCAGAGTATTCAAATATGACATGGTTAGTTTGTCCATTTTGAAAATGGCAAAGCCTTATGCTAGTGAAACCTATAAGTTAAGTTGAAGGAGAAGGGGCAATCCACAAGCTGACATACTTTACAAGTGTTTTGTGATTTTATCATCTACTAGAGTCTTAAACCGTAGAGTTGAAGGATTTAGTAGTCAGTAATATTGTATAGGGTAAAAATATGCTATGCTAAGTAATTGTATAAGAGAGTAACACGTAGATCCGAAGGCAGAGGATAGCTAAAATCGAAGACAACTATTCCATTTGTTATCGAAAAGAATGATGCTCATAAAGATGCAATAAATACCTGTCACACGGTAGTATTTAATGGAGAATATTCTACAACATTTAGTACACTGCCCGTTATAAAGAATTTGTCATTTATGCTCACCGTTACGCATTCTTCAATGGCCCTCATAATTGACATTAAAGAAGGGCATGATCCTAGGACCTTCTTCCCTAGGTGCAACAATAAATAGTGAGCTCTATTATTATTGTAAATGACACGAATTTTCTGGCAAATCTATTCAAAGCTCTATACAATTTTATCTTCTTATTTTTTAATTTCATTATTGTTGTGCCTGGAAGCCTTGCTCCCGGAATTACTATTTCTGTTATTTCATATTCATCTCAAGGCTAAGTATTGCATATTTCTTTAATTCTTTTATTATTTTATGATCGAATTAATTCACTTGTCTAGAAATAATGTATAAATTCAACTGTACCGTTTTACGAGTAAATAATTTGGCAACCATCGTGGGCCTAGATAGTCGTGTAATTAAGTTAGTCCTTGCCTCTTTTACTGACGTATTTTGATTATTTGTTCTTAGCAAAAATCACAAAAAATGGCAGATAATAGTGTTGACAACACATACAATCATGAGGCCCAAAGAGACCAACCTCAGCACGGAGATTCAATCAGTAACACCCGCAATGAGGAAAACAATGCTATGCCGGTCCACGGCAGGCGGTACCCACAATATGTTCGGGAGGCGACTCCCGATGATGCTGAAGATGAGCATGTTGGTAAAGCAGTAAGGGTCCTACAGGAGTAACAAGAGGTCATTCTAGGCCATCTCACACCGCAAGATACGGTTATGACATAAATAAAGCAGGCATTATCGGGTGCTTCCGATAACGCAAATGGATGAGGTCCAATTCCTCCCGGCGCTCCCGCAAATTAAACAACGCAGATGGTCAACAATAACACCCCCAGGGTCTAGGTCGGCTTTGATGGGCCCGGGGGGAGGGGGGGAGCGGTTCCGGTCACAACAACGAGAGCGATCCCTTCAAGAATGAGCTCTTACGATTTATGAGGAAAGTGAATGCCCGCATGGACCAAATCCCGGGTACACCACCAGTACTGAAAGGGCCGGACTCAAAGAAGTATACTCAGTTTCCGTATAAACCAAGCGCGGCACCAGAATTGATCCCGAAGCAGTTTAAAACGACCAACGTGCAGAAATATGATGGGTCTTCGGACCCTCGGAGCATATTACCATCTATACAATGGCGGTGAAGGGGAACGATTTAGCTCCCCACGAGATTGAATCTATTTTGCTGAACAAATTCGGAGAGACTCTCACGAGGGGAGCCTTGATGTGGTATTCGCTGTTACCCGAGCATTCCATAAATTCTTTTTAGATGCTCACAAATTCTTTTATTAAGGCCCATGCCGGGGCCAGAAAGGTGCAAGCCCGAAACATCGACATATTCAGAATTACACAAGGAGAGTCTGAGTTTCTACGGGAATTCGTCACTCGGTTCCAAAAGGAGAGGATGTTGCTCCCGGCTGTTCCGTATGAATGGGCAGCTGAATGGGTCGAAGGACGCGATAGAGGTTTTCGGTCGGCGGACAAGTTCGTTACCGACAGAAGATGTTACACCTCATATTTTCGTATGTAAAAATATGACATAAGTAAATTGATGAAAGCTCGGAAATGAGATATTACATCCCGCATTTTTGTACGTAAAAGATTCGTCGTAAGTTAATCGACGTAGACTCGGGGATGAGATTATTTTTGAGGTTATAAGCATTTATGCTACTTATAACACGCGATAAGTAAAGTGCCGTGAAGGTTAAAGGATAAACGAATCAAAGACAATGAGTTTCGTTGAAGATTGTCGATTTGGAAAAACAAATATGGTTCGAGCTATAATACCCGAGATGTATAAGGTATGTTAAAAGTGAGTAGTATTTTAAGTAATTTGAGGTAATTCTTAATTATATGGGTAATTATTTAATTATTGAATAGTGGGAGATTATCAAATTAATCATAAGATTAGTGGTTAATTAATGGTGATTTTGGATAAAGTTTGGACTACAAAAACGCGACAGCCCATTAATCTAAACATTGTGACTCCTATATAATACTTGAAAGGTGGCAAAAATTTAGTAAGATTATGTGACATTAGTCATCAAAGTGGGGCCAACTCAATTTGACAAATCAATAACCTCCCTTCAATCATAAAATGGAAACGGAAGTGCATATGTTTGGGAGGCAGCAAATCTTTACTTTAATTAGAATTCAACCAAAATTCCTACAATTCCTTATCCACACAACAATCAGAAGTGAGAAGTTAGCAATTCTTATAAGATTTCAACAAATTTCATTCTCAAACCACTTCAATCAGATTCTAAACATTACATTGACAACGTGATTTATTCAACCAAAATCCAACAAAGTTTCTTAGCACAATTAGCAGCGCAAAAATTTTGGGGTTCTGAAGGAGTACGGTGCAACCTTTTCCAAGAAAATCATACGGATTTTTCCCTACTCAATGTATGTTAAGGCTATCCCTTCTTTCTTTTTGGCATGATCCATACGATACAAACGAAATGAGTAAACACACAATTTTTATAAGTGACTTTATTCATAGAAGTATTAGGGATTCTATGTTATTGATTCCCCATGCGAATTATTATTATATCTTCTGTTCATGGGTCTCA
The DNA here is from genome assembly GCF_000390325.3 of Nicotiana tomentosiformis. NCBI lineage: Eukaryota > Viridiplantae > Streptophyta > Magnoliopsida > Solanales > Solanaceae > Nicotiana > Nicotiana tomentosiformis. The sequence goes on from NC_090822.1 coordinate 42,965,008, forward strand.
GAAAAATACGTATTTGATAAAGTTTATCCGAAAGGTATATTGAGTTTATGACAATCTAAAAAATCTTATGAACGTAATTCTTATGCATTTCATCCATTTATAGATGTACATTGACCCATGACCAGATGGCGTTATATACGCGTATATTATATGTATATGGGATATGGAAAAAGGTTATGGCGTTATATACGTACCACCACCTGATCAGCTGGTATACGTTGATGATTTGCCCACAGTGGCCGCAATGATATGGTGGGATGCCCTCATAGGCTTGATGATGTTATGAACGCATATACCAATGCATGGTATGACATTTATACGCATATGCATGACATTATAAAAATGAAATGATTCACAGAGCTATGCATACGTACATGTCGAGTCTTTTACTCCATGTTTCTCTCATGTCTATTATTTACTGATTTTCATTCCTTACATACTCGGTACATTATTTGTACTGATGTCCCTTTTGCCTGGGGACACTGCGTTTCATGCCCGCAGGTCTCGATAGACAGATCAAGAGTCTTCCAAGTAGGCAATCAACTCAACGGAAGATGTTGGTGCACTCCATTTGTTCCGGAGTTATTTATGTGGTCAGTATGATTAGGACATGTACTGATTAGTATGGCGGGACTCTGTCCCGACCTTTATGACATTTATGTACTCTTAGAGGCTTGTAGACATATGTCATGTATGTGAAAGATTGTACGGCCTTGTCGGCCTATGTTTTGAGTTTATAAATGATGATGTTGGCCTATTAGGCCCGTATGTCACGTGTATATGATGATGTAATAATAAAGATACGTTATGTTGGTACTCGGTTGAGTAAGGTACCGGGTGCTCGTTGCGGCCCATCAGCTTGGGTCGTGACAAAAGTGGTATCAGAGCAGTTCTGTCCTAGGGAGTCTACAACCCGTATCTAGTAGAGTTTTGTTTATGGGTGTGTCGTGTACCACACTTATAAGCAGGAGGCTACAGGGCATTTAGGATTGTCACTCTTTCTTCTTACTCTAGACCGTGTGGTAGAGCTCAGCTGTAAGAACTCAATTTGCTAAACTCTATCTTATTCGTAATACAACGATGCCTACATCCAGAAAGACGAAGAGATATAGTTATGGAAGAGTTGAGTCAGAGGAACTCAATTTTTGCATCATGCTTATGATGGATAAATATGAGGTATTCGGCAGATCATGTGTACACTAAGACGTGTAAGCCTCTTGATAAGGAACCTTAAGGCAAGAATATTTATCCACCTTTATGGTGAAAGATAATGAGAGATTCAGTAGATAAATACAAGTTTCAAAAAGTAAAAGAAGCAAGATGAAAAAGGGGACGAGGTATCCAGTTTATAAAGATTATCATTATTTACCATTCAGGAAGGGAGATATAAGCATTTTAAGTTACCTTCAACAGTGACAGATGTATGTACAGTCAGCCACACCGATCTCAGTTATGCCCTATGGGAGCTAATAGAGATAGTTTAAGAGAAGGACAAGTTATCAGGATCCGGATGGAGATAGAGTAATCCAAAATAGTGGATGGTTTGGTAGAGGATAGAGCAAACGTGGTAATGGATCTCCTTGTAAGACACCTCGATGGTGCACTCTAAAATAGTACAGCTAGATATGAGTACTACAAAGATAAGCACTGGAAGCCTAGAAGGGATAAATATTACCTTACTGTGGCTCACATCCCTGGTAGAAAGAGAATGTTAGGCAATTCGAGGAGCCAGTAGATGGAGCAAGGGGAGATAAAAGCAAAAGAATGTCTTGTTCGGGTTTTAGAATAAAGTGATAGGCATAAATGTTTGCGGGAAATAAGGAAGAGAGTTAATGAAGCGTTATGAGTAAGATGTGATACATGGATGACAACGGTAGATAAAAAAGATGACAGTATTACAAAGTCTATAGTCAGGTGAAGTAAAGGACGAGAGGTGACAGGCCTTGAGACAATAAAAGAGTATAGGCCATAAAGTCATATCCTCATTTCGAGAAATAAGTTCGTGACTCCAACGCGATTACCAAAAGAAAAAATTAGACCCCAGAGTAATAAGAAATCAGTATGGATTGGTGAACAAGATAAACTAAATATGAATTAGGGACTGAATGGTTCGATAATGGTCGACATCATGAGAATTTTAGATTTTATTCCGGCGATAATAGAATGGACGACAGAAGAATACCCTTTAAAGGTTATATAGGAAGACGCTTCCCTAAAGCAAGCAAGGTGAGTAAAGTTAAACTTAAGAGACTATATGTGCCAGTTACACTAAGTGTCACCCTCGCGAGTGAGGAATTTCGTTATCCTTGGTACAGAAGGATTACCGTGAGGCAGGTAAGGATCATCGATGATGTGAAAAGATGCCAAAGATGAGAGGGTAAAACATCTGTACGTAGATCATCGTAGCACTAAATCTTAGTGCTCCCCTAAAGGGGGGAATATGTAGTGATGTGGTATTAAGTCAGAATTAAGTGGTTCTAGTAATTATGGAATGGTAAGGGAAGAATGCGAAGAGGAAAAAAAATGAAAAAGGGATGAGATTGAACTTATTCAAAGCCTACAGATATGCTACATTCCAGAACATTATGCAGATACAGAAGGAAGTAAGGGTCCCTTCCCGAGATGTTATTGATAAATTAGGATCCAGTGCGAGACGTAAGTTAATGCAAAGGAAATAACCCAAGAATGATTACGCAGAATATTAATATGAGAATGGGCCAATGAGTAGTTAGCAGTTGATCCAGGAAGAGCCTAGTTATGGCTAAACAAGAGGACACAGACAAATCAACAGACTGTGCAAGATGAACATAGTGAACCCCAATATGGGGAATTCAGTCTCACAGATACGACATCGTGATCCTTGAGAAATATTCAGATAGGATTTGGGGTAATAAAGGTACCATATGAGTGTTACGGAAATAAAAATGTGTCCCACTAGGAAGACAGTCAAAATATCAGTTCACAAGCAACCCTACAAGCATAAGGGCGTAGAGGTAAGTAACTACGGGTAATTATAGGCGAGGAAGGACATCAAAAAAATTCCATCGGATATACGATGTGATAAGCTCATAGCTTTACAAGAATCAGAGGATCCTCCCTAAATACTACAATGAAAGACTAGCTGAGGAAGTAAGGAAGAAGGCTTCAACCTAAGCTTAGTAACCTAAGGAGGAAATGGTCTTATAACAACAGTCTCACAACAACATTGTATGCTCTCCATAAGGAACTGGTACCTACCATGGCTAAGGAACGGGAAGAAAAAAATCAAAAGTAATATTCAAGATCATATGAGTTGCACGAAAATTTCGACATGCGTGGGAACTAAGATAAGCCAAGTATACATGCAATAAGTGGAAAAATGACTAGGAAAAGTAATTGCTTACATTAAAAGAAAGTGGAGAAGGAACGAAATGAATTATTCGATCAGTGATCCAGAGTGAGTTACGTTATGAATGCACGTAAGATTTCGGAGTATTATCCATGCAACACATATGTGATAATCATACAGCCGTAGAAGACTCCGGTATAAGTAAAAGAAAGAATTGAGCCCAGGGCATAGACAAAGGATGGAATTGTTAGAAGATTGTATCATGGATAGTCTATAGCGCCCATGATATGATAAAGTAATAACTAATCCCATGAGCTGCATATCGGAAGATAGTTTAAGCCTACATGAAGGCTGACTAGAAGGAAGAGGAAACTAAAGAGTTACATCAACTCAGTAAATCAGGAGTCTGATTATTGGACCAAGAAAATTTTAGACCTCGTGATTGAGAACATTGCAGGATCACTCTTAAATATAAGAGAGATAGTACATTAACCATATTCTATAACGGCTCTACGATAAAGCCATTCAGAAAAGTACCACCCTTACAAGAAGTCAGTATGAAGCTCCCACCAGATTGTGTGTGCACTAGAGGTGCAAGTATTATAATAGAGCTTCAAGTTGTGGATGTGAATTATACCTATGTGAAAGGGAGGTCATGAAAGAAATAGAATACGTGATGCGAGATTTTAAGGTAAGTAAGGTAAAAGTGAACAACGTACGAGATACTTAAATGTAGAAGGTTGGGAATAGTCCATACTACGGATAGAAAGCTAGAAGCGTGGGGATTCAGTATCCAGGAATGATAGCGGTGTCGTTAGTGACAAAAGTGCTATTTCTAGGTATCGAGAGGTCCAATTACGAGAGTAAAGAAGAGTTAGAAATGATGTGATGTCTCGCTTGATATTCCAGAATAACGCAAGGGAATCTATGGTACAAGCAAGTTGAAGGAAGGTTACGAGTAGTATAAATGAATATGTGTAGGTCACAAGCTAAAGTATGGTAGAGCGACAAGGTTTTGGAAAGACATGAGTAAGAATAAGGAATGGCAAGTGAGAAGGTTACGGGAATGGATAAGTTATCAGGATTAAGTCCATAAAGACAAAAGAGCTGATGGTTTCTCTAAGTTATAGAAAGTTCAGCCTGAATGAACTCAAAAGAGTCTAAGACTAATAGCATTTAAAAAAGATGGAATGTTGCCCTGGTAGTAAATTGAGGGTATACTTGTGATAAATGAAGGATGACGTTTGGACCTTCGATTGAGTGATGGTTTGAAGGGATTTCATGAATTGTACAGGATTAAAATACCCACATAAGTGAGTCATATTGGGATGCTATAAAGTATGGTTATTGAAGTACAGTATCGCCCCTAGGTGGACCAATCTAATTACTCCAGATGTCCCCAATGAGATGTGAGCCCTAGCGGCAGTGTTACATAAGAGATCAAGTTAGCAGCGGCAGATGATAGATCAATATTGAGTTGAATCAACAATGGATGGACACAAGTCACAAAGTATGAGGTGAGATTAGGCCGTCATTCTTAAGATGAACAAATAACGAGGAAGCATTAAAGGACTTAGATTTATACATATGGGATAAGTAATAAAAGTAACCTAGAGTTCGGCAACATACCTCAGTAACGATAAATCAAAGTAAGAAGTTATGGTATAGTATGACCTACCTAGATGCGGTAGAGTCATACGAACGGATAAGCAGACCTATGAAATAAGATATAGCAATATTCGTAAGTTTAAAAAAGGGTACCGAGCAAAGAACTTCAAGTATACCTATAGATGCCCAGAGGGACATCTTGTCAAGATCTGTATATGTTTACAAAGTGAGGCCTAGAGATTGGCTAAAAGCTGGAAGGAAAAGAAGAGAAGAGTCGCATCGGCGCACTTACAAAGTCAGAGTCATACAGGATGCATGACAGGAGGTAGCAACAGTTACGAGATTGGAAAGATCTCGACCACAAGTCATGGTATGAGAAAGAGGACTAAAAGGGGAAATACCCTAGAATTTGGATTTATTCAAAGAACAGTTGCCTACATGTCTAGAAGAATATTAAAGTATTCGCAAAAGCAATGGGTTATGAGAATGATAAGTGCATCGATAACATTCGAGGAAGAATGTTCCAAAGGGGAGAATGATGTTACACCCCATATTTTCATATATGCCATAAGTAAATTGATGAAAGCTCGGAAATGAGATATTACATCCCGCATTTTCGTACGTAAAAGCTTCGTCGTAAGTTAATCGATGTAGACTCGGGGATGAGATTATTTTTGAGGTGATAGGCATTTATGCTACTTATAACACGCGATAAGTAAAGTGCCGTGAAGGTTAAAGGGTGAACGAATCAAAGATAATGAGTTTCGTTGAAGATTTTCGATTTGGAAAAACAAATATAGTCCGAGCTATAATACCCGATATTTATGGATTAGTGTCATACAAAGTACTACATGACCATGATTGTAAGATGTATAAGGTATATTAAAAGTGAGTAGTATTTTAAGTAATTTGAAGTAATTCTTAATTATGTGGGTAGTTGGTTAATTATTGGATAGTGAAAGATTATCAAATTAATCATAAGATTAGCGGTTAATTAATGGTGATTTTGGATAAAGTTTGGACTACAAAAACGTGGCAGGCCATTAATCTAAACATTGTGACTCTTATATAATACTTGAAAGGTGGCAAAAATTTAGTAAGATTATGTGACATTAGTCATCAAAGTGGGGCCAACTCAATTTGACAAAGCAATAACCTCCCTTAAATCATAAAATGGAAACGAAAGTACATATGTTTGGGAGGTAGCAAATCTTTACTTTAATAAGAATTCAACCAAAATTCCTACAATTCCTTATCCACACAACAATCAGAAGTGAGAAGTTAGCAATTCTTATAAGTTTTCAACAAATTTCATTCTCAAACCACTTCAATCAGATTCTAAACATTACATTGACAACGTGATTTATTCAACCAAAATCCAACGAAGTTTCTTAGCACAATTAGCAACACAAAATTTTTGGTGTTCTGAAGGAGTACAGTACAACCTTTTCCAAGAACATCATACGTATTTTTCCCTACTCCAGGTATGTTAAGGCTATCCCTTCTTTCTTTTTGGCATGATCCATACGATACAAACGAAATAAGTAAACGCACAATATTTTATAAATGACTCTATTCATAGAAGTATTAGGGGTGTCTATGTTATTGATTCCCCATGCGAATTATTATTATATCTTTTGTTCATGGGATACGTATTTGATAAAGTTTATCCGAAAGGTATATTGATTTTATGACAATCCAAGAAATCTTACGAACGTAATTCTTATGCATTTCATGCATTTATACATGTACATTGACCCATGACCAGATGTCGTTATATACGCGTATATTATATGTATATGGGATATGAAAAAAGGTTATGGCGTTATATACGCATCGCCACCTGATCAGTTGGTATACGTTGATAATTTACCCACAGTAGCCGAAATGATATAATGGGATGCCCTCAGAGGCTTGATGATATTTTGAACGCATATACCAATGCATGGTATGACATTTATACGCATATGCATGACATTATAAAAATAAAATGATTTACATATCTATGCAGACGTACATGTTGAGTCTTTTACTCCATGTTTCTCTCATGTCTATTATTTATTAATTTTTATTGCTTACATACTCGGTATATTTTTTGTACTGACGTCCCTTTTGCCTGGGAACACTGCGTTTCATGCCCGCAGGTCTCAATAGACAGGTCGAGAGTCCTCCAAGTAGGCAATCAGCTCAGCTGAAGATGTTGGTGCACTCCATTTGTTCCGGAGTTGCTTATGTGGTCAATATGATTAGGACATGTACTGATTAGTATGACGGAGCCCTGTCCTCACCTTTATGATATTTATGTACTCTTAGAGGCTTGTAGACACATGTCGTGTACGTAAAAGATTGTACGGCCTTGTCGGCCTATGTTTTGAGTTTATAATTGATGATGTTGGTCTATTAGGCTCGTATGTCACGTGTATATGATGATGTAATAAGAAAGATACGTTACGTTGGTACTCGGTTGAGTAAGGTACTGGGTACCCATCACAGCCCATCAGCTTGGGTCGTGACAGAAGAATTGATCGTGGTCGGAACAACAGATCATTGCAGGACAAAGAAACGTTAGGAACACGGGATCCTTCCTACCCCAGGCTATCAGAATACAACTTCAACGTCAATATGGTAGAGTTGGTATTGGCTATGAGGAACATTAAAGAAGCAAGGTTCTCGAAGCCGATGAGGTCCGATCCCAGAAAGAGGGATCCCAATTTGTGGTGCAAATACCACGGGACAAATGGCCACCGGACTGGGGACTATTGACATCTGCGTGAAGAGGTGGCATCACTACTGAAAAATGGCCATCTCAGGGAATTCTTAAGTGACCGGGCCAAGAAAAATTACGGTCATAACCGTGATAACGCGGAGAATTCAAAAGCAGGAGAAGACCCCCTGCGCAAGACGATCAACATGATCTTTGGAGGGAACGAGATCAACGGGGTTACCTTCTCGGCAGCAAAGAAGACGAAGGTGTCAATAACCCATAGCAAGAGACTCCGAGAAGTCGCTGAAGACGACATCACTTTCACGGAGGATGACGCAGGCGAACTGTTGCTACTGCACAACAATGCATTGGTAATTTCTTTTAATGTACTAGATGTTAAAATTAAACGTGTTCTGGTGGATCAAGGAAGTTCGGCCAATATCATACAATGAAGGGTATTGGAGCAAGCCAAACTTATTGGAAGCATCATTCCGGCCACAAAACACCTCGCCGGATTCAACCTCGCAAGCGTGACAACCCGAGGAGAGATCCTGCTGCCCACGAATGCCGAATGGGTGATGAAGATGACCCTTTTTGAAGTTGTGGACGGTGGTATGGGTTATAACATTATTCTGGGAAGACAATGGTTACACGAGATAAAAGCCGTACCATCAACATATCATCAGTTGCTAAAATTCCCAACTCCCGAAGGGATTATACAGATAAAAGGCAACCAACCGATGGCAAGAGAGATGAATGCGATTTTGGTCTCCAAAAGCAAAGGGAAAGAGCATTTGGCATAGCAATTATAGGAACCAGCGCCTTCTCCCGAATCAAGTGAAGTTAACCAGGGGGAGAAGTATCAGAATCTTATCAGGTGCCAAGATACTTCCAAGTACCAGAAGAGACGGATGCAACAAAGTCCACAACGGAAGAGCTCGAGCAAGTTGCATTGTTTGAAAAGTTCTTGAAGAGGAAATTCCACTTGGGGACAGGACTGCACCTCGGGCTCAGGTTTGGCTTTATTAAATTTCTTAAATATAATGTCGATTGTTTTGCGTGATCGCATGCGGATATGACAGGCATCCCAACGGAAGTGGCCATATACAAGCTAAGCTTGGATCCAAACATCCCTCCGGTAAGACAAAAGAAATGCCTTATTGCGGAGGTCAGGAATAAATTCATCAAAAAAATAGTAACTCGCCTACTTGATATCGGTTCGATCCGAGAGGTAAAGTATCCAGACTGGCTAGATAATGTAGTAGTAGTTCTTAAGAAAAACAATAAATTTTGCATGTGCATTGATTATAAGCACTTGAATAAGGCGTGCCCAAAAGACTCGTTCCCACTGCCAAACATCGATCAAATGATCGATGCAATGGCCGAGCACGAGTTAATGACTTTCCTCGATTCTTATTCCGGGTACAACCAAATTAAGATAAACCCGGAGGATCAGGAAAAGACTTTGTTCATAACAAATTTCGGCACATATATAATGTGATGCCCTTCGAGCTAAAGAACGTCAGAGCCACTTATCAACGGCTCGTAAACAAGATGTTTGAAAAACAGATAGGGAAAACAGTGGATGTTTACATAGACGATATGCTTGTTAAGTCTTTTAATGCAGGTTATCATCTTAAGCATTTGCAAGAAACTTTTGACATCCTAAGGAAGAATAACATTAAGCTTAACCCTGAGAAGTACACGTTCGGGGTCAGCTCCGGCAAGTTCCTAGGGTTTCTGGTATCACAAAGGGAGATTAAGGTAAACCTTGATAAGATCAAAGCCATCGAAGACATCCCGAACCAGCTATGAAGCATGAAAGAATTTCAAAGGCTCACAGGGAGATTGGCCGCTTTGAGTATGTTTATTTCCCGGTCATCAAAGAGAAATGCCACCGTTTCTTTGCGTTTCTCAAAAAGAAAAACAATTTCTAATGGACCCCAAAATGCCAACATGCTTTAAGAGATTTGAAAAGGTACTTGTCAAGCCCTCCGTTACTATCAAAACCAAAGGAAGGTGAAACACTATAAATCTACCTAGCAGTCTCGGAGGTAGCGGTAAGCGCCGTTTTAGTCTATGAGGATGAAGGTACGCAATCTCCCATTTATTATTTTAGTAGAATTTTAACAGGAGCAGAAACTCGCTACCCGCATTTGGAGAAGCTGGCCTTAGCTCTCGTAGTCACCGCTCAGAAGCTAAGGCCTTACTTCCAATGTCACCCGATAGCTGTGGTGACCACCTTTCCCCTGCGGAATATCCTTCACAAACCTGAACTCTCTGGTAGATTGGCCAAATGGGCCGTCAAAATGAGTGAATTTGACATAGAATATAAACCTAGGACTGCGATTAAGTCACAAGTTTTGGCCAACTTTGTGGCCGATTTCAATCCAGGATTGTTACCTCTGGCAACCAAAGAAGCAGTGATGGTGTCAGAATCAAAATCGGGAGTTTGGACCTTATTTACGGACATATATTCCAATGTAAAGGGGTCCGGGCTTGGCATAGTATTAACCATGCTTTCGGGAGAAACCCTGAGGCAGGCCATAAGAACGGTCCCTTTAACTAACAACGAAGCAGAGTATGAAGCTTTGATTATAGGACTCTAACTGGCCCGGGGACTAGATTTCGAGGTCATAGAAATCAATTGTGATCCCAACTGGTGGTAAATTAGGTCTATGGGATATTCGAAACCAAAGAGGAGCGCATGCAACACTACGTAGTGAAGGTCCAGGCTCTGCTTGCTCGATTCCGAGAGTGGTCGATCACTCATATCCCGAGGGAAGAAAATGCAAACTCATGATATTTATTCAGTCAAGAACAGGAGAAATGACAAAAGAAGTGAAGAATGTACTGTTGCGGCGTTGTGCATGGCATTGTTCAACAAGCACTCTCCCGAGAGAGCCTGTATATTTTCCCAATCTTTTTCTGAAGCCAAAGGTTTCAGATAGTTAGCAAGTTCTACCGGCCGGGATAGCAAATTGCATCTGATGGAGACCAAGAGAGTAACGCTCCTCCTCCTTTGCGGATCTTCTGAGGGGGCAACATAATTTTACCCCAAATTCCCATAAACTGGGGACTGGGGAAGAGGAACAACCTCTTCTCGGACCGATGCGGCCAGTGGAGATGATGTAGCAGTTGTTGGTTACCATCATCCATGGTGGATAGTAGTGCATGGTGGCCTCACTTGCTGAAGTTAATCATCCCCCACGGAAGATCTTGGGGGAATAAAGGTTCATCACGTGAGTTAGGGATAACTCCTCCCCCGTTTCTTGGCATAGGCGTCGAAGTCAAGCAATTGTCCTCCACACAGAGGGACTCACCTTGGCCAAACACACTTGGTGGAGGAGGCAAAACTCGGCAATAATGGAGTTAAGCTCTCCGCTCAAAGAAAATATCCCCAAAGTAAAGGGATACATATAGAAGTACGTAAAACCCTTCTTGGGTAAGATTACCCACTCCACCAGATCAGGAGCAATAATGTCTAAGTCCTAGCAATGACAATCTTCCTTCACAGTAGTAATGCTGAAAGGACGGATGAAAGAAGGATATCTGCTAACGGCCCATGTACGAGGGCTAACGGAAGGAAATTTCTCTTCAAAGTCTTTAGTTGTGACAAGACTTCTAGGGATGATGGTGCTCCCTATAGGAGGAGCGGCTTCATCAGCTTTTTTTTTGTTCTTTGAGGAACTGGTAGTTTTTGAAGAAGAAGCCATTGTATGTTATAGAAGAAGGAAAAGCTTTTCTCGTATGAGGGGAGTTAAAGAAAGGTTGAAGAACAGAGTACAAATTGAATGAAGAGAGTTTGAAGAATTATGAGGTGTGAATAAAGGAGAGTGAAGCGTATAAGTAAAGGTTTATGCGGCTAAATTCGTGGCCATAATTACCTCGATAACCGGCAAAAGTTATGCTGAATCGTGGGATAACGCGTGTTCGGGGCATTAAATGTGGAGAGACGTGCGTCTAATCAACTATCAGAAGCTTTTTAGAGGGGGTCACAGAAATTCCCGCCAAAAAGAATATTTCTACAACTTTCCGGTGACAAAGTTATGTCACCGGAAAGCAGGAGAACTATCTGTATAGGGTAAAAATATGCTATGCTAAGTAATTGCATAAGAGAGTGACATGTGAAGCTGAAGGTAGAGGATAGATAAAACCGAAGATAACTATTCCATTTATTACCGAAAAGAATGACGCTCATAAAGATGCAATAAATACCTGCTACCCGGTAGCATTTAATAGAAAATATTCTACAATATATAATACACTGCCCGTTACAAAGAATTTGTCATTTATGCTCACCGTTATGCATTCTTCAATGACCCTCATAATTGACATTAAAGAAGGGCATGATCCTAGGACCTTGTTCCCTAGATGCAGCTATAAATAGTGATCTATGTTATCATTGTAAAGGACACGAATTTTCTGGCAAACTTACGCTATAATCTATTCAAAGCTCTATACAACTTTATCTTCTTATTTTTTGATTTCATTATTGTTGTGCCTGAAAGCCTTGCTCCCAGAATTACTATTTGTGCTATTTCATCTTTATCTCAAGGATAAGTATTGCATATTTCTTCAATTCTTTTATTGTTTCAGGATCGAATTAATTCACTTGTCTAGAAACCACATATAAATTCAAATGTACCATTTTACGGGTAAACAAATATAGTAATACTTAGTGTACAACATGCCTTGTTTCTGACCTATAAAAATTAAAACAAGAGAGCAAAGGTCTGATAGATGATATTGTTATCTATTTGTTTTTGTATGTATAACATGAATAGTATACATAATACAAGAATTTAATTTGGGGATGCTGATCATAATTTTCTATTGGTCAATACGCACCCACATTCCACGGCTAGGCACGCCGCGGTGAACCACAAAGAGTAAGTAGTAGCCTGGAGGAGATAGCTTGCCAGAGGGTGGTGCGACTACAGTGACCTGTTGGTTTGTTGCAGATTTAAGCTGCAAAAGGAGCAATCTCTGTCCCTGAGAGTAGCCATGGGTGGTGAAAGGTGGTGCATACATGGTTACCTTAATGTCAGTTTTATCTACAACTTGATCCAACTTGATATTGAGACTGAAGTCCTGGCCATATCTCATTTCCTTGTTGGCTCCATTCTCAAGAATTTGGGGCCTATGCTGATCCAACTCAGGTGCCAAGTAAGGAGGTGAGAATTTCTCCACTCTCAATTCAGTTGGGTACTTAGCCTGATAATCATACAAAGCATGTGTATTGCTGCCTGCCACCAAAATCTTACCATCTGGCAAAACAGCAGAAACAGAATGGTACATTCTTGCAATCTGTGTAGGGGCCAATTCCTTAAACCTGTGTCCTTTTGGCTTGGTTGGGCTGTAAATAAGTGGGACAAGATTAGGTTCCTCAGCAGCATCCCATGCAGAAGTACCTGTTTTAGCTCCATTAATGATCAATACATCTCCAGTTGGAAGAAGCAACATGTCTCCCATTACTCTTGCTGAGGGCATTTCTTCAATATCCCATTGAGCTCCTGCTTTGTTTGATAATAATATCCTTCCACAATCTTTCAATGCAGGGAAGAATTGTCTTGGCGGATTCTCCGAGTACTTGAAGGCATCATGAGTATTTCCACCACAAACAATGACTTCAACTTCAGCATCCTCAGGCTTAGGAGTATTGAGATTGATTGGCAAAAGTGCGGACATTCCTGATGCCGGATAGTTTCTCGAGCCTCCAGCAAGTTTAGGAAGTTCGCGGATTGTTTTTCCACTATAAGGGTCGATGATTATTGATCTATCATTGGCAAAAATATATACGCTCCCATCAGGGAGAAGATTGACGAATGGGTAGAGATTGTTCTCTTTCTCGTCTTCGGTCTCAGCAAGGAAATTTAACCCGAATTGTTGCACCTGGAATTGCAATTTTCCTGGTGGAATGATTTCGTAGTTGTGTGCACCACGACCTCCAACAAGAATGAAGCTACCGTTCTCAAGCATGTGTTGAGTAGCGTACCTGTTATGAATTTTTGGAAATTGTGAGTTCTAATTTTTGAAAAGGGAGTGTTACTTGTCTTATTTTTTGGGTTACTCATTATAAACATTATCTTTGAGATGAACTGATAGTATGCACGGATAGTGCATAGAGTTAAACCCTTTGAAAAATAAAATTGGAATGATATTGTACCATCTCATAGCAGCAAGCCCGTTGGCATTTTCCTGGAACTCGCAGTTATCACATGGATTCATGATTCTGATACTTCGGATTCCTTCTTTAAAACCTCCCGTGCTTATTAGGTCGCCGTTAGATGACAAACCTCCCGATGAGCACCATGGATCACTCATTATCTGAACATCAATTGAAGATAAGAAAGAATGCCCATTTATATTAAAGACAGCTGTCTGATTTAAAAACTGAAAATCGATACGGAAACAAAATGTAATTGAATTCAACTGCTATCGTTTTAAGATACAAACGTTCAGAAAATAAAGGTTAATTAAATTGTATAGGAAATAAGAAATGCACATAATGATATAAAAGTAATTATGAATTAGTGATATTCAAGAAAAACCTCTTTAGTGCAATTGCGGGGAAAGACTGATCCAGTAGCACAAATCTTTAGCAAACTTCCTATATAATATAACAGCGAAGAAAAAAAACACTTGTATATGTTTTGTATATAAAAATCATTGTATATGCTGGACCGACTGAGTTTTGGTCTAGTTAATTTGTAAATATTTCACTTTGTAATTAGTGAAATGCTAGGTTACCAAAAAAAAAAAAAGGAAGAAGAAATCTTTTTAATTGAAATCCACATGCATATGTATGCATGCGTGTGTTGGGTAAAATTTCGTTCATAAAAATAGGACATGGACATAAGCAGGTAACAAACCTTCAATGTCCTAACTTGACCACTCTCAATGTCATATTGAACGGCATGAGCAAAGCAATCTGTCTCACCAGGCCTATCTGGGACAGGCTTGCAAAATGGAGGGTTGTGTTGAATTGCTGATGGTCCAAGATTTGTGGTATCAAACCAAACAGCCTTGTTGTTTGGCATCAATTGTATATGCATGGCTGCAACACCAACATTTGGTGAATGCACCATCCAACCACCAAGATTTGCCGTCTCGAAATCCGGCTTCGCATTGACGGCCGGGTCTAGTGGTGCTTCTTCCTTTTCTTGCTCCTCTTCGGGAAAAGGAAATTCGGGAAATATAAGGTCATGTTTCTTGCTTTTCTTCTTGTTCTTCTTCTTGCCGTCGAGGTGTTTCAAGAATTCCTTAAGTCCTTTTGGGGAAGGATCAAATATGCCAACGGAAGAGTCGTCATCATTGTCAAAGCCTAGGTCAATAGGTTTGTGTCTAGCGTAGGATGAAACAAAAAGTAGAGGAAGAAGAACAAAGGCTTTGATGTAGATAGCCATTGAAGAAACCTTTTACTAAATTTCTTCAATGGCTTCTTGATTGCTGCCTCTTATTCTCTCTATTTATAACGGGAGAAAACATGAGGAATAGATACATTTATCAAGAAAACCACATATTAGTTCAAAACTATTAACCGTACCATCTCACATAATTTTCGCTAAGGAAAAGAGGCAAAAAGAAAAATAAAGAAAAGGAGATTTACTAAAAATAAAGCAAAAAGGAGATTTACTATAAAAAACAAAGAATTTGTTTTGCAATGGTAGTTCTGTGATTTTAGTAAAATCTAGGAGCTGTTATGATACTTAACTTTTCCAAAATATGTAGAAGAAGGCGACCGCAAAAATTTTCCGAAAGAGGCTCGTGGGAGCGGTGGCCAGTTCCATTAGCCCAA
Source organism: Nicotiana tomentosiformis (assembly GCF_000390325.3). Lineage (NCBI taxonomy): Eukaryota > Viridiplantae > Streptophyta > Magnoliopsida > Solanales > Solanaceae > Nicotiana > Nicotiana tomentosiformis. The sequence goes on from NC_090822.1 coordinate 42,980,449, forward strand.
AAGCAAGTTAAACGCTGGAGCTACCAAATGTGAGGATCACTCTTAGGCAATTCCAAACTCCAATTATTTTTTAATTTAAGCTTTCACTTTTTTAGGAACAAAATTGAGCTCCTTGCACTTTTATAAAAAGCCAACATTTTCTGTGCTTGTAAATAAAGTTCTCACTAATTAGTGCACTTTGTACGCTGATTTCTCCTAAATCTTTTCTAGCATGGTGGAGGCTTGGGCAGTGGAGGATATATATAGATTTTCTTTGAAGCTAGCAGGAAAAGATATACGTAAGTTTATGAGAATCGAACTTTAAAACTCTAAAATGTAAGGTAATAGTTCTATTATCACCACTCAATTCTCTCTTTCTTTTTTATTCTTTTTTTTTTTTCCAATTTTATTTTGGATTCTATAGTGTTTCAAGAACTCCTTTATACTGAACTAGGTGATTGAATTCATATGTCAGAATATTAGAAGTACCAAGGCTAGGGATGATACACGAAGCTGCTCTTTCTTTAAGTTACAGCTTTACATATGCATGCACATGATATTTTCTTCAAAAATTTGTCCCACTCTTTTAAGGACGATGGAAGCCTACTGGATCTGGATGACTCATCTCTTGGTTTCGATACAGATGCAGAGGCAAATACAACAACAAACCTTTAAGTATATATTTCCTGAACGGCAGCAGTGGTGCGCCTTTCACTTCTTTCATGGAGGTTGCAGTGACCGTAAAATTTGGGCAAGAAGAAAACTAATTGGAGGAGAAAATCATTTTCATTCTACTCAAAATGAAATATCTGTACAAATAGCTAGTCGTTCTATACACTCTACGGTCTCAACTAAAAATAACCGCCTTTCTCGTGTTTTAGCTAAGGTTCCTCACATGCTCCAGCTAAAAAAACAGAAAATATATAAATAATATATGCTAGGTATTTACAACACGCATACACATAAGAAGCTTCCAGACACAGATCCGACGACTGAGTGCATGACACGTCACTTAATGAATTAGTCCCCTGATCACAAGTGTCCCTTCTTTGCTTCTTGAGCCAAACCGTGAATCAGATGTGTGCCTCATTTGCTTCATCTGCTAAACTCGTAACCCTAGCCGCCAGAGTCTTCTCTGAGTTTAGCACCATTGCCAACACCTCCCCTCAAATTGGAGGGGGAAGAATGAACCCCAAACTTGCCCAAAATATCATGATGAAGAGGCCTAGAGAAAGGTTTAGTGAAAATGTCGGCCAAATGAGAACGGATAGGAAGAAAAGAAAGAGAGATGTGACGAGACTAAAATTGCTACCTAATAAAATGGCAATCAAGCTCAATGTGTTTCGTCCACTCGTGAAAGACGAGATTTTTGGCGATGTATATAGCAGTTTGGATATCAGAATGAAGGGGAATGGGTAGAATATGAGGCATAGACAAATCTTCAAGAAGACGAGCTAACCAGGTTAACCCAGCAACGACCTGTTGCATAGATCTGTACTCCGCCTCAACAAAAGACAAGGAGACGGAAGGTTGCTTCTTGAATTTCTGAGAAATAGGACAGCCACCCAAACTGATGAAGAAACTTGTCACGACCCAAAATTCCGCCTTAGGTGTCGTGATGAAACCTAGTCTCTAAGACTAGGTAAGCCGATTACTTACAACAATTAAGCCAGTTTAACAATGATATTTTAAAATAGAGTTTAATATAAATACCGAAATAAAGGTGAAACAAGCCTACGCGACAATAATCACAACAACCTCCAAAAACTAGGTAATACAGAGTCACAAACTCTAGCTAAATACATAGAAATATCTTCAAATAAAATACAATATTGTTCGGATATAGAATTAACAGTATAATAAAAAAGAAAAGGACTCCAAGGGACTGCGACGACCAAGCAGCTCTACCTTGAATCCTCGTGATCAAGAAGCTAACTCTGCGTGAGTCCGTTATCTCCAATACCTGAATCTACACAAAAATATACAAAATTATAGTGTGAGTACACCATGGTCGGTACCCAGTAAGTATCAAGAATAACCTCGGTAGAGAAGTGACGAGGTACAAGTCAAGACACCTACATCATAATAACCTGTGCAATAAATAAGTATAAAACTAATTATGGAAGCAATAAGCAGTAAATGACAACAAGGAATAAACATATGATATAACCCTAAAGTAATCCGAATATCATTAAGTACCAGTGAAACCAATTATGGGGAAATCACACAATCACACGAATATCATCAACATAATACCCCTAGGCCATCACATATCATCCTTGACATAGCCACCCTTATCTCTCCGTATTGATAACATCATAATAGCCACCCTTATCGCTCTGCCAAGACATTTAACATAATAGCCACCCTTATCACTCTGATAGCCACCGTATCATTCCAATAGCCACCCGTATCACTCTGCCCTGACAATATCATTAGCCACCCGTATCACTCAGAACAATTATCAACAGTGAGATGCCACCGTTACGCTCCGCATAACGACAATCAATCCACAAAACTAATTCACATATGTTAACATCACAACAACACGACATATCAACTCGTACCACAAGTGCCCATAGGGCACAACCTCTTAACATCAGCAACACTAATATCACCACAACACATAGCCCACGGCTCATCACGATGTGTAAAACATCTCAATAGAAACAAAATGAACGGGGAAAGTAACTCAAATGAAAAATGCCCCATTAAACAACAACTTCAACTAAAACAGGTTAATGACTTACAATAACTTTAACTTCAATTAATTGCTTAAGAGTAAACTCAATAATGAAGGTATTTTCATGAAATGGCAAACTTTGAATTCTAGTGTATGACATAAGCTAACAATGAAAGAGATGGCATGAACTTGCAACTACGTTTAAATACATGAAAATAACCCGACAGTGAAAGGATATCATGTAACAACAATTTCAATTAGGAATAACTCAACAATAGAGAAACTCATATTACAAATAAAGAGGTAACAACTTTAAATAAAGCATATATTAGTAAACTCGACAAGTAAAAGATATGACATGTGCTAACAACTTCAAATAATTACATAAAAGAAGCCTAAAAGTCTAAACCGGTCAATTTCCACATATAAGCCCGAGTACGCACTCGTCACCTCGCGTACACGTCTTTCACATAATTCAAATAATACAATCAACCCAAATCCTAAAGGCTAGTCCCCCCTCCCCCACAAAAAGTTAGGCAAGATACTTACCTCAAAGAAGCTAAATAGATACTCTACAATAACCTTCTCATGTGCAACAACCTCCGGACGACTCGAATCTATCCAAAATAACTTAATATCATAAATAAAAGCCATAAAAAATAATTCCGGATATCAAAGCTTTGATCTTTAATGAAAACCAAAAAGTCGACCCCGAGCCCGCACCTCAAAACCTGACAAAACTCACAAAATCCGAACGTTTCCAACCATACCAAAATTATCTAATTTCGACATCAAATCGGTCTACAAATCATCATTTTTGTGTTTTAGAAAGTTTTTACAAAAACCTCCAATTCAAATCACTAATTTAATGATAACAACAAAGATGAAATCATGAAATATAACCAAATCCGGGTCAAGAACACATAGCCCAATTCAAAGAGTGAAAATCCCCTCCAAAATCGCCCAAATCCGAGCTCTCTAACTCAAAAGTGATAAAAATATCATAACCCTCGAAATAGAGTACTTTTATATTCTGCCAGGTATCTATTCATCGCGATTGCAGAACATTCCTCGCGATCGCGAAGAACAAAATGAAGGCTGCCAAAAATCACCTTATGCGAACACGTAACTACAGTCGCAAATGCGACTCACAATGGCCACAACTTACGCTATCGCGAGCCACCTTATGCGAACGTGACGAGCAAAATACCTGGCCTCTCCAGCATGGTCGCCCACTACGCGATCACGTAACCCCTATCGCTAACACGCTGAGTCAACACTCCACAAGTACGTGATCGTGAACCATACACTATGAACGCGAAGAAGGAAAATTGCCGGTTCTCCAAACACCCTATGCGAGCACGACCGACTATTCGCGATCGCGAAGAAGGATATTAGACACCAGCAATCAACAAATTCCAAACCTGAAGAAATGGCCCATAGCCCATCCGAAATACACTTAGGGTCTCTGGGACCTAGTTCGAACATACCAACAAGTTCCAAAACATAATGTGGACCTGCTCGAGGCCTCAAATCACATCAAACAACATTAAAACTACTAATCGCACCTCAATTCAAGCCTAATGAACTAATGAACTTTCAACTGCTACAACTCACGCCGAATCATATCAAATCAACTCGGAATGACCTCGAATTGTGCATACAAGTCCCAAATGACACAACGGAGCTATAACAACACCCGAAATCGCAATCCGAACCCGATATTAAAGTCAACTCCCAATAAAACCTCTCAACCTTCCAAACCTCAACTTTCCAACTTTTGCCAAAATGCATCAAATAAACCTATGGACCTCCAAATCCAAATCCGAACATATGCCTAATTCCAAAATTACCATACGAAGCTATTGGAATCATCAAAACACCATTCTAGATTCATCTAAACAAAAGTCAAACTCCTGTCAACTCTCATCACTTAATCTTCTAAAATAAGAATCATTCTTCCAAATAAATCCTGAATCACCCGAAAATATAAACCGTCCATATACGCAGTCATAATATGCAATACGAATCTTGTTAAGACCTTAAACCACCGAATGGAATGCTATAGCTCAAAATGACCGATCGGGTCATTACATTCCCCCTTCTTAAACAAACATTCATCCTCAAACGTGCCAAGATCTATTCCGAAACCATGAAATCACTGAATGAACTCAGCATATATATACTCATCGGTGACCCCACGCCACCGCAATCCATAAAAGCTCGACAACACCATCTCAGCTAAAGATTATTCCTTCCACCCATACCGATAAGCCTTAGAACTAAATTTTCAACATACGATCATTTCCCAAATACCCGATTCCCACATAAACGAACTGTATCAACCTCAACCAGTTGCAACAGCTCATGCATACACCCACAAGGTATAACCACATGACGTAACACATCATCCATATGCCCAAAGAAACAACTCTGACTGTAATAACTATTCATTACCACACCCAGTACCAGTAAATAGCCTCATATCGACTAAAACCTTGTTCCAAACTATCAAAACACTGACAATGATGCAAGAAACATGAAGATCTTATAACCACTCAACCAAATCAACAAGTCATACCCAACGCCACCTGGGCACAAGCCTCACAATCTAAACTCACTAGCACAACTCGACTATGACTGAATATGGAAAGAGAAACACATGAGAGAACTTATCGAACAACTCAACTAGTACAACTCCTCACCGGTATCATACTACGAGTCCATTCCCTAAGGGAGAACAAAACATATGAACTAATCACAAGGATCTCATCCTAATATAACTCCATCGCGGCACGTAGCCCAGCCCAAATATCTCAATCCACACGGAAATATGAGGATCCTATCCTCAGCTCTGAATCACAAGTAGAATACACATCACACAAATCTGAAACCTTTTATTAACTCAATTTTGCGAAATAAAATGTCACACCCCAACATCGGGAAGCGCGACCGACGCTCAACCGAGTGAACCCGGTCGCGCAAGTCTGTTAAGTACTTTCTACCCCACTCACCCATGATCAAGAAAACAAAAGACATGATTTCATTAATTAAATAGTGGGAAGTTCATACATACAATATTAAACCGTTTCATTAGCTATTTCGCCTTTAAGTCTCAAAATACACATACTCTTATAGTCTGAGTGGAACAAGTGATCAAACACAACATAACTTATTTAACATTTCCAACACCCGTATACAACCCACATAGTGTCTACGGAGCCTCTACAGATACAAAAGAGTGTAAAGAAAGTGCCGGCAACAAGGCCCCGACTATACCTCAAAAAGTACAACGATATAAACAAAAGATATATTACATGACCCCGGAATGAAATGGGGCTCACCGAGTCCACTGAGAAGAGGATGCAACACCTATCTGTGATCAACACTGTCTGCTATAGAACCACCTGCATCTATTTAAAGATGCAGCGCCCCCGATAAAAGGGACATTAGTACTGTCGAATAGTACTAGTATGTATAGCTAAACACCATCTCAATAGAATGAATAATAATATAAGGGAAACAATCAAGGATTCAATACGAGCTTCAAACAATATTAAAACATCAAGTTAAGGATCACATAGATTTTTAAGTCAAATCCCGCATTATTAGGTTGGATGGTTTTTTTTAGTGCCAATATATCACAATCCACAATACCACCGTGTTTTTAAATGGAGTCCGATCTTGGCCCGATCGGCTAAGACATCTCATTTGAGACATCAACCATATTCACTATTTCATTCACAATACCACCGTGTTATTACACGGAGTCCGATCTCGGCCCTATCGGCTAAGCCATCTCATTTGAGATATCAAGCATGCTCACAATTTCACTCACAATACCACCGTGTTATTACATGGAGTCTGATCTTGGCCCATTCGGCTAAGCCATCTCATTCGAGACATCAACCGTTTCAATCGATCATCTTACTTCATATTTCCTTCCTATCTTTTCAGCACATTGGCACAAGTGGTGGCTTTAATTATAAAGTCGTTCTTGGCACTTGGCCTTATTTCATAATTCAGGTTCTTTTCCACAATCCAACATTATTATTATCATCAATAACAAAACGGTTTTCATTCAAGACTCTTGATTTCACAAGTGAGCAAATTTAGAATTCAAGGCACATAGAGGCTTTTCACACAATTTGGCATAACAGTCCTTAATCAAATTTGACTTGAAGTCTAGGCATATTAGCACATATTCTAAGTCGAGCTTAGCAAAATATGAATAAATCCAATCCATCCCCATAATTACATCAAAATCGACCATCCCCAATTCAATGAGATCGACCACGGTATCCCGACCACGTACCGTGACCACACAACCCCTATACACCCTTGCGGCCACAATAGACTCCCCAACCGGAGTAGATACAGAGAACGGCTCATGAAGCTGTTCCTGTTCTATCCCAAATTCCATAGCAACATAAGGGGTAACATAGTACAAGGTGGAACCGGGATCAATAAGAGCATATACATCATGGGATTGGGCAGTCAATATACCTATGACAACATCTGGAGAAGCCTCTGAACTCTAGAGACCACTCATAGAATAGAAACGGCTGGGTCCTCCTGAACTCTGCGCACCACCCCTAGTTGCACCGCGCCCTGCTGGTGCTAGAGAGCCTCGAGCTGGAGGGGGTGCTGAAGATGTAGCAATTGCAGAACTGGATGGCTGTGTTGTGCCCCTGCCCGCACCCTGGCGGGATGAACGACACTCCCTCTGAATATGACCCCCCATTCCGCACCCGTAACATACCGGCATGTCCTGGTAGCAGATCCCCATATGCATCCTCCCACACATGAGGCATGGGGGCCTCCGCTGCTGCTGGAATCGCCCTCCTAATCGGCCCTGATGGCGGGACCCCCTCGTGCCCTGATTGGGCCTGAAGTGACTCCCCTACTGCTGACTGTGCCCCGCTGGCGGTGCACTGGTTGAAGACTGAGCATAAGACTGGGATGGCCCTGATGAGCCTCCCTTAAAAGCTGATCTCCCACCACCAAATAAATCCCCAACGTTGCCCGCGGATCGAGCCCTACTGCTTCCCTCTCGCTCCATCCTGTCCTTTAACTTTCGGGCCTCTGTAGCTTGAGAAAATGCCACCATCTTACCATAGTTCATATCAGAAATTAAGGCAGTTGTGGAAGCCTCATTAATAACCAAAGGGCTAAGGCCCTACACAAATCGACACACTCTGCCCTCTATGGTGGGCATCATGTGTTTTTGACAGGCGCATGAACTCCATGTGATACTCCCACACACTCTTACTCCCTTGCTTAAGATTCTCAAACTCTGTGGCACGGGCTCCCCTAGTCTCTATAGGCAAGAAATGGTCTATAAAGGGTTCAACAAACTCACTCCGCCTCGCTGGAGGGCTCCCCTCCTCCCGAGAGTCCTCCCACAGCTCAAACCAAGAATATGCCACCCTTTTCAGGCGGTATGCAGGCAACTCCACTCCCTCCGTCTCAGTAGCGCGCATAACCTGGAGAGTCTTATGCATCTCATCAATGAAGTCCTGTGGGTCCTCCTCGGGATTAGCACCCATGAACACCGGAGGATCGAACTGCAGAAACATGTTCACCCTAGAACTAGTAGAATCTCCTGGTTGGCTAGAAGATGTGGGTGCAATATTCGACCTTTGGGCCTGAGAAGCCACTATCTGAGTCCGCATTTGAATAGCTCCCCTAAGATCCCCATCAGAAATACCAGAACCGGAAGCTGGGGATGGAGGTGGAACGGGAATATCAGGTGGAGGAACCGTCACACCCTCACAAGGTGTAGGGACTGGTGTGGCCTGGTCAGGTGTAGTGGAATCAGGTAGTGAAGCAGACGAGGATTATCTTCACCCCTCGGTTATTCACCCGCATCATCAAATAGAGGGTCAACTCCCACTCCTGAAGCAGTATTGGCCCCTTGACCAGTTCTTGCTCTCTTCTTAGATGCCATATACTGAAAGTTAAAGGAATGCACGAGTTAGAGGAGGAACAGTTGCACAATTAGTTTCATCGCACGATCCAGAATATCAAAGAAGGGTATTGTTCCTTAATGTCCAAGTAGCCTCCAGCTTATAGATGTCGTCGCCAACACACCGATAAGAAGGACTCTACTAGACATGGCTTCGAGACATCCTAGGACATTTTAAAACCTTAGGCTCTGATACTAAGTTTGTCACGCCTTAACCTCAGGAAGCGCGACCGGCGCTCAACCGAGTGAACCTGGTCGAGCAAGCCTGTTAAGTACTTTCTACCCCACTCACCCATGATCAAGAAACAAAAGACATGATTTCATTAATTGAACAGTGGGAAGTTCATACATACAATATTAAACCATTTCATTAGCTATTTCGCCTTTAAGTCTCAAAATACACATACACTTATAGTCTGAGTGGAACAAGTGATCAAACACAACATAACTTGTTTAACATTCCCAACACCCGTATACAACCCACATAGTGTCTACGGAGCCTCTAAAGATATAAAAGAGTGTAAAGAAGGTACCGGCAACAAGGCCCCGACTATATCTCAAAAAGTACAACAATATAAACAAAAGATATATTACATGACCCCGAAATGAAATGGGGCTCACCGAGTCCGCTGAGAAGAGGATGCAACAACTATCTGTGATCAACACTGTCTGCTATGGAACAACTTGTATCCATTTAAAGATGCAGCGCTCCCGGTAAAAGGGACATTATTGCTGTCGAATAGTACTAGTATGTATAGCTAAACACCATATCAATAGAATGAATAGTAATACAAGGTAAACAGTCAAGGATTCAATACGAGCTTCAAATAACATTAAAACATCAAGTTAATGATCACATAGATTTTAAAGTCAACTCCCGCATTATTAGGTTGGATGGTTTTTATTTTAGTGCCAATATATCACAGTCCACAATACCACCGTGTTCTTACACGGAGTCCGATCTCGGTCCGATTGGCTAAGACATCTCATTTGAGACATCAACCATATTCACTATTTCATTCACAATACTACCGTGTTATTACACAGAGTCCGATTTCGGCCCGATCGGCTAAGCTATCTCATTTGGGACATCAACCATGTTCACAATTTCACTCACAATACCACCGTGTTATTACACAGAGCCCGATCTCGGCCCGATCGGCTAAGCTATCTCATTCGAGACATCAACCATTTCAATGGATCATCTTACTTCATATTTCATTCCCATCTTTTCAGCACATTGGCACAAGTGGCTTTAATTATAAAGTCGTTCTTAGCACTTGGCCTTATTTCATAATTTAAGTTCTTTTTCACAATCCAACATTATTATTATCATTAATAACAACACGGTTTTAAATTCAAGACTCTTGATTTCATATGTGAGCAAATTTAGAATTCAAGACACATAGATGCTTTTCACACAATTTGGCATAACAGTCCTTAATCGAATTTGACTTGAAGTCTAGGCATATTAGCACATATTCTAAGTCTTGAACATTTCCTCAGATGACGAGATAACACGATGAAAGCATGGGAATACATATTACATATATATTTGCCAAGCAAGCACATTCAGGATAGCAATTTCTAGGATATTCAATTTGGGACTTACGTCGATTGCATAAATACCGTGGGATTCAATTCTAAGAAGATGGGGTTTAGCCAACATACCTCAATTGAGCCTCTTAAAACTCTAAGACGTTCCGGAATATTAGCAACTTCAATCTATTTTAGCAATATAGCAAAATTGAACCAAAAATTAGGAAAACAATCATAATTCTAGCTCACTTGAGAATTCTATCAAACACTATGTGTTTATTAAGGTTTCATGGGCCTTTTTATGAAAGACTCCACCAACCCACACCCCATTCTTTTCTATCTTTAACTCACAACCTCCCCACATACATTGGGAACACATGAATGCAAGGTAAGCACTCCCATCCCCATGAATTACCTTACTAATGGCCCATTCTAGTTACATTTTGAAATTAAGAGTTTGGGTGATGGAATCTTACCTCTTAGGAAGAAGACCTAGGTGCCTCTCTTGATACTCTTCAAGGTTTTAAGTGAGAATTGAAGAGCAATTTGATGAAGATCACTTTCTCCCTCTAGGACCTTCTCTCTCACTCTAAAAATATTAGAAAATAAGTTCAAAATGGCCCAAGGTAGGTGTTTTAACGGAATAGGGTCGAGTTTAAAACCCCCCAAAATGAAGCTCTGGAACAGGTTCTGTGATTGCATAATTGATATGCGGTCCGCATATCGGCCGCATAATTTGGCCTCCAAAACTGGGCATGACTGACCCGGTCTGCGGTCACTATGCGGCCCGCAGACCTGTTCAGCGGTCGCATAATGCACCGCAGAACGGTTCTGCGATCATATAGTGCAGCGCAGAACCTCCCTCCGAAAAATTTCAAAGCGGGATATGCAACAAGAGTGTGGCCCGCGAAGTGGTTATGCGGTCGCATAATGGCCGCGAAATTTGACATCAAAATGACCCAGAAAACTGACCCACTCTGCGACCATTCTGCGGTCTGCAGAGTTGTTCTGCGGTCACAGAATAGGCCGCAAAAATGCCTACTTCTGCCCAACATTTTCTTTAACTCCCCAGCGCACTGTCCAATCCAAAAATTCCGAACCGCGGCGAGAAAGCCCATTGCGAAGAATTTCTACTACTATTAACCTCTACGCCTATTTCGGCATCATAGAATTCCCGGTTTTTAGGAAAACGTTTACGGGGCCTTACACAAAATCACAATACGTAATAGACTTCCCATACCGGTAGAGCACCTAAATCATAAATCGTAACCAAACCATCCACAAATCATATCAAAACCTACCGTAATGAGTAACAAAAAGTTCATCCTAGTCTCATAACTCTCAATAGTGAACAAACCAAAATGATAGGCATGGGCTACCACTATAAAATCTCTCTACAGGGGTAAACACATAAGCAAATTACATAAATCACGAAACTCACCCATATATAAGGAAAGATAGGAGGACTCATACCGATAAAATAGGACCAGGAAAAACTAAGACTGATGCTCCTCTATGAAAAATCAAAACCATACCTATAACGACACCATCTGGTGCAGCGGCCTCAGCCCTACAATGTAAAGCATATCAACGGGCCGGTCCTCCTCCTATAGGGCGCCCTCTAACCGCTTGTTCTCCACCCCTACCTAGCTCTGCAGGTGGTATAGCAACTGGAATGGAGCCCATAGCCCGAGTGCTCTGATGAAATTCACCTCTCTTGAGTCTGGGACAATCTCTCATGATGTGCTTAGTATCGCCACACTCAAAACAACCCATCTGCGGGCGTGGCTGCTGGTACTGATTTTGTGCCGGATAACTGGAATAACCATTGTAGGAACCATGTGCAGGTGAGCAATAAAAGATGATTGCCCAATATGAGTACCCTGACTAATTGGAGCACCACACATAGTCTGAAGTTCGGACTAGACGGGTCGACTACCTGAGCCTCCACCATGATGGGTCATAGCTGAAGAGTAGAATCCACTGAATCCTCCAGAACCTTAAGACCTCTTGGCCTCCTTATCCTCCCTCTCCGCACCCAGAATACGCTCTAACCTCTTGGAAATCTCCACAACCTAATAAAATGGAGTATCAGTCACCAACTCCCAAGCCATGATGGATCTAAGACCATAACGGAGCCCTTCGATAAACTGCAGACTCACTTTTTGACTATAGGAACCAAGGTAGGTGCATGTCGAGACAACTCACTGAACCTGATGGCGTACTCCGACACTGTCATAGTACCCTAGTGTAACTGTTCGAACTCTGTACGCCATGCATCCCTGAGGGCCTGGGGAACAAACTCCCTCAAAAACATCTTTAGAAACTGAGTCCAAGTGAGTGGTGCTGCATCAGCTGGCCTACCCTCCTTAAAAGCCTGCCACCACTTATACGCTGCTCCTGATAACTAAAATATAGCAAAAGAAACTCTTCTCACCTCCACAATACCCATGGTACGGAGAATACAATGTCACTTTTCTAGAAAACTCTGCGTCCTCAGTCACTGCGCCACTACAAGTATGAGGGTGATACTTCTTGAACCTCTCAAGTCTCCGCTGATCCTCCTCAGATGCCTCTGGCCTGACCTCAGGCTGAACCGTGATAACATGCTATACTGACAACACACCCGAAGTATGACCATCATGAGCTTGCTGCTTAAGAGTACGGGTGGCGGGAGTATGAGCTCCTCCCCCAATCTATGAAATAGCTAGTTCCACTGGGATCAGTCGCGCCTAAGACAATATACCAAACATGCTCAGGAACTGCGCTAAAGTCTCCTGAAGTTCGGGTGTAACAACAGGCACCTCCGGTGCCTGTCCCCCAACCGGAGCTACTGGTGGCACCTCAACTGCTGCTCTGGCAGGTGCTCTAGTTGTGGCACGTGCCCCTCCTCGACCTCTACCTCAGCCCCGGACTCTCACTGCTCTAACAAGGGGCGCGGGTGTCTGCTCAGTTGATCCGGTAGTGCGTGTCCTCACCATGTGTGAGATAATAGAGATACAAAGGCTCAAACTTTGAAATCAACAAATCCGCATGACAGGAGTAAAAGAAGTGGAATTTTCCTAATAGTTCCGTAGCCTCTCGAAGATAAGTACAAACATCTTCGTATTGATATGCAAAACTTTACTATACATTCTCGTGACTCGTAGAACCTATGAACCTAGAGCTCTAATACCAACTTGTCACGATTCAAAATCTCGCCTTAGGCATTGTGATGGCACCTAGTCTCTAAGACTACGTAAGCCGATTACTTATAACAACTAAGCCGGTTTAACAGTGATATTTTACAACAGAGTTTAATATAAATACCAAAATAAAGGTGAAACAAGCGTACTCTGCAATAATCACAACGACCTCCCAAGACTAGGTAATACAGAGTCACGAACTATAGCTGAATACATAGAAATATCTTCAAACAAAATGCAATACTGTTTGGATATCGAATTAACAATACAATCAAAAGGAAAAGGACTCCAAGGGACTACGACGACCAAGTAACTCTACCTTGAATCCTCGGGATGAAGAAGCTAACTCTGCCCAAGTCCGTTATCTCCAATACCTGGATCTGCACAAAAAATTTTAGAATTATAGTATGAGTACACCACGATCGGTACCCAGTAAGTGTCAAGACTAACCTTGGTGGAGTAGTGATGAGGTACAAGTCAAGACACCAACTAGTCATAATAACCTATGCAGTAAATAAGTATAAAGGTAATAATGGAAGCAATAAGCACTAAATAACAACAAGGAATAAACATGTAATATAACCATAAAGTAATTCGAATATTCTCAAGTACGAGTGAAACAAATTAAGGGAAAACAATCAAAACCGAATACTAAAACCATTCTAGTTCTAGTTTCACAGTAGAATTACTCCGAGTTACCTCATCTCATAAACACAAGTCATGAGTCTCCAACCACAAATCATATGCTCAGGGTACCTTGTGCCCACATTATTAATCACAACTGCATGGACAACTCACGTGCCAATATCTCAATTCACCCAGCATGATTGCGGGCTCACAATCACAATCCGCCCAGCGTGGTCACATGCCCAATACCAAAATCCGCCTGGCATGATCACATGCTCACTATCACAATCCGTCCAGCATGATCACAAGCTCATCATCAGAATGGAAGTAGATAATAGAAGAATACATATGCATGATCAATGAATGTCAAGTTTCATACTCCTTAACTAGTATAAGTGGCATGTTATGGTGTATGCTTGTGCGAGTGTACTATCACAGTCCAAGTCAACAAGTAATATCAAAGACATCGAGTAGCTCATTGAAAGTAACATAACAGGTACGTAAGGTGCATGACATACATAAGGGAAATTACACCATCACACGAATATCATCAACATAATGCCCCTAACCCATCACATATCATCCCTGACACAGCCAAGCTTATCTCTTCGTATTAATAACATTATAATAGCCATCCTTATCGCTCCGCCCAGACATTTAACATAATAGCCACCCTTATCACTCTGATAGCCACCCGTATCACTCCGATAGCCACCTATATCACTCCGCCCTGACAATATCATTAGCCACCCGTATCACCCCACACAATCATCAATAGTGAGATGCCACCCTTATTCTCCACATAACGACAATCAATCCACACAACAAATTCGCATGTGCTAACATCACAACAACATGACATATCAACTCGTACCACAAGTGCCCATAAGACACAACTCTTAACAACCACAATACCAATATCTCCATAACACATAGCCCACAACTCAACACGATGTGTACAACATCTCAATAGCAACAAAATGAACGGGGAAAGTAACTCAAATGAACAATGCCCCATTAAATAATAACTTCAACTAAAACAGGTTAATGACTTTCGATAACTTCAACTTCAATTAATTTCTTAAGAGTAAACTAAATAATGGAAGTATTTCCATGAAATGGAAAACTTCGAATACTAGTGTATGACATAAGCTAACAATGAAAGAGATGGCATGAACTAGCAACTACGTCTAAATACATAAAAATAACCCGACAATGAAAGGATATCATGTAACAACAATTTCAATTAGGAATAATTCAACAATAAAGGAGGTCACATTACAAATAAAGAGGTACATCAAATAAAAGACATGAAAGAAGCATAAGAGTCTAAACCGGTCTATATCCACATATAAGCTCGAGTATGCACTAATCACCTCGCGTACATGTCTTTTACATAATTCAAATAATAAAATCAACCCAAATCCTAAGGGGTAGTTCCCCCACACAAAGTTAGGCAAGATACTTACCTCAAAGAAGCTAAATCAATACTCTAAAATAACATTCTCGTGTGAAACAACCTCCGGACGGCTCGAATCTAGCCAAATTAACTTAATATCATAAATAAAAGCCATACACAGCAATAAAAGGGACGAACAATAGCTGACTTTGGATTTCTGAGATATAGCAATGTTGGATTTGGGCCCGAGTTTCTTAAGAACTCAGCAGGCCCAAACAAATGTACATGTTCAAAAAAGGAACAGAGAAAGTCATTAGAAGAATAATACTCTATACATGTTCATACATGAAACTTGCAAGCAAAAATAAAAGAAGGTGACTAACAGTAATTAAACACTAGGAGGGTCATACTAATGTGGTGGTTATGTATAGCAAGTGATCCACATTGAACATCTTTCATTGTCATTAAACACTAAACCCAAAGATAATAATAAGTGTAAATGAATTAAGGGCTAAGGAGAGAGTTCCACTCAAGGTTGGAGCCCGCTTTGAATCCCCGACACTTCAAAGTTCCCAAGGGTCTCAAGGCCCAGGGCAATGCTTGTGCCGGGGAGAGTTGCTCAACCAAGGGTTAGACTCTACTCCCAAATACCCTTAACCCCTAACGACTCATTCTTTCCTATAGGTTTAAGTGCCAACGAGGCACTTTCAATGTGAATCAATCACCAAAACACCATACCACAAAAGTATACCCTTCTTCACAGAATAATATAAGGAGCACAAAAATAGTTTCATTTTTTAACTATACTTTCACGACCAGGTGACTGATTAACACCCTAAAGAAGTCTGGAGGTCAAGTTCCAAACACACATAGAGGCAGGAACACTATACTGTTACTGTTAAAGAACCAAATACTTGGGATCACACATCTTAAGGGTAGGTAAAGAGCACATAGTTCAGATATACAACAACATAGAAATACAGATGCCTCTGCCCTAGCTAACAGATCACAAATTAGTTTAACTCAGATCTTGTCACTAGCACACACATAGGTTAACAATACTACTTTGAACTTTTGAAAGAATCAACAGAGATTCAGACAAACAGTCATACTTAGAAACCTCTACAGATGTTATTAAAGATACCAGGATATGATTAGAACTTTTAAGATGACTACAGGTATGCAGATTCAAATGGAACATCTACGAATGCTTAACAGGATCACACACTATCAGTCTTACTTAACCTTGAAACTAATGACAAAACCACCCCTTTTAAGAGTGTTGATCTCATTATGAAATAGGCAAACTATTATGTCCAAGCAGTGGCAATAAAAAGTTTCCCTTAGAGTTCATAGACTTGGTTTAATTCAGATTAAAAGGAAAGAGAGAACTGGGTGCAGTTTCAAGATAGTGCACAGAAGTAGGAAATCATGAAAGATAAACAGAGGTACATGTAGCACTTTCATTCAATTACTCATAGATATTTCAACTAAGGTTATGATCTTACAAAAACATGATAATTTTCACTCATTATAAGATCAAGTCAACAATGTGATTAAGGAGGTTAGAGACAGGGGAGATATTACACTAAGCAGGTTTAACTCAACTGTACAGGCTAAAGATTAACATCTAAACCTGATAGAGTTGTATCCAACATATAAAACAGTTAACATTCACCTATAGCAGACATGATTATAACCTATTTCATGATAGATAACTTGATCGTAACAGAACACATGCAGAGTGGTTACTGATGTTCATGAAAGTTGATCTTAATGAGACTGTTTCATACAAAGAGACTTAGAGATGTAACTAACATTTAAACATGGATATAAGGCTTTTATAGTAATGACTCAAAGAATGCTTAAAGGTTAACAAACACTTATGTGAAGAAAAAAATCATTTTGAACACTTAAACTTCACATACTTCAACCAAGTGATGAAGGATTAAACTATGTGTATTCATGTATGTTCTAGTTAGAGTCATCAAATAGCAACCTCAAATACAGAATAATAGAATATAGAAAATATGAAGATCACAGCAGAACATTAAAGAAAATTAGGAGTCTAGGCAAATATGAGAAGTCATTATGGCATATTAAATAGCTTAATCATATAAGCTGCTTGAAGTCATCAAGGTCACATAATAACTTAGCCAATACTGATTAAAGATACTCAAAAGTATAACGGATGACCATAGATTAACAACACCTCATTATGAGCTAAAATAAATAGTTATGGACTAATGCCAAACATCATAAACAAAAATAGTTATTTGAAAGTTAGCAGCATGTTCATGATATTAGAAGAGAAAGGGCGGAGGTGTACTGACCTTTTCTAGGGTAGTAAACCAAACAAGTATTTTGGATTAGCTATTTAGTAAGCCAAAGCTCAAGCTTTCAATCGGTGACAAACTCGAAACCAGAAAGAAAGAGAAAAGAAAAGATTGAGTAAGAATTCAAACTTCAATCAAAATTTCCTAATAACACTAAATTGTGTATTACTTTCTCGGATGTTAGGTGTAGTTAGTGATGTTAGGTGAGAGCAATCAAGGCTCTATTTATAGTTCCATTTAATGGCTTAGAGTTTCAGATTCAAGCATAGAAAGTTGAAGATGATGGGGGGAGTGGTGATGCAAGCAAGATCGGAGGAAATCTAAGGAGACAGAGGGAAAATGATGAAAAAGTTTTTACCTGAGCAAAAATCGGCCGTTTGAAGGCAAAGAACTATCGAGTAAGACCTCAATGTCTAGAGGTCACTGTGTTTGACCTCTGGATAAAGAAGGACAGTGGTGATGATGAGGAAACACCATGCATTCCATGGATTTAACACCATATTGAGAAAAATTTGAAGACTCGATATTGCATCATTTTATCTAGAGTTCAGATTTGGGTATTTGAATTTTGGATAATGAAACAAGAAAGAGTCGGCAAGAATAGCGGATAGGGAAGGAAAATAGGATTATTCTTTGTTTTATTCGTTACCTTGCACAAATTTGTGCAAGGTCTGTGACTGATTTGATCATGGCGAGTTGAGAGAATAGAGAGGGGAAGGGAAAAGGGGGCGGCTGAGTTCGTGTGAGAAATGATTAGGGTTTTGGGTAGGTTAGTCCTCTCTGGGGGTTACAGTTGAGAGATGGGATCTGGGCCGTTGATTCTATAGATTAACGTCCCGGATAATTTAGGTTTTAAATGAGTTTGAGGTAAAAATATGAGAGCCGTTAGATCTTCTGTTTTCGACGACTGAGATTAAGTCTGATGGGGTATTAAATTTAAAAGAAAAAATGGACATAAAATAAGAGTCGTTGATCTGTAGGATGGACGGTTGGGATTTGTTGTGTTTCTTTTGTGAGTAATAGGGACAGGTGACATGGTGAATTCTGATTGGTTGTCATAGGTTGGAGAGGATTGCCAAAGTGGAAAGGGGGGGGGGGACTTGGATTGGGTCAGACGGGATTTGGGCATGGTATTTGGGCTAGAATTAATTTAAAAGATAGCCATTGTATGTTTAATTGTGCAGTTGCAATTGTAGCCATTTAGTCTTTAACCTCTTTAAAATTAATTTAATTAAACTTAATTTATTTCAATAAAATGCAACGAAAATAATAATCATCAAATGCACAACTAATTAATGTAATTAATTAATTATTAAAACATCTTACTTTCTAATACTAATTTGGGATTATTTTGAAATAGTAAGCTAATTACTAAATTTAAGGAGTAACATTTAAAATTAATTATAAGACCTATGTAATGAATATAAAGGGTATTTTAATAGTCTCAAAATAGTAAGAGTAATATATTTATAATTATATAATACTAAACTATTGATTTTAACATTATTAATTACTTAATTTATAAAAATAGTTGTTATTGTTTAGAAAATATTTTCAACATATTTATTATAAATCAATAAGTATAGGTAAATTAATTTTAAAAAGGAAGGTCAAAATTGGCCGTCAACATGTATAATTTACAAAGATCCAAAATCTCTCGAGTAACATGATCCCAACTGCTTCATTGAACAATCTAGAAGATGTATATGACATAAGGACGGTAAGACTTGACATGTGTTTCTATAGGTTGTTTCCTAGCCCCCTGGCATACTAATTAGATTATGCTTCATTTGTCTCTTTTATGAGCTTCAATACTTTCATATGTTATTTTGTCTTACTTACATACGTGCACAATTCTATCTGTAGTCAGATCACTTTTTTCGGAGGCACTACATTCACTACAGATTTAGACGCATAGGTTGGCAAACCTCCCCGCTAGGCAGTTTCTAAACTATAGCTATGGTTGGTGAGTGCCACTTACTATCCGGGGTTGAGTCTAGAGTTTTATTCTATATATAGATGTTTGGGTAGGTCGAGGCCATGTTCTGATACTTCTATAATTTTAGAGTATCCTAGAGGCTTCATAGACATATGTTGATGCTTTTAGATATGTATAGATTCTATGACTGCATTTTCAGATAAGTTATGTTTCAGTATTTTGTTTTCAAACCCTCCATTTGTCCTATATACAAATAGTTCTTTATAGAAGAATGTTGTTATCTTCACTTTACAGATGTTCCAAGTTTATATGATTGTTTTCAGAGATATACCAGGTTAGTTCGCTCGGTCAAGTTAAGGCACCGGGTACCTGTCCGCCTCACCCAGGCTTGGGGCATGATAAACTTGGTATCAGAAAACGATTCAAGTGTCCTAAGGAGTTTATGAAGCAGTATTTAGTAGAGTCCTGCTTATGAGTCTGTTGCGTGCCACACCTATAATTGGGAGGCTATAGGGAATTTAGGAAATGTTACCCTTTTTTCATACTCTAGATCGTGCAATAGAGATGAGTCTTAAGAAGTTGATTCTAACTCCTGCCTTGTTATATGTTCTATAGAATATGTCTGCAAAAATAAAGACCAAATCCAGCCAAGGGCTAGTATGGTTATAGAAGAAGATACCAATGGGTTGCCACCTACTAATTCATGCCAAATTGAGGCTCGGGATGGTCCACCTAATCAGACAAACCCAGTACCACAACCATGGGGTCCAGAAGAGCCCATTGAAGTTCCGTTACCACCCGTTCCATTGTCTAGTTCAACCGATCAGAATATCATAGATGTTGTTTAGTTCCTTACTCAACTGGTAGCTACTCAGTCATAACGGCAGGCTGGAGCATCTCCTAGTGCTGGTCCATTAGAAGGGTGAGCCAGTTCCATTGTTTGAGATTTTCTTCATATGGGTCCTCCAGAATTTATGGGATCCAATTCGGATGAAGACCCGCAGAATTTTATTGATGAAATTCATAAGACACTTAATGTCATATATTCTTATGAGGCAAAGGCTGTTGAACTGGCTTCCTATTGATTAAAATATGTTTGGGTGACTTGGTATGTGAGAAGGGAAGATTCCAGATGGCCAAAAACACCTCCAATAGTGTGGAAAGAGTTTACAAAGGCCTTTTTGGAACATTTTCTACCATTGGAGATAGGGACCCTAAGGTCGACGAGTTTGCAGCTCTCAAATAGAATAATATGAGTGTGAGGGAGTATGGCCTTAAATTTACTTTGTTGGCTAGGTACGCCCTCGATTTGGTTGCTACTATGCGAGTAATGGTTTGCCGATTTGAGATTGGCCTTGAGATCTATTTGATGGGTAAGCGCTCTACTTCTTCATTAAACAAAGATATGGATATCTCTAGGATGATGGCCTTTGCACAACAGACAGAGGAGCACAAGCAGATGCTTTTGGCCAGTAGAGAAAGAGACCAGAGTGTTACACCCCATAATTTCGCACGTGAAAGTACGCCATAAGTAAATTGATGAAAGCTCGGAAATGAGATGTTACATCCCGCTTTTTCGTACGTTAAAGTTTCGTCGTAAGGTCAAGCAAGTGATAAGTAAATTCATGAAGGTGAGAGGGTAAGCGGATAGAAGAAAATGCGTTTCGTGGAAGTTTGACATTTTGAGATAAAATACGGTACAAGCTATAATACCCCGTATTATGGACTAGTGCCATACAAGGTACCACATGACCATGATAGTATGATGTATAAAGAGTGTTAAAAGTGAGTAGTATTTTACGTAATTTGAGATATTGGGTAATTATTGGATTTTAGTGGAAGATTAATAGATTAATTAGTAGATAATTATTATGTGGGCATCAATCCACATCTAAGTAGCTAAAATGACTAAGCACTACTTAGTAGGTGGCCGTGGATACACCTAAGGAAGAGGTTCTCTTATGTTAGCTAGCTGGATGCTTGACAACATATTTGATCAAAAGTGTAACACATGTGATGATTACAGAAACCCAAAGTTCTACGGTTTCATGACACTTTTGGAAACAAAGTAAAACTATTTCCTTTTCTCTACTACTACAACTAGAATATTAGTAGAACTCATTTAATTGAAAAGGGAATGATGCTTGAGATTTTTTTGGCAGCAAAGCAAAACAATTTCCTTTTCTCAGAAGTTCGATTGCTCAAATTCACGAAGAAGGCAATTGAACTTCAAGTTTCTTATAGTGAGTAACTCATATACCCATTTTCCAGTGATTATGATTGAGGCGTGCAGGAGATTGTTCATGGATACAAGTAGAAAGTTGGCCTTAAAGGTATATTAAGGCTATCCCTTCTTTCTTTTTGGCATGATTTATACGATACAGACGAAACGAGCAAACACACAATTTCCATAGATGACTCTATTCATAGAAGTACTAGGGGTGCCTATGTTCTTAATTTTCCATGTGAATTATTATTATATCTTCTGTTCATGGGTCTAAGAAAAATACGTATTTGATAAAGTTTATCCGAAAGGCATATTGATCTTATGACTTTTTGAGAAATCTTATTAACGTATTTCATATGCATTTAATCATTTATACATGTACATTGACCCATGACCAGATGGCATTATATACGCGTATATTATATGTATATGGAATATGGGAAAAGGTTACGACATTATATACGCACCACCACCTGATCAGCTGGTATACGTTGATGATTTGTCCACAGTGGCCGAGATGATATGATGGGATGCCGTCAGAGGCATGATGATGTTATGTACGCATATACCTATGCATGGTATGACATTTATACGCATATGCATAACATTATAAATATGAAATGATTTTCAAAGTTATTTAAACTTACATGTTGAGTCTTTTACTCCGTGTTTCTCTCATGTCTCTTATTTACTGATTTTCATTCCTTACATACTCGGTACATTATTTGTACTGACATCCCTTTTGCTTGGGGATGATGTATTTCACGCCTGCAAGTCCCAATAGATAGGTTGAAAGTCCTCCAAATAGGCTATCAGTTCAGCAGAAGCTGTTGGTGCGCTCGATTTGCTCCAGAGTTGCTTATTTGGTCAGTATGATTAGGACATGTATTGATTGGTATGACGGGGCTATGTCCTAACCTTTATGATATTTATGTACTCTTAGAGACTTGTAGACAGATGTCATGTATACGGATACTTGTATGGCCTTGTCGGCCTATGTTTTGAGTATATAAAGGATCATGTCGGTCTTATAAGCCCGTACGTTATATGTATAAGTCGGTATATCATGTTGGGTCATCCTATGTCTATTATTCCCTCATGCTTTATTCTAGTTATCTCATGACAACCTTTCCGGCTCATTTACCTATGATAGTATGATACGAAATATACATTACGTTGGTATTCAGTTGAGTAAGGTACCGGGATGCCCATCGCGTCCCATCGGTTTGGGTCGTGACAATAGTGGTATCAGAGCAGTTATGTTCTAGGTAGTCTACAAGCCATGTCTAGTAGAGTCTTGTTTATGGGTGTGTTGTGCGCCACTTATAAGCTGGATGCTACAGAGCATTTAGGACTGTCACTCTTTCTTCTTACTCTAGATCGTGTGGTAGAGCTCACTTGTAAGAATTCAAACTCCTAAATTCTATTTTATTCGTAATAAGACAATACCTACATCCAAAAGACAGCTGGTTAGAGATTGATTGTGGTCGTGGAAGAGTTGGGTAAGAGGAACTCTATTTTTGCATGATGCTTATGATGAGTAAATGTAAGGTCTTCAACAGATCATGTGTGTACTAAGATATGTAAGCTTCTTCATAAGGAGCCTTAAGGTAAGAATATCTATCCACCCATATGGTAAAAAGCATTGAGAGATTCAGAAGGTAGATACAAGTTTCAACAAGTAAAAGAAGCAAGGTGAAGAAGGGTATGAGGTACCCAACTAGTGAAGATTATCATTATTTACCCTTCAGGAAGAGAGATATAAGTCTTTTGAGTTACCTTCAACAATAACAGATGTATGTACAATCAGCCACACCCATCTCAGTTATACCCTATGGGAGCTAACAGATATGGTTTAAGAGAAGGACAGGATATCAGGATCTAGTTGGGGTTAGAGTAACCCAAAATGGTAGATGGATTGTTAGTGTTAGTTGACATTTCTGAAGGATAGTTAGTGCAAACGTGCTAATAGATCTCTTAATGAGACACCCAGATGGTGCACTCTAAAATAGTACAACTAGATATGAGTACTACAAAGATAGGCACTGGAAGCCTGGAAGGGATAAATATTATCTTAGTGTGGCTCCCGTCCCTAGTAGAGAGAGAATGTTAGGCAACCCAAAGAGCTAGTGGATGGAGCAAGGGGAGCTAAAAGCAAAAGAATATCTTGTTAAAGTTTTCAGAATAAAGTGATAGACAAAAATGTTAGCAGGGAAATAAGAAAAGCGTTAATGAATCATTATGAGTAAGATGTGGTACGTGGATGTCAACGGTAGATAAAAAAATAATGATTGTATTACAGAGTCTATAGTCAAGGGAAGTAAAATATGAGAGGTGACATGCCTTGAGACAACAAAAGAGTATAGGCCATAAAGTCATATCCTTATTTCGAGAAATAAGTTCGTGACTCCAACGCGACTACCAGAAGGAAATGTTAGACCCTAGAGTAATAGAAATCAGTATGGACTGGTGAACAAGATAAACTAAACATGACTTAGGGACTAAGTGATTTGATAATAGTCAGCATCATGAGAATTTCAGAGATTTCATTTCGGCGATAATATAATGGACGACAGAAGAATACCCTTTAAAGGTCATCCAGGAAGACGCTTCCCTAAAGCAAGCAATGTGAGCAAAGTTAAGTTTAAGGGACTATGTGTGCCAGTTACACTAAGTGTCACCCTTGTGAGTAAGGAATTTTGTTATCCTTGGTACAGAAGGATTACCGCAGGGCGAGTAAGGGTCATTGATGATGTGAAAGGATGCCAAAGATGGAGAGGTAAAACATCTATAGGTAGATCATCGTAGCTCTAAATCTGAGTACTCCCCTAAAGGGGGGAATATGGAGTGATGTGGCATTATGTCAGAATTAAGTGGTTCTAGTAACTATGGAATGGTGAAGGAAGAATGCGATAAAAATGAGAAAAGGGATGAGATTGCACTTATTCAAATCCTACAGATATGCAACGATTTCAGAACATTATGCAAACACGACGTCAAGGAGAGGAAGTAAGGGTTCCTGCCCGAGATGTTATTGATAAATAATGAGCCAGTGCGAGATGTAAGTTAAGACAAAGGAAATAAACCAAGAAAGATTACATGGAATATTGATATGAGAATGGGCTAACGAGTAGTCAGTAGTTGATTCAGGAAGAACTTAGTTATGGCTAGACAAAAGGATACGGAAAAATCAGCAGATCGTGCAAGATAAACATAGTGTGTCCTAACATAGTGAATCCAGGCTCGTAGATAATGATATCATGATCTTTGAAAAATATTCAGATAGGAGTTGGGATAGTTAAAGGTACCGTATGTGTGCTACAAAAATAAAAGAGAGTGTCACTGGGAAGACAGTCAAAATATCAATTCGGAAGCAACCGTACGAGCACATAAGTGTAGAGGTAAGTAACTAAGGATAATTATAGGTGAGTACGAACATCAAAAATTCCGTCGAGTATACGATGTAATAAGCTCGCAGCTTTACAAGAGTCAGAGGGTCCTCCCTATGTACTACAATGAAAGACTAGCTGAGGATATAAGGAAGAAGGCTTCAACTTAAACATAGTAACTTGAAGAGGAAATGGTCTTGTAACAACAGTCTCACAACAACAATGTATGCACTCCATAAGAAAGTGATAGCTATCGTGGCTAATGAACGTGAAGAAGAGAAAAAATCCAAAGGTGATATTCGAGATCATATGGGTTGTATGGAATTCCAATATGTGTGGGCACTAAGATAAGACAAATATTCATGCAACAAGTGGCAAAACGACCAGGAAAAGTAATTGCTTACATTTAAAGAAAGTTGAGAAGGAACAAAAGGAATTATTAGATCAATGATCCAGAGTTAGTTACATTATGAATGCACTTAAGATTTCAGAGTATTATCCATGCAGCATATATGTTGACAATCATACAAGCCGTAGAAGACTCCGGTATAAGTTAAAAGAAAGAATTGAGTCCAGATCATAGACAAAGGATTGAATTGTTAGAAGATTGTATCATGGATATTCCATACCGCCCATGAAAGGCTAAAGTAATAACTAATACTAGGAGTCGTAGATCGGATGATAACTTAAGCTTACATAAAGGCTGATCAGAATGAAGAGGGAACTAAAGAGTTACATCAACCAAGTAAATCAGGAGTCTGATTATTGGACCCAGAAAATTATAGAAATCGTGATTGAAAACATTGCAGAATCACTCTTAGTATCAGAAGTACAAAAGTACAACAACCATATTCTATGAAGAGTACCAGCCTCGTAAGAAGTCAGTATGTGGATGTGAATTATACCTGTGTGGAAGGAAGGTCATGAAAGAGATAGAAGATGTGATACGAGATTTTAAGGTAAGTAAGGTAAAGGTGAACAACGTATGAGATACTCAGGTGCAGAAGGTTGTGAATAATCTATACTTCAGATAGAAGGCTAGAAGCACTGGGATTCAGTATCCAAGAATGATAGCGGTGTCATTAGTGGCATATTTTCTAGCCTATGGTTTCTAGGTATCGAGAAGTCTAATTAAGAAAGTAATGATGATTTAGAGACGATGTGATGTCTCGTTTGATGTTCCAGAATGACATAGGGAAATCTATGATGCAAGCAAGTTGAAGGAAGGTTGCGAGTAGTATAAATAGATGTGTGTAGGTCACAAGCTAAATATGAATAAGTCCTCGGGATTAAGCCCATAGAAACAAAAGAGCTAATGGTTTCTCTAAGTTAATTGACGTAAGCCCTAGTGGTAATGTATTACGTAAGAAGTTTTAAGGTATCAGTGGTAAATTGTAGATCAACATCGAGGTGAATCAACAATGGATGGATAAAAGTTACAAAGTATGAAATGAGATTAGGCCATCATTCTTAAGATGAACAGTAATGAGAAAGCATTAAAGGACTTAGATTTATACATATAGGATAAACAACGAGAGTAACCTGGAGTTTGGTAGCAGACCTCAGTAAAAGTAAATCGAAGTAAGAGTTATGGTATAGTATGATCCACTTAGATGTAGTAAAGCCATAGACACCTAGAGGGACTACTTGTCATAATTCTGGATATGTTCACAAAGTAAGGCCTAGAGATTGGCTAAAAGATGGAGGGAAGAGTCGCATAGGCGCACATACAAGTAAAAAGTCATACAGGCTGCATGATAGAAGGTAGCAAAAGTTACGAGATTGGAAGAATTTTGACCACAAGCCGTGATGTGAGAAAGAGGCCTAAAGGTGAGAATGCCCTGGCCTTTGGATTTATTCATAGAATAGTTGCCTAAATGGCAAGGAGAGTATTAAAGTATTCGCAAGAGTTATGGGTTATGGGAATGATAAAATGCATCAGTCAACATTTCAGGACGAATGTTCCTAAGGGGGGGAATGATGTCACACCCCATGTTTTCGCACGTGAAAGTACGCCATAAGTAAATTGATGAAAGCTCGGAAATGAGATGTTACATCCCGCATTTTTTTACGTTAAAGTTTCGTTGTAAGTTAATCGATGTAAGCCCGAGAATGAGATTATTTTGAGATTATAAGTATTATGCTATTTCAAACAAGTGATAAGTAAATTCATGAAGGTGAGCGGGTAAGCGAATCGAAGAAAATGAGTTTCGTCAAAGTTTGACATTTTGAGATAAAATACGGTCCAAGCTATAATACCCCGTATTTATGGACTAGTGCCATATAAGGTACCACATGACCGTGATAGTATGATGTATAAAATGTGTTAAAAGTGAGTAGTATTTTAAGTAATTTGAGATAATTTCTAATTATGTGTATAATTGGGTAATTATAGGATTTTAGTGGGAAGATTAATAGATTAATTAGTAGATAATTATTGTGTGGGCATCAATCCACGTGTAAGTAGCTAAAATGACCAAGCACTACTTAGTAGGTGGCCACAGATACACCTAAGGAAGAGGTTCTCTTATGTTAGCTAGCTAGATACTTGACAACATATTTGATCAAAAGTGTAACACATGTGATGATTACAGAAACCCAAAGTTCCACGGTTTCATGACACTTTTGGAAACAAAGTAAAACTATTTCCTTTTCTCTACTACCACTACTAGAATATTAGTATAACTCATTTAATTGAAAAGGGCAAGATGCTTGAGAATATTTTCGGCAGTAAAGCAAAACGATTTCCTTTTCTCAGAAACTCGATTGCTCAAATTCACGAAGAAGGCAATTGAACTTCAAGTTTCTTATAGTGCGTAACTCATATACCCATTTCTCAGTGATTATGATTGAGGCTTGGAGGAGATTGTTCATGGATACAAGTAGAAAGTTGGCCTTAAAGGTATGTTAAGGCTATCCCTTCTTTCTTTTTGGCATGATTCATACGATACAGACGAAACGAGCAAACACACAGTTTTCATAAATGACTCTATTCATAGAAGTACTAGGGGTGCCTATGTTCTTGATTCCCCATGTGAAATATTATTATATCATCTGTTCATGGGTCTGAGAAAAATACGTATTTGATAAAGTTTATCCGAAAGGCATATTGATAGTGTGACATTCCGAGAATTCTTATTAACGTATTTCATATGCATTTCATTAATTTATATATGTACATTAACCCATGACCAGATGCCATTATATACGCGTATATTATATACATATGGGATATGGAAAAAGGTTACATCGTTATATAGGCACCACCACCTGATCAACTGGCATACATTGATGATTTGACCACAATAGCCGAGATGATATGATGGGATTCCCTCAGAGGCTTGATGATGTTATGTACGCATATACCTATGCATGGTATGACATTTATACGCATATGCATGATATTATAAATATGAAAAGATTCACAAAGCTATTCAGACTTACATGTTGAGCCTTTAACTCCATGTTTCTCTCATGTCATTTTATTTACTAATTTCCATGCATGGGGACACTGCGTTTCATACCCGTAGGTCCCGATAGACAGGTTGAAAGTCCTCCAAGTAGGCTATCAGCTCGGCGGAAGGTGTTAGTGCGCTCGATTTGCTCCGGAGTTGATTATTTGGTCAGTATGATTAGGACATGTATTGATTAGTATGGCGGGGTTCTATCCTGACCTTTATTATATTTATGTACTCTTAGAGGCTTGTAGACAGATGTCATATATACAAATACTTGTATGGCCTTGTCGGCCTATAATTTGAGTATATAAAGGATCATGTCATCCTTATAAGCCCGTACGTCATATGTATAAGTGGGTATATCATGATGGGTAATCCTATGTCTAGTATTACCTCATGCTTTATTCTAGTTATCTCATGATAGCCTTTCAGGCTCATTTACCTATAATAGTATGATACAAAATATATGTTACGTTGGTACTCGGTTGAGTAAGGTACCGGGTGCCTGTCGCGGCCCATCTGTTTGGGTCGTGACACAGAGTAAAGGGCCTGGTCAACTGGCAGTTATAGGGTAGTTCAAAGTGGTAGTAGGGGTAACTTCAATAAGAGATCAGCCATGTCTTCACTATCAGCAACTCACTCTATAGAAAGTGCACCACCTCAATTCCCGAGGATGAGGTATGATCAGGGTGCCTAAGCAAGGGTAAGTCACAGATCGAGAACATTAGGTCTACAGACCTAGGAGAGTAGCAGTCAAATGAGGCCATATTGACCTCGTTGTAGGCAATGTGGAAGGTGCATTCAGGGGTGTGCCACCAGGGCTCAGATGCATGTTATCAATCCATAATTGTCGGTCATATGGTACGAGATTGTAAAAAGCTTAGGCAAGGAGGTAAAGGTACTACAACTCAACCTATAATTTATGAAACAACATTATTAGTTGCATCTTCCCCATCTCGTGGCTCTCAAGCACCCGAGATGTCTAGTTTAAGCGGTGGCCACAACCACATATATTCTTTGGGGGGCTGACAGGATTCAAAGTCGTCACCAGATTTGGTTACATGTATATTATCTATTTTCTCTCATGATGTATATGTATTAATTGATCCAGGGTCTACCGTGTTGTATGTTACTCCATTTGTTGCACGAAAATTTGAGGTAGAGCCAAAAAAGTTAGGTAAGCCATTTTTAGAATCTACTCTGATTGCTGAGTCAGTTATAACCAAACATGTTTATCAGGGTTTTACTGTTGTGATATATCACAGTGACACGACAACAAACCAAATTGAATTAGAAATGGTTGGTTTTAATGTCATTATGGGTATGGATTCAATATCATCTTGTTATGCCACACTTAATTGCCGACTAAAGATCGTAAGATTCCATTTTTCGGGCGAGCAAGTCCTGGAATGGAAGGATGGTGCTTTGACACCTAAGGGCAGGTTTATTTCCTATATTAAGGTGAGGAAGTTGATTTCTAATGGGTGTTTATATCACCTAGTCAGAGTAAAGGACATTGATGCTGATGAAAATGCGTCGACTCTTCAATCGGTGCTAGTAGTGAATGAATATCAAGAAGTTTTCCATGAGGAACTTCCTGGTATCCCTCCATATAGAGAGCTTTATTTTGGTATTGGTGTGCTTCCAGGTAGCCAGCCAATATCTATTTCTCTATACAGAATGTCCCCAGCAGAACTGCAATAATTGAAAGAGCAATTGAAAGATCTTCTCGACAAAGGTTTCACAAGACCCAACATCACACCTTGGTGTGTACCAATTCTATTTATTCGAAAAAATGGTTTTCTAAGAATGTGCATAGATTACGACCAATTGAACAAGGTCATTATAAAGAAAAAGTATTCGCTCCCTAGAATTAATGAACTATTTGATTAGTTATAGGGTGAAGTGTATCTCCAAGATCTACTTGAATCTGGTTACCACCAAGTGAAAGTTTGAGAGAAGGATATCTCGAAGATAACTTCCAAAATGTGATATAGTCACTATGAGTTCCTTGTTATGTCCTTTGGCTTGACTAATGCACCAGCAGTTTTCATGGACCTTATGAATAGGATCTTTCAAGCCTTTCCTCGACATATTCATCATTGTATTGAGCCATCATAATATATTCAGGAGTGAGGAAGGACATGGGGGTTACCTTAGATTGGTTCTACAAACATAAGTTATATGCAATATTCTCCAAGTGTCAGTTCTGGTTGAACTCCGTAGCATTTCTTGGCGATGTGGTCTTCAGTGAGGGAATTAGAGTTAGTTTCCAAAAGATTGAGGTTATGAGGAGTGGGCCTAGACCTATGACTCCTACTGAGGTTCGAAGGTTCTTGAGTCTGGCAGGTTATTATTGTAGATTTGTAGAGTGGGTTTTCCTCTATTTTTGCCCTTTTGACAACGTTAACTCACAATGAAACCAAGTTCTAGTGGTCGAACGCATGCGAAATGAGTTTTTAGAAGTTGAAAGACAGTCTGACATCGGCACCAGTCTTGGCCTTGCCAGAAGGTACATAGGGGTATGATATTTATTATGATGCTTCAGGTGTTGATTTGTGTTGTGTTTTGATGTAGCATGGTAAGGTAATTGTGTATGGTAGTGCAAGAAACAAGAGAAGAACTACTCGACGCATGACTTAGAATTAGCGGTAGTGGTGTTCGCATTATAGATATGGCATCATTATATCTATGGAATTCATGTTGATATATTCACTGACCACAAGAGCCTTTAGTATATCTTCAACCACAGAGAGTTGAACCTGAGGCATAGAAGTTGGCTTGAATTGCATTTAATATTCTCTATCATCCTGGTTGAGTTAATGTTGTAGCCGACACTCTCTATCGTGGATCTATGGGCAGTTTGACACACTTAGAAGCAAAAAAAGAGTGAAATGGCCAAAGATCTTCATATATAAGCGAGCTTGGGAGTCCGACTCTTGGACTAAGATGATGGTGGTGTAGTCATCCAGAATAGGGCGTCATCCTTAGTAGAAGAAATGGAGTAAAAGTAGTATGATGATCCTCTATTTCTTCAGCTAAAAGAAGGGATCCAGTGGCGTATAGCAACATCTTTTGAGCTAGGGGAGATGGTATCTTGATTTACCGGGGTAGATTATGTGTTCTCTATGTTAATTGACTTTAAGAAAGGATTTTGGCAGACATACATAGTTCACGATACTCAGTTCATCCTGGTTCGATGAAGATGTATCATGACCTTAAAGAGGTCTACTGGTGGAACAATATAAAAAAGAATGTGGTAGATTATGTTGCCCAGTCCCGAATTATCAGCAGGTCAAAACTCAGCACCAGAGGCCCAACAGATTAGGACAAAACTTAGAGATTCCAGTATGAAAATGTGAGATGATTAATATGGACTTTGTGACAGGTTTGCCTCACTCATTTCATAAATATGATTTGATTTGGGTGATTGTAGATCAACTCACGAAGTCATCTCACTTCTTATTAGTTAAGACTACTGACACATGAGAGGATTATGTTAATTTGTATATCAAAGAGATAGTTCGATTGCACGGCACTCCAGTTTCTATCATCTATGACAGAGGTGCTCAGTTCACAACAAAGTTCTGGAGGTCATTTCAGAAAGGTTTGGGTACTCAAGTTAATCTCAGCAACACCTTTCACATATAGACAGATGTCCAGGCAGAGAGCACTAGTCAAACGCATGAGGATATGTTGAGAGCATGCGCCTTATATTTTAAAGGGAATTTGGATGATCACTTGCCTTTATTGAGTTTGCATATAACAATAGCTATCATTCTAGCATCAAAATGGCCCCATTCGAGGTGTTGTACGGATGCAGGTGTAGATCTCTGATTGGATGGTTTGAAGTTTGTGAAGTAGGATTATTTGGGCCAGACTTAGTTCATCAATCTATGGGGAAAGTTAAATTGATACAGTAGCGATTGAAAATAGCTCAGAGTCACCAGAAGTCCTATTCGGATGTTCGATGCACAAATTTAGCATTTGATGTATAGGTGTTCTTAAAAATTTTGCCTATGAAAGGCATGATGAAATCCACAAAGAAGGGGAAACTTAATCCGAGGTATATCGGCTCGTAGCGAATCTTGCAGAAAATTGGCCAAATGGCCTACGAACTAGAGTTACTACCAGAGTCAGTATCAGTTTATCCGGTGTTCCACGAATCTATGTTGTGCATACTGAAGACATATAAATTACAAAAAACTTATCCAACTAAAAAGTTCCAATGGCTATTCTTGATCGACATGTTAGAAAGATAAGAACCAAAGAGATAGCCTCTGTTAAGGTGTTAGGGAGGAATCATAAGAGTGAAGAAGCTACATTGGAATCTAAGGAATCTATGATATCGAAGCACCCACACTTGTTCCACGAGCAGAAGACGGTTCCTAGTTTCATTTCTATGTTCTGGGCTTAAAGTATCCATTCTAAATGTCATCTTACTCATGTTTATATATTCAAGACATGTTGATGTTTCATGCTAAACGACTTTGATTCATGCCTAAGATTTACGAGAAGAGAAAAAAGACGTAAGTTCTGATAGTTGGGTGTTATTTTATGGCAAGGAGGATCCTTATGTGTTTATTTTTATTTCGATATGTTGCAACAATTGTTATGCCCTGAGACGCTCGTATATTTGTTTCTAGTTAGCTGATAGGATTAAGGATAGTCCTATTTACAGAGGAAACACTGCCAAAATTTCAAGAAAATTCCAGACTTTGACTTTTCTTGAGTGAAAACTCTCATTCGAGGACGAATGTTCCCAAGGGGTAGATGATGTAATACTCTGTATCTTCGGACTAGGAAATGAACCGTCCGACATGAATAAATTTACCCAAACCCGCAAGAATAAGGTTGCATTCAAGTATACATATCAAGAGCTTAGTATATAAACAGATTCAATCCCAAAATGATTCAAGACTTTAAAATGCGACAAAAATGATTGGAAATAATGTTGTGCGTGTCCAAGGAGGCTACAGACTAGTACTAAATTATATGGTCATAATAATAAGTGTAGGAGGTTTTTTGAAAGTTAATTAAGGTATATGGTGATCCCTTGCACAAATTCAAGTGAGGAGTAACACAATGGACTCGTATTTCAAAGGAGCTCGCACAAGCTAAAACTTAAAACAAGCATACCTACCTGTGTATTATGTGTTAAATGGGTAAATACCTTCCAAATTGAAGGTTTTAGAGGGTAGTTTCCAATGCAACAAACCGTTTGTTAATTCTATATCGGTACAAAATGTTATACGTATTTTACTATGAACCAACATAATTCCCAATTGTTATGGGACACGTGACACCTCATAGGTTAAGTCAGCCAATCTTTATATTTTATAAGGTGAAACTTCAGGAATTCATTATTAGTCACTTGCTAAACATACTAGGGCAAAATATCTCTATTTTCTCCTCTTCTCTCACCCTCCAAGATCGAGGTAAGTGTTTCAACTACTCTTCTAGCTTAAATCATCAACAAGGACATGAATCTCACCTTAATCCATCTTTGGATATTAGAAGAAAGGTCTTCTTCTTAGAAAATTCAAGTGAAGAACTTCTAGGATTCTATCAACAAGGTAAGAAATCTTATTCTAAGCTACGACATGGATTCATATGAGTAGTTTTAGTATGTTTTATGGTGAGGACTCACTGGATGGTAATTAGAAGTCGTGAGTCCAAGTTTTGCTATTTGTTTGAGATGTTTAGGGGCTTTTTTCAATGTTGATTCTATAAGTGAGGTATTGGTTGGCCTCATAAGATATTTAGTGTGTTGTTGTGATCTATGAGAGAGGAAGTGTATGGTGAAATATCATTGTGAAAGAATCTTGGAACTTTATGCTCGTTAAGTGTTTGACGAATTGTGAAAATGGTTGGAACACATGTTTGGTTGATAACATGAGTTCCTATTATAATTATTGTTATAGATTGAAGCTGCAAATAAGTGTTTTGATCATCGTAATAAGCTAAGGATTAGGATTGGGGTATGTAAGGCTAAATCCGCTTCTCCTGGCTAAGGCATGACCTCTCAATTACTTGTTCCCTCTTATACGAATGCTCGAGGTCTTAGAGGATAAAAGTACTTAAGTCACCATGTCATTTCTATTTGTGTACATACTCTCTCACATCTTATCATTCCTATGGTGTCGAGCCATCTTTTGTGATACTATGCGAAGTATAGTTCTTTATTTGCCATATCCATGTCACATGTGCTAATTGAATCACTTTCCCAATGCATGTTGATTATATTGAATCATGTGTAATGCCTTCCATTATATAATGAAATGGTATCCCAAGAATATTAATAATATTCTCATGTTCTACTTGATACAACTGATCTCTTATGTACGAGACATTTGTGGCTTAATCAATTCATGTGATCTCGTGCACGAGGCCCTTGCGGCTGAATCTGTTCATATGATCTCGTGCACGAGGCCCTAGCAGTTTAATCAGTTGCTTATGTGTTATATGCCCTTGTGGCTCTCACTTTCTCATGTGTAACATTAATCTCAAAGACTTAAGAACATGTGTAATTTACAATGATCCAAATTCTATATACTAACATGATCCAATGAGCTTCATTGAACAATCCAAAATATGTATATGACATAAGAACGGTAAGACTTGACATGTGTTTCCATATGTCATTTCCTATATCCCCTGGTATACTCATTTGATTATGCTTCATTTTTCTTCTTTATGAGCTTCGATACATTCATTTGTTATTTAGTATGCCTATCATACGAGTACAATTCTATCTGTACTTATGTACCTTTTGCGGGGGGCGCTGCATTCACTGCAGGTTCAGACGCATAGGTTGGCAACCTCCCCGTTAGGCAATAGCTACACTTCAGCTGCAGTTGGTGAGCCCCACTTACTACCTGGTCGAGTCTAGAGTTTTGTTATGTATATAGATGTTTTGGGTAAGTCGGGGCCCTGTTTCTACACTTCTATAGTTTTAGTCTATCCTATAGGCTCAAAGACATATATTGACGCTTTCAAATATTTATAGATTGTACGACTTAGTTTTTAGGTAAGTTATGTTTCAGTCTTTTGTATTTAGACCCTCAATTTCTACTATATACAGACAGTTCTTTATAGAAGCATGTTGTTAGCTTCACTTTACAAATGTTCTGGTTTATATGATTATTATAAAAGACATGACATCTTTGTTCGCTCGGTCATATTAAGGCATTGGGTGCCGGTCCACCTCACCTAGACTTGGGGCGTGATAAGTTTCTACCACTGGCAGAGTTTGCTTATAGCAACAACTATAATCCAGTATTCAGATGGCTCCATATGAGGCGCTATATAGTGGACCGTGTCAATCTCCTATTGGTTAGTTTGATCTTGGTGAGGCTAGGTTGTTGGGTATTGATTTGGTTCTTGATGCTTTGGAGAAGATGAAGTTGATTTAGGAGTGACTTCTCACAGCCCGGTCCAGGCAAGAGTTATACCGATATGAACGTTCATGATGTGGCTTTCATAGAAAGTGACAGGGTTCTTTTTAGAGTTTTGCCTATGAGTGACGTAATGAGGTTTGGAAGAAAGGCAAGTTGAGCTATAGGTATATTGGCTCATTTAAGTTTTTAGATAGAGTTGGTAAGGTGTCATACAAGCTTGCTTTGCCACCCAGCTTGTTGAGAGTTCATCCGGTATTTCATGTTTCCATTCTTCGGAAGTATTATACAGAAAATTCACATGTGTTATATTTCATTTTGGTGCATTTGGATGAGAATATAAATAATGAGGAGGAGCCAATGGCCATTCTAGATAGGCTGGTTAAGAAGTTGAGATCGAAGAGATTACCCCGGTGATGGTCCAGTGGAGAGGTCAACCAGTCGAGGAAGTGACTTGGGAGGCCGAGCATGACTTGCAAAGAAGATATCGTCATCTTTTTGTAATTTCAGGTATGATTCTATACCCGTTTGAGGACAAACGTCTATTTAAGAGGGGTTGTGTATTAGAACCCTGTACCCCTATTTGATGCTTGCTGTAGTATGTTTTAATGTTTTGTGACTTACGTGGATGGCTGATTTGGTTCCGGCAAGGTTTAGGAGTGAACTGAAACACTTAGTTCTACTTTGGAAAGCTTAAGTTGTAAGAGTTGACTCATAGGTTTAACCGATAGTAGTCTTTGATGTTATAGGACTCCGAATGTGGTTCTGGTACTGCGGATTTGTCCAGTTTGTTGAATGGAACTTATGTATAAAGTTTAATTCCAAAGGGAGTTGTTGCCGACCCTTACACCATAAAGAGACAACCAGTTTCCGATCGGACAAGAGAAGCAACTAGAGTAATCCAGAATATTTAAGTACGCTTCGGGCGTGTTCGACAAAGTTAAAAGTTTGAAAGTTAAGGAATGGCATTAACCTTCGATTCTTGGTTGTGATATTGTTTGTGGTGTTTTGAGACTTTGGATAAGTTTGTGTAGGGTATAAAGACTTGTTGGTATGATTGTACGAGGGCCCAGAAGGCTCGAGTTAGATTTTGGGTGGTTGTGGACCATTTTGGGAGAGGTTTAGGATTTTATGGTGTCTGGTACGTTAAACCTGCAATGAGTTGTGTGCAGGTGCTAAGGGTGCACCTGCAGAGTGGTTTTCACATTTTCAAGGTTTGGTTGGATAGGTAGTAGTCACATCTATGACTCAAGTGACCGCATATGCGGTGGCGCACCCACGAATAGAGGGTTGCACCTAGAGAACACAGATGCAGAGGTCCTAGAGAATCTGCGATGGCGCGGCTGCGTGGTGGTGATCGCACCTGCAAGTCTGCAGATGCAGAAGGTGTGTTACTAGTGCAAAGTGAGGCTGGTGATAGGGAGATCATGCTAAACTTGGGGAAACAGATGCGGGGATCGTATCTGCGGATAAGTGACCGCAAATGCGAGAATGCCCGAGAAACCATATATGTCGTGTTTTGACTCATTTTAACAAGCGATGCTTGAGGAGATTTTCACTACAATTTAGAGGATAAGTAATTTTTACTTGGATTTGATTATATATCTTGCTTCCACATGGATTTCTACACTAAAAACATGGAATTTCAAAGTAAAATTTGGGATTTGCTCTACAATCTAAGAGAGAATATTTTGAGATTTTGAGTACTGATTTGGACTCAAATTTAGAATCTAACCATATATTTGGACTCATTCTATTATGGTGTAATCGACATCTGCCCCAAGACTCGGGTTTTGACTATGTGGTTTTAAGTTGATGTTTGTTGACTTTTTGGGAATTGATTAAGGATTTAATCTTTTTGATATGAAATCAATTCCTAAGGCTTGTACTGACTTATTGAAGTAATATTTAACTAGATTCGATTAGATTGGAGTGGATTTGAAAGGAAAAGAGGTTTCGGGAGGTTGAAGGTGTTCCAGAAGGGGTAAGTCTCTTGTCTATTCTTGTATGAAGAGAATCTCCCCATAGGTAATGTATTTGCTACTTGTTAGGAGCCACATATATGTGAGATGATGAGCGTATATGCGTAGCTAGGTTATGACCATATCTGGATAGTGTTAAATTTATAAAATGCTTTATTTTGACAATATGCATTTATTATCTATGTTTATTGATTATATGACTACTTGATGGCTCTCTATTATGATTAGAACCATGCTAATGTTAGGAATTGTCGAATTGGTCATAAATGGTTCATTTTTCTATGTGGAGTTTTCTCATTCGCTGTAGTCACACACCTGTCTTATTTGATTCATGATTTAGTGGCTACATGACTCATTTGTACTCATTTTAAATATCATAATTAGACTTATTAATTTAGAATTAGATTGTTGAATTGTCACAACGAACTGAATTACATGACTATCCATAGCCATCTTTTATCTATGTAAACTTTTGTTAGCATTTTTATTGCCATGTCTCGATGCTTCATAATTGCATTATTTCATAGAACATATGTATGAATTGAATAGTTGGATATTGAGGAAACCTGAGAACTTTGGCGCTCTGGGGCATGTGAGCAGATTGAGTTGTTATGGCACATATGTAGTTTGTGCGAATTGATTTGATTTGATCGAGTGGCACAACGCAAAGGTATTATGATTTGATCAAGTTGGACGCTGCAACAATGCCTGGATATGGATCACTCTCTCTTCTAAATCAGATGATTACCCATATTACTTTGGGCCCTATGAATGCAGGAAATCAGATTGGTGCTTGGTTTGGACACATGGACTATGTCAGGCACATGGATTATACTGTGAGGATTAAGAGTGGATTCTGAGCATGAATTTTCATCTTAGACTCATGTAGTAGCTCTTATATGATGGTTGATTGATATACATCATGGCATATGTAAGAATTGAAGTATTTGACTTCCTATTTGATCTATTTATCTGACAAGCATGCCTAAATTCTATATCTACTACTTCTTATTCTTTAGAATTTATTTAGAGATGTCATACCTTATTTCATATCTTATTTGTGCTCTCACTTGATATTTGGACTTTTAGTAGGTGTTATAGTCAATCCCTCACCACTACTTCTTCTAAACTATACTTGATACTTACTCAGTACCGTTGTTTTGTACTCATACTTCTCTTCTATACATTGTTTGAAGGATCTAAGGCCAGTACTAGTGGTACCCATCTAGCAAAGTAGGAGTACATTTGGAGACTTTGAGGTGATCTTCTTTACTTGATTCGAAATGCAGTACATGGAGTCTCTCTTCCTTACTTATTTATCTCTGTTTATTTATTTCCTTCCCGATAGATGATGTTGCTCAGTTGAGACTATTTACTCTTGATAGATGATCGTGATGATGTGACACTGGGTTTTGGGCACTTTGTGATACAATTGCAGTCGTGTTTAAACTTATTTGTTACGGAGACTTATTTCACTTTATTACTTATATAATGACACTATTAATTACTTAATAATCTACCTTTATAACTATTATTCTGTGTTGGCTTACCTAGAAAGGGGGTTAGGCTCCATCGCGACCTTCAGTGGATTTTGTGTTGTGACATAGGCATCCTATAACATGCGATGGTTCTAATTGGATGAGAGAAATCCATGAATTTTCGATATAATGGGTGGTTATGAGTTTATACAAGTTTCTTTCATTATTAGCAGCGTGTTGAAGGGTTGGAAGAATGATCTATTTCAAATGGGGTATTATTGTTGGTACCGAATTTGGGAGCAATTACTGCGGTCAAAAGATATTGCTCTAGGTATATGAGTTATGGGTTATATCATGTGGTTGCATCTTTCAAGTAAATTTATGACTCGATATAGGTTATTAGGATTCATACAATAAATATATACAAGAATTGCATCTTGGAGGAATTTTCGAGTATTGAAGTTGGGTTTAAAGGCTTATAAGCTAACGTTGAAGGAGAAATCTTCAGGTAGGATGTTAATGGATTTATTAGGATGGAGGTGAGCTGAGATCACCCATGAGAATGTGTATGATGAGTTTATATAGCTACTTGACGGCTTTGTAATGACCCTTGGCATGTTCTAGGACGAACATATATTTAAGTGAGAAAGAATGTAGCGGCCCAACTGGTCATTTAGAGTTCTAGCATCCCTTTCTATGATTTAAGACCTCAAATAGGTTCATAATGACTTTTATGTATGGTTGGTTCTTGTTCCGAGAGGTTCGGGAGTGACTTAAGTTAAGAAGTATTGATCAAAGTCAATATTATGAGTAAACAAGCTCACATTCATGATTTGATGGTTCTAGTAAGTTTGTATGATAATATTGGATGTGTACGTGAGCTCAATTCGGGTCTCGGGTGGCTCGGGGTTGATTTGGCACTTCTAGTCGAAAGTTGAAATTTTAAACTTAAGACAGTTTGAGATTTTTTGTTTGATATTTTTCTTGGTTTTGATATTGTTCTTAGCATTGCAAGCCTTTGGACAAGTTTCAGGGTTGTTTCAGATCATTTTTAGCAACTTAGCAGCTGTAGATTTTTGACAGCAGAGGTGTGAATCGCTATCACAATGGTTAGGGTCACGATCATGAAGAGTAAAGTGAAATTTGGATTATGTGAATCGCAATCACTGAGGGTTGTTCACGATTGCATACAAGAAATTTCTACTGACAATGGATTGAATTCGAAAGCTTATATCATGAAATATTTAAGAAAGTTAGGGATGGTCCAAATGAAAGTTGAAGCCCTCTGAGTCTAGTTTTCAAGTATTTAAACCGTTCGTCAATTAGGAATTTGAATGAGAAGTTATGGTCATTTTACTGAAGGGTATAACTACAAATTTTAAAGATGCCCAATTGTGCATCACGATCACAAAGGTAGTGGTTGCGATCGCGAAGAAGAAAGGGAGCACCGCATGCATCACGATCATGAATGTGATGGTCATGATCAAGAAGGGTTAATTGTTTTCAGGGGTAATTTATGTCTAGAATTTTGCTTTTTTGCTCATTTCCATCATTTTTTAGTTTTTAAGAATGGGAGAAGGCAATTTTGAAGAGGCATTTCACCCAAATCTTGAGGGTAAGTATTTCTAACTTGGTTTTAATTATATATCATGTGGCCCCATGGATTATCACACATAAATCAAGGATTTAAATAGTAGAAAATGTGTTTTTAACTTGAAACTTAAGAGAGTGTATTTTGAGAATTTGAACATCAATTTATACTTCGATTTGAGAACTAATCACATATTTAAACTTGTGGGGTTATGGGTCGACCACACAAAAATGATGATTTGAAAGCCGATTTGATGTCAGAATTGAATAATTTTGGTATGCTTAGACTCGTTCGGATTTTTTGAGTTTTCTCGGGTTCTGAAGTGCGGGCCCGAGGTTGACTTTTTGGGTTAACATTTTGGTTTTCATTAAATATTAAAGCTTTATTATCCTAAATTGTTTCCTTCCTCTTTGAGGCCCAAACACCAGAGTCCAATCCTCTTCTCTCGACTCCTTTATTGTTTACTGCCTCATTGCCTTAACCTTACTGCCTTATTGCATTTTGTTGTGTTCTTGTTGTTTTATCTCACATGTATACAACAATTATATACTGGATTGAATGCTTTACTTTATATCTTAAATCATATAAAACAGCTTAGGCAAGCCTTAAAGAACATAGGATTAAAAGAAGTATTAGTTAGTAACCGATTCCCCATTCACCAATCATAGGTTGTTTATACTATTAAGCTGCTATGTGTTTTGCTAACTCTTCTAAAAGATTTTGACATCCAAAAGCCTAATAAGAGGCGGCGTCCCCTCTTTCAAAATGAAAATCAGAATTGAATTGCAAGTTCGGCCTTCTAAAAGGAAATCAACTATTTTCGAAAACTAAGGGGCTGCCGCTCAAACATAGATTTTCAAACGATCTCTTCAAATATTTAAGAAGTCGAGGTATATCTTAGGTTTACTTTTATAATATGTTCATCTCACTAGAGTAACATGAACTTCCATGCTTCAAGGACAAAGTGTTTTAACTTAGCTCTTCTTTTCACATGCCTTTCCTAAAAACAAACATTACAGATATTTTTAAAGCTCTTTCAAGCATACATACACTAACATTATTTTTTCCAGACTCCTCTATAAATTCATGCCTTTGTAAAATACACACTTCTTTTGTAAATATTATTCCCTAATATATAGTATGACGCACCATTTTAAACACTATTTAAGCATAATACAAATAATTAGTCCTAAATCTAGTCTAAGTCCTATGGAGCTACCTCAGATAGATTTTAAGGGGTGCCTAACACCTTCCCCTTAGAAGAACAAGAACCATTACTCATAATCTCACCGGCTAGCAAACTAATAAATAATATGACTTTAGTAACTAAATAGGTACCCTAATATACCTTTAAATATTAGGTGTCGACTCTCTTTCATCAACAACAAGGAAACCACAAGTTGAATCATGTTTTGACTAGTGAAAAATAGGGTGCAACAACATATGTTCTTAAGTCTTTGAGATTAATATTTCACATAAGCAAGTGAGCCACAATGGCATATAACAGATAAGCAAGTGATTAAGCTGCTAGGGCTCATGCACGAGATCACATGAATTATGCTGCAAAGGCCTCGTGTTATGCAGGGGATCAGTTATATCAAGTAGCACATGAGAAAATGATTAACATTCTTGGTATACCATTTCATTAGCTTATGGAAGGCAATACACATGATTAAACATGATCGTCATGCTATGGATCATATATGATCACAAATGAATGCTTGACACCGTAGGAACTATAGGATGTGAAAGAGTGTGTACTCAAATAGCAAATGACATGGTAACTCAAGTACTTTTATCCTCTAAGGCCTCAAGCACTCATACAACAGGGAACAAGTAATTGGGAGGTCATGCCTTAGCGAGGAAGAGGATTTAGACTTACATATCTCGATCCCAATCCTTAGAATATTTTGACGATCAAAATACGTTGTAGATTTAATCTATTACAATCATGATATTAGGAACTTATGTTAACAACCAAACATTTGTTCTAACCATTTATGCAATTCATCAAACACTTAATGAGCGTAAAGTTCCAAGGTTCTTTCACAATGGTGTTTCACCGCACCCTTCCTCTCTCATAGATTGCAACAACACACTAAACATCTTATGAGGCTAACCAATACTTCCCTTACATAAAATAGCCCTTCACCATCTCAAACAAATAGCAAAACTTGGACACACAGCTTCCGATCATCGTCCCTTGAGTTTTCACCATAAAACATGCCATAGATTAGAAGAATATTTCATACCTTGTTTATATAACCCTGGAAGTTCTTTACTTAAATTTACTAGTAGGAAGACCTTGCTTTTAAAACCCAAAGATCGATTGAGGTGAGTCTCATTTCCTTGATGATGATTTAAGCTAGAAGAGTATATGAAACACTTACCTTGATCTCGGAGGGTGAGAGAAGGGGAGAAAATTGAGAGATTCTTCCCCAAAATGTTTAGCAGGTGACTAAGAGTGAATTCCCGAAGTTTCACTTTATAAAACATGATGTTTGGCCGACTTAACCTAGGAGGTGTTACGTGCCCGTGTTCATTAGGCACTGCGTAGGTTCATAGTAAAATGTGCATAACATTTTATAATGAGATCATATTAACAAATGGTTCATTTCATTGGAATCTATACTTGTAGAGATTCAATCTGATAGGCAATTCACCACCTAACTCATTCTACATAGGTATGTATGCTTGTTTGAAGTTTAAGCTTGTGCGAGCTCCTTTGAAATATGGGTACGTGTAACTTCTCATTTGACTTTGTGCTAGGGATCTCCTTATACATTAATCAACTTTCAAAACACCTAGTACTCTTAAATTAGAACCATATAATATGGTACTAGTCTGTAGCCTCCTTGGGCATGCACAACATTATTTCCAATCGTTGTTGTCGTATTTTAAAGTCTTGAATCATTTGGATACTGAATCCTTTTATACACTAAGCTCTTGATATGTATACTTGAACAAAACTTTATTCTTGCGCGTTTCGGTAAATTTACTCATGTCAGACGGTTCGATTCCTAGTCCAAAGATACAGGGTATCAC
This sequence comes from Nicotiana tomentosiformis, assembly GCF_000390325.3. NCBI lineage: Eukaryota > Viridiplantae > Streptophyta > Magnoliopsida > Solanales > Solanaceae > Nicotiana > Nicotiana tomentosiformis. The sequence goes on from NC_090822.1 coordinate 43,024,671, forward strand.
AAAACGGATCCCAATAGCCTCCAAAATCAATAACACAGGCTCTCGACATATCCTCAAGGATATGAACAGTCCGCTCGGACTGCCCATCCATCTACGGATGAAATGCGGTATTAAGTTTTACCGGTATACCCAACTGTCATTGAACAGCTCTCCTAAAGTGCGATGTGAATTGAGTGCCTCAATCTGGAATAATGGAAATAGGCACCCCATGCAAACAGACGATCTCTCTAATATGGATATGAGTCAACTTCTCTAAAGTGTAAGAAGCAATAACTGGAATAAAATGCATAGTCTTAGTCTATCTATCCACAATGGCTCAAATTGCATCAAACTTCTTCAAGGTTCATGGCAATCCTACCACTAAGTCTATAGTAATGCACTCCTACTTCCATTCTGGTATAACCAACCGCTGATTCAAGCCACCCGGTTTCTGATGGTCATACTTAAACTGCTGACAATTCAAATACCATGAGACATGTCCAACAATGTCTTTATTCATCCTCCGTGACCAATAATGCTGCTTCAAATCACGATACATCTTCATTGCACTTGGATGAATAGAGTACCTCGAACTATGAGCCTCCTCAATAATCAACTCCCTCAAACTATCCGCATTAGGAACACAAATCCAACCCTAGAGTCGCAATACACCATCATTTCCTATGACCACTTCCTTAGCACCAGCCCGCAACATCGTATCCTCGAGGACAAGCAAATGAGGATCATCATACTAATAAGTCTTAATGGGCTCAATCAAGGATGATTATGCAATAAAACAAGCAAGTAATCTACTAGTCTATAAAATATCCAATCTCACAAATCTATTAACCAAAGGCCTCTCCTTAGCTGGAATGAATGCCAAACTACCTATACTCTTTGCCTTCCTACTCAAAAAATCCACTACCACATTCACCTTACCCCAATGATACAAGTTGGTGATATCATAATCCTTAAGCAACACAAGCCATCTCCGCTACCTCAAATTCAAATCCTTCTTCTTGAACAAGTGATGAATATTTCGATGATCAGTATAAACCTCTCATGACACACCGTACAAGTAATGCCTCCAAATCTTGAGTGCATGCACAATAGCTGCTAACTCCAAATTATGAACCAGATAATTCTTCTCATGGGATTTTCAACTGGTGCGATACATAGGCAATAACCCTACTATCCTTCATCAATACCCACTCGAGGAAAATGTACGAAGCATCACAATACACTGTATATGGCGTTGAAGATGTGGTCAATAGTAACATTGGTGTTGTGGTCAAAGCTGTCTTGAGCTTCTGAAAGCTCTCCTCACACTTATTAAACCATCTAAAAGGAACATATTTTTAGTCAACTTGGTCAATGGTGCTGCAATAGATGGAAATCCCTCCACAAAGCAAAAATAGTAGCCTCCTAAACACAAGAAACTCCTAATCTCCATAGTTGTATAATGTCTAGGCTAAGCAAAAACCGAATCTTCTTTGAATCAACCTTAATACTATAATCGACATCACTTGACCCAAGAATGCTACTGAATCAAACCAAAACTCACACATGGAAAGCTTAGCATACAACTGCCTCTTCCTTTGAATCTGAAGGACAATCCTCAAATGTTGCTCATGCTCCTCTCCACAACAGGGATATATCAAGATGTCATTAATGAATACAATAACAAAAGAATTCAAATACAGTTGAAACACATTGTTCATCAAATGAGAAAGCTGCAAGAGCATTAGTCAAACCAAATGACATCACCAAAAACTCATAATATCCATAACGAGTCCTAAAAGCTGTCTTAGGGATGTTAGAAGCCCTAATCTTCAACTAATGATATGTCGACCTCAAATCAATCTTCGAGAATACCCTGGCACCCTAAAGCTAATCAAACAAATCATTAATATGAGGCAACAAATATTTGTTCTTAACAATAACCTTGTTCAACTGCCTATAATAAATGCGAATCCTTAGAACTGTCCTTCTTCTTCACAAACAACATCAGTGTGCCCCAAGGAGAAACACTCGGCCTAATGAATTTTTTATTCACCAACTCCTGAAACTACTCCGTCAATTCATTCAATTCAGCTGGAGCCATGCGATGCGATGGAGTAGATTTGGGTTGCGTGTCTCACACAAAATCAATATCCCTATTGGGTGGCATGCCTAGTAAGTCTGCAAGAAACACATGTGTAAACTCTCTCACTACTGGAACTGAATCAATAGTATGGGTCTCAGCAATGGTATCTCTAACAAAATCTACCTACCCAAAACACCCTTTCTCAACCATCTGTCGAGCCTTCAGAAATGAGATCACCCCACTAGGGGTATGAACAAGAGAACCCTTCTATTTAAACCTTGGTAATCCGAGCATAGCTAACATCACAGTCTTATCATGATAATCAAGAATATCATGATATGGACATAGCCAATGTATACCAAGAATCACCTCAAACTCTACCATATTTAGTAAAAATCCTAGTCTCACAACCACCATAAGTAACCACACAAGACCAATATATATGATCGACTACAATAAAATCACTGACAAATGTAGATGCATGGACATGAATATCAAGACAACCACGAGGCATATCCAAATAAGAAGAAAAACATGATGACAAAGTGATCAAACAACACAATAGCATCTCTATGACAAACTGAAATCATACCTGTGATCGTGGCATCTAAGGCCACTACATGGGGCCTACTTAGAAAAAGCATAGCAACGAGACTGACCACCATCAATTCTGACCTTCATCGACCTGGCCCCTCCTCTAGGGTAACCTCTAGCTACATGTCCTCCTTCTTTAGCTAAAGGGATGAAGCAACTGGTGTGGGAACCACTGATTGAGAAAGTTGTGGAGTTGCGCTCCTAACAGGCCTAGGGCAATTACTCCTCACATGGCCAAACTCTCTACACTCATAACAACCCCTAGCTAACTGAGGATGTTGAATATGAATTTGAAATTGATCACGTGAATACCCACTGGAAGAACCCTAAACAGATGGAGCATGGTAGTAACTCACTAGAAGAGCACTAAACGATGATGGAATGGGAGTGATAAAAAAAGGCCTAGCCCGTGCACCACGGGCTACATAATGTGCAGAATGAGTTGGCCAACCACGACGGCCTATGCTAAAAAGGTACCACTGAAACTACCATAACGACGAGGTCGATTATACCTAATCATGACCTCTCTCCCCTGACTACAAATATGCTCAATCCTTCAAGATATCTCCATGGCATGACGGAAAGTAGTCCCAATCACCAACTTTCGAGCCATAAGACTTGATGCCATAAGTCAATCCCTCAATAAATTGCCTTACCTTCTTTGCCTCTGTGGGGATCAAGAAAGCAACATGATAGGACAACTTTATGAATCTCGCCTCATACTCGGACATAGACATGGGATCCTGCTAAAGATGGTCAAACTGATCCCTCAACTCATCCTTCCTGGTGAGCGAGATGTAGCTCTCAAGAAACTAATGTATGAACTGAGTCCAAGGAAGAGGAGGTGAACTTGCTGGTCCACCCAGCTTGTATGTCTTCAAACATCTCCTAGCAGCCCCTCTCAATTGAAATATCGTGAAGCTGACCTCATTGGACTCTACCAAACCCAAACTGCAAAGCATCTAATGGCATTTTTCTAGAAAATCATGTGCGTCCTTTGAACAACCACCATCGAAGTGAGGAGGATGTATCCTCTGAAGCCTCTCCATCCTCTTTTGCTCCTCCGTAGACATAGAAGGCATAAGCACAGGTCTAGCTGCTATAATAGGTTGCTCACCGCAAATTGGCAATACTCTTGGTGTGTGAAATATCATTCTTGTATGTTCCAGAGTACGAGTTGCAGGGATTTGAGCTTCCCCTCCAGCCTGTGATGTGGTTGGGGCCACTAGAACTACTCCGGCTTGAGTCAAGGCATCAATAAAACTAAATATCTTGGCCATAGCCTCCTGAAATACCGGTGTAGCAACAAAACTCTATGGATATTGAGCTGGTGCTGGAGCCTCAATCTAATCATCAATAATTTAATACTCTACCTGATTCATAGGTAGATCTGTTAAAACTTCATGGAGCGGCCACGGGCTCCAATGGATGCCCCACCTATAGTTGTGACTTTGTGACCTTTGGTGAGAGCTTTAGCCCAGTCCCTCCCAGCTACAATCGGTGCTGGTACTACCTTTCCTTCATATACAGCTACTAAAGAACGTGTACTCGCCATCTGTGAGAGAGTGTAGAAGAGAAAGATTTAGACTTACACAATAATCAATGCATGATAAGGAATCTAGAAAGGGAAAGTTCTTACAACCCTATAGCCTCTCGCAGATAAATACTGATGTCTCTGTATCGATCCATTAGACTCTACTAGGCTTGCTCGTGACTTTCGAGACCCTTATAACCTAGAGCTTTGATACAAATTTGTCACGATCCAAAACCTACCAAAGGTTGTTATGTCACTTAACTTACTTTCTAGGAAAGCTAACACACAATGAAAGTTAAAAAAACATAATATTAAGTCATTAACAGAGTCATGATATAAATAATAAAACGGAATAATCTCAAATCAATACCATAACACATAAGTCTAAGAAAAAGTCTAAACACGACTACAAATGTCTCACAAAATGCCAAAAACATGGTGTCATATTATAAGCATCGTAAAGAGTAAATAATCTCAATTGAACAACAACATCGGCAGAGAGGAAAATGAATAGACAAAGATAGATAAAGAAGGGGGACTCCATGTGCTGATGATCAGATCAAGTAAAACAGCTCACCATTATGTTTCCAAATGTAATTTTATTTGGCTGGATGGATACCACTAGTACCGGCCTCAGACCCTGCACAAAATTTGCAGAGGTGTAGTATGAAAACAAAACCACAATACTCAATAAGTATCAAGTCTAGTCTCGAAGAAGCAATGGCGAGGAGTCGACACTGACACCTATTAACAGTCCAAATATCATGTTAGAGAATAAATAAGATACGAAATAAGGTATGACATATCCAAATAAATAAAAAAGAATAAGAAGCAATAAATATAGAATTTAGGCATGCTTGTCAGATAAAGAGGTCAAACACGAAGTCAAATACTTTAATTCCTACAAATGGCATGGTATATCTCAATCAACAATCATATAAGAGCTACTACATGAGTCTAAGATTTAAATGCATGCTCTGAATCAACTCTCAATCCTCACAGCACAATCCGTGTGCCTGACATAATCCATGTGTCCAACCAAGCACCAATCTGAGTGCCTGCCCTCACAAGGCCGAAAGTAACATGGGTAAACACTTGACTCCAGAGGGACGGATCCATTGATATCAATTCGTACAGATGGCTCACGTGCCATAACAACTCAATCCGCTCACATGCCCCAAAGTGCCAAAGATCTCAACTTTCCTCAATATGCAACTCTTTAACTCATATATATGTTTATGAAATAATGGACTTAAGAAGCACTGGGACATGATAATAAAACTACGGACATAAATTCACATAGATAAAAGATGGCTATTGCTAGTCATGTAATTCAATAAGCTAGTTCTACATTCTTAAGTCTAATTATGATACTTAACATGAGTAAAGATGAGCTATGTAGCCAATAAAACATGAATCAAACAAGACAAGTGCAAGACTACAACCAATGAGAAAACTCCACATAGCAAAAATGAAACCTTTATGCCCAATTTGGCAAGTCCTAAACTTAGCATGGTTCTAATCATAATGAAGAGCCATCACATAGTCATAGAATCAATAAAAAGGATAATAAATTTAATTTGTCCAAATAAGGCATTTTATAAATTTAACACTATTCGATGATAGGTCATAACCTAGCTACGCATATATGCTCCTGATCTCACGTATGTGTGCTCCTAATGAATAAACAAGTAGCAAATAGATCACATATATGGAGATTTCCCCCTTACAAGGATAGATAAGAGACTTACCTCTTCCGGAACACCTTCAACCTTCCAGAACATCTTTTCCTTTCAAATCAACCTCTAAACGAATCAAATCTCGGATTTTACACCCCATATTTTTGTACGTGAAAGTACGCCATAAATAAATTGATGAAAGCTTGGAAATGAGATATTACATCCCGCACTTTTATATGTTAAAGTTTACATCCCACATTTTTTTGTACGTTAAAGTTTCGTCGTAAGTTCGAGAATGAGACTATTTTGAGATTATAAACATTATGCTATTTCAAACAAGTGATAAGTAAATTCGTGAAGGTGAGAGGGTAAGCGAATCGAAGAAAATGAGTTTTCGTCGAAGTTTGACATTATGAGATACAATACGGTCCAAGCTACAATACCCCGTATTTATGGGCTAGTGCTACAGGGTACTACAAGACCATAATAGTAATGTGTACAAAGTGTGTTAAAAGTGAGTAGTATTATAGGTAATTTGTGATAATTCTTAATTATGGGGATAATTGAATAATTATGGATTTTTAAGTGGGACATTAATTTGTAAATGGAATTTTTGGATAAAGCTTAAGGGGGACAACCCCCCCCCCCCCCCCCAATGTGGCAACAAGCATAAAAGGCTTAATTAAGCCTAATGTGACTAAGTTAGTCTTGAGATAAGGTGGTAAAATTGGAGAAGTCTTTGTGGCCAAGTCATCACATAGTGGGGCCCACACTAACTAAGAATAAAAAACCCCCTTCAAATCACTTAAGAAAGGTGTTTGCATCTCTACAATGAGGTAATAATGGAAAGCTTCAGCCAATTCTTATAAATTATATGATAGCAACATGAAGTTTTTACAACAAAAATTCAAATGAGATTTCTTAGCACCTTAGCAATGTGAAGTGCTCCAGCAAACTCCTACAAGTGATGGCAACGTGAAATTGCTTCAACAAAATTCATACAAGATCCAATTATGCGTGAGATGCAATTCTAAGAAAGCACGGTACAATCTTTCTCAAGAATATCATACGGATATTTCCCTACTTCGATCCTCTGTTACGCGTTATTGCAATCAACGGTGTTAAAGGGATTGTCAAGATAATCGATTTAGGTATGTTAAGGCTATCCCTTATTTCTTTTTGGCATGATCAATACGATACAAACAAAACGAGCAAATGCACAATTTCCATAAATGACTCTATTCATAGAAATATTAGGGGTGTCTATATTCTTGATTTCCCATGTGAATTATTATTATATCTTCTGTTCATGGGTCTCAGAAAAATACGTATTTGATAACATTTATCCGACAGGCATATTATTCTTATGACATTCCGAGAAAATCTTATTAACGTATTTCTTATGCATTTCATGCATTTATACATGTACATTGACCCATGACTAGATGGGGTTATATACGCGTATATTATATGTATATGGGATATGGAAAAAGGTTATGCCGTTATATACGCATTACCACCTGATCAGCTGGTATACGTTGATATTTGCCCACAGTGGCCGAGATGATATGATGGGATGCCTTCAGAGGCTTGATGATGTTATGAACACATATACCCATGCATGGTATGACATTTATACGCATATGCATGACATTATAAGTATTAAATGTTTCACAGAGCTATTCAGACATACATGTCGAGTCGTTTACTCCATGTTTTTCTCATGTATATTGTTTACTGATTTTTATTCCTTACATACTCGGTACATTATTTGTACTGACATCCCTTTTGCATGGGGATGCTGCGTTTCATGCCCGCAGGTCCCGATAGATAGGTCGAGAGTCCTCCAAGTAGGCTATCAGCTCAGCGGAAGATGTTGGTGCGCTCCATTTGCTCCGAAGTTACTATTGGTCAGTATGATTAGGCATGTATTGATTGGTATGTTGGGGCCCTGTCACGACCTTATGACATTTATGTACTCTTAGAGGCTTGTAGACATGTGTCATGTTTATGAAAGATTATATGGCCTTGTCGGCCTATGTTCAGTGTATGAGTGATTATTTTGGCCTTATAGGCCCGTACGTCATATGTATAAGTCAGTATATCAGGTTGGGTTTTTCTATGTCGGGCATTCCCTCATGTTTACTCTAGTTATTTCATGACGCCCCTTCTGACCCACTTACCTATGATGATGTAAAAAGAAAGATACGTTATGTTTGTACTCAGTTGAGTAAGGTACCAGATGCCCGTCGCAGGCCATCAGTTTGGGTCGTGACAGTATTACTTAAATAAGTCAATACAAGCCTTTGGAATTGATTTCATATAAAAAAAGATTCAATTTTAGTCAATTTCCAAAAAGTCAACAAAAGTCAATCTGGACCCACATGGTCAAAACTCGAGTCTTGGGTTAGATCCCGACTACCCTTAACCCCACGAGTCCAAATATATGATTAGATTCCAATTCGAAGTCCAAATCGGTACTCAAAACTTTAAAATATCCTCTGTTAGGTTGCAGACAAAAACCCCAAATTTCTCTTTGAAATTCCATGTTTTAAGTGTAGAAATCCATGTGGAATCAAGATATATAATCAATCCAAGTAGAAATTACTTACTCTCAAAATTTTAGTGAAATTCTCCTCACAGATTGACTCTTTCCAAGCTATAAAACTGAAAAATGGTGAAAATGGGTTAAAACTCGACATATATCGTCTGGCAGGGATTCTCGTATCTGCGATCACTTGGCCGCAGGTGCAAGCCCCATATCAGCGCCCCCAAGCTTCTCATCTACGATCTCCCCATCACCAGCCTAACTTTGCACTTGCAACACACCTTCCACATCTGTTGACTCGCATGTGCGATCACCACCACACAGGCGCGACATCGAAGATGTGCTAGGGCCTCCGCATCTGCGATCTTCAATCCCAAGGCCTACCTTCGCATGTGCGACCCTCATCTGTTGGTGTGCCATTGCATCTGCAGTCCCTTGAGTTGTAGATCCGACTATTGCCTATCTGACCAAACTTCACAAATACAGAGACAACTCTACAGGTGCGCCCTTTGCAGCAGCACACAACTCATCGTAGGTGCGACGCACCAGACACAAGAAAATCCTAAACCTATCCAAAATAGTTCACAACCACCCTGAAACTGACTCGAGCAATTCTAGACCCCGTCCAATCATACCAACAAGTCCGTATACTTTATATGAACCTATTCAAAGGTCAAAACACCACAAACAACATTAAAACCAAGAATAGAAGGTCTCCTTGACTTTCAAACTTTTCAACTTCGTCGAACGCGTCCGAATAATACTCAAACATTCTGGATTACAACCAACCTTTTCATAGAAGTTCCATTCAAAAATGCATACCTATCCATAGTCCCGAAACCACAATCGGAGTCTGATAATACCAAATTCAACTATCGGTTAAACCTGTGAACTCTCCAATTCTTCAAGATGCTAACTTTCGGTAAATAGAGCCAAAACCTTCTTGGAACCTCCAAATCCAAATCCGAACATATGCCCAATTCCAAACTCACCATAGAAACCTATTTCAACCACCAAATCACCAATTTGAGGTCGTCTACCAAAAAGTCAAACCTTGGTCAACCTTTATAACTTAAGCTTTCCAAAATAGAACTAAGTGTTCTAATTCACTCCTAAACCTTCCTTGAACTAATCCAACCATACTCGCAAGTCACAAAACATCAAAAGAAACTACGAGAAGCATCAAATAGGGGAATGAGGTTCTAATACTCAAAACGACTGGCCAGGTCCTTACAGCCTAAAACATTCTTTTATAAATATACCATATCCAAATCCGATCACGCTAATTCCGGGCCTATTAGCTTTGTCTCATGTAGTACAAGCTGTCAAACCATCAAGTTACACCAAATTCTGCATGGAACTTCAACTGTCATGGTTTGTCCACCATACAAGCAATAACCTAAATATGAAAAATCTATGATAAGGCAATTTACCACCCAATGACTTCCTATGTTTGTAGTGTTCATTATCAACAAGTCTATGAGTATCTATACAACTTACTCCATTTGTCTGTTATCAAAAATTAAGCAAACTCAACCCAGCTCAACCCGTGTACTCAAACCAGCTCATAATTCCATAATCACATGGTGAGCCATCACTCTATCATATCCAATAGTAGAAAGTATCCCATATAACTATAACTCTTTCTAGATGACACATTCATATGACAATTTATGTTGTATAAGCAAATTTGACCCACCGTAGAATACACATCCTCAACAGTTCTACCAGTAAACATCCAAACTTATTCCACATTCTTCTGAAGTAGGTATAAGCTAATAAGGAGCCATTCTAACTTCCACTCATGGATACATGAGTAATTTCTAAACCACTGGTCTCAATTGTGATTATATACATGCATGTCGTTATCAACCCAATTGTCAAGAAACTACATCTCCTATCTTTTCATTTATATTTCTCCCATTCATGCTAGTCTTTCATTATTTGCTATAACCTCATTGAACCTAATGTATCAAATATATTACTTAACTTGTTCATAATCCCAACACACAACAACTAATGCCAATAACCTCTTAAACCATAGTCCTCGTCCCAAGATCTCCGAGAAGGATATGTCATACACTTAGGCATATCACAACATATCAAATACCATAAACCACGAGCTCTATCAAGCATAAATCTTCTCATGTCGCCCATCCAAGACACATACAACTTGCTATCTAACTATTAACACACTTCTATTGTCCACAACAAAAGAGATAGTTCTAGCTTTAGAAATTTAATCCCCATACCTTAAAAGTGCACGGTTTCTCATCCTTGTGACTCCTACATGCCTACTCAGACATAACTATGAAGTCACATATATAAGTATCTAGAGATGTGCATTTCCATCAATCCTTCCATGTTAGGAAACAAAAATCTGAACCTCAACGACTGACTATCACACAATTGTCATAGCACTTATTCAAATTGTCCATAGACCCCATCTGCAAGCATCCTCTCCAAAATATTCCCTTTTTATGTGATACTATAATCAGTACTATTATACTTCTTAAGCAACTCGAATTATACATTCTATCTCTAATCCCAATCCTTCTGCCCGAAAATGAAGCGTGACCTTTGCAAAGCAATCCAAACCTCGCACGTTCACCACATCCATCACGATGCCATATCTTTGTACAAGAATCCCATTATCACCCTAAGTCCCAAGTAGTGTAATCGTCCTCATACACACTCTATTTCGTAGAAGTGTACAACTTAGCTCAACCCATGAGGCAATCAATGTCATGCACAACTCCCAATCATGTAGGCAAAAATATCATTAAAGTCATGCTCAAAATCATCTAAAGTTGTTATAAACCAACTTACCCAATAATCAAGCAACTGATTCTTTCATATCACACCAAACAGACCGAATTTCTATTACCATGCTAGTCCAAGTTACTTTTATACTTATCCAATTCCTTCAGATTACTCTTGACCCCCTGTTAAGGCATCACTTTTCTTTTTCCAATACACTTTTGTCTTTAATTAAACCTCACACCAAGTTATCCCAACATGGAACTATTTTATTCTAATATTCATAAGCCATTTTATTCTCCTTCATGCACCCAAAAGTACCTCAAACTGAGATGTTTGCTCTAAAGAGCCTTCCAATGAATTTGAAGTTCTTTTCATCTCTATAATGCTGCATTGTAGAATCAATAATGATATAGAAGTACTCCAAGTCCTTGTCATTATCCAATGCTAGTCTCTAATTCTTAACCAAACAAAGTATCCTATAAATCCTTAAGTATTACATCTTTGAACTTTAACCTACTAGGACCATTCGTGAGAGTCACCCACTCTGCTCTAGTCCTCGGTGCATAGTCAAACATGTTGAAAGACTTGTGCTCTGTGAGCACATAATTTCACTAAATAGAGCAACCTTGTCCTTGGGAACCGAGTGAATCCTTTATCCTAGCATACTATATCAACAAAGAATTACAAACATGAGTCATTCAATAATCTCCATATATCAACAAAGTATAGTAAATCACACCTCCAATAGATTCCTTGCCAAGTCATCCTCGATGTCCCCCTTCTCAAGTCATAACTAATCTACAAGTTTACCTTAATCTAGGAAATACAACATCACTTGCCCATATAATATAATCGTCGATGGTAGACTCCTCCACTTGGCTTTAAGCCATAATCATATCATTCGAGAAACTACTATAAATTTTTCTCTTTATCTACTATGGCCATGCACTGGTACTCAACTAATCCTCTAACCAGCTCATGTAGTTCTAATCATATCACACTTCAAACCATCTGCCTGATGCATCCTTATCTTTGTAACAGTCTTTCTAACTCACTCAGGATATACAAACTTTCATTGTACTGCATCTACTCCACTGGATTGCAAGAAACCTTTCCATAAGAACCTCATAAGAAGTCATACAACCTCAAACCTTCTTACATGAGATAACCCACATGTTTAGCCCCCAATGCAACATCTTTCTGACCGCACCATGGTTACAACCTCTATGTAATCTATTGATCCTCCCAACTCTACACTCATTTACAAGTTGTAAGCATCCGTTTTATTCCACTAATGAACAACTGAAAGGTCTATCAATACACTCATACCTTAAGACTGCATTGCACACCGATATGATAATCAAGCATCTATATTCCCTTTGCATCAAAAGAAAATCCTTCTCGTCACATCCAACCCTCTAAGTGTAGTCCATAGGCATATAAAATGTATTACAAAGCTGCATGGTTACCTCTATAACTTTACTTTGGAAACAACTGCTCCATTTTATTTCCAGGTTGTAGAAGCACCCACTCAATTATAGAGCAACCAACAATGAAGATATAGCAATCTAATTTTTCACCGTACCATCACTCCCGTCTTTGTTTTATGAGATTCAACTCCTTCTGCTTGAAGATGTATTGAAGACTCTTACCTCATACAAGTAATAACGCCAAATGTTCAATACAAACACCACTGCCGCAATCTATAAGTCATAGGTTGGATATTTCTTCTCATTATTCTGGATTTGCCTCGAAGCATACACAAACAGTTTTTCTTGTTGCATTAATACACACCCAAGTCCAACCCTTGAAGCATCACAATATACTATAGATCCTTTTGTACCTTTCGGTAAGGTCAAAACAAGTGTCGTAGACAACCTTAATTTCAACTCTTGAAAGCTCCTTTCAAAAGCATCTAACCATTGTTACATAGCTGTCTTTTGCATTAGCTTGGTCAACTGAGAGGCAAGAGAACAAAACCCCTCCATGAACCTCGTATAATATCCAACCAACCATAGGAAACTGGAAATCTCTATCGGAGTCATAGGTCTAGGCCAACTCTTCACAACTACTATCTTCTGAGGATCAACCTTGATTCCCTCATTGGAGAACACATGACCCAAGAAAGTGACAGAATCGAGCAAAAATCACATCTTGAAAATATTGCATAAAACTTGTGTTGATCCACAGTTTGCATAACCGCCCTGGGATAATCATCATGGTCCTCTAGACTTCGTGAATACACAAGGATGTAGTCGATTAAAACTTCAGCTTGAAGACTCGATTCATAAGATCCATGAAAGTTATTAGGGCATTCATTAGCCCGTATGACATCACCAGAAACTCAAAGTACCCATATTGGGTCCTAAAAGCTACTTTTGGGATATCCTTATCTCTTATCTTCAATTGATGATACCTGGACCTCAAGTCAATCTTGGAGAAGTACTTAGCACATAGAAACTGATCAAACAAGTCATCTATCCTTGGAAACGGGTACTTGTTCTTGATTGTAACCTTGATGAGCTACTGATAGTGGATGCACATCCTCAATAAACCATCTTTCTTCCATACAAAAAGAACGGGTGCACCCATGGTGACACACTCGGTCAGATAAAACATATTTTTAGCAAGTCCTTCAACCTGTTCTTTCAATTCTACTGGAGCCATTATGTAGGATGGAATTGACATAGATTGTGTACCCGGTGAAATATCGATCCCAGAGTCAATCTCCCTGTCTGGAGGAATCCCAAGAATTTCATCAGGAAGACTTTTGAAAATTCATTCACAACCATGTTGGTGCCTCAGCTTCTCTGTCCATGTGGTAGATACATCCGTTGGTGATCATCTCCATTGTCTTAAGATAGGAAATAAACCTACCCTTTTGCATGACATCATTCCCCTTCCATCCAATAACTGATATGTTTGGAAACTCGAACCTAATAGTTCTGGCTCGGTAGTCAAGCTTCACATAACACGAGTAAATCCGGTCTATACCCATTATTACATCAAAATCACTCAAACCTAATGGTTTTTGCTCGGCAGTCAAGCTTGGAATAACACGAGTAAAGCCAGTCCATATATCTTATTAGATAAAAATACGTCATCACCAATTCTACAAGGTCCACTAGGGTGTCTCGACCATGCACGGTGACAACACAATCCGTGTAGACCCATGTGGCCACAATAGACTCACCAATCGAAGTAGATACTAGGAACGGCCTATGAAGTTGTTTCAGTTCTATCCCCTATTAATTTGCACCATACAGAGTAAAATATGATGGGGTAGATCCTGGATCTATGAGAGCATGCACCTCATGATATGGAACTATTAATATAGTTATGACGATATCTGGAGAAGCCTCTGAACTATGCGACCATCATAGCATAAAATCAACCAGGTCCTCATAAACGCTGTGCACCACCTTTAGTAGCACAACGCCTAACTGGTGTCTGAGTGCCTCATACTAGGGGAGGTGGTGCAAAAGTAGTAGCGGCTGAACTGGCTGGTTGCGCCATTCTACCACTAGTAGTCTGTCAAAATGAAGGATAGACCCTCTAAATGGCCCCTGAGACCAACCCCATAGCATACACCTAGCCCCATGCGGCAAACCCCTACGTGCTTCTTCCTACACCTAGCATATGAGAGTCTTTGTTGACGCTGAGAGTGCCTGCTATACTGAATTTGCTAAAAGGGTCCCATGTTATTATGGCTTGGCCTGAAACGACCCCCCTGCTACTCACCGCGCCCTGATAATGGTGCACTGGCTGATGACTATGCTACTAACTGTTGACACTCAATTTTAACCCTCCTTAATTAAATTAACATCTGCAGGCTTCCTAGTAAAAAAATAAAAAAAAATATAGTGTTTTGCTATTTAGCTTTATTGCAATTTATTGATAATTATTCCTATTTTTACAAAATAAAGGAATTTTTATCATTTTATTGCACTTAGTTAAATACTATTATTTTTGTACATTTTTCTAAATTTCAAACAATTTATTGATAATTGTCCTATTTTTCAAATATTAGGATATTGTATCAATCTATAATTATTTCAAAAAATAAATCAATAATTACTACAATATTAATGTAGTTGTTGATATATTAAAAACATATTACAAGATTTCTTAATTAAAAAAATATTTTCTAATTTAGAGCATGGTCTAGTAATTACATGGAAGCTGGTTATCACGACCCAAAACCTATAATAGGTTGCGATGGCGCCTAACGCCGCCGTCAGGCAAGCCCACATGTGAAACTCCAATGTAATTATCCCTTGTTAACTTTTAAAAACAGAAGTTTCCTTAAGAACACTGAAATAAGTAAAATCTCAGGCAACTGTACATACTTCTTTCTCAAAAATATGAAGTGTGAATAATACATAAAGCACGGTGATAGTAATAATAAGTACAACAGTACATAAACGCTAGAAGCCCCCAAAATCCGGTGCCACAAGTGCATGAACAATCAAGAGAATACACAAAACTAACACAAGTATTGTCTAAAGTATAATAGACAGAAACAGTAAACAAGGTAGAGGGAGACTCCGGTGTAGCAGATCGAAGCAAGGAAAGCCGCTCACCACTAAGTCTCCGTGAAAGTGGGGCTACGCACCCGTGTGACCACTAGAATTAACTGTCTCAGTACCTGCACATTTAGTGCAGAAGTTTTAGCATGAGTCCGTAAAATAATGCGTACCCAGTAAGTATCTAGTCTAACCTCGAAAAAGAATTGACGAGGGATCGACTTGACACTTACTAGTGGTCAAATAGTAAAAAAATATATGAAGTAGACATATAGGATGTACAACAAGTAGAAATGAAACAGACAAAGCATTAATAATGAATCTCCAACATGGACATATATCAAATCACTAAAATGTCATAACCGGCTCGAAGGCACTAACTCAACATTTACCATAACCAAATTTCAATTTCAAGTATTAAGCATGATGCTGTTGAGGAGAACATCCCGATCCTATAGGAAAATGGTACTTAGTACTGCCGAGGCGAAGGAACCGATCCTATAAGATTAGTGATACACAATACCGCCAAGGCAAACGACCCGATCCAATAAGAATAGTATAATTATACTGCCGAGGCAAACGACCCGATCTCATAAGAGTAATTTACAACACTGCTGAGGCAAACGTCCTGATCCCATAAGAGTAGATAAATTACCTCGCTCACGGAAATACATGCGAGTCGAGAAGACACAAATCTATAGTTCAACAAATAATTCACAACTTTCCACAGTAAAGGGCTAAGTCAATATTTTATTCTAACTTCAATCTCAATCATAAATTAAGTAAATCAAATACGCAGGATGAGTACAAATAACACAATTAAGGCATGATGTGAATCTAAGTCTACCCGGACATAACATAGATATAGCTACATACAGACTCTCGCCACCTCGTGCGTACGTATCTCCCCACAACAAGTAGCACACAATAATCAATACACCTAATGGGATAAATTCCCTCTTACAAGGTTAGGCAATAGACTTACCTCGCTTCCAAGTCCTCAATCCGGCTCTTTAACCTCACTAGAACTCCTTAAATGACACTGAGCAATCCGAAACTAATCAAAAGTCGTATACACAAATAAATATATGTTTAAAAATTCATAATTTAACTACTAAACTAATTTTCCCAACCAAGTTTGAAAAGTTCATAAAAGTCACCCCCGAGCCCACGTGCCCGGATTCCGGAAACTTTTGAAGACAACGTCACCCATGATCTCACGAACTCAAATATAAAATTTATTACTAATTCCATGTCCAATTTCGTGGTCAAAATACAAAAAATATCAAATTCTAGTATTTCTTCCAAAATCCCACAATTTCAACAAATTCCATGTTTAAATCCATATATAATCCATGTATTTAGCTCATAATGTGTAGAAATTACTCACCTCAAGATTGATGATGAAAATGGCTCCTCCAAATCGCCCAAGCAAAAGAAAAATAAGTTGAAAATGAGAAAATCCTGACCTTGCTAACATTAAATCTGCCCAGGCATCCTTCTATGTGATCGTAGAAAGAACCTCGCGATCGCGAAGACCAGCTAGTCATGCCCATGAAATCCTCCTTCGCAAATGCGGCAATTGACACGCGATCGCAGATCACTTCCTAAACAACCTATGCAAACGCGAGCCCAACTCCGCAAAATGCGAAGGCCAAACCTTCCAACCTCAGACCCACACCTTACACGCTCACGAACAGTTCCCTGCAATCGCGAAGAGAAGCCCTTCCAAGCCCAAGCCACCCTGTTAACATTACGTGTTCGCGACCCTTGCCACACGAACGCGATGAACATTAAGACCAAGAACCATGATCATCAACCACCTTACGCGATAGAGAAGAACTAATTCACCCAGCTCTCTCACATCACTACGCGATCGAGAGCCTCCCTCTGCGATCGCGAAGAACACCCCTGACACTAGAAACCATCAATTACAATGCAAGATGAAATAGTCTGAAACCATCCCAAACCACACCTGAGGCCCTCGGGACCCCGTCCAATCACGCCACCAAATTCCAAAACATGACACAAACCTGCTCGAGGCCTCAAATCAAACCAAATAACATCAAAACTTTGAATCGATGAAAAAATCATTCTTTAAACTTTCAAACTTCGACAAACGCGTCTGAATCCCTCTTAAAAATTTCAGAAAGGAGCCAAATTTTATATACAAGTCACAAATCACAATACAAACCTATTCCAAGGATCGAAATTCCAAACGGACACAAATAACGCCAAAATCCACTTCAAGTCAAAGTTAGGAAATTCTAAAACCTTCAAAATGCCAACTTTCAACAATAAGTGTTGAAACGCACCGTACCTACCCAAATCTAGATCCGAACATACACCTAAGTCCAAAATCATCATACGAACCTATTGGGACCTTCAAATCTTGATTTTGAGGTCGTTTACTCAAAGCGTTGACTCAAATAAAACTTGACCACCTTGAGCTACTATTATAGAACTACGTATTCCGAATTCAACCTGAACCTTTCCAAAACAAAACCAACTAACCCCGCAAGTCATGAAATAGTAAAAGCACATACGGGAATTGTTAAATAAAGGAACAGGGATCTGTAAAGCAAAATAACTGGTGGGGTCGTTACATTCTCCACCTCTTAAAGAAACGTTCATCCTAGAACGGGTCTAGAATCATGCCTGGAGTGCTGAATAAGTGTGGATATCTACTCTACATATCCTCCTCGGCCTCCCAAGTCGCATCCTCGACTGGTTGGCTCCTCCACTAGACCTTTACCGCATAAATCTTCTTAGACCTTAACTGGCGAACCTGCCTATCAACAATGGCAATTGGCTCCTCCTTATAACCCAATTACTCATCTAGCTGAATTGTACGTTAATCTAATACATGCGACCTGTCAGCATGGTACTTCCGGAGAATAGACACATGGAAGACCGAATGAATTCTCAATAGACTAGGAGGCAAATCAAGCTCATAAGCAACCTCCCCAACTCGCTTCAACACCTCAAATGGGCCCATAAACCTCGGACTCAGCTTGCCCTTCTTTCTGAACCTCATGATACCCTTCATCGGCAAGACCTTTAAGAGAACTTTCTCGCCTACCATAAATGATAAATCACGCGCTTTATGATCCATGTAACTGTTCTGTCTGGACTGTGCTGTGTGAAGTCGCTCCTGAATCAACTTCACCTTATCCAAGATATCCTTTACCAAATCAGTATCGTATAACCTAGCCTAGCCGGGCTCAAACCATCCGATGGGGGAATGACATCACCGACCATATAAAGTCTAAAACGGAGACATCTCGATGCTGGACTGATAATTGTTGTTATAAGCAAACTTGACCAATGATATGAATCTATAACACTGCCCTCTAAAGTCAATGACACATGCTCTGAGCATATCCAATAGAATCTGAATTGTTCGCTCTGACTGCCCATCGATCTACAGATAAAAAGTTGTGCTGAGCTCTACCCGGGTACCCAACTCACTCTATACTGCTCTCCAGAAGTGTGAAGTGAACTAAGGGCCTCTATCTAAAATGATAGAAATAGGCACACCATGCAACCGGACAATCTCCTGAATATAAATCTGGGCCAACCTCTCTGAAGAAGACGTAGTCACCAATGGGATAAAGTGTGCAGACTTGGTCAGTCTATCGACAGTTGCCCAAATAGCATCGAACTTCCTCAACGTCCGCAGCAAGCCAACTACGAAATCCATGGTGATGCGCTCCCACTTACACTGGGTATAACCATTTACTGAAGTAGGCTACCTGGCCTCTGGTGCTTAAACATAACATGCTGGCAATTCAAACACCTCGCCACATACTCGACTATGTCCTTCTTCCTCCGCCACCACCAGTAATGCTACCTCAAGTCATGATACATCTTCGTAGCACCTGGATGAATAGAATACCGCAAACTGTGTGCTTTTTCTATAATCGTTTCCCTCAAACCATAAACATTAGGAACACATAGGCGATGCTGGAGTCGCAGAATGCCATTATCACCGATAGTAACCTCCTTGGTATCACCCCCTAAGGACTAGCAAGTGCGGATCATCATACTGGTGAGCCTTGATCCACTCGAATAAAGAAGACTGAGCCACAAGACATGCAATAACTCGACTAGGCTCTGAAATATTCAACCTCACAAGTTCGTTAGCCAAGGACTAAATGTCAAAAGTCAATGGCCTCTCATCTGCTGAAATGAAGGTCAAACTACCCATACTCTCAGCCTTTCTACTCAAGGCATCCGCAACCACATTCGCCTTGCTCGTATGATAAAGGATAGTGATATCATAATCTTTCAGTAACTCAAGCTACCTGCGCTACCTCAAATTGAGATCCATCTGTAAACAAATGCTGCAAACTGCGATGATCGGCGTAAATCTCATAGGACACCCCATAAGGATAATGCCTCCAGATCTTGAGAGCATGAACAATCATGGCAAACTCCAAATCCTGTATGGGGTAATTCTTCTCATGGGGCTTCAACTGACGTAAAGCGTATGCAATAACTCGCCCCTCCTGCATCAATACACAACCCAGGCCAATGCATACAGCATCGTAGTACACAGTATACATCCCTAAATCGGAGGGAAATACTAACACCGGTGTTGTAGTCAAAATTGTCTTGAGCTTCTGGGTTAATATAGTTAAAGGCGTTGCAATGGACGAGAAGCCCTCCACAAATCGTCGATAATAACCTGCTAACCCCAAGAAACTCCTGATCTCGGTCGTTGTGGTAGTACGAGGCCAACTCTGTTCTTCCTGAGATCCACCTTAATACCCTCGCCTGATACAACATGCCCCATGAAAGCCACAGAGTCTAACTAGAACTAGCACTTGGAGAACATAACATATAGCTTCTATTCTCACAAAGTCTGAATCACTAACCTCAAATGTTGCTCATGCTCCTCCATACTACGCGAGTAGATCTATATGTCATCAATGAAGAAAATGACAAATGAGTAAAAATATGGCCTGAACACCCGATTCATCAAATCCATAAATGCCACCGGGGCGTTAGTCAAGCCGAAGGACATCACTAAAAACTCATAGTGCCCATATCTGGTCTGGAAAGCCGTCTTCTGAACATTCGAAGCACGAATCTTCAGCTGATGATACCCAGATCTCAAGTCGATCTTCGAGAACACTCTAGCACCTTGTAGCTGATCAAATAAATCATAGATGCACGAAAACATGTACTTATTCTAGATGGTGATTTTGTTCAACTGCAGTAATCAATGCACATTCGCATACTCTAATCCTTCTTCGTCACAAATAATACCAACGCACCCCAAGGCGACACACTTGGTCTAATTAACTCCTTCTCAAGCAACTCTCGAAGCTGCTCCTTTAACTCCCTGAGCTCTTTTGGAGCTATACAATAAGGCAAAGTAGAGATAGGATGGGTGACTAGCACCAAATCAATGCCTAAATCGATATCCCGATCCGATGGCATACCTGGTAGATCAACAGGAAATACATCGAAAAACTCTCGTACCACCGGCACTGAATCTATCGTAGGAGTCTCTGTAGTAGTATCCCGAACAAAGGCTAAATAAGCCAACCTAAGCCTTCTCGACCATAAGTCGAGCCTTCAAGAAAGAAAAAACCTAACTGGAAGTACCAATAGACTAACCCCTACACTCTACTCTGGGCAACTCGGGTATCGCCAAGGTAATAGTCTTGGCATGGCAATCAAGAATGGCATGGTGTGGAGACAACCAGTCCATGCCCAAGATAACATCAAAATCCACCATATTGAGCAACAGAAGATCCGATCTAGTCTCATAACCACAGAAAGTCACCACATAGGACCGATAGACCCAATCCACAACAACAGAATCACCCAATGGTGCAGACACATATACAGGGACACCCAAGGAGACGTGAGATACATCCATGTAAGGAGAAAATAGAGAAGAAACATAGGAATAAGTAGACCCTGGATCAAATAATACTGAAGCGTTCCTACGGCAAACAGAAATAGTACATGTGATCAATACATCGGAAGTGACTGCCTCTGGCCTGGCTGGGAAAGCATAGAATCTAGCCGGAGCACCACCTGACTGGCCTCCACCTCTAGGGCGACCCCTACCCACCTGTTCTCTGCCCCTGGCCGGGTGGGCAGGCAGTGTCGTAAATGGTGCGGTAATCATGGGCCGATGGTCATGTTGCATCTCCTTGCCCTGAAGTCTGTGACAAAACCACTTCACATGGCCAAACTCCCTGCACTCAAAACAAATACTAGGAGTGGTGAGCTGCTGACCCAAAGTCTGACTCTGATGGCTTGAATATCGACTGGAGGAACCCTGAATAGCTGATAGCTGGTGGACGGTAAGTACTCTTTGGAATAGCACTGAACTAGGGTCGCGTTGGAACACTGTGAGCGAGCGGTAGTGCTAAATGCATGGGCCTGCTAGACTGTCCCCTCATGAGCTGATCTCTGCCCCCAGGTGGGGTGCCTATGAATCTACCAAACTGACGGGGCTACTTATCCCAAGGCGCAAACTCTCCACTGCGGTTGCGGATACACTCGATACTCTTAGCTATAGCCACAACCTGATGAAAGGAAGTCCCCATCTCTACCTCACGGGCCATAGAAACCTCAATCTCATGGTGCATACCCACAATGAAGCTCTGCACCTTCTCTGCGTCTATAGGGAGTATAATAGCTGCATGACGAGAAAAGTGAGTGAATATCGACTCATAGTCGGTCACAGATATATTACCTTGACGGAGTCGCTCAAACTGACCCCGCAACTCCTCTCTCTCTGAAGGTGGTATGTACTTCTCCAAGAATAGATATGTAAACTAATCCCGAGTCAAGGGAGGTGAACATGCTGGCCTGCTAAGGAGGTAAGCCTTCCACCATCTGCGGGTCTTGCCCTCAAGCTGAAAGATGGTGAAGTCAACCCCATTGGACTCCAATATCCCCATGTTACGTTGCCTCTCCATGCACCGGTCAATGAAATCCTGTGGGTCCTTTGACCGCTCATCCCCAAGGACATGAGGACGAAGCCTAGTCCATCTGTCCAGCCGCTTCTGTTGCTCAACGGTCGCGACTGGTCTGGGCTCAGGCTCAGCCTCTGCAATTGGTTATACCCTGCCCGCAGGTAGTGCACGTGGGGTCTGATAAACGACACCAACATTACCTGGAGCTTGAGCGGTATAGGTCTGTGCTCCCCCTCCTACCTGAGATATGGCTGGGTCCATTAGAAATAAACCAGCATGCGTCATAGAGTCCATAAACCACAGCATATGACCTATGAACTCCTGAAATCTCGGCGAAGTCAGGAAAGCTTTTAAGGACGACTTAGCTGCAGGCGCCTCATCTTGCTCATCAATAACAAGATCCTCCACTATATCCACTGATGGTACAATGGGAGCAACTCTAGGACATCCTCGTCCTCTAACATGAATTGGAGCCCTCCCCCGGCCTCTGCCTCGGCCTCTAGCAACGGGGGGAGCAGCTCCTCTACCACCGGGTGCATTTGTCGCGCGCGTTCTCACCAACTGTGAGAGAATAATAGAAAGATACTTAGCACAATACCAACTGCACAATAAGAGATGAAGAACTAGAGGTTTCCTAACACCCTATAGCCTCTCGAAGATATGTGCGGACATCTCCGCACTGATCTGCAAGACTTTACTAGGCCTGCTTATATCTCGTGAGACCTATGTGAATCTAAAGCTCTGATACCAAGCTGTCACAACCTAAAACCTATAATAGATCGTGAAGGCACCTAACGCCGCCATCAGGCAAGCCCTTACATGAACCTCCAATGTAATTATCCCTTTTTAAATTTTAAAAATAGAAGTTTCCTTAAGAACATCGAAATAAGTAAACTCTCAGGCAACCGTACATACTTCTTTCTCAAATATATCAATTATAAATAATACATAAACCACAGTGATAGTAATAATAAGTATAATAGTACATAAATGCTAGAAGCCCCCAAAATCCAGTGCCACAAGTGAATGAGCAATCTAGAGAATATACAAAACTAACACAACTATTGTCTGAAGTATACTAGACAGAAATAGTAAACAAGGTAGAGAGAGACTTCGGTGTTGCAAATCAAAGAAAAGCAAGCAGCTCACCACTAAGTCTCCATGGAAGTGCGGCTACGCACCCATGGGACCACTGGAAGTATCTATCTTAGTACCCGCACATTCAGTGCAGAAGTGTAGCGTGAGTACGTAAAACAACGTGTACCCAGTAAGTATGTAGTCTAACCTCAAAGAAGTAGTGATGAGGGGTTGACTTGACACTGACTAGTGGTCAAACAATAAGAAAAATACATAAAGTAGACGTGGAGGATGTGCAACAAGTAGCAACGAAACAGACAAAGCATTAATAATGAATCTCCAACATGGACCTATATCAAATCACCAAAATGTCATAACCGACCTTGAAGGCACTAACTCAACTGTCACCACAACCAAATTCCAATCTCAAGTATTAAGCATGAGTTTGCCGAGGAAAATGGCCCAATCCCATAGGAAAATGGCACTCAGGACTGCCGAGGCCAATGGCCCTATCCCATAAGAGTAGTGATACACATTACCACCGAAGCGAACGGCCTGATCCCATAAGAATAGTATAACTATACTGCCGAGGCCAACGGCCCGATCCCATAAGAGTAATTTATAACACTGCCAAGTCGAACGGCCCGATCCCATAAGAGTAGATAAATTACCCCGCTCGCGAAAATACATGCGAGTTGAGAAGTCACGGATCTATAGTTCATCAAGTAATTCACAACTTTCCACAGTAAGAGGCTAAGTCCATATTTTATTCTAACTTCAATCTCAGTCATAAATTAAGGAAATTAAATATGCAAGATGAGTACAAATAACACAATTAAGGGATGATGTGAATCTAAGTCTTCCCGAACATAACATAGATATAGCTACGTACAGACTCTCGTCATCTCATGCGTACATAACTCCCCACAACAAGTAGCACACAGTAATCAATACACCTAAGGGGATAAATTTCCACTTACAAGGTTAGGCAAGAGACTTAACTAGCTTCGAAGTCCCCAATCCAGCACTTTAACCTTACTAGAACTCCTCAAACGACCTCGAGCAATTCAAAACTAATCAAAATTCATATAAACTAATAAATATATGTTCAACAATTCATTATTTAACTACTAAACTAATTTCACAACCAAATTCAGAAAGTCCATAAAAGTCACCCATGGGCCCACGTACCCGGATTTCGGAATATTTTGAAGACAACGTGACCCAAGACCACACGAACTTAAATATATAATGTATTCCTAATCCCATGTCCAATTTCGTGGTCAAAATAAAAAAATATCAAATTCAGGGTTTTCTTCCAAAATCCCACAATTTCAACAAATTCCATGTTTAAATCCATATATAATCCATATATTTAGCTCACAACATGAAGAAATCACTCACCTCCAAAAATCTCCCAAGCAAGAGAGAAATGAGTAGAAAATGAGAAAATCCCGACCTTGCTAACATTAAGTCAGGCCAGGCCTCCTTCTATGCGATCGCGGAAAAAACATCACGATCGCGAAGACCAACCAGTCATGCCCATGAAATCCTCCTTTGTGAATGCGGCAATTGCCATGTGATCGCGGTCCACTTCCTGAACAGCCTACGCGAACGAGAGTCCATCTTCGCGAACGCAAAGGCCAAACCTTCTAACCTCAAACCTACACCTTACGCAATCGCGAACAGTTCCCTGCGATCGAGAAGAGCAGCCCTTCAAATCGCAGGCCACCCCACTAACACTACGCATTCGCGACCCTTGCCACGCAAATGTGATGATCATTAAGACCAAGAACTGTGATCGCGAACAACGTTATGCAATCACAAAGAACTAATTCACCTAGCTCCCTCACATTGGTACGCGATCGCGAGCCTTCCTCCGTGATCGCGAAGAACACCCCTGACACCAAAAACCAGCAATTGCAAGGCAAGATGAAATGGTCCGAAACTACCCCGAATCACATCCAAGGCCCCCGTGACCCCGTCCAATCACACAACCTAGTTCCAAAACATGACACAAACCTACTCGAGGCCTCAAATCATACAAAAAACATCAAAACTATGAATCCACGATAAAATCATTCTTTAAACTATCAAACTTCGACAAACGCGTCTGAATCTCTCTTCAATATTTCGGAATGACGGCAAATTTTACGTAAAAGTCACAAATCTATTTATGAACCTATTCCAAGGCTCTGAATCCCAAACGGACACCGATAACTCCAAAATTCTCTTCTAGTCAAACTTAGGAATTTCTAAAACCTTCAAAATGCCAACTTTCAATAGTAAGCGCCGAACGCTCCTAGCCTACCCAAATCTCGATCTGAACGTACTCCTTAGTGTAAAATCATCATACGAACCTATTGGGACCTTCAAATTCTGATTCTGATGTTGTTTACTCGAAGCGTTGACTCAAGTCAAACTTGGCCACCTTAGGCCACTATTATGAAACTAAGTGTTCCGAATTCAACTCGAACCATTCCAAAATCAAACCAACCAACCCCGCAAGTCATAAAACAGTAAAAGCACATACAGAAAGTCTTAAATAAGGAAACGAGGATCTAGAAAGCAAAATGACCAATCGGGTCGTTACACTAGTAGAATTTATTTCAAAATACAGATAAAATCTTATTAAATTTTATGTCTCGTCAACAATTGATGCGGCATGACAATTGATGTGGCATGACATTTTCTTACCCTATGGTCAAATCCATTTTGGCCCATTAGGAAAAAACCCACTTAGTTTGTCCTATCTTAAATCTTAACCTCCAAGTCTTCTACTCTACACAAACTATACTGATATACACAAATACACCGATAAAATAAAAGGAGTACGCAATATTACAGCATGTGGTATTCAGGCACATGGTTTTTGCCCATGATTTTGAGGTGGTGGATTCACTTCGACAACTCAATTATTTTTACAATATTTCTTTTACTTCCACTTAAAAGGAGCACCACATATTTAATTTACATGCTTTCTTTAATATATTTTGATTTTTAATTCTTGTCAAAATAAGGAGTCCAAAAAACCCTAATCTAAAGAGACCCCTCATATTTTACACACTCTCTTCATCTCAATTTTTGGTCCGCCGCTCCGGCGAGCATGGCTGGGCGGTGGATTGCCACTACTACTCTCTCCTACTCTCATTTTACACGCCAGTCGCAATCCTTTTAATGGCTCTCTCTCATTTTTGAGAGAACTCTCATCCATTTTCTTCTCCCATTGCCAATACTAGTAGCCGGAGAAGCTGGCTGGTGATTTTGCTTTTACCTCTGGACCCCCCATTTCTCTCTCTCTTCTCTCGTTTCTCCATCAGTTTTGTCACGATCCCAGTTTCCCTATGTATGATGTCATGATGGCACCTAGTCTATAAGACTAGATAAGCCTAAGAATTTGCGGAATAACTGAATATAAAATTGAACTCAATCTCGACATATGAAATATAAACAAGAACTGTGATATTTTTAATAATTACAACTCCCAAAACCAGTAGAAATAAGTCACAAGCTTCTAAGAGAAAATTCTAAGTGTCTCTATACATCAGAGTCTAAAGAGAATAGGGAAAACAACATAAGAAGGATAGAGGGGGACTCCGAGGTCTACGGGCGCTGGCAAATATACCTTGAAGTCTCCATGTACGGTCCATCTCACTGGTATCTGGCCTGGTAGGAAGAACCTGGATCTGCACAAAATGATGTGCAAAAGTGTAGTATGAGTACACCACAACGGTACCCAGTAAGTGCCAGGCCTAACCTCGGTTGAGTAGTGACGAGGTCAGGTCAGGGCCCTACTGGAATAAAAGGAAATGAGGCATAAATATAGCAATATAATGAAATGACTGAGAAGTAAACAACGAGAAATTACAC
The DNA here is from genome assembly GCF_000390325.3 of Nicotiana tomentosiformis. Taxonomy (NCBI): domain Eukaryota; kingdom Viridiplantae; phylum Streptophyta; class Magnoliopsida; order Solanales; family Solanaceae; genus Nicotiana; species Nicotiana tomentosiformis. The sequence goes on from NC_090822.1 coordinate 43,052,271, forward strand.
AAAGGTAACAATACAACAAATAGAGGTAAACAACAGGGGCACTCCCGTAGTACCGCCTCGTAGTCCTAAATGTACGTACATAACAGGGGGATCTCCCGAGGTACCGCCTCGTAGTCCCAAAAGTAAATATGAAACAAGGGATCTCCCGAGGTACCGCCTCATAGTCCCAAAAGTAAATATGCAATGGGGGATCTCCCGAGATATCGCCTCGTAGTCCCAAAAGTAAATACACGACAGGGGGATCTCCCGAGGTACCCACCTCGTAGTCCCAAATGTAAATATGCAACATGGGATCTCCCGAGGTACCGCCTAGTAGTCCCAAAAGTAAATATGCAACGGGGGATTTCCCAAGGTACATCCTCGTAGCCCCAAAAGTAAATATGTAACTCATAAATTATGGAACCACGAATTTACGGCAAAGAATCATACAGTTAAAGACCGAATACAATAATCAAGGAAACCGTAATTCAACTAAGCATGTTGCACAAATTTAAGTAAAGGTTAAGGCACATAGATATGCGATATTAGGCTAAACATGATAGCTATACATACTAAGGCAACTCATTTAAGGAATTTAAAAGAAGTTTACTCAGCAATAACCGAAATATTCCACAATTAACCCGTATACGCACTCGTCACCTCGCGTACACGGCGCACACATATCACAAATTCTTACAACAGTACCAAATCCTATGGGAATTTCCCCCAAACATGGTTAGACAAGTTACTTACATCAAATCTCGCTCAATCAATCGATAAGGATGCTTTTCCCTCGGTTTTTCGTCTCCGAACGGCCTAAATCTAGCCAAAAGCAATTACACACAATGAATACAACTACAAGAACCTAGTTAAAATAATAAATTTACAACATTAGAAAAGAATCGAAAAATTGCCCCAAAAAGTCGACCCGGGCCCCCGGCTCGGAATCGAATAAAAGTCGCAAAATACTAACACCGATTCGACACCGAGTTCACACATACAAAAATTACTCAAATCCGATAAAAAATTCTCGATCAAAACCTCAAAATTCGGTCTTGGGATTTTTCCACCCTTTTTCACAACTTTCACAACCTAAATCCTTAATTAAATGAAGAATAAATGATAGATTAGTGGGAGTTAGTCAAAAACAAGTCAAGAATCATTACTCAAATGTTTTCTCTGAAAACTCTCAAAATTTCGCCTCAATCCAAGCTCTCTAAGTTCAAAAATGGAGAATGAAATTAAACCATCGGAATTGGCCCTTTTCTGCCCAGCGAAATTGCTTCTGCGTGCCCACAACCGCATCTGCGGCTCCGCACCTGCGAAATTTCCATCGCATGTGCGGTTCTAACTTAGTCCAGGCACGTCCGCATCTGCGGAACCAAATGCGCACCTGCGCTTTCGCTTCTGCAGCCACAGAACACTTCTACGCGCGCGCTCCTGCAGACCATGTCCGCTTCTACGATCAACAGGCCTCACAGTCCTTTCCGCTTCTGCGCTCATTCCTCTGCATAAGCGACTCCGCTTCTGCGGTCTTCACGTCGCACCTGCGACCACTGGACATCCTCATCATCTTCGCATTTGCGATCGCCCGCCCGCTTCTACGAGCTCGCACCTGCGGTCAATCTTGCGCAGGTGCGATTGCACCAGAACTAGTGCCTTCCGCCATTCTCACAAGTCCAAATTTGATCAGTTAACCATCCGGAATCCACCCGAGGACCCCGAAACCTCAACCAAACATACCAACAAGTCCTAAAACACCATACGAACTTAGTCGAGCCCTTAAATCACATCAAACAACGCTAAAAATACGAATTGCACATCTATTCAAGCCTAATAAACTTTAAAACTTCAAACTTCTACATCCGATGCCAAAACCTATCAAATTAAGTCTGATTGACCTCAAATTTTGCACACAAGTCATAATTGAAATTACGGACCCACTCCAACTTTTGGAATCGAATGTCGACCCTGATATCAAAATGTCCACTCCCGGTCAATCTTCCCAAATATTAACCAATTTTCCATGTTTTGCCAGTTGACGCTAAAATGACCTACGGACCTCCAATTCAACATCCAAACATGCTCCAAAGACCAAAATCACCCTACGGAGCTATATGAACTGTCAAAACTCTATTTCAGAGTCGTCTTCACACAATTCACACTACGGTCGATTCCTACGACTTAAACTTCTATTTTAGGGACTATATGTCCTATTTCACTCTGAAACCAAAAACAAATCCTCCCGGCAAGTTACGTAACCACAAAATAAAATAGAGTGAGCAATAAATAGGTGTTCGGGGCTAATACTCTCAAAACGACCGGCTGGATCGTTACATCCTACCCCTCTTAAAACAAACATTCGTTCTTGAAAGAGTATAAAGACATACCTGAAGTGGTGAAAAGATGAGGATAACGGTTGCGCATATCATGATCGGTCTCCCAAGTCGCCTTCTCGACTGGATGACCCCTCCACTGCACCTTCACTGAAGTGATGTTTTTTGACCTCAACTTTCGAACCTGCCTGTCCAAGATGGCCACCGGTTCCTCAATATAAGATAGATCCTTGTCACACTGGATTGAGTTGAAGTCTAACATATGAGACAGATCGCCGTGATATTCTGGAGCATGAAAACATGGAATAATGGATGAACTGCAGAGAGACTAGGTGGTAGCGCAAGTCTGTAAGCCACCTCTCCAACCTTCTCAAGAGTCTCAAAAGGCCCGGTATACCTAAGGCTCAGCTTGCCCTTCTTTCCGAACTTCATAACACCCTTCATGGGCGAAACCCGAAGCAAAACCCGCTCCCCAACCATGATCTGCATAACTCTTTTGCTTGGACTGGGCTGTACAAAGTCGATCCTGAATTAACTCTCTGCTACTGGTAGATATGCTAAACTGCCCAAACTCTCCGCCTTGCGACTCAAGGCTTCGGCCACCACATTAGCTTTCCCGAGATGATAGAGAATGGTGATGTCATAATCCTTAAGCAGCTCTACCATCTCCACTATTGCAAGTTAAAATCCTTTTGTTTAAACAGATGTTGTAGGCTCCGGCGATCGGTGAAAACCTTACAAGGAACACCATACAAATAGTGCCGCCAGATCTTCAACGCATGAACAATAGCTGCTAACTCGAGGTCATGAACAAGATAGTTTTTCTCATGCACCTTCAGCTGTCTAGACGCGTAGGCAATCACCCTACCGTCCTCCATCAACATCGCACCAAGACCAATGCGCGACGCATCATAATATACCGTATAGGACCCCAAACCAGTAGGAAATACCATTACTGGTGCTGTAGTCAAAGAAGTCCTGAGTTTTTGGAAGCTGTCCTCACACTCCTCGGTCCATATGAATGGAGCACCCTTCTAGGTCAATCTTGTCATAGGTGCTGCAACAGACGAGAAACCCTCTACAAATCGATGGTAATACCTCGCCAAGCCAAGAAAACTCCGAATCTCCGTAGCTGAGGATGGTCTAGGCCAACTCTACACTGCTTCAATCTTCTTTAGATCTACCTTGATCCCTTACATAGACCAGATACGCATCACACCCCTTCTCAACCATTCGCTGAGATTTAAGAAATGAGACAACCCTCCTAGGAAGATGATCTAAGGTACCTCTCCACTCTAGTCGCGGTAGACCTGGTATAGACAACGTCACCGTCTTGGCATGACAATCAAGGATAGCGTGATAGGGTGACAACCAGTCCATGCCGAAAATAACATCAAAATCCACCATACTAAGAAATAATAAATCATCTCTGGTCTCAAAACCACTAAGAATAATCAAACACGACCGATACACACGGACAACAACAATATAATAGACTACAGGTGTAGACACATAGACATGTGAGCTCAGAGAAACACGGAATACGCCCAAATACGAAGAAAAATAAGATGACACATAGGAATAAGTGGAGCCTGGATTAATTAATACTGATGCATCTCTATGACACACAGGAACAATACTTGTGATGACAGGATCAGATGCAACCGCCTCTGTCCTAGCATGAAGGGCATAATATCTGTCCTGGCCTCCCCCTCTAGGGCGACCTCTATCTGTCCGACCTCTACCTCTAGCTGGATGTGCAGGTGGAGTAGTAGCTGGTGCTACAATCATAGCCTGAGGACCCTGTTGAGCACGCGGTGCTTGAGAATTCTATAGAGGTTTACCCCTCCTAAATCTTAGTCAATCCCCCACCATATGGCGAGTGTCACCACACTCAAAACAAGCTCTCAGAGGACGTGGTTGTTGTGGCTGGCTCGGGCCTGATCGGCTAGACTGACCACTGAAGGCACCCAGTACAGGAGGTACACTAGACACTGGCGGTGTGTAACAGGAATCCTAGGGCATAGGAGTGGCCGGAGCACCGCTGGCGGCTGGAAGTGCTGAATGAACAGGGCGACCCATATAACCCCTGCCCTGACTAGCTGCAGCTGGGGCACGAGTACCACTATAAGTTCCAGACTCTTGAGTCCTCTTGGCCTCTCTCTCCTCTCTCTCCTGAGTCAGCATACCCTCCAACTTCCTAGCAATCCCTACTACCTGCTGGTACGGAATATCCATCTCCAACTCTCGGGCCATGCTGTCTGATACTGGGGTTGAGCCCCTCAATAAATCGATGAACCCGCTCTCGAATAGTGGCAACCAAGGCTGGTGCATGCCTAGACAAATTACTGAATCGGACCGCATACTCTAACATGGTCATAAAACCCTGGCACAACTGCTCAAACCCTGCGCGCCATGCATCTTTGAGACTCTAGGGAACATACTCCCTCAAGAACATGTCTGAGAACCGAGTCCAAGTGAGTGAAGCTGCCTCAGTCGGACTACCCACCTTGTATGCGCACCACCACTAATAGGCCGCTCCTCTAAGCTGGAACTTAGTGAAAGAAACCCCACTAGTCTCCGCAATACCCAAAGAATGGAGGAAACGGTGGCACTCCTCAAGAAAACCCTGGGCATCCTCTGACGCCAAGCCACTAAAAGTAGGAGGGTGGTACTTCTTGTACCTCTAGAGCCTGAGTTGCTCCACCTCAGAAACTGCTGCCCTAACATCGGGCTGAACTGGAGCTACCGGCTACATAGGTATGATCTCTGGAACTTGACGACCTGGACCCGCTGCTCTGGGGTACCGAAAACGGGAGTTTGTGCTCCTCTACCAGCCTGAGATGTGGCAGGAGCGAGTGGTATCACTCCTGCCTGAGCCAAGGTGCTGAACATGCTCAAAAACTGGGCTAGAGTCTCCTAAAGGTCTGGTGCAGTAACAGGCGTCTCAGGTGCCTGCTCCCCAACTAGAGCTACTGGTGGCTTCTCTGTAGCAGCTTGTGCGGGTGCTCTGGCTGCACTACGTGGACGTCTTCGGCCTCTACCCCGACCCCGACCTATCGCGGCTCTTGTAGTGGGCGTGGGTGTCTGGTTATGTGATCCAACTGTACGTGTCCTCACCATCTATGAGAGAATAGAAAGATAGAAATTTAGAATCTGAAACCAAAATCTCGCACGATAAGGAATCAAAGAAGTGAAGTTTTTTCTAACAGTTCCATAACCTCCCGAAGATAAGTACAGACGTCTCCGTACTGATCCGCGAGACTCTACTAAACCTGCTTGTGACTCATAACACCTATGAACCTAGAGCTCTTATCCAACTTGTCACGACCCCAGTTTCCCTCCGTAGAATATCGTGATGGCACCTATTCTCTAAGACTAGGTAAGCCTAACAATTTGCGGAATAATTGAATATACAACTGAACTCAAATCTTGACATATGAAATATAAACAAAAACTGCAATTTTTTGAGGTCAATCGGATAAAGGAGAAACTTCTAAGAGAAAATACTGAGTGTCTCTATACAGAGTCTAAAGAGAATAGGGAAAACAATATAGTAAGGATAAAGGAGGACTCCAAGGTTTGCGGGCGCTGGGAGATATACCTTGATATCTCCACGTACGGTCCAGCTTACTGGCATCTGGCCTGGTAGGAAGAACCTAGATCTGCACAAAAAGATGTGCAAAAGTGTAGTATGAGAATATCGCAACGGTACCCAGTAAGTGCCAGGCCTAACCTCGGTAGAGTGGTGACAAGGTCAGGTCAGGGCCCTACTGGAAGTGAACAACGAGAAATTACAGAAAGGTAACAACACAGCAAATAGAGGTAAACAACAAGGGCACTCCCGAGGTACCGCCTCGTAGTACAAAATATAAATACACAACAAGGGGATCTCCCGAGGTACCGCCTCATAGTCCCAAAAGTAAATATGCAACAGGTGATCTCCCGAGGTATTGCCTCGTAGTCCCAAAAGTAAATATGCAACGGGGGATCTCCCGAGGTACCGCCTCGTAGTCCCAAAAGTAAATATACGATAGGGGGATCTTCCGAGGTACCGCCTCGTAGTCCCAGAAGTAAATATGCAACCAGGGATCTCCCGAGGTACCGCCTCGTAGTCCCAAAAATAAATATGCAATGTGGGATCTCCCGAGGTACCGCCTCATAGTCCCAAAAGTAAATATGCAACTCATAAATTGTGGAACCATGAATTTACGACAAAGAATCCTACAGTTAAAGACCGAATATAATAATCAAGGAAACAAGTAATTCAACTAAGCATGTCGCACAAATTTCAAGTGAAGTTTAAGGCACGTAGACATGCGATACTAGGCTAAAAGTGACAGTTACACATACTAAGGCAACTCAGTTAAGTAATTTAAAAGAAGTATACTCAGCAAGAACCGAAATTTTCCACAATTAGCCCGTGTACGCACTCGTCACCTCGCGTATACGGCACACACATATAAAAAATTATTACAATAATACCAAATCCTAAGGGAATTTCCCCCGTACAAGGTTAGGCAAGTCACTTACCTCAAATCTCACCCAATCAATCGTTAAGGATGCCTTTCCCTTGATTTTTCGACTCCGAATGGCCCAAATCTAGCCAAAACCAATTACACACAATGAATACAACTACAAGAAACTTGTTCAAATAATAAATCTACTACTTTAGCAAATGAATAAAAAAATCGCCCCAAAAGGTTGACACGGGCCCACCTCTCGAAATCGGGTAAAAGTCACAAAATACGAACACCCGTTTGACATCGAGTTCACCCATACCAAAATTACTGAAATCCGATACAAAATTCTCGATCAAAATCTCAAAATTCGGCCTATGGATTTTTCCACCCTTTTTCACAACTTTCACAACCCGAATCCTTAATTAAAGGAAGAATAAATGATAGCTTAGCGGGAATTAGTCAAAAATAAGTCAAGAATCCATACCCAAATGTTTTCTCTAAAAAACCATCAAAATTTATCCTCAATCCGAGTTCTCAAAGTTCAAAAATGGAGAATGAAATTAAACCCTCAAAATTGGCCCTTTTTTGCCCAGAGAAATCGCTTCTGCGAACCCATAGCTACATCTGCAGCTCTGCACCTGTGGAATTTCCATCGTAGGTGCGGTTCTAACTTAGTCCAGGCACGTCCGCATCTGTGGACCCAAGTGCGCACCTGTGCTTCCGCTTCTGCGGCCACAGACCGCTTCTACGCGCGTGCTCCTGCGGACCATGTCCGTTTCTACGATCAATAGGCCTCCCAGTCCTTTCCGCTTCTGCGCTCATTCCTCAGCAGAAGCAACTCCACTTCTGCGGTCTTCATGTCGTACCTGCGACCACTGGCCATCCTCATCATCTTCACATCTGTGATCGCCCGCCCGCTTCTGCGAGATTGTACCTCTGGTCAATCTTGAGCAGGTGCGATTGCACCAGAACTGGTGCATTCAGCCATTCTCACAAGTTTAAATTTGATCTGTTAACCATACAGAATTCACCCGAGGCCCCCGGAACCTCAACCAAACATACAAACAAATCCTAAAACACCATACGAACTTAGTCGGGCCTTTAAATCACATCACACAATGCTAGAAATACGAATTGCACATCTATTCAAGCCTAATAAACTTTAAAATTTCAAACTTCTGCATCTGATGCCGAAACCTATCAAATCAATTCCGATTGACCTCAAATTTTTCATACAAGTCATAATTGACATTACGGACCCATTCCAACTTTCGGAATTGGAATCCGACCCTGATATCAAAAAGTCCACTCCCAGTCAAACTTTCAAAAAATCATCCAATTTTCCAACTTTCGCCAATTGACGCTAAAATGACCTACAAACCTCCAATTCAACATCCGAACAGGCTCCTAAGACCAAAATCACCCTACCGAGCTATAGGAATCGTCAAAACTCTATTCCGGAGTCGTTTTTATACAATTCAAACTACATTTGATTCCTACTACTTAAACTTCAATTTTAGGGACTATGATTCCCATTTCACTCTGAAACCAAAAACAAATTCTCTCAGCAAGTTACGTAACCACAAAACGAATTAGAGGGAGTAATAAATAAGGGTTCAGGGATAATATTCTCAAAAAGACTGACTGGGTTTTTACAAGTTTCCCCGTTGAAGCTCCGACGATGAGATCTATCTTGTTCCATCTCAGTTTGCTTAGATCTGCCGACATTGGAAGCTCTAGTTACCAGAGCTAACAGAAACATCATCAAAATGGCCAAAGCCGGCCAGTTTCTTTAAGATCTAGTCAAAAAATATCAACTACGTTGACTTTCTATGCTTTTGGCGCTGCTCTGGTGATGTCGCCATTGAAGTAGCATCGTTCGAACCAAACTGGATTTTGTTTATATTTTCCGGCTATTTGCCTCTGCTCGTTTTTGCTACTATCTTTTTTTTGGGGGAAATGTTGTTGTTCGACCGGAGATGACATTTTTCGTTGGATGTGTGCTTTTCCGGCAAACTGTTGTTATGCTTTACTCCTATTTGTTATTTTTCTTGCGTTGTTTGGTTCTGCCGGAAGGTTCTCCGGTGAAACCTTTGGTCTCGCTTTGATGCTGTCATCCAGCACTTGGATTATTTAGTATTACAATTTGGTTGGTCATTCTTTGAGTTGGGATATTACCAATATTTCTTATTTGCTTGAGGCCTTGGCAGTCAATCCGCGATGACTTGATTCCTTCACAATTTTGCATATTTGATTATGATGTTGGTACTTGGGCATATGAATTTTTCTGCTTTGCCGTGTGGAAATATCATATCTCAGTTGCGCTATTTTGGTTATTACTATAATTTGCAATTTGCAGGGAATCTGTTTGCTTGGGAAACGTTTTGGTACTGCTACTGCCCGTCTCTGTCAATTGAGCATGATGTTGGTATTGAACAAAATACTGTACTTAGGCTGATGAAAACATAACCTCCGAGTTATTGAGGCCACAACCCTCCGAATTGGGCCCAAAATAATGAGGTGATAATGATATATATCGGAAAAAAAGACTAGAATGCGACGAACCTTTGGACGACGACACAGTTGACCACCATAGTCGCAACCAAGGCGGTTCCCGTTCTCATGTTTAGACGGAAATAAAAAATATAATCTGAGCCTCCTATAATATTTTCAAACTAATTTCTAAAAATAATTTTCCAAAAACATTTCAAACAATTTCTCAAAAATAATTTTCCAAAAAACATCTTCAAATAAAAATTACTTTAAAATATGTTAATTATTTTATTTTGTTTTATTTCAATAATAATTTTATTTCTATTATCTTGCGAGGTACCATCACACGAATTTGCTTTCGAAAGACGACACTCGGAGAAAATCCAAGACAAACAGAGTCAAACTACTATTTCGTACTTACCGTTTTCGGATGTACTCAAAACGTAATGTATAGTAAAGTCATAGATAGATGTTGTATTTGCTTGTTTGCTTTGATAATACTTATTTTCTAAACATTTATGGTGAATCACATCTAATTAATAATCTGGTTAACGTGTAATGTTGTGAGTTAGTTTTTGCTAAGTTTGTGTATAACTTTAGGATGTCAAATATGTTTTATAACTTGGTTGATTAATTCGGATCAATGTGCATATAGTTAATTAAATTAGTTATATAATGTTTACCCTCAAAATTTGATAATAATTAAACTTATAATGTTGATTTAAGGACACATGATTTCACTTAATACTGATTCATAAATATGAAGATTAAAGATAGAATTATACAATAAAGTAAATCAAACCAGTATTTGAGTAGAACTCAACCCTTGAGTTAGAGTATCCTCGAACTGATTGATGCAAGGACCATAAAAACACAATAAGCTAAAGAACAAGAGTCTGAGAAAGGAAGAAAATTATATTGCTTTGTTATCAGTCGTCTCTACAAATGGTTAGAACTCCCCTTTATATAGTAGAGGAATTCTATATATGGCACAATTTTAATTACAGAAGTAAATCCCATGATTAACTAAACAACCATTCTTGATTCAATCCATCCGAGATTTCCGCCATGATCTTCGACCGGTCGCGGATATCTCGCTTTTTCATTATTACGCAATCTTCGATATTGCTCGATGCCTGTCTCGTTCGGTCTCGATTGTTGTCGGCCTCGTTCTTGGCAGATGACTCGAATTTCGATCTCGGTACCTTGTCTTCGTACCTCGATCAGATCTACTTTGGAGTCGTCCTTTGATGCAAACTCCCAGTCTCGATTTTAACTTCTAGTTAAAATGGGTGGGGGCCGTTTTAACTGTATACACATACTCCCCTCGTTTTTTAGAGTGTAATGACAAAAAATGAATTGAGCCTTTGATTTTCTACCTCGACCTGTCATGATGTCATCCTTATGACGTAAGCGACGTAAGAGAGTGAAACGTCCCGTCTGTACAGTTTCCTAGGCATTAAATTCCTGTCAGTCAATGGTCGGCCACCGCCAATATTGAACCGTCATTGTGAAGTTTATAAATAGCCCCTCTCTCTACTATTTCGAACTTTTACTTTCAGATTCTTAATCTTCAAAGCTTTTTATATCTTCTAATCTCTTCATATGCACATCTACGATTTTCACTGCTACCATTTTCTCAAAACACCAAATTATCATCTTCATCTATTTTTAACTTCAAATCCATACAAAAATGGCAAAAACATCAAAGACTGTTCCTCAAAAGGAAAATACTTCTTCATCGCGGCCGGTCGGCGACAAAACACCGGTAGAGCCACGACTTGAACAGTGTGTTCCCGGGGGGTGTGTTATCACTTCTGACTTCAAAACCCATAAAGCCTCGTCGATTCCTGGTCGATGTGAGCCAGTGTCGAGGTACATATGCTTGATAACTGAAGGGTATCTTAAGTAGGGAAGGAAAGACTGCAACTGGAAAGGCAAAGAAGTGGTGATGCTGACCCCAGAAGAAGCCATTACCACCCATGTGGAAGGGCTTTTAAATGTTTACACCTACCCTTTCATGCTGGGCCCCTCGACCCCATCGTCATCGATTTTTGTTGCCTGTACCAGATAACCCTATGCCAAATCCACCCTTATTTTTGGCGAATTGTTATTCTGCTCCGATTCTTCGTGAGCAAAGTCGAGGGGATGACTTTCACACTCGACCACCTCATCAGGTTATACAGCCCCCGCCTCGATAGATAAAAATGCAACAACGGGCCACCAAAGTGCTTTTCTCGAGCATAGATGAGGACAAGGACCGAGGCTGGATGGACAGGTTCGTTCGAGTGAGGACTTCCGACCTAATCACGGCCGAGAAGATGCCATTTTCTAAGAAATGGAATATGAAGCATAAGTATAATTCCACTGTTAATTCTTATTTATTATTTTGGCCCTTTGCCTCTTTTTATCGATATCCGTTTTTGTGATATAGTGGTTGCTTGGATACCTGATGCAATTCCTAACCTCAAGAGTTGAGTTTGGGACCTGGCCTCGACCTCATCGTATGCTGAGCGATCATGGCGCGATTTATCAAAGGGACGATGGGAGGCCAAAACTCATGGTAAGCCCCTTTCCCATGTCCTTGATGATTCGATCAAAATGTATTTCTTATACTTAACCAATTTTCCTGCGTGTAGGCCCGGGCAAAGATGCGGTCATGTGGTCCCCGTCTGGCGAGTAAGAGACCTCGGTCTTGGCTCCGAAACCGGTAAAAGACAACAAGAGAAAAATGTTCCTCGGCTTCCGAGGATCCAGAACTTAAGACAAGGATGGCTCGTAAGCCGAGGAATAACACCATCCATCTGACCGAAGAATTTGTTCGGCGTCTGAGGGATGAAGACGAATAAGAAGAAAACAATGACGACTCCATACTAGTGGCCCGAGTAAAGAAAATCATCGATGCCCCCAAGACAACTAGATCGATGGTGGTTGATGAGGCTCCGCCTCAAACTAAAGGAATATCAGAGAAGGATGCGGGAATAGTCCCCGAGTAGTTGGAGATCGAGGATGTCTCCCACCGAAATGAACAAACGGTGGGTATATCTGAAGGGACCGGCCCTGAAGCTCTTCAAACTGAGGAGAACGCCCCAAGTTACTCCCTTGGGGAAATAGTAATCGGAGACTCGCCCACTCTCCCTGCTTGTTCCGAAGGGGCGATTTGGGAAGCCCGAGATTTGGGGACCCTCGAGGTAGACGGAGCTCATGAGGGAGAGGACCCTTTCCGTGATTTTTTTACAAGGATCAAGGATATTGTCGCCCCGAGTGACACATCGGGTCTTTTCTTCGAGGCTCAACGAGCCCTGACTCGGGTAAGTCTCAATTCCCTTTGTTGATGTTATATTCTTCAATTTTCAGCTTAACTTTTTCTCTTTTCATATAGGCTTTAGCTCTACATCAAGAGGCATTTTCCATGTCTCGGGCAGAGCTGAGCCGATGTGAGGCTGACTTACGAGGGGTTTCGGAGGAGAGAAATACCCTCATACTTCTTAGTGGGAAGAAAGAGGAAGAGATCAGAGATCTTCGAGCTGAGTTGGCCAATGCTCACCAACATCAGACAGATCTGATAAAGTAGGTAATGAAAATCTTAAAAGCTCATGAGCTCGATTCGGAAACGGTGGCTAATATTTCAATCTCATAGCTGCAGCAAAAAATTGAGATGTTCGAGCAGTTCCGTAAGGAGGTCGACATAATAAAGGCGGTGTCTTTGGTGTGGAAGGAAGGTATGGACTGCTTTGCTGCAGAAAATGAGACTGCTCGCCCAATTTTCATCGGTCAAAAGTCAACTTCAAGGCATGAAAGTGAAGAGCTCGACTCAAGAAAGGAAAATAGAGGAGCTTGAGGATCGGTTGGCTTCTTAACTTGCCAAGTCCAAATCTGAAGCCAAAAAAGCAAAGACCGAGGCGGATGCGATAGTGGCCGTCTATCTGGCCGATGCTGAATCCGCTCAAGTCCTGGCAAGAGAGGCATTCGAGTCCGCTCAAACTCGAGCATTTTGGATTGCTGAACTTGCCAAATGCCATTCTCGGAGGGAAACCCTCGAGGAAATTCACACTCGGGGTTTCAATCTTACCAATGAGATAGCGAAGGCTAGAGAGCATGAAGCCAAAGCCGGAGCACTGTCCCCTTCCGATGATGATGATGATGATGGCAGGAGAATGGGGAGGACCTCAATGTAGAAGAAGCTGCCCCTGGAGGAGATCAGGAACCTTAGGATTTTTCACTTTTGATCTTTTTTGTATAGAATCCCAATCGGACCTTGTAAATATTCATATATATAATGATCTCTTTATTTTACGACTTGTCTTTATTTCTTTTATGCCTTCTGAAAGTTTTGTTCATAAGTTCGAGGCTTAGGCATTTTGATCAAAACCAGAATAATGTAATTTTTATAATCGAGTGAGTACTTGCTTGAACTCGGAATAGGGTGACCCTTAGATTTTAATTGAGTGAGGATGGTTTCTTCGAACTTAAAAATAAACTGGGCTTTTAGGCTCTTAAATTAGGCCGATACGGCCATAGCAAAAAGAATGGCTTTCTCCCCATTTTTGGCTTGATAGGTTTATCGTTTAATCATATAAATTATGTTGTGCCTTAACACAAAATAAAGGATTTGTTCGAGAGTTCGAACGGTTCCGTTCCCATTAGGAATTTCAAGGGTCGATATTATCGAGACCCTTTGTTTCACAATGCCTCAGCATAAAATAAAGAATTTGTTCGAGAGTTCGAATGCCTTTGTATCCATTAGGGTTTTCGAGGGTCGATATTATCGAGACCCTTAGAAATTTAGCATAGGGTAGCCTTTTTTAACCGGTTTATAAAAATATTCGAACGCCCATTTAATAACGGAAATCGGACGTCAACGAACCGTGTTGATTTGGCCGTAGCCTTTAACTTGGGATTTACCTTTTGGGCTTGTTCCCCTATTATACTTCGAACTTGTTCGAAGTATCAGTCCCCGAGTGGGGTGGCCGTGACCCATAAAATCGAGGATTGCCTTTTTAAGGTTTTACGATCTCGAGATTTAGTAATTCGATCGTGTCGGTTTTTTGGATGGTAGTCCCCGAGTATCGGATAAATTGTTTGAACTTCAGTTGTGATCGGCCCTTAAGACAGTTTCCACCATAGATCATAAGTATGAGATTGCAAAGTATAAATTTTAAAACATGGGGCATCTAGTAAGGAAAAATACTTCTTCCAATAAATTATACATGCGTACATGTTTTGCCATTAGGGATCGAGTATTCTACATGGACACGATTCATTTGACCATTTGGTCCTCTACAAAATTTACCTATCGAGACCTTGTCGACACAAAGTATTTTCCTTGTAACTATCCGAGGGTGATGCCCCCTCAGTATTCGAGGTTGATTGTAAAGGAGCCTCGGATACTGTTGAATTGCTCTTAGTTAGCATGAACAATGGTTGCCTCATTAAAAACCGGTCTAAGGGAAAAAGAGTGCAACGCGTGCTTTCAGACCTAAGGATTGCGTTTGAAGGATCCCTTGATGTCTTCGATTACACACCTGGAAACAGTTAGTTTAAAATATAAATAAACATGGAGATGGTTGTACCTTAGTAGTAATATCGTTTGAGGAATGACACGTTAAAATTATTTGACAACTGTTCGCCGTTTATCGTGCCGAGTTTGTAAGATCCCTTTCCGATGATATCGAGGATCTGATACGGCCCCTCTCAATTTGGGCCGAGTTTTCCTTCGTTTGGGTCTCGAGTATTAAGGGTGATGTTTCTCAATACTAAGTCCCCTGTTCTAAAATGTTGAAAATTGGCTCTTCGGTTGTAGTACCTTTCAATCCGTTGCTTCTGTGTGGCCATTCGAACGAGGGCGCTTTCCCGTTTTTTATCTAGCAATTCAAGACTTGTATTCATAGCCTCGTGATTTGACTCTTCTGTTGCATGTCAAAACCTGACTCTAGCTTCCCCGACTTCGACCAGGATTAGATTTTCAGCGCCATATACTAAAGAGAATGGTGTTGACCCTATACTAGATTTTGACATTGTTCGATACGCCCAAATGACCTCGGGCAACATTTCTCTCTATTTTTCCTTTGCGTCGTTCAACCTTTTCTTTAGATTTTGAATGATGGTTTTGTTCGTTGACTCTGCCTGTCCGTTCCCGCTGGGGTGATATGGAGTTGACAAGATCCTTTTGATTTTGTGGTCTTCAAGAAACTTTGTTACTTTGCTGCCGACGAATTGCTTTCCATTGACGCATACGATCTCGGAAGGCATCCACAATCGACATATAATGTGGTCCCAGATGAAGTCGATAACCTCTTTTTCCCTGACTTTTTCGAAGGCCTGTGCTTCAACCCATTTAGAAAAATAGTTAGTCATAAATAAAATGAATTTAGCTTTACCTGGGGCCGATGGTAGATGGCCGACGATATACATTCCCCATTTCATGAATAGCCATGGGGATAGGATCGAATGGAGTTGCTCCCCAGGTTGGTGGATCGAATGCACTTTCGAACGGATTCCTTCGTATCTTTTTCCATATTGGCCTAGTAATATCCTGCTCTGATGACTTTGTGAACCAATGATTTGGCACCAGAATGATTTTCGCAAGTTCCCTCGTGAATTTCCCGTAGGACATAGTCGGTGTCTTCGGGACCCAAACATATCGCCAATGGTCCACCGAACATCCTTATATATAGTGTTCCATCTTCGGCCAATGTGAATCGTGCGGCCTTTGTACGTAGAGTCCTTGATTCCTTAGGATCCGGTGGAAGCTTTCCGTTCTTTAGGTACTCGATAGATTTATTCCTCCAATCCTAGGTTAGAGTTGTGGAGTTTATTTCGGCGTGGCCTTCTTCGATCACTGACCTCGAAAGATGCACAATAGTCCCCGTGCTAATTTCGTCATCTTCAACCGATGACCCCAAATTTCAAGGGCATCGGCTTCGCTGTTTTGCTCTCGAGGTACACGCTGTAGGGTTCATTCTTGAAACTGATGTAATGCCATCTGTAATTTATCCAGGTATCTCTGCATTCGATCATCCCGAACCTCGAAGGTTTCGTTGACTTGGTTTACCACAAGTAAGGAGTCACATTTGGCTTCAATGACCTCTGCTACAAAACTCTTAGCTAGCTCGAGACCTGCAATCATGGCCTCATACTCGACCTCATTGTTAGTTAACTTGGAAGTTTTGATAGACTGTCTAATTGTATTACCCATGTGCGGCTTCAAAATGATGCCTAGCCCGGACCCCTTCACGTTCGAAGTGCCGTCTTTGAATAGGGTCCACACCCCCAATGTTGTACCCAATTTTAATAATAGTTCTTTTTCGACCTTAGGTACGAGGGCTGGCATAAAGTTGGCCACGAAATCTGCTAAGATTTGAGACTTGATGGTTGTTCGGGGTTGATACTCAATATCGTACCCACTGATTTCGACGGCCCATTTGACCAATCGGCACGAGAGTTCGGGCTTATGCAAAATATTGCGAAGAGGATAAGTGGCCACTACACAAATTGGGTGACATTGAAAATATGGTTTTAATTTCCTAGAGGCGCTTATTAGGGCAAGTGCCAACTTTTCTATGTGTGGGTACCGGGTCTCGGCCTCACCTAGAGTTCGACTAATTTAGTAAACAGGAAATTTCGTACCTTGCTCTTCTCGAACTAGGACTCCACTTACCATGATTTCTGAGACTGCTAAGTATAAGTAGAGTTGCTCGTCTGCTTTTGGAGTATGAAGCAGCGGCGGGCTCGAGAGGTACCGCTTTAACTCTTCCAATGCTTGTTGGCATTTCGGTGTCCATGCAAAATTGTTCTTTTTTGAGCAGCGAGAAGAACTTGTGACTTCTATCTGAAGACTTTGAGATGAATCGGCCTAGGGCGGTTATGCGCCCTGTTAATCTTTGTACGACCTTAACATTATCCACGACTGTGATGTCTTCGATCGCCTTGATCTTATTGGGGTTGATTTCAATACCCTGATTTGATACCATAAAGCCGAGGAACTTACCCGAGCCCACCCCGAATGCACACTTCTCCGGGTTGAGTTTCATGTTGTATTTCCTTAGTATATCGAAGGTCTCCTGTAAATGTGTCAAATGGTCCTCTTCTCGCAGGGACACAACTAACATATCATCTATATAAACTTCCATTGACTTACCTATTTGTTCTTCGAACATTCGATTTACTAGGCGTTGATAAGTGGCACCAGTAGTTTTTAGTCCAAACAGCATTACGTTATAACAATAGGTGTCGTACTTAGTGATGAACGAAGTTGTTTCCTGATCCTCCTGGTTCATTTGTATTTGATTGTACCCAGAGTAGGCATCAAGAAAACTAAGGATCTCGTGCCCGGCCGTGGCATCGATCATGTGATCGATATTCGGCAGAGGAAAAGAGTCTTTAGGACATGCTTTGTTCAAATCTTTATAATATACGCACATCCTAAGTTTATTTCCCTTTTTACGGACTACAAATACGTTTGCTAACCATTTAGGATATTTTACCTCCAGAATGGATCCTATCTTGAGAAGTTTGTTTACCTTGTCCTTGATGAATGTGTGTTTTACCTCGGACTGGGGTCTTCTCTTTTGTTTTACTGGGTGGAACTTTGGGTCCAAGCTCAGTCGATGTGTAACGATTTTCGGCGGGATCCCTACAGACCGATCCATCCCAATGGTGGTATTTACATATTTGATTGGGGTTCCTTTGGGATGGATCGGTCTGTAGGGGCTTGGGCTATCTAGTATCTTTGATTCTCCCAATAGCTGACACAATACATGATGCGTTGAAACCATTTATCGAAACTGTTTTTGCTCATGAGCCCTTGAGAGCTCTGTCCTCGATCGTTTCTTCGATCATTTTGGATGGGATTGCAGCCCAGGCCGTTGTTTCTACGATCTGCATTGTATGGCTGATATCGATCTCTGTTCAACCGAGGTTCTCTGTCGATATCTCTCTGAGTTCTTCCAACGGGCCTAATCGGATAAGCAGAACCGAAAGGAGTCCCTAATTGATCATCCTCGACCCTGATCTTCGGCTGGTATCGATTATGTACATCAACCTAGGTTACCGCTGGGTATTCAATTAAATTATGTTTTAGCTGTCGTGAGGCCACCGGACTGAGAAAAATCTTGAACAGCCCAATCGTATGTGATTGGTGGTAGTTCCATACATTCCATCTAAAATCGATATATGAACTCCCTTAATATTTCGTTATCTTTCTATTTTACCTTGAAGAGGTCTGACTTCCCAGTTGCAACCTTTATTGCTCTGGCGTGTGCCATTACGAAAGAGTCTGCAAGCATGGCAAAGGAATCGATGGAATTAGGCGGCAGATTGTGATACCATATCATTGCCCCCTTCGATAGAGTTTCTCCAAACTTCTTTAGTAGAACCGATTCGATCTCATCATCTTCTAAATCATTTCCTTTTATCGCACATGGATAGGAGGTGACATGCTCATTTGGATCGGTGGTCCCATTGTACTTGGGGATTTCCGGCATGCAGAATTTTTTCGGAATGGGCTTCGGAGACGCACTCGGGGGGAACGGCTTCTGCATAAACTTCTTCGAGTCCATACCTTTTAAAATTGGTTGTTCCCCCGGTATTTGATCAACCCGGGAGTTATATGTCTCTAATTTCTTGTCATTTGACTCGATTTTCTTTTCTCCTATTTCAATTCATTTAGTGAGCTCCTCGAACATTTTCATAATGACGAGGTCAGTCCCCGATTCATTGGCATTCGACCTTTCCGGCATTGGCTCGGTCCTGTGGACGACTTCTGGTTCTACCCCACTCGGCGCTCGATGTTGATTTTGTAATTGTACTATAGCGGCTTGTTCAGCCTAGAACATTTCAAATATCAATTGGAGGGTGACTCCACCATCTCCTCCGCCCTGCGTACTTCGACCACCAGATCGACCTTCCCTGCGTACGCTACATTCGGGATCTGCGCCCAAATTTGTATTTACGGCGATTACTGAGCTGACGTCGATGGGGTTCGCAATTGGTACTCCCTCGAGTTCACCCTGAGGCACATCGATTTCTGGGGAGACTATATTGTCGTTTTTCCCATGAAATCCAAAACTGTTGTTACTATGTGTGGCGTTGTTTGTGAGTTTGACATGCTTTTTCTTGAAAACAAAAACACTTACAAGAACAAGCGTAAAGTAGTGGGTTGTCGAAATCAGTATTAAGCAATCACTATTATCCTTAGCCTCACGGTCGGCGCCAAACTGTTTATCCTCAAAATTGGATAACAATTAAACTTATAATATGGATTTAGGGACACGTGATTTCACTTAATACCGGTTGATAAATATGAAGATTAAAGATAGAATTATACAATAAAGTAAATCAAACTAGTATTTGAGTAGAACTCAACCCTTGAGTTAGAGTATCCTCGAACTGATTGATGTATGGACCATAAAAACACAATAAGTTGAAGAACAAGAGTGTGAGCGAGGAAGAAAATTATATTGCTTTGTTATCCGTCGTCTATACAAATGGTTAGAACTCCCCTTTATATAGTAGAGGAATTCTATATATGGTACAATTCTAATTATAGAAGTAAATCCCATGATTAACTAAACAACCGTTCTTGATTCGATCCGTTCCGAGATTTCCGCCATGATCTTCGACCAGTCGCGGATATCTCGCTTTTCCGTTATTATGCAATCTTCGGTATTCTCGATGCCTGTCTCGTTCGGTCTCGATTGCTGTCTCGATCTTGGCAGGTGCCTCGAATACCGATCTCGGTACCTTATCTTCGTACCTCGATCCGATCTATTTCGGAGTTGTCCTTCGATGCAAACTCCCGGTATCGGTCAAACAGTAAAATTGGGTGGGCCCGGTTTTAACCATATACATATACATAAAATGATAGGCATGTCATCTTCTTTTCAAAATGAATAACTTTTGCTTCTTTTTACAATTATACTAGCATGTTTTTGAATCAGTCTACTTGTGTATTATTCTTTAACTATTTCACTTCAAGTAGGCATGAGTTGTAAAAAATCAAGTTGCACAATTATTTATAAATCTTTAGACCTTGTACCCTTTGGGATTGACCCGAACAATTGATACCCCAAAATGGTCATTAGCTATTCATTGTATTATAAATCGTTTCTTATTACAAATGTTTTCTT
Organism: Nicotiana tomentosiformis; assembly: GCF_000390325.3. NCBI lineage: Eukaryota > Viridiplantae > Streptophyta > Magnoliopsida > Solanales > Solanaceae > Nicotiana > Nicotiana tomentosiformis. Next base: position 43,072,671 of record NC_090822.1, read on the forward strand.
ATATATATATATATATATATATATATATATATATATTATCAAATCAATTCTTTCATTCTTAAGATTATTCAAAGATAATTCTTTTTTTCATTTGTGGCCAACTATAAGTTTTCCCTTTTCTTACATTTAGCCTTTCACTTGAAATTGCTAACCGTTTTGCACAAATCAAATCAAATTCTCTCAAATGTATTATTAATTAAAATTTATTTAGTTAATTTATAAATTATAAACTTGTTATTACATATTTTCTTTACATTTTATCAAGTTATCAACATATAATTCTCATATACTTTATTTACTCCCTTTTGTATATAATTTATTATGCATAAATATTCATATTTTTACATGTGACACTCTTGTTCAATCACTTTTCATTCAAACTACTTTTATCGTTTCCTATATGTGTCAAATTAATCATTATTTACTTAATCCCATATTTATTTTGATCGAGTCTACTGGAATCACATTTTGTGGATCTTGATGGATGCCTAACACCTTCCCCTCGAGATAATTTGAACCCTTACCTAAAATCTCAATATCTTCGTATACCATAATCAAAGTGTACATTACACAGTGTAGTATAGGTGTCCTAGTGAACCTTAAATACTAGGTGGCGACTCAAAACTTTAAATAACCTTATAGAGTACTATAAGTTGTATGTTATTTTGACTTGTGCAAAATAGGGTGCAACAACATGGCGACTCTGCTGGGGATGTCTTCAGGTTCTAACCACAACAGACTTGATCAATTACTTGAGGGATTATAGGTTCTCCAATACTCCAATTTCTATTCATTTGCATCACATGCTTCAAGTAGTCTACTCTTTGCTATTTTCTTTAAGCGGTATATTCTTTTCCATATGCTTCAAGTCGTATATTCTTTGTCACGCGCTTCAAGTTGTATATTCTTTGTCACGTGCTTCAAGCTGTATATTCTTTGTTGCGTGCTTTAGGATGTATATTCTTTGTCATGCCTATGTTGTGTATTCCTTTACACATGACTATGTTGTATATTTTGTCACATACGGCTTTGTTACTGCTTTATTAAATTATCATCACTTTTCTATCGAGTCTTGATCGTACACATTCATACACAAAGTCATGCGAGGGTTGTCTTTTCACCCCTCTGAACCTTCTTTCAAAACTCTGTAGTTTCAGAGATTGGCATACGAGGTTAAATATGTACCATCTCGCAGTTACCCTAAACTCATGCTCGAATCTAGGTAAATTTACTCTTAGAATTCCTAGGTCATTGTACACACAATATTGCAGCTTGATTTATCTTGACTAATTCTTGCATATTCTTTAATTGTTACATATCCTTTGTATATTACCCATTCTTTATGTGTTATATATTATTTATCCGCTATTGTTATGTATTCTTTATCTGATACATCTAGCTTCTATTTGTTATCTACTATTAGGTTCTCTTTGTCTGACTAAACTCTGGTTAACTTGTAATGAACCTTTGACCCTTCAAATACACATACCCATTTCTGTCCAATGACCATCCACCATAATCATACCATCATTTGAACTCTACCATCCTTCAAAGATACGTCAATCTAGCTTGGAACATCATACGTTTATTTGACGTATTCTTTCCAATCATATCTTGCAATTTCATTAACTTTCATCGTTTGAGATAGATCCATATGCTATGCTACCATCTATCTCGTATTGAAAAGTTACCAGTCTCCACCCACGCACCTAAGAATTCTCACTCACAACTACTTATTCTCAAAGAACAATCACTCATTCATAACAACCATACGGATCTCATAATTCCAATAGATGGCCCGAATTACATTTTGACCTGATTCTTGTCTTAACAAGATACGTAGGCAACCCTACATAAGGGTTCGGTCTCCCCATTATTTCAAATTAATTTTCTCAATACTGAAAACTGGGGTAGTTCTTTCGGAACAGTACGATGATGCTCTCAACCTAGAAATCTCCAAGTACATCAACCAAATTTCACACAAAAAATCCAAACATCAAAATACCAAGCCAACCTCACTCTGATCCTCGCTCGACTCAAATCCCGAGATATGGATGCAAGTTTTTTCTTCATACATCTAGCTACGAAGTCATGGTATTCACTCCTCACTTTCCAAACTCAAGGATTCAATACAAGTCAACCCATTCAATTAGAAAGGCAAATGGTTAGCCAGCTCTCGAGGGGTGTCAGGCTCGCACGACTCGGACAAACAAAGAAGAACAAGCAAAGCCTCGAGTCAACACAAATCGATTCCCCTCCCTTAAATCTAAGAATTTTTATTTGGATGCAAGAGGGACAACATAGTCTCTGGAACTGTCACAGAAGCAAACATCAAATTTCCATCTACCATCAACTACATTACTGGCCACACAGCCTAACTCTGCACCCTCTCAATTCTATAATACTGTTTGAAAAGGACTCTAATATTTGCTCCTCTGAATTTGCAGGTGCATCATCCTGGGCCTTCACGAGGGATCACCTATGACATTAGACTTGGTGGAGCATCGGTCAAATAATCAGGGGAGTAGTGATTTTGCAATCAACACTATGATTTTTTATGACTTCGCTGCTCTCACCACTTTTCTATATCTTGATAGGAAAATCATTCCCGGTTATTAACCGGGGACGATCATCAAATTGTTCCCATGGACAGTCGGAAGGTGCATCATCCTAGGACTGCATAGGAAATAACATTCGACATCGGACATTGTAAAACATCAATCGAATAATCAGGGAACTGTTAGTTCCACAATCACTCTTCTTAATTCCAATATTTAATGATGACACTACTCTCACTATATTTCTATGTTTTGAGAGGATAATCTCTCTAGTTAACAACCGGGGGAGATCACCAAAATATTCCTATGGATAGCTTAAAGGTCGCAACAAAACATCCATGCGGTCAATAAGAAGATAACCACAAAAACTGTCTCGCAAATAGTCAGGGGGCATCGAAGCAACTATTCGAAGGAGAAACTAGGGAACATCTTCTAGATGAAGTCACTCTTCAACTCCAAAGTACATCACAGCCAACCACAGACATTATGAGGCATTGCTCCGAATTTGTTTGTACTCTTGTATTTTATACATATCTTTAGTGCTGTCAATATTCTTTGTTTCAAATCTGTCAAAAAGCAACAAAAAAAATAGAGAGTAAAAGGTTTTGTGACTCATACATATTATACTCTCCAATCTTCATGAACTACGTGTACCTGATGCTTGATCTTGTGTCAAGATAAGTAGGCACCCGTTATGGGTCCGGTTTTCCTCGTCCTTAGCTGGAAGAATCGATCAAATTTGGCCACTTGGGTCATAATTGACCGAAAATCTTCATAAAAGGATCAATTCCAAAAGAAAAATCAAAATTAAACATCTATATATCTGCCTTTGTTGCTACTCTAGAAGTCTTTCCTGGAGACATCAAAATCAAAATCAAAATCCATAAATAAGTATTCCTTGAAAAAATTCAAAAATCAAAAATATCCTTCGTTTATCTCTAACCTTCCTGAACTACGCTTGACCTGATTCTCATTTCAACGAGATACGTAGGCAACCTTCAGGTTAGGTCTCATTTTTTAAATTAAAAAAAATCAAGACCCCTTCCTTCGGGTTCAGTCAAACTTTTCAAAAAAATCAAATATCAAAAGAAAGAGAATCAAGAACCTTTCATGGGTTCGGTTTCCAATTTTTTAAATACAAAACAAAAAGAAAATCAAGAACCTTTCGTGTGTTTGGTTTCCAATCCTTCAAAAACCCACAAAATATAAGAAAATCAAGAACCTTTCTTGGGCTCGATCTTATTTATCAAAAATGAAAAAATAAATAAAAATCAAGCAAGGACCTTTCTTGAGCTCAACTTCGTTTGTCTAAAATAAAAAAAACATTAGCCAAAAATTCAAAAAAAAAAAGAAAACCTTTCCTCGGGTTTGGTCCAATTTATCGATATCAAAAAAAAAGAGAAGAAAGAAAGAAGCTTTAGATTAAAATTTATTGCATTGCATAGCATTGTTGATCTAGAACTTAGCCCAAATATTTGTTGAGGGGAAATCCTGAGTAATGCTTGGTTTAGGAAAGGATCGTAGGCCTTCTTTGACCCGATTGTGCCTTTTAGCCTACCAAATGACATCAATCCCTAGCATTCCCCCTTGAGCCTTAAGCCTTTTTTCTCGGACAATCACATCTTAGCCCATACCTTTCTTTGTGCCACCCCTCTCTTGGCTCGACCTCCTCGAGCGCACTGGAAGCTTGCAACTTCGTACAAAGACCAAAGTGAAGGCGATAAGCAAAAGCTGCAAAGTCCAAAGCAGTTAAAGATATAACTTCAGGAAAAGAAAAAAACTCCATAATCAAAAAGGAGAATCAAACACAAGGGAAAATCTTCCAAGAATTCAAACGAAAGATCTGACGTCGTATGAAGGATTCAACAAAAGGAAGACAACTCAACAAAACCCAAAAAGTGGAAAACTTCAAAGAAAAAGAAAAAAAAAGAAAAACTCCTATAAAGTAGGAGAAACCTCAAAAAATATGAAGAAATTTAAAGAAAAAGAGGAAGAAGAACCCTTGACAAGTGCAAAAAGAAGTCAAAACAAAAGAAAAGGACATCGAGCCGAACAAGATCAAGCACCGAAGTATGGTTTGAATGCCGAAGATGCAAATACAGTCCTACATGTCCCCAAGCCTACATTACAAGCCAATGATAAAGCCCTACATGATCCTATTTCGTGTGTTCTCACATTAGTGGATACTCACATAAAGGCCAATCATATGGTATCACAATCGCATGTATTGAACATCATTCTGAGTGTGAGTGCACTTCTCAAAATACTTCAAATGTGTGCCAATTAGGACGTTCATTGTGGTAAGGGCACTCGAAACATCAGGATATGAAAAATTCAATACCGTTGGTTAAAGAAAGACGAACAAATCTTGTCGAACTTAGGTATGCCTAGGATACCACTCAAAGCTATATGAATTACTCATAAGTTGATCTCATTTTGCTAGAAAGTATGGTGGAATTCTTATGCAAAAAACTAATTATTGGTAACAACCAAAGTCAAAAAATGATCAATCAATAATTCATAGTTTCTTTTTACTTATCAAGTTTTCAAACATTCTCTACAAAAGCAACAAAAATGCAGAAAACAACAAAAGAGTCAAGTAGAATCCTCTTTTCATCAATTTTCTTACATAGGAAAGATAGTTTTTTTTTTTATTTTAGGTTCCCTCCTGAACAATGGGCATTTCATTTTAAGTTCAAATTTTACAGGCTCCCACCTTCTAATACGGGTATTTTAAATTTCAAATGCTCCGATATCGCATCAAAACCGTAACTACCAACCGGTCTAACATTCAAAATGCTCTGATATCACATCGGAATGATACATAAAACATCGAATACTCTCATCGCGTGGAGATTCGAATTTAAATCATAGCCACTTCCATCGTGTGGAGATTTACATTCCTGCACTCCCATCGCGTGGAGAATTTAAATTCCAGTCATTCCCCTGGTGTGGAAATTTACATTCATGTCACTCCCATCGCGTGGAAATTTATATTCCTGTTACTCCCATCGTGTGGAGATTTACATTCCTGTTACTCCCATCGCATGGAGATTTACATTCCGGTCAATCCTATCCAATAGAAATTTCAATTCCAGTCAAATACTCCCATCGCGTGGAGATTCAATGCTCCGATATCACTTCTGAAAGGCAAATACAAAGCTCGTTTAACATTCAATGCTCGAATATCGCTTCGGAATGGTAAATACAAAGCTCGTCTAACATTCAAATGCTCTGATATATCTTCAAAACAGTAACTACCAGCCGGTATAACATTCAAATACTCCGATATCGATTTGGAACGGTAACTACCTGCCGGTTTAACATTCAAATGCTCTGATATCGCTTCAAAACGGTAACTACAAAGCCCTTCTAACATCAAAGTGATCTGAATCACTTCAGACCTGTACCCAGTCTGAATTTCCTTCAAAATCTAAAGTGCTCCGATCACTTCAGATCGGTACCCAGCCCAGATTTCCTTCAAAATATAAAGTGCTCCGATCATTTCGCACCGGTATCTAGCCCGGATCTTTTTCAAATTAGAGTTCCAACAGAAGCATAGTCCACACTTCGTCAACTCTCCTGATCAAAGACGCGACACAACGTGGAATTATCTTCTAGCAAATAAATTGGGGCAGATTTTTAGGAAGGACATCGAAATTTTGTAATAGCAATCGGTGGATGGCATGTCCCGAAATATCGTTCATACGTCCCATTGACATGGGGTGTGTAGGTAATTCGAACCCCCATAGTCAGAATAAACCCAGTGTCATCACAGCTTGACGCTGGGGAAACTTTCAAAGTCAAAAATCAAAATCAAATCATCCCATCGCTTTCTCGAACTATAATTAGCCAGATTCTCATTGCCTTCGAGATATGTAGGAAACTCAGCATAGAGCTCGGTCGTACACACATCAAAGTCCAATCAAACCAATTCATCTGCCATCCAACATCCATGTCCCAGTGTTACCATAGTCAGACACTTGGGCAATCATGGAAGTAATGTCGAGATCACACGAATCTTGTTCTTCCTCAAATATTCGTCTTCAACTCCATGATGTTACGATTCATAATTAGTACTCAAATGCTTCCCAAAACTATATGCAAACTGGTTCTTGTGCAACCCGAGATATGTAAGCAACTCAAATACCAGAGTTTGGTCACAATCTTCAAAATCACCTCATTCCCCACTTTGTCATGTCGGGACAAAATTGTGTATGGCATCAATATCTTTGCCCGAAGACTCTTACATCATCTCCAGTCATAGAGGGGCACTTGTTCACACTCAATTTTGACCCTTCATATTTAAAAATATTTTTTTTGGGGCCGGGGGGGGGGGATGGAGCGGGAGGGAATGTTGTTGTTCGGCCGGAGATGATATTTTCCGACAACTGTGTGCTTTTCCCGAAAACTATTGTTATTCTTTACTCGTATTTGTTATTATTCTTGCCTTGTTCGGTTCTTCCTGAAGGTTCTACAGTGACACCTTTGGTCTCGCTTTGATACTTTCATCCAACACTTGGATCTTTTAGTATTACAATTTGGTTGGCTCAATCTTTGGATTGGGATATTACCAATATTGTTTATTTGCTTGAGGCCTTGGCAGTCAATCCACGGTGACTTGATTCCTTCACAATTTTGCATATTTGATTATGATGTTGGTACTTAGGCATATGAATTCCTCTGGTTTGCTATGTGGAAATATCATATCTCTGTTGCACCATTTTGGTTATTGCTGTAATTTGCAATTTGCATGGAATCTGTTTGTTTGGGAAATATTTTTGGTATTGTAATTGTTCGTCTCTGTCAATTGAGCATGATGTTGGTATTGAACAAAATACTATACTTAGGCCGATGAAAAAATAACCTCCGAGTTATTGAGGCCACGGCCTTCCGATTTGACCCTACGAACCGGGCCCGAAATAATGAGGTGATGATGATAAATATCGTAAAAGAAAAATATGAGAACGCGACCAACCAATAACCTTTGGACAGCCACATGGTTGGCCCCCGTAGTCGCAACCAATGCGTTTCCCATTTTCATGTCTAGACGGACATCAAAAATACAATCTGAGCCTCCTATAATATTTTCAAACTATTTTCCAAAAGTAATTTTCCAAAAACATTTCAAATCATTTCTCAAAAACAATTTTCCAAAAAATATCTTCAAACAAAAATTACTTTAAAATATATTAATTTATTTTACTTTCTATTATTTCACTAACAATTGCGAGGTACCATCACACGGAGTTACTTTTGAAAGACGACACTTGGAGAAAATCAAAGAGAAAACCCCGTCAAACCCTCGTTTCGTACTTTCTGTCTCGGATGTACTCAAAACGTAAAGTATAGTAAAGTTGTAGATAGATGTTGTGTTTGCATGCTTGATTTGATATTACTTATTTGCTAAACACTTAGGGTGAATCACATCTAGTTAATAATCCAGTTAACATGTAATGTTTGTGAGTTAGTTTTTGCTAAGTTAGTGTTTATCATTTGTGACGAGCCGGCCGGTCATTTTATATATTGCAGACTCATTTCCCTATTTATTACTTCTTCTATGTTTATTTGTGGTTATGCGACTTATCAGGGTAGTTAGTTTTGTTTCGGGGGTATTTTTGAGTAAATTGGGACACCTAGTCTAAAAGTTGGAAGTTTAAGTTGCAAGAGTTGACCGGAGTTTGACTTTGGAGTAGACGACTCCTGAATGGAGTATAGATTCATATGGTGATTTTGAACTTAGGAGTATGTCCTGATTTGGATTCGGAAGTCCGTAGATTGATTTGGTGCATTTTGGCGAAAGTTGAAAAGTTGAAGGTTTGGAAGGTTGAGAGGTTTGACCGAGAGTGACTTTGTTGATATCAGGTTCCAATTTCTGATCCGGAAGTTGGCGTAGGTCCGTTATGTCATTTTTGACTTATGTGAAAAATTTGAGGTCATTTGGAATTTGTTTGATATGATTCGGCATAAGTTTTAGAAGTTGGAAATTTATTACTTTCATTAGGCTTGAATCTATGTGTAATTTGTTGTTTTGGTGTTGTTTGATGTTATTTGAGACCTTGAGCGAGTTCATAATGTGTTTTAGAACTTGTTGGTAAGTTTGGATGGGGTCCCAGGGGCCTCGGGTGAGTTTTAGAGGGTTAACAGATTAATTCATGGACTTAATGCATTGCTAAAGGTGTAAGGCTTTAGGTGTAATCGCATATGCGGTGGGCTAGGCCGCAGGTGCGGTTGTGGGATCACAGAAGCGAGGTGGGAAGGCCCAAGGGAAGTCCGCATGTGCGTACCAATTAATTGCAGGAGCGGTGTTCATTGGGGCTGTTGAAGATCGCTGGTGCAAAAATGGACCGCATCTGCGAGCCCGCAGATGCAGACAAGGACCGCAGAAGCGGAAGAGGACAGGCAAGGCTAAGGACCGCAGGTGCAGAGGAGGTTCCACAGGAGCAGACCCGAAGAAGCTGGATTTATGCGCAAAAACGGAAGGTCGGGGTCTTATGTGAATAGCGCAAGTGCGCAACTTTGACCGTAGAAGCGGTTCCGCAGACGAGTAAATATGGGACGCAGGTGCGAAAATGCTGGACATGATATTAAATCGAAGGGTTTCATTTTTTTTCTCATTTTTGGAATTGTGGGACTCGGTCTAAGGCGATATTTGTAGCATTTCTCATCCCAATTGAAGAGGCAAGTGATGTTTATTCATTTTTGGTATTAGATATTGAATACCCATTGATTATTAGACCTAAATTTCATGAATCTAAGATAGAATTTGGGGATTTTTGGACTATGTAATTGGAGAGTTAAACTAAAGGATTTGAGGGTCGATTTGTGATCGGAATTGGTTGATATTGGTATGGTTGGACTCGAAATTGAATGGGTGTTCGAAATTTATGAATTTTATCAGGTTCTGAGGTGCAAGCCCGGGGTTGACTTTTTTACCTGAGTTAAAGATCTTAGATTTATCTTTTGGAATCACTTCCTATGGCTTTTATTGATGGTATTGTGCTACTTTGAATAGATTCGGGTCGTCCAAAGGTTGATACACGCGGGAAGGGCTTGTTAGAGGAGTGATTTGACTTGCATGAGGTAAGTATCCTATCTAAACTTGGTTGCGACACTAGTTGCCTGAATTATTTGTGATAGCTACGTGCTATGAGTGGCGCATATGTGTGGGGATGAGCCCATATGCGTGCATAGGGTACTTGTTTCATGCTCGGGGTAGTGTTTAGGCTAAGCCATGCCTTGAATTGATTGTTAAGCTTCAAGCTGAGATGTTTCTCCTATTTTTATCCTTTTGTGAGCTATTTTTACCACATTGAGATTTCATTGAGGTTATTTTTCTCGGTTGAAACTGATAAACTGCTATTCCATGATAAAATTATCTATTTTAGATGTGATAGCACACATTGCACATGCCTACACTATATCATGTTAGTTATACCAGTCAAGGAGAATGAAATTGGTAATCATTGATCATGTACATATATTCTCGTACATTTGCTTTCTCTGTGTTATGAGCTGGACTGGTAGCCTGTGACCACGCCGGGTGAATTGTGATTGTTGGCACATGAGTTGTCCGTACGGATGATATTATTGGCACGTGAGTTGTTCGTGCAGCACGTGAGTTTCCGTGTGGATTCAGATATTGATATTATTAGCACGTGAGTGGTACGTGTGGTTGATATTGTTACACCCTATATTTTCGTACGTAAAAATGCGTCATAAGAAAACTAATGTAGGACCAAAAATGAGATAATATTTAAAAGTATATAAAGTAAGTTAATCATGTTACCTCGGAGGTTACAAATATTGAAGATCATGAACAACAAGTACAAAGAGGGTTGGACAGTTCAAAAGCTAAAGCAATTAAATAAAACAATGTTTCGTCGAAAGTCGACAAGTTGGCAATGTTATAACATGTACCTTTGGGGTGAGACTAGGGTGATTAACATGATAAGGAGATTATGTTATAATTTATATTAGTCGTATGACATCCGTGTGTTATGTTTTGAAGTCAAGCGAGTTGTGGAACAAAAGTCGATGAAACTCATCACAAGTTACATTCATAAGTTTTACTGAAACTTTGGATCAAATGTAACTGAAATTTTCTCCCAATATACTTAGAGTTATGGGGTGTTCCACCCATCAAATTAAAGATCTATGAGTCTATTTTCCAACGCATTAAACTGTTTGTCAATAAGACATCGGAGTTGATAGATATGGGCATTTTAACGATACTGCACAAGCTGCTAGGTGACAAGTAGGTGTGTCACCTACTTGCTTAAATGAAAGCCCAAAAATGGGCCATTTCGGGTCGTCCAAAGAGGCCTTTTAAAGGCCTATTTTATTCATATATTAGACTTAAAATAGAGCATAATAACCAGACATAAGCTCTGCAAAGAATCCTCCCAAATATTTCCCACAAACCCTAATTGATTTTCTCTCCCTTTCAAGTTCTAATTGGAGGTAAAACCTAGAGTTTGAAGAACCAAGATAGGAGCTGAGCTATCCAACAAATAAGGTGAGTTTACTGATCTCTTTCATCCATTTTTTCTGCTGTAAATTCATGGTAAGTCATTCTATACTTGTAAGAACTCACGGGACAGTGATCGGAAGCCGTGAGTTCGAGTTATTCACTTGTAGCAGACTGTTTTGTGGATTGTTTTGTGTTGCTGTTGGGCTGCGTGTTTTACTACTATTTTGTGGAGTTTTAGAGGAGGAAGGGGGTGTAGAAACACCATATAAATTTAGGGTGGTTGGCTGGTCGTTCGTCATAACATTTTCGGGTCGTTTGACACTACTACGGTGGTCGTTTTGTGTATGAAGAGATTGGGGTGTGTTGGGCTGTTTTGTAGTATTTGATGGTGTATATAGGGCTGGAAAATGATGTATATATGTTGTTATTGTTCTGTTCTTGTATTGTTGGTGTTATCTTGAATTTGGAGGAAGTAAGGATTATAGGGGAGATGCTGCCCGTTTTAATACAAAATAAGTTTGTCGTTCGTTGTGCGATAGTTGTACCTTTCGTAACTTAACGATAGTATTATTATCATTCTTGTAGATTAAGGTGCGAAGAGGTGAGTTCAACTTGGTGATTGGAAAGATTGTGATAAGGTATGTTAAGGCTAAGCCCTTCCTTCATTTTGGCATGATCTCGTAGCTACATGTGTTAATAATGAGACATAAAGAGAAGTTCGTATTCATGAATTTATTCACATTATTCTAGTCTCATAAGTTACAATATTATTCCTTATCGAGACTTCATATTCAGTTTAGTTTTGTCTTTATTCAGTCAAGAGAGCAGAGGGTCTATATATATATACAGTATTACACTATTTTCACCACCATCGAGCTATAATCGGTGGGCAGGCCCCTATTGGGCAACCTCTGATCAGATGGTAAGTTATATATACCGAGCCTACTGTGGCCGAGCGCCTATGAGCGAGCCCAGGATGGCCGAGGTACAGAGCCCAGTATGGCCGAGCGCCTATGAGCGAGCCTACTACGGCCGAGCAGTTACACGTACCGAGCCTTATAGGGCCGGACATTTATTTTACTTACTATATTGAAGGAGTTTAGTCACTATCAGCAGGTAAGTATATCTCCAGACCATCTTTGACTCCCAGTTAATTTCAGTTATCATATTATCAGTTCAGTTTTAGATTTTAGTTATTTTATTGCCTTACATACTCGGTACATTATTTCGTACTGATGTCCCTTTTTTGGGGGCGCTGCATTTTATGCGTGCAGGTTCAGACAGACAGACGGGTAGACCTCCTCAGTAGGTGTTTCTCGAGTTCAGCCTGATCGGTAAGCTCCACGTCTTTTCGAGTTGCCAGGTCTAGAGTTTTGTGTACATCTTATGTATATCTGTATATATGTTATGGGTAGGTCGGGGCCCTGTTCCGATCACATTATATCTATCGGTAGAGGCTTGTAGATATATCCTGTTGGTTAGTGCAGTATGTTGGGTTTGTAGGCCTGGTATGTATATTTGATGGTTTGTCAGCTGTAGTAGCTATGACGGCCTTGTCGGCCTAGCTTTATATTGATGTTTAGTTAGCGCTAGTTTCTATTCATTTTTATACTTTGCTTCGCAAATTGTCTTGCAAGGTGGCCCCATGGCCAAAGTATGACATTATATGTTCAGAGTCCCTTAGTCGCAATTTGGTACGCCAGGTTAGGTGAGGCACCGGGTGCTGGTCTCGCTCCTAGGTTTGGGGCGTGACAAACTTGGTGTCAGAGCAGTTCTGTCCTAGGGAGTCTACAAGCCGTGTCTAGTAGGGTCTTGTTTATAGATGTGTTTTGCACCACATTATATAAGCAGGGAACTACAGGGCATTTAGGAGTTGGTTACCCTTCTTTGAAATCTAAATTGTGATATAGAACTGAGTTATAGGAAATTTGAATTAAACTTATGTGTTGGTGTTTGCATGCACAGATGACGGTGACTAGGAAGACTACGGCTAGCCAGAGGAGAGATACAGCAGTAGGTGAGGGGACCGGCAGGGTATCCCCAGTAGATGGGGCCCAGTCTGAGGCTCAAGGCGAGACCCCTACTCAGCCATTACCGGCTCCTCCACCAACTACGGAGATTCCTAGGGAAACCGCACATCCAGTTCCCCCTCCACTTCCATCAGATCAGGACTTGAGGAGTGCGGTGCATTTGTTGACACAGTTGGTAGCTACCCAGCAACAGGCTAGGGCATCAGCTAGTGCAGGAACTTCTGAGGGGTCTGGGAGTTCAAGGGTCCGAGAGTTTATTGCTTTGAGTCCCCCAGAGTTCACGGGGACAGATCAGAGGGAGGACCCGCAGGATTTCATAGATCAACTTCACAGGATCTTTCGTGTTATGCATGCCATGGAGAAAGAGGCATTTGAGCTAGTAGCTTTTCGACTCCGAGATATAGCCATCCTTTGGTACGAGGGATGGGAGAGATCCAGGGGACGTGATGCACCTCCAGCTATTTGGGAGAATTTTTCAGATGCCTTCCTTGACCAGTACTTACCGCGGAAGATCCGACAGGCTCGAGTCGATCAGTTTCTAGCCCTCAAGCAGGGTAATATGAGTGTTCGAGAGTATAGTCTCCGTTTTGACTCATTGGCTAGATATGCACCATCCATAGTTGCTACTATGCGGGACAGGATTCACAGGTTTATAGCAGGGTTAGCCCAAGAGTTAACCGAGGCATGTGCCACCGCTACATTGCAGGATAGTATGGATATCTCCCGAATTCAGGCATTCGCCCAGAATATAGAAAGGGGTAGGCGTCGGTAGCAGGGTACAGAGAGGGCTGAGCAAGGGCAACGTAAGAGGATGAGATTTCCCAGGTCTCAGGAGCAATCTCAGGGTAGTTATAGGACCCAGTACTTCGGACGGCCACCTAGGCCTCCGCCACCTCAGTTACAGGGTTACGGGTATGACCGCTATACTCAGTCAGGACCAGGTGAGAGCTCACGGGCGTCGGGTTTGCAGCGACAATGAGGTTCTGCGCAGACATGGTCATTTCCTCCGCGGTGTGACATCTGTGGTAGAGGACACTTGGGTCAATGCCGAGCAGGTTCTGATGCTTGTTATACATGTGGGCGTCCGGGGCATATGATGCGAGATTGCCCAAATAGAGATTCTGGGGGAATGGCACAACCAGCGAGTTCAGCAACAGGATCGTCTATGTCCGTGCATCCTTCAAGGCGTGAGTCTCAGTCTTCGGCTGGTAGAGGTCGAGGCAGAGGTAGAGGTTCCAGTTCAAGTGGTAATCAGAACCGTATCTATGCTTTAGCGGGTCGACAGGACCAGGAGTCTTCACCAGACGTTGTGACAGGTATATTAACCATTTGCTCTCACGATGCTTATGCTTTGATAGACCCAGGATCTACTTTATCGTATATTACCCCATTTGTCGCGAGGAAGTTTGGTATAGTGCCTGAAATACTAAGTGATCCTTTTGCGGTATCTACACCGGTCGGAGAATCGATTATTGCTAGACGGGTTTACCGAGGTTGTACGGTGACAATTTGTAGTCGTCAGACCTCAGCTGACCTAGTTGAGCTAGAGATGATGGATTTTGATGCTATCATGGGCATGGACTGGTTAGCAGCTTGCTATGCCACAGTTGATTACCGAGCAAAGGCAGTTAGATTTCATTTTTCGGGTGAGCCAGTCCTTGAATGGGTAGGTAATACAGCAACACCCAGAGGTAGGTTTATTTCCTATCTGAAGGCGAGGAAAATGATCTCAAAAGGGTGCATTTATCATATTGTGCGAGTTAGAGATGCAGATGCTGAGATACCTACACTTCAGTCTATTCCCGTAGTCAAAGAGTATGCAGATGTGTTTCCAAATGAGCTTCCAAGTATTCCTCCAAAGTGAGAGATTGATTTTAGCATCGATTTGCTTCCAGGAACTCAACCAATATCCGTCCCTCCGTATAGAATGGCACCTGGCGAATTGAAGGAGTTGAAGGAGCAGTTAAAAGATTTGCTGGAGAAAGGTTACATCAGGCCCAGTACCTCACCTTGGGGTGCACCAGTACTATTTGTGCGGAAGAAAGACGGCTCGCTGAGGATGTGTATCGATTATAGGCAGCTGAACAAGGTAACTATTAAGAATAAGTATCCACTTCCAAGGATCGATGACTTGTTTGATCAGTTGCAGGGGGCTAGATGCTTTTCAAAGATAGATTTGAGGTCGGGGTACCACCAGGTCAGAGTTCGGGAAAAAGATATTCCGAAGACAGCCTTCAGGACCCGATATGGCCACTTCGAGTTCCTTGTCATGTCCTTCGGGTTGACTAATGCACCCGCTGTATTTATGGACTTGATGAATAGCCTATTCCGGCCATTTTTAGATCTGTTCGTGATAGTATTTATTGATGATATTCTGGTTTATTCCCGTTCAAAGGATGAGCAAGCGGACCACCTGTGAGCGGTACTCCAAACCCTCCGTGATCGTAAGTTGTATGCTAAGTTTTCTAAATGTGAGTTCTGGTTGAAGTCTGTAGCATTCTTGGGGCATATTGTATCAGATGAAGGTATAAAGGTGGACACTCAGAAGATTGAGGCCGTGAAATCTTGGCCTAGACCTACCACTCCGACAGAGGTTCGTAGCTTTCTAGGCTTAGCAGGATACTATTGGAGGTTCGTAGAGGGTTTTTCTTCCCTTTCGGCACCATTGACGAAGTTAACACAGAAAGAAACTAAGTTTCAATGGATAGAGGCTTGTGAGCGGAGTTTCCAAGAGCTTAAGAAAAGGTTGACCTCAGCTCCAGTTCTAACACTTCCAGAGGGTCTAGAGGGTTATGCCGTGTATTGTGATGCATCAGGTGTCGGGTTAGGATGTGTCCTGATGCAACATGGGAAGGTAATTGCGTATGCTTCAAGGCAGTTGAGGAAGCACGAGAGGAATTATCCGACCCACGACCTCGAGTTAGCTGCGGTTGTCCATGCACTTAAGATATGGCGGCATTATTTATATGGTGTTCATGTTGATGTATTTACTGATCATAAAAGCCTACAATATATCTTCAAGCAGAAAGAGTTGAATTTGCGACAGAGGCGATGGCTTGAGTTATTGAAAGATTACGATGTTAACATTCTCTACCATCCAGGGAAAGCTAATGTTGTAGCAGATGCCTTAAGTAGCCGATCTTTGGGTAGCTTAGCACATGTAGAGCCCGAGAAAAGACAATTAGCTAGAGAGATTCATCAATTGGCTTCGTTGGGGGTTCAGTTAGTAGATTCTGAGGATGGTGGAGTTGTACTCCAAAACACTGCAAAATCATCCCTCATAGCTGAAGTCAAGGAAAGGCAGTACGAGGACCCAGAGTTGGTCGAGTTGAGAGAGCGAGTTCCACAGCAGAAGAAGCCATTGTTAGAGCTCAAGGGAGAGGGGGTTCTCAGATACAGGGGTCGTTTGTGTGTTCCAGATGTAGCAGGGCTACGAGACAAGATTATGTCAGAGGAACATTATTCATGGTATTCCATCCATCCTGGATCGACGAAGATGTATCATGACATTAAGGATATGTACTGGTGGAATGATATGAAGAAGAACATTGCTGAGTTTGTCGCCCAATGTACTAGTTGCCAGCAAGTGAAGGTAGAGCACTAGAAGCCCGGAGGGCTAATGCAGACTATAGAGATCCCGACATGGAAATGGGAGGCGATAAACATGGACTTTATCACGGGTTTACCTCGTTCTAATCGTAAGTTCGATTCCATATGGGTGATAGTCGATAGGCTCACGAAATCAGCTCACTTCCTACCGGTCAGATCTACATATACAGCAGAAGATTATGCAAAGTTATATATTAAGGAGATAGTGCGGCTACACGGAGTACCAGTTTCTATTATATCTGACCGTGGGGCTCAGTTTACAGCACATTTTTGGAGGTCATTTCAAAGAGGTCTAGGGACTCAGGTGAATCTCAGCACAGCTTTTCATCCACAGACTGATGGACAAGCCGAGCGCACAATTCAGACGCTCGAGGATATGTTACGAGTATGTATGTTGGATTTTAAAAGAAGTTGGGATGAACATCTACCTCTTATCGAGTTTGCATATAATAACAGTTACCACTCCAGTATCCAGATGGCTCCGTACGAGGCTTTGTATGGGCGTACGTGCAGATCTCCTATAAGGTGGTTTGATGTTGGAGAATCTGGGTTACATGGGCCAGACCTGGTTCAGCAGGCCATAGAGAAAGTAAAGCTTATCCGGGAGCGACTGTTGACAGCTTAGAGTCGTCAGAAGTCATATTCTGACGTGCGGCGACGAGACTTAGAGTTCAGGATTAATGACTGGGTATTATTAAAGGTATCACCTATGAAGGGCGTGATGAGGTTTGGCAAGAAAGGCAAGCTTAGCCCACGGTATATTGGGCCTTATAAGATCATTCGGAGAGTGGGCCAAGTAGCTTATGAGTTAGAGTTGCCCTCAGAATTGGAGTCTGTCCATCCGGTTTTTCATGTATCTATGCTACGAAAGTGCATTGGCGATCCTACCCGTGTGGTTCCCACAGATGATGTACAGATTACAGAGGACTTGTCATACGAGGAAATTCCAGTTGCCATCCTAGACCGACAAATCCACAAGCTACGAAATAAGGAGGTAGCTTCCGTGAAGGTTTTATGGAGGAGCAAGAATGTAGAAGAGATGACGTGGGAATCGGAGGGAGAAATAAAGTCTAAATACCCCCACCTATTTCAAACTGAAGATATGGTTCGAGATGGGACGTTACAACATAGCTCTATGTAGGCTAGCAGGTCATCAGGTAAGCTTTTATTTTTCACTTTCAATATTTATGATTTACGGTCGGTGAGGCAAATTGCTGCTATTTATAAAGATTGGCCATGTGTGGCATGCATAGTATGTTTTCTGGCTACGTGCAGGTTGGTTTTAACCTAGTGTACGAAGGATACTCTGGCAAAATTTTCCAGAGTCTCTAAGAGTAAACATTCGAGGACGAATGTTCCCAAGGGTGGGAGATGTTACACCCTATATTTTCGTACATAAAAATGAGTCGTAAGCAAACTAATGCAGGACCAAAAATGAGATAATATTTAAAAGTATATAAAGTAAGTTAATCATGTTACCTCTGAGGTTACAAATATTGAAGATCATGAACAACAAGTACAAAGAGGGTTGGACAGTTCAGAAGCTAAAGCAATTAAATAAAATAATGTTTCGTCGAAAGTCGACAAGTTGGGAATGTTATAACATGTACCTTTGGGGTGAGACTAGGGTGATTAACATGATAAGGAGATTATGTTATGATTTATATTAGTCGTATGACATCCGTGTGTTATGTTTTGAAGTCAAGCGAGTTGTGGAACAAAAGTCGATGAAAGTCATCACAAGTTACATTCATAAGTTTTACTGAAACTTTGGGTCAAATGTAACTGCAATTTTCTCCCAATATACTTAGAGTTATGGGGTGTTCCACCCATCAAATTAAAGATCTATGAGTCTATTTTCCAACGCATTAAACCATTTGTCAATACGACATCGGAGTAGAGAGATATGTGCATTTTAACGATACTGCACAAGCTGCTAGGTGACAAGTAGGTGTATCACCTACTTGCTTAAATGAAAGCCCAAAAATGGGCCATTTCGGGTCGTCCAAAGAGGCCTTTTAAAGGCCTATTTTATTCATATATTAGACTTAAAATAGAGCATAATTACCAGACATAAGCTCTGCAAATAATCCTCCCAAATATTTCCCACAAACCCTAATTGATTTTCTCTCCCTTTCAAGTTCTAATTGGAGGTAAAACCTAGAGTTTGAAGAACCAAGATAGGAGCTGAGTTATCCAAAAAATAAGGTGAGTTTACTGATCTCTTTCATCCATTTTTTCTGCTGTAAATTCATGGTAAGTCGTTCTATACTTGTAAGAACTCACGGGACGGTGATCGGAAGCCGTGAGTTCGAGTTATTCACTTGTAGCGGACTGTTTTGTGGACTGTTTTGTGTTGCTGTTGGGCTGCGTGTTTTATTACTATTTTGTGGAGTTTTGGAGGATGAAGGGGGTGTAGAAACACCATATAAATGTAGGGTGGTTGGCTGGTCGTTCGTCATAACATTTTCGGGTCGTTTGACACTACTACGGTGGTCGTTTTGTGTATGAAGAGATTGGGGTGTGTTGGGCTGTTTTGTAGTATTTGATGGTGTATATAGGGCTGGAAAATGATGTATATATGTTGTTATTGTTCTGTTCTTGTATTGTTGGTGTTATCTTGAATTTGGAGGAAGTAAGGATTATAGGGGAGATGCTGCCCGTTTTAATACAAAATAAGTTTGTCGTTCGTTGTGCGATAGTTGTACCTTTCGTAACTTAACGATAGTATTATTATCATTCTTGTAGATTAAGGTGCGAAGAGGTGAGTTCAACTTGGTGATTGGAAAGATTGTGATAAGGTATGTTAAGGCTAAGCCCTTCCTTCATTTTGGCATGATCTCGTAGCTACATGTGTTAATAATGAGACATAAAGAGAAGTTCGTATTCATGAATTTATTCACATTATTCTAGTCTCATAAGTTACAATATTATTCCTTATCGAGACTTCATATTCAGTTTAGTTTTGTCTTTATTCAGTCAAGAGAGCAGAGGGTCTATATATATATATATATATATATACAGTATTACACTATTTTCACCACCATCGAGCTATAATCGGTGGGCAGGCCCCTATTGGGCAACCTCTGATCAGATGGTAAGTTATATATACCGAGCCTACTGTGGCCGAGCGCCTATGAGCGAGCCCAGGATGGCCGAGGTACAGAGCCCAGTATGGCCGAGCGCCTATGAGCGAGCCTACTACGGCCGAGCAGTTACACGTACCGAGCCTTATAGGGCCGGACATTTATTTTACTTACTATATTGAAGGAGTTTAGTCACTATCAGCAGGTAAGTATATCTCCAGACCATCTTTGACTCCCAGTTAATTTCAGTTATCATATTATCAGTTCAGTTTTAGATTTCAGTTATTTTATTGCCTTACATACTCGGTACATTATTTCGTACTGACGTCCCTTTTCTGGGGGCGCTGCATTTCATGCGTGCAGGTTCAGACAGACAGACGGGTAGACCTCCTCAGTAGGTGTTTCCCGAGTTCAGCCTGATCGGTAAGCTCCACGTCTTTCGGAGTTGCCAGGTCTAGAGTTTTGTGTACATCTTATGTATATCTGTATATATGTTATGGGTAGGTCGGGGCCCTGTTCCGATCACATTATATCTATCGGTAGAGGCTTGTAGATATATCCTGTTGGTTAGTGCAGTATGTTGGGTTTGTAGGCCTGGTATGTATATTTGATGGTTTGTCAGCTGTAGTAGCTATGACGGCCTTGTCGGCCTAGCTTTATAGTGATGTTTAGTTAGCGCTAGTTTCCATTCAGTTTTATATTTTGCTTCGCAAATTGTCTTGCAAGGTGGCCCCATGGCCAAAGTATGACATTATATGTTTAGAGTCCCTTAGTCGCAATTTGGTACGCCAGGTTAGGTGAGGCACCGGGTGCTGGTCTCGCTCCTAGGTTCGGGGCGTGACAGATGTTATTAGCACGTGAGTTGCAGCACGTTAATTGTCCGTGCAGCATGTGGATATGGATCCACCCCCTAGGGTCACCCTCTCATGTTTCTCTCTTGAATGTGTACACATGAATATTGAGGAAAATTGATCAGTGGTTTGGTACGAATATGGAAAAGTTGAGGAAAGTCTAGCCAGTGTTTTGTCTGGATATGCATTTCATCTTTACTTGTGATTTCCAATGTTAATTACCTGATTTACTTGCATATCATTTTTATATGTTGTATCATTTGCTGAACATAGAACTTGAGTAATTGCACACACACAAATAGAGGGTTCTTTCTATGCTTTATGACCTAATTACATCTTTGTTCTGTACTAGTTAAATTAATGAAACTGTATAGGTTATAGTAGGTATCATTTATAATTCTTGCTTCTTTTACCTCGCCGAGATTAGTTACGATAACTATTGAGTACATTGGGCCGATTGTACTCATACTACACTTTGTACTTAATTGTGGAGATCCATGTGTTAGTACCAGTTATCAGTAGCAGTGTCGCTTATTGAGTTGAGTATCAAGAGACGAGGTAGAGCTGCGTTTTCCACTCGCAGTCTTGGGTCTATTCTTATGTACTGTTATTTTTACTTCAGACAGTATTGTAATATAGCTCATGAATTTGTATTTACCAATTTTTTGGGGGACATATTTAGCAGTATTTTGTTACATTGAGATTTCAGACTTATGCCATTTCTATATATTTCCGTTATTTTGGTTCTTTATTATTATGTTCGGTTTGCCTAGCAAGTGTGTTAGGCGCCATCACAACGAGTTGGGATTCTGGGTCGTGATAAGTTGGTATCATAGCCCTAGGTTCATAGGTATTACAAGTCATGGGCAAATTTAGTAGAGTCTTGTGAATTGGTACGGAAACGTCTGTACTTATCATAGAGAGGCTACCAAACTGTTAGGAAACTTCATTTTCTTGCATTCTTGTCATGCGTAATTGTTATTCCGAAGTTTGAAACTTGACTATTCTATTCTCTCACAGATGGTGAGGACACATACGACTAGATCAGGCGGACGATCAACAGTACCACTAGTTAGGGTCGGGAGAGGCCGAGGCCACGGTAGAGGCCCAGGTGTAGCTTGTACTACACCTAGAGCAGCACCTGTGGAGTCACCAATTGCTCTAAGTGAGGAGCATGTACCAGATGTGGCTGAGCCGGTGGGACCATCTCAGGCACCAGCAGTGCCGATCGTTATTCCTGGCCTTCAGGAGGTCTTAGCCCAGATTTTGATTGTGTGCACAAGCCAGGTTCAGGCGGTTTCAGTTCCAGTTGCACCAACCACTTTACAGGGCGGGGGAGTGCTCAGACTCCTCCCGCCCGTACTCCAGAGCAGCTAGCTCAGGGACTCCAAACATCGGGTGTATTGCCAGTTCAGCCAGTTATTGCCGCTCGGGCCGAGGTTGGTCCCTATGTGAGTGATGAGGAGCAAAAGAGATTGGAGTAGTTTGGGAGGCTTAAGTCTCCAGAATTCAGTGGAGTATAGTAGGAGGATTCTCAAGATTTTATAGACCGGTGTCAGCAGATTCTTAACACAATGGGTATTTTGGACACCAGTGGAGTTTCATTTACTAATTTTCAGCTGACATGCGTAGCTTACCGATGGTGGAAGGCTTATGATTTGAGCATGCTAGCTGACGCAATGCCACTTTCATGGCTTGAGTTCTCAGTTCTCTTCTTAGAGAAGTTTGTCACACAGACTCGTGTATAGGAGTTGCATAGGCAGTTTGAGCAGCTACATCACGAGGGTATGACAGTGACTCAGTATGAGATGAGGTTTGCAGAGTTGTCTTGTCACGCGGTATGTTTTGTTCCCACTGAGATGGAGAAGATTAGGAGGTTCATTGATGGTCTCAACTATGGTTTATGTTTCATTATGACTCGGGAGGTTGCGATGGATGCTAGGTTTGACTAGGTGGTCATGATTGTTATACATTTAGAGCTGGTTCGCATGCTGAAGTGGGAGGCCAAGAGGCCTCATAGTTAAGGTGGTTTCAGTAGTGCCTTATCTGGAGGCTAGTCCTACCACAACAGAGGTTGTCCATCTGGACCCGTTCAGGCAGCTCGCCATGTTCCTCGTGGTCCTTCAGTCAGTCACAGGTCTTATAATGCCCGCCCAACTCAATCATCATTTAGTGCATTTTCGGCACAGAGTTCATACCATGCTTTATCTGCACAAGGTTCCACAGGCGGCTATTCAGATCAAGGTCAGTAACTCCATTAGAGGAGGGGTTGTTTTGAGTGCAAAGACTTGAATCATCTCAAGAGAGATTGCTCAGACTATTGAGTAGGGTCTCGCAGCAGGGTTCTCAGTCTATGATTTCACCACCAGCAACTACACCACCCGTACAGCCAGCTCGGGGTGGTGCTTAGTCAGCTGGAGGCTGCCCTAGAGGGGGAGGTCAATCAGGTAGTGGTCAGGACGGTTGCTACGCATTTGCAGCCAGGCCAGAAGCAGTTGCCTCCGATGTTGTAATCACAAGTATTGTTTCAGTGTGCCACAGCGATGCTTCGGTATTATTTGATCCAGTTTTCACTTATTCATATGTGTCACCATACTCTGCTTGTTATTTGGTATGCCCCGTGATTCTTTAGTTATGCCTGTTTATATATCTATATCGTTTGGTGATTCTATTATTGTGGATCGTGCGTATCGGTCATGTGTGGTGATTATTGGGGGATTAGAGACGAGAGTTGATATTTTACTGCTTAGCATGGTTGATTTTGACGTGATTTTAGGCATGGATTGGTTTTCACCATGTCACGCTATTCTGGATTGTCAAGCTAAGACTGAGACATTGGCGATGACGGGGTTACCTAGAGAGGCTCCCTGGATTATGTTCCCAGTGGAGTGATTTCATAGTTGAAGACTCAACGGATGGTTGAGAAGGGATATCTGGCATATTTGGCCTTTGTGAGGGATGTTGGTGGTGATACTCTTACCATTGAGACCGTTCCAGTAGTGAGAGACTTTCCAAATGTGTTTCCTACAGACCAATCGGTCACGCCACCTGATAAGGACATTGATTTTTATATTGATCTAGTGTCGGGCACTCAACCCATCTATGTTCCACCATATCTCATGGCACCAACTGAATTGAAAGAGTTAAAAGGAAAAGCTTTAGGGTTACTTGATAAGGAATTTATCAGGCGTACTGTGTTGCCTTGGGGCGCGCCGGTACTATTTGGATGGTACTATGCGGATGTGCATTGATTACAGGCAGTTTAACAAAGTTACAATTAAGAACAAGTACCCATTTCCGTGCATTGATGATTTATTTGACCAGCTTCAGGGTGCTAGAGTGTTCTCTAAGGTTTATTTGAGGTCAGGGTATCATCAGTTGAAGATTCAGGATTCTGATATTTTGAAGACAACATTCAGGACCAGCTATCATTACTACGTGTTTCTTGTGATATCATTTGGGTTGACCAATGCCCCAGCAGCCTTTATGCATTTGATGAATAGTATATTCCAGCCATATCTTGATTCTTTTATCATAGTATTCATTGATGATATATTGGTGTACTCACGCAGTCAGGTGGATCATGAGCGATATTTGAGGATTATACTCCATACCTTGAGGGAGAAGAAGCTATATGCTAAATTCTCCAAGTGTGAGTATTGGCTTGATTCAGTGGCGCTCTTGGGGAACTTGGTGCCTAGTAGTAGGATCAAGGTGGATCTGAAGAAGATTGAGTTAGCTTACAGTTGGCCTAGACCGTCTTCAACTACAGAGATTTGGAGCTTCTTGGGTTTTGCCGGATATTATTGTCGTTTCGTAGAGGGCTTCTCATTCATTGTTGCACCTTTGACCAGATTGACTTAGAAGGGTGCTCCATTCAAATGGTCCGACAAGTGTGTGGAGATCTTTCAGAAGCTCAAGACTGCCTTGACCACATCTCCAGTTCTAGTTTTGCCTTCAGTATCGGGTTCATATACAGTTTATAGTGATGCTTCACAGATTGGTATTAGGTGTGTTTTGATGCAGGAGGGTAGGGTGATTGCTTATGCATTGCGCTAGTTGAAGCCCCATGAGAAGAACTACCTAGTTCATGATCTAGAGTTGGCAGCTATTGTTCACGCATTAAAGATTTGGAGGCACTATCTCTACGTCGTGTCTTGTGAGGTATTCATAGACCATCGGAGTCTACAACACTTGTTTAAGTAGAAGGATCTAAATTTGAGGCAGCGGAGGTGGTTAGAGCTGTTAAAAGACTATGATATCACCATTTTGTATCATCCCAAGAAGGCCAATGTGGTAGTCGATGCCTTGAGCAGAAAGGCTGAGAGTATGGGTAGCCTTGCATATATTCCAGCTAGAGAGAGACCGCTAGCATTGGATGTCCAGGCCTTGGCCAATCAGTCGTGAGGTTAGATGTTTCGGAGCCTAGTCGGGTTCTTGTTTGCATGGTTTCTCGGTCTTCTTTGTATGAGCGCATCAGAGAGCGTCAGTATGATGACCCCATTTGCTCGTCCTTAAGGACACGGTGCAGCACGGTGAAGCCAAGAAGGGTTTTATTGGAGATGATGGGTTGTTGCGAATGCAAGGTCGGATTTGTATGCCTAATCTGGATAGGTTGCGTGAGTTGATTCTTCAGGGGGCCCACATTTTGCGTTATTACATTTATTCAGGTGCCGTTGAGATGTATCAGGATTTGAGGCAGCACTATTGGTAAAGAAGAATAAATAAAGATATAGTAGAGTTTTGTGGCTTGGTATTTAAATTGCCAGCAGGTAAAGTACTAGCATCAGAGGCCGGGTGGTTTCCTTCAAAGACTTGAGATTCCCGAGTGGAAGTAGGAGCGTATTACTATGGATTTCGTTGTTGGGCTCTCATGGACTTTAAATAAATTTGATGCAGTGTAGGTTATTATGGACAAACTGACCAAGTTTGCCCACTTTATTCCGGTTGTGCCTACCTACTCCTCTGAGTAGTTGGCTCATATCTATATCTGTGAGATTGTTCGTCTTCATGGTGTACCGGTGTCCATTATCTCTGATCAAGGCACGCAGTTCACATCACATTTCTAGAGATCTGTGAAGCGTAAGATACAAACATAGGTTAAGTTGAGTACAACATTTCACCCACAGACGGACGAGTAGTCCGAGCGCACCATTCAGATCTTGGAGGATATGTTACGTGCCTGTGTTATGGATTTAGGGAGCTCATGGGATCAATTCTTACTGCTTGCAGAGTTTTCCTACAATAACACCTACCAATCGAGTATTCAGATGGCTCATTATAAGGCCTTATATGGGAGGCGATGTCGTTCTCCAGTTGGTTGGTTTGAGCTGGGAGAGGCTAGTTTGTTGGGCACTGATTTGGTTTGGGATTTCTTGGAGAAAGTCATATTGATTCGGCTTCGTACAGAGTAGTCCAGACAGAAGGGTTATGGTGATAGGAAGGTTCAGGATGTTGCATATATGGAGGGTGAGAAGGTATTAATCAGTGTTTCACCTATGGAGGGTGTGATGAGGTTCAGGAAGAAGGGAAAGTTGTGCCCTTGTTGGTCCTTTTGAGGTGCTTGAGAGGATTGGAGAGGTGGCCTACAAGCTTGCATTGCCTCTATCGGGTGTTCACCCCGTGTTTCATATTTCTATGCTACGGAAGTATGTTGGTGATCTGTCACACGTATTGTATTTCAACACGGTTCAGTTGGATGGGGATTTCACTTATGATGTAGAGCCGGTGGCCATTTTGGATGGACAGGTTCAGAAGTTAAGGTCAAAGAATATTGCATCACTGAAAGATCAATGGATAGGTCAGCCGATCGAGGAGGATACTTGGGAGACTGAGAGGGAGAAGCAGAGAAAATATCCACACCTACTTGAGACTCCAAGTATGATTCTTGACCCGTTCGAGGACGAATATTTGTTTAAGAGGGGGAGAATGTAACGACTCAGTCGATCATTGTGTGTATTGTAGCCCCGTTCCCCTAGTTATTGCTTCTTCTATGTTCATATATTGTTATGTGACTTACCGGGGTGGTTGGTTTGGTTCCGGGGGTGTTTTGGAATGAATTGGGACACTTAATCTCAAAGTTGAAAGCCTAAGTTAGAAGAGTTGACCGGAGTATGACTTTTGTGTAGATGACTCCGAAATGGAGTTTTGATTGTTGTGATAGCTTCGTATGGTGATTTTAGACTTAGGCGTATGTCCGAATTTGGATTTGGAGGTCCGCATGTTGATTTGGTGGATTTTGGCAAAAGTTGGAAAGTTGAAGGGTTTGCCCGAGAGTTGACTTTGTTGATATCGAGTTTGGATTTTGGTTCTGGGAGTTGGAGTAGGCCCGTTATGTCATTTATGACTTGTGCACAAAATTTGAGGTCATTTAGAATTGGTTTGATATGATTCGGCATAAGTTTTAGAAGTTTGAAATTCATTATTTTTATCAGGCTTGTATCAATGTTCGATTTGTGGTTTTGTTGTTGTTTGATGTGATTTGAGGCTTCGAGCGAGTTCGTAATGTGTTTTAGAACTTGTTGGTATGTTTGGATGGGGTCCCGGGGGCCTCGATTGAGTTTCAGAGGGTTAACGGATCAATTCTTGGACTTAATGCATTGCTGAAGGTGTAAGGCTTCTAGTGTAATCGCATCTGTTGTGGGCTAGGCCGCAGATGCAGAGCCGCAGGTGAGGCTGTGGGCTTGCAGAAACGAGGTGGGAAGGCCTAGGGGAAGTCCGCAGGTGTGGACCAATTGATCGCAGGAGCGATGTTGGCTGGGGGTTGTTGAAGCTCGCAGGTGCGAAGATGGATCGGATCTGCGAGCCCGCAGATGCAGACAAGGACCGCAGAAGCGGAAGAGGACAGGCAAGGCTAGGGACCGCAGGTGCCGCAGAGCGGACCGGCAAAAGCGGGACTTAAGCCGGAGTAGCGGAAGGTTGGGGTCTTAGGTGAATAACGCAGGTACGCAACTTCGACCGCAGAAGCGGAAATATGGGGCGCAGGTGCGAAAATGCTGGACAATATATTAAATCGAAGGGTTTCATTGGTTTTCTCATTTTTGGAATAGTGGGACTCGGTCTAAGGCAATATTTGGAGCATTTCTCATCCCAATTTAAAAGGAAAGTGATGTTTATCCGATTTTGGAATTAGATATTGAATACCCATTGATTATTACACCTAATATTTCATGAATCTAAGATAGAATTTGGAGATTTTTGGACTATGTTATTGGAGAGTGAAATATGAGGATTTGAGTTTCGATTTGTGGTCGGAATTGGATGATTTTAGTATGGTTGGACTCGAAATTGAATGGGTGTTCGAAATTAGTGAATTTTGTCGGGTTTCGAGGTGCGGGCATGGGGTTGATTTTTTGACTTGAGTTAAAGATTTTATTCATGATATTGCGCTACTTTGACTAGATTCGGGTCGTTCGAAGGTTGATACACGTAGGAAGAGCTTGCTAGAGGAGTGATTTGGCTTGCTTGAGGTAAGTATCTTATCTAAATTTGGTTAAGGCACTTGTTGCCTGAATTATTTGAGATAGCTACATGTTATGAGTGGAGCATATGTGTGGGGTTGAACCCATATGCATGCACGTGGTACTATTTTTATGCTCGGAGTAGTGTTTAGGATATGCCATGCCTTGAATTGATTGTTAAGCTTCAAGCTGAGATGTTTCTCCAAATCATACCCCTATGTGAGCTATTTGTGCCACATTGAGATTTCATTGAGGTTATTTTTCCCGGTTGAAATTGATAAACTACTACTCCATGATGAAATTATCTGTTTTAGCTATGATAACACACATTGCACATGCCTACACTATAGCACGTTAGTTATACCAATCCTGGAGTATGAAATTGGTAGTCATTGATCATATATATATGTATTCTCAAATATTTTCTTTCTCTATGTTATGAGTTGGACTTGTAGCCTGTGACCACACCGAGCGGATTGTGATTGTTGGTACGTGAGTTATCTGTGCGGTTGATATTATTGGCACATGATTTGTCTTTGCAACACCTGAGTTGTCCTTACGGATCCACATATTAATATTATTAGCATGTGAGTTGTCTGTGCAGTACGTGAGTGGTCCATACAGTTGATATTATTAGCACGTGAGTTGTTCGTATAACACGAGAGTTGTTCGTGCAGTGTGTGGATATGGATCCATCCCCCTAGGGTCACCCTCTTATGTTTCTATCTTGAAGGTGTACACGTGGTCAATGAGAAAAATTGATTAGTGATTTGGTACGGATATAGAAAGGTTGAGGAAAGTCTAGCCAGTGTTTTGTCTGGATTTACATTTCAGCTTTACTTGCAATTTCCATGATTTATTACTTGATTTACTTGCATATCATCTTTATATGTTGTATCATTTGCTGAACAAAGAACTTGAGTAATTGCTCACACACACAGAGAGGGTTCTTTCTGTGCTTTATGACCTGATTACATCATTGTTCTATACTGGTTAAATTGATGAAACTGTACAGGTTATAATAGGTATCATTTATAATTCATGTTTTTTTTACCTCACCGAGGTTAGTTATAATAATTGTTGAGTATATTAGATCGGTTGTACTCATACTATACTATGCACTTAATTGTGCAGATCTAGGTGTTGGTACCATTTATCAGTAGCAGCGTTGCTTGTTGAGCTGAGAATCGAGAGACGGGGTAAAGCTGCATTTTCCGCTCATGGCCTTGGCTTGTCTTTTCTTATGTGCTGTTGTTTTTAGTTCAGACAGTATTGTTATATAGCTTTCAGACTTATATTCTGTTGTAGAGCTCATGACTCTATATTTACCAGTTTCTAGGGGACTTATCTTATATTAGCGGTATTTTTTACATTGAGATTTCAGACTTATGCCATTTATATGTATATTCATTATTTTGGTTCTTTATTGTTATGTTCGTCTTGCCTAGCAAGTGTGTTAGGCGCCATCATGACGGATTAGAATTTTGGGTCGTGACATCTTTAGGATGTCAAATATGTTTTATAACTTGGTTGATGTAGGAGCAATGTACATATAGTTAAATAAATTAGTTATATACGTAAAATCAAAGACATGTCATCTTCTTTTCAAAATGAATAACTTTTGCCTCTTTTTATAATTATACTAGCATGCTTTTGAACCACTATACTTGTGTATTATTCTTTAACTATTTCACTTCAAGTAGGCATGAGTTGTAAAAAATCATGTTGGACTATTATTTGTAAATCTTTAGACCGTGTACCCATTTGGGCTTGATCCGAATAATTGATATCTCAAAATGGTCAGTAGCTATTCATTGTATTATAAATCGTTTCTTCTTACAATATTTTTCTTATGTATATATATATATATTTTATCAAATCAATTCTTTCATTACTAAGATTATTCAATGACAATTCTTTTCTCATTTGTGGCCAACTATTTTGGAGTAAGTTTTCCCTTTTCTTACCTTTAGCCTTTCACTTGAAATAGATAACCGTTTGACACAAATCAAATCAAATTCTCTTAAATGTATTTTTAATTAAAATTAATTTTGTTAATTTATAAATACTCTACTTATTGTTACATATTTTCTTTACACTTTATCAAGTTATCAAAATATAATTCTCATATACTTTATTCACCCCCTTTTGTGTATAATTTATTATGCTTAAATATTCATATTTTGCCATGTGACACTCTTGTTCAATCACCCTTCATTCAAACTACTTTTACCGGTCCATGTATATGTCAATTTAATTAGTTTTTACTTATTCTCACATTTATTTGATCAAGTCTACCGGAATCATATTTTGTTGATCTTGAGGGATGTCTAACACCTTCCCCTCGAAATAATTTGAAACCTTACCTATCTCAATAGTTTCGCATACCATAATCAAAGTGTACATTACACAGTGTAGTATAGGTGTCCTAGTATACCTTAAACACTAGGTGGTGACTCTAAACTTTAAATAACCTTGTAGAGTACTATAAATTTTATGTCATTTTGACTTGTGCAAAATAAGGTGCAACACTAACTGTGAAGGTCCATATGAACCCCTCCTAAATAGTGCTTTTCCACCACCACCGAAAAAACCAAAAAAATTACCCAAAGATCGGTATTCTTGTTGTTGTCTCTCTTTATCCATCGTTTCAACTTTTGGGTCTCTGTGGTTTGAGCAAATGCTACCATCCCATAACTCATATTGGAGTTCAAAGCGGTTGTAGCGGCCTTATTGATGACCATAGGACTAAGGCCTTGCACAAATTGATGCACCCTAGCATCCATGGTAGGAAATATGTAGAGAGCGTACCTCAAAAGATCCACACACTCATACTCCCCTATTTTAGATTCTCGAACTCTGCGGCACCTGCTGCTCTAGTCTCAGTAGGTAGGAAGTGATCAATGAAAGCTTCAGTGAATTCATTCCGCTTGCCGGAGGGTCACCCTCCTTATAGGACTCTTCCCACAACTCATACCAAGCATATGCCACTTTCTTTAGGCGATAAGAGGCCAATTCAGTTGCTTTAGTGTTAGTGGCATACATAATACGAAGAGTCTTTTGCATCTTATAAATGAACTCCTATGGGTCCTCCTCGGGCTTCATACCCGTAAAAACTAGATGATCCAACTGAAGGAACCTGTTCACATTGGAATTGGTGGAATCCCCTTGATGGCTGAAAGAAGTTGATGTAGCATTCAATCTTTGAGCTTGGAAAGCCACGATATAATGTCAACAACTAGATGGCTCCTCTAAGATCTTCATCAAAAGAACTAGGACTAGAGAATGAAGCTGGAGGTGGAGCTGAAGTATGAACTAGAGGAGGCGTCTGTGCATTCCCGGCCGGAATCTCAGTAGGAGTTCTAGAAGTAGGAGGTGCACTAGCTGCAGGAGTGCCTCCACTCATTATGTGGACACCCATAGCGTCGGGAAATTTATTAGTCGCCACTTGATAAGTGGTGATTTTATCACTTAATCTAGTCTCTTTACTTTGGTGTTTTGTATTCTTTATTGATAATATGAAAGTATTTATGTTATGCTTTGTTGTTGTACTATTTAAGGTATGCATCGCTATTATTTCAGGTACAATGGGTCATGAAAAGAATAGAGATCTAACGTAGTGTAATTGAGCAAACAAGAATTGAAAGGAAGAAATCTGGAAAAATATCCCTCAGGTGTCGCAAATGCGAACAAGATCTTGCAAATACAAAGTCAACAAGACCGGTCAATGTTCATAAATGCAAGCCCCAAGACCGCAATTATGAAGCTTAGAAGAAATCAGAGTTTGCAAATGTGAACCTTTTGATCGCAATTGCGATAGTCAACAACAATGTCAAAATTCGCAAATGCGCACCTTTATTTGCAAATGTGACCACGGGATTAGAATCTTGACAGAATCGATATTTCACATTCTCTTAATATCGGACACACATAAAATGCAGCCTAGCCTCTTGGAAACACATCTTTGGCAGAAAATACAAGTCTTGGAGCTAGGGTTCTTACACCACACTTGGAGATTGAACATTTGAAGACCATGAATGAGAAATTTCTTAATCCTTTACTCATTTTTTCAGTTCCTTGTTATGTATAGAACATCTAAGTGTGTAGTATTTTGTTCCATTACCTTAACCTTGTTTAGGAAAATATTCATCATTAAAGTTTGGATTACAACTCATGTTGTGCATATGTATTGAATGAGTTTTATTAATAATAAAGTGAGTTAATTATTTCTTTAATTATTCTTGTTCTTTAATGTTTCTTGATGGATTATCTAATCCTAGGACTTGCCCATTTACTTCGGTTCAAATCTTGGAAAAGGAAAACTCGGAGTTTGGAAAGATTAATTAACAAGAACTTGAGGCGTTAACCCTCAATTTATAGATTCTACCTTAGGATAGGATTGAACTACTTATAACCACATTCGGGTGTACTTAATTCTCTTAATTATTTTAGGAATAATTCAATTACCATGTCTTGTTAGTCTTCGAAAGAAGCTAATACAGAATCATTATACGAGACTAATAAACATAAACTCGCTCAAGTTATTAAAACCGTGAAATAAATTGGATCGTTACTTCAGAGTCATTTTCCTTGTATCCATCCTTGTAGCCATTGTCATTTTACTTACTTTTTATGTTAGTTCACATTTTTATATTAGCTATAATATGTTCTCAACCCTTATTTGTGTTGGCTTAGCGTAAAAAATGATAATTTTCTTACTTGCCTAATCGCCTTCATATTTTTCCCTGTGGAATTTGACCCTGACTCATAGTTGGGTAAATTATTTTGCATGAGACTCTGTACACTTGCTATTTGTCTTTTGGCTATTCTTTGTCTTTCTCCTGAGCGACATGTTCTGAATTGGAACAATGCATGAGTTAAAAGACGATCTTATAGTCTAGCTCTATTGCACGATCCACAGTGTTAAAGAAGGGTGACATTCCTACATTCACAAGTAGCCACCTAATTATAGGTGTGATTGACAACACACCAATAAGAAGGACTCTACTAGACACGGCTTCAAGACATTCTAGGACACTTTAAAACCTAAGGCTTTGATACCAAGATTTTCATAACCCAACCTTAGGAAGCGGGAGCGGTGCTCAACCGAGCTAACCCAGTCAAGATAGCATGCGTATTTCCTTCTATCCACCCTATCCTATGCATTATTCAAGTAGAAAATACAACAGATAGTTTATCAAGAAGGCAAAAACATTCAACACTGATTTCCATTTCCTAAGGAACCCGTTAATAAATGAAAAATTACAAGTCAAGAGTTTAAGAGGAGACAAAAGGAGAAATTAGTATCAAACATTCCCCATATATGTCATGACCCACCAATTGTATATGAGCCTCTAAACTGTCTTGAGTAAAGTAAGGAAATGATAGGGAACGGCCCCGGCAATACCCAAATATGATATAGAAAGATCAAGAAACAATATGAGGGCCCGGAGTGTAAAAAATATAGGGTTCACCAAAGCTCGCTGAAGAGTGAGGACACGCCTATCGAGAATCTGCACCGCCTGCTGATGCACCACATGCATCGATTAAATATGTAACATCCCTAGCAAAAAGGAACGTTAGAACTTATGGAATAGTATTAGTATGTAAAGCTAGATTCCCTCCGTAACGACCCGGCCGGTTATTTTTGGAGTTATAGCCCCGTTTCTCCCATTTCTGTTTCCTTTATGCTCTTAAGCTATAATATGATATACCGGGTTTGTTGGTTCGGGTGCGGAGTGGTTTTGGAGTGGAATGAGACACTTTATCTCTAAAATAAAAATTTAAGTTGGAAGTTTGATCGGGGAGTTGACTTTTTGATATCGGGGCCGGAATCCAATTTTGAAAATTCAAATACCTCCATTATGTCATTTATGACTTATGTGCAAAATGTGAGGTCAATCAGACTTGATTTGCTACGTTTCGGCATCGAATGTAGAATGTTCTGACGTCGTTTCTTTGAGAATAAGTGGTATAACATTAAGCAAATAAGTCCCAAATTAATATTTGATTGATGAATTAGATCTGTATTGAAATTCCTGAGCCATACCAAAAAGAATCATAGAATTCAGACATCGTATGAGAGAGTTATGTCCATTTCCGTATCGAAAAAGATTTCTCATCGCCGCGAGCGCCCAGGTAATCTGGGGCGCTAGCCCTGGCGCTGGGATATTTAAGGGTACTAGAAATTGTACCACAGACAGCACCCCACACTACCTGTGACGCTCGAAAACGCTAGAGGCTCTATAAACAGGTCTTTTGGCCATTTTTGACATAAAAATAGTTGGGGAGCTCGGTTTGGGCGATTTTCAGAGGCGAACTTCACAAATTGGACTGGGGTAAGTGATATTAACTTGATTTGGTCTGTTATTCATGAATCTAACATTATTTCCAGCACTTATTTCATGATTTGGGGGATTAGAATAGAAATATTTCAAAAATTGATTTGAGGGTTTGAAGGCGGAATCGGAGTCGGAATTTAGAAAATTTTGTATGGTTGGACTCGTGATTGAATGGGCGTTCATATTTTGTAACTTTTGTTAGATTACGAGACGTGGACCCCACTGTTGATTTTTGAGTTAATTTCGGATTTATTTGTAAAATTTGGCATTTTCATATGGAATTGATTCCTACAGCTCGTGTTGATAGTATCGAATTATTTTAACTAAGATTCGAGGCGTTTGGAGGCCGAATCATGAGAAAAAGGCTTATTGGAATAAAGAATTGCTCGAATTGAGGTAAGTAACGATTGTAAATCTAGTTCAGAGGGTATGAAACCCCGGATTTCGTATTATTTTACTATTTTGAAGTGACGCACATGCTAGGTGACGGGCGTGTGGGCGTGCACTGTTGGGGATTTGCGACTTGGTCTGTCCCGTAGCAACTGTAAAGTTGCATACTTTGTTGAAACCATTGATACTTATATGTTTTAGAAAGATTTTTCTGTAAATTGGGTTGAATGCCATGTTTGGGCCTTGCGCCAATGCTGTTTGGACCTTTAGGGGATGTTTCTTACCATCCTCTCACTGTTTTTGGATTGAAAATTTTATACTCAGTCATGGTTACACTTGTTTACCGCATAACTCAGTTTTATGACTCTATTTTGATACATATAAATATTTTGGGCCGAATGCCCTATTTTACTGAAATGCCCGAGCGGCTTGATTTATGACGATGAGTGTGGATCGGGGCTGCCCGCCTGTAGCATACTTATGACTGAGTGAGTCCTAGGGCCTGATTTGTGAGGATGAGTGTGGATCGGGGCTGCCCGCCTGCAACATACTTTATTATTATCGCACGTGAGTTGTCCATGCAGATTATAGCGCTTGGGCTGAAGAAGCCCCTACGGAGTCTGTACACACCCCCCAGTGAGCGCAGGTACCTACTGAGTGCGAGTGCCGAGTGCTGAGTGACTGGGAGGCATGAGTGATTGTAAGGTATGCCCGAGTGGCAAGAGTGATTGTGAGGTATGCCCGAGTGGCAAGAGTGATTGTGAGGTATGCCCGAGTGGCACGAGTGACTGTGAGGTTTGCCCGAGGGGCTGTATATGACTGATGTTTTACCCGAGGGGTTGTTTTTGATTTCATCATTTTTGCTCACTTTTGAATTGAGCCTTCGTTTGAAAAATTGTTGGAAAAATATCTTTAAATGAATTTTACTGGAACTGGGTTTAAACGAGATGTTTGATTCAAATCCCGATTTTAAAAGCATGTGGTATTTTACTGAGATTTCCTGATATGAACGTTATATGCTTTATTGCTCGCCACTGGTGCTCAGTCTTTATTTATTGTTGTTACTTACTGAGTTGGCGTACTCACATTACTCCCTGCACCTTGTGTGCTGATTCAGGTATAGCTGGACACTGTAGCGGTTATTGAGTGTTCTGGTTACAGATTTCTTGGAGATAGCAAGGTAGCTGTTTGGCGATCGCAGCCCCTGCTCTTCTCTCTCTTATCTTTCTCTAGTTGTATTTAGCTATTTTCCAGGTTGAGTTAGCCTTGATATTGTTAGACAGATTGTAGCAGATGCTCATGACTAGTGACACCCCGATGTCGGGCTTTTCTTTTCCGTACTTCTATTTTTCTTTAATTTGAACTCTTTAAATGGAGGTTTTATGTTAAATAACCTTGAAATTATCTTCAAAATGAAAATATCAGTTTGTTTTGGAAATGAGTCGGATTGTCTAGTTCCACGATAGGCGCCATCACGACAGGGGTTAGTTTTGGGTCGTGACAAATTGGTATCAGAGCCTAGGTTACATAGGTCTCACGAGTCATGAGCGGGTTTAGTAGAGTCTTACGGATCGGTACGGAGACGTCTGTACTTATCTTCGAGAGGATGCAGAACCCTTGGGAAAATTTCACTTTCTTGTATTCTATCATGCGGAATTGATTCAGTTTGAAACATAACTCTTTGAATTCCTTCCACGCATTCGTATGCGCAGAAGAGCGCTTGGTATCTATAATGCATCGCCGTCTTATGATTCTATGAACGAGGTTTGAGGTGTGTATTATGTGTTTTGGTGATGGGCTAGTCTAGAAGACTTGAGTCCAGGTTTAAACCGTAGTTTTGGCTCGGTAGCTTCAGTTGTAACCTGTACATTTGGACTCATATGTCTGGTAATGCCCCTACGAGTAGAATTCATGGCTCGATGAACTGTGGAATGGCTTTGTGATGAGTATGATGTAACTGCGGGATGTGTTAAGACGATTTGAATGTGACGAGAAGTGTTTCCTTGAAATGTAAAGGAAGGCCATTGGTGGATTGATTTTCATTTTGATGCGACATACGGTCTCGAGTGTGAATGTTTTGAAGGATCTTTCACATTGTAAAATTTTAGGGCAAATTAAATCCTCATGTCTTGTCAATGAGTTTGGACTAAAGAAGAGTAAGTGATTGTGTAGAAATTGTGGTTGCGAATGGGTATTTTTGATGTTGATGGTTCGAGGAAGATAATCTTCGAAGAGACTTAGAGTCGGTAATATTTTATTGGTTCAGGTACGACAGAGATACATTTCGATTTGATGCAGCAGTTGGGTAGCAAAGTACGAGGGGAGATATGACGGGAAGTGTTTCACGGTGGTTGAAGTGCTAGTAGGTCAAGTAGGAGAAGTAGAGGTTGAGAAGTTTCTTAAAAGAATGATTTAACCAAAGTAAGAATGGCAGATTGGCATATGAATTCAATGGTAGGGTAGTTGTACACCTTGAGAAAGTGTAGAATGATTTGGAATCGTGTTAGTATATGAAACGACCTACAAACTCTATCTTGAGTGATGGTTAGTGTACAAAGGAAAATTGAATATGGCAGAAATGAGTGTGTTTGAAATGAATAGAGGCATGAAGATCTGATTATCATGTCAGGTGCAATATTACTTGAGTTCGGAAGGTATTGTTGACGTACAGTTGATGTCAATAGGGAAAGTGCATACTTATACAAATGGTGGGCGAGCATGAACTCAGGAGAATTTACGGATTTCATGGTCCTTGCACTCAGTGCAGTGTCATTGGGAGATGTTGGTAAGGGATTCCACAGGTGGGTTATCTCCTGTGTGTAGCTAGCGGTGGCGTGATGTTGATGAAGCTTTTGCGAGGAATATTACTTGCTACCCGATAGGAGGTCGCGTGTGTGATTGTGGTTGGCGATTCAGAATGTTCGTGAAAACTTAATAAAAGACTTTAAGAAGTCTGGTGGGTTAACGGTGCGAGATATTGGTAATTGAGAAGGAGAAATCCTTGCGGGTTCTAATTTTATATAATTGTAGCTTAAGGCTAAGTGGGGGAGTCTGCTATCGACGATTTGATTGCACGGTTATGGGTCGTATTAGTTTCGGTTCGGGGTATACCGGTGAATCAGTTATGACTTGCAGAGGTCGAGATCGAGGATGACTTGGGTAAAAGAATTTCTGGACACAAGTTGTATTATACTCTATGGTTATAGGAGGACCATAAAATAATTGAGTGGTTATTCACAGAGAATGTAGTGTACATGGAGCGGGAATTTGCTCGGTTGCGTAGGAATGTGGGTTACTCTTTATTCCCTGGGGTGTTGGTGTGCTAATAGGGCACATGTCATTTCGTTCTGTTTGGTTGGTTAATTCAAGATTTGAGTAGAGTGGATGACTCTCGAGAATGGTTCCAATGGATTCAAGATTTATAAATATGGCTAGAAAATTGGGAGTTGCATTGAACGTTGTTGAGATTCATGGAATCTTATATCATTGTGAATTATGCATTTCAGTATCTAAGAAGGTGAAGGAAATAGTTTTAGGTTCACATGAAGTCTCTTCGGAGTAAGAATTTTTGGTTGTGGAAACTTTGGGATGCATAAAAAGGGAATTTGGCGGCTTATAAGCCTTAGGGCGGCGTGATTCTATTCTAGAGTTCGTGGGGTAAGTTTTAGTTAAGAATAGTAATGTTCTAACAAGGAAAACGTAGCAATTTGAAGGCAATTTAGAAAGAACTTGGAGAAATAGGATAGCTTGGTAGTAGGTTGGGTTAGCACAGTAATGGGTATGATCGGTTCTTTGGGTACTTATGATGTGGCTAGTATATAAAGGTGTATCATGGCAATGCACTCGAATTTGGCAACCTGTGTGGCTTGGTGGAGTTAGAGGAATTCAGTTCAGATAGCTTGGTTATGTGCAAATGGATTTCAAAGTGTTCATGATGGGTTCTACCATGGTTTGAACCAGATATTTTCTACCGATGTACGAAACATATTGTGTGTTATGATTTCCTCCTAGAAAGAAGCAAGAAAGAGGTTTCTGACTAATAAGGTATGTAATTTGCTAGTGACTCAGAGTTGATAATGGAATTCTTATGCTTGTCACATGATGGCATAATATATGTGGTGTCTTGTGCGGGAATAAGATTTACATGTACAAGGTCACAATTCAGTTTTGAAGGGAATGACATAAATTCGTAGGCAGCATGGACGGTTTCAGATCTAGGTAAATGATATTACTATTTGGGATGGCTTGATGAGAGTGTACATTTCAGAAGGGGCAGTGTGTTTTGATTTATGGGTACTTCGCTGGTATTGCGGCACTCTCCTGGTTGATCGACTGTTGATATTCAAATTCTTTTTTTGCCCGGTGGCACGGAAGAATTTTTAAAGTATTTCTCGTGGGATGATTATGTATGAGAGAGGTGTTAGGAATTCGGGCGGTGGAGGTGGAATCAAATATGGTGATTCATGTGTTCTATGGAATTGGAGATTGGGAGTTCTCAGGAGCAGATTGTTTCATGGTTGTGGATTGTGAAGTTGTGGCCGGAGCTAGCCAGATGATAGAAGGTGTTATGATTCCGTCATTCTGGACGTTCGGAGGTTGTTTATCTATTTGTGGCTGACCATAGTTGATTTGGGGCCTATTGGTAGGCCCAATTAGGATGTGTATTCTACACCGAGCCGGATTGATTGGCTCCATACTGCTATTGTTGAAGGATGTGCCATTCGGTTGATGTGAAGCTTATTCGTGTTCTAAAATGATCTGTGAGGTACTCTTCTATGTACGAGGAGTTGTGATTCATTGTTAATATGCACATAAGGTGTGGCTCTATTGTGGCCTTATAGCGGAATTTGAGCGAGAATAGTATTGGATATTGCTTGGTTAATGACGTATTGGTTATGTTCTTTTGGGTTTTATGTGGCATTATGTCGTTTGCTTCTCCGTGGTTATGGTAAGGCACTTTGGGTACTTGATGTCGATTTGCGCATGGTTATTGATTTAGCAGGGTGGCTTGAGATCTGTCTCTAGTTGTATTTAGCTATTTTCCAGGTTGAGTTAGCCTTGATATTGTTAGACAGATTGTAGCAGATACTCATGACTAGTGACACCCCGATGTCGGGCTTTTCTTTTCCGTACTTCTGTTTTTCTTTAATTTGAACTCTTTAAATGGAGGTTTTATGTTAAATAACCTTAAAATTATCTTCAAAATGAAAATATCGGTTTGTTTTGAAAATGAGTCAGCTTGCCTAGTTCCACGATAGGCGCCATCACGACAGGGGTTAGTTTTGGGTCGTGAGACCCTCACATGAAATGGGATTACAACATAAGAAGAGGGAAACATGGTAAAGGAGCAAATAAATAGAAATGAAAAGTTACATATTATAACATAAGAAGAGAGTGTAACATGAGTAAAAATTTCAAATAATATTATCATTTTATTTAGGAGATTATTAGTTACCAACATAGAAACATAAAAACCACCAGCATGTGCCCAATCTCGGCTGGATCGGCTAAGCCGTCTCACCACAATGATGTGTGGATCGACATTATTTTGCTAGCAATCCATTCATCACAATCAAGGGGCATAATCTTACATAATGTGATAGGACTCATTCCCGATCATCTTCCTACACCGACACGTATAATTTTGGGTGTAGGCCCTTGCAAACTATACCTTCTCGAATATATAATAATACTCCCAAAATATTTCTTTATCGCATTTCATAAAAGCTTTCATTTCATTGAAACTTTTGGACATATATCATAGTCTTTAATCTTGGCACATGGCCACATATCACGTTCTTTCTTTCATTTCATTCATATGCCATGGGTAATTGAAAGTCATAAAAAATTAATTAAAGCATTGGAAAGTAATAACTACAAATACATGTGTGTATGAAAGCTTAAAGTCATTGATATGATTTCAAAGAAGAGATCATGTCAATAGAAATTATGACATGAGTCGAGTTCATAAGCATTTAGTATTCCAACCATTTGAAGAGGAAACATAAACTAAGGCAATGAGAGCTTGAACAAACATTATTGGAGTTTGTAACGAGGTCATGGAATCCATTTATGTGGTAAGGACTTAGCCAAACATATCTTGGTCGGGCTTCTTTATGGATCCTACAACGTTACACAACACATTATTTTTAATCTATATCACAAGATTCAATTGAACCAATATTAGGGAGAATTTTCATGTTTTAGGTTAGTTAGGCATTTTATCAACCACTCGGAGTGCATAGCCCTCTACTACTTCTAGAAATGGTATTTCTTTATCCCTCATCCCCGTTCTATGTCCACATTCACACCCATGACCATCCTTGAGTAGTAGGTGACCTCTAACAGTGTATGCATTATCACCCAGCTACTCCCAACAAAACCTTCATCAAGCAACACAAAAACTCAAAGTTGGGAGTTTATGGCTTCAAATTATCATCTCGTAAGCTCAAATACTCAAATTCTACCTACAATATCTATTATTGAACATTGCATGAGATATTGGGATGAAGTCTTACCTTGCTAGCCGAAAGCCTTATAAGTTTCTCCCTTGAATCTCTAAGAATTGAGCAAGGACTTAAAGTGTTGAAGTACCTCCTCCTCTCTCTAGGATAGTTCCCCCCCCCCCTCGAAATAGCCAGATTTCCCTTTCTAAAGGACCCTCTAAGCCCTTTTATTAGAAAAAGAGTTAGGTAGATGATTTCCCAAAAATGCCCCTCCAAAATAGGTCTGCAATCATGGAATGGACCGCATAACAATTCTATTGTCCATAAAAGGGACCGTAGAATGGTCCTCCAAAATTTTGAAATGCACTGGTCAGTTATGCGGAGATTCTACGGGCTGCATTTCTGTTATGCGGTCTGCATAATAGACACACCGAGTCTTCTCAAGTTTCCCCAGGTAGCCTGACCAAATCTGCGATGGATTTGGGGCCCACAAAACTGATTTCTGTTTTGCATAATTGACCACATAACAGTCCTCCTGAGTTGGTTCTTCTATCCACTACGGCACATTGTGCAGTCCACAAAATCATTCCACGACTGATGAAACTTATCTTAGCTTGTTCTTTGCACTTTAAAGCCTTAAATTCCTGGCGAAATATTATGGGGCCTTATATTCTGGTGTTCAATCATTATAGAGGGACAATTTTGTATTCACATAGAACTGGCACATAAATCTGTATGCCCAAATAAGAAATTCAATACATGAATTTAAACCCACACACTCAAACGGATGTCACAATACAGGAACGTGAATCGACATGCCCAAACATACTCATATAAATAATGAAAACTAGATCTATATGCCAGTATGGTGCATATACGAGGATTATGTATGTCTATGCAGTTCTACCATGCAAGGAAAGTACAGGAAATCTATAATGTTAAAACTAGCATGTGAATGATGCCTATACCATTATTCTAGCATAGATAAGATGCTCAAGAGTCATACAACAGATGAAATACCGAAAGGTAGAAGAATGTAATCAAACAAGTCATAGAAAAGCCTAATAACTACCACAAGCATGAATAAATCACGATACCTGCATATATGCCCGTCACCTCATGTATACGCCACCCCCAATTACGTAGCATATAATACATAAGTTCATTTTGTAAGATTCCCTCAACTCGAGGTTAGCCAAAATACTTATCTTATCTGAAGTAGGTTTCAACCTTCCAAATACTTTTTCCTCTATCCCCGACCTCCAAATGCCAAAAATCTATGCAAATATACTCAACAAGGTCAAACAAAGCTATAAGAATCAACTCCAAATGATAAAGTTTTAATCTTTAATAAAATCTCAAAAATTCCCTGAGCCCACATGGTAAGAACCCAAAACAAAAATTGGATCCCATTGACCCATATAGTCACGACACAAATTCTTCCTCTGTGAATCGTCGTGACGGCACCTAGTCTCTACGACTAGGTAAGCATAACACTTGCAGAAATGAAATAAAAAATGTGAAAATTAACAACTAATAGTAACAGATATTTTAATAAGCAATTGAGATGTCGCTCGGCATATACAATAATCAACTCTCGAAATATACATGACACTCCCAAGACCCGAAACATAGTAAGTCACAAGCTTCTATGAAGTTCTAACTATTCTATGCATCAGTGTCTATAGAAATAAGAGAAGAATCAACATAGGGGGATAGAGGGGGTCTTCGAGGATCTGCGGGCGCGGGCAGATGTACCTTGAAGTTCTCCAAAAATAGCAACGAGTACAACTAAGGACGAGGCTGGTAAAAGGAACCTGGATCTACACACGAAAAACATGTGCAGGAAAGGGCGTGAGTACGCCATAGCAGTACCCAGTAAGTGCCAAGCCTAACCTCGGCCGAGTAGTGACGAGGTCAGGTCAAGGACCTACTGGTATATAGTAAATAAATAGGAGAGTATAACAATATAATAAGAGGATGAAATTTAAACAAAGAGAACATAGCAAAGTAACATCGCAGAACATAGGGATAATCAGCAGGGGATCTCCCGAGCTACTGTCTCGTAGTCCTAAAATAAAAGTGCATGGAGATCTCCCGAGGTACCACCTCGTAGTCTCAAAAGTAAATATGCAGGGAGAACTCCCGAGAAACCGACTCATAGTCTCAAAAGTAAATGTGCAGGAAGATCTCCCGAGGAATCGCCTCGTAGTCTCAAAAGTAAATATGCAGGGAGAACTCCCGAGGAATCGCCTCGTAGTCTCAAAAGTAAATGTGGAGGGAGATCTCCATAGGAACCGCCTCATAGTCTCAAAAGTAAATATGCAGGGGAGATCTCCCGGGATACAGTCCTGTAGTCCCAAAGTAAATACTCGGCTCAAATAAATGGATATAATAATTACAGCAAGAAACCTATAATTTAGACTAAGTACAAGTCAAGAAAGAAGCCGAATTAACTAAATATGCTGCAAAGAGTTTAAATAGGCAATTAGGACACATAGACATGCTATTCTAGGCTAACAGGATAGCTACACATTCTAGTATACTCAGATAAGATAAAAACAAGCTATTACTCTGTAAAAAAAATCAGGTTTTTCCACAATTAGCCCGTGTACGCACTCGTCACCTCGCGTACACGACGCTCACATATCATAACAATACCAAATCCTAAGGGAATGTTCCCCACACAATCAATCGGTAACAATGCCTTTTCCATGAATATTTGGCTCTGAATGGCCCAAATCTAGCAAAAATCAATTACATACCATAAATACAGCTATAAGAAATTAATCTAATAAATGAAATCAAAGCTGAAGTAAGAAATTAGAAAATCACCCTAAAAGGTCTCCCCGGGACCACGTCTCGGAATCGGGTAAAAGTCACAAAATATGAACACACATTCACTCATGAGTTCACTCATACCAAAATTATTCAAATCTGATACCAAAATCTCGATCAAAATCACAAAATTCAACCTAAGAACTTTTCTCAACTTTTCCCCAAACTTTCAACCCCAAATCCGAAATTAAATGGAGAAGACAACTATAGATTAATGGAATACAACCAAAAACGAGTTAAGAATCATTACCCCAAAGCTTCCTCTGAAAAACACTCGAAACATTGCCAAATCCCGAGCTCTCAAGTCCAAAAATGAAGTATGAAATCAAACCCTTGCACTTAGCCCTTTTTCTGCCAGAGATCTCGCTTCTGCGAGCCTTCAACTGCATCTGTGGTACCGCACCTGCGGAAATAACATCGCAGGTGCAAAAATCACTTAAGGGGGACTAGGTCAACATCTGCGAATAAGGGCCGCATCTGCGGGCCCGCACCTGCGCTCCTCTTCCGCTTCTGCGTGTCCGCTTCTGCGGAT
Source organism: Nicotiana tomentosiformis (assembly GCF_000390325.3). Classification (NCBI taxonomy): domain Eukaryota; kingdom Viridiplantae; phylum Streptophyta; class Magnoliopsida; order Solanales; family Solanaceae; genus Nicotiana; species Nicotiana tomentosiformis. The sequence continues at coordinate 43,117,285 of NC_090822.1, forward strand.
CTATCGCCGCACCTGTGGCCCCAGCTTGATAGGGCCTAAACCACTTCTGCGGCTCCATGGCCGCTTCTACGGCTCCATGGCCGCTTCTATGGCTCCATGGCCGCTTTTGTGGCCCAAAGTGCACAGGTGCGATTACACCAGGTGCAGCAGCTTCGGCAATTGCATAAGTCCCAAACTCAATCCGTTAAGCATTTGAAACACACCCGAGGCCCCCGGGACTTCAACCAAATATACCAACCTGTCCTAAAACACCATACGGACTTAGTTGAGCCCTCAAACCACATCAAGCAATGCTAAAATCACTTATCATCCTCCGATTCAAACTTAATGAACTTGAAACTTCCAAATTCGACAATCGATGCCGAAACCAACCAAACTGCGTCCGATTGACCCCAAAATTTGCACACGGGTCATATTCAACCCTACGGACCTACTCCAACTTCCGGAATTGGGATCCGACTCCGATATCAAAAATTTCACTATCGGTCAAAATCTCCAAAACTTTGACTTTTGCCATTTCAAGCCTAAATGAGCTACATACCTCGAAAATACTATCCGGGCATGCCCCTAAGTCCAAAATCACCTAACGGAGCTAACGAAACCAACAGAACTCCATTCCGGAGTCATCTTCACACAGTTCCGACTACGGTCCAAATCCTAAGGCTTAAACTTCCATTTAGGGACTAAGTGTCCCAAAACACTCCAAAACCAAAACTAACCTGCGCGGCAAGTCACAATAGCAGAAATATGCATGGGAGAAGCAGTTAATAGGTTATCGGGGCAATAACTCTCGAAACGACCGGCCAGGTCGTTACATCCTTCCCCTCTCAAAATAATCGTTCGTCTTTGAACGAGCATAAAGACATACCTGAAGTGGTAAAAAGATGAGGATAACGGCTACGCATAACATGCTCGGTCTCCCAAGACGCCTCCTCGACTAGCTGACCCCTCCATTGAACCTTCACGAAAGCAATGTTCTTTGGCTTCAACTTTCGAACCTACCTGTCCAAAATAGCCACTGGCTCCTCGACATAAGATAGATCCTTGTCCAGTTGGACAGAGCTGAAATCCAACACATGAGCTGGATCGCCGTGATACTTCCAGAGCATAGAAACATGGAATACTGGATGGACTCCTGCTTGATTGGGAGGCAAGGCAAGCTCATAAGCAACCTCCCCAACACGCCGCAACACCCCAAAGGGACCAATGAACCTTGGGCTCAGCTTGCCCTTTTTCCTGAACCTCATAACGCCCTTCATAGGCGAAACTCGGAGCAAGACCCGCTCTCTAATCATGAATGCAACATCGCGAACCTTCCGATCCGTATAACTCTTCTATCTCGACTGGGTTATGCGAAGTCGATCCTGAATCACCTTCACCTTATCCGAGGCATCTTGAATCAAGTCTGTACCCAATAATCTAGCCTCGCCCAGATGGAACCAACCCACTGGGGACCGACACCGTCTACCATACAAAGCCTCATAATGCTCGACTGATAACTATTACTGTAGGCAAAGTTCGCAATTGGCAAAACCTAATCCCACGACCCTCCAAACTCTATCACACATGCACGGAGCATATCCTCAAATATTTGAATAGTGCGCTCGAACTGTCCGTCCATCTGAGGGTGAAATATTGTGCTCAACTCAACCCGAGTACCCAACTCCTACTGTACAGCCCTCCAGAATTGTGATGTAAACTACGTACCCTGACAGAGATGATAGATACCGGTACGCCATGAAGCCTAACGATCTCGCGGATGTAAATTCGAGCCAGCTTCTCGAAAAAATAATTAGTCATCACAGGAATGAAATGAGCTTACTTGGTCAGCCTATCCACAATCACCCAAACTGCATCAAAACTCTGCTGAGTCCGTAGGAATCCAACAATGAAATCCATAGTGATCCGCTCCCATTTCCACTATGGAATCTCTAACTTCTGAAGCAAACCCACCTGGCCGTTGATGCTCATACTTCACCTGCTGGCAATTTAGGCACCGAGCCACATACTCCACTATGTCCTTCTTCATTCTCCTCCCCCAGTAATGCTGCCTCAAGACCTGATACATCTTTGCGGCACCCGAATGAATGGAGTACCGCAAGTTATGAGCCTCTTGAAGAATCAACTCACGCAAACCATCTACATTAGGCACACATAGCCTGCCCTGCATACACAATACGCCATCATCCCCAATAGTGACCTCCTTAGCATCACCATGTCGAACTGTGTCCTTAAGGACAAACATGTGGGGTTTATCATACTGACGCTCCCTGATACGATCATAAAGAGAAGACCGAGAGACCACACAAGAAAAGATTCGATTCGGCTCAAAAATATCCAATCTCACAAACTGGCTGGCTAAGGCCTGAACATCCAATACTAAGGGTCTCTCTACTACTGGAAGATATGCTAAACTTGCTCTCCGCCCGGTGACTCAAAGCATCGTCCACCACATTGGCCTTCCCTGGGTGGTACAAAATGGTGATATCATAATCCTTAAGTAGCTCCAACCACCTCCGCTAATGCAAATTAAGATCCTTTTGCTTGAACAGATATTGTAAACTCTGATGATCAGTGTAAATCTCACAAGGAACACCGTACAAATAGTTGCGCCAAATCTTCAGGGCATGAACAATAGCTGCTAACTCAAGGTCGTGGACAGAATAGTTCTTCTCAAGCACCTACAGCTATCTGGACGCGTAGGCAATCACCCTACCATCCTGCATCAACACCGTGCCAAGACCAATCCACGACGCATCACAATATACAATGTAGAACCCCGAACCTGTAGGTAATACCAAAACTGGGGTTGTAGTCAAAGCTGTCTTGAGCTTCTGAAAGCTCTCCTCACACTCCTCCGTCCACTTGAACGAAGCACCCTTCTGGGTCAGCCTGGTCATAGGTGCTGCAATAGATGAGAATCCCTCAACAAAATGATGGTAATACCCCGCCAACCTAAGAAAACAATGGATATTCGTAGTCGATGACGGTCTAGGCCAACTCTTCACTACTTCCACCTTCTTCGGATCCACCTTTATCCCATGACTCGATACTAAATGGCCTAAAAATGCAGCTGAGTCTAGCCAAAACTCACACTTAGAAAATTTTGCATACAACTTCTTTTCTCTTAAAGTCTGAAGCACAGTCCTCAGGTGCTTCTCGTGATCCTCCCGAGTCCGAGAGTACACCAAAATGTTGCTAATAAACACAATGATGAAGGAGTCAAGATAAGGCCGGAACACACTGTGCATCGAGAGCATAAAAGCTGCTGGGGCATTGGTCAGCCCAAAAGATATCACAAGGAACTCGTAGTGACCATACCGAGTCCTGAAGGCAGTCTTCGGGATATCCGGCTCCCGAATCTTTAACTGATGATAGCCTGAACGTAAGTCAATCTTGGAGAACACTCTGGCACCATGTAGCTGATCAAATAATTCATCAATATGAGGCAATGGATACTTGTTCTTCAATGTAACTTTGTTCAGCTGGCAATAATCAATACACATACTTATAGAACTATCATTTTTCTTCACAAACAAGACAGGAGCACCCCCAAGGAGACACACTGGGCCGAATGAAGCCCTTATCAAGAAACTCCTGTAACTACTCCTTCAACTCCTTCAATTCAGGAGGAGCCATACGATATGGAGGAATAGAGATGGGTTGAGTGCCCGGCAACAAATCAATGCCAAAATTAATATCTCTGTCGGGCGGCATGCCCGGAAGATCAGCTAGAAACACATCTAGATAGTCCCTCACTACTGGAACTGACTCAGCTGTAGGGGTATCAATACTGATATCTCTCACATAAGGTAGATACACGTCACACCCCTTCTCAACCATTTGTTGAGCTTTAAGAAATGAAATGACTCGGCCGGGAGTATACTCTTAGGTACCTCTCCACTCTAATCACGGTAAACCTGGCATAGCCAGCGTCCGTGACAATCAAGAATAGCATAATGGGGCGACAACCAGTCCATGTGCAAGATAACATCAAAGTCTACCATTCTGAGTAATAATAAATTGGCTCTGGTCTCAAAACCACTAAGAGCAATCAAACACGATCGATACACATGGTCCACAACAAGAGAATCTCCCACAGGAGGAGACACATAAACAGGGGAACTCAAAGAATCCCAAGATACGCCCAAATGTGGGGCAAAATAAGAGGACCCATATGAATACATAGAGACTGGGTCAAATAATATCGACCCATCTCTATGACAGACCGGAACAATACCTGTAATGACAGAGTCGTAAGCAACTGCCTCTGTACGAGCTGAAAGAGCATAACACATGGCCTGGCCTCCACCTCTAGGGCGACCTCGACCTCTCCGACCTCCACCTCGAGCTGGCTGAGCAGGTGGGGTGGTAGCTGGTGCTTGAATAATAGCCTGAGGACTCGGTAGCGCACGTGGTGGCTAATAAGTCTATGGAGGTGTAACCCTCCTAAGTATGGGGCAATCCCTCACCATATGGTGGGTGTCGCCATACTCAAAACAACCACTCAGAGGCTATGGTTGCTGCGACTGACTCGAGCCAGGTCTACTGGACTGGCCGCTAAAAGCACCCCGAGCAGGAGGCACACTAGATACTGGCGGTGCATAATAAGGCTCCTGGGGCCTAGAAGGGGCTGGAACACCATTGGCGGCTGGAAGAGCTGAATGAATGGGGTGACTCACATGACCCCTACCATGGCGAGTTGCGGGGGCACGAGTTCCAAAATAAGAGACAGTCTCTCGAGACCTCTTGGTCTCTCTCTTCTCTCGGTCCCAGGCAAGCATGCCCTCCAATCTCCTGGAAATACTCACAACCTACTGATAAGGGATATCCATGTCCAACTCCCTGGCCATAATAATCCGGATACTGGGGTGGAGTCCCTCAATAAACCGTCGAACCCTCTCTCGAACTGTGGCAACCAAGGCCAGTGCATGTTGGGCCATATCACTGAAGAGGACTGCATACTCTGACACAGTCGTAGCACCCTGGCACATCTGCTCAAACTTCGCGCGCCATGAGTCCCTAAGGCTCTAAGGGACTTACTCTCTCAAAAATATGTCCGAGAACTGAGTCCATGTAAGTGAAGCTGCCTCATCCGGACTAGTCAACTCATAAGCATGCCACCATTGATAGGCTGCTCCTCTAAGATGGAAAGTGGTAAAAGAAACCTCACTCGTCTCCGCTATGCCCATAGTACGGAGAATCCAATGACACTCCTCCAGAAAATCCTGAGCATCATCTGTAGCCAATCCGCTGAAGGTAGGTGGGTGGTACTTCTTGTACCTCCCAAGTCTGAGCTGCTCCGCCTCAAAAGTAGTTGTCCTAGTCTCATACTGAACCGGAGCTATCGGAGGCATAGGAATGAACTCTGGGGTCTGATCAACCTGGACCCTCTTCTCAGGAGTGCGGGCTACGGGAGTTTGTGCCCCCCCCCCAGCCTGAGATGTAGCGGGAGCTAATGAAATCAATCTAGCATGAGCTAAGGTGCTGAACATGCTCATGAACAGGGCTAGAGTCCCCTAGAGGGCTGGTGTAGCAATAGGAACCTTCGGTGCCTGCCCTCCAGCTAGAGCAACTGGGGGCTCCTCTGTCGCACCTCGCGCGGGTGCTCTGGCTGCACCGCGTGGTCATCCTCTACCCCAGTACCGGCCTTTGGCAGCTCTAGCAGGGGCGCGATGCCTGGTCATCAGATCCTATGGTACGGGTCCTCACCATATATTATAAAGAATAGATTACAGAAGTTTAGAATTTTTGATGCCAACAAATTTTGCATGACAAGGAACCAAAGAAGCATAATTTCTCCTAACAGTTCCAGAGCCTCCCGAAGATAAGTACAGACATCTCCGTACCGATCCTCGAGACTCTAATAAACCATCTTGTGACTTACGACACCTATGAACCTAGAGTTCTGATACCAACTTGTCACGACCCAAATTCTCCGTCTATGAATCGTCATGATGGCACCTAGTCTCTACGACTAGGTAAGCCTAACACTTGCGGAAAGGAAATGAAAAACATGAAAATTAACAACTAACAGTAACAGATATTTTAATAAGCAATTGAGATGCCGCTCGGCATATACAATAATAAACTCTCTAAATATATATGACACTCCCAAAATCTGAAACACCGTAAGTCACAAGCTTCTACGAAGTTTTAACTGTTCTATACATCAGTGTCTATAGAAATAAGAGAAGAATCAACATAGGGGGATAGAAGGAGACTCCGAGGATCTGCAGGAGTGGGCAGATGTACCTTGAAGTTCTCCGAAAATAGCAGCGACTACAACTAAGGCAAAGGCTGGTAAAAGGAACCTGGATCTGCACACGAAACAAATGTGCAGGAAAAGGCGTGAGTACACCACAGCAGTACCCAGTAAGTGCTAAGCCTAACCTCGGCCGAGTAGTGACGAGGTCAGGCCAAGGCCCTACTGGTATATAGTAAATAAGCAGGAGAGTATAACAATATAATAAGAGTCTAAAATTTAAACAAAGAAAACATAGCAAAGTAGCAACGCATAACATAGAAATAAACAGCAGGGGATCTCCCATGATACCGTCTCGTAGTCCCAAAATAAAAGTGCAAGGAGATCTCCCGTGGAACCGCCTCGTAGTCTCAAAAGTAAATATGCAGGGAGAACTCCTGAGAAACCACCTCCTAGTCTCAAAAGTAAATGTGCATGGAGATCAAGTAAATATCAGGTTTTTTCTTGACTAAGTACAAGTCAAGAAAGAAGCGGGATTTACTAAACATCCTGCAAAGAGTCTAAATAAGCAATTAGGACACGTAGACATGCTATTCTAGGCTAATAGGATAGCTACACATGCTAGTATACTCAGATAAGATGAAAATAGGCTATTACTCGGTAAAGAAAATCAGGTTTTTCCACAAATAGCCCGTGTACGCACTCGTCACCTCACATACACGGTGCTCACATATCATAACAACACCAAATCCTAAGGGAATTTCCCCCACACAAGGTTAGGCAAGCCACTTACCTCGAATCAAGGTCAATCAATCGGTAACAAAGCCTTTTCCACGAATATCCGGCTTCAAGTGGCACAAATCTAGCCAAAATCAATTACATACAATAAATATAACTATAAGATATTAATCTAATTAATGAAATCAAAGCTAAAGCAAGAAATTAGAAAATCACCCTAAAAAGTCTCACCGGGACCATGTCTCGGAATCAGGTAAAAGTCACAAAATATGAACACCCATTCACTCATGAGTTCACTCATACCAAAATTACTCAAATCCGATACCAAAATCTCGATCAAAATCCCAAAATTAGGCCTAAGAACGTTTCTCAACTTTTCCCCAAAATTTCAAACCCAAATCCGAAATTAAATGGAGAAGACAACAATAGATTAATGGAATACAACCAAAAACGAGTTATGAATCATTACCCCATAGCTTCCTCGAAAAAACCCTCGAAAAATCGCCAAATTCCGAGCTCTCAAGTCCAAAAATGAAGAATGAAATCAAACCCTCGCACTTAGCTATTTTTCTGCCAGAGATCTCGCTTCTGCGAGCCTTCAACCCCATCTCCGGTACCGCACCTGCAGAAATACCATCACAGGTGCAAAAATCACATAAGGGGGACTAGGTCAACATCTGCGAACAAGTGCCACATCTGCGGACCCGCACCTGCGCTCCTCTTCCGCTTCTGCGTGTCCGCTTCTGCGCATCTATCACCATACCCGTGGCCCCATCTTGATAGGGCCTAAACCACTTTTGCGGCTCCATGGCTGCTTCTACGGCTCCATGGCCGCTTTAGCGGCCCAAAGTGCACAGGTGCGATTACACCAGGTGCTGCAGCTTCAGTAATTGCATAAGTCCCAAACTCAATCCGTTAAGCATTCGAAACACACCCGAGGCCCCCGGGACCTCAACCAAACATACCAACTAGTCCTAAAACACCATATGGACTTAGTCGAGCCCTTAAACCACATCAAACAACGCTAAAATAAATTATCATCCTCTGATTCAAACTTAAAGAACTTGAAACTTCCAAATTCGACAACCGATGCCGAAACTAACCAAACCATGTCCTATTGACCCCAAATTTTGCACACAAGTCATATTCAACCCTACGGACCTACTCCAAATTTCAGAATTGGGATCTGACCTCGATATCAAAAATTCCACTACCGGTCAAAATCTCCAAAATTTCAACTTTCGCCATTTCAAGCCTAAATGAGTTACAGACCTCCAAAACACTATCCGAACACGCCCCTAAGTCCAAAATCACCTAACAGAGCTAACGGAACCAATGGAACTCTATTCCAGAGTCATCTTCACATAGTTCCGACTACGGTCCAAATCCTAAGGCTTAAACCTCCATTTAGGGACTAAGTGTCGCAAAATACTCCAAAACCAAAGCGAACCCTCCCGGCATGTCACAATAGCAGAAATAGGTATGGGAGAAGCAGTTAATAGGGGATCGGGTCTATAACTCTAGAAATGATCGATCGGGTAATTACACATAACCTCACGAGTCTAAATATATGATTAGTTTCCAAATATGAGTTTTAATTAATGTTCAAAGCCTCAAAATGTACTTTCTAATCTTTCAAGTCAAAATTTCTATTATTCTCTTTTTGATTCCTTCATTTGGAGTTAAAATCAATGGTAGATTCAAGTTATCTTTTCTCTATGTTTGGATTCCTTACTCCCATTGATATAGATGAAATCTCCTTTAAAAATCTCCCAGAACTGTGTTGTACAGCTTTGAAAATGATAAAATAAAGTTCTATGTACGAAATGGGTTCTTAAATAAGAAAGGTAAAATTTCAAAAATGTTGCCCAGGCATTAGCGCCAGCCTAGACACATCGCGTCACAGGTCACCTGCCCTCCTGTCTCTACAACCAAGGATGGACGCGAAGTTCCCACCTTAGCATCAACTATTGCTGCAATTATTTGTAGCTTTTTGCATCCCAAATCATCCTCTGAACACCCACGAAACATACTCGGGACCCCATTCAATCTCAAACTACTCTATATGTGCTACACAAACTTTTCCAAGAGCTCAAAACATATATGGCAATATCACAACTAAGAATCGTGATCCATACCAAATTATGAACTTTATGAGGCTCTTCAAGTTCCCATTTTCACAAGATATATCTAAATTACACCTGAGCTCCCCGAGTGCTGAACTGAACATAGGTACAAGTACAAAATCATCATACAAACTTATTGGAGCCTTTAAATCACCGATGTGAGCTCGTTAACCCAAAATATTGACTTTGGTGAACTCCCTTGATTTTAAGCCTCTAGTTATGAACTAAGTGATCCAAATTACCCTCGAACCTCTTACAACCCGAATCACCCATACCCCAAAGTCATAAAACATAAAATGAACTTACTGGTAGTCTCAAATAGGGGAAAGGGTACCTAGAACTCAAAATAACCGGTTGGATCGTTACATTCTCCACCCGTTAAACAAGAATACGTTGTTGAATGGGTTTAGAAATATACCTGGACTGTCAAAAAGGTGTGGATATCTGCTCGGTAGATCTGACTTTGTCTCCCAAGTTGCCTCCTCATTCAGTTGACCTTTTCAAAGCATGTTCACCGAGGTGATGACCTTAGTTTCTGAACCTATCTGTCCAAAACATCTATCGACTCTTCTTCATAGGCTAGATTCTTATCAAAATAAATTGTGCTAATTTCCAAAATACGTGAGTTATCTTCATTATACTTTCGAAGTATAGAAATACAAAATATCGAATATACCCTTGATAGGCTAGGACACAAACCAAGCCTATAATCTATCTTACCAACTCTCTCCAACACCTCAAATGGGCTAATAAACCTCAGACACAACTTTCCCTTCTTCCCAAACCTCATCACTTGTTTCATGGATGAAACTTTCAGAATAACCTTCTTAACCTCCATAAATGCCACATTATGCACCTCTTTGTTCGAATAACTCTTTTGCCTACTTCGAGCTATCCGAAGTTGCTCTTGAATCAACTTTAACTTCCTCAAAGCATCTCGTACCAAATATGTACCCAACACCCTAGTTTCACCATGCAATTCTACCAATGGGAGAGCGATACCGTCCACCATACAAAGCCTTATACGAGCTATCTGAATGTTAGACTGATAATAGTTGTTGTAAGCAAACTCTACCAAAGGAAAGAGCTTATCCCAATGACCTTCAAAGTCAATCACACAAGCTCTCAATATGTCCTCAGATAGTCCGCTCAAACTAACCATCAGTCTAGGTGAAAGGTTGTGCTAAGCTCAACTTTTATACCCAACTCTCGCTGTACAACTCTCCAAATGTTAGTTATGAACTGAGTATCCCGACCTCATGTCATGGAAATAGGCACTACATGCAAATGAATTATCTCCTAGATGTAAATATTAGCCAACCACGCTGAAGTATAAGTGGTCAACATCGGTATGAAGTGTGTGGACTTGGTCAATCTATCAACAATGACCCAAATAGAATCAAACTTTCTCAAAGTGTGTGGTAAGCCTACCACAAAGTCCAAAAAGATACGCTCCCCCTTCCACTCTCGATATAACCATCTTCTGATTCAGACCACCTAGTTTTTGATGTTCATACTTGACTTGTTGATAATTCAGACACTATAAAACATGTCCTACAATGTCCTTCTTCTTACTCTGCCACCAATAGTGTCTCTTCAAGTCGCGATACATCTTTGTGACACTTGGGTAATAGAATACCATGAACTGTGTGCTTCCTCAAGTATCAACTCCCTTAAAAATCAACATTAGGAACACAAAACCGACCCTAGAGCCGCATGACACCATCATTTCTAATTATGAAATTCTTGGAACACCTCATTTCACTGTGACCATAAGCACTAACAAATGGGATCATCATACTAACGAGCCTTAATGCACTCAAACAATAATAATTTTGCAGCAATACAAGCAAGAACTCTACTAGGCTCAGCATTATGAAACCTCACAAATCTGTTGGCCATGTTCAGAACATCCATAGCCAAAGTCCTCTCCTCAGCTGGAATAAATGCCAAACTACCCATACTCTCAACATTTCTACTAAAGGCATCCACTACCACATTCACCTTACTCGAATGATACAAGATAGTGATATCATAATACTTAAGCAACTCAACCATCTCTATTGCCTCAAATTCAAATCCTTCTGATTGAACAAGTGCTGAAGAGTACGATGATCAGTATAGAACTACATGATACACCATATAAGTAATGCCTCGATATCTTGAGTGCATGCACAATAGCTGCCAACTTCAAATTTTGAACTGGATAATTCTTCTCATGAGGCTTTAACTACCTTGATGCATAGGCAATCATTCACTATGTTATATCAATACACCACCAAAAATAATGCGTGAAGCATCACAATACACCGTGTATGACCCTAAACCTGTAGGAACAACAACACTGGGGCTATAGTCAAAACATTCTTGAGCTTCTGATATCTCTCCTTGCACACATCAAACCATCTAAAAGGAACACCTTTCTGAGTCAACCTACTGAATGGAGCTGCAATGAATGAGAACTTCAACAAAATGACAATAATAGCATGTAAAACCCAAGAACTCCAAATATTTGTAGCTGTAGTATGTCTAGTCCAATTCTGAACTGCCTTAATCTTCTTATAATCAACCTTAATATCATCAGCAGACACTATGTGACCCAAAAATGTTACCGAGTCCAACCAAAACTCATACTTTGAGAGCTTAGCATAAAGTTGCTTCTCCTTCAAAGTCTTAGGCACTATCCTCAAATGTCTCATACTTCTCTCTACTACGAGAGTAAACCAAGATGTCATCAATGAGCACTATTACAAAAAAATCAAATAAAGCTTGAACACTTGGTTCATCAAATCTATAAATGCTACTGGCGCATTAGTCAAACAAAATAACATCACCGAGAACTCATAATGATCATAATGAGTCATAAAAACTATCTTTGGAATATCTGAAGCCCTAATCTTTATCTGATGATAACCTAATGTCAAGTTAATCTCGGAGAACACCATAGCACCTTGAAGCTAATAAAAAAATCATCAATACGAGATAATGGATACTTGTTCTTGATGGTAACCTTATTGAACTATCTATAATCAATGCACATCATCATAGTACCATCCTTCTTCTTCACGGACAATACTAGTACACCCCAAGGATAAATACTAAGTCTAACGACTAACTTATCAAGCAAATCTGGCAACTACTTCTTCAACTCACTTGGAGCCATATGGTAGGGTGGGCACATATGGGATGAGTACCTGGTACCAAATCAATACCAAAATTAGCATCCTTATTTAGTGGCATAACCAGTAGAGCCATAGGGAACACATATGTAACTCTCTCACCATTGACACTGAATCCATGGAAGGAACATGTGCAATAGTATTCCAAATGAAAACCAAGTACACTATACACTTTTTCTCAACCATACACTGAGATTTCAAAAATAAAATCACCCTACTCATACAATGACCAAGTGACCCTCTCCGCTCTAGTATAGGATATCCTGACATAACTAAAGTCCTAGTCTTGGCGTGACAATCCAAGATAGCATATTACGGGGACAACCAATTAAAGCCATGAATCACCTCAAAATCCACCATATCCAATGATAATAGATCAATTGTTGTATCATACCCATTAATAGTAACAAAACACAATGGATAATCCCGATCAACCACAAATTGAATCTCCAGCAGACATAGACACATAAACAAGAACATAAAAAAATAATTACAAGACATACCCAAATATGATCCAAAATATAATGACACATAGGAATACATAGAACCCAAATCAAATAACATTGAAGCATCTTTATGACAAACTGAAAAAATACCTGTAACAACTACACCAGACGCCACTGCCTCAGGCCTACCCCGAAAACGCAGAGCAACAAGAATTACCTCCACTTGTCTGTCATCTACCTTTAGGGAAACCTCTACCCACCTAACCTCCACCTCTAGCTGACTAGACAAGCAGTATAGAAACTGGAGCTGGAATCATAGATTAAGTACCCTACTGATGCATACAACACTGCAATCTAGGGCAATTCTTCTTAACATGCCGGAAGTCTAAAAACTTGAAATAACCCCTAAATGAAACAAGTTGTTGGGATTTAGTATGCCCCTAGTGACCAGAATAGCCACGGTAAAAATCATATGTAAGAGGGCAATATAAGGTGATGGCCCCGAATGAGTACCGTGAGAACCATTACTGACTAGAGTACCTTTAGAAGTCTGAAGTGATGAATGAATTGTTCTATCAAAATGGCATCTATCAAAATGACCCTTGCCCCTTGAAGAGCCACCACTAAATCTACCTGTACCGCAAGGCTTCTTAGCCTCACCCTCCTATGGATCCTACCTATGGATAGGATAAATCCATCATTCTATCCCCACAGCTTGACCAAAGGTAGTTTGTGACTTAGTCTCTCGAGCCATACTAATCTTAATGCCAATATTAAGCCAATTAATAAACCTCCTCACCTTCTTAGTCTCGGTGGGGATTAGAAAAGCTGCATATTGAGATAAATCTATAGATCTCATCTCATGCTCTATAACTGTCATGCCTCCCTAGCAGAGATACTCAAAACAGACCTCGTAGCTCATCCCTTCTAGTGAGATCGATGAACCTCTCCAAGAGTAAATCTAAAATTGAGTCCAAGTGAGACGAAGGGACCTTGTTGGCATATCTTACTCATAAGTCTGCCACTATCTCGTGGTTGTCCCTCTTAATAGTAAAGTAGTGAAATCAACTCCATTGGTCTTCACAAGACCCAAATTGCACAAATCTCGGGACATATGTCTAAGAACTCGGGCATTAATTATGGGATCACTATCAAAATGTAAGGCTCTAACAAACTGATAAATTATTTTTTGGTCCTTAACAAACATAGCGGGCCTAACCTCTGGCTGTACTGCAACAATAGGATCAACTACCCCAACGGGTGGAATAGTGGGAACTCCAATAATGAAATGTAGTAGTAACCTGCTCTAAGGTGTGAATAGTTGGGGTTTAGGCTCATCCTTCACCCTGAGAGGTAGCTAGAACCGTAGGAATTATCCCCGCCTGTGCCAAATCTTCAAAGTAACTCAAAATCCGAACCTTGGTCTCCTAAACCACTAGAGCAGCCATAAAACCCTCGGGAACCTATGTTGAACCTGGCGAATCAATATGATCTAGAACCTAGTCGACCACTAGGCTATTAGTGGCTCAATAGAAGAAGCTCTGGTACGACCACGAGTAGTTGTAGATGCTCTAACTCTCACCGGTAGTACTGTATGTGCCCTAGTATAAGCTCTAGCCTTGGCCCAGACCCTACCTCTCCTAGTTTCAGCCTGGGTTATCGATTCTTGCTCATCATCTATCGATGTACGTGTCCTCATTATTTTCTATAGAATAGAAGAGTAAAGATTTAGACTTCAAGAGAAAACAAGGTCGTATAATAAACATAGAAAGGAAGGGAAGTTTCCTATATTCCATATAGCCTCTTGAAGATAAGTATAAAAAGTTTCTTAAATGCCATGTAGTCTCTCGAAGATAAGTATAGATGTCTTTATACCGATCCACAAAACTCTACTAGATATGCTTATGACTTGTGAGATATGTGATAGCTAGGCTCTAATACCAACTTGTCACAATCCAAAATACTGCCAGGTCGTGATGGCACCTAATACAACCCACTAGGAAAACCAACTAAAGCAAAACCCAAATATAAAGCGTAAAACTAAGATTAGTCATAAATAGAACTATTATCATTACATAAATTAAAATCTAGTAATAAGTGTGGAATCAACCATAAATACTAATTCAAATCTAATAATAAGTGTGGAATCAACCATAAATATAATTCAAATCTAATAATATGTGTGGAATCAATCATAAACACTCCGAGGAACTACTGTCACAATGTCATGAGCTCTAAGAGTAACATAAGACATAAATCTCTGGAATACATTACTCTCTGAACAAGAAAGTAACTCCAAGGTGTTGCGGACGGATATCCAATTTTACCTCAAGTCTCTCAGGTAATTAGCTACTGAGCTCCCTCTTGGGTCCCACTCATACCTGAATCAGTATCAACACCACAATATGCATAAATATATTATGAGTATAAAATACAAGGGTACTCTAAATGTATCAAGTCTAACCCAGACTATGTAGTGGTGAGGTTTTGACGAGAATACACACTTTTCATAAACATGTACAGTCTATAATCATGGAAAATAATAGAAGAAATAAAAAGGAATAGCATATCTACTAAGCACAATTAAATAATAAGAAATAATACTTCTTCCTTCTGGTATTATGATCAATACATGTATTAAAGCATCAGAATCGCATATAAAGGGAATATTCATCAAGTAGCATTCACAAGGTGTGTATCAACAAGAGTCTACAATGTCTATGCAAGATAAAGGCTCTAACTTTATACAAAAACTAATACAAATCCATTTGTATACAGACGTTGCTCGCGCACTGCTAATCGAGTTCTAGTGTTCAGTGACTCAAGAAGGAGGAATGCATATCCATACGCAATTGGAACGTAAATCCATATGTCCAAACAAACATCTCAATACAGGAATATAAATTCACACGACCAAATAGATGCCTCAACACAGGAGCATGAATCTACATAGCCAAACAAACTCATTTGAATAATGAGAACTATCTATATGCTAGCATGGTGCATATAAGAGGACAATTTATAACTATGCAGTTTTACCATGTAAGGCAAGTACATGAAATTTATAAATATTATATTAAAATGTGAATGAAGCCTATAAAATTATTCTAGCATAGATAAGATGCTCAAATAGTCATACAACAGATGAAATATCCAACAAGTAGAAGCATGTAATCAAACAACGCATAGAAAAGCCTAAGAACTACCTCGGGCATAAATAAACTATGGTACCCGCATACACGCTTGTCTCTAAAGTCGGGATTAGCTATAATACTTACCTTAAAGTAAGCTTCAATCTTCCAAAATGCCTTTTCCTCTATCATCAGCCTCCAAATGCCTACAATCCAGCCAAAGAATACTCAACGAGGTCAAATAAAGCTATAGGAATTAACTCCAAATGATAAAGCTACAATCTTTAATCAAATCTTAAAAGCCAACAAAAGTTAACCCTAGCTCCATAAGGTCAAAACCCAAATAAAAGTTAGATCTCATTTATTTAAGTCATAATCATAGATCTAGGTTAGTATTCCATACTCTAATGATGTAGATGCAATCTTCTTCAAAACTCTTCCAAAACCGCATTGTGTAGTTCCCAAAATGACAAAATAAAGTTTACGTATGAAATGGGATCTTAAATAAGAAAGCTAAAACTTTTCCCATGCATTTGGCGCCAGCCTGGACACGTCACGTCCCATGTCGCTTTCCCTTTTGTCTCCTACAAAGGGTAGATGTGAAGCGTCCACCTTAGCATCAATTGTTGCTGCAATTTTCTACAGCTCTTTGCATCCCAAATCATCCTTCAGACACCCTAAAACTCACCTTGAGCCCTCAGGATCCCATCCATTAAATCTAACTAGGCCATATATCCTACACAAACTTATCCAAAGGCTCAAAACAAATACGGTAACATCATAACTAAGAATCATGACCCAAACCAAATTATGAACTTTCTTGAATTTTTAAAGTTCCAACTTTCACAAGATATGTCCAAATCACACCTGAGCCTCCCGAGTGCTAAATGGAACATATGTACGAGTCTAAAATTATCATATGAACCTATTAAAACTTTTAAATCAACTCTATTAACTTTAAACCTCTAGTTAGGAATTAAGTGTTCCTAATTGCCCCAAATTTTTCGGGACAAGAACCACCCATACCCGCAATTCATAAAAATGAAATAAACCAATGAAAAGTCTCAAATATGGAATGGGGTTCCTAGAACGTAAAATAACTGGTTGGATCACTGCAGTATGGAGTTAAAGTGAACACATAGATCGGTCACACTAGGCTATAAACATTTTCGGTCCCTCATGGCTATTACATCAAAATGCCTTGTGGGAGTTGGTCCCATTAGAGTTGCTTTGAAATATTTTTTTGATAATATATTTTTCTTATTGGGTTATGTATGAGTTCCCTAGTTTGAGTATAGTCAGGCTTGAGGCTGAGTGGTCAAACTCTTGAATACATCCTGTGACCGGGATATTTTGTAGCTCATTGGTGCATTCTCTGATTGCTTATTTAGATCTTCAAAATGTTGGATCTAGGTTTCTTTTGGCATTGTAGGACTCCATGTGAGACTTTTTTCTTCAACAGTACATATATTATAGGAAGTAAATGAATTGTGTAGTTGTAAATATTACCTCAAAAGTAATATATCTTCAGGTATCGAGCGTTCTAGTTTCTTAGAAGCTCTGTATCTTCAGTCCTGCAAAATTTGTATGCTCCTTATCTGACTGATATGATGATCTGATATGAGTCTTCCCAATTGAATCCTATTTTTTTGGATGATGCGTCATGTGTGTGGCAACACATGCTTGAGGACCTAATCCCCTAGCTTGAATATTTTGGCTTGTACGTTCATGTTGTAATAGCGAGCAACTTTTCCTTTGTAAGTAGTGATCTAAAGGTGTGCTTCTTTTTGCCCGCGAAGTCTAGTCCTGCCTTCAAGACTTCTTTGATTTGATCTTAGGGCTTTGTAGATTGACTTCGACCATTAGCAAGGCTTGGGCTTTGTGAATTAGGGAGCAAGGAGTTTCACCTGTTCAAGTAGATGTGGTAGCATCCCATAGTACCTTGGAAAATTTGAAGGCCCATTTGCCTTTAGCCCTATCAATCAGCTTCTTTGGAGTGAATTTTTTTTTTTACTTTTTGACTTAGCTTGTACGAAGGATTTAGGATATTTGGGTGTTGAGAATTTAGTAGAATTATCCTATCTCTACAAAGAGAACGAAATTCACTTCCAATGAATTGTAATCCGTTGTCACATATAATCTACTTTGGTAATCCAAACCTGTAAATTATAATTTTCCAAACAAAACTAATCATGTCAGTTTCTTTTATCTAGGAAAAAGCTCCATCTTTGATACATATTAGAAAAGTAGTCGGTTAGTGCTAGCCTGTTGCATAATTGCCCTGGGGCCTATGGTTGCTTGCCCACTAAGTTCATTCCTCATTTCATGAATGGCCATGATAAGAAGATGGAATGTAGAGGTTTGGATGGAACATGAATAGTTGGCATGTCTCTAGAATTTGTCACATTTTTACCATTGTTTGTGTGTCTCTCCTTATTGTTGGCTATTGGCCAAGCTTTTGCTTCCCGAATAGTTTTTGAACTGCTCTTCATAGATTTTCTTGAGCATGTACGAGGCATCTTGTGGCCCCATACACCTTAGAAATGGGCCAACGAATGAGCGCCAGTAGAGTTTATCATCTACGATACAATATCTTGCTTATTTTATCTGGAGGCTCCAGGCCACTGTCTTGTTAGTTGGACGATAAGGCAATAAGGTTTGGCCAATCTAGTGTTAAACTTATGTTATAAATATGAGTGACCTCACTGCCAATGGCTGGATGTTCAAGGTGCACGATCGAGATTACTTTGATGCCGGTCGTTTGGATGGAAGAATTTATATAGGCGAGGGCATCAACATCTTGATTTTTTTTCCTGCGCTACCTATTTGATTTTGACCTATTGAAAGAGATTGATAATACCTTCCATTTGTTATAGGTAAGCTTGCTTTTTTGGTTCCTAGTGTTATAGCGACTGATTGGGAATCAATTCTGACCAAGCGTCATTAGCTTCCAAAGTTGCGAGCCAGGTTAAATCCTGCAATAAGATATTCATACTCAACTTAGTTGTTAATAAATTTGAATTCACAATGTATATATTGGTAGATTATTTCGCAGTCGGGTGATAGCAGCACTATACCAAGTCCGGATCCCCTAATATTGGTTGATCAATCTATATAAATGGTCATAATTCCTTGTTGAGTTTTCCTTGTAATAATAAGTAATTTTTGTCAGCTTCGGGTTAAATATTTATACTAAATTTAGCTATGAGATCAACTAGAACTTGTGATTTGATTGCTGTCCTATTTTGGAATACTATATCATATTCGCTAAGTTCTATAGCCTATTTGGCTACTATGTCTGAGAGTTCAGGCTTGTGCAGTATGGTTCGTAATGAGAATGTTGTTACAATCATGAGCTTGTGAGATGCCATCACGAGGACCAGAGCTAGCTTTTCTAGTTGTAGATACCTCGCTTCCGTGTCTACTAGTGATATACTAACATGATATATATGGTGTTATTTACCTTGTTCATCTCAAACTAGGACGGAGCTTATGGCACTCTCTGACAAGGCCAGGTACACATGGAACGTCTCTCTGTCTTTAGGTTTTAAGAGTAAAGGCGGACTAGATAGGTACTACATGAATTGTTGTTGGGCCTTCTCGCATTCGTCCGAGGACACCCCTGATGATAGGCTATAATATTGTATTTTAGTCGCTTATTGAACTCTAATTCACTACAGTTTATTTGTGTTTGAGATTTAATTGGTAGTGTTTTGCTCTTATTATGTGTGTTATGCCATGTAGGAGCGATTCTGAGTAATGTAGATGTTGTGGAGCTAATTCGAGCTATTTGGAGCTTTGAAGTCTGAGTAAAAGCCCAAGGTATTAAGCCGGGATTGTGTTCGGGGATCAATGGATGAATAGTGCACTTAGTGGGAGGAAAAAAGGTTAGCAGGAGGAAAACCAAGGTGTGCATATGCGCATGAGAGAACCCCAGTGCGCACTTGAGCGCGCAAGTGATGCAGTGTACTGCCAGGGGTGCGCGGTCACTCCTTATCTTCTCCCATTGATAACGTTCTTTGCTTATTCCTTATTTCGGTTGTCATTAGTCAATAGCTTTATATTCTTAATTAATTTTAGTTTGACATCTTATAAATCTCAATTGTTGATCATCTTGGATAGCAACCAAGCTAGAAACTACGAGAATACTATTAAATCCAATCCCTGTGGATAAGATATTATACTATACTATATTTGATTAGCAAACAGAATTTAAGTGTGTATTTTGCGCTCGTCCAATTTTGGCGACGTTGTCGGGGATTGGCAATCAATAGTGCTTGAAATAGTTTGTAGTGCTAATTCGGGAATTTTTTTTCCTTTTATTTCTATTTTCTCTTTTTACGTTTGGTGTTTATTGACTGTGCGCAGGTTACAGGTTAAGATTGGTGCATGACTCGAGCTTCTGCGAAAGAAGTTCTACCATACAAGCCAAAGATAGAAAAACAACTGCGACAGCTGAGGAAGGAAAGAAATCTCACAGATACGTTTGAAAAGGTTGGGCAATTCTCAACCAAAGAAACTATGGCTGGAAACGGTGATGATATTGTAGATTTTGGTGCAATAGAAGCAGCCCAACAA
The DNA here is from genome assembly GCF_000390325.3 of Nicotiana tomentosiformis. Taxonomy (NCBI): domain Eukaryota; kingdom Viridiplantae; phylum Streptophyta; class Magnoliopsida; order Solanales; family Solanaceae; genus Nicotiana; species Nicotiana tomentosiformis. Next base: position 43,137,688 of record NC_090822.1, read on the forward strand.
TGAGAAAAAGCTGCATGGGATGCTGAGGAAGCAACTATTAGACATGCATAGATTATCTATAAAAAAGAGAGGGACCGGAGAATTGCTCAAAATCAACCCTTGGTTGCAGAACAGTTCGGGAATATAGCTCCCATGCCTGGGCGATTATGCTAAACCGGTCTACAATCAAGGCTTATCAAGTGTTAGGCCACCTCCAATTACAGCCAACAATTTCGAGTTGAAGCAAGGATTGCTTCAACCATTCAGAATTGTTGTGTTTTTAAAGGAAAGATGAATGATGATCCAAAACACATCTAATGGACTTCGAAGAAATTATGAACACCTTTCAATACAATGGGGTGTCACAAGATGCAGTGTACTTAAAGGCATTCCCCTATTCACTTAAAGATGAAGCAAAGCAGTGGCTTCAAAGCTTGCCCATGGGATCGATCAGAACATGGGAAGAGATGACCAGAAAATTCCTTAATAAATATTTTTCCTCAGCTAAGATGGACAAGTTTGAAGAGAAATCCATAACTTCTACCAGAAAGAGACTTAAACTGTTTTTAAAACATGGGAGAGGTTTAAGGAGATTGTTAGGAAGTGTCAACATAGTGGAATTAAACTCTGGATGCAACTCTAGGACTTTTGGGATGGATTGACACCGGCCTCGCGTAGAACATTGAGCAATGTAACTGAAGGCCCTTTGACGAAGATGACTCCAGAGGAAATAGTTATAATTCTTGATGATTTATCTGAAGATGCTAATCAGTGGCCCTCTGAGAGTGCTGAAAGAAAAAGATTAACTTGTGTTCACCAAGTTGACGCTAATACATCTGTGCAGGTGCAACTTGATGTTATGGCTAAAGAAATACGAAAGTTGACCTTAGCATCGATACAAAGTGAGCCCCATACAGCCTGTGATATATGTGCAAGAGGACACCCTACTCATAGTGTCAAGCCTCAACGGAGGAAGTGAATGTTGCGGGAAATTATAATTTTAATGCACTGGGTCAGAAGCACCCCGATTTTTTATGAAGTTCACCTGGGGGTACCGGTAATGCATGGAAACAAAATAACCCTAGATTTCAGGGACAATGAGCTCATGGTTTTATGAATCAGTCGAGGCAGCAATTTCAACCTCAACAGCCCAATCAGCCTGGTCTAGAAGATCTCATGAAGGCCTTCATTGTGAAAATAGATGAAAGATTTGAAGTACAAGGGGCAGCAATTCGAAATTTAGAGAAACAAGTGGGACAGATTACAACAATATTATGTGAGAGGGCTCCAGGAACTCTCCCTGCTGATACTGAAAGAAATCCCAAAGAAATAGGGAATTTTGTAACCTTGAGAAGTGGGCAACTTTGAAAGACCCCACCCGATCCAAAAAGATATGAAACATGAAAAAGAAAGATGGGAGTAGCTGAAAAGTGATGACGACAAGAATAAGAAAGGCCCGATAAAAGCTGAGAAAAAGAAGAAAGAAATAAATCGAGAAGGGACGAACATGAGGAGAGCAAGCATATGCCTGCGCTACCTTTCCCTCAAAATCTAAGTAGAGAAAAGCTGGACAAGCAGTTTGAGATATTTCTGGATGTGCTGAAACAGGTTCATGTGAACTTACCATTCACAGAAGTGCTCTCACAAATGCCTTCTTATGCTAAATTCTTGAAAGAGATCCTTACGAAGAAGAGGAAAGTCTAAGAGACCTCAGTGGTCAAGCTCACAGAGTATTGTAGTGTGATATTGCAAAAATAAACTCCCACAAAAGTGTGGAGATCCAGGGAGTTTTACTATACCTTGCTCTTTAGAACTATTAATTTTGATAAGTCTTTATGTGATTCTGGTGCCTCAATTAATTTATTGCCTCTATCTATTTATAGAAAACTGGAGAAGGATATTGGAGAGATACGTTCTGCACCAATATCATTGTAGTTGGCAGACCAAATGACTTTAATGCCCGAGGAGATAGAGGAAGATGTGTTAGTTCGGGTTGATAAGTTCGTATTTCCTGTGGATTTTATAGTGGTGAATTTAGAGAAAAATAAAGAGATCCCCCTCATCCTAGGAAGACCATTCTTAGCGATAGGCAGAGCAATATTAGATATACATGAGAGGAAACTCATGCTTAGAGTGGATGAGGAGACTGTGAATTTCAAGATGGATGTAGAAAAGGGGGTGCAAAAAGGAAAACCAGCTGCAAGTATTGAGTGGAAAGTGAAGGGATCGAAAGAGAAGGCTGCAAGAAGAGAGAAAGTTAAGTATAGGGTGTACCCCAAAAAAGCTGAGAAGAATCTATCTGCATGGATGTGTGCATTTGTTCGGGCGCGAGGAATGGAGCCCGACTTTGACTCAGACCCCGACTAGATATTCAGGAAAGTTTCCTTTACCTCATGCTTTTTAATTGTGTGTCATGGGGACATGCCACAACTTAAAGTGTAGGGTGGGGGATATTTGTATGTATGCATGTATGTATGTATATTGTTATTTGTAGTAGTTGGAGATAGAAAAATTTGAAAAATTTTTAACTTTCAAATTTTTTCCGACAATGGATATTATCGATAGGTTTCTTGAGGGATTAAAGTCGAAAGGAAAAAGACAAAAAGATTTTCTTTTGTTAGGTAGTATAACAAGTCCCTCTTGGTTTTTCTTTGTGCCGCGGTTCTTTTTCAAGGGTTTTATTTGAATCGGGAGTAGTTAGTAGTAGTTTTTTTTTAGGAGTAGGAAACCTTGTGCTGTGATTTTAAATGAAAGCAATATCTCTTGACTTTATTGTGCCTTAAGAATAGTAAGCGCTTTAGTTGTGACGCTTAGGCTCAGTTTTTGACTCATGTATTAGTACCTTAAATTGGATGATCTTAACTTTGCTTAACTGCTTTGACTAGAGTGTCTTGATAGTCCAATCCTGAGTGATTTATGTGCCATATGTGTTTGAGGTTTCATATATTCTGTGCATTGCATTTGATGTCTTGAACTTGCCTCGTGTGTGTGCAATGCGAAATAGTAGTTTTACTCAGTCTTGAAAGTGATATAGTCATTTCTTTGTTGAGCCAGATATATGCTATTACCCACCTAATTGTTATGTGTCGTAGTTAACCCTTTTGAGCATGTAATCCTGTTTTTTTGGCAACCACATTACAAGCTTTACCCATTTATTTGAATTGACCATCTATTTAAACTTTGTACCTCTTGTGAGCACTTGAAATGGTTATGAACTTTGTAAAAGTTGAAGTGTGGGTGGTTAGATTGGATTTTGAGTGGAACTATTAAAATAAGGAGAAAGGTGCAATGTCTTGAAAAAGTAAGAGCCACTTGAATGGAATAAGAAAAGAAAACAATATAGTTATTGTGTTGTGAAAAATGTTCCTTGATAATGGAAACTTGATGTAATAGTGCTTAAAGAAGTAGGTAGTTAATGTATATTGATGTGAAGGTGGAGTTATGGTTTGACATAAGTGTGGGGTTTTGAATAGTTAAGTATATGTATTAAAATGCTTAGGGAGGTGTAGTCACTCTTATATCTAAATGTATCCTACCCATCCTGCAGCCTACATTACAACCAATCAAAGTCCTACTTGATCCTCGACTGAATGAGCTCAATTAGTAAAGTAGTACACTAAGGGCAAGCCTATGTCACGTCTTTTGTGGCACATGAATGTTGTTTCTGAGAGTGAGTGAATTCATTCTATTTGGAGTTCCTAATTGTTCTTAAATTTCACTATGTATGGAACTACTCTCTATTGTTGTGTGAGGGCACTTGATTCATGAAGAAAAGGTAATGCCATTGACCTCTGTGTTAGAGTAAGTGAGCGGGTTATGAAAAGTGTGTGGTGCTTTTGTGTCAAATCTTGAGGCGAGAATGTTACGGTATTATGCTTAATCTGTTTTAAATATTCTTGATATGATGAGTTATGAGAGTTGTTGAAAATGGGGCGTGTCTATATGAAGTGTAGTTTGATTCCTCATGGAAGAGTAATGGTTTAAGTGTGGGGTGTTGATGGTAGGTAATAATATCTTGTTTTAGTCGCTTATGTCACTCTAATTCACTGCACTTTATTTGTGTTTGAACTTTAATTGGTAGTGTTTTACACCTATTGTGTGTTTTATGCCTTGTAGGAGCGATTCCGAGTTATGTAGATGTTTTGGAGCTAATTCGAGCTATTTGGAGCTTTGAAGTCTGAGTAAAAGCCCAAGGGATTAAGCCGGGGTCGTGTTCGGGGATCAATAAACAAATAGTACACTTAGTGGGAGGAAAAAGAGTTGAGCAGGAGGAAACCCCAGGTGTGTGACCGCGCATGAGAGACCCCCAGTTCACACTTGAGCGCGCAAGTGACGCAGTGTACTGCCAGGGGTGCACGTCCATGTGCGCGGTCATATCTCCAGGTGCGCGTCCGCGCACAACTGCTTTCGGGAACTTTACCCAGGCCTATTTTGGTAAATTTGGAGGCGACTCCTTTTGACCTATATGAAGCCTAGCTCGTCTCAAAACAAGGTATCTTGGATTTTGGAGCAACCTTTGGAGAGAAGAATGCAAGGAAACAACGGAGACTCTAAATACTTCATCCAATTCATTCAATACAGAAGTTTGGTTGATTTTGGGAATTGTAATGTCTTCGTGTTCTTCTAATACTCTTGTGATAAACAACTTCTCCACTATGGACTAGTTCCTGATGGTAGGCTATAATCTCATGTTTTAGTCGCTTATTGCACTCTAATTTACTGTACTTTACTCCTTTTGAGCTCTAATTGATAGTGTTTTACACTTATTGTGTGTCTTATGCCTTGTAGGAGTGATTTCGAGCTATGTAGATGTTATGGAATGAATTTGAGTGATTGGGAGCTTTAAAGTATGAGTAAAATCCCAAGGGATTAAGTCGGGATCGTGTTCGGGGGGTCGAGGACCAAGACTGGACGTCAAAAATCGAGATTCAGTCCGTACTCTGAGAAAAGTCCACAACCGCGGCGCGTAGGGTGCCACGCTGCCCGAATCTCTACTGCCTGTCAAAATTAACTCTCTGAATTTCCCCACTAATACCCTGCATGGCGCGTCATCACATGCGGCGCACCTGTATAATCTTTATAGAGTGAAAATCTAATTTCGTCTAGGAGAAGATGATTTCATCTGGGCCCGACCCTACTTGGTATAAATACATGGAAAAATATTATTTTCTAGACTTTTAACACATATTCGACCTAAGGAGGCTAAGGAGGAGTTGGAAGGATACGAGCACAAGGATTTCATCATTCCGTCCTCACTCAAGACCCGAGTTTGGATTGATTTTATGTTTTCCTCTACTGTAATTTTATTTGTGATGAATTTCTCTATATCTATGGAGTTGTTCTCTTTAGGGTTTGATGGATTTGGTATATTGATGATTGCTTGTGGATTATAACTCTAGTTTTATGTATTGAAGCATTTTTGGATGATTTAATTATTGCATCTATACTCACTAGTTCATGTAATCGAGAGAGGCATAACTTGTGATATCGTTGCATTATATTATTGGTTGAGTTCTTTAATGCTTCTTAGTAATCGAGAGAGACTAGTTGAATCTTTCATTAAACCTAGTTAGGAGGATAAATGAGAGAGGTTCTCCTAAAAACCAATCCACTACGCATTCTTGCATATCTTCACGTGCTTAAATTGGTTCATCTTGTGAGGTTAAGACTAAATCGAGAGAGGAGATTTTGCTGACCGTTGAACTAATAATTGAGTGAATTCGATAGACTCACTTAAATATTAGAAGTGAATTACCTAGAGTTAGATCCAAAACAATTATCTTGCACCTATCCTATCAACCCTTATCTTTTCCCATTGATTACTACCTTGCTTACCTTTGTTACGATTTTCATTAGACAATAACTTTAGATTCTTAGTTAATTGCAGTTAGAAATTATATAAATTTCAATTGTTGATCATCTTGAATACCAATCAAGCTAGAAAATACAAGAATACTGTTTAAATCAAATCCATGTGGATACGATATTATACTATATTATATTTGACTTGTGAGCATTATTTATGTGTGTTTTGTGCTCGTCAAATTTTGGCGTCGTTGCCGAGGATTGGCAATCAATAGTGTTTGAAATAGTTTTTGGTGCTAATTTAGGAATTAGGTTTTATTTATTTATTTTTTCTTTTCTTTTCTTTTTCCTTTTCTATTTTATTTCCTTTATTAGTTAACTTCTTTTCAAGATTTTTTTTGTAGTACCTAACAAGTTAGAGAAGATACTGTAGATTTTGAACTCTAAATGTTGTGAAGATGGAGTACAACCAGCCTAAGAAAATATTTGAATAGTTAGCAGCTGAACATTATCGGCGGTCGGTTATGTGTTTTAAATGCGGTGGAAATCATCTACGGGCTAACTGTCAACCAGGTATGTATTCTTCCTATGGTTCGTATTTTGAGGAGTCTCACTCTGTTTCTAGTTCGTACATGTATGAGGATTCATATGGGCACAACTCTGACTCTGGTTGGGATGAATTCCCTTATTATGACTGGAATGAAAGCAAAGTGAGACAAACACCTCAAGAGGATAATGGTAGTTTAGAAGCGCTTATTAATAGGTTCATGAATAGTGTTGAAGAAAGGTTTATACAAAATGATAAAGCTATTAAGAACCTAACAACGCGAGTGAGTCAATTAGTAAGTATACTTTCAGAAAACTCATTGCGTTGTGATGGTGAATATATTGAGGAGATACCTTGTGAGAATGAGCCTACTCAAAAGGAAGAGCATCCACAGAGAGAGTTGTCCACTGTTCAATAGGACTCTGATTCAACTGAGATGATTGAAAATAAGAATGTGGTTGAATGTGAAGCAATGAAAGAAGAGTTCAAACCCCCGTCCACCTTTCCACATTTGCAACCTTTAGTAGAAGAGAATGAGAAATAAATGGTCTTGGACATACACCAGAAATATTCACTTGACCTTTCTTCTTTGTTTTCTTATTCTAACCTTAATCATGTGGATTTTATTTTTGGAGATTTACAGGAATATGTATGGATTGATCATGTGAAAGAATGTAAAAATAATTTAAGGATCATCATGAACGAGCAATTCACTGCTTAAGATGAGGACAAGAAAGAAAGAAAAGAGCGGGTCTTGCAGGTATCCTCAGAAGAATTGGGCTTAATGAGCTCCACAAAAAATCCCAAGGAGTAAAAACAAGGAATTAATTTAGAATTAGGGGTGGAGTTCATAAGTTCTCGGAAAACAAAAAAATTTAGGAAAATTTCCTTTACCTTATATTTTTTAAGTGTGTGTCATGGGGACATGCCACAACTTAAAGTATGGGGTGGGGGATATGTTGTATGTATGTATGTATGTATACTAATTTTATTTTTTTTATTGTGTTAGTTTTAGTAGAAAGAGATAGAAAATAAATTGAAAAAAAGATACAAATTAAAAAAAGTTTAAAATTTTTTATTCTTCCCGAAATTGGATATCATTGATAGGTTTCTTGAGGGAGTAAAGTTGAAAGAAAAAGACAAAAAGATTTTCTTTTGTTAGGCAGTGTATTAATTCCCCCTTGGTTTTTTTTTGTGCCGCAGTTCTTTTCCAAGGGTTTTGTTTGAACCGGATATAGTTAGTTTTTATTTTTATTAGGAGTAGGAAATCTTCTGCTATGATTTAAATCGAAGACATTGTCTCTTAACTTTATTATACATTGAGAATAGTGAGTGCTTTATTTGTGACGCTTATGCTCAGATTTTAACTCTTGTATAAATACCTTAAAGTGTATGATCTTAACTTTGCTTAACTGCTTTGACTAGAGTGTCGTGATAGTCCAATCCTGAGTAAGTTATGTGCCATGTGTGTGTGAGGTGTGCATTGCATTTGATGTCTAGAACTTGCCCCGTGTGATTGCAAAGAGAAATAGTAGTTATATTCAGTCTTGGAAGTGATATAGACATTTCTTTGTTGAGCCAGTAATAAGCATTTGCCCACTTAATTATTATGTATCCTAGTTAACCCCGTTGAGCCTGTAATCCTGTTTCTTTAGCAACCACATTACAAGCCTTACCCATTTGTTTGAATTGACCATCTATTTGAACCTTGTACCTCTCGTGAGCATTTGAATTTATTATGAACTTTGTAAAAGTTGAAGTGTGGGGTGGTTGGTTTGGCTTTTGAGTGAAACTATTGAAATAAGGAGAAAGGTGCACTATTTTGAAAAAAAAAGAGCCACTTGAATTGAAAAGAGAAAAAACAAATAAGTGTATGATTGTGAAACATATTCCTTGATAGTGGTAACTTGATGTAATTATGCTTAAAGAAGTAGGGAGTTAACGTATATTGATGTGAAGCTGGAGTTTTGGTTTGACATAAGTGTGGGGTTTGAATAATGAAATGTATGTATTAAAGTGCTTAGGGAGGTGTAGTCACTCTTATATCTAAATATATCCTGCCCATCCCGCAAACTACATTAAAACCAATGAAAATCCTACTTGATCCTTGACTGAATGAGCTCAATTAGTAGAGTAGTACACTACGGGTAAGCCTATGGTACGTCTTTTGTGGCATATGAATGTTGTTTCTGAGAGTGAGTGAATTCTTTCTATCTTGAGTTCCAAATTGTTCTTAAATTGTATTGTGTGTGGAACTACTCTCTATTGTTGTGTGAGTGCATTTGATTCATGAAGGAAGGTAATGTCGTTGACCTCTGTGTTAGAGTAAGTGAGCAGATTATAAATAATGCGGGGTGTATTTGAGTCAAATCCTGAGGCTAGGATGTTACGTTATTGTGCTTAATCTATTTTAAATATTCTTGGCGATTTGAGTTAGGAGAGTTGTTTAAAAAAGTCGTGTCGTTATAAAGTGTAATTTTATTACTCGAGGATGAGCAATGGTTTAAGTGTTGGGTGTTTATTGTAGGCTATAATCTCATGTTTTAGTCGCTTATTGCACTCTAATTTGCTGTACTTTACTCGTTTTGAGCTTTAATTGATAGTGTTTTGCACTTAATATGTGTTTTATGCCTTGTAGGAGTGATTCCGAGCTATGTAGATGTTATGGAATGCATTTGAGTGATCTGGAGCTATGAAGTCTGAGTACAAGCTCAAGGGATTAAGCCGAGATTGTGTTCGGGGGGTCGAGGACCAAGTCTGGACGTCAAAAATCGAGATTCAATCCGTACTCTGAGAAATATCCACAACCGCGGCACATGGGGCAGTGCGTGGCGCGCCGCGGCTGCCCAAATCTGATTTCCCCACTAATTCCTTGCATGGCGCGTCGCCCCATGCAGCACGCCTGTGTAACTTTTACATAGTGAAAATCTAATTTCGACTAGGAGAAGGTGATTTCGTCTAGGCCCGACCCTACTTGGTATAAATACATGAAAAATATTATTTTCTCGAATTTTGACACATATTCGGTCTAAGGTGGCTAAAGAGGAGTTGAAAGAACATGAGCACAAGGATTTTATCATTCCGTCCTCACTCAAGTCCCGAGTTTTGAATGAATTTATGATCAATTTCTCCATATCTATGGAGTAGTTCTCTTTAGGGTTTGATGGATTTGGTTTATTGATGATTGTTTGTAGATTATAACTCTAGTTTTATATATTGAAGCATTTTTGGATGATTTAATTATTGCATCTATACCCACTAGTTCATGAATAGAGAGAGGCATAACTTGTGATATCTTTGCATTATATCGTTGGTTGAGTTCTTTAATTCTTCTTAGTAATCGAGAGAGGCTAGTTGAATCTTTTATTAAACCTAGTTAGGAGGATAATCGAGAGAGGTTCTCCTAAAGACCAATCCACTACTCATTCTTGCATATCTTCACGTGCTTAAATTGGTTCATCTTGTGAGGTTAAGACTTAATCGAGAGAGGAGTTTCTGCTGAACGTTCAACTAATAATAGAGTAAATTCGAGAGACTCACTTAAACATTAGAAGTGAAATACCTATAGTTAGATCCCAAACAATTATCTTGCATATATCCTATCAACCCCTATTTTTTCCATTAATAACTTTCTTGCTTACTTTTGTTGTGATTGTCATTAGTCAATAGCTTTAGATTCTTAGTTAATTGTAGTTAGAAATCATAGAAATTTCAATTGTTGATCATCTTGAATAGCAATCAAACTAGAAACTACAATAATATTGTTTAAATGCAATTCCTATGGATACGATATTATACTATACTATATTTGACTAGCGAACATAATTTAAGTGTGTGTTTTGTGCTCGCCAGTTCCAATTAGGGTTTGATGGATTTGGTGTCTTGATAATTGTTTGTGGATTATAACCCTAGTCTTATGTATTTAAGCATTTTTGGATGATTTAATTGTTGTATCTTTATTCACTAGTTCATGTAATTGAGAGAGGCATAACTTGTGATATCTTTGCATTATATTGTTGGTTGAATTCATTGATTCTTCTAACTAATCGAAAGAGGCTAGTTTAATCACTGATTAAACCTAGTTAGGAGAATAATCGAAAGAGGTTTTCCTAAAGACCAACCCATTATGCAATCTTGCACATCTTCACGTGCTTAAATTGGTTCATCTTGTGAGGTTGTGACTTAATCGAGAGAGGAGTATTTGCTGAATGTTTGAACTAATAATTGAGTGAATTCGAGAGACTCACTTGAATATTAAAACTGAATTATCTAGAGTTAGATCCCGAATAATTATCTTGCACCTATCATATCAATACCCTATCTTCTCCCATTGATAACCTTCTTTGCTTATTCCTTATTTCGATTGTCATTAGTCAATAGCTTTAGATTCTTAGTTAATTTTAGTTAGACATCTTATAAATCTCAACTGTTGATCATCTTGGATAGCAACAAAGCTAGAAACTATGAGAATATTGTTTAAATATAATTCCTGTGGATACGATATTATACTATACTATATTTGATTAGCGAGCAGAATTTAAGTGTGTGTTTTGCGCTCGTCAACCCCATGGAGTATTTTCTTGAGTTCAACTTCATGTTGTATTGTCATAAGAGTATGAAGGCTTGATCTAAAAGTTCTAAATGTTGTTCAGCCTTTAGAGATTTAGCTAGCATGCCATCTATGTACACTTTATAGTTTTTCCTAAGTGATAAACAAATATTTTATTTACGAGCCTTTGATAAGTGGCTCCTGCATTCTTAAATCCGGCTATAATTAAAGTAAATATTCAATTGATTTATTGGTTAATGACAAAAAGTTAATGTTAGGTATAAGAACACTGATAACTGTAATGTAGCAAGCATACGTAAGCAATCTACTTGAGGACTGTAGCAACATAAGAGTATTATGTGTAGACACCATTTTTAAGATTAAGGGATTATTGTTACTAAATTGTCACGACCCCAAATCCACTAGTCGTGATGGCACCTAACCTAACCCGCTAGGTAAGCCAATTAACCTCTTCCAATTCCAATAACAATTAATAAAGCGAGTAAGTAAAGAAATATCTGAATCTTATACATTCCCCAAGGACTAGTAGTACAAATCATGAGCTTCTAAGAATAGAATTTACAAAGCTGAAATGAAATAAATATATCGTCTGTTTGAAAAGTACATAAACAGAGTTTTATATATCTAAAGCTACCACGAACAAGGGGCAACTACAACCGGGACATAGGTACATCTTCAATCCAGCTCCCATCGAACATAGCAACATCAGCAACAAACATCTGCACGCAAGGTGCCGAAGTGTAGTATGAGTACAACTGACCCCATGTACTAAGTAATAACAAATCTAACCTTAGGTTGAAAGTAGTGATAAGCTAACACAAGGTCGGGTCCAATACCAATATCCCACAATAGTTCATAACAATATAATACAAGCAATAAAAGATGTATTTCAGAAGTAAAGTGCTTAGCTCGTTCACAGTTCCAGAAAATAGTCATACTTTTAAAGTATCTTAGTGAAAACCCAAATCTTTTACTGAAAATGCCAAAGTAAGTTTGAAAACTGTAATTTTTTCAAATATCCTTTCCACAATAAATAAGATGTTTCATTTTTCTTTCCAGATAGCAAGTGTGAAATACCTCTCTATGCCCACATATCAATGTGTGTAAAAAGTCATGACTGACGTGATACCGTACAGCATGAGAAAAATATATCTTTATGCCTATATGTCATGTGTGCATGCCAATGCCACGTATCTCAGAGATGAATCATGTACTCATACTCTCAGAGCACTCAATCTCACTGTCTCACACTTTCCACTCATCATGCTCAACCACTCGGTACTGTATATGGCCCATACGGCCTAGGGAATATCCATCCCGGAATATATATATATCACTGACCATGAGTCACTCAGTACCGAGGAAGGCCAATCCGGCCCCACGGAGAAGATCCATCTCCATGTATATAAATTCTTCGGACAAGATCCATGTCCAGGGAAGATCTATCCCTCAATATAATCTACTGCGATCACTGGGGGTATGTACAGACTCCGGAGGGGCTCCTACAGCCCAAGAGCTATCATAAGCTAGATCCAGGCATAAATCAATATAGCATGTTGTGGCATGCAGCCCGATCCCATAACTATAACCCATAATCAGGCTCTCGGCCTCACTGAGTCATCAATCTCTCCAGTCTCACTCACGAGCTCACAATGTCATGAAACTAGCCCGACAACAATGATATGATTTATCAATATATAACAACTAAGACTGAGATATGATATGAATGCATGAATATGACTGAGTACGAAATATCAATGAAATCAGTGAAATGACAGCAAGAAACGACCACTATGAGTCCTAACAGTATCGGCATAAAGCCTAAACATGATATCTAGCATGATTGACAGCTCAATTACTTTATCACGTGGTGAAAACACGGATATCAATAAAATAGGGCCACTATACAGTGCAATGGAAACAACGGAGTCCCAATTCACATGGTGCACACCCACACGCCCGTCACCTAGCATGTGTATCACCTCAATACCAATCACCTAACACGTATTACGGGGTTTCATACCCTCAACACTAAGTTTAGAAGAGTTACTTACCTCGAACAAGCCAATACCAATGTCGAGCAAGCCAAGAGAAGCTCCAAAGATGCCATCACGCGCGTAGCAACCTCTGAACGGCTCAAAACTAGCCTAAAGCAACTCAAATACATCAAATAAAGCCCAAGGAAACAATTTCAAATGATAAAGATCGAATCTTTAATCAAAATCCAAAATCGGCCAAAAATCACCCCCGGGCCCGCGCCTCGTAACCCAACAAAACTCACAAAATCTGATAACCCATTCAATTATGAGTCCAACCACACTAGTTTCACTCAAATCCAACTCAAATTCGATGTTCAAAACTCAAAAATTCATATTATGAAATTTTAGGCCAAAACCTCCAATTTCCTCTTTAAAATTCACAACCAAATTACCAAAAACGAAGGTAGATTCATGAAATATAACCAAAACCGAGTAGAGAACACTTATCCCAATCCTTGGGATGAAATTTGCTCAAAAATTTGTCTCAATCTGAGCTCCATAGCTCCCAAAATGAAGACAGAAACAAAACCCTCGATAATATAGCTTCTGCCCAGCGATTCCGCATTTGCGGACAACTTGTCGCATCTATGACCACCACTTTTGCGATAAAACTGCGCTTCTGCGAAAACAACTGACCCAGCAATCCCTCGCATATGCGGTCTTTAAGCCGCATCTGCGATCGCGCTTCTACGCACTTGAACCGCATCTGCGGTTGTGCAGGTGCGTCCACCCGCACCTGCGATCCTCACACCCAGCTCCCCTTCACGCTTCTGTGACTCCTCTGTCGCTTTTGTGATCATCGCACCTGCGCAAACCAGCCGCAGGTGTGATGACACCAGAACCAGTAGCTTAGCAAAATCCAAAAATGCAATGAAATGATCTGAACCTCGTCCGAAACTCACCCGAGCCCCTCGGGACCCCGTCCGAACATGCCAACAAGTTTTGTAACACAATACGGACCTACTCTAGGCCTCAAAACACACATAACAACATCAAAATGACGAATCATACCTCAAATCGAAATCTATGAACTTTGAACTTCAAACTTCCACAACCGATGCCGAACCCTATTAAATCACGTCTGATTGACGTCAAACTTTGCACACAAGTCCCAAATGACATAACGAAGCTATTCCAATTCCCGGAATCATAATCTGAATCCGATATCAAAAATTCCACTCCCGGTCAAACTTTCCAAAAATCAAACTTTCGTCATTTCAATCCGAATTCCACTACTGACCTCTAAATCACAATCCGGACGCGCTCCTAATTCCAAAATCACCCAACGGACCTACTGGAACCATCAAGACTCCGTTCCGGGTTCAAATTTATAAAAAGTCAAACTTGGTCAACTCTCCCACTTTAAAGCTTCAACAATGAATTACATTCTTCCAATTCGATTCTGAATAACCTGAAAAATCAAAATCAACGATTCACATAAGTCATAATACATCATACGGAGCTACTCATGCCCGTAAACTACCATGCGAAGTGCAAATGCTCAAACGATCGGTTGAGTCGTTACATTCCCCCCCCCTCCCCACTTAAACATACGTTCGCCCTCGAACGTGTCCAGAGTTGTTCTCAAAGTCATCAACCGCCGTGTAACCTTACCATGCACATACCCGGGGGTGATCTCACGTAACCCTATCCCATATAGGTCTGATAACATAACATAACTGAGATTTCCTTAATTTAACCTAGCCCATAAGACTTAGAATCCAATTCCCTACATCCGGAACTTTCTATAAGAAAAGAATCTCGCATCGACACTCTGTATAAGTCTGAACAAGCTATATCAAGCCATATCCATAACCCAAGATGTAATCACATGATTTACCGCATAACTCAAATACTCATAGCAATGATTTCTAATAACAGCAGTTGTCCAAAACAACCCAATTCCGGTTATAAACCTCATGTCAAACCAAACCTCATCCTAAAATCTTCGTACACTGCCGATGATGAAAGAAACATGCAGAACTCATAACCATTCATCAGATCAACCAGTCATGAAACTTCCTCTCCTTCGACAAGAACTATAGCAAATTTCTAAGCCAACTTTCGATATTATCTTTCCAACTATGCTGTAATTTAATCCATTAGTATCCATACTAGGTCCAATGACCTCATCTCATCCAACACGACCACTCTAGTGACATGACACACCCATACAATCTAAAGCCATAACCCGTGCAATCCGTGCACCAATAAGAAACATTCCCAATGTACTCAATCATAGAAAAAAAATGACTCATATGAGAGAACTGTCCCACAAGCTCCTCAAGTACCACCACAATGCAATGCTAAGAACCTACCACACATCGTAGAACCAAAACACACGAATCTAACACAAGGGATCATATCTCAACATAACTCCGCTGCAATGTGTGACCCCATCCAAACACTGATCCATATGAAATACCTCAGCCACCATGCTCAAAATCAATAACCACCTGCAATCCGACATCAAGTACTCAAAGTGCATTACCATAACCATGGAGAAGCAGATGACACAATGCCACACAAAACCCGAAAGAACATAACCAATACGCCCTCAATCATGCAATACCCAACTACTCATCTCGCTCAAATTCTACTATAAGACCACAATAGAACCGCATCATGTGTGCCTAAAACCAACGAATCACAACTCCTCGTAGCATAGAAGAGTAACTCACAGAAAATTCCAGAACAAGAATAAGCTCAGAAACATTTGAATGACACATCCCTCAACAATAGCATTATGGAGCCAACCAATCTAACTCGATGTAGAATACACATCCTAATTGGGACTACCAATGGACCCCCAAATCAACTACGGGCACCCACAAATAGATAAATAAACCTCTGAAAGCCTACAATTGACTGAATCATAACACATTCTATCATCTGGTTAGCTTCAGCCACGACTTCACAGTCCACAACCATGAAACAGTCTGCTCCTGAGAACTCCCGGTCTCCAAATCCATAGAACACACGAATCACCATATTTGATCCCAACTCCACCGCCATAATGTCTAACACATCTCTCATATACGATCATCCCATGAGGAATACTTCTAAAATTCTTCCGTGCCACATAGAAAAATTTGAATATCAGTAGTCGATTAACGAGGAGAGTGTCGCATTACCAGTGAAGTATCCATACATCAAAACACATTGCCCCTTCTGAAATGTATACTCTCATCAAGCCATACCAAATAGTAATATCATTTACCTAGTCATCTAAAACCGTCCATGCTGCCTATGAATTTTATGACCTTCCCTTCCAAAACAGAACTGTGATCCCGCTCACGTAAATCTCAATCCCACACAACACACCGCATATACCATGCCATCATAAGAAAAGTACGAAAACTTCATAGTCCACTCCGAGTCACAAGCAGAATACATACCGTTCAGTCAAAAACCTTCAATTTGATCTCACCCAGGAGAAAATCACTATACACCACATGCTCCCCACGCCAGTAGAAAATATACCCCTCGAACCTTGGTAAAAACCATTGAGAACTCTTCGAACCCATTTGCACATAACCAAGCTATCAGAATCAAATCTCTCTAACTCAACCCAGCCACGCAGGTTGCCAAAACCCAAGAGCATTGCCACGAAACAACTGTAGAGACTAGCCACGTCGTAAGTACCCAAAGAACCGATTATATTCATTACTGTGCTAACCCAACCTACTACCAAGTTGTCCTATTTCTCCAAGTCCTTTCCAAATTGCCTTCAAATTAATATTTCTCCTTGCTAGAACACCACGATCATTAACAAAAGTTCACCACACAAGAGAACTTAGTATAAAACCATAATGCCCTAAGGCCTATAAGCCGCTGACTTCCCTCTTGAGCACCCCGAAGCACCACAACCAAGACACCCACTCTAGAGATACCTTATGTGAACCTAAAATTGTTTCCTTCACCTTCTTAATACTGAAATGCATAATCCCCAATGATAAAAAAAATACCACAAGTCTCGACGTCGTCCAATGCAAATATCAAATCCTAGCCATATACCAATCCGAAATTCCCAATTGGTACATATAATTCTTGAATCCATTAGAACCACTCGCGAGAGTCATCCACTCTACTCAAATCTCAACTGCACCGCCCTAAATGGGCCAAACAACTGGTGCCCCATTGGCACGATGACACCCAAAGGAGTAACCCCACCTTAACATGACCAAGCAAATTCCTACTCCACGCACACTACTTCTTTCACTACTAACCACTCAATCATTCCATGATTCCCATATACCCATAGAGTGTAATATAACCTGTATCCAGGAATTTCTTTACTCAAGTAATCCTCAATCTCAACCCCTGCAGTCATAGCTGATTCACCAGTATACCTCAAACCGAAACCAATACAACACATAATCGTGCAGTCAACTCGTCGATAGAAGACTCCCCCACTTGGGTCAATGCCATAGATCAAAACACACAGTAACTCACAATGCCCATACTCTATTACTGCCATAATACCGCGGTGAAATTCGACTAAATCCTTCATCAGCTCATGCAACACAAACCATCTAGTACCTAAAATCATCTGCAAATCTCGCATTCACCCTCGTGATGGTTAAGCCAACTTCCACAAGGGATCCAAATTCAAATTGCAACATATATCATTCACTGGTAAAAGAAAACTCTCTACAAAACATCATAGGGATCGCATAACCTCAGGACACCTCGCAGGAGATAACCCACCTATTTTGCCTCAAACTGACATCTCTCTATACCCTTCCACAGTCACAACTACTACGCAATAACTTAATCTTATCGATTCCGAACTCATCAACAAGACATGACAATCTACTTCACTCCACAACTAAACAACATGAGAGGTCCTTTAACATACCCATAACTCGAGGCCATACGCCATATCAAGACAGAAATCAAACACCCAATAGTTCCTTCTACATCTCAAGTAAACTCTTCTCGTCACATTCGAACAATCTGAATACATCTCGCAGTCATATCATACTCACCACATAGTCATCCAATCACAAATTCCACTAACATGAACACCACCGGACATATAAGTCCCAAAAGTACGTTCTCACACAACCGAAATCTCTATGCTCAAGTTACCGTCAAAACCCGACCTCAAGTCCTCCAGACTGGCCCATCATCAGCACACCAAAATCACATCTCGCACCTCAACCATGGAATCATAAGCCGTCATTGCACAGCTGATACCGAGCGCTCATGTGCGCATACGAATGTGTGGAAGGAATTCAAAGGGTTACGCTTCAAGCTGAATCAATATCGCACAATAAGGAAAGAAAGATGGGAAGTATATCCTAAATGTCTTGTAGCCTCTCGAAGATAGGTATTGACATCATCATACCGATCCGCAAAACTCTACTAGACACTTGCTCATGACTTGTAAAACCTATGAACCTAGAGCTCTGATACCAATCTGTCATGACCCCAAATTCATTAGTCATGATGGTACCTAACCCAACCCGCTAGGTAAGCCGATTAACCTCTACTAATTCCAATAACAATTAATAAAGCGATTAAGTAAAGAAATATCTGAATCTTATACATTCCCTAAGGACTAGTAGTACAAATCATGAGCTTCTAAGAATAGAATTTACAAAGCTAAAATGAAATAAATACATCGTCTATTTGAAAAGTACATAAACAGAGTTTTATAGATCTAAAGCTACCATGAACAAGGGGCAGCTACAACTGGGACGCATGTACATCTTCAATCCAGCTCTCATCGAACACAGCAACATCAGCAACCAACATCTGCACACAAGGTGCAGAATTGTAGTATGAGGTCAACCGACCCTATGTACTCAGTAAGTAACAAACCTAACCTTAGGTTGAAAGTAGTGACGGGCTAACACAAGGTCGGGTCCAATACCAATATCCCACAATAGTTCATAACAACATAATATAAGTAATAAAAGATGTATCTCAGAAGTAAAGTGCTCAGCTCGTTCACAGTTCCAGAAAATAGTCATGCTTTTCAAGTATCTGAGTGAAAACCCAAATCTTTTACTGAAAATGCCAAAGTAAGTTTGAAAACTGTAATTTTTTCAAATATCCTTTCCATAATAAATAAGATATTTCATTTTTCATTCCAGATAGCAAGTGTGAAATACCTCTCTATACCCACATATCAATGTGTGTAAAAAGTCATGAATGACGTGATACCGTACAGCATGAGAAAAAATGCATTTCTATGCCTGTATGTCATGTGTGCATGCCAATGCCATGTATCTCATAGATGAATCGTGTACTCACACTCTCAGAATACTCAATCTCACTGTCTCACATTTTCCTCTCATCATGCTCAACCATTCGGTACTGTAAATGGCTCATACAGCCCAAGGAATATCCATCCCAGAATATATACATCACTGACCATCAGTCACTCAGTGCCGAGAAAGACCAATCCGGCCCCGTGGAGAAGATCTATCTCCAGGTATATAAATCCTTCGGACAAGATCCATGTCCAAGGAAGACGTATCAATCGCGCTCACTGGGGGTGTGTACAGACTCCGGTACTGTATATGGCCCATAAGCCAGATCCAGCCATAAATCAATATAGCATGCGGCGATGTGCAGTCCGATCCCATAACTGTCACTCATAATCAGGCTCTCAGCCTCACTCAGTCATCAATCTCTCCAGTCTCACTCGCGGGCTCACAATGTCATGAAACTAACCCGACAACAATGATATGATGTATCAATAAATAACAACTAAAACTGAGATATGATATGAATGCATGAATATGACTGAGTACGAAATATCAATGAAATCATTAAAATGACAGCAAAAAACGACCACTATGGGTCCCAACAATATCTGCATAAAGTCTAAACATGACATCTAGCATGATTGACAGCTCAATTACTTTATCACATGGTGAAAATACGGATATCAACAAAATAGGACCACTATACAGTGCCATGGAAACAACGGAGTCCCAATTCACATGGTGCACGCCCACACGCCCGTCACCTACTTGTGTGTCACCTCGCCAAACAATGCTCCAAAGATACCATCACGCGTGTAGCGACCTCCGAACGACTCAAAACTAGCCAAAAGCAACTCAAATACATCAAATAAAGCCCAAGGAAACAATTCCAAATGATAAAGATCGAATCTTTAATCAAAATCCAAAATCAGCCAAACATCACCCCCCGGGCACGCGCCTTGTAACCCAACAAAACTCATAAAATCCAATAACCCATTCAATTATTAGTCCAACCATACTAGTTTCACTCAAATCCAACTCCAATTCGATGTTCAATACTCAAAAATTCATATTATGAAACTTTAGGCCAAAACCCCCAATTTCCTCTTTAAAATTCACAATCCAATTACTAAAAATGAAGGTAGATTCATGAAATATAACAAAAACCGAGTAAAGAACACTTACCCCAATCCTTGTGATGAAAATTGCTCCAAATATCGTCTCAGTCCGAGCTCCATAACTCCCAAAATGAAGAAAGAACCAAAACCCTCGATAATATAGCTTCTGCCAAGCGATTCCGCATTTGCGGACAACTTATCGCATCTACAAGCACCGCTTTTGCGGTAAAACTTCGCTTCTGCAAAAATAACTGGCCCAGCATTCCCTCGCAGGTCTTTAAGCCGCTTCTGTGATCGCGCTTCTGCGCACTTGAACCGCATTTGCGGTTGCGCAGGTGCGTCAAAGCACCAGCACCTGCAATCCTCACGCCCAGCTCCCCTCCATGCTTCTTCGACTCCTCTGTCACTTCTACGATCATCGCACCTGCGCAACCAGCCGCAGGTGCGATCACACCAGAACCAGCAGCTTAGCAAAAATCCAAAAATGCAATGAAATGATCCGAACCTCGCATGAAACTCGCCCGAACCCCTCGGGACCCCGTCCGAACATGCCAACGAGTTTCATA
This sequence comes from Nicotiana tomentosiformis, assembly GCF_000390325.3. Classification (NCBI taxonomy): domain Eukaryota; kingdom Viridiplantae; phylum Streptophyta; class Magnoliopsida; order Solanales; family Solanaceae; genus Nicotiana; species Nicotiana tomentosiformis. The sequence continues at coordinate 43,158,533 of NC_090822.1, forward strand.
ACACAATACGGACCTACTCGAGAGGCCTCAAAACACACATAACAACATCAAAATGACGAATCACACCTCAAATCGAACTCTATGAACTTTGAACTTCAAACTTTCACAGCCGATACTGAAACCTATCAAATCATGTCCGATTGACGTCAAACTTTGCACACAAGTCCCAAATGACATAATGAAGCTATTCCAATTCCCGGAATCACAGTCCGAATGCGATATCAAAAAGTTCACTTCCGGTCAAACTTTCCAAAAATCTAACTTTCGCCATTTCAAGCCAAGTTCCAATACGGACCTCCAAATCACAATCCGGACGCGCTCCTAAGTCCAAAATTACCCAACGGACCTACCGGAACCATCAAGACTCCGTTCCGGATTCAAATTTACAAAAAGTCAAACTTGGTCAACTCTCCCACTTTGAAGCTTCAACAATGAAATCCATTCTTCCAATTCGATTCTGAATAACTTGAAAAATCAAAACCGACGATTTATATAAGTCATAATACATCATACGGAGCTACTCATGCCCGTAAACTATCAAGCGAAGTACAAATGCTCAAAATAACCGGTTGGGTCGTTACACATATTATGAGTTTAAAAATGAAGATACACTGAACATTACACATAAAGAAGATGATTAAGTGACTTAGACAGTAAGACTAGGTTGGAACCAGAGTAGTCATATCATATCATGTCTAACTTAGATCTTTAGAGCACTATAGATATTGGTTTTTAAGAGAGTGACCATATTAATTTTCCAATGTGTAAGAGACAACGGTAGACCAAGATAACACAGGTGTTGAGCCATGATAGCATCTTCACACGTGGATTAGGATTTTCTTTGCAGTTTCCAATAGGTCCCAATGTCCAGTTGTGTGAGAAAGCACTGAAGTTTATATTTAGACTTTGTTACAGTTGAAACAATCAGTAAGTAGTTGTTTATTGTTTTCTTTCTTTTCTCCTCTGTTAATGCAGAATATAGGAAATTTTCGTCGATGGCTACTAAGCAAATATTTAAAGTTAGCATTACTACCAAAAGAGATCTAGGAATCCCTATGGTTGTCAGACGTAACAATCATGCAGATTAAATTATTTTCCCTTTCTTGGTTATCAACTCCAAGCTATTAAAATGTGCTACCACATGTTTCCAACAAATTCCGAGCCCTTTCAATGCCTATACAAAAATATTATGCCAAACGCTTGCAAGGAAATATATATTGTAGATAGAATTATTGTTCCCCTCTTCACAATTAATACGAATTTGAAATAAAGAGTTGGCACATTGATCGATAATTAATTTCATTCTAAATATGCGATTGGCCCAAAATCCAATTAGTTGTGATGACACCTAACTTCAACCCGCTAGGTAAGTCAATTAATAATGAACCAATTCCAATGAGATTCATTCAGAGAAGTAATAATAATATAACTATGCTTTTATACAAAGAATTCCCAAGGACTGATAGTACAAATCATGAGCTTCTAAGATTTAGAGTTTACAAAGCTGGTATGAAATAAATACATCATCTGTTTGAAATATACATGAACAGATTAATAATTCTAAAGCTACCAAGAACAAAAGGCAGCAATGACTGGAATGCAGGAACGTCTTCAATGCCAGCTCCCGCCATACACAGCAACATCAATGTCAAAAATCTGTACACAAGGTGCAGAAGTGTAGTATGAGTACAACCGACCACACGTACACAATAAGTAACAAACCTAACATTAGTTTGAAAGTAGTGACGAGCTGGAACAAAGGTCGGAGTCCAACTCCAATAGCCAACAACAATTCATAATAATATAATAAAAATTATAAAAGAAATAACTTAGAGATGTGATGTGATGCTCATTCACAGTTACGGAAAATAGTCATGCTTTTCAGGTATAACAGTAAAACCCAAATCTTTCACCGAAATCACCAAAATATGAGTAAGTCAGAAAACTTTGATTTTTTTTCCCAAAAAAATTCAGCAACAGATAAGATGAGTCAATTTTAGGTAGCATGAGCAAAGTACATCTCTATGCCTACATGTCAATGTGCATGTGAAGTCATAAATGTCACAAAATCGTGTAACATAAAGAAATACATCTCTATGCTTGCATGTCAAGTATGCATGTCATATGCAATGCGTCACACTGATGAACTCGTGTATTCACACTCTCAGAGTACTCAATATCACAGTTTTCACTCACACTCATCACGCTCAATCACTCAGCACACTCAGTCACTCAGCACCATACAGGGCAGATCCACCCCAAATGCTAATAAATCATGTTGCGGCGCGCAGCCCGATCCCATCGTGAATTAATAGCAATTGCGCTCACTGTGGGTGTGCAGACTTCGAAGGGGCAGATCCAGCCCAAGCGCTATAAAAAGTCAATCATGGCATGAATCAACAAAGCATGCTTCAGCGTGCAACCCGATCCCATCATGAATCAATAATACCTGTTGCGCCGTGCAGCCCGATCCTATCAATATTACTCACAATTCGGCTCTCAGGCCTTAACTCGGTCATCAATATATCCAGTCTCTCGGGCTCACAATGTCATGAAAATCAACCCAAAAATGATGATATGATGTATCAATAAATAGCAACAGAGACTGAGACATGATATGCAAATGAATGAGTGTGACTGAGTATGTAACTGCAATTCAAGAAAATAACTCAACAGCAGATATGACCTCGGTGGGTCCCAAAAGAATAAGCATATAGCCTAAACATGATTTCTAACATGGATCATGGCTCAATTACTCTAGCACGTAGCATGAATAGAAACAAGATTAGGTCACTACACAGTACCACAGAATCAATCGAGTCATAATTCACACGGTGCATGCCCACACGCCCGTCACCTAGCATGTGTGTCACATCAACACCAAACACGTAACACGTATATTCGGGGTTCATACCCTCAACACCAAGTTTAGAAGTGTTACTTACATCGAACAAGCCAAATTCAATACCGAGCAAGCCAAACGATGCTCCAAAAATATCATCTCGCGCGTACCTCTAAACGACTCAAAACTAGCCAAAAGAAACTCAAGAACATCAAATAATGCAAAAGGAAATAAACTCAATCAATAAAGGTCGAATCTTTAATCAAAAGTATAAAGTCAACCCAAAAAGTCAAACTCGGGCTCGCAGCTCGGAACCCAACAAAACTCAAAAAATTCGATAACTCATTCAATTATGAGTCCAATCATACTAGTTTCACTCAAATCCGACTCTGAATCGATGCTCAAAACTCAAAAATTTACTTTATAAAAATTTAGACAAAAAAGCCCCAATTTCTCATTTGAAATCATCAACCAAATGCGAAAAATGAGGATAGATTCACGAAATATGATCAAAACCGAGTAGCGAACACTTACCTCAATCCATATGATGGAAATCCTCTCAAAATCGCCCAAATTCGAGTTTCCTTGCTCCAAAAATGTAGTAATCAGCTTATAAAAATATTGCCCAATAAAAACACTAATGTGGTCGCTAAAAGTCCAAGTCTGGTAGCTAAAGGTACCAAATCTGGTCGTTAAAGGTGCGCACCAGAACTTGCTTGCACCAGCAATCTATTATTCACTAAAAAGCCTCTAACACCCTCATACCAACTCGGAATTCGATGATTCTTGATTCTATGAGTCACAAATAATAATACGAACCGAATCATTCAGTCAAAACTCAATTCGGAGCTTATTTGCCCAATGCGATACCAGCTTCGCTCGTTAAATAATTAACTCATGCTTCGCAGTAAAAACCCAATCGCGACTTAATAAAATTGGACCAAACATTTCATATTATTCCTATAAATCATTATCAAACTCCCGAAAGTCTCGAAATCAAATTTCGATTTCTAGAACTAAAAATGGACCTTTAAATCATTATATGCTTATGCTAAAAACAATGCCAAAACACCAAACATGTTAAAAACCCATCCGAAACTCACATGAGCCCCACGTGATCCCAGCCAAATATACCAACAAGTCTTAAAATATGATACAAACTTGCTCGAGTGATCAAAATAAAAACTAATATCAAAACTTTGAATCGCAACGAACTCAAGCTTTATAAAATTAAAACTTTTAATTTTTCAAAAACTAACGAAAAATGTGCCTACGCACCTCGGAATAACTTCAAATTTTGCACACAAGTCATAAATATTGTTACGAAGCTGCTCGAACTCTCGGAATCCAAATCGGGATCCGGTATCAATAAAATTCTAATTATGGCCAAATTTTGGAATTCAAAGCTTTTAAAAGTTAATAATGTTTCGGAAAATTATGCCAAATCACTTTGGGACCTTCAATTTAAAATTCGGGCATATACCCCAGTCCGAATTCACCATATAAAGCTAACGGAACTTTTAAAAATCTATTCCGGGGTCAAATACTCAAAAGTCAAACTTGGTCAACTATTCCAAATTAAAGCTTTCTGTCACGACCCCAAATTCCCTCCGTAGGATGTCGTGATGGCGCCTAGTCTCTAAGACTAGGTAAGCCTATCAATGCGGAATAACAATAGAAATTTGAAATAAATAAATATGTAATTTCACATATTTCCAACTCCCAAAACCTGGTAAGAATAAGTCACAAGCTTCTAAGAATTTATATTCAACGTCTATATATATCAGAGTCTAAAGAAAAATAAGGAAACAATATAATAAGGATAGAAGGGGACTCCGGAGTCTACGAACGCTGGAAGATATACCTCGAAATCTCCGTACACAGGTAGCTCACTAATATCTGAACAGGTAGGAAGTACCTGGATCTGCACAAAAAGATGTGCAGAAGCGTAGTATGAGTAAACCACAGCGGTACCCAGTAAGTGCCAAGCCTAACCTCGGTAGAATAGTGACGAGGTCAGGTTAGGCCCTGCTGGAATAACAAAAGACATGGTGAAAAATTTAACAATAAAATAATAACAAAGATAAAAATGGGAATGAATCAAGTAAGTGGTATATCACCATTAAATTACACAGAATAAGAGCAAATAATACCTCATAGAAAGAAATCAAAAATTTACAACTTTAAAAAAAATCACAACTATAATCAAAGGCAAATGCAGCCATAAAGGATTATCAACAAGGGCATTTCCGAGGTACCGCATCGTAGTCCCAATTCATAAATAAACTCACAATATCTCATTTCCTTATATCACCACGGGAGTCTTCACATTTAATTTTAAAGAAAATATTTTTTTTCCGAAATAGCATCCCACGTTTTAGCCACCCTTATCATACCGCATGACTTCTAGTAGTTCCCCTACTAGCCACGCATATCAAGCCACTCTTATCTCACCGCATGCGTTTCAACACCCAGACCTTATACCACCACATGCGTATTAATATCACAATTTGCACCTCAAGTGCCCAAATATTTCAACTTGCCAAAAAAAATCAACAACAATATTTTTCACAATAAAGAGCTCATGGCTCGTGCCAAAAATAAATTAACAATAATATTTTCCATAATAAGGAGCTCATAGCTCAATCACAATGTGTACGAAAATCTCACAAAATATTCAGCAAAAATAATATTTCACAAATTTAACACATTGTCTAAATGTCAAATTTTTAAATATAAAATACTTTATTTTTAATAATATTTAAATTAAGAAATCTATCCTTCAAATAAAGCACAGAACAAAAGGAACAGAGTTTCAACTAAAGAGGTAAAACACTTAGCAGGATTTGGTCAGGCAAATTTAAAATATGAAAATATATTAATGATGATGAATATAACAGAATAAAATAATTTAAAGACATAATCTTCCACATTTAACCCGTGTACACACTCGTCACCTCGTGTACACGACTCTCAACACATTATAATTATCACATCAATACTAATCTTAGGCAAATTTTCTCCCACACAAGATTAGACAAGTCGCTTACCTCAAACCACGCTCAACCAGTCAAGTAGTATGCCTTTTCCTCGATTTTCCAACTCCGATCGGCTCGAATCTAATCATAATTAATTCGATTCAATTAATACAAATTATAGAAATAAATTTCATAAGAAAATATAAATTTTCTAATAAAATCCGAAATTTAACCCAAAAACAGCCCGTGAGACCCACGTCTCGGAACCCGAAAAAGTTATAAAATACGAACACTCATTCAACCACGAGTCCAACCATACTATTTTTACTAAAATCCGACATCAACTCGACCTTCAAATCTTCAAATTAAACCAAGAAGGTTTTCTAAATCTTCTAACTTAATTCACCAATTAAATGTTAAAAACAACCATGGATTCGGGTAATTTGACCAATAATGAGTTAAGAACAAAATACGAACACTCATTCAACCACGAGTCCAACCATACTATTTTTACTAAAATCCGACATTAACTCGACCCTCAAATCTTCAAATTAAACCAAGAAGGTTTTCTAAATCTTCCAACTTAATTTACCAATTAAATATTAAAAACAACCATGGATTCGGGTAATTTGACCAATAATGAGTTAAGAACACTTATCCCATTATTTTTCTTGAAAATCTCCCGAAAATCGCCTTTCCTCGAGCTCCAAAACGGTAAAAATGGAAAATGTGACAAAGTCCCATTTTCAGAACTTAAACATTCTGCTCAGTGATTTCTTCTATGCGATCGCGGACCAACTCACGCGATCACGAAGCACAAATTTTCATTACCCAAAAATAACTCTATGCAATCGCGGAAAATTTCACGCGATCGCGAAGCACAGTCTCTGCAAGCCTACGTGATCACGAAGCATTAAGCGCGTGATCCAGCTCCTCCCTCTGTTCCTCTTCGCGAACGCGGCATAGCCCACGCGTTCGCAATGCACAGTGTTCTCAAGCTACGCGATTGCGGTTCCCTACGCGCAATCACATAGAGTAAAATCTCCACTACCCACTTAAGCCTACGCGATCGTGGACCTTCTCACGCGATCGCGTAAAAGAAAATCAGACCTGAGCACCAGAAAATTTCAGCAAAACACCAAGTCTAAAAATTAATCTGTTAACCATCCAAAACTCACTCGAGGCCCCCGGGATCTCAACCAAATCACCAACAAGTCCTAAAATATCATACTAACTTAGTCGAAGCCTCAAATCACATCAAACAACGCTAAAACCATGAATCATACTCCAATTCAAGCTTAATGAAACTTATAAATTCCAACTTCTACATTCGATGCCGAAACCTATTAAATCAAGTCCGATTGACCTCAAATTTTTTACACAAGTCATAAATGATATAACGGGCCTATTTAAATTTTTAGAATCGGATTTTGACCCCGATATCAAAAAGTCAACTCCCCGGTCAAACTTCCAAACTTAAATTTCTATTTTAGCCATTTCAAGCCTAATTTAACTACGGACCTCTAAATAATTTTTCGGACACGCTCCTAAGTCCAAAATCACCATACGAAACTATTGGAATCATCAAAATTCTATTGCGAGGTCGTTTTCGCATAAGTCAACATCCAGTTAATCTTTTCAATTTAAGCTTTCAACCTTGAGACTAAGTGTCTCAATTCATTCTGAAATCTCTCTAGATCCGAACCGACTACCCCGGTAAGTCACATAATAGTTATAAAGTACAGAATGAATAGTAAATAGGGAAATGGGGCTACAACTCATAAAATGACCGGCCGGGTAATTACACTTCCTAGTTGAGAATCATTCTTCCAAATAAATTCTGAATCTCCTGCAAAACTAAAACCGACGCTTTACACAGGTCATAATACACCATACGAAACTATTCGGGACTTCAAATAGCTGAACATAGTGCAAATGCTCAAAACGACCGGTCGGGTCGTTACAAAACAGATCCATTTCAATTTGTTTAAATCTTTTCAAGCACAAGGGTTAAATTGACTAATTTTCGATATGAATTTAGATACAGGTTCTTTAAGTTTTTGAAATAAAATTTATATATTTAAAAACTACATATAAAGTACTATAAGTCATAATAGTTAAATATTTAAAATATTTAAAAACTATATTTGAAAAGGATATAATTAAAGAAAATATTTTTTAACTTCCCCAATAATAATTGGTTCATTATTTTTGGAACATATGGATTATATAAATGGAGATATTTACGTGTTCATGAAGTGACCAAGTAATATCCCATTAGATATGCATATCGTTTTACGGAAAAAGAAATCCGTGTTTCCGTATTTCTTTTCTCCCTTTGAAATGATAAACATCAAAACTCCATGTCTAATGCCAAATCTAGTACTTGATGAAAATGTTCATGCATCGCTGGTCGTATTCCGAGAATTGAAACATTTTCTAGTAAGGAGCACTTTCCTTTAAATGAAAATTTAAATTAGTCGAATTAGTGAATTTCTATTAGTAAATGGTTGAAATTAAAACAAAAAGTTCATTCATGCAAATAAATTTGTGCCGTAAGTGAAACACGAAAAGCTCCTAGATTAAATATAATTTTTGCGCTTTTTGTTGGTTTTATGGCTCGACAACATGAATTCTCAAACAGTAATTGTTTATGCTTGCGTAGGTGAACTTTGTTTTTCACAGTAAGCACTTGATAAGTTAATTGAGGTCAAATACAATACAATATATAGCATTACATCATCTCTAAGATAAAGTTTAATTAATTGTTACCTACTAACAATGAACAACAATGAATCTTGGTGGACCTCAACATCACCAATTAATTACTCTCTTCAATCATATTCATTGAGATGAAGATAAGAAAAAAGGTTAACTATCATGAAGAGGTTTAAAAATTCATCAAAAATGAATTTTGTTTACCCGAAAAACGGATAGGGTTGAATTTATACGTAGTTCTAAGGATACGTGGTATAACTTGGTACAAATTGGAAAAATAAGTAGAGATATATCGAATATTGACTGTAAAAAGGAATGAATACAAACTCAAATTGAGTAGAGAATAATTTATAAATGAACAAGATGAATCATTATCAAGAGCCCAAAAATTAATAATATTTGCTAGATGTTATGTAAATCTCAATCATCTCTGAATATGAGAGTATATAAATGTATCTCAATGTGCCTTTTACAAATGTTAGACCCTCCTAATATAGTGGAGGAATCCTACTTTGGATGTAATTAAAAATACATAGTGAATACATAGTGGGGATCCCATGATAGATTAATTAATTAGTTTTTCCTTGATTTTCGCCGAAATTCTCTCCCCAAATATGGCTATAACGGCTCTTTTGTCCCTTGGCTCGAGCTCGGTATTTGATCGGTCTGTGGATCTCGAGCTCTATATTGACTCGAGCTTGATTGGTCTCTGGGTCTCGAGCTCGATATTGACTCGAGCTCGGTATTGATCGGTCTCTTGATCTTGAGCTCGATAACCCAACTTCAGATCATAACTCGATATTATAATGATGACCCTCAGTCCTTCATGCTCCATTCTAGATTAGTCATAAGAAGGGCAAACTCAGTTTTGATGGTGAACAAATAGTCCCCTTGTTTCTCGGAAAGAAGATGACGAGAAACGATATAAATTTTCGAATTTCGACTTGGTGGATGATGATGTCAGCGACGAGCCCCATTATGACGTACGTTACAAATGTCCTATCGGTCTAGTTATCAAGGCATTAAATGTCTGTCAGTCATTAGTCGGCCACTACCGGTTCTGAACCGTCATTACCAGGCCTATAAATATTCAAATTCTCATCCTCATCCTCATCCTCATCCAAACTTTTCATTCAAAAAGCTCCTTCTCTATTTTTGTGTCTTTTTCAGAAAATTCCTCTGCTTCATACACTTTACATCGTATACAACCTTAATTCTCTTTCCCTTTATTCATCAATGGCAAAAACTTCTAATACAGTGCCGCAAAAAGAGGCCGCTTCTTCATCACGACCGCCGGAGGTGAGGATGCGGTGGAGCCTCGCCCTGAGGAATTCGTTCCGGTAGGGTGTTTAACTGTCAGTGATTTTAAAGTCGAAAAACCCTCTTCGGTACCGGGCCGATGTGAGCTGATGTCAAGGTACCAGTGTACAATCACCAAGAAAATTCTCGAGAAAGTCAAATAAGAATGCAACTAGGATGATAAGCATGTGGTAGTCCCATCTCCCGATGAAACAATTACTACCCACGTGGAAGGGTTCCTAAGTGTTTATACTTATCCTTTTATGTTGGTTCATTTAGACCCTGTCATCGTCGCCTTTTGCAAGAGATACGACGTGTCCCTTGGCCAGATCCATCCTTCTTTTTGGAAAATAGTGATTCTTTTACGATTTTTCTCGAGCAAAATCGAGGGGTGTCTTTTCACCCTCGATCACCTTATACGCCTTTATAGTCCCCGATTTTATCAAGGAGGGTTAATCAAGCTTGCTCGCCGAGTCACCAAAGCGCTGTTCTCGAGTATAGACGAGACTCGTGATCGAGGTTGGATGGGCCATTTTATTTGAGTCAAAACCTCGGACCTGATCCCTGCCGATGACATACTGTTTCCTGAGAAATGGAATATGAACCGTGAGTACTTATTTTCCTTCGAGCGTTTTAATTTGTGACTACCTTTCATTTCCTTGATCCGCTTTTTCTTTCCTTTTACAGCTGTGGCTCGGATGTCGGAACACGTTTCGGACCTTAAATAATGGGTTGAAGGTTTGGTGCTACAGAGATCGCACTCCGAGCGAGCTTGGGTGGAATTATCAAAGAGCCAATGGGAGGCCCGTAGTCATGGTAAGTCCCTTTCTTTAGTTTGTTCGTTGTTCGATCTTCTTCACTTGCTTACCCTTTTTTTTCCTTCGTAGGACTTGGGAAGGATGTTGCCATGAGGCCCTCATCTGGTGATGAAGAGGTCCCTGCCCCGAAGCAGGCTAAAGAGAAGAAGAGAAAAGATATACCAAGTTCCCCGGTCTCGGAAAAGAAAAAACCGGCGAAGAGAACTCGCAAGCCCAAGGGGGCTCCAGTGTCATGCCTTTGGATTCGATTCGCCGATTAAGGGATGAACCCGAAGAAGGAGAAGAGGAATTAGCCTGTGTAAGGGCTAATGTTGTGATACAACAATCCTCCGAATCGACGGAGGTAGATAAGGGAGCTTTGACCATAATTCTTGAACAAGGAAAAGCCGAGACTATTTCGTCTCGGGATGAGATGGTCGAAGGGGAGACCGAGGGTAGGATTACTCGAGCAGTAGAGGATATTTCGAGGGATGATCTCGGAATAGTAGATATTACTGTGTCCTCTCAATATTTGGATGCTATGATTTGCGAGGACAGCATGTTGGAAGGTCGATCTTACGAGGGCATTCACGAGTCGACCGATATTCATGGCTTTTGGGACGGGCTCGAGTCTGCTGCTTCGGAGGCTATTACCGGGTTCAGTGGATTACCGGTACCGAAGAAAATATCATGTTCGGGTGCTGTCGAATCTTCATCGGGCCCAAAATTGGTAGACCGATTCCCGGCCCCGAGTGTTGATCCCAACCGTAGGCGAAAAATAGTTTTCTCCGTCCCGGAGGATGGGCGAGGTTTCTTTCCCCCCGTGGGGATTTCTAGTTACCTTTGGTCCTTGGTGACCGAAGAGGATCAAACCATGATGAATGCGGTAGGACCCGCCTGTCTTTTCAACGAGGCCCAACATGCTCTGAATCGGGTAACTTCGATGGCATCTCTGCTGTTTCTTTTACACTTAGAGATGTAGTTATTTCTAACATTTTCCCATTTTTGTAGGCTTCGGTGTTGCATCACGAGGCCTTCCTCCGAATCCGAGAGGAGCATGAGGCTGAGGTTCGGAACCTTACTGAGAAGAGTGACTCCTACAAACTTCTTAGTGAGAAACTTCGAGCGGATTTGACAGTGGCTCGGGAAGAGCACGAGGAGACGGGTGAGCAGGTATTCCGAATTCTCCATGATAGTGAAGATGAATTGGAGATAACTACTAACTATCCAATTCTGCAGGTTCGGCATAGGTTTGAACAGATCAGACGACTTAATTCACAGGTAGATGAGCTACTGGTCGAGGCGAAAGAATTCAAAAAGAATATGGACATCCTTGCCTCAAAAAAGGAGGTCGTTCAACCTCAATTGGATTTGGTTGAGGCCCAGCTTTGGGCTGTAAGAGAAAATGCCTCGGTGCAGATCGAGAGGGTTAAAGAGCTTCAGAGTCAGTTAGATTTGGCCACTTCCGATAAGGCAAGCTTGGCTAATGAACTCGAAGTGTCCAGATGCGAGATGACCGAGGCTAATAAAAGAGCCGATGCTAAGGTGGCCCAGTTCAGGATCGATGTTGAGGTCAGCCAGGCCAAGACCAAAAGCATGGTCGATCATGCTAAATGGCAGGCTCGGAGAGAAGCTCTCGAGGAGGTCAGTGCACAGGGCTTCAATGTTGAGGCCGAAATTAAAAATGCCAAGGCGGAGGAAAACAGGGCTCGAAGGCTGGCCTTCCCTGAGGAAGATTTCGATAGCTCGAGCGAATCTGAAAGCGGGGAAGATCCCGAGGACACGGCCTTCAATGAAGACCAAGCCATTTAGAGGACCTTAAGTAGTTTTTGTTATTTCTATAGAGGCTGCTTCGGCCCTTGTAAAGAACTTCCTTTGGGCCAAGTTGCCTTTGTAAAATATTTTGATGTATATATAAAACTTTTCCGTTCTATGGCTTCTGAATCTTTTGCCTTTTTGTTAACTTATACAAAGGTCAAAAGTGCCTTAGCATTGAATAATTATTCGAAGGTCCAAGATTGAGATAGTAAGGACTGATAGCAAGTACTGCACTCGGCCGTTTCTCATAGGTAGTCCCCGAGTGAATGTTCGAACTCGAACTAAGGTGGCTCTTAGGCTTGATAAATAGATGTCAAGTGAAATAATTCGCTCGAACTCAAAGCAAAGTAGCCTTTAGGCTTTGCAGTCAAGTGAGGATGATTTTTCGAACTCGAATTAAGGTAGCCCTTAGGCTTTATACGTAGTCCCGAATTTGGGGTAATAATTCGATGTTGAATCGAGGCGGCCCTTGGGCTTGACAGATAGTCCCCGGGTAAGAATGGTTGCTCGAACTCGAGTTAGGGTGGCCCTTAGGCTGTATGGTCGAGTGAGGATTTGCTCGAACTTGAAATAAGGTAGCCCTTGGGCTTTGTAGTCGAGTGAGAATGATTTCTCGAACTCGAAGTAATGGTAGCCCTTGTGCTCGATCGATAGTCCACGCATGAGAATAGTTGCTCAAATTTGAGTCAGTGTAGCCCTTAGGCTTTATAGTCGAGTGAGGATTTGCTCGAACTCGAAATAAGAGTATCCCTTAGGCTTAATGGTCGAGTTAGGACTTGCTCAAACTCGAGATAAGGTATCCCTTAGGCTTTAAGGTCGAGTGATTACTTTCTCGAAATCGAGATAAGGTAGCCCTTAGGTTTTAAGATCGAGTGGGGACTTGCTCGAACTCGAGATAAGGTAGCCCTTAGGATTTAAGGTTGAGTGAGGACTTGCTCGAACTCGAGATAAGGTAGCCCTTGGGCTTTGTAGTCGAGTGAGAATGATTTCTCAAACTCGAAGTAATGGTAGCCCTTGGGCTCGATAGATAGTCCTCGAGTGAGAATGGTTGCTCGAACTCGAGTCAGGGTAGCCCTTGGGCTTTTATGGACGAGTGAGAATTTGCTCGAACTTGAAATAAGAGTAGCCCTTAGGCTTAATGGTCGAGTGAGGACTTGCTCGAACTCGAAATAAGGGTAACCCTTGGGCTTTGTAGTCGAGTGAGAATGATTTTTCGAAATCGAAGTAATGGTAGCCCTTGGGCTCGATATATCCATAGAAATCAGATGCACTAAATTCTTGGAGGGACCTCTCTTTATTCTTGTGTGAAATAATCTTACATGCGTACATGTTTTATGCTTAAGGCTTAAGCAATCTATGCGAGTGCAGTTCATTTGACCGTTTGGCCCATACAATAATCTTGTCTTCTTGAGGACCTTTTAACGTAAAACTTTTTCTTTGCTGCAGCTGATATCCGAGGGTGATGCCCCCCAGTACCAGTATTCGAGGTTGATTAGATAGAGAAGCCTCGGATACTAATGACGCAACATTTAACACCGAACCGTTGTTCTAAGTTACCTACAATTGTTAGTTTTGAAGCATCAAAAAGAGAAATGAACGGGGGGTTGTACCTCAGCAGTAGTATCGCTTTTAGGTGAGTTACATTCCAATTGTTAGGCCCGATAGCCTCGGTGCTTCTTTAGGCATGACGAGCCTGTTGAAGTCGTTTTTGGTCATGACCCCTGATTATTTCGACCTTGATCATTTCTTCTCTCGTCTCTCACATGGTTCCGACCGGGTCCGCTGCTCCTCCGGTCTTTATTATATGGCCAATATCGATCCCTGCTTGACCCTGGCCCGCGATCGGTGTCTCTCTTGGTTCTTTTAAGGTTCCTAGCTGGATAAATAGACTCCGAAGGGACTCCGAACTAACCATCTTCGAATCTGATTTTTGATTGATACCGATTGTGCACATTGGCTCATGTAGTGGCAGGGTATTCTGTTAAGTTTTGCTCCAATTGTCGTGAATCCATCGAGCTTCGTTCGTTCAGTCCTTGGGTGAAAGCGTGAACGGCCCAATCGTCTGTGACCGGTGGTAGATCCATTCGTTCCGTTTGAAAACAAGATACATACTCTCTTAGCATCTCGTTATCTTTTTGCCTTACCTTGAAAAGGTCCGACTTCCTGGTCTCGACATTTATGGCTCCGGCATGTGCTTTTACGAAAGAATCTGCAAGCATAGCAAAAGAATCGATAGAGTTAGGCGGTAAATTATGATACCATATCATTTTCCCCTTTGACAGGGTTTCCCCGAACTTCTTCAATAATACGGATTCGATCTCGTCGTCTTCTAGATCGTTCCCTTTAATGGCACATGTGTAAGGGGTGACATGTTCGTTATGGTCAGTCGTCCCATTATATTTAGGAACTTTGGGCATGAAAAACTTCTTGGGGATCGGTTTGGGAGCCGCGCTCGAAGGGAAAGGCTTTTGTACGAATTTTTTGGAATCCAAACCCTTCAATACCGGTAGTGCCCCCGGGATCTGATCAACCCTGGAGTTATAAAGTTTCTACCTTTTTGTCGTTTTCTTCAATCCTCTTTTCTCGTGACTCAATTCATTTTGTCAGTTCCTCGTGCATCCTAATAATTTCGGAATTAGTCCCCGATTCTTGTTCATTTGACCTTACTACAGCTGGCCCCATTTTGTGGGTGACTTCTCGGGGTAGACCGGGCTCGGCCCTGGTCGGTGCCTGGGTTTGGCTTTGCAACTGAGCTATTACTACCTGTTGAGCTTGCAACATTTCGAAAATCATACGCAGGCTGATCCCGTCTTCTCCAACATTTTTGGGTATTTCAATCTACAGATCGAGTTCCACCATGAATGTTATTTTCGGGGTCGGAACATTGGTTCGCCTCGATGGCCACATGTGAATTAACGTCAATTGGATCTATGGCCCGAGCTCCAACGGGATCGACGAGTGGCCTTTCATACCCGGTCGTCAGGTTGTTGTTCTCATCTTGAAGGCTAGCTTCATTGTCTATAGGTAGGGCCATTAATTGAGAGTTCGTCGTTTTTAACCTAAAATCAAAGACACTTCCAAAAGCAAGTGCAAAATGGTGTGTTTTGCAGAAATTCATACCAAATAACCACTGTTATCCTTAGCCCCACGGTGGGCGCCAAACTATTTACCCGAAAAACGGATAGGGTTGAATTTATACATAGTTCTAAGGATACGTGGTATAACTTGGTACAAATTAAAAAAATAAGTAAAGATATATCGAATATTGACTGTAAAAAGGAATTAATACAAACTCAAATTGAGTAGAGAATGATTTATAAATGAACAAGATGAATCAATATCAAAAGCCCAAAAAATGATAATATTTGCTAGATGTTATGTAAATCTCAATAATCTCTGAATATGAGAGTGTATGAATGTATCTCAACGTGCCTTTTTCAAATGTTAGCCACTTCTAATATAGTGGAGGAATTCTATTTTGGATGTAATTAAAAATACATAGTGGAGATCCCATGATAGATTAATTAATTAGTTTTTTCTTGATTTTCGCCGAGATTCTCTCCCCAAATGTGGCTATAACGGCTCTTTTGTCCCTTGACTCGAGCTCGATATTGACTCGAGCTCGATTGGTCTCTGGGTCTCGAGATCGATATTGACTCGAGCTCGGTATTGATCGGTCTCTGGATCTTGAGCTCGATAACCCAACTTCACATCATAGCTCTATATTATAATGATGACCCTCGGTCCATCATGCTCCAATCACGATTAGTCATAAGAAGGACAAACTCGGTTTTGACCGTGTACAAAGTTCAAAGTCATTATGATTAACACCAATAAGTACACAACATATGAATTAAAAACTCAGCGCATTACTGTTAGAGCTAGTAATATAAAAGGGTAATAGTCAGGTGGAGACCTTAGCTTACAGTTGACACGAAATACACGTGACAATCAAGATCAAATTTATGTCCCTTTCTAGTATAATTTTTAAGTAATAATCATACAGGTTGCGAGTTAGCATTTAGCAAGATGCACTTAGCCATAGTACTTCCCCCTACAAGGAGGTCTGGATTTTAACCAGCTTGCACCAATTAGAAACTAAAATCGTAGAACCAGAAATAGGAATTTGAAAACTATTTGTATTGGGTAAATTTGGAAAATAATTACTCACATCCTACATTTATACCAAACTACATTAGTTTACCATAATTAGTGAAAGAAAAAAATTATAAACTGCATTTATTAGCTATGGTTAACCTATAAAAAATATATCTATAAACACGTTTTAAATTTATAAAGTATGGGTATGTTATTTCCATAAAATATTGCCATTTTAAACATTGTATATTTGTTATTACCTTTTTTTTTTTTTTTGGTAAAACGGGAAAATTACATTGAAAGCTAAAGATAGTCATTACAGATAATAGAAGTTCCATAGAAGGCAATTATACACAACGATAACCTTCAATTACTGCATACGGTTAAAACCGATCCTCGATCATGAAGATCGATCAAGGATGGCATCTCAGTCAAGGGGTATCTTCATGGAGAACCCGAACGAATTCCGAGATGGGGGCGTCGAGCTCGGAGCGTCCGAATCGACCGAGGTAACATCGACCGATACAGGTCCCGAACATCGATGCCCGAAAGTGATCACCAAGCTCGAAACCAAGGCCGAGGTTCCGATCTGACACCGAGCTCGAGTCGGTATCGAGCTCACAGACAAAAAGCTGTTACAACCACATCAAAGGAGAGAATCTTGGCGGGAATTAAGGAGGAGACACACCATCATGGGTCCTCCACTAGTAATATTATTCCATTATGTTGCTATAGATAAAGTAGTGATACTTGGCTATAAAAGGCAAGGTAGATTGTAATAGAAGACATCTTCCCTGGGATTAAGAATTCATTGTGTTTATCTTTCTAAAGCTCACTAAGTATCTTTGTTCATCATTTTCTATCTTGCATGATAAATACGTGTATTGTTATCTTCAGATCAAAGGAATCTACTTACCCTTAGAATCATACATAAATTCAACGTTATCCGATTTTTTGGGTAAACAGTTTGGCGCCCACCGTGGGGCTAAGGATAACAAGTGATTATTTGATACAAATATACAGTACACTCTAGCTTACAACTTCATACCAGCAATGGCTCTGCCAATCGACCTCGAAGCCGGCCTTCAGGATGAAACAAACAATTTGGTGCCCGTGACCGAAAGGCTACCCAACAACGGTAACGAGGCTCGAATCGAGGAACCCGAAATTCGAGCCGAAGTACCAGTAGATATCAATTCACGAATAGCTCTAGAAGCGAATCAGTGTTCTGAGCAGGAAAGAAGCGTTCAGGGTGGCGCTCGACCCATAGCCCGAGACACCCACAGCACGGGGGAAATCGGGGTCAGTTTGCGTATGATTTTCGAAATGCTACAAGCCCAACAAGTAGCGATAGCT
Source organism: Nicotiana tomentosiformis (assembly GCF_000390325.3). Classification (NCBI taxonomy): domain Eukaryota; kingdom Viridiplantae; phylum Streptophyta; class Magnoliopsida; order Solanales; family Solanaceae; genus Nicotiana; species Nicotiana tomentosiformis. The sequence goes on from NC_090822.1 coordinate 43,176,439, forward strand.
CAGTTGCAGATCCAAACTCATATGCAAAGTAATCCAAACTCCAATCCACTTCTTTGAGAAGTAACCCCCAAAACGGAGCCCGACACAGTGAAATCGAACGAGCGAGAATCAGGAATCGCTCCTGAAATTGCTAAATTGCTCGAGGAACACACAAAACGAGTTGAAGCCAACGACAAAAAATTCGAAACATATGATGCTAGGATCGATCAGATCCCGGGGAATCCGCCCATTATGAAAGGGCTGGATTCGAAGAAATTCATACAAAAGCCTTTTCCATCGAGCGCGGCCCCGAAACCGATCCCAAAAAAGTTTCGTATGACCGTAATTCCCAAATATAATGGTACGACCGATCCTAACAAACATCTCACCTCCTATACATGTGCCATCAAAGGCAACGATTTGGAAGACGATGAGATCGAGTCCGTATTATTGAAAAAGTTCGGAGAGACCCTCGCAAAAGGAGCAATGATCTGGTATTACAACTTGCCACCAAATTCTATCGATTCTTTTGCCATGTTAGCAGATTCGTTCGTAAAAGCACATGCTGGTGCCATAAAGGTCGCAATGAGGAAATCAGATCTATTCAAAGTAAAACAAAGGGGTGACGAAATACTGAGGGAATTCGTATCCCGGTTTCAAATGGAATGCATGGATTTGCCACAAGTCACAGACGACTGGGCCGTACAAGCTTTCACCCAAGGGTTGAACGGACTGAGTTCGACAACATCACGTCGGCTGAAACAAAGCTTGATCGAATACCCTGCAATAACTTGGGCAGATATACATAATCGGTATCAATCAAAAATCAGGGTCGAAGATGATCAATTGGGATTTCCGTATGAACCCACACGTCAGAACCGCGCAACCACTAAAATTCTGAAGGAAACCAACAGAGAACAAAGGTCAAACAGAGGCCGATACCAGCCGTACGTCACAGATCGGGTGAACCACGGTTTGGCACATGAGACAGTTAGGAATAACCGCAGGTATGATCAGGGGCAAAATTCTCGGGGACTTATGAGCAAGAGAGGCTTTGATAAATATGCCGATCCTATAGAAGTTCCTCGATTATCGGAATATAACTTCAACATCGATGCATCCGCCATCGTATCGGCTATCGGACGCATCAAAGATACCGGATGGCCTCGACCCATACAGACCGATCTGGCCCAAAGGAATCCCAATCAAATATGCGAGTATCATGGCACCCATGGTCACAAAATAGAAGAATGCAGACAACTAAGAGAGGAAGTAGCCCGCTTGTTCAACAAAGGGCACCTTAGGGAATTTTTGAGTAATAGGGCGAAGAAAAAACAAGGACTTCGGCAAGCAAAACGAAGAAGAAGAACCACAGCACATCATTCACATGATCATCGGCGGCATCGATACCCCTCAGGGACCTATGCTCAAACGCACTAAAACGTCGATTGTGAGGGAAAAGCGATCTCGAATTCAAGATTACACTCCCTCAGAGACTTTATCGTTCAATGATGAAGATGCAGAGGGAATCATCCAACCCCATAACGATGCACTGGTAATATCCGTACTCATGAATAAAATTAAAATTAAGTGTGTGTTAATTGATCCAGGTAGCTCGGCCAATATCATCAGATCGAAGGTTGTAAAATAGCTCGGCCTACAAAACCGGGTCGTATCCGCAACTTTGGTTTTAAACGGATTCAATATGGCATGCGAAACCACCAAAGGCGAGATAACCCTGCCGATAAACGTCGCCGGAACAATTCAGGAAACAAAGTTTCACGTGATCGAAGGCGATATGAGATATAATGCCCTTTTCGGAAGGCTGTGGATCCACAACATGAGAGCTGTACCTTCGACCCTACACCAGGTCATCAAATTCCCAACACCGACTGGTGTCAAAATAGTGTACGGAGAACAACCAACCGCAAAGGAAATGTTCTCCGTCGAGGAAGCAAAACCAACATTTTCGTCTTTGCCGGTGAATGGATCGGGTTCAAAAGGAGGCACAGTCGAAGTCCGGAACGCCAAATAGCAACCAAAGACATCGGCCCCGACCCAGCCAGATAAGCAGAGCATCGAAGAAGATAATGATCAGTGGATCCCTCGATCCTTCGTGACCCCCGATGACTCCGATGCCACCAAATCAACTATTGAGGAATTGGAGCAAATCATTTTGATCGAACACTGGCCCGAACGAAAGGTATACCTAGGAAGGGGTTTGAGCCCCGAAATCAGGAAGAAAATCATTCAATTTCTTATCGATAACATCGATTGCTTTGCTTGGTCCCATTTAGATATAACAGGAATCCCACCGGACATAACGACACATCGACTAAGTGTGTCCCCTAGATTCAGACCGGTGAAGCAAAAAAGAAGACCATAATCGGAGGTGAAGCACGCATTCATAAAAGATGAGGTAACTAAACTACTCAAAATAGGATCTATTAGAGAGGTAAAATACCCCGAATGGTTGTCCAATGTGGTCGTAGTGCCTAAAAAGGAAAACAAACTTAGAATGTGTATAGACTACAAGGACTTGAACAAAGCATGCCCCAAAGATTCTTATCCACTGCCCAACATCGATCACTTGATCGATGCCACGGCCGGCCACGAGATCCTTACTTTTCTCGATGCCTATTCCGGGTATAATCAAATCCAGATGAACCCGGAAGACCAGGAAAAGACTTCGTTTGTGACCAGATATGGAACATATTGTTATAACGTAATGCCCTTCGGGCTAAAAAATGCAGGAGCTACTTATCAACGCCTAGTAAATAGAATGTTCGAAGAACAAATAGGTAAATTAATGGAAGTCTATATTGATGACATGCTAGTCAAGTCCCTGCGCGCAGAGGACCATTTGACCCATTTGCAGGAAACATTCGATATTCTGAGGAAATACAACATGAGGCTCAACCCTGAAAAATGTACTTTTGGAGTCAGCTCGGGTAAGTTCCTCGGCTTCATGGTGTCAAATCGGGGAATCGAGATTAACCCAGACAAAATCAAGGCCATTGAAGACATCACCATCGTGAACAGCGTGAAAGCTGTACAAAGGTTAACAGGAAGAATAGCAGCCTTAGGCCGATTCATTTCAAGATCATCAGATCGGAGCCACAAATTTTTCTCTCTACTCAAAAAGAAGAACGACTTCGCTTGGACACCGGAATGCCAACTAGCATTACAAGAACTGAAACGATATCTATCGAACCCACCACTGCTACACACTCCAAAAACTGACGAAAAACTTTACCTGTACTTGGCAGTATCAGACGTCGCCATAAGCAGTGTCCTGGTTCGAGAAGAGGAAGGTACGCAATTTCCTGTTTACTACGTAAGTCAAACCTTAGGGGAAGGGGAAACTAGATATCCGCACTTGGAAAAATTGGCGCTTGCGCTGATTAGCGCCTCTAGGAAGTTACGATTGTACTTCCAATGCCACCCCATAAGCGTATTAACTACCTGCCCACTTCGTAATATTTTACATAGGCCTGAACTATCAGGCCGATTGGCCAAATGGGCCATCGAACTCAGCGGGTATGATATCGAATATTGACCTCGAACGGCCATCAAGTCTCAAATTTTAGCAGACTTCGTAGCCGATTTCACGCCGACCCTCACACTCGAAGTCGAAAAAGAACTACTGTTAAAATCAAATTTATCGACGAGGGCATGGATCCTCTTTACGGACGGAGCTTCGAACGTAAAGGGGTCCGGGCTAGGCATAGTTTTAAAATCTCCCACGGGTAACATTATTAGGCAAGCTATTAAAACTATCAGGTTAACTAACAACGAGGCCGAGTATGAAGCCATAATTGCAGGTCTCGAGCTAGCTAGAAATTTGGGAGCGGAGGTCGTTGAGGCCAGTTGCGACTCTTTGCTGGTGGTGAGTCAAGTAAACAAAACCTTCAAAGTCCGAGAAGGCAGAATGCAAAGGTATTTGGACAAACTGCTTATCACTTTGAACCATTTCAAACAATGGAGTCTACGACATGTTCCACGAGAACAGAATAACGAGGCCGATGTGCTTGCTAATTTGGGATCATCGGTCGAGGTGAATGATTTGAACTCGAAAACTATCGTTCAACTTTCAAGATCTGTAATCGAAGAAGGGCACGCCAAAATAAATTCTACTAGCTTAACCTGGGATTGGAGAAACAAGTATATTGAATACTTAAAATACGAAAAGCTCCCTTCAGACCACAAAGAGTCCAGGACCCTTCGAACTAAAGCTGCTCGATTTACTTTGACTGTGGATGGAATGTTATATCGAAGAACATTCGATGGACCGACGGCGGTATGCATAGGTCCGGGAGATACCAACTACATCCTCCGGGAAGTACACGAGGGCACTTGTGGCAATCACTCCGGTGCCGACATGTTAGTTCGAAAAGTGATCTGAGCAGGGTATTAGTAGATCGATATGGGCAAAGACGCAAAAGAATTTGTTCGTAAATGCGATAAATGTCAAAGGTTTGCTCCAATGATCCATCAACCCGGAGAACAACTTCACTCGGTCCTATCCCCATGGACATTCATGAAATGGGGAATGGACATCGTCGGCCCCCTACCATCGACCCCAGGTAAAGCCAGATTTATTTTGTTTATGACTGACTATTTTTTTAAATGGGTTGAAGCGCAGGCATTCGAGAAAGTAAGAGAAAAAGAGGTTATCGACTTTTTGTGGGATCATATCATATGCCGATTCGGGATACCATCCGAAATAGTATGTGATAATGGGAAGTAATTCATTGGCAACAAAATCACAAAATTCTTTGAAGACCACAAAATAAGAAGGATACTAGCAACCCCGTAACACCCAAGCAGAAACGGACAAGCCGAATCAACAAACAAAACTATTCTTCAAAACCTGAAGAAGAGATTGAACGACGCTAAGGGAAAATGGAGAGAAATCCTGCCCGAAGTCCTTTGGGCATACCGAACAACATCGAAATCCAGTACAGGGGCAACCCCATTCTCCTTAGTATATGGCTCCGAGGCATTGATAACAGTCGAAGTCGGAGAGCCTAGTCCCATATTTCGATTCATGATGGAAGAATCAAATAACGAGGCTATGAACACCAGCCTTGAATTATCGGACAAAGGACGAGAAGCTGCCCTCATCCGGTTGGCCGCACAAAAGCAACGAATTGAAAGGTATTACAATCGAAGAACTAATCTTCGCCACTTCAAGCCAGGGGACTTGGTGTTAAGGAAAGTCACCATCAATCCTCGAAATCCAAACAAAGGAAAACTAGGACCAAATTGGGAAAGACCGTACCAGGTGCTCGAGAACTTTGGGAAAGGATCGTACAGGCTCGGCATCATAAACGGCAAATAGCTATCAAGCAGTTGGAATGTATCACATCTAAAACGGTACTACTGCTAAGGTCCGACCTTTCCCATATTTATTCAACTGTCCCGTACAGAAGTTCAAACAAAGAACAGAAGTATTCTTTTACTCAAAAGCATGTGTTGCACTCTTTTTTTCTTAGACCGATTTTTTCCCAAATGGGTTTTTGCGGCAAGGTTTTTAATGAAGCAACCATCGATTGTGCTGCGCTTTTAAAATAGTATCTGAGGCTTTCGACCTTTAGCCCGAACAGCCTCGAATACCGGGGGGCACCAAGCCCTTAAATACATCGAGTTCAGATGCAACAAAGTCTTCTCACAACAATAGAGGAAAAATTGTAAGAGCCAAAATGGTCAAAATGAACCATTCTCATATAGATTGCCCCAAAACATATGTACAATGACTTGAGATTTATTATGCAACCAGCCTACGGGCATATCGAGTTATCTCGAGTTCAAAATAAACACTCGAATATTAAGCCTACGGGCTACTTCTATATCGAGTTCGAAATACTCAGTCGACCGTTGAGCTTATGGGCTACTTCAACATCGAGTTCGAAATAATCACTCGAATATTAAGCCTATGGGCTTCCACATTATCTCGAGTTCAAAATAATCACTCGAATATTAAGCCTACGGGCTACCACATTATCTCGATTTCGAAATAAACACTCGAATATTAAGCCCACGGGCTACTTCTATATTGAGTTCGAAATAAACACTCAAATGTTAAAGCCTACAGGCTGCCGAGTTCGAACAAGGACCCAATCGAGTTTGAAACAATGAAAAAGCTACGTTTACTCAGAGTTTACGTTAACCACCACATTATCATCAACTCAACAAGCAAAATGTTACTCCAAATCTGATCGATCAAAATCGACATTGTTATATATATATAAAATTGCCTACGTAATTAATTTACAGATATGGAGAATTAGACTCTAAGCTTCTGGGTCGGGGTCTTCCCCACCCTCGGACCCGCTTTTGCTACCATCATCGTTATCATCGTCATCATCATCAGAAGCCAAGGCTTCAGCTTCGGCTTCAAGCTCTTTTGCCTTTCTTACCTCTTCGGTAAGGTCGAAACCTTGAGCATGTATCTCCTCGAGGGTCTCCCTCCAAGATCTACACTTAACAAGTTCGGCAACCCAATGAGCTCAAGCATCGGCAATCTTCGCCGCTTCCCGAGCCTCCACCTGAGCGGCTTCAGCATCAGCTCGATATACAGCAATAGACTTATCCGCCAAAACTTTCGACGACTCAACCTCCGCCTTAGCCTCAGCAAGTCGTATCTCAAGCTCATCGATTTTCTTAGCCTGAACCGACACCTTTTGCTTGACGTTTCGAAGCTGAACGTCGGCTGATAATAACTTTGTTAAGATGGTTTCTTTCTCCGCTGCCAGGCGGTCAATAGTCTCCTTCCACTGGTTGCATTCGGCCTGAATTTGATCGACCTCCTCTCGAAGTAGCCCGATCTTCTCGATCTTTTGCTGCAACTGAGACAACGAAGGGTTAACTTCCACAGTCGAGTCGAATCCATACTTTAACAGAACGAGGCTCACCTGCTGATCGAGCTCGACTCTTTCTTCACGAACCTTAGCCAAATCCGCTTGAAGATCCTTTATAGCCTCCTCCTTTTTGCTACAAAGAAGCCGAAGGTTATCTCTTTCACCTAGGACCTTCCGAAGTTCGGCCTCACACTGGCTAAGATCAACTCGAAACCTACCAATGGCCTGCATAGTTAGAAACTGTCATCAACACCAATAAAACAAAGAAGGATCACCGATATCGGAACTGTCAAGTATGGAAAAGAACAAAGAAGCCAAGTATGGAAGAAATATTACCCGAATAATAAAACGCTGAGCTTCCTCTAACAAAAGAGAAATATCACGGATATCGGAACTGTCATCAACACTAGTAAAACAATCCTTAAAAGGATCCGCTGCACCTGAGCCAGCACCAATATCGGGAGTCTTCAGCTCTCGAGCCTCCTTCAACGCCTCCTCAGAAAAAGACGGAAGAGAAGGTGAATGACCCATTGCCATTGCCCCGAGCAAATCACTCGGAGTACTCCGATCGAGAGTTAGGTCTTCGGAACCAACCCCAATGGTCACGGCCGCCATCGGCTCAGCAGCTCTAGCAACCTCGACTGCCTCCGTAGGTCGGACTACCAAAGCCGAGGAGCTATCTTCTTCTTCTTCTTCCTCCCTCAGTCGTTGGACCGAGTCGATCGAAAGGGCAATGATTTTTCTCCTCACCTTTCGAGTTTTGGGCTTAGGGTCCTCCGGCCGAGAGGAAGCCCTTCGTTTCTTTTCGTTTCCCTGTTCCAGGACCGGGGACTTGTTTCCTTCATCACCGCTCAAAGCCCTCAAAACGGCATCCCTAGTTATACCTATATACAAAGGAAAAATCGATAACGAAATGAACACAGAATATACCTCGAGAGAAACAGGAACCAAACCTCACCATGATTCTTGGCCTCCTATCTACCTTTAGCCAAATCACGCCAAGCGCGCTCGGCATAGGATAAAGTCGAGGCTAACTTTCGAACCCAATCCTCGAGATCAGGCACAGCTTGTGGCATCCAATATGCAGCTGGACATCAGAAAATAATATTAACAAAATTGGAAAAAGACACGAAAAGCAAACATGAATCACTTACGGTCGAAATTCCATTTTTCAGGAAAAGGCATCTTTTCCTCCGGGATAAGATCACGAGTTCTCACTCGAATATATCGACCCATCCAACCTCGATCCTTATCTTCATCGATGCTCGACATCAAAGCCTTCGATGCTCGACTATGTAGCCTAATTAGTCCACGATAAATCTGAGGCCGATACAGTCGTATAAGGTGGTTCAGAGAAAAATCCAACCCTCCGGCTTTGATAGAGAAGAAACGCATTAAGATGACTATACGCCATAAGGAAGGATGAATTTGGCCGAGGGTGACCTGATATCTCCTGCAGAAATCAAAAATCACGGGATCGACAGCTCCCAACGTAAAGGGATAGGTGTAAACACTTAAAAATCCCTCCACGTAGGTAGTGATGCTCTCATCGGAGGATGGGATTTGTAACACAACCTCAGAACCCCAGCCGTAGTCTTTTTTGATGGCCTCGAGGTGAACCTCCGCTATAGAGCACGTGTACATCGATACGTGCTCACACCGACCCGGAACGGATGAAGGGTTCTCCACCCTAAAATCAGTTTTTAAAATACACGGGCCGGGATTATAATCTTGAACGGACGGCTCCGTCAGCACCTTATCGTCACACGGCCGTGAGGAGGAAGCTTTCTCCTTATGAGGTACGATTTTTGAAGTTTTCGCCATCAATATGAGAAGAAAAAGTCGCAAAGGAAGGTGAAAGAGGGGACAGCACCAAAACTCTGGTATAAGCAGCACTAAAGCAACGAAGTAGAGAAAATAATCAAAGAGAATTTGGAAAAAGAGGAAGCACAAAAGTGGAAAACATTATATGTGAAAACTATTTATAAGGCATGGCGATTCGTTTCTAGCGGTGGCCGACCACGGACTGACACTCATTAAATGCCTCGATAAAACCAAATCGATGGGACAGCTATCACGCACGTCATAGTCAAAGTCGATAGAAACGTCATCATTGATTCGGTCGAACCTTAGGGAAATCACATCGTTTCTCATCATCTCCTTTCCAAGAAACGAGGGGGCTATCTGTATACGGTTAAAACCGTTCCTCGATCATGAAGATGGATCGAGGATGGCATCTCAGTCAAGGGGTATCTTCATGGAGAACCCGAACGAATTCCGAGATGGGGGCGTCGAGCTCGGGGCATCCGAATCGACCGAGGTAACATCGACCGATACAGGTCCCAAACATCGATGCCCGAAAGTGATCACCAAGCTCGAAACCAAGGCCGAGGTTCCGATCTGATACCGAGCTCGAGTCGGTATCGAGCTCACAGACAAAAAGCTGTTACAACCGCATCAAAGGAGAGAATCTTGGCGGGAATTAAGGAGGAGACACACCATCATGGGTCCTCTACTAGTAATATTATTCCATTATGTTGCTATAGATAAAGTAGTGATCCTTGGCTATAAAAGGCAAGATAGATTGTAATAGAAGACATCTTCCCTGAGATTAAGAATTTATTGTGTTTATCTTTCTAAAGCTCACTAAGTATCTTTGTTCATCATTTTCTATCTTGCATCATAAATACGTGTATTGTTATCTTCAGATCAAAAGAATCTACTTACCCTTAGAACCATACATAAATTCAACGTTATCCGATTTTCGGGTAAACAATTACGTTGACATATAAATAAACTATCACCCTAAGAAAGAAAGCTCCAAAATAATAGTTTCATGCTAAATAAGATCTCATGGATGAATATTACTGAAAATCTGCTACGGTTGTGTTTCTATTTTGGAAATTTTACTTCCTATAGCAAAGGTATACATCCTATTTATTATAAATCAAAATTATTTTAAAATATTATTTTCTATCGCTACCTTTTTAAAAATAAAATAAAAAATAAAAAATAAAAAAATAGTTACCTTTTATATTTTATAGCAAAATGGGTATTTATGGTATATACTACCATTGAGGCATGAAATAAGCTATTTATGTTTTTCCTCTTTCTTTCTTTCAATTAACACAAGATTCTCTCCTAGTTTTTTTCTTCTTTGTCTCTCTCTTTCTTTCAATTAACACACGATTCTCTCTAAAAATCTAAAAAAAAAATTCTTCTTTCTCTCTCTCTCTTCCTCCTCTCTCGTCGAGCAAAATACCTGATTAGTTTATACGTCGGATATTGCAATGAATTTGTAATGCTTAGTTTCTACGCCGGATATTTGCAATGAATTTTGTACTGCAATATTAGAAAGAAAGAGATTGCAGCTTTCTTCTATGCCGGATATTGCAATGGATTCCTCTACATGGATACTGGAATATTTTTTATGCCGGAGAATATTTGAGGGCTGGGGTTTTTGTTCGTCTCCATTTTTAGTTTTAATACAATGTATACAATATTTTACTTGGCCGGAAAACGCCATCTCCAATGAACTTTTTTTCCTTCTTTGCTATTTAGTAACATATAATGATACAAACACATTGTATTCTGTACAAATTCACTCAAATACATTATATTTTGGTATAAATACATTATGTTTTGCATGTATTTATGTATTTCGAAGGTTTGTATTTTTTTAATACAGCTGAATACACTTGTACTCATGCATGAATATAGGATATAAACATTCAAATACACTGAATACAAATACTAAAATAGAACAAAATATAAACAGTGTATACATTTAATTTTAAAATACACTGAAATATAGTATAATACACTAAATACAAATAGAAATACAGTGAATACAACCAATGAAATATACTGAATACATCAGTAATAACATGTATTAGGAATAACTAAAATATTGTTAATACAAATTTATTTGAATACACTGAATGTAAAATAGCGAATACAGTAAATACAAACATTGAATCTAATGAATGCAACAGTAAAAAAATATATTGAAACACACTAAATACAAAAATTAAATACAACAGTTATATACAACTGAAAAATTATTCCAATTAATTTGGTTGATAATGAGGCATGTTAGAATTGATTTTGTTGAGTTATATTAGCAGTGTATCTATGCTAATTGATATTCTTTCCGTTATTAGACAACTGAACATACCTATTTTTAAGGTGATTGTCATTACTGTATTCATGAATACATGGTGCGAATACATGTGAATACATGCGCGTACAACTGGACTGCCCTGATTTTAGGTGCTTTTTGCTCTTGTATTCATAATACAGCAGCGCGAATACATGTGAATACATGCACGTACAACTGGACTGCCCTGATTTTAGGCACTTTTTGTTGTTGTATTCAGGAATACAGCAACGCGAATACATGTGAATACATGGGCGTACAGCTGGGCTGCCTTGATTTCAGATACTTTTTGCTGCTGTATTCATTAATACATCAGCGCGAATACAGCGAATACATACCGTAATAACTGAATAGTAGCTATAGAAAGTAATTATTTATATAATAGCTATAGAAAGTTAATAGCCACTAAATAATAGTGATTTCTATAAATCCTCTTCTATTTTTGCAGTTATTCTTGAATTTATACTAATCAATCTCACAATACCCAAAGAGACTGAATTTAACCTATTCATTTAATAAGCTTACGTGAAATCACATCAAACAGAATAGAGTAAAATGTGATAATGGGATCAATCTTTTTTAATTAATTAAGAATATTTGGATGTTTCGTGGGACAAGCGCACATATAGCCATTTTTAGGGATATTATTTAGATATTAATCAGTACTTATTTTGTCCTGAAATTTTAAACTAAAAATTTTAACTTTGATATAACTCAAGACATTTTTTCTAAAAAGTTAAACTAAAAAATTAAAATTCAGGATACACTAGCTATACGACCTGGCCGGTCGTTTTGAGCTCTAGCATGCCGTTCGGTGGTTTGATGCCTTGAGTACCTTCACTTCAAGTATAATGACTTGTACGTGTGGTCAGAATTAAATTTTGGGAAGTTTAGAGTTGATTTGGAAAAAGAATTCTAATTTCGGAAGCCTTAAGTTGGATGAATTGACTAAGGTTTGACGTTTGAGTTAACGAACTCAGAATCGAGATTTGAAAGTCTCAATAGGTTCATATGATGATTTCGGACTTGGGCGTATGTCCGGGTTGAGTACCGGGTGGTCCGGGAGTATTTCGGCACCTATTATGGAAGGTTGACATTTTGGAAGTTTAAGAAATTCTTAAGTTTGATTTGAAATGAATTTTGGTGTTATCAATGTCCGTTCAAAGTTTCGAGCCTTGGAATAGGTTAGTATCGTGATTTGTGACTTGCACGTAAAGTTTGGCGTCATTCCGGGATGTTTAAGTGTAATTCGGACGCGTTCGATGAAGTTTGAACGTTGGAATGTTGAAAGAAAGGTTTTGGCCATCGATTTGTAATTTTGATGTTGTTTGACATGATTCGATATTTCGACTAAGTCTGTATCGTGTTATGGGATGTGTTGGTATGTATGGACGGGGTCCCGGGGGCCTCAGGTGCAAATCAGATTGGAAACGGATCGAGTTTGGACTTGGAAGAACTACTAAAGCTTAAGGCTTTTGGTGGGATCGCAATTGCGAGGTTATGGCCGCAGGTGCGAGACCACAGAAGTGGCCCAGGAGTCACAAAAGCGGTAGGGAGTGAGGCTGGATGGGATTCGAAGGTGAGAGGAATTTACCGCACCTGCGGGCTCGCAGATGCGGGCAGATAAGCGCAGAAGAGGAAGTGGTCTGGGGCTGGATGATCGCAGGTACGGGTGCTGTAGCGCACCTGCGGAGCCGCAGGTACGGTCAGGGGCACGCAGGTGCGGATTGGTGCTCGAGCTAGGGAGTCTGCAGATGCGGAGGATTTCCTCATAAGCGGATGTGCATATGCGGCTAGATGGCCCGGAAACAGAAAAAGCTGGCCTTGGGGGAAGCCGCATCTGCGAGGAAGCTTCCCCATAAGCGACTACTATTCCATAGGTGCGAGGCAGCGTTGGGCAGATATGGCTTTATACGGGATTTGGCCCATTTCTTTTCATTCTCTCTTGGCTTAGGCGATTTTTGGAGAGCTTCAAGGGGAGATTTTCATCATCTATGGCAAGGTAAGTTATTCCCAGCTATTGTAAGTTAAATACATGGATTCTATAAGTATTTAAACATATAAATGAGTAAAAATTTGGAATTTTGGTAGAAAACCTAGAAATTGGAATTTTTAGATTTTTACCACAAAATTGATCATGGAATTTGAAATAAATCATATATTTGGGTTCCTAATGTTATGGGTAAAGTTTATCATCGAGAAATTTCGAAATCCGGGCACATGAGCCCGAGGGTCGACTTTATTGACTTTTAGAGTGGAGTTGAGGAATGTTATGAATTGATTAATTATAAGAATTGGAGCATATTTTGATTGAGTTGCACATTGTTTGACTTGTTTTGGATCGTTTGGCTTGAATTGAAGAGTTAGAGAGGCGTTGGAGCCGGTTTTGAAACTTCGGAGCGAGGTAAGTCTCCTGTCTATCATTGTGAGGGGAAAACTACCCCTAGGTGGTATTTATTGTTATGTGCAACTAGTTGTGGGTGCTACGTATGCACGAGGTGACGAGAGTCCATACGTAGCTAAAGTATGTTTATGTCCGGGTAGACTTAGGACTTTATCATGTAATAATTAAATTATTTGAACTCGTTCTGCTAACTTAATTAATTAAAGTTATAACAGAAATTGATTTAGAAATAAATATATGTATGCTAGGTAGAACCTTATCACTTTGAGTTGTGAGCGAGTTATCCGAGAAACGGTAAATATTATATTCATTTTGTGCTCATGTACTATATTGTAAGCACGTGTCTCGTAAATCGGTAACTTCCTTCCTTTCTTCTGGAGTGGGCAGAATGCCTCGACAGTATAATAGATGCATCTATGGTTCGTGCAGTTCGACTCTCGGCAGTGTACACATTATTCTGGATCGGACCGAACGACATCGACAGAATCGTGCATTACATCGCTAGTAGACTGAATATTCACAAGATAATCTTTTCACTGATACCCGGTATTTTATATGGTATTTCTTATTTATTTGATATTGGCACTTGACATTTTCGGAGCTATTAAGGTAGAATACAAGATTGAGAAACTCATACCTTAAAAGAAATCATTGGAAGATTATGTAACGTACAGATTTACCCCATTATTTTTGTGTGCTTTATATCTGCTTATGATTTATCATACTGCTTTATTGGACCTCTAGTAAGTATCGTTGTTGACCCCTCGTCACTACTTCTCCGGGGTTAGGCTAGATACTTACTGGGTACGCATTGATTTTTGTACCCATGCTGCACTTCTGCACTAAATGTGCAGGATTTGACAGGTTCATTTGGTGATCATCATGGCGCATAGGTGCATCTGTTGAGGAGACTTTATGTGAGCTTCTATCCAGGCTACGCATCGTAGTCCACCGAGTGTCCATCGTACTATTTATTTTATCCTGTCTTATTTACATTCTGGACAGATGTTGTATTATTATTGTACTCATTAGAAAATATTCATGCACTTGTGACACCGGGTCTTGGGGTTATACTAGTTGATGCTTATGGTTTCGTACATCATTAACGCCTTTCAATTTTTTTATAAACTACAAATGTTCTACGTCCCCGTGAATTTAGATGTGTAAATCTCCTTCCTCATTAAAAACTATGAATTCGAAAGTAATAAAATGAGTAATTAAATGGATAAATTACTATTGGCTTGTCTGACAATGGTGTTAGACGCTATCACGACCTATAGTGGATTCTGGGTCATGACAGCTTGGTATCAGAGCGTTAGGTTCACTTAGGTCTCACGAGTCATGAGAAAGTATAGTAGAGTCTTGCGGTTCGGTACGAAGACGTATGTACTTATCTTCGAGAGGCTACAGGTTTGTTAGGAGCACTTCCCTTCTTGATTCCTCTTTGTGCTATTTGATCCCATTGGAGCTTATGCCTTTATTTCCTTCCTACTCAATCTTATGCGACGTGCAGCGCTTGTTATCAATTTGGCATTGAGGAGTTATAATGGTACCGCAGATGTGGTGCAAGATGTGTTTCCCTGCATACTCGAGCTAGTTGTTATCGTCGTCTTGTGGAAGGGGTTCTGTCGTTTCATGCCCTGTATCATTAGTGCCTATGGTTTTGAGGCTACGCACAGATTGCTATGATGTTCATGCATTGTTATCGCGCACTGTTGGTGTGATGGTAGGGTGTTTGTCTATGTGACGAGGTAGTGAACGACTCAAAAGGAGGATTTCTCAGTGTATGGTTTAGGGGTTCAGCATTTAAATCCAGCGGAGGAAAGACAATCGGTTTATGAATGCTCAAGCTTTGGTTGATGGAATAGCGAGACTTAATATTTTCGAGTGTGGTGAAATTCTCATTTGTGATGAGGTATCGTTATCCTTGTTTGAATGCATTAAGGTCTGTCGGTGTTACGGTCTTCTTTGATTTACCTTTGGGGCAAGGTGTTGTGAAATGGTGCATGAGGAGCGGTTGTTAGAGATAGCGGTGTGTAGCGATTCAGAATCGAATTGGTATTTATAATGTTGGTGGCTCGAGAAAGGTGATCTTCTAGGAGGTTGAGAGTTGATAGCAATTCATTAGTTCCGGTGCTACATGTATGGATTTGATTTGAGGCAACATTTGGGCAGCGAAGTATGAGGAAGGACATGGCGGGAGGTGTCTTGTGGTGGTTGAATTGCTAGCAGGTCAAGTATGAGAAGCAGAGGTCGAGAAGTTGCTTAAAGGAGATGGTTTGACCGAAGTGGGAGTGGCAGAGTAGCGTATAGATTCTGTGGTAGGAAGCCACTTGCCTTGGAGAAAGTTTAGAGCGATTTGGGAATCATGGTGGATAATGACTAAGCCTATGCACTTCATTTTGGATGGTGGCTGCTGGACGGAGGAATCTTGATTATGGCAAATGGGAGTCTGCTGGAAATGGAGAGGTGTGAAACGTGACTTCGAGTTTGGAAATGTATTGTTGGACTGTCAGTTGATGTTAATGGGGGATGAACAGACTTGTACAGTTGGTGGGAAAGCATGGGTTCAGGAGAGTTTACTAATTTTGTGGTAGTTGTACCTAGTGCAGCGTCGTTGGAAGATGTCGGTAAGGAATTCCACAGGTGGGTGACCTTTTCTGAGCAGATTAGCAGTTGTGTGATTCTGATGAAGTTTATGCGAAGAATTCTACTTACTACGAAGCGGAAAGTCGAGTATACGATTATGGCTGATAATTCGGAATATTCATGAAATATTCAGTAAGAAACTACAAGAAATTTAGCGGGTTAATGGTGCGAGGACATAGTAATCGAAAAGGAGGAATCTTTGTGGGTTCTAGGTTTATGTAATTATAGCTTTAAGCTAAGTGGGGGAGCCCCACCATCTACAATTGGATCGTGTGTTTGTCCGCTTGTGTGGTTTCTAGTTATCGGTGTATGGATTAGATGTACAAGGAAAAGAGTTCAGTCGGTTGCTTCTTTGAGAGGATGTTCACGTGCTAGTAGAGTATTGGAGTTGATTATATTTGGGACCAGTCAGAGTGGGTGACTCTCGACAACAGTCCTAGTAGGTTCGATAATTAAGGTGCAGTGCCTATAGATTTCGGGTCCGTTATGTGGCTAAGGATCGAGTTGTTACAGTGGATTATTAAATGAGGGCTTGGAATGTTATATGTTATCATCGGGCATGCGGGGCAGTATTAGATGAAGGGAGAAATAGCTTCGGATTCTCGGAAGGTCTTTCAGAATGGGTGTGCCAGTTAGAGATGATATTGTGCACATGAGGAAGGTATGAGACGGTTCATGGGTATTGAGATGACGTGGTCTCGTGAAGTGGGTCACTCGGGATAAGTGTTGAATGAGTTTGTTATGTTTTGAATAGAGCTATTATTATTTCTAAGGCAAGTCCAGAGTAAATTGGAAGAAGTGGGGTCGACTAGTAATGGTTTGAATCGGAACGATTATGGAAATGATCAGTTACTTCGGCGTGTTAAGTTATACAGGTGGTTCGTGGTTATACGTGTGGGCTTGACAGCCTCTGTAATCTGATTGATTTGGAGGTATTTGATTATAATGGCTTGTTACGTGTAGATGGATCTCGGAAGAGTTATGGTGGTTTACGCCACAACTTGAGGTTTGTATTTTCCGTAGTTATGGAAATTGGAGGTTGAGGATCAAGATTTTGGTTCAGTTTGATAAGAATGTTCTGAGCTCGGATGAGCGGGGAAAAGATCCAGAAGTTCAGAGTAAGCTGACATCATCTTTAGTGTCACCTGAGAACGGTGTCCAGTGTAAGAGGCTTTGTGTATTGAATTGCGAACTCTGGGTTGGTTTTACAGAATTAGTACGATTGGTGGTGTGGAGATGCAGACTTTGCTACCTGGTGTGAAAAGTCATGGGAGCGTATCCCACAGGGGAAATTGGTGTAGGTGTGACATGATAGTCACTTGATTGTTAAGGATTGAAACCAATTATGGAGATTTTGGTACTATCGCCAATGTGAGGGTTTATGCCTGAGACACGTTCTATTCCTTGGGTTGTGGACTGTGTGAGTTTGTTCCAGAATTGACGGTTGTTCTTGTGTGTCATGGAAAGGGTAATTGTGGATCCTTGAAAGGTTATTAGCCCAGTATGGTATGATCAGAATCGGTTTGAGGTCCGTTAGTGGGTCTAATGTGAGTGTGTGCTCTACGTTAGGTCGAATGTGTTTGTTCGTCATAGCATCGCTTACGGAGTATTTGTCAGACGTTGGATGTTATTCCCATCGTCAGCTATTTCGTGTAATCTTTGTTGTGCCACGTGGGTTGTGAGACGGCTTGATTATTCGTGCATGTGTTGAGGTCCCGTATAGCTTGCGGTGTTATATGAGCAGGATAGCTCCCAAGATGCAGATCATATGTCGCACCATAGTTGTGCTTGGGTTTTGTAGCGTATGGTGCTATCCGTCTCCCCAAGATTTGTATTATGCACTTGGCGTGCTTGTGGTCGATATTCGGGCATTTCGTAAGTATAAACGTTACGACTTAATGTGTGTTTTCTTCTTGATTGTTATGTGTGGATCGGGTGGCATGCCGCCACGGGCATGTTATGTGGATCGGGTTGCACACCACAATAGTGTCATGTTGGATCAGGTTGCACGCCACAACAACGAGATGTTGAGCATAGTTCCTTACACTCATTTTGAGTGTCTTGTTTTTCATTCTTGAGGTAGGTTCACAACATCTATTCGGCCGTTTTATTCGTTACACGGGCTGGGTATTCCTTTTCCAGAGTTCATTTTTCCTTATATATCACATTCGAGTTTGTAGCTTATTGGCGCATTGTGGGCGTCATATGAGATTTTTGGCAGTGTTTGAGATGGCTTATCACCTGAGCAGCTTGTATTGGGTGTGACGAGGTTGTTGGACCTGGGATCAGTGCGATCAGAGCTATGTAGGGTATATTAAAGAGCAAATATCGTTATTCAGTTCAGGATGAGGTAATGGTCCTTGTCAGGAGGAGAGACTCCATGATTTGTTGAGTCGGCAGGTGGTCATTAGTTTCTACACATCTCTGTTGTCGTGGCAGTATTTCGATAGTTGGAACAGTACTTATATGCGTCATGAGGCGTATTGCGGGCATCAGATTCGTGAAATTCCAGCTATTGTGGTCGGAGGATGTTATTATGGGCAATCGACTTATGTGGTGCATGGTTTGATTTCAGAATAGGTGCAAGATCATGTTTTGGTATAGTGTGTGGTGATTGATACGGTGTTCGTATGTTAGAATCGCGTCTTGTAGAGAAATTCGAAATTTGGAATTTGGTTCTAAGGCTTATTGACTAAATAAAGGGAGGATCTTCAGTCTGACTCGAGCTAATGTGTTCAACTGGATTGTGGTGGCACGGGTAGGTGCACAAGGTGTTAAACAATGATTTTGGACAACTCCGGAGCAGTTCTTAGCACGTTCGAGGACGAACGTATGTTTATGTAGGGAGAGAATGTAACGAACCGACCGGTTGTTTTGAGCTCTAGCGCGTCGTTCGGCGGTTTCAGGCCTTGAGTAGCTTCACCTAAGGTATTATGATTTGTACGTGTGGTCAGAATTGAATTTCGGGAAGTTCAGAGTTGATTTGGAAAGAAAATTTTAATTTTGGAAGCTTTAAGTTGGAAGAATTGACTAAGGTTTGATGTTTGCATTAATGACCTCAGAATCAGGATTTGAATGCCCCAATAGGTTCGTATGATAATTTCGAACTTGGGCGTATGTCCGGGTTGAGTACTGGGTGGTCCGGGAGTATTTCGGCGCCTATTATGGAAGGTTGGCATTTCCGAGCCATGGAATAGGTTCGTATCGTGATTTGTGACTTGCACGTAAAGTTTAACGTCATTCCAGGATGTTTAAGTGTAATTCGGGCGCATTTGGCAAAGTTTGAAGGTTGGAAAGTTGAAAGAAATGTTTTGGCCGTCGATTTGTTATTTTGATGTTGTTTGACATGATTAGATGTTTTGACTAAGTCCGTATCATGTTGTGGGATGTGTTGGTATATTTGGACGGGGTTCCGAGGGCCTCGGGTGCGAATCGGATTAGAAACGGATCGAGTTTGGACTTGGAAGAACTGCTGAAGCTTAAGGCTTCTAGTGCGATCACACCTGTGAGGTTATGGCCGCAGGTGCGAGAGCGCAGAAGCGTTAGGGAGTGAGGCTGGATGGGATTCGCAGGTGCGAGGAATTTACCGCACCCGCGGGCTCGCAGATACGGGCGGAGAAGAGCAAAAGAGGAAGTGGTCTGGGGCTAGATGATCGCAGGTGCGGTCATGGGCGCGCAGGTGCGGAGTGGTGCTCGAGCTGGGCAGTTCGCAGATGCGGAGGATTTTCGCAGATTCGGATGTGCATATGCGGTTGGATGGACGCAAAAGCGGAATAAGCTGGCCTTGGGGGAAGCCGCATCTGTGAGGAAGCTTTCGCAGAAGCGGAGCCGCAGAAGCGTCTACTATTCCGCAGGTGCGAGGCAGCGCTAGGCAGACATGGTTTTATACGGGATTTGGCCCATTTTCTTTCATTCTCTCTTGGCTTGGGCGATTTTTGGCAAGGTAAGTTATTCCCACCTATTGTAAGTTAAATATATGGATTCTATAAGGATTTAAACATGCAAATGAGTAAAAATTTGGGATTTTGGTAGAAAACTTAGAAATTAGTATTTGTTTTATTTTTACCACGAAATTGACCATGGAATTGGAAATAAATCATATATTTTGGTTTGTAATGTTATGGGTAATATTTATCTTCTAAAAATTTCGGAATTCGGGGACTTGGGGCCGAGGGTCGACCTTATTGACTTTTATAGCGGAGTTGGGGATTGTTATGAATTGATTAATTATAAGCATTGGAGTATATTTTGATTGAGTTGTACATTATTTGACTAGTTTCGGATCGTTTGACTTGAATTGAAGAGTTAGAGAGGCGCTGGAGCCGGTTTTGGAACTTCGGAGCGAGGTAAGTCTCCTGTCTAACCTTGTGAGGAGGAAACTACCCCTAGGTGATATTTATTGTTATGTGCAACTAGTTGTGGTTGCTACATACGCACGAGGTGACGAGAGTCCGTACGTAGCTAAAGCATGTTTATGTCTGGGTAGACTTAGGACTTTATCATGTAATAATTGAATTATTTGAACTCGTTCTGCTGGCTTAATTAATTAAAGTTATAACCGAAATTGATTTAGAAATAAATATATGTATACTAGGCCGAGCCTTATCACTTTGAATTGTGGGCAAGTTATTCGAGAAACGGTAAAGATTATATTCATTTTGTGCTCATATACTATATTGTAAGCACGTATCTCGTAAATCGGTAACTTCTTTCCTTTCTTGTGTAGCGGGCGGAACGCCTCAGCAGTATAATAGATGCATCTATGGTTCGTGCAATTTTACTCTCGGCAGTGTACACATTATTCTGGATCAGGCCGAACGACCTCGGCAGAATCGTGCGTTACATTGCTAATAGTCCGAATATTCACGAGATAATATTTTCACTGATGCCCGGTATTTTATATGGTATTCCTTATTTATTTGATATTGGCACTTGACATTTTCGAAGGTGTTAGGATAGAATACAAGATTAAGAAACTCATACCTTAAAAGAAATTATTGGAAGATTATGTAACTTACAGATTTACCCAATTATTGTTGTGTGCTTTATATCTACTTATGATTTATCATATTGTTTCATTGGACCTCTAGTAAGTGTCGGTGTCGACCCCTCACCACTACTTCTCCGGGGTTAGGCTAGATACTTACTAGGTATGCGTTGATTTACGTACTCATGTTATACTTCTGCACTAAATGTGTAGGATTTCATAGGTTCATTTGGTGATCATCTTGGCGCGTAGGCGCATCTGTTGAGGAGACTTTATGTGAGATGCAATCTAGGCTACGCATTGCAGTCCACCAAGCCTCCATCGTACTATTTATTTTATCCTGTCTTATTTACATTCTGGACAGATGTTGTATTATTATTGTATTTCTTAGAAAATACTCATGCACTTGTGACACCGGGTCTTGGGGTTATACTAGTTGATGCTTATAGTTTCATACATCACTAATGCCTTTTAATTCTTTTATAAATTACAAATGGTGTACGTCCCCGTGGATTTAGAAGTGTAAATTTTCTTCCTTATTAAAAAATATGATCTCGAAAGTAATAAAATGAGTAATTAAATAGATAAATCACAGTTGGCTTGCCTGATGGCGGTGTTAGGTGTCACCATGACCTATAGTGGATTTTGGGTCGTGACACTGCTAATTTCTAAATAGTAGCCTTTTAGAATGGCTACTTGGTGTTATTTCTATATGATTCCTTTCTAGTTTATCATAAGAAAAATTACGCGACAAATAAAATATTTACCATTCATAGCTATACTTTAAGCAAATTTACCATTCGTAGCTATATTTGAATTTTATAGCAAATTCATGAAATAAGAGATTAATTATTTTGAACTGAAATAAGAAAGCAACAAGCTTTCGTAGCCCAGTTGGTTAGAGCGCCCGTTTAGTTAGTGAAGGTCTTGAGTTCGACTCTCAACAAGAATATTTTATTTTTCCGTATTTCTGTATTTCGCCTTAGTTGTATTCATTGCATGAACAAATACAGTACATTCATGTTGTATCCTTTGTATACACCTTTGATTACAGTTGATATATATTATATTCGTTGCATGAGGGAATACAATGTGCAAACGAATACAGTTGATACACGTTGTATTCGTTGCGCGAACGAATACAATTGACACATGTTGTATTCGTTGAGTGCTTAAATACATGTGATACAAGTTAGTAACAATTGAATAGTAATTACAAATGGTAATTAGACAAACTATAGTTACTATACTCTAAACTATAGTTGTTTCTGAAAATTTCTCTTAATCAGACCATCTCCAACCCTCCCCCATTTCCCCATAATGGGGGCAATGTTTGCCATAATGAAGCTCCAACCCTCCCCCATTTTTGCCCCCCAAATGGGGAAGGAATAGTGTTCCTCCAAATATGGGGGTACACTATTCATCTCCCCCATTACTATTCACGCATATTTTATTAATTTTACATCTTAACTTTGGCGTATAATTTTGATAAATTAATTTTCGTGCATTTATTATTTTTATATAAAATTGTAAGTTAATTTTATTATAAGTTATAATTGTACAAAAAATATGTAATCATCTCAAAAAATGAATGGTGCAAATATAAAATATTAGATGTTGCTAAAATTGAAAGGTGTGAATATAATAGATCATTTATTGGAGAATACTAGAGGTTGAAGTTGAATATTTATGTAGTATTTCGAATGAATTTTATCGTTATGTAATATGTATTTAATTAATCTTGCATCACAATGATTTCACTTTTATTTGAATTATTAGTTAATCTATAATAATTTCTTACAAATTATATTATTCAAAATTTTATGGAATTATTTTAATGAAAATTATAAATTAATAAAAATAAAAGATGAAATTTGTTTAATGAAATTTAAAAAATAAAAATTGAAATGAAAGATAATAATAAAATATAAAAGAGAGAGAAGAATATAAAAAAATATTCTTTTTTAAGTTGTACAGGGAAACAAAGAGACCCTAATGGAAAGTTTTGGTACAGTTCCAGTGTACTATAACAAATAATGTATTAGACTATCTTATTTTAAAAGGATTGCGGTTGATTTGGTGTCCGGTTGGATTGATATGGAAGTGTTGGGTGGTTTCTTTTCTATCTTTTTTTTAATTTTTTTTTTCTTCCTTTTTTAATGACAGCAAAATACAAACTAAAGAGAAATTTGAGAAAAGAAAAGTATTTTTCAACCGATTAGTTAGCAAATCGTGTGGAGTAATGCATACTGCAGTTGTGCATGTGCCCACAATCCACAGTAGATATGCTCTACCATCTCTCTTCACTTATATTTGACTTGTTTTTTCTTTCTGTATTAGTACCTTATTTAATATTAATCAAATCATTATAGTACTAAAATCAAATCACCTTCTAATCAACAGAATCCCCTGGTTCCTTCTACTTCTTGTTTAATTATTTGTAACATTACTATTGTATGTAATTATTTTTTCTTGTTATTATTAGTTAATGTTTTACCCGAGAAGTTTGAGCCCTACGTATGTTGAGCTAATCCGCTTTTCTCACTTTATTTTTTTATGTTAATTTTTCACATGATGCTGATAATCCTATTTTATAGGGACGGACCTACATGTAGAATTTGGGTGCTCAAGCACCCATTACTTTCAACTTAGAGTATGTATAATTCAACAAAAATTCGACGGAACGACTATAAAAGTTCAGAAAGCACCAAGAAAATAAAAAGTTTGATGGGTGCTTTGGTGTGATGACCCAAAATGTCATCTTTAAATTTAATATATAATTTTGTATTCTAAGATCTCGAAAAATACCATTTATCCTTTCTCAACTTGCGTGCGCAGTCCGTAAAATTTTCTGAAAAGTTTTCGTGTGAAAAATGAATTAAAATGTGAAATAGAGCTTTAAAATTCAAGTGAGTTGACTTTGGTCAATATTTTTAGTAAACGGATCCGGATCAATATTTTGACAGTTCTGCTAGCTCCGTATCGTGATTTGGGACTTGGGCGTATGCCCGAAATTTAATTTGGAGGTCCCTAGCTTAAGTTATGACCATTTAACAGAACTAGCAATTTAAAGGCTAAAGATTTCCAAATTTGACCACGGGGTTGACTTTTTGATATCGGGGTCGGAATCCGATTCAAAAAATTAGAATAGCTTCGTTATGTCATTTATGACTTGTGTGCCAAATTTAAAGTCATTCCGGATTCATTTAATATGTTTTGGCACAAGATTTGTAAATTAAAAAGTTTGGAAACTCAAAAAATCGAATCGAGGTGTGAATTGTAATTTCAGCATCGTTTGATGTGATATGAGATCCCGAGTAAGTCCGTATAATATTTTAAGACTTGTTGGTATATTTGATTGAGATCCCGAGGGCCTCGGGTGGATTTCGGGTGGTCAACGGAATTTAATTTTGGCATTTCAAGAACGTTCGACGTCGTTTCTTGAAGAATAAGTGGTATCCCATTAAGTAAATGAATTCCAAATTCAGTTTTTATGGAAGCATTAGATCCGTATTAAAATTTTGGAGCCATAACAAAAAGAATCGTCGAATTCGGACATCGTATGAGAGAGTTATACCCATTTTCGTGTCGGGAAAGATTTTTCGTAGCCGCCAGCGCCCAGGGTAGCGTGGGGCGCTAGCCCTGGCGCTGGGAATTATTGGTGTTCTGGAAAGTGCGCCACAGGCAGCGCCCCCACGCTACCTGTGGTGCTTGAAAATGCCAGAAATCCCATAAAACGGGGAGTTTAGCCATTTTACTCATTTTTGAGTTTGGGGAGCTCGATTTAGGCGATTTTTGGGCGATTTTCACGGGAAAAAATTAGGGTAAGTGTTCCTTATCCTATATTGATTATATTTCATGATTTCATACTCATTTACATCATGAATCCATGAATTTATGGAAGAAAAATTAGACTTTTACAGAACCTTCCAAAAATATAAAATGAAGATTCGAAGGTCAATCCGATGTCGGAATTTGATAATTTTTGTATGGTTGGACTCGTCTAGGAATGGGTGTTTGAATTTTATAAGTTTTTTCGAGATTTGAGATGTGGGCCCCACTGTCAAGTTTTAAAGTGAATTTCAGATTTTTATCCGGAAAATTAGTAAATTCATATGGAATTAATTGTTACGATTTGTATTGAGTATATCGAATTATTTGTGAATAGATTTGAAGCTTTTGGAGACAAATTTAAAAGGAAAAGCTGTGGTCGAGTAATTTATTGGAATTTGCATAGCGAGTTAAGTATCGTGGTTAACCTTGACTTGAGGGAATAGAACCCTTAAATTATTTGTTATGTAAAATGCATGTGAACGACGTATAGGCGTTAATTATTTGCATAATTATTTGAAAATCATAAATTATTCTAAGACACGAATTAATTGTTATAATAATTATTTCTTTCCTATTCCTTGACAAATATTAATTCTTGAATTCCTGCAATAATTGTTACATGCTATTTGATTTATGTGTATTAATTGCTACTTGACATTTAGCATATTAAATATTAAACTGTCTATTTTCTCCCCGATTTTTATAATAAATTGCTAATTGTCATTGCTTGTTTCATAATTAAATCATAACTATTGAATGCTTGTTGTTTTAAAATTTTATATTAATTGTTGCATTTATTGGGGTAATTTATTCTATAAGAATTGGTAAATAAATATATTGGAGGAGCGGGTTGCGCGCCGCAACAGAGTTGATTGAAATGTATATATTGGAGGATCGGATTGCACGCCGCAACAGACTTGTTTAAAAGTCCATATTGGAGGATCAGGTTGCACGCCGCAACAAACTTGTTTAAAAGTTAATATTGGAGGATCGGGTTGCACGCCGCAACAGACTTGTTAAAAAGTTAATATTGGAGGATCAGGTTGCACGCCGCAATAGACTTATTGAAAAGTCAATATTGGGGGATCGGATTGCACGCCGCAACAGACTTATTTAAAAGTCTATATATATACTTGATTGAAATAAATATATGACATACTTGATTAAAAGAAAAATATTGGGAGAGCGGGTTGCACGCTGCAACATAATTGAATGTGAATATATTGTGAGAGCGGGTTGCACGCTGCAACAGAATTTATGGAAATGATAATTGGTTATAACTGCTGAGTTGGCTTCAACCATTATAAATGAGTTACCTGATTTATTTCTATTATTGATGTTGTTACTAATATTGCGTACAGGTTAATATAAGTGAACTGCCTTAGGCTCGTCACTACTTCGTCGAGGTTAGGCTCAGCACTTACCAGTACATGGGGTCGGTTGTACTGATACTATACTCTGCACTTCTTGTGCAGATTTCGGAGTTGGTCCCAGCGGCATACCATAGACTTGGTCGGATTTCAGCTACTCAGAGGAGACTTGAGGTATAACTGCACGGCGTTCGCAATTCTGAAGTCCCCGTCTACTGTACCTTAGCTGTGTGTTTATTTCCAGACAGCTTTATTTTATTCAGACCTTTATTTTTATTATGTTAGAAGCTCGTGCACTTGTGACATTAATTCTGGGATGGTATTTAGATGCCGTTATTTTTATGGATTATTCACTATATTTCAGACCTTACTTCCATATTTGTTTCTTTACTATTAATAAATTTAAAAATTATTTAAAAATGGCTAATATTATTTTAACGTTGGCTTGCCTAGCAAGTAAAATATTAGGCGCCATCACGGTCCGAAGGTGGGAATTTCGGGTCGTGACAGTTGGTATCAGAGCACTAGGTTATATAGGTCTCACGAGCAAGCTTAGTAGAGTCTGAAGGATCGGTACGGAGACGTCTGTACTTATCTCTCAGAGGCTATGAAGTTTAGGAACAATATCACTTCCTTCTTATTCTGTCGTGCGATTTTATTCTATCATCGATGATTGAACCATTCTACTCTTATTCACTCGCAGATGGTGAGAACGCATAATACCTTTACCGATGGACAGGGACCAGAACCCTCGATGGCAACTATGGCCAGGGGTAGAGGTCAAGGCCGAGGTCGTGCTAGAGGATGAGGCAGAGGCAGAGGTAGAGCTCAGTCCAGAGCTCGAGCAACTGCACCTGTTGAAGAACCTCGGTAGACCTTCAGGAGGAGGTCCCAGTTCAGAATGTACCAGTTGGACCAGTTCAGGTCCCGGAAGGATTCATACCCACTCCAGTGCTTCAGGACGCTCTAGTCCGATTGGTGAGTCTTATGGAGGGTGTGGCTCAGAATGGTACATTTCTAGTGGCACCAGCCGTCTCACAGGTTGGGGGAGGAGCACAAACTCCCACTACTCCCGCCTCGGAGCAGATGGCTCCTCAGAATCAGGCTCCACCAGCCCCGCCAGTTGGGGTAGTTCAGCCAGTTATTGCGGCACAGACCGGTAATAGGCCCGCCATGTCTTTTGAGGCCTTATTGAAACTGGATAAGTTTACTAAGCTCTTTCCAGTTCACTTCAGTGGTACACATTCTAAGGACCCACAGGATTATCTTGAACGCTGCTACGAGGTGCTGTGAAACATGGGTATAGTTGAGACCAATGGAGTTGATTTTGCTGTATTCCAGATGATGGGTTCCGCCAAGAGGAGGTGGAGAGATTATACATTGACCCGACCAGTCGGATCACCTACACTTACCTGGGAGCAATTCTCTCAGCTATATATGGAGAAGTTCCTCCCTATCTCACCGAGAGAGGAATTCCGCAAGCAATTTGAGCGTCTACAGTAGGGCAGTATGACTGTTACTCAGTATGAGTCCCGTTTTGTGGATTTGGCCCATCATGCTCTCCTTTTACTACCTACGGAGGGAGAGAGAGTGAGGAGGTTCATTGAGGGACTCACTCACCCTATCAGACTTTAGATGGCCAAGGAGACCGAAAGTGAGATTTCTTTTCAGGCGGCTGCTAATGTCGCAAGGAGGATCGAGATGATTCTTGCACAGGAAAGAGGGCAGAGGTCCGATAAGAGGCCTCGTCAGTTCGGTGGTTACAGTGGTACCTCGTCTGGAGGCAGGGGTAATTTTGGTAGGGGTCATCCTCCCAGACCGTTTCATTTAGCACTTCATGTATCTCCCGGTGCTTCAGGGAGTAACGGTCCTATTATGCCTTACTCTGGGCAGCCAGTATTCAGTGCACATTCAGCTTCTATCAGTACACCACCACTACAGAGTTACTACAGTGGTTATCTGGCCCATCTGGGTCAGCTTCAGCTTCAGCAGCCACGACATCAGGATGGGTGTTATGAGTGTGGGAACATTGGTCACATTAGGAGGTATTGCCCTAGATTGGCGAGTAATAGATCTCAGCAAGATTCTCGTGCCATCATACCATCACCGGTTGCTTCACCGCCTGCTCAGCCAGCTAGAGGTAGGGGTCAGGCAGTTAGAGGTGGAGGTCAGGCCATTAGAGGTGGAGGTCAGGCCATTAGAGGTGGAGGTCAGACCGTTAGAGGTGGAGGCCAGCCAGTTAGAGGCCGTCCCAGAGATGCAGTTCAGAGTGATGGGGCCCACCCCCGATTTTATGCTTTTCCAGCTAGGCCTGAGGCCGAGTCATCTGATGCTGTGATCATAGGTATTATTCTAGTTTGCCATAGAGATGCTTCAGTTCTATTTGATCCAGGATCTACTTATTCCTACGTGTCCTCCTATTTTTCTTCATATTTGGTTGTGCCTTGTGATTCTCTGAGTGCTTCTCTATGTGTATCTACACCGGTGGGAGACTCTGTGGTAGTAAATCATGTCTACTGTTCGTGTGTGATTACTATTGGTAATCTTGAAACTAGTGTGGATCTTCTACTTCTTGATATGGTAGATTTTGATGTCATCTTGGGTATGAATTGGCTGTCTCCTTATCCTGCTATATTGGACTATCATGCCAAGACAGTGACCCTAGCTATGCCGGGGTTACCTCGATTAGTGTGAAAAGGAACTCCTGGCCATTCTGCCAGCAGGGTTATTTCTTATATGAAAGCTCGGCGTATGGTAGAGAAAGGGTGTCTAGCCTATTTGGCTTATATTCGCGATCCCAATGTGGATGTCCCTTCTATGGACTCAGTACCAGTTGTTCGTGAATTTTCGGAAGTATTTCCTGCAGATCTGCCGGGGATGCCACCCGATAGAGATATTGACTTCTGTATTGATTTGGCGCCGCCAGAGTTGAAAGAATTGAAAGAGAAGTTACAAGCCTTGCTTTATCAGGGATTCATTAGACCCAGTGTCTCGCCCTGGGGTGCACCATAATTATTTGTAAAGAAGAAAGATGGCTCGATGCGTATGTGTATAGAATATTGGCAGTTGAACAAGGCCACTATCAAAAACAAATATCCGCTGCCAAGAATTGATGACTTATTTGATCAGTTTCAGGGTGCCAAGGTATTTTCGAAAATTGATTTGAGATCTGGTTACCATCAGTTGAATATTAGGGCATCTGATGTCCCTAAGATAGCTTTTCGGACTCGGTATGGGCATTACGAGTTCCTAGTGATGTCATTTGGGTTGACAAATGCTCCGGCATCATTTATGAATTTGATGAATCGGGTGTTCAATCCTTATTTGGATTCTTTTGTGGTTGTATTCATTGATGCTATCTTGATTTACTCCAGCAGTCGAGAGGAGCATGAGCGGCATCTTTGAAGTGTGCTTCACACCTTGAAGAATAATCAGTTATATGCCAAAATTTCAAAATGTGAGTTTTGGTTAGACTCAGTTGCCTTTTTGGGACATGTTGTATCGGCAGAAGGCATAAAGGTGGATCGTAAGAAGATTGAGGCTATTCAAAATTGGCCTAGACCTGCTCTGGTTACAGAGATCTGGAGTTTCCTAGGTTTGGCAGGTTATTATCGTCAGTTCGTGGAAGGTTTTTATCTATAGCAAGTACCTTGAACAGACTAACCCAGAAGGGTGATCCATTCAGATGGTCAGACGAGTGTGAATTGAGCTTTCAGAAGCTCAAGACCACTTTGACTACGGCGCCAGTATTGGTATTACCCACAAGTTCAGGATCGTATACGGTATATTGTGACGCATCTCACATTAGGCTTGGTGTAGTATTAATGCAAGATGGCAAGGTAATTGCATATGCATCGCGACAGTTGAAAGTTCACGAGAAGAATTATCCTATTCATGACTTAGAATTGGCAGCCATTGTTCATGCGCTGAAAATTTGGAGGCATTACCTCTACGGTGTCTCGTGTGAGGTATTTACTGATCATCGCAGCCTTCAGTACCTGTTCAAACAAAAGGATCTTAATTTGAGCCAAAGAAGATGGATGGAGTTGTTGAAAGACTATGTTATCACCATTTTGTATCACCCCGAAAAGGCCAATGTGGTGGCCGATGCTTTGAGTAGAAAGGCTGTGAGTATGGGCAGTCTTACGTATATTCCGGTTGGTGAGAGGCCATTAGCTGCAGATGTTCAGACTTTGGCTAATCAGTTCGTGAGGTTAGATATTTCAGAACCCAGCCGGGTTCTAGCTTGTACAGTCGCTCGGTCTTCTTTATATGAGCGCATCAAAGAGAGGCAGTATGATGATCCTCACTTACTTGTCCTTAAGGACACGGTGCGGCACGGTGATGCCAAACGGGTTGCTGTGGGGGAAGATGGAATTTTGCGAAGGCAGGGCCGTATTTGTGTGCCTAATGTGGATGGGCTTCGTGAATTAATTCTTGAAGAGGCACACAGTTCCAGGTATTCTATTCATCCAGGTACCGCAAAAATGTATCAAGATTTGCGACAATATTATTGGTGGAGGAGAATGAAAAATGATATAATTACACATGTAACTCGGCGCCTGAATTGTCAGCAAGTTAAGTACGAGCATCAGAGACCAGGTGGTTTGTTTGAGAAGTTAAAAATTTTTGAGTGGAAGTGGGAGCGTATCATAATGGATTTTGTTATTGGGCTCCCACGGACTCAGAGAAAATTTGACGCAGTTTGGGTCATTGTGGACAGGTTGACCAAGTCAGCCCATTTTATTCCAGTGGCAGTTACCTATTCTTCAGAGAGGTTAGCTGAAATTTACATTGGTGAGATTGTCCGCCTTCACGGTGTGCCCGTGTTTATAATTTCAGATCGAGGTACGCAGTTTACCTCACATTTTTGGAGGGCTGTAAAATGTGAGTTAGGCACGCGGGTGGAGTTGAGTACAACATTTCATCCACAGACAGACGGACAGTCAGAGCGCACTATTCAGATATTGGAAGATATACTTCGTGCTTGTGTTATAGATTTTGAAGGTTCTTAGGATCATTTCTTGCCACTTGCGGAGTTTGCTTATAATAACAGCTACCAGTCGAGCATTCAGATGGCTCCATATGAGGCATTATACGGAAGGTGATGCCGATCGCCAGTTGGTTGATTTGAACCGGAAGAGGCTCATTTGTTGGGTACCGATTTGGTACAGGATGCCTTGGATAAGGTCAAGATTATTCAGGATCGACTTCGCACAGCTCAGTCTAGGCAAAAGAGTTATGCCAACCGTAAAGTTATGTACTCATGCTACACTTGCTGCATATTTTGTATAGGTACATATATGTCTAGTGGTCTTGTGGGCATAGAGGCGCGGCTATTGCGGGGAGTTAGGCGAGCTGCATCCCATATTATGAGTCCGCAGCACACAGAGTCTCCATCATAGTTATTTACATTCTCTTGTCTAATTTGTATTCCATACAGATATTGTATTTTATCATATTTCCTAGTTGATGCTCATGTACCTGTGACACCGGATTTTGGGGGTTCCTTTTGGATGTTTAGTATGGTAGTTCACTTAATTATCATTGTTTCACCCTGTAAATTCTATTTCATACTATTTATTTAATGGAAATTATGATTTCAAAAGGAATTTAAAATGAGTAATTAAGTGGATCAATCATCGTTCGCTTGTCTGGCGGCGGTATTAGGCGCCATCACGACCTATAGTGGATTTTGGATCGTGACACTTAATGTTGGCCCGAGTTTGAAACTCAATCCTAGCGAAAGTCTTTTAACTAGGCAAACTATTCCTTCTTTTTTTCTTACATTCAAGCTACTTTGTTTCTTTTTTTGTTGTTTTATTTAAATATATTTCCTTCAATTAGGTATTCTTTTTAATTATTTCAAGTACACTTTCTTAAGCTAATACTACTTTTTTTTAAATTTCTTCTTTATTGACCTTTGTTTTACCCTTTTTGTATACTCGACCTAATTCTCTATAGCAAAGAAAAAAGAATCTGCTTGAAAAAAAATTCCAAAGTTCGACCCCTTCTAAAGACGAACTGTTCCTCCGAAATGGTAAAACGTACCGATCATTTTCTTGCCAATTGCATTCTCATCACAGATTCACGATATCCATAATCTGAATATGAGTTTTCTCATTAATTTTTTTTATCGTCGTGTTCAAATAGTTATGTACTTAAAGCTTATTTGGATGGTTGTTACAGGTCATTTCATAATGTATTGTATTGTATTATACTGTATTGTTTAATGAATACAACGTTTGGATAAATTGTATTGTTTACCGTCATTTCATTATGTCATGCACCAACAATATGAAGAATAAATTTGCAACATTACCAAAAAAATATAGGATACAAAGTAGAATTATTGTATAAAAAGAAGGATAAAGAATAAAATATAATTATTTAATAATAAGGAAGGGCAAGATGAGAGAAAAGGCAAGGTAATGACGCCATCACACCAAATTCGGCGTTTCATAAATTGATACTTTTCGTCGTTACGTAAAGACGGATTTAATGATACGATATAATAAAATTTAAATAACAATCAAATTAAATATTGTATTTAAAGTAACAATATGATACAATACAATGGCTAACAACCATCCAAACAATAGGTTAGACTATGTATAATAACTTTAAATCAACAAATTTAAGCACCAACGAATTCAAAATCCTAGATCCGCCACTAACCGTAGAGACCCTGGACAAACAAAATGTGATAAAGTTATAATTTAATCCTATTAATAAGCTTTCGTGAGATAAACTTAAGTGGGCTCGACATGTCTAAGTTCTTCCATTTTTATATATTATGCTTTTACGTAAATAATAGTATTAGTACCTCACGCGATGCGCGGACATAAATCATGTCAAATTATGATTTAGGTTATTTGAATTATTTATAAATAACCTTAAAATTAAACCTTTTATATAAAAATTATAAATAATTATTAGATATTAATTAAGAAGCAGAACATGAAACCATTTTTCTAATCTCATAGTCGATATATAACATGTTCTTTTTCTATATCCGTAATAACCCAACCCCTTGATTTTGATACTTGTATTTTATTTTACGATCAATATTAAAGATACTAAACATGTAATGTTGTGATCTGTCTTGTTTGAGCATATTAAATTATATTATATTAACAAAATTCTTAATACCAATTTATTTTTCATCTCAAATTCAAATAAGTCTTATCCTTTTACATTTTTATATAAATTTCTTTTCTCTTTTTTGTTCCTTGCTTATAGTTTTTGCATTATTTATTACTTAATATTGTTATATTGTTATGTGATCTTTTATTAGCTTATAAATTGACTTAATGTCTTGCTTATTACCATTTTAATAATCATCAATAAATATAAACTTTTTTATTCTTAAAATTTAATATATTTTTATGCTATTATCCTTTTACTCGGAACTCTTTTATCATTTAAATATATTAATAAATTTTTTGAATATTATTTAATAATTAAATTTATTTATTTTTAAATAAATTTAAAATATAAGTATTCTCGCACTATCTCTATTTTTCTCTATATTCTCGCAATATCATATTTTACTTTTAAATATAACTTTGAAATAGTCTAAAAATTAATACATAAGTTCTTTATAATATTTTAAATCTATTAATTTTTTTATAATTAATTTTTGTATTATGTGCAATTAAAAAAATTTCTCTTTTAGTTTCAAGATATAAGTTTGGCTTTTAATTTTATTAGTAAAATTATATACATGAAATAGATTTTTTGTATATTTAATTTTTTAATTTGGTATCAAATTTTTATTTTTCTTTATCTAGCAAAACTTCAATTTTGTGGTCATATCCGTATTTTGAGCGTTCTCATCATAACCTTAAGAACTTTTTAATCTCAAGTTTAAATAGTCATTTCCTTTTATTTTTAAAATAAGGTTTTTTGAATTTTAATTATTTTTATTACTTTTGCTATAACGTTATCTAATATGTAATATTATCAAGTTTTCATGTGATTTTATTTTATTAACTTTACACTTTATTTAATTGTCACGACCCAAAATTCACTCTAGGCCGTGATGATGCCCAACGTCGTCGTTAGGCAAGCCAACACTTAATTATTTATTTTATTATTTTTAAAATTATGAATCTTATGTAGATGGAGAGGTCACTACATTAAAATGAATCGTAGTTGCGTTTCTTTTAATTAAAATAATAAGTAAAAGTGTATCAATATAAAGCAATCCATAAACAGATTCTAGAACACCCCCAAAACCTGGTGTCACGAGTGCATGAGCATCTAATAGAAGGTAAGCCAAGAGTAAAATAATTCTGATGGAGACTCTGTATGCTACGGATCGTAAAAAGGGATGCAGCTCATCGTAAAATCCCCGCGATAGTCGCGCCTTCGCACCGAAAAGACTACCAGAAATACATATACCTACATAATAAGTGCAGAAGTGTAGCATGAGTACTTAAATCAACGTGTACCCAGTAAGTATCTAGCCTAACCCCGGAGAAGTAGTGATGAGGGGTCGACATCGACACTTACTAGTGGTCCAATAAATCAAGTACAGTAGAAAGTAAATAAATATGAGGCATGGTAAATAAACAGTGAACAAATATAGGTACGTGGTACGATCCTCCTCGGACTCGAAAGGAGGTTTTCTCAGTTCATGGTTTAGAGGTTCAGCATTAAATTCCAGCAGAGGAAAGGCAATCGGTCTATGAACGTTCAAGTTTGGGTTGATGGAGTAACGAGACTTGATATTTTCGGGCGTGGTGGAATTCTCAATTGTGGTGTGGTGTCGTCATCCTTGTTGAACACATTAAGTTTCGCCGGTGTTATGGTCTTTTTCGATTTGCCTTCGGGGCAGGAGGTTGTGAAATGGTGCCGAGGAGCGGTTGTCAGAGATAGTGCTGTGTAGCGATTTCAGGATCGAATCGGTGTTTCTAATGTTGATGGCTCGAGAAAGATGATCTTCCAGGAGGTTTAGAGTTGGAAGCAATTTATTAGTTCAGGTGCTACAGAGATGGATTTTTGATTTGATGCAACATTTGGGTAGCAAAGGATGAGAAAGGACATGGCGGGGGGTGTCTCGCAGTGATCAAATTACTAGCAGGTCAAGTATGAAGTGCAAAGGTCGAGAAGTTTCTTAACGGAGGTGGTTTAGCTGAAGTGGGAGTGGCAGAGTAGCATATGGATTCTATGGTAGGAAGCCACTTTCCTTGAAGAAAGTTTAGAGCGATTTAGGAATCATGGTGGATAATGACTAAGCCTATGCATTTCATTTGGGATGGTGGCTGCTGGACGGAGGAAGCTTGATTATGGAAGAGGGGAGTTTGCTGGAAATGGAGAGGTGTGAAATGTGGCTTCGAGTTTGGAAATGTATTGTCGGACTTTCAGTCGATGTCAATGGGGAATGAACGGATTTGTACAGCCGGTGGATGAGTACGGGCTCAGGAGGGTTTACTGATTTCGTGGTAGTTATACCCAATGTAGCGTCGTTGGGAGATGTTGGTGTGGAATTTCACAGGTGGGCTATCTCCTGTGGACAAGTTAGCGGTTGTGTGATTTTGATGAAGTTTCTACGAAGAGTTCTACTTACTATGAAGCGGAAGGTCGAGTATACGATTATGGATGATAATTCGGAATGTTCATGAAAATTTTAATAAGGAACTACAGGACATTCAACTGGTTAAAGGCGCGAGATCATGGTAATTGAGAGGGAGGAATCCTTATGGGTTCTGGGTTTATGTAATGGTAGCTTAAAGCTATGTAGGGGAGCCCCACCATCTACGATTGGATCATGTGGTTGTCTGCTTGTGCGATTTCTGGTTATCGGTGTATTGGTGGGTTATTATGACTGAGAAATAAAAACATCAGGGGCAATTCGGGCAAAGAACTTGATGGATGTGTGTTATATCTGGCTTTATCAAATTGTTTAGGTTTTTGGGAAGACTCAGAGTTTATGCTTTTTGTGGATGTGATGTACAAGGAAAAGAGTTCAGCCGGTTGCTTCTTTGAGAGGGTGTTCATGTGCTAGTAGAGCATTGGAATTTGGTTATATTCGAGACTAGGTCAGAGTGGGTGACTCTCGACAACAGTCCTAGTGGGTTTAAGAATTAAAGTGCAGTGCCTAAGGATTTCGGGGCCATTGTGTGGCTAAAGATCGAGTTGTTGTAGTGGAATATGAAATGGGGAGCTTGGAGTGTTTTATGTTATCATCAGGCCTACGGGGCAGTATTAGAGGAAAGGGATAAAAAGCTTCAGATTCACGGAAGGTCTTTCGAAATGGGTGTACCAGTTGGAGATGCTATTATGCGCATGAGGAAGGTACGAGACGGTTCATGGGTATTGAGATGATGTGGTCTCGGGAAGTGGGTCACTTGGGAGGATTGTTGTTGAGTTTCGTTATGATTCTTGAATGAAGCTACTATTATTTCTAAGGCAAGTAAAGAGTGAATTGGAAGAAATTGGTACGGTTGGTGATGGTTAAATCAGCATAATTGTGGCAATGATCAGTTCCTTCGGCGTGCGAAGTTATACACGTGGTTTCTGGTCGTACGTGTGGGCTCAACAACCACCATGACTTGATTAATTTGGGAGGTATTCGATTCAATGGCCTTGTGGTGTAAATGGATTCCGGAAGAGTCATGGAGGTTTAGATCACGACTTGAGGATTGTATTTTTTGCGGCATGGGAATTTGAAATTTGAGGATCGAGGTTGCGGTTTGGTGTTGACAAAACTGTCATGAGCTCGGATGAACCGGGAAGAATTTTGATGTTCAGAGTAAGATGACATTATCCTAGTGTCTCCTGGGAATGTTGTTCTATGGAAGGATCATTGTGTATTGATTTGCGGGTTCTTAAAGTGCTTTACAGATTAGTACGGTTTGTGGTATGGAGGTGTAGACTTTGCTACCTGGTGCGGAAGACCGTGGGAGCATACCCCACGTGGAGATTTGTATAAGTGTGACATGTTAGTCACTTGATTGTTAAAGATTGAAACCAAGTGCAGAGATTTTTGGTACTATCGTTAATGTGAGAGTTTATGCCTGGAAGGCGCTCTATTCCTTTGGTTGTAAATTGAGGGAGTTATTCCGGATTGAGATAGCTTGATTATTCGCACATGTGTTGAGGTCCCGTGTAGCTTGTGGTGTTATATGAGTGGGATGGATCTCGAGATGCAGGTCATTTATCGCGCCTTAGTTGTGCTTGGGTTTTGTAGCGTATGGCGCTATCCGTCTCCCTAGGGTGGTATTTTCGCACTTGGCGTGCTTGTGGTCGATATTCGGTATTTCGTAGGTATGAGCATTATGGCTTGATGTGTATTTACTTATTTATTGTTATGTATGGATCGGGTGGCACGCCACCATGGGTACGTTATTTGGATCGGGTTGCACGCCGTAACGGTATCATGTTTGGATCGGGTTGTACGCCGCAACGGTATCATGTGTGGATCGGGTTACATGCCGCAATAGTAAGATGTTGAGTATAGTTCCCTATATCTATTCATGTGTATTTGGTTTCTCATTCTCTAAGAAGGGTTCATAGCATCTGTTCGGTCATTTTATTCGTTACGCGGGCTGGGTGGTTTTTTTTCCAGAGTTCGTTTTTCCTTATGTATCACATTCGGGTTTGTAGCTTGTTGGCACATTGTGGGTGTCATATGAGATTTTTGGCAATGTTTGAGATGTCTTATTGCGTAGGCAGCTTGTACTGGGTGAGACGAGGTTATTGGACCTATGATTAGTGCGATCGGAGTTATGTAGGGTATATTAATGAGCAAATATCGTCACTCAGTTCAGAATGAGGTAATGGTTCTTGTTAGGAAGAGAAACTCCATTATTTATTGATTCGGTAGGTGGTTATGAGTTTCTACACATCTCTTTCATCGTGGCGGTATCGCGAGAGTTGTAACATGGCTTATATGTGCTATGACGTATACTACGGGATTCGGGTTAGTAAAATTGCAGTTGTTGTGCTTGGAAGAGGTTGCCTTGGGAAAATGAGTTATGCGGTGCATTGTGTGATGTCAGCATGGGTGCATGAGCATGTGTGGATTCAGCATGTGGAGATTGATACGGTGTTCGTACATTAGAATCAGGTCTTGTAAAGGAATTCCGAAGTTGGAATTTGGTTCTAAGGCTTATTGACTAAATAAGAGGGAGGATCTTCAGTTTGGCTCGAGCTAATATACTCAACTGGGTTGTGGTGGCACGGGTAGGTGCACGAGGTGTTAAACAGTGATTTTGGGGCAACTCCGAAGCAGTTCTTGGCACGTTCGAGGACGAACGTATGTTTAAGTGAGGGAGAATGTAATGACCCGGCCAGTCATTTTAAGCTCTAGCGTGTCGTCCGGCGGTTTGATGCCTTGAGTAGCTTCACTTCAGGTAATATGACTTGTATTTGTGGTCGAAATTGAATTTCAGGAAGTTTGGAGTTGATTCGGATGGAAAATTCTAAATTCAGAAGCTTTAAG
Organism: Nicotiana tomentosiformis; assembly: GCF_000390325.3. Taxonomy (NCBI): domain Eukaryota; kingdom Viridiplantae; phylum Streptophyta; class Magnoliopsida; order Solanales; family Solanaceae; genus Nicotiana; species Nicotiana tomentosiformis. The sequence goes on from NC_090822.1 coordinate 43,215,135, forward strand.
TTGGAAGAGTTGTCTAAGGTTTGACTTTTGAGTAAACGACCTCAGAATCGGGATTTGAAGGATCCAATAGGTTCGTATGATGATTTCAGATGTGATCGTATATTCGGGTTGAGTATCGGATCGCCTGAGAGAATTTTGGCGCTTATTATGGAAAGTTAACATTTTGAACGTTTAAGAATTTCTTAAGTTTGATTTGAAGTAGATTTTGGTGTTATTGATGTCTGTTTGAGTTTCCGAGCCTTGGAATAGGTTCGTATTGTGATTTATGACTTGTGCGTAAAGTTTGGCATCATTCAGGAAAGTTTAAGTGTGATTCGGATGCGTTTGGCGAAGTTTGAATGTTTGAAAGTTTAAAGAAAGGTTTCGATCGTCAATTCATAATTTTGATGTTGTTTGACATGGTTTGAGGCTTTGACTAAGTCTATATCATGTTTTGGGATGTGTTGGTATGCTTGGATGGAGTCCCGGGGGCCTCGGGTGCGAATCGAATTGGAAATGGATCGAGTTTGGGCTTGGACGAATTGTTGAGGCAACTGTGATCTGGTGCAATTAGACCTGCGTGGAAAGAGCAGCAGGTGCGAGACCGCAGAATCGGCCCTGGTGTCGCAGAAGTGATTGGGTTTGAGGTTGGTTGGATTCGCAAGTGCAAGGACTTTACCGCACCTGCGGGCGCGCAGATGGGGGTGGAGGCGCGCAGAAACGGAAGTGGTCTGGGGCTGGAAGATCGCAGGTGCGAATGTTGTAGCGCACCTGCAGAGCCGCAGGTGCGGTCGTGGGAGTGCAGGTGCGGAAGGCTACTCGAGCTAGGGATTCCACAGATGCAGTTGGTTTCTGCAGAAGCGGATGAGTATCTGTGATTGTGGGCCCCCAGAAGCGGAAAGCTGGCATCTTGGGGGAAAGCCACATTTGCGAGGTAGCTTCCATAGAAGCGGAGCCGCAGAAGAGCAAGGAGTTCCACAGATGCGGAAAATTGACTTGGCAAAATATATATGCTAGCCAATGCGGGATTTCTCATTTCATCTCATTTTTCTCTCTTGGAGCCGACTTTAGGGCGATTTTGGAGAGCTATTTTATCCACCTCTCGGGGGTAAGTGTTTCTAAGCCACTTTTGATTATATTTCATAAACACATATGGAATTTTAACATGGAAATTAGTAGAAATTGGGGGATTTTGAAAGAAACCTAGAATTTGGTATTTTGGAATTTTGACCATGAAATTGGGCATGCAATAGGGAATAAATTATATATTTGAGTTCATAATGTTATGTGTAATGATTATCTTTGAAATTTTTCGGAATCCAGGCACGTGGGCCCGAGGGTTGACTTTATTGACTTTTCAAGCAGAGTTGGGAATTGTTATAAATTGATTAATTATGGGTAATAGAGTATATATTTATGAATTTGCACATTTGTTTGACTAGTTTTGGAGAGACGTGCATCTGTTTGAGGTGTTTGAGAGGTGTTGGAGTCAGTTATGGAACTTCGGAGCGAGGTAAGTCTCTTGTCTAACTCTGTGAGGAGGAATCTACCCCTAGGTGATGTATTTGATATGTGCTACTTGTTGCGGGGGCTGCATACGCACGAGGTGACGGGAGTTCGTACGAAGCTAAAAATTCATGTTATTGTTCGGGTAGACTTAGGTTCACACCATGCTAAAACTGTACTATTTGAGTTGTCCCTTGCTTATTAAATTTCTTTATTTTACATTACGACTTGAGACTAGACTTGCCTAGAGTGATAGACTTGCTATTGTAGAGATTTGTCGGGCTTCATAATTAGCCGCAGAATAATTGTACCCCTCTTACGAATTTCTCCTGCGCAATGCGTTTTCATCGAAAAGTTTTCCTTAAAGTTCATAACTCACACGTTTATTCGTGAATGGGGTCAAGGACCCGTTAAAGCCTCTTATTCTAATGGGATCAGGCCGTTCTCCTTGGTAGTATAATAGATACATCTATGATTCGTGTCATTTAACCCTCGGCAGTGCGCACATTATGATGGGATCAAGCCGTTCGCCTCAGCAGGATTATGTATCACACTTTCATGGGAGCGGGCCGTTCGCCTCGATAATATAATAGATATATCTATGGTTCGTGTCATTCGACCCTCGGCAGTGCACATATTATGATGGGATCGGTCCGTACGCCTTTTATACTCTTATGAAATCATGCGTAATATTTGACAAGAAGCCAGTGTATCTGTGAGATTTCCTGATTTGAACTGTGACGACCTATCTGGTGAGGTCCAATATATATATACTCCAATTGAGGAGGTAACTGCTTAGTGAGAGCTTGATTTTACTGTTCGGAGGAGGATTGTACCTCGTATTTATATTTGTTCATATCGTTTATCTGCTCTGCCCCATATTTATTTACTTCTTACTGTACCTGTCTTATTGGACCACTAGTAAGTGTCGACCCCTCGTCACTACTTCTCTAGGGTTAGGCTAGATACTTACTGGGTACACGTTGATTTACGTACTCATGTTGCACTTATTGTGCAGGTATATATATGTTTTTTGTGGTCCTCCGGGCGCAAAGGTGCGGCATTTGCGGGGATTTTACGGTAAGCTGCATTTCATGTTACGATCCACAATATACAGAGTCTCCATCAGAGTTATTTAAATTCTCTTGTCTAACTTGTATTCCAGAAAGATATTGTATTTTATTATATTTCCTAGTTAATGCTCATGCACTTGTGACACCGGATTTTGGGGATTCCTACTGGTTGTTCGTTATTGTATTTCATGTAGTTATTTTCATTTTACTCTGTAAATTTTATTTCATACTACTTAATTAATAGAGATTTTGATTTCAAAAGTAATAAAATGAGTAATTAAGTTGATCAGTCACCATTGGCTTGCCTGACGGCGGCGTTAGGCGCCATCACGACCTTTAGTGGATTTTGGGTCGTGACAGTTAGATAATTCTGCCGAGGTGAACGACCCGATCCTATAAGAGTGTGTTACATAATCCTGCTGAGGCGAACGGCCCAATCCCATTAGAATAAAAAGCTTTAACGGGTCCTTGACCCCACACATGAATATACATGTTAGTTATGAAATTTAAGGAAGCTTTTCGATGAAAACGCACAACGCGGAAGAAATTCGTAAGGGAAGCACAATTATTTCGCGGCTAATCAAATAGCTCATCAAATATCTATAATAGCGAGTTTATCACTCTACGCAAGCCTAGTCTCAGGTCGTAACACAAAATCAAGTAACTAAGCAAGCAATAATAACTCAAACAGTACAAATAAAGCATGGTGTAAATCCTAATCTACCCAGACGTACTCAGGAATTCTAGCATACACACGGACACTCGTCACCTCATACGTGCGCCGCTCCCACAACATGTAGCATATAACAAGAATAACACCTACGGGGTAATTTTCTCATAAGGTTAGGCATGAGACTTACCTCGCTTCGAAGTTCCATAACCGGCTCCAATGCCTCTCTAACACCTCAAACCAAATTCCCATCGATCCGAAACTAGTCAAACAATCATGAAAACTAATAAAAATATGCTCCAACATCATAATTAATTAAACTATAACAATTCCCAACTCCACTCAAAAATTTAACAAAGTCAACCCTCAGGCCCACATGCCCGGATTCTGAAACTTTTCGAAGATAAATATTACCCACAACATCACGAACTCAAATATATAATTTATTCCTATTTTCATTTCTAAAATCATGGTCAAAATCCAAAATTATCAATTTTAGGTTTTTCTCTTAAAATCCCACAATTTCCATAATTTTTCATGTATAAATCAGTATATAACTCATGTATTTAACTTTTAATAAGTGAGAATCACTTACCTCATATTACTTGATGAATAACTCCTCAAATTAGCTCCCCAAATTCGGCCATCCAAGTGAAAAATGAGAGAAATGAGAGCTAAGTCTCGATTTAAAAGAACCACTCTGCCCGGCGATATTTTGCATCTGTAGCTACACAGTCGCACCTGTGACTCCTCACTTGCGAAAAATTCCATCGCAGGTGCGGTTCCCTCTAAGCCCAGGCAAATCCGCTTTTGCGGACCAATTTCGCTCCTACGAGACCGCTTTTGCGGTCAAAACCTCGCTCCTGCGGAACCCTTCTGCTTCTGTGACTCCAGACCGTCCAGTTCATTTCCACTGCTGCGGAATATTCTTCGCATCTGCGGGCTCACATATGCAGAAATTTCCTTACATCTGAGGCCTTTCCCAGCTCCAGTTAACTTGCGCTTCTGCGACCACCGGACCGCACCTGCGGCCAAAACCTCGCAGGTGCGATTACACCAGAAGCCTTAAGCTTCAGAAATTCTTTAAGTCCAAAATTAGATCTGATTCGCGCCCGGGGCCCACGGGTCCCCAACCAACCATACCAACGCATTCTAAAACATGATACGAATTTAGTCGAAGCCTTAAATCACGCTAAACAATATCAAAACTATGAATCGACGATCGGAACCTTTCTTTAAACTTTCAAACTTTTAAATTTCGCTGAATGCGTCCGAATTACACTTACATCTCGGAATAATGCCAAATTTTGCGAGCAAGACACAAATCACGATACGACCCTATTCTAAGGCTCGGAACCCCAAACAAAAATCGATAACATCAAAATTCACTCCAAATCAAACTTAAGAAATCCTTAAACTTTCAAAATGCCAACCTTCCATAATAAGCACCGAAATGCTCCCGGGCGACCCGACACTCAACCCTAACATACGCCCAAGTGTGAAATCATCATACGAATATATTGGAACCTTCAAATCCCGATTCCGAGATCGTTTACTGAAAAGTCAAACCCTTGATCAACTCTTCAACCTTAAAGCTTCCGAACTTCCCGCAATTCAATTTCGACCACACGTATAAATCATAATATAGGAAGTGAAGCTACTCAAGACCTCAAACCGCCGAACTACATGCTAGAGCTCAAAACGACCGATCATGTCATTACATTAATATTTTTATTCACTACTATTTTTAATATAATATAGATAGATAAGTAATTTTTTTATATTAAATTAAATATTTATTTTATTTTTAAACTATTGATTGAAACTCTAAAATAGTTTAAATTTTTCAATAATTGTCACGACCCAAATTTTCCTCCGTAGGATGTCGTGACGGCACCTAGTCTCTATGACTAGGTAAGCCTAACATTTGTGCGGAATAACAGAATATAAAACTTAACTCAAACCTCAACATATGAAATATAAATAAAACTGCGATTCAAATAATTACAACTCCCAAAACCCGGTAGAAATAAGTCACAAGTTCTAAAGACAAATGTTAAGTGTCTCTATACATCAGAGTCTAAGGAAAATAAGGAAGGATACCAACATAATAAGGATAGAGGGAGACTCCGAGGTCTGCGGATGCTGGCAGAAGTACCTTGAAGTCTCCACGCACGGCTATGTCATTGGTATTTGGCCTGGTAGGAAGAACCTGGATCTGCACAAAGAGATGTGTAGAAGTGTAGTATTGATTGAAACTCTTAAATAGTTTAAATTTATCAATAATTGCCACAAACCAATTTCTCCTATGTAGGATTTCGTGACGGCACCTAGTCTCTATGACTAGGTAAGCCTAACATTTGTGCGGAATAACAGAATATAAAACTGAACTCAAACCTCAACATATGAAATATAAATAAAACTGCGATTCAAATAATTACAACTCCCAAAATCCGGTAGAAATAAGTCACAAGCTCTAAAGAGAAATGTTAAGTGTCTCTATACATCAGAGTCTAAGGAAAATAAGGAAGGAGACCAACATAATAAGGATAGAGGGAGACTCCGAGGTCTGTGGATGCTGGCAGAAGTACCTTGAAGTCTCCACGCACGGCTATGTCACTGGTATTTGGCCTGGTAGGAAGAACATGGATCTGCACAAAAAGATGTGCAGATGTGAAGTATGAGTAAACCACAACGGTACCCACTAAGTTCCAAGCCTAACCTCAGTAGAGTAGTGATGAGGTCAGGTCAGGGCCATACTGGAATAAAAAGGAAACAAGGCAAAAGATATAATAATATAATAAAATGACTGAGAATTGAACAATGAGAAATTACATAAAGGTACAACACAGCAAATAGAGGTAAATAACAGGGTCGCTCCCGAGGTACCGCCTCGTAGTCCCAAACAAAAATACACAACAGGGGAGCTCCAGAAGTACCGCCTCGTAGTCCCAAAAGTAAATATGCAACAGGAGCACTCCTGAGGTACCGCTTCGTAGTCCCAAAAATAAATATGGAACAGGGCGCTCCCGAGGTACTACCTTGTAGTCCCAAAAGTAAATATGCAACAAGGGAGCTCCGGAGGTACCGCAGCCTAGTCCCAAAAGTAAATATGCAAGAGGGACACTCTCGAGGTACCGTCTCGTAGTCCCAAAAGTAAATACACAACTCGTAACCTATGAACAATGAATTTACAGCAAGGAATCCTACAATTAAAGACTGAATACAAAATCAAGGAAGCATGTAATTCAACTAAGCATGTTGCATAAATTGCAAGTAAGAGTCAAGACACATAGACATGCGACATTAGGCTAAACATGATGACTACACATGCTAGAGCAATTTGGTTAAGGAATTAAAAGAAAGCTACTCAGCAAGAACTGGAGTTTTCAACAATTAACCCGAGTACGCACTCGTCACCTTGCGTACACGGCCTTCACGTATTGCAAATACCATAACAGTACCAAAACCTAAGGGGAGTTTCCCCCACCCCCCCCAAGGTTAGACAAGTCACTTACCCAAATCTTGACAAAAGCAATTACATACTATAAATACAACTCCAAGAAACTAATTTAAATAATAAATCTACCACTTTAGTAACGAATCGAAAAATTGCCCCAAAAAGTCGATCCGGGCCCACGTCTCGAAATCAGGTAAAAGTTACAAAATGCGAACACCCATTCGATATTGAGTTCACCCATACAAAAATTACTCAAATCCGATACAAAAATCTCGATCAAAACCTCAAAATTCAACCTAAGGATTTTTCCACCTTTTTTCTCACATTTCCCAACCCAAATCCTTAATTAAATAAATCAAATAATGATATATTAGTGGAATATAATCGAAATCAAGTAAAGAATCCTTACCCAAATGATTTCTCTAAAAATCCCTCTAATTCTCGCCTAAATCCGAGCTCTTAAGGTCCCAAAATGAAAAATGACATAAACCCTCGATTTTGGGATTTTTAATCTGCTGCCCAAATAATCCTTCTTCGCGAATGCGGAAGTTGCCTCGCGTTCGCGAAGCACAAAAAGTTGCTGGCCAAATTTACCTCTTACGTGAACGTGAGAGCCCTCTCGCGAATGTGATGACTGCTGTCCCCAGGCCTTCGCGAACGCGAAACCTTCCTCGCGAATGCATTAGGTCCACCCAGCCTTCCTCCTTCTTCGCGAACGCATGGCCCTCAACGCAAACGTGAAGAGCAGATCTCTCCAGCCTCCCAGGTACCCATCGCGAACGTGAGACATCTCTCGCGAATGCGATGAAGGAAACCAGACACCAGAAGCATCAGTGGTTTCAGCAATTCATCAAGTCCCGAAATGCTCCGAACATGATCTGAATCACACCCGAGGCCCCCGGGACCTCAATCAATTATACTAACAAGTCGTAAAATACAATACGAACTTAGTCGAGCCCTCAAGTCACATTAAACAACACTAAAACCATGAATCACACCCCAATTCAAGATTAATGAACTTTAGAACTTCAAACTTCTACATCCGGTGCCGAAACCTATCAAATTAAGCTCGATTGACCTCAAATTTTGCACACAAGTCATAATTGACATTACAGACCTACTCAAATTTCCGGAATCGGTATCTGACCCCGATATCAAAAAGTCCACTCCCAGTCAAACTTTTCAAAAATCATCCAATTTCCAACTTCCGCCAATTGACGCCGAAATGACCTACAGACCTCCAAATCAACATCCGGACACGCTCCTAAGACCAAAATCATCATATGAACCTGCTGGAACCTTTAAATCCAGATTCCGAGGTCATTTACTCAAAATTCAAATCTTAGTTAATTCTTCCAACTCAACGCTTCCGAAATTAAGAAGTTTCCATCCGAATCAACTCTAAGCTTCTCGAAATTCAATTCCGACCATACGTACAAGTCATAATACCTGAAGTGAAGCTACTCAAGGCCTTAAACTGCCGAATGATGCGCTAGAGCTCAAAATGACAGGTCAGGTTGTTACATTCTTTCCCACTTAAACATACGTTCCTCCTCGAACGTGCCAAGAACTGTTCCGGAGTGGTCCAAAATCACTGTTTAACACCTCGGGCACCTGCCCGTGCCACCATAACCCATGTGAGCACATTAGCTCAAGCCAGACCGAAGATCCGCCCTATAACCTTAGCTAACAAGCCTTTGAACCAAATTTCAACATCCGGAATTCTCCACGAGACCCGATTCTAACATACGAACACCGCATCAATCACCATACACTGTTCCAAAACATGATCGTGCACCTATGCTGAAATCACACCATGCATCACATAAATCGTTTGCCCATAATAACTTCCTCCAACCACAATAGCTACAAATTTCAAGAATCGGGTGCCCACAATACACCTCATAACACATATAAGCCATGTTCCAACTCTCGCAATACTGCAACGATGAAAGAGATGTGCAGGAACTCATAACCACTCGTAAAATCAATAACTCGCGGAGTTTCTCTGCTTGACAAGAACTGTTACCTCATTCTGAACTGAATAGGGACATTCTCTATTTATTATACCTTACATAAATCCGATCACACCAATTTCAGGTCTAATAATCTCGTCTCACACAATACAAGCTGCTCGAGAAATAAGCCTCCTCAAACACTGACCAAGATCTCATATGACGCCATCAATGTGCCGACAAGCCACAACTTGAATATGACACATAAGGAAGAACGAACTCTGGAAAAGAACTACCCAGCCCGCGTAACTAATAAAATGGTCGAACAGACGCTATGAGCCCTTCTCAGAGAATGGGAAACAAAATACACAATAATAGATATAGGGCACCGTACTCATTATCTCAATGTTGCGACGTGCAACCTGATCCACACATGATACTGTTGCGGCATGCAACCCGATCTAAACATGATACCGTTGCAGTGTGTAACCCGATCCAAATAACATACCTGTGGCGGTGTGCCACCCGATCTGCACATAAAAATAAATAAGGAAATACCCATCAAGCCAAAATTCTTATACCTACGAAATACCGAATATCGACCACAAGCACGCCAAGTGCAAAAAATACAACCTTGCAGAGACGGATAGCACCATATGCTACAAAACCCAAGCACAACTAAGGTGAAATAAATGACCTGCATCTTGAGAGCCATCCTGCTCATATAATATCAAGAGCTACACGGGATCACAACACATGTGCGGATAATCAAGTCGTCTCATAACCCACATGACACAATAGAGTATTACATGGAATAGCTGACAACGGGAATACCATCCAATGCCTGAAGACTCCTCCATAAGCAACGCTATGCTGAACGAATACGTTCGGCCTGATGTAAGCACCCATTCACATTAGACCTAACAACGGACCCCAAGCCAATTCTGATCATCCCATACTGGGCCAACAACCTTTCAAGGATCCATAATGGCCCTATTCATGATATATACGAGCAGCCGTCCCAATTCGAAACAAACTCCCACAATCCACAACCAAAGGAATAGAGCGCCTTCCAGGCATAAACTCTCACATATGATAGTACCATAATCTACATGCTTGGTTTCAATCTTTAATAACCAAGTGACTAATATGACACACTTATACAATTTTCCTGTGGGATACGCTCCCACGACCTTCCGCACTAGGTAGCAAAGTTTGCACCTCCACACTACCAACCATACTAATTCTGTAAAGCCAACCAAGAGTCTGCAAATCAATACACAAAGCCTCTCACAGAGGACATTGTTCTCAGGTGACACTAAATTAAATGCCAGCTTACTCTGAACATCTGAATTCTTCCCTGCTCATACGAGCTCGTGGCATTCTTGTCAAAACCAAACTGCAACTCTAATCCTCAACTTCAAATTCCTATGCCGCTCACTGCACCTATCGCGCCGCTATGCGAGAGTACATGAATTCATCATAACCCCCGAACTACTAGTAGAATAAACACTTCATTAGATAGAATCCCTTTCATGCAACTCATTTTGGAATAACCATTGCAACACGCAACTAAAATCCCATAACCATAGAAAAGACAAACCTTGAGTCGTGGTTAAAATCGTTATAACTCTTCCGGGATCTATTAACACATAACAAGGCCATTAGAATCATATACCTCCCAAATCAATCAAATCATGGTGGTTGTCAAGCCCGCACGTACAGCCACCAACCACCTATATAACTTACACGCTAAAGGAACTAATCATTGCCACAATCATGCTGATTCAAACCATTACTAACCGACCCCACTTCTTTCATTTTACTCTTGACTTGCCTTAGAAATAATAATAGCTCCATTCGAGTACATAACGAAACTCCACAACACCCCTCTCGAGTGACCCAATTCACGAGACCACATTATCTCAATACCCATGAACCATCTCATACCCTCCTCAAGCGCACAATAGTATCTCTAACTGGTACACCCATTCTGCAAGACCTTCCATGAATCCGAAGTTATTTCTCCCTTTCCTCTAATACTGCACCACAGACCGATGATAATATAGAACACTCCAAGCCCCTTTCATAATCCACTGCAAAAACTCGATCCTTAACCACAAAACGGACCCGAAATCCTTAAGCACTGCACTTAAATTCTTGAACCCACTAGGACCGTTATTAAGAGTCAGCCACTCTGACCTGGTCCCAAATATAAGCCAAACTCTAGTGCGCTGTCAAAACATGAACACTCCCAAAGAAGCAACCGGATGAATTATTTTTCCTTGCACATCACATATACCAGAAACATAAACTCTGAGTCTCCCTAATATCTATGCATGAATCGATAAGGCGAAATATAGCACACATTCATCAAATCATTTGCTCGAACTACCCCTGATGTTTTCTTTTCTTATTCATAAATAATCCACCAATGCACCGATAACCAGAAGCTGCACAAGCAGACAACCACGCGATCCAATCGTAGACGGTGGGCTCCCCCACTTAGCTTTAAGCTACCATCACATAATGTATATCCTACAATGATTCCTCCTTCTCAATTACCATGATCTTGCATCGTCAACCCGCCAAATTTCTTGTAGTTCCTTATTAAACTTTTCATGAATATTCCGATTTATCAACCATAATCGTATACTCGACCTTCCACTTCGTAGTAGGTAGAAATATTTGTAGAAACTTCATAAAAATCACACAACCACTGACATGTCCACAGGAGATAGCCCACGTGTGGAATTCCATACCAACATTTTCCCAAGGACGCTGCACTGGGTACAACTACCACAAAATCAGTAAACCTTCCTGAGCCCGTGCTCATCCACCAGCTGTACAAGTCCGTTCGTTCCCCATTGAAATCAACTGAAAGTCCGACAATACATTCCAAACTCGAAGTCATGTTGCATCCCAACGATAATCAAGTTTTCACGCCCCTATTCATTTCAAGCAAACTCCTTTCTACCATATTCAATGTTCCTCAATACAGTAGCCACCATCCCAAATAAAATCCATAGACCTAGTCACTTTACCACGATAATTCCCAACCCGCTCTAAACTTTCTCAAGGCACGCGGCTATCCTACCACAGAATCCATATACTAATCTGCCACTCTTACTTCGGTTAAACCATCTCCTTTAAGAAACTTCTCGACCTCTACTTTTCATACTTGCCCTGCCAGTAATTCAACTACCATGAGACACTTTTCGACATGTCCTCCCTCATTCTTCGCTGCCCAAATGTTGCCTCAAATCAAATCCATACCTGTAGCGCCGAAACTAATGAATTGCTGCCAACTCTAAACCTTCTAAAAGATCATCTTTCTCGAGTAATAAATATTAGAAATACCAATTCGATTCTGAACCGCTACACACGGCTATCTCTGACAACCGCTTCTTAGGCGCCACTTCCCAACATCCTGCCCCAAAGGTGAATCGAAGAAGACTATAACACCGACGAACCTTAATGCGTTCCAACAAGGGCGATGACACCGCATCACAAATGAGAATTCCACCACACTCAAAAATATCAAGTCTCGTCACTTCATTGACCAAGGCCTGAACATCCACAGTCCGATTGCCTTTCCTTTGTTGGAATTAAATGTTGAACCTCTTAATCATGCACTGAGAGATCCTCTTTTCAAGTCATTCATTGCCTCGACACATAGACAAGCATCCTACCATTACAACAACACTGTACGATAACAACGCATGAATATTAAAGCAATTCGTGCATAGCCTCAAAACCATAGCAAGTACAGATACTGAATTGAAATGACAGAACATCCAAGGCGACGATAATAGCCCACTCGAACACGTAAAGAAAACATCTTGCACCATACCTGCAGTACCACTACAACTCTTCGATGCCCAATTGATTACAAGTGCTTCATGTCGCATGAGATTGAGTAGGAAGGAAATAAAGGCATAAGCCCCAAAGGAATCAAATCGCACGATGAGGAAATTAAGGAAGTGAAACTTTTCCTAACAGTTCCATAGCCTTCCGAAGATAACTACAAACATCTCCGTACTGATCTGCGAGACTCTACTAAACCTGCTTGTGACTCATAACACCTATGAACCTAGAGCTCTGATACCAACTTGTCACGACTCAAATTTTCCTCCGTAGGATGTCATGACGGTGCCTAGTCTCTATGACTAGGTAAGCCTAACATTTGTTCAGAATAATAGAATATAAAACTGAAGTCAAACATCAACATATGAAATATAAATAAAACTATGATTCAAATAACTACAACTCCTAAAATCCAGTAGAAATAAGTCACAAGCTCTAAAGAGAAATGTTAAGTGTCTCTATACATCAGAGTCTAAGGAAAATAAGGATGAAAAACAACATAATAAGGATAGAGGGGGACTCCGAGGTCTGCGGATGCTAGCAGAAGTACCTTGAAGTCTCCACGCAAGGCTATCTCACTGGTATCTGTCCTGGAAGGAAGAACCTGGGTCTGCACAAAAACATGTGCAGAAGTGTAGTATGAGTACACCACAATGGTATCCAATAAATGCCAAGCCTAACCTCGGTAGAGTAGTGACGAGGTCAGGTCAGGGCCCTACGAGAATAAAAAGGAAACAAGGCAAAAGATATAATAATATAATGAAATGACTGAGAATTAAACAATGAGAAATTACAGAAAGGTACAACACAACAAATAGAGGTAAACAACAGGGGCGCTCCCGAGGTACCGCCTCGTAGTCCCAAACGTAAATACACAACAGGGGAGCTCTCGAGGTACCGCCTCATAGTCTCAAAAGTAAATATATAACAGGGGCACTCCCGAGGTACCACCTCGTAGTCCCAAAAGTAAATATGCAATAGGGGCGCTCCTGAGGTACCACCTTGTAGTCCCAAAGTAAATATGCAATAGGGGTACTCCCGAGGTACCAGCTCGTAGTCCCAATAGTAAATATGCAACAGGGACACTCCCGAGGTACCGTCTCGTAGTCCTAAAAGTAAATACACAACTCGTAACCTATGGAACAACGAATATACAGCAAGAAATCCTACAGTTAAAGACTGAATACAAAATCAAGGAAGCAGGTAATTCAACTAAGCATGTTACACAAATTGCAAGTAAGAGTCAAGACATGTAGACATGTGACATTAGGCTAAACATGGTGACTACACAGGCTAGAGCAACTCAGTTAAGGAATTAAAAGAAAGCTACTCAGCAAGAACTAGATTTTTTAACGTTTAACCCGAGTACGCACTCGTCACCTTGCGTACACGACCTTCACGTATTGCAAATACCATAACAGTACTAAAACCTAAGGGAGTTTCCCCCCACACAAGGTAGGACAATTCACTTACCTCAAACCAAGCTCAATCATACTATAAATACAAATCCCTCGATTTTTCGACTCCAAACGGCCCAAATCTGGCCAAAAGCAATTACATACTATAAATACAACTGCAAGAAACTAATTTAAATAATAAATTTACGACTTTAGCAAAGAATCGAAAAATCACCCCAAAAAGTCGACCCAGGCCCACGTCTCAGAATCGGGTAAAAGTCATAAAATACAAATATCCATTCGATATCGAGTTCACCCATACCAAAATTACTCAAATCTGATACAAAATTCTCGATCAAATCCTCAAATTTCGGCCTAAGGATTTTTCACCTTTTTTTTCTTCAAATTTTTCAACCCAAATCCTTAATTAAATGAAGAAATTAATGATAGATTAGTGGAATATAATCGAAATCAAGTAAAGAATCCTTACCCAAATGATTTCTCTGAAAATTCCTCCAATTCTCGCCTAAATCCGAGCTCTCAAGGTCCCAAAATGAAAAATGACATAAACCCTCGATTTTGGAATTTTTAATCTGTTGCATAGATAATCCTTCTTTGCGAATGCGGAAGTTTTCTCGCGTTCGCAAAGCATAAAAAGCTACTGGCCAAATTTTCGTCTTACGCGAACGCAATGACTGCTGCCCCCAGGCCTTCACGAACGCGGAACCTTCCTCGCGAATGCATTAGGTCCACCCAGCCTTCCTCCTTCTTCGCGAACGCATGGCCCTCAACGCAAACGCGAAGAGCAGATCTCTCCAGCCTCTCAGGTACCCTTCGCGAACGTGAGACCTCTCTCGCGAATGTGATGAAGGAAACTAGACACCAGAAGCATCAGTGGTTTCAGTAATTCATCAAGTCCCGAAATGCTCCGAACATGATCCGAATCACATCCGAGGCCCCCGGAACCTCAATCAATTATACCAACAAGTCGTAAAATACAATACAAACTTAGTCGAGCCCTCAAATCACATCAAACAACACTAATACCATGAATCACACCCCAATTCAAGCTTAATGAACTTTACAACTTCAAACTTCTACATCCGGTGCCGAAACCTATCAAATTAAGCTCGATTGACCTCACATTTTGCACACAAGTCATAATTGACATTGCAGACCTACTCAAATTTCCGAAATCGGAATCCGACCCCAATATCAAAAAGTTCACTCCCGGTCAAATTTTCCAAAAATCATTCAATTTTCAACTTCCGCCAATTGATGCCGAAATGACCTATAGACCTCCAAATCAACATCCGGACACGCTCTTAAGATGAAAATCATCATACGAACCTGTTGGAACCTTTAAATCCAGATTCCGAGATCGTTTACTATAAAGTCAAAGCTTAATCAATTCTTTCAACTCAACGCTTCCGAAATTAAAAAAATTCCATCTGAATCAACTCTGAGCTTCCCGAAATTCAATTTCGACCATATGTACAAGTCATAATACCTGAAGTGAAGCTACTCAAGGCCTCAAACTACTGAATGACGCACTAGAGCTCAAAACGACTGGTCGGGTCATTACAATAATATTTTTAAGCATTATATACTTACTTTATTTTATTTTCAAAAGTAATTATTAGTATAAATATCCTCACATTATCTCTAATTTATTTTTATTATTCAATATTTTTAATTTTTACTTTTATCTATTAGACTTTAGTTAAGTGGCCTTATCTACATGCATGTCATTTCTTATCATACTTAAATAAAACTTTCTCATTTCGAATTTAAATAAGTTTTATCCTTCTTCTTTTGTATAAATATCCTCAGATTATCTCTAATTTATTTTTATTATTCAATATTTTTAATTTTTTCTTTTATCTATTAAAATTTAGTTATGTGGCCTTATCCATATGCATGTCATTTCTTATCAAATACTTAATATTATTATATTTTCATGTGGCTTTTCATTAGCCAGTTTAAATTTGATATCCATTTTTACCATACTCATTCTAATACACTACAAATAAATATAAAAATTATTTTAGTAATAACTTTGACTCTATTGCTCATATTTCAAAGTGTAATTTTTCTTATCATTTTTTTATAAAGAAAATCTTATCTCATTTTGTTTTTACAAAAATGGTTCCGCTATCATTTTTTTTCTACATAATGTTTCTAAAAATAAAAATAATTGTGAAATGGAAGAAAATCGATCATGTGGTTAGTAAATAATTACTAAAATAGAAATTCTTATTTTTGAAAAGTTTTGGAACCTATTTTCAATGAAAAGAGGAGTCAATTTTAATTGATTTGTACCTTTAAATTAAATTTGATCAAATCTGATTTGCCTTAATTTTTATTAGATTTTGTCCTAAAAGTACCAAGTGACTTTTTTTTCAGTACGTCACTTAGCTTAATATTAAGTTTGACTATCCTCTTTTTAATATAATATAGATATAGATATCAATATCCTCTCTATAAACTATTTAAATTTAAATTTAAGCGCATTACATATATATATATATATATATATATATATATATATATATATATATATAGTAGAGAGAGAAAGAGTGAGAGGGAGAGAGAGAGAGTTAGTTATACTTTATGTATATTCTTTCGCATAGTAATTCATTTGCCATTTATCCGAGTGGTTAAGATTTGTTCTTATTAAGTTTAAATTTTTTAATTATATAAGAAAATTTATTTACGTATAAAATATTCATTTTCCCGATTTGTCAATATTAATATGGCTTTATTATTCTTTTAATTAAATAATTTTTATGATTATTTAATTTTTTTTCTTATCTTAAAAATAATTTATATATTTTATGTAGGATCTTATTTTGGTGCTTGGAATATCGTAAGGAAATTTTAGTTTTATTTTATATTATAACTTACTTAAAGTTTAAAATGTCACAGGTTATCTCAATTTACATCTTTCTATATTTTTATTTTTTTCTATTAAAGTTTTTTAATTAATTCTTTACCTCCATATTTCTAGATAATATAGAAGAGAATCTATGAGTGGATCAATATATAGATAGATATAGATATAGATTAGATTTGTCTAAGTTCTAGTTAGATTATATCTAAGATATATTTCATTCAACTAATTTCATTAATTATATTCTATTTATAATTCCTAATTATTAATGTTATCCTAAAATTGCCAAGTGGCTTCTTTTTAACTTACCACTTGGCTTAACCACAATGCATACTACCTTCCATTTAATATAACTAGTACTAGTATTAGTACCCGCGCGATGCGCGGAGCGAGAAAATTTTAAAGAATGTGAATTATGTTAGGTGATCTAATTTATTTGAGCACATTATATCATATTGCTTGAATTAAATTCTAACTACCTTCTGTTACCGAATAAAACATATCCAATAAAAGAATCTTATGAAATTATAAAAGGATTCATTAGCTTGTCACTTAACTTAATATTTTTCTCAATTGCTCATTTTAATGTAATATAGATATATACTTTTCTTATTCCTAAAATATTTTCTTGAAACTTTTGTTCCATTGTTCATCTTCAAAAGTCTACAGTTATTAATATTATTTATAAACTAATTCAAATTATCTCTATCCTCCACTTAGTGCAATTTTTATATGATGTTTTAATTAATTATTTTCATTTCAAATTTCACCTATAATTGAAATAACATCAATATTCAGTACTAAATTGTGAAATTGAATGTGTTCTTTACAATTAAGATATATGTTTTTAATAAGTATTATTTTTGTGCTATATGCAATAAGCAAATAAAAAATTTCCACTCTCTTTTATGCTTAACATAAAATTTAAATTTTTATTTTTATATTTTATTTTATTTCCTATAAGATAAATTTACATATTTTACTTAATATCTTCTCTTCTGCTTGGAAATTTTTCAGTATTTGATATTTTTGATTTTTAACTTTGTCTGTTAAGATTTCACATATGTGGTATTGTTCATTGTATATATGACTTTTCTCATCATAATTTAAAAAGCAATTTATCATCTCAAATTCAAATAGAACTCATCCTTCTGTTAAGATTTCACAAATGTGGTATTGTCCATTGTATATATGACGTTTCTCATCATAATTTAAAAAGCAATTTATCATCTCAAATTCAAATAGAACTTATCCTTCTATGTTTTTATATTCAATTTATCATATGACTTTTGCTATTTGTTTATTATTTTGATATTATTCTTACTTACAATTTTTATATTGCAATGTAATTCTTTTAACTTGTAAACTGACTTAATGTCATTGCTTATTATTATTTTTAAATAAAATATACATAAAAATAGATTTTTCTTACTCCAGAAATTTAATTGATCACAATTCTTAAATTGTTTAAATTTATCAATAATATTTCCTATAAGATATATTTAATATTTTATTTAATATTTACTCTTTTGATTGGAAATTTTTTAGTATTTTATATTTTGTATTTTTGACTTTGTCTGTTAAGATTTAAGATACATGGTATTGTCCATGGTATATATGGCATTTCTCATCATAATTATAAAAAGCTTTGTCATCTCAAATTCAAATTATTCTTACTTAAAAATTTCACATTGCGATGTAAATTTTTATTAGCTTACCCCATGACTTCTTATTATTTTTTTATTATATACATAAAACCGATTTTCTTACTCCAGAAATTTAATTGTTCATAGTTCTTAAGTAATTTAAATTATCAATAATATTTTCGAGTATTATTTTGTTACTTTGTTTCATTTTTATCCTTAGTCAATGTATAAATATTCTCATATTATTTTGTCCAACGTTTTGTACATTTTTGTGATATTTTTATTAGTTTTTCCCATTTAGAATTCTTCTACAGTAAAAATAATTTCATATTTAATACTAAATTGTGATTTCAAATTGGTCCAATGTATAAACTGAAGTTCTCTTTATTTGTTATAAATCTATCATTTTTTTAATATTTGGTATTCTTTTATTATATACCATAGCAATTAAATTATTCTTCTCTTTTAGATTTAATATAAAATATTGAATTATAAATATCTATACTATCATAATAAACTATCTTTTAAAATTATACTTTTTTGCTTTGGATTATTTTCATTGCCTAATATTTTTGGTTTTTGACTTTATCTATTATGATTTGATTTACGTGCTATTATACAAATGTATAATCTTTTTCGTCATAACTCGAAAATATTTTCTGATTTCAAATTCAATTAGCTCTTATTGTTTTATATTTTATACCGGTTTTTCCACCTTTGGTTCCTTATTTATAGTTATTACTTTATTCATTGCTTAATATCGTTGGACTATCGAATTACAAAAAATCTTATCTCTTAATTCTACCAATTAAATTCTAAAAAACTTTTCTTTTAATTTAAATTAGATGAAATCACATAACACAGTAAAGAAAATTTTGGAAAGATATTATATGGAACATGTTTTTTTAATACAATGTTTGTTTGAAAATTCAAATTACACGAAAATATTCTATGTCACCTACCTTGTTTTATTGTAAGTATATATCTTTAGTTCATTTTCTCTATATCTTGGGTGAAATATTTTAGAAACTGATAGTCATTGTTTAAAAAAATATATTTGAACAAACCGTAATTCCAACAAAAATTAATAAACGTAATGGCCGACTTTTAACTAAGAAGATAATGAATGCCAAAAATCAACCATATTAATTCAGAATAAAAAGGTACAATTACATATTTGTTGGAAATGTATATATGATAGATATGGATTAGATTTGTTTTAAATATTTTTAGATTTTATTTTAAAAGTGTCATTTTCTCAATACGTCAGTTGGCCTAATCTCATGCTTCACTACCCTCCTTATAATATAATATAGATGCTTAGTATCGTTGGACTAACAAATTACAAAAAATCTTATCTCTTAATTCTACCAATTACTAACAGTTTTAAATTCTAAAAAACCTTTTCTTTTTAATTTAAATTAGATGAAATCACATAACACAGTAAATAAAATTTTGGAAAGATATTATATGGAACATGTTTTTTTAATACAATGTTTGTTTGAAAATTCAAATTACACGAAAAAATTCTCTGTCACCTACCTTGTTTTATTGTAAGTATATATCTTTAGTTCATTTTCTCTATATCTTGGGTCAAATATTTTTAGCAACTAATAGTCATTGTTCAATTTATTTACTCATTTTATTACTTTCGAAATCATAATCTCCATTACTTAAATAGTATAAAATAAAATTTACAGGGTAAAATGATAATAACTACGTGAACTACAATAACGAACAACCAGTATGTACCCTCAAAACCCAGTGTCACAAGTGCATGAGCATTTTCTAAGGAGTACAATAATAATACAACATTTGTCGCGAATGTAATAAGACAGAATAAAATAAACAGTAGAATGAAGACTCGGTGGACTGCATGCGTAGCCTGGAATGCAACTCACATAAAGTCTCCTCAACAGGTGCGCCTACACGCCAAGGTGATCATTAAATGAATCTGTCAGATCCTGCACATTTAGTGCAAAAGTGCAACATGAGTACGTAAATCAACGCTTACCCAATAAATATCTAGCATAACCTCGGAGAAGTAGTGACGAGGGGTCGACATCGACACTTACTAAAGGCCCAATAAAATAATATAATAAAATATGAGCAGATATGAAGCATACGACAATGATGGGGTAAATCTATAAGTTACATAATCTTCCAATTTCTTCTTTTAAAGCATGAATTTCTAAATCTTGTATTCTACCTTAACAGCTCAAAACATGTCAAGTGTCATTATCAAATAAATAAGGAATAGCATATAAAATACCAGGCATCAGTGGAAAGATTAGCTCTTGAATATTCGGACTGCTAGCGATATAACACACGATTCTACCAAGGTCGTTCGGCCCGATCCAAAGTAATGTGTACACTGCAGAGGGGCGTGCGGCACGAACCATAGATGGATCTATATACTGCCGAGGCGTTCGGCCTACTCCACAAGAAAGGAAAGAAGTTACCAAATTACGAGACACGTGCTTACAATACAGTACATGAACACAAAATGAATATAATCTTTACCATTTTGTCACGACCCAATTTTTTCTCCGTTGGATATCGTGATGGCACCTAGTCTTAGGGACTAGGTAAGCCTAACATTTACTGAATAACAACAATAATTAAATAACATCAAAAAAAATTTGAAATAGAAATCTCTATAAAATTTACAATTCTCAAAACCGGTAGTACAAGTCATAAGCTCTACAGAGTTTGCTATAATTTTCTAAATACAACTGATTGAAATAAAGTAAACAGTGTGAATACAAATCAGAAGGTGACTATGAAGCCTGTGAACGCAGCAACTAGTTTACCTTGAGTCTCCACAATAACAGTCCACACAGTTAGCTAATAATCAACTGACTTCGAAATACCTGGATCTGCACAAAAATTTGCAGAAGTGTAGTATGAGTATACCACATCGGTACCCAGCAAGTATCAAGACTAACCTCAGTGGAGTAGTGACTAGGAACAGTCAAGACACCTACTGGACTAAATAACCTGAACAAGTATAAGTATAGGAACAACAGAGTATAATTCTACATAAAGACTACGCGAAGTGGCAAATAATATGGAAATTTCAGTAACGAAGGAAAACAACAACTATCAGTGGAACACCATAATAATGACACAGAAGAATGAACGGAAACACAGCCTAAATACGATAATCACAGATAAAGAAAGGACAAGTAACAACTGAACAAAACGACCACTTTAACACTAGGTTTTAGTCAATAGACTCCAAGAGGTACCAAACCTCAGACTACTCACCACTCACGGGTCCCAATACCTGAACCCTAACACTTGGCATCCTGTGCCCGCATTACACTTTATAACCGCACTGACGACTCACGTGCCAAATAGAGCTATTCTCACATAGAAGGCAAGTAAACAAGGGTGTGCATCTATACTCAACAATATCAAGAAAACCTCTTAACCGATAAGAGTACTTAGCTACGTGTATGCTTGGGCAAGTGTCATAACATAGTTCATGCCGGCTAGTAAGTATAGGAAAAGAAATGGACAGCACATAGGATGTTTTCTCATAACTTTTCACAAGATAAAGCTCACACAGGTAAGTGTACCACTACACAAATATCAACAACAAGAATGCCCCCAGGTCATCACAAGTCATCACGAATCAATCTCTGATACAACCCACCTTTTCTCGCCACGTGTGCAATAATATAGTAAGTACCCGCCTTGTCTTGCCACACATGAATAATAATGTTCCCACCTTGTCTCGCCACATGCGCAACCCACATATAAATATATCCCGCCTTGTCACGCCGCATGTGCAAATATCAAAAGTAACAATAGCACGACAGAAACTTCGTGCAACCTAATAACACCCGCACGGCAGAAACCTCGTGCAATACAATAACAACAACCGCACGGCAGAAACCTCGTGCATCATGCTAACAAGTATAACAACAACAATGACAATAAATACAAGAGTACGATAAGTAAATCAACTCAAGAACTTTCGATCACAAGAAAACGGTAGAACTAATTCCCAACAAATAACCACAATAGAGAATACTAGGCGTAATAAGAACAGCTCAACAAGGGAGAAAATAATATGTAACAACGATCCCACAATATACAGTTCAACAACAAGAGAGCTAACACGAGTCAAATAATTCCAAATAAGGACATGTCAACTAAGATATAGGATATCTAAACTTCTTTTAAGGTTGGGCAATTACGAAAGAGATACAACAAATTCAATTAAGGATAAGTAGCGGAAAGACAATCATAACCTCAATTAAGGTTAAGCAATTACAAAAGAGATAATAATAATTTCAAATAAAGATAAGTAGTTATGAAAAGATAGCATGGCAATAGAAAAGGCAAAAATCTTCAGTTAAGTCATATAAGAGTCAAATAAGCAATAGAAGTGGATCAGGAAGCAATTAATTCCAATTAAAGCAGGTAGGGGTGAAACTAGTAATTAAGAAAACTTAACCATAACAAAAACAACTTCATACTCAGTGAATACAAGAACCTAAGAATCCTAAAAGGCCAACTTTCCACAAATAAGCCCGAGCACGTACTCGTCACCTCGCGTACACGGACTACAATTAGTATAGAAGACTCAAATCCTAAGGGGTAGTTCCAACATACAAGGTTAGGCAAGATACTTACCTCAAAGTAGACAGACCGATACTCTAAAATAAAATTCTCTGGTGAAATGACCTCCGGACGGCTCAAATCTAGCCAGAATAACTTCAAAGCACAAATAAAACTCATAAGAAACTATTCGGGATCATAAAGACTTAATCTTTATCAAAATCCAAAAATTAACCCAAACGTCGACCCCTGGGCCCGCACCTCGGAACTCGACAAATTTCACAAAACCCGAACACCCATTCCGATATGAACTCAACCATACAAAAATTATCAAATTCCGATACCATTTGGTCCTTCAAATCATCATTTTTCATTTTTTGAAAGTTTTTACAATTTTTCCCCAAATTTTCCTTTAGATTCTCATGAATGTGATGTTAAATCTAAGGTATAATCATAAAATATAATTGAAAATTGATTAGAGGTACTTACCCAATAATTGTAGATGAAATTCCTCTCTCAAAATTGCCTACTCTCGGACCTAGGGTTCAAAATATGACAAAATGAAGCTAAAACTCGAAATGCCCAGCATTTAGCAGGCTGCAGATGTAGCATTGCGACAAGGGGTTTGAAAATGCGACCTCCGCAAATGCGAACAAAACATCGCAGATGCGACCCCTGACAGACAAGACGAAGATCGCATTTGTGATCAAACATTCGCAAATGCGAAACAACAGTTGCCGCAAAAGCGAACACTGTCTTCGTAAAAGCGGACAGACACACATCGCAAATGCGAGGAAATTCTTCGCAAAGGCGAACTCTTCCCCAGTAGCCCAAGTTCGCAAATGTGAGGCAGCTTCGCAAATGCGGTAGTCTCATTTGCGACCAAAACATCTCAAATGCGATGAAACCAGAACAACACTAAAAATTCCTAACAAAACACTTCGAAGCTAATCCAAAACTCGCCCGAGCCCCTAAGGCTCCAAACTAAACATCCACACAAGTCTAAAAACATAACACGAACTCGCTCGCGCGATCAAAACACTGAAATAACCTCTAGAACTATGAATCGGATGCCAAAAACATGAAAACAATGAACTTCAAGAACTTCTAGAATCGTAACCAAGCGTCCGGACCATATCAAATCAACTCCAAATGACACCAAATTTTGCAGGCAAGTTCCAAATAACATAATGAAGCTGTTCCAACTCTCGGAATCGCATTTCAACCCCGATATCACCAAAGTCTACTCTTGGTCAAACCTCTTAACCTTCCAACCTTCAATTTTTCCAACTTTTGCCGAAATACTTCAAATTACCCTACGGACCTCCAAATCTAAATTCGGACGCGCGCCTAGGTCAAAAATTACCATGCAAAGCTGTTGAACTCACCCGAAACCCATTGAGGAGCCTTTTACACAAAAGTTAAATTCCGATCAACTCTTACCGCTTAAGCTTCCAAAACTAGAATCCTTCTTCCGATTTGACTCCGAATCATCCGGTAACTGAATTCGACCACGCACGCAGGTCAATACACATAATACGAAGCTGCTCAAGACCTTAGCCGCTGAACAGGACTTAAATTCTCAAAATGACCCGCCGGGTCATTACATTCCCCCTCTTAAACAAACGATCGTCCTCGAACGTGCCAAGAATCACCTCGAAGTCATCAAATCACTAAATGCACTCATCCAACATACACCCGCGAGTGGCCCCACGTCACCCCAATCCACATAACCCTGACGACACCACCTCAACTGTAGTTAATCCTTTCTACCAACACCAATAAGCCTTAGAGTCAAAATTCTCACCTTTCGTTCGTCTCCAAAAGACCCGATTCTAAATCCACACCCGGTATCAGTCTCAACCAGCTGCAACAACTCATGCCTACATGCACAAGGTACGACCACCCTACATGACACACCACACATGGGCCTATAATAACATTCCTGATCACAATAATTGCCCGTAATCAAAACCAGCACCAATAATTAGCCTCATATCCGTTAGAAACCCTTTTCAAACCTCCACAACGCTGACAATGATGCAAGAAACATGAAGACCTCATAACTATACACCCGGATCAACAAGTCACATCTAACGCCACCGGGCACACAACCCGTAAACTAAACTCAAATAAGCACAAGACGAAAAGGAATAAATATGAAAGAGAAACACATAAGAGAAATATCAAACAAGCCCGATAGGCACAACTTTCCATCAGAACCATGCTACGAATCAATTTAAAAAGAAGGAATCAAGGTATATGAACAAACCACAAGGATCTCACCCTGATATAACTTCCACCGCAGCACGCAGCCCGACTCAAACATATCAAATCATATGGAATCGCGAGGGTCTCACCCTCACTCTGAATCACAAGCCGAATACACATCATACCAATTGAAATTTTCCACTAACTCAATTCTAAGAAAAAAAAAGCACAACACTTACTGAACTCTCACCCCGGTAGAGTATCAAATCACAAATCATAACCAAATTACTCAGGAATCACATCAAACCTACCATAATGGACAACGGGAATTCACTTCTAGTTTCGCAACTCTCAATAATGGATTAAAAAACAAACGATAGACACAGGCTACCACTCATAGAATCTCCCAACAGGGGCAGACATTACTAAGACATGAACTCACCCATAGGTGGGACAATAATAGGGGAACTCCCCCGATAAGCAGAACCGAATCAAAATACGAATGGTGCCCCTCTATAACAAATCAAAAGCATACTTGTATGACATCATCTAGCACAGTGGTCTCCCGCCTACTATATGAACACATCAACGGGACAGGCCTCCCCCTCTTGGGCACCCTTTACGTGCTTGAAATACCCCGCTGTAACACATCTGTTCGGAGTCTGGGACAATCTCTCACCATGTGGCCAGTATCTCCACACTCAACGCAACCTCTCTGCTGACATGGCTGTGGAAACTGTGCAGTACGGGTACCCTGAGAACTATGAGTACCTGAAACACCGTGCAAAGCCGTAAGTGCAAAATGAACTGGCTGACCCACAAAACCTCTACCATGTCGTACCCTGCCTCCAAAATAAGGACCGGTAGATCCCTCCAGCCTACGAGGCCTCCTCACCTCCTTGTCCTCTCTCTCCTGACCTCGCCTGACCTCTCTCCCAAGGCCCCGCCTGTCCTCTCTCTCCTGATCCCACATTCCCTCCACTCGGCGAGTGATCCCTACCACCTGCTGAAATGAAACATCCGACTCTAACTCCGGAGCCATGCTGAACCGAATATCATGCTTGAACCCCTCAATGAATCTACGGACACACTCTCTAACTGTAGCAACCAAAGAAGGTGCATGTATGGCCAAATCACTGAACCTAACGGCGTACTCTGATACTGACATAGTGCCCTGGCACAACTGCTCAAACTCCGCGCGCCATGTATCCCGAAGGGACTGAGGTACAAACTCTCTCAAGAAGATCTCTGAAAACTGAACCCATGTAAGTGAAGCTGGCTCGGCCGGGCTACCCAACTCATACGCCTGCCACCACTGATAAGCCGCTCCCCTGAGCTGGAACATAGTAAAAGCAACCCTTCTCATCCCCACAATACCCATAGTACGAAGAATGCAGTGATACTCCTCCAGAAAACTCTGGGCATTATCTGTCACCAATCCACTGAAGGTAGGAGGGTGGTACTTCTTATACCTCTCAAGTCTAAGCTGTTCTTCCTCAGATGTTGCTGCCTTAACCGCGGGCTGAACTGGAACCATAGGTTGTGTCGCCATGACACCTAGAACCTGACCAACATGAACTCGCTGCTCTGGAGTGTGGGCGGCGGGAGTCTGGGTTCCTCTCCCGATTTGTGAAGTAGCTGGTGCAACCGGAATCAACCCCGCCTGAGCCAATGTATCAAACATTCTTAGGAACTGTGCTAAGGTCTTCTGAAGTCCGGGCGTAACAGTAGGCGTCTCCGGTACCTGTCCCCCAACCGGAGCTACTGGCAACTCCTCAACTGCTGGTCGGGTAGATGCTCTAGCTACGGTGCATGCTACTCTTCGGCCTCTGCCTCTGCCTCTGCCCCTAGTGACACCTGCTCCGGGTGCAGCGTCATCAGTAATTGCAGCTCGTGTCCTCACTATCTGTGAGAGAATGGAATGATAAAAGCTTCAAACTTTGAGATCAATAAACTCGCACGATTGGAATGAAGGAAGTGAAACTTTCCTAATAGTTCTGTAGCCTCTCGAAGATATGTACAGACGTCTCCGTACCGATTTGCAAGACTCTACTAAACTCGCTTATGACTCGTAGCACCTATGAACCTAGAGCTCTGATACCAACTTGTCACGACCCAATTTTCCCTCCGTTGGGTATCGTGATGGCACCTAGTCTTAGGGACTAGGTAAGCCTAACATTTACTGAATAACAACAATAATTTAATAACATCTAACAATTTTTGAAATAGAAATCTCTATAAAATTTACAATTTCCAAAACCGATAGTACAAGTCATAAGCTTTACAGAGTTTGCTATAATTTTTTAAATACAACTGTTTGAAATAAAGTAAAAGTGTGAATACAAATCAGAAGGTGACTCCGAAGCATGTGAACACAGCAACTGATTTACCTTGAGTCTCTACAGCAACAGTTCGCACAGCTAGCTAATGATCAACTGACTTAGAAATACCTATATCTGCACAAAAATATGCAGAAGTGTAGTATGAGTACACCACAGCGGTACCCGACAGGTATCAAGAATAACCTCAGTGGAGTAGTGACGAGAAACAGTCAAGACGCCTACTGGACTAAATAACCTGAATAAGTATAAGTATAGGAACAACAAAGTATAATTCTACATAAAGACTACGCGATGTGTCAAATAATACGAAAATTTCAGTATGGAAGGAAAACATCAACTATCAGCGAAACACCATAATCATGACATTAAAGAATTAACGGAAACACAGCCTAAATTCGATAATCACAGAAAAAGAAAGGACAAATAACAACTCAACAAAACAACCGCTTTCACACCAAGGTTTAGTCAATAGACTCCACGAGGCACCGAACCTCAGACTACTCACCACTCACGGGTCCCAATACCTGAACCCTAACACTTAGCATCCTATGCCCTCATTACACTTTATAACCGCACTGACAACTCACGTGCCAAATAGAGCCATTCTCACATAGAAGGCAAGTAAACAAGGGTGTGCATCTATACTCAACAATATCAAGAAAACCGCTTAACCGATAAGAGTACTTAACTACGTGTATGCTTGTGTAAGTGTCCTAACATAGTTCATGCCAGCTAGTAACTATAGGAAAAGAAATAGACATCACGTAGGATATTTTCTCACAACTTTACACAAGATAAAGCTCACACAGGTAAGTGTACCACTACACAAATATCAACAACAAGAATGCCCCCAGGTCATCACAAGTCATCACAAATCAATCCCTGACACAACCCACCTTGTCTCGCCACGCGTGCAATAATATAGTAAGTACACGACTTGTCTCGCCACACGTGCATAATAATGTTCCCACCTTGTCTCGCCACATGCGCAACCCACACACATATATATATATATATATATATATATATATATATATATATATATATATATATATATATATATATCCCGCCTTGTCACGCCGCATGTGCAAATATCAAAAGTAACAATAGCACGGCAGAAACCTCGTGTGACCCAATAACACCCGCATGGCAGAAACCTCGTGCATCACAATATACGCCTAGTATTCTCTATTGTGGTTATTCCTTGGAAACTAGTTTTACCGTTTCCTTGTGATCGAAAGCTCTTGAGTTTATTTACTCTGTCGTACTCTTGTATTTATTATCATTGATGTTGTTGTACTTGTTATCGTGACGCACGAGGTTTCTGTCATGCGGTTGTGTTCTTAACAAGGGAGAAAATAGTATGTAACAACGATCCCACAATATACAGTTCAACAACAAGGGAGCTAACACGAGTCAGATAATTCTAAATAAGTACACTTAAACTAAGATATAGGATATATAAACTTCTTTTAAGGTTGGGCAATTATGAAAGAGATACAACAAATTCAATTAAATATAAGCAGCAAAAAGATAATCATAACCTCAATTAAGGCTAAACAATTACAGAAGAGATAATAATAATTTCAAATAAAAATAAACAGTTTTGAAAAGATAGCATGGCAATAGAAGAGGCAAAAATCTTCAGTTAAGTCATATAAGAGTCAAATAAGCAATAGGAGTGGATCAGGAAGCAATTAATTCCAATTAAAGCAGGTAGGGGTGAAACTAGTAATTAAGAAAACTTAACCATAACAAAAACAACTTCATACTCAGTGAATACAAGAACCTAAGAACCCTAAAAGGCCAACTTTCCACAAATAAGCCCGAGCACGTACTCGTCACCTCGCGTACACGGACTACAATTAGCATAGAAGACTCAAATCCTAAGGGGTAGTTCCCCCCCCCCCCACAAGGTTAGGCAAGATACATACCTCAAAGTAGACAGACCGATACTCTAAAATGAACTTCTCGGGTGAAATGAGCTCCGGACGGCTCAAATCTAGCCAAAATAACTTCAAAACACAAATAAAACTCATAAGAAACTATTCCGGATTATAAAGCCTCAATCTTTATCAAAATCCAAAAATCGACCCCTGAGCCCGCACCTCGGAACCCGACAAATTTCACAAAACCCTAACACCCATTCCGATACGATCTCAACCGTACTAAAATTATCAAATTTCGATACCATTTGGTCCTTCAAATCATCATTTTTTATTTTTTGAAAGTTTTTACAATTTCTCCCCAAATTATCCTTTCGATTCTCATGAATGTGATGTTAAATCTAAGGTATAATCACAAAATATAATTGAAAATTGATTAGAGGTGCTTACCCAATTATTGTAGATGAAATTTCTCTCTCAAAATCGCCCACTCTCAGACCTAGGGTTCAAAATATGACAAAATAAAGCTAAAACTCGGAATGCCCAACATTTAGCAGGCTGTAGATGTCGCATTTGCGATAGGGGGTTCGCAAATGCGACCTCCGCAGATGCGAACAAAACATCGCAGATGCGACCCCTGACAGACCAGACGAAGATCGCATTTGCGATCAAACATTCGCAAATGCGAAACAACAGTTGCCGCAAAAGCGAACATTGTCTTCGCAAAAGCGGATAGACACACATCGCAAATTCGAGGGAATTCTTCACAAAAGAGAACTCTTCCCTAGAAGCCCAGGTTCGCAAATGTGGTAGTCGCATTTGCGGCCAAAACATCGCAAATGCGATGAAACTAGAACAACACTTGAAATACCTAACAAAACACTCAGATGCTAATCCGAAACTCGCCCGAGCCCCCGAGGCTCCATACCAAAGACCCACACAAGTCTAAAAATATAACACGAACTCACTCGCACGATCAAAACACCAAAATAGCCTCTAGAACTATGAATCGGATGCCAAAACATATGAAAATCACAATGAACTTCAAGAACTTCTAGAATCACCACCAAGCGTCCGAACCATATCAAATTAACTCCAAATGACACCAAATTTTGCAGGCAAGTTCCAGATAACATAACAGAGCTGTTCCAACTCTCGAAATCGTATTTCGACTCCGATATCATCAAATTCAACTCTTGGTCAAACCTCTCAACCTTCCAACCTTTAAGTTTTCTAACTTTCGCTGAAATACTTCAAATTACCCTACGGACCTCCAAATCCAAATCTGGACGCGCGCCTAAGTCCAAAATTTCAATACAAAGCTGTTGAAATTATCCAAAACCCATTCCGGAGCCTTTTACACAAAAGTCAAATTTCGGTCAACTCTTACCGCTTAAGCTTCCAAAACTATAATTCTTCTTCCGATTTGACTCCGAATCATCCAGTAACTGAACTCGACCATGCACGAAGGTCCAACGCCACTCAAATACCTCAAATTGATGCCCGTCTCTCCAAAACTAGTCAAACAAATGTGAAAATCCATAAACATATACTCTATTACCCATAGTTTAACAATTTATAATAATTCCTAACTCCACTCAAAAAGTCAAACAAAAGTCAACGGTGGGGCTCACATCTCGAAATCCGACAAAATTACAAAATTTAGACACCCATTCAACCACGAGTCCAACAATACAAAAATTAGTCAAATCCGATCACAACTCGACCTTCAAATCCTCAAATTATAGTTTATGAAGTTTCTACAATTTTTCCAAATTTTCATCTCAAAATACTAATTAAATGATGAAAAAAAATAATATATTCATGTATATTAACCAAATCCGAGTTAGAATCACTTACCCTGACGAATTTCTTGAAAGACCCACGAAACATCGCCACAAACCGAGCTCCCAAAGTCCAAATGTGAAATAATACTCTAACCCTCATTTATAATGTACAAAAATATGATCTCCCATTGTGCTAACCGTACATTTTTTGTGCGGTCCGCGCATCCCAAGTCCCGCGGCCGCGATCCAAATTGTGTGGTCGCACATCCATAGTGACTGCACTACCAGGCTACAGTATATTTTCCATAACTTTCTGTACATATATCCAAATGATGAATCACTTACCTTTCTAGAAACTAGACTCAAAGGGCTACAACTTTTATTTTTGGATCATCTCCAAATTCCTTATAAATTTAAAAATATAAGCTTACGAAGTCAGACCATCAAACCTGCAGCTTCCTGTTTCTGCGGTCCGCACATTTCCTCTATTGTCCGCACATTTCCTCTGCGGTCCGCACATGAGGCTTTTCCTCAGCACTCCAAAATGTTCCCTCTGAACTTCAACTGTTCCAAAACATCAGCAGAGTGCTGAAATGCCCAAACTCGTTCAAAACTCACCCGAAACACACCAGAGCCACTCGGGACCCCGTCCAAATATAACAACAAGTCCTGTAACATAACACAGGCCTACTCGAGGCCTCAAATCACACCTAACAACATCGAAATCATGAATCGCACCACAAATCGAACTTAATGAACTTTGAATCTTCCAACTTCCAAAACTCATGCCGAAACATATCAAATAGATCCGGAATTACTTCAAATTTTGCACACAAGTCATAAATGACATAACGAAGCTACTGAAATTTTTGGAACCGAAATCCGAACTCGATATCATAAAAGTCAACTTTCGGTCAAACCTATGAACATTCCAAACTCACATTTTCAATTTTCGTCGATTAGTGCCGAGACCTTCTAGAAATATCCAAATGAAAATTCGGGCATACGCCCAAGTCCGTAATCATCATACGAACATATTGGAACCTTCAAATCCTGATTCCGAAGTCGTTTACTCAAAAGTCAAACCTTAGTCAATTTTTCTAACTTACAGCTTTCAAAATTATAATTGTCTTTCCAAATCAACTCTGAACTTCCCGAAATTCAATTCCGACCACACATACAAGTCATAATACCTGAAGTGAAACTACTCAAGGCCTCAAACCGCTGAACAACGCACTAGAGCTACCGGTCGTTACATTCTCCCCCACTTAAACATACGTTCGTCCTCGAACGTGCCAAGAACTGTTCCGGAGTGGTCCAAAATCACTGTTTAACACCTCGGGCACCTATCTGTGCCACCACAACCAAGTGGAGCACATTAGCTCTAGCCATACCGAAGATCCTCCCTATAACCTTAGCTAACAAGCCTTTGAACCAAATTCCAACATCCGGAATTCTCCACGAGACTCAATTCTAACATATGAACACCGCATCAATCACCATACACTGTACCAAAACATGATCGTGCACCTATGCTGAAATCACACCATGCATCACATAAGTCGTTTGCCCATAATAACATCCTTTGACCACAATAGCTGCAAATTTCAAAAATCTGGTGCCCGCAATACACCTCATAGCACATATAAGCCTTGTTCCAACTCTCGCAATACTGCAACGATGAAAGAGATGTACAGGAACTCATAACCACTCGTCAAATCAATAACTCACGGATATTCTCCTCTTGACAAGAATTGTTACCTCATTCTGAACTGAATAGGGACATTCTCTCTTTATTATACCTTACATAAATCCGATCGCACCGATTTCAGGTTCAATAATCTCATCTCACCCAGTACAAGGTGCTCGGGCAATAAGCCGCCTCAAACACTGACCAAGATCTCATATAACGCCATCAATGCGCCTACAAGCCACAGCTTGAATATGACACATAAGGAGGAACGAACTATGGAAAAAAACTACCTAGCCCGCATAACGAATAAAACGGCCGAATAGATGCTGTGAACTACCTCAGGGATGAAAAATAAGACACACAAAATGAGTGTAAGGAACTATGCTCAACATCTCGCTATTGCGTCATGCAACTCAATCCAAATATGACAATATTACGGCGTGCAACCCGATCCACATAACATGCCCGTGGAGGCATGCTACCCGATCCAAACAATATACATGTGGTTGTGTGCTACCCGATCCACACATAACAATCAAGAAGAAAACATACGTCAAGCCGTAACACTTGTACTTACGAAATGCCCGAATATCGACCACAAGTACGCCAAGTGCACAATACAAATCCCGGGGAGACGGATAGCGCCATACGCTACGAAACCCAAGCACAACTAAGGTGCGATATATGATATGCATCTCAAGAGCCATCCTGCTCATATAACCCTACAAGCTACATGGGACCCCAACACAAGTGCGAATAATCAAGCCGTCTCACAACCTACATGGAACAATAGAGATTTACATGAAGTAGCTAATGACAGGAATATCATCCGATGCCCGAAGACTCCTCCGCAAGAAATGCTATACCGAACGAACACATCCGACCCGATATAGAGCACACATTCACATTAGACCCACCAACAGACCTCAAGCCGATTCCAATGATCCCATACTGGGCCAACAACCTTTTAAGGATCCAAATGGCCCTATTAATGACACACATGAGCAGTCGTCCAATCTGAAACAACCTCCCATAGTCCACAACCAAAGGAATAGAGCGCTTTTCCGGCATAAACTCTCACATTAGCGATAGTAGCAAAATCTCCATACTTGGTTTCAATCCTTAAAAATCGAGTGACTAACATGTCACACTCATACAAATTTCCCGGTGGGGTACACTCCCACGACCTTTCGCACCAGGTAGCAAAATCAGCACATCCATACCATAAACCGGACTAATTTGTAAAGCTATTCAAGAACCCGCAAATCAATACACAATGCTCCTTCCACATAACACCATTCCCAACTGACACTAGGATGATGTCAGCTTACTTTGAACATCTAAATTCGCCCCGGCTCACCCGAGCTCATGACATTCTTGTCAACACCGAACCGCAACCTTGATCCTCAACTTTCAAATTCTCATTTTGCTCACTACACCTATCATGCCGCTACGCGAGATACAAGAATTCATCATAACCCCTGAACTACTAGTAGAATAAGCATTTCATTGGCTAGAAACCTTTCACATATCTCATTTCAGAAGAAACAATGCAACACGCAACTGAATTCCCAAACCGCAGAAAATACAAACCTCAAGTCATGATCTAAACCGCCATGAGTCTTTCGGAATCTATTTACACAATAAAGCCATTCGATTCAAATACCTCCTAAATCAATCAAGGTATGGTGGTTGTCAAGCCCGCACGTACATCCACAAACCACCTGTATAACTTCACACACTGAAGGAACTGATCATTGCCACAATTATACTGATTCAACCATTACTAACCAACCCAACTTCTTTCAATTTATTCTTGACCTGTCTTAGAAATAATAATAGCTTCATTCACAACATAACGAACTCAATTCGCACTCATACCGAGTGACTCGAATCACGAAACCACATCATCTCAATACCCATGAATCATTTTATACCCTTCTCAAGCACACACTAGTATCTCTAACTGGTACACCCGTTCTGCAAGACCTTCCGCGAATCTGAAGCTTTTTCTTCCTTTCTTCCCATACTGCAACACATACCCGATGATAACATTCCATGTCCCGCTCGTAATCCACTGTGAAAACTTGATCCCTAACCGTACAATGTACTTGAAATCCTCAGGCCCTGCACTTAAATTCTTGAACCCACTAGGACCATTGTTGAGAGTCACCTACTCTGACCTGATCTCGAACATAACCAAACTCTAATGCTCTGCTAGCACATGAACAACCTCTCAAAGAAGCAACCGGCTGAACCCTTTTTCCTTGTACATCACATCTACAAAGCATAAACTCTAGGTCTTCCCAAAACCTGTACCTCAATCGATAAGGCAAAGTATATCACACCTTCATCAAGTTCCTTGCTCAAATTACTCCTGATATTTTATTTTCTTAGTCATAAATAATCCACCAACACATCGATAACAAAAAACTACACAAGTAGACAACCACGTGATCCAATCGTAGACGGTGAGGCTCCCCCACTTAGCTTTGAGCTATCATCACATAATGTAGATCCCACAATGATTCCTCCTTCTCAATTATCCTGATCCCATACCATTAACCCACCAAATTTCTCGAAGTCTTTTGTTAAGCTTTTCATGAACATTCTGAATCATCAGTCATAATGACATATTCGACCTCTTACCAGGTAGCAAGTAGTATTCTTCGCAGAAGCTTCATCAATATCACGCAACCGCTAACCTACTCAAAGGAGATAACCCACATGTGGAATTCCATGCCGACATCTTCCAACGGCGCTGCACTGGGTATAACTACTACGCAATCAGTAGACCCTCCTGAGCCCACGCTCATCCACCAGCTGTATAAGTCTGTTCATTCCCCATTGACATCGACTGAAAGTCCAACAATACGCTCCAAACTCGAACTCATATTGCATTCCAAAACGATAGTCAAGTTTTCACACCCCTTTTCTTTCCATGCAAACTCCTTCCTGCCGTATCAAATCTTCCTCGATACAGTAGCCACCATCCCAAATAAAATTTGTAGACTAAATCACCTTCCATCACGATTCCCAAATCGTCCTACACTTTCTCAAGGCAGGCGACTAGCCTACCACATAATTCATATGCTAATCTGTCACTCTTACTTCGGTTAAACCATCTCTTTTAAGCAACTTTTCGACCTCCGCTTTTCATACTTGGCCTGCTAGTAAACCAAGCACTGCGAGACACCTCCCGCCATGTCCTTTCTCCTTCCTTGCTGCCCAATTGCTGCCTCAAATCAAAATCCATACCTGTAGCCCCCGAACTAATAAATTGCTACCAACTCTAAGCCTCCTCGCAGATTATCTTTCTCGAGCCATCAGCATTAGAAACACCAATTTGATTTCTGCAACCGCTACACATCGCCATCTCTGACAACCACTTCTCAGGCACCATTTCACCATACCCTACTCCGAAGGCAAATTGAAGAAGACCATAACACCGGCGAACCCTAATACATTCCAACAAGGACGATGATGCCATATCACAAATGATAATTCCACCACGCTCAAAAATATCAAGTCTCGTTACTCCATCAACCAAAGCCTGAACATCCATAGTCTGATTGCCCTTCCTTTGCTGGAATTAAATGCTGAACCTCTAAATCATGTACTGAAAAATCCTCCTTTCAAGTCATTCACTGTCTCGACACATAGACAAGCACCCTACCATTACACCAACACTGTGCGATAACCACGCATGAACATCATAACAATCCGCGCATATCCTCAAAACCATAGGAAGTACAGATATTGAATTGAAACGACAGAACACCCTTCCGCAAGGCGACTATAATAGCCTTCTCGAACATGCACGGAAAAACATCCTGCACCATATCTGCGGTAACAATACAACTCCTGGACGTCCAATTGACAACAAGCGCTTCACGTCGCATAAGATTGAGTAGGAAGGAAATAAAGGCACAAGCCTCAATGGAATCCAACCGCACGATGAGGAAATCAAGAAGGGAAGTGCTCCTAACAGCCCTGTAGCCTCTCGAAGATAAGTACACACATCTCCATACCGATCCGCAAGACTCTACTAGACTTGCTCATGACTCGTAAGACTTAAGTAAACCTAACGCTCTGATACCAAGCTGTCACGATCCAAAATCCACTGTAGGTCATGATGGTACCTAACACCGCCGTCAGGCAAGCCAATGTTGATTTATCAATTTATTTACTCATTTTATTACTTTTGAAATCATAACCTCCATTACTTAAATAGTATAAAATGGAATTTACAGGGTAAAATGATAATAACTGCATGAACTACAATAACGAACAACTAGTAGGAACCCCCAATAGCCGGTGTCACAAGTGCATGAGCAATAATAATAATACAACATCTGTCCCGAATATAATTAGACAGAATAAAATAAATAGTACAATGGAGACTCGGTGGACTGCAATGCGTAGCCTGGAATGCAGCTCACATAAAGTCTCCTCAACAGGTGCTCCTACGCGCCAAAGTGATCATTAAATGAACCTGTCAGATCCTGCACATTTAGTGCAG
Organism: Nicotiana tomentosiformis; assembly: GCF_000390325.3. NCBI lineage: Eukaryota > Viridiplantae > Streptophyta > Magnoliopsida > Solanales > Solanaceae > Nicotiana > Nicotiana tomentosiformis. The sequence continues at coordinate 43,252,594 of NC_090822.1, forward strand.
AAGTGCAGCATGAGTACGTAAATCAATGCGTACTCAGTAAGTATCTAGCCTAACCCCAGAGAAGTAGTGACGAGGGGTCGTCATCGACACTTACTAAAGGTCCAATAAAATAATATAATAAAACGTGAGCAGATGTGAAGCATACGACAATGATGGGATAAATCTATAAGTTACATAATCTTCCAATTTCTTCTTTTAAAAAATGAATTTCTTAATCTTGTATTCTACCTTAACAGCTCAGAACATGTCAAGTGTCATTATCAAATAAATAAGGAATACCATATAAAATACCGGGCATCAGTGGAAAGATTAGCTCATGAATATTCGGACTACTCGTGATATAACACACGATTCTGCCGAGGTCATTCGGCCCGATCCAGAGTAATATGTACACTGCCAAGGGTCATGCGGCACGAACCATAGATGCATCTATATACTGCCGAGGCATTCGGCCTGCTCCACAAGAAAGGAAGGAAGTTACAAAATTATGAGACACGTGCTTACAATACAGTACATGAGTAAAATATGAATATAATCTTTACCGTTTCTCAAATAACTCGCTCACAACTCAAAGTGTTAAGGCTCGGCCTTGTATACATATATTTATTTCTAAATCAAATTCAGTTATAACTTTAATTAATTAATCCAGCAGAACGAGTTCAAATAATTCAATTATACATGATAAGTCCTAAGTCTACCCGGACATAAATATGCTTTAGCTACGTACGGACTCTAGTCACCTCGTGTATACGTAGCACCCAAAACTAGTTGCACATAACAATAAATATCACCTAGGGGTAGTTTCCCCCTCACAACGTTAGACAGAAGACTTACATCGCTCTGAAGTTCCATAACCGGCTCCAACGCCACTCAAACACCTCAAACTGATGCCCGTCTCTCCAAAACTAGTCAAACAAATGTGCAAATCCATAAATATATACTCTATTACCCATAATTTATCAATTTATAAAAAATTTCAACTCTGCTCGAAAAGTCAAACAAAAGTCAATGGTGGGGCCCACGTCTCGGATTCTAACAAAATTACAAAATTCGAACACACATTCAAGCACGAGTCCAACATACCCAAATTAGTCAAATCCGATCATAACTCGACCTTCAAATCCTGAAATTATAGTTTATGAAGTTTCTACAATTTTTTCCAAATTTTCATCTCAAAATACTAATTAAATGATAAAAATAATGATATATTCATGTATATTAACTAAATCCGAGTTAGAATCACTTACCCTGATGAATTTCTTGAAAAACCCACGAAACATCGCCACAAACCAAGCTCCCAAAGTCCAAATGTGAAATAATACTCTAACCCTCATTCATAAAGTACAAAAATCTAATCTCCCATTGTGCTGACCGCACATCCCAAGTCCCATGGCCGCGATCCAAATTGTGCGGTCGCACATCCATAGTGACTGCACTACCAGGTTTCAGTAAATTTGCCATCACTTTCTGTACATATGTCTAAATGATGAATGGTTTACCTTTATAGAAACTAGACTCAAAGGGCTACAACTTTTATTTTTGTATCATCTCCAAATTCCTTATAGATTAAGAAATATAAGCTTCTGAAGTTAGACCATCAAACCTGCAAATTTCCCTTTCTGCGGCCGCAAAAGGATTTTTGCGGTCCGCACATTTCCTCTGTGGTCCGCACATGAGGCTTTGCCTCAGCATTTCAAAATGTGCCCCTCCGCACTTTAACTGTTCCAGAATATCCGCAGAGTGCCAAAATGCCCACTCGTTCAAAACTCACCCTGAAACACAACCGGGTCACTCGGGACCCCGTCCGAATATACCAACAAGTCCCGTAACATAATACAGAACTACTCGAGGCCTCAAATCACACCTAACAACATCAAAATCACGAATCGCACCTCAAATCGAATTTAATGAACTTTGAATCTTTCAACTTCCAAAACGCGTACCGAAACATATCAAATCAATCCAAAATTAATTCAAATTTTGCACACAAGTCATGAATGACATAACAAAGCTACTGAAATTTCCGGAACCGAAATCCGAACTCAATATCATAAAAGTCAATTTCCGGTCAAACTTATGAACATTCCAAACCTTCAAATTTCTAATTTTCGTCGATTAGGGCCGAAGCCTTCTAAAAATATCCAAATGAAATTTCGGGCATACACCCAAGTCCGTAATCATCATACGAACCTATTGGAACCTTCAAATCCTTATTCCGAAGTCGTTTACTCAAAACTCAAACCTTAGTAAATTTTTCCAAGTTACAACTTCCGAAATTAGAATTTTCTTTCCAAATCAACTCCGAACTTCCCGAAATTCAATTCCGACCATACGTATAAGTCCTAATACCTGAATTGAAACTACTCAAGGCCTCAAACTGATGAACAACGCGCTAGAGCTCAAAATGACCGGTCGGGTCGTTACAATAATTCCAACCAAAATTAATAAACGTAATGGTCGACTTTTAACTAAGAAGATAATGAATGCCAAAAATCAAGCATATTAATTCAGAATAAAAAGGTACAATTACATATTTGTTGGAAATGTACATATGATAGATATGGATTAGATTTGTCTTAAATATTTTTAGATTTTGTCTTAAAAGTGCCAAGTGTCATTTTCTCAATACGCCACTTGGCTTAATCTCATGCATCACTACTCTCCTTTTAATATAATATAGACATGGATGGATATGGATTCTATTGTGATTTTTGCAGCGAGAAAAGACACCTTTATTGAAGTAACTTTAAAGGAGAAATCCCCCTGATATGCTTGTTCTTCTGCCCTTTATGTGTAAAGAAGCCTATAACTACTAGGTATAGAAATGCTAAGGCTTTTTCTGCTTTCTTTATTTAGCCGAAACGTTATTCCAATTGAAACTTTTTCAAGCTATTATTCCCTTTTTGATGCCCTCGTACAAGAAAAAAAGGGGGAAAAAAGAATAGACATATTATATATATATATATATATATATATATATATATATATATATATATATATATATATATATATATATGTGCGTGTGTGTGTGTCAATATGTTATACGATAGAAAGACACGTAACAAAGTTAAGACAAGTAGTTGTGAGATCAACAATGTCACACGGAACTGAAATGTTAAAACTTGAAGGCCTAATATATCCACAAAATAAGTGCTACAGAAATACAAAATATTTTACATTAGACAGAGGTGCAAGAAATACTAAATGATGTATATACTAAAATGAGGTAATATTGTTTAACCAAAAAATAGTGTTTGTGGTCAAAACAAATAAAATAATAATTCAGGTTTCTAATAACCAATTTTACTTCACTTTTTATAATATAGATGAATAGTAAATAATGAAAATAAAATATTGAGAGAATAAGAAAAAAAAATCTTATTGATAATCGCAGCTTCCTTCCAAAAGGAGAGAGTAAGATTCAAACAACAGAGAATAATAAAAATATAAGTAATCGATAGTATAATTTCGTAAATTTCTTGATCGAGGTACAAGATATGGTAAGGAGGTTTATATAAGGGTACAATTTGTAATTGTTTCACCTTACTTAATTTATGTATGTTACTAATATTTATTACATTGATTACCCGTTACACAGGTTATTCGTAACGGTTATGCTAATAACAATCAATCACTCATAATCAGGGATTATGCTTATTTCTTTTTATATTCGTGGCTATTAATAAACCTTCCATCTTCGTGGCCTTTAATTATCCATCTGCACCTATTTCTCCTTTTCCAACTGTCAAGAACATTATCTTTATGGAGGATCTCGTGGCTGTTTTAGTCATGCCTTCTCTAATCTTCTTTCTTCTTTATTGTGTTGTAATGATCCGACCGGTTGTTTTGAGCTCTAACGCATCGTTCGGAGGTTTGAGGCCTTGAGTAGCTTCATTTTATGTTTTATGACTTGTACGTGTGGTCGGATTTGAATTTCAGAAAGTTCAGAGTTATTTTGAAAAGAAAATTCTGAATTTGGAAGCTTTAAGTTGGAAGAATTGACTAAGGTTTAACTTTTAAGTAAACAATCTCGGAATCAGGATTTGAAGGTTCCAATAGGTTCGTATAATGATTTCGGACTTGGGCGTATGTTCAGGATGAGTATCGGGTCACCCGGAAGTATTTCGACACTTATTGTGGAAAATTGATATTTTGAAGGTTTTAGAATTTTCTAAGTTTGACTTGAAGTGAATTTTTATGTTATCAATGTCTGTTTGGGGTTCCAAGCCTTGGAGTAGGTTCGTATCGTGATTTGAGACTTGTGTGTAAAGTTTTGCATCATTCCTGAATGATTAAGTATGAATCGGACGCATTCGTCGTAGTTTGAATGTTTGAAAGTTCAAGGAAAGGTTTCAATCGTTGATTCATAGTTTTGATGTAGTTTGGTGTGATTTGAGGCCTCGAGCAGGTTCATGTTATGTTTTGGGATGCGTTGGTATGTTTGGATAGAGTCCCGGGGGCCTTGGGCTTGAAACGGATTGAAATCGGATCAAAAATTGAAATTGAGGAAATGCTGGTTTTGGCCTACTGCTGGTGCAACCGCACCTGTGCAAATTTGGGCGCAGGTACGGAACCACAGAAGCAGATTGCTCAATGCAGAAGCGGAAGAGGGGTGCGTGGGGAAGGTTCATAGAAGTGACGTTTGGACCGCACATGTGATGGCGCAGATGCGGCTTCTTGGAGCGTAGAAGCGTAGAAGCGAGGGAGCTTGTCGCACCCGCGATGTCGTAGGAGCGGGGCAGCTTCCGCAGGTGCGAAGGGGCGGGCTCTAGTGCTTCTCAGCAGAAGCAGAGTTTTAGTCGCACAAGCGACGCTGCAAGGCTACTGTTCTGCAGGTGCGAAAATATTGCTGGGCAGAATGGTTTTAAGAACGGGATTTGGCTCTCCTTCTTTCATTTTTCACTTGGGTTGGCCGAATTTGGGGAGCTATTTTGAGGGGAGTTTTCATCAAGCAACAAGAGGTAAGTGATTCCCACCTATTACGAGTTAAATAGTTAGATTACATATGGATTTTAATATGGAAATTTATAGAAATTAATAGAACTTGTTGGATTTTTGTAGAAAATCTAGAATTTGGTATTTTGGGATTTTGATCACGAAATTGGACATGAAATTAGGAATAAATTATATAATTGAGTTCGTGGTGTTATGGGTAATGTTAATCTTCAAGAATTTTTGAAATCTGGGTAAGTGGTCCCGAGGGTTTGACTTTATTGACTTTTCGAGCGGAGTTGGGACTTGTTATAAATTGATTTATTACGAGTATTGGAGTATATTTATATTGGTTTGCACATTTTTTGACTTGTTTCGGATCGTTTGGCCTTGAATTGAAGAGTTAGAGAGGCGTTGGAGATGGTTATAGAACTTCAGAGTGAGGTACGTCTCATGTATAACCCTGTGAGGGAGAAATTACTCCTAGGTGATGTAATTGCTATGTGACACTAGTTGTGGGGTGTTACGTACGCGCGAGGTGACGAGACTCCGTATGTGGCTAAAGAATGTTTATGTCCGGGTAGACTTAGGACCTTATCATGTAATAACTGAATTATTTGAACTCATTCTGCTAGCTTAATTATTTGAACTTAGAATTGAAATAGATTTAGAAATAAATAAATATAAATATATATATATATATATATATATATATATATATATATATATATATATATATATATATATATATATATACTAGGCCGAGCCTTATCACCTTGAGTTGTTGGCTAGTTATTTTAGAAACGGTAAAGATTATATTCACTTTGTGCTCATGTACTGTATTGTAAGAACGTGTCTCATAATTCGATAAATTCCTTCCTTTCTTGTGGTGTGATGACCCGATAGGTCATCTTTAAATTTAACATTTAATTTTGTACTCCGAGACCTCGAATAGAACCATTCAATATTTCTCGACTTGTGTGCGCAGTCTGTATAACTTTTCGGAAAGCTTTTATGTGAAAAAATGATAAAAATGTGAAATACTGCTTTAAAACTCACTTAAGTTGACTTCGGTCAACATTTTGAGCAAAAGGACCCAAATCAGTATTTTGAAGATTCCGGTGAATCCGTATCGTGATTTGGGACTTGGGCGTAAACCCAGAATCAAAGGCGGAAGTCCCTAGCTCGAATTATCGCCATTTGGCGAAAACTAGAAACTTAAAGGCTAAAGATTTCCAAAGTTTGACCGTAGATTTGAATTTGTCGATATCGGACTCGAATTGAGATTCTGAGAGTTGGAATAGCTCTATTATGTCATTTGAGATTTACCTGCAAAATTTGAGGTGATTCTGGATTGATTTGACACGTTTCAGCGCGAGTTATAGAATTTAAAATTTCATAAACTCATAAGTCCGAATCGAGTTGTGATTTGTAGTTTCGACGTTGTTTGATATGATTTGAGACCTCGAGTAGGTCCGCGTTATGTTACGAGAATGGTTGGTAAAATTGAACGAGGTCCCGAGTGGCTCGGGTGAGTTACGGACGAGTTTCGGACCATTTTTGTAAAATTTGCATGTCTGGTTTTGGTGCGTCGCACCTGCGCAATTTTGGCCGCAAGTGAGTGGTCGCTTCTGCGGAGACAGTGTCTCTTCTGCGACTTTGAGGCCAAGGAGAAGCTTCGCTTCTGCGAAGCTTGGGGCGCAGATGCGGTGCCCGCTTCTGCGGTGCCATGATTGCAGATGCGATCCTTCGCGCTTCTATGGCTCCCCTTGCCCTTTTGCGCAGTCGCATCTGCGACGTGAAGGTCCGCAGATGCGGTCCTCTGCCTGGCTGAGTTGGTTCGTAGATGCAAAAATAATGTCCGCAGATGCAAAAATGCTGGATAAGAATTTGCCATTTTTACTCATTTTTGAGTTTTTAGTCTCAGATTTGGGCGATTTCAAAGGGATTTTCCACAAGTTCGAACTGGGTAAGTGTTCTTTATCCTATATTGATTATATTTCATGAATCCATATCTATTTACATAATGAATCCGTGAATTTAATTGACGAAATTTAGATTTTTGTAAAATCTTCCAAAAATATAAAATGAAGATTGGAAAGGCAATCCGATGTCGGAATTCGATAATTTTTGTATGGTTGAACTCGTATCGGAATGGCTATTTGGATTCTGTGATTTTTCGTCGGGTTCCGAAAAGTGGGCACCACATTGACTTTTGGTTGACTTTTCCGAAAATGACTTAAATTAAGTCTTTGTAGAATTTAATTCCTAAAGCTCAAATTGAATTGTTGGTGAATAAATTACTAGGTTTGATTGGTTTGGAGAATAATTCGAAAGGAAAAGCCGTGGTCGAGTGATCACTTGAATTGCGAAGCAAGGTAAGTGTCGTGGTTAATCTTGACTTCATGGAATAAAACCCTTTAACTATGTGTTATGTGAATTTCATGTGTAGCGACGTATAGACGAGGTGACGGTGTCTATACGTCGTCAAATTGTCTGTTTCCATATTTTTACGTATTTCATTTATTACCTTATTTCATGAATTAATTGTTATATTAATTGAATCTCTTATTTTTATTGCCAACCATCATGCCTTAATTACTACCTGCTTATGTGATTTTTGTGCCATAATTGTTATTTGCTAATTTGTATTTTATAAGTTAAATTGCATATCTTCTCCCTGATTCTACATTTAATTGTTACTTGCCCTTATTTGTTTCCTACAGAATTTGTAATTGTTGTATACCTTGTTGCCTAATAATTTCTTATTAATTATGGTATTTATTGAAGTAGTCTTACATATAAGTGTTGTTAAATTATATCGTTGGACGGGGTTGCACGCCACAACGGAATTTATTTGAAAGATTATATTGTTGGATTGAGTTGCACGCCGCAACGGATTTCATTTTAAGTCTATATTGTTAGAGCGGGTTGCCGCAACAGAATGATAAAAGAAATAATTGGTTGTGACTGTTGAATTGACTTCAATTATTGATATGATTTACCTGTCTTACCTCCATTCCTGTTATTATTATTATTATTATTATTATTATTATTATTATTATTATTATTATTATTATTATTATTATTATTATTATTATTATTATTATTATTATTATTATTATTATTATGATTATTATTATTATTATGATTATTATTATTATTATTATTATGATTATTATGACTATGATTATTATTGTTATTATTATGATTATTATTATTATTATTATTATTATTATTATTATTATTATTATTATTATTATTATTATTATGATTATTATGATGATTATTATTATTATTATTATTATTATTATTATGATTATTATTATGATTATTATGATTATTATTATTATTATGATTATTATTATTATTATTATTATTATTATTATTATTATTATTATTATTATTATTTATTATTATTATTATTATTATTATTATTATTATTATTATTATTACTATTATTATTATTGCTATTATGATTGTTATTATTATGATTATTATTATTATTATTATTATTATTATTATTATTATTATTATGATTATTATTATTATGATTATTATTATTATGATTATTATTATTATTATTATTATTATGATTATTATTATTACTATTATTATTATTACTATTATTATTATTATTATTATTATTATTATTATTATTATTATTGCGTACAGGTTAATGTAAGTGACCTTCCGTAGTCTCGTCACTACTGCATCGAGGTTAGGCTTGGCACTTACAGAGTACATGGGGTCGGTTGTACTCATACTACACTCTGCACTTCTTGTGCAGATACCGTAGTTAGTCCCAGCGGCGTACTGTAGATTTGCTCGGATTCAGCTATCATAGGAGACTTGAGGTATAGTTGCACGACGTTCGCAGCTCTGAAGTCCCCTTCTATTTTATCTTAACTGTGTATTTTCTTTCAGAAAACTTTATTTTCATTCAAACTTTTATTTGTATTATTCTAGTAGCTCGTGCACTTATGACTCCAATTCTAGGATGTTATTTCGACATCGTTATTATTTTTGTTTGTTCACTTATTTTCAGATTTTATTCCAGTTAGTGGTTTCCTTATTATTATTTAAATTAAATTGTTAAAAATGGCTAAAAATTATTCTAACGTTGGCTTGCCTAGCAAGTGAAATGTTAGGCGACATCACGGTACCAAAGGTGGGAATTTCGGTTCGTGACAAGTTGGTATCAGAGCACTAGGTTACGTAGGTCTCATGAGTAACGAGCAAGCTTAGTAGAGTCTGAAGGATCGGTACGGAGACGTCTGTATTAATCTCTCAGAGGCAATAGAGTTTAGGAACAATTTCACTTCTATTCTTCTCTGTCGTGCGATTTTGTTCTATCATTGATGATTGAACTCCTCTATTCTTGCTCTCCCTCATATGGCGAAAACACACACTACACCTAGAGTCGGGCAGGAGCCGGAGCCTCCAGTGACAGCTGCGACTAGGGGTGGAGGCCGAGGGAAAGGTCGCGCTAGAGGCCGAGGCAGAGGCAGAGCCCAGCCTCGAGCTCGAGCAGCAGCACCTGTTGTGGAGCCTCGGGTAGATTTTGAAGAAGAGGTTCCAACTCAGACTATACCTGTTGGACTAGTTCAGGTCCCCGGAGGATTCATAGCTACTCCAGTACTTCAAGACACTCTAGTCCATTTGGTGAGCCTAATGGAGGGTGTGACCCAGAATGGTATATTTCCAGTGGTACCAGCCATCTCACATGCTGGGGGAGGGAGCATAAACTCCCACTACTCCCACTCCAGAGCAGATAACACCTCAGTATCAGGCTCCAGCAGTCCCGCCAGTTGGGGTAGTTCAGTCGGTTATTGCGGCACAGGCCGGTGATAGGCCCGCCATGCCTTCTGAGGAATTATTGAGACTGGACAAGTTTACTAAGCTCTTTCCAGTTCACTTCAGTGGTGCACCTTCTGAGGACCCACAGGATTACCTGGATCGGGCCGAACGACCTCGGCATAATCGTGCGTTATATTGCTAGTAGTCCGAACATTCACGAGATTTGCCTTCCACTGATGCCCGGAATTTAACATAGTATGTCTTATCCGTTTGTTACTAGTACTTGATACATCTAAGCGGATAAGGTAGAATACAAGGCTGAGAAATTCATAATTTATAAGAAATATTTGGAAGATTAGGTAACTTACAGATTTACCCTATTATGGTTGTGTGCTTCACATCTGCTTATTGTTTTATCATATTGCTTTGTTGGACCTCTAGTAATTGTCGATGTCGACCCTTCGTCACTACTTCTCCAGGGTTAGGCTAGATACTTACTGGGTACGCATTGATTTACGTACTCATGCTGCACTTCTACACTAAATGTGCAAGATCCGACAGGTTCATTTGGCGATCATCTTGGCGCGTAGGCGCATCTGTTGAGGAGACTTTATGTGAGCTACATTCCAGGCTATGCATCGCAGTCCACAGAGTCTCCATCGTACTATTTATTTTTATCCTGTCTCATTTACATTCTAGACAGATGTTGTAAAATTATTGTGCTCCTTAGTAAATGCTCATGCACTTGTGACACCGGATTTTGGGATATACTAGTTGATGCTTATGGTTCTGTATATTTTCATCTCCTTTCATTTTTATTATAAACTACAAATTTTGTACGTTCCCGTGGATTTAAAAGTATAAATTTTCTTCCTTATTAAAAGTTCATGATTTTGAAAGAAATAAATAGAGTAATCAAATTGATCAATCACCGTTGGCTTGCCTTACAGTGGCGTTAGGCGCCATCACAGCCTATAGTGGATTTTGGGTCGTGATAGCTTGGTATCAGAGCTCTAGGTTTACTTGGGGCTCACGAGTCATGAGCAAGTCTAGTAGAGTCTTGCGGATCGATACATAAACGTCTGTACTTATGTTCGAGAGGCTACAGGGCTGTTAGGAGCACTTCCCTTCTTGATTCCCCGTCGTGCGATTTGATTCCATCGAGGTTTTTGCCTTCATTTTCTTCCTACTTACTCTTACGCGATGTTGATCGCTTGTTATCAATGGGGCATCGAAAAGTTACAGTGGTACTACAGATGTAGCGCATGATGTATCTCCCTGCGTATTTGAGCGAGCTATTGTCGTCATCCTGTGGAAGGGTGTTCTATCATTTCAGCCCTGTATCAGTATTGCCTATGGTTTTGACGCTATGCACGGATTGTTATGATGTTCATGAGTGGTTATCGCGCAGTGTTGATATAAATGGTAGGGTGCTTATTTATGGATCGCGGCAGTGAATGACTCGAAAGTAGGATTTCTTAGTTCATGGTCTAGAGGTTCAGCATTTAATTCCAGCGGAGGAAAGGCAATCGGACTATGGATGTGCAAGCTTTGGTTGATGGAGCAACGAGACCGGATATTTTCGAGCGTGGTGGAATTTTCATTTGTGATGTGGTATCGTCGTCCTTGTTTGAACGCATTAAGGCTCACTGGTGTTATGTTCTTCTTGATTTGCCTTCGGGGCAGGGTGTGGTGAAATAGTGTCTAAGAAGCGATTGTCAGAGATGGCGGTGTGTAGCGGTTTCAGAATCAAATCGGAGTTTCGAATGCTAATGGCTCGGGAAAGATGATCTTCGAGGAGGCTTAGAGTTGGAAGCAATTTATTAGTTTAGGTGCTACAGAGATGGATTTTGATTCGATGCAACATTTGGGTAGCGAAGGATGAGGAAGGACATGGCGAGAGGTGTCTCGCAGTGGTTGAATTGCTAGCAGGTCAAGTATGAAAAGCAGAGGTCGAGAAGTTGCTTAAAGGAGATGGTTTAACCGAAGTGGGAGTGACAGAGTAGCATATAGATTCTGTGGTAGGATAGCCACATGCCTTGAGGAAGTGTAGAGCGATTTGGGAGTCATGGTAGAAATTGACTAGGTCTACAGACTTTATTTAGAATGGTGGTTACTGTACGGAGGAAACACTAAATATGGCAGATAGGAGATTCGGATGCAACATGACTTTGAGTTTGGAACGTATTGTCGGACTTTCAGTTGATGTCAATGGAGAATGAACAGACTCTTACAACTAGGGGTCGAGCACAGGCTCAGGAGGGTTTGCTGATTTCATGGTGGTTGTACCCAATACAACATCGTTGGAACATGTCAGTATGGAATTCCATAGGTGGGTTATTTCCTGTGAGCAGGTTAACGGTTGCATGATGTTGATGAAGATTCTACGAAGAGTTCTACTTACTACCCGGTATGAGGTCGAGTACGCGATTGTGGCTAATAAATTCGGAATGTTCATGAAAGGTTTAACAAGAGACTTCGAGAAGTTTGGCGGGTTAACGGTGCGAGATCATGGTAAATTGAGAAGGAGGAATCTTTGTGGGTTCTAGATTTATATGATGGTAGCTTAAAGATAAATGAGGGAGCCCACCGTCTATGATTGGATCGCGTGGTTGTATGCTTGTGCGGCCTTCGATTATCGATGCATTGTTGGATTATTTATGACTAAGAAAAGAAAACATCAGGGGTAATTCGAGAAAAGATCTTGACAAATATGTGCTATACTTCACCTTATCGATTCAGGTGCAGGTTTTGGGAAGACTCAGAGTTTATGCTTCTTGTGAATGTGATGTACAAGGAAAAAAATTCAACTGATTGCTTCTTTGAAAGGGTGTTCATGTGCTAGCAGAGTGTTGGAGTTTGGTTATATTCGGGACCAGGTCAGAGTGGGTAACTCTCAACAATGGTCCTAGTAGGTTCAAGAATTAAAGTGCAGTGCCTAAGGATTTCGGGTCCGTTGTGTGGTTAAGGATCGAGTTTTTGCAGTGGATTATGAACGAGACTTGGAGTGTTCTATGTTATCATCGGGTATGCGGTGCAGTATTGGAGGAAAGAAAGACAATGCTTTGGATTCGCGGAAGGTCTTGCAGAATGGGTGTACCAGTTGGAGATGTTATTGTGCGCATAAGGAGGGTATGAGATGGTTCATGAGTATTGAGACGATGTGGTCTCATGATACGGGTCACTCGGGATAAGTGCAGATTTAGTTCGTCATATTTTTTAATGGAGCTATTATTATTTCTAAGGCAAGTAGAGAGTAAATTGGAAGAAGTTTGGTCGGTTAGTAATGGTTGAATCAGCATGATTGTGGCAATGATCAGTTCGTTCAGCGTGTGAAGGTATACATGTGGTTTGTGGTTGTACATGCGGGCTTGACAGCCACCATAACTTGATTAATTTGAGAGGTATTTGATTCAAATGGCCTTGTTGTGTAAATGGATTCCAGAAGAGTTATGGCGGTTTAGATCACGAATTAAGGTTTGTATTTTTTGCGGTTTGGGAATTCAGTTGCGTGTTGCAATGGTTCTTCTGAAATGAGCTGAGTGAAAGATTTCTAGCCAATTAAGTGTTTAGTCTAGTAGTAGTTCAGGGGTTATGATGAATTCATGTACTCTCGCGTAGCGGCATGATAGGTACAGTGAGCGACATGGGAGTTGAAAGTGGAGGATCAAGGTTGCTGTTCGGTGTTGACAGGGATGTCACGAGCTCGGATGAGCAGGGAAGAATTCAGATGTTCAGAGTAAGCTGTCATTTTCTTTAGTATCACCTGAGAACGGTGTCATGTGTAAGAGTCTTTGTGTACCAATTGTGGATTCTTGTTTTGCTTTACAACACTAGTACTATTGGTGGTATGGAGGTGCAGACCTTGCTACATGGTGTGGAAGGTCGTGGGAGCGTATCCCACGGGGAAATCTATATAAGTGTGACATGTTAGTCACTTGATTGTTAAAGATTGAAACCAAGTATGGAGATTTTTGGTACTATCATTAATGTGAGAGTTATGCCTGGAAGGCGCTCTGTTCCTTTGGTTGTGAACGGTGGGAGTTTGTTCCGGATTGGGACGGTTGCTTGTGTGTGTCATGAATAGGGCCATTGTGGATCCTTAAAAATTTGTTGGCCCAGTATGGCATAATCAGGATCGGCTTGAGGTCAGTTGGTGGGTCTAATGTGAATATGTGCTCTACGTCAGGTCAAATACGTGTGTTCGGTATAGCATTGCTTACGGAGGAGTCTTCGAGCATTGGATGTTATTCTCATCGTGATTTATTCCATGTAATACTCTATTGTTCCGGGTCGGTTGTGAGATGACTAGATTATTCGCACGTGTATTATGATACCATGTAGCTTGTGATGTTATATGAGAAGGATGGCTTTCGAGATGCAGGTCATTTATCGCACCTTAGTTGTGCTTGAGTTTTGTAGAGTATGGCACTATCCGTCTCCCCAGGGTTGTATTTTTGCACTTGGCGTGCTTGTGGTCAATATTCGGGTATTTCGTAGGTATAAGCATTTTGCTTTGATGGGTACTTCCTTATTTATTGTTATGTGTGGATCGGGTGGCACTCCGCCACGGGTATGTTGTTTGGATTGGGTTGCACGCCGCAACGGTATCATGTTTGGATGGGGTTGTACGTTACCATGTGTGGATTGGGTTGCATGCCGCAACATTGAGTTGTTGAGTACGGTTCCTTATATCTAGTCTTGTGTATTTTGTTTCTCATTTTATGAGAAGGGTTCATATCATATGTTCAACCGTTTTATTCGTTACGCGGGCTAGGTAGTTCTTTTTCAGAGTTCATTTTTCCTTATGTATCACATTTGAGTTTGTAGCTTGTTGGCGCATTGATGGCGTCATATGAGTCTTTTGGTGGTGTTGAGTTGACTTATTTCCCGAGAAGCATGTGCTCAGTGAGACAAGATTATTGGACCTGAAATCAGTGCAATCAGATTTATATAAGGTATATTAAAGAGCAAATATCGTTATTTAGTTCAGAATGAGGTTATGGTTCCTGTAAGGAGGAGAGACTTCATTATTTGTTGATTCGGCAGGTGGTTATGAGTTTCTACACATCTCTTCCGTCATGGCAGTATTATGAGGATTTAAAATACGGCTTATATGTGTTATGAGGTATACTACGAGCGTCGGTTCAGTGAATTTGCAGTTGTTGTGCTTGAGAGAGGTTGCCTTGGGAAAATGAGTGATGCAGTTCGTTGTGTGATGTCATCATGGGTGCATGATCATGTGTGGGTTCAGCGTGTGGATATTTAAACGATGTTCGTATGTTAGAATCAGGTCTGGTAGAGGAATTCGGAGGTTAGAATTTGGTTCTAAGGCTTATTGACTAAATAAAAAGGGAGAATCTTTTGTCTAGCTCGAGCTAATATGATCAACTGGGTTGTGGTGGAACGAGTAGGTGCATAAGTTTTTGAACAGTGATTTCGAGGCAACTCCGGAGCAGTTCTTAGCACGTTTGAGGGCGAACGTATGTTTAAGCGGGGGAGAATGTAACGACCCGGCCGGTCGTTTTGAGCTCTAGCATGTCGTTCGGAGGTTTGAGGCCTTGAGTAGCTTCACTTCATGTTTTATGCCTTCTACGTGTGGTATGAATTGAATTTTTAGAAGTTCGGAGTTGATTTGGAAAGAAAATTCTAAATTCAAAAGCTTTAAGTTGGAAGAATTGACTAAGGTTTGACTTTTGAGTAATCGACCTCAGAATCGAGATTTGAAGGTTCCAATAGGTTCGTATGATGATTTTGGACTTGGGCATATGTTCGGGGTTGAGTATCGGGTCACCCGGGAGCATTTCGACGCTTATTGTGGAAAGTTGGCATTTTGAATATTTTAGAATTTCCTAAGTTTGACTTGAAGTGAATTTTTATGTTTAGCAATGTCGGTTTGGGGTTCCGAGCCTTGGAATTGGTTTGTATTTTGATTTGAGACTTGTGCGTAAAGTTTGGCGTCATTCCGGAATGTTTAAGTATGAATCAGACGCGTTCATCGTAGTTTGAATGTTTGAAAGTTCAAGGAAAGGTTTCAATCACCGATTCGCAATTTTGATGTTGTTTTGGTGTGATTTGAAGTCTCAAGAAGGTTTGTGTTATGTTTTGGGATGTGTTGGTATATTTGGATGGGGTCCCGGGGGCCTCGGACTTGAAACAGATTGAAATCACATCGAAATTTGAAATTGAGAAATGCTGGTTTTGGCCTACTACTGGTGCGACTGCACCTGTGGAAATTTGGGCGCACCTGCAGAACCGCTTAAGTGGAGTGCTCAACGTAGAAGCGGAAGAGCGGTGCGTGGGGAAGGTTTGCAGAAGCGATGTTTGGACCGAACCTGCGATGGCGCAGATGCGGCTTCTTGGAGCGTAGAAGCGGAGAGGAGCGCAAAAGCGAGGGAGCTTGTCGCACCCGTGATGTCATAGGAGCGGGGCAACTTCCGCAGGTGCGAAGGGGCGGGCTCCAGTGCTTCTCCGCAAAAGAGGATTTTTGGTCGCACAAGTGACACCACAGGTGTGGCTACTGTTCCGCAGGTGCGAAAATATCGCTAGGCATAATAGGTTTAAAAACGAGATTTGGCTCTCCTTCTTTCATTTTTCAGTTGGGTTTGCCGAATTTGGGGAGCTATTTTGAGGGAATTTTCATCAAGCAACACGAGGTAAGTGATTCCCATCTATTACGAGTTAAATACTTGGATTACGTATAGATTTTAACATGGAAACTTATAGAAATTAATAGAAATTGTGGGATTTTGGTAGAAAACATAGAATTTGGTATTTTTGGATTTTGACCACGAAATTGGACATGAAATTTGGAATAAATTATATAATTGAGTTCGTGGTGTTATGGGTAATGTTAATCTTCAAGAAATTTTGGAATCCGGGCACGTGGGCCCGAGGGTTTGACTTTATTGACTTTTCTAGTGGAGTTGGCACTTGTTACAAATTGATTTATTACGAGTATTGGAGTATATTTTTATTGGTTTGCACATTGTTTGACTAGTTTCGGATCGTTTTGCCTTGAATGGAAGAGTTAGAGAGGCGTTGAAGCCGGTTATGGAACTTCGGAGCGAGGTAAGTCTGATGTCTAAACCTGTGAGGGAGAAACTACCCCATAGGTGATATAATTGCTATTCTACGTACGCATGAGGTGACGAGAGTCCGTACGTGGCTAAAGCATGTTTATGTATGGGTAGACTTAGGACCTTATCATGTAACAACTGAATTATTTTAACTCATTCTATTGGCTTAATTATTTGAGCTTAGAATTGAAATTGATTTAGAAATAAATATATGTATACTAGGCCGAGCCTTATCATCTTGAGTTGTTGACTAGTTATTTGAGAAACGGTAAAGATTATATTCACTTTGTGCTCATGTATTGTAATGTAAGTACATGTCTGGTAATTCGAAAACTTTCTTCCTTTCTTGTGGAGCAGGCCGAACGCCTCAGAAGTATAATAGATGCATCTATGGTTCGTGCTGCTCGACCCTCGGTAGTGTACACATTATTCTGGATTGGGCCGAACGACCTCGGCATAATCGTGCGTTATATCGCTGGTAGTCCGATCATTTACGAGATTATCCTTCCACTGATGCTCGATATTTTACATGGTACTTCTTATCCGTTTGTTACTGGTACTTGATACATCTGAGCTGATGAGGTAGAATACAAGGCGGAGAAATTCATACTTTAAAAGAAATATTTGGAAGATTAGGTAACTTACAGATTTACCCTATTATAGTTGTGTACTTCACATCTGCTTATTGTTTTATCATATTGCTTTATTGGACCTCTAGTAAGTGTCGATGTCGACCCGCACTACTTCTCCGAGGTTTGGTTAGATAATTACTAGGTACGCGTTGATTTACATACTTATGTTGCACTTCTACACTTAATGTGCAGGATCTGACAGGTTTATTTGAAAATCATCTTGGCGCGTAGGTGCAGCTGTTGAGGAGACTTTATTTGAGTTGCATTTCAGGCTACACATCGCAGTCCACAGAGTCTCCATTATACTATTTATTTTTATCCTGTCTCATTTACATTCTAGACAGATGTTGTAATATTATTGTACTCCTTAGTAAATGCTCATGCACTTGTGACGTCGTGTTTTAGGATATTCTAGTTGATGCTTATGGTTCCATATATTTCTATCTCCTTTCGTTTTTCTTATAAACTACAAATTTTGTACGTTCCCGTGGATTTAAAAGTATAGATTTCCTTCCTTACTAAAAAATCATAATTTCGAAAGTAATAAAATGAGTAATCAAATTGATCAATCACCGTTGGCTTGCCTGGCGGCGGCGTTAGGCGCCATCACGGCCTATAGTGGATTTTGGCTCGGGACATGTTTTGACTCTTATACCACTTGTCAGTATATTATTAGTCCACGTGGTGAGTCTATTTTTTCACCAATTTTCAACTGAATATTCAGAAAGTGGAGAGTTTATTTATGGTGAAAATAGCTTGTTGCCTCTTTCCGATATTATTATGATTTGCTTCAAAAGCGAAGAGACGTATGTCGCTTCTATTTAATGCTCAAGACACGTGCCTTATCATGATTGGCTCTATAGTTTTCAATGACTTTTTTGGGTTTCTACGGCTGTGTCAGTTAGACAAGACGGTTCTATGATGACGGTCCATGATGACCTTTTTTCCTTAAAAATACCATATCATGCGCCTTCCTAAACTTTTTATACTCTCTTTGCAACTCTTTCTTTCTCTTTCGTGCTTCTGTTATTACTTAACAATGGCTTCACAATCTTCAAACTCTTCTTCATCCTCCAATCCTTCTCGCACTATTATAGTAGATGAACTCCTTTCTAGTATGGCTCCTGTTAGAAGTAGGAATGGGGGTGGTAGACTCTGTAGCCTAGGTTCTATATCTTGCGATACTCTTCTTCTTCTAAGAAGAACTCTTCAAAACCTTCCTCTCCCTCTAAAGCGAAGTCTACAATCACACCTAGATCTTCTTCCAAAGCTAGGGATCAAAATGAACCATTGCTTGAACCTTTAGTTTCGGAGATCGTTCCCCAGGAGTTTTCTTTTATTTCAGATTCTGAAGCGTGGAGTAAAGAAGTTTCCTCTATAGCAGTACTTAACCCTGCTGATCGATATTCTTCCCTTATTAAATATGGTCTTCTCCCTCTCATATGTAGATAATGCCATTGGAAACATGATTTGCCAATCGCAACCCTAATGCTGATGACCGAATAATCACCTACCGTGAAGGTTATTCGTTCATCTACACTTATCCTTTTACCTTAGAATTTAAATCTCCAATTGACCCAGTGATTTTGGAGTTCTGCGCTATTTCAATGTTTGCCTCGGGCAAATAGGCCCGATAATGTGGAGGGCAGTAGCATGCTTTCGCTACTTGTCAGGATTAGTTTCTGCCTCTTTCATTTTCGACATCTCATCCATCTATATTCCCCGAAATATTTTGCGTGGGTGTTTTCATACTCGCATCAAGAAGTAAGTGTGTCCTAGTTAGTCTTAAAAATGACCGTAACATAGGCTGGTATACTGGGTTCTTTGCTGTCCCAACTCGTGCTTTAATGGGAGAAGAAAATATGCTTTTCGCGAAAAGTAAAATTTTGCACATAAGTGTTTTTCTTTATTTTTTACACTCTGCCATTTTTCCTTTCTTCGAATACTAACCTTCTCGCTCGTGTTTTCTTCTTTTCTAGCAATCATGAAAGTTTTTGGTGAGCTTCCTGACTTTCATGATTGGGTAGAAACGATTATCTGATGCTCCTATAAAGCAAAGATCTTGGAAGTTTCTATCCCAAAATTTTGGGTGGAAAGTCAAAACCCGCGGTATGTTACTTTATTTTACCATCAATTATTTATATATGCTTATTCTGACATCTTATTTAAATTTCAGGATTTTCAATTTGCGGAGTTCGTCCCACTCTCGCTTCTATAGTTAGACTCGATGTTAACACTGCTTAGGAGTAGATTTTGAATATTTCCTCTGCGAAGAGGAAGAATAAAAATTCCTTGCCTCTAATGAAGAGGAAGAATATGAAGCTTCCTTGGTGAAGAGACCTCGAGTTACGAGTCATTTAGGATGATGAATCCAATGTTACACAAAATCAGCCTTCGGACTCCGTGCCTTTTCACTTAGTTGATGAGCCCAAAGACGTCCCTCTGGAAATTTCGGAGGAAGAAGATGCCGAACCTTCTTTGAACCCTCCTTCAAGCCCTGTTAAAAGACTCTTTGTGCATGGATTTGAGGGTAAAGAGGAAGAATTTGGCTTCGTTTACATGTAGCAAGTTTACATGTATGGGCATAATTATCCCGTGACTATTTTTGTAGCCTTAACCTAATAGTTCTTGGGAGTTTCTTGTTGAATCTTCGATTCTTCACTTCCCATTCAATTTTTGAGCTTGAAAATTTGAATTTTTCATCAAGGTTTTTTCTTTGAGAATTTCTTGAGATATGCTTTGAGCTATGCTTCTTCCATATGTATAGTCCCCCCCCCTTATGGTGGTCTGCTTGGAGCACTTATGAGTGTTGATACCCAATTTTTCCCTCATATTATATATATATATATATATATATATATATATATATATATATATATATATATATATATATATATATATATATATATATATATATATATATATATATATATACTTTCAAAATAGTACATATGCATCATCATTTAGTTTATAAGCATATACAAGTATTTTTCATAATTTTTCATAATTTTTAAAAGCTTTAAATCGATTTATTTCCGCATTTTTATACCCAGTAATTATCCTTCAAATTATTTTTATGATGATTTAATCATCTAAACTTATCATTTACACCAACATAATGTTTTAAATATATTCAGTGCATTTTTTTAATTTGCATTTCTAGGGCTAATTGCACATTTTTGCAATAATAGCCCATATTTATGTATAATTATATTATTTATGAGAAAATAACTCTTTATATTTTTATAATGTTAAGTAATTATTTTTAATCATTTTAGTGCATAAATAATATTTTGTTATTTATTAATTGCTTTTATAAATTATTTTTATTTTATTAAATATTGGGTATTTAAAAACTAGCCTAAAATCCTACCGATTTTTGGACCAATTATTGGCCCAAAGCCTAATACACTAGCCCAAACACCCCCCAGCCCAAACCAAATTGACCCAACCCCTAACCCGGTCGCGACCCGTTTCTAATAACCTGACCCAACTACCCTTTAATCGTGGCCGTTGATCTCAACCCTCTCCTTTAAACTAACCCAAACCCCAACCCTAATCCCATTCTCCCCCTTCCGCTGCCCTAATATCCCTCACTTCCTTTCTCACTCCTAAGAACCCTAGCCGTCGCCCCCTAAATCCTCTCATTATCCCGTCTAATATGGGATTATATTGCTACTACTTGCCATATATGACCTCATCCGGGTATTGGTTACTCTCCTATACTGCTTGCCTAAACATGAAAAGCAGATCTCCACAAGATCGAACCAAAATAGGTTCAAATCACTGATCCTTCTGCTATTCTGTCTATGTTCATCTTTTGTTCTATTGTGAGTACGAATATTTATGCATTTTTGTTGATTCTTATTTTTCCTAAAAAAACTAGGGTTTACAGATCTCTTCAAATCGAACCAAAAATGGTTCGATTCTCTGATTTTGAGTATTATTTGTGTCTATATTCGTCCTATGCTACCGTTTCTATGTATATTCCGTTGATATTTATTTTTCCTAAAACACTAGGGTTTACTGGCTTATTCTCCTAATTTGATTTTAAACTGATTTATGTGTTCTTCTTTCCTTTTATGGTCTGATTGTTTGTATTTCCTTACTTATGTGCTGATTTTTACCACTATATAAACTCATTCCCTTTCCCCTTTTTGAACAGACAAAAAAGTCACTAAAAACTCTCACTAAAAATTGAGGTTTCTACTCTGTATTTGTTTACTATTCTGTTTGGCTCTTGGCCGGCTGAAAGCCAAGGCCACCGGATTTTTACTTTTCTGACCATCTCTTGGGTGTGAGCACTGCCCTGGGTTCTTGAAACCCTTGGGAACTTCACACATTTGAGACTCTGGGTCCTTACTACTGTTCTTTTCTTGTTTGTTGAACAATCACTGGTTAGTTTCTAAACTCTCGCAATATTTATTCTCTTATGTTAGCATGTTCTTTGAAACTGCACGACTTAATGTATTCCCTTGACTCTCTTTATCTGTGATTCTGCCTATAATTGCTAGCCTAATAATATCTTTGCACCTAACTTATTTAATTTAGACAGAATGAAGCATGTTTAGTTTAGTGTTGTTGATAATTCGAATGTTCTGCCTTGATTATATGGTTTAATCCATGTTCTCTACCTAATTCTGAACTTCTAGTGATTAGCATGCCTTAACTTGTTTAAGACCTTACTCTAAGTGTAGTATGCTCTTATAAATATGGTTTCCACTCTATATGTTCTTGCCATGTCCAATTCCGCACCCCTAATAACCTGTTATCCTTTAAACTAATCCTCCTTGTCTGATACCCTCTATGATATCTAATCCTGTTTGTATTATACTGTGTAATCCTGAGTTTGGTATAATCTGACCTTTAAGTTCTACACTGGTTGCATTATTTGGTTTTACTAGTCTAATGCCCTTGCATGTTGACTTTGCAATCTCAGGCTCTTTGTTTCTTATCATATGACACCCTGCCCAATGTGTTAGTTTGCTTCTTAAGTTCATTATGTGATTATCTTATAGTGTTTGCAAATGCTTTTCCAAAACTATTACTATTTTCATTGATTGTTTCTTGTTATGGGTCTAATTCTGGGCCGACTGAAAGCCAAGCCCCCCCCCCTAAATCTTCTCTATCAACCTCCCTAGTGTGAGCACTGCTCGGGGTCCATTTTGAGACCCTTGTAAACTCTGACACACTAGGGTCTAAAGGTTATTTGGGCCACTTTGTCCTAATTGTTCAACTTTGCCCCCTCTTCTCACCTACTGGATAAACCAGTTGGTTTGTGTAAATGGCTATACCTCTAGGACTTTTGATGGCTACTGGATGTGGGCTATTTTGTGTGAATGAAAATTGTTTCTGGGCTGTTGTGAAACCGTATTGAAGGCCTAGCTAGGCTAGGTATACATTGGGCCTCCCTTAGGCCCATTATAGCTATTCTGTAATTCTGTAATTTATTTCACTCATTGGGCTTGTAATAATATTTTAATAACAATTGGGGTGTTAGTAAAATTGAAAAAAGGGGTTTATTTTAATATTTGCATGAAACGGGTAGAAATCTTGCCTATAGGTGTTTACTTTGCTCGAACATGTTCGGTTATTATGTGTGTTAGATAACCTTCCTATAGGTATTTAATTCGTTTAACATATTCTGTTTCTACATGCTAGATGTCATGCCTATAGAAAATAAAATGACCAATGTCTCAATGTGCATTACAACATATTCATTAGGTGCTACGACCATAGGGTTCTGTTAATTTATGTTCTTCCAAATCTGCATTTTAGAAATCATGCCTATAGGGTTTAATTGGTTAATGTGTTTTTGTAGAAATCTTGCTTTAAGTGCTAAAATTGAACTTTCAACACTGTTTCATTGCTTAACTTTGCCGCTATTAGAAAGCATTCCTATAGGATCAAACTGGGTAATTCTGAGTTTTTTGCAATAGATATCACTGCCAACTACTGCGCAAATCACCTAGAAATCATGTCTATAGGTTTAACCACTTGTAATCTATAATTTCAACAATCAGCTCGCAATACCAGATTCCCTAAAATGTATAGTTGTTCAGAAATCACGTCTATAAAGGTAACATCTTGCATCTGAAACTTCCTGTATGTTCGAATCCCAAGGTCACATAGAAACCATGTCTATAGGGCCTAGTGGCTTTAATTTGCCTCAATCCTGAAATTGTCTAACGTTTAATGTGAAAATTTGTTCGCGTGCATTTATTGTCTAAGTGTGGAGGCTAACTTGAGCCCTTAATTGCTTTTACATGAAGTCCAACTTATTTTGTATGTCGCCTAATTTTATCATTTCTGAGCAACCTAACCTAAGTCTAGAAACCATCCAAAATAGAGGTCCAAACGCCTCCTGGGCCATAGGCATGGGAGGAGTAGTGCACGTATAGGGCACGGTTTAGAATCAACTAGTGCGCTTTAGGTAAAAACTTAAAGATAGTGATCGGGTAGCAGGAGATGATAGTTTGTGCCCGCTGAATAATACGAGTAACACCCCACCTTTAGGTAGTTACGAAGTACTATTTATGTTGCACGGGGTGATCCTTTAGGCTAAAATACTTAGGACCCCCCATCTTGTCTTTAAACCAATTATCTATGTTTACTCAAGGACTTTCTAATAATGATTTTTTTTAAACTTCTTGTTTTTCTATCTGACTATTTGACTAATTCATATAATTCAAGTTCGGTCGGGACCCATAGTTGTGGACCTTGAAGAGTTCCTAATACTTCTCTTCGAGGTAATTTGAGCCCTTACCCAATCTTTGGTGACGCAAGCTGGTTAAACCAGAGTTATTTGCAAATAGGTGCCCTAACGCACCTCAAACCCGTTAGGTGGCGACTCTCTCTTTTAACACCTTCCTTTAAAAGAGTTGTCACGTGTCGAAACCCGATTTTGTGAGAAAGAAGGGCGCGACATGAAGTATGAAAACTTAAACACTGGATCAACTTTCCTTTACGGTCCTTTTCCTAAAAAGGAAATACACACGGTACTTAGAGATAATTTTTTATATGATGACTGCTGAACCCTTTCCATTAGAATTGTTGGAAACTTGACCACGAATAACTAAATATTTCACGTGTCTTTTGGGTCTAATGTTATCATCTGGTTTGGGTTAGCTTTTTGCCTATCATCTAAAAAGGTTAGTAAAAATTATATGAACAAATAAATAATGAACTTTGAGATACCTGACCATAAGTACTAGCTCAAAATTAGTATTTCTTCAAGTGTACTGCATTCCTATTGGAAGGTAACACTTTCCCATCCATGGTCTCCACTTCATATGCTCCTTTCCAAGCAATGCCTCGAACTCGATATGGTCCTTCCCAATTCGGACCTAATTTCCATGCATTTATAGCTTGTGTTGACTGAAACACCTTCTTAAGGACGAAGTTCCCAATCTTAAAATATCGAAGATTCGCTCTCCTGTTGTAATAACACTCAATCCTTTGCTTTTTGCGCTGCCATTCGTATTAAAGTCGCTTCCCTTCGTTCTTCTGCCAAATCCAAATTTGTTCAAAGTTCTTCCTTATTGGATATTTCATTTGTATGTTCAAACCTCACGCTCGATTCCCCTATTTCCACTGAAGTTAGTGCCTCAGTACCATAAACAAGTAAAAATAGAGTTTCCCTTGTGCTACTTTTTATCATTGTTCTGTAGGCCCATAATACCCCAGGTAGCACCTCAGGTCACCTGCCTTTTGATGCCTCTAAATTTTTCTTTATATTATTGACAATAATGTTTTTTGTCGACTCCGCTTGTCCATTAGCTATGGGATGATATGGTGCTGAAATAATCCTTTTGATTTTACATCCTTTGAGAAAGTCACTGACCTTTTCTCCCACGAATTATGGTCCATTATCACATACAATTTCCCTTGAAACCCTGAATCTACATACTATACTTCTCCAGATATCTACATACTGCTTCCACTCACTTAGAAAATAATCAGTTAAAATTAATAAAAATTATTTGTTTCCTGGTGATTGTGGTAAAGGACCTACGATATCCATTTCTCACTTCATAAATGGCCATTGTGCAATAACCGAATGAAGCAATTCTGGCGGTTGATGCATATTGTTGGCATTTATCATACCTTTTTACGAAGTTTTTCACTCCGTCTTGCATTTTTGGCTAGTAATGCCCTGCTCTTATTAGAGTTTTCAATAGTGACCTTCCACCAGTGCGATTTTCACAATGTTCTCGCATCACGTATTCAGTTTGTGAGGGCCCAAGGCATCGAGCTAAGGGCCCGCGAAACATCCTTCGATACAAATTGTCTTCTATAAAACAATATCTAGCTGCTTGCATTCATAACCGTTGGGATTATTTTTTATCCTCAGGTAATATTCCATACTACAAATAATTCACGAATGTATTTCTCTAATCCCGCGTTAAATTATTAAAATTTACCTCATTCTTGGCTTGATCGAGATCTAAATGGAATAGATGCACTATGATTTCATTTTTCGTATTCGACACATCGGCCACTAGTCCCAGATTTGCTAATGCGTCAGCCTCCGCATTCTCCTCTATTGGAATTGAAATTTGAATTTCTTTTCACACCCGGAACTAATGCTTAGTTCCTGTACTTTACAAGGTATTTCTGCATTCGTGTTTCTCTAGGCATGTAATTCTCTTGCATTTGATTTACCACGAGTTGAGAATCTCTTTTGCAAGTTCCAAACCTACAATCACTCCCTCATACTCATCTTCATTATTAGTTATAGTGTCACGACTCGAACCGATGGGCCGCTATGGGCACCCGGTACCTTACTCAACCGAGTACCAACGTAACATATCTTTCTTATTACTTCATCATATACACGTGACATACGGGCCTAATAGGCCAACATGATCATTTATAAACTCAAAATATAGACTGATAAGGCTGTACAATCTTTCACGTACATGACATATGTCTATAAGCCTCTAAGGGTACATAATTGTCATAAAGGTCGGGACAGATCCCCGCCATACCAAACCATACACATCTAAATCATACAGACCAAACAAGTAACTCCGGAGCAAATGGAGTGTGCCAATATCTTCTGCTGAGCTGATCGCCTACTTGGAGGACTCTCGGCCTGTCTATCGAGACCTGCGGGCATGAAACGCAGTGTCACCAGGCAAAAAGGATGTCAGTACAAATAATGTACCGAGTATGTAAGGAATAAAAATTAGTAAATAATAGACATGAGAGAAACATGGAGTAAAAGACTCGACATATACGTCTGCATAGCTCTGTGAACCATTTCATTTTTATAATGTCATGCATATGCGTATTAATGTCATACCATGCATAGGTATATGTGTTCATAACATCAACAAGCCTATGAGGGTATCCCATCATATTATTTCGGCCACTGTAGGCAAATCATCAACGTATACCAGTTGATCAGGTGGTGGTGCGTATATAACGCCATAACCTTTTCCCATATCCCACATACATATAATATACATATATATGCATATATAACGCCATCTGGTCATGGGTCAATGTATATGTATAAATGCATGAAATGCATAAGAAATACGTTAATAATATTTTCTCGGAATGTCATAAAAATAATATGCCTTAAGAAATACGTTAATAAGATTTTCTCGGAATGTCATAAAAATAATATGCCTGTCGGATAAATTTTATCAAATACATATTTTTCTGAGATCCATGAATAGAAGATGTAATAATAATTCACATGGGGAATCAAGAATATAGACACCCCTAATATTTCTATGAATAGAGTCATTTATGAAAATTGTGCATTTGCTCATTTCGTTCGTGTCGTATAGATAATGCCAAAAGAAAGAAGGGATAGCCTTAAGATACCTGGAGTAGGGAAACATCCGTACGATATTCTTGAGAAGGATTGCACCGTACTCGCTTAGAATTATAAAATCCCGTTATTAATGTGCTAAGAAACCTCATTGATTGAAGAAATTACGTTGTAGTGTTTTGTAATAATTTCTACGAATTTGTAGCAATTTATAACAAATCACCTTGCTAATCTCCAAAACCTCACGTCTGATTTGTAGTCTTTGAGAATGAAATAGTCTTTGTATTTAAAAATCCTAGAAAGTGAAGTTAGCATCTGATTGTTAATTGCTGCTGTTGTAGTATGAAGTTTTTAAATTTTTCCTCACTTTTGTTCTTTAAGTAGCCTTTCTGAGTATATCATGATTTTGTCAAAATGGATTGATATCCATGGAAGACAAGTCTAATGACTAATATGAATCCACCTTCTACGTGTAAATAGCTTAAGAAGGCAAGAGTCACTTACTCCACTTGCTAAATTGACTAAGTAAATTAATGTCCATGTGCCTACTAATTGAATGGACTAAAGGCATGAGTCACAATTTGTTTAAGGCAAAAGCTGCCATGTAGGGGTGGGGTAGGGATTTTAATCTTATCCTATAATTAATTAATTAATTAATTAATTAGGTAATATCCCGCTACCCGGTAATTAACTAATTACCCGCATAATTAAAAATTATCTCAAATCACTTAAAATTCTACTTATTTTTAATACACTTTATATATCATACTATTATGGTCATGGAGTACCTTGTGTGACACTAGTCTATAAATACCGGGTATTTTGGCTCGGACCGTATTATATCCCAAATCAACAACCTTTAACGAAACTCATTTTCTTCTATTTGCTTACCTTCTCTCCTTCACGAATTTACTCATCATGTGTTTGAAATATCATAATGCTTATAATCTCCAAAATAATCTCATTCCCGAACTTACGTCGATTAACTTACGACGAAACTTTAACATACGAAAATGCGGGATATAACATCTCATTTTTCGAGCTTCCATCAATTAACTTATGGCATACTTCCATGTATAAAAATATGGGGTATAGCATCATTCCCCCCTTTGGAACATTCGTCCTCGAATGTTGACTGATACACTTATCAATTTTCATGACTTGTGCATTCCGAATACTTTAGTACTCTCATTGCCATCTAGGAAACTGTTCTGTGAATAATTCCAAAGGCGAAGGCATTTTTCCCCTATAGGCCTCTTTCTCATATCACGACTTGTGGTCGGAATCCTTCCAATCTCGCAACTGTTGCTACCTTCCATCATGCAGCATGTACGACTCTGACCTTGTAAGTGCACTTATGCGTCTCTTCTTTCCTTTTTTTACCTCCGATTTTTAGCCATTACTGAAGTTCTTCGCTCGATATTTTGTCAAACTTACGAATATTGCTATATCTTATTTCATAGACCCGGTTATCCATCCGTATGACTTTAATGCATCAAAGTAGGTCATACTATACCATAACTCTTACCTCGATTTCTAGTTACTGAAGTCTGCTACCAAATTCCAGGTTACTTTCATTGCTTATCCAATATGTATAAATCTATGTCCTTTAATGCTTCCACATTACTGTTCATCTTAAGAATGACGGCCTAATATCATCTCAAACTTTATAACTTTTATCCATCCATTGTTAATTCACCCCAATATTGATGTACTATCTACCCCTGATAACTTAACCTTTTATGTAACACTGTCGCTAGGGTTCATGTTTTATCGGGGAACATCTGAAATGACTAGACTGATCCACCTAGGGCGATACCATGCTTTCATAACCGTATCTCACGTCATCCCAATGTGATTCACCTTACATGGGTATTTTAATCCTGTCCAATTCATGAGATCCATTTCTTTTCTTCGTCAGATCATTACTTAATCGAAGGCCCAAACGTCATCCTTTATCTATCACAATTACACCCTCATTCTATTATCAGGGCAGCATTCCATCTCTTCTAAATGCTATTAGTCTTAAACTCCTTTGAGTTCATTCAAGCTATAGTGAGCTTTGTATAACTTAGAGAAACCATCTGCTCTTCTTGTTTTCATGGGCTTAATCCTGAGGACATATCCATTTTTGTTACCCTCTCACTCGCCCGTTCTTATCCTTACTCCTGTCTTCTAGAACCTTGTCGCTTTATCATACAATAGCTTGCGACCTACACATATCTATTTATATTACTTGCAACCTTTCAACTTGTTTGCATCATAGATTTCCTTATGTCATTTTGGAACATCGAGATATCACATCGTCTCTAACTCTTCTTTTACTCTTTAATTAGACCTTTAGGTACTTAGAAACCATAGGCTGGAAGGTATGCCACTGACGACGCTGCTATCATTCCTGGATACTGCATCCTCGCGCTTCTAGCCTCTTATCTACAATATGGACTATTCATAACCTTCTGCATTTGAGTACCTTGTACGTTATTCACCCTTTCCTTACTTACCTTAAAATATTGCCTCACATTCTTCTATCTCTTTCATAACCTCCCTTCCACATAAGTATAATTTACCTCCACAACCTGAAGCTCTATTATAATACTTGCACCTTTGGTGCATACACAATCTGGTGGGAGCTTCATACTGACTTCTTATGAGGCTGGTACTCTTCAGTTGGCTCCATCGTAGAGCTGTTATAAAGTATGGCTACTGTACCATCTCTCTTATACCTCTGCTATTTAAGAGTGATCCTGAGGTCTATAATTCTCTTGGTCCACTCTTGTTTTACTTAGTCGATGTAACTCTTTAGTTTCCCTTCTTTCTGATCAGCCTTATGTAGTCTTAAGCTATCTTCCGATCTGCGGCTCCTGGTATTAGTTATTACTTTAGCCTTTCATGGGCGATGAGGGATATCCATGATACAATCCTCTAACAATTCAATCCTTCGTCTATGACCTAGGCTCAATTCTTTCTTTTAACGTATACCAGAATCTTTTACGGCTGTATATGCTGCAGGTATAAAACTCCAAACTCTTAAGTGCATTCATAACGTCACCAACTCGGGATCATTGATCGAATAATTCCTTTCGTTCCTTCTTAGCTTTCTTTAACGTAAGCTATTACTTTTCCTGGTCTTTCTTCCCTCTTGTTGCGTGGATACTTAGCTTATCTTAGTTCCCACGCATGCTAGAGTTTTTGTGCAACTCATATGATCTTGAATATTACTTTTAATTTTACTTTCCGTTCATTAGCCACGGTAGGTGCCATTTTCCTTTGGAGTGCTTACAATGTTGTTGTGAGACTGTTGTTACTCGACCATTTCCTCTTTAGGTCGTTGTGCTTAGGTTGAAGCCTTCTTCCTTATTTCCTCAGCTAGTCTTTCGTTGTAGTACCTAGGGAGAACCCTTGACTCTTGTAAATCTGTGAGCTTATTACGGACCTTTTGATGTCCTTCTTTGCCTATAATTATCTGTAGTTGCTTATCTCCATGCTCTTATACTTGTAGGGTTGCTTCTAAACTAATATTTTGACTGTCTTCCCAGTGGAACTCTCTTTTATTCCCGTAACATTCATACGGTACCTTTAACAGCCCCGACTCCTATTTGAATATATCTCAAGTATTATAATGACATTAATGCAAGGCTGAATTCTCCATGTTGGGGTTCACTATATTTATCTTGCACGATCTGTTGATTTGTCTGTATCCTCTTGTCTAGCCATAACTAGGCTCTTCCTAAATCAACTGCTAACTATTCGTTGGCCCGTCCTCATATTAATATTGTCGCGTAATATTTCTTGGGTTATTTTATTTTTCCTAACTTACATCTCACACTGGCTCCTTATCTATCAATAACATCAAGAGAAGGAACTCTTACTTCCTCTCCTTGACGTCGTTCTTGCATAACTCGTAGCATATATGTAAGGTTTGAATAAGTGCAATATCATTCCTTTCTCATTTTTATCGCATTCCTCCTTTACTATTCCATAATTACTAGAACTACTTAATTCTGACTTAATACCACATCACTCCATATTCCCCCCTTTAGGGGAGTACTGAGATTTAGCGCTACGACGATCTACCTATAGATATTTTGCCTCTTCATCTTTATCGTTTTTTCACATCACTGATGATCCTTACTTGCCTTGCGGTAATCCTTCTGCACCGAGGATGATGAAATTCCTCGCTCGCGAGGGTGACACTTAGTGTAACTGGCACATACAGTCCCTTAAGCTTAACTTTACTCACCTTGCTTACTTTGGGGAAGCGTCTTCCCGAATGACCATTCTCTGAATTTCTCATGAATCTTCTTCTGTTGTCCATTCTATTATCGCCGGGACGCAATCTCTGAAATTCTCATGATGCCGACTACTACTCGGTCCCTAGTTCATGCTTAGTTATCTTGTTCATCAGTCCATGCTGATTTTTTATTACTCTGGGGTCTAACTTTTTCTTTTGGTAGTCGCGTTGGAGTCACAAACTTATTTCTCGAAATGAGGATATGACTTTATGGCCTATACTCTTTTGTTGTCTTAAGGCCCCCCATCACCTCTCGTCTCTTTCTTCATTTGACTATAGATTCTATAACACTCTACCGTTGCCATCCATATGTCACATCTCACTCATAATGCTTCATTATCCCTCTTCGTACTTCCCTGCTAATATTTCTATCAATCACTTTATTCTGAAAATTCGAACAAAACATTCTTTTGCTTTTAGCCCCCTTGCTCCATCCATTGGCTCTTCGAATTTCCAAACATTCTTTCTCTACTAGGGACGGGAGCCATACTAAGATAATATTTACCCCTTCCAGGATTCCAGTGCACGTCCTTGTAATAATCAAATCTAGCAGTACTATTTTAGAGTGCACCATCTAGATGTCTCTCAATGAGATATACTAGCACATTTACAATATCCTTCGGAGATGTCAATAAACGACAAACAATCCATTCGACATTTTAGGTTATTCTAACCCCAGCCGGATCCTAATATACCGTCCTGTCTTAAACCATATCTGCTAACTCCCATAGGGCATAACCGAGATCGGTGTGGCCAATTGTGCATACCTCTGTTACTGTCGAAGGAAACTCAAAATGCTTATATCTCTTTTCTGAGTTGTAGATAATGATCATCTTCACTAACTGGGTACCTCATTCCCTTTTTTTACTGGTTGAAACTATATCTATCTTCTGAGTCTCTCATTGCATTTCACCAAATTCGTGGATATATATACTTGCCTTAAGGCTCCTTATCAAGAAGCTTACACACACATGATCTACTGAAGACCTTACATTTACTCATCATAAGCACGATGCATAAAATCGAGTTTCCTCTAACTCAATTCTTCTACAACTATATCTCTTACCAATCGTCTTTGTGGATGTAGGCATCGTCGTATTATGAATAAGATAAAGTTTAGGAAATTGAGTTCTTACAACTGAGCTCTACCACACGATCTAGAGTAAGAAGAAAGAGTGACAGTCTTAAATGCCCTGTAGCCTCCTGCTTATAAGTGTGGTGCACGACACACCCATAAACAAGACTCTACTAGACACGGCTTGTAGACTTCCTAGGACAGAACTTCTCTGATACCACTTTTGTCACGACCCGAACCGATGGGCCGCGATGGGCACCCGGTACCTTACTCAACCGAGTACCAACGTAATGTATCTTTCTTATTACTTCATCATATACACGTGACATACGGGCCTAATAGGCCAACATAATCATTTATAAACTCAAAACATAGGCCAACAATGCCGTACAATCTTTCACGTACCGACATATGTCTACAAGCCTCTAAGAGTACATAATTATCATAAAGGTCGGGATAGAGCCCCGCCATCCCAAACCATACACATCTAAATCATACCGACCAAACAAGCAACTCCGGAGCAAATGGAGTGCACCAATATCTTCTGCTGAGCTGATCGCCTACTTGGAGGACTCTCGACCTATCTATCGAGACTTGCGGGCATGAAACGCAGCGTCCCCAGGCAAAAGGGATGTCAGTACAAATAATGTACCGAGTATGTAAAGAATAAAAATCAGTAAATAATAGACATTAGAGAAACATGGAGTAAAAGACTCGACATGTACGTCTGCATAGCTCTGTGAACCATTTCATTTTTATAATGTCATGCATATACGTATTAATGTCATACCATGCATAGGTATATGTGTTCATAACATCATCAAGCCTCTGAGGGCATCCCATCATATCATTTTGGCCACTGTGGGTAAATCATCAGTATACCAGCTGATCGGGTGGTGGCACGTATATAACGCCATAACCTTTTCCCATATCCCATATATATATAATATACATATATACGCATATATAACGCCATCTGGTCATGGGTCAATGTATATATATAAATGCATGAAATGCATAAGAAATACGTTAATAATATTTTTTTGGAATGTCATAAAAATAATATGCCTTAAGAAATACGTAAATAAGATTTTCTCGGAATGTCATAAAAATAATATGTCTGTCGGATAAATTTTATCAAATACGCATTTTTCTGAGACCCATGAACAGAAGATATAATAATAATTCACATGAGAAATCAAGAATATAAACACCCCTAATATTTCTATGAATAGAGTCATTTATGAAAATTGTGCATTTGCTCGTTTCGTTCGTGTCGTATAGATAATGCCAAAAGAAAGAAGGGATAGCCTTAAGATACCTGGAGTAGGGAAACATCCGTACAATATTCTTGAGAAGAATTGCACCGTACTCGCTTATAATTATGAAATCCCGTTATTAATGTGCTAAGAAACCTCTATTGATTGAAGAAATTACGTTGTAGTATTTTGTAAGAATTTCTACGAATTTGTAGCAATTTGTAACAAATCACCTTGCTAATCTCCAAAACCTCACGTCCGATTTGTAGTCTTTGAGAATGAAATGGTCCTTGTATTTAAAATCCTAGAAAGTGAAGTTAGCATCTGATTGTTAATTGCTGTTGTTGTAGTATGAAGTTTTAAAAATTTTCCTCACTTTTGTTCTTTATGTAGCCTTTCTGAGTATATCATGATTTTGTCAAAATGGATTGATATTTATGGAAGACAAATCTAATGACTAATATGACTCCACCTTCTACATGTAAATAGCTTAAGAAGGCAAGAGTCACTTACTCCACTTGCTAAATTGACTAAATGAATTAATGTCCATGTGCCTACTAATTGAATGGACTAAAGGAATGAGTCACAATTTGTTAAAGGCAAAAACTGCCACGTGGGGGTGGGGTGGGGATTTTAATCTTATCCTATAATCAATTAATTAATTAGGTAATATCTTGCTACCTGGTAATTAACCAATTACCCGCATAATTAAAAATTATCTCAAATTACTTAAAATTCTACTTATTTTTAATACACTTTATACATCATAGTATTATGGTCATGGAGTACCTTGTGTGACACTAGTCTATAAATACCGGGTATTTTTGCTCGGACCGTATTATATCCCAAATCGACAACCTTTAATGAAACTCATTTTCTTCTATTTGCTTACCTTCTCTCCTTCACGAATTTACTCATCATGTTTTTGAAATATCATAATGCTTATAATCTCCAAAATAATCTCATTCCCGAACTTACGTCGATTAACTTACGACGAAACTTTAACATACGAAAATACAGGATGTAACATCTCATTTTTCGAGCTTCCATCAATTTACTTATGGCGTACTTCCATGTACGAAAATATGGGGTGTAACATATAGGGTAACATTTTATTGCTTGCTTAATAAGTTTCCCTACAAGTGAAATTAAGACAATACCCAAATCCGCTCCCTTTACATTTGAGGATCCATTAGTGTATAATGTCCAAGTCTCCAGGTTAGATCCGGTAAATACCCGTACCTTATTTTCAGCTTCAGGATGTAAGCTCAAACTGAAATCAGCTAGTAATTGCGACTTTATGGAAGTTCGTGGCTGATAAAAAATATCATATTTACTAACTTCTATTGCCCATTTAGCTAAACTCCTTGATAATTCATGTTTCTATAAAATATTTCTTAATGGAAAGGTGGTTATGGCTGAAGTAGGATGGCATTGAAAATAAGGTCGTAACTTTCTTGATGCCATTATTCATGCCAGTGCTAGTTTTTATAAATGAGGATATCGTGTCTCAACATCCAACAAAGACTTACTAACACAGTAAATTGGAGATTGTGTACCTTTTTCTTCTCGTACCAATACCGCGCTTACTGTCACTTTTGATACGGCTAAGTAGATGAGTAATCTCTCTCCAACCCTTGGTTTTGACAATAGAGGCGGTTTTGATAGATATGCTTTCAAATATTTCAAAGCTTGTTTACAGTCATCTGTCCATTCAAACTGATTTAGATTTTTCAACAATGAGAAGAATTTAAAACATTTCTTTGAGGATCTACGTAAGAATTTCCCCAGAGCTTCTACTCTCCCAGTTAACCTTTGTACTTTCTTTTTACACATAAGTACATCTGGTTTCTCTTCAATTGCTTTAATCTGAGCCCGATTTACTTCGATCCCCCTGTTAAAGACAAGAAAACCTAAAAATTTACTTGAGGCTATACCAAAGGCGCACTTCTCCAGGTTCAACTTCATGTTGTATTTGCGAAGTATGTCAGATGTTTTATTCAAATGCTTGAGATGATCTTCTATTTGCGCTGATTTTACTAGTATGTAATCGATGTAGACTTCCGTGGTTTTCCCCAAATGTTCCTGAAATATTTTGGTCACCAACCTCTGGTACGTAGCTCCAGCATTCTTCAAGCCAAAAAACATGACTTTGTAGAAATAAGTCTCTATATCTATAATAAAAGAAGTTTTTTTCCTCGTCCGGGGGATCTATTTTTATTTTATTATATTCATAATAAGCATTTCAAAAACTTAAAAGTTTATGATCAGCAATAGAATCGATTAATTAATCTATATGATGTAAAGAAAATGAATCTTTAGGACAAGCCTTATTTAGATCAGTATAATCTACACATACTCGATATTTTCCATTTTTCTTAGGCACTACAACAGTATTGGATAACCAGCCAGGGTACTTTATCTCATGAACTGAACAAATTTTCAGAAGTTTATTTACCTCATCTTGAATTACCTGATTTTAGAATGCTCCCTGCTTTCTCTTCTTTTGCATCACCAGAAGGTGTAATGGATCTTCATTTAACTTATGAGTCATTACCTCTGGTAGGATACCTGTCATATCTGAGTACAACAAGGCAAAACAATCAGCATTACTTCGAAAAAATTTAATTGACTTACTTTTCAATTCCGGACTTAGGTTTGTCCGAACATAGACTTTTCTGTCGGACCAGTGGACGAACAATACAACAGCCTCGAGTTCTTTCGTAGTTGTTTCGATAGTTTCGTTCTCCTCTAGGTTTTGGATCACGTCAGGTCTCGCATATATATATATATATATATATATATATATATGCTTCGTTCCTAGTACTTTCAATTAAGGTAGAAAACAAATTCTCCTCAGCTGAACACTATAATTTCTATTTTTCATTTACGTCTTTGGATATTCTACGTGCAACAAAAATTGTGTTGGTTTATTATGCTGCTTGTTGATCTTCCCTGACCTACGAATTCCCCACTGTGATGGAAATTTGATAACCTGCTGCAAAGTTGACGGTACTGCATCCGTGTTATGAATCTATAGTCTTCGTAAAATTATGTTGTAAGTCATGTCTGCATCGACCACTTGGAATTTGGTGTCTTTCACGACACCCTCGGCGAATGTAGATAGCATAATTTCTCCCTTTAGTTATGACACTTGAATTGTCGAACCCAGACAAAGATCGAGCTTTGGGTATCACACGATCAATTGCTTGTATTTCATCGACTACTCTCGGTAATATGATATTCACAGAGTTACCTGGATCAATCAAAACTCGCTTGACATTAGTATCATGAACAATTAAAGATATTACCAGCACATCATTATGAGAGATGAACAAGCTATCTGCATCCTCATCATCAAATATTATGATATCTCCTTCCAAGACTAGTCGAATCCACTTCCTATTGGTCACTGAGATTTTGGCTATTATTTTTTCTACCGTATATGTAACTCCATTAACCTCCTCACTCCCGGTTATTACATTCACTGTCCTTTTTGGCGATGAGGAATTCAGTGGTTCGAAACCTATCAAATCAAGTCTGACTGATCTCAAATTTTGCGCACAAGTTATAAATGACACAACTGACCTACCCCAACTCCCGGAACAAAAATCCGAGCCCGATAACTACAAAGTCAACTCTCGGTCAAACTTCTCAATTTTCAAAACTTCTAATTTTCTAATTTTCGCCATTTCAAGCCTAAATCAACTACGGACCTCCAAATCACTATATGGACACACTCCTAAGTCCAAAATCACTCTATGGAGCTATCGAAATCATCAAAACTCTATTCCTGAGTCATTTACAAATAAGTCAACATCCGATCAACCTTTTCAACTTAAGCTTCCAACCTTGAGACTAAGTATCTCAACTCATTTCGAAACATCCCCGGAATCGAACCAACTACCCCGGCAAGTCAAATAATGACAAATGAGCATGAAATAAGCAGTAAATAGGGAAGCAGGGCTACAACACTGAAAACGATCAGTCGGGTCGTTATAGATTACCCGTTACACGGATTATTCGTAACGATTATGGTATAACAATCAATCACACATAATCAGAGATTATGCTGATTTCTTTTCATATTCATGACTATTAATGAACCTTCTATCTCCGTAGCCTTTAATTATTCATTCCGTACCTATTTCTTCTTTTTTAGCTATCAGGTACGGTATCTTTGTGGACGATCTCGTGGTTGTTTTACTCAAGCCTTCTCTAATCTTCATCCTTCTTTATTGTTTTGACTCTTATGCTACTTGTCAACATATTATTAGTTTACGTGGCGAGTCTATTTTTCCATCAATACAAGATATCATACTGAGATAATTTGATCGTGTCATACATAAGTCTCCAAATGAACCAGCATTTGCTATTAGGGGATGAGATAAATCTAAAACAACATAGAAGAAAATGATATCAGAAGACCAACACTACCTAGAAATCAATGCGGATTGACCAATAAAAAGAAGGTAAAAGGAATTTAAAGAAAATGGACGATGTCCTAATTGACTTCGCTGGTGTATCAGGAATTCAGGATGTACATAGCACGAACGTAGATTAATCGAAACTCACGGAAATAAAAAAGTTCAAAATAGACATTCTAAACATTAAATGGGGTGACTATTTTATTATATTTGACATTCGAAAGTTAATTATAGTCTTCCCTTATCTCTTGGTTATTTTAATTTTTCAATTTGGTGTGTGTCTTCCTTGTACAGAATCATGTTAATCTTCTCAATATATCTTTTAAATTAAATTATCGATCTTATACATTTGTACTTTTTAATAATCCCAAGAACCAAAGAAATTTATATCCAAAGGTTTAACTTAGTGATATACGAAATGGGTAAAAACCATATGAGATCAAAATTCAAATCTCAGCATAAACAATAACATTAGAATACTTCTTTTTTTTTTTTTGTTTATTTAAATTTTGATGGGCGGACTTATTTGATACTTGTATTGATAGAAACGAAACAAGTTTCTAATAATAGAATTAGTAAACGTGCGCACAAATTTACCTGACCAACTGAAAACATGAAGAATTATAAAAGAGAAAGGCATGCTTTTAAGTAATTGATGAATTGTTTTCTTGGAATTGCTAGAGTTCACATGTCTGTTTAACTAATCAGAGGGATTCTCTCTTTGCACCACGAAACAACTCATAAAATAAGACCCACAGGTCATGCGTGTAACAGCTTGATTAGATTATGGTTTACATGGCAACCCCACATCTTTAAAATTCTTATCCGTTAATAATTACTCCATCCGGTCCACAATAAGTAATCTTTTTTTGTTATTTTCACACAAATTAAGAAATTCACCTTTTAACATTAATTAGTAATGAACATAACCATATTAACCTTTACTATCTCTTTACATAAACACTCCTAACACATACTCCAACACTATTACTCCAAGGAAAATGTAGGAAAAAAGTAATTAATTCATTCTTGAAATTTGAAAAAATCAGATATTTTGGACTACATAAAAAGGACAAAAAAATCACTTATTATGTACCGGAGGGAGTAATTCTTTACCAGTAAAATTTACCACATATTTGGGTTCAGATTCTGTGATAAATTCCATGATGAATTGTGGAAAAACAAAGTATTGTTCACAACTTCACATTAATTACAATTACAATCCTCAGCTGTGAGAGTTATCTTATACCATTTATACATTTAAAGATTTGATTCTCAATAAATCCTTCTTTTGCTCCTTTCCTTGCATGCCTCCTCAGTTAAAAAAAAAACTATTTTTGATATTAATTAAAAAAATAAGATCCCAGCAGTGGAATTCAAAACTCTTCCATCTCTGCTTGATGTATTGCTTATAAGGTGAAGAAGTTCATTTATCCAAGAAGACAATCCCTATGAAGTAGCTAATAAAGATTTCAAGGATCGATAATTAATTTTTATATAGTCTGACAGTTCTGTATTCCTATATCTTTTTTCTTTAGTTTGGTTATTACTCCATTACTTTAAAGGGTGGAAATTTATACTAGAAATCATGTCGATAACTGCATTGATGACATAACAGGCAATCTACGTAGATGGAAGAAAATCTTCAGTAATGAAAATCAAACATGATCATTGACAAACTAAATAGCATTTGCATCTCACGTTCAACATGACCAGTTCATTAATTTTATTCCAATTTTTATCAAAAAGCAGAATTATTAGTTACCATTATAATGGAAAATTATTAGAGTATGGAGCACGCCATTGAGATATTTTCTCCAAATTTGAAGCATATTTGAACTAACTCTAGATGAGAAAATCAATATACACATGATGAAGAAAAGAAAGAAAACTTAAAATTGAATTTTAAAAAAATTCTAACACATAATTGGTATTCAAGAAATAGAGTTATTAATTTTTTTCTTCGTGAAACAAAGAAAAAAAAAAGGTCAGTCCAATGCACGAAATATTCTGCATTCAACAGGGTTCGGAAAAAGATCGTACCCAGTGGCGGAGGCATAAGCCATCCTACGGGTTCGGCCGAACCCAGTAGCTTTTGCTCAAACGGTGTATTTGGTGTTTTGAGAAAAATACACTTAGAAGCAGTTTTTAAAAGTTTGGTCAAACACTAATTGCTGCTCAGAAGTGCTTTTTAAGTAAATTAACCAAATACAAACTGCTTCCCACCAAAAGTACTTTTAAAAAAAAGCACTTCTCAAAATAAACTAATTTTTGCAGCTTGGCCAAACAAGCTATAAATCTAGAACTCAGTCATTAACACTTGAAGTCATGGTCCCAAAATCTAGAACCCATAAGGTTGGAATTCTGGTTCCACCTCTCATCGTACCTCAAGACTATATTTGTGATAACCCGATAGTTCACTTTGAGTTTTTGCCTTCATTTCTGTATTTCGAGACCTCGAATAGCTCCGTTTAGTATTTTTCGATTTACGTGCGCAGTTCGTGTCTTTTTTCGAAAATTATTTATGTCAAAATTGAAGAAAATATAAAATTTTACCTTAAAACTATTTGAGTTGACTACGGTTAACGTTTTGTGTAAACGGACCCGGATCAGTATTTGGACGGTCCAGTGGGTCCGTATCGTAATTTGGGACTTGGGCGTATTCCCGAAATCGAATTCGGAAGCCCCTAACTTGATTTAACGTAATTTGTTGAAAACTAATAAATTGAAGGCTAAAAGAATTTCTAAGTTTGACCGTAGGTTGACTTTGTTGCTACCGAGCTTGGATTTCGATTTCGAAATATGGAATAGGTTCATTTCACTATTTATGACTTGTCTGCAAAATTTGCTGCAAAACAGCATTGATTTGACATGATTCGGACGCCCGGTTGTAAAATTGCATGTTCTTGAGTTTTTTTTAAAACTTTTATACATTTTGATGTCCGATTATAGTTCTAGGGGTTATTTTGGTATTGTGATCGCACGAGCAAGTTCTTATGATGTTATTACACTTGTGTGCATGTTTAATTTTGGGATCGAGTGAATTTCGGATAGGCTATGGAGTGATTTTTGGACTTAGGCATTTGCTATTTTTGCTGATATCTGGTGTCTGGTGTTTTGTGCTTCGCGGTCATGAAGCTACTCTCGCGATCGCGAAGGGAAAACCGGGATGGGGGCGGAGTTACTCTTCGCGAACGCGAGGTACTGAGCGCGAATGCGAAGTGGAGAAGGGCTTGCCCATCGCGAACACGATTGTTCCTCCGCGAATGGGAAGCTTTGTAGGGTTCTAAAAGAGCTGGGCATGTGACTATACGCGAACGTGGGCGTTGGCTTGCGAACGCGAAGGCGGGGGGCTAAGCCTTCGCGAACACGAAGAGTTGATCGCAATGGCCTTTTGGCTAGTGCTCTTCGCGAACGCAAAGGACACCTGATGCCCAGACTTTAAAACTTCTAAAAATCAGGATTTAACCCATTTTTTCACCATCTTCACATTAGAGCTAGGCCTAAAGGCGATTTTGAAGAGCAATTTTATCCCCACTTCGTAGGTTAGTATACTTTAACTCGTTTTCTTTCATTTCCATCCATATCCATTGATTTCTAACCTTAATTTATGCTCTTTCATGGTAGAAAATTAGGGATTTAGGTAGAATTGGAGATTTTTATAAAATTTAGATTTAGACCTCAAATTGAGGTCAGATTTCGAAACTAATCACATAATCGGGCTCAGGGGGGTGAATGGGTAATTGGGTTTTAGTCCAAAACTTGGTGTAACGATCCGGTCGGTCATTTTGAGAGTTATAGCCTCGATCCCCTATTAATTGCTTCTCCCATATATATTTTTGCTATTGTTACTTGCCGGGAGGTTTCATTTTTGTTTTTGGAGTGTTTTGGGACACGTAGTCCCTAAATGTAGGTTTAAACCTTAGGATTTGGACCGTAGTCAGAACTGTGTGAAAACGACTCCGGAATGGAGTTCTGTCGGTTTCGTTAGCTCCGTTAGGTTATTTTGGACTTAGGGGCATGTGCAGATCGTGTTTTAGAGGTCTATAGCTCATTTAGGCTTGAAATGGCGAAAGTCAAAGTTTTGGAGATTTAGACCGGTAGTGAAGTTTTGATACAGAGGTCGGATTCCGATTCCGGAAGTTGGAGTAGGTCCGTAATATTGAATACGACTTGTGTGCAAAATTTGAGGTCAATCGGACGTGGTTTGATAGGTTTCAACATCAGTTGTGGAAATTGAAGTTTCAAGTTCATTAAGTTTGAATTGGAGGGTGATTTATATTTTAGCATTGTTTGATGTGAGTTGAGGACTCAACTAAGTTCGTATGGTATTTTAGGATTGGTTGGTATGTTTGGTTGAGGTCCCGGGGGCCTCGGGTGAGTTTCGGATGCCCAACTGATCGATTTTTGGACTTAGAAGGTTGCTGAATTTTTCTGGTGTCTGAGTTCTGGTTTCCTTATACGCGATCGCGTAAGCTAGCTGGGCGAGAGGATTAAATTATTCTTCGCGTTCGCGGGCAGGGGCATACGAACGCGTAGTGAAGTGAGGTGGTGCTTCGCGAACGCAGAGACAAGGTCGCGTTCGCGTGGGGTTAAGTGGACCAAAGCTGGGCCACACACTTTGCTCGCCGCGAACGCGTAGAGTTGTTCGCGATCGCATAAGTATAAGAGTCAGAGCATCGCATTCGCGTGG
Organism: Nicotiana tomentosiformis; assembly: GCF_000390325.3. Taxonomy (NCBI): domain Eukaryota; kingdom Viridiplantae; phylum Streptophyta; class Magnoliopsida; order Solanales; family Solanaceae; genus Nicotiana; species Nicotiana tomentosiformis. Next base: position 43,295,572 of record NC_090822.1, read on the forward strand.
TGTTTTACGCGTTCGCGTAGAGTTAATTTCTGGGGCAGCAAAGTTGTTCTTCGCGATAGCGAGGCTATTTCCGTGATCGCGATTAAGGAATCACTGGGCAGTATTAAACATTTCAAAAATGAGGGTCTGGCCATTTTTATCAAAACATGAGTTTGGGAGCTCGGATTTGGACGAGATTTTGGGGGATTTTCAGATACATCGATTGGGTAATGATTCTACACTTGATTTTGGTTATGTCCCATTGAACTATCATTAATTTCATCATTAAATTTCGGATTTGGGTTGAAAATTGGGAAAAATGGGAAGAAGTTCTTCAACTAAGTTTTTTGGGTTTTGATTGGGATTTTGACATCGGATTTGGATAATTTTGGTACGAGTGAACTTGCGAGTGAATGAGTGTTCATATTTGGTGACTTTTACTCGATTCGGAGATGTGGGCCCGGGGCAGATATTTAGGGCGATTTTTTAATTTCTTGCTTTAGCTTTGATTTCATTAATTAGATTAATTCTTATAGTTGTATTTATGGTTTGTAATTAATTTTGGCTAGATTTGGGCCATTCAGAGTTATATATTCGTGGAAAGAGCATTTTTACTGATTGATTGAGCTTGGTTTGAGGTAAATGGCTTGCCTAACCTTGTGTGGGGGAAATCCCCTTAGGATTTGGTACTGATTTTACTATGTGAGCGCCGTGTACGCGAGGTGACGAGTGCGTACACTGGCTATTTGTTGAAAAACCTGATATTTTTACTTAGAAATTCCTTGTTTCCACCTTAATTGAATATACTAACATGAGAAGTTACCTTGTTAGCTTAGAATAACATGTCTACGTGCCTTATTTGCTTAATTGAACTCTTTGCAGGATGCCTATTGAATTCCTGCTTCTTTCCCGACTTGTACTTAGTCTAGACTGTAGATTTCTCTTACCGTACTTGTCGTTTGTAATTGATTGGGCTGTGTATTTACTTTGGGACTACGGGACGGTATCCCAGGAGATCCCCCTGCATATTTACTTTTGGGACTATGGGACGGTATCCCGGGAGATCCCCCTGCATATTTACTTTTGGAACTACGGGACGGTATGGAGATCCCCCTGCATATTTACTTTTTGGACTACGGGACGGTATCCCGGGAGATCCCCCTGCACATTTACTTTGAGACTACGAGGCGGTACCTCGGGAGTTCTTCCTACATATTTACTTTTGGGACTACGAGATGGTATCTCGGGAGATCCCCTGTCACTTAATTACTTGCAGTGTTATGTTATTTCACTGTGCTTTCCTTCATTGAACCTTAGTCTCTTATTATACTATTTATTCTCCTGTTTTAGTTATTATATACCAGTGGGCCTGACCTGACCTCGTCACTACTCGACCAAGGTTAGGCTCGGCACTTATTAGGTACCGATGTGGTGTATATCCTTGTCACGACCCGAAATTTCCCACCGACGGGACCGTGATGGCACCTAACATTTTACTTGCTAGGAAAGCCAACGTTATAGAATCATTAAACCACTTTCTTATTTCCATTCAGTAAATAACAATAATTAACTAAGATAAAATATAATAAGTGTCGAATATCATAAAACTGTATTAATTACTACCACCTGGATCTGGAGTCACAATTCACGAGCATTCTAGAATTTGCAACAAGTAATAGTCAGAAAGAAATACAACTGTCTGAATGAAAGAAATAGTAGAACAAAAAAGATAGACGGGAACTTCAAGATCTGTGAATGCCGACAAATCTACCTTGAGTCTCCGGACAGCGGACCAATAGCAAAATCTCAATCAACCCGAGCCGGTATCAAAATCTGCACAGAAAGTGCAGAGTGCAGTATCAGTACAACCGACCCCATGTACTGGTAAGTGTCAAGCCTAACCTCGACGAAGTAGTGACGAGGCTAAGGTAAGGCACCTACAAATCAACCTGTACAATTTAACAGTGTATATGCAAATAACAGAAATGAAGAACTAAACAGGAAATGTCAGGAGGGGAACATACTGAGGGGAATACAAGATAAAGAACTACAACAGAATGATCACCAGAGCAGTCAATATACCATGAATCAACAGGAATAGTGAATACAGTAAGGAAAAATGTACGGCATCACCCTTCGTGCTTTTACTCTCAATCTCACCATAAAATTAATAGAAACGACACAGCATCACCCTTCGTGCATTAACTCTCATATCATGGCACGGCATCACACTTCGTGCTTTAACACTCACAATATGGCACGGCATCACCCTTCGTGCATTAACACTCACAATATGGAACGACATCACCCTTCGTACATTAACACTCTCCCTTACCATAATGCAATGCATAAATAACAACAGGGAGATAGAATAACAAGTACAAACCTTACTTCAACATTTGGTTCCATAATATCAATCTCAACTTTGAAATAAAAACTCAATTATCACCAAAAAATTCGTAAACATGATAAGAACAATAAATTGAACAATACTAGTATAACATATAGCAATTTGGCATAGGAATGAGACAATATAAGAAAAATAGAGAAACATGGAAAACAGGTAAATTGGCGGCGCATAAGTACTCGTCATCTCACATATACGCCTCTCACATGAATTTTACTTAGCAAGTAATCTAAGGTTCCTAATTCCCTCAAGTCAGGGTTAGACACAATACTTACCTCGCTCCGAATGCCACTTAATTCTCAATCACAGCTTTTCCTTTGTAATTCACCTTCAAACCACTCGTATCTATTCAAAAATGACTCAATAATATCAAATATTGCTAAAGGAATTAATTATATTGCATAAATTAAATTTCTCAAATTTTCCTCCAAAAAGTCAAAAAATCGACCCCAGGCCCGCTTGGTCAAAACCCGAGGTTCAGACCAAAATTCTTTTACCCATTCACCCCCGAGCCCAAATATGTAATTAGTTTTGGAATCCAGTCTCAAGTTGGGGTCTAAATCCTGAAATTTTTGAAATCCCTAGTTTCTACCCTAACCCCTAATTATACCATGAAACTCTAGATTTTAGGTTGATAATTCAAGAAATGTAATGGATAATTGAAAGAAAATGGTTTAGAATCACTTACCAACACTTTGGGGAAGAAAATGACTCTTGAAAATCATCTCTACCCGTTTGGTTCTTGAAAAATGTTGAAGAAATGGCTTAAACCCGTGTTTGGAGTTTGTTTTAAGTCACTGGACAGGCCTTCATCGCGTTCGCGAGAGGCCTGTCGAAATCGCGATGCACAACGGCCTAAGGCCTTCGCATTCGCGAGTCTTTCTACGCGTTTGCGTAAGGCAGCTCCCCCCAAGCCTTCGCGTTCGCGACCCAGTGGACGCGTTCGCGTAGAAGAACATGACCCCCTCCCCTAGGTCGCGTGAGACAGATTGCGTTCGCATGAGACAGATCGCGTTCACGAAGGGTACCACCCCCAACGCTTCGCGTTCGCGAAGAAGAAATTTCCCCTGCCCCCAATTTACCTTTCGCGTTCGCGACACTACCTACGCGAACGCGAAGAAGGGCACACCAGAACAGTTGCTGCAGCAAAAATCTCAAATTTTCTAAGTGCAAATCACCCCGTAGCCTATCTGAAACTCACCCGAGCCCTCCGGGCTCCAATCAAACATGCACACAAGTCTAAAAATATCATACGGACCTGCTCGCGCGATCAAATCGCCAAAATAACACCTAGAGTTCCGAATTTAGCACCAAATCGAATGAAATTCTCAAGAACACTTTAAAATTACTATTTTCTCAACCGAAGGTCCGAATCACGTCAAATCAACTCTGTTTCTCACCAAATTTCTTAGACAGGCCTTAAATATCATAATGAACCTGTACCAGGCTCCGAAACTAAAATACGGATCCGGTACTTACAATGCCAAACATCAATCAATTCTTAAAAATAATTTATTTTCAGACTTTTAATTTTCATCAAAAATTCATAACTTGAGCTAGGGACCTCCGAATTCGATTCCGGGCATACGCCCAGGTCCCATAATTCGATACGGACCCACCGGGACTGTCAAAATATGGATCCATGCCCATTTACAAAAAAAAGTTGACCGAAGTCAACTAAAATCAACTTTTAAGGCAAAATTTTTTATTTTTATTAGTTTTCAACATAAAAGCTTTCCGAAAACCTGCCCAGACTGTTCACGCAAATCGAGGAGGGTAAAAATGAGATTTTTAAGGCTTAAGAGCGCAGATTCGAGTTCTAAAATATAAGATGACCTTTTGGGTCATCATAATCCTCTGAGTCCCCTTTTATCCCCCTATGTTGATTCTTCTCTTATTTCTATAGACACTAATGTATAGAACAGTTAGAACTTCGTAGAAGCTTATGACTTACGGTATTCCAAGTCTTGGGAGTGTCATGTATATTTCGAGAGTTGATTATTGTATATGCCGAGCGGCGTCTCAATTGCTTATTAAAATATCTGTTACAGTTAGTTGTTAAATTTTCATGTTTTTTATTTCATTTCCGCAAGTGTTAGGCTTACCTTGTCGTAGAGACTAGGTGCCGTCACGACGTTTCACGGAGGGAGAATTTGGGTCGTGACACTCGGGTTTTGACCAAGCGGGCCCGAGGTTGACCTTTGTTGACGTTTTGGGAGAAGTGTAAAGATCTTAACTTTATGTATTGTAATTGATTTTCCTAGCATTGTTTGTTGATATTAAGCCGATTTTGATTAGATTTGATTGGTTTTGAGGCGTATTTTAGAGGAAAGACCCATGTTGAGCTTTGATTTATTTGCGGAGCGAGGTAAGTATTGGGTCTATCCTTGATTTGAGGGAATAAGGCACCCTTGAACTATATGTTATGTGAATTACGTGTGTAACAGCGTATATGCGAGATGTCGAGTATATATACTCCGTCAAATTAATTATTTTCATGCTTTTTCGTATTTTATTAATTATCCTATTCCATGTCTTAATTGTTACATGCTTTAATTTCTTTCTATGTCTTAGCTTGTTACTTGTAATTTATTTACTCTTGTATTGAAATATTTGTTTCTTCCATGATTGCATGATTAATTGCTACTTGCCTTAATTGTCTTACTTGTACACTTTAGCTGTCATATATTTGGCTTGTCTGTTACTTTGTATTAATTACAGCATTCCTTAATTTGGTACGGGGTTCCTTTATTGCTTTGCCTTCATATTCTTTAATCATAGAGATTCTTGTAAATTGAGTTGTTGATTGATTACAATTATTGAATTTATTTATGGATCGGGTTGCACGCCGCAACAGTTGTGATATGGTCGAATAAGAGAGGATTTTGATATTGATACGGTGGGATCGGGTTGTGCACCGCAACAGATTTTACATGTGATTTTGATAGTTATATGGTGAAATAAGGGAGGATTATGATATCGATTCTGATTATATGGTGGGATCGGGTTGTGCGCCGTAACAGATTTTATATGTGATTCTTGATATTGATATGGTGAAATAAGTGAGGATTGTGTTTGTACGGTGGGATCGGGTTGCGCGCCGCAATAGATTGTGTGTGTTGTACTCATTGTTGTATTGTGTTAGCTTTTAGTATTTTCATATGAGATTCTGAGGACTGATATTTCTAGATTCACTGATTTCGAGGATTGAGTTTGTTTTCATTAGTTAACTGTTTTGCCATCATTTTCTGTTTTCCTTTCCTATTATTATTATTATTATTATTATTATTATTATTATTATTATTATTATTATTATTATTATTATTATTATTATTTTTATTTTTATACTGCGTACAAGTTATTTTAAGTGACCCGCTTTAGCCTCGTCACTACTTCGTCGAGGTTAGGCTCGACACTTGCAGATCGTATATGGGGTCAGTTTTATTCATACTATACTCTGCACTTCTTGCGCAGATTTTGGAGTCGGTCCTAGCTGCGGTCAGTAGATTACTCGGATTCGGTGCGTTGCGGAGACTTGAGGTACAGCTACCCAGCGTTCGCAGCCCTGAAGTCCCCTTCTACATTATTCTAGCTGTTTATTTCATTTCAGACAGTTATGCTTTCATTCAGACTTTTATTTGTAGTACTCTAGTCGCTCGTGTACTTGTGGCACCAGTTTTGAGATTGTATCTAGATATCGCTGTTATTTTGGTTTACTCACTCTATATTAGTTTATTCAGTTTCTTGGTTATTATTTAATTTGAATTGTTAAAAATGGCTAAAAACTATTTCTATTGTTGGCTTGCCTAGCAAGTGAAATGTTAGGCGCCATCACAATTTCGAGGGTGAAAAATCCGAATCGTGACAATATTGTAGGCATCATACTGTAAGACAAACCTTAGTAATTAATTTCACGACTCAAATCTGCTACCTATAATGAGTTCTTCTAAACTAAGAAGGTAAATGTAAAATACAACTTAATAACGGTAAAAGTGAAGGGGTGAAGGAGGTTCGTGGTTGGGAAGAAACGTGGGACGAAGCGCGTAGGGGAAGAAATGATTTGGTATAAATAATTGCTATAAATTTAATGAGTTTATGATCAGAGGGATAATCACCATCAAGTCCATGACAATAGAGGCCATTTACGGTAGTTCACAAAAATGAGAGCTAGCTAGGAAAAAGCAAAGAGAGTACAGGACATAAAATCCACATATATATATATATATATATATATATATATATATATATATATTATAAATCAAATGAATCTCTTAAATATAAATACAATCTGATCTAGGCATCCAGCGATGCAATATAATTATATTACTAGGCTTGCCAAGTTTTGACAGCTTAAAAACCCCTTTTGGAGATCTCTTCTCTCTGCAGATACCATTCCATTCTACACCAAATTAAAGGAGCTTCTTCATCTCAAACCACCAACTAATTAAATCAAACCTTTGACAGCAATTTCTTCTTTTTCTACTTGTCAACTAAGGAAGAAATTAAAGAGAGAGATGGGAAGTGGTTATTTTGGGGAGCCAAACCTAGGGAATGAAAAATCATATTCATCATCATCATCATCAAGAAAGAGTAAAAAGAGCAATTCAGACAAACCTAAACAGCCACAAAGAGGTCTTGGTGTTGCTCAATTGGAGAAGATTAGATTGCATAGTCAAATGGGTTGCACTTATAATCCTTTTGCCACCAATCTCAACCAGGTTTACCTGATCTCCTCTTACACTTCACTAATTAAAACAATAACAAATACTAAATCTCGATTCTAAAAAAGTCAGGGTCAGCTATATATGAATCTTCACTATTCATGGCTCTACTTAATAATCCTGTTGTTTCTTTCTCAACAGGTGGATATGAGACGACAAACACCATATTCATCAATTTCTTATTCATCATCCTCATCCTCATCTTATGGTTTTCCAGCCCACCAAAGCATTATGGTAGAGTTTCTTCCCTTATTCTATTGTCATCTTAAACTTTCTTTAGAATTCCAATATTATGGGAAATCATGATACATATATATACATAGAAAATACACATAGGTTTTGGGTTCACATGGTCATATATCCCAACTATACGCTATCTTGAATCACACTTGAGGTATCCTTTTTGTGTGGAGATCTAGATCATTTCGACTTGGTTTTCTTCCTCTCTTTTTTCGGAGAAAGTTATATATATTTTCCATGTGTTACTTTTTAATTCATCAAATGATGTTGTCTATTAATTACTAGATACACACAATGTCTTTTGAATATTCTTCATATTTGAATATCATCCCTTCCCTTCCAAAGATGAAAGATCAGGTGATGATATGTTCTACGAAAGTGGATAACTTAACTAACATTGAGGTCTAATAGTTTGATGAATTGGATTCTAATTTTAAATATAAAGTTGATGCATGTGCTGATATATTTGTGTTATTTTGGGAATATGTGTGCCCTTACAAGATTTTCTCCCTCATTTGTTTTTCTGGGGTTGTTTGTTTTTACGAGATTCCTTTTCATACTCATTGTAAATAGCGAGGTGTATCAAATCTTGCTGTGATTTCAGATGGGATTGGGTGACATTGAAAGAGCAAATATTAGATATGGAGATTCCCAGCCACCTTCTACTGCTAGGTATTTTATTTCCACTATAAAAGTGAATTTGCTGTTCGGATAACTTTTGCCAAAAGATTTGTACAAAAGAACAAAGAGTTTTCCGATACTTGTAATTTTTTCCAGCTTTGTGAATGTTTTATATATTGAAGGCTTATCATTGAAAACATGCTCAAACATTCTTCATTAGTTTTTTTTTTTTTTTGAGACAACATAGACAAAAATATTTTCAGAAACTCATTTTTCAAGAAAACAAATAATTAATATTTCATTACGAAAAATTTCAGTGAACAACATAAATGATTCTACCTCAAACATTTCCATAAATGTTAGTGCACTTTGGCTAATGTTTTTTCTTTTGACATTTGGCATCAACTCAGTACTTGGCATCCTGGTACAGTTTATGAGCCTCAGCCAAACATGACTAGATGTCTGCTTAACCTACAAGTAGAGGTAATTTGTTACATTCCTCAACAAACTAATAACGTCTATTGGAATTTGCAAGTTCTTATGTCATAATTGATTGATTCAAAATTTTGGGGCAATAAACTACAGGACTCACTAGAGAAGAGGAGAAAGAAGGACAGAAGTGACTCAATTGGCTCAAGTAGTCAAAATTCTGAATTAAATGGCAGCCAAGAATTAGATTTGGAGCTGAGGCTTTCACTTTGATCGTATAAAGTTCTTCGGCAACCCAGTGTATCTATTCGCATTTATTATTATTAGCTTATGGAGTAACTTTCAAGATTAGAGCGCCATTTTGCCTTGGCCTTTGCATAGATGCACAAGTTTAAGCAATTAATGGAAATTTGTTAGTCTCTTGTGGAAAAATTGAAGGGAGTTGACTTTTCGTCAAAGAATGACAAAACATGCCGTTGCCTGTGTGCTACTGTTCCACTTAAGGGGAGAATTTTATGACATGGATGAAATTTCATTAGGGTATATATATATATATATATATATATATATATATATATATATATATATATATATATAGCAAACATCTAACGATTTTTCTTATATCCTTTTATATGAATGTTTAGCCGTAAAACAGTACAATTCAATTTGTTACTTGGTTTATAGACAAGCGAACTGATTTGATCCAAAAATGATAAATAAACAAGATTAAAAATAAGACTTAGCGGTTAAAATCAAAGAAAATGACAAGCTTGACTCCGAGAGAAATGCCTCCGGGGACAGAAATAAAAACAATGTAAAGAGCAAATAAAGATATTTTATTGAGCTTGAGAATGGAATATAGCATAAGTTTTGCCAAGAATTTTATGTGTTATAATGGCTGTTCAACCTACTATTTATAGCCATACCTAGAGAAACAAGATCCTAGGATGAAACCCCTCTTAAACGACAATAAATAAGCCATTTTTGAATATGCAACGACAAGCCATGAATGCAAATATTCTCGACAACGGCTGCCTATTTAATGCTAGATAATATTTGTCATTGAATGCTAACCGATAGCAAGCATTCGATCTGCTCACGTTGATCATGATCCCTTCGGGGTCTATCCGATGCCGATTGCAGGTGTTGTTTCCGATACGGGTTGTTACTTGATTTACTTTCTACTTGTCTTCGGTTCCACATGTCACGCTACTATTCGATCATTTAATATAAACTAATTTTACCCTATACAAATAGTCCCCCTACTTTTCGGTGGCATATTTTTGTGTCAACAGGAAGTTGGTGAAGATCCCTTTCTTGGCGGGAAATCTTCTGAAAACATTCTGAACAGTCGTTGACGCTTGAAAGGACGCACGTCTTCTCGCATTTAATAGCCCGAACACATGTTGCCCCACGATTTAGCAATATTTTCGCCAGTTCTCGAGGTAATCACGACCATGATTTTTGTCGTCTATATCTTTACTTATACTCATCATTACCTCTTTCACTTCCAAAGCTTTCATAAGTTCATCATCTTCTTTGCACTTAACCTCTTTCTTCTCTCATCCTTTTCTGACTTTCTTCAAAAAACTTCGCTATCTTTTTACTACCATGGCTTCTTTTACTGAGTCTTTCGAAAACTCTGGTCTTCTCTTCGATGGAGGCCCGAAAAGAAACAAAGACAAAGAGGTTGATGTTGATGCTGATCCTCCCACTATGAGTACCATTATACCCAAACACCTAAGTATCACCAATGACTTCCAAGATAAGTGTAAGGCCCCGTAAATTTTTGCCAAAAAATTTAAGGTGTCATGGTGCCGAGGTAGGCTAATGGGTTTAAGGATTGTAGAAAACGAGCCACGGTACAGACTTTTTGGGTTGAAGAATGCACTAAAGTATTGATGGAAATTTTTGGCAGAAGATAGCGATTCTGCGGTCAATTTCGCGACCGTAGAACGGTTCCGCAGACCGCATAAGCATCGGAAAGTGGAGCTGAGAATGGTCAAATTTTGAAAAAAATAGTTCTGCTGACCGTAGAAAAATTTTGCTGCCCACATAATCATTCTGCTGGCCACATAATCGATTCTGCTGGCCACAAAATGATTTTGTTGCCCACATACTAATTCTGTTACCACATAATTGCACCACATAATTAACTTAGGTGGTCATTTTTGGAAAATTTTTTATCCGACCCTATTTTGATACAAGGTCTTAGGAGGTCATTTTATAAGGTAAATTTTTTTTTGTTTTAGAGAGGAGAGAGCTATTTTAGAGAGAGAAGGAGAAGACCTATCATGCTAATCATCTATTCTTGCCCCAATCTTCAAGAATCAAGGAAGCCAATCACAAGATCTTCATCTAATAGGTAAGGTTCTACTCCCTAACCCTAAATTTCGGGATTTGGACTGAACGTAGGTCATAAAAAGTATGATTCTTAGGTGTGGGAGTTGCTCTTTGTGCATAAATGTAACCATAAGGGTGGTAGGGAGGTTATTTAACTAAAAGGAGTAAACTCTTGGTATTGAATTGGTTGTGGGGTGAAGAAAATCTTGTAGAAGAATCTTATAGTCAAATTTGCACACCAAATATTTGATGAAATGCTTAAATGAGATGAACCCACGAATATCTTCCTAATTATGGTTCACTTTTGTTATGTTTCTAAATAGATTGAAGTTGTTAGGATTTCCAGAATATTGTAGTAATGGAAGGAAAGATCAAGAAAGGTATGTTGGCTAAACTTCTCTCTTAGAATTGAATCCCATGATGTTCTTGTAAGTCCCGAGTTGTTCATTATAAATTGACTATTTCGAATAAGCTTTATGCCGAAAGAGATATGTTCAATATGTGTTCCAAATTCTCTTATCATGTTATGTTATCCTTCGGAAATGTGTTCAAGTATGGGTTGTGTATTAAAATGTTATGGTTTTTAGTAATGTTTCAAATGAAAGTTATGATGCCAACTTGTGTGAGAGAAACTCGATGTGCTTAAGACTCTTATTTATTCATATGTGTACCTAAGGTCTTGATTAGAAATGCCTTGTTGTTGATAACCCATAAAGATGATGGAAAGTGAAAGAAGTGGGTTGGAGATGTAAAGTGTGGCTACCATGCCAATAATAAAAGTTATATTTGTGGGCAATGGTACCAATGAAATGAGATGATGCGAGAACGGTTATGAAATAAGACTTGATTAAAATGCTCCAAATTGACTCCGAAAAAAGATTTGCCTAAAAGCTTATGTGCTCAAGTCATGCCCAAATGTGATTGTTTTAACTAATGCTATGCTTTGTAAGTATTTCCAATGTGGTTTGAGCTCTTACATAATCATGAGTTGAAATTGTATGTTTCCCTTTTGGGGAAAAGTATTTCAAGAATAAATGGTGTGTTGCTCGTTTATGATTTTAACTTGCACTTCGATTGCCAATCATTTTACTCCACTTATTGGAAAGAAATCTATTGTGTTTAAAGCCTTCATTACTAATGAACCTAAAGTTGTGATTTTCAAAATATTCTATATGTTGATATTTATGATGATGATCCATGCAAGGAAAGATATGAAAGTGTGGAATATGAAATACGACCATTGTGCCATGAAAGAAAAATCATATGTATGGCCAAGAGAGCCAATGAAATAATGATGTTGTAAGTGGTTGAAAGTACGAATGAAGTGATATATAGTGTGAAAGGTTATGAGATGAACGTATTTGTACTTTTGTTTCCCAATGTGTTATAAGCTCCTACGTTGTCATGAGTAAAGGCTATGGTGTTCCTAAAAGTTTTAAATGCTCTTAATGTTCTATGATCACCCATTGCAAGTACAAGTAAGTGATAGTATGAACATGAAATATGGCCGCTTGCCAAGATGAGAATTATGAGGCATTGTATGTTTCAATGGTTTCAATCATTGTATGTATGCTTCTAAAATAATAAATGCAAATGACTTCGATGTTAAGTCCCAAGAATCATGAACTTAGCTAATGACCTCAAGATGACAAGTCAGTGAATAACGAGATGAAAGGGAGATGTCCTATGCTAAATAATGATGAACCTTAAGAAAAGAAATTGGGCTCATGTGCAATTGAAATCGACTTATTGATTCACCATGCATGTGCTAATGTAATGAGTTGTGTTTCTCCATGATGAGAATGAACATAAAGTATTCCAATGATACGGGAAATTATGACCTTAAATGTAATGTTAATCATGTCGCTTTGAGTTTATATATGGTTATGTGCATAATGATGTTATATGTGATCTTATGTACGGTCTATGAAACACATAGGTGTATTGTATATGTGATCTTATGTACGGTCTATGAAACACATAGGTGTATTGTATATGTGATCCTATGGACGGTCTATGAAATGTATAGGTGTATTGTATATGTGATCCTATGGACGATCTATGAAATGCATAGGTGTATTATATATGTGATCCTATGGACGGGCTATGAAATTCATAGGTGTATAATATAATATGAATGAATCCTATGAACGGTCTATAAAACGCATAGGTGTATTGTATATGTTATCCTATGGACGGGCTATGAAACGCATAGGTGTATAATATAATATGTGGACACTATGGACGTTCTATGAAACACATATGTGTATAGTATGGGTGAACACTATGGATGGTATATGAAACGCATAGGTGCATAGTAAGAGAGGGCTATGGATGGTCTAGTAAGACGCATAGCAAACACGAACCATAGGTGCCACTTTCATTGCTATTGTTTGTACATGTTGTTACATTTGCATTATATTTTGTATCCCACACATAATTCATATGGCTCAATTGATCCCAAAAGAAGTTCAGAATGGTGTAAGTATAATAAGACTTGAAATGTGATTCTATGAGACGTTTCGTAGTTTCTTGATGTACTTTATTTGCCTCTTATTTGAGTTACCATATTTTCATATATTGTTCTATCTGCTTTACATACGAGTACTATTCCACATGTACTCATGCCCCTTTTGCCGGGGGCGTTGCATCTTTTAATGGATGCAGGTATACTTCTATTGGATGATATGGATCTTTGATAGGGATCTGTTTCACTACTCAGCTTATGGTGAGCCGGCTATAGTTCTAGTGGGTGTTTGAGTCTAGTTCGTTTTAAGTACTTAGGTATCTATTGTCATAGAAGCTCCATGTACACTGTGGGTCATGTACTTAAAGTTTTGAATTTTGTCATGTATTTATATTCAAAGTATTTATAGTTATTTATAAAGCTATGTATCCATCATGAAGAGAATTTTAGTCCATTGAGCCAAATGTATTCAATTTGAAAGTCATGATCTAATTATGTTATGGTAAGTCATGCATGAGTAATGATGAGAGGTTGATGTAAATTAGGCTTGCTCAACTGGGTTTTACTTGGTTGAGCGCCGGTCGTGCTCCCCAAGGTCGGGACGCGACAAGAAGTTCCCCTCCGCGTCTTCACAGACTTGGGCCGTTAGCAGGTACCATTCCTCCATTCACCCTTCCAATATTCCTGCTGGAAAGGAGGACTGAAACTGCTCAGACCTTAACATCTTTGCTTCGGATTTCATAGAGCGGGTTACATTCGCCAAGGAATGTTTTATGTATGTCTATACATATCTCTTCACCTTTGGTCCATTTTCTTTGAGCGGAGGACTCGACCCCCTGATCTTGGAGTTCTGCCACCAGTACCAGGTCTTCTTGGCATAAGTAGGCCCTTCTATATGGCGAACGGTGGCTTGTCTATGCCAGTTGTGCACAGAGACGGGGAAATCCCTAACCCTGGCACACATGATGAACCTCTACTCCCCAAAATCTTTCGTTGGGGAGTAATAAATTTCAGTAAACATTACCACCACGCCCTTCTCACCAGCGTGGATGATGATAGTGACCGTGGATAGATGGAGCAATTTGTCATAAATGCTACCAGGGATATCATCCCGGCCACATCTCCATCTTTTCCTGAATCATGGAATAATTCATGTAAGTTTGTAATTTATTCATCTCTATCCTTCGCAAAAAGACCATTCCCCATCATTGTTGACCTTTTTGCCTTCGTTGTTTTAGCTACTCGGTGGATACCACCAAGGGTTCAAGTCCTGGACCAGTGGGTTCAGAAGATTCTAGAATTACAATGCCAGAAACCTGTCGGTGGAAGGAGATGGCCCCCAAATATGTGTGGAAGGCCAAGAACCACGGTAAACTGAGTCATTCTTCCTTCTGCCTCTGTACGTACACAAGTAAATTTGCTAACTATATCATTTTCTTGATTCACGACTCCCATATGGCTCTGTAACCTGCCCCGAGGTTGATGTTTTGGCTGACCCCGCGGAGGCCGCGAGATTGTTACAAAGTGCTCTCACTCAAAGCGGTGCCCTCGTATCTATTTCCAGTGGGGGTGCTTCTTCTCGAAGTCCCCAGCCAGAGAATAAGCAACCAAAAAAGGCGATGTTCTTCCTCGGTTAGGGATAAAAACAAGAAAATAAAGAAGGCCACAACCGAGCTAGCCGTGGCCACAGTGGTCATTGAAGATGACGGGGAAGCCAATGATGAAGGGGCTTCCCTTCAAAGGAGACAAAGATCCTCATAAGATCAACCGAGTGCTCACCCGAGAGAGCTTAAAACTACAACCGAAGGAGAGGTCTGAGAACTTTTGGGCGAAATAGAGATAGTAGAGAATGCCAATTCTCGCTTTCTGACCCCTATTGCTATTTCTAGTCCCAGGAGGTCCAAACTCGAGCCTCTTCTGCCTTCGGTGGATGAGCAACCAATAATCAGCACTGCTCATGTTGCAGCTTCTTCTCAACCTACAACACAAACAACTTCATGCCCCTCTATACCAGCTGTACCTTCACACCAACATCCACCGCATCTCCTCCACCAGCCACAGGCGCCCGAGAGGAGGATGCTTCTCCTCCCCAATCTCCCCACCACGAGAATTTGGGGCACAATTATTCATAAACTGTCGAGATCCCCAAGAGAGGAGGAGTGCCACTCATTCGGTTTTGAAGGGGTGCCATTTGCTGTCCAGGACGGTGGAGCTTGCCAACAACCTGAATCCATTGGCTTTAGAGAAGGATAAGAAGAAGATACTCTCTCTTTCGAGGGAGTTCCTGTTGAATAATGCAATGCATAATGTGGTAGCAGTATGGTACTTGATTTATTATTGCTTTTTTTTTTTACTTATATGATGTAACGGGGTTTCTAACTTCAATATACCTTTGCAGGCCAACTTCCTTGCTTCCAAGGGCCTTCAGAGATTGATTCTTGAAAAAGAAGGACTTATCTCTGAGCGAGATCAGCTGTTGGCCGAAAGGAATCAACTTGTTACGCGCCCCCGATGCTGGAAGCAAAGGCTGTTGAAGTGGGCGAGCTCGAGGCCCAGTTGCAACAAAGTGAGCAAGAAGTGATAGCCCATAACCAAGAAGCCACTCAACTGCATGCACAACTCCAAGATGCTAAGGCTAAGTGAACTGAGCTTCAAGAGGCTGTACTTGCTGCCGCCAAGCATGAGTCTGCCTCTATTGAACATGTGAATAACTTAGAGGTAGCCTTGAGCTCAAAAATCGAGGAGGCTAATGCCACCGAGGAGAAGAGGGCCAGGATGGAGAAGAGATTCAAGAAGATCATGGAGCAAAACCAGCTTCACCTTTCTATAATCCGTGATCTTGATTCTAGCCTCGTCGCCACAAGATCCGAGAAGGATGAATTCAGGTTGAGGTTGATAGACTTAAAGCAAAACTCCAACACTTAGGGGATTTCCTCATATTTGGAAAGACGTATGCTATGTATCATATGAGGAGAAAAACCTTGGAGGAGGCCAAAATGTGCATCGTTAATATCGATAATTGAATCGCCAAGGCTTGAGCACTGGAGTTAACTGCTCGAGAATATCTCCCGGCTCAGCCTGATGTAACTGAGTCTTCGAGCACCGGTTCTGAGTATTCGGGAACCGATGAGGAACTTGAAGAGAATGATAATGAAGGCCCAGATGTCGAACCGGCGACTGGTCCGCCTACTTCCCTCCCCCCTCCGGGGAGGGGGGAGGGGCGTAGATGCCTCTCTCCCCCCGAGTTTCAGCGGCGATAATGTTTAGGTTTTTCCTTCTTTTATTTTGTTGTTTTCCTTTGTACTTTTGTATTTATACTGTTCTGTATTTTGATTAATGAAGAAGACTTTTGCTTAAATATTGCGCACAGTTTATTCTTTTTGCGTTGAATTAGATAAGGATTCAGGTGTATTTTTGTCCGATAGCTTCTTGTTCCGGGCATATTATTTTCCGAAATCAACCCTTCACTTTGAGGGTTTCATAAGAGAGGGACCTCTTATTTTTACGGTGCTTTTGAAAAGGACGCCTCCTGTTCATTTCGGCACAAGCATTTGAAGTTTTCTATTAACTTTCAAATGATAAAATTAACTAATCGTTTAGACAAGAAACAAGATAAAAATAAAAGGACTTTATTTTATTCCTTTTATCTTTAAAGGTACATAAGCATTCGATTGCTAAAAAACAAAATTGCCAATACATGTGACTAACTTGCACAACTTGTTTGTACGGGGCTGGCCATAAGCATTTGATGAGACATTGTTGTTCTCGGGTCTCGTAGTCCCAATTTTCATGGAATCCTTACTTCCGTATCCAATACTAATTCCCCCAGTGTTTGAATGCGAAGTATGCAAATTAGAATACTGGAGGTCTTGCTTCGTTGGTTGAAACATTTGTGAACGGTTGAATAGTATTTGGTTCGATGGCAAGCTTTACTTCCCATTAGGAACTTGCCATCGAGCCTAAGATTATTTAACCATCCCATAGTGGTTTATCAATTCAATGCCTTTTTATTTGAAGGTCTTAACTTTGCCGATGACGCTTCCTTTGTAGTATGATTTTTGTTGCTGCCTCGTTAAAAACCTTTCCATAAAAACCTAATTGGGGCAAAAACTAGTCGAAGGGAAAGAGAGTGCAGCACATACTTTCAGTATAGGTAGGATCCATCAGCAGTAATACCTTTTGAGGTGAGTCATGTTCCAATTTATAGGCAATTTGTCTCCTTCCCGATTTTCTAGCTTGTACGATCCTTTATCGGTGACAGCTAAAACTCGGTAGGGACCTTTCCACGCCAGATCCAGCTTCCTAGTGTTGATTTCCCGAGTGCTCTGAAATCTATTTTCTCAAAACTAAGTCTCCTAATTTGAAGTAACGGAGATTAGCCCTCCGATTATAGTATCATCCCATCCTTTGCTTTTGAGCCACTATTCTCACGTGTGCCATGTCCCTACATTCATCGAGTAGATTCAGCTTCACCAGTAATGCCTTATTATTTGCTTCTTCATTTGTTCGGGAGAACCGTAAGGTTAGTTCCCTTACTTCCATCAGGAACAGAGATTCCGCGCTGTATACAAGAGAGAAAGGTGTCTCTCCCGTGCTTGATTTTGTCGTTGTCCAATACACCCATAACACGCCCGGTAACTCTTCGAGACACTTGCCTCTAGCCGCTTCTAACCTCTTTTTGAGGTTTTGAATAATCACCTTATTGGTCAATTTTGCCTGTCCATTAGCGCTCGGATGGTATGGTGAGGACGTAATCCTTTTAATTTTCAGGTCTTTAAGAAATTTTGTGACTTTGGAGCCTATGAACTGTGGTCCGTTATAACAGGCAATTTCCTTTGGTATTCTTAATCGACAAATTATGTGTTCCCACAGAAAGTCGGTCACTTCGTGCTCACCGATCTTTTGGTTAGGATCTGCTTCAACCTATTTAGTGAAGTAATCAGTTAAAATTAAAAGGAATCTTTCCTTTCCGGGACCTGGTGGCAGCAGACCAACTATATCCATCCCCAATTTCATGAATGGCCATGGGGACAGTACCAAATGCAAGAGTTCCGCCGGTTGGTGCATTTGTCGCATTTCTGAATGAACGTCTTTGCGTCGTGTTCCATCCGAGGCCAGTAGTATCCTATCGTAACCAGCTTTAGTACCAACGAATCTGCATTGGAATGGTTCCCGCAAATTCCTTCATGGACTCTCTCATGACGTAGTCCGCCTTTGAGGCTCCTAAATATCGGGCCAACAGGCCTTGGTACGATCTCCTATATAATTGTCCACCAATGAGGCAGTAACGAGCCACTTTGGTGCGTAGTACCCGGGATGCCTTCGGGTCTTCGGGCAACTTGCCATGCCGAAGATACTCGATGAACTCATTCCTCCAGTCCCAGACTAAGTTGGTTGTATTTACTTCACAATAGCCGTCCGCATCTAGTACAGAATGCAGAAGTTGAACAACAGTACCAGAGTCGGATCCTATCATCTCATTAGACGACCCCAAATTACCCAATGCATCTGCTTTCACGTTCTCTACTCTCGGAATATGTGTGATCGACCATTCCCTGAATCGTGCAAGCAATGCCTGAACTTTATTCACATACTGCTGCATACGTTCCTCCTTTGTGTCGAAAATCCCGTACACTTTGTTTTACTACCAGCTGGGAATCACATTTGATCTCTATGACCTCAGAGCCAAGTCCCCGGGTCAGTTCGAGTCCTGTAACCAAAGCCTTATACTCAGCTTCATTGTTAGTTAACGGAACAGTTTTAATGGCCTGCCTCTGGGTTTCCCCCGAGGGCATGATTAGAACCACCCCGAGCCCAGACCATTTCACATTGGAAGCTCCCTCCATGAACAAGGTCCAAACCATTGATGTCATTTTTGACACCAGCACTACTTCTTTAGTAGCCAGGGGCAATAACCCGGGACTGAAATTGGCCGCAAAGTCAGCCAAAACTTGTGATTTGATCACAGTCCTAGGCTTTTATTCAATATCGAACTCACTAATTTCGACTGCCCATTTGGCCAACCGGCCTGACAACTCCGGCTTGTGAATAACATTCCACAAGGGGAAGGTTGTCACAACGACTATTGGGTGGCACCGAAAATAAAGCCTTAGCTTTCGGGAGGCGATTAGGAGAGCTAAGGCTAACTTTTCGATGTCACAATAGGAAATTACGTAGCTTCATCCTCCCGGACTAGAACGACACTTATCGCTACTTCCGAGACCGCTATATATATTAGTAATTGTTCACCTTCCCCCAGTTTTGATAGTAGCGAGGGGCTTGATAGATAATGTTTCAGGTCTTTCAAGGTCTGCTAACATTTCTGAGTCCATTCGAAATTGTTCTTCTTCTTCAGAAGTGAGAAGAAGTGATGACACTTTTCCGAGGATCGAGAGATGAACCTGCTTAAAGCGGCCAATCTTCCGGTTAGCCTCTGTACTTATTTTACGCTCGTTAGTTGGTCCGGGATGTCTTCGATGGCTTTGATTTTATCAAGATTTACCTCGATCCCTCTCTGTGAGACCAAGAAACCCAAGAACTTACCGGAACCAACCCCGAACGCATATTTTTTCGGGTTGAGCTTCATGTTATACTTTCTCAAGATATCGAAGGTCTCTTGGAGGAGCTTTAAATGATCACCTACATTCAAAGACTTGAGCAACATGTCATCTATATACACTTCCATTGTTTTACCTATTTATTTTCGAACATCTTGTTCACGAGCCTCTGATAAGTGGCTCTAGTGTTTTTAAGCCCGAAGGGCATTATATTATAACATTATATGCCAAAGTTCATTATGAACGAAGTTATTTCCTGATCCTCCAAGTTCATCTTGATTTGGTTGTACCCGGAATAGGCATCAAGGAAACTCATTAACTTGTGCCCGGTCATTGCATCAATCATTTGATCAATGTTTGACAATGGGAACAAGTCATTAGGGCACACTTTATTCAATTCCTTATAATCTACGCACATTCAAAACTTGTTATTCTTTTTCAGAACCATAACTACATTAGCTAACCATTTTGAACCAATGTCAAGTATTCAAGTTACCTCTTCCTTAACAAAACTATTTCTGACCTCGAATATTAGGCGTTTCTTTTACCTTACGGAAGGGAAGCTCGGGTCTAGGATTAGCTTGTGCACGGCCACCTCTGGTGGGATACTTGTCATATCATGACCATGCAGAACAATCAATGCTAGCTTTAAGGAAATTAATAAATCTTGACCCGAGTTCGGGATTGAGTCCTATTCCCAAGTGAAACTTCCTTTTCAAGAATTCTTCGAACAAAGCCACTTGCTCGAGTTCTTCTGCCGTGGATTTGGTTGCTTCTGTCTCTTGCGGTACCTGAAAGTATCTCAGTACCTGGTGGGATTCCGATGACTTCTCTCCTTTATAATCTTCACTTGGCAAAAATGCAGGCGTCGGTTCCTGTAATTGCTATCTGCTGGGCTCCTTCCCTTTACTGCTGGAAATTGAAGCTGCGTTCATTTCTCTTGTTGTCGGTTGATCTCCTTTTATCTTCTTGATTCCCTCTGGGATCAGGACTTTTAGAAGTTGGTGATATGTTGATGGTACGTCCTTTATCTCATGTAATCATGGCCTTCCGATTATTATGTTGTAGCCCATGCCGTCGTCCACCTCTTTAAATAAGGTGGTATTTGTTATCTCTTCGGCGTTCGTGGGCAGCATGGTCTCTTGTTGGGTTGTCACACTTGCCAAGTTGAACCCGATGAGGAGCTTTGTTGCCAGAATGATACTGCCAGTTAATTTTGCTTGTTCCAACATTCTCCATTGAATGATGTTGGCTGAACTTCTTGGGTCAACCAAAACACGCTTAATCTTGAAATCTAGGACATTAAGAGAGATTACCAGGGCGTCGTTATACGGCAGAAGAAGTCCATCGGTGTCTTCCTCCCTGAAGGTGAAGTCATCTTCGGTGACTTCTCGGAGTCTCTTGCTGTGGATCACCGATACCTTTATCTTCTTAGCTGCCGAGAAGGTTACACCATTGATTTCATTCCCTCTGAAAATCTTCGAGGGTTCTGCGTTGTCCCGGGTGCGGCCATAATTGTTCTTGGCTCGGTTTCTCAAGAATTCCCTGAGATGGCCATTTTTCAACGACGTCGCCACCTGCTCGCGAAGATGCCGATAGTCCCTAGTTATGTGGCGGTGAATCCCATGATATTCACACCATAAGTTAGGATCCCTCTGGCTAGGATAGGGTCTGATTGGCTTCTGGAATCTTGTTTGATATTCCTCATCGCCGATACCAACTTCACTATGCTGATGTTAAAATTGTAATATGACAACATGGGATGTGTGGAATCCCGGGTCCCCAGTATCTCTTTTCTTGCAACAAACTGTTATTCGAGCCACGGTCAGTTCTTCTATCAGGAACGAACCCATCTGAGGACCAAAAGCCTTTGATGCCGCGTCCTTCGGTTCTCTCGTATGGAAAGAAGCGGCCTTTAGAAGATCGTCGGTCTGCATCGAAATCACCTTTGAACTTATCCCGGTTCTTGTCTCGGTCCCGCCCCTTGGTTGATGTCGGGAACCCGAGCTGATTATGTTCTATCCTTATTTTTGACTCATAGCGGTTATGAACATCTGCCCATATGGTCGTTTGGAATTCGAGTATGTTTTCCTTCAACTTTCGGGAGGCATTGGAGCTCCTCAGATTCAAACCCTTTGTGAACGCCTCTTCTGCCCATTTGTCTGGTACAACTGGTAGCAACATCCTCTCTTTCTGGAATCTGATCACGAATTCCCGTAGCAATTCAGACTCACCTTGTGCGATTCTGAATATATCCGCCTTCTGACTTGAACCTTTCTGACTACGGCATGGGACTTAATGAATGAATCTGTAAGCATTTCAAAAGACTCAATTGAATACTCGGGTAAGAGCGAATACCATGTCAAGGCCTCCTTCGTGAGGATTTATCCAAACTTTTTCAGCAGAACCGATTCGATCTCATGTTGAGCCAAATCGTTTCTTTTCACAACTGTTGTATAAGTTGTGATGTGCTCCTGATGGTGCGAAGTCCCAACGTATTTTGGTATGTCCTGCATTTTGAACAACTTTAGGATTAACTCCGGTGCTGCGCTTGGTTTATACGACAATTGAGTATATTTTTCCGAATCCGGGCCATTCGGGCATGAAACTCCTTCACATTGTGTTCCATCCGTTCGTTCATCATCCCCATCGTACATCACATTTTGTACATTTCGGGGGTACTGTCATCCACAGATCGGGGTTGCCTCATCCCCATCATTGCGGGTGTCGCTGATTGAATCCTCATGTTGAGGTAGATTTTCATGTCCTTCAATGTTGTGTGCGACGTTGACATCGTTAGCTGCCATTTTTGATTTTTTGCTAAGGAACAAAGAATCAAACAAGTTAGTAATAAACTCAAGGATCAACTCAATTATGGAACTGTCTAAGCCCCACGGTGGGCGCCAAATAGTTTAACCATAAAACGGTACTGTTGAATTTGTTATGTGGTTTATAGAAAAACGAACTAATTTGATCCAAAAATGATAAATAAACAAGATTAAAAAAAGACTTAGCGGTTAAAATCAAAGAAAATGACAAGCCTGTCCCCGAGAGCAATGCCTCCAGGGACAGAAATAAGAACAATGTAAAGAGTAAAAAAGTTATTTTATTGAGCTTGAGAATGGAATATAGCATATGTTTTGCCAAGAATTTTGTGTGTTACAATGGCCGTTCAGACTATTACTTATAGCCATACCTAGGGAAACAAGATCATAGGATCAAGCCCCTCTTAAATGACATTAAAGGGGGCATTGATGAATATGTAATGACAAGCCATGAATGTAAATATTATCTGCAACGGCTGCCTATTTAATGCCATGGAATATTCCTCATTGAATGCTAACCGATGGCAAGCATTCGATCTGCTCAAGTTGATCATGCTCCCTTTAGGGTCTATCCGATGCCATTTGTAGTTGTTGTTCTCGGTACAGAGTGTTACTTGATTTATTTTTTACATGTCTTCGGTTCCACGTGTCACACTACTAATCGATCATTTAATATAAATCAATTTTACCCTATACAATGAATAATATCTCTGTACTTTTCATGATTTTGAAATGCTTCCATTCTCTTAAATGCTATTCATCATCAATAACATTCAACTTTACAAAAGAAGAAAACGAGGGAACATAAAAAAAGAGCTTGATAGTTGAATTGATGCTACCTGCGTACTTGAAAGCTAAATATTTTCCATGAGGTAAAAAGAGGGAACATACTATGCGCATTTTCTAACGTTTTGTATTTATGTTGGTGATCTTTTTTAGTGTTATTGTATTAGTGAAAAATAGACTCGCCACATGGGTCAATACGAAAGAAGTGAAGAATGACATGTAAAATACATTCGGAGCCAAGCATATTAGTATTGTACCTATTAGTCCAGAAAAAGAACATGAGAGAATAGTCCCGAGTTTGATAGAAAGGATCGGTAATAGATACAAATAAGGAAAAACTCAACTAATCCCTGATCATACGAGATTTGTCATTATTACGCCATCAATTACGAATCAATTATGTAACACACAAGAAATGAAATAAATGACAGTAACATGCAGGAGTAGAACAAGGCAATTTGTTATGAATATGATTACTATTTAAACCCCTATTCCTTACATTGTATCCCCACCTGAAAATTATTGAATTATTCTAACAATCTCAATGTTCTATTTCTGGCAATTTGATATTTCTCTTATTCAGAAGAAAAGCTTTTTCCATCAACAAGAATTCTCGTTCCTTTTATCTCTTTATTATTTCACTCAATTGTTATGCATCTATTATATTGTTCTTATGTGGAAAAGTGAGTTAAATCGATTGTTAGTGCCCTGAAATACAAAATTAATAGCTTTGACCTTGAAAACTATCTTTTGGGTTAACAAATTTGGTTCCGCTGCCAGGGTCTCTAACAATCATTTACTTTTCCTATTCATATTTTGTTCATTTCTTTACAAAATTATGTCTGGAATTAACCAAATCACTCATTATAAAAATAGTCGAGAAGGAACACCAAGAAATTCACCTACGAATTCTCCACGTCAATCTCGAAAAAATTCGCCAGTAAGATCTGCTAATCGTAGTGAGGAGCAATCAGGCTTGCAGGATGATTTGAAGAATTTATTGCTCAGCAAATTGGAGTAGCATTGAGAGCTTTAATATGCAATATAAAGGATGAAACTTCAACAAAACACTCGCAAGTTAATATAACTGCATAATTCCCAACTCAGGGCTTGAAAATTGAGGGAGTAGGGAAGTTCCAAATAGTTATGGAGCTGGAGGTCCAGGTACGCTTGGTAATTTGGATTTGTAAAATTTAGGTCTAACCTTGTAAAAACAGCTCAAGGAACGAAACGAAAGAATAGAGCCGATCCCGGGTGTTTCACTAGTGATGAAAGGTGTGGATAAATATTCACAACAGCCATGGAAACCTAGTGCATCACAATTACCGATACCAAAAAAATTCAAGATGCTGGACATATCCAAATATGATGGAACTTTTGATCCAAAAGATCATATAATTGTGTTCACTACAGGGGTGAAGGGCAAAAATTTTACAAAACCGGAGATTGAATCAGTGCTGGTGAAGAAGTTCGGAGAAACCCTCAGCAAAGGGGCATTAACATGGTACTCTCTTTTACCCGAAAAATTCGATTGATTCATTTGTTGAACTTGTAGATGCATTTATCAAAGCATATATAGGGGCACAAAAAGTAAAAAAATATATGGAAGATATCTTTAAGATACAACAGGGAAGCACCAAATTGCTCAGATAATTCGTGTATCACTTCTAACGAGAGACGATGCTGTTACCACCTGTGCTTGGAAATTTGGCAGAAATAGCTTTTTGTAACGACCCGACCGATCGTTTTGAGCTTTATCATTCCATTCGGCGGTTTAAAATTTTGAGTAGCTTCATATGATATATTATGAGTTGTGTGTATGGTTAATTTCACAGTTGGAGAGGCTCAACATTGATTTGGAAGGGTGATTTTCAATTTGAAAGCTTAAAGTTTGAAAGAGTTGACCAAAGTTTGACTTTTGAGTAAACGAACTAGAAATTGTGATTTGATGATTTCAATAGGTTTGTATAGCGATTTTGGACTTAAGCGTATAATTGGATTTGAATTTGGATGTTCCTAAAAGATTTTGGTTCTATTTGTTAAAAGTTGGAAATTTTAGAAAATTAGAGAGTTCATAGGTTTGATCGAAAGTTGACTTCGATGTTATCAGACTTCTATCGTGATTTTGAGATCTTGGTTAGGTTCAATAGTTGATTGGAACTTGTGTACAATGTTTGGTTGTGATCTGGAGGGTCTGAGTGTGGTTCAAATGAGTTTGGCGAAGCTAAAAAATTTGAAAGTTAAGAGAATGATTTTCATGTGTGATTCTTGGTTTTGATATTATTTGTTGTATTTGGAGCCTTTAGATAAGTTTGGATAAGGTATTGGACTTGTTGGTATGATTGGACAGGGTTCTGGGGGCCTAGGGTGTGATTCAGGGTGATTTCAGATCATTTTGGTTGAGTTTGGAGTAACTGATGTGCTGGTGTGTTGCAGTGAATCGTGATTGCAGAGAAAGATTTGGAAGAAAGGAAGTTGTTCATCATGTTCACTGTCAGTCTCACGCGCGCGTAGTGTTGAGGGGCAGAAGCTTCACGTTTGCAGGTGCTTGTTCGCGTTCACATAGAGTTAGTTAGGATGGTCCTTGCGTTCGCATATAATGCTTCACGTTCGCGAAGAAGGGCAGTGTGGCAGGTCGCTTTTGTGAATCACGGGGGACCAGTCACGACCGCAAAGGGTAATCTTGGGCAAACTTTATAAGTTGAAATTTTACCCATCCTTTCATATTTTGAGCCTTAGACTTCGAGAGGAGGAGATTTTGAAGAGCAATTTCACTACTACATTGGAGGTAAGTGATTTTCACTTGGATTTGGTTTTATATATTGATTGCTCAAGGATTTCTACACCTAAAAATATGGAATTTAATGGGAAATTTATGTTTTTTTTCTACACTTTAAGAGAGTGTATTTTAGGAATTTGAGTACTGATTTAGAATCAATTTTGTAAACTAATTAAATACTTGGACTCGGCAGATTAAGAGTCATCGGATTTGGGTATTCGTTTTGAAATTTGGGCACGCGGTCCCGGGTTGACTTTTATTGACTTTTTATGAATTCTTCAAAGATCGAAGATTTATGGTTTGGGATCACTTTCTATAGCATTGTTTAACTTCGTTGGATGATGTTTGGCTTGGGTTTGCATGATTAGAGGGCTAAAGCAAGGTTTTGACGTGATTTGAGGTTGAAGACTAGCCCAAATAAGGTAAGTATATTGCCTATGCTTGGATTGAGGGTATTTTACCTGTATGCTATGATGCTTGTTATATGTTGGGGGTGACGCGTATGCGAGGTGACGAGAATATATGCATACACTGTGATTATTCATGATCTGTGTAGACCTTAGATTATTATATGACTTGTGTTGCTATTATGCCTCTTTGATACCGTGGTTCCTCCACTTGTATGATTACGTGAGCTATTACTCATGCTAGAAATCATGTATAGGCTATTTGCTTATCTGATTGAGATATGATAGAGATATTTTTGCTATGTTGAGCTATTTGCCTTAGCCGTGGTCATATTTTTCAGGTGTGCTATTATGTTCGTATGTTATATCTCTATCTCTGTGCACCCTTTATATGTTATCTCACATGTTATTTTGTCCTTATGTGTGACACGGGTTTGAACTGAGTTGTGGTATATTGGTATATTCCATTCGGTGTTTTGATTATAATATTGTGAGATATGGGTAAAATGAAACATGAGGAGACTAAAGATTGATTTTTGGACATAGAGCCATATTGAGCGGATTTATGATTGATCTTGGGCCATAGAGCCATATTCAGTAGATTGATGACTGATCTTAGGCCATAGAGACATATTGATATTGATATTAAGGTGACGCTTGGTTAAAGTCCCTATATTTGGCTGAGTGATATTGATCATTGACTTTGATTCGATCAGCGCTTGGGCTAGGATTTCCCACTCCGAAATCAGGTGATAACCCATGTTACTTTGAGCCATGTGAGTGCAGGCAAACGAGATGTGCTTAGTAAGAGACTTATGTCAGGAACCTATATAGTGCTGAGTGTGTGTGTTTGTGATGATTCAGGGGTATTATACTAGGCGCTGTGAGAGTGTTGAGAGCATGATTGAGGGGTACTTGTGCCAGGCACTATGAGTGTGCTGAAATGTGCATACTTGATAATTAAGCTTTGATATTGTTAATTTTGGCATGTATATTTACATGCAGGTATAGAGTTGTATTTCCCTAATGTTATTGATATTTGATGTCTCTACTTGATGTTTAGAGCTTGAAATCGCATTTTAAGTCCTTGTCCAAGCGAATTGTGTGGAGTAGTTGATGTCTCGACTAATATATCTGAAAACCATGCCTATTTCTTCTCTTATTGTGTTAGAGTTGAGTATGTTGTTATTTGAGCTACTTTTCCTTATATGCTATTATTTTGCTGTTATTATTGTTATTGGTTGTTGAAGGTGAGCATCAGACCTTGTCAACCTCATCACCGCTTTCTCCGCGATTAGGCTCGCCACTTATTGAGTACATGGGGTCGATTGTACTCATACTACACTACATCTCTGCACTTATTTGAGCTATTTTATCCGGATTTGCTTGGATATTCCAAGGTAGCACTGCTGTTCCATTCGCAGGCCATAAAGTTCCCTCCTTTATCTTATGTTATTACTGTCTAGACTTTTAGACAGTATTGTATTTTGTTCAAACTTTTTAGTACTCTATAGAGCTCATGCACTCTGTGATACGAGAATTTGGGCGGTTTCAGTTGTAACGTCTTTATGACTCCAGTTATTTATGCAATTCTGCTATTCAAGAATATCTCTTATTTTTGTTGAAGTTTAATTCCGTATATCTATTGTTGGCTTGCCTAGAAAATGGTATTAGGCGCTATCACAGCTTTAGAGGGATTTTGAGTCATGACAAGTTGGTATCATATCATTAGTTTCTAATAGGTCTAACGATTCATGAGTAGGCCTAATAGATTTTTGCGAATTGGTACGGAGACATCTATACTTATCTTCGAAAAGTAATAGGGCTTTAGGAACTTTCCCTTTCTTGATTCCTTATCGTGTGACTTTATCTCAACTTGAAGCCTATACCTTTAATTTTATCCCATTCATTTGTATGTGATGTTGAGTACCCGATACATGTTAGGCACTGGCAATTTATGATGATGATACAGATGCAGTAGGGGATGTTCTATCCCTGTATTATGAGAATATACTACTATTGTCGCTTTGCAGAGGGGTTGCCATCTATTGCAAGCCAAGTATTGGTGTTTCCCACGGGTTCAGGGCCATATAAAGTGTATTGTGATTATTCACGCATTGATCTGGCACGTTATTGGTGCAAAATGGTAGGGGGATTGCTTAAAGCTTGCAGCAGTAGCAGCTCCATGAGAAGGGCTATCTGGTTTACGATTTGGAGTTGGTCATTTGTTCCAGTGGAGGAGAGGCATTTGGGTTATAGATGTTCAAGTTTTGGTCGATAGATTTGCGAGATTGGGTATTCCTGAGCTTAGTAGAGTTCTTGCTTATGTTATTGCGCAATAATCCTTGTTTGACACATTAAGGATCATTAGTATGATGGTTTCCATTAGCTTGCCCTCATGGACATGGTGCTGCGAGTTAGTGCTTAGGAGGTGGTCCTTAGTGTGGATGGTGTGTTGTGACTTCAGGGTTAAATTTGCATTTCTAGTGTTAATGGTTCGAGGGAGATGATCCTTGAGGAGGCTCATAGTATGCAGTATTCTTCGAGTTCTAGGAGGAGATGTCGTGATTTGAGCAACATTATTGGTGGCGAAGGATGAAGAAGGGCATCATTGGGAATGTCTCACGGTGTTTGATTGTCAGCAGGTCAAGAATGAGTATCAGAGACTGAGTGGTTTACTTCGAAAAATGACTATACCGGTGCGGAAGTGATAGCATATCATTATGGGTTTTGTGGTATGGATTCCACGTATTTCGAGGAAGTTTAATCCTTTTTGGGTCATTATGGACAATTGAGGGCATTTCATATTGGTGATGACTTGTTAGATTTTGAGAGTTTGAATTTGACGAGAAGGGGTTGCTTGAGATACTAAGGGATTGTGAATGCATGATTATCATCTTGGTGTGCAATACTGTCTTGAGTTGTGGTATGTTGATGGGTCTTCTAGTTCTTCATTAGTGGAATAAAATAGATTTTTGCAGCCTATGGGCGAGTGTGGACTCAGGAGGATTAATTGATTACATAGTAGTTGTACCCATGAAATGTCATAGAAAGATGTTGATATGAGGTTAAACATGTGAGCTATCTCATGTGAGAAGGTTGGATGTTGTATGATTTTTTATAAGGTTCATATGAATAGTTTTACGTTCAATCTAGTGGGATGTTATGCTACAATATGAGCTGGGTCGCTTGAGGGAGATGGAACGATTGTCACGAGGTTGAGTGTGCATTTGGGCTGATTATTTGGAATGTGTTATGGGAAGTACAACATGAGCTTATGAGAAATTCAGTTGAGTTACAGTGTAGGATCATGGCAGTTAAAGAGGAGAAGTTATTATGGGTTTTTGGGTTATGTGATTGTGGCTTAAAGTCAAGTAGGGGAGTCTACCATCAGTGATTGGGTCACCTAGTCTTCAAAGTAGGTATTTCAGTTTGAGGTACTATTAGGTGTATAAAAGGGAATAAAGTGGCTTACAAGGTCTTCGGATGACGTGATTTCATGTTGGGATCACTTGGGATGAGTTTTGATTAAGGTCCATAGTGTACCGAGAAAGGGTAGTGTTGCCGTGAAGGCAAATAATGAGTAATCTGAAGAAGTAGTGTCTATTTAGCAGTGACTTGGATCAGCATGGTAATAGATTGATTGGTCCATTTGGTATAATAGGGCTTTAGAGGCGTTTTTGTGATAACACTTTTGGGCGTGGCAGTTTGCATGACTTGGTTGATTTAGAGGGATCCAGTTCTGATGGCTTGGTATGTGCAAATGGATTCCAAAGAGTTTGTGACGATTTTCACAACTTGCAGTTGGTGTCCTCTACATGCATGGGAAGTTTGTTGCGAGTTGTGATTTTCTCTTGAATTGAGCTAAGTATAAGGTTTCTGATCAATGAAGCATGTATCCTATTCGTGATTCAAAGTTCATAATGGTATTCTCATATTTTTGCATAATAGTATGATAGAAGTGGTGAGGTGTGTGGAATTGGGATAGAATAGACAAGGTTGCAATTCGGTTTTGAAAGGAATGCCATGAGTTCTAGACAGCATGAGAAATTTCAGATGTTTAAGAGAATGCTAGTACTATCTTATATCACTTGAGGAGAGTTTGTGTTGTAGAAGATGCATTATGTATTAATTTGTGGATGCTTGACTAGTACCACAGAAATCACGAGGTCGGTAATCATTGATGTTCAAGTTTTTTACTTGATGTAGAAGGTTATGGGAGTATCTCCTATGGGGTGATTGTTTATGCATGACGTGTTAGTCATTTAAGTGAGAGAGTTAGAAATCAAGTATGAAGATTCTAGTACTCTCGCAGTTTGGAGAGTATATATCTGAGAGGCAGACTATCCCCATAATTGTGGACTGTGGTAGTGTGTCAAGGGTTAGACAACTGATTGTGTGTATCATGGGTAGGGTCCGTGTGAATCTTTGAAAGGTTATTTACTTATTTCATGATGATCTGAATCAGTTGAGGCCCTATTGGTAGGCCTAATAAGAATGTGTATTCTACACTGGATTGGATTTTTTTACTCAGCGCATCATTTTGTATAGGTGTGTCATCGGGCAGGATGGATGTTATTCATTCTCTGATCTATTTCATGTGTTACTTTTTTATGCTATGATGGGTAGTGAGACTATTTGATTTTCACACTCATATTGTGGTCCAGTCTAGGCCTTGTGGATTATATGAGCGAGATGGATCTTGGGATGTTGCATTGATTATTTTACCCTAGTCCTGCTTACCGTCCCTGTAGCGTACTTTGCTATTCGCCTCCCCATAGTTTTGTTTATGCACTTTACGTACTTGTTGCTGATACACATGTGTTGGGCGAGTATGAGAATTATGGCTCAATGGTTATTCTCATAGGGATTTATATGTGTGGATCGGGTTGCACGTTGTAACGGTATTAAATGTGGATCAGATTCTAGGCCGTAACAGAGTTATGTTGGATACGTTTCCTTGTGCTATTTTGTTTTTCCTTTGGGAGATGGGTTCATAACATTAAACTTTTGTTGTTGTGTTTGTTACATTTTCTAGATGGCTTTCTTTTGGTTCTCTACATATTATTGGTCGTGTTCGAGTTGTTTCTCGTTTGGCGTACGAATCACATCGTATGAGGTCCTTGATGGTATTTGATGCAACTTATCGATCGAGTAGTTTG
The DNA here is from genome assembly GCF_000390325.3 of Nicotiana tomentosiformis. Lineage (NCBI taxonomy): Eukaryota > Viridiplantae > Streptophyta > Magnoliopsida > Solanales > Solanaceae > Nicotiana > Nicotiana tomentosiformis. The sequence goes on from NC_090822.1 coordinate 43,327,295, forward strand.
TACTGGTAAGGCGAGGTTGTTGGACCTAGAATTAATATAATCAGACAGATAAGGTATGTTTGGAAAAGGAATGTCATTAGTCAGCTTAGAATTTGACAATGGTTCTTGTCGAGCGAAGAACTCCCTGACTTGTTGTCTTGATGGGTGTTTATAAGTTTTTACACATTTCTTTCATCATTAGCAATGTTGTGAAGATTTGGCCCAAGGTTATACTGGATATGAGGCATATTATCGGTATCGGGTTTGGTAATGTACAATTATTACGACAAAAGATGTTGATATGAGTATATGAGTTGTGGGGTACATCGTGTGGTTATATCTCGGGAGTATACTTATGGTATGATAACGCTTGTTGAGATTAATACAGTGTATACATATAAGAATCGGATCATAAAGGGAGTTTCAGAAGTTGAAATTTGGTTCTAATGACTGTAAGCTAAGGTTGAAGGAAGAATCTTTAGTTAGGATTGTATTAATGGGATTATATGGATCAGGTGATGTGAGATCACCCATGATCATGTGTATGATGAGTTATATAGCGATTTGGCAGCTTTTGGAATGACTCTTGGCACGTTCGAGGACGAACATATGTTTAAGTGGGGGAGAATGTAATGACCTGACCGGTCATTTTGAGCTTTAGCATTCCGTTTGGCTATTTGAGACTTCGAGAAGATTCATATGATGCATTATGGCTTGCGTGTATGATTATTTTCAATGTTCGAGTGGTTCGGCATTGATTTGGAAGGGTGATTCTCAATTTAGATGATTAAAGTTTGAAAGAGCTTACCAAGGTTTGACTTTTGAGTAAACGATCTTGATATAGGGATTTGATGGTATCAATAGGTTCGTACAATAATTTTGAACTTGGGTGTATGTTCGAATTTGAATTTGGATGTTCCTAGAAGGTTTTGGCTCTATTTGTCCAAAGTTGGCAAGTTGGAGAATTAAAGAGTTCATAGGTTTGACCGTAAATTGACTTCAATGTTACCGGGCTCCTATTATGGTTTTGAGACCTTGGTATGGTTCATTTAGTTGATTGGAACTTGTGTGCAATGTTTTGTTGTGATTCGGAGTGTCTAAGTGTGATACATACGAGTTTAGTGAAGTTGAAATGTTTGAATGTTAAGAGAATGATTTTCATCTTTGATTCTTGGTTTTGATGTTACTTGTGGTGTTTCGAGCCTTTGGATAAGTTTGGATAAGGTATTATCATGACCCAAATCCCACCACAGGGGACGTGATGGCACCTAGTCTCTAAAGTAGGTAACCCGATCACTTAACAACATTTAAACAAATAGAACATGATATAATATGACAAAGAGTTAATATAAAAACAAAAATAGAGTCAATACAGGACAAAGTGTTAATACATAACATAACTCCGTAGAACCAGGTAGTACAGAGTCACGAGCTCTAAGGAAATACATAAGAATATCTCAAAATATAGTACTGTTAGGATATAAAAATGACAGTATCAATGTAAGGATAGGACTCCAAGGGACTACGACTATCAATGCAACTCTACCTTGAATTCTCGCGGTCAATGTAAGCTCTCACTGCCTAGGTCCGCTGCCTCCAACACCTGGATCTACACAAAACAATGGAAAAGTGTGGTATGAGTACACCACGATCGGTACCCAGTAAGTATCAAGACTAACCTTAGTGAAGTAAGGAGAGGTTCAAGTCATGTGATACTCACTAGTCAAATAACTTGTGCAATATATCAAAGATTGGCAACAAAAAGTATAACAGAAAAACAGTAACAATAATCTCATCAGAACAAGTGATAACAATTCAATACAAGTAAAGCCTCAGCTTCAACAAGAAGTCATCAAATAAAAATGCATACATATGGCACCTCGTGCCCACATTTTTATCACAATAACAATATCCACCCGTATCGCTCCACCCTGACAAAATTTCAATATCCACCCGTATTGCTCTACCTTGACAAGATCACAATATCTACCCGTATCTCTCCTCCCTGGCAAAATCACAATAGCCACCCATATCTCTCTGCCTTAACAAAATCACAATAGCCACAGGTATCGCTCTGCCCTGAAAAAATCACAATAGCTACCTGTATCGCTACACCTGACAATCACAACAACCACCCGTATCGCTCCGCCCTGACAAAATCACAAACACAATTACACGGCAAAACCCTCGTGCCAACACCCAAGCAATCCGCTCAACATATCCACATGTGCCACTATAACAAATAATAATGCCAAAGTTTTATCAAGGATATGAGTTCATAATTTATCAACAAGGTGCACAAGAACATAAAAATAGTAAATGCGGATGGGTATTTAACAAATAAAGCATTACTACGGCTAAAAGAAGTGTAGTGATCATGTTCACATAGCCACCAAGTGATTAAGCATGTTTAATATACAATGCATCCTCAAATTAAGGCATATTAATAGCCTAAGGTCTAATCCGGTCATAAATCATACATATCACTTGTATATATGCTCGTCACCTCATGTACTTATCGCTTCTGTCAAATCCTAAGGGGTATTACCCCGCATAAGGTTAGGCAAGATACTTACCTCAAACAAGCCAATTCAATACTCCAAAAATGCCTTTTCTTCAAGATCACCTCTGTCCGGCTCAAACTCTAGCAAAAAAATGACTCAATAACATCAAACAATGTTAAAGGAATCAATTCCAAACAATAAAGTCCCAATCTTTACCCAATTCTCAAAAAGTCAACCCTCGTCCTGCACGGTCAAAACCCGAGTCGAGGGGTAGATCTTTACTACTCATAACCCCACGAGTCCAAATATATAATAAGTTTCCAAAACTGAGTCCAAATCGACTCCCGAATCTTTGATTTTAGTTTTTCAAAATAAAGTCAAAAATCCTCAAAATATTATTTCAAATTCCATGATTGTGGCGTTAAACTCAATAAGAAACCAAGCTGCAGATATCGCATTTGCGGCCAGAGGTTCAAAAATGCGACCTTCGCAAATACGACAAAAGGATCTCGAATGCTAAACATGGCTTCCCCAGAGATGTTGCAAATACGACTCCGGACTTCGCAATTGTGAAGTCACATGTTGCTCCTCCAATGTCGCAATTGCAAGGTCCCCAAGGCAGTCACCCCCCTTTGCAAATGCGATAAGCCCACCGCAAATGCGAGCAGACCTTAGCAAAGGCGAGGTTTGCAACACCAGAAAATCTGAAGCAAACCAAAACACTCTGAAATCCTTCTGAAACTCACCTGAGCTCCCTCGGCCCCCACACCGAACGTCTACACAAGTGCATAAACCTCATCGAATTCACTCACACGCTCAAAATATTAAAATATCATATAAAACCACAAATCAAACACCAAAACACATCATGCAAGCTATGAAACTCAAGAACTTCAATATTCACAACTAAGCATGCGATTCCTACCAAACCAATTCGGAATGAGACCAAACTTTGCACACAAGTTATAAATGAATAAACGGACCTATTCCAAGTCCCAAAATAACAATACGAACCCGATAGCTACAAAGTCAATCCATGGTCAAACTTATAAAATTTTTAAACCTTCAAATTGCTAACTTTTGGCAAAAATAGCCAAATCATCCTAGGAACCTCCAAATCTAATTCCGGGCATACGCCCAAGTCCAAAATCACCCTATAAACCTATTGGAACCATCAAAACAGAATTTCGGGTAGTTATCATGAAAGTCAAACCTTGGTTAACTCTTATAACTTAAGCTTTCAACCTTAGAACTAAGTGTTCCATTTCAATCGAAAACCTTCCGAAACCAAACCAACTATCCTTTCAAGTGACAAATCAACAATCAAGCACTATAGGAAGCATCAAATGGGGAAACGAGGCATGAATATACAAAATGGCCGGTTGGGTCATTACCTCCTCCCCCTCTTAAAAAAACATTCATCCTCGAATGGGTTTAAAATCATACATGGGATATCAAAAAGATGAGGATATATGCTCCACATCTCATGCTCGGTCTCCCAAGTCACCTCCTCGACCGGTTGACTTCTCCACTGAACCTTCATCGATGTAATATTCTTCGACCTCAGCTTCTGAACCTTTCTATCCAAAATAGCTACCGGCTCCTCATCATAAGTGAAATCCTTGTCCAACTGCACCAAACTGAAATCCAACACATGTAACAGATCCTCAAAGTACTTTCGAAGCATGGAAAGATGAAACACCGGATGAAATCCCGATAAGCTGGGTGGCAAAGCAAGTCTATAGGCTACCTCATAAGCTCTCTCCAACACCTCAAAATGGCCAATATACCGAGGGCTCAACTTGCCCTTCTTCTAAGACCTCATCACACCCTTCATGGGTGAAACTTTGAGCAGAGCGTTCTCATCCACCATGAATGCCAATCACGAGCCTTCCTATCAGCATAACTCTTTTGTCTGGACTGCACTGTACAAAGCCGCTCCTGAATTAATTTCACCTTCTCTAAAGCATCATGAACCTATTCAGTACCCGACAACCTATCCTCCCAAGGCTCAAACCAACCAACCGAAGAAAGATATCCCCTCCCATAAAAGGACTCATATGGATCCATATTGATGCTCGACTGGCGAACATCTAGATGTAGGCGAACTCTATTAATGATATAAACTGATCCCACTGGCCCCCAAAATCAATGGCACAGGCTCGCAACATTTCTTCCAAGATCTGAATAGTATGCTCGGATTGCCCATCCATCAAGGGATGAAATGTCGTACTCAACTCAACCTGTATGCCCAACTCACACTGCACAGATCTCCAAAAATGTGATGTAAACAGAGTGTCTCAATCTGAGATAATAGACACAGGCACACCATGCAGGTGAACAATCTCCGTATTATAAATCTGAGTCAGCTGCTCTGAAGTGTAGGAAGTCATGACTGGAATGAAGTGTGCAGACTTGGTCAATCTGTCCACAATGGCCCACACATCATCAAATCTCCTCAAGTGATACGCTCCCACTTCCAATCCGGTATATCTAGATCTGAACCAAACCACCAGGTCTCTGATACTCATACTTAATTTGATGATAGTTCAAACACCGTACTAAATACTCGACAATGTCTTTTTTATCCTTCGTCACTAATAATCCTGCTTCAGATCATGGTAAATCTTAGCGGCACCCGGATGAATGGAATACTGCAAGCTATGAGCCTCCTCAAGAATCAGCTCCCACAACCCATCCACATTAGGCATACAAATTAGGCCCCGAAGCCGCAACATACCATCATCACCAATAGTCACCTCCTTAGCATCATTGTGTTGCACCGTGTCTCTAAGGACAAGCAAGTGGGGATCATCATACTGACGTGCCTTGATGCACTCAAACAAAGACGACTGAGATACAACACAAGCAAGAACCCTGCTATGCTCCGAAACATCCAACCTTATGAAAATGTTGGCCAAAGCGAGAACATCCATCATTAACGGACTCTCCCCAACTAGAATAAAAACAAGACTCTCCATGCTCTCTGCCTTCCTACTCAAGGCATCAACCACCATATTGGCCTTTTCCGGATGATATCATAGTCTTTCAATAGGTCCAACCACCTCTGATGTCTCAAGTTCAAATACTTCTGCCTGAATAGGTAGTGAAGACTCCGGTGATCCATATACACCTCACAAGATACACCATATAAGTAGTACCTCCAAATCTTGAGCGCGTGTACAATAGCGTCTAACTACAAATCATGAACTTGGTAGTTCTTATTAGGGGGCTTCAGTTAACGTAAAGCATAAGAAATTACCCTACCATTCTGCATCAACAAACACCCAATGCCAACCTGTGAAGCACCACAGTAGACTGTATATAAACCCGATCCCGAAGGCAAAACCAGAACTGGAGCTGTAGTCAAGGTAGTCTTGAGCTTCTGAAAGCTCTCCTCACACTCGTCACACCACCTGCATGGGGCGCCTTCTGGGTCAATTTAGTCAATGGGGCTGCGATAGAAGAAAACCCCTCCACAAAGCAACAACAATACCCAACAAAACCTAGGAAACTCTTGATCTCTATAGCGGTAGAAGGTTTGAGGCAACTCTGAACTACCTCAATCTTCTTCGCATCCACCTTAATCCCCTCACTAGACACCACGTGACCCAAGAATGCCACCGAGTCTAACCAAAACTCGCACTTGGAGAACTTAGCATATACCTTCTTCTCCCTCAAAGTCTGGAGCACGATCCTCAAATGCTGCTCATGCTCCTCCCGGTTGTATGAATACACTAATATCATCAATGAACACAATGACGAAAGAATCTAGATAAGGCTGAAACACATTGTTCATCAAGTGCATGAAAGTTGCTGGGGTATTGGTCAGCCGAAAAGACCTCACCAAGAACTCATAATGCCCATAACGGGTCCTGAAGAACGTCTTAGGAATGTACGAAGTCTTGATCTTCAACTGACGGTACCCCAATCTCAAGTCAATCTTTGAGAACACCCTAGAACCTTGAAGTTGGTCGAATCAATTATCAATACACGATAGTGGATACTTGTTCTTGATAGTAACCTTTTTTAGATGCCTGTAGTCAATGCACATTCTCATGGAACCGTCTTTCTTTTTTCACAAATAGAACTAGAGCAGCCCAAGGTGAAACACTCGGCCTGATGAAACCTTTATCTAGAAATTCTTGTAATTGTTCCTTCAACTTCGCTGGAGCCATGCAGTACGGTAGAATAGAAATAGGTTAAGTGCCTGGTGCCAAATCAATGCCAAAATTAATATCCCTATCGGGTGGCATGCCCGATAGGTCTTTAGCAAATATATCTGAAAACTCCCTCACCACGTGGACTGAATCAACCATGGGTGTATCAGCACTAACATCTCTAACAAAGGCTAAGTACGCCAAGCACCCCTTCTCAACCATCAGTTGGGCCTTCAGAAAAGAAACCACACTACTAGGAATATGACCCAAGGAACCTCTCCATTCCAACCTCGGCAACCCCGACATTACCAACGTTATGGTGTTACATAATAATCGAGAATAGCGTAATCCATGACCAAAATCATATAAAAACTACCATATAAAGTAACAGAAAGTTGACCCTAGTCTCGTAGCCTCCAATAGTGACCAAATAAGAATGATAGACATGGTCTACCACAATAAAATCCCTAATAGGTGTGGACACATTAACAGGAGTATCTAGAGAATCATGAGACATATCCAAATGTGAAGAAAGATAGGATGACACATACAAATAAATAGAACCCAGATCAAATAAAGCTGATGCATCTCTATGATAGACTGGAACAATACTTGTAATAACTACATTTGATGCAACAGTCTCAGTCCTACCAGGGAAAGCATAATAACTGGCCTCGCCTCCCCCTCTAAGACGTCCATTACCCGCCTGTCCCCCATCTCTAGCTGGCTATGCAGGTGGAGTAGCAACTAGAGCAGGTACTATAGCTTGAGTACCCTACTGAGGTCCACCTCTCCTAAGTCTGGGACAATTTCTCATAATATTCCTAGTATCATCACACTCAAAACAACCCCTATGCGGGAATGGCTGCTGGTACTGAGTCTACGTCGATCCACTGGAATAAATGTTGTAGGAACACCGTGTAGAAGGTTTATTGAAAGTTGGTTGTCTTGTATGAGTTCCGTAGTATCCCTGGCTAGCTAGAGCACTACGGGTAACGTAAAGTGCGGACTGAACTGGCTGACTGACAAAGCATTTGCCATGATGGGTCGGTGCCGAAGAGTAGAAACCACTAACTCCTCCGGAACCTTGAGGACTCTTATCCTTCCTATCCCGCCTCTCCTGCCCATAGATGCGCTCCAACCTCCTAGGAATCTCCACAACCTGATGGAATGCAAACTTAGTCTCTAACTCCCGTGCCATTCCAAATATGAGGTTATATACGAGTCCCTCAATAAACCTATGGACTCTCTATCTATCGGTGGAAACCAAGGAAGGTGCACGATGAGATAAATATGTAAACCTCATAGCATACTCGAGCAAAATCATACTCCCCTTACGCAACTGCTCAAACTCATTGTGCAACTCATCCCTGTGGGTCTGTGGAATAAACTCTCTCAAGAAAAGGTCAGAGAACTGGGACCATATATGTGGTGTCATGCCAGCTGGCCTACTTGCCTCATAGGTTTGCCACCATCTATAAGTCAACCCTGTTAACTAAAAAGTAGTAAGGTCGACCGCGCTCGACTCCACCAAACCTATAGGACACATAATGCGATGACACGGATCCAAGAAACCTTGTGCATCCTCTGAAGCCCCTCCACTGAACTAGGGAGGACAAAACTTCTGAAACCTCTCCAAACTCCTCTGCCCCTCTTCTAACACAACTGGCCCTACCTCGGGCTTAAATACAACTGGTGGTTGCACCGACATGACACCCAGCATTTGATAAGCATGAGCCGACTGCTCTGGTGTACGGGCGGTGAGAGTTTGAGCTCCTCCCCAGTCTGCGAAGTAGCCGGTGCAATCGGAATCAACCCTTCCTGGGCCAAACTCCCGAACATACTCATGAAGAGTGCCAAGGTCTCTTGGAGCCCCGATGTAGCAATAGGCTGCTCAGATGAACACTCAACATGCTTGGGCTCCTGATCCTCAACTAGAGCTACTAGAGGCTCCACAACTGCTACTCTACCAGGTGCTCTAGCTATAGCATGTGCCCGTCCTCGGCCTCTACCTCGGCTCTGACATCTCGTGGCTCTAGCAGAGGGCGCTGGTGTCTGCTCAGCTAATTTGGTATTGCGTGTCCTCACCATCTATGGGAGAATAGAAGAGTAAAGGTTCAAACTTTAGAATAACAAACCGGCATAAAGAATGAAAGAATATGATATTTCCTAACAGTTCAGTAGCCTCTCGAAGATAAGTATAAATGTCTCTATACTGATCCGAAAGACTCTACCAAACTTGCTCGTGACTCGTAGAACCTATGAGCCTAGAGCTCTGATACCAACTTGTCATGACCCAAATCCCACCACAGGAGCCGTGATGACACCTAGTCTCTAAAACTAGGTAAGCCGATCACTTAACAACATTTAAACAAACAAAGCATGATATAATAGGATAGTGAGTTAATATAATAATAGAAATAGAGTTAATACAGGCCAAAGTGGCAATACTCAACATAACTGCCCAGAACATACCTTGAATCCTTGTGGTCAATGTAATCTATCAATGCCTAGTTTCGTTGCCTCCAACACCTGGATCTGCACAAAAATGTGCAGAAGTGTGGTATGAGTACATGACAATCCGTTCCCAATAAGTATCAATAATAACCTCGGTAAAATAGTAATGAGGTTCAAGTCATGTGATACTCACTAGTCAAATAACTTATGCAATATATCAAAGACTCGCAATAGAAAGTATAGTAGAAAAATAGTAACAATAATCTCATCAGAACAAGTGATAACAATTCAATTCAAGTAAAGGCTTAGCTTCAACAACAAGTTATCAAATAGAAACGCACACATATGGCACCTTGTGCCCACATTTTCGTCAAAAATAACAATATCCACCCATATCACCTCGCCTTGACAAAATCACAATATCCACCCGTATTGCTCTGCCATAGCAAAACCACAATAGCCAACCGTATTGCTTAGCCCTGACTAAATCATAATGGCCATCTGTATCGCTCCACCCTGATAAAATCACAAACACAATCGCATGAGAATAACCTCGTGACAACACCCAAACAATCCGCTCAATACGTCAATATGTGCCACAATAATCATAAAAAATAATGCCAAATATTTATCAAGGATATGAGCTCATAATTTATCAACAAAGTTCACAAGGACATGAAAATATAAATGCGGATGGGTATTTAACAAATAAAGTATTACTATGGCTAAAACAAGTGTAGTGATCCCAAGTGATTAAGCATGTTTCATATACAATGCATCCTCTAATTAAGGCAATTTAATAGCCTAAGGTCTAATCCGATCATAAACCACACATAGCACCCGTGTACACACTCGTCACCTTACGTACACGTCGTTTCTCACATAAAAAGAATAAGCAAATAAGACCAAATCCTAAGGGGAATTTCCCCGACACAGGGTTAGGCAAGATACTCACCTAAAACGAGCCAAATCAATACTCCAAAAATGCCTTTCCTTTAAAAATAACCTCCGTCTGGCTCAAATCTAGTAAAAAATGACTCAATAACATCAAACAATTCTAAAGTAATTAATTTCAAACTATAAAGTCCCAATCTTTACCCAATACCTAAAAAGTCAACAAAAGTTAACCCCTGGCCCGCAAGGTCAAAACCTGAGTCGAGGGATAGATCTCAACTGCCCATAATCCCATGAGTCCAAATATATGATTAGTTTCCAAAATCGAGTCCAAATCGACTCCCAAATCTTAAATTTTTATTTTCAAAACATAGTCAAAAATCCCCAAAAATATCTTTCAAATTCCATGATTTTGGGATAAACATCCATAAGAAATCAAGATATATTATCAAAATTAAGTGAAAATCACTTACCTTATAGCTATGTGTGAAACTCTCCTTCAAAAATCGCTCCTCACCAAGTCTAAGGCTCAAAATGAGATAAAATAAGCCTAAGTCCCGAATACCCATCTATTAACAAGTTGCAGATGTCACATTTGTGACCATAGGTTCAAAAATGCGACCTCCGCAAATACGACAAAAGGATCTCAAATGCAAAACATGGCTGCCCCCCAGAGATGTTGCAAATGCGACTCTAGAATCCGCAATTGCGAAATTACCTGCTACCCCTCCAATGTCGCAATTGCGAGGTCCCTAAGGTAGTTACCCCTTCACAAATGTGATAAGGCCACCATAAATGCGGCCATTGCAAAATCGAGCAGACCTTCGCAAATGCGTGGTCTGTAGCACTAGAAAATCTGAAGCAAACCAAAATACTCCGAAATCATTATAAAACTCACCAGAGCACCCTCGGGTCCCACACCAATCGTCCATACAAGTACATAAACCCCATACGAACTCGCTCGCATGCTCGGAACATCTAAATAACATATTAAACCATGAATCAAATACTAAAACGCATCATGCATGCTATGAAACTCAAGAACTTCAATATTCACAATCAAGTGTTTGATTCCTACCAAACCAACTCGGAATGAGACCAAACTTTGCATGCAAGTTTGAAATGACAAAATGGACCTATTCCAAATCTTGGAAAAACAATCTGAACCTCAAAGTTACAAAGTCAACCCAAGGTCAAACTTATGAAATTTCTAAACCTTCAAATTGTAAACTTTCGGTAAAAAGAGCCAAATCATCCTAGGAACCTCCAAGTCCAATTTTGGGCATACAAGTAAGTCCAAAATCACCATACAAACATATTGGAACCATAAAAATACTATTCCGAGGTCGTCACCACAAAAGTCAAAGCCTGCCAACTCTTATAACTTAAGATTCCAATCTTAAAACTAAGTGTTTCATTTCGATCCAGAACCTTCCAGAAACCAAACCAACCATCTTTGCTAGTCACAAAACAACAATCAAGCACATGGGAAGCATCATATAGGGAAACAAGGCTCAAATATACAAAATAATCAGCCGGGTCTTACAGGTATTTTACTTATTTGTATGATTGGACGGGGTCCCGGGGGACTTGAGCGTGATTCAGAGTGGTTTTGAATCTGTTTGGTTGAGTTTGGAATATCTAATGTGCTGGTGTGTTGCAGTGAATTGCGATCATGGCGCAAGGCTCGCGATTGTAGAGAAGGATTTGGAAGGCAGAAAGTTGTTCATTGCGTTTGCGGTCATAATATCACGTTTGCATAGTGATGAGGGTCAGAAGCTCCACGTTTGCAGGTGCTTGTTCGTGTTCGCATAGAGTTTAATTAGGTTGGTCTTCGCGTTTGCATATGATGCTTCATGTTCGCGAAGAATTCCAGTGCGACATGTCACTTTTTTGAATCGCGATCACAAGGGCCCTTGTCGCGATCGCGAAGAGTATCCCTGGACAGAATTTATAAGTGTAGAATTTCGTGATTTTTGTCTATTCTTTCATATTTTGAGCCATAACTTCGAGAGGAGGAGATTTTGAAGAGAAATTTTGCTACTACATTGGAGGAGAGGGATTTACACTTGAATTTGGTTTTTATATATTAATTCCCCATGGATATTTACACCTAAAACATGAAATTCAAAGAGAAATTTGGGGGGGGGGGGGGTGTTTGTCTACATTAAGAGAGTGTATTTTAGAGATTTAAGTACCAATTTGGACTCGGTTTTAGAAATTAATTATATATTTGGAATCGGTAGGTTAAGGATCATCTAATTTTGGTATTGATTTTGGATTTCGGGTACGCGGGCCCGAGTTGACTTTTGTTGAGTTTTTGACAATTCTTCAAAGATTGACGCATTATGGTTTGGGATCGCTTCCTATTGTATTGTTTGACTTCCTTGGATTATGTTTGGATTTGGTTTGCATGATTGAAGGGCTAGAGCGAGGTGTTGACATGATTTGAGGTTGAAGACTAGCCCGGATGAGGTAAGTATCTTGCCTAGACTTGTATTAAGGATATTTTTCCTGTATTATATGATCCTTGTTATATGCTAGGGGTGAAGCATATGCGAGGTGACGAGCGTATATGCGTGTACCGTGGTTACTCTTGATCCAGGTAAATCTTAAATTATTATATGATTTGTGTTGTTATCATGCCTCTTTGATACCGTGTTGCCTCAAATTGTATGAATACGTAAGTTATTACTCATGTTAGAAATCATGTCTAGGATATTTACTTATCTGATTGAGACATGATAGGGATATTTTTGCTATGTTGAGCTATTTACCTTAGCCGTAGTCATATTTTTCAGTATGATATTATATCAGTGTGTTATATTTCTATCTCTGTGCCCCCTTTTATATGTTATCTTACATGTCGTTAGTGTCCTTGTGTGTGACACATGTTTGAGCTGAGTTATTGAATGTTGGTATATTTATTGCGGTGTTTTGATTAAAATACTGTGAGATGTGGGCATATTGACACCTGAGGAGACTGATGATTGATTTTGGGCCATAGACCCATATTGAGTAGATTGATGACTGAATTTGGGCCATAAAGACATATTAAGCAAATTGATGACTGATCTTGGGTAATAGAGCCGTATTGATATTGATATTTAGGCGACGCTTGCATCAGGACCCATGTTGGGCTGCGTGATATTGATCGTTGACTTTGATCCGATCAATGCTTGAGCTAGGATCCACCCCTTCGGAGTTAGGTAATAACCCATGTTAATTTGGGCCCTGTGAGTACAGACACATTGGATGTGCTTAGTGAGGGACTTATGTCATTCACCCATACAATTAGTAGTATGTGTGTTTGTGATGATTCAGGGGTATTATACCATGCACTGTGATAGTTCTAAGACTATGATTGAGGGATACTTATGCCAGGCACTATGATCGTGCTGAGATTGTACATACTTGATGATTAAAATGTGGTGTTGTTGATTTTGACATGTATATTTGATATGCAGGCATAAAGTTGTATTTACCTCATGCTAATTGGTATTTGATGTCTCTACTTGATGTTTAGATCTTGAAATCACAGTTTACCTTGATAAATCCATGTCTACGTGAATTCTATGCAGAAGCTGATTTCTTGACTGATATATCTAAAAAGCATATGCCTATTTCTCCTCTTATTGTGTTAGAGTTGAGTTTGTTATTATTAGAGCTGCTTTTCCTTATATGCCATTATTCTTCTGTTATTATTATTGTTGGCTATCGAAAGTAAGCATCGAACCTTGCCAACCTTGTCATTGCTTTCTCCGGGGTTAGGCTCGCTAATTACTGAGTACATAGGGTCGATTGTACTCATACTACACTTTGCACTTCACATGTAGATCTAATTATTGCTGATAGGCATGATTGCTAGTGAGCTATTTTATCCATATTTTCTTGGTGATTTCGAGGTAGCACTGTTGTTCCAATTGCAAGCCTTGAATTCCCTTCCCCCCCTCTATCTTATGTTATTACTGTCTGGACTTTCAGACAATATTATATTTTGTTCTGACTTTGCATTTGGTACTCCATAGAGCTCATGCACTTGGTGACACAAAATTTTGGGTGGTTTCAGTTTTATTATCATTATGACTTCAGTTATTTATGTTATTCTGCTATTCTAGACTACTTCTTATTCTTGTTGAAGTTTAATTTTGTATATGTGTTGTTGGCTTCCCTACCAAGCAGTGTTAGGTGCCATCATGACTCCAGTGGAATTTTGGGTAGTGACACTTTTGTAAGAAACTTGAATGAAAGAAGTTCACAGGCGATGAGAAGGATGAAAGAGAGTCTTCGAAAAATCCCACTAACTATGTGGAATGATATCAACAAACCATACATCACAAAGCTCTAAATAAAAGAAGATACGATGCTTCAACCGAAGGTGGGGAACAAGTTCAGAGATAAAAAAGAAACGATTCCTAGAAGATCCGAGTCTGAGCAAAATAATTCAAAAAATTGGTATGGGCCGTACATGGAGACTTCACGACGGGATCATTCGTGAAAACTAGAGCTGTATGGTCTAATCAAAGTGCCAGGCAGAGAGATGCAAATTCTTCTTCATGGGCTGGAAATGAACTTGAAGCAATGAGATACAATGATCACAATTCCAAATCAAAATTAGCAGATTATAACTTTATTATAAGTACTACCGAGTTGATAGCAATATTAAGTGATATGGGAGATAAGGTGCGATGGCCTAAGGAAATGAGTTTGGATCCTAGAAAATGGAATCAAGAGTTTTGGTGCGAATTTCAGAATGATAACGGGCACATAACGATAGATTGCAAACTTTTACAAGGAGAAGTTGATTATCTCTTGAAGAAGAATTATCTTACTGAATTGTTCAGCAGAAATGGAAGACATGCTTACATGAAAAACAGGAAAAATGAGGAACCACCTAAACCCCCATCTCCGAAGAGGACGGTAAATGTAATAACTGGAGGTGAAGAAGTTGATGAAGTACTATAATTGTCTTCCATATAAGGGAAACGTATTTGACAAATCCTAACAGGAGAGAGCATAATATTTGACAACGAAGATACAGACGGCCTACTTATACCATATAATGATGCATTGGTAATTACTTAACATGTTTATGATACTAATGTAAAAAGAGTTTTGGTTGATCCAGGTGGCTCAGTAAACATCACATTACTAGGAGTAGTCGAAGAGATGCAAGTGGCCGATTGAATCACTCAAAAAGCTCGATCCTTATCCGGATTTGACAATTCAAGTGTGATTATGAAAGAAGTGATCATATTACTAACTTTCGCAGAAGGAGTGGCAAAAGACACTAACTTTTAAGTGGTGGTAGCTGACATGGCTTATAATATAATTCTAGAAAGGCCATGGATTCATAAAATGGGTGCAATACCGTTGATATTGTATCAAGTTATCAAATTTCTTTCAAAGTGGGGAATAAGGCAAATCAGGGGCGATCAACGTGCAGCTCGAAAAATAAACTTGGTAGCTATTTTTAATGGTTTAGCTAAAATATAAGATGATAGATAGTAATTAAAGCATCAAGCTGTGCAGGTAAGTGATCCCTCAGTAGCCATGGAATCAATCACGGAGGCTAATGTATGTACGAACGGGACATCAGATATAATCATGAAAATAGAGGAAAATTGACACAATCAAAACAACATCAGAGGAACTTGAAGTCGATATCTTGTTCATCATCTGGCCTGAGTTAAAAGTCTATATCAAATCAGATCTTAGCCCAAAGCAAAAAAGTGAGTTAATTGAATATTTACGAGCTAACTCTGATTGCTTTTCTTGGTCATGTTCGCATATGATATTCCACTGGAGGTGATGACACAAAAACTCAATGTGAATTTTTTGCATACTCCCATAAAGTAAAAGAAAAGGAAACAATGGTATTCTAGAAATTATTTAATAGAAGAAGAGGTAAGCAAGCTCTCAAAAATCGTCGCTACTCGAGAAGTTAAATACCCTGATTAGTTAGACAACATTGTTATCGTACCTAAAAATAATAGTAAGTGGAGAGTATGTATATATTACACTGATTTAAATAAAGCATGACATATTGATCAATTAATCTATTCTACTACTGCACATGAGCTTTAGAGTTTCCTAGATGCTTATTCCAGGTATAATCAAATTAAAATGGATCTAGAAGACAGAAAGAAAAGTTCTTTTATTACAAATGGGGGGACTTACTATTACAAGGTCATGCCCTTTGGGATAAAAAATACTAATGTCACATATCAGTGATTTTTGACCAAGATGTTCAAAGATCATTTGCGAAAGACTAGAGATTTATATATTGACGACATATTGGTCAAGTCAACACAAACACAAGACCATCTCTATCATTTAAGGGGAACCTTTTCAATACTATAAACATACAACATGAAGCTAGAGCCGGAGAAATGTGCATTCGACTTTGCTTCAGGTAAATTTTTAGGTTTTCTTATTTCTAACAGGGGCATTTAAATCAATCCAGCTCAAATTAAAGTGATCAAAGGAATTCTAGATGTCCTCACAAATAATAAAGAAGTCCAAAGACAAATGGAAATGATAGTGTCATTCAGAAGATCTATATCCAGATCCTCTGAGAGATATTTTAAGTTTTTCTCGTTGCTGAAAAAATAATAATTTTGAGTGGGCAGAAGAAGCAAGCATTGAAGGATTTGAAAAGTTATTTGTCAAATCTGCCTCTACTCATAGAGACAAAAGAGGGGGAAAGATTGCTTTTACATCGCTGTGTCAGAAGTGTCAATAAGTGCAGTTTTGATTCGAGGGGATAAAGGTATGCACTCCAGTCTATTATGTTAGTAAAGCATTATTAGAGAGAGAAACTAGGTACACTAATTTAGAGTAATTGGCTTTAGCATTAATAATGGCATCTAGAAAATTACAACTTTATTTTTAATGTCATCCCATTTCTGTTGTTACAACTTTTCCATTGCTAATACTTTGCATAAACATGAACTATCAGGAAGATTAGTTAAATGGAAAGTTGAGCTTAGTGAATACGATATTATTTATCAGTCATGTACTACTATAAAGTTATAATTTATAATGTAATTTATGGATGATTTTAGCTTGGGCTTACTCCCCGGAGCTAAAAAGGAAGTGCATATGGCTTTTAGGTCTAATCTGGAAATATGGACCCTATAACAGATGGATCCTCTAATGTAAAAGGGGCCGAATTGGGTATAGTGCTAATTGCACCTTCATTTTAGTGGAGATTGTTAGATAAGCAATTAAATGTTATCTTGTTACTAATAATAAGGCCGAGTATGAGGCTATAATTAGGTTTAGAGCTCGCCGCAGAACTGGGTATAGAGCATATCGAGTTCAAAAGTGACTCTTATCTAGTGGTAAGTTGTAAGGGAATTTTACAGCACAAGCGACACAGATGCAAAAGTACTTGGAAAAGGTACAAGAGATATTGAATCAGTTCTGAGAATAGAGAGCTATCAAAATTCAAAGAGAAACAATGCAGAAATGGATGAGTTAGCCAATCTTGGATTAGTAGTGGATATTATCAATTCTGAAAATGTAATAATTGTACTTTTTTTTTACTTAGCACTCTATCGAGTTAAAAATAAGGTAAATTTTACTAGCCTTACTTGAGATTGGGAAATAAATTCGTAAATTATTTGCATAATGGTATACTACCCTAGGATAAGAAGCAATCACAATGATTACGAACACAAGCTGCCCGGTATTGCTTAATATAATGGAACATATACCAAATAAAATATAGTGGTCCCTTATCTAAATGCTTAGGACCTGGGCAAATCGAGTATGTTATGATAGAATTACATGAGGGACATTGTGGTAATCATTCGGGAGAAAAGTCATTTGTCACGACCTCAATTTCCCTCCGTAGGATGTCGTAATGGAACCTAGTCTCTACGACTAGATAATATTAATATGTGATAACAATTAAACATATGTAATTAACAAAATAATCAAAACTAGTCTGATAAACTCATATAACTTCTGAAAAATAGAATCTCAACCATACAATCCCCAAGAATTGTGGAACGGAGTCATAAGCTCTATAGAATAAAACTAAGATATCTAATACATCACTATTTGAATGAAATACAACAGGAAGTAAAATAGGGAAGGTGACTCTGAGGCCTGCGAACGCCGGGCAGGCATACCTTGAAGTCTCCATAAGGTAGCTACAAATTATATCTAACGACCGACATGAGCAAAAGTATCTGGATCTGCATAAAATGTGCAGAAGCGTAGTATGAGTATACCACAATAGTAGCCAATAAGTATCAAGCCTAGCCTTAATAGAGTAGTGACGAGGACAGGTCAAGACACTTACTAGAATATAAATAAACAGTATGAAAATGTAATAAGGATAAATAATGGAAAACAGAGAAATAACTGGTACATCGTGAGTGCTATGAATGGTACTTAGGAGATTTTTCCTACCACCCATACCGATAAGCCTTAGAATAAAATTTTTCACCATTCGATCATTTCCAAAGACCCGATTCCCACATAAACACACTGTATCGACCTCAACCAGCTACCACAACTCATGCATACACCCACAAGGTATGACCATCCGATGTAATACATTGCCCATATGTCCATAACAACATCTCTGACCACAATAGCTGCCCATAATCAATTCCAGCACCAGCAACTAATCTCATAGAAGCTAAAACCTTGCCCCAAACCTTCACATTGTTGGCCACGATGCAAAAAATATGAAGACCTCATAACCACTCACCCAAATCAACAAGTCACACCCAACTCCATCTGGGCACATACCTCCCAAGCTAAACCCAATAAGAACTATGCGAATATGACTAAATATGAAAAGACAAACACATGAGAGAACCATTAAACAAGTCTGACAGGCACTACTCCCTATCAGTGCCATACTACAAATCTATTCCACGAGGGAGAATCAAAACATATGAGCTAATCACAAGGATCTCATTCTAATATAACTCCACCATGACACGTAGCCTGGTTCAAACATATCAAACCACATGAAAATGCGAGGATCCCATCCTCAGCTCTGAGTCATAAGTAGAATACATATCACACCAACCGAGGCCTTCCACTAACTCAATATGTGATCGAGTTGGTCCTACTGAGTTCTCAAAAACTCAAGCCCAAGTTCCAGCCTAGATTCCAAGTCGCTGAAGCCTGCTGCTTCTGTTCAAAATCTGCTGGGTCAGCATTTCTTTTAGGCCCAAATACTGAGTCCAGTTCCTTTTCCTTCCTCACTATTAGATGAATTGAATATGTTATCTTTTTTTTATATGTGTATGACACTAACGATATTGATTGAATGTTCTTATTATCCCTTAAGCCTTCTAGGAACCAAGGCAAGCCAACATCCATATGTAATAAAAAGGAATCACTATTGCATTACGATTAGCTATAAATTTTCTGCACTTTGATCATTTGTCTTTCATTACACAAGATTTGATTTTTTTCTCACACTAACAATTTTGAAGTTCTTTGAAGTTCAAAGTAGATTTGAAAAGCAAGCAATTCTTCTTCTAAAGCCGGAATTGAAAGGGAGATTTCAAAGTCAGTTTTTTCTATACTTCAACAAAATTTTCTTCAAACACATTGCTACAAATTGAAACAAATTTCCAGAGGTATATTCAAGGCCCATTTTATAATGGTCTTTACTCTGCTAGATTTTTATATGTACCCATGTTATTTCAAAAGATAAAGTATTCAAATCATAGCCATATCTTACATCTTATCAAATCTTGTAGATGTAAACATTATAAAGACATTTCCAAATTTCTTCAATCATGTAGATGTAAACATTTGAAAGGGCTTTTACAAATTAAACCTATATCCTCTTTTCAAAGTACGTATACTATTTTCTTTTAAATGATAGACATTAAACAAGACATAGGGTAAGCCATAAATATTTAAGCACTAACTAAGTAGAATGTAGACATCTAATTCCCTAAATCTTCCCTAAGAAGAACAAGAACCCTTATCCAAAATCTCACTGGTTAGTAGACTAAATAGGATAATAATTTAATAGACAAAACATGTACCCTAGTATATCTTTAAATATTAGGTGGCGACTCTCTTTTATCATCAATAGGGAAACCACTAGTTGAATCTTGTTTTGACTCGTGCAAAATTGGATGCAACAACATGGCGACTCTGATGGGGAATACACTTAGGTTCTGTCCTTAGCAGTCTTAGACTAGACTTAGAATTTAGGATTGTTAATATACTACTTTAACTGTGCTTAATTTGCAAGTATGTGTATACCTAATTACTTGCTTATCTACTTGCTTCAATATTATTACTAACATCCCACTATCTGTTACCGTTTTGTATATACTATCATCACACTCTTTCCTATCGAGTTTTGGTCGTACACTATCACACACAATATCATGCGAGGGTTGGCTTTTACACCCCTCCGAACCATACTTTCAAAATTCATTAGTTTCAGAGAATGGCTTTATCAGATCAACTAACATAACTTCTCGCAGTATTCAGTCCAATTCAAAATTAGAAAATACTCTACTCTAGTAAACATAGGTTATATTGCATAAACCTTAGGTGTGTCGGTCCTTGGTATCAACACACAATTTGGAAAGCCATCCTAATGTCAGTGGGTCATGTATCTAATGACATGACTTTTGTGGAATGACAAACCAATCATCATGAGACACTAAAGATCTGAAGCAAGCACTTATAAATCCCTTTTCTCTACCCTCTTCAGAAATGGAAATCAACCAGAACATCCCCGAAATCAATATGGTCATGGGAGAAGCGCATAAGATAAACACTGGTGGAAGAACATCCGCAAAGAGCATGGAGACAAAATCATGATGCACCCAGGAGCATTAACTGTCGTACTGAACATCTAGGCCGACAGGATGCTTACCTATTTGCTGATAGAATTCTGGGATCCAGCCAAAGTGGTTTTCAAGTTCGCTGACTGTGAGTTGGTGCCAACGTTGGAAGAAGTTAGTAGCTTCATGGAGCTGCCATTTACTAGGAGGAAGCCGATACTACCTGTCAATATTCCCGGCTACAAGTTTCTCGATGCTTTGGGCCTGGCAAATAGTCGGGGTTTGAGAAACATTGAAGATGGGTGGGTAAGACTGAACCAATTATTTGACAGGCTTGGACATCATGAGTGCTATGAATGGTAACCTTCTCTTTGGAGCTGCTAGGATTGTTGGTTTTCCTACAAAGGACAGGACATATCAATATCAACTTACTGCCTGTGGTTTTGGCAACATTTCGGGGTAACCTCCAAGCCACCTTGGTACCTATGGTGTTAGCAGAAATTCTCAAAGCATTGTTTGCATGTTCCGGGGGGTACAATTTCTTTAAGGGCTGCAATTATTTACTCCAAATATAGGCCACAGATCACTTCTTTCAATGAGAGGCTACAGTTGAGTACTTTATGGGTGTTAGCAACATGATTCAAAGTTGCAGTGAGAGAATGATGCTTTGGGTTTGCCCGCATGGACAGGACGAATGGAGAGAGATGTTGACCAACTTAAGCGGAGAGTGGATAAATTGGAAGCTGTCATTGTTGAGTGGCAGAGCAATTCTAAGGACTCCCCAGAAGTATTTCATCGAGCTGATATGACTTGAAGGCATTCAGCCATTGCACCCCTATGAGTTCTCAGGCAGTTCAGGTTGATTCAGGATGTACCTCTCTGGACGAGAACGACATTGTATGCAGACGAGTACAGTGGGCAGATCTCGATACATAGGATATGGAGACTTCAGGAGGAGTGGAATAATCTAATTATGATGCCAATGGGTCAGAATTCGTGGTGCACTCTAGAATACTATGTACGGATCAATGAGGAGGATGATCTAGCTTGATTAAGCAGGGAAGGACTAACGTGGTTAGAAGATGCAGTGGCAGCATTACAAATCTATCATGAGATTCTGCCTCACTACCTTGGGACTACATCCATGCACCGTCAAGTGGTCCCAGGATCAGTTTATTATATGCTGCCACCTCCCGAGGATGATGATCGAGTAGTTGAGTATATACAAATTGAGTCTGAGACAAAACCACAAGAAGACCTAGAGGAAGAGCCCGAGTTCAATGATGAAGAGGAAGAATTTGAAGAAGACACGGAAAAGGAGCCGGAGAAGAAGAAGACATGGGAAATGATTCCGGGGATGGATGTTATAAACTGGTTGATTTCACCCCTTTTACCACCTTGTATATTTTATACCGAACATTTCCATTACCCTAAGGGCGAGTCTGTTAAGCTCATGTAATCTTATAAATGTTGGAAACAATGATGTAACCTTTGGTCCCACCTGTCACAATCCAAATATTATTGATGAAAACAAAGTTTGCTTCAGATATGAATGTTTCAAATCTAATTGTTTGTCAAATATTCGCGACTTAGGCCCACCTCTAGCAAAGAGAGGTCCCTCGCATATTAGGAAATGTGTTTGCTTGAATACATGAACTAACTGCTCTGTGTGCCCATTATTTGTGCAAACACTGAAACTGACTTTTGTTCTTTTTCTTTTCTTTTCTTGTATTACTTTATTATTATTCCCCAAAAGAAGACGTTGGTTTGTGTTAACCCCAAAATTGTTGGAATACCATATAACTTGACATCGAAAGGGAAGGTGTCTGCGACAGATAACCCAACCGAACATTCTCTTGTAATAAATGATAGCCCGGGGCGATCGGAGAAAAGGATGATACTCGGAATAACGAACATGTTTCTAGGATGGCTCAAGAGATGGAATCCTTGAGTGAGGAAGTACAACACATTCGAGAATTGACGCATCTGGCCATGACAACGCTTCCACAACCACCCCTGCGACCCAAATTATACCCCAGTAACCACTCCAAACCCATCGAACCCTCTATACACACCCCTTATATACCAAACTATGTTCAGACACCGTAGAACCCACAAGTTGCTACCAACGCAGTTTATACCCCTCCTCGTAATGACGTCACCTTCACCACCAATCGAAACAAGCATATACCCACGACACAAACCACTACACATGAGCAATATTTCTCCCATATATGCCATTTCGGAACCCACTTTTACAGTGCCCGTCACGGTCAGGCTGCCTTATGAAATTAATCCGTACACCAAAATGGAGAAGAAAGCTTATAAGGAGGAAGAGTAGGTATCCAAACAGTTGTGAGCATTGAGGAAATAGATGAAAAACCTTTAGGTCGCTCGAGGGAGCGAACGTCTAGATTATGAGGATCTATGTATACACCCCGATGTGGACATGCCGTTAAGGTACAAGCCTAAAAAATTTGACATCTTTGATGGGACAGATGATCCCCATGCACATTCGAGAGACCACTACGACAAGCTAGTTGGAGTAGGAAGGAATGAGAAGTTGAGGATGAAGCTATTCATAAATAGTTTGATAGGGGAGGAACTTACTTGGTACACTCGCCAAGATCCCAGAAACTGGAGGGAATGGCAGGATATGGTAGAAGACTTCATGAATTCAACACAGAAATTACTCCTTATAGGTTCTCCCTGGTAAACTTACAGAAGAAACTGTTAGAACATTTGAAGAGTATGCACGTCGATGGAGTTCGGAGGCTGCCAGAGCACAACCCCCGTTAGATGCCAGTGAGTTGACTAAGTACTTCATTAGAGCTTAGGAAGGAATCTACTTTTAAAACATGATGGGCATGATAGGGCAGAATTTTCCCCAAACTTGTTAAGATGGGAGACTTTTTATAGGAAGGCATAAAGTTCGGAAAGGTGCAATCTATGGCCGCACTGCAATGTCACGACCCTAATTTCCCTCATTAGGATGTCATGATGGCACCTAGTCTCTAAGACTAGGTAAGACTAACAAATGAGAGATATGACAAAAATAAAAGCTAAAACATGATGTGGATTTATTCACCCAGTTGTGGCATTAAGAAATCTGGTGCAACCGCTTCTGCGAAAATATTCATGCATAAGCGTGTTATGAACCGCATATGCGGATTTATCGCAGAGGCAGCAGATTAGGAGAAAAAGCAGCCATGCAGAAGTGTGTTTGGAGTCGCAGATGCGGACTCTTCGCAGAAGCGGTTATGCAAAAGCGGTAAAAAGCCCGCAGAAGCGACGCGTCAGGTGAGTTTAAAGAAAAAGCCCTACTGTGTCTCTCCTACAGGTAACACTCTAATTTTCCCCCAAACTCAAAACTCCCTCTCATCTCTCACACAAAGACTGCCCGTGCATTCCCTTGCTCTCACAAACAGGCAATACAGGTATCATCTTCAGCTCTCTATTCTACATTTCTCTTCTACTTTTATTTTCTCTTTCTTCTTCACCTCTGATTTCTCATGGCCATATCCCCTAAGTTTCCCATTTCCTTCTAATTAATGTTAATATTAGGGGTAAGGAAATTGGTTGAGTGTAGTTGTGTGTGTTGTTATTGTTGAAAAGAATTTGGGAAGTCTGAGTACCAAATTGCTTTAAAGAATAAAAAACCGCTCAGTGTTTGTTATGTGTTCGATAAATTGTCCAAGCGAATTTTGGTTGCGAAGTGCCTTAAAATCAGGTTTAATCAAGTCGTGTAATCATCTAATGCACTAATTTAGAAGTATTGAGTAAAATTGTGTGCCAAAATCATGTTTGAAAGTACAAAAATTAGGTAGTTTCTGGGTTTTTTTTTTAAACCCTTGATGAACACTGTAGAAGCAGACATGTCGCCGCAGAAGCGGCCTCGCACCTGCAATGCCTTTTTTGCAGATGCGGTTTTTTGGTCAGCTGTGCAAATTTGCAAAAGCGAGAAATATACCGCAGATGCGGCTTCGCACCTGCAATGTGTATTCTGCAGGTGCGAGTTTTAGCCAGCAATCACTTTTCACAGAAGCGATAGGATTTCCACAGAAGCGGAACCACATCTGCGAGGCTTTTTCTATAGGTGCGGTAACTGTGCAGTTTGTGCAAAAATAGTGGGTATGCAATTTTGACTTGCTGGGCCCGTTAGGCTTGATTCTTTGGCCTAATTGCATTGTTTTGAATTGCTTAACATGATTATAATTCCCGACTAACTTGGTTTTTATTTTTTAGGTACTTTAAGCTTCAAAAATAGAACAAAACACAAATGAAAATGTGGTGTTTCATCATGAAATTGAGGAAGAAGCTGAGGAGGAACAATTTGACATTGAACGATTCATGTCTGCTAATTGTCATCGCCGATATTATGACAACCTTCTTACAAAGAAGGTCGTACTTGAAAAGGGAATCTCCGAGGATAAATTGGCCGAATTACTTCCAAACTTTTATGGCGTCTACAGACCACCGGATGGTCTTGTTTCATGCCTACTCCATGTAAGGACAATGAGGAGTGGGTTCGTGAGTTTTATGCAAACCTTAAGCATACAAACTTCAACGAACCACAACTCACCATCAAAGGCAAAATAGTGAGGTTTGGAACTGAACAAATCAATGATATTCTAGGGCTTCCTGACTACCCCCTTGAGCCGGTACGAGAAAAAGATCAGTGCTCAAACGGATATTGGCTAGTTTCTAAACTTTATCCACCAGATAAGAGAGCAAAGCGGGTAAACAAGAGAAAGGGTTTGATGTCCATCGACTTCACAGCTGAGGCCAAGATGTGGCTTTACTTTATCTGCAACAGAGTATCACCGTGTGGAAATGTTTCAGATGTTTCATATGGCAGAGCCCTGATGATTGCATGCATACTTGACGGCATTCATGTGAATGTCGAAAATTATATCCTTCAAGAGTAGAAAGAGTATTTGCTAGACGACAGCCCGAGCTTGATGTTCCCTTCACTGATTATAGAGTTGTGCCGACGGGTAGATGTTGAGGTGCGTATCACCTATCGGTGGTTATCGGCCGAAAACCCTTTCATCTGTTAAGAGTAACGGGAGAGGGTAGTGCAGTAAAGAGTAAGAAGAGGAAAGTCACCACTGCTGCCGGACCAGAGTCCTCCTTGAACTCACAGCTTGTCTCCATCCGTGACTTAGTGTCACAACTCCCTAATGGGCCCTCACAGTCCCAGCTTACGCCTGAGTATTTTACCAGGAAAGAAATGAAGACCTACATGGAAAATCAGAAGAAGCAAGCAGAGTCGCAGGAGAAGTTAGCAGCTTCTGTTAGTAGACTCGAGGCAGCCTATGGCAACATGGCCAAGGCTCATGTAGATCTTCAGGCATATATCCACAAGGAGAAACAGAAAAACAAGAAGAAGAGCAAGTTCATGATAAAGATGTGGAGAGGCATCAAGGCCGTCTTCAAATAGGGGCAGCCAAACAGGAAGATATCGGTTAAGGACAAAGATGATAGTGAAGAGTGTTCCTTCATGTCGAGTGTTGCTGATGCTGATACTGATGCTACCGATGATGATGAGGCTGAGAGCTCCACACGGCAATGATTAGCTTTTCCCCGCAGTCTGCTAGTCCGACTCAGATATCAGGGAGACCCTCAAACTACTCTTATTTTATCTTGATATTGTGCAGTGGGGACATTGCAATGTTTTTAGTTGGGGGTGGCTTTAGGGAATATACTTTATTTGTACATTGATACTTAACTTGTGCCCTTGCCAGACTTATGCTTTTGTATGGATATTGTGTGCCCTTGATGGGCTTTTATATGAATATTATGTGCCCTTGGCGGGCTTGGTCTACTATTGTTTATCATGTGCCTTTTGCAGGGCGTAATTTGTGATTGATGATATAATTGTGGATTAGTCGCTTTTGTTATTCTATTTTTTTTTCTTTAGCAGTTTTTAGCTTTTGTTATTTTTGTTCCTTTAGTATTAGTCGCTTTTATTATTCTATTTTATTTTTCTTTTTACTTATTTAGTTTCTTTAGTAGTTTTTAGTTATTTTACTTTTATCCTCTTAGTTTTTATTCTATTTTTTTAATAGTTTTTAGATTATATTATTTTTATCTCTTTAGTATTAATATACTTTTCAATAAATTTCTCTGGGTTTTCTTTATGCTACGGTTTTTTTCCGAGGAATATTTTTGTATTAAACCGGGTGACTTTTTCCTATGATGGATGGTGTGAAAACTTTCTTAAGGGGATTAGTCTTGTTTTGTTATGTGGAGACTTTTGGATTGTTTGGTACTAATAAAATTAGTCTCTTGTATGTGATGTGTGAATTAAGAATACCCCTCTAAATTTTGGTTGAAATTGAAAAAGTAAGTTGCATGGGGAAGAATAATTTTTGTGATAACTTTTTGGCTCGTTTTGTGACTCTTTGCCCACTAGTTGGCATGATATTGCTCTAATTGTTCTTATTAAGAAGTGAAATTGATCTATCTTGATTAGTTCATGTGCCATGTGCGTTAGTTTTTGTTAAAAATAATTCTTGTGTTTACTTTTATCATTTAGAACTTGCCCGGTTGGTCTTTCAATGCTAATGTTAATTATGTCTGGTTGGAGGGATGACCTTAGGCATTCTTTGTTATCTTTGAAAAAGCCTCTTTAGCCTTTCGAGCCTACTATTGCATAAATATTATCAATAGTTTACCCCATTTGAGCCGTTAACCTTTTTCTTTGGCTACTTCATTACAAACCTTTACCCTTTTTGTGAAATAATTCCCTCTTTTGAACTCGTCCCTCCTTGAATGTTAAGAATGAGGCTAAAAGCCTAAGCTGGGGGTGTTGGTGTAAATTGGGAAATGGTGAAGATTTACATTGTATGTAGAAGCATATACCTCAAAGTTGTTTATATGAAAATACTCAAGCTCCAAAAGAAAATAGTTGTATAAAAATAATATGAAGTCTTGAGAAAATTAGAGAGGTACTTTAAGGTAGTTCTATGTTGGTAACTAGATGTCAATAAGGGCTACGTGGTTTAAAAAGAAGCAAAGTGCAAAAAGAAAAGACAAATGTGAGTAGTGTTCAAGGAGAGTGTAGTCACTTGTATCCCAAAGGCTTATCCTACCCTTCCCTAAGCCTACATTACAAGCTTAAAAAGTCCTTATGGGATCTTCAACCGAATGTTCTTAAATAGGTGGCGAATTAAAATAAGGGCAAGCTTATGGCATGATATTTTGTAACACTTGAAATTCTTTGTTGAGAGTGAGTGTCTTTGTGCATTTATCCCTGGTGTTGTTATTGTAAATATGGTGATTTTGGGACTTTCTTTCTTGTGAGGGCACATGGATTATATTGGATTGGTGACCTTGATAGATTTCAAATTGAGTAAATTGAGCATATGTAGTAGACTTGTGCTTTTGAGTCACTTCTTGAGGCTTGGTTGTTGTCACTTAATTATTTTGAAACTCTATTGTATTCTTGAGATTGTTTTAAATGAGAGAGTTGTTTGGTTGAAGTTCACATGCTTGAGCATAATTATTAGTACCAACCAAAACCATAAGTGTTGTACTTAATGGGAGAATGTGATTTGAAGATGATAGCGATGCTAGTTGAGCTTTAAATGTTATAGCCTCATTGAATTTTTGGTTTTGATTTGCTTGAGGACAAGCAAAAGCTTTAAGTTGGGGGTGTT
The DNA here is from genome assembly GCF_000390325.3 of Nicotiana tomentosiformis. Classification (NCBI taxonomy): domain Eukaryota; kingdom Viridiplantae; phylum Streptophyta; class Magnoliopsida; order Solanales; family Solanaceae; genus Nicotiana; species Nicotiana tomentosiformis. The sequence goes on from NC_090822.1 coordinate 43,355,740, forward strand.
GATGAGTGGTGATTTAGCACTCATCTTAGTCTCTTTTTCTTAGTTTTTGTGACCTTTAATTATAAAATGAGGTGATTTATGGTGTGCATTGCTAGATTTTCAGGTAAAAAGTCTCGAAGAGAATTAAAATTAAATGAAGTGGATTCGTGCAAAAAGAGTGAAAGAAGTCGCATCTGCAAGAAATGGTCCGCATCTGCGGAATCTGGCTTGTAAGGCAGAAATTGCTTCTGCGACCACTAATCCGCTTCTGCAGAACCGCTTCTGCGAAATAGATGTTTTTACCAAAAATCACATCTGCGTGCATCAATTCTGCATCTGCGGATCCGCACATGCGATGATTCTTCCGCAGGTGCGGCCAACGGCCTCCAGCTCTGGACAGACTTGGCATTTCACATTTTCTTCATTCCAAACCCACAAATACACAACCTAGCTTATTGGAAACGCATCTTTTGGCAGTCTCTTGACTAGAGAACACATGTTTTGGAGCTAGGGTTCTTGCACACACACTTAGGACTTGAAGATTTGAAGCTTTTGGTTGAGAATTGCTTACCCATTTATGTTCATTTCTTCATTTCCTTGCTTTGTATTGTATATCTAAGTGTGTAGTTATTTTTTCACTACTTGAATCTTGTTTATGGGAATATTCATATTTAAAGTGTTGATTAAATATCTTGTTGTGCTTATGTATTGAATGATTTTTATTTATTATGAAGTGAGTTATTGTTTCTTTAATTATTCTTGTTCTTTAATATTTCCAAAGGGATTAGCTAACCCTAGGACTCGCCCATTCACTTCGAATTAATTTAGGAAAAAATAATTTGGAGTTGGAAAAGATTAATTAACAAGAACTTGAGGCGTTAACCCTCACTTTATAAATTCTATCTAGGATAGGATTGAACTACTTGTAGCCATATTCGGGTGTGCTTAATCTCTTAATTGTTTTAGGGATAATTCAATTAGGAAGTCTTTTTAGTTTTCGGAAGAAGCTAATATAGAATTATTACCCGAGGCTAATTAACATAAACTCACTCATATTTGTAAAATCGTGAAATACATTGGATCGTTACTTGAGTGTAATTTCCAATGCATCCATGCTTGTAGCCATTGATTATTTTACTTGCTTTCTAGGTTAGTTTATATTTTTTTTTGTATTTAGACATAAATATTTTCTCAAAACACTTTTTAGTGTTTGGCTTAGTATAATAAGTGATAATTCTCTTACACGCCTAATCACCTACATATTGTTCTCTGTGGGATTCGACCCCGACTCATAGTTGAAAAAATTATATTGCATGCGGCCGTGTCCATTTACTTTTTAGTAGTGTATTTGGACGTCATCAAAAGTGTTCACTACGCTTTGGGGAGTTTATTGCTATAGAGTCATGCCATTTGGCCTCAAAAAATGCTACTTACATGAGGGCCATGACGACCCTCTTTCATGACATGATCCACAAAGAGATCGAGGTATATGTGGATGGTGTCATTATCAATTCTCGAAAGAGTTCCAAACATTTGGACGACCTGAAGAAGTTTTTCGAACACTTGCAGAGGTATAGTTTGAAGTTGAATCCTACAAAATGTGCATTCAGAGTCCCTGCCGGAAAACTGTTGGGTTTCATCGTAAGCAGGAAAGGGATAGAATTGGATCCTTCAAAGATCAAAGCCATTCAAGACTTATCACCGCATCAAAGAAAGAAGGATGTGATGAGTTTCCTTGGTAGGCTAAATTACATCAGCATATTCATAGCCCAGTCTATGGTAATTTGCGAGCCTATCTTCAAGCTGCTGAAAAAGGATGCCACTACAAAGTCGACAGAAGAATGTCAGAAAGCCTTCAACAAGATCAAGGAGTACTTGTCAAATCCACCGGTGTTGGTTCCTCCTAAGCCCGGGAAGCCATTTGTAAGGCCCCGTAAAATTTCGCCAATGAATTTAAGGTTTCATGGTACCGAGGTAGGCTAATGGGTTTGAGGATTGTAGAAATGATCCACGGTATGGAATTTTTGGGTTGAAGAATGCATTGAAGTGTTGATGGAAATTTTTGGCAGAAGAAGGCGATTTTGCGATCAATTTCACGACCGAAGAATTGTTCCACGGACCGCATAAGCATCGCAGAGTGGAATAGAAAACAGGTAAATTTTGAAAAACAATTTTGTTGGCCGCAAAATGATTCTGCGAGCCGCATAACCATTTCGCTGGCTGCATAATCATTCTGCTGGCCGCATAAAAATTTTGTTGGCCATATAATCAATTCTGCTGCCCACCTAACAATTCTACTGCCCACATAACGATTCTGCTACCACATAATTGCACCACATAATTGACTTCGGGGGTCATTTTTGGAAATTTTCTTATCCAACCCTATTTTGATATAAGGCCTTAGGGGCTCATTTTAGAAGGAAAGATCTGATATTTTAGAGAGAGGAGAGAGCTATTCTAGAGAGAGAAGGGAGGGCGCCAACATCTTTATGCTTCAAATTCTTGCTCAAGCTTTGGAGATTCATGGAAGAAATCCACAAGATCTTCATCTAATAGGTAATGTTCTACTCCCTAGCCCTAAATTTCGTGATTTGGACTGAAAGTAGGCAATGAGAAATGTGATTCTTGGGTATGAGAGTTGTTATCTATGTATGAATGTAGCTATAAGGATGGTGGGAAGGTAATTGAGCTAATATGAGTAAACTCTTGGTATTTAATAGGTTGTGCAGTGAAGAAAATCTTATAGAAGAACTTTGTAGTCGAATTTACACTCCTAGTGTTTAATAAAATTCTCAAATGAGCTGAATCCAGGAATATCTTCCTAATTTATGTTCAATTTTGTTATGTCTCAAAATAGATTGAGATTTCTAGGATTTTCGAAACATTATAGTAATTTAAGGAAAGCTCAAAGCAAGGTATGTTGGCTAAACTTCTCTCTTAGAATCGAATTCCATAATGTCCATGTAAGCTTCAAGTATGGTTGGTTCAAGTTCCTAATTCCCATGTTCCGAGTTGTTCCTAATAAATTCGATTATCCCGGGTAAACAAAGTGTTGAAAGTTATGTGTTCAAAATGTGTTTTAATTGTTCCTATCACATTATGTTATCCTTGGATAATGTGTTCACGAATGATTATTCCCCTTATTTGGGATGAGATTGATTTGATAAGAATATTCCCCTTAATCGGGATAAGATGATTGCTAGCAAAAGGGTGATGTCAATCCACACGGCATTGTGGTGAGATGACCTAGCCAATCGGGTCGAGATCGGACTCCATGCCGCACGCATGGTGGTGATTGTGATTGTGATTACACCTCCACCGTACACATTGGGGTGAGGCGGAAGGGCCTCTTTGTGTAGAAGTTGTTGTGATTGTATGTCTCTGGTGAGACGGCTTAGCCGATCGGGCTGAGATCGGACTCCGTGCTAAAAGTACGGTGGTATTGTGATTGGATCTCTCTTGTGAGATGGCTTAGCCGATCGGGCCGTGATCGGACTCCGTGCTAAATTCACTATGGTATATTGGTACTAAAGATCTCCCAACTAAAAATAACATTATCTTCATATTTTGATTATCATCTTCACAGTATTATCTTCGTATTTAGAAAACTATTATGTTTTAACTTGGCATTTGGATATCATTGATCGTTGCTTGTTGTTTTCATTTTTTCCCTTTCTTATATTGGCATTCTATTATGAAAGAGGACATTTAGCTTTACATACTAGTATTATTCCATATGTACTAACGTCCCTTTTGCTGGGGGCGCTGCATCTTCAATGGATGCAGGTGGTTCATCAGAGGGCATCTTTGGATCTCATTAGCAGTTACTCCCTATTCAGCAGGTTTTGGTGAGCCCTACTCAATTCCGGGCCTCATGTCATTTGATGTTGTAGGTTGTGTTATGAGGTATAGCCGGGGCCTTGTTGCCAGAACTTCCATGCTACTCTTCTATTGCACTTAGAGGCTCCGTAGACAGGTTGTGAGTGGTGTTTGATGTTGGGAATTGAACTAGAAGTGTTGGTATTTGGCAAATATATTTTTCATTATATCTATAAACTTGTAATATTTTGGAAATTTTAAATGAAGCTGCTAATGGTAATGAAATGGGTGTTGTTTATGAAATCTTTTCAATGTTTAATTAATAAAGTACATCTCCACTTTATTCATGGGCAAGGTCGGGTTGAAAGTATCTAGCAGACTTGCTTGACTGGGTTATCTTGGTTGAGCACTGGCCACGCTCCCCGAGGTCGAGGAGTGACACCATTATTATTATACCTGTCGGTTTTGGATAATGCATTTGGATACGTGTTGGGACAACATGATGAGACCGAAAGAGCAAGCTATCTACTACTTAAGTAAGAAGTTTACACCATGTGAAGCCAAATACACTCTGATGGAGCGCACCTGCTATGGTTTGACTTGGATAGCCCAGAAGTTGAGGCACTACATGTTGGCATACACCACACATCTAATATCCCAGCTCGACCCGGTCAAGTATATCTTTCAGACGCCGATGCCTACAGGAAAATTGGCCAAATGGCAGATTCTTCTCAGCGAATTTGACATTGTGTACATTATGCAGAACGCCATCAAAGGACAAGCCTTAGCTGACCACCTTGCAGAGAATCCAATGGACAAGGATTATGAGCCGCTCACTACATACTTTCCGGATGAAGAAGTGTTGTTCGCCGGAGAAGACATTGCAGCGTAATACCCAGGGTGGAGAATGTTCTTCGACGGAGCAGCAAATTTCAAAGGAGTAGAAATTGGGGCAGTCTTAATTTCAGAATTAGGACAACATTATCCGGCATCAACAAAGATAAGGTTCCCATGCACCAATAATATGGCCGAGTATAAAGCATGCATCATCGGGATTAGGATGGCAGTCGACATGAACGTCAAGGAGCTTCTGGTCATAGGTGATTCTGATATGTTGATAAATCAATGTCACGACTCAAAATTCAACTAGTCGTGATGGCACCTAACCTAACCTGCTAGGTAAGGAAATTAACAATAAACCATAATATAATGATAATGATAAGAGTCAAAAATGAAATAACTAAATTTTATGCAATTCCCCAAGGACTGGTAGTACAAATCATGAGCTTCTAAGACATAGAGTTTACAAAGCTTGTATGAAATAAATACATCATCTGTTTGAAAAGTACATAAATAGATTTATAAATCTAAAGCTACCAAGAACAAGAGGTAGCTATAACCGGAATGCAGGTACATCTTTAATGCCAGCTCTCGCTACTCGAAGCAAAATCAGCTCCAAAATCTGCACGCAAGGTGCAGAAGTATAGTATGAGTACAACTGACCCTATGTACTCAATAAGTAACAAACCTAACCTTAGGTTGAAAGCAATGACAAGCTTGGACAAGTCCAACACCAATAGCCAAGAATAACTCATAACAATATAATAAAAGCAGCACAAGTAATAACTCAAAGATATGATGCTCAGGTCGTTCACAGTTACGGAAAATAGGCATGCTTTTCAGGTATAACAGTAAAACATAAATCTTTCACCGAAATAACCAAAATATGAGTAAATTAGAAAACTGTGATTTTTCCCAAAAATTTTCAACAACAGATAAGATATTTCATTCTAAGATAGCATGAGGAAAGTACATCTTTATGCCTACATGTCAATGTGCATATGAAATGATGAATGTCACAAAATTGTGTAGCATAAGAAAATGCATCTCTATGCCTGTATGTCAAGTATGCATGTCAAATGCAATGCATCACAGTGATGAACTCATGTAATCACACTCTTAGAGTACTCAATCCCACTGTCTCGCACTCCCACTCATCACGCTCAATCACTCAGCACACTCAAACACTCAGCACTGTACAGTACCAGCACTCACTGCTGGTATGTCAGACTACGGAGGGGTGGATCCTACCCAAGTGCTAATATAAGCCAATATGCCCTGCTGCGGCATGCAGCTCGATCCCATCATGAATCAATAAAACCTGTTGCGGCGTGCAGTCCGATCCCATCAATAATAATAAAGCCTATATAGGCCTGTTGTGACGTGCAGACCGATCCTTATAATAAAAATATATATAAAGCCAATATGGCATGTTGCAGCATGCAACCCGATCCACAATATCTCTCACAATATGACTCTCAGGCAGCAACTCAGTCATCAATCTCTCTAGCCTCTCGGGCTCACAAATCTCATGCCAATCAGCCCAAACAATGATAACATGATGTGACAACAAAGGATAACAGAGACTGAGATATGATATGCGAATGAATAAATATGACTGAGTATGTAACTGCAATTTAAGCAAATAACTCAGTAGAAGATATGACCTCAGTGGGTCCCAATAGAATAAGCATATAGCCTAAACATGATTTCTAACATGATTCACACCTCAATTTCTCTAACACATAGAATTTTTATGGATAGAAACGAGATTAGGTAACTACACAGTTTCATAGAATCTACCGAGTCATAATTCACACGGGCACGCCCACACGCCCGTTACCTTGTATGTGCGTCACCTCAACACCAAACACATAACATGTATATTCAGGGATTCATACCCTTAGCACCAAGTTTAGAAGTGTTACTTACCTCGAACAAGCTAAATCCAATACCGAGCAAACCAAATAATACTCTAGAAATTCCATCTCGCACGTACCAACCTCTAAACGGCTCGAAAATAGCCAAATGCAACTCAAGAACATAAAATAATGCCAAAGGAAACAAACCCAATCGATAAAGTTCAAATCTTTAATCAAAAGCCTAAAGTCAACAAAAGTCAACGCCCGAGCCGATTTAGATTCTGAATCCAAGCTTACCCGAGTGAAGCCCTAACTAATACAAGCTCACACAAATGAAAACTACCCAATCGGAGTCTGATAGCTCAACCAATTCGTCAAAACATTGCTCTGGGTGTTCATAACCCAAGAGTCCAACCCACACTAGTTAGGTCACATATCTCCCGAAATAATCCTCCAAAACTCGCCAAATTCGAGTATGTTGTTTTCCTAATATAGTAGAACAAAACCCCAAAAGGAATCGAGAAATAAACGCCTTTAACTCATTTTCAATTTTTAAAAATAAGGACATAACACTAGGTCTTGATTTAAAGAATTAAATGGGTTTTCAATTAAAATCATGGATTAAAGCTTAAACCAAGGGAGTGAATCAAAGGAAAATACATAGGGTATGGTTTAGACCTTACCCCCATGGAAGAAACATGAAGAACATCCTTGAATTTTCCCAATCCCAAACTTTCAAGATGAGAAAAACTCCAACAACATTAATAGCCAAAAACACCCAGATGTTCAGCCTCGTTTCTTATGCCAAACGATCCCAAAACTTGTTTTTGATACCTCCAATGGATTCCTCGTGAACTTTCAGTCAAACTAGGCTTTTGAATCACTCCATTTGACCTTATAATAAAGGAGATATGTTAGTTTCAATATTTGAAAATAGTGCAGATTTTTTAAATAAGAATTCAGTGGCAATTGCGTAATTCATCTGAAAAAAAATCTAGCAACCCCATTCTTAGTAAAATGACCATATATTACTCGTACGATGTCGAAACTTGATGATTTCAGTTGCTATAGTTCCAAAATTACGATACGGATATAATAGTTTAGTCGAAACATGAATCAAAGGCCGTTTGCTCAATATGGTAACGTTTATGCTCAAATCGACGTCAAAACCAAAAACAATCACCATACAACCCAAACTTATCCAAAACTCATCGGAATTTAAGCAAACTTTGTGGAAATGTCCAAAATCATCATACAAACTTATTGGAATAACTAAAACTTGATTCCAAGTCCGTTTACCCAAAAGTCAAACCTTGGTCAACTCTTCCAACTTAAAGCTTCTAAAACGAGCATCATTCTTCCAAATCAATCCCGAATCACTCAAAAACCGAAACCAACCATACACGCAAGTCATAATACATAATATAAAGCTACTAAAAGTCTCCAACCACCAAATGGAACGTTAAAGTTCAAAACGACCGGTCGGGTCGGTTACATTCTCCCCCACTTAAACATACGTTCGTCCTCGAACGTGCCAAGAACCGTTCCAAAGCCATCAAATTGCTATATACTTTCACCATAAATATAACCATGGGTGATCCCACGTCATCCCAATCCATATAAGCCCGACAACATCACCTAACAGAGAATTCTTACTTCAACCTTAGTCCATAAACCTTAAAACCCAAATCCCTAACATCCGAAACTCATTATATGACCCGATTCTTGCATCTATGTACCGTATAACTCTAAACAAGCTGTATCGATCCATAACCATATCTCAAGGCATAATCACATGATATACCACATAAATCAAAAATACATAGCAATAACTTCCTATTGCAATAGTTGTTTGATAACCAACATGACACCGGTAACAAACCTCATATCAACTAAAATCTTGTTCTGCACCTTCTTACACTGCCAATGATGAAAGAAACATACAGAAACTCATAACCACCAATCAAATTAACAAGTCGTGGAGCTCTCTTGCCCGATAAGAACTATAGCCAAAATCTAAGCCGACTAGTGACACAATTCTTGCAAACATACCTTAATCAAATATGATGGCACTCATTTCAGGCCCAATCCTTACCTCATCCAGTACAATTTACTCGGCCGACCTGTCACACAAATCATACTTAGAGACCCATACCATGCAATCTGTGCACCAACGAACAATAACTCAAATATACCCAATGATGGAAAGAGAATGGAAATGAAAAAACCATCTCGCCAGCTCAATAGATACCACCATGAAGCGCAATGCTATCAATCCGCCACACAAGGGGAAACATAACATATGAAATAAGCACAAAAGATCATATCCTAGCATAATGCCACTGCGATGCATGACCTAATCAAAACACTGGTTCATATGAAATACCTCTAGCCACAATGCTCAAAATCAATAACCACATGCAATTCGACATCAAGTACACAAAGCGAATGACCATAACCATGGAGAAGCGAATAACACAATATACCACAGCCCGAAAAGACCATAACCAAGGCGCAATCAACCATTCAACAACCCAATAACCATTTTGCTCAAATTTCGCTACAAGGCCCAAACATAACCGCATCGGGTGTGCATATAACCAACAAATTACAACCCCTCATAGTATAGAAGAGTAACACATAGAACATATCAGAACACGAACAAACTCAACTCTAACCAAATGACACACCTTTCAGCAATAACGGTGCTGAGTCAACAAATCCGACCCGGTCTAGAATACACACCCTCATTGGGCCTACCAATGGGCCTCCAAATAAACTCCGGTCATCCCTAGATGGATAAATGCCCCTTTAAAAGTCCACAATGACCATAGACGATTCCAACTCCACCACTCGAATGACTAATGCGTCTCTCATACATAATCATCCCCACGAGAAATACTTCTATAATTCTTCCATGCCACACAGCGAAATCTGAACATGAGCAGTCGATCAACCAAGCGAGTACTGCAATACCAATTAAGCATATGTATGTCAAACCACAGTGTGCCTTCTAAAATATGCACCCTTCTCAGGCAATACCAAGTATTAATAGCATTCATCTAGTCATATGAAACCGTCCATGTTGTCTAAGAATTCATGACCTTCCCTTCAAAACTAAACTGTGACCTTGTACATGCAAATCTCAATCCCACACAACACACTGCATCTATCATGCCATCATATAAAAAGCACGAGAATCTCATAATCAACTCTGAGTCACCAGCAGAATACATACTCGATCAATCAGAAACCTTCCATTTGATCCCATCCAAGAGAAAATCACAATACACAACATGCTCCTCACGCCGATAGGAAATATCCATCTTAAACAGTGGTAGAAACCATCGAGAACTCTTCAAAACCTATTTGCACATAACCAAGCCATCAGAACTAAATCTCTCTAACTCAACCAAGCCACGTAGGTCGCCAAACCCAAGACTATTGCCACAAAACACCTATAGAGACTCACCACATCATAAGTACCCAAAGAACCGATCATATCCATTACCGTGTTGATCCAACCTACTACCAAGTTGTCCTATTTCTTCGAGTTCCTTACGAATTACCCTCAAGTTGACACTTCTTCTTGCCAGAACACAACGATCCTTACCCAAGGCTCACCACAAGAGATCATAGCATAAAATCATATCGCCCAAAGGCCCATAAGCTGTTGTATTCCTTCTTAAGCACTCCAAAAGTACCACAACCGATACACTCACTCTGAAGAGACCTCTTGCTCGATATTACTTTTTGCTTATTTGAGGTAATTACTCTATCTAAACATGGTTGAGGCATTAGTTGCCTAAATTATTTGTGATAGTTGCGTGCTACGAGTGCATATATGTGTGGGGTTTGAGCTCATGTGCGATCATCGGGGTATTTATCCATGCTCGGGGTAGTTCTTAGTATATGATATGCCTAGAGTCGATTGTTAAGCTTTAAGTGTAACAATCCGACCGACCATTTCGAGTATTGTAGCCTCGTTCCCCTATTTGTTGCTTATATTCTATGCTCATTTGTGGTTACGTGACTTGTCACGGTGGTTGGTTTGGTTCTGGGGATGTTTGAGAATGAATTGGGACACTTAGTCCCAAGTTTAGAAGCCTAAGTTGAAAGAGTTGATGGATGTTGATTTATGAGTAAATGATTCCGAAATGGAGTTTTGATGGTTCTGATAGCCTCATATGGTTATTTTGGACTTAGGAGTATGTCTGAATATTGATTTGGAGGTCCATAGGTAATTTTGGCTTGAATTGGCGAAAGTTGGAAACTTAGGTTTGGAAAATTAAGAAGTTTGACCGAGAGTTGACTTTGTTGATACCGGGCTAGGATTTTGGTTCCGGGAGTGGTATAGGTCTATTGTGTCTTTGATGACTTGTGTGCAAAATTTGAGGTCAATCGGAGTTGATTTGATAGGTTTCAGCATCGATTATAGAAATTGGAAATCCATTAGTTCATCAAGCTTGAATTGGGGTGCGATTCATGTTTTTAATATTTTTTTACGTGATTTGAAGCCTTGACTAAGTTTGCATGATGTTTTAGGAGGTGTTGGTATGTTTGGATGGGGTCTCGGGGGCCTCGGGTGTGATTCAGATTGAAATCAGAATGAATTTTTGACTTATGGAAAACCTGTTGGGTTCAGGTCTGGTGTAACTACACCTGCATGGAACTGGCCACAGATGCGGAGCCGCAGAAGCGGCCAGGAGAGTGTAGATGCGGAATTGGGCAAGGCTGGGTACTTGTGCAGGAGTGAGGAAAGTTCCGCACCTGTGAGCTCGCAGGTGCGGGCATATGGTCGCAGAAGCGGCGGTTGGCCTTGGAGGCTTTGTCGCAGAAGCGGAACTGACTCCGAAGAAGCGGGGTGAGATTGGTCGGGACTTTAGTGGGCTTCACACAGGCGGTTGTTTTTCCGCAAATGCGGAACCGCAGAAGCGCGTGGTGTGTCCACAGAAGCTGAAATGCTTGACATAAGGTTATAATCAAGGGTTTTGAGAATTCTCTCATTCTTGGACTTTGGAAGCTCGGCTTCTGGCGATTTTGAGAGGGGTTTCACTTTAATTCAAGAGGTAAGCAAATTTTTATCACTCTTGTACAATAATATTGAATACCCATTGGTGTTTACACCTAGATTATGTGTTTTTGAGGTGATATTTGGGGGATTTGTGGTCTATGATTGGAGAGTAAGATTTGGGGATTTGAGGTTTGATTTGTGGTCAGAATTGAATGATCTTGGTATGGTTGGACTCGTTATTGAATGGGTGTTCGGATTTTGTAAATTTTATCGGGTTTTGAGGCGTGGGCCTAGGGTTGACTTTCTGAATTTGGGTAAAGACCTTAGCTTTATCATATGTGATCGATTCCTATAGTTTGTATTGATTATATTAAGTTGTTTGTGACTAGATTCGAGTCGTTTAGAGGCTGATTCGCGAGGCAAGGATTTGTTGGAGCATTGAGTTGCGCACTTTAAGGTAAGTAACACTTCTAAACTTGATACTGAGGGTATGAATCCCTGGAATACGTGTTTTATGGTTGGTGTTGGGGTGATGCACATTCTAGGTAACGAGCGTGTGGGCGTGCACCATGGTAATTATCACTCGGTTGATTCTGTGGTACAATGTAGTTATCTAGTCTTATTTTATCCGTGTAATTCCTACGTGTTAGAGTAATTGAGCTGTGATTCATGTTAGAAATCATGTTTAGGCTATGTGCTTATTATGTTGGGACCTACTGAGGGCATTTCTACTATTGAGTTATTTGCTTAAGTTGCAATTATGTACTCAGTCATATTTATTCATTTGCATATCATATATCGGTCTCTGTTATCATTTACTATTACATCATGTTATCATTGTTTGGGCTGAGTGGTATGAGATTAGTAAGCATATGAGACTAGAGAGATTGATGACTGAGTTGGGGCCTAAGAGCCAGATTTTGAGTGATATTGTGGATCGTGCTACACGCTGCAGCATGCCATATAGGCTTTATATCTATCATTAGTATTATGGATCGGGTTGCACATTGCATCAGGCCTTATTGGCTTATTTATTATTATGGATCAGGCTGCACGCCGTACCCGGCCTTATAGTCTTCATATTCGCGTTTGGGCAGGATCCGCCCCTCCGGAGTCTGACATACCAGCAGTGAGTACAGGCACAATGATTTATATACACGTACTTTAGTGAGGGGCATAGATGCCAGGCACCCCTACAATGATGAGTGATTGTGTGCGATGAGTGAATATATTAGATAGACAGATTGAGTACTCTAAGAGTGTGAGTACTTGGGATTATCAATATGATACATTACATTTGACATACATAATTGACATGTAGGCATAGAGATGTAACATTTCTCATGCTAGCTGTACTTGGCATATTTTATCAGTGTTGAGCTTAAATTATTGAACTTGAAAGCATGCCCAAATTTTTGTATTGTGTACGAGCTAAATATGTAAGTTTCTCTAAGTTATTATTGTCATTATCTTGTTTTATTTGTGTTGTCATTATTTTGAATCGGACTGTATCTTTTTAAATTCGTCACTGCTTTCAGCCCAAGGTTAGTCGTATTACTTATTGAGTACATTGGGTCGGTTGTACTCATACTACACTCTGCACTTCGTGTGCAGATCCAAGTTTATCTGGACGCAGTGATTCCTAGAGTGGGGATAGTACCTATTTGGAGACTTCGTGGTAGCTGCTATGACGCCCGCAGACCTTGACTCTCCTTCCTTTAATTTTTATTCAGTAATGTTCTATTTTTTCAGACAGTTGCACTAGAGTTTTAGACTATGTTGACATTAGTAGCTCATGTACTCGGTGACAACAGAATCTTGGGATTGTTGTAGTTGAGTTACAGTTGTTTTATCAGTTATCCATGAGATTTTCCGTTATTGAGATTATTCAATCGTGTTTTTAATTCAAATGCATTTTTGTTATGTGATCGTCGGCTTGCCTAGAAATGTGTTAGGCACCATCACGGCAGGTTGGGATTTTGAGTCATGAGAAGTTGGTATCAGAGCATTATGTTACTTGGGTCTCACGAGTTATGAGCAGGCTTAGTAGGGTCTTTCGGATTGGTGCAGAGACGTCTGTACTATCTTCGAGAGGCTACCGCACCATTAAGAAACCTCACTTTCTTGTATTCTCATTTTGCAGATTTTTTTATTCTGGAAACTAAACTTTTATTATTATATTCTCTCACAGTTAGTAAGGACACGTATGACTGTATCAGATGGACGACCACTAGTACCACTAGCTAGGGCCGCGGTAAGAGTCGAGGTGCGGCTCATACTGCAGCTAGAGCAGCACCTGTAGAGTCACCAGTTGCTCCAGCCTAGGAGAAGATACCATATGTGGTTGAGCCAGTGGGACCAGCTCAGGCACCAGTTGTGTCCATTGTGATTCAAGACCTTCTGGAGGCTTTGGCCTAGATATTGATTGTATGCACGAGTCTGGCTCAGGTAGTTTCAGTATCGGCTGCACCAGCCACTTCTCATGTCGGGGGAGATTCCAGACTCCCGTCGCCCATACTCTAGAGCAGATGGCTCAGGGACTTCAGACACCGGAGGTACTACCAGCCCAGCCGGTTGTAGCTACTTGGGCCTAGGTTGGTCTACCTATGGGTAACAAGGAGCAGAAGAGGCTAGAACGGTTTGGGCGGCTCATGCCTCTAGAGTTCAGTGGGGCTGAGTCAAAGAATGCTCAGGATTTCTTAGACAGGTGCCAGCGGATCCTTCGCACAGCGGGTATTCTGGAGACCAATAGAGGTTGATATTACTAGGCGCCTGGAGCAGGTTCCTAGTGAGGAGCATGAGGAAAGGAAGGCCAAGAGGCATCGTGGTTCGGGTGGCTTCAGCAGTACCTCATCTGGAAGACAGTCCCACCACAGTAGAGGTCATCCTTATAGGCCCGCTCATATGGCTCGTCCGGTTCATCGTGGTGCATCAACTAGCCATGGTTCATACAATGCTCGTCCGGGTTAGTCATCTCTTAGTGCCCTCCCATCTTAGAGTTCATCATGTGGTCCATCAGTTCAGGGTTTATCTGTACCAAGTCCTTCTAGTAGTTATTCAGGTTCTTGGGGTCCGATTCATTCCCCGTCGCCATTAACGGATCGGAGTTGCTTCGAGTGTGGAGAGTTTGGACATGTGAGGAGGTATTGTCCCTACCTTTTGGGAGGTCCAGTTCAGCAGAGGGGTCAGGTTATGACTTTTGCACAATTACTTCACCACTCGCTCAGCTAGCTCAGGGTGGGACTCAGGCAGCTCGAGATCGCACTAGAGGGGGAGGCCGATCAGGTGGTGGTCAGGCTCGATCCTATGTTTTTCCCACCAGGCCAGAGGTTGTTGCTTCAGACGTAGTGATCACATATATTGTATCAGTGTGCCACAGGGATGCTTCCATATTATTTGACCTTGGTTCTACTTATTCATATGTATCATCGTATTTTGCTCGTTATTTAGATATGCCCCATGATTCCTTAGTTACACATGTTCATGTATCTACGCCGGTGGGTGATTCTATTATTGTTGACCATATGTATCGGTCGTGTGTGTTGACTATTGGGGAATTGGAGACGAGGGTTGATCTTTTACTGCTTAGTATGGTTGATTTTGACGTGATTCTAGGCATGGATTGGTTGTCTCGATGTCATGCTATTCTGTATTGTCATGCTAAGACTGTGACGTTGGCAATGCCGGGATTGCCTAAGATTGAGTTGAGAGGTTCCCCGGACTATGTTCTGAGTAGAGTGATTTCATATTTGAAGGCCCAACAAATGGTTGGGAAGGTATGTTTGTCATATTTGGCCTTTGTGAGGGATGTTGGTGCTGATACTCCTACCATTCAATATGTACCGGTAGTGCGAGACTTTCCGAATGTGTTTCCTACAGACCTATTGGGCATGCAACCCAACAAGGACATTGATTTTGTTATTGACTTGGTGCCGGGTACTCAGCCCATTTCTATTCCTCCATATCGTATGGCACCAATAGAGTTGAAGGAATTGAAAGAGAAACTTCAGGAGCTTCTTGATAAGGGGTTCATTAGGCCTATTGTGTCGCCTTGGGTGCACTAGTCTTGTTTGTGAAGATGAAGGATGGTACCATGCGGATGTGCATTGATTATAGTCAGTTGAACAAAGTTATAATTAAGAACAAGTATCCCTTGCCGTGCATTGATGACTTACTTGTTCACCTTCAGGGAGCTAGAGTGTTCTTTAAGATTGATTTGAGGTCTGGATATCAAATGTTGAAGATTCCGGATTCTGATATTCTGAAGACGACATTCAGGACCCACTATGGTCACTATGAGTTCCTTGTGATATCTTTTGGGCTGACCAATGCCCCAGTAGCATTTATGCATCTGATGAACAGTGTATTCCAGCCATATCTTGATTCTTTTGTCATAGTATCTATTGATGATATCCTGGTGTAATCATGCAGCCAAGAGGGGCATGCGCTGCATCTGATATTTGTACTACAAACGTTGAGGGAGAAAGAGCTTTATGCTAAATTCTCCAAGTGTGAGTTCTGGCATAATTCTGTGGCGTTCTTGGGGCACGTGGTGTCTAGTGAGGGGATCAAGGTAGATCCAAAGAAGAGATGATGCATTTTAGAGTTGGCCCAGACCGTCTTTACCTACTGATATTTGGAGTTTTCTTGGCTTGGCCGGGTATTATCACCGTTTTGTGGAGGGTTTCTCGTCCATTGCTGCACCTTTGACTAGATTGGCCTAGAAGGGTGCCCCATTTAGGTAGTCTGATGAGTGTGAGGAGAGCTTTCAGAAGCTCAAGGCCGCCTTGACCACTGCTCCAGTTCTAGTTTTACCTTCAGCATCGGGTTCATATACAGTGTATTGTGATGCTTCTTGGATTGGTATTGGGTGTGTCTTGATGCAGGAGGGTAGAGTGATTGCTTATGCTTCACGCTGGTTGAAGCCCCATAAGAAGAATTACCCCGTTCATGATTTAGAGTTGGCAGCCAGTGTTCATGCATTGAATATTTGGAGGCATAACCTCTATGGCGTGTCTTGTGAGGTATTTACAAATCATCGGAATCTACAACACTTGTTCAAGCAAAAGGATCTAAATTTGAGGCAGCGGAGATGGTTGGAGCTGCTAAAAGACTATGATATTATCATTTTGTATCATCCCAAGAAGGCCAATGTGGTGGCTGATGCCTTGAGTAGAAAGGCGGTGAGTATGGGTAGCCTTGCATATATTCCTGTGGGTGAGAGACCGCTTATATCAGATGTTCAAGCCTTGGCCAATCAATTCATGAGGTTAGATGTTTTAGAGCCTAGTTGGGTTCTAGCTTGTGTGGTTTCTCGGCCTTCCTTATATGAGTGCATCAGAGAGAATTAGTATGACGACCCCCAATTTGCTTGTTCTTAAGGACATGATACAACACAGAGATGCCAAGAAGGTTTCTATTGGGGATGATGGGGTGTTGCGGATGCAAAGTAGGATTTGTGTGCCCAATGTCGATAGTTTACTTGAGTTGATTCTTGAGGAAGCCCATAGTTTGCGCTATTCCATTTATCTGGGTGCTACGAAGATGTGGATAGCTCGGTGCTTGAACCGTCAGCAGGTGAAGTACGAGCATCAGAAACTAGACGGTTTACTTCAGAGACTTGAGATTCATGAGTGGAAATGGGAGTATGTTACTATGGACTTCGTTGTTGGGCTCCTTCAGACTTAGAAGAAATTTGATGCTATTTAGGTGATTATGGACTGGTTGACTAAGTCTGCACATTTCATTCTGGTTGTGAGCACCTATTCTTCTGAACGGGTTGCTGAGATCTATATCTGCGATATTGGTCATCTTCACGGTGTGCCGATGTCTATTATTTCTTATTGGGGCACGCAGTTTACATCACAGTTTTGGAGAGCAGTGCAGCGAGAGTTAGGCACATGGTTTGAGTTGAGTACAGCGTTGCACCCTCAGATGGACGGACAGTCCGAGCGCACCACTCAGATGTTGGAAGATATGCTACGCGCTTATGTTATGGATATCGGGGGTTCTTGGGATCAGTTTCTTCTGCTTGCAGAGTTTTTCTACAATAACAGCTACCAATCGAGTATTCAAATGGCTTCTTATGAGGCCTTATATGGGAGGCGGTGTCGGACTCCGATTGGTTGGTTTGAGCCGGGTGAGGCTAGGCTATTGGGTACTGATTTGGTTCAGGATGCCTTGGAAAAGCTCAAGTTGATTTAGGATCGGCTTCGCACGGCACAGTCTAAACAAAAGAGTTACGCCGATCGGAAGGTTCTTGATGTTGCCTATATGGTGGGAGAAAAGGTATTTCTCAGATTTTCACCCATGTAGGGTGTTATAAGGTTCGGGAAGAAAGGCAAGTTGAGCCCTCGGTATATTAGCCCTTTTGAGGTGCTTGAGAGGATTGGAGAAGTGTCTTACAAGCTTGCATTGCCACCTAGTCTATCGAGTGTTCACCTAGTGTTTCATGTTTTCATGCTCCGGAAGTATTACGATGATCTGTCTCATGTTTTGGACTTCAGCATGGTTCAGTTATATGGAGATTGGACTTATGATGTGGAGCCGATGGCCATTTTGGATTGACAGGTTAAAAAGTTGAGGTTAAAGAATATAGCTTTAGTGAAAGTTCGGTGGAGAGGCCGGCCAGTTGAGGAGGCTACTTTGGAGACCAAGCGGGAGATGCAGAGCAGCTTCCCATACCTATTTGAGACTCCAGGTATGATTCTAAACCCGTTCAAGGATGAATGTTTGTTTCAGAGGGGAGAATGTAATGACACGGCTGGTCGTTTCGCGTATTGTAGCCGTGTTCCCCCATCTATTGCTTATTCTATGCTCGTTTGTGGTTATGTGACTTGCTGGGGTAGTTGATTTAGTTCCGGGGATGTTTCAGAATGAATTGGGACACTTAGTCCCGAGGTTAGAAGTTTAAGTTGAAAGAGTTTACTGGATGTTGACTTATGAGTAAATGACTCCGGAATGGAGTTTTGATGGTTCCGGCAGCTTCATATGGTGATTTTGGATATAGGAGTATGTCCGAATATTGATTTGGAGGTCCGTAGGTCATTTTGGCTTAAATTGGCAAACGTTGGAAAGTTGAGAAGTTTAACCGAGAGTTGCCTTTGTTAATACTGGGCTTGGATTTTGGTTCCATGAGTTGGAATAGGTCCATTGTGTCATTTATGACTTGTGTGCAAAATTTAAGGTCAATCGGAGTTGATTTGGTAGGTTTCGGCATCGATTGTAGAAGTTGGAAATCCATTAGTTCATTAGGCTTGAATTGGGGTGTGGTTCGTGTTTTTGATATTCTTTAATGTGACTTGAAGCCTCGACTAAGTTCTCATGATATTTTAGGAGGTGTTGGTATGTTTGGATGAGGTCCCGAGGGCCTCGGGTGTGATTCGGATTGAAATCGAAACGAATTTTGGACTTATGGAAAACCTGTTGGGTTTAGGTCTGGTGTAACTGCTGCTCCTGCGTGGAATTGACCGCAGGTGCGGAGCCGCAAAATTGGCCAGGAGAGCGCAGATGTAGAATTGGGCAAGGCTGGGTACTTGCGCAGGTGCGAGAAAAGTTCCACACCTACGAGCTTGCAGGTGCGGGCATATGGTCGGAGAAGCGGAGGTTGGCCTTGGAGGCTTTGTCACAGAAGAGGAGCTGACTCAGCAGAAGTGGACCCACAGAATCGTGGTGAGAGCCGCAGCAGTGGCTGGTCGGGACTTTAGTGGGCTTCACAGAAGCAGTTGTTTTTCCGCAAAAGCAGAACCGCAGATGCGGCTTGTGTGTCCAGAAGCGGAATTGCTGGACAAAAGGTTATAATCGAGGGTTTTGAGAATTCTCTAATTTATGGACTTTGGAAGCTCTGCTTATGGCAATTTTTGAGAGGGGTTTCACTCTAATTCAAGAGGTAAGCAATCTTTTATCACTCTTGTCCAATAATATTAAATACCCATTGATTTTTACACCTAGATTATTTGTTTTGGAGGTGAAATTTGGGGGATTTGTGGTCTATGTATTGGAGAGTACGATTTGGGGATTTGAGGTTCGATTTGTGGTCGGAATTGAATGATTTTTGTATGGTTGGACTCGTTATTGAATGGGTGTTCGGATTTTATAAATTTTATCGGGTTCCGAGACGTGGGCCCGGGGTTTACCTTTTGGGTTGACTTTTTAAATTTTGTTAAAGAACGTAGCTTTATCGTATGGGATCGATTCCTATAATTTGTATTGATTATATTAAGTTGTTTGTGACTAGATTCGAGTCGTTCGGAGGCCGATTCGTGAGGCAAGGATTTTTTGGAGCATTGAGTTGCGCACTTAGAGGTAAGTAACACTTCTAAAATTGGTATTGTGGGTATAAATCCCTGGAATACGTGTTATATGGTTGTTGTTGTGGTGACGCACATGCTAGGTGATGGGCGTGTGGACGTACACCGTGGTAATTATGACTCGGTTGATTTTGTGGTACTGTGTAGTTATCTAGTCTTGTTTTATCTGTGTAATTCCTACGTGTTAGAGTAATTGAGTTGTGATTCATATTAGAAATTATGTTTAGGCTATGTGCTTATTCTGTTGGTACCCACTGAGGTCATTTCTGTTATTGAGTTATTTTCTTAAGTTGTAATTATGTACTCAGTCATATTTATTCATTTGCATATTATATCTCAGTCTCTGTTATCATTTACTGTTACATCATGTTATCACTGTTTGGGCTGAATGGTATGAGATTTGTGAGCCCGTGAGACTATAGAGATTGATGACTGAGTTGGGGCCTAAGAGCTGGATTGTGAGTGATATTAAGGATCAGGCTGCACGCCACAGCAGGCCTTATTGGTTTATTTATTATTATGGATAGAGCTACACGCTGCAGCTGTCCTTATAGGCTTCATATTCGCGCTTGGGCAGGATCCGCCACTCCGGTGTCTGACATACCAGTAGTGAACGCAGGCACAGTGATTTATATACACGTGCTTTGGTGAGGGGCATAGATGTCAGGCACCGGTACAGCGCTGAGTGATTGTGTGTGATGAGTGGAAGTATAAGATAGATAGATTGAGTACTCTAAGAGTGTGAGTACTTGGGATTATCATTGTGATACATTACATTTGACATGCATATTTGACATGTAGGCATAAAGATGTAACAATCCTCATGCTAGCTGTACTTGGCATATTTTATTAGTGTTGAGTTTAAATTGTTGAACTTGAAAGCATGCATAAATTTCTATACTGTGTATGAGCTGAATATGGAAGTTTCTCTGAGTTATTACTATCATTATCTTGTTTTATCTGTGTTGTCATTATTTTGATATGGACTGTATCTTTTTGAGCTCGTCACTGCTTTCAGCCCAAGGTTAGTCCTATTACTTATTGAGTACATTAGGTTTGCTGTACTCATACTACACTCTGCACTTTGTGTACTGATCCAAGTTTATCTGGACGCAGTGATTGCTAGAGTGGGGATAGTACCTGTTTCGAGACTTCGAGGTAGCTGCTATGACACCCGCAGACCTTGACTCTCCTTCCTTTCATTTTTATTCAGTACTGTTCTATTTTTTCAGACAGTTGTACTAGAGATTTAGACTATGTTGACATTAGTAGCTCATGTACTCGGTGACACCAATATTTTAGGATTGTTGTAGTTGAGTTACAGTTATTTTATCAGTTATCCATGAGATTTTTCACTGTTGAGCTTATTGAATCTTGTTTTTAATTCAAATGCGTAGTTGTTATGTGATCGTCGGCTTGCCTAGTAATGTGTTAGGACTTATCATCACAGGTTGGGATTTTGGTTCACGACATTAAGCTATAATGTTTCTCATATTCGTATTATTGTTGTGATATATTTGAGCCATGTTTGAAATTACGAAGAGGCTAAATCCCGGAATAAACTTGAAAATTGCTATTTTTGTGATAAAGTTGCCGAATTGAGCTATGATAGCACACTTTGCACAAGCCTACACTTTAGCATGTTATTATACCATTCCAGAAGCATGAAATCTGATGAAATCTGATATGCAGATTTTCTATGTGGCGCAGGAGAATTATAGAAGTATTTCTCGTGGATGATTATGTTTGAGAGATGTGTTAGTCATACGAGTAGTGGAGTTGGGATCATCTATGGTGATTCATGTGCTCGATGGATTTGGAGATTGAGAGTTCTCAGAAGCAGATTGTTTCGCGGTTGCGGACTGTGAAGATGTGGCCAAAGTTAGCCAGATGGTAGTATGTGTTATGGTCAGGTTATTGTGGACTTTTAAAGGGTTATTTATCCATTTAGGGATTACCGGATTTGATTTGGGGGCCCATTTGTAGGCCCAATGAGGAAGTGAATGCTACACCGGGTCGGATTTTGTTTACTCAGCATTGTTAGTGTTGAGGGGTGTGTCATTCGGTTAGAGTTGAGCTTGTTTATGTTCTGATATGTTCTATATGTTACTCTTCTATGCTACGTTGAGTTGTGATCTGTTGGTTATTTGCACACATGATGTGGTTCTATTTGGGCTTTGTGGCGGAATTTGAGCAAGATAGCTCTTGGGGTGTTGAATGGCTAATTGCGCCTCGGTTATGGTCTTTCTGGGTTGCGGTATATTGTGTTATTCATTTCTCCATGGCTATGGTCTTGCACTTCGTGTGTTTGTTGTTTATTCACGTTTTTCTTTCATCATCGACAGTGTACGAAGGTTTTGAACGAGGTTTTATTTGATGTGAGGTTTATTATAGGTATCGGGTTTATTTTTGAGTAGCTATTGTGATCGGAAATTATTGCTACGAGTATTCAAGTTATGTGGTATATCATGTGATTACATCTTCGGTTATGGCTATGGCTTGATACAACTTGTTCAGACTTATACAGTGTGTAGATGCGAGGTTCAGGTCTTGTAATGAATTCCAGAGGTTGGAGATTTGGTTCTAAGGTTTAGGGGCTAAGGTTGAAGTAAGGATCTTCAGTTAGGTTATGTTGTTAGGCTTATATTGATTGGGGGTGATGTGGGATCACCCACGGGTAGGTGCATGGTGAATTTTCACAGTGATTTGTTAGCTTTGGAATGACTCTTGGCACGTCCGAGGACGAACGTATGTTTAAGTGGGGGAGAATGTAACGACCCGACCGGTCGTTTTGAGCATTTGCATTATGTTCAGATGTTTGAAGTCTTGAGTAACTTCATATGATGCATTATGACGTGTGTGAATTATCGTTTTTTGTTTTCAGGTGATTCGGGATTGATTTGGAAGAATGATTCTCAACTAGGAAGCTTTAAGTTGGAAGAGTTGACCAAGTTTGTCTTTTGAGTATTTGACCTCGGATAAGAGTTTTGATGGTTCTGTTAGGTCCGGATGGTGATTTTGGACTTGGGCGTATGCCCGGATTTGCATTTTGGATGTTTCTCGAAGGTTTTGGTGTTAATAGGAGATACTTGGCAATTTGAAGGATTGGAATGTTCAGAAGTTTGACTGGGAGTTGACCTTGATGATATCGGGTTCGGATTGTGATTCCAGGAATTTGAATAGCTTTGTTATGTCATTTGGGAATTGTGTGCAAAATTCGAAGTCATTCTAAATTGATTTGATGAGGTTCGGCACGAGTTTTGGAAGTTGAAAGTTCAAAAGTTCTTCAAGTTTCATTTGAGGTGCGATTCATCATTTCGATGTTTTTATGCATGATTTGAGGCCTCGAGTAGGTCCGTGTTATGTTTTGAGGCTTTTTGGTATGTTCGGATGGGGTCCCGAGGGGCTCGGATGAGTTTCGGACGTAGTTCAGTTCATTTTGCTTCATGTTGCATAGCTGAAGAGGGTCTGGTGCTGCTGTTTCCGCATATGCAGAGGAATGGACACAGATGCGGACCAGTGGTCGAAGAAACAGGAAACGTCTGGGTGAGGAAAGGTCACATAAGCGGAATTGTGAGCGCATCTGCGGAAGCGCAGGAGCGGTTGTCTGGAGCGCAGAACTGAGGATGTGCGTAAGAGCGGATGATGGCTCACACCTGCGATGTCGCAAAAGTAGATATGGTTCCGCAGGTGCGAGAGGTCGGGATTTCAGTGTATTTCCATAGAAGCGGGTCTTTTTTCGCAGAAGCAGCACCGCAGAAGTGGTAGGTGGTCCGCAAAAGAGAAATGTCTGGGCAGAAGCTTATAAATTTGAGGGTTTGATCATTTTGTCATTTTTTGAGTTAGGGACTTCGGATTTGGGCGAATCTTGGAGGCGATTTTAACCACATGGATTGGGGTAAGTGTTTTCTACTCGATTTTGATTATATTTCATGAATCTATCTTCGATTTTGGAATTTGGATTATGAATTTTAAAGAGAAATTGGGGGGTTTGTCTAAATTTTCCTAAAGTGAAATTTTGAGTTTTGAACAACGATTCGGAGTCGGATTTGAGTGAAATTAGTATGGGTAGAGTCGTAATTGAATAAATTGTCGAAATTTGTAAAGTTTTTTTGGGTTTCGAGGTATATGTTCAGGTTTGACTTTTTGGTTGACTTTGAGTTTTGATTAAAGATTCGACCTTTATCATTTGGGGTTGTTTCCTTAGGCATTATTTGATGTATTTGGGTTGCTTTTAGCTAGTTTTGAGCCGTTCAGAGGTTGTTACGCGTAGGATGGCATTTCTAGAGTGTCGTTTGGCTTTCTCGGTATTTTGTTTTGGCTTGTTTGAGGTAAGTATTCTATCTAAACTTGGTTGAGGCACTAGTTGCCTGAATTATTTGTGATAGCTATGTGCTACGGGTGCGCATATGTGTGGGGTTTGAGCTCATGTGCGAGCACCAGGGTATTTATCCATGCTCGGGGTAGTGCTTAGGCTATGATATTCCTAGAGTCGATTGTTAAGCTTTAAGCTATAATGTTTCTCATATTCGTATCATTGTTGTGAACTATTTGAGCCATGTTTGAGATTACAAAGAGGCTAATTCCTGGAATAAACGTGGAAACTGCTATTTTTGTGATAAAGTTGTCGAATTGAGCTATGATAGCACACTTTGCACATGCCTACACTTTAGCATGTTATTATACCAGTCCAGAAGCATGAAATCTGATAATTATTCATCCTATACATGTGATCTCGTATACTTGCTTCTGTGTGATATGATTGGGACTGGATGCCTGTAACCACGCCGGGTGGATTGAATTGTTATGCATGTGACCACGCCGGACGGATTGTGTTGATATGCATGTGACCACGCCAGACGGATTGTATTGTTATGCTTGTGACCACACCGGGCGGATTATGATATTGAGCATGTGACCATGTCGTGGTTGTAGCATGTTGAATTGGTCGTGCTTGCGTATGGATAAGGATCCATCCCCCTAGGGTCACCCTCTCATGTTTCTCTCTTGATGGTGTACACGCGGATTGTGAGAAACCGACGGGTTTCTGGTTGATGTGGGCTCTGGGAGAGCTGGTTACTATTATTAGATCGGGTTGCACGCCGTAACGAACTGATAATTTGTTATTGTATTTCATCTTTACTTGCAATTTCCTTGGTTGTTTTCCTGATTTACTTGCATATCTTCTTTATATATTAGATTGTTGACTAAGTAGAACACGTTAAAACAAAGAATCGTGAGCATCCAAGTGGTTTTACCTGAGATTTTCCTGATTTAATCACATATCTATTATATAGTTGTTGAAATCATAAACTGTACAGGTGTCAGTGAGTATCATTTATAGTTCTTGCATCTTTTACCTCGTCGAGGTTAGTTAGGATACTTATTGAGTATATAGGATCAGTTGTACTCATACTATACTTCTATACCTTGCGTATAGATCTTGGAGTTGATGCTGCTGTGTATGGCGGGAGCTGGCATTGAAGATGTACCCGCATTCCAATTATGGCTATCACTTTTCCTTAGTAGCTTTAAATTTGAGTTATGTTCTTGTAAATTCCAAACAGATGTTGAAATTATTTCAATTCAGTTTTGTAAATCTAAATGTTAGTGGCTCATGACTTGTACTACCAGTCCTTGGGTTGTTGTATAAAAGTTCAATTATTTCATCATCTATTTCTCATTAATCTCATTTGGATCGTGTTATTGTTATTTGGATTACCTAGCGGGTTAGGTTAGGTGCCATCACGACGGGTTGGATGTTGGGTCGTGACAACCTCAAATGTACACAATGAAGGAAAGAGAATCAAATGAGAGAACCGTCCCACAAGCTCAACGGATACCACTACAAAGAGCAATGATATGAACCCATCACACAAAGGAGAAAAAAATGCACGAAATAAGAACGAAGTATCATATCCCAACATCACTCCGCTGCGATGCGTGACCCAATCCAAACACCAGTCCACAAGGAATACCTATTGCCCAAATCTCATACTCACCCAACACGTATACAAAAACAACAGCGAGCATGCGAAGCGCATGACCATAATCATGATGAAACGGATAACATAATATACCAAATACAGGAAGACAGTAACCTAGGCGCAATCAACCATTCAATACCCCAAGAGCCTTCTTGTTCGAATTTCACTACAAAGCCCAAACAAAACTGCATCATGTGTAAAAATAGTCAACAGTCTAGCTACGCATCGTAGCACAGAAAAGTAACATGTGGAACACATTAGAACACGAATAAGATCAACTCTGGCCGATAACAAACCCCTCCACAATAGATGTGTTGAGTAAACAAATCTGACCCAGTATAGAATACACATTCTCATTAGGCCTACCAGTGGCCTCCAAATCAATTTTGATTCCCCCCCCCCCCAAAAATGGTGGATAACCTCAGAAAAGTCCACAATAACCTATCCATAGCAAATATAATCATCCGTCAACCTATTAACATACCTTCACCGTCTGCAACCATCGAACAATCTGCCCTTGAGAATCCTCCTAGTCGTCAAATCCCAAGAATACAAGAATCATCACGTCCAATCCCAACTCCACTACTCAAATGACATATGCATTCCTCATACACAATCATCTCACGAGAAATACTTCCATAGTTCTTTCGTGTCACATAGCAAAAATTTGAACATCAGCAGTCGTCAACCAGGCGATTACCGTAATTCCAGTCAAGCATCCACAAGTCGAAGCACAGTGCGCCTTCTGAAATACGCACCCTTCTCAGGTGATACTAGATAGTGCTAGCATTCTTCTTAACATTTGAAACTGTTTGTATTGTCTAAAACTCATGACCTCCCCTTCAAAACTGAACATCAACTTGTACATGCAAATCTTAATCCCACACGTCGCATCGCATCTATCATGCCATGATACGAAAAAATGAGAATCCCATTATCAAGTCTGAATCACAAGCAGGATACATACTTCATTAGCCAGAAACCTTCCACTTGACCCCATCTAGGAGAGAAATTACCACATTGTCCAAAAGCCCATATACCAGTGTATTACCTCTAAAGCACCTAATAATGCCGCAATCGAGATACCCACTATGAAGAGACCTTCTGTGAATCTGAAGATGTTTTTTTAACCTCTCTGATACTGAAATGTAGAATCACTAATGATATAGAAATACTGCAAGTCTCATTACCATCCAATGCAAATCTCATATCTTAGCCTTGTACAAATCCGGGAAATCCACAAATACCGCATACGGATCTTGAACTCATTAGAACCTTCTCGAGAGTCATCCACCCTGCTCTAATCCCCCAATGCACCGCTAATACAAGCCAAATGACTTGTACTCTATTAGCACACAAACAACTCAAGAAGTAACCCTTGTCTTTAAGAAAATGAGTGAATCCTTACTCCATGCGCACGTCGTCCAGCACGAATGACAAACCCGAATTATTCCAAGATTTCCATATACCTATAAAGTGTAATACATCATGCATCCAGAAATATTTCTCACTTGAGTCATCCTCGAAATTAACTTCTCTAAGTCATAACTGATCCACAAGTATGCCTCAGTCCAGAACTAATATAACACATGACCATACAATCTGATCATTTATAGGAGCCTCCCCCTCTTGGCCTGAATCCATAGAACATAACATCTGATAACCCATAATAATCTTACTCCATATCTGCCATGATCTCGTACTATATTCTAACTAAATCCTTCATAAGCTCATGTAGCACTAATCATAAGATACCTCAAATCATCTACTAAGCACATATACATTCTCGTCACAGTCGTGCGAACTTCCTCAAGTGATCAAAACTCAAATTGTAACACATACACATCCTACTGGTAGAAAGAAAATCTTCACATAACACCACAAGGATCACACATCCATAGACCACCCCGTAGGAGATAACACACCTGCTTAGCCTCAAACTGGCATCTCCCTATAATCCCTATCACAGTCACAACCACTATACAATCACTTAATCTTCTCGAGGCTAAACTCATCAACAAGATACAGGAATCTACTTCATTCCACACATATATACAACTGAAAGACCTAACAACACATCCACATCCCGACACTGCACGACATATCAAGACATAAAGCAAGCACCTATAGTCCTTACCAAAAGCAAGGTTTTTCTAGTCACATCCAAACTATCTAAGCATAGTCATATAACACTCATCATATAACTATCCAACTACTCACTAAGCCATCAATCCCACACCTAGGGACACTACCGGATATATAAGTCCAAAAGCACATACTCACACAACTGAAACCACCAAGATCAAGCTGCGATCTGAACCCGGCCTCAGTCCTCCAAACTGGCCTATCTCCACAACGCAGAGAACACATCTCGCACCTCATCCATGACATCACAAGTTGACGATATCCAACTGATAGCGAGTGCTCAATATAACATACGAGGGGATGGAAAGAAATCAAGAGGTATGTGTCACGACCCAACTGGAGGGTCATGACTAGCACCCGGGCCATACTTGCCGAGCACCAACGTACATTTTATCTAACCTTTCTTATTATCTTTAAGGGCCGACAAGATCAATATAAATGGTAGACATGGATCATGAACATCCAACAATGAAAGATAATGTCATGAACATACATAACATGGGACGACAAGACTGTCAAGAAACTATATATAAGGTACGAGCTACCATGAGTCGACACCTGTCTATGAGCCTCTAAAAGAACATAAGTGCTACAACATTGCCGGAACAGGGCCCCGACATACCCATAAGGTCTATAACAAAAATGCATACCAAGACCACGGCAAGTCCGGAGAAAGGATCTTGCCAATAACGCTGAACCGGATAGCCTACTGTGATGGGGGAGCTGCGTCTACCCGTCTATCAGGACCTGCAGCATGACATGCAGCGTCCACAAATAAAAAGGACGTCAGTACGAATAAAGTACTGAGTATGTAAGGCAGAATAGCATAAGTAAGAACAATAATGTAAACAGTGATAGGGAATATACAACCTGTGACATCTGGGTACCTCTGAGGGCTACTGACATGAAATACATGATACATACATATATATATACATAAACGTTTAAAACATATGCCTTTGTGGGCATCATCATCATCATATCGTACCCGGCCATAATAGGCTCGGTAAAACGTACCCGGCCATCATAGGGCTCGGTAGAATCGTACCCGGCCACGTGGAGCTCGGTAAAACCCAACTGATCAGTGGTTGCACAATAGGTGCCATACCCGGCCGACTATAGCGCGGCTCGGTAGAGTAAAATAGATACATATATATGATGCATGCTGGACTCATTGGAATCATATTTTGAACCTTTCGGAGTGACGTAAGGTCGGTATCCTTCGTACACGTTATTAGGATTAACTCTTCATCAAGAATCTTATAAGAATCAGGAACTACCAACAACATTGATAATATAAGAATAAGAGAAGTAACATCAATATCAATCGTTTCATAAGAAGGGCAGCAATGTAAGTACTGCTAGCTTCTAAGAGTAGAGTATCTTTGGGAGCTCGTTCATTACATTATGTACAATCGGAGTCGTGCAAAAGAATGAAGGGGATAGACTCACATACCTTGTATATACTGCCCAACCTCAAGCTATGCAAATGTCACGACTCCTTAGTCTACAATAAAAGAAATGACACTATCATTATCGTTTAAGCGTCGTAACTATTATGTATCGACCGCAACCTATTTTACGATGAAACGGACAGCACCTCCCCTATTTATATGACTTCACACAAGTCAATACAATCACCAAACAGCCCAAACAACATCATTAATAATCATATTGAGCCTCCAAAACAGTCCACCAACTAACAACATTACTACCAAGCCTTTCGATATATATTTCACAAGTTCTAGCATCAACGACTTAGCCACAACTTGGATAATCTTAAATATATATAGAGTAAGAGGTTCATTACCTTTAAACAGAAAGAACAACTCCAATTTGACCTTAATTTTCCACGAAATATCCCTTCAATTCTGCCACAAGAACAAGGAAGCGAAACTAGCAATTAATTCGGGTTTTTCGGCACTAGAATTACTTTAGAAGACTTGAAATCACCTAGGGTTGATATTAAAAACTTGAAGGTGTATTTACAGAACATAAAGCACTTAAAACAACCTCCCACACGAGCTGGAACAACACAAAAATCAGCAACAACAAGAAAAACAAGAAACTTACTAGCACCACGGGATTCCCGACATTTGATTTGTGTTGTTTGCCCTTTGTTTGGGTCTTGGATCATGAGAGAACCTTGAGAGAATGTTTTTAGGGTTATAAGGTCTGAATATACTGAAAAATAATGACTTAAAACGGGGTTGAGTTATCTTATATATGTCCAAATGTCTTAAACCGCCTTTGTGGGCCCCATAGAGAGCAGCTTGGCGCACTCTCGCGAAAACGCGAATATCTCTCTATTCCGAGATCGTATCGACGAACGGTTTAATGCGTTGGAAACTAGACTCATATATCTTTAATTTGATAGGTAGATCACCCCATAATTCCAAGCACATTGGGAGTAAAATGCAGTAACATTTGACCTAAAGTGTAAGTAAAATTATAAACCTAAGTTGCGACAACTTTTATCGACTTTTATTTCATAACTCGCTTGACTTCAAGACTTGTGATGCGGATATTATATGATTCAAATACATTAAAACAAGACCTCTTGGGACAGTTAATCACCTCTAGTGTTATCCGAAAATACGGGTTACAACATCCTTGATTAGCTTAACTTCAAATACTTGTTAACCACTCTTATACACCCTTGTATCGTTTAAGACCAATAGGATTAACTTATTATCATCTCAAAGATAATCTCTTCTTGGATTTACGTCGACTACCTTACGGCGTGATCTATGATATGCGAATTTGGGTTGTAACAGTATGCTTCAAGCTGAATCAATTCTGCACGATAGGAAAGAAAGATGGGAAGTTTCCTACACGCCCTTTAGCCTCTCAAAGATAGGTACAGACGTCGTCATACCGATCCGCAAAACTCTACTAGACACTTGCCCATGACTCGTAGAACCTATGAACCTAGAGCTTTGATACCAACTTGTCATGACCCAAAATCCCACCTTAAGGATCGTGATGGCACCTAGTCTCTCAAACTAGGTAAGTCTATCGGTTACAATAGCTAAACCAATAAAATATGATATTATAAAACAGAGTTTAATATAATGTAGAAATAAAGGTGATACAAGCCAATACAGCGTTAATCACAATAAATCCCCAATACTACATAGTACAAAGTCACGAGCTCTAATTGAATACGTAAAACTATCCCAAAGTACAATATTGTTCAGATAGAGAAATGACAGTATAAATTTAAGGAAAGGACTCCAAGGGACTGCGACGAACAAAGCAGCTCTACTTTAAATCCTTATGCACAAAGAAGCTCTCACATCCTAGGTCCGCTACCTCCAACACCTAGATTTGCAAACAAAAAATGTGCAGAAGTGCAGTATAAGTACATCACGTTCGGTACCTAGTAAGTATCAATACTAACCTCGGTGGATTAGTGACGAGATTCAAGTCAAAACACTCACTAGTCAGATATAACTTATGCAATGTGCCAAGGACCGACAACAGCAAGAATAACATAAGGCAATAACTGGATCTCATCAGAATAAGTGATAATAATTTAGGACAAATAAAGGTCCAGTCTCGACGATAAGTCATCAAATTGAATCACACACATATGGTGTTGATACCCAATTTTGCCCTCATATTTATTCAAATAGTATATATACTTTCAAAATATCATTTTTTATCATTACTTAATTTACAAGAGTTATACAAGTATTTTCTATAATTTTCATAATTTTTAAAGCTTTAGAATTGATTTTCTTGCATTTAAATTACTTGAATATTTATTAACTACCCTTTCAAATTATTATGTGATGACTTAATCATAAAAATTTATTATTTACATCTACATATATGTTTTATAATATTTTACTTCATTTCATATAATTATCTTTGCATTTTTGAGCCATTTACATAATTTTGCAATAATAGCCTATATTCCATGCATAATTACATTTGTTACATTATTCATGATAAAATATTATTTTTATAAATGTTACGTTAATATTTTCAATCATTGTATTACACAAGTAATATTTTATTATCTATTAATTATTTTATAAATTATTATTTTTAACAATTTTCGTGTATTTAATTATTAGCCCAATATAGGGCCAATTTTTGGACCAAAAACCTTGGCCTAATACCCTTTAACCCAGCACCAGCAGCCCACTATCCTATGCCCTTCTCCTAACCCGCCCCACTTTCCTTTTTGATCCTGGCTGTTGATCTCAAATGATCAACGGCCTATAATAATTCCCCGCCTTTCCTTATATCCCCATGACCCAAACCCTAATCCCATTTTCCCCTATCAGCCGCCCTCAAAACCTCTCAACCCCTTTCCTCTTCTGAGAAACCCTAGCGGCTGCCTCCTGATTTCTCCTCGATTCCAACCTAAAAATAGAATCAATCCATGATTTACTTACCTATTTTGTGATACTTTGCTATTGTATACGCATTTGTGGTGTTACTTAGTTCTTGCTCTATTTTTGGCAAGAACTCCTTTTAAGAGTAGGCTTGATTAACTCCAATTTTCTGAAGATCTGGCGATATTTCATCTATATATACTCTACAATGAACGATTCTCGCATTTCCGACCAGATTCATGGCCATTGGACTCAACTAGGGTTTGAAATTTTGATTTCCCCTTTACCGGTTCTATTACTGATTACATGTGATATTCTTTCCTTATTTTGTGATTGATTAATTGTTTTCTATATTTGCTTCTTCGATTTCCACTACTATATAAATCCCTCCCTAATCCCCTTTACGGACCGGGAAGAACTATTCTCTCATACTCTCACTCAATCGATAAAATTTTGAATCTATCTTTCTTGGCCGGCTGAAAGCCAAGGCCACCGAAATTCGATTGCTTAACCTATCTCAGTGTGAGTACTGCCTGGTGTTCATCTGAGACCCTTGGGAACTCTGACGTACTGAGAATTTTAGGGTTTCTGCCGTTCTCTCTTTTCTACTAATAAGCAAGCTGCTGCTGGCATTTATTTTTCTACCTTATTTTCTCTTTAGTTCTGCATACTGGTAAGTTCTGAGACTCTCACAATTTCACTTTTGCTTGTGTTCTTGCTTTGTATGCTCCTGTCATTTAGGCCTTTGTGAATCAATATGCTATTGTTCGCCTCTGTTGGTATTCTTGTTTTCCTTTGGAATTAATTATGTGCCTCTATGTTTTTCTAGCATCTGAACCGGTTTGAACTCTAAGCTTCGATGCGTTCCTATTATATGTGTGCAACTTTAATAATTCTGACTATTCTGATTACCTATTATTTGTTATGAGATCCTTCTCATACCTTGCCTTGGGTTCTCATACTGAAACTCTTAGGGGATCATCTCCTTGCTTGAATGAATTCCTTTATGCTGAGTCTTTTATGGTTAATCAACTGTTTCTTTACAAACTGACCATGACCATGTGATCCCATGTTACAATACTATCTTAATGTCTAGTTGAACATGAATTTCTGCTATTTGCAATTCTGGTGATTGTACACCTCGACTTGTTAACCATGTATCATTTAGCACTGCCTAAAATCTCTAGGGTAGATTTCAACGTTTAGCTTCTTCTCTTATGTATAGTTAACTAGCATGAATCCTGGTGTCTGTTTCCCCTATTAGCCTAGAATTGTTGTATGCTTTTAGTCTTTTACCTAACATGAGTTTTTAGGTTCTTTGTGCTATGATCTATGCTCAATATGTTAAGCCTCATGATTCAATTAAGTGATATGTTTGCCAAACCATGCCCACTAGCATGTTGTTATGCTGTCACATTCTCATTAGGTTCTCATAACAAAGCCTCCATGTTAAGACTGTACTTCACTTGCTCTTGTCTATAACACTGCTAGATTCTCATGTTCAAACCCCTGACTAAGGCTTTTAGGATAATTCTGGACCATGCTTTTCTTGAAACTTTGTTTGAAATAATCTACTATCCTACGATGGTTAATCTTGTTGCTTTTAATCTTTGTTCTGGAATGACAAGCATAAACTTGCCTTATATGTGCTTTGTATGCCTTCCAATTTAGCATGATCTTGTTTATATACCTTGACTAGAGCTGCTTCTAGTTATATTTTTAAGAACTGAGTGTTTAAGTTGTTCAATTAATTCTATGAGTTGTTTGTTACTTGTTTGGTTAAATTTGGCATCCATCTGGGTAAATAAATTATTTGTTGGGCCTGGGAGGGGGCCATATGTGTTGTTGGACTTTGTCACAGGATTCAGGGGTACTCTAGTTGTTTTCTTATGAGCCAGTGGTTTAGGCCTTCTACTTTGTCCGGGAGTAAGGCCGTTAAAGGCCTGGGATATCCCTGGGTTACTTTGTATTGGGCTTGCGATTGCCTTAACGGGCTTGTACTTGTTTCAGTCTATAGTTTGCCATCTTTAATTATGTATTATTTCATTTTGGGCTGTAATAATTTGTAAACAGACGATGGGGATATTAGTGAAAAGGGGGTTGGGGTTATCCTAATTCTTGCATAAACGGGTAGAAAATATGCCTATAGGACCTACTTGCTTTGCTTGTTACTTTTCTTTGATATGCTTTATTTCTGTGCACACATAGAAAACTATGCCTATAAGAATCGCGCACACACTTCACTTAACTTATCAAAACATATTGGCTCAAGTAATTGCCACACTTGTTTCCATGTGTACTACTAAACGCTTTAGATAGCATGCCTATAGGATATAATAACACATGTTTTGCTAATGTCCATCTAGACACTATGTCTATAGGGTTTCAATTAATCAATCAATCAACTGCTTCTATTACTCTTGATACGCTGCTCCTTTAGATATCATGACTATAGGATCCTAATCAACTAATCAATTACTTTGTTACTTCATCGCATTGCCACACTTAGATGACTTGCCTATAGGGATAAAGTATATAAAATCAATTTCAATTGTTAACTACTAGAAATTCTGCCTATAGGACACTGTCACCTACCTAAGAAACATGTCTGTAAAATCAGCACTGGTAATTCAGAATTTCGGGATTGTTTCACTGCCTTATTACGCAGATAACTAGAGATCATGCCTATAGGTTTATAATGCCTTTAATCTGCAAATCTGCTAGCCTAAAGTTGCAACGCTGCTCGTACGATACTGGAATCCAGAATCACCTAGAAACCATGCCTATAGGACTTTAAGTCTTGATCTTGAAAACTGTCTATTGTTGAATCTGCCCGCACGCAATTTGTTGTTTATGTGTGGAGGTTAACTTGAAACCTTTCTTGCATTTATGTGTAGTCCTATATGTTTTGAATGTGTGCTAGTTTTATCATTTTTGAGCATCCTAAGCTGAGTCTAGAACTGCCTAATAGTAGGTCCAAAGCCTCCTGGACCATAGGTGTGGGACGGGTAGTGCACGCATAAGGTACGATTTAGAATTGAATTAGAGCGCCCTTAAGTAACAACCTCAACATAGTAATTCGGTAGTAGGAGATGATAGTTTGTGCCCGCTGAATAATATGAACAACCCCTACCTTAAGGGAGTTGTGAAATATTATTTATTTTGCACGGGGTGATCCTTTAGGCAAAAAAAACTTAGGACCCCCCCCCCCCCCCTTCTTTATGTATTTGTTATTTACACTTAGTCATTTAACATAGAGTGATGTAATTGTATCCTTGTAGTCATTAAGATTTGTACCGATTCTCATGTGTTATAATAAGACTCTTCGACTTCTGAAATTCCCTTTATTTACTTGATCACCTAGCCTAATTACATAATCCACATAGTTTAAAGTTCGCTAGGGACCCACAGTTGTGGACCTCGAAGAGCACCTAACACCTTCTCTTCGAGATATTTTGAGCCCTTACCCGATCTTTGGTGACACGGACTAGTCAAACAAAGTTACTCGCAAATAGGTGCCCTAACACACCTTAAAGAATCGTTAGGTGGAGAATATTCTCTTTTAATACCTCCTTTAAAAGAGTTGTCACACGTCGAAACCTGCTTTCGCGAGAAAAAGAGGCACAACATATGGCACCTCGTGCCCACATTATCAATCGTCCTCGCACGGCAAAGACCTCATGCCACAACATAAGTCACACATGCATGGCAAAGACCTCGTGCCACAATATATGTCACACTCGCACGGTACAGACCTCGTGCCACCACGTATATCGTACCTGTATCAGTTATTAATAACATGTTCAAGAGGGATTTATCAGGATCAAATAAAGTAAAGCATGATAACAACTTCTTTATTACAATCCGTATGTCACCAACAACTCAACATAATATGAGATAATAACTCCACGCAGGTAAATCCATCTTGGCAACCAAAACATCAAGTAATAACAGAGACACAAATTAGCATATTGGAAACAATGCAACAAATCGCGTAGAATGCATAACACACACAAGAAGTCATAAACTATTCCAACATAAGAATAACAACAAGAGGCACTCATATGTGCCACATATTAAAATCACAAAATCATCCCTATGACGCCGCGTGAGCTTTACATTTTTATGAATATTTTTCTCGAAATAGCTTCACACGCATAACCCCCTTATCTCGTCGTGTATGCATCACAATGAAGTATATCTCTTTACTTGCACCACAGGCATAATCCCCTTATCTCGCTACATGTGCATTAATATAAACCCCACCCTTATGTCACTGCATGTGCATCTCAATCACAATAAAACAACCAACCGCATACCACGTGCACATATGCCATAACATCGCCCGAACAACACATAGCCCAAGGCTCAACAAATATAATTACAAGAATAACAACAATAACACAAGAGTATGAAAAGTAAATCAGCAATGAATGTGCTTTACATAAAAACAACTTCAATTCAAGGCATATTAAAAACCTAAGGGTCTAATCCGGTCAATTGCCACACATAAACCCGTGTTTACACTCGTCACCTCGTGTACACGTATTTTCGCATAGTGCAAATAGACCAAATCCTATGGGGTAATTCCCCCACACAAAGTTAGACAAGATACTTACCTCAATTAGGCCAATTCAATACTCTAAAAATGCTTTCCCTTTAAAATTCACCTCTGTCCGACTCAAATCTAGCCAAAAACGACTTAATAACATGAAACAATACAAGAGAAACTAATTTCAATCAATAAAGTTAAGATCTTTACACTTTTCCCTAAAAGTCAACAAAAGACATCACCAGGCCCGCCCGATCAAAACCCGAGTCAAGGGGTAGATGTTGACTACCCATAACCTCACGAGTCCAAATATGTGTTTGATTTTCAAATCCGAGTACAAATTAACTCTCAAATCTCAAATTTTATTTTTCAAAACATAGTAAAAAATCCCCAAAAGTTCTCTTCAAATCCCATGATTTTGATGTTAAATCAAAAAACAATAATGTTATAATATCAAAAATCGATTCATAATCACTTACTCAATGGTTTGGTATGAAAATCTACCCATAAAATTGCCTCCCACTGAGTCTAGGGCTCAAAATGTGATAAAATGAGACTTAGTCCCGAATTTTCAACCTTTTGTTCAGCTACGGATGTCGCAAATGCGATGCCTGAAAAATCCAGGGAATGTCGAAAATGCGACCCTGACTTCGCATTTTCGAAGTCGGTTCCCTTCGCAAAAGCGGCCAAAAGGTCGCAAAAGCGAACAGCTCCCAGCCTAATACCTCTTCGCATTTGCGAGACTGGCTTCGCAAATACGAAGCCTGCCACCCACTGCCCCCTTCGCAAATATGATATGCATTTAGCAAATGCAATACTCGCAAATGCGAACTAGTGCTCGCATTTGTGATAACTATAGCACCAACACACCAGCAGCTGAGAACAAGCCTAAACCAATCTGAAACGCGTCTGAAACCCACCCGAGCCCCCGGGGCTCTACACCAAACATCCACACAAGTCTAAAAGTATCATACGAACTCACTCACATTCTTAAAACACCAAAATAACATCCAAAATTATGAATTGGACACCAAAACACATAGAAAATTATAATGAACTCAAGAATTGCTAAAATCACAACTACGGGTCCGATTCCTACCAAACCATCTCGGAATGATACCAAATTTTGTACACAAGTCACAAATGATACAACAGACCTATTCCAAGTCCCGAAAATATAATCCGAACCCGATAGCCATAAAGTCAACCTATGGTCAAACCTAAAAAATTTCTAAACCTTCAAATTGCCAACTTTTGCCAATTAGAGCCAAAATCTTCTAGAAACACCCAAGTGCAAATTCGGATATACGCCCAAGTCCAAAATCATCATCTGAACCTAACAGAACCATCAAAACTCCGATCCGATATCAATACATAAAAACTTGGTCAACCCTTTCAACTCAAAACTTCTAAATTGAGAATCATTCTTTCAAGACAAATAAGGACCTCTCAAAAACCAAAACCGACCATACACGCAAGTCATAATACATTATATGAAGCTACTCAAGCCCTTAAATCACCGAACAAAATGCTAATGCTCAAAATTATGGGCGGGTTATTACAATAGATGTTTATAACACTACAATCGAGTCGTGTTCCAACAAGTTTCAAGATAAACCTTTTTTTTATAGGCTCGGTGGCTTCCCGTTGGCTTTACAGATTTGGTTGTATGAATGATTCCCAAGTTTGGATGGTCGCTTTGATGATCATATTGGATACAGACTTCCACGATTTTTGAATTGGGTAGTCAAATATCAGATACAGAATGAGCAAGTTGCCTTGCAAATATTTAGCTTGCAACGTGAGCAGGTAATTTTCTCATACTTTTATTGCATCTTTTAATGTTTTGGTATAGTAGTATAGTCACTGGAAGTTGTAGATATATCTCAGAGCAATCATATACTCTATTGGTATACTTGTATACCAAATTGGTATCATATGGTACTAGGGATCTTTTTTGCTACTAATAATTTTATTGCATCTTTCAATATTTTATTATCATTTCTATTCTAACTAGAGTCATTAATAATTGCAACTAAAGAACATCACCCCAACTGATGCTGAGAAGCAACTGTTTGATATGGCTGGTCTAAATATTGAAATTAAAGTTGATTGCACTGACGGTCAGCCTGATAGTTTTTTGGTTTTGGGCACTCAATTGCCAAAGACGCAAAGTATGCATCAAAGTACTACGTGTGATTCCGGACCAACCAATGTTGAGGTAATGAAGGAGTTAGAATGTTTGAAGCTTTTTGTAGAGACCAAGTTTGCGGAGGTGCTTGTAGTAATTGGTAGGCAGTCAATGATACTAGAGAGAAATTCAGCGGTATTATTTTTTTATACCGTATAATGCTATAGTATATTGTTCAAAAATGCAATATATGTGTAATGACTCAAAATGTCATCTTTAAATTTAATAAGTAATTTTGTGTTCTAAGACCTCGAAAGCACTATTTATCACTCCTCGACTTACGTGCGTAGTCCGTAAAATTTTTCGAATAGTTTTTATGTGAAAAATAGATTAAAATGTGAAATAGAGCTTTAAAACACAACTGATTTGACTTTGGTCAACATTTTGAGCAAACAGACTCGAATTAGTGTTTTGACAATTTTGATAGGTCCGTATCGTGATTTGGGACTTGGGTGTATACCCGAAATCGAATTTCGAGGCCCCTAGCCCGAGATATGAAAATTTGATGAAAAATTAAAAGTTTGAAAGCTTAATAATTTTTAAGAAGTTACTGATGTTGGATTTATTGACACAGGGTCCGTATTTTGGTTTTGGAGTCTGGTATAGGTCCACTATAATATTTAGGACTTGTCTGCCAAATTTAGTGAGAATTAGAGTTGATTTGACGTGCTTCGGACATCCGGTTGTGAAAATATAAGTTTTGAAGTTTTATTGAAAATTTCATTTGATTTGGGGTTCGATTCGTAGTTCTAGGTATTATTTTGGTGATTTGATCACGCTCGCAAGTTTGTATGATGTTTTAGGACTTGGGTGCATATTTGGTTTGGAGCCCCGAGGGCTCGGGTGAGTTTCGGAAAGGCTACGGGATAATTTTGAACTTAGAAAATCTGATTTTTAGCTTCTGCTGTCATCTGGTGTTTTGTGCTTCGCGATCGCGAAGCCATTCCTGCGATCGAGAAGAGGAATGTTGGACTGGCACAATTGTGCTTCGCGTTCGTGACCGAGGGCACGCGTTCGCGAAGGGTCGAAGTGCAAAGCTTTGCATTCGCGATCGAGTCCTCGCGTTCGTGAAGAGGAAATGAGGCAGAAGCTGAGGTACTCAAATTTGTTCTTCGCGTTCGCATGAAATGGTCCGCGATCGCGTAGGTCTACGGGATTATGCTTCGCGTTCACGTGTGTGATGTCGCGTTCGCGTAAGCAAAGTGGCAGCCTGTGCAAAAATGTGCTTCGCGATTGTGCAAAGTTGTTCTATGCGATCGCGAAGAATAAAAATCTGAAAAACAGAACTTATGTTCTGGAAATGGGGTTTCGACCCATTTTCAACCATTCCAATTTTTGAGCTCGGATAAGGCGATTCTTGGGCGATTTTCACGGAAAAATATTGGGGTAAGTGTTTCTTATTCTATATTGATTATATTTCATGATTTTATACTCATTTACATCATGAATCCGTGAATTTATGGAAGAAAAATCAGATTTATATAAAATCTTCCAAAAACGAAAATTTAAGATTTGAAGGTCCATTTAACATCGGAATTGGATAATTTTTATATGGTTGAACTCGTAACGGAACGGGTGTTTGGATTTCGCGAGTCTGTTCGGGATTTGAGATGTGGGTCCCATTGTCGAATATTTAAATGAATTTCGGATTTTATCCGAAAAATTAGTAAATTCATATGGAATTAATTCCTATAATTCGTATTGAGTATATCGAATCGTTTGTGAATAGATTTGACGCTTTTGGAGATAAATTCAAAAGGAAAGGCTATGGTCGAATAAATTATTGAAA
The DNA here is from genome assembly GCF_000390325.3 of Nicotiana tomentosiformis. Lineage (NCBI taxonomy): Eukaryota > Viridiplantae > Streptophyta > Magnoliopsida > Solanales > Solanaceae > Nicotiana > Nicotiana tomentosiformis. The sequence goes on from NC_090822.1 coordinate 43,396,576, forward strand.
TTTGTAAAGCGGGGTAAGTGTCGTGGTTAACCTTGACTTGAGAGAATAGAACCCTTAAACTATTTGTTATGTGAAATGCATGTAAACGACGTATAGGCGAGGTGGCAAGTGTCTATACGTCATCAAATTAATTGTTTGCATAATTACTTGAAAAATCATAAATCGTTTTAAATCATGAATTAATTAATATAATAATTGGTTCTCTCCTATTCTTTGTCAAATATTAATTCTTGAACCCCTGCATTAATTGTTAAATACTATTTGAATTATGTGTCTTAATTGTTATTTGACATTTAGCATATTAATTATTAAACTGCCTATTTTTTCCCTGATTTCCATAATAACTTGCTATTTATCATTGTTTGTTTCATAATTATTGTATGCATGTTGTCTTATAATTTTATATTAATTGTTGCATTTATTAGGGAAATTTCTTCTATAAGAATTGGTAAATGAATTTATTGGAGGAGCAGGTTGCACGCCACAACAGAATTGATTGAAATGAACAATATTGGGGGGATCGGGTTGCACGCCGCAACAGACTTATTAAAAAGTCCATATTGGGGGATCGGGTTGCACGCCGCAACAGACTTATAAAAAAAGTCCATATTTGGGGATCGACTTGCACGCCGCAATAGACTTATTTAAAAGTCAATATATACTTGATTAAAATAATTATATGAGAGGATTGAAAATGAATATATTGTGGAAGCGGTTTGCACGCTATAACGGAAATTGGTTGAAATAATAATGGATTATGACTGCTGAGTTGACTTCAATTATTATAAATGAGTTACCTGATTTATTTCTATTATTTGTTGTTGTTACTAATATTGCGTAAAGGTTAATGTAAGTGACCTGCCTTAGCCTCGTCACTACTTCGTCGAGTTTAGGCTCAGCACTTACCAGTACATGGGATCGGTTGTACTGATACTACACTTTGCACTTCTTGTGCAAATTTTAGAGTTGGTCCCAGCGGCGTACCATAGACTTGCTCGGATTTCAGCTACTCATAGGAGACTTGAGCTATAACTGCACGGCGTCCGCAGTTCTAAAGTCCTCGTCTACTTTACTTTAGCCGTGTGTTTATTTTCAAATAGTTTTATTTTATTCAAACCCTTATTTGTATTATTCTAGAAGCTCATGCACTTGTGACACCAATTTTGGGATGGTATTTAGATACTGTTATTTTTTTATGGATTATTTACTACATTTTATACTTTACTTTCGCATTTGTTCTTTGTTATTAATAAATTTAAAAATTATTTTAAAAATGGATAACATTATTCTAACATTGGCTTGCCTAGCAAATAAAATGTTAGGCGCCATCACGGTCCGAAGGTGGAAATTTCGGGTCGTGACAATATGATTACAACATACTATCCCTTTCTTCACTTTATGTGCACATAGTATTTTTGTAATATTCATAATAATAATATTATTATTATTTTTTCATTTTTAGCATAAGCAAAAGGATAATGATCCCTACTCTGGTGAGATGCATAAAAATTATGACCAGTTTGAAAGGCCCAACAGTGGGAATGATCCTGTAGTTATTGGAGATAGCATGCCCAAAGCGCCTTCTAGTATGTAAATCACATATTTGGTTGTTTTTTTTCCTTTGCTATTGTTTTTTGAAAGTACTACTCTTGATTATACTTTTATATGTTCAGTGTCTAGTTTTGGTGGGGTTGATCGAGAAGGTGGTGGTAGTGGTGACAATGTAAAGAATATCACAACAAGGCATGGTGTAGTTAATAATGAGAGTAACAATGATTTGCCTTCTGGTAAAATTTTGTATATATAATTTTTCCATTCTTTTTTTATTTATTTAACTTTCTGTATGTTTGCGTTCACTAACACTTTTTAACTTTTTCAGCCCCTATGTAAACGAGCATGATCTTGGCTTGGATTCTACCTTGAACTGTCTGCGTCTACAATTGATCAAATCACCGTCATTACACAACATGCAAAATATAAGCTGGCAACTCATGATGTTAAAATGTCTAGACCTTCTCTGTTGCCATCAGGAATCCCTGCACAGACACGACCAGATGTTGTTATCAAGTCTAAAGCTCCTCCTTCGTAACAAAATACTACTCCATAGGGTACAACTCTTGATGTTACTAATTCTGAAGTTGGTATGTAAATCAGAGATTTTTGATAAATTTTTATTTAAATAGTGATGTTGATAATACTTTTATATGTTCAGCATCTTGGATTGATGGTGTTGGTCGAGCGGATCTTCGTGGCAGTAATGTCAATTTTCCTTCTGGTAACATCTTCTATATATAACTTTTCTTTTTTTTATTTCTTAACTTCGTATATTTTTTCATTCACTAACATTCTGTAATTTAAGCTTCATGTCGACACGAGGGTGATCTTGGCTTGGATTCTGATTTTGAATATGCTGACTCTCAACTTGATCTAATTGCTGCCATTACACAAGGAGGGAGACATAATGCAAATGAATCTAGAAATGAACTAACAACTCGTGATGTTAATAAGTTTAAACCTGACTCGTCGGTATCAAGAACTGTTGTCCAGAAACGAACAGATGTTGAAAAAACTACTGTAGTTTTCACACAGAAAAGGCGCCCTGCAGCTGTAAAACAGTCGTTGTTTATGAATGACTGGCAATCTGGTGTAAGTGTGGTTGGAGGATCCTTGAAGGTTATCAAAGGAAGATTTTCATTTGTAAATGGCATTTTAATAAATGTTGTTTTTAAGCTTACGAGTGCATTCTCAAATTTTGTTAAAGTAGAAATGCTATTGGGGGAATGTGTATTCGTTACCAGTTACTTTTGTTTTCAAGTTTTCTTAATTTTTACATATGTTTTTCTTATCCATATCTTCTTTTGTATGAAATAGGGAAGTATATTTACCTGATGCTAAGAATCTGGACCCTTGTTTTGACTTTAAAGTTGAACAAATTGATGATAAGACGTTTTTTCACACATTAAACTTTTCTGGCAGGCTGTTGTCTAGGTCAATATGTGTACTGCTTTTTATTTTTATTTTTATGTTAGTTAATGCATACTGCTAGTGTTAGTCATATTTTCTTTCCTTTTTTGTACTTTTTATTCTATTGTATTATTTTCAGGTATTCAATTCAATACGATGCTATCAGAGTATACAGTATACTTTAATAGTATATGTATATAATTTTGTCCTTTTGTTACAGAGCTTGAATATTATATTCTACTTTTTAGGAAGAAGGCAAAATATGAAATTAATATGCCAATCAAGATCATAACTATAGATACCCTTTTTAATAATATCATTCATAGGGTTTATGCAGAATTTGTAAAAGGTGGGAAAAATATCATTTGATTGATAGATCAAATGATATTATGGAGTACATGAAAGGATTTCGGATGTATTGCAACACTCCGAGGCACCAAGTTGATCATGTACTCTTTCCAATTAATTTGGCAGAAAAGTGGCATTGGATATTGGGTTGTGTATGATTCCATAAGATATATTTTTATGTATATGACTCGCTACGTAGTCGAAAGAACAAAAAGTTATTCAAAAGGTGGCATAGGCATATGCTGTGTTGATCCCCATATTTCTGGTTAGCATTGACTTTTATAATCAAAGAGGAGATATTGTAGTAGAAAATAGTCTGCATATGGAAAAGGAGTTGACTGATCCCTTTTCAAATTGAATTGCTTACAAATCTGCCAACACAGTTAAATTCATAAGAATAATTACTTTTTTTACTTTATTTTCCTCATTCATATTAACATTTTCAATACTAATCGATTTTATATTTATATTTACTTATTTTATTTCAGAGATTGTGGAGTATATGTTGCATGCTTTGCTGAGTACATTATTGAAGGTCTTCCAATCTCTGTTGATAATTTTGATGTGGATGGTCTTCGAGCTAGGTTTGTATACTATTGTGGCACTATGGGAGGAACAAGCAGCTGCATGGTGAATCAAGTGAGTCTGACACTCCAGGAGTAACAAAAAAGACTCGTGGAACGAAGCACAAGAAATAGTATAGGACTATCTTTTCTTTTAGTTAATCGTAGCATGAAAACTTTGCAGGATTTTAATAGTATTTGGTGAAGTATGGTAATTTGTATTAGTAGATTGTAAAACTCTAGATTTTAAAAGTGTGTGTTCTAGGAATACAATTGTAATATTACAATATGTTGCTATAACAGTTTTTAGTTTGGAATATGTGTTTTAATTTTGGAATCTAACTTCAGATTGTTTCATTTTGAAAAATAGTAGCAGTTTTAATTTTGGCAACATATTTATTTGAATGAGAGGAAATATTTTAGAAAGTGAATTGAGTTTGGATTTGTGTTGAGAATAGTTTTTAATTATAGTTGAATCTGGTATTTGTTTTTACATGTTAGATTATATATTTACCTGCTTGCACATGAGTTGCAAAGTGTGTCTATTATGCTAAGAAATTCTCTGCAAATTTTGCATTGCTGCACCAGTTATATTTTGTAAAGATTTTGGTTCAAGTACATTAGTGTAGTAGAAGTATATACCAATTAGGTATACAAATATACTATTTGAGTATCACATTGTATTTGAGTACCTTTTTCCTGCAGTAACTAGTTATAAATGCATTTCACTTTTATATACTAAAATACTGACATGAGCTACAAAGTGTTAAGAAATTTTGTACAGATGTTGCATTTTGGTGCACCACTTGTATTCCTGCATAGATTTTGGTTTAGCCATATTAGTGCAATACAACTATATACCAATAAGGTATACAGATATATATCATTTTGTGATAATATTTGAGTACTTTTTTCTCTACAGCAAATAGATGTAAATGCATTCGACTTTTATATACTAAAATACTGGCATGCCCATTTTATTAAGAAATTCTGTAAAGATGTTGCATTTTGGTGCACTTGTATTTCTGCACAAATTTTGGTTTAGCCATGTTAGTGTAATACAAGTATATACCAATAAGGTATACATATATACTATTTGGGTATCACATTATATTTGAGTACCTTTTTTTTTGCAGCAACTAGATGTAAATGCATTCCACTTTTATATACTAAAATACTTACATGAGCTGCAAAATGTGCCCATTTTGTTAAGGAATTTTGTACAGATGTTGCATTTTGGTGCACCACTTGTATTTCTCACAAATTTTGATTTAGCGATATTAGTGCAATATAACTATATACCAATAAGATATACAGATATACCATTCGGGTATCACATTGTATTTGAGTACCATTTTTCCTATAGCAACTGCATATAAATGGCTTCCAATTTGTTATACTAAAATACTGATATGATTTGCAAAGTGTGCCCATTTTGTTAAGGAATTTTATACATATGTTGCATATTTGCACATATTTTGAGTTTAGCCATAATAGTGCAATACAATTATATACCAATAAGGAATACATATATACTATTTGGGTATCACATTGTATTTTGAGTACCTTTTTTCCTGTAGCAAGTGCATGTAACTGGCTTCCACTTTTATATACTAAACTACCAAATAAGCAGATTCTTATTGAAAACACAAGTACTTTCTTGAAAAAGTAATTTGGCAAACAATCACTATACCTAATATATGTCAAGTGCAAGACATGCATTTTATTTCTTTGCAATTTAAATGATATGATTCTACGATATATCAGTTCTATAAAAAACATTGAAGCTTATATCAATATCTCTTTGAAATATTTCTACACGTTCTCCGGTTGTGTCCTTTTTTTTCCACATAGTGCACATGTAACTGTATAACCTTCCCAACCTTCTATGCCTATCTTCTTTTTAGGTCTTCCTGGTCTGATTCTTTTTTTTTTGGTGGTAGTACCACATATGAAGAGACATGTTCTAGAATTTTCCACGTAGTTTTATTCGACAAAGGGTTTACTGGTATCCCATATATTTTCAGCAAGTAGTCTTTGTTGAAGTAAGCCGAGCAATACTTGTATGCATCCATATGAAATTTTTGTATAACTGCCATTGCATGTGAACATAGAATATCTCTAGCTGAAATATTCCACAAGTGCAATTTTTTTCATGTAGGCGCACCACATTTCTTGTTTAGCCATCAATGACTAAATGTAAGAACTCAGTTGATGGAAACACCTAATATAATTTTAATTTAAAAAATTCATTAGCTAGGTTCAATCAAGATTTGCTTCTCCAGAGTGCCAAAGGCAAGCATGACATTATTATGGCTGTGTGAAGTAATAGTATTTTTAATAACAATATGCAGTTATTTAGTGAAATTTCTAAGGTGTAGAAGTAAACTACAGTACATGCGGTGTTGATATGATTTTGAAAATTCCTATTGTCGTTGCATGTGACGAGATAGTATTATCTGCCAATATTTTTTTATACTTTTTTTCGATCTTCATAAATGATTCCACGACATTATTCTGAGTGGTATAATTCTATTTATGAATCAAGCTAATCATAAAGTCAAGCAAATTCACAACAGGGTGGTCTTTTGCGTGCTTGTTTGTTGTATTTAGTGATTCTGCAATATTTGATGTCATGGTCATGGTTCTATTTACCTTGGAATGTGCCCGGGACCATTTATCATATCCAATATCCATCAGTTTACTATCAATAGCTTCTAATTCTGCCATATGACTGTTGAATTCTTCAACTGTGTATGCTCTTGCTAACACAAAGTGTACTTCTTTGATTTATTTTTAGCTCTTCCTAAAGTTCGTCTTTATATTGTTCCATAGATGGAACATACATGCACAATGAGGGACTTCTAGATAAACAATTGAAGTTGTTCTCCATATATCATCATGCATGTCTGATACAATGCACATTCCCTCTCTTTGTCCATAGGTTTCTCTGAACTACTCAAAGAACCATTCCCACGATGTATCGTTCTCCGAATCAATAATTGCATATGCAAGGGGGTAGAATTTGTCTTGTAAAACCAAGTAAAAAACTATTAGTTACAAGATACACTATTAATATATCATTTCATATAGTATTACAGTCATAGGTAGGTGCAGGTATGTAGCAAAATAATTATATATTCCGTTGGTATACTTATATACCATATTGGTATCATATGATACTGAGGATCTTTTTTGCTGCTTAACTGAATATAATTGGATTGCATTTTTAAAATAGTAAAGTACATCAATAATTCAATACTGATTCTGAAACTTTTTTTCTTACCCTCTGCGTCTTGCGTGGAAGCCGTGAGTATGGTCCCGTTGTATGTTGACTTTAAAAAACTTTCATCAATTACAATTGTTGGCCTACAATAGATCCAACCTCTAATCAATGCATATATCTCAATGAATGCATACAAGAAGCTTCCATCTACTTCAGTGTGTAGTCATATCATTGATCCTGGGTTAGCGTACTTTAACATGTAAAGGATATGTTGGTATTTTCTTGTATGACTCACTCGGTGTTCCTCTCAACAATTGCATTGCTTTTTCTTTTGATCTCCATGGTTGCATGTAGCTTAAGTCAATACTATATGCTTTTTGGATGTCTCTATGGATATATGTTGGTTTATATATAGTTTTGGGGTAAACAAGCTTATCTTGTACCATAATCTTGGGCTGAAAGCAGTGACGAGCTCAGAAACAACAGTCAGAGATCAATACCAATAACCAGTAACAGTTAAGAATATAAAGGAAATAGTAGAAGCAGGTAGCTCAATGATATTATGTTAAGCTTGTTCACATTTCAGAAATTTAGCCATGCTTTCCAAATATAACAGTTTAAGCCCAACACGGATACGACACTTCATTTACCAACTAGCATGAGGAAGGTATATCTCTATGCCTACATGTCAAATATACATGTCAAATCTATAATATCAGAGTGACACCATTAAGACTAACCACACATCAACACTTAGCACTATACGGGTGCCTGGCATAACTGCCCATCCTCAAGCACGTATATAAAACATTGTGCCTGCGCCCACTGCTGGTATGTCAGACTCCGAAGGGGCGAATCCTGCCCAAGCGCTAATTATAATCTCATAGACCAAAAATAGGGCCTGGTGCACACGTCTCCCTAAAACAATAACGCTTAGCCCAATATGAGCCTGGCGTACGCGTCACCTCAAAATAAATACCAAATCGGCACAATGGCCCAAACTCAGTCATCATCAAGTCTCAGTTAACCATATCTCACAATATAAAATTTCAACAATGTTACACATATGAAGAATCAACAACATGTGAGGAATCAAATAAGAACATACTAAGACAGAGATAACATACACGGATGTAGCATCATGACTGAAGTATGTGTACAATTAAGGCAAATAGCTTAGAAACGACAAGAATAGTCCTATCAAGTCTCAAATGAATAACATATAGCCTAAACGTGATTTCTAACATGAATCAGAGCTCAGATGATCGTAAAGGTTTAGAAAACATGGATATAGCAAGGCATGATAGCAAAACAATCCCATGATAGCCTAAAAGCCACCTCTAATCATGAACACTTTAGTACATGCACACGCACTCGTCACCTAGCATATACTTCACCCTAATACCTCTCGTATAACATAGTTTCCAAAGTTAAGTACCCTCATATTCGAGTTTAGATATGTTACTTACCTCAAAGCACGCAAATCAATACTCCAAAAAGCCCTTGCCACGTGAATCGGCTTCTGAGCGACTCGAATCTAGCCAAAGCAACTTAATATCATCAATATAAACCATCGAAAATAATTCCAAATGATAAAGCTAAGTCTTAAATCAAATATGCAAAGTAAACTCAAAAGTCAACCCCGGGCCGGCACCCCAGAACCCGATAAACAAAATTGATAATCTTTATCTATCAACAAAATTGATAATCTTTATTCACCTCTTCAATTGTAGCAAAAATCCTCTCAAACATCGCCTCCAACCGAGCTCCAAAATTCTAACTATGAGAACATGACCAAACCCTCGTTTTAAAATATTTTGCCCAGTGATTCTCGCACCTACGACTCACTTAACCGCACATGCAGTCCCGCATCTGCGGCTCCCTCCAAGTGTCAGACCATCTGCTTCTGCGGACATTCCATCGCATCTGTGATTCCGCTTCTACAGACTCCTTCTACATATGCGGTCCCCGACCTTCTAGCAACATTCCGCTTCTGCGGTCTCCTTTGCGCATCTGCGTATGCACACCTACGCCCTAATATCCGCATCTGTAGACTTCCTCTATAGTCTCTCCCCTTTGTTTTTGCGCTCACACGCCCGCATCTGCGGGCTCACAAATACGGAAATACCCTCGCACTTGCGCTCTTCTCGGCTTATGCCTATCCCGCATCTGCGATCTCCAGGCCACTTCTGCGGCCTCGCACCTGTGGCCAACCCCTCGCAAGTGCGATTGCACCAGAACCTGCAATCCTTCAGCCATTTCTCTAAGTCCAAACATGATATCCAACTCATCCGAATCACACCCGAGGCCCTCGAGACCCCATCCAAACATACCAATAAGTCCTAAAACACGATACGAACTTACTCGAAGCCTCAAATCACATTAAAAAAATACCAAAATCATGAATCGCACCCCAATTAAAGCCTAATGAAACTAATAAACTTTCAACTTATAAAACTCTTGTCGAACTATATCAAATCAACTATGAATGATCTCAAGTTTTGCATGCAAGTCCCAAATGACACATCGGACCTATTTCAACTCCAGGAACCAAAATCCAACCCGATATCAACAAAGTCAACTCCCGGCCAAACCTCTCACCCTTCCAAACCTTCAAGTTTCCTACTTTCTCCAAAAAATACCAAATAAACCTACGGACCTCCAAATCAACATTCGGACATGCGCCTAAGTCCAAAATTACCATACGAAGCTATTAAAACCATCAAAACACTATTCCGAATTCATCTAGACAAAAATCAAACTCCGATCAACTCTTTCAACTTAAGCTTTCAACCTTGGGATTAAGTGTCCCAGTTCATTCTGAAACTTCCTCGAAACCAATACAACCACCTTGGTAAGTCACATAACCACAATTAAATATAGAAGAGGCTTAGGGGAACGGGGTTGCAATACACAAAACGACTGATTGGGTCGTTATATTCTCCCCCTCTTAAACAAAAGTTCATCCTCGAACGGGTTTAGAATCATACCTGGAGTCTCAAAAAGGTAAGGATATCTGGTCCGCATCTCCTGCTCGGTCTCCCAAGTAGCCTCCTAGACTGGCTGACCTCTCCAATGCAACTTCAATGATAAGATATTCTTTGACCGCAGCTTCTGAACCTGCCGATCCAAAATAGCCAACCAGCTCCACATCATAAGTCAAATCCCCAACTAGATGGATCGTGTTGAAGTACAAAACATGTGAAGGATCACCATAATACTTCTAGAGCATTGAAACATGAAATACTGGGTGAACTCCCGATAGCCTGGGTGGCAAGGCAAGTCTATAGGCCACCTCTCCCACTCTCTCAAGCACCTCAAAAGGGCCAATATACCAAGGGCTTAATTTTCCCTTCTTCCCGAATCGCATCGCACCCTTCATGGGCGAAACTCTGAGCAGAACCTTCTCACCCACCATGTAAGCTACATCTCGAACTTTTCAATCCATATAACTCTTATATCTGGACTGATCTGTGTGAATTCTCTCCTGAGTCACCTTAACCTTCTCCATAGCATCACAGACCAAATCAGTGCCCAAAAATCTTGCCTCCCCAGGCTCAAACCAATCGATCGGAGAACGACATCTCCTCCTATACAAGGACTCATAAGGCGCTATCTGGATACTTGATTGAAAGTTGTTGTTGTACGCAAACTCTCCGAGCGGTAGAAACTGATCCCATGAACCTCCGAAATCCATAACACAGGCACGTAGCATGTCCTCCAATATCTGAATAGTGCGCTCAGACTACCCATCTGTCTGGGGATGGAATGTTGTACTCAACACTACCTGTGTGCCCAACTCTCGCTGCACCGCTTTCCAAAACTGGGATATGAATTGCGTGCCTCGGTCGAAAATGATGGAAACGGGTATGCCATGCAGGCGGATAATCTCCCGGATGTAAATCTGAGCCAAACGCTCTGAAAAATAGGAAGTCATCACCGGAATAAAGTGTGAGGACTTAGTCAACCGATCCACAATAATCCAGATTGCATCATATTTCTTCAAGGTCTATGGTAAGCTTACTACAAAATCCATAGTGATGCGCTCCCACTTCCACTCCGGTATCTCCAATATCTAAGTCAACCCTCCCGGTTTTTGATGCTCATACTTCACCTGTTGACAATTCAAACACGGAGAGACATAAGCAACAATATCTTTCTTCATTCTCCTCCACTAATAGTGCTATTTCAAGTCACGGTACATCTTCGTGACACCTGGGTGAATGGAATAGCGCGAGCTATAAGCGTCCTCAAGGATCAAATCTTTCAACCCATCAACATTTAGAACACAAATCCGGCCTTGAAGCCGTATAACACCAGCATCACCAATCATGACCTCCTTAGCACCACCCCGCTGCACCGTGTCCCTCAACACCAACAAGTGAGGATCATCAAACTGGCGAGCCTTGATATGCTCCAACAACGATGACTGAGCCACAACACAAGTATAAACCCGGATAGGCTCCGAAACATCCACTCTCACAAATTGATTGGCAAAAGCCTGAACATCCATGGTTAGTGGCCTCTCTTCTACCGGTAAAATATGTCAAATTTCCCATACTATCAGCCTTCCTACTCAATGCATCGGCCACTACATTGACCTTCCTCAGATGATATAATATGGTGATATCATAGTCTTTCATCAACTCTAACCATCCCCGTTGCCGCAAATTAAGGTCTTTCTACTTGAACAAGTGCTGGAGACTCCGATGCTCGGTATAGACCTCACATGGTACGCCATACAAATAGTGCCTCCAAATCTTCAGCGTGTGAACAATGGCTGCCAGCTCTTAGTCATGCACAGAGTAATTCTTCTCATAAACCTTCAACTACCAAGATACGTAGTCAATCACACTACCATCCTACATCAATACCGTGCCAAGCCCAATATGCGATACATCACAATACACAGTGTATGACCCCGTACCTTAGGCAACATTAATATTGGGGTTGTAGTCAATGTTGTCTTAAGCTTCTGAAAGCTCACCTCACACTCGTCGGACCATCTGAAAGGAGCACCCTTCTAGGTCAATCTAGTCAAAGGTGTAGCAATGGATGAGAAACCCTCCACAAAATGGCGATAATAACCTGCCAAACCCAAGAAGCTTCGAATCTCTGTAGTCGAAGACGGTCTAGGCCAACTCTAAACTGCCTTAATTCTTTGGATCCACCTTGATCCCCTCACTAGACACCACGTGCCCCAAGAATACCACTGAATCAAGCCAAAATTCACACTTGGAGAATTTAGCGTATAGCTTCTACTCCCTCAGTCTGGAGTACGATCCTCAGATGCTGCTCATGATCCTCTTGGTTGCGTGAGTACACCAATATATAATCAATGAATACTATGACGAAGGAATCAAGATTTGGCTGGAACACATTATTCATCAAGTGCATAAAGGCTGATGGGGCATTGGTTAGCCCAAAAGACATCACGAGAAACTCATAATGATCATAGCGGGTCCTAAATGCCGTCTTAGGAATGTCTGAATCCCGGATCTTCAACTGATGATATCCCGACCTCAAATCAATCTTCTAAAACACTCTAGCACCCTGAAGCTGATCAAATAAGTCATTCATGCACGGTAATGGTCACTTGTTCTTAACTGTAACTTTGTTCAACTACCTGTAGTCAATACACATCCTCATAGTACCATCTTTCTTCCTCACGAATAGAACCGATGCACCCCAAGGTGACACAGTAGGCCTGATGAAGTCCTTATCAAGTAATTCCTACAAGTGTTCCTTCAACTCTATAGGTGTCATGTGGTACGGTAAAATAGAGATAGGTTGAGTGCCCGGTACCAAGTCAATACCAAAATTAATGCCCCTATCGGATGGCATACCCGACAAGTCTGCTGGAAATACATCTAGGAAGTCTCTCATTATAAGAACAGATACAACGGTAGGAGTATCAGTACTAACATCCCTCAGGAAAGCCAAATATGCCAAACATCCCTTCTCAATCATCTGTTGAGCCTTCAATGTAAAATCACCATACTAGGAACATAATCCAGGGAGCCTCTCCACTACAACCTCGGCACCCCCAGCATCACCAACTTCACGGTCTTAGCATGACAATGAAGAATAGCGTGACATGGCAAAAATCAGTCCATGCCCAAAATCATGTCAAAATCAACCATGCTAAGCAGTGAAAGATCAACGCTTGTCTCATAACCCCTAATAGTCACCACACATGACTGATATACGCAGTCTGCAATAATAGAATCACCCACCGGTGTAGATACATGAATATGCATAACTAAGGAATCACGAGGCATATCTAAGTAACGAGAAAAGTATGATGACACATATGAATAAGTGTAACCAGGGTCAAATAGTACGGAAGCATCCCTGTGGCACACTAAAAATATACGTGTGATCACAGCATCGGAAGCAATTTCCTCCAGTATGGCGGGAAAGGCATAGAAACGAGCCTGACCACCACCTGCCTGACCTCCCTCTCTGGGGAGACCTCGACCCGCATTACCTCCACCCCAAGCTGGCTCAGCGGGTGGTGTAGCAACTGGTGTAGGAGTTATAATATGGCCTCCCTGCTGCACTAGACCTCTATAATAATGAGGAGAATACTTCCTCACATGCCCCAACTCTCCACAATCGTAACAACCTTGAACCAGAAATGACTGTGGAACCTAAATCGGGCCCTGAGTACTAGAATAACCATTGGAAGAACCCGGTACTGACAAACCCTGAACTAATGGAGCACGGTATGAGCTCTGAGTTGGGAGTTCACTGAAAGAAGACTAAACTGGATGAGTGTTGTATGAACCGTGGCTAGCTGATGAACCACGAGGAACCTGATGAGCCATCTGAGCGGGCCTATAAGGACGATCTCTGGTGTAATGTGACTGACCTCCAGTCGAGGTACCACTTAAACCACCTAAACCACAGGGCATCTTGCCGTCCCACTCCTTGCTTTCAAGCCCGCAAACCTGCTTCAAGCACCTAGCAATCTCGACCACCTGGTCAAACCTAGCATCTGTCTCGGCCTCTCGAACCAAACTGTAACGTAAGCCATAGTTAAGGCCATCAATGAACCTCCTTATCCTCTCTATCTCTCAATGGGAACCAACCATATAGCATGATGGGCCAAATCCCCAAATCTCATCTCATACTAAGTCACAGCATAGCTCCCTGATGTAGCTTCTCAAAATCTCTACGCAGCTCCTCTCTACGAGTCTGTGGGACAAACTTCTCTAAGAAGATAACTAAGAACTCATGCCATGTAATTGCCATTGTGCCAACTGGCCTCCTCAGCTCATAAGTGTCATCTAGAAAGTAGTAAATGCAACTCCACTGATCTCCAAAATACCCACTGTGCGAAGAATCAGCAGACACCTATCTAGAAAATCCTAAGTATACTCAAACTCCTCTCCGCTGATCTCTGGAGGCTTAATCCTCCCAAACTGCTCCAACCTCTTCTACTCCTCATCACTCATAAGTGGACCAACCTTGGTCCAAGCATCAACAGCTGGCTGAACTAGTAATACCCTCGTTGTTTGATGACCTTGAGCTAGCTGATACAGAGTACAGGCAGTGGGATTTTGGGCACCTCCCCTAGCCTATGAGGTAGCCGGTGCAACTGGAATCGAAACTGTCTGAGCCAGGCTCATGCACACAGCCAAAATCTGGGCTAAGAGTCATGAGGGCCAGGCATAATGATAGGCACTGCCGGTGCCTGAGCTGTCCCCACCGGCTCAACAATATCTGCTACATGCTCCTCAACTAGAGCAACTGGTGGCTCTACATGTGCTACTCTAGTTGTAGTACGAGCCTCACCTCAGCCTCTACCGTGACCGTGACCTCGTCCTCTTGCGGCCCTAATGGGTGGTACTGGGGGTCATCCACCTGATCCGGCTGCACATGTTCTCACCATCTATGAGAGAATAGAAGAGTCAAGGTTCAAAGTTCGGAAATAACAAATTCGCATGACAAGAATGTAAGAAAGTGAAGTTTCCTAATAGTTCGGTAGCCTCTCAAAGATAAGTACAGACGTCTCTGTACCAATCCTTAAGACTCTACTAAACTTGCTCATGACTCGTGAGACCTAAGCAACCTAGTGCTCTGATATCAACTTGTCACGACCCAACTGCCACTGGAGCCGCAACGGCGCCTAACACTACTTATTAGGCGAGCCAACGGTCACATGAGAACAACAAGTTTAATAAAACAAGGTTTAATAAACTCAACAATGGAAATATCATGAAATAGCTGAGAAAGTAACAACAATACTGCTACAAAGATCCTAAAGATCTGGTGTCAATGAGTACATGAGCACTACTGAGTATCAAAATACAAGGGCAAATTCTCAATTCAATTGTCCGAATAGTAGAACAGTAATCATAGAAATAATGAAAGAGAACTTCAAGGTCTGCGGACGGTATAACAGCTACCTTGTAGTCTCCCAAAAGCTGGTTGCAACAGAACTCAAGAGATCACCTCGTCCAGAAGTACTTGGATCTGTACACCAAGTGCAGAGTGTATCATGAGTACAACCGACCCCATGTACTCAATAAGTAACAATACTAACCTTGGGCTAAAAGCACTGACGAGCTCAAAAACAACAGTCAGAGACCAATATTATTAACCAGTGATAGTTCAGAATATAAAGGAAATAGTAGAAGCATGTAGCTCAATGATATTATGTTTAGCTTATTCAAATTTTAGAAATTTAGGCATGCTTTCCAAGTATAATAGTTTAAGACAAACACGGATACGACACTTCATTTATCAACTAGCATGAGGAAGGTACATCTCTATGCCTACATGTCAAATATACATGTCACATCTATAATATCAGAGTGACACCATTAAGACTAACCACACATAAACACTTAGCACTATACGGGTTCCTGGCATAACTTCCCATCCTCAAGCACGTATATAAAACATTGTGCCTGCGCCCACTGCTGGTATATCAGACTCTGGAGGGGAGGATCCTGTCCAAGCGCTAATTATAATCACATAGCGCATATAATTGGGGCCTGGTGCACACGTCGCCCCAAAACAATAACTCTTAGCCCAATATGAGCCTGACGTACACGTCATCTCAAAATTAATACCGAATCGGCACTATGGCCCATACTCAGTCAACAACTAGTCAAGTTTAAGTTAACCACATCTCATAATATTAAATTTCAATAATGTTACCCGTATGAGGCATTAACAACATGTGAGAAATCAAATAAGAACATATTGAGGCAGAAATATTATACACGGGTGTAGCATCATGACTAAGAGTATGTGTGCATTAAGGCAAATAGCTCAGAAATGGCAAGAATAATCCTATGAAGTATCAAACGAATATCACATAGCCTAGACATGAATTCTAGCATGAATCAGAGCCCAAATGATCATACACTTTTACAAAATACGGATATAACAAGGCATGATAGCAAAACAATCCTATGATAGCCTAAAAGCCACATCTAATCATGAACACTTCGGCGCACGCACACACGCCCGTCACTTAGCTTGTATGTCACCCCAATACCTCTTGTATAACATAGTTTTCAGGGTTAAGTACCCTCAAATCCGAGTTTAGACATGTTACTTATCTCAAAGTGCACAAATCAATACTCTAAAAAGCCCTTGCCACGTGAATCAGCCTTCGAGCGACTAGAATCTAGCCAAAACAACTTAATATCATTAATATAAACCGCCGGAAACAATTCCAAATGATAAATCTAAGTCTTGAATCAAATATGCAAAGTCAACCCAAAAGTCAACCACTGGCCCGCACCCCGGAACTCGACAAAATTTACAAATTCCGAACACCCATTCAATTATGAGTCCAACCATACTAATTTCATCCAATTCCATCCACAAATCGACCCTCAAATCACCAAATGTCACTCTCCAAAAACATAGCCCAGAAACCCCAAAATTCACTTTAAATTCATATAAACTAGGTATAATAATCAACGGGTAATCAATATCTATCAACAAAATTGAATAATCTTTACTCACCTCTTCAATTGTAGCAAAATGCCTCTCAACAATCGCCTCCAACTGACCTCCAAAATTTCAACTATGAAAAAATGATCAAACCCTCATTTTAAAACCTTCTCCCAGCGATTCTCGCACCTGCAGCTTACTTAACTACACCTAGGGTCCTGCTTTTGCGAAAAAATGGCCGCATCTGCGGCTCCCTCCAAGCGCCTGACCACTCGTTTCTGCCGACATTCCATCGCATCTGCGAGTCTACTTTTGCGGACTCCTTCTGAATCTTCAGTCCCCGACCTTCCAGCAACTTACCACATCTGCGGTCTCCTTTGCGCATCTGCGCATGTGCACCTGTGCCCCAATGTCCGCATTTGCGGACTTCCTCTATAGCCTCTCCCCTTTACTTCTGCACTCACATGCCCGTATCTGCGGGCTCGCAGATGCGGAAATACCTTCACACCTGCGCTCTTCCCCAACTTCTACCTAGCCCGTATTTGCGATCACCAAGCCACTTATGCGGCCTGATGAGTGGGGATTTTGACTACTTATTGGCAACCTTTTGCTTTCGTTTTAGTCCAAAAACGTTTAATTGTGTTCCCAAAAACTGATGAAATATGCTTAATTGTAGAAATGGTGGAAAATGAGAATAAAAAAAGAAATCCATCTCAAGAAGGAGCAATCTGAACCAAGGATAAAAACAGGCACAAAAGCTCTAAAGTGCAGACCGCAGATTATCATCTGCCGCCGCATATTGTGCAGAAGAACTTGTCAGAGATCTGTGAGAAGTGCGGTCCTCACATGAGATGTGTGGCCGTAGAAGCAAGGGAAGGCCGGAAGTTCAGAGAACATGCATATCAAGTTCAACGGAAGTGCGGACCGCATAATTATTGTGCGGCCGCAGAAGATCAACAATGCAGGCGTAGTTGCATTCGTACGGTCCGCACATGGAATTGTGTGGCCGCAGAACCTCCAATAGGGCATTTTTGTCCGAAATTTTCAGCACTATATAAATAAAAGAGATTCACTTTTCTAGGTTAAGTTTTGACATCAGCAGCTACAG
This sequence comes from Nicotiana tomentosiformis, assembly GCF_000390325.3. NCBI lineage: Eukaryota > Viridiplantae > Streptophyta > Magnoliopsida > Solanales > Solanaceae > Nicotiana > Nicotiana tomentosiformis. The sequence continues at coordinate 43,414,703 of NC_090822.1, forward strand.
TAGGCGTTTCCTTTTACTTTTTTTAGTAGTTTTTGCCATTTTGCGCTTTTTGAACATTGATTTTATCATTTTAATTATCAATATGGGTTTAATTATCACTTCTTCTTCTTTCTCTTCCAATTTAAGCATGAGTAGCTAGATTCTCACTAGGGTTGTGACCCAACCCTAGTGTGTGAACTTAATGGGTGTTTGATTTATTGCTTGTTTATGGTTGGGTTTTGATTATCTAGCCTAGTTCTTGCTTTAATTTGAAGAATTAATGGTTGCAAACATTATTTCATGCCTATTTGACTTGGTATCTACTTGAGAAAGAGAGATTTAGTCTAGGAAAACTTATCTAGCAAGAAATTGGGTCAATCGAGAGATTGATAAGTCCAATTAAAGGGTTGAACCTAGAGATAGTAAAACCCGACTTGAGCTTATTATCAACTGCTTTGTTCAATACCCATTTGGACTTAAGAAAGCCAAATTGGGCAAAATCACTTTTTGACCGAGAGGTATCGAATGAGTACTTGAGTGTTGATAGCTATAATACATCCCGACCAATAAAACAAGCTTTAAGGCTTACAACCCATTAAGCGAACACCTAGGTGAAGGTCATAGCCCTAGGCCTTTTATATCATTTGAAAAATAACCAAAAACAATTTCCTAGTTTAAATGCTTAGTTTGTAATCTTAGTTTAGATTAGACCTAGAAACAACCCAAGTTTGTGGAAGTGCAATTTGAGATAATTCAAGCTCATACACTATAATATATATCCCTAAGACCTATTCATAGCTCCCTGTGGAAAATCGACCCCGACTTCTTGTTGGGTATTACTATTGCATCGACCATTTTCATATCCTCAAATAGACGAGTGAAATTGGACGAGATCAATTTTTGGCGCCATTGCCGGGGAGCTAAAAATAGTGTTATCTATATATTTAGGTGTGTTTTTGGAATATCTTCTTTTCCTTCCTTGTTACTAACATGTGAGTATTGTAGATGCAATCATGGCAAACAACGAGCTCGGAAACATAGCCGTGGGGATGTAGACATTGATGATGATGCAATGGATGAGGTCCCTCTTGAATATCAAGCCAATAGACGAGGCCGACCGCCTCAAGACAATGTGCCCGTTCCATCCCCACCTCCACCACGAGGGGCTCCACACCGGGTGTTGCCGAATGAAGGCTATGCAAGTGCTATAGTCCCACCCCGTATTAGGGGCAACTTTCAAATAACCAACGTGAAGCTCACTTTGCTTGAGCAACGAGGATTCTTCACCTGTGCACCGGGTCAAAATGCATATAAACACTTGAAGGGGTTCGTTGATACGTGTTGGGGGAGCAAACAAATAAATGTCTCTGAGGACGCTTTGAGGCTAAGGCTTCTTGTAACACCCCGGAAAATTTCGAAGTACTTAAGTGTAAAGCCCCGTAAAAGTTTGCAAAAGAAAGTAATGTTTCGTGGTGCCAAATTATTTTTACATGTTGAGTATTATTTTGCTCGGACTTTTTGGGTTGAACAATGCACCGGGCTCGGACTTTTTGGGTTGAACAGTTATGTGGACCGCATAGTGACCGCAGACTCAGGCAGATTTTTTGTCATTTTGGACACCAATTATGCGACCGATATGCGATCCGCATAACCATTATGCGATCGCATATGCGACCGCAGAACCTGTTCTGGAGCTTTATTTTTGGGTTTTTAAAACCCGACCTTACTTCGTTAAATACACATTTTGGGCCATTTTTGAGATATAATCTGACATTTTAGAGAGAGAGAGTGCCCTAGAGTTAGAAGGCATTCTTCAATAATTGTTCTTCAATTCTTGCTCAAGATTTGGAAGATTAAGAAGGGAAGCTCACTAGGTCTTCATCCTAGAGGTTAGATTCTACATCCTAAACCCTAATTTCGAAATCATCTAAAAATAGGTAATTAGCAAGATAATTTTTGGGCATGAGAGTTGATTATTTTACATGCATGTGATAACAAGGGGTGTAGGAAGATTGTTGAACTAAGCATGGTAAAGATTGGGTTGTGGGATGATGTAATCCTCCATAAAAGGACCTTGAAACCTTGTGCACACCTAGTGGTTGATAAAATGCTCAAATGAGCTAGAACCATGATCATCTTCCTAATTTTGATTCAGTTTATTATATTTCTAAAATAGATTGAAGTTGCTAAGAATTCTGGAATGTTTTAGAGTTTAAGAAAGCTCAATTGAGGTATGTTGGCTAAACTCTTCTCTTAGAATTGAATCCCATGATATTCATGTAAATTTTGTAAGTCCCGAGTGATTCATTATGAAACTGGCTATTCCGAGTAAGATTGGGTTGAAAGAAATATGTTCAACAAGCATCCCAAATGCTTTATTCATGTTATGTTACCAATTGAGGATGTGTTAAAATATGGGTTGTGCATTAATAATGTTTCGACTTTAAGTCAAGTTTAAATGAAAGCTATTATGCCAAATTTTGTGAAATATCTCTATGTGCCTTAGACTCTAAATTGCTCACATGTGTACTATACACCTTGATTTGAATTGTATTTATTGATGATGATAATGATGTTTGAAATTGATAAGGTGAGCATGAAATACTGAATATGGCCAACGTGCCAAGAATGATCTTATAATTATGGCCATTAGTGCCAATGAAATGAAAAGATGTGAAAGTATTATAAAATGCGATGATTGATATAAAAAGGTTGATGTCTCAAATAAGACAGCCTAGCCGATCGGGTTGTGATCGGACACCATGCCGCACACATGGTGGTGATTGTGCTGGAAATTGGTAATGATAGTAATTGTTGTTGATGTCTCTAATGAGATGGCCTAGCCGATCGGGTCGTGATCATACTCCGTACTAAATTTACGGTGGTATTGATATTGACAGTAATTGTGGTTGATTCTCTAATGAGATAGCCTAGCCGATCGGGTCGTGATCGGACTCCGTACTAAATTTACGGTGGTATTGGTATTGATAGTAATTGTGGTTGATTCTCTAATGAGATAGCCTAGCCGATCGGGTCGTGATCGGACTCCGCGCTAAAAGTACGATGGCATTGGTATGGTGAACATTGGTATTGTGAACAATGATATATCGATACTAAAAATCTCCCAATGTGAGATATGGAAATTAATTTGAACATTGTCTTGATCCTAAATTGAGGTTTGATGTTGATTAAGGCTTTCATTGATATTGATAATCTTGTTGTATTATTTGTCATTCTATTGAGAGGGTGTTTAGTTATACATACTAGTGCTATTCGACAGTACTAACGTCCCTTTTGCAGGGGCGTTGCATCTTTCAATGGATGCAGGTGGTTCCACAGCAGGAGATATTGGTCAGTAATAGCAGAGCACCTTCTTCCCAGCTGATTTGGTGAGCCCCACTTCATTCCGGGGTCATGAATCTTTTGTACTTTGTGTATTCTGTTTGAGGTATAGCCGGGGCCTTGTTGCCGGCATTATCATTGTACTCTTCTTTATCTATAGAGGCTCCGTAGACATAGTGTGGGTTGTGTATTGGTGCTGGGAAAGACAAACTATGCTATGTTGTGGTTGCATTACTTGTCCATTTAAGACTTTAAAAATGGTGAAACTTATGGTAAGGAATTGGTAATTGCAGACATGACCACTTTATTGTTTAATTAAGGAAAACATATATTCTTTTTATTCATGAATAAGTTTGGGTAGAAGGAATTTAACAGGCTTGCTTGGTCGGGTTCACTCGGTTGAGCGCCGGTCACGCTCCTCGGTTTTGGGGCGTGACAATTTTCCCCTTCTCTCTACGGGGGGAAAGCCTTAAATTGGTTGGAACGTTTGCCAAATCGTTCCAATCATACTTGGGATGAACTAGCGGAGAAATTTATCTCAAAGTACTTCTCTCCCGGGCACATGGCCGTTCTTGGGGATGAAATTCTAGCATTCATGCAAGAGCCTAATGAACCACTACACGAGATATGGGAAAGATATAGGACAATGGTGAAAGAGTGCCCCAACAATGATATGACGGAGAACATGATTCAACAAACTTTCTATCGGGGGATCAATACCACCAACCAATGTCTAGTGAATCAACTTGCCGGTAGGAACTTCATGACATGGCCGTACGCGGAGGCTTGTGATATTTTGGATGAAATGGCGGATACTTCATCGGCGTGGCAATTTAGAGCCACTGTCCCTCAAGGTGATCCAAATGTGATTCTTTTTCATAAAGAGTTACATGACCATGGGCAAGAAATAGCCGAGTTGACAACCACCATGAACCAATTGTCAAAGGCTCAACTTCAACAAGTGCAAAACCCGAGGTAATTCAATGCTATGGAGGGAGTCAATATGATGGTAAACAAGAGAAGAACTAGAAGTCCACAAGTGCAACAAAGAGTGGACAATTTTGTGCAAGATGATAGTGGGTTTGATCAAGGAGATTCTTACAATGATCAAGATGAAGGGGTCCAATATATGAACAACTTTCAAGGGCAAATAAATAACTACCAAAGCCCTAGTCAACAACAATGGAGACCTTCGAATAATCAAGGCAATTGGAATTCTAGCAATCAAGGCAATTGGAATAGTGGAAACAATCAAGGCAATTGGAGTGGAAACAATAACCAAGGGAATTGGAAATATAATAATAATCAAGGAAATTGGGGAGGAAACAACCAAGGCGGGTGGAACAACAATCAAGGAAATCGGGGGTCGGATTTTCAAAGGCCCCCGATGTACCAACAACCGAGCAACCACCTCCTTATCTTTCTCAAGGTCCTAGTTCCTCCAACAATGAAATGAGTCATATTGAGAACATGTTCAAGCAAATGATGGAGAAGAATGTCGATTCTGATGCCCAACTTGCTTCACACAACACATCAATCCGTAACTTAGAAGTGCAAATGAGTCAAATCTCTCAAGCTTTAAATTCTCGTCCTAAAGGGGAACTACCAAGTGATACGGTAGTGAACCCGAAGGGTGGGAACACTACAGAGCATGCCATGGCCGTTACTACAAAAAGTGGAAAAGGTGGGAATGCACCTACCTCAAGCCAAAGGCAACTTGTGGATTATGAGCAAGTGGTAGAAGAAGAGGATATCCAGAAGAATGTGGTGCAAGCAAATGATGAAGTGCAGATTGATATTGATGACACGATGGAAGAGACTCAAGAGGATGTGAACCCGTCTAGGGATCATGTGATTGACATACCGGGAACGGTAGTGCAAAAAGCTAAGGCACCATTGCCTAAGCCACCTCCTCCCTATCCTCAAAGGCTTGCCAAAAAAAATGGCGAGAATCAATTCAAGAAGTTCATTGATATGATGAAGAGTCTCTCTATAAATGTGCCATTAGTTTAAGCTTTGGAGCAAATGCCCAGATATGCTAAGTTTATGAAAGACTTGGTGACAAAGAAGAGATCGATGAATTTTGAAACTATCAAAGCCACTCACCAAGTGAGTGCAATTGTGCATTCGATGGCTCTAAAGTTGGAAGATCCCGGTGCTTTCATAATTCCTTGTACCATTGGAAGTGTCGAATTTACAAAAGCTCTTTGTGACCTTGGGGAGAGTATCAACTTGATGCCCTATTCGGTTTTCAAACATTGGGAATTGGGAAATCAAGACCCACATTTATGAGATTACAAATAGCTTACCGTACAATGAAGAGACCGTTGGGGGTGATTCAGGATGTATTGGTTCGAGTTGACAAGTTCATTCTCCCGACAGATTTTGTGATTATTGATTGTGAAGTGGACTATGAGGTACCGATTATTCTTGGTAGATCTTTCCTTGCTACGGGAAAGGCTCTTGTTGATGTGGAAGGCGGTGAACTCACTTTCCGGTTGGGTGATGAAAAGGTGGTGTTCCACGTGTGCAAATCTATGAGGCAACCGAATAGCAATGAAGTGTGTTCGTTCGTGGCCTTGGTGAACGATGTGATTATTAATGATACAAGTACCACGATTAATGTGGGTGACATGTTGGAGGCCGTTTTGCTAAATTTTGATGATGATGAAATGGATGGCTTCATGAAAAGTGTCAATTCTTTATAAGGGATGGGGTCATACAATTAGGCACCTCGGAAACTTTCCTTGGATCTCGAAAATAGGAAAACTCCTCCAACAAATCCTTCAATTGAAGAGTCTCCTATCTTGGAGTTGAAGTTGTTGCCTCCATATATCAAGTATGAATTCCTTGGCCCTTGCTCTACTTTACCGGTTATTCTTTCTTCTTATTTGACTAACGTGCAAGTTGACTCTACATTGGCGGTGCTCCACAAGAGGAAGAAAGTTATTGGGTGGACTTTGGCGAATATTCGGGGAATAAGACCTGCATTTTGCATGCACAAGATAAAGTGGTTAGATGTCGGGGTTATCTACCCCATTTCTGACAGTTCGTGGACTTTTACGGTGCAATGTGTTCCGAAGAAGGGGGCATAAGTGTGGTCACCAATGATAAGTAAGAGTTGATTCCAAAAAGAATGGTGACCGGGTGGAGAGTGTGTATGGACTATCGGAAGCTAAATAAAGTCACAAGGAAAGACCATTTCCCACTACCCTTTCTTGACCAAATGCTTGATAGGTTGGCCGGCCGGGCGTTCTATTGCTTTCTAGATGGATATTCAGGCTAAATCAAATCCTTATTGCCCCGGAAGATCAAGATAAAACAACCTTTACTTGTCCCTATGGCACTTTCGCTTTCAAGTGGATGCCATTTGGCTTATGCAATGTACCGGCAACGTTTCAATAGTGTGTGATGGCGATCTTTACGGATATGGTAGAGTACTACCTTGAAGTCTTCATGGATGACTTTTCGGTAGTCGGGGATTCCTTTGATGATTGCTTGGAAAATTTGGATAAGATTTTGGCAAGGTGTGAAGAAACGAACTTGGTATTGAATTGGGAGAAATGCCATTTCATGGCCGAGGAGGGTATTGTCCTTGGCCACAAAATTTCAAAGAAGCGAATAGAGGTCGACAAGGCGAAAATAGAGGTGATTTCTAAACTTCCATCTCCAACATCCGTGAAGGGCGTGAGAAGTTTCTTGGGTCACGTGGGGTTCTACCGGCGTTTCATAAAGGATTTTTCCAAGGTGGTGAACCCCTTGTGCAAGATTTTGGAGAAAGATGCTAAATTTCACTTCAATGTTGATTGCATGAGAGTATTTGAATTGCTCAAGTTCAAGTTGACAACTACTCCCATTATCACTGCCCCAAATTGGAGCATTCATTTTGAGCTCATGTGTGATGCTAGTGATGTGGCGGTTGGAGCAGTTTTGGGGAAACGTATCAACAAGATCTTGCATCTGTTCTACTATGCTAGTAAGACCATGAATGATGCCCAAGTCAATTACACTGTGACCGAAAAAGAGCTCCTTGACATTGTGTTTGCTATTGAGAAGTTTCGCCCGTACTTTGTGGGTGCAAAAGTGATTGTCCACATGGATCATGCGGCACTTCATTACCTTATGATCAAGAAAGATTTCAAAGCCCGGTTGATGAGATGGGTGCTTTTATTGCAAGAGTTTGACATAGACATCCAAGACCGAAAAGGAAGTGAAAACCAAGTGGAGGACCACTTGTCTCGTTTGGAGGAGGAGGGGAGGCCGTATGATGGCCTTGAAATCAATGACTCCTTCCTCGATGAGCAACTCTTAGCCATTGCAAGGAAAGAGGTGCCATGGTTCGCAGATCTAGAAAATTTTCTTGTAAGTGGGATCACCCCGGATGAGTTCTCTTCAAACCAAAGGAAGAAGCTCAAACGGGATTGTCAAGACTATTATTGGTATGAACCGTATCTTGTCTGAATTTGTATGGATGGAGTGATTAGAAGATATGTACCGGAGGAGGAACAAGTTGAAATTCTTGGGGCTTGTCATTCTTCGCCGTATGGTGGTCACCATGGTAGAGCAAGAATGACAGCCAAAGTGCTAAGTTGCGATTTCTATTGGCCCACTCTTTACAAGGATACAAGTGATCTAGTCAAGCGTTGTGATGAATGTCAAAGGGCCGGTGGAATCTCAAAGAAAAATTAAATGTCCCTCACCGCCATTTTGGAGATTGATATTTTCGATGTGTGGGGTATTGACTTCATGGTACCTTTTGTGAGTTCTTGTGGAAACACCTACATCTTGATCGCGGTTGATTATGTGTATAAATAGGTTGAGGGCATTGCTCTATCCAATAATGAAGCAAGAAGTGTGGTGGCATTTTTGAAGAAGAACATCTTCACAAGATTTGGTACTCCGTGGGCTATCATAAGCGATGGGGGGTCGCATTTTTGCAACAAAGCTTTTGACACCTTGCTTAGCAAGTATGTTGTCACTCATAAAGTTACGACTCCCTATCACCCTCAAGCTAGCGGTCAAGTAGAAGTCTCCAACCGGGAGATAAAAAGTATTTTGTCCAAAACAGTGAATGCTAACGACACGGATTGGTCAAAGAATCTTGATGATGCACTATGGGCTTATCAGGCTGCTTTTAAAACTCCTATCAGGATGTCTCCATACCAGTTGGTTTGGAAAAGCTTGTCATCTTCTGGTAGAACTCGAGCACAAGGCCATGTGGGCTTTAAAGAAGCTAAATCCTTATTGGGTTGCAGCTGCTAACTTGTGGGTTGCATATTTGAATGAATTAGATGAATTCTGGTACCATGCATAAGAAAGTTCATCATTGTACAAAGAAAGAATGAAGTACCTTCATGACAAATAGATCCGAAACAGGGAGTTCAAGGTGAGCGATCTTGTTTTGCTGTTCAACTCACGATTGAAGATGTTTCCCGGAAAGCTGAAATCCAAATGGAGTGGTCCCTTTGAAATTGTGGGTGTGACACCTTTTGGTGCATTGGACTTGAAGAACAAAAGTGATGAGGTATTCCAAGTCAATGTACACCGGGTGAAGCATTATTTGGGACAAGCTGATGATGGCCACGTGGTGGTAGTGATTCATTTGAAGTGATGATAATCTGCATCGTGTCGCGACGTTAAATCAGGCGCTTCTTGGGAGGCAACCCATGTTTCTTTTTCTTTAGATAGGTCTTATTTTGTGCTAACTGGTTTTGAAGTATGTTGCAGGAACTGTGCTTAAAAAAATTGGCAAATATGGAAAATGTGCGTACCGCATATGTATTGTGCGGACCGTACAATTTCGAATGCTATAGCAGAAGTCAACTGTGGCCACACAAAGTGAGATGGAAAATTGCAAACTCTCTGAAGTTTGTCTGTCAGAGAAATGGTCAAAGTGCGGCCGCACAAGGAAATATGCGGTCCACACCAAAACTTGCGGTCGCACACATAATTCTGCAGACTGCAGATCAACAGAGGGAAATTGAACAACAGAAAATGGTTAGATCTCATGGTCGTGGTGATACATCAAAGGGGATGGGTAAACCTTCCAGAGACAAAGGCAAAAGCAATTTACCCCTCGCCCTCCAAAGAGTAATCAGTAAGAAAGCCGTAGCAGACCGACGAAGACAACTCGAGCCCTCCGAATCAAGTTCATATGCCCCGTCTAGGGAAGCATCGGAGGACAACTCAGTGCAAGAGCGGCCTGCTGTGCAATCACAGCCATAACCACTTCAGAACAAATACAGACTGAGAAACGAGCCTACCTCTTCTGAGAGCACTTCTGAGGGGTCGGAAGGTAACAGTCAGGCTTTAGAGCCTTAATCTACACATACCCCCGACGCACCAGTTACTACAATGGATGTGGATGAGATCCCGGATGATGGACGAAGGGGTGATACCAGATTTTCCGGCCTTGAGAGGTCGAAGAAGAAAGAAATTTGGGAATATAGGTTCGTCAGTCTAACTGTATTCAATGGTTTTCGAGAGTGGTGGCCGTTAAGATCGCTCACTCTTGAGCATCAGTTCTTGTTAAAAGATCATGATAAATACAACCCGGTGGTGTTGAGACAATTGCGGGAGTAGAATGGGTGGACAAGGTTCACTCAAAGTGTGGTAGATGCCAAAAAGTACCTGGTCCGGGAATTTTACGCTAATGAGGCACACATAGAGAAGGGGACCAAAGTGACGAAAGTGAGGAATCTGAAAGTGAGGTTTGACCAGAGCACCTTGAACACATACTTAGGGTTGGAGGATATTGAGTCGGTGCAATACTTGGAAAAGCTGGCTATGGGCGATGTAGCTCGCCCATGGCTAGATGAGATTCTGGCAGCTCTGGGACCACCACCACCATGGATCATAGCAGAGGCTCATATTCAGTGGAACACCCTAAATTTTGAGGCAAAGGGATGGCAGACATTTGTGTGTAGCAGAATAAACCCGTGCTAAAATGAAACAAATCTCCAAATCCCGCAGGCAGTGCTAGTCGCCTCTATCATGGGTGGATTCCCAATCAATGTGGGTGCCGTGATGTCTGCCAACATGTCTTTGGTTGGCAGGAAAAGTGATAGCTCCTACCCATACCCCAACACTATCTTGGAGTACCTTACGGATGCGGGGGTGGAGCCGAGGAATTTTGACACAAAGGTTCGGCAAAGAAGCCTTTCACTTGGTACTCTCTGAAGGGCCTGAGGAACTCGAAGACTAAGGGTCAGCCGACTACTATCGTGGGCCAGTCTGATGAGCCTTCGGTGATAGCGGCAGAGTAAGCAGAGATGCCTTCCCCTCCAGCAGTGCCTTCTACCAGTACAACTGCCATGCCACCATCTCTTTCTTCAGGGCCTTTAGCAGCAGTTCCCTCCACCTCGATTTTAAGGTCGATGCCTATGCCCACTCATCCACTATCTGTTCTGCGAGTCTCCTAGACACTGACGAGCATCAACAACTGGATACAGATAGCTACTGCAAAGCTGTCTGACTTATCCAGTGATGTTGTAGCACAGTCATCCACCCCGACACCCCAGCTTCCTCCAACAGTGGAGGACACATTGAAGAAGATCTTGGAAAACCAAACAACCATCATGAACATCTTGGTAGCACATGGATCAGTGATTGAGGAGCTGGGGAAGCAGGTAAAGAAAATGATGAAATCCCAAGCGTCCAAGAAATCAGTTGACAGGTTGAGGAGAGAGGTGACCAAGATAGCAGCAGCTGGTGAGCTTCCATTCGATTTGCTCATAGGGTCAGACCCACGAGCATCAGCAGCTCCAGCAGCACCATCTGTTCTAGTGGCACCAACTGGCTAGTCTGAGGAGCCAGACATGGCTGCTGATACTGCTGAGACGGTGCGATAGATGTTCACCCACCCAGTTACTCCCAGAGCCGAGGATGATGAGATCCAGTTAGAGGAGACTGAGGGCGGTGACGCTGCTATGGACACATCCACATAGAGAGTCCTCTTCACTCTTACCCTACTTTATTCTTATTTTGTTAAGCATTGGGGACAATGCTTACTTTTATTCGGGGGGAGGGTGGAGTTTATTGGATATTTGGATGATTTGACATTTGGTTTGTAATAACTGATAACATTTTCCTTTTTCTTTTTATCATGTGTAGATTCTCCTCTTTCTCTCTCTATTGATGTATATATTTTCTCTTTTCCTCCCTCATTATGTACATTCATTATGCTTGCAGTAGCTTGCTTTGTAGCTTTTTTTGTTTTATTTTCTTATTAGTCAATGCTTAATTCAGTAGCTTCTTTTTAATCTAATAACTTATTTTTAATATAGTAGCTTCTTTTTATGTTTGAGTGGACAATAAGCCTTTGGTTTTCTTAATGCCACGGTTATTTCCAAAGGTAATTTTTGTGTGAACCGGGTGACTCTTCCCAACGATGGATGGCGTGACAACCTTCTTAAGGGATTGAGTCCGTTTTTGGTGTTTAGGTAAGAATAGTAGTAATAAGGAATAAAAAGACCTAACTGAGTCAAGCTCGAAGAGTCAAATATGCTTCACTTGGTACCAACACACTTAACTACGTGCTTATGGTTAGAAACAAGTTTTGTTTTGGAAAGAAATAGCTCTAGTTAGTGACATTGTGACTCCTGTGTTGACTTAGGCAATCATCGAGTGGTTTAGTCGAGCCATAGTGATTTTCAAACCTTGATTATGGTCGTTGTGGGCCCTCGACTCTATTCTTTTTAACAATCCAACTGTGTGAGAGGTGAGATGTTTTTGTTGCAAGTCCAAGTACCCGTGCAAATGGTCTAGAACTTGCCCTGAATGTGTTTCTAGGCAAAATTTTAAGTTTTGCTTGGCTTGAGAAGTGATTGTAGGCTCTCCTTGACCCGCTTGAAAATTTTCATGACCCACCAATATTGTTATCCCTAGTCAACCCATTTGAGCCTAAAACCCTTCTCATTTGATCAACATGTTACAAGCCTTTACCAGTTCTGTCGTGATCCTCTCTTGGAACCCGAGCTTTCCTTAATACTCTTGTGAAATAATTGACTGAAAATGTAAGTTTAGGGGAGAGACGAGGAGTTTGAAAAAGGTATCAAGGCACAAAAAGAGAAAAGAAATGAAGAGAAGAAAAGGCAAGAAAAAGAAAGAAGAACAAAAAGGAAAATGCAAAAAAAAAGTGAATAAGTTGAAGAGTTGAATGGATTACAAAGAATAGTAATGATGCAAGGCATGGAGAAAACAAAGAAGGAGAAAATGAATATCATAACTAAGAAGGACTGAAGCTAAGTCTCTCCAATCCCCCTATGGAAAGAAAATGTTCAAAAAGTTGGCAAAGCATGAACCGATAAGAGAAAATAAAGTGCTTAAGGAAAGATGAACCCATTCTATCATAGCATATCCAACCTTAGTCCAAAAGCCTTCATTGCATTCCGAAAAATCCCAATGTGATTTCAAGCCGTGCGAGCTTACATTAGTGGTGATTTACATGAGGGGCAAGCCTATGGTACTTAAAGCCGTACTTGTGACATTCTTTTGAGAGAGATGAGCGAACCTTTCACAAATCTTTGAATTGAGTGCTACATTCTTAAGTGAGATAAGCAAACGGGGAGTAGAAGAGGAGGAGTTTGGGATCCACAATGACCTATATGAAAGAGTGAGCATCCTTGATGAATTAAGTCAACTCTTGATACTTAAGAGTCACATTAGAACTATTTGTGCTTAAAAGTTTAACCCATTGCCTTGTTAATAATTCATAAGTGTGTGGATAATTGTTAGTCCTAATTAATGTTTGATTGATGCATTTTTTTTTCTGATTAGCTGGAATAGCTCTTAACTTGTGGAGGTGGGAATTACCTTATTTTCTTGAGGACAAGCAAAAGCTTAAGTTTGGGGGAGTTGATGAGTGGGGATATTTGCTACTTATTGGCACCTTTTTGCTTTCGTTTTAGTCCAAAAGCATTTAATTGTGTTCCCAAAAACTGATGAAATATGCTTTAATTGCAGGAATGGTGGAAAATGAGCCTAAAAGATGAAATTCAACTCAAGAAGGAGTAATCTGAACCAAGGACAAAAACAGGCATAGAAGCTCTAAAGTGCGGACAGCAGATTATCATCTGCGGTGGCAGATTGTGCAGAAGAACTTGTCAGAGATCTATGAGAAGTGCGGTCCGCACATGAGATGTGCAGCCGTATAAGCAAGGCAAGACCGGAAGCTCAGATAATATGCATATCAAGTTCAACGGAAGTGCGGACCGCACAATTATTGTGCGGCCGTAGAAGATCAGCTATACGGCCGCAATTGCATTTGTGCGGTCCATAGAAGATCTATGTGCGGCCGCACTCAAAAATGTGTGGACCGCATAAAGAGAGAGATGCGGCCGTGGCTCAGAATTGTGCGGCCGCAAGAGTCCAATCCCGACAAGCTGAAACAAAGTGCGGACCGCACATGGAATTGTGCGGCCGCAGAACCTCCAAAAGGGCATTTTTGTCCGAAAATTCCAGCACTATAAATAGAAGAGATTCACTTTTTAAGGTTAAGTTTTGACATCAGCAGCTACAGTAGACGTCTCCTTTTACTCTTTTTAGTAGTTTTTGCCATTTTGAGCTTTTTGAACATTGATTTCATCATTTTAATTATCAATATGGGTTTAATTATCACTTCTTCTTCTTTCTCTTCCAATTTAAGCATGAGTAGCTAGATTCTCACTAGGGTTGTGACCCAACCCTAGTGTGTGAATTTAATGGGTGTTTGATTTATTGTTTGTTTATGGTTGGGTATTGATTATCTAGCCTAGTTCTTGCTTTATATTGAAGAATTAATGGTTGCAAACATTATTTCATGCCTATTTGACTTGCTCTCTACTTGAAAAAGAGAGATTTAGTCTAGAAAAACTTGGCTAGCAAGAAATTAGGTCAATCGAGAGATTGATAAGCCCAATTAAAGGGTTGAACCTAGAGATAGTAATTTGAGTTTATTATCAATTGCTTTGTTCAATACCTATTTGGACTTGAGAAAGCCAAATTGGGCAAAATCACTCTTTGACCGAGAGGTATCGGGTGAGTACTTGAGTGTTGATAGCTATCATATACCCTGACCAATAAAATAAGTTTTAAGGCTTACAACCCATTAAGTAAACACCTAGGTGAAGGTCATAGCCCTAGGCCTTTTATATTATTTGAAAAACAACCAAAAATAATTTCCTAGTTTAAATTCTTAGTTTGTAATCTTAGTTTAAATTAGACCTAGAAACAACCCAAGTTTGTGGAAGTGCAATTTGAGATAATTCAAGCTCATACACTATAATATATATCCCTAAGACACCATTCATAGCTCCCTATGAAAAATCGACCCCGACTCCTTGTTGGGTATTACTAATTCATCGACCGTTTTCATATCCTCAAATAGAGGAGTGAAATTGGATGAGATCACGGCCTCGCACCTTCGGCCAATCCCTCGCAGGTGCGATTGCACCAGAACCTGCAATCCTTCAGCCATTTCTCTAAGTCCAAACATGACCCGCAACTTATCTGAATCACACCTGAGGCCCACGGGTTCCCATCCAAACATACCAACAAGTCCTAAAATACGATACGAATTTTCTCGAAGCCTCAAATACATCCAACAACACCAAAACCACGAATCGCAACCCAATTCAAGCCTATGAAACTAATGAACTTTCAACTTCTAAAACTCATGCCGAACTATATCAAATCAACTTTGAATGGCCTCAAATTTTGCATGCTAGTCCCAAATGACACAATGGACCTATTCCAACTCTCGAAACCGAAATCCAAACACGATATCAACAAAGTCAACTCCCGGCCAAACCTCTCAACCTTCCAAACCTTCAACTTTCCTACTTTCGCCAAAAAGCATCAAATCAACCTACGGACCTCCAAATCAATATCCGGACATGTGCCTAAGTTCAAAATCACTATACGAAGCTATTGGAACCATCAATATACAACTCCAGAGTCATCTACATAAAATTCGAACTCCGGTCAGCTCTTTCAACTTAAGCTTTCAACCGTGAGACTAAGTGTCCCAATTCATTCCGAAACTTTTTGAAACCAATCCAACCATCCCGGTAAGTCACATAACCACCAACGAACATATAAGATGCAAAAAATAGGAGAATGGGGCTGTAATACACAAAACGACTGACTGAGTCATTACATGTGTCATCTTCTTCTTGCACATTAAAAGTGCCGATCATATCACTGGTTTCAAATTGTGCAATTTCAGATGAAACTGTAGCAACATCAAACACCGGAGGTGCTTGCATTTATAGTATTTTCAGCAAACGACACACATAGTGGGAGTGTTGTCATCCCTACACTTGATTTTTTCAATTCCATGCAAATACTAACGCTCATATCGCTACAAATTGTAATTGGCGGATATCCTTGAGCAGCATCATACTGAATAACTATTGTGCTATTGTCCTTCTGTAGGTGCTTTGCAATCTCTCTGAGAAGTTGTTCAAATTTCCAACAAGTTTTTATTAGAATTGAATCAACATGAAAGTTTATGAAATTATGGTTATCATCCCATTCTTCGTTGTGCTGCAACAAAATTGGTATATTTTCCATGGTTTTACAGAGTCTCAACTTAGATTATCAAACTAAACTGCTTTTATCTCAAAAATCGAATCTCAACAGAGCTATGATTCAAACCTCCAGTATCCAGATCTCCAGACTAAGAACATAATTTTCAATTAAAAATTCAGAAGTTTGAGCGCTAAACTTCTCTAATCTCCAAAATCAAAATCTGAACAACACGATGCGAATTTGAGCAACAAAAGTTTCAACATCTTTGAACTCAAATCAGTTGCTATGATTCGAACCAATTGAAAATATTTTTGCTTCAACAGAATTTGAGTGGAAAAAAGTCGGATTTTCATCTGCTATCATTCTGTTTTGGATCGCGATCTTCGAACCTTCAACAACAATTCTGTGATCTACAGCATTTGCTAGAGTAATCTCAGTTTTTTTGTGCGCTAATTGTTTGTGAAATTCTGTCAAAATTTGAGCTTCTCTTCCATTTTTATAGTTAGGGCATTAGGTGTTGATCGTTATTTTGGAGTTCCGCGTCTTTTAGCTTAAGAGCCCACTTAGGCAAAATGCCAAAAACTGCTTATTTTAAAAAGTACTTTTTTTCAGAAGTGCTTTTTTCAAAAGTACTTTTGAAAAACAATAGTTTGTATTTGATCAATTCATCTAAAAAGTACTTTTTGTAATATTTAGTAAACAAATTATTTTGGCAAATCTTTCTAAAAAGTACTTTTGAGTGTCAAATTACCAAAAAGGATAGTACCAAAGTCTTATAATTATTTTAAAGAGAAAAATGAACATAAATATTTATCTGAAGAGACTTTTATTATTTTTTATTTTCTTTAATTAAAATATAAAACATAAAGTAAACATATATATTAAATATTTAAATCATTATAATATATATAGTTATACCAAAGTATATAATATTTTTTTAAAAAAAATAACTTTCTATTTAACCAAAAAAGTTCATTACAAACCAGGAGTTGCAGACCAATTCCTTTACTATGTATGACAATTTAGTACTCTACTATCTTCTACTGACCAGTACAAGATTTTGCTGCCATATATATCCTATACACATCCTATTGACTATACAAGTTTGCAGAATCAAAACTACATTGGACTGTCACGCCCCAAACTCGGAAAGCACAACCGGCGCCCAACCGAGTAAACCCGGTCAAGCAAGCATGTTAGACGTTTTTTACCCAACGCACCCATGATCAAAAGAAGACATAATTTCGTTAATTAGATAGTAGGGAGATCATGTACACAATACTAAATCATTTCATTAGTTACTTCACTTTTAAGCCTTAAAATACACATATTCTTATAGTTTGAGTGGAACAAGTAATCAAAACACAACATAACTTGTTTGACTTTTCTAGCACCCATGTACAACCCACATAGTATCTACGGAGCCTCTAAAAGATACAAAAGAGTGTTATGATAGTGTCGGCAACAAGGCCCCAACTGTACCTCGAGACGTGATAATAATATGAACAAAAGATACAATATGTGACCCCGGGATGAAGTGGGGCTCACAAAGTCTGCTGGGAAGAGGATGTACCACTATCGCTGATCAACACTGCCTGCTATGGAACCACCTGCATCCATTTAAAGATGCAGCACCCCCGGTAAAAGGGACGTTAGTACTGTCGAATAGTACTAGTATGTAAAACTAAACACCATCTCAATAGAATGAATAATAATACAAGGGAGAACGGTCAAAAATTTAATAAGAGCTTTAAATAATACTAAAGCATCAAGTTAAGGATCACATAAGTTTTCAAGTCAGTTTCCATGTTATTAGGTTGGGTGATCTTTATTGCCGATATACCATAATTCACAATACCACCGTATTCTTACACGAAGTCCGATCACGACCTGATCGGCTAGGTCGTCTCATTTGAGACATCTACCATAACCACAATTTCATTATAATTTCCAGCACAGTCACCACCATGTGTGCGGCATGGCATCCGATCACGGCCCGATCGGCTAGGGCGTCTCACCCGAGACATTAACTTTTTCAGTCAATCATCTCACATCATACTTCTTTCACATCCTTTCGATTCATTGGCACTAGTGGCTACAATAATAGAGTCATTCTTGGCACTTGGCCATATTTTATAATTCTAGTTCCCCTTTCCGCATTCAAACATCATTATCATTATCTACAACAATAAGGCTTCCCATTCAAGACATTAAATTCAAATATGAGCAATTTGGGAATCTTAAGCACATAGAGGCTTTTCATACAATTTGGCATGACAACCTTTATTTCGATCTTGACTTAAAGTCTTAATATTTTTAACACATATTCCATATTTTGAACACATCCTCAATGATAAGGTGATATGATGAAGCATTTACAATACATATTGAGCATATATCCTTCAACACAAGCACATTCAGAATAGCCAATTCTATTATGATCAATTTGGGACTTACACCTATTACATGAACCCCGTGGGATTCGATTCTAATAAGAAGGGGGTTTAGCCAACATACCTCAATTGAGCTTCCTTTAAACTCTAAAATGTCTCGGAATTCTTAGTAACTTCGATCTATTTTAGAAATATAACAAGTTGGACCAAAGTTAGGAAGATGGTCATGATTCTAGCTCATTTGAGCACATTATCAAACACTAGGTGTGCATTAATATTTTTAAGGCACTTTTGTGAAAGATCCATCATTCCCTAACCCATTCTCTACCATTTGTATTTCACAACCTTCCCACATTCTTTGACAACACATGCATGCAAGATAACAACACACCACACCCAAGAATAGTCTTTCTAATTATCCCATTTTTTTTGTAAATTTTTGAAATTGAGAGCTAGGACATAGATTCTTACCTTTAGGATGAAGACTTTATTTGTTAATCCTCAATTATTGAGCAAGAATTGATGGATAATAGTTTGAAGGTTACTCCCCCACACTAAGCACTCTTTCTCACTCTAAAAGTATCAGAAATTTGCTCAAATTTGACTATGGCATTTGTTTTATCAAAGTAGGGTCGGGTTAAAAATGAAGCCGTGGGATAGGATTTGCGGTCGCACATGCGACCACATAATTATTCTGCGGTCCGTGAAATGACCGCATTAAATGGCCTTCAGAGTTGGGCTGGCCTGCTTCACTCTACGGCCATTATGCGGCCTGCAGACCTGTTCTGCGGTCGCATAATGCGCCGCAAAACCTTCCTCTGAAAAATTCCAAGGCTGATTGTGTGACAAAAGTGCGGCCCGCGAAATGGTTGTGCGGTCGCATAACTGGCCGCGAAATTGTCATAAAAAATGGCCCAAGTAGCTGCTTCACTCTGCGGCCATTCTGCGGCCCGCAGTGTGATTATGCGGCCGCATAATGGGCCGCGAAAATGACTAATTCTGCAAAATAGTTTCCTTCAACTCCCCAGCATACTGTTCAATCCAAAAATTTCGAACCCCGATTTTTAGGAAATATTTTTTGGGGCCTTACATCCTCCCCCACTTAAGATTATTTGTCCTCGAATGAGGATCAAGGCTCACTATTATCATCCTATGCAATTGAGTTTTCATACCACACACCAGCAGCTCCAAATTTGACTAACTCCCTGATTTTTCACAAATTTTGCTAGAGTTTCCTCTGTAACTAGGCCTATCCACCTGTTAGAGAGCCCCAGAAACACATCCTCAAAACATATATATAATCCAATGACGTAATATAACTCATAACAACACCAATCGTGGCCTCACATACAATATATTTAGAAAGAAGCACATTTACATTAACTGAACAAGTGATACATGAATCCATAGGTGACAGCTTTATAGAAATGTTACATAGCTTATACAAATAAGTAAGGATACTTCTTTTACATCTCTTCCTCGGCCTCCCAAGTAGCCTCTTCAACTTGCTGGTTTCGCCACAACACCTTCACGGAGGCAATTTCTTTATTCCTCAACTTTCGGACTTGCCTATCAAGAATGGCAACTGGAATTTCTTCATATGACAGTTCTCCATTAACCTCAATGGTCTCAACCGGCACAATAGCTGACGGATCTCCAACTACCTTCTTCAACATAGACACATGGAATACCGGGTGCACTAATGACATCTCGGTTAGTAGCTCAAGCTTGTACGCCACCTGACCAATCCTCTAAATGATTTTGAACGGCCCGACATACCTCAAACTCAATTTCCCTTTCTTTCCAAACCGTATTATACCCTTCATGGGGAAACCTTCAAGAATACCCAATCATCTTCCTTGAACTCTAAGTCTCTGCGACGAACATCCGAATAGGATTTTTGATGACTCTGAGCACTTTTCAATCGCTCCTTAATGATTTTAATCTTTTTCATAGCCTGATGCACCAGATCTGGTTCTATCAACTCAGCTTCCCCAATCTCGAACCACCTAATAGGAGATCTACATCTCGTACCATATAATGCCTCAAATGGTGCCATCTGTATACTAGCATGAAAGTTGTTGTTATAAGCAAACTCTATGAGTCGCAAATGATCATCCCAACTACCCTTGAAGTCAAGAACACAAGCACGCAACATGTCCTCAAGTGTCTGAATGGTTCGCTCTGTCTGCCCGTCGGTCTGTGGATGGAAGGTTGTACTAAGATTCACCTGAGTACACAAATCTTGCTAAAATGTCTTCCAAACATTTTGCCGTGAACTGAGCCCTTCAATCGGAAATGATAGAAACTGGAGTACCATGTAGCCTGACTATTTCCTTGATATACAACTGAGCATATTATTCTGCTGTATCGGTTTAACTGACAAGAAGTGTGCTGATTTCGTGAGCAGATCCACAATCACCCAAATTGAGTCAAACTTGCGCGGAGTGCGTGTTAATCCTACCACAAAATCCATATTAATCATTTCCCACTTCCATATTGGAATTTCTATGTTCGGTGCCAACCCACCAGGTCGTTGGTATTCGGCCTTCACTTGCTGACAATTCGGACATCTTGCCACAAAGTCCGCCACATTCCTTTTCATGTCACTCCACCAATAGACTTCCTTGAGATCATGATACATCTTCGTAGAACCCGGGTGCACGGAATACCTAGAAGTGTGAGCCTCGATCATGATTCTTTTCCAGAGACCATCTACATTTGGAACACATAGCCGCCCTTAGTACCTTAGTGTACCATCATCCATGCCAAGAGTAAAAGCCATAGTTTTATGTTTTTGAATCCCCTCCTTCAGTTGTACCAACAATGGATCGTCGTATTGCTTCTTTTTGACATCCACGTCAAGCAATGATTCAGCCCTATTTTGCAGAATTACCCCTCATTCACTAGAGTGTGCAAGACAAACTCCCAAGCTAGCTAACTGGTGAACCTCCTTGGCCAACAGCCTTCGACATGCCTCCAAGTGAGCCAAACTACCCATAGATTTTCGGCTAAGCGCATCCGCCACATTATTGGCTTTCCCCGGGTGATATAGAATAACGATGTCGTAATCCTTGAGTAACTCAAGCCATCTTCTCTACCTCAGATTCAGCTCTTTTTGTTTGAAAATATATTTTAAGACTCTTGTGGTCCTTGAATACATCCACATGGACCCCATACAAATAATGACACCAATTTTCAATGCAAAAATCACCGCCGCAAGTTCCAAGTCATGTGTTGGATAGTTCTTCTCATGATTCTTGAGTTGCCTAGAAGTATAAGTTATAACTTGCCGTGTTGCATTAACACACACCCAAGCCCGATCCTTGAAGCATCGTAATATACCACAAACCCATATGTACCCTCTAGCAGGGTCAACACCGGCGTCGTAGTCAATCTTGATTTCAACTCCTAGAAGCTCCTTTCACAAGCATCGGACCATTGGAAATTAACCGCTTTTTGAGTAAATTTAGTCAACAGAGAGGCAAGAGTAGAGAACCCCTCCACAAACTTCTTGTAATACCCAGCTAAGCCCAAGAAACTGCGAATCTCGGTTGGCATTGTAGGTCTAGGCCAATTCTTCACCGCTGCAATCTTTTGAGGGTCAACCTTAATTCTTTCTCGGGAGACAACATGACCCAAGAATGTGACAGACTCGAGGCAAAATTCACATTTTGAAAATTTCGTGTACAATTGGTGCTGATGAAGAGTCTGCAAAACTGCCCTGAGATGATCGACACGGTCCTCTCGACCTCGTGAATACACAAGGATATCGTCAATGAATACTATCACAAAGGAATTTAGAAAAGGCTTTAAAACCCGATTCATAAGATCCATGAAAGCCGCCGGGGCATTTGTTAGCCCAAAAGACATTACCAGAAATTCAAAGTGCCCATACCGGGTCCTAAAATCTATTTTCGGAATATCCTACTCCCTGATCTTCAATTGGTGGTACCCGGACCGTAAATCAATTTTAGAGAAGTACCTAGCGCCCTGTAACTGATCAAACAAATCATCTATTCTTGGTAATGGGTATTTATTTTTTATTGTGACTTTATTGAGCTGCCGGTAGTCAATACACATCCTCAGTGATCCATCTTTCTTCCTCACAAATAGAATCAGTGCGCCCCATGGTGACACACTCGGTCGGATGAAACTCTTCTCTAACAAATCCTTCAATTATTCCTTTAGCTCCATCAATTCTGTTAGTGCCATCCTGTAGGGCGGAATAGATATAGGCTGCGTGCCTGGCATCACATCAACCCCAAAATCAATCTCCCTGTCTGGAAAAATCCCAAGGAGATCATCAGGGAAGACCTCTGGAAATTCATTCACAACTGGCACAGACTCAAGTGTAGGCGCCTCAGCATCGGTGTCCGTAACCCGGACCAAATGATAGATACACCCCTTATTAATCATCTTCGTGGCTTTAAGGTAAGAAATAAACCTATCTTTTGGCATTACATTGTCCCCCTTCCACTGAACAACTGGCTCATTTGGAAATTCAAACCTCACAGTCCTAGTTCGGCAATCGAGCTTGGCAAAACATGAATAAAGCCAATTCATTCACATAATTATATCAAAATCGACCATCCCTAATTCAATGAGATCGTCCATGGTGTCCCGACCATGCACTGTGATAACACAACCCTTATAAACCCGTGTGGACATAATAGACTCGCCAATCGGAGTAGATACAGAGAATGGATCAGGAAGCTGTTCTGGTTCTATCCTAAATTCCATAGCAACATAAGGAGTAACATAGGACAAGGTGGAACCGGGATCAATAAGAGCATATACATCATGAGATTGGACCGTCAATATACCTGTGACAACATCTGGAGAAGCCTCTGCACTCTGGCGATCACTCATAGCATAGAAACGGCTAGGTCCTCCTGAACTCTGTGCACCACCCCTAACTGCACCACGCCCTGCTGGTGCTGGAGTGCCTCGAGCTGGAGGGGTGCTGAAGATGTAGCAACTGCCCTACCCACACCCTGGCGGGATGAACGACACTCCCTCTGAATATGACCCCTCAATCTGCACCGGTAACATATAGGTAGGTCCATGTAGCATATACCCAAGTACATCTTCCCACACTTGGGGCATGGGGGCCTCCGCTGCTACTGGAATCTCCCTCCTGATCGGCCCTGCTAGTAGGGCCCCTTGCTATCCTGATTGGGCCTGAAATGACTCCCTACTGTTGATTGGGCCCTGCTGGCGGTGCACTGGCTGAAGACTGGGATGGCCCTGATGACCCTCCCCTAAACGATGATCTTCCCCCACCAAATGACTCCCCACAGTTGCCCGCGGACCGGGCCTTGCTGGTACCCTCTCGCTCCATTATGTTCTTCAACTTACGGTTCTCTGTAGCTTGAGAAAACGCTACCATCTTCCCATATTTCATATCTAAATTCAAGGCAGCTGTAGCGGCCTCATTGATAACCAAGGGGCTAAGGCCCTGCACAAAACGGTGCACTCTAGCCTCCAGAGTAGGCAACATGAGAATGGCATATTTAGACAGACGCGTGAACTCCATGTGGTACTCCCACACACTCTTACTTCCTTGCTTAAGGTTCTCAAACTCTGCGGCACGATATGCCCTAGTCTCGGCCGGCAAGAAATAGTCCATAAAAGCGTCAGCAAACTCACTCTACCTCGTTGGAGGGCTCTCCTCCTCCCGAGAGTCCTCTCACAGCTCAAACCAAGAATAGGCCACCCCTTTCAGGCGATATGCGGCTAACTCCACTCCCTCCGTCTCAGTAGCGCGCATAACCCAGAGAGTCTTATGCATCTTATTAATGAAGTCCTGTGGGTCCTCCTCAGGATTAGCACCTGTGAACACCGGAGGATCCAACTGAAGAAACATGTTCACCTTGGAACCACTAGAATCCCCTTGTTGGCTGGAAGAAGTGGGTGAAACATTTGATCTCTGGGCTTGAGAAGCCACTATCTGTGTCAGCATCTGGATAGCTCCCCTAAGATTCCCGTCAGAAATACCAGAACCGGAAGCTGGGGCTGGAGGTGGAACCAGAATATCAGTTGGAAGAACCGCTGCACCCTCAGTAGGTGCAGGAACTGGTGTGGCCTGGTCAGGTGTAGTGGAATCAGGCAATGTAGCAGTCGGGGGACTATTTTCACCCCTCGGGTATTCACCTGCATCACCAAATAAAGGGTCAACTGCCAATCCTAAGGCGACATTGGCTCCTTGGCCAGTTCTTACTCTCTTCTTGGGTGCCATGTACTGAAAGCTAAAGGAATGCATGAGTTAGAGGAGGAACAGTTTCATAATCAGTTTTATCGCACGATCCACAATATCAAAGAAGGGTATTATTCCTAAATATCCAAGTAGCCCCCAACTTATAGATGTGGTCGACAATACACCGATAAGGAGGACTCTACTAGACACGGCTCCGAGACATCCTAGGACACTTTAAAACCTTAGGCTCTGATACCAATTTTGTCATGCCCCAAACTCGGAAAGCGCGACCGACGCCCAACCGAGTAAATCCGTTCAAGCAAGCCTGTTAGATGCTTTCTACCCAGTGCACCCATGATCAAGAGAAGACATAATTTTGTTAATTAGACAGTAGGGAGATCATGTACACAATACTAAATCATTTCATTAGTTACTTCACTTTTAAGTCTCAAAATACATATATTCTTATAGTTTGAGTGGAACAAGTGATCAAAATACAACATAATTTGTTTAAACTTTCTAGCACCCATGTACAACCCACACTCTACGGAGCCTCTAAAAGATACAAAAGAGTATTTTGATAGTGCCGACAATAAGGCCTCGACTATACCTCGAGACGTGATAATAATATGAACAAAAGATACAACACGTGACCCCGAGATGAAGTGGGGCTCACCAACTCTGCTGGGAAGAGGCTGTACCACTATCGCTGATCAACACTGCCTGCTATAGAACCACCTGCATCCATTTAAAGATGCAGCGCCCCCGAAAAAGGAGACGTTAGTACTGTCGAATAGTACTAGTATGTAAAACTAAACACCATCTCAATAGAATAAATAATAATACAAGGGGGAACAATCAAGAATTCAATAAGAGCTTCAAATAATACTAAAACATCAAGTTAAGGATCACATAAGTTTTCAAGTCAATTTCCATGTTATTAGATTGGGTGATCTTTAGTGACGATATACCATAATTCACAATACCACTGTATTCTTACACGGAGTCCGATCACGACCCGATCGGCTAGGTCGTCTCATTTGAGACATTAACCATAACCACAATTTCATTATAATTTCAAGCACAGTCACCACCATGTGTGCGGCATGGCATCCGATCACGGCCCGATCGGCTAGGGCGTCTCACCCGAGACATTAACTTTTTCAGTCAATCATCTCACATCATACTTCTTTCACATCCTTTCGATTCATTGGCACTAGTGGCTACAATAATAGAGTCATTCTTGGCACTTGGCCATATTTTATAATTCTAGTTCCCCTTTCCGCATTCAAACATCATTATCATTATCAACAACAATAAGGATTCCCATTCAAGACATTAAATTCATATATGAGCAATTTGAGAATCTTAGGCACATAGAGGCTTTTCATACAATTTGGCATAACAATCTTTATTTTGATCTTGACTTGAAGTCTTAATATTTTGAACACATATTCCATATTTTGAACACATCCTCAATGATAAGGTGATATAATGAAGTATTTACAATACATATTGAGCATATATCCTTCAATACAAGCACATTCAGAATAGCCAATTTTATTATGATCAATTTGGGACTTACACCTATTACATGAACACCGTGAGATTCGATTCTAATAAGAAAGGGGTTTAGCCAACATACCTCAATTTAGATTCCTTTAAACTCTAAAACATTCCGGAATTCTTAGAAACTTCGATCTATTTTAGAAATATAACAAGTTGGACCAAAGTTAGGAAGATGGTCATGATTCTAGCTCATTTGAGCACATTATCAAACACTAGGTGTGCATTAATATTTTTAAGGACCTTTTATGAAAGATTCCACCATTCCCCAACCCATTCTCTACCATTTTTAGCTCACAACCTTCCAACATTCTTTGATAACACATGCATGCAAGATAACAACACCCCACACCCAAGAATTGTCTTTTTAATTATCCCATTTTTTTGTACATTTTTGAAATTGAGAGCTAGGACATAGATTCTTACTTTTAGGATGAAGACTTTCTTTGTTAATCCTCAATGATTGAGCAATAATTGATGGATAATAGGTTGAAGGTTACTCCCCCATACTAAGCACTCTTTCTCACTCTAAAAGTATCAGAAATTTGCTCAAATTTGACTATGGCATTTATTTTATCAAAGTAGGGTCGGGTCAAAAATGAAGCCTTGGGATAGGATCTGCGGTCGCATATGCGACCGCATATTGATTCTGTGGTCCGCTAAATGATCGAGAAAAATGGCCTTCGGAACTAGGCTGGCCTGCTTCACTCTACGGCCGTTATGCGACCTGCAGACCTATTATGCGGTCGCATAATGCGCCGCAGAACCTCCCTCTACAAAAATTCCAAGGCTGATTGTGCGACAAAAGTACGGCCCGCGAAATAGTTGTGCAGTCGCATAACTGGTCGCGTAAATGTCATCAAAAATGGCCCAAGTAGCTGCTTCACTCTACGACCATTCTGCAGCCCATGGAGTGATTATGCGGCCGCATAATGGGCCGCGGAAATGCCTAACTTTGTAAAATATTTTCCTTCAACTATCCAGCGCACTGTTTAATCCAAAAAATCCGAACCCCGACTTTTAGAAAATATTTTACGGGGCCTTACATGGACAGAACATAGAAACTAAAATAATACTATGGAAACCAGTTCAATGCCTCCAAGTGCTTCTGCCAGCTGGGGTATAAATTTCCTTTGATGTGTATGTGGATTGAAATCTCTCTACAAATTCTATACGGGGATGAGCTGCCACTCTGAAATCTGATCTTGTTCCTATCTCTCCATATACAATATACCATCCAAAGACAGCTGAGACAATTATCCCATAGTCTTTCTTCTTCCTGGCACATGTGGACACCCATTTTACCTCTTCCTGCCATGTAGTTATTTGCTTGGGACATCCAAGCCAAGTCAATAGACTTTGTCAAATATTCTTTGTGTTACCATAACCAAAGAATAAATGCTCGAACTATTCATCATCTTGCCCACAGAAAACACAAGCTTGGGGTACTTGAATACCAAACTTCTGTAGCCTCTCGACAGTAGGTAACCTACCTTGTACAACCAGCCATAAATTGAATTTGTATCTAGGATGTAAATGTGGTTGTAAGGTTAGGCTCTTCCAGTGCACCTTTTGGAATTGAGGAATCTGCAGCTGATATAGCTTCTTGATGCCGAATCTTCCATCAGTGCATTGCAATTGCACCAGTCTTGAAGTCAGGCCACCTTGTAAGGTAGGTAGATCAAGAATAAGTTTCCTGAGCTCAAGGATTTTCCTCAAAACCTAGGTTGCATTCTTGTGTATGGACATATTATCCACAATCTGGTGCTTAATGTAATAAGCATGAATCTATCTGATCTAGAGGCAGTCTTTCTTCTTTGTGATAGACCATAGTGTTTTGCCACAACTGCTTTATTCCAGTTGTATAGATTTATAACATTCAGACCCCCAGCTCCTTGTGGCATACATATCTTCTCCCTGGACACCAATGCTTTCCTAGAGATATCTGCTTTGCATGTCCATAGGAATGTCCTGCATGTGGCTTTAATCATTTTCAGCACCTTCTTTGGCAATAGGAAGATTTGTGCCCAGTAGGATTGTACTCCAAAGATCACAGATTTGATAGGTTGCAGTCTTCCTGAATATGACATCATCTTTGATATCCAACAATTTATTCTGGCAGTGATATTTTCCACCAGTGGCCAGCAATGGTGAGTAGAAAGCTTCCTGGATGCTAGTGGTACACCAAGGTATCTAAATGGTAATATACATCAAAGTATATAATATTATCTAGTATAATTATTTATTATATTGTCATCATTCAGTATGAATTTAGAAGTCTGTTCCACAAATTACTATATATTGATAATCTACCATGAAATAATAAGCAAAGTCACTCACACATGATAATATTTATCAACAATTTTATCTCTAATTCTATCACACAAAGCCTTCATATTAGTAGAAGACTTGCCTTGCTTTTCGAAAGGAATACCAGAAGGCCCTTATCCTCCCTCAATATCTGCACTAATATCTTCATTAGCATAATAGTTGAATTCTTTATCGGTAGAAAAATATCGCCGGATGAAATTATATATAGACATGATAGTTGTAACAAGATGATTCTGAGTGTCAAACTTGAAAGATGACATTGAGCATAAAATAGAAATAATTTTAAATATATAAAAAAATATTATTTTTGTAAAAAAAAATAGTTAGGTATGTTTAAATTCAAATTCAAAAAGAGTAACTAAGTATTAACAACACATAATGCATAATTTAATTTTTTAAAAATTTAAGGTAAAAAAAAACTAAGTATTACCTAACCTAACTAACTTTGTCCTAAATTACCAAGTGACCTATTGTGAGACTGTCACTTAGCTAAATGTGGAGACTTTTTCTTCTTTTTTTAATAATATATAGATTATGCGATGCAATTATACATTTATTACCTATTTGTAGGTAATTTTCACAAATTAGATTTGATAACTGTTTTAAAGATTCGGGAACTAATACCCTATAACAGAAGAAATTATAAATGATTATTTCTAGGAAGAGAATTGATAATCCAAAGAAGGATGTAGATAATTTGCTTTAGTGTGAAAAAAGAAGAAGATAATTTGGAAAGTTACAAGACATTACACAAAGAAAAAATCAAAAATAAGAAAAGCCAAAAAAGAATTCGGAAAGTTACAATATATACATATATATGATATCTCTAATTTTAAAAGAATGGTAGAAACTAGAAACAAAAAAGAAAAGAAAAAGCTTAAATCGGTAAGGGATAATCTAGAAAATTTAAATTTATGGCGATGATAGTTTTTCTTGAATAAATTAATTTTCTGAAAGCAAAAAAACTGCTTCTGCTGCTGGCCAAAAGTACATCTCCATCTTGGTCAAATAACTTAAATTTTTTAAAAAGTATTTTTTTGAGAAAAAAAATACTTTTGACCTCCTAGAAACTTGACTGAACATGCTCTAAATGAGAAGGAATTATAATTATTAAATGTGTGGAATTTTTTAATAGGTAGAGCGGGTAAATATTTTAACTTTTCCCCGTGTAAAACGAAGGATGCGAAATCCGACGCAAAACGAACCCTTGTCCGACCCGATCCAGGAGAGCAGCATAGTCTTTGAGAAAGAGATGATGGTCGGATAAGGATAGAAAGCCCCACCTTTCGTTTCCCTCTATTTTATTAGCCATATACTCGTTCACTCACTCTCACACATTGACCTTAGAAACTGGGAGAGAGAGAGTGGTACACCCCTATCACCTCAGCAAAAACAACTTCAAAGCTGGGTTTGTCCTTAAACCTTCTGTTTTTAGTTTCTACTCCTTTCTTTTGAATTTCTATTTTTAGCTTCATTTGCGAGTTGTTGTGTGAAAATGGTTTAAGTTCTTCGTGTAACTGTGCCATTGAATCTTTTAATTGAAAGGTAACTCAGTATCATCAGTTTATCAAAAAATGTTGGTTTTGGTTTATTGAATTGTTAAAGATAAATTTGTGGTGAGATAATCAGCGGATTTACTTGGTTGTTTGCAAAATATATCATGTTGAATTGCATTTGTGAATTATCTTTTTTATGGGATATATTCATTTTCACGTCTGATATGTGGAGAGTAGGCTTGTCAGCTCTTTCATTCTTTTTAATGAATTTGAGTTCTTCTAAGCTGCTGGTCTACATGTTAAACAAACTAACTGGAATAGGAAGAGTTTTTAGAGTATGGAATTGCTTATACTCCCTCCTATGCGAAGCTATTGACCAAGCACGAAGTTTAAGAATGAAAAAAAACTTTCGAAACTTGTGGTCTTAAACGTGCCATTACAATTGTTTGGCTATAAAAGCTTGTCATTGAGAATAAAATGGGAAGTGTAAGTTAAATTGTTTTCAAATGTAGAAACGGACCATTCTTTTCGTAATGGATTAAAAAGGAAAATAGGGTCACATAAACCGGAGCAAAGGGAGTAATATTTTTTCAACCACAATCTTGATGTTCAAGTACAAATCCATCTTTAAATTTTGTTGTTTGTGTGTCCTTTTCGTTGAATTAGCAGGCACATGCCTAGATGGTTAAAGTCTAACCGTATGCCATTATCCATCGATTTCATGAACTCTAGTACTATATTACCCTGGGCTTTGCTGGTTTTCTATATGTTCATAGTCTTTTGGCTCATGGTGCAATCACAATATTATGACACTGAATGAAAGTCATGCTTTCTTCTTTCTCTAACTGTTTCATTTATTTCTCAGCTGCGAAACAGATGATCCAATCCTTGTAGTTCACAAATCTTTGACACATCTCAAATCAACGTGGCTCCAATGGTTCCAATTGCAACTAGCAATGTTTCAGTTACTCCAGGAGCTGTCTTTATCACTAGAAAGAATACATGTTTATCAAGATGCAATGTTTTGCGGAAATCGAGCAAGCAAACTTTACCTACCCCAAAATATAACCTGCCTCTGTCAACATCTGTTAAATTGTTTCCCCATTTTAGAGTTGGTTGCATTTTACGACCTAAATTAAGAGGTTTCATAGTATCAGCAACTGAAACTGATGTAGCAGTGGAAGAAGTAGAATCAGCTGCTACAGATGATGGATCAGGTGAAGCCTCGGAAGCTTCATCCGATGCTTCTAACACAAGTGAAGAAACGTCTGTTCGATCTAAGCGTACAAGACCAGCTAGGAAGAGTGAGATGCCCCCTGTGAAGAATGAAGATCTTATTCCGGGTGCAACTTTTACTGGAAAGGTCAGATCGATCCAGCCATTTGGCGCTTTTGTTGATTTTGGAGCTTTTACAGATGGACTTGTGCATGTTTCTAGGTTGAGTGATAGTTTTGTAAAGGATGTCGGAAGCATTGTATCTGTTGGACAAGAGGTGACAGTGAGATTAGTTGAAGCAAACACTGAGACTGGGCGCATATCTCTCACCATGCGTGAAAGTGATGATCCTAGTAGGCCTCAGCAACAGAAAGATGCTCCAACCAGCAGTGACAGACCCCGAACTCCAAGGAAGAACACACAAAGGAACAACCAAAGGAGAGATGAGGTTAAGAAAGCCTCGAAGTTTGTCAAAGGGCAAGATCTTGAGGGCACTGTAAAAAATTTAGCCAGATCTGGTGCTTTTATATCTCTTCCTGAAGGAGAGGAAGGATTCCTGCCTGCATCAGAGGAAGCTGATGAAGCGTTTGGAATTATCGACAGTGGCTCTTCACTACAAGTAGGTCAAGAAGTTAATGTCCGTGTATTACGCATTACCAGAGGACAGGTAACTTTGACTATGAAAAAAGAAGAAGCTGCTTCAGAGTTGGACTCAAAGCTCAACCAGGGTGTTGTCCATTTGCCGACAAATCCTTTTGTTTTGGCTTTCCGTAGCAATGAAGAGATCTCTTCATTTTTGGATGAGAGGGAAAAAGAGGAGGAACTAGCTGAACAATCAAAGGAAGATGCAGAGGAAGCAGATGTGGCGGCTGATAAGACGGATGTCTTGCCTGAAACTACAAGCAAAGAGGAAGAATCAGTCAATGCTGCAATTGATGGTGTTCCTGAAACTATAGATGACGAGGATACAAAACAAAACATTGATGAAGAAGTGGAGTCAGTTTCTGAAAATTTTACTCCTGAAAGAAGCACATCCACCATTGGTCAGCAAGCTGAGGCGTCACCTGTTGGAGATGCTGTGGAACCTGAAGCTGAAACTGGCTCATCTGAGCAAATAGCTGATCAGATTTCTGCATCTGAAACTGTGGCTGGCGAGGAGGTCGTGGAGAAACTAACTGATGATGCAGTAGCGAAAAATGAGGTTGAAACTCAAATAGCAAGTGTCACAGAAGCTTCCAAAGAAACAGAGGAACCTAGTGGCGATGAGAATGGAAGTATACCAAGCCCAGCTGGACAATCTGAAGCTCCTATGGAGAATAGCAGGGATGAAGGTTTCTACTATGAAACTTTCCTATTTCCCCTCTGATTTATTACTCATTTCACATCCTTACTTCTTGCATGCATATTTATGACAAACAACCAGATACAATTATTACATTGCTGAGCCGCCAAATGTGTGATTCCAAAATAAGGTGTTGATGCATGATATACCTACACTTTACATATTATCTGTGGAAAAGATAGATGGTAAGCAAAGGCACTTCTAGTATAGTTCATGTTGAAAGTTTGGTATATTATTCTTCTGTTGCTTCATCCTATTGTATCTTGTTCAGTCCTTACACAGTCTCCAGTTTTATGTATAGAGTGCTTTCTGTTGACCAAAACATGTTCTTTTAGGTTTGATTGACATATTGAGAGAGAATCATCTTCTTGCTTTGGGCAAATCTTAAAATTTACATAAGGACATAATGTTGTGTTATGTGAGAAAGATAAATTAATTACATGTCCCCAAGAAACTAGCTGACAGTCCAATTTTGCATACAGTAAGTCAGGAAGGTGCTGAAGTTGTGGAGAGTAAAGCTGAAAATACTCCTTCCATAGAGGACCAATCATCTGATACAGATGCTCAGCAGGAAGAGGTGGCTACCGCTGCAGAGCAAGATAGAAATGTTGCGAATTCAAGTGAGCAAAATGGGACTGCTTCATCAAATGAAGCAGCAGCAAAAGGTTTTGCCTTTATTTTCCCTTTCTTTTCTGGAATATAGCTTCCATTAACATGTTAAAGCGGAAATAAGAATATCTAGAGTAAAATTTGTGGATCTAGTTGCCAAACATTTGTTTAGTAGGTATGATGTGAAAATTTCAGCACTGAGTGCTGTAATATATGTGCGAAGCGTGTTGCATCCGGAAGGGGTTGCCGTCTACCTACTACTTGAAGAAAGACGTTGCATTAGAGGATAGTCACTTTTTACACATGTACACCTGACTGCATGCTAAATATGTCTCTGAAACTGTGAACCAGAAAAACTTGCGTTCTGGTTATAAATGCAGCTACATTTAGTTGTTTCATTGTTCATTAATTGAAGTGGTAAACATCATTTTTTTGCGAGCAAGATAGAAATGTTACGAACTCAAGTAAGCAAAATGGGACTGCTTTATCAAATGAAGCCGCAGCAAAAGGTTTTGCCTTTATTTTCCCTCTTTTCTGGAATATAGCTGTCATTAACATGTTAAAGTGGAAATAAGAATCTCTAGAGTAAAATTTGTGGATCTAGTTGCCAAACATTTGTTTTAGTAGGTATGATGTGAAAATTTCAACACTGAGTGCTGTAATAATTGTGCGACAAAGATTTAGAAGCTTGTCACATCTGCAAGGGGTGGCCGTTTACCTACTACTTGGAGAAAGACGTTGCATTAGAGGATAGATTTTTTACACATGTACACCTGACTGCATGCTAAATATGTCACTGAAACTATGATCCAGAAAAACTCGAGTTCTGGTTCTAAAGTGTAGCTACATTTAGTTGTTTCTTTGATCATTAATTAAAGTGGTAAACATCATTCAGAGTTTGTGATGAAGGAGACTCCAAATTGAAGAGAACTTCTTCTCTCTACCTACGTTGTACTTATAAATCTCAAAATCTATTGTAAGCTTATATCTTTATTTGATCCCAAATAATTCGTCCCCAACAATGGTAAAATTTGCTCGTTCTACTGCCTTCATCATTCGATTTGGGAGTATGAAAACACTAACGATAGATTTGTGCTACAAACACAGTTCCCTGCTCATCGAATCTTTAGTCACAGTAGATTCTTTCGTCTTTTTCTTTTTTTCCTTAAGGAATAAAAAAAGAATATAGTATCACTAAAGATAACAGATTGCAGGCTTCATCCTTACAAGAGATCTAATCCATTATAGAGCTCATCCAAACAACTACTACTTCTACGCTGCAATCCCAAGCTAGTCGGGTCGGAGGGAGGGGGGAGAGAGAACACGTGCTCTGTGTGTGTGTGTGTCTGTATGCATATAGGAGAAAAGAGGATTTAATTCAGTGGTTATCCTCTTGAAACATGGTAGAGAGAGAGAGAGAGAGAGAGAGAGAGAGAGAGAGAGAGAGAGAGAGAGAGAGAGAGAGAGAGAGCACATGGTGTGTGTGTGTGTCTGTATGCATATAGGAGAAAAGAGGATTTAATTCAGCGGTTATCCTCTTGAAACATGGTAAATTGTAATTCATTTACTGGGAACATTTATGAATAAAGGAACAAAGTGATAAAAATTGCTGCTGAGATAAATCTTGAAGAGAATTTGAGTACTAATATCCAGAAAGTTCAGGTTGACTCTTTCCTTACTGTTTCACAAAAGGTCAGACTTGTGGAAAGTCTTGATGTATGAATATAAATTCTGACAATGAGGATGGGTGATGTCTATATTTAACGTTACTGGTTGTTGAAATCTGAGTGGATCACTAGTTTGCCTTTGTAGGTGAAATCTGTAGTTTTGTAAAATTTAACCTATTCATTTCTTCCTGACTCTACCCTTTTCAGTCCGTCTAAAATCTGTTAATGGGATTAGTTATGTTCAGATACTCTATTACGGTTGTAGGGCCATCCAACATCCTCTGCTTTCTTTGTCTCTTGACCTTCTTTTTGTTGGTCTAATTGACTTATTCCGCCAAGCTATCTCTTCGTAATGCGAATTTGGATAAACTGAAATAAAGTAAAATTGTCATCCATCTCCACTAAATCCTGCCCCTCTGTGGTATTGTGGCAGCTATTTCACCTGCTCTTGTGAAACAATTGCGTGAAGAGACAGGAGCTGGAATGATGGACTGCAAGAATGCTCTTTCAGAAACTGGAGGTGACATTGTTAAAGCACAGGAGTATCTCAGGAAAAAGGGGTTGGCAAGTGCTGATAAGAAATCAAGTAGAGCTACAGCTGAAGGTAGAATTGGCTCATACATCCATGACAGCAGAATCGGTGTCCTGGTAGAGGTTAACTGCGAGACAGATTTTGTATCGCGTGGTGACATTTTCAAGGAATTAGTTGATGACTTAGCCATGCAAGTGGCTGCATACCCCCAAGTGCAGTATCTTGTTCCAGAAGATGTTCCAGAGGAGATCATCAAGAAGGAAAGAGAAATCGAGATGCAGAA
The DNA here is from genome assembly GCF_000390325.3 of Nicotiana tomentosiformis. Taxonomy (NCBI): domain Eukaryota; kingdom Viridiplantae; phylum Streptophyta; class Magnoliopsida; order Solanales; family Solanaceae; genus Nicotiana; species Nicotiana tomentosiformis. Next base: position 43,450,167 of record NC_090822.1, read on the forward strand.
GGAAGACCTATTGTCAAAACCTGAGCAGATCAGATCCAAGATCGTTGATGGGCGGATAAATAAGAGGCTTGAAGAACTGGCCTTACTGGAGCAACCTTACATCAAGAATGATAAGTTGGTGGTAAAGGACTGGGTCAAGCAGACAATTGCAACGATTGGTGAAAACATCAAAGTGAAGAGATTTGTGAGATACAACCTGGGAGAAGGTCTTGAAAAGAAGAGCCAAGACTTCGCAGCAGAGGTGGCTGCTCAAACAGCAGCTAAACCTGTCGCCTCACCAGGAAAAGAGCAACCTGCTGTTGAAGCCAAGGAGACTACTGTTGAGTAAGTTTCTAATTTCTTGAGAATTAATTCTTACCAATTTATTACGTTTCTTCAAACTCTGAGCAACCAGAAATGTGTACAACTTCTTGACGACTCAGATTATAATTTTCCTTTTTCAGCTGGCTAATTGTTATTCAACTTTTCATTATTATATGAGAATTTCAGTTTTCTGCTATGTTTTAGACTCAAAAAGTACTTATGCAATCTTCTAAACCTAAGCACACATTTTACTATATCTATTTCAAATGAAATCTGGTTCCAGTAGCATTATGGAAGAGGTAATCTGAAATAATTTATCAGAGTTTGTTTTTCTCATCTTACTCCATGCCGATATTAACCCCCCAAAACCATATATTTTTTTATCTCTCATGATTAGTTTCTGTTTAATGGATGTTAATGCAGGCCACCAAAAGCAGCAGTTTCAGCCGCTTTGGTTAAACAGCTGCGAGAAGAAACTGGAGCTGGGATGATGGATTGCAAGAAAGCTCTCTCCGAAACTGGAGGGGATCTTGAAAAGGCACAGGAATACCTCCGAAAAAAGGGTCTTTCGACTGCTGATAAAAAGTCCAGCCGACTTGCTGCTGAGGGGAGGATCGGTTCATACATTCATGACTCCCGAATTGGTGTGCTAATTGAAGTTAATTGTGAAACCGATTTTGTGGGGAGAAGTGAAACCTTTAAGGAATTGGTCGATGATTTGGCAATGCAAGTTGCAGCCTGCCCACAGGTGCAGTTTGTATCAATTGATGAGATTCCAGAAAGCGTTGTCAACAAGGAAAAGGAGTTGGAAATGCAGAGAGAAGATCTTAAGAACAAGCCTGAAAATATAAGGGAGAAGATTGTTGAGGGCAGGGTCTCGAAGAGGCTTGGAGAGCTTGTTCTTTTGGAGCAGCCTTTCATAAAAGATGACAGTGTTTTGGTGAAGGATTTGGTAAAGCAAACTGTTGCCTCCCTTGGAGAGAACATAAAAGTTAGGAGGTTCGTCCGATTTACTCTAGGAGAGGAAGCCAAGGAAGAAGGAATAATTGAAGAATCAGCTGCTGTATGAAGTTCACTCTTACTTGGGATGCAGGATATAAGCAAGCAGAAGATGCATAGGAAGACTTTCCACTTCTGGAGATGGAGCAAGTTTTACATCAGTTGAGCTATTTTTGTATCCGAGTATAATGTAGTCATACTTGATGTGCTGTGAGGCGATTAGTTTTCATTTTTTCCCTCCTTTTTCCTTTTCCTTTTATATTTACTGGTTATGTAACTGTTATATTATCATCAGAAACTAGGACTTTCGGAAGCCATTTAGAAGCAAGATGTCAAAGGAGAGCCATTAGATGCAATTTTAGTGAGTTGATTTTTTCAGCATTAATTTGTCACGTTTGCCTGCTTGATATGTGCGGTTGTTAGCCAGTTTCTCCATTCCCATGCCACTCTAATTTATACAAATACTATGCTTTTGTGGTGATATTTAGATTTTGTGCAAAAATGGTCCAAGTTTAATGAAAATTGTAACGGCCCTGGCCGGTAGATTTGTGTATTTTAGCCCCGTTTTTCCTATTTGATGCTTTACATGTGTTTGTGAATATGTGACTTGGGGGGCGTTTGGTTTGGTCTCGAGGTAGTTTTGGATTTAATTGGGATACTTAGTCCCTGGTTGGAGGCTTAAGTTGTGAGGGTTGACCGGAGTTTGACTTTTGTGTAGACGACCCCGGAATAGTGTTTTGATGGTTCCAATATGTTCGTGTGGTGATTTTGGACTTAGGCGTATGACCGAATTTGGATTTGGAGGTTTCTAGATTGATTTGGTCCTTTTTGGCAAAAGTTGGAAAGTTGAAGGTTTGGAAGATTCATAGGTTTGCCCTGGAGTTGACTTTGATGATATCGGGTTCAGATTGTGGTTCCGGGGGTTGGAATAGGTCCGCCGTGTCATTTAAGACTTGTGTGCAAAATTGAGGTCATTCCGAGTTGGTTTGATGTGGTTCCCGTTTTCCCCATTTGATGCTTTACATATGTATATTTGTGATTATGTGACTTGGGGGCGGTTGGTTTGGTCTCGAGGGAGTTTTGGATTGAATTGGGACACTTAATCCCTGGTTGGAGGCTTAAGTTGTGAGGGTTGACCGAAGTTTGACTTTTGTGTAAACGACCCTGGAATGGTGTTTTGATGGTTCCAATAGGTTCGTGTGGTGATTTTGGACTTAAGGTATGACCGAATTTGGATTTGGAGGTTCCTAGGTTGATTTGGTCCTATTTGGGAAAAGTTGGAAAGTTGAAGGTTTGGAAGATTCATAAGTTTGACCTGGAGGTGACTTTGATGATATCGGGTTCAGATTTCGGTTCCGGGGGTTGGAATAGGTCCGTCGTGTCATTTAGGACTTGTGTGCAAAATTGAGGTCATTTTGAGTTGGTTTGATGTGGTTCGGCATGAGTTTTGGAAGTTGGAAGATAATTAGTTCCATAGGCTTAAATTGAGGTGTGATTCGTGGTTTTGATGTTATTTTATGTGATTTGAGGCTTCGAGTAGGTCCGTATTATGTTTTGGGACTAGTTGGTGTGTTTGGACGGGATCCCGAGGGGCTCGGATGGGTTTTGGACCACCCGAAAGATGGTTGAACTTGGCTGAAGATTGACAGGCCTGGTGCAATCGCACCTGCGGAGAGGAGTGCGCAGATGCGATGGCCCATATGCGAAGTTGTTGTGTGCAGATGCGAAAGAGGTCGAGATTTAAGTGAGGATCGCAAATGCGGGCCTTTGACCGCAGAAGCGGAGCCACATATGTGGTAGATTGACCGCAAATGCATAAATCACTGGGCAGACTATATGATTTCGAGGGTTTGGTCATTTTTAATTATTTGGAGTTGTGGAGCTCGGCCAGATGCGATTTTTGGGGAGATTTCACTACAATTGAAGGGGTAAGTAAACTTTACTCGATTTTGTTGATCGATATTGGTTACCCATGGATTATTACACATGGTTTATGTGAATTAAATGTGAGATTTAGGGGTTTTTGGACAATGGTTTTGGAGAGTGAAAATTGATGATTTGATGGTCGATTTGAGGTTGGATTTGGATGAAACACATATATTTGGACTCGTATCGGAATGACTGTTCGGGATTTCTGAGTTTTACGGGTTCTAGGGTGCGGGTCGGGGGTTGATTTTTTGGGTTGACTTTACATAATTTATTCAAGATCTTAGCATTATTATTTGGAATTGTTTCCTATGGCTTTTATTAATGATATTAGGTTATTTTCGCTAGATTCGGGCCGTCCGGAGGTTGATTCACGCGGGAAGGGCTTCTTAGAGTACTGATTTAGCTTGTTTGAGGTAAGTATCTTACCTAAACTTGGTTGATGCACTAGTTGCCTGAGTTATTTGTGATAGCTACGCACTATGGATGGTGCACATATGTGGGGTTGAGCCCATGTGCATACATCAGGGGTATTATTCATGCCCGGGGTAGTGCTTAGGCTATGAAATGTCTTAAATTGATTACCAAGCTTCATGCTGTTATATTTCTTATGTTTTGCACCCCTTTGTGAGCTATTTGAACTATGTTTGAGGTTACATAGAGGTTATCTCATGATTGAACCTGATAATTGTTACTTTCATGATGCAATTGCCTGATTTAGGTTGTGGTTGCACACTTTGTGTCACGACTCAAAACTCAACATGCCGTGATGACGCCTATCACTGTACTAGGCAAGCCGACAACCACAAATAACTATGCATTTTTAAATTGAAAACAAGATGAAACAGGTTTAAAAGTAATAACTTTCATAAATAGTTGATAAGAACTACTGCGACTCAAATACAACATTCCCAAATCCGGGTGTCACTGAGTACATGAGCATCTAAATGACAATATAGTCTAACTACTAAAACAATTGTCTAGAAAGATAAAGGAGTGCTAATAAGCTGAAAAGAAGGAGAGTCGAGGTCTGCGGACGCTAAGGCAGCTACTCAATAGTCTCCAAACAGATGAAGCTCCAAATCTAGCAACCGCCGTGCCCAGAAGTACCTGGATCTGTACTCGAAGTGCAGAGTGTAGTATGAGTACAACCTACCCAATGTACTCAATAAGTAACAGGACTAACTTTGGGCTGAAAGCAGTGACGAGCTCAGAAAGGTACAGTCCAAATCCGAATAATAACAATGCAGATATGACAGGAAAATAACAATAATAACTCAGAGAAAATCTCATGATCAGTTTGTAGGTAGTTCAGAAATGCATACATGCTTTCAAGTATTTAACAGTTTGAGCTCAACACGGATAAAATATACCAAGTATGACTAATATGAGGTATGTTACATCTCGATATCTACATGCCAAATATGCATGTCAACTGCAATGCAACACAATTATAAATCCATATACTTATACTCTCGAAGTATTCAACCTCATAGCACGCTCAATCACTCAACACTCCCAATCACTCAGCACTCTCAATCACTCGACACTCGCACTTGGCACTCGCACTCAGTAGCTACCTGCGCTCATTGCCCAAGCGCTAATATAAGCGAATCATGGAATAAATCAATAAAGCCTGTTGCGGCGTGCAACCTGATCCCATAAATATCACTCACAGTCAGGCCCTCGGCCCCACTCAGTCATCAATCTCTCCAGTCTCTCGGGCTCACAAATCTCATGACAATCAACCCAAACAATGATAATATGATGTAACAACAAATGGCAACAGAGACTGAGATATGATATGCAAATGATAGATGTGACTGAGTACATAATTGCAATTTAAGCAAATGATTCAACAGTAAAAGTGACCTCCGCGGGTCCCAACAGAACAAGCATATAGTCTAAGCATGATTTCTAACAAGGATTGTAGCTCAATTACTCTAACAAGTAGGAGTTTCATAAATAGCAACAAGGTTTGATAACTATACAGTACCACAGAACCAACCGAGTCACAATTACCACGGTGCACGCCCACACGCCCGTCACCTAGCATGTGCGTCACCTCAACACCAACCACATAACACATATTTTTGGGATTCATACCCTCAGAATCAAGTTTGGAAGTGTAACGTACCTCAAACCGCACAAATCCCTAATCCAAAAAGCCCTTGCCTCACGAATCGGCCTCCAAACGATTCGAATCTAGCCACAAACAACTTAATACAATCACCACAAGCTATAAGAATCAATTCCATATGCTAAAGCTAGGTTCTTTAACAAAAAGTCAAAAGGTCAACCCAAGGTCCGCATGTTGGAATCCGACAAAATTAACAAAATCCAAAAACTCAGTCAACAACGAGTCCAACCATACCAAAATTACTCAATTCCGATCTCAACTCGACCTTCAAATCCTCAAATTAAAGTCTGTGAAGTTTCTATAATTTCTCCCAATTTTTCTAACCCAAAATACTAATTAAATGGTAAAAATAATGATAAATTCATGTATATTAACCAAATCCGAGTTAGAATCACTTAGCCCAATTAACTCCTTGAAAATCCCTTCAAGAATCGCCCAAATCCGAGGTATCTAGCTCAAAATATGAGAAATGGGTTCAAACCCTCGATTTTGATATTTTAATAGTATGCCAAGTGATTACACATCGCGATCATGGAATTTCCCATGCGATCGCGAAGAACAAAATCTTCAGAAGCCAAAAATCTTCTACGCGAACGCACACTCTAGGTCGCGAATGCGGTGACTAATTTCCATGACCTACGCGATCGTTGACAGCCTCACGCGATCGCAATGAACAACGCATGGAAATCCCAGGCCTCCTCTTCCTTCTTCGCGAACGCATCTCCTCCCATGCGATCGCGTAACATAACTCCCTCAAGTCTTCCCGATCGCAGCCTTAACCACACGATCGCATAGAGCACATTCCCACCTGCCAGACCTAACCCTACGCGATCGCGGTCCTCCTTTCGCGATCGCGAAAGAGGAAACCAAAAGCACTGATTTCAGCAATAACACAAGTCCAAAAATGAGCCGAACATGATCCGAATCACACCCGAGGCCCCCGGGACCCCATCCAAACATACCAAAATATCCTAAAAAATCATACATACTCGTTCGAAGCCTCAAATCACATCAAACAATACTAAAACCATGAATCGCACATCGATTCAAGCCTAATGAACTTACGAACTTCTAACTTCCAAAACTAATGTCGAAACATACCAAACCAACTCCGATTAACCTCAAATTTTGCACACAAGTCATAAATGATACAATAGACCTATTCCAACTTTCGGAACCAAAATCAGAGCCTGGTGTCACGCCCCAAACTCGGGGAGCGCGACCGGCGCTCAACCGAGTGAACCCGACCGAGCAAGCCTATTAGTTTTCCTTCTACCCAAACTCATCCATGAATAAGGATAATACATATTTTCGTTAATTAGACAATAAGGTGATCATGTCTACAATACCAATTCATTACCATTAGTTACCTCATTTAATAATTCTCAAAACACACACACACCCCTTCATGGTTCAAAGTGGAACGAGTGATTTAATCATAACACAACTTGTTTAACATTCCCAACATCCATACACAACCCACACTTAGTCTACGGAGCCTCTAAATTATCAAAGATTACAATGATAGTGCCATCAACAAGGCTCCGGCTATACCTCAAAACACGATAACACAAACGAAACAAAAGATGCACTACCCCGGAATGAGATGGGGCTCACCAAGTCAGCTGGGAAGAATGAGCACTACTATCACTAGTCAATATCCTCCGCTGTGGAACCACCTGTATCCATTAAAGATGCAGCACCCCCGGCAAAAGGGATGTTAATACATGTTGAATAGTACTAGTATGAAAACCAAACACCAATTTAAGAACTCGAAAAAACAATATGAACATGATGAACCAGGGCGACAATAGAATAACATAGATAGCCGGTTAAACCAAAACAAGCTTATCAAGAGATGTCATTAACATTTATAGAATTCAAGATGATATCCTCTATAACCATTACCACACAAAGCGGCCCCGCCGCCTTACCCCAATGTATGCGGGTGGAGGTGTAAACACAATACCAAAACTCTACTCAAGCGGCCCTGTCGCCTCACCCCAATGTATGCGGGTGGAGGTGTAAACACAATACCCATTTTCACACAAAGCGGACCCTCCGCCTCACCCCCAGTATATGCGGGTGGAAATGCATCAACGATACCAATACCTACACAAAGCGGCCATGCCGCCTCTCCCCATTATATATATATGTGGGTGGTGGTGCAACAACATTACCAAAATCATACACAAAGCGGCCTTGCCGCCTCACCCCAATATATGCGGTTGGAGGTGTAACCCCAATCACATTCTCTACACAAATTTGGCATAATAGTTTTTCACATAAATCACGACTTGGAATCATAACACGTAGATACACAATCCATAATTTGGAACACATCCTCAATTTATAATACAATATTATGAGAGCATTTGAAACACAAATTAAACATATATATATTTGTCACAAAACTTATTCGGAGTACTCAACTTGTAATAAATATCTTGGAACTTACAAGGATATTGGGGTTCCAATTCTTAAAGAATAGTTTAGCCAACATACCTCAATTGATCTTACTTAAACTCTAAAATGTTCCGGAATTCTTAGCAACTTCAATCTATTTTAGAAATATAACAAATTGAACCAAAATTAGGAAGATGATCATGGTTCTAGCTCATTTGAGCATTTTATCAAACACTAGGTGTGCATTAAGGTTTCAAGGTCCTTTTATGGAGGATTCATCATCCCACAACCCACTCTTTACCATTTTTAGCTCACAATTTTCCTACACCCTTTGATAACACATGCATGCAAAATAAACAACTCCCATACCCAAGAATTGTTTTGCTAATTACCCATTCTTATGTAAATTTCGAAATTAAGGGCTAGGGTGTAGAATATAACTCTAGGATGAAGACCTAGTGAGTTTTTCTTGTTAATCTTCAATGATTTGAGCAAGAATTGAAGGAAAATTTGGTAGAAGATCACTCTCCCACTCTAGGGCACTCTCTCACTCTCAAAATATCAGGTTTTAGCTAAAAAAAATGGACTATGGCATATGTTTTAATGAAATAGGGTCGGGTTTAAAAACCCCCAAAATGAAGCCCCGGGACAGAATATGTGGTTGCATATGCGACCGCAGAATGGATATGCGGTCCGCATATCGGCCGCACAATTTGGTGCCAAAAACTGGAAAAAGACTGCCTGGGTCTGCGGTCACTATACGGCCCGCAGACCTGTTCTACGGTCGCTTAATACGCCGCAGAACCTCCCTCCGCAAAAACTCCAAGCCTGATTGTGTGACAAAAGTGCGGCCCGCAAAATGGTTGTGCGGTCGCATAACTGGCCGCGAAATTGACATAAAAAATGGCCCAAACAGCTGCTTCACTTTGCGTCCATTCTGCGGCCCGCAGAGTGATTATGCGGCCGCATAGTGGGCTGCAGAAATGCCCAACCCTGCAAAATATTTTCCTTCAACTCCCCAGCGCACTGTTAATCCAAAAAGTCCGAACCAAGAATTTCTACTTTTATTAACCTCTACGCCTACCCCGGCATCACGGAACCCCATTTTTTTTTTTTTTTGGAAAAATTTGACGGGGCCTTATATCTTCCCCCACTTAAGATCATTCGTCCTCGAATGAGGTTCAAGGTTTACTATTAGCATCTTATGCAACTCAGTTTTCATACCGCGCACCATCAGCCCCAAATTTGACCAACTCCCTAAATTCCCAAAATTTTTGCCAGAGTTTTCCCTGTAACTAGGCATATCCACATATCAGAGAGCCCTAGAAACACATCCTTAAAACATATACATAAACCAATGGCGCAACATAGCTCATAAACACATCCATAGGCGACAGTTTTATAAAAAGGTCACATAGTTTATACAAACAAGTAAGGATACTTATTTTTCATCTCTTCCTCGGCCTCCCAAGTAGCTCTTCAACTTGCTGGTTTCGCCACAACACCTTCACAGAGGCAATTTCTTTATTCCTCAACTTTCGAACTTGCCTATCAAGAATGGAAACTAGAATTTCTTCATATGATAGTTCTTCATTAACCTCAATGGTCTCAACCGGCACAATAACTGACGGATCTCCAACTACCTTCTTCAACAGAGACACATGGAATACCGGGTGCACTAATGACATCTCAGGTGGTAGCTCATGCTTGTACGCCACCTCACCGATCCTCTGAATGATTTTGTATGGTCTGACATACCTCGGACTCAATTTACCTTTCTTACCAAATCGCATTACACCTTTCATGGGGGAAATTTTCAAGAATAACCAATCATCTTCTTTGAAATCCAAATCCCTACAATGAACATCCGAATAGGACTTCTGACGACTCTGAGCAGTCTTCAATCGCTCCTTAATGATCTTAACTTTTTCCATAGCCTGATGCACGAGGTCTGGACCTATCAACTCTGCTTCCCCAATCTCGAACCACCCAATGGGAGATCTACATTTCCTACCATATAATGTCTCAAATGGTGCCATTTGAATACTAGCATGAAACCTGTTGTTATAAGCAACCTCTATGAGTGGCAAATGATCATCCCAGCTACCTTTGAAGTCGAGAACACAAGCACGCAACATGTCCTCAAGCGTCTGAATAGTCTGCTCTGCTTGCCCGTCGGTCTGTGGATGGAAGGCTGTACTAAGATTCACCTGAGTACCAAAACCTTGCTGAAATTTCTTCCAAAAATTTGTCGTGAATTGAGCCCCTTGATCGGAAAAGATAGAAACTGGAGTACCATGTAGCCTCACTATTTCCTTGATATACAACTGAGCATACTGTTCCGCTATGTCGGTAGATTTAACTGGCAAGAAATGTGCTGATTTCGTGAGCCGATCCATAATAACCCAAATTGAGTCAAACTTGCGCGGAGTGCGTGATAATCCTACCACAAAATCCATATTAGTCATTTCCCACTTCCACATTGGAATTTCTATGTTTTGTGCCAACCCACCAGGCCATTGGTGTTCGGCCTTTACTTGCTGACAATTCAGACACCTTGCCACAAAGTCTGCCACATTCCTTTTCATGTCATTCCACCAATAGACTTCCTTGAGATCATGATACATCTTCGTAGAACCTGGGTGCACAGAATACTTAGAAGTGTGAGCCTCAGTCATGATTCTTTCCCGGAGATCATCTACATTTGGAACACATAGCCGCCCTTAGTACCTTAGTGTACCATCATCCATGCCAAGGGTAAAATCCATAGTTTTATGTTTTTTAATCCCCTCCTTCAATTGCACCAAAAATAGATCGCTGTATTGCTTCTCTTTGACTTCTACAACAAGCGATGATTCAGCCCTATTTTGTACAATTACCCCTCCTTCATTAGAGTCCGCAAGACAAACTCGCAAACTAGCCAATCGATGAACTTCCTTGGCCAACGACCTTTGACATGCCTCCAAGTGAGCCAAACTACGCATAGATTTCCAGCTAAGAGCAACATCCACAACATTGGCTTTCTCCGGGTGATACAAAATATCGATGTCGTAATCCTTGAGCAACTCAAGCCATCTTCTCTGCCTCAGATTCAACTCCTTTTGTTTGAATATATATTTGAAGACTCTTGTGGTCCGTGAATACATCCACATGGACCCCATACAAATAATGACGCCAATTTTCAATGCAAAAACCACCGCTGCAAGTTCCAAGTCATGTGTTGGATAGTTCTTCTCATGATTCTTGAGTTGCCTAGAAGTATAAGCTATAACCTTGCCGTGTTGTATTAACACACACCCAAGCCTGATCCTTGAAGCATCGCAATATACCACAAACCCATATGTACCCTCTGGCAGGGTCAACACCAGCGTCGTAGTCAATCTTGATTTCAACTCCTGGAAGCTCCTTTCAGAAGCATCGGACCATTGGAACTTAACCACTTTCTGAGTCAATTTAGTCAACGGAGAGGCAAGAGTAGAGAACCCTTCCACAAACTTCCTGTAATACCCTGCTAAGCCCAATAAATTGCGAATCTCGGTGGGCGTTGTAGTTCTAGGCCAATTCTTCACCGCTGCAATCTTTTGAGGGTCAACCTTAATTCCTTCTATGGAGACAACATGACCCAAGAATGTGACAGACTCGAGCCAAAATTCACATTTTGAAAATTTTGCGTACAATTGGTGCTGATGAAGAGTCTGCAAAACTGCCCTGAGATGATCGACATGGTCCTCTCGACCTTGTGAATACACAAGGATATCGTCAATGAATACTATCACAAAGGAATCTAGAAAAGGCTTGAAAACCCAATTAATAAGATCCATGAAAGCCGTCGGGGCATTTGTTAGCCCAAAAGACATTACCAGAAATTCAAAGTGCCCATACCGGGTCATAAAATCTGTTTTTGTAATATCCTACTCCTTGATCTTCAATTGGTGGTACCCGGACTGTAAATCAATTTTGGAGAAGTACCTAGCGCCCTGTAACTGATCAAACAAATCATCTATTCTTGGTAATGGGTATTTGTTTTTGATTGTGACTTTGTTGAGCTGCCGGTAGTCAATACACATCCTCAGTGATCCATATTTCTTCCTCACGAAGAGAACCGGTGCGCCCCATAGTTACATACTCGGTTAGATGAAACCCTTCTCTAACAAATCCTTTAATTGTTCCTTTAGCTCCTTCAATTCTGTTGGTGCCATCCTGTAGGGCGTAATACATATAGGCTACGTGCCTGGCATCACATCAACCCCAAAATCAATCTCCCTGTTTAGCGGAATCCCAGGGAGCTCATCAGGGAAGACCTCTGGAAATTCATTCACAACTGGCACAGACTCAAGTGTAGGCGCCTCAGCATCGGTGTCCGTAACCCGGACCAAATGATAGATACACCCATTATTAATTATCTTCGTGGCCTTAAGGAAAGAAAAACCTACCTTTTGGCATTACATTATCCCCCTTCCACTCAACAAATGGCTCATTTGTAAATTCAAACCACACAGTCCTAGTTCAACAATCGAGCTTGGCAAAACATGAATAAAGCCAATTCATTCCCATAATTACATCAAAATCTACCATCCCCAATTCAATGCGATCGGCTACGGTGTCCCGACCATGCACCATGACAACACAACCCTTATAAACCCGTGTGGCCACAATAGACTCGCCAACCGGAGTAGATATAGAGAACGACTCAGGAAGCTGTTCCGGTTCTATCCCAAATTCCATAGCAACATAAGGGGTAACATAGGACAAGGTGGACCGGGATCAATAAGAGCATATACATCATGAGATTGGACAGTCAATATACCTGTGACAACATCTGGAGAAGCCTCTGCACTCTAGCGACCACTCATAGCATAGAAACGACTGGGTCCTCCTGAACTCTGTGCACCACCCCTAGCTGCACCACGCCCTGCTGGTGCTGGAGTACCTCGAGCTGGAGGGGGATCTGAAGATGTAGCAGCTGCAGAACTGGATGGATGTGATGTGCCCCTGCCCATACCCTGGCGGGATGAACGACACTCCCTCTGAATATTACCCCTCAATCCGCACCGGTAACATATAGGTAGGTCCATGTAGAAGATCCCCAAGTGCATCTTCCCACACCTGGGGCATGAGGGCCTCAGCTGTTGCTGGAATCTCCCTTCTGATCGGCCATACTAGTGGGGTCCCCTGCTGTCCTGATTGGGCCTGAAATGTCTCCTTGCTGCTGACTGGGCCCTGTTGGCGGTGCACTGGCTGAAGATTGCGCAAAAGACTGGGATGGACCTGATGACCCTCCCCTAAAAGCTGATCTTCCCCCACCAAATGACTCCCTAAAGTTGCCCGCGGACCGGGCCTTGCTGGTACCCTCTCGCTCCATTCTGTTCTTCAACTTACGGTTCTCTGTAGCTTGAGCAAACGCTACCATATTCCCATAGTTCATATATGAATTCAAGGCAGCTATAGTGGCCTCATTGATAACCAAGGGGCTAAGGCCCTGCACAAAATGACGCACTCTAGCCTCCATAGTAGGCAACATGAGAATGGCATATTTAGACAGACGTGTGAACTCCATGTGATAATCCCACACACTCTTATTTCCTTGCTTAAGGTTCTTAAACTCTGCGGCATGAGCTTCCCTAGTCTCGCCTGGTAAAAAATGGTCTATGAAAGCGTCAGCAAACTCACTCCACCTCGTTGGAGGGCTCCCCTCCTCACGAGAGTCTTCCCACAGCTCAACCCATGAATAGGCCACCCCTTTCAGGTGGTAGGCGGCCAACTCCACTCCCTCTGTCTCAGTAGCGCGCATAACCCAGAGAGTTTTATGCATGTCATCAATGAAGTCCTGTGGGTCCTCCTCAAGATTAGCATCTGTGTACACCGGAGGATCCAACTGAAGAAACCTGTTCACCCTGGAACCACTAGAATCCCCTTGTTGGCTGGAAGAAGTAGGTGCAACATTTGATCTCTGGGCTTGAGAAGCCACTATCTGTGTCAGCATCTAGATAGCTCTCCTAAGATCCCCGTCAGAAATACCAAAACTGGAAGCTAGGGCTTTAGGTGGAACCTAAATATCAGTTGGAGGAACCGTTGCACCCTTAGTAGGTGCAGGAACTGGTGTGGCCTGGTCAGGTGTAGTGGAATCAGGCAGTGTAGCAGTCGGGGGATTATTCCCACCCCTCGGGTATTCACCTGCATCAACAAATAAAGGGTCAACTGCCACTCCTGAGGCGACATTGGCTCCTTGGCCAGTTCTTGCTCTCTTCTTAGGTGCCATGTACTTATAGTTAAAAGAATGCATGAGTTAGAGGAGGAACAGTTTCACAATCAGTTTCATCGCACGATCCAGAATATCAAAGAAGGGTATTATTCCTAAATGTCAAGTAGCCCCCTACTTATAGATGTGGTCGACAACACACCGATAAGGAGGACTCTACTAGACACGACTCCTAGACATCCTAGGACACTTTAAAACCTTAGGCTCTGATTCCAAGTTTGTCATGCCCCAAAAGTAGAAAGCGCAACCGACGCCCAACCGAGTAAACCCGGTCAAGCAAGCCCGTTAGATGCTTTCTACCCAACGCACCCATAATCAAGAGAAGACATAATTTTGTTAATTAGACAATAGGGGGATCACGTACACAATACTAAATCATTTCATTAGTTACTTCAATTTTAAGTCTCAAAATACACATATTCTTATAGTTTGAGTGGAACAAGTGATCAAAACACAACATAACTTGTTTGAATTTTCTAACACCCGTGTACAACCCACATAGTGTCTACGGAGCCTCTAAAAGATACAAAAGAGTGTTATGATAGTGACGGCAAAAAGGCCCCGGCTATACCTCGAGACGTGATAATAATATGAACAAAAGATTCAACACGTGACCCCGGGATGAATTGGGGCTCACCAAGTCTGCTGGGAAGAGGATGTACCACTATCGCTGATTAACACTGCCTGCTATGGAACATCCAGCATCCATTTAAAGATGCAGTGCCCCCGGCAAAAGGGACGTTAGTACTATCGAATAGTACTAGTATGTAAAACTAAACACCATCTCAATAGAATGAATAATAATACAAGGGGGAACAATCAAAAATTCAATAAGAGCTTCAAATAATACTAAAACATCAAGTTAAGGATCATATAAGTTTTCAAGTCAATTTCCATGTTAATAGGTTGGGTGATCTTTAGTGTCGATATACCATAATTCACAATACCACCGTATTCTTACACGGAGTCCGATCACGACCCGATCGGCTAGGTTGTCTCATTTGAGACATCAATCATAACCATAATTTCATTATAATTTCCAGCACAGTCACCACCATGTGTGTGGCATGGCGTCCGATCACAAACCGATCGGCTAGGTTGTCTCACCCGAGACATTACCTTTTTCAGTAAATCATCTCACATCATACTTCTTTCACATCCTTTCGATTCATTGGCACTAGTGGCCACAATTATAGAGTCATTCTTGGCACTTGGCCATATTTCATAATTATAGTTCCCCTTTCCATATTCAAACATCATTATCATTATCAACAACAATAAGGCTTCCCATTCAAGACATTAAATTCACATATGAGCAATTTGGGAATCTTAGGCACATAGAGGCTTTTTATACAATTTTACATAACAACCTTTATTTCGATCTTGACTTGAAGTCTTAATATTTTTAACACATATTCCATATTTTGAACACATCCTCAATGATAAGGTGATATGATGAAGCATTTACAATACATATTGAGCATATATCCTTCAACACAAGCACATTCGGAATAGCCAATTCTATTATGATCAATTTGGGACTTATACCAATTACATGAACGCCGTGGGATTTGATTCTAAGAAGAATGGGGTTTAGCCAACATACCTCAATTGAGCTTCCTTTAAACTCTAAAACGTTCCGGAATTCTTAGCAACTTCGATCTATTTTAGAAATATAACAAGTTGGACCAAAATTAGGAAGATGGTCATGATTCTAGCTCATTTGAGCACATTATCAAACACTAGGTGTGCATTAATGTTTTTAAGGCCCTTTTGTGAAAGATTCCACCATTCCCTAACCTATTCTCTACCATTTTTATCTCACAACCTTCCCACATTCTTTGATAACACATGCATGCAAGATAACAACACCCCACACCAAAGAATTGTCTTTCTAATTATCCCATCTTTTGTAAATTTTCGAAATTGAGAGCTAGGACATAGATTCTTACCTTTAGGATGAAGACTTTCTTTGTTAATCCTCAATGACTGAGCAAGAATTGATGGATAATAGGTTGAAGGTTACTCCCCCACGCTAAGCACTCTTTCCCACTCTAAAAGTATCAGAAATTTGCTCAAATTTGACTATGGAATTTGTTTTATCGAAGTAGGGTCGGGTTAAAAATGAAGCCCTGGGATAGGATCTGTGTCGCATATGCGACCGCATAATGATTTTGCGGTCCGCAAAATGATCGCGAAAAATGGCCTTCGGAACTAGGCTGGCCTGTTTCACTCTACGGCCGTTATGCGACCTGCATACCTATTATGCGGTCGCATAATGCGCTGCAGAACCTCTCTCTACAAAAATTCCAAGGCTGATTGTGCGACAAAAGTGCGGCCCGCGAAATGGTTGTGCGGTCGCATAACTGGTCACGTAAATGTCATAAAAAATAGCCCAAGTAGCTGCTTCACTCTACGGCCATTCTGCGGCCCGCAGAGTAATTATGCGGCCGCATAATGGGCCGCGAAAATGCATAACTTTGCAAAATATTTTCCTTCAACTCCCCAGCGTACTATTCAATCCAAAAAGTCCGAACCCCGATTTTTAGGAAATATTTCATGGGGCCTTTCAATCCATGAAGGTGCCTCAGCATCGGTGTCCGTAACCCGGACCAAATGGTAAATGCACCCCTTGTTGATCATTTTCGTGGCCTTAAGGTAAGAAATTAACCTACCCTTCGGAACTACATCATCACCCTTCCACTCAATAACTGGCTTATTTGGAAATTCGAACCTAACAGTCCTGGTTCGGCAATCAAGCTTGGCAAAACACGAATAAAGCCAATCCATCCCTATTATCACATCAAAATCGACCATTCGTAATTCAATAAGATCGGCCACAGTGTCCCGACCACACAACGTGACAACACAATCCCTATAAACCTGTGCGGACAAAATAGACTCACCAACCGGAGTAGATATAGAGAACGACTCATGAAGCTATTCCGGTTCTATCCCAAATTCTATAGCAACATAAGGAGTGACATATGACAAAGTGGAACCGAGATCAATAAGATCATATACATCATGGTATTGGACAGACAATATACATGTGAAAATATCTGGAGAAGCCTCTGAATCCCGATGCCTCCGCATAGCATAAAATCTGCTGGGTCCTCCCGAATTGTGTGCACCACCCCTAGGTGCACCATGCCCTGCGGGTGCTGGGGTGCCTCGAGCTGGAGGTCCTGCGGATGTAGTAGCTGCAGAATTAGCTGGCTGTGCTGCACCTCTGCCCATGTTTCGGCGGGACGAGCGACAATCCCTCTGAATGTGACCCCTCACATCGCACCCATAGCATATAGGTAGGTCCATGAATCAGGCCCCAAAGTGCATCCTCCCACACTTAGGGCATGGGAGCCTCCGCTGCTGAAACCTTCTATCGGGCCGACCCTGCTGGTGGGATCCCCTATTTCCCTGACTGGGTCCAGATGACTGTGCACTCAATGAAGACTAAGCGAATGATTGAGATGGTCTTGATGACCCTCCCCTGAATGCCGACCTACCACAACCCAAGTTGCCCGCGGATCGGGCCTTGCTGTTACTTTGACGCTCCATTCTATTTTTCAAATTACAGGTCTCTGTGGCTTGAGCAAATGCCACCATCTTACCATAGTTCATACTGGGATTCAAGGCAGCTGTAGAGGCCTCATTAATAACCAAGGGGCTAAGTCCTTGTACAAACCGGCGCACTCTAGCCTCTATAGTGGGCAACATGTGAATAGCATACTTGGACAGGCGCACAAACTCCATATGGTACTCCCACACATTCATACTACCCTGCTTCAGGCTTTCAAACTTAGCGGCACGGGCTGCCTTAGTTTTGGCAGGCAAGAAATGATCCATAAAGGCATCTGTGAACTCACCCCACCTTGCCGGAGGGCTTCCCTCCTCACGGGATTCCTCCCACAACCCAAAGCAAGAATAGGCAACCCATTTTAGATGGTAGGAGGCCAACTCCACTCCCTCCGTCTCTGCAGCATGCATAACCCGAAGAGACTTGTGCATCTCATCAATGAAGTCCTGGGGGTCCTCCTCGGGATTAGTACCCGTAAACACTGGAGGATTTAACAAAAGAAACTTGTTCACCCTTGAACCAGCAGATTCCCCTGGCTGACTGGAAGAAGTAGGCCCAACACTCGATCTCTGGTCCTGAGAAGCCACTATTTGTGCCAACATCTGTATGGCTCCTAAGATCTACATCAGAATCACCAGAATCAGAAGGTGGAGGTGGAACTGGAATATCGGTTGGAGGATCGGTTGCACCTTCAATAGGCATAGGGACAGGTGAGGTCTAATCAGCTGTGGTAGAATCAGGCAGAAGTAACTGGGGGAATATCCTCACCCCTCGGGTGCTCACCAGCATCGTCAAATACAGGATCAACTGCCACTCCCAGGATGACATTGGCTCTTTGGACAGTTCTTGCCCTCTTCTTAGGTGCCATGTACTGAAAATTAGAGCAACGCACGAGTTAAAGAAGGAACAATCTTACAATCAGATTTGACGCACGATCGAGAACATGAAAGAAGGGTATTATTCCTAAATGCCCAAGTAGCATCCTAATTATAGATGTGGTCAACAACACATCGATAAGAAGGACTCTACTAGACATAGCTTCGAGACATCCTAGGATACTTTAAAACATTAGGCTCTGATACCAAGTTTTTCACGCCCTAAACCCGGGGAGCGCGACCGGCGCTCAACCGAGTGAACCCGGCCAAGCAAGCCTATTAGATTTCCTTCTACCCAAACTCATCCATGAATAAGGATAATACATATTTCCGTTAATTAGACAATAAGGTGATCATGTCTACAATACCAATTCATTATCATTAGTTACCTCATTTAATAATTCTCAAAACACACACACCTTCATGTTTCAAAGTGGAACTAGTGATTTAATCATAACACAATTTTTTAACATTCCCAACACCCATACACAACCCACACTTAGTCTACAGAGCCTCTAAAATACCAAAGAGTACAATGATAGTGCCGACAACAAGGCTCCAGCTATACCTCAAAACACGATAACACATACAAAACAAAAGATGCACAACCTCGGAATGAGATGGGGCTCACCAAGTCAGCTAGGAAGAATGAGCACTGCTATCACTGGTCAATATCCACCGCTATCGAACCACCTGCATCCATTAAAGATGCAGCGCCCCTGGCAAAAGGGACGTTAGTACATGTCGAATAGTACTAGTGTGAAAACAAAACACCAATTTAAGGACTCGGAAATACAATATGAACATGATGAACAATGGCGACAATAGAATAACATAGATATCCGGTTAAACCAAAATAAGCTTATCAAGAGCTTTCATTAATATTTATAGAATTCAAGATGAGATCCTCTGTAACCATTTTCACATAAAGCGGCCCCACCGCCTCACCCCAATGTATGCAGGTGGAGGTGTAAACACAATACAAAAACTCTACTCAAGCAACCCTGCCGCCTCAACCCCAATGTATGCGGGTGGATGTGTAAAGACAATACCCATTTTCACACAAAGTGGCCCCGCCGCCTCACCCCAGTATACGCGAGTGGAAATGCATCAACGATACCAATACCTACACAAAGCGGCCATGCCGCCTCACCCCAATATATATATGTGGGTGGTGGTGCAACAACAATACCAAAATCATACATAAAGCGGCCTTGCCGCCTCACCCCAATATATGCGGGTGGAGGTGTATCCCCAATCACATTCTCTACACAATTTGGCATAATAGTTTTCTACATAAATCACGACTTGGAATCATAACACGTAGATACACAATCCATAGTTTGGAACACATCCTCAATTTATAATACAATATCATGAGAGCATTTAAAACACAAATTAAACATATATCTTTGTCACAAAACTTATTCGGAATACTCAACTTGTAATAAATATCTTGGAACTTACAAGGTTATTGGGGTTCCAATTCTTAAAGAAGAATTTAGCCAATATACACAATTGAGCTTCCTTAAACTCTAAAATGTTCCGGAATTTTGAGCAACTTCAATATATTTTAGAAATATAACAAATTGAACTAAAATTAGGAAGATGATCATGGTTCTAGCTCATTTGAGCATTTTATCAAACACTATGTGTGCATTATGATTTCAAGGTCCTTTTATGGAGGATTCCATCATCCCACAACCCACTCTTTACCATTTTTAGCTCATAATCTTCCTACACCCTTTGATAACACATGCATGCAAAATAAACAACTCCCATACCCAAGAATTGTTTTGCTAATTACCCATTCTTATGTAAATTTCGAAATTAAGGGCTAGGGTGTAGAATCTTACCTCTAGGATGAAGACCTTGTGAATTTTCCTTGTTAATCTTCAAAGATTTGAGCAAGAATTGAAGGATAATTTGGTTGAAGATCACTCTCCCACTCTAGGGCACTCTCTCACTCTCAAAATATCAGGTTTTAGCTAAAAAATGGACTATGGCATATGTTTTAACGAAATAGAGTCGGGTTTAAAAACCCCAAAAAATGAAGCCCCAGGACAGGATCTGCAGTCGCATATGCGACCGCATAATGGATATGCGGTCCGCATATCGGCCGCATAATTTGGTGCCAAAAACTAGAAAAACATTTCCTAGGTCTGCGGTCACTATGCGGCCCGCAGACCTGTTCTGCGGTCGCATAATGTGCCGCAGAACCTCCCTCCGCAAAAACTCCAAGCCTGATTGTGCGACAAAAGTGAGGCCCGCAAAATGGTTGTGCGGTCGCATAACTGGCCGCGCAATTGACATTAGAAATGGCCCAAACAGTTGCTTCACTCTGCGTCCATTCTGCGGCCGCATAATGGGCCGCAGAAATGCCCAACCCTACAAAATATTTTCCTTCAACTCCCCAGCGCACTGTTCAATCCAAAAAGTTCAAATCAAGAATTTCTACTATTATTAACCTCTACGCCAACCCCGGCATCACGGAACCCCTTTTTTTGTTTTTTTTTTTTAAAAAATTTCACAGGGCCTTACATTCTCCCTTACTTATGATCATTCGTCCTCAAATGAGGGTCAATGTTCACTATTAGCATCTTATGCAACTCAATTTTCATACCGCACACCATCAGCCCCAAATTTTACTAACTCCCTAAATTCCCAAAAATTTTGCTAGAGTTTCCCCTGTAACTAGGCCTATCCACCTGTCAGAGAGCCCCAGAAACACATTCTTAAAACATATACATAAACAAATGATGTAACATAACTCATAACAACACCAACCATGGCCTCACATACAATATATTTAGAAAGAAGCACCTTTACATTAACTGAACAAGTGATACAAGAATACATAGGCGACAATTTTATAAAAAGGTCACATAGTTTATACAAACAAGTAAGGATACTTATTTTTCATCTATTCCTCGGCCTTCCAAGTAGCCTCTTCAATTTGCTATTTTCGCAACAACACCTTCACAGAGGCAATTTCTTTATTCCTCAACTTTCGGACTTGCCTATCAAGAATGGAAACTTGAATTTCTTCATATGACAGTTCTTCATTAACCTCAATGGTCTCAACCGGCACAATAGCTGTCGGATCTCCAATACCTTCTTCAACATAGACACATGGAATACCAGGTGCACTAATGACATCTCATGTGGTAGCTCATGCTTGTACGCCACCTCACCGATCCTCTGAATGATTCTGTGCGATCCGACATACCTCGGACTCAATTTCCCTTTCTTACCAAATCGCATTACACCTTTCATGGGGGAAATTTTCAAGAATACCCAATCATCTTCTTTGAACTCCAAATCCCTACGACGAACATCCGCATAGGACTTCAGATGACTCTGGGCAGTCTTTAACCGCTCCTTAATGATCTTACCTTTTTCCATTGCCTGATGCACGAGGTCTGGCCCTACCAAGTATGCTTCCCCAATCTCGAACCGACCAATAGGAGATCTACATCTCCTACCATATATTGCCTCAAATGGTGCCATTTGAATACTAGCACAAAAGCTGTTGTTATAAGCAAACTCTATGAGTGGCAAATGATCATCCCAGCTACCCTTGAAGTCGAGAACACAAGAACGCAATATGTCCTCAAGCGTCTGAATAATCCGCTCTGCTTGCCTGTTGGTTTCTGGATGGAAGGCTGTACTAAGATTCACTTGAGTACCCAAATCTTGCTGAAATGTCTTCCAAAAATTTGCCGTGAACTGAGCCCCTCGATCGAAAATGAAAGAAACTGGAGTACCATGTAGCCTGACTATTTCCTTGATATACAACTGAGCATACTGTTCCACTGTGTCGGTAGATTTAACTGGAAAAAAATGTTCTGATTTTGTGAGCCGATACACAATCACCCAAATTGAGTCAAACTTGCGCGGAGTGCGTGATAATCCTACCACAAAATCCATATTAATCATTTCCCACTTTCGCATTGGAATTTCTATGTTTTGTGCCAACCCACCAGGTCATTGGAGTTCGGCCTTTACTTGCTGACAATTCGGACACCTTGCCACAAAGTCCGCCACATTCTTTTTTATGTCATTCCACCAATAGACTTCCTTGAGATCATGATACATCTTTGTAGAACCTGGGTGCACAGAATACCTAGAAGTGTGAGCCTCGATCATGATTCTTTCTTGGAGATCATCTACTATTATTAACCTCTACGCCAACCCCGGCATCATGAAATCCCGTTTGTTTTTTTTTTTGGAAAAATTTCACGGGACCTTACACCCGGTAACCACCAAGTTAACCCTCGGTCAAACATTTCAACTCTCCAAACTTCAACTTTTCTAACTTTCGCCAATTCAAGCCAAAATCACCTATAGATCTCCAAATCAATATCCGGACACGCTCCTAAGTTCAAAATTACCATACGGAGCTACCGAACTATCAAAACTCCATTCTATAGTCATTTACACATAAGTCAACATACGGTCAACTCTTTCAACTTAGCTTTCCAATCTTGGGACTAAGTGTCCCAATTCATTCTAAAACATCCTTGGAACCAAACTAACCACCCCGACAAGTCACATAATAACAAACAAGCACAGAATAAGCAATAAATGAGGGAACATGGCTATAATACTCAAAACGACCGGCCTGGTCGTTACATTCTCCCACTCTTAAACAAACGTTTGTCCTCGAACGAGTCTAGAATCATACTTGGAGTCTCAAATAGGTGTGGATATCTGCTCTGCATCTCCCGCTCGGTCTCCCAAGTAGCCTCCTCGAC
This sequence comes from Nicotiana tomentosiformis, assembly GCF_000390325.3. NCBI lineage: Eukaryota > Viridiplantae > Streptophyta > Magnoliopsida > Solanales > Solanaceae > Nicotiana > Nicotiana tomentosiformis. Next base: position 43,473,409 of record NC_090822.1, read on the forward strand.
TGGCTGACCTCTTCACTGCACCTTCACTGAAGCTATATTCTTTGACCTCAACTTTCAAACCTAGCAATCCAAATTGGCCAGCGGCTCCACATCAAAAGTCAAATCACTATCTAACTGAACCGTGCTGAAGTCTAAAACATGAGACGGATCACTGAAATACTTTTGGAGCATGGAAACATGAAACAATTGATGAACACTCGATAGAGTAGGCACCAATCCAAGCTTGTAAGCCACCTCTCCAATTCTCTCAAGTACCACAAAAGGGCCAATATACCGAGGGCTCAACTTGCCCTTCTTCTAGAATCTCATAACACCCTTCATGGAAGAAACTCTGAGCAATAACTTCTCTCCCATCATGTAAGAAACATCACGAACCTTCCAATCAGTGTAACTCTTATGTCTAGACTATGCCATGCGAAGCCGATCCTGAATCAGCTTAACCTTTTCCAAAGCATCCTGAACCAAGTTAGTACCCAATAGCCTAGCCTCACCGGGCTCAGAACAACCAATCGAATACTGACATCGCCTCCCTTACAAGGCCTCATATGGAGCCATCTGAATATTCGATTGGTAGCTGTTGTTGTAGGCGAACTCTGCAAGTGGCAAAAACTGATCCCAAGAACCCCAAAATCCATGATGCAAGCGTGTTGCATATCCTCCAATATCTGAATGGTGTACTCAGACTGTCCGTCTATCTGAAGGTGGAATGCTATACTCAACTCAACCCGTGTGCCTAACTCCCACTGCATTGCCCTCCAAAACTGCGATGTGAACTGCGTACCCCGATATGAAATGATGGACACCTGCACATCGTGAAGGCAAAAAATCTCGCAGATATAGATCTCAGCTAATCGCTCCGAAGAATAGGTAGTCCCAACTGGAATGAAATGTGCGGACTTAGTCAACTGGTCCACAATCACACAAAGAACATCTATCTTCTTCAAAGCCCATGGGAGCTCAACTATGAAGTCCATAGTGATACACTCCCATTTCCACTCCGGAATCTCAAGCCTCTGAAGCAAACCGTCGGACTCTGATGCTTGTACTTCGCCTTCTGACAATTCAAGAACCGAGCTACAAATTCCACTATGTCTTTCTTCATCCTCCTCCACCAATAGTGCTGCCTCAATTCCTGGTACATCTTTACGGCAGCCAGATGAATGAAATACCACTAACTGTGGGCCTCCTCAAGAATCAACTCACGTAACCCATCTACACTGGGCATACAAATTCGAACCTGCATTCGCAACACCCCATCATCCCCAATAGAAACCTACTTGGCATCATCGGGTTGAACCGTATCCTTAAGGACAAGCAAATGGGGTTGTCATACTGACGCTCTCTGATGCGATCATATAAGGAAGACCGAGAAGCCACACAAGCTATAACCCAACTAGGCTCCGAAATATCTAACTTCACAAACTGATCGGCCAAGGTCTGAACATCTAATGCGAGCGGTCGCTCAACAATAGGAATAAATGCAAGGCTACCCATATTCCCCGCCTTCCTACTCAAGGCATCAGCCACCACATTGGCCTTCTCGGGATGATACAAAATGGTAATATCATTGTCCTTTAGCAGCTCCAACCATCTACGCTGCCTCAAATTTAGATCCTTTTGTTTGAATAAGTGCTGAAGACTCCAATGATCCGTAAATACCTCACAAGACACTCCGCAGAGATAGTGCCTCCAAATCTTCAATGCATGGACGATGGCTGCCAACTCCAAATCATGAACGGGGTAGTTCTTCTCATGAGGCTTCAACTATCATGAAGCATAAGAAATCACTCAACCCTCTTGCATTAAGACACACCCAATACAAATCTGAGAAGCATCACAATACACTGTATAAGAAACCGATGCTGAAGGCAAAACTAGAACTGGAGCTATGGTGAAGGCAGTCTTGAGCTTCTGAGAGCTCTCCTCACACTCATCCAACCATCTGAATGGAGCACCCTTCTGGGTCAACCTATTCAAAGGTGCTGCAATGGACGAAAAACCCTCCACGAAGCGACAATAATATCCGGCCAAGCCGAGAAAACTCCAAATCTCAATAGCTGAAGACGGTCTAGGCCAACTCTGAACTACCTCTATCTTCTTTGGATCCATCTTGATACCCTCACTAGACACCACGTGCTCCAAGAATTCCACCGAACTGAGCCAAAACTCACACTTGGAGAACTTGGCATAAAGCTTCTTCTCCATTAACCGCAGTAGTACAATCCTCATATGTTGTGCATGCTCCTACTGGGTATGTGAGTACAACAAGATATCATCAATAAATACTATAAGAAACGAATCAAGATATGGTTGGAACACACTATTAATCAGATGCATGAATGCTGCTGGGGCGTTGGTCAGCCCAAAAGACATCACAAGGAACTCATAGTGACCATAGCGGGCCCTGAACGCCGTCTTCAGAATATTCGAGTCCCGAATCTTTAACTGGTGATACCCGTACCTCAAATCAATCTTAGAGAACACCCTAGCTCCCCGAAGCTGGTCAAATAGATAATCAATACACGACAAAGGATACTTGTTCTTAATTGTAACTTTGTTCGACTTCTTATAGTCAATGCACATCTGCATAGTACCATCCTTCTTCTTCACAAACAGAACCGATATATCCCAAGGTGACACACTAGGCCTAATGAACCCCTTATCAAGAAGCTCCTGAAGCTGTCTTTTTAATTCCTTCAAATATGCTGGTGTTATACGGTACGGAGGAATAAAAATGGGTTGAGTGCCTAGCACCAAATCAATACCAAAATCAATATCCCTATCGGGTGGCATGCCCGATAAGTCTGCAGGAAACACATCCGTAAAGTCTTGCACTACCAGAACAGAATCAATAGTAGGAGTATCAACACCAACATCCCTCACAAAATCCAAATATGACAAACACCCCTTACCAACCATCCGTTGGGCCTTCAGATATGAAATCACCCTACTGAGGATATAGTCTAGAGAACCTCTCCACTCGATCCTAGGTAACCCTGGTATCGCCAACGTCACGGTCTTAGCGTGACAATCCAGAATAGCATGACATGGGGACAACTAATCCATACCTAGAATCACGTCGAAATCAACCATACTATGCAATAAGAGATCAACTCTAGTCTCTAATCCCCCAATAGTCACCACACACGACCGATACACACGGTCCACAATAATAGAATCGCCCACCGGTATAGATACATGAACATGTGAAAATAAGGACTCATGGGGCATATCCAAATAACGAGTAAAATAGGATGATACATTTGAATAAGTGGAACCAGGGTCAAATAAGGTGGAAGCATCCCTGTGGCATACTGAAACAATACATGTGATCACTGCATCTGAAGCAATGACCTCTAGCCTGGCAGGGATAACATAGCATCGAGCCGGACTGCCACCTGATCGGCCTCCCCCTCTAGGGCGACCTCTAGCTGCCTGAGCCCCACCTAGAACTAGCTGGGCAGGTGGTGAAGTAACTAGTGCAGAAGTCATAACCTGACCCTTTTGCTTAACTGGACCTCTAAAACGACGGGGACACTGCCTCCACATATGTTTAAACTCCCCGCACTAGAAGCAACTCCCTGATGGTGGTGGAGACTGAATCGGACCCTGAGAACCAGAATAACTACTAGAAGAACCTGGCACAGATGAACCCCGAACTGATGGAGCACGAGATGAACTCTAAGCTGGGAAGGCATTGAGAGATGACTGACCCGGGTGAGCACTGTATGAATTATGGCTAGCTGATGCACCACGATGAACTAGGCGAGTCATCTAAGAGGGCCTATAAGGATGACTTCTACTGTGGTAGAACTTCCCTCTAGAAGAAACACCACTGAAACCACCCGCACCACGAGTCCTCTTGTCCCCCCTCTCCTCACGCTCCTGACTACGAACCTGCTCTAGCCGCCTAGAAATATCGACCACCTCATCAAACCTAGCACCTGATGCAATCTCCCAAGTCATGACAAAGCGTAGCCTTAGTTGAGGCCATCAATGAACCTCCTAATCCTCTCGCTCACTGTGGGCACCAATCCGATCGCGTAATGAGCCAACTTTGAAAATCTCATCTCATACTGGGTCACAGACATACCCTCCTGGCGTAGCTGCTCAAACTGCCTATGCAACTCCTCTCTCCGGGTATGTGGAACAAACTTCTCTAAGAAGAGAACGGAGAACTCGTGCCACGTAAGTGGTGCAGCACTGGCTGGCCTGCTCAACTCATAGGCCCCCTACCATCTGAAGGCTGCCCCCGACAACTGAAAAGTAGTAAATGAGACTCTACTAGACTCCAGAATACCCTCCATGCAAAGAATCCACTAGCACCTGCCTAAGAAGTCTTGAGCATCCTCTGACTTAGCCCCATTGAATGATGGAGGCTCAGGCCTCCCAAACCGTTCTAGCCTCTTCTGCTCCTTGTCACTCATCGGTGGACCCATCTGGGTCTGAGCAACTTTAACCGAATGGGCTGGTAGTGCCCCCGGTGTCTGAAGTCTCCGAACCCTTTGCTTAAGAGTACAGGCGGTGGGAGTCTGAGCACCTCGCCTGGCCTGAGAAGTGGTTGGCACGGACGGAACTGAAACCGCCTGAGCAAGGCTAGTGCATACAGTGAATATTTGGGCCAAAGACTCTGAAGGCCTGAAATCACAATGGGTACAGCTGGCGCCTGAGCTGGTCCCACCGGCTCAACCACATTTGGGATCTACTCTTGAGCTGGAGCAACTAGTGGATCTATAGGTGCTGCTCTAGTTGCTATACGAGCTGCACCTCGACCTCTACCGTGGCCCCGACATCTCGCAGCCCTAGCTTGTGGTACTAGTGGCCATCCGCCCGACCCGGTAGCATGTGTCCTTACCATCTGTGAGAGTAAGGTAAAGTTTCCCGAATCAACAAATCCGCACGACAAGAATACAAGAAAGTAAAGTTTTCCTAAGGGTTCGGTAGCCTCTCGAAGATAAGTACAGACGTCTCCGTACCGATCCGCAAGACTCTACTAAACTTGCTCATGACTCATGAGACCTATGTAACCTAGGCTCCGATACTAACTTGTCACGACCCAAAACTCAACATGTCATGATGGCGCCTATCACTGTACTAGGCAAGCCGACAACCACAGATAACTATGCATTTTTAAATTGAAAACAAGATGAAACAGGTTTAACAGTAATAACTCACATAAATAGTCGATAAGAACTACTGCTACTCAAATACAACATTCCCAAAATCTAGGTGTCACTGAGTACATGAGCATCTAAATGACAATACATTCTAACTACTAAAACAACTGTCTAGAAAGATAGAAGAGTGCTAATAAACTGAAAAAAAGGAGAGTCAAAGTCTGCGGACACCAAGGCAGCTACCTCAATAGTCTCCAAAAAGATAAAGCTCCAAATCTAGCAACCGCCATGCCCAGAAGTACCTGGATCTGCAAAACGAAGTGCAAAGTGCAGTATAAGTACAACCAACCCAATGTACTTAATAAGTAATAGGACTAACCTTGGGCTGAAAGCAATGACGAGCTCAAAAAGGTACAGTCCAAATCCATATAATAACAACATAGATATGACAGGAAAATAACAATAATAACTCAGAGAAAATCTCATGATCAGTTTGTAGGCAGTTCAGAAATACAGACATGCTTTCAAGTATTTAACAGTTTGAGCTCAACACGGATAAAATATGCCAAGTATGACTAGTATGAGGAATGTTACATCTCGATATTTACATGTTAAATATGTATATCAACTGTAATGCAACACAATAATAAAGCCAATACTCCTACTCTAGGAGTATTCAACCTCACAACACGCTCAATCACTCAGTACTCCCAATCACTCGGCAGTATCAATCACTCAGCACTCTCAATCACTCGACACTCACACTCAGCACTCACACTCGGTACTTGCACTCAGTAGGTACCTGCGCTCACTGCTGGTATGTCAGACTCCGGAGGGGAGGATCCTACCCAAGTGCTAATATAAGCCAATCATGACATGAATCAATAAAGCCTGCTGTGGCGTGCAGCTTGATCCCATAAATATCACTCACAATTAGGCCCTCGGCCCCACTCAGTCATCAATCTCTCTAGGCTCCTGGGCTCACAAATCTCATGATAATCAACCCAAACAATGATAATATGATGTAACAATAAATGACAACAAAGTCTGAGATATGATATGCAAATGATAGATGCGACTGAGTACATAATTACAATTTAAGAAAATAATTCAACAGTAGAAGTGACCTCTGTGGGTCCCAACAGAACAAGCATATAGTCTAAGCATGATTTCTAACATGGATTGTATCTCAATTACTCTAACAAGTAGGAGTTTCATGAATAGCAAAAAGGTTTGATAACTACACAGTACCACATAATCAACCAAGTCCCAATTACCACGGTGCACGCCTACACGTCCGTCACCTAGCATGTGCGTTACCTCAACACCAACCACATAACACGTAATTCCGAGATTCATACCCTCAGAATCAAGTTTAGAAGTGTTACTTACCTCAAACCGCACAAATTCCTACTCCAACAAGCCCTTACCTCGTGAATCGGCCTCCGAACGACTCGAATCTAGCCACAAACAACTTAATACAATCAACACAAGCTATAGGAATCAATTCCATATGATAAAGCTATGTTCTTTAACAAAAAGTCAAAAGGTCAACCCCGAGTTCACGTCTCAGAATCCGACAAAATTAACAAAATCCGTACACCCATTTAACAACGAGTCCAACCATACCAAAATTACTCAATTCCAATCTCAACTCGACCTTCAAATCCTCAAATTAAAGTCTATGAAGTTTCCCCAATTTCCCCCAATTTTTCCAACCTAAAACATTAATTAAATGGTAAAAACAATGATAGATTCATGCATATTAACCAAATTCGAGTAGAATCACTTACCCCAATTAACTTCTTGAAAATCTCTTCAAGAATCGCCCAAATTCGAGTTATCTAGCTCAAAATATGAGAAATGGGTTCAAACCATCGATTTTGATATTTTAATAGTATGCCCAGTGATTACACATCGCGATCGCGGAATTTCCCATGCGATCGCGAAGAACAAAATCTTCAGTAGCCAAAAAGTTTCTACGCGGACGCACACCCCAGGTCGCGAACGCGGTGACTAATTTCCATGACCTACGTGATCGCGGATAGCCTTACATGATCGCGATGAACAACGTGTGGAAATCCCAGGCCTCCTCTTCCTCCTTCGCAAACGCATCTCCTCCCATGCGATCATGTAACACAACTCCCTCAAGTCTTTCGGATCGCAGACTTAACCACACGATCACATAGAACACATTCCCACCTGCCAGACCTAACTCTACGTGATCGCGGTCCTCCTTTCGCGATCATGAAAGATTAAACCAAAAGCACTGACTTTAGCAATAACACAAGTCCAAAAATGAGTCGAACATGATCCGAATCACACCCGAGGCTACCGGGACCCCATCCAAACATACCAAACCAAATCCGATTAACCTCAAATTTTGCACACAATTCATAAATGACACAACAGACCTATTCCAACTTCCAGAACCAAAATTCGAGCTCGGTAACCACCAAGTCAACTATCGGTCAAACTTCTCATCTCTCCCAACTTCAACTTTTCCAACTTTTGCCAATTCAAGCCAAAATTACCCATGCACCTCCAAATCAATATCTGGACACATTCCTAAGTCTGCATCTGTGATTCCTGCTGAACTTTTCCTCTTTCACAGATCAAATTTGAAATCCCTAAATCCAAACCCTAAGGCTCAAAGATGAAATTCCGAATCTCCAGATTTCTTTATGCTCTGTTAAATTGGAGTATTCATGAGCACACTTCAGAGCCTCATCATGATTATTTGAGGTACTGAGGTCAAATGTAATGACCTCTGCACATTGGGGCTTTACTCAATGGTTCTTTTCCTTCAAAAGACCAATTTTCACCCAGGTAAAATTCTTCATCAGTTTTCCCTCTGTCTCCATAGATTTTTCTCGATTTTGCTTGCATCGCCACTCCTCCATCACTCTCCACTACCATGGTTTGAATCGAAAAACCTAAGGCTCAACAACCACCATAAATAGCAGTCTTAAATGCTCTTATAAAAAGGACATTCCAACTACACCTAACATCTGAGAAATTAATACACAATATAGTGTGTTTTAGGAATTTTTGATTAAAATTTGAGTTTTTATTCAATCTCCGCTTCTCCTTTTCTTTCTGGTTCTGAGTCTGTAACTGATTGAAAGCTTGAGGTTTTGGCTTCCTAAACGGCTAGTTTGAACACTCGTTTGGTTTGCTGCCCAAAGGAGTTCAGTAAAACCTCGACGTTGTTTTTTAGTTTAAGTTGCTGAACATGAACTGTTCTACTACCTTTTGCTGAATGATGTTATTAACAATGTATTAATGTTTTGATTGTTTTATGTGCTCATTAATGACTGTTAAATAGATTATGTGATCATGGAGTTCTTTTAGTTATTGGAATTAGAATTATGTGTTGATCTTGATAAGTATCTGATGATTCATATCTACTATTAACTTTGAAAACCACTAAAGAACTTCTTAAATGTTCCTAATATCTAGTTTTAGACCTCTTTGAATATCCTATTAGTACTACTATAATTGTTTTGCTAATCTTCTTTGAATATTAATTTGCATTTCATAATGGTTCACTAAATAACCTAGACTTAAACAAAGTATGAGCCTGTTTGGTTATAAAACCATATTGTTATCTTAGTTTAGACACACTAACTCATGACCTTTAAACCAGTTTTATCTCTTTGACATGTCTTTGTAGTTTTGTTGATTTTAGAAGCTTATTAATCACCTGATTGAACTCATGAGTGCTCATGTAAGCACGCCGTAAGCTAGTTGGATCTTTGCATCACTTTTATGTATATTCTGATTGTGTTATACACTTAAACTAAGCTATGAGATATGGAGAAGATGTATTTAAATTATGATGTCATATTTGTTGAGTTAAAATGCTTTTGCTAAGTTCCATTATATCTGAAACCCCATACCAGACTTGCTTAACAGATTCCCCTAAGATAATGATGCCTCTACCCTTTGGAAGCTCATATAGTGACATTGTTAGCTTGATTCTATGATGATTACACTTTCATTTTTGAGATAATATCACTCATGTTAAGTGTCCCCTGTATGTATCCTTGTGATCCTGCACTCATCTTGTTCTTCAATGCCTCTGCTTGCCCTTCATCATGTACATGCCTACACTGCCCTTGAAACTCCACTAAGCTCTCCTAAATGAATTAGACTTAGCTTATGAACAATAAGTGAACCTTCTATTGCCACTTTTTGTGTATAACGACATGCTTTGTTCTCAGTGGGATTAGTATGAAGTTAAAATTCTCAGAAAGAAGTAATCATACCATTGGTTTCAAAGTAAAACAGGACTGATAGCATGAGATTTTGTTCTAATTGCAGTCTGTTAATTTGCAATCTTGTTAATACTCCTAGAAGTTCTAATTTAGGTTGTGAATCTGTGACCTTATTAATACTCTTAGAAGTTTCTGATTGTAGTTTGATAGTACCTGTAAAAGTTCTAATTATGGTTAATGGTTTGAATCCCTATTAATACTCTTTGGAGGTTCTAATTGAGCTCATTAACATATACCTCCTAATTGAAGTTATTGATCTATATCTCTAATTGATGTTGTTAATCTGTACCTATATTAGCACTCTTTAGAATGTATCAGTTGTAGTGATTAACCTGCAATGCTGTTAATACCCTTCTGAAGCTCTAACTGTAGTTGTTAATCTTCACTCTCCTATTACTCTTAAGAAGTTTGACTGAAACTGTTAGTCTATATCTTTGTTAGTACCCTTTAGGAGTTTCAGATGATATTACTAACTTGTATGTACACTAGAAGTTAAGACTTAGTCATAATTAATCTTTGATTAATCTAATTAAAAGTTGTTAAATATAAGTGTATCTGTGCCCATGGACCTTAAAGAATGCATTTACTTTACTCCTAAAGCATGTGATCTAGGTGTTTGGTTTTCTAACAGAAATCTGACAATGCTCTTGTTTCTATGTATGCTTGAAGTTGATTCCTTTTGAGCATACTGATGTTTAACTAAAAGTATATATATTTATATGTATATCACCTCATGTTTTACTCATATTTCGTGGATTTAGGATGTAAAATATATTGATTTATATTAATTCGTTATGTTTTTATGTGTAGGAATCATCGGAAGCAATTTGGGGCGAAAGGTGCGAGATTAGAGCCAAAACGGAGGAAAAATGGGAAATGTTGAATTCCAGCGCCACAGGTAGCGCCCCACGCCACCTGTGGTGCCGTGAACATAATGTTCAATTTGCCAGTGCCAGGGCCAGCGCCCCACGCTGCCCTGGATGCTGGTGATGGGAATTTCTCCAACTTTGCTCGGGACAAGGTTATTTCGGCACTAGACCTACCCAACGCATATAAAAGCAAGACTAAGACTATTTTGGGGGGGGGGGGGGGACGCCACTTTGAAGGGAAACTACACAAGAGAAACATTGGGTAGTGAGGATATCTCAGTTTTCTTCATCTTTTCTAAGTATTTTTAATTATCCAACACTTATGAAATTGTTTGATACTATCATGAGTGGCTAAAACCCATTGTTCTGGGGTTGTGATTTAGCCATGAATATTATTGTTCAACGTTGACTTAACTTTAATTATAATTCACCAATATATGATTGTTTCTTCAATTATGTAATTAATTGCTTAATTGTCTGGCCAACAGTTAGGTTCTCTTTACTATCTTCGCTATGCTTGGGAAAGCCATGTTTAGATTAGAGAAGAATTGAAGAGAGCACAATCTTTACTCTGGGGGGGGGGGGGTTGTGGTTAGGATAGGAATATACCTTGTCACCATGCTTAATTAAATATCGTAATCTTAATGTGTTCTTAATATATTGATTTCATTGGAATATAGGCGTTATCTATTTTGAATAGGCGAGTAGTACTTCGGGAGAAGTCTACGAGAGCAATTGTTCGATTAATTAGCAAGCATGAGTGAATTGTATGAAAGGGAGAGTTAACTAGAACACAATAGGATTGGTGAATCGATCACAACCCTGGAATATTTGTCTCTACTGAATACACAACAACCATTTTGCTGCTTGATAATTTAGTTACTAGTTAGAATTATTGTTTAGTATAATTACATTTTTGAACTTGGATTGGCTAGACTGAATAACAATCTTGGTGAATTTAGTGGGTAGTTAATACAAGTCTATGTGGTTCGACGCTCGACTTATCATCTTATTACTTGTATAACCACGTATACTTGCGTGTGCGTTTGGGAGCAACAAGTGTTTGGCACCGTTGTCGGGGACTTGAATATTGATTACTTTCTAGTTTTAGCTATAATTATTTATTTCGTCAAGTCTAACGTTACTTAATTATTGCTCTGCTCTTAGGAACCTTGATTGAATGCGAAGGGTCAGAAGCCGGGATAGACTTCAAGGCTTTGACCCCGAACATGAGAGAACATTTCACAGGAGGTTGAGGAAAGCAAGGGACACAAATAATCTTCAGGCACTTGTTCAATTTTCTGTGAACATGGCAGAGGAGCAGCACATGGCTGTTCAGGAGGTGGTGATGCCTAGCATTGCTAATGTCACCTCCAGCATTGTGAAGCCCAGAATCACTAGGCACTTTGAGTTAAAATAGATCATGATCCACCTACTTCATGCGAATGGGCAGTTTATGGGTTTTCCATACGAGGATCCAGAACAGGACATCATGAAATTCTTGGAGATTAGTGATACTTTTATCACTAACGGAGTCACTACAGACTATGTGAGGCTCACATTGTTCCCGTTCTGTCTGTTGGGTGAAGCAAAGCGATGGCTGAAGGCATAACCAGCTAATTCTATTACATCATGGAATGATCTGGCAAGGAAATGTTTGGCAAGGTTCTTCCCGTCAAGAAAAACTATAAAGATCAGAAGTGAGATAGTTGCCTTCAAAAAGAAATCGGGGGAGTCTTTATACTCAGCTTGACAGAGGTTTAAGGGGCTTCTTAGAGACTGTCCTCATCACAATCAGACAAACGAAGTGTTAGCTCACACTTTCATAGAAGGGCTACATCCTGAAAAGACTGTGGTAGATGATGCAGCTAGAGGTCAAGTGTTGGAGAAAAGCTTTGATGAGATATATGCGTTATTGAACAAATTCTCTAAAAGAAATCCTGATTGGCAAGAAGAGATGGGCGTACACACAATGCAAAAATCTACAGGGGTTCGCGAGTTAGATGTCATCTCTGCATTATCAGCACAGATTTTCACATTGACCAAGCAAGTCAATTAGATGACCTTGGTTATTAACAAGCAACAAGCCTAGCCAGTGCAACAGGTTCAATTGTTTTGTGAAGTATGTGGAGAGGGTAACACGAGCGACTTATGCCCAGTTAATCCAGAGTCTGTCTGTTTTGTGGGTAATACAAATAGGGGCCAGACAAACCAGTATGTGAACACTTACAATCCTAACTGGAGGAACCACCCAAACTTCTCTTGGGGTGGAAACCAAGGTGCTCAGAATCAGTACATGCCACAAGCACTTCAACAACAATATAGACCACCTCAGATTGAACAACATGTAAACTTGACAAGTCACCTTGAGGAGGTGGTGAAGAGATTTATGGCTGATGAGTAGGCCCAAGCAGCAGCGATGCGAAATTTGTAGCGACAAATGGGAAAACTTGCCAGTGCCCAAAATACTCGACCAGTTGGGGCTCTTCCTAGTGATACTAAGCCTAATCCTAGAGGAGAATGAGAAAGAGAATAAAGGATCAGAGCCAGTAAATGTGACAAGGCCACCACCGCCATTTCCACAAAGACTGCATAAGCAAAAAGATGATTCTAAGTACAAGAAATTCTTAGATATTTTGAGTCATGTGCGTGTTAATTTGCCTTTGGTGGAAATTTTGCAGGAAGTGCCTAAGTATGCAAGGTACCTCAGAGATATTGTGGCAAACAAGCGAAGACATACATAGTTTAAAATAGTTGCACTTATTGAAGAGTGCAGTGCTAGAGTTTAGAGTAAACTTCCTCCTAAGTTGAAGGGTCCTGGGAGTTTCACAATTCCCCTGTCTCTTGGAAAACAAGAAGTTGGTAGAGCCATGTGTGATTAAGAGGCTAGTGTAAATTTGATGCCATCCTCTTTGTTCAAGCAACTCGGATTGGGGGTTCTTAGACCTACTACGATTACTTTATAGTTAGCAGATAGGTCACTAGTTATGCCAGAAGGAATTATTAAGGATGTGTTAGTTCGAGTGGGAAAGTTTATTCTTCCTGCTGATTTTATTGTTCTTGATTACAAGGCAGATGAGGAAATGCCCATTATTTTGGGGGGACCATTCTTAGCTACTGGTGGAGCTATTATTTATGTGAGGGAAGGGAAGTTGAAGATGAGAGTTGATGATGAGGAAGTCAATTTTAATGTGTACAAGGCACTTAAGCTCCCTAAGCATTATGAGGATTTGTGCATGATTACTGTGGTCGAATTGAAGGGGATAGAGCAGAGTTTTTATGTGAATTGTAGTGATCCAGATGGGACAACTGAGTTAGAGAAGGTTGTGTTGCAAGCTGAGTGTGTAAAGATGTTTGAGAAAAGAGCCAGAGATGAAAGAGGAGATCTTTTGAGAGCGTGCAAAAAGGCTAGACTTCATGGGAGAAAGAAGAAGAGAAAGTGCCCAGCCTGAGCAGAGTAGCCAAGTTGTGACATGACTATAAATAAGGCGCTTGTTGGGAGGCAACCCAGCTTGTATTTTATTTATTTATTTATTTTTTATAGTGTCAAGTTTTGTGTTTTTTTTGTTTTGCAGAGTAGGGGAAGTCTGAGTACCCGAAGTTGAAGCTGAGGAGCATGTTTGAGCTTAAGTGTGGGATCGTCCCGACCCTTAATATTGAGGATCATGTCCAAGCTAGGCCCGAGAGGGTCTCAGGGAGTATTTCTCACCCTTATTTTAATATTTTTCTCTGTGATCATGTATCAAGGACAATGCATAAAATAAGTGTGGGGTGGGGAGACTACTTTCTGAAGTGTAATTGTATAAAACTATTTTTTAAATTAATATTTCTTGTAGAACTCGTAGTAGACAAAGTATAGGTTCTCAAAAAAAAAAAAAAGAAAAAAAAATCAGAAAAAGCTCGAACTTTTCCCGACGATGGATCTTTTGGGCAATTTTCTTGAGGGATTAAAGTCCGATTAAAAAAACACCAAAAAGTTTTTCTTTTAGGCTAGTTAGGTAGTATCCCTTAGTTTTTCTTTGGGCGCCGGTTCTTTTCCAAGGGTGTATCTCGAACCGGGTTCTCTATTTTTATTAGGAGTAGGTTAGGAAGAAACTGAGTTGCTCTGAGATACCTAGAGACATGTTTGGTGCTGGCACATAAGTCTATGACATGCGGTCTATCTTCCCATACATTTGATTTGAATTGTGATGCCTAAGTAAAATAAATAACCTATTCTGTGACGCCTTCTCTCAATTGTTTGACTTGTATTCCACATAGTGCAATATTGCTTAAAATTTCTCAATTATATGTGCTTGCTGGACTTGAGAGTTGAACAGAACCGTCCTGATTGAGTCATGTGCATTGTGTGTGTGAGGTATTTTGGTCTTTGGTGCTATCCTGTGTAGTCTATAACTTGCCCTGTGTGTTAATCGAAGCAAAATTGTTAAGTTGTGCTAACCTAGGAGATGACGTAGGCATTTCTTGAAGATAAAATTTTCCGTTTCTAGACCCGTTGAGCCTATAGACCTTTTCTTTGACATCCACATTACAAGACGTACCCCTATTTTGTTCTTAATTTGAGATTGTTGAACCTTTACCTCCTAAGGCACTTAGTCGCTAAAAGAAGTATGGTGAGAGATTGGGGAGTAGCTTTCGAGTGAAACCATAGAAGGGCCCTTTGGTACAATAAAGTTGAAAAAAGGCCACTAGCCGATGAACCTTAATGTATGGAGTGTGTGTAGAAAAGGAAAAAAGAGAAAAGGAAAAAAATTGCAAGAAAAAAATAATACTCAAATAATGTAAAAAAACACACACCTCCCATTCTTACTAATTTGTGCTAGTGGGAGTATTGAAGTGCTTAATGGAAAAAGGGCTATGTTGTATATGGTTTGTGGCAAGAGAATTGGTTGAGAAGAAGACCTGCTCGATTTTTGAGTGTAGTGTATTAAAGTACTTAGGAGGGTTAGTCACTATTCCTAAATGTATCCTACCCGCCCCTTTGCTTACATTACAACCTTAAAGTCCTAATTGATCCTAGATTTGGCTAGTTTAGATTAGCAGAGATGTACACTAAAGGCAAGCTTATCGTACGACCACATGAATTCTTTGTGAGAGTGAGTGAATTTAGTTCAATTGTGTGATGTCCTTAAATTATGTTCAAAGACATACTTGAATGTGTCGACTATTCTATATTCACTCTTTTGTTTGTTGGTGAGGGCACATGATCTCAGGAAGGATTGGTAATGTTGTAAACTTCTCTTGTTGGGTGAGTGCGCGAGTGATGGTTCTTAGTGGTAACGAGTCAGCCTTTGAGGTAGGGTGGTTACAGATAGGGTGTTTAAATTGATTGAATTGAAATGGATATATTTGGGCATGTTTCAAATGGGAAGAATGTGAATTTTGTATATTTATGCTTAATTGCTGGTATCGATCAAAGTCAAGGCTAGAGTGTATGGTTAAAAATTGAAGTGGTCCTCTCTAGTTAAGATTTGTACGTAGTTGGGATAGAGTTGATAGTCCCATTGCTCGAGAACGAGCAAAAGTCTAAGTGTGGGGTGTTGATGTTTAGCTTAAAGTATATTTATTTATATGTATACCACCTCATGTTTTACTCATGTTTCATGGATTTCGGATGTAAAATGTATTGATTTATATTAATTCGTGGTGTTTTTATGCGTAGAAATCATCCGGAAGCAATTAGGAGCAAAAGGTGCGAGATTAGAGCCGAAACGGAGGAAAAATAGGAAATGCTGAATTCCAGCGCCACAGGCAGCGCCCAATGCCACCTGTGGCGCCGTGGACATAATGTTCAATTTGCCAGCGCCAGGGCTAGCACCCCACGCTACCCTGGATGCTGGTGACGGTAATTTCTCCAACTTTGCCCGAGACAAGATTATTTCGGCCCTAGACCTACCCAACGTGTATAAAAGCAAGACTAAGCATATTTTGAAAGGGGGATGCCACTTTGAACGGAAAATACACACGAGAAACATCAGGGAGAGAGAATATCTTAGTTTTCTTCATCTTTTCTTAGTATTTTCAAGTATCCAACACTTATGAAGTTATTTGATACTATCATGAGTGGCTAAAACCCATAGTTCTGGGGTTGTGATTTGGCCATGAATATTGTTGTTCAACGTTGACTTAACCTTAATTATAATTCACCAATATATGGTTGTTTCTTCAATTTTATGATTAATTACTTAATTGTCTGGCCAACTGTTAGGTTCTATTTACTATCTATGCTATGCTTGGGAAAGTCATGTTTAGATTAGGGAAGAATTGAAGAGAGAACGATCTTAACTCTGGGGGGGGGGGGATTTGTGGTTAGGATAGGAATATATCTATTCACCGTGCCTAATTAAATATCGTAATCTTAATGCGTTCTTAATAGATTGATTCCATAGGAATATATGCGTTAATCTATTTTGAATAGGCGAGTAGTACTTCGTGAGAAGGCTATGAGAGCAATTGTTTGATTAATTAGCAACCATGAGTGAATTGTATGAAAGAGAGAGTTAACTAGAACACAATAAGATTGGTGAATCGATCACAACTTTGGAATATTTATCTCTACTGAATACACAACAACCATTTTGTTGCTTGATAATTTAGTTACTAATTAGGGTTATTATTTAGTATAATCATACTTTTGAAATCAGATTGGCTCAACTGAATAACAATCTTGATGAATTTAGTGGGTAGTTAGTACAAGCCTCTGTGCATTTGAGAGCAACACATACCTAACATGCCATGACATTCAGTAGTGAATCATAGACTTAGCTTTTGAGATGTACTTACAACAATGTGAATAGGCTGTCTTGCCATCCTATAGTATTCTGCATTAACTATTATGAGAAATATATATGTATAATTTTGTGGTATGGTTTCACTATGATGTTGGGATTTACATTGAAACTGTCTTTTGGCACTTAAACCTGTAGGGATGATTGAGCATGAGTGGTTAGGGGTATTTGGGAGTGGAGTTTAGTTCCTGGTTGGGTTACTCTCCTGACACAAGCGCTGCCCTGGGCCTTGAGACCCTTGGGAAATTTAGAGTGCTTTGTCCTTGAATGGAATTCTACCCTTAGCCTCTAATCTATTGACATTCATTACTCCCTTTAGGTTTAGTGTTTTATGACAACGAAAGGTTTTTAATGTGAATCACTTTGCCATATGTGACCCCACATTAGTATAGCTTTCATAATTCAGATTACTATTAATTGTTATAGTTTGTTTAGGCCCTTACCAATCTATTTCATGTATGATTATATACATAAAGTAGCATATCTAATGACCTTCTTTCTTTCTTTTTGAACATGCATTACAATTGGGCTTGCCGAGTTCTCAAAGAACTCAGGCCTAAGTCCTGTACCTGTGCATTTGGAAGTCTGAAGCCCGTTACTATCCGTTCCTGCTATTTGTTGGGTCTACCTCTTTTCAGGCTCAAACCAGAGTCCTTCTTACTCTTTACTGCTTTATTATATTCTGCTATTCTTATTTCTCATATGTGTATGACACTATACTTATCATATCTGATTAATTGCTTTAGTTTATCTCTCGAATCATGTAAGCAACTTAGGCAAGCCCAAACAGACATAGGATTAAAAGAAATATTAGGCCTAATAGTAATTAGTATTAATTCGTTAATCATATACTGCTTATTCTATTAATCTCTTATGGTTTACTAACATTTCATGAAGATGTTAAAGCCAAAATAACTCAGCAAAGGACGACAATCTCTCTTTTCAAATGCAGAAAATTGAATCCAAAACTGCCCTTCTAAAAGATTGAGTCTTTCTAAACAAAGTGCAACCGCCCAGCAAAAGGTTTTTAAAATGATTTCATCAAAGCCTAAGAGTTGAGATTTGAAAGCCGAGGTACATCTTAGACTCATTTTCTTACAACACCCTTATTTCATCAGGGTTACATAAATAGCTACTTTCTTTAAATACAAAGCGTTTTATAACTTGGCCCCTTCTCACATGTTTTATAAACACATACATCATGCACATGCTTTGAACTCTTTCAACTATATATATATATATATATATATATATATATATATATATATACACACAAACATTATCTTCAAGACTCTTTTATAAACCTATATCCTTTTAAAACTACACATCTTCTTTGAAAAATATCAGGTTCTAAATTAGATATATATATATAGTAAGCCGCACCCCCTTGCACTAGTTAAGCAGAGTATAAACAGCTAATCTTTTACACCCAGTCTAAGTCCTTTGGAGCTACCTCAGGTAGATTTTTAGGGGTGCCTAGCATCTTCCCTTTAGAAGAACAATAACACTTACCCAAAATCTCACCGGTTAGCAAACTAATAAATAAATGACCTTGGAAATTAAATAGGTACCCTAGTATACATTTAAAAATTAGCTGGCGACTCTCTTTTATCATCAACTTGGAAACCACAAGTTGAATATTGTTTTGACTCATGCAAAATAGGGTGCAACAACATGGCGACTCTGCTAGGGACTTCACACTTAGGCTCTGACCTTAGCAGACTTAGACTAGACCTGGAACATAGGATTGTTTGTACACTACTTTAACTGTGTTTAATTTTCAGTTATATGCTTACCTGCCTTACTTGCTCATTATTATGCATGTCTGTTTATCTTAAACTATTATTGCTATATCACTATCGGTTACTTCTTTATATATATTGTCATCATATTTCTTTCTTTCGAGTCTTGGCCGTATACTATCACACACAATGGTACGTGAGGATTGTCTTTTACACCCCTCCGAACCTTCTTTCAAAATTCTTTAGTTTCAGAGAATGACTTTGTCAAGTCAGCTGACATAACTTCTTGCAATTTTCATTCCAATTCAAAAGTAGGAAACACTCTACTCTAGCAAACATAGGTCATATTGCATAAACCTTAGGTGAGTCGATCCTTGGCATCGACACACAACTAGGAAATCCACCCTAATGTCAATGGGTCATGCATCCAACGCCATAACTTATGTGGAAAGACGAACCAATCATGACGAGACACTTAAGATCTGAAACAAACACTTATCAAACCCTTTTCTCCACCCAATTCAGAAATGGAAATCAACCAAAAAATCCCCGAGATCAATATGGTGATGGGAGCACCACACAAGCTAAAGCATTGGTGGAAGAATATCTGCTAAGAACATGGAGATGAAATTAAAACATATCTAGGAACACTGACTACCTTGCTAAACATCCGAGCCGACATTGGAGGAAGTAACTAGTTTCACGGAGCTACCATTTACAGGGAGGAAATTGATACTACCAGTCACCATGCTCGACTACATGTTTCTTGATGCTTTGGGTCTGGCAAACAGTCGGGGTTTGAGAAACATCAAAGATGTATGGGTAAGCCTGGACCAATTGTTCGACAGGTTCGGACATCGTGAAAGCTATGAATGGTACTTGGGAGAATTTCAGTGTGATCATGCAACATGGGAAAGTCTCCGACCCATAACCTTCTCTTTGGCGCCGCTGGGACTGCTGGTCTTCCCGCAAAGAGGAGGACGGATCAATATCAACTTGCTACCCATAGTTCTACCAACATTATGAGGCAACCTCCAAGCCACTCTAGTACCCATGGTGTTAGCAGAGATCCTCAGGGCTCTGTCCGTATATTCTCGGGGATATGATTTCTTCAAGGGTTGTAACTTGCTGCTTCAAATCAGGGCCACTGAGCATTTCTTTTAGTAAGAGGCCACATTTGACTATTTCGTGGATGTTGGCAACATGATTCGAAATCACAATGAGAGGATGATACATTGGGTCTCCCTGCATGGACATGAAAAATAGAGAGAGATGCTGATTAGCTTAAGCGGAGAATGGGTCAATTGGAAGCTGCCATGGCTATGCAGGAGGGCAATCCTAAGGACTCCTCTGAAATATTTCATCGAGCTGATAGGACTTGAGGGCATCCATCCACACTCACCCCTACGAGTTCTCAACCAGTTCGGGTTAATTCAAGATGTACCTCTCTGGGAAAGGACGACCCTGTATGAGGACGAATACAACGGTCAGATCTCGATACCAAGGATAAGAAGGCTTCAAGAGGTGTGGAATTATCTAGTCACAATGCCAATGGGTCAAAATCATGATGCGCTCAAGAATATTATGTCTGGATCAACGAAGAAGTTGAGCTAGCCCGACCAAGCAAGGAATGAATAGCCTGGTTGGAGGACGCAGTGGCAGCTTTGCAAATCTATCATGAGATCTTACCATACTATCTTGTGACTACCTCCATGCACCGCCAAGTGGTCCCGGGATCAATTGATCACATGTTGCCACCCCCGCCGAGGATGATGACCAAGTAGTGGAGTGTATCCAGATTGAGTCTGATACATAATCGGAGGATGACCCAGAGGAAGAATTTTAGATCAATGATGATGGAGAAGAATTTGAAGAAGACCCGGAGGAAGAACCAGAAGAGGAAGAAGAGACGGGGAATGATTCCGGGGATGGTTACTTGAAGTTGGTTGATTTCCCCCTTTTCTTACTTTGTATATTTATCACGAACTTTCTCATTTTCCAAAGGGCAAGTTTGTTTGAGCCCATGTAATTCTGTGAATGTTCAAAACAATGAAGTAACATCTTCTCCCTCCTATTATAATCCAAAAACAAAATTTGCTTCGGATCTAAATGTGTCAAATCTAATTGTTTGTCAAATATTCGCGACTTAGGACTACCTCCGACAAAGAGAGGTCCCCAAAATTTAGGAAAACGTGCTTGCCTAAATACGTGAACTAACTGCTCTGTGTGCCCATTACTTGTGCAAATACTAAAACTGACTTCTTTTCTTTTTTTTTTTCCTTACTTTATTATTGTTCCCCAAAAGAAAAGTTGGTTTGTGTTGACCCAAAACTGGAGGAACCACCATACAACCTAAGATCGAAAGGGAAGATATCTGCAATGGATAATCTGAATGAACAGGCTCTGGTAATAGATCATAGCTCGGGGCGATCGGGAGAGAAGGGTGATACAAGGAATGACGAACATGTGGCTAGGATAGCCTAGGAAATGGAATCTTTGAGGGAGGAAGTACAACACATCCGGGAATTGGCACATCTGGCCATGATGACGCTCCCACAACCACCCCACTTTCCTTCTCTTGATTCAATCCCAGACCACTTTCCTTCCACTACTCACCAAGCCAACAATACCCCGACTTCAGTCCCTACCACTCAGATAATACCTCTGGTAACCCCTGCAAACCCACCAAACCCTCTTATACACACTCCTTACATACCAAATGACGTTCAAACGCCGCTGAACCCACTAGTTACCACCAACACAATTTACACCCCTCATCGCGAGGGAGTCACCTTCACCAATAATCAAAACCAGCACATACCCGCATCACACACCGCTGCACATGAGCAATATGTTCCTCCCGTATATATTATTTTAGAACCAACGATCACAACGCCTATCATGGTCAGGATGCTTTATGAAGTTGACTAAAATGTCAAAATGGAGAGAAAAGCTAAGTATAAGGAGGAAGAATTGGTGTCTGAGAAATTACAAGCATTGAGAAAGCAAATGAAGAACCTCTAGGTCGCTCGAGGGAGCAAAAGTCTAGACTATGAGGATTTGTGTATCCATCGTGATGTGGACATGCCGGTAGGGTAAAAGCCTTCGAAGTTTGATATCTTTGATGGGACAGGTGATCCCCATGCACACTTCAAAGCCTACTGTGATAAGCTAGATAGAGTAGTAAGAAATGAGAAGTTAAGAATGAAGCTATTCATAAGGATCTTGACAGCGGAAGCACTTACTTGGTATACTTACCAAGATCCGCAAAACTGGAGCGCATGGCAGGATATGGAGGAAGATTTCATGAATAGCTTCTGATTAAACACACAAATTACCCTTGACAGGTTCGCACTGGTAAACTTGCAGAAGAAACCGTCTGAATATTTCCTAAAATATGCACGTCGATGGAGATCAGAGGCTGCTAGGGAACAACCTCTGTTAGATGATAGTGAGCTGACTAAGTATTCTATCAGGGCTCAGGAAGGGATCTACTTTGAGAAAATGATGGGCATGATGAGGCAAAAATTCCCCAAACTGGTCAAAATGGGAGATTTTTTAGAAGATGGTATAAAGTTCGGCAAGCTGCAATCTATGGCCGCATTGCAAGCAGCTAGTAAAGCAATCTAATCAAGATCAATTGGCAGCAGAAAGAAGAAAAAGGAAGAGGTATCGGTAATCGTTCCCAATTAACAGTCCAATCCACATCATGGAAACACCTCTTACTCTCCAAACACCCATTCCCCACACCCACCTTCTTATGCTCCAGTCTACAACACACAACCATATTACAATCCCCAACCTCAATATAACCCACGTCGATCCCATACAAATCCAAACCCACTACAACCATATGCTTCAGTTCAAACTATAACTCATCAAAACCGACCCACCTATGCACGAAGAACTCACCCAAATTTTAAAGAGAGAGGTCCCAAAAACTACACCCCGATTGCTGAACCTCTGGCTCAACTATTTGAAAGACTGAGGAGAGCAGGTTTGATAGATCCGATAGAAGGAAGGGTTCCTGAGTATCCCTCAAAATACTTTGATGCAACCAAATGGTGCTTGTACAACTCAAACATACCGAGGCATGATACTGAAGAATGTTTGAGACTAAAAAATGAAATTGAGTCATTGATCAAAAGTGGAGCCATTCAGTGCACCCTAGCTCCTCCTAATGTGAAGCGCAACCCGCTGCCAAATCACCGGAACCAAGGAGCTAATATGATCACCCTGGATGAAGAGTATGACTTGAAAGGAACCATTGTCACAATAGGGAATGCCGAGGCCACAAGGGTCCCACCTCTATCATGCCCCGACCTCGGGGAGCGCGACCGACGCTCAACCGAGATAACCCGGCCGAGCAAGCCTGCTGGATTTCCTTCTACCCAAATCACCCATAAATAAAGAGAATATGAACTTCATTAATTAATACCACAAGGGTTCATGAACAACACTAGTTCCATCACTATTAGTTACTTCATTTTTAAGTCTCCAAAACAATACATTTCACAACCATAGTTTTATAGTGGAAGCATGAGATATAATTATGACATCTTTAGTTTAACTTTCCCACACTAATACACAACCCACACTATGTCTACGGAGCCTCTAATAGATATAAAAGAGTACAATGATGGTGCCGGTAATAAGGCTTCGGTTATACCTCAAAACATAATACACACGGAACAAAAGATGCACAACCCCGGAATGAAGTGGGGCTCACCAAGTCAGTTGGGAAAAAGTGTACCGCTATCACTGGTCAATGCCTCCCGCTATGGAACCACCTGCATCCATTAAAGATGCAGCGCTCTCGGTAAAAAGAACGTTAGTACATGTCGAATAGTACTAGTATGAAAACCAAAACACCTATTCAAGGACTTGGAAATACAACATGAATATGATGAATCATGGTAACAGTAATAGGGCTTATGTAGCCATAAAAGTCAAAAAAGATTTATTAAGAACTTCCAATAACAATTATAAATTTCAAGTCGGGAATCCTCTACAACTACCTTTACACAGAGTGGCCTTACCTCCTCAACCCAATGTATGCGGGTGGAGGTGTATTCACAATGCCACAACTATACACATAGCGGCCATGCTGCCTCACCCCAACGTATGCGGGTAGAGGTGTATTCATAATACCACAACTATACACAAAGCGGCTACGCCGCCTCACCCCAACATATGTGGGTGGAGGTGTAATCACAATACCACAGCTCTACACAAAGCGGCCCTGCCGCCTCACCCCAACATATGCGGGTGGAGGTGTAACCACAATGCCATAGCTCGAGTTCCCAAAATGATAATAATATGTACAAACGAGTTCCCTTTTAATCAACTGTTTGGAACCTTTGGCCTTAGAAAGTGCAAATTCATAAAGTTTCATCATATGAGAAATAAGTGTTTAATCACATTGATTTCATACAAGATCTTCTTCCCAAAGGGGTATAACATGATTAAGTCAAAAATAGAGAATCATTAACACACGAGGGTTCTAACACGTTATGCCAATCGGGCATCAATTCTACTAGTTTGAATACTCCACATCAATAGCATTCCATGTCCGAACTTTACACAATGGAGTTTTGTAATAACACGTGAATTCCAATGCCAGAAAAAAAGTTTAGCCTTCATACCTCGCTTTGAGCTTCCCTTAATTCCTTACACAGTTCCGAAAATCCTAGCAACTTCGATCTATTTAGAGACATAGCAAAATTGAACACAGATTAGGAAGATATTCATGGTATCAGCTCATTGGAGCATTTTATCAAACACTAGGCATGCGAATTTGATTACAAAGTTCTTCCACAAGATTTCCTTCACTCCACAACTGATTCAACACCAAGAGTTTACTCATACTAGATAAATTTCATCCCCACCATCCTCAAAGCTACATGTATGCATAAATTACAACTCCCATACTCAAAAATCATACTCCCAAATTACCCATCTTATACCCAAACTCGAAATTGAAGACTAGGGTTTGGACCTTACCTCTTGGATGAAGACCTTGTGAGTTTTCCTTGTGAATTCTCCAAGTCTTGAGCAAGGATTGATGAACAACTAGCCTTGGGTTCCCCTATCTCTAGAACACTCTCACTTCTCTCTAAAATATCAGATTTTTGCTTCAAAAGAGTCCCTCTACTTCAATATATCGAAATAGGGTCGGGTCAAAAAATAGAAAAATTGAATCCCCGACGTAGATCTGCAGTCGCATATGTGATCGCATAATGCTTCTGCGGTCCACAAAATGGACCGCATAATGCCCTCTGGATCTGGGTGATTATTCCTCATTCTCTGACCGGTCTGTGGTCCGCAGACCAATTCTGTGGTCATATAATGGACTACAGAACCTCCTTCCGAAATTTCTCGTGTTGATTCTGCGATGGGATTTGCGGCCCATAGAAGGGTTCTGCAGCCTCATAATGGACCACATAATGGTCCTCAAAATTTAACTCAAGTTTCTGCTTCACTCTGCGGCCGATCTGCGGCCCGCAGAGTGATTCTGTAGTTTCATAGTGGACCGCAGAAATGCCATAGTCTGCAACACGATTCTGTCAACTCCCCAACGCATTTGTTCAACCCAAAAGGTCCGAGCCTACTTCGGTAGCACAAAAACCTCAGGTTTTAGGTGAAATATTTCGGGGCCATACATCCTCCCCCACTTAAGATCATTCATCCTCGAATGAGGGTCAAAATTCCCCATTAACACCCAATATGACCCAGCTGCTATAACACACACCAACAGTCTCAATTTTTGACTAACTCCCCAAATTTCCAAAATTTTTGCCAGAGTTTCCCCTGTAACTGGGCCTATCCACCTGTCAGAGAATCCCAGAAACCAATCCTAACAACATGTACATGAACCAATGATGTAAGATAAGATAGAAACAATGGTAACCGTGGCCTCACGAGCAGTATATCACAAAAGGGAACACCCTTAACATCAACTGTACAAATGATACATAGTTCATAGAAGGTAAACTCTTAACACTTTCATAGGACACAACTTTATAAATATATGACTATTCAAACAAATGAGGGTATTTCTTCTTCATTTCTTCCTCGGCCTCCCATGTGGTCTCTTCAACCTTTTGGTTTCACCATAACACTTTCACGGAGGCAATGTCTATATTTCTTAGCTTTTGGACTTGCCTATCAAGAATGGCAACTGGAATTTATTCATAACTCAGTTCTTCATTAACCTCAATAGTCTCAACTGGAACAATGAGTGTCGGGTCTCTAACTACTTTCTTTAACATAGACATGTGAAATACCGGGTACACTAATGACATCTCAGGTGGTAGCTCAAGTTTGTATGCCACCTAACCAACCCTCTGAATGATTCTATACGGTCCGACATACCGCGGACTCAATTTCCCTTTCTTACCTAACCGTATTATACCCTTCATGGGGGAAACCTTCAAGAATACTCAATCATCTTCTTTGAACTCTAAATCCTTACAACGAACATCTGAATAGGACTTTTGATGACTCTAAGCAATTTTCAACCGTTCTGTAATGATCTGAACCTTTTCCATAGCCTGATGCACGAGGTCTGACCCTATCAATTTTGCTTCCCCAATCTCGAACCACCCAATGGGATATCTACATCTCCTACCATATAAAGCCTCGAACGGTGCCATATGAATGCTAGCATGATAACTGTTGTTGAAGGCAAACTCTATCAGTAGCAAATGATCATCCCAGCTACCCCTGAAGTCAAGAACACAAGCTCGCAATATCCTCAAGCGTCTGAATAGTCCGCTCTGCCTGTCAGTCAGTCTGCGAGTGAAAGGCTGTACTAAGATTCACCTGAGTACCCAAACCTTGCTGAAACTTCTTCCAAAAATTAGCCGTGAATTGTGCCCCTCGATAAGAGATAATAGAAACTGGAGTGCCATTCAACCTGACTATTTCCTTGATATACAATTGAGCATACTGTTCTGCTGTGTCTGTAGCTTTAACAGGTAAGAAGTGTGCTGATTTCGTGAGTCGGTCCACAATTACCCAAATTGAGTCGAACTTGCGAGGAGTGCGAGGTAGTCCTACCACAAAGTCCATATTGATCATCTCCCATTTCCACATCGGAATTTCTATGTTCTGTGCCAACCCACCGGGCCTTTGTTGTTCGGCCTTCACTTGCTAACAATTTGGACATCTTGCCACAAAGTCCGCTACATTCCTCTTCATATCATTCTACCAGTAGACTTCCTTAAGATCATGGTACATCTTTGTAGAACCCGGGTGCACGGAATACCTAGAAGTGTGAGCCTAAGTCATGATTCTTTCTCGAAGGCCATCCACATTTGGAACACATAGCTGCCCTTGGTACCTTAGTGTACCATCATCCATGACAAGAGAAAAAGCCATGGTCTTATGTTTATGAATCCTCTCTTTCAATTGTACCAACAATGGGTCGTTGTATTGCTTTTCCTTGACTTCCACAACAAGCGACGATTCAGCCCTATTTTGCACAATCACTCCTCCTTCACTAGAATCCGCAAGACGAACTCTCAAACTAGCCAACCGATGAACCTTCTTGGACAACGGCCTTTGATATGCCTCCAAGTGAGCCAAACTACCAATAGATTTCTAACTAAGACCATCCGTCACAACATTAGCCTTCCCCAAATGATATAGGATATCGATGTCATAATCCTTGAGTAACTCAAGCCATCTTCTCTGCCTCAGATTCAATTCCTTATGTTTGAAAATGTATTGAAGACTCTTATGGTCCGTAAATATATCCACATGGACCCCATACAAATAATGACGCCAAATCTTTAACGTAAAGACCACCGTTGCAAGCTCTAAGTCATGTGTTGGATAGTTCTTTTCATGATTCTTGAGTTGCCTAGAAGCATAGGCAATCACCTTTCCTTGTTGCATTAATACACACCCAAGTCCGATTCTTAAAGCATCACAATATACCACAAACCCACCTGTACCCTCTGGTAGGGTCAACACTGGTGCCGTAGTCAACCTCAATTTCAACTCCTGAAAGCTCCTTTCACAAGCATGTGATCATTGGAACTTAACCGCCTTCTACGTCAATTATGTCAATGGAGAGGAAAGGGTAGAGAATCCCTCCACAAACTTTCTATAATACCCAGCTAAGCCTAAGAAACAACGAATCTCTGTTGGGGTAGTAGGTCTAGGAAAATTCCTCACCGCTGAAATATTCTGAGGATCAACCTTAGTTCCTTCTCTGGAGACGACATGACCCAAGTATGTAATAGATTCAAGCCAAAAATCAAATTTTGAAAACTTTGCATACAACTTGTGTTGATACAGAGTCTGTAGAACTGTCCTGAGATGATAGGCATGGTCCTTTCGACCTCGTGAATATACCAGAATATTGTCAATGAACACTATCACTAAAGAGTCAAGAAAAGGATTGAAGGCTCGATTCATAAGGTCCACGAAAGCTGCCAGGGCATTTGTTAGCCCAAAAGACATTACCAAAAATTCAAAGTGCCCATACCGGGTTCTGGAAGCTGTTATCGGAATATTCTGCTCCCTGATCTTCAATTGGTGATACCCGGATCTCAAACCAATCTTGGAGAAATACTTAGCGACCCATCCTTCTTTCTTACAAATAGAACCAGTGCGCCCCAATGCGACACACTCGGCCGGATGAAACCGTTCTCTAACAAATCCTTCAGTTGTTCTTTTAGCTCCTTCAATTCTGCTGGTGCCATCCTGTAGGCCAGAATAGATATAGGCTGCGTGTCTGGCCTCACATCAATTCCAAAATCAATCTCCCTAGCTAGTGGGAATCCAGGGTGCTCATCCGGAAAGACCTTCAGAAATTCATTCACAACCGGCACAGACTCAAGTATAGGTGCCTCAACATCGGTGTCCATAACCCAGACCAAATGGTAGATACAACCCTTGTTAATCATCTTTGTGGCTTTAAGGTAAGAAATAAACCTACCCTTTGGCACCACATCATCCCTTTTCAATCACTGACTCATTTGGAAATTCAAACCTAACGGTTTTGGTTCGACAGTCAAGCTTGGAAAAAAATGAATAAATAAAGTCCATTCCCATTATTACATCAAAATCGACTATCCCCAATTCAATGAAATCAGCCATGGTGTCCCGATCACACGCCGTGACAACACAATCCCTATAAACCCGTACGACCACAATAGACTCACCAACCGGAGTAGATATAGAGAACGGCTCATGGAGCTGTTCCTGTTCTATCCCAAATTCCATAGCAACATAAGGAGTGACATATGACAAAGTGGAACAGGGATCAATAAGAGCATACACATCATGAGATTGGACAGTCAATATACATGTGACAACATCTTGAGAAGCTTCTAAATCCCGATGCCTCTGCATAGCATAAAATCTACTGGGTCCTCCCAAACTCTGTGTGCCACCCCTAGCTGCACCACGCCCTGCGGGTGCTGGGGTGCCTCGAGGTGGAGAAGGTGTTGTGGATATAGTAGCTGCCGAGCTAGCTGGTTGCGCCGCACCTCTGACCATGATCCGGCAGGATGAGGAGAAATCCCTATGAATGTGACCCCTCACACCGCAGCCGTAGCATATAGGTAGGTCCATCAAGAAGACCCCAAAGTGCATCCTCTCACACTTAGGACACGGGGGCCTCCACTGCAGCTGGAATCTCCCTCCAGGCCGACCCTGCTGAGCGAATGACTGTGATTGCCCTGATGACCCTCCCATGAATTCCGACCTACCACCACCACCACCACCACCACCACCTGAAGAACCACCAAAATTGCCCGCGGACCGGGCCTTGCTGCTACCCTCACACTCCCTTCTATTTTTTAGTTTACGATCCCCTGTAGCTTGATCAAACGCCACCATCTTCGCGTAGTTCATATCAGAATTCCAGGCAGCTATAGCAGACTTATTAATAACCAAGGGGCTACGACCCTGCACAAACCGGCGCACCCTAACCTCCATAGTTGGAAACATGTGAATAGCATACTTGGATAGGCGCGCAAATTCCATATGGTACTCCCACACCTTCATGCTACCCTACTTCAGGTTCTCAAACTCAGTGGCATGGGCTGCCTTAGTCTTGGCAGGCAAGAAATGATCCATAAAGGCATCAGTGAACTTAATCCACCTCGTCAGAGTGCTCCCCTCCTCACGAGACTCCTCCCACATCTCAAACCAAGAATAGGCCACCCCTTTCAGGAGGTAGGAGGCCAACTCCACTCCCTCCGTCTCTGTATCACTCATAAGTCAGAGTGTCTTGTGCATCTTATCAATGAAGTCCTGGGTTTCTCCTCACGATCTGTACCTGTGAATACTGGAGGATCAAACTAGAGAAACCAATTCACCCTAGAACTAGCGGAATCCCCTGACTGACTAGAAGAAGTAGGTGCAATATTTTATCTCTAGGCATATGAGGCCACTATCTGAGCCAACATCTGTATGGCTCCCCTAAGATCCCTATCAGAAACACCGAGATCGGAAGCTAGCGCTGGAGGTGGAACTGGAATATCAGTTAGAGGGGCCGTTGCACCTTAAGAAGGTGCAGGATCTGGTGGAGTCTGAGTAAGAATAGTATATTCAGGTGGTGTAGTAAATGGGGGAATATCCTTACCCCTCGAGTGCTCACCCGCATCATCAAATATCAAATCAACTGCCACTCCTGGGGCGACATTGGCTCCTTGGCCAGTTCTTGCCTTCTTCCTAGGTGCCATGTACTAAAAGTTAGAGTAAAACACGAGTTAAAGGAGGAACAATCTTACAATCAGCTTTATCGCACGATCGAGAACATCAAAGAAGGGTATCATTCCTAAGTGCCCTATTAGCCTCCTAATTATAGATGTGTTCGACAACACACCGATAAGAAGGACTCTACTAGACACGGCTCTGAGACATCCTAGGACACCTTAAAACCTTAGGATCTGATACCAAGTCTGTCACGCCCTAACCTCGGGGAACGCGACCGGCGCTTAACCGAGATAACCCGGCCGAGCAAGCTTGCTGGATTTTCTTCAACCTAAATCACCCATAAATAAAGAGAATATGAACTTCATTAATTAATACCACAAGGGTTCATGAACAACACTAGTTCTATCACCATTAGTTACTTCATTTATAAGTCTCCAAAACAATACATTTCATAACCAATGTTTTACAGTGGAAGCATGAGATACAATTACGACATCTTTAGTTTAACTTGTCCACACTAATACACAACCCACACTATGTCTACGGAGCCTCTAATAGATATAAAAGAGTACAATGATTGTGCCGGAAATAAGGCTCCGGATATACCTCAAAACATAATACATATAGAACAAAAGATGCACAACCCCAGATTGAAGTGGGGCTCACCAAGTCAGTTGGGACAAAGTGTACCGCTATCACTGGTCAACGCCTCCCGCTATGGAACCACCTGCATCCATTAAAGATGCAGCGCTCCCGGTAAAAAGGACGTTAGTACATGTCGAATAGTACTAGTATGAAAACCAAAACACCTATTCAAGGACTTGGAAATACAACATGAATATGATGAATCATGGTAACAATCATAGGGATTATGTAGCCATAAAAATCAAAACAAATTTATTAAGAAATTCCAATAACACTTATAAATTTCAAGTCGGGAATCCTCTACAACTACCTTTACACAAAGCGGCCCTGCCGCCTCACCCCAATGTATGCGGGTGGAGGTGTATTCACAATACCACAACTATACAGAAAGCGGCCATGCCGCCTCACCCCAACGTATGTGGGTGGAGGTGTAATCACAATACCACAGCTCTACACAAAGCGACCCCGCCGCCTCACACTAATGTATGTGGGTGGAGGTGTAATAACAATACCACAGCTCTATACAAAGCGGCCCCGTTGCCTCACCCTAACGTATACGGGTGAAGGTGTAACCACAATGCCACAACTCGAGTTCCCAAAATGATAATAATATGTACAAAAGAGTTCCCTTTTAATCAATTGTTTGGTACCTTTGGCCTTAGCAAGTGCAAATTCATAAAGTTTCATCATATGAGAAATAAGTGCTTAATCACATTGATTTCATACAAGATCTTCTTCCAAAAGGGGTATAACATGATTAAGTAAAAAATAGAGAATCATTAACACACGAGGATTCTAACACGTTATGCCAATCTTGCATCAATTATACTAGTTTGAATACTCCCCATCAATAGCATTCCTTGTCCGAACTTTACACAATGGAGTTTTGTAATAACACGAGAATTCTAATACCAAAAAAGATTTTAGCCTTCATACCTCGCTTTGAGCTTCCCGTGATTCACTACACAGTTCCAAATATCCTAGCAACTTTGATCTATTTAAAGACATAGCAAAATTAAACACAAATTAGGAAGATATTCATGGTATCACCTCATTGGAGCATTTTGTCAAACACTAGGCGTGCAAATTCGATTACAAAGTTCTTCCACAAGATTCCCTTCACTCCACAACTAATTTAACACCAAGAGTTTACTCATACTAGTTAAATTTCCTCCCCACCATCTTCATAGCTACATTCATGCAAAAATTACAACTCCCACACCCAAAAATCATACTCTCAAATTACCCATCATATACCCAAACTCGAAATTGAAGACCAGTGTTTGAACGTTACCTCTTGGGTGAAGACCTTGTGAGTTTTCCTTATGAATTCTCCAAGTCTTGAGCAAGGATTGATGAAAAATTAGCCTAAGGTTCCCCATCTCTCTAGAACACTCTCACTTCTCTCTAAAATATCACATTTTTGCTTCAAAAGAGTCCCTCTACTTCAATATATCGAAATAGGGTCGGGTCAAAAATTAGAAAAATTGAAGCCATGACGCAGATATGTGGTCACATATGCAATCACATAATGCTTATGTGGTCCTAAAATGGACCGCATAATTGCCCTCCAGAACTGGTCAATTCTGCCTCATTTTACGACCGATCTGCGGTCGCATAATGGACCGCAGAGCCTCCTTCCGAAATTTCTCATGTTGATTTTGTGATGGGATTTGCAGCCCACAAAACGGTTCTTCGGCAGCTTAATGGATCACATAATGGTCCTCAAAATTTAGCTTAAGTTTTTGCTTCACTCTGCGGCCGATCTGCGGCCCGCAGAGTGATTCTGTGGTCGCATAATGGACCGCAGAAATACCATAGTCTGCAACACGCTTCCTTCAACTCCCCAATGCACTGTTCAACCCAAAAGTTTCGAGCCTACTTCGGCACCACATAAACCTCAGGTTCTAGGTGAAATTATTCGGGGCCGTACAACATCGAAGGACTCTAATGGTCACAGTACAGTTAAAACCTATAGTGATGGTCCAAACGTACCAGCAATAGCCCACCGCTGCTATCAGGGATGAAGAGGATCGGGAATACAAGATAATCCCGTGGACATATCAACATAAAGGGAAAGCCAAGATGACAGATTTTGTAGCGTATCATGGTATGACTAGGTCGGGGAGGTGTTATGCTCCTGAGGATGTGAACCGAGGGAATCAAGGAAGGGAACAGATTCAGAGAAGATATATAACAGATCCGGAGGCCACAAAATTCTGGAAGAAAATGTCAACCAACTCCGTGAGGGAAAAACTGAAGAAAACCCTGGCGCAATTATCAATCATGGATTTACTGATAAGTTCTGACAGTCATAAATACGCTTTGATGAAAGTGTTAAGTGGGATGAGCGTGCCGAGCAACACCACCAGTGAGGCACTGGCAGCAACCATTGGGAAAATGGTTGAAGCAAATATGATCACTTTCCGAAGAGATAAACTTCCTATAGAGGACATGGGTCACAACAAAGCTTTACACATCACTGTCAAATATGGAGACAAGGTGGTGTCCCGAGTACTCATTGATGGAGGATCATGAGTCAATATCTGCCCGTTCTCTACTCTATGAGTGTTGGGTATCCATCTAAGAGAAGTTAACGAAAGTCATGTGAGGGTAAGGGATTTTGATGGGTCGCAGAAGGACATCATTGGGGAAATTTATTTGGCTCTGCAAATTGGACTAGTTTAGTTTCCCATACTATTCCAAGTGATGGATATTTCATCTTCATACAACCTTTTGATAGGATGTAACGACCAGGCCGATCGTTTCGAGAGTTGTATCCCTGTTCACCCCATTTACTGCTCATTTTATGCTTTACATTTGTTATGTGACTTGTCGGGGTAGTTGGTTCGGGTCCGGTGAAGTTTTAGAATGAATTGAGACACTTAGTCTCAAGGATGAAAACTTAAGTTGAAAAGATTGACCGGATGTGGACTTATGTGTAGACAACTCCGCAGTGGAGTTTTGATGGTTCTGTTAGCTCTGTTAGGTGATTTTGGACTTAGGAGCGTGTTCGAATTGTGATTTGGAGGCCGATTCATGAGGCAAGGGCGTGTTGGAGTAGGGATTTGCATTGATTGAGATAAGTAACAGTTCTAAATTTGGTTCAAAGGGTATGCAACCCCGTATTATGTATCATGTGATTGGTTTTGAGGTTACGCACATGCTAGGTGACGAGCGTGTAGGAGTGCATCGTAGGAATTATGACTTGGTAAATTCCATGGAGCTGTATTTTTAATAATCTATTATTATCCGTATATTCTCCATGTGTTATAAAAATTGGACTGCAAAGAATGTTAGAAATCAGGTTTAGGCTATGTGTTGGCACTGTAGGGACCCACAGAGGTCATGTTACATGTTGAATTATCTGCTAATTTGATGTTTTGTACTCAGTCACAGTTTTACTGCATATTATATCTCAGTCTCTATTGTTATACATTATATCATCACTGTTTGGGTAGATTATCATCATTTTTGAGAGCCCGAGAGACTAGAGAGATGGATGACTGAGTGAGATCGAGGGCCTAATTGTGAGGATATTTATGGGAGTGGGCTACACGCCGCATCATGTTTTATTGATTTATGCCATGATTGGCTTGTTATAGTGCTTGGGCTGAAGGAGCCCCTCCAGAGTCTGTATACCCCCAGTGAGCACAGGTACCTATGGAGTGCAAGTGCGAGTCCCGAGTGTCTGAGGGAAATGAGAGATTATGAGGAATGAGTGACTGTGAGGTTGGAGTGAATGTGAGGACTGAGTGATTGTTTCTCTGAGTATGTGCACTTAATTTCATTACTGTTGTGCTTCAGCTGGCATATATCATTGTCATGAAATTCCTGATAGATTCTATATCCTTTTTCAATTGAACTTGACATGAATTAACTTTTTTGGCTTTAAATGTCAAACTTGGAAGGATGCCTATTTTTCCACTATTATATTGTCTGTAAATTGAACTGAATATGTGAAGCTCGTCACTACTTTTAGTCCAATAGTTAGTCTTGTTACTTACTGAGTTGGTTGTACTCACGCTACACCCTGCACTTTGTGTGCAGATGCAGGTGCTTCTGGTCACAGTGGGTGTTGATTATCTGCGCAGCCTGATCATTTGGAAATTTCAAGGTAGCTGCCCGGCGTTCAAAACCTTGACTCTCCCTCCCTATCTTTCAGCTTTATGTATTTAGTTTCCTCTTTTCCTAGATAGTATTTTCAGACTTGTGTTGTATAGACACTCATGTACTCAGTTACACCCTGGTTTTGGGAACTTTCGTATTGAGTTTGACTTCCTATCCAGTTTATAAGGTTTGACTTCCTCAGAACCACCTAAGTTTCCCGCGGTCCAGGCCTTGCTGCTACCCTCACGCTCCCTTCTATTTTTCAGTTAACGGTCCTCTGTAGCTTGAGAAAATGCCACCATCTTCCCATAGTTCATATTAGAATTCATGGCAGCTGTAGCGGCCTAATTGATAACCAAAGGACTAAGGCCCTGCACAAACCGACACACTCTAGCCTCCATAGTGGGCAACATGTGAATATCATACTTGGACAGGTGGGCGAACTCCATATGGTACACCCACATATTCATGTTACCCTGGGAGGTAAGAAATTATCCATAAAGGCATCGGTGAACTCACTCCACCTCACCGGAGGGCTCTATTCCTCATAGGACTCCTCCCACATCTTAAACCAAGAATAGGCCACCCCTTTCAGGCGGTAGAAGGCCAACTCCACTCTATCCGTCTCAGTAGCACGCATAACTTGGATAGTCATGTGCATCTCATCAATGAAGTCTTGGGTTTCTCCTCAGGATCTGTACCTGTGAAAACTGGAGGATCCAACTGGAGGAACATGTTCAACCTGGAACTAGCGGAATCCCCTGGCTGACTAGAAGATGTGGGTGCAACATTTGATCTCTGGGCCTGGGAAGCCACTATATGAGCCAACATCAGTATGGCTCCCCGAAGATCCTCATCAGATACTCCGGGATCGAAAGCTGGGGCTGGAGGTGGAACTAGAATATCAGTTGGAGGGACCGTTGCACCCTCATTAAGTGTAAGAACTGGTGCAGTCTGAGCAGGAATAGTAGATTTAGGCAGTCTAGTAATTGGGGGAATATCCTCACCCCTCAGGTGTTGAGCTGCATCATCAAATATAGAATCAACTACCACTCCTGGGGTGACATTGGCTCCTTGGCCAGTTCTTGCTTTCTTCCTAGGTTCCATGTACTGAAAGTTAGATCAAAGCACGAGTTAAAGGAGGAACAATCTTACAATCAGCTTTAGCGCACAATCGAGAACATCAAAGAAAGGTATTATTCCTAAATTCCCAAATAGCCTCCTAATTATAGATATGGTTGACAACACACCGATAAGAACGACTCTACTAGACACGGCTCCGAGACATCCTAGGACACTTAAAAACCTTAGGCTCTGATACAAAGTTTGTCACGCCCCGACGTCGGGGAGCACAACCGGCGCTCAACCGAGATAACCCGGCCGAGCAAGCCTGCTAGATTTCCTTCTACCCAACTCACCTATATATAAAGAGAAGGTAAACTTCATTAATTAACACCAAGAGGGTTCATGAACAACACTTATTTCATCACCATTTGTTACTTCATTTATAAAGTCTCGAAATATATACACTTTCATATTTGAAGTGGAATACATAATACACATATGACATTACTATCTTGACCTTCCCAATACCAAAACACAACCCACACCATGTCTATAGAGCCTCTAATAGATACAAAAGAGTACAATGATAGTGCCGGCAACAAGGCTCCGGCTATACCTCAAAACATAATACACATATAACAAAAGATGCACGACCCCGGAATGAAGTGGGGATCACCAAGACAACCTGGAAAAGATTGTACCGCTATCACTAGTCAATGCCATCCTCCGTGGAACCACTTGCATCCATTAAAGATGCAGCGCCCCTTGAACCAGGGACGTTAGTACATGTCGAATAGTAGTAGTATGAAAACCAAACACCCATGCAAGGACTTGGAAATACAACATGAATATGATGAATCATGGTAACAATAAAAGCCTTAGTTAACCGTTAAAGCCATAGCAAATTTATTAAGAGCTTTCAATAAAAATTATAAATTCTTAAGTCGGGGA
This sequence comes from Nicotiana tomentosiformis, assembly GCF_000390325.3. Classification (NCBI taxonomy): domain Eukaryota; kingdom Viridiplantae; phylum Streptophyta; class Magnoliopsida; order Solanales; family Solanaceae; genus Nicotiana; species Nicotiana tomentosiformis. The sequence continues at coordinate 43,510,652 of NC_090822.1, forward strand.
TCCTCTACAACTACCTTTACACAAAGCGACCCTGTCGCCTCACTCCAATGTATGCGGGTGGAGGTGTATTCACAATACCACAAACTCTACACAAAGAGGCCATGCCCCCTCACCGCAATGTATGCGGGTGGAGGTGTATTCACAATACCACAACTCTACACAAAATGGCCCTACCGCCTCACCCCAATGTATGTAGGTGGAGGTGTATTCACAATGCCACACTTCGAATTCTCAAAATGATAATAGTTGGTACAAAAGAGTTTCCTTTCAAATCAACCATTTGGCACCTTTGGCCTTAGCAAGAGTATGTTCGTAAGGTTTCATAATATGTGAAATAAGTGTTTAATAACATTGATTTCATACCAGATCTTCTTCCCAAATAGGGTATAACATAATTAAGTCAAAAATAGAGAATAATTAACACACGAGGGCTCTGACACGTTATGCCAATCAAAAATCAATTTTTACTAGTTTGAATACCCCACATCAATAGCGTTCCATATTCGAACTTTGCACGATGGATTTTTGTAAGAACACGAGAATTCCAATACCAGAAAAAGAGTTTAGCTTTCATACATCGCTTTGAGCTTTCCTTAATTCACTACACAGTTTCAAAAATCCTAGCAACTTCGATCTATTTAGACACATAGCAAAATTAAACACCAATTCGGAAGATATTCATGGTTCTAGCTCATTTGAGCATTTTATCAAGCACTAGGTGTGCGAATTTGATTACAAGGTTCTTCCACAAGATTTCCTTCACTTCACAACTAATTTAATACCAAAGGTTTACTCATACTAGTTCAATTACCTTCCCACCATCCTCATAGCTACATGCATGCATAAATAACAACTCTCATACCCAAGAATCATACTCCCAATTACCCATCTTCTACCTAAACTCGAAATTGAAGACTAGGATTAGAACCTTACCTCTTGGATGAATATCTTGTGAGATTTCTTGTTGAAATTCAAAGCTTGGACAATATGTTGATGAACAAAGCACTTGGGGCTTACTTCTCTCTCTATAAAACACTCCCCTCTTCTCTCTAAAATGTTGCCTTCAAAACGAGCCCCAAGGGCTTTTAATCAAAATAGGGTCGAGTAAACAAAATTTAGAAAAATGAAGCCCCGACACAGATCTGCAGTCACATATATGACCACATAATGCTTCTGCGATCCGCAAAATGGACCGCATAATGTTCCTCCGGAACTGGGCACTTCTGCCTCACTCTATGACCAGTTTGCGGTCCGCAGTCCAATTCTGCGGTCGCATAATGGGCCGCAAAACTCGCCTCTGGAAATTTTCATGATGGATCTTTAATGGGTTGTGCGGCCTGCGAAATGATTATGCGGTCGCATACTGGACCGCATAATGGTCCAAATATTTGCCCAAATTTCTGCTTCGGTCTGCGGTAGATCCGTAGCCCGTAGATTAGTTCTGCGACCACAGAAACGCCCTGGACTTCCAAAATATTTCTTCAACTCCCAAACGCGCTGTTCAACCCAAAAAGTATGAACCTTGGCAAGCACTACAATCATCAACGCATAAGTCTACCTCGGCATCACGCAACCCCGGGTTTTGGGTGAAATATTTTGGGGCCTTACAGTTTGTCCTGTGCTCCATCAGTTCAGGGTTCATCTATGCCAGGTCCTTCTAGTAGTTACTCTGGTACTCAGGGCCCAATTCATTCCCCACTACCACCACTTCCGAGGAGTTGCTTCGAGTGTGGGGAGTTTGGGCATTTGTGGAGGCAGTGTCCTCGTCGCCCGAGAGGTTTAGTGCAACCGAGAAGTCAGGATATGAATTCAGCACTAGTTACTTCACCGCCCGCCTAGCCAGCTCGAGGTGGGGCCCATGCATCTAGAGGTCGACCTAGAGGGGGAGGTCGATCAGGTGGCGGTCATGCCCGATTCTATGCTATTCCTGCTAGTCCAGATATTGTTGCTTTAGATGCAGTGATCACAAGTATTGTCTCAGTATGCCACAGGGATGCTTCTATATTATTGACCCTGGATCCACTTATTCGTATGTATCATCGTGTTTTGCTCATTATCTGGGTATGTCCCATGAGCCCTTAGTCTTATCTGCTCATGTATCTATGCAGTTATCGATACTATTGTTGTGGACCGTGTATATCGGTCATGTGTAGTGACTATTGGGGGATTGGATACCACAATTGATCTCTTATTTATTAGTATGGTTTATTTCGACGTGATCTTAGGTATGGATTAGTTGTCTCCATGTCATGCTATGTTGGATTGCCACGCTAAGACCGTGACGTTGGCGATGCTAGTGTTGCCAAGGATTGAGTAGAGAGGTTCTCTAGATTATGTTCCAGCAGGGTGATTTCATATTTGAAAGCCCAACAGATGGTTGGGAAGGGTTGTTTATCTTATTTGGCCTTTGTGAGGGATGTTGGTGCTGATACCCTAACTATTGATTTTGTTCTAGTGGTGTGAGATCGCCCGGATGTATTTTCTATAGACCTGCTGGGCATGCCGCCCGATAGGAATATTGATTTTGGTATTGACTTGGTGTCGAGCACTCAATCCATTTATATTCCTCAGTACCGTATGGCACCAACTGAGTTAAAGGGATTGAAAGAACAACTTTAGGAACTCCTTTATAAGGGGTTTATTAGGCCTAGTGTGTCGCTTTAGGGTGCATCGGTTCTGTTTGTGAAGAAGAAGGATGGTACTATGCGGATATGCATCGACTATAGGCAGTTGAACAAAGTTACAATCAAGAACAAGTATCCTTTGCCGCACATTGATGATCTATTTGACCAGCTTCAGGGAGCGAGGGTGTTCTCTAAGATTGATTTGAGGTCTGGGTATCACCACTTGAAGATTCGGGACTCGGATATTCTAAAGACAATATTTAGGACCCGTTCTGGTCATTATGAGTTTCTTGTGATGTCTTTGGGGATGACCAACGCCCCAACAACATTCATGCATCTAATGAACAATGTATTTCAGCCTTATCTCGACTCGTTTGTCATAGTATTCATTGATGATATCCTGGTGTACTCTCGTAGCCAGGAGGAGCATGCCCAGCATTTGAGGATTGTGTTGCAACGGTTGAGGGAGGAGAAACTTCATGCCAAGTTTTCCAAGTGTGAGTTTTGGCTTAGTTCGATGGCGTTCTTGGGGCACGTAGTGTCCAGTAAGGGGATTCAGGTGGATCCAAAGAATATAGAGGCGATTCAGAGTTGGCCCAGGCCATCCTCAGCTACTGAGATTCGGAGCTTTCTCATCTTGGCCGATTGTTATCGTCGCTTCATGGAGGATCTCTCGTCTATTACATCGCCTTTGACCAAATTGACCCAGAAGGGTGCTCATTTCAGGTGGTCAGATGAGTGTGAGGAGAGCTTTCATAAGCTCAAGACTGCATTGACCACAACTCCAGTTCTAGTTCTATCTTCAACTTTTGGTTTTTATACAATGTATTGTGATGCTTCTCGGATTATTATTTGCTGCGTATTGATGCAGGGAGGTAGAGATATTGCTTATGATTCACGTCAGTTGAAGCCCCATGAGAAGAACTACCCTGTTAATGATTTGAAATTGGCTCCCATTGTTCATGCATTGATGATTTGGAGACATTATCTCTATTATGTGTCTTGTGAGGTATTTACGGATCATCGGAGCCTCCAGCACTTGTTCAAACAAAAGGATCTAAATTTGAGGCATCGAAGATGGTTGGAGCTGCTAAAGGACTATGATATTACTATTCTGTATCACCCCAGGAAGGCCAATGTGGTGGTTGATACCTTGAGTAGAAAGGCGGTGAGTATGGGTAGCATTGCATTCAATTCTGTTGGTTAGAGACCTCTTGTAGTTGACGTTCATTGGCCAACTAGTTCGTGAGATTAGATGTTTTGGAGCCCAGTCGGGTTCTAGCTTTTGTGATTTCTCAGTCTTTCTTATATGATCGTATCAGAGAGCGCCAATATGATGATCCTCATTTACTTGACCTTAAGGACACGATTCAGCATGGTGATGCCAAGGATGTTACTATTGGTGATGATGGGGTGTTGAGGATGCATGGTCGGATTTGTGTGCCTAATGTAGATGGGCTACGTGAGTTGATTCTTGAGGAGGCCCACAGTTCACAGTATTCCATTCATCCAAGTATCGCGAAGATGTACCAGGACTTGATGCAGCATAATTGGTGGAGGAGAGTGAAGAATGATATAGTGGGGTTTGTAGCTCGGTGCCTGAACTGTCAGCAGGTGAATTATGAACATCAAAGACCGAGTGGATTTCTTCAGAGGCTAGATATTCCAGAGTAGAAATAGGAGCAGATCACCATGGATTTTATAGTTGGGCTCCCACGGACTTCGAGGAAGTTTGATGCTATTTGGGTGATTGTGGATCGGCTGACCAAGTCCGCGCACTTCATTCCAGTTAGGACTACTTACTCTTCGGAGTGGTTGGCTGAGATTTACATCCGCGAGATTATTTACCTTTATGGTGTGCCGGTGTCCATCATTTCAGATCGGGGCAAGCAGTTTATATTGCAGTTTTGGAGAGCAGTACAACGAGAGTTGGGGACACAGGTTGAGTTGAGCACACATTTCACCATCAGACGGACGAACAATCAGAGTGCACTATTCAGATATTGGAGGACATGCTACGTGCTTGTGTCATTGATTTCGGGGGTACTTGGGATCTGTTTCTGCCGCTAGCGGAGTTTGCCTACAACAACAGCTACCAATCGAGCATTCAGATGGCTCTATATGAAGCTTTGTATAGGAGATAGTGTCAATCTCCGGTGGGTTAGTTTGAGCCGGTGGAGGCTAGACTATTGGGTACTGACCTGGTTCAGGATGTTTTGGACAAGGTTAAATTGATTCAGGATCAGGTTCGCACGGCGCAGTCTAGACAAAAGAGTTACGTCGATAGGAAGGTTCGTGATGTTGATTTTATGGTTGGGGAGAAGGTACTGCTCAAGGTGTCACCCATGAAGGGTGTTATGAGGTTCGGGAAGAGGAGCAAGTTGAGCCCTCAGTATATTAGGCCATTTGAGGTAATTCAGAGGATCAGAGAGGTGGCTTACAAGCTTGCCTTGACACCTAGTTTGTCGAGTGTGCATCCAGTGTTTCATGTTTCTATGCTCTGAAAGTATGTCGGCGATCCGTCTCATGTTTTGGAGTTCAACATAGTTCATTTGATTGGTGATTGGATCGGCAGGTTCGAAAGTTGAGGTCAAAGGATATAGCTTCAGTAAAGGTGTAGTGAAGAGGTCAGCCAGTTGAGGAGGCTACTTGGGAGACCGAGCGGGAGATGTGTCACGACCCAACTGGAGGGTCATGACTAGCACCCGGGCCATACTTGCCGAGCACCAACGTACATTTTATCTAACCTTCCTTATTATCTTTAAGGGCCAAAAAGATCAATATAAATAGTAGACATGGATCATGAACATCCAACAATGAAAGATAATGTCATGAACATACATAACATGGGACGACAAGACTGTCAAGAAACTATATATAAGGTACGAGCTACCATGATGCCATGAAAGACTATACAACAAAAATCAGCCGACAAGGCATTCTAAACCATACATAAGTCGACACCTGTCTATGAGCCTCTAAAATAACATAAATGCTACAACATTGCCGGAACAGGGCCCCGACATACCCATAATGTCAATAAAAAAATGCATACCAAGACCACGGCAAGTCCGGAGAAGGGATCTCGCCAATAACCGCTGAACCGAATAGCCTACTGTGATGGGGGAGCTGCGTCTACCCGTCTATCAGGACCAGCAGCACGACATGCAGCGTCCACAAATAAAAAGGACGTCAGTACGAATAAAGTACTGAGTATGTAAGGCAGGAAAACATAAGTGAGAACAGTAATGTAAACAGGGATAGAGAATATACAACCTGTGACATCTGGGTACCTCTGAGGGCTACTGACATGAAATACATGATACATACATATATATACATAAACTTTTAAAACATACGCCTTTGTGGGCATCACTATCATCATATCGTACCCGGCCGTAATAGGCTCGGTAAAACGTACCCGGCCATCATAGGGCTCGGTAGAATCGTACCCGGCCACGTGGAGCTCGGTAAAACCCAACTGATCAGTGGTTGCACAATAGGTGCCATACCCGGCCGACTATAGCGCGGCTCGGTAGAGTAAAATAGATACATATATATGATGCATGCTGGACTCATTGGAATCACATTTTGAACCTTTCGGAGTGACGTAAGGTCGGTATCCTTCGTACATGTTATTAGGATTAACTCTTCATCAAGAATCTTATAAGAATAAGGAACTACCAACAACATTGATAATATAAGAATAAGAGAAGTAACATCAATATCAATCGTTTCATAAGAAGGGCAGCAATGTAAGTACTGCTAGCTTCTAAGAGTAGAGTATCTTTGGGAGCTCGTTCATTACATTATGTACAATCGGAGTCGTGCAAAAGAATGAAGGGGATAGCCTCACATACCTTGTATATACTTCCCAACCTCAAGCTATGCAAATGTCACGACTCCTTAGTCTACAATAAGACAAATGACACTATCATTATCGTTTAAGCGTCGTAACTATTATGTATCGACCACAACCTATTTTACGATGAAACAGACAGCACCTCCCCTATTTATATGACTTCCCACAAGTCAATACAATCACCAAACAGCCCAAACAACATCATTAATAATCATATTGAGCCTCCAAAATAGTCCACCAACCAACAACATTACTACCAAGCCTTTCGATATATATTTCACAAGTTCTAGCTTCAACGACTTAGCTGCAACTTGGATAATCTTAAATATATATAGAGTAAGAGGTTCCTTACCTTTAAACAGAAAGAACAACTCCAATTTGACCTTAATTTTCCACGAAATATCCCTTCAATTCTGCCACAAGAACAAGGAAGCAAAACTAGCAATTAATTCGGGTTTTTCGGCACTAGAATTACTTTAGAAGACTTGAAATCACCTAGGGTTGATATTAAAAACTTGAAGGTGTATTTACAGGACATAAAACATTTAAAACAACCTCCCACACGAGCTGGAACAACACAAAAATCAGCAACAACAAGAAGAACAAGAAACTTACTAGCGCCACGGGCTTCCTGACATTTGATTTGTGTTGTTTGCCCTTTGTTTGGGTCTTGGATCATGAGAGAACCTTGAGAGACTGTTTTTAGGGTTATAAGGTCTGAATATACTGAAAAATAATGACTTAAAACGGGGTTGAGGTATCTTATATATGTCCATATGTCTTAAACCGCCTTTGTGGGCCCCATAGAGAGCAGCTTGGCGCACTCTCGCAAAAACGCGAATATCTCTCTATTCCGAGATCGTATCGACAAACGGTTTAATGCGTTGGAAACTAGACTCATAGATCTTCAATTTGTTAGGTAGATCACCCCATAACTCCAAGCACATTGGGAGAAAAATGCAGTAACATTTGACCTAAAGTTTAAGTAAAATTATAAACCTAAGTTGCGACAACTTTTATCGACTTTTGTTTCATAACTCGCTTGACTTCAAGACTTATGATGCGGATATTATATGATTCAAATACATTAAAACAAGACCTCTTGGGACAGTTAATCACCTCTAGTGTTACCCGAAAATACGGGTTACAACATCCTTGATTCGTTTAACTTCTAATATTTGTTAACCACTCTTATACACCCTTGTATCGTTTAAGACCAATAGGATTAACTTCTTATCATCTCAAAGATAATCTCTTCTTGGATTTACATCGACTAACTTACGACGTGATCTATGGTATGCGAATTTGGGTTGTAACACCCTCTTCCCCTTAGGAACATTCGTCCTTGAATGTAAGGGTTTATGGGGTGTCTAACTCATCGTGGATTCCGACGGAGATTTCCGGCTGAGTTTCCCCCATAAAATAGACACTAGCCAAACTTGCAAGCAGTTAAACCCAACCTATGGCCTTACAAGACTATACAAAGCATTATGGATATGTACATTATCTGCATATCACCATTTTGTATTAAAAAAGAGTATTCACAAGCTATTGCTTACCTCATAGAGCCGTTTCACCTTATAATGCGTCCTTCTTTCCCCCGGCATCCTCGTTATCTTCACTCTGGAATAGGTAAGGGTATTTAGACTTCATCTCCTCTTCTGCTTCCCATGTCATTTCTTCTATATTCTTGTTCCTCCATAATACTTTCACGGAAGCTACATCCTTTGTTCTCAGCTTGCGGACTTGTCGATCTAATATAGCCACTGGCACTTCATCATATGATAGATCCTTTGTAACTTGTACATCTTTGATAGGGACGACCCGAGAAGGGTCTCCAATACATTTTCTCAACATAGATACATGGAATACCGGGTGGACAAATTCCAATTCAGATGGCAATTCTAACTCGTAAGCAACCTGTCCAATTCGTCGAAGAATTTTGTACGGCCCAATATACCGCGGACTCAACTTACCCTTCTTCCCAAAACGCATAACACCCTTCATCGGCGAGATCTTCAGGAAAACCCAATCACCAACCTCAAATTCCAGATCACGACGCCGGACATCGGAATAAGACTTTTGCCTGCTTTGTGCCGTCCTCAGTCGCTCTTGTATCACTTTCACCTTCTCAATGGCTTGGTGAATCAAATCTGGCCCATATAATTCTGTCTCACCGACTTCGAACCATCCAACTGGTGATCTACATCTCCTCCCGTACAGTGCCTCATACAGGGCCATTTTAATACTGGAATGGTAGCTATTATTGTAGGCAAATTCTATAAGTGCCAGATGGTCATCCCAATTCCCCTTGAAATCTAGAACACATGCTCGTAGCATATCTTCAAGCATCTGGATGGTACGTTCAGCCTGTCCGTCAGTTTGCGGATGGAATGCAGTGCTGAGATTTACTTGTGTACCTAAATCCTTCTGAAAAGACCTCCAAAAGTTAGCCGTAAATTGAGCTCCTCGGTCTGATATAATAGATACCGGCACACCATGAAGCCTAACAATCTCCTTGATATATAACTTCGCATAATCTTCAGCCGTGTAAGTTGTCTTAACTGGTAGAAAATGGGCAGATTTTGTAAGTCGATCAACTATCACCCAGATGGAGTCAAACTTATGATAAGAGCGAGGTAATCCAATAATGAAGTCCATATTAATCACCTCCCATTTCCAGGTCGGAATCTCTATATTCTGAATCAATCCACTAGGTTTCTGATGCTCGATCTTTACTTGTTGACAATTAGGACACTGGGCTACAAATTCTGCAATAGACTTCTTCATGTTATCCCACCAATACTGCTCCTTAACGTCATGATACATCTTTGTCGAGCCAGGATGGATAGAATATCGGGACTGGTGAATCTCAATCATAATCTTCTCTCGCAACCCTGCCACACTAGGTACACATAATCGGCCCTGGTATCTCAGTGTCCCATCTCCTCCGATCTTGAAAGCTATAATCTTACACTGCTGAATTCCCTCTCTCAATCTTACTAAGGTAGGATCTTTCATATTGCCGTGCTTTTACCTCGGCTACCAAAGATGATTCTGCTGTATTCTGTACAGTAACACCTCTGTCATCAGAGTCCAACAATCTGATTCTCATATTGGCCAGCTGGTGAAGCTCTTTGGTCAACCCTTGTCTACCTGCCTCAATATGTATTAAGCTTCCCATTGACTTACGGCTGAGAGCGTCTGCCACAACATTGGCTTTACCGGGATGGTACAATATCTCGACGTCATAGTCTTTCAGTAATTCAAGCCACCTACGCTGCCTCAAATTCAACTCCTTCTGCTTGAAGATGTATTGTAAACTCTTGTGATCTGTGTAGATGTCAACATGGACGCCGTATAAGTAGTGCCTCCATATCTTCAAAGCATATATTACTGCAGCCAATTCCAAATCATGAGTCGGGTAATTCTTTTCATGCTTCTTTAATTGTCTTGATGCATAAGCAATCACCTTCCCACGTTGCATCAATACGCACCCCAAACCTATACCTGAGGCATCACAATATACCACATAACCTTCTGTTCCTTCTGGGAGAGTGAGCACTGGCGCGGATGTCAATCGATTCTTTAGCTCCTGAAAACTATGTTCACAAGCATCAGACCACTGGAACTTGGTAGCTTTCTGTGTTAACTTAGTCAATGGTGCTGATATAGAGGAAAACCCTTCTACAAACCGCCTATAATATCCTGCTAGCCCCAGGAAGCTGCGGACTTCTGACGGTGTTGTCGGTCTCGGCCAATTCTTCACTACATCGATCTTCTGAGTGTCGACACTAATACCCTCATCAGATATCACATGACCAAGGAATGCTACTGAGTTCAGCCAGAATTCACATTTAGAGAGCTTAGCATATAACTTATGATCCTGAAGGGTCTGTAATACTATCCGCAAGTGGCCCGCATGTTCCGCCTCCGAACGAGAATACACCAGAATGTCATCAATGAATACGATCACGAACACATCAAGATAGGGCCTGAATACACTATTCATGAGATCCATAAAAGCTGCTGGGGCATTTGTTAGCCCGAACGACATCACCAAGAACTCAAAATGCCCATATCTTGTCCGGAAGGCCGTCTTTGGAATATCCTTCTCCTTAACCCTCACCTGATGATACCCTGAACGCAAGTCAATCTTGGAGAAATACTTGGCACCCTGGAGTTGGTCAAACAGGTCATCAATTCTTGGAAGTGGATACTTGTTCTTTATTGTAAACTTATTCAACTGTCGATAATCGATACACATCCTTAACGACCCATCTTTCTTCCGCACGAACAAGACTGGCGCACCCCAAGGTGAAGTGCTAGGCCTAATGAAACCCTTATCCAGCAAGTCCTTCAACTGTGCTTTCAACTCTTGCAACTCTGCCGGGGCCATCCTATATGGAGGGATAGAGATCGGTTGAGTGTCAGGCAATGCATCAATGCTAAACTCAATCTCCCTTTCAGGAGGAAGGCCTGGGAGTTCATCTGGGAAAACATCTGGAAATTCATTAACCACGGGGATTAATTGTAGAGTAGGCGGCTTCGCCTCGGCATCCCTAGCGCGAACAAGATGATAAATGTAACCTTTTGAGATCATCTTCCTTGCCTTAAGATAGGAAATAAACCTACCTTTTGGCGTAGCAATGTTCCCTTCCATTCAATGGCGGGTTCACCTGGAAACTGAAACCTAACCATCTTCGTACGATAGTCAACATTTGCATAGCATGAGGCCAACCAGTCCATTCCCATTATCACATCGAAATCAACCATTTCTAACTCAAATAAATTTGCCGAGGTTTGACGACTACAAATCATCACAGTGCAACCTTTATAAACCCTTCTAGCAATCACAGAATCTCCTATCGGAGTGGATACCGCAAGTGGTTTACTTATCAATTCAGGTTCAATGCCAAACTTATTAGCCACAAAGGGTGTAACATATGATAAGGTAGATCCTGGATCAATTAGCGCATATACATCATAAGAAAACACAGACAATATACCTGTAACAACATCCGGAGATGACTCGAGATCTTGTCGACCTACTAGAGCATAGGTTCGATTTTGAGCACCACTCGAACTCGGCACTGAACCTCTACCTCTACCACGACCTGTCGACTGTTGAAAACCTTGTGCTGGAGGTCGAACTGATGAGGAAGAACCAGACACAGATCCAGTCGGTTGAGCCATACCACCACCTCCTCTGTTAGGACAATCCCGCATCATATGGCCACGCTGTCCGCAAGAATAGCACGCATCGGAACCTCGACGGCACAGTCCAAAGTGGGCCTTGCCGCACTGATCACAACGAGGTGTTGGGGGTCTCGTCTGACTAGTATCTCTATGAAATTGTGAGCCTGATGCCCTCGAACTCTGACCTGAACCAGAATAGGTAAATCGATCATACCGAGGCCTCTGAAACTGTGGAGGAGCACTAGCTACAGGTGGCGCCGAACTCCTCAAAGATTGGGGCCTGATACTGCCTCTAAACTCATCAGAATACCCTGCAAATCTCGCCCTCTTATGCTGGCCCCTATCCTGCTCCCTATCTGCCCTTTGCTGGCGCTTACGATCCTCTAGGGTCTGGGCATAAGCCTGAATACGGGAAATATCCATGCCCTCTACCAAGGAGGCTGTTGTGCACTCATTTATCAGATGTGGTCCCAACCCGTTCACGAATAGATGCACCCTATCACTCATCTCTGACACCATATGGGGAGCATACCTTGCTAAAGAATCAAACTGTATACTATACTCTCGTACACTCATATTACCCTGTCGAAGGTTCAAGAACTTATCAGCTCTAGCTCGTCGTATCTCAACTGGCAAGTAGTGACGAAGAAAGGCCTCAGAAAATTCCTTCCACACGGCTGGAGGAGCGTTCGGACCCCTAGATCTCTCCCAACTATCATACCAGAAAACTGCTAAATCCCGTAACCGATAAGAAGCCAACTCTACTGCCTCCGTATCACTAGCATGCATAACCCGCAATGTACGATGAATCTGATCAATAAATATTTGTGGGTCCTCCTTGGGGTCTGATCCGGTAAACACTGGAGGGTCTAGATTAATAAAATCACGAACTCTCGCACTAACCGGTTTATCAGCAGCACCGGTATTCTGCCTCTGAGCCTGAGCAGCTACCAAGCTAGTCAACAATTGCACCGCACTGCGCATATCGTGGTCTGTAGTGCTAGACGGAGGAACTGGATGTACTGGGTGCCTCCTAATATCCTCGGGAGGAGACAGAGAGGTATGAGACAGCATCTCACTCTGAGCCTTACTTTGGCCTGCTCTGGCTGGAGGCACCTGAATGTTACCCTCTCCCACAGCTGTATCAAGCCGTTTACTAATCGCTTGCTTCCTAGTCGAAGGCATCGCTGAAAGAAAACAAGGTGAATATTAGATATGAACACTTACTACTCAACTCTAAGCACGATCTAGATTCAGGAAGAAGGTAACAACCCTAGATGTCACGTAGCCTCCTGATTATAAATGTGGCGCGCTACACATCCATAATCAAAACTCTACTAGACACGGCTCATAGACAACCCCTAGGACAGACTTGCTCTGATACCAAGTTTGTCACGACCCAACTGGAGGGTCATGACTAGCACCCGGGCCATACTTGCCGAGCACCAACGTACATTTTATCTAACCTTCCTTATTATCTTTAAGGGCCAACAAGATCAATATAAATAGTAGACATGGATCATGAACATCCAACAATGAAAGATAATGTCATGAACATACATAACATGGGACGACAAGACTGTCAAGAAACTATATATAAGGTACGAGCTACCATGATGCCATGAAAGACTATACAACAAAAATCAGCCGACAAGGCATTCTAAACCATACATAAGTCGACACCTGTCTATGAGCCTCTAAAAGAACATAAATGCTACAACATTGCCGGAACAGGGCCCCGACATACCCATAATGTCTATAACAAAAATGCATACCAAGACACGGCAAGTCCGGAGAAGGGATCTCGCCAATAACCGCTGAACCGGATAGCCTACTGTGATGGGGGAGCTGCCTCTACCCGTCTATCAGGACCTGCAGCATGACATGCAGCGTCCACAAATAAAAAGGACGTCAGTACGAATAAAGTACTGAGTATGTAAGGCAGGAAAGCATAAGTGAGAACAGTAATGTAAACAGGGATAGAGAATATACAACCTGTGACATCTGGGTACCTCTGAGGGCTACTGACATGAAATACATGATACATACATATATATACATAAACTTTTAAAACATACGCCTTTGTGGGCATCACCATCATCATATCGTACCCGGCCGTAATAGGCTCGGTAAAACGTACCCGGCCATCATAGGGCTCGGTAGAATCGTACCCGGCCACGTGGAGCTCGGTAAAACCCAACTGATCAGTGGTTGCACAATAGGTGCCATACCCGGCCGACTATAGCGCGGCTCGGTAGAGTAAAATAGATACATATATATGATGCATGCTGGACTCATTGGAATCACATTTTGAACCTTTCGGAGTGACGTAAGGTCGGTATCCTTCGTACATGTTATTAGGATTAACTCTTCATCAAGAATCTTATAAGAATAAGGAACTACCAACAACATTGATAATATAAGAATAAGAGAAGTAACATCAATATCAATCATTTCATAAGAAGGGCAGCAATGTAAGTACTGCTAGCTTCTAAGAGTAGAGTATCTTTGGGAGCTCGTTCATTACATTATGTACAATCGGAGTCGTGCAAAAGAATGAAGGGGATAGCCTCACATACCTTGTATATACTGCCCAACCTCAAGCTATGCAAATGTCACGACTCCTTAGTCTACAATAAGACAAATGACACTATCATTATCGTTTAAGCGTCGTAACTATTATGTATCGACCACAACCTATTTTACGATGAAACGGACAGCACCTCCCCTATTTATATGACTTCCCACAAGTCAATACAATCACCAAACAGCCCAAACAACATCATTAATAATCATATTGAGCCTCCAAAACAGTCCACCAACCAACAACATTACTACCAAGCCTTTCGATATATATTTCACAAGTTCTAGCTTCAACGACTTAGCTGCAACTTGGATAATCTTAAATATATATAGAGTAAGAGGTTCCTTACCTTTAAACAGAAAGAACAACTCCAATTTGACCTTAATTTTCCACGAAATATCCCTTCAATTCTGCCACAAGAACAAGGAAGCAAAACTAGCAATTAATTCGGGTTTTTCGGCACTAGAATTACTTTAGTAGACTTGAAATCACCTAGGGTTGATATTAAAAACTTGAAGGTGTATTTACAGGACATAAAACACTTAAAAAAACCTCCCACACGAGCTGGAACAACACAAAAATCAGCAACAACAAGAAGAACAAGAAACTTACTAGCGCCACGGGATTCCTGACATTTGATTTATGTTGTTTGCCCTTTGTTTGGTTCTTGGATCATGAGAGAACCTTGAGATACTGATTTTAGGGTTATAAGGTCTGAATATACTGAAAAATAATGACTTAAAACGGGGTTGAGGTATCTTATATATGTCCATATGTCTTGAACCGCCTTTGTGGGCCCCATAGAGAGCAGCTTGACGCACTCTCTCGAAAACGCGAATATCTCTCTATTCCGAGATCGTATCGACGAACGGTTTAATGCGTTGGAAACTAGACTCATAGATCTTCAATTTGATAGGTAGATTACCCCATAATTCCAAGAACATTGGGAGAAAAATGCAGTAACATTTGACCTAAAGTTTAAGTAAAATTATAAACCTAAGTTGCGACAACTTTTATCGACTTTTGTTTCATAACTCGCTTGACTTCAAGACTTATGATGCGGATATTATATGATTCAAATACATTAAAACAAGACCTCTTGGGACAGTTAATCACCTCTAGTGTTACCCGAAAATACGGGTTACAACATCCTTGATTCGTTTAACTTCTAATATTTGTTAACCACTCTTATACACCCTTGTATCGTTTAAGACCAATAGGATTAACTTCTTATCATCTCAAAGATAATCTCTTCTTGGATTTACATCGACTAACTTACGACGTGATCTATGGTATGCGAATTTGGGTTGTAACACTCTCTCCCCCTTAGGAACATTCGTCCTCGAATGTAAGGGTTTATGGGGTGTCTAACTCATCGTGGATTCCGACGGAGATTTCTGGCTGAGTTTCCCCCATAAAATGGACACTAGCCAAACTTGCAAGCAGTTAAACCCAACCTATGGCCTTACAAGACTATACAAAGCATTATGGATATGTACATTATCTGCATATCACCATTTTGTATTAAAAAAAAGAGTATTCACAAGCTATTGCTTACCTCATAGAGCCGTTTCACCTTATAATGCGTCCTTCTTTCCCCCGGCATCCTCGTTATCTTCACTCTGGAATAGGTAAGGGTATTTAGACTTCATCTCCTCTTCTGCTTCCCATGTCATTTCTTCTATATTCTTGTTCCTCCATAATACTTTCACGGAAGCTACATCCTTTGTTCTCAGCTTGCGGACTTGTCGATCTAATATAGCCACTGGCAGTTCATCATATGATAGATCCTTTGTAACTTGTACATCTTTGATAGGGACGACCCGAGAAGGGTCTCCAATACATTTCCTCAACATAGATACATGGAATACCGGGTGGACAAATTCCAATTCAGATGGCAATTCTAACTCGTAAGTACTCAGCCACAGCTTTACAACATATTATATCTTAGTCTATATTGTTCTTTATTGATACATTATATCATCGCTGTTTGGGCTGATTATCATGATTTTTGAGAGCCCGAGAGACTGGAGAGATTGATGACTGAGTGAGGCCGAGGGCCTGATTGTTAGGATATTTATGGGAGCAGGGTGTACGTCGCGACATGTTTTATTGATTTATGCCATGATTGGCTTGTTATAGCGCTTGGGCAAAAGGAGCCCCTCCAGAGTCTGTATACCCCCAGTGAGCGCATATACCTACTGAGTGCGAGTGCGATTGCCGAGTGTCTGAGAGAAATGAGAGATTGTGAGGAATGAGTGACTGTGAGGCTGGAGTGATTGGGAGGACTAAGTGACTGTTACTCTGAGTATGTGCACTTAATTTCGTTAATGATGTGCTTCAGCTGGCATATATCACTATCATGAAATTCCTGAGAGATTCTATATCCTATTTCAATTGAACTTGACATGAATTAACTATTTTGGCTTTAAATGTCAAACTTGGGAGCATGCCTATTTTTCCTGTATTATATTGTCTGTAAATTGAACTACATCCATGAAGCTCGTCACTACTTTCAGTCCAATAGGTAGTCTTATTACTTATTGAGTTGGTTGTACTCACGCTACACCCTGCACTTCGTGTGCATATTCAGGTGCTTCTGGTCACAGTGGGTGTTGATTATCCATGCAGCCTGATCATTTGGAGATTTCAAGGTAGTTGCCCAGCGTTTGCAGATCTTGACTCTCACTCCCTATCTTTCAGCTTTATATATTTAGTTTTAGCTTTTCATAGATAGTATTTTCAGACTTGTGTTGTATAGACGCTCATGTACTCAGTGACACCCTGGTTTTGGGAACTTCCGTATTGAGTTTGACTTCTTATCCAGTTTATGAGGACTTTAATTATTCAAACCTGTGTTATTTTATTGTTTACTTAAAAGTGTTGGAAGCATTTTAAAATGTCGACTTGCCTAGTACCACGTTAGGCGCCATCACGACATGCTAAGTTTTGGGTTGTGACATAGGAAGACCTTGGATACACATGGAAGGGGAAACCCCATCTACCTTAAACCAGTGCATGAAATTCGAGTGGGCTTGTAAAGAGATAGTAATCCACAACGAATGTAGCCAATCAGCTTATCTGGAACATGTAGTGCCATTCATAGAGAGATTAGACGGGGTCGCTTTCCATGCAGTTGAGATCATGCAGACCACAAAAATAGAAGAGATCGAGCAAAACCTGCGAATGCAATCACCATATAGATCAAAGATGGCCATGAAAGAAATGATGAAGTATGGATACAGACCGGGAACTGGGCTGGGAGCCCGATCAGATGAGATAACAGAGCCGATTGAGTCAAATGGGCATCAAGGTAGAGCCGGCATAGTGTATCAACCTCTGACAGGGAAGACTTGCAGCTATAGTTTCGAGAAAAAGGCTTTTGTGCCAGAGCGTGTTTCGGGTACGGGTCAAAGCTCAACACCAAAGGATGACATCGTCAATAGAAAGGTTGTTCGTGACCATGATCGAGGAATGCTGTGAAAGAATTGATATCAAGACACCGACCATTGAGAATGCCGAACCAGGAGAGGACATGCAGAATTTGACAACCAACCTGTCTTTGGTTCGCCGAGAGTCTTGGTAGTGTGGAGTTGTAAATTTTTTGAAAAGTGTACACGGTCAATTGAGGCTTGAACCGTATCTGTACTTTTTGTCATTTGCCTCTTTCAACGCTCAGACGTTCCTCTTTTGAAATGAAAGAAATGTTTTCTTAAAGTTATTGCATATTTATTTATCGCTTCATTTATACTTAGTTTTTCTTTTCAGTATTCAAAATGATAAAAACCCACGTTCCACGATTATGACATGCAAAGAAATCCTCGAGCAAAGCGATCCAAATTACAAGGAATACAACAGGAGTATGATACCAGATAATCTTCCACAAGAGATCGATCAGCTGGAAAGCCAGAAAAAGCCAAACCTTGAAGAGACAGAAGTGGTCAACCTAGCAAGTGAAGAAGACGTAAAAGAAACCTGAATCATCATCCATCTGGAAGCAGAGCAGAAGGAAGAATTGGTCAAGCTCCTCTGAAAATACATGGATGTGTTCGCATGGTCATATGATGACATGCCTGGGTTAAGAACCGACATCGTTTTGCATCGATTGCCTACTGATCCCGCTAGACCTCTAGTCGAAAGAAAACCTATAAAGTTCAAACCAGATTTAAGTTTGAGGATAAAAGAAGAAGTAACCAAGCAAATAGAGGTGAATGTAGTGAGGGTCACCAATTATCCCACATGGTTGTCAAATATCATTCCGGTTCCCAAGAAGGATGAAAAGATCAGGATATGTGTGGATTATTGAGATCTCAACAAAGCCAGCCCGAAGGACGATTTCCCTTTATCGAATATTCATATCCTCATTGATAACTGCGTGATGCATGAACTACAATCATTCGTGGATTGTTTCAATTGGTACCACCAGATTTGGATGCACGAAGAAGATGCAGAAAAGACAACGTTTACTATGCCTTGGGGAGTTTACTGCTACGGAGTCATGCCGTTCGGCCTCAAAAATGCTGGCGCTACTTTCATGAGGGCCATGACAACCCTTTTCACGACATGATTCACAAATAGATCAAGCTATATGTGGATGACGTCATCATCAAGTCCCAAAAGAGTTTAGAACATTTGGATGACTTGAGGAAGTTTTTCGAACGTT
The DNA here is from genome assembly GCF_000390325.3 of Nicotiana tomentosiformis. Lineage (NCBI taxonomy): Eukaryota > Viridiplantae > Streptophyta > Magnoliopsida > Solanales > Solanaceae > Nicotiana > Nicotiana tomentosiformis. The sequence goes on from NC_090822.1 coordinate 43,529,584, forward strand.
TGCGGAGGTATAGTTTGAAATTGAATCCTGCAAAATATGTATTCGGAGTCCCTGCTAGAAAATTGCTAGGTTTCATCGTAAGCAAAAAAGGGTTAGAATTGCATCCTTCAAAGATCAAATCCATTCAAGAGTTGCCACCGCCCAAGAGTAAGAAGGATGGGATGAGTTTCCGGGGTAGGCTGAATTACATCAGCCACTTCATAGCCCAGTCCACAGTAATTTGTGAACCTATCTTCAAGCTGCTGAAGAAGGATGCGACTACAAAATGGATAGAAGAGTGTCAGAAAGCCTTCAACATAATAAAGGAATATTTGTCAAATCCACCAGTGTTGGTTCCTCCCGAGCCCGAGAAGCCACTATTGTTATAACTGTCAGTTTTGGATAATGCATTTGGATACGTGTTGGGACAACACGATGAAAGCGGAAGAAAAGAGCAGGCCATCTACTACGTAAGCAAGAAATTCACATCATGTGAGGCCAAATAGACTTTGATAGAGCGCACTTGTTGTGCCTTGTCATGGATCGCCCAGAAATTGAGGCATTACATGTCAGCATACACCACACATTTAATGTCCTGGCTCGACCCGCTCAAGTATATTTTTCATAAGCCGATGCCTATAGGAAAACTAGCCAAATGATAGATTCTTCTCAGTGAATTTGACATTGTGTACATAATGCAGAAGGCCATCAAAGGACAAGCCTTAGCCGACCACCTTTCAGAGAATCCAATGGATAAGGATTATGAGTCACTCACGACGTACCTCCCAGACGAGAAGGTGTTGTTCGTCGGAGAAGATATCACAAAGTCATACCTAGGGTGGAGAACGTTCTTCGACGGAGTAGCAAATTTCGAAGGAGTAGGAATTGGGGTAGTCCTAATTTCGAAATCAGGACAACACTACCCATCATCAACAAAGATAATTTTCCCTTACACCAATAATATGGCCAAATACGAAGTGCGCATCCTTAGGATCAGGATGGCAGTTGACATGAACATCAAAGAGTTGTTGCTCATAGGTGACTCTAATATATTGATACATCAAGTTCAAGGAGAGTGGACTACCAAGAATGTCATGATCATTCCATACCTGCACCATGTAAAGGAGTTATGCAAGAAGTTCACAAAGATCGAGTTCTAGCACATTCCTAGGATCCAGAAAGAGTTTGTCGACACTCTTGCAACCTTGTCATCCATGATTTAGCATATAGATAAGAACTACATCGACCCAATCGAGATAGAGATCAGGGATCAACATGCATACTATTTTCATGTAAACAAAGAGCCAGATGGCAAACCGTGGTACTACGACATCAAGTGGTTCCTCGAAATATGAGAGTATCCGGAGTGCTACTAACAGTTAAAAGCAAGCACTCAAAAGGCTGGAAAATCAGTTTTTCCTTAACGGGGAAGTCTTATACAAGAGGACCCCAGACCTGGGTCTGTTAAGATGCGTAGATGCCGCTGAAGCAACCAGATTTCTAGCAAAAATACATACAGGAATGTGTGGTCCCCACATGAATGACTTCACCTTAGCCAAGAAGATCATAAAAGCCAGATACCTTTGGATGACCATGGAAAGTGATAACATCCTCTATGTGCAGAAGTGTCACCAGTGCCGGATCCACGGGGATTTAATCCGGGTTCCGCCTAATGAGTTGAATGTAATGGGTTTGCCTTGGCCATTTGCCGCTTGGGGCATGGATGTGATTGGACCTATAGAGCCTGCTGCATCAAAGAGGTACCATTTCATCTTGGTAGCCATCGGTTACTTAACCAAATGGGTCGAAGCATCTATATACAAGGTCGTCACAAAGAATGTAGTGGCAGATTTCGTCTGAAAAAACATAATCTGCCAATTTGGGATACCCGAGTTAATCATCACTGATAATGCAGCTATTCTCAACAGTGATATCATGAGGGAAATTAGTGAGAAGTTCAGAATTTTCCACCGTAACTCTACAGCCTATAGACCGCAAATGAATGGAGCAGTCGAAGCAGCCAACAAAAACATCAAAAGGATTCAATGAAAGATAGTGGACAATCATAGGCAATGGCACGAGAAATTATCCTTTGACTTACTAGGTTATCGGACCACCATGAGAACCTCTACTGGTGCAATGCCATACATGTTGGTATATGGCACTGAACCTGTGATACCCACCAAGGTTGAGATACCATCTTTAAGAGTAATCCAAGTAGCCAAGTTAGACGATGTAGAATGGATACGGGTTAGGCAGGAGCAACTCATGCACATTGACGAGAAGAGAATGGATGCAGTATGCCATGGTCAGATATATCAAAATAGGATGGCCAGTGCATTTAACAAAAGGGTGAAGCCTCGCCAGTTTATACTGAGACAATTGTGTCTGAAGAAAATATTCCCCCACCAAGAAGAAGCCAAAGGAAAATTCGTGCCGAATTGACAAGGTCCTTACGTGATCCACCAAGTGTTGTTGGGAGGAGCTCTGATCTTGGTAGAGATCGACGGAAAAGTTAGCATGAAGCATATCAACTTAGACGTAATTAAGAGATACTACGTTTAAAGACAATAAAGTTAGGATTTGGCTGTAATGGAACTACACTCGACCTGACTTCCTGCGGATGAATACTTAGGCAATCCACGTAGGATTAGTTTTCTCTCTCCCCCTTTCTTTTGTAATAGAAAACCCAAGTATCACATTGTATGTGCTTGGAACTACACCCTGACTTGATTTCAGTGGGAAGGAATATGTAGGCAATCCTCGTTAGATTCAGTCATTATTTGTAATTGAACTACGTCCTGACCTGATTCCATTTGGATATGTTGGCAGTCTAAGTTAGACTTGGCCACATCAATTTCAACAACTTCATTTTGCATCTGTTATAATCAATCTATGTTTTGAGCTGATTCCATTTGGATATGTAGGCTGCCTGAGTCAGGCTCTGTCATATTCATCATATTTTCTTTATAATTATCCACGAACTACGTTAAGACCTTATTCCATTTCATATATATAGGCAACCTAAAAGGGTTCGGTCATAACCCTAGGAAAACCTTTGTAACACATTAGTTTAGATTAGGATGCAATCGCAGCGGCAAACAGTCAGGTCGTCAGAAGCATCATGGAGGATTGGAAACAATAGGATAGAATCTTCAAAAAATAATGCTCGTATTTGAGGAACTTCCTAAACATGTCATAATCTAGAACGCCGACATTTGCCATAAAACAAAAGATTTTTCAAAAAATATTTTCTAAAGATATCATAATTCGCTCCACCTACCGAATATCATGGCGTAACCTCATCAATGTCAGGCCCTAAACCTGAAGAGGCGTGTCCAGCACCCGGTTCCATACTCGGTCCGAGCATACCACTCTGTAACTGTGAACTCTGGAGGGGTAACCCTTAACTTAGGCCGATGAGGCCAAATTCTGAATCATCTGAAAATAACATCTACAACCAGCAATACCAAACTAAACATTTACATAGGGCTGGTGAAGCCACAATACTGATATATAAAAAATGTACAAGACTCGTCTACAAGCCTCTAGAGATAATTGAACTATATTCTAGTCAGGACAGGGCCTTGACCTTCCCATCAAACCTGTATATATAAAATGGACTCCAAGGTATACACCTTGTTTACTGGGAAGGTCTATCCAACTGTCTATCAGGACCTGCATGCATGAAATGCAGCATCCCCAGAAAAGGAACGTCAATATGAAATAATGTACAGAGTATGTAAGGCAACATAATAACTGGAAGCTGAAACTGAATTGATAATATAATAACTGAAAGTACTTGGGAGTCAAATATAATTAAAGATATACTTACCTGCTGATACTGACTCATCTCTCTTATTATAGTAAGTAAAATAGTTGTCCGGACCTATAAGGCTCGGTATGTGTATCTGGTCTACCATAGTAGGCTCGTTCACAGGGGCTCGACCATACTAGGCTCTGTATCTCGGCCATTCTGGGCTCGCTCATAGGTGCTCGGCCACAGTAGGCTTGGTATATAACTTACCATCTGATCAGAGGTTGCCCAATAGGGGCTTGCCCATCGATTATAGCCCGATGGTGGTGAAAATACTGTAATACTGTATATATATAGACTCTCTGCTCTCTTAGCTGAAAGAAGATAAAACTAAACTGAATATGAAGTCCCGATAAGGGAGAAACTTGTAGCTTATGAGACTAGGATAATGTACATAAATTCAAGAATAAGAACTTCTCTTTATGCCTTGTTATCAAACGCATATAGTTATAGGATCATGCCAAAATGAAGGAAAGGTTTAGCCTAAACATACCTTAACTCGGTTGATTTCTTAATAACTTCCAAGAAATTCATCATACAACTCAACTCAATCTACCACAACATAAAGAGATTCAAAATCAGTGTTGAGTAAAGGCTAAATCCGTAACTTAAACTAGTAGCTCGTTTACGTAAATTTAGGCAGCATCTCCCATGTAACAAGGCCCTCCTCCAATACCATATACCAACAACAACAAGAACACAACAATAGCAACATGTATGCATCATTTTCCAACCTTATCTTCATCACAATATACCACAAAACAGTCCACACACCCTAATCACTTCATACATAAAATCACAATTTTAGTAGTGTCAAACAACCCGAAATTGTTACTACGAACGATGATCCCATCACCCTGCATTTATATAATATTTCTACACACCCTTCCTCCTCCAAAAATCCATAAAATAGTAGTAAAACACGCAATCCAACGGCAACACAAAATAGTCCACAAAACAGTCTGCAACAAGTGAATAACTCGAACTCACGGCTTCCTATCACCGTCCCGTGAGTTCTTACAATTATAGAACAACTTTCCATACATATACAGCAGAAAAAATGGATGAAAGAGAGAACTAAACATACCTTATTTTTTGAATAACTCAGATCCTAACTTGGTTCTTCAAACTCAAGGTTTTTCCTCCAACTAGAACTTGAAAAGGAGAGAAATTCAATAAGGGTTTGTGTGCAATTTTTGGGAGGATGTTTGCAGGGGTTTAGGTCTGGTTATTGTGCCCTCTTATCATTGTATTATACGAACGAAATAGAAATTTAAAATGTCTCTTTGGATGATCCGATCTGGCCTATTTTCGGACTCTTATTTAAGCAAGTAGGTGACACACCTGCTTGTCACATAGCAGCTTGCGCAGTCTCGCAAAAATACATATATCCCTCCACTACGATGTTGTATTGAAAAATGGTTTAATGATTTAGAAAGTAGACTCATAGATCTTTAATATTGTGTAGAAAACCCCGTAACTCTAAGTATATTGGGAGAAAACCACAGTTACATTTTACCTAAAGTTCAGTAAAACTTATGAATGTAACTTGTGATGACTTTCATTGACTTTTGTTTCACCACTCGCTTGACTTCAAAACATAACGCACGACTATCCTGCGACTAACATAACTCATAAAATATCCTCCTTATCATATCACCCTAGTCTCACCCCAAAATTACATGTTATAACATTCCCAACTTGTCGACTTTCGACGAAACTTATTTTCTTCAATTGGTTTAGCTTCTAAGCCTTCCAACCCTCTTGGTACTTGCAGTCCATGATCTTAAATATTTGTAACCTCCAAGTTAACATGATTAACTTACTTTATGTACTTTCAAAGATGATCTCATTTTAGAGCTTACATCAATTGACTTACGACGTACTCTCACGTACGAAAATATGGGGTGAAATATCATTCCCCCCCCCTTTGGATATTCGTCCTCGAATGTTGACCGATGCGCTTATCAGTCTCATAACTTATAACTTTTATTAATAATTTAATACTGTCCTTGACATCTAGGCAACTATTCTTTGAATAAATCCAAAGCCTAGGGCATTCCCCCCTTTAGGCCTCTTTCTCGCACCACGACATGTGGTCAGGATTCTTCCAATCTCGGTACTGTTTCTACCTCTGTCGTGCAGCCTATATGACTCTATCCATGTATATGCGCCTATGCGACTCGACTCTATTTTTTCCTCCGGCTTTTAGCCAATCTCTAGGCCTCACTTTGGGAACATATATAGAACTATGACAAGTTGTCCCTCTAGGCATCTATAAGTTTACTGAAGTTCTTCGCTCGGTACTTGTCGAAATTACGACTATTGCTATATCTTGTTTCATAGCCTCGGTTAGCTATGCTTATGGCATAACTATACCACAACACTTACTTTGATATATTACTACCAAGGTCTACTACACAAGTACAGGTTACTCTCTTGCTGCTTGTCCTATATGTATGAATCTAAGTCCTTTAGTTCTTCCCATCTTAATAATGACAACCTAATCGCATCTCATACTTTGTAACCTTTATCCATCTATTGTTGACTCACCTTAATGTTGATCTATAATCTACCACTGATAACTTGAAACCTCTTACGTAATACATTTTTCACTAGGGCTCATGTCCTATCGGGAACATCTATAGTTATTTGCCTGATCCACCTAGGAATGATACTAAACTTCAATAACCATATGTTATAGCATCCCAACGTGATTCATCTTATGGGGGTATTCTAATCCCATGTAATTCATGAAATGACTTTTTTTTGAATTATTACTCAATTGGAGGCCTAATTGCCATCCTCTTATCATTTATCACAATTACACTCTCATTTACTACTAGGGCAGCATTCCATCTTTTCTAAATGCCCATAGTCTTAAACTCCTCTGAGTTCATTCAAGCTATACTGAGCTTTTTATAACTTACAGAAACCATCAGCTATCTTGTTTTGATGGGTTTAATCTGGAGGACTTACTTATTCTCATCACCTTCTCACTCACCTTTTCTTATCCTTACTCCTGTCTACATAAAACCATGTCGCTCTACCATACTTTAGCTTGCGACCTACACGTATCTATTTATACTACTCGCAACCTTCCTTTAACTTGCTAGCACCATAGATTTCCTTATGTTATTCTGAAACTTCAAGCAAGATATCAAATCGTCTCTAACTTTTCTTTAATCTCTTAACTAGACCTCTCGCTTTAAGAGGCGTGGTGGGCACCCGGTGCCATACTCATCCCGAGCGTACCACTCTGTAACTGTGAGCTTTAGAGGGGTAACCCTCAACTTAGGCCAATGAGGCCAAATTCTGAATCATCTAAAAATAAGGTCTACAACCAGCAATGCCAAACTAAACATTTACATAGGGCTGGTGAAGCCACAATACTGATATAAAAAAATGTACAAGACTCGTCTACAAGCCTCTAGAGATAATTGAACTATATCATGGTCGAGACAGGGCCTCGACCTACCCTTCAAACCTGTATATATAAAATAGACTCCAAGGTATACACCTGGTAACTCCAAGGAAGTGGAGCTTACTAACCAAGCTGATGTTGACTTTGTCTACTAAGAAGGTCTATCCAACTGTCTATTAGGACCTGCATGCATGAAATGCAGCATCCCCAGAAAAGGAACGTCAATATGAAATAATGTACAGAGTATGTAAGGTAATAAAATAATTGAAAGTTGAAACTGAACTGATAATATAATAACTGAAAGTACCTGGGTGTCAAATATAATTGAAGTTATGCTTACCTGCTGATACTAGCTCATCTCTCTCAATATAGTAAGTAAAATAGATGTCCGGGCCTATAAGGCTCAGTATGTGTAACTGCTCTGCCGTAGTAGGCTCGCTCATTGGCGCTCGGCTCTGTATCTCGGCCATTATGGGCTCGCTCATAGGCGCTCGGCCATAGTAGGATCGGTATATAACTTACCATCTGATCAGAGGTTTCCCAATAGGGGCCTGCCCATCGATTATAGCTCGATGGTGGTGAAAATACTGCAATACTGTATATATATAGACTCTCTGCTCTCTTAGCTAAAAGAAAATAAAACTAAACTGAATATGAAGTCTCGATAAGGGAGAAACTTGTAGCTTATGAGACTAGGATAATGTACATAAATTTAGGAACAAGAACTTCTCTTTATGCCTCGTTATCAAACGCATGTAGTTACGGGATCATGCCAAAATGAAGGAAAGGTTTAGCCTTAACATACCTTAACTCCGTTGATTCCTTAATACATTCCAAGAAATTCTTTCAAACAACTCAACTCAATCTACCACAACATAAAGAGATTCAAAATCAGTGCTGAGTAAAGGCTAAATCCGTAACTTAAACTAGTAGCTTGTTTATGTAAATTTAGGTAGCATCTCCCCTGTAACAAGGCCCTTAACCAATATTATATACCAAAAACAACAAGAACACAAAAATAACAACATGTATGCTTTATTTTCCAACATTATCTCCATCACAATATACCACAAAACAAGCCCCACACCTTAATCACTTCATACATAAAACGATTATTATAGTAGTGTCAAACAACCCGAAATTGTTATGACGAACGACCAGCCCACCACCCTGCATTTATATGGTGTTTATCCAAACCCTTCCTCCTCCAAAACTCCATAAAATAGTAGTAAAACACGCAATCTAACAACAACACAAAACAGTCTGCTCCAAGTGAATAACTTGAACTCACAGCTTCCTATCACCATCCTGTGAGTTGTTATAATTATAGAACAACTTTCCATACATCTACAGAAGAAAAAAATGAATGAAAGAGAGCAGTAAACTTACCTTATTTGTTGAATAACTCAACTCCTAACTTGGTTCTTCAAACTCAAGGTTTTTCCTCCAACTAGAACTTGAAAAGGAGAGAAATTCAATAAGGGTTTGTGTGCAATTTTTGGGAGGATGTTTGTAGGGGTTTAGGTCTGGCTATTGTGCTCTATTATTAGTGTATTATATGAACGAAATAGGCCTTTAAAAGGTGTCTTTGAACGACCCAATCTGGCCCATTTTCGGACTCTCATTTAAGCAAGTAGGTGACACACCTACTTGTCACCTAGCAGCTTGTGCAGTCTCGCGAAAACGCATATATTTCTCTACTTTGATGTCTTATTGATAAACGGTTTAATGAGTTAGAAAATAGACTCATAGATCTTCAATATGATGGTAGAAAACCCCGTTACTCTAAGTATATAGGGAGAAAATTGCAGTTACATTTGACCTAAATTTCAGTAAAACTTATGAATGTAACTTGTGATGACTTTCATCGACTTTTGTTCCACAACTCGCTTGACTTCAAAACATAACACACGACTATCATACGACTAACATAACTCATAACATAACCTCCTTATCATGTTAAGCACCCTAGTCTCACCCCAAAATTATATGTTATAACATTCCCAACTTGTCGACTTTCGACGAAACTTATTTTCTTCAATTGGTTTAGCTTCTAAGCCTTCCAACCCTCTTGGTAGTTGCAGTCCATGATCTTAAATATTTCTAACCTCCAAGTTAACATGATTAACTTACTTTATGTAATTTCAAAGATGATCTCATTTCAGAGCTTACTTCAATTGACTTACGACGCACTCTCACGTACGAAAATATGGGGTGTAACAATCAAGACCGAGCAGCGCCAGGACCACGATCAACACAAACCAACACCCCCTCCATGCTAAGAATTTTATCTGAATGCAGGACCAACAAGATATAAAGAGGCACCGAAACACACTGGGGAAATGACAGATCCACCATTCTCTCATAACTATCATCTCTCTTTCTTTATTCAAAACTTCCTTGTATAACTAAAACTAACTCTCGAATCCTTTGCGGGTATTTTGGAACCAGGCCGCTGACGCAAATGAGGCATATTGCATATAGCAAATTGTCTGCTCAGCTAAATGGAGCATGTTATATAAAGCAAGCCATTGTCCTTGCCAGACAAAGCATACTATATATAGGAAACCGCCGGCTCAATCAATCGGAGCACCTTGTACAAAATCGAGCCGCTGGCTTCACCAATTGGAGCCTTGTATATAGCACATCGTCAGCTCAATCGATCGGAGTGCCCTATAAAAATTGAGCATCGGCTTCGCCAATCGAAGACTTGTATATAGAAAACTATTCGCTTCATCAACGGGAACGACCCTCACTGCCACTCTGCCATAGCAGAGATTAGAATAGATAACTGCAAACCTTGTCGCCAACGTTCGTTCTGCCATTCAACGGCTGCAATTTAGTTTCGCAGTCAAGAGTATCTTTGGGGCATGTTACTTTTTCTTTATTTTTATCTCGAATGTTTTGACGTTTTGCTGATGCAGCTTACATGCATGATTACGTTTTTTCAAGTAAGAAACTTCCATCATGCGGAGATGCTTTACATTTCAGTACAATCACTCATATCACGTGGAGATACTTTGCATTTCAGTGCAACCTCTCACAACAAGCGGAGACGCACTCTACAAGCCAATCACTCCCATCAAGCGGAGATACTTTACATTTCAATGCAACCTCTCCCAGCAAGCGGAGATGCATTCCACATTACAAGTCAACTACTCCCAACACGAGGACACTTAATGCTCCGATAGCTACGGAACGGTACACATCCCGGCTACCAATTGAGTCAAATTCAAGTATCTCATCATCCTGATCCCAAATAACGACCAGCCAGCAGCCATGCATCATCATTCCTGTATCATTTACATCACATCTTAACATATTCTACATTGCAATATATCGTTATATGTGTATTTCATTTTTGCAGGAACAAATATCGCAACGTGGAACTCCTTATATTGTGTTAATAATTCAAGATTAGTGTTACAATTTAGAAAATAAGGTATTTTATAAATAATTAATTACAATAATTGGAAGTATATTTGATAATTATAATTTATAATATATTTTATTAAAAATAATTAAGTTTATTTAAATTAATTTCAAAAGGGTTAAAAGCCAAAGGGCTATAATTGCAATTCTTTAATTAAACATGTATTGGCTATCTTTTAGACTAATTTTGATCCAATATACAAGCCCATGTCCGAAAATACCCAACCTAAATAACCCCTTCAACCCATGTTGGCAATCCTTGCCATTACTTTTCAACCAATCACGACCTGCCATGTCACCCATCTCCCACCCTCACAAAATAAACAAAAATCATCTATACCGTCCGTTTCTGTTATCAACAACCCACTATTTTTAACTCTATTTCCTATTTAAAATTAAAACGCCTAGAGACTCAATCCTAACCGTTAGATAACTAGAATCCAAAAACCATCTAAATTTCCCAAAATAACTTTTTAACCCCAAAATATTAAGACCGGTGATCTAAAAGAACAACGGCCCAGATTTAACCTCCTAAGCTTAACCTAGAGACGACTCCCCCTATCTCCCAAACCCTAATCATTTGTCCCACAAGCCCGACCGTCCCCCTTTCCCCTTTCTCTCCCTTTTTCTCTCAACCTCACAGGTAAAATCAATCAAAGACCTTGCACAAATTCGTGCAAGGTCATGAATCCATCCAAAGATTCATCCTTATTGTCTCCTGCATCCGTGATTCCCGCTGAACTTTTCCTCTTTCACCAATCAAATTTGAAATCCCTAAATCCGAACCCTAAGACTCAAAGATGAAATTTTGAATCCCAAGATTTCATTATGCTCTGTTAAATCGGAGCCTGCAGTAGCACACTTCAGATCCTCATCATGATTATTCGAGGTCTAGAGGTCAAATGCAATAACCTTTGGACATTGGGGCTTTACCCGATGGTTCTTTGCCTTCAAACGGACAATTTTCATTAAGGTAAACTTCTTCATCATTTTTTCCACTATCTCCTTAGATTTCCCCCAATTTTTCTTGCATCACCACTCCTCCGTCACTCTCCACTACAATGGTTTGAATCTAAAACCCTAAGGCTCAACGACCACTATAAATATCAGTTTTAAATGCTCTTACAAATAAGATATACCAACTACACCTAACATCTGGGAAATTAATACACAATATAGTGTTGTTCAGCATTTTTCGATTAAAATTCGAGTTTTTAATCAATCTTTGCTTCTCCTTTTCTTTCTGGTTCCGAGTTTGTAACTAATTGAAAGCTTGAGCTTTTGGATTTCTAAACTGCTATTTTGATCACTCGTTTGGTTTGCTACCCCAAAGGATGTCAGTAAAACCTCGACGTTGTTTTTCTCTTATTAGTTTAAGTTGCTGAACATGAACTAATCTACTACCTTTTGCTGAATGATGTTATTAACAATGTATTCATGTCTTGACAGTTTTATGTACTCATTAGACTATTAAAAAGATTCTATAATCAAGAACTTCTTTAAGTTATTGAAATTAGAATTATGTGTTGATATTGATAAGTATCTAATGATTCATTGTCATGACCCAAATCTCAACATGTCATGATAGCTCGTATCACAGTTCTAGGCAAGCCGACAATCACAAAATAGCTATACATTTAAGTTTAAAAACATGATGTAATAAGTTTAACAGAAAAATCTCATATTAACCGATAAGAATAACTGCGACTTAACTACAAAATTTCCAAATTACGGGTGTCACCGAGTACATGAGCTACTAAGTGTCAAAACCTCTAATACAACTATCTGGAAAGATAGAACAGTACTAAATAAACTAGAAAGAAGGATAGTCAAGGTATGCGGGAACCATAACAGCTACCTCAATAGTCTCCAAGCAGATACTGCTCCAAGTCTAGCAACCACCGTATCCAGATGTACCTGGATCTGCACATGAAGTGTAGAGTGTAGTATGAGTACAACCGACCCAATGTACTCAATAAGTAACAGGACTAACCTTGAGCTAAAAGTAGTGACAAGCTCAGAAAGGTACAGTCTAAATCCAGATAATAACAGCACATATAAAACAGGGAAATGCCAGTAATAATCTAGAGAAATCCCATAATCAATTCGTACACAGTACAAAAATGTAGATGTTTTCAAGTTCTACAATTTAAGCTCAATACTGATAAAATGTGCCCAGTATCGCTAGAATGAGGAGTGTTACATCTCTATGTCTACATGCCAAATATGCATGTCACATGTAATGCATTATATTGATAAACACATGTACTCACACTCTCAGAGTACTCAATCTCACTGTCTCACACTCCCACTCATCACTCTCAGTCACTAAGCACTGTACGGTACATATGCTCACTGCTAGTATGTCAGATTCCGTAGGGGCGGATCCTGTCCAAGCGCTAATATAAGCCAACATAGTCTGTTGCGGCGTGCAGCCCGATCCCATAATGAATCAATAAAACCTACTGCGGCATGCAGCTCGGTCCCATAATGAATCAATAAAACCTGCTGCGGCGTGCAGCCCGATCTCATAAATATCACCCACAAATCCGACACTCATGCCCCAACTCAGTCATCAATCTATCCAGTGTCTCAGACTCACAAATCTCATTCCAATCAGCACAAAAAAATGATAACATGATATAAGAAATAAATGATAACAGAGACTAATATATGATATGCAAATGATGAATGCGACTGAGTACAAAGTTGTAATTTAAGCAAATAACTCAACCACAAAAATGATCTTAGTGGGTCCCAACGGAATCAACCGACTCACAATTACCCTGGTGCATGCCCACACGCCCGTCACCTAGCATGTGCGTCACCTCAACATCAACCATATAACACGAAATCCATGGATTCATACCCTCAGTACTATGTTTAGAAGTGTTTCTTACCGCAAACCGTGAAAATCACAACTCCAACAAGCTTTTGCCTCGCGAATAGGCCTGTGAATGACTGGAATCTAGCCACAAACAACTTAGTACAATCAATACAAGCTATAGGAATCGATTCTATATGATAAAGCTAAATTCTTTAACCAAAGTCAAAAAGTCAACCCAAAAATTCAACCCCGGTCCCACGTCTCGGAACCCGATAAAAGTTACAAAATCCGAAACCCCATTCAATAAAAAGTCCAATCATATCAAAATCATCCAATTCCAACCACAAATCGATACTCAAATCTCTAAATTTTACTCTCCAATACATGAGTCAAAAATCCCCAAATTCTAACTTAGATTCATGACAAATTGGTAGAATAATCAATGGGTATTCAAAATACATGGACAAAAGTGATCAAAAATCACTTACCTCTTGAAATCTAGTGATCCCCCCCCCCCCCACACAAATATCGCCTCAATCCGAGCTCCCAAAGTCAAAAATGAAGAAAATACTCTAATCTGCGTCTTTATGTATTCTGCCAGTAGTTCTGCTTCTACGGACTCCCTAGCTGCATCCGCGGCACCGCTTCTGCGGAAGAAAGCCCGCTTCTGCGAATTTTCATTAAACTCCCGACCAGCCTCTTCTGTGGGTCCGCTTCTATGGGTCTGCTCCTGCTGTCCAAGCTTCGCTCTTGCGGGAGCGCACTTGCGGATCCCTTCCGCTTCTGCGACCGTTGAGCCTCCAACCAAAATCCGCATCTGCGGAGACCTCGTCGCATCTGCTAGCTCACAAATGCAGAAAACTCCTCAGACCTGCAACCTATGCCCAACAAACACAGGATCACACCTACGACGCCATGGATGCTTCTGCGGCCAAAATCATACAGGTGCGGTGGCACCAGAACTGATCACACCAGCATCTACACAAGTCCAAAATTCAATCCAATTTTGATATGAATCACACCATAGGCCCCCGGGACCCCATCCAAACATATCAACCTATCCAAAAAATTATACAAACTTAGTCGAGGCTTTAAATCCCATCACATAACATCAAAAACACGAATCGCACCCCAATTCAAGCCTATTGAAATAAATGGATTTCCAACTTCTACAATCGATGCCTAAACCTATCAAACCAACTCTGATTGACCTCAAATTTTGTGCACAAGTCAAAAATAACACAACAGACCTATTCTGTTACATCCTATATTTTTGTACGTAAAAGTGCGTCGTAAGCAAACTAATGTAGGACCAAAAATGAGATAATATTTAAAAGTATATAAAGTAAGTTAATCATGTTATCTCGGCGGTTACAAATATTGAAGATCATGAACAATAAGTACAAAGAGGGATGGAAGGTTCAGAAGCTAAAGGAATTGAAGAAAATAATGTTTCGTCGAAAGTCGACAAGTTGGGAATGTTATACCATGTACTTTTGGGGTGAGACTAGGGTACTTAACATGATAAGTAGATTGTGTTCTGATTTATATTAGTCGTATGACAGCCGTGTGTTATGTTTTGAAGACAAGCGAGTTGTGGAACAAAAGTCGATGAAAGTCATCACAAGTTACGTTCATAAGTTTTACTGAACATTTGGGTCCAATATAACAATGCTTTTCTCCCAATATACTTAGCGTTACGGGGTGTTCCACCCATCAAATTGAATATCTATGAGTCTACTTTCTAACGCATTAAACCGTTTGTCAATACGATATCCGAGTAGAGAGATATGGGCAGTTTTGCAAGACTACGCAGGCTGCTAGGTGACAAGTAGGTGTGTCACCTACTTGCTTAAATGAGAGTCCAAAAATAGGCCATTTCGGATCGTCCAAAGAGGACTTTTAAAGGCCTATTTTCTTCATATATTAGACTTAAAATAGGACATAATAACCAGACATAATCTCGGCAAAAATCCTCCCAAATAATTTCCCACAAACCCTAATTGATAGAAGGTAAAACCTAGAGTTTAAAGAACCAAGATAGGAGCTGAGTTATACAAAAAATAAGGTGAGTTTACTGATCTCTTTTATCCATTTTTTCTGCTGTAAATTCATGGTAATTCGTTCTATGCTTGTAAGAACTCACGGGACGGTGATCGGAAGCCGTGAGTTCGAGTTATTCACTTATAGCAGACTTTTTTGTGGACTGTTTTGTATTGCTATTGGGCTGCGTGTTTTACTACTATTAGGTGGGGTGTTGGAGGAGGAAGGGGGTGCAGAAACACCATATAAATTTAGGGTGGTGGGGTGGTCGTTCATCGTAACATTTTCGGGTCGTTTGACACTACTACGGTGGTCGTTTTGTGTATGAAGAGATTTAGGTGTGTTGGGCTGTTTTGTAGTATTTGATGGTGTATATAAGGCTAGAAAATAATGTATATATGTTTTTATTGTTGTGTTCTTGTGTTGTTGGTGTTATCTTGAATTTGGAGGAAGTAAGGATTATAGGGGAAATGCTGCCCGTTTTAATACAAAATAAGCTTGTCGTTCGTTGTGCGATAGTTGTACCTATTGTGACTTAATGATAGTATTATTATCGTTGTTGTAGATTAAGGTGCGAAGAGGTGAGTTCAACTTGGTGATTGGAAAGATTGTGATAAGGTATGTTAAGGCTAAGCCCTTCCTTCATTTTGGCATGATCTCGTAATTACATATGTTTGATAACGAGGCATAAAGAGAAGTTCATACTCCTGAATTTATATACACTATCCTAGTCTCATAAGTTACAGTATTCTCCCTTCTCGGGACTTCATATTCAGTTTAGTTTTGTCTTTATTCAGTTAAGAGAGTAGATGGTCTATGTATATACAGTATTACAATATTTTCACCACCATCGAGCTATAATCGGTGGGCAGGCCCCTATTGGGCAACCTCTGATCAGATGGTAAGTTATATACCGAGCCTACTATGGTTGAGCACCTATGTGCGATCCCAGAATGGTAGAGATACAGAGCCCAGTATGGCTGAGCGCCTATGAGCGAGCCTACTATGGCGGAGCAGTTACACGTTCCGAGACTTATAGGGCCGAACATTTATTTTACTTCCTATATTGAGAGAGTTGAGTCAGTATTAGCAGGTAAGTATATCTCTAGATCATCTCTGACGTCCAGTTACTTTCAGTTATCATATTATCAGTTCAGTTTCAGCTATCAGTTATTTTATTGCCTTACATACTCGGTACATTATTTCGTACTGACGTCCCTTTTCTGGGGGCGCTGCATTTCATGCGTGCAGGTTCAGACAGATAGACTGGTAGACCTCCTCAGTAGGTGTTGCCCGAATTCAGCCTCATCGGTAAGCTCCACATCCTTCGGAGTTGCTGGGTCTAGAGTTTTGTGTACATCTTATGTATATCTGTATATATATTATGGGTAGGTCGGGGCCCTATTCCGATCACAGTACATCCATCAGTAGAGGCTTGTAGACATATCCTGTCGGTTAGTGTATTATGTTGGGCTTGTATGTATATTTTGTTTGTTTATCAGCTGTAGTAGTTATGACGGCCTTGTCGGCCCAGCATTATATTGATGTTTAGTCAGCTTTAGTTTCCGTTCAGTTTTATATTTTGCTTCGCAAAATATCATGAAATGTGGCCCCATGGCCAAAGTATTCCATTATATGTTCAGAGTCCCTTAGTCGCAAGTTGGTACACAAGGTTGGGTGAGGCACCAGGTGCCAGTCTCACCCCCCAGGTTCGGGGAATGACAAACTTGGTATCAGAGCAGTTCTGTCCTAGGGAGTCTACAATCCATGTCTAGTAGGGTCTTGTTTATAGATGTGTTGTGCACCATATTATATAAGCAGGGAACTATAAGGCATTTAGGAGTTGGTTACCCTTCTTTCAAATCTAAATCGTGCTATAGAACTAAGTTATAGGAAATTTGAGTTAAACTTACGTGTTGGTATTTGCATTCACAGATGACGGTGACTAGAAAGACTACGGCTAGCCAGAAGAGAGATACAATATCAGGTGAGGGGACCAACTGGGTACCCCCAGTAGATGGGGCCCAATCTGAGGCCCAAGGCGAGACCCCTACTCAGCCATTACCGGCTCCTCCACCACCTGAGGAGATTCCTAGGGACACCGCACATCCAGTTCCCCCTCCACTTCCATCAGATCAGGACTTGAGGAGTGCGGTGCATTTGTTGACACAATTGGTACCTACCTAGCAACAGGCTAGGGCATCAGCTAGTGTAGGATCTTCTGAGGGGTCTGGGAGTTCAAGGGTCCGAGAGTTTATTGCTTTGGGTCCCCCAGAGTTCATGGGGATAGATCAGAGGGAGGACCCACAGGATTTTATAGATCAGCTTCACATGTTCTTTCGGGTTATGCATGCCACGGAGAAAGAGGCAATTGTGCTAGTAGCTTTTCGACTCCAAGATATAACCATCCTTTGGAACGAGGGATGGGAGACGTCCAAGGGACGTGATCCACCTCCAACTATTTGGGAGAATTTTTCAGATGCCTTCCTAGACTAGTACTTACCGCGGGAGATCTGACAGGCTCGAGTCGATCAGTTTCTAGCCCTCAAGCAAGGGAATATAAGTGTTCAAGAGTATAGTCTCTGTTTTGACTCATTGGCAAGATATGCACCATCCATAGTTGCTACTATGCGGGACAGGATTCACAAGTTTATAGAAGAGTTGGCCCTAGAGTTAACCGAGGCATGTGCCACCGCTGCATTGCAGGATAGTATGGATATCTCCCGGATTCAAGCATTTGCGAATATAGAAAGGGGTAGGCATCGGCAGTAGGGTACACAGATTGTTGAGCAAGGGTAACGTAAGAGGATGAGATTTCCCATGTCTTGGAAGCAATCTCAGGGTAGTTATAGGCCCCAATACTTCAGACGACCACCTAGGCCTCCGCCACCTCAGTGACAGGGTTATATGTATGATCGCTATACTCAATCAGGACCAAGTGAGAGCTCACGGGCGTCGGGTTTGCAGTGACAGTGAGGTTCTGTGCAGACATGGTCATTTCTGCCGCGGTGTGACATCTGTGGTAGAGGACACTTGGTACAATGTCGAGCAGGTTCTCATGCTTGTTATACATGTAGGCGTCCGAGGCATATGACGCGAGATTGCCCAAATAGAGATTCTGGGGGAATGGCACAACCAGCGAGTTCAGCAACATGATCATCTATGTTCGTGCATCCTTCAGGGTGGGAGTCTCAGTCTTCGGCTGGTAGAGGTCGAGACATAGGTAGAGGTTCCAGTTCAGGTGGTAATCAGAACCGTATCTATGCTTTAGCGGGTCGACAGGACCAGGAGTCTTCACTAGACGTTGTGACAAGTATATTGGCCATTTGCTCTCATGATGCTTATGCTTTGATAGATGCAGGATCTACTTTATCATATATTACCCCATTTGTCGCGGGGAAGTTTGTAATACTAAGTGATCCTTTTGCGGTATCTACACCGGTCAGAGAATCGATTATTGCTAGACGGGTTTACCGAGGTTGTACGGTAACAGTTTGTAGTCGTCAGAGCTCAGCTAACCTAGTTGAGCTAGGGATGATGGATTTTGATGCTATCATGGGCATGGACTGGTTGGCAGCTTGCTATGCCATAGTTGATTGCCGAGCAAAGGCAGCCAGATTTCATTTTCCGGGTGAGCCAGTCCTTGAATTGGTAGGTAATATAGCGATACCTAGAGGTAGGTTTATTTCCTATCTGAAGGCGAGGAAAATGATCGCAAAAAGGTGCATTTATCATATTGTGCTAGTTAGAGATGCAGATGCTGAGATACCTACACTTCAGTCTATTCCCGTAGTCAAAGAGCATGCAGATGTGTTTCCAGATGAGCTTCCAGGTATTCCTCCAAAGTGAGAGATTGATTTTAGCATCGATTTGCTTCTAGGAACTCAACCAATATCCGTCCCTCCATATAGAATGGTACCTGCTGAATTGAAGGAGTTGAAGGAGCAGTTAAAAGATTTGCTGGAGAAAGGTTACATTAGGCCCAGTACCTCACCTTGGGGTGCACCGGTACTATTTGTGCGGAAGAAAGACGGCTCGCTGAGGATGTGTATCGATTATAGGCAGCTGAACAAGGTAACTATTAAGAATAAGTATCCACTTCCAAGGATCGATGACTTGTTTGATCAGTTGCAGGGGGCTAGATGCTTTTCAAAGATAGATTTGAGGTCGGGGTACCACCAGGTCAGAGTTCGGGAAAAAGATATTCCGAAGACAGCCTTCGGGACCCGATATGGCCACTTCGAGTTCCTTGTCATGTCCTTCGGGTTGACGAATGCACCCGCCGTATTTATGGACTTGATGAATAGCCTATTCCGACCATTTTTAGATCTGTTCGTGATAGTATTTATTTATGATATTATGGTTTATTCCCATTCAGAGGATGAGCATGCAGACCATCTGCGAGCGGTACTCCAAACCCTCCATGATCATAAGTTGTATGCTAAGTTTTTTAAATGTGAGTTTTGGTCGAAGTCTGTAGCATTATTGGGGCATATTGTATCAGATGAAGGTATAAAGGTAGACACTCAGAAGATTGAGGCCGTGAAATCTTGGCCTAGACCTACCACTCCGACAGAGGTTTGTAGCTTTCTAGGCTTAGCAGGATACTACCAGAGGTTCGTAGAGGGTTTTTCTTCCCTTATCGGCACCATTGACAAAGTTGCCAAAGAAAGAAACTAAGTTTCATTAGACGGAGGCTTGCGAGCGGAGTTTCCAAGAGCTTAAGAACAGGTTGAACTCAATGCCAGTTCTAACACTTCCAGAGGGTACAGAGGGTTATACCGTGTATTGTGATGCCTCAGGTGTCGGGGTTAGGATGTGCCCTGATGCAACATGGGAAGGTAATTATGTATGCTTCAAGGCAGTTGAGGAAGCACGAGAGGAATTATCCGACCCACGACCTCGAGTTAGATGCGGTTGTCCATGCACTTAAGATATGGCAGCATTATTTATATGGTGTTCATGTTTATGTATTTACAGATCATAAAATCCTACTATATATCTTCAAGTATAAAGAGTTGAACTTGCGACAAAGGCTATGGCTTGAGTTATTGAAAGATTACGATGTTAACAATCTTTACCATACAGGGAAAGCTAATGTTGTAGCAGATGCCTTAAGTCGCCGATCTATGCATAGTGTAGTATGTTGGGCTTGTAGGCCTTGTATGTATATTTTTTTGGTTTATCAGCTGTAGTAGTTATGACAGCCTTGTCGGCCCAGCGTTATATTGATGTTTAGTCAACGTTAGTTTCCGTTCAGTTTTATATTTTTCTTCGCAAAATGTCATGCAATGTGGCCCTATGGCCAAAGTATTCCATTATATGTTCAAAGTCCCTTAGTCGCAAGTTAGTAAACAAGGTTAGGTGAGGCACCGGGTGCCGGTCTCGCCCCCCAGGTTCGGGGAATGACAAACTTGGTATCAGAGTAGTTCTGTCCTAGGGAGTCTACAATCCATGTCTAGTAGGGTCTTGTTTATAGATGTGTTGTGCACCACATTATATAAGCAGGGAACTACAAGGCATTTAGGAGTTGGTTACCCTTCTTTCAAATCTAAATCGTGCTATAGAACTGAGTTATAGGAAATTTGAGTTAAACTTACGTGTTAGTATTTGCATGCACAGATGACAGTGACTAGAAAGGCTACGGCTATCCAGAGGAGAGACACAATATCAGGTGAGGGGACCATCCGGGTACCCCCAGTAGATGGGGCCCAATCTGAGGCCCAAAGCGAGACCCCTACTCAGCCATTACCGGCTCCTCCACCACCTGAGGAGATTCCTAGGGATATCGCACATCCAGTTCCCCCTCCACATCTATCAGATCAGTACTTGAGGAGTGCGGTGCATTTGTTGACACAATTGGTAGCTACCTAGGAACAGGCTAGGGCATCAGCTAGTGCAGGATCTTCTGAGGGGTCTGGGAGTTCAAGGGTTCGAGAGTTTATTGCTTTGAGTCCCCAAGAGTTCACGGGGATAGATCAGAGGGAGGACCCACAGGATTTCGTAGATTAGCTTCACAGGATCTTTCGAGTTATGAATGCCACGGAGAAAGAGGCAGTCGAGCTAGTAGCTTTTTGACTCCGAGATATAACCATCCTTTGGAACGAGGGATGGGAGACGTTCAGGGGATGTGATGCACCTCCAACTATTTGGGAGAATTTTTCAGATGCCTTCCTTGACCAGTACTTACCGCGGGAAATCTGACAGGCTTGAGTCGATCAGTTTCTAGCCCTTAAGCAGGGCAATATAAGTGTTCAAGAGTATAGTCTCTGTTTTGACTCATTGGCTAGATATGCACCATCCATAGTTGCTACTATGCGGGACAGGATTCACAAGTTTATAGTAGGGTTGGCCCCAGAGTTAATCGAGGCATGTGCCACCGCTGCATTGCAGGATAGTATGGATATCTCCCGGATTCAGGCATTCGCCTAGAATATAGAAAGGGGTAGGCATCGGCAGTAGGGTACAGAGAGGGATGAGCAAGGGTAACGTAAGAGGATGAGATTTCCCATGTTTCGGAAGCAATCTCAGGGTAGTTATAGGCCCCAGTACTTCGGACGGCCACCTAGGCCTCCGCCACCTCAGTTATAGGGTTACATATATGACCGTTATACTCAGTCAGGACTAGGTAAGAGCTCACGGGCATCGGGTTTGCATTGACAGTGAGGTTCTGTGTAGACATGGTCATTTCTGCCGCGGTGTGACATCTGTGGCAGAGGACACTTGGGACAATGTCGAGCAGGTTCTCATGCTTGTTATACATATGGGCGTTTGGGGCATATGACGCGAGATTGACCAATAGAGATTCTGGGGGAATGGCACAACCAGCGAGTTCAGCAACATGATCATCTATGTTCGTGCATCCTTCAGGGTGCGAGTCTCAGTCTTCGGCTAGTAGAGGTCGAGGCAGAGGTAGAGGTTCCAGTTCAGGTGGTAATCAGAACCGTATCTATGCTTTAGCGGGTCGACAGGACCAGGAGTCTTCACCAGACGTTGTGACAAGTATATTGACCATTTGCTCTCATGATGCTTATGCTTTGATAGACCCAGGATCTACTTTATCATATATTACCCCATTTGTCACGGGGAAGTTTGTTATAGTACCTGAAATACTAAGTGATCCTTTTGCGGTATCGACACTGGTCGGAGAATCGATTATTGCTAGACGGGTTTACCGATGTTATACGGCAATAGTTTGTAGTCATCAGACCTCAGCTAACCTAGTTGAGCTAGGGATGATGGATTTTGATGCTATCATGGGCATGGACTGGTTGGCAGTTTGCTATGCCACAGTTGATTGCCGAGCAAAGGCAGCCAGATTTCATTTTCCGAGTGAGCCAGTCCATGAATTGTTAGGTAATACAGTGATACCCAGAAGTAGGTTTATTTCCTATCTGAAGGCGAGGAAAATGATCGTAAAAAGGTTCATTTATCATATTGTGCTAGTTAGAGATGCAGATCAACCAATATTCGTCCCTCCATATAGAATGGCACCTGCCGAATTGAAGGAGTTGAAGGATCAGTTAAAAGATTTGTTGGAGAAAGGTTTCATCAGGCCCAGTACCTCACCTTGGGGTGCACCGGTACTATTTGTGCATAAGAAAGATGGCTCGCTGGGGATGTGTATCGATTATAGGCAGCTGGACAAGGTAACTATTAAGAATAAGTATCCACTTCCAAGGATTGATGACTTGTTTGATCAGTTACAGGGGCTAGATGCTTTTCAAAGATAGATTTGAGGTCGGGGTACCACCAGGTCAGAGTTCGGGAAAAAGATATTCCGAAGACAGCCTTCAGGACCCGATATGGCCACTTCGAGTTCCTTGTCATGTCCTTCGGGTTGACGAATGCACCCGTCGTATTTATGGACTTGATGAATAGCCTATTCCGGCCATTTTTAGATCTGTTCGTGACAATATTTATTGATGATATTATGGTTTATTCCTATTCAGAGGATGAGCATGCAGACCATCTGCGAGCGGTACTCCAAACCCTCCGTGATCGTAAGTTGTATGCTAAGTTTTCTAAATGTGAGTTTTGGTTGTAGTCTGTAGCATTCTTGGGGCATATTGTATCATATGAAGGTATAAAGGTAGACACTCAGATGATTGAGGCCGTGAAATCTTGGCCTAGACCTACCACTCCGACAGAGGTTCGTAGCTTTCTTGGCTTAGCAGGATACTACCAGAGGTTCGTAGACCCTTCCCTTATCGGCACCATTGACGAAGTTGACAAAGAAAGCATCTAAGTTTCAATGGACGGAGGCTTGCGAGCGGAGTTTCCAAGAGCTTAAGAATAGGTTGAACTCAACGCAAGTTCTAACACTTCCAGAGGGTCCAGAGGGTTATACCGTGTATTGTGATGCCTCAGGTGTCGGGTTAGGATGTGTCCTGATGCAACATCGGAAGGTGATTGCGTATGCTTCAAGGCAGTTGAGGAAGCACGAGAGGAATTATCCGACCTACGACATAGAGTTAGCTTCGGTTGTCCATACACTTAAAATATGGTGGCATTATTTATATGGTGTTCATGTTGATGTATTTACAGATCATAAATGCCTACAATATATCTTCAAGTAGAAAGAGTTGAACTTGAGACATAGGCGATGGCTTGAGTTATTGAAAGATTACGATGTTAACATTCTTTACCATCCAGGGAAAGCAAATATTGTAGCATATGCCTTAAGTCGCCGATCTATGGGTAGCTTAGCATATGTAGAGACCGAGAAAAGATAATTAACTAGATAGAATCATCAATTGGCTTGTTTGGGGGTTCAGTTAGTAGATTCTGACGATGGTGGAGTTGTACTCCAAAACACTGCAAAATCATCTCTCATAGCTGAAGTTAAGGAAAGGCAGTACGAGGACCCAGAGTTGGTCGAGTTGAGAGAGTGAGTTCCACAGCAGAAGAAGCCATTGTTAGAGCTCAAGGTAGATAGTGTTCTCAGATACAGGGGTCGTCTGTGTGTTCCAGATGTAGCAGGGCTACTAGACGGGATTATGTCAGAGGCACATTATTCGTGGTACTCCATCCATCCTGGGTCGACGAAGATGTATCATGACATTAAGGATGTGTACTGGTGGAACAATATGAAGAAGAACATTGTTGAGTTTGTCACCCAATGTCCTAGTTGCCAGCAAGTGAAGGTAGAGAACCAGAAGCCCGAAGGGCCAATGCAGACTATAGAGATCCCGACATGGAAATAGGAGGCGATAAACATGGACTTTATCACAGGTTTACCTCATTCTAATCGTAAGTTCGATTCCATATGGGTGATAGTCGATAGGCTCACGAAATCAGCTCATTTCCTACCGCTTAGATCTACATATACAGCAGACGATTATGCAAAGTTATATATTAAGGAGATAGTGCGGCTACTCAGAGTACCAGTTTCTATTATATCTGACCGTGGGGCTCAGTTTACAGCACATTTTTGGAGATCATTTCAGAGAGGTCTAGGGACTCAGGTGAATCTTAGCACAACTTTTCATCCACAGACTGATGGACAAGCCGAGCGCAAAATTCAGACGCTCGAGGATATGTTACGAGCATGTGTGTTGGATTTTAAAAGAAGTTGGGATGAACATCTACCTCTTATCAAGTTTGCATATAATAACAGTTACCACTCCAGTATCCATATGGCTCTGTACGAGGCTTTGTATGGGCGTAAGTGCAGATCTCTTATAGGGTTGTTTGATATTGGAGAATCTAGGTTACATGGGCCAGACCTGGTTCAGCAGGCCATAGAGAAAGTAAAGCTTATCTGGGAGCGACTATTGACAACTCAGAATCATCAGAAGTCATATTCTGACGTGTGGCGACGAGACTTTGAGTTCAAGGTTAATGACTAGGTATTCTTAAAGGTATCACCTATGAAGGGCGTGATAAGGTTTGGCAAGAAAGGCAAGCTTAGCCCACGGTATATTGGACCTTATAGGATCATTCGGAGAGTGGGCCAAGTAGCTTATGAGTTAGAGTTGCCCTCATAATTGGAGTCTGTCCATCCGATTTTTCACTTATCTATGCTACGGAAGTTCATTGACGATCCTACCCGAGTGGTGCCCACGGATGATGTACAAATTACAGAAGACTTGTCATATGAGGAAATTCCAGTTGCCATCCTTGACCGACAAATCCGCAAGCTACGAAATAAAGAGGTAGCCTCCGTGAAGGTTTTATGGAGGAGCAAGAATGTAGAAGAGATGACGTGGGAATCGGAGGAAGAAATAAAGTCTAAATACCCCCACCTATTTCAAATTGAAGGTATGGCTTGAGATGGGATGCTACAACACAACTCTATTCAGGCTAGCAGGTCATCAAGTAAGCTTTTATTTTTGACTCTCAGTATATATGATTTACGGTCGGTGAGGCAAAGTGTTGCAATTTATAAACATTGGCCATGTGTGGCATACACAGTATATTTTCTGGCTAGGTGCAGGTTGGTTTTAGTCTAGTGTACGGAGGAGAATCTGGAAAAATTTTCCAAAGTCTCTAAGAGTAAACATTCGAGGACGAATGTTGCCAAGGGAGGAATGATGTTACACCCTATATTTTCATATGTAAAAGTGCGTCGTAAGCAAACTAATGTAGGACCAAAAATGAGATAATATTTGAAAGTATATAAAGTAATTTAATCATGTTACCTCGGAGGTTATAAATATTGAAGATCATGAACAACAAGTACAAAGAGGGTTGGAAGGTTCAGAAGCTAAATGAATTGAAGAAAACAATATTTCGTCGAAAGTCGACAAGTTGGGAATATTATAACATGTACTTTTGGGGTGAGACTAGGATGCTTAACATGATAAGGAGATTATGTTATGATTTATATTAGTCGTATGACAGCCGTGTGTTATGTTTTGAAGTCAAGCGAGTTGTGGAACAAAAGTCGATGAAAGTCATCACAAGTTACGTTCATAAGTTTTACTGCACATTTTGGTCAAATGTAACTGCTATTTTCTCCCAATATACTTAGATTTACGGGGTGTTCCACCCATAAAATTGAATATCTATGAGTCTACTTTCTAACTCATTAAACCGTTTGTCAATACGACATCCGAGTAGAGAGATATGAGCGTTTTTGCGAGACTGCGCAGGCTGCTAGGTGACAAGTTAGGTGTGTCACCTACTTGCTTAAATAAGAGCCCAAAAATGGGCTGTTTCGGGTCGTTCAAAGAGGACTTTTTAAGGCCTATTTTCTTCATATATTAGATGGAAAATAGGGCATAATAACCAGACATAAACTCTACAAAAATCCTCCCAAAACATTTCCCACAAACACCAATTGATTTTCTCTCCCATTCAAGTTCTAATTGGAGGTAAAACCTAGAGTTTGAAGAACCAAGATAGGAGCTGAGTTATCCAACAAATAAGGTGCATTTACTGCTCTCTTTCATCAATTATTTCTGCTGTAAATTCATGGTAAGTCGTTCCATACTTGTAAGAACTCACGGGACGGTGATCGGAAGCCATGAGTTCGAGTTATTCACTTGTAGCGGAATGTTTTGTGGACTGTTTTGTGTTGCTGTTGGGCTGCGTGTTTTACTACTACTTTGTGGGGTGTTGGAGGAGGAAGGGGGTGGAGAAACACCATATAAATGTAGGTTGGTGGGGTGGTCGTTCGTCGTAACATTTTCGGGTCGTTTGACACTACTACGGTGGTCGTTTTGTGTATGAAGAGATTGGGGTGTGTTGGGCCATTTGTAGTATTTGATGGTGTATATAAGGCTGGAAAATAATGTATCTATGTTGTTATTGGTGTGTTCTTGTGTTGTTGGTATTATCTTGAATTCGGAGGAAGTAAGGATTATAGGGGAGATACTGCCCGTTTTAATACAAAATAAGCTTGTCGTTCGTTGTGCGATAGTTGTACCTTTCGTAACTTAATGATAGTATTATTATCGTTGTTGTAGATCAAGGTGAGAAGAGGTGAGTTTAACTTTGTAATTGGAAAGATTGTGATATGGTATGTTAAGGCTAAGCCCTTCCTTCATTTTGGCATGATCTCGTAATTACATGTGTTTGATAACGAGGCATAAAGAGAAGTTCATACTCCCGAATTTATATACACTATCCTAGTCTCATAAGTTACAGCATTCTCCCTTATCGGGACTTCATATTCAGTTTAGTTTTATCTTTATTCAGTTAAAAGAGCAGAGGGTCTATATATATATATATATAAGTATTACAGTATTTTAACCACCATCGAGCTATAATCGGTGGGCAGGCCCCCCATTGGGGAACCTCTGATCAGAAGGTAAGTTATATACCGAGCGTTAATTGTGGCCGAGCGCCTATGTGCGAGCCCAGAATGGACGAGATAAAGAGCCTAGTATGGCTGAGCACCTATGAGCGAGCCTACTACGGTGGAGCAGTTACACATTCCGAGCCTTATAGGGTCGGACATTTATTTTACTTCCTATATTGAGAGAGTTGAGTCAGTATCAGCAGGTAAGTATATCTCCAGATCATCTTTGACTCCCAGTTACTTTCAGTTATCATATTATCAGTTCAGTTTCAGCTTTCAGTTATTTTATTGCCTTACATACTCAGCACATTATTTCCTACTGACGTTCCTTTTCAGGGGGCGCTGCATTTTATGCGTGCAGGTTCAGACAGACAGACGGGTAAACCTCCTCAGTAGGTATTGCTCGAATTCAGCCTGATCAGTAAGCTCCACATCCTTCGGAGTTGTCGGGTCTAGAGTTTTATGTACATCTTATGTATATCTGTATATATATGTTATGGGTAGGTTGGGGCCCTGTTCCGATCATATTACATCCATCAGTAGAGGCTTGTAGACATATCCTGTCAGTTAGTGCAGTATGTTGGGCTTGTAGGCCTTGTATGTATATTTTGTTGGTTTGTCAGCTGTAGTAGTTATGACGGCCTTGTTGGCCCAGCGTTATATTCATATTTAGTCAGCGTTAGTTTCTGTTCAATTTTATATTTTGCTTAGCAAATTATCTTGCAATGTGGCCCCATAGCCAAAGTATGACATTATATGTTCAGAGTCCCTTAGTCGCAAGTTGGTACGCAAGGTTAGGTGAGGCACTGGGCGCCGGTCTCTCCCCCCAGGTTCGGGGCGTGACATATTCCATTTTTCGGAATCCAAATGCAAGCCCGGTAACAACAAAGTCAACTCTCGGTCAAACTTCTCAACTCTCAAATTCAAGCCAAAACCACCTACGGACCTCCAAATCGATATCCAAACACACTCGTAAGTCCAAAATCATCATATGGAGATATCATAACCATAAAAACTCCATTCCGGAGTCGTCTACTCATTAGTCAATATCATGACAACTCTTATAATTTAGGCTTCCAGCCTTGGGACTAAGTATCCCTATCGATTTCGAAACATTCAAGGAATCAAACCAACCACCTTAACAAGTCACATAACAACAAACAAACATAGAATAAGCAATAAATGGAGGAATGGGGCTACAATACAAAAAATGATCGTCTGGGTCTGTAAGGCCCTGTAGAATTTCGTAAAGGAATTTAAGGTTTCGTGATGCCGAGGTAAGCTTACATGTTTAAGGATTGTATCCCCATTCAACGGGGGTTTATGGAAATGTTTGGCAAGAGAAGGTGATCCTGCAGTTAAGGTGATCCTGTTTGTGGGCCGCATATCCATCGCATTGTTGAGTAGAAAGATGTTGAATTTTGAAGGTTGTTCTGCGGTCTATTATGCGATCGCATAGTTGCTTCACAGACCGTATTTTAGTTGTAGACTTGGCATGAGAA
Organism: Nicotiana tomentosiformis; assembly: GCF_000390325.3. NCBI lineage: Eukaryota > Viridiplantae > Streptophyta > Magnoliopsida > Solanales > Solanaceae > Nicotiana > Nicotiana tomentosiformis. Next base: position 43,558,855 of record NC_090822.1, read on the forward strand.
ATCCGGAAGATGATTCTGTGGTCCAGTCTGTGGTCACAAAATAGGTCTGCAGACCGCAGAACTGTCGCATACTGGTTCAGACAAGTCTAGTTTTTGGGCATCATTTTTGCGGCCCATTTTGCGGGCCGCATATCGATTGTGCGGTACGGTCTGCGACCGCAAACCCAGTTTCGTCAAGTTTACGTTTTGGAAATTTTACCCGATCCCATTTTTATAAAAAGGCTTTGGGGTCATCTTTAAGAGTTTCATCTGATATTTTTAGAGAGAGGTGAGAGTATATTAGAGAGAGAAAGAGAAGACCTAGCCATTTTGTTCATCAGTTCTTGCTCAGGGCTTGATGATTTCACAAGGATAACTCACAAGGTCTTCATCTAAGATGTAAGGTTCCATACCCTAGTGTTTAATTTCGAATTTAGGGTGGAAGATGGTTAATGGAAAGTATGAATCTTGGGTGTGGGAGTGTTATTTATGTATGCATGTACTATCAAGGGTTGTGAAAAGATCATTGAACTAGTATGGGTGAACTCTTGGTGTTGATTTGGTTGTAGGGTGAAGGAAATTTTGTAGAAGGTCCTTGTAACTAATTTGCACACATAGTGTTTGATAAAATGCTCAAATGAGCTGGACTATGAACTTCTTCCTAATTATGGTTCTATTTTTGTTATGTTTCTAAATAGATTGAAGTTGCTAAGATTTCTGGAATACTATAGTAATTTAATAAAGCTCAAAGCGAGGTATGTTGGCTAAACTTATCTCTTATTATTGAATTCCCACGATGTTCTTGTAAGTCTCGTGATGCTTATTATAAATTGAATTATTCTGAATAAGCCTTGTGTCCAAAATATATATACTCAATATGTATTCCAAATGTTCCTATTATGTTATGTGCTGTTTGAAAATGTGCTCGAAGCATGGACTGTGTATCTAATTGTTATAACTTCAAGTCATGGTCCAAATGAAAGCTATTATTATTTACCTCTTATTTGAGTTACCGTATTTCCATACGTTGTTCTGTCTGCCTTACATACGAGTACTATTCCACATGTACTTATGTCCTTTTTGCCGGGGGCGCTGCATCTTTTAATGGATGCAGGTGGTTACATAGCAGGCGGCATCGATCAGTAATAGCAGCACATACTCTTCCCAGCTGACTTGGTGAGCCCCACTTCATTTCGGGGTCATGTATCTTTTTTTCCTTGTGTGTTGTGTTTGAGGTATAGCTGGGGCCTTGTTGCCGGCACTATCATGGTACTCTTTTGTATCTATTAGAGGCTCAGTAGACATAGTGTGGATTGTATATTAGTGTTGGGGAAGTAACACAAGTTATGTTATGTTTGAATTACTTGTTCCACTTCAGACAATGAAAATGTGTGCAATTTGAGACTTTAAAATGAAGTAACTAAAGGTAATGAGGTATTGTATACATGATCTCCTTATTGTCTAATTAACGAAAATATGTATTCTCTTTATTCATAAGTGAGTTTGGGTAGAAAATATCTAACAGGATTGCTTGACCGGGTTCACTCGATTGAGCGCCGGTCGCGCTCCCCGAGTTCGGGGCGTGACATGGTCGTTACATTCATAACTACTTTTAACTTTGAAAACCACTAACGAACTTCTTAAATGTTCCTAATATATAGTTTTAGACCTCTTTAATATCCCATTAGTGCTACTATGATTGTTATGCTAATCTGCCTTGAATATTATTTTGCATTTCATAATGGTTCACTCAATAACCTAGACTTAAACAAAGTATGAGCCTGTTTAACGGTAAACTAGATTGTTATCTTAGTTTAGATACACTAAATCATGACCTTTAAACCAGTTTTATCTCTTTGATATGTCTTTATGGTTCTGTTGATTTTAGAAGCTTATTATTCAACTGATTGAACTCATGACTGCTCATGTAAGTATGCCCTAAGATAGTTGGATCTTTGCATCACTTTTATGTATATTCTGATATTGTTATACACTTAACCTAAGCTATAAGATGTGGATAAGATGTATTTAAATTATGATGTCACAATTATTGAGTTAAAACGCTCCTGCTAAGTTCCAATATATATGAAACCCCATATCAGACTTGCTTAAAAGATTCCCCTAATATAATGATACCTCTACCCTTTGGAAACTGATATAGTCACATTGTAAGTTCGATTCTATGATGATAACACTTTCATTTTTGAGATAATATTACTCATATACAGTGTTCCATGTATGTGTCCTTGTGATCCTGCACTCGTCTTGTTCTTCAATGCCTTTGTTTTCCCTTCATGATCATGTGCATGCCTACACTGCCCTTGAAACTCCACTATGCTCTCCTGAATGAATTATACTTAGCTTGTGAACTTTAAGTGAAACTTCTATTGCCACTGTTTGGGTATAACAACATGCTTTGTTCTCAATGGGATTAATATGTTGTTAAAACTCTTAGAAAGAAGTAATCATGCCACTGGTTTCAAAGTAAAACAACTGATAGCCTGAGATTTTGTTCTAATTGCAGTCTATTAATTTGCAATCTTGTTAATATTCCTAGATATTCTAATTTAGGTTGTGAATCTGCGACCTTGTTAATACTCTTAGAAGTTTCTGATTGTAGTGTCATAGTACCTGTAGAAGTTCTAACTATGGTTACTGGTTTGAATCTCTGTTAATACTCTTTGGAGGTTCTAATTGAGGTCATTAATCTATACCTCCTAATTGAAGTTATTGATCTGTATCTCTAATTGAACTTGTTAACCTATACCTATATTAGCACTGTTTAGAATGTATCAGTTGTAGTGATTAACCTGTAATGTTGTTAATCCCCTTCTGAAGCTTAAACTGTAGTTGTTAATCTGCACTTTCCTAATACTCCTTAGAAGTTTGACTGAAACTGTTAGTCTATATCTTTGTTAGTACCCTTTAGGAGTTTCAATTGGAATTACTAACCTGTATGTACACTAGAAGTTAAGACTTAGTCATAATCAATCTTTGATTACTCTAATTTAAAGTTGTTAAAGAGAAGTGTATATGTGCCCATTGACTTTACAGAATGCATTTACTTTAATCCTAAAGCATGTGATCTCGTGTGTTTGATTTTTTAACAAAAATCTGACGATGCCCTTGCCTCTATGTATGCTTGAAGCTGATTCCTTTTGAGCATACCTAACATGTCATGACATTCATAGTGAATCATACACTTAGCTTTTGAGATGTGGTTACAACAACGTGAACAGGCTGTCTTGCCATCCTATAGTATTCTGCATTAACTATTATGGGAAATATATATATGGATACTTATGTGGTATGGTATCACTGTGATGTTGGGATTTACATTGAAAGTGCCTCATTGGCACTTAAACCTACAGGGAAGAATGAGCGTGAGTGGTTAGGGTTATTTGGGAGTAGTGCTTAGTTCATGGTTGGGTTACTCTCCCTGACACAAGCACTGCCCTGGGTCTTGAGACCCTTGGGAACTTTGAAGTGTCAGGGATTTAAAGAGTGCTTTGGCCTTGAATGGAATTCTACCCTTACCCTCTAATCTATTGACATTCATTACTCTCTTTAGGTTTAGTGTTTAATGAAAATGAAAGGTTTTTAATGTGAATCACTTTACCATATGTGACCCCACATTAGTATAACTTTCATAATTCAGATTACTATTAATTATTATAATTTTTTTAGGCCCTTACCAATCTATTTCATGTATGATTATATGCATATAGTAGCATATCTAATGACCTTCTTTCTTTCTTTTTGAACATGAATTACAATTCGGCCTGCCGAGTTCTCAAATAACTCAGGCCCAAGTCCTTTACCTGTGCATTCTGAAGTCTGAAGCCCGCTGCTGTCCCTTCCTTCTATTTCCTTACTCTTTACTATTTTATTATATTCTTCTATTCTTATTTCTCCCATGTTTATGACACTATACCTATCATATCTGATTAACTGCTTTACTTTATCTCTTGAATCATGTAAGCAACTTAGGCAAGCCCTAAAAAATATAGGATTAAAAGAAACATTAGGCTTAATAGTAATTACTTTTAATTCGTTAATCATATGTTGCTTATGCTATTAATCTCTTATATTTTACTAACATTTCATGCAGACATTGAATCTAAGATAACTCAGCAAAGGACGACAATCTCTCTTTTCAAAACAAGGAAATGGAATCCAAAACCGCCCTTCTAAAAAATCAAGTCTTTCGAAACAAAATGCCCCCCAGCAAAAGGTTTTTAAAACCGAGATATATCTTAGACTCATTTTCTTACAACACCTTTATTTCATCAGAGTTACATAAATATCTACATTCTTTAAATACAAAGCGTTTTATAACTTGGCCCCTTCTCACATGTTTTATAAACACATATATCATGTACATACTTTAAACTCTTATATATATATATATATATATACCAACATTATCTTCAGAAATCTTTTATAAAACTATATCCTTTTAAAACTACACATCATATTTGCAAAATACTAGGTTCTAAATTATATATATATAGTATGATGCACCCCCCAATACTAGATAAGCAGAGTTTAAACAACTTATCCTTTACCCCTAGTATAAGTCCTATGGAGCTACCTCAGGTAGAGTTTAAGGGGTTGCTAACATCTTCCCCTTAGAAGAACAAGAGCCCTTACCCAAAATCTCACCGCTTAGCAGACTAATAGAGAAATGACCTTGGAAATGAAATAGGTACCATAGTATACCTTTAAATATTAGGTGGCGACTCTCTTTTATCATCAACAGGGAAATCACAAGTTGAATCTTATTTTGACTAGTGCAAAATAGGGTGCAACATCCGTTATTATGTCTCGTTTTTTGGTTATGTTGGATTGCCTAACAAGTGAGTTACGCTTCATCACGATCGGTGAGTGGTTTTGGGTCGTGACAAAAATATTCGTACTAAACTACTCTCAAGTTACACCTACTGCATAAACTAGAACTTTTGCAAGCCACTGCTCAGCCACTCCAACATAACGATGATGAAGCCTTTGAATAGAAGGGATAAGCTTAGAGAGGATCAGTTTCACTGTTGCACCCCTCTGTATTCCTAGTTCTTAAATTTTCTATTTTCTATATTAGGCTTTTAATCTTTAACATTGAGGACTTGTTTGTTGCTTCCTAGTATTATAGATGGGGTACTAGTTATGGTTGTCTGTTGCCATGCGACTGTGGTTTAATAGGCAGTCATGCCAAATCGGTAGGATAATGCACAAACTCTACCTGGTTGTCATGATTTCAATGTTTTACTTATGATGCCTTTTTTATTATTTCAAAGCTACAAAAGGAAAAATACATTTCAAAATGATGGCGTGCAAGTCATGATAAATCAATAGGACTTCATGCTATATCCAATATAGCTATGTTGTTGGATAACTCACAAACACTACGGTATTTTCATAACATTGTGATTGTTAAATTGTTCACATTACCTATGGGATTGTTACGATTTTGTGTTATCTGCATTCAAACTGTCTTGTTAGTTGTTCACAAATTCTTTCCGATTAGCATGACTTATATGTATTGTTCAACGAGGTATTCTTCAAATTGCAATTTCAAATCGATCAAACCACCCTATATCTGCTCCAAAATGATATCGAATTTGAAACAAAGCCTCCAAACACCAACACGGAATCACCAATTTAGACAAGTAACACCAAATCAAGAAGACTCAATTTATCTTCTTTAACACTTTCTAAGGATCCACAATAGAGTTTTGAGAATATTAAAACAAATCACCAATTCAATGTTTGAACTAAAAATTTAAGCATCAATAATCAACAATCAAATGATTAACAACAATAAACTATTAATTTCAAATTTTCACCACCAAGCAAGAATTTCAAGCTTCCAAAATTGAAGAATTATGGTATTCTTGGTGAAGAAGAGTTTGAGAAGAAATGTAAGAATGGAAGGGTATTGTCACGACCCCAATTTCCACCGTAGGATATCGTGATGGCACCTAGTCTCTAAGACTAGGTAAGCCTAACACCTACTGGATTAATAACAGAAGTTAACCAAAAACAACTATTAAGCATGAAACATGATTTTCTATAATAAGCCAACAATTCCAAGTACACTACAATATCCCAAAACCGGTACTACAAGCCACAAACTCTACTTAATTCACTAGAAAGTTTCTAAGTATAACTGTTCCGGAACAGAAATAAATAGTACAAAGTAAAATATCATAAGGTGACTCCGAGGCTTGTGAACGCGACGGCATGTATACCTTGAGTCTCCACATAATTCCCGATCAACTAGCTAACGATCAACGAACTTCGAAGTACCTGACTACACAAAATATGTGCAGAAAGCGTGGCATGAGTAGACTATAGCGGTACCCAGTAAGTATCAATACTAACCTCGGTAGAGTAGTGACGAGGAAAAGTCAAGACACCTACTAGACATAACAACTTGTACAAGTATAAATGTGAAACTAACAAGGAACAATACTAATATAAAGCTAAGCATGGTAAACGACAATAATACTTGCAATAGAAAACTAGAAGCGATAATTATCAACAAGGAACAAACTAGTAATAACACCATAGGGTAAGCTGAATACAGTTTAAGTCCGGTGAAACCTAGTAAGGAAACAAGTAACAACTCAATACGAACAACCACTTTCACACAAGATCTATTGAGGAATTTCCCTGAGGTACCACACCTCATAATCAAAATTCATGGGTCCCAATTAACGAACCCTAATCACTTGGCATCTTGTGTCCACATTACAATTCACAATCGCACAGACAACTCATGTGCTGCACAGACAACTCATGTTCCAATACCATTAATACATCATATCTGCACGGACAACTCACGTGCTAAGGGAGTGACAATATCTCATATCCACACGGACAACTCACGTGCCAACAATAACAATGACTCATAACCTCAAAGACAACTCACGTGCCAACACTAACCATAACTCGCAACCGCACAGACAACTCACGTGCCAATAGTACAACTCTCACACAGAGGGCAAGGAAACGAGGATACATGTAAATGATCAATAAACATCAAGATTCATCTTCTTAAACCTATATGAGTGATCAATTATGTGTATGCTTGTAAAAGTGTTCTATCACAACTCGAGTCAACAAGTAAGAGCGGGGATAATGAATGACACATAGGAAACAACATAACGAAATGTAAAATGCATAACTCACACAACGTAGGCACACCACTACATAATTAACATCAATAACAATGCCCCCAGGCCATCACAAGTCATCACAAATCATTCATGACATAGCCCTCCTGTCACGCCACATGTGCAAATATCAATGATAACAAAAGCACGGACAACTCGCGTGCGAACACCCCGACCATCCTCTCAACAATATCATGTGTGCGAAAAATATAACAACACAATATAATAACTTGCACCACATGATTCCATATGCCACAACATTTCCTCAAAATAATTCCAATACCACAACCATACATAGCCCTCGACTCAACAACACTGAGTACAACAATAACAACAACGATAACACGAGACTAAGGCAAGTAAATCAACACAAGAATTACAAAACACAAGGAAACGTAAGAACGAGTTCACAATGAAAGACATAACAAGTAATAATGGTTTCAAACAAGAATAACTCAACAATGGGAGAGATAATGTGTAACAACGATATCAGATAAGAGTAACTGAACAATTGAAGGGATAACATGCAACAATGTTTCTAAATAAGTACAACTCGACGATAAGAGAGATAGCATGTAACAATGATTCCAAGTAGGTACAACTCAAAGATAAGGGAGATAACATGTAACAATGGTTCCAAATAAGGATAAGTCAATAATGGAAGGGATAACAATAACTTCAATTAAGGTTATGCAATTACGGAAGAGATAACAATAACTTCAATTAAGGCTAAGCAATTACAGAATAGATAACATGGCAATAAAAGAGACAACAATTTCAATTAAGGCATATAAGAGTATATTGGGCAACAAGGGCAGAACATGAATAAATCAATTTCAAATAAGACACGTAAGGGTGAATTTAGCAACTGGCGGATTTAACATGATAAGACAACTTCATTTTTAATGAACATAAGAACCTAGGAGTCTAAGCTGGGCAAATTTCCACGTATAAGATGTGTACACATTCGTCACCTCGTGTACACGTCTTTCACGTAGTTCTAATAGTACAAACCAACCAATCCCTACGGGGTAGTTCCCTCACACAACGTTAGGCAAGAGACTTACCTCAAAATCCCTTAATCAATTCTCAAAAATAGTTTTTCATGTAAAATTCACCTCCGCTCGGCACAAATCTAACCAAAATTGACTTAATAAGATCAAATAATGCAAGAGAAATAAATTTTAATAATTAAAGCTACGGTCTTTACACAATTGCTCAAAAGTCAACAAAAGTCAACCCGGGACTCACCTAGCCAAAACTAGGTCCAATGGTAGATTCCAACTACACATGACCCCACGAGTTCATATATGTGATTAGTTTTAAAATCCGAGTCCAAATCAACTCTCAACACTCAAATTCTTATTTTTCAAAAATATGACAAAGTTTCACAAATTTTCAATTTGATTCTCACAATTTTGATGTTAAAACTTACATATAATCATGTAAAATAGTTAAAAATTGAACAAAATCACTTACCCAATGATTGTAGATAAAATTCCCTCTTAAAAATAGACTCATACCGAGTCTAGGGTTCCAAACGAAAATGAGACCAAACATCCCGTCCCTCAGCTTTTTGTCCAATCGCAAGTGTCGCAATTGCGACCTCGAGTTCGCAAAAAATGCGAAGAAACCATCGCAAAAGCGCAGTCGCTAACACCCCTGCTACAGTCGCAAATGCGACATTTTGTTCGCAATTGCATACCAGTGACACATCGCAAAAGCGATCAGGATGATTGCAAATGCGAATCAAGCTTACCCAATCCCCCATCGCATATGCGAACTCTGGGTTCGCAAATGCAAACCTAGGAGACTAATCCTATTATCGTAATTGTGATCCAAAACTCGCAAATGCGAGTCCTAAGACATATGTGCAAAAACCGGCAGAATTAAACTCTATCAGCACTCCTCTTTGCGTCTGAAACTCACCTGAGCCCTCGAGGTTCCAAACCAAATATTAACACTAGTCTAAAAACATAAAACGTAATCACTCACATGATCAAATCATCAAAATAACGTCTAAAATCAAGAATCGGGCCTCAAAACACAAGAATTCAACATGAAACTCAAGATCTTGTAAAAACACAACGGCGCGTCTGATTCCCATCAAATCAATTCGGAATGACGCCAAACTTCCAAATGACAAAACGGACTTATTCCAAGTCCCAGAACAGAAATATAAACATGATAGCTATGAAGTCAACCTACGGTCAAACTTATCAAAATTTTGAACTTTTAAATTGCCAACTTTCAGCAAAATAACACAAATCAACCTACGAACCTCCGAAATTGATTTCAGACATATGCCCAAGTCCAAAATCACGATACGAACCTATCGGAGCCATCAAAATACCATTCTGAGGTCGTTAGCACAAAAGTCAAATCTCGGTCAACTTTTTAAATTTTACCTTCTAAAGTGAGAATCACTCATCCAAGTTCATTCCGAACCATCCGAAAATCAAATCTGACCATGCACGCAAGTCATAATACGTAATATAAAGCGACTCAAGGCCTCTAATAATTGAACGGAACCTTAAAGCTCAAAATGACTGACTGAGTCGTTGCATTCTCCCCCTCTTAAACAAACATTCGCCCTCGAATGTGCCAAGCCATCAAGTCACTGTATGTACTCACCATGCACATAGACATGGGTGATCCTACGCCCCCACGATCCAAACAAGCCAACAATACCATCTCAACCGTAGATTATTCCTTCCACTCATGTCGATAGGCCTTAGAATACAATTTCCACAACTACCAAGGGCCCTATTATCACACAACACACTGTAAAATCCTCAACTAGCTACAATAGCTCATGCATACACCTTCAAACAATAACCACACTACATAAGACAGCATCCATATGCCCATAACAATAACTCTGACCATGATAGTTGCCCATTACCAAGCCCGGTACAGTCAAACAGACTCACATGCACTAGAACCTTGTTCCAAACCTTCACAATTCTGAATTACTGCAAGAAACATGCAAAACTCATAACTACTCATCCGATTAGCAAGCCAGCTCAAATGCCAGCTAGGCACATACATCGTAATCTAAACCCAACAAGCACAACAAATTTTCACACCCTAAAATCGGGGAGCGCGACCGGCGCTCAACCGAGTGAACCAGGCCGAGCAAGTCTTTTAGATTTCCTTCTACCCAAACTCATCCATGATTAAAGATAATATATATTTTCGTTAATTAGACAATAAGATGATCATGTCTAAAATACCAATTCATTACCATTAGTTACTTCATTTAATAAGTCTCAAAGCACATACACACCTTTATGGTTCAAAGTGGAACAAGTGATTTAATCACAACACAACTTGTTTATCATTCCCAACACCCATTTACAACTCACACTAAGTCTACAGAGCCTCTAAAGATACCAAAGAGTATAATGATAGTGTCGGTAACAAGGCTCTGACTATACCTCAAAACACTATAACACATACGAAACAAAAGATGCACAACCCCGAAATGAGATGGGGCTCACCAAGTCAGTTGGGAAGAATGAGCACCGCTATCACTGGTCAATATCCTCCGTTGTGGAACCACCTGCATCCATTAAAGATGCAGCTCCCCCGACAAAAGGGACGTTAGTACATGTTGAATAGTAATAGTATGAAAACCAAACACCAATTTAAGAACTCGGAATTATAATATGGATATGATGCATCAGGGCGACAATAGAATAGCATAGATAGCCATTTAAACCAAAGCAAGCTTATAAAGAGTTGTCATTAACATTTATAGAATTTAAGATAAGATCCTCTGTAACCATTTTCACACAAAGCGGCCCTGTCACCTCACCCCAATGTATACAGGTGGAGGTGTAAGCACAATACCAAAACTCTACTCAAGCGGCCCTGCCGCCTCACCCAATATATGCGGGTGGAGGTATAACCACAGTACCAAAAATCTACACAAAGCGGACATGCCGCCTCACCCCAATATATGCGGGTGGAAATGTATCAACGATACCAATACCTATACAAAGCAGTCATGCCTTCTCAAACTAATATATATATATATGGTGGTGCAATCATAATACGAAAATCATACACAAAGCGGCCCTGCTACCTCACCCCAATGTATGCGGGTAGAGGTGTAATCCCAATCACAATCTCTACACAATTTGGCATAATAGTTTTCACATAAATCACGCCTTGGATTTATAACATGTAGATACGCAATCCATATTTTGGAACACAACCTCAATTTATAATACAACATGATAAGAGAATTTGAAACATGAATTGAACATATATCTTTATCATAAAACTTATCCGGGATACTCAATTTGTAATAAACATCTTGGAACTTACAAGGGTAATGGGGTTCCAATTCTTAAAGAAGTGTTTTGAAAACATACCTAAATTGAGCTTCCTTAAACTCTAAAATGTTCTAGAATTCTTAGCAACTTCGATTTATTTTAGAAATGTAATAAATTGAACCAAAATTAGAAAGATGATCATGGTTCTAGCTCATTTGAGCATTGTATCACACACTAGGTGTGCATTAAGGTTTCAAGGTCCTTTTATGGAGGATTCCATCATCCCACAACCCATTCTTTACCATTTTTAGCTCAACAATCTTCCTACACCCCTTGATAACACATGCATGCAAAATAACCAACTCGCATACCCAAGAATCATCTTAGTAATTACCCATTTCTAGTTAATTTTTTAAATAAAAGGTTAGGGTGTAGAATCTTACCTCTAGGATGAAGACCTAGTGAGTTTTTCTTGCTAATCTTCCAAGATTCGAGTAAGAATTGAAAAACAAATTGTTGAAGAACTTTCTCCCACTCTAGGGCACTCTCTAACGCTAAAAAAATATTAGATTTTTGCTCAAAGGATGGTACAAATCGTCTATTTAACGTAGTAGGGCCAGGTTATAAAAACCCAAAAATGAAGCTCCGGAATAGGATATACGACCGCAGAATGGATATGGGGTCTGTAATGTACTGATATTTGGTTATTGTATTTCATCTTTACTTGAAATTTCCTCAACTGTTTACCTAATTTTTATTTACATATAATCCTTATATGCTGGATTGTTGACTCAGCAGAATACTTTAAAACAAAGAATTGTGAGCATCAAAGTGGTTTTACCTGAGATTTCCTGTTTTGATTATGTATATGTTCTATAGGTCTTGCTTCTTTTACCTCACCGAGGTTAGTTGAGATACTTTTTGAGTACATGAGGTCGGTTGTACTCATACTACACTTTTGCATATTGCGTGTAGATCTTGGAGTTGCTGCTACAGTTTACGGCGGAAGCTGACATTGGAGATGTACCCGCGTTCCAGTTATGGCTATCACTTGTCCATGGTAGCTTTAGATTTGAATATTGTTCATGTACAATCCAACAAATATGATAATCATTTCAGTTCAGTTTTTGTAAAACTCTAAATCTTAGAAGCTCATGATTTATTCTACCAGACCTTGGGTTGTTGAATAAAAGTTATTTCATCATTATTCGCTCTATAAATCTCAATTGAAAATGGATTATTTTTAAATTAGCTTACCTAGCGGGTTCGGTTAGGTTCCATGATGACTGATTGGATTTTGGGTCGTGACAAATTGGTATCAGAGCTCTAGGTTCATAGGTTCTACGAGTCATGAGCAAGTGTCTAGTAAAGTCTTGCGGATCGGTATGATGACGTCCATACCTATCTTCGAGAGGCTACATGGCATTTAGGATAAACTTACCATCTTTGTTTCCTTATCGTGTGGTATCAGTTCAGCTTGAAGCATATCTCTTTGCATTCCTTCCACTCACTCGTATACGTATGTGAGCGCTCGATATCAGCTATGCATCGACGACTTGTGAATATATGGATGAGGTGCGAGATGTGTTTTTGGTATTTTGGTGATGGGCCAGTCTGGAGGACTTGGGGTGAAGTATAGACTGCAGCCTAAGCTCGGTAGTATCTGTTGTGTGAGTATGTGCTTTTGGACTTATATGTCCGGTAGTATCCCTAGGAGTGTGACTTATGTCTAAGTGACTAATTGGATGGCTATATGATGAGTAGGATCTGACCGCGGGATGTTATCAGATAGTTTGAATGTGACGAGAAGAGTTTGCTTGAGATGTAAAAAGGACTATTGGGTGCTCGATTTTTGGGGATGTGTTATACAATCTCGAGTTATGATTGTGTTAAGGGATCTTTCATGTCATTTATTTGTGGAACGAAGTAGATTTTCATGTTTTGTGGATGAGTTCAGACTCAGGAACATTAAGTGATTGCGTAATAACGGTGGATGTGAAAGGGTATAGAGAGATGTCAGTTTGAGGCTAAGCAGGTGGTTTATCACCTGCGGGGTAATCTACAGATGTGTGATCCTTATGATGATTATGTGGAGAGTTTCTTTATAACAGTGGGCTATATGTGTTTCGATTTGAGTATGGAATGGTTGTGAAAGTTGACTTGACTATCATGAGGAAGAATGCGAGCTTCGCAAATGATTTGAGGTATTTTATGATTTGTGTTGCATGAGCTTATGAAGGATTTAATTGAATTTCAGTGCGGGATTATGGCAATAATAGAGTATGGGCATTGTCCATTATCAGATGTTTTGTTCTCTGGCTTTGAACCAAGTGGGATTCTACCATCGTCAATTTGATTGCATGGTTATGTGTTATATTGGTTTCGGTGTGACGCACACTTGTGAATCAGTTATGACTTGCAGAGGTTTGAGATCGGGGATAACTCGAGTCAGGAGATTTCTAGACACTGGATATATTACACTTTATGAGTATATATGAATCACAGGATGATTTGAGTTTGTTATTCATGACGGATGTAGTGTGCATAGAGTAGAGATTCACTTGGTTGCTTAGAGATGTAGACTACTTCTTTGGGTATTGGTGTGCTAATAGAACATAGGTCGTTCGTCTCGTTTGGATGGTGCATTTTATATTGGATAGGGTGGAGGACCCTTGAGGGGGGTCTAATGGGTTTAAGATTCATATGTGGCATTTGAGAATTTTAAGGATTTGAGTATGGCAAAGATCTGAGATTTGGATTGGATGGTGTCGGGACTTGCGGTACTTCTATATCATTATGGATCCTACATTTAGTGTCAATTAGGTAAAGGAAACAGTTTTAGATTCACATAAGGTCTCTTCATAGTGGGTATTTCGGATGCAGTATTTTGCGTGTTTAAATGGGAATACGGTAGCTTATGGGATTTACAGCGACATGGTTACATGCTAGGATCTCGTGTTGTGAGTTTTGGTTGTGGATCATGGTATTATGGCAAGGAGAAGTGTCAACTTAAAGGCAATTCAGAAGAACTTTGAAAGAAATAGGATAACTTGGTAGTAGGTTGGATCAGTATGATAATGGATATGATCGGTTCTTTGGGTACTTATGACGTGATGAGTCTCTACAGGTGTTTTATGGCAAATACTCTTGGGTTTGGAGACCTGCATGGCTTGGTTGAGTTAGAGAGATTCAGTTCTGATGGCTTGGTTATGTGCAAATGGGTTTCGAAGAGTTCTCGATGGTTTCTACCACGGTTTGAGATAGATATTTCCTACTGGCATAAGTAGCACGCTAGTTGCGTATTGTGATTTTCTCCTTGATGGAATCAATGGAAGGTTTCTGACTGATCGGATATGTATTCTGCTAGTAACTCAGAGTTGATTATTAGATTTTCATACTTTTCATATGATAGCATGATAGATGAGATATGTTGTGGGGGATTAAGATTTGCATGTGCAAGGTCACGGTTCAGATTTGAAGGGAAGGTCATGAATTCTTAGACAACATGGACGGTTTCAGATGACTAGATGAATGCTAATACTACTTGGTATTTCCTGGGAAGGGTGAACATTTCAGAAGGTGCACTGTGTTTTGACTTACGGATGCCTCCTTGATATTGCAGTACTCGCCTGGTTAATCGACTGTTACTGTTCTTATTTTTCTATGTGGCATGGAATAATTACAGAAGTATTTCTCATGGGAATGATTATGTACAAGAGACGTGCTAGTCATTCGAGTGGTGGAGTTGGGGATCGGCTATGGTGATTCGTGTGTTCCATAGATTTGGAGACTGAGAGTTCTCAGAAGCAGATTATTTCATGGTTGTGGACTGTGAAGAAGTGGCAAAAGTTAGCCGGATGGTATTATGTGTTATGATTAGGTTATTGGGGATTTTTGGAGGGCTATTTATGCATTTGGGGATGACCAGAGTTAATTTAGGGGCCTAATGGTAGGCCCAATGGGGATGTGTATTCTACATCGGGTCAGATTTGTTGACTCAGAACTGTTAGTGTTGAGGGGTGTGTCATTTGGTTAGTGTTGAGCTTGTTCGTGTCCTAATATGTTCTATATGTTACTCTTTTATGCTATAATAGGTTGTGATCTGTTGGTTACTTACACATTAGATGCGTTTCTCTTTGGGCCTTGCGGTGAAATTTGAGCGAAATGGTTATTGGGGTGTTGAATGGTTGATTGTGCCTTAGTTATGGTCTTTTCGTCTGTGATATATTGTGTTATTTGCTTCTCCATGGTTATGGTCATGCACTTCATTAACTTGATGTCGAATTTTATGTGGCTATTGATTTTGAATATTTTGGCTTGAGGTATTTCATAGGTCCGGTGTTTGGATGGGGTCACGCGTTGCAGTGGAGTTATTTTGAGATATGATCTTTGAGGTGGATTCGTGTGTTTCGGTTCTACTATGTGTGATGGGTTCAAAGCATTGCGTTTGTGGTGGTACTTTCTGAGCTTGCCGGATGGTTCTCTCATTTGAGTCATTTTTCATGTTTGAGAATATTAGAATTGTTGCTTGTTGGTGCACAGATTGCACAGTTTTGACCTTAGGTTGTATTGGTATCGCATCTCAATAGAATGGTTGTATTTGATGAGATGAGGTCATTGGACCTAGAATGGGTACTATTAGATTTGATTATAGTATGTATGGAGGAATAGTATCGGAAATCGGCTTAGGATTTGACTTTGGTTATTGTCGGACGAGAGAGGGCTCCAAGACTTGTTGATCTGATGAGTGGTTATGAGTTTTTGTATGTTTTTTCATCATCGGCAATGTACGAAGGTTTTGAACGAGATTTTATTTGATATGAGGTTTATTACCGGTACCGGGTTTGTTTTTGAGTAGCTACTATGACAAAACATTATACCTAAGAGTATGCGAGCTATGTGGTATATCATGTGATTACATCTTGGGTTATGGCTATGGCTTGATACGGCTTGTTCCGACTTATACAGTGTGTAGATGCGAGATTTGGGTCTTGTAAGGAATTCCGGATGTTGGAAAATGGGTTCTAAGGTTTACGAACTAAGGTTAAAATAATGATCTTCAGTTATGTTCTGATGTTAGGCTTAAATGGACCGGGGTGACATGGGATCTCCCCCGAATATGTGCATGGTAAAGTTACACAGAAATTTGATGCATTTGGAACGACTATGGGCACATTCAAGGACACACATATGTTTAAGTGAGGGAGAATGTAATGACCCGACCGGTCATTTTGAGCATTTGCATTCCGTTTCAACTATTTAAAGTTTTGAGTAGCTTCTTATGATGTATTATGACTTGTGTAAATCGTCGGTTTTAGTTTTCGGGTGATTCAGAATTGATTTGAAAGAATGATTCTTAACTAGGAAGCTTTAAGTTAGAAAAATTGATCAAGTTTGACTTTTATGTATTTGACCGTGGATCGGAGTTTTGATGGTTTCGTTAGGTCTGGATGGTGATTTTGGACTTGGGTGTATACCCGAATTTGCATTCGGATATTTCTAGAAGGTTTTGGCACTATTTGGCGAAAGTTGGAAATTTGAAGGTTTGGAATATTCATAAGTTTGACCGGGAGTTGACTTTGGTGATATCAGGTTCAAATTGTGGTTTCGGGATTTGGAAGAGTTTCGTTATGTCATTTGGGAATTGTGTGAAAATTTTGAGTTCATTCCGAGTTGATTTGATAAGGTTCGACACGAGTTTTGGAAGTTGAAAGATTCAAAGTTCATTAAGTTCGATTTGAGGCGCGATTCATGGTTTTGATGTTGTTATGCATAATTTGAGGCCTCGAGTATGTCCGTGTTATGTTATGGAACTTTTTTGTATGCTAGGACGGGTCCCGAGGGGCTCGGGTGAGTTTCAGATCATTTCAATGTTCTTTGGCACTGCTGATTTATGGTGTTTCATGCCTTATTCGCAATCGCAAAGATTGGATCGCGATTGCATAGTGTATTATATGTTCTGGCCCTTTTCTTTCTTGGCGTTCGCAACTGTTCTATCGCGTTCACGTACCTTTAGATGCTTGAGCATCGCGTTCGCGTTCGTCAGCTCGCGTTCGCATAGAGTTGAGTTGAGAAGCTGGGAGCTGGAGATTTCTTTTTTGCGTTCGCATTTGTCTTGTCACGATCGCGTAGTGCAAATGCATGTGGTCATCGCATTTGCATGGGAAGTTTCGCGAATGCGTAGGGTATTTTTGGAGGCTGTCGAGTTTGTTATTAGCGATCGCGAAGGATGTCCTGCGATCGCGAAGGGTATTTCTATTCAAAGATTATAAGTACTCTATTTTCGGGTGTTTCAGTCATTTTAGCATATTTGGAGCTATTGAGCTTGGATTGAGGCAATGTTTGAGTCGATCATCTCCACATGAATTGGGGTAAGTGTTTTCTACTCGGTTTTGATTATATTTCATGAATCTACCCTCGTTTTTGGCATTTGGTTGATGATTTCAATAGAGAAATTTGGGGGTTTTGTCTAAAATTTCATAAAGTGAATTTTTGAGTTTTGAGCATTGATTCGGAGTCAGATTTGAGTGAAACTAGAATGGTTGGACTCATAATTAAATGTGTTGTCGGATTTTGTGAGTCCAGTAGGGTTCGAGGTGCAGGCCCGGGTTTAACTTTTTGGTTGACTTTGGGCTTTTGATTAATGATTCGTCCTTTATCGATTGGGTTTATTTCCTTTGGCATTATTTGATATGCTTGAGTTGCTTTTGGTTAGTTTCAAGCCGTTTGGAGGTTGGTATGCACGGGATGGCTTTCTGAAGTATCGTTTGGCTTGCTTGGTATTTGTCTTTGCTTGTTTGAGGTAAGTATCTTATTTAAACTTGGTTGAGGCACTAGTTGTCTGAATTATTTGAGTTAGCTACGTTCTATGGGTGCGCGCATGTGTGGGGTTTGAACCCATTTGCTGACACCGGGGGTATTTATCCATGCTCGGGTTGTGTTTAGGCCATGATAAGCCTAGAATTGACTGTTAAGCCTTAAGCTATGATGTTTCTCATATTTGTAACATTGTGTGAACTATTTCAGCCGTGTTTGAGGCTATATAGAGGTTTAATCCCCGAATGAACTTGATAAATTCTATTCTATGATGAAATTGTCGATTTGAGCTATGATAGTACACTTTGCTCATGCCTGTACTTTAGCATGTCATTTATACTAGTCCAGGAGCATGATTTTTGTTATTCATTCATCACATATATATATTCTTGTTTATTTGCTCATATGTGACATGATTGGACTGGATGCTTGTGACCACGCAGGGCGAATTGTGTTGTTATGCATGTGACCATACCAGACGGATTGTCTTGTTATGCCTGTGACCACGCTGGGCGGATTGTGTTGATATGCGTGTGACCATGCCGGGCGGATTATGAGAAACCAACGGGTTTCTGGTTGATGTGAGCTCTAGGAGAGCTAGTTACTGTTATTGGATCGGGTTGCGCACCCAACAGACTGATATTTGGTTATTGCATTTCATCATTACTTGAAACTTTCTCGATTGTTTACCTGATTTTACTTGCATATCTTTCTTATATGCTGTATTGTTGACTGAGCAGAATAGTTTAAAACAAAGGATTTTGAGCATCAAAGTGGTTTTACCTGAGATTTCCTGTTTTGATCATGTATCTGTTCTATACTTGTTAAAATTATGAATTGCACAGGTGTTAGTGAGTATTATCTATAGTTCTTGCTTCTTTTGCCTCGTCGAGGTTAGTTGGAATACTTATTGAGTACATGGGGTCGGTTGTACTCATACTATTGTAACACCCCAGAAAATTTCAAACACTTAAGTGTAAGGCCTGGTAAAATTTCCAAAGAAAATAATGTTTCATGGTGTCGGACTAGGCTTACGTGTTTGAGAAGAAATGTTTTGGAGGAAAAGTGCATTTCTGCGGTCCATTATGCGACCGTAGAACAACTCTGCGGACCGCATAATGGCCGCAGAGTGAGGCAGTTAATTGGGTCAGTTGGAAGCAACTATGCGGTCGACTATGCGATCGCATAACTGTTATGGGGTGCATTATGCGACCACATAACAATTATGCGGACCACATAGTGACCACATACACAGACAGTTCTTTTGGCTATTTTGTAACCAACTATGCAACCGATATGCTGTCCGCATATCGGTTATGCGATCGCATACCTTATTCCGGAGCTCCATTTTTGGGTTTTTAAAACCCGACCCTATTTCGTTAAATACACTCTTTGGGGCATTTTTGAGCTATTATCTGACATTTTAGAGTGAGAGAGGGTGCCCTAGAGTGAGAAGGTGTTCTCTAATATTTGTCCTTCAATTCTTGCCCAAGTTTTGGAAGATTAAGAAAGGAAACTCACTAGGTCTTCATCCTAGAGGCAAGATTCTACACCCTAACCCTCAATTTCGAATTTTGTGTAGAAATGGATAATAAGCAAGATAATTTATGGGCAAGAGGATTATTTATCTTACATGCATGTGTTATCAAAGGATGTAGGAATATTGTTAAGCTAAAAATGGTAAAGATTGAGTTCTGGGATGATGGAATCCTCCATAAAAAGGGCCTTGAAACCTTAATGCACACCTAGTGTTTGATAAAATGCTCAAATGAGCTAGAACCATAATCATCTTCCTAATTGTGGTTCAATTTGTTATATTTCTAAAATAGATTGCAGTTGCTAAGAATTCCGGAACGTTTTAGAGTTTAAGGAAGCTCAATTGAGGTATGTTGGCTAAACTCGTCTTTAAGTGTTGGAATTCTCATTATCCTTGTAAGTTTCGAGATGTTGATTATAAATCGAGTATTCTGATAAGTTTTGTGATGAAGATATATGTTCAATTTGTATTTCAAATGCTCTTATCATATTGCATTATAAATTGAGGATGTATCCCAAACAATGTATTACGTATCCACATGTTATAACTTCTAGTCGTGATTTATGTGAAAGTTATTATGCCAAGTAATGTAGATATTGCAATTGTGATACACCTCCACCCACATACACTGGGGTGAGGCGGCATGACCGCTTTGTGTGGGGATTAAGGTATAGAGAATGTGATTGTGACACACCTTCACCTGCATATATATTGGGGTGAGGCGGCATGACCGCTTTGTGTAGGGATTATGATATTGTGGGACTGCACCTCTACCCGTTTACATTGGGGTGAGGCGGTACGACCGCTTTGTGTATGTTTTTGGTATTGTTGTGGCACCACCACCCGCATACATTGGGGTGAGGTGGCATAGCCTCTTTGTGTTGGTATTGGTATCGTTGATGCATTTCCACCCGCATACATTGGGGTGAGGTGGCATAGACGCTTTGTGTAGGTTCTTGATACTGTGGTTATACATCCACCCGCATACATTGAGGTGAGGCAGAAGGGCCGCTTGATTAAAGTTGTGGTATTGTACGTACACCTCCACCTGCATACATCGGGTGAGGCGGCGGGGGCGCTTTGTGTGAAGATGGTTATAGAGGATCTCATCTTAAATCCTATAAATGTTGTTGATAGCTTTTATAATCTTGCTATGGTTGAGACGGTTATCTATATTATTCTATTGCCGCACTGGTTCATCATAATTATTTTGTATTTCTAAATTCGTAAATTGGTGTTTAGTTTTCATACTAGTACTATTCGACGGTACTAACGTCCATTTTGTCGGGGGCGCTGCATTTTTAAATGGATGCAGGTGGTTCCATAGCAGGAGACATTGATCAGTGATAACAGTACACCTTTTTTCCAGCTGACTTGGTGAGCCCCACTTCATCCTGGGGTCATGTATCTTTTGTTCTTTATGTATTATGGTCGAGGTGTAGTCGGGACCTTGTTGCCGGCATTATCATTGTACTCTTCTTTATTTATAGAGGCTCCGTAGACATAGTGTGGGTTGTGTATTGGTACTGGGAAAGACAAACTATGCTATGTTGTGGTTGTATTACTTGTCCATTTGAGACTTTAAAAATGATGAAACTTATGGTAGGAAATTGATAATTGCAGACACGACCACTTTATTGTTTAATTATGAAAAACATATATTCTCTTTATTCATGAATGAGTTTGGGTAGAAGAAATCTAACAGGCTTGCTCGGTCGGGTTCACTCGGTTGAGCGTCTGTCGTGCTCCACAGTTTTGGGGCATGACAACTACACTTCTGTACCTTGCGTGCAGATCTTGGAGTTCCTGCTGCAGTTTACGGTGGAAGCTGGCATTGAAGATATATCCGCGTTCCAGTTATGACTATCACTTGTCCATGGTAGCTTTAGATTTAAAAACTGTTCATATACAATCTAACATATGTGGTAATTATTTCAATTCAGTGTTTGTAAAACTCTAAATCTTAGAAGCTATGATTTGTAC
Organism: Nicotiana tomentosiformis; assembly: GCF_000390325.3. NCBI lineage: Eukaryota > Viridiplantae > Streptophyta > Magnoliopsida > Solanales > Solanaceae > Nicotiana > Nicotiana tomentosiformis. The sequence continues at coordinate 43,580,628 of NC_090822.1, forward strand.
TACCAGTCCTTGGGTTGTTGTATAAAAGTTATTTCATCATTATTTTCTCAGTAAATCTCAATTGAAAGTGGATTATTATTAAATTGGCTTACCTAGTGGGTTGGGTTAGGTGCCATTACGACTGATTGGATTTTGGGCCGTGACACAGTAGCTTGCCTGAAGTTATATGTAATTTGATTACAAGTATAATTTTATTTAAAAAGTGGGTACAGACTAAATGAGGACAAAAATAGGGCACCGCGTGAAATTTTTATTTTTAGGGCTAATCGGCTGCATGTGTGCTAGCCGAACGAAAAGTAGAAATATGATACAATTTAGGATGGTCTTTAAATTTTGATCCCGCTATCCTCATGGGCAAAATTCAAGGTTAAAAGTTATATGTGTTACCCGTGGGGCAAGCGAAGGGTAACACTTGTTAAACTTAAAGATCTGTCCATGGGGCAAGCAAAGACAAAAATCCAGACCATCCACTTTGATGACTATTGTTACTTCACCCTAGCCAAAAGTGTAAATTTTCCTACTATCAATGTATAATAATATAGTATAATATCATATAATAATAGTTAAATCTTGTTTATTAGGTAAGTAACAAAAATAAGCAACGATAATAATAAGGTAGTAAAATATTAATTAATCTTTAACTTCATCTGTCCCTTGTTATGTTGAAACGTATATTCCAAAAGAATGACACATTTCTCTTTTTTAAAGTTATTTGGTCTTATCATTCCCATTTTACACATAATGACATCACTTGTTTGAACTCACTTAACAAAAGAGTTTATTCTTTACGAGGAGGGTGAAAATGAAAAGACTTGTAAACTCTCACCACAATTCATTTAAAAAAATAATTTTGGTATTTCTCATATATTTTGCTTACAAGTCAAATATTCTCTTTAATTTCTTAAACTCATTTTCGTGACCTTTGACATAAAATGAGATGGATGGAGTAATAATAGTAGTAAGTAGAAACATCAATAACAACTAACAAATAATACTAATAGCGATAAGTAGTTAATTTATTAAAATAGTATTACCCAGGCATGAACCATTTACTTAGCTAATAAAATGGAAAGCTTGAAGAGAACGCAAAATGGAAGGACAAAATTATTTGATCGCATAGACCAACTAGTTGGGATTAAGCCGAGGTGATGAGCCGAGCCAAGATGAGACGTGATGAACTTATACAATTTCGCAGCAATACTAACCAAAGCCTAATCTGATCAAACTTGCTACAGTATAACCAAGCCGTATCTAGATGAAAGTTGAGCATGTGCAAGCGTAGCTGGCCGTTTAATTAATATTTATATTTGTATTTGCAACTATACTTTTAAAAACGTTAAATTCACAACAAACTGATTAATTAAAGAAAAATAAGAATTACACTTTAAACTGAGAATATAATTCGAATGATGACTTGATTCAAATGTTTGTATGATATTGTAGAAAATAAAATTCGCGTAAAGAAAATAGTCAAGACTATAAAATATTTTGTGACAATCATAATATTTTATTTTAAATAATTTGGGTGTTAAAATTTCTATGATTTCTTTGATTTTTCTTTCCGACAGTAAATAAAATAAATTTTAGAACTTTTGAACATCGATCTTGATTATGAGTTTGATCTATCTGTCACGAATGCCTTGATGAGCATCCTGATTTATCACAAACAAGTAGCCTTGATATTGAACGTCTTCTATTTGATTTAACTTCATTCTTAATCTTCAATATTTGAAATTTGTGTTGCAGTACTTGAATATTTGCAGTTTGCAGAGAATTATGACATTTGATCCACAAGCTCCCTTGTGTGTTATTATTTGACCTTAGTTTCTCCTCCTTTTTAAATGAGAGAAGCAACCCCTTTCTATAGGCGCGAGGTGGAGTAGCCTCAAGAAAAACCTATGGGCCATAGGCTTGGTCTTCACAAGTGATCCAGTTAGTAAAAGATCATCTAAACGGGTACACTGACCTTTATTTAATTCAATTTAATTATATTTAAATAATTAACCCGATATATATTAGTCTATAATATTTAATTAGACTAAAATATATTTAATTTGTCATTAAATCCAAATTTATTATAAATTTAAATTTAATAAAATTTTAATTCCCTACAGATGCCCCCTACTTCAAGACTTGCTATGTACAGTTACCTCAAAGATGAGGTTTGAAGTACCATTAGATCCACTTTCTTTGCGATAGCAGTACCTCCTCTGCAATTGCAATTCACAAATTCCTCCTGTGCCTTTTACTCTTCGTGATCACAATACTAATCTCCGTGATCGTGATTCATTAAACTGATGTCAAAAATCCGAAGCTGCTAAGTGGCTAAAAATAATTCAAAACTATCTCGAAATTCACTCGAACACTCAGGATCCGTGCAATCATCCTATAGAGTTCTTGTATCTTATACAAACTTGTCCAAAGGCTCGAAAAACTAAGAACAATATCAAAACCAAAAATCAAATATCAAACCAAAAATCTCAAACTCTCTTAAGTTCAAAATTCCAACGTCCGACTAGAAGTGTTGAATTAACCTTGGGCCATCCAAGACCCGAACCGAACACATGTACAAGTCCAACCTTATCATAAAAACCTATTGAAAGATTCAAATCATGAATCTATGCTCACTTACCTATAATGTTGACTTTGATCAAGTCTTCTCACTTAATGCCTCAAGTAATCAATGAAATGTTCCAAATTACTCCCGACCCTCTCGGAACTCGAATCAATCATACATGCAAGTTATAAAACATCATATGAACTTGCTCGAGATCTCAAATCACAGACCGAGATGCTAGAACTCTAAACAACCTGTTGGGTCGTTACATTTCATTGATAAAATGTGTTCGAAAATTTCTTTTTAATCGCCATTTTTCTTTTATGGTGCCTTTATAGTGATAGAATCTTAACTTCACCAGTCATGAATTTAACCCAGAGAGTTAGACTTAATTAGCAGAATGGTGAAATAGCTTTCCATAATCTTAGCAATTGCGACGTTGGTTTCATGAACTTGAAAAAATGGATGTAACACTGAGCTCTTGGTCACATTATTCCTTGGACACATCATAAAAAAGGAGTAATATCTGGAAATCTCTTCTTCCTGGATTCAACCGTTCAAGTGACCTTAGTCTATTGTTATATACACTGAACATAGACTATATTCTTCCTTTCCAAGATATGAACTTTTAGTTCCACATTATCTTTACGACTTTACCCATGACTTGGCCTTCGACTAAATTATCATTTGCAAGGAGTCCACGTATGTTTACCTTATCATCAAGGGAATTTACGGTTTCTTGCATGCCAATACTAATACCTCTACTAGTATATTTTTCCTTAGTTTACTGGAACCTCAAGATCCTTTCCGAATTTATATGTAAGTATGAATCCTCCCCGGCTTGAGAAATCTTTTTAGAAGACAATTTGTAGCCATGATGACTGATCCAACATCAAAAATACATCAGCTACCTTTCCAAATTTATATCAACCCAACATTATTTCTTATGTCAGCATCAATTGTAGTTTACGAGCCACCAGAAGTAGAGTGCCGATGTATTATCTTTTTTCTTTCCCCTTCCGTCAGCATTAACTGTAGTTTACAAGCCACTCTTTTTTAGGTAACGGAGATATCTTCGTCAACAAGGTTAACATAACATCGAAGGAAAAATTCACAATAGCGTATAAAAGGACAAATCCATAAAAGCATGCCGGAGGAAAAATCTATAATAACATATCGAAGAATAGTTCTATAACAGCATATTGAAGGATAAATCCATGATATCATGCAAATTTATGAAAACATCAAATCCATATCAGGATATAGAAGGATAAATCCATGACAGTAAATAGAATAATCAAATCCATGACAGCATGTAGAAGGATCAAGAATCCATGACAACATATAAAAGGATCAAATTCGTATTAGGATATAGAAGGATAAGTCCAAGACAACATATCAAATAATCAAATCCATGACAACATATAGAAGGATCAAATCCATAACAACAAAATATCAATCCTTATAAGGACAAATCTACAATGAGACCAACTTAAGGTGCAAAGGGACCAAAATATCCACCTATAAAATTATAGATACTTTCTAGTGACAACTCTGCAAAGAAACCAACTTAAGGTGCAAAAGGACTAAAATGTTCACTTTAAGATTGGAAAATTATAGTTCCGTTTATGAATAAATCCGCAAAGAGACCAACTTAAGGTGTAAAGGGACTTAATGCCCACCTTAAGATTGGCAAATTAGAAGGCCTCAACTTGAAGATTTGGTAAACTTGATAGCTTAGACATGAAGATTTGTCGAACTTTGAAGAATTGAGGGATTTAAAGACATCAATTTGAAGAGCTGTAGACTTTAAGATTTTAACTTGAATAATTAGTGGACATGAAGATTTGGCAGACTTGAGGGCTTTAACTTAAAGAATTGTGGACTTTAAGACTTCAACTTGAAGATTAAGCAGGCTTGAAGATTTGGCAGACTTGAGGAATTCAACATGAAGACTCGACGGACTCGAAGACTTTAACTTGAAGAATTGGAGAGCTTGAATACTTCAACTTCAAGACCATTTTTTTTTCAGTTCTAGAAAACCACATTCCTCTATTTGGGACTTTTTATAGGTTTGTTTGATAATTTATGCCTTGTGGGAATGCATGGTTCAGGTTCCGAGTGGTTAGGGAGTAATTTGGGATGCTTAGTTCCTAAATAGAGGATTAAGGTTGGAAGAGTTGATCAAGGTCAAAATTTTGGGTTAACGGGTTCGGATTGGTGATTGAAGGTTCCTATTGGTGCGTATGGTAATTTGGACTTGTACGTTTGTTTGGTTCGGGTCTGGTGGCCCGAGAGTGATTTGGCACTTCTAGTCGTAAGTTGAAATTTTTTACTTAAGAAAGTTTAAGATTTTTGGTTTGACGCTTGATTATTAGTTTTGATGTTGCCTTTAGTTTTTCCAGCCTTTGAACAACTTTTTATAGGGTGTACGAACTAGTTATGATTATTGGACGGGTCCCGGGAAGCTTGATCACTTTCTGGGTGGTTTCAGAGCATTTTCAATTAAATTACAGCTGCTGGTTTTTTGGTGCACAATAGTGCATCTCCATCGCAGAGCTGAGAATTGCGATTGTGCAGAACGAATTGCACCAAGGGGAAGACTGTACTTCGCGATTGCATGGAGTAGTTCACAATTACGTAGGGGCGCTAGCTTGTGTGTTGCGGTGCAACAACCTAACCGGACATTTTTCTTTTTAGAACTTTATTCCCCTATTTAAACTTCTCGTATGTACTTTTCCAGTTTTATGACTTGTAGGGTCGGTTGGTTTGATTTTGAAAGGGTTCGGGTTGAATTCAAAGCATTTAGCTCTTTGGTAGTGGCCTAAAGTGGCTAAGTTTGACTTAAGTCAATATTTTAAGTAAATGACCTCAAAATCGAGATTTAAAGATTTCAATAAGTTTGTATGGCTATTTTTGTCACGACCCAAATCGATGGGCCGTGACGAGTGCCCGAGTCCTACCTGTCGAACACCCCTAAGTATACGTCTAAGATATACACATGAAATAGGGGTAGGTCATGCATAAAATCTGTCAATAAACTGCCGAATCATGTGAATAACATACGTGAGGAAGCATGCTCAAAAGACATATATACATATAAATATGTGAAATACGGTAGGGCGAGCCGACAAGGCTTCTATGTACAACTATATATCAAACTAGAAGCCGACAAGGCCACACATTATCCAACTATAGATGACTGTCTACAGACCGCTAATAGAGTATACAACTGTATAAAGGACAAGATTGGGCCCCGTCATACCCATATATGTATACAAAAATATCGTACCAAAACCCAATAGCAGCTCTGGATCAAATGGAGCACACCAAATCTCGTTGGGCAAGGATCCTAAGAAGGAGGACCGTCAACCAATCTGCCTTCAACTGCGGGCATGAAACGTAGGCCCTCAGACAATACGGGCGTCAGTAGGAATAATGTACTGAGTATGTAAGGCATAAAAATCAGTATATAAAAGACATGAAAGAAACATGGAGTAAAGGACTCAACATGTATGTCTGAATAGCTCGGTAAATCATAAAATATATATAATGCCATGCATATCCGTATAAATGTCATATCAAGCATAGGTATGTGCATACCTAACATTATCAAGCCTTTGAGGGCATCCCATCTTATCATCTCAGCCTCAGTGGGCAAATTTATCAACGTATACCAACTGATCACGTGGTGGTGCGTATATAATGTCGTAACCTTTCCTCATATCCCATATACATATAATATACACGTATATAATGCCATCTTGTCATGGGTCAATGTACATGTATAAATGAATGCAATGAATAAGAAGTAAGTCAATAAGATCTCTTGGATCATAAGATCAATATGCCTTCGGTTAATATCACGAAATAAACTTTATCAACTTACGTATTTTTTGAGACCCATGATTAGACAATATAATAATATGACATATGGGGAATCAAGAACATAGGCAACCCTAGTACTTCTAAGTAGAGAGTCATTTGTGAAAGTTGTGTGTTTGCTCATTTCGTTGTATCATATGAATCATGCCAAAAGGAAAGAAGTGATAGCCTTAACATAACTTATAAAAATCTGTCCAATAACAATGTTAAACTCGGATCATTTCACCTTAATCTACAACGACGACAGTAAAGCTATTGTCAAGTAGCGAATGACTCTCTAATTTATATAACGAATATATCTTAATCTATAACAAAAAAACGAGCAGCATTTCCAAGATTTTACTGCTCCCTCAAGCCTACTATAGGCGAGACAACAGCACAATACAATCAACAACTCAAAAATAACCTAACTACAATTCGGGACCTTTAATTCAATAAAAATCCCAAATATACCATAACACACCCAATCAACAAGTTATCAATTAGCCTGAAACTGCAATGACGAGTGACCAGACCACTACCCAACCACATGTGGCATTTCTCCACACCCTTTATCCTTTTAAACTCCATAAATCAGCAACACAAGAATTCAACACGAGTGGACTACAAAACAGTCCACTAAAAGTGAAATAAATCGAACTCACGGCTTCTGATCACCGTCCCAAGAGTTCAAACTATTAGGAAATGAATTTATCAACCTTTCTTGATATTTAACATCTTAAATACAGAAAGTAGGCATTTTATTAACTATGAATTACCTTCCAAAACTCAAACTACAAAGAAAAAGGGAGGCGGTAAAATGATACTTACGTTGTAGGGATCCTTCTAATGTTATTGCTTCTTGATTTCGTACCCGGGATGTTAATCTTTTTTGAAACCCTTGTAGAGAGCTTAAGGATAGGTTTATGGGGGTTCTCTATTCGTGTTCTATTGAAAAATGAAGAGAAAGACGACTTAAGACCTATTTATATCAAATTTTGAAAAGTCAAAGAGGTGCTAGCTTGGTACCCTAGTATTGACCCTTCTTCAGACGATCATATCTTTTTATCTGGACGTTGTATGAATGAACGGTTAAAGGTTTTGGAAAATACATTCCAAGACCTTAAATTTGGTGTATAATATATCCCAAAAATACCCCATATAGCACACAAAATGTATTGCTCAAAAAGCTTCATTACAAGGAAAATCATTGGTCGGTTTTTTCGCAACTTAAATCCGATTTTTCCCCAACATTATATTTTTATATCCAAACATCATATATAGTCATATTATGACTTTAAAATCATGTAAATCATGATTAACAAGTCTCATATTCATTATACGTCACCTTGGGACGCATAGGGTGTAAAAATCTCCCCCCCCCAGATACATTCGTCCTCGAATGTTAAACTCCCAGAGATCTATCAAAATTTTGGCAGAGTCTCCTCTGTAACACTACTGCTACCAACCTGTCACACATCAAACCCAACAATACAAAGCCACACGGGGCCACAATCATCAATAACACCAATGGCCTCACACGACCAATGACAATAACTAACATAAGAATCCAGTATCATATACACACCTAAAGGCTACGATTTCTCAGTCTGCTCCTCCTCCGGAAGCAGAAACAAGTGACGATACCTAGACTTCATGTCTTCTTTAGCTTCTAAATTCATCTCGTCCACATTCTTGTTTCTCCAAAGTACTTTAACCGAAGCTACGTCCTTAGTTCTCAATATCCGTACAAACTCCAAGTTGGAAGGAAAGTCTAACTCATATGCTACTTGTCTTACTCTATGTTTGATCTTATAAGGCTGAATGTACTGACGACTAAGATTTCCTTTCTTACCGAATCTCATAACGCCTTACATTGGTGATATCTTTAGGAATACCCAGTCGTCTACCTGAGACTCCAAGTCTCGTCATCGATTATCTGCATAGTACTTCTGATGACTCTGAGCTGCTAATAGCCTTTCCCGTATAACCTTAATCTTCTCAACTGCCTGTTGTGCCAACTCTGGTTCTACTAACTTAGTTTCTCCAACATCGAACCATCCGATAGGTGACATATACTTCCGACCGTAAAGAGCTTTGTATGGATCCATCTGAATGTTGGAATGATAGCTATTATCATATGCGAACTCAATAAAAGAAAGATAATCGTCCTAGATACCCCTGAAGTTTATCACACAAGCCCGTAGCATATCCTCAAGTGTCTGAATAGTACACTCAGCCTGATCGTTTGTTTAGGGATGAAATATTGTACTAAGACTTACCTGAGTCCCCAATCCCTTTTGGAAGGACCTACAGAAATTAGCTGTAAACTGAGTACCTCTATCTGAGATAATAGATATAGGGATACCATGAAGTCGTACTATCTCCTTAATGTAAAGCCTTGCATAATCCTCTTCTGAATATGTAGTCCTGATAGGCAGAAAATGGGCTAATTTTGTAAGTATATCAATAATCACCCATATAGAATCGAACTTATGCTGGGTACGAGGTAAGCCTATGATGAAATACATATTAATTACTTCCCATTTCCAAGTTGGAATCTCTATATCCGGCAATAATCCACCGGGTTTCTGATGCTCAATCTTAACCTGCTGACAATTAGGGCACTCAGCAACAAACTCTGCTATATAATTCTTCATTTCATCCCACTGGTATATTTACCTGATATCATGATACATCTTTGTCGCTCCTGGATGAACATAATAACAAGAATAGTGAGTTTCTCCTATAACCTGCTGGTGCGGCCCTGCCACATTAGGAACACATAATCGACCTCGATATCTGAGGACTCCATCTCCTGTAATCTCAAATGGTGTCTTCTCATTTCGAGGGGTAGTATCTCTGTAATGAGCTAGCACATGATACTCATACTGGCGTTCCTTCACTTCAGTTACTAAAGATGATGTTGTTGTGTCCTGAATAGTAACTCCGGTATCACCTGAATCTAGTAATCGAATTCCAAGATTAGCTAGCTGATGAATCTCACAGGCTATCTTACTCTTCTCTCGCTATTAATATGATAGGCTACCCATAGATCTACAGTTGAGGGCACCGGCTACTATATTCGCCTTCCCTGGATGGAATAAATTTCAACATCAGTCTTTCAGTAGCTCCAACCATCGCCTCTGACGTAAATTAAATTTATTTTACTTGAAGACATACTGAAGGCTCTTATGATCCGTATAGATATCAACATGAATGCCATACAAAATAGTGCCTCCACATCTTTAGTGCAAGAATCACCATGGCTAACTCTATATCGTGGGTCGGGTAATTCTTCTCGTGCTTTCTTAGTTGTCTAAAAGAATAAGCTACAACCTTACCATGCTGCATCAGTACACAACCCAATCCAACGCCCGAAGCGTCACAATAGATAGCATAACCATTGGTTCCCTCTAGGTATGTCAGAACCGGTGCTGAAGTCAATTTGTTCTTCAATGCCTAGAAACTCTGCTCACAAGCATCAGTCCACTGAAACTTAGTTTCCTTCTGAGTCAACTTTGTCAATGGTGCTGAAAGAGAAGAAATGCCCTCTACAAATCTCCTGTAATAACCTGCAAAACCCAGGAAGCTACGAACCTCTGTCGGTGTCGTAGGTCTAGGCCAATTCTTCACTGCCTCAATCTTCTGTGTATCAACCCGGATACCCTCACCTGAAATAATATGCCCAAGGAAAACTACAGAATTCAATCAGAATTCACATTTAGAGATTTTTGCGTACTACTTCATTTCTTATAGACCTCTAAGCACAGTACGCAAATGATCTGCATGCTCGACCTCTGAACGGGAGTAAACCAAAATATCATCTATAAATACAATCACAAACAGATCTAGAAAGGGTCTGAACACACAGTTCATCAATTCCATGAATATTGCTGGGGCTTTGGTCAAACCAAACGACATATCACGAAACTCAAAGTGCCCGTATCTGGTCTTGAATGGTGCCTTCGGAATATCTTTCTCTTTAACACTTACCTGATAGTACCCAGACCTCAAGTCTATCTTTGAAAAACACCTGGTACCTTGCAACTGATCAAATAAATCATCAATCCTCGGGAGCGAGTACTTATTCTTGATCGTCGCCTTATTCAACAGCATGTAATCAATACACATCCGCAAGGATCTATCTTTATTTTTCACAAATAACACAGGTGCTCCCCACGGTGATGTACTGGGTCTGATAAAGCCTTTTTCAAGCAAATCCCTCAATTATTCTTTCAACTCTCTCAGCTCTGCAGGTGCCATTATATAAGGAGGAATAGACTGAAGGATAGGTGACTATGCTTTCACATCCTATACCCGAACTAAGTGATAAATATAGCCCTTTATGATCATCTTCCTTGCCTTGAGATAGGAAATAAATCTACCTCTCGGCGATGCAGTATTACCTTTCTACTCCAGAACTGGCTCCCCTGGAAACTGGAACCGAACCATCTTTGATCTATAATCAACATTAGCATAATAAGAAGCCAACTAATCCATACCCATTATAACATGAAGTTCTACCATATCTAACTCAATCAGGTCTGCTACTGTAGAACGACTATGAACTACTACTTTACAATCTCTATATACCCGTCTAGCTATCACTGGATCCCCAACAGGTGTAGACACCTCAAAAGGTTCAATCAACTCAGGTTTTATCCCAAACTTACTAGCAACCAGCAGAGTGACGTACGATAAGGTGGAACCTGAATCAATAAATTCATATACATCATATGAAGAGACTGATAATATACCTATAACAACATCAGGTGACGACACCCGATCCTGTCGACCCGCTAATGCATAAATGCAGTTTTGAAGACCGCTCGAGCTAGATGCTCCACTTCTGCCTCTACCACGACCGGCAGGTGCCTGTGAACCTTGCCTAGGGGGCGTACTGATGATGATAAACCAGCTATAGATCTTGCTGACTGAACTACACATGCACCACCTCTGGTTGGACAATCTCTCATAACATGGCCTGCATAACCACAAGTATAACAAACACCCAACCCCACAAGGTACTGCCCGACAAGCTGCTTACCACACTGAGCACATCGTGGCAATGGCGGCCTCATCTGACTTGACTCACCCCTATATTGAGAACTAGAGGCCTTGGAACTTTGACTGGGCCCTGAATATGTGGAACGATCAAATCTCCTATCGGCAAACTTAGGGGGTGCACTAGGCGATGGCTGGGCTGGATACCTCGAGTACTGCTATCTCTGACCACCTCGAAACTCACCAGAAGGACCTGAAGATATCGCTCTACTACTCTGGCCCCTATCATGCTCACGATCGACCCTTTTCTTTTGCTTGCGCTCCTCTACACCTTGAGCGTATGCTTGAATACGAGAAATGTCCATGCCTGGCTGAAATGAAACCGACATACAGTCATTAAGCATGTGCGGCTCTAACCCCATCACAAACCGGTGAACCCGATCCTCCATATTAGCTACAATAGTGGGAGCATACCTAGCCAAAGAATCAAACTGAAGGTTGTACTCCTGAACACTCATATTACCCTGCCGAAGGGTCAAGAACCTATCAACTCTATCCCGTCTAAGCTTTAGTGGCAAATAATGATGAAGAAAAGCCTGCTGGAAGGGTATCCTCACCTCTGGACAACTCCCAAGACTCGTACCAATTAACTGCAACATCCCGAAGTTTATAGGAAGCTAGCTCAACTGACTCAGTCGCAGTGGCCTTCATTACTCTCAAAGTTCTCTGCATCCTATCGATAAATATCAGAGGGTCCTTATTTGGATCTGCTCTAGTGAATACGGGAGGGTCTAAATTAATTAAATCATGAACCCTCGCACTGATGGCCCTAGTTGCATGACCAATACCTACCTCTTGGCGCCGAGCCTATGCAGCCATTAATCGAGTCAATAGCTGAATAACAACTCTCATCTCCTGACCCGGTGGATCAGGCTGAGGAGCTGGGGGTACTAGGGCGGGCGCTGGAGCTAGCGTCCCTCGGATCTCCTCTAAAAAGGGCAGTGTATGTGAAGTCTGAGATGGAGTCTCACTCTGAGACTCTCCCCGAGCCTTGGTAACTCGTGGTGCTAGACTCGTAGTCTTATCAGTCACAGACTTGCCCTTCTGGGCGGCTGTAGCTTTCTTAGGCATCACTGAAAACATAACATATCGTTAGGAAATTGAATCATTATATCACATGATATAAGATAATAAGCGAGGATAACATCCTATATGTCCTGCAGCCTTCTGTTTATAAGTGTGGTGCACAACACACTCATAAACAAGACTCTACTAGACACAGTCTGTAGACAACCCTAGGATGGAACTGCTCTGATACCACTTTTGTAATGACCAAAACTGATGGTCCGTGACGAGTGCCCAAGTCCTACCTGTCGAACACCCCTAAGCATACGTCTAAGATATAAACATAAAATAGGGGTAGGGCAAGCCGACAAGGCATGTGAATAATATACGTGAGGAAACATTCCCAAAAGACATGTATACACATAGATATGCAGAATGCGGTAGGGCAAGCCGACAAGGCTTCTATGGACAACTATTTATCAAATTAGAAGCCGACAAGGCCACACATTATCCAACTATACATGACTGTCTACAGACCTTCAATAGAGTGTAAAACTATATAAAGGATAGGACTGGGCCCTGTCATACCCATATATGTATACAAAAATATCATACCAAAATCCAATAGCAACTCCGGATCAAATGAAGCACACTAACTCTCACTGGGCAAGGATCCTAAGAAGGGGGACCACCAGCCTGTCTACCTGCACTTGCGGGCATGAAACACAAGCTCCCGGTCAATAGGGGCATCAGTACGATTAATGTACCGAGTATGTAAGGCATAAAAATCAGTATATAGAAGTCATAAAAGAACATGGAGTAAAGGACTCAACTTGTAAGTCTGAATAGCTCGATGAATCATGAAACATTTATAATATCATGCATATGCATATAAATGTCATATCATTCATAGGTATGTGCGTACATAATATCATCAAGCCTTTGAGGGCATCCATCATATCATCTCGACCTCAGTGGCCAAATTCATCAATGTATACCAACTGATCAGGTGGTGGTGCGTATATAACGTTGTAACCTTTTTCCCATACCTCATATACATCTAATATATGCGTATATAACGCCATCTGTTCATGGGTCAATATACATGTATAAATGAATGCAATACATAAGAAGTAAGTCAATATGATCTCTCGGATCATAAGATCAATATGCATTCAGTTAATATCACGAAATAAACTTTACCAACTTACGTATTTTTTGAGACCCATGAACAGATAATATAATAATATGACATATGGGGAATCATGAGCATAGGCAACCTTAGTACATCTAAGAATAGAGCCATTTGTGAAAGTTGCGTGTTTGCTCATTTCGTTGTATCATATGGATCATACCAAAAGGAAAGAAAGGATAGACTTAACATACCTTATAGAAATATGTCAAATAACAATGCTAAACTCATCTTACTGCACCTTAATCTATAACAAGTACAATGAAGCTATTGTCAAGTTACGAATGACTCTCTCATTTATATAATGAAAGTTGCTTAATCTTGCTTTGGTTTAAATGACTATCTATGCTATTCTATTGTCGCCCTGGTTCATCATGTTCATATTGTATTTCTGAGTTCTTAAATTGGTGTTTGGTTTTCACTCTAGTACTATTCGACAAGTACTAACATCCCTTTTATCGGGGGCGCTGCATCTTTAATGGATGCAGGTGGTTCCACAGCAGAGGATACTGACCAGTGATAGCAATGCCCATTCTTCCCAGCTGACTTGGTGAGCCCCATCTCATTCCGGGGTTGTGCATCATTTGTTTCGTATATGTTATCATATTTTGAGGTATAATTGGAGCCTTGTTGCCGGCACTATCATTGTACTCTTTGGTATTTTTAGAGGCTCTGTAGACTAAGTGTGGGTTGTATATGGGTGTTGGGAATTATAAACAGTTGTATTGCGATTAAATCACTTGTTCCACTTTGAATCATAGAAGTGTGAGTATGTGTGTTTTGAGACTTATTAATGGAGTAACTAATGGTAATGAATTGGTATTGTAGACATGATCACCTTATTGTCTAATTAACGAAAATAGTTATTATTCTTATTCATGGATGAGTTTGGGTATAAGGAAATCTAATAGGCTTGCTCGGCCGGGTTCACTCGGTTGAGCGCCGGTCGCGCTCCCCGAGTTTGGGGCGTGACAATGCGGGTGAAAATGCATTATGAGGCGGGTTGAAATTTTGCAGGTTAAGGTAGAACCCGCACCGCCCTGCACCGTTTGCCATCTCTACTTTCTGTATGTATTGGCTTACCTTGTGGGTTTAGGGTTAGGTGCTCTCATGACTTTGGAGGAATTTTGTGTTGTGACAATCGGTGAACTTGAAGACCAACTGACTTGAAGATTTATCAGAATGAAATACTTCAAATTGATGGCATAGCAGACACGACGAATTCAAATTGATTTGGTATTGAAGACTTCAACTTAATGATTTGGTCTCCTATTAACACACTACAACCATCCTATTGGAGATTCTAATTTTGTATTTCCTCAGTTCTGATTCTTATTTGTAGTGAGAGATGCATTCCAATGCGATGTCTCCGGTTTAGACACAAGACTATAGACTTTCCCCCGCTGAACAATCAATATATGATAAGGCAGAAAGTTTAACAAAAGAATACATGTAAGCCCGATTTTCAAGTGACAATCAAGTAGATTCTATTCCATCATACTTCAATTTGAATAACGCTTGGGGTGATATATATATTGCTGAACTCATGTGACTTAGCTTAGAATAAAACTCTAAGCTACCTAGGTATCTTGGTGAAGAGGATCAAGTCATACTATAGTTCATAATGGGTGATTCTTTTTCTTTTTATGTCCTAACTTTTGCCTAGGTAAGATTTCAACCTAGCGGACTTTTGTTTTGATACTAACTTTTCCTAGGCCACCCCTTTCGAGGTTTTTCAATATAGTGGGCATTTTTTTCGAGTCCTATATTTTTCCTAGGCCACCTCTTTCGAGATTTTAACCTTGCAAATTTTTTAGGCCGCGACCAGTTTATATTCTTGCTGGCCAAGAGTAACATGTAGTTTATGCTCGTAGGTTAAGGGGCGTAGCAACTTGCGGTTTAAACTTGTATTTTGTGGAACTTTATAACTTGAAGAATTCGCCCAAATAAGATCTTAGCAACTTGAAGATTTAGCTCAAATTTGAAGACCTATATGACATACAATTTAGGCTCGTGTGTCGATGAGTGTATCTTCTTCAAGGATAATACTACTTTAAAATTTCTTATTGATAGGGATGACTCTCATTCCATCTGCATCAACCAACTTGTAATCCCCACTTGAGTAAGCTTCTGCACAACATATGTGTCATGCCCCGACCACGGAGAGCGCGACCGGTGCTCAACCGAGATAACCTGACCGAGCAAGCCTGTGCAATACCTTCTAACTAACTCGCCCATGAATAAAGAGAAGATATATTTATACCATTAGTTACACATTAAGTGGATTCCATGAACAATGCCAATCCCTTTTCCATTAGTCACTTCATTTTATAGTCTCAAAATACATACACAATCATAGTTTAAATGCAACAAGTGATTCAAATACAACAAGGCTAGTTTGACTTTCCCAACACCCATATACAACCCACGCTAAGTCTACATAGCCTCTATGGATACAAAATACTATGATAACGCCTGCAACATGGCCCCGACTATACCTCAAAACATAATACATATGGGAATAAAGATACACGACCCAGAATGAAGTGGGGCTCACCAAATCTGCCAAAAAGAGGGTGTATTGCTATCAATGATCAGTGCCACCTACATCCATTAAAGATGCAGCGCTCCCGACAAAAGGGACGTTAGTATATATGGAATAGTACTAGTATGTAAGACTAAACACCCTCTTGTTAGAACTAATGATAACAAAAGGAAGGACAATACTAAAACATCAAATTAGGAGCAAGATAAGTGTCAAGTAAATTTCCATTATTTTAGGTTGGGAGATCTTAGCACCAATATACCACCGTGATTTTAGCACGGAGTCCGGTCTCAGCCTGATTGGCTAGACCGTCTTACTCAAAGACATCAAACAATCACAATCACTATCATAGTTCCAATAATTATCTCGATCATAATTTTCAGCACAATAACCACCATGTGTGCGGCATGGCGTCCGATCACGACCCGACCAGCTAGGCCGTCTCACCACAATGTCGTGTGGATCAACATCACCCTTTTCTAATAATCATCTCATCCCAATAAAGGGGAATATTTCATCACATCAATCTCGCCCCAAATGAGGGGAATAATTACAATCCATTCCTACACCGGCATGTGTAGTTTCGGGGTAAGTCTATTTTAACCTACCCTTCCTCGGTGACTAACGATACTCCCAAAGTGTTTGTTATTAAAAGGATTCACAACTCACTTCAACGTATGTTAAATGTTCCTTAGTTTCATAGGCACTAGTGGCCCCAAATGTAATATCTTTCTTGGCACGTTGGCCTTATTTCATGTTTCATGCTCTGCTCACCTCTTTCACTTTCAAACATCATCACAGATTATTAACATCAAAGCATTTTTTTTATTCAAGACTTGATTACACATGTGACCAAGTAAGAGTCTTAAGCACATTGAGATTTCTTACACAATTTGGCATAATAGCTTTCGCTTGAATCACGGCATGAAGTTATAGCATTTAGATATTCAACCCATACTTTGAACACATTCAAATAGAATATAACATTACAAGAACATTGGAATACATATTGAACAAATATATTTTGACACAAGGCTTATTCAGAATAATCAATTCATAATGAACCACTCGGGATTACAAGGATATTGTGGGGTTCAATTCTAAGAGATGAGTTTAGCCAACATACCTCGCCTCGAGCTTTTAAAATTACTACAATGTTCCGGAATTCTTAGCCTCTTCGATCTATTTAGAAATATAGCAAAATTGAACACAAATTAGGAGAGAGTTTATGTTTCTAACTCATTTGAGCATTTTATCAAACACTAGGTGGGTATTAGGATTTCAAGGTCCTCCTATGGTGGATTCCTCCATCCCACTACCCAAAGTCTACCCAATTTAGCTCAACATTCTTCCCCAAACCCTTGATAGTACATGCATGCATAATGGACAACTCCAACACCCAAGAATTACTTTTCTCATTACATTTTTTCAGTAAAATCACGAAATTGAGGGCTAGGGAGTAGAATCTAACCTCTAGGACGAAGACCTAGTGAATTTTCTTCTGAATTCTTCAACTTTGAGCAAGAGTTAATGATTAATAAGCTTAGGAACTTCCCCTCTCACTCTATGGTAATCCCTCTCTCTAGAAATATCAGAATTTTGCTTCAAAAGTGACCCTTTACTTCAATATATCGAAATAGGGTCGGATCACAAAACTAGAAAAATGAAGCCCTGATGCAGATCTACGAATGCATATGCGACCGCATAATGCTTCTGCGGTCCGCAAAATGGACCGCATAATGGCCCTCCAAAACTGGGCACTTCTGCCTCACTCTATGACCAGTCTGCGGTCTGCAGACCTATTATGCGATCGCATAATATGCCGCAGAACTTCCCTCCGAAATATTTTTTTGTCGGGTCTGCGATGTGTTATGCGGCCTGCAAAATGATTATGCGGCCGCATAATGGTCCAAAATTTTGCCCAAGTTTCTGCTTCAGTCTGCGGTAGATCAGTTCTGCGACTGCAGAATGGACCGCAGAAACGCCCTACACTTTTAAAATATTTCTTCAACTCCTCAACGCACTGTTCAATCCAAAAAATTCAGAACCCCGGCGAGCTTGCTTGCCGCGAAAAATTCCTACAATCATCAGCACATAAGTCCACTTCGGCACCACAAAACTTCCGTGTTTTTAAGTAAACTTTTACGGGGCATTACAATCTGGCCCATCCCATTTTGAGTGAACCTCCCCCTAGATTTATTGGAAGTGAAAATGGGTCTTCATACTGCAAGGACTTGGTCACCCACTTGGAATGATAACATGCAAACCTTTTTATTGAAAGCACGAGATAGATGAGCTTAATGACATATGAGAATTTGTTGAGCTCCCAACCTCTTCTAACCAAGGGCCTCTAACTCTTAAAGGCGCAAATGAGCATTTTATTCATTAATAAGACCTTCTTGGATAGCAAGTCGCAAGAAAGGCATTTGACGCTCAAGAGGTAAAACAACTTCAACTCCATAGATAAGTGAATAAGGGGTCACTTGTGCTGGTGATTGGTGAGTTGTCTTATATGCCTAGAAGCCTTCCTCCAAATGCTCATTCCATTCTCGTTTGGATTTGAAAATGACTTTATTTAACATATTTCATAGAGCCTTATTGAATGCCTTAACTAGACCATTAGTGGCAGCATAGTACATAGAAGAGTTACACTTCTAGAAGCCAAAGAGATCACAAATCTTGTTCATTAACGTATTATCAAATCGCTTACCATTACACTTTATTGTGTAATGAGGAATGTCAAAGCGATAGAGGATATTTACTCGAAACAAATTTACAACATTCTCCTTTTTTAGTTCCTTAAGAGCAACAACTTCAACCCATTTTGAGAAGAAATCAGTTGAAGCCAAGATGTAAAGGTTCCCACAAGAAAATTTGGTAGTGGTCCAACAACATCTAATACCCAAGCGTGAAATGGCCAAGATATAACAGTCGTGCATAACATTTCACGTGGTTGATGTATAAAAATTACATGGAGCTGGCATGCCTTCCATCTTTGAGCGTAGTCCATGAAATCTTATACCATTGTTGGCCAATACTATCCCTTTTAATGTGGAAGTGGAGCTTTGGTCCAGATTGATGTGATCCATATACCCAAGAATGTGGTTATTGCAAAACTTGAACTGCCTCACTTTCCCCTGCACAACATATTAGTACTCCCTCAAAAGATATTCTATATAAAGTATCTTTTTAGTAAAGGAAGCAAGGCTCTCGATAGAAAATTTTAGTCCGTCTTTTGTATTTTCTCTTGATATCCTATAACTCAAGTAGACGATGGCCAGTTGTTGCCAATCTTGCTTTTCAGGTTGGGAAATAACAACGAGATGCTCAATCTTTGATTGAATCCTTATTTAGCGCGATACTACCAATCTTTTGCAAAAAGTAACTTGCACTTGATTTGGAAAAGTCAATGTTCAAGATAGAGCAGCTAAAGCATTAGCTTTTTTGTTTTCCTTCCTAGGCACATGTCAAATAGTCACATCACCAATCCATCCCATCAATTTTCAAGCATAATCATGATATTGGCATAGTCCAGGTTTCTTGACCTTGTAGCTACCCTCAAAACCATTGATCACAAACTGGGAGTCACCAAAGACTTGCAATTGAAACTACTATATGTCGACAACTATTTCAATTCCAAGTATTAATGCTTATATTCAACAACATTTTTTGAGTTACGTTGTGTCAATTTAAAGGAGTAGGACAGAACTTCTCCTTGTGGAGTGACAAATATTATTCCAACACCCGCTTTGCCATGGAATGTAGCACCATCAAAATATATCTTCCAAGGAGGTTGAAAATCAATGACCATTGTATTTTCATTAGGTAGTTCATCAATTATATCTCAATCATTATGCATCGGGTGATTTGCGAAGAAGTTTGCTAATGCTTGTCCTTTTATAACTTTTTAAGCAATGTACACAATCTCAAATTGTTGAATCTAGAGATACCACCTTGCTAGTCAATCACCGTGGACATGTTTTGACCTCATGAACTTGATTGGATTTACTATAGAAACAAGATGAACAACATGATCTTCAAAGTAGTGCTTCTAACGTTTGAATTGAGAAGACTTGCACGAAACATAACTTTTCAACTGGAAAACTTTAGTTCATATGGTCTTATCATTTATCTTAAGTAGTAAAAGGAGTTCTCTTGTACCCTAATGTATCATATCAATGGCTTTCCAGGTATAGGAGATGCCAGAACTAGAGGCTTCATCAAGTAATCTTTGATGCTTTTGAAAGCATTACTACATGCTTGCTCCCATTCAAAGGGAACACCTTTCTTCGTGAGAGGCTGAATGTTTAGCATCTCCTAGCTAGATTCAAAATGAATCTCCTGTGATATGCCAACTTTCCTTGTAGAATTTTCAATTCATGAATATCTTGATGCTCGGGTATTTTCAAAATTGCTTCAACTTTGGTCTGGACAATTTTTATTCCTTGATTCGAACAATGAAGCAAAGGAACTTGCCAGAAGTAACTCCAAAGTCACATTTCAACCGATTCATTCTAAGTTGGTATCTTCGGAGAAATTCGATCACCATTCTCACTTGTTCCAAGTGGTCACTCCTCTTTATTGACTTCATCACCAAGTCATCAACATAGCATTCAGCATTCTTGTGGAGAAGATCATCAAATATAGTCTACATAGCACTTTGGTAAATGGCAGCAACGTTCTTCAAGCCAAAAGGCATCACCTTGTAGTAATAAATAACTTTGGGTGCGAAATGAGGTAAATTCTTCATCTTTTTAAGCCATGCAAATTTTATTATATTATAATGAACCATCCATGAAAGCCATTGCCTTGTAACCAGTAGTAGCATCAATCATAGTCTCTAGAATATGAAGTGGGAACTCATCCTTAAGGCAAATATTTCTAAGATCCCTAAAGTAAACACAAACTCGAATTTGGCCATTCTTCTTTCATACATGGACAATAACTGAAATCAATGTTGGGTATTTAACTTCATGAATGAAGACGGCTTCAATAAGTTTATTAACTTCATTTTCAATCAAGGGAACCAAGTATGGTCTAAAGCGTCTCTAAGCTTGCTTAATAGGAGAAGCGTAGTTGTTGACTGTAAGATGATGGACTATCACTTTGGGGTTTAAGCCAGGCATCTCTTTATAACTCCAAGCAAAGACATCTCTATACTCCTTAAGTATCTCAACATAAGAACTTTCTTCATTGACTGCTTAGTAGAGCACTTAGATATGTGGTCCTCGATTTTTCATCGGTGCCAAGGTTAATGTTTTTTAAAGTATTAACTGTAACCTTCAACCATTCTTCAAGTTCTGGTGGAGAATCTCTGCATCTTCATCTTCTTGTAGATCACCGTTGTCAAAAGATATATGGTAACCTCGAGAAATATCCTCCAATTTCTTGCCAACCTCCATTTGAGACAACATATATTGCTTGTTTTCTTTTGCAATAACATGATAATAGAGAGCCCACACTTTCTTTATTTTCATCATATTCATTGGTGTAGACGATAGTGTGTGTCTTTGCATTTAGTACCTCTCACATGAAACCACGTGTTTTGTTTGTCGCCTCATGCTAGAAGGAACCAAACTTTGGAAATCCTTTGAGAGCTTTTGGATTCTAGGAGAAATATGTGCTCTCATGCTCCGCTAAATTTCTTTGAAACTTGTTCTTCTTCTTCAGTGACGATAACCTCTTAAATATAAAAGTTCTCACTGTTGATATTCCAAGTTGATCGAAGACAGAAGGCTTGTTAGAAGTGGAAGATTCATCCTCCACAGTGATATAGTTATTGCTTGCCCTACTTATGGAGATAGGGACTGGAGCATATTGTTTGTATCTCAAACCTTCACACAGTTGTCTCCTGGTAGCTTATGATGGGAGCTTCCCTTACTTCAACGGCTCATCAGGATTGAATTCAGCCTTTGCATATAACTTGCAAGCATTTGGATCAAAATATTCATCTATATTCTTTGTAGGGAGTGACACATTTCGCAATGAATTCTAGCCCACAAACTTTCCAAGTAATTTTGAAGACAATTTTATTGTCTCAATTCGTTTGATGGGAAGAGTTAACCCCTTTGGCATATTACTTTGGAGATCATATGATTCACCTTCTTCTTTATCTTATTTTGGGACATAATCGATTACAGGAGTTATTGTCTTTTAAGAAGACACAATGTATCCTTTGTGAGATTTATTCGGGCTAGGCTGAGTTTCCTTAACAACGACTTTGGGTTTTCCAACTACCACATCAGGTATTTAAGTTACGAGCTCATCACTTTTGGTATTTGTTACTTCATTGGCTTTTATTACAACATATGGTTCTTCAACTAGAGCTTTGCATCAGCGAAGTGTGACTCGGCCTCAGTGAATGGCTTGATATTAGCAGCTATTTCCTTCTCGACCCCATCACATAGTACTTCAAACATTGCTGGTAGGTAGATAAAACCCACTCTATTCTCATGTATCCAAGGCCTTCCAAGAAAGACGTATGTGAAGTTGTTGCATCGATCACACACACCCATGCACTTGATTGCATATCTCCAATTTGATCACACTTATGGATATTTGACCCAATTGGTTGAGTCCCTAAATTATCAAGCGACTTTCTAAGAGTTCATCCATACGAATGCCAAGTTATTTCATAGTGCAAATTGGCAAGATGTTCACTGAGGATTCTCCATCAATCAAGATTTTATTCACCCTTTTATCGCGCATATAGCCAACCAAGTATAAGGGGTAACTATAAAGTGTCACCTAGTAGAAGGTCGTCATTTGTGAACGTGGCCTTTCATTGTAACCATTACGTTCTTAAGGAATAGACTCGGTGATTCTTTTCTGACTTTGGAGATGATACCAACGTGTAATGACCCGGCCAGTAATTTTGTGTATTTGAGCCCCGTTCCCCTATTTGATGCTTACCGTATGTGTATTTACTGTTATGTTACTTGCGGGAATGGTTGGTTTGATTTCGGGAAGGTTTTGGAGAGAATTGGAATACGTAGTTCCATTGTTGGAAGCTTAAGTTATAAGAGTTGACCAAGATTTGAATTTAATGTAAAAAACCTCGAATTCGTATTTTGATGGTTCCAATAGGTTCGTATGGTGATTTTGAACTTAGGCGCATGTTCGAATTTTGTTTTGGAGGTTCCTACGTGGATTTGGATCAATTTGGTGAAAGTTGGAAATCTGAAGTTTTGGAAGGTTTATAAGTTTGACCGGGAGTTCACTCTGAGGCTATTGGGGTTGGATTATTGTTTTAGAAGTTAGAATATGTTCATTATATTATTTGGGATATGTGTGCAAAATTTGGGGATAGTCTGAGTTGGTTAGGTATTGTCCGGAATGAATTATGAAAATTTGAAAGCTGGTTAGTTATTAAGCTATAATTGAGGTGCAATTTGTAGTTATGATGTTACTATGGGTGATTTGAGATCTTGAGCAGGTCGATCTAATATTTTGGGACTGATTGGTGTGATTGGAGATGTGTTTCGGGTGGATTCCAGATCATTTTGGAGCAAATTGGCATATCATGTCTAGTTTGATCGCACCTGTAGGGTTTTGTCCCTAGATGAGAGTCTACAGAAGTGGACATGAGGTCATGTAATCGAGGTTTTGGCTAGGCAGGAAAGTCCGCAGATGCGGCTATCTAAGCGCAGAAGCCCTGGCACAGGTGCGAAGATTTCTCTGCAGGAGCGCACCCGTAGAAGCATATGGTTGTCCACATAAAAGGAAGGTCAGGGATTAAGTGGTTTCACATCTGCGAGTATATTTCTGCAGATTCGATGTCGTAGAAGCGACAATTGGTCTGTAGAAGTGAGAATCGTTAGGCAGTGTTTTATGCGATTTTCACTCACTTGGATTGGGCAAGTGTTCTTAAATTGTATTTGATTGTTATGCATGATCCTATCATTGATTTTGACTTTTGGTTGGTAAAATCTAAGGGAGAAAATTGGGGATTTTGTAAGACATTTTGGAGAGTGATTATTTGGGATTTGAACCCAATTTGAAGTTGGATTTGGATAAAACTATTGTGACTTGAGTGGATTAATGATTGAACTAGGGCAATTGAGACATAATGATAATGATATTGAGGTGACGTTTATGCCAGTGTTACACCCCGTACATTCATGTTAGAATGAATTTTAAGTGAATCGATATAAGCCGGATAGTTTAAGGACCTTTACAAAGATAATGATAAGTTAACACATATGTTATGGAAGTATCGTGAGGGTTTGAGGCTAAACGAATCAAAGATGTTATAACCCATACTTTCAGGGTAAAATTAGGAGTACTTAATAAGCTAAGGAGGTCATGTTTTAAGGTATTTGAATCATATAATATTAGTCTGTTATGTTTTGAAATCAAACAAGTTGTAAAACAAAAATCGATAAAGTTGTCGCAAGATATGTTCATAATCTTACTGAAATTTGGGTCTAATGTCACTAAGATTCCTCTCAATATACTTGAAGTTACAAGATGATACACCTATCAAATGGAAAATATAGGATTCTAGTTTCCAACTCATTAAACCGTAGGTCAATACGACATAGCCGTAGAGAGATATTTGCATTTTTGCAAGACTGTGCAGGCAGCCCCTATGGGACCCACTTAGTCGGTGGCTGACTTTCACCTATTTTTATCTCATTTTTGGGATGAGCTTTGCTCATTATTCGACCACCATCCATGCTCAGACTCTCCAAACCCTCCCAAACAGTTCCCCCAAGGCTCCAAGCAAATTCCAAAAAAATACATACATAATCCAACATCAAAGTTAGCCAAAGATGAAGAATAACCCCTCTATGGTGTTGTGATGTAAATAAGGATGATGGGGAGCTAAGTTAAGCTTAGGGTTAGAATTGTATCTACTTCCTAGGGTATGTTTAACATCCTTTTGGTTGTGTTTAAGGTTAATTACATGTTGGTTGTGATGTTGGAGTGAAAGATTACAAGATATCACTTGAAAGGGGAAGATATGTTGTTATCTATTGTTGGATCACTTGAATGGAAATTGAGGAAAATAACTTGATTATTTTATGGTTTCTTTTGTTATGCATGTCTATATGTTTATCAAGTGAATTGATGAAAGAAATATATGAAACTTGATATTGGAAGTGAAGATTAGCTTAAGAGAAAATTAGCTCTTCTATGGTATTGTATTGCCATTGAGGGCTGTTGTAAGATAATTATAGCTTGGATTTCGACTTGAAGCTACTTTAGGAGGTAAGTATATTGTGTTCTTGCATGTGTTTAAGTTTATCTTGATGTTGATTAAGTTAAATGGATGGATTAGTCATGAACTAGTGAATAAAGTTGCTAATTGAAGAAAGGTTGAGTTGTGGACTATTTTCTTTGTTATAAATATATGGTATAAGGTTGGAATCATTGATGAATGACTTCATTATCATGTTAAGGATATTTTTAAGTTAAAGTAAGAAGTCTATAAAGGGTGATATGGGGTAGAAGATCAAGACAGCCTTGACTACAGCTTCAGTGTTGGTTTTGCCTTCGGAATTGGGATCATATATAGTTTATTGTGATGCTTTGCGAGTTTGCATTGGGTGTGCATCGATGTAGGACGGTAGGGTGATTGCCTAGGAATTATGCCAGTTCAAGCCCCATGAGATAAACTATCTAGTGCATGACTTGGAGTTAGCAGCTATTATTCACGCGCTCAAAATTTGGAGGCATTACATATATGGCGTGTCTTGTGAGGTGTATATGGATCATCAGAGTCTTCACCAATTATTCAAGCAAAAGGATTTGAACTTGAGGCAGCAACGGTGGTTGGAGCTATTGAAGAACTATAATATCACAATTCTTTATCATCCGGGGAAGGCCAATGTGGTAGCAGATGCCTAAAGGAGAAAGGCGGAGAGTATGAGGAGTTTAGCATTCATTCCAGTTGTGGAGAGGCCTTTAGCTATGGATTTTCAAGCTTTGGCCAACATGTTCGTAAGATTGGATACTTTAGAGACTAGTAGGATTCTTGCTTTTTTTTGTATCCAGTCATTTTCTTTTATGTGCATCAGGACTCGTTAGTATGATGATCCCCATCTTCTTGTCCATAAGAACGTGGTGCAACGAGGTGGTGCTAAGGGATTACCTCTAGGTGATGACGGTGTTTTACTGCTTTAGGGGTGGATTTGTGTTCCTAATATGGATGGGTTGATAGAGTTGATTCTTGAGGAGGCTCACAGTTCACGATATTTTATTCATCCAGGTGCTACGAAGATTTATCATGATTTGAAGCAGCATTATTAGTGGCGGAGGATGAAGAAAGACATTATTTGATATGTTGCTTGGTGGGTTGCTTCAGAAGATTGAGATACCGGAGTTGATTTAGGAGCATATTAGTATGGACTTTTTCATAGGTTTTCCACGGACATTGAGGAGATTTGAAGTTTTTTGGGTCATCGTGGACGGACTGAACAAGTCTGCGCATTTCATTCAACTCATGACTTCCTACACTTCGGAGCAGTTAGCTAATATCTACATCAGAGATATTTTCTGCTTACATGGTGTACCTGTTTCTATTATCTTGAATCGCAACACTCAATTTACTTCACATTTCTAGAGGGATGTTCAGCGTAAACTGGCATGCAGGTCATATTGAGTACCGTATTTTACCCTCAGACGGACGGATAGTCTTAGCGAAACATTCAGATTTTGAAGGATATGCTGAGAGCCTATGTCATAGATTTCGGAGGCCAGCGGGATCAGTTTCTTCCATTAGTGGAGTCTGCATAGAACAATAACTATCATTCGAGCATCCAAATGGTTCTATATGCGGCATTATATAGAAAGAGATATTGTTCTCCCGTTGATTAGGTTGAGCGGGGTGAGGTTAGATTGTCGGGCACAAATTTGGTTTGTGATGCTTTTGGAGAAGGTGAAATTGATTTAGGAGCGGCTTTGTATAGTATAGTACAGGCAGAAGAGTTGTGCTGATAGGAAGGTTCGTGATGTAGCTTTCATGGAGGGTGAGAAGGTTCTCCTCCGAGTTTCGCCTATGAAGGGCATGATGAGATTTTAGAAGAAGGACAATTTGAGCCCTAAGTAAATTGGTCCATTCGATGTGCTAGAGAGAGTTGGTGAGGTGTCTTACACACTTGCTTTGCCACCCAGATTATCGAAAATTCATCCGGTGTTTCATGTTTCCATGATTCGGAAGTACTATAAGGATCAGTCACATGTGTTGGATTTCAGCTCAGTGCAGTTGGATGAGAGTCTGGATTTTGAGGAAGAGCCGGTGGCCATTTTGGATAGGCAGGTTCGGAAGTTAAAGTCGAAGAATATTGCATCAATGAAGGTTCAGTGGAGGGGTCAACCGATCGAGGAGGCAACTTGGGAGACCAAGCATGATATGCGGAGCAAATATCCTCATATTTTTTCTATCCCAAGAATGATTCTAAACTCATTCGATGACGAATGTTTGTTTAAGAGCAGGAGAATGTAACGACCCGGTTGGTCATTTTATGTATTTGAGCCTCGTTCCCCTATTTGATGCTTCATGTATGTCTATATTTTATTATGTGAATTGCGGGGATCGTTGGTTTGGTTTCGGGAATGTTTTGGAGTGAATTAGAACACTTAGTTCTATGGTTGGAAGCTTAAGTTATAAGAGTTGACCAATGTTTGACTTTTTGTAAATGACCTCGGATTCTTAGGCATATGTGCGGATTTGATTTTGGAGTGTCCAAGGTAGATTTGGATCTATTTGGCGAATGTTGGAAATTTGAAGGTTCGGAAGGTTCATACGTTTGACCGGGAGTTGACTTTAAGGCTATTAGGTTCGAATTGTTGTCGAAGTTAGAATAGGTTTTTTTATGTCATTTTGGGACTTGTGTGCATAATTTGGGGTTATTCTGAGTTTGTTAGATGTGGTTCATCATGAGTTGTGAAAGTTTGAAAGTTGGTTAGTTCACTAAGCTTGAATTGAGGTGTGATTTGTAGTTTTGATGTTACTATGGGTGATTTGAGATCTCGAGCAGGTCCATGTTATGTTTTGGGACTGGTTGGTGTGATTGGACGGGGTCCCGAGGGGCCTCGGGTGTGTTACGGGTGGATTCCAAATCTTTTTGAAGCTAATTATCAGATCAGGTCTGGTGTGATTGCACCTGCAAGAATTAGTCCGCGTGTGAGAATTCGTAGAAGCGGACATAAGGTTGTAAAAGAGAGGTTTTTCTGGGTAGGTAAGTCCGCAGATGCGGCTGTCTGAGCGCAGAAGTGCTGGCGCACATGCGAAGATTTCACCACTAGGAGCGGAGCCACAAAAGCGGATAGTTGTTTGCAGAAGGGGAAGGTCGTGGAATTAAGTGGTTTTGCATTTGTGGAACATCCTCGCAGATGCGGTGTCATAGAAATGGTAATTGGTCCTCAAAAGCAAGAATCGCTGAGCACTGCACTTTTAGTCGAGGGTTTGGCTTATTTTATTGTATTTTGAGATTGGGAGCTCGGATTGGGGTGATTGTTTAGGCGATTTTCATCCACTTGGATTGGGTAAGTGTTCATAACTTGGATTTTATTGTTATTCATGATCGTTTTATTCATTTGGACTTTTGGTTGGTTAAATCTAAGGGAGAAAATTAGGATTTTTGTAAGAAATTTTGGAGATTAATTATTTGGGATTTGAACCCTGATTTGAAGTTGGATTAAGATAAAACTTATATATTTGGACACGTGTTGGAATGGTGATCGGGATTTGTGACTTTTGTCAGGTTCCGGGGTGCGGGACCAGGTTGACTTAAAGTTCAAGCATTATTACTTGGAATCAATTTCTATACGAGTGTTAGATGTTATTGAGTTATTATTGGCTAGATTTGACCTGTTCAATGGCCGATTCGAGAGGCAAGTGCTTTTTGGAGAATTGGTTCTCACGCTTTGAGGTAAATATCTTACCTAGGCATGGCTTGAGGGTATTTTTCCCATACATTTTGATGCTTGCTATGTGTTGGGGGTGACACACATACGTGGTGACGAGCGTATATGCGTGACAATGGTTATTCTTGATCCGGGTAGACCTTAAGCTATTATGTTCCTTGTTTTGCTATCATGCCTTCGTGTAACCATAGTTTCTCTACTTGTATGACTATTGAGCTATTATTCATGTTAGAAATCATGTATAGGCTATACGTTTTTCCGTTTGAGGGATGTTTGGGCTATTTTGCTATATTGAGCCACTTGCCTTGATTGTAATCGTACTTTTCAGTCATGATATTATATTCGCGTGTTATTTCACCATTTCTGTAGATTTCTTATTAGTTATCTCACATGTTGTTGGTTTCCTTACTTAAGTATTATGGGTTTAAGTGGATTTATGGCACAATGGTATAATTCGTGCGATATATTGATTTATGATACTAAGAGATATTGACATGTTGTGATTTGAGCGGATTAGTGACTGAACTGGCCCATTGAGCCGCACTAATATTGATATGGAGATGACGAGTACGCCAGGCTCCCTATTGCGTTGAGTTGTATTGATATTGAGGTGACGTGTGCACTACACCATTTGGGACTAGTTATGATGATCGTTGACTTTTGGTCCGATCAGCACTTGGGCTAGGATCCGCCCCTCCGGAGTCAGGTGATAACCCATGGTCTTTGGGCCCTGTGAGTGTTGGCACTTGGTATGTGCTGAGTGAGGGGCTTTATGCATGCCAGGCACCCGTACAATGTTGAGAGTATGCTTATCTAATGATTTCATTGTGGATTCATTTATTTTGGCATTGCTACTTGCCATGCAGGCATAGAGACGTATTTTCCTCATGCTAATTGATACCTTGTACTTTGAGATTGAGGACCTAGGTGATTTAATTGGAAAACATGCATCTTTCCTCTCAATGTGAATAAGTTGAACTTGTTATTATTGAGCTGCTTTCCCTTTATTATTATTATTATTATTATTATTAGCATTATTGTTATTCTTCTTCTTATTACTATTATTATTATTATTATTATTATTATTATTATTATTATTATTATTATTATTATTATTATTATTATTATTATTTATTATTATTATTATTATTATTATTATTATTATTATTATTATTATTATTATTATTATTATTATTTTGTTGTTGTTGTTGTTGTTGTTATTGTTGTTGTTGTTGTTGTTGTTTCTGTTGTTGTTGACTGTTGAAAGTAAGTAGCGAAATTTGCCAATCTCGTCATTATCTTCAATCCGGGATTAGGCTTGCTACTTGCTAAATACATGGGGGTCAGTTGTGCTCATACTACACTCTGCACTTTATATACAGATCCGGGTGCTGCTGATAGAGCTGATTGATAGAGAGTTGCATCGGTACCCGTTGGTGATTTCGAGGTAGTATTGTTATTTCTGTCCACATGCCTTTGAGTCATTTTCTTTATTTTTGTCATTATTGTTCATGTATTTTAGACAATATTTTATCGTTATTCAGATCATTATACTTACTCATTCTATATAAGGCTCATACACTCATTGACACCGGGTTCTGGGATGACATTTTAGTTATATCGCTATATTGCTTCAGTTATTTATCCTATCTCATTGAGACTTTTACTTATTGTTACAGAAGTTATTTTTGTATGCTGAATGTTGGCTTTCCTAGCAAGCAGTATTAGGCGCCGTCACGACTTTGGTGGAATTTGGGGTCATGACACAATGATAGATCATCATGCCGAACCAACATGGTAAGAGTTCCTCCAAAGCCACTAGATGTCATGGCTTTTGAGGGTGGTGCACCTCCACTTTTGCTTTCTTCAAATGCTTAATTGGATTTTGTTTCCTGTGTCCTTTCACTATTATTTTCCTTATTGGTTGTTTGATTAATTTTTTTATGCACTTGTTTTGTGGTGTCTACGGCGAGTCATCAAGTTCCAACCTTCATCATCAGGCTGATCAACTTTGGCTTTGTTATCCTCTGTAATTCTTCTTCTTTACCTTCTTCACAACTACATAGCTCATCTAGATTGAATGAGCCAAAGGTGATAGAAACTTGGTTCGCACTTGCATTCTCATCTTCAAGCATGATATTCTGTTTATGAGCTAAGTCCACAACTTTGTCCTTGAAAATAAAGCATTTCTCAAGAGGGTGACTCACAAGCCGATGATATTTGCAGTAATTTGGATCGTTAGTTTTCCCAGCGTTATTTAGCTGCTTCATCTCTGAAATCTCAATAAGCTTTAGCTCGAGGAGTTCTTCAAAAATTGGTGGCATATAAGAATCAAGAAAGGAATACTGTTTTTTGCATCTCTTTTAGAGTTAACTTTGCACTTGGCTTATCTTGTAAAGAAGTTGTTTTCATACTTTGATTGTTGCTCACCTTCGTTGTGAACTTCACAAGCAATATGTTGACATTCGTACCTTTTTTTCTTTCAGACATGGGCACGAACTTGCTCTATTTCTGGATATTTTACTTGTCATTAACTTTGAGAGGCTCATAGAGAGGTAACCTTTCATATCCAGTGGAGCTCGTGCTTAACTCTATGCCATGGGCACGAGTGGCGAGTTCTTCAAATGTACTAGACTTGATACCTTGCATGATGTAGCGAAGTCCCAAATGCATGCCTTCAATGTACATCTTTAAGACAAAAGCTTTGCTGAGCCTATCCTTGTTGTTGGGCTTGCATTCCTCCATTGATTGATAAAATCAATAACTGGTTCATCTTTCCATTGAGGAGTGTTAGTAAGCTCCAACATGCTCACATTACGGTTTCTTCCA
Source organism: Nicotiana tomentosiformis (assembly GCF_000390325.3). NCBI lineage: Eukaryota > Viridiplantae > Streptophyta > Magnoliopsida > Solanales > Solanaceae > Nicotiana > Nicotiana tomentosiformis. The sequence goes on from NC_090822.1 coordinate 43,612,560, forward strand.
TAAAAGCGATTGAGGAACTCCTGCACCAGTTAATCCTAACTATCAATAGATCTAGCCTCGAGGTATGTATACCAATCAAAAGCATTTTCCTTTAGTGAGCAGACGAACGACTTGATGAGGTAGTCTTCATAAGTCTTAGCATTATAGCATGTCTGAACAATGTATGCCACATATTGCTTAGGAATTTTCTTTCTGTTGAATTGTTAAAATTTGGGAGGTTGATAGCCAATAGACATCTTAAAGTATTTATCCTTGCACTATAGGACTTTGTGTATGTAAAGACGGACTTGACAACAATTAAAACGACCTGACCGGTCATTTTAAAAATTAGCATCCCGTTCGGTGGCTTAAGGTCTCGAGTAGCCTCGTATTACGTATTGTGACTTGCGTGTGTGGTCGGGTTTGATATCGGATAATTCGGGATTGATTTGGAAGGATGATTCTTATTTTAAAAGCTTAAGCGATGACTGAAGTTTGACTTTTATGTAGACGACTCCAGAATGGTGTTTTGATGATTCCAATAGCTTCCTATGGTGATTTTGGACTTGGGCGTATGTCTGAATTTAGATTTGGAGGTACGTAGGTTAATTCAATGCATTTTGGTGAAGGTTGGAAATTTGAAGGTTGGAATGTTCATAAGTTTGACCTGGAGTTGACTTCAATGTTATTTGGTTCAGATTGTTGTTCCGGAAGTTAGAATAGGTTCGATATGTCATTTAGAACTTGTATGCAAAAATTGGATTAATTCTGAATTGGTTTGGCTTGAATCGGATGCTTGGTTCGAAGTTTGAAGTTTATGAACTTAAGAGATTGTTCTTGATCGCCGATTCATGGTTTTGATATTATAATGTGTGATTTGAGGCCTCGAGTAGGTCCATAATATGTTTTGGGACTTGTTGGTATGTTCAGACGGGGTCCCGAGGGGCTCGAGTGAGTTTCAGTATGGTTTCGGAAAAATTCTAGGCCATTTTTAGTTGCTGGTTTTTGGCCACATGGGTATGCATCGCGATCGCGGACTTTGGGTCACATTCGCGAAGAGCAAATTGTTGTTTGGGCACTGTGAATAGAGATCGCGGAAGCCTTTTCACGATCGCGTAGAAGAAATTTTTGTTGTCACAGGACTAACTTTAGAAGCTTATATCTTGCAATCTATAAGAAATTTTGATATAATCTAAAAACAAAAGTTGTAGCCCTTTGTGTCTAGTTTTCAAAAAATTCAACCATTTTCTATTTAAAGTTTTGTACAAAAGGTTATGGCAATTATACTAGAGGTTGTTTGAATGAGTTGGTCAAGCTTGTTGGAATTTATTCATAGTGATCGCGAGAGCATGGCCGCGATCGTGAAGGCTAAAACTAAGCTAAAAGTTTTATTGAATCCCGATCGCGAAGAGAGACCCCTAGCAGTGCATTAAAACATCAAATGTCGGGATTTTGAGTTCATTTTCTTCACTTTTTGAGTTTCTGGAGCACAAGTAAGGCGATTTTGCAGGAGATAAACACCCAAATCTTGAGGGTAAGTAATTTTATCTTTCTTTTGATTATATATTTTGTTTTTCCATGGATTATTACACCTAAATTAAGGATTTGAAGAGAAGAAATTGGGGGGTATTGTCTAAAGTTTCCTAAAGTGAATAATTGAGTTTTAAACATCAATTCGGAGTCGGATTTAAGTGAAATTAGTATGGTTGGACTCATAATTGAATGGGTTATCGGAATTTATGTGTTTTATCAGGTTCCGAGGTTCGATCCCGAGTTTGACCTTTTGGTTGACTTTGAGTAAATGTGTAAAGACTCGACCTTTATTATTTGGAATTGTTTTCTTAGGAATTATTTGATGTTTTTAAGTTATTTTGGCAATATTCGAGCTGTCCGGAGGTTGTTTCACATGAGAGCATCATTTTAGGGTATTGATTTAGCTTCTTTGAGGTAAGTATCTTGCCTAACTTTGTGTGGGGGAACTACTCCTTAGGATTTGAGTTGTTTATGCTATTTGTGTTATGTGAATGCCATGTATGCGAGGTGAGGAGTACGTACTCGGGATTATATGTGGAAATTGACCGGTTTAGACTCTTAGGCTTCTTTCATGTATTTATTTGAAAATGTTAGCACATGTTATATCTTTCATTTGTCATGTTTACTCTCATATGCTTGATTTGAAGTTGTTGTTACCTGTCATATCCTTTACTTGCCAAGTTTAATCTTGTATGCTTTATTTGGAGTTGTTACCTCTTTTATTGTAATGTGACCTCCTTTATTATTGAGCTACTCTTAATTGAAATTGTTGTTACATTATGTCCTTTCGTTGTCGGGTTATTCTCATACATTTAGACATAGTTGCTAGTTCATGACATCTCTTTCATTGTTAGCTTATTTCACACACTAGAATTTGGAAGTTTGCCATTTCATGAAAATACCTTCATTATTCAGTTTCTTCTTAATCAATTAATTGGATTTGAAGTTATTGAAAGTCATTAATCTATTTTAATTAAAGTTGTGTTTAAAGGGAGTGTTGATCATTGTTAAGTTACTTTCCCGTTCATTTTGTTATTATTCAGATTCTTCACATCGTTGTGAGCGTAGTGAAGGTTTGGAACAAGGTTCTAGTCGATATGAGGTTATTTACAGGTACCGGGTTTGGTAATGTGTAGTTATAGCAGTCAGAGTTGTTGTTACGGGCATATGGGCGATGTATTACATCGGGTGGTCATACCTTATGGGTGCATGCATGAGTTGTGATAGCTGGTTGAGGTTGATACAGTGTGTTTATGCGAGAATCGAGTCTTTGGGAAATGATCGGATGGTGAAAATTTTGGTTTTAAGGCTTATCAGTGTGGGTGAAAGGAATAATCTTCAGTTGAGAGGGTGTTTTCGGGCTTATATAGATTGGGGTGACGTGGGATCACTCGCGTGTATATGTATGGTGAGTTCATTCACTGATTTCGTGGCTTCGGACCGGTTCTTGGCACGTTCGAGGAGGAGAATGTAATGACCCGACTGGTCGTTTTGAGAATTAGCATCCCGTTCGATGGCTTAAGGTCTTGAGTATCTTTGTATTATGTATTGTGACTTGCGTGTGTGGTATAGTTTTGTTTTTGGATAATTAGGGATTGAATTGGAATAATGATTCTAATTTTAGAAGCTTAAGCGGTAAGAGTTGATCGGAGTTTGGCTTTTGTGTAGACGACTCCAGAATAGTGTTTTGATAATTCGAATAGCTTTGTATAGTGATTTTGGAATTAGTCGTATGTTCAAATTTGAATTTGGAGGTCCGTAGGTTGATTCTATGCATTTTGGCGAAATTTGGAAATTTGAAGGTCTAAATGTTCATAAGTTTCACCGGGAGTTGACTTCGGTGTTATCGGGTTCGGATTGTTGTTCCGGGAGTTATAATAGGTTTGGTATGTCATTTGAAACTTGTATGCGAAATTTGGATTCATTCCGGATTGGTTAGGCTTGAATCGGATGTTTGGTTCGAAGTTTGAAGTAAACAAACTTAAGAAATTGATCTTGATCGACGATTCGTGTTTTTGATGTTATTATATGAGATTTGAGGTCTCGAGTAGGTCCGTAATATATTTTGGGACTTGTTGGTATGTTCGGACGAGGTCCCGATGGGCTAGGGTAAGTTTCGGGGTAGTTTTAGACAATTTCTAGGCCATTTTTAGTAGTTGGTTTTTGGCTATAAATGTTTACATCACGATCGCGGACTTTGGGTCGCGTTCGCGAAGAGCAAATTGCTGATTGGGCACTATGAATCGCGATCGCGGAAATCTTTTCGCGATCGCGTAGAAGAAATTTTTGCTGTCACAAAACTGACTTTGGAAGCTTATATCATGCAATATATAAGAAACTTGCAGATGATACAAATATAATAGTTGTAGCTCTGTGTTGTTGGTTTTTGGCCACAGGGGTTTACATCACAATCGCGGACTTTGGGTCGCGTTCGCGAAGAGCAAATTGTTGTTTTGGCATTGTGAATCGCGATCGCGGAAATCTTTTCGTGATCGCGTAGAAGAAAATTTTGCTATCACAAAACTGACTTTGGAAGCTTATATCATGCAATATATAAGGAACTTGCAGATGATCCAAAAATAAAAGTTGTAGCTCTTTGTGTTTTGTTTACATAAAATGAAATTGTTTGTCATTTGGAATTTTGTATACAAAGTTATAGCCATTATACTAGAGGCTTTCTGGAAAGGTTGGGCAAGCTTGTTAGAATTTGTTCATCACGATCGCGGGAACATGGCCGCGATCGCGAAGGGTAAAAATTAAGCTGAAATATTTTTGAATTGAGATTGCGAGGTTGGAGACCGTGATCACGAAGAAGGACCCCTGGCAGTGCATTAAAACATCAAATTTCGAGATTTTGAGTTCATTTTCTTCACTTTTTGTGTTTTGGAGCACAAGTAAGGCACTTTTGGAGGAGATAAACACCCAAATCTTAAGGGTAAGTAATGTTATCTCTATTTTGATTATATATTTTGTTTTTCTATGGATTATTACACCTAAATTAAGGATTTGAAAAGAAGAAAATGGGGGGGGGGAGGGGGTTTGTCTAAACTTTCCTAAAGTGAATAATTGAGTTTTCAACATCGATTCGGAGTTTGATTTGGGTAAATTTAGTATAGTTGTACTCGTAAATGAATGGGTTTTTGGATTTTGTAAGTGTTATCAGGTTCCAAGGTGCATGCTAGGGTTTGACTATTTGATTGACTTTCAGTTAATATGTAAAGACTCGACCTTTATCATTTGGAATTGTTTTCTTAGGCATTATTTGATGTTTTTGAGTTATTTTGGCTAGATTCGAGCTGTCCTGTGCTTGTTTTAGATGAGGGGGTCATTTTAGAGTATTGATTTAGCTTCTTTGAGGTAAGTATCTTGCCTAACTTTGTGTGGGGGAACTACCCCTTAGGATTTGAGTTGTTTGTGCTATTTGTGTTATGTGAAAGCCGTATATGCGAGGTGACGAGTGCGTACTCGGGATTATATGTAAAACTTGACCGGTTTAGACTCTTAGGCTTCTTTCATGTATTTATTTGAAATTATTAGCACATGTTATATCTTTTATTTGTCATGTTTACTCTTACATGCTTGATTTGAAGTTGTTGTTACATGTCATATCCTTTACTTGTCAAGTTTACTCTTGTATGTATTTGGAGTTGTTACCTTTTTTATTATAATGTGACCTCCTTTATTATTGAGTTACTCTTAATTGAAATTGTTGTTACATGATATCCTTTCGTTGTCAGGTTATTCTCATGCATTTAGACGTAGTTGCTAGTTCATGCCATCTCTTTCGTTGTTAGCTTATTTCACACACTAGAATTTGGAAGTTTGCCATTTCATGGAAATACCTTCAGTATTCAGTTTCTTCGTAATCAATTAATTGGAGTTGAAGTTAATGAAATTCATTCATCTATTTTAATTGAAGTTGTATTTAAAGGCAGTGTTGATCATTGTTGAGTTACTTTTACGTTCATTTTGTTGTTATTGAGATTCTATACTGTACCGACCCGGTCAGTCATTTTGAGTGTTTTAGCCCCATTCCCCCCATTTACTGCTCATTTTATCCTTATTAGATGCTATGTTGCTTGCCGGGATAGTTGGTTCGGTTCCAGGGATGTTTCGGATTGAGTTGAGACACTTAGTCTCAAGGTTGGAAGTTTATGTTGAAAAGGTTGACCGGATGTTGACTTATATGTAAATGGATCGGGAATGGAGTTTTGATGGTTCTGATAGCTCCCTTGGATGATTTTGGACTTAGGATTGTGTTCGTATAGTGATTTGGAGGTCTGTAGTTGATTTAGGCTTGAAATGGCGAAAGTTGAAAAATTAGAAATTTTGGAAATTGAGAAGTTTGACCGAGAGTTGACTTTGTGGTTACCGGGCTCAGATTTTGGTTCCGTGAGTTAGAGTAGGATCTTTGTGTCATTTATGACTTGTATGCGAAATTTGAGGTCAATCGGACGTGATTTGATAGATTTCGGCATCGATGGTAGAAGTTGGAATTCTTTAGTTTTCATTAGGCTTGAATTGGGGTGCGATTCATGTTTTTGATATTGTTTGATGTGATTTGAGGGCTCGACTAAGTTCGTATCGGGTTTTAGGAATTGTTGGTATATTTGGTTGAGGTCCTGGGGGCCTCGGGATTGATTCGTATGGGAATCGGGTTGAAATTTGGACTTGAGAGAAAATCTGGGTTGCTGGTGTCTGGTGTCATCGCACATGCGGGGTTTTGGTCCCAGGTGCGTGACCGCATAAGTGAGGGAATGGTTGCAGGTGCAGTTTCGACGAAGCTGGGCAGCGATCGCAGGTACGAATGGTTGTCCACACCTGCGAGGTCACAGATACAGAGAGGTGTCGCAGGTGCGAGATTGGGAAAGGAAGCTTGGGGGCGCAGGTGCGGAAGTATATACGCAGATGCGGATGCGCATCTGTGCATGAGAGACTGCAGATGCGGAAGTGGGCTGGACGTCCTGGATCGCAGACGCCTTGGAAAATCCGTAGAAGCGGCATCGCAGATGCGGTCGTGTGATCCGCAAAAGCAAAAGCACTAGGCAGATTATATTAATTCGAGGGTTCGTGATTTTATCATTTTTGGACATTTCAAGCTCGGGCTAAGGCGAAGTTTGAGAGGGATTTTGAGGGGTTTCTTAAGGTAAGTCACTTGTGATCATTTTTATTCAATAATATTATTTTCCCATTGAATTTCCCACCTAGTTTGTGTGTTTTTGTGACTTTTATAGGTTTCTGAGACGTAGGCCCGGGGGTTAAATTTTGAGTTGACTTTTTGACTTTTGATTAAGGATTTAGTATTTTCTTACTGAATTGATTCCTTTAGCTCTTGTTGATTTTATCGAACTGTTTGTGGCTAGATTCGACGCATTCGGAGGCCGATTCGCGAGGCAAGGGCTTATTGGAGTAGGGATTTGCACGATTTGAGGTAAGTAACACTTCTAAACTTGGTTCTGAGGGTATAAAACCCCGAACTACGTGTTATGTGATTGGTATTGAGGTGACGCACATGCTAGGTGATGGGCGTGTGAGCGTGCACTATAGGAATTGTGACTTGGTCAATCCCATGGAGCTGTATAGTTGAATAATCTTGTCGTTACCCGTATTTTCACCATATGTTAGAGAAGTTAAGCTGTCAATGATGTTAGAAATCATGCTTAGGCTACGTGTTGGTACTGTTGGGACCCAACGATGTCGTGTTACATGTTGGATTATTTGTTTAATTTTCCATTTTGTACTCATTCATAGTTATTATATGCATATCATATCTTTGCCTCTGTTGTCCTTTATTGATACATTATATCATCATTGTTTGGGCTGATTATCATGATTCTTGAAAGCACAAGAGACTGGAGAGATTGATGACTGAGTGAGGCCAAGGGCCTGATTGTGAGGATATTTATTGTCACGCCCCAAAACCGAGGAGCACGACCGGCGCTCAACTGAGTGAACCCAGCTGAGCAAGCCTATTAAATTTCCTTCTATCCAAACTCATTCATGAATAAAGAGAATATATGTTTTCATTAATCATACAATAAAGTGATCGTGTCTGTAATACCAATTTCTTACCAATAGTTTCTTCATTTAAAGTCTTAATTTCACACACATTTTTCATAATCTGAAGTGGAAATAGTAATTCAAACACAACATAACAAGTTTGACTTCCCCAGCACCAACATACAATCCACACTATGTCTACGGAGTCTCTATAGATAAAGAAGAGTACAATGATAATGCCGGCAACAAGGCCCCGGCTGTACCTCAAACAGAATATACAAGATACAAAAGATGCATGACCCTGGGATGAAGTGGGGCTCACCAAGTCAATTGGGAAGAAGGAGTAGTGCTATCAATGATCAATATCTCCTGCTGTGGAACCACCTGCATCCATTTAAAGATAGCGCCCCAGGCAAAAGGGGCATTACTACCGTCGAATAGCACTAGTATATATAACTAAACACCCACTCAATAGAACAAATAATACAAACAAGAATATCATAATATCAATGATGCCTTAATCAAAATCAAACCTCAATTTAGGATCAAGACGGTGTTCAATTTTCATATCTCATGTGGAGAGATTTTTAGTATCGACATACCATTGTCCACAATATCATTATTCACCATATCAGTACCACCGTACTCTCAGCACGGAGTCCGATCACGACCCGATCGGCTAGGCTATCTCCTTAGAGACATCGACCATAATTACTATCAATATCAATACCACCGTCTTTAACACGTAGTCCGATCACGAACCGATCGGTTAGGCTATCCATTAGGGACATCGACCACAATCACCATTTCAATTACAATTTCCAGCATAATCACCACTATGTGTGCGGCATGGTGTCCAATCACGACCCGACCGTCTAGGCTGTCTTATTTGAGACATCAACCTTTTTATATCAATCATCGCATTTCATATTACTTTCATATCTTTTCATTTCATTGGCACTAATGGCCATAATTATAAGATCATTCTTGGCACGTTGGCCATATTCAGTATTTCATGCTCACCTTTTCACTTTCAAACATCAACGTCATCATTACCAACAATAACAATTCAATTCAAGGTATGTAGTACACATGTGAGCAATTAAGAGTCATAAGGCACATAGAGATATTGTATAAAATTTGGCGTAATAGCCTTCATTTGAGCTTGACTTGAAGTCGAAACATTATTAATGCACACCCCATATTTTAACACATCCTCAATTGATAACATAACATAAATAAAGTATTTGGGATACTTGTTGAACATATATCTTTCAACGCAATCTTACTTGGAATAGCCAATTTTATAATGAACCACTCGGGACTTACACAATTTACATAATTATCATGGGATTCAATTCTAAGAGAAGAGTTTAGCCAACATACCTCAATTAAGCTTCCTTAAACTCTAAATTATTCCGAAATTATTAGCAACTTTAATCTATTGTAGAAATATAACAAATTGAACCAAAATTAGGAAGATGCTCATGGTTCTAGCTCATTTGAGTATTTTATCAAACACTAGATGTGCATTAAGGTTTCAAGGTCCTTTTATGGAGGATTCCATCATCCCACAACCCAATCTTTACAATTTTTAGCTCAACAATCTTCCTACACCCTTTGATAACACATGCATGTATAATAAAAAACCCTCATGCCCAAATATTATCTTGCTAATTACCCATTTCTAGACAAAATTCGAAATTGAGGGTTAGGGTGTAGAATCTTACCTCTAGGATGAAGACCTAGTGAGTTTCCCTTCTTAATCTTCCAAAACTTGAGCAAGAATTGAAGAACAATTATTGAAGAACACTTTCTCACTCTAGGGCACTCTCTCTCACTATAAAATGTCAGATTATAGCTCCAAAATGGCCCAAAGAGTGTATTTAACGAAGTAGGGTCAGGTTTTTAAAACCCAAAAATGGAGCTCCAGAACAAGGTCTGCGATCGCATAATCGATATGCAGACCGCATATCGATTGCATAATTGGTCCAAAATTTGGCAAACATTTGTCTGTGTTTGCGGTCACTATGCGGCCCGCATATCCATTCTGCGGTCGCATAATGAATCGTAGAACAGTTATGCGGTCGCATAGTCACCGCATAATTGCTTCAAAACTGACCCTCTCCCGCCTCACTTCTGCGGCCCACATAAATGCATTTTCCTGCCAAACATTTTCCTTTATCCGTCAGTGTATTGTTCGAAATATTATTTTCTAGTCCGGCACCATGAAACATTATTTTCTTTTTTCTTTGCAAGATTTTATGGAGTCTTACATTCTCCCCCACTTAGGATCATTCGTCCTCAAACGAGGATCAAAATGTGTTATTAGCATCTTATGCAACTCAGTTTTCATACCACACACCAGCAGCCCTAAATTTGACTAACTCCCTAAATTTCCAAACTTTTCTCCAGAGTTTCCCCTGTAAGTGGGCCTATCCCCCTGTCAGAGAGCCCCAGAAATACATCCTAACAGCATATACATAATCCAATGACATAACATAATACAAAACAACACCAACTGTGGCCTTATAAGCAATATATTTCCAGAAAGGAACACCCTTAACGCCAATTGTTCAAATGATACAAAATTCATAAAAGGTAAGTCGTATAATCTTCCTAGATCACAACTATATAAATACATGGTCATTCAAACAAATAAGGATACTTTTTCTTCATTTCTTCCTCGGCCTCCTAAGTAGCCTCTTCAACCTGTTGGTTTCGCCATAGCACTTTCACAAATGTAATTTCCTTGTTTCTCAACTTACGAACTTGCCGAACAATAATAGAAACTGGAATCTCTTCGTAAGTCAATTTCTCATTTACCTCAATAGTCTCAACCGGAACAATGAGTGTCAGATCTCCGACTACTTTCTTCAACATACACACATGAAACACCGGGTGTACCAATGACATCTCAGGTGGTAGCTCAAGCTTGTACGCCACCTCACCGATCCTCTGAATGATTTTGTACGGTCCGACATACCTCGGACTCAATTTCCCTTTCCTACCAAATTGCATTACACCCTTCATGGGGGAAACATTCAAGAATATCCAATCATCTTCTATGAACTCCAAATCCTTATGACGAACATCCGAATAGGATTTCTGACGACTCTGAGTAGTCTTCAACCGCTATTTAATGAATTTAACTTTTTCCATAGCTTGATACACGAGGTTTGGCCCTATCAACTCTGCTTCCCAAATTTCAAACCACCCAATGGGAGATCTACATCTCCTACCATATAAAGTCTCGAACGGTGACATCTGAATGCTAGCATGATAGCTATTGTTGTATGCTAATTCTATGAGTGGTAAATGATCATCCCAGCTACCTTTGAAGTCTAGAACACAAGCGCGCAATATATCCTCAAGCGTCTGAATAGTCCACTCTGCCTGCCCGTCAGTCTGCGGGTGAAAGGCTATACTAAGATTCACCTGAGTACTCAAACCTTGCTAAAATTTCTTTTAAAATTTAGCAGTGAATTGTGCTCCCCGATCAGAAATGATGGAAACTGGGGTGCCATGCCAGCTGACTATTTATTTGATATACAACTGAGCATACTGCTCCGTTGTGTCGGTAGACTTAACCGGCAAAAAGTGTGTTGATTTCGTGAGTCGAACTTCAATCACCCAAATTGAGTCAAACTTGCGCGGAGTGCGCGGTAATCCTACCACAAAGTCCATATTAATCATTTTCCACTTCCACATTGGAATTTCTATATTCTGTGCCAACCCACCGGGCCGTTGGTGTTCGGCCTTCACTTCTGACAATTTAGAAATCTTTCCACAAAGCCCGCCATATTCCTCTTCATATCATTCCACCAATAGACTTCCTTAAGATCATGATACATTTTTGTAGAACCTGGGTGCACGGAATACCTAGATGTGTGAGCTTCAGTCATAATTCTTTCACGGAGACCATCCACGTTTGGAACACATAGTCGCCCTTGGTACCTTAATGTACCATCATCCATGCCAAGAGAAAAGGCCATGGTCTTATGTTTATGAATCCCCTCTTTTAATTTCACCAACAATGGATCGTTGTATTGCTTCTCTTTGACTTCCACTACAAGCGATGATTCAGCCTTATTTTGCACAATTACCCCTCCTCCACTAGAGTCCACGAGACGAACTCCCAAACTAGCCAATCAGTGAACTTCCTTGGCCAATGGCCTTTGATATGCCTCCAAGTGAGCCAAACTACCCATGGATTTCAGGCTAAGAGCATCTGCCACAACATTGGCCTTTCCCGAATGATATAGAATATCAATGTTGTAGTCCTGGAGTAACTCAAGCCATCTTCTCTGCCTCAGATTCAATTCCTTCTGCTTGAAAATATATTGAAGGCTTTTATGGCCCATGAATATATCCACATGGACCCCATATAAATAATGACGCCAAATTTTCAATGCAAACACCACTGCCGCAAGTTCTAAATCATGAGTTGGATAGTTCTTTTCATGATTCTTGAGTTGCCTGGAAATATAAGCTATAACCTTTCCATGTTGCATTAATGCACATCCAAGACCAATTCTTGAAGCATCAAAATATACCACAAATCCATTTATTCCCTCTGATAGAGTCAACACCGGTGCCGTAGTCAATCTTGCTTTCAATTCCTTGAAACTCTTTTCACAAGCATCTGACCATTGGAACTTAATCGCCTTCTGTGTCAATTTAGTCAATGGGGAGGCAAGAGTAGAAAACCCCTCCACAAACTTTCTGTAATATCCAGCTAAGCCTAAGAAACTATGAATCTCTGTTGGAGTTATTGGCCTCGGCCAATTTTTCACAGCTGAAATTTTCTGAGGATCAACCTTAATTCCCTCACTAGAGACTACATGACCCAAGAATATGACCGATTCAAGCCAAAATTTACACTTTTAAAACTTTGCATATAATTGGTGCTAATGTAGGGTTTGCAGACTACCCTAAGATGATCAGCATGGTCTTCTCGACTTCGTGAATATACAAGAATATCTTCAATAAACACTATCACAAATGAGTTGAGGAATGGCTTAAAAACTCGATTCATAAGATCCATGAAGGTTGCTGGGGCATTTGTAATCCCAAAAGATATCACTAGAAACTCAAAATGCCCATACCGGGTCCTAAAAGCTGTTTTCGAAATATACCGCTCCCTGATCTTCGATTGGTGATACCCGGATTTTAAATCAATCTTGGAGAAGTACTTGGCACCTTGCAATTGATCAAACAAGTCGTCTATACTTGGCAGTGGGTACTTATTCTTGATTGTGACCTTATTAAGCTATCGATAGCCAATACACATTCTCAGTGACCCATCTTTCTTTCTTGCAAAAAGGACTGGTGCCCCAAGGCGACACACTTGGCTGGATAAAACCCTTTGCTAACAAATCTCTCAATTGTTCCTTTAGCTCTTTCAATTCTGCCGGTGCCATTCTATAGGGTGGAATAGATATAGGATATGTGTCTGGCATCACATCAATCCCAAAATCAATCTCCCTGTTTGGTGAGATCCCAGGGAGTTCATCCGGAAAGACTCTCGAAAATTCATTCACAACAGGCACGGACTCAAGTGTAGGTGCCTCAGTATCGGTGTCCGTAACCGGACCAAATGGTAAATACACCCCTTGTTGATTATTTTTGTGGCCTTAAGATAAGAAATAAAACTATCCTTCGGCACTACATTATCACCCTTCCATTCAATAACTGGCTCATTTGTAAATTCGAACCTAACAGTTTTGTTCCGGCAATCAAGTTTGGCAAAATATAAATAAAGCCAATCCATCCCTATTATCACATCAAAATCGACCATTCTCAATTCAATAAGATCGGCCACAGTGTCCTGACCACGCAACGTGACAACACAATCCCTATAAACCCGAGCGGCCAAAATAGATTCACCAACCGGAGTAGATACAGAGAACGACTCATGAAGTTGTTCCGGTTCTATCCCAAATTCCATAGCAACATAAAGTGTGACATATGACAAAGTAGAACTGGGATCAATAAGAGCATACACATCATGAGATTGGACAGTCAATATACCTGTGACAATATCTGAAGAAGCCTCTGAATTCTGGCGACCCCTCATAGCATAGAAACAGTTGGATCCTCCCGAACTCTGTGCTCCACCCCTAGCTGCACCACGCCCTGCGGGTGTTGGGGTGCCTCGAGCTGGAGGATGTGTTGCGGATGTAGTAGCTACAGAACTGGTTGGTTGTGCCATGCCCCTGCCCGCACCCTGGCGGGACGAACGATAATCCCTCCGAATATGACCCCTCAATCCACATCCGTAGCATATGGGTAAGTCTATGTAGCATATTCCTAGGTGCATCTTTCCACAATGAGGGCATGAGGGCCTCCTCTGCTGCTGGAATCTACCACCATGATGACCCTGTTGATAGGAGCCCCTATTACCCTGACTGGGCCTGAAACGGCTCCACTGCTGCTGCTGACTGGGCCCTGATGGCAGTGCACTAGCTGAAGACTGAGCAAAGGACTGGGATAGCCTTGACGACCCTCCTCCGAATGGACTTGCCACTACCAGAAGAACCACCAAAGTTGCCCGCAGACCGGGCCTTATTGCTACCCTCTCGCTCCATTATGTTCCTCAATTTGCGAGTCTCTGTTGCTTGAGTGAATAATATGATTTTTCCATAGTTCATATCATAATTCAAGGCAGCTGCAGCAGCCTCATTAATTACCAAGGGACTAAGGCCCTGAACAAGTCGGCGCACTCTAGCTTCCGTAGTGGGCAGCATGTAAATAACATACTTAGACAGGTACGCGAATCTCATATGGTAATCCCACACACTTAGGCTACCTTGCCTCAAGTTCTCAAACTTAGCAGCATGGGCTGCCTTAGTCTCGGAAGGCAATAAATGATCAATTAAGGCATCGACAAACTCAACCCACCTCGTCAGAGGGCTCCCTTCTTCACGGGACTCCTCCCATAGTTCAAACCAAGAATATGCCACCTCTTTCAGGCGGTAGGAGGCCAATTCCACTGCCTCTGTCTCAGTAGCACGTATAACTCGGAGAGTCTTGTGCATATCATTGGCGATCCTCCTCTGGGTTAGTACCCGTGAACACTGGAGGATCCAACTGGTGGAACCTGTTCACCCTGGAACTAGTAGAATCCCCTGGCTGACTGGAAGATGTGGGTGCAAAATTTGATCTCTGAGCCTAGGATGCCACTATCTGAGCCAACATCTGTATGGCTCCCCTAAGATCAACATCAGAAACACTAGAATCGGAAGCTGGAATTAGAGGTGGAATTGGTATATCAGTCGGAGGGACCGTTGCACCCTCAGTAGGTGTAGGGATAGGTGCGGTCTGATCAGTTGTAGTAGAATCAGGAAGTGTAGTAACTGGAGAAATATTCTCACTCCTCGGGTGCTCACCAGCATCATTTGTCACGCCCCAAACACAACATAACAAGTTTGACATCCCCAGCACCAATATACAACCCACACTATGTCTACGAAGCCTCTATAGATAAAGAAGAGTACAATGATAATGTCGGCAACAAGGCCCCGAGTATACCTCAAACAGAATATACAAGGTACAAAAGATGCATGACCCCGGGATGAAGTGGGGCTCACCAAGTCAGCTGGGAAGAAGGTGTACTGCTATCACTGATCAATATCTCCTGTTGTGGAACCACCTGCATCCATTTAAAGATGCAGTGCCCCCGGCAAAAGGGGCATTAGTATCGTCGAATAGCACCAGTATGTATAACTAAACACCCACTCAATAGAACAAATAATACAAACAAGAATATCATAATATCAATGAAAGCATTAATCAATATCAAACCTCCATTTAGGATCAAGACAATGTTCAATTTAATTTTCATATCTCACGTGGGGAGATTTTTAGTATCGATATACCATTGTCCACAATACCATTATTCACCATATCAGTACCACCGTACTCTCAGCACGGAGTCCGATCACGACCCGACCGGCTAGGCTATCTCCTTAGAGACATCGACCATAATTACTCTCAATATCAATACCACCGTCTTTAACACGGAGTCCGATCACGACCCGATCGGCTAGGCTATCCATTAGGGACATCGACCACAATCACCATTTCAATTACAATTTCCAGCACAACCACCATTATGTGTGCGGCATGGTGTCCGATCACGACCCGACCGGCTAGGCTGTCTTATTCGAGACATCAACCTTTTTATATCAATCATCGCATTTCATATTACTTTCATATCTTTTCATTTCATTGGCACTAATGGCCATAATTATAAGATCATTCTTGGCACGTTGGCCATATTCAGTATTTCATGCTCGCCTTTTCACTTTCAAACATCAACGTCATCATTACCAACAATAACAATTCAATTCAAGGTGTGTAGTACACATGTGAGCAATTAAGAGTCTAAGGCACATAGAGATATTTCATAAAATTTGGCGTAATAGCCTTCATTTGAGCTTGACTTGAAGTCGAAACATTATTAATGCACACCCCATATTTTTAACACATCCTCAATTGATAATATAACATAAATAAAGTATTTGGTATACTTGTTGAACATATATCTTTCAACGCAATCTTACTTGGAATAGCCAATTTTATAATGAACCACTCGAGACTTATACAATTTACATGATTATCATGGGATTCAATTCTAAGAGAAGAGTTTAGCCAACATACCTCAATTGAGCTTCCTTAAACTCTAAATTATTCCAAAGTTCTTAGCAACTTCAATCTATTGTAGAAATATAACAAATTGAACCAAAATTAGGAATATGCTCATGGTTCTAGCTCATTTGAGCATTTTATCAAACACTAGATGTGCATTAAGGTTTCAAGGTCCTTTTATGGAGGATTCAATCATCCCACAACCCAATCTTTACCATTTTTAGCTCAACAATCTTCCTACACCATTTGATAACATATGCATGTAAAATAAACAACCCTCATGCCCAAAATTTATCTTGCTAATTACCCATTTCTAAACAAAATTCAAAATTGAGGGTTAGGATGTAGAATCTTACCTCTAGGATGAAGACCTAGTGAGTTTCCCTTCTTAATCTTCCAAAACTTGAGCAAGAATTGAATAACAATTATTGAAGAACACCTTCTCACTCTAGGGCACTCCCCCTCACTCTAGAATGTCAGATAATAGCTCAAAAATGGAGCTCCGGACTAGGGTCGAGTTTTAAAAACCCAAAAATGGAGCTCCGGAACAAGGTCTGCGATCGCATAATCGATATGCGGACCGCATATCGGTTGCATAATTGGTCCAAAATTTGGCAAACATCTGTCTGTGTCTGCGGCCATTATGCAGCCCGCAGAACAGTTATGCGGTCATATAGTCGCCGCATAATTGCATCCAAACTGACCCTCTCCTGCCTCACTTCTACGGCCATTATGCGGCCCGCAGAGTGATTCTGCGGTCGCATAATGGACCGCAGAAATGCATTTTCCATCCAAAAATTTTCCTTTATCCCTTAGTGCATTGTTCGAACCAAAAAGTCTGAGCCGCGGCGAGCAAGCTCGCTACGAATAATTTCTACAATCCTCAAACACGTAAGCCTAGTCCGGCACCATGAAACATTATTTTCGTTTTCCTTTGCAAAATTTTACGGGGTGTTACATTTATGGGATCGGGTTGCATGCCGTAGCATGTTTATTTGTTTCATGCCATGATTGGTTTATTATAGAGCTTGGGCTGGAATTGCCCCTCCGGAGTCTGCACATCCACAGTGAGCGCAGGTACCAACTGAGTGCGAGTGCGAGTGTTGAGTGCGAGTGCCGAGCGACTGGGAGGATTGAGTGGCTGTGAGGATGGAGTGATTGTGAGGAATGAGTGATTGTGAGGATGGAGTGAATAGGAGCACTGAGTGACTGATACTTCAATAGTATGTATATGATTTCATTACTTTTTTTATACTTCAGTTGGCGTATATGACTGTCATGTAGATACCGAGATGTACCATATCTTGTTTTACAATTGAACTTGACATGACTTACCTGTTTGGGATTTAATTGTTAAACTTGAAAGAATGCCTACATTTCTGTATTGTAAGCCTGTAATTGAACTGTACCTGTAAAGCTCGTCACTACTTTCAGCCCAATAGATAGACTTGTTACTTACTGAGTTGGTTGTACTCACTCTACACCCTACACTTCGTGTGCAGATCCAAGTGTATCCGGACATGGTGGTTGCTGATTCTCAAAGTTTACTGTCATTCGAAGATATTCGAGGTAGCTGCCCTAGCGTTCGTAGACCTTGACTCTCATCCCTTTACCCTCGGTCTTATTTATTTAATTTCAGTTTTCTTAGACAGTATTTAAAACTTGTATTGTATAGATGCTCATGTACTCATGACACCTTATTTTTGGGAACTTCTGTATTGAGTTGCGACTGTTTTATCAGTTTTATGAGATTTTTATTTATTTAAACCTATTTTAGCATATCTTAAATTTGAAAGTATTGGAATTGTCTGAGTAGTCGGTTTGCCTAGTACAATGAAAGGTGCCATCATGAGAGGTTGAATTTTGGGTCGTGACATATACACATTGTGTTTGAGCCGCGGGCTATGTGATATGGTGATATTTGTATCATTGTTCGGGAAAGTTTGTGGCCTATGGGCACTTGTGGTATGAGTTAATATATCATGTTGTTGTGATGTTAGCATATGTGAATTGTGGTGTGGATTGGTTGATGTTATTCTGAGCATAAGGGTGGCATCTCACTGTTGTTGATTGTGCGGAGTAATACGAGTGACTATTGTGTTATTGTCCGAGCGGAGCGATAAAGGTGACTATTATGCGGAGTGATATGGGTGGCTATCAAAGTGATATGGGTGGCTAATGATATTGTCAGGGCGGAGTGATACAGGTGGCTATCGGAGAGATAAGGGTGGCAATGCCAGGGATGATGATATTCGTGTGATGGTGTGATTTTCCTTATGTATGTTATACACCTTACGTGACCTGTTGTGTTGATTCAATTAGCAACTCGATGTCTGTGATATCACTTGTTGATTTGGGCTGTAATATTACACTCGCACAAGCATACACCGTAGCATGCCATTTATACTAGTTCAGGAGTATGAAACTTGACATTTACTGATCATGCCCATGTATTATTGCATTATCTGCTTTCATTGTGATATTGGACCTATGATCATGCCGGGAGGATTGTGATTGTGAGCCTGTGATCATTCTTGGCGAATTCTGATATTGGCACGTGAGTTATTCGTTCGGTGGTGATTAGAAATGTGGGCACAAGGTGTCGTCAACATATGATTTTGGTTTGAGACTCGTGAATTTTGATTATTAGATGAGGTATCTCGGAGTAATTCGTTGTAAGACTTGTGTCAGAACGTCTTGATTAGTTGATTGTCATTTGTTCCCTTATATGTTCTCGGGGGTACTTTAACGGTGTTTTTATTTCTTTAATGCTTATATCATATGTTGATTCTTATTGCCATCCCTTGATTTCTGTTTTCATTATTATCTTTATACTTTTATATTGCACAGGTTTTTTTTACTAGTAGGTGTCTTGACTTGTACCTCGTCACTACTCCACCGAGGTTAATCTTGATACTTATTGGGTACCGACCGTGGTGTACTCATACTACACTTCTGCATTTTTATTTGTGCAAATCCAGGTATTTGTGATATCGGACTCAGGCAGAGTTAGCTTATCTGTCGCGAGGGTTCAAGGTAGAGTTACTTGGCCGTCGCAGTTTCTTGGAGTCCTTTCCTTTTATCGTACTGTGAGCTTACAGTATTGTATTCTAAGTTTTGAGATCTTTCCATGTATTCAGCTAGAGTTCGTGACTCTTATTTTATATTCGGACAATATTGTCGCATAGGCTTATTTCATATTTATTTCGGTATTTATATAAATCTCTTATTTAAAATATCATGGTTAAATTGGCTTAATTATTGTAAGTAATTGGCTTACCTAGTCATAGAGACTAGGTTCCATCACGACGCCTAAAGCGGGATTTTGGGTCGTGATAACAACTTCGTAATTTTCTTTGATAGTCTCTTCAATGAACTCATTCAGTCGATTGATTGGAATCATCTCTTCCGAAGAGACTGGTATTTCCTTGGTGGATGTTACTTGTCTTGTGGGAGGATCAATCTCTTGAACCTTTGGGTGCTTAGCAGGTGCATGGTTGTATTCTCTTTCTATCAAGACTTCTACCCTATATGTTAACTTGTAAATTCTAGCATTCTGATTTTGCATGCACTTGGTCAAGCCAACAATTGCTTTTGTCAAGTTTGCTAGTTGCTCCTCCATAGATGAAGCGCTCGTCATTATTGCTTGCATGATTGTCGTGGACGACGTATAGTAGCATAGATTCTCACATTGATTGATCCTTGATTGACTCACGTTATGCAGTGTAAGTGGGGAGGATCTGCCACTTGAAGTACCATCATCTTCCTTCATATCAGAGTTCTTAGATCTAGAGAGGTTAAGCAGAACTAGAGACTCCTTAATATTTTTAGAAACATTTCTTCCTCCTTTCGATACATTGGTAAAGAATATTGCTCCCTTTGAGGATGAAGATCTAAAAATAGGAGTTGATGCGGATGACACTTGGACTGATTGTTGTCCAAGCAACCTTGCTTTGCTCCTTATAATTGGTCCAAGGCTTCCAAAGATAACACCGATGATGTTTTCCACATTAGCATAGAACTTGAAATTAGTAGCCTTAGAGAAAGTTTATTTGAAGTTGATATTCTTTGAAGTAATTTTGATGTTCTTGTCCTTTGATAATGATATGAGTGTCCCATTGTGCGTGCCAAAATTTGTAGATAATAAAATTCATATGAAGAAAATAATTAAAACTGAAAAATATATTAAAATAATTGTAGTATTTTATTTCAAATAATTCGAGTGTTACAATCTTTATGATTCCTCTAATTCTTCTTTCCAACAGTAAACAAAATAAATTCAAGGACCTTAGAATATTGATCCTGAATTTGAATTTGATAGATCCATCAGGAATGCCTTGATGGTCGTCATGAATAGTGATTTGGCTATGAACAAGTGGCCTTGATCTTGAACGCTTTGTATTTTATTTGACTTCGTTCTTAATCTTGAATACATAAAATTTGTGTTGAAGTTCCTGGGTGCTTGAAGACTTGCAGTTTGTAGAGAAATATAGCATTTGATCCACGAGCTCCTTGTGTCTTTTTGTTTGACCTTAGCTTCTTCTTCTTAAATGAGAGAAGTAACCCTTCATATAAGTCTGGTTGGAGTGGCCTTCAAGAAAGGCCTTTGGACCATAAGCTTGGTCTTCATGGGCCGACTAGTGAGTAGAAGATATTAGCACTGAAATTGAATATATAAAGTGAAAAGAATTAATTCACAAAACAATAAACAATTTGTTCTGTATTGAATTTTATTTATAGTCAGAATTACATAATTTAAAGCTTGTAGTCACACCTCACATGCTATATGATGAGTGTCTGGCGTGTATAAAATTTTTACTCGTACTCTGTCAAATTATAGTATAGAAAGATGTCGAAACCACAGAGATTGGTTTATCTATTCTACAGACGTTTCTTGTTTTAATTACTATTTGAGAAAATCAGGAAGAGTTGAGTTGTGAATTAACTAACTAAAAATGCATGAATAGAGCAATAAAAAATATTTTATTTTTCACAAATATAATAAAAAGGTGTTGGGATCATGACTTCACTTAATATTTCTATTATATAATAGATAAAATTATCCTTCAATTTCTAATCTCATAAATGTGTAAATGTCTCTCACGATTATATTTATATATTATTACTTAAGTTGAACAATTAATTGCAATCCTCTCGGTTATACAAATTAATCGTCAAAATAGTAATATTAAAGAGCCAGAAATATATGCTTAAACTAAAACTGGCTCTTTTTAGTAAGTCCCTTTCGGTTACCCTACTTGTTATAACTGATTACTACAATATTCGCCTCTTTCGATTACAAATAAGTGTAGAATCAATTTTAACATTTAAGAGTTAGATGTCACTAAATAAAAGTTAACATCTATCAATACCAAAATTAACTATATTAGTCTTCCGCCTCTTTCGATTACAGAATTAGTAAGAAGTTAATATGTAGTACGAAATAGATAGATGTTAACAAATTAAATAACACCTAGCTATAAAGCAGATAAAATTTAAATGGAAAAAAAATTCAGCTCAAACATGTGAAATTGAGGGATAATATCTACTATTATATAGAAATATTAAGATCCGTCATTCTCCAAACATAAGAAAAGTTACTCCATAATGGAGTTAGTACTGACAACGGAAATATTCTTGCCCATTAAATAAGAAAATGGAAAGAAATATTCAAGAGAATAATTCTCCCTATTTAATTAAAAATAGGTTCTAGAATAATTTCCAATATTATAATTTATTCGAAACTAGAAATGAATACATTGTAATAGCTAAAAGAAGAAAAAAAAGTACTGAAAGAAGCAAGGAAAAGAAGAAGCTCTCCTCTTCTGTTTTGTGAGAAGCTCAATGTAGCTCTCCTTTTCTCAAGTTGGCAACTTGCATGTGCTTGTAGTTGTAAAGTTTGCTGAAATTTAATACTCCAAATCGGCAAGTGAGCCATTTGCTTGGATTTTTTCATGTGCACAAATACTTTCATCATTTGTAAAGCTGCATACATCACTTTACTTTTAACTTTTCATCATTATAGTTCTTCTTTGCAAATTTGAAAAGTTAATTTTTTCTTCTCATTGTTCCTTTTTGTTGTTAGTTTAATTATTTCCTGCAAAGAAAAAAAATATATTAGTACTGAAAATTAGATTCCAGCTCAACTTTTGCATGATATTTTTCTCTTATCACTATAATGTAGGTGTAAGTTGCAAGATGATTGACTTAGTCTGATTATTGTAAGGTTTTCTCTTCGTCTCCAAAGTAGAGACTTAATTTAAGTATATGAAAATTGATTAGTTAAAAAATAGAAAATTAGTAAATTAAATAATGAAATATATTTGAATGTATATATTGATTTAGTTAAACTTAAGAAGATATGTAAAATTTTTAATAATAGATATCTCCACCAAAAACTAGATTAATAGGTTAAAGTCAATATATATATATATTACTGTAGCATTATAAATGTACAAGAGCTAGAAGTAAAAATATGACATATTGAAAATAAAGTATTGCTAACAATTTGAAATAGTAAGATAATTTGCATATTTGTTGTTTAGAATTTAATACCTTTGTTATCTTTGACATATTAATTTTTTATTTGATTACTGATTTACTTAAGATTTAAGTCTAAAGGATGGATTTTATTTATAAAGTAAAAATACGACTCAACTAAGCCAACCAAGTGCATTGACCAACTTGGCCGAGCCTAAGCTTTAGCAGCACGAAACTTTGCTAGGAATAGAACCAAACTCGGCTTGGTTATTCTTAAAGTTAGGTGAGCCACACCGAGCTAAATAAGAAGAAACAAGTTGGGGTGAGCTGCCACGAATAAGTGGCTACCCTTTGTGGGTTTTAAGATTTAGTTATTAACTTAATTTCATCTTGCATTTTAGGAGTATTTTACTCTAACTAAAAACTTGTATATTTGTGATTGAAATATGTAAAAAAAATCCAAAAAGAATCTATTATGAGTAGACTATAGCCTTAGTATTTAGCTCAACCTTAACACTTCACCAATTTCTTTCAACTCCAACAAAAAGAATAATCTTTTATCAGTTTCCATAAACTCAACCAAAAAATTTAATTCTTCTCCTATATTTGTTTGTTATTTTGTGACTTGGGATGGTTGGTTTGGTTTTGAGAAGGTTCAGGAGTCATTTGGAAAACTTAGTGTCATTTTTAGAAGCCTAAGTTATAAGAGTTGACCAAGGTTTGACTTGTAAGTGAAAGACCTCGTATTGGTAATTTGAGGATTCCAATAGATTCATATGGTGATTTTGGACTTGGACGTATGTTCGAATTCGGATTTGGAAGTTCCTAGGAAGTTTTGGTGCTATTTGCCAAACGTTGGCAATTTGGAGGTTTGGAAGGTTCCTAAGTGTGACTGAGGGTTGACTTTGAGGTTATCAGATTCAGATTATTATTTCGGAAGTTGGAATATGTTCATTTTCTCATTTGGGACTTGTGTGCAAAGTTTGGATATAATCTGAATTGGTTAGGCTAGAATCAGACGTGTGGTTTGAAGTTTTAAAGTTAATGAACTTAAGAGAAGTTCAACTTGTATTTTGGACGTCGATTCTTGGCTTTGATGTTAATTTCAGTGTTTTGAACCTTTGGATATTTTTGGAGAAGGTATTAGGACTTGTTGTCATGATTGAATGGGGTCTCGGTGAGCTCAGGTGTGATTCGGGGTTGTTTCGGACCATTTTCTCTTTGTTTGAAGTTCCTTGTTTTCGGATGTCTAGCAGTGCTTCGCAATCGCGGAGCTTGACTCGTGATCATGGAGAAAGGGGAGAT
Source organism: Nicotiana tomentosiformis (assembly GCF_000390325.3). Classification (NCBI taxonomy): domain Eukaryota; kingdom Viridiplantae; phylum Streptophyta; class Magnoliopsida; order Solanales; family Solanaceae; genus Nicotiana; species Nicotiana tomentosiformis. The sequence goes on from NC_090822.1 coordinate 43,636,509, forward strand.
GGCAAGTGCTTTTTCTTCTTTGCGTTCGCGAGGAAAGTATCATGTTCGCGAAGGGATGGAAGTAGAATCTTCGCGTTCGCGTTCAGAGATCGCGCTCACGGTAGGGATGCGCCAACTAGTAGATTACCTTACTTATTCGAGGAATGAGTCCCACATTCGCGTAGGCTTAACGGGGTAGTGCAACATGTTCGCAGAGTGGGATTCACGTTTGCAGAGAGTAGTTTTCAGCTGGGCAGGTTTTGGCCCTCGCGATCGCGACGAGTCTACCTGGGCAGAGTACTTAACCTGAGATTTCGGGACTTTTGCCTACTTTATCATATTTAGAGCCCAAGATTTCGAGAGTGGGAGATTTTAAAGAAAAAATTCACTACATCATTGGAGCTAAGCAATTTACACTTGAATTTGACTTGATATCACGTTTTTATATAGATTTCTACACCTAAAAGCTTGGATATTAAAGTAAATTTGGAGGGTTTGGCAAAATTTTTGAAAAGTGAATAATTGAGATTTGAACCTTGATTTGTAGTTGATATTGGATGAAACATGCATATTTTGGAATGGTTGTTCGGAATTTGTGAGTTCTATCGGATTTCAAGGTGCGAACCAAGGTTGATTTTGTATGTTTGACTAAAGATTCGAACTTTATCATTTGGGATTTATTTCTATGGCTTCTTTTGGGCATTATTGAGTTGTATTTGACTATATTCGAGTCATTTGGAGTCAGATTTTTGACGATTTGGCGTTTGGGTGATGTTTAGCTTGTCGGACGGAGGTAAGTCTCTTGGCTAACCTTTTTAAGAGGAAAACCCCTAGGATTTGACTTGATTGCTATATGTTTTAGGTATTCGGGGTTGTGTGCGGGGTGTCGAGTGTATTTGCATTTACCATGTTTTTATCATAAACGGGGTTGTATTTTGGTACTTTATACCTTGCTTTTGTGTAATGACTCGACCGGTCATTTTGAGCTTTAGTACTTAGTTTAGCGGTTTGAGACCTTGAATAGCTTCACATTATGCATTACGGATCGCATACATGGTTGGTTTCGATTTTTGAAAGGTTCGGAGTTGATTTGGGAGAGTAATTCTCAATTCGGAAGCTTTAAGTTGGAAGAGTTGACCAAGATTTGACTTTTGAGTAAACAATCTCGGATTCATATTTTGATGGTTCCAGTAGGTTTGTATGGTGATTTTGAACTTTGTCATGTGATCGAATTTGGATTTGGAGGTCTCTAGGTTGATTTGGATCTAATTGTCGGAATTTAGAAATTTGAAGGTTTGGAAAGTTCATAAGTTATATCGGGAGTTGACATTGATTCTATCGGTGTTAGATTATTATTCTAGGAATTAGAATAGGTTCATTTTGGTATTTGGGAGTTGTGTGAAAAGTTCGGGTTCATTCCGGATCTGTTAGGCTTGAATCAGACGCTTGGTTTGAAGTTGGAAGTTTATGAACATAAGACATTGATCTTCATCGATGATTCTTGGTTTTGATCTTAATTATGGTATTTGGAGACTTTAGATAGGTTTGGGTGACATATTTGGACTTGCTGGTATGATTGGTCGGGGTCCCGCAGGGCTCAAGTGTTACACCCCATATTTTCGTACGTGAGAGTACATCATAAGTCAATTGATGTAAGCTCAGAAATGAGATCGTCTTTGAAAGTACATAAAGTAAGTTAATCATACTACCTTGGAGGTTACAAATCTTTAAGATAATGGATAACAACTACCAAGAGGGTTGAAAGGCTTAGGAGCTAAGCACATTAAAGAAAATAAGTTTCGTCGAATGTCGACAAGTTGGGAATGTTATAACATGTACTTTTGGGGTGATACTAGGGTTCTTAACATGATAAGGAGGTTATGTTATGGGTTATTTTAGTCGTATGATAGTCGTGTGTTACATTTTGAAGTCAAGCAAGTTTTGGAACAAAAGTTGGCAAAGGTCATCACAAGTTACATTCATAATATGCTGAATATTAGAACAAATGTAGCAGAATGTTTCTCCTAATATTCTTGGAATTATAGAATGATCCATATATCAAATTGAATATCTACGAGTCTAGTTTCTAACGCATTAAACCGTTCATCGATACGACATCGGAGCAGAGATATATTTGCAGTTTTGCGAGACTGCGCAGACTGCATAGATGACAAGTAGGTGGGTCACTAAAGCTTTTTGAGAAATACCTTTCGTGTGTTATATGAGGTCTTTTTGGGACATATTATATACCCAATTGAAGTTCTTGGAATTTAGTTTCCAACTCTTATATCTGTTTGTTCATTCGACATCCGAATAAAAAAGTATAAGCGTTGGAAGAAGGGCCAATGCTAGGGTGCCAAGTAGCACCTTTTTGATATTTATATCCCTTGTGTCGTTTCTTTCTTCATTCTTCCAGAGACCACGACCAAATAAGACCCATAAACTTACCCTTAAGCTCTCTACAAGGGTTTCAAAGAAGATTAACATCCCGGGTATGAAATCAAAAAGTGATAACATTAGAACGATCCCTACGGCGTAAGTATCGCTATATCGCCTCTCTTTTTCTTTGTAGTTTGAGTTTTGGAAGGTATTTAATAGTTAAGAAAATTCCTACTTTCTGTATTTAAGATTTTAAATATCAAGGAAGGTTGATAAATTCGTTTCCTAATAGTTAGAGCTCATGGAACGGTGATCGAAAGCCATGAGTTCGAGTTATTCGACTTGTAGTGGACTGTTTTGTGGGCTGTTTCGTGTTGTTTTTGGTCTGTCTATTTTGCTATTGTTTAATGGAGTTTTGGAGTAGAAATGGTGTGGAGAAACACCACATAATGGAGAAATGGTGGATTAGTCGTTATTTGTAATATGTTCGTCTTTGTAACATTTTTGGGGTGTTTGACACAATTATAGTTGTCGTTTTAGGTATGAAGTGATTGGGGTGTGTTAGGCTGTTATAAGCTAAATATAACATGGATTTCGACTTGAATCCACTGTAGGAGGTAATTATATTATGTTCTTGTATGTGCTTAAGGTTATCTTAATGTTGATTAAGTTAAATGGATAGGCTAGACAGGAACTAGTGAATAAAGTTGCTAATTGAGGATAGTTGGAATTATGGATTATTTTCTTTGTTATAAATATATGGTATAAGGCTGGAGTTCTTGATGAATGACTTCATTATCATGTTAATGATACTGTTAAGTTAAATTAACAAGTCTATAAGGGGTGATATGGGGTATATAGGTTTCAATCAGAGCTTGTCGCTCGTCGTGATGTAGTTGTAACTTGTTGTTGTTATATGGTATCTTGTTATTGATAATTATGTATTACTGGATTGCTCTGGTAATTGTTGTTGGTATATGGTATTGGAGGAGGCTCTTATTACAGTGGAGATGCTGCCCAAATTTACATAAGCGAGCTACTAGTTTAAGTTGCAGACTTAGCCTTTACTCAACACTGATTTTGAATCTCTTTATGCTATGGTAGATTGAGTTGAGTTGTTTGAAGAATTCCTTGGAAGGTATTAAGGACTCAATGGAGTTAAGGTATGTTAAGTCTATCCCTTCTTTTCTTTTGTCATGATCCATATGATGCAACGAAACGAGCAAGCATGCAACTTTCACAAATGATTCTATTCCTAGAAGTACTAGGGTTGCCTATGTTCTTGATTCCCCATATGTCCTACTATCATATCGTCTATTCATGGGTCTTATGATATTTCAAGAGATCTTATTCACTTACTTTCTTATGCATTGCATTCATTTATACATGTACATTGGCCCATGACCAGATGGCATTATATACACATATATTATATGTATATGGGGTATAGGGAAAGGTTATGGCGTTATATACGCACCTCCACCTGATCAGTTGGCATACTTTAATGATTTCGCCCACAGAGGCCGAGATGATATGATGGGTTGCCCTCAGAGGCTTGATGATGTTATGTACACATATACCTATGTATGATATGATATTTATATGCATATGCATGATGTTATAAATGTTTCATGATTCACAAAGTTATTCAGACTTACAGGTTGAGTTCTTTACTCCATGTTTCTTTCATGTCTTTTATATACTGCTTTCATGCCTTATATACTCGGTACTTTATTTGTACTGATGTCCCTTTTGCCTGGGGACACTGCGTTTCATGCCCGCAGGTACCGATAGACAAGTTGAGAGTCCTCCTAGTAGGCTATCAGCTCAGCGAAAGGTGCTGGTGCACTCCACTTGCTCCAGAGTTGCCTATTTGGTCAGTATGATTTGGACATGTATTGATTAGTATGGCGGGGCCCAGTCCCAACCTTTATGACGTTTAAGCACTCTTAGAGGCTTGTAGACATATCTCATGTATATGGATACTTGTATGGCCTTGTCGGCCTATGTTTTGAGTATACAAATGATCATGTCGGCCTTATAGGCCCGTATGTCACATGTATAAGTTTGTATTCCATGTTGGTTCGTCCTATGTCAAGTATTCCCTTATGCTTTATTCTGGTTATATCATGACGGCCCTGGCCCATTTACCCATGATGGTATGATAAAAAAGATACGTTACGTTGGTGCTCGGTTAGGTAAGGCATCGGGTGCCCGTCGCGGCCCATCAGTTTTGGTCAGCAACTTTAACAAATGATTCTATTCCTAGAAGTACTAGGGTTGCCTATGTTCTTGATTCCCCATATGTCCTACTATCATATCGTATGTTCATGGGTCTTATGACATTCCAAGAGATCTTATTCACTTACTTCCTTATGCGTTTCATTTATTTATACATGTACATTGATCCATGACTAAATGGCATTATATACGCATATGTTATATGTATATGGGGTATGGGGAAAGGTTATGGCGTTATATACGCACCTCCACCTAATCAGCTCGCATACGTTAATGATTTCGCCCAGAGAGGCTGAGATGATATGATGGGTTTCCCTTAGAGGCTTGATGATGTTATGTACCCATATATATATGTATGTTATGACATTTATACGCATATGCATGATGTTATAAATATTTCATGATTCACAGAGTTATTCAGACTTACAAGTTGAGTTCTTTACTCCATATTTCTTTCATGTCTTTTATATACGACTTTCATGCCTTACATACTCGATACTTTATTTGTACTAATGTCTCTTTTACTTGGGGATGCTGAATTTCATGCCCGCGGGTCCCGATAGACAGGTTGAGAGTCTTCTAGAAGGCTATCAGCTCAGCGGAAGGTGTTGGTGCACTCCACCTGCTTCGGAGTTGCCTATTTGGTTAGTGTGATTTGGACATATATTGATTAGTATGGCAGGGCCCTGTCCCGACTTTTATGACGTTTATGCATTCTTAGAGGCTTTTAGACATATCTTATGTATATGGATACTTGTATGGCCTTGTCAGGCTATATTTTGAGTGTACAAATGATCATGTTGGCCTTATAGGCCCGTATGTCACATGTATAAGTTTGTATTCCATGTTGGGTCATCCTATGTAGAGTATTCCCTTATGTTTTATTCTGGTTATATCATGACGGACCTTCTGGCCCATTTACCCATAATGGTATGATTAGAAAGATACGTTATCTTGGTGCTCGGTTAGGTAAGGCATTGGGTGCCCATCGCAGCCCATTAGTTTGGGTCGTGACATCAGGTGAGCTTCTGGGTGGTTTCGGACCATTTTTGGTTGAGTTTTCCATACTTGATATTCTGGTGTTATGATATTCTTCGCATTCACGCCTTGGCTCACTGGTGATTTTTACATCGCATTCGCGATGAAATGGTCACGTTCTCTTAGTTTTGTTGCCAGGCAAGGTTTGGCCTTCGCATTCGCGTGGGTGGCATCGTGTCTGTGTAGGCCTAAGCAGTGTGGTTTATCACGTTTACATAGGAGGCTTTGCATTCGCAAAGCGTAGCTGGAGGCAGTTTGACCTTCGCAGTCACGAGAATACTACCGCGATCACGTAAGGTAGTGTCAGGCAGTGCATTTAAGTTTCCATTTTCGGGCTTTTACCCATTATTTCATATTTTGAGCTCTAGACTTCGAGAATAAGATATTTTTAAGAGCAATTTTACTACTACATTGAAGGTAAGCCACTTTCACTTGGATTTGGTTTTATATAGTGATTACCCATGGATTTCTACACCTAAAACTTGGAATTTTGAAAGGAAATTTGGGGGTTTATCTACACTTTAAGAGTGTATTTTGTGGATTTGAGTACCGACTTAGACTCAATTTTGGGAACTAATTACATATTTTGACTCGGTAGGTTATGGGTCATCGAATTTTTGTATTGGTTTCGTATTTCGGGGATGTGGGGATTAGTTAACGTTTGTTTACTTTTTGGGAATTTCTTCAAAGATAGAAGATTTATAGAGTGGGATCGCTTCACATGGCATTTTTGACTTCCTTGGATGATGTAGCTTGGATTTGCACAATTGGAGGGTTTGATTAAAGTTTTGACGCGATTCGAGGTTGAAGACTCGCCTGAATGAGGTAAGTAACTTGTTTACATTTGGTTTGATTGTAATTGCCCCATTGGCTATAATATTTAATGCATGTTGGGGGTGACACACGTGCTAGGTGACGGGTGTATGTGCATACACCGTGGCTATGCATGATTCGGGTAGACCTTAGGCTATTATGTGCCTTGTTTTGCTATCATGTCCCATTACTTCTGTGTTTTCTCTAATTGTATGACTACTTGAGCTATTCTTGTTACTAGAAATTATGTCTAGGCTATGTGCGTATATGTTTGAGATATGATAGGGATATTCTTGTTATATTGAGATGTTTGCCTTAATTATAGTCATATTCTCAGTCATAATGTTACATCCGCATATTATATCCCTGTCTCCGTGCATTCTTTATATATTATCTCATATGCAGTTGATTCCCTTATATGTGTGACACAGTTTGAGCTGCGTGTTGTGAGAAGTGAGCATTCGAGACTTGAGCGGCTGATGACTGATCTTGGGCAACATAACCTATTTGATATCGTTAGTGAAGTGACTCGTACGCCAGGCCCCATGTTGGGATGAGTGGTATTGATTATGAGGTAACATGCACGCCAGTCCCCTTATTGGGCTAAGTGAAATTGACCGTTGACTTAGATCTGATCAGCACTTGGGCAAGGACCCTCCCCTCCAGAGTCAGGTATTAACCGTGGGCGCAGGCACACAAGTCATATATATGTTTGATAAGGAACTTGTGTCAGGCACCCGTACAGTGTTGAGTGTGTATATATGTGTGTGTAAGGGTCCATGCGCTTTGAGTCAGGCACCGTGGGCGTGCCGAGAATACAATTAAGGGGGTACTTTGTGCCAGGAACTATGAATATGCTGAGATTATGTACTACTTGATATTAAAAATGTAATTCTTTGTTAATTTGGAATATATAACTGACACACAGACGTAGAGTTGTATTAACCCTCGTGCTAATTGGTAAATTGATGTCTCTACTTGATGTTTAAAGCTTGATATCACAATTTTCTCTTGTTAAATAACTTCTAAGTGAATTATGTGGAAGTTGATGCCTTGACTGTTATATCTAAAAAGCATGCATATTTCTCATCTTGTTGTGTTAAGTTGAGCTTGTTGTTTTTCTCTATATGCTATTATTATGTTGTTATTGATGATGTTGGCTATGGAAAGTGAGCATCGGACCTTGCTAAGATCGTCACTACTTTCATCGGTGCTACTTATTGAGTATATCGGGTCGGTTGTACTCATACTGCACTCTGCACTTTATGTACATATCCAGGTCTTGTTGTGAGAAGTGATTGCTAAGGAGTGGCACAGGTACCAGTCTTGGAGATTTTTAGGTAGCTACTATTTCCATCCGCGGGCCTTGAAGTCTGCTTTCTCTTAGTTCATGTTATTATTGTTTTATCTTTCAGATAGTGTTGTATTTTAAGATCTGACTCTGTATTTAAATTCTGTAGCGCTTATGTATTCAGTGAAACCAGATCTTGGAATGGTTTTTAGTTGTATTTTTTGTATTAATTTTAGATATTTATGATTACTCTGCTATTGCGACTATTACTTACTGTTTTTGAAGTTTATTTTCACATGTTTGTTGATGGCTTGCCTAGCAAGCAGTGTTAGGCGATGTCACGGCTCCAATGGTATTTTTGGGTTGTGACAAGTTGGTATTAGAGCACTAGGTTGCAGAGGTCTCATGAGTCATAAGCATGCCTAGTAGAGTCTTGCAGATCGGTGCAAAGATGTCTGTACTTATCTTCGAGAAGGTATAAGACTTTAGAAAACATTCCCTTCTTTGATTCCTTGTCATACGATATTATCTCGGATTGAAGCATATTTTCTGTTCTTTCCTACTCATTTTTACGCGATATTCAGTACTCGATATCAGTTGGGCACCGATGAGCTTTGATGATGATACATGCATGGTGCAGGATGTTTTTACCTTGTGTATGAGGTCATACGACTATTTCGCTTTATAGATGAGTTGTCATTTACTATAGCCCTAGTATTGTGACAATATATTATGATAACTCGTGCATTGGTCTTGATGTGATATCGATGCAGAAGGGTAGGGTAATCACTTGTGCTTGTAGCATTCCCAGCCCCGAGAGAAGGACTATCCGGTTCATGGTAGGAGCTTGGCATTTGTTCCATCGAAGGCGGGGCAACTGGGCCATGGATGTTCAGGCCCTGAACGATAGATTTGCGAGAATGGGCATTTCTGATTTTAGCAGAGATCTCGCTTGTGTTGTTGTGCGGTCATCCTTGTTTGAGCACATTAAGGATCGTAGTATGACAGTTTTTATTTGTTCGTCCTCAGGGACATGGTGTTGCGAGGTAGTGCTAAGGAGGTGGTCCTTAGTGTGGATGGTGTGTTGCGACTTCCCGTTGCACTCCCAATGTTGATGATTCGAGGTAGATGATCCTTTAGGAGGCTCGTGGTTGTGGTATTCTATTCATCCAAGTGTTACAAATAAGTATCGTTATTCGAGGCGGCATTATCGGGCAAGTTTCAAGGTGTTTGATTGCCAGCAGGTCGAGAATGAGCGTCACAGACCGAGTGGTTTACTCCGGAAGATGGGTATACTCATGTGGAAGTGAGAACGAATAATTATGGGTATTTTGGTAGGGTTACTGTCACGCCCCTTTTTCTCTCAAAAGCGGGTCTCAACATGTGACAACTCTTTTAAATGGGTGTTAAAAGAGAAAAGTCGCCACCTAACGATTTTAAGGTGCGTTAGGGCACCTATTTGCAAATAACTCAGATTTAACTAGTTCGCATCACCAAATTTCGGGTAAGACTCAAATTACCTCAAAGTGAAGGGGTTAGGCACTCTTCGAGGTCCACAACTGTGGGTCCCGGCCGAAGTTTACACTATGTGATATTATCGGATTACTATTGTCCTAAGTGATCATATAAGTGAGGGAAGACAAGGAATTTAAAGGTTCTATTATGAACAGGTGCAAAGAAAATCGGGAAACAATTAAACGATATAGATAATCAACACAAATATTTAGAGTCTACAAGGTACAACTTAATTATTCTACATTCAATGTTTAAGTGCGAACAATAAACATATAAAGGAGGGGGGTCCTAAGTTTTTTAGCCTAAAGGATCACCCATTGCAACATAAATAATACTTCACAACTCCCTTAAGGTAGGGGTTGCTCATATTATTCAGTGGGCACAGACTATCATCTCCTGCAACCTGATTACTATGTTAAAGTTGTTTACCTAAAGGCGCTCTAATTCAATTCTAGGTCGCGTCCTATGCGTGCACTACCCGTCCTATGCCTATGGTCGAGGAGGCTTTGGACCTGCTATTTGGGGTGGTTCTAGACTCTACTTAGGATGCTCAAAATGATAAAACTAAGAGCGCATTCAAAACAAATAGGACTTCACATAAAGTCAATAAATGGCTTAAGTTGGCCTCCACACGTAAACAGTAAATGCACGCAGGCAGATTAGGCAGTAGACGGTTTTTAGAAATAAGACGCATTAGACTCGTTAAGTCTTATAGGCATGGTTTCTATGTGATTCTGAATTTCAGTATTCTACAGGCGACATTGCAGCTTAAGACTAATGAATTTGTAGATTAAAGGTATTTCAAACCTATAGGCATGATATCTAAATTGTTCACACAATGAGGTAGTAAGACTGTTCGAAAGCTCAGGGTTAACGATGTTTGATTTATAGACGATGTCTAAGACGAGTAACAATATCCTATAGGCAGGATTTCTAACAGTTCACAATTGGAATCGATTTTATAATACTATATCCCTATAGACATGTCATCTAAGCGTGGCAATACAATGAATCAATAAAAATAATTGATTAGTTGATTAAGATCCTATAGCCATGATATCTAGATGAGCAGTGTACTAAAAGAAATAGAGGCGATTGATTGATTGATTAGTTGGAGCCTTATAGACATGGTATCTAGATTAGCGCAACATGTGTTATTACATCCTATAGGCATGTTGTCTAAGTGTGCACAATAGTAGTCATAGAAATAAGTATAGCAAATACTTAAACTAACATGCTTTGAATGGCGTACGAGTATTAGACAGGTTGAGTGAAGTGTGTGTGATTCCTAGAAGCATGATTTCTATCGGTGTATAAAAATAGAGCACGCTAAACAAAAATAGCAAACAAAGCACATAGACCCTATAGACATGTTCTCTACCCTTTTATCTAAGAATAGAGTATACCTGTTACCCCTTTTCACTAATTTCCCCATCATTCAGTTTTGCAAGCTATTACACATCATTTTAAATAATTACAGGCCCAAATATAAATATAGAATAACCCAGTAACACATCTGGGCCTTCAAATAGGCTTAGGACTTCATACGGACAGCAGGCCCAAACTCCAGGTGCAGACATTATACGAACCCTCGATACCAAAGGCAGGCCCAACATACCAGGCCCAAACAATTCAAATGATTAAGCTAAGGGATGCTAAATTCAGCTATACAGGTAATAGAACTACTCTAAAAACGGTAACTAGAAACCATTCTAATCAGGGCATATAAGCAAGACCATGCTTAAGTTGGGAAACATACAAGACACATATAAGGCAAGTTTATGCTTATCAATCCAGAAATAGAGTTTAAGGGCAACATGATTATTTCAAACAAAGTTTCAAAACAAAGCTTGGTCCAGAACTATCTTAGAGAGCTTTGGGTAGGGGTTTGAATATGAAAGCCAGAACAGGTGAGCTACAACCTTAGCATGGAAGCTTTAACATGAGAGGCTAATGAGAACAACTAACTTGTAGAGCTTAACATGTGAGATGTTCAGGCAAATACCAATCACCCCACAAAGGTTTTACATCCAGCAGATACATGGAAGATGAGAAGAAGCCGACTTTCAGGTAAATAAGGCAAGCATGCATCAGATTAAGAGGGACAGGACTTATCTTAATAAACTAGACATGTATTGGAATTTACCCTAGGAGTCTTAAATGATCAGTGAGCACACAACATTAAAGCAAAGAAACAAGTCTACCTAGGCATTGTAATAATATTGGCATATGAAATTCATATAATCACAAGTTGATTCCAGGGAAATAGCATGTGTACATGAAAGACTCAGCAAAGATGCATTCCAATAAGTTCTGAGCATGCATTAGTTCCCTAGGAGATTCTAAGTCATAGATTCATGATAAGCAACAGTCTTTATGTAACCAACTATACTTAAACATGAAGATAAACAAACAATCAAGTTGGACATCTACAATGGGCATGCATTAAAGCTAGTAATGTGAAGGAAGAGCATATTAGGCTAAGCACTTAGACAATGTCATCACATAATTTGCAGAAAAATAACAGGTAATACATAAGGGATTCAACAGGAAGAAAGCAATTCTGAACAACATCAATCAGGTTTAATTGCAAACCAAGCAAACGTCATGAATCAACTTAGCTAACTATGTGAAAATCAAAACTAGAAGAAAGTAGAAACTACAAGTTGGCATTAAGACAAGCAGGCTTGCGCACGAAGTGGCATAACATTAAATATCCAAAGGAATCCCAGTAATGCTAATGCACATAACATAAACACAATCAGAGTGAAGTAGAATTACGATAGTATAAAGTACTAACCAGTTGCGAACAAAGTAAACAAAGAATAAAGAACTCAAAATCTCAGGAATAGCTGTAATTATTGGAGAACGATGAAACCCCAAATCCCCAGTGCTTTAGACTTCACAAGAGCCTCAAAGTGGACTCCGAGCAGTGCTTTCACTGGAGGAGGTTAATGAACAGAATCCGTTGGCCTTGGTTGTCAGCCGGCCAAAATCAAAGTCTCAGAATAATATAGAATGAATGAGAGGGGAAATTAAGCAAACATAAATAAGGAAAGAAGAAAATACACATGCAATCAGTAAAGTAACCGGAAAGGAAAGAAATTGAACTCTAAACACTAGTTAGGGTTCAATGCTTAATATCGGCCAACTGGTATAAAGAATCAGGCCTTTCTTCATGTATATGGATGAAATATTATCCAAATATTCAAGATTGAGGTCGATTCCAGTCCGATCTAGGAGATGGTACTTGCCAAAATTGGGCAAGTACCTAGGTAATACCACAAACACGTGACCAGTAGCGGAGGAACATAGAGAGGGATTTAAGGGGGAGGCGGCTAGGGATTTTCAGAGAAAGAGGGAGAGTGGAGAGCATTCAGAGGCGACAGCTTATAGGGGAAACGGGTAGGGTTTTTGGAGATAGTTTATGGATCATTGATGAGATCAACGACCAAGATTAAAAGGGAGGTGGGGCGGGTCGTTTAAACAGGTCGCGACCGGGTCGTTTTAAAGAGGGTTATTTGGTTTGGGATGGGAGCTATTGGGCTGAGGTGCGGGGTTTTGGGCTATTGATTTGGTCTAAAAGATGGCCTGGCTTGGGCCAGCCTTTAAAAATATCTAAAATTAATAAAAATAAAATTATTAAAATATCTAATAGATAATAAAAACTATTATTTATGAAATAAAATACTTAAAAATGATAACTAAATATTATAAAAACACATAATGTTATTTTTTCATAACTAATATAATAAATGCAAATATTTGTAGAATATAGGTTATTATTGCAACTAATATAGATAATAGGTAAAAAATACAAATGTAATTATGTAAAAATTAGGCAAAATATTATAAAAATGCATGTAGGTGCAAATAGTAAATTTAGAAGATTAAATCACCCAAAAATAATTTGAAGGGATAATTAATAAATATTGAACAATTTAAATGCAAGAAAATTAATTTTAAAAATTATAGAAAATACTTATTTGGCTCTTGTAAATTAAGTAATGACGCAGAAAGTGATATTTTGAAAGAATATATAATATTTTACAAAATATGAGGGCAAAATTGGGTATCAACAGCTGGCCCTCTTTACCCGGGAATGATGATAAAGTTTTTCGAGTAATGAAAATGATGACCAATTTTGTTTGAAATGATGAATGTGAATTTGAATGTTACGGATATTCGAGATAAATGTTTGAGTACTCTAAGAGCGTGAGTACTTGAGGTTATCATTGAGATGCATTACATGTGACATGTACATTTGACATGTAGATATAGAGATGTAACATTCCTCGTATCAGTCATACTTGGCATATTTTATCCATGTTGAGCTTAAACTATTAAACTTGAAAGCATGTCTATATTTCTGTACTGTGTACAAACTGATTATGAGTTTTCTCTGAGATATACTGTCATTCTTCCTGTCATATCTGTACTGTTATGAATCTGGATTTGGACTGTACCTATCTGAGCTCGACACTGCATTCAGCCCAAGGTTAGCCCTGTTACTTATTGAGTACATTGGGTCGGTTGTACTCATACTACACTCTTCACTTTGTGTGCAGATCCAGGTACTTCTGGATATGACAGCTGCTAGCTGTGGAGTTTCATTTGCTTGGAGACTATTGAGGTAGTTGTCTTGGCGTCCGCAAACCTCGACTCTCATCCTTTTTAGTTTATTTGCACTATTCTATCCTTCTAGACAGTTGTTTTTAGTAGTTAGACTATATTGATATTTAGATGCTCATGTACTCAGTGACACCTAGATTTTTGGGGATTTTGTATTGAGTCGCGGTACTTTCTTATTAAGTATTTATGAGATTTTCACTACTAATGTTATTTCATTATGTTTTCAATTTAAAGATACGTGGTTAATTGTGACTTTCGGCTTCCCTAGTATTACGATAGACGTCATCATGACATATGAGATTTTGGGTCTTGACAAGTTGGTATCAGAACCTAGGTTACATAGGTCTCACAAGTCATGAGCAGATTTAGTAGAGTCTTGCGGATCGGTTCGGAGACATATGGTGACATGTCAGGGGCAGCCTTTAGATGATGAGAGGCCTATGAGTTGATCAGGCCAGCCGGTGCTGCACAACTTATGTGGCACGAGTTCTCCGTTCTCTTCTTGGAGAAGTTTGTTCCACAGACCCGCATGGAGGAATTGCGTAGGTAGTTTGAGCAGCTACGTCGGGAGGGTATGTTCGTGACCTAGTATGAGATGAGATTTTCATAGTTGGCTCGTCACGCGATCTAGTTGGCTCCTAAAGAGAGGGAGAGGATTAGGAGGTTCATTGATGGCCTCAAATATGAACTGCCCTTTGTCATGACTCGAGAGATTGCATTAGGTGCTAGGTTCGACAAGGTGGTCGATATTGCTAGACGACTAGAGCAGGTTTGTAGTCAGGAGCGTGAGGAGAGGGAGGCCAAAGGGCCTCGTGGTGTGGGTGGTTTCAGCGGTGTTTCTTCTGAAGGGCAGTTCACCACAGTAGGGGTCATCCTTATAGGCCCGCTCAGATGGCTCGTCTCTTTTATCGTAGTGCATCGGTTAGCGACGGTTCATATAGTGCCTGTCCGGGTCAGTCATCTCTTAGTGCCCTCCCAGCTTAGAGTTTATCTTGTGCTCCATCAATTCAAGGGTAATCTGTGCCAGGTCCCTCTAGTAGTTATTCTGGATCTCGAGGTCCGCTTCAGTACCTGCTGCCATTGTCAGAGCGGGGGTTGCTTTGAGTGTGGAGAGTTTGGTCATGTAAAGAGGTATTGTCCCCATCTTTTGGGAGGTCCAGTTCAGCAGTGGAGTGAGGCTGCGACTTCCACACCATTTACTTCACCACTCGCTCAGCCAGCTCGGGGCGGGGCTCATGCAGCTATATGTCGCCCTAGAGGGTAAGGCCGATCAAGTGGCGGTCATGCTCGATGCTATGCTTTCCCTGCCAGGCCAGAGACTGTTTCTTCATAAGGAGTGATCACAAGTATTGTCTCAGTATGCCATAGGGATGCTTCTATATTATTTTACCCTGGTTCCACTTATTCGTATGTATCATCATATTTTGCTCGTTATCTGGATATGCCCCGTGAGTCCTTAGTTTCACATGTTTATGTATCTACACCGGTGGGCGATTATATTATTGTGGACCGTATGTATCGGCCGTGCGTGGTGACCATTGGGGGATTGGAGACTAGAGTTGATCTCTTATTGCTTAGTACGGTTGATTTTGATGTGATTCTGGGTATGGATTGGTTGTCCCCATGCCATGCTATTCCGGATTGTCACGCTAAGACCGTGATGTTGGCTATGTCGTGGTTACCTAGGATCGAGCGGAGAGGTTCTCTAGACTATGTTCCCAGTAGGGTGATTTCATATATGAAGGCCCAACAGATGTTTGGGAAGGGATGTTCGTCATATTTGGCTTTTTGTGAGGGATGCTGGTGCCGATACTCATACAATTGATTCTGTTCCGGTAGTGCGAGACTTTTTGGATGTGTTTCCTGCAGACCTTCCAGGCATGCCACCCGATAGGGACATTGAATTTGGTATTGAACTGGTGTCGGGCACTCAGTCCATTTCTATTCCTCCGTATCGTATGGTACCAACAGAGTTGAAGTAATTGAAAGAGCAGCTTCAGGAGCTTCTTGATAAGGGGTTCATTAGGCCTAGTATGTCACCTTGGGGTCCACCGGTTCTATTTGTGAAGAAGGATGGTACTATATGGATGTGCATCGACTATAAGCAGTTGAACAAAGTTACAATTAAGAATAAGTATCATTTGCCGTGCATTGATGACTTATTTGACCAGCTTCAGGGAGCTAGAGTGTTCTATAAGATTGATTTGAGGTTTAGGTATCACCAGTTGAAGATTCGGGACTCGGATATTCTGAAGATGGCATTCGGGGCCCGCTATGGTCACTATGAGTTCCTTGTGATGTCTTTTGGGCTGACCAATGCCCCAACAACATTCATGCATCTGATGAACAGTGTATTCCAGCCATATCTTGATTCATTTTTCATAGTATTTATTGATTATATCCTGGTGTACTCACGTATCTAGGAGGAGCATGCACAACACCTGAGAATTGTACTACAGAGGTTGAGAGAGGAGAAACTTTATGCCAAGTTCTCCAAGTGTGAGTTTTGGCTCAGTTCGGTGGCGTTCCTGGGGCATGTGGTGTCCAGTGAGGGGATTAAGGTGGATCTAAAGAAGACAGAGGTGATTTAGAGTTGGCCCAACCCGTCTTCAGCTACTGAGATTCGGAGTATTCTCAGCTTGGCTGGATATTATAATCGCTTCGTGGGGGGTTTCTTGTCCATTGCAGCGCCTTTGACCAGGTTGACCCAGAAGGGTGCTCCATTCAGGTGGTCAGATGAGCGTGAGGAGAGCTTTCAGAAGCTCAAGACTGCCTTGACCGCAACTCCAGTTCTAGTTTTGCATTTGGCATCGGGTTCTTATACGGTGTATTGTGATGCTTCTCGGATTGGTATTGGGTGTGTCTTGATGCAGGAGGGTAGAGTGATTACTTATGCTTCACTTCAGTTGAAGCCTCATGAGAAGAACTACCTCATTCATAATTTAGAGTTGGCAGCCATCGTCCATGCATTGAAGATTTGGAGGCATTATCTCTACGGCGTGTCATGTGAGGTATTTACAGATCATCGAAGTCTTTAGCACTTGTTCAAGCAAAATAATCTAAATTTGAGGCAACGAAAATGGTTAGAGCTGCTAAATGACTATGATATTACCATTTTGTATCATCCCGGGAGGATCAATTTGGTGGCCGATACCTTGAGTAGGAAGGCGGTGAGTATGGGTAGCCAAAGTGAACAAATGTCAGAACATAATGTTAAATATATATCAGAGCCTAGTAACTCGGGAAACATGGATGATCTAGTATAAAAATTATAGTTTTCCATGATAGTACATGAGAATGCTTTTGCTTGAAAATTTTAAGCTACAAAAGGCATTCCAATTAAAATCCGAACAAGGGTTAAAAGAAACCCACTTAGTTGATGGTAGAATTCTGAAAAGAATTAATATACGGCGAGGCTGGTTGATTTCTAATAGGAATATTTGAGGACAAACATTCTCCTTAATTATGTAATGGTAGGAAACAAAACACTACGAATTTTGTTTTTTGACATCACAAGAATTCATTATTTTTAAGGCTCTAATTGAAACCCATCTTCAAAATACTACTAAAAGAAGTGGATAATCTGTTCTTGAAATTTTAGTTACTCTCTTTATATGAGTTAGTGGGTGTAAATTTATGTGATTTTCTTTATGGACTCTAAATGGGGTCTTTTGAAATGGGATTTCATTGAAGAAAGATCAAAATTTGCTTATTGAAAGAAATGGATTTGGTCAAAGAACAGTGAGATTTATTTGAATTAAGATCATTGTATGTCAAGAAGATTATATATCTACAATAGATTTGTAGTGTAGTTATTTTCTTCCTGTCTGTTGTTCTGGAACCAGATGTCATCTATTTCTTTGTGTCGCCTCCTCTCCGGTATACTCACCTCCGGTATGTCGTTGTCTTTTGGGAGAAAAAGCCAAATCAAAAGGAATCAAGAAAGAGAAAAACAGAAAATAAATTAAAATTGGAAAAGGAGAAAAAGAAAAAAAGAAGAAACAACTAATACACTTCAAAGGCGTTTCACATGCTGAAAAAGAGTGGAACACACTCACTATGCCATGTCACTCATTTGCGTTCAATAGACACATTTCCCACTAACATTATGTGCTCTAGAAAACAACTTCAGTTGAAGTGTCTAATTGAGAAAATATGATAACTTTAAATGGCAGTCTATGTATTTGGTCAATACTATAATACTCAATTCGTTTTAATTTATGTGAATCTATTTCTTTTTTAGTCCGTGCTAAAAAGAATGACCCCTTTTCATGTTTAGAAATAATTTATATTTATGCAATGATTTATAGCCACACAAAATAAATGTGCCTCGTTTTACACCACAAGTTCAAAAGTTTTCTCTCTTTTCTTAAACTCCGCGCCCAGTCAAGTGAGTTCACATAAATTAAAATGAAGGAAGTATGAATTCAGTGGCGGAGCTAGAATTTTTATTAAGGGGAATCAAAATATAAAGAAACAAACTCACCAAAAAGTTAAGGGGTGTTATTATATAATATATATACATATTATTTTAAAAATTACCGAGCTAAACAATGTAATTTTCCCCTTGGGTGCATGTGGCTCCGCCACCGAGTATGATATACATGCAACCAAGCTAGAAAAAATGTACCCGTGACGTGCTTGCTGAGTAGTCGAGGAGGATGGGTGTGCATGCAATTGCATTCCCCTATATTAATTCCTAGATTGTTAAATAAGAAAAATAAAGTAGAACCCCTAACAAGAGCAAAAGCATTAAGCCACTGTGTTATTTTGGCAAAAGCAGATTTTGCTTTACCATTACTATTTGAATCCAATGTCTTTATTCTTTTATAGAACAAGTTCTGAATCTTTGGGACTGCAGCTTGAGGGGACTATATCAATCTTTCAGTTCTATAATTAGGAGGCGTGACATGACTTCACATCAAAAATGAAAATTTAACCTTACCAGCTTAGGAAATATACCCACTGATTGCTTGCTACAGCACATTTTGGCATCAATGAGGGTAGTCTTTTCATGCTTTTGCAAGCTCTACTCCTGTTTCAAATTATTCTAATAACATTTTTTTCCTTTTTCCACACTTTCCTTTTTAAATTTATTTTACCAGGAGAGGAGGATAAAAGAAGTGGAGAAACGGAAAGAAGAAGAAAGAAAAAAAAAGTACTTTTACTGAAAAGATTAGCTGATGTTTGATTTGCCCCCTCTTTTTACAGCCTCTCTTTGCCATATCACATTCCATTATTCTTTTGTTACAGTGGAGAAATATAAGAGAGGCTACAGAGAGCCCAAAGAACCTTTACTCTATTTTCCTTAGTTCTTTTTTCCTTTTTACATACTTCACTAGTTCTGCACTTCACTAGTCTTGATAGTTGAAAAAACTTTTAATACTCTTTCTAAGTCCTTTGCTTCTTGAATTCCTTTGATGTCAATTCCCTTAGAAGAGCATGATTACATAGGCCTATCTGAGAAGAGTAGTTGTGTTTCCTCAATGGAAATTAATGAGAGGAAAAGCAAAAAACACTTGAACTTGAACTTGAAGGCCACTGAGCTTAGACTAGGCTTGCCTGGTTTTGAGTCCCCTGAGAGGGGCCCATTTGGGGTTTTGAAAGGTTTAGTTTATGGAACCAAAAGGGGGTATTCTGACACCATGAATGGTACTTCTCGAAAGTTGGCTTTCTCTAAATCTGAGGTTGATTCTGCTAAAGGTCACAGTGGGTTGTTGTTCTCTCCTAAGGGTGGAAGCAAGATTCTTGGTGCTGTTGTCTCTGCAGAGAGTAATCTTCAACCATCTTCTATGGCCAATGTTGTGAAAGATCCTGCTCCAAAATCGCCAAGTCCAGCACAGGAGAAAAAGCCTCTGATTCCAACTAGTAATGGACATGGGGTTGCTCCAGCCACTAAGTAAATCTTTGAGAACCTCCCCTTAAAATTAAATACTACAGCATGAAGCTAGAGTTTTTGTGTTCTTTTTCCTTCTTTTGTAAATAGTAAGATTATATCTTAACTGAATCTTACCTCCCATAGGTTTGTCTAATTATCTTCTTGAACTCAACCTTAATAGTTAAGTTTTGCTAGAAAAGTTTTCTCTTCTTTATTTGCTCAACCTTCAAAGAGCTACCATGTTTTGTCACATTCTTTTGAATCCTCCGTAAGCTTGTTCTGCTGTTACTTCTTTCCTCTCTGTTTGATCAACATGTATTTTTTTTTTCCCTAAAGAGAGAGGGAGAGTTGGGGTTTTCAAGTTCTTGAGCTGGCTCTCGAGCCGAGGGTTTTCGAGGGTAGGGGTAAGTTTTGCGCACACATTACTCTTCCCATGCCCCACTTGTGGGAATTCACTTGGTTGTTGTTGTTGAGCTGGCAAATGTTAAATTAGTAAGGAAATTAAGGACCTAGCTCCTGGAACTACATAGTAACTGGAGCTACTTTTGTTTTCTGGTCAGGACACAGGTAGTAGGATGGCCACCAATTCGATCTTTTCGGAAGAAGTCAATAGTCAGTAATCCTCCCAAGACTGAGGAGGATGTGGATGGTAAGTTAGGATCTGCTTGTGTTTATGTCAAAGTCAGCATGGATGGTGCCCCTTATCTGAGGAAGGTTGACCTTAAGATCTACAAAAGCTACAATGATCTGTCTTCAGCACTAGAAAAGATGTTCAGCTGCTTTACCATTGGTAATGCCTTGATGACAGTTGTCTGTATTCTTTTTCTTTTCGGCTTAATGATTTTAACTCTTGAAGGCATTTCAAATGATTTTTTTTTCTTTTGAGGTTCGTTGTGCTGATTTAATCCTATAGAGGTCCGTTGAGGAGGTTTTAACTGCAAATAGCTTTATAGCCTGTTTGGCTCTTTTGAGGAAAAATCGTTATTTTTGGTCAAATTAAGGTGTTTGGCCAAGCTTTTGAAAGAAAAAAAAAAGTGATTTTGAGAAAAATCAGAAGCAGTTTTGGAGAAGCAGAAAAAAGTAATTTCTCACCAAAAAAATACTTTTTTGAAAAGCACTTTTGAGAAAAATACACTTGGAAATACTTTTTTAAAGCTTTGCCAAACACTAATTGCTGCTCAGAAGTGTTTTCAAATTAATTAGCCAAACACAAACCGATTCTCATCAAAAGTACTTTTGAGAAAGTACTTTTGAGAAAAGCAATTTTGAAAAAAAACACTTCTCAAAATAAGCTGATTTTTGCAGCTTGGCCAAGTGGGCTATTAGTACAGTACTGCTCGAAACTTCTTTGTTGTTAATCTAGCATGTCCTGTTGGACTTTATCGTTATATGTTGTCTTTGAAGTGATTTGCTTCTTGTTTCGTTGAGATATTCTTCTTAATTCCTTCAATCTCTCTCTTTTTTTTCTTTTGAATCATGGTGTGCGGGCAGCTTGCATGCAACTCGACTAATTCCACGGGATATCTGCCACTTCCCACCAGCAATAGGTATCAGGTAACTCTATCCCCAAGGCTTGGATAGAAAGGAAGAAATCACGTAGTGTTTTTGTCTCGGCTGATGTTCAAACTTGAGACCTCAAGTTTTCAACCCACTTCATTTATCACTATGCCACACCCCTTCGGTGCAAAGATAAATAGGGATAAAAGCACAAAAATTTCCATCGTAACATCCAGTTTAGATTATGCTCAAATTGATTAGTTCATCAGACAACAGGTTACAAGAGTGGTTTGCTGACAAAAGTGGGTTGCTCTAGTGGTGAACACCCTCCACTTTCAATCAAGAGATTGTGAGTTCGAGTCACCCAAGAGCAAGGTGGAGAGTTCTTGGAGGGAGGAAGCCGAGGGTGTATCGGAAACAGCCTCTCTACCTCAGGGTAGAGGTAAGGTCTGCGTACACATTACCCTCCCCAAACCCCACTAGTGTGATGATACTGGGTTGTTGTTGTTGTATCGGACAACAGGTTACAACCCACAAGCACAAGTACCGGGTAAATCTACCCATTAATGATTGAGCAGAGGGCCTCAAACTGAGCGTTGTTGCTGTGATTGGAACTTAGATTTCCAGTAGTAAAGTTTGTTACTCCTGTCTCAAGCACTTAGTCATCTCCTTGAGGATTAGTTTTATGATTATTGGCTCTCTCAAGGGAATTAGTAATTTATTTCTGATCTTAAGAACAGTATCTAATATGCTGATTTTTTGGTTGGAACGCCTTGATCTTAAATCTTAAAAAGCATTCATTTTCTAGCTCAAATAAAGATAAGTTGCTAAATGAGGTGGAAGGCAACAATTGACAAAAATTGTTTGCTTGCTGTGATGCTGTCATGAGTCTAGGTAGTGAACAGTGTACTTTTCGGTGTGAACTGTTGATTAAACATACACGTGCCTGTTTCTTTCTGCTTTAAGAATCTACTGAATTTCAACTTTCATCTGTGATTATTTCAGGTCAATGTGGAACTGAAGGCATTCCGATTCGTGATGGACTAACTGAAAGTAGATTGATGGATCTTCTACATGGATCTGAGTATGTTCTTACCTATGAGGACAAGGATGGTGATTGGATGCTCGTTGGTGATGTTCCATGGGAGTAAGTTTGATGTCTAATCTGAGTTGTCGGATGACCACTTTCGTAAAGTTCATATATGTTAAGTAATTTAATCAAATGCATTCATCCTATCTTAAACCTATCAGAAATACCTGCGCGTGAAACTTGTACTTTTCCTCCAAACTTCGGTGTTGCCTGAGAGTTCATATTTCACTGAATTAATTGTATCCATCTATCTGTCATGTATATATATATATATATATATATATATATATATATATATATATAAAGCTTTTGATTGGTGACAGTAAAAAAGGATGGACATTTGGAATTACTTAATATCATGGAGGATTTATATGTGATAGTGATGCTTTAGTCATTGAATTATTAGATCTTAGAATTGTGAATACTTCTAGTCTTTTCCCTCTCTGTTCATCAATCTGAATCCTGATCCTACATAGGGAATCCTGTCCTGTAGGCCATTTTTATGAGTCTTACTTGCCATGAATTATTATATGTAGGATGTTCACAGGGTCTTGCAAGAGGCTGAAGATCATGAAGAGTTCAGATGCAATTGGTCTAGGTAAGTTAAAAGGGGCTTTTCCTTCTCTTCATATTCAGACAAGGCCTATCACTTTGTCCACTAGGGCACCCGGTGCACTAAGCTCCCGCTATGCGCGGGTCTGGGAAAGGGCCGGACCACAAGGGTCTATTGTACGCAACCTTACCCTGCATTTCTGCAAGAGGCTGTTTCCTCAGCTCGAACCCGTGACCTCCTGATCACATGGCAACAACTTTACCAGTTACGCCAAGGCTCCCCTTCACTTTGTCCATTACTATGTGAAAAAAAAATCTAGTGCTGCTTCTGAAATGTATGTTAATTTATATTGTAAGTTTACCAGTTCCAGAATAAATCTAGGATGAGTCTATCTCATATGATATTTGACCTGCATCAATTTTTTTTGGGCAGCCCCAAGAGCCATGGAGAAATACAAAAACCGTTAAACAAGTAGCACTCTCGCTACAAATGTTGCAGGTATCTTGAAGCAAATGGATGATGGAAACTGGAAAGTGAAGTGTCTGCTGATATATGTTAGTAGTAGAAGCCTTAATTTGGATTTGAAGTTGTGTACCACGCTTTTAAGTTTGTGTGTGTTAAGTCTCTATTTGATGTAAGGGAAAATAACCCTCTGATAGAAACATATATTCATATCCACAAGTATTCTTACTGGTTGCTTCAGCAAGGCTTCTGTGTCTATTGTAAATGGTCTCATCCTTTAATAAATCACTCATGTCAGTGTGGCTAAAGTTGTCCATCATTTGGCGTTTATTTTCTCCATTTACATAGTTATTTAATTACCTTGAGGGGTATGTGTATTTGTTTTTCCGACTTTTGCGGATGATCATCCTTCAGCCACTAGCACCCATAACAGGGGAAAAAAAAATAGAAACTCAAAACGATGTATTGTTTTATTAGTAGTAAGCAAGAAGAGACAATTTGCATTGCATGTGGTCATGTTACAAAAGATCTCTCTTTTAGAACATATTGCTCATTGATCAACTTGGTGGTGGTTAAGGGGACATCATTCAACTTGATGTTCGTTTTTCAAAGGGTAACATTGAAGATGTATTAGGCCTTACTGTCCTTAAATGTGCAGTTGAGCACTGGGATTGCAGTCACTCGTTAATAATTTGTTCTAAGAGCCATAAATGTGGTGGGAGCTTACCAAATTGTTATTTCATGAGAAAATTTGACTGCACATCTGTTTTCTGTGGGCTCTTCTGTTTATTTGTTTGCAGCTAAAGAGATAGGAACTCTGCCACGGTGTGTGAATACTAGTTTAGTAGAGCGGACTTCTACACCAGCCTTTTCACCCACTGCAACGAGTTAACATGTGGTCGTTGTACGTAACCATTTGATCAATATTTTTGTTTAAACAAGAAAGAAATAAAGAAACTCATCTCTCCTTTTCCCTCACTTGAGTGGTAGTTCAGCGTTAAGAGTTGTTAATCTTCCTCTTTCTCACCCAAGAATTATCGGTCGTGTGATGGCGGTAATCCTGGCCTATAGACTTTTTGGAGTCACAATTCTGACAGAGAGTCAACTAATTCCTATCCAAGAGCGGTGTATACGGTAAAAACCCGTTAGTCCTTCGTACGGACTGGTTTAAATGGTAATACATTGGATCGGAGAAGCGTCTTTATAGTATCAGGTTGAGGTCCGAAGTCGGGCCACCAAACTTCGAACCCGAAGAACCGATCAACGTCGAGCTCGATGTTATTATCAAGCTCGAATCCAAACCGAACTATGATGCAAAGTAAAAGTTATCGAGCTTATGATTCAAAGTAAAAGTTATCGAACTTATGCCAGAAAAGTCTAACGAATCAATGTTCGGTGGCCTTGGCTTTCAGTCGGCCACAAAGCTAGAACACCAGTAGAACAAATAGAATCAAGAGAAAGCACAGAATATAAAAATATATGCAAGGTGTGAGTCTGAGAGCATGAATCACTAGGTCTGCCTCTAGGGGGACAAAGGAAGGGTTTATATAGAATCGATAACATGTAAACAAATAAGCAAAAGAATAAATTACACGGAATAAGGGAGAAGACTCATGCATATCGATTTCAAATCGGATTTAGGGCAAAATCGCACAAAGAACCCCAATCACGAAGAAATCGTCGGAGACATGCCAAAATGGGAAAATATTCTTCCTTCTCCGATGTATAAAGCCAAAATCGCATCCCAATCCCTAAGGTCGTAACCGTGTCCGCCTGATTTTAGGAAGATCATGCTTTCCATAGATAGATTGGTAACGAAAATTACAATAACTGGGAGAGTAAGATAAATACATGGTAACGAAACCGCGTATGAACGCATATAAGGAAAGGGGTGGGGAAATCTTCAGGGTCGGCTAGGGTATTGTAAGAGAGACGAGGAGAGAGCTTGAGGGCGACTGTGAGCGGGTGAGGAATGCTCGGGTTCTAAGAGAATCGGGTCATACAGGGGGGGGGGGGGTTATATATGGAACAGGTGTTATTATGAGCCGTTGATCATTCGAGATCAACGATGTCACGCCCCGAACCTAAGAGCGAGACAAGCACCCGGTGCCCCACCTAACCTGGCATACCAAATTGCGACTAAGGGACTCTGAACATATAATGTCATACTTTGGCCATGGGGCCACCTTGCAAGACAATTTGCGAAGCAAAATATAAAACTGAATGGAAACTAGCGCTAACTAAACATCAATATAAAGCTAGGCCGAAAAGGCCGTCATAGCTATTACAGCTGACAAACCACCAAATTATACATACCAGGCCTACAAACCCAACATACTGCACTAACCAACAGGATATGTCTACAAGCCTCTACTGATAGATATATTGTGATCGGAACAGGGCCCCGACCTACCCATAACATATATACAGATATACATAAGATGTACACAAAACTCTAGACCTGGCAACTCCGAAAGACGTGGAGCTTACCGATCAGGCTGAACTCGGGAAACACCTACTGAGGAGGTCTACCCGTCTGTCTGTCTGAACCTACACGCATGAAATGCAGTGCCCCCAGAAAAGGGACGTCAGTACAAAATAATGTACCAAGTATGTAAGGCAATAAAATAACTGAAATCTAAAACTGAACTGATAATATGATAACTGAAATTAACTGGGTGTCAAAGATGGTCTGGAGATATACTTACCTGCTGATAGTGACTAAACTCCTTCAATATAGTAAGTAAAATAAATGTCCGGCCCTATAAGGCTCGGTACGTGTAACTGCTCGGCCGTAGTAGGCTCGCTCATAGGCGCTCGGCCATACTGGGCTCTGTACCTCGGCCATCCTGGGCTCGCTCATAGGCGCTCGGCCACAGTAGGCTCGGTATATATAACTTACCATCTGATCAGAGGTTGCCCAATAGGGGCCTGCCCACCGATTATAGCTCGATGGCGGTGAAAATAGTGTAATACTGTATATATATATATATATATAGACCCTCTGCTCTCTTGACTGAATAAAGACAAAACTAAACTGAATATGAAGTCTCGATAAGGAATAATATTGTAACTTATGAGACTAGAATAATGTGAATAAATTCATGAATACGAACTTCTCTTTATGTCTCATTATTAACACATGTAGCTATGAGATCATGCCAAAATGAAGGAAGGGCTTAGCCTTAACATACCTTATCACAATCTTTCCAATCACCAAGTTGAACTCACCTCTTTGCACCTTAATCTACAAGAATGATAATAATAGTATCGTTAAGTTACGAAAGGTACAACTATCGCACAACGAACGACAAACTTATTTTGTATTAAAATGGGCAGCATCTCCCCTATAATCCTTAATTCCTCCAAATTCAAGATAACACCAACAATACAAGAACAGAACAATAACAACATATATACATCATTTTCCAGCCCTATATACGCCATCAAATACTACAAAATAGCCCAACACACCCCAATCTCTTCATACACAAAACGACTACCGTAGTAGTGTCAAACGACCCAGAAATGTTATGACGAACGACCAGCCAACCACCCTACATTTATATGGTGTTTCTACACCCCCTTCCTCCTCCAAAACTCCACAAAACAGTAATAAAACATGCAGCTCAACAGCAACACAAAACAGTCCACAAAACAGTCCGCTACAAGTGAATAACTAGAACTCACGGCTTCCGATCACCGTCCCGTGAGTTCTTACAAGTATAGAACGACTTACCATGAATTTACAGCAGAAAAAATGGATGAAAGAGATCAGTAAACTCATCTTATTTGTTGGATAACTCAGCTCCTATCTTGGTTCTTCAAACTCTAGGTTTTACCTCCAATTAGGACTTGAAAGGGAGAGAAAATCAATTAGGGTTTGTGGGAAATATTTGGGAGGATTCTTTGCAAAGTTTATGTCTGGTTATTATGCTCTATTTTAAGTCTAATATATGAAGAAAATAGGCCTTTAAAAGGCCTCTTTGGACGACCCGAAATGGCCCATTTTTGGGCTTTCATTTAAGCAAGTAGGTGACACACCTACTTGACACCTAGCAGCTTGTGCAGTATCGCAAAAATGCCCATATCTCTCTACTCCGATGTCGTATTGACAAACGGTTTAATGCATTGGAAAATAGACTCATAGATATTTAATTTGATGGGTGGAACACCCTATAACTCTATGTATATTGGGAGAAAATTGCAGTTACATTTGACCTAAAGTTTCAGTAAAACTTATGAATGTAACTTGCGATGACTTTCATCGACTTTTGTTCCACAACTCGCTTGACTTCAAAACATAACACACGGATGTCATACGACTAATATAAATCATAACATAATCTCCTTATCATGTTAATCACCCTAGTCTCACCCCAAAGGTACATGTTATAACATTCCCAACTTGTCAACTTTCGACGAAACATTGTTTTATTTAATTGCTTTAGCTTCTGAACTGTCCAACCCTCTTTGTACTTGTTGTTCATGATCTTCAATATTTGTAACCTCAGAGGTAACATGATTAACTTACTTTATATACGTTTAAATATTATCTCATTTTTGGTCCTACATTAGTTTGCTTACGACGCATTTTTACGTACGAAAATATAGGGTGTAACATCACTCCCCCTTGGGAACATTCGTCCTCGAATGTTTACTCTTAGAGACTTTGGAAAATTTTGCCAAAGTATCCTTCGTACACTAGGTTAAAACCAACCTGCACGTAGCCAGAAAACATACTATGCATGCCACACATGGCCAATCTTTATAAATAGCAGCAATTTGCCTCACCGACCGTAAATCATAAATACTGAAAGTGAACAATAAAAGCTTACCTGATGACCTGCTAGCCTACATAGAGCTATGTTGTAGCGTCCCATCTCGAACCATATCTTCAGTTTGAAATAGGTGGGGGTATTTAGACTTTATTTCTTCCTCCGATTCCCACGTCATCTCTTCTACATTCTTGCTCCTCCATAAAACCTTCACGGAAGCTACCTCCTTATTTCGTAGCTTGCGGATTTGTTGATCTAGGATGGCAACTGGAATTTCCTCGTATGACAAGTCCTCTGTAATCTGTACATCATCCGTGGGCACCACTCGGGTAGGATCGCCAATGCACTTCCGTAGCATAGATACGTGAAAAACCGGATAGACAGACTCCAATTCTGAGGGCAACTCTAACTCATAAGCTACTTGGCCCACTCTCCGAATGATCCTATAAGGCCCAATATACCGTGGGCTAAGCTTGCCTTTCTTGCCAAACCTCATCACGCCCTTCATAGGTGATACCTTTAAGAATACCCAGTCATTAATCCTGAACTCTAAGTCTCGTCGCCGCACATCAGAATATGACTTCTGACAACTCTGAGCTGTCAACAGTCGCTCCCGGATAAGCTTTACTTTCTCTATGGCCTGCTGAACCAGGTCTGGCCCATGTAACCCAGATTCTCCAACATCAAACCACCCTATAGGAGATCTGCACTTATGCCCATACAAAGCCTCGTACGGAGCCATCTGGATACTGGAGTGGTAACTGTTATTATATGCAAACTCGATAAGAGGTAGATGTTCATCCCAACTTCTTTTAAAATCCAACACACATACTCGTAACATATCCTCGAGCATCTGAATTGTGCGCTCGTCTTGTCCATCAGTCTGTGGATGAAAAGCTGTGCTGAGATTCACCTGAGTCCCTAGACCTCTCTGAAATGACCTCCAAAAATGTGCTGTAAACTGAGCCCCACAGTCAGATATAATAGAAACCGATACTCCGTGTAGCCGCACTATCTCCTTAATATATAACTTTGCATAATCTTCTGCTGTATATGTAGATCTGACCGGTAGGAAGTGAGCTGATTTCGTGAGCCTATCGACTATCACCCATATGGAATCAAACTTACGATTAGAACAAGGTAAACCCATGATAAAGTCCATGTTTATCGCCTCCCATTTCCATGCCGGGATCTCTATAGTCTGCATTAGCCCTTCGGGCTTCTGGTGCTCTACCTTCACTTGCTGGCAACTAGTACATTGGGCGACAAACTCAGCAATGTTCTTCTTCATATCGTTCCACCAGTACATATCCTTAATGTCATGATACATCTTCGTCGATCCAGGATGGATGGAATACCATGAATAATGTGCCTCTGACATAATCTTGTCTCGTAGCCCTGCTACATCTGGAATACACAAACGACCCCTGTATCTGAGAACCCCATCTCCCTTGAGCTCTAACAATGGCTTCTTCTGCTGCAGAATTCGCTCTCTCAACTCGACCAACTCTGGGTCCTCGTACTGCCTTTCCTTGACTTCAGCTATGAGGGATGATTTTGCAGTGTTTTGGAGTACAACTCCACCATCCTCAGAATCTACTAACCGAACCCCCAACGAAGCCAATTGATGAATCTCTCTAGCTAATTGTCTTTTCTCGGGCTCTACATGTGCTAAGCTACCCATAGATCGGCGACTTAAGGCATCTGCTACAACATTAGCTTTCCCTGGATGGTAGAGAATGTTAACATCGTAATCTTTCAATAACTCAAGCCATCGCCTCTGTCGCAAATTCAACTCTTTCTGCTTGAAGATATATTGTAGGCTTTTATGATCAGTAAATACATCAACATGAACACCATATAAATAATGCCGCCATATCTTAAGTGCATGGACAACCGCAGCTAACTCGAGGTCGTGGGTCGGATAATTCCTCTCGTGCTTCCTCAACTGCCTTGAAGCATACGCAATTACCTTCCCATGTTGCATCAGGACACATCCTAACCCGACACCTGATGCATCACAATACACGGCATAACCCTCTAGACCCTCTGGAAGTGTTAGAACTGGAGCTGAGGTCAACCTGTTCTTAAGCTCTTGGAAACTCCGCTCACAAGCCTCTGTCCATTGAAACTTAGTTTCTTTCTGTGTCAACTTCGTCAATGATGCCGAAAGGGAAGAAAAACCCTCTACGAACCTCCGATAGTATCATGCTAAGCCTAGAAAGCTACGAACCTCTGTCGGAGTGGTAGGTCTAGGCCAAGATTTCACTGCCTCAATCTTCTAAGTGTCCACCTTTATACCTTCATCTGATATAATATGCCCCAATAATGCTACAGACTTCAACCAGAACTCACATTTAGAAAACTTAGCATACAACTTATGATCACGGAGGGTTTGGAGTACCGCTCGCAGGTGGTCCGCATGCTCATCCTCTGAACGGGAATAAACCAGAATATCATCAATAAATACTATCACGAACAGATCTAAAAATGGCCGGAATAGCCTATTCATCAAGTCCATAAATATGGCAGGTGCATTAGTCAACCCGAAGGACATGACAAGGAACTCGAAGTGGCCATATCGAGTCCTGAAGGCTATCTTCGGAATATCTTTTTCCCGAACTGTGACCTGGTGGCACCCCGACCTCAAATCTATCTTTGAAAAGCATCTAGCCCCCTGCAACTGATCAAACAAGTCATCGATCCTTGGAAGTGGATACTTATTCTTAATAGTTACCTTGTTCAGCTGCCTATAATCGATACACATCCTCAGCGAGCCATCTTTCTTCCGCACAAATAGTACCGGTGCACCCCAAGGTGAGGTACTGGGCCTGATGTAACCTTTCTCCAGCAAATCTTTTAACTGCTCCTTCAACTCCTTCAATTCGGCAGGTGCCATTCTATACGGAGGGACGGATATTGGTTGAGTTCCTGGAAGAAAATCGATGCTAAAATCAATCTCTCGCTCTGGAGGAATACCTGGAAGCTCATCTGGAAACACATCTGCATACTCTTTGACTACGGGAATAGACTGAAGTGTAGGTATCTCAGCATCTGCATCTCTAACTCGCACAATATAATAAATGCACCCTTTTGCGATCATTTTCCTCGCCTTCAGATAGGAAATAAACCTACCTCTGGGTGTTGCTGTATTACCTACCCATTCAAGGACTGGCTCACCCGAAAAATGAAATCTGACTGCCTTTGCTCGGCAATCAACTGTGGCATAGCAAGCTGCCAACCAGTCCATGCCCATGATAGCATCAAAATCCATCATCTCTAGCTCAACTAGGTCAGCTGAGGTCTGACGACTACAAATTGTCACCGTACAACCTCGGTAAACCCGTCTAGCAATAATCGATTCTCCGACCGGTGTAGATACCGCAAAAGGATCACTTAGTATTTCAGGCACTATACCAAACTTCCTCGCGACAAATGGGGTAATATACGATAAAGTAGATCCTGGGTCTATCAAAGCATAAGCATCATGAGAGCAAATGGTTAATATACCTGTCACAATGTCTGGTGAAGACTCCTGGTCCTGTCGACCCGCTAAAGCATAGATACGGTTTTGATTACCACCTGAACTGGAACCTCTTCCTCGACCTCTACCAGCTGAAGACTGAGACCCGCGCCCTGAAGGATGCACGGACATAGATGATCCTGTTGCTGAACTCGCTGGTTGTGCCATTCCCCCAGAATCTCTATTTGGGCAATCTTGCATCATATGCCCCGGACGCCGACATGTATAACAAGCATCAGAACCTGCTCGGCATTGGCCCAAGTGTCCTCTACCACAGATGTCACACCGTGGAGGAAATGACCATGTCTGCGCAGAACCTCGCTGTCACTGCAAACCCGACGCCCGTGAGCTCTCACCTGGTCCTGACTGAGTATAGCGGTTATACCTGTAACCCTGTAACTGAGGTGGCGGAGGCCTAGGTGGCCGTCCGAAGTACTGAGTCCTATAACTACCCTGAGATTGCTCCTGAGACCTGGGAAATCTCATCCTCTTACGTTGCCCTTGCTCAGCCCTCTCTGTACCCTGCTACCGATGCCTACCCCTTTCTATATTCTGGGCAAATGCCTGAATCTGGGAGATATCCATACTATCCTGCAATGCAGCGGTGGCACATGCCTCGGTTAACTCTGGGCTAACCCTGCTATAAACCTGTGAATCCTGTCCCGCATAGTAGCAACTATGGATGGTGCATATCTGGCCAATGAGTCAAAATGGAGACTATACTCTCGAACACTCATATTACCCTGCTTGAGGGCTAGAAACTGATCGACTCGAGCCTGTCGGATCTCCCGTGGTAAGTACTGGTCAAGGAAGGCATCTGAAAAATTCTCCCAAATAGCTGGAGGTGCATCACGTCCCCTGGACCTCTCCCATCCCTCGTACCAAAGGATGGCTATAACTCGGAGTCGAAAAGCTGCTAGCTCAACTGCCTCTTTCTCTGTGGCATGCATAACACGAAATATCCTGTGAAGTTGATCTATGAAATCCTGCGGGTCCTCCCTCTGATCTGTCCCCGTGAACTCTGGGGGACTCAAAGCAATAAACTCTCGGACCCTTGAACTCCCAGACCCCTCAGAAGTTCCTGCACTAGC
Organism: Nicotiana tomentosiformis; assembly: GCF_000390325.3. NCBI lineage: Eukaryota > Viridiplantae > Streptophyta > Magnoliopsida > Solanales > Solanaceae > Nicotiana > Nicotiana tomentosiformis. Next base: position 43,669,269 of record NC_090822.1, read on the forward strand.
TGATGCCCTAGCCTGTTGCTGGGTAGCTACCAACTGTGTCAACAAATGCACCGCACTCCTCAAGTCCTGATCTGATGGAAGTGGAGGGGGAACTGGATGTGCGGTTTCCCTAGGAATCTCCGCAGTTGGTGGAGGAGCCGGTAATGGCTGAGTAGGGGTCTCGCCTTGAGCCTCAGACTGGGCCCCATCTACTGGGGGTACCCTGCTGGTCCCCTCACCTACTGCTGTATCTCTCCTCTGGCTAGCCGTAGTCTTCCTAGTCACCGTCATCTGTGCATGCAAACACCAACACATAAGTTTAATTCAAATTTCCTATAACTCAGTTCTATAGCACGATTTAGATTTCAAAGAAGGGTAACCAACTCCTAAATGCCCTGTAGTGCCCTGCTTATATAATGTGGTGCACAACACATCTATAAACAAGACCCTACTAGACACGGCTTGTAGACTCCCTAGGATAGAACTGCTCTGATACCAAGTTTGTCACACCCCGAACCTAGGAGCGAGACAAGCACCCGGTGCCCCACCTGACCTGGCGTACCAAATTGTGACTAAGGGACTCTGAACATATAATGTCATACTTTGGCCATGGGGCCACCTTGCAAGACAATTTGCGAAGCAAAATATAAAACTAAATGGAAACTAGCGCTAACTAAACATCAATATAAAGCTAGGCCGAAAAGGCCGTCATAGCTACTACAGCTAACAAACCACCAAATTATACATACCAGGCCTACAAACCCAACATACTGCACTAACCAACAGGATATGTCTACAAGCCTCTACTGATAGATATATTGTGATCGGAACAGGGCCCCGACCTACCCCTAACATATATACAGATATACATAAGATGTACACAAAAGTCTAGACCTGGCAACTCCGAAAGACGTGGAGCTTACCGATCAGGCTGAACTCGGGAAACACCTACTGAGGAGGTCTACCCGTCTGTCTGTCTGAACCCGCAAGCATGAAATGCAGCGCCCCCAGAAAAGGGACGTTAGTACGAAATAATGTACCGAGTATGTAAGGCAATAAAATAACTGAAATCTAAAACTGAACTGATAATATGATAACTGAAATTAACTGGGAGTCAAAGATGGTCTGGAGATATACTTACCTGCTGATAGTGACTAAACTCCTTCAATATAGTAAGTAAAATAAATGTCCAGCCCTATAAGGCTCGATACGTGTAACTGCTCGGCCGTAGTAGGCTCGCTCATAGGCGTTGGCCATACTGGGCTCTGTACCTCGGCCATCCTGGGCTTGCTCATAAGCGCTCGGCCACAGTAGGCTCGGTATATATAACTTACCATCTGATCAGAGGTTGCCCAATAGGGGCCTGCCCACCGATTATAGCTCGATGGTGGTGAAAATAGTGTAATACTATATATATATATATATAGACCCTCTGCTCTCTTGACTGAATAAAGACAAAACTAAACTGAATATGAAGTCTCGATAAGGAATAATATTGTAACTTATGAGACTAGAATAATGTGAATAAATTCATGAATACGAACTTCTCTTTATGTCTCATTATTAACACATGTAGCTACGAGATCATGCCAAAATGAAGGAAGGGCTTAGCCTTAACATACCTTATCACAATCTTTCCAATCACCAAGTTGAACTCACCTCTTTGCACCTTAATCTACAAGAATGATAATAATACTATCGTTAAGTTACGAAAGGTACAACTATCGCACAACGAACGACAAACTTATTTTGTATTAAAACGGGCAGCATCTCCCCTATAATCCTTACTTCCTCCAAATTCAAGATAACACCAACAATACAAGAACAGAACAATAACAACATATATACATCATTTTCCAGCCCTATATACACCATCAAATACTACAAAACAGCCCAACACACCCCAATCTCTTCATACACAAAACGACCACCGTAGTAGTGTCAAACGACCCGAAAATGTTATGACGAACGACCAGCCAACCACCCTACATTTATATGGTGTTTCTACACCCCCTTCCTCCTCCAAAACTCAACAAAACAGTAGTAAAACACGCAGCTCAACAGCAACACAAAACAGTCCACAAAACAGTCCGCTACAAGTGAATAACTCGAACTCACGGCTTCCGATCACCGTCCCATGAGTTCTTACAGTATAGAACGACTTGCCATGAATTTACAACAGAAAAAATGGATGAAAGAGATCAGTAAACTCACCTTATTTGTTGGATAACTCAGCTCCTATCTTGGTTCTTCAAACTCTAGGTTTTACCTCCAATTAGAACTTGAAAGGGAGAGAAAATCAATTAGGGTTTGTGGAAAATATTTGGGAGGATTCTTTGCAGAGCTTATGTCTGGTTATTATGCTCTATTTTAAGTCTAATATATGAAGAAAATAGGCCTTTAAAAGGCCTCTTTGGACGACCCGAAATGGCCCATTTTTGGGCTTTCATTTAAGCAAGTAGGTGACACACCTACTTGTCACCTAGCAGCTTGTGCAGTATCGCAAAAATGCCCATATCTCTCTACTCCGATGTCGTATTGACAAACGGTTTAATGAGTTGGAAAATAGACTCATAGATCTTTAATTTGATGGGTGGAACACTCTATAACTCTAAGTATATTGGGAGAAAATTGCTGTTACATTTGACCCAAAGTTTCAGTAAAACTTATGAATGTAACTTGTGATGACTTTCATCAACTTTTGTTCCACAACTCGCTTGACTTCAAAACATAACACAAGGATGTCATACGACTAAAATAAATCATAACATAATCTCCTTATCATGTTAATCACCCTAGTCTCACCCCAAAGGTACATGTTATAACATTCCCAACTTGTCGACTTTCGACGAAACATTGTTTTATTTAATTGCTTTTGCTTCTGAACTGTCCAACCCTCTTTGTACTTGTTGTTCATGATCTTCAATATTTGTAACCTCAGAGGTAACATGATTAACGTACTTTATATACTTTTAAATATTATCTCATTTTTGGTCCTACATTAGTTTGCTTACGACGCATTTTTACGTACGAAAATATAGGGTGTAACAAACGAATGGAATTTAAAGGGTACTAGATCGTAGACGGGGCAGGTTATTGGATCGTTTGATTTTAGGCTTCCGATGGGTCAATTGGGGTGGGCTTAATTATTTGGACCATAATTGGTCCGCGTTTTTGATCCTGTATTGGGCCATAATTTAAAAACAAGAAAATAAATTAAAGAAGTAAATAAATAAATTATGAAATGATTAAAAACATTGTTTCATTTTAAAAAAAACCTTTAAAATAATAGATTATGATTGTAAAAGTATATAAAATACCATTTTGGCCTAAAAAACATAATAAATATAATTATTTGTAAACATAGGCTATTATTGCAAATAATATATAAATAGTGTAAAATACAAATATAATTATATAAAATAAATTAAAATATTATAAAATATGCTTGTGGGTATAAATAATTAATTTGGATGATTAATCACCCAAAATAATTTGAAAGACTAATTAATAAATATTTAACAATTAAAAATGCAGAAAATCAAAATTAAAAGCTTAAAAAGGATAAAAAATTATTTGTATGAACTCTATAAATTTGATAATAATACAAAAATAATATTTTGAAAAATATATGAAAAAATGTATAAAATATGAGGGGAAAATTAAGTATCAACAGCTGCCCCACTTTACTTGGAAATGATGAAAGAATTATCGGGTAAAGAAAATGATAATCAATTTTGTCCAAATAAATGAGGATGCGGGGTATGAGATGCTTAAAATATGGGTGCCTAACCTAGATCCTTGAGTTGCCTACATATCCCTGATTTTACGGGAATCAGGCCACGTGTAGTTCTGGATCCAACGGCGGACGAGACCGATAAAGTTTGTTATGAAAAGACTATATGCTTCGAAAAATGATTTTCTCTGGGTAGAACGGTGTCATGAATAGCTAATACTTCAAGTAAAGAGTGTGAATGGAAATAATCCTAGAGTTTCGTATGCTACAGCCCACGCCTTCCGCATAGGCCTGGGCCCCAGGATACAGATCGCCTAAAATTTTTCAGGCCATCAAATACCACCTAAGGAACCATAGTCACTGCCCCTCCATGACCATTCCTCATTTTTTGGCGTTTTACGGCCATAAAACTAGAATTCTACCCGATTCCCAGATTTTCGTGTGCTATAGCCCACGCCTTCCGCATGGGCCCAGGCCCCCGGACCCGGATCACCTAAAAATTTTCAGGGCCATGAAATACGACCTAAGAAACCATGCTCACCGCCCTTCCATGACCGTTCCTCAATGTTTAGCGTTTTACGGTCATAAAACTAGAATTCCGCCCGATTCCTAGATTATCGTATGCTATAGCCCATGCCTTTAGCATGGGCCCGGGCCTACGGACCCAGATTGCCTAAAATTTTTCTGGACCATCAAATACGACCTAAGGAACTATAGTCACCGCCCTTCCATGACCGTTCCTCATTTTTTGGCGTTTTACGGCCATAAAACTGGAATTCCACCCAATTTTCAAATTTTCGTGTGCTATAGCGCACGCCTTGGGCATGGGCCTGGGCCCCCGGACCTGGATTGCTTTAAATGTTTTTGGCCCATCAGGTACGAATAAGGAACCATCGATGCATGGGACACTATTTCTGGGGACGGTTACGGGAAAGAAGGTAATTAATTGTCGATTATCAGTTACTTTGGGGACAATCAAGGAATGTGAATGTTTGAACAAAAATCGGAGCGAGTTGCTCTTGTTTGTAGAACGGTTACCTCCCGAGTTACCTGCAAAACTTAAAACATGATGCACGGGAATAAATATTGTCATTGCGAAAAATTAAACATGATGCAAATTCTCTTTGGACCATGAGATTTGTCTTCAGACGATGAGAATGGTGTCCTTGGACCATTATATCCTGGGCCATGGAGCGTATGGTAAAAGATTCGCAGGCCATGGAATAGTGTCTTCGGGCCATGAAAATGGTGCCTTCGGACTATGTCGCCCTTAGATAATGATATGAAGTTCTGAGATCTTTACGCCATGGAATGTTGTCCTGAGGCTATGAAGATGGTGCCTTCAGAGTATGACGCCTTTGGACAATGTGGTGATATTTCATCCCATGAAATGCAAAGATGCGGTGATATTGATCGTTTGATAAAGGAAATAGGCAATGCTTAGTCATATGCGAGAATGAAGGAAAACAGTGCTTAGCCTTGTACGAGATGAGGGAAATGCTTAGCCCTATGCAGAGAAAGGCAACGCTTAGCCTAATTCCATGATGGAGGCAATGCTTAGCGTCATGCAATGTAATGAGGGTAGTGTTGTGCATGGAAAGGCAATGCTTAGCCTTATGCAATGATGAAGGCAATGTTTAGCCTCATGCAATGCAGAGAAAGGCAACGCTTAGCCTTATGCAATGATGGGGGCAGTGCTTAGCCTCATACAATGTAATGAGGGTAGTGCTTAGCCCTATGTAGAGAAAGGCAATGCTTAGCCTTATGCAACGATGGAGGCCGTGCTTAGCGTCATGTAATGTAATGAGGGCACTGCTTAGCTCTATATATAGAAAAGAAACGCTTAGCCTTATACGATGATGGAGATAGTGCTTAGCCTCATGCAATGTGTGAGGGCAGTGCTTAGCCCTATGCAGAGAAATGCAACGCTTAGCCTTATGCAACGATGGAGGCAGTGCTTAGCCTCATGCAATGTGGTGAACGCAGTGCTTAGCCCTATGTAAAGAAGGCAATGATTGGCTTAAAGTAAATGCGAGAAAGGAAAGTAATTCTTAGCTTGACACATTTGGGCTTGGTAGCATCTATCTATGTGAAGATAATGGTCTTGTTGTATATCCCTTGCAGATACATTTGATAATGTTGTATCTGTTATGCCTGCATCCAAAGAAAAATTGTAGGGGGGGTTAGTTCGTGCTTTCGATTCCTCGTTTCGTCCTTGCTCCTATCTTGACGCTTTGTGCTTGGGCTATCCTGGGTAGCCTTTGGCTATTACAAAAATGAAGTTTTTGAAAGTATGCGTTTGCAATTGATTAGTTGTACGGAATGCAGTTGTTTAACCTGTGATTTCTTCCAAGAAAGGAGTCATCTTCATATTTCCAAACTGAAAGACGACTCTCTTTTCATCCCAAAACATAGTGGTACCTCAATTAGTTCTCTGCTTGGCCAGATATCCATCAAGGATGGTCAATTACCCAGTACCATTCTTACATGATTCCTATCACATGGCGCAAGGTCGTTCCACCAATCAATCAACAAAGGTGGGATGTTTTGGACCATGCCGAACCTGGGAATTTCGTGCCTTATCTTTTGCATCAAACAAAAGAGTTAGCCCTTCCCCCTCCAAATTTTATTAATTACACAATAACAGTCAACATGTTTGCACATTTTATCCAAGTAATGCACATAGCATGAGTGTGTCCCTCAGGATTATAGATATCCCTTTGGACTTTGGACAGGGTCTATCTAAAGAGATTTAATATGCCATGGGTATTTTATCCATCCTATGTTTATCTGATGCATGTACAGTTTTATCAGAGTAGGTTTCTAGAAGGGTCTAGACTGATACTCTCAAGCGGACTACTTGAGAGGGAAAGGCATGGGACCGTCGACTACACTACTGATCGACTAGTCTACCGCTAATAAGCTTTTCCGTAAGAACCTAAGTACATCCCCAGCAGAGTCACCATGCTGTCACACCCCGTTTTCTCGCGAAGGCGGGTTTTGACATATGAAAACTCTTTTAAATGGGTGTTAAAAGAGGAGAGTTGCCACCAAACGATTTTAAGGTGCGTTAGGGCACCTAATTGCAGATAACTCTATTTATAAATAGTTTGTTTACTAGAGATCGGGTAAAGGCTCAGATTACCTCAAAGAGAAGGTGTTAGGCACTCTTCGAGGTCCACAACTATGGTTCCTGACCGAATTTTAAACTATGTGTGGATTCTTATAACTACCTTATGTGATCATGCAGATAAAAGTAAAGAGTCCAAGTAATTGATCAACTATGTAAAGTAAGGAAATGAGACGAAATAATCAATTAAGAGAAATGCTATACTTGGGGAGGGGGGGGGGAGAAAATAACTCGTCTATTAATACTAATTGGTACAACTCTTTGAGAATTACAAGATATATCCTAGTCCAGTCTAGGTTTTAATAAGCAAGTATACAAGAAATAATTACATATGGGGGGGGGGGGGTCCTAAATTATTTAGCCCAAAGGATCACCTCGTGCAACATAAATAATAGTTTGCAACTCCCTTAAGTATAAGGGTTTCTCATATTATTTAGTGGGCACAGACTATCATCTCATGCTACCCGATTACTATCTTGAAGTTGTTTACCTAAAGTGCACTAGTTCAATTCTAAGTCACGTCTTATGTGTTCCTACCCGTCCCATGCCTATGCCCTAGGAGGCTTTGGACCACTATATAGGTAGTTCTAGACTCAATCTAGGCTCCTCAAAAATTAGAAAAACTAGGCGTCACACAGTTGAAACAAGTAGGAATTCATACAAGATGCAAGTAGTACAAAAGGGCTCAAGTTTACCTCCACTCATGAACTCATATGCACATATTTCACACTGTGTCAACATGATTAATTAAATTAGCACTCGTTGTTCAAGTTAACAGAGTTACTAGGTGGGTAGGCAATTATAAATAGGAAGTTCTGGGAATGAAGCATGCTGTGTTGCTTAAGTCATATAGGCATGATTTCTACGTGATTAAATTTAGAAGATTAAAACCAAGCATTTGAGTAAAGTCGAATCTTAGCCATGATTTTTAAGTAGCAGTACGATTAAAGAGGATGTCAGCGTAAACAATTTCGAACATTCAACATGGAATCCTATAAGCATAATTTCTAGATGATCAGGTTTGAAATTGTTTTAGGCATGAAGCTATTTAGAGCACAAATTTGTTTCATTGACCCTATGGCCATGATTTCTGGGCAAGTCATATAATTGAAGAAGATATCAACGTCAACAACCTCAATTAATATAGGCATGCTGTCTATAGCAGAAATACGACAAGTTAGACAAGTAGCGAGCACATTTAATTTAAATCCTATAGGCATAATTTCTAAACATATTACAAGCCTCGTTGACATGATTGTTATTAAAAATATTTAAGGCCTTAAGTCACGTTTTCTAATTGAATGGCCTATAGGCAGGATAGAGCATGGCAAGCAAGATAACAAATAAAATATTTTGGACCCTATAGGCATATTTGCTACCCGATCATGCGATAATTATAGTGCCCTAGCCCTATTTTACTAATTTCCCCCATTAATCTTTATAAATTATTACAGACCAAAAATAGCTACAGGCCCCATAGGGGCTGAAATACCGTGGCCACATGCCCAAATACATAATAACAAACTACAATGTGAACCCAAGTATATTTGGGCCTTCCAAATCTTTTAGAACACGACTTGAACCCATAGATTGCACCACAATCCAGCAGTAGAAGAAGTGCTACACGACTGATTTCGAAAGCAAGCTTTTCCACACCACATGTTTGATGAATTAAGGTGGACTAGACATAAATTCCTAGAGGCAGACCTCCTATTTGCTTGTGCAAGTGTATGTTATGACAAAAATTCAATCAATATAATGCAAAAGAGGTGGATTCCATACCAAACAATACAAACAAATGGATCAATGCATGTGTGCTAATTCCTATTACTCTTGTTATTAGCTGAAACGAACATTAAACCAAAGTGAATTCAACTTGTTTGAATGAGTAGCTAAAGTTAATACCTAAGTTTATTGTCAGCACGTAAGAAGAAGAAAAATATTAGAGGGCCTAAACACACACCAATATCCCTAATTTTCAGTTCCACTAATGATTCAAGGATCGCAGGGGAAAACATATCATAGCATAGCACCCAAGTGAGAATACTTATCGAATAACATGATGTTACATCCTATATTTCATCAATTTGAGTTGATCTTCAGGGATGATAGTATGGTAGAAGAGACTCAAATACGGTCCAACCAAAGAAAAGCTCGAATGAAAAACACTATGCAGTTGATTAGTTAACCCTAATTTCACAAGAACATCATATAGTCACAATCATCCGAGGCATCCAACAGTAACATTTCATGAGAAATGAGTCAACAATGAGAATTCCGCTATAAGTATGCTTCGACTATTCAATCAAAAACTCATAATTCAATGAGAGCACGGATGGAAGGTACTAACCAGGAAAAGCAGTAACAATGCAAAGTAAAGAATGAAGGAAAACCCTAAATCGTATCACCAAGATCCCATATTCCGGCATGTAACAATTCACAAGGACCTCTTTAGGATCCTGACTGGTGCTTATGCCGGAAAGGTCTAACGAATAAATATTCGGTGGCTTTGACTTTCAACCGGCCACAAAACCATAACAACAGTAGAACAAATAGAACCAAGAGAAAGCACAAAACACAAAAATATATGTAAGGTGTGAGTGTGCCAGTATGAATCACTAGGTCTGCATCTAGGGGTAATGGGGAAGGGTTTATATAGAATCGATAACATGTAAGCAAATAAGGAAAAGAATCAACTACACGGAATAACGGAGAATACCCATGCAGACCGATTTCAAATCGGATTTAGGGCAAATCGAATTTAGAACACCCATGAAGAAATCGTCGAAGACATGCCAAAACGAGATTATATTCTTCCTTCCCCGATGTATAAATCCGAAATCACATCCCTTTCCCTAAGGTCATAACCGTGTCCGCCTAATTTTAGTAAATCATACTTTCCATAGATAGATTGGTAAAAAAAAATTACCATAACTGGGCGAGTATGACGAATACGTGGTAAGTAAACCGCGTATGAACACGTATAAGGAAAGGGGTTGGGGAAACCTTTAGGGTCGACAAGGGTTTGGTATGAGAGACGAGGAGAGAGCTTGAGGGCGGCTGTGAGCGAGTGAGGAGTGCTATGGTTCTGCCTGAATCGGGTCATAAAGGGGGGGGGGGGGTTATATATGGAACAAACATGCTATTAAGAGCCGTTGATCATTCGAGATCAACGAGTGGGATTTAAAGGGTACTAGGTCGGGTATAATGGGTCGCAGACAGGGCAGGTTATTGGATTATTTGGTTTTGGGCTTCCGATGGGTCAATGGGGGTGGGCTTAATTATTTGGACCATAATAAGTCAGAAATTTTGACCTTGTATTGGGTTATAATTTAAAACACAAAAAATAATTAAAGAAATAAATAAAAATGGTTAGGAAATAAACAATAATAATTTATAATTGTAAAAGTATAAAAATGTCATTTTGGCTCAAATATCATAATAACTATAATTATTTATAAACATAGGCTATAACTGCAAATGATATGTAAATGGTGTAAAATGCAAACATAATTATATAAAATGAAGAAAAATATTATAAAATATGCCCGTGTGTATAAATAATTAATTTTGATGATTAATCACCCAAAATAATTTGAAAGAGTAATTAATAAATATTTAACAATTCAAAATGCAGATTAGATTTAAAATATTAAAAAGGATAAAAAATTATTTGTATGAACTCTACAAATTTGATAATAACACAAAAATAATATTTTAAAATATATATGGAATACTTTATAAAATATGAGGGCAAAACTGAGTATCAACAAGGAGCATTTGTAAGAGTTGTTGGATAAACGGTTCATTAGGCCTAGTGTATCACCTTGGGGTATACCAGTGTTGTTTATGAAGAAGAAGTATGGGTCTATGAGGATGTGTATTGGCTATAGGCAGTTGAACAAGGTGACCATCAAGAACAAATATCCATTGCCTCGCATCGATGATTTATTTGATCATCTTCAGGGTGCCAAGGTATTCTCGAAGATTGACTTGAGATCGGGTTATCACCCGTTGAAGATTAGGGCTTCAGACATACCTAAGACGGCTTTTCAGGCCTCGTTTGGTCACTATGCGTTTTTGGTGATGTCTTTTAGTTTGGGTAATTAACCAACAACTTTCATCCATTTGATGAATAGTGTGTTCCAACCTTATTTGTATTCTTTTTTCATTGTGTTCATTGATGATATATTGGTATATTCCCGTAGTGTTGAGGAGCACAAGCATTATTTGAGAATTGTGCTCCAGATTCTGAGGAAGAAGGAGTTATATGCTAAGTTCTCCAAGTGTGTGTGTTTTGGTTGGAATCGGTGGCATTCTTGGGCCATGTGGCGTTTAGTGATGGGATCAAGGTAGATCCGAAGAATATTGAGGTAGTTCACAGTTGGCCCAGACCTTTTACCACTACAGAAATCAGGAATTTCTTAGATTTGGCGTGTTATTATCGTTGCTTTGTGGAAGTGTTTTCATCTATCGTTGCTCCATTGACCAAATTGACTCGAAAGGTGCTTTATTTAAATGGTTTGCCGAGTGTGACGAGAGCTTTCAGAAGCTCAAGACTGCTTTGACTACAACTCCAGTTTATGTATTGCCTTCAAGATCGGGGATGTATACTGTTTATTGTGATGCTTCGCGTGTTGGCATTGGTTGTGTGTTGATGCAGGATAGCAGGGTGATTGCCTACGTATCATGCCAGTTGAAGCCCTGTGAGAAGAACTATCCAGTACATTATTTAGAGTTAGCATCTATTGTGCACGCGCTCAAGATTTGGAAGCATTATTTGTATGGAGTGTCTTGTGAGGTTTTCACGGATCATCAGAGTCTTCAGCATTTTTTCAAGCAAAAGGATTTGAATTTGAGGCAGTGGAGATGGTTGGAGTTATTGAAGGACTATGATATCACTATATTGTATCATCCGGGAAAGGCTAATGTGGTAGCAGATGCCTTGAGTAGAAAGGCAGAGAGTATGGGGAGTTTGACATTTATTTCAACTATAAATAGGCCTTTGGCTGTGGATGTTCAGGATTTGGCCAATAGATAAGTGAGATTGGATATTTCTAAGCCTAGTAGAGTTTTCCTTTTTATTATTGCGCGGTGGTCCTTGTTTGAGCGCATCAAGGCTCGTCAGTATGATGATCCGTATTTGCTTATCCCTAAGGATACAATGTTGCAAGGTGGTGCTAAGGAGGTGGCTATTGGTGATGATGGGGTATTAAGGCTTGAGGGTAGGATCTGTGTCCCTAATATAGATGTTTTGAGGAATTTGATTCTTGAGGAGGCTCACAATTCATGGTATTCTCTATGAAGATGTATCATGACTTGAAGTAGCATTATTGTTGGCTAAGGATGAAGAAGGATATTATTGGACATGTGTCACGGTGTCTAAATTGTCAGCAGGTCAAGTATGAGCATCAAAGGTCCGCTAATTTACTATAGAGGTTAGATATACCTGAGTGGAAGTGGAAGCGCTTTACTGTGGACATTGGGGTAGGATTGCCACAGACTTTGAGGAGATTTGATGCTTCTTGGGTCATTGTGGACAGACTGACCAAGTCTGTGCATTTCATTTTGGTCATGACTTCCTACACTTTGGAGAAGTTGGCTAAGATCTAAATTAGAGAGATTGTCCGCTTGCATGTTGTGCACACATATGGAGTTGAGTACTGTATTTCACCCTCAGATGGATGGGCAGTTAAGGCGGACCATTCGGATTATGGAGGATATGTTGAAGGCATGTGTTATAGAATTTGGAGGCCAATGGGATCAGTTTCTACCATTAGCATAGTATGCCTACAACAACAACTTCTAGTCTAGTATCCAAATAGCTCCATATAAAGCATTATATATGAGGCAGTGTCGTTCTCCGATTGTGAGGTGTTAGCTGGGTTAGGCTAAGCTTCGTGAGGCATTGAAGAAGGTGAAGTTGATTCAGAAGTGGCTTCATACAGCGCAGTCCATGCAGAAGAGTTATGCCGATCAGAAGGTTTGTGATGTGGCTTTTATGGAGGGTGAGATGGTTCTTCTTAGTGTTTCATCTATAAAAGGCGTGATGAGATTTGGAAGAAGGGCAAGTTAAGACCTCAATATATTGGTCCATTTGAGGTGTTAGAGAGGGTTGGTGAGGTGGCCTATAGACTTGCTTTGACACCTAGCTTGTCGGAAGTTCATCCGGTGGTTCATGTTTCCATGCTTTGGAAGTACCATGAAGTTTAGCCACACGTGTTGGAATCCAGATCAGTGCAATTTTATGAGAATTTGGCTTATGAAGAAGAGCCAATAGCCATTTTGGATAGGAATGATCAGAAGTAGAGGTCGATAGCGACTGCATCAGTGGAGAGTTCAATCGGTTGAGGAAGCGACTTAGGACACCGAGCATGATACACGAAGCAGATATCCTCACCTTTTTAAAATTCCAGGTATGATTCAAAATCCATTCGAGGACGAACATTTGTTTAAAAAGGGGTGAATGTAATGATCCGGTCGATTATTTTATGTATTTGATCCCCATTTCCCCTATTTGATGCTACCAATATGTTGTTTGTTGTTTGGTGACTTGGAAGTGGTTGGTTTGGCTTCAGGAAGGTTTGAGAGTGAATTGAGACACTTAGTCTCATTTTGAAAGTTTATGTTGTAAGAATATACCAAGGTTCGACTTTTGAGTAGACAACCTCCGATCAGTGATTTGATGGTTCCAATAGGTTCATATGGTGATTCTGGACATAGGCGTATACTCGAATTTGCCAAAATTTATCAATTTGAAGGTTTGGAGAGTTCTGAGGTTTGACTGGGAGTTGAGTTTTATGTTATATGGGTCTGGTTCATGTTCTGGGACTTTGGTTAGGTTCATTTGGTTGATTGTAACTTGTGTGCGATGTTTGGTAGTGATCCAAAATGTCTAAGTATGATATGGACTCGTTTGGCGATATTAGAATGTTTGAAACTTAAGAGAAGGATTTTGATAGTTGATTCTTGGTTTTGATGTTATTAGTGGTGTTTCAAGACCTTGGATAAGTTTGGATTAGGTATATGTACTTGTTGTTGTGATTGGACGGGGTCGAGGGAGGCTCGGGTGTGATTCAGGGTGGCTTCAGACCATTTCCCTTTGTTTAGGAGCTGCTACTTTTCTGGTGCAGGTTGATGCTTTACGATGGCAGAGAGAGTTTCATGATTACGGATCAGGGGAGGCTGGCAAGTGGTTTTGCTTATCATATTTTCAACATAAGGATCACATTCACGTAGGACTGGGCAAGAGCATAGGGGCCGAGCCTGGCTGAGGAATGTTAGTCTTCACGTTCACGTAGAGGGGACACGTTCATGGAGAAGCGACTGATTAGCTTATATGATCGTGGAGGCTCAGACACGATAGCATAGAGTGTTAGGGAAGCAGGGGATTTGTGCTTCGCGATTGTGAGCTTTGAACCACGATCAAGAAGAGTATGCCTGGTCAAGCCACTTAAGTGACTTAATTCAGGATTTTAACCATTCTCTCAAATTTTGAACCCTAGATTTCGAGAGGTTTCAAGTGAAATTTCATTACACCATTGGAGGTAAGAAATTTTAACTTGGATTTGACTTTATATCTTAATTTCTCATGGAATTCTACGTCTAAAGAATGAAATTTAAAGTGAAATTTGGATTTTTATCTACAACTTAAAAGGGTATACTTTGGGGATTGGAAGGTCAATTTTGACTTGGCTTTAGAATATAATCACATGTTTGGATTGGTGAGGTTAAAGGAAGTCGGGATCTACCCCTTGACTCAGGTTTAGACTGTGTAGGCTCTGGTTGACGTTTGTTGGATTTTAGGGATTTGATTACAAATTCGAGCTTTATTGTTTGGAATTGATATCTATGGCTTTGTTTGATATTATTGGGTTGTATTTGACTAGATTCGAGCTGTTTGGAGTTGGATTTTGTTAATTTGGCAATTCTTTGATGATGTTTAGCTACCAGGTAGAGGTAAGTCTCTTGGCTAACCTTGTTAAGAGGGAAACCACCTAGGAATAACTTGATTGATATGTTTTTAAGGTATTGGGGGAGGGGGGAGGGGATGTATATTCAGGGTGACGAGTGCATATACACGTATCGAGTTTATATTATGTCCATGGTAGTGTCATGACCCCATTCTCCCTCCATAGGATGTCGTGATGACACCTAGTCTCTAAGACTAGGTAAGCCTAACATACATGCAGAACATAATTGAGATTATGTTAAAACTCTCAAATAACTCAAAAACTATCATAGAAGATATCCGCAACTCAACGGAAACAAACTCCCCAAAATCCGGTGATATCAAGTCACAAGCTCTACAAGAGTATACTGAACATCCCTATACAATAAAATCTATAAAAAGGAAAATGAAATAGAACTAGATAGAGGGTGACTCTGAGTCCTGCAGACGCCGGCAGGCATACTTGAAGCCTCCAAATCCGAACTCGACTCACTAGTGCCTGGGCTGGTAAGAGGTACCTGGATCTGCACAAAAAGATGTGCAGAAGCGTAGCATGAGTACACCACAACGGTACCAAGTAATTGCCAAGCCTAACATCGGTAGAGTAGTGATGAGGTCAGCTCAAGGCCCTACTAGAATAAATAAGAAGCCCAAGTATATGACAGTGTAATAATGATAAACAATGGAAATGAAACAATGAAGAAATATACCAAGAATATCTACACTAAACTAAGGAAAATAAGGCATCACAGAAGAAAACAAGGAATATTATGCCAAGGAAACAAAGCAACCAAAACACAAGTGATGTAAAAGAAAAATATCAACAAGAATCACTACCGAGGTACCGCCTCATAGTCTCATATCACAGAACAATTTGCATTCTTTCCTTATATCACCGCGGGAGCCTTGCATTTAGTTTTAAAAAAATCACTTCTCCCGAAATAGCTTCCCGTGTTTTAGCCCACCTTATCACACCGCGTGGCTTCAAGTAGTTCCTCTACTAGCAACACGTGTATCAAGCCCACCTTATCTCACCGTATGCGTTTCAACCCCAATCATTTTACCACCGCATGCATATCAATATCACATCGTATCACAAATCGCACCTCAAGTGCCCAATATCACAACTTGCCAAAGAAGTCAACAATAATAGTGTTTCCACAATAGATTGCCCATGGATCAACCACAATATGTACAAGAGTCTCAACAATAACAATCGAGAATGAATAACTCAACAAGAATAGTATTTCGACAATTTACAACTTTTCCTTAATGTGAATCACAACCTTTATAATTCAATACCAAATTCAACAATAAGATATTCCAAGAACTAATGACTTCAAGTAGGAACTCAACGGTTAAATAATGAATAAGGAATAGAGAGAACAATAACTTCAACTAAATATGTAAAGACAATTAGCAAGTAAGAGTTAAGACAAGTATTACCGATGACAAGTAAAGCATGTGAAGATAGACTAATGATGATGAATATAACATATTATGACAACTCAATTAAAGGCATGAAAGGAATCTACATAGCCCGTGTACACACTCTTCACCTTGCATACACGGCTTCGACATATCAAAATTAACACAAAACAACACCAATCCTAAGGGGTTTCCCGCACACAAAGTATGGCAAGACAATTACCTCAAAACACGCTAACTCAATCCACTAGTAAGCCTTTCACGGGATTATCCAACTCCGAATGGCTCAAATATAGCCAAAACAACTTCATACCATAAATATAAACTATAGGAAGCTATTCCGAACAATAAAGTTGCAACCTTTAAAGAGAAATAAAAAGACAACTCAAAAAGTCAACCCCAAGCCCGAGTCTCGGAACCCAACCAAACATACAAAATCCGAACACCCATTCGATAACAAGTCCAACCATATAAGAATTACTCAAATCTGACTTGAAATCGCCTTTCAAATCCCTAAATTTTAGTCTAAGAAGTTTCATAATTTTCCCCCAAATTTTCCAACTTAAATCACTATTTAAATGACACAAATAACGATGGATTCATGTAATATAGACAAATCCAAGTTAGAATCACTTACCCCGATGATTTCCTTGAAATATCCTCGAAACATCGCCACAAACCGAGCTCTCTAGGTACAAAAGATGAAAATGAGATAAAACCCTCGACCTAAGCCTTTTTCGCTCAGCGATCTTCACTTCTGCGGGGTCACTGTCGCACCTGTGGAAAAATCCATCGCAGATGCAGTTCCAACTAATGCCATGAAATTCCGCTTCTGTGGACCAATTGCTAGAACCTGCGAGCTGGTTCTGCGGAGTCATGACAGCACATGCGGTCCTTCCCAAGCTCCTCACTGTTCGGCTTATGCGGAAGGAATCATCGCGCCTGCGGATGCGTATCTGCGCCCAGGTGTCCGCACTTGCAAACCCAGGCCTGAGCTACTCCTTTCCACTTTTGCGCTTCTCTAATCAAACCAGCGAGTCTGCACCTGCGATTCCGCACCTGCGGCCATTCCCACCGCAGGTACGATGACACCAGAATAGCTGAAGCTTCAACAAAATTGATTAAGTCCAAGTTGGTTCCGTATTCAATCTGAATCACACCCGGGGCCCCCGGGACCGCATCTGAATATACCAACAAGTTCCAAAACACATAACGGACCTACTCGAGGCCTAAAATCGCATCAAACAACATCGATTCTACGAATCGCGACCAAATTCAAGCCTATTGAAACTATGAACATCCGACTTCCAAAACTAATGCCTATTTATACCAAAACCACTGCGATTGACCTCAAATTTTGCACACAAGTCATAAAAGACACAACGGACCTATTCTAACTTCCGAAATCAGAATTCGACCCCGATATCAATAAAGTCAATTCCCGGTTAAACTTCTGAACCTTCTAAGCCTTCAACTTTATAACTTTCGCCAATTCAAGCCAAAATGACCTACGGACCTCCAAATCAATATCCGGACATGCCCCTAAATCTAAAATAACTTTACGGAGCTATTATAACCGACAAAACTCCATTCCGGAGTCGTTAACACAAAAGTCAAACTACGGTCTACTCTTTCAACTTAAGCCTCCAACTTAGGATCTATGTGTCCTATTTCACTCCGAAACCCACTCAAAACCAAAACCAACTACCCCGGCAAGTCACATAACCATAATACAACATAGAGGAGGAAATAAATAGGGGATCGAGGCTAAAATACTCAAAACAACAGGCCGGGTCGTTACAAGTAGAATTGAGATACTTTATGCCTTCTTTTGATTATATGCTCATATTGATTCATGATATTTTTGGCTTATATGACTACATTCGCTCCCTTATTCATGTTAGAGATTATGCCTATGTTTATGGTTATTTATGAAGGCATGGGAGTTTATTCTTGATATGTTAAATTACTTGAATCATCCGTAGTCATATAGAAATTCCATGAGGACATATCCGTATGATTATTATTATGTGCTTGTGCATATTTTATCTGTAATTCTTTGTCAATACACAAAACCACCAACAGGTCGTGATGGCACCTAACTCACTTGTTAGGCAATCCAAACATCACAAAAGTAGAACATGAGCTCTAAAATAGAAGTACAAGTCTAGAATACAAATGGAAATGCTGTCTGAATGAAAACAACAACACTTAAATGAAAAGAGATGCCATAGACTGCGATCGAGATGCAACTCTACCTCTTCTTCTCGAAGATACTCTTAGCAACAAATCACAACGACTCACCGCTCGGTAGAATACATGTATATGCACACTTAAGTAAAGAGTGTAGTGTGAGTACAACCGATCCCATGTACTCAGCAAGTATCATAACTAACCTCGGCGATGTAATAGAGGCAAGAATAATAAATGATACTCGCTAATAACCTGCTCACTCTATAAATTTCACAAGTATACAATAATAATAATATTATAACGTCATAGATCACGGATAAAGTCATCTCGGTACACATGAGATAAAGTGCCTAGATCTGTATCAATTAATAATCTAACAAATAAAGGAGATATGCACAAAAACCATATATACACTTTTGATCTAGCATATAGAGAAGATATGCGAATAAAACATATATACATCCAAGGAAATTCCAAGTAGATAAGAAATGAAATAACCAAACCAAACATTGGCTAGTTTTCCTCATACCCCATATACACCATCAAGAGAGAAACATGAGAGGGTGACCCTAAGGGGATGGATCCTTATCCACACACTGCACGAACAACTTGTGTTCCATATATATCAACCTCACGGACAACCACGTGCTATCATATCTCAAACGCACAGACAACTCACGCGCTATCATATCTCAACTGCATGCACAACTCATGTGCTATCATATCTCATCCGCACGAACAAATCACGTGCTATCATAACTCAACTGCATGGACAACTCAAGTGCTATCATATATCGGATCCACACGGATGACTCACGTGCTATCATAACTCAATCACACGAACAACTCACGTGCTACCAGTTCAACCCATATCACACAAAGAGAAGATATACAAGATTACATGTATATGAATAAGGGATACTGATTTATATACTCATGAACTGGCATAAGTGACATGCTAAGGTGTATGCATATGGGAATTGTGCTGCCATAGCTCAAATTAGGCAATTACATCATAAAAGTAGCAATTATCATGTTAAATCAAGAGATTAACCCATTATGTAACCTCGAATATGATTCAAATAGATCACAAAGGGGTACAAACATAAGAAACATAATAGCATTAAGCTTAGTAATCAATTCAAGGCATATCATTATCTAAGCACTATCTTGAGCATGGATAAATTATCCCGGCACACGCACATAGGCTCAACCCCGCACATATGCGCCACCTATATAACGTAGCCATCACTAGCAATGTAGGAAACTAGTGCCTCAACCAAGTTTAGGTAAGATACTTACATCAAGCACGCCAAATCAATACTCTAGAAATGCCTTCTCGCGTGAATCAACCTCCGGACGCTCGAATTTAGCCAAACTTAATAACATCAATAAAAGCCATAGGAAACAACCCAAACAATAAAGCTATGATCTTGATACAAATAGACAAAGTCAATTCAAAATGTCAACCCCAGGCCCGGACCCCGGAATGCGAAAAACTCACAAATCCCGAACACCTAATTCCAATACAAGTCCAAATATATGTGTTTCATCCAAATCCAAACTCAAATCGACCCCTAAAACACAAATTTTCACTCTCCAAAAACTATGGCAAACCCCCCCAAATTCCTACTTTAAATCAGATAAACTAGGTGTAATAATCCATAGGAATCAATAGCTAACATCAAAATCAAGTAGAGTTTACTTACCCCTTCAATAGTAGTGAAAAACTATCCAAAAATCGCCCCTAGTCGAGATCCACAACTCCAAAACCCTCTAGCAATTTTGCATTTGTGGACAAAAAATACGCTTTTGCGATACCTTATCTGCAGGAAATACATCATAGATGTGGAAGTCACTAATCTACCGACTATCAACTTCTGCGAACTCCCCCATCGCACCTGTGCATCTACTTCAGCGGAAGATTCTTCGCTTCTGCACAGGCATATATGGGCTCCTAGTGCAACATCTGCAGGCTTAGCCTCCTCCATCCCAACTTCACATCTATAACCCAAATGTCTGCTTCTGCGGACCTGGACCTGCGCCCAATCCATTGCAGGTGCGAATGCAGTAGAACAAGTCTGCCCAAAATATGAAAATGATCCAAAACACATCCAAGGCCCCTGAGACCCCGTCTAATCACACCAACAAATCCCAAAACATAAAACTAACGTACTCGAGGCCTCAAATCACACAAATTAACATCAAAACCACGAATCATCCCTCAATTCAAGCCTAAGGAACTAATCAACTTCCAACTTTCCAAAACTAATGGTGAACCACGTCTAATCACTCGTACTGAATTTTGCGCACAAGTCCCAAATGACATAACAATCCTATTACAAGTCCCATAACCACAATACGAATCCGATATCAATAAAGTCAACTCCCCATCAAACCTATGAACCTTCAAAACATTCAAATTTCCAACCTTTGTACTAAGCTCGACCTCTGTGCCCAATGCATGTTGCACTGCTCTCCAAAAATACAATGTAAATTGAGTGCCTGGATCTGAGCTAATCGACACATGCTCACCATGAAGGCAAAAAATCTCTCAAAGATAAATTCGAGCCAGCTGCTCTAAAGTATAGGTAGTCATGACTGGAATGAAGTGTGAAGTCTTGGTCAGTCTGTACACAATGACCCACATCGCATCAAATCTCCTCAAGGTCCGTGGCAACCAAACTACAAAATCCATAGTGATACACTCCAACTTCCACTCTTATATGTCTAGCCTCTGAAGCAAACCACTAGGTCTCTGATGCTCATACATAACCAGCTGACAGTTCAAACACCGTGCAACATACTCAAAAATATCCTTCTTAATCGTCCGCCACTAATAATGCTGCCTCAAATCACGGTACATCTTCACAACACCCGTATGAATAAAATACCATGAATTATAGGTCTCCTCAAGTATAAACTCTCTCAAACCATCCATATTCGGAACACAGATCCGAACCTGAAGCCTTAACACCCTATCATCACCAATAGTCACCTCCTTAGCATCATCGTGCTGCACCGTATCCCTTAGGACAAGCAAGTGGGGATCATCATACCGACGCGCCTTGATGCGCTCAAATAAGGACGACCATGATACCACAAAAGCAAGAGCAGTGCTAGGCTCTGAGATATCCAACCTCATGAACCTGTTGGCTCACTCCTGAACATCCAAGGCTAATGGTCTCTCCCCAGCTAAAATAAAAGCAAGACTCCCCATGCTCTCCGCCTTCCTACTTAACGCACTGGCCAGCATATTGGCCTTTCCCGAATGATAAATAATGGTGATATCATAGTCTTTCGATAGCTCTAACAACCTTTGTATCCTCAAGTTCCAATCCTTCTGCCTAAATAGATGTTGGAAACTCCTGTGATCCTTGAACACCTCGCAAGATACACCATAAGATAGTGCCTCCAAATCTTGAGCGCGTGAACAATGGCTACTAACTCCAAATCATGTATTGGGTAGTTCTTCTCATGGGGCTTCAACTAAAGCAAAGAATAAGCAATCACCCTGCCATCCTGCATCAACACACATCCAATACCAACCCGTGAAGCATCAAAATAGACTATATAAGAACCCGATCCCGAAAGCAAAACCAGAACTGGAGTTGTAGTCGAGGCAGTCTTGAGCTTCTGAAAGTTCTCCTCACACTCATCAGATCACTTGAATGGGGCACCATTATGAGTCAACCTAGTCAATGGGGTTGCTATAGATGAAAACACTTCCACAAAATGGTGATAATACCCAATAAACCTAAGGAAAATCCGGATCTTTGTAGCAGTAGAAGGTCTGGGCCAACTCTAAAATGCCTCAATCTTCTTCGGATCTACCTTATCCCCATCACTAGATACCACGTGACCCAAGAATGCCACCGAGTCTAACCAGAACTTGCACTTGGAGAATTTAGCATATAACTTCTTCGTTTCCCTCAAAGTGAGGAGCACGATCCTCAAGTAGTA
Organism: Nicotiana tomentosiformis; assembly: GCF_000390325.3. Classification (NCBI taxonomy): domain Eukaryota; kingdom Viridiplantae; phylum Streptophyta; class Magnoliopsida; order Solanales; family Solanaceae; genus Nicotiana; species Nicotiana tomentosiformis. The sequence goes on from NC_090822.1 coordinate 43,691,649, forward strand.
CTTATGCTCCTCATGACTGCGTGAATACACCAATAAATAATCAATGAAGGAAATGGCGAAGGAATCCGGATAAGGATGAAATACGCTATTCATCAAATACATAAAAGCTACTGGGGAATTAGTCAGCCAAAAGACATTACCAAGAACTTACAATACCATAACGGGTCCTGAAAGTCGTCTTAGAAATATCCGAAGCCCTGATCTTCAGCTGATGGTACACCGATCTCAATTCAATCTTCCAGAATACCCTAGCACCCTAAAGCTGATCAAATAAATCTTCAATACGCGGTTGTGGATACTTGTTATTGGTAGTAACCCTTTTCAATTGCCTATATTCAATGAACATCCTCATAGAACCATTTTTCTTCTTCAGAAATAGTATTGGCGCATTCCAAGGTGACACATTAGGCCTAATAAAAACCCTTATACAACAATTCCTATAGCTTTTCCTTCAATTCCTTGAACTCCGATTGTGCCATGCGATATGGTGGTGTAAGGCCCCGTAAATATTTCACCCAGAACCTGGGGTTTCGTGATGCCAAGATAGATTTATGTGTTGATGATTGTCCGCAGTATGGACTCTTTGGATTGATCAGTGCGTTGGGGAGTTGAAGAAAATTTTTGGCAGAGCAGGGCATTTCTGTGGTCCACTATGCGATCGCAGAATCACTCTGTGGGCTGCAGATCCGCCACAGAGTGAAGCAGAGAAGTGGACCATTTTTGGAGTTTATTTTGTAGTCCATTATGCGGCCGCATAACCATTTTGCGGGCTGCACAATCGATCGTAGACCCAGCATGAAGATTTATAAAGGGAAGTTCTGCGGCGCATTGTGCGACCACAGACCTACCGCAGACCTGACCCGAACCACCTAGTTCTTACCATCACTTCTGTGACCCATTTTACAGACCGCATATCCATTTTGCGGTCCATTCAACGACCGCAAAGCTGTGTTCGGAGGGTCCATTTTCTGGTTTTTATAACCCGACCCTATTTTGATAGATAGATGTAAAGGGCCATTTTTGAAGCAAAAATCTGATATTTGAGAGTGAGGAAGTGCCATAGAGTGAGAGGGTAAGGTTATAAGATAATTGTTCACCAATTTTTGCTCAAAAGTAGGAAGTTTTGCAAGGAGAACCTCACAAGTTCTTCATCCAAGAGATAAGGTTCCACATCCTAGTCTCAATTTTGAATTTGGGGTAGAAGATGGTTAATGGGGAGTGTGATTCTTAGGTGTGAGAGATTAACTATGCATGCATGTACAATCATGAGTTCTGGGAAGGCAATTAATCTCAAATAGGTAGACCTTTGGTTGTGGGGTGAATGAAATCCACCATAGGAGAAGCTATAAATCATAATGCCCACCTAGTGTTTGATAAAATGCTCAAATGAGCTGGAACCATGAACTCCTTCCTAATTTGTGTTCAATTTTGTTATATTTCTAAACAGATCGAAGCATCTAAGATTTTGGAACATTGTAGTAATTTAAGTAAGCTCAAGGCGAGGTATGTTGGCTAAACTTCTCTCTTAAAATTAAATCCCACGAAGTTCGTGTAAGTTCCGCGTTGTTCATTTTTAAACTTGCTATTCCGAAGAAGCTTGGTGTTGAAGGGTGTCCCAAATATTCTTAAAATTTTATGTTGTTATTCGGGAGCATGTTCAAAGCATGAGTCATGTATTAAACTGTTGTGACTTCCAGTCAAGTTCAAATGGAAGCTGTTATGCCAAATTGTGTAAGAAATATCCAAGTGCCTAACACCATTATTTTCTAACATGTATACTTAAAGTCTTATTTGAAAAGCCTTGTTGTTGATTATCCATGATGAAGTTTGAAAGTGAAAGAAGAGAGCATGAAATATGATGTGCGACCAACGTTCCAAGAATGATATTGCATTATAGGTACTGGTGCCAATGAAATTATTGATATGTAAAAGATTATGAAATGAGTGGTAAATCCTTTAATAATAAATGCTTTGGGAGTATCGTTTAGTCACCGAGGAAGGGTAGATCAAAATAACCTAATCCCAAACTACACGTGCTGGTGTAGGCGTTATTGAGGGGTAAATCTGCGTGTTAATGTGATGAGGTTGTTTCCCCTTATATGGGATGAGATTAATGTGTTGAGATGTTTCCCCCTAAATGTGATGAGATTATTTCTAGCGAGATGTGATGTGATGTCAACCCACATGACATTGTGGTGAGACGGCTTAGCCGATCGGGCTGAGATCAGACGCCATGCCGTGCACATGGTGGTATTGTGAGTGGATGTCTCGGGGCGAGACGACTTAGCCGATCGGGCTGAGATCGGACTCCGTGCTAAAAACACGGTGGTGTATCATGATAAAGATCTACCAACTTAAAAATATTGGAACTTACTTGAAATTTACCTTTCCCCTAATTTGACACCTTAATACAGTTTTAGTCTCTTATTGATTTCATATTTCCTTCTCCGTTTACTATTACTCGTTCTATTGAGACGGTATTTAGTTTTACATATTAGTACTATTACATACGTACTAACGTCCCATTTGATCAGTGATACAGGTGATTCTATAGCAGGTGGTATTGATCAGTGATAGCAGCACACCCTCTCCTCAGCTTACTTGGTCATCCCCACTTCATTTCGGGGTCCTATATCCCTTGTCCCTTGTACATAGTATTTTGAGGTATAGACGGGGCCTGGTTGCCAGCACTGTCGTAGTACTCTTTTGTTTATGTTAGAGGCTCCGTAGACATGGTGTGGGTTGTATCTTGTTTTGGGAAGGTTGAACTAAAAATATTGTAATCGTATCACATGTTCCACTTCAACTATGATTGCATAGTACACTATTTTGGAGACTTGTTAATGATATAACCTATGGAAATGAATGGGTCTTGATCACATGACCTCTTATTGTCTAAGTAATAGAATGTATTCTTCTCTTTATTCATGGTTGAGTTGAGTATACAGCATTGTGCAGGCTTGCTCGACTGGGGTATCTCTGCTGAGCTCCAGTCGCGCTCCCCAACTTCGGGGCGTGACAAGCTTGGTATCAGAGCGGTTTTAAAGTGTCGTAGGATGTCTCGGAGCCATGTCTAGTAGAGTCCTTCTTATCGGTGTGTTGTCGACTACATCTATAATTAGGAGGCTACTTGGGTATTTAGGAATAACATCTTTCTTAGATGTTCTAGATCGTGTAATAAAGCTGATTATAAGACTGTTCCTCCTTTAACTCGTACATTGCTCTGATTTTCAGTACATGGCACATAGGAAGAAGGCAAGAACTTGCTAAGGAGCCAATGCCACCTCAGGAGTGGCGGTTGATTCTATACCTGATGATGTGGGTTAGAACCCAAGGGGTGAGGATATTCCCCCAGCTACCACACTGCCTGATTTTACTACTCCTGATCAGACTGCACCAGTTCCTACACCTACTGAGGGTGCAGCTATTCCACCTCCAGCCCCAGCTTCTGGTCCCAGTGTTTCTGATGGGGATCGTAGGGGAGCCATATAGATGTTGGCTCAGATAGTGGCTTCCCAGGCCTAGAGATTGAGTGTTGCACGCACTACTTCTAGTCTGTCAGGGGATTCTGCTAGTTCCAGTGTGAACAGGTTTCTTCAGTTAGATCCTCCAGTGTTCACAGGTACTGATCCGAAGAAGGACCCCCAGGACTTTATTGATGAGATGCACAAGACCCTCTGAGTTATGCGTGCTACTTAGACGGAGGGAGTGGAGATGGCCTCCTACCGCCTGAAACGGGTGGCCTATTCTTGGTTTGAGATGTGGGAGGACTCTCGTGAGGAGGGGAGCCCTCCGACAAGGTGGGGTGAGTTTGGCGATGCCTTCATCGACCATTTCTTGCCTGGCAAGACTATGGCAGCCCATTCCACCTATGTGGAGAGCTTGAAACAATGTAGCGTGAGTGTGTGGGAGTATCATATGAGGTTCGCGCACCTGTCCAAGTATGCTATATATATGTTGCCTACTATGGAGGCTAGCGTGCGCCGGTTTGTATAGGGCCTTAGCCCCTTAATTATCAATGAGCCCGCTACAACTGCCTTGAATTATGATATAAACTATGGTAAGATGGTGGCATTTGCTCAAGCCACAGAGACCCGTAAACTGAAGAGTAGAATAGAGAGAGAGGGTAGCAACAAGGCCCGATCAGCGGGCAACTTTAGTGGTACTTCTGGTGGTGGTGGCGGCGGGTCAGTGTTTAGGGGAGGGTCGTCAGGGCCATCCTAGTTCTTTGCTCAGTCTTCGATTAGTCCATATCCATCGGGGCCCAGTCAGCAGCAGTGGAGTCGTTTTAGGGCCAGCCAGGGCAACATGGGATCCTACCAGTAGGGTGGGCCTAGTGGGAGATTTCGGCAGCGGAGGCTCCCATGCCCTAGGTGTGGGAAGATGCACTTTGGGGCATGCTTTATGGACCAACCCATATGCTATGGGTGCGATATCAGGGTTCACATTTATAGGGATTGCCGTTTGTCCCGCCAGAGTGTGGGCAGGGGTACGACATAGCCAGCCAATTTTGCAGCCACTACATCCGCAACACCTCCTCCGGCTCAAGGCACTCCAGCACCCGCAGGTCGTGGTGCAGCTAGGGGTGGTGCACAGTGTTTGGGAGGACCCAACCGTTTCTATGCTTTGAAGGGTCGCTAGAGTTCAGAGGCTTCTCCAGATGTTTTCATAGATATATTGACTATCTAATCTCATGATGTATATGCTCTTATTGATCCCGATTCCACCTTGTCATATATCACTCACTATGTTGCTATGGAATTTGGGAGAGAACCGGAACAACTTCATGAGCTGTTCTCGGTATCTACTCCGGTTGGTGAGTCTATTGTGGCAGCGCGAGTTTATAGGGATTTGTGTTGTCACGGTGCGTGGTCAGGACACCATGGCCGATCTCATTGAATTGGGGATGGTTGATTTTGATGTAATAATGGGAATGTACTGGCTTTATTCATGTTTTGCTAAGCTTGATTGCCGAACCAGGACCGTTAGATTTGAATACCCAAACGAGCCAGTTATTGAATGGAAGGGGGATGATGGGGTGCCGAAGGGTAGGTTTATTTCTTACCTTAAGGCACCTACACTTGAGTCTGTGCCTATTGTTGATGAATTTCCTGAGGTCTTTGTTGATACCCAATATTTCCCTCATATTTTAAAAAAAATGTATATATACTTTCCAAATAGCATATTTGCATCATCATTTAGTTTACAAAACCATACAAGCAATTTTCATAATTTTTCATAATTTTTAGAAGCTCTAAATTAATTTCTTGCTGCATTTTATTACATAAATATCCAATAATTACCCTTCAAATTACTTTTATGATGTTTAATCATCTAAACTTATTATTTACACTAACATGTATGTTTTATAATATTCTACTTCATTTTTGTATATTTGCATTTGCATTTTTAGGCTAATTGCACGTTTTTGTAATAATAGCCTATATTCATATATAATTACATTACTTGTGCCAAAATAACTTTTTATATTAATGTTAAGTTATTATTTCCCATCATTTTAGTTCACAAATAATATTTTTATTTATTTATTAATTACTTTTATAAATTATATTTTTGATAAATATTGGGTATTTAAACAACGACCCATTTTAAAACCAATTTCGGACCAAATAAATGGCCCAAAACCCTCAAACATCTAGCCCAAATACCCCATCCCAAACAAAATGACCCACTAATCCAAAACCCGGTCGGTGCCCCATCTCCATGACCCGCCCGTTCCAACTTTCAATCTTGGACATTGATCTCTCAAGATCAACGACCCTTATTCACCCTTCCCTTTTAATTAACCCAACCCCCAAACCCTAACCTATTATCCCTTAACCCCTCGCCCTTACACTCTTTGAACCTCCCCTTATCTCTCTGAAGAACCCTAAACCGCCGCCCCCCTAAATCCTTCTCCTAATCCCACTAAATATGGGATTCGACTACCATTTCTTGCCATATCTGACCCCCCTTTCCTAAACATGGCAAGCAAATCTCTTCCAAAATCGAACCAAAATGGTTCAAATCTCTGATTTTGAACGCTATTCTATCTATATACGTTATATGCTACTATGTGAGTCCGATTTTTTGGTTAGATTCTGTTGATTTACACTTTCCCTAAAAATTAGGGTTTACAGATTTCTCTCTTAAATTAATTTTCAGATTGATTTGCATGTTTATTTTCCTTGTTTGTTGCTTAATATACTCTGTTTCCTTGATTATTGCTCGATTTATTCACTACTGTATAACCCCCTCCCTCATTCCCTTTTGGACAGACTTTGAATCACCAAATTCCCACTAAAAAGTTAAAGATCTTCACTATGTTGTTCGCTTATTCTCTTGTTCTACTCTGGCTCTTGGCCGGCTGAAAGCCAAGGCCACCGGAATTCCTATTTTTCGAACTTCCTTGGGTGCGAGCATTGCCCGGGTTCCTCGAAGCCCTTGGGAACTTGACACATCTAAGGTCCTAGGTTATACTGTTGTGTTTACGTTCAAAGTGTTGTGGAGTCTGTTCTTACTTGTTTTGTCTACTTGTCAATCAGTAACTGGTGAGTTCTTTAGCCTTTGCAATATTCATTCTTTTGTGTTCATGATTTTCATATTCACATCTCTGAAATTTCATAACCCTATGTGATTCTAGACTATCTCTATGTGCAACCGTGCTAGTATCAAATCTGTTTGTGATATGAACCTCTCTAGCATCTGCTTATGCCTAAACTGCCAGTTAAGAAATGTGTTTATGTTTAATTGGAATAATTTAGACTGTTTAAAGTCGTTTAGCTTAATATATTGGTACTTTGAGTGTCTACATTGGTTATATGACATCAGTTTGTTTCTTGCCTTGTCCTGGATTTCTGTAGTGATTGATTTGTATCAGTGATATGCACCAATCCATGTAAAAACCCTGCCTAACTCTGCACTCCCTAGCAACTAGTTGGAACCTTTTAGAATAGCTTTCCAACTTGAGTTTCCCTCATGACATTTGACTTTGTTTTTCCTTGTTGCTATGAGTTGGTCTGTTTAACTTCTGGTGTGCATCATAATTTTACCCTTAGGTTTGAACCTGTTAGGTTAATGTTCCATTGTTTCTCTTACTGGCCTAATGCACCTTTGCTTATTAGTTTGCAATCCCAGAAGTCATAATTCCCCCTGCTTCCAACAAATGTCCTCTGCCCCAATATGCTAAGTGTGGACTTGTGATATCAACCTGTCTTTTAAGTTTGTTTACCCTCTTTGCTGATATGTTCATTGTGTGATCACCTCTGCAATGCATGTTTCTAAAAATGTAAATGCACTTCTACAAATTCTACCAGTTGATCACTATTTTTCATTCTCATTGGTTATTTACCCTATTCTGAACCTATAATTCTTGGCCGGCTGAAAGCCAAGGCCACTAAAGCTTTCTCTATTAACCTCCCTAGTGTGAGCACTGCTCGGGGTCCATTTTGAGACCCTTGTGAACTCTGACACACTAGGACCTGAGGTTATTTGGTCACTTTCTTTACTACTCAGCTCTGCCCCTCTTTCTGTCTGCTGAATGTGCAAATTGATTTGTGTGAGTGATTGATTTTTGGATCCTCTTATCAAACCATGGCTGTTTGGTTTGGTTTGAGTTCTCCTATGGTTTCTGGGCTATGTTGAGATCCGTGTGTGCTAAAGGGGGAGAAAGAGATTAGTTGAAGGCCTGGCAGTGCTGGGTATCTCTTTGGGCCTGTCTTGGGCCTACTGTTATTACAGGTACCACTTTTTAATTTATTCATTATTGGGTTTGTAATAATTCTTTAATAACAATTAGGGTAATAGTGAAATTGGAAAATGAGTATCTCCTAATACTTGCATGAAAAGGGTAGAAAGCATGCTCATAGGATTTGTGTGGTACATTTGCTTTCCGACCTGTTATATTTAAATCTCTTTGTGCACTATTAGAGATCATGTTATTAGGGCAATCACACACTCACATAACTGGTGTACTGTCAAAGCATGAGTGCTCTATTTATTGCCATGTCTACTGCTATATGTTGCTAAATAGCATGCCTATAGGAAATAATTGCTAACAACTGTTCTTTAATCCGCACCATGTTCATTAGATACCATGCCTATAGGATTTTAACTAATTAATTCGCTTCGTTCATCTAGACAGCATGCATATAATAGCTAAAGGTATAAAATCAGTTCCAATCGTCAATCTCTAGAAACCATGCCAATAAGACAACACTGCTCGCTTTTCAAACGTTGTTTCATTGCTCATCCACGCAATTATTAGGAAGCATAGGTAATTTTGAGCATTTCCAATAAGTTTCACAATCTGCGCAAACCATTTAGAGATCATGCCTATAGGTCTACTAACTTATAATCTATAATAAGCGACTTAGCAGCAGCAGGTATTCACAACTGGTAATTTAGAAATCATAGGTCTAAAATAGCCTGCATATCTGAATCAGATCATCTAGAATCCATGTCTATAGGGCTTAACGACTTCAATCTCCCTCAATTCTGAAACTGCCTAATACCCTATACAGAAATTTTTCTGCGTGCCTTTGTTGTCTAATTGCGGAGGCTAACTTGAACCTTTAATTGTATTTAACTGTAGTCCTATCTGTTTTAAACTGTCGCCTAGTTTTAACATTTTTTGAGCAGCCTAAGTCAAGTATAGAACCACCCAAAATAGAGGTCCAAATGCCTCCTGGACCATAGGTATGGGACGGGTAGTGCACGCATAAGGTACGACTTATAATTGAACTAGTGTGCTTTAGGTAATATCTTAAAGATAGTAATCGGGTAGCAGGAGACAATAGTCTGTGCCCGCTGAATAATACAAGTAACACCCCATCTTGAGGGACTTACGAAGTATTATTTATGTTGCATGGGGGTGATCCTTTAGGCTAAAAAACTTAGGACCCCCTAACTTATTCCCCCTTTTTTTTATTTGAATCAAATATTTGTATTTCCTCAAAGCCTTTTAATAATATAATTTCTCAAACTTCTTGCTTCCTCTATCTTTATATATCTGACTAATTCATATAATTCAAGTTCAGCTGGTACCCATAGTTGTGGACCTGGAAGAGTGCCTAACACCTTCTCTTCGAGGTAATTTAGCCCTTACCCCATCTCTTATGATGCAAACTAGTCAAACCTGAGTCGTATGCGAATAGGTGCCCTAACGCACCTTAAACCGTTAGGTGGCGACTCTCATCTTTTAATACTTCCTTAAAAGAGTTGTCACATGTCGAAACCCGATTTCGCGAGAGAAACGGGGGCGCGACAGCATGGCTACTCTGCTGAGGATATACACTTAGGCTCTTACCATAATGAACTTAGCTTATGTAGATTAGTTTTCTCTATTATAAATGCACTTTCCTTTTCTATCTTTAGTTGTTAGATTTGCTATAACACGCACATCCCTTTTCCGTTCACCTTTACTTGTCTAAAACCGTTATAACATGTACGGCCTTTCCCTTATCCATCTTTATGTGCTTAAATTTGTTATAACATGCACATCCCTTTCTATATCCGCCCTTAGTTGCTCTAACTGCTATTTATTAGCTATATCATATCTCTCCCACCCCTACTCCCTTGCTCACTTAATTATATTCCTTATGTTCCACGAACTAACTTCTTCTTTTGTCTTTTTTTTTACGTCCTTTATGTTTTATCTTAATACTGTGTTAATTGCTTTCACATATTTATCATGCAAATACTTGACAATGTATTATTATCTTTGCATAAAGCATGCTCCACATCATATTCAACCCGTTCCCAACTAATACCATAGCGGCACTTGATGAGTGTCCGCGCTCTTCCCAAAATTACCCTTTTAATTTGGAAAGACTTATTTGCGGTAAAACTAGTCGATCAGTGGTGCAGTCGACGGTTAAGTGCCTTTCCCTCTCAAGTTGTCCACTTGAGGGTACCGGTGTAGACCCTTCTAGAAACCTCACTCTAATATCAACTCTGCATGCATCATGTCAAATCTAGTATGGATTAGGATGTTGTCCATGTGATAATCCACTATGATAAGCCTTCTCCAAAGTCCGGCGGGATTTACATAATCTCAATGGACGCCATCACATTATGTGCAGTACTTGGATAAAACATGCCGATATGTTAATCATTAATGTGTATATAGTCAGACCCGGAGGAGAAGGGGCTAACTCTATTTGTTTTGCAGAAAATGAGACACAAAGTTCCCAGGTTCGGCATGGTTCAAAACATCCCACCTTTGCTGCTTGATTGGTGGAAGAACCTCTCACCTAGTGACCAGAATCATGTGAAAAGGGTCCTCAGAAATTTACCTTCCTTATTCGACATCCCGCCAAATAACACATCGATTGAGGCCGCCACTATGTTTTGCGATGAGAAAAGAGCTGTCTTTCATTTTGGTAATGTAGATATGACCCCTCTCTTAGGGGAAATAGGAGGCTTCGCTAGGCTGCCATGGGATAGTCTGGGTTTATTAGTACCAGAAAATCACACTCCCCGCAAGTTTTTGAAAATGATGGGTTTCAAGAAGAATGATGAATTACTTTGTCTGAAGGAGTCATACATACCATTTTAATTACTTTATGAACATTATGGGCATAGCAAGTCATATCGCCTTCACCGTGATGAACTTTCCATTACTTCTTTGGGCTGGACACACCACCGAGTTTTTGTGTTCATTGTCTATTTCTTGGGGTTGCTGATATTTCCGATGAAAGGGGGGAGGATCCACACTCGTTTAGCCATGGTCGCTAGGACTCTAATGGAAGGAATTGAAGGACAAACTTACACTATCATCCCCATAATCTTGGCCGAAATGTACCGAGCTCTAGATCGATGCAAGCAGGGGTATGAGCATTTCGAGGGCTGTAATCTGTTGCTACAGGTTTGGTTATTAGAACATTTCCAGAGAGGTGAATATCGTCAGGAACTTCTGCGACGACTATTGAATGACTACATAGCCTCCCATCATCCAAAAAGAATGACATTTATCCCAGATAGGTTCGCGCCACCTGGAAATGCTGTGAGTTGGGTGCGTTTCTTCAACAATTTGACTGATGAAAGGGTACATTTGTTTGAATGGTTCCCTAGCAGCGAGTTCATCATCAGGTCAAGAGAAACCACTCATTTAGTGCTGATCGGGTTAAGAGGAATCTATCCTTATGCTCCTATAATAGTAATGAGGCAAGCGGGAAGAAAAAACAGGCTATACCTCGGGTTTCCAACATGGTCCAGTATAAAGCAGACTTTAAAGGGAACATCATTCTGTTTAAGTTCGAGGCGCAGCATATGTGGAATCAAAAGGTCATTGTAGAGAAAGACACTATCGAGCCAGACAGGTACCATGCCGGCCATGTATACTTCTACCTGTCGTGGTTGGTCGATGATATAGCGGGAGATGTCAAACCTGGGATTAATCTGGAAAATAGGGTTATCAATGATGCTGCTAAAGAGCAATTCAAGTATAGGATGCTGCGCAAGAGGTTTTTCAAGTTTGAAGCTAGACATTTGGAACAACACAAAGTGGATATGGAAGCTATCGGCGAATGGGAAGAAATTGCTACTAAATCAACAGAAAGATTGGAATATTTGGAGCAAGGGTTAATGGAACTCAAAGGGAAGATAAGGAAGAGGCTCTCAGATTGTCAGAATACGAAAGGCAGTGAGGGAGGGCACCTAGCAAGGGCTTACCTAGTATTGGACATCCGCGACCTGGGAAACTTGATTGATGGATCCAAGAGGGCCAAGCATGGAGAAGGTCTCTCCGGGGCCAAATAGATTAGGGAATGATGTTCTTTACTGCTTTTTAGCTTAGTTTTAGATTTCGAATGTAATAGGGCAAATGCCATTAGTGACTTTTTTATTATTGTTGTTTTAGTAAGGATTTGATCCATTTTCGCATCAATGAAATGACACAATTATTGGCATCAATTTTCTCTAACTCTATGTGTCGCTTAGGTCTACCTCGGGCACAATGAGGTCCACCAAATTAGGACGCGAATTTATTTACTGATTCTGCAACACATGTTCAATATTGCAAGCATTCTTTAAATATCCCTTACTGACTTGGTTACCTTTTTTGTTTTCTTTTTCTTTGTTTATTCGCATTTCCCAAAGGTTGGTTTGTGCATACTGGCATCATCCACATATCATACTAGATCTAGAGGTCCTCCACTTCCTCCTCCACCAAGTGATCATAAAGGCAAAAGCAAAGGGAAAGAAAAAATGGACGATTTAAGCGGTATCGAAAGAACAAAGCAGAGAACGTTGAAACCTCGGACGGTCGGAATACTCCAGCACAGAACGAATTGGTTCTACGTCTGGAACAGAAAATATTGGAACTACAAGTGGAACTTGAGCAGGTTCGGAACTTGGCAAACCTTACCCTCACCCTAAACGTCCCTAACATCAACCAACAAAACACAAACGCCCAAAACCCGACACCTCCCCAAATCACGCAGAATCAAAACCCACCACCGAATCCTCCCGCACCACATCAATACGCTACACCTTCTCAGAACCACAACCCTCCACCGATACCTACTCCCCAACAACAACATCACCAGTGGAGATATGGCCAACATGGTAGGGAAAGTGTCGGAAAGCCACAAGATCACTTTTCATGAAGACGAGCTGCCACCAGAAGGATTAAGTCACAACAGGGCACTGCATATCACAGTGCAGTTTGAAGACAAGTTTATTGCCAGAGTCCTGATAGATGGGAATTCGAGTCTCAACATCTGTCCACTAACTACTTTGAAAAGGTTGGGTAAAGGTTTGCATGAGATACGAGCCGGAAGTATGAATGTGAAAGCATTTGATGGGTGTCAAAGAGCCACAATTGGGGAGACCAACCTCAGCCTACAGATGGGACCAACCTGGTTTGATGTTTAGTTTCAAGTGTTGGACATATCTGCTACCTACAACCTATTGTTGGGATGACCTTGGATGCACGCCACTGGAGCCGTAGCTTCTACTCTACATCATGTCGTGAAGTTTGACTGGAACCATCAGGAAGTGATCATCCATGGGGATGGGAGTAATCCCATTTACACCAATCAAACTGTTCCGATCATTGAGAATAATAGGAAGTTGGGGGAGAAACATACCATCGCATCGAGCGCGTTAACACAATTGAAAAGGACAAATGGTAGAGCAGTAAGATAGAAGGCATATTGGCATAGACAGGGTATGAACCTGGCAAAGGTCTCGGTAAGAATGTCCAGGGGATCACCAAACTGATACAGCTAAAGCGTCACGACACAACTTTTGGGCTTGGGTATGAATACACCTGGCACGAGTATCAGAATTGGTCGCCACCATGGCGCGGTCATTATTACCCTCTAGAGCAACCAGTACCACATTTGAGCTAGTCATTTCATCAAGCTGACATGATGTGGGAGTCCAAAGAAGATGAAGTTCTAGCTGGTATACAGAGTCTATTTCTGGATGATGAAGACATGGATTGCATTGCGATAGTTGAGGAGGAGGAGGAGGAAGAGGAAGGCCTCATTATTCAGACCATGGAGAAGGGAGCTATTCTCAAGAACTGGACTATTGCACCATCAAGGGCCCGTCGAGTTCCTGGGTAGCCTGGCAATTAGCATCATTTATTTTAAAAGTAATTTTATGAGAATTTAAGACATTTTGAGTATTTTGTTATAAGCATGTTTTGTTTGAAATAATTGCTCGGATCGTCGAGCTGTACTTGTTTGACGTTTTCAAGATTTATCTAATGCATTGTTATTTTTAGTTTTTATTATTATTCTTTATGTTTTTCTCTACAACATTATTATTACATATCCCGATGAACTTACGACTGTGACATGTAATGAGACAACGCAACATAAGGATAATGATTAAGAGGATTTGGATAAGGATATAATACCCGAGGAAATTCTTAGAGAAGTGGAAAACTTTGAAAACAAGCCTAGGTCCAATTTAGATGAGACCCAAACAGTTAATTTGGGAGACTCCAAAACAGTCAAGGAAACACATGTAAGCATTCACCTATCACCATCAGAGAAGGCAGAGTACGTCCGGTTCTTGAAGGAGTATGAGGATATCTTTGCATGGTCATATGATGATATGACCGGTTTGAGCACGTCCACAGTGGCTCATAAACTACCTACCAACCTTATGTGTCCACTTGTAAAGCACAAGCTAAAGAAATTCAAGCCAGATATGAGTTTGAAAATAAAGGAGGAAGTCACCAAGCAGATCAAAGACAAGGTTCTCAGAGTGGTTGAATATCCGACCTGGTTGGCTAACATTGTGCCAGTTCCAAAGAAAGATGGGAAGGTCAGAGTGTGTGTCGACTCTCGGGACTTAAATAGAGCAAGTCCCAAAGATGATTTCTAGTTGCCCAATATACACATACTGATCGACAACTGTGCCAAGCATGAACTCCAATCCTTCGTGGATTGCTTCGTGGGATATCATCAGATCTGGATGGATGAAGAGGATGCCGAAAAGACAGCCTTTATTACACCATGGGGAGTGTATTGCTACAAAATGATGCCGTTTGGCCTAAAGAATGCTGGAGCCACTTATATGAGGGCCATGACAACCATTTTCCACGACATGATACACAAGGAGATAAAGGTGCACCTGGATGATGTCATCATCAAATCCAAAAGAAGCACATATCATATAGCAGATTTGAGGAAATTCTTTGACCGACTTCGAAGGTACAACCTGAAACTGAACCCCGCAAAGTGTGCATTCGGGGTCCCCTCTAGAAAGCTGCTAGGGTTTATCGTCAGCAGTCGAGGAATTGAGCTAGACCCATCAATGGTCAAGGCTATCTAAGATTTGCCACCTCCAAAGAACAAGAAAGGTGTGATGAGTTTCTTGGGGCGTCTCAATTACATCAGCCGTTTCATAGCACAATCAACTGTGATTTGTGAACCGATTTTCAAAATGTTAAAGAAAGACACTGCAACAAGTTGAACTAAAGAATGCCAGAAAGCCTTTGACAAGATCAAGGAATATTTATCCAAACCACCTGTTCTGGTCCCACCAGACCCTGGGAGTCCTCTGCTACTCTATTTATCTGTACTGGATGGGGCTTTTGGCTATGTCTTGGGACAATACGATGAGACGGGAAGAAAGGAACACGCCATATACTATCTAAGTAAGAAGTTCACGCCCTACAAAGCATTATACTCTTTGCTGTAGCGCACCTGCTGTGCTTTAACGCGGATAGCTCAGAAGTTGAGGCACTACTTCTGTGCCTACACCACATATCTCATATCAAGAATGAATCTGTTAAAATACATCTTCCAGAATGGCAGATACTACTGAGTGAGTTCGACATCATCTATATTACTCAGAACGCGGTCAAGGGACAAGCGTTGGCGGATCATCTGGCAGAAAATCCTGTGGGCGGAGTATACGAACCACTAAAAATGTATTTTCTCGATGAAAAAGTATCATTCGTAGGAGAAGATATCACCGAAACCTATGACGGTTGGAGAGAATTTTTCGATGGAGCTGCGAACTTCAAAGGAGTAGGTATTGGAGCAGTTTTGGTGTCAGAGACGGGTCAACACTATCCGATATCCGCAAACTTAGATTTTCGTGTACCAATAATATGGCAGACTATGAGGCTTGCATCTTGGGGCTCAAGTTAGCCATTGACATGAACGTTCAGGAATTGCTGGTAATTGGAGATTCAGACCTTTTGGTACATCAGGTTTTAGGAGAATGGGATACAAAGAATACCAAAATATTGCCATATTTGTACTACGTACAAGAGTTGATAAAGAGGTTCACAAAAATAGAATTCAAACATGTTCCGAGAATCTAGAATGAGTTCGCAGATGCGTTGGCCACTCTATCTTCCATGATACAACACCCAAACAAGAATTTCATCGACCCTATTACAGTAGGGATCCATAATCAACTAGCTTATTATGCTCATGTTGAAGAAGAAACTATCCGTGGTTTCATGATATCAAAGAATGCTTGGAAAAAGGAGAGTACCCGGAGCACACAAGTCATACTCAAAAACGCACACTCCGAAGATTGTCTAACCATTTCTTCCAAAGTGGTGGAATTCTGTACAGAAGGACTCCAGATCTAGGATTATTACGGTGTGTCGATGCCAAGGAAGCATCCACATTGCTCGAAGAGATACATGCTGGAACATGCGGACCAGACATGAATGGCTTTGTTTTAGCTAAGAAGATATTAAGAGCAGGATATTTCTAGATGACTATGGACACGGACTACATCAGGTATGTCCAAAAGTGTCATTAATGCCAAGTACATGCGGATATGATACGAGTTCCACCCAATGAACTCAATACAACAAGTGCACCTTGGCCTTTCTATGCTTGGGGAATGGATGTCATCGGTCCAATCGAACCTGCCGCTTCAAATGGGCACATGTTCATTCTAGTGGCCATAGACTATTTCACAAAATGGGTTGAAGCCGTATCTTACAAGGCTGTAACTAAAAAGGTCATCACGGATTTTGTTAGGGATCGTATTGTCTGTCGATTCGGGGTGCCAGAATCCATCATCACCGACAACGACGCCAACCTTAACAATGACTTAATGAAATCTATTTGTGAAACCTTCAAGATCAAGCAAAAGAATTTCACACCATACATGCCACAAATGAATGGAGCTGTGGAAGCCGCCAATAAGAACATCATGAAGATATTAAGGAAGATGGTAGATAATCACAAATAATGTCACGAGAAGTTAACATTTGCCCTACTT
Organism: Nicotiana tomentosiformis; assembly: GCF_000390325.3. Lineage (NCBI taxonomy): Eukaryota > Viridiplantae > Streptophyta > Magnoliopsida > Solanales > Solanaceae > Nicotiana > Nicotiana tomentosiformis. Next base: position 43,708,362 of record NC_090822.1, read on the forward strand.
GGATATCGTACCACGGTTTGCACATCAACTGGGGCAACTACTTATTTGCTGGTCTATGGCACTGAAGCCGTCATCCCCGCCGAAGTAGAAATTCCTTCTTTGAGAATCATATAAGAGGTTGAACTCACTGATGCAGAATGGATACGAAGTCGTTATGAGCAACTGTCTCTCATTGACGGAAAAAGAATGAATGCAGTATGTCACAGTCAACTTTACCAGAACAGAATGTCCAGAGCTTTCAACAAAAGGGTCAGGCCTAGACAATTCACACCGGGGCAATTGGTGCTGAAGTGGATCTTCCGCATCAAGATGAAGCCAAGGGGAAATTTTCACCCAGTTGGCAAGGGCCCTACATGGTTCACATAGTACTAAGAGGAGGAGCGCTCATACTCGCAGAGATGGACTAAAAAGATTCTTTGCATTTCTTCATCTGATATAACTGAACTACGCTTGACCTGATTCCCATTTAAGAGGGGATACGTAGGCAGCCCTGTGGGTTCGATCACAACTCAATAAAATCTTCATTTTTACCATGGTCAGAAACTGTGGCAGAATTTTGAGGAGGACTCTCAAAATTCCGGAGCAAGCCCAGCCAACTTCGTCACGTGCAGAACGGTCAAAGAATCGCTTATTGAACTGGAGCAGAATTTTGAGGAGGACCCTCAAAATTCTAAATGCAAGGAAGTCGCAATGTCTCTAAAAGTGTCATAGTCATTGGTTCATCTAACTTACTTGCTATTGCATACTACTATTGACTACATTCATCAAATGCACGCATGTTTTCTCAAAAACTTTATTTTATAAATAGCCAGATGCTACCTAGGATAACTCGAACAGGATCTCAAAGCAAGAGCAAGATCAAATCAAGAAGAAGAAAGCACGAACCAACCTGCCCCGCAAAACTCACGATTTTTCTTTGGATACAGGAACAAGGAATACACACACACATCAAAATCGTTATCTTCGTAATGATAAGATTGCCAAACGCAAATGCATTATCACCTAAGAAATACTCTGCTATAACTCATTGTGTTTTTGTTGCATAAGGCTAAGCATTTCCTTTCTTTGCATGAGACTAAGAATTGTTTCCTATTTTGCATGAGGATAAGCCTTGCCTCCTCAATTGCATAAGGCTAAGCATTGCCTTCCATTGCATGAGACTAAGCCCTGTCTCCTTTTCTTGCACGAGGCTAAGCATTGCCTCCCTAATTGCATAAGGCTAAGCATTGACTACCATTGCATGAGACTAAGCCCTGTCGCCTTTTCTTGCATGAGGCTAAGCATTGCCTCCCTAATTGCATAAGGCTAAGCATTGCCTTCCATTGTATGAGACTAAGACCTGTCTCCTTTTCTTGCATGAGGCTAAGCATTGCCTCCCTAATTGCATAAGGCTAAGCATTGCCTTTCTTTGCATAAGACTAAGCATTGTCTCCTATTTTGCATGAGGCTAAGCCCTGCCTCCTCAATTGCATAAGGCTAAGCATTGCCTTCCATTGCATGAGACTAAGCCCTGTCTCATTTTCTTGCATGAGGCTAAGCATTGCCTCCCTAATTGCATAAGGCTAAGCATTGCCTTCCATTTCATGAGACTAAGCCCTGTCTCCTTTTCTTGCATAAGGCTAAGCATTGCCTCCCTAATTTCATAAGGCTAAGCATTGTCTTCCATTGCATGAGACTAAGCCCTGTCTCCTTTTCTTGCACGAGGCTAAGCATTGCCTCCCTAATTGCATAAGCCTAAGCTCTGCCTTTCCTTGCATAATACCAAACGCTAAGCTACTTGAAATCTAGCACTACTTTCTACTTTCCCGGGGCTAAGCTCTACCCCAATCTTACACAAGACTAAGCTCTATCTTGTATCGCTTCGCATATGACCCAGCATCATGTCTTTGCATTTCATGGGCTAAAACATCGCTATTTTGTCCAAAGGCGTCATAGTCCGAAGGCATCATCCTCATAGCCGGAAGACACCATACCATGGCATGAGGATCTCTCAATATTTCACATCATTATTCAAAGGCGTCATAGTTCAAAGGCACCATTTTCATGGCCCGAGAATATCATTTCATGGCCTGCGAATCCATTATCACGCGATTAATGGCCCAGTACATCATGGTCTAAGGACATCATCCTCATCGTCCAAAGACAACTTTCATGGTCCAAAGGGAATTTGCATCATGTTTAAATTCTCACAATAATCCCATATATACTTACATGCATTGCGTTTAAGTTTTGCAAGTAATCCGTGAGGTAACCGTTCTTTTAAACGGGAGCAATCTTCACTCCGGTTTCCGTTTGGTGCTCACATCCTCAAATTACCTCAAATACAGCCAACCACCGTCCGTTACCCGCTTCCACTTGATAATCGTTCAAATGATCATCCATAACCGTTCTGAGATACATCCATTCACAACCTCATATAAAATCATCTGATATTAACCTACCCAAAGGAACACTTTCTGAAGCATACAACCATTCCTGCAACAACTCCATCGGCTCAGTTCACCGATGGATCCAGAACTACATGCGGCCTGATTCCCGTAATACCAGGGATATGTAGGAAGCTCAGAAAGTTCAGCCTCTATTTTTCAAATCATCCCATTCAGTCAAAATCGGTCATAATTTCTTTACCCGACAATTCTTTCATCATTCCCGGGTAAAGAGGGGCAGCTGTTGATACCCAATATTTCCCTCATATTTAAAAAAAAAGTATATATACTTTCAAAATAGCATATTTGCCTCATCATTTAGTTTACAAACCCATACAAGCAATTTTCATAATTTTTCATAATTTTTAGAAGCTCTAAATTAATTTCTTGCTGCATTTTATTACATGAATATCCAATAATTACCCTTCAAATTACTTTTATGATGATTTAATCATCAAAACTTATTATTTACACTAACATGTATGTTTTATAATATTCTATTTCATTTTTGTATAATTGCATTTGCAATTTTAGGCTAATTGTACGTTTTTGCAATAATAGCCTATATTCATGTATAATTACATTACTTGTGCCAAAATAACTTTTTATATTAATGTTAAGTTATTATTTCCCATCATTTTAGTGCACAAATAATATTTTTTGTTATTTATTAATTACTTTTACAAATTATCTTTTTGATAAATATTGAGTATTTAAACAACAACCCATTTTAAAACCAATTTCGGACCAAATAAATGGCCCAAAACCCTCAAAAATCTAGCCCAAATGCCCTAGCCCAAACCAAATGACCCATTAATCCAAAACCCGGTCGGTGCCCCATCTCCGTGACCCGCCCGTTCCAACTTTTAATCCTGGCCGTTGATCTCTCAAGATCAACGACCCTTATTCACCCTTCCCTTTTAATTAACCCAACCCCCAAACCCTAGCATATTATCCCTTAACACCCCCCCCCCCCACTCTTTGAACCTCCCCTTCTCTCTCCGAAGAACCCTAAACCGCCGCCCCCCTAAATCCTTCTCCTAATCCCACTAATCATGGCATTCGACTACCATTTCTTGCCATATCTGACCCCCCTTTTGGTACTGGTTGTTCACTTATGGTATTACCAAAGTACTTGCCTAAACATGGCAAGCAAATCTCTTCCGAAATCGAACCAAAATGGTTCAAATCTCTAATGTTGAACGCTATTCTCTCTATATACGTTATATGCTACTATGTGAGTCTGATTTTTTGTTTAGATTCTGTTGATTTACACTTTCCCTACTATACGTTATTTTCCTTGTTTGTTGCTTAATATACTCTGTTTCCTTGATTATTGCTCGATTTTTTCACTACTATATAAACCCCTCCCCCATTCCCTTTTGGACAGACTTCGAATCACAAAATTCCCACTAAAAAGCTAAAGATCTTCACTCTGTTGTTCGCTTATTCTCTTGTTCTACTCTGGCTCTTGGCCGGCTGAAAGCCAAGGCCACAGGAATTCCTATTTTTCGACCTTCCTTGGGTGCGAGCATTGCCTCTCTCATTTAAGCAAGTAGGTGACACACCTACTTGTCACATAGCAGTCTGCGCAGTATCGTAAAAATGCAAATATCTCTCTACTCGGATGTCGTATTGACAAATGGTTTACTGTGTTAGAAACTAGACTCATAGATATTCAATTTTATGGGTGGATCAACCCGTAACTCTAAGTATATTGGGAAAAAATTGCAGCTACATGTCACATAATGTTCAGTACATTTATGAATCTAACTTGTTATGACCTTTGCCAGCTTTTGTTTCACAACTGGCTTGACTTCAAAACATAACACACGACTATCATACGACTAAAATAAATCATAAAATAAACTCCTTATAATGTTAAGATCCCTAGTCTCACCCCAAAAGTACATGTTATAGCATTCCTAACTTGTCGACTTTCGACGAAACTTATTTTCTTCAATTCATTTAGCTTCGAAGCCTTCCAACCTTCTTGGTACTTGGCATTCATGATCTTAAATATTTGTAACCTCCACTGTAACATTATTAACTTACTTTATAAACTTTTCAATGATCTCATTTATGAGATTACATCAATCGAGTTACGATGTACTCTTACATACAAAAATATGGGGTGTAACATCATTCCCCCCTTTGGAACATTTGTCCTCGAATGTTGACTGATGCGCTTATCAGTCTCATAACCTATAGTTCTTACAAATACTTTACTATTTTCCTTTCCATCTAGGCAACTGTTCTGTAAATAAATCCAAAGACCAGGGGATTCCCCCCTTTAGGCCTCTCTCTCGCACCACGACTTGTGGTCGGAATTCTTCCAATCTCGTAATTATTGCTACCTTATGTCATACATCTTGTACGACTCTGTCCTTGTTTGTGTGCCTATATGACTCTTCTCTCATTTGTCCTACAACTTTTAGCCAATCTCTAGGCCTCACATTGTGAACATATACAGAACTATGACAAGATGTCCCTCTAGGCATCTATAGGTGTACTAAAGTTCTTCCCTCGGTATTTATCGAACTTATAACTATTGTTATATCTTGTTTGATAGCCTCGGTTACCTATGCTTATGGATTTACTATATCTCGGTAGATTATACTATACCATAACACTTACTTTGGTTTATTATTACCAAGGTCTGCTACCCAACTCCAGGTTACTCTGTCACTCCTTATCCTATATGTATAAATCTAAGTCCCTTAATGCTTCCTCATTAATGTTCATCTTAAAAATGACAGCCTAATCTCATCTCATAAACTTTTATCCATCTATTGTTGATTCTCCTTAATGTTGATGTATAATCTACCGCTGATAACTTGAAACCTCTTATGTAATATATTGTCACTAGGGCTTACGTCTTATCGGGGAACATCTGGAGTTATTTGCCTGATCCACTTAGGGACAATATTATTCTTCAATAAGCGTATTTCATAGCATCCCAATGTGATTCACCTTATGGGGGTATTTTAATCCTGCACAATCCGTAAAATCTATTTTCTTTGAATTATTACCCAATCAATGGCCTAAACGTCATCCTCTTATCTATCACAATTACACCCTTATTCTACCATTAGGACAACATTTCGTCTCTTCTAAATGCCCCTAGTCTTAAACTCATCTGAGTTCATTCAAGCTATACTGAGCTTTTTATAACATACAAAAATCATCAGCCCTCTTGTTTTGATGGGTTTAATCCCAAAGACTTACCTATTCTCGTCATCTTCTTACTCATCTTTTCTTATCCTTACTTGTGTCTACCTAAAACCTTGTTTCTCTACCATACGTTAGCTTGCGACCTACACATATCTATTTATACTACTTGCAACCTTCCTTTAACTTGCTAGCACCATAGATTTCATTATGTTCTTCTGGAACCACAAGGGAGACATCACGCCATCTCTAACTCTTCTTTACTCTCTTAACTAGACCTCTCGGTACATGGAAACCATAGGGTAGAAGATATTCTACTGACGACACCGCTATCATTTCTGGATACTGAATCACATCGCTTCTATCCTCTACCTGAAGTATGGACTATTCACAACCTTCTGCACTTGAGTATCTCGTACCTTCTTCACCTTTACCTTATTTACCATTAAATCTCGCATCGTGTCTCTGTCTCTTTCATAACATCCCTTCAACATAGGTGGAATTCACATCCACACCTGGAAGCTCTCTACTATAATACTTGCACCTCTAGTGTATACACAATCACTACGGGAGCTTCATACTGACTTCTTATGAGGCTGGTACTCTTCTAACTACTTTATCGTAGAGCCATTATAGAATATGGACGCCGTACTATCTCTCTTATACCTTTGATATTAAGACTGATTCTGTAATATTCTTAATCACTATTTCTATATTCATCGGGGGTCTAATAATCAGACTCCTGATTCACTTAGCTGATGTAACTCTTTAGTTTCCTCTTCTATCTCAGCTTTTAAGTAGGCTTATGCTATTTTTTGATTTGCGGCTCAGGGTATTAGTTATAACTTTAGCCCTTCGTCGACGCTGTGGAACATCCATGATGTAACCTTCTAACAATTCAAGCTTTTATCTGTGACATGGACTCAATTCTTTCTTTCAACTTATAATGCAATCTCCTATAGCTGTATAAATGTCAACATATATGCTGCATGGATAACACTCTAAAATCTTATGTTCGTTCATAACGTAACTAACTCTGGGCCATAGATCAAATAATTCCTTTCATGCCTTCTTAGCTTTCGTTAAAAGTAAGAAATTACTTTTCCTGGTCAATCAGCCACTTGTTACATGAATACTTGGCTTTTCTTAGTGCCCACATATATTGGAATTTTGTGCAATTTATATGATCTCGAATATTACTTTGGATTTTACTTCCTGTTCCTTAGTCACGATATGAGCCACTTTCTTATGGAGTGCATACAATATTGTAGTGAGACTGTTGATACAAGATCATTTCTTCTTTAGGTCACTATGCTTATGTTGAAGCCTCTTTCCTTATTTCCTCAGCTAGTCATTTGATGTACTTAGGAAGACTCTCTGACTCTTGTAAAGATGAGAGCTTATTACATCATATACCCAATGGAATTTTTTATGTTCTTACTCACCTATAAATATCCTTAGTTATATACCTTTGTGCCCTTATTCTCATAGGGTTACATCTGAATTCAAATTTCGATTGTCTCCCTAGTGGTACTCTCTTTTATTTCTGTAACACTTATACGACACCTTTAACTACCCAACTCCTATCTGAATATTTCTCAAGGATTACGATGTCGTATCTGCGAGACTGAATTTCCTATGCTAGGTTTCATTACGTTTATCTTGCATGATCTACTGATTTATCTGAGACCTCTTGTTTAGCCATAACTAGGCTCTTCCTCAATCAACTATTAACTACTCGTTGGTCCATTCTCACATCTATATCCCGTGTAATCTCTCTTAAATTATGTCCTTTGCCTTAACTTTCCACTCGCACTAACTCGTTATGTATCCATTCACACTTTTTTTATCAATAACATCCTGGTCGGGAACCCTTACTGCCTCTCCCCGACGTCTTGCTTGCATAATGTTTTGGGGTGCTAACATATCTGTAGGATTTGAATAAGTGCAGTCTCCCCCCTTTCACATTTATGTTGCATTCTTCCTTTACCATTTTATAGTTACCTGAACCACTTAACTCCGACTTAATACCATATCACACAATACTCCCCCATTTAGGTGAGTACTAGCATTTAATGCTTTGAAGTATTACATGAAAATGTTTTACCTCTTCATCTTCGGCCTCTTTCTATATTTTTTTTCATGACCCTTACTGGCCTTGCAATAACCCTTCTTGTACCAGGGATAACTAAATTTATGGCACGCGAGGGTGACGCCTAGTGTAACTAGAACACTTAGTCCCTTAAGCTTAACTCCGCTCACAGTGCTTGCTTTAGGGAAGAGTCTTCCTGAATGACCTTTCAAGGTAATTCTTCTGTCCTCAATTCAATTATTGTCGGAATGCGGTCTTTGAAATTCCCACGATGTCGACTAATTATCAAATCCTCTAATCCCTAATTCATGTTCAGTATTATCTTGTTTACTAGGCCATGTTGATTGCTATTACTCGAGGGGCCTAACTTAGCCTTCTTGTAATCACGTTGTAGTCACCAACTCATTTCTCGAAGTGAGGGTATGACTTTATGGCTTATACGTTGTAGTCACCAACTAATATTTTAATTTATCGTTATCACCCATTTATCACATCTTACTGAACATTTCTGTCTATTACATTATTTTGAAAACTTCAACAAAACATTCTTTCCCTTTTTTTTCTCCCCTTGCTCCATCCACTGGCTCTTCAGGTCGCCTAACATCCTCACTTTACTAGGAACGGGAGCCATATTAAGGTAAATATTTATCTTTTCTTGGATTCCGGTGCCTATCTTCTAAAATTTCTAAACATTTTAGTATTCATATCTGACTGTACTATTCAGAGTGCACTGCCTGGGTGTCTCACAAGGAGAACTATTATCATGTTTACAATATCCTTCAGAAATGTCTTATAACGCTAACAATCCATCGACCATCTTTGGTTACTATAACCCCAGTTGCATCCTGATATCCCATCCTTCTCTTAAACTATATCTGTTAGCTCCCATAAGGCATAGCTGAGATAGGCATGACGAATTGTACATACCACTGTTACTGTTGAAGGTAACGTAGAATGCTTATATTTCTCTACCTAAATTGTAAATACTGATAATCTCCACTAATTGGGTACCTCGTACCCTCCTTCCCCTTGCTTCTGTTACCTGTTAAAACTTATACTTTTACCTTTTGATACTCCCATGGTCTCCTATTCATTGGGGGTGTTTGATATTTCCATCTTAGGGTCTTAAATTGGAAATTTGCAAATTTGGTATGCACAATCTGATAGGGCCTCAAATAGGGCCACGTCATCAAGAACTCTCTCTCTATTACTGCCCTTACCTATTGTTGTATTAGCCCTCTAGCTAGCTGTAATTTTTCTAAAGAAGCATCTCTATAATTAGAAAACATAATTCATGGATCGAACTCTTATGACTCAGCTCTATAACACGATTTGGATTTGAAAGAAGGGTAACAGACTCCTAATGCCTTGTAGCTTCCTCTTTATATAATGTAGTGCACAACACATATATAAACAAGGCTATACTAGACACGACTTGCAGACTCCCTAGGATAGATCTACTCTAATACCAAGTTTGTTACGCCCCAAACCTGGGGAGGCGTGGCAGGCACTCGGTGCCATATTTGGCCCGAACGTACCACTCTGTAACTGTGAACTTTGGAAGAGTAACCCTCAACTTACACCAATGAGGCCATATTTTGAATCATCTGAAAAAATCCTCTCTCGTCTGAAGGGTAAACATACCCATGACTTACGCCATGAACATCTGCTGATATACAAAACATACAGGACTCGTCTACAAGCCTCTAGCGATAGCTGAACTGTATCATGGTCGGGACAGGGCCTCGATCTGCCCATCAAACCTGTATACCAAGCGAGCAGATGTTTGACTTCATCTACTGGGAAGGTTTATCCAGCTGTCTATCAGAACCTGCAGGCATGAAATACAGTGTTCCCAACAAAAGGGACGTCAGTGCAAAATAATATATCGAGTATGTAAGGCAACAAATTAACTAAAAGTTGAAACTGAACTGATAATTAATGCTAGGCTATAATTGTGTATTTTAGTTACTTAATTTACTCTAATTTACTACACTTTAATTGAGTTTGAGCCTTAATCGCTAGTGTTTGGCACTAATTATATATTTTATGCCTTGTATGAGTGATTCCGAGCTATGTAGATGTTATGGGATGAATTCATACTATTTTGGAGCTTTGAAGTCTGAGTAAAAGCCCAAGATAAAGTTGGGTTCGAGTTCGGGGAACAACGAACACCCGTGCATTCAAAGAGAGGAATGAAGAATCGAGCCGGACATCACCAGGTGTACGAGCGCGCACTGGGCACGCATGTGAGGCAGAATACTATGCAAAGTGCGTGGCCATATGAGAGATCACACTCCTAGGTGAGCGGTCGCGCATGTCCTATTCTAGAAATAGTCCTATTTCGCGTAGGAGAAGGTGTGCTTGTTTGGTCCCGACCCAATTGTAAGGCCCCGTAAAATCATTGCAAAATAATGTTAATAATGTTTCGTGGTGCCGAGTTGGTTTTACGTGTTGTGTATTATAGAAATTCTTTGTGGTGCTGAATTAGTTTTGTGTTGAACAATGCATGGGAAAGTAAAGAAAAATGTTTGGCAGAATTACGCGTTTCTGTAGTCCATTATTCGACCGCAAAATCACTCTGTGGACCACATAATGGCCGTAGAGTGAGGTAGTTTTTGGGTCAGTCTGGGAGCAATTATGCGGTCGACTATGCGACCGCATAACTATTCTACGGTGCATTATGTGACCATAGAACAGTTATGCGGGACGCATAGTAACCGTAGACACAGACAATTTTTTGGTCGTTTTGGTTAGCAATTATGCGACCGATATGCGGTCCGCATAATGGTTATGTGATCGCATATGCGATCACAGAACCTGTTCCGGAGCTTCATTTTTGGGGTTTTAAACCCGACCCTATTCCGTTAAAACACACCCCATGGACCATTATGAACATATTTTCTGATATATTTAAAGTGAGAGAGAGGGTCCTAGAGGGAGAAGTGATCTTCATCAAATTGTTCTTCAATTCTCACTTAAATCTTGAAGATTATGAAGAGAGGAACCTAGGTCTTCTTCCTAAGAGGTAAGATTCTATCACCCAAACTCTTAATTTCAAAGTGTAACTAGATGGGCCATTAGTGAGGTAATTCACGGGTATGGGAGTGCTTACCTTGCATGCATGTATCCTTGTAGTATGTGGAAAGATTGTGATCTAATAATGATAGAGAGTGGGTTGGGAAATGATGGAATCTCCCACAAAAGAGCCTTAAAACATTGATGCACACCTAGTGTTTGATAGTATACTCAAATAAGCTAAAACCATGTTCATCTTCCTAATTTTGGTTCAATTTTGTCATATTGATAAAATAGATTGAAGTTGCTAATAGTCCGGAACATCTTAGAGTTTTAAGGAGCTCAATTGAGGTATGTTGGCTAAACCCCCTTCTTCTTAGAATCGAACCTCACGGTGGTCATGTGATTGGAGTAAGCCCTTGATCATTATAGAATTGGCGATTTCTAACGTAATTGTGTTGAAGGATGTAAGTTAAATATTTATTCTAAATGCTTCATCATGTTATCTTGTCATTGAGGATGTTTTTAAAAATGTGGAATTAGTGATGGAAATGTTAAGACTTCATGTCAAGATTGAAATAAAGGTTGTTATGCCGACACGGTGAGCCCCATTTCAGCGGACTCGGTGAGCCCCATTTCATTTCGGGGTCATGTATTGTACCTTTTGTTTATATTATGGTCACTTTTGAGGTATAGTCTGGGCCTTGTTGCCGGCACCATCTTCACTCTCTTTTGTATCTTTAGAGGCTCCGTAGACACTATGTGGGTTGTATAAGGGTGTTCGGAATGTAGCAGTCATGTTGTGTTTGATCACTTGTTACACTTGAACTTTAAGAAATGCGTATTTTGGGACTTAAAAGCGCAATGATTAATGAAATAATTTAGGAATGTATGAATGAGACTCCTACTGTATAATTAATGAAATCTCATATTCTCTTGATCATGGGTTAATTGGGTAGAAAGTATCTAACAGGCTTGCTCGGCCGGGTTCACTCGGTTGAGCGCCGGTTGTGCTTCCCGAGGATGAGGCGTCACACCTACTTGGTATATATACATGGAAAAATGGTATTTTTGGGACTTTTGGACATACTTTAGACCTAAGGAGGCTAAGGAGAAGTGGGAGAAGCAAGAGCACAAGGATTTCATCATTCAATCCTCACTCAAGACAAGAGTTTGGACAGTTGTATGTTTTCCTTTAACTTAACTTTATTTGTGATGAATTACTCCATATCTATGGAGTAGTTCTCTTTAGGGATTTATGGATTTGGTGTATTGAGAATTGTTTGTGGTTATTAACTCTAGTTTTTATGTATTGAATCGTTTTGGGTGTTTTAATTGTTGCATCTATTTTCACATGTTCACGTAATCGAAAAAGGCATAACTTGTGATGTTTTTGCATTATCTTGTTGGTTAAATTCATTAATTCTTCTTAGTAATCGAATGAGGCTAGTTTAATTATTGTTTAGACCTTGTTAGGAGGATAATTGAAAGAGATTCTCCTAAAGACCAATCCACTACGAATTCTTGCATTTCTTCACCGAGCGTAGCTTAGTTCTTATTGTGACGTTGAGACTTAATTGATACAAGAGTTTCTACTGAATGTTTGAACCAATAATAGAGTGAATTCGAGAGACTCACTTGAACCTTAAAAGTGAATCAACTAGAGTTAAATCCCAGACAATTATCTTGCACCTATCTAATCAACCCCTTATTTTCTCCCATTGATATCTTTCCTTACTCATTACTTGCGTTGATTGTCATTAGTCAATAGTTTATACTTTTAGTAAAGTTTAGTTTAATCAGACAATTATAATTTGTCGAACATCTTGGATAGCCATTAAACTAGAGGCCACGAAAATACTGTTTAAATCCAATCCCTGTGGATACTGTATGCGCTCGTCAAATTTTGGCTCCATTGTTGGGATTGGCAATTATAGTGTTTGAAATAGTTTGTGGTGATAATTCAAGAATTTTTCTTTTTCTTTTATTTTTCTCTTTTTATGTTTAGTGTTACTTGACTGTGCGTAGGCTACATGTTAGATTGGTGCATGACTCAATCCTCTAGGAAGGAAGTGCTGCCATACGAACTAGAAATCGAGAAACAACTGCGACAACTGAGGAAGGAAATACATCTCCCCGAGAATACAGAGAAGGTTGGGCAATACTCAACCAAGGAATTTATGGAGGGAGATGACGATAATGTGGATTTGGCTACAAGATAGGCAGCCCAGCAAAGAGAAAAAGCTGCACGAGATGCTGATGAAACAGCTCTTCGAAATGCATAACTTGTCTACGAGGAGGGCAGGGCTCGGAGAATTGTTCAGAATCAACCTTTGGGTGCAGACCAATTCAAAAATATAGCTCCCGGTGCTGGGAGACCACTTGGTGATTATTATAGACCGGTCTACAACTAAGGCATATCAAGTGTGCGACCACCTCCAGCTGCAGCTAACAATTTTGAGTTGAAGCAAGGGTTGCTCCAGACTCTTCAAAACAGCTGTGTCTTCAGAGGAAAGATGAACGAGGATTCAAACAACAATCTAATAGACTTCGAGGAGATTATGTACACCTTTCAATATAATGGTGTGTCAAAAGATGCAATTTACTTAAGGGCATTCCCCTTCACACTAAAAGATGATGCAAAGCACTAGCTTCAAAGCTTGCCTAATGGGTCGATTAGAACATGGGATGACATGACCAAAATATTTCCTGACAAATATTTCTCATCAGCTAGGACTGGCAAGTTTAGAAGAGAAATCCATAACTTCTATCAGAATGAGACCGAAACTGTATTTGAAGCTTGGAAGAGGTTTAAGGAGATAGTTCGAAAGCTTCAACATAGAGGAATTGAACTCTGGATGCAACTCCAGGATATTGGGGATGGATTGACACCAGCCTCATATAGAACATTGAGTAATGCAGCTGGAGGCTCGTTGATGAAAAAGACTCCAGAGGAGATAGTCACAATTTAGATGAGTTATCTAAGGATGCAAATCAGTGGCCCTCTGAAATTGCTGAAAGAAGAAGACCAACTGGTGTTCACCAAGTTGATGCTAATACATCGGTGCAGGTACAACTTGATGCCATGGCCAAGGAAATAAGGAAGTTGACCTTAACTTGATGCTCATGAGTGTCAAGCCACAATTGAGGAAGTTAACATTGTTGGGAATTATAATATCAATTCAATGGGTTAGAAAAACCCCGGTTTTTCGCGGAGTTCACCTGGAGGTACTGCAAATGCATGGCAACAAAACAATCCTAGATTTCAAGGAGCTCCTGGTTTTGTGAATCGGAAGAGGCCGTTGTTCCAGCCTTAACATTCCACTAAACCTGGGCTAGAAGATCTAATGAAGTCCTTTGTTGTCAAGACATATGAGAGATTAGATGCTCATAGTTTAGCAATTAAAGAACTTGGCACTGGTTTGCAAAATTTGGAGAAGCAAGTGGGGAAAATTGTAATTGTATTGTCTGAGAGAATCCTAGGTACTCTACCAGCTGACAGTGAAAGAAACCCCAAAGAAACGGTAAATGATGTGCCCTTGAGAAGCGGGCAAGTACTGAAAGATCCCACTCCAGTCCAAAAAGAGGTGGTACCTGAAAAGGAAGTTGAGGAGCAGCTGAAAAATGAAGTTGATAAGGAGAAGAACGGTAAGAAAGGAGCTGAGAAAAAGAAGAAGGAGGAAACTTCAAGAAGGGAGGAATCTAATGAGAGCGAGCATTTGCCTGCTCTACCTTTTCCCCAAAAGCTGTATAGAGAAAAGCTGGACAAGCAGTTTGAGAGATTTCCTGATATGCAGAGACTGGTTAATGTAAACTTTCCATTCATAGAAGTTCTTTCACAAATGCCAGGTTGTGCCAAATTCTTGGAGGAGATCCTTACAGAGTAAAGGAAGATCGAGAAGACATCGGTAGTCAAGCTCACCGAGCATTACAGCGCAATCTTGCAAAAACAAACTCCGACAAAAGTGTGGAGCTCCAGGGAGTTTTACTATACCTTGCTCGTTAGGCAATCTTAATTTTGATAAGTCTTTATGTGATTCTGGTGCCTCAATTAATTTAATGCCTTTGTCTATTTATAGGAAGTTGGAGAATGAGATTGGAGAGATAAGGTCCGCACCAATATCTTTGCAGCTGCCCGACCAAACAACTTTGATACCTGAGGGGATAGTTGAAGATGTCTTAGTTCGAGTAGATACGTTTGTATTTCCTGTAGATTTCATTGTGGTGGGGATGGAGGAGAACAATGAGATACCCCGAATCTTAGTAAGACCGTTCTTAGCAATGGGTAGAGCAATTTTAGATATACACGATAGAAAACTCATGCTTAGAGTGGAAGAGGAAACAGTGACCTTTGAGATGCATGTGGAGATGGGGGTGAGAAAGGAGAAGCCAGCTACAAGTGTAGAGTGGAGAGTGAAAAGCTCGAAAGAGAATGGTGCATCGAGTGAGAAAGACAAGTATGGGGTGGAGGATATATTTGTATGTTGTATGTATATTAATTTGGTTAGATTCTTTTGGTTAGTTGCAGTAGTTTGATAGATAAAAATTTGGAAAACCATAAAAAATTTAAATTTTTTGATTTTTCCCGACGATGGATATCATTCGACATGTTTATTGAGGGATTAAAGTAGAAAAAAAAGACAAACAGATTTTTTTTGTTAGGTAGTGTATTAATTTACCCTTGGTTTTTCTTTGTGCCGTAGTTCTTTTCCAAGGGTTTTGTTTGAACCAGTGTAGTTAGTATTTATTTAGTTAAGAGTAAGAAACCTTGTGCTATGAGTTGAATTGGAAGCAATATCTCTTAACTTTGTTATGCCTTGAGAATAGTGAGTGCTTTAGTTGTGACACTTAGGCTCAGTTTTTGACTCTTGCATAAGTACCTTAAATTATATGACCTTAACCTTGCTTAACTACTTTGACTAGAGTGTCTTGATAATCCAATCTTGATTGAGTTATGTGCCATGTGTGTGTGAGAATTTGTGTTATTCTATGCATTGCATTTGATGTATAGAACATGCCCTATGTGTTTGCAAAGCGAAATAGTAGTTTTATTTAGTCTTGGAAGCGATATAGGCATTTCTTTGTTGAGCCAGATATATGCTTTTGCCCACTGAATTGTGATGTATCTTAGTTAAGCCCCTTAAACCTGTAATCCAGTTTCTTTGGCAACCACATTACAAGCCTTACCCATTTTGTTTGAATTGACAATCTATTTGAACCCTGTACCTCTCATGAGCGCTTGAAATTGTTATGCACTTTGTAAAAAGTTGAAGTGTGGGGTGGTTGGTTTGGCTTTTGAGTGGAACTAATGAAATAAGGAGAAAGGTGTAATGTATTGAAAAAGAAAGAGCCACTTGTATTGAAAAAGAAAAAAAATGTGTATGATTGTGAAAATATTCTTTGATAGTAGCAACTGTTGATATAATTGTGCTTAAAGAAGTTGGGAGTTAATGTATATTGATGTGAAGGTGAAGTTATGGTTTGACATAAGTGTGGGGTTTTGAAAGGTTAATTGTATGTATTAAAGTGCTTAAGGAGGTGTAGTAACTCTTATAACCAGATGTATCGTACCCGTCCCGCAGCTTACATTACAACCAATTAAAGTCCTACTTGATCCTTGAATGAATGAACTCAATTAGTGGAGTAATAAACTATGGGCAAGCCTATGGTTCATCTTTTGTGGCATATGAATATTTTTCTGAGAGTGAGTGAATTCTTTCTACCTTGAGTTCCTAGTTGTTCTTAATGTCTATTGAGTGTGGAACTACTTTCCATTGTTGTGCGAGGGAACTTGATTCATTAAGGAAAGGAAATGTCGTTGAACTCTATGTTAGGGTAAGTGAGCAGGTTATAAATAATGCGTGGTACTTGTGAGTCAAATCTTGAGGTGAAGAGTTAGGAGAGTTGTTTAAAAAGGCCGTGTCTTTATAAAGTATAGTTTGATTGCTCGAGGACGAGGAATGGTTTAAGTGTGGGGTGTTGATGGTAGGCTATAATTGCGTGTTTTAGTTGTTTATCGCACTCTAATTTACTACACTTTAATTGAGTTTGAGCCTTAATCGCTAGTGTTTTATACTAATTATATGTTTTATGCCTTGTTGGATTGATTCCGAGCTATGTAAATATTATGGGATGAATTCACGCTATTTTGGAGCTTTGATGTTGTCACGACCTAGAATTCTGACCTTCGGGACCGTGATGGCGCCTAACATTTTACTTGCTAGGCAAGCCAGTGTTAGAGGATTCTTTAAACCAATTTTAGTCAATTTCAATAACAGAATCAATTAAACTAAATAGAATATAAAACTGAAATGCGGAATAACATAAAGCCCATAATATCTGATACAATTCGGATTTGGAGTCACAACTCACGAGCTTCTAAGATTTTCTACAAAAAGAGTCTGAAAGAAATACAACTGTTCTGAATGAAAAGAAACAGTAAAATAAGGAAACTAGAAATGGACTCTAAGGTGTGCGGACGCCAGCAGTTCTACCTTGAGTCTCCGATAAGCAAGTCCGGGCTGCCGAGTCTCACGATAAGCTATGGCCGATTCCAAAATTTGTACAAGAAGTGCACAGTGTAGTATGAGTATAACCGACCCCATGTACTCGTAAATGTCGAGTCTAACCTCGACGAAGTAGTGGCGAGGCTATGACAAGACACTCACATAATAAACCTGTGCAAATAATAGTATATGTACAAGATAACAACAGATAAAAGCTAATCATGTACTATTGGGAGGGGGACATGCTAAATGGGATACAAGCTACGAGAAATACAACGGAAATGATAACCACAATAGTCAATATGACTTTAACTAATGAAAACAATTAAGCACAATAAAGAAAATTGCACGACATCACGCTTCATGCTATTGCTCTCAGCCTCTCAATGGAAATTGCACAGCATCACCCTTCGTGCTTTTACTCTCAACCTCACAATGTAAATCAATAGATACGGCAAGACATCATACTTCGTGCATTAACTATCATAACATGGCACGGCATCACCCTTCGTGCATTAATGCTCACAATATGGCATGGAATCACCCTTCGTGCATTAACACTCACAATATGGCATGGCATCACACCCTTCGTGAATTAACACTCACAATATGGCACGGCATCACCCTTCGTACATTGCACTCTCCTTACCACATAACAATGAACAAGTAATAGCAGGGGGATAGAATCAACAAAAACAAGTCTTACTCAACAATGGTTCCACAATACCAATATCAACTTTGGAATCAATACTCAATTATCACAAAATCCCGTAAACACGGTAAGGGCGATCAATTTATTAAGAAACTAGTCTAAGCATGGATAATAGGATCAAAGTAAGCAATAAACTACAAGGAACAAGTCCCACCTGCATGCTTTAACCCGACAACAATGCATAAGTACTCCTCACCTCACATATACATTGTACCCAACATCTAAACATGTATAAAATAGAAAAACAAGTCCTAATCCCTCAAGTCAAGGTTAACCACGACACTTACCTCGCTCCAAAAGTTCACTCAAAGCTCAATCATAGCTTCGCTCTCAAACAAGCCTCCGAAGCAATAGAATCTAGCAAATTACCAACCAAACAATTCAAATTAAGCCTTACGAACTACCCACGATTGCGAGGGATTCAATTTAGGTCATTATTGAAAAAGTCAACAAAAGTCAACCCCTGGGCCCGCTTGATCCAATCCTGAAATTTGGACCAAAACTCAATTACCTATTCACCCCCGAGCCCGGTTATGTAATTTGTTTTGGAATCCGACCTCAATTTGAGGTCTAAATCCCTATTTTATAAAAATCCCTAATTCTACCCAAACCCCCAATTTCCACCATGAAAACATTAGATTTTAGATTGAAATCTTAGGAAATGTAGTGAGATTGAAAGAAACTAGTTTAGAATTACTTACTAATGATTTGGGGAAGAAAGGTTCTTTGAAAAATTTCCTCTAGTGTCTCTTGTTTTGAAAATTTGAGAGAATGAACCAAAATCCCGTCTAAGTCCCATTTTGATCAGTTGCAAATATCGTGTTTGCGACCTGGGGTTCGCAAATGCGAATCCCGCAAATGTGAAGAAACCATCGCAAATGCGAAGTCCTTCCCATCTCTGCTTTCATCGCAAATGCGATGATTTGTTCGAAATTGCGAACATTGATCTTACGCATTTGCGACAAAATTGATCGCAATTGCAACCAAGCCTGCCCCAGCCCCACTTTGCAAATGCGAAGTATTGTTTACAAATGCGAACTTTGGCCTCCCCGCAATTGCGACCGCTTGATCACAAATGTGAACTTATGCTGACCTAGGTACTCTTCGCAAATGCAAGCCTAGCAGGATTTGGGATGTTCGCAAATGCGAACACTGATCTCGCAATTGCGAGATTAGAGACCAGTACCAGAAATTGCTGAACACCAGCTGAGTTTTAAGTCTAAACCACTCTATAGCATATCCGAAACTCACCCGAGCCCTCGGGGCTCTAAACCAATTGTGCACACAAGTCTAAAACATCATACGAACTTGCTCGCACGATCAAATCACCAAAATAACACCTAGAACTACGAATTTAGCATCAAATCAAAGTAAAATTTCAAGAAAACTCATGAACTTCTAATTTCACAACTGGACGTCCGAATCACGTCAAACCAACATCGTTTCTCACCAAATTTGACGATCAAGTCATAAATATAGTATTGGACTTATACCAGGTTCCGGAACTAAAATACGGACCCGATATCAATAAAGTCAAACATTGGTCAAACTTTCAAAGTCATTAAGCTTTCAAAATTTCAAATTTCAACAAAGTCCTATAACTCCGGCTAGGGACTTCCGAATTTGATTCCGGGCATACGCCCAAGTCCCAAATTATGATATGGACCCACCGGGACCGTCAAAACATGAATCCAGGTCTGTTTGCTCAAAAAGTTGGCCGAAGTCAACTCAAATGGATTTTAAGGCAAACATTTCATATTTTCTCAGTTTTTAACATAAAAGCTTTCCAGAGAAACACCCGGACTGCGCATGCAAATCGAGGAAGTCTAAAATGAAGTATTTAAGGCTTCTAAGCACAAAATTAGGTTTTAAAACATAAGATGACGTGTCGGGTCATCACAAAAGTCTGAGTAAAAGCCCAAGCATTAAGTTGGGATCGAGTTTGGGGATCAACGCACACTAGTGCATTCGAAGAGAGAAACAAAGAATCGGGCCAGACGTTACCCAGGTGTGCGAGCGTGCACTGGGCACGCATGTGAGGCAGAATACTACGCAAAGTGCGCGGCCCTATGAGAGAGCACACTCCTAGGTCTGCGGCCACGCACGTCCTATTCCGGAAAGAGTCCAATTTCACGTTAAAGAAGGTGTGTTCGTTTGGGCTGCGCGGCAACATGCGAGAGCACACTCCTAGGTCTGCGGCCGCGCACGTTCTATTCCGGAAAGAGTCCAATTTCACGTAGGAGAAGGTGTGTTCATTTGGGCCTGACCCTACTTGGTATATATACATGGAAAAATGATTTTTTTTAAACTTTTGGACATACTTTAGACCTAAGGAGTCTAAGGAGAAGTGGAAGAAGCAAGAGCACAAGGATTTCATCATTCAATCCTCACTCAATACAAGAGTTTGGATCATCACTTTATTTGTGATGAATTACTCTATATATATGGAGTAGTTCTCTCTAGGGATTGATGTATTTGGTGTATTAAGAATTATTTGTGTAACACCCCGGAAAATTTCAAAGTACTTAAGTGTAAAGCCCGGTAAAATATGCAAAGAAAATAATATTTCATGGTGCCGGACTAGGCTTACGTGTTTGAGGATTATAGAAGTGAGCAGTAGAACGGCCAGTGCGGGGAAATTATGCGGTTGATTATGCAACCGCATAACTGTTTGCGGTGCATTATGCGATCGCATAACAGTTATGCAGACCGCATAGTGACCGCATACACAGACAGATTTTGGCCAACTTTGGACACCAATATGCGACCGATATGCAGTGCGTATAACCATTATGCGGTCGCATATGCGACCGCAGAACCTGTTCCGGAGCTTCATTTTTGGGTATTTAAAATTCGACCCTACTTCGTTAAATAGATGTTTTGGGCTATTTTTGAGAGATAATCTGACATTTTAGAGTGAAAGAGGGTGCCCTAGAGTGAGAAGGTGTTCTCCAATAATTGTTCTTCAATTCTTGCCCAAGTTTTGGAAGATTGAGAAGGGAAACTCACTAGGTCTTCATCCTAGAGGTAAGATTCTACACCCTAACCCTCAATTTCGAATTTTGTGTAGAAATGGATAATAAGCAAGATAATTTCTGGGCAAGAGGGTTGGTTATTTTATATGCATGTGTTATCAAAGGGTGTAGAAAGATTGTTGAGCTAAAAATTGTAAAGGTTGGGTTGTGGGATGATGGAATCCTCCATAAAAGGATCTTGAAACCTTAATGCACATCTAGTATTTGATAAAATGCTCAAATGAGCTAGAACCATTATCATCTTCCTAATTTTTGTTTAATTTGTATATTTCTATAATAGATTGAAGTTGCTGAAAATTTTGGAACATTTAGAGTGTAAGGAAGCTCAAGTGAGGTAAGTTGGCTAAACTCTTCTTTGAGAATTGGAATTCCCATTATCCTTGTAAGTTCAGAGATGTTGATTATAAATCGAGTATACCAATAAGTTATGTGATGAAGATATATTTTCAATCCGTGTTTCAAATGCTCTTATCATATTTCATTATAAATTGAGGATGTGTCCCAAACTATGGATTATGTATCCACATGTTATAATTTCTTGTCGTGATTTATGTGAAAGTTTTTATGCCAAGTTGTGTAGAGATTGTGATTGTGATACACCTCCACCCGCATATATTGGGGTGAGGCGGCATGACCGCTTTGTGTGGGGATTGTGGTATAGAGATTGTGATTTTGATACACCTCCACCCGCATATATATTGGGGTGAGGCGGCATGACCACTTTGTGTAGGAATTATGGTATTGTGGGACTGCACTTCCACCCGCTTACATTGGGGTGAGGCGGTACGACCGCTTTGTGTATGGTTTTGGTATTGGTGCGACACCACCACCCGCATACATTGGGGTGAGGCGGCATAGCCGCTTTGTGTAAGTTCTTAGTACTGTGGTTATATGTCCACCCGCATACATTGGGGTGAGGCGGTAGGGCCGCTTGATTAGAGTTGTGGTATTGTACGTACACTTCCACCTGCATACATCGGGTGAGGCGGCGTGGCCGCTTTGTGTGAAGATTGTTGCATATGATCTCATCTTAAATCCTATAAATGTTGTTGATAGCTTTTAATAAGATTGATATGGTTGAGACGGTTATCTATATTATTCTATTGCCGCACTGGTTCATCATAATTATCTTGTATTTCTAAATTCTTAAATTGGTGTTTAGTTTTCATACTAGTACTATTCGACGGTACTAACGTCCCTTTTGCCGGGGACGCTGCATCTTTAAATGGATACAGGTGGTTCCACAACAGTAGACATTGATCAGTGATAGCATTACACCTTCTTCCCAGCTGACTTGGTGAGCCCCACTTCATCCCGGGGTCATGTATCTTTTGATCTTTATGTATTATGGTTGAGGTATAGCCGGGGCCTTGTTGCCGACATTATCATTGTACTCTTCTTTATCCATAGAGGCTCTGTAGACATAATGTGGGTTGTGTATTGGTGGTGGGGAAAGACAAACTATGTTATGTAGTGGTTGTATTACTTGTCTATTTGAGACTTTAAAAATGATGAAACTATTGGTAAGAAATTGGTAATTGCAGACATGACCACTTTATTGTTTAATTAAGGAAAACATATATTCTCTTTATTCATGAATGAGTTTGGATAGAAGGAATCTAATAGGCTTGCTCGGTCGGGTTCACTAGGTTGAGCGCCTGTCGCGCTCCTCGGTTTTTGGGGCATGACAAACTTGGTATTAGAGCCTAAGGTTTTAAAGTGTCCTAGGATGTCTCGGAGCCGTGTCTAGTAGAGTCCTTATTATCGGTGTGTTGTCGACCACATCTATAATTAGGATGCTACATGGGCATTTAGGAATAATACACTTTTTTCATGTTCTTGATCATGCGATAAAGCTGGTTGTAAGATTGTTCCTCCTTTAACTCTTGCGTTGCTCTCATTTTTAGTCCATGGTACCTAAGAAGAAGGCAAGAACTAGACAAAGAGCCAATGTCACCCCATGAGTGACAGTTGACCCTATAATTGATGATGCGGGTGAGCACCCGAGGAGTGAGAATATTCCTCCAGTTACTACACTGCCTGACTCTACTACAACTGATGAGAACACACCTGCCCCTATACGTACTGAAGGTGCAACAATTCCTCCAATTGATATACAAGTTCCACCTCCACCTACAACTTTCGATTCTGGTGTGTCTGATATTGATATTAGGGGGGCCATACAAATATTGACACAATTAGTGGCTTCTCAGGCCCAAAGATCGAGTGTTGGGCCTACTTCTTCTAGTCATCCAGGGGAATCTGCTAGTTCCACGGTGAACAAGTACTTCATTGATGATATGCACAAAACTCTTCGGGTTATGCATGCTACAGAGACGGAGGGAGTAGAATTGGCCTCCTACCACCTGAAAGGGGTGGCCTATTCTTGGTTTGAGTTGTGGGAGGAATCCCGTGAGGAGGGAAGCCCTCCAGCAAGGCGGGGTCAGTTCACAAATGCCTTTACTGATCATTTCTTGCCTGCCAAAACTAAGGCAGCTCGTGCCGCTGAGTTTGAAATCCTGAAGCAGGGTAGTATGAATGTGTGGGAGTACCATATGGAGTTTGCGCGCTTGTCCAAGTATGCTATTCAAATGTTGCCCACTATGGAGGCTAGAGTGCATCGGTTTGTACAGGGCCTTAGCCCCTTGGTTATCAATGAGGGTTGTACAACTACCTTGAACTCCGATATGAACTATGGTAAGATGGTGGCATTTGCTCAAGCCACAGTGACCCGAAAATTGAAGAATAGAATGGAGCGTCAGAATAGCAGCAAGGCCCGGTCCGTGGGCAACTTTGGTGGTTCTTCCGGTGGTGGTGGTGGTAGGTCGGCATTCAGAGGAGCGTCATCAGGACCATCCCAATCATTTGCCTAGTCTTCGATGGGTGCACAGTCATCTAGACCCAGTCAGGGAAACAGGGGACCCCACCAATAAGGTCGGCCCGACAGAAGGTTTCAGCAGTGGAGGCTTCCATGCCCTAAGTGTGGGAGGATGCACTTTGGGTCCTGCTTCATGGACCTACCAGTATGCTATGGGTGTGGTGTGAGGGGTCACATTCAGAGAGATTGTCGATCATCCCGCCGAAATATGGGCAGAGGTGCGGCACAGCCAGCTAATTCTGCAGCTACTACATCCACAGCACCTCCAGCTCGAGGTACCCCAGCGCCCGCGGGGCGTGGTACAGCTAGGGGTGGTGCACAGAATTCGGGAGGACCCAACAGATTTTATGCTATGCGGAGACGTCGGGAATCAGAGGCTTCTCTAGATGTTGTCACAGGTATATTGACTCTCCAATCTCATGATGTATATTCTCTTATTGATGCCGGTTCCACTTTGTCATATGTCACTCATTATGTTGCTATGGAATTTGGGATAGAGCCAGAATAGCTTCATGAGCCGTTCTCTGTATCTACTCCGGTTGGAGAGTCTATTTTGGCCGCGCGGGTTTATAGGGATTGTGTTGTCACGTTGCGTAGTCGGGACACCGTGGCCGATCTAATTGAATTGGGAATGGTCGATTTTGATATGATAATGGGGATAGATTGGCTTTACTCTTGTTTTGCCAAGCTTGATTGTCGAACCCGAACTGTTAGGTTTGAATTTCCAAATGAGCCAGTTATTGAGTGGAAGGATGATGATGTAGTGCCGAAGGGTAGGTTTATTTCTTACCTTAAGGCCACGAAAATGATCAACAAAGGATGTATTTACCATTTGGTCCGGGTTACGGACACTGATGCTGAGGCACCTACACTTATGTTCGTGCCTGTTGTGAATGAATTTCCGAGAGTATTTTGGGATGAACTCCCTGGGATCCCTCCAGACAGGGAGATTGATTTTGGGATTAATGTGATGCCATACACGCATCCTATATCTATTCCACCCTACAGAATGGCACCGGCAGAATTGAAGGAGCTAAAGGAGCAATTAAGAGATTTGTTAGAAAAAGTGTTTCATCCGGCCGAGTGTGTCGCCTTGGGGCGCACCGGTCCTTTTGTAAGAAAGAAGGATGGGTCACTGAGAATGTGTATTGACTATCGGCAACTTAATAAGGTCACAATCTAGAATAAGTGCCCACTGCCAAGGATAGATGACTTGTTTGATCAATTGCAAGGTGCCAGGTACTTCTCCAAAATTGATTTAAGATCCGGGTATCACCAATTGAAGATCTGGGAGCGGGATATTCCGAAAACAGCTTTTAGGACCCGGTATGGGCATTTTGAATTTCTGGTGATGTCTTTTAGGCTAACAAATGCCCCAACAGCCTTCATGGATCTTATGAATTGAGTTTTTAAACCATTCCTCGACTCTTTTGTGATAGTGTTTATTGACGATATTCTTGTATATTCACAAAGTCGAGAAGACCATGCCGATCATCTCAGGGTAGTTCTGCAAACCCTGCATCAGCACCGGTTATATGCAAAGTTTTCAAAGTGTGAATTTTGGCTTGAATCAGTCATATTCTTGGGTCATGTAGTTTCTAGTGAGGGAATTAAGGTTGATCCTCAGAAAATTTCAGCTGTGAAGAATTGGCCGAGGCCTACAACTCCAATAGAGATTCGCAATTTCTTATGCTTAGTTGGGTATTACAGAAAGTTTGTGGAGGGGTTTTCTACTCTTTCCTCTCCATTGACTAAATTGACGCAGAAGGCAATTAAATTCCAATGGTCGGATGCTTGTGAAAAGAGTTTCCAGGAATTGAAAGCAAGATTGACTACGGCACCGGTGTTGACTCTACCAGAGGGTATAGATGGATTTATGGTGTATTGTGATGCTTCAAGAATCGGGCTTGGGTGTGTATTAATGTAACATGGGAAGGTGATAGCTTATCCTTCTAGGCAACTAGAGAATCATGAAAAGAACTATCCAACACATGATTTAGAACTTGCGGCGGTGGTATTTGCATTGAAAATTTGGCGTCATTATTTATATGGGGTCCATGTGGATATATTCACCGACCATAAGAGCCTTCAATATATTTTCAAACAGAAGGAATTGAATCTGAGGCAGAGAAGATGGCTTGAATTACTCAAGGATCATGACATTGATATTTTATATCACCCAGGGAAGGCTAATGTTGTGGCGGATGCTCTTAGCCGAAAATCTATGGGTAGCTTAGCCCACTTGGAGGCATATCATAGGCCATTGGCCAAAGAAGTTCACCGATTGGCTAGTTTGGGAGTTCGTCTTGCGGACTCTAGCGAAGGAGGTGTAATTGTGCAAAATAGGGCTGAATCATCACTTGTAGTAGAAGTTAAAGAAAAACAATACAACGATCCATTGTTGGTGCAATTGAGAGAGGGGATTCATAAACACAAGACCATGGCCTTTTCTCTTGGCATGGATGATGGTACACTAAGGTACCAAGGGCGACTATGTGTTCCAAACATGGATGGTCTCCGTGAGAGAATTTTTACTGAAGCTCACACTACTAGGTATTCCGTGCACCTAGGTCCTACAAAAATGTATCATTATCTTAAGGAAGTCTATTGGTGGAATGATATGAAGAGGAATGTGGCAGACTTTGTGGCAAGATGTCCAAATTGTCAGCAGGTGAAGGCCGAACACCAAAGGCCCGGTGGGTTGGTACAGAACATAGAAATTCCAATATGGAAATGGGAAATGATTAATATAGACTTTGTTGTAGGATTACCGCGCACTCCGCGCAAGTGTGACTCAATATGGGTGACTGTGGATCGACTCACGAAGTCAACATACTTTTTGCCGGTTAAGTCCACCACTACAGCGGAGCAGTATGCTCAGTTGTATATCAAAGAAATAGTCAGGTTGCATGGCACCCCGGTTTCCATCATTTCTGATCAGGGAGCACAATTCACTGCTAATTTTTGGAAGAAATTTCAGCAAGGTTTGGGTACTCAGGTGAATCTCAGTACAG
The DNA here is from genome assembly GCF_000390325.3 of Nicotiana tomentosiformis. Classification (NCBI taxonomy): domain Eukaryota; kingdom Viridiplantae; phylum Streptophyta; class Magnoliopsida; order Solanales; family Solanaceae; genus Nicotiana; species Nicotiana tomentosiformis. The sequence goes on from NC_090822.1 coordinate 43,735,214, forward strand.
CCTTTCACCCGCAAACTGACGGGCAGGCAGAGAGGACTATTCAAACACTTTAGGATATGTTGCGCGCTTGTGTTCTAGACTTCAAAGGTAGCTGGGATGATTATTTACCACTCATAGAATTTGCATACAACAATAGCTACCATGCTAGCATTCAAATGGCACCATTCGAGGCTTTATATGGTAGGAGATGTAGATCTCCCATTGGGTGGTTCAAAATTGGGGAAGCAGAGTTGATAGTACCAGACCTCGTGCATCGGGCTATGGAAAAAGTTAAAATCATTAAGGAGCGGTTGAAGACTGCTCAGAGTCGTCAGAAATCCTATTCGGATGTTCGTCGTAGGGATTTGGAGTTCAAAGAAGATGATTGGGTATTCTTAAAAGGTTCCCCCATGATGGGTGTAATGCGATTTGGTAAGAAAGGGAAATTGGGTTCGAGGTATGTCAGACCGTACAAAATCATTCAGAGGATCGGTGAGGTGGCGTACAAGCTTGAGCTACCACCTGAGATGTCATTAGTACACCCGGTGTTTCATGTGTCTATGTTAAAGAAAGTAGTTGGAGATCCAACACTCATTGTTCCGGTTGAGACTATTGAGGTAAATGAAGAATTGACTTATGAAGAGATTCCAGTTTCTATTATTGATCGGGAAGTACGAAAGTTGAGAAACAAAGAAATTGCATCCGTGAAAGTGCTATGGCGAAACCAACATGTTGAAGAGGCTACGTGGGAGGCCGAAGCACAAATGAAGAAAACGTATCCTTATTTATTTGAATAACCATGTAATTATGAGTTGTGCCTTATGCAAATGCTAAGAGATATTCCTATGAAATATGTATGACTTGTACATTTGGTGTTAAGGGCGTTCCGTTCTGGTAATATAATTGCTTGTGAGGCCACAATTGGTGTTGTTTTGTATTATGTTACATTGTTGGATTATGTATATACTGTTAGGATGTGTTTCTAGGGCTCTCTGACAGGTGGATAGGCCTAATTACAAAGGAAATTCTGGCGAAATTTTTGGAAATTTAGGGAGTTAGTCAAATTTGGGGTTGATGGTGTGTGGTATGAAAGACTTAGTTGCATAAGATGCAAATAACAGAATTCGACCCTCATTCGAGGACCAATTATCCTAAGTCGGACTAGGCTTACGTGTTTGAGGATTGTAGAAGTGAGCAGGAGAAGGGCCAGTCCGGGGAAATTATGCTGTCGATTATGCGACCGCATAACTGTTTTGCGGTGCATTATGCGATCGCATAACAGTTATGCGGACCGCATAGTGACCGCATACACAGATAGATTTTGGCCAACTTTGGACACCAATATGCGACCGATATGCGGTCCGCAGAACCTATTCCGGAGCTTTATTTTTGGGTTTTAAAACCCAACCCTACTTCGTTAAATACACGTTTTGGGCCATTTTTGATAGATAATCTGAAATTTTAGAGTGAGAGAGGGCGCCCTAGAGTGAGAAGGTGTTCTCCAATAATTGTTCTTCAATTCTTGCCCAAGTTTTGGAAGATTGAGAAGGGAAACTCACTAGGTCTTCATTCTAGAGGTAAGATTCTACACCCTAACCCTCAATTTTGAATTTTGTGTAGAAATGGATAATAAGCAAGATAATTTATGGGAAGAGGGTTGGTTATTTTATATGCATGTGTTATCAAAGGGTGTAGAAAGATTGTTACACTAAAAATTATAAAGGTTGGGTTGTGGGATGATGGAATCCTCCATAAAAGGATCTTGAAACCTTAATGCACATCTAGTGTTTGATAAAATGCTCAAATGAGCTAGAACCATGATCATCTTCCTAATTTTGGTTTAATTTGTATATTTCTATAATAGATTGAAGTTGCTAAAAATTTCGGAACATTTAGAGTGTAAGGAAGCTCAAGTGAGGTATGTTGGCTAAACTCTTCTTTGAGAATTGGAATTCCCATTATCCTTGTAAGTTCAGAGATTTTGATTATAAATCGAGTATCCCGATAAGTTCTGTGATGAAGATATATGTTCAATTCGTGTTTCAAATGCTCTTATCATATTGCATTATAAATTGAGGATGTGTCCCAAACTATGGATTATGTATCCACATGTTATAATTTCTTGTCGTGATTTATGTGAAAGTTATTATGCCAAGTTGTGTAGAGATTATAATTGTGATACACCTCCACCTGCATATATTGGGGTGAGGCGGCATAACCGCTTTGTGTGGGGATTGTGGTATAGAGATTGTGATTGTGATACACCTCCACCCGCATATATATTGGTGTGAGGCGGCATGACCGCTTTGTGTAGGAATTATGGTATTGTGGGACTACACTTCCACCCGCTTACATTGGGGTGAGGCGGTACGACCGCTTTGTGTATGGTTTTGGTATTATTGTGGCACCACCACCCGCATACATTGGGGTGAGGCGGCATAGCCGCTTTGTGTAAGTTCTTAGTACTGTGGTTATATATCCACCCGCATACATTGGGGTGAGGCAGCAGGGCCGCTTGATTAGAGTTGTGGTATTGTACGTACACTTCCACCTGCATACATCGGGTGAGGCGGCAGGGCCGCTTTGTGTGAAGATGGTTACATATGATCTCATCTTAAATCCTATAAATGTTGTTGATAGCTTTTAATAAGCTTGCTATGGTTGAGACGGTTATCTATATTATTCTATTGCCGCACTGGTTCATCATAATTATCTTGTATTTATAAATTCTTAAATTGGTGTTTAGTTTTCATACTACTACTATTCGATGGTACTAATGTCCCTATTGCCGGGGGCGCTGCATCTTTAAATGGATGCAGGTGGATCTACAGCAGGAGACATTGATCAGTGATAGCAGTACACCTTCTTCCCAGCTGACGTGGTGAGGCCCACTTCATCCCGGAGTCATTTATCTTTTGATCTTTATGTATTATGGTTGAGGTATAGCCGGAGCCTTGTTGCCGGCATTATCATTGTACTCCTCTTTATCCATAGAGGCTCTATAGACATAGTGTGGGTTGTGTATTGGTGTTGAGGAAAGACAAATTATATTATGTTGTGGTTGTATTACTTGTCCATTTGAGACTTTAAAAATGATGAAACTATTGTTAAGAAATTGGTAATTGCAGACATGACCACTTTATTGTTTAATTAAGGAAAACACATATTCTCTTTATTCATGAATGAGTTTGGGTAGAAGGAATCTAATAGGCTTGCTCGGTCAGGTTCACTTGGTTGAGCGCTGGTCGCGCTCCTCGGTTTTTGGGGCGTGACAGTTTGTGGATATTAACTCCAGTTTTTATGTATTGAATCGCTTTGTGTTTTTTAATTGTTGTATCTATTTTCACATTTTCATGTAATCGAAGAGGCATAACTTGTGATGTTTTTGCATTATCTTGTTGGTTAAATTCATTGATTCTTATTAGTAATCAAAAGAGGCTAGTTGAATTATTGTTTAGACCTAGTTAGGAGGATAATTGAAAGAGGTTCTCTTAAAGACCAATCCACTACGAATTCTTGCATATCTTCACCGAGCTTAACTTAGTTCTTATTGTGGGGTTGAGACTTAATCGAGAGAGGAGTTTCTATTGAAAGTTTGAACCAATAATAGAGTGAATTCGAGAGACTTATTTGAACCTTAGAAGTGAATCGACTAGAGTTAAATCCCAGATAGTTATCTTGCAACTATCCAATCAACCCCTTATTTTCTCCCATTGATAGCTTTCATTACTCATTGCTTGCGTTGATTGCCATTAGTCAATAGTTTAGACTTTTAGTAAATTTTAGTTTTAATCACACAAATCTAATTTGTCGATCATCTTAGATAGCAATTAATGTAGAGGCTAATAACATAGTTTAAATCCAATCCTTGTGGATACGATATTATATTCTATATTCGACTAGCGATCATATTTAAGTGTGTGTTTGGTGATCGTCAATAATATAATAACTGAAAGTAACCGGGAGTCAAATATGATCTTGAAGATATGCTTACCTGCTGATACTGACACAACTCTCTCAATATAGTAAGTAAAATAGTTGTCCGACTCTATAAGGCTCGGTACGTATAACTGCTCTGCCATAGTAGTCTCTCTCATAGGCGCTTGGCCATACTAGGCTCTGTATCTCGGCCATTATGGGATTGCTCATAGGCGCTCAGGCACAATAGGCTCGATATATAACTTACCATCTGATCAGAGGTTGCCCAGTAGAGGCCTGTCCACCGATTATAGGTCAGTGGTGGTGAAATACTGTAATAATATATATATAGACCCTCTACTCTCTTGACTGAAAGAAGACAATACTTAACTGAATACAAAGTCCCAATAAGGGAGAATAGTCTAACTTATGAGACTAGGATAATGTTAATAAATTCAGGAATACGAACTTCTCTTTATGTCTCCTTATTAAAAACATGTAGTTACAAGATCATGCCAAAATGAAGGAAAGGTTTAGCCTTAACATACATTATCACAATCTGTCCAATAACCATGTTAAAGTCATCTCGTTGTACCTTAATCTATAACAATGATAACAATACTATAATTCCATTATGGAAGGTGCGACTATCGCACAACGAATGACAAGCTTATTTTATAATAAACGGGCAGCATTTCCCCTATAATTTTTACTTCCTCCCAATTCGACATAACCCAAACAACAAAAAGAACACAACAATAACAACATATATAAATTATTTTACAACCTTATATACATCACAAAATACAACAAAACAGCCCAACACACCCCAATCTCTTCATACACAAAACGACCACCGTAGTAGTGTCAAACAACTCAAAAATGTTATGACGAACGATCAGCCCACCACCCTGCATTTATGTGGTTTTTCTCCACACCCTTTCTCCTCCAAAACTCCCTAAAACAGTAGCAAAACACGAAATCCAACAGCACCACAAAAGATCACACAAAACAGTCCACTACAAGTTGAATAACTCGAACTCACAACTTCCGATTACCGTCCGGTGAGTTCTTACATTTATAGAATGACTTTCCATACATTTCCAGAAGAAACAAATGGATGAAAGAGAGTAGTATACTTACCCTATTTGTTGAATATCTCAGCTCCTACCTTGGTTCTTCAAACCCTAGGTTTTCCTCCAACTAGAACTTGAAAAGAAGAGAAAATCAATTAGGGTTTATGTTCAATTTTTTGGGAGGTTTTTTGTAGGGTCTTATGTATGGTTTTTATGCCCTATTATCAGTGTGATATATGAAGGAAATAGGCCCTTAAAATGTCTCTTTGGATTACCCGAACTGGCCCCTTTTTTGACATATGTAGTCCTCTCATTTAAGCATGTAGGTGACATACCTACTTGTCACCTAGCAGTCTCGCAAAAACGCATATATCTCTCTACTCCGATTTCGTATTAACAAATGGTTTAATGCATTAGAAAATAGACTCATAGATCTTTCATTTTTAAGGGATCACTCCGTAACTTTAAGTATATTGTGAATGTAACTTGTGATGACATTTGCCAGCTTTTGATCCACATCTCGCTTGACTTCAAGACATAACACAAGACTATCATACGACTAAAATAAATTATAAAATAACCTCCTTATAATGTTATGAACCCTAGTTCCATGACAAAAGTACATGTTATAACATTCTCCCAACTTGTCGATTTTCGACGAAACTTATTCTCTTCAATTCATTTAGCTTCTCAGCCTTCCAACCCTCTTGGTACTTGGCATTCATGATATTAAATATTTGTAACCTCCACGGTAACATAATTAACTTACTTTATAAACTTTTTAATGATCTCATTTCTGAGCTTACATCAATCCAGTTATGACGTACTCTTACGTACGAAAACATGGGGTATAACATACTGGTAGCCTATGACTACGCCAGACGGATGGTGAGTATTGGCACATGTGTTGTCTGTGAAATTGATGTGGCACGTGAGTTGTCCGTGAATATCTAGATATTGATATTATTGGCACGTGAGTTGTCCGTGCAGCACGTGAGTTGTCTGTGTGGTTGATATTATTATTACGTGAGTGATCCGTGCAACACGTGAGTTGTTTGTGTTGTGTATGAATATGGATCATTCCCCCTAGGGTCACCCTATCATGTCCCTTATTGATTGTGTTCACGCGATTATTGAGGAAAACTTATCAGTGGTTTGGTACACTTGTAGAAATTCTGAGCAATAGTTGGCCAGTGTTTGATTTGGTTATTGCATTTCATCTTTACTTGCAGTTTCCTTGGTTATTTACCTGATTTAGTTGCATATCTCCTTTATATGTCGGATTATTAACTGGGCAGAGTACATTTAGAGGTTATGTGCACCAGGGTAATTCTTGCTAAGATTTCTAACTTGATCGTATTACTGTTCTGTAATTGTTGAATTTATGAACTGTAGATGTTATAACGAGTATCATTTATAATTCTTGCTTCTATTACCTCGCTAAGGTAAGTTATGATACTTGTTGAGTACATGGGGTCGGTTGTACTCAAACTACACTATGTACTTAATTGTGCAGATCCAGGTATCGGACCAAGTCACTAATAGCGGAGCTTTGCTTGCTGAGCTGTACGAGAGACGAGGTAGAGCTGCATGCCAATAGCAGTCTTGGTGTCTCTTTCCATTTGTTCTATTGTCTTTATTTTCAGATAGTGTTGTTATTTAACTTTGATTTATATTTTAGAGCTCATGACTCTGTATTTACTAGTTATGGGAAATTTCTCGTGTATTGACATTATTACGCTATGTTGAGACGCTAGACTTGCACCACTTTTGTCCTTTCAATATTGATATATCTTTTTTGTTATGCTTGGCTTGCCTAGCAAGAGAGTTAGGTGCCATCACAGCCGGTTGGTAGTGTTGGGTCATAACATAGCCGAACTACACAACTCTAAATAATGAGAAATCAACAAACCCTTTGAAATAAATATTCTGTCCAATAGTTCGTCATTTGCAGACAAAAAATACGCTTTTGTGATAAAGCATCTGCAAGAAATACATCACAGATGCGAAAGTCACTAATCTACCGACCATTCGCTTCTGCGGACTCCCCATCGCACCTGCGCATCCGTTTCTATGGAAGATCCTTTGCTTATGCACAGGCGCATGTATGCTCCTAGTACCGCATCTGCAGACTCAGCCTCCACCAGCCCAACTTTGAATATGTGGCCCAAATATCTGCTTCTACGGACGCGCACCTCCACCTAATCCATTGCAGGTGTGAAAGCACCAGAACATGTGTGCCCAAAAAACATGACAATGATCCAAAACTCATCTGAAACACACCCGAGACCCCGTCCAATAATCCCAACCAATCATAAAACATAACACAGGCCTACTCAAGGCCTCAAATCACATAAAAGAACATTAAAACCATGAATTGCACCTCAATTCAAGCCTAAGAACTAATGAACTTCCAACTTCCTAAAACTCATCATGAAACATGTCTAATCAACTCGGAATGACCTCAAATTTTGTGCACAAGTTTCAAATAACATAACAAACGTATTCCAACTCTCAGAACCACAATACAAAATTGATACCATCAAATTCAACTCCTGGTTAAACCTATGAACCTTCCAAACATTCAAATTTCCAACTTTCGTCAAACAGAATCGAATTAATCTGGGAACCTCCAAATCCAAATTCGGACATACACCTAAGTCCAGTGTCACCATACAAACCTATCAAAACCATCAAAGCACTATTCCAGGTTTGTCTGCACAAAAGTCAAATTTTGGTCAACCTTCACAACTTAAGATAAATGTCTTGAAACCTTGTTGATAACGTGTTATTGTAATGACCCGACCGCTCGTTTTGAGCATTTGCATTCCGTTTGATGGTTTGATATTGTTAGTAGCTTCATATGATGTATTATGACCTGTGTGTATGGTCAGTTTTGTTTTTCGAGCGGTTCGGGATTGATTTGGAAGAATGAGTCTCATTTTAGAAGCTTTAAATTGGAAGAGTTGACCAAGTTTGACTTTTGTATATTTGATCTTGAATCAAAGTTTTGATGATTTTTTTAAGTCCGTATGGTGATTTTAGACTTGGGCGCAAGCCCTTATTCGTAATTGGATGTTACTATAAGGTGTCGGCTTTATTTGGCCGAAGTTGGCAATTTGAAGGTTTGGAAAGTTTATAGGTTTGACCGGGACTTGACTTCAATGTTATCGAGATTAGATTTCTATTCCGGTAGTTGGAATAGGTTTTTTATTTCATTTAGAAGTTCTGTGCAAAAACATAGGTGATTCCGAGTTTTTTGGAGGAGTTCGGCAAACGTTTGGAATTTAGAAACGTAAAATAGTTCATTAAGCTTGAATTAACGTGCGATTCATGGTTTTGATGTTATTTTGTGGGATTTTAGGCCTCGAATAGGTCCGTGTAATGGTTTGGGACTTTTCTGTATGTTTGGAAAGGGTGCCGAGGGCCTCGGGTGTGTTTCGAATTGATTTCGGACCATTTCAGAGTTTGCATGAGTTGTTGGTTTTCTGGTGCTCCAGTAGAACTTCATAATTGCAGGTGTAGAGACGCGATTGCGTTGTATGTTTGCTCAGTTCGTTTTATTGTTCATCTCGTTCGCGGATAAAGAAATTGGACTTGATAGATTTGATCTTCGTGTTTGTAGAGGTAGATCGCGATCGCAGTTCAACGAGGGAGCTAGGTGATTTGGCTATCGTGTTCGCATGGGTAGCGACGCGTTCGCGAAGGTCTGGGTAGTGTGGAGCTCCGCATTCGCGAAGGTCTGGGTAGTGTGGAGCTCCGCATTCGCTAGGGAGGCCTCGCATTCACAATGCATTTTTGGACTGGAGGAAGATTTTGCTTCGCGATCTCAAAGGTACTACCGCAATCGCGTAGAGTACACCTAGACAGTGCATATAAGATTCTATTTTCGGACGTTGCGAACGTCGTATCATATTTTGAGATTGGGAGCTCGGATTGAGCGATTTTCACCGCTTCGATTGGGGTAAGTGTTCTTGACTCGGTTTTGATTAATTTTTATGATTCTATCTTTGATTTTATCATTTGATTAGTTAATCTAAAAAAGTAATTGGCTGTTTTCGACTAGTCTTTTTCTAAGGTGAATATTTGATATTTGAACATTGTTTCTGTCATGCCCCATCCTCAGGAAGCGCGACCAGCGCTCAACCGAGTGAACCCGGCCGAGCAATCCTGTTAGATACTTTCTACCCAATTAACCCATGATCAAGAGAAGACGTGATTTCAGTAATTATATAGCAGGAGTCTTATTCATACAATCCTAAATCATTTCATTAGTCATTGCACTTTTAAGTCCCAAGATACACATTTCTTAAAGTTCAAGTGGAACAAGTGATCAAACACAAAATGACTTGTTTAACATTCCCAATATCTTTATACAACCCACATAGTATCTACGGAGCCTCTAAGGATACAAAAGAGAGTAAAGATGGTGCCGGCAACAAGGCCCCGGCTATACCTCAAAAAGTGACCATAATATAAACAAAAGGTACAATACAGGACCCCGGAATGAAATGGGGCTCACCGAGTCCGTTGAGAAGAGGATGCAGCACTATCTGTGATTCGCACTGTCTGCTATATAACCACCTGCATCCATTTAAAGATGCAACACCCCCGGCTAAAGGGACGTTAGTACCGTCGAATAGCACTTGTATGTATAGCTAAACAACAACTCAATAGAATGAATAATAATACAAGAGGAACAATCAAGAATTCAATAAGGGCTTCAAATAATAGTAAAACAACAAGTTAAGGATCATATAGATTTTCAAGACAATTTCCGTATTACTAGGTTGGGTGACCTTTAGTACCGATGTTCCACAATTCACAATACCTCCGTATTCTTACACGGAGTCCGATCTTGGCCCGATCGGCTAGGCCGCGTCATTGGAGACATTGCCACAATTTCATTCACAATACCACCGTGTTCTTACACGGAGTCCGATCTCGGCCCGATCAGCTAGGCCATCTCATTGGAGACAGTACCACAATTTCATTCACAATACCACCGTGTTCTTACATGGAGTCCGATCTCGGCCCGATCGGCTAGTTCATCTCATTTGAGACATTACCCTTTTCAGTCAATCATCTCACATCGAACTTCTCTCATGTACTTTCAATTCATTGACACTAGTGATTACAATTGCAAAGCCATTCTTGGCACTTGGTTGTATTTCATAGTTCCAGACCCCTTTTTCCACATTCAATATCATTATCAAAATCAATAAGGCTCCCCATTCAAAACATTAAATTCACGTATGAGCAATTTTGGAATCTTAGGCACATAGAGGCTTTTCATACAATTTGGCATAACAACCTTTATTTCGATCTTGACATGAAGTCTTAACATTTTCAACACATATTCCACCTTTTTAAACACATCCTTAATGACAACATAACATGATGAAGCATTTAGAATAAATATTAAACTTACATCCTTCAACACAAATACGTTAGAAATCGCCAATTCTATAATAATCAAGGGCTTACTCCATTTACATGATCACCGTGGGGTTCGATTCTAAGAAGAAGGGGGTTTAGCCAACATACTTCAATTAAGCTTCTTAAAACTCTAAGATGTTTCGGAATATTAGCAACATCAATCTATTTAAGCAATATAACAAAATTGAACCAAAAATTATGAAGATGAACATGGTTTTAGCTTATTTGATCATACTATCAAACACTAGGTATGCATCAATGTTTTAATGCACTTTTGTGGAAGATTCCATCATTTCCCAACCCACTCTCTACCATTATTAGCTCACAATCTTCCCACATACTACAAGGATACATGCATGCAAGGTAAGCACTCCCATCCCCATGAATTACCTTACTAATTGCCCATTCTAGTTACATTTTGAAATTAAGAGTTTGGGTGATAGAATCTTACCTCTTAGGAAGAAGACCTTGGTTCCTCTATTGATAATCTTCAAGATTTAGGTGAGAATTGAAGAACAATTTGATGAAGATCACTTCTCCCTCTAGGACCCTCTCTCTCACTCTAAAAATATAAGAAACTATGCTCAAAATGGTCCATGGGGTTTGTTTTAACGAAATAGGGTCAGGTTTTAAACCCCAAAAATGAAGCTCCGGAACAGGTTCTGCGATCACATAACTAATATGCGGACCGCATATCGGTCGCATAATTACCAACCAATACGACCAAAAGAACTGTCTATGTATGCGGTCCGCATAACTGGTATGCGGTCGCATAATGTACCGCATAACAGTTATGTGGTCGCATAGTCGACCGCATATTTGCTTCTAGACTGACCCTCTCCTGCCTCACTTCTGCGGCCATTAGGCTGCCCGAAGAGTGATTCTGCGGTCGCATAATAGACCGCAGAAATGCATTTTGCTGCCAAACATTTTCCTTTACTATCCGATGTATTGTTCAACCCAACATTATTAACATTATAATACACAACACGTAAAACCAATTCGGCACCACGAAACATTATTAACATTATTATTATTTTTTATTTTTTCCAAATTTTACGGGGCCTTACAGTTTCAGAGTCGGATTTGGATGACACTTGTATGGTTGGACTCATATTTTAATGGGTTGTTTGAATTTTAGACTTTTGTCAGGTTTCATGGTGCGGGCCTGGGGTTGACTTTTAGTATTTAGTATTTGATTAATATGGCATTATTTGAGGCTTTTGAGTTGCTTGTGGCTAGTTTCGGACCGTTCGAAGGTTGACTCATGTGGGATGGTGCTTCTAGAGTAGAGATTTGACTAGTTGTACGTAAGTATCTTACCTAAACTTGGTTGAGACACTAGTTTTCTGAGTTATTTATGATAGCTACGTGCTATGGGTTACGCACATGTGTGAGGTTGAGCCCATTTGCATGCGTCAAGGTATTATTCATGCTCGATGTAGTGCTCAGGCTATGAATTTCCTTGACTTGATTGCTAAGCTTCATGCTATTATGTTTCTTATGCTTATACCTTTTTGTGACCTATTTGAACCATTTGTGAGGTTACATAGAAGTTAATCTCCTAATTCAACATGATAATTGATACTTTTGTGTTGTAATTGCCAGACTTGAGCTGTGGTAGCACACTTCGCACATGCATACACTTTAGCATGTCACTTATAACAGTCCACGAGTATGAATTTTGATATCCATTGTTCATGTACATGTATTCTTGTATATTTGCTTCCTGTGTGATATGGATTAGACTGGTAGCACATGAATAAGTCGTGTGGTTGTGATTTTTAGCTCATGAATACACCATGCAGTTGTTATTATTAGCACGTGAATTAACCGTCAAGTTGTGATTATTAACACGTGAATACTCCCCGCGGTTTTGATTATTAGCACATGAGTACGTTGTGTGGTTGATATTTATGTCACGTGAGTTGTCTCATGTTTCTCTCTTGATGGTGTGCACGCAGTATGAGGAAAGCTGAGCAGTGCTTTGGTTTGGTTATTGTATTTCTGAGGAAAACTAGTCAATATTTGTTTTGGTTAATGCATTTTATCTCCACTTGCAATTTCCTTGAATGTATACATGATTTTGCTGCATCGCTTCTCTGTTTTCTAGCTCTGGGTGTATACATGCCTTTATGCATATTTCTCTATTTGCTACCTTACTTTATAAGATTAGTCATGATACATATCTTCTCTATATGTGAATCCTTGTGACTTGACTTGTTTAATCATGTCTATTTTCTCTTTATGCAATTGTTGAAGGATCAATTGAGGTTTCACGCATATCTTCTCTATATACTGGATTGTTAATTGATACCAAACCAGGCACTTTATCTGAGGTGTACGGGGATGACTTTATCTGTGAATTATTACTTGATAATAACATTTCTGTGTACTTGTGAGATTTATGGGTTGAAAAGGTTATTAGCGACTATCATTAATAATTCTTACCATTATTACCTCGCCGACGTTAGTTATGATACTTGCTGAGTACATAGGGTCGGTTGTACTCCTACTAAACTTCTGCACCTTGCATGCATATCTTAGAGCTAAGTTTTTTGTGGATGGCGGAAGCTGGCATTGAAGATGTATCTGCTTTCCTGATATAGAATTTATCCGTGGTAGTTTTTTATTTGTATTCTGTTTATGTATATTCTAAACATATGTTGTATTTATTTTCATTCCAGCTTTGTAAATCAAAATCTTAGTGTCTCATGACTTGTACTACTAATCCTTAGGTTGTTGTATGGAAATTTAGTTATTTCGCTAATGGATTTCTTATTATTTTCATTAGATTTGAGTTGACTTATGTTTGGCTTACCTAGCGGGTTGTGTTGGGTGCCATCATTGTATAGGGTAAAATATATTTATATTTAATGATTGCATGAGAAAGCGACATGTGGAATCAAAGACAAAAGATAGCCAAACACGAAAGCAATGATCCCGCTTGTCATTGGAAAGAATGATATTCATAAAGACAAAATAAATGCCGCTATTTGGTAGCATTCAATGAAAAATATTCTACAGCATGAAGTGCATGAATAGTTACAAAGAATATGGCATTCACTGCCCACCATTACACATTCTTCAATGGCCCTCATAATTGTCATAAAAGAGGAGCTTAATCCTAGGACCTTCTTCCCCGGATGTAACTATAAATAGTGAGCTCTATCACCATTGTAATGACACGAATTTTTTGACAAGCATATACTATACTTCATCAAAAGCTCAAATAACATTTTACTTTTATGCTTATTTGCACTGCGCCCGGAACCAAGATATTTGCTGTTTATTCCAATTTTAAGGCTAAGTCTTATATTTCTGACTAATTCATTTATTATTTTTGGATTAAATTAAATCACTTGTCTATAAACCACGTATAAATTCAACTCTACCTTTTTATGGGTAAACAGTTTGGTACCCACCGTGGGGCATAGATAGTTGTGTAATTGAATTGATCCCTGCATTTATTACTACCTGAGAGTAATAGATCAATCGGGCGCAGATTCCTTGGTGCTGAAGTTAATTAGGGCAGGACACTACTGGCCCCGGATGGAGCAAGATGCCAAGGTTGTCCTTAGCTAAGAGGTTGTCCCATTAAGGGCAAAATTTGAAGAAACTAAGGCCAAATGGGTTGAAGTCCAAATGTTGTTCTTGCTGCATCCGATCGTGAGGCTTCCTCCGTTGAAAGATTGAATAATTTGGAGGCGGCCTTAAACTCAAAATCTGAAACTCTACTGCAACCTAGCCTCCAATTTGGTAGCTTCAGCAGCTCGTACTTCCAGTTTCAAGAGGCGCACAACAGCTTGATTTTGCTCGACCAAAAGTTGATTCCGCTCGGAGGTAAGTTCATCCTTATCGCAAATCAACCTTTAGAGGCCTTCAAAAGCAAGGAAGTTGGCTTGCAAAACAAGAATGCAAATTCAAAACCTTGCCATAATACAAATAGAAGAAACAACAGAGAAAACAAAGACTATACCGCCGCTATGTTGTGCATGGCATTGTTCAACAAACACTCTCCCAAAATAGTTTGTATATTTTTCCCCATCTTTCTCTGAAACCAGGGGCTTCAGTAGTTTGCAAGTTCCACCTGCCGGGACAATAAATTGCATCCGGTTGAAACTGAAAGGGTGGAGCTCCTCCTCCATTGGGGATCTTCTGAGGGGGTTGCATAATTTTTCCCAGGTTCTCATGAACTGGGAACTGGGTAAGAGGGGCATCCTCTTCCCGGGCAGCTGCAGCCGGCAGAAATGATGTAGTAGTTGTTGGTGGCGATGGCAGAATTGGAGAAGAGGGAGATGAATTTGATGGCATTGAAGAATGAGAAGTAGCTGCGACAAGCGCAGTGCTGGTCATTGGTTGCTCATCAACCAAAGACAGCAGGGACACAGTACTCAGCCTCACGGTACCGGGCATGACAACTAGGATTCAGAAGCGGGAGTTGGTATTTTTCACAATCTCATACACCCACACGAGTTGCGAGGCATCATCCTCGGTTGGTGTAACTAACGCAAGAGATTGAGCAGTCTGTTGAGCTAAGGAAGGTCGTCTTCTTTGTAAATAATCCCCTTCCTCGTTGGCTTCTCCATCATCGTCAATCATCATGGGGTCTATGCCTTTTTATTCGACAGAAGATTTGGGAGCGGTACTCTTTTCCTTTTTATTCTTTCCCCCGGCCACGGAAGAACGTTTACTTTTTGGTTGCTTGTTCTCTGGCCGGGGACTCCGAAAAGTAGCACCTGCACTAGAAGCAGGCCTGGAGACACCTGTTTGCGTAAAAGCCTCTTCCAGCAGCCTCGCCGCATCAGGGAGATTATCCAAAACGTCCTCCTCAGGGGCAATAACTGAGCCTGGGGTAGACCTGAATTCAACAGGAGAAGGGTTAAACAACTTTTTCATATAAAAGGTTAAAACAAGATGAGTTCGACTTACCATGATTTTTGGCCTTCCACCCATATTTGAGGGCCATCTCTTTCCACGTGCATATCTCGGGCGTAGTAACATCCAATTTTTTTTGACCCACTGGTCCAAGCCTTCATCCCTAGGTGGTACCCACCGAGTCGCTGAAATAAGCGAAAGAAGAAGGGTAATAACAATATGGGATGATCTTTAACAGAAGGAAAGACAAGTGGTGAACTTACGAGTGCGGCTCCATAATTTCAGAAAGGACAAAGATGTGGGCGGAATGATGTCACTGGTAGCGACTGCAACGAACTGTTTCATCCACCCACGGTCATTTTCATCATCCATGCTAGATAGCAGAGCATGGTGGCCACGCTTGATGAAATTTATTATTTACCCGAGGAAGATCTTGGTGGGAAAAAGGTTCATCAATCGAGCTAGGGTTAGCTCTTATCCTGTATCCTGGCACGGATGCCATAGACAAGTGACTATCCTCCACACAAAAGGACTTACTTGTGCCAGGCATACCTGGTAGCGATTGCAGAACTCCACGATGACAGAGTCAAGATCTCCACTCAAAGAGAACGACCTCAAAGTGAAAGGATACGTATAAAAATATGTAAAACCCTTCTTGGGTAAGGTTATCCTCTCTGTCAGGTCAGGAGCGATAATGTCTAAATCTTGACAATGGCAGTCTTCCTTCACATCAAGAATATTGGAAGGACGAGTGGAAAATTTATATGCTAACAGACCACGTACGAGGGTAAGCGGAAGGACACTTTTCTTCAATGTATTTAGTTGTGACAAGACATTTTGGGATGATGGATCTCAGCAAAGGAGGAGAAGCATCATCAACATTACCTCTATTTTTTGAAGAACTAGAGTTTCTAGAAGAAGAGGCCATTCTTTATCAGAAAGGAAAGAAGGTTTTTTCTCAAGAAAAAGGTTAAAGAAATGTTGAAGAACAATGCACAAGTTGAGTAAAGAAATTTTGAGAAACGTTTAGAGAATTATGAAGTGTAAATGAATAAGTTTGATGCGTATAGGCAAAGGAATAGGCGGCTAAAATTGTGGCCATAATTACCTCGATAACTGGCAAAAGTGATGCTGAATCGTGGGATAATGCGTGTTCGGGGCATTAAATGCGGAGATATGTGCGTCTAATCAACCGTTAGAAACTCTTTAGAGGGTATCAGAGAATTTCCCGCCAAGAAGGGTATCTATACTAACATCCCGGTGACACAAAGTTATGCCACCGGAAAGTTTGGGACTATTTGTATGGGGTAAAATATGTTCATATTTAATGATCGCATGAGAAAGCAACACGTGGAACTGAAGACAGAAGATAGCCAAACCCAAAGGAAATGATCCTGCTTGTCATAAGAGAGAATGATACTCATAAAGACAAAATAAATGTCGACATTCGGTAGCATTCAACGAAGAATATTCTACAACATTAAGTGCATGATCTGTTATAGAGAATATGGCATTCACTGCCCACCGTTACACATTCTTCAATGGCCCTCATAATTGTCATTAAAGAAGATCTTAATCATAGTACCTTGTTCTCTAGGTGTAACTATAAATAGTGAGATCTATCATAATTGTAAGGACAAAAATATTCTGACAATCATATACTATACTTCATCAAAATCTCAAATAACAATTTACTTTCTTGCTTATTTGCACTGTTCTTATTGCACCCGGTAGCTCTACGCCCGGAAATAAGAGATCAACCATTTATTCCAATTTTAAGGCTAAGTCTTATATTTCTGTCTAATTCATCTATTATTTTTGGATCAAATTAATTCACTTGTGTATAAACCACGTATAAATTTAACTGTACCATTTTATGGGTAAACAATCATGACAAGGTGAAGTTTGGTTCTTAACAAGTCAGTATCAGAGCTCTAAGTTCATAAGTTCTACAAGTCATGAGCTAGTGTATAGTAGAGTCTTGCCGATCGCTATGATGACGTCCATACTTATCTTCAAGAGGCTACAGGGAATTTAGGAAACATCCCATCCTTATTTCTTTATTGTGTGGCATTGATTCAGCTTGAAGCGTATATCTTTGATTTCCTTCCACCCTCACGTATGTTATGTAGAGCACTTGGTATCAACTGTGCATCAATGACTTGTGATGTCATGGATGAGGCACGATATGTGTTTTTTGTGTTGTGTAGATGGGCCAGTCTGGAGGACTTGAGGACAGGTTCATACAACAGCTTGGGCTGGGTAGTTTCAGTGTGTGAGTATGTGCATTTGGACTTTTGTGTTCTATAGTTTCCCTAGGAGTGGGATTGATGGCTCAGTGAGTGGTTGGATAGATATATAATGAGAATATGTAATAGAGGACTTTGCTTAGATGATTTGGATGTGCCGAGAAGAATTTGCTTGGGGCATAAAGAACTATGGATACTTGATTTCCGTCTTGATGTGTTGTACCGTCTCATGTTTCAAGTGTGTTGAGGGATCTTTCAGTTGTACATTTATGGAGTGAAGTAGATTCTTATGTCCTATTGACAAATTTAGACTCGGGAGGATTTAGCCATTGCACAGTGGTTTTGACCATGATAGGGCGGAGAGAGATGCCAGTTTGAGGTTAAACAAGTGGGGTTTATCTCGTACGAGATGTTCTGAGTTTGTGTGATACTTATTATGTTTTTGTGAAGCATTTTCTTACTATTAATGGGTTATACGTGCTACAATTTAAGTTCAGATTGCTTGAGTGAGTTCGCATGACTGTCGCGAGGGTGAATATGCACTTAGCAGATGATTTGAGTTATTTCATGACCGGTGCTACATAAGAGTATGAAGGATTTGGTTGAATTATAGTGCGATATTATGGCAGTTATAGAGTAAGTGTATTGTGGGTTATCATTTTTTATGTTCTATGGCTTCGAGGCAACTTGAGGAATCTGCTATCGACGATCAGATTGTATGGTCATGTGTTATATTAGTTTTGGTCTGAGGCATATTTGTGGATCGATTATGACTTGAAAGGGGCTAACTTCGAAGTAAGTGCGGGGAAGGAAATGGCCAAGTGCATGATGTACTATATTTTTTGGGCATATGAAAAACTTGAAATGATTCGGGTATGTTGTTCATGGTGGATGTATTGTTCAAGAATAAGGGATTGATTCGGTTGCTTAAAGGTCGTGTCACTTCTCTGTTTGTTGTGTGCTAGTGGAGCACAAGCCATTCGACTCGTATTGGCGGTGCATTGGAGATTAGACCAAAATGAATGACTCTCGAGAATGTTCTAATGAGTTCAAGATTCAAATGTGGTATTTGAGGATTTCCTAGATTTTTATATGGCTAAGACATGAGATTTTGGGTGGTGCCGGGACTTGAAGTAGTCCTATATCATTAGTGATTCTACGTTTCAATATTAGAGAGGTTAAAAAAAATAGCTTCAGATTCACGAAAGGTTTCTTCAGAGTGGGTATCTCTGTGGAGGTACTATTCGGTGTTTAAGAAGGAATACAATGACTTATGGGCCTTAGGACGATGTGGTTTCATGATAGGATCTCTTGTGGTGAGTTTTGGTTAAGGATCATGGTATACTGGCAAGGAGAAGTGTTAACTTGAAGGCAAGTCGAGAGGAACTTTAAGAAATGGGTCATCTTGGTAGTGGTTTGGATCAGCATAATAATAGAAGTGATCGATTGTTTTGTTGTGGTGAGGCTTTACCGGTGTTTTGTTGTAATACACCTGGGTTTGGCGACTTGTGTGACTTAGTTGACTTATAGTGATTCGGTTCTAATGGCTTGGTTTTGTGCTAATGTGTTTTGAAAGGTTCTCGATGATTTCAGCTATGGCTTGGGACAGATATTTTCTACAAGCATGGGGAGTTTGGTACGTGATGTGATATTCTTTTTGATGGGGTCAAGTGGAAGGTTCTCGGGTGATGCACTGTCTATCCTATTTGTGATTCACAGTTGATAATGGGATTCTCGTGTTTTCAAGGGATGGCATGATAGAGGCGATATGACGTGTAGGATTGAGGTAGGCATGTACAAGTTTGCAATCCAATTTCAAAGTGAAGGTCACGAGTTCTAGAAATCATGGATGATTTCAGATATTTAGACTAATGTCCACATTATCTGGTATCTCCTAAGAAGGGTGCGTATTTCTGAAGGTGCATTGTGTTGTGACTTGTGGATGCTTGACTAGTATTGCAGTAATCACCGGGTTGTTGACTATCGATGTTCAGATTTTGCTACGTGGAATAGAAGACTCATTGGAGTGTTTCTCATGAAATGATCGTGTACGAGAGATGTGTTAGTTATTTAAGTGGTGGAGTTGTGATCAGATATGGAGATTTTTGTATTCTAGGGATTTGAAGATTGGAAGTTCTCAGAGGCAGATTGTTCCTTGGTTGCAGACTATGAAGATATGGTAGAGTTAGACGACTGATGGTATGTGTTATGGATAGGTTATTGTGGGCTTTTGGAAGATTATTTACATATTCTTTGAAGATCGGAGTTGATTTGGGGGCCAATTAGTGGGCCTAATAAGAATGTGTGTTCTACATCAAATCAAGTTTGTTTAATCCGCACAACTAGCGTTGAGGGGTGTGACATCGGTTAGAGTTGATCTTATTTGTGTTCTAGCATGTTCCATGTGTTGCTCTCCTATGCTTCGATGGGTTGTGAAACTGTTAACTAATTACACACATGATACGGTTTTGTTTGGGCTATGTTGCAAAATTCGAGCAAGATGGCTCTTGGTGTGTAGAATTTTGGGTTGAGCCTTGATTGTGGTCTTTCTCTCTGTGGTATATTGTGCTATCTGTTTCTTCATGGTTATGGTCATGCTCTTGGCATGCTTGCTTTTGATACACAAGTGTTTGTTGATGGTAAACATTACAGCTCGATGGGCATTCCATGTAGATCGGTATGTTGGGTCAGGCTGCATGATGCAGCGGAGTGATGTTGGGATATGGTTGTTTGTGTTTATTTTGTGTGTTTAGTTTCTCCTCTATGAGATGGGTTCATAGGTTGATCTTGCGGGTCGGTTCTCTCATTTGATTCTCCTTTCATCATTGGTCACATTCGAGTTGTTGCTTGTTTGGCACACAGATTGTATGGTATGTGGCTCTAGGTTGTATTGGTGTGGCATGTTGGTCGAGCAGCTTTTATTGGGTGATGTGAGGCTAGTGGAAAGGGAAGGAGTGCTATTGGATTTGATTATGGTATGTTTGGAAGAATAACGTCATTAGTCATCTCAGTATTTGGCTATGGTTCTTGGCGGGCGAGAGAGAGCTCCATGACTTGTTGATCTGATGAGTGGTTGTGAGTTTCTACATGTTTCTTTCATCTTGGTAGTGTACGAAGGTTCAGAACAAGGTTTTATTTGATATGGGGTATGTCGCTATTACCAGATTTGTTAATGAGAAGCTATTGTGGTCGAAAGGTATTGCTAGGAGTATCTGAGTTATGTGGTTTATCAACTGAAAATATCTTGGAATATGGTTATGGCATGATACAACTTGTTCAGACTTATATAGTGTACAGATGCGAGAATCGGGTGTTATAATAATTTTTTGGATGTTGGAGACTTGGTTCCAAGGTTTATGGACTATGGTTGAAGGGAGGATCTTCAGTTCAGTTGGGTAGTCAGGTTTATATAGATTGTGGTGACGTGGGACCACCCATGGGTATGTGTTTGCTGAGTTTATACTGTGAGTTGATGGCTTTGAAATGACCCTTGCTATGTTTGAGGACGAATGAATCTTTAAGTGGGAGAGAATGTAACGACCCAACTGGTCGTTTTGAGCATTTGCATTCCATTCGGTGGTTTGAGATGTTGACGGCCAATTTTGACCGTCCCTTTTAAAGTTAATTAATTTATACTTAATTATTTACGATGAATGTTTTGAAAGTATTTTCTATCAATAAATACTTATTTTACAAAATTAAATAGGTATTAGTAGTTTTGAAATTAATACCATAGTATCAGTATTATGTAATTACAAATATACTTATCATTTTTAGATTATTAAAATAAAATACACCACATAGGTTTTATAATTAATTTAATAAATTAATTCTCAATTTTAGTTAAATAGGTCACTATGTTAATAATTCAAAATTAGTGTCATAATATAGAAGATAAAGTATTTTAAAAATATTTACAATACTTAGTAGTATATTTGATAATTATAATTTTACTATATTTTATTCAAAATTAATTAAGTTTAATTAAATCAATTTTAAAAGCGGTTAAAACTAAAAGTGTTACATCCCGCATTTTCGTACGATAAAGTTTCGTCGTAAATTAATCGACGCAAGTTTGGGAATGAAATTATTTCGTGATTATAAGCATTGTGCTATTTTAAACAAGTGATGAGTAAATTGGTGAAGGTGAGAGGGTAAGCAAACCGAAGAAAATGAATTTCGTCAAAGTTTGACATTTTGGGATAAAATATGGCCCGAGCTAAAATACCCGGTATTTATGGACTAGTGCCATACAAGGTACTACATGGCCGTGATAGTAAGTTATATAAGGTATGTTCAAAGTGAGTAGTATTTTAAGTAAGTGGAGATAATTCTTATTTATGTGGGTAATTAGTTAAATATTGGGTAATGGGACACTTTCTTTAAACACTGCCGCCAGCTATCCCTTTCTCAAAGACACATTTTTGATTCATGCCACCTATTTAATGAATGTAAGCTTCACTTTGATTTACATGTCTTGCTGCCACGTGAGGTTATTTAACCTTATCCAAAGACTTTAGTCTTTATCCAAAGTTCACATTTGTATATCATTTTGAGGTATAGCGGGGGCCTTGTCACCGGCATTTTCATACTATTCTAATGTTGTTCTGGAGTTTAACTTTTCCTTCCGGTAGTCGCGTTGGAGTTACGAACTTATTACTTGAAATGAGGATATGACTTTATGGCATATACTCTTTTGTTGTCTCAAGGCCTGTCACCTCTCGTCTTTTCCTTCAATTGACTATAGACTTTGTAATACTGTCATCTTTTTGATCCACCGTTGTTATCCATGTATCATATCTTACTCATAATGCTTCATTAACTCTTTTCTTGTTTCCCGCTAACATTTATGTCTATCACTTTATTCTGAAAACTCGAGCAAGACATTATTTTGCTTTTAGCTCCCCTTGCTCCATCCAGTGGCTCTTTGGTTTGCTTAACGTTCTCGCTCTACTAGGGACGCGAGCCATACTAAAGTAATATTTATCCCTTCTAGGATTTCCGTACCACATCTAATTGTAATATTCTTGAGTGCACCATCTGGGTGTCTCAGAAGGAGATCTATTAGCACCTTTGTAATATCCTTCAGAAATGCCAACTAACACAAACAATCCATTTACCATTTTGGGTTACTCTAACCCCAGTCGGATCCTAATATCCTGTCCTTTTCTTAAACTACACATGTTAGCCCCCAATAAGGTATAACTGATATGGGTGTGGCCAATT
Organism: Nicotiana tomentosiformis; assembly: GCF_000390325.3. Lineage (NCBI taxonomy): Eukaryota > Viridiplantae > Streptophyta > Magnoliopsida > Solanales > Solanaceae > Nicotiana > Nicotiana tomentosiformis. The sequence goes on from NC_090822.1 coordinate 43,757,979, forward strand.
CTACATTCGTCCGTTACTGTTGAAGGTAAGTCACAATGCTTACTTTTCTGCCGGAGTTGAAAATACCGGTAATCTTCATTAACTGGGTACCTCGTACTCTTATCATCTTGCTCCTTTTACTTGTTGAAGCTTGTATCTATCTTCTCAACCTCTCATTTCCTTTCACCATAGAGGTGGATAGATATTCTTGCCTTAAAGCTCCTTATCAAGAAGCTTACACGTAAGGTACACACATGTTCTGTTGAAGACCTCACATTTATCCATCATAGGAATGATGCAAACTCGAGTTTCTCTAACTCAATTCTTCCATAGCTATATCTGTACCAACCATCTTTCTGGAGGTAGGTATCATCGTATTATGACTAAAATAGAGTTTAGGAAATTGAGTTCTTACAATGGAGCTCTACCACACGATCTAGAGTAAGAAGAAAGAGACTTCATATTCAATTAAGTATTTCCTTTTTCCAGTCAAGAGAGCAGAGAGTCTATATATACAGTATTACAATAGTTTCAATACCATCGAGCTATAATCGATGGGCAGGCCCCTATTGGGCAACCTATGATCAGATGGTAAGTTATATACCAAGCCTACTGTGGCCGAGCGCCTATGAACGAGCCCAGTTGGCCGAGATACAGAGCCTAGTATGGCCGAGCGCCTATGAGCGAGCCTACTACGGCATAGCAGTTATATATATACCGAGCCTTATAAGGCCGGACATATATTTTACGTACTATATTGAGACAGTTGAGTCAGCATTAGCAGGTAAGCATATCTTCAGATTATCATTGACTTCCAATTGTTTTTAGTTATTATAATATCAGTTCAGTTTCAGCTTTCAGTATAGTGCCTTACATACTCGGTACATTATTTCGTACTGACGTCCCTTTTCTGGGGGCGCTGTATTTCATGCGTGCAGGTTCAGACAGACAGACGGGTAGAGCTCCTTATTAGGTGTTGTCCAAGTTCAGCTTGATCGGTAAGCTCCATACCCTTCAGAGTTGTCGGGTCTAGAGCTTTACGTACATCTTTGTGTATATATATATATATATATATATATATATATATATATATATATATATATATATAGGTTATGAGTAGGTCGAAGCCTTGTTCCGATCACAGTACATCCATCAGTACAGGCTTGTAGACATATCCTATCAGTTAATGCAGTATGTTGGGCTTGTAGGCCTTTTATGTACATTTTGTTGGATTATCAGCTGTAGTAGTTATGACGGCCTTGTCGGCCCAGCTTTTTATTGATATTTAGTCAGTATTCACAATTGTCTTGCAATGTGGCCCATGGCCAAAGTATGACATTATATGTTCAGAGTCCTTTAGTCGCAAGTTGGTACGTGAGGATAGTTGAGGCACCGAGTGCCGGTCTCGCCCCCAATTTTGGGGCGTGACAAAAGTGGTATCAGAGCAGTTCTATCTTAGGGAGTCTACAAGTTGTGTCTAGTAGAGTCTTGTTTATGGTTGTGTTGTGCACCACACTTATAAGCAGGAGGCTACAGGCCATTTAAGACTCAACCTGTCTATCGAGACCTTCGGGCATGAAATGCAGCGTCCCCAGGCAAAAGGGACGTCAGTACAAAGAATGTACCGAGTATGTAAGGAATGAAAATTAGTAAATAATAGACATGAAAGAAACATGGAGTAAAAGACTCTACATGTACGTCTGCATAGCTCTATGAATCATTTCAAAGTTAATAATGTCATGCATATGCGTATAAATGTAACACCACGCATTGGTATATGCGTTCATAACATCATTAAGCCTCTGAGGGAATCCTATCATATCGTTTCGGCCACTGTGGGCAAATCATCAACGTATACTAGCTGTGTCACACCCCGAACCTAGGAGCGAGACAAGCACCCGGTGCCTCACCTAACCTGGCGTATCAAATTGCGACTAAGGGACTCTGAACACATAATGTCATACTTTGGCCATGGGGCCAACATGCAAGACAATTTACGAAGCAAAATATAAAACTGAATGGAAACTAGCGCTAACTAAACATCAATATAAAACTAGGCTGAAAAGGCCGTCATAGCTACTACAGCTGACAAACCACCAAATTATACATACCAGGCCTACAAACCCAACATACTGCACTAACCAACAGGATATGTCTACAAGCCTCTACTGATAGATGTACTATGATCGGAACAGGGCCCCGACCTACCCATAACATATATACAGATATACATAAGATGTACACAACACTCTAGACCTGGCAACTCCGAAAGGCGTGGAGCTTACCGATCAGGCTGAACTCGGGAAACACCTACTGAGGAGATCTACTCGTCTGTCTATCTGAACCTGCATGCATGAAATGCAGCGTCCCCGGAAAAGGGACGTCAGTACGAAATAATGTACCGAGTATGTAAGGCAATAACATAACTGAAAATCGAAACTGAACTGATAATATAATAACTGGAAGTAACTGGGAGTCAAAGATGATCTGGAGATATACTTACCTGCTGATACTGACTCAACTCCTTCAATGTAGTAAGTAAAATAATTGTACGGCCTTATAAGGCTCGGTATATATAACTGTTGTGCCATAGTAGGCTCGCTCATAGGCGCTCGGCCATACTAGGCTATGTATCTCGACCATGCTGGGCTCGCTCATAGGTGCTCGGCCACAGTAGGCTCGGTATATAACTTTCCATCTGATCAGAGGTTGCCCAATAGGGGCCTGCCCATCGATTATAGCTCGATGGTAATGAAAATACTGTAATACTGTATATATAGGCTTGTTGCTCTCTTGACTGGAAGAAGACAATACTAAATTGAATATAGAATCTCGATAAGGAATAATATTGTAACTTATGAGACTAGAATAGTGTGAATAAATTCATGAATATGAACTTCTCTTTTTGTCTCATTACTAACACATGTAGCTACGAGATCATGCCAAAATGAAGGAAGGCTTAGCCTTAACATACCTTATCACAATCTTTCCAATCACCAAGTTGAACTCACCTCTTTGCACCTTAATCTACAAGAACGATAATAATACTATCGTTAAGTTACGAAAGGTACAACTATCGCACAACGAACGACAAACTTATTTTGTATTAAAACGGGCAGCATCTCCCCTATAATCCTTACTTCCTCCAAATTCAAGATAACACCAACAATACAAGAACAGAACAATAACAACATATATACATCATTTTCCAGCCCTATATACACCATCAAATACTACAAAACAGCCCAACACACCCCAATCTCTTCGTACACAAAACGACCACCGTAGTAGTGTCAAACGACCCGAAAATGTTATGACGAACGACCAGCCAACCACCCTACATTTATATGGTGTTTATAAACCCCCTTCCTCCTCCAAAACTCCACAAAATAGTAGTAAAACACGCAGCCCAACAGCAACACAAAACAGTCCACAAAACAGTCCGCTACAAGTGAATAACTCGAACTCACGGCTTCCGATCACCGTCCCGTGAGTTCTTACAAGTATAGAACGACTTACCATGAATTTACAGAAGAAAAATTGGATGAAAGAGAGAATTAAACTCACCTTATTTGTTGGATAACTCATCTCTTATCTTGGTTCTTCAAATTCTAGGTTTTACCTCCAATTGGAACTTGAAAGGGAGAGAAAATCAATTAGGGTTTGTGGAAAATTTTTGGGAGGATTCTTTGCAGAGCATATGTCTGGTTATTATGCTCTATTTTAAGTCTTATATATGAAGAAAATAGGCCCTTAAAAGGCCTCTTTGGACGACCCGAAATGGCCCATTTTTGGGCTTTCTTTTAAGCAAGTAGGTGACACACCTACTTGTCACCTAGCAGCTTGCGCAGTATCGCACAAATGCCCATATCATTCTACTCCAATGTCGTATTGACAAACGGTTTAATGCGTTGGAAAATAGACTCATAGATATTTAATTTGATGGGTGGAACACCCCATAAATCTAAGTATATTGGGAGAAAATCGCAGTTACATTTGACCCAAAATTTCAGTAAAACTTATGAGTGTAACTTGTGATGACTTTCATCGACTTTTGTTCCACAACTCGCTTGACATTAAAACGTAACACACGGATGTCATACGACTAATATAAATCATAACATAATCTCCTTATCATGTTAATCACCCTAGTCTCACCCCAAAGGTACATGTTATAACATTCCCAACTTGTCGACTTTCGACGAAACATTATTTTATTTAATTGCTTTAGCTTCTGAACTGTCCAACCCTCTTTGTACTTGTTGTTCATGATCTTCAATATTTGTAACCTCAGAGGTAACATGATTAACTTACTTTATATACTTTTAAATATTATCTCATTTTTGGTCCTACATTAGTTTGCTTACGACGCATTTTTACGTACGAAAATATAGGGTGTAACATCACTCCCCCCTTGGTCCAGCAAATCTTTTAACTGCTCCTTCAACTCCTTCAATTCGCCAGGTGCCATTCTATACGGAGGGACGGATATTGGTTGAGTTCCTGGAAGCAAATCGATGCTAAAATCAATCTCTCGCTCTGGAGGAATACCTGGAAGCTCATCTGGAAACACATCTGCATACTCTTTGACTACGGGAATAGACTGAAGTGTAGGTATCTCAGCATCTGCATCTCTAACTCGCACAATATGATAAATGCACCCTTTTGCGATCATTTTCCTCGCCTTCAGATAGGAAATAAACCTACCTCTGGGTGTTGGTGTATTACCTACCCATTCAAGGACTGGCTCACCTGGAAAATGAAATTTGGCTGCCTTTGCTCAGCAATCAACTGTGGCATAGCAAGCTGCCAACCAGTCCATGCCCATGATAGCATCAAAATCCATCATCTCTAGCTCAACTAGGTCAGCTGAGGTCTGACGACTACAAATTGTCACCGTACAACCTCGGTAAACCCGTCTAGCAATAATCGATTCTCCGACCAGTGTAGATACCGCAAAAGGATCACTTAGTATTTCAGGCACTATACCAAACTTCCTCGCGACAAATGGGGTAATATACGATAAAGTAGATCCTGGGTCTATCAAAGCATAAGCATCGTGAGAGCAAATGGTTAATATACCTGTCACAACATCTGGTGAAGACTCATGGTTCTGTCGACCCGCTAAAGCATAGATACGGTTCTGATTACCACTTGAACTGGAACCTCTACCTCTGCCTCGACCTCTACCAGCCGAAGACTGAGACTCGCGCCCTGAAGGATGCACGGACATAGATGATCCTGTTGCTGAACTCGCTGGTTGTGCCATTCCCCCCGAATCTCTATTTGGGCAATCCCGCATCATATGCCCTGGACGCCCACATGTATAACAAGCATCAGAACCTGCTCGGCATTGGCCCAAGTGTCCTCTACCACAGATGTCACACCGTGGAGGAAATGACCATGTCTGCGCAGATCCTCGCTGTCGCTGCAAACCCGACGCCCATGAGCTCTCACCTGGTCCTGACTGAGTATAGCGGTCATACCTGTAACCCTGTAACTGAGGTGGCGGAGGCCTAGGTGGCCGTCCGAAGTACTGGGTCCTATAACTACCCTGATATTGCTCCTGAGACCTGGGAAATCTCATCCTCTTACGTTGCCCTTGCTCAGCCCTCTCTGTACCCTGCTGCCGACGCCTACCCCTTTCTATATTCTGGGCGAATGCCTGAATCCGGGAGATATCCATACTATCCTGCAATGCAGCGGTGGCACATGCCTCAGTTAACTCTGGGGCTAACCCTGCTATAAACCTGTGAATCCTGTCCCGCATAGTAGCAACTATGGATGGTGCATATCTGGCCAATGAGTCAAAATGGAGACTATACTCTCGAACACTCATATTACCCTGCTTGAGGGCTAGAAACTGATCGACTCGAGCCTGTCGGATCTCCCGTGGTAAGTACTGGTCAAGGAAGGCATCTGAAAAATTCTCCCAAATAGCTGGAGGTGCATCACGTCCCCTGGACCTCTCCCATCTCTCGTACCAAAGGATGGCTATATCTCGGAGTCGAAAAGCTGCTAGCTCAACTGCCTCTTTCTCCGTGGCATGTATAACACGAAAGATCCTGTGAAGCTGATCTATGAAATCCTGTGGGTCCTCCCTCTGATCTGTCCCCGTGAACTCTGGGGGACTCAAAGCAATAAACTCTCGGACCCTTGAACTCCCAGACCCCTCAGAAGTTCCTGCACTAGCTGATGCCCTAGCCTGTTGCTGGGTAGCTACCAACTGTGTCAACAAATGCACCGCACTCCTCAAGTCCTGATCTGATGGAAGTGGAGGGGGAACTGGATGTGCGGTTTCCCTAGGAATCTCCGTAGTTGGTGGAGGAGCCGGTAATGGCTGAGTAGGGGTCTCACCTTGAGCCTCAGACTGGGCCCCATCTACTGGGGGTACCCTGCTGGTCCCCTCACCTACTGCTGTATCTCTCCTCTGGCTAGCCGTAGTCTTCCTAGTCACCGTCATCTGTGCATGCAAACACCAACACATAAGTTTAATTCAAATTTCCTATAACTCAGTTCTATAGCACGATTTAGATTTCAAAGAAGGGTAACCAACTCCTAAATGCCCTGTAGTGCCCTGCTTATATAATGTGGTGCACAACACATCTATAAACAAGACTCTACTAGACACGGCTTGTAGACTCCCTAGGATAGAACTGCTCTGATACCAAGTTTGTCACGCCCCGAACCTAGGAGCGAGACAAGCACCCGGTGCCTCACCTAACCTGGCGTACCAAATTGCGACTAAGGGACTCTGAACACATAATGTCATACTTTGGCCATGGGGCCACCTTGCAAGACAATTTGCGAAGCAAAATATAAAACTGAATGGAAACTAGCACTAACTAAACATCAATATAAAGCTAGGCTGAAAAGGCCGTCATAGCTACTACAGCTGACAAACCACCAAATTATACATACCAGGCCTACAAACCCAACATACTGCACTAACCAACAGGATATGTCTACAAGCCTCTACTGATAGATGTACTATGATCGGAACAGGGCCCCGACCTACCCATAACATATATACAGATATACATAAGATGTACACAACACTCTAGACCTGGCAACTCCGAAAGGCGTGGAGCTTACCGATCAGGCTGAACTCGGGAAACACCTACTGAGGAGATCTACTCGTCTGTCTATCTGAACCTGCATGCATGAAATGCAGCGTCCCCGGAAAAGGGACGTCAGTACGAAATAATGTACCGAGTATGCAAGGCAATAACATAACTGAAAATCAAAACTGAACTGATAATATAATAACTGGAAGTAACTGGGAGTCAAAGATGATCTGGAGATATACTTACCTGCTGATACTGACTCAACTCCTTCAATGTAGTAAGTAAAATAATTGTACGGCCTTATAAGGCTCGGTATATATAACTGCTGTGCCATAGTAGGCTCGCTCATAGGCGCTCGGCCATACTAGGCTATGTATCTCGACCATGTTGGGCTCGCTCATAGGCGCTCGGCCACAGTAGGCTCGGTATATAACTTTCCATCTGATCAGAGGTTGCCCAATAGGGGCCTGCCCATCGATTATAGCTCGATGGTAATGAAAATACTGTAATACTGTATATATAGGCTTGTTGCTCTCTTGACTGGAAGAAGACAATACTAAATTGAATATAGAATCTCGATAAGGAATAATATTGTAACTTATGAGACTAGAATAGTGTGAATAAATTCATGAATATGAACTTCTCTTTTTGTCTCATTACTAACACATGTAGCTACGAGATCATGCCAAAATGAAGGAAGGCTTAGCCTTAACATACCTTATCACAATCTTTCCAATCACCAAGTTGAACTCACCTCTTTGCACCTTAATCTACAAGAACGATAATAATACTATCGTTAAGTTACGAAAGGTACAACTATCGCACAACGAACGACAAACTTATTTTGTATTAAAACGGGCAGCATCTCCCCTATAATCCTTACTTCCTCCAAATTCAAGATAACACCAACAATACAAGAACAGAACAATAACAACATATATACATCATTTTCCAGCCCTATATACACCATCAAATACTACAAAACAGCCCAACACACCCCAATCTCTTCGTACACAAAACGACCACCGTAGTAGTGTCAAACGACCCGAAAATGTTATGACGAACGACCAGCCAACCACCCTACATTTATATGGTGTTTATAAACCCCCTTCCTCCTCCAAAACTCCACAAAATAGTAGTAAAACACGCAGCCCAACAGCAACACAAAACAGTCCACAAAACAGTCCGCTACAAGTGAATAACTCGAACTCACGGCTTCCGATCACCGTCCCGTGAGTTCTTACAAGTATAGAATGACTTACCATGAATTTACAGAAGAAAAATTGGATGAAAGAGAGAAGTAAACTCACCTTATTTGTTGGATAACTCAGCTCTTATCTTGGTTCTTCAAACTCTAGGTTTTACCTCCAATTGGAACTTGAAAGGGAGAGAAAATTAATTAGGGTTTGTGGGAAATTTTTGGAAGGATTCTTTGCAGAGCATATGTCTGGTTATTACGCTCTATTTTAAGTCTTATATATGAAGAAAATAGGCCCTTAAAAGGCCTCTTTGGACGACCCGAAATGGCCCATTTTTGGGCTTTCATTTAAGCAAGTAGGTGACACACCTACTTGTCACCTAGCAGCTTGCGCAGTATCGCACAAATGCCCATATCATTCTACTCCAATGTCGTATTGACAAACGGTTTAATGCGTTGGAAAATAGACTCATAGATCTTTAATTTGATGGGTGGAACACCCCATAACTCTAAGTATATTGGGAGAAAATCGCAGTTACATTTGACCCAAAATTTCAGTAAAACTTATGAGTGTAACTTGTGATGACTTTCATCGACTTTTGTTCCACAACTCGCTTGACATTAAAACGTAACACACGGATGTCATACGACTAATATAAATCATAACATAATCTCCTTATCATGTTAATCACCCTAGTATCACCCCAAAGGTACATGTTATAACATTCCCAACTTGTCGACTTTCGACGAAACATTGTTTTATTTAATTGCTTTAGCTTCTGAACTGTCCAACCCTCTTTGTACTTGTTGTTCATGATCTTTAATATTTGTAACCTCAGAGGTAATATGATTAACTTACTTTATATACTTTTAAATATTATCTCATTTTTGGTCCTACATTAGTTTCCGTACGACGCATTTTTACGTACGAAAATATAGGGTGTAACAAGCTGATCAGGTACTGGTGCGTGTATAACGCCGTAACCTTTTCCCATATCCCGTATATATATAATATACGTGTATATAACGCCATCTGGTCATGGGTCAATGTACATGTATAAATGCATGAAATGACTAAGAAATACGTTAATAAGATTTTCTTAGAATGTCATAAAAATAATATGCCTGTCGGATAAGTTTTATCAAATACGTATTTTTCTGAGACCCATGAATAGGAGATATAATAGTAATTCACATGGGGAATCAAGAATATAGACCCCTAATATTTCTATGAATAGAATCATTTATAAAAATTGTTCATTTGCTTGTTTCGTTCGTGTCGTATAGATCATGCCAAAAGAAAGAAGGGATAGCCTTAACATACCTGAGCCGATTCTCTTGACAATCCCTCTAACACACGTCAATTGCGACAACATATAGCGGTGGGTCAAAGTAGTGGAAAATCTGTATGATATTCTTGAGAAAGATTATACCGTGCTTCCTTAGAATTGCAAAATCCCGTTGCTACTACGCTGAGAAATCTCTGATGAATTCTTGTTGAAGTGATTCACGTTACTATCACATAGGTTCTTTGATGAAATTTTATTGCTGGAGATCATTACTTGGAAAATGGGAGGAGGTTAGCATATCTATTTGTGAATTTTGATCATAATGTTACAAGTCTTTTGTTGAATTTTAAGAAGCCTTTTATGTCTTAGCCAAGAGGCCCTCTAAAGGTGCTACCTATCTCCATGCTATATTAGTCACATTAGGCTTGATGAGAACATTACACATGCTGCCATGCTAATTATTAATCCTTATCCAACAAGTACCCACTTAATTCCTTAATTAATATGTTAATCCCCCATTAACCAATAATTATCCAATTATCCACATAATTAAAAATTATCTCAAATTACTTAAAATACTAATTACTTTTAACACACTTTGTACACCTTACTATTATGGTCATGTGGTACCTTGTATGGTACTAGTCCATAAATACCGGGTATTTTAGCTCGGTCTATATTTTATCCCAAAATGTTAAACTTCAACGAAATTTATTTTCTTACCCTTTCACCTTCACAAATTTACTCATCACTTGTTTGAAATAGCATAATGCTTATAATCTCAAAATAATTTCATTTCCGAGCTTCCATCAATTTATTTATGGCGTACTTTCACGTACGAAAACATTGGGTGTAACAGTGGAATAGAACTCAAAATACAACATGATGAGCATGAAGATTATAACAGAACATTAGAGTAAGGTTTGAAATCTTAGGCAGATGTGAGAAATTATCAAGGCAGGTTAAGCAACTCAAACACATAGGTTGTTCAATACATAAATTGAGGTCACACAACTACCTAATTAACATTAGATAAACACAACAACTTATCATAGATCATTAACAAGTAATGGTGAACCAAACTAAACAATTAAAGGGTGAATAATCATTATAAACTAAGTAGTTAATCAGGAAAACAATAACACGTTCATGATTTTCAAATGAAGCAATTAAGAGAGAGGGGATGGATGTATATTGACCTCCTCTTGAGCAGCAATCCAAACAAAAGGCTCTTGTTTAGCCGTATAGAATCAAGAACTCACCTGACCAGTGCAATACTTTGAATCAGAGAGAAATCAAAAACTAATTAGAACCCTAGCTCAATTTACTACTCAAAACTAAAAGCAAAATTTTTAAGTAATTTTGTGATAGCTTTCTATGTCTATTGAGTTTGTTAGCTCTGTAGGTTGAAGATGTTAGGTCTTTTTTTGTTGTGTCTTGGGTGAGAACATTGAAAGCCCTGTTTATGGTGCCATTAATTGTTTAGGGTTTCAGCAGAATTCAAATTAAGTAGTGGAAAATGATGACTACTGGATGATGCAAGCATATGGGAGTAAAAATTAGAGAGACAAAGGTGAAATTGGTGAGGGATTTTACCTAAGAGGGGAGAGGGATGACCGTTGAAGGCGAAACCCATCAGGTAAAGCCCTAATGTCCAGAGGTCATTGTATTTGACCTCTGAACCTCGAATAGTCATAAAGAGGTTATGAGGAGGCTCCCATGTGCCTCGAATAGGGCCTTCTGGGATTAAATGATGAAATTGGAAAGAAAGTGATGAGCTTCGTAGTACAGTGACATAACGGATGCCATGCCTACCAAGGATTTGTAAACCATAGAAGATTTGAGGTTTCATCTTTGGGGGTTAGGGTTTGGATTTGGGGGTATAAGTTTCTCATCATGAAAGAAGAAAAGTTCAGCGAGAAACACGGCTAAAGAAGGCACAAGAGATGATCGGCGGTGCAGGAGGAAATGATTTTAGGGTTTTGGGGTATTGAGATTGGTTTTTAGGTTTAAGAGATGGAGATGGGATCTGCGCCATTGGATCTACTGATTAACGGCCCTGATAATTTGGGCATTAAGTAATTAAAATTTGCTAAAGTCATGACCATTGGATGGTTGGATTTGGACGGCTGAGATTGAGTCTAGTGAGGTACTAAAATTAAAGGAAAAAATGGAGATAAAATGTTGGTGGGCCGTTGATCTAATAGATCAATGGTCCAGATTCATTGCGCTTTCTTTGTGAGTGAGATAGGCGAGTGACTTGGCAGGTTATGATTGGTTTAGGGAGAGTGGCCCAGATTGCCAAGATGGAAAGAGATGGGGTGTTTGGACTCGGTATTTTCCAGATTGGGCTGGAATTGATTTAGGAAATAGCCACTTATATTTTAATTAGGAATTACAATTGTAGCCTTTTAGTTTTAACCTCTTTAAAATTGATTTAATTAAACTTAATTAATCTCCAATATAATGTAATAAAATTATAATTATTAAATATACTACTAATTATTGTAATTATTTGAAAAATACTTTATCTTCTAAATTATGATACTAACTTTCAATTATTAACATAGTGACCTATTTAACTAAAATTGAGAAATAATTAGTTAAATTAATTATAAAACCTATGCGGTGTATGTTATTTTAATAATCTAAAATTGATAAGTATATTTGTAATTACATAATACTGATACTAAGTAATTAATTTCAAAACTACTAATACATAGTTAATTTTGTAAAAAAAGTATTTATTGATAGAAAATACTTTCAAAACATTCAGTGTAAATGATTAAGTATAAATAAATTAATTTTAAAAGGGAGGGCCAAAATTAGCCGTCAACGGCTGCCCCTCTTTGACCAGAAACGATGAAAGAGTTTGCGGTCAAAGAAATTAAACCAAAGCAAATTTTGACCCGACTTTAGGCATACATTGCAGGCGTGACATATGGATTTAAGGAAGATTACAGATTGCATGATTTAGGGAGAGTTAAGGAAGATTTCAGGAAGATTTTTTGGAAGTTGGGGATGAATTCTAGCTTTGAATTGCTTACATACCTCAGGCTTAACGAGGATCAAGCCTCATGTAGTTCTAGAGTAAAGATTTTGAGGAAGCGATACTCGCAGGAATTTCCCCAGTGTCGTAATATGACGATATGACGAGACGGATGATTGGGCACTCGCGATGGCTTGAAGTTTGCAGCTTGACTTGAAGGATTTGAAGATTCTGGAATTCCACTGGTCGTTTTGTGCCAGAACATGGATCCTTGGCCTGCTAATGAGTTTGTTGTCCCTTATAGCATTGTAGTTTCGTTTGCTTCTTAGGAAGAGTTCCACGTTGCGATATTTGTTGCTACAAATAATGAAATACACACATACCCGTATATTACAATGAAGAATATATTATGATGTGATGTAAATGATGCAGGAATGATGATGTCTGGCTGCCGGCGAGCCATTTTTAGGGATCGGGATGATGAGATACTTGAACTTGACTCGATTTGTTAGCCGGGTTGTGTACCATTCCGCAGTTGTCAGAGCATTGAAAAGTGTCTCCGCTTGTTGGGAGATCTTGACTTGTAGAGTGCGTCTCCGCTTGTTGGGAGAGCTTGTTTTTTAGAGTGCGTCTCCGCTTGTTGGGAAAGCTTTGCACTAAGATGTAAAGTAATCTCCGCTTGTGAGTGATTGACTTAAACCGTACTCATGCCTGAAGCTGCATGAGCAAAGCGTCAAAACATTCAAGGTAATAGTAAAGGAAAGAAAAGCATCCCTACGATATACTTTAAACTGCGAAACTATGTTGCAGCTATCGATTGGCAGAACGTCGGTGACGAGGTTTGCAACTGCCTATTCTAGCCTCCGTTGTGATGGAGCGGCGGTGCGGATTGTTCCGTTGGCAAAATGAACAGTTTGCTATATACAAGGTTTCGATTGGAAAAGTCGACGTTTGATTTGTAGAGGGCACTCTGACCGATTAAGCTAATGGTTTGCTATATACAAGGACTTCAATTGGTGAAACCTACAGCTCGTCTATACAAGGTGCTCCAACTAGGTTGATCAGGCGGCTTGATATATACAGGGCTTCAATTAGTGAGGCCAGTGGTTTGTTTTGTACAAGGTGCTCCAATTGGTTGACCAGGCATTGCGTATCAACAGTCACTCTCCGATGTACCTACAAAGGATTCAAAGATAAGCTTTAGTTGTACCAGAAAAATTCAAGTAATGGTGTAAAGTGAGATAATCTTAGGAAAGTGGCGGGTCCGTCATTTGCCTCAGTGTGGTCTCAGTGTTTCCTTGCTTTCTATTGACCCGGCACTCAATGAAAAATTCTTAGTGGGAGCGGGGAAATTTGTTTGTGTCGACCACAGTGTTGGTTTTCCCCGGCCTTTGATATGGTTACGCCAAGAAGTTCGGTAGGTAGAACAAATTACTATATCATTAGAAAAACAATTTTGAAAAGCTTTGTTTTTTAAGACAAATGATGTCGTTATAGATTATGACATGTTACAAAAAGTTCTCCACACGTGAATGTCTCTTCATGAAAACTCTGTCACGTTGATGTCACTCTTTCTTGATGCTTGACAATGCGCCTGCTTGCCGTTGCAACTACATCCTAATTCAAACTAATGCATTACAAAGGTTTTTCCTAAGGTTGTGACCGAACCATTTCAGGTTGCCTACGTATCAAAAACAGAATCAGGTCTGAATGTAGTTCGTGTATGATGACAAAAATGATGAAGATGAACGAGCCTGACTGAGACAGCCTACGTATCCAAATGGAATCAAGTCAAGACGTAGTTCGATTACAATAGATGCAAAAATGATGAGATTAAAGAATGAAACGAAATTGCTGAGTCTGACTCAGACTACCTACGTGTAAAAATGGAATCAGACCAGAACGTAGTTCAATTACAAAAGACGACTGAATCCGAAGAGGATTACCTACGTATTCCTTTTGAGGAAATTAAGTCGGCATAGTTTCAGAATAACATACAAAAAATGATGTTTGGATTTTCTATTATAAAAGAAAGGGGGAGAGGAACCAAACACTGCGTAGGTCTCAACAAGGGAAGTCGGGTTGAACGTAGTTTTGTTACAGCAAGCACCTAACTCTATTTGTCTTCAAACATAGTATCTCTTGATTACGTCTAAGTTGATGGGCTCTGTGTTCATGCTACCATCTATTTCTGCCAAGATTAGGGCTTCGCCCAACAACGCTCGGTGAACCACGTAAGGACCTTGCCAATTTGATTTGAACTTTCCTTTAGCTTCTTCTTGGCGGGGAAAGATTTTTTTCAGGACCAACTGCCCCAGTATGAACTGGCGAGGCTTCACTCTTTTGTTGAATGAACTAGCCATCCTGTTCTAATATAGCAGACCATGGCATACTGCATTCATTCTCTTCTCGTCGATGAGCATGAGTTGCTCTTGTCTTACCCGTATCCTTTATGCGTCGTCCAACTTCGCCTCTTGAATGACCCTTAAAGATGGTATCTCAATTTATACGGGTATGACAACTTCAGTGCTGTATACTAGTATGTATGGCATTGCCCCAGTGGATTTTCTCATGGTGGTCCAATAACCCAGTAAGGCGAAGGATAGTGTTCGTGCCATTGCTTATGATTGTCCACTATCTTTCATAGAATCCTCTTGATATTCTTGTTGGCTACCTCAATTGCCTCGTTCATTTGTGGTCTGTAGGTTGTGGAGTTACGGTGGACGATTTTGAACTTCTCGCATATTTCACTCATGAGGTCGCTGTTGAGGTTAGCGGCATTGTTAGTTATGCTTGACTCAGGTATCCCAAATCTATAGACGATGTTGTTTCGGACAAAATCCTCCACTACCTTCTTTGTGACAGCCTTGTAGGTGGATGCTTCAACCCATTTAGTAAAGTAGTCGATGGCTACGAAGATGAAGCGATGCCCATTTGACGCAGCGGGCTCTATTGGTCCAATCACGTCTATGCCCCGAGTGGCAAATGGCCATAATGAACCCATCACATTCAACTCATTCGGCCGAACCCGGATGAATTCCCTGTGAAACAGGCACTGGTGACACTTCTGTATGTAGCGGACACTATTGCTTTTCATAGTCATCTCCAGTACTCAAGATCTTCTTGGCTTATGTGAACACATTCATGTGGGGCCCACATGTTCCTGTGTGTATTTCTTCCAATAACCTGGTTGCCTTTGTGTCGCCTTTGTGTCATCTACACATCTCATCAAACCTAAGTCTGGGGTCCTCCTGTACAGGACTTCCCCGTTAAGGAAAAAGTGATTCGCCAACCTCCTAAGGGTTTGTTTATGACGATTAGTGGCATTCTTCGGGTATTCTCTAGTTGCAAGGAATTTCCTGATGTCATGATACCATGGTTTACCATCTGACTCTTCATCTACATGAAAGAAATAGACGTGTTGATCCCTAATATCTACCTCAATAGGTCGATGTAGTTCTTGTCTGTATGCTGAATCATGGATGATAGAGTTGCAAGGGTGTTGGCGAACTCGTTTTGAATCCTAGGGTCGTGCTTGAACTCAGTCTTCGTGAACTTCTTGCATAGCTCTTTCACACAATGCAGATATGGAGGGATCTTGACATTTTTAGCGGACTATTCCCCTTGGACTTGGTGTATCAATAGATCGAAAACCCCTATGACCAACAGTTCTTTGATGTTCATATTGACTGCCTTTCTGATCCCAAGGATGCACGCTTCGTATTCAACCATATTATTGGCACAATAAAATCTTATCTTTGTCGATGCTGGATATTGTTGTCCGGACTACGAAAATAGGACTGCCCTAATTTCGACTCCTTTAAAGTTTGCAGCTCCATCGAAAAACATTCGCTATCCAGGGTATGATTCTGCGTTATCTTCTCCAGCAAATAATACTTCCTCATCGGGAAAATACTTAGTGAGTGGCTCATAATCCCCGTCCACCGGATTCTCTGCGAGGTGGTCGGCTAAATCTTGACCCTTGATAGCCTTTTGAGTTATGTACACAATGTCAAATTCGCTAAGGAGAATTTTCTTTTTAGAAAGCTTTCCAGTCGGCATCGGCTTCTGGAAGATGTACTTGAGCGGGTCAAGCCAAGATATCAAGAAGTGTAGTGTATGCTGACATGTAATGCCTCAGTTTGTGGGCGATCCAAGTCAGAGCACAACAAGTGCGTTCTATCAAAGTATATTTGGCCTCACACGGGGTGAATTTCTTTCTTAAGTAGTAGATGGCCTGCTCCATTCACCCAATTTTGTCATGTTGGCCCAACACACAACCGAAGGCGTTATCCAAGACTGATAGTGTCACTCCCCAAAACCGAGGAGCACGACCGGTGCTCAACCGAGTGAACTTGACCGAGCAAGCCTGTTAAATTTCATTCTACCCAAACTCATCCACAATGGACATAATACATATTCTCATTAATTAGACAAAAATGTGTTCATGTCTACAATACCAATTCATTACCAATAGTTTCATCATTTTTAAAGTCTCAAATGGACAAATAATACAACCACAATATAACATAGTTAGTCTTTCCCAACACCAATACACAAACCACATTATGTCTACGGAGCCTCTATAGATAAAGAAGAGTACAATGATAATGCCCGCAACAAGGCCTAGGCTATACCTCAAACAAAATACACAAAGAACAAAAGATACATGACCCCAGGATGAAGTGGGGCTCACCAAGTCTGCTCGGAAGGAGGTGTACTGCTATCACTGATCAACATCTCCTGCTGTTGAACACCTGCATCCATTTAAATATGCAGCACCCCCGGCAAAAGGGACGTTAGTACCGTCGAATAGCACTAGTATGCATAACTAAACACCCTCTCAATAGAATGACAAATAGTACAAACAAGATTTTCATATTATCAATGAAAGCTTTAATCAACATCAAACCTCAATTTAGGATGAAGGCATTGTTCAAAGTAATTTCCATATCTCACATTAGGAGATTTTTAGTATCGATATACCATTGTTAACAATACCATTATCCACGATACCAATACCACCGTACTCTCAGCATAGAGTCCGATCACGACCCGATCAGCTAGGCTATCTCATTAGAGACATCAACCACAATTACTCTCAATATCAATACCACCGTCTTTAACACAGAGTCTGATCACGACCCGATCAGCTAGGCTATCCATTAGGGACATCAACCATAATTACCATTTTAGTTACAATTTCCAGCTCAATTACCACCATGTGTGCAGCATGGTGTCCGATCACAACCCGATCGTCTAGGCTGTCTTAATAGAGACATCAACCTTTTTATATCAATCATCACATTTCATACTCCTTTCCCATCTTTTCATTTCATTGGCACTAGTGGCCATAATTATAAAATCATTCTTGGCATGTTAGCCGTATTTAGTATTTCATGCTCACATTTTTACTTTCAAACATCATCATCATCACCAACAACAACAATTCAAATCAAGGTGTGTAATACACATGTGAGCAATTAAAAGTCTAAGGCACAATAACTTACTCGGAACGTATATCTTTCAATACAAACCCCTCGGGTCGTACATAAATTACATGAATATCGTGGAATGCAATTCTAAGAGAAGAGTTTAGCCAACATACCTCAATTGAGCTTCCTTAAACTCTAAAATATTCCGGAATTTTTAGCAACTTCAATCTATTGTAGAAATATAACAAGTGTGCATTAAGGTTCCAAGGTCCTTTTATGGAGAATTCCATCATCCCAAAACCCAATCTTTACCATTTTTAGCTCAACAATCTTCCTACGCCCTTTTATAACACATGCATGTAAATAAACAACCCTCCTGCCCAGAAATTATCTTGCTAATTATCCATTTCTACACAAAATTCGAAAGTGAGGGTTAGGGTATAGAATCTTACCTCTAGGATGAAGACCTAGTGAGTTTCCCTTCTTAATCTTCCAAAACATGGGCAAGAATTGAAGAACAATTATTGAAGAACAAATTCTTACTCTAGGGCATTTTCTCTCACTCTAAAATATCAAATTATAGCTCAAAAATGGCCCAAAGAATGTATTTAATGAAATAGGGTCGAATTTTAAAAACCCAAAAATAGAGCTCAGGAACAAGGTTTGCGGTCGCATGTACGACCGCATATCGGTTGCATAATTGCTGACACGAATGATCAAAAATCTGTCTGTGAATGTGGTCACTACGCGGTCTGCATAACTGTTATGCAGTCGCATAGTGCGCCGCATAACAGTTATGCGGTCGCATAGTCGACCGCATAGCTGCTTCCAGAATGGTCCTCTCCTGCTCACTTCTGCGGCCATTATGCGGCCCGCAGAGTGATTATGCGGTCACATAATGGACCGCATAAACGCGCTTTTCCGCCAAAAAATTTTCTTTACTTTCCCGTGCATTGTTCAACCCAAATGGTCTGAGCCCGTAAAACCAACACGTAAATACGTAAAACCAATTCGGCGCCACGAAATATTATTTTCTTTTGCAAAATTTTATGGGGTCTTACAGACAGATATAGTAACAATGGCTTCCCGGGCTCGGGGGGAACCAACACTAGTGTATTTGACAGAAATTCCTTGATTTTGTCGATGTCTTTCTAGTACTCTTCTATCCATTTTGTGGCAACATCCTTTCTCAGCAACTTGAAAATAGGTTCACAGATTATCATGGACTGGGCTATGAAACGACTGATGTAATTTAGTCTACCCAGGAAACTCATCACATCTTTCTTACAATTTGATGATGATGTGGACGAGACTTGATGATGACATAATCCATATACAATTCGATCTCCTTATGAATCATGTCGTGGAAAAGGGTCGTCATGGTCCTCATGTAGGTGGCATTGGCGTTCTTGAGACCGAATGACATGATTCTATAGCAGTAAACTCCCAAAGGTGTGGTGAAGACTGTCTTTTCTGCATCTTACTCGTGCATCATGATTTTGTGGTACCTAGCAAAAAATCCACAAACGACTGTAGTTCATGCTTCGCGCAGTTGACGGTGAGGATGTGGATATATGGTAAAGGGAAGTTGTCCTTTGGAGTAGGTTTGTTGAGATCTTGGTAATCCACGCATATCCTGATCTTTCTGTCTTTCTTGGGTACTAGGACAGTATTTTCCAACCAGTTGGCATAATTGGTGACCCTTACCATGTTCACCTCTATCTGCTTGGTCACTTCCTTCTTTATCATCAAACTTAAACCAGGTTTTGAATTTTCTGGGTTTCCGCTTGACTGTCGGTCTGGTAGGATCCGTGGGCAATCGATGCGAGACAATGTTGGTACTTAATCCCAGCATATCATCAGATGACCACTTGAACACATAGATGTATTGTCGAAGGAGCTCAACCAGTTTTTCCTTCTGCTCGACTTCTAAATGAATGTTGATTCAGGTTTCTTTCACGTCTTCATCATTTTCGAGGTTGACCAATTCTGTTTCTTCAAGGTTGGGCTTTTTTTGAATCTCCAACTGTTCGATCTCCCGTGAGAGATTGTCTGGCATCATACTCTCCTCATAATCTAGATCGTTTTGCTCGACGGTTTTGTGACATGCCACAATCGCGAAATGTGGGTTTTTAGCATTTTGATTACTGAAAAGATAAACTAAGTATAAACGAATCGGTAAATAAAGTTGCAATATTTTAAGAAAATAATTCTTTTTATTTCATCAAAGAGGAACGTCTAAGCGTTCAAAAGAGGAAAATGAAAAAAAGGTACAGACACGGTGCAAGCCTCAATTGACCGTGAACTCTTCAAAAAGAAAACATTTACAGTTCCATACTACCAAGACTCCCGGCAAACCAAAGATGGACTGGCAATTCAATTCCACAGTTCTTTCCCTGGTTCAGCATCCCTTATGGTCGGTGTCTTGGTGTTAGTCCCTTCACAACATTCTTCAATCATATTCACGAACAGCTTTCCAATCCCATTGATGATATCATCTTCTGGTACTGTACACTGGTCCGGACTTGAAATATGCTCTGGCACAAAAACCTTTTCCCGGAGCTTCCAGTATGAGCTTTACCCACCGGAGGCTAATATTTTATTTCGGCCTTTCTTTTCTTCCCATTCGATTCAATTGGCTCTATGATCCCGTCCGACCTGGCTCCCAACCATGTTCCTGGTCTGTATCAATATTTCATTATCTTCTGCATAGCCATCTTTGATCTATACGGTGACTGCATTATCAAGTTTTGTTCAGTCTCTTCCAATTTGGTGGTCTGCATGATTTCCACTGCATGGAAGGCTACTTCGTCCAGTCCTTTAATAAACGGGACAACATGCTCCAAAAAAGCTGATTGGCCCCATTCACCATGGACCACGATCTCCTGACATCCCCACTAAAATTTCATGCATTGGTGTAGAGTGGATGGGACGACCCTTGCCATGTGTATCCAAGGCCTTCCCAGCAGCAAGTTATATGAATAAGAAATATCCATTACTTGAAATAATATGGGAAATTCAAACGGCCCAATCTTCAAAGCTAAATAAATTTCTCTGATAACATCCTTATGCGAATCATCAAAGGCCCTTACCCTCATGTGGCTTTCCTTGACTTCCCTCAAATGGATTCCCAACTCCCGTAAAGAAGATAGCGAACAAATGTTGACTCCAGACCCCCCATCGACCAGTACTTGGGACACCACTTTGTCCCCACATTTGACAGTGATATGAAGAGATTTGTTGTGACTCGCGCCATGGATGGGAAGTTCGTCTCTTCTGAAAGTGATCATATTTACTTCGACCATTTTCCCAATTTTCGCGGCCAGCACCTCACTGGTGGTGTTGCTTGGTACACTTACCCAGGTTAGTACTTTCAACAGGGTATCCTTATGATTGTCGGAGCTCATCAGCAAGTCCATCATTGGTATCTGTGCAGGAGTTTTCTTCAGCTGCTCCTCCACGGAGTACTCTTCGGTCGACATTCTCTTCCAAAATTTGGTGGCTTATGGGTCTTTTATGTTCCTTCTTTGAATCTGCTATGTTCCCAAGTTCCCTCGATTTGCATCTTCGGGAGCGTAGCATCTCCCGAACCTAGTCATACCATGCCTCTGCGGTAGAGTTTGTCATCTTGGCCTTCCCCTTCTGCTGGTACGTCCATGGGACAGTTTTGTATTCCCGACTCTCTTCGTCCCATGTAGCAACGACGGGTTGTCGCTGATAAGTCTGAATTGTCACTGTAGGTCTCACTTGTACTGTAATCATTGGAGTCCTTTAAAGTGGGATCCTCGCGGCCTCTGTATTTATTATTGTGACAATCGTTCCTTTCAAATCATATTCTTTGTCCAATGTGATCATGTTGACTCCCTAGTTTCGGTGATTTGCAGCGGGTTACGCTTCACATTGGGCGGTGTCGGAGTGAACTGAATGTCTTCACTCTTGATTAGTGTTTCAATCTCATTTTTTAGCTTAAAACAATCTCCAGTATCATCCCAGGCGCATTGGAATAGTACACGCACCTTTTACTTATATCAAAATACTTGGAGGGATACTTAGGAACCCTTCCTTCCACTGGATGTATCAATCCTTCTCTTCTCAATCTCTCGAACAATTGGGCCAGAGGCTCAGCAATCGGGGTATAATTTCTAGGACCCCTCTCTTCAAAGTTAGGACGAGGGCATGGTGCATAAGTGGGTCGGTTTTGGTGGGTAGTGGTTTGGACGGGAGCATATGGTCATTGTGGGTTTGTGTTGTATTGGGGTTGGGGGTGGTAATATGGTTGGGTGCTATAGACTGGAGCGTAAGTGGGTGGTGGTGAATGGTTGTTTGGGGATATGAAGTGTTTCCGTGATGTGAGTTGGGTTGATAGTAAGGGATGACTGGTGAGACCTCCTCTTTCTTCTTGTTTCCGCCACAGATTGACCCTGATTGGATTGCCTTGCTGGCCGCTTGCAGTATTTCCATGGATTGTACTTTACCATATTTTATACCTTCTTATAAGAAATCTCCCATTTTGACTTGCTCGGGGAATTTCTGTCCTATCATTCCCATCATTTTTTCGAAGTATATCCCTTCTTAGGCTCTGATGAAATACTTGGTTAATTCACTGTCGTCCAGCAGAGGTTGTGCCCTGGCGGCCTCTGACCTCCACCGAAGTGCATATTCTTGGAATGACTCGGATGGCTTTTTCTGCAGGTTTACCAGTGCGAAGCTATCAGGAGTGATCTTTGTGTTGAATCGAAAGCGATTCATGAAGTCCTCCCCCATATCTTGCCAAGTTTTCCAGTTTCGTGGATCCTGTCGAGTATACCAGGTAAGTGCTTCTCCCGTCAGGCTCCTTATAAATAACTTCGTTCTTAGCTTCTTGTTCCTCCCCACTCCGACTAACTTGTCACAATGTGCTCTCAAATGCGCGTGGGGATCACCCATCCCATCGAAGATATCGCACTTTGGAGGCTTATACCATGCTGGCATATCTACATCCGGATGGATACACATATCTTCATAGTCCAAACATTCACTTACACGGGTGACTTGAAGGTTCTTCATTTGTTTGATCAAGATTTGCAGCTGCTCAAATACTGACTCCTCTTCCTTACCCCTGGCTTCCCTCTCCATCTTGGTGTATTGGTCAAACTCATTAGGCACCCTGACAGTGACAGGCGCTGTAAAGATAGGCTCAGAAATGACTTATACAGGAGGAACATATCACTCATGGGCGGCGGTATGTGCCACAGGTATGTGCTGATTTGGGTGAGTGGTAAAAGTGACTCCGTCACGAGGAGGGGTGTGAGGTGAGTTGGTAGAGATAGCCGGGTTTTGTGGTATTTGAACGTCCTGTGGTACGTAGGGAGTGTGGATAGGGGGATTTAGTGGGTTTGCGGGGGTTACTGGATGTATGACTTGAGTGGTGGGGAGTAAAGTTGGGGTGTTGCTTATTTGGCATGATGTGGAAGGAAAGTGGTCATAAATTGAATCCAAAGTAGGAAAGCAAGCTGGTTGAGGAAGCGTTGTCACGACCAGATGTGCTAGTTCCCTGATATGCTGTACTTTCTCCCTTAAAGACTCCATCTCCTGGGCCATCCTAGCCACGTGTTCATCATTCCTTGTATCGTCCTTTCCCCCATCACCCTGGGCTATCGGCTATGATCAGAGCATGTTCAGTCGGATTTTCTGTAGTTGACATCTTACCCTTTGATCTTAGATTATGCGGTGGTTCCGCAAGTTTCGGGTCGACACAAGCCAACTTTCTTTTGGGGAGTAATAATAAAGTAAAAAAACAAGAAGAAATAAAAGGAAAAGAAGTAGGAGTCAGTTTTTTCATTTATACAAGCAAGAAATCACACAAAGCAATTAATTCATGCATTAAGTCTAGAACATTTTCCTAGGTTTCGTGGGACCTCTCATTGCTGGAGGTAGGCCTAAATCGCGGATGTTTGACAAACAATTACACTTGACACATTTAGATCCGAAGCAAGTTTGTTTTCATTGATAATTTTCGGACTGAGATAAGTGGGAACAACGATTACATCGCTATTTCTGATATTCATAGAACTGCATGGGCTTAAACAACTTGCCCTTTAGGAAAGTAAGAAAAACTGGGATAAGGGTACAAAATGGGAAAGAAGGGGAAATCAACCAACTTCTAATAACCATCCCCGGAATCGTTTCCCATCTCCTCTTCTTCTTTTGGTTCTCCCTCCTGGTCTTCTTCAAACTCCTCCTTGTCATCGTTGAACTCAGACTCTTCTTCTGGATCTTCTTCCGGCTCTGTCCCAAACTCTATCTTGATGCACTTCACTACCCGGTCATCATCTTCAGCAGGTGGCAATATTTGATCGATAGATCCTGGGACCACTTGACGGTGCATTGAAGTAGTCACAAGGTAATGTGGCAGAATCTCATGAAAGATTGCAAAGAAGCCAATGCGTCCTCCAGCCAGGCTATACCGTCTCTACTTGGTCGACCTAGATCATCTTCCTCGCTTATTCAGACATAATACTCCAGAGTGCACTACGAGGTTTGACCCATTGGCATTGTAACCAGATCGTTCCACTCGCCTTGGAGCCTTCTTATCCTAGGATTGGAATATGTTTGTTTTACTCATCTTCGTATAACGCTGTCCTCGTCCAAAGAGGCACATCCTGGAACGTCTCGAACTTTCTGAGAACCCGCAAGGGTGAGTGTGGTTGGATGCCCTCAAGTCCGATCAGCTCAATGAAGTATTTATGAGGAGTCCTTAAGATTGCCCTCCCACTTAACCATGATAGCTTCCAGTTGACCCATTCTCCATTTAGATTAGTCAGCATTTCCTTCCACTCTTCTTGCCCATATGGGGAGACCAAATGTCTCATCCTCTTGTTGTAGATGCGTATCATATTGCTGACTCCCATAAGGTAGTCAATGGTGGCCTCTCGCTGGAAGAAATATTCTGTGGCCCAGATCTAAAGTAGCAAGTTACAACCCTTAAAGAAATCATACCCTCGTGCACATGCGGTTAAAGCCCTCGGAATCTCAACTAGCACCATCGGCACCGAAGTAGCTTGAAGGTTGCCACATATGATCGCTAGAACCACGGGTAATAAGTTGATATTGATCTAACCCCTCCTCTGCGGGAAGACCAATAATCCCAATAGTGCCACTAAGAAGGTGATAGGCTTGAGACTCTACCATGTTGCTTGATCACACTGAAACTCTTCCGAATACCACTCATAGCTTTCGCAATGTCCAAATCTGTCGAACAACTGGTCGAGGCTAACCCATCTGTCCTTGATATTTCTCAGACCCCGACTGTTATCCAGGGCCAAAGCAGTCAAGAACATGTAACCAGACATAGTGACTGGTAGTATTGGCTTCCTTCCTATGAATGGCAGCTCCGTGAAACTAGTAACTTCTTCCAATGTCGGTACTAACTCACAGTCGGGAAACTTGAACACCACCTTAGCCGGATCCTATAACTCTATCAGCAGGCGAGGGAGCACCATGTCTGCTTGAATGTTTAGCAAAGCGGTCAGTGCCCCCAGGTGTGTCCGAATCTCATCTTCGTGTTCCCAGCGAATGTTCTTCCACCGTTGCTTCAACTTGTGTGGCGCTCCCAACACCATGTTAATCTCGGGGATGTCTTGGTTGATTTTCATTTTCTGAAGTGGGTAAAGAAGGCTTTGTTAAGTGTTTTCTTCGGATCTTTAAGTGTCTCATCAGGTTTATACGTTTTTCCAAATAAGTTATGTCGTTGGGTGCATGACCCGTTGACATTAGGGTGGCTTTCCTAACTATGTGTCGATGCCAAGGACTAGATCACCCAAGGTTTATGCAATATGACCTATTTTTGCTAGAGTATAGTGTTTCCTACTTTTCAGTTGGACTGAAGACGAGGAGAAAGTATGTCAGTTGACCTTACAAAGCCATTCTCTAAAACTAGAGAGTTTTGGAAAGAAGGTTCGGAGGGGTGTAAAAGACAACCCTCACATGCCATTGTGTGTGATAGTGTACGGTCAAGACTCGATAGGAAGGAATGTGATGATAGTATATGCAAAACAGTAACATATAAGGGTGTAGCAACAATAAGCATAGGCATAAAGAGCAAATAAAATAGGTAAGCATGTAATTAAAAATTTGGCTATAATTAAAACAATATACAAACACATCTAAGTGCCAAATTCAGTCTAAGTCTGCTAAGCCAGAACCTATGTGTGTATCCCCAGCATAGTCGCCATGTTGTTGCTCCCTATTTTACACTAGTCAAAATAAGATTCAACTTTTGGTTTCTCAGTTGTCGATGAAAGAGAGCAACCATCTAATATTTAAAGGTATACTAGGGTACCTATTTAGTTACTAAAAGTTTTATTCCTTATTGGTCTACTAACCGATGAGATTATGGGTAAGTGTTCTTGTTCTTCTAAGGGGAAGGTGTTAGGCACCCCTTAAAATCTACATTAGGTAGCTCCATAAGACTTAGACTAGATTTGGACTAACTGTTTTTACTAAGCTTTAACTAGTGTTCAAAAGAGTACAACTTACCATAATATTAGGATATAATATCTATAAAGGAAGAGTATAGTTTTAAAAGATGGATTTAAATAAAAAGCCTTTGGGAAATTAGTGTTAGTATATATATAATTGGAAAAAAGAACTTTAAAAGATGGAACATTTGTATAAATGTGAAGTGGAAGCAAAATTAAAGCACTTTTGTTTCCTTAATTATGGACGTTCATGTTATTCTATTGTGGTGAGAGTGTTATGAAAAAGATCCTAAGATATAACTTGGTTTTGAAGTAGAAAACTGTTTGAAAGCCTTTGTTTTAGGGCAACGGCATCTTAATCCTTCAAAATATTTGATTCCCTTTTTGGAAGATTAAATCGCGACAATTCTGTTTCTCTTTGAAAAAAGGGATGCCACCTTTGTTAAGCCTTTGGGCTTCAAAAATCTTTAAGGAGAAGGTTAACGAGGCATAATGAATTGATAACAAGCTCGTTATTAGTGGTTATAGAATTAATTGCTAATTAAGGCTTCTTTTAAATCCTAATTTCTTTAAGGCTTTCCTAAGTTATTTTATGAATTAAAAGATAAGGACAAACATTCAATCCAATGGATAGTTGTCATATACATAATGAGATATAACAACAGGAAAAACAGCAATGAACAATGATATAGTGCAACTGAAGAATAACAAAAACAGTAAGTAATGAAGTGGAGGGAAAGAAGTGACTCTGGGAGGTTTGGGCCTCAAAAGGCAGGCACAGCAGTAACAATGACGAGCGACGTCAAACTCTTGGGCCATTGTAGAGCTGGACTTGGGCCTGAGTTATTAAAGAACTCAACAGGCCCAAATCATTGTACATGCCCAAAAATAAAACAGAATGTCATAAGAATAACAGTATTATATACATATCCATATATAAAATTCATAAACAAAGACTAAAGAGAAATCAATGAGAGTGTTTAAATGCTAAAGGAATCATACTAAGCAAAGATTAAAAGAAGAGGTTACTGACAGTATCTAAATGCTAAGGGAATCATGCTAATGTGGAGGTTGTGTATAGTGAATGATCCACACTGAATACCTTTCATTGCCATTAAACACCAAACCCGAAGAGAGTAATAAGTGTCAATGAATTAAAGGCTAAGAAGAGAGTTCTACTCAAGGCCGATGCCCTCTTTGAATCCCCCGACACTTCAAAGTTCCCAAGGGTCTCAAGGCCCAGGGCAATCATTATGTCGGGGAGAGCATCCCAACCTAGAGTTAAACTCTACTCCCAAATACCTTTAACCGCCAACGACTAACTCTTCCCTATAGGTTTGAATGCCAATGAGGCCCTTTCAATGCAAACCAACTACTATGACATTTCCTACCACAGAAGCCTACTTTCCTTAGTAGAATAATACAGAAATAGACACATAGAAAGAGTCCATATACTTCAGCATTAAGTAAGTGAAGCACAAATTTGAACAGAATTTGAAAATCAGACTTCTAAGCATATATAACAACAGGTACACTTATGATGTTATTGCTAAAAATCAGACAACAAGAATCATACATCTCAAAGACAAATAAGGCACATAGTTTGAAATTGTAACAGCTTTAGGATACAGATACTAATGCCTTAACATTGATCATATATTAGTTTGGCACCAGGCACTATCATGAGCATACACCTAGGTTAATGACATTATCTGAAACCCTTGGGATCCTTAGTACAGATTCAGACAATGACACAAGCAAGTTATTACACTCAATCAGTAATAATAGAAGGTTTCTTTTAACCAGATCCAATCCAGATTAACAAGGGAAAGGAAGGACTGAAATATAGTTTCCAAAACTGTGTTTAGATTATGAAGTCATGAGGGATAAACAAAGATTCATGCCAAACTTCCACACATACAGAGATTTCAATCAAGATTATGACCTCACAAGACAAGATAAGTCCCACACATTGATGACTTAGGTTGTCAGTATCATTAGGGGTTAAGGATCGGGGAAACGTCACATTTAACTGACTTAAATCAGCTACACAGACTGGGTTGAATAGCTAAACATGATGGAGTCATATTCAGATTACATAAATAATCAACATTTAACCACAACAAGCACAACTATAGTCTAACTCACATGAGATAGACTGATCATGACAAATACCACTGATATTCAAAGGAAAATTCATCCCAGTAGGACTATTTACAAGCTAAAAGTTAGACAAGGATGTAAAACATTAATGATGAGGATTCAAAGGATACTTAAGGACTAACAAGCATTTATGAAAGCATTTGAACACTCAGGTTTCATAAGCCTTAACCTAGCGAGGCAGGGTTATCCTATGTATTTTCATATATACCATAGCTAAAGTTATCTAACAACATCCCAAGTTTAGAGTGATAGAACCCAAAAGAATATGGCATGATAAACATGAAGATTGCAACAACAACCCTAAGTGCAGCATAACAGAACTCAAAGGATATAGCATGATGGGCATGAAGGCTGCAACAACAACCTTAAGTGTAGCAAAACAGAACTCAAAGAGTATGGCATAATGGACAGAAAAGCCTAAATATAGGATAGCAGAACTTATAAAGGTGTTGAATCATGAAGACTTACAACAGATCATTAAATGGAACATAACTCAAAATACATCATGATGAACATGAAGATTATAACAGAACATTAGAGTAAGGTCTGTGATCTTAGGCAGATGTGAGAAATCATCAAGGTGGGTTAAGCAACACAAACACATAGGCTGTTTAATATAAAAATTGAGGTCATTAAAGTCATAGAGCTACCTAATTAACATTAGATAAACACAACAACTTATCATAGATAATTAACAAGTCATGGTGAACAAAATAAACACTTAAAGACTGAATAATCATTATAGACTAAGTAGATAATTAGGAAAACAATAACACGTTCATGATTTTAAAATAAAGCAATTAAGAGAGAGAGAGAGAGAGGATGGAGGTATACTGACATCCTCTTGAGCGGCAAACCAAACAAAAGGCTCTTGTTTATCCTTATAGAATCAAGAACTCACCCGATAAATGCAATACTCATAATCCAAGAGGAATCAGAAACTAATTAGAACCCTAGTTCAATTTACTACTCAAAACTAAAAGTGAGATTTTTTAAAGTAATTTCATGATAGCTTTTTGTGTCTATTGAGTGTGTTAGCTCTGTAGGTTGAAGATGTTAGGTCTTTTTTTGTTGTGTCTTAGATGAGAACATTGAAAGCCCTATTTATAGTGCCATTAATGGCTTAGGGTTTCAGCAGAATTGAAATTCAGTGGTGGAAGATGATGACCACTGGATCATGCAAGCATAGGCGAGTAAAAATGAGAGAGACAAAGGTGAAATTGGTGATGGATTTTACCCGAGAGGGGAGAGGGTCGACCGTTGAAGGCGAAACCCATAAGGTAGAGCCCCAATGTCCAGAGGTCATTGTATTTGGACCTCTGGACCTTGAATAGTCATAATGATGTTCTGAGGAGGCTCCTATGCGCCTTGATTTGAAAGAACACAAGAATATCTCAGATGATTTGAGATTTCATACTTCGGTCTATGATTTCGACATTAGGGCTTTTGAGATTAAATGATGAAAATAGAAACAAAGTGATGACTATCGTAGTACAAAGACATAACGGATGCCATGCATGCCAAGGATTTGAAAACCACAAATGATTTGAGATTTCATCTTTGGGGGTTAGGATTCAGATTTGGGGGTTTAAGTTTCTAATGATGAAAGAAAAAAAGTATAGCGAGAGTCACAGCAAAAGAAGGCAAAAGAGATGAATCTTTGGTGAATTTGTGACCTTGCACGGATTAGTGCAATGTTTTGGGTGATTGACGGGTTGTGAGGCTGAGAGAAAAGACTGAGGAAGGGGAAAGAGAGGCGGCGGTGCAGGAGGAAATGATTTTTGGGTTTTGGGGTATTGGGTTGGTCTTTAGGTTTATTAGAGAGAGATGGGATCTCGGCCGTTGGATCTACTGATCAACGACCCTGAATATTTGGGCATTAAAAAATTAAAATGTGATAAAGTCATGGCCATTGGATGGTTGGATTTGGACAGCTGAGATTGAGTCTGTTGAGGTACTACAATTAAAGGAAAAAATGGGGATAAAACGTGGGCCGTTGATCTGATAGATCAACGGTCCGGATTAATTATGCTTTCTTTGTGAGTGAGAGAGGCGAGTGACGTGGCAGGTTATGATTGGTTTAGGGAGAGTGACCCTGATTTCCAAGATGGAATGAAATGGGGTGTTTCGACTGGTTATTTTCCGGAATGGGCTAGTCTTTGCGCTGTAATTGATTTAGGAAATAGTCACTTGTAATTTAATTAGGAATTGCAATTGTAGCCTTTTTGTCATGCCCCGAACCTGGGGGCGAGACCAGCACTCGGTGCCTTACCTATCCTCGCGCACCAACTTGCGAGTACGGGACTCTGAACATATAATGTCATACTTTGGCCATGGGCCACATTGCAAGACAATTGCGAATACTGACTATATATCAATAAAAATTTAGGCCGAAAAGGCCGTCATAACTACTACAGTTGACAATCCAACAAAATGTACATAAAAGGCCTTGAAGCCCAACATACTGCATTAACTAACAGGATATATCTTCAAGCCTCTACTAATGGATATACTGTGATCCAAACAAGGCTCCGACCTACTCATAGCATATATATATACAAAGATGTATGTAAAGCACCAGACCCGGCAAATCCGAAGGGTATGGAGCTTACCGATCAAGCTGAACTTGGGCAACACCTAATAAGGAGGTCTACCCGTCTATCTATCTGAACCTGCACGCATGAAATGCAGCACCCCCAAAAAAGGGAGGTCAGTACGAAATAATATACCAAGTATGTAAGGAACTATACTGAAACTGAAACTGAACTGATAATATAATAACTGAAAGCAACTGAAAGTCAATGATAATCTGAAGATATGCTTTCCTGTTGATACTGACTCAACTGTCTCAATATAATACGTAAAATAGTTGTCCGGCCTTATAAGGCTCGATATATATATAATTGATATGTCGTAGTAGGCTCGCTCATAGGCGCCCGGCCATACTAGGCTCTGTATCTCGGCCAACTAGGCTCGCTCATAGGTGCTCGGCTATAGTAGGCTCGGTATATAATTTACCATCTGATCAGAGGTTGTCCAATAGGGGCCTGTCCATCGATTATAGCTCGATGGTAATGAAAATATTATAATATTGTATATATAGACTCTCCGCTCTCTTGACTGTAAAAAGGAAATACTCAATTTAATATGAAGTCCCACTAAGGAGAATATTGTAACTTACAAGACTAGGAAAATATACGTAAATTTTGGTATATGAAATTTTCTTTATGCCTCGTTATCAAACTCGTGCAATTACGATATCATGCCAAAATGAAGAAAGGGCTTAGCCTTAACATACCTGAAGTAGGGAAAAATTTGCGTAATATTCTTGGAAAAGGTTGCACCGTACTCCCTTAGAATCGCAAAATCTCACGTTGCTAAGTATTAATCCATTTCATATGAATGTTGGAGCAAATCACGTTTGCAAAGTTTGTAGGATAAAATGAAAACTTTTGCATCAAATAACTCTTAATGAATAATGAATTTTGAAATGAAAATT
The DNA here is from genome assembly GCF_000390325.3 of Nicotiana tomentosiformis. Taxonomy (NCBI): domain Eukaryota; kingdom Viridiplantae; phylum Streptophyta; class Magnoliopsida; order Solanales; family Solanaceae; genus Nicotiana; species Nicotiana tomentosiformis. The sequence continues at coordinate 43,790,057 of NC_090822.1, forward strand.
TGTAAGCAGCTCACTCTTAATTGACGTTGCTATCTAAAGTAAATAGAAAGAATTAAAATGACTCCTATGTTACATTCTTTAAACATTGCCGCCAGCTATCCCTTTCTCAAAGACACGTTTTTGATTCATGCCACCTATTTAATGAATGTAAGAGTCACTTTGATTTACATGTCTTGTTTCCATGTGAGGTTATTTAACCTTATCCAAAGACTTTAGTCTTTATCCAAAGACTTTAGTCTTTAACCAAAGACAACCACTAATTATTAATTAACTAGGTAATGTCCTATTACCCAATAATTAGCTTACCCACATAAATAAGAATTATCTCCACTTAAAATACTACTCACTTTTAACATACCTTGTATAACTTACTATCATAGTCATGTAGTACCTTGTATGGTACTAGTCCATAAATAGCGGGTATTTTAGCTCGGGCCATATTTTATCCCAAAATGTCAAACTTTAACGAAATTCATTTTCTTCGGTTTTCTTACCCTTTCACCTTCACCAATTTACTCATCACTTGTTTAAAATAGCATAATTCTTATAATCACGAAATAATTTCATTCCCGAACTTGCGTCGATTATCTTACGACGAAACTTTATCGTACGAAAATGCGGAATATAACATCATTCCCCCTTTGGAACATTCGTCTTCGAATGTTGACTGATATACTTATCATTTTCATAGCTTTTGTCCTCTAAATACTTTATTACTTTCCTTGCCATATAAGCAACTGTTCTGTGAATAAATCTAAGGGCCAGGGTATTCCCCCATTTAAAATTCTTTCTCACACCACGACTTGTATTCGGAATCCTTCTAATCTCGTAACTGTTGCTACCTTCTGTCATAGATCCGTTTATCCATCCGTATGACTTTACTGCCATAACTCTTACTTTGATTTATTGTTATTGAGGGTTGCTACCGAACTCCAGGTTACTTTCGTTGCTTATCCTATATGTAATAAGCTAAGTCCTTTAATGCCCCCTCATTACTGTTCATATTAATAATGACGGCCTAATCTCATCTCATACTTTGTGACCTTTGTCCATCCATTGTTGATTCATCTTAATACCGATAACTTGGCCTCTTATGTAACACTACCGCTAGGGCTCACGTCTCATTAGGAATATCTGGAGTAATTAGATTGATCCACATAGGGGCGATACTATACTTCAATAACCGTATTTCATAGTATCCCAATGTGATTCACCTTACGTGGGTATTTTAATCCCGTACAATTCGTGAAATCCTCTTCAAGCCATTACTCAATCGAAGGCCCAAACGTTATTCTTTATCCATCACAATTACACCCTCATTCTACTACCAGGGCAGCATTCCATTTCTTCTAAATGCCATTAGTCTTAGACTCCTTTCAGTTCATTCAGGCTATACTGAGCTTTGTATAACTTAGAGAAACCATCAGCTCTTCTTGTTTTCATGGGCTTAATCGTGAGGACCTATCCATTCTCGTCACCTTCTCACTCGCCCTTTCTTATCCTTATTACTGACTTCCTAAAACCTTGTCGCTTTACCATACTTTAGTTTTCCACTTACACATATCCATTTATACTACTCACAACCTCTTTTCAACTTGCCTGCACCAAAGATTTCCTTACGTTATTTTTGGAACATCGAGCGCTACATCATATTGTCTCTAACTCTTTTGTACTTTCTTAATTAACCTCCTCGATAACTGGAAACCATAGGCTGGAAGTCATGCCACTGATCACGCTGCTATCATTCTTGGATACTGAATCCCTGCGCTTTTATCCTTCTATCCCAAGCATGGACTATTCGCAACCTCCTACATTTAAGTATCGCATACGTTGTTCACCTTTACTTTACTTACCTTAAAATCTTGCATCACGTCTTGTATCTCTTTCATGATTTTCCTTTCACATAGGTATAATTCACATCCATAACTTGAGGCTTTATTATAATACTTGCACCTCTGGTATATGCACAATCCGGTGGGAGCTTCATACGGACTTCTTATGAGGTTGGTACTTCTTCTAACTAGCTTCCTTATAGAGCCATTATAGAATATGGTTGTTGCATTATCTCTCTTGCACCTCTGATATTAAGAGTGATTCTGCCATGTTCTCAAGCACAATTTCTATAATTTTCTAGGTCGAATAATCAGACTCCTGATTTACTTCGTTGTTGTAACTCTTTAGTTTCCTATTACTTCTAATCAACCTTTATGTAGGCTTAAGTTCTCTTCCGATCTGCGGCTCATGGCAGTAGTTATTACTCTAGCCCTTCATGGACACTATGGAATATCCATGATACAATCTTATAACAATTAAATATTTTGTCTATGACCTGCGTTCAATTCTTTCTTTTAACCTATACCGGAATCTTCTACGGCTGTATGACTGTCAACATCTATGCCGCATGGGTAATACTCTGAAATCTTAGGTACATTCATTATGTAATTATATATGGATCATTGATCGAATAATTCCTTTCATTCCTTCTCGACTTTCTTTAAATGCAAGCAATTGCTTTTCCTGGTCGTTCTGACTCCTTGTTGCGTGCATACTTAGCTTATTTTAGTGCCCACACATATTGGAATTCCATACAACCCATATGATCTTTAATATCACCTTTTGATTTTGATATATATATATTTTTTCTTCTTCCCGTTCATTAGCCACGATAGGTGCCACCTGCTGATAGAGTGCATACAATGTTGTTGTGAGACTGTTATTACATGACTATTTCCTCTTTAGGTGACTGTGCTTGGTTAAAGCCTTCTTCCTTATTTCCTCCGCTAGTCTTTCATTGTAGTACTTAGGGAGGACCCTCTGATTCCTGCAAGGCTGTGAGCTTATTATATCGTATACTCGACGAAATATTTGATGTTCGTACTCACATATAAAATTTCTTAGTTACTTACCTCCATACTTATATGCTTGTACGGTTGCTCCCGAACTGAAGTTTTGACTGTCTTACTTTAACATTCATACGGTATCTTTAACTACCCCAACTCCTATCCGAATATTTCTCAAGGTCACGATGTCATATATGCGAGACTGAATTCCCTATGTGGGGTTCACTCCGTTTCTCTTACACGATCTATTAATTTGTCTGTATCCTCCTGTCTAGCCATAACTAGGCTCTTCCTGAATCAACTACTAACTACTCATTGGCTCATTCTCATATCAATATTCTGCGTAATCTTTCATGGGTCATTTCCTTTATCTTAACTTACGTCTCACACTGGCTTCTTATCTATCAATAACATCTCAGGCAGGAACCCTTACCTCCTCTTCTTGATGTCGTGTTTGCATAATATTCTGGAATCGTAGCGTATTTGCAGGACTTGAATAAGTGCAATCTTATCCCTTTCTCATTCTTATCACATTCCTCCTTTACCATTTCCATAGTTACTAGAACCACTTAATTCTGACCTAATGCCACATCACCACCAAATTCCTCCCTTTAGGGGAGCACTAAGATTTAGTGCTACGTTGATCTACGTGTAGATGTTTTACCCTCTCATCTTTGGCATCTTTTCATATCATCGATGATCCTTACTCGCCTCGCGGTAATCCTTCAGTACCAAGGATAACAAAATTCCTCACCCGCGAGGGTGACACTTAGTGTAACTGGCACATCCAGTCCCTTAAGCTTAACTTTACTCACCTTGGTTGCTTTAGGGAAGCGTCTTCCTGAATGACCATTCCCTGAATTTCTCATGAATCTTCTTCTATTGGCCACTCTATTATCGCCGGAACAAAATTTGAAATTCTTATGATGATGACTATTATCCAATCACTCAGTCCCTAAGTCATGTTTAGTCTATCTTGTTCACCAGCCCATGCTCCGTAGACATACTGTGGGTCATGTTTTGAATGGGGGAAAACTATAAGCATTGTTCTTGTCAGTTGATCTCACCTACAAACTATGAACTTGTGTTATTTTTCCATCTATAAATGAAATTTCCTAATTAATGAAATTGGCATTGTACATTTTATCCTCTCGATTTACTATCTCTTCCTATTATTCTGGAATTAATTGTGGGAGAGTTTTGTTGGTAGGCACCAGGGAGGCTTGCTTGGCCGGGTTACCTCTCAGCTCAGCGGAAGATGTTGGTTCACTCTATTTGTTCCGGAGTTGCTTGTTTGGTCGATATGATTTAGATGTGTATTGTTTGGTATGGCGGGGCTCTGTCCCAACCTTTATGACAATTATGTATTCTTAGAGGTTTGTAGACAGATGTCATATATATGAAAGGTTGTATGGCCTTGTCGGCCTATGTTCAGTGTACGAGTGATCGTTTTGGGTCATATAGGCCAGTATGTCATATGTATAAGTTCATTCCCTCATGCTTTACTCCAGTTCATTTACCTATGATGGAATGATATGAAAGATACCTTATGATTGGTACTCGGTTGAGTAAGGTACCGGGTGCCCATCGCGGCCTATCTGTTTGGGTCGTGACAAAAGTGGTATCAGAGCAGTTCTGTCCTAGGGAGTCTACAAGCCGTGTCTAGTACAGTCTTGTTTATGGGTGTGTTGTGCACCGCACTTATAAGCAAGAGGCTACAGGGCATTTAGGACTGTCACTCTTTCTTCTTATTCTAGATCGTGTGGTAGAGCTATGTTGTAAGAACTCAATTTCCTAAACTCTATCTTATTCATAATACGACAATGCCTACATCCAAAAAGATGGCTGGTAAGACATATAGCTGTGGAAGAGTTGAGTCAGAGGAACTCGATTTTTCATGATTCTTATGATGAGTAAATGTGAAGTTTTCAGTAGAACATGTGTGTAAGCTTCTTGATAAGGAGCCTTAAGGTAAAAATATCTATCCATATGGTGAAAAACAATGAGAGATTCAGGAGGTAGATATAAGTTTCAATAAGTAAAAGAAGTAAGGTGAAAAAGGGTACGAGGTACCCAGCTAATGAAGATTATCAGTATTTACAATTCAGGCTGAGGAATATAAGCCTTTTGAGTTACCTTCAACAATAACAAAGGTATGTACAATTGGCCACACCGATCTCAGTTATGCACTATGGAAGCTAGCAGAAGTAGTATAAGAGAAGGCAGGATATCAGGATCTAGCTGGGGTTAGGGTAACCCAAAATGGTGAATGGATTATTTGCGTTAGTTGACATTTCCGAAGGATAATGCAAATGTGCTAATAGATCTCCTTGTGAGACACTCAGATGATGCACTCTAGAATAGTACAACTAGATATGAATATTAGAATGTTCAAAGATAGGCACTGGAATCCTGAAGGGATAAATATTACCTTAGTATGGCTCCCGTCCCTAGTAAAGAGAGAATGTTAGGCAACCTGAAGAACCAATGGATGGAGCTAAAAAGAAAAAGAATATCTTGTTCGAGTTTTCAGAATAAAGTGATAGACAGAGATGTTGGCAGTGAAATAAGAAGAGAGTTAATGAAGCATTATGAGTATGATGTGATACATGTATGACAACGGTAGATCAAAAAGATGACAGTATTACAGAGTCTATAGTCAAGTGAATAAAAATACGAGAGGTGACATGCCTTGAGACAACAAAAGAGTATAGGCCATAAAGTCATATCCTCATTTCGAGTAATAAGTTCGTGACTCCAACATGATTACCAAAAGGAAAAGTTAGACCCCAGAGTAATAAGAAATCAGCATGGACTGATGAACAAGATAAACTAAACATTAACTAGGGACTAAGTAATAGTCGTCATCATGAGAATTTCAGAGATTGCGTCCCGACGATAATAGAATGGATGACAGAAGAATACCCCTTAAAGGTCATTCAGGAAGACGCTTCCCTAAAGCAAGCAAGGTGAGTAAAGTTAAGCTTAAGGGACTATGTTTGCCAGTTACACTAAGTGTCACCCTCGCAAGTGAGGAATTTCATTATCCTTGGTATAGAAGGATTACCGCGAGGAGAGTAAGGATCATCGATAATGTGAAAATATGCCAAAGATGAAAAGGTAAAACATCGATACGTAGATCGACGTAGCTCCAATTCTTAGTACTCCCGTAAAGAGGCGAATATGGAGTAATGTGGTATTAAGTCGGAATTAAGTGGTTTTAGTAACTACGGAATAGTAAAGGGAGAATGCGATAAAAATGATAAAGGGATCAGATTGCACTCGTTCAAATCCTACATATATGCAACGATTACAAGACATTACGCAAACATGATGTCAAGGAGAGGAAGTAAGGATTCATGCCCAAGATGTTATTAATAGATAAGGAGCCAGTGCGAGATGTAAGTTAAGACAAATAAAATAACCCAAGAAAGATTACGCAGAATATTAATATGGGAATGGACCAACGAGCAGTTAGTAGTTGATTCAGGAAGAGTCTAGTTATGGCTAGACAAGAGGTTACAGACAAATCACCAGATCATGCAAGATAAACATAGTGACCCCAACATGGAAATTCAGTCTCGCAGATACGACATCGTGACCCTTGAGAAATATTCAGACAAGAGTTAGGGTAGTTAAAGGTACCGTATGAAAGTTACTGAAATAAAAGAGAATGGCACTGGGAAGACAGTCAAAATATCAAGTTCAGAGGCAACCCTACAAGCACATGAGCGTAAACTAAGGATTATTATAGGTAAGTACGAACATCAAAAATTCTGTCGGGTAAACGATACAGCCAGCTTGTAACTTTACAAGAGCCAGAAGGTCTCCCTAATTACTACAATGAAAAACTAGCCTGGGAAATAAGGAAGAAGGCTTCAACCTAAGCACAGTGACCTAAAGAAGAAATGCTCATGTAACAACAGTCTCACAACAACATTGTATGCACTCCATAAGAAGGTGGCGCCTACCATGGCTATTGATCGGGGAGTAAAATTAGAAGTGATATTCAAGATCATATGAGTTGTATGGAATTCCAAAATGTGTGGGCACTAAGATAAGCTAAGTATGCACTCAACAAGTGGCAGAACGACTAGAAGAAGTAATAGCTTACGTTTAAAGAAAGCTGAGAGGGAACAAATAGGAATTTTCGAGCAATGATCCAGAGTTAGTTACGTTATGAGCGCACTTAAGTTTCGGAGTATTATCCATGCAGCATATATGTTGACAATCATACAGCCGTAGAAGACTCCGGTATGAGTTAAAAGAAAGAATTGAGCCCAGGTCATAAACACATGATTGAATTTTTAAAGAATTATATCATAGATATTTCATAGCGCCCAAAAAAGGCTATAAGTAATAACTGATACCATGAGCCACAAATTGGAAGATAGCTTAAGCCTGCATAAAGGCTGATAAGAGGAAAGAGGAAACCAAAGAGTTACATCAACTAAGTAAATCAGGAGTCTGATTACTGGACCTAGAAAATTATGGAAATCATGATTGAGAATATTGCAGGATCACTGTTAATATCAGAGGTACAAGTGAGATAGTACAGTAGCCATATTCTATAACGGCTCTATGATAAAGCCAGTTAAAAGAGTAGCAGCCTCATAAGAAGTCAGTATGAAGCTCTTACCGGATTGTGTATGCACTAAAGGTGAAAGTATTATAATATAGCTTCAAGTTGTGGATGTGAATCATACCTATATGGAAGGGAAGTCATAAAAGAGATAGAAGATGTAATGCGAGATTTTAAGGTAAGTAAGGTAAAGGTGAACAACGTACGAGATACTCAAATGCAGAAGGTTGTGAATAGTCCATACTTCGGATAGAAGGCTAGAGGTGCTAGGATTCAGTATCCAGGAATGATAGCGGCGTCGTCAGTGGCAGATATCTTCCAGCCTATGGTTTCTAGGTACCGAGAGGCCTAGTTAAGTGAGTAAAGAAGAGTTTGAGATGATGTGATGTCTCGCTTGATGTTCCAAAATAATACAAGGAAATCTATGGTGCAAGCAAGTTGAAAAAAGGTTGCGAGTAGTATAACTAGATATGTGTAGGTCCCAAGCTAAAGTATGGTAAAGCGACAAGGTTTTAGGAAGACAGGAGTAAGGATAAGAAAGGGTGAGTGAGAAGGTTGTCATGCCCCAAACTCAGGGAGCGCGACCGGCGCTCAACCGAGAGAACCCGACCGAGCAAGCCTATTAGACTTCCTTCTACCCACACTCATCCATGAATAAAGAGGAGATGTACTCCATTAATCAATCACTGAAAAGATTTTATTAACAACTTCCTTTTCATTCCCATTAGTAGCTTCATTCTTAATTTCCAAAATATTATGAGTTTATAGAATTAATGAAAACTATAATTTCCAAGTACCAACATTTCTAGTTCAATTCCCAACGTCAACCATAACCCACAACCTGTCTACGGAGCCTCTAAGTACAATAGAAGAGTAATATGGAAATGCCGGCGGCAAGGCCCCGACTATACCTCAAAACATTATACATGTGAAACAAAAGATACATGACCTTGAAATGAAGTGGGGCTCACCAAATCAGCTGAAAAGAGTGTACTGCTATCACTGATCAATGCCGCTTGCTGAAGAACCACCTGCATCCATTAAAGATGCGGCGCCCCCGGAAAAATGGATGTTAGTACTGTCGAATAGCACTAGTATGTATAGCTAAAAATCCTCTTTCAAAATAGAATGCCCATATAAGAAAAGGCAACACATAGAAACAGCAAGTCACAATCAACAATATCCAAACGTCCATTTAAAACATAATAATTTTCAAAATACGAACTTCATATATAATTTTGGTTGGGAGATCATTAGCACCGATATACCACCGTCTTTGTTAACACGGAGTCCGATCACGCCCAATCGGCTAGGCCGCCTTCCCACTTATGCCGTGCAGGTTGACTTTTCCAATCCACAAAGGTTCCAGTTTCATCCCAATTAAGGGTAATAATATCACAATCCACCGCTACACCGGCACGTGTAGTTTCAGGTGTGGGCCTTATGACCCACCCTTCCTTGGTATTGCTAATGATTCTCTCAAAAATAGTTTTGATTTGATTTGCAAACAGAAATATCATAAATACAATTGTACTCACCTCAACATCTTTCACATTGTATGAATTCTCTTTAGTATTTCTAGTCATTCACAACGACAATATTTCCTTGGCTCATTAGGCCATTCACAAGATTCTTTATTCCTGGCATGATGGCCGTATTTCATATTCCACATTTTCACCTCTTTCAATTTCAAAGATCACTGTCAAGTATCAACATATAGGATATTTTAGAAATCATATACTTCAAATCCATTTGAAATGGAAACTTCAAGCACAAATGGTTTCTTCCCAAAGAATGAAGCATACCAACCAACAATAGAAACACACATGAAAAATCATAAACAGTCAATACACCATTTACTCTTGCAATACTCTCCCCCATAAATGAGTATATAGAACTCGAATCACACTGGATATATTTATAAATCAAAGCATTAGTTAAAGCAACCACTAATGGGCATGAATTTAGTACAAAAGCTTTTAGACAATTCTATCTTTCATTGAAAAACGACTCATAGCCATAACCTTTTAATACGTAACCCACACTTTGAAACTTACAGAAACATTATGGAATTCAATTCCAAGAGAGAATGTTTAGCCAACATACCTCAATCGCACTTCTTTAGACTCTATAATTATCCGGAACCCTTAGCAACCTCAATCTATTTTAGCAATATACTAATTTAACCCAAAATTAGGAAAACGTTCATGGTTCTAGTTCACTTTTTATTTTTCCCACGCTCTTTATCACATGCATGCAAGATGAACCACCCTCATAAACATGAAGTATCACACTAATACCCCATTATAGCTATGTTTGAAATTAAGAGTTGGGGTGATGAAGCCTTACCTTTTAGGGTGAAGAATTTTGGTGCTCTACTTGAATATTTCCAAGGATTTGAGTGATGGTTGAAGATCAATTGATGAAAATTAGGCCCTCCCTCTAGAACCCTCTCCCTTTCACACTAGAAATATCAGAAATGAGCTTCAAAATATACTAAAGGCGTGTTTTAACGGAATGGGGGTTCGATTTTAAATTAAGAAAATGGGTGCCCCGACACAGGTCTGTGGTCTCATATGCGACCGCATAATGGTTATGCGGTCCGCAAAGTGACCGCAGAAATGGCCCTCAGGGGACTGAACTTTCGGCCCAGGTATGCGACCAGTATGCGGTCCGCATACTCATTCTGCGGTCGCATAATGCACTGCAGAACTCCCTCTGCGAAAAGCCAAGAGGGATTATGTGACCGATATGCGGTCGCATAATCGACAGCAAAACGGACCTCAAGTTGGCAAAACTTATTGCTTCACTCTGCGGCCATTATGCGGTCCGCAGAGTGATTATGGGCCGCATAAACGCACTTTTCCACCAAATATTTTCCTTTACTTTCCGGTACATTGTTCAACCCAAAAAGTCCAAACCGTAAAAATATCTTATACCATCCTCAAACACGTAAGCCTACTCTTGCACCACGAAACCTTGAATTCACTTACAATAATTATGGGGCTTTACACTGAAATACTTCAAAAAATTTCGGGGTGTTACAAAGGGGATGAGAATGGATATGTCCTTAGGATTAAGCCCATGAAAACAAGAGAGCTGATGGTTTCTCTAAGTTATAGAAAGCTCAGTATAGCCTGAATAAACGCAAAGGAGTCTAAGACTAGCAGCGTTTAAAAGAGATGGAATGCTGCCCTGGGAATAGAATAAGGGTGTAATTGTGATAAATAAAGGTTAACGTTTGGGCCTTCGATTGAGTAATAATTTCATGAAGTGTATAGGATTAAAATACCCACGTAAGGTAAACCACAATGGAATATTATGAAAAATGGTTATGGAAGTATAATATCGTATCACCCCAAGTGGATCAGGAAAATCACTTCAAATATTCCACGATGCAACGTGCGCCCTAGTGATTACATAAGCGGTTTTAATTTATTAGTGGTATATGGTAGATCAATATTGAGGTGAATCAATAATGGATGGACAAAAGTCACAAAGTATGTGGTGAGATTAGGCCGTCATTCTTAAGATGAATAGTAAGAGGAAGCATTAAAGGACTTAGATATATACATATGGGATAAGCAACGAAAGTAACCTGAAGTTTGGTAGTAGACCTCAGCAACGATAAATCGAAGTAATAGTTATGGTACAGTATGACCTACCTAGATGCAGTAAAATCTTACAAATGGATAGCCAGGTCTATGAAATAAGATAAAGCAATATTCGTAAGTTCGACAAAGTACCGAGCAAAGGAAAATGTTCTACAGGCTGCATGGCAGAAGGTAGCAAAACATACGAGATTGGAAGAATTTCGACCACAGACCGTGGTGTGAGAAAGAGACTTAAAGGGGGAATGCCCTGGCCTTTGGATTTATTCAAAGAACATTTGCCTAAATGGTAAGGAGAATATTAAAGTATTTGGAAGACATAATTTATGAAAATGATAAATGCATCAGTCAACATTCGAGGACGAATGTTCCAAAGGGGGAAATGATGTTACACCCCATATTTTCGTACGTGAAACTATGCCATAAATAAATTGATGGAAGCTCAGAAATGAGATTATTTTGAGATTATAAGCATTATGCTATTTCAAACAAGTGATGAGTAAATTCGTAAAGGTGAAAGGGTAAGCAAATCAAAGAAAATGAATTTCATCGAAGTTTAACATTTTGGGATAAAATACGGCCCGAGCTAAAATACCCGGTATTTATGGACTTGTACCATATAAGGTACCACATGACCATAATAATAAGGTGTACAAAGTGTGTTAAAAGTGAGTAGTATTTTATGTAATTTGAGATAATTCCTAATTATGTGGATAATTGGGTAATTATTGGTTAATGAGAGATTAACAAATTAATTAAGGAATTAAGTGGATACTTGTTGGATAAGGATTAATAATTAGCGAGGCAACATGTGTAATGTTCTCATCAAGCCTAATGTGACTAATATGTCATGAAGATAGGTGGCACCTTTAGAGGGCCTCTTGGCTAAGACATAAAAGGCTTATTAAAATTCAACAAAAGACTTGTAACTTTATGATCAAAATTCACAAATAGAAACGCTCACCTCCTCCCATATTCTAAGTAATGATCTCCAGCAATGAAATTTCATCAAAGAACCTATATGATAGTAACATGAATCACTTCAACAAGAATTCATCCGAGACTTCTTAGCATAGTAGCAACGGGATTTTGCGATTCTAAGGGAGCACGGTATAATCTTTCTCAAGAATATCATATGAATTTTCCCCTACTTCGACCCGCCGTTACGTGTTGTCGCAATTGACATGTGTTGGAGGGATTGTCAAGAGAATCGGCTCAAGTATGTTAAGGCTATCCCTTCTTTCTTTTGGCATGATCTATACTACACGAACGAAACGAGCAAATGCACAATTTCTATAAATGACTCTATTCATAGAAATATTAGGGGTGTCTATATTCTTGATTTCCCATGTGAATTATTATTATATCTTCTGTTCATGGGTCTCGGAAAAATACGCATTTGATAAAATTTATCCGATAGGCATATTATTTTTATGACATTCTGAGAAAATCTTATTAACGTATTTCTTATGCATTTCATGCATTTATACATGTATATTGACCCATGACCAGATGGCGTTATATACGCGTATATTATATGTATATGGGATATGGGAAAAGGTTACGGCGTTATATACACACCACTACCTGATTAACTGGTATACATTAATAATTTGCCCACAGTGGCCGAAATGATATGATGGGATGCCCTCAGAGGCTTGATGATATTATGAACGCATATACCAATGCATGGTATGACATTTATACGCATATGCATGACATTATAAAAATGAAATGATTCACAGAGCTATGAAGACGTACATGTCGAGTCTTTTACTCTATGTTTCTCTCACGTCTATTATTTACTGATTTTCATTCCTCACATACTCAGTACATTATTTGTACTGACGTACCTTTTGCCTGGGGACTCTGCGTTTCATGCCCATGGGTCTCGATAGACACGTCGAGAGTCCTCCAAGTAGGCGATCAGCTCAGTGGAAGATGTTGGTGCACTCTATTTGTTCCGGAGTTGCTTGCTTGGTCAATATGATTTAGATGTGTATTGTTTGGTATGGCAGGGCTCTGTCCCAACCTTTATGACAATTATGTATTCTTAGAGGCTTGTAGATAGATGACATGTATATGAAAGGTTGTATGGCCTTATCGGCCTATGTTCAGTGTACGAGTGATCGTTTTGGGTCTTATAGGCCAGCATGTCATATGTATAAGTTTATTCCTTCATGCTTTACTCCGGTTTATTTACCTATGATGGAATGATATGAAAGATATGTTATGATTGGTACTCGGTTGAGTAAGGTACTGGGTGCCCGTCGCGGCCCATCTGTTTGGGTTGTGACATCCACTTATTGTTCTGTTATAATCTTCATGCTCATCATGCTGTATTCTGAGTTCTGTTCCACTTAATGTTCGGCTATAAGTCTTCATGATTCATCATGTTATATTCTCCTGAGTTCTGTTACTCTGTATTTAGGTTCTGCTATAGTATTCATGCTTAACATGCAACACCCTTCTAAGTTCTTCTATCCGACACTTAGGCTTTTTTGTCCATCATGCCATACTCTTTGAGTTCTATTATTGTTACATTTCGCATTTTTGTATGTTAAAGTTTCGTCATAAGTTAATCGACGTGGGCTCGGGAATGCGATTATTTTTGAGGTTATAAATATTTATGCTATTTATAACAGGTGATAAGTAAGTACCGTGAAGGTTAAAGGGTAAACAAATCAAAGAAAATGAGTTTTGTTGAAGGTTCTCAGTTTGGGATAAAATACGGTCCAAGCTATAATACCCCATATTTATGGACTAGTGCCATACAAGCTACCACATGACCATGATAGTAAGATATATAATGTATGTTAAAATTGATTTGTATTTTAAATAAATTAGGATAATACCTAATTATGTTGGTAAGGGGTTAATTATTAATTTTAGTTAAAAATTAATAAATTAATTAGATATTAGTGACATAATTCTTTGGTGAAAACATCACCCCACGTGGCAGCAAGGGGATTATAATTGCTAAAGACCAAATGGTGACTCTTGGTTCATGTGACTACGTGGCATATTTAGGGGATTTTTGGGCAAAAGTAATCCACAAAAGTGGGACCCACAACCCACAATTTTAAGAGATCTTCCTACATCATTAAGTGGGATGGGCTTGTTTGCTAAGTAACGGATGAAGTCACAAAATGGAATTCATATGAAACTGCATAATACTATAGCAACGTGAGATTGCGATTCTAAGGGAGTACGGTACAATCTTTCTCAATAATATCATACAAATTTTTCCCTACTTCGATCTCGTCGTTACGTGTTTTGTCACGGTTGGCATGTGTTAAAGGGATTGCCAAGAGAATCAGCTCCGGTATATTAAGGCTATCCCTTCTTTCCTTTTGGCATGATCCCTATGATACAAATGAAACGAGCAAACGCACAACTTTCATAAATGCCTCTATTCATAGAAGCACTAGGGGTACCTATGTTCTTGATTCCCCATGTGTCTTATTATTATATCTTCTGTTCGTGGGTCTCAGAAAAATATGTAGTTGATAAAATTTATCCGAAGGGATATTGATTTTATGACATTCCGAGTGATCTTATCGACTTACTATTCATTACATTCATTTATACATGCACATTGACCCATGATCAGATGGCATTATATTCATATATAAATATGTATATGGGGTATGAGGAAAGGTTACGGCATTTTATGCGCAGCACCACCTAATTAGTTGGTATACGTTGATGATTTTGCCCATTAAGGCTGAGATGATATGACGAATGCCCGAGTCCTACCTGTCGTACACCCCTAAGCATGCGTCTAAGATATAAACATGAATTATGGGTAGGTCATGAATAACATCTATCAATAAACTGCTGAATCACGTGAATAACATACATGAGGAAAACATGTCTAAAAAATACATATATACATATACATGCGGAATACGGTAGGGCGAGCTGACAAGGCTACTATAGACAACTATATATCCAAAACTAGAAGCCGACAAAGCCACATACTATCCAACTATGTACAGACCTCTAATAGAGTGTACAACTGTATAAAGGATAAGACTAGGCCCTCATACCGATATATGTATACAAACATATCGTACCAAAACCCAAAAGTAACTACGGATCAAATGGAGCACACCAACTCTCGTTGAACAAGGATCCTAAGAAGGGGGGCCGTCAGCCTATCTACCTGTACCTGCGGGCATTCGTCATTTCCCATGGGTTCGTGTCATGACAAAAGTGGTATCAAAGAAGTTATGTCCTAGGGTTGTCTACAGACCGTGTCTAGTAGAGTCTTGTTTATGAGTGTGTTGTGCACCACATTTATAAACAAGAGGCTACATGACATATATGATGTTATCCTCCCTTCTTAGCTTAGATCGTGCAATATAAGGATTCATTTTCCTAATGATATGTTATGTTTTCAGCGATCCCTACAAAGGCTACAGCCGCCCAGAAGGGCAAGTCCGTGGCTGATGAAACTACTAGTCGAGCATCACGAGTTACTAGGGATCAGGGAGAGTCTCATAGTGAGATTCCATCTCAAACTTCACATACCACGCCTTCTCCAGAGGAGCTCCGAGGGGCACCAGCTCCAGCGCCTGGCCCTGTACACCCATCTCCTCAGCTAGATGCACCACGTCAGGAGGTGAGAGATGTTATTTAGCTATTGACTCGATTAGTAGCCGCACAATCTCGGTGTCAGGAGGTAGGTATTGGTCATGCAGACAGGGCCATCAGTGCGAGGGTTCATGGTTTTATTAATTTGGACCCTCCAGTATTCACTGGAGCTGATCCAAACGAGGACCCTCAGGTATTCACTGGAGCTGATCTAAATGAGTCAGTTGAGCTAGCTTCCTATAGACTTCAGGATGTCGCAGTTAATTGGTACGAGTGTTGGGAGTTGTCCAGAGGTGAGGATGCCCCTCCAAGGGTATGGCAGGAGTATACAGAGGCTTTTCTTCGTCATTATCTGCCACCAGAACTTAGACGGGCCAGAGTTTATAGGTTCCTGACACTTCACCAGGGTAATATGAGTGTTCGGGAGTACAACCTTCAGTTTGATTCTTTGTCAAGGTATGCTCCCACTATTGTAGATATGATGGTAGATCGGGTTCACCAGTTCGTGATGGGGTTGGAGTCGTACCTGCCTAATGACTGTCTGTTGGTTTCACTTCAGCCAGGCATGGATATTTCTCGTATTCAGGTATACACTCAAGGTGTAGAGGAGCATAAGGAAAAGCAGAGGGCTGATCGTGAGCATGATAGGATCCATAGTAAGAGAGCGAGATCTTCGGGTCCTTCTGGTGAGTTTCGAGGTGGTTAGAGAAAATGATACCCGAGGTATCTAGCCCATCCACCGGCTAGCGCACCCCCTCGTTCCACATATTTAGGGACTAGTTAGAATTCAAGGGCCTCTAGTTCTAAGTATTGTAACACCCCGTAAAATTTCGAAGTACTTAAGCTCTATTAAGAAAGTTGATGTGCGCTAATTATATTATTTTTTGTGTAGAGAAGGACTATTACATGAATGATATCAATTGATCATGATAATATATGTATGATGTGCATTAAGAATGGTTTGTGGTCTAAGAAGAGCCCCAAGGCTAAGTTGAAAATGTTATTATGGGATAAAGTTTCAAGTGAGTACGCACAAGATCCTACTTCAAATGTATGTTGCTACCGAACTATAACTACTTAGGAGATGATATACCTATCAAATTAAATCCCTTTGAGTCTAGTTTCGAACGCTTCAAACCTTTTAGCATTTGGACACTTCTACAAGAAGTTATGGCCAAATTACCAAAGGCTGGAAAAATGAGATTTTGCGACAAATTCTACGATTGCAGAATAATTATTCGATCGGGAAAGTGCTTTTGCGACCGCAAAACTGGTTGCAGAATGGACCAGTACAGTCCAGGTTTTGGCACCGATTTTGCGGCGCATTTTGCGACCCGAATAGCCATTCTACGGTCCATTATGCGACCGCAGACTTGATTTTAAAGGGTTAATTTTTCTATTTTTATAACCCGACCCCAATTTGATCAATAGGCTTTGGGGCTTATTTTGGGGCAATTATCTGAGATTTTTAGAGAGAAGTGAGAGTGTCCTAGAGAGTGAAAGTAGATGAAGTGTTTTGTTCATCAAGATCTTGCCCAAACTTTGAAATCCAACAAGGAAATCTCACAAGATCTTCATCTAAGAGGTAAGGTTCCATACCCTAGTTTTCAATTTTGAATTTGGGTAAAAGATGGTTGATTGGGAGTATGATTCTTGGGTGTAAGAGTATTATTTATAAATTCTTGTACTAATAAGGTTTGTGGAAAGATGTTTGAGCTCAAATAAGTAAAGATTGAGTTGTGGAGTGAATGAAATCTTGTAGAAGAACCTTGTAGTTAAATTTTGCACACCTAGTGTTTGATAAAATGTTGAAGTGAGCTAAGACCATGCATATCTTCCTAATTATGGTTCAATTTTGTTATGTCTCAAAATAGATTTAGATTTCTAGAATTTACGGAATGTTGTAGTAATTTAAGGAAAGCTCAAAGCGAGGTATGTTTGCTAAACTTATTAACTAGAATTGAATTCCATGATGTTCTTGTAAGTCCCAAGTTATTCTTTATAAATCAACTATTCCGAATAAACTTTGTGTTGAAAGGTGTATATTCAACATGTGTTCCGGATGCTCTTATCATATGATGTTATCCTTCGGGACTGTGTTCAAAGTATGAGTTGGGTATAGAAATATTATGACTCCAATTAGTGTTTCAAGTTAAGGCTATTATGCCAAATTGTGTAAGAAGTCTCAATGTGCTTAAGACTCTTAATTTCTCATAGGTGTACTCAAAGTCGTGATTAGAGATTCTTTGTTGTCGATAATCTATAAAGATGCTTGAAAGTAAAAGTAGTGAGTTGGGGATATAAAGTGTAGACACCATGCCAAGAATGAAAGTTATGTTTGTGGCCAATAAAGCCAATGAAATGAAATGATGTGTGAAATATTATGAAATGAGCCTTGATTCAATAATTGCAAATTGACTCCGAAAATAGAATTACCCAAAAGCTTATGTACTCAAGTCATGTCCAAATGTGGTTGTTCCAACTAATGCTACGCTTCGTAAGTATTCCAATGTGTTTTAAGCCTTTACATATTTATGAGTCGAAATTGTGTACTGCTCTTTTGGGGAAAGGACTTTAAGAATATTCTCTATGTTGATGTTTATGATGATGAGTCTTGAAAGTAATGAAATGAAAGTATGGAATATAAGATACGGCCACCGTGCCATGAATGAAGAATAATATGTATGGCAAAAAGGGAGCCAATGAAATAATGATGCTTTAAGTAATTGAAAGTACTAATGGAGTGATAGTATGAACATAAAATGTGGTTGTTTGCCTAAATGAGAATTATGAGGTGTTGTATGTCCCAATGGTTTCAGCTATAGTTGTATGCTTTTGAAATAATGTATGTAAATGACTTCGATGTTAAGTCCTCAAGAAACATGAACTTAGCCATTGACCTCAAGATGTCAAGTGAGTGAATAATGAGATGAAAGGGAGATATCCTATGCTAAATGATGATGAACCTTAAGAAAAGAAATTGGGATCATGTGCCGTTGAAATTGACTTATTGATTCACCATGCATGTGCTAATGTAATGAGCTATGTTTCTCCATGATGAGCGTGAACATGAAGTGTTCCAATGATCCGGGAACTTACGACCTTAATGTAATGTTAATCATGTCGCTTTGAGATTATTTATGGTTATGTGCATAATGATGTGTATTAACCCTACGGACGGGATATGAAACGCATAGGTGTATAATATGTGAATCCTATGGATGGTCTATAAAACACATAGGTGTATTGTGTATGAAATCCTATGAATGGTCTATGAAAGGCATAGGTGTATTGTGTATGGAATCATATGAATGGTCTATGAAATGCGTAGGTGTATTGTGTATGAAATCCTATGAACGGTTTATGAAATGCATAGGTTTATTGTGTATGAAATCCTGTGAACGGTCTATGAAATACATGGGTGTATTGTGTAAGTAAACACTATGAACGGGCTATGAAACGCACATGTGTATCATATTGATATGTGAATCCTATGAACGGTCTATGAAATGCATAGGTGTATTGTGTATGAAATCCTATGAACGGTCTATGAAACGCATAGGTGTATTGTGTATGAAATCCTGTGAACGGTCTATGAAACGCACATGTGTATTGTGTAAGTAAACACTGTGAATGGACTATGAAATGCACCGGTTTATCGTATGGTATATGTGAATCCTATGAACAGTCCATGAAATGCATAGGTGTATTGTGTATGAAATCCTATGAACGGTCTATGAAACGCATATGTGTATAATATGTGAACACTAAGGACGGTCTATGAAACACATAGGTGTAATCTGTATGAAATTCTATGAATGTTCTATGAAACACATAGGTGTATAATATGCTATGTGAACACTAAGGACGGTTTATGAAATGCATAGGGGTAAGATAAGGGAGGGATATGGACGGTCTAGTAAGACGTATTGTTAACGCAGACATTATGTGCCATTTTCATTTGCCTTATTTGTACATGTTATTTCAATTACTTCATATTATGTATTCCACGCATAGTTCATATGGCTCAGTTAATCCTAAACGAAGTTTAAAAATGATGTAAGCATAACGAGACTTGAAATGTGAATCTATGGGATATTTCATAGTTCTTGATGTACTTCGTATGCCTCTCATTTGAATTACTATGATTTTGTATGTTGTCCTGTTTGCCTTACATGCGAGTACTATTCCACATGTACTCAAGTCCCTTTTGTCGGGGGCGCTGCATCTTTTAATGGATGCAGGTATACTTCTAGAGGATGATATGGATCTTTGGTAGGGGATCTTCTGCGTAGCAGATTAAGGTGAGCTCGCTACAATTCCAGTGGGCATTCGAGTCTAGTTGGTTTTATGTAATTAGGTATCTATTGTTATAGAAGCTCCATGTACATTGTGGGCCATGTAATTAAAGATTTGACTTTTGTCATGTATTTATGTTCACAGTATTTACAACTATTTATAGAGCTGTGTAACCACCACGAGAAATAAAATATGGGCCATTGAGCCAAGTGTATTTAATATGAAGGTCAAGATCTTATTATGTTGTGGTAAATCATGCATGAGTAATGATGAGAGGTTAATGTAAATTAGGCTTGGTCTACTGGGTTTACTCGGTTGAGCGCCGATCGCGCTCTTCGATTTCGGGGCATGACAAGTATAGGGGTGAGTCAAGTCAGATGAGGCCGCCCATGCCACGATGTGCTAAGTGTGGTAAGCAGCATGTCGGGCAGTGCCTTATGGGGTTGGGTGTTTGTTATACTTGTGGTTATCCAGGCCACGCTATGAGAGATTGTCCGACGAGAGGTGGTGCAAACATAATTCAGCCAGTGGGATCTGTAGCTGGTTCATCATCATCAGTACTCCCCCCTGGTCAAGGTTCACAAGCACCAATGGGTCGCGGTAGAGGCAGAAGTAGAGCATCTAGCTCGAGTGGTCCTCAGAACCGCATTTATGCATTAGCATGTTGATAGGATCAGGAGTAGTCACCTGATGTTATTATAGGTATATTATCAGTCTCCTCATATGATGTATGTGCATTGATTAATCCAGGTTCAACCTTATCGTTTGTCACTTCGTTAGTTGCTAGTAAGTTTGGGATATAACCTGAGTTGATTAAACCCTTTGAGGTATCCACACCTGTTGGGGAACCAGTGATATCTAGACGAGTATATAGAGACTATATAGTAGTAGTTCATAGTTGTTCTATAGTAGCAGACCTGATTGATTTAGATATGGTAGAATTTGATGTTATAATGGGTATGGATTGGTTGGCTTCTTGTTATGCTAACGTTGATTGTAGATCAAAGATTGTTTGGTTCAAGTTTCCAGGGGAGCTTGTTTTGGAGTGGAAAGGTAATACGGCATCGCCAAGAGGTAGGTTTATTTCCTATCTCAAGGCAAGGAAGATGATCATAAAGGGCTATATTTATCACTTAGTTCGGGTACAGGATGTGAAAGTAGAGTTACCAACCGTTCAATATATTATTGTGGTTAATGATTTTCCCGATGTTTTTCTCGATGAGCTTCCGGGTCATCCGCCTGAGCGAGAAACATATTGCCAGATACTCAACCAATATCTATTCCTCCCAATAGAATGACACCTGCAGAGCTAAGAGAGTTGAAGGAACAACTAAGGGACTTGCTTGAAAAAGGCTTTATCAGACCTAGTACATCACAATGGGAAGCACCTATGTTATTTGTGAGGAATAAAGATGGTTCCTTGCGGATGTGTATTGATTATAGATAGTTGAATATGGTGACAATCAAGAATAAGTATCCTCTCCCGATGATTGATGATCGATTTGATCAGTTGCAAGGTGCCAAGTATTTCTCGAAGATAGACTTGAGGTCCGGATACCATCAGGTAAGGGTTAAGGACAAAGATATTCCAAATACATCATTCCAGAGCAGGTACGGGCACTTTGAGTTTTGTCATTCGGTTTGACCAATGCCCCAGCAGCATTCATGGACTTGATAAACCATGTGTTCCGACCCTTTATAGATTTGTTCGTGATTGTATTTATCGATGATATATTGGTTTATTCCCGTTCAGAGGCAAAGCTTGCAGATCATTTCTGTATAGTGCTCAGAGTTCTACGAAAACAGAAGTTGTACGCAAAACTCTCTAAATGTGAATTCAGATTGAATTCTGTAGCTTTCCTTGGGCATATTATTCCAGGTGAGGGTATCCGGGTTGATACCCAAATGATTGAGGTAGTGAAGACTTGGTCTGGGCCCACGACACCGACGAAGGTTCGTAGCTTCCTCTGTTTGGCAGGTTATTATAGGAGATTCGTAGAGGGATTTTTTTCTCTTTCAGCACCATTGACAAAGTTGACTCAGAAGGGAGCTAAGTTTCAATAGACTGATGCTTGCGAGCCGAGTTTCCAGGAATTGAAGCACAGATTAACTTTAGCACCGGTTATAACACTTCTAGAGGGAGCTGATGGTTATGCTATCTATTGTGATGCTTCGAGCGTTGGATTGGGTTGTGTAGTGATGCAGCATGGCAAGGTTGCAGCTTATGCTTCTAGACAACTAAGAAAGCATGAGAATAATTACCCGACCCACGAGTTAGAGTTAGCCGTGGTGATTCATGCACTAAAGATGTGGAGGCACTATTTGTATGGCATTCATGTTGACATCTATACGGATCATAAGGGCCTTCAGTATATCTTCAAGAAAAAGGAACTGAATTAAAGCCAAAGGAGATGGTTGGAGCTACTAAAAGACTATGACGTTGATATTTTATACCATCCGAGGAAGGCAAATGTAGTAGCCGACACCCTCAGCCATAGATCTTTGGCTAGCCTGTCATATTTACAGCCAAAGAAGAGGGGGATATCCTATGAGATTCATCAGCTAGCTAGTCTTGGAGTTCAATTTCTGGACTTAGGTGATATCGGAGTTACTATTCAGGACACGGCAACATCCTCTTTAGTAACTAAAGTGAAGGAACTCCAGTACGAAGATCCTATGTTAGCTCTTTATAGGGATACAACCCCTCA
This sequence comes from Nicotiana tomentosiformis, assembly GCF_000390325.3. NCBI lineage: Eukaryota > Viridiplantae > Streptophyta > Magnoliopsida > Solanales > Solanaceae > Nicotiana > Nicotiana tomentosiformis. Next base: position 43,812,696 of record NC_090822.1, read on the forward strand.
AAAGGAGAAGGCACCATTTGAGATAACAGGAGATGGAGTCCTCAGATATTGAGGACGATTATGTGTCTCTAATGTTGCAGGGCTGCACCGGTAGGTTATGGGAGAGACTCACTATTCTCGTCATTCTGTCCATCCAGGAGCAATAAAGATGTATCATAATATCAGGAAAATATATTGGTGGGATGGAATGAAAAAGGATATAGCGGAGTTTGTTGCTCAGTGCCCTAACTGCTAGCAGGTTAAGATTGAGCATCATAAACCCGGTGGATAATTGCAGGCTATAGAGATTCCGACTTGGAAGTGGGAAGTAATTAATATGGATTTCATCATAGGCTTACCTCGAACCCAGCGTAAGTTTGATTCTATATGGGTGATTGATGATAGACTTAAGAAATCAGCCCATTCTCTGCATGTTAGGACTACGTATTCAGCAGAGGATAATGCAAGGCTTTACATTAAGGAGATAGTACGACTTCATGGTGTCCCTATATCTATTATCTTGGATAGAGGTGCTCAGTTTACAGCTAATTCCTGGAGGTCCTTCCAAAAAGAATTGGGGACTCAAGTAAATCTTAGTACAACATTTCAGCCCCAAACAGACGGACATGCTGAGCGTACTATTCAGACACTTGAGGATATGCTACGGGCTTGTGTGATAGACTTTAAGGGTAGCTGGGATGATCATCTTCTGCTTGTTGAGTTCGCGTATAATAATAGCTATCATTCCAGTATTCAGATGGCTCCATACGAAGCTCTTTACGGATGGAAGTGTAGGTCACCTATCAGATGGTTCGATATTGGGAAAACTAAGTTAGTAGGACCAGAGTTGGTACAACAGGCAATCGAGAAGATTTAAGCTTATACAGGAAAGGCTATTAGCAGCTCAAAGCCAGCAGAACTCTTATACGGATAATCGACGACAAGACTTGGAGTTTCAGGTTAACGACTGGGTATTCCTAAAGGTATCACCGATGAAAGGTGTTATGAGCTTCGGTAAGAAAGGAAAACTTATCCCTTGGTACATTGGACCATATAAGATCATACGCAAGGTAGGCCAGGTAGCATATGAGTTAGACTTGCCTTTTGACTTGGAGTCTATACATCCAGTCTTTCATGTGTCTATGCTCCGTAAGGGTATCGGAGATCCTTCTAGAATCGTGCCAGTTGATAATGTTCAGGTCACAAAGCAGTTATCTTATGAGGAAACTCCCATTGCTATACTAGATAGACAGGTTCGGAGATTGAGGACTAAAGACGGAGCTTCGGTGAATGTACTTTGGAGAAACAATAATGTGGAAAAAATGACTTGGGAAGCGGAAGAAGACATGAAGTCTAGGTATCCCCACTTGTAACCTCTTCCAGAGGAGGATCCGACTGAGACATCACAGCCATATAGTGCGTGTATGGATTCTTGTGTTAGTTATTGTCATTGGTCCTGTGAAGCCTTTGTCGTTATTGACGATTATGTCCCTATGTGGCATTGAGTTATTGAGTTTTCTACAAGAAGGGTTAGTAGAAGTACTGTTACAAAGGAGACTCTGCCAAAATTTATATAGATCCCAGGGAGTTAAACATTCGAGGACGATACAAATGAAAATGAGTAAGTACCGTGAAGGTTAGAGGGTAAACAAATCAAAGAAAATGAGTTTCGTTGAAGGTTGTCAATTTGGGATAAAATATTGTCCAAGTTATAATACCCCGTATTAATGGACTAGTGCCATACAAGGTACCACATAACCATGATAGTAAGGTATATAAAGTATGTTAAAAGTTATTCGTATTTTAAGTAAATTATGATATTACCTATTTATGTTCGTAAGGTATTAATTATTGATGTTAGTGGGAAATTAGTAAATTCATTAGAAATTAGTGACATAAATCTTTGGTGAAAACATCACCCCACGTGGCAGCAAGAGGATTATAATTGCCAAATACCAAATAGTGACTCTTGGTTCATGTGACTAGGTGGCATATTTAGGGGATTTTTGGGCAAAAGAAATCCACAAAAGTGGGGCCCACAACCCACAACTTTAAGAGATCTTCCTACATCATTAAGTGGTATGGGCTTGTTTGCTAAGTAACATATGGAGTCTCAAAAAGGAATTCATATGAAAATGCATAATACAATAGCAGTGTGAGATTGCGATTCTAAGGGAGTACGATACAATCTTTCTTATGAATATCATACAGATTTTTCACTACTTCGATTTCGTCGTTACGTGTTTTGTCGCGATTGACGTGTGTTAAAAGTATTGTCAAAATAATTGGCTAAGGTATGTTAAGGCTATCTCTTCTTTCTTTTTGGCATGATCCCTATGATACAAATGAAACGAGCAAACGCACAACTTTCATAAATGCCTCTATACATAGAAGCACTAGGGGTACCTATGTTCTTGATTCCCCATGTGTCTTATTATTATATCTTCTGTTCGTGGGTCTCAGAAAAATATGTAGTTGATAACATTTATCCGAAGGTATATTGATTTTATGACAATCCGAGTGATCTTATCGACTTACTTTACATTGCATTCATTTATACATGTACATTGACCCATGATCGGATGGCGTTATATACACATATAAATATGTATATGGGGTATGAGGAAATATTACAATGTTATATACGCAGCACCACCCGATCAGTTGGTATACGTTGATGATTTCGCCCATTAAGGCTGAGATGATATGATGGGATGCCCTCAGAGGCTTGATGACATTACGTATGCATATACCTATGCATGATATGACATTTATATGCTCATGCATGACATTATAAATATTTCAGGATTCACAAAGTTATTTAGGCTTACAGGAGGATTCCTTTACTCCATACTTCTTTTATGTCTTCTATGTACTGATTTTCATGCCTTACATACTCGGTACATTATTCGTACTGACGCCCCTATTTCCGGGGGCCTGCGTTTCATGCCCGTAGGTGCAGGTAGACAGGCCGACGGTCCGCCTTCTTAGGATCCTTGTTTAGCGAGAGTTGGTGTGCTCCATTTGATTCTGAGCTGCTTTTGGGTTTTCGTGCGATATGTCTATATACATATATGGGTATGACACGGCCTTTTCTTGTCCGTTATATAGTTGTACACTCTATTAGAGGTCTGTAGACAGTCATGTATAGTTGGATAGTATGTGGCCTTGTCACATTCTAGTTTTGGATATATAGTTGTCTATAGTAGCATTGTCGTCTCGCCCTACCATATTCCGCATGTATATGTATATATGTCTTTTAGACATGCTTTCCTCACGTATGTTATTCATGTGATTCAGCTGTTTATTGACAAATGTTATTCATGCACTACTCTTAATTCATGTTTATATCTTAGACGCATGCTTAGGGGTGTTCGACAGGTAGGACTCGGGCACTCGTCATTGCCCATCAGTTCGGTTCGTGTTAATTATGCTACACTTAAGGTTGTTGTTGCAGCCTTCATGTCCATCATGCCATATTCTTTGAGTTCTGCTATGCTACACTTAAGGTTGTTATTGCAGTCTTCACGTTTATCATGTCATGTGCTTTTGGGTTCTGTCATTCTACACTCGGGATGTTGTTAGATAACTTTAGCTAGGGTATGTATGAAAATACATAGGATAACCCTGCCTCACTAGGTCAAGGCTTATGAAACCTGAGTGTTCAAAATGCTTTCATAAATGCTTGTTAGTCCTTAAGTATCTTTTGAATCCACATCATGAATTCATTACATCCATGTCTAAATGTTAGCTTGTAAACAATTCTACTGGGATGAATTTTCCTTTGAATATCAATAGTATTTGACATGATTAGTGTATCTCCTGTGAGTCAAACTATAGTTGTGCATGTTGTGGTTGAATGTTGATTATTTTTGTAATCTGAATATGACTCCAACATGTTTACCTATTCAATCTAGTATGTGTAGCTGATTTAATTCTGTTACGTGTGGTGTTTACCCTATCATTAACCCCTAGTGATACTGATAACCTGATTCGTCGATGTTTGGGACTCATCTTTGTCTTGTGAGGTGATAATCTTGATTGAAATCTCTATATATGTGGAAGTTTGGCACGAATCTTTGTTTATCCCTCATGACTTCATATTCTGAAGACAGTTTTGGAAATTATATTCAGTCTTTCTTTCCCTTGTTATTCTTGATTGTATCTGGTATAAAGGAAACCTTCAATTATTACTGGTTGAGTGCAATAACTTGCTAGTGTCATTGTCTGAATCAGTACTAAGGATCCCAATGGATTCAGATAATGTCATTAACTTAGGTGTATGCTCATGATAGTGTATGATGCCAAACTAATATGTGATCAATGTAAAGGCATTAGTATCTGTATCCTAAAGCTGTTACAATTCCAAACTATGTGCCTTATTTATTTGTGAGATGTATGATTCCTAATGTCTAATTTTTTGCAATAACGGCATAAGTGTACATGTTGTTATATGTGCTTAGAAGTCTAATTTTCAAAACCTGTTCAAATGTGTGCTTCACTCACTTAGTATAGGGACTGTTTCTATGTGTCTATTTCGGTATTATTCTGCTAAGGAAAGTAGGCTTCTGTGGTAGGAAATGTCATAGTGGTTGGTTTGCATTGAAAGGGCCTCATTGGCATTCAAACCTATAGGGAAGAGTTAGTCGTTGGCGGTTAAAGGCATTTGGGAGTAGATTTTAACTTTAGGTTGGGCTGCGATCTCCGGCACAAGCATTTCCCTGGGCCTTCAGACCCTTGGAAACTTTGAAGTGTCGGGGGATTCATAGGGGGCGTCGGACTTGAGTAGAACCCTCACCTTAGCCTTTAATTCATTGACACTTATTACTCTCTTTGGGCTTGGTGTTTAATGGAAACGAAAAGTATTCAAAGTGGATCATTCCATATACACAACCCCCACATTAGCATGATTCCCTTAGCATTTAGATACTGTCAGTAACCTTTTCTTTTAATCTTTGCATAGTATGATTCCCTTAAAATTTAAACACTGTCATTGATTTCTCTTTAGTCTTTCTTTATGAATTTTATATATGGATATGTATATAATACTTTTATTCTAATGATCTTCTCTTTTATTTTTGGGCATGTACGATGATGTCATGACCAAAACTTAGCCTAATGTGATATTAGGCAAGCCAACACCTCAAAATATTTCCAACACTTTTAAGTGAAAATTTAAAATAACACAGGTTTAAATAATTAAATCTCTCATAAACTGGAATGAAAGTCAAAAACCCAATACGGAAATTTCCAAAACTACGGTGTCACTGAGTACATGAGCGTCTACATAACATGAGTCTGCAAAAAATGTCTATGAAAAACTGAAACTAAATACATAAAGCTGAAAGATATGGAGGGAGAGTAAAGGTGTGCGAACCCCGGGAAGCTACTTCTCCGAATGATCAAGATGCTCAAATAATCAGCACCCGCCGTGTTCAGAAACACCTGGATCTACACATGAAGTGGAGGGTGTAGCGTGAGTACAACCAACTCAGTAAGTAGCAACACTAACTTTTGGACTGAAAGTAGTGACGAGCTTCATGGACACAGTTCAATTACAGGAAATACAATTCAGGAAAATATGCATGCTTTCAAGTTCGACATTTGAAGTCAAAATAATTAATTGATGTCAAGTTCAATTGAAACTATAGTTCAATTGAAACCGGATATAGTATCTCTCAGAAACTACATGACAGTGATATATGCCAACTGAAGTACACAGAAATGAAATCAAGTGTAGTTTCTCAGAGAAACAGTCACTCAGTCCTCCCATTCACTCAACCTTACAATTACTCCTTTCTCACAGTCACTCGGCACTAGCGCTCGGCACTCGCACTCAGTAGGTACCTACTCTCACTGTGGGTGTGCAAACTCCAGAGGGGCTCCTTCGGCCCAAGCGCTATAATGAGCCAATCGTGGCATATATCAATAAAAAATGATGCGGCATGTAACTCGATCCCAATAAATATCCAAACAATCAGGCCCTCGTCCTCACTCAGTCGTCAATCTCTCCTGTCTCTCGGCCTCTCTATAATCATGATTATCAGCCCAAACATTGATGATATGATGTATTAATAAAAAACAACAGAGAATGAGATATAATATGCGAGTAAAAGCTGTGACTGAGTACATAGTGGCAATTTAACCAATAATTTAGCATGTAACACGACCACAGGGTCCATACAGTATCAACACATAGCCTAAGCATGATTTCTAACATGATTTGCAATTCAATTTCTATAACGCATGGAGAATATACGGATAACAATAGATTATTCAACTATAGAGTTCCATGGAACTGACCGAGTCACAATTACTATGGTGCACGCCCACATGCACGTCATCTAGAATATGCGTCACCTCAACACCAATCACATGAAACATAGTTCGGGGTTTCATACCCTCAGAACCAAGTTTAGAACTGTTACTTACCTCAAACCGTGCAAATCCATACTCCAACATGCCCTTGCCTTGCGAATCAACCTTCAAATTCCTCGAATCTAGCCACAAACAGTTCGATACAATCAACACGAGCTGAAGGAGTCATTTCCATAAGAAAATACTAAGTTATTAATCAAAAGTCAAAAAGTCAACTCAAAAGCCAACCCCTGGGCCCACGTCTCGGAATACAATAAAAGTCACAAAATCCGAAAACCTATTACGCTATGAATCCAACCATACCAAACTTACCAAAATCCAACACCAAATCGACACTTAAATAACCAATTTAAACTCTCAAAATCCATAGCCTCAAACTCCCAAATTACACCTCAAAACCACACAATCTAGGTGGGAAAATCAATGGGAAAACATAATTATTGCATAAATTTCACTTCAAGTGACTTACCTCATGAAACCCCTCGAAAATCCTCTCGAATAGAACTTAATCCCGAGTAATCCCGAGCTTGAAATGTTCAAAATGAAGAAAACCACGGAACCCTCATTTTTAATACACTGCCTAGGCCTTCTCGCACTTGCGACAACTTACCCGCTTCTTCGGTGTCGCAGAAGCGACCCTTCTCCCGCTTCTTCGTGTTCCTCTGCTCTTACGGACTGTGATTCCGCTCTTGCACACTCGCTTCTGCGAGCCACACTGCCGCTTCTACAGACCCAGCCCCCATTTACATTTTCACTTCTGCGCTCCAGTCGCCGCATCTGCGGCCACGCTGGTGCGGAAAGTTCCCTTGCACATGCGACCAATGCACCCTCTCCCTACAAAATTGCATCTGCGCTTCCTCAGCCCGCACCTGCGACTAAAGCTCAGCAGGTGCGTTTATGCCAGAAGGCTTGAGCTACAACACCCCTTTTAACTCCAAACTTGATCCGAAAATCATCCGAACTCAACCCGAGGCTCCAAGTATCTCCACCAAGAATACCAACAAGTCCTAAACAAGGTACGAACTTAGTCGAGCCCTCGAATCACATCAAACAACATCAAAAACACAAATCGTACTACAACTCAAGCCTATTGAAACTAAAGAATTCCAATTTCTACAAATGTTGCGGAAACCTATTTAATCACGTCCGATTGACCTCAAATTTTTCACACAAGTCACAAATGACACCATGGACCTAATCCAACTCCCGGAACCCTATTCCAAGCCCGGTATCCACAAATTCCACTCTCCGTCAAACTTTTAAATTTCCAACTTTTGCCATTTCAAGCCTAATTCAACTACGGGCCTCCAATTTACAATACAGACACACTTCTAGGTCCAAAATCACCCAAAGAAGCTAACAGAACCATCAAAACGCTATTCCAGAGTCGTCTACATATAAGCCAACATTCGGTCAACCTTTTCAACTTAAGTTTCTAACCTTGAGACTAAGTATCTCAATTTATTCTGAAACCTCTCAGGACCCGCAACAACTACCCCAACAAGTCACATAACAACAATTAAGCAGGGAATGAACAATAAATGGGGGAACGGGGCTACAACTCTCGAAATGACTGGCTGGATCGTTACTAATGATTTGGGCCTGTTTAGTTCTTTAAGAACTCAAGCCCAAGTCTAGCTCTACTATGGTCCAAAAGTCTGTCGTTGCTCGTCATTATTACTGCTGGGCCTGCCTTTTGAGGCCCAGACCTCCAAGAGTAATTTTTTTCCCTCTTCTTTACTTATTGTCTTTGTTATTCTTCAGTTGCACTATGTCATTGCACATTATTATTTGTCCTGTTGTTATATCTCATTATATATATGACAATCATATAATGGATTGAATGTTTATCCTTATATTTTAATTCATAAAATAACTTACGCAAGCCTTAAATAACTTAGGATTATAAAGAAGCCTTAGTTAGTAATTAGTTCTATAACCACTAATCACGAGCTTGTTTTCAATTCATTATGCCTCGCTAACCTTCCCCTTAACGATTTTTGAAGTCCAAAAGCTTAACAAAGGTTGAAGCCCTCTTATCAAAGAGAAAAACAGAATTGTCGCGATTTAATCTTCCAAAAAGGGAATCAACTATTTCGAAGGATTAAGGTGCTGCTGCCCTAAAACAAAGGCTTTCAAACAATTTTCTACATCAAAAACCAAGGTATATCTTAGGATCTTCTTCAAAACACTTTCACCACAATAGAATAACATGAACCTCCATAATTTAGGAAACAAAGTGCTTTGATTTGGCTTCCACTTCACATTTATACAAACGTTCCATCTTTTAAAGTTCCTTTTTTCTTCAAGTATATATATATATATATATATATATATATATATATATATATATATACTAACACTAATTTCCCAAAGGCTTTTTCTTTAAATCCATCTTTTAAAACCATACTCTTTCTTTATAGATATATATCCTAATATTATGGTAAGTTATACTCTTTTGAACACTAGTTAAAGCTTAGTACAAATAATTAGTTCGAATCTAGTCTAAGTCCTATGAGGCTACCTTGGGTAGATTTTAAGGAATGCCTAACACCTTCCCCTTAGAAGAACAAGAACCCTTACCCATAATCTCACTGGTTAGCAGACCAGTAAGGAATATAACCTTTAGTAATTAAATAGGTACCCTAGTAAACCTTTAAATATTAGGTGACGACTCTCTTTCATTAATAACTAAGAAACCACGAGTAGAATCTTGTTTTGACTAGTGAAAAATAGGGTACAACATGAGGTCGTGAGTAGTTTCATATGATATATTATGACTTGAGTGTATGGTCAGTTTTAATTTTCGAGCGGCTCAGGATTGATTTTGATGAATGATTCTCATTTAGAATCTTTAAGTTTGAAGAGTTGACCAAGTTTGAGTTTTGAGTATTTGACCTCGGATTGGAATTTTGATAGTTATGTTTCTGAATGTTTCTATAAGGTTTCAACTCTATTTGGCAATTTGAAGGTTTGAAAAATTTATAGATTTGACCGGGAGTTGAATTCAATATTATCTATTTGGGTTGTTGTTCCGTGAGTCGGAATAGGTTCATTATGTCATTAAGAACTTGTGTACAAAATTTGAGGTGATTCCATGTTTTTTGGACGAGTTTGGCGTAAGTTTAGAATTTGGAAATTTGTAATAGTACATTAAGCTTAAATTGAGGTGTGATTCGTGGTTTTGATATTAATTTGTGGGATTTGAGGCCTTGAGTAGATTCGTGTTATATTTTGGGACTTGTTGGTATGTTCGGACGGGATCTCGAGGGACTCGGTTGTGTTTCATATTGATTTCAGACCATTTAGGAGTTTGCACGAGTTGCTGGTTTTCTAGTGCTCCAGTGGAGCTTCGCCATTGTAGGAGCAGAGACACAATCGCTTTGTGTGTTTTGTCTGTTAGTTTGTTGTTCATTGCGTTCACCTGGGATTCATCGCGTTCGCGGATAAGGAAATTGGACTAGAGAGATTTGTACTTCGCATTCGCATAGGCGGTTCGCGATCGTGGTCCAATGACAGGGCTGGGGTATTTGGCAATCTTGTTCGCATGGGGAGCGACATGTTTGCAAAAGTCTGGGCAGTGTGGATCTCTACATTCGCGAGGGAGGTGTCGCGTTCACGATGCGTTGTTAGGCTAGAGGTAGATTTTGCTTCGCTGTCACGAATGTTCAAGCATGATTATGTATAGTACAGCTAGCCAGTGCATTTAAGATTCTATTCGGACTTTGAGTTCATTTTATCATATTTTGAGATTAGGAGCTCGGATTCAGGCGATTTTTCCTATTTGGATTGGGTAAGTGTTCTTGAATCGATTTTAATTACTATTCATGATTCTATATTTGATTTTGGCATTTGATTGGTGAATCTAAAAGAAAAATTAGGGTTATTTTTACCAAACATTTTCTAAGGTGAATATTTGAGACTTGAACATCGATTCATATTCGGAATTGGATGAAACTTGTATGGATGGACTCGCATTCGATTTGGTTATCGGAATTTATGAGTTTTGTCGGGTTTAGGGGTGCGAGCCCGAGGTTGAAATTATGGTTGACTTTGTTTATTTAGTTAAAGATTTGACCTTTATCGTTTGGTTTTGATTCCTATGGCATTATTTGATATTGTTGTGTTGTTTTTAGCTAGTTTCGAGCCGTTCGGACGTTGATTCATGTGGGATGGTGCTTCTGGAGTATTGATTTGGCTTATTGGAGGTGAGTATCTTACCTAAACTTGGTTGAGGCACTAGTTTCCTGAGTTATTTGTGATGTCTACTGCTATGGGTGGCGCACATGTGTGGGGTTGAGCCCATGTGCGTGCACCGGGTATTATTCATGCTCAGGGTAGTGCTTATGCTGTGCAATACCTTGAATTTATTGCTAAGATTCATGATGGTATTTTTCTTATGTTTATACCCCTTTGTGAGCTATTTGAACTGTGTGTGAGGTTACATAGAGGTTAATCTCCTAATTAAACATGATAATTGATACTTTCTTGCTGTAATTTCCTGACTTGAGCTATGGTAGTACACTTTGCACATTCATACACCTTAAAATGTCACTTTTACCAGTCCACGAGTATGAAATTTGATATCCATTGCTCATGTACATGTATTCTTATATATTTGCTTCCTCTGTGATATTGATTGGACCAGTAGTATAGGAATGTGTTGTGTGGTTATGATTATTAGCACGTGAATACACCGTGCGGTTATGATTATTGGTCGTGCAGTGGTGATTATTGGCACATGAATACACCATGCGGTTATGATTATTAGCACGTGAATACGTCGTGCAGTTTTGATTATTAGCACGTGAATATGCCGTGTGGTTGTGATTATTACCATGTGAGTACGTTCTGCGGTTGATATTTATGGCACGTGTTTGTCCGTGCAATGTGTGGATAAGAATCCATAACCCTAGGATCACCCTCTCATGTTTCTCTCTTGTTGGTGTACACGCGGTTTGAGGAATGCTAATTAGTGGTTTTGTTCGGTTATTGTATTTCTGAGGAAATTGGCTAGTGTTTGTTTTGGTTATTGCATTTCGTCTCTACTTGCAATTTTCTCTACTGTATATATGATTTTTCTGCATCTCTTCTCTATTTGCTAGTTTTGGGTCTATGTATGCCTTTATGCATATCTTCTCCATATGCGAATCTGTGTGACTTGACTTGTTTAATCATGTCTATATTCTCTATATGTAACTGTTGAATAATTAATTGAGATTTCACGCATATCTTCTCTATATGATGGATTTTAAATTGTTACCAAGCTGGGCACTTTATCTCATGTGTATCGAGATGACTTTATCATTGAAATATGACTTGATAATAATATTGTTGTATACTTGTGAGATTTATGGACTGAAGAAGTTATTAGCGAGTATCATTTATAATTCATGCCACTTTTAACTCGTCGAGGTTAGTTGCACCTTACGTGCAGATCTTGGAGCTAAGTTGCTATGGATGGCGGAAGATAGCATTAAATATGTACCTGTTTTCTTGATATAACTACCACTTGTCCTTGGTAATTTTAGATTCGTATTCTGTTTATGTATATTCAAAAAAGATGTTGTATTTATTTTCATACCAGCTTTGTACATCTAAGTCATAGTGGCTCATAACTAGTACTACCAATCCTTGGGTTGTTGTATAGAATTCAGTTATTTCACTTATAGATTTTCTATTATGTTTATTAGAGCTGTGTTGACTGTTGTTTGGCTTACCTAGCGGGTTGGGTTAGGTGCCATGATAACTAAATGAATTTTGGGTCGTGATAGTTCTGCAAATCATATCATCCTCAAAACATGCATCAAACACCTCCAAGAAACTCTATCATAGGCCTTTTCCATATAAAGTTTAATTATCACATTTGTTGGCTTTCCTCTCATTCTTATATTAGTGACAATCTCTTGAGTTAGCAATATGTTCTCAAAAATACTTCTCCCATTTATAGAGCCTTATTAGTCAGGAGAGATTGGAGTTGGTAGAATCTTCTCTATCCTATCATGAATCACTTCAAATATTACCTTGTTAATGAAATTACTCACACTAATTGGTCTTATGTCTGAGAAAGTTTGGACCATAGGCATTTTAGGCAACAATACAAGATTAGTGTGTGCGATAGCTTTTGGCAATGAGGCTCCCTCAAACAAAATTCACCAGTATGTTGTATACATCATATCCTACAATATCATAGCATACTTGATAGAGCCTTTCAGTGGAACCATTAGGTCCACTAGCACTTGCACCACTTGAGCCAATGTTGCATTCTTTACCATTCCAATAGTAGGATATTTGCAACTTTCTACTATTCTGGTCAAGTGATACTATAAAAGGAACTATCTTTAACAAGCTAAATTCATGTGGATCTCCCTCTTGAGTGAACTGATGTGGAAAGAATTCAATAGCTGCATTAGACATCAATTCTTGTTGTTCAAGTCAATAACCATCTACATATTGAATTCTCTTCAACGGCAACTTCTGTGTCTTTCCATTAACCTAATTGTGAAAGAAACTAGTGTTCCTTTCACCATGAATAAACCATGCCATTCCAACTTTGCTTCTAATATTGTTCTTCCAAACTCAAATATCCAATAAGTTCAGATTGAACGTATTATATATATATATATATATATATATATATATATATATATATATATATATATATATATAATTTGATCGAATTCAATAGCTACATTAGACATCAATTTTTGGCGTTCAAGCCAACAACCGTCTACATTTTTAATTCTCTTCAACAGCAACTTATGTGTCTTTCCATTAACCTAATTGTGAAAGAAACTAGTGTTCCTTTCACCCTGAATAAACCATGTCATATATATATTGGTATATATAATATTAAGCATATATATATTTTACCTTTATTTGTATAATTGTGTTTTAATATTTGTACAAATATATATTAAAAATTGTAGGTAAAGAAAAACAAATATAGAAAGAAGAGCAAAGAATGCAGAAGCAAAGACAAAGTCCCAAATATGACATTCTCCATCTAGAGGTTTCATCCATGGGAATAGAAAGCTGGAGGAAATTGAGTTGAATAATAGAGGATGGCATCCCATGCCATATTACAAACCAAGGATGACATCCCCATGTTGGTGCTGAAGACTAAGTATGGCATCCAGCGTCCGGGGATAACAACCTTGGAGTTTATGGTTTTTTTCGCTATAAAAAGATGCATGACTTTCAATGGGGTGAGGGGAGACTTAGAGGGTGTTTGGATTAGCTTATTTTAAGTGCTTATTGGATTTTAATATCACGACCCAAAATCTCTACTTATGAATCGTGATGACACCTAGTCTCTAAGACTATGGAAGCCTAATACTTACTGAATTATTAAAAGATTTTTAATCAATCAACTATTAAACATGAACAAGAATTATCTATATAAAGACAACAATCCCAAGTACATGTACAATATTCCTAAACTGGTAGTACAAGTCATAAGCTCTACTGAGTTCACTAAAAAATCTCTAAGTACAGCTGTTCCAGAATAGAAAAAAACAGTACAATGTAAACTTCTGAAGGTGACTCCAAGGCCTGCGAACGCAATGCCAGGTATACCTTTAAGTCTCCACAGCAATACTCGATCATCTATATAATGACCAGCGCGCTCCGAAGTACATGGATCTGCACAAAAATGTGTAGCAAGCATAGCATGAGTACACCACAGCGGTACCCAATAAGTACCAAGACTGACCTCGGTGGAGTAGTGATGAGGAACAGTCAAGATACCTACTAGACATAATAACATGTACAACTGTGAATATAAAAGTAACAGGGAATCATATCAATATGAAGCTAAACATGAGAAGAATAATGATACAATATTTGCAATAAGAACTCGAAGCAACAATTAGCAACGGGGAGAAATAAGTAATAACGCCATAAAGTAAGCAGATTACAGTTAAAGTGCAGTGAAACCAAGTACGGAAAAACAAGTAACAACCCAATAATCAATCGCTCGCACACAAGATTTATACAAGAATTACTCTGAGGTATCACACCTCATAATAACATATCACGGGTCCCAAATCATGAATACTATTCACTTGGCATCATGTGCCTGCATTACAAATCACAACCACACGGACAACTCACATGCTTCACGTGAAACTCATGTGCCAATACCATTAATACCTCATATCTGCACGGACAACTCACGTGCTAAGAGAGTAATAATATCTCACAAGCTATACTGAGTTCACTAGAATTCTCTAAGTATAATTGTCCCGGAATAGAAATAAACAGTACAAAGTAAACTTCAAAAGGTGACTCCAAGGCTTGCGAACGCGACGTCAGGTATACCTTGAGTTTCTAGAGCAATACTCGATCAACTATCTAATGACCAGCGCGCACCAAAGTACCTGGATTTGCACAAAAATGTGAAGCAAGCATAGCATGAGTACACCACAGTGGTACCTAATAAGTATCAATACTAACCTCGGGGGAGTAGTGATAAGGAATAGTTAAGACACCTACTAGACATAATAACCTATACAAGTATGAATATAAAACTAATAGGTAACCATATGAATATAAAGCTAAACATGGTAAGAATAAAGATAAAACACTTGTAACAAGAACTAGAAGCAACAACTAGCAACGGGGAGAACAAAGTAATAATGCCAGAAAGAAAGCAAATTATAGATAAAGTCTAGTAAAACCAAGTAAGGAAAAACAAGTTACAACCCAATAATCAATCGCTCGCACACAAGGTTTTATACATGAATTACTCCGAGGTACCACACCTCGTAATCATATATCACCGGTCCCAAATCACGAACCCTAATCACTTGGCATCTTGTTCCCACATTACAAGTATCAACCCAATAGAAAACTCACGTGCTGCACGGACAACTCACATGCCAATACCATTAATACCTCATATCTACATGGACAACTCACGTGCTAAGAGAGTAATAGTATCCCATATCCGCATGGACAACTCACGTGCTAGCAGTAATAATATCTCATTTTCTGTACGGACAACTCACGTTCTAACAAAAACAATATATCATATCCACATGGGCAACTTACCTGCTAACGGTGCAACTCGCGCACATAAGGCAGGTATACAAGAATACATGTAAATGATCAATAAACATCAAGGTTCATCTTCATGGACATATATGAATGACTAATTACGGTGTATGCTTGTGCAAGTGTTCTATCACAGCTCGCGTCAACAAGTAAGATCAGAGACAATGAAGGGCACGTAGGAAACAACACGACAAGACCGTAAGATGCATGACTCACACAAGGTAGGCACACCACTACATACATATCATCAATAATAATGACCCTAGGCCATCATAACTCATCTCAAATCATCCCCGACGTAGCCCCCCTTGCCTCGCCGCGTGCACAACAATAAAATATTCTCGCTTTGTCTCGCCATATGTGCAAACCCACATATATAGCCCTCCTTGTCATGCCGTATGTGCATATATCAATAGTAATAATAGAATGGATAACTCACGTACGAACACCCCCATAATCCTCTCAACAATACCACGTGTACCAAGAAAATAACAACACAATATAATAAATTGCACCACATGTACTCATATGCCACAACATTTCCTTAAAAATAATTCCAATACCACAATAACACATAGCTCTCAGATCAACAACACTGAGTATAATAACAACAATAATAGCACAGGAGTACGGCAAGTAAATCAACATAAGAATTACAACAACACAATGGAGCAGAAGAACGAGCTTGCAATGAAAGACATAACAAGTAATAATAGCTTCAAATATGAACATCTCAAGAATGAGAGAGATAATACGTAACAACAATATCAAATAAGTGTGATGACCTGATAGATCATCTTATGTTATAGAACCTAATTCTACGCTATGAAGCCTTAAATACTTCATTTTAGGCTTTCTTGATTTGCGTTCACAATCCGAGTATTTTTTCGAAAAGCTTTTATATTAAAAACTGAGAAAATATGAAACTTTTACCTTAAAAATCCATTTGAATTGACTTCGATCAACGTTTTGAGCAAACAGGCCCGGATTCATGTTTTGATAGTCCCGGTGTGTTTTATCATGATTTGGGACTTGGGCCTATGCCCGGAATCGAATTTGGAAGTCCCTAGCCCGAGTTATTGCACTTTGTTGAAATTTGAAAGTTAAAGGCTTAATGACTTTGAAATGTTTGACCAATGTTTGACTTTTTGGATATCGGGTACGTATTTTGGTTCCAGAACTCGGTATAAGTCCAATACTATATTTATGACTTGTCTGTCAAATTTGGTGAGAAACGGAGTTGATTTGATGCTAAATTCAAAGTTCTAGGTGTTATTTTGGTGATTTGATTATGCGAAGAAGTTTGTATGATATTTTTAGACTTGTGTGCACAATTGGTTTAGAGCCCCGAGGGCTCGGGTGAGTTTCGGATAGGCTACGGAGTGAAATTGGACTTAGAAATATTGCTGGTATGTTTCAGTTCTGGTTCAAGCCTCTGATCTCGCATTTGCGAGATCAAGCCTCACATTTGTGACCTCTGATGGGTTCGCATTTGCGACCTTAGATGGGTTCACATTTGCGAGCAACTTATCGCATTTGCGAAGAGTAGCTAGAGCACCTCAAGTTCACATTTTCGAAGTGGGTCGGGAGGGGGGGGGGTACGGGATCACAATTGCGATCAAACGGTCGCATTTGCGGAAGATCATAGTTCGCATTTGTAAACCATTCATCGCAAATGCGATGAAAGCAGAGATGGAATGAATTTTGCTTTTGCGACTGTTTCTTTGCATTTGCGGGACTCGCATTTGCGAACCCCAAGTCGCAAATGCGACATCTGCAACTGATCAAAATGGGACTTAGACGGGATTTTGGTTTATTCTCTCAAATTTACAAAACAAAAAACCCTAGAGGCAATTTTCCAATGAACCTTTCTTCCCCAAATCATTGGTAAGTGATTCTAAACTAGTTTATTTCAATCTTTCACTACATTTCCTAAGATTTCAACCTAAAATTGTGTTTCATGGTGGAAATTGGGGGTTTTGGGTAGAATTGGGGATTTTAGTAAAATGGGGATTTAGAGCTCAAATTGAGGTCGTATTCCAAAACAAATTACATAACCAGGCTTGGAGGTGAATGGGTAATCGGGTTTTGGTCCGAATTCCGGGATTGGACCAAGCGGGCTTGGGGGTTGACTTTTGTTGACTTTTTCAATAATGACCTAAACTGAATCCTTTGCAACTGCGGGTAGTTCCTAAGGCTTAATTTGAATTGTTTGGTTGGTAATTTGCTATATTATATTAGTGCGGAGGGTTGTTTGAGAGGCAAAGATGTGATTGAGCTTTGAGTGGACTTTTGGAGCGAGGTAAGTGTCATGGTTAACCTTGACTTGAGGGATTAGGACTTATTTGTCTATTTGCTATATGGTTAGATGTTGGGTACAACGTATATGTGAGGTAACGAGTACTTATGCGTTGTTGTCGGGTTAAAGCATGCGGGTGAGACTTGTTCCTTGTAATTTATTGCTTACTTTGATCATGTTATCAATGCTTAGACTAGTTACTTACTAAATTGATCGTTCTTACCGTGTTTACGGGCTTTTGTGATAATTGAGTATTGATTCCAAAGTTGAGATTGGTATTGTGGAACCATTGTTGAAGTAAGGCTTGTTCTTGTTGATTCTATCTCCCTGCTATTACTTGTTCATTATTATGTGGTAAGGGAGAGTGTTAATGCATGAAGGGTGATGTCGTGCCATATTGTGAGTGTTAATACACGAAGGATGATGTTGTATCATATTGTGAGTGTTAAGGCACGAAGGGTGATGCCCTGCCATATTATGAGTGTTAATGCACAAAGGGTGATGTCGTGCCATAGTGTGAGTTTTAATGCACGAAGGGTGATGCAGTGCCATATTGTGAGTGTTAATGCACGAAGGGTGATGCCTTTCCATATTGTGAGTGTTAATGCACGAAGGGTGATGCCGTGCTATATTGTGAGTGTTAATGCACGAAGAGTGATGATGTGCCATGTTATGAGAGTTAATGCACGAAGGGTGATGCCGTGTCTTATCTATTGATTTATATTATGAGGTTGAAAGTAAAAGTACGAAGGGTGATGCCGTGCAATTTTCTTCATTGTGTTTAGTTGTTTTCACTTGTTAAAAGCTTGTTGACTATTCTAGTTATCATTTCCACTGTACCTCTTATATTTTATGCTCATTTAGCATGTCCCCCTCCCAATAGTACATGATTAGTTGTTATTGTTGTTTTCGTTTGCATATACTATTATCTGTACAGGTTTATTATGTGGGTGTCTTGTCATAGACTCGTCACTACTTCGTCGAGGTTAGGCTCGACACTTACGAGTACATGGGGTCAGTTGTACTCATACTACACTCTGCACTTCTTGTGCAGATTTTGGTACTGGTCCTATCTTATCATGAGGCTTAGCAGCTTGGATTTGCTTATTGGAGACTCAAGGTAGATCTGCTGGTATTCGCAGACCTTGGAGTCCCCTTCTATCTCCCTTATTTTACTGTTTCTTTTCATTCAGAACAATTGTATTTCTTTCGGACTCTGTTTGTAGAAAATCTTAGAAGCTCGTGAGTTGTAACTCCAGATCTGAATTGTATCAGACATTATGGGCTTTATGTCATTCCGCATTTCAGTTTTAGCTTCTATTTAGCTTGATTGATTATGTTATTGAAATTGACTAAAGTTGGCTTAAAGAATCCTCTAACGTTGGCTTGCTTAGCAAGTGAAATGTTAGGCACCATCACGGTCCCGAAGGTGAGAATTCCGGGTCGTGACAATAAGAACGACTCATCAATAAGAAAGATAACATGTAACAACGATTTCAAATAAGGATAAATCTCAATGGAAGAGATAACGTGTAACAATGACTTCAAATAAGGATAAATTAGCAATGGAAGCGATAACATGTAGTAATGACTTCAAATAAGGATAACTTAACAATTGAAGAGATAACATGTAGCAATGGCTTCAAATTAGGATGGCTCAACTAAAGTCATTGTTACATGTTATCTCTTCCTTTGACAATAAGAAAGGCAACCACTTTAATTAAAGCATATAAGAGTATGTTTGGCAACAAGGGATATAACATGAACCAATCAGCTTCAAATAAAACATGTAAGGGTAAATTTAGCAATGGAGGATATAACATGATAAGACAATTTCATTTTAGTATACATAAGAACCTACGAGTCTAAACCGGTCAAATTTCCACATATAAGTCGCGTACACACTCGTCACCTCGTTTACACGTCTTTCACGTAGTTCAAATAGTGCAAACAAACAATTACCTACAGGATAGTTTTCCCCACACAACGTTAGGCAAGATACATACCTCAAAAGCCCTCAATCAATACTTTAAAATAGCTTTCCCTTTACAATTCACCTCCGCTCGGCTCAAATCTAACCAAAATCGACTCAATAACATCAAATAATGCAAGATAAATCAATTCCAATAATAAATCTATGATCTTTATATAATTCCACAAAATTCAACAAAAGTCAACCATGGGCCCTCCCGGTCAAAACCCGGGTACAAGGGTAGATTCTGACTACCCATAAACCCATGAGTCCATATTTATGTTTTTTTTTCAAAATCTGGGTCTAAATCTGTCACGCCCCAACCTCGGAGAGCGCGACCGGCACTCAACCGAGTGAACCCGGTCGAGCAAGCCTATTAAACCTTTCCTACCCGACTCATTCATAATCCAAAAAAGGATCGCATCACCATTTGTAAAATAGGGGAGAGATCAGTTATATAAATATATAAACGTTGCTAGTTCATTTTTCCTTATATAGGTACATTATGCCATAGTTGAGTTTCCAAAATACAACTCGATCCAACGACCACCCCAACGCACATACATGACCCACATAAACGTCTATGGAGCCTCTAAGAGTACAAAAGAGCAACATGACAATGCCGGCAACAAGTCCCCGGCTATACCTCAAAATATGAAAAACTTATACAAAAGAAGGACTACATGACCCCTGGGAGAAATGAGGCTCACCAAGAGTGCTGTGAGGAGAGAAAGAGAGCACCACCTATCTGCGATCGGCACTATCTGCGATAGAACCACCTATATCCATTCAAAGATGTAGCACCCCAAGCAAAAGGGACGTTAGTACTGTCGAATAGTACTAGTATGTGAGGCAAACACAAATCTTAGTAGAATGAATAGTGAAACAAAGAGAAGGTAGTCATAATAATCAATAAGAGTTTCATAGAAATACAAAGAAAACACCAAGTAAGGGTCACATAGTTTCCAATTCAATCTTTTCATCTTTTTAGATTAATAATCTTTAGTGCCAAATCCATAACTCACAATGCCACCGTGTTTTTACACGGAGTCCGGTCTCGGCCCGACTCAAGGGAGACATATCCATATCCAAGGGAGACATATCCATATCCACATTGTAAATCAATGATTCCAACACAAATGCCACCATATGTACAACATGGCGTCCGTTCTCGACCCGATTAGCTAAGCCATCTCACTTGAGACATAACCTCTTTCAATTATTCAGTCAATTCACAACTCTTTCCCATCTTTCGTTACATGGCACAAACAGCCTCATTTATTAAGTAGTTCTTGGCACTTGGGAATATTTTACAATTCCAGTCTTTCCCTTTGTATTCGTTCAAATAACATCATCATTCATGTTGATAAGTACCATCACATAAGGCATTTCACACATATGGGAAGGAGCTTGGAAAATCATAATTTCGTTCTTAAATAGCATGATGGCATGGTAACCATATAAAACAATTAGGGAACATGAATCTTTCAATCCAACACACTAAGGCAAACAATTCTAGTATGATCAAGTTGGAACTTACACCCATTATTCAGACACTGGGAGTTCGATTCTAAGAAGAAAAGAGTTAGCCATACATGCCTCAATTGCGCTTCTTTAGATTCTACAATTAGCCGGAACCCTTAGCAACCTCAATCTATTTTTGCAATATACAAATTGAACTCAAAATTAGGAAAACATTCATGGTTCTAGTTTACTTTTTATTTTTTCCACACTCTTTATCACATGCATGCAAGATGAACAACCCTCATACCAATGGACCATCTTATTAATTGCTCATTTTCAGTATAAGTTTCAAAATTTAGGGCTAAGGTATAAATTCTTACCTCTAGGATGGAGGCCTAGGTTGCTTTCCTTGATAATCTTCAAAATTTCAAGAAAGAATTGAAGAATAATTGATGAGGATTACTTTCTCACTCTAAATACCCTCTCTCTCTCTCTATAGTATTAGAAAATAAGCTCAAAATAGACTAAAGGGGTGTTTTAACGGAATGGGGGATGGATTTTAAATTAAAAAAATGGGTGCCCGACACAGGTCTGCGGTCGCATAAGCCACCGCATAATGGTTATGCGGTCCGTAAAGTGACCACAGAAATAGCCCTCAGGGGCCTGAACTTTCGTCCCAGGTATGCGACCAGTATGCGGTCCACATACTCGTTCTGTGGTCGCATAATGAACCGCATAACTCCCTCCGCAAAAACCCAAGAGGGATTATGCGACCGATATATGGTCTGCATATCGTTTATGCGGTCGCATAATCGACCGCAAAACTAACCTCAAATTGGCCAACGTACTGCTTCACTCTGCGGCCAATATGCGGTCCGCAGAGTGATTATGCGACCGCATAATAAGCCGCAGAAATGCGTTCTTCTGCGAAATATTTTCCTCTAAGTCCGTAGGGTACTGTTCAATCCAAAAAGTCCGAACCGCGGTTAGCTTAACGCAGGAATCTACCTTGGCACCATGAAACCCCGAGTTTTTGGTTTAATTTTACGGGTCCTTACAAAATCGACTCTCAAAACTCAAATTCTCATTGTTTCAGAACAAAGATAATGTTTCTTAAATTTTCACTTTGATTCTCATAACGTTGATGTTAAATCTCATATATAATCATTTAAAATAGTTGAAAATTGAACAAAATCACTTACCCAATAATTGTAGATGAAAATCCCTCTTCAAAATCGCCTCCTACCAAGTCTAGAGTTTCAAAATATAAAAATGAGACCAAAATCCCGTCCCTCAACTCTTATGTCCAGTTGTAGGTGTCGCAAATGCGACCGGGGATTTGCGACATGGGGTTTGCAAATGCGAGGAAATTATTGCAAAAGTGAAACCCCTCCCATCCCGGCAGTCATCGCAAATATGTCGTCTGGTTCGCAAATGCAAACTATGGACCATCGCAAAAGCGATCAGGATGCTCGCAAATCCGATCACTGCTATGCCCAGACCCCCTTTGCAATTGCGAACACAGGGTTCGCAAGTGCGAACCTAACAGAATCAAGCCATTCCCGCAAATGAAATATCCCACCTTGCAAATGCGAAAACAATCTCGCATTTGCGAGACCTGCAGCATCTGATCAAAACCAGCAAACTAAAACTCTTTCCAAACAATCTCGAATGCGTCCGAAATGAAAACCCAAGTCTAAAAACATAACACAAACTCGCTCACGCGATCAAATCATCAAAATAACATCCGAAACCATGAATCGGACCAACAAACCACATGAAATCAACATGAAACTCAAGAACTTCTAAAAACACAAACTGCGCGTCTGATTCCTATCAAATCAACTCGGAATGATGCCAAAATTTGCGGACAAGTTCCAAATAAAACAATGGACCTATTCCAAGTCCCGAAACAAAAATTCAAACACGATATCTATGAAGTCAACCTACAGTCAAACTTATCAAAATTCTAAGCCTTTATATTGCCAACTTTCGGCAAAATGACCCAAAAAACCTACAGACCTCCGAATTCGATTACGAACATACGCCCAAATCCAGAATCACGATACGAACATATCGAAACCATCAACACACCGTCCCGGAATTATTTTCACAAAAGTAAAATATCTGTCAATATTTTCAACTTAAGTTTCTAAATTGGGAACCACTCATCCAATTTCATCCCGATAAAAAGTGGTTCCCACAATAGGTCATTACAATTAAGCACTTTTTCAGTTTTTGTAGTATTTGGCAAAGACAAAAAGTGCTTAAAAGCACTTACTTTTAGGTTTTAAAAGTACAAAAATAAGACAAAATCCAAAAGTTGGGTTTACCAACTTATGACTTTTGACTTTTAGCTTATAAGATACTTTTTAAAAGTCAATCCAAACACTCTCTTAGCAAACAAAGTTATTTTAGTTTACAACTTTGGCATAGCTTTAAGTTTTGAAAGTTTATTTTCTTTTCAGAAATAGTAAGAATTTTAACTCCTTTTAGCTTTTCCTATTTTCTCCATGGATTAATTTTCTTTTAGTTGGGATAAATGGAGAAGCTTGATATATTATTATAATATAAGTTTTGATATTTTTATTATTCATGATTGAGAGTACTTTGTCAGTTTTTTTTTACATCAAGAGTAATAAATATATATTATTCAAGTTTATCACATATACATATATATTTAATGTTATAATATTCCTTGTGTTAATCTTTGCTATCGAAAGATGCAAGAATTAAAAAGCGATAGTTATAGAAACTAAAGCTAATCGAAAGAGGCTTTATGTGTATATGATGTAATCATTTGAGATAAGCCATTTTTTTATTCTTATACTGCGAGTTAGTTATTTTATTATGCTAATCGAAAGATGCATAATTAAATAAAACACAAACAATAGATATATTATTATGCTAATCGAAAGAAGCATTTAATATGTGGAATTAAAAATAAAATTTTATGAACTCTATTATAATCTTATGTCAAGCGGATGCACAAAATCTCAACTCTGGTAACTTAACAAAATCAAAAATAATTTTTCTTGTTTTCGAGTAGATTATAAATCTAACTCTTTTCACCAAAAATTTACTCTCTTAGATTCACTCTCTTAAATAGTAGGATCGATAATATGAAACTGTAGCATAGATTCTCCAATCTCTGTGGACGATATCATAAACTATACTAAAATTTGATAAGTACGAACAATAATTTTATATACATATTGTGCCAATCAAAAATTTGGCCCCATTGCCGGGGATTGGCAGTTGTCTACTTCAGACTAATAATCTTCTTGCTAATTTGAAAAACTATTTTGTTTTTCTTTGTTCTTGTTTCTCTTTCAGGAATTGCAGCTACTGTATGACCCGCTCCTCTTCGAAGAAGTTGGTTGAGTACGATCGTGAAATAGAAAGATCTTTTTGGATAAGAGGGACAAAAATCAACCTATCTTTCATCGTGTAACACACCGGAAAAATTTTAAAGTACTTAAGCGCTAGTAAGAAAGTTGATGTATGCTAATTTTATTATTTTGTGTGTAGACGATGACTACTAATATGATGGATATCAATTGGATTTGATAATAAGTTTGCGAGGCATATTATAAGTGATGTAGGGTCTAAGGCGAGCCCTAAGTCCAAGTCAAGTTGGAAATTTCATGATAGACTAAAGTTTCAAATGAGTACGCACAAGACCAAAATTTGGACGAGCATATCTACAAATATATAAGGTTTTATGCGATGATCAACCTATCAAATAAAAGCTCTTTGAGTCTAGTTTTTAAATCTTTAAACTGTTCATCATTTGGACACTCCTACAAGAAGTTATGACAAAATTACCAAAGGCCGGAAGAATGTGACTCTGCGGTCAGATGTGCGACCACATAAACATTTTGCGATCGCGAAACTGATTATGCGACCGCAAAATGGTCGCAAACCTGATTAGTGCAGCCCAATTCTGGGCATCAATTTTGCGGTCCATTTTGCAACCCGCATACTCATTGTACGGTCCATTGTGCGACCGCATACCTGAGTTCGGAGGGTCCATTTTTCTATTTTCATAACCCGACCCCATTTTGATAAATAGGCTTTGGGGCTTATTTTAGGGCAATTATCTGATGATTTTAGAGAGAAGTGAGAGTGTTCTAAAGAGAGGAAGAAGCTCAAGTGCTTTGTTCATCAAGATCTTGTCCAAGCTTTGAAATCCAACAAGGAAATCTCACAAGATCTTCACTCAAGAGGTAAGATTCAAACCTCTAGTCTTCAATTTCGAGTTTAGGGTAAAATTTGGGTGATTGGGAGTATGATTATTGGGTGTAAGAGCATTATATATATGTGCATGTACCAATAAGGTTTGTGGGAAGATTGTTGAGCTTAAATAAGTAAAGATTGGATTGTGGAATGAAGGAAATCTTGTAGAAGAACCTTGTAGTCAAATTTGCACACCTAGTATTTGATAAAATGCTCAAATGAGCCGAAATCATGAATATCTTCCTAATTTGTGTTCAATTTTGTTATGTCTCAAAATAGATTGAGATTGCTAGAATTTCCGAAACGTTGTAGTAATTAAAGGAAAGCTCAAAGCGAGGTATGTTGGCTAAATTACTCTTTTAGAAATGAATTCCATGATGTTTCCATAAGTTTCAAGTGTGGTTGTCTCAAGTTCCTTATTCTATGTTCCGAGATGTTCCCAATAAATTCGATTTTTCCGAATAAGCAAAGTGTTGAGAATTATGTATTCAAAACGTGCTACAAATGTTTCTATCATATTATGTTATCCTTTTGGAATGTGTTCAAGAATGATATGCGTATTAAAATTCTATGTCTTTGAGTCATGTTTCAAATGAAGGCTATGATGCCAAATTGTGTGAGAAAATCTCAATATGATTAAGACTCGTAATTTCTCATATGTGTACCTACAGCCTTGATTGGAAATATCTTATTGTTGATAATCTATAAAAATGGTTGGAAGTGAAATAAGTTAATTGGGGATATAGAGTGTGACCAACGGGCCAAGAATGAAAGTTATACTTGTGGCTAATGGTCCCAAAGAAATTGGATTATGTGGGAAAGATTACAAAATGAGCTTTGACTCAACTGTTCCAAAAATATTTCAAAAATAGAATTGCCTAAAAGCTTATGTACTCAAATCATGCCCTTTTGTGGCTGTTTTAACAAATGTTATGCTTTGTGGGTATTTTCAATGTGTTTTGCGTTCTTATATATTTGTGAGTGGAAATTGTGTATTGCCCTTTTTGGGAAAAAGTATTTCAGAAATAAATGGTGTGTTACTTGTTGATGATTTTAACTTGCGCATCAATTGCCAATGATTTAACTCTATTTCTTGAAAAGAAATCGATAGTGTTTAAAGTTTTTATTACTAATGATCCCAAAGCTGTGATTTCCGGAATATTCTATTTGTTGATATTTATAATGATGATCCATGAAATGAAATAAATGAAAGTGTGGAATATGAAATACGACCATTGTGCCATGAATGAAGAACCATATGTATGGCCATGAGAGCCATTGAAATAATGATGTTGAAAGTTCTTGAAAGTGACAATGAGGCTATATACGGTATGAAAGGTTATGAGTTAAATCATATGTACCTATGTTACCTTTGTGTGCAAAAACAAAAAGATTATATTTTTGGGTGTATCGATAGTCACTGTGGAAGGGTAGGTTGAAATAACCTAACCCCGAAACTACACGTGCCGATATAGTAGTGGATTGTAATTATTCACCTTATTTGGGATAAGATTGATGTGATAAAATTATTCCCCTTAATTGGGATGAGATGATTGATAGAAATGGATGATGTTGATCCACATGGCATTGTGGTGAGATGGCCTAGCCGATCGGGTTATGATCGGACACCATGCCGCACACATGGTGGTGATTATGCTGGAAATTATAATTGAAATTGTGATTGTGGTTTGATATCTCGGATGAGACGGCTTATCCGATCATGTCGTGATCGGACTCCGTGCTAAAAATACGGTGGTATTGTGAACAGTGGTATATCGATACTAAAGATCTCCCAACCAAATATATATAATATTATCTTCGTATTTTGGAAATTGTTATGTTTTTACTTGGAGATATGGATATCATTGATTTTTTATTGTTGTTCCGTGGTTTTCCCTTTCATACATTGGCATTCTATTTTGAAGGAGGACAATTAGCTTTACATACTAGTACTATTCCATATGTACTAACGTCCCTTTTGTCGGGGGGAGGGGGGGGGGTGCATCTTCAATGGATGCAGGTGATTCAGCAACGAGCAGTTTGGTCCTCGTTAGAAATTACTCCTTATTCAGCAGGTTTTGGTGAGCCCTACTCTATTCCGAGCCCTATGTCACTTGATGTTACACTTTTTGTCTTGAGTTATAGCCGGGTCCTTGTTTCCGATACTTCCATACTATTCTTCTGTCATACTTAGAGGCTCCGTAGATAGGATGTGGTTGGTGTTTGATGTTGGAAATTGAACTAGATGTGTTGGTATTTTGGCAAACATGTTTTCATTAAATCTATAAACTTGTAATAATTTAGAAATTATGAATGAAGCTACTAATGGAAATTAAATGGGAGTTGTTAATTAAATCTTTTCAATGTTTGATTAATGGCGTTCATCTCCTCTTTATTCATGGATGAGTTTGGGTAGAAGGAAATCTAATAGGCTTGCTCGGCCGGGTTGACTCGGCTGAGCGCCGGTCGCGCTCCCCGATTTCGGGACGTGACAAACTTGGTATCAGAGCCTAAGGTTTTAAAGTGTCCTAGGATGTCTCGGAGCCGTGTCTAGTAGAGTCCTTCTTATCGGTGTGTTGTCGAACACATCTATAATGAGGAGGCTACATGGACATTTAGGAATTTCACACTTCTTTGATACTCCGGATCGTGCGATAGAGCCCAAGATTGGAAACTAATTTCCTCATCATATCTCATTTTCCATATGAGTAACTCACGAGTTCGAGGCAGCGAGGAGTGAATGAAAGAACCAATTTCTAGGGGAAGTGTCCCTGTTTCTATTAATAACACCACGCCACCAGTTTATGTGGTGAGAGCACCTATGAAATGAAAGAGCATTATTGGCATCAATAAGCCGGAATCTTTGATATGAAAGAAGAGCCACTCGGATTTATGTTGGATGATTCTTGAGATATGTTTTGGTTATGGAAAGACGGGGCACAAGAAGAACAAATGCCCTTTGGTTGGATACACCTATCCCAGTCTGCCTGATATGCGGGCGAAAATATTTTGTGTCATGTTGTGAGTATGCTCAGAAGTGTGTTAGGGGTGGTAGATTTGGGCTATTCCAAAAGTCCATACAACGAGCTATTGCATAGGTTGTTACTCCCGCCATGAAGGCTTGGAGGAAGACTAAGGGGAATGCTTATGATGTATGCAAAAAAGGTAAATATCAGGTAAGTGGGGGCGAGTCAGTTTAGCGGATTCCATCCTCATTGTGTGAAGTGTATGAGATGTCATTCGGGGGTATGTCTGTCACTATGGTACTAATGTATGTTTTGGATGTGAAGTAGAGGGGCATCAATTAAGGTACTGCCCTATCAATCGAAAGTCATCAAGTAAGTCACTCCTTAGTACATCATTATGAACACCGCATTATTTTCCTTGTTGTATTTGTAAATCCATATTGAAAGGGCCTACATAAATATGGTCTTAATCAAAACATTGAATCACAAAACATTTCATGTCCTTACTTTCTAGACGAGACGCATTATTCGTGAAGCCACTCTATCACAAATTCTCTTATTTACAATCTCGTGAGGAATTGAGTTCTATAATTATTTCCTTGGAATGAGTTATAACCATAGGTGAATACTTCCCACTGCTTCCCTAAATTCTCAACAAGGGACTATACCTGATAAATTCTTTTTACAGAACCTTTGATTCTAATGGATAATATCTGCTCACTTGTGCTTATGCATGAACAGTCATAAAGTTTACCTATGTGGTATCAAATCCAATGTAAGGCAGCTTAGTGTCGAGATATTTCTTGAGCTAGTCTCTTTATCCTGTGCACGTGATTCATATGGTTTGAAGAGTGACTTTACTCCTTTGTGATTATTATCATGAATCTTTTTCACTGTTTAGTAACATAAGAGCACATCTCAATACCTATTATATGTGTACCTGTCAATTGAAAGGGGTCACTTGTCTGCATAAAAGTTTCTGGGAAATTTGAGATTTTCACAAATCTGTCGCAGGAAGATATTTTTTGTTCGCCCATCTCAGTATGACTTTCATGTCCACCTAGATCATGCCCCAGTGAGTAACTCACTTTGTTCCTAGTATTGTAGTTGCCCATTAAGTGGCCTTGTATTGCGGCGTGATAGTTATTATGGCAAAACAATGTCTAGCTTATAGCAAAGTATTCACTCTCTATAACCAATACATGATTTCATCCCGATATTAAGATGTCCTAGCAACATGATTTCACTTGTGTGAGGTTGAAAGTTAAGCAGCCTTATGATGAGCATATTGATTTGAAAGGCAAGTTTGTTGTATCTCTAGTCCTCTCATATAGGATCAACTATTGTGAAGGGTTAAAGTTGTCAGGATGAAAATAATCTCACAAGTGTTCAACTTCTTTTTTATCCTCATGGGCTTGTGGCATTGATCCCCTGTGCTAGTTACCGTTAAGAGCATAATGCAATTTCATGTATTTTGAAACCCATATCATATTCAGGGTGCCAGGATATTCTCATTACAAGCTAAACTATTTTTTCCTAAATTATCAATGCCTACTAGGCAACTCTATGCTTCATTTGTTGAATCGATGATTTCGTCACAATGATTAATTGTGGCAGCACTATTGGTGGTCACCCTCATATCTCTTAGAATATAACCTATTAAATACCCTTCTCAGCACGTTGATGGATTCTTGAATAATTCCAGCCAAATCACTAACCTCGTTGTTCCAATTGGTAGTAATCTATGGGGGTTGAAGGATTCAAACATGTCAAAGAAGAAGCATTGTCCCGTGATCAAATACACTGGATAGGAAATTTTATGGTCATATTCAAGCTAGCACATCTTAGACTAATTGTTGGAAGTCGCCAAAGGCTTAGTTTGGGTGTTTGGCGAAGAGATTTAGATTTGAAGAAAGTGAACGGGTTATTCTCAATATTGTCTCTATGAGGATGCTATGTGAATTGTTAATAAAGGGTGTACTCGCCGCCCTAAAGGGAAGCGAAGTAACCACCACCATAAAAGACCAGATACAGGATCTACTCATCAAGGATCCTGCTGCACAGTATTTGGTTGATCTGGTGGGACAGGGCAAGACCCGCCAGTTCTACACCGAAGATGGGTTCCTGAAGGTGAAAGGGAACCGACTTTATGTTCCTAACGGAGGAGATCTGCGACGGACTCTTCTTGCAGAATGCCACGATACTTTGTGGGCCGGTCATCTCGGCGAGGAACGCACCATGGCATTACTTCGCCGTGCATATTATTGGCCTCAAATGGTCGATGACGTCGCTCAGTATGTGAAGACTTGTCTAGTATGCCAGAAAGATAAGTCAGACCGCTTGACGCAGGCAGGGCTCTTGGAACCACTAGCTGTACCAAAAAGACCTTGGGAAAGCGTTTCCCTGGACTTCATCACCGGATTGCCCAAGGTCGGAGATCTCACAACTATCTTGGTTGTGGTGGATCGGTTTTCCAAGTATGCTACCTTTATAGCAGCCCCACAATATATATCAGCAGAAGATACAGCTCGACTATTCCTTCTCTCATGTCGTCAAATATTGGGGCTTACCTAAAGACATTGTTAGTGATCGCGACTCACGCTTCACTAGCAATTTTTGGACCCAACTCTTTAAGTGCCTCGGGTCAAAATTGAGTCATAGCTCAAGTTTTCATCCGCAATCTGATGGCCAGACGGAGCGATTCAATGGCATGCTAGAGGAATATCTCCGGCACTTTGTGACCGGATCGCAGAAGAATTGGGTGAAGCTTCTGGATGCTGCTCAACTGTGTTTCAATTCACAAAAGAGCTCAAGTACCAACAAAAGCGCTTTTGAAATTGTTACCGGACAGCAACCGCTACTCCCACACACAGTGAACGCACCAAACATGTCAAAATCTCCTCGGGCTGCCAGCTTCTCAAAAGAATGGAAGCAAAATTTGGAGATAGTGCGGAGCTATCTTGTCAAAGCCCAAAAGCGGATGAAGAGGCATGCTGATCAGAATCGCCGCTTTGTGGAATACCAGGTGGGAGACAAAGTGATGGTCAAAATCCCAAAGCGGTACTTGTTTGCAGGGGTCCATGACCCTCGCCTATTGCAAAAATATATTGGACCCTTGTCCATTGAAAGGCGCATTGGGAAAGTTGCATACCGGGTGGATACCCCAGCTTGGTGGAAAATCCATCCTGTTTTCCATGTCAGTCTCCTGAAACCTTTTCGGGAAGATATGGAGGATCCTTCACGAAGCCAACTCACAATACCAAGTATTCGGGGCCCCAATTCAACCGGGAAAAGGCGTGTTGAAGCTATTCTTGATGATCGAGTGATTCACGTCTCAAGAAAAGATCACCAGGAGTTCTTGGTGAAATGGCAGGGATGTGATGCAGAGGAGAATACTTGGGAGAGGGAAACAAACCTCAAAGCCTACAAGAGCCTGATTGATGATTACCTTGCAAGGAAGGCGCCGAGGACGTCGCCAACTCAGGTGGGGGAGAATGTCATGGGCGGCTTTCCAACCATGCCCCATGACCCCTTGGACGCGCCCCGTGGAATCCTGGCCAGCCTCCCAACGCCCGTCGCCACGGTCGGCCCCGTGGTCTCGGCAGCTCCAAGTGACAAGCGCGCATGTGCCTCTGTCGCCCCACCGATAGCCATCGCCAGTGCCCAGCCACAGGCAAAAGCCAACAGCGCTGCGCGCGCAGACCTTGATGCTAAAGACAAAGTTGCTACCAACGGACTTGTTGCTGCTTTGTAGAAGACTAAGTCCTTTTCATTGTAAATATAGAGTAGTTTTGCTGCATTTTCTTTAAGTGTGATTTTCCAGCTTTCTTAGGTCTAGTCATGTAACTTTGGTTTATTTTTTTTAAGCATTATTAAGGGGGACCAAGCAATCAAAACTTTCAAGCAAGCAAACAATTCTCTGTACTGGTGTCTCTCCCCCCGACACCGTCTTATTTTCTGTAATAGCTTTCATTCAATGCAATCAAGCTTTCTTTCATTCTCAATTCTCTTTTCTGCTCTCTTTCAATTGCTCATGACATTGGTTTTCCCGTACGGCATTGACAATCTAGTCTAGCATACGGAGGGGACCTCAGTTGGCGGACAACAACCGTATTGACATCAGTTGCCTAGCCTTACGTCGCCCTTCCAAGGAACTTCAGGAAGGCGCCGCGTAACAATTGGTATCAGAGCCTAGGCTCGACATCGGACGAGGGATTACATTGCAATTGCCACCATTTCTGACCATGGAGAATTATGGGGATCGCATTGCGACCCTTGAGGGAACGGTTGATGCATTACGGCCCATTGTGGAAATGGTGCCCGATCTAAAGACCAGCCTAGTGCAAAGGTTGGACGACCTGGACCGCAGACTCATCCAGGCCGAAGTTGACATAGAAAACATCAGTCGCGACTCTGAAGGAGACCGGCAAACAGCAGCCACAGAGGCAGCTGAAATTTTTGGTAAATTTGAGGTCCTCCAGCAGGAGCGTGCCGAGGATTTAGCCAACAGGGAACAAGAGGCAGACAGGGTGACTGCCATGCAACAAACCATAGACAACTTGACAGGCCAGCTCAATGTTGTCAATGCTGCTTTACAAGGCATACTTCGAGGAGGCGGAAACTAATTTGGGGGTGGTGTGAACCTCGCCCCCATGGCACAAAAGCTGAAAATTCCTGAGCCAAAGCCATACAGTGGAGCTCGGAGTGCCAAAGAAGTGGAAAATTTCATTTTCGACATCGAGCAATACTTCGATGCCGTGGGAAGCATAGAAGAAGCTAAGAAGGTAGCAACTGCTATATACGGTATATGAGGTAAATCATATGTACCTATGTTACCTTTGGGTGCAAAAACAAAAAGATTATATTTTTGGGTGTATCGATAGTCACTGTGGAAGGGTAGGTTGAAATAACCTAACTCCGAAACTACACGTGCCGATATAGTAGTGGATTGTGATTATTCACCTTATTTGGGATAAGATTGATGTGATAAAATTATTCCCCTTAATTGGGATGAGATGATTGATAGAAATGGATGATGTTGATCCAAATGGCATTGTGGTAAGATGGCCTAGCCGATCGGGTTATGATCGGACACCATGCCACACACATGGTGGTGATTGTGCTGGAAATTATAATTGAAATTGTGATTGTGGTTTGATATCTCGGATGAGACGGCTTATCCGATCATGTCCTGATCGGACTCCGTGCTAAAAATGCGGTGGTATTGGCATTTTGAACGGTGGTATTGTGAACAGTGGTATATCGATACTACAGATCTCCCAACCAAATATATATAATATTATCTTCGTATTTTGGAAATTGTTATGTTTTTACTTGGAAATATGGATATCATTGATTTTTTATTGTTGTTCCATGGTTTTCCCTTTCATACATTGGCATTCTATTTTGAAGGAGGACAGTTAGCTTTACATACTAGTACTATTCCATATGTACTAACGTCCCTTTTGCCGGGAGAAGGGGTGCATCTTCAATGGATGCAGGTGATTCAGCAACGAGCAGTTTGGTCCTCGTTAGAAGTTAGTCCTTGTTCAGCAGGTTTTGGTGAGCCCTACTCTATTCTGGGCCCTATGTCACTTGATGTTACACTTTTTATCTTGAGGTATAGCCGGGGCCTTGTTTCCGATACTTCCATACTATTCTTCTGTCATACTTAGAGGCTCCGTAGATAGGATGTGGTTGGTGTTTGATGTTGGAAATTGAACTAGATGTGTTTGTATTTTGGCAAACATGTTTTTCATTATATCTATAAACTTGTAATAATTTAGAAATTATGAATGAAGCTACTAATGGAAATTGAATGGGAGTTGTTAATGAAATCTTTTCAATGTTTGATTAATGGCGTTCATCTCCTCTTTATTCATAGATAAGTTTGGGTAGAAGAAAATCTAATAGGCTTGCTCGGCCGAGTTGACTCGGTTGAGCGCCGGTCGCGCTCCCCGATTTCGGGACGTGACAAACTTGGTATCAGAGCCTAAGGTTTTAAAGTGTCCTAGGATGTCTCGGAGCTGTGTCTAGTAGAGTCCTTCTTATCGGTGTGTTGTCGAACACATCTATAATGAGGAGGCTACATGGACATTTAGGAATTTCACACTTCTTTGATACTCCAGATTGTGCGATAGAGCCCAAGATTGGAAACTAATTTCCTCATCATATCTCATTTTCCATATGAGTAACTCACGAGTTCGAGGCAGCGAGGAGTGAATGAAAGAACCAATTTTTAGGGGAAGTGTCCCTGTTTCTATTAGTAACAACACGCCACCAGTTTATGTGGTGAGAGCACCTAAGAAATGAAAGAGGATTATTGGCATCAATAAGCCGAAATCTTTGATATGAAAGAAGATCCACTCGGATTTATGTTGGATGATTCTTGAGATATGTTTTGGTAATAGAAAGACGGGGCACAAGAAGAACAAATGCCCTTTGGTTGGATACACCTATCCCAGTCTGCCTGATATGCGGGCGAAAATATTTTGTGTCATGTTGTGAGTATGCTCAGAAGCGTGTTAGGGGTGGTAGATTTGGGCTATTCCAAAAGTCCATACAACGAGCTATTGCATAGGTTGTTACTCCCGCCATGAAGGCTTGGAGGAAGACTAAGGGGAATGCTTATGATGTATGCAAAAAGGTAAATATCAGGTAAGTGGGGGCGAGTCAGTTTAGCGGATTCCATCCTCATTGTGTGAAGTGTATGAGATGTCATTCGGGGGTATGTCTGTCACTATGGTACTAATGTATGTTTTGGATGTGAAGTAGAGGGGCATCAATTAAGGTACTGCCCTATCAATCGAAAGTCATCAAGTAAGTCACTCCTTAGTACATCATTATGAACACCGCATTATTTTCCTTGTTGTATTTGTAAATCCATATTGAAAGGGCCTACATAAATATGGTCTTAACCAAAATGTTGAATCACAAAACATTGCATGTCCTTACTTTCTAGACGAGACGCATTATTCGTGAAGCCACTCTATCACAAATTCTCTTATTTACAATCTCGTGAGGAATTGAGTTCTATAATTATTTCCTTGGAATGAGTTATAACCCTAGGTGAATACTTCCCACTGCTTCCCTAAATTCTCAACAAGGGACTATACCTGACAAATTCTTTTTACAGAACCTTTGATTCGAATGGATAATATCTGCTCACTTGTGCTTATGCATGAACAGTCATAAAGTTTACCTATGTGGTATCAAATCCAATGTAAGGCAGCTTAGTGTCGAGATATTTCTTGAGCCAATCTCTTTATCATGTGCACGTGATTCATATGGTTTGAAGAGTGACATTACTCCTTTGTGATTATTATCATGAATCTTTGTCACTGTTTAGTAACATAAGAGCACATCTCAATACCTATTATATGTGTACCTGTCAATTGAAAGGGTCACTTGTCTGCATGAAAGTTTCTGGGAAATTTGAGATTTTCACAAATCCGTTGCAGGAAGATATTTTTTGTTCTCCCATCTCAGTATGACTTTCATGTCCACCTAGATCATGCCCCAGTGAGTAACTCACTTTGTTCCTAGTATTGTAGTTGCCCATTAAGTGGCCTTGTATTGCTGCGTGATAGTTATTATGGCAAAAAAAATGTCTAGCTTATAGCAAAGTGTTCATTCTCTATAACCAATACATGATTTCATCCCGATATTAAGATGTCCTAGCAACATGATTTCACTTGTGTGACATTGAAAGTTAAGCAGCCTCTCATATAGGATCAACTATTGTGAAGGGTTAAAGTTGTCAGGATGAAAATAATCTCACAAGTGTTCAACTTCTTTTTTATCCTCATGGGCCTGTGGCATTGATCCCCTGTGCTAGTTACCGTTAAGAGCATAATGCAATTTCATGTATTTTGAAACCCATATCACATTCAGGGTGCCAGGATATTCTCATTACAAGCAAAACATTTTTTTCCTAAATTATCAATGCCTACTAGGCAACTCTATGCTTCATTTGTTGAATCGATGATTTCGTCACAATGATTAATTGTGGCAGCACTATTGGTGGTCACCCTCATATCTCTTAGAATATAACCTCTTAAATACCCTTCTCGGCACGTTGATGGATTCTTGAATAATTCCAGCCAAATCACTAACCTCGTTGTTCCAATTGGTAGTAATCTATGGGGGTTGAAGGATTCAAACATGTCAAAGAAGAAGCATTGTCCCGTGATCAAATACACTGGATAGAAAATTTTATGGTCATATTCAAGCTAGCACATCTTAGACTAATTGTTGGAAGTCGCCAAAGGCTTAGTTTGGGTGTTTGGCGAAGAGATTTAGAGTTGAAGAAAGTGAACGGGTTATTCTCAATATTGTCTATATGAGGATGCTATGTGAATTATTAATAAAGGTAACGTATGTATAGTCATATTAGGCCTTATGAAATCTTGAAAGAAATAGGCCAAACTACGAGTATGATGTTTCCCTATTATTGTTCTCTGTGTACCCGGTGTTTGATGTGTAGTCTAAGAAGGTGAAGTTAATGGATAATTGGATTATGAGGAGCAATTATTTGCTATCCTTGTTAGAAAAGTCTGGGAGTTGAGATTGCCTCCGTTAATGTGTTATGGCGAAGTCTATAAGTCGAGGAGGCCACCTTGAGGGCCAAAAGTGTTAAGGAAATCAAATGTTCTCACTTGAGTGTATAGTCAAATGATTGTGATTTGAAAGGTACTTTCTATGTGTTATGATTTAAATATGTGCAGCTCATGTCCAAATATCACTCTTGATAATATAATGCATGTAATCATGAGATTAGTGATATTGATATACATTGTGATGCTTTGTTAAGTTGTGGATGTGTTGATAGGTTGATTTTGGTGATTATCTGGCAGGTGGATAGGCCCAGTTACAGGGAAAACTCTGTCAAAATTTTTAAGAATTTGTAAAAGAAGTATAAGACCCATTTAGTCATAAGTGCCTATGTATAATGGTTGGAGGTAAAAGGATGGTAACTCTACTCTTAGAAGTGACTTGTAAAAAATTCGAGGACGATTGTTCTTAAGTGGGGGAGAATGTAACACCCCGAAAAAATTTCGAAGTACTTACGCGCTAGTAAGAAAGTTGATGTGTACTAATTGTATTATTTTGTGTGCAGATGATGACTATTCATATGATCGATATCAATTGGATATGATAATAAGTGTACGGGGCATATTATAAGTGATGTGGGGTCTAAGGAGAGCCCCTAAGTCCAAGTCAAGTTGGAAATTTCATGATTGACTAATGTTTTAAATGGGTACTCACAAGACAAAAATTTGGACGAGCATATGTACATATATATATAAGGGGGTTATGTGATTATCTACCTATCAAATGAAATATCTTTGAGTCTAGATTCTAATGCTTAAAACCGTTCGTCATTTGAACACTCCTACAATAAGTGATGACCAGATTACCAAAAGCTGGAAGAATGTGATTCTGCGGTCAGATGTGCGACCGCAGAACCATTATGCGATCGTAAAACTGATTATGCGACCGCAAAATAGTCGCAATCCTGGCCAGTGCAGCACAATTTTGGGCATCGATTTTGCGGTCCATTGTACGACCCCGCATACCCATTGTGTGGTCCATAGTACGACCGCATGCCTGAGTTCCTATTTTCATAACCTGACCCCATTTTGATAAATAGGCTTTGGGGATTATTTTGGGGCAATTATCTGATGATTTTAGAGAGAAGTGAGAGTGTTCTAGAGAGATAAAGAAGCTCAAGTTCTTTGTTCATCAAGATCTTCTCCAAGCTTTGAAATCCAACAAGGAAATCTCACAAGATCTTCACTCAAGAGATAAGATTCCAACCTCTAGTCTTCAATTTCGAGTTTGGGGTAAAAGATGGGTGATTGGGAGTATGATTCTTGAGTGTAAGAGTATTATGTAAATATGCATGTACCACTAAGGTTGGTGGGAAGATTGTTGAGCTTTAATAAGTAAAGATTGGGTTGTGGAATGAATAAAATCTTGTAGAAGAACCTTGTAGCAAAATTTGCACACCTAGTGTTTGATAAAATGCTCAAATGAGCCGAAATCATGAATATTTTCCTAATTTGTGTTCAATTTTGTTATGTCTAAAAATAGATTTGGATTGCTAGAATTTCCGGAATGTTGTAGTAATTAAAGGAAAGCTCAAAGCGAGGTATGTTGACTAAAATACTCTTTTAGAAATGAATTCCATGATATTCCCATAAGTTTCAAGTGTGGTTGTCTCAAGTTCCTTATTCTATGTTACAAAATGTTCCCAATAAATGCGATTGTTCCCAATAAGCAAAGTGTCGAGAATTATGTATTCAAAACATGTTACAAATGTTCCTATCACATTATGTTTTCTTTTAGGAATGTGTTGAAGAATGATATGTGTATTAAAGTGCTATGTCTTTGAGTCATGTTTCAAATGAAGGCTAGGATGCCAAATTGTGTGAGAAAATCTCAATATGCTTAAGACTCTTAATTGCTCATATGTGTACCTAAAGTCTTGATTGGAAATGTCTTATTGTTGAATCTATAAAGATGGTTGGAAGTGAAATAAGTGAATTGGGGATATACAGTGTGACCAACGGGCCAAGAATGAAAGTTATACTTATGGCTAATGGTGCCAATGAAATAGGATGATGTGAGACAGATTACAAAATGAGCTTTGACTCAACTGTTCCAAAATTATTTCAAAAATAGAATTGACTAAAAGCTTATGTACTCAAGTCTTTCCCATATGTGGTTGTTTTAACAAATGCTATGCTTTGTGAGTATTTACAATGTGTTTTGCGTTCTTACATATTCCTGAGTGGAAATTATGTATTGCCCTTTTTGGGAAAAAGTATTTCAGGAATAAATAGTGTGTTACTTGTTGATAATTTTAACTTGCGCATCGATTGCCAATGATTTTACTCCATTTCATGGAAAGAAATTCATGGTGTTTAAAGTCTTTATTACTAATGAACCCAAAGTTGTTATTTCCGGAGTATTCTATTTATTGATATTTATAATGATGATACATGAAAGGGAATACGGCCATTGTGCCATGAATGGATTGTGATTATTCCCCTTATTGGGATGAGATTAATGTGATAAAATATTCCCCTTAATTGGGATGAGATGATTGACAGAAATGGATGATGTCGATTCACACGGCATTGTGGTGAGATGGCCTAGCCGATCGGGTCATGATCGAATACCATGCCGCACACATGGTGGTGATTGTGCTGGAAATTGTAATTGATATTGTGATTGTGGTTGATGTCTCGGATGAGACGGCCTAGCCGATCAGGTCGTGATCGGAATCCGTGGTAAAAGTACGGTGTTATTGGTATTGTGAACGGTGGTATTGTGAACAGTGGTATATCGGTACTAAAGATCTCACAACCAAAAATATATAACATTATCTTCGTATTTTGGAAATTGTTATGTTTTAACTTGGACATATGGATATCATTGATTGTTGATTGTTGTTCCATGGTTTTCCCTTTCTTACATTGGCATTCTATTTTGAAGGAGGAGAGTTCGCTTTACATACTAGAACTATTTCATATGTACTAACGTCCCTTTTGTCGGGGGCGCTGCATCTTCAATGGATGCAGGTGATTCAACAACGGGCAACTTTGGTCCTCGTTAGAAATTACTCTTTATTCAGCAGGTTTTGGTGAGCCCTACTCTATTCCAGGCCTGATGTCACTTGATGTTAAACATTGTGTCTTGAGGGCCTTATTTCCGGCGCTTCCATAATATTCTTCTATCATACTTAGAGGCTCCGTAAACAGATGTTGGGAATTAAACTAGATGTGTTGGTATTTTGGCAAACATATTTTTTATTATATCTATAAACTTGTAATAATTTGGAAATTATGAATGAAGCTACTAATGGAAATGAAATGGGAGTTGTTAATGAAATCTTTTCAATGTTTGATTAATGGAGTTCATCTTCTATTTATTCATGGATAGGTTTGGGTAGAAGGAAATCTAATAGGCTTTCTCGGCCGGGTTCACTCGGTTGAGCGTCGTTTGTGCTCC
Source organism: Nicotiana tomentosiformis (assembly GCF_000390325.3). Taxonomy (NCBI): domain Eukaryota; kingdom Viridiplantae; phylum Streptophyta; class Magnoliopsida; order Solanales; family Solanaceae; genus Nicotiana; species Nicotiana tomentosiformis. The sequence goes on from NC_090822.1 coordinate 43,853,068, forward strand.
CCGATTTTGGGGCGTGACACATCGTCACATAGAAACATAGAGCACGAGGAAGATCCACCACCACCGCCAATTGCACAAATAATTCCACTTGTCGCTGTGGACCAATTTGATGAAGTGGCCTCCAGGCCAGCAAACATGATCCTAAGGGATTATGCCAGAACATATCAGTTTGACAGTGAATCAAGTGTTAGAAGGCCACTAGTAGCTGCTAACAACTTTGAAATCCAAATTGGCTTAATTCAAGCCATACTACAAAATTGTGTATTCAATGGAAAAACGAGTGAGGATTCCCATACTCATTTAGTTGATTTTCTTGAATTAGTTGAAAAAAGAAAATATAATAGGGTCTTACCGGATTCAATTAAACTACGCTTGTTTCCCTTTTTTTAATAAGGAGAAGCAAAATTATGGCTACGTAGTTTACCTAGAGGATCTCTTACAAAATGGGACCAAATGACTCAAAAATTACTCAGTAAATATTTTTCCCAGCCAAAGCCACTACAATGAGGCAGGACATGCAACTATACATTAGCATGGCTTAATGTCACGACTCAAAACCACCCATCAGTGTGATGTCGCCTAACTCACTTGCTTGGCAAGCCAAACATAATAAAAGCAGAACAAGATAGTAGAAATGATGGAAACAGTGCAAGTCTAAAGCCAATAACATAAACAACTGCGTCAGTACATAAAATCTGCCATAACTAGTAATACATAGTCATGAGTTCTAAAATAGAAGTAAAAGTCTGGAAATACAAATGAAAATACTGTCTGATTAAAAGCAACAACAGCTGAAATGGAAAGAGAAGCCCAAAACCTGCGGTTGAAATGCAGACCTACCTCGTCTCTCGGCAACTCAGAACAACGATCATAACAACTCACTGCTCGGCCTAACACCTAGATCTGCACAATTAAGTGTAAAGTGTAGTATGAGTACAAGAGATCCGTGTATTCAGCAATTATCATAACCAACCCCGGCAAAGTAATATAGGCAAGAATTATCAATGATACTCACTAATAACCTGCCCAGCTTATAACTTTCCACAAGATATATATGCTAAAACTCAGTATTATTTAGCAATCCAGCATATAAAGAAGATATGCTAATAAAAAAAGTATACAACCGAGAAAAATTAAAAGTAGAGAAGAAATGAAATAACCGAACCAAACACTGATCATTTTTCCTCATACCGCGTGCACACAATCAAAAGAGAAAAATGATAGGGTGACCCTAGGGGGATGGATCCTTATCCACATGCTGCACGGATAACTCACGTATTGCACGGACAACTTGCATGCCAATAAATATCTCAACCGCACAGAGAACTCACGTGCAAATAATATCAACCGCACTAATAGCACACGTGCAAATAATAACAACCACATGGATAACTCACATGACACCAATAACAATATCTCGGATCCACACGGTGAACTCACGTGCCAACAATACCAATATCTCGGATCCACACGGACAACTCACGTGTTATCATAACTCAACTGTAAAGACAACTCACGTGCTATCATATCTCAACTGCACGGACAACTCACGTGCTACCAGTTTAACCCATATCAGACAAAAAGCAGATATACAAGATCACATGTAGAAGAACAATGAATATCAAATTTATACTCGCTGGCATGCATAAAAGACATGGTGAAGTGTATGCATGTGCAATCTTTTTCCGGTTTGTTAGTTTTGTAATGAAAAGTATAGGGTTTTGTTACCTCTCCAACTATCTCTTCATTAGTCATGATTTTAGTGGCCCAAGCGCTTATTTTTTGTGGAGAAACTGATCCAATTTGGAGCATAAGATTTTGAGTTTCGCGTGTCTACCATTTTACCACCAAGGCATCTTGAAAGTGAATAGTATTCCGTGAATATGATATCTATCTCGTGTGATGTATGGAATATATGAAAAGGTGGATCTATTGATCAGCCATGTCATATAGGCCCGAGTTGGACATCCAATTGCTTCGATTTGAATTACCCGGAGAATGCAATGCCTGATATATGTAAAAATGATGGACAATCAAATATAATTCTCACATGTACAGTGCTGAGCGTGTCTGTATGTGTATGACTTAGGGTCCATGGGCTTTGAGTCGGGCACCATGAGTGTGCTTAGAGTATGTTTCAGGGGCATTGTGCCGAGCAATATGAATATGCCGAGAGTTGTTTATACTTGATTATTTAACTATAAAAATTGTTGATTTGGCATGTATGACTGATATGCAGGCTTGGAGCTGTATTAACCATCACGCTAGAAGGTATTTTGTAACTATACTTGTAGATTTGAGCTTTATATCACAGTTTTATCCTATTAAATACCTGTGTAAGTGAATTATATGGAAGTTCGTGCCTTGATTCTTATATCTGAAAAGCATGCCTATTTTTCCTCTTATTATGTTAGGCTGAGCCTGTTATTATTTGAGTTGTTATCTTGCATGTGCTTATTATTCTGTTGTTATTGTTATTGTTAGCTGTGGAAAGTAAGCATCAGACCTTTAACTAGCTCGTCACTGCTTTCAGCCCGAGGTTATGCTTGTTATTTAATGAGTACATGGGGTTGGTTTACTACACTCTGCACTTCGTGTGCAGATACAAGTGTCGTTGATAGTGGTAGCTGCTCGTGAGCCAGACCCGGATTAGTGTAAATTCTCAAGGTAGCACTGTTGTTCCGTTCGCAGGCCTTGATGTCCCTTACCTTATTTTATGTTAACACTGTTTAGTCTTTCAGATAGTATTGTATTTGATCCAGACCTTGTATTTACTTATTCTTCAGAGCTTATGCACTAAGTTACACCAGGTCGTGGGATAGTTTATTTGTATTGTGACAATTTACCTCAATTAATTATTATTATTTCCACTGGTAAGATTTTTTGTGCTTATTGATTGATGTCTTTCCTAGCAAGTGGTGTTAGGCACTGGCACGGCTCCGGTGGGAGTTTTGGGTCGTGACAGTTGCAACTTCATTGATAAAGTTGACTCGGAAGAGTGCTCCATTCAGGTGGTCTGATGAGTTTGAGGAGAGCTTTCAGAAGCTCAAGACTGCTTTGGCTGCTCCTCCAGTTTTTGTATTGCCTTCAGGTTCGGGGTCATGTATTGTTATTATGATACATCACGTATTGGTCTCAGGTGTGTGTTGATGCAAGATGGTAGGGTGATTGCCTATGCTTCGCGTAAGTTAAAGCCCTATGAGAAGAACTATCTCGTGCATGATTTGTAGGTGGCAACTATTATACACACGCTTAAGATTTGGATGCATTACTTATATGTCATGTCTTGTGAGGTGTTTACGAATCATCGGAGTCTTCAATATTAGTTTAAATAGATAAATTTGAATTTTAGGCAGCGGAAGTGGTTGGAGCTATTGAAGGATTATGATATCACTATTCTCTATCATCCATGGAAGGGTAACTTGGTTGCAGATGCCTTGAGTAGAAAGGTAGAGAACATGGGGAGTTTAGCATTCATTCTAGTTGTAGAGAGACCTTTAGCTATGGATGTTCAGGAATTAGACAAAAGATTCATTAGATTGGATATTTCGGAGCCAAGTAGAGTCCTTTCGTGTGTTGTATCTTGGTCGTCCTTATTTAAGTGCATTAAGGCTCGTCAGTATGATGATCCCACCTTGCTTTTCCTTAAAGACAAGGAGCAACACAGTAATGCTAAGGATGTGGCTATTGGTGATGATGGGGGTATTTAGGCTACAAGGTCGGATTTGTGTTCCTAACGTGGATGGCTTGAGAGAGTTGATTCTTGAGGAGGCTTATAGTTCGCGGTATTCCATTCATCTAGTTTCTACAAAGATGTATTGTGACTTGAAGCAGCATTATTGGTGGAGGAGGATAAAGGGGAAATTTCTGGACATGTATCTAGGTGTTTGAATTGCCAATAGGTCAAGTATGAGCATAAAAAATCAGGTGGTTTACTGCAAATGATGGATATACCATAGTGAAAGTGGTAGTGCATTACTATGGACTTTGTGGTAGGGTTACCGTGGACCCGTGAGGAAGTTTGATGCCATTTGGGTCATTGTGGATTGGTTGACCAAGTTGTCACATTTCATTCCGTTCATGACTTCCAACACTTCGGAGTCGTTGGTTAGGATGCATATCAGGGGGATTGTTTGCCAGCATGGTATACCTATTTCTGTAATCTCAGACTGCAACACTCAGTTTACTTTGCATTCTTGGTGAGCGGTTCAACTTGAGTTAGGCACGTAGGTTTAGTTTAGTACTACATTTCACCCTCAGACGAATAGGCAATCCTAGCTGATCATTGAGATCTTAGAGGATATGTTGAGGGCATACACTATTGATTTTGGAGTTTAGTGGGACCATTTTCTAGTTTTAGTAGAGTTTGCCTACAACAACAACTACCACTCGATTATCAAGATGGCTATGTATGAGGACTTATATAGGACATAATGTCATTCTTCAGTTGGTTTATTTGAGCCCGTTGAGGCTTGCCTTTTGGGCACAGACTTGGTTCGCGATGCTTTGGAAAAGATAAAGTTAATTCAAGAAAGGCTTCATACAGCACAGTCCTGGAAGAAGAGTTATGCTGATAGGAGAGTCCGTGATATGGCATTTATGAAGGGTGAGAAGGTTACAATGCAGTTGGATGAGAATCTGGCTTACGAGGAGGAGTCGGTGGCCATTTTGGATAGGCAGGTTTGGAAGCTGAGGCCCAAAGATATTGTATCGGTGAAGGTCCAATGGATGGGTCAGCCAGTCCATGATGCGAATTGGGAGACCGAGCATGATATGCAGTGTAAATATCCTCATCTTTTTGGGACTCAAGGTATGATTTTAAACTCGTTCGAGGAGGAACGTTTGTTTAAAAGTGGGAGAATGTAATGACCCGACCGGTCGTTTTGTGTATTTCAGCCCCGTTTCCCAATTTTATGCTTCTTATAAGTTTTGTTGTTGTTTTGTGACTTGTGGGGATAGATAGTTTGGTTCCGGGAAGGTTTTGGAGTGAATTGGAACACACAGTTCCTTTGGTGGAAGCTTAAGTTATAGGAGTTGACCAAGGTTTGACATTTGTGCAAACAACCTCGGATTAGTCATTTGATGACTCCAATAGGTATTTATGGTGATTTTGGACTTTGCCACATGTCCGAATTTTTATTTGGAGGTTCCTGGGATGTTTTGATGCTATTTGCCAAAAGTTGGCAGTTTGAAGATTGTAGAGTTCCTATGTTTGACGAGGGGTTGACTTTTGTAATATCGGATTCGGAGTTTAGTTTCATAAGTTGGAATAGGTTCATTTTGTTACTTGGGACTTGTGGGCAAAGTTTGGTTTCATTCCGGATTAGATAGGCTTGAATCGGACGCTTGGTTTGATGTTTGAAGGTTCTTGAACTTAAGAGAAGTTTTATTTGCATTTGGCTTTGGATTATTTGTTATGATGTTGTTGTATGTGTTTGGAGGCTTTGGATATGTCCGGTAGTATTTATGGACTTGTTGGTCCGATTGGACGGTGTTCCGCATGGCTCGATGAGTTTCGAACCACTCAGAGCTTTATTGGAGGCTGTTGATTTTGCTGGTGTGAGGTCCTTCTTTGTGATCGCGGAGGTAGTCTCACAATTACAGAGGGAATTTTGGCGCTGGCTAGGCATATGGTTCGCGTTCGTGACTAGTGTACCGCGTTCACGCAGGGTTGTGGCTGATTGGCCTTCGCGTTCATGCCTAGGTGGTCGAGTTCGCATAGGAGGATGACAGGCTAGGGAAAGGCTGGAGCTAAGCCTTTGCATTCACGTGTAATTGATCGCATTTGCGTAGGTCTGGGGGAGTTTGTGCATTGCGTTTTCGGGCTGGTGGCTGCGTTCTCAAAGGGCTATTTGAGGTAATGTTATTTTTTTGCTTCGCGAACGTGAGGTTGTGGTCACGGAGTGTATCACTAGGCAGACCTATAAGTTATATAATTTCAGGACTTAGACCCATTATTTCATATATTAAAGTCTAAACATGGAGAGGGGTGATATTTGAAGAGGATTTTCATACAAGGCAAGAAGGTAAGTGATTCTACTTGATTTTGATACTATATCTTGTTTCCTCGCGGATTATTACACATAGATTGTGTGATTTGAAAGAGAAATTTGGGAGTTTTGGCTATGAATTTGGAGAGCGAAAATTGGGGATTTGGGAGCCGAATTGAAGCTGGATTTGGATGAAACTTGTATATTTGGACTCGTAATGAAATGGGTAACGTGGATTTGTGGGCTTGGTGGGGTTCTGGGATGAGGGCCCAGATTCAATATATGGTTGACTTTGTGTATTTCTATAAAGATCAAACATTTATTATTTAGGATTATTTCCCATGGCTTTATTTGATGGTAATGAGTTAATGTTTGCTAGATTTGAGTCGTTCGGAGGTCGATTCGTATGTGAAGGTATTTTTTGAGTATTTGTAATGACCCGACAAGTTATTTTGAGCATTTTAACTTCGTTCGGTGGTTTGAGGGCATGAGTATATCAGTATGATGTATTATGACTTCTGTGTATTATTGGTTTTGATTTTTGGATGATTCCGAATTTCTTTGGAAGAATGATTCTCGACTAGGAAGCTTTAAGTTGGAAGAGTTGATCAAGTCTGACTTCTTTAGTATTTGACCTCGGATTGGAGTTTTAATGGTTATGTTAGTTCCGGATGGTGAATTTGGACTTGGACATATGCCTGAATTTGCATTTGGATATCTCTAGAAGGTTTCTGCACTAATTGGTGAAAGTTGGAAATTTGAAGGTTTGGAATATTCATAAATTTGTCCGAGAGTTGACTTTGATGATATCAGGTTCGAATTGTAGTTCCGGGAGTTGGAAAATGCTTGTTATGTCATTTGGAACTTGTATGCAAAATTTGGGTTCATTCGGATTGCTTAGGCTTGACTCGGATGTTTGGTTCGGAGTTTAAAGTTTATAAACTTAAGAGATTGATCTTGATCGACAATTCATTGTTTTGATGTTGTCATGTGTATTTTGAAGCCTCAAATAGGTCCGTGTTATGTTTTGGGACATGTTGGTATGTTTGGACGGGGTTCCAAGGTACTTGGGTGATTTTTGAGGTGGTTTCAGATAATTTAATAAGCCATTTTAGCTGCTGTTTTTTTTACTACAGGGGTGTACATTGTGACACGTAGAAATGGTCTCGATCGCGAAGAGTGAAATGGGAAAAATGGGTATGTGAATCGTGATCGCATAGACGAAATTATGTTGTCACTGACGCGACTTTGGAAGCTTATATCTTGTAATCTATAAGGAATTTTATAACGACCCAACATGTCGTTTTGAGCACTAGAATTTCGTTCAGCTATTTGGAGTGTCGATTAGCTTCGTATGATGTATTATAACTTGTGTGTATCGTCTATTTTGGTTTTCAGGTGCTTCAGAATTAGTTTAGAAGAACAAATTTCATGTTTGAAGCTTTAAGTTGGAAGAGTTAACCAAGTTTGACTTATTAGTATTTCACTTCGAAACAGAGTTTTGATGGTTCCATTAGGTCTGGATGATGATTTAGGACTTGGGCGTTTGCTCGGATTTGCATTTTGATATTTCTTGACGATTTCGGCACTGATTGGCGAAGGTTGGTAATTTGAAGGTTAGGAATGTTCATAAGTTTGACCGAGATTTTACATTTGCGGATTATGGATCCAGGAATTAGAATAGCTTCGTTATGTCATTTTTGACTTGTGTACAAAATTTGAGTCCATTCCGGATTAATTTGATATGTTTCAGCGCGAGTTTTGAAAGTTGAAATTTCAAAGTTCATTTAAGTTCGAATTGACGTGCGATTCATCATTTTGGTGTTGTTATCTTTTATTTGAGGCCTCGAGTAGGTCTGTATTACGTTATGAGGCTTGTTGGTATATTCGGACGGGGTCCCGAGGGGCCCGGGTGAGTTACAAACGTGATTCAGATCATTTTTCTTCATGTTTCCATTGCTGGCGTGTTCTGGTTTCTAGTGCCTCGATTTCTTATTCACGGTAGCGCTTGGACAGACGCGATCGCGTAGCTTGCTGTTGAAGACTGTATGCGTTCGCGTAGTGGATATCGCGTTCGTATAAGGGCTTAGCTGAGAGCTGAAATTGCAAGCTTCTTCAATGCGTTCGCGTAATATGGGACGCGTTCGCGGAGCTTTGTCACCTGTGTGCTTCGCGTTCGCATGAGTATATTTGCAATCGCGTAGTTATTACCGGAGGCAGTGTTGTTTGTTCTTTGCGTTAGCGAAGCTTTGTTCGTGATCACGTAGGTATTTTCTGGGGCAATGCTTTTCCTTCTTCGCGATCGTGATGGTATTGATTCATTGATTTGCTTAGTGATTATAAAGTACTCTATTTCGAGGGCTTCGGCCATTTTATCATATTTAGAGCTATAGAGCTCGGATTGAAGCGATTTTGAGGTGATCTTCACCATGTGGATTAGGGTAAGTGTTCTCTGCTCATTATTGATTTTATTTCATAAATCTATCTTCGTTTTTAGCATACGATTGAGGATTTCAAGAGGAAAATTGGGGGTTTTTGTCTAAAGTTTCATAGAGTGAAATTTTGAGTTTTGAAAATCGATTCAGAGTGGGATTTGAGTGAAACTAGAATGGGTTGACTCGTAATTGAATGAGTTGTCAGATTTTATGAGTTTTGTCGGGTTCCGAGGTGCGGGCCCGGGTTTGACATTTTTGTTCAATTTGGGTTTTTGATTAAAGATTTGACCTTTATCATTTGGAAATTTTTACTTAGGCATTATTTGATGTATTTGAGTTGCTTTTGGCTAGTTTTGAGCCATTCAAAGGTAGGTACGCGCGGGATGGCATTTCTAGAGTATTGTCTGGCTTGCTCGGTATTGGAATTGGATTGTTTGAGGTAAGAATCCTATCTAAACTTGGTTGAGGCCATAGTTGCCTGAATTATTTGTGATAGCTACGTGCTATAGGTGCGCATATGTGTGGGGTTGGAGCCTATGTGTGAGCACCGAGGTATTTATCCATGCTCGGGGTAGTGCTCGGGCTATGATACGCCTAGAGTTGACTGTTCAGCTTTAAGCTACAATGTATCTCATATTTGTATTATTGTTGGGATTTATTTGATCCATGTTTGAGGTCAGGAAGAGGCTAAATCCCTTAATAAAACTTGGAAATTGCTATTTATGTGATAAATTGCCTATTTGAGCTATGATAGCACACATTGAACATGCCTACACTTTAGCATGTCGTTATACTAGTCAAAGAGCATGAAATATGATATTTTATCCATCATATACATGTGTGTTTTTTTATATTTGCTTATGTGTGATATGATTGGACTGGATGTCTGTGACCATGCCGGGCGGATTGTGTTGTTATGCATGTGACCACGCAAGACGGGTTGTGATACTATAGCACATGAGTTGTCCGTGTTGCACGTGAGTTGTCTGTGCGGATCCAGATATTGATACTATAGTAGGTTAGTTATTTGTGCAACATGTGAGTTGTCTGTGCAGATCCTGATATTGATACTATAGCACGTGAGTTGTCTGTGCGGTTGAGTATCATCTATAGTTCTTGCCTCTTTTATCTCACTGAGGTTAGTTAGGATACTTATTGAGTACATGGGGTCGGTTGTACTCATACTACACTTCTGCACCTTGCATGCAGATCTTTGTGTTGATGGTGATGTGTACGACGAGGGCTGACATTGAAGATGTACCTGCGTTCCAGTTATGGCTATCACTTGTCCTTGTTGGCATTAGATTCAGATTTTGTTCATTTACATTTCAAACAGATGTTGTAATTATTTCAATTCAGTTTTGAAAAAAACAAATCTAAGTCTTAGTTGCTCATGACTTGTACTACCAGTCCTTGCGAATTCTTTGTATAGGAATTAAGTTATATTTTCATTATTTCACTGAGTAAATCTCATTTGAAATAGATTGTTGCTAATTGGGTTGTCTAGTGGGTTGGGTTAGGTGCCATCACGACTAGTTGGATTTTGGGTCGTGACAAGTTGGTATCCGAGCTCTAGGTTCATAGGTTCTACGAGTCATGTGCAAGTGTTTATTAGAATCTTGCATATCGGTATGATGGCATCCATACCTATCTTCAAGAGGCTACAGGGCATTTGGTATAAACTTCCCATCTTTCTTTCCTTCTCGTGCGACATTGATTCAGCTTGAAGCGTAACTCCTTGAATTCCTTCCACTCACTCATATGCGTCTATGAGCGTTCGGTATCATCTGTGCATCGACGGCTTGTGATTTCATGGATGAGGTGCGAGATGTCTTTTTTGTGTGCTAATGATGGGCCAGTCTGGGAGACTTGAGGCCGAGTTTTGACTGTATCTTGAGCACAGTGCTTTAAGTTGCGTGAGCATGTGCTTTTGGACTTATATGTCTGGTAGTGTCCCTATGAGTGTAGCCTATGGCTCGATGAGTGGATGGATGGCTATATGATGGGTATGATGTGACTGCGGGTTGTGTTCATATGGTTTGAATGTGATGAAAGAGTTAGCTTGAGATGCAAAAAGGGCTATTGGGTCCTTGATTCTGTCTTGATGTGACGTATAGTTTCGAATTATGAGTGTTTTAAAGGATGTTTCATTATATTTAATTGTAGAACAAATTAGATTCTCATGCCTTGTTGACAAGTTTAGAATCAGGAAGATTAAGTGACTGCGTAGTAGGTGTGGCTGCAATTAGAGAGGTGATCGCCTGCGAGGTGTCCCGAGGTTTTGTGATCCCTATGTTGTTTCTGTGGAGAGTTTTCTCTTATCGGTGGGTTATATATATATAGAAACTTGAGTTTGGATCGCTTAGGGAAGTTGGCTTGGCTGATACGAGGATGAATGCGAGCTTAGAAGATGATTTGATGTACTATATGGGTTGCGTCACATGAGTTTATGAAGGATTTAATTGAATCTCACTGCGGTACTATGGCAGTAATTAAGTATGGTCATTGTGAGATATCTAGTGTTTTGATCTATGGCTTTGAGCCAAGTAAGGGAGTCTGTTATCGACGATTTGATTGCATGGTTATGTGTTGTATTGGTTTCAGTTTGAGGCATACTTGTGGATCGGTTATGACTTGTAGATGTTGGTTTTGAGGACGACTTAAGCAAGGAAATTTCTGGATGTATGGTGTACTACACATGATGGATATACAGTAATCTTATAATGATTTGTGTTTGTTTTTCGTGGTAGATGTGATGTACTAAGGAAAAGGGATTCACTCGGTTGCTTAGATATGTAGATTACTTCTTTGATCGGGTATATATTCTGCTGGTGACTAAGAGTTGATTATGAGATTCTCGGACTTTTTATATGATGGAATGATGAATGCGGTGTGTTGTGTGGGATTCAGATTTGCATGTGCAAGGTCACAGTTTTATTTTGAAGGGAAGGTCATGAATTCTTAGGCAACATGGACAGTTTTAGATGACTAGATAAATGATATTACTACTTGGAATTGCATGAGTAGTGTGTACATTCCGAAGGCACACTGTGTTTTCACTTACGGATGCTTCATTGGTATTGCGATACTCACCTGGTTATCGACTGCTGATATTCATATTTTGCTATGTGGCACGAAATAGTTATAGAAGTATTCCTCTCCAAATGATCGTGTATTAGAGGTATGCTAGACATTCGGGCGGTGGAGCTGGGATCAGATAAGGTGACTCGTGTGTTCTATGGATTTGGAGACTGGGAGTTCTCAGAAGTAGACTATTTCGTGGTTGGACGGTGAAAATGTGGACAAAGCTAGCCATATGATGGTATGCGTTATGGTTAGGTCATTGTGGACTTTTGGAGGGTATTTATCTATTTGTAGATGACCAGAGTTGATTTGGGGACCCACTGGTAGGCCCAATGAGGATGTGTATTCTACACCAAGTCGGATTTAATGACTCAGAACTGTTTGTGTTGAGTGGTGTGCCATTCGATTAGAGTTTATCTTGTTCGTGTTCTTATATATTTTATGTGTTACTCTTTTATGCTACTATGGGTTGTGATGTTTTGGTTATATGCATACAAGGTGTGGTTTTGTTTGGGCCTTGAAGTGGAATGCGAGCGAGATGGTGTTTAGGGTGTAGAATGGTTGATTGCACCTTGGTTATGTTATTTCTGGGGTGTGGTATATTGTGTTATTTGCTTCTCCATAGTTATGGTCATGCACCTCGTGTAGTTGATGTCAAATTACGTGATGTTGTTGATTTTGAGCATGGTGGCTTCAGGTATTCCATGTGATCGGTGTTTGGATAGGTCACGTATAGCAGCTGGGTTATGATAGGATATAATCTTTGTGATAAATTTGTGTTTCTTGGTTCTACTATGTTTGATGGGTTCGTAGCATTACGGTTGTGGTGGCACTTGTTGAACTTATGGGATGGTTCTCTGATTTGAGTCATTTTCCATGATTGAGTACATTTGGGTTGTTGCTTATTGGTGCACGGGTTGTACGGGATGTGGCTTTAGGTTATATTGATGTGGCATATCACTAGAGTGGTTGTGTGATGAGATAAGGTCATTGGACCTAGGATGGGTACTATCGTATTTGATTACAGCATGTATGGAGGAATAATATCGGAAGTCGGCCTAAGATTTAGCTTAAGTTATTGTCAAACGAGATGGAACTCCATGACTTATTGATCTGATAAAGTGGTTATGAGTTTCTGCATGTTTCTTTCATCATCGGGAGTGTGCGAAGGTTGTAGAATAAGGTTTTATTTGATGAGGTTTATCACCGGTACCGGGTTTGTTTTGAGCAGTTATTATGGTAGTAAGTTATTGCTACGAGTATGCGAGTTGCATGGTATATCATGTGATTATATCTTGGGTTATGATTATGGCTTGATACAACTTGCTCAAACTTATACAGTGTGTAGATGCGAGATTCGGGTCTTATAGGAAGTTCCGGATGTTGGATATTGGATTCTGAGGTTTACAGACTAAGGTTGAAGCAATGATCTTCAGTTATGTTGTGTTGTCGGGCCTATATGTAATAGGGTGACGAGCGATCACCCCCGGGTATGTTCATAGTAAGGTTACGCGGCGATTTGATGGATTCAGCACGACTCTTGGCATGTTCGAGGACGAATGTATGTTTAAGTGGGGGAGAATGTTATGACCTGACCGGTCGTTTTGAACACTAGCATTCCATTCACCTATTTGGAGTCTCTATTAGCTTCGTATTATGGATTATAAGTTGCGTGTATCGTCGATTTTGGTTTTCATGTGCTTCAGAATTAGTTTGGATGAATGAATTTCATGTTTGAAGCTTTATGTTTAAAGAGTTGACCAAGTTTGACTTTTTAATATTTGACATCGGAACAGAGTTTTGATAGTTCTGTTAGGTCCGAATGATGATTTTGGACTTGGGCATACGCCCGTATTTGCATTTTGATATTTCTAGAAGATTTCAGCACTAATTGGCGAATGTTAGAAATTTGAAGAATTGGAATGTTCATAAGTTTGACCGAGAGTTGACTTTGAGGATATCGGATTCGTATTGTGGTTTCGGGACTTGTGTGTAAAATTTGAGTTCATTCCGGGTTGATTTGATATGTTTCGGCGCGAGTTTTGGAAGTTGAAAGTTCATTTAAGTTCGAATAGAGGTGCGATTCATCATTTCGGTGTTGTTATATGCGATTTGAGGCCTCGAGTAGGTCCGTATTATGTTATTTGACTTGTTATTATATTCGGACGGGGTCCCAAGGGGCTCGGGGGAGTTACGGACGTGATTCAGATCATTTTTCTTCATGTTTCCATTGCTGGTGTGTTCTGGTTTCTTGTGCCTCGATTGTTCTTCGCGATCGCGGATTAGGAGAGGCGATCGCACAGAGAAAATTATGGAGCTGGTTTGTTTCTTATTTGCGGTCGTGATTGGACAGACACGATCGCGTAGCTTGGTTTTGAAGACTGTACGCGTTCGCGTAGTGGATATCACATTCGCATAAGGGCTGAGTTGAGAGCTGGAGTTGGAAGCTTCTTCAACGCATTCGCGTAATATTGGACGCATTCGCGAAGCTTGGTTGCTTGTATGCTTCACGTTCGCATGAGTATATTTACAATCGCGTAGTGTATTCTGAAGAGAGTTGTTTGTACTTCACGTTATCGAAGCTTTGTTCACGATCGCGTAAGGTATTTTCTAGGGTAATGCTTTTCCTTCTTCCTGATCGCGAGGGTATTTCCGCGATCGCGATTCATTGATTTGCACAGTGATTATAAAGTACTCTATTTCGGAGGCTTCGGCCATTTTATCATATTTGGAGCTATGAAGCTCAGATTGAAGCTATATTTGAGGCGATTTTAACCATATGGATTGGGGTAAGTGTTCTCTACTTATTGTTTATTTTATTTCATGAATCTATTTTCGTTTTTGGCATTCGATTGAGGATTTCAAGAGGGAAATTTAGGGTTTTTGTCTAAAGTTTCATAGAATGATTTTTTGAGTTTTGAACATCGATTCGGAGTCAGATTTGAGTGAAACTAGTATGGTTGGACTCGTAATTGAGTGAGTTGTCGGATTTTGTGAGCTTTGTCGGGTTCCAAGGTGCGGGCCTGAGTTTGACATTTTTGTTGACTTTTGGCTTTTGATTAAAGATTCGACCATTATCAATTGGAATTATTTCCGTGGGCATTATTTGATGTATTTGAGTTTCTTTTGGCTAGTTTTGAGCTATTCGGAGGTCTGTACACGCGGGATGGCATTTCTAGATTATTGTCTCGCTTACTTGGTATTGGACTTAGCTTGTTTGAGGTAAAAATCCTATCTAAAATTGGTTGAGGCACTAGTTACGTGAATTATTTGTGATAGCTACGTGTTATGGGTGCGCATATGTGTGGGGTTTGAACCCATGTGCGAGCACCGGGGAATTTATCCATGCCCGGGGTAGTTCTTAGGCTATGATACGTCTAGAGTTGACTGTTACGCTTTAATCTACAATATATCTCAATTTGTATCATTGTTGGGAACTATTTGAACCATGTTTGAGATCACGTAGAGGCTAAATTCCTGAATAAAGCTTGGAAATTGCTATTTTTGTGATAAATTGCCTATTTGACCAATGATAGCACACATTGCTCATGCCTACACACTAGGTTGTAATTATACCAGTCCAGGAGCATGAAATCTGATATTTTATCCATCATATACATGTGTTCTTGTATATTTGCTTCTGTGTGATATGATTGGACTGGATGCTTGTGATCATGCCGGGCGGATTGTGTTCTTCTGCTTGTGACCACGCCGGGCAATTTGTGATACTATAGAGCGTGAGTTGTTCGTGCAGCATGTGAGTTCTCCGTGCGAATCTAGATATTGATACTATAGCATGTGAGTTGTCCCTGTAGCACGTGAGTTGTCCCTGCGGATCCAGATATTGATACTATAGTACGTTAGTTGTCCGTGTAGCACGTGAGTTGTCCGTGCGGTTGATATTGATGTGAGCTCTGGGAGAGCTGGTTACCGTTGTTTGATCGGGTTGCACGCCGCAACGTGATGATATTTTGTTATTGAATTTCATCTTTACATGCAAATCCCTTGACTGATTACCTGATTTACTTGCACATCTTCCTTATATGTTGGATTGTTCACTAGGCAGAACACTTTAAAAACCAAGCATTGTGAGCATAAAAAGGAAAGAGGGGTTTTACTTGAGATTGTTCCTGATTTGATCATATACCTGTTCAATACTTGTTGGAATATTGAACTGCACAGGTGTTAGTGAGAAGCATCTATAGTTCTTGGATCTTTTATCTCACCGAAGTTAGTTAGGATACTTATTGAGTATATGGGGTCGGTTGTACTCATACTACACTTGTGCAAATTGCGTGCAGATCTTTGTGTTGATGCAGTTGTGTACAGCGATGCCACGCCTCGAACTTGGGAAGGGCGAGACCGGCACCCGGTGCCTCACCTATCCTTGCGTACCAACTTGCGACTAAAGGACTCTGAACATATAATGTTATACTTTGGCCATGGGCCACATTGCAAGACAATTTGCGAACGCTGAGTAAACATCAATATAAAGTTGGGCTGACAAGGCCGTCATAACTATTACAGCTGGCAAACCAACAAAATATACATACAAGGATTACAAGCCCAATATACTACACTAACTGACATGATATATCTACAAGCCTCTACTGATGGATGTACTGTGATCCGAACAGGGCCCCGACCTATCCATAACATATATATACATATATACACAAGATGTACGTAAAACTCTAAACCCGGCAACTCCGAAGGACACGGAGCTTACCGATGAAGCTGAACTCGGGCAACACCTACTGAGGAGGTCTACTCGTCTGTCTATCTGAACCTGCACGCATGAAATGCAGCGTCCCCGACAAAAGGGACGTCGGTACGAAATAATATACCGACTATGTAAGGCAACAGAATAACTGAAAGCTGAAACTGAACTGATAATATAATAACTGAAAGTAACTAGGAGTCAAAGATAATCTGAAGATATTCTTACCTGCTGATACTGACTCAACTCTCTCAATATAGTAAGTAAAATAGTTGTCCGGCCTTATAGGGCTCAGTATATATAACTGTTCTGCCGTAGTAGGCTCGCTCATAGGCGCTCGGCCATATTAGGCTCTGTATCTTGGCCATTCTGGGCTCGCTCATAGGCGCTCGGCCACAGTAGGCTCGGTATATAACTTACCATCTGATCAAAGGTTGCCCAATAGGGGCTTGTCCACAGATTATAGCTCGATGGTGGTGAAAATACTGTAATACTATATATATATATATATATATATATATATATATATAGAGAGAGAGAGAGAGAGAGAATCTCTTTTCTCTTGCCTGGAAGAAGACAATACTCAATTGAATATAAAGTCCCGATAAAGGGGAATACTGTAACTTATGAAACTAGGAAAATGTACATAAATTCAGGAATATGAATTTCTCTTTATGCCTCGTATTCAAACTCATGTAGCTACGGGATCAAGCCAAAATGAATGAAAGTTTAGCCTTAACATACCTGAGACGATTCTCTTGAGAATCCTTCCAACACACGTCAATTTCGGCAACATGTAACGGCGAATCGAAGTAGGGAAAAAAATTCATATAATATTAATGAGAAAGATTGCACCGTACTCCCTTAGAATCGCAAAATCTCGTTGCTATTACCGTATGAAATCTCGTATGAATTTGTTGTAGCTTCATCCATAACATAGCAAATATAAACATTCATCTTTAAAGCTTATGAATGATATTATTAAGTAGGAATGGAATGTTTGCTTACAACAAGCAAGGAAATGATTAAGGCCGTAACATTTTTGGCTTTCTTGATAACATTTTCTTAACCAAATGAGATAAAGTTCTTATCTCTTTAAAGGTTTCCATCTTGCAAATTGATTTAAGAGTCACCTAATGGATCATACATGGCTGCCACGTTGGGGGAAATTTTCCACTCAACAATTATCCACTTAATTCCTTAATTAATTTGTTAATCCCCCATTAACTAATAATTACCCGATTATCCATATAATTAGGAATTATCTCAAATTACTTAAAATACTACTAATTTTTATTACACCTTATACATAATACTATCATGGTCATATAGTACCTTGTATGGCACTAATCCATAAATACGGAGTATTGTAGCTTGGACCGTATTTTATCTCAAAATATCAAACTTCGACGAAATTTATTTTCTTCGATTTGCCTACCCTCTCACCTTCACGAATTTAATCGTCACTTATTTGAAATAGCATAATACTTATAATCTCTAAATAATCTTGTCCTTGAACTGATGTCAATTATCTTACAACAAATTCAACGTACAATACTACAGGGTATAACATCGTCGTAATATAATACTGCGGAGCGTAACATCGACGTAATACTGTAGGGCGTAACATCATTCCCCCTTTGGAACATTCGCCCTCAAATGTTGACTAATATATTTATCCGTCTCATAACCGGATGGCTCTTACGAATGGTTTTAATACTGTCCTTGCCATTTAGGCAACTGTTCTGTGAATAAATCCAAAGGCCAGGGCATTCTCCCCTTTAGGCCTCTTCCATGCAGCCTATATGACTCTGACTTTGCAAGTGCGCCTATGCGACTCTTCTCTCCTTTTTTATTTTATTATTATTTTTTTCTTCCAGCTTTTTTCCAATCTCTAGGCCTCACTCTGTAAACATATATAGAGCTTAATAAGATGTCCCTCTGGGCATCTATAGGTATACTGAAGTTCTTCGCTCGGTATTTTGTCGAACTTATGAATATTCTTATATCTTATTTCATTGACCTGGTTATTCATCCGTATGACTTTACTGCATCTAGGTAGGTCATACCCTACCATAGCTCTTACCTTGGTTTTATTATTATCGAGGTCAGCTACCCAATTCCAGGTTACTCTCTCGCTTCTTATCATAGATGTATAAATCTAAGTCCTTTAATGCTTCCTCGTTACTATTTATCTTAAGAATGACAACCTACTCTCATCTCATACTTTGTAACTCTTATCCATCCATTGTTGATTCACCTCAATATTGATCTATAATCTGCCATTGATAACTTGACCTTTTACGTAACACTGCCGCTAAGGCTTACATCTCATCGGGGAACATCTGAAATGATTAGATTGATCTACCTAGGGGCGATACTATACTTCCATAACCGTATTTTATAGCATCCCAATGTGACTCACCTTACATGGGTATTTTAATCTCGTACAATTCTTGAAATCCTCTAAAAGTCAGTACTCAATTGAAGCCCCAAACGCCATCCTTTATCTATCACAATCACACCCTCATTCTACTACCAGGGCAGCATTCCATCTCTTCTAAATGCTACTAGTCTTAGACTCCTTTGAGTTTATTCAGGCTATACTGAGTTTTCTATAACTAAGAGAAACCATCAGCTCCTCTTGTTTTCTTGGGCTTAATCCCGAGGACTTATCCATTTTCATCACCGTCTCACTCGCCTTTTCTTATCCTTACTCATGTCTTCCTAAAACCTTGTCGCTCTACCATACTTTAGCTTGCAACTTACACATATTCATTTATACTACTCGCAACCTTCCTTAAACTTGCTTGCACCACAGATTTCCTTGTGTCATTCTGGAACATCAAGCGGGACATCACATCCTTTCAAACTCTTCTTTACTCTCTTAACTAGACCTCTCGATACCTAAAAACCATAGGCTGGAAGGTATGCCACTAACGACACTGCTATCATTCCTGGATACTGAATCCCAGTGCTTATAGCCTTCTATCTGAAGTATGGACTATTATCACATCTTTTATCTCTTTCATAACCTTCCTTTCACATAGGTATAATTCACATCCACAACTTGAAGCTCTATTATAATGCTTGCACCTTTGGTGCATACATAATCTGGTGCTCATACTGACTTCTTATGAGGCTGGTACTTCTTCTAACTAGCTTTATCGTAAAGCCGTTATAGAATATGGTTGTTGTACTATCTCTCTTATACCTCTGATATTAGAGTAAGTCTGCAATGTTCTTAATCATGATTTCTATAATTTTCTGGGTCTAATAATCAGACTCCTAATTTATTTGGTTAATGTAACTCTTTAGTTTCCTCTTCTTTCTGATCAGCCTTTATGTAGGCTTGAGCTATCTTCCGATTTGCAGCTCCTGGTATTAGTTTAGCCTTTCATGGACGCTATGGAATATCCAGGATACAATCTTTTAACAATTCAATCCCTTGTCTATGACCTGGACTCAGTTCTTTCTTTTAACTTATACCGGAGTCTTCAGTGGCTGTATGATTGGCAACATATATGCTGCATGGATAATACTCCAAAATCTTAAGTTCATTCATAATGTAACTAACTCTAGATTATTGATCGAATAATTCCTTCGGTTCCTTCTCAGCTTTCTTTAAATGTAAGCAATTACTTTTCCTGGTCATTCTGCCGCTTATTGCATGAATACTTGGCTTATCTTAGTGCCCACACATATTGGAATTCCGTACAACCCATATGATCTTGAATATCACCTTTCGATTTTTTCTTCTTCCTGTTCATAGCCATGATAGGGGCCACTTTCTTATGGAGTACATACAATGTTGTTATGAGACTGTTGTTACAAGACCATTTCTTCTTCAAGTTACTATGTTTAGGTTGAAGCCTTCTTCCTTATTTCCTCAGCTAGTCTTTCATTATAGTACTTAGGGAGGACCTTCTGACTCTTGTAAAGCTGCGAGCTTATTACATCGCATTCCTGATAGAATTTTTGATGTTCGTACTCACCTATAATTATCCTCAGTTACTTACCATCACACTCATGTGCTCGTACAATTGCTTCTGAACTGAAGTTTTGACTGTCTTCCTAGTGGGGCTTTCTTTTATTTCCATAACACTCACACAGTACCTTTAACTACCCTAAGTCATATCTGATTATTTCTCAAGTATTACAAGGACATTACTGCGAGGCGGAATTCATTATATTGGGTTTTACTATATTTAGCTTGCACAATCTGCTGATTTGTCTGTGACCTCCTGTCTAGCCATAACTAGGCTCTTCCTGAATCAACTACCAACTACTCATTGGCCCATTCTCATATAAATATCCTGCGTAATCTTTCTTGGTTTATTTCATTGTCTTAACTTACGTCCCGCACTGGCTCCTTATCTATCAATAACATCTTGGGAAGGAACCCTTACTTTCTTTCCTTGACGTCGTGTTTGCATAATGTTCTGGGATCGTAGCATATTTGTAGGATTTGAATAAGTGCAATCTCATCCCTTTCTTGTTTTTATCGCATTCTTACTTTACCATTCCATAGTTACTAAACCCACTTAATTCTGACTTAATGCCCCATCACTCCATATTCCCCCACCCCCTTTATGGGAGTACTAAGATTTAGAGCCTTAACGATCTACCTATAAATGTTTTACCTCTTCCTCTTGGGCGTCTTTTCACATCATCGATGCCCTTTACTCGCCTTGAGGTAATCCTTCTGTACCAAGGATAACAAAATTCCTTACTCACGAGGGTGACACTTAGTATAACTGGCGCATACAGTCCCTTAAGCATAACTTTGCTCACATTGTTTGCTTTAGGGAAACGTCTTCCTGAATGACCATTCTCTGAATTTCTCATGAATCTTCTTCTGTTGTCCATTCTATTATCGCTGGAACAAAATCTAAAATTCTCACGATACCGACTATTATCAAATCACTCAATCCTTAATTCATGTTTAGTTTATCTTATTCATCAGTCCATACTGATTTCTATTATTCTGGGGTCTAATTTTTCCTTTTGTAAACACATTAGAGTCACGAACTTATTTTTCTAAATGAGAATATGACTTTATGGCCTATATTCTTTTGTTGTCTCAACGCCTGTCACCTCTCGTCTTTTCCTTCATTTGACTATAGACTCTGTAATACTGTCATCTTTTTGATCTACCGTTGTCATCCATGTATCATATATTACTCATAATGCTTCATTGACTCTCTTCGTATTTCCTGCTAGCATTTATGTCTATCACTTTATTTTGAAAACTTCAACAAGATATCCGTTTGCTTTTAGCTCCCCTTTTCTCCATCTAGTGGCTCTTCGGGTTGCTCAACATTATCACTCTACTAGGGACGGGAGCCACACTAAGGTAATATTGATCCCTTCAAGGCTTCCAGTGCCTATCTTTGTAGTACTCATATCTAGCTGTACTATTTTAGAGTGTACCATCTGGGTGTCTCACAAGGAGATCTATTAGCACATTTGTAATATCCTTCGGAAATGTCAACTAACACAAACAATCCATTCACCATTTTGGGTTACTCTAACCTCAGCCGGATCCTAACACAAACAATCCTTTGTTACTGTTGAAGGTAACTCACAATGCTTATATTTTTCTGCCGGAATTGAAAATACAGATAATCTTCATTAACTTGGTACCTCGTACCTTTCTCATATTGCTCTTTTTACTTGTTGAAGCTTGTATCTATCTTCTGAATCTCTCATTTTCTTTCACCATAGGGGTGGATAAATATTCTTTGCCTTAAGGCTCCTTATCAAGAGGCTTACATGTCTTAGTACACACATGATCTACTGAAGAGCTTAATTTTACTCATCATAAGCATCATGCAAAATCGAGTTCCTCTGACTCAACTCTTTCACAGCCACCTGCAATCTCTTACCAACCGCCTTAGAGTTTAGGAAATTGAGTTCTTACAACTGAGCTCTACCACACGATCTAGAGTAAGAAGAAAGAATGACAGTCCTAAATGCCTTGTAGCCTCCTGCTTATAAGTCTGGTGCACAACACACCCATAAATAAGACTCTACTAGACATGGCTTGTAGACTCCCTAGGACAGAACTGCTCTAATACCACTTCTGTCATGCCCCGAACCTGGGGGCCGAGACCGGCACCCGGTGCCTCACCTATCCTTGCGTACCAACTTGCGACTAAGGGACTCTGAACATATAATGTCATACTTTGGCCATGGGCCACATTGCAAGACAATTTGCGAACACTAACTAAACATCAATATAAAGTTGGGCCGACAAGGCCGTCATAACTATTATAGCTGGCAAACCAATAAAATATACATACAAGGCTTACAAGCCCAACATACTGCACTAACTGACAGGATATGTCTACAAGCCTCTACTGATGGATGTACTGTGATCAGAACAGGGTCCCGAACTATCCATAACATATATATAAATATATACACAAGATGTATATAAAACTCTAGACCTGGAAACTTTGAAGGACGTGGACCTTACCAATCAAGCCAAACTCAGGCAACACCTACTGATGAGGTCTACTCGTCTGTCTGTCTGAACCTACCCGCATGAAATGCAGCGTCCCCGGCAAAAGGGACGTCAGTACAAAATAATGTAGCGAGTATGTAAGGCAACAGAATAACTAAAAGCTGAAACTGAACTGATAATATAATAACTGAAAGTAACTGGGAGTCAAAGATAATCTGAAGATATGCTTACCCTGCTGATACTGGCTCAACTCTCTGAATATATTAAGTAAAATAGTTATCCGGCCTTATAGGGCTCGGTATATATAACTGTTCTGCCGTAGTAGGCTCGCTCATATGTACTTGGCCATACTAGGCTCTGTATCTTGGCCATTCTGGGCTAGCTCATAGGTGCTCGACCATAGTAGGCTCGGTATATAACTTACCATCTTATCAGAGGTTGTACAATAGTGGCCTGTCCAACGATTATTGCTTGATGGTGGTGAAAATATAGTAATATTATATATATATATATATATATATATATATATATATATATATATATATATAAAACCTCTTCTCTCTTGACTGGAATTTAATAAAAAGTCCCGATAAGGGAGAATACTGTAAATTATGAGATTAGGAAAATGTACATAAATTCAGGAATGTGAATTTCTCTTTATGCCTCGTATTCAAACTCATGTAGTTACGAGATCAAGCCAAAATGAAGGAAAGTTTAGCCTTAACATACCTAGGCTGATTCTCTTTATAATCCTTCCAATACACGTCAATTGCAGCAATATGTAACGGCGGATCGAAGTAGGGGAAAATCCATATGATATTCTTGAGAAAGATTGCACCATACTCCCTTAGAATAGCAAAATCCCATGGCTATTACCTTATGAAATCTCGTGTGAATTTGTTGTAGCTTCATCCATAACATAGAAAATATAAACATTCCTCTTTAAAGCTTATGAATAATATTATTAAGTAGGAATGGAATGTTTGCTTACAACAAGCAAAGAAATGATTATGGCCGTAACATTTTTGGCTTTCTTGATAACATTTTTTTAACCAAATGAGAAAAAGTGCTTATCTCTTTAAAGGTTTTCATCTTGCAAATTTATTTAAGAATCACCTAATGGCTTTTACATGGCTGTCACGTTGGGGGAAATTTCCCATTCAACAATTATCCACTTAATTCCTTAATTAATTTGTTAATCCCCCATTAACCAATAGTTACCCGATTATCCATATAATTAAAAATTATCTCAAATTACTTAAAATACTACTCATTTTAATACACCTTATACATAATACTATCATGGTCAATTGGTACCTTGTATGGCACTAATCCATAAATATGGGGTATTGTAGCTTGGACCGTATTTTATCTCAAAATGTCAAAATTCGACAAAATTCATTTTCTTCGATTTTGCTTACCATCTCACCTTCACAAATTAACTCGTCACATGTTAGAAATAGGATAATACTTATAATCTCCAAATAATCTTGTCCTTGAACTTATGTCAATTATCTTACGACAAATTCAACGTACAATACTACAGGGTATAACATCGTCGTAATATAATACTGCGGAGCGTAACATCGACGTAATATTATGGGGCGTAACAGGCGAGGATTGACATTTAATATGTACATGCATTCCAGTTATGGCAATCACTTGATCGTGGTAGCATTAGATTCGGATTTTGTTCATTTACAATTCAAACAGATGTTGTAATTATTTCAATTAAGTTTTGTCAAAAAATAAATGTAAGTCTTAGTGGCTCATGACTTGTACTACTAGTCCTTGGGAATTCTTTGTATAAAAATGCAGTAATATTTTCATTATTTTTCTCAGTAAATCTCAGTTTTGTGTCTAGTTTTCAGAAAATCAAACTATTTGTCATTTGGAGCTATGAACAAAAACATATGGCTGATATACTACAGGCCGTCTGAAAGAGTTTGGGATGGGTTATAGAAGTTTGTTCATCGCGATCACGGGGAAATGGCCGCGATCGCATAGGGTAAAAATTGTCCTAGAAAACTTTGTAATCGCGATTGTGAAGGGTACCCCAGGAACAGTGTATAAAGTACTCTATTTCGAAGGTTTCAGACATTTTAGCATATTTTGAGCTATGGAGCTCGGATTGAGACAATATTTGTGGCAATTTTCACGACATGGATTGGGGTAAGTGTTTCCTACGTAGTTTTGATTATATTTCATGAATCCATCTTGGATTTTGGCATTTGATTGATGCTTTTGGAAGAGAAATTGGGGGTCGTTTTCTAAACTTTCATAAAGTGAATTTGTTAGTTTTGATCGTCGATACGGAGTCGGATTTGAGTGAAACTAGTATGCTTGAAATCGTAATTGAATGGGTTGTCGAATTTTGTGAGTTTTGTAAGTTTCTATATTGCTGGCCCGGGTTTAACTTTTTGGTTGACTTTGGCCTTTTGATTAAAGATTCCACCTTTATTGATTGGATTTGTTTCCTGTAAGGCCCCATGAAAATTTTCCTAAAACCGGGATTCTGTGATGCCAGGGCAGGCGTAGGGTGGTTCTGCGGCGCATTATGTGACCGCAGAACAGGTCTGCGGGCCACATAGTGATCGCAGACCCAGGCAGATTTTTTTCCTAGTTTTGGCACCCAATTTGTGGGGACGATATGTGGACCGCATATCCGTTTTGCCGTCGCATATGCGACCGGAGATCATTTTTCGGGGCAACATTTTTGGGTTTTTATAACCCGACCCTACTTCGTTAAATACACGAAAAAGATCATTTTTGAGCAAACATTTTGATATTTTAGAGAGAAGGGAGAGTGTTTTAGAGTGAGAGGAGACCCTAGGCTAATTTTCATCAATCTTTGCTCAAATCTTTGAAGATTAACAGGGAAAACTCACTAGGTCTTCATCCTAAAGGTAAGATTCTACACCCTAACCCTCAATTTTGATATTTGTCTAGAATTGGGTAATTTGTAAGATGATTTTTGGGCATGGCAGTTGTTCATCTTGCATGCATGTGTTACCAAAGGGTGTAAGAAGGTTGTGAGCTAAAGATGGTAGAGAATGGGTTGGGGAAAGATGGAATCTTGCACAAAAGGGCCTTAAAACATTGATGCACACCTAGTGTTTGATAATATGCTCAAATGAACTAGAATCGTGATCATCTTCCTAATTTTAGTTCAACTTGTTATATTTCTAAAATAGATTGAAATGGCTAAGAATTCCGGAGAATTTTAGAGTGTAAGAAAACTCAATTGAGGTATGTTGGCTAAACTCTTCTTTAAGAGTTGGAACCCCAATATCCTTGTAAGTTCCAAGATATTTATTACAAGTTGAGTATTCCCAATAAGTTTTGTGACAAAGATATATGTTTAATTCGTGTTTCAAATGCTCTCATGATATTGTATTATAAATTGAGGATGTGTTCCAAACTATGGATTATGTATCAACGTGTTATGATTCCAAGTCGTGATTTATGTGGAAAACTATTTTACCAAATTGTGTAGAGATTGTGATTGGGGTTACACCTCCGCTTGCATATATTGGGGTGAGACGGCAAGGCCGCTTTGTGTATGATTTTGTTATTGTTGTTGCACCACCACCCACCTATATATATATATATATATATATATATATATATATATATTGGGGCGAGGCAGCATGGCCGCTTTGTGTAATTATTGGTATCGTTGATGCACTTCCACCCGCATATATTGGGGTGGGGTGGCATGGCCGCTTGAGTAGAGTTTTGGTATTCTGTTTACACCTCCACCCGCATACATTGGGGTGAGGCGGCGGGCCGCTTTGTATGGAAATGGTTACAGAGGATCTTATTTTGTATTCTATAAATGTTAATGACTGCTCTTGATAAGCTTGCTTTGGTTTAAACAGCTATCTATGCTATTCTATTGTCATCTTGATTCATCATATTCATACATTATTTCTGAGTTCTTAAATTGGTGTTTTGTTTTCATATTAGTACTATTTGACATATACTAACATCCCATTTGCTAGGGGCGCTGTATCTTTAATGGATGCAGGTGGTTCCACAGCGGAGGATACTGACCAGTGATAATAGGTGTTGGGATGTTAAACAAGTTGTGTTATGATTAAATCACTTGTTCCACTTTGAACCATGAAGATGTGTGTGTGTGTGTGTGTTTTTTGAGACTTATTAATGGAGTGACTAATGGTAATGAATTGGTATTTCAGACATGATAACTTTATTGTTTGAATAACGAAAACATATATTGTCTTTATTCATGAATTAGTTGGGTTGAAGGAAATCTAATAGGTTTGCTCGGCCGGGTTTACTCGGTTGAGCACCGGTCGCGCTCCTTGGTATTGGGGCGTGACAAACTTGGTATCAGAGCCTAAGGTTTGAAAGTGTCCTAGGATGACTCGAAGACATTTCTAGTAGAGTCCTCCTTATCGGTGTGTTGTCGACCACATCTATAAGTTGGAGGCTACTTGGACATATAGGAATAATACTCTTCTTTCATGTTCTCGATCATGCGATAAAGCTGATTGTAAGATTGTTCCTCATTTTACTCGTGCGTTGCTCTAATTTTCAGTACATGGCACCTAAGAAGACAGCAAGAACTGGCCAAGGAGCCAATGCCGCCTTAGGAGTGGTAGTTGACCCTTTATTTGGTGAGGCGGGTGAACACCCGAGGGGTGAGGATAATCCCCCGACTGCTACATTGCCTGATTCCACCATAACTTATCAGACCGCACCTGCCCCTGCAACTACTGAAGATGCAACGGTCCCTCCAACTGATATTCCAATTCAACCTCCAGCTCCAGCTTCTGATTCTGGTGTTTCTTGTGTTGATCTTAGGGGAGCCATACAGATGTTAGATAGTCGCTTCTCAGGCCCAGAGATCGAGTGTTGGGCCTACTTCTTCTAGTCGGCCAGGGGAATCTGCTAGTTCCAGGGTGAATAAGTTTCTTCAGTTAGATCCTCCAGTGTTTATGGGTACTAATCCCGAGGAGGACCCCCGGGACTTCATTGATGAGATGCACAAGACTCTCCGGGTTATGCATGCTACAGAGACGGAGGGAGTAGAGTTGGCCTCCTACCGCCTGAAAGGGGTGGCGTATTCTTTATTTGAGTTGTGGGAGGAATCCCGTGAGGACGGAAGCCCTCCGTCAAGGTGGGGTGAGTTCACTGATGCCTTTATGGATCATTTCTTTCCTGTTGAAACTAAGGCATCCCGTGTCGCTGAGTTTGTAAGCCTGAAGCAAGGTTGTATGAATGTGTGGGAGTATCATATGGAGTTTGTACATCTATCCAAGTATGCTATTCACATGTTGCCCACTATGGACGCTAGAGTGTGCCGGTTTGTACAGGGCCTTAGCCCCTTGGTTATTAATGAGGCCACTACAACTACCTTGATTTCCGATATGTACTATGGTAAGACAGTGGCATTTTCTCAAGCCATAGAGACCCGCAAATTGAAGAATAGAATGGAGCGTCAGAGTAGCAGCAAGGCCCGATCTGCGGGCAACTTTGGTGGTTCTTCCGGTGGTGGTGGTGGTACGCCGGCAGTCAGGGGAGGGTCAACAGGACCATCTCAATCATTCGCTCAGTCTTTGATAAGTGTACAGTCATCTGGACCCAGTCAGGGCAACAGGGAACCCCACCAACAGGGTCGACCTGACAGAAGGTTTCAGGAGCGGCGGCTCCCATGCCCTAAGTGTTGGAGGATGCACTTTGGGGCTTGCATCATGTACCTACCTATATGCTATGGGTGCGGTGTGAGGGGTCACATTCAGAAGGATTGCCGCTCGTCCCGCCGATATATGGGCAGAGGTGCGGCGCAACCAGCTAATTCTGCAGCTACTACATCCACAGCACCTCCAGCTCGAGGCACCCCAGCACCTGGAGGGCGTGGTGCAGCTAGGGGTGGTGCACAAAATTCTGGAGGGCCCAGCAAATTTTATGTTGTGCAGACGCATCAGGATTCAAAGGCTTCTCCAGATGTTGTCACAGGTATATTGACTGTCCAATCTCATGATGTATATGCCCTTATTAATCCCAGTTCTACTTTGTCCTATGTTACCCCTTATGTTGCTGTGGAATTTGGGATAGAACCGGAACAGCTTCCTGAGCCGTTCTATGTATCTACTCCAGTTGACGAGTCTATTATGGCTACACGGGTATATAGGGGTTGTGTTTTCACGATTCGTGGTCGGGACACCGTGGCCGATCTCATTGAATTGGGGATGGTCGATTTTGATGTAAATATGGGAATGGATTGGCTTTATTCATATTTTGCCAAACTCGATTACCGAACTAGGACAGTGAGGTTTGAATTTCCAAATGAGCTAGTTGTTGAGTGAAAGGGGGACAATGTAATGCCAAAAGATAGGTTTATTTCTTACATTAAGGCCACAGTGATGAATAATAAGAGGTGTATCTATCATTTGTTCCGGGTTACGGACACCGATGCTGAGGCACCTACACTTGAATTTGTGCCTATTGTGAATGAATTTCCGATAGTCTTTCCGGATGAACTCTGTTGGGAAAGATGGCATATTCCACTAAAGGGCCTTAAAACATTGATGCACACATAGTGTTTGATAATATGCTCAAATGAGCTAGAATCATGATCATCTTCCTAATTTTGGTTCAACTTGTTATATTTCTAAAATAGATTGAAATTGCTAAGAATTCCGGAATGTTTTAGAGTGTAAGGAAGCTCAATTGAGGTATGTTGGCCAAACTCTTCTTTAAGAATTGGAACCCCAATATCCTTATAAGTTCCAAGATATTTATTACAAGTTTAGTATTCCGAGTGACAAAGATATATGTTTAATTCATGTTTCAAATGTTCTTATGATATTTTATTATAAATTGAGGATGTATTCCAAACTATGGATTGTGTATCTACGTGTTATGATTCCAAGTCGTGATTTATGTGGAAAACTATTTTGCCAAATTGTGTAGAGATTGTGATTGGGGTTACACCTCCAACCGCATATATTGGAGTGAGGCGGCAGGGCCGCTTTGTGTATGATTTTGGTATTGGTGTTGCACCACCACCCACATATAAATATTGGGGTGAGGCGGCATGGCTGGTTTGTGTAGGTATTGGCATCGTTGATGCACATGCACTAGCATATATTGGGGTGAGCCGGCGGGGCCGCTTTGTATGAAAATGGGTATTGTGTTTACACCTCCACCCGCACACATTGGGGTGAGGCGGCAGGGAAGCTTGAGTAGTGTTTTGGTATTGTGCTTACACCTCCGCCCACATACATTGGGGTGAGGCGGCGGGGCCTCTTTGTGTGGAAATGGTTACAGAGGATCTCATCTTGAATTCTATAAATGTTAATGACTTCTCTTGATAAGCTTGCTTTGGTTTATACGGCTATCTATGTTATTCTATTGTCGTCTTGATGCATCATATTCATACATTATATCTGAGTTCTTAAATTGGTGTTTGGTTTTCATACTAGTACTATTCGATATGTACTAATATCCCTTTTACCGGGGGCGCTGCATCTTTAATGGATGCAGGTAGTTCCACAGCGGAGGATACTGACCAGTGATAGCAGTGATCATTCTTCTGAGCTAACTTGGTGAGCCCCATCTCATTCCGGGGTTGGGCATCTTTTGTTTCTTATGTGGTTTGAGGTATAGTCGGAGCCTTGTTGCCGGCTCTATCGAGGCTCTGTAGACTTAGTGTGGGTTGTGTATGGGTGTTGGGAATGTTAAACAAGTTGTGCTATGATTAAATCACTTGTTCCACTTTGAACCATGAAGGTGGGTGTGTGTATGTGTTTTGAGACTTATTAATGGAGTGACTGATTGTAATGAATTGGTATTTCAGACAAGATCACTTTATTGTTTGAAAAACAAAAACATATATTCACTTTATTGATAAATGAGTTGGGTAGAAGGAAATCTAATAGGCTTGCTCGGCCGAGTTCGCTCGGTTGAGCACCGGTTGCGCTCCTCGATTTTGGGGCATGACATTTCCTTAGGCATTATTTGATGTATTTTAGTTACTTTTGGCTAGTTTCGAGTTGTTCGAAGGTCAGTACACACGAGATGGCATTCCTAAAGTATGGGTTGGCTTGCTCGGTATTGGATTTGGTTTGTTCAGGATAAGTAACATATCTAAACTTTGATTTGAGGGTACTTAACCCTGGGAACTTTGTTATAAAGGATGTATTGAGGTGGCACACATGCTAGGTGATGTGCGTGTAGGCGTGCACCGAGAAAATCATGATTCTAGTTGACTATTAGATTATGACAGGAAATGTTTTGCTATTATATCTTGTAACCTCCATGTTCTCCCTATTTGTTTGATTATATGACCTGTGAATCATGTTAGAAATCATGATTAGGCTATGTGCTTATTCTGTTTGACATATGGAGGTCATCTATGTTGTTGAGGTATTTGGTTAAATTGCAATTATATACTTAGTCATATTCATTCATTTGCATATCATTTGTTATGATTTATTGTTACATCATGTTATCATTGTTTTGGGCAGATTCGTATGAGATTTGTGAGCCAGAGAGACTGAAGAGATTGGTGACTTGGTTGGGGCCTAAGAGCTGTGTTGTGAGTGATGTTGTGGATAGGGCTGCACGCCGCAATAAGCCACATTGGCTTTATATATATTATTATTATAAGGATCGGGATGCAAGCCGCAGCAGGCCTTATAGGCTTTAATATTATAGGATTAGGTTGCACACCGCAGCAAGCCAGATTGGCTTTATATTAGCGCTTGGGCAGGATTTGCCCCTCTGAAATCTAACATATCAGTAGTGAGCGCAGGTACCGTACAATGTTGAGTGACTGATTGTGCTAAGTGATTGAGCGTGATGAGTGGGAGTGCGAGACAGTGAGATTGAGTACTCTGGGAGTGTGAGTACATGAGTTCATCACTGTGATGCACTGCATTTGACATGCATAATTGACATACATGCATATAGATGCATTTCCTGATGCTGCACAGTTTTATGACATTCATGAAATTACATGCACATTGACCTGTAGGCATAGAGATGTACTTTCCTCGTGCCATCTGAGAATGAAATATCTTATCTTTTGTTGAAAGTTTTGGAAAAATCACAGTTTTCTGACTTACTCATATTTTGGTGATCTCGGTGAAAGATTTGGGTTTTACTGTTATACCTGAAAAACATGCCTATTTTTCGTATTTGTGAACGAGATGAGAATCATATTTTTGAGTTATTACTTGTACTGTTTTTATTATATTATTATAAGTTGTTCATGGCTATTGATGTTGGACTCTAACCGTTGTCCAAGCTAGTCACTGCTTTCAACCTAAGATTAGATTTGTTACTTATTGAGTACATGGGGTCGGTTGTATTCATATTATACTTCTGCACCTTGCGTGCATATTTTGGAGTTGATGATGTTGTGTTTGGCGGGAGCTGGCATTGAAAATGAACCTGCATTCCGGTTATAGCTACCTCTTGTTCATGGTAGCTTTAGATTTATAAAGATCTATTTTTTTACATTTCGGACATATGATGTATTTATTTCATACATCTTTGTAAACTCTAAATCTTAGAAGCTCATGACTTGTACTACCGGTCCTTGGGAAGTTGTATAAAGTCCAGTTACTTCATCATTTATTTTCTCTATAAATCTCATTTTTGTTGGATTGTTGCTAATTGGCTTACCTAGCAGGTTGGGTTAGGTACCATCACGACTAGTTAGATTTTGTGGCTCGACAAGTTGGTATCAGAGATTTAAGTTCATAGGTTCTATGAGTCATGAGCAAGTGTCTAGTAGAGTCTTGCGGATTGGTATGATGACATACATACCTATCTTCGACAGGCTACATGGCATTGAGGATAAACTTCCCATCTTTATTTCATTATTGTGTGGCATTGATTCAGCTTGAAGCGTATCTCTTTGAATTCCTTCCACTCATTCGTATGCGCATGTGAGCGCTCGGTATTAGTTGTACATCGGCGGCTTCTACATTCCATGGAAGAGGTCGAGATATGCTTTCTGTGTTTTAGGGATGGGCCAGTTTGGAGGACTTGAGGCCCAGTTTGGACCGCAGCTTAGGCTCGCTAGTTTAAGTTGTGTGAGCATGTCCTTTTGGAGTTTTATGTCCAACGGTGTCCCTATGAGTGGGACTGGTGGCTCGTTGAGTGGTTGGATGGCTATATGATGAGTAGGATGTGACTGCGGGATGTGTTCAGACGGTTTGAATGTGACGAGAAGAGTTTTCTTGAGATGTGAAAAAAGACTATTGGGTGCTCTATTTCTTTGGATGTGTTATACAGTCTAGAGTTATGAGGGTTTTGAGGGATTCTTTCATGTTATTTTGTTTGTAGAATGAAGTAGATTCTTATGTCTTGTTGATGAGTTTAGACTCGGGAAGATTAAGCGATTTCATAGTAGTCGTTGCTATGAAAGGGTATAGAGTGATGTCAGTTTGAGGCTAAGCATGTGGGTTATCACATGCGGGGTAATATACGGATGTGTGATCCTTATCATATTGTGTGAAGGGTTTATTTTCTACCATTAGGTTATATGTGTTGCGATTTGAGTTTGGATTGGTTGAGAAAGTTGACCTGACTGTCACGAGGATGACTGCAAGCTTAGCTGATGGTTTGAGGTATTTTATGGTTTGTGTTGCATGAGCGTGTGAAGAATTTAGTTGAATCTCACTGCATGATTATGGCAGTAATAGAGTATGGGTATTATGAGTTATTCTGTGGCTTTAAGCCAAGTGGGGAAGTCTACCATCGGCGATTAGATTGCATAGTTACGTGTTGTATTGGTTTTGGTCTGAAGCATACTTGTTGATCGGTTATGACTTGCAGACGTTAGTTTTGAGGATGACTTAAGCAATGAAATTTCTGGATGCATGATGTATTACACCTTACAGATATATGGAAGTCTTGGGAGTGGTTTAGGGTTTTTATTCGTGACGAATGTAATGTACTAAGAAAAGGGGTTTGCTCAGTTGCTTTGAGATTTACATTGGATGGTGTCGAGACTCGTGGTAGTTCTATATCATTATGGATTCTATATTTTAGTATCATAAAGGTAAAGGAACGGCTTTAGATTCACATAAGGTCTCTTCAGAATAGATGTCTCGGTTGTGGTACTTTTGGGGTGCTTAAGAGGGAATACATCGGCTTATGGCCCTTAGGGCGGTATGGTTTTATGCTAGGATCTCTTGTGGTGAGCTTTGGGTAAGGATCGTGGTGTTCTGGCAAGGAGAAGTGTCAAATTGAGGGTAATTCGAAAGGAATGCGGAGAAATAAGACAGCTTCGTAGTAGGTTGGATCAACACGGTAATGGATATGATAGGTTCTTTAGGTACTTATAATGTGATGAGTCTCTACAGCTTTTTGTGGCAATACTCTTAGGTTTGGCGACCTGCGGGGCTTGGTTGAGTTAGAGAGATTCAGTTCTAATGTCTTTGTTATGTGCAAATGGGTTTTGAAGAGTTCTCGATAGTTTCTACCACGGGTTTGAGATGGATATTTCCTACCAGCGTGAGGAGCATGTTGCGTATTTTTATTTTCTCTTGGATGGGATGAAATGGAAGGGTTTTGACTGATCGGGTATGTATTCTGCTGGTGACTTAGAGTTGATTATGAGATTCTCGTGATTTTCATATGATGGCATAATAAAGGTGGTGTATTGTATAGGATTGAGAATTGCATGTGCAAGGTCACAGTTTAGTTTTGAAGGGAAGGTCATGACTTCTTAGACAACATGGACGGTTTCAGACGACTAGATGAATGCTATTACTACTTGGTATTTCCTGAGAAGGGTGCGCATTTCATTGGGCACACTGTGTTTTGGCTTACGGATGCTTCTGTAAGGCCCCGTAAAATTTCACCTAAAACTTGGGGTTTCGTGATGCCAAGTTAGACTTATGTGTTGATGATTGTAGAGATTCATGAATCTTCACAATTTATTTAGAATTTCTCATCGCGGTACGGAATATTTGGGTGGAACAGTGGGTTAGGGAGTTGAAGAAATATTTTGGCAGAGTAGGGTGTTTCTGCGGTCCATTCTGCAGTCGTAAAACTGATTTGTGGATCACAGATCTGTCGCAGAGTAAAGCAGAGAATTGGACAAATTTGGGATGATATTTTTGCAGTCAATTATGCGGCCACATAATCGTTTCGCGGGCCGCACATTCGTCGCAGAAGCCAACTTGAGAAACTTAGGAAGGAGGTTCTGCAGTCCATTATGCGACTGCAGAACTGGTCTGCGGACCGCACACTTGCCGTAGACCCAACCCGAACAGCCCAGTTTTGGGACCCTTTTTCTGCGGTCCCCTTTGCGGGTCGTATACCTATTTTGCGGTCCGGTCTGCGGCCGCATACATGCCTTTGTAAAGTTTAAGTTTCGAAAATCTCACCTGATCCCATTTTCATTAAAACAACTTGTGGGTTATTTTGGCTGGTCCTAACTGATATTTGGAGAGAGGGGAGTGGTCTAGAGTGAGAGGGGAAGTTCCTATGGTTATTGTTTATCAATCCTTGCTCAAGTCTTGAAGAATTCACAAGAAAAAGTCACAAAGTCTTCATCCAAGATGTAAGGTTCCATACCATAGTCTTCAATTTCGTGTTTGGGGTAGAAAATGTATAATGAGGAGTGTAATTCTTAGGT
Source organism: Nicotiana tomentosiformis (assembly GCF_000390325.3). Lineage (NCBI taxonomy): Eukaryota > Viridiplantae > Streptophyta > Magnoliopsida > Solanales > Solanaceae > Nicotiana > Nicotiana tomentosiformis. The sequence goes on from NC_090822.1 coordinate 43,888,394, forward strand.
GCGGGGGTGTTATCTATGCATGCATGTACCAACAAAGTTGTAGGAAGGTTGTTGAGCTAGAAAAGGGTAGATATTGGGTTGGGGATGAAGGAATCCACCATAGGAGGACCTTGAAACCTTAATGCACACCTAGTGTTTGATAAAATGCTCAAAATGAGCTAGAAATATGAACCCCTTCCTAAATTGTGTTCAATTTTTCTATATCTCTAAATAGATCGAAGTGACTAAGAATTTCGAAACATTGTAGTAATTTAAAAAGCTCGAGGTGAGGTATGTTGGCTAAACTACTCTTTTAGAATTTAACCCTAAAATGTCCATGTAAATCCCGAGTTGCTCATTATAAATTGATAATTCCGAATAAGCCTCGTGTCAAAAGATATATGTTCAATATGTATTCCAAATGTTCTTGGTATGTTATGTTCTATTTGAAAATGTGCTCGAAGCATGGGTTTCATATCTAAATGTTATAACTTCAAGTCGTGATTCAAATGAAAGCTATTATGCCAAATTGTGTATGAAGTCTCAATGTGCTTAACATTCTTATTTCCTCACATGTGGACCTAAAGTCTCGAATATAAATGCTTTGGTGTTGATGATCTGTGATGATGATTGAAAGTGAAAGAGATGAACATGAAATATGAAATACGGCCAACGTGCCAAGAGTGATATTGTGTTATGGCCATTGGTGCCAATGAAATGAATGATATATAAACGATAATGAAATGAGTTGTCAATCCTTTAAATAAATAAACACCCTGGGAGTATCGTTAGTCACCGAGGAAGGGTAGGTTGAAATAACCTAACCACGAAACTACACGTGCCGATGTAGGAGTGAATTATGATTGCACCCCTTTATTGGGATGAGATTGATGTGATGAGAATATTCACTTTTATTGGGACGAGATGATTGCTAGAAAAGGGTGATGTCGATCCACACGACATTGTGGTGAGATGGCTTAGCCAGTCGGTTCGTGATGGGACGCCATGCCGCACACATGGTGGTGATTGTACCTGAGATTATTATTGATACAATGGCTAAGATTAAGATAATTATTGTGATTATGGTTGATGTCTTTGGGTGAGACGGGCTAGACGATCGGGCCGTGATCGGACTCCGTGCTAAGATCGTGGTGGTATATCGGTGCTAAGATCTCCAAACCTAAAATATGGAAATTTTACTTGAAAACTTGTTTTGCTCCTATCTCGATGTTTTGTTATTGTTTGAGGCTCCCATTTATTTTATGATTGTACTTCCTTATGTTATCATTCTTTCTATTAAGAGGGTTTTTAGTCATTCATACTAGTACTATTCCATATGTACTAACGTCCCTTTTGCCGGGGGTGCTGCATCTTTAATGGATGCAGGTGGTTCCACAGTAAGCGACTTTGATCATTGATAGCGGTACACCCTCTTCCCAACTGACGTGGTGAGCCCCACTTCATATCGGGTCATATATCTTTTGTTCCTTGTGTTTTATGTTTGGAGGTATAGCTGGGGCCTTGTTACCGGCACTATCATCGTACTCTTTTGTATCTATTAGAGGCCCCGTAGACATAGAGTGGGTGGTATGCTGGTGTTGGAGAAGTCAAAATAGTAATGTTGTATTTGTATCACATGTTCCACTTTAAACTATGAAAGGGTATGTATTTTGAACTTTATAAATGATGTAACTAATGATAAGGAATCGGTGTTGTTCACATGATCCACCCAATTGTCTAATAAATAAAATGGATCTTTCCTTTATTCATGACTGAGTTCGGGTAGATGGCATTATACAAGATTGCTTGGCCGGGTCATCTCGATTGTGTGCCGTTCACGCTCCCCGAGGTCTAGGCTTGATAGCTTCAATGGTATTGCAGCACTCGCCTTGTTGATCGACTGTTGATGTTCAGATTTTGCTCTGTGGCATGGAAGAATTATAGAAATATTTCTTGTGCGGATGATTGTGTATGAGAGATATGCTAGTCATTCGAGTGGTGGAGTTGGGATCGGCTATAGTGATTCATGTGTTTTATGGATTTGGAGACTAGGAGTTCTCCGAAGCAGATTGTTTCGGGGTTGCGAATTGTGAAGATGTGGCCAAAGTTAGCTGGATGATGGTACGTGCTATTGTTAGATCATTGTGAACTTTTTGAGGGCTATTTATCCATTTAGGGATGACCGGAGTTGATTTGGGGGCCCATTGGTCGGCCCGAGGAGGATGTGTATTCTACACCAGGTCGGATTTGTTGACTCAGAATTTTTAGTGTTGAGGGGTGTGTCATTCGGTTTGAGTTGAGCTTGTTCGTGTTATGATATGTTCTATGTGTTACTCTTCTATGCCACAAGGGGTTGTGGTATCCCATGGCGCGGTTCTGTTTGGGCCTTGTAGGAGAATTCGAGCAAGATGGTGATTGGGGTATGGAATGGTTGATTGCACCACAGTTATGGTCTTTTCGGGTTGTGGTATATTGTGTTATTTTCTTCTCTATGGTTATGGTCATGCGCATCGTGTACTTGATGCCGAATTGCCTGTGGTTGTTGATTTTGAGTATTGTGGCTTGATGTATTTCATATGGACCGGTGTTTAGATGGGTCACCCATTATAGTGAGATTATGTTGGGATATGATCCTTTGTGTTAGATTCATGTGTCTTGGCTCTACTAGGTGTGATGGGTTCATAGAATTGCGTCACGGTGGTACTTGTTGAGCTTGCGGGACGGTTCTTTCATTTGAGTCATTTTCCATGTTTGAGTATGTTTGAATTGATGCTTATTAGTGCACGGATTGCACGGTTTGTGGCTTTATGTTGTGTTGGTGTGGCATATCAATAGAATGGTTGTGTTTAATGAGATGAGGTCATTGTACCTAGAATGGGCACTATCAAAATTGATTATGGTATGTTTGGAAGAATAAAATCTGAAGTCGGCTTAGAATTTGAGTTATGGTTCTGGTTGGTGCGAGAGAGCTCCATGACTTGCTAATCTGATGATTGGTTATGAGTTTTTGTATGTTTCTTTCATTATCGGCAGTGTATGAAGGTTTTGAATGAGGTTTTATTTGATATGAGATTTATTGCCAGCATTGAGTTTGTTTTGAGCACCTACTATGATCGGGAATTAATGTTACGAGTATGCGAGTTATGTAGTATATCATGTGATTACATCTTAGGTAATGCTAATGACTTGATGCAGCTTGTTCAAACTTATACAATGTGTAGATGCGAGATTCGGGTCTTCTAACGAATTTCGAATGATGGAAATTGTGTTCTAATGCTTACGGACTAAGGTTAAAGTAATGATCTTCAGTTATGGTGTGTTGTCAGGCTTACATGGATTGGGGTGACGTGCGATCACCCTGGGGTACATGCATGATAACATTACATGGCGATTTGATGGCTATGGAAGGACTCTTGGCACATTCGAGGACGAACGCATGTTTAAGTGGGAAGGATGTAATGCCCGACCAGTCGTTTTGAGCATTTGCACTTCACTCGGTGGTTTGAGGGCATGAGAGCTCTGTATGATGTATTATGAATTGTATGTATCATCGGTTTCGATTTTTGGATGATTCAGAATTAGTTTGGAAGAATGATTCTGAACCAGGAAGCTTTAAGTTGGAAGAGTTCACCAAGTTTAATTTTTTAGTATTTGACCTCTGATTGGAGTTTTGATGGTTAAGTTAGGTCCGAGTGGTAATTTTGTACTGGGCGTATGCCCGGAATTGCATTAAGACATTTCTAGAAGATTTCGGCACTAATTGGTGAAAGTTGGAAATTTGAAGGTTTGGAATGTTCATAAGTTTGACCGATAGTTTACTTTGATGATATCGGGTTCGAATTGTTGTTCTGGGAGTTAGAATAGGTTCGTTATGTAATTTAGAACTTATATGCAATTGGGTACATTTCGGATTGGTTAGGCTTGAATCAGATGCTTGGTTCGAAGTTTGATGTTTATGAACTTAAGATATTGATCATGATCGACGATTCATAGTTTTGATGTTGTCATGTGTGATTTGAGGCCTCGAATAGGTCTGTGTTACGTTTTGGGACATGTTGGTATGTTTGAACAGGGTTCCGAGGGGCTCCGGTGAGTTTCGGGGTGGTTTCGGACAATTTCTAGGCCATTCTTAGCTGCTGGTTTTTGGCTACAGGGGTGTACATTGCGATCTCATATTATTAGTCGCGATCGCAAAGAGTAAAATGGGAAACATGGGCCCGTGAACCGCGAAGCCGAAGCGTTTTCGCGATCGCATAGATGAAATTCTGCCACCACTGGCCCAACTTTGGAAGCTTATATCTTGCAATCTATAATGAATTTGGAGATGATCTAAAAATGAAAGTTGTAGCCCTTTGTGTCTAATTTCAGAAGACCATAATCGTTTGTAATTTGGAGCAATTTATCAGATGTTATGGCTGATATACTATAGGCTGTCTGAGAAGAGTTTGGGAAAGGATATGAAAGTTTGTTCATCTCGATCGCGGAGAAATGGCCACGATCGCATAGGGTAAAATTGTCCTACAAAATTTCATAATCGCGATGGCAAGGTTTGTGACCATGATCGCGAAGGGTACCCCAGGAACAGTGTATAAAGTACTCTATTTCGAAGGTTTCAGACATTTTAGCATATTTTGAGCTATGGAGCTCAGATTGAGGCAATTATTTAGGCGATATTCACTACATTGATTGAGGTAAGCATTTCATACTCAGTTTTGAATATATTTCATGAATCCATCTTCGATTTTGGCATTTGATTGATGATTTTGAAAGAGAATTTCGAGGTTTTTGTCTAAACTTTCATGAAGTTAATGTTTGTGGTTTGAACATCGATTCGGAGTCGGATTTGAGTAAAACTAGTATAATTCGACTTGTAATTGAATGGGTTTCCGGATTGTTTGAGTTTTGTCGGGTTTTGAGCTGTGGGCCCGGGTTTGACTTTTTGGTTATTTTTGGGCTTTTGATTAAATATTCCACATTTATCGATTGGGTTTGTTTCCTTTAGCATTATTTGATGTTCTTGAGTTATTTTTGGCTAGTTTCGAGCCGTTTGGAGGTCAGTACACGTGGGATGGCATTCCTTAAGTATGGGTTGGCTTGCTCGGTATTGGATTTGGCTTGTTCGGGGTAAGTAACATATCTAAACATCTAAACTTGAATGTGAGGGTAAATAACCCTGGGAACTGTGTTATAAAAGATGTAATGAGGTGGCGCACATGCTAGGTGATGAGCGTGTGAGGGTGCACCGATAAAATCATGATTCTAGATGACTATTACATTATGACCGGACTTGTTTTCCTATTATATCTTGTTACCTCCATGTTCTCCCTATTTATTTGATTATATGAGTTGTGAATCATGTTAGAAATCATGCTTAGGCTATATGCTTATTTTGTTGGACCTATGAAGGTCATCTATGATGTTGACTTATTTGGTTAAATTGCAATTATAAACTCAATCATTTTCATTCATTTGCATATCATTTGTTGTTACATCCTGTTATCATTGTTTTGGGCTGATTATTATGAGATTTGTGAGCCCGAAAGACTGGAGAGATTGATGACTTAGATGGGACCTGAGAGCCCTGTTATGAGTGATATTAGGGATCGGTCTGCACGTCGCAACAGGCCATATTGGCGTTGTATATATTATTATTATATGGATCGGGTTACACGTCGCAGCAGGCCTTATAGGCTTTATTATTATGGGATTGGGCTGTACTCCGCAGCAGGCCAGATTGGCTTTATATTAGTGCTTGGTCAGGATCCGCTCCTCCGGAGTCTTAAATATCATCAGTGAGCGCAGGCACTGTACATTGCTGAGTGATTGAGCGTGATGAGTGGGAGTGCGTGACAGTGATATTGAGTACTTTGAGAGTGTGAGTACACGAGTTCATCACTGTGATGCACTGCATTTGACATGTATACTTGACACACATGCATAGAGATGCATTTTACCATGCTACACGGTGTTCTGACATTCATGATTTCACATGCACATTGACATGTAGGCATAGAGCTGTACTTTCCTCATGCCATCTAAGAATGAAATATCTTTTCTGCTGTTGAAAGTTTTTGGGAAAAATCACAATTTTCTAACTTACTTATATTTTGGTGATCTCGGTGAATGATTTGGATTTTACTGTTATACCTGAAAAGGATGTCTATTTTCTGTATTTGTGAACGAGCTGAGCATCATATCTTTGAGTTATTACTTGTACTATTTTTATTATAATGTTATAAGTTGTTTTTGGCTATTGGTGTTGGACTCTCCATTGTCCAAGCTCATCACTGCTTTCAACCTAAGGTTAGGTTTGTTACATATTGAGTACACGGGGTTAGTTGTACTCATACTACACTTCTGCATCTTGCGTGCAGATTTTGGAGCTGATGTTGTTGTGTATGGAGGGAGCTGGCATTGAAGATGAACCTGTGTTCCGGTTATAGATGCCTTTTGTTCATGGTAGCTTTAGATTTATAATGATTTATTTATGTACATTTCGGATAGATGATATATTTATTTCATACTAGCTTTGCAATCTCTAAATCTTAGAAGCTCATGACTTGTACTACCAGTCCTTGGGAAGTTGCATAAAAGTCCAGTTATTTCATCATTAATTTTCTCTGTAAATCTTGTTTGTGTCTGATTATTGCTAATTGTCTTACCTACCGAGTTGGGTTAGGTGCCATCACGACTCGTTGGATTTTAGGTCGTGACAGAATTGATTTGGCTTTTTTGAGGTAAGTATCTTGCCTAACCTTGTATTAGGGAATAAACTTTGGGCTTAGAACTTATTTGACTAAATGCTATATGTAGTGTATGTGATTGTGACATATATGCGAGGTGACGAGCGTATTTGCGAGTGCTAAATATGAAAAATGACGGGATTAGACTGTAGGCTTATCTATGCCTTGAATCGATTTTGTGCCCTCTATGATACATATGAAATCCTTGGTATGGCTATGTGAGATTATCCTTTCATGGTAGAGATCATGTTATAGGTATTATTTTTTCCTAATTATCAAAGATGGGCATTTGTTGTAGAGTTACTGCTAAATTGATTTAGTCGCAGTCATGCTTTATAATATTGAACATGCATCTGCATTTTATTATATTCATGTCCTTGTGCAACTTACTGACAAATTATGAGTATATGTCTCTTGATGGTAGTTTGGTAGATCACATTGGTATGATTATAGCACATTCGGGCATGTTGAGCGGATTGATTGGATGTTGGCACGAAGTTTTGTCGTATGATTTTGAATATGGTATTGCGCATGCAGCCGAATAAGGGTGGCATTCTTGATTATGCACATGTGGCGGAATAAGGGCAGCATTCTTGATTATACACATGTGGTGGAATAAGGGTGGCATTCTTGTTGATGTAATGTGGAGTATGAAGGTGATATTCCTGATTAAGTAAGTTAATTATTTATGTTTTATGTGCACTTTACATGATTTCACGTTGTCTTTAACATGCTACTCTATTTCACTGATATAGGATGAAAATTCTTTGTCAAACATGATATACCTGTGATGAGTTGATAACTCTTGTTTCATTGTGTTGATAGTACTACATCTCGTTATATTCTCGTTGCCAGTTGTTTTAGTTATTGCACATGTTCTCTGTTTAGTGAGTATCACATGACTTGAATCTCGTTACTACTTCACAGAGGTTACTTTAACTACTTACTGAGTACATGTTGTCTCGTACTCATACTATAGTTCTGCACATTTTTGTGCAAATCTTGATGCCGGAGGTAGCGATCCTCGAGAGTGAGTTTTTGACTGTTCAATAGGATTCTAGGTAGAGCCGCATGAAAGTCGCAGACCCTTGGAGTCCCTTTCTCTTATTTCCATAATATTGTATTGCTTTCAAACAATATTGTACTTATTGAGTGTCACGCCCCGAGCCTGGGGGCTAGACCGGCACCCGATACCTCATCTATCCTTTCATACCAACTTGCGACTCAGGAATTCTGGACATATAATGTCATACATTGGCCAGGGGCCACATTGCAAGGCAATTTGCGAAGCAAAATATAAAACTGAATAGAGACAAACGCTGACTAAATGTCAACATAATGCCGGGCCGGCAAGGCCGTCATAACTACTATAACTGACAAGCCAACAAAATATACGTACAGGGCCTACAAACCCCACATACTGCACTAAGTGACAGAATATATCTACAAGCCTTTGCTGATGGATGTATTGTGATCGGAACAGGGCCCCGAACTACCCATAACCTATCTACATATATACACAAGATGTACATAACACTTCTAAACCCGGCAACTCTGAAGGACGGGGAGCTTACCGATAAAGCTGAACTCGGGCAACACTTACTGAGGGGATCTACCCGTCTGTCTGTCTGAACCTGCACGCATGAAATGCAGCGCCCCCAGAAAGGGACGTGAGTACGAAATAATATACCGAGTATGTAATCTGAACATATGCTTACTTACTGATATTGACTCAACTCTCTCAATATAGTAAGTAAAATAGTTTTCCGGCCCTAAAAGGCTCGGTATATAGATATAACTGCTCTGCCATAGTTGGCTCGCTCATAGGCGCTCGGCCATACTAGGCTCTATATCTCGGCCATGCTGGGCTCGCTCATAGGCACTTGGCCACAGTAGGCTTAGTATATAACTTACCATCGGATCAGAGGTTGCCCAATAGGGGCCTGCCCATAGATTATAGCTCGATGGTAATGAAATACTATAATATTGTATATATAAGTTCTCTGCTCTCATGACTGGAAAAAAAAGGAAATACTCAATTGAATATGAAGTTCCAATAAGGAGAATAGTGTAACTTACAAGACTAGGAAAATATACGTAAATTTCGGGATATGAATTTTTTTTTATGCCTCGTTATCAAACTCGTGTAATTACAAGATCATGCCAAAATGAAGAAAGGGCTTAGCCTTAATATACCTGGAGTAGGAAAAAATCCGTATGATATTCTTGGAAAAGGTTGCACCGTACTCATTTAGAACCGTAAAAACTTTCGTTGCTAAGGTGCTAATAATTCTCGTTGGAATTATTTTGTTGCAAGAAATTTTGTTGAAAACTTGCTAGATTGAGTGTAGCGTCTGTTTGAAATGGTGGAATTAGAAAAATGTTATAAGATCTCTTACTTTGTTACTTTAAGTCCAATGAAGCCAATTATTAAATGTCTTACATGTAATCATATGTATATCACTTATGATGCCACCTTTCAATTAAGATCATTAGTCACTTATTTTGAATGAAGGAGCTGCCACATCATGCCACTTAGTCATTATCATATATATATCCCTAATTAATTAGGTAATATCCCATTACCCAATAATTAATCAATTACCCACATAATTAAGAATTATCTCAACTTACTTAAAATGCTACTCACTTTTAACACACCTTACTATCATGGTCATATGGTACCTTGTATAGCACTAGACCATAAATACCGGGTATTGTAGCTCGGGCCGTATTTTACCCTAAAATGTCAAACTTCGACGAAATTCATTTGCTTCGATTTGCTTACCCTCTTGCTTTTACGAATTTACTTATCCCTTATTTGAAATAACATAATACTTATAATCCCAAAATAATCTCATTCCCGAGCTTACGTCGATTAACTTACAACGAAACTTTAACGTATAAAAATAAAATGCGGGATGTAACATCTCATTTTCGAGCTTTTATCAATTTATTTATGGCGTACTTCCACATGTGGAAATATGGAGTGTAACATTAAGACTCGTTGCCTATTCTGTTTAGAGCTCATCATTCTCTATTACCTGCTTTTGGGAGTTCGGCGTATGTACTACCATTTTGCCTTTGTCGGTACTTTATTCCGTTGTTATGTTAAATCTAGACTTATTATATCTAATTTAGATGTTTTGTATTATTGTGTAATTGTGTTACCTAGTCTAAGAGGTTACGCACCATCAAGATTATTGGTGGGATTTTTTATTGTGAAAAATACTTCTCGGGTAAATTCTCAGCAAAGTATTTTGTCTGACAATTGTGATATATGTGCAGGAAATCATACGAATCATGAGTGCCAAGGGAGCAATTAAGTTGAAGAACGGTGAATATAATTGGATACAGACGCTACCAATATGGTAATTCTTTGCCCAAAAAGCACCCTGATTTCTAGTAGAGTAATCCTAATGGAGCAGAAAATGTTAAGGATTTTCCATAATCACCAACACAAGAACCACATAGATTTCAAGGAAAAAATAAGATGCAATTAAATTTTAGGCCATATCAACCTAGACCAAAACAATAGGCACCAACCGTGGAAGACTTGAAGTATAAGTACAACAAAACAACTAATGATAAAATGGGAAGTCAACATTCTTCTTTCAAAAACCTGGAAATTCAAGTGCGTCAATTGGCCACTTTAATTTCAAGAAATATCCATGGACCATTGCCCAACAATACGGAGAAAAATTCAAAAGAACATGTTAAAATAATTGCCTTACGATCAGGTAAAAATCTTGATGATCCATTCCACCCACAGAAAAGGTAAGTTAAAGGAAGATTAAGCTCATAACCAAACTATTGATAAAGGCAAGAAAAAAGCTTAACACGAGACAAGGAAAAATATTGCTCAGGAAAGTAATTAAAACACCAGTGATGAGCCAATTCCATTTCCACGGAAATTTAAAAGGGAAAAAGTTGATCAGTAATTTTCTAAATTGTTGGAAATTTTGAAATAACTGTATATCAATATTACTTTCACAAATGCTCTGACCCAAATGCCATCATATGCCAAGTTTTTAAAAGAGATTCTTTCCAGCAAAAGAAAAGTTGAGGTAACTTCTGTCGTTAAGCTAACAGGAAAATGCAATGTGATTTGCAAAACAAGCTTCCACAAAAACTTGGAGATTCGTGCAATTTTACTATTTCTTGTACTGTGGGAGGAACTCATTTTGAAAAAAAACTTTGTCTGATTCTGGGGCGTCAATCAATTTGATACCTTTTTCAAATTTTCAAAAGTTGGAACGTGGTGATATAAAAAATACAGTTGTTTCTTTGCAGTTAGCTGATCAAAGTATAAAAATGGCAAAAGAAATCATTGAAAATGTTCTTTTTTGAGTTGATTAGTTTGTATTCCCAATGGATTTTATAGTCCAGGAAATGGAAGGAAATACTGATGTACCTTTTATTTTGGGTAGACATTTTCTAGCTTCAGGAAGAACAATAATAGATGTACACCAAGGACGATTGATTTTGAGAGAGGATGAGGAGAAAGTAATGTTTAATATGCAGAAGATGATGAGATATCATGATGTTGACTCATCATTTTCTTGTTTTACCATTGACATGCTTAATGATCTTGCATATGTATACAAGGATGACAAGTTGTTTTCAGATTCATTAGAAAGATGTCTGGAAAAATCTGGCACAAGTAATGATGTAACGACCCGACCGATCGTTTTGAGATTTAGAATTTCGTTCAGTGGTCCGAGGTCTTGAGTGGCTTCATTTTGTGTATTATGACTTGCGTGTGTGGTCGGTTTTAATTTTCGAGAGCTCCAAGATTGGTTCAGAAGAATGTATTTTTATTTTAGAAACCTAAGTTGGAATTATTGTCCAAAGTTTAACTTTTGTAAAAACGATCCCGCAACAGTGTTTTGATGTCTCGGAAAGGTTCGTATCACGATTTTTGACTTAGGAGTATGTGCGAAATTGAATTCAGAGGTCCCTGGGTTGATTTGACTTGTTTTGCTGAAAGTGGGCAATTTAAAGGTTTATCATTTTCTTAAGTTTGACTATGGTTTGACTTTATACCTATCATATTTGGATTTTTGTCTTGGGACTTGAAATAGGTCTGTGTTTTTAATTTGAAACTTTTTTGCAAAGTTTGGCGTCATTCCGAGTTGATTTGATAAGAATGGGATGCGTGGTTATGTTTTTAGAAGGTCTTGAATTTCAATGTAAAGTTTTTGCATTTTAATATCTGAATCATGGTTCAAGATGTCATTCATGTGTTTTGATTGTGTGATTGAGTTCATAAGATATTTTTAGACTTGTGTGAATGATTGATGTAGAGCTCCGGGTGCTCGGGTAAGTTTCGGTCGCGTTTCGGACTATTTCGAGTTGTTTCAGTTTGTGCTGGTGTGTTGCTGATGCCTCAGGTCTCGCAAATGTGAGACTCTATTCGCATTTTCTATCCTTGCATTTGCATTGTGGGGTCGCATTTTTGAGGTTCACTGGGTTCTGTCAGGTTCGCATTTGCGAACACGTTGTTCGCTTTTGCAATGGGGGCCTGGGCTAAGCTGGATCGTATTTGCGATCACACGGTCGCTTTTTTGAAGAGCCTGACTTTGCAAATACGAAGTCAAGATCACATTTGTGACATTCCCTGGGTTCATCAGGAGCCACATTTGCGATGGTTTGTCCGCCTTTGCAAACCCTGTGTCTTCTCCTCTTTCAATAAAGGCTAGAAGACGGGATTTTAGTATCATTTTCATATCTTTGAACCCTAGACTCGGTAGGAGGCGATTTGGAGAGGGAATTTTCACATACAATAATTGAGCAAGTGATTTTAATCAATTTTCAATTATGTTACATGATTATATATGAGATTTAACATCTAAATTATGAGATTTTAAGGGACATTATGTGGATTGTTTTTCTATCTTTTGAAAAATAAAAATTTGAGATTTGAGAGCGAGTTGGACTCGGATTTGAAAACAAAACACATATATGGACTCATGGGATTATGAGAAGTCAAGATCTACCCTTGGATTGGGGTTTTGACCGGGCAGGCCTGGGGGTTGGCTTTTGAAAAAATGTGTAAAGATCGTAGCTTTATTTTCGTAATTTTTTTCTCTTACATTGTTTGATGATATTAAGTCTTTTTTAGTTAGATTTGAGCTAGTGCAGAGGTAAATTTTAAGGGAAAAGCTATTTTTGAGTGTTGATTTAGCCTTGTTGAGGTTAGTATCTTGCCTAAATTTGTGTGCGGGAAACTACTCCGTAGGATTGGTGAAATTGCACTATTTGAATTGCGTGAAAGATGCGTATACGAGGTGATGAGTGTGTACACGGTCTTATATGTGGAAAATTAACCGGTTTAGACTCTTAGATGGTTTTCATGCATCTAATTGAAGCTTTCATATCATGTTATATTTTCCATTGACAAGTTTACTCTTACATGATATATTTGAAGTTGTTAGTACATGTTCTATATTTTATCGTCAAGCTAACTCTTTTATGATTTAATTGAAGTTGTTACATCTTTTATGGTCATGTTATCTCTTTTATTGTTGAGTTATTCTTGTTTTATGTTTCATTACATGTCACCCCTTATATTGTTGATTTATCCTTATTTGAACATGTTATCTCTTTCATTGCTTAGTTTATTGTTCCGTTTCACTACGTTGTTGTAATTCTTGTGTTGAGCTATACATCGTACTCTCATGTTATTGTTGTTTTTGTTGTTGTACTTATCTCTCATTACCACACTTGTATTTGTCCGCATTATTTTTTTTATGTTCTTATTATGTGTTCCTTCCTTGTCGCCTTTATTGCTTTAAATTCAGTTGTACCTTATCTTGTTGTATTTCTTTGTTGCCTCATTTTCCCTCGTTTCCATTAATATACTGTACTACACCTCTTCATCTTCTTTCTTATCCTACTAGGTGTCTTGACCTCATATCGTCACTACTCTACCGAGGTTAGGCTTGATACTTACTGGGTACCATTGTGGTGTACTCACACTACGCTTCTACACATCTCTTTGTGCAGATTCAGGTACCTCATATCAGGCTAGGAATCAGTGATTTGGCTATGTATCTCGGAGACTTTAAGGTATACCCGCTTGGCATCCGCAGGCCTAGGAGTCACCCTTTGTCCTTCTTTTTCTACCGCTTACTCCTTGTTTAGACAGTGATGTATTAGGGATGTTACAGTATATTCGTGTAGAGCTTATAACTCAGTCTCACCAGATTTTGGGAGTTATTTTCAGCGGTATTGTTAAGTTCTTTTATGATAGCTAGTTGGTTTAAATTTGAAGTTCTGTTGTTATTAGAGACTAGGTGCCATCACAACATCCTTTAGTGAGGAATTCTGGTAGTGAAACATTGGTATCAGAACTCTAGGTTCATAGGTGTTACGACTCATAAGAAGGTTTAGTAGAGTCTTGCGGATCAAAACAAAGACATCAGTACTTATATTTGAGAGGATATGGAACTATTAAAAAACTTCACTTCTTTGATTCCTTATCGTGCGAAAATGTTGACTTCAAAATTCTGAATCTGTCTTTATATTCTCTCACTGATGGTGAGGACACGCACTGCTGGATCCGACGATCAGACACCTGCGCCACCTACTAGAGCTGCGAGAGGCCTGGACCAGGGCAGAGGCCGAGGAGGGGCACGTGGTGTAGCTAGAGAACCTTCTATAGCTTCGACAGAGGAGCTACAAGTAGCTTCAGTTGGGGGGTAGGCACCCGAGGTGCATGTTGCCATCCCTGAACTTCAAGAGACCCTCGCACAATTGCTGAGCATGTTTAGTACTCTAGCTCAAGCAGGGTTGATTCCACTTGTACCAGCCACACCTAAAGCAGGGGGGAGCTCATACTCCCGCGGCCCGTACTCCAGAGCAGTGGGTCCATCTTCATCAGGTCCTAGAGGTTATTCTAGTGCAGCTCGTTGTTCATGTTCAGTCCGAGATTAGGGCAGTGGTATGTGAGGAGGAGCAACTTAGACTTCAGAGGTTCAAGAAGTATGATCCTCTTACACTCAGTGGCCTAGCTACAGAGGATGCACATGGTTTTCTAAAGAAGTGCCACCGTATTCTCCGCACCATGGGTATTGGGGAGACGAGTGGGGTTGCCTTCACTACATTCTAGCTGTCAGGAGCAGCATTTCAGTGGTGGTGCGCTTACGAGTTGGGTATCCCAGCCGATGCAACTTCACTCACATGGACTCAGTTTTCAGAGATATTCTAGAGAGAATTTGTTCCTCAGACCCTAAGGGATGCATGGCGCGCGGAGTTGGAGCAGTTGCGTTAGAGTACTATGACAATGTCAGAGCACGCTATCCGATTAAGTGATTTGTCAAGACATGGACTTGCCTTGGTTTCAACAGTCAGAGAGCGAGTCCGCCGATTCATCGAGGGCTCAACTATGGTATTAGATTCAGCATGGCTCGAGAGTTGGAGAAAGATACCCCATATTAGCAGGTGGTAGAGATCACACGGAGGTTGGATGGTATGCTGGGCCATGAGAGAGAGGACAGGGAGGCGAAGAGGCCTCGAGATTCTGGCGGATATACCGGTAACCGTGCCCCAATTGCAGACCGTCACGGTAGAGGCTACGTTAGCCGTCCAGTTCTTTCAGCACTTCCAGCTTCTAGTGGTACTCCGGCTACTTCCAGGTCTAAGGTTGCCCATTATGAACTGCTACTATCTAGGAGGGGTGCACCTCCACAGACTATATAGGCTCCACGTATTCCATCGGGTCCATAGACTTCTCAGGCCGTTGTTGCCTCTCCACCTGCAAAGCTAGCTAGGGGTGGAGGTCAAGCGGGTAGGGTTCATCCTAAATGGGGAGGCCAGGCTAGATTCTATGCTCTTCTGGGTAGGACGGAGGCGGTTGCATTAGGCGTAGTTATCACAAGTATTGTTCCGGTTTTTCATAGAGTTGCATGAGTCTTATTTGATCTAGGCTACACTTATTCATATGTGTCATCTTACTTAACTCCATCTGGATATATCTCGTGATTCTTTGAGTTCTCCTATACATCCTGTGGGAGATTCTATTGTTCTGGACCATGTGTATCGTCGTGTTTAGTTATTATTGGTGCTTTTGAAACCAGAGTTGATCTATAATTGCTCAGTATGGTATACTTTGATGTTATCTTGGGCATGGACTGGTTTTTGCCCTATCATGCTATTCTGGATTGACACGCCAAGACCGTGACACTGTCTATGCCAGGTTTGCCACAGTTAGAGTGGATGGGTACATCAGATTATATTCCCAGTAGGGTTGTTTCCTTCCTTAAGGAATATCGGATGGTTGAGAATGGGTGTGATGCATACCTAGATTTTGTGAGAGATGTCAGTGTTGATACTCCTACCGTTGAGTCAGTTCTGATAGTGAGACTTCCTAGATATATTTCCGGCAGATCTTCCAAGCATGCCACCCGATAGAGATATCGATTTTTGTATTGACTTGTTGCTGGATACTCAGACCATTTCTATTCCACCATAACGTATGGCCCCATCGGAATTGAAATAGTAAAAGTAGCAGTTGCAAGAATTGTTTGATAAGGGTTTCATTCAACCTAATGTGTCACATTGGGGTGCTCTAATTCTGTTTGTGAAGAAGAAAGATGGTTCTATGCATACGTGTATTGATTACTGGTAGTTGAACAAGGTTACACTGAAGAACAGGTACCCATTACGGCACATTGGTGACTTATTTGATCAGCTACAAGGTGCCAGAGTGTTCTCAATAATTGATTTGCGTTCAGGGTATCATCAGCTAAAAATTTGGGATTCGAATATCCCGAAGACTGCATTCAACACTCGGTATGGTCACTACGAGTTTCTTGTGATGTCATTTGGGCTGACAGCACTCGGTGTGAGAGTGTATTATATATATAATTTATATTGTTAAATATATATATAGATTGTAAATAACAATAATTTAATTTTTGACCACTAAAACCGACCGAAATCAGTCGGTATATTTATAATAATTTAAAAAACTTATTTTTGTTATGGAAAATAAATAATTGAGCTTGGGCGGAAAAATTTTAATGAAAGTTTCCGACCGAATTCGGAAGGTATACTTGAGGTCAAACAGTCAAAAGTTATTTTATTATTACCGACCGACATTTTCGACCGAACTCGGTCGGTAATATCCTAATTAGACTAACAGACGGATTTTCTTCCCCATTTTCATCCTTTTCCTCTCTCTTCTTTCTCTCTTTGATCCCTCTTTCTCACACCTTTTTACCCAAATTCCACCCAAAATCAAGTCCCCCACCCCCAAAATCGAAGCCCCACCTCCCCCAGCCCCACCAATGTTTCTCCGCCTGCCGCCTCCACCACTGTCACTCCCTCTGCCACCACCACTGCCATTCTCCTTCAAGGTTAGTGTTCTACCTTATTAGCCTTTTAATTTTTAATTTATTGCATGCCTAATATAATTTTATGCAATTTTTAGGGTTTTTGTCTATTTTGGATTTATGTGACTAAATAGGGTTTTAGAACTACATTGTAATTAAAGTGAACTACATTGTAGCTAAAATTGATTATGCACTAATAGAGGTGTGTAAATAAGTTAAACTAGTTAATTTGTGGTATATAAATTATATAAAGTAAGGTTTAGTGCTCTTAATTTATGAGGTTGGATGCTCTTAAAATTTGTTTATTGCTTTTAGAAATAATTTATTATTTTAGGGTTTAATTTATTATTCTATTAGTGTTTATTTCTTTTAGAAATTTAGGGTTTATTAATTTAGGGGATAAAATTATTCTATTAGTGTTTATTACTTTTAAAAAATTAGGCTTAACTAATTATGCTAGATTAATTGAATGTGCTAACAAATTATAATCCTCATGAGTTATCTAATTACGATTAATGCTAGTGTTTGCTATCTTGTAAGTCATTCAATTATATTGCATGTTAATGGTCTAATTGAATTATTGTAAGTGCATATTAAATTATGATTTAGGGTTTATTAATTATGATTAATAGTAAGTGAGTTAGTCTAATTGAATGGCTTAACTAATTCAATATTCTAGTAAGTAAATATTGTACTTTGTAACTAAAGTTTATTATGTAACTTAATTCTATAAATTAATTTGAATTATGATTAATATAACATGTAATTTATTTGTTCTTTATGTAGATGAAATATCGTAGTTGGATGTTTAGGGCACATTAAATTATGTTTTAGGGTTTATTAATTATGATTAATAGTAAGTGAGTTAGTCTAATTGAATGGCTTAACTAATTCAATATTCTAGTAAGTAAATGTTGTACTTTGTAACTAAATTTTGTTATGTAACTTAATTCTATAAATTAATTTGAATTATGATTAATATAACATGTAATTTGTTTATTCTTTATGTAGATGGAATATCGGAGTTGGATGTATAGTAGGAATTATCCTAATCGTCGATTGTTTAGGGAGGAATCTATAGAAGGGGTTAAGGAATTTATTAGGCATGCAATGTCACATGAATCGTTTCGTATTGGAGGGACGATTAGGTGTCCTTGTACGAAGTACAAGTGTTTGAATTTTTTGGGTTCGAAGGATGTTACGACTCATCTTTATAGAAAGGGGTTTATGGATAATTATTTTTGTGGACTAGTCATGGAGAGGTTGATGATATTGATGGTGTATTTCATAACGTAGTTGTTGGTGAAAGTAGTAGGTCGGTGGAGAATAGAGTTCAACATCCTAGATACCATGCAATGGTTGCGGATGCTTTTGGGATGCACTTCGATTTTGAAACCCATAAAAGTGTCGAACAACCTCCTAACGAAGAGGAAAAATATTTTTATGAACAGTTAGAGGCCGCTAGTCGTCCACTAAGGGAAGGGAGTATGCACTCTTGGTTGTCTGTTGCGGTTAGATTATTAAGTATCAAATCAGATACCAATATTTCTCAAGTGGGAATGGATTATTTCATTGGCCTTATGAGTGAACTAGTTAACCCAACTTTCAACATACCTGAAGATTTCTATAAGGCTAAAAGATTGGTTTCTAAGTTAGGACTCTCGTCTATGAGAATCGATTGTTGTGAAAATGGTTGCATGTTGTATTATAAGGGTGATGCAGATTTAGAAAATGTAAATTTTGTGAAAAACCTCGTTTTAAGCGGGAAGAATGTTGATGTGAAGTCGATGCATTATTTACCTCTTATTCCTAGATTAAAGAGGTTGTACGCATCAATGTGTTCCGCTCCTCATATGAGATGGCACTATGAAAATAGAAGGCCGCCCGGTGTTATGTGTCATCCTTTAGATGTAGAAGCTTGGAAACATTTTGATAGGACGTATCCATATTATGCTAGTGAACAGAGGAATGTTTGGTTGGGTTTGTGTGCTGATGGTTTCATGCCATTTTCTATTTTTGCAATACCATATTCATGCTGGCCAGTCTTTATTGCGTCATATAACCTTCCGCCTGAAATGTGTATGACTAGTCCATATATTTTTTTAAATTGTGTTATTCCTGGTCCCCGCAATCCAAAGAGTTTGATTAATGTACATTTGCAACCTCTGATTGATGAGCTAAAACAATTGTGGTATGATAGAGTTGAGACATATGACATATCAACTAAGCAAAATTTCAACTTGCATGCTAACTTAATGTGGACCATTAATGATTTTCCTGCGTATGGAATGTTGTCTTGGTGGATGACTGCTTGAAAGTTCGCATGTCCTTACTGCATGAAAAATGGTAAAGCGTTCACTTTAAGACATGGCCGAAAGCAGTCATGGTTTGATTGTCATCGTCAGTTCTTGCCAGTTGATCACGAGTTCAGAAGGATGAAGAACGTATTCAAAATGAATACAGTTGAACATGATTTGCCACCTCCAATTTTGTCCGGTGAGGAAATTTTGGAGAGGGTTCAGAACTTCCCTAAAGTTATCGAGGCCCCACCTTCTAGATTTCTTGGATATGGTGTTACTCATAGCTGGACAAAACAGAGCATATTTTGGGAGTTGCCATATTAGAAAGATAATCTTCTCCGACAAAATTTTGATGTCATGCATATTGAGAAAAAACTATTTTGACAATTTGTTCAAGAAAGTGATGGATGATAAGAATAAGACAAAAGATAACCCGAAGGCTAGACTGAATTACATTTGCATTCTGCGAACAATGGTAAGGTATTCAAGCCCAAGGCTAGCTACACATTCACTTTGGAACAAAGACGATAGATTTGTGGGTGGGTTGCAAACCTAAAGATGCCCGAGGGTTATGCTTTGAACCTGGGAAAACATGCTGATATAGTTGAAGGAAAGCTGACTCATATGAAAAGTCATGACTGTCATATCTTCATGGAAACCTTAATCCCTATTGCATTTTGTTATTTGCCTGAAAATATCTGGAAACCCATCACAAAGATAAGTTTGTTCTTCAAAGACTTATGTTCTACCACATTAAGAAAAGAAAACCTATTTCAAACGAATTGGAACATTACTGTAATCAGTAATAAGCTGGAAAGGATTTTTCCATATGGTTTCATTGATGTGATGGAACACCTTCCAATTCACCTTGTACCTGAGGCGCGACTTGGAGGGCTGGTTCAATGCAGGTGAATGTATCCATTCGAGAGGTAATGATCAAACCTTGATTTATTCTTGTAATTTTCTTTAACATTATCGTCTAATATCATAATGTGCAGGACTATCGGCAAGTGTGAACGATTTGTTAAATAAAGGAATAAGACTGAAGGATTCATATGCAAAGCCTATCTTGCAAAGAAAACTGCCCATTTTTGTTCTTACTACTTTAACAGTCATGTGCCATGTGCTAAAAATAGGCCCAATCGGCACAATGTCGTGATTAAGATTGATCCATTATATCCACCAATGTCCATATTCAATCAACCACGCAGAGGTTCAAAAGATCGAACAAAAAGGGGCCTAAGTAGTATGGAGTACAAATCAGCTTCAAATCATGTGTTGCTAAATTGTCCGGAAGTTCAACCCTTTCTTAAGTGAGTGTTGACGTAAGATTAATTCACATGGACTAATATTTAATTAGGTTGATGCAACTAACAAAATTTTCAATGTATCGCTCAGTGACTTCGTGAGTCAATTTGGCCATGACGCTGTATATTCTACATTTGAGGCATGGTTTAAAGAGTGTGTAAGTGCATCTTACATACTTTTTCACATGTGAATATACATACTTGGTCACTTGTGAATATACTTGCTCACTTGTGATTTATTTGACACTACATATAGGCCAATAATCCAAATAATGGTGTTAATCAATTTTTGAAAGATATATCTTGGGGACCTGCACCTACGGTTACAACTATGTCTAAGTATTTTGTGAATGGTTAAAATTTTCACATCGAGGAATGCTCCAAATATTAAAAAAGCAATAATAGTGGGGTGTGTGTCAAAGGTGGTGAAGGCAACCGGGATGGGAAAAATGATTATTATGGTGTGATCAAAGGGATTCTAGAATTATCATATTCAGGTTGGCCAAATAAGAAGATCATACTTTTCTGATGCAATTGGTTTGACCCAACACCTAGAAGAGGCAAAATTTACACTCGCAGTACAACATAATTGAGGTTAATAAAAAGAGGGAGTATGATCGCTATGATCCTTTTATAATTGCAGAAAAAAATAGGTAAGTGTATTATGCTCCATATCCATTGCAGAGGGATAAGGCTGATTGGTTGGTTGTAATCAAAACTAAGCCTATTGGTAGGGTGGAAGTTGAGAATGTGCTAGATGTTGCTTACCAAAATGATACCTCAAGTGTTAACCAAATGGTGGTGGATCAGTTAGAAATTGACTTGGAGCATCCTCAACGCATATTAGAAGAAGTTGATATGGAGGAAATAATAATCATAGAAAATGGGGAGGAAGAATCACCTAATGAAAATGAAATAAGTGAAGAGGAAGAATTTTCGGACGAGGAAGGATACTTCGAAGACGATTAGCATGTTAGTTTTTTTAAGTGCTCTCAATTTATATAGATTTATATTCTAAATTCTAACATTTTTTTAATTTATACAGATAACCGGTAGGGGTTGAGGTAGGACTAGGAAGGATAAGAGGCTTATTGATCATGATGATGGTGCTACACCCTCGCTTCCTTCCACTCTACACTTGCATCCCTCCGCTGCTGATGACCGGCAACAATCTTCTACGCACACATCTTTTCCACCACATCCATCTACTCATCAAACTACCTACCATTCGCCCTCCCATCAGTATTCTTACTATTCTCCGCCACAGGGCTATATCCCGCTTCCTCCACATGATCCTGCATATAGTTACATGGGTCCATCGAGTCAGGAGTCACAGGGCCATGTGGTGATACGCCCGTCATCTGCTCCAGTTGCTTCATCACCAGTTGGATCGCATCCATCTAGGTTTCAGCCAGCCGGATCGCAGTAGTGGTCTAGATCGCAGCAGGGGTGTGGATCGCAGCCATCTTCATCAGCAACCCCGTCTCCCTCTCCACGGAGTTCATCTCCTAGCATTTCTAGACTTCGCCTTCGGGATAGTAGCGCTGAGCCAAATGCCTCTCCTTCTGCGCACAATTCAGATTCATCGGAGAAAGATGATCCAGAGGGAGTGCAGTATGATCGTTATCATAGGATGATCATCAGGCCTAAGGGCAATGGGTAAGATTTATTTATTACTTCTTTGTTTTTGGTGAATTATAATAGTTAGTCTTGTTTATTTAATGTAATTGCTATGTTGCAGGTTCATACCTAATCATCGGACTACAAAGATAATCACTGAAGCTCTTGGCCGGTTGTATGATACACCCTATGTGACTTGGAGTGACTTTCCACCGGAGCTCGGGCAATAAATTTTCAACCAATTTAAGGTATTAATACAATTCTTATCTATTTAAGTATTATATTAATAATATTTTCATCTAACGTTACACACTTCATTTGTAGACTAAGTGTGCCTGGGAGGACCGACATAACAGTGCCATTCTTATAGATATTGAGTTTAAATGCCATAAGAGACTATCTGACTCCCTCTATTCTGCTCGGAAGAAGAGCAAAAAGCCTTCGTAGGTTCTACCACACATATGGGAGGATCTGATGAGGCAGTGGACCATTGAGAAGTTCGAGAAGAAGAGTGAACAGGGAAAGAAGGCCTGAGTATCTAAGAAGGGTGGCTCCTTGCACTGTGTGGGTGCAAGGAGCATGGGGACTGCAAGGAGACTTTTGGTAATTCCTTAAAATATTTAATTCTATTTTTATCAAACTATATTTATATATTTTAATTTAGTTAACATGTTTTATTATATTTGTAGGAAAAATAATATAGGAGGAGGATGACTCATGATGAGTTCTTCATGGAGACTCACATCCGGAAGAAGAAGGCACTGACAGATCCAACTAGATGGGTCGAGGACCGGGCGGAGACTACATATGTATGTTTCATAACTACTATAAATTGAAATTAATATTTATAATATTATAAAGTTAATAATTTTCTATCTTATAAATAAAGGGTCGCTACAAAATTAATGTGGTGGAGTACACTCAGAGCTTGCCACCGAACGAGCAAGGTGAGCGACCAACCATTTCAAATGAAGAAGCGAAAGATATGGTTGGATATTATTGGTAGTCCTAAAAAGGGGATATCATACGGCCTTCCAGAGAGATCATTTCGGCACTACAGGGCTGGATTGCAAGGTATAGGGACTTTCGCCCAAGGCGAGGCAATTGATAGGTGGACTATCTCGTCAATGGAGAAGAAGATCGCAAAGCTGACAGCAGAGCTTGAAGAGACAAAGGCTAGAGAACAAAAGAGAGATAAACAATTTGATACCCTTCAAGTTCAGCTAGAAAAGAGTGACCAACAATTTAATCTCCTTCAAGGTCAGCTGGCCCATCTTCTTGCTAGTGGTGCTTTTCCCATTCCCCGGTCTCGTGAGCCTTCCCCAGATGCTAATCCTTCTCGTCGTGATCCTTCAAACCATGCCGACGATGAAGCTTCTAGTAGTGAAGATGGAGATGATGCAATATAAAAAACTCATTGAATGGTGTGTATTGCTAAACAAAAGTTTTGAACTTTTGAATATTTAGTTGGAATAGTTTTGAATGATGATTGTATTGTTGATATTATTTTGTTATTGAATATTTGTATTGTTGTTGTTGTGGTTGTTATTAACGTTGTTGTTGTGGTTGTGGTTGTTGTTAGCGTTGTTGTTGTAGTTGTAGTTGTTATTAGTATTGTTGTTGTGGTTGTGGTTGTTATTTGCGTTGTTGTTGTGGTTGTTGTTGGTTAATTGTTATTGTTGTTGTGGTTGTTGGTTAATTGTGGTTGAACGGCAGCAATATAATGCTGCGATTATAGGATGGTTATTGGTTGTAATTGGCAGGTGGTATAGCTTAAAAGCAGGCATATTCTGCCAGGTTTTTACCTAGAAAACTGACCGATTTCGGTCGGAATTCTCATATTAAAACCCAGAAATTTGTAGAAATTTGAAATTACCGACCGAGATTGGTCGGAAATAACTTTTTTTATTATTTGTTTTTTAATTATTCCGACTAATTTCGGTCGGTCTGTTAAAAATTACAAAGAAATGCAAAATTATCATATATTTACAATACCGACTTCGGTCGAAAAATTGTCAGTTAAAGCGGTCAACCAACGGTTGAATTAACCGACCGACTTCGGTCGGAAAATTGTGATCGTCTTCAGTCGCAACACCTTAGCAACTACTATTGTTACGACAAATTAAAAGCGGTCGGAAATCGGTCGGTTTTCTTATATTTCCGACCAATTTCGATCGATTTTGGTGGACGATTTTTGGCAGTTTTCTAGTAGTGGAAGGAAAGAAAAAGGATGCGTTGAACCATACACCAAAATGATACAGCAAGATCTTCTTTTCTACGCAAATGGACCAGAATATATATGTGAAGAGGAAAAAAATATGATTAAGATAGAACTCTTTTATACCTGAAATGAACTCAAAGAAATATATGTTTTTAGAAAAAGAGGAAGGTTTTGAATCTAGAGAAGGTAACAATATCAAATCACCCAGAGCAAGCATATAACCTTTTGGCATAGCCTTATCAAAAAGAAGCATCAAATTATTCTTTTTGGTCCTAAGGGCATAGCGTATAAGCGAGAGACAGAAATTCAAATGTAGTCTAAAAGTCTAGACAAGATCTGCACATATACAAAGTTATTACTTATTTGGCGACTCTTAAGTCAGTTTCTAGCGGATAGAATAATTTGAACAAACTCGGACTAATCAAATAAATAATAATCCTATAGTCAGGTTCTCTAGCGCACAAAAATCGCAACCCACATATAGAGTTAAGCACATACTGAGGTTTAAGAGACGTACCTGGCCTTTAAACTTGTCATGCTTTCAATATAATGCCGCACGACATTCAGCACAGCCAAGTGCAAGTAAAACGTGCAAAGAGGTAAAAGAAGCGAAATGTAAATCGAGAAAAATTAATCTATTCCACCAAACATTTAACACATAAGGAATCGAATACGTCGTTCATGACGCGCAGAATAGTATAGAAAAACTAGAAAACCAGTTCGGGAACAAGTAATAATCAACCGGCAGCAGTGAAGAACTTGTAATAACTCAGTGATGCCAATGTTTATATCTTGATTCACAACCAGCAGAGAGACAATAACAGAGTAATAATCACGAGAAAGTATTATAGTAATAGTGAATAGCAGTAATGAAAAGCGTCCCCTTACAGCCATAATAGCAATAGTATTTATAGCTAGAGAACTATTGAGGTTCTTAGTTAGAAAAGGTAAGACAGGCTGAAATTGATGCTGCAAATTAGTAAAGAGCAGATCTTCTGACAAAATCAATTAGCATAATCGAAGGTAAATAATTTTTAAAAAGTAAAAATTGATTCAAATAAAGTAAAGCGCATAAGAGAATATATGTGGAATTTTAGAATTTACCTAATTAGAACAACATTCACGTTAGGAAAGTCAAGTATTTTTTTAAAAAACAAATATACATGATTGAGTTAAAAAGGATAAAATAAAATTAAATCAAAACAAGTTTGATAACAGAGAATCAAATTTAGAAAATGCTTACCTACTATGTGATCTCTTGAACTATGACTGGATTTTATTAGGATATTCAATACAATTTTCTTCTTGGGACACTTACCATGGGAGGTAATAGAAGATTCTACTATTCTTGCAAATTTGTAAAAGATTGTGCCATAAAATTAGGATTAACAATTAAGTTATGACAAGAATTTAAGGAAATAAAATAAAAAATATAAAAAACTTTGGGTTGGTTATGGTTGGAGATTGAATTGGGAATATTTGGTTTGGATTAATTTAGAGAAGAGGTTTGAAATATTGGTAAAGGCCTGAATGGGTTATGGAGATATTTGGGGCAAGTTTGGTGGGCTACGGGGTTGGCAGAATTGTCCAGGAGGAATTTTTTTGGGGGATTTGCATCTATACCCAGTTTTTGGGTCACCATTTAACATATACCCGCTTTGCAAAAAAAATTGCAAGCGTACCCACTTTTCAGGTAACTTCAGACATACGGGCTTGAAGTAGCAAAACTTTATGTCTGAAGTTTGAACTTCAGAATGTTTTGCCTAAATTGTAGCCTTATCAAAGCAAAACTTCAGATATTTTTGCCTGAAGTTTGGCCTGACTTGCAAAGAAAATCACGCAAATTTTAGTTCATAGTACAATAGAAAACTTCAGTTCAATAATTGCTGAACTTCAACAATTTTGCCTGAAGTTTTTGTTTTATAATTGCTGAACTTCAGCATTCTAGGAGCTGAAGTTTGTTTAGTATCTGCTGAACTTCAGCATTTTAGGAGCTGAAGTTTATTTAGTATTTGCTAAACTTTAGCTCCTAGAGGATGCACTTCAATTCAATAATTGCTGAACTTCAGCAATTTTGGCTGAAATTTTTGTTTTGTAATTGCTGAACTTCAGCATTCTAGGAGCTAATTTTATTTAGTATCTGCTGAACTTCGGCATTTTAGGAGCTGAAGTTTATTTAGTATTTGCTAAACTTCAGCTCCTAGAGGATGCACTTCAGTGCTTGGGTCCTTTTGGGTAATATTCCAAGCAGTCAACTTGAACTTCCCGTCGTCCATCCTCATACCAGGAAGGAAGGTATCAATGGGTTCATCAAAACTTTGCCATAGTGGCTTCCCTCACAAATCATCAATTAAACCAAGTTTTCTGAATCCAAGAGTTTCGCTTTATGTGAAGAAGATGCACTTGGGCCTACTTGTATTGAGAAATATGAGTTCCTTGACGAGTCCAACACTTTGAGATTACCATCATCAATAGCGATAATGAAAAGTTCAGTTGATAAAAATGAAATTGGGTAGTCCCTGTTGGCAACTCACACAACCGTTTCGGGACTCACCTTGTACCGTATGAATAATAATATCATCTAAAGGAAAGAATAATATCACCCGAAGAAGAAGAAGAAGGAGGAGGAGAAGAAGAAGAAGAAGAAGAAGAAGAAGAAGAAAACGAAGGAGGAGAGAGAGACCTGAAGTTGTTTAAAAAGTGGGTACAAGTTAAAACCTTTTTAAAAAGTGGGTATAGGTTAAATGGGGGCGACCAAAGAGAGCGCTCCGTGCAAGTTTTTACAATTTTTTTCGTTCTTATACATAATTTGAAATTTATTACCAAAATTATCTTAATTTTATATATTATCCGCCCTAAATAAGGTTTGCTTAATATTTATATATATAATACATTATTAGTGTCTTAAATTAGGGAATTCAGTTACATTCTTTTTCTTTTTTTTCTCTCTTCTCCTCTTTCTCTATTCTCTGCCGCCCACCGATCATCACGGGCCAAGATGCTATGTTCAAGCACTTTGTTACAAAATCTAGTAGTTGGGTTCCCCGGGAAAATATGCTTGTTTACGTTTATCAGTAGAAGACCATCACAAGAACCCAACACATTATATCTCAATTAGAGATTTTGAATTTGAATTATTGTTGTTGGTTTATGATACCCAAAGTTGATCTTTCTTTGCGCATTGAAAGGACAAACGCTTTTTTTTATTAGAGAGCTCAAATTTGGGATTTGAAATCCATGAATGTCATTGTTTACAAGCACATTTGAATCGTAAGAGGGATTTCACTAATAATTTTGAGAGAATAATCATTTTAATTTTGGTGGGTACATCTGCTATACGATGTGTATACAGTAAAAATAGATTATGGCTTTTGTACGATTGATCGAGATCGAAACATAATGGATCGAAGAAAGACTTTGTAATATCGAGATGGGTTCCGAAGATGGTACGAACGGGCTTCAGATTTCAGGTATAGGTCAAACACCGAGTTCGAAGTTATTATCGAGCTCGGGTCCGAATCGAACTATGATGAGATGATTTCGAGCTTAAGGGGCAGAGGCCAACCGATACCGAGCCCGAATCATCACCTGATCCCGAGTCCACATCGAGCTCTAGAAGCAATACCGACCAATGCCGAGGCCGATCATGCTCGAGCTCACAGACAAGAGCCGTTGCAAACATACTAAGGGAGAGAATCTCGGCGAAAATTAGGGAAAAATTGATTTATCATGGGTTCTCCACTATGTATTTTTAATTATATCTAAAGTAGGATCCACCACTATAAAGAGGATGGCTACATTTCAGTAGAGGGCAGTTTTTTCTTTGCATTCATTGTAACTAAAGCAATATACACTCCCATATTAAAGAGTTATTCCTTCAAGCTTCATACATTGATTCATCTTGATTGGTCCTAAAAATCATCTTCTTTCCAACCCTGTTTATTTGGTACCCATATTTAAGATTTTTATTTATCCTTACGATTTATATTAAGCTATACCATATATCCTTAGAATTACGTACAAATTCAACTCTATCCGTTTTTCGGGTAAACAGTTTGGCGCCCACCGTGGGGCTAAGGATAACGGTAGTTATTTGATGCAAACCTGCAACACACACTGTTTTACGCTTGTCTTTTGAGAGTATCTTTGGCTTCGGATTAGCAAGGACAACCCCCTGATTAATGGCTTTACCTATCAACAACGAAGCCGACCTTCAGGATGAAACCAATAACTTGATGCCCAGGCCGGAAGGGCGCTTGTCGATGTCGTTGAAGCTCGAGTCGAAGTACCACTAGATATTAATTCGCATATGGCCTTGAGGCAACCCAACATTCTGAACATGAACACAGCATTCATGGTGGTGCTCGATCTGCAGCCCGAGACACCCATAACATTGAGAAAAATAGTGTCAGCTTGCGTATGATTTTTGAAATATTGCAAGCCCAACAGGTAGCAATAGCTCAGTTGCAGAGCCAAACCCAGCTACCGAGCAGGCTGGAGCCCAGTCCACCTGGAGAAATTTCCCACAGAATGGAGCCAGCCATAGTGAGGTCAAATGAGCAAAAATCGGGGACTACTCCCGAAATTGTTAAATTACACGAGGAGCTCACAAAGCGAGTCGAAGCCAACGATAAAAAAGTAGAAATATATAATTCCAGGGTCGATCAGATCCTGGGGACTCCACCAATGATAAAAGGGTTGGATTCCAAAAAAATTGTGCAAAAGCCTTTTCCCTCGAGTGCAGCCCCAAAACTAATCCCCAAAATATTTCATTTACCCGAAATTCTCAAATATAACGGAACGACCGATCCCAACGAACATGTCACCTCTTACACGTGTACCATCAAGGGCATTAGAGGACGATGAAATCGAATCTGTGATGTTAAAAAAATTCGGAGAGACCCTCTCGAAGGGAGCAATGATTTGGTATCACAACCTACCACCGAATTCGATCGACTCATTTGCCATGTTAGCAGATTATTTCGTAAAGGCACATGCCGGGGCCATAAAGGTCACAATGAGGAAATCAAACCTTTTCAAGGAAAGAAAAAAGGATAACGAGATGCTAAGGGAGTTCGTATCTCATTTTCAAATGGAACGAATGGATCTGCCACCAGTCATAGACGATTGGGATGTTCAGGCTTTCACTCAAGATTTGAACGAACGAAGATCGACGGCATCACGGTGACTGAAGCACAACCTGATCGAGTACCCAGCTATCACTTGAGCCGACGTGCACAATCGGTACCAATCAAAAATTAGAGTCGAAGATGATCAGTTGGGGGCTGAACCCACTGCTCGAAAGGATATCAATCGAGAACAAGGTCCGATCAGGTACCGATACCGACCGTATAGTGGAAACCACAAAATCAATGAATTGAGACATAAACCCAGACAAAGCAACAGAAGAAGTGATCGAGGTCAAGGGTCTCGGGGGCTGACGGACAGAAGTGGGTTTGACAGGCCTACCAGATCTAAGGAAGCACCTCGGCTATCGGAGTATATCTTCAGCATTGATGCATTCGCTATCGTGTCGGCTATCGGACACATCAGAGACACTAAATGGCCTCGACCCTGCCCAAAGGAATCCTAATCAAATATGTGAATATCATGGTACCCATGGACACAGAACGGAAGATTGCAGGCAAGTAAGAGAGGAGGTAGCCCGGTTATTCAATAAAGGGCACCTCGAGAATTTTTAAGGGATAGGGCGAAGAACCATTTCAAGAACAGGGATTTCGGCAAACAAAACGAACAAGAAGAACCACATCACGTCATCCACATGATCATCGGCAGCATTGATACCCCTCAAGGGCCGGTGCTTAAATGCACTAAGACATCGATTGTGAGGGAAAAGTGATCTCGAACTCAGGATTACGCACCCATAGGAACTTTGCCCTTTAATGACAAAGATGCAGAAGGAGTCATACAACCTCATAACGATGCACTAGTAATATCCGTACTTATGAATAAAACTACAGTTAAGCGTGTGTTAATTGATCTAGGTAGCTGGGCTAACATCATTAGATTGAAGGTTGTAGAACAGCTCGGTCTACAGGACCAGGTCGTACCCGCAACCCTAGTTCTAAATGGATTCAATATGGCATATGAAACCACCAAAGGCGAGATAATTCTGCGGATAAACGTGGACGGAAACATCTAAGGAATGAAGTTCCACGTAATCAAAGGCGACATGAGGTACAACGCACTTTTTGGAAGGCCATGGATCCACAACATGAGAGTTGTACCTTCGACCATACACAAGGTTCTTAAATTCCCAACATCGAGGGGAGTCAAAGCAGTGTACGGAGAACAACCAGCCGCAAGAGAAATGTTTGACGTCGAGGAAGCGAATCTGATATCCTCGCCGTCGCCAAAAAAGAGACCGGACTCAAAAAAGGAACGAGATGCCAAATAGCAATCACAGACATCAGCTTTAACCCAACCAGAAAATCAGAAGATCGATGAAGATGATGATCAATGATCCCTCGATCCTTCGTAGTTCCCGATGATTTTAACGCTACCCAATCAACGATTGAGGAATTGGAGCAAGTCATACTAATCGAGCACTGGCCCGAACGAAAGGTATACCTGGGAACAGGGTTAACCCCCGAACTCAGGAAAAAACTTATTCAATTTCTTATCGATAACGTAGATAGTTTTGCTTGGTCCTATTTAGATATAACAGGGATCCCAACGGATATAACGACGCATCGGCTAAGCTTGGACCCTAGGTTCAGACCGGTGAAGCAAAAGAGAAGACCCCAGTCTGAGGTAAAGCACGCATTCATAAAGGACGAGGTAACTAAACTTCTCAAAATAGGGTCCATTCGGGAGGTGAAATATCCTAAATGGTTAGCCAATGTAGTTGTAGTGCCTAAAAAAGGGAACAAACTTAGAATGTGTGTAGATTATAAGGATTTGAACAAAGCATGCCCCAAAGATTCCTTTCCGCCACCCAACATCAATCGCATGATTGATGCCATGGCCGACCACGAGGTCTTTACTTTTCTCGATGCCTATTCCGGGTATTATCAAATCCAAATGAACCCGGAAGACCAGGAAAACACTTCATTTGTCACCAAGTATGGAACATATTGCTATAATGTGATGCCCTTCGGGCTAAAAAATGCATGAGCTACTTACCAACGCCTAGTAAACAAAACGTTCGAGGAACAAATAGTTAAATCAATGGAAGTTTATATTGATGACATGCTAGTTAAGTCCCTGCGCGCAGAGGACCATTTGACCCATTTGCAGGAAACATTCGAGATTTTAAGGAAATACAACATGAAGCTCAACCCCGAGAAATGTGCTTTCGGGGTCGGCTCGGGCAAGTTCCTCGGCTTCATGGTGTCAAATAGGGGGATCAAGATTAACTCTGATAAAATCAAAGCCATCGCCATCGTGGACAGCATAAAAGCTGTGTAGAGGCTAACGGGATGGATTACAGCCTTGGGCCGATTCATTTCAAGGTCGTTAGATTAAAGTCAAAAATTTTTCTCTCTACTCAAAAAGAAGAACGATTTCACTTGGACCCCGAAATTCAAACATGCATTAGAAGAATTAAAACGATATCTATCGATCCCACCACTGCTTCATACTCCAAAAATAGACGAAAAACTTTGCTTGTACTTGGCAGTATCAAAAATCGCGGTAAGCGGTGTCCTAGTTCGAGAAGAGAAAGGTATGCAATTTCTTGTCTATTATGTAAGTCAAACCTTAGGAGAATCATAAACTAGATATCTACACATAGAAAAATTGGCACTTACACTGATAAGCGCCTCTAGAAAGTTAAGACCGTACTTTCAATGTCACCCCATATGCGTATTAACCACTTACCCACTCCATTATATTTTGCACAAGCCCGAACTATCTGGCCGATTGGCCAAATGAGACATCGAACTCAGTGGGTACGATATCGAATATCAACCTCGTACAGCCATCAAGTCTCAAATTTTAGCGGACTTCATGGCCGATTTCACGCCGACCCTCGTACCCGAAGTTGAAAAAGAACTCTTATTGAAATATGATACGTTATCAGGGGTATGGACCCTTTTTATGGATGGGGCTTCGAACATGAAGGGGTCCGGGCTAGGCATCATTTTAAAGCCACCCACAAGTAACACTATTAGGAAATCTATCAAAACTACAAGGTTGACTAACAACGAGGCCGAGTATGAGGCCATGATTGCAGGTCTCGACCTAGCTAAAAGCTTAGGAGCAGAAGTCATTGAAGCCAAGTGTGACTCTTTGCTGGTGGTAAATCAAGAAAACAAAACCTTCGAAGTTCGAGAAGATAGAATGCAAAGGTATTTGGACAAACTGCAGGTCACTTTGCACCATTTCAAAGAATGGACTTTATAGCATGTTCCACGAGAGCAAAACAGTGAGGCCGATGCACTTGCAAATCTGGGATCATCGGTCGAGGAAAGCGAGATAAGCTCGGGGACTGTCTTTCAGCTCTCGAGATCCGTGATCGAAGAAGGTCATGCCGAGATAAATTCTATAAGCTTAACCTGGGATTGGAGGAATAAGTATATTGAATACATAAAAAATAGAAAGCTCCCATCGGACCCTAAATACTCGAGGGCCCTACAAACTAAAGCCGCTCGATTCACATTAACTGCAGATGGAGCGTTATACCGAAGGACATTCGATGGACCATTGGTAGTATGCTTAGGTCCAGGAGACACTGACTACGTCCTACGTGAGGTGCACGAGGGCACTTGTGGAAATCACTCTGGTGCCGATTCATTAGTCCGAAAAGTAATCAGGGCAGGTTATTATTGGATCGATATGGACAAAGATGCAAAGGAGTTTGTTCAAAAATATGACAAATGTCTAAGGTTTGCACCAATGATCCATCAGCCCGGAGAGCAACTTCACTCGGTCTTATCCCCATGGCCATTCATGAAATGGGGAATGGATATCGCCGGCCCTCTGCCATCGGCCCCAGGTAAAGCTAAATTCATTTTATTTATGACTGTCTATTTCTCTAAATGGGTTGAAGTACAGGCGTTCGTGAAAGTAAGAGAGAAAGAGGTTATAGACTTTATCCGGGATCATATCGTATGTCGATTCGGGATACCCGCCAAAATAGTGTGTGACAATGGGAAACAGTTTGTCGGCAGCAAAGTGATAAAATTCCTCGAAGACCATAAAATAAAAAGGATATTATCAACACCGTATCACCCCAGTGGGAACGTACAGGCCGAATCAACGAACAGAACTATCATTCAAAACCTAAAGAAGAGGCTGAACGACGCTAAGGGAAAATGGAGAGAAATCCTGCCCGAAGTTCTTTGGGCATATCGAACAACATTAAAATCTAGTACGGGGGTGATCCCATTCTCCTTAGTATATGGATCTAAAGCCTTGATTCCAGTCAAAGTCGGGGAACCCAGTGCCAGGTTTCGATATACAACAGAAAAGTCAAATAACGAGGCTATGAACACTAGCCTCGAATTATCGGATGAAAAACGAGAAGCTGCTCTCGTCCAATTGGCCTCCCAAAAGCATCGAATCGAAAGATACTATAATCGAAGAACCAATAAACTTGGGGACTTAGTGCTAAGGAAAGTCACCCTCAGTACCCGAAATCCAAACGAAGGAAAACTACTACCGAATTGGGAAGGACCGTATCAGGTTCTCGAAAATACCGAAAAAGGATCGTACAAGCTCGGCATTATAGACGGCAAACAACTGTCAAGCAATTGGAATGTGTCGCACCTAAAACGATACTACTGCTAAGGTACGACCCTCCCATGTTCGTTTATGTGTCAAAAACTAACCCTTGTAGGAGTTCGATCAGGAACAAGGATGGATCATTCAACACAAAGCCCTAGGTCTGAAAGCACGCATTGCACTCTTTTTCCCTTCGACCAGTTTTATCTCAAATGGGTTTTTCGGCAAGGTTTTTAATGAGGCAACCATTGATCGTGCTAAACTTAGAAATAATTCAACAGTATCCGAGGCCTCTTTACAATCGACCTCGAATACTTGGGGGGCATTAGCCCTCAAATATATCAAGTTTTGATGCAAAAA
This sequence comes from Nicotiana tomentosiformis, assembly GCF_000390325.3. Classification (NCBI taxonomy): domain Eukaryota; kingdom Viridiplantae; phylum Streptophyta; class Magnoliopsida; order Solanales; family Solanaceae; genus Nicotiana; species Nicotiana tomentosiformis. Next base: position 43,922,948 of record NC_090822.1, read on the forward strand.
AGTTACTTCGTAACAACAGGGTTCCAGTAGGAAAGGTTGTAAGAGCCAAATGGTCAAAACGAACCATGCTCATGTAGTTGGCCTGAGCCCTGACGCAAAACATGAACACATGTATAATGACTTGCAAAGAAAGTTTTCTTCTTTACCGATATCTTATATCCAAGAAAAATTCCTCTATTACGCGATTTATTATGAAAACAGGATTGAGATAAATCTCCGAGTTCGAGCAAGCACTCACGCGACTACTAAGCCTGCGGGCTATTTTTATTGCGAGTTCGAGCAAGCACTCACTCGACCATTATGCCTACGGGCTACATTACTTCGAGTTCGAAACATTCACTCGACTAATAGGCCTACAGGCTACTCTTATTCGGAGTACGAGCAAGCACTCACTTGACCCTTACGCCTACGGGCTATATTACTTCGAGTTCGAATCATTCACTCGACTACTAAGCCTACGGGCTACTTTTTTTTCGAGTTCGAGCAAGCACTCACTCGACCATTATGCCTACGGGCTACATTACTTCGAGTTCGAATCATTCACTAAGCCTACGGGCTACTTTTATTTCGAGTTCGAGCAAGCACTCACTAGACCATAATGCCTACGAGCTACATTACTTCGAGTTCGAATCATTCACTCGACTACTAAGCCCACGGGCTACTTTTATTTCAAGTTCGAGCAAGCACTCACTCGACCATTATGCCTACGGGCTACATTACTTCGAGTTCGAATCATTCACTCGACTACTAAGCCTATGGGCTACTCTTATTTCAAGTTCAACCAACCAACCACTTGGCCCTTACGCTTACGGGCTATATTACTTCGAGTTTGAATCATTCACTTGACTACTAAGCCTATGGGCTACCTTATTTCAAGTTTGAGTAAGCGCTCACTCGGTTATAAAGGCTACGAAGTCCAAATTTGATCAAATTGCCTAAATCCTTATGGAAACATTCATAAGGCATGAATAAAATCTTCACAAGGTAGGAAACAAAACAGAAGCAAGTCTGTAAAAGAAAAAGATATTTATATATATATATATATATACAAGATTATTTACATGATTGATTGCAACATAGAAACTAAGGGCTAAGTTTCTTGGTTATCTCCGGGAGCGGTCTCTTCTCCACGGGGCTTCCCCTCATTCTCGGACCCGCTCTTACTCCCATCATCATCATTCCCCTCATTCTCGGACCCGCTCTTACTCCCATCATCATCATCATTATCATCATCTTCATCATTGGAAGCCAAGGCTTCAGCATCGGCTTCGAGTTTTTTAGCCCTTTTTATCTCTTCAGCGAGATCGAAACCTCGAGCATGGATCTCCCCGAGGGTCTCCCTCCGAGATCGGCACTTAGCAAGTTCAGTGACCCAATGTGCTCGAGTATCGGCGGTCTCGGCTGTCTCTCTTGCTTGGACCTGGGAAGCTTCAGCATCGGCCCGATAGACGGCCACGAGTGCATCTGCATTGGCCTTTGCCTTTTCGGCGTCAGATTCACCCTTGGCAAATTCATAGGCCAACCGAGCCTTGAGCTCCTCTATTCTTCTTACTTGAACCGAGCCTTTCTCCTTCATACTTTGGAGTTGGTTTTCAGCGAATGAAAATTGGGCTCGAGCAGCTTCTTTCTCTGCAGCAAAGTGGTCCATACCTTCTTTCCACTTTAAAGACTCCGCTTTTATCACATCGACCTCCTCACGGAGTTTCCCGATCATCTCAATTTTCTGCTGCAGCTGTGAGACCGAACAATTATCCATCGTTCCGGTATCGAGCCCACAGGCTTTTAAAAGTATAATTACCTGCTCGGACAGATCGGTCTGATCTTGGTGAGTTTTAGCCAACTCAGCTCGGAGGTCTTTTATTTCCTCTCCCCTTTGCCCTAAGAGGAGTTTAAGGGATTTCCTCTCCTCCATAACCCGTTAAAGGTCGGCCTCGTATCGACGCAGCTCGGTTCGGGACAGAGAACATGCTTCTCGATGAACTGTCGCATCCTGCAAAGAAAGAAGAAATGAAGTTAGAAAAGAAAAGCAAACATAAAGGTAATGCCAACAAAATAATTTAAGGCTTACCTGATTCAAAGCCTGCTGCACTCCGTGAAAAAGATCTGATGCATCACTAGTACCGGCAACGTCCTCGACACCGGTAAACATGTCATGAAAAGGATCCTCTCCATCATGAGTCATGTCTAGTTAGACGGTCCCCAAAGCTTAGGCTTCCCGAATCGCCCCTGCGGAAAAAGCAGGAAAGGTGGGCGAGTCTTCGATTGCTATTGCCCCAAGTGAATCACTTGGAGCATTCTTTTCGGTTCGAAGAAATTCGGAGAGAGCCCCTTCAGACATATCCCACATCCGTTGGCTTCGATGGGAAGCATCCTCGATCTTCAACTACTTGGGGACTCTGTCCGAATCTTTCTCCGATATATCCTCAGTTCGAGGCGGAGCCTTATAAACCACCATCGATCCAGCTGCCTGTGGAACGTCAGCGGTCTTCTTCGTCCGGGCACCCAGCGTGGACCCATCATTCTTTTCTTCTTCTTTGTCTTCATCCCTTAGATGCAGAACCGATTCTACGATCAAAGGAATGGTATTCTTGTTCGGCTTACGAGCCGTTCTCTTCTTCGATTTTGGATCTTCGGGAACGGAGGCCCTTTTCCTCTTATTATCTTTCACCGGCTTTGGGAGATGGCACTACCACTTCTTTGTTCCCCCAGTTACAATCTTTTTTTATCTGCTCGATAGACCCCCCGATTATCGAACAAATATATCTCGATACGGGCCCACATCGACCGGGAATCGGCTAACCTTTATCGAGTTTGAAATCGGAGGTAAGAACACACGCCGCCGGAACGCACTCCTTAGGCTGTGGATCCACCTATGTTTTGTCGGCGGCAGATTGGGAAGAAGAAGCTTTTTCTTTTTGGGGGGACAGTTTTTGATGTCTTCACCATTTTTGGATTTAAAGAAGGTGACAAAGATTTGGTGGTTTAGAAGAAGAATTTTGCAGAAAAAAGTCAAAGATCAGCGAATGAACTCAGAAGAGACGAAAAGCAATTTAAAAATTTGGAAGATAAAAGACATAAAAGTGATAAATTGTGGAAGGAAGGGCTATTTATAGATTGAAGCAATGGCGGTTCAATATCAGCAGTGGCCGACCACCATCTAACACGCATTAAATGCCTTGGTAATCTAAACTGATGGGACAGCTATCACGTATGTCATGGTCGGGCTCGATGCAACCATCAGTGCATGTCCAATCGAGCCATTGAGAAAGAATATCGTTCTCACCACATCCTTACCGAGAAACGAGGAGACTATCTATATACGGTCGAAATAGATTTCGGCCTTCGTACGATTGATCGGGGTCTAAGCATTATGGATCGAAGAAAGACTTCGTAATATCGAGATGGGTTCCGAAGATGGTACGAACAAGCTTCAGATTTCAGGTATAGGTCAAACACCGAGTTCGAAGTCATTATCGAGCTCGGGTCCGAATCGAACTATGATGAGATGATTTCGAGCTTAAGGGGCAGAGGCCAACCGATACCGAGCCCGAATCATCACCTAATCCAGAGTCCACATCGAGCTCTAGAAGCAATACTGACCAACACTGAGGCCGATCATACTCGAGCTCACAGACAAGAGCCGTTGCAAACACATTAAGGGAGAGAATCTCGGTGAAAATTAGGGAAAAGCTGATTTATTATGGGTTTTCCACTATGTATTTTTAATTATATCTAAAGTAGGATCCTCCACTATAAAGAGGATGGCTACATTTCAGTAGAGGGCAGTTTTTTCTTTGCTTACATTGTGACTAAAGCACCATACACTCCTATACTGAAGAGCTATTCCTTCAAGGTTCATACATTGATTCATCTTGATTAGTCCTAAAAATCATCTTCTTTCCAACCCTGTTTATTTGGTACCCATATTTAAAATTTCTATTTATCCTTACGATTTGTATTAAGGTATACCACATATCCTTTGAACTACGTACAAATTCAACTCTATCCGTTTTTCGGGTAAACACGCTATTTTGGTGCTTGAAACGGACGATTTCTTTTTTAGTTTTTCATCGTCACAACCCTAGGGTTCAATGCAAAAAAGAAAATTTAAAAAGTCTTGGACGCACCCTCCGTGAAACTCTAAATTTAAGTAAAATATTCAGCGCATCCACCTCCGTCGATGTAGCACCAGCAGCAACAATAAAAACTCGACGATGATAAATTTAAATGGTACAGTAGCATGAAAATTAAAAATAAATTTCTTGTAAATTTAATACGAACTTGATATATCTACAACATATAAACTAAATTCAAATTTAATATATCTACAACATATAAACTAAAAACAAATTTTATACAATTAATTATATAGTATATAACTTATTTATAACTTATGTACAACTTTCATACATCATTTTTACCTAGTTAAGTACAACTACAACATCATACAACTTAAATAAAATTTTCATACAAGTTTATACAATATGTCGTTTATATATATTTTGTATATGATTTATATATATATTGTACGTGGTGTGTTGTTCTTTCTCTATAAAATTTTAATCAAAATTTCCTTTTTAACACAATTTCATATCAACAACTTTATGTAAAAGATAATATTTATAACTTAAATACAAATTTCATACATTATACACCTATTTTTTAACTTTCATACAACATTCAAATAAAAAATATATATATATATATATATAACTACAACAGAATATAACTTAAATACAATTTACATACAACTATAATAAAACTTTAATACAATTTTGTATGTGTATTGCATGTGTTCTTCTTCTTCTTCTTCTTCTTCTTCTTCTTCTTCTTCTTCTTCAATCTGAATCTAACAAAAATAAACTCTAATCTTCACCAAACACCCTCAAAATTGAGGTATAAACTCCAAAGAATATACCCAATCGTTTGCAATAATACCCAATCAAAATAAATACTCCCTCTGTTTCAGTTTATGTGAACCTATTTCCTTTTTTGTCCGTTCCAAAAAGAATGACCCCTTTCTAAATTTAAAAATAATTTAGCTTAAACTTCTAATTCTACCCTTAATGAGAAGCTTTTATAATCACACAAATATGCTGGACCGACTTTTTGACTTGTTTAAGACAATAAATTTCAAAAGTCTTCATTTTTTCTTAAACTCCGTATACAGTCAAACAGGTTCACATAAATTGGAACGGAGGGAGTAATATTTTTAAAAAATTTGAATTCAAAGCTTCAAAACTTTTTAATGCCTGTCAATGGTGGAGACTCAGAAACTTTCAAAATTTATTGATTGACAATTTCAATTTGAATACCAATTGTGCAACATAAAAGGAAATTGGTAATATAAATGTATACTCATTAATGGGAAAAAAGGATAATGTAGATAAGAAAAGGGAGAAAAAATAGATAAAATAGAATGATGAAAAATAGGGCTGGGAAAAGAACAGAGAATATAAGAGAGAGAGAGAGAGAGAGAGAGAGAGAGAGAGAGAGAGAGAGAGAGAGAAGAGGAAAACTGATATTCCCTATTCAATTCCTAATATAAATGGATACTCATTAATACTAATTTGTATATAATTGGTAATTTGTATATCAACTTGTAATTAAGTTAAAACCTAAACAGTAAGGGTAAATAAGTTTTTAATATAGTACATATAGCCAATTAGCTATTTGTAGTAAAAAAGGTCAAATTTTTGCTTTATTTTGAGTGGGTGTTATTGGAATAGATTTGGTACATCTTAAGACGTTTGAATTTCAGTTTTGGGATGATTCGATGGAGTTTTGAGGTGGTTTGAATCGAAATTTCGTAGTAGAAGATGAACATGAAAAAAGATGATATGTGTATCATACTGTGTATCATTTGTATATCGCATATCTATATCAAATTCATATCACATGTATATTCATGTATCTCTGTGTGAGATACAATGCGTGATACATGTTTGATACATGTGTCGCTGAAAAATTTCTTAAACTCGATTTTAACTACATATTTTGATACCAACCAGCCCAAATCACCTCCAATCTTGATCAAAGTTTATATATTATCTCATCTATATGTTTTCAATGAATTTAAACCATACCCATTGAAAAAGTTTCTTTTTTGCCCAATCTTTTTAATATTGTATATCATCGATAATGAATTTTGATTCCAAACTAATCTAATTCACTTTTAAGATTCGTCAAATTTTGTATATGTTCTCATCTATGTGTTTTCAACGAATCACAACAATACCCATTAAAACATCTCATTTTGCCTGTGTTTTTTGAATGTTGTATATCAATGGTAACTTTTTTTGGCTATTTTTTGTTAGCATGACTAAATTGGCTAGTTGTTGGTGAATAGTTTTTTTTTTGGTACATTTCGGTAAGATTCCCAAATGATTTTGAGTTGGTTTAGACTAGAAATAGGTTATTTGGGCTTGGTCCTAGGAGAATAATTGAGCTACTATCGAAATGGCATGGTAACAACAACAACAACAACAATAAAAATAATAACAATAATAATAATAATAACTGAATCCCATCAGAACTCTGAAGATAAGCGTGCTTGGGCGAGAGTAGTATTAGGATGGGTGTCCCCCCGGGAAGTCCTCGTATTGCATCCTTCATTAAAAAACGATACTAATCAATAATATTAATAACACTGATGATGATACTAGAAATATTAATAATGGTAGTATTAAACTAATAATATAACGATAATACTAAAAAAAATTAATTAACAAATGGTAATTGAAATACTTAAATAAAGTTTGTAAAGAAAAAATATAAAAAAATTAAATAAATGCACGTTTATAAATACTTGAACAAATTAGAAACAATTTGCAATGTCTTATGCTCCCGAAAATTTATTAATTTACTAAATAAATAAATATGTTTAAAATTTTATAACAAAAGGTAAAAAAATAACCTTATATTAATATAAAAATATTATAAGTATTATTATGACCTTTTAAAGTAAAATAGCAACTCAATGGGATAAATTCGAGTATAGAAGGACAAAATTGGGTGTCAACAAGTCTCATACTCACTTTCAACAGCCAATGACAATAATAACAGCAAAATAATTGCAAAGGAAAAACAGCTCAAATAATATAAGAATCATCTTTATCACAATAAGGGGAAAATAAGCGTGCTTGTCACGACCCAAATCCCACTATGGGTGTGATGGCGCCCAATATAATCGTCAGGCTAGCCAACAATTAAATCAATATGTCGATTGTAGATCCAAGATGCATTTCAAATTAACTTAAGAAGTAAAGAGTGAGATTTCGTTCTTTTTTTATTATAAAAAGGTACATATGTTTTTATTTTAAATGTTCGGATGTGACCGAAATATAAACCCCAAGTATTAACAGAATACAACCATATACAAAATCTAAATTCCCAAAATCCGGTGTCATAAGTTCATGAGCATCTACTAGGGAGTACTATAATAATACAACATCTGTCTAGAAAATAAGATAGACAGATGGAGACTCTGTGTGCTATGGATCGTAGCATGAAATGCAGCTCACTATAAAGTCCCCTCAGCAGCTGCACCTATGCGCCAAGATGACCACTAATGAACCTGTCACAACCTGCACGATTAGTGCAGAAGTGTAGCATGAGTACGTAAATCAACGTGTATCCAGAAAGTATCTAGCCTAATCCCGGAGAAGTAGTGATAAGGAGTCGACATCGACACTTACTAGTGGTCCAATAAATCAAGTATAATAATAGAAGTAGACAGGTATGGAACATGGCAAGTAAGAATAGTGAAAACAGATATAAGTACATAATACGATCCTCAACAGAACAATAAACACAAAGTCCTCATATATCGGATAGTACCTCGAATGGAATACATAATGGTCAACACCACGTAAAAGGTCACACCTCAAGTCAGGAAAACTCACGGGCACACTAACTTCTTATCAAACATTACGCACAATTCTACCAAGGAGAGCGGCCCGATCCCATAAGAGTGTTTCATAAAACTTCCGAGGTGAACGACCCGATCCCATAAGAGTGTATTACAATAATCCTGCTGAGCCTAACAGCCCAATCCCATAAGAATATGATACATGACACTGCCGAGGCGAACGAACCAGTCCTATAAGAGTACTGCTGAGGCATTCAGCCCTATCCCATTAGAATATGAAACTATAATGGGTCATTGACCCCACTCATGAAATATACGTGTGAGTTATGAATTTCAAGAAAAAATCTAATGAATACGCACAATGTGGGAGGGATCCGTAAGGGAAGTACAATTTCTACGGCTAATCAAGTAGTTCATCAAGTATCTAAAATAGAAAGTCCATTACTCCACGCGAGACTAGTCTCAGGTTATAATGTGAATTAAAGCATTTAAACAGGCAAGAATAACTCAAATAGTACAATTAAATCATGGCGTGAGTCTAGGTCTACCCGGACATAATAAGGAATTCTAGCACACGCACGGACACTCATTGCCTCATACGTGTGTAGCTCCCATAACATATAGCACATAACAAATATAACACCTATGGGGTAAATTCCCTCTCATAAAGTTAGAGAAGAGACTTACCTCGCTTCAAAATCTGATAACCGGCTCCAACGCCTCTCTAACGCCTTAATCCGATTCAAAACAATCCGAAACTAATCAAACAACGTGCAAACCAATCATTATATACTCCAATACTCCTAAATTTAATAATTTATAATAACTTCCACGTGCCAGGATTCCAAAAATATTTGAATATAAATATTACCCATAGTACCATGAACACAAATATATAATTTATTCCCAATTCCATGTCCAATTTCGTGGTCAAAATCTAAAAATATAAATTCTAGGTTTTTCTTCAAAAATCCCATAATTTCTACCAAATTTCATGTTTAAATCCATATATAATCCTTGTATATAACTTACAACAAGTAGTAATAACTTACCTTATGATATATGGCGAAAATGGTCTTCAAGAATCACCTCAAATCGCCCTACATGTACTCTAAGAACTTAAAAGTGAAAAAATAAACTCAAAATCCCGAAATTTGATATTTAATACATCTGCCAGGCCTCCTTCTTTGCGATCGCCGTCTTTAGCCACGCGATTGTAGTTAACAAATGTTCCAACATCATTTTTTTCATCGCAACCGCGGTTAAAAACCCTGCGATCGCGATGTACAAATTGTGTTTTCCTCTTCACAGATACCCTTCGGTATAATAGCCTTAAATTTTTGTACAAAATTAGATTCAAAATATTTGCTAAAAACTAGATTCAAAAGAATTCCACTTTTATTTTTGGGTCATCCCCAAATTCCTTACAGATGGCAAGATATAAGCTCCCAAAATCAGACCACTGACAGCATAAAATTCCCTCTATGCGATCGCGATCCTTCCTTCTGCGATCGCGATTAACAAGGCCTGGAATGCACTTTGCTCTTCGCGGGTGCGGACCAGACCTCTGCGATCGTGTTTCACACCCCTGACACCAGTTATCAACAATTCAAAAAGGCCTAAAAGTGGTCTAAAACCACCCCAAAACTCACCCGAGGTCCAAGGAACCCCATCCAATCATTCTAATAAGTCCTAACACCTTATCCAAACTTATCTAAAGGCTCGAAATGTCACGGATAACATCAAAATCATGAATCGATGATCAATCTCGCCGAACGCATCCGAATCACACTTAAACAATCTGGAACGACGCTAAATTTTACGTACAAGTCACAAATCACAATACGAACCTATTCCAAGGCTCGGAATCCCAAATGGACATTGATAACACCAAATTCCACCTCATATCAAGCTTAGGAAGTTCTAAAATTTTTAAAATGCCAACTTTTCACAATAAGCACTGAAACGCTCTCGGTCCACCCGAAACTCGATCCGAGTGTACGGCCAAGTCCAAAATCATCATACGAACCTATTGGAACCTTCAAATCTTGATTCCGAGGTCGTTTACTCAAAAGTCAAACCTTGGTCAACTCTTCCAACTTAAAGCTTCCCAATTGAGAGTTTTCCTTCCGAATCAACTCCGAACTTCCCAAAATTCAAACCCGACTATACGCGCAAGTCATAATACATAAAGTGAAACTACTCAAGGATTCAAACGCCCAAACTACGCGCTAGAGCTTAAAACGACCGGTTGAGTTATTACATTCTCCCCTACTTAAATATACGTTCGTCCTTGAAGGTGCTAAGAACCATTCTAGAGTTTCCCAGAATCATTGTACAACACCTCGTGCACCTACCCGTGCAACCAAAATCTGTTGGACTACCTTAGCTCAACTCCGACTGAAAGTCCTTCCTGCTACCTTATCCCACAAGCCTTAGAACCAAATTCCAACATCCGGAATTCTCTATAAGGCCCGATTCTAGCATACATACCCCATATCAATCTTGACAAGTTATACCCAAAATATGATCATACCCTCATGCTGTAATCACACAATGCACCGCATAATTCATTTGCCCATAGTAAAATCCTCCCACCACAATAGCTTCAAATTCACGCACCTGGTGCCCGTCGTACATCTCATAACACATACAAGCCTGTTCTAACCCTTGCAATACTGCAACGATGAAAGAGATGTGTAGAAATTCATAACCACATGCCGAATCAATAACTCATGGAGTCTTTCCACTCGATAAGAATTATTGCCTCATTCTTAACTGATTAGTGACATTTTCCTTCCAATATACATTATATAAATCCGATTGCACTAGTTTTAGGTCCAACAACCTCGTCTCAGCCAGTACAAGCTGCTCGACCGACAGACATGCCAAAACTATCTAAAATCTCATACGACGCCATCAATGCACCAACAAGCCATAACTCGAATATTACTAATAAGGAAAATAAAATCGGGTAAAGAACTATCCAACCCGCATAACATATAAAACAACCAGATAAATGCATCCATTACACCCCCCTGTAAAGCAAAAGAAACGAAAGCAAAGAGCATTTAAAAATTAGGTAATCCAAGAGGAGGTACAAAACGTTCTGAAAATTTGCTCAATTCGAGAGGTAAAGTGACCTAATTGGTTAGATAATACTGTTGTAGTACTAAAGAAGAATGGGAAATGGCGTGTGTGTGTTGATGTGTGGCTATAATTCCATAGTTTCGTACATTATATGCCTTGCATTTTACATACTTTAATGATAAATTACACTTTATTTGTGCATAATGAAGTCTATTTTATGTGTAGGTGAATTGGAGATGAAAGTAGAGCGAAAGGGATACTTAAACGTTGAAAGTGTGCTCAAGAACAGTGAAAAAGAGAGACCAGGCTTTAGCCTGGCGAGGCCAGCCTAAGGCCAGGCTGGACCAGGCTTTAGCCTGGTGAGGCCAGCCTAAGACCAGGCTGAACCAGGCTTTAGCCTGGCGAGGCCAGACAAATTCCAGGCGTTAGGCTGGCGATACCAGGCCTAACGCCAGGTCCAATCCGAGTTTTGAAGACTTAATTCGTTCGGGGTTTGACTAGGACCCGGCCCACACGTTTAGGGTTTCTTCTACACATATAAATAGACCTAAAACACCACTTGGAAGGGGGTTCTATCAGCAACCACGTTTTTGGGGTTTTTGGAGTAGCCAAAGGTTTTGTGGGCAGCTAGAGGTAAGAAGAGCTGGTGGAATCACCCCTTGGAGTTAGAATCATTATTTCTACATCTTTACTCTCTATTTTAATTATGCAACATATTTGGGATATTGTTACTATGAGTATGAGTATCTAACTTTCTAATCTAGGGCTTTGATGGAACCTATTGAAGGATGATTTTCTTGTTATGTTAATATAGATTTGCCGTAGTATTTTCTCTATTTGTTCAACTATATTATTCTTGTGGTTGATTGAAGGGCTCTCAATTTGCTGTGCCTATTTAGTATGTATTACTCGGGAGAGAGTGCATATTTAGGTAGTTGTTGAACAACATCACTCCTAAACGTATATGAGGGATCAATATGAAGGTTTAAAGGTGGGATTAGGGATAACGAAAACTTGGTGCGATCTGAGTGAGCTGTACTTAATGTCAGCTAGCGTAATTCAGAAGAATATACCTAGTAAATAGTGATAATTACTCGGGAGAGAGTTACGACAGTTAGAGTGCTCATGGTCAATAGAGAAGACTTAGGCAAAGTTATAGGAAACGAAGAGGAAAGGATTCCAACAATTGGGGAAATCATAACTCTAGACTTCCTTAGTCTTGTCTATAATTTCATCCATGTTAATTGATAGTTTTACTGCTTTGTAATATTTGCTAGTTAATTAGATAAAAATAAACATTATAATCTTTATAATTAGGAAATTACTTGGACTTGTGTTTCTTAGCAATATTGAACAGTTGTAGCTAAGCCTTAGTTCTCTGGGGGATTCGACTTCGGACTTGTAAATCGGATTATATTTGCAACGACCGCTTAGTCCTTTTTATAAGGCATAGTTGGGCATGATCAAATTTTGGCGCCGTTGTCGGGGAACTAACGGTTTAGTTGTAGGTGTTTATATTGCAAAGAAATACATTGCTAGGTTGATAAAGAAACACTTATAGGCGTAGGTGTATATATTGCTAGGTTGCAAGTTTGAACTTTTATTTTTCCTTTCTTGTATTTGATTTTTTTATTTATTTTTGTTTTACTTGTTAATGTTAAAAATATGGCATCTTGGAATTATCTGAGTTTTGATATTGGTAATTCTACTTTTGATCCTCCTTATATATATAGTGGAGGAAACCACCCTGGGCAAAATTGTCAAAATATTCCCGAGAGTGAGTTATGTGCACCAACTCAATCTTATGTGTGGAATGTGTGTGATATGTGTGGTGGTCAAGATGGTCACTTTCATGGTTGTGCTTATATTTCTTATGTTCCCCCAACCCCTTACTTTGATGGTTCTTCTTTTTCTTGTGAAGTTAATAGGAACAAAGAACCCAGGGATGATGGCCTGAAAGAGATCAGTAATATGCAAAAGTGCCTTGATATGTTAAAGTGCCTTGTGGAACAAAATAGTAAAAGACAGCTACAGATAGAAAGGCAAGAGAAAACTATTCACAACTTGAAAGTTCAAGTGAATCAACTGGTTGAAGATCTTAATGCTCAACAAATCAATATTGTGAATAGTATCCAAGAAGAGCGTGAATTAAATGCAGAAATTGAGGTAACAATAGAGGGGTCCATAGTAGAACACCAACAATCAATCAAACTAGAATTTGAGGATGCCGATGTTGTAGAAAAGATACTAGAGTCAAGCAAGGACATTGATGATACATATTTAATTGACTCTAGTGTCATTAGTGTTAAGGATGTAGACAGTCCCAATGTTCATGTAGTTGAATGCATTGGTCCACACTCCAAGAATTTTTCCACATTGTGTTTGGATGATGATATAGAAATAGAGTCATCCGAGCCACTTGAGGAGTCAAGGAATGAGGATCAAAGCGCCTACATTCTGAAATGCTTCTTGCCAGAAAGTCGGGAATACACATCTCATCTAAAGGCCAAGAAGTGCAGAATACTACATTATTTTATTGGGCCAGTCAGATTCATACCACCACCCCAGGAGCATGATCATAGAGTAGAATCAAAACTTGGGGTCCAATTCATATGTTCAAAGTGGAGGCAGAAAGTGATTCGTGTCGTGCCGCGACATTAAATCAAGCGCTTGTTGGGAGGAAACCCAACTTTACTGCTTTATTTTATTTTTTATTTTATTATTATTTTTGTAGTGTCAATTTTTACTTTTCTAGGAGCATGGAAAGCAAAGTTATTTGAAGGATGCAACAACAAACCAGATAGTTGGAACTAAGTGTGAGGTACCCGCACGAAGGACCAAGCCTGGGAAAAGTCTGAATACCCCATGAGTTGCTAGTGCTTCGGCCTTTGGTCTACCAGGGAGTCTCTTTTACCCTCTTATTAGTTATGGTGTGCATTGGGGACAATGCACAATTTTAAGTGTGGGGTGAGGAGATTGTCTAGGTGACTTTCTATGCTATTTTAATTGTGTTAGTTTAATTGAATTTTTTTTTTTAGAGAACAGAAATAGAAAAGATTGGACTTTTCCTGATGATGGATCTATTAGACAATTTTCTTGAGGGATTTAAGTCAAAAGAAAAAAGACAAAAAAATTTTCTTTTGTTAGGTAGTGTAGCAATCCCCCCTTGATTTTTCTTTGTACCGCGGTTCTTTTCCAAGGGTTTTGTTTGAACCAGGTGTAGTTAGTTTTATTTGTTTTTAGGAATAGGAACCATTGTGCCATGAATTGAATTGAAGCAATATCTCTTAGCTTTGTTATGCCTTGAGAATAGTTAGTACTATGGTTGTGACGCTTAGGCTCGATTTTTGACTCTCGCATAAGTACCTTAAATTGTAGTATCCTAATTTTACTTAACTGCTTTGACTGGGGTATCGCGATGAAACCAATCTTGAGTGAGTTATGTGCCATGCGTGTGTGAGTTTTGTATGTATTCTATGCATTGCATTTGATGTCTAGCACTTGCTCATTGTGTTTGCAAAGTGAAATAGTAGTATTATTCAGTCTAGGAAGTGATATAGGCGTTTCTTTGTTAAGCCATATATATAAAGTTTACCCACCTAAATGTTATGTACCGTAGTTAACCCCGTTGAGCCTATAATCTTATTTCTTTGGTAACCACATTACAAGTCGTACCCCTTTATTTTAATCGACCATATATTTGAACCTTTTCGCCTCTCATAATCACTTGAATTGTTATGAACTTTGTAAAAGTTAAAGTGTGGGGTGGTTGGTTCGGCTTTGGTGTGGAACTAATGAAATAAGGAGAAAGGTGCATTGTTTTGAAAAAATAAGAGCCACTTGAATTGAAAAAGAAAGAAAAGAAAAATTAGCTATATTGCTGTGAAAAATATTCCTTGATAGAGGTGACTCTTGATGTAATTGTGCTAAAAGAAATATGGAGTTAATATATATTGAGGTGAAGGTGGAGTTATGGTTTGACATAAGTATGGGCTTGAGTGTTAAAGTATATGTATTAAAGTGCTTAAGGGAGGTGTAGTCACTCATATCCAAATGTATCCTACCCGACCCGCAACCTACATTACAACCAATGAAAGTCCTACTTGATCTTAGACTGAAAGAACTCGATTAGTAGAGTAGTACACTACGGGAAAACATATGGTGCATCATTTGTGGCATATGAATGTTATTTTTGAGAGTGAGTGAATTTTGTCTATCTTGAGTTCCTATGTTCTTAAAATGTATTGTGTGTGTAACTAAGCTCTTTGATTGGGTGAGGGCACATGATTCATGAAGGAAAGGTAATGTTGTTGACATCCATGTTGGAGTAAGTAAGTGAATTGTGAATAAGGCATGGTATTTGTGAGTCGAATCTTGAGGCGAGGATGTCACACTTGTGTGCTTAAACTATTTTAAAAATTCTTGGTGTAATGAGTTAGGAGAATTGCTTTAAAAGGCCGTATCTATAAGTGTAGTTTGATTGCTCGAGGACGAGCAATGTTTAAGTGTGGGGTATTGATATGTGGCTATAATTCCATAGTTTCGTACATTATGTGCCTTACATTTTACATGCTTTAATGATAAATTGCACTTTATTTGTGCATAATAGAGTCTATTTTATGTGTAGGTGAATTGGAGATGAAAGTAGAGCAAAAAGGATACTTAAACGTTGAAAGTGTGCTCGAAAACAGTGAAAAAGAGAGACCAGGCTTTAGCCTGGCGAGGCCAGCCAAATTCCAGACATTATGCTGGTGACGCCAGGCCTAACGCCAGATCCAATCCGAGTTTTGAAGACTTAATTCGTTCCGGGTTTGACTAGGACCTGGCCCACACGTTTAGGGTTTCTTCTACACATATAAATAGACCTAAAACACAACTTGGAAGGGGGTTCTATCAGCAGCCACGTTTTTGGGGTTTTTGGAGCAGCCAAAGGTTTTGTGGGCAGCTAGAGGCAAGAAGAGCTGGTGGAATCACCCCTTGGAGTTAGAATCATTATTTCTACATCTTTACTCTCTATTTTAATTATGCAACATATTTGGGATATTGTTACTATGAGTATGAGTATCTAACTTTCTAATCTAGGGCTTTGATGGAACCTATTGAAGGATGATTTTCTTGTTATGTTAATATAGATTTGCCGTAGTATTTTCTCTATTTGTTCAACTATATTATTCTTGTGGTTGATTGAAGGGCTCTCAATTAGCTGTGCCTATTTAGTATGTATTACTCGGGAGAGAGTGCATATTTAGGTAGTTGTTGAACAACATCACTCCTAAACGTATATGAGGGATCAATACGGAGGTTTAAAGGTGGGATTAGGGATAACGAAAACTTGGTGCGATCTGAGTGAGCTGTACTTAATGCCAGCTAGCGTAATTCGGGAGAATATACCTAGTAAATAGTGATAATTACTCGGGAGAGAGTTACGACAGTTAGAGTGCTCATGGTCGATAGAGAAGACTTAGGCAAAGTTATAGGAAACGAAGAGGAAAGGATTCCAACAATTGGGGAAATCATAACTCTAGACTTCCTTAGTCTTGTCTATAATTTCATCCATGTTAATTGATAGTTTTACTGCTTTGTAATATTTGCTAGTTAATTAGATAAAAATAAACATTATAATCTTTATAATTAGGAAATTACTTGGACTTGTATTTCTTAGCGATATTAAACAGTTGTATCTAAGCCTTAGTTCTCTGGGGGATTCGACTCCGGACTTGTAAACCGGATTATATTTGCAACGACCGCTTAGTCCTTTTTATAAGGCATAGTTGGGCGTGATCATGTGTGTGCACTACACCATTTTAAATAAAGCATGTCCTAAAGATTCATTTCATTCACCTTATATAGATCAGCTAATTGATTCTACCGTAGGTGAGCTTTTGAGTTTTTTAGATGCGTATTCTGGATATAACCAAATAAAAATGGATCCTCTAGATGAGGAACGAACTTCTTTTATTACAGACAAGGGGACTTGTTATTATAAGGTTATGCCATTTCTTTTGAAGAATGCTCGAGCTATGTACCAAATATTGGTGACCAAAATATTTCAAGAATACTTGGAAAAAACTATGGAAATCTACATCGACGATGTGCTGGTAAAATCAGCACGAGCGGGAGACCATTTCCAGCATTTAAATAAAACCTTTGAGATACTCCGCAAATATAACATGAAGTTGAACCCAGAGATATGCTCCTTTGGAGTGGCTTTAGGTAAATTTTTAGGTTTTCTTATTTCTAACAGATGAATTGAAGTGAATCCGGCTCCAATCAAGGCAATCGAAGAAATACCCAATGTGCTTACAAGCAAAAATGAAGTACAGAAGCTAACAGGTAGAGTAGCAGCTCTAGGGAGATTTATATCTAAATCCTAAAAGAAGTGTTTTAAATTATGTTTGATATTGAAAAAATAAAATCAATTTTAATGGACCGATGAATATTAACAAGCTTTGAAGGATTTGAAATTATATTTATCCAAATTTCCCCTATTATCAAAACCAAGAGACGGGGAAAGGTTTCTCGTCTACTTAGCAGTATTAGAGGTAGCTGTAAGCGCGATACAGGTGCGAGAAGATAAATGCAAGCAATCTCCAATTTATTATATTAGTAAATCTTTGCTAGATGCTGAAACATGGTATCCTTATTTAGAAAATCTAGCACTAGCATTGATAATGTCATCAAGAAAATTACGACCTTATTTTCAATATCATCCCATTTCTATTGTAAATGCTTTTCCATTAAGGAATATTTTGCATAAACACGAGTTATCAGGAAGATTAGCTAAATGGGCAATAGAACTTAGTGAATATGATATTATTTATCTGCCTAGAACTGCCATAAAGTCGCAGGTACTAGCAGACTTCGTAGCAGATTTCAGTCTGAGCCTACTTCCTTGTAACGACCCGGCCGGTCATTTTGTGTATTTAAACTTATTACCCTATTTATCTTTTCTTATATGTTTATTTTTGTCCATGTGACTTTCCAGGGTGGTTGGATTTATTTCAGGGATGTTTCAGAGTGAATTGGGACACTTAGTCCCAAGGTTGGAAGCTTAAGTTGAAAGAGTTGATCAGAATTTGACTTTTGTGTAGACGACTCCAGAATGGAGTATTGATGGTTCCAATAGCTTCGTATGGTGATTTTTGGACTTAGGAGTATGTCTAGATATTGATTTGGAGGTTCGTAGGTCATTTTGGCTTGAATTGGCGAAAGTTGGAAAGTTGAAGGTTTGGAAGGTTGACAGGTTTGACCGAGAGTTGACTTTTTTGATATCGGGTTTGGATTTTAGTTCCGAGCAATGGGATAGGTCTGTTGTAATCATTTGGGACTTGCATGCAAAATTTGAGGCCATTCGGAGTTGATTTGATATGGTTCGGCATTGGTTTTAGAAGTTGGAAGTTCATTAGTTCATTAGACTTGAATTGATGTGTGATTCGTGATTTTGATGTTGTTGGATGTGATTTGAGGCATAGAGTAAGTTCGTATCATATTTTAGAACTTGTTAGTATGTTTGGATGGGGTCCCGAGGGCCCCGGGGGTGTTTCAAATGGTTGTCGGATTCATTTTTGACTTTGAAGAACTGCTGAATCTGTGCTTTTGGTTTCCTCGTTCACGATCGCGAAGTAAGGGACGCGATAGCGTAGAGTTGATGCTGGCAGGTGGTCTTTTGTTCTTCGCGTTCGTGAAGAGTTGGAAGCATTAATGAAGCTTTGTGGTGTTTGTTCAGCGCGAACGCGAGTGTTGAGACACGTTCGCGTAAAAGGAAGGAAGGGCCTGAGGAAGTCAGGCATTTGTTGTTCGCAGTCGCGAGATCTGGAACGCGATCATGTAGCTGTCGGGTGTTGACAATCGCGTTCGCATAAGAGGAATTGGCAGCTGGTGAGACTTGTTCTTCGCGAACGCGAGGCAATTTTTGTGTTCGCGAAGGGAAATGGCTGGGCAGACTATTTTAAATCCCATTTCTAGGGTTAGAGTTATTATATCATATTTTGAGTTATAGAGCTCTGTGTTGGGCGATTTTGGAGGGAATATTCAAGATCTGGATCGGGGTAAGTGTTTTTGACTCGGATTTGTTTATTATTCATGATTCCATCTTAGTTTTTATCATTTATTTGGTGAATTATAGTGAAGAAATTGGGGGTTTTAGTAAAAACTTCCTAAAGTGAAAATTGAGGATTTGAAGGCCGAATCGAGGTCGGAATTGGATGAAATTGGTATGGTTGAACTTTGTAATTGAATGGGTGTTCGGCATTTGTGAATTTTATTGGGTTCCAGAGTGCGGGCCTGGGGTTGACTTTTTGATTTTGATAAAGATCGAAGCTTTATTGTTTGAAGTTGTTTCCTACGATGTTATTTGATGTTATTAAGTTGTTTATGACTAGATTCAAGTCATTCGGAGGTCGATACACTTAGGAAGGGCTTTTTGGAATATTAATTTATACATTTTGAGGTAAGTAATATTTCTAAACTTGGAATTTAGGGTAATTATCCCTGAAAAACATGTTATTTGTGTTGTGTTGGGGTGACGCACATGCTAGGTGACGACAGTATAGGCGTGCACCGTGGTAATCATGATCTGGGTTGATTTTTGTAATGTGCTGCTATCAAGTCTTGTTTTATCCCTGTAATTCTTACTTATTAGAGTAATTGAGCTGAGATTCATGTTAGAAATCATGTTTAGTCTATATACTTATTCGGTTAAGACCTAGTGAGCACATACACATTGATATATATACGTGCTTTAGTGAGGGTCATTGATGCCAGGAACCCGTACAGTGCTGAGTGATTGTGTGTGATTAGTGAGAATTTGAGATAGACCGATTGAGTATTCTGAGAGTGAGAGTATTTGGAGATATCGCAGTGAAATCATTCATTTGACATGCATACTTGACATGTAGGCATAGAGATGTACCATTCCTCATGTTAGCTGTAATTGACATGTTCCTATTAGAGTTGGGATTTAATTGTTGAACCAGAAAGCATGTCTAAATTTCTGTAACATGAGCGAGTCGATTATGATAATCCTTTGAGCTGTTTTTTGTTATTGTCATCATTATATCTGTGTTGTCATTATATTGGATTATGATTGTCCTCTTCTGAGCTCGTCACTGCTTTTAGCCCAAGGTTAGTTATGTTACTTACATGAGGTCGGTTGTACTCATACTACACTCCGCACTTCGTGTGCAGATCCAGGTGCATCTCAACGTGGTGATTGCTAGATCCGAGTTGGTACCAGTGTTCGAAGACTTTAAGGTAGCTGTTATGACGTCCGCAGACCTTGACTCTCTTTCCTCTATTTTCCTATTACTGTTCTACTGTTCAGACAGTTGTATTACAAATTTAATATATATATATATATATTGATACTCAGTAGTTCTCATGTACTCGTTGATACCATATTTTGGGGATTGTTGTAGTAGTTTATTATTGTTTTTATCAGAGAATTATGATATTTCCATTGTTAAGTATATTAAACCATGTTTACTCAAATATTTAGCTGTTATGTGATTGTTGCCTGGCAAGTAGTGTTATGCTTCGTCGCGGCTCCAGTTGGAGTTAGGTCGTGATATTCCTGTAAAGGAAAAGGAGGTACGAGTATTTACCGGATCTAATCTGGGGACTTGGACCTTCTATACTGATGGTTTCTCAAACATAAAAGAAGAAGGTTTGTGTATTGTTTTAATTTCACCTTTAAGAAAAATTATAAGGCAAGCAATAAAGTGTTATCCAATTACTAATAATGAAGTAGAGTATGAGGCAGTAATTGCAGGTTTGGAACTTGCAAGAGTACTTGGTATTGAATAAATTGAAATCAAAAGTGACTCACAGCTTGTGGTAAATCAAATGCAAGGAAATTACGTGGCTAGAGAAACACGAATGCAACAATATTTGGAAAAGGTGCGAGAACTAGTGCCACAGTTCCAAGCATGGAAAGCAGTCAAAATACCTAGGGGAAAAAACACAGAGGCTGATGCATTAGCAAATCTAGGGTCCGTGGCTGATGTGTCAAATAAAAATAATGCAATTGTAGTGCACTTGTTTCATTCAGCCCTAGATCAAACCAAGAATGAGGTAAATTTCAATAATTTAACTTGGGATTGGAGAAATAAATTCGTGAATTATTCACAGTATGGAATTTTACCTGAGGATAAGAAGAAATCCCATTTGTTGCGAATGAAAGTTGCTCAATATTACTTAATAGAAAGCAATTTGTATCGCAAAATATTTGAGGGACCCTTAGCACGGTGCCTTGGTACATCGCAAAAGGAATATGTGATGCGAGACATACATGAAGGACATTGTGGAAATCACGCTGGAGGAAGGTCGTTGGTAAAAACACTAATAAGAGCAGGATATTATTTGCCAAAAATGGAAGACGAAGCGAAAATGTTGTAAGAAAGTGCGATAAATGTCAACGATATGCATCAACCGGCAGATTTGCTTCATTTAATCATATCACCGTGGTCGTATATGAAGTGGGAAATAGATATCGTAGATCATTTACCTCAAGCACCAGGAAAGGTACAATTTCTATTAGTTCTAACCGATTATTTTTTAAAGTGGGTGGAAGCAGCTGCCTTCAAACAGGTACGAGAAAAGGAAGTGATAAACTTCTTTTGGAGGAGTATAATATGTCGATTCGGATTACCAAGGGAAATCGCCTACGATATTGGGCCGCAATTCATGGGTGCAAAGGTTACTGATTTTTTCATAAGTTGGAAAATTAAATGCATTATTTCAGCACCATATCATCCCGTAGCTAGTGGAAAGGCAGAGTCGGCAAATAAAATCATTGTCAATAGTATAAAGAAACAGTTAGAAGAATCAAAAGGCAGGTGGCCTGAAGTGCTACCTGGAGTACTATGGACTTACATGACAATGACGAAAATAAGCACGGAAGAAACTCCATTTTCACTCGTTAATGGTACTGAGGCATTAATTCCAGTGGAAATATTATAGCCAAGCACAAGGTTTGTGCATACAAATGAAGTATCAAATGAAGAAGAACTTCGTACAAATTTAGATCTGACAGAGGAGAGAAGGGAAACAGCTTTGATATGAATGGCAGCACAGAAGCAAAGAATTGAGCGCTATTACAACAGAAAGGCGAACCTTCGGTATTTCAATATTGGAGATTTTGTCCTTAAGAAAGTGATTCGATCACCACATGCAACAAATGCTGGGAAATTGAGTCTAAATTGAGAAGGCCCGTATCGAGTTAAAGGCGTTGCAGGAAAAGGAACGTATGAATTGGAGACCATGGACGGGGAAATACCACCTTCAAATTGGCATGCGGTTCACTTAGAGAAGTACTACTTTTGAGCAAGTATCCGCGGTCGGGTATCTTAAGAGTTCATTTTTTATTTTGTTCATTATAATTTTACTAACCATTTTAGATGATAGGCAAAACGCTAGCACATACCAGATGATGACATTAGATCCACATGTGGAATACTTAATTATTTCTAGTCTAGTTTACAATAATATTGATGGATAGGGTTAAACAATCATCATCTGAAAAGTTACCTCTGTGTCTCGTATGTATTTTATTTTTCAGGAAAAAGACTAAAGAGAGGAATTGATCTAGTGTTCAAATTTTCATGCTTCAAAGCTTAAACACTAGGGGGGACTATGCATATTAAGAAAGTACACAAAGAAGTAAGGCGTACACAACAAAAGCAAAGCTTTCAATAGCCAAAGAGAAAACCTTGCAGAAAATTACGAATTTTCAAGCTCACATATGGATTCGGACGTATGGAACTGAAGGTTCATCAGAAAACTCCCAAAAGCCATTAGGTTAAGGCCATAAATGTAGATACGGGATAGTCAAACTCGTGCTTGTAAACCTGCTATAAAGAAAGCAGCTATAAAAATGATGTACATGTATGTATTTGTTTTGATAGTTCAAATATAACTTCTTCAAATTACTTCATGTTTCATATCTTTACACCAATATGAAGATGAGACGTCATATTTATCAGTGTTGTTAATATAAAAGGGCACTCTTTTATAAATAAGACCGTGTGTATTTAACCACGACATATTAAACCATTTATCTACTTATATAATGCAAGAAAAAAGCTTGAAAATTAAAGAGCAGAAGTATACATAAGATATGCAACAAAGTTATATTGATGTTGATATTTAAAAAAAAGGAGGAAAATTTTCCTAAGGCCAACTTCAAAAATATCCCATAAAACATCAAGAAAAAACATCCAAAATGATAATCACTAAAAGGAAAGAAGCTAAGGAGCATCATCAGAAGGGGCGGAAGGATCAACTTAAGGAGAAGACTAAGGTTGGCCATCAACTTGGTCTGCTTCAGAACCGTCTTTACTCAAATCATCCTTGTAATTTTGATCCTCAGGTGTTGGGAAACTTTGACATTGCTGAGTACTTTCAATTGTTTCCTTAGCTTTGGCAATCTCAGCCTCGAGGTCAAAACCTTCCCGGTTAGCTTCGATCAAAGTTTTTATATGTGTGTTCAAGAAAGCCCAACTAATATTAAGTGTTAGTTTATCTTCAAGAGCCTCATAGTCTTTTGCAATTGCTCCACTTCAGCCTTCAAGTCTTCTTTATCAACCTCAAAAGCTTCATAAGATAGCTTCAAAGGTTAAACGGTAGCCTTGATGAACTTAACTTTTTTAGAAGAAGCATGGAGATCCTCTTGAGCTTGAGTCAAGGTTTGAACGAGATCACATTGCATACACTTATTTTTGATTTTAAATATCTTTCAAACTCCTAATTTCCTCAGTGGCCCTTGAGAGTTGTTCAGCAAAGGAGGCTTCTATCCTATCCTTCTCCTTTTCAACCTGGTTGGTAAAAGCTTTCAAAATTGCCAGTTCAGCAGTAGTAATCTTGAGTTGTTGCTCCAAAAATTCTTTCTCCTAGGCAAGAACATCTTTCTCAAACTGAAGGCTTTCAAATTGCTCCTTGCAGTTGTCAGATTCTGCACGCAACTCAACAACATGCTGCTCAGTCTAAGCTATCCTCCTCATCAGCTCCATACTTGTTAAAATAATCTACAAAAAAAGGCAAGGTGGAAGAGTTACAAACTTAAAAAAAAGTGAAAGAGATAAAAAAAAAAAAGAATATATCTTATGAGAAGAATGAATGACATCATTCATTAGAATGGAGGTATGAGACTCTAGCTTCTCTCTTTAAAGAGGGCCGATCAACGGTTTCAACCAAACCACAGCTCAGTTAGACTTATTCAACAAATTGGTGCCTTCGGGGAATTCAATCAAAACTTGCTTCATGCCTCTTCCACTGGAAGGGCCGGCCTCTCCATGGGGAACGGCAACAGGAGTTGCAGTAGGTGTGGCAGCAGAAGTAACAGAAGGGGTAACAGTAGGAGCAGCAGGGGTCATAGGTAGAGTTGCAAGGGGTGGCTTTTCCAAAATAAAGTCGAAATTATCTTCTTCGCCCTCGAGTCCTTGGGTAAAGAGCCTTTCAGTATGACTTGAGGGGGGATTCAAAGTAGGACCGGCATCCTCTTCATCCTCGAAGATGTCCAAAGGAACATTCTTAGGCTTATCAACTAGCTGGAAAGGCACGAAATCTAAAGGTTGATTCTGGTAAATGGTGGGTTCACCATGTAGAACAACGCGCCTCCTGACCCATGGCTTCTTTACTAAAGAGCCCTCCTTTTCTTCTTCGTCGTTAGAGACGCGGGTTTCTTTATTTTTCTTCTTTGAGGAAAACACGCTTAACCAAGACTAACCAAGTGAGAACAACCACGAATCGAGCGTACTAGCCCCGGTCACGGTCATCTTCGAGACTAACCAAGACTCTTTTGCTTCTTGCTACAAGAGAGAAAATACCTTCGTGGAAAAGCTTCGGGGAGTACAGGTGGAGGAGGTGCCGGAAAGTGAAAGGGGTTGAGCCTAAGCCTGACAAGTAGCGAAGGCAAGCCATCGCCCTCCATACTATCGGGCCTATTTGACCAAGGCGCATATTAAAATAACAAAAAAACTCGATGATCACTAGGTCAATAGGGGTATTGAATACTAAATAAAAGAGTAGGTGTACACAAACGAATAAGCTTCGCAATAAGAAGTTATTCGATCATCGGCACTAGGAGCTACGACAGGGAAGTTAGGTTTCTAATGGCATTCAAGGCAAACTTCTAGGAAGGAGTGGTGCTACGACTTGATATGGAACCAAGACTACAAAGTGTTCTGCCTCTTCTACTCCTAATTGGGGCTAAAGAAGGAGGAAGTTCGTCTACAATGATAGTTTTTTGAGGGTCCGATGATGAAGAAGGGTTTGAAGTATGGGAAGCCATTTTTCGATAATAGTAGAAGCACGAAGGAAGAAGAGAAATTGCAGAAGAAGCTTGTAAAGGAATGCAAGAAGGAAAAAGAAGTTCTTGGATGATATGTGATGCGATATTTATAAGGGAGAAATGTCATTATGAATCGTCATCATGGAACCGTCACTTTGAACTGACGCAAACGCAAAAAACCCTAAAAAGACGTTATAAACTGTATAACCAATTATAGCAAGATACATGTCTCAAGCATTAAATGGAAAAGACGTACGTCTCTTCGCTTCTGAAGAAAATATAATGATATTGGGAAGAGGCGGCAAGACATTCCTGCCATAAATAAAATTACCACTTCCCGAATATTCAGTTGAGAATATTCAGAAAGTGGGGGGACTATCTGTATTGGTGAAAAAATAGATGACAGGTGGATTAATGATGTGTTGATAGGTGGTATTCGAATAAGATCATTAAAAGAAGAATGATAAGGCACAGTTAAAACACTAACAGGATTGCTTACAAAAGATACCGTATATGACAACTGGAAAGAAGAGATAGGCACGAGATGCATGAAAACTACAAAAGAGGAAGATTCATCGATAGCTACGAATATGTAGAGGGAATCAGTATAATCCCTGATTATACACGATTATCTATTATTGCTATAACCGTTACAAATAATTTGAGTAATGGGCAATTATGTAGTTAATGTTAGTAACGGGCAAGAATTAAGTGGAAAAAACAGTTACATATTGTAGCCTTATATAAACTCTCCTTACCATACTTTGTACGATCATTAAAGAATTAACAAATCTATACAATCAGTGTTTTACTTTTACATCTCTGCATGATTGAAGATTCTTACTCATAATTCTTGGAAGAAAGCTACAATAATCTTTCCTTCGTTTATTGAATATTTAATTTCTATTACCTTTTTGTTCTTTTCTATTTGGAAAATTGAAGTAAACTTGGTTATTAAAAATCTGATTTATTTCAATATTTATTTTGACCATGAAAATTATTTTTTGGTTAAACAATAGCTAGTTTCTCCTTGGGAAGCGAAACTCTTTCAACCATGACTTAAACTGCGGGTCGCTAGGAATTCTTACAAAGCAAATGAATCTTTTGATTTCCACAATTTAATTGCCCTTCTAGGATGCGGAGAATTTCTCTTAACCCTATACGCTCTTAAATGTATACTTCTATGGAGAAGAAAACCTAAATATTTGTCACGGCCCAAAAATCACTAGTCGTGATGGAACCTAACTCGACTCGCTAAGTAAGCCAACTGACAGACAATACAATCTAAATGAAATTATAGGAAAAATAATGAAGAATTATCTCGACAATTACAAATTAACCCATGAACTGGTAGTACAAATCATGAGCTTCTAAAACTTGGAATTTACAAAGCTGATACAAATAATTACACGATCTGTTTGAAAGTTACATAAACAGATTAACAAAATCTAAAGCTACAAAGGATAAGCGGCAGCTATATCCGGAATGCACGAACATCTTCAGGGTCAGCTCCCGACATCACCAGCAGCTCCGCTCCAAAACTTTGCACGCAAGGTGCAAAAGTGTAGTATGAGTACAACCGACCCCATGTACCCAGTAAGTATTTTGTCTAACCTCGTCTAAGTAGCGACAAGGCTTTTTAGTAAAAAGATGCTCACTAATAAAAATTTGTACCGAAATCAAGCAATAGAACTATACTACAGTATAACAGGATAGAGTACATGAAACGAATGTACAAAACAATAACAGAGTACTAGAAGAGAACACAATTCAACAGTTTCAAATATCTCAACCAATTTTTTCCTTAGAGAGAAACCAATAAACCACAATAGTCACCCCATAACTTTCATAACGTGAGGAATATACTCTCATATCAAGTCAATTGCACGGCAACACCCTTCGTGCAATTCTCTCATCCTCCCTAAATATGCATACAACAGTACCAACCGGATGGCAGAAATGCCAATAACAGTAATGACAAAGTAGGAAATACGCAAGTAGCAATAATGAACGAGATTGTACATAAGGGCATCAGTAATAGACTATGCGGAAAGCATAGAGGTGATGACAACAATCAGGAAAAGGAATGTAACTTCAACTCACTAGCATGGTGGAGGCATAAATACAAATATAACGAATAAGAGGAGAACACATGATCTTTATGCGTTAACAAGTAGAAGCACAAATGACTAACATGGTAGAAGGCATGTACTAAGTGCAACCAAAATACATACGAAAAAGATATAATTATGATAGCAGGAAGTAGGCATGGTATTTGCAAGTTTAGCAAGTAGAAGGCATGAGTGACACAATAACAAATAAGATAAAGAACAAGAATAGGGCATTGACGACAAGTCGCATAAGAACCATAAATACAACAATAATAGCTCAATGTAACAGCATGAACGTATACACAAAGAAAATATATCACAATATAATGCATATCCCTCGTCCTCACCTGCACGGAAACACCCATCGTGCCATGAACTCGTGATAATTTAAATCATGATAATATAAATAAAATAGCACGGTATCACCCTTCGTGCTTTACACTCTCATAACATGGCACGTCATCACCCTTCGTGCTTTTAATCACAAATGATATGGCACGACATCACCCTTCGTGCTTTTACTCTCAATAATATGGCACGACATCACCCTTCGTGCTTTTACTCTCAATAATATGGCACGGCATCACCCTTCATGCTTTTACTCTCAATAATATGGCACGAAATCACACTTCTTGCTTTACACTCTCCCTCACATGATAATGTATAAACAAAGGCACGACATCACCCTTCGTGCTTTACACTCTTCCTTACCAAGCATATGTATATCAATGACAAACAAGGCAGGAAGCATAAATAATGTCAAGGAGAGTGTTTAAACTAATATTCCAAATGAATCCCAATCACAACTTTCCAAGTCAACAATAGTTCAATAAACCCGCAAGAACCTTATTACTCAAGTATTCCAACAAATGATCTACAACACAAGTATAGAATCTAGTATCTCAAGAATATCGGCCGTAGCAATGTATTAATGATTTGCATATCGATGACCGAATTAAACACTCCAATGTATTCTCAAAATTCCATCAAATTTGGCCAAGTTATAACAAGCTAAGTCTTAGTTCTAACATTTAATACTATGTTCTTAGTATTTAGGAGTCAAGTAAGGCATGAGGCAAGAAGGTCAAGTGATTCTACAAGACACAATTTATAACATAATCTACCCCCGAGCATGGTTAACCCTGACACATGCATATATGTTCATCACCTCATATATGTATCACCCCCGCATGTAGCAAACAATATCAAATACTAGAAAAAATTCTCTCAACAAAGTTAAGCAAGACACTTACCTCAATTCGGCTAACTCAATACTCAATTTAGCTTTTCCTTTACAAATTCACCTCCGCTCGGCTCAATCTAGCAAAAGATGACTTAAATACATCACACAATGCAAGGGAGAATAATTTCAATTAATAAAGCTGTGATTTTTATACAATTTCTAAAACGTCAACAAAAATCAACCCCCGGGCCCCGCCCGGTCAAAACCCGAGTCCAAGGGTAGGTCTTGACTACCCATAGCCTTGCGGGTCCAAATACGTATTTTGTTTCCAAATCCAAGTCCTATTCGACTCTCAAATCCTAAATTTTCATTTTTCAAAGTTTTGATAAATCCCTATATTTTTCCCTAGATTCTCATGAATTTCATGTTAAATCTTATGTAAAATCATGAAATGTAGTTGAGAATTGATTAGAGTTACTTACCCAATGATTTGGTATGAGAATCCCTTCACAAAATCGCCTCTCATCGAAGCTAGGGTTCAAAATATAACAAAATGAAGCTAAGTATCGGAATTCTCAGCTCTATGCAGGCTGCAGATGTCGCATTTGCGACATGGGGCTCGCTAATGGGAACATCGCAAATGCGAACAACTAATCGCAAAATCAAAGTTTTGAAATTCTCTACTGCCTTCACAAATACGACCAAAAAGGTCGCAAATGCGAACACTGGTCCTCCGCAAAAGCAACCAGTTGGTCGCAAATGCAAACTAACCACGCCCAAGCCATTATAGCAAATGCGATACTGAGTCCGCAAATGCGAATTCAGAAGGCTTCGCAAAAGCCAAAAATTCTTCGCAAATGCGAGTCCTTTCCCCAGCAGCCCAGCTTCGAAAATACGAGGCAGTTTCGCAATTGCGATAGTCACATTTGCGACAAAAACATCACAAATGCGATGACACCAGTACCAACACTCAAAATCATGAAAAACCATTGCGGATCCAATCCGAAACTCACCCGAGCCCTCGGGGCTCTAAATCAAATATGCACACATGTCTAAATGCATTATGCGAATTTGCTCGCGCGACCAAATCGCCAAGATAACACCTAAAACTACGAATTGGGCACCAAATCAAAAGAAATTTTCAAGAAAACTTTAAAACTTCTATTTCAACAACCGAACGACCGAATCATGTCAAACCAACTCCGTTTCTGACCAAATTTGACGGACAAATCATAAATATAGAAATGAACCTATACCGGGTTCCGGAACCAAAATACGGACTCGGCATCAACAATTTCAAACATCGATCAAACCTTTAGATTCATTAAGCCTTTAAACTTTCAAACTTCAACAAAATGCGATAACTCGAGCTATGGACTTCCGAATTCGATTCCGGGTATATGCCCAAGTCTCAAGTCAGGATACAGACCCATCGGGACCGTCAAAACACGGATCCGAGTCTGTTTGCTCAAAACATTGACCATAGTCAACTCAAATGGATTTTAAGGAAAAGATTTTATATAAGCTTTCTGAAAAAACATCCAGACTATGCACGCAAATCGAGGAGGGCTAAAATGAGGTATTTGAGGCTTCGAAACATAGAATTAGGTTCTAAAACATAAGATGACCTATCGGTTCATCACATAATACATCATGCGGGGATACTCGTGCCCTCAAACTACCGAGAAAAGTGCAAGTGCTCAAAACGACCAGTCGGGTCGTTACATCCTCCACCACTTAAACATACGTTCTTCCTCGAACGTGCCAGGAATCGTTCCAAAGCTATCAAATCACGGTGTAACCTTACTATGTATATACCCGCAGGTGATCCCACGTCTCCCTGCTCCATATAAGACTGCCAACGCAACATGACTAGATATCCTTACTGTAACCTTGATCCTTAAACCTTAGAACCCAATCTCTAACATCTCAAATTCATTACAAGACCCGAATCTCACATCTACACAATGTATAAACCTGAACAAGTTGTATTACGTCGTAATCATAACCCCAAGATGAAATCACACGATACACCCCATCACTGAGACACTCACAGCATGAACTGTTGACCACCATTACTGCCCAAAAACAAATCTGGTGCCGGTTACAAACCTCATATCGATTAGAGCCTCGTTCAAACCCTTCATACCCTGCCGATGATGAAAGAAACACACATAACCTCTTAATCACTCATCTGATCAATAAGCCAAGAAACTCACTCATCCGACCAGGGCCATCTCCCAAATCCTCTACAGTATTTAGTATTATTCTTCCAAACCTTCCTCATCCCAATACAATAATGCCATTCTCAAGTCTAGAAACCTCATCTCAGCCAATACAAGTAGCCCCGCCGACAAGTATCAACAATAATCATATGAAACCCCACACAACACTGTCCCAAACACCAACAAGTAATAATTTAGACATGACAAATAATAGTAAGAGAGCTAAATAAGAAGACTACTAAACAAGTTAAGCAGGCAGGGAAATTTTAGCATTTTCCTATTAACTATTTTCAACAAGGTGAAAACAATACTACACGAAGTAAGCATCGGGAGTTACATTTCATCACAGTACCGCTGTGGCGTGCTACCCGATCCCTCATATGAATCCACATATGGTACCCATCGAGCCATAATA
This sequence comes from Nicotiana tomentosiformis, assembly GCF_000390325.3. Taxonomy (NCBI): domain Eukaryota; kingdom Viridiplantae; phylum Streptophyta; class Magnoliopsida; order Solanales; family Solanaceae; genus Nicotiana; species Nicotiana tomentosiformis. The sequence continues at coordinate 43,954,129 of NC_090822.1, forward strand.
CTCGGGCTCACTGATCACATGTGCGTCAACATCAAGCACAATAGAGTGCACAAAATATAACTATGGGAAAATTATTAGGAACAAATAATACTGAGAAGGACAAGCACAACTATGGTGCAATAAGAAAATCAACATCACGAAGGCCATCTCGCCCATAGTGCCATAAGGCCTAAACTGAATTACATTATGTGTGCGAAGAACCATGTAACCCTCGCAAACTGTCATAGCATAAGAGAGGAACACATAATACAGGCCAAGGCGCGAATAGCATCTATTCTTCCTGACGATATACCTGGGGTAACAGCTGCGCAAGAGCAAGAAAATCCGATCTGATATAGAATACACATCCTCATTGGGCCTACCAATAGGCCCCCAATCAACTCCGATCATCCCCGAACAGACAAATAGCCCTCCAAAAGTCCACAACAACATAATCATAACACACACTATCATCTGGCTAGCTTTGGCAATATTTCACAGTCCCCAACCACGAAACAATCTGCTTCTGAGAACTCCCAGTCTCCAAATCCATAGAACACATGAATCACCATACTTGATCCTAACTCTATCGCCTAAATGTCTAACACATCTCTCGAATACGATCATTCCACGAGGAATACTTCTATAATTCTTTCGTGTCATATAACAAAATCTAAATCACAGCAGTCGACTAACTAGGCGAGCACCACAATATCAATGATGCATCCGTAAGTGAAAAACACAATGCGTCTTCTGAAATGCACACCCTTCTCAGGTAATACCAAGTAGTAATAACATCCATCTAGACATCTGAAACCGTCCGTGTTGTTTAAGAATTCATGACCTTCCCTTCAAAACTGAACTGTGGCCTTGCATGTGTAAAACTCAATCCCGATCGGTCAGAAACCTTCTATTTGATCTCATCCAGGAGGAAATCCCAATACGCAACAGGTTCCTTACACTAGTAGGAAACATCCACCTCGAGTCGTGATAGAAATCATTGAGAACTCCTTGGAATCCATTTGCATATAATCAAGCTATCAGAACTGAATCCCTCCAATTCAACCAAGCCATGCAGTTGCCCAAAGCCCATGAGCATTGCCACGAAACACCTGTGGAGACCCACCACATCATAAGTACCCAAAGAACCGATCATACCATTACCGTGTTGATCCAATTTACTATCAAACTGCCCTGTTTCCTTCGAGTTCCTTCCAAATTACTCTCAAGTTGATACCTCTCCTTGCGAGAACACCATGATCCTTACCCCAAAGCTCGCCATAAGAGATTCTAGCATAAAAACCACACCACCCTAAGGCCATAAGTTGCTGCATTCCCTCTTAGCACCCCCAAAATACCACAACCAAGACACCCACTCTGAAGAGACCTTCTGTGAATCTAAAGCCGTTTCCTCCACCGCTTAGTCTTCCCGATACTGAAATGCATAATCCACAATGATATAGAAATACCGCGAGCCTCGACACCATCCAACATAAATCTTATATTCTAGCCACAACTACTATGCCACCACTTAATCTTCCTGAGTCTGAACTCATCAATAAGGCATGAGAATCAAAATCGCCCCACAATTAAACAACATGGGAAACCTTCAAACACACTCATAACTCGGGACTACACGCCACATCGAGACAGAAACCAAGCACTTATCAGTCCTTTTTACGCCTCAAGCAAACTCTTCTCTTCACATTCAGGTCATCTGAACACAGCCCGCAGTCATATCCAACTCATCATTTAGTCATCCAACCACTCGCCGACCACAAACTCCACTCATAGGGACACTACTGAATGTATAAGCCCAAAGGCATATGCACACACAACTGAAATTCCCGTGCTCAAGCTGCAGTCAAAACCCGGCCTCAAGTCCTCCAGACTAACCCATCATCAGCACACAGAAATCACATCTCGCACCTTATCCATGGAGTCACAAGCTGTCGATGCACAACCAATACCGAGCGCTCACATGCGCATACAAATGCATGGAGGAAATTCAAAGTGTTACGCTAAGCTGAATCAATGTCGCACGATAAGGAAAGAAAGATAGGAAGTTTATCCTAAATACCCTACAGCCTCTCGAAGATAGGTATAGACGTCATCATACTGATCTGCAAGACTCTACTAGACACTTGCTCAAGACTCGTAGAACCTATGAACCTAGTGCTCTGATACCAACTTGTCAGGACCTAAAAATCACTAGTCGTGATGGCACCTAACTCGACCCGCTAGGTAAGACAACTGACAAACAATACAATCCAAATGAAATTATAGGAAAAATAGTGAAGAACTATTTCGACATTTACAAATTAACCCAAGAACTGGTAGTACAAATCATGAGCTTCTAATAATTGGAATTTACAAAGCTGATACAAATAATTACACGATCTGTTTGAAAGGTACATAAACAAATTAACAAAATATAAAGTTACCAAGGACAAGTGGCAGCTATATCCGGAATGCACGAACATCTTCAGGGTCATCTCCTGACATCACCAGCAGCTCCGCTCCAAAACTCAGCACGCAAGGTGCAGAAGTGTAGTATGAGTACAACCGACCCCATGTACCCAGTAAGTATTTTGTCTAACATCGTCGAAGCAGTGACGAGGCTTTTTAGTAAAAAGATGCTCACTAATAAAAATTTGTATCGAAATCTAGCAATAGAACTATACTACAGTATAACAGGATACAGTACACAAAATGAATGTACAAAATAATAACAGAGTACTAGAAGAGATCACAATTCAATAGTTTCCAATATCTCAACCAATCTTTTCCTTAGAGCGAAACAAATAAACCACAATATTCACCCCATAACTTTCATAACGTGCATTTATCTCATCCTCACCAAATATGCATACAACAGTACCAACCGGATGCCATAAATGCCGTTAACAGTAATGACAAAGTAGGAAATACGCAAGTAGCAATAATGAACGAGATTGTACATAAGGGCATCAGTAACAGACTAGGCGGAAAGCATAGAGGTGATGACAACAATCAGGAAAAGAATGTAACTTCATCTAACTAGCATGGTAGAGGCATAAATACAAATATAACGAATAAGAGGGGAACACATGATCTTTATGCGTTAACAAGTAGAAGCACGGATGACTAACACGGTAGAAGGCGTGTACTAAGTGCAACCAAAATAGATACGACAAAGATATAATTATGGCAGCAGGAAGTATGCATGATATTTGCAAGTTTAGCAAGTAGAAGGCATGAGTGAAACAATAACAAATAAGATAAAGAACAAAAATAGGGCATTAATGACAAGTCACATAAGAACCATAAATACAACAATAACAGCTCAATGTAACGGCATGAACGTATACAGAAAGGAAAGATATCACAACATAATGCATGTCCCTCATTCTCACCTGCACGGAAACACCCACCGTGCCATGAACTCATGATAATTTAAAGCATGATAATATAAATGAAATGGCACAGCATCACCCTTCATGCTTTACACTCACATAACATGGCACGACACCATCCTTCGTGCTTTTACTCACAAATTATATGGCACGGCATCACCCTTCGTGCTTTTACTCTCAATAATATGGCACACCATCACCCTTCGTGCTTTTACTCTCAATAATATGGCACGGCATCACCCTTCGTGCTTTTACTCTCAATAATATGGCACGGCATCACCCTTCGTGCTTTACACTCTCCCTCACATGTTAATGCATAAACAAAGGCACGGCATCACCCTTCGTGCTTTTCACTCTTCCTTACCAAGCATATGTATATCAATGACAAAAAAGGCAGGAAGCATAAATAATGTCAAGGAGAGTGTTTAAACGAATATTCCAAATGAATCCCAATCACAACTTTCCACGCCAACAATTGTTCAAGTTAAACACACCAATGCATTCTCAAAATTCCATCAAATTTGACCAAGTTATAATAAGCTAAGTCTTAGTTCTAACATTTAATACTATGTTCTTAGTATCTAGGAGTCAAGTAAGGCATGAGGCAAGAAGGTCACGTGATTCTAAAAGACACAGTTTATAACATAATTTACCCCCGAGCATGGTTAAGCCTGGCACATGCATATATACTCGTCATCTCATATATGTATCACCCCCGCATGTAGCAAACAATGTTAAATAGAAGGAAAAATTTCCTCAACAAAGTTAGGCAAGACACTTACCTCAATTCGGCTAACTCAATACTCAATTTAGCTTTTCCTTTACAAATTCACCCACCGCTTGGCTCAATCTAGCCAAAGACGACTTAAATACATCACACAATGCAAGGGAAAATAATTTTAATTAATAAAGCTGTGATTTTTTTACAATTTCTAAAAAGTCAACAAAAATCAAACCCCGGGCTCGCCCGGTCAAAACCCGGGTCCAAGGGTAGGTCTTTACTACCCATAGCCTCACGAGTCCAAATACGTATTTTGTTTCCAAATCCGAGTCCTATTCGACTCTTAAATCCTAAATTTTCATTTTTCAATGTTTTGACAAAATCCCCATAATTTTCCCTAGATTCTCATGAATTTGATGTTAAATCTAATGTAAAATCATGAAATGTAGTTGAGAATTGATTAGAGTTACTTACGCAATGATTTGGTATGAGAGTCCCTTCACATAATCGCCTCCCATCGAAGCTAGGGTTCAACGAAGTCTCAGAATTCTCAGCTATATGCAGGCTGCAGATGTCGCATTTGCGACATGGGGTTCAAAAATGTGAACAACTAATCGCAAAATCGAAGTTTTGAAATTCTCTGCTGCCTTCGCAAATGCGAATACTGGTCCTTCGCAAATGCGACCAGTTGGTCGCAAAAGCCAACTAACCCCGCCCAGGCCTGTATCGTAAATGCGATACTGAGTTCGCAAATGCGAACTCAACAGGCTTCGCAAAAGCGGAAAATTCTTTACAAATGCGAGTCATTTCCTCAGCAGCCCAGCTTCGCAAATGCGAGGTTGCTTCGCAATTGCGATAGTCGCATTTGCGACAAAAACATCGCAAATGTAATGACACCAGTACCAGCACTAAAAATCATGAATAATCATTCCGGAAACAATCCAAAACTCACCCGAGCCCTCGGGGCTCTGAACCAAATATGCACACAAGTCTAAAAACATTATAAGAACTTGCTCGTGTGACCAAATCGCCAAGATAACACCTAAAACTATGAATTGAGCACCAAATCAAAAGAAATTTTCAAGAAAACTTTAAAACTTCTATTTCAACAACCGGACGTCCGAATCATGTCAAACCAACTCTGTTTCTCACCAAATTTGACAGACAAGTCTTAAATATAGAAATGAACCTATACTGGTTCCGGAACAAAAATACGGACCCGGTATCAATAATTTCAAACATCGATCAAACCTTTAGATGCATTAAGCCCTTAAACTTTCAAATTTCAACAAAATGCGATAACTCGAGCTAGGGACTTCCAAATTCGATTACGGGCGTACGCCCAAGTTCCAAATCATGACACTGACCCATTGGGACAGTCAAAACATGGATCCGAGTCTGTTTGCTAAAAACATTGACCAAAGTCAACTCAAATGGGTTTTAAGCCAAAGATTTCATATTTTCAATTTGTAACATAAAATCTTTCCGGAAAAACAATCGGACTGTGCACGCAAATCGAGGAGGGCTAAAATAAGGTATTTGAGACTTCAAAATACAGAATTAGATTCTAAAACATAAAATGACCTATCGGTTCATCATATAATACATCATGCGGGGATACGCGTGCCCTCAAACTGCCGAGAAAAGTGCAAGTGCTCAAAATGACCAGTCAGGTCGTTATAATATTCCAATATTTGTATTTGTAGTTAGTATCTGAGAGTTCTATGGTTGGTTTATTAATGCACTAATAAGCTAATTAGCATCCTGTATGTATTGATCCATCCAATAGCATTATTTTATTAATTATAAACAACAACTATTTATTGAAACACTGCCGTTCTTTGAGCTAAAACTATTAGTTAACTAATTCTTACCAAACCTGAAATTTTATGCTTGAGCAATTGATCAGAAAAAATTAGAGGTTACCAAAATAGTGTCCAGGACATTGCAAACTTAAGATAAATAAATAAATTTGTCCCATAGTTTACCTCTAAAATGAGTAACAATTAAATTTGTACGTGGTTTAAAGGATACGTGATTAATTCAATACGAATAATTAAGAATAACATATAGATGAATTAAAAATAAAATAAACGTTCAAACCAATAGCAATATGATGGCCAAGCCTGATCTTAGATTGAACAATGGAATTCATCCTCGATCGGACCCTCGATGCAAGCTCGGTCATGAGTAAAGAAAGGAACGAACAAGTAATGCCTTGAACAGTAGCTAGAAGACAAAAGATAAATTTTCTTATTGCTTTGAATTGTGTGTTACAATGTGTCAGAATGAAGAAAAACTTTCCCTTTATATAGTAGGTGAATTTCAATCCTAGTATATGTCTAAAAGAGGTAAAAAAATTCTTTTCCCGGTAATTGTTGATCTGTAATCGAAACTGAATGAGATTCACGCCATAATATCCGATTGAGGGCGAATATTACGGACCCCTATCCGTCATGCATAATCGTCCTCCGTGTTTCCTTAGGTCTCAAAGTTATACTCGGTCCGGGGTGCATCATTTTACCATGTCCGATGTCAGATATATCATTCATTCTTCCTGGGTATCGATATGAAGGATATCTGGCCTCTATTATAATCTCGCGGATTTGTGCTCCCCCTTCATTCTCTTATTGGGGAATCGAGATAGACATTGCCCCTGGTTTTACTCGTACACAGATATACCCTCATTTTCCGAAAGGTAGATTTATCGAAGCGATAGGAAGCAATAAATGAACCCGGGTTCCTTCCTTCGTATGTTACAATCTAGTTGACAGGTCAACGAAATGTCCTATCAGTCACATCGTTCTTAATTTGAATACGTGTCAGTCATCGGTTGACTATCCTCGAATGTGAAGCATCACGCATTGATTCTCCTTCCTCTATAAAAACTCCGACCCCTTTTTTGCTTCTCCACTTTCTGATTCCAGAGCTACTTGACTTACCCTCGAATTCTCCACTTACCTTTAATCTCTTCAAATCTTCATACATTGTTCCTTAGATGTTTATATCTTTATCCTCAAATCTTCATACTTTCTCTTTGAATCTTCAACCCAGACCTTCATATTTTCATCCCATCTTTAAATCTTCATATATTTTCTTCAAACCTTCATATTTACTAGAATCCGATGGAAAGAACAACCAAATTCGTGCCTCAGCAAACCACACTTTCATCTTCCAACCCGGCCACAGGTGCCGAGGTGGCCATTCCCGAAGTGGCCCAGTAGCCTCCCTTGAAGAGTTTCATCCCTGGGGGCTGCTCTATTGAGAACGACTTCGACTTCGAGAAGGCCTCCAGTCAACAGGACTGATGCGAGGGAGCATGGCTCCGTTACTGAGGAGACACTCCCCATAGTTCGGGTAGACTGTAACTGGGAGGAGGTGGTCGTCCCCGGGCCCAACGAAGATATCACCACTCACGTGGAGGGGAACCTAATTATTTACACTTACCCCTTCAAGCTCGCCCTGGTGGACCCTGTAGTCCTCGACTTTGGCAAAAGGTACGAGGTCTGCCTTGGGCAGATTCACCAATCCTTTTGTAGGATCGTAATCCTCCTCCATCACTTCGTAAACAACACCAAAGCACCTCGGTTTACCCTCGACCATCTGCTTCATCTCTACAATCCCCAAATCTTTTGAGAGTAGTTGATCAAACTCGTTCGCCAAGCAAGTAAAGCTTTGTTCTCGAGCATCGACGAGGAACGAGATCGAGGTTAGCAGGGGAGGTTCGTTCGAGTGTAAAACGATGACCTCATTCCCTCTGAAATTCTACCGTTCTCCGAAAAGTGGAATGCATCCCGTAAGTCTTTTCCTTCTTGAGTTTTTGGCACTCCATTTTATTCCTTTCCATTTTTGTACGATCAACAAAGAATTGACAAATATATTCACTCAGCATTTTACTTTTACATCTCTGCTTGATTGAAGATTCTTACTCACAATTCTTGTAAGAAATCTACAATAATCTTTCCTTCGTTTATTGAATATTTAGTTTCTATTACCTTTTTATTCTTTTCTATTTGGAAAATTGAAGTAAACTTGGTTATTAAATGTTACACCCCATATTTTCATACGTGAAAGTACGCCATAAGTAAATTGATATAAGATCGGAAATGAGATGTTACGTCTCGCATTTTCGTACGTTGAAGTTTTGTCATAAGTTAATCAACGTAAGCTCGGGAATGAGATTATTTTGAGGTTATAAGCATTATGCTATTTCAAATAAGGGATAAGTAAATTCGTGAAGGTGAGAGGGTAAGCAAATCAAAGAAAATGAATTTCGCCGAAGTTTGACATTTTGGGATAAAATACGGTCAGAGCTAAAAATACCCGATATTTTTGGACTAGTGCCACACAAGGTACCACATGACCATGATAGTAGGGTACATAGAGTGTATTAAAAGTGAGTATTTTAAGTAATTTGATGTAATTGATTAATTATTGGGTAATGAAAGATTATTTAGTTAAATAAAGTTAGTGGATAATTAATTAATAAGTTTGGGATAAGACTTACCCCTCCCCAACGTGGCAAGCATTCTTTATCTACCTAATGACTAATTAAATAAGGTGGAAAGGTGTCACACTTTGACCAAGAAAAGTGACACCAAGCTTGGAATGTGGGGCCCACACAAATATTAAAGATAATATTCATAATTAAACAATATTTTTCTAGTCTCTTAAGCACAATTTCAGCCAAGCTTTTCATTTCTTGTAACGTCAATTCCAATCTCTTAAGAAGAGTTTACAGTAAGCTTTCCATTCCATAACGTAAATTCTAAATCCCTTGAGAAAGAGTTTCAACAAAGAAGGAATTACATAAGTTTGCTAAGAGAGCTTACGGAGGAAGCTCTAAAATTCTAAGAAAATCTCTAAGACTTCTAATTCACAAAGCAACGTGAATTACAATTAGCCAAGGTAACGGATTTTGGGCAAAATTCTCATACAAAGTTACACTGCGTAATAACAACGGGATTTGCAATTCTAAGAGAGCACGGTACAATCTTTCTCAAGAATATCATACAAATTTTTGCCTACTCCAGGTATGTTAAGACTATCCCTTCTTTCTTTTTGGCATGACCCAAATGATACTGAAAGAAACGAGCAAACGCACGGTTTCCATAAATGACTCTATTCATAGAAATATTAGGGTTTTCTATATTCTTGATTCCCTATGTGAATTATTATTATATCTTCTGATCATGGGTCTCAGAAAAATACGTATTTGATAAAATTTATCCGACAGGCATATTATTTTTATGACATTCTGAGAAAATCTTATTAACGTATTTCTTAAGGGATATTATTTTTATGACATTCCGAGAAAATATTATTAACGTATTTCTTATGCATTTCATGCATTTATACATATACATTGACCCATGACCAGATGGCGTTATATATGCGTATATATGTATATTATATGTAGATGGGATATGGAAAAAGGTTATGGCGTTATATGCGCACCACCACTTGATCAGCTGGTATATGTTGATGAATTGCCCACAGTGGCCGAAATGATATGATGGGATGCCCTTAGAGGCTTGATGATGTTATGAACACATATACCTATGCATGGTATGACATTTATATGCATATGCATGACATTATAAAGATGAAATGATTCACAGAGTTATGCAGACGTACATATCGAGTCTTTTACTCCATGTTTCTCTCATGTCTATTATTTACTGATTTTTATTCCTTACATACTCGGTAAATTATTTGTGTTGGCGTCCCTTTTGCCTGGGGACGCTGCGTTTCAAGCCCGCAGGTCTCGATAGACATGTCGAGAGTCCTCCAAGTAAGCGATCATCTCAGCAGAAGATATTGGTGCACTCCATTTGCTCCGGAGTTGTTTGTTTGGTTAGTATGATTTAGATGTATATGGTTTGGTATGGCGGGGCTCTGTCCCAACCTTTATAACATTTATGTACTCTTAGAGGCTTGTAGACATATGTTGTGTACGTGAAAGATTGTACGGCCTTGTCGGCCTATGATTGGAGTTTAAAAATGATCATGTTGGCCTATTAGGCCCGTATGTCATGTGCATATGATGATGTAATAATAAAGATACGTTATGTTGGTACTCGGTTGAGTAAGGTATCGGGTACCCGTCGTGGCCCATCGGTTTGGGTCATGACAAAAGTGGTATTAGAGCAGTTCTGTCCTGGAGAGTCTACAAGTCATGTCCAGTAGAGTCTTGTTTATGGGTGTGTCGTGCACCACACTTATAAGCAGGAGGCTACAGGGCATTTAGGGCTATCACTCTTTCTTCTTACTCTAGATCGTGTGGTAGAGCCCAGTTGTAAGAACTCAATTTTCTAAACTCTATCTTATTCATAATAGACGATGCCTACATCCAGAAAGACGATTGGTAAGGGATATAGCTGTGGAAGAGTTGAGTCAGAGAAACTCGATTTTTGTATCATGCTTATGATGGATAAAGATGAGGTATTCAGCAGATCATGTGTATACTAAGATGTGTAAGCTTCTTGATATGGATCCGTAAGGCAAGAATGCCTATCCACTCTTATGGTAAAAAGAAATGAAAGAATCAGAAGGTATAAGTTTCAAGAAGTAAAAGAAACAAGATAAAAAAGGGTATGAGGTATCCAGTTAATAAAGATTATCATTATTTACCATTCAGGAAGGGAGATATAAGCATTTTGAGTTACTTTCAATAGTGACAAATGTATGTACAATCGGCCACACAGATCTCAGTTATGCCCTATCGGAGCCAACAGACACAGTTTAAGAGAAGGACGAGTTATCAGGATTCGGCTGGGGATAGAGTAACCCAAAATAGTGGATGGATTGGTAGAGTTAGTTGACGTTTTCGAAGGATAGAGCAAACGTGGTAATGGATCTCCTTGTGAGACACCTCGATGGTGCACCCTAAAATAGTACAGCTAGATATGAGTACTACAAAGATAAGCACTGGAAGCCTGTAAGGGATAAATATTATCTTAGTGTGGCTCCTGTCCCTAGCAGAAAGAGAATGTCAGGCAACTCGAAGGGCCGGTGGATGGAGCAACGGGAGCTAAAAGCAAAAGAATGTCTTGTTGGAGTTTTCAGAATAAAGTGATAGACATAAATATTAGTAGGGGAATAAGAAGAGAATTAATGAAGCATTATGAGTAAGATGTGATACATGGATGACAACGGTAGATCAAAAAGATGACAGTATTACAGAGTCTATTGTCAAGTGAAGGAAAAGACGAGAGGTGACAGGCCTTGAGACAACAAAAGAGTATAGGCCATAAAGCCATATCCTCATTCAAGAAATACGTTCGTGACTCTAACGCGACTACCAGAAGGAAAAGTTAGACCCCAGAATAATAGAAATCAGTATGGGCTGATGAACAAGATAAACTAAACATGAATTAGGGACTGAGTGATTGGATAATAGTCAGTATCATAAGAATTTCAGATTTCGTTCCGGCGATAATAGAGTGGACAACAGAAGAAGATTCATGAAAAATTCAGAGAATGGTCATTCAGGAAGACGCTTCCCTAAAGCAAGCGAGATGAGTAAAGTTAAGACTAAGGGACTATATATGCCAGTTACACTAAATGTCACCCTCGCGAGTGAGGAATTTTGTTATCCTTGGTACTGAAGGATTACCGCGAAGCAAGCAAGGATCATCGATGATGTGAAAAGATGCCAAAGATGAGAGGGTAAAACATCTATACGTAGATCATCGTAGCACTAAATCTTAGTGCTCCCCTAAAGGGGGAATATGGTGTGATGTGGCATTAAATCAGAATTAAGTGGTTCTAGTGACTATGGAATGGTAAAGGAAGAATGCGATAAAAATAAAAGAGGAATGAGATGGCGCTTATCCAAAACCTACAGATATGCTACGATTCTAGAATATTGTGCAAGCATGATGTCAAGGAGAAGAAGTAAGGGTTCCTGTATGAGCTATTATTAATAAATAAGGAGCCAGTACGAGACGTAAGTTAAGGCAAAGGAAATAACCCAAGAAAGATTACGCAGAATATTGTGATGAGAATGGGCCAACGAGTAGTTAGTAATTGATCAGAAAGAGCCTAGTTATGGCTAGACAGGAGGTTAAAGATGAATCAGCAGATCGTGCAAGATAAGCATAGTAAAACCCAATAGAGTGAATTCAGCCTCGCAGTAAAGTCATTGTAATACTTGAGATATATTCAGATAGGAGTTGGGGTAGTTAAAGGTACCGTATGAATGTTACGGAAATAAAAGAGAGTGCCCCTAGGAAGACAGTCAAAATATTAGTTCATAGGCAACCCTACAAGCACAAGGGCATGGAGATAAGTAACTACGAATAATTATAGGCAAGGAAGGACATCAAAAGGTCTGTAATAAGCTCACAGCTTTACAAGAGTCAGAGGGTCCTCCCTAAATACTACAATGAAAGACTAGCTGAGAAAGTAAGGAAGACGGCTTCAACCTAAGCTCAGTGACCTAAGGAAGGAATGGTCTTATAACAACAGTCTCACAACAACATTATATGCACTCTATAAGAAAGTGGCACCTCCCATGGCCAATGAGCGGGGAGTAAAAACAAAATTAATATTCGAGACCAAATGAGTTGCACAAAAATCTCAGCATATGTGAGAACTCAGATAAGCTAAGTATGCACGCAACAAGAGGCAAAGACCAGGAAAAGCAATTGCTTACGTTTGAAGGAAACTGAGATGGAACAAAAAGAATTATTTGATTAATGATCAGCCGTAGAAGACTCCGGTATGAGTTAAAAGAAGGAATTGGGTCCAGGTCATAGACAAAGGATTGAATCATTACAAGATTGTATCATGGTTTTCCATAGCATCCATGAAAGGCTAAAGTAATAACTAAATTCCATGAGCCGCAGATCGGAAGATAGCTTAAGCCTACATAAAGGCTGATAAGAAGGAAGAGGAAACCAAAGAGTTACATCAACCAAGTAAATCAGGAGTCTGAATTGGGCCCAGAACATTATAGAAATCATGATTGAGAACCTTGAAAAATCATTCTTAATATAAGAGGTACAAGAGAGATAGTACAAGAGCCATATTCTATAACGACTGTACAATAAAGCAAGTTAGAAGAGTACCAACCTCATAAGAAGTCAGTATGAAGCTTCCACTAGATTGTGTATGCACCATAGGTGCAAGTATTATAATAGAGCTTCAAGTTGTGGATGTGAATTGTACCTATGTGGAAGGGAGGTCATGAAAGAGATAGAAGATATGATGCGAGATTTTAAGGCAAAGGTAAACAACATACGAGATACTCAAATACGGAAGGTTGTGAACAGTTCATACTTCGGATAAAAGGCTAGAAGCGCGAGGATTCAATATCCAGGAATAATAGCAGCATCGTCAATGGCATGTGTTCCAGCCTATGGTTTCTAGGTATCGAGAAGCCTGATTAAGAGAGCAAAGAAGAGTTAGAGACGATGTGATGTCTCTCTTGATATTCTAGAATAACATAAGGAAATCTATCGTGCAAGCAAGTTGAAGGAAGGTTGCGAGCAATATAAATATATACGTATAGGTCGCAAGCTAAAGTATAGTAAAGCGACAAGGTTTTATGACAGGAATAAGGATAAGAAAAGGTGAGTGAGAAGGTGACGAGAAATGGATGAGTCCTCAGGATTAAGCCCATGAAAACCAGAGAGCTAATGGTTTCTCTAAGTTAAGAAAGCTCAGTATAGCCTGAACGAACTCAAAGGAGTCTAAGACTAATAGATTTAGGAGAGATAAAATGCTGCCCTGGTAGTAGAATGAGGGTATAATCGCGATAAATAAAGGATGAAGTTTGGACCTTCGATTGAGTAGTGATTTGATGAATTGTACATGATTAAAATACCCACGTAAGGAGAATCACATAGGGATGCTATGAAATATGATTATGGAAGTATAGTATCGTATCGCCCCCAGGTGGATCAGGAAAGTCACTTCAAATATTCCTCGATGCAACGTAAGCCCTAGTGGCAAGGTATTATTTAAGAAGTTTCAAGTTATCAGTGGTATATTGTAGATCAATATTGAGGCGAATCAATAATGGATGGACAAAAGTCACAAAGTATAAGATGAGATTAGGTCATCATTCTTACGATGAATAGTAATGAGGAAGCATTAAAGGACTTAGATTTATGCATATGGGATAAGCAACAGGAGTAAGCTAGAATTTGGTAGCAGACCTCAGCAACGATAAATCGAAGTAAGAGTTATGGTATAGTATGACCTACCTAGATGTAGTAAAGTCATACGAATGGATAACCGGGTCTATGAAATAAGATATAACAATATTCATAAGTTCATCAAAGTATCGAGCAAAGAACTTCAGTATACCTATAGATGTACGGAGAGACATCTTATCAAGATCTATATATGTTTACAAAGTGAGGCCTAGAAATTGGCTAAAAACTAGAGGAAAAGGGAGAGAAGAGTTGCAAAGGCACATTTACAAGGTCAGAATCGTACAGGCTGCATGATAGAAGGTAGCAACGGTTACGAGATTGGAAGGATTCTGACCACAAGTCGTGGTGTGAGAAAGAGGCCTAAATGGGGGAATGCCCTGGCCTTTGGGATTCATTCACAAAACAATCGCCTAGATGGCAAGAGGAGTACTAAACTATTCGCAAGAGCTATAGGTTATAAAAATGATAAGTGCATCCGTCAACATTCAAGGACGAATGTTCCAAAGGGGGAAATAATGTTACACCCCATATTTTCATACGTGGAAGTAAGCCATAAGTAAATCGATATAAGATCGGAAATGAGATGTTATGTCCCGCATTTTCGTACGTTGAAGTTTTGTCATAAGTTAATCAACGTAAGCTCGGGAATGAGATTATTTTGAGGTTATAAGTATTATGCTATTTCAAACAAGGAATAAGTAAATTCATGAAGGTGAGAGGGTAAGCAAATCAAAGGAAATAAATTTCGTCGGAGTTTGACATTTTGGGATAAAATACGGTCCGAGCTAAAAATACCTGATATTTATGGACTAGTGCCATACAAAGTACCACATGACCATGATAGTAGGGTACATAGAGTGTATTAAAAGTGAGTAATATTTTAAGTAATTTGAGGTAATTAATTAATTATTGGGTAATGGAAGATTGTTTAGTTAATTAAAATTAGTGGATAATTAATTAATAAGTTTGGGATAAGACTTACCCCTCCCCAACATGGAAAGCATTCTTTATCTACCAAATGACTAATTAAATAAGGTGGAAAGGTGTCACACTTTGACTAAGAAAAGTGACACCAAGCTTGGAATGTGGGGCCCACCCAAATATTTTAGATAATATTCATAATTAAACAATATTTTTCTAGTCTCTTAAGCACAGTTTCAGCCAAGCTTTTCATTTCTTGTAACATCAATTCCAATCTCTTAAGAAGAGTTTTCAATAAGCTTTCCATTCCATAACGTAAATTCTAAATCCCTTGAGAAAGAGTTTCAACAAAGAAGGAATTACATAAGTTTGTTAAGAGAGCTTACGGAGGAAGCTCTAAAATTACAAGAAAATCTCTAAGACTTCTAATTCACAAAGCAACGTGAATTAGAATTAGGCAAGGTAACGGATTTTGGGCAAAATTCTCATATAAAGTTACACTGCGTAAGAGCTATGCAGACGTACATGTCGAGTCTTTTACTCCATGTTTCTCTCATGTCTATTATTTACTGATTTTCATTCCTTACATACTCGGTACATTATTTGTATAGATGTCCCTTTTGCCTGGGGACACTGAATTTCATGCCCGCAGGTCTCGATAGACAGGTCGAGAGTCCTCCAAGTAGGCGATCAGCTCAGCAGAAGATATTGGTGCACTCCATTTGCTCCGGAGTTGCTTGTTTGGTCAGTATGATTTAGAGGTGTATGGTTTGGTATGGCGGGGCTCTGTCCCAACCTTTATAACATTTATTTACTCTTAGAGGCTTGTAGACATATGTCGTGTACGTGAAAGATTTTATGGCCTTGTCGGCCTATGTTTTGAGTTTATAAATAATCATGTTGGCCTATTAGGCCCGTATGTCACGTGTATATGATGATGTAATAAGAAAGATATGTTACATTGGTACTCAGTTGAGTAAGGTACCGGGTGCCCATCGCGGCCCATCGATTTGGGTCGTGACATTAAAAATCCGATTTATTTCAATACTTATTTTGACCATAAAAACTTTTTTTTGGTTAAACAATAGCTAGTTTCTCCTTGCGAAGCGAAACTCATTCAACCATGACCTAAATTGCGGGTCGCTAGGAATTCTTACAAAGCGAATGAATCTTTTCCATAATTAAATTGCACTCCTAGAATGCAGAGAATTTCTCTTAACCCTATACGCTCTTAAATGTATACTTCTATGGAGAAGAAAACCACAATATTCTAATGTTTGTATTTGTAGTTAGTACCTGTGAGTTCTGTGGTTGGTTTATCAATGCACTAATAAGCTAATTAGCATCTTTTATGCACTGATCCATCGAATATCATTATTTTATAAATTACAAATGACAACTATTTATTAAAACACTATTGTTCTTTGAGCTAAAACTATTAGTTAACTAATTTTTACAAAACCCAAAATTTTATGCTTGAGCAATTGATCAGAAAAAATTGAAGGTTACCAAAATAGTGTCAAGGACATTGCAAACTTAAGATAAATAAATACATTTGTCCTATTGTTTACCTCTAAAATGAGTAACAATTAAATTTGTATGCGGTTTAAAGGATGTGTGGTTAATTCAATACGAATAATTAAGAATAACATATAAATAAATTAAAGAAAAAATAAACGATCAAACAAATTGCAATACGATGGCCAAGTCTGATCTTAGATTGAACAGTGGAATTCATCCTCGATCGGACCCTCGATACAAGCTCGGTCGTGAGTAAAGAAAGTAACGAACAAGTAATGCCTTGAAAGGTAACTAGAAGACAAAAGATAAATTTTCTTATTGCTTTGAATTGCATTTTACAATGTGTCAGACTAAAGAAAAACTTTCCCTTTATATAGTAGACGAATTTCAATCCTAGTATATGTCTAAAAGAGGTGAAAAAACTTTGTTTCTCGGTAATTGTTGATCCGTAATCGAAACTGAACGAGATTCAAGCCATAATAACTGGTTCAGGGGGAGTATTATGGCCCCCTATCCATCATGCATAATAGTCCACCACGTTTCCTGTGGTCTAGAAGTTATACTCGGTCCGGGGTGCATCGCTTTACCATGTCCGATGTCGGATATATCGTTCATTCTTCCTGGGTCTCGATATGAAAGGTCTCTGGCCTCGATTATAATCTCGCGGATTCGTTCTCTCATTGGGGAATCAGGATAGACATTGCCCCTGATTTTACCCGTACATAAATAGTCCCCTTATTTTCCGGAGGGTAGATTTATCGAAGCGATGGGAAGCGATAAATGAACTCGGGTTGCTTCCTTCGTATGTTACAACCCTGTTGACGGGTCAACGAAATTTCCCATCAGCGGCATCGTTCTGACATTTAACACATGTCAGCTGTCGGTTAACTGTCCTCGAATGTAAAGCGTCACGCATTGATTGTCCTTCCTCTATAAAAACTCTGACCCCTTTTTTGCTTCTCCACTTTCCGATTCCAGAGCTCTTTTACTTACCCTCGAATTCTCCATTTACCTTTAATCTCTTCCAATCTCCATACATTGCTCCTTAGATCTTTATATCTTCATCCTCAATTCTTCATACTTTCTCTTTGAATCTTCAACCCATTCCTTCTTTTTTTTGGGAAATCCACTAGGCAAGGTGCCTAGGGCTATTTTTTATATATAAATCAAATAAATAAAAAAACATAAACTTGTAATGTCTTTCCTAGTGTAGCTACTATAAACTTGACGATAACATAGCTTATAGTACTAATATTGAGTAATAGATACCCAATTATGGTAGTACATTTTGAAATAATTAAAAAAGTGATATGAAAATAAGTAGTACACATCATGACTAAAAATCTAGGCATGTGGAAGTGGTGTTATCCTCAAACAATTCCCCTGCCCATTAAAGCTGCTTGGGCAGTGTTCTTTGCTTGGAGTAAGCAATTTTGTATCTTGCATTATCTAGATTTGTGTTGATGAGCTCAAGATGCAATGATCATTATTTTCTTCGTGTTATAAATGATTAAAACAAATGCATTGTACCTTTGGTCCACTGCAACTGTTTTGCAAAAACCTTTAGACTAGCAGTTGTGCACGAGAGTGAGTTTGCATAGTTTGCTGAGGCAATCTTGTGAGTTCGAGCACGATTGTGAGACAAACTTTGTTTGGTAGCTTTCTTGGAGTATGAAGGTAATGAAGTACAATGAGATTTGAGTGCATAATACACTCATTGAAACCATGTTTGAGCACCGAACTCGCATGTCTTGACTGATCATCGAGCACCTAAGCAGTAGTAGTTGTTCCTCCTGAGTATTTCTTATGGGGTGAAAGTGAAACTGTATTGTATTCATATCCATCATCTGACAGTTGCATCTCCCCCTTTGGCTGGCAGGAAATTCCTGTTTGCTGGGGTGATATTGAGGTGTTGATCTGCACTTGGATATGAACTCTAAAAACCTCAAATGCTCTTGTATTTACTTGCCAACAGTACCTGCATAAATCAGATGGCAGCATCGTACGCTTCCTTAATTCTATGTTTTTTTCTACCATTAACTTCCTCCCAGTTGAATGAGTGCATTGCACTAATACCACCAACTGAGAGTCCATCACATAGTAGGGCATAGAGACAGTAGCTTTTCCTGCGAAAAAGAAAATATTGTTAGTAAAAATTCTCATCACCGTGTTCTCCTCCATAAGGATTTGAGCATGGTGATCACTTGTGTAAGCTCCAGTTGTCTCCTCTTCTATACTTCTCTCCTCCATATGTATTTGAGCATGATGATCGAGTGTGTTCCCAGAAATCCTCCTGCTCTAGCTGTGTGTTGTTGTATTCATTGTGTGGCACCATTCTTGGAATGTACTGAGATGATTTCCCAATACCTTCACTTTTTGTTGATGCCAGCCAATGATCCTGCCATGTACCAAAAATTTGGGAAGCCTTCTCTTGCATCTCCAGTGGTGCAAATTCCTTCTTTGTACCTTCCTGTAGCAGGTACTCCTGTTTATATCAGATGTTCGAAAATCAAAAATCCAAACCCCAATTGCCTTCCCTAGACCACTGGAGACTCTCCATGCTTTCATGCTCTTGGTCACCACTGACTTCACTACCTTGGAATGAGCACATAGTGCTAATACCACCCATAGAAGTTTAGTCAGTTGGTGAGGCATGTTTATAGTAATGATCCCTGCAAAAAAGAATACGATGTTAGTGAAAAAATAGTGCACTTTAATCTCCTTTCTACATATTTGATCACAGTATTCCCATTGATTTCCTTTCATCCCTTTGATATCCATCTGGTTCCCCTCTAGTTCTTGGCAGCCTTCACCCTCAAATAAGGACATTGCAATTTATCTGAATTCACAATCCTTCTACCTTGTGAGTCAAGTTGTGCAAAGCAATGAGCCTCAATATCCCCACTATCCAATGCACGATTGGCTAAGTCATCTGCTAGACTATTGCCTTCCCTCAGAGTATGAGAAACTCGAACATTGCATTTCTCCATTAGCATTTTGATCTCCTCAACATACTCATTCACATTCCAAGGGGCTACCCACTTTCCTTCTAATACATTCTATAAGAGCATGGAATCAGTTTGCAGCATAACATATGTTACTTGATGGTCAACACAGTATCTCATTGCCTCTAGAATTGCAATAGCCTCTGCCTCATTATTTGTAGTCTGTGGTATCTCCCTTCCTAGTGCAAAAATTACATCTCCTTCCTCATCTCTCAGCACATAGCCTATGGAACTCCTTCCAGAATTTCCCCTACTCGCACTATCTGTATTTACCTTGATCCATCCTTTAGTAGGGAATTTCCAAATTACTTTTGTTACCTTCAAAGCTGGAGTATATTGCTCCAATTTTTGTATTAAGTCAGGCCATCTGTGAGACATATTTTGCATAGTAGGTTTTCTTACTTTGACAAGAGACTGTAAGGTAGTAGAAACTTGATATATAACTTGACTAATTGTTACCACCTCACTATATTTCTGACTGTTCCTTCTTTTCCATAACTCCCACACGATGATCGTAGGTAATGCTTGTAGAATAGGCTGCAGTTGTGGTTTAACTTTTGTTGTCCAGCATTTAACAATTGCCTGGTGTAGTATCAAACCTTCCATACTTATTCCTGCATTTGTTAGAAAATAAGTCCATACTTTTATAGCTGTAACTGATGTAAAAAATAGATGAGGCACTACTCTTGAACACAACACCAACATTTCGATGGCATAAAATATCCCAATCGTCTCATCCAATCATCTAGATGCAACTTTGCTTTCCAAACCTTCCACAAGAAGAAAGATATTTTAAAATGCAATCCTTTTACCCACATTTTACTGTATGACATCGCAGGATCATTCCTTCTCCTCAAAAACTCCCAAGCAGATTTTACAGTAAAATCCCCTCTTGATTCCAACATCCAGTATGTTTTGTCTAGCACATAAATAGTAGCTGGGGGTTTAATATTCTCTAGTATATATACTGATAAATTCTCAGGAAAAATGTCCATCAATCTATCAACATCCCATACACCATCGTGCACCACATCATATACATTATTGATAGAATCATCAATGACAAATTCTGGAGGTACGACAAAATATAAAGCTCCAAGCCCTGTCCAGTTTTTATACCAAACGAGAGACGATCCCATTTTTAAATGCCATCCAATTTGATGTTCGACAAGATCTCTACATTCTAACATCTTCCTCCATATATGTGATCCATATCGCCAATGAACAATAATAGGATTGAGCTTCTTACAATACTTTTGACTCATAAATGAACTCCAAAAGCTAGGTTTTATTCTAGAGTTCCACCATAACTTACAAAATAAAGCTTTGGAGACATCATGCAGTAATCGAAAACCTACTCCTCCCTCTTCACATGGCAGACACAATTTGTCCCAAGATATCCAATGTCTACTCTTTGCACCCACAGCACTACTCCAAAAACATTGAGCAAACATCTTGTGAAGCTTGTTTATAATATAGGGAGGGGGATTAACAGCTGACAGCAAGTGGATTGGCATACTTTGCAAAACATGTAAAATCAATATAGCTCTACCTCCAATTGATAACAACTTACCTTTCCAAGATTGTAGCTTATCCATGACTTTGGTGATGAGACCTTTATAATGATCCATTTTTCTTCTAGTATAAAATATAGGACAACCAAGATATATAAATGGAAAATCTTGCCTACTGATGCCAGTTATCCTTTGAACCTTGTTCACTACTCTCTTAGGTGCAGAATGATGCATATAAACCACAGATTTAGATTTATTAATTAGCTGACCAGAAGCAACTTCATACTCAGATAACACTTCCATTATCAATTGCAAGATGTAGCATCAGAGGAGGAAAAGATAATAGTATCATCGGCGTATGCGAGATGGTTGATTTTTGGACTCCATTTAGGCAATCCAAATCCACAAAAATACAAATTCAAATGAAGTGCATTCAAACCTCTTGATAGTGCTTCAGCTGCCAGGATAAAGAGAGTAGGAGATACTAGATCTCTTTGTTTCACTCCTCTTGTCGACTTGAAGAATCCATAAGGCTGCCCATTTAATAACACAGAATACCAATTGTTTGAGATAATGCCAAAAACCAAACCCATGAATCTTTCTCCAAATCCCATCTTCCTCAGAACCTTAGTCAGGAAAAGCCAAGATAATCGATCATAGGCTTTAGTCATGTCTAATTTTATCACAACATTAGGCCATGCTTTAGTCCTCATTCTAATATTTGTGATTATTTCTTGAGTTAGCAATACATTCTCAATGATGCTTCACCCCTTAACAAAACCTGCCTGCTCATTTGATATTAGATTAGGAAGTATACCAACTAGACTCTCATGAATAACCCTCGAGAAGACTTTATTTATAAAACTGCTAATGTTAATTGGTCGCATATCAGAATAAGTATTAACCTCTTTATTCTTAGGTAATAACACCAAATTTGTGTGAGTCACAAACATTGGTAAATTTTGCCCATTGAAGAAAGCTCTAACCATGTCATACACATCATCTCCGACTATATCCCAGCATGTGTGGAAAAAACACCCAGTGAAACCATCAGGTCCCCCTACACTGTCCCCATTAAGCCCAAACACTGCCTCTTGCACTTCATCTTTGGTAGGCTACCTCATGAGCATTTCATTCTGTTCATTATTCACCATGTGTGGTACATGATCCAGTATCCCAAATGCTTCAGGAACCTTATCTGCATGAAATTGAGCATTGAAAAATTTCACAGCTTCATCTGCCATAGCTACTGTATCTTCAATCAAATTGCCCTCGCTATTTTAAATTCTCTTCAATTCCCACCTTTTCCTTCTTCCATTGACTTGAGCATGAAAAAACTTTGTGTTCCTATCTCCATCTTTGAACCATGACATTCCAGATTTTTGATTCCAAAATTCCTCCTCCAAAGATAAATATTTTATGAACTCTGCTTGAACTTTCATAAGCCTTTCTCTATTCTAAAAAGAAGGATTCAATTCGAACTGTGCTTCATGGACTAAGACAACCTCTTCCAAACTAGAAATATTTTGAAAGATGTTTCCATATGTATCCTTTCTCCTTATTGAAAGGGCCTTCTTTACCTTTTTGAGCTTGTGATTGAACAAACTAAAAGGGTTAGCATGAAAATCAGCAGTCTAGTTCTCTGCTACAATAGTTTTGAATGATGTATGCTTGGCCCAGAAATTAAGAAATTTGAATGTTTTCTTAATTGGCATTGTCGAGGCATTTACACTCAACATCATCGGGCAGTGGTCTAGACTTATCTTAGATAGATGAGTAATCTCTAATCTTGCAAACATCTGCTGAAATTCTACATTGATCTCGACACAGACCGGCCTCCCCGGGTTCAAGGTTAGTTCGTCCTCTCTTCGGGATCTTACTTCGATACATCACCCTTCGAACCATACCGGACATGCCAAGGCTGAAATTTATTTCGACCGTATACAGATAGTCCCCTCGTTTCTCAGAAATAATGCGGCGAGAAACGATATGATTTTCAACAGCTCGATGGGATTATATCTTGTCATTTCCATCGGGTTCGACTATGATGCATCTGGAAGCTGTTCTGTCGGTTTAGTCTTTCAAGGCATTTAATGCATGTCAGGCGGTGGTCTGCCACTGCTGATACTGAACCGCCATCGTTTGAACCTATAAATAACCCTTATCTTTATCCTTTACCATTTTTACATCTTCTATCTTCCAAAATTTCCCAAGTTCTTCTTCGTACTCTCCAACTTACCAGTAAAGCTGTGATTTCTTTCCGAAAAAACCCTTCTTCAATTATACCAAATCTCTATTACTTCCTTCTATTCCTTACTTTTGTATTCAAAAATGGCGAAAACATCGCAAATCATTCCTCAGAAAGAGAAGGCTTCATCTTCATAGTGTGTCGCCGATGAGGCACTGGTAGAACCACGGCCTGGGGAGTGTGTTCCCGGGGCGTGCATCCTTACTTCAGATTTTAAGGGTGATAAAGGTTCATCGGTCCCTGGCCGGTGTGAGCTGGTATCGAGGTACATGTGTTTGATAACCGAGAAGCACCTCGATCTATTAAAGAAGGATTGCAATTGGGGTGAAAAAGAAGTAATAATACCTACCCCTGACGAAGATATCACTTCTTACGCGAAAGGGTTTTTGAACGTATATACTTACCCTTTCACTTTGGGTCCCCTTGATTCCGTCATTATTGACTTCTCTCGACAATATCAAGTAACCCTAGGCCAGGTCCATCCTTCCTTATGGCGGATCGTTATCCTGATTCGATATTTTGTGAGCAAAATTGAGGGGATGTCGTTCACCCTCGATCATCTTAACCGGCTGTACCGTCCCCAACTTTTTCGAGGAGGGTTAATAAAACTCCAGCGTCGGGCTACCAAGGCTCTGTTCTCGAGTATTGACGAGGACAGGGACTGGGGTTGGATGGGAAGGCTCGTTCGAGTAAGGACTTCGGACCTAATCCTGACTGAGAAGATGCCATTTCCCGAGGAGTGGAACATGAAACGTAAGTATGATCTTGCTGTTGCTTCTATTTTGTTCCTCCATTTATTCTCTTATCGACACTCCTCCTTTTGTCATGTTGCGGTTCCCTGGATGCCCGGAGCGGTTCCCGATCTCAAGAACTGGGTAAGGGCTCTTGTTTCAACCTCCACATACGCCAAGCGCTCATGGCGTGATTTGTCAAAGGGTCGGTTGGAGGCCAAAAATCACGGTAAGATCTTTTCTCGGACTCTGATGATCCAAACGAGGGGTTTCTTCAAAATATTTTTGTTAAAGTTTCCCATATGCAGGTTTGGGTAAAGACGCGTTCTTGAGGCCTCTGTCCAATGAGGAGGATGTTTCGACCTCTATCCCAAAGCCAGTGAAGGAAAATAAAAGGAAAAGAGCCTCGGTTCCCGAATATCAAAAACCGAAGAAGAGGACAGCTCGTAAGCCGAACAAGAATGTCATTCCTTTGACTGTGGAATCCGTTTTGCGTTTAAGGGATGAAGATGAAGAATAAGAAGAAGAAGAAGAAGAAGAAGAGGACAATGAGTCCGCACTGGCGGTCCGAACGAAGAGAGCCGCCGATGCCTCATCGCCGGCTGGATCGATGATGTTCTATGAGGCTCCGCCTCGAACTGAAGATATACCGGAGAAAGATCCAGGTAGAGTCCCCGAACTATCGGATGTCGGAGACGCCCCTCATCGGAGTCAACCGGCAGGGGTTACAATCGAAGAGCCCCTCGAACCCCTCCGAGCCGAGGGGAACGCTCCAAGCGAGTCATTTGGGGCAGCAGCGATCGAGGATTCGCCTACCTTTCCCGCTTTTTCTGCAGGGGTGATTCGGGAAGCTCAAGCTCTAGGAGCCCTCGATCTAGACAGGCCCCACGATGGAGAAGATCTATTTCGTGACTTGTTTACCAGTATCGAGGATGTTACCGGTGACGTGTCCCTTGTAATTGCATATAAACTATCCCACAGCTTGATTCTTTCAGTAGAATCATATTTTGCATAGACAAAGGTAACAATGAAAGACATCTGGGTATCCATGTTTGTCAGTTTTAAGGTCAGCGGTTGCTCCATATTAATGATGATATCAACTCCATGATCTTCATCTACAAACACCCAAATTTTATTTGAGACATTAATGAAGGCTTGTGGCATTCCAATCTTTCTTCTATACCTTTCTACCTTCCTTGCTTTTTGCATTGGTTCTATGATCCCTATGAATTGAAAATGATGTTGCCTCTGCATATTGACAAGCCTCTCAAAGACTTTCTTTGCATTCACCGATCTCACATTCCAAATTATAGCATTCATCATTGATTGTGCGATTTAGGTAGGGTCCTTCTTGTTTAAACCCCGGATGGAACTACACTTTGATTCTCTTTGGATTGCTTTTTCTTTCCCCTCCCAGCAGATTTTCCTTTCTCAATTGCTCTAGGTGAAAGATCACCTTGCCTTGCCACATTTATAAAGTTCTGTTCCGTAGATTCTTCATCCATATCTCTCCCTTTTCCTCTCATATTCTCATAATCACCATGATCCTTTCGTTGAGCTGCCAGTTGATTTCTGATGCGATTGGGGATCAGTGATTTTTCAGCATTAGCTTTCCCTTCATTAGCTTTATTTTTCCGCAATATCCAATGGAACAGTGTTTGCAATAAGCTGCTCCTCCTTTTTCTGTTGCCCATTCATATCGTGTTTGTCAATCTCAGCAGAGTTTGGCTCATCACGTATACCACTTTTATCTCCTCTAGTTTTCCCAGGATCATTCAACAAATTATTCTCCGTATTAGGGTGGTCATTAATCCTATTAGGAGTAACTGTAGACACAGGGGAATTTTGTATCTGGAGCTTTTGTTTCTCACTTTCTTGCACAGTTTGAGCTTCAAGAAGTTGCTGGTTGTCATTGTGTGCTGTCACAGCTTTTACACCTTGTCTATTCACACTTTGTTCCTCTTCTCCATCTTGATCATCTTCAGCTATGTCTTGATCATCACTATCTTCCTCATCTCCCAGTAGTTCACCCTCATCTGAATCCTCCTCAATTTGATCACTCCATAACTTGTCATCACCCAACTAAATTTTTCCAGAATCTTTTAGCAAAGTATCTGCATCGAGTGAGTCTTAAGATGGGATTTCCTGGCATGATGTATTGATAGCAACTAAATTACCACCAAAAATTCTTTGCACTCATTGTAAGATAGACTCTTTATTTGCTGCAAATGTGTCCTTAACTTTGTTGATCGAGCTGCCTTTATTACCTTCCTTAGACACCCCAGTCCCAGGAGACTTAGGATTAAATTTTGGTGCTGCTGCATTAAGTGTTTTCCCAATAGTAACTGGACTAAGTGTAGGAGTTCGATTATTACTATCTTCTACTACTACCAGTTGATTGTTAGCCTCATGATCTCCCCCCTTTTTGTGCACTACCACAATATTATTAGCAGTTTGAATCTGCTTTTGCACCACAGTAGCATTTACATGCCCATGTTCCTCAACTTCCAAAACTGCAAACTTGTTTCCCACTTGCACCTGCTGTCTTTCACCTTGATTAACTTGAATTATTTCTTTTCCAGTAGTTGCTTGAATTTCCTTCAAAATAACAGCTTTCTTAGTACGATTATCTCTCACCTCTTTCCATTGTTCCTTACCATTACCATTCATATTGCCTACCACTTTGCCACTCAACAAAATCATTAAAGGCCCCTGTTGATTTAAGTATGCTGCAACAGTAGCCTGCTCACCTTGTTTAGTAACTTCATTCCCAGCTTGTTGCTCAACAGTGTTATTCTCCATTAGTTCTGGATGAATCCTCAAACACTCAATCATGTCATGGCCCTGCAACTTACACTCTTTACAGTATTTGGGCAAAAAATCATATTTAATGGTTACCCATTCAGTCCTCACAACTCCAGTTACTTCATTCTCGATATCCATGCGCTCCTTCTTAGGTAAGTCAGCTAGCAAATCAACAAGGACTTTCACTCATGCACAGCTAGGCCTCGTTTTATTAATAGTAGACATATCAGGATGAAGAGGCTTACCCACAGCTGACGCCAAGGAAAATAGACACTCCTTGACGAAAAAAGTTGGTAACAAATTTGGAAACGAAATCCATACCATTACCTTTGGTGTTTCCTCCCCGGCCTTGAATTTTGCATCATAAATCAACGTTCTTAATTGATATTCATAACCCGCCGTGTCTTTCACATAATACACACTCTTCGACGTAAAATCAATAAAGTCTTGCCATAACATCAATCGAATTAATATGCTTGTCGCGAAGATATCCAATATTATACTCGCCTTTAATTCCACATTAAAGAGGGACAATTCGGCATAGTTCATTAAGCTCAGGCCATCCATATGAGAATTTACAAACTACTGCATATTTTAATCCTTCAATCGCATTCATTCGTTCCACTTCTGCTTCAGTAAATTTAACATAAGGATGTCCATTAAGCAAACTAACTCGACGAAGTGCAATTGGTTCAACAGAATTGGCTCGTTCCTACAGGGCATTGTTCAGTGTTGAAGGTTTCAGGATTATCGAGAAATATAAAGGCTGGGGATTGGATTCTGTGGTCGTATTTATTGGAGTGATAGAGGGAGAGGGCTGACCAACTAGAAAAGGTGGCTGGCCACCGGCCATTGTGGCCATTGAAGCTCAAAATTCTAGCTTTTCTGCGATGAACAGTAGCGAATCACTATTTCATTAGATGAACAGTGAAGCATTATGCTACTGTTCATGACACTGTAGCAGCGGCTCTTGAGAGAAAAAATTCTAGAGAGAGAATTTTTTATTTGGGTTTAGGGTTTAGCTTCAACCCATACCTTCATATCTTCATCCCATCTTTAAATCTTCATTTATTTTCTTCAAACCTTCATATTTTTCATAATCCGATGGAAAAAACTTCAAAATTCGTGCCTCAGCAAACCACCCATTCATCTTCCAACCCGGCCACAGATGTCGAGGTGGCCATTCCCGAGGTGGCCCAGGAGCCTCCCTTGAGGAGTTTTGTCCCCGGGGGCTACTCTATTGAGAACGACTTCAACGTCGAGAAGGCCTCCAATCAACAGGACTGATGCAAGGGAGTCAGTTACTAAGGAGACACTCCCCATAATTCGGGTAGACTGTAACTGGGAGGGCAAGGAGGTGGCTGTCCTCGGGCCCAACGAAGATATCACCACTCACGTGGAAGGGTACCTAAGTGTTTACACACACCCCTTCACGCTCGCCCTAGTGGACCCTGTAGTCCTCGACTTTGGCAAAAGGTATGAGGTCTGCCTTGGGCAGATTCACCCATCCTTTTGTAGGATCGTAATCCTTCTCCATCACTTCGTAAACAACACCAAAGCACCTAGGTTCACCCTCGAGCATCTGCTTCGTCTCTATAGTCCTCGAATCTTCCGATAGTGGTTGATCAAGCTCATTCGCCGAGCAAGTAAAGCTATGTTCTCGAGCATCAATGAGGACAGAGATCAAGGTTGGCAGGGAAGGTTCGTTCGGGTGAAAAATGAAGACCTCATTCCCTCCGAAATTCTACGGTTCCTCGAAAAGTGGAACTCATCCCGTAAGTCTATTCTTTCTTGAGTTTTTGGAACTCCATTTTATTGTTTTCCTAATTTTTGTATGATCAACAAAGAATTTACAAATATATGCAATCAACGTTTTACTTTTACATCTCTGCTTGATTGAAGATTCTTATTCATAATTCTTGGAAGAAAGCTACAATAATCTTTCCTTTGTTTATTGAATATTTAGTTTCTATTACCTTTTTATTCTTTTCTATTTGGAAAATTGATGTAAACTTGATTATTAAAAATCCGATTTATTTCAATACTTATTTTGACCATAAAAACTATGTTTTGGTTAAACAATAGCTAGTTTCTCCTTGCGAAGCGAAACTCTTTCAACCATGACCTAAACTGCGGGTCGCTAGGAATTCTTACAAAGCAAATGAATCTTTTGATTTTCACAATTTAATTACCCTCCTAGGATGTAGATAATTTCTCTTAACCCTATACGTTCTTAAATGTATACTTCTATGGAGAAAAAAACCCAATATTCTAATGTTTGTATTTGTAGTTAGTATTTGTAAGTTTTGTGGCATTAATGCACTAATAAGGTAATTAGAATCCTTTATGCATTGATCCATCCAATAGCATTATTTCATAAATTACAAACAGCAACTATTTATTAAAACACTGTTGTTCTTTGTACTAAAACTATTAGTTAAACTAATTCTTACAAAACCCTAAATTTTATGCTTGATTGATCAGAAAAAATTGGAGGTTACTAAAATAGTGTTAAGGACATTGCAAAAATAGGTTAAATAAATAAATTTATCCCATTGCTTACCTCTAAAATTTGTAATAATTAAATTTGTACGCGGTTTAAAGGATACGTGGTTAATTCAATACGAATAATTAAGAATAACAGATAGATGAAGTAAAGATAAAATAAACGATCAAACCAATTGCAATACGATGGCCAAGCCTGATCTTACATTGAATAGTGAAATTCGTCCTCGATCGGACCCTCGATGCAAGCTCGGTCGTGAGTAAAGAAAGGAACGAACAAGTAATGCCTTGAACAGTAGCTAGAAGACAAAAGATAAATTTTCTTGTTGCTTTGAATTGCGTGTTACAATGTGTTACACTAAAAAAAACATTCCCTTTATATAGTAGGCGAATTTCAGTCCTAGTATAAGTCTAAAAGAGGTAAAAAAAACTTCTTTTCCCGGTAATTATTGATCTGTAATCGAAACTAAATGAGATTCGCACCATAATAATCGGTTAAGGGTGAGTATTACGGCCCCCTATCCGTCATGCATAATCGTCCACCGCGTTTCCCGAGGTCTAAAAGTTATACTCGATCCGGGGTGCATCGTTTTACCATGTCCAATGTTGGAAATATCGTTCATTCTTCCTAGGTCTTGATATGAAGGGTCTCTGGCCTCGATTATAATCTCGTGGATTCATGCACCCCCTTCGTTCTCTCATTGGGGAATCGGGATAGACATTTCCCCTGATTTTACCCGTACACAGATAGTCCCCTCATTTTCTGGAGGATAGATTTATCGAAGCGACAAGAAGCGATAAATGAACCCAGGTTCCTTCCTTCGTACGTTACAACCCAGTTGGCGGGTCAACAAAATGTCACATCAGCCGCATCGTTCTGACTTCGAACACGTGTCAGCCGTCGGTTGGCTATCCTCGAATGTGAAGCATCACGCGTTGATTGTCCTTCCTCTATAAAAACTCCGAACCCTTTTTTGCTTCTCCACTTTCCGATTCTAGAGCTCTTTGACTTACCCTCAAATTCTCCATTTACCTTTATTCTCTACAAATCTTTATACATTGCTCCTTAGATCTTTATATCTTCATCCTCAAATCATCATACTTTCTCTTTGAATCTCTAACCCAGACCTTTATATGATCATCCCATCTTTAAATCTTCATATATTTTCTTCAAACCATCAAATTTTCCAGAATCTGATGGCAAAAACATCCAAATTCGTGCCTCAGCAAACCACCCCTTCATCTTCCAACCCGGCCATAGATGTCGAGGTGGCCCTTCTCGAGGTTGCCCAGGAGCCTCCCTTGAAGAGTTTCGTCCCCGAGGGCTACTCTATTGAGAATGACTTCAACGTCGAGAAGGCCTCCAGTCAACAGGACTGATGCGAGGGAGCATGGAGGTTCATATGCTCCGTTACTGAGGAGACACTCCCCATAGTTTGGGTAGACTGTAACTGGGACGACAAGGAGGTCATTGTCCCTGGGCACAACGAAGACATCACCACTCACGTGGAGGGGTACCTAAGTGTTTACACTTACCCCTTCACGCTCACCCCGGTAGACACTGTAGTCCTTAACTTTGGCGAAAGGTATGAGGTCTGCCTTGGGCAGATTCACCCATCCTTTTGAAGGATCATAATCCTCCTCCATCACTTCATAAACAATACCAAAGCACCTCGGTTCACCCTCGACCATCTGCTTCGTCTCTACAGTCCTCGAATCTTCTGAGGGGGGTTGATCAAGCTCGTTCGCCGAGCAAGTAAAGCTCTATTCTCGAGCATCAACGAGGACAAAGATCGAGGTTGGCAGGGGAGGTTCGTTCGGGTGAAGTACGAAGATCTCATTCCCTCCGAAATTCTACCGTGCCCCGAAAAGTGGAACGCATCCCCTAAGTCTTTTTCTTCTTGAGTTTTTGGTACTCCATTTTATTCTTTCCTATTTTTTTTTACGATCATCAAAGAATTTTCAAATATATGCAATCAACATTTTACTTTTACATCTCTGCTTGATTGAAGATTCTTACTCACAATTCTTGGAAGAAAGCTACAATAATCTTTCCTTCTTTTATTGAATATTTAATTTGTATTACCTTTTTATTCTTTTCTATTTGGAAAAATGAAGTAAACTTGATTATTAAAAATCTGATTTATTTCAATACTTATTTTGACCATAAAAATAATTTTTTGGTTAAACAATAGCTAGTTTCTCCTTGCAAAGCGAAACTCTTTCAACCATGACCTAAATTGCAGGTCACTAGGAATTCTTACAAAGCGAATGAATCTTTTGATTTCCACAATTTAATTGCCCTCCTAGGAGGCAGAGAATTTCTCTTAACCCTATACGCTCTTAAATGTATATTTCTATGGAGAAGAAAACCCCAATATTCTAATGTTTGTATTTGTAGTTAGTATCTGTGAGTTCTGTGGTTGGTTTATTAATGCACTAATAAGCTAATTAGCATCCTTTATGCATTGATCCATCTAATAGCATTATTTCATAAATTACAAACAACAACTATTTATTGAAACACTATTGTTCTTTGAGCTACGACTATTAGTTAACTAATTATTACAAAACCCAAAATTTTATGCTTGAGCAATTGATCAGAAAAAATTGGAGGTTACCAAAATAGTGTCAAGGACATTGCAAACTTAAGATTGATAAATATATTTTTTCCATTGTTTACCTCTAAAATGAGTAACAATTAAATTTGTACGCGGTTTAAAGGATACATGGTTAATTCAATCCGAATAATTAAGAATAATAGATAGATGAGTTAAAGACAAAATAAACTATCAAATCAATTGCAATAAGTTGGCCAAGCTTGATCTTAGATTAAAGAGTGGAACGTTTCCTTGATCGGACCCTCGATGCAAGCTCAGTCGTGAGTAAAGAAAGGAACGAACAAGTAATGCCTTGACTATGAGCTAGAAGACAAAAGATAAATTTTTTTATTGCTTTGAATTGCGTGTAACAATGTGTCAGACTGAAGAAAAACTTTTATTTTTTATAGTAGGCAAATTTCAGTCCTAGTATAAGCCTGAAAGAGGTAAAAAAACTTCTTTTCTCGGTAATTATTGTTCCGTAATCGATACTAAACTAGATTTGCGCCATAATAACCGGTTGAGGGCTCTTGTTCGACGACCTCGAGATGAACCGTCCCAATGCGACTATACACCCAGTCAGTCTTTGAACCAACCTTGCATTATCCACTACGGTGATGTCCTCTATGGCCTTTATTTTGTCGGGGTTGATATCTATCCCCCGATTAGATACAATGAACCCTAGGAATTTTCCCGAACCGACCCCAAATGCAAACTTCTCCGGGTTTAGCTTCATGTTGTACTTCCTTAGTATGTCAAAGGTTTCCTGCAAATGTTTCAAATAGTCCTCTGCTGGCAGGGACTTGAACAACATATCGTCAATATAAATTTCCATTGATTTCCCTATTTGTTCTTCGAACATCCAATTTACTAGGCATTGGTAGATGGCACCGGCGTTCTTTAATCCGAACGGCATTCCATTATAGCAGTAGGTGTCGAATTTTGTTATAACGAAGTCTTTTCTTGATCGTCCGGGTCCATCCGAATTTGGTTGTACCCGGAGTAGGCGTCAAGAAAACTAAGTATCTCGTGCCCGGCCATCGCGTCGATCATTCGATCGATGTTAGGAAAAGGGAAAGAATCCTTTGGGCAAGCTTTGTTTAGATTTTTATAATCCACGCACATCCTTAATTTGTTTTCTTTTTAGGTACTATCACTACGTTAGCTAATCAATCAGGGTATTTAACTTCCCGGATGAATCCTATTTTTAGAAGTTTGGATACCTCATCCTTGATGAACGCGTGTTTGATCTCGGACTGTGGCCTTCTCTTCTGCTTAACCGGATGGAACTTCGAGTCCAAACGCAGCTTGTGAGTGATTACCTCCGGTGGGATCCCTGTCATGTCAAGATGGGACCAAGTGAAATAATTGGCGTTAGCTTTAAGAAAATCAATAAGTTTTTCCTGAGCTTGGGGGTTAACCTCGTGCCCATATATACCTTTCGATGTGGTAGATGGTGGATTAATATAACTTGCTCCAACTCTTCAACCGTTGATTTGGTGGCGTCAGTGTTATCAGGAGATATGAATGATCTCGGGATGCTATGATCGTCCTCATCGTCTGCTCCTTGTTCTTCCTATTTCTCCGATTTGACTGAGGCCGGTATCAGTGATTGCTATTTAATCTCTTCTTTTTGGTCGATTCTGTGCTCTTCGATGTTGAAACCACAGGCACCGGGATCGCTTCATTGGTGGCAAACATTTCCCTTGCGGCTGGCTGTTCTCCGTATATTGTTTTGACTCCACCCGGTGTGGGAAATTTCATCGCCTGGTGCAAGGT
Source organism: Nicotiana tomentosiformis (assembly GCF_000390325.3). Lineage (NCBI taxonomy): Eukaryota > Viridiplantae > Streptophyta > Magnoliopsida > Solanales > Solanaceae > Nicotiana > Nicotiana tomentosiformis. The sequence goes on from NC_090822.1 coordinate 43,988,019, forward strand.
CGAAGGTACCGCCCTCATGTTGTGGACCTATGGCCTTCCCAATAAAGCGTTGTACCTCATATCCCCTTTGTTCACGCAGAACTTTGTTTCTTGGATTGCCCCGATGGTGTTTACCGACAAAGTTATCTCTCCTTTCGTGGTCACACACCATGTTGAATCCATTCAATTCCTGGACTGCCGGTACAATTTGATCTTGTAACCCCAATTACTCTACGACCCTTGATCTGATGATGTTGGACGAGCTACCTTGATCAACCAGCACATGTTTAACCCGAGATTTATTGATAAATACAAATCTTCATAGTGCGTTGTTATGAGGTTTTACGATGCCCTTGGCATCTTCGTCGCTAAATGAAATGGCTCCCTCCGTAACGTAATACCGGGTGCATTTTTCCCTCGTAATAGATACTTTAGTGCATTTTATCGTTGGCCCTTGGGGAACTTCGAATCCCCCAATGATCATGTTGATCATGTACTGAGGCTCTTCTTGTTCGACCTGTTTGTTGGCATACCTGTTTCTACAGTGTTTTTTGGCTCGTTCACTTAGGAATTCTCGGAGGTGCCCATTGTTGAACATTCAAGAAACTTCTTCTCTTAGCTGTCAAAAATCTTCGGTCCTATGACTGTGGGTGCCGTTATACTTACACATCAAGTTAGGATCTCTCTGGGCTGGGTCGGACTGCAATGGTCGGGGCCACTTGGTCTCTTTGATATGCCCTATGGCCGACACGATTCTTGCACCGTCTACGTTGAAGTTATATTTCGATAATCTCGGTGGCTCCCTACTCCTAAGCAGTCTATTGAACACATTCTTGATCATCAAGCCCCAACCACTAGACCCTCGATCGCTTCTCTTCTCGTTCTTTGCGGGGTGATGCTTGAATCCATTTTTCCTTCGATCCATGTTGTATGGTTGATATCGATATTGGACCGGTCTTGGATCTTGATCAATGGCTCTCTTAGATCTATCATCAGTCCTGATGGTGTAAACAGATCCAGAAGGGGCCCCGAGTTGGTCGTCCTCGACCTTGATCTTTGACTGGTACATGTTGTGGACATCGGCCCAGGTTACCGTCGGGTACTCCAAAAAATTTTATTTTAGCTATTGAGAGGCCACGGAACTTTAGGGGTTGAGCCTCTGAGTGAATGCCTGAGCGGCCTTATCATCTGCAACTTGTGGTAGGTCCATCCGCTCCATCTGGAATCTTGACACGAACTCCCTGAGCATCTCGTTATCCCGTTGTTTGACCTTGAAAAGATCTGACTTTCTGGTCTCGACCTTGATGGCCCCGGTATGGGCCTTTACGAAAGCATCTGCAAGCATAGCAAACGAGTTAATGGAATTGGGAGGCAAGTTGTGATACCATATCATTGCTCCCTTGGATAAAGTTTCTCCACACTTTTCGGCAACACCGACTTGATCTCATCATCTTCCAAATCGTTCCATTTTATCGTGCACGTATAGGAGGTCACATGTTATTTAGATCTGTGGTCCTATTATATTTGTGAATGTCGGGCATACGAAACCTCTATTGGATCAGATTTTGTGTCGCGCTCGGAGGAAAGGGCTTCTGGATAAATTTTTTGGAGTCCGGTTATTTCAATATCGGGGGTGCTCCCGGGATCTGATCGACCCTGATGTTGTATGTTTCCACCTTCATGTCGTTGGCCTCGATTGTTTTCTCGCCTAACTCCACCCGTTTTGTCAACGCTTAGAGCATCTTCATTACCTTTGAAGTTACCTCGGGCTCGGCTTCACACGGTCTCTCGATAATTTGTTCGTCTCTTCGAGTGCTTTCACGGGATTGTTCAGGCTCGACCCTGTTGGGGGTGTGACTTTGATTCTGCAGTTGTACTGTTACCGCTTGTTGAGCCTGCGACATTTCGAAAATCAGCCGTAGGCTCACCCCATCACCTTCACCTTTGGGCGCTTCTCGAGCTGTTAGCCGGGGTCCCCCGTGAACACTGTTTTCGGGATCAGTTGGCAAATTGATGTTGATGGCCATCTGCGAGTTAGTATCGACCGGGTCGGTGACTGGGACACAGTTGGGATCGGCAGGAATCACATCATTAATGGGCACCACATTATTATTTTCGCCGTGATAGTCTGACTCAGTGTCAACATTTAAGCGAGCAGACTGAGAGTTTGACATTTTTAGGCTGACTTGGAATTAAGATTTCAAAGAATAGGCATAAAATAGAGTGTGTTATGAAGATTCGTACCAAATCACCACTATTATCATTGGCCCCATGGTGGGCGCCAATCTGTTTACCCCTAAAAAGTGTAACAATTAAATTTGTACGTAGTTTAAAGGATACGTGGTTTAATTCAATACGAATAATTAAGAATAACAGATAATTGAATTAAAGACAAAATAAACGATCAAACCAATTGCAATACGATGGCCAAGCCTCATCTTAGATTAAACAGTGGAATTCGTCCTCGATCGGACCCTTGATGCAAGCTCGGTAGTGAGTAAAGAAAGGAACGAACAAGTAATACCTTGAACAATAGCTAGAAAACAAAAGATAAATTTTTTTATTGCTTTGAATTGCGTGTTACAATGTATTAGACTGAAGAAAAACTTTCCCTTTATATAATAGGAGAATTTCACTCCTAGTATAAGTTTAAAAGGTAAAAATCTTTTTTTCCCGATAATTGTTGATCCATAATCGATACTGAACGAGATTCGCGCCATAATATCCAGTTGAAGGCGAGTATTACAGCCCCTATCCGTCATACATAATCGTCCACCGCGTCTCCTGAGGTCTAGAAGTTATACTCGGCCCGGGGTGCGTCACTTTGCCATGTCCAATATAGAATATATCGTTCATTCTTTCTTGGTCTCGATACGAAGGTTCTCTGGCCTCGATTATAATTTAGTGGATCCGTGCGCTCCCTTCGTTCTCTCATTGGGGAATCGGGGTAGACATTGCCCCCGATTTTACCCGTACACCCATAAGTACTAGCAAACAATAAGGTAAGCTTCTCAATGAACCATGATGGAGTAATAAATATCGAGATGAATCTATATACATACTTTCAACGTTTAACAAAGATATTGCCACTTGCTTAATTCAAGAAATTAAGAAAAATATTAAAGCTCGCGTTATTGGATTGTTGTATTAGATTAGATAACAAGTTTCTACAATTCAATATGTGACAGAAAAAAGGTCATTAAGAAGCTTCATAGGGATCTTCCAACTTAGATTGAATAAGGTCACTTGCAAAATTTAATCCACTTGCATAATGGTAAATCCAGTCTAGAATAATTGACATGGTTATTAAAAAAAAGTTTGAAAAATTGAGGATTTGATTAAGTGAAAAGAGGTATCAAGCGTTAAAGACTAGAGGTGTCTCTTTAATCATCACACTCAGAAAGTTCATTATTGACACAATATTAAACCAACAAAAGGATTAAATTATTCTAGGAAAGAATAGGTGTATATTTGATGGTATCATTAGGGCAGACAAATCTTATCAAATGAGGAATATTATAATTGGGCAAGAAGCAACAAGGTTAATAAAATTGTTAAAATTGTCATGATTAGATGGAGGGAAAGGAGAGAAATAAATTTGATTTAATTAATATTTATGACTTAGTTTTTATAGGTGCTATAAGGATTTCGACTACAAATTCAACAAGCAACTAAAGTCACCATAAGATTGTACTTATTGGCTATAACGGTAAAGTCATGGATTAAATAGTCAATCCATTTAAATTTTGTCAATCCATTTAAATTTTTTCTTCTTATGTTCACACGTGTTTCCAAAGAGAAACATAAAATTTTCCTCTTACCAACATGGAAAATAAGTACTACAAATTATATAAATAGGGCACTTAATGAATTTGCAGTTCTAGTATATTTTTTAATTATGGATCTTCCAACTTTTTGTCTTTACTAGTTTCGGTATATTGCGCGTGTATCCCATCATAATGAGTTTAATTTTTTTTAAAATAGCTTAAGTGTTAAATTAAAAAAAATGAGATATTAGAAGTTAACGAAAAAAGTATAAGCTCCTAAAAATGATAATTGTTAATTTTATTTAGCTATAACTCTATACAGTAAGAATTTCAATCCCAAAGTCTTTAATCTACTTAAAATTTATTTCAATTTTATAATTCTATCATTTTAATTTCATAAGTAATCATGCTTTCTTTTTATTTTCAATAAGACCACACGACCCTTGTCAATTTAAGAATTTCTTTTAAGTTTTTGTCGAAAAGTTAAATATTCTTAAGTTCATTCTAGTAAATACTAACAAAGTGAGCTAACTAACAGAAGATAATTTTTTTTATTTTTTTTCACGAGCAAAATGAAAATTATTTTATTTATGTTTATCAATATATTTGTAAATTAAATGAAAAATAAAATAAGAAAGAACCGAGTCTGCGGGTGAAATACTCTGTTTGCAGCGTAAATATCTAGATGACAATGTGCATGAAAAAAATTCAAATTAACATAAGCACCTCCTTCAACCAATTTGATCAATTTAAAGTTATGGACACATATCAATTATCATACACAAGGACAATGCGGCACCTTCAAAATAAATAATAGTTACGTTTTTCCGGTTCAAATAAGGAAAGATTTTATATAAATAAACTTTACTTTATTTTTAAATTCTTAAATTTTAGGAGTTTTTAAAGGAAAGGTTTAATAAGTAAAGTATTAGTTAATTTTAAATTCTTATATATTAGAAAAATAATTAAATAACTATTTTATTCAGTGTGAACTTTATTTTTAAAGGGTAAAAAGGACGAACGACATTTCTTTAAGGGGTTTCATGCTTTTAACTAACTCTTAGGATACCCTGTTTGAATGAGAATAAATTATTTGAAAAAGTAAATAAATATTATATGAAAAATTATGTTTGACTAAGAAATAAAAGTTAAAGAGAAAATATAAGCTCTTAAAAATGATAAATGTCGATCCTATTTAACTAACTCAATAAAGAAAAAAACTTTACCCCACAAAAGGTCATCGGCCACGGTTAATATGTTCAACTTGAAATTTATCTCAGTTTAATAGTTTTATTGCTTAAACTTTACAAATTATCATGCTTCCTTTTTAGTTTTAGTTAGAACACATAACCTTTAAATTTTAAGAGCTTTTTCGAAAAATTATCTTGAAGAGTTATATGTTCATATGCATTCTTAAGTTCATTCTAAAAGACACAACATATCACCTAACTCACAAGATGCTTTTTTTTTCTTGGTAGAAAATGCAACTTTTTCTTGTTCTTTAACTAATACTAAATACTATTATGAATTATTTTTAATATTTTAAATATTGTGTTTGTAGGTTGTCTTCAATATTATAAAATTAGTTAAATTATAATCATGTCTAGTGTAAAATTAATTTTTAAAGTATAAAAAAATAAATAATATTTTACTAAGAGGTTTTGTGCTTTAAATATAATATAATTCTTTGATAAGCTCTCCCATAATATAGGAGTTATTGATGGTCCATAAGTTCTTTTAACATATTTATAGTAATCTATTAGTGGAAAAAGAATCGAAGATGTAACCAAAAAGATAGAGAATTGAAAAATTAGGAAGAAAGAATAAATATACATACTTACGTCTGCACGCTTAAGGTATTTCATGGCTACAAGTTTTTTGGTTTCTGTGTCAGTTGCTACCCCAAATTTCTAGCTATACCGAGTCCTTTATTTTGTCAAACTTTTGCATCTTGCAATGTAAAGTAAAAGAATTCCTGACTAACGTGGATAACCCTTATTTAGGATCAGAATCTTAATGATATAAACGTTCTAAGTTGATTTAAATTTTTAAATATTAGGTTTCTTTAAATAAAGAAAAAATTTTAATAAGTAAAATTTTAATTGATTTCAAACTCTTAAAAATATTAGGATATATAACTAAATGATTATTTTGTCTAGTATGAAATTGTCACGCCCCAAAATCGAGAAGCGCGACCGGCGCTCAACCGAGTGAACCCGACTGAGCAAGCCTGTTAGATTTCATTCTACCCAAATTCATCCGTGAATAAAGAGGAGATGTACTCCGTTAATCAAATACTGAAGAGATTTCATTAACCGCTTCCATTTCATTCTCATTAACAGTATCATTCAATATTTTCAAAATAGTACGAGTTTATAGATTTAATGAAAAATATGTTGCCAAATACCAACAGTTCTAATCCAATTCTCAACATCAAATACTACCCACAACCTGTCTACGGAGCCTCTATGTACAACTGAAGAGAAATATGGAAATGCCGGCAACAAGGCCCCGGCTATATCTCAACCACAAAGTACATGAGAAACAAAAGATACATGACCCCGAAAAGAAGTGGGGCTCACCAAATCAACTGAAAAGAGTGTATTACTATCACTGATCAATGCCACCTTATGTAGAACCACTTGCATCCATTAAAGATGTAGCGCTCCCGGCAAAAGGGACGTTAGTACTGTCGAATAACAATAGTATGTATAGCTAGAAAACCTCTTTCAAAATAGAGTGCCCATATGATCTATTCGTGGAACACATAATATAATGTAATTGAAACAACCTCTACAAACAAGGACACGAAAGTGGAACCTATTGTCTGCATTAATAATATGTCTCATTAGACCGTCCTTAGTGTTCACATATCATATTATACACTTATGTGTTTCATAGACCGTCCATAGTGTTTATTCATACCATATACCTATACTTCTCACACACCATGCACATATGCATTTCATAAACCGTCCACAAGATTTCATAACATAATATTCATAAACCGTCCACAGGATTTCATAACACAATATACCTATGTGTTTCATAGACCGTCCATAGGATTTCATAACATAATATACCTATGCGTTTCATAAACCGTCCACAGGATTTCATAACACAATATACCTATGCGTTTCATAGGCCGTCCACATGATTTCATAACACAATATACATATGCATTTCATAGACCGTTCACAGGATTTCATAACATAATATACCTATGCGTTTCATAGACCGTTCACAGGATTTCATAACACAATACACCTACGCGTTTCATAGACCGTCCACAGGATTTCATAACACAATATACCTATGCATTTCATAGACCGTTCACAAGATTTTATAATACAATATACCTATGCGTTTCATAGACCATCCACAGGATTTCATAACACAATATACCTATGCGTTTCATAGACCGTCCACAGGATTTCATAACACAATATATCTATGCGTTTCATAGATCGTCCATAGGATTTCATAACACAATATACCTATGCGTTTCATAGACCGTCCACAGGATTTCATAACACAATATACCTATGCGTTTCATAGATCGTTCATAGGATTTCATATCACAATGTACCTATGCATTTCATAGACCGTCCATAGGGTTTCATAACACATTGAAAACAAAAGTACAAATACGTACATCTCATAACCTTTCACTCCACATATCACCTAATCCGTACTTTCAACCACTTACAACATTATTACTTCATTGGATCTCTTGGCCATACATATGATTCTTTATTCATGGCGCAATGGCCGTATTTCATATTTCACACTTTCATTTCTTCCCTTTCATAGATCATCATCATAATTATCAATAAGTAGAGTATTTCGGAAATCATAACTTTAAGTTCATTAGTAATGAAGGCTTTAAACACAATCGATTTCTTCCCAATAAGTGGAGTAAAATGATTGGCAATCAAGCACAAATTAAAATCATACACAATTTCCACTCACGAATATGTAAGAACGCAAAATACATTGGAAATTACTTACAAAGCATAGCAACACATGGGCATCACTTGAGTTCATAAACTTTTAGCCGATTATATTGTCGAAATCAATTTTGGAATAGTTGAGTCAAAGCTCATTTCATAATCTTTCTCATATTATTTCATTTCATTGGCACCATTGGTCACAAGTATAACTTTCACTATTGGCACGTTGGCCACACTTTATATCCCCAATTCACTGATTTCACTTCCAACCATCTTTATAGGTTATCAACAATAAGACATTCTCAATCAAGACTTTAGGTACACATATGAGCAATTAAGAGTGTTAAGAATATTGGGATTTTCTCACACAATTTAGCATACTAGCTTTCATTTGAAATACGATTCAAAGCCACAACATTTTAATACGTAACCCATACTTTGAAACTCATGGGAACATTATGGAATTCAATTCCAAGAGAGAAAGTTTAGCCAACATACCTCAATTGAGCTTTTCTTAAATTACTATAACGTTCCGGAAATTCTAGTAATCCTAATCTATTTTGAGACATAACAAAATTTAACAACAATTAGGAAGATATTCATGGTCTCAGCTCTTTTGAGTATTTTATCAAACACTAGGTGTACAAATTTAACCACAAGGTTTTTTTACAAGATTTCCTTCACTACACAACCCAATCCTTACTTATTTAAGCTCAACAATCTTCCCACAAATCTTTTTGGTATATGCATGTATAGATAATACTCTCATACCCAAGAATCATACTCATAATCAACCATCTTCTATCCAAATTCGAAATTAAGAACTAGGGTATGGAACCTTACCTCTTAGATGAAGAACTTCTGGGTTTTTCTTGTTAATCTTCCAAGATTTGAGCAAGACTTGATGAATAATTAGCCTAGGGTTTTCTCTCTCTCTAAAACACTATCCCTTTTCTCTAAAACATCAGAATATTTGCTCAAAAATGACCCTTTGCGTGTATTTAACGAAGTAGGGTTGGGTTTTAAAATCCAAAAAAATGGAGCTCCGGAATGGTTCTGCGTTCGCATATGCGACCGCATAATAGATATGCGGACCGCATATCGGTCGCATAATTGTTGACAAACATAATAAAAAATCTGATTGTGTATGCGGTCACTATATGGTCAGCATAACTGTTATGCGGTCGCATAATGCACCGCATAATAGTTATGCGGTCGCATAGTCGACCGCATAGCTGCTTCCATAATGGCCCTCACCTACTCACTTCTGCGGCCATTATGCGGCCCGCAGAGTGATTATGCGGTCGCATAATGGACCGTATAAACGCGCTTTTCCGCCAAAAAATTTCCTTTACTTTCCGGTGCATTATTTTCTTTGCAAAATTTACCGAGCTTTACACTCAAGTAATTCAAAAATTTCCGGGGTGTTACAGAAATCAATTTTGAGAGGGTAAAAAAGACAAACAATATTTCGATAAGAGTATTCTTTTTTTTTAATATAGTATAGATATAGATAGATTTATTTTTATGATCGCTTGTTCGAATTTGTGAAAACTCATTAAATATTGTCCATTGGAATTTGAATCTATGTTATTTAATAACCTCAAAAGATTAATTGCAGGATTTAAATTGCAACCCATAGAGTATAAACATTCTCACATAAATAAAACATAACACGAATACTAGATGGGATGTCATAAGTGGCGTAAGGATGACGTAGTAATAAACCTTTCTTTAAAAGAAATCCGTAAACCCTCGCAAAGAGGATAAAGACAAAAAATGAGAAAAATATAGAAAAAGAAAAAGTAAGGAAATTATTAGAAAGGTGTGGACCAATTGCTGATCTGGGAAGGAATAGTCAAGTGACAGAATTTTTTGTTAAGAAGAGAACAGAGTCGGAGTTCTTTTAAGCAAGCAACAGGAAGGGGCCCATAACTTTTTCTTTTAGTCCAAAACTTGTTCTCTCTGTCGTTAAATGGAAAAGTGTGAGGGGAAAACTTTTTGTTTGAATTTGCTTTTATGGACGCTCTCCTTACAAATTGGGCCCCACCAACTGTCCCTTCTCCCTCTAGGCTCGGTCGGTTCGGGGCAAGCGCACAAATAGCCATTTTCAGGTAAAAATAGCGCGGGCTAACCAATTTTTTGACTGATAATTGAAAAATAATCAACGTTTGTAAAGTCATTGAAAAATAGCAACTATTTTGCTGCAACACGAAAAATTCCAGCATAATATACTGAACATTGGTGCACCTGTGTATGAACTTCCAGCATATTATGCTGGAACTCCAGCACACGAAAAGTTCCAACATAATATACTGGAGATTGGATCACCTGTGTATGAATTTTCAGCATATTATGCCGGACTACTATATTATGCTGGAACTCTAGCATATTATGATGGAGTTCCAGTATATTTATACTTATACTGGAACTCCATCATTATATACTGAAGTTCTAGCATAATTTACTGGAACTCTATTATATTATGCTGGAAGTTCACATGTAAAAAATTCGAACTCCAGTATATTATGCTGAAATATTTTCCGGATTTTGAACTCCAGTACATAGTCGGTCCCTTACCACAAGGACACGATAAAGTAACATTTTTTTAGGTTTTAACTGATTATTTTACTAAATGGGTTAAAGCGGGTGCTTACAAAAATATCAAAGAACGAGAAATGATTGATTTTATATGGGATCACATCGCCTGCCGGTTTGGAATACCAAAAGAAATTGCTTGTGACAATGGGCCACAGTTCATAGGTTCCAAAGTCAAAAGAAATTTGGAAATATTGAAGATCAAACGAATTAAATCTTCACCATACCACCCGAGTGCTAATGGACAAGCGGAGTCAACCAACAAGGTAATTATCCAAAACCTTATAAGAAGTTAGAAGATGCTAAAGGCAAGCGGCCAGATATACTACCGGGTGTGTTGTGGGCATATCAGACCACGACGAAGTCGATCACAGGTGTAACACCTTTCTGACTTGTATAAGGTTCAGAGGCTTTGATCCCGGTGGAAGTGGGGGAACCAACCTTAAGGTTTTCCCAACCAAACGAAGAGACAAACGATGAATCATTGCTGGTTAAACTAGATTTGCTTGATGAGCACCAGAATCTGGCATATGTGAGGATAGTGGCACAAAATCAAAGGATAGAAAGATATTATAACTGCAGAGCAAATCTACGATATTTCAAATATGGGGATTTGGTTCTGAGAAAGGTAACTCAATATACTCGAAAAGTTAACGCTGGGAAGTTGGGACCAACATGGGAAGGACCTTACTGGGTTTCATCTATAACTAGTAAAGGTTCATATGAATTGGAAAATCAAGATGGAGTTAAATTGACAAGCAATTGGAACGTGACTCACCTCAAAAGATATTATTGCTAAAGATCCTTGCTGGAACTGAAAGTATATGCTGCACTCTTTTTTCTTTTGTCCTGCTTTTTTCCCAATTGGGTTTTTCTAGCAAGGTTTTTAATGAGATAGCAATGTAAAACATACTATACGAAGGAAGGGTCAAAAGCAAGATTTCCAGTGTTTGAATTTTCATACGTAGCATCCGAACACTGGGGGCGGAACCATTATGTATGAAGGCACTAAAAGTGTTACGTAGACCGGGGACAGTTAGAATCGGGAGCAATATCTTATCAGGACCGGGGACTGCATGATCAGCCCCGTAAAAATAAATTGTACAAGTTAGCCACATGTATTAAAAGCTTTATTTACTTAAACAAAATAATGTTTATGTAAATGTACTTATAAAGATAGAGGGAATAAATCAATGTCCTTTTATTTTTATCTTATTTCTTGTCCGAATGATAAGTTAATTTACTTTATCATTTGAAAGTTAGTTAAAACTTCAAATGCTTGTGCAGGAATGAATAGGAGACGTCCTCTTCAAGATCACCGTAAACATAAGGGCCCTCTCTTATGGAATCTTCATAGTCAAAGGGTAGATTCCGGAAGTGTTTATACCCTGGAATCCAAAAGCTATCGGATGTGAAAAGATTTTTGAAGCTTTGTCAGTTAAATGAAAAAGAATATTTTTTGCACAACACTTAAGAAAAGAATTTCTTTCATTAATTAAAATTCTAAACTCAGTAAAAAAGTTTTAGCATAGTTACAAAAATAAAAGAAAAATATATACATTAATTCTTGCTACCAGAACCCAAAGAGAGAGAAGAGTCTTCGTTTTCTTTATTGGGAGAAGGCTGTTCCGCTTCCAGTTTAGGACCTTCATCTTTATCACCACCTTCTTCAGCTTCCTCTTCGGTTCCCGAATACTCGGAGTTAGTATTCGAAGAGTCAGAAGTAGCAGGCCGAGTTGGGAGGTTCTTGAGAGCGGTTGTCTCCAGTTCACGAGCTTTGGCAATGCAGTCATCAATATTTGCAATGCCTTCTTTGGCCTCCTCCAACGTTTTCCTCTTCCTATGATATGTGGCATAGATTTTGTCGAAGAGGATAGAATCTTCTTGGTCTTGGAGTTTAGGTTGGAGGTTTTCAATCTTGTATTGGAGATTTTCATTTAAAACTTTCATAATGTTGATTTTGGAATCAAGCGCAACATAGGTGGTCGAGTGAAGTTGATTTTGCTACATGACACTTTTTAAACTTTCTTTAATTCTTGTTCTCTTCTCCTCGGTAGCATTGGCCTCGTGGGTTTTGGAGCACAAGCTAGCCTCCAAGTTGTTGACTTGCTCCACGAAAGCAGACTCGCGCTCGAGCAGTAGTCACTGTATCATATAGGTCAGCCCACTTAGCCTCTACATCTTTAAGGTCTTAATGCAATTGAGCAGCCTCTTGGTTATGGGGCATTCTATCTTTCTCGGATTTCTGCAACCGGGCCTCGAGATTATCCATTTGAGCAATTTTTGCTTCCATCACCGGGTGGCACTCGGCAAGCTGACTTCGTTCAGCCAAAAGTTGATCTCGTTCCGTAGTAAGTGTTTGTTTATCCAAAATTAACCTTTGCAGGCCTTTGAAAGCAAGAAGGTTGGCCTAAAGAGGTTAAAGATAAGGTTATTAAAACAAAATATAACAGATGAAGAGCGATATGGGAGATGATTATATTGATACATGTGCCAAGCAGTGCATGCTGTTGTTTAATAGACACTCCACAGAAAAAGAGTCCATTTTTCTCCAATATTTTTCTGTGGCCACCGACTTCAGATAATTAGCAAGCTCCACCGACTTAGAAAATATATGGTATTCATTCAAATCTGTAAGGATGAGATTTTATTTTCTATAAGGGTCTTGAGTGGGTGCCGAGAAAGTATTTCCCAAATTTCCATGGTCGGGTGACCGTGCGGATGGCGCCGATGGAGAGGAAGCAGCTGGTGTAGAAGGAGAGGCTGTTGTTATCGGCTCAGAAGTTGGTGGAGGAGGAAGGTCAGGGATTGAACTCCTTTGGCCAAAGGCTTCGACAGGAGTCAGAAAATGGGAATCGACATTTTCAACCAAATCCATTACCGTAAAGAATCACGAGCTCTCCTCCGGAAGGAAGCACCTTTACAAGAAGTGAGAATAGAATCACGAGCTCTCCTCCGTTTAAGGGAATTTTGTAGTACCCATTCAGCTTCCACCGTGTCATCAAGAGCCTCATGTTGGGGCAAACAACGGATCCCTTCGGAACTTCTGTGTGGTACAAAAAGGTAGTTAACAATTTTTTTCTAAGTTATGTTGTAAGATTGAAGGGGAGGGGGGGGGGGGGAATTCTTGTTTACCATGGTTTTCAGTTTTCCATCCATATTTGGGGCCATTTCTTTCCACCTTCGGAATAAGGAAAATATAAAACCAGCAAAGAATGAAGGTTTTTTTTAAAACATAGAAAGAAAAACGATACCCGAAGACTTATGGAAAAGATTCCATGATTCTGGAAAAGCAGGTGTTGTGATCGGGAGGATGTCCCTAGTAGCAATGACAATGAACTGTTCCATTCATCCACGATCGTTGTCATCATCAACGCTGGTGAGAAGAGGATGAACAATCCCGGTCTCAAAGCACAATTGGTGCAGGGACAAACTGCACAACATGAGGATATTGGAGTCCCATGAGGTGGATTTCACTACTTTCCAGCTGTAGGGTAGGGCCCGTAGGTGGGGGCAGTCTTATCTTCTCGGCAGGCCAGCAGGTCTCCTCCCATGACTTGGGACCAGTTTACACGCCTATTCTTGGACATGTATATTCCACCCTCTCAGAGGGAAGAGTTGCGGTTTCAGTTTGAGTAGCTCCAGCAGGGTCAGATGTCAGTGACCGATTATGAGGCGAGATTCTCTGAGTTGTCTCGCCATGCAATTATGATACTTCCTACTGAGGCAGAGCAAGTGCAGAGGTTTATTGCGGGGTTGCACTTAGGTATTCAGGCTACTATGTCCCGGGAGGTTGAGATGGGGACTTCCTACCAGCTAGTAATGGAGATTGCTCGGAGGATTGAGGATTACCGTCAGAGGGGTAGAGAGCAGATGCATCGGGACAAGAGGGTCCGTTATTTTGGAGAGTTTAGAGGTGTCTCGGCTGGGGGAAGAGGTCAGTTCATGAGGGGTTAGCCCAGTAGGCCCACATATCCAGCACCCTCGCCTCCAGTGTGACCCTATTTCAGCACCATGCCGGAGAGTTCTTACCGCCCACCAGCTATGCAGGGTCCTTTCGGTGGGTACTTAGGCCACAAGGGTTCTTCCAGCGCCTATTTCTGTGCTATGCCAGAGAATTCTTACCGCCAACCAGCCATTCAGGGTTCTTCCAATGGATATTCAGGCTATCAGGGCCAGATATCAGGACATTAGATCATCGCAGTGAGAGGTTGTTTCGAGTGCGGGGATCCCAGTCATGTGCGGAGGTTCTGCCCCAGGCTTCGAGGCAAGGTAGCACAGCAAGGTCCTCAGCCCATGATTACATCACTATCTGTCAGGACGCCCAGAGGCGGAGGGCAGGCGGGTAGAGGTTGTCCTAGAGGTGGAGGCTAAGGAGGTCAGCCAGCTACTATTCAGTCAGGCAAAGGCCAGCCAGCCAGCGCTCCAACTAGGTTCTACGCTTTTTCGGCCATACCAGATGCAGTGGCTTCAGATGCCGTGATCACAGGTATTATTTCTGTCTGCGGTAGGGATGCTTCGGTATTGTTTGATCCAAGGTCTACCTATTCATATTTGTTATCTCTATTTGCCCATTTCCTGGATATTCCTCGGTGGTCCTTGGGTACTCCTATTTATGTGTCCACTCCTATGGGCGATTCTGTTATTGTGGATCAGATCTATCGGTCCTGTGTGGTCACATTCTGTGGTTACGAGACTAGAGCGAATCTTCTGTTGCTTGATATGACTGACTTTCAGGTCATCCTGGGCATGGACTGGCTATCTCCATATCACGCCATCCTTGATTGCCATGCCAAGATTATTACCTTAGCGATGCCAGAATTGCCTAGATTGGAGTGGAAGGGCTCGTCTGTCTGTACATCTAGTCGGGTTATCTCTTTTCAGAAGGCTCGACATATGGTCGAGAAGGGTTGTTTCGATTATCTAGCTTTTGTTCGAGATACTAGCGTAGAGACTTCAGCGATTGATTCAGTACCAGTAGTCCGGGAGTTCTCCGATATGTTTCCTTCTTGTCACGCCCTAAACCTAGGGAGGTGTGGCTGGCACTCGGTGCCGCATTGGCCCGAGCCAACCACCCTGTAACTCATGATCATTCGACCAAAACTAGAACATATATAGGTCGAGTTGGCTGAACTCATTCCTTTTCTAACTATCATTGGCCAACATGACCATAACTCATAATGTACAACTGTAAGTGGGCAAGCGTCGTATAAATGAACCATCGTTCTTAAAACATGAATACATATGGGCCGTCAAGGCCTCTGGCATACTATACAAAATGAACCTTTGTCTACAAAGCCTCTAAGATTATTTTCCATCAAATGTGACAGGGTACTGGCCTACCCATAACTATGTAGTAAAACTCTGACACGATGACTTATAGACTCGGCTGCACTCCGAATGAGGTGAAGTCTTACTGATCCTTCGCTGAATGCCAATCTCGTCTACTATAAGGACTTGTTAAATTGATTATCTATACCTGCAGGCATGAATGAGGCGTCCCTAACAAAAGTACGTCAGTATGAATAATGTACCGAGTATGTAAGGCGGAACTGAAACATAACAATAAGTCAACATTAATTAAAGACATATAAGAATCCACCCGAATCTCTGAAGTGCTACCGTATATGCATACATATTATACTCATATATATACAATGCTTCTCTTTGAGACTATTATCCATATGCATGACTGCCCAATTGATCAGTGGTAACTGTCCGACCGGTCGTAGCGCGGTGGTAAATGCATGACTGCCCGACTGATCGTAGCTCGGTGGTAAATATATAATTGCCCAACTGGCCGTAGCTCGGTGGTAAATGCATGATTGCTCGACCGGCCGTAGATCGGTGGTAAATGTGTAACTGCCCAACCGGTGGTAAATAATGACACATAACTGCCCAACCGGTGGTAACTGCCCGACCGACCGTAGCACAGTGCTAAATGCATGTACATATATCACTATATTATAAACATTAACATCTCTATCATATACCTCATTAGGGACATACTTAGACATGCTTGAATATCATTTTACAGGAATAACTAACATAGACATACTTAACTGCTAAGAGTAGAAACGCTTATGAAATAGCATTATATTTACGTATCGTTACTTGGATCATACCAAAAGAAAATAAGGGATAGCATTAACATACCTAAGCCGATTCTCTTAAGAAAGATTGCACCGTACTCCCTTAGAATCGCAAAATTCCGTTGCTATTATGCTAAGAAGTTTCGTATGAATCTCTTGCTGAAGCTAGTTACGTTGCTATGAATATATCTCTCTTTTGTGAATTTTATCAAAATCTCATATGACTTTGTTGAATTAGAGAAGTCTTTCATGACTTTGTTGAAGCTGAATGTTGCCCTTTTCCAATTCTTTGTGAATTTGAGTCTTTTATGGCTTTACCCAAAATTCCCTCTAAAGGTGGCACCTAGCTTCACAACATGGTTAGTCACCTTAGGCTTAATTAAAGCTTCACACATGCTGCCATGTTTTTGGCTTTATCCAAAAGCCTTAATTAATCACCCACCAATTCTTAATTAACTAGTTAATCTCCTATTAACCAATAATTAACCAATTACCCACATAATAAAGAATTATCTCAAATTACTCAAAATACTACTCACACTTTATACATCTTACTATCATGTTCATGTGGTATATTACTAGTCCATAAATATCGGGCATTATAGCTTGGACCATATTTTATCTCCAAATGTCAAACTTCGACCAACCTCATTTTCTTCAACTCGTTTACTCTCTCACCTTCACGACTTTACTTATCACTTGTTATAAATATTATAAATACTTATAACCTCTAAAATAGTCTTGTCCTCATCCTAAAGTACTACAATTAAAGTATTAAAATATTAATAAATCATGGTACCATATAAAGTCAATACATACACTATTATTTCATTAAAGCGTCCATGTAAAAAAAGAAAATTTTCTCAACTTCTAATTTTTCTAATCTCATATAAAGAGTACAAATTTTCGTACGCTTAATTCTTAAAATGGTAAAAAGATAACCTTCTTTTCTTGTGAGAAAATAATTTCTATATTTACAATAAAGAAAATCTCATAAACTTCCTCATATTATGTGTATAATTTAAAGCATATTCGAAAGTAGTAATATTAATAACTATATGAAATCATATTTTTCAAAATTTTTTACAAAAATATTCCACTCAAAATACCATATCAAATGTATATAACGGTATCAAGGTTGTTAAACTTATGGGGTCTTACAATAACATAGTCACAAATCCTCTATAATCTCATGAATGGCCTTAATCCCTTCAAGCTCATATGGATTACTACGACTTATCCTAATAGTAAAGTACGAGATGTAACACTTCTGACCTTCCAGGCACGCCACCAAATTGTGATATCGATTTCTACATTGACTTGGCTTCAGGTTCCCAGCCTATATCTATCTCACCGTACCACATGGCTCCGAAAGAGTTAAAGGAGTAGCTTGAGGAGTTCCTAGCAAAGGGGTTCGTCAGACCAAGTATATCACCTTGGGGTGCACTAGTGTTATTTGTGAAGAAGAAAGATAGGACTATGCAGATGTGCATTGATTACCGCTAGTTGAACAAGGTTACCATTAAGAACAAGTACCCATTGCCGCGTATTGATGATTTGTTTGACCAATTGCAGGGTGCTAGGGTGTTCTCTAAGATCGACTTGAGATCGGGGTACCATCCGTTGAAGATTTGGAACTCGAACATTCCGAAGACTGCTTTCCATACTAGATATGTCCATTATGAGTTTCTAGTGATGTACTTCGGCTTGACTAACGCCCCAGCGACATTCATGGGTTTGATGAACAGGGTGTTCAGGCCTTATATTGATTCGTTTGTAATTGTATTCATCGATGACATTTTGATCTACTCGTGCAGCATGGAGGAGCATGAGAAGCACTTGAGAGTGGTGCTTCAGACTTTGCGAGAACAGAAGCTATATGCTATGTTCTCCAAGTGTGAGTTTTGGCAAGATTCTATAGCATTCTTGGGGCATGATGTATCAGGCGAGGATATTAAGGTGGATCCCAAGAAGATTAAGGCAGTTCAGAGTTGGCCTCGTCCTACTATGACGACTGAGATCAGGAGCTTCTTGTGGTTAGCATGTTATTATCGCCGGTTATAGAGGGCTTCTCATCTATTGTAGCACCCTTGACTAGACTGACCCAGAAGGATGCTCTATTCCATTGGTCCGATGATTGTGAGGCGAGCTTCCAGAAGCTCAAGATAGCTTTGACTACAACACTAGTTCTAGTTTTGCCTTCTGGTTTGGGGATGTATACCGTGTATTGTGACGCTTCCCGCGTTGGTTTGGGTTGTGTATTGATCCAGGAGAGGCGAGTTATTGAATATGCTTCACGTCAGCTGAAGCCCCATGAGAAGAATTATCCTGTGCTTGATTTGGAGTTGGCCGCGATTATTGATGCTCTTAAGATCTGGAGGCATTTTCTTTATGGAGTGTCCTGTGAGGTTTACACTGATCATCGTAGCTTGCAGCATTTGTTCAGGCAAAGGGATCTCAATTTAAGGTAATGCAGATGGCTTGAGTTACTGAATGATTATGATATCACCATCCTTTATCATCCGGGCAAGGGAATGTAGTTGCGAATGCCTTGAGCAGAAAGGCAGAGAGTATGGGTAGCTTGGCATTCATTTCAGCAGAGGAGAGACCACTAGATTTGGACATTCAGTCCTTGGCTAACAGACTTGTGAGGTTGGATATTTCAGAGCCCAGCTGAGTTCTTGTGAGGTTGGATATTTCGTTGCTCAATCTTCACTATTGGAGCGGATTAGGGCCCGACAGTTTGATGATCCACACTTGATGGTTCTTAGAGAGACGGTACTACAGGGTGGTGCCAAGGAGGTTTCTATTGGCGTGGATGGTGTGTTGCGTCTCCAAGGTCGTCTATGTGTTCCTAATGTCGATGGCTTGAGGGAGAGGATTCTAGGGGAGGCGCACAACTCTCGATATTCCATACATCCAGGTACTACAAATATGTTACGCGAATCAAAAGGCATGTGATTTATCATTTATGGTGGGCGAGAAGGTTATCTTGAAAGTCTCGCCGATGAAGGGGATTATGGGATTCGGGAAGAAGGGCAAGTTGAGCCCAAGGTTTATAGGCCCATTTGAGATGTTGAGACGAGTTGGGGAGGTTGCTTATGAGCTTGCTTTGCTTCCCAGTCTATCGGGAGTTCATCCGGTTTTCCACGTGTCTATGCTTCGGAGGTATCATGCCGACAGGTCACATGTGTTAGACTTTAGCACGATTCAGTTAGATGAGAGCCTGGGTTATGAGGAGGATCCAGTTGCCATTGTTGATAGGCAGATTCGCCAGTTGAGGTCCAAAATGATTTCCATGGTAAAGGTTCAGTGGAGGGTCCAACCGGTCGAGGGGGCGGCTTGGGAGTCCGAGGAGGACATGTGGAGCAAATATCTACACTTATTCAGCCCTCCAGGTATGATTCTAGACCCGTTTGAGGACGAACGTTTGTTTAAGAGGTGGAGAATATAACAAACCGACCGACCATTTTTCTTTCTAGAACTCCGGTCCCCTAAATAAGACTCCCCGTATGTGCTTTTACTGTTTTATGACTCGCGGGGATGGTTAGTTCACGATTTTGAGTAAATGACCTCAGAATCGGGATTTGACGGTTCCAATAAGTTTGTATGATGATTTCAGACTTGGGCGTATATTCGGATCGGGTTTTGGATGACCCGGGAATGTTTCGGCGCCTAATAGTAAAAGTTGGTTCTTCGAAGGTTTTTGAAGTTCTTTAAATTTGGTTTGAAGTAAGTTTTGGTGATATCGAGGTCCAAATGGAATTCTGAGACCGGAAATTGTTCCGTAATGTCATTGAAGACTTGCACGCAAAATTTAGTGTCATTCCTAGTAGTTTAAGTATGTTTCGGCGCATTGGGATTAAATTGAAGAACTTGAAGTTCATATATTGATTCGATTTGGTTTTGCTGTTGTTTTACGCGTTTCGAGAGTTTGAAAAAGTCCGTATTATGTTTATAGACTTGTTGGTATGTTTGGATGGGAACTCGGGAGCCCTAGATGCCATTTCAACGATGCGCGGATTGAGTCAAGACTCAAAAAAAGGGCTGCTGGTGCACCAGTTCTGGTGTGCCAGCACCTGCGAGCTTTGGGCCGCAGGTGCGAGCCCGCAGGTGCATTGGTTAGGTCGTAGAAGCGGTTAGGGAACATGTGGCCATGGACCGCAGGTGCGAGTCCAGGTGTGCACCTGCGAACGCGCAGGTACGAATATGAAGGGCGTAGAAGCGGATCAAGCCGTAGGAGCGACACACTTGCCGCAGAAGCGGGACCGCAAGAGCGGCAATCCCCTCCGTAGAAGCGACCCTCGCTAGCTTAAGGAACTCCGCAGAAGAGGGCTAGGCACCGTAGATGCGGTACCGCAAATGCGGCCAAGGCACCGCATGTGCGAACAATCGCTGAAGGTAGTGGGTTGTTTTAAATCGGGGTTTGAGCAGTTTAGCTCATTTCTTACACTTCTTGGGGGCGATTTTAGAGTTGGTTAGAGAGGGATTTTCATCAACTAATTGAGGTAAGTAATTCCTATCAAATATGAGTTAAATGCATAGTTTATGGGTAGATTAGAACATGTAAATTAGTGAAAATCTTGGGGCTAAGGTGAAAACCTATATTTTTGACAAAAATGAGATTTAACCACAAAATTAATTTTGGAATTTAGTAAAAATCATATATTTGAGTTCGTGACATTTTGGGTAACAACTTTGTCACGACCCGGAATTTCTACCGTCGGGACCGTGATGGCGCCTAACATTTCACTTGCTAGGCAAGCCAACGTTAGAAAAATCATTAAACCAATCCTTATTCTATTCAGTAATTAACAACAATTAGCTAAGGTGAAATATAGTGAGTGCGGAATAATATAAAAACTGTACTAAATCCTACTACCCGGATCTAGAGTCACAATTCACGAGCATTCTAGAATTTACTACAAGTAATAGTATGAGAGAAATACAACGGTTTGAATGAAAGAAACAGTAAAACAGAAAGGATAGACGGGGACTTCAAGGTCCGTGAATGCCGACAGATCTACCTTGAGTCTTCGGATAGCGGGTCCAACACCAAAAATCTCGATCAATACGAGCCGGTACCAAAATCTGCATAGAAAGTGCAAAGTACAGTATCAGTACAACTAACCCCATGTACTGGTAAGTGTCGAGCCTAACCTCGACGAAGTAGTGACGAGGCTAAGGCAAGGCACCTATAAATCAACCTGTGCAATTTAACAGTGTATATACAAATAACAGTAATGAAGAGCTAGACAGGAAATATCGGGAGGGGGAAACATGCTGGGGGAAATACGAGATAAAGAACTACCGCAGAATGATAACTGGAACAACCAATATACTATGAATCAACAGGAACACGAATACAGTAAAGGAAAAATGCACGGCATCACCCTTCGTGCATTAACACTCACAATATGGCACGACATCACCCTTCGTGCTTTTACACTCACAATATGGCACGGCATCACCCTTCGTACTTTTACACTCACAATATGGCACGGCATCTCCCTTAGCATAATGCAATGCATAAATAACAACAGGGAGATAGAATAACAAGTACAAGCCTTACTTAAATATTTGGTTCCACTATATCAATCTCAACTTTGAAATAAATGCTCAATTATCACTAGAAAATCCATAGACATGATAAGAACGATCCATTTACCAACACTAGACTAAACACATAGCAATTAGGCATAGGAAAGAGACAATATAAGAAAAATGGAAGAAACATGGAAAACAGGTAAATTGGCGGCGCATAAGTACTCGTCACCTCACATATACGCCGCTTACATGAATTTCACATAACAAATAGTCTGAGGTTCCTAATTCCCTCAAGTCAAAGTTAAACACAACACTTACCTCGCTACGAAGGCCACTTAATACTCAATCACAGCGT
This sequence comes from Nicotiana tomentosiformis, assembly GCF_000390325.3. NCBI lineage: Eukaryota > Viridiplantae > Streptophyta > Magnoliopsida > Solanales > Solanaceae > Nicotiana > Nicotiana tomentosiformis. The sequence continues at coordinate 44,010,310 of NC_090822.1, forward strand.
TTCCTCTACAATTCACCTCCAAACCACTCGTATCTATTCAAAAACGACTCAATAATATCAAATATTGCGAAAAACATTAATTACATTGCATAAATCTAGATTTCCCAAATTTTCCTACAAAAAGTTAAAAATTGACCCCAGCCCCGCTTGGACAAAACCCGAGGTTCGGACCAAATTTCATTTACCCATTCATCCCTGAGCCTGGGTATATAATTGGTTTTGGAATCCGACCTCAATTTGAGGTCTAAATCCCCAAATTTCCGAAATCCGTAGCTTCTACCCAAAACCCCTAATTCTACCATGAAAACTCTAGATTTTAGGTTGATAATTCATGAAATGTAATGGGTAATTGAAAGAAAATGGTTTATAATCACTTACCAACACTTCGGGGAAGAAAATGACTCTTGAAAATCGCCTCTAGCCCGTTTGGTTTTTGAGAAAATGAATTAATGGCCAATTCCCATTTTTTTATTCTGTTTAAGTGATGGGCGACAGTGTTCATCACGATCGCGTGATCACTGTCGCGTTCGCGAAGAGCAGCCTCCTAAGGACTTATGCGATTGCGGGAGGCACTACGCGTCCGCGAAGGTTCAGCCCGCCTCACCTTCTCGTTCGCGAGACAGGTCTCTCATTCACATAGAGTTATCCCAGGTCCCCTGCCCAGACTAGCTAAAGCTACATGTTTGCGCTCGACGGGTCGTGTTTGCGTAGAGCAACTCCCCCCAATGCTCCACGTTCGCGACCATGGTCTCGCATTCGCGTAGAGTAAAATCCTCCCCAGCTCAGTTTCCCCTTTGCGACCGCGAGAGTGACTATGCGATCTCGAAGCACAACATAGCAGACACCAGATACAACATAGACACACCAGAATTTCCAAGTCTAAAACATCCCGTAGCTTATCTGAAACTAACCCGAGCCCTCGGGGCTCTAAACCAAACATGCACACAAGTCTAAAAATATCATACGAATTTGCTCGCACAATCAAATTGCCAAAATAATACCTAGAACTACGAATTTAGTACCAAATCGAATGAAATTTTCAAGAAAGGTTTAAAATTCCTATTTTCACAACCGGACGTCCGAATCACGTCAAACCAACTCCGTTTCTCACAAAATTTCACAAATAAGTCATAAATATTATATTGGACCTATACCGAGCTCCAGAACCAAAATACAGACCCGGTATCAACAAGGCCAAACATCAACCAATTCTCAAAAATAATTAATTTTCAAACTTTTAATTTTTATCAAAAATTCATAACTCGAGCTAGGGACCTTCGAATTCGATTCCGGGCATACGTCCAGGTCCCATAATTCGATACGGACACACCGGGACCGTCAAAACATGGATCTGGGGCCGTTTACCAAAAATGTTGACCAAAGTCAGCTAAAATCAACTTTTAATGTAAAAATTCTTATTTTCATCAATTTTCAATATAAAAGTTTTCCGGAAACACGCCCGGACTGCACATGCAAATTAAGGAGGGTAAAAATGAGATTTTTAAGGCTTAAGAGTGCAGAATCGAGTTCTAAAACAATAGATGACCTTTTGGGTCATCACCTTCTCCACCTCTAAAACAACCGTTCGTCCTCGAACGGACATAGAAAAGTACCTGGGCTGGTGAAAAGGTGGGGATATCTACTCCACATATCGGACTCGGAATCCCAAGTAGCTGTCTCAGTAGGCTGACCTCTCCACTGCACTCGAACTGAAGGGTAACTCTTTGATCTCAACTGCTGAACTTGCCGGGCTAGAATAGCCACCAACTCCTCCTCGTAAGTCAAATCCTTGTCCAACTGGACAAAGCTGAAATCTAACACATGGGACAGATCGTGGTGATACTTTCGAAGCATGGACACATAGAACACCAGATGAACTGATGATAACCCCGGTGGCAATGCAAGCTTGTAAGCCACCTCTCCTACCCTCTCTAGAATCTCAGAAGGTTCGATATACCTAGGGCTCAACTTGCCCTTCTTTCCGAATCTCATTACACCCTTCATGGGTGATACATGAAACAACACTCTCTCTCCGACCATGAATACAACATCACGAACTCTACGATCAGCATAACTCTTCTGCCTGGACTGAGCTGTGTGAAGTCGATCCTGAATAATCTTGACCTTATCCAAGGCATCCTATACTAAGTCTGTGCCCAACAACCGAGCCTCTCCCGGCTCGAACCACCCAACTAGCGACCGGCACCACCTACCATACAATGCCTCATAGGGAGCCATCTGAATGCTCGACTGGTAGCGGCGAACTCTGTAAGAGGCAAGAACTGATCCCACGATCCTCCAAAGTCTATAACATATGCGTGGAGTATATCCTCCAAGATCTGAATTGTAAGGCCCCGTAAAATTTTGCAAAAGAAAAAAATAATAATGTTAATAATGTTTCGTGGTGCCGAATTAGTTTTACGTGTTGTGTATTATAGAAATTCTTCGTTAAAACACACCCCATTGACCATTTTGAGCATATTTTCTAATATTTTTAGAGTGAGAGAGGGTCCTAGAGGGAGAAGTGATCTTCATCAAATTGTTCTTCAATTCTCACTTAAATCTTGAAGATTATCAAGAGAGGAACCTAGGTCTTCTTCAAAAGAGGTAAGATTCTATCACCCAAACTCTTGATTTCAAAATGTAACTAGAATGGGCCAGTAGTAAGGTAATTCACAGGGATGGGAGTGCTTACCTTTCATGCATGTATCCTTGTAGTATGTGGGAAGATTGTGAGCTAATAATGGTAGAGAGTGGGTTGGGAAATGATGGAATCTTCCACAAAAGAGCCTTAAGACATTGATGCACATCTAGTGTTTGATAGTATGCTCAAATGAGCTAAAACCATGTTCATCTTCCTAATTTTAGGTTTAATTTTGTTATATTGCTTAAATAGATTGAAGTTGCTAGTATTCCGGAACATCTTAGAGTTTTAAGAAGCTCAATTGAGGTATGTTGGATAAACCCATTCTTCTTAGAATCGAACCCCACGGTGATCATGTAATTGGAGTAAGCCCTTGATCATTATAGAATTGTCGATTTCTAACGTATTTGTGGTGAAGGATGTAAGTTCAATATTTATTCTAATTGCTTCATCATCATATGTTGTCATTGAGGATGTGTTTAAAAATGTGGAATATGTGTTGGAAATGTTAAGACTTCATGTCAAGATCAAAATAAAGGTTGTTATGCCAAATTGTACGAAAAACCTCTATGTGCCTAAGATTCCCAAATTGCTCATTCATGAATTTAATGTCTTAAATGGGGAGCCTTATTGATTTTGATAATAATATTGAATGTGGAAAAAGGGGTCTGGAACTATGAAATATGGCCAAGTCCCAAGAATGACTTTTTAATCGTAATCACTAGTGTCAATGAACCGAAAGTACATGAAAGAAGTACGATGTGAGATGATTGACTGAAAAAGGTAATGTATCAAATGAGATGGCCTAGTCGATCGGGCCGAGATCGGACTCCGTGTAAGAACACGGTGGTATTGTGAATGAAATTGTGGTAATGTCGCCAGCGAGATGGCCTAGCCGATCGGGACGATATCGGACTCCGTGTAAGAACATAGTGGTATTGTGAATGAAATTGTGGTAATGTCTCCAACGATATGGCCTAGCCGATCGGGCCGAGAACGGACTCCGTGTAAGAACACTGTGGTATTGTGAATGAAATTGAGGTAATGTCTCCAATGAAGTGGCCTAGCCGAGCGGGCCGAGATCGGACTCCATGTAAGAATACAGAGGTATTGTGAATTGTGGAACATCGGTACTAAAGGTCACCCAACTTAGTAATACGTAAATTGTCTTGAAAATCTATATGATCCTTAACTTGTTGTTTTACTATTATTTCAAGCCCTTATTGAATTCTTGATTGTTCCTCTTGTATTATTATTCATTCTATTGAGTTGGTGTTTAGCTATACATACTAGTGCTATTCTACAGTACTAATGTCCCTTTTGTCGGGGGTGTTGCATCTTTAAATGGATGCAAGTGGTTATATAGCAGACAGTGCGAATCACAGATAGTGCTGCATCCTCTTCTCAGCGGACTCGGTGAGCCCCATTTCATTCCGGGGTCCTGTATTGTACCTTTTATTTATATTATGTTCCCTTTTGAGGTATAGCCGGGGCCTTGTTGCCGGCACTATCTTTACTCTCTTTTGTATCTTTAGAGGCTCTGTAGACACTATGTGGGTTGTATAAGGGTGTTGGGAATGTTAAATAAGTCATGTTGTGTTTGATCACTTGTTCCACTTGATCTTTAAGAAATGTGTATTTTGGGACTTAAAAGCGCAATGACTAATGAAATTATTTAGGATTGTATGAATAAGACTCCTACTGTATAATTAATGAAATCACGTCTTCTATTGATCATGGGTTAATTGGGTAGAAATTATCTAACAGGCTTGCTCGGCCGGGTTCACTCGGTTGAACGCCGGCCGCGCTTCCTGAGGATGGGGCGTGACAAGCTTGGTATCAGAGCCTAAGGTTTTAATGTTTCCTAGGATGTCTTGGAGCCATGTCTGGTAGAGTACTTCTTATCGGTGTGTTGTCGACCACATCTATAAGTTGGAGGCTATTTGGACATTTAGGAACAATACCCTTATTTGATATTCTGGATCGTGCGATGAAAATAATTATGCAACTGTTCCTCCTCTAACTCGTGCATTCCTTTAACTTTCAGTATATGGCACCTAAGAAGAGAGTAAGAACTAGCCAAGGAGCCAAGGCTGCCTTAGGGGTGGCAGTTGACCCTTTATTTGATGAAGCGGGTGAACACCCGAGTGTTGAAGATAATCCCCCGACTGCTACATTACCTGATTCCACTACACCGGCCCAAGCAACACCAGTTCCTATACCTACTGAGGGTGCGACGTTTCCTCCACCTAGCATTCTGATTCTACCTCCAGCCTCATCTTCCGGCTCTAGTATTTCTGATGGGGATCTTAGGGGAGCTATTCAGATGCTGACTCAAATAGTGGCTTCTCAGGCCCTAAGGTCGGATGTTGCACCTAAATCTTCTAGCCAGCAATGGGATTCTACTAGTTCTTGGATGAACAGATTTCTGCAGTTGGATCCTCCGGTGTTCATGGGTGCTAATCCCGAGGAGGACCCACAGGACTTCATTGATGAGATGCATAAGACTCTTTGGGTTATGCGCGCTACTGAGATGGAGAAAGTGGAGTTGGCCGCCTACCGCCTGAAAGGGGTGGCCTATTCTTGGTTTGAGTTGTGGGAGGACTCTCGGGAGGAGGGGAGCCCTCCAGCGAGATGGAGTGAGTTTGCGGATACCTTTATAGACCATTTCTTACCTGCCGAGACTAGGGAAGCCCGTACCATAGAGTTTGAGAATCTTAAGCAAGGGAATAGGAGTGTGTGGGAGTATCACTTGTAGTTCGCGCGCCTGTCAAAATATGCCATTCTCATGTTGCCTACTATGGAGGCTAGAGTGCGCCGGTGTGTGCAGGGCCTTAGCCCCTCGGTTATCAATGAGGCCTCTACAGCTGCCTTGAATTTAGACATATGGGAAGATGGTAGCATTTTCTCAAGCTACTGAGGACCGCAAGTTGAAGAACAGAAGGGAGCAAGAGGGTACCAGCAAGGCCCGGTCCGCGTGCAACTTTGGAGAGTCATTTGGTGGGGGAAGATCAGCTTTCAGGGGAGGGTCATCAGGGCCAACCCAGTCTCATGCTCAGTTTTCATCCAGTGCATCGCCAGCGGGGCACAGTCAGCAGCAGGGGGGTCACTTCAGGTCCAATCAGGGTAGCAGGGGACCCCGCTATCAGGGCCGATCAGGAGGGAGATCCCCGCAGCAGCGGAGGCCCCCATGCCCCAGGTGTGGGAGGATGCACTCGGGGATTTGGTACATGGATTTTCCTATATATTACGGGTGCAGATTGAGGGGTCATATTTAGAGGGAGTGCCGTTCATCCCGCGAGGGTGCGGGCAGGGGCACAACACAACCATCCAGTTCTACAGCTGCTACATCTTCAGCACCCCCTCCAGCTTGAGGCACTCTGGCACCAACAGGGCGTGGTGCAGCTAGGGGTGGTGCGCAACGTTTAGGAGGACCCAGCCATTTCTATTCTATGAGTGGTCGCCAAAATGCAGAGGCTTCTCCAGATGTTGTCACAGGTATATTGACTATCCAAACTCATGATGTATATGCTCTTATTGAACTCGGTTCCACCTTATTCTATGTTACCCCTTATGTTGCTATGGAATTTGGGATAGAACCGGAATAGCTTCCTGAGACGTTCTTTGTATCTACTCCGGTTGGCGAGTCTATTGTGGCCGCACGAGTTTATAGGGATTGTGTTGTCACGGTGCATGGTCGGGACACCATGGCTGATCTCATTGAATTGGGGATGGTTGATTTTGATGCAATTATGGGGATGGATTGGCTTTATTCATGTTTTTCTAAGCTCGACTGCCGAACTAGAACTGTGAGGTTGGAATTTTCAAGTGAGCCAGTTTTTGAGTGGAAGGGGGATAATGTGATGCCAAAAGGTAGGTTTATTTCTTACCTTAAGGCCACAAATATGATCAACAAGGGGTGTATTTACCATTTGGTCCGAGTTACGGACACCACGGCTGGGGCACCTACACTCGAGTCAGTGCCAGTTATGAAAGAATTTCCGGAGATCTTTCCTGATGAGCTCCCTGGGATTCTGCCAGACAGGGAGATTGATTTTGGGATTGATGTGATGCCAGGCACGCAGCCTATATCAATTCTGCCCTACAGAATGGCACCAACAGAATTGAAAGAACCAAAGAAACAGTTGAAGGATTTGTTAGAGAAGGGTTTCATCCGACTAAGTGTGTCGCCATGGGGCGCATCGGTTCTCTTCGTGAGGAAGAAAGATGGATCACTGAGGATGTGCATTGACTACCGGCAGCTCAACAAAGTCACAATCAAATTCAAATACCCACTACCAAGAATAGATGATTTGTTTGATCAGTTACAGGGTGCTAAATACTTCTCCAAAATTGATTTACGATCCGGGTATCACCAATGGAAGATCAGTGAGCAGGATATACTGAAAACAGCTTGTAGAACCCGGTATAGGCATTTTGAATATCTAGTGATGTCTTTTGGGCTAACAAATGCTCCGACAGCTTTCATGGATCTTATGAATCGTGTTTTCAAGCCTTTCCTCGACTCCTTTATGATAGAATTCATTGACGATATTCTTATGTATTCACAAGGTCGGGAGGACCATGTCGATCATCTTAGGGCAGTGTTGCAGACTCTCCATCAGCACTAATTGTATGCAAAATATTCAAAGTGTGAATTTTGGCTCGAATCTGTCGCATTCTTAGGTCATGTTGTCTCTAGAGAAGAAATCAAGGTTGATCCTCAAAAGATTTTAGCAGTAAAGAATTGGCCTAGACCTACAACGCTCACCGAGATTCGCAGTTTCTTGGGCTTAGCAGGGTATTACAGGAAGTTTGTGGAGGGGTTCTCTACTCTTGCCTCTCCGTTGACTAAATTCACTCAGAAAGCAATTAAATTCCAATGGTCCAATGCCTGTGAAATGAGCTGCCAGGAGTTGAAATCGAGATTGACTACAGCTCCGGTGTTGACCTTGCCAGAGGGTACAAATGAATTTGTGGTATATTGCGATGCTTCAAGAATTGGGCTTGGGTGTGTATTAATGCAACACGGCAAAGTTAAAGCATGTGCTTCTAGGCAACTCAAGAATCATGAAAAGAATTATCCAACACATGACTTAGAACTTGCGGCGGTGGTTTTTGCATTGAACATTTAGCGTCACTATTTGTATGGGGTCCATGTGGATGTATTCACGGACCACAAGAGTCTTCAATATATTTTCAAACAAAAGAAGTTGAATCTAAGGCAGATAAGATGGCTTGAGTTACTAAAGGATTACGACATCGATATTCCATATCACCCAGGGAAAGCCAATGTTGAGGCGGATGCTCTTAGCCGGAAATCCATGGGTAGTTTAGCACACTTGGAGTTATATCAAAGGCCATTTGCCAAGGAAGTCTATCGATTGGCTAGTTTGGGAGTTCATCTTACGGACTCTAATGAAGGAGGGGTAATTGTGCAAAATAGGGCCGAATCATCTCTTGTTGTGGAAGTCAAAGAGAAGCAATACAACGATCCACTTTTGGTGCAATTAAAGGAAGGGATTCAAGAACATAAGATTACGGTGTTTGCTCTTAGCATGGATTATGGTACACTAAGGTACCAAGGGCGACTATGTGTTTCGAATGTAGATGGTCTCCAGGAAAGGATCATGATCAAAGCTCGTGCTTCTAGGTATTCCGTGCATCCAGGTTCTACGAAGATGTATCACAACCTCAAGGAAATCTATTGGTGGAATGACATGAAAAGGAATGTGGCGGACTTTGTGGCAAGGTGTCCAAACTATCAACAAGTGAAGGCCGAACATCAACGGCCTGGTGGGTTAGAACAGAACATAAAAATTCCAATGTGGAAGTAGGAGATGATTAATATGGATTTGTGGGAGGATTACCACGCACTCCGCGCAAGTTTGACTCAATTTGGGTGATCGTGGACCGACTCACGAAATTAGCACATTTCTTGCCAGTTAAATCTACTGGCACAACGGAACAGTATGCTCAGTTGTACATCAAGGAAATAGTCAGGCTACATGGCACTCCAGTTTCTATCATTTCCGATCGAGGGGCTCAGTTCATGGCCAAATATTGGAGGAAAGTTCAGCAAGGTTTGGGTACTCAGGTGAATCTTAGTACAATTTTCCATCCACAGACCGACGGGCAAGCAGAGCGGACTATTCAGACACTTGAGGACATGTTGCATGCTTGTGTTCTTGATTTTAAGGGTAGCTGGGATGATCATTTGCCACTCATAGAGTTTGCTTATAACAACAACTTTCATGCAAGTATCCAGATGGCACCATTTGGGGCATTATATGGTAGGAGATATAGATCTCCCATTGGGTGGTTCAAGATTGGGGAAGCAGAGTTGATAGGGCCAGACCTTGTACATCATGCTATGGAAAAAGTTAAAATCATAAAGGAGCGATTGAAAACTGCTCATAGCCATCAAAAATCCTATTCGGATATTCGTCGCAGAGACTTAGAGTTCAAGGAAGATGATTGGGTATTCTTGAAGGTTTCCCCCATGAAGGGTCTTATGCAGTTTGGGAACAAGGGGAAATTGAGTCCGAGGTATGTCGGGCCGTACAAAATCATTCAGAGGATCGGTGAGGTGGTGTATAAGCTTGAGCTACCACCTGATATGTTATTAGTACACCCGGTATTCCATGTGTCTATGTTGAAAAAAGTAGTTGGAGATCCGTCACTCATTGTTCCGGTTGAGACCATTGAGGTTAATGAAGAATTGTCATATGAAGAGATTCCAGTTGCCATTCTTGATAGGCAAGTCCGAAGGTTGAGGAATAAATAAATTGCCTCCGTGAAAGTGTTATGGCGAACCCAGCAGGTTGAAGAGGCCAGGTGGGAGGCCGAGGAAGAGATGAAGAAGAAGTATCGTTACTTGTTTGAATAGTTGTGTAATCCTTTCTTTTATGGACCTGTCGCCTAAGAATTTTGCATCACTTGTTCAGTTAATGTAAAGGTGTTCCTTTTGATTATATGTTGTTTACATGAGGCCACGGTTTGTGTGGTCATGAGTTATGCTATGTCGTTGGGTTCTACACATGTTTGTAAGATGTGTTTCTAGGGCTCTCTGACAGGTGGATAGCCCTAGTTATAAACGAAACTCTCGCGAAAGATTTTGGAAATTTAGGGAGTTAGTCAAATTTGGGGCTGCTAGGGTGTGGTATGAAAACTGAGTTGCATAAGATGCTAATAACAGATTTTCACCCTTATTCGGGGAGGAACGATCCTAAGTGGGGGAGAATGTAAGGCCCCATAAAATTTTGCAAAAGAAAAAAAAATAATGTTAATAATGTTTCGTGGTGCCGAATTGGCTTTACGTGTTGTTTATTATAGAAATTCTTTGTTAAAACACATCCCATGGACCATTTTGAGCATATTTTCTGAAATTTTTAGAGTGAGAGAGAGGGTCCTAGAGGGACAAGTGATCTTCATCAAATTGTTCTTCAATTCTCACTTAAATCTTGAAGATTATCAAGAGAGGAACCTAGGTCTTCTTCCAAAGAGGTAAGATTCTATCACCCAAACTCTTGATTTCAAAATGTAACTAGAATGAGACATTAGTAAGGTAATTCATGGGGATGGGAGTGCTTACCTTTCATGCTTGTATCCTTGTAGTATGTGGGAAGATTGTGAGCTAATAATGGTAGAGAGTGGGTTGGGAAATGATGGAATCTTCTACAAAAGAGCCTTAAGACATTGATGCACATCTAGTGTTTGATAGTATGCTCAAATGAGCTAAAACCATGTTCATCTTCCTAATTTTTGGTTTAATTTTGTTATATTGCTTAAATAGATTGAAGTTGCTAATATTCCGGAACATCTTAGAGTTTTAAGAAGCTCAATTGAGGTATGTTGGCTAAATCTTCTTCTTCTTAGAATCGAACCCCACGGTGATCATGTAATTGGAGTAAGCCCTTGATCATTATAGAATTGTCGATTTCTAACGTATTTGTGGTGAAGGATGTAAGTTCAATATTTATTCTAAATACTTCATCATGTTATGTTGTCATTGAGTATGTGTTTAAAAATGTGGAATATGTGTTGGAATCGTTAAGACTTCATGTCAAGATCAAAATAAAGGTTGTTATGCCAAATTGTACGAAAAGCCTCTGTGTGCCTAAGATTCCCAAATTGCTCATATGTGAATTAAATGTCTTGAATGGGGAGCCTTATTGATTTTGATAATAATATTGAATGTGGAAAAAGGGGTCTGGAACTATGAAATACGGCCAAGTCCCAAGAATGACTTTTTAATCGTAATCACTATTGTCAATGAACCGAAAGTACATGAAAGAAGTACAATGTGAGATGATTGACTAAAAAAGGTAATGTATCAAATGAGATGGCCTAGCCGATCGGGCCGAGATCAGACTCCGTGTAAGAACACGGTGGTATTGTGAATGAAATTGTGGTAATGTCGCCAACGAGATGGCCTAGCCGATCGGGACGAGATCGGACTCCGTGTAAGAACATAGTGGTATTGTGAATGAAATTGTGGTAATATCTCCAACGAGATGGCCTAGCCGATCGGGCCGAGATCGGACTCCGTGTAAGAACACAGTGGTATTGTGAATGAAATTGATGTAATGTCTCCAATGAGGCGGCCTAGCCGATCGGGCCGATATTGGAATCCGTGTAAGAATACAGAGGTATTGTGAATTGCGGAACATCGGTACTAAAGGTCACCCAACCTAGTAATATGGAAATTGTCTTGAAATGGTATATGATCCTTAACTTGTTGTTTTACTATTATTTGAAGCCCTTATTGAATTCTTGACTGTTCCTCTTGTATTATTATTCATTCTATTGAGTTTGTTTTTGGCTATACATACTAGTGCTATTCGACGGTACTAACGTCCCTTTTTTTGGGGGCGCTGCGTCTTTGAATGGATGCAGGTGATTATATAGCAGACAGTGCGGCTCACAGATAGTGCTACATCCTCTTCTCAGCTGACTCGGTGAGCCCCATTTCATTCTGGGGTCATGTATTGTACCTTTTGTTATATTATGTTCACTTTTGAGGTATAGCCGGAGCCTTGTTGCTGGCACCATCTTTACTCTCTTTTGTATCTTTAGAGGCCCTGTAGACCCTATGTGGGTTGTATAAGGGTGTTGGGAATGCTAAACAAGCCATGTTGTGTTTGATCACTTGTTCCACTTGAACTTTAAGAAATGTGTATTTTGGGACTTAACAGTGCAATGACTAATGAAATGATTTAGGATTGTATGAATGAGACTCATACTATATAATTAATGAAATCATGTCTTCTCTTGATCATGGGTTAATTGGGTCGAAAGTATCTAACCAGCTTGCTTGACCAGGTTCACTCGATTGAGTGTCGGTCGTGCTTCCCGAGGATGGGGCGTAACATGAATAGTATGCTCGGACTGCCCGTCCGTATGAGGATGGAACGCTATGCTCAACTCAACCCGCATACCTAACTCACGCTGTACTGCGCTCCAGAAGTGCGAGGTGAACTACGTACCTCGATCAGAAATGATAGACACGGGCACACCGTTAAGACGAACGATCTCACGAATGTAAATCTCTGCCAACCGCTCCGAGGAATAGGTAACTACCACAGGAATGAAATGCGCTGACTTAGTGAGCCTGTCCACAATGACCCAAACTGCATCGAACTTCCTCTGAGTCCGTGGGAGTCTAACAACAAAATCCATAGTGATACGCTCCCACTCCCACTCAGGAATCTCTATCTTTTGAAGTAAACCACCAGGTCTCGGATGCTCACACTTTACCTGCTGGCAATTTAGACACCGAGCGACATACGCAACTATGTCTTTCTTCATTCGCCTCCACCAATAATGCTGTCGCAAGTCCTGATACATCTTGGTGGCGCCCTGATGAATATAGTACCGGGAACTGTGGGCCTCCTCATGAATCAACTCACGAAGTCCATCCACATTAGGCATACAAATACGGCCCTGCATCCTCAAAACTCTGTCATCTCCAATAGTAACCTGCTTGGCACCACCGTTCCGCACTGTGTCTCTAAGAACAAGCAGATGAGGATCGTCATACTGCCGATCTCTGATGTGCTCAACCAAAGAAGACCGAGCAACTGTACAAGCTAGAATACGGCTGGGCTCAGAAACATCCAACCTCATGAACTGATTGGCCAAGGTCTGGACATCCAATGCAAGCGGTCTCTCACCAATTGGAATATATGCAAGGCTACCCATACTAGCTGAATTTCTACTTAAAGCGTCGGCCACCACATTGGCCTTCCTGGGATGATACAAGATGGTGATATCATAGTCTTTCAATAGCTCCAACCACCTCCCCTGCCTCAAATTGAGCTCCTTTTGCTTGAACAAATACTGCAAGCTCCGATGATCCGTGAATACCTCACATGGCATGCCGTAAAGATAGTTCCTCCAAATCTTCAGCGCGTGAACAATGGCTGCCAGTTCTAGATCATGAACAGGGTAATTCTTCTCATGAACCTTCAGCTTCCGTGAAGCATATGCAATAACCTTGCCACCCTGCATAAATACCGTACCCAGACCAACACGAGATGTGTCACAATATACTGTATAAGATCCTGAACCTAAAGGTAACACCAATACCGATGTCGTAGTCAAACCTGTCTTGAGCTTCTGGAAGCTCGCCTCACACTCGTCTGACCACCTGAATAGAGCACCCTTCTGGGTCAATATGGTCAACGGGGCTGCTATGGATGAAAACCCCTCCACAAATCGACAGTAATAGCCCGCCAAGCCCAAGAAGCTCCTGTTCTCCGTAGCTGAAGTGGGTTTAGGCCAGTTCTGAACTGCCTCAATCTTCTTAGGATGTATGTGAATACCCTCTGCTGATACAACGTGACCCAAGAAAGCAACTGAACTCAACCAAAACTCGCATTTTGAGAACTTAGCATATAACTGGTTGTCTCTCAAAGTCTGAAGAACGATCCGAAGGTGCTGCTCATGCTCCTCTCAGTTGTGGGAGTAGATCAAGATATCATCAATAAACACAACCACAAAGGAATCCAAGTAGGGCTTGAACACCCGATTCATCAAATCCATGAATGCTGTTGGGGCATTTGTCAGCCCAAATGACATCACTAGAAACTCATAATGCCCATACCGAGTCCGAAAAGCTGTCTTAGGGACATCAAATGCCCTAATCCTCAACTGATGGTAGCCAGATCTCAAATCAATCTTCGAAAACACCTGGGCACCCTGAAGCTGATCAAATAAATCATCAATCCTCGGCAACTGATACTTGTTCTTGATGGTGACTTTGTTCAACTGCAGATAATCTATACATATCCTCATCAATCCATTTTTATTCTTCACAAACAAATCAGGTGCACCCCAGGGCGAGATACTAGGTCTAATGAAGCCCTTATCAAGCAAATCTTGCAACTGTTCCTTCAATTCCTTCAACTCTGGCGGCTCCATGCGGTATGGCAAAATGGAAATGGGCTAAGTGCTCGGAGCCAAATCAATGCCGAAATCAATATCTTTGTCAGGTGGCATCCCCGGTAGGTCTGCAAGAAACACCTCTTGAAACTCACGAACAACCGGCACTAAATCCATGGAAGGAACCTCCGCACTAGAATCGCGGACATAAGCCAAATAAGCTAGACACCCCTTCTCGACCATATGCCAATCCTTCACATAAGAGATAACCCTGTTGGTAGAATAGCCAAGAGTCCCTTTCCACTCTAATCGAGGCAACCCCTGCAAGGCTAAGGTCACTGTCTTGGCATGACAATCTAATATAGCATGATAGGGTGACAGCCAATCCATACCCAGTATGACATCAAAATCAACCATATCGAGAAGTAGAAGATCTGCACGAGTCTCAAGACTCCCAATGGTGACCACACACGAACGATAAACACGATCTACAACAATAGCATCCCCCACTGGCGTGGACACATACACAGGAGAACTTAAAGAATCACAGCGCACAACCAAATATGAAGCAAAATAGGATGACACATAGGAGTAAGTACATCCCAGTGATAACAGTACCTGTGATAACAACGTTAGATGACTCAGCCTCAAGCCTGGCTGGGAAAGTATAATACCGGGGCTGGGCCCCAACACTCTAAACTACGTCCCTGGGATGACCTCTAACTGGCTGGTCTCCACGTCTAACTGCCTGACCTCCACCTCTAACAGCCTGGCCTCTACCTCTAGCTGCATGACCCCTGCCTCTGGCTGGCTGAGTAGGTGGTGCAGCAACTGCTGCCGAAACCACGGCATGAGAACTCTGATGCTGTGAGCTACCCGTTGCCCGAGGGAAAAATCTAGCAATGTGCCTCGGATCACCACAAGTATAACATAACCTCGGCTGCTATGACTGCTGACCCTGAAACTGACCCTGTCGACTTAATTAACCACCCTGATAACTCTGGAGTGGAGGTGCACTAATAGGAGCTGGTGGTGCACTATAAGCTAGCTGGTCGGAATACGGCATATGAGGACCACGACTACCCGAGGAACCGTGGGATGTCTGGAGTGCTGAATGAAATGGCCTGGGAGGATGGCCTCTACCAAAAGTACCCCTGCCCCTAGATGAGGCACCGCTGAACTCACCGGAATGACGAGGTCTCTTGTCAGACCCCTGACCTCCCTGAGCAAGAACCATCTCGACTCGTCTAGCGACATTAGCAGCCGCCTGAAAAGAAATTTGACTCCCGGTCTCCTTAGCCATCTGCAATCTAATAGGCTGAGCAAGTCCATAAATAGACCTCCTCACCCTCTCTCTCTTGGTGGGAAGCAGACGAATAGCATAACGGGCCAAATCCACAAAACGGGTCTCATACTGAGTAACAGTCATACTGCCTTACTGGAGACGCTCAAACTGACGGCGACGCTCCTCTCTCAATGTGATAGGCAGAAACTTCTCTATGAAGAGCTGAGAGAACTGGTCCCAAGTAAGAGCAGGCGACCCAGCTGGTCTGGTCAACAAATAATCTCTCTACTATTTCTTGGCGGAACTAGTCATCTAAAATGCAGCAAAGTCGACCCCATTGGTATCCACTATACCCATGTTCCGTAGAACCTCGTGACAACTGTCAAGATACTCCTGGGGATCCTCTGAAGTAGCACCACTGAAATGAACAGGAAAGAGCTTGGTAAACCTGTCCAATCTCCACAAAGCCTCAGAAGACGTAGGTAACCCATCACCGGTCTATGGCACAACAACCGGCTGAACTACTCCGACTGGATGAGCTGCTGGAGCCTGATACTGGGGAGCTATCTTCTCCGGAGCGGGAGTAGTGGGAGTCTGGGCCCCTCCTCCAACCTGAGAGATGGCTGATGCCATGGGAAATGCGCCAGTCTGGGCCACACTCTCCATAAGGCCCACCAAACTGACCAAAGTGTCCTGAAGTACTGGGGTGGCAATGAACCCCTCCAGAACCTGAGTTGGCCCGGCAGGAACAGTCTGGGCTAGAACCTACTCGTCAAGCTCTATCTGAGGCTCCACTGCTGGGGCTGCTGCTCGGGTTCTAGGCTGAGCCCTGCCCCTCCCTCGACCTCTGGCACGACCTCGACCTTGACCTCTGCCCTTCATAGGAGCTGCCACTGGGGGGTCTGGCTGCTGCTCAGCTGAGGAAGCGGTACGTGTTCTCGCCATCTGCGAGAGAATAAGAGTAGAAGAGTTCAATCAGTATTGAGGAAACAACATCGCATGACAGAGAAGAATAGAAGTGAAATTTGTTCCTAAACTTCATAGCCTCTGGAAGATAAGCACATACGTCTCCGTACCGATCCTTCAGACTCTACTAAACTTGCTCATGAATCGTGAGACCTAGGAAACCTAGTGCTCTGATACCAACTTGTCACGACCCGGAATTTCCACCGTCGGGACTGTGATGGCGCCTAACATTTCACTTGCTAGGCAAACCAACGTTAGAAAAATCATTAAACTAATCTTATTTTATTCAGTAATTAACAACAATTAGCCAGGGTGAAATATAGTGAGGGCGGAATAATATAAAAACTGTACTAATTTCTACTACCCGGATCTGGAAACACAATTCACGAGCATTCTAGAATTAACTACAAGTAATAGTCTGAGAGAAATACAACTGTTTGAATGAAACAAAGAGTAAAACATAAAGGATAGATGGGGACTTCAAGGTCTGTGAACGCCGATAGATCTACCTTGAGTCTCCGGATAGCGGGTCCAACAACAAAAATCTCGATCAACCTGAGCTGGTACCAAAATCTGCATAGAAAGTGCAGAGTGCAGTATTAATACAACCGACCCCATGTACTGGTAAGTGTCGAGCCTAACCTCGATGAAGTAGTGACGAGGCTAAGGCAAGGCACCTACAAATCAACCTGAGCAATTTAATAGTATATATACAAATAACAGTAATGAAGAGCTAGACAGGAAATATCAGGAGGGGGAAACATGCTGGGGGAAATACGAGATAAAGAACTACAGCAGAATGATAACTGGAACAACCAATATACTATGAATCAACAGGAACATGAATACAATAAAGGAAAAATGCACGACATCACCTTTCGTGCTTTTACTCTCAATCTCACCATAAAATCAATAGAAACGGCACGACATCACCCTTCGTGCATTAATTCTCATATCATAGCACGGCATCACCTTTCGTGCATTAACACTCACAATATGGCACGACATCACCCTTCGTGCTTTTACACTCATAATATGGCACGACATCACCCTTCGTGCTTTTACACTCACAATATGGCACGACATCACCCTTCATGCTTTTACACTCTCCCTTACCACAATGCAATGCATAAATAACAACAGGGAGATAGAATAACAAGTACAAGCCTTAACTACAACATTTGGTTCCGCAATATCAATCTCAACTTTGAAATAAATGCTCAATCATCACCAGAAAATCCGTAGACATGATAAGAACGATCAATTTACTAACACTAGTCTAAACACGTAGCAATTAGGCATATGAAAGAGACAATATGAGAAAAATGGAAGAAACATGGAAAACAGGTAAATTGGAGGCGCATAAGTACTCGTCACCTCACATATACGCCACTCACATGAATTTCACATAACAAATAGTCTGAGGTTCCTAATTCCCTCATGTCAAAGTTAGACACAATACTTACCTCGCTCCGAAGGCCACTTAATACTCAATCACAACTTTTCCTTTAGACTTCACCTCCAAACCACTCGTATTTATTCAAAAATGACTCAATAATATCAAATATTGCTAAAGGAATCAATTACATTGCATAAATCTAGATTTCCCAAATTGTCCTCCAAAAAGTTAAAAATTAACCCCGGGTCCGCTTGGTCAAAACCCGAGGTTCGGACCAAAATCCATTTACCCATTCATCCCCGAGCCCAGGTATATAATTGGTTTTGGAATCCAACCTCAATTTGAGGTCTAAATCCCCAAATTTCCGAAATCCCTAGCTTCTACCCAAAACCCCTAATTCTACCCAAAACCCCTAATTCTACTACGAAAACTCTAGATTTTAGGTTGATAATTCATGAAATGTAATGGGTAATTGAAGGAAAATAGTTTATAATCACTTACCAATACTTTGGGGAAGAAAATGACTCTTGAAAATCGCCTCTAGCCCGTTTGGTTTTTGAGAAAATGAATTAATGGCCAATTCCCGTTTTTGGATTCTGTTTAAGTGCTGGGCGACAGTGTTCATCGCGATCGCGTCATCACAGTCGCGTTCGCGAAGAGCATCCTCCTAAGGACTTACGCGATCGCGGGAGGCACTATGCGTTCGCGAAGGCTTAGCCCGCCTCACCTTCGCGTTCGCAAGACAGGTCTCGCGTTCTTATTGAGTTATCCCAGGTCCCCTGCACAGCCTAGCTAAAGCTACACATTCGCGTTCGACGGGTCGCGTTCGCGTAGAGCAACTCCCCCCAATGCTCTGCGTTCGCGACCATGGTCTTATGTTCGCATAGAGTAAAATCCTCCCCAGCCCAGTTTCCCCTTCGCGATAGCGAGAGTGACTACGCGATCACGAAGCACAACATAGCAGACACCAGATACAACATAGACACCAGATTTTCCAAGTCTAAAACATCTCGTAGCCTATCTGAAACTCACCCGAGCCCTCGGGGCTCCAAACCAAACATGCACACAAGTCTAAAAATATCATACGAACTTGCTCGCGCGATCAAATCGCCAAAATAATACCTAGAACTACGAATTTAACACCAAATCGAATGAAATTTTCAAGAAAGCTTTAAAATTCCTATTTTCACAACCGGACATCTGAATCACGTCAAACCAACTCCGTTTCTCACCAAATTTCACAGATAAATCATAAATATTATATTGGACCTATACCGAGCTCCGAAACCAAAATACGGACCCGGTATCAACAAGGCCAAACATCATCCAATTCTCAAAAACAATTAATATTCAGACTTTTAATTTTCATCAAAAAATCATAACTCGAGCTAAGGATCTCCGAATTCGATTTCGGGCATACGCCCAGGTCCCATAATTTGATACGGACCCACCGGGATCATCAAAATATGGATCCGGTCCTGTTTACCAAAAATATTAACCGAAATCAACTAAAATCAACTTTTAAGGCAAAAATTCTTATTTTCATCAATTTTTAACATAAAAAATTTCCGAAAATACGCCCGGGCTGTGCACGCAAATTGAGGAGGGTAAAAATGAGATTTTAAGGCTTAAGAGCACAGAATCGAGTTCTAAAATAATAGATGAGAGTCCATACATAACTACTAATTATGCTATTATTCGGGTAGTCTATGACCCATATCATGCTGTACTTGCAATGTTTGCCCCTACTTGATAAATTAATTGCTTAGGTCATATTGAAATTTGATAAAAGAATTGTAAAAGGTTAAATTTTACTTACTCGAAGTTGTAAATGGGACACTTGACTGTTATTGAGAATTTGTGTTTCTTTGAAGTACTTTCTATTTGTGGAGTGGGCCGAACGCTTCGGTAGCAGATAGATGCATCTATGGTTCATGCACTCAGTTGCTTTCATGTTATTTATTTAAATTCTGTTATTTCTTAAATCTTTTAAGTCAAAGAAGGTTTAATTACTTGGGAAAATCTTTTACAAAGAGAAATCACATAGTTGCTCATTGTTGGCTCGCCTAGCGGCGGAGTTGGGCGCCATCACAGCATATAATAGAATTGGGTCGTGACACATTCCAATTTAGAAAGTAGAAGATAAGACTTATTTGAATTTGAGATGAGATTTTTCTTTTTTAAAATATGATATTAAAAATCATATTTTAGAATATGAGCAATAGAGTTAAAGTTACTATTGAAATATTGTTTAATTTTATCTGTACTATATTAAAATAAGTATCGTATAAATATATATTAAATTCAAACAAGCTAATGAAATGCCACAAGACAAGATAATAATATTAAGTATAGAATAATACAATAGAAAAACAAGGAACAAATAGAGAAAAAATAAAAAAATATTATAATAAAGAAAAAGAAAGGATGAAACATATTTAAATTTTAGGTGAGAAACTTCTTTTACCTATTATGATAAGAAAGGTATTTGTGGATAAAACTACATAATTCAAGTCAAATAGATAAAATAAAAATAAAAATATTAAATATTAAAAATAAATTGAAAATAATGTGAGATATTTATATAAAAAAGAATTGTTTAGAAAATAAAATAATACAATACTTAAATTTATTATAGACAAATTTCAGTAATTTAAAAATTCTAAGAATTTTTTTAAAATAAAAAATATATTTATTTCAAGATTAAAAAAATTATATATCTATCAATATTATATTAGAAGATAGTAGTGGATGCTGATTTTAGAGAAAGTGGCTAGTTAATGAAAAGCCACATGAAGGATGATAATACTATTTATCAGATAACGTAATAACAAAATCAAGGAAAATAATTAAAAACTCAATATTAAAAATGAAAGGGAAAAACTATTTTAACTTGAGATTAGAAAGTTTTTAAAATTATGATGAGAACACGCAACATATGAATATGACACAAAATTAAAGTCTTACTAGATAAAGAAAACAATAACAACAAATTAAAAATTTAAAAATAGAAAATAAATATCTAATGTAGGTAATTTTATGTAACGAATAATATCTATGAAAGTTCTTTCGAGACCTCTCATAGCTTCATTAGATGTTATATGACTTAGCGTGCGTTGTCCGTATTATTTTCAAAAAGTTTTTACATGAATATTTAAAGGAAATATAATTTTTGGCTTTAAAAATAACTTGAGTTGATCACGATCAATTTTCTTAGTAAACGACCTTGGATCGGTGTTTTAATGATTCCGTTAGGTTTGTATGATATTTTTTGACTTATACGCACGTATGGATGGGGTCCGGGATGAATCGAGCGCGGTTCGGCGTATTATGTGAAAGATTGTGGAAAATGAGTTTTCAAGTTGAAATCTTGAGTTTTGATGATCGATTTTCTTTATTTGATGATTTTAGGTAGCGAGAAAGTTTATATGATGTTATTACACTTGTGTGCATGCTCAGTTTGGAGCCCGAGGGGCTCAAGTGAGTTTTGGATTGGTTACGAATCTTTCAGGTTTTTCTTCTAGTGCACAGTGCTTCGCGAGCGTGAAGGCTCTCTCGCGATCACGAAGGAGAATTTTGGCTGGGGGATGGTTACTTTTCGCGAACGTGCCAGGTATGTCGCGAACGCGAAGCCTTGGGAGGATTACCTTTCGCGAATGCGACTCACCCCTCGCGAACGCAATGCTTTGTGAGGTCTGGGAAGGCATGGGATGGTCTTCATCGCGATCGCGGACCCTGGGACGCGAACGCGAAGGCGTGGCTGGGGAATAGACTTCGCGAACGTGATGGAGATTTCGCGAACGTGATGGAGATTTCGCGAACGCGAAGGCTAATGGGCCAGTGCACATCGCGAACGCGTCAGGTGGTTCACGAACACGAAGAACACCTGACGTCCCAGTTATTTAAAAGCTAAAAGTCGGGATTTAATCGTTCATCACCATTTTTGAAAGCTAGATCTCAGCCTAGAGAGGATTTTAAAGAGATTTTCATCCCAACTTCATTGGTTAGTAAATTTTAACTAGTTTTGATGTATTTCCATAATCACCCATTGATTTTAACCCTTAATCAATGAAATTCATGGTAGAAATTAGGGGTTTTTGGTTGAAATTATGAATTTTATAAAATTGAGATGTAGACCGCAAATTATCAAATTGAGGTCGGATTTCAAAATAAATCACATAACCAGGTTCGGGGGTGAATGGGTAATCAGGTTTGGTCCGAATCTCGAATTTTGACCGAACGGACCCATGGTTAACTTTTGTTGACTTTTTTCAATTTCATTAAAGATTCAATCTTTTTCACTCGTGGGTAGTTTCTAAAGCTTATTTTGAATTATTTGAACTATATTTGGCTAGATTTGATTGGTTTGGAGGCTAATCTAAAGGAAAAGTCGTGGTTGATCATTGAGTTATTTGCGGGAAGAGGTACGTATCATGATTAACCTTGACTTGAGGGAATTAAGACTTGATTGGTTTATTTACTACTTGATTTATGTGTGGGGGCGACATACATATAAGGTAATGAGAGTATATACGTGGTCGCGGGTTAAGCACGAGGGTTGGGATATTTATTTGTTGTCTTAAATTATTTCATGCTTTCATTTAATCCATGTTATTACTTGTTAAATTCTCTAATTGTTACTTGCCCTTACGTGTTAAATTCATGCCTTAATTTGCTAATTATTTCCATGTATCAGTGTCTTCATTTATTGACTATCTTTACTTACTTTTTTGACCTTGTATGTTATTATATAGCTACTTTTATCCGCTTTATATATTTAATTATGTAATTCTTTTATTGTGTTTTATTTGAGATACGCCGTAATTGGTTGTAGATGTACGTTTATATTATTATTGTATGGGATTGGGTTACATGCCACAATGATATATATACACACACACACACACACACATACATATATATATATATATATATATATATATATATATATATATATATATATATATTTGTGGATCGAGTTATGTACCACAACGAATGTTGGTATTACTGTTTGGGATCGGGCTACACGCCGCCATAATATTTGTATATATTTATGGATCGGGTTGTACACTGCAACAGAGAAGACATGTTATATATATATTTGTGGATTGGGTTGCGCGTCACAACGGAGAAGGCATATTTAACTGCTTTGAGCTTTTATTTTCCGTATCCATGTGGTATTGAGAAAAATTGAGCTTTGATGTTATTCTGGGGCCCTTTGTTAGGTATTTCATGTTCCAGTTGCTATGTTATACTTGTTTTCTTTGTTTTATCGTTATTTCATTATATTCGTACAGGTTTATAGTGAGTGCCTTGTTATAGCCTCGTCACTACTTCATCGAAGTTAGGCTCGACACTTATGAGATACATGGGGTCGTACAACCGACCCAATGTACTCAATAGATAACATAACTAACCTTGGGCTGAAAGCAATGACGGGCCCAGAAGATTATAGTCAGAGTCCAATTTAATGACAACACATGTTTAATGATGACAGAAACAATAAACAACTCAGAGAAAATATGATAATCAGCTCGTTCATATTACAGAAATTTAGACATGCTTTCAAGTTCAACAATTAAAGCCTAACACTGATAGGAACATGTCAATTACAGTCAATATGAGGAATGGTACATCTCTATACCTAGATGTCAGATATGCATGTCAAATAAATGATTTTACGGTGATATCCCCAAGTACTCATACTTATAGAAATACTTAATCTACATGCCAAATGCCCACACAATCCACACACAATCACTCAGCATTGTACGGGTGCCTGGCATCAATGCCCCTCACCAAAGCATGTGTATATATATAACTGTGCCTGCGCTCATTGCTGGTATGTCAGACTCCGGAAAGGCGGATCCTGCCCAAGCGCTAATATAAAGCCAATAAGGCCTGCTGCGGCGTGCAGCCCGATCCACATAATAATAATAGTAAAGCCAATATGGCCTGTTGCGGCGTGAAACCCAATCCACAATAACACTCATAACTCGGCTCTCATGCCTGACTCAGTCATCAATCTCTCAAGTCTCTAGGGCTCACAATCTCGTACCACTCAGCCCAAGCAATGAGAATATGTGATGTAACAGTGAATGATACACAGAGACTGAGATATGATATGTAAATAAAGAATCATGACTAAATATATAATTACAATTAGAGTAGAAAACTCAAAACAATTGAAATAACCTCAATAGGTCTCAACCGAATAAGCACATAGCCTAAGAATTATTTCTAGCATGAATCACATCTTATTTACACTAACAAGTAAGAACTACATGTATAAACCAAGACTAGAGAACAACACAATACAAGAGAACCAACCCGAATCATGATTACTACGGTGCACACCTACACGCCCGTCACCTAGCATATGCGTCACCCCAACAAAACACAATTAACATGCTTTTCAAGGGTAGATACCCTCAATTCCATATTTATAAATGTTACTTACCGCAAAGCGCTCAACTCAATGCTCCAACAAAGCCTTGCCATGCGAATCAGCCTCCGAATGACTCGAATCTAGCCAAAGAAACTTAATTCCATCAATAATAGTTATAGGAAACAATTCCAAAAGATAAAGCTAAGGTTTTTAATAAAAATCGGAAAGTCAACAAGAAAAGTCAACCCCGGGCCCACACCTTGAAACCCGACAAAATTCACAAATTCTGAATACTCATTCGATAACGAGTCCAACCATACCAAAATCATCCAATTCCAACAACAAATCGACCCTTCGATCCCCAAATCTCACTCTCCAATACATAGTCCAAAAATTCCCAAATTTTAACTCAAACACACATAATCTAGGTTTAAAAATCAATGGGTAAACAATATTTAATAATAAAAGTGATGAATATTCACTTACCTCTTCAATTATAGTGAAAGCTGCTCCAAATATTTCCCTTAGCCGAATTCTATAACTGCAAAAATGAGAATAATACCAAACCCTTCAACTTTATAAAATCTGCCAGTGAAATCGCACCTGCGATCACTATTTCCTCTTCTGCGGTCCAAACCTCATACCTGCAAGATTCAATTATGTCCCAGCTACGCGCACCTGTGAGGTCGCTTCTACAACTACAACTCCGCATCTGCGGACCATAGGCCCTCGACCAATTTCGCTTCTGCGAACAACAAGCGCATCTGCGCTTCCACAAATGCGGCTCCCCATCCGTATCTGTAACCACTGCCAAGCCCAGCTTCATCACTTCTGCGATCCCATGCATGCATTTGTGACCTCGCAAGTGCGATAAATCCTCGCATATGTGCATCTTCCCATCTCTAGATACATCCTGCATCTGCGCATATGTGGCTGCTTCTGTGGCTCCACACCTGCAGCCAAAACCTAGCAGGTGCGGTTACACCGGACCTGAAGCTTCGGCATTTCCTTAAGTCCAAATCTCATTCCGATTTCAATCTGAATCACACCCGAGGTCCCCGGGACTCCATCCAAACATACCAAAACATCATAAAACATGATACAAACTTAGTCGAAGTCTCAAATCACATCTCACACCGACAAAATCACGAATTGCACCCTAATTCAAGCCTATTGAAACTAATGAACTTCCAACTTCTAAAACTAACGCCGAATCATATAAAACCAACTCCTTTGACCTCAAAGTTTGCACACAAGGACACAACGGACCTACTCCAACTTTCGGAACCGAAATCCGAACCCGATATCAACAAAGTCAACTCTCGATCAAACCTCTCACCCTTCCAAACCTTTAACTTTCTAACGTTCGCCAAAAGCCTCAAACCAACCTCCGGACCTCCAAATCAATATTCGGAAATACGCCTAAGTCCAAAATCACCATACAAAGCTATCAGGACCATCAAAACTCCATTTTGGAGTCGTCTACACAAAAGTCAAACTCCCATGAATTCTTTCAACTTAGGCTTCCAACGTTGGGACTAAGTGTCCCAATTCACTCCGAAACTTTTTTGGAACCAATCTAACTACCCCAGCAAGTCACATAACTACAAATGAGCATAGAACAAGCGATAAATAGGGGAACTAGGCTACAATACACAAAACGACTGACATGGTCATTACATTCTCCCTCTCTTAAACAAACGTTCGTCCTCGACTGGTCTAGAATCATACCTGGAGTCTCAAATAGGTGTGGATATCTCCTCCGCATCCCCCGCTCGGTCTCCCAAGTAGCCTCCTTCGCTGGCTCACCTCTCCATTGAACTTTCACTGAAGTTATATTCTTTGATCTCAACAATCGAACCTGCCGATCCAAAATGGCCACCGACTGCACATCATAAGTCAAATCCCCATCAAACTGAACCGTGCTGAAATCCAAAACATGAGACGGATCACCATAATACTTCCGGAGCATAGAAACATGAAACACTGGGTGAACACCCGATAGACTAGGTGGCAATGCAAGCTTGTAGGCCACCTCTCCAATCCTCTCAAGCACCTCAAAAGGGCCAATATATCGAGGGCTCAACTTGCCTTCTTCCCGAACCTCATCACACCCTTCATGGGTGAAACTCTAAGCAATACCATCTCTCCCACCATATATGCAACATCACAAACCTTCCAATCAGCGTAACCCTTTTGTCTAGACTGTACTGTACGAAGTCGATCCTGAATCAACTTGACTTTCTCCTAGGCATCCGAAACCAAATAAGTGCCCAACAATATAGCCTCTCCCGGCTCAAACCAACCAATTGGAAAATGACATCGCCTCCCATATAATGCCTCATAAGTAGCCATCTAAACACTCGATTGGTAGCTGTTGTTGTAGGCAAACATCGCAAACAATAGAAACTGATCCTAAGAATGAAATCCATAACGCAGGCACGTAGCATATCCTCCAAGATCTAAATGGTGTGCTCGGACTGTCCGTCCGTCTGGGGGTGGAATGTTGTACTCAACTCAGCCCGTGTGCACAACTCTCGTTGGATTACTCTCCAAAACTATGATATGAACAGTATGCCTTGATCGAAAATAATGGATACTGGCACACCATAAAGACAAATAATCTCACGGATATAGATCTGAGCCAACCGCTCTGAAGAATAGGTAGTCACACCTAGAATAAAATGTGCACAGTTGGTCAGTATATCCACAATAACCCACACTGTGTCGAATTTCTTCAAAGTTCATGGGAGCCCAACTACGAAATCCATTGTAATACGCTCCCACTTCCACTCGATAATCTCAAGTCTCTCAAGAAAACCGCCTGGCCTCTAATGCTCGTAGTTCACCTACTGACAGATCAAACATCGAGCCACATACTCGATTATATCTTTCTTCATTCTTCTTAATCAATACTGTTGTGTCAAGTCCTGATACATCTTGGCGGCACCCGGATGAATGTAATACTACGAACTGTGGGCCTCTTCAAGAATCAACTCACGCAATCTATCAACACAAATCCAACCCTACATCTGTAACACCCCATCATCTCCAATAGAAACCTCCTTAGCATCACCGTGCTACACCGTGTCCTTGAGGAAAAGCAAATGGGGGTCATCATACTGACGTGCTATGATGCGCTCATACAAAGAAGACCGAGAAACCACGCAAGCAAGAACCCGGCTAGGCTCTAAAACATCTAACCTCATAAACTGATTGGCCAAAGTCTGAACATCTAATGCTAGCGGTCTCTCACCAACTGGAATATATGCAAGGCTACACATACTCACAACTTTTCTACTCAAGGCGTCGGCCACCACATTGGCCTTCACGGGATGATACAAAATGGTGATTTCATAGTCTTTTAACAGCTCCA
This sequence comes from Nicotiana tomentosiformis, assembly GCF_000390325.3. NCBI lineage: Eukaryota > Viridiplantae > Streptophyta > Magnoliopsida > Solanales > Solanaceae > Nicotiana > Nicotiana tomentosiformis. The sequence goes on from NC_090822.1 coordinate 44,037,753, forward strand.
ACGACCTCCGCTTCCTCAACTTTAGATTCTTCTACTTAAACAAGTGTTGTAGACTCCGATGATCTGTAAATACCTCACAAGACACACCGTAGAGATGATGCCTCCAAACATTCAATCCGTGAAAAATGGGTGCCAACTCTAGATCATGAACGGGGTAGTTCATCTCATGGGGCTTCAACTAGTATGAATCATAAGCAATCACTCTACCCTCCTGCATCAAGACACACCCAATACCAATCCGCGAAGCACCATAATAAGTTGTATATGAACTCGATGCTGAAGGCAAAACTAAACCTGGAGTTGTGGTGAAGGCAGTCTTGAGCTTCTGAAAGCTCTCATCACACTCAACAGACAACCAGAGTAAGGCACCCTTCTGGGTAAATCTAGTCAAAGGTGCAGCAATGGATGAGAGACCCTCCACAAAACGGCGATAATATCCGACCAAGCCAAGAAAACTCCGAATCTCAGTAGCTAAAGATGATCTAGGCCAACTTTTAACTACCACAATCTTCTTCGGATCTGCCTTGATTCCCTCACTGGACACCACGTGCCCCAAGAATTCCACAAAATCAAGCCAAAACTCACACTTGGAGAATTTAGCGTATAACTTCTTCTCCCTCAACATATGGAGTAAAATCCACAGATGCTGCTCATGCTCTTCCTGGCTACGTGAGTACACCAATATGTCGCCAATGAACACGATAACAAATAAATAAAGATATGGCTGGAATACACTGTTCATCAGATGCATAAATGTTACTGGGGGATTAGTCAGCTCAAAAGACATCACAAGAAACTTGTAGTGACCATAGTGGGTCCTGAATGTCGTCTTCAGAATATCAAAATCACGAATCTTCAGCTAATGATACCCAGACCTCAAATCAATCTTTAAAAACACTCTAGCTCCCTGAAGCTAGTAAAATAAGTCATCAATATGCGGTAGGGGGGGGGGTACTTGTTCTTAATTGTAACTCTATTTAACTGCCTGTAATTGATGCACATCCGCATAGTACCATCCTTCTTTTTCACAAATAGAACCGGTGCACCCTAAGGCGGCACACCGGGTCTAATGAATCCCTTATAAAGTAGCTCCTAAAGTTATTCTTTCAATTCATTCAACTTTGCTAGTGCTATATGATATGGAGGAATAGAGATGGGCTGAGTGCCTGGCACCAAGTTAATACAAAAATCAATATCCCTGTCAGTTGGCATCCTCGGTAGGTCTGCAGGAAACACAATCGAAAAGTTTCTCGCTACCAGAACAGATTCAATGGTAGGAGTATCAATACTAACATTCCTCACAAAGGACAAATATGCCAAACATCCCTTCTCAACCATCCGTTGAGCCTTCAAGTATGAAATCACTCTACCTGATCGACCTCCCCATCTAGGGCGATCTGGAACTACTTGAGTCCCACCCCGAGTTGGCTGAGCACGGGATGAACTCTGAGCTAGAAGGGCACTGAAAGATGACTGACCCAGACGAGCAATGTATGAACCATGACTAGCTGGTGCACCAAGATGAATCGGACGATCTATCTAAGCGGGCCTATAAGGACGACCCCTGCTGTGATGAGACTGACCTCCAAACAAGGTACCACTGAAACCACCTGAAAGACGAGGCCTCTTGCCCTCTCGCTCCTCGCACTCAAGCCTGTGAACCGACTCCAAGCGCTTATAAATCTCGACCACCAAGTAAAACCTAACATCTATCTCAGCCTCTCGAGCCAAACTGAAGCGCAAGCCATAGTTGAGGCCATCAATGAACCTCCTGATTCTCTCTCTCTGTAGGAACCAACCACACTGCATGATGGGCCAGCTATTCAAACCTCATCTCATAATGAGTCACTGTCATACCTTTTTGGGGTAGCTACACAAACTGCCTACGCAAATCCTCTCCACGAGTTGGGGGAACAAACTTCTCTAAGAAGAGAACTGAGAACTCATGCCACGTAAGTGGTGTTGCGCCGACTGGCCTACTCAACTCATAAGCCTGCCACCATCTGTAGGCTGCCTCTGTTTGCTAAAATGTAGTGAATACAACCCCATTGGTCTCCAAGGCACTCGTTGTCATGCCCCAAAATCGGGGAACGTGACCGGCGCTCAATCGAGTAAACCCGACCGAGCAAGCCTGTTAAATTTCCTTCTACCCAACTCATCCATGAATGGAGATAATACATATTTTCATTAATTAGACAAAAAGGTGTCCATGTCCACAATACTAATTCATTACCAATAGTTCCATCATTTTTAACGTCTTAAATAGAACAAGTAATACAACCACAACATAACATAGTCTGTCTTTCCCAGCACCAATACACAACCCACACTATGTCTATGGAGCCTCTAAAATACCAAAGAGTACAATGATAGTGCCGGCTATAAGGCTCCGGCTATACCTCAAAATACGATAATACATACAAAACAAAAGATGGACAACCCCGTAATGAGATGGGGCTCACCAAGTCAGCTGGGAAGAATGAGCACCGCTATCACAGGTCAATATCCTCCGCTGTGGAACCACCTGCATCCATTAAAGATGCAGCACCCCTGACAAAAGGGACATTAGTACATGTCGAATAGTACTAGTATGAAAACCAAACACTAATTAAAGAATTCGAAAATACAATATAAATATGATGAACCAAGGCGACAATAGAATAACATAGTTAACCGTTTAAACCAAAGCAAGCTTTTCAAGAGCTGTCATTAACATTTATAGAACTTAAGAGAGATACGCTATAACCATTCCCACACAAAGCGGCCCCGCTGCCTTACCCTAATGTATGCGGGTGGAGGTGTAAACACAATACCAAAACTCTAATAAAGCGGCCCTGCCGCCTCACCCCAATGTATGTGGGTGGAGGTATAACCACAGTACCAAAAACCTACACAAAGCGGCTATGCCGCCTCACCCTAATACATGCGGGTGGAAATGCATCAACGATACCAATACCTACACAAAACGGTCATGCCGCCTCACCCCAATATATATGTGTGGGTGGTGGTGCAACAACAATACCAAAATCATAGACAAAGCGGCTCTTCCGCCTCACCCCAATATATGCCGGTGGAGGTGTAACCCCAATCACAATCTCTAGTTTGGAACACATCCTCAATTTAAAATACAATATGATAAGAGCACTTGAAACATGAATTGAACAAATATCTTTGTCACAAAACCTATTCGTAATACTCAACTTGTAATAAATATCTTGGAACTTACAAGGATATTTGGGTTCCAATTCTTAAAGAAGAGTTTAGCCAACATACCTCAATGGAGCTTTCTTAAACTCTAAAATATTCTGGAATTCTTAGACACTTCAATCTATTTTAGAAATAAAACAAATTGAACAAAAACTAGGAAGATGCTCATGGTTCTAGCTCATTTGAGCATTTTATCAAACACTAGGTATGCATTAAGGTTTCAAGGTCCTTTTATGGAGGATTCCATCATCCCACAACCTAATCTTTACCATTTTTAGCTCAACAATCTTCCTACACCCTTTGATAACACATGCATGTAAAATAAACAACTCTCATGCCCAAAAAGTATCTTGCTAATTACCCATTTCTAGACAAAATTCAAAATTGAAGGTTAGGGTGTAGAAACTTACCTCTAGGATGAAGACCTAGTGAGTTTCGATTCTTAATCTTCCAAAATTTGAGCAAGAATTGAAGAACAATTATTGAGGAACACCTTCTCACTCTAGGGCACACTCTCTCACTCTAAAATGTCAGATTTTAGCTCAGAAATGGCCCAAAGAGTCTATTTAATGAAGTAGGGTCGGGTTTTAAAAACCTAAGCATGAAGCTCCGGAACAAGGTCTGCGATCGCATAATCGATAAGCGGACCGCATATCGGCCGCATAATTGGTGTCCAAAACTGGCAAAAATCTGCCTAGGTCTGCGGTCACTATGCGGCCCGCAGACGTGTTTTGCGGTCACATAGTTAACCGTAGAACAGTTCTGCGGTCGCATAGCCGACTGCAGAATGGCATCCAAAACTGCCCCTCTTCTTCCTCAATCTGTGGCCATTATGCGGGCCGTAGAGTCATTCTTGCGTCGCATAATGGACCGCAGAAACACATTTCTCTGCCAAAATATTTTCCTTTATCGCTTAGTACATTGTTCAACCCCAAAAGTACGTGATACAATCCTCAAATACGTAAGCCCAATCCGGCACCACGAAACATTAGATTTATTTTTGCAAAATATTATAGGGCCTTACACTCGTTGTGAGAAGGATCCGCTAGCACTGTCTATAAAATCCTGAGCATTCTCCAGCTCTGACCCACTTAATTCTGGAGGCATAAACCTCCCAAACTGCTCTAATCTCTTCTACTCCTCATCACTCATAGGTTTCCCATGTAGCATCCTAATTATAGATGTGGTCGACAACACACCGATAATAAGGACTTTACTAGACATGGCTACGAGACATCCTAGGACACTTTAAAACCTTAGGCTCTGATACCAAGTTTGTCACGCCCCAAAACCGGGGAGCACGACCGGCGCTCAACCGAGTGAACCCGACCGAGCAAGCCTGTTAGATTTCCTTTTACCCAACTCATCCATGAATGGAGATAATACATATTTTCACTAATTAGACAAAAAAGTGTCCATGTCCACATTACCAATAGTTCCATCATTTTTAAGGTCTTTAATAGAACAAGTAATACAACCACAACATAACATAGTTTGTCTTTCCCAGCACCAATACACAACCCACACTATGTCTACGGAGCCTCTAAAATACCAAAGAGTACAATGATAGTGCCAGCAACAAGGCTCCGACTATACCTCAATATACGATAACACATACGAAATAAAAGATGCACAACCCCGGAATGAGATGGGGCTCACCAAGTCAGCTGGGAAGAATGAGCACCGCTATCACAGGTCAATATCCTCTGCTGTGGAACCTCCTGCATCCATTAAAGATGCAGCGCTCCCGGCAAAAGGGACGTTAGTATATGTCGAATAGTACTAGTATGAAAACCAAGCACCAATTAAAGAATTCATAAATACATTATAAATATGGTGAACCAGGGCGACAATAGAATAACATAGTTAACCGTTTAAACCATAGCAAGCTTATCAAGAGATGTCATTAACATTTATAGAATTTAAGATGAGATCCGCTGTAACCATTCCCGCACAAAGAGGCCCCGCCGCCTCACCCCAATGTATGCAGGTGGAGGTGTAAACATAATACCAAAACTGTACTAAAGCGGCCCTGCCGCCTCACCCCAATGTATGCGGGTGGAGGTATAACCACAGTACCAAAAACCTACATAAAGCGGCTATGCCGCCTCACTACAATACATGCGGGTGGAGATGTATCAATGATAATAATACCTACACAAAGAGGTCATGCCGCCTCACCCCAATATGTATATGTGGGTGGTGGTGCAACAACAATACCAAAATCATACACATAGCGGCTCTTCCGCCTCACCCCAATATATGCGGGTAAAGGTGTAACCCCAATCACAATCTCTAGTTTGGAACACATCCTCAATTTATAATACAATATGACAAGAGCATTTGAAACAGGAATTGAACATATATCTTTGTCAAAAAACTAATTCGGAATACTCAACTTGTAATAAATATCTTAGAACTTACAAGGATATTTGGGTTTCAATTCTTAAAGAAGAGTTTAGCCAACATACCTCAATGGAGCTTCCTTAAACTCTAAAATATTTTGGAATTCTTAGCAACATCAATCTATTTTAGAAATATAACAAATTGAACCAAAACTAGGAAGATGCTTATGGTTCTAGCTCATTTGAGCATTTTATCAAACACTAGGTATGCATTAAGGTTTCAAGGTCCTTTTATGGAGGATTCCATCATCCCACAACCTAATCTTTACCATTTTTAGCTCAACAATCTTCCTACACCTTTTGATAACACGTGCATGTAAAATAAACAACTCTCATGCCCAAAGAGTATCTTACTAATTACCCATTTCTAGACAAAATTCGAAATTGAGGGTTAGGATGTAGAATCTTATCTCTAGGATGAAGACCTAGTGAGTTTCCCTTCTTAATCTTCCAAAACTTGAGCAAGAATTGAAGAACAATTATTGAGGAACACCTTCTCACTCTAGGGCACTCTGTCTCACTCTAAAATGTCAGATATTAGCTCAGAAATGGCCCAAAGTGTGTATTAATGACGTAGGGTCGGGTTTTAAAAAACCCATAAATGAAGCTCCGGAACAAGGTCTGCGATCGCATAATCGATATGCGAACCGCATATCGGCCACATAATTGGTGTCCAAAACTAGCAAAAATGTGCCTGGGTCTGTGGTCAGTATTCGGCCCGCAGACCTGTTCTGCGGTCGCATAGTGAACCGCAGAACAGTTCTGTTGTCGCATAGTCGATCGCAAAATGGCATCCAAAACTGCCCCTCTTCGTCCTCAATTTGCGGCCATTATGCGGTCCGCAGAGTGATTCTGCGGTCGCATAATGGACCACAAAAAAAGCATTTCTCTGCCAAAAAGTTTCCCTTTATCCCTTAGTGTATTGTTCAACCTTAAAAGTCTGAGATATAATCCTCAAACACGTAAGCCCAATCCGGCACCGCAAAACATTATATTTCTTTTTGAAAATTTTTACGGGGCCTTACACTCGTTGTGCGAATGATCCGCTGGCATATGTCTATAAAATTCTGAGCATTCTCCGGCTCTGTCCCACTTAACTCTAGAGGCTTAAACCTCCCAAACTGCTCTAATATCTTCTGCTCCTCATCACTCATAGGTGGCCTATGTAGCATCCTAATTATAGATGTGGTCGACAACACACCGATAATAAGGACGCTATTAGACATAGCTCCGAGACATCCTAGGACACTTTAAAACCTTAGGCTCTAATACCAAGTTTGTCACGGCCCAAAATCGGGGAGCGCGACCGGCGCTCAACCGAGTGAACCCGACCGAGCAAGCCTGTTAGATTTCCTTCTAACATACTCATCCATGAATGGAGATAATACATATTTTCATTAATTAGACAAAAAGGTGTCCATGTCCACAATATCAATTCATTACCAATAGTTCCATCATTTTTAAGGTCTTAAATTGAACAAGTAATACAACCACAACATAACATACTTTGTCTTTCCCAACACCAATACACAACCCACACTATGTCTACGTAGCCTCTAAAATACCAAAGAGTACAATGATAGTGCTGGCAACAAGGCTCCGGCTATACCTCAAAATACGATAACACATACGAAACAAAAGATGCACAACCACGGAATGAGATGGGGCTCACCAAGTCAGCTGGGAAGAATGAGCACCGCTATCACTGGACAATACCCTCCACTGTGGAACCACCTGCACCCATTAAAGATGCAACGCCTCCACCAAAAGGGAAATTAGTACATGTCGAATAGTACTAGTATGAAAACCAAACACAAATTAAAGAATTCGGAAATACAATATAAATATGATGAACCAGGGCGACAATAGAATAACATAGTTAAACGTTTAAACCAAATCAAGCTTATCAAGAGCTGTCATTAACATTTATAGAATTTAAGATGAGATCCGCTGTAACCATTCCCACACAAAGTGGCCCCGCCGCCTCACCCCAATGTATGCGAGTGGAGGTCTAAACACAATACCAAAACTCTACTAAAGCGGCCCTGTCGCCTCACCCCAATGTATGCGGGTGGAGGTATAACCACAGTACCAAAAACCTACACAAAGCGGCTATGCCGCCTCACCCTAATACATGCGGGTGGAAATGCATCAACGATACCAATACCTACACAAACCGGTCATGCCGCCTCACCCCAATATATATGTGTGGTGGTTGGTGAAACAACAATACCAAAATCATAGACCAAGCGGCTCTTCCGCCTCACCCCAATATATGCGGGTGGAGGTGTAACCCCAATTATAATCTTTAGTTTGGAACACATCCTAAATTTATAATGCAATATGACAAAAGCACTTGAAACACGAATTGAACATATATCTTAGTCATAAAACTTATTCGGAATACTCAACTTATAATAAATATCTTGGAACTTACAAGGATATTGGAGTTCCAATTCTTAAAGAGAAGAGTTTAGCCAACATACCTCAATGGAGCTTTCTTAACCTCTAAAATGTTCTGGAATTATTAGCAACTTCAATATATTTTAGAAATATAACAAATTGAACCAAAATTAGGAAGATGCTCATGGTTCTAGCGCATTTGAGCATTTTATAAAATACTGGGTGTGCATTAAGGTTTCAAGGTCCTTTTATGGAGGATTCCATCATCCCACAACCCAATCTTTACCATTTTTAGCTCAACAATCTTCCTACACTCTTTGATAACACATGAATGTAAAATAAACAACTCTCATGCCCAAAAATTATCTTGCTAATTACCCATTTTTAAACAAAATTCGAAATTGAGGGTTAGGGTGTAGAATCTTACTTCTAGGATGAAGCCCTAGTGAGTTTCCCTTCTTAATCTTCCAAAATTTGAGCAAGAATTAAAAACAAATTATTGAGAAACACCTTCTCACTCTAGGGCACTCTCTCTCACTCTAAAATGTCAGATTTTAGCTCAAAAATGGCCCAAAACGTGTATTTAACGAAGTAGGGTCTGGTTTTAAAAACCCAAAAATTAAGCTCTAGAACAAGGTCTTCGATCGCATAATCGTTATGCGAACTGCATATCGGCCGTATAATTGGTGTCCAAAACTGGCAAAAATGTGCAGTGGCATAGTGAACCGTAGAATAGTTCTGCGGTCGCATAGTCGACCGCAAAATAGCATTCAAAACTGCCCCTCTTCTTCCTCAATTTGCGGCCATTATGCGGTCCGCAGAGTGATTCTGCTGTCGCATAATGGACCGAAGAAATACATTTCTCTGCCAAAATATTTTCCTTTATCCCTCAGTGCATTGTTCCACCAAAAATAGTCCGAGATACAATCCTCAAACACGTAAGCCCAATTCGGCACCACGAAACATTATAGTTCTTTTTGAAAAATTTTACGGGGCCTTACACTCGTTGTGCGAAGGATCCGCTAGCACATGCCTATAAAATCCCGAGTATTCTCTGGCTCTGCCCCACTTAACTCTAGAGGCTTAAACCTCCCAAACTGCTCTAATATCTTCTGCTCCTCATCACTCATAGGTGGCCTATGTAGCATCCTAATTATAGATGTGGTCGACAATACACCGATAATAAGGACTCTACTAGACATGGCTCCGAAACATACTAGGACTCTTTAAAACATTAGGCTCTGATGCCAAGTTTGTTACGCCCCAAACCCGGGGAGTACAACCGGCGCTAAACCTAGTGAACCCGACCGAGCAAGCCTGTTAGATTTCCTTCTACCCAACTCATTCATGAATGGAGATAATAAATATTTTCATTAATTAGACAAAAAGGTGTCCATGTCCACAATATCAATTCATTACCAATAGTTTCATCATTTTTAAGGTCTTAAATAAACAAGTAATAGAACCACAACATAACATACTTTGTCTTTCCCAGCACCAATACACTACCCATACTATGTCTACGGAGCCTCTAAAATACCAAAGAGTACAATGATAGTGCCGGCAACAAGGCTCTGGTTATACCTCAAAATACGATAACACATACGAAACAAAAGATGCACAACCCCGGAATGAGATGGGGCTCACCAAGTCAGCTGGGAAGAATGAGCACCGCTATCACTGGTCAATATCCTCCGCTGTGGAACCACCTGCATCCATTAAAAATGCAGCGCACCCGGCAAAAGGGACAATAGTACATGTCGAATAGTACTAGTATGAAAACCAAACACCAATTAAAGAATTCAAAAATACAATATAAATATGATGAACCAGAGCGACAATAGAATAATATAGTTAACCGTTTAAACCAAATCAAGCTTATCAAGAGCTGTCATTAACATTTATCAAATTTAAGATAAGATCCGCTGTAACCATTCCCACAAAGCGGCCCTGCCGCCTCACCCCAATGTATGCGGGTGGAGGTCTAAACACAATACCAAAACTCTATTAAAGCGACCCTATCGCCTCACCCCAATGTATGCGGGTGGAGGTATAATCACAGTACTAAAAACCTACACAAAGCGGCCATGTCGCCTCACCCCAATACATGCGGGTGGAAATGCATCAACGATACCAATACCTTCACAAAACGGTCATGCCGCCTCACCCCAATATGTATGTGTGGGTGGTGGTATAACAACAATACCAAAATCATACACAAAGCGGCTCTTCCGCCTCACCCCAATATATGCGGGTGGAGGTGTAACCCCAATCATAATCTTTAGTTTGGAACACATCCTCAATTTATAATGCAATATGACAAAAGCACTTGAAACACGAATTGAACATATATCTTTGTCACAAAACCTATTCGGAATACTCAACTTGTAATAAATATCTTGGAACTTACAAGGATATTGGGGTTCTAATTCTTAAAGAAGAGTTTAGCCAACATACCTCAATGGAGCTTCCTTAAACTCTAAAATATTTTGGAATTCTTAGCAACTTAAATCTATTTTAGAAATATAACAAATTGAACCAAAATTAGGAAGATGCTCATGGTTCTAGCTCATTTGAGCATTTTATCAAATACTGGGTGTGCATTAAGGTTTCAAGGTCCTTTTATGGAGGATTCCATCATCCCACAACCCAATCTTTACCATATTTAGCTCAACAATCTTCCTACACCCTTTGATAACACATGCATGTAAAATAAACAACTCTCATGCCCAAAAATTATCTTGCTAATTACCCATTTCTAAACAAACTTCGAAATTGAGGGTTAGGGTGTAGAATCTTATCTCTAGGATGAAGACCTAGTGAGTTTCCCTTCTTAATCTTCCAAAATTTGAGCAAGAATTGAAAAATAATTATTGAGGAACACCTTCACACTCTAGGGCACTCTCTCTCACTCTAAAGTGTTAGATTTTAGTTCAGAAATGGCCCAAAGTGTGTATTTAACGAAGTAGGGTCTGGTTTTAAAAACCCAAAAATTAAGCTCCGTAAAAAGATGTTCGATCGCTTAATCGATATACGAACCACATATCGGCCGCATAATTGGTGTCCAAAACTGGCAAAAAAGTGCCTGGCTGTGCGGTCACTATGCGGCCCGCAGACCTGTTCTGCAGTCGCATAGTGAACCGCAGAACAGTTCTGTGGTCGCATAGTCGACAGCAGAATAGCATTCAAAACTGCCCCTCCTCTTCCTCATTCTGCAGCCATTATACAGTCCGCAGAGTGATTCTTGCGGTCGCATAATGGACAGTAGAAATACATTTCTCTGCCAAAAATTTTTCCTTTATCCCTCAGTGCATTGTTCAACCCAAAACGTCAATCCTCAAACACGTAAGCCCAATTCAGCACCACGGAACATTATATTTCTTTTTGAAAATTTTTACGAGGCCTTACACTCGTTGTGCGAAGGATCCGCTGGCACCTGTCAATAAAATCCTGAGCATTCTCCGGCTCTGCCCCACTTAACTCTAGAGGCTTAAATCTCTCCCAAACTGCTCTAATCTTTACTGCTATGCATCACTCATAGGTGGCCCACGTAGCATCCTAATTATAGATGTGGTCGACAATATACCGATAATAAGGACTCTACTAGACATTGATCCAAAATATCCTAGGACACTTTAAAACCTTAGGCTCTGACACCAAGTTTGTCCAGCCCCAAAATCGGGGAGCGCGACCGGTGCTCAACCGAGTGAACCCGACCTGTTAGATTTCCTTCTACCCAACTCATCTATGAATGGAGATAATACATATTTTCATTAATTAGACAAAAAGGTGTCCATGTCCACAATACCAATTCAATACCAATAGTTCCATCATTTTTAAGGTCTTAAATAGAACAAGTAATACAACCACAACATAACATAGTTTGTCTTTCCCAGCACCAATACACAACCAACACTATGTCTACGGAACCTCTAAAATACCAAAGAGTACAATGATAGTGCCGGCAACAAGGCTCCGACTATATCTCAAAATACGATAACACATACGAAACAAAAGATGCACAACCCCGGAATGAGATGGGGCTCACCAAGTTAGCTGGGAAGAATGAGCACCGCTATCACTGGTCAATATCCTCCGCTGTTGAACCACCTGCATCCATTAAAGATGCAGCCCCCCTGGCAAAAAGGACATTAGTACATGTCAAATAGTACTTGTATGAAAACCAATCACCAATTAAAGAATTCGAAAATACAATATAAATATGATGAACCAGGGCGACAATAGAATAACATAGTTAACCGTTTAAAACAAATCAAGCTTATCAAGAGCTTTCATTAAAATTTATATAATTTAAGATGAGATCTGCTGTAACCGTTCCCACACAAAGCATCCCCCGCCACCTAACCCCAATGTATGCGGGTGGAGGTCTAAAAACAATACCAAAACTCTACTAAAGCGGCCCTGCCGCCTCACCCCAATGTATGCGGGTGGAGGTATAACCACAGTACCAAAAACCTACACAAATATAACAAATATAACAATATGTATAACCACAGTACCACCCACCCTAATATGTATGGGTGGGTGGTGGTATAACAACAATACCAAAATCATACACAAAGCGGCTCTTCCGCCTCGCCCCAATATATACGGGTGGAGGTGTAACCCCAATCACAATCTTTAGTTTGGAACACATCCTCAATTTATAATGCAATATGACAAAAGCACTTGAAAGACGAATTGAACATATATCTTTGTCACAAAACTTATTCGGAATACTCAACTTGTAATAAATATCTTGGAACTTACAAGGATATTGGGGTTCCAATTCTTAAAGAAGAATTTAGCCAACATACCTCAATGGAGCTTCCTTAAACTCTAAAATGTTTTAGAATTCTTAGCAACTTCAATCTATTTTAGAAATATAACAATTTGAACCAAAATTAGGAAGATGCTCATGGTTCTATCTCATTTGAGCATTTTATCAAATACTGGGTGTGCATTAAGGTTTCAAGGTCCTTTTATGGAGGATTCCATCATCCCACAACCCAATCTTTACCATTTTTAGCTCAACAATCTTCCTACACCCTTTGATAACACATGCATGTAAAATAAACAACTCTCATGCCCAAAAAGTATCTTGCTAATTACCCATTTCTAAACAAAATTCGAAATTGAGGGTTAGGGTGTAGAATCTTATCTCTAGGATGAAGACCTAGTGAGTTTCCCTTCTTAATCTTCCAAAATTTGAGCAAGAATTGAAAAACAATTATTGAGGAACACCTTCACACTCTAGGGCACTCTCTCTCACTCTAAAGTGTTAGATTTTAGCTTAGAAATGGCCCAAAGTGTGTATTTAACGAAGTAGGGTCTGGTTTTAAAAACCCAAAAATTAAGCTCCGTAAAAAGGTCTTCGATCGCATAATCGATATACGAACCACATATCGGCCGCATAATTGGTGTCCAAAACTGGCAAAAAAGTGCCTGGCTGTGCGGTCACTATGCGGCCCGCAGACTTGTTCTGCAGTCGCATAGTGAACCGCAGAACAGTTCTGTGGTCGCATAGTCGACCGCAGAATAGCATTCAAAACTGCCCCTCCTCTTCCTCATTCTGCGGCCATTATGCAGTCCGCAGAGTGATTCTGCGGTCGCATAATGGATCGCAGAAATGCATTTCTCTGCCAAAAATTTTTCCTTTATCCCTAAGTGCATTGTTCAACCCAAAACATCCGAGATACAATCCTCAAACACGTAAGCCCAATTCAGCACCACGGAACATTATACTTCTTTTTGAAAATTTTTACGAGGCCTTACACTCATTGTGCGAAGGATCCGCTGCACCTGTCTATAAAATCCTGAGCATTCTCCGGCTCTGCCCCACTTAACTCTAGAGGCTTAAATCTCTCCCAAACTGCTCTAATCTTTTCTGCTACACATCACTCATAGGTGGCCCATGTAGCATCCTAATTATAGATGTGGTCGATAACATACCGATAATAAGGACTCTACTAGACATTGTAGCAAAATATCCTAGGACACTTTAAAACCTTAGGCTCTGACACCAAGTTTGTCCAGCCCCAAAACCGGGGAGCGCGACCGGTGCTCAACCGAGTGAACCCGACCTGTTAGATTTTCTTCTACCCAACTCATCCATGAATGGAGATAATACATATTTTCATTAATTAGACAAAAAGGTGTCCATGTCCACAATACCAATTAAATACCAATAGTTCCATCATTTTTAAGGTCTTAAATAGAACAAGTAATACAACCACAACATAACATAGTTTGTCTTTCCCAGCACCAATACACAACCAACACTATGTCTACGGAACCTCTAAAATACCAAAGAGTACAATGATAGTACCGGCAACAAGGCTCCGACTATATCTCAAAATACGATAACACATACGAAACAAAAGATGCACAACCCCGGAATGAGATGGGGCTCACCAAGTCAGCTGGGAAGAATGAGCACCGCTATCACTGGTCAATATCCTCCGCTGTGGAACCACCTGCATCCATTAAAGATACAGCCCCCCCGGCAAAAAGGACATTAGTACATGTCAAATAGTACTTGTATGAAAACCAAACACCAATTAAAGAATTCATAAATACATTATAAATATGATGAACCAGGGCGACAATAGAATAACATAGTTAACCGTTTAAACCATAGCAAGCTTATCAAGAGAGGTCATTAACATTTATAGAATTTAAGATGAGATCCGCTGTAACCGTTCCCGCACAAAGAGTCCCCGCCGCCTCACCCCAATGTATGCGGGTGGAGGTATAAACATAATACCAAAACTGTACTAAAGCGGCCCTGCCGCCTCACCCCAATGTATGCGGGTGGAGGTATAACCACAGTGCCAAAAACCTACACAAATATAACAAATATTACAATATGTATAACCATAGTACCACCCACCCTAATATGTATGGGTGGGTGGTGGTATAACAACAATACCAAAATCATACACAAAGCGGCTCTTCCGCCTCACCCCAATATATGCGGGTGGAGGTGTAACCCCAATCACAATCTTTAGTTTGGAACACATACTCAATTTATAATGCAATATGACAAAAGCACTTGAAAGACGAATTGAACATATATCTTTGTCACAAAACTTATTCGGAATACTCAACTTGTAATAAATATCTTGGAACTTATAAGGATATTGGGGTTCAAATTCTTAAAGAAGAGTTTAGCCAACATACCTCAATGGAGCTTCCTTAAACTCTAAAATGTTTTGGAATTCGTAGCAACTTCAATATATTTTAGAAATATAACAAATTGAACCAAAATTAGGAAGATGCTCATGGTTCTAGCTCATTTGAGCATTTTATCAAATACTGGGTGTGCATTAAGGTGTCAAGGTCCTTTTATGGAGGATTCCATCATCCCAAAACCCAATCTTTACCATTTTTAGCTCAACAATCTTTCTACATCCTTTGATAACACATGCATGTAAATTAAACAACTCTCATGCCCAAAAATTATCTTGCTAATTACCCATTTCTAAACAAAATTCAAAATTGAGGGTTAGGGTGTAGAATCTTACCTCTAGGATGAAGACCTAGTGAGTTTCCCTTCTTAATCTTCCAAAATTTGAGCAAGAATTGAAAACAAATTATTTAGGAACACCTTCTCACTCTAGGGCACTCTCTCTCATTCTAAAATGTTATATTTTATCTCAAAAATGGCTTAAAGCATGTATTTAACGAAGTAGGGTTTGGTTTTCAAAACCCAAAAATTAAGCTCCAGAACAAGGTCTGCGATCGCACAATCGATATGCGAATTGCATATCGGCCGCATAATTGGTGTCCAAAACTTGCAAAAATGTGCCTGGGTCTGCGGTCACTATGCGGCCCGCAGATTTGTTCTGCGGTCGCATAGTGAACCGCAGCACAGTTCTTCTGTCGCATAGTCGACCGTAGAATAGCATTCAAAACTGCCCATCTTCTTCCTCAATCTGCGGCCATTATGCGGTCCGCAGAGTGATTCTGCGGTCGCATAATGGACCGCAAAAATGCATTTCTCTGCCAAAAATGTTTCCTTTATCCTTCAGTGCATTGTCAACCCAAAACGTCCGAGATACAATCCTCAAACACGTAAGCCTAATCCAGTACCACGAAACATTATATTTCTTTTTAAAAAATTTTACGGGGCCTTACACTCGTTGTGCGAAGGATCCGCTGGCACCTGTTTATAAAATCCTGAGCATTCTCCGGCTCTGCCCCACTTAACTCTAGAGGCTTAAACCTCCCAAACTGCTCTAATATCTTCTTCTCCTCATCACTCATAGGTGGCCTATGTAGCATCCTAATTATAGATGTGGTCGACAACACACCGATAATAAGGACTCTACTAGACATGGGTCCGAGACATCCTAGGACACTTTAAAACTTTAGGCTCTGATACTAAGTTTGTCACGCCCCAAAATCGAGGAGCGTGACCGGCGCTCAACCGAATGAACCCGACCGAGCAAGCCTGTTAGATTTCCTTCTACGCAACTCATCCATGAATGGAGATATTACATATTTTCATTAATTAGACAAAAAGGTGTCCATGTCCACAGTACCAATTCATTACCAATAGTTCCATCATTTTTAAGGTCTTAAATAGAACAAGTAATACAACCACAACATAACATAGTTTGTCTTTCCCAGCACCAATACAAAACCCACACTATGTCTACGCAACCTCTAAAATACCAAAGAGTACAATGATAGTGCCGGCAATAAGGCTCCGGCTATACCTCAAAATACGATAACACATACGAAACAAAAGATGCACAACCCCGGAATGAGATGGGGCTCACCAAGTCAGCTGGGAAGAATGACCACCGCTATCACTGGTCAATATCCTCCGCTATGGAACCACCTGCATACATTAAAGATGCAGCGCCCCTGGCAAAAGGGACGTTAGTACATATCGAATAGTACTAGTATGAAAACCAAACACCAATTCAAGAATTCGGAAATACGATATAAATATGATGAACCATGGCGACAATAGAATTACATAGTTAACCGTTTAAACCAAATCAAGCTTATCAAGAGCTGTCATTAACATTTATAGAATTTAAGATGAGATCCGCTATAATCGTTCCCACACAAAGCGGCCCCCGCCATCTAACCCCAATGTATACGGGTGGAGGTCAAAACACAATACCAAAACTTAACTAAAGCGGCCCTGCCGCCTCACCCCAATGTATGCGGGTGGAGGTATAACCACAGTACCAAAAACCTACACAAAGCGGCTATGACGCCTCACCCCAATACATGCGGGTGAAAATGCATCAACGATACCAATACCTACACAAAGCGATCATGCCGCCTCACCCCAATATGTATGTGTGGGTGGTGGTGCAACAACAATACCAAAATCATACACAAAGCGGCTCTTCCGCCACACCCCAATATATGCGGGTTGAGGTGTAACCCCAATCACAATCTCTAGTTTGGAACACATCCTCAATTTATAATGCAATATGACAAAAGCACTTGAAACATGAATTGAACATATATCTTTGTCACAAAACGTATTCGAAATACTCAACTTGTAATAAATATCTTGGAACTTACAAGGATATTGGGGTTCCAATTCTTAAAGAAGAGTTTAGCCAACATACCTCAATGGAGCTTCTTTAAACTCTAAATTGTTATGGAATTCTTAGAACTTCAATCTATTTTAGAAATATAACAAATTGAATCCAATTTAGGAAGATGCCCATGGTTCTAGCTCATTTTAGCATTTTATCAAATACTAGGTGGGCATTAAGGTTTCAAGGTCCTTTTATGGAGGATTCTATCATCCCACAACCCAATCTTTACCATTTTTAGCTCAACAATCTTCCTACACCCTTTGATAACACATGCATGTAAAATAAACAATTGTCATGCCCAAATATTATCTTGCTAATTAGCCATTTCTAAAACAAATTCAAAATTGAGGGTTAGGGTGTAGAATCTTACCTCTAGGATGAAGACCTAGTGAGTTTCCCTTCTTAATCTTCCAAAATTTGAGCAAGAATTGAAAAATAATTATTGAGGAACACCTTTTCACTCTATGGCACTCTCTCTCACTCTAAAATGTCAGAATTTAGCTCAAAAATGGACCAAAGAGTGTATTTAACGAAGTAGGGTCTGGTTTTAAAAATCCAAAAATGAAGCTCCGGAACAAGGTCTGCGATCGCATAATCGATATGCGAACCGCATATCGGCCGCATAATTGCTGTCCAAAACTGGCAAAAATGTGCCTGGGTCTGCGGTCACTATGCGGCCCGCAGACCTGTTCTGCGGTCGCATAGTGAACCGAAGAACAGTTCTGCGGTTGCATAGTCGACCGCTGAATAGCTTCCAAAACTGCCCCTCTTCTTCCTCAATCGGCGGCCATTATGCGGTCCGCAGAGTGATTCTGCGGTCGCATAATGGACCGTAGAAATGCATTTATCTGCCAATATTTTTTCCTTTATCCCTCAGTGCATTGTTCAACCCAAAACGTCCGAGATACAATCCTCAAACACGTAAGACCAATCCGGCACCACGAAATATTATATTTCTTTTTGAAAAATTTTACGGGGCCTTACACGCGTTGTGCGAAGGATCCGCTGGCACCTGTTTATAAAATCCTGAGCATTCTCCGGCTCTGCCCCATTTAACTCTAGAGGCTTAAACCTCCCAAACTGCTCTAATCTATTCTGCTCCTCATCACTCATAGGTGGCCCATATAGCATCCTAATTATAGATGTGGTCGACAACACACTGATAATAAGGACTCTACTAGACATGGCTCCGAGACATCCTAGGACACTTTAAAACCTTAGGCTCTGTTACCAAGTTTGTCATGCCCCAAAACCGGGAAGAGCGACCGGCGCTCAACCGAGTTAACCCGACCGAGCAAGCATGTTAGATTTCCTTCTACCAAACTCATCCATGAATGGAGATATTACATATTTTCATTAATTAGACAAAAAGGTGTCCATGTCCACAGTACCAATTCATTACCAATAGTTCCATCATTTTTAAGGTCTTAAATAGAACAAGTAATACAACCACAACATAACATAGTTTGTCTTTCCCAGCACCAATACACAACACACACTATGTCTTAGGAGTCTCTAAAATACCAAAGAGTACAATGATAGTGCCGGCAACAAGGCTCCGGCTATACCTCAAAATACGATAACACATACGAAACAAAAGATGCACAACCCCAGAATGAGATGGGGCTCACCAAGTCAGCTGGGAAGACTGAGCACCGCTATCACTGGTCAATATCATCCGATGTGGAACCACCTGCATCCATTAAAGATGCAGCGCCCCTGGCAAAAGGGACGTTAGTACATGTCGAGTAGTACTAGTATGAAAACCAAACACCAATTAAAGAATTTGAAAATACGATATAAATATTATGAACCAGGGCAACAATAGAATAACATAGTTAGCCGTTAAAACCAAAACTCCACTAAAACGGCCATGCCGCCTCACCCCAATGTATGCGGGTGGAGGTATAACCACAGCACAAAAAACCTACACAAAGCGGCTATGCCGCCTCACCCCAATACATGCGGGTGGAAATGCATCAACGATACCAATACCAACACAAAGAGGTCATGCCGCCTCACCCCAATATGTATGTGTGGGTGGTGGTGCAACAACAATACCAAAATAATACACAATGCGGCTCTTCCGCCTCACCCCAATATATGCGGGTGGAGGTGTAACCCCAATCACAATCTCTAGTTTGGAACACATCCTCAATTTATAATGCAATATGACAAAAGCACTTGAAACACGAATTGAATATATATCTTTGTCACACAACGTATTTGGAATACTCAACTTGTAATAAATATCTTGGAACTTACAAGGATATTGGGGTTCCGATTCTTAAAGAAGAGTTTAGCCAACATACCTCAATGGAGCTTCCTTAAACTCTAAAATGTTCTGGAATTCTTAACAACTTCAATCTATTTTAGAAGTATAACAAATTGAACCAAAATTATTAAGATGCTCATGGATCTAGCTCATTTGAGCATTTCATCAAATACTAGGTGTCAATTAAGGTTTCAAGGTCCTTTTATAGAGGATTCCATTATCCCACAACCCAATCTTTACCATTTTTAGTTCAACAATCTTCCTATACCCTTTGATAACACATGCATGTAAATTAAACAACTCTCATGCCCAAATATTTTCTTGCTAATTACCCATTTCTAAACAAAATTCGAAATTGAGGGTTAGTGTGTAGAATCTTACCTCTAGGATGATGACCTAGTGAGTTTCCCTTCTTAATCTTCCAAAATTTGAGCAAGAATTGAAAAACAATTATTGAGGAACACCTTCTCAATCTAGGGCACTCTCTCTCACTCTAAAATGTTAGATTTTAGCTCAAAAATGGACCAAAGCGTGTATTTAATGAAGTAGGGTCTGGTTTTAAAAACCCAAAAATGAAGCTCCGAAACAAGGTCTGCGATCTTATAATCGATATGCGAACCACATATCGGCCGCATAATTGGTGTCCAAAACTGGCAAAAATGTGCCTGGGTTTGCGGTCACTATGTGGCCCGTAGACCTGTTCTGCGGTCACATAGTGAACCGCAGAACAGTTCTGCGGTCGCATAGTCGACCGCATAATGGCATCCAAAACAGCCCCTCTTCTTTCTCAATCTGCGGCCATTATGCGGTCCGCAGAGTGATTCTGCGGTCGCATAATGGACCGCAGAAAAGCATTTCTCTGCCAAAAGTTTTTCCTTTATCCCTCAGTGCAATGTTCAACCCAAAACGTCCGAGATACAATCCTCAAACACGTAAGCCCAATCCGGCACCACAAAATATTATATTTCCTTTTGAAAACTTTTACGGGGCCTTACACTCGTTGTGCGAAGGATCCGCTGGCACATTTTTATAAAATCCTGAGTATTCTCCAGCTCTGCCCCACTTAACTCTAGAGGCTTAAACCTCCCAAACTACTCTAATCTATTCTGCTCCTCATCACTCATAGGTGGCCCATGTAGCATCCTAATTATAGATGTGGTCGACAACACACCGATAATAAGGACTCTACTAGACATGGCTTCGAGACATCCTTTATCCCTCAGTGCATTGTTCCACCAAAAATAGTCGGAGATACAATCCTCAAACACATAAGCCCAATTCGGCACCACGAATCATTATAGTTATTTTTGAAAATTTTTACGGGGCCTTACACTCGTTGCGCGAAGGATCCGCTGGCACATGCCTATAAAATCCCGAGTATTCTCCGGCTCTGCCCCACTTAACTCTAGAGGCTTAAACATACCAAACTGCTCTAATATCTTCCGCTCCTCATCACTCATAGGTGGCCTATGTAGCATCCTAATTATAGATGTGGTCGACAACACACCGATAATAAGGACTCTACTAGACATGGCTCCAAGACATCCTAGGACTCTTTAAAACCTTAGGGTATGATTCCAAGTTTATCACGCCCAAAACCGGGGAGCACGACCAGCGCTCAACCGAGTGAACCCGACCGAGTAAGCCTGTTAGATTTCCATCTACCCAACTCATCCATGAATGGAGATAATACATATTTTCATTAATTAGATAAAAAGGTGTCCATGTCCACAATACCAATTCATTATCAATAGTTCCATCATTTTTAATGTCTTAAATAGAACAAGTAATACAACCACAACATAACATACTTTGTCTTTCCCAATACCAATACACAACCCATACTATGTCTACGAAGCCTCTAAAATACCAAAAGTACAATGATAGTGCCGGCAGCAAGGCTCCAGCTATACCTCAAAATATGATAACACATACGAAACAAAAGATGCACAACCACAGAATGAGATCGGGCTCACCAAGTCAGCTGGGAAGAATGAGCACCACTATCACTGGTCAATATCCTCCGCTGTGGAACCACCTGCATCCATTAAAAATGCAGCGCCCCCGACAAAAGGGATGTTAGTACATATCGAATAGTACTAGTATGAAAACCAAACACCAATTAAAGAATTCGGAAGTACGATATAATTATGATGTACATGGGCGACAATAGAATAACATAGTTAACTGTTAAAACCAAAGCAAGCTTATCAAGAGCTGTCATTAACATTTATAGAATTTAAGATGAGATCAGCTGTAACCGTTCCCACACAAAGCAGCCCCGCCGCCTCACCCCAATGTATGCGGGTGGAGGTCTAAACACAATACCAAAACTCCACTAAAACGGCCCTTCCGCCTCACCAGAATGTATGCGGGTGGAGGTATAACCATTGTACGAAAAACCTACACAAAGCGGCTATGCCGCCTTACCCTAATACATGCGGGTAGAAATGCATCAACGGTACCAATACCAACACAAAGCGGTCATGCCGCCTCACCCCAATATGTATGTGTGGGTGGTGGTGCAACAACAATACCAAAATCATACACAAAACGGCTCTTCCGTCTCACCCCAATATATGCGGGTGGAGGTGTAACCCCAATCACAATCTCTAGTTTGGAACACATCCTCATTTTATAATGCAATATGACAAAAGCACCTGGAACACGAATTGAACATATATCTTTGTCACAGAATGTATTCGGAATACTCAACTTGTAATAAATATCTTGGAACTTATAAGGATATTGGGGTTCCAATTTTTAAAGAAGAGTTTAGCCAACATACCTCAATGGAGCTTCCTTAAACTCTAAAATGTTATGGAATTCTTAGCAACTTCAATCTATTTTAGAAATATAACAAATTGAACCAAAATTAGGAAGATGCTCATGGTTCTAGCTCATTTTAGCATTTTATCAAATACTAGGTGTCAATTAAGGTTTCAAGGTCCTTTTATGGAGGATTCTATTAACCCTTAACCCAATCTTTACCATTTGTAGCTCAACAATCTTCCTACACCCTTTGATAACATATTCTTGTAAAATAAACAACTCTCATGCCCAAATATTATCTTGCTAATTACCCATTTCTAAATAAAATTCGAAATTGAGGGTTAGGGTGTAGAATCTTACCTCTAGGATGATGACCTAGTGAGTTTCCCTTCTTAATCTTCCAAAATTTGAGCAAGAATTGAAAAACAATTATTGAGGAGGACCTTCTCACTCTAGGGCACTCTCTCTCACTATAAAATGTCAGATTTTAGCTCAAAAATGGCCCAAAGCGTGTATTTAACAAAGTAGGGTCGGGTTTTAAAAACCCAAAAAATGAAGCTCCGGAACAAGGTCTGCGATCGCATAATCGATATGCGAACCGCATAATTGGTGTCCAAAACTGGTAAAAATATGCTTGGGTCTGCGGTCACTATGCGGCCCGCAGACCTGTTCTACGGTCGCATAGTGAACCGCAGAACTGTTCTGCGGTCGCATAGTCGACCGCAGAATGGCATCCAAAATTGCCCCTCTTCTTCCTTAATCTACGGCCAATATGCGGTCCGCAGATTGATTCTCTGGTCGCATAATGGACCTCAGAAATGCATTTCTCTGCCAAAAATTGATCCTTTATCCCTCAGTGCATTGTGTTGCGACCAAACACACTCACGCAAGTATACGCGGTCGTCAAGTAATAAAGTGACTCAAAGTCGGATGTCGAACCCACGAGGACTTATGATTAACTATTAACTAAATTAGCCTATCTTAATTATCTAAACAAGAATTAAATCTAAAAATATTTTATTCCAACTAATTAAATAAGAAAAATATAAATAATAGACTTTGAACAGAGAAAGAGCAGATTTTAATGATATCAATGTAATGAAAACGATCTAGGGTTATGGGCTATCTAACAATCCTATTGTTTTCTTCAATTGAATTGACCGACTAATTTATCTAGCTTATTGGTTGATAGGGTTAATATTGCTCATAAGAATCTGTCGAGTTCTTACTCGCCTATTCAAGCTAACCTAACGCCTATATGTCTATGGAGTTAGAATCAACAAGAACGCATTTATAATTCCTGTAAATCAACCAAGCAAGGTAATTAGGTATATGTCTATCCTAACCACGAATCCGTTCCCCGATGCCCGAGTTCAAGAACTTGCCCTACTCAATCCTATATGCAATATAGAATTCCCACTTTCGAGTTCAATTCTAGATTCATAGATAATATTCAATTGGTGATCAAGCAATTAAATAATTAAGTGCAAGATTGAATAAATAAACTAATATGATAAATCAAGAAGTCAAAATCAATATCCGAATAACAATAGTCATGAAAGAACCACAACCCTAGAACGTGAAGTTTAGCTCCACATAGACATGGTAGCCAAACAACAAATCATACAAAGAAACATAAAAATTACTAAGTTTGGTGGGAGAAAGATGAAATTTGATGAATTCCGGCCTCCACAGCTTTGTCGTGGCTTTTTCCCTCTTCCCAATCTGTTAGATGACCTAAAAGAGGCGTTTTTGGCTTATATATTGCGTACCAAAGTCGTGGGCCAAAGTTCTCCTATTTCTAATCCAAATCAGCTTCAGGGATTGATGCTAGGGTGGATGCGTCGCATCCACCTCGTCCTCCACTTCTCAGCTTCGGATGCTACGGTGGATGCTTCGCATCCACCTCGTCCTCCACTTCTCAGCTTCGGATGCTACGGTGGATGCTTCGCATCCACCTCGTCCTCCACTTCTCAGCTTCGGATGCTACGGTGGACGCTATGGGCCGACTTCACTGCTAAGGGTGCACGAAATCTGATCTTTTTCTAGATTGGATGCGACGCATCCAATC
Organism: Nicotiana tomentosiformis; assembly: GCF_000390325.3. Classification (NCBI taxonomy): domain Eukaryota; kingdom Viridiplantae; phylum Streptophyta; class Magnoliopsida; order Solanales; family Solanaceae; genus Nicotiana; species Nicotiana tomentosiformis. The sequence continues at coordinate 44,062,458 of NC_090822.1, forward strand.
TCTCTTCCTCTACCTAGAGCACCTTTTATTCATATTTTTGCACTCCAAACACCCTAATTCACCACACACAACTCAATTAGTCATAAAACCAATAATTAAACCATGTTGGGCATTTTAAAGATCAAATAACATCAAGAAGCGGTTAAAACATGGGTAAAGTAACATCAACACATATCGAAATATGCCAAACATCACTACCCCACACTTAAACCTTTGTTCGTCCTCGAACAAACCATCATATAGTAGACGAAACAAAATTAAGCTCTTATCATTCAAAGCACACTGCACCTATGACCATGGTTATTTGCTACAATTAGGCTCTAGACTATGCATCAACACACTTCCCTTTTCTTATGCCCTTCTTTAAACATATTCGAACAAAGACAACATGCTCATAACAATCCTAACCTCAAAAACCGACTCAATGTCACAATGCATTCATGGCTTGAACACCCAACATCATAGAGAAGTCTAATAACGTTACCTATCCCTCGTGAAACCATGTGCCCTCACAACAAGAACAAAAGAGCGAGTAGAATCAATCCACACATTCGAATCTCATGATCAAATATATTTTAATGACTCACATATATCAACGAAAATCGCTCACTCTCACAAAGAAGTCACATGCATGAAATTAGTACCATAGGCTTGCCCTTAATGTAAATCTCTACTAATGTAAGCTCGCTCGATCTAAAATCAATTAGGACTTTTTCATGGTTGTAATGTGGGCTAAGGGACGGGTAGGATATATTTAAGGAATAGTGACTCACCCTCCTAAGCACTTTAATACATCACAAAATTACTTAAGCGCAAATTCTTCAACACCACTTCAATTTCACAAATAATATCACCCCAACAATATTTCCTCCTTCTTTAAGCACTACTTTAATTCATACCCACTAGCAAGAACAAGACAACAATTTATTCATTTATATTTTTCTTTCTTTCAATTTCCGCTAGTGGTGTATTATTTTACAAAATAAGTGCACCCTTCTTTCTTTCATTGATTCCACTCAAAAGTCACCCCACACTTAGTCCCTTCTTACTTCTTTTAGCGCTCATCTAACAATTAAAGTGCTTTAAGAGGTAAAAGGATCAAAACAATGTCAATTAAGAATAAAAAGGGTATAGGCTTGTAATGTGGGTACCAAATAAAAGGTCTACAGGCTCAAAAGGTTTAACTAGGGATAGATTTTATTTGTGATAAGCAATAAGCTCAAAAAGATCAAAGAAAGCCTAAAATCATTTTTCAAACCGAGCATCACCTAAAATTTCGCTTCAATTCACATACCGGGCAAGTTCTAGACACAAGTACACTACATGGACTACACAAAAACCTCACCACACATGGCACATGACTCATTAAGGACGGTTACATTCCGACTCTCAAACAATGCAAGTATTCACGGAGTAACGAGATATTAAGCATTAAGCGCAAAGTGAACATAAGTCATGTAAACGAGACATAGGCGCCACAAAACATGCTATCCATTTTAACAAGGCATCATCATTCTTCCTCCTTTTATTCCCTACATTCCTACTCTACTCTAAAAGAAAAAAACTACCCGGTTCAAACTACATCCCATGGAAAAGAACCGAGGCACAAAGAAAAACCACAGGGGATTATTACTACCTAAAGAAAGCTAAAAGACATATTTTGAATTTTTGTTTAGACTTTAATCCCTCAAGAAAACTGTCTAGGAGATCAATCGTCGGGAAAAGTCTAATTTTTCTACTTTTTTGTTTTTGTTTTTTTTTTTTTTTTTCACAAAAGCTACTACACTTAAGAATGAGTACTACAACTAAGCTAAAATAGCACAGAAACTTATCCAAACGATCTCCTCACCCCACACTTAAAATTTTGCAATGTCCTCAATGCACATTATAAATAATAAGAGGGTAAACGAGACTCCCTGGTAGGCCAAAGGCCGAAGCAATAGCGGCTCACGAGGTACTCAGACTTTCCCCAGGCATCGTCCTTTGTGTGGGCACCCCACACTTAGTCCTCACCATCTAGCTCGCTTTTGCACTCTTCTAATGGCTTTGCTTCCTATGCTCATAATCCTACAAAACAAAAATAAATACTACAAAATAATAAAAATAAAATAAAATAAAAAGTGAACAAAAATAAAAGAAAGCAGTAACGCTGGGTTGCCTCCCAACAAGCGCCTGATTTAACGTAGCGGCACGACGTGAACCACTTTTTGCCTCCACCTCGAACTTATGAATTGAGCCCCTAACATGGCATCCAGTTTGCGGCTATGCTCCAGTGGTGGGGCTACAAAGATAACCAGGCCAAGTAATAAATTTTTCACTCTACACTTCTCGGCCTTTAGATGAGGAATGCATTTTTTGCTTTTTGGCATGACAAATTCAAAAATATAGGCATCATGTTCCTCTTCCATTGACTCCTCCAAAGGCTTAGATGACTCGATTTCCATGTCATCATCCAAATACAATGTCGAAAAATGTTTAGAATGAGGAACAACACGCCCCAACTTTAGAATTGTATTACTATTTATATCCTCATATGTGCACACATTAGAGTCTTCAAATATAACATTATCTGCTACCTCGCATGGCTCTAGTGTACTTTTCTCAACATGGGCATCATCAACAAAAATATGCTCGAATGATTGGCTCTCCACTTTTAGCTCCTCAATTTGGCGTATAAGCTCCTTTTCAGCTTCTGACAACTCATTACTATTTTGTTGGGCGATAGACGCAACAACCTTTGCATTTAATTTATCTTGCAAGTCGTGAATAGTAGTGACAAATTTATAGATCCCTTGTCCCAGTTTAGATCTTCCCTCTATAAAGTGTCTCATCCCATCAGTAAGTTCCTCATGTTGAGCTTCATATATTTCTAACTTTTCAGCCTGTTCTGCCAGCCAAGTTTGGCTCAAAATCTCCTCTTTTTCAAAAATTTTCTCTTGCTGGTACTCGCTCTCTTCATTCAATTCTTCCATATTGGCCTTCATTCTTGTGATTGCTGCCCTCATTCTTTTCATATCTTTTTTGAGTTCATCCTGTTGCTCTGCTACTTGCCTCAGAATATCCCTAATATATGCATCAGGCTCCATATCCTGCACTTCATTGCCCCTATCAAACTCAGAAATATCATTAGAAAGATCATAATAAGGGCTCAGAGAAGGATGAACAAAATTAGGACAACCATCCCAATGGCCATCTTGACCACCACACATATTACAAATATTCCACTCAAAGGATTGAGATTGTGCGCACAACTCGCTCCTGGGAACATTCTGACAATTTTTCCACCAGTGGGGTCCTCCACAATATGGACAAGGATCATCAAAATAAGAATAACCATCATTCGAACAATTTTTATTCCAAGATGCCATGCTAAAATAAATAAAAAATACTAACTAAAATAAAATAAAAAAAAACATGAATAGATAAAAAAATGTCTAATCTAGAAAAATAGCAAATTTCTAAGTCCCCGGCAACGGCGCCAAAAACTTGTTGCGACCAAACACACTCACGCAAGTATACGCGGTCGTCAAGTAATAAAGTGACTCAAAGTCGGATGTCGAACCCACGAGGACTTATGATTAACTATTAACTAAATTAGCCTATCTTAATTATCTAAACAAGAATTAAATCTAAAAATATTTTATTCCAACTAATTAAATAAGAAAAATATAAATAATAGACTTTGAACAGAGAAAGAGCAGATTTTAATGATATCAATGTAATGAAAACGATCTAGGGTTATGGGCTATCTAACAATCCTATTGTTTTCTTCAATTGAATTGACCGACTAATTTATCTAGCTTATTGGTTGATAGGGTTAATATTGCTCATAAGAATCTGTCGAGTTCTTACTCGCCTATTCAAGCTAACCTAACGCCTATATGTCTATGGAGTTAGAATCAACAAGAACGCATTTATAATTCCTGTAAATCAACCAAGCAAGGTAATTAGGTATATGTCTATCCTAACCACGAATCCGTTCCCCGATGCCCGAGTTCAAGAACTTGCCCTACTCAATCCTATATGCAATATAGAATTCCCACTTTCGAGTTCAATTCTAGATTCATAGATAATATTCAATTGGTGATCAAGCAATTAAATAATTAAGTGCAAGATTGAATAAATAAACTAATATGATAAATCAAGAAGTCAAAATCAATATCCGAATAACAATAGTCATGAAAGAACCACAACCCTAGAACGTGAAGTTTAGCTCCACATAGACATGGTAGCCAAACAACAAATCATACAAAGAAACATAAAAATTACTAAGTTTGGTGGGAGAAAGATGAAATTTGATGAATTCCGGCCTCCACAGCTTTGTCGTGGCTTTTTCCCTCTTCCCAATCTGTTAGATGACCTAAAAGAGGCGTTTTTGGCTTATATATTGCGTACCAAAGTCGTGGGCCAAAGTTCTCCTATTTCTAATCCAAATCAGCTTCAGGGATTGATGCTAGGGTGGATGCGTCGCATCCACCTCGTCCTCCACTTCTCAGCTTCGGATGCTACGGTGGATGCTTCGCATCCACCTCGTCCTCCACTTCTCAGCTTCGGATGCTACGGTGGATGCTTCGCATCCACCTCGTCCTCCACTTCTCAGCTTCGGATGCTACGGTGGACGCTATGGGCCGACTTCACTGCTAAGGGTGCACGAAATCTGATCTTTTTCTAGATTGGATGCGACGCATCCAATCTCTCTTCCTCTACCTAGAGCACCTTTTATTCATATTTTTGCACTCCAAACACCCTAATTCACCACACACAACTCAATTAGTCATAAAACCAATAATTAAACCATGTTGGGCATTTTAAAGATCAAATAACATCAAGAAGCGGTTAAAACATGGGTAAAGTAACATCAACACATATCGAAATATGCCAAACATCACATTGTTCAACCCAAAAAGTACGAGATACAATCCTCAAACACGTAATCCTAATCCGGCTCCACGAAACTTTATATTTCTTTTTGGAAAGTTTTACGGGGTCTTACATTCTCCCCCACTTAGGATCATTCGTCCTCGAATGAGGGTCAAAATCTGTTATTAGCATCAAATGTGGCCCAACTGTTAATTCACACTCATAGTAGTTTCAATATTTGGCTAACTCCCTAAATTTCCAAATATTTCTCCAGAGTCTCCCCTGTAACTGGGCCTATCCACCTGTCAGAGAATCCCAGTAACACATCCTAATAGCATATACATAATCCAACGACGTAACATAATACAAAACAACACCAACTGTGGCCTCACAAGCGATATATTACCAGAAAAGAACACCCTTAACGCCAATTGTACAAATGATACATAATTCATAGAAAGTAAGTCTTAGAATTTTCCTAGATCATAACTTTATAAATACATGGTCATTCAAACAAATAAGGATACTTTTTCTTTATTTCTTCCTCGGCCTCCCAAGTAGCCTCTTCAACCTATTGGTTTTGCCATAGCACATTCACTGAGGCAATTTTTTTATTTCTCAACTTTCGGACTTGCTGATCAATAACAGGAAGCGAAATCTCTTCGTAAGTCAATTTCTCATTAACCTCAACAGTCTCAACCGGAATAATGAGTGTCGGGTCTCTAACTACTTTATTCAACATAGATACATGAAACACCGGGTGCACTAATGACATCTCAGGTCATAGCTCAAGCATGTACGCCACCTCACCGATCCTCTGAATGATTCTGTACGGTCCGACATACCTCGCACTCAATTTACCTTTCTTACCAAACTGCATCACACCCTTAATGGGAGAAGGTTTCAAGAATACCCAAACATCTTCTTTGAACTCCAAATCCCATACGACGAACATCCGAATAGGATTATGACGACTCTGAGCAGTCTTCAACTGCTCCTTAATGATTTTAACTTTTTCCATAGCCTGATGCACGAGGTCTAGCCCTATCAACCCTGCTTCCCCAATTTCAAACCATCTAATAGGAGATCTGCATCTTCTTCCATATAAAGCCTCAAACGGTGCCATCTGAATTCTAGCATGATAACTATTGTTGTAGGCAAATTCTATGAGTGGTAAATGATCATCCCAGCTACCTTTGAAGTCTAGAACGCAATCACACAACATATCCTCAAGTGTCTGAATAGTCTGCTTTGCTTGCCATCAGTCTGCGGGTGAAGGGCTGTACTAAGATTCACCTGAGTACCCAGACCTTGCTTGAATTTCTTCCAAAAATTCATGGTGAATTGTTCTCCTCGATCAGAAATGATAGAAACTGGAGTGCCATGCAACCTGATTATTTCTTTGATATACAACTGAGCATACTGTTCCACTGTTTCGGTAGACTTAACTGGCAGAAAGTGTGCTGATTTCGTGAGTCAATCATCAATCACCCAAATTGAGTCAAACTTACGAGGAGTGCGGGGTAATCCTACCACAAAGTCTATATTAATCATTTTCCACTTCCACATTGGAATTTTTATGTTATGGGGCAACCCACCGGGGCTTTGGTGTTCGGCCTTCACTTGCTGACAATTTGGATATCTCACCACAATGTCCGCTATATTTCTCTTCATATCATTCCACCAATAGACTTCCTTAAGATCATGATACATTTTCGTAGAACCCGGGTGCACGGAATACCTAGAAGTGTGAGCTTCAATCATAATTCTTTCACGGAGACCATCTACACTTGGAAAACATAGACGGCCTTGGTACCTTAGTGCACCATCACCCACCAAGAGAAAAGGCCATGGTCTTATGTTAATGAATCCCCTCTTTCAATTGTCCCAACAATGGATTGTTGTATTGCTTCTCCTTGACTTCCACAACAAGTGAAGATTCTGCCCTATTTTGCACAAACACCCCTCCTTCACTAGAGTCCGCAAGACGAACTCCTAAACTAGCCAATCAGTGAACTTCCTTAGCTACTGGCCTTTGTTATGCCTCCAAGTGAGCCAAACTACCCATAGATTTCCGGCTAAGAGCAACTGCCACAACATTGGCCTTTCCCGGGTGATACAGGATATCGATGTCGTAATCTTTGAGTAACTCAAGCCATCTCCTCTACCTTAGATTCAATTCCTTCTACTTGAAAATATATTGAAGGCTCTTATGGTCCATGAATATATCAACATGGACCCCATATAAATAATGACGCCAAATGTTTAATGCAAATACCATCGACGCAAGTTCTAAGTCATGTGTTGGATAGTTCTTTTCATGATTCTTGAGTTGCCTAGAAGCATAAGCTATCACCTTGCCATGTTGCATTAATACACACCCAAGCCCAATTCTTGAAGTATCACAATATACCACAAATCCATCTGCACCCTCTGGTAAGGTCTACACCGGTGCCGTAGTCAATCTTGCTTTCAATTCCTGGAAACTCCTTTCACATGCATCTGACCATTGGAATTTAATTGCCTTCTGAGTCAATTTAGTCAACGAATAGGCAAGGGTAGAAAAACCCTCCACGAATCTTCTGTAATACCCAGCTAAGCCTAAGAAACTGCGAATCTCTATTGGAGTTGTAGGCCTTGGCCAATTCCTCACAGTCGCAATCTTTTGAGGATCAACCATAATGCCTTCACTAGAGATTACATGACCCAAGAATGTAACCGATTCAAGCCAAAATTCATATTTAAATTTTTTTGCATATAACTCGTGCTGATATAGGGTTTGTAGAACTACCTTGAGATGATCATCATGGTCCTCCCGACTCCGCGAATAAACAAGAATATTGTCAATAAACACTATCACGAAGGAGTCGAGGAATGTTTGAAAACCCGATTCATAAGATCCATGAAAGCTGCTGGGGCATTTGTTAGCCCAGAAGACATCACCAGAAATTTAAAATGCCCATACTGGGTTCTAAAAGCTATTTTCGGAACATCCTTCTCCCTGATCTTCAATTGGTGATACCTGGATCGTAAATCAATTTTGGAGAAGTACTTAGCACCTTGAAATTGGTCAAACAAGTTATCTATCCTTGGCAGTGGGTACTAATTCTTCATCGTGACCTTGTTAAGCTGCCGATAGTCAATACATATTCTCAGCGACCCATCTTTCTTCCTTACAAAAAGGACCGGTGCGCCCCAAGGCGACACACTTGGCCGGATAAAACCCTTTTCTGACAAATCTCTCAATTGTTCCTTTAGCTCCTTTAATTCTATCGGTGCCATTCTGTAGGGTGGAATAGATATAGGATGCGTGTCTGGCATCACATCAATCCCAAAATCAATCTCCCTATCTGGTAGGATCTCAGGGAGTTCATCTAGAAAGACTCCTGGAAATTCATTCACAACAGGCACGGACTCAAGCGTAGATGCCTCAGCATCGGTGTCCATAACCTGGACCAAATGGTAAATACACCCCTTGTTGATCATTTTCGTGGCCTTAAGGTAAGAAATAAACCTACCCTTTGGCATTACATCATCACCCTTCCACTCAATAACTGCCTCATTTGGAAATTCGAACCTAACGGTTGTGGTTCGACAATCAAGCTTGGAAAAAGATGAATAAAGACAATCCATCCCCATTATCACATCAAAATCGACCATTCTCAATTCAATAAGATCGTCCACGGTGTCACGACCATGCAATGTGACAACACAATCCCTATAAACCCGCTCGGCCAAAATAGACTCACCAACCATAGTAGATACAGAGAACGGCTCATGAAGCTGTTCCGGTTCTATCCCAAATTCCATGGCAACATAAGGAGTGACATATGACAAAGGGGAACTGGGATCAATATGAGCATATACATCATGAGATTGGACAGACAATATACCTGTGACAACATCTGGAGAAGTCTCTCAATCCCGACGCCTCCGCATAGCATAAAATCTGCTGGGTCCTCCCGAATTATGTGCACCACCCCTTGCTATACCACGCCCTGTGGGTGTTGTGGTGCTTCAAGCTGGAGGTGCTGTGGATGTAGTAGCTACAGAATTAGCTGGATGTGCCGCACCTCTGCTCATATTTCGGCGGGACGAGCGACAATCTCTCTGAATTTGACCCCTCACACCTCACCCATTGCATACTGGCAGGTCCATGAAGCAAGACCCAAAGTGCATCCTCCCACACTTAGGGCATGGAAGCCTCTGCCGCTGAAACCTTCTGTCAGGCGGACCCTGCTGGTGGGGTCCCCTATTTCCCTGATTGGGTCTAGATGACTGTGCACTCATCGAAGACTGAGCAAATGATTGAGATGGTTCTGATGACCCTCCCCTGAATGCCGACCTACCAACACCACCACTACCGGAAGAACCACCAAAGTTGCCCGCTGACCGGGCCTTGCTACTACTCTAACACTCCTTTCTATTCTTCAATTTGCGGGTCTCTGTGGCTTGAGTAAATGCCACCATCTTACCATAGTTCATATCAGAATTCAAGGCAGTTGTAGAGGCTTCATTGATAACCAAGGGGCTAAGGCCCTATACAAACCGGCATAATCTAGCCTCCATAGTGGGAAACATGTGAATAGAATACTTGGATAGGCGCGCAAACTCCATATGATACTCCCACACATTCACACTACCCTACTTCAGGCTTTCAAACTCAGCGGCATAGGATGCCTAAGTTTTGGCATGCAAGAAATGATCCATAAAGGCATCAGTGAACTCACCCCACCTTGCCGGGGGGCTTCCCTCCTCACGGGATTCCTCCCATAACTCAAACCAAGAATAGGCCACCTTTTTCAGGCGGTAGGAGGCCAACTCCACTCCCTCCGTCTCTGTAGCATGCATAACCCGAAGAGTCTTGTTCATCTCATCAATGAAGTCCTGGCGGTCCTAATAGATATCAATACCCGTAAACACTGGAGGATTTAACTGAAGAAACTTGTTTACCCTGGAACTAGCAGATTCCCCCGCCTGACTGGAAGAAGTAGGCCCAACACTCGATCTCTGGGCCTGAGAAGCCATTATCTGTGTCAACATCTGTATGGCTCTCCTAAGATCAATATTCGACACACCAGAATCGGTAGCTGGAGCTGGAGCTGGAGGTGGAACTAGAATATCAGTTGGAGGGACCGTTGAACCCTCAGTAGGCGTAGGTAAAAGTGCGGTCTGGTCAGTTGTAGTAGAATCAGGCAGTGTAGTAACTGGAGGAATACTCCCACTCCTTGGGTTCTCACCTGCATCATCAAATACGGGATCAACTGCCACTCCCGGTGTGACATTGGCTCTTTGGCGAGTTCTTGCCTTCTTCTTAGGTGCCACGTATTGAAAATTAGAGTAACGCACGACTTAAAGGAGGAACAATGTTACCATCAGCCTTATCGCACGATCGAGAACATGAAAGAAGGGTATAATTCCTAAATGCCCATGTAGCATCCTAATTATAGATGTGGTCGACAACACACCCATAATAAGGACTCTACTAGACACGTCTCCGCGACACCTAGGACACTTTAAAACCTTAGGCTCTGATACCAAGTTTGTCACGCCCCAAAACCAGGGAGCGCGACCGGCGCTCAACCGAGTGAACCCGACCGAGCAAGCCTATTAGATTTCCTTCTACCCAACTCATCCATGAATGGAGATAATACATATTTTCATTAATTAGACAAATAGGTGTCCATGTCCACAATACCAATTCATTATGAATAGTACCATCATTTTTAACGTCTTAAATAGAACAAGTAATATAACAACAACATAACATAGTTTGTCTTTTCCAGCACCAATACACAACCCACACTATGTCTACGGAGCCTCTAAAATACCAAAGAGTACAATGATAGTGCTGGCAACAAGGCTCCAGCTATACCTCAAATACGATAACACATACGAAACAAAAGATGCACAACCCCGGAATGAGATGGAGCTCACCAAGTCAGCTGGGAAGAATGAGCACCACTATCACTAGTCAATATCCTCCGTTGTGGAACCACCCGCATCCATTAAAGATGCAACACCCGCGGCAAAAGGGACATTAGTACATGTTGAATAGTACTAGTATGAATACGAAAAACCAATTAAACAATTTAAAAATAAAATATAATCATGATAAACCAGGGCGACAATAGAAATACATAGTTAACCGTTTAAACCAAACCAAGCTTATCGAGAGCTGTCATTAACATTTATAGAATTTAAGATGAGATCCGCTATAACCGTTTCCACATAAAGTGGCCCCGCTTCCTCACCCCAATGTATGCGGGTGGAGGTGTAAACACAATACCAAAACTCTACTCAAGCGGCCCTGCCGCCTCACCCCAATGTATGCGGGTGGAGGTATAACCACAGTACCAAAAACCTACACAAAGCGGCTATGCCGCGTCACCCCAATACATGCGGGTGGAAATTCATCAACGATACCAATACCTACACAAAGAGGTCATGCCGCCTAACCCCAATATGTATATGTGGGTGGTGGTGCAACAACAATACAAAAATCATACACAAAGCGGCTCTTCCGCCTCACCCCAATATATGCGGGTGGAGGTGTAACCCCAATCACAATATCTAGTTTGGAACACATCCTAAATTTATAATACAATATGACAAGAGCACTTGAAACACGAATTGAACATATATCTTTGTCACAAAACTTATTCGGAATACTCAACTTGTAATAAATATCTTGGAACTTACACGGATATTGGGGTTCCAATTCTTAAAGAAGAGTTTAGCCAACATACCTCAATGGAGCTTCCTTAAACTCTAAAATGTTTCGGAATTCTTAGCAACTTCAATCTATGTAAGAAATATAACAAATTGAACCAAAATTAGGAATATGCTCATGGTTCTAGCTCATTTGAGCATTTTATCAAATACTAGGTGTGCATTAAGGTTTCAAGGTCTTTTTATGGAGGATTCCATCATCCCACAACCCAATCATGCGTATAAAATAAACAACTCTCATGCCCATAAAGTATCTTGCTAATTACCCATTTCTAAACAAAATTCGAAATTGAGGGTTAGGGTGTAGAATCGTACCTCTAGGATGAAGACCTAGTGAGTTTCCCTTCTTAATCTTCACAAATTTGAGCAAGAATTGAAGAACAATTATTGAGGAACTCCTTCTCACTCTAGGGCATTCTCTCTCACTCTAAAATGTCAGATTTTGCTCAAAAATGGCCCAAAGCGTGTATTTAAAGAAGTAGGGACGGGTTTTAAAAACACAAAAATGAAGCTCCGGAACAAGGTCTACGATTGCATAATCGATATGCGGACCGCATATCGGCCGCATAATTGGTGTCCAAAACTGGCAAAATTTTGCCTGGGTCTGCGGTCACTATGCGGCCCGCAGACTTGTTCTGCGATCATATAGTGAACCGCAGAACAGTTCTACGGTCGCATAGTCGACCGCAGAATGGCATCCAAAACTGCCCCTCTCCTTCCTCACTCTGCGGCCATTATGCGGTCCGCAAAGTTATTCTACTGTAACATAATGGACCGCAGAAATGCATTTCTCTTCCAAAAATTTTTCCTTTATCCCTCAGTGCATTGTTCAACCAAAAACGTCCGAGATACAATCCTCAAACACGTAAGCCCAATCTGGTACCACGAAACATTATATTTCTTTTTGCAAAATTTTACGGGGCCTTGCACTCGTTGTGCGAAGGATCCGCTGGCACCTGTCTATAAAATCCTGAGAATTCTCTGACTCTTCCCCACTTAACTCTGGAGGATTAAACCTCCCAAACTGCTCTAATCTCTTCTGCTCCTCATCACTTATAGGTGGGCCAACCTCGGCCCGAGCATTAGAAACCGGCTGGGCTGGTAGTACCCCCGGTGTTTAGAGTCTCTCAGCTACCTACTCTGGAGTACATGCTGTGGGAGTCTGGGCACCTCCCCCGGCCTGTAAAGTGGCTGGTGCAGCTGGAACTAAGACTGCTCGAGCCAGGCTCGTGCACATAGACAAAATCTAGGATAAGGCCTCGTGAAGGCCTAGGGTCACAATCGGCATTGCTGGTGTATGAGATGGTCCCACTGGCTCCAAAAAATCTGGTATCTACTCCTCAGCTGGAGCAACTGGTGGCTCCACAGGTGCTTCTCTAGCTGCAGTACGAGCCGCACCTCAGCCTCTACCGTGGCCCCGGCCTCTCGCGACCCTAGTTGGTGGTACTGGTGGCCGTTCGCCTGATCTGGTCATATGTGTCCTCACCATCTGTGAGAGAATAGAAGAATAGTAGTTTAGATTCCGGAATTTACAAATCCACATGACAAGAATACAAGAAAGTGATGTTTCCTAACGGTTCAGTAGCCTCTCAATGATAAGTACAGATGTCTCTGTACCGATCTGCAGGACTCTACTAAGCTGCTCATGACTCGTGAGACCTAAGTAACCTAGTGCTCTGATACCAACTTGTCATGACCCAACATCCCAACCTGTCGTGATGGTGCCTAACACAGTTGCAAGGCAAGCCGACAATCACATAGCAGCTAAACATTTGAATAAACATGTTTTAATAACTCAAAACCGGAAATCTCATAAATATCCAAGACAAATAACCAAAATACTACTACAACCACCCCAAAATCTGGTGTCAACGAGTACATGAACACTACTAAGTATCAACATGAACCAAAAACTCTAGTACAACTGTCTGAGTAATAGAACAATACTGAAGAGAATAAAAGGAAAGAGAGTTGAGGTCCACGGACGTCATAGCAGCTACCTTGAAGTCTCCAAGCAAGTACTAGCACAAATCTAGCAATTACCACGTCAAGATGTACCCGCATCTGCACACGAAGTGCAGAGTGTAGTATGAGTACAACCGACCCTATGTACTGAATAAGTAATAGAACTAACCTTGGGCTGAAAGCAGTGACGAGCCTAGAAGAAGATAGTCAGAGTCCAATTTAATGACAACACATGTTTAATGATGACAGAAATAATAAACAACTCAGAGAAAATATCATAATCAGCTCGTTCATGTTACAGAAATTTAGGCATTCTTTCAAGTTCAATAATTAAAGCCCAACACTGATAGGAACATCTCAATTACAGTTAGCATGAGGAATGGTACATCTATATGCCTACATGTCAGATATGAATGTAAAATAAATGATTTCACGGTGATATCCCTAAGTACTCATACTTTCCAAAATACTCAATCTGCCTACCAAATGCCCACACAATCTGCACATAATCACTTAGCACTGTACAGATGCCTAGCATCAATGCCACTCACCAAAACACATGTATATATATAACTGTGTTTGCGCTCACTATTGGTATGCGAGACTCTGGTAGGGCGGATCCTGCCCAAGCGCTAATATAAAGCCAATAAGGCATGATGTGGCTTGCAGTCGGATCCATATAATAATAATAGTAAAGCCAATATGGCCTACTACGTCGTACAGCCCGATTCACAATAACACTCACAACTCGGCTCTCAGACCCACCTCAGTCATCAGTCTCTCAAGTCTCAATGGCTCACAATCTTATACCACTCAGCCCAGACAATGATAATATGTGATGTAAGAGTGAAACATAAAAAGAGACTGAGATATGATATGCAAATGAAGAATCATGACTGAGTAAATAATTACAGTTAGAGCAGGTAACTCAAAACAACAGAAATAACCACAATAGGTCTCAACCAAATAAGCACATAGCCTAAGCATGATTTCTAGCATGAATCGTAGCTCATTTACTCTAATAAGTAAGAACTATAAGTATAAACCAAGACTAGATAACAACACAATACAAAAAATTCTACCCGAATCATGATTACCATGGTTCATGCCCACACGTCCGTCACCTAGCATGTGCGTCACACAAACACAACATAACTAACATGTTTTCGAGGGGTAGGTACCCTCAATTTCAAGTTTAGAAATGTTATTACCTCAAAGCGCTCAACTCAATGCTCCAACAAACCCTAGCCACATGAATCAGCCTCCGAGCGACTCGAATCTAGCCAAAGCAACTTAATTCCATCAATAATAGCTATAGGAAATAATTCCAAAAGATCAAGCTAAGGTCTTTAATAAAAATCGGAAAGCCAATCCAAAAAGTCAACCTCGGGCTCACACCTCAGAACCTGACAAAATTCACAAATTCCGAACACGCATTCGATAACCAGTCCAACCATACCAAAATCATCCAATTCCAACCATAAATCTACCCTCAAATCCCCAAATCTCTCTCTCCAATACATAGTCCAAAAATTCCAAATTTCACCTCAAACACACATAATCGTGGTGTAAAAATCAATGGGTAAACAATATTTATCAATAAAAGTGATGAATCTTCACTTACCTCTTCAATTACAGTGGAAGATGCTCCAAATATCGCCCTTAGCCGAACTCCACAACTCGAAAAATGAGAAAAATACCAAACCCTTCGACTTTATAAAATCTACTAGTGAAATCGCACCTGTGATCACTATTTTTGTTTCTGTGGTCCTAACCTTGCACCTGTGAGATTCACTTAAGTCCCAGCTACGTGCACCTGCAGTCCCTTTTCAGCACCTGCGGAGTCGCTTCTGTGATGACAACTTTGTATCTGCGGACCATAAGCCCCCGTCCAATTTCACTTCTGCGAACAACAAGAACATCTGCACTTCCGCAAATGCGACTCCCCATCCGTATCTGCGACCACTTCCAAGCCCAGCTTCTCCGCTTCTACGATCCCATGCATGCACTTGCGACCTCACAGGTGCGATAAATCCTCGCATCTGTACATATTCCAATATCTAGCCAAATCTCGCATCTGCTTATACGTGGCCACTTCTACGGCTCCGCACCTGCGGTCAAAGCCTCGCAGGTGCGTTACACAAGACCTAGAGCTTCAGCATTTCCTTTAGTCCAACTCTCATTCGGATTTCAATCCGAATCACACCCGAGGCCCCCGAGACCCCATCCAAACATACCAACACATACTAAAACTTGTCTAAGCCTCAAATCATATCAAACAACAAGAAAATCATGAATCGCACCCCAATTCAAGCCTAATAAAACTAATGAACTTCCAACTTCTAAAACTAATGCTGAATCATATCAAACCAACTCCGACCGAACTTAAAATTTGCACACAAGTAATAAATGACACAACAGACCTACTCCAACTCCCGAAACGGAAATCCAAACTCGATGTCAACAAAGTCAACTTTCGGTTAAACCTCTCAACCTTTCAAACCTTTAATTTTCCAACTTTCACCAAAAAGCCTCAAACGAACCTACAAACCTCCAAATCAATCCGGTCATACTCCAAAGTCCAAAATCACCATGTGAAGCTAACAGAATCATAAAAACTCCATTCTAGAGTTGTCTACACAAAAGACAAACTTCGGTAAATTCTTTCAACTTAAGCTTCCAACCTTGGAACTAAGTGTCCCAATTCACTTCGAAACTTCCCTGGAACTAATCCAACCACCCTGGTAAGTCACATAACAACAAATGAACATTGAAGAAGCGACAAATAGTGAAATGGGGCTACAATACATAAATGACCGGCCGAGTCATTACAGGTCGGTTGTACTCATACTACACTTATGAACTTCTTGTGCAGATTCTGGTGTTGGTCCCAACTGCAGTTAATGGAGTCTCGCTCGGATTAGCTTTTCATAGAGACTTGAGGTAGAGCTGCACGGTGATCGTAGTCCATAAAGTCGCCTTACTTAACTAAATCATTTTTTTAATTTATTTTAAATAGTTGTATTTTCATCCAGACATTGGTTGTAGCACCTATAGTATGCTCATATACTCGTGACACCAAATTTCGCGGTTTGGCTAGTCAGTGTTTTTAGTTATTATGTCTATTTTGAAATTTTACAGCTTTATTTCTCATTAAATGGTTTTTAAAATATATACTTGTGTACTAATATTGGCTTTCCTAGAATGTGGACGTTAGGTACCATCACGACCCCGCGGTTGGGATTTCGGATCACGATAAGTTGGTATCAGAGCACTAGATTGCCTAGGTCTCACGAATCATGAGCAAGCTTAGTAGAGTCTGGATGATCGGTACAGAGACGTCTGTACTTATCTTCTAGAGGCTATAGGGCTTTAGGAAAATATCACTTATTTCCTTCTTTATTGTGCGATTTTATTCTATCATTGAGTTTGAATTATTCTATTCTTGTTCTCTTACAAATGGTGAGGATACACACAAAATCCACAGTAGACCTTAGCCCAGGGCATGCACACATCACCTATTCCATAGCCTCAGATCGAGAAGGAGGAGGAGATCCCTATTCAAACCATGCCAGTCTAACCAACTCAGGTCCTGGAGGGGTTTATTATCATTCCCGTACTTCAGGATGCTCTAGTCTGCCTGGTTGGTCTTATGGAGAGTGTGGCCTAGGTCAGACTATTTCCTATGACACCATTTATCTCTCATGATGGGGGAGGAGCCCACACTCCTGCCACTCACACACCAGAGTAGATGGCTCATGGATATCAGACTCCAGCCATCCCGACAGTGGGAGTAGTTCCGTCTATCATTATTGCTCAGCTGCCTCATTATTTTGCTGGTTTCAGTGGTGCCTCATCTAGAGGCCGGGGTTCTTTTGGTCGAGTCCATCCTATCATCTATCCTACATTGATGGTGCACCACCGATCTAGAGCTGTCATATTGGTTATCTGGGTCGTTAGAGTCAGTCCCAAATTCAGTAGCCACATCAGCTGAGAGAGTGCTTTGAGTGTGGAGGGTCAGGTCATATCAGGAGGTCCTGTCCCAGACATCAGAGCAGTGTGCCTCAGCAAGGTTCTCGTGCCATGGTTCTAGCACCGACTGCTCTACTGCCTGCTCAGCCAGCTGGAGGCAGGGGTCAGGCAGCCCGGGACGGTAGTCAGGTTATTAGAGGTGGAGGCCAGCTAGGGAGAGGCCGTCCAAGAGATGGAGGTCATACTGGTGGGGCTCAGCCCTATTTCTATGCATTTCCAGCTAGACTTGAGGCAGTGTCATTTGATGCAGTCATCACAAGTATTGTTCTGGTTTGCCATAGAGATACCTCAGTTTTATTAGATCTGGGTTCCACTTATTTGTATGTGTCATCCTCTTTTGCCCCATATTTGGATATGTCTCGTGATTCGTTGAGTGCTCTTGTTTATGTTTCTACACCTGTGGGAGATTCTATTGTGGTCGATCGTGTTTATTGCTCATGTGTGGTTTCTATTAGGGGTTACGGGACTAGGGTAGATCTTCTTTTACTCATCCTGGTGGACTTTGATGTTACTTTGGGCATGGACTGGTTGTCACTATATCACGCTATTTTGAAATGTCACACTAAGACCGTGACGTTGGCGATGTCGGGGTTGCCACATTTGGAGTGAAAAGGTTCATTGAGTCATATTTCTAGCAGGGTGGTGTACTTTCTGAAGGCACAACGGATGGTAGAGAAGGGGTGCTTGGCATACTTAGCCTTCGTGAGGGATGTTAGTACTGATACTACTATCACTGAGTCAGTTCCGGTAGTAAGAGACTTCCCAGATGTGTTCCTAGCAGATCTACTAGGCATGTCACCCGATCGGGACATCGATATTGGTAGACTTGGTGCCTGGCACTCAGCCCATCTATATTGCACCTTATCGCATGGAACCGGTGGAGTTAAAGGAATTAAAATAACAACTTGAGGAGTTGATTGATAAGGGTTTTATCATACCGTGTGTCTCACCTTGGGGTGTTCCAGTTCTATTTGTTAAGAAGAAAGACGACACTATGTGGATATGTATTGATTATAGGCAGATTAACAAAGTTAAAGTCAAGAACAAGTACCCACTACAGCGTATTGATGATTTATTTTACCATCTTCAGGGTGCTAAGATGTTCTTGAAGATTGACCTGAGATCGAGATATAATCAATTGAAGATCCGGGATTCAGACATTCTGAAGATGACTTTCGGGACCCGCTATGGTCACTATGAGTTTTTGGTAGTGTCTTTTCAGCTCACCAATGCCCCAACTACCTTTATGCACTTGATGAACATCGTGTTCCAGCCATACTTGATTCCTTCGTCATCGTGTTCATTGACGACATCTTTATATATTCTCGTAGTCGTGAGGATCATGCGCAGCACTTGAGGATCATGCTCCAGACTTTGAGGGAGAAGAAGCTATATGCTAAATTCTCCAAGTGCAAGTTTTGGCTTGATTCAGTGGTATTCTTGGGTTACGTCGTGTCCAGTGAGAGGATCAAGCTGGATACGAATGGATACGAAGAAGATGAGGTAGTCCTGAACTGGTCTAGACCGTCTTCATCTATAGAGATTCGGAGCTTCTTGGTTTTGGAAGGTTATTATTCTCGTTTCGTGGAGGGTTTTTCATACATCGCTACTCCTTCGACTAGATTGACCTAGAAGGGTGATCCTTTTAGATGGTACATTGAGTGTGAGGTGAGATTTCAAAAGCTCAAGATTGCATTGACTACAATCACAGTGTTGTCTTGGCGCGGTGTTGATGCAAGACGGTAGGGTGATTGCCTACGTGTCTCGGCAGTGAAAAGTTCATGAAAAGAATTACCATGTGCATAATTTAGAGTTGGCTGAAGTTCTGGAGGCACTATCTATACGGCCTTCCATGTGAGGTCTATATGATGACGTCCAAATCCACTACTAAAAAGTAAATGGACACGGTCACATGCAATATAATTTACCCAACTATGAGTCGGGGTCGAATCCCACAAAGAACAATATGTAGGCGATTAGGCATGTAAGAGAATTATCACTTATAATGCTAAGTCAAGCACTTAGAATGGTTTTGAGAAAATATTTATAACTAATTGCAAAAATGTAAACTAACCTAGAAAGCAAGTAAAATCATCAATGGCTACAAGCATGGATGCATCGGGATTTACACTCAAGTAACGATCCAATGTATTTCACGATTTTACAAATATGAGCGAGTTTATGTTAATTAGCCTCGGGTAATAATTCTATATTAGCTTCTTCCGAAGACTAATAAGACTTCCTAATTGAATTATCCCTAAAACAATTAAGAGATTATGCACACCTGAATATGGCTACAAGTAGTTCAATCCTATCCCTAGGTAGAATCTATAAAATGAGGGTTTAAGCCTCAAGTTCTTGTTAATTAATCTTTCCCAACCCCAAATTATCTTTCCCAAAATTAATTCGATGTTAATGGGCGAGTCCTAGGGTTAGCCAATCCCTTTGGAAATATTAAGGAACAAGAATAATTAAAGAAACAATAACTGACTTCATAATAAATAAAAATCGTTCAATACATAAGCACAACAAGATATTTAATCCACACTTTAAATATGAATATTTCCATAAACAAGATTCAAGTGTTGGAAAAAATACTACACACTTAAATATTCAATACAAAGCATGGAAATGAAGAAATGAGCATAAATGAGTAAGCAATTCTCAACCAAATGCTTCAAATCTTCAAGACACAAGTGTGTGCAAGAACCTTAGCTCCAAAACTTGTCTTCTCTAGTCTAAGGACTGAAAAATAAGCCAAAGATATTTTTGCAATAAGCTAGGTCGTGTATTAAAGGGTTTGGGGCCAAAAAGTATGAAATTGGAGAACTACCCAAAACTAAAACGTGATCTTCGCATTTGCGAAGCAATGTTCGTATTTGCGAACACTGATATTCCTGTTGACCATCACATTTGCGATAAAGACTTCGCATTTGCGAAGTTCGACTGTCTGGTTTGACTTCGCATTTGCAAAGTCCTTTATCGCATTTGCGAAGACTGTTTTCCTGGGTGGACTTCACATTTGTGAAGCCCTTTTTCGCATTTGCGAGGACTGCTTGCCTGGGTTGACTTTGCATTTGCGAAGCCCTTTTTCGCATTTGCGATCACTGCTTTCTTCGCATTTCTCACATCTGTGTCGCAATTGCGACATCTGAGGCCATTTTCCAGATTTTCATCTTTTCAACTTCTGTTTGGCTCTTTTTTTACTTGGTTTCTTCATGATCACTTCTAAATCACATAGAACCTATAAAATAGAAGTAAACGACATTAAACACATGATTTTATCACTCAAACATAGCAAAATTCTTAGCTTAAAGACAAGATAAGTTGATAAAATACCAACTTATCAATCCCCCAAACTTAAACTATTGCTTGTCCTCAAGTAATGAAAGCGGCAAAATCTCCTTCCAAGTATTTAACTTAATAGTGCATCAATATCATGCCAAGTCAAAAAGGTCTACTTTAGGCACAAACACATGACTTCGATTGGTACCAACAATTACTCAAAAGCATATGAAATACCAAAAACTTCTCATGAATTTCATTACAATTCAAGTGCTCAAAAACTATGTAGATCAAAGTAGCAATCAAGTCATGACACTAAAGCTTCAAAATTTGCCTCTTTATCACAATTAACCTCCCTTGTTCATTCCTCCCAATTGAAAATGGGATTAAATTCACAACTCAAATCTCATGTGCCCTCACACTTAAGAGAGAATCCCACACTCATATATTGCAAATTCAAAACATAAATGGGACATCAAATGGAAAGAATTAACTCTCTCACAAAAATGTTCAAATGTACACAAGTAGTACCATAGGCTTGCCCTTCATGTATTTCTCCACTAATGTAGAGAAACTTGGTTCAAAATCAATTAGGACTTAAAATCAATTAGTTAGAGTGACTCAAAACCTCCCTAAGCACTATACTTTTTCGACAATCAAAGTATACTTCCTTCAAAAACTTTTCCACCCTTTTTTGGATTTTTTTATTTTTTATTTTATTTTTTATTTCATCACCTAGTCTTCCATTTATTCACAATTCCTTATTTTTTCTTCTGTTTTTTTTTTTTCAAATATTACTCTTTTTCTCTTTTTTTTAATTACCTTTCACCTTTTAAGCAACTTTCACGTCACTACTTTTCCAACCTTCACCCCCAAACTTAGGCTTTTAGCCTATGTTTATACTTTCAAAGTACTTAGAGAGGTAGGGTGCCAAAAGATAAATCAATAAAGAACGAAGGGTTAAAGCTTGTAACATGGTTGCGAAAGAAAAAGTTTAAAGGCTCAAAAGGGGTTGACCAGGAAAAATATGCAAGGGTAGGAAATTCAAGGCACAATAGCGGTCCAAGGAAGGCCTAACAACATTTTTCAAACCAAGTTAGTCTAAGATTTTGTCTTGAAGCACATTCCGGGCAAGTTCTAGACTACAAATGATGCAAAAAAAACTCACAATAAATCTCACCACACATGGCACATGAACACTCAAGTGGAATACAAATCCAAAATCCAATCGAAACCGATGACTCAAAGAAGTTACATATAGCATAAGAATCTATTTAGTGAATCAAAGAGCCAAAAATTGAGTCTAAAAGTCATGACAATGATCTTTACTTCAATCATTTTTCTTTTTCAAAGATCAAGAATTCATATGCCGAGGATTAAATCATGTTGGTACCATGCAAGCCACAAATTGGCCAATGGGCACAAACCCCAACTCATACCACGTATTCTTCCTAAATTAACGAAAACTATATCTAAATTACAAGACTAATTCCCTTTAGAAAGTCACCTAACTATCCATCATCGGGAAAAGTCAACATAAAAATTTACCAAAGATTACCGGTTCAAAAAAAGAAAATTGGTATCCTCGGAAAAAGAACCATGGTACAAAGAAAACCAAGGATAATGCCACAAAAATAAAACATACTATTTAAAAAAAGCAAGACATACTATTTAAAAAAATCAAGAAGTTAATCAACATCAAGTAAATAAAACATACTATATATAAAAACAAAAATTTAAGAAGCTAGTAAACATACTAATATAACACATCACATGAAAACAAAATAACGTCACATGAAAACAAACAAAAATACCAATGTACCATATCTACAGTTATACCAGAAGCCACCCCCAACTAGAGATATTGAAATATCCCTAATACAACTAAACAAAATAGAGTAAAATGGTGGAAAGTGCTCCCTGAATACTGCATCAAGTGCTCTACTCGCTGTCGGACTCAGTCGCATCCTCCTCTTCTTCTTCCTCAGACCAATGAACTGGACATCATCATCATCTTCCGGCTCGGTCGATGGCACTTGCTCTTGAGGATTTAGAACTATCCATAGCCACTTCACACCCTTCCACATGCGGGTGATGAATTTATCTCTCCTATTCTCCCTTTTCTTCATCCTGGTGTGTGCATTTTCCAGTTTGTCATGAGAAGTGCTCAAATTACCGTGCGCCGTGGCCAAATCAGTATATGCCTTCTCCAACTTCTTAAGATGATCCCCTTGCTTCTTCTGATTATCAAGATACTTTTGAAATTCTTTCTTTGAAATGCATACAGAGGGTCCCTTAGATGTCTCCCAGGTCCCTGGGGAAGGCCAGCTACAAGGTCGCGAATCAGCCACATTTCATCGGAAAGCATAGAAAATGGTCCTCCTGCAAAAAATGATGGCAGGCTACCCTGGTCGGTCTGAGAAGAAGATCCCAACTTTCTCTTTTTTCTTTTGACGACTCCGCCCTCTCCTCTTTTCTTCAATGGATTAATAGGCTTTCTCGGATCCTCCTAAACCCCAGCAAGTTAGCACAGCTCAGTGATAAGAGATGGGAATATCAATGATGGACCATTCTGAATCTGATACTCCCTCATTTCATTGATGAAAATCTAACCAACATTGAGCTGAATACCATCAAGAATGGAGGCTATCATTTGAGCTCTCGTTGTTGATATATTCCATATATTCGACGCAGGGGAGATGCGACTGCATATGATGGCCAACCATATCTTTGCTTCAGCAGTGAATTCTTTGGATGTGATCCCTCTCTTTTCAGCTGCCCATGGAACATCCACACCTGGGCACAATTTGAATACCAACCACTCGCCTGAGGCACAATATTTCACACAGAATGGGGCCATGTCATGGTCCTGTAGGTGATAGATTTGGTACACAGCTTCAACTCTGAAATTCACTATTTTGCCGCGAATCCTAATCTTTGGCTTTTTTTTTAACCTAATGGATGGAAGATTTACATAGAATTCCCTCACCCATTGCTCATTGGCATTGCAAGGTTGAGGGGAAAAATAAGTCTATCCCATGTCTACAAGCCTCTGATGGAACTCGGGAAGACGTTCCGGGACCTTTTCCAGCAATATACCACTTTCCGGGAGCACTTTCTTCGAAATCAACTCGGCATAGTAACGTTCATGATATTTCAATGACAAGAATCGGTGTTGGTCATAGTTCTCCTCAACTTCCAAGGTATTTTCATGCGCGGATTCATCGGTACCTATAAACAAAGCATTGGAGTGAAAACGTAGTATAGCTATGAAAAACATTGCAAAATGATTCAAATATGATCAAGAAATGATTGGACAGTCGAAACCCAGCCTTAGAAAAAAATGTCAGATTTTCAGTTCAGCAGGAGCCTGCTCTCTGATGTCGCAATTGCGACATTTTCTTCACAAGAGCTCGCAAATGCGATATATTCTTCGCAATTGTGAAGGTTGCCAGGGCTGACAGATTTCGCAATTGTGACCACCTCTTCGCAAATGCGAAGAGGCCATCGCAATTGCGACCACATTGTCCCCAGCCACTGAACAGTCCCAAAATCCAAAAGTTTACAAACAAAACCACACTTTTAGATAACCCAATCAGTTTTAGGCACACAAAAAATGCAATAAACTTCACATACAACCACGAATTGATGAAATTTCAATGATTCGGCCAAGAATCTCATTTGGGCCATTCATTGATCACATAGTAAGCACCCAAAATCAGTTTTATTTTCACAAAGCCATGGGTACTCAGACTTCCTCGTTTTTCAAGCAAAGACATAAGCTCACACTCTCAGCCAACCTCACCCAGAAATCAACACATGATTTATGTTCTTTTTCAAACAAGTTTTGCACAGAAAAGAAAAATCAAATTGAACCTAGCTGTTGAGCAATAAAGGAGAGGAGAAGAAGAAGATGATGCTATGGAACATAAAGTGCACAAATATTAAGCCTTCATACCTTGACACTTGCAATTAGGAGTGAAAATGAGGGAGTTTCAAGCTTGGGGTAGTGAGGAAGAAACCAGTTGTTTAATTTTAGGGCCTCAAAAGATTCTTGCAATTGTTTGGCAAGTGTTAAGAAAAACCCAGTATAGGTGCCTCAGAGGTCGCATTTGCGACCCCTATTTGCAATTGTGAGCTTTAGAAATTCTGCAGTGGTCGCAAATGTGATCCTTTCTTGGATTTTGCGATGTGGCCAAGTTCGCAAATGCGAACATATATTCGCAAATGCGAACACTGAGCTTCTGCAATTTCCAGCTAATGGTTTTTGCCTCTCCGGTCACCTCGACCTGCACAAATCAACTCCAAAAATTGTGAAACTTGGCAGATTAGTCAAAAATAAAATAATAAACTATTCTAAAAAAGAAAATTTCAAAAATAACTAAAAAATTTAAAAACGATGGGTTGCCTCCCACCAAGAGCCGCATTTAATGTCGTGGCACGACGCGGATCAACTTCACCACCTTTCTCACCACTTAGACGATATGAATTAGGAACCTTACTTGGACTCAAGTTTGTGACTACGAGCAATGGGGGTAGTAAGTAGATGATCAAGCCACACATTAATTTCTTCAATTTGCATTTCTTGGCTTATTTGTGAGGAATGTCATTTTGCCTTCTTGAATATCCAAATTGCAAAATGTATGGCTCTTGTTTTTCTTCTTTGCATTTCCATATGGATTCGCACGACTCAATTCCCATATCACCATGCAATTCCAAAGTTGAAAAATGTTTGGAATGCGACCTCAACCCTTCAAATTGCAAATCTTCTCGGATTTTGACATCCTCTTTTTCCCCTGAACTAGAGTTAACTTAAACCATATTTTCAATTACACCGGTTGACTCTAATTCCATATTTTTCTTGGCATCACTAACAAGCATGAAGTTGGTTGGTGGACGTTCAATTCTTGATTCCTCAAAATAAAGCTCACTTTCTTCCTCGAAGTCGGACTCTTCTTGACCTCTTTCCACACTTTCAAATTGATAGGCATAATGAGAATCAATCAATGATTTCATTTGATCTTCCAAAGTGCGGATAGTCTCATCATTTTGATGTAGTGCTTGTTTTAAGTCCTCGAGTGCCAAGCTTTGCTTTTCCTTATTTTCAAGAATGGCCTCCAACATGAGCATCATCTTCTCATTTTGAGAATTTGAGAGTTCTTCTTTGTTTTCATCAAGTGCCAAAGAAGGATTTTCGGCTTCAACATCTAAGGAAGGTTCTTGCCTATCATTCACTTCCGAGGCATTTTGGACCTCAAAAGCTTCAAGCATTTCTCCCATTTGTGAGTTCAATCTTTCAAGCGCCAAATCATTTTGGAGACTATTTTCCAAAAGTTCCTCCAAGGCATTTTGCTCTTTGTTTCCTCCCTCAAGTAAGCATTCTAACATGAGCTTAAACTCTCCATTTTTACCATGCTCAACTTCTTCCACTTCCATATCCCTATACTTGTCATCACAAAAAGTAGAATCATCATATCTAGGGTTTGGGGAAGGGAAAAACAAATAAGCACAATTATCCCAATGACCATTTTGATGACCACACTTATCACAAATACTCCACTCAAGGGTTTGATATTGTGCGCACAATCCGCACCCGGGAGAATTAAAACAATTTTTCCACGAGTGTGGTCCTTCGCAATAAGGACAAGGGTCATCAAAGTATCAATAACTACCATCCGACCAATTTTCATTATATGATGCCATTTT
Source organism: Nicotiana tomentosiformis (assembly GCF_000390325.3). Taxonomy (NCBI): domain Eukaryota; kingdom Viridiplantae; phylum Streptophyta; class Magnoliopsida; order Solanales; family Solanaceae; genus Nicotiana; species Nicotiana tomentosiformis. The sequence goes on from NC_090822.1 coordinate 44,089,038, forward strand.
GGTTTTTCTCAAAAAATAAGAAAATAAACAAGAATCAAACAAGAAGATAAACAAAGATAAGAAACTAATTACAAAAATATTCACAAGTTTGGACCAAAGCACGTACGCTTATTTCTCAAACAACCTAAATACGCCAAATTATTCCCCGGCAATGGCGCCAATTTTGATGACGTCCAAATCCACTACTAAAAAGTAAATGGACACGGCCACATGCAATATAATTGACCCAACTATGAGTTGGGGTCGAATCCCACAGAGAACAATATGTAGGCGATTACGCGTGTAAGATAATTATCACTTATTATGCTAAGCCAAATACTTAGAATGGTTTTGAGAAAATATTTATAACGAATAGCAAAAATGTAAACTAACCTAGAAAGCAAGTAAAATGATCAATGGCTACAAGTATGGATGCATCGGGATTTACACTCAAGTAACGATCCAATGTATTTCACGATTTTACAAATATGATCTAGTTTATGTTAATTAGCTTCGGATAATAATTCTATATTAGCTTCTTCCGAAGACTAACAAGACTTCCTAATTGAATTATCTCTAAAACAATTAAGAGATTATGCACACCAGAATATGGCTACAAGTGGTTCAATCCTATCCCTAGGTAAAATCTATAAAGTGAGGGTTAAAGCCTCAAGTTCTTGTTAATTACTCTTTCTCAACCCCAAATTATCTTTTCCAAAATTAATTCGAGGTTAATGGGCAAGTCCTATGGTTAGCTAATCCATTTGGAAACATTAAGGAACAAGAATAATTAAAGAAATAATAACTCACTTCATAATTAAAAAAAATCATTCAATACATAAGCACAACAAGATATTTAATCCACACTTTAATTATGAATATTTCCATAAACAAGATTCAAGTATTGGAAAATATACTACACACTTAAATATTCAATACAAAGCAAGAAAATGAAGAAATGAGCATAAATGAGTAAGAAATTCTCAACCAAACGCTTCAAATCTTCAAGACCCAAGTGTGTGCAAGAACCCTAGCTCCAAAACTTGTCTTCTCTAGTCTAAGGACTGACAAATAAGCCAAAGATATTTTTCTAATAAGCTAGGTCGTGTATTAAAGGGTTTGGGGCCAAAAAGTGTGAAATTACAGAAGTACCCAAAACTGAAGTGTGATCTTCGCATTTGCGAAGCAATGTTCGCATTTGCGAACAATGATATTCCTGTTAACCATCGCATTTGCGATAAAGACTTTGCATTTGCGAAGTTTGACTGTCTGGTTTGACTTCGCCTTTGCGAAGTCCTTTATCGCATTTGCAAAGCCCTTTTTCGCATTTGCGAGGACTGCTTGCCTGGGTTGACTTTGCATTTGCGAAGCCTTTTTTCGCATTTGCGATCACTGCTTTCTTCACATTTCCCACATCTGTGTCTCAATTGCGACATCTGAGGCCATTTACCAGATTTTCTTCTTTTCAACTTCTGAGGTCTCCAACACCTGTTCAAGCAAAAGGACCTTAATTTGCGGTAGCAGAGATGGTTAGAGTTGCTCAAAGATTATGATATCACCAATTACATCATCTTGGGAAAGCCAATATAGTGGCCGATGCATTTAGTAGGAAGGCTGAGAGCATGGGAAGTTTGACATATTTATCGGTAGCAGAAAGGCCACTAGCCATAGATGTTTTGGCTTTGGCCAATCGGTTCGAGAGATTGGATGTTTCGAAGCCTAGCTGGGTTCTTTCTTGCATTGTGGTACAATCATCGTTATTGGAGCGTTTCAAGGCTCGCCAGTTTGATTATGCTCACTTGTTGGTATTGAAGGACACAGTGCAGTGGGGTGATACTAAGGAGGTTGTGATTGGTGATGATGGTGTTATGCAGTTTCAAGGCCAGATTTGTGTTCCAAATGTTGATGGGTTGAGAGATTTCATCCTTGAACAAACTCACAACTCACGCTATTTTATTTACACTTGTGTCACGAAGATGCACCATGACTTGAAACAACACTATTGGTGGCGGAGAATGAAGAAAGATATTGTTGTTTATGTCTCTCGGTGTTAGAATTGTCAAAAGGTGAAGTATGAGCATCAGAAATCATGAGAGTTGACTCACAGATTGGAGGTACCAGAGTGAAAGTGGGAGCACATTACTATGGATTTTGTGGTAGGCTTACCACAGACCTTGAAGAAATATGATGCAGTCTGGTTGTTGTGGACCGGTTGACTAAGTCCGCACACTTCATTCCGGTGATGACTTCTTATTCTTTAGAGCGATTGGCTTAGATTTACATTCGAGATATTATACACTGCACGTGTCATGCCCCAAACTCGGGGAACGCGACCCGCGCTAAACCTAGTGAACCCCGGCCGAGCAAGCCTATTAGATTTTCTTCTACCCAAACTCATCCATGAATAAAGAGAATACATAATTTTGTTAATTAAATAATAAGGTGATCATGTCTACAATAACAATTCATTACCACTAGTTACCTCATTAATAAGTCTCAAAACACACACACACACACACACATCTTTATGGTTCAAAGTGGAACAAGTGATTTAATCACAACACAACTTGTTTAACATTCCCAACACTCATACACAACCCACAATTAGTCTACAGAGCCTCTACAAATACCAAAGTGTACAATGGTAGTGCCGGCAACAAGGACCTGGCTATACCTCAAAATACGATAACACATACGAAACGAAAGATTCACAACCCCGGAATGAGATGAGGCTCACCAAGTCAGCTGGGAAGGATGAACACTGCTATCACTGGTCAGTATCCTCCGTTGTGGAAACAGCTGCAACCATTAAAGAAGCAGCGCCCCCGAAAAAAGGGACGTTAGTACATGTTGAATAGTATTAGTATGAAAATCAAACACCAATTTAAGAACTTGGAAATACAGTATGAATATGATGAATCAAGGCGACAATAGAATAGAATAGATAGCTGTTTAAACCAAAGCAAGGTTATCAAGAGCTGTCATTAACATTTATCGAATTTAAGATGAGATACTCTGTAACCATTTTCACACAATGCGGCCCCGCCGCCTCAACCCAATGTATGCTGGTGGAGGTGTAAGCACAATACCAAAACTCTACTCAAGCGGCCCTGCCGCCTCACCCCAATGTATGCGGGTGGAGGTGTAAATACTATACCTATTTTCACACAAAACGGCCCCGCCGCCTCACCCCAATATATGCGGGTGGAAATGCATCTATGATTTCAATACCTACACAAAGCGGCCATGCCACCTCACTCAATATATATAGTTGGGTGGTGGTGCAACAACCATACCAAAATCATACACAAAGCGGTATTGCCGCCTCACCCCAATGTATGCGGGTGGAGGTGCAATCCCAATCACAATCTCTACACGATTTGGCATAATAATTTTCCCATAAATCACGACTTAGAATTATAACATGTAGATGCACAATCCATAGTTTGGACACATCCTCAATTTATAATGCAATATAAGAAGAGCATTTGAAACACGAATTGAACATATATCTTTGTCACAAAACTCATTCTGAATACTTGATTTGTAATAAATATCTTGGAACTTACAAGGATATTGGGATTCCAATTCTTAAAGAAGAGTTTAGCCAACATACCTCAATTGAGCTTCCTTAAACTCTAAACTATTCCAGAATTCTTAGCAACTTCAATCTATTTCAAAAATATAACAAGTTGAACAAAAATTAGGAAGATGATCATGGTTCTAGCTCATTTGAGCATTTTATCAAACACTAGGTGTGCATTAAGGTTTCAAGGTCCTTTTTATAGGATTTCATCATCCCACAACCCACTCTTTACCATTTGTTTAGCTCATTATCTTCCTACACCCTTTGATAACACATGCATGCAAAATAAACAACTCCCATACCCAAGAATTGTCATGCTAATTACCCATTCTTAGATAAATTTCTAAATTAGGGGTTAGGGTGTGGAATCTTACCTCTAGGATGAAGACCTAATGAGTTTTCCTTGTTAATCTTCAAAGATTTGAGCAAGAATTGAAGGACAATTGGTTGAAGATTACTCTCTCACTCTAGGGCACTTTCTCACTCTCAAAATGTCTGATTTTAGCTCAAAAATGATACAAATCGTCTATTTAACGAAGTAGGGTCGTGTTATAAAAACCTAAAAATGAAGCTCTGGAACAGGATATGCGGTCCATATATCGCCCGCACAATTAGGTGCCAAAAACTAGGAAAACTCTGCCTCGGTCTGCGGTAGTTATGCGCCCCGCAGATTTGTCTTGCGGTCGCATAATGCACCGCATAACTGGTCTGCGGCCGCATAATACACCGCAAACTTTTGCCCAAACCGCCTCGCCCCTGATTCATTTTACGACCATTATGTGGTCTGCAGAGTGATTCTACGGCCGCATAGTGGGCCGCAAAAATGCATTTTTTTGCTCAAATTGTTTCTTCACTTTCCAGTGCATTGTTCAACCCAAAAAGTCCGTGCTGAGAAGAATTTCTATAATCCTCAAACATGTAAGCCTAGTCCTGCACCATGAAACCTTAAATTCATTTGCGAAATTTTATGGGGCTTTACATTCTTCCCCACTTAGGATCATTCGTCCCCGAATGAGAATCAAAGTTCACTATTAGCACCTGATGCGACTCAATTTCGACACCGCACACCAGCAGCCCCAAATTTGACTAACTCCCTAAATTTCCAAAATTTTGCGAGAGTTTCCCTTGTAACTGGGCCTATCCACCTGTCAGAGAACCCTAGAAACACATCCTAACAACATATACATAATCCAACAATGTAACATAACACAAAACAATACCAACGGTGGCCTCACACGCAATATATTACCAGAAAGGAACACCCTTAATGTCAATTTGTACAAATGATACATAATTCATAGAAGGTAACCCTTAGAATTTTCATAGAACACAACTTTATACATACATGGCTATTCAAACAAATAAGGATACTTTTTCTTCATTTCCTCCTCGGCCTCCCAAGTAGCCTCTTCAACCTGTTGGTTTCGCCATAGAACTTTCACGGAGGCAATTTCTTTATTTGTCAACTTTCGGACTTGCCGATCAATAATAGAAATAGGAATCTCTTCATACGTCAATTCCTCATTAACCTCAATTGTCTCAACCGGAACAATGAGTATCGGGTCTCCAACTACTTTCTTTCGCATAGACACATGAAACACTGGGTGCACTAATGACATCTTAGGTGGTAGCTTAAGCTTTTATGCCACCTCACCGTTCATATGAATGATTCTGTATGGTCCGACATACCTCATACTCAATTTCCCTTTCTTACCAAATCACATTACACCCTTCATGGGGGAAACCTTCAAGAATACCCAATCATCTTCTTTGAACTCCAAATCCCTACGACAAACATCCGAATAGGACTTCTACCGGCTCTAAGCAGTATTTAACCGCTCCTTAATGATCTTAACTTTTTCCATAGCCTGATGCATGAGGTCTGGCACTATCAATTCTGCTTCCCCAATTTCGAACCACTCAATGGGAGATCTACATCTCCTTCCATATAAAGCCTCAAACGGTGCCATCCGAAAGCTAGCATGATAACTATTGTTGTAGGCAAATTCTATGTGTGGCAAATGATCATCCCAGCTACCTTTGAAGTCTAGAACACAAGCACGCAACATATCCTCGAGCGTCTGAATAGTCTGCTCTACCTGCCAATCCGTCTGCGGGTGAAAGGTTGTATTGAGATTCACCTGAGTACCCAAACCTTGCTGAAATTTCTTTCGAAAATTAGCCGTGAACTGTCCCCCCCCCCCCCCAATCAGAAATGATAGAAACTGGAATGCCATGCAACCTGACTATTTATTTGATATACAACCGAGCATACTATTCCGCTGTATTGGTAGCCTTAACCTGCAAAAAGTGGGCTGATTTCGTGAGTCGATCCACAATCACCAAAATTGAGTCAAACTTACGAGGAGTGCGAGGTAGTCCTACCTCAAAGTCCATATCATTTCTCTTCATTTCATTCCACCAATAGACTTCCTTGAGATCATGATATATTTTTGTAGAGCCCGGGTGCACGTAATACCTAGAAGTGTGAGCCTCGGTCATGATTCTTTCTCAGAGACCATCCACATTTTGAAAAAAGTCTGCCACATTCCTCACAGCCGCAATCTTTTGAGGATCAACCATAATTCCTTCACTAGAGACTACATGACCCAAGAATGTGACATACTTAAGCAGAAATTCACACTTCGAAAACTTTGCATATTACTTATGCTTATATAGGGTTTGCAGAACAACCCTGAGATGATCGGTGTGGTCCTCTCGATTGCTTGAATATACAAGGATATCGTCAATAAACACTATCACAAAGGAGTCAAGAAAAGGCTTGAAGACTCGATTCATAATATCCATGAAAGCTGCTAGGGCATTTGTTAGCCCAAAAGACATTACCAAAAATTCATAGTGCCCGTATCGGGTTCTATAATTCTAAAACACGTAAGCCTAGTCCGGCACCATGAAACCTTAAATTCATTTGTGAAATTTTATGCGGCTTTACAGCACAACGTGCCCATTTTCATCATTTCTGACCAAGGCACGCAATTCACATCACATTTTTGGAGAGCCGTGCAATGTGTGTTGGGCACGCGGGTCAAGCTGTGTACCGAGTTTCATCCTCAGACGGACGGGCAGTCCGATCGCACTATTCAAATCTTGGAGGACATGTTACATGCCTGTGTTATGGATTTCGGAGGGTCGTGGGATCAGTTTCTACCGCAAGCAGAGTTCGCCGACAATAAAAACTACCAGTCGAGCATCGGAATGTCTCCGTATGAGGCCTTATATGGGATGCGATGTCGTTCGCTGATTGGTTGGTTTGAGCCCAGAGAGGCTAGATTGTTGGGCATTGATTTGGTCCATGATGCTTTGGAGAAGGTTAAGGTGATTAGGAGCAACTTCGTACAACTCAATCTAGTCAGAAGAGTTATGCGGACCGGAAGGTTTGAGATGTAAATTACATGGTGGGTGAGAAGGTTCTTCTGCGAAAGTGCAATAGAGAGGTTAGCCGATTGAGGAGGCTCTGTGGGAGTACGCGTACGATATATAGAGTAGATACCCACACATTTTTACCAGTCCAAGAACTTTTTTGTGTCTGTTCGAGGATGAACGTTTCTTTTAAAGGTGGTAATGTAACGACTTGATATATCGTTTTGAGTACTAGCCCTTATTTCTATGTTCTAAGACCTCTCATAGCTTCATTAGATATTATATGACTTGCATGCATGATCCGTATTGTTTTTCGGAATGTTTTACGTGAAATTTTAAAGAAAATGTGATTTTTGTCTTTAAAAATAATTTGAGTTGACCACGGTCAAAGTTCTTAGTAAACGACTTTGGATAAGTGTTTTGTCAATTCCAGTAGGTTGGTATGATATTTTTGGACTTGTACGCATGTTTGGTTAGGATCCGGGGTAACCCGAGCGCGTTTCAGCACTTTATGTGAAAGGTTGTGAAAAATGAGTTTTCAAGTTGAAATCTTGAGTTTTGATGATCGATTCTCATTATTTGATGTTATTTTGATGATTTGATGTAGCGAGAAAGTTTATATGATGTTATTAGACTTGTGTGCATGTTCGGTTTGGAGCCCAAGGGGTTCGGCTGAATTTCGGATTAGTTGCGGACAATTTTTGGACGTAGAGAACTGCTGTTTTTTTTTTCTAGTACACAGTTCTTCATGATCGCGAAGGCTCTCTTGAGATCGCGAAGGGGAATTTTGGGCTAGGTCCTGGTTACTCTTCGTGAATGCGAAATGTAGGCCGACAGCGCAAAGCCTTGGGGGATTATGTCATGACCCAAATCTCCCTTTGAAGAATGTCGTCATGGCACCTAGTCTCTACGACTAGGTAAGCCTAACAAATAACAACAACTGAACAGATATATAATAATAAGTTACTCATAACGACTGAATAATAGATAAAACCTTTTGAAAATAGAATCTCACAAATACACACCCCAAAACCGGTGGAACTGAGTCATAAGCTCGATAGAATGCAACTAGAGTACTACTAGATCACCGTCTGAAAGGAAATACTACATTAATGAAAATAAGGGAAGGTGACTCCGAGGCCTGCAAACGCCGAGCAGGCAAACCTTGAAGTCTCCAGTAAAAGTAGCTAGCAGGAAATCTCTATCGACCAGCACGAGCGGACGTACCTGAATCTGCACAAAAAGATGTGCAGAATCATAATATGAGTACACCACAACGTTACCCAGTAAGTATCAAGCCTAATCTTAGTAGAGTAGTGACGAGGCCAGGTCAAGACACCTACTAGGATATGAAATAGACAATATAAAAATGTAATATGGATAAGTAACGGAAAATGAAGATTAATTGATATGGAACAAGATAATGGCAAGAACTAGTACCGGAAGTTAACCTAAGAAATAGCATAAAAAAAGCAACTAAAGTGCTACAATGATCATGTACGGACTACACCTACTAGAATAATAAAGAATGAAGCAACAATAAATATTCCTTCCACAACACTTTGCAACATGAAACAAACAGAAAGAAACACAATGAGGTACCGCCTCGTGTATAATGAAATTAAATCGAGGTACTGCCTCGTATAATCAAGAATCACAACCGAGGTACCGCCTCATATTCATATTTTTCAATTTCAAACACTATCTTTCCATATACCGCCGCATGAGCCTTACATTTGAAAATAGGTTTTAAAAAGGTTTTCCCGAAATAGCTACACGCACTTTAGCACATCTTATGACGCACCGTGGCTTCAGGTAGTTACCCTACAAGCAACCACGCACATAAGTCCCACCTTATACCGCCGCATGCACATCAACCCAAGCATTATACCGCCACATGCGCATGAATATCATATCACAATAACAACTCGCACCACAAGTGCCCACATATCACAACTTGCCAACAACAACAACAACAATGTTTCCACAACAATAGCCCCTGGCTCCACAACAACGTATACAATAATATCAACAACAATAATGGATGGATAATGCTCAATAAGATAGATGTTTCAACAATAACCAACATCGCCTCAACGTATTAACAGCTTTCACAAATTAAACACCAAATAACTCAACAATGAGAAAATACTGTATAACCACGATATTAGATAAGACTAACTCACAATAAAGGAACTAATATTCAACAATGAGTCTCAAATAATGGAAGTCAACAAGTAAAGGGGTAACACGAACGATTAATTCAAACAATGATAATTAACAATGAAGAGATAACGTGTAATAATAAAGGGGACACCAAGTTCAATTAAAGCATGGGAGCAATCGAGCAAGTAGGATGTAGAACAGATACTAAGCAAGTGAACTAAGGTATTTAAGGATAGTCTAACCCAATTAGGAATAATTTGACGATGAGAATTTAGAATATAATATCGCATTTCAATTAAAGCATGGAAATAGTCTAAGTAACCTAAACCGGTCAAATACTACGTACAACCCACGTATCCACTCGTCACCATGCCTACACGGATTTCACTTAGCACAATTGAATCAAACAATAGCAATCCTAAGGGGTGGTTCCCCCACACGAAGTTAGGCAAGACACTTACCTCAACTAGGAAAATTCAACACTCGAAAATAGCTTTCCCCTTAAAATCCGCCTCCACATGCCTCAAATCTAACCAAAATCGACTCAATATCATCAAACAATGCTAGCGAATTCAATTGCAATAGATAAAGTTAAGATCTTTACACTTTTCCCAAAAAGTCAACAAAAGTCAACCCAGGGCCCTCCCGGTTAAAACCCGAGTCCAATTGTAGATTCCGTCTACGCATGACCCCACGAGTTCATATATGTGATTAGTTTCAAAACCCGAGTCCAAATCGATTCTCAAAACTAAATTTCATTTTTTTTTCTAAAACTTGACAAAGTTTAACAAATTTCTACTTTGATTCACATGATTTTGATGTTAAAATCTAAGATATGTTGATGGAATATGATTAGAAATATATTAGAATCACTTACCCAAGGTTTGTAGGTGAAAATCCCCTCTCCTAATTGCCTCCTACCGACTCTAGGGTTCAAAAATGTGAGAATGAGTTCAAAAATCCCGTCTCTCAGCTATTTCTCCATTCACATATGTCGCAAATGCGAGATGGGGTTCACAATTGCGAACCCCGCAATTGCGAAGAATCACTCGCAAAAGCGAAGACCCTTACATCTCTTCTGTCATCGCAATTACGATGAAATGTTTGCAATTTCGAACCTTGGACCTCCGCAAATACGACCATGTAGATCGCAAATGCAAACATGATCTCCCCATGTGTTTATCGCAAATGCGAACCCAATAGACTTGGCCTACCCTTGGAAATGCAAACCAAAAACTCGCAAATGCGAGATCTAACAGTTATTTGATCAGTTGCAAATGTCACAATTGCGACATGGGTTTGCAATTGCGACACTGAAGGCTTGGGGAAACTCCTGGCAAATGAGAAGATGGGATCGCATTTGCAACCCCTGTTTCCGTCGAAATTGCAGGCCCTTCCATCGAATAGCCCATCCAAGAAGACCTTTGCAAATGCGAACACTGGGTCCGCAATTGCAAACCCAGCAGACTTGGCCTACCTCCGCAATTGCGATCAAGAATCTTGCAAATGCGTGATCTAAGGGCATGTGCAGAAAAACAAGCAATTCAATTCTAACAACACTCCGCTAAGCGTCCGAAACTCACTCGAGTCCTCGGCGCTCCAAACCAAACATCCACACAAGTCTAAAAAGATCATACAAACTTGCTCGCGTGATCAAAATACAAAAATAACATCTAAAGCTACGAATTGAACTCTAAAACGCATGGTTTTCAAAGATATTTTCAAGAACTTCTAATATTTCATCTAATCATCCGAATCCTAACAAATCAACTCCGAACAACGCCAAATTTTTCAAACAAGTTCTAAATGCCATAACGGGCCTATTTCAAGTCCCAAATTAAATTCCAAGCTCAATAGCTAAAAGTCAACCTATGGTCAAACTTTTCAACTAAAAATTGCCAAATTTCGGTAAATCAACACAACTCAACCTTCGTATTTCCAAAATCAATTTTGGGCATACGCCCAAGTCTGAAATTACGATACGATGCTATCAGAGTCATAAAAAAATAGTTCTGGGGTCGTTTTCACAAAAGTCAAAGTGTGTCAACATTTTCAAATTTAAACTTCTAAGTCTGGAATCAAGGGTCCAAATCAACGCGAAAGCTTCCCGGAACGAAACTAATTAACACCACAAGCCATAAAGACATAAACACATAAGTGTGAAGCAATAAAAGGGGTAACGGGGTGCAATTACACAAAATGACCGATCGGCTCGTTACATTCTCCCCCTCTTAAAACAAACGTCTATCCTCATATGTGCATAAGATGTACCTGAAGTGATGAATAGATGAGGATAACGACTCCGCATGTCGCTCGGTCTCCTAGGCCCGCCTCCTCGACCGGATGACCCCTCTACTGAACTTTCACTGAAGCAATATCCTTTGATCTCAATTTCTGGACCTGCGGGTCCAGGATAGCCACAGGCTCCTCAATGTAAGTCAAATCCTCGTCCAACTAGACTGTGCTGAAGTTTAAAACTTGAGACGGATCACCATAATACTTCCGGAGCATAGAGACATGGAACACCAGATAAACCGCTGATAAACTAGGTGGCAAGGCAAGCTTGTAGGCCACCTCTCCAATCCTTTCAAGGATCTCCAAAGGTCCGATATACCTACGGCTCAACTTACCCTTCTTCCCGAACCTCATCACACACTTCATGGGTGAAACCCAGAGTAAGAGTCACTCTCCAACCATGAATGAAACATAGCAAACCTTCCGATCCGCATAACTCTTCTGTCTCGATTGGGCTGTACGAAGACGACTTTGGATCATCTTGACATTCTCCAAAGCATCTTGAACTAGATCCATGCCTAATAACTTAGCCTCTCCCGGCTAAAGCCACCCAACTGGAGAACGACACCGTCTCCCATATAGAGCCTCATACGGGGCTATCTAGATACTCGACTGGTAGCTGTTGTTATAGGAAAACTCCACAAGTGACAAGAGTTGATCCCAAGCACCACTGAAATCCATAACAAAGGAACAAAGCATATCCTCCAATATTTGAATAGTTTGCTCGGACTGTCTATTCTTCTAAGGATGAAATGTTATACTCAGCTCAAATCGTGGGCCTAGCTCATGCTGTATAGCCTTACAGAATTGCGAGGTGAATTATGTACCCCGGTCAGAGATGATAGATACTGGTACGCCATGAAGTCATACAATCTCGCAGATATAAACTTGAGCCAACTGCTCTGAAGAATAGGTAGCCACTACCGGAATGAAATGAGCCAACTTGGTCAACCTGTCCACAATCACCCATACTGCATCAAACTTTCTCCGAGTCCATGGGAGCCCAACAACAAAGTCCATGGTGACAGGCTCCCATTTCCATTCGGGAATCTCAAGCCGCTGAAGCAAACCACCCGATCACTAATGCTCATACTTCACCTGCTGACAATTTAGGCACCGGGCTACATACTCCATTATGTCCTTCTTCATCCTTCTCCACCAATAGTGCTGCCTCAAGTCCTGATATATCTTAGCGGCACCCGAAAGAATGGAGTACCACGAACTGTGGGCCTCCTAAAGAATCAACTCACGCAAACCATCCATATTGGACACACATAACAGGACCTGCATTCGTAACACACCGTCATCCCCAATAGTAACCTCCTTGGCATCGTCATGCTAAACCGTGTCCTTGAGGACAAGCAAATAGGGGTCACCATACTGACGCTCTCTAATACGGCCATATAGAGAAGATCGAGAAACCACACAGGCAAGAACATGACTGCGCTCCGAAACATCCAATCTAACAAACTAGTTGGCTAAGGCCTGAACTTCCAATGCTAATGGCCTCTCTGCCACCGGTAGATATGCTAAACTACCCAAACTCTCCGCCTTTTGACTCAAGGCATCGGCCACCACATTGGTCTTCTCGGGATGATATAGAATGGTGATATCATAGTCCTTAAGTAACTCTAACCACCTCCGCTACCGCAAGTTAAGCTTCTTTTGTTTGAACATATGTTGTAGACTCCTGTGGTCGGCAAAGACCTCACAAGGAACGCCATACAAATGATGCCGCCACATCTTCAATGCTTGAACAATGGCTTCCAACTCCAAATCACGGACTGGATATTTCTTCTTATGAGGCTTTAACTATCGAGATATGTAGGCAATCACCCTACCATCTTGCATCAACACCATGCCAAGGCCCACACGTGACGCATTACAATACACACTATAACACCTCGAGCCCATAGGAAATACCAACACCAATACTAGGGCTGTGGTCAAAGCAGTCCTGAGCTTTTGGAAGCTCGCCTCACACTCCTCAGTCCATCTGAAAGAAGCACCCTTCTGGGTTAGTATGGTCATAGGTACAATAATAGGTGAGAAGCCCTCTATGAAATGACCATAATACCTGGCAAAACTAAGGAAATTTCGGATCTCAGTAACTGAAGACAGTCTGGGCCAACTCTGTACCGCCTCAATCTTCTTCGAATCTACCTTTTCCCCTCACTCGACACCACATGACCAAGAAACGCCACCGAATAAAGCCAGAATTACCACTTTGAAAACTTATCATATAAATTCTTCTCCCTTAAGGTCTGGAGCACGATCCTTAAATGCTGCTCATGATCTTCCCGATTGCGGGAGTATACCAAGATGTTGTCAATAAATAAAATGATGAATGGATCGAGATATGGCTGGAATACAATGTTCATTAGGTGCATAAATGTTGCTGGGGCGTTGGTCAGCCCAAATGGCATCACAAGGAACACGTAGTGACCATACCGAGTCCTAAAGGCAATCTTAGGAATATCCGTCTCTCGAATCTTCAACTGATGATAACTTGACCGCAAATAAATCTTGGAAAATACTTTGGAACTCTGTGGCTGATCAAATAGGTCATCAATGCATGGAAATGTATACATGTTCTTCACTGTAATCTTATTCAACTAACGATAATCAATACACGTGCGCATAGATCCATCCTTCTTCTTCACAAACAAGACCGGAGCGACCCACGTCGACACACTAGGCCGAATGAATTCCTTATCAAGCCACTCTTGTAAATATTCCATTGACTCCTTCAGCTCTACTAGGGACATACGATATAGTGGAATAGAAATGGGCTGAGTTCCCCGCAACAAGTTAATACCGAAATCGACATCCCTACCAGGCGGCATGCATGGAAGATCTGCTGGAAATATATCTGGAAAGTCTCTCACTTCCGGAACTGACTCAACAGTAGGAGTATCAACACTGACATCCCGCACAAAGGCTAGATAAGAATTGCACCCCTACTCAACCATTCGCTAAACCTTTAGAAATGATATAACACTGCTAGGAACATAATCTAATGCACCCTCCACTATAACCGTGGTAAACCTGGCATAGCCAGTGTCACAGTCTTGGCGTCACAATCAAGAATAGCCTAATAGGGCCACAACCAGTCCATGCCTAAGATAACATCAAAGTATACCATTCTAAGTAACAACATATTAACTCTGGTCTTAAAACCACCAATAACAACTAGACACGACCGATAGACACGGTACACAACAATGGAATCTCCCATAGGTGTAGACACATAAATATGAGAACTCAAGGAATCACACGATATATCCAAATATGGAGAAACGTAATATGACACGTATAAATAAGTGGATCCAGGATCAAATAAGACTGAGGCATCTCTATGGCAAACCGGAACCATACCTGTGATGACTAAGTCTAAAGAAACTGCCTCTGTCCTACTCGGAAGAACATAGAATCTGGCCTGGCATCCCCCTCTAGGGCGACCTCTACCTGCCCGTCCCCCACCCCTAGCTGCTGAGCGGTTGGAGTGGCAACTAGGGTAACAATCATGGCCTGAGAAGTCAGCGGACCTGAATGTATTCGTGGAGCCTGAGTAGTCTGGGAAGGTGCACCCCTACTGAGTCTGGGGCAGTCTCTGACCATGTGGCGGTATAACCACACTCAAAACAAGCTCTCAATAGGCGTGGTAGTTGGGACTGGCTCGGGCCTGGTGTGCTGGACTGACTGCTGAAGGCACCCTACGTAGGAGGTGCACTAGAAAGTGGTTGAGCAAAGTGTGCAACTCGGGACCTCGATACAACCGGAGCACCACTAGAAGCTGGAAGTGCGAAATGAAGTGAACGGCTCACACAGTCCCTACCATGACGAGCTGTAGCTATGGTGTGAACACCAATAATACCCATATGTAACGAGGCCTCTTGGCCTCCCTATCATCTCTATCACGATCTTGCATACCCTCCAACCACCATGCAATCTCAACCACCTGCTAATACGGAGTGTCTGACTCCAACTCCATAGCCATGCTGAATCTAATACTCTAGTTGAGCCCCTCGATAAATCGATGGACTTGCTCTATGACCGTAGTAACAAAAGGCTGGTGCATGCCGGACAAACCACTAAATCAGATAGCATACTCCGATACTGACATTGTACCCTGGCGAAGTGCTCAAACTCCGCGCGCCAAGCATCCATAAGGGTCTAAGGAAAACACACTCTCAAGAAAAACTCTAAAAATTGATCCCATGTATGTGAAGCTGCCTCGCCTGGGCTACCCACCTCCTACACCCTCCACTACTTATATGACGCTCTTTTTAGCTGGAACGTAGTAAAATTAACCCCACTCGTCTCCACAATGCCTATAGTGCGGATAATACGGTGACACTCCTCAAGAAAACCATGTGCATCCTTTGAAGCCAAACCACTGAAAGTAGGAGGGTGGTACTTCTTGAACCTCTCGAGCCTAACCTGCTCCTCCTCAGATGGTGCCACCCTAACCATGGGCTGAACCAGAGGAACAAGTTGTACCGGTATAACCTCTAGGACCTAATCAACTTGGACCCGCTGCTTTGGGGTACTAGCCGCGGGAGTCTGTGCTCCTTCCCCAGCTTGAGATATGGCTGGTGCAAATAGGATCAACCCCGCCTAAGCTAAGGTACTGAACATGCTCGATACGAGTTGATTTACGTACTCATGCTACACTTCTGCAGTTATTGTGTAGGTGTGTATATATATATATATATATATATTTCTGGTGGTCTTTTGGGCGTAGAGGCGCGGCTATTGCGGGGACTTTATGGTAAGCTGTATTCCAGGTTACGATCCGCAACATACAGAGTCTCCATCAGATTTACTTACATTCTCATGTCTAACTTGTATTTGAGACAAATGTTGTATTCTATTATATTTTTTAGTAGATGCTCATGCACTTGTGACACCGGGTTTTGGGGTTTCCTAGTGGATGTTCATTATTGTAGTCACGCAATTATAATCATTTTATCTTATAATTTATACTTTATACGGAAATTGGTAAATAAAAATCACGGGTGTTCTATGAGTACCATGTTTCACTCTATTTATTTAATGAGATTTATGATTTTAAAGATAATGAAAGGATTTTGAAGAGATTTTCATCCCAACTTAATTGATTAGTAAATTTTAACTAGTTTTGATGTATTTTCATAGGGATTTTGTAAAATTGAGATTTAGACCTGAAATTGAGGTTAGATTTCAAAATAAATTTCATAACCGAGCTCGGGGGTGATATGGTAATCGGATTTTAGTCTGAATCTTGGGTTTTGACCAAACAGGCCAGGGATGAACTTTTGTTTACTTTTTCCAATTACATTAAATCGTTTTCACTCATGGGTAGTTTCTAAAACTAATTTTGAATTATTTGAACTGTATTTGGCTAGATTTGATTTGTTTGGAGGATAATTCTAAAAGAAAAGCCGTAGTCGATCATTGATTTTGTTGCGGGAAGAGGTAAGTATTATTGTTAACCTTGACTTGATAGAATTAAGACTTGATTGGTTTATTTACTACTTTATTCATGTGTGGGGACAGCGAACATGCAAGGTGACGTGTGTATGTACGTGGTTTCAGGTTAAGCATGCGGGTTGAGATATTTAGTTGTTGTCTTCAATTATTTCATGCTTTCATTTAATCTATGTTATTACTTGTTAAATGCTCTAATTGTTACTTTCCCTTACTTGTTAAATTCACGCCTTTATCCGTTACATGCCTTAATTTGCTAATTGTTTCCATGTATCTGTGTCTTTATTTATTGACTATCTTTACTTACTTTTTGACCTTGTGTGTTATTATATAGAAACTTTTATCCGCTTTATATCTTTAATTATGTAATTCATTAATTGTGTTTTATTTGAGATACGTCGTAGTTGGTTGTATAAGTACATTTATATTATTATTGTACGGGATCGAGTTTCACGCCGCAACTTTTATATATAGATTGTGGATCGGATTGCGTGCCACAACAGATATTGGTATTACTTTTGGGATAGGGTTGCATGCCGCAACAGTATTTGTGTATATATGCAACCCGATCCACAAATATATGTAAATATATATATATATATATATATATATATATATATATATATATATATATATATATATATATATATATATATATGTCATTTATATATATTTGTGGATCGGGTTGTGTGCTGCAACAAAAATGACATATTTTACTGTTTTGAGCTGTTGTTTTCCGGATCCGTGTGGTATTGAGAAAAATTGAGCTTTGATGTTATCCTGGGGCCCTTTGTTATCTATTTCATGTTCCAGTTTTCATGTTATACTTGTTTTCTCTGTTTTGTCGATTTCATTATATTTTGTACATTTTTATAGTGAGTTCCTTGTTATAGCCTTGTCACTATTTCGTCGAGGTTTGGCTCGGCACTTACGGGGTACATGGGGTCGGTTGTACTCATACTATTCTTGTGCAGATTCTAGTGTTCGTCCCAGCAACAGTTAGTGGAGGCTCGCTCGGATTAGGTTTTCACGTTGACTTGAGGTAGAGTAGCACAACAATCGCAGTCCCTAAAGTCCCCTTCCTTATATAGTTTTACTGTTTATTTTATTTCAAACAATTTTATTTTTCATTCAGACATTGGTTGTTGCACCTCTAGTATGCTCATGTACTTATGACACCGGATTCCGGGATTTGACTAGTCAGCGTTTGGAGTTATTATATCCATTTTGAAATTTTACAGCTTTATTTCTCATTAAATTACTTTCAAATTGGTTTTAAAATGTATAGTTGTGTACTAATGTTGGCTTATCTAGAAAATGGACGTTAGGCACCATCACGGCCTTACGGTTGGGATTTCGGCTCGTGACATTTTGCTAACGAAAATTAAAAGTCAAATTTGTATCTTGAAACTAAAAGAGAAAGAAAAATTAATTGTATGTAATACAAAAAACAATTATAAGAAAACTCAATAGTTTTGTAACATAATAATCAAAGACTTCATATATTAATATTTTAGACTAACTACTCAAGGTTACAATTTAAAATCAAATGTTTATTAGTTTGATTATAGGTAATGTAAAAACTTAATTAAATTTTATAGTAGGTAAGAGGATGTATAAATAGAAAACTAGAGATAGTGTAAGTATGCTTATACTTTGAATTA
This sequence comes from Nicotiana tomentosiformis, assembly GCF_000390325.3. Lineage (NCBI taxonomy): Eukaryota > Viridiplantae > Streptophyta > Magnoliopsida > Solanales > Solanaceae > Nicotiana > Nicotiana tomentosiformis. The sequence goes on from NC_090822.1 coordinate 44,107,581, forward strand.
TTTAAAAAATTAATTCAATAATACATAAAAATATTATTGATAGATTTAAATGAACAATGAGTTCCGAGTAAGAGGATAAAAATATAAAACATTAAATTTTAAGAATAAAAAATTATATTTTTGAAGATTATTAAAAGGGTGATGAGCAAGACATTAAGTCCATTGACAAGCTAATAAAAGATCACATGGTAGTGCAACAATATTAAATAATGAATAATATAATAACTATAAGCAAAGAAAAAAAAAGAAAACAATTGTGTAAAAATATATATATAACAATAAGAGTTTTTAGAATTTGGGATAAAAAATAAAGTGGTAATAAGAATTTTATTAAAATAATATGATCTAATATGCTCAATTAAGAGAGATCATAGCATGACACGCATACAGTAATATAAGGTATGGGTGTTCAAACGCATGCGGCGAGATAAGGTGGGCTTGAAACACGTGGCTAGTAGGGGAACTATTAGAAGCCATGCGGTGTGATAAGGTGGGCTAAAACGCGGGGTGGTATTTCGGGAAAATAATTTTTAAAACTAAATGTAATGGCCCCTGCGATGATATAAGGAATGTGAGCTATTTTATGATTTGGGACTACGAGGCGGTACCTCGGGAGTGCCCCTGTTGATCTTCCTTATTTGCTGTATTGTTGGTTGTTGTTTCCTTAACATGTAAAATTCTTGTTTTCCTTTCGTGTTGAATTAGCTTTCCTTGATTCCGTTTTGTTACTTTTCGTAAATTCTTTACTGTTTCACTTCCCTGTTATTTCATTATGTCATTATATTATCTGTCTTGTTTCTTATTATCTCCAGTAAGGCCTTGACCTTACCTCGTCACACCTTTACCGATGTTAGGCTTGGCACTTACTGGATACCATTGTGGTGTACTCATACTACGCTTCTGTACATGTTTTTGTGCAGATCCAGGTACATCCTATCAGCCTCGATATTAGTGCACTGTGTTGCTACTTTTGAGACTTCAAGGTACACCTGCCCGCGTCCGTAGGCTTCAGAGCCCCCTTCTACCCTATTTTTCTTATTTCTTTATGTTTTGAGAGACAGTGATGTATAGAATTGTTCAACATTGTATCTAGAGCTTGTGACTTATAACTCACCGGGTTTTGGAAAATTATACGTATTGAGCTTATAGTCTATTGATGAAATTGTTGATGTTTTGAAATTTTAAGTTTTTATTTGATATTTCCGCATATTGTTAGGCTTACATAGTCTTAGAGACAAGGTGCCATCACGAAATCCTACGGAGGGGATTTGGGGTCGTGACAAGTTAGTATCAGAGCTCCAAGTTCATAGGTGTTATGAGTCACAAGCAGGTTTAGTACAGTCTCACGGATCGGTACGAAGACTTCTGTACTTATCTTTGGGAGGCTATGGAACTGTTAGGAAAAGCTTTACTTCTTTGATTCCTTATCGTGCGAAATCTTTGATGTCGGATTCTAAATTTCTATCTTTCTATTCTCTCACAGATGGTGAGGTCACGTATAACCGGATCAGATAACCAGACAACCGCGCCTCCTGCTAGAGCCGCAAGAGACCGAGGCCGGGGTAGAGGCTGAGGACGTCCACGTGGTGCAACAAGTGCACCCGCACCAGCTTTCCAGGAGACTCTTGCCAAGTTTCTGAGCATGTTTGGTACTTTAGCTTAGGCAAGGTTGATCCCACTTGCTCCTGCCATATCTCAGGTCGGGAGAGGAGCACAGACTCCCGCTTCTTGTACGCTAGAGCCATGGGTCCAGGTTGACCAAGTCCCATAGGTCATACCAGTGCAGCCGGTAGCCCCAGTTCAGCCCGAGGATAGGGAAGCAGTTTCTGAGGAGGATAAGCTCATGCTCGAGAGGTACAAGAATTACCACCCTCCTACTTTCAATGGCTTGGCGTCTGAGGATGCCCGAGGTTTTCTTGAGGAGTGCCATCGTATCCTCCGTACTATGGGTATTGCGTAGTCTAGTGGGGTTACTTTCATTACGTTAAGGCTTAGGGGAGTGGCTTATCAGTGGTGACGAGCATATGAGTTGGGTGGTCCGGCTGAGGCAACTTCAATTACTTGGACTCAGTTCTCGGATATGTTCTTGAGGGAGTATGTTCCTCATAGTTATATAGATGCATGGACCGCAGCATTTGAGAAGTTGCGCCATTGTTCTATGACCGTGTCGGAATATGCAGTCTGGTTCAGTGATTTGGCTAGGCATGCACTAGCCTTGGTTGTTACTGTTAGAGAGCGGTTCCGACGATTTATCGATGGGCTCAACCCCAGTATCAGATTTAGCATGACCCAAGAGTTTGAGATGGACATCACATACCAACAGGTAGTGGGGATAGCTAGGAGATTAAAAGGTATGTTGACTCGGGAGAGAGAGGAGAGGGAGGCCAAGAGGTCTCGAGATTCTGGCACATATAGTTGTAGACGTGCCCCAGTTGCAGCTTGTCATGGTAGGGTCTATGTGAGTCGCCCTATTCATTCTGCACTTCCAGCTTCCAGTGGTATTCTAGCCACTCCTAGGCCTCAGGCTCCCTATTATGCACTGCCATTATTTAATGCACCTTCTACACGGGGTACTTTCAGCGGTTAGTCCAGTCGATCAGGCCTAAGCCAGGCATAGGAGCCAAGCCCTCCAAGAGCTTATTTTGAGTGTGGTGACACTCATCATATGGTGAGGGATTACCGCAGACTCAGGAGGAGTGCACCTCCATGGACTACTCAGGCTCCGCGTGCTCCACCGGCTACCACACCAGTTACCACTCCACCCGCACAACCAGCTCGAAGTGGAGGTCGAGCGGGTAGAGGTCGCCCTAGAGGGGAGGCCAGGCCATATATTATGATCTTCCTTCTAGGATGGAGGCAGTTGCATCCGACTCTTTCGTCATAGGTATTGTTCTGGTCTGTGATAGAGATGCATCAATCTTATTTGATCGAGGCTCCACTTATTCCTATGTGTCATCTTATTTTGCTCCGTATTTGGGTATATCCCGTGATTCTTTGAGTTCTCTTGTATATGTGACTACACCTGTGGGAAATTCTATTGTTGTTAACTATGTGTATCAGTTGTGTTTGGTTGTTCTTAGTTATTTTGAGACCAAGGCGGATCTATTGTTGCTAAGTATGGTATATTTGGTGTTATTTTGGGCATAGAGTGGTTGTCGCCCTATCATGATATTCTTGATTGTCATGCCAAGATCGTGACGCTGGCTATGCCAGGATTATCACGGTAAGAGTGGATGGGTACTTTAAATTATGTTCCTAGCCGGGTTATTTCATTTCTAAAGGATCAACGGATGGTTGAGAAGGGTGTGATGCGTATCTTTCATATGTGAGAGATGTCAATATTGATACTCCTACCGTTGAGTCAGTTATGGTAGTGAGGGATTATCCAGATGTATTCCCGGCGGATCTTTCGGGCATGCCGCCCGACAGAGATATTGACTTTGGTATTGATTTGTTATCGGACACTCAACCTATTTCAATTCCACCTTATCGTATGGCCCCAGCAAAATTGAAAGAGTTAAAGGAACCGTTGCAAGAGTTTCTTAATGGCTTCATTCGGCCCAGTGTGTTACATTGGGGGTGCTCCAGTCATATTTGTAAAGAAGAAGGATGGTTCTTTGCATATGTGTATTGATTATAGCCAGTTGAACAAGGTTACAATGAAGAACATGTATCCATTACCACGTATTGATGACCTATTTTATCAGCTTCAGGGTGCCAGAGTGTTCTCTAAGATTGACTTGCATTTAGGCTAACATCAGTTGAAGATTTGGGAGCCATATATCCCGAAGCACCTGAGGACTGTGCTTCAGACCTTGAGAGAAAAGATGTTATATGCAAAGATTTTGAAGTGTGAATTCTGTCTAGATTTAGTGGCATTTTGGGGTCATGTAGTGTTGAGTGAGGGAATCAAGGTAGATCCGAAGAAGATTGACGCAGTACAGATTTGGCCCAGACCATCCTCAGCTATGGAGATTCAGAGTTTTCTTGGTTTGGCATGGTATTACTGTCGATTCGTGGAGGTTTTCTCATCTACTGCAGCACCTATGACCAGATTGACCCAGAAGGGTGCTCTATTCAGGTGGACCGTGAAGTTTGAGGAGAGCTTTCAAAAGCTCAAGACTACTTTGACTATAACCCCAGTGTTGGTATTGCCTACAGGTTCGGGGTCTTATACTTTGTAGTGTGATGCGTCAAGCATTGGTCTCAGTGCAGTGTTGATGCAGGACGGTAGGGTGATTGCCTACGCATCTTGATAACTAAAGGTGCATGAGAAGAACTATCCTATCCATGACCTCGAGTTAGCAGCTATTGTTCATGCCTTGAAGATCTGGCGGCACTATTTTTACGGTGTCCCTTGTGAGGTCTACACCGATCACTGGAGTCTACAACATATTTTCAAACATAAGGATCTTAACTTGCGGTAGCGAAGGTGGTTAGAGTTTCTTAAGGACTATGATATCATCATTTTATATCATCCCGGGAAGGCCAACATAGTGACCGATGCCTTGAGTCGCAGGGCGGAGAGTTTGGGCAGCTTAGCATATCTACCGTTAACAAAAAGGATATTAGCCTTGGATGTTCAAGCCTTGGCCAACCAATTTGTTAGATTGGATATTTCTGAGCAGAGACGAGTTTTGGCTTGTGTGGTTTCTCGGTCTTCTCTTTATGATTATATCAGAGAACGTCAGTATGATGACCCCCATATGCTTGTCCTCAAGGACACGGTTCAGCACGGCGATGCCAAAGAGGTGACTATTGGAGATTATAGTGTATTACAGATGCAGAGTAGGCTATGTCTGCCCAATATAGATGGCTTGAGTGAGTTGATTCTCCAAGAGGCTCACAGTTCGCGGTACTCCATTCATCCGGGTGCCGCGAAGATGTATCAGGACTTGAGGCAGCATTATTGGTGGAGGATAATGAAAAAGGACATAGTGGATTATATAGCTCGGCGCCTAAATTGCCAGCAGGTGAAGTACGGGCATCATCGGAGAGGTGGATTCTTCAAAAGCTAAAGATCCCAGAGTGGAAATGGGAGCAGATCACTATGGATTTTGTTGTTGGACTCCTACGGACTCAGAGGATGTTCAACGCAGGTTGGGTGATTGTAGATAGATTGACCAAGTCAGCACATTTCATTCCAGTGGTGACTACTTACTCTTCAGAGGAACTGGCTTAGGTTTACATTCGCGAGATTGTCAGGCTTCATGGAGTGCCGGTATCTATCATCTCTGACCAGAGTACGCCGTTTACACCGCGGTTCTGGAGAGCCGTAGAGCATGAGTTAGATACTCAGGTGGAGTTGAGTATAATATTTCACCCTCAGACGGAAGGACAGTCCGAGCGCACTATTCAGATATTGGAGGATATTCTTCGTGCGTATGTGATGAAGGTTGGGGTTTCTTGGGATAAGTTCTTGCTGCTTGCGGAGTTTGCCTACAAAAACATTTATCAGTCGATCATTCAGATGGCCTCGTATGAGGCTTTGTATGGTAGGCGGTGCCGGTCTCCGGTGGGTTGGTTTGAGCAGGGTGAGGCTAGGCTCTTGGGTACAGACTTGGTTTAGGATGCTTTGGAAAGGTTAAATTGATTCAGGATCGACTTCGTACAGCCCAATCCAGATAGAAGATTTATGCGGATTGGAAGGTTCACGACGTCGCATTCGTGGTTGCGGAGTAGGTCTTTCTTCGGGTTTCGCCCATGAAGGGTGTTATGAGATTTGGGAAGAAGGGTAAGTTGAGCCCTACATATATCAGGCCTTTTGAGATTCTTGTGAGGGTTGGAGAGATGGCCTACAGACTTGCACTACCACCGAGTCTAGCTGCAGTTCATCCACTATTCCATGTTTCTATGCTCTGGAAGTATCATGGCGATCCGTCTCATGTGTTGGACTTCAGCTCAGTCCAATTGGACAAGGATCTATCTTATGTTGAGGAGCCGGTTCAAAAGTTGAGGTCAAAGAAAATTGCTTCAGTTAAGGTCCGGTGAAGGGGTCAGTCAGTTAAAGAGGCGACTTAGGAGACCAAGCATGATATGCGTAGCCGTTATCCTCATAATTTCAACACTTCAGGTATGTCTCTACACTCGTTCGAGGACAAATGTTTGTTTTAAAAGGGGGAGGATGTAACGACCTAGCCGGACATTTTGAGAGTATTAGCCGCGATCCCCTAATTATTGCCCCCTCTATTTCATTTTGTGGTTATGTGACTTGCCGGGATGCTTGGTTTCGGGTTTGGGAGAGTTTCGGAGTAGAATGGGACACATAGTTCCTAAATTGGAATTTTAGGTCGTAGGAGTTGAAAGTAGTTTGACTTGTGTGAAAACCACTTTAGAATAGAATTTTGGCGGTTCCAATAGCTCTGTATGGTGATTTGAGTCTTAGGAGCGTGTCCGAATGTTGATTAGGAGGTCCGTAAGTCATTTCGGCATTAATTGGCAAAAGTTAAAAAGTTTGACCGGGAGTGGACCTTTTGATATCGGGATCGGATTTTGAATCTGGAAGTTGGAGTAGGTCCGTAATGTCAATTATGACTTGTGTGCAAACTTTGGTGTCAATCTGAGCTGTTTTGGTATGAATCGGTGTTGGTTTAGGAATTCGGAAGTTCATAGGTTCTTAGGCTTGAATTGGGGTGCGATTCATGTTTTTATGTTGTTTGATGTGATTTGAGGCCTCGACTAAGTTCGTATCCTATTTTAGGACTTGTTGGTATGTTGGGTTGAAGTTCCGGGAGCCTCGGGTGTAATTCGGACCATGTTCGGCGCATTTCGGAACTTTGAAGAATTTCTGAAGTCGTTGGTTTTTCTCAGTTCTGGTGTCCTTCTACGCGTTCACAATGATACTCCTGCGTTCCCGTAGAGTCATCAGAGATTTGCTGGAAGTTTTCCCTACGCGTTCGCGAAGATGGCCACACATTCGTGATGAGGAAGGCAGCCTGGGTTGAGACTCACGCCTGGTCTACGCGTTCGCGAGAATGGCTTCATGATCACGAAGCTCGAGAACCCTTGGTCACCGCGTTCGCGAGTGGATCCTCGCGTTAGCGTAAGAGAAAATTTGGGTAGTAGCATCTTTGTGCTTCGCGAACACAAGGAATTTTCCGCGTTCGCGAAGAAGGAATTAACTGTGCAATAGACTTAAATTCCAAAACAACGGTTCATTCTCTTATTTCACATTTGGATTTAGAGAGCTCGGTTTAAGGCGAACTTTTGAGAGATTTTAAGAATGTTTGTTATGGTAAGAGTACTAAACTTGTTTTTGATTAAATTCCCTTAATCTATCATTGATTATATCAGTTAATTAGGGATTTGGGTTGAAAAATTGGGGAAAATTGGAGGAAATTTCTTAGCCCAACTTTTGGGGATTTGAAGGAGATATTGGTATCAGATTTATGTAATTCTTGTATGGTTGGACTCAATATCGAATGGGTCTTCGAATTTATTAATTTTGTCAGGTTTCGAGACGTGGGCCCTGGTCGACTATTTGGAGGGATTTTTCAATTCTTAGCTAAGATCATTATTTCATTATTTAAATTTGTTTTCGATAGTTATATTTATAGTATGAAATTATTTTGGCTAGATTCTAGCCGTTCGAAATTGGATAATCGAGGGAAAGACCTTCTAATTGATTGATCGAGCGTGGTTTGAGGTAAGTGACTTGCCTAACTTTTTGTGGGGGAAATTCCCCTTAGGATTGGGTATTGTTGTGATAATTTGTGATATGTGAAGGCCGTGTACGCAAGGTGACGAGTGCGTACACGGGCTAAATTTTGAAATTCCGATTTTAGCTACGTAGTTTCCTTTTCATGCCTTAATTCAATTATTGTAACATGTTATAGTCATCATGTTTAGTCTAATTTCTCATATCTACATGCCTTATCTCGTATTTGCAACTTGTATCACATGTTTGGTTGAATTACTTACTTTTCTTGATTTTCCTATTCCTTACTTAACTGTGGAACTCCTTACTTGAAATTGATGTCCTTGAAATATCTTGTTGTTGAGTTTGGTGTTGAATTGCAAGGCCGTGGTTCTTTTGAGGAAAGGTGTAAGTTGTGAAATATCATTTACTTAGTTGTTGTGTCTTGGCTTTCGTGTTATTATTGAGGTGATTGTTTGGCTGTTTGCACGAGGTTTCTACCGTGCTATTTTTATTATGGCACTAGGTTTCTGCCGTGCGATTTCTATTATTGCACGAGGTTTTTGCCGTATGGTTGTTATTGATGCACGAGATTTCTTCCGTGCTATTGTGATTATTGATACGCATGTGGTAGTATAAGGTCTATGTGTTGAAACGCATGCTGCGAGATAAGGTGGGCTTGATACGCGTGGCTAGTAGGGGAACTACTAGAAGCCATGCGGTGTGATAAGGTGGGCTAAAACGCAGGGTGCTATTTCGGAAAAACATAAAGGCCCCCGCGGTGATATAAGTAAAGTGAGCTATTTTATGGTTTGGGACTACGAGGCGGTACCTCGGGAGTGCCCCTGTTGATCTTTATTATTTGATGTATTGTTGGTTGTTGTTTCCTTAAGATGTAAAATTATTGTTTTCCTTTCATGTTGAATTAGCTTTCCTTGATTTCATTTTGTTACTTTCCGTAAATTCTTTACTGTTTCACTTCCCTGTTATTTCATTATGTCATTATATTATCTGTCTTGTTTCTTATTATCTCCAGTAGGGCCTCGACACTACTCTACTGAGGTTAGACTTGGCACTTACTTGATACCATTGTGGTGTATTCATACTACTCCTCTGCACATGTTTTTGTGCAGATCCAGGTACATCCTATCAGGATCGATATTAGTGCGCTGTGTTGATACTTTGGAGACTTCAAGGTACACCTGCCCGCGTCCGTAGGCCTCGGAGCCCCCTTCTACCCTGTTTTCCTTATTTCTTTTTGTTTTGATAGACAGTGATGTATAGGACTGTTCATCATTGTATCTAGAGCTTATGACTTATATCACACCGGGTTTTGGGAAATTATACGTATTGAGCTTATAGTCTATTGATGAAATTGTTGCTGTTTTGAAATTTAATGTTTTTATTTGATGTTTCTGCATACTGTTAGGCTTTACCTAGTCTTAGAGACTAGGTGCCATCACGACATGCTACGGAGAGGGTTTGGGGTTGTGACAACAACAGTATTAAATAAAGAGTAAAATTAGTCTATTGTGAATGAATGCATAAGTAAGTCAAGTGGGGGTATTTATAGCCTAAGTCTAACTTTCACATGATCATCCCCACTCCCACACATTCCTCCAAATGGCTAGCAACCTCCAAGATACTCGCGGGCAGCAAATCTCGCATAACGGGTATAGGTGAATTTCTCGCGTTATGGGGGTAGTTGAGGACTATGTCATGTTTTGGGTTATGAATCTATTGGTAAGCCTCTGGATCTATCTATGGGGCGCTTAACCAAGAAAGACGCTTATTTCTCCTAGTAGGGGGTCACCGAATAATCAGTACTTTTCGTGAACATTGAACTCCACCGCTATCCTGATCCCAAGATAAAACCTATCACAATGAATAACGTGTCACCATCCAATATATCCACGTATCAAAGCCACATTTTTACCAATATATATAGTCCCTCACTTTTCGGATTATTCTCTAGAAGTGTTCGGGAAGTGGCATGATCTTTAGCATGTTGCAGAGAGATTTTTGGCAGGATTTTCCATACAAGCGTCACTATTGGAATCTGAAAGGACATCTAGTAATTTCCATTTACAGTCCTGGATACGTGGTGAGCATCGATGGATTCTAACACTACAGAGCGTTACCAAGGTCATGATGGCATCATATACAAGAACCTTCCTCATTCCTTACCTTTGTTACCTTGCATTTGAACTGTTTTTCTGAAATTTATCAATCTCCATTGTCACTTTCCTATCAATTTTCAAATTTTTTTTTTGCTTCTTGATTTCATCCCGTACTATCTTTAAATGGCTTCCCAAATGATTCAATCAACTCTCAGGACATAATTGCTACTTAGTGCTCACTGGCATCGCTCCTCTTCCTGCAGCCACTGCGGATATGGAGGATACGATGGTGGAGGAACCACCTATTCTCACTAGAAGGAGTAGGAGACCTCCTATGGAATCAAGAGAAGGATTGTTGATCTCTACGAATGCGAGTGGAGCAGTTCCGACCACTTTATCCTTGACGATTTTAGCACCAGCCCTTACTTAGAAGGGCAAGGTTGCGAAAGCCTTTGGCAAAGGCAAAAAGGAACAAGAAAAACCGACAGCCTCGAAGGTTCTTTTAAAGACGCTTCAGCCTTTTGGTTTTGTCGACTACAGGAATAATACTCCAAAAAGGCTGGTTGAAACTTTTTCTTTCACTTTACAAGAAAAGCATCTCCCAGCGGTGCTAAGTTATTGTGCCTGGGAAGTTAAGGTTCGAGTTTCCCTCCCTGAAGTAGGAGAGAATGTAACCACACACCCGAAAGGTTTCTCGTTCTTGTTCACCTACTCGTTCACCATCGGGTTCAGCCTAGCTATTGACCCGGTAATCAAGGACCTTTGCATGGCATTCAATGTTTGCTTGGATCAACTGGCACCAGGTGTGTGGTGGTCAATCGCTTGACTGAGTTTCCTTGCCGAGAAGGTGGGGTATGGTTTTTCCTTTAAGCATCTTATCTAAATTTATTGCCCAAAACTTTATAAGGAGTCAATGTTGACATTGGTGAGTCAAGGCACTCGTGCCTTTCTGGAAAATGTGGAAAATGATTTTGGCAAAAGATGGTATGAGAGGTTCGTTAAAGTGCCTACGAGAGACATATTGAGCGAAAGTGATCTTCCTTTCATGGAAGAATAGAATTTCAAGCGTAAGTTTTTTTCCTTCTTACTTGTTCATCATTATTTAGTTTTGAATTAGATTTCTATGATTTGTGCAATAAAAGCAGCTCTAGAGCCTGTCACCAGTCCTCTCCCAGATATAGAAGAGTGGGGGTAAGATTTTAAAGTCGATGACCATGGAGGTGAGAAGTGGAAAGCGATTTCTCTCATTATCTTATGGGACTCGAAAAAGCATGGTACAAGCACTTTAACTAGGTAATGTTTTAGCCATTCCAGTTTGATGGTATTCCTAATGTTCCTCTTGTTCGGTAGTAGGTACAAGATCTAGGAAATCATCAGCTAGGGCTGAGGTCCTAGATCTCAAAATGCGCCAAAAATTTGTACGACAATCGTATTTGCCAAGTAAAAAGCCGACGGGGAGGGGCCTTCTGCCCCGAAGCCCAAATCATAGAAAAAGAAGAGCTCTAAGAGGAAGGCTCAAGAAAATAAGGAGGGAACATTCCAGAGTCCTGACTACAAGTTCCCTTTCCTTGCTACAAGATTAGTCCGAGAAAGCGGGTCCTTTACTTCTGTTCAATCCTCCGACTATTCTGGTAGAGAACGATGACCTGCAGAAATCACCCTTGAGGTAGAGGTCTAGCAAGGAGCTGATGGTAAAGGAGGAATCAAATGCGATATATTTGAGCAAGCATACTGACAAGGTGGCCACAGTTCTTTTGGAACATGACTCTGGCAGGGATGACGTGGACCCCTACATTGCGACTCTGCCTAAGGTGCCTCCATTTTCGCAGCCTGAATACATCACTGCCCCTGGAAGATAAGTGTTGGTTGAAATACCCACCAACATGAATGTCTTTCGGATGTCCAAAAATGTGGCTCCCTAGTTCAAAGGCTTTATCGGGCCCTTGGAGCAGGAATATATGGAGAAGGCTTCAACATCGCCCCTTGCTAATCATGTAACGTACTTAGGATTTAAGGTACGATCCTGGATATTTTTTTCTCCCTGGTAGTTCTTATTTATATGCTTTTCTGAGAGAGTGCTTTCTGTAGGTTAACATTGTGGCCACAGAGCTCCATAATAGAATTGCGATGGGAGATGTTCTTAGATGTACGCAGGCACGTGAGATCGAGAGGCTGATACAAGCCCGGGAAAAGAGGGATGCGCAAAATGAGGCTTTGGCCACAGAGGTCCGAGAGGCTTCTAAGAGGGTTGGCCAGCTGGAGTAGGATAAAAAGGCTTTAGCGATCGTGTTCTCCCGCCAATTCGACGAGTTGGAGTAGAAGATGCAGAGCCTCGAGATTGTCATTAAGAGGAAAAAAGATTCGCTCCTAAATTTGGTGGAGGAATGGAGTCCCCTTTTTTTCAAGACCCAAGCCTTTGAGGACCAATGCCGGAAGCTATCCACAAAGTTGGTTGATCTTACTGGCCGATTAGAGTTCTTTAAGGTAGTGACGAACATGTTCTGAGCTTAATGGACTGATGTTGATTCATAACTAAAGAAGTTTAAAGAGGGGGCAGAAGAAGACAAAGATTATTCCTACCTACTAGCTCGCCAAAAGGCCCTCCATGAAGTCCGTTCTGAGGCTTTCTATAATGATCTAAAATGTCATTTTGAGCTCTAGCAGTCCATTCGATGGTCGGAGGCCTTGTTTAGCTTCATATGATGTATTATGACTTATGCATATGGTTAATTCCGATGTTCGTGAGGTTCGGGATTTATTTGATAGAGTGATTCTCAATTTGGAAGCTTTAAGTTGGAAGAGTTGACCAAGGTTTAACTTTTGTGTAAATAACCTCGGTTTGTGATTTGATGATTCCAATAAGTTTCTACAGTAATTTTGGACTTGGGTGTATGTTCAGATTTAAATATGGATGTTCCTAAAAGGGTTTGGCTCTATTTTTTGAAAGTTGAAAATTTGAAGAATTAGAGAATTCATAGCCTTGACCCAGAGTTGATTTTGGTGCAATCAGACTCTTATTGTAGAATTTAGACCTTGGATATGTTCATTTGATTTATTGGAACTTATATACAAAGTTTGGTTGTGATCCGGATTGTCTAAGTGTAATTCGGGCGCGTTCGACGAAGTTTGAATGTTTGAAAGTTAAGAGAATGAATTAATGTATGATTATTTGTTTTGATTTTATTTGTGGTATTTAAAACCTTTGTATAAGTTTGGATGATGTATTTGGACTTGCTGGTATGATTGAACGGGGTCCCAAGGGGCTCATGTGAGTTCAGACCATTTTGGATGAGTTTGCATTGCTTGTCTTTCCAATGCCTCTGATTTGCTTCGCGATCGCTAAGGGATGATCGCATTCACATAGTGTATGTTGGGATCTTGGGGCTTTGTTATGCATGTTCAGATGTCCATTACGATTCACGAAATATTGGTAGACTAGTCTCCGCGTTCGCATAGGCGTGTATGCGTTCGCATTGAGGAAGAGCGTGGTTGGGCGCTTAATGTTTGCATTTGTGGGGTGGAGGACGTGTTCGAGTGGTTGCGTTTGTGAAAGGTACTTCTGGGCAGATTACTGAAGTTTTTGTTTTCAAGATTTTGCCCATTATTTCAAATTTTGAGCCCTGGACTTGGAGAGGGACGATTTTTGAAAAGGATTTTCACACAAGGCAAGAGAGTAAGTGATATTTACTTGATTTTGATAATATATCTTGTTTTCCCATCGATTATTACACAGATTATGGAATTTGAAAAAGAAACTTGGGGTTTGTTTCTACAATTTTGGAGAGTGTAAATTGGACATTTGGAAGTCGATTTGGACTCGATTTTGGAATCTAATCATATATTTGGCTCTTGGGGTTCTGGGTAGTCCGGATCCATCCCTTGACTCGGGGTTTTACCATGTGAGCTCGGGTTGACTTTTATTGACACCTGAGAATTTGATTAAAGATTGAAGCTTTATTAATTGGAATTGATTCCTATTGCTTTATTTGATATTATTGAGTAGTATTTGACTAGATTCGAGTCGTTTGATGTTGGATTTGAAAGGGAAATGTGGTTGTTGTTGATTAAAGCTTGTCGGGTAGAGGTAAGTCTATTGTGTATCCTTGTAAGATGAAATTCTCTCCATAGGTGATCTATTTTCTACTTGTTGCTCTGTTAGGAGCCACGTATATGCTAGGTGACGAGTGTATATACGTATCTAGGTTATGGCCATATCTAGTACAGATTTAGCTTTCGTTGAATCTATGACTACATGATGACTTGTAATTATGACTTAAAAGCATACTTAAGGTTATGACTTGTTGAATTGGGCATAAATGATTATTTTGCCATATTGAGCTTCTTCGTCGGGTTGTAGTCATATACTTTGCCTTATTCATTCACAATGTGATGGTTAAATCAGCTGTCTCATTCATGATAATTATTATTATATGACTCTTAAACGATAAAATTACTTATTGAAATGTTGAGGTTAATTGAATTGCATAATTAGCCATATCCATCTATTAGCCTTATGCGCTTATATCCGCATTTCTATTATTTTGATATGGTGCCTTTAATTATATTGCCTTGTAATCTATAAGTTTGATATTTGAATATTGTGAAACGATGAGACTTTTGGCACCACAGATATTATGAGCTAATACCCCTAACTTATTTAGGAATGATTTAGAGAGCGGCCCATCCGATTAGTTCAGCAATCAGTGTTTGAAACCCTAGTGGTTACTCTCCCGAAACCACCAGCCACCCCGACCTAATTCATGATTAGTCCACCAACTTCCTAGCAAAATTCCTACGATTAAAAACAACTGACATGTCAAGATCCAAATTTGAATTGGGACTTCCTCAATACCGACTTGTGTTTAGTGACTTGAGAACAAATTTGTTGTATATATAAAACAATTTTCTATGGTTGAGAGCCGCCAAGATCTCCTCGGTGACGTTATAGGAAGCAACCTGTCTGCTGTGGCGGGATGACTTTTTTCTTTCACATTAAGACCGGGCAGCGAAATCATATAAAGATCGTGAGGCTTTCATCGCCTTAGGGTACGCTCACTTCTGGAGTTTTATTTAGGTTCTCGAGATTGTCAATCTCTCTTTTGAGTAGGGAGGAATAGTTAAGTCCAGCTACAATCTTGGTATAAAAATCAAGTTCAATCATCGAAAGGAGATCTCTTTTAGTTCGGTCTTCTTTTCTCGTTTGAGTCAGGTTCGTAAGACATGAAATTGATTTTTCTAAATATCTCTCTTCTAGCCTATTGGATATTAATGATGTTGTGTGGATCGGGTTGCACGCTACCATGGTATTATATATGGATCGGGTGGCACGGTGCCACGGGTACATGTGTGGATCGAGTGGCACGCCACTACGAGGATATTTACGAATCGAGTTATTATATTTATTGGTGGATGGGGTTGCACGCCATAGTATTATTATGAATATATGTGGATTTGTTTTCACGCTGCAATGACACTTAGATTGGTACCGTCCCTCTGGAGTCGGGTGATTACACATGTTACCTTGGGCCCTGTAAGTGCATATGTTGAGATTGGTGCTGGTTTAGACACTTGGCCATTGTCGGATATATATGTATACAAATTTGTGTTGTGAGATTTGATGTTGGATTATGAGCATGCACTGGCAGCGTCGACTCGTGCAATGGCTCTTACTTATATTTATATGACTATGGAGTGACTCGTATCATGATAATGGACAGAACTGATATGATTGATGTTGTATTCGAACTATTTTACTGTGGTTATATTCTCGTTTTACTGTGGTTCTATTCTAGTTTTACTGGGTTCTATTGACAAACCTGATTGATGCTATAATATTTTATTTCTTGCTCTATTTGTACCTCATATTCTTATTGAGTTGTTAATAGGTGTCAAAGTCGACCTCTAACCACTACTTCTTCGAGGCTAGATTTGATACTTAATAAGTACCGTGGTTTTGTACTCATATTATACTTCTTCATATTTTTGTGAAGAATCTGAGATTGGTATTTGCGATACCCCCTTGAGCTGAGTAGGAGTATTACTGGAAACTTCTTGGTGAGCTATTTCACTTGATCTGATCCGTAGCACATGGTTTCCCTCTTTCCTATATATTTATTTATGTCAATATGTTTTTTTCGGGACATATGTATTTATTCATTTGATTATAGCTGCTCTTATTAGATGCTCATGATGTAGTGCCACCGGGTTTTGGGCATTGTAGATAGTTGTGCTCGCCTTGAAACAACCTCTCTGCCTTTCTACATGTATGAGTAAGGTCTGCATACACACTATCCTCCCTAGACCCCACTTGTGGTATTTCACTGGGTTTGTTGTTGTTATTGTAGCCAGTTGTGGTCCTGTTTAGACCTTGTCATTGAATTATGTATTTATGGTATTGAATTGATATTTATTTCGCGTTGTCATTTCTGTCATGAAATAGTTAAATGGCCTAATAATTGGATCATATTGTTATTGTTGTGTGTTATCTTGCCTAGCGAGCGGGTTAGGCGCCATGGCTGCCATTGATGGGATTTTGGATTGTGATACTTTCTCCTTGAATGAATAAATTGCTACGGTAGATGCCTTTGTGGATGAAGCAAAATCTTTAAGTGCCTCTGCCTCTGGTGACTCTGATGAGTCCAGAGATAAGAAGGGTGCAGTGGATGAGGACGAGGCCCCTATTATAGCCCCCGGGAATGAGGGTGCGGAAGCGCAACCTTTTCCCCAAGCTCATGTGACTAATCTTTCTTCCTCTCTACCTTCTTCCTCCTAATCACCCCTGCCGGAAATATGAGGCGCTTTAAGGTATCCTTTATAATAGTTTTTGAATGATGGACCTTTTGTGCCTTTTATAAAAGCAAATTATTTAAGCTTTTTTGTTTTATCTTTCGCATACTTACGTGTCATGATTGCTGCAGTCTTATCGGATAAGCCTAAATTAATTTATCGCATAATTAAAAAAATAGGTTAAGAATGCCTTATTCGGCTTTTTAACTTTACCGATTCCTATGAAGTGGCCATCTCCTCTTTATTTTAGGGTGTGAGTTATTTTGAAATATCGACAATAAAGAAGGGATCAATAACCAATGTTCTGAGAGTCGTAACTGATTGCAATTTTTTGAACAACCCCCGATCTTAACTGCTGGATACGGTAAAAGACTATTGCCGGCTGTGATCTTTTGTACATTCCCCGATCTTAAGTGTCAGGTATGGTAACTTATTGAAAGAGTTCATTTACAACTGTGATCTTTTGAACAGTCCCTGGTCTTAAGTGTCAGGTATGGCAACTTATCGAAATAGTCTATTACCGACTATGATCTTTTGAACAGTCGCCAGTCTTAAGTTCTGCATATGGCAATTTATCTAAATAGTCTTCTGCCGAGCTACACAAGTTAAGATCTATCCATCAATTGAGCTAGTTGCACTAAAACCATTGATCTAGCCATCAAATAGGCTTGTTCTACCAATATCGTAGTCCCCCCATTTTTTGAGTGCTTCCTAATAATTACCCAATAAGGGGAAAACTTCTAATAGGAAAAATCTTGAAAGGCATCACTATCAGGAAAGATTTCTCTTTCGTATGCCTAATGTGGTGGTGATTTGACATGTGATTGACGAGAGATGTGCTCAGTCTCTAATGAATGCTCTTGACACATCGCAAAATATCACAGGCTTTGCCTGTGGCAGTTTTCTAGGCAATGATGGGTGCTCTTAGTGATTGGTGCTAGCTCGATTGTCTAGAGATTCTTGTCTTTGCCCTTTGCCTATAAATATACACAATTGGCATCGTTGGTTTTATCTTTTCTCAATGTCTTCTTTGATTTTTTCTTCTCTATAATTTCATTTCCTCTGTGTTTGTCTCTCTTTATTTTTAAAAACTCCATAGATAAACAAGAGGTTAATCATGTTGCTCCAGTTGTAGAGGTTTTGTCCTATTTGGAACTAAGGTCCTCTGTTGAAGCAGCAGAGTCCGCCCAAGGCAAGAGGAAGAAAGCTGTTAAAGCTTCTTCCAGCAAAAAGGCAAAGATAGAAGTGTAGCCCATAGTTCGTATGAAACTAAGCAAAAAAAATAAAGTTATCACGTAAAGATTCAATTAACTTATGCTTCTATTCGGGGGTAAGTGACGAACAACTATAGACCTCCCAACTATCCCATGGATGAATAAGATTACTTATTCATGTGTTTAATGGTTGAAATGCCAGTGCTTGTTTTTTCTGACTCAACGATTCGATTTCCGAAAACTAATTTGACTTGCACTGTCACAGGTTTATATTCCTCCCCTTTAGGAAATATACTGGCGGCTGTGATTGAATTAACTTCCAGGTTGTTCTTTGCTCTCCTTAGATCTCTCTATCCCCATGATAAAGTGAATTTTATAACATGGTGCAAGATTGAAGGTACCACATCCATGTCATGTATCCATGGTCTTCCCAATATGGCGTTGTAGGCCATGTCCCCTACCACGACTTGTAATGGAGTATCTCTAGTTACCCCTTCTGTGAAGGTCCTCAAGGTGTTCTCTCCTTTAGTTATTTTACTAGAGTTATTGTATCCGGAGAGTAGTAGTGTTTTTGGGATAATCCAATCCTTAGTCTTCATCTCCTTGATTACTCGTATTTTAATGATATTGGACGATCTACATGGGTCAACTAAAGCATGTCTAATATCACTATCAACAATTCATATAGTAATTACCATTCTGTCATTGTATGGCGCGAGCTGTCTATCTACGTCCTCATCATTGAATGTAATTTCTTATCTGGCGAGGATCTGTCAGGTCGCTTCTCATAGGTGATGGATACCTTTGAGAGCTTGTGTGACAAAGGTTTTGTAGTAATGGTCACTCTGGAACTCGCACCAGAATTTGTGTATATGCTTATATGGGTCCATTCTCATCTCCTTTTGCCATCTTACTATTTCCCCCATTTGCCTGAGCATCACCACCAGATCAGTGGTGCTGACATTGAATTTGTAGTCGGCCAACTTTGGTCGGAGATGATAATCACCGATTTTTGATGTTTCTATTTCTTTTTCTAAATGATGAGGCACTTTATCATTCTTCCGTCCGAGATTTCTATCGTCACGACTCGATTTGGGCCTTTTGTCATTCTTCCGGTGCATGGGACTAGAATAAGGTTCATACCGAGATCTAGAATCTCAATACCTGGGCTCATCCTATCTCAAAAAATGATTTGTTCCGATGGCTATATCCCACTGGCTCTTTGGCTTCAAATCCTGATAGTACCGAGATGTTATCCTCTTTTCAGAGCTTAGTGTTGTACTTGTGATATACATTATTTCATGTTTTGGCAGGGAATTCTTGTAAGTTTTCTTTTAGTTACTTTGAAGCTTTGGAGTTGCTCAGGTTATGATATCGTGTAAAAGCCACAACGGCGCAATTGTCTGGTACTTCAGGAAGCATCATTGTCTCCCTCAAAAATCAAGGTATGAAATCTCGGAGCGATTATGTTTTTCCCTGCATGACTATGAATAATCCTCCACTTGGTTTTTCACCTTTTAGGCTCCAGAGTACGCCTTGATGGAAGCATCTGCAAGTTCAGCAAAAGTACTAATAGAATTTTCAGATAAATGGGAGTACTAGATTAGTGTTCCCGTTGTCAGGGTCTCTTCAAACTTCTTGACGAGCACTCATTTGATTTCGTCCTTCGTGAGGTTATTTCCCTAATATGGCAGTGATTTGACCCGTGATTGGCGAGAGATGCGCACAATCTCTTATTAATGCTCTTGGCACGTTCACAGGCTCTGCCTGTAGAATTTTTCTAGGCAATGCTGGCTGCTCTTAGTGATTGGTGTTAGCTCAATTCTCTAGAGATTCTTGGCTTTGCCCTTTGCCTATAAATATACACAATTGGCATCATTGCTTTTATTTTTCCTCAGTCTCTTCTTTGAGTTTTCTTTCTCTATATTTTCATTTCCTATGTGTTAGTCTATCTTTATTTTTAAAAACATCATAGATAAACAACAGATCAATCATGTTACTATTGTTGTAGAGGCTTTGTCCTCTTTGGCACTGAGGTCCTGTTTTGAAGCACCAGAGTCCGCCCAAGGCAAGAGGAAGAAATATGTTAAAGCTTCTTCCAGCTAAAGGGCGAAGATGGGAGCTGAGCCCGCAATCTGTATGAAACCAAGCAAAACAAACAGAGTTGTCACGTAAAAATTCAATAAACGTATGCTTCTATTCGGGGGTCAGTCTCGAATAAATGCAGACCTTCCAACTAGCCCATGGATGAATAAGATTACTTATTCATGTTTTTAATGGTTGAAATAGCAGCGCTTATTTTTTCCGACTCAACGATTCGATCTTCGAAAGCTAATTCATTTTGCACTAGCACAAGTTGTTGTAGTTGATAATTATCTGCCTTCCCTTTAGGAACGATACTGGCGGCTGTGATTGAGTTAACTTCCAGGCTGTTCTTTCCTCTCCTTAGATTCTCTATCCCCTATGATATAGGGAATTTTATAACTTGGTGCAAGGTTGATGGTACCACATCCATGTTATGTATCCATAGTCTTCCCGGGATGGCATTGTAGGCCAGGTCCCCTACCATGACTTAGAACAGTAATCCAATCCTTAAGATGAATCTCCTTGATTACTCGCATTTGAATAATGTTGGCCGAGCTACTTGGTGAGGCCATTTCTCTTTATTCCATTGTATACTCCATGACGTGGTCATGTGGATACCAGGTCCCATCATATTTTGGGATATCCAGCATTTTGAACTTCTTGAGGATTTGCAGCGGAGCCGCACTTGGCTTCTATTGGTTGTGAGTACTTGCTAATGTCAATGCCTTTGATGATAGGTGGGACCCAGGGATATGCTCAATCCTTTTGTTTTTCTCTTTGATTTATTGCTGCAGGGGTTAAAATTAAATTTTGTAACTCAACATTTTCAAACTTACCTGACCCATAGGCCACAGAGTTATCAGGAACCCTTGAAGCCTTGAGTAGTGAATTAGAGGTGTTTGTGACCAGGACCACCACAGTCTGTGGTTCTGGAGTGCTATTACGGTTTTTACTCCCAGTTGATGCATCTAACGTCATATCCATTTTGTTATTCAGACTAAGTTGCTGATCCAAAAAAGACTTTAAGGTTTCTCACAGGCTAGGTAGATCCAAGCAATACCTTCGTGGCGAGGCCTTCCGGGAATCCCGTTGAGAGGATTACCCACCGTGTTCGATGAAGATATGGGATGGAAAGTCTGTGTGAGAGGGTACATCTTTGGATTGTGATGCATTCTTTCCAGATAATGCTTCTTTGCTAGGTACTTATAATGACCCGTCCGATCACTTTGTGTGTTTGACATTGCCCCATTTGACATTCCCGTATGCTTAGATGTTATTTTATGAGTTGCAGGGATGAGTGGTTTGGTTTCATGAATGTTTTGGAGCGAATTGGAACACTTGGTTCTGTTGTTAGAAGCTTAAGTCGTAAGAGTTGACCAAAGTTTTACTTTTGTATAGATGACCTCAGATTCATGTTTTAATATTTCAAATAGATTCGTGTGGTGATTTTGGACTTAGGTGTACGCCGGGATTTTAATTTGAAGGTTCCTAGGTTGATTTGATTCTAATTGCCGAAGGTTGGAAATTTGAAGGTTTAGGAAGTTCATAACTATGACCATGAGTTGACTTTGAGGCTATCATGTTCGTATTGTCATTTAGGGAATTGGAATAGTCTGTTTTTTCATTTAAAACTTGTGTGCAAAGTTTGGTTGCATTTCGAGTTGGTTAGGTAGGAATCAGGCGCTTGGTTATGAATATTTGATGTTTTGAACTTGAAGGCCTGGATAATGTGAATTGGTGTTTGATTCATGGTTGTGGATGTTATTTTTATGTTTTAAGCTTATGAGCAAGTTTTTATAAAGGTTTTACACTTGTGTGGATGTTTGGTGTTGGGCGCAAGGGTCTTGGGTGAGTTTCAAATTGATTTTGGGTAGGTTTAGCTCTACTGGTGCTGCAGGCCTTGCAATTGCGATGGTCCGCAAATGCGGAGTCCTGATCGCATTTGCAAAGGGTTCTTGGGAAGTCCAGCTTCACATTTGTGAATTTAGTGTTGCAATTGCGACATACGCATTTGCGAAGGGAATATCATATTTGCGACGCTTGGTCGCATTGCGACTCTCCTGGTCTCATTTACGACATCTGATGATGAGAGAGCTAGCTTGCATTTGCGAGTCTTTACTCACATTTGCAAGGCTTGTGATTGCGAACCCCTGATCGCATTTGCGACTTCTGCAGTTGATTAATAAAGAAGCATTTCAGGACTTAGACCTATTTTCACATATTTGGAACCTTAGACGTGGAGAATGGCAATTTTTTGAGGGGATTTTCACACAAGGCAGGAGGGTAAGTGATTTATACTTGATTTTGATATTATATCTTGTGTCTCATGGATTATTACACCTAGATTAAAGTCAACAATTTTGGGGAGGGGGGTGACTATGTTTTGGAAAATAAAAATTGAGAATTTTTGTAGATTTGGACTCATTTTTGGAATCTAATCATACATTTGGACCCCTGGGATTGTGGGTAGTAGGTATCTACCCATTGACCTAGGTTTTGACTGTGTGAGCCCGAGTTTGACTTTTGTTGACTTTTTGAAAATTGAATAAAGATTGGAACTTTATTGTTTAGAATTGATTCATATAGCATTGTTTGATGCTATTGAGTTATGTTTGCTAGATTTGAGCCAGACAAAGGTGGATTTTAAAAGAAAGGCTATTTTTAGGGTTGATTTGGGCTTATTGAGGTACGTATCTCGCCTAATATTGTGTGAGGATATAACCCTTAGGATAGAACCTTAATTGTCTAAATGTAGTGTATGTGATGCGACATATATGCAAGGTGTGAGCATATATGTGGGTGTTATGTACGAAAAATGACCGGCTAAGACTCTAGGCTTCGTGTTTGCCTTGAATTGGTTGTGTGTCCTCTATGATGCACATGAAAACCTTTGTTTGACCACGAGAGCTTTTCCTTTCATGCTAGAGATCATGTTTTAGGATTATTATTTCCTAATTTGCCAAGATGGACATTTGTGGAATCACTACTAAAATGATTTAGCCATAATATGCTTTTATGTTGAACACTCATCCACTATTTACTATTGTCATGTCCTTATGCACCTTGTTGAATAATTATGAGTGTATGTCTCTTGATGATAATTTGGCATATTATGTTGTTATGATTATGGCTCATGTGGACATGTTAGGCAGATTGATTGGGTGTTGGCACGGAGTGTTTCCGTGCAATTGTGATTATTGTTATGCACATGCGGTGGATAAGTGTTGCATCCTTGATTATGCACTTGTAGCAAAATAAGGGCGGCATCCTTGATTATGCACATGTGGCGGAATAATGGTGGCATTCTTATTGATGAAATGTGAGTATGAGGGTGATATTCCGGATTGAACAAGTGGATTCTTTATGCTTGATGTGCACTTTACATGATTTCACGTTGTTTTTAACATGCTACGTTATGCCTTTGATATTGACTGATAATTCTTTGCGAATGTGATTTACCTATGATGAGTTGATAACTCTTATTTTGTTGCGTTGGTAGTACTACTTCTCGTTATATTCTTGTTGCTAGTTATTTGAGTTTTTGCACAGGTCCTTTGATTAGTGATTATCACATTATTAGTACTTCGTCACTTCTTCCGGTTATTGAGTTATGTTTGCTAGATTTGAGCCAGACAAAGGTGGATTTAAAAAAAAAAAGGTTATTTTTTAGGGTTGATTTGAGCTTATTGAGGTACATATCTCGCCTAACATTGTGTTAGGATATAACCCTTAGGATTGAACCTTAATTGTCTAAATGTAGTGTATGTGATGCGACATATATGCAAGGTGTGAGCATATATGCGGGTGTTATGTACGAAAAATGACCCGATAAGTCTCTAGGCTTCCTGTTTGCCTTGAATTGGTTGTGTGTCCTCTATGATGCACATGAAAACCTTTGTTTGACCACGAGAGCTTATCCTTTCATGCTATAGATCATTTTTTAGGATTATTATTTCCTAATTTGCCAAGATGGACATTTGTGGAATCACTACTAAAATGATTTAGCCATAATATGCTTTTATGTTGAACACCCATCCACTATGCAGATAATGTACATATCCATAATGCTTTGTATAGTCTTGTAAGGCCATAGGTTAGGTTTAACTGCTTGCAAGTTTGGCTAGTGTCCATTTTATAGGGGAAACTCAGCCGGAAATCTCCGTCGGAATCCACAATGAGTTAGACACCCCATAAACCCTTACATTCGAGGACGAATGTTCCTAAGGGGGAGAGGGTGTTACAACCCAAATTCGCATACCATAGATCACGCCGTAAGTTAGTCGACGTAAATCCAAGAAGAGATTATCTTTGAGATGATAAGAAGTTAATCCTATTGGTCTTAAACGATACAAGGGTGTATAAGAGTGGTTAACAAGTATTTGAAGTTAAACGAATCAAGGATGTTGTAACCCGTATTTTCGGGTAACACTAGAGGTGATTAATTGTCCCAAGAGGTCTTGTTTTAATGTATTTGAATCATATAATATCCGCATCATAAGTCTTGAAGTCAAGCGAGTTATGAAACAAAAGTCGATAAAAGTTGTCGCAACTTAGGTTTATAATTTTACTTAAACTTTAGGTCAAATGTTACTGCATTTTTCTCCCAATGTGCTTGGAATTATGGGGTGATCTACCTATCAAATTGAATATCTATGAGTCTAGTTTCCAACGCATTAAACCGTTCATCGATACGATCTCGGAATAGAGAGATATTCGCGTTTTCGCGAGAGTGCGCCAAGCTGCTCTCTATGGGGCCCACAAAGGCGGTTTAAGACATATGGACATATATAAGATACCTCAACCCCGTTTTAAGTCATTATTTTTCAGTATATTCAGACCTTATAACCCTAAAAATAGTCTCTCAAGGTTCTCTCATGATCCAAGACCCAAACAAAGGGCAAACAACACAAATCAAATGTCGGAAATCCCATGGCGCTAGTAAGTTTCTTGTTCTTCTTGTTGTTGCTGATTTATGTGTTGTTCCAGCTCGTGTGGGAGGTTGTTTTAAGTGTTTTATGTCCTGTAAATACACCTTCAAGTTTTTAATATCAACCCTAGGTGATTTCAAGTCTTCTAAAGTAATTCTAGTGCCGAAAAACCCGAATTAATTGCTAGTTTCGCTTCCTTGTTCTTGTGGCAGAATTGAAGGGATATTTCGTGGAAAATTAAGGTCAAATTGGAGTTGTTCTTTCTGTTTAAAGGTAAGGAACCTCTTACTCTATATATATTTAAGATTATCCAAGTTGCAGCTAAGTCGTTGAAGCTAGAACTTGTGAAATATATATATCGAAAGGCTTGGTAGTAATGTTGTTGGTTGGTGGACTGTTTTGGAGGCTCAATATGATTATTAATGATGTTGTTTGGGCTGTTTGGTGATTGTATTGACTTGTGGGAAGTCATATAAATAGGGGAGGTGCTGTCCGTTTCATCGTAAAATAGGTTGTGGTCGATACATAATAGTTATGACGCTTAAACGATAATGATAGTGTCATTTGTCTTATTGTAGACTAAGGAGTCGTGACATTTGCATAGCTTGAGGTTGGGCAGTATATACAAGGTATGTGAGGCTATCCCCTTCATTCTTTTGCACGACTCCGATTGTACATAATGTAATGAACGAGCTCCCAAAGATACTCTACTCTTAGAAGCTAGCAGTACTTACATTGCTGCCCTTCTTATGAAACGATTGATATTGATGTTACTTCTCTTATTCTTATATTATCAATGTTGTTGGTAGTTCCTGATTCTTATAAGATTCTTGATGAAGAGTTAATCCTAATAACGTGTACGAAGGATACCAACCTTATGTCACTCCGAAAGGTTCAAAATGTGATTCCAATGAGTCCAGCATGCATCATATATATGTATCTATTTTACTCTACCGAGCTGCACTATAGTCGGCCGGGTATGGCACCTATTGTGCCACCACTGATCAGTTGGGTTTTACCGAGCTCCACATGGCCGGGTACGATTCTACCGAGCCCTATGATGGCCGGGTACGTTTTACCGAGCCTATTATGGCCGGGTACGATATGATGATGGTGATGCCCACAAAGGCGTATGTTTTAAAAGTTTATGTATATATATGTATGTATCATGTATTTCATGTCAGTAGCCCTCAGAGGTACCCAGATGTCACAGGTTGTATATTCTCTATCCCTGTTTACATTACTGTTCTTACTTATGCTTTCTTGCCTCACATACTCAGTACTTTATTCGTACTGACGTCCTTTTTATTTGTGGACGCTGCATGTCGTGCTGCAGGTCCTGATAGACAGGTAGACGTAGCTCCCCCACCACAGTAGGCTGTCCAGTTCAGCGGTTATTGGCGAGATCCCTTCTCCGGACTTGCCGTGGTCTTAGTATGCATTTTTGTTATAGACATTATGGGTATGTCGGGGCCCTGTTCCGGCAATGTTGTAGCACTCATGTTCCTTTAGAGGCTCATAGACAGGTGTCGACTTATGTATGGTTTAGAATGCCTTTTCGGCTGATTTTTGTTGTATAGTCTTTCATGGCATCATGATAGCTCGTACCTTATATATATAGTTTCTTGACAGTCTTGTCGTCCCATGTTATGTATGTTCATGACATTATCTTTCATTGTTGGATGTTCATGATCCATGTCTACTATTTATATTGATCTTGTCGGCCCTTAAAGATAATAAGGAAGGTTAGATAAAATGTACGTTGGTGCTCGGCAAGTATGGCCCGGGTGCTAGTCATGACCCTCCAGTTGGGTCGTGACAAACTTGGTATCAGAGCAAGTCTGTCCTAGGGGATGTCTATGAGCCGTGTCTAGTAGAGTTTTGATTATGGATGTGTAGCACGCCACATTTATAATCAGGAGGCTACGTGACATCTAGGGTTGTTACCTTCTTCCTTAATCTAGATCGTGCGTAGAGTTGAGTAGTAAGTGTTCATATCTAATATTCACCTTGTTTTCTTTCAGCGATACCTTCGACTAGGAAGCAAGCAATTAGTAAACGGCTTGATACAACTGTGGGAGAGGGTAACATTCAGGTGCCTCCAGCCAGAGCAGGCCAAAGTGAGGCTCAGAGTGAGATGCCGTCTCATACCTCTCCGTCTCCTCCAGAGGATATTAGGAGGCACGCAGTACATCCAGTTCCTCCATCTAGCACTACAGACCACGATATGCGCAATGCGGTGCAATTGTTGACTAGCTTGGTAGTTGCTCAGGCTCAGAGGCAGAATATCGGTGCTGCTGATAAACCGGTTAGTGCGAGAGTTCGTGATTTTATTAATCTAGACCCTCCAGTGTTTACCGGATCAGACCCCAAGGAGGACCCACAAACATTTATTGATCAGATTCATCGTACATTACGGGTTATGCATGCTAGTGATACAGAGGCAGTAGAGTTGGCTTCTTATCGTTTACAGGATTTAGCGGTTTTCTGGTATGATAGTTGGGAGAGATCTAGGGGTCCGAACGCTCCTCCAGCCGTGTGGAAGGAATTTTCTGAGGCCTTTCTTCGTCACTACTTGCCAGTTGAGATACGACGAGCTAGAGCTGATAAGTTCTTGAACCTTCGACAGGGTAATATGAGTGTACGAGAGTATAGTATACAGTTTGATTCTTTAGCAAGGTATGCTCCCCATATGGTGGCCGAGATGAGTGATAGGGTTGCATCTGTTCGTGAACGGGTTGGGACCACATCTGATAAATGAGTGCACAACAGCCTCCTTGGTAGAGGGCATGGATATTTCCCGTATTCAGGCTTATGCCCAGACCCTAGAGGATCGTAAGCGCCAGCAAAGGGCAGATAGGGAGCAGGATAGGGGCCAGCATAAGAGGGCGAGATTTGCAGGGTATTCTGATGAGTTCAGAGGCAGTATCAGGCCCCAATCTTTGAGGAGTTCGGCGCCACCTGTAGCTAGTGCTCCTCCAAAGTTTCAGAGGCCTCGGTATGATCGATTTACCTATTCTGGTTCAGGTCAGAGTTTGAGGGCATCAGGCTCACAATTTCATAGAGATACTAGTCAGACGAGACCCCCAACACCTCGTTGTGATCAGTGCGGCAAGGCCCACTTTGGACTGTGCCGTCGAGGTTCCGATGCGTGCTATTCTTGCGGACAGCGTGGCCATATGATGCGGGATTGTCCTAACAGAGGAGGTGGTGGTATGGCTCAACCGACTGGATCTGTGTCTGGTTCTTCCTCATCAGTTCGACCTCCAGCACAAGGTTTTCAACAGTCGACAGGTCGTGGTAGAGGTAGAGGTTCAGTGCCGAGTTCGAGTGGTGCTCAAAATCGAACCTATGCTCTAATAGGTCGACAAGATCTCGAGTCATCTCCGGATGTTGTTACAGGTATATTGTCTGTGTTTTCTTATGATGTATATGCGCTAATTGATCCAGGATCTACCTTATCATATGTTACACCCTTTGTGGCTAATAAGTTTGGCATTGAACCTGAATTGATAAGTAAACCACTTGCGGTATCCACTCCGATAGGAGATTCTGTGATTGCTAGAAGGGTATATAAAGGTTGCACTGTGATGATTTGTAGTCGTCAAACCTCGGCAAATTTATTTGAGTTAGAAATGGTTGATTTCGATGTGATAATGGGAATGGACTGGTTGGCCTCATGCTATGCAAATGTTGACTGTCGTACGAAGATGGTTAGGTTTCAGTTTCCTTGTGAACCCGCCATTGAATGGAAGGGGAACATTGCTACGCCGAAAGGTAGGTTTATTTCCTATCTTAAGGCAAGGAAGATGATCTCAAAAGGTTACATTTATCATCTTGTTCGCGTTAGGGATGCGGAGGCGAAGCCGCCTACTCTACAATTAATCCCCGTGGTCAATGAATTTCCAGATGTTTTCCCAGATGAACTCCCAGGCCTTCCTCCTGAAAGGGAGATTGAGTTTAGCATTGATGCATTGCCTGACACTCAACCGATCTCTATCCCTCCATACAGGATGGCCCCGGCAGAGTTGCGAGAGTTGAAGGCACAGTTGAAGGACTTGCTGGATAAGGGTTTCATTAGGCCTAGCACTTCACCTTGGGGTGCGCCAGTCTTGTTCGTGCGGAAGAAAGATGGGTCGTTAAGGATGTGTATCGATTATCGACAGTTGAATAAGTTTACAATAAAGAACAAGTATCCACTTCCAAGAATTGATGACCTGTTTGACCAACTCCAGGGTGCCAAGTATTTCTCCAAGATTGACTTGCGTTCAGGGTATCATCAGGTGAGGGTTAAGGAGAAGGATATTCCAAAGACGGCCTTCCGGACAAGATATGGGCATTTTGAGTTCTTGGTGATGTCGTTCGGGCTAACAAATGCCCCAGCAGCTTTTATGGATCTCATGAATAGTGTATTTAGGCCCTATCTTGATGTGTTCGTGATCGTATTCATTGATGACATTCTGGTGTATTCTCGTTTGGAGGCGGAACATGCGGGCCACTTGCGGATAGTATTACAGACCCTTCAGGATCATAAGTTATATGCTAAGCTCTCTAAATGTGAATTCTGGCTGAACTCAGTAGCATTCCTTGGCCATGTGATATCTGATGAGGGTATTAGTGTCGACACTCAGAAGATCGATGCAGTGAAGAATTGGCCGAGACCTACAACACCGTCAGAAGTCCGCAGCTTCCTGGGGCTAGCAGGATATTATAGGCGGTTTGTAGAAGGGTTTTCCTCTATATCAGCACCATTGACTAAGTTAACACAGAAAGCTACCAAGTTCCAGTGGTCTGATGCTTGTGAATATAGTTTTCAGGAGCTAAAGAATCGATTGATATCCGCGCCAGTGCTCACTCTCCCAGAAGGAACAGAAGGTTATGTGGTAT
The DNA here is from genome assembly GCF_000390325.3 of Nicotiana tomentosiformis. Classification (NCBI taxonomy): domain Eukaryota; kingdom Viridiplantae; phylum Streptophyta; class Magnoliopsida; order Solanales; family Solanaceae; genus Nicotiana; species Nicotiana tomentosiformis. The sequence continues at coordinate 44,137,237 of NC_090822.1, forward strand.
ATTATGATGCCTCAGGTATAGGTTTGGGGTGCGTATTGATGCAACGTGGGAAGGTGATTGCTTATGCATCAAGACAATTGAAGAAGCATGAAAAGAATTACCCGACTCATGATTTGGAATTGGCTGCAGTAATATATGCTTTGAAGATATGGCGGCACTACTTATACGGCGTCCATGTTGACATCTACACAGATCACAAGAGTTTACAATACATCTTCAAGCAGAAGGAGTTGAATTTGAGGCAGCGTAGGTGGCTTGAATTACTGAAAGACTACGATGTCGAGATATTGTACCATCCCGGTAAAGCTAATGTTATGGCAGACGCTCTCAGCCGTAAGTCAATGGGAAGCTTAATACATATTGAGGCAGGTAGACAAGGGTTGACCAAAGAGCTTCACGAGCTGGCCAATATGAGAATCAGATTGTTGGACTCTTATGACGGAGGTTTTACTGTACAGAATACAGCAGAATCATCTTTGGTAGCCGAGGTAAAAGCACGGCAATATGAAGATCCTACCTTAGTAAGATTGAGAGAGGGAATTCAGCAGTGTAAGATTACAGCTTTCAAGATCGGAGGAGATGGGACATTGAGATACCAGGGCCGATTATGTGTACCTAGTGTGGCAGGGTTGCGAGAGAAGATTATGATTGAGATTCACCAGTCCCGATATTCTATCCATCCTGGCTCGACAAAGATGTATCATGACGTTAAGGAGCAGTATTGGTGGGATAACATGAAGAAGTCTATTGCAGAATTTGTAGCCCAGTGTCCTAATTGTCAACAAGTAAAGATCGAGCATCAGAAACCTAGTGGATTGATTCAGAATATAGAGATTCCGACCTGGAAATGGGAGGTGATTAATATGGACTTCATTATTGGATTACCTCGCTCTTATCATAAGTTTGACTCCATCTGGGTGATAGTTGATCGACTTACAAAATCTGCCCATTTTCTGCCAGTTAAGACAACTTACACGGCTGAAGATTATGCGAAGTTGTATATCAAGGAGATTGTTAGGCTTCATGGTGTGCCGGTATCTATTATATCAGACCGAGGAGCTCAATTTACGGCTAACTTTTGGAGGTCTTTTCAGAAGGGTTTAGGCACACAAGTAAATCTCAGCACTGCATTCCATCCGCAGACTGACGGACAGGCTGAACGTACCATCCAGATGCTTGAAGATATGCTACGAGCATGTGTTCTAGATTTCAAGGGGAATTGGGATGACCATCTGGCACTTATAGAATTTGCCTACAATAATAGCTACCATTCCAGTATTAAAATGGCCCCGTATGAGGCACTGCACGGGAGGAGATGTAGATCACCAGTTGGATGGTTCGAAGTCGGTGAGACAGAATTATATGGGCCAGATTTGATTCACCAAGCCATTGAGAAGGTGAAAGTGATACAAGAGCGACTGAGAACGGCACAAAGCAGGCAAAAGTCTTATTCCGACGTCCGACGTCGTGATCTGGAATTTGAGGTTGGTGATTGGGTTTTCCTGAAGATCTCGCCGATGAAGGGTGTTATGCGTTTTGGGAAGAAGGGTAAGTTGAGTCCGCGGTATATTGGGCCGTACAAAATTCTTCGACGAATTGGACAGGTTGCTTACGAGTTAGAATTGCCATCTGAATTGGAATTTGTCCACCCGGTATTCCATGTATCTATGTTGAGGAAATGTATTGGAGACCCTTCTCGGGTCGTCCCTATCAAAGATGTACAAGTTACAAAGGATCTATCATATGATGAAGTGCCAGTGGCTATATTAGATCGACAAGTCCGCAAGCTGAGAACAAAGGATGTAGCTTCCGTGAAAGTATTATGGAGGAACAAGAATATAGAAGAAATGACATGGGAAGCAGAAGAGGAGATGAAGTCTAAATACCCTTACCTATTCCAGAGTGAAGATAACGAGGATGCCGGGGGAAAGAAGGACGCATTATAAGGTGAAACGGCTCTATGAGGTAAGCAATAGCTTGTGAATACTCTTTTTTTTAATACAAAATGGTAATATGCAGATAATGTACATATCCATAATGCTTTGTATAGTCTTGTAAGGCCATAGGTTAGGTTTAACTGCTTGCAAGTTTGGCTAGTGTCCATTTTATAGGGGAAACTCAGCCGGAAATCTCCGTCGGAATCCACAATGAGTTAGACACCCCATAAACCCTTACATTCGAGGACGAATGTTCCTAAGGGGGAGAGGGTGTTACAACCCAAATTCGCATACCATAGATCACGCCGTAAGTTAGTCGACGTAAATCCAAGAAGATAATTATCTTTGAGATGATAAGAAGTTAATCCTATTGGTCTTAAACGATACAAGGGTGTATAAGAGTGGTTAACAAGTATTTGAAGTTAAACGAATCAAGGATGTTGTAACCCGTATTTTCGGGTAACACTAGAGGTGATTAATTGTCCCAAGAGGTCTTGTTTTAATGTATTTGAATCATATAATATCCGCATCATAAGTCTTGAAGTCAAGCGAGTTATGAAACAAAAGTCGATAAAAGTTGTCGCAACTTAGGTTTATAATTTTACTTAAACTTTAGGTCAAATGTTACTGCATTTTTCTCCCAATGTGCTTGGAATTATGGGGTGATCTACCTATCAAATTGAAGATCTATGAGTCTAGTTTCCAACGCATTAAATCGTTCGTCGATACGATCTCGGAATAGAGAGATATTCGCGTTTTCGCGAGAGTGCGCCAAGCTGCTCTCTATGGGGCCCACAAAGGCGGTTTAAGACATATGGACATATATAAGATACCTCAACCCCGTTTTAAGTCATTATTTTTCAGTATATTCAGACCTTATAACCCTAAAAACAGTCTCTCAAGGTTCTCTCATGATCCAAGACCCAAACAAAGGGCAAACAACACAAATCAAATGTCGGGAATCCCATGGCGCTAGTAAGTTTCTTGTTCTTCTTGTTGTTGCTGATTTTTGTGTTGTTCCAGCTCGTGTGGGAGGTTGTTTTAAGTGTTTTATGTCCTGTAAATACACCTTCAAGTTTTTAATATCAACCCTAGGTGATTTCAAGTCTTCTAAAGTAATTCTAGTGCCGAAAAACCCGAATTAATTGCTAGTTTCGCTTCCTTGTTCTTGTGGCAGAATTGAAGGGATATTTCGTGGAAAATTAAGGTCAAATTGGAGTTGTTCTTTCTGTTTAAAGGTAAGGAACCTCTTACTCTATATATATTTAAGATTATCCAAGTTGCAGCTAAGTCGTTGAAGCTAGAACTTGTGAAATATATATCGAAAGGCTTGGTAGTAATGTTGTTGGTTGGTGGACTATTTTGGAGGCTCAATATGATTATTAATGATGTTGTTTGGGCTGTTTGGTGATTGTATTGACTTGTGGGAAGTCATATAAATAGGGGAGGTGCTGTCCGTTTCATCGTAAAATAGGTTGTGGTCGATACATAATAGTTACGACGCTTAAACGATAATGATAGTGTCATTTGTCTTATTGTAGACTAAGGAGTCGTGACATTTGCATAGCTTGAGGTTGGGCAGTATATACAAGGTATGTGAGGCTATCCCCTTCATTCTTTTGCACGACTCCGATTGTACATAATGTAATGAACGAGCTCCCAAAGATACTCTACTCTTAGAAGCTAGCAGTACTTACATTGCTGCCCTTCTTATGAAACGATTGATATTGATGTTACTTCTCTTATTCTTATATTATCAATGTTGTTGGTAGTTCCTGATTCTTATAAGATTCTTGATGAAGAGTTAATCCTAATAACGTGTACGAAGGATACCAACCTTATGTCACTCCGAAAGGTTCAAAATGTGATTCCAATGAGTCCAGCATGCATCATATATATGTATCTATTTTACTCTACCGAGCCGCGCTATAGTCGGCCGGGTACGGCACCTATTGTGCAACCACTGATCAGTTGGGTTTTACCGAGCTCCACGTGGCCGGGTACGATTCTACCGAGCCCTATGATGGCCGGGTACGTTTTACCGAGCCTATTATGGCCGGGTACGATATGATGATGGTGATGCCCACAAAGGCGTATGTTTTAAAAGTTTATGTATATATATGTATGTATCATGTATTTCATGTCAGTAGCCCTCAGAGGTACCCAGATGTCACAGGTTGTATATTCTCTATCCCTGTTTACATTACTGTTCTTACTTATGCTTTCTTGCCTCACATACTCAGTACTTTATTCGTACTGACGTCCTTTTTATTTGTGGACGCTGCATGTCGTGCTGCAGGTCCTGATAGACAGGTAGACGTAGCTCCCCCACCACAGTAGGCTGTCCAGTTCAGCGGTTATTGGCGAGATCCCTTCTCCGGACTTGCCGTGGTCTTGGTATGCATTTTTGTTATAGACATTATGGGTATGTCGGGGCCCTGTTCCGGCAATGTTGTAGCACTTATGTTCCTTTAGAGGCTCATAGACAGGTGTCGACTTATGTATGGTTTAGAATGCCTTTTCGGCTGATTTTTGTTGTATAGTCTTTCATGGCATCATGATAGCTCGTACCTTATATATATAGTTTCTTGACAGTCTTGTCGTCCCATGTTATGTATGTTCATGACATTATCTTTCATTGTTGGATGTTCATGATCCATGTCTACTATTTATATTGATCTTGTCAGCCCTTAAAGATAATAAGGAAGGTTAGATAAAATGTACGTTGGTGCTCGGCAAGTATGGCCCGGGTGCTAGTCATGACCCTCCAGTTGGGTCGTGACAAAGGGTGGCATTCTTGTTGATGAAATGTGAGTATGAGGGTGATATTCCGGATTGAGCAAGTGGATTCTTTATGTTTGATATGCACTTTATATGATTTCACGGTGTTTTTAACATGCTACGTTATGCCTTTGATATTGACTGATAATTCTTTGCGAATGTGATTTACCTATGATGAGTTGATAACTCTTATTTTGTTGCGTTGGTATTACTACTTCTCGTTATATTCTTGTTGCTAGTTATTTGAGTTTTTGCACAGGTCCTTTGATTAGTGAGTATCACATGATTAGTACCTCGTCACTCCTTCACCGATGTTAGTCTAGATACTTAATGAGTACATGTTGTCCGGTACTCATACTACACTTCTGCACATTTTTGTGCAGATCGGGGTGCTGGAAGTAGCGCTCCTTAATAGTGAGCTTTGATTGTTCTGGAAGAGTCAAGGTAGTGTTGCATGGATGCCGCAGACCACTTGGAGTCCCGTTCTCTTATTTCCATACTGTTGTATTACTTTCAGACGATATCGTACTTATTGAGACTCGCGCTATGTATTCAGTTAGAGCTCATTACTATGTATTACCTGGTTTTAGGGAAGTTCGGCTTATGCACCTATTTTGGGCTTGCTGAGACTTTATTCAGCTGTTATGTTCAATTCAAACTTATTATATCTTATTTCGATATTTTATAACATTGTGTGATTGACGTACCTAGTCTTAGGGGTTAAGTACCATCACAACCGTTGGTGGGATTCCGGGTCATGACAAGTTGGTATCAAAGCTCTAGGTTCATAGGTTCTATGAGTCATGAGCAAGTCTAGTAGAGTCTTGCTGATTGGTACATAAATGTCTGTACTTATCTTTAAGAGGCTACTGTACTATTAGAAAACTTCATTTCTTTTCATTGTTTATCGTGCGAATTTATTTATTCTAAAATTTGAATCTTTACTCTTCTACTCTCTAACAAATAGTGAGGACAAGTCCTACTAGATAATCTGAGCAGGCACCAGTGCCCCCTATTATAGCCGCGGGAGGTAGGGCACGTGCTGCAGCTAGAGAACTTGTGGAGCCTCTAGTAGCTCTAGTCAGGATCAGTAGCCAGAGCATGTTGAGCGAGCACCCGAGGGGCCTATTGCTATACCGGAGCTTTAGGAGACTTTGTCTCACTTTATGAGTATATTCGAGAGTTTGGCCTATGTAAGGTTGATTCTTGTTGCACCAGCTATTTCACAGAGTAGGGGAGGAGCCTAGACTCCCGCCGCATATAGACCATAGCAGCTAGCTCATGTTTATCAAACACCAGTTGTTGTGCCGGTGTAACTAGTAGTTGATGTTCAGCCTGAAGTAGGGCCAGTTGTGTCTGATGAGGAGCAGAAGAGGTTGGAGAGGTTCCAGAGACTTGATCCTCCTTAGTTCAGTAGAGAGGCATCTGAGGATGCATAGGTATTCTTATATAAGTGTCATCAAATTCTGCGTACTTTGTGTTTGGTGATGTCGAACAAGTCGACTTTACTACTTTTCAGTTGACGAGACCAGCATACAAATGGTTGCAAACTTACGAGGTGAGTAGGCAAGTTGATGCGACACCAATTATATGGTCCCAATTCTCAGATCTTTTCTTGGGGGAATTTATCCCACAAACCTACAGGGACGAGCTGCGTAATGAGTTTGAGCAATTTTGCCAGGAGGGTATGGTGGTGACCTAGTAGGCTATGAGGTTTACCAAGTTATACTATAATGTAGCTCTTTTTTTTTCTAATGAGAAAGAGTGTCCGTAGATTTGTTGAGGGACTCACCTACAACCTTAGATTTGGGATGGAACGGGAGAATGAGACTAGGAATGCATTTCATCAGGATGTAAGAGATTGCTAGGAGGTTAGAGTGTATCCGCAGGTAGGAGAAGGAGGATAGGGAGGCTAAGAAGCCTTATGGTTTTGGAGGATTAAGTGGCTCCTACTATAGGGAAAAGATCTATCATGGTAGAGGCTTTGTCAGTCGACCAGCTCAGCATGCGATTCAAGTTTCACGTAGTGCTCTAGCTAGCCAGGGATTTTAAAACACTCATACCGGATAGTCATCTTCCAGTGCACCTTTTGCACGGGGTTTCTACAACGGTTATTCCAGTCGTCCAGGGCAGGCTTAGTTTCAACAACCACGTCAGTAGAAAGTTTATTAAGAGGGGTGTGATACTAGGCACATAGTGAGAGATTGTCCTAGACTTTGGACGAGTGCACCTTAGGAGAGTACTCAGGCTATAATTTCCACTCCAGCTGCTACACCACCTGCACATCCATCTAGAGGTGGGGGACAAGTGGGTAGAGGTCATCCTAGAGGTGGAGGCCATGTCTGTTGTTATGCTTTCCCTAGTAGGATTGAGGCAATGGCATCAGATGTAGTCATCACATGTATTGTTCCAATTTCTTATAGGGATGCTTCAGTCTTATTTGATCGAAGTTCTACTTATTCGTATATGTCATCCTACTTTGCTTCGTGTTTGGATATGACTTGTGATTTTTTGGTTACCCCTATTTATGTGTCTACACCCATTAGAGATTCTATTGTAATAGATCATGTCTATCATTCTTGTGTGGTCACTATTGGTGGCTATGAGAGGACGGTTGATCTTCTATTCCTCAATATAGTCGACTTTGATGTGATTTTGGGTATGGATTGGTTATCTAAGTATCATGCTATTCTTGATTGTCATGCTAAGACTGTGACATTGGCTATGCCGGGGTTTCCGATGTTTGAATGGAGGGGTTCTCTTTGTCACATTCCTAGCAGGGTGGTTTCTTTTCTAAAGGCTCAACGGATGGTTGGGAAGGGATGTTTGTTGTACTTGGCATTTGTTAGAGATATCAGTGCTGATACCCCTACAATTGATTCAGTCCCCATTATTGAGAGAATTTCCAGATGTGTTCCCTGCAGACCTACCGAGTACGTCACCCGATAAGGATATTAATTTTGGTATTGATTTGGCTCCAGGCACTCATCCCATATCTATTCCACCGTATCTCAGGTCTCCAGTAGAGTTGAAGAATTAAAGGAACAATTGCTGAAATTATTAGATAAAGGTTTCATCATGTCGAGTGTTTCACTTTGGGGTGCGCCAGTACTGTTTGTGAAGAGAAAAAACATTTCTTTGAGAATGTGCATTGACTACAGGTAATTGAACAAGGTTACCATCAAGAATAAGTATCCACTGCCATGCATTGGTGATTTGTTTGATCAGCTTTTGGTGGTCAGGGTGTTCTCCAAGATTGACTTGAGATCAGGGCACCATTAATTGAAGATCAGGTCTTCGGACATTGCTAAGACGACTTTCAGGATTCGCTATGGGCATTATGAGTTCTTGGTGATGTCTTTTGGCTTAACTAGTGCCCCAGCAACATTCATGCATTTGATGAACAGTGTAATCTAGCCTTATTTGGACTCTTTCGTGTCACGACCCGAAACCCTAACAGTCGTGATGGCGCCTAATGCACTTGCTAGGCAAGCAAGACACAACAATAATAGCAAAAATGACGGGATCAACATAAGTCTAAAACCGTAATATAGCATAGTAAGGCTAATACATGATAAATCCCCAAAAATTGGTAAATATAGAGTCATGAGCTCTAACATGGAAAAATACAAGTCTGAAAGGCCAAATATAATACTGTTTGAAATAAAGACAACAATGCATAAGAAAAGAGACGTTAAGATCACGGTTGAGAATGCAGGTCTACCTCATCTCTATGTGATAAAATCAACTAGCAACTCCGCTACCAGTGACTAGGTCCGACACCTGGATTTTCACAATTAAGTGTAGAGTGTAGTTTGAGTACAAGCAACCCCACATACTCACCAAGTATCATAACTAACCTCCGAGAGATAATAGAAGCAAGAGTTATAAAGGATACTTTCTATAACCTGTACAGCTCATAAATTCAACAAGTACAAAATAGGAATATGATCAAATCATGAAATCACGGATAAATCCACCTTGGTGAACACAGTTACTCAAGTACTCTGCTCAGTCCATGATCCAACATATAAAGATTATATGCAAGTAAATCAGGTAAATATTAATGGAAATTTCATGTAAAGATTAAATGCAACAATCAAACAACACTGGATAGATTTTCCTCATAATTTCTAATACAGTACCAAACCACTGATCAGTTTTCCTCAATCTACGTGCACACCTACAAGAGAGAAACATGAGAGGGTGACCCTAGGGGAATGTATGTGTAACCACATACAGTAGGGAAACTCACGTACTGCACGGACAATTCACGTGCTAATAATATCAACCGCACGGGTAGCTTACGTTCTACATGGACAACTCACGTGTCATTAATATCAATATCTGGATCCGCACAGACAACTCACGTGATGCATAGATAACTCATGTGCTAATAATCACAATCCGCCCTGCATGGTCACATGCTCAATATCACAATCCGCCCTGCATGGTCACGAGCTACTAGTCCAAACTACATCACACATAAAGTATATATGCAAGAATACATGTACATGATCAAAGAAAATCGAATCTCATAATCCTGGCCTAGGGTAAGTGACATGCTAAGGTGTATGCATGTGCAAGTGTGATAACATAGCTCAAATCAGGTGAATACATAACAAAATAGCAGCTATCAGGCTTAATCAAGAGAGTAACCTCTGTGCAACTTCAAATATGTCTCAAATAGCTCACAACAAGGGTTCAAATCAAAGGAACATCACAGCATGAAGCTTATCAATAATATCAAGGCATATCATAGCCTAAGCTCAACCCCGAGCATGGATAAATAGCCCAATGCTCGCACTCGGCTCAACCCCTACACATGTGCGCACCCATAGCACATTGCTATCACAAATAACTCAAGCAACTAGTACCTCAAGCAAGCCAAATCACTCCTCCAACAAGCCCCTCACGCGTGAATCAACCTTCGGACGTCTCGAATCTTGCCAAAATAACTTTAAATAATCAATAAAAGCGATAGGAATTGATTCCATCCGATAAAGTTAAGATCTTTAACCAAAATCAACAAGTCAACCCAAAATGTCACCCCCAGGGTTGCACCTCAGAACCCGACCAAATTCACAAATTTCGAACACCCATTCGACCATGAGTTCAACCATATGAAAATCATCCAATTCCAACCACAAATCATCAAATCTCTCTCCCTAATAAATAGTCAAAAAATCCCAAAATCCCACCTTGAATTCTCATAAATTAGGTGTAATAATCAATGGGTAATTAATATCTAACACCAAGAGAGAGTAAAGATCACTTACCTCTTTAACTGTGATGAAAAACTCTCTAAATATAGCACTAGACTGAGTTCCTCAATTCAAAATATGTTAAAAAGATAAAACCCTAAAAAAATAGAGTACTTAATGTCTGCCCAGGCATACCCTTCGCGATCACGGAAAAGCTTTCGCGATAGCGAAGAACAAATTACCAAAGCTGCCAAAACTTTAATCGCGAATGCGCCACCTGGATCACGAATGCGGAAACCTACACTGCCATCTCTATGCGAACGTGTCCCCGCTTATGCGAATGCAAAGGCTTGCACTGACTTACCCTCACCCCCAGCCTACCCTTCTATTCGAACGTGTCTCCCAAATCGCGATCGCGACACGCAACCTCCTAATATTTTTGCGAATACGTTCCTATCTTTGCAAACGGAAAGAACAAAACCCACCTGCCAATGAATAGCATTACGCGACCGTGTATTCCTCTTTGCGATCGCAAAGAAGGAAATCATATACCATCTCACAGCAATCCAAAACATAGAGAAATGCTCTAAAACCTGTGCGAATCACACATGAGGCCCCTGAGACCCCGTCCAATCACACCAACCAATCCCAAAACACAACACGAACATACTTGAGGCCTCAAATAACACAAAACAACATCAAAATCATGAATCGCACCCCAATTCAAGCCTAATGAACTAATGAACCTCAAACTCATGTCGAACCATATAATATCAACTCCGAATGACCTCAAAATTTGCATGCATGTCCCAAATGACACAACGGACCTATACCAACTCTCAAAACTAAAATATGAACCTGATATCAACAAAGTCAACTTCCGGTCAAACCTCTCAACCTTCCAAACCATCAACTTTCCAACTATCGCCAAAAAGCACCAAACCAACCTATGGACCTCCAAATAAAAATTAGGACATACTCCTAAGTACAAAATCACCATACAAAGTTATTGGAACCATCAAAACTCCATTGCGGATTCGTCTACCCAAAAGTCAAATTCCGGTTAACTCTTTCAACTTAAACTTCCAACCTTGGGACTAAGCGTCGCAATTCACTACGAAACTTTCCCGAAACCAAACCAACCACTCCAATAAGTCACGAAACCTCAAATACACATAAGTAAAGAATAAAATAGGGAAAACGAGACTAAAACCTCCAAATGACCGGCCGAGTCATTACATTCTCCCCCTATTAAACAAATATTCGTCCTCGAATCGGTCTAGAATCATACATGGAGTTTCAAAGAGGTAAGGATAGCTTCTCTGCATCTCCTGCTCGGTCTCCCAAGTAGCCTCCTCAACCGGCTGACCTCTCCAATGAACCTTCATCGAAGCTATATTTTTCGACCTCAAGTTCTGAACCTGCCGGCCCAAAATGGCCACCTGCTCCATATCATAAGTCGGATCCTCATCCAGCTGCATCATGCTGAAGTCTAAAACATATGGCGGATCACCATAATAGTTTCAGAGCATAGAAACATGAATCACTAGGTGAACACCAGATAGACTAGGTGGCAATGCAAGTATGTAGGCTACCTCTCTAACTCTCTCAAGCACCTCAAAAGGACCAATATACCGAGGGCTCAACTTTCCCTTCTTCACGAACCTTATCACACCCTTCATGGGAAAACCTCTGAGCAGAACCTTCTCACCCACCATATATGCAACATCACGAGCCTTCCTACCAGCATAACTCTTCTGCCTAGACTGTGCTGTAGAAGCAGCACCTGGATCAACTTTACCTTCTCCAAAGCATCACAGACCAAATCAGTGCCAAACAATCTAGCCTCCCCATGCTCAAAACAACTAACAGGAGAACGACATATCCTCCTATATAAGGCCTCATAAGGAGCCATCTAGATACTCGAATGAAAGTTTTTGTTTTAGACAAACTCTACTAACGGAAGAAACTAATCCCATGAACCTCCAAATCAATGACACGGGCACGTAACATGTCCTCCAATATTTGAATAGTGCACTCAGACTGTACGTCCATCTGGGGATGAAATATTATACTCAATTCAACCTGTGTGCCCAACGTTCGTTGCCTCGTCCTCTAAAACTGCAATGTGAATTGCGTTCCTCGATCTGAGATAATAGACACGGGTACACCATGAAGTTGAACAATCTCAGGAATGTAAATCTGAGCCAGCTGCTCTGAAGAGTAGGTAGTCACGACTGGAATGAAGTGTGCAGACTTGGTCAGTCTGTCCACAATGACACATACAGCATCAAATTTCTTCAATGCCCGTGGAAGTCCAACTATAAAATCCATGGTGATACGCTCCCACATCGATTCTAGAATATTAAGTCTCTGAAAACAACCACCGGGTCTCTAATGCTCGTACTTCACCTGCTGATAGTTCAAACACCGAGCAACATACTCAAAAATATCTTTCGTCATCCTCCGCAACCAATTCTGTTGCCTCAAATCCTAAGACATCTGCGCGGCACCTGGATGAATGTAATACCGCGAACTATGGGCCTTCTCAAGAATCAACTCTCATAAACCATCCATATTTGGAACCTAGATCCGACCTTGGATCCCTAATACTCCATCATCTCCAATAGATACCTCTTTAGCATCACCGCGCTGCACCGTGTCCTTCAGGACAAGCAAGCGGGGATCATTATACTAACACGCCTTGATGCCATCGAACAAAGAAGACTGTGATACAACACAAGCAAGAATTCTACTGGGCTCTGAAATATCAAACCCATAAACCGATTGGCCAAAACCTGAACATCCAATGCTAATGGTCTCTCTCCAACTGGAATATAAGAAAGGCTCCTCGAACTCTCGGCCTTCTTACTCAACGCATCGGCCACAACATTGGCCTTTCCCGAGTGATAAAAAATGGTAATATCATAGTCCTTTAGTAGCTCTAACCACCTCCGCTACCTCAAGTTCAGATCCTTTTGCTTGAATAAGTGTTGGAGACTCCTATAATCTGTGAATGCCTCACATGACACACCGTAAAGATAGTGCCGCCAAATCATCAATGCGTGAACAGTGGCTGCTAACTCCAAATCATGTACATGGTAGTTCTTCTCATGGGGCTTCAAGTGACGTGAAGCATAAGAAAGCACTCTACCCCGTTGCAGCTACACACATACAATGCCAATCCGTGAAGCAACATAATAAACTGTATATATGAACCGAATCCCGAAGGCAAAAATAGAACTAGAGCTATCGTCAAGGCAGTCTTAAGCTTCTGAAAGCTCTCCTTACACTCATCAAAACACCTGAATGTGGAACCCTTTTGTGTCAATCTAGTCAATGAGGCTGCTATAGATGAAAACCCCTCCAACAAATAGCGATAACACCCAGCCAACCCAAGAAAACTCCGGATCTTCATAACAGAAGATGGTGTGGGCCAACTCTAAAATGCCTCAATATTCTTCAGATATATCTTAATCCCCTCACCGGACACTACGTGTCCCATAAACGCCACTAAATCAAGCAAAAAATCACACTTGGAGAATTTATTATATAGGTTCTTCTCCCTCAAAGTCAGGAGCACGATCCTTTAATGCAGCTCATGATCCTCCTGGCTGTGTGAATACACCAATATATCATCAATCAATAATATGATGAAAGAATCAAGATATTGCTGGAACACATTGTTCATCAAGTGCATGAAAGCTAATTGGACATTGGTTAAGCGAAAAGACATCACCAGAAACTCATAGTGACCATAGCGGCTCCTGAAAGTCATCTTCAGAATGTCTGAATCCCGAATCTTCAAATGGTGATACCCCGACCTCAAATCAATCTTCGAGAACTCCCTAGCACCCTGAAGATGATCAAAGAAGTCATCAATGTGCGGTAGTGGGTGTTGCACCCTATTTTGCATGAGTCAAAACAAGATTCAATTTGTGGTTTCTCTGTTGTCGATGAAAGAGAGTCGCCACCTAATATTTATAGGTATACTAGGGCACCTATTTAATTACTAAAGTCCTATTCTTTATTGGTCTGCTAACCGGGGAGATTTTGGGTAAGGGTTCTTGTTCTTCTAAGTGGAGGTGTTAGGCACCCCTTAAAATCTACATGAGGTAGCTCCATAGGACTTAGACTAGGTTTAAAGGGTTAGTTGTTTATATTCAGCTTAATTAGTATTAGAGAGGCATGGCTTACTGTTTATCTAAGTAAGATTATGATAAAAAGGGATCCGAGATTTTAAAACGGGTATGAATTTAGAAAGGGTCTTGAAAACTACTATGGATGTAATTAAAAGAGTTTTAGAAATGGGTGATTTGTATGAAGTATGTAGGAAATACATTGTTTTTTAATTAATGGATGTTCATATAATTCTAATAATTTTTCTGAGGTATACCTTGGCTTTTATAATCACCTAATTCTTTGACTTGAAGGAATAATTTTGAAATTCTTTGTTGAGCGGCAGCACTTAAGTTTGAAAGAGTCGATTTCATTTAGAAAGCTAGTCTTGTGATTTGTTTCTGGTTTTTGAAAAAGGGATTGTCACCTTGGCTAAGTTATTTTCAGCTTCAAAATCTTCAGGAGAAGGTTAGTAAAACATATCAGATTAGTAATGTGGATAGTTCATGATTAACGAATAGAGAATTAATTACTACCTAATACTTCTTTTACCCCTATGTCTTTCAAGGCTTATGTTATATACCCCATGTTTTCGTACGTAAAAGTACATCGTAAGTCAATTGATGTAGGCTCAAAAATAAGATCATATTTGAAAGTACATGAAGTAAGTTAAAAATATTACTTTGGAGGTTACAAATATTAAAGATCATGGATAACAAGTACCAAGAGGGTTGGAAGGCTTAGAAGCTAAACGAATTGAAGAGAATAAGTTTCGTCGAAAGTCGACAAGTTGGGAATGTTATAACATATACTTTTGGGATGATTAACATGATAAGGATGTTATGTTATGTATTATTTTAGTCGTATTATAATTGTGTGTTATGTTTTGAAGTCAAGCGATTTGTGGAACAAAAGTTGGCAAAGGTCAACACATTACATTCATAAATGTGCTGAAAATTAGGTCAAATATTTCTGAGCTTTTCTCCCATTATACTTGAATTTACTGGATTATCCACCTACCAAATTGAAGATCTACGAGTCTAGTTTCTAACGTGTTAAACCATTCATCGATACGACATTGAAGTAGAGAGATATTCACATTTTTACGAGAATGTGCAAACAACTTCCTTGGGAACCACAAAGACAGTGTAAAACTTTAGCTTGTATATAAGTCAATTCTAAGTCATTTTAACTCATTTTTCTTGACCAAAACAGTTCCTAAACCCTCCTAGATGCTCTCCAAGGGTTCCCCCATGATCCTAGAGTGAATCCAAAGATAAACCACGCAAGTTCGACGTAAAGAATATCGTGGTTACCATTAACTCCCTCTACTTCTCGTTGTGACGACTTAGGAAGTTACTTGGTGTTGAAGTGAGTTAAAGAAAATAGGGTTCTTGGTATATTTGAGGTAAGTTTCATCTTCCATAACATAATCATAAGTTTGTACAAGTGTTGGGTTTAATTTTGTTGGAGGATTCTTGAAGAAACTAGTAACAATGAAGCTTGAAGTTGATCTATGTTGTGTGCACTATTTTTACATATTTTAAGATACCATATGGAATTCTAAAGGTATCGATATCATGGTGAGGATGAGGGAAAGTGAAGAGGAATATCATTGTGCTAGAACATGTTGAATTGGAGCTTTAAAAGACCCTATGAAGTTATGCACATAAGTTGTTCGATAAAATGACTAAATGAACTTCCCTATAGAATATGAAGTCGATATTGATACCAATCCTTTGTATGATATAGATTACGATCCGTAAGGGGTGCGACAACTTGTGCGATAGTTGTACCTTCGTGGATAAAGTATGTTAAGGCTATACCTTCTTTTCTTTTGGCATGATCCATATGATACAACGAAACGAGCAAACACACAACGTTCACAAATGACTCTATTCTTAGAAGTACTAGGGTTGCTATGTTCTTGATTGCCCATATGTCCTATTATCATATCGTCTATTCATGGGACTTAGAAAATACATAAGTTGATAAAGTTTATTTATGATATTAACCAAAGGCATATTGATCTTGTGACATTCCGAGAGATCCTATTGACTTACTTCATTATGCATTGCATTCATTTATACATATATATTGACCCATGACCATATGGCATTATATACGCATATATTATATGTATATAAGGTATGGGAAAAAGTTATGGCATTATATACGCACCACTACCAGATCAGCTGGGATACGTTGATGATTTTGCCAACTAAGACTGAGATGATATGATGGGATGACCTCAGAGGCTTGATGATGTTATGTGTAAGTCCCCGTAAAATTTTACCTAAAACCCGGGGTTTTGTGGTGCCGAAGTGGACGCATTCATACAGTTGATGTTAAGGGTGTACCTTTTTTGTTATATACTGCTCGTGAGGCCACGATTGCTGTTATTTTTATGTTCTATTGCGTCGTCAGTTCATGTATTTGTTGTTAGGGTTGGTTTCTGGGATTCTCTAACAGGGGGATAGGCCCAGTTACAGGGGAAACTCTAGCAAAAATTTTGGAAATTTGGGGAGTTAGTCAAAAGTTTGGAACTGATGGTGTCTGTTATAGCCGATGAGTCACATTGGTTTCTAATGGCGGAGGAGGATGTAAGGCCCCGTAATATTTTACCAAAAACCCGGGTTTCTTGGTGCTTAAGTGGACTTATGTGTTGATGATTGTAGAGATTGTGGGTTGAACAGTGACTTGGGGAGTTGCAGAACATTTTTGAAAGTACAGGGCGTTTATGCGGTCCATTCTATGGTCTCATAATTGATTTGCGGACCGCAGATCTGCCACAGATTGAAGCAGCAACTTGGGCAAATTTTTGGACCATTACACGGTGCATTATGCGGCCGCATAATCATTTTGTGGGCCGAATAACCCATCACAGATCCATCACAAAAACATTTCGGAGGGAAGTTTTGTGGCGCATTATGCGACCGCAGAATAGGTCTGCGGACTGCATACCGGTCGCAGAGTGAGACAGAAGTGCCCAGTTCCGGAGGGCCATTATGCGGTCCATTTTGCGGACTACAGAAGCATTATGTGGTCGCATATGCGACCGCAAATCTGCATCGGGGCTTCATATTTTCTAAATTTTGACCCCACCCTATTTCGATATATTAAAGTAAACGACCACTTTTGAAGCAAAAATATGATATTTCTAGATAGAGGGATAACCATAGAGTGAGAGGGGAAGTTCCTAAGATTATTGATCATTAACTCTTGCTCAAAGTAGAAGAATTCACAATAAAATTCACTAGTCTTCATCCTAAAGGTAAGATTCTTCTCCCTAGCCCTCAATTTCATGATTTTACTGAAAATAGGTAATGAGAAAAGCAAATCTTGGGTGTGGGAGTTATCCATTATGCATGCATGTACTATCAAGGGTTGGGGGAAGAATGTTGAGCTAAATTGGGTAGACTTTTGGTAGTGGGATGGAGGAATCCACCTTAGGAGGACCTTGAAATCATAATACCCACCTAGTGTTAGATAAAATGCTCAAATGAGCTGGAATCATAAACTCTCTCCTAATTTGTGGTCAATTTTCCTATATTTCTAAATAGATCCTAGAGGCTAAGAATTCCGAAACATTGTTGTAATTTAAAAAGCTCGAGGCGAGGTATGTTGGCTAAACTCATCTCTTAGAATTGAACCTCACAATATCCGTTTAAGTCCCGAGTTGTTCATTGTGAATTGATTATTCAGAATAAGCCTTGTGTCGAAAGATATATGTTCAATATGTATTCCAATGTTCTTGTTATGTTATATTCTATTTGAAAATGTGCTCGAAGCATGGGTTGCATATCCAAATGTTATATCTTTAAGTCGTAATTTAAATGAAGGCTATTATGTCAAATTGTGTAAGAAATCTCAAAGTTTTTAACATTCTTATTTGCTCAATATGTGGACTTAATATCTTGAACAGAAATGCTCTGTTGTTAATGATCCGTGATAACATTTGAAAGTGAAAGAGATGAATATGAAGTATGAAATACGACCAACGTGCCAAGAGTGAGACTGTGTTATGGCCATCGGTGCCAATGAACTGAATGACATATATAAGATAATGAAATGAGTGGTCAATCCTTTAAATAAATAAATAGCCTGGAGTATCGTTAGTCACTGAGGAAGGGTAGGTTGAAATAACCTAATCCGAAACTACACGTGCCGATGTAGGAGTGAATTTTGATTGTACCCCTTTATTGGGATGAGATTGATGTGAAGAGAATATTCCCCTATATTAGGATGAGATGATTGCTAGAAAAAGGTGATGCCGATCCACACGGCATTGTGGTGAGACAACTTAGCCGGTCGGGTCGTGACGGGATGCCATGCCGCACACATTGCGGTGATTGTGCTTTAGATTATGATTGAAACAATAATTGAGACTGAGATAATGATTGTGATTGTGGTTGATGTCTTTGGATGAGACGGCCTAGCCGATCGGGCCGGGATCAGACTTCGTGCTAAAATCACGGTAGTATATCGGTGCTTAGATCTCCCAACCTAAAATAATGGAAATTTACTTGACACTTATCTCACTCCTAATTTTGATGTTTTAGTATTGTCTGAGGCTTCCATTGATTTATGACTATCCTTTTTTGTGTTATCATTCATTCTAACGAGAGGGTGTTTAGTCTTACATAGTAGTACTATTCCATATGTACTAACGTCCCTTTTGCCGGGGGCGCTGCATATTTAATGGATGCAGGTGGTTCAGCAGCAGATGACATTGATCATTGATAGCAGTACACCATCTTCTCAGCAGATTTGGTGATCCCACTTCATCCGAGGTTGTGTATCTTTTGTCTCACATGTATTATGTTTTGAGGTATAGCCGGGGCCTTATTGTCGGCGTTATCATAGTATTTTGTATTCGTAGAGGCTCAGTAGACACAATGTGGGTTGTATGTGGGTGTTGGGTAAGTCAAACTAACCTTGTTGTATTTGAATCACTTGTTGAACTTTAACTATGATTGTGTGTGTATTTTGAGACTATAAAATGAAATGAGTAATGGTAATGGAATTGGCATTGTTCATAGAATCAACTCAATGTTTCATTAATGATATAAATGTATCTTCTCTTTATTCATGGGCGAGTTGGGTAAACGGCTGTGCAGACTTGCTCGACCGGGGTAACTCTGTTGAGCGTCGGTCTTGCTCTTGAGCTCGGCGCGTGACAAACTTGGTATCAGAGCTTAAGGTTTTAAAGTGTCATAGGATATCTCAGAGCCGTGTCTAGTAGAGTCCTTCTTATCGGTGTGTTGTCGACCACATATATAATTAGGAGGCTTCTTGGACATTTGGGAATAATACACTTCTTTGATGTTCTTGATCGTGCTATAAAGCTGATTATAAGATTGTTCCTCCTTTAACTCGTGCGTTACTCTAATTTTCACTATATGGCGCCTAGGAAGAAAGCAACGATCCCTCCAATCGATATTCCAGTTCCGCCTCCAACCCCTGCTTCTGGTCCCGATGTTTCTTAGGGGGATATTAGGGGATCCATATAGATGTTGGCTCAGATAGTGGTTTCTCAGGCCCAGAGATCAAATGTTGCGCCTACTTCTTCTAGTAAACTAGGGTAATCTGCTAGTTCCAGGGTGAACAAGTTTCTTCAGTTAGATCCTCCAGTATTCACGGGTACTAATCCCGGGGAGGACCCCCAAGACTTCATTGATGAGATGCACAAGACTCTTCGAGTTATGCGTGATACAGAGACAGAAGCAGTGGAGTTGGCTTCCTACCACCTGAAAGAGGTGGCATATCCATGATTTGAACTGTGGGAGGAGTCCCGTGAGGAGGGGAGCTCTCCGGCGAGGTGGAATGAGTTCACCGATGCTGTCATTGATCATTTCTTGCGTATCGAGACTAAGGCAGCCCATGCTACTGAGTTTGAAAGCTTAAGGAAAGGTAGCCTGAGTGAGTGGGAAAGAGGCCAATGGTCGTGGTGTGAGAAAGAGGCCTAAAGAGAGGAATGCATTGCCCTTTGGGTTTATTCACAGAACAGTTGCCTAGATGGAAAAGATAGTACTAAAGTATTCATAAGAGCTATCCTATTATGAGACCAATAAGTGCATCAGCCAACATTCGAGGACGGATGTTCCAAAGGGGAAAATAATGTTATACCCCATGTTTGCATACGTAAAAGTACATCATATCTCAATTGATGTAAGCTCAAAAATAAGATCATCATAAAAAGTATATAAAGTAAGTTAATAATGTTACTTTGGAGGTTACAAATATTAAAGATCACTGCTAACAAGTACCAATAGGGTTGGAAGTCTTAGAATCTAAAGGAATTGAAGAACATAAGTTTTGTCGAAAGTCGACAAGTTGGGAATGTTATAACGTGTACCTTTGGAGTGAGAATAGGGTTTTTTACATGATAAGAAGATTATGTTATGAGTTATTTTAGTCGTATGATAGTCGTGTGTTATGTTTTGAAGTCAGGCATGTTGTGGAACAAAAGTTGGCAAAGGTCATCATAAGTTACATTCATAAATGTGCTGAAAATTAGGTCAAATTTAACTGAGCTTTTCCCTAATTGCACTTTACATTATGGGATGATCCACCTACAAAATTGAATATCTATGAGTCTAGTTTCTAACAAATTAAACCGTTTGCCGATATGACATCAAAGTACAGAGATATTCTCATTTTTGCGAGACTGCCCAAGCAACTCCTTTGGGACCCACAAAGTCGGTGCAAACTTCCAGTTTGTATATAAGTCAATTTTAAGTCGTTTTAACTCATTTTTCTCGACCAAAACAATTCCTAAACCCTCCTAGATGTTCTCCAAGTTTTCCCCCATGATCCTAGATTGAATCTAAAGACAAACAATACAAGTTCGACGTAAAGAATATCGTGGTTACCATTAACTCCCTTTCCTTCTCGTTGTGAAGACATAGGAAGTTACTTGGTGTTGAAGTGAGTTAAAGAATAGAGGGTTCTTGGTATATTTGAGGTAAGTTTCATTTTCTATAACCTAATCTTAAGTAGGTACAAGTGTTGGGTTGAATTTTATTCGAGGATTCTTGAAGAAACTAGTAACTATGAAGGTTGTAGTTGAGCTATGTTGTGTGGGCTGTTTTTACATGTTTTAAGATACCAAATTGAATTGTAAAGGTATTGATATCATGGTGAGGGTGAGGGGAAGTGAAGATGAAGATCATTATGCTAGAACATGTGGAATTGGAGCTAGAAAAGACCCTGTGAAGTTATGCAAATAAGTTGTTCGATAAAATGACTAAATGATCTTTCCTATAGAATATGAAGTCGATATTGATACAAATCCTTTGTATGATATAGATTACCATCCGTAAGAAGTGCGACGACTTGTGCAACAGTTGTAACTTCATTGATAAGGTGTGTTAAGGCTATCCCTTCTTTCATTTTGGCATGATCCAAATGATAAAACGAAATGAGCAAACACGCAATATCCACAAATGACTCTATTCTTAGAAGTACTAGGGTTTTCTATGTTCTTAATTCCCTATATGTCTTATTATCATATCGTCTGTTCACGAGACTCATAAAATACGTAAGTTGATAAAGTTTATTTTTTATATTAACCGAAGGCATATTGATCTTATGACATTCCGAGAGATCATATTGACTTACTTCATTATGCATTGAATTCATTTATATATATATATTGACCCAGGTACAAATGGCATTATATACGCGTATATTATATGTATAAAGGGTATGGAGAAAGGTTATGGAGTTATATACACACCACCACCTGATCAGCTCGCACACGTTATGCCCTCAGAGAATTGATGATGTTATGTACATATATACCTATCCATGATATGACATTTATATGCATGTGCATGACATTATAAATGTTTAATGATTCACAGAGCTATTCAGACTTATAGGTTGAGTCTTTTACTCCATGTTTCTTTCATGTCTTTTATATACTAATTTTTATGCCTTACATACTCGGTACATTATTCATACTGACATCCCTTTTGCTGGGGATGCTACATTTCATGCTTGTAGGTTCTGATAGATAGCTGGGTAGACCTTCTCAATAGACAGAGTGAAACATCAGCTTGGTTAGTAAGCTCCACTTCATCAGAGTTACCAGGTCTAGACCTTGGAGTTCATTTTATATATACAGGTTTGATGGGTAGGTTAAGGCCCTATCCCGACCATGATACAGTTCAGTTATCTCTAGAGGCTTGTAGACGAGTCCTGTAAATTTTGTATATAAGTATTGTGGCCTTGCCAGCCCTGTGTACATGTTAGTTTGGTATTGCTGGTTGTAGAGATTCATGGTGGCCTCGTCGGCCTTGATTGGTATTGTCAGCTCGCATTTAGGCCTCGTCGACCTATGTTGAGGGTTACCCCTCCAGATTTCACAGTTATAGAGCGGTACACTCAGGCAAAATATGGCACCGGGTGACGGCCACTCCTCCCCAGTGTTTGGGCATGACAACTTTCCTAAGTTGTCTACATAATTCAAAAGCTAAAGTAAAACATTAAATTAAATATGATGAGAGCAGCGTGATATACATAAAAACAAATAACAAAATATTAATAAAGCAGTAAAGGGTGAGGAGTGACTCTGGTTTGTGCTTGAAGAGGTAGGCCCAATAATTTGCAGGAATGGAGAGCAATAGGCTCCAGATTTTCAGATGCATGGCGCGAAGTTTGGGCTTGAGTTCCTTGAGAACTCAGCAGGCCCAATGGTTGTACATGTTCAAAAAAGACAGAGAGAAAGTCATTAGAAACAATATTCTATACATACAATCATACATGGAATACGTAAGTAAGTTCATTGAACAAAATATAACAATTAACAGTACTTGAGTATCATGAGAGGTCATACCAATGTGGAGTTTATATATGGTAAATAATTTACATTGAAAATCTTTAATTGTTATTAAGCACTAAATCCAAAAGGAATGAATATCAATGGATTAGAGGCTAAGGGTAGAGTTCCACTCAAGGTCAAAGCCCCCTTTGAATCCCCTGACACTTCAAAGTTCCAAAAGGTCTCTAGAGCACACGACAATGCTTGTGCCAGGGAGAGCAGCCCAACCAAGGGTTAAATCCCTACACCCAAATACCCCTAACCTTTAATGACTCACTCTTCCCCATAAATTTGTGTGCCAATGAGGCACTTTTAATGTAAACCAATCACCATAACAAAACCATACCACAGAAGTGTGCACCTATCTTATGCGGGCCAAACAGAATACCATAAGGGCATAAGGCAGTTTATCTACACAATCATAACTATTTCTGAAACTAAATAGATGAGTAACACATTAAACAGTTTCAAAGAAGATAAGCTTCAAACATACTTATCATGCGGTTGTTAAGAGATCAGACATCTGATACCAAACATCTTAAAGGCAAAAAGAACATAATTCTAGTGTGTAATAACTCATTAGTACATGTGTATTTGTCTCAATAGCACTCAATTACACTAATCACAGGTTAATTAAGCCTTGAACCTTGAGTATGCATAGGTTAACAATACTAATTAAAACTTCTGAAAAATGTCAATAGAAGTGTGGACTAACAGTTGCAACTAAACATATGCGGAAATTAGGAGATGGTAGATTAACAATTACAAATATAAACTCCTAAGGGTGTTATCCACATTGCAGGTTCATTACTATAGTTAATGCTTTTTCAAAGAATGCTAATACAAATACAGTTTAAACAGTTTCAATGATAAGTACATATCAATAACTGTAATCATGAGGCACATGCTAATAATTTGAATAGAGCATTCAATGAGTGTTGGAAGAAGTTAAAAATAAGAACCACAATCAGAACTCCCATTGATAGATTATCACACTACAACCAGGATTGAGAATATCACAAAGTAGCAATAATTATAATTAGAACTTCTAGGGACATCATAAAAGTCACGGGTTTGCAAATCTAATTAGAGCTCCTAAGAGTGTTTAACAGGGTCTCAAATCATCAATGACATATCTACCTTTTTAAAGTTTTAAATTCAAATTAATCATATTAAAATGAAGCAGACAGTCATGTTCAAGCAGTAGTAAAATAAATTCTTTTAGAGTTAAGACCTATACACTGAGTGATATTTTCAAAGTAGTGTGGACATACATGTAATCATGAAAGTCAAACAGAGATGCTGGATAACATAGTTGAATATAGTATCATATAAACACACAAGGGGACTTAGAAGAGATCATGTCATGGAAGTGTTACTAACAGTGCCATCATGTGAGATCCAAGAAAGATAAAAATATCATCTCATAAAGGGAAACATGCTTTGGGATTAGGCTTCAAGTACAAAGGAAACTTAGCAGCAGTATTCTAAATGGACAAATGTGTCATCATAATTTAAATACATCTTACCCATACTTCAAAGCTTAAATTAAGTGTAGAGCAATACCAGGATATACAAAAAGACCTAGCTTAGCTTAGGGCATGCTTACACAATATGCCCAAGCAATCATGAGTTCAATCAAAGTATTTATAAACTTCTGAGGTTCAACAAAATTACAGAGGCATACCAGAGAGATGAAACTAGTTTAAAGTCATGAACTAGTGTTTCTAGACTAGGATGAAAATCTAATCTTCACCTTTAAACAAGTACACACTTTGTTTAAGTCTAGGTTATTAAGTGAACCATTATGAAATATAATAACATTCAAAGTAGATTAGCATAATAGTCATGGTAGTACCAATTGAACATCAAAGAGGTCTGGAACTAGATATTAAGAGCATTTAAGAAGTCCTTTAAGTTGTTTTTAAAGTTAAAAGTAGATATGAATCATCAGATATTTTTTGAGCTCAACACATAATTCTAATTTCAATAACTTAAAGAAGTTTATGATTCGCAAAATATATTTAACAATCACATAAACAGTCAAAACATGAACACATTGTTAATAACATCATTCAGCAGGTGGTAGTAGAACAGTTCATATTCATCAACTTAAACTAATAAAAGAAGAACAAGGTCTGGGTTTTACTGAGCTCATTTGGGGCAACAAACCAAACGAGTGTTCAAACTAGCCATTTAGGAAGCGAAAAACTCAGGCTCTCAATCCGTAACAAACTTAGAACCAGAAAGAAAAGGAAAAGTAGAGATTGAGTAAAAACTTGAATTGCAATCTAAAATACTTTAATGTATTAATTTCTTAGATGTTAGGTATGGTTGGTGTGTTTTTTAATAGCATTTAAGATTGCTATATATAGTGGCCATTGAGCCATTAGGGTTTCAACATATTCAAAAATGGTAGTAGAGAGTGCCGATAAACTGATGATGTGAGCATAGTCGGGTAAAATCAGAAAGAACTGGGGTGAGAGCAATGATAGTTTTTATGTGAGGTGGGAAAACTGTCCGTTGAAATCAAAAACCACCGGATAAAAATTCCAAGGTCCATAGGTCGCTATGCTTGATCTCTGGAACAAGAATAATGATGATAAGACTGATGATATAGCCATGCATGCCATAGATTTAACAACTTATAAGAGAAATCTGGCGATTTGATGTTGCATCGTTGAATCTAGGGTTTCAAATTTGGGCATTTCAATTTCTAGTGACGAATCGGGAAAGGGATCAGCGAGAATCACGGTTAGTGTAGAGATAAGGGATGATTCAATGTTTGATTTGTGACCTTGCACGAATTTGTGCAAGGTATGTTTGATTGATTAGGTATGGCGTTTGAGTGTTTTGAGAGAGAAAAGGGAAAGGAGGCGACTGGGCAACAAGGGAAATGATTTAGGGTTTTGGGAGGCTGTCTCTAAGGTTCAAGTTTGGGGAAGATATCTGGGCCGTTTATCTTTTAGATCAACGATCATGATATTTAAGGATTTAATAGTTTTTGTGGGGAATTTTGGTGTCCCATTGGATCTTTGTGATCCAACGGTTAGGATTAAATCTTTGGGTGTTTTAAAAATCAAAGAGGAAATAGAGTAAAAATCACGGACCGTTGATCTAAGAAATGGACGGCCCAAATTAGTTGTGTTTATTTTGTGTGTGTGAGAGACGGATGACGTGGAAGGTCTTGATTGGTGGAAACGAAATGGCAAGGATTGCCAGAAAGGATTGAATGGGTTGGGTATTTTCGGGCTGGTCTCTTGCATATGGCCAAAACTGATTTAAAAGATAGCCAATCCATGTTTAATAAAAGAATTGCAATCATAGCCACTTGGCTTTTAACCTTTTTGAAATTAATTTAAATAAACTTAATTATTTTGAATAAAATATAGTAAAATTATAATCATCAAATATGCTACCAATTATTGTAATTAATTGATTATAAAATACTTTATTTTCTAAATTGTAACACTGATTTCTAATTATCAGCATAGTAATCTAATTAATTAGAATTTAAGGAATAATTCATTAAATTAATTATAAAGACTATGTGATATATATCAAAATTATATTAATAATCTAAAAAAGTAAGCATGGCATATTTATAATTATATTTATAACATTGAATTATAAATTCTAAATTACTAATACTAAATTAAATTTGTAAAAATAGGTGTTACTAATTGAAAATATTTTTAAAATATTCATTGTAAATTATTAAGTATAAATAAATTAATTTTAAAATGGAGGGTCAAAATTGGTCGTCAATAGCTGCCCCTCTTTGACCGGAGACGATGAAAGAGTTTTCGGACAAAGAAATTGAACCAAAGCCAATTTTGTCCCGACTTTATGCATGCATTGCAGGAATTGCAAAGGATTATGAGTTGTAGGATTAGGAAGATTCCAGGAGAAATTTTTGGGGAGTTGGGGCCGAATTCTGGCTTTGAATTGCTTACATACCTCGGTATTAACGAGGATCAGGTCTCATATAGTGCTGGAGTGAAGACGTTGAGGAAGCGATGCTGGCAGGAATTGCCCCAATATCGTATTATCACGATACTGTGAGACGGAAGATTCGACACTCATGATAGCTTTGACTTTGCGGCTTGACTTGAAAGATTTAAAGAATTTAGAGTTCTACTGATTAATTTGAGTTTGACCTCGGTTCCGGACCACTAATGAGTTTGTTGTCCCACATAGCGTTGTAGTTTGGTTTGTTTCTTAGAAGGAGTTCCACGCTGCAATGTTTGTTTCTGCAAAAATAAAATACACACATACCCATATATTGTGATGCAGAATATATTATGATGTGATGTAAATGATGCAGGAATGATAATGACTGGCTGCCAGTGAGCTGTTATTTGGGATCGGGAAGATGGGATACTTAAATTTTACTCGATTGTTAGCTAGGTTGTGTATCGTTCCGCAACTATCAGAGCTTTGAGTCTCCTTGTGTCGGGAGTAGTTGGCTTGTAATGTAGAATTCATCTCCGCATGCTGGGAGAGTTTTGCGTTGAATGTATCTCCGCTTGATGGGAGAGATTGACTTGTAGAGTGCGTATCTGCTTGTTGGGAGAGCTTTGCATTAAAAAGTAAAGTATCTCTGCTTGATGGGAGTGATTGGCTTTGTAGAGTGCCTCTCCGCTTCATGTGCATCGGTATGTACCACGGGTATGTGCTGGATTTTGTGAGTGGTAAAAGGTGACTCCGTCATGAGAAGGGGTGTGAACTGTGCTGGTGATGGTGGGTGGGTTTTATGGCATTTGAAAGTAATGTGGTACGTAGGGAGTGTGGATAGGAGGATTTGGTGGGTTTGCAGGGTTTACTGGAGGTATTATCTGAGTTGTAGGGACCGAAGTCGGGATGTTACTAGTCTGGCGAGTAGTAGAAGGAAAGTGGTCAGGGATTTAATATAGAGAAGGAAAACGAGGTGGTGGTGGGAGTGTTGTCACGACCAGATGTGCTAATTCCCAGATATGTTGCACTTCCTCCCTCAAAGACTCCATATCCTGGGCCATCACAGCCATATGTTCATCATTCCTTGTATAGTCCTTCTCCCCCGATCGCCTCGGGCTATCGGCTATTATCAGAGCGTGTTCGATCATGTAATCCGTAGCAGACATCTTCCCTTTCGATCTTACTTTGTACGGTAGTTTCGCCAGTTTTGGGTGGACACAAACCAACTTTTCTTTTGGGGAATAATAATAAAGTACGAAATGAAAAAAAAAAGGAAAATAACAAAAGTCACTTTTGTCGTTTATCCGAGTAACAGGTCACACAAAGTAGTTAGTTTACGTATTTAGGCAAGCATGTTTTCTGAGAATTCGTGGGACCTCTCTTTGCCACAGGTAGGCCTAAGTCGCGAATATTTGACAAACAACCAGATTTGATTGATAGTGTTTGAATTGAGATAAGCGGGAACAGAGGTTACATCATTGTTTCCAACATTCACAGAATTGCATGGTCTTGAACAACTTGCCCTTAGGGAAATAAGAAAACTGGGGATAAAGATACAAAGTGGGAGAGGAGGGGAAATCAATCAACTTTTAGTAACTATCTCCGGAATCATTCCCTATCTCCTCTTCTTCTTACAGTTCTTTTTAAGGATTTTCTTCAAATTCCTCACCATCGTCATTGAACTGAGATTCTTCCTCTGGGTCTTCCACCAGCTCTGTCTCGGATTCTATCTGGATACACTCCACTACTCAGTCATCATCTTCAGCTGGTGGCATCATATGATCAATGGACCCCGGGACCACTTAACGGTGCATCGAGGTAGTCACAAGATAGTGTGGAAGGATCTAATGATAGATTTGCAAATCTGCCACCAGGTCCTCCAGCCAGGCTATACCTTCCTTGCTTGGTCCGGCTAGCTCGTCTTCTTCGTTGATCCAGACATAATATTCCGGAGTGCACCGCGAGTTTTGACCCATTGGAATTGTGACCAAACCATTCCACTTTTCTTGGAGCCTTCTTATCCTTGGTATTGAGATATGTCCGTTGTACTCGTCCTCATACAATGTTGTCCTCGTCCAGAGAGACACATCCTGGATCAACCCAAACAGTCTGAGAACCCGTAAGGGTGAGTATGGCTAGATTCCCTCAAGTCCTATTAGCTCACTAAAGTATTTCTTAGGAGTCCTTAGTATTGCCCTTCCACCTAGCCATGACATCTTCCAATTGACCCATTCTCCGCTTAGGTTAGTCAACATCTCTCTCCACTCTTCTTGTCCGTGTGGGGAGACCCATTGTCTCATCATCTCATTTTGGCTTCAGATAATATTGATGACGCCCACAAAGTAGTCAAATGTGGCCTCTCGCAGAAAGAAATGCTCTGTGGCCCAGATTTGAAGCAGCATGTTGCAGCCCTTAAAGAAATAATACCCTCGTGCACATGCAGACAAAGCCCTTAGAATCTCAGCTAACAACATTGGTACCAGAGTGGCTTGGAGGTTGCCTCAAAATGTCGCCAGAACCACGGGTAAGAAGTTGATATTGATCTGCCCTTTTCTTTGCACGAAAATCAACAATCCCAATAGCGCCAAGGAGAAGTTTATGGGCTTGAGACTTTCTCAAATTGCTTGCTCACACTGAAATTCTCCCAAGTACCACTCATAGCTCTTTCACAATGTCCGAACCTACCGAATAGTTGATCCAAGCTTACCCATCCATCCCCGATATTTCTCAAACCTCGATTGTTTGCCAAACTCGGAGCATCAACCATGCATGGTAACTGGTAATATCGGTTTCATACCTGTAAATGGAGACTCCTTGAAACTGGTAACTTCTTCTAATGTAGGCACTAACTCACAATCAGCAAACATGAACACCACTTTGGCCGAGTCCTAGAACTCTATCAGCAGGCGAGTAAGCACCACGTCAGCTCGGATGTTTGGC
This sequence comes from Nicotiana tomentosiformis, assembly GCF_000390325.3. Lineage (NCBI taxonomy): Eukaryota > Viridiplantae > Streptophyta > Magnoliopsida > Solanales > Solanaceae > Nicotiana > Nicotiana tomentosiformis. The sequence goes on from NC_090822.1 coordinate 44,167,002, forward strand.
AAGGCAGTCGGTGCCCCGAGATGTGTCCTAATTTAATCTCCATGTTCTTGGCGGATATTCTTACACCACTACTTCTGCTTGTGTGGTGCTCCTATTACCATATTGATCTTGGGTATGTTTTGGTTGATTTCCATTTCTAAAAGGGGTAAAGGAAGGGTTTGATAAGTGTTTGCTTCATATCTTAAGTGTTGTCATGTTTTGTTAATCTTTCCACAGAAGTTATGTCGTTGGGTGCATAACCCGTTGACATTAAGGTGGCTTTCCTAATTGTGTGTCGATGCCAAGGACCGAATCTCCTAAGATTTATGCAATATGACCAATGGTTACTAGAGTTGAGTATTTCCTACTTTTGAATTGGATTGAAAACTGTGAGAAGTTATGTCAGTTGACCTGACAAAGCCATTCTCTAAAATAAAAGAATTTTGAAAGAAGGTTCGGAGGGGTGTAAAAGACAACCCTCGCGTGCCATTGTGTGTGATAGTTTACGACCAAGGCTCGATAGGAAGAAATGCGATGACAGTATATATAAAGCGATAACAGATAGTGATAGAGCAATAACAGTCTAAGATAAGCAGGCAGGCATAATAAAGAGCAAGGAAGGCAGGTAAGCTAATAATTGCAAATTAAACACAGTTAAATCAGTGTACAAACAATACTATGTTCAAGGTATAGTCTACGTGTGCTAAGGTCAAAACCTAAGAGTGATTCCCTAGCAGAGTCACCATGTTGTTGCATCCTTTTTTGTACGAGTCAAAACAGGATTTAACTTGTGGTTTCTCTGTTGTTGATGAAAGAGAGTCACCACCTAATATTTAAAGGTGTACTACGGAACCTATTTAATTACTAAAGTCATATTCTTTATTGGTCTGCTAACCGATGAGATTTTGGGTAAGGGTTCTTGTTCCTCTAAGGGGAAGATGTTAGGCACCCCTTAAACTCTACATGAGGTAGCTCCATAGGACTTAGACTAGGTTTAAAGGGTTAGTTATTTGTATTTTTCTTAATTAGTATTAGAAAGGCATGACTTACTGTTTATCAAAGTAAGAGTATGATAAAAAGGGATCCGTGATTTAAAAGGGGTATGAGTTTAGAAAGGGTCTTGAAAACTACTATCATTGTAATTCAAATTGTTTTAGAAATTAGTGATTTTCATGAAGTATGTAGGAAATACTTTGTTTTTTAAAGAATGGATGTTCATATTATTATAAAAAAATGAAGTTGTTATAAGCAAATGAATCTGAGGTATACCTTGGCTTCAGAAATCACCTAAATCTTTGACTTGAAGGAATAATTTTGAAAGTCTTTGCTGAGCGGTAGCACTTAAGTTTGAGAGAGTCGATTTCTTTTAGAAAGCTAGTCTTGCGATTTGTTTCTAGTTTTTGCAAAAGGGACTATCGCTTTGGCTAAGTTATATTTAGCTTCAAAATCTTCACGAGAAGGTTAGTCAAACATATCAGATTAGTAATGTGAACAGTTCATGATTGACGAATGGAGAATTAATTACTACCTAATACTTCTTTTAACCCAATGTCTTTCAAGGCTTGCCTAAGTTGTCTATATAATTTAAAAGATAAAATAAAATATTAAATCAAATATGATGAGAGTAGTGTCATTTACATATAAAAGAATAACGAAATATTAATAAAGCAGTAAAGGGTGAAGAGTGACTCTGGTTTGGGGCTAAAAGAGGTAAGCCCAATAATTGGCAGGAATGGAGAGCTCAGCATGGCGAGAAGTAAGGGCCTGAGTTTCTTGAGAACCCAGCAGGCTCAATGTTTGTACATGTTCAAAAAGAAAGAGATAAAGTCATTAGAAATAATATTTTATAAATACAATCATACATGGAATATGTAAGTAAGTGCATTGAACAAAATATAACAACTAACATTACTTGAGTATCATGAGAGGTCATATCAATGTGGAGGTTATATATGGTAAATGATTTACACTGAAAACCTTTCTTTGTCATTAAACACTAAACCCAATAGGAGTAATGAATATCAATGGATTAGAGGATAAGGATAGAGTTCTACTCAAGGTCAAAGCCCTCTTTGAATCCCCTGACACTTCAAAGTTCCCAAGGGTCTATAGGGCCTAGAGCAATGTTTGTACCTGGGAGAGCAGCCCAACCAAGGGTTAAATCCTACTCCCAAATACCCCTAACAATTAATGACGCACTCTTCCCCACAGGTTTAAGTGTCAATGAGGCAATTTTAATGTAAGCCAATTACCATAACAAAACCATACCACATAAGTGTACACCTTTCTTGTGAGGGCCAAACAGAATACCATAAGGGCATAAGGCAAATTATCTACACCATCATAACCATTTCTAAAACTAAATAGATGAGTAACACATTAAATAGTTCCAAAGAAGATAAGTTTCAAATATACTTATCATGTTATTGTTAAGAGATCAGAAGTGTGGACTAATAGTTGCAACTAAACATCTGCGGAAATTAGGAAAGGGTAGATTAACAATTACAACTAAAAAATCCCTAAGGTTTTATCTACATTGCAGGTTCATTACTATAGTTAACGCTTTTCAAAGAATGCTAATACAAATACAGTTTAAATAATTTCAATGATAAGTACATATCAATAACCCTAATCATGAGGCACATGCTAATAATTTGAATAGAGGATTCAAAGAGTGTTGGCAGAAGTTAAAAATAGTAACAGAATCAGAACTCCCATCGATAGATTATCATACTACAACCACGATTGAGAAGATCACAAATTAGCAATAACTATAATTCGAACTTCTAGATACATCAACAAAGTCACAGGTTCATAAACAAAGTCACGGGTTCGCAAATCTAATTAGAGCTCCTAAGAGTGTTTAACAGGGTCTCAAATCTTCAATGACATATCAACCTTTTTGAATGTTTTAACATCAAATGAATCCCATTAAAATGAAGCACACACTCATATTCAAGCAGTAGTAACAGAAGTCCTTTTAAAGTTAAGACATGTGCACACATTGACGTTTTCAAACCAGTATAGACATACATGTAATCATAAAAGTCAAACAGAGATGCTGGATAACATAGCTGAACACATGATCATATACACACACAAGGGGACTTAGCAGAGATCATGTCATGGAAGTATTACTAACAGTGCCATCATCTGAGATCCAACAAATATAAAGATATCATCACTTAAAGGGAAACATGCTAAGTGTGTTTGAGATTATGCTTCAGGAACAAAGGAAACCTAGCATCAGTATTTTAAATGGACAAATGTGTCATCATAATTTAAATACATCTAATCCATACTTTATATCTTAAACTAAGTGTAGAGCAATCTCAGGATATACACAAGGACCTAGCTTAACTTAGGGCATGCCTACACAATATGTCCAAGCAATCATGAGTTCAATTAAAGGATTTATAAACTTTTTAGGTTCAACAAAATTGCAGAGGCATACCAAAGAGATAAAACTGGTTTAAAAGTCATGAACTAGTGTCTCTAGACTAGGATGACAATCTGATTTTCACCATTAAATAAGTACACACTTTGTTTAAGTCTAGGTTATTAAGTGAACCATTATGAAATACAAATAACATTCAAAGTAGATTAGTATAATAGTCATAGTAGTACCAATAGAACATCAAAGAAGTCTGGAACTAGATATTAAGAATATTTAAGAAGTCCTCTAAGTTGTTTTCAAAGTTAGCAGTAGATATGAATCATTAGATGCTTATTGAGATCAACACATAATTCTAATTTAAATAACTTAAAGAAGTTCATGATTCACAAAATCTATTTAACAATCACATAAACACATAAAACAGTCAAAATATGAACATATTGTTAATAATATCATTCAGAAGGTGGTAGTAGAACAGTATATAATTAGCAACTTAAACTAATAAAAGAAAATTAAGGTCGAGGTTTTACTAACCTCCTTTGGGGCAGCAAACCAAATGAGTATTAAAACTAGCCGTTTAGGAAGCCAAAAATGCAGGCTCTTAATCAGTAACAAACTCAGAACCAGAAAGAAAAGGAGAAGCAGAGATTGAGTCAAAACATGAATTGCAATCGAAAATACTTTAATGTATTATTATCTCAGATGTTAGGTGTGGTTGGTGTGTTTTTGTAGAGCATTTAAAAATGTTATTTATAGAAGCCATTGAGCCATTAGAATTTCAACATATTCAAAAAATGTAGTGGAGAGTGACAATGAACTGATGATGTCAGCATAGTTGGGTAAAATCAGAAAGAACAGGGGTGAGAGCAGTGATGGGGAAACTGTCCGTTGAAATCAAAAGCCTTCGGATAAAAGCTCCAATATCCAGAAGCCGCTACGGTTGACCTCTGGACCAAGAATAGTGATGATAACACTGAAGATACAGCCATGCATACCATAGATTTAATAGCGTATAAGAGAAATCTGGCGAATTGATGTTGCATCTTTGAATCTAGGGTTTCAGATTTTGGAATTTGCATTTCTAGTGACTAAACGGAAAAGGGATCGGTGAGAATCACGTCTGGTGGAGACAGAAGGGATGATTCAAGGGTTGATTTGTGACTTTGCATGAATTTGTGCAAGGTATGTTTGATTGATTTGGTCTGGCGTTTGTGAGATTTGAGAGAGAGAAAAGGTAAAGGAGGCGACTGGGCAACATGGTAAATTATTTAGGGTTTTGAGGTTTGGGGAGGCCGTCTCTGAGGTTAAATGGTCCCGATATTTAGGGATTTAACGATTTATGTGGGGAATTTCACTGTCCGTTGGATCTTTGTGATCCAACAGTTAGGATTAAATCTCTTGGTGTTTTAAAAATTAAATAGGAAATAGAGTAAAAATAATGGGTTGTTGATCTAACAAATGGACGACCCAGATTAGTTGTGTTTGTTTTGTGAGTGTGGGAGACAGGTGATGTGGCAGGTCGTGTTTTGTTGAAACGTAATGGCCAGGATTGCCAACAAAGATTTAAGGGGTTGTTTGGGTTGGGTATTTTCGGATTGGGCTCTTGCATTGGGCCAAAATTAATTTAAAAGATAGCTAATCCATGTTTAATTTAAGAAATGCAATCATAGCCTTTTGGCTTTTAACCCTTTTAAAATTAATTTAAATAAACTTAATTATTTTTAATAAAATATAGTAAAAGTATAATCATCATATATGCTACCAATTATTATAATTAATCATTTATAAAATACTTTATTTTCAAAATTGTAACACTGATTTTGAATTATTAGCATAGTAATCTAATTAATTAGAATTTAAGGAATAATTCATTAAATTAATTATAAAGTCTATGTGATGTATATAAAAACTATTTTAATAATCTAAAAATAGTAAGCATGGAGTATTTATAATTATAATTATAATATTGAATTATAAACTTCAAAATTACTAATACTAAATTAATTTTGTAAAATAGGTGTTACTGATTGAAAATACTTTCAAAATATTCATTGTAAATACTTTCAAAATATTCATTGGCCGTCAACAGTGGCTACTTGTTCTTGACGGTTACCTTGTCTAGCTGCCTGTAGTCAATACACATCCTCATAGAACCATCTTTCTTCTTCACAAATAGAACCGGTACACACCAAGACGACACATTGGGCCATATGAAACCCTTATCAAGCACATCCTGAAGTTGTTCCTTCAACGCTCTCAGCTCTAATGGTGCCATATGATACGGGGGAATAGAGATGGGCTGAGTTCCCTACGCCAAGTCAATATAAAAATCAATATCCCTATCGGGTGGCATGCCCGGCAAGTCTACAGGAAACACGTCTGGAAAATCCCTCACTACTGAATCTGACTCAACTATAGGAGTATTAGTGCTAACATCGCTTACAAAGGCCAAATATGCCAAGCATCCTTTCTCAACCATCTGTTGAGCCTTCAAATATTAAATCACCCGACTATGAACATAATCTAAGAATCCTCTCCACTCAACCTTAGGAAATCCCGGCATCGCCAAAGTCATGATCTTAGCGTGACAATCAAGAATAGCGTGACATGGCGACAACCAATCCATGCCCAGAATCACGTGAAAATCAACCATGCTGAGCAACAATAGATCCACCATAGTCTCACAACCTCCAATGGTAACCACACACAACCGATATACACGATCCACCACAATAGAATCCCCCACAAGTATAGATACACGAACATTCATAACTAAAGAATCACGAGGCATACCCAAATAACAAGCAAAGTATGATGACACATATGAATAAGTGGAACCAGGATCAAACATCACGGCGTCGGAAGCAATAGCTTCTGTCTTGGCTGGAAATGCGTAGCAACAGGCATGTCCACTACCCGATCGACCTCCCTCTCTATGGCAACCTCAAACTTAGTGTGCCCCAACCCTAGATGGTTGGGCGTGTGGTGTAGTTGTTGGTGCTAATATCACCGGCTGTAATCTCTGATGGGAACCCTACTAAAAAGTCTGGGGCAATCTCTCTTATGATGACTAACGTCGCCACACTAAAAGAAACCCATCCGCTGACAAAGCTGCTGACATTGATAATCTGAATAACTGCCTGTAGAACCCTAAAGAGATGAAGCACGGTAAGAACTCTGTGCCGGCAGTGCACTGAATGATGATTGATCTATGCGAGCATTGTATGAACTATGGCTAACTGAAGAACCACAAGGAACATGATGAGCTGTCTGAATAGGTCTAGAAGGATAACCTCTACTGTAATGTGACTAGCGTCCAGATGGGGCACTACTGGACCCACCTAAACCACGAGGCCTCTTGACCTCCTGCTCCTCATGCTCAAGCCTGTGTACCTGCCCCAAACGTCTCGAAATATCGACCACCTAGTCAAACCTAGCATCAGTCTCCACCTCTCGAGCTATACTGTAACGTAAACAATAGTTAAGGCCATCAATGAACCTCCTGATCCTCCCCCTCTCAGTGGGAACCAACCATATAGCATTACATGCCAAATCTGTAAATCTCATCTCGTACTGGGACATAGTCATACCCTCATGGCATAACTGCTCAAACTCCATACGCAACTCCTCTCTACGAGTCTTTGGGACAAACTTCTCTAAGAATAGAACTGAAAACGCATGCCATGTAAGTGGCGTTGCGCCAGCTGGTCTGCCTAACGCATATGTCAACCACAACCTGTAAGCTGCCCCTGTTAGCTGAAAAGTAGTAAATGCAACTTCACTGGTTTCCAAAATACCCGTTGAGCGAAGAATTCGCTGACACTGGTCTAGAAAACCCTTAGCATCCTCTGACTCCTCTCCACTTAACTTTAGTGGTTTAAGCCTGCCAAACCGCTCCAATCTCTTCTACTCCACATCAGTCATAGGTGGACCAACCTCATCCCGAGCAACAACAACCGGTTGAACTGGTAACACCCCTAATGTTTGATAATCCTGAGCTAGCTGCTCTGGAATACGAGCGGCAGGAGTCTGGGCACCTCCCCCAACTTGTGAAATACCTGGTGCAACTGAGATCAAAATCACCTGAGCCAAGCTCGTGCACATGGTAAAATTTTGAGCCAAAACCTCCTAAAGACCAGGAATAAAAATAGGTACCACCGGTGTCTGAGCTGGTCCCACCGGCTCAACATTATCAAGAACTTGTTCCTAAGCTGGAGCAACTGGTGGTTCCATAGGTGCTTCCCTAGCTGTAGTGCGAGCCCCACCTCGGCCTCTACCACGACCATTGCCTCTCCTGAACCTAAGTGGTAGCACTGGTGGTCATCCGCCTAATCTGATTACACTTGTCCTTACCATCTGGAGAGAATAGAAGAGTCAAGGTTCAAACTTCATAAATAACAAATCCGCATGACAATAATTCAAGAAAGTGAAGTTTCCCTAACAGTTCGGTAGCCTCTCGAAGATAAGTACAGACGTCTCCGTACCGATGCGTAAGACTCTACTAAACTTGCTTGTGACCCGTAATACCTATGAACCTATGCTTCTGATACCAACTTGTCACGACCCAAAACCCCAACTAGTCGTGAGGGCGCCTATCGTACTTGCTAGGCAAGCCGGGCATAACAATAATGATAAATAATAGCAGAACTGGTAAATACAGAGTCATGACCTCTAAAACGGAAAAATACAAGTTTGAAAGGCCAAATAAAATACTCTCTGAAATAAAGACAACAATGTACCAAGACTACGGTCGAGAATGCAACTCTACCTCGTCTCTCGATGATCAACTCAACTAGCAACTCTGCTTCAGTGACTGTGTCTGATACCTAGATCTCACAATTAAGTGTAGAGTGTAGTATGAGTACAACCAACCCCATGTACTTAGAAAGTATTATAATTAACCTCGGTGACATAATAGAAGAAAGAGTCATACATGATACTTTCTATAACATGTACAGCTCATAAATTCAACAAGTACAAAATCGGAATATGATCAAATCATGAAATAACGGATAAATCAACCTTGGTGCACACAGTTACTCAAGTACTCTCCTCAGCCCATGATCCAACATATAAAGATGATATGTAAGTAAATCAGGTAAATATTCATGGAAATTGCAAGTAAAGATGAAATGCAATAACCAAACAACACTAGCCAGATTTTCCTCAAAATTTTCAATACAGTACCAAATCACTGATCAGTTTTCCTCAATCCGCTTGTACACCTACAAGAGCGAAACATGAAAGTGTGACCCTGGGGGAATAGATCCATATCCACACACTGCACGAACAACTCACGTGCTACATGGACAACTCACATACTAATAATATCAATCGCACGGACAACTCAAGTGCCATTAATATAATTATTTGGATCCGCACAGACAACTTACGTGTTGCACGCACAAATCACGTGATAATAATCACAATCCGACCGGATTGGTCACAAGCTCAATATCACAATTCATTGGCGTGGTCACTAGCTACCAGTCCGAACCATATCACAGATACAACAAATATGCAAGAATACATGTACATGATCAAGGAACATCGAATCTCATAATCCTGGACTATTATAAGTTACATGCTAAGCTGAATGCATGAGCAAGTGTGATAAGATATCTCAAATTAGGTGAATACATAACAAAATAGAAGCTATCATGCTTAATTAGGAGATTAACCTATATGCAACTTCAAACATGGCTCAAATAGCTCACAACAAGGGGTTTAAATAAAAAGAAACATCACATCATGAAGCTTAGGGATTAATTGAAGGCATATCATAGCCTAATCACTACCCCGAGCATGGATAAATACCCCGGTTCTTGCACATGGGCTCAACCCCCACACATATGCGCACCCATAGCACGTAGCTATCACAAATAACTCAAGCAACTAGCGCCTCAACCAAGTTTAGGTAATATACTTACCTCAAGCAAGCCAAATCACTCATCTAGCAAGCCCTTCCCTGTGTGAATCAACATTTGGACGACTCGAATATAGCCAAAATAACTTAATATAATCAATAAAAGCCATCGGAATTGATTCCAAATGATAAACCTAAGATCTTTATCCAAAACCAAAATGTCAACCCCTAGCCCGCACCTTGGAACCTAACCAAATTCATAACTTTTGAACACCCATTAAACCACGAGTTCAACCATATGAAAATCATCCAATTCCAACCAAAAATCAACCTTAAAATCATCAAATCTCACTCTCCAATAACATAGTCCAAAAATCCCCAAATCCCACCTTGAATTCTCATAAATTAGGTGTAATAATCATCGGGTAATCAATATCTAACACCAAAAGTGAGTAAAGATCACTTACCTCTTCAATTTTGATGAAAAGCTCTGCACAAATCGCCCTAGACTAAGTTCCACAATTCAAAATATGTTAAAATGACAAAACCCACAAAAAATAGAATACCTGAAGTCTGCCTAGGCATACCCTTCACGATCGTAAAAAACCCTTCGCGATTGTGAAGAACAAATTCCCAAAGCTGCCAAAACCTTCATCGCGAACACACCACTTGGGTCGCGAACGAGGCGACCCACACTTCCATCCCTATGCAAATGTATCCCTACTTACGTGAATGTGAGGGCTTGCACTAACTTACCCCCAGGCTCCCATTCTACGCGAATGTGGCTCCCTGCTCGCGATCACGATGCACAACCTCCCTAAAGCTTCGCGAACGCATTCCTAATTGGAACGTAAAGAACAAAAACCACCTGCCACCAAATAGCACTATGTTATTGTATCTTCCTCTTCGCGATCACGAAGAAGGAAACCAGACACCAACTGACATCAATCCAAAAGATAGAGAAATGGTCTGAAACCCATCCGAATCACACCCGAGGTCCCCGAGACGCCATTTAATCACACAAAAAAATCACAAAACACAACACGAACCTACTCGAGGACTCAAATCATACAAAACAACATCAAAACCATGAATCACACCCCAATTCAAGCCTAATGACCTTTAAACTCCCAAAACTCATGCCAAACCATATCAAATCAACTCCGAATGACCTCAAATTTTGCATTCAAGTCCCAAATGACACAACGGATCTATTCCAAATCCCAGAACCAAAATCCAAACCTGATATCAATAAACTCAACTCCCAATTAAACCTCTCAACCTTCCAAATCCAAATTCGTACATACGCCTAAGTCCAAACTCACCATACAAAGCTCTTTGAACCATCAAAATGCTATTTCGGAATCGTCTAAACAAAAGTCAAACTCCAGTCAACTTAAACTTCCAACCTTGGGACTAAGTGTCCCAAGTCACTCCAAAACTTCCCCGAAACCAAACCAACTACCCCGACAAGTCACAAAACCTCAAATACAAATAAGTAAAGCATCAAATAAGTAAAATGGAGCTAAATATTCAAAATAATCGGTTGGGTCATTACATTTTATTATTGTGTTCATTGATGATATCCTGGTGTATTCTCCCACTAGGGAGGAACATGATCGGCATTTGAGGATCATGTTTCAGATTCTCAGGGAGAAGAATTTGTATGCTAAGTTTTCCAAGTATGAATTTAGTTAGATTCGGTGGCATTTTGAGGCCATGTGGTGTCTAGTGATGGGATCAGGGTGGATCCGATAAAGATTGAGGCAGTTCAAAGCTGGCCCAGACCTTCTACCGCTACCTAGATTAGGAGTTTCCTAGGCTTGGCTGGGTATTATCGTTGCTTCATGGAAGTTTTCTCATCTATAGCGGCTTCATTGGGTAAGTTGACTCACAAGGGTGATCCATTCAGGTGGTCTAAAAGGTGTGAGGAGAGTTTTTAGAAGCTCAAGACCGATACAACTCTAGTTTTAGTATTGCCTTTGGGATCGAGGTCATATACGATTTATTATGATGCTTTCTGTATTGGTATATGGTGTGTTTTAATGCAGGATGGTAGGGTGATTGCCTATGATTCTCATCAGCTGAAGCCCCATGAGAAGAACTATCTGGTGCATAATTTAGAGTTAGCAACTATTGTACACGCTATCAAGATTTGGAGTCATTATTTATATGGTGTGCCTTGTGAGGTCTGTACGAATCATCGGAGTCTTCAGTATCTGTTCAAGTAGACAGATTTTAATTTGAGGCAGTGAAGGTGGTTAGTGTTGTTGAAAGATTATGATATCACTATCTCTATCATCCAGGAAAGGCCAATGTGGTTGTGGACGCTTTGAGTAGAAAGGTGGAGAGTATGGAAAGTTTAGCATTTATTCCAGTTGGGGAGAGGCCTCTAGCTATTGATGTTCAGGCGTTGGCCAAAGCATTGGTGAGGTCGGATATTTTAGAGCCAATCAGTGTCCTTGCTTGTGTTGTTTCTTGGTCGCCCTTGTTTGGGCGCATCAAGGCTTGTCAGTATGATGATCCCCACTTGCTTATCCTTAAGGACACAATGCAGCATTGTGATGCTAAGAAGGCGACTATTTGTGATGATGGGGTATTGCGACTTCAGGGTCAAACTTTTGTTCCTAATGTCGATGGTTTGAGGGAGTTGATTCTTGAGGAGGCTTATAGTTTGTAGTATTCCATTCATTCAGGTACTACCAAGATGTATCGTGACTTGAAACAACATTATTGGTGGAGGATGATGAAGAAGGAGCTGCATTTCGACCGCAGTCTTGGTGTCTCTTTGCATTTAGCATTGTTGCTTTCATTCAGACAATCTATCTATTATGTATTTCAGACTTGTACTTCTATTTTAGAGTTCGTGACTCTATATTTACCAATTCTAGAGAATTAAATATGTATGGACGTTGTTATTTTATGTTGTCAGCATTAGACTTGTATTATTTTTGTTATTTCTATTATTATAATTTGTTATTGTTATGTGAGGCTTGCATATCAAGTGCGTTAGGCGCCATCATGATCGGTTGCTGGTTTTGGGTCATGACAAGTTGGTATCAAAGACATGGTTCATAGGTTCAACGGGTCTTGAGTAAGTTTAGTAGAGTCTTGCGGATCAGTATGAAGATATCTGTACTTATCTTAGAAAGGCTAGTGAACTATTAGGAAAAATTTCACTTTCTTGCATTCTTGTTGTGCGGATTTGTCATTTACGAAGTTTGAACCTTCACTCTTCTATTCTCTCACGATAAGGACACGTTCAGCCAGATCAGATAGACGGGCACCAATGCCTCCAGTCAGGGCCGCGAAAGGTAGGGCTCGCGCTACAGCCAGGCAGTACCTGTGGAGCCACCTGTTGCTCTAGTGGAGGAGCAGGTTTTGGATACTATTAGCCGGTGGGACCAGCTCAGATACCGATGGCACCTATTACTATGCCTAGTCTTCAAGAGACTTTGGCTCAGATTTTAAGTGTGTACACGAGCTTGGCTCAGGTGGGCATGATACCAGTTGCACCAGCTACCTCTCGGGGTGGGGGAGGAGCCCAGACTCCCGCCGCCCATACATCGGAGTAGCTAGCTCAGGGTTATCAGACACCGAGGGTATTACCAGGTCAGCCACTTGTTGCTGCTCGGTCCGAGGTTGGGATAACCTATGACCAATGAGGAGCAGAAGAGGCTTGAGAGATTTTAGAGAATTACTCCTCCCTAGTTCAGTGGAGGAGAATCAGTGGATGCCTAGGGTTTTCTTGATCAGTGTCACCCGATTCTTTTCACAATGGGTATTATGGTCCCTAATGGAGTCGACTTCACTACTTTTTAGCTCACAGGACCAGCCAATGGATGGTATCAGACCTATGAGTCTGGTAGACCATCTGGCGCAACACCACTCACATGGACTCAGTTCTCAATTCTCTTCTTAGAGAAGTTTGTTCCATAGAGTTACAGGGAGGAACGGCGTAGGAGTTGGCACATCACATAGTACTTTTGGTCCCTACTGAGAGAGAGAGAGGATCAGGGGGTTCATTGATGGCCTCAGCTATGGTCTTAGATAAGGTATGGATCGAGAGTCCGAGACGAATGCCAGATTTGACCAGATGGTTGATATTTCTAGATGTTTGGAGCATGTTCGCAGGCTTGAGAGAGAGGAGCAGAGGCCAAGAGGCCTCGTAGTTTGGGTGGTTTTGGTGGTGCCTTGTTTGGAGGACAGTCACGTCACAACAGAGATCATCCTTTTAGGCCTTCGTAGATGGATTATTAGATTCCTCGTGGTTCATCAGTTAACCACAGCTCATACAGTTCTTACTCAGTTCAATCATCATTCAGTGCACTGCCAGCACATAGTTCTTACCGTGCTTCGTATACTCAGGGTTCCTCAGGATGTTACTCGAGTTATCAGGGACTGTTGCAGGGTCAGCAGACTCTTATTCTTGCATATATTCATTGTATCGATCTCAATAACCCATATCAAATCATAAATGTTTTCTAAGATGTAACCATATATTATATCCCATAACAATATCTTCTGATCGTAATAATTGTTTATTGCCGAACGTGGTACCAACAAAAATACCTCATCTCAAATAGATCCTTGTTCTAAGGCTTCAAAATACTGTGAATAATTAAATAAACCTGTAAAAACTCATAACCACCTACCATATTAACAAGTCATTTATTTCTCTCGGCTGGTAAGAACCATTGCATGTTCTAGGTTGCCGAAGAGAATTATCCTTCTATATATTCCTTATCCAAATCCGGTCGTGCTAATTCTAGGGTTGTTAGATTTGTATCATGTAGTACAAGCTACCCAACCAACAAGTCACATTAAATTCCACATGGTACCTCAACCGTAATGGTTTGTGCACCATTCAAGCAATAACCTAAATATGACAAATATGTTAAAAAGCAACTTATCACCCAAGACTCCCTGTGTCTGTGGTGTTCTTTCTTAACAAGTCTATGAGTATCTATACTACTCACTCCATCTATTCGCTATGTGATTGTAGTGCCTTGGATATGTTTGGGTTGCATTAACTTTTTAAGACGCGTTAATAAATATAAGGAACATCATTTTGGGTGCTAATCAACGCTACGATCCCACACAAGGGTAGCAATATCAATGGAACACTTAGACACGAAGGGCATGAGGGTTGGAGGACCCTCTAAGGACATGAGTTAAGAAGTTGAACAAAAAGATGAGGAAAATCATTGAATCCCTGCGTGGCCCAAGCAGGGCTACGTGGTCGATTCCAGCAGAAAAGAGAAAGATGAATAGAAAGGGTTCAGTAACGTGGCCGAGTTACGTGGCTGAGCTATGTGGACCACACAGGATGCGTGCCTAGTTTCCACATCCAAGAGAGGTAAAAATTGGACCAAATTTCATTTATTATTGGCAGCTTGAAGGATGGTCTGACGTAGGATATTAATTACCTAACCATGGTGAGTTTCTTTATGCATTTATGTGTAACGACCTGACCAATTATTTTGAGTGTTTGAACCTCGTTCCCCTTATTTGATGCTTTCCATATGCATATTTGGTATTTCATGACTTGTGGGGATGTGTGTTTTGTCTCCATGGGATTCGAGAGTGAATTGGAACACTTATTTTATTTTGAAAACATAAGTTGAAAGAGTTAATCAAAGTTTGACTTTTGTGTATACGACATCGAATTGATTATTTTAAGGTTCCAGTATGTTCTTATGGTGATTTTGGACTTAGACGTACGTTCAAATTTGGTTTTGGATGTTCCTGGAGGAATTTGAGCCTATTTGTCGAAGGTTGACAGTTTGAAGAATTAGAGAGTTCTTAAGTTTTACCAATAGTTGACTTTGATGATATCGGGATTCTATTGTTGTTATGGAACATGGAATATGTTCGTTTTGTTATATGGATCTTGTGTGCAAAGTTTGGTGGTGATCCAGAATGGTTATGCATGAATTGATTGGAAGTTTAGAAGTTCTTGAACATAAGTGAAAAGAAACTTATGGGTAGATCATAGATTCGTAGATATGATTGTCACATATGTGTTTGAAGGATTTTGATAGGCCCTTCTAGTATTTATGGACTTGTTAAAATGTTTGGATAGGGTCTCAGGTGGCGTGGGTACGTTTCAGACTACCCGAGACACGTTTCAACACGTCCGCGATATGAGTCTCGCGTTCGCAATAAACGATTTGGGCAGGAGGAGAATTTCACTTTGCGTTCATGATGGGGTAGTCGCGTTTGTGAAGAAGGAGTTGGGAGCTGGGAGGAAGCCTTAGCATTCGCGAAGGCTTGGTTGCATTGGTGGAGAATATTGGGAGGCAAGGCATCGCTTTCGCGGGGTCTTTGTCGCATTCGAGTAGGAGGATCAGGCAGTGCATGGCGATCGTGAGGACGCTTTCGCGATCACAAAGAAGGACATTTTGGCAGAAGAAATTTTGTGCTCCACGAACACAAGGCATGGACCGTGTTCACAAAGAGAACCCCTGGGCAGAGTATTTTAATTTGTTATTTCGAGATTTTATCCATTCTCGCATATTTTGAACCCTAGACTTGGAGATAGGAGATTTTGTTTGGTGATTTTCATACAAGTCCAAGGGGTAAGTGACTTCTACTCAGTTTTGTATTATTTCAAGAATCTATATGGATTATTAATACCTAAAATATGGAATTTTGAGATGAAATTTGAGATTTTATCCTACAACCTAAGAGAGTAAAAATTGAGGTTTTGAACTATGATTTAGACTTGGATTTGGAAACTAAACACATATTTGGACTTGTGCGGTTATGGGTAAATGGGATATACCCCTAGACTCGGGTTTTAACCATGTAAGCCCGAGGTTGACTTTGTTGACTTTTTGAGAATTGGTTAAAGATTGAAACTTTACTATTTGGAATTGATTCCTATGACTTTGTTTAACATTAATAAGTGTTATTTGGCAAGATTCGAGCCGGTTGGAGGTGATTTCTAAAGGGAAAGTGACTTTGGAAGGCTGATTTGGCTTGATAAGTTAAGTATCTTGCCTAACCTTATTTGTGAGGGAACCCATAGGATATGACCTTATTGGTCTAACTAGATTTGTGTGAGAAGCGACGTATATGCAAAGTGACGAGTGCATATACGGGTGCTATGTATGATTCATGATTGAATTAGACTTTAGGCTTCTGCAATGCCTTGATTGGATTGTGTGATTTCTATGATTCATGTTTAATCATTTTTATGACTAAGTGAGCTTATCCTATCATGTTAGTGATCATGTTCAGGATTATTATCTCTTAATTGGCTAAGATAAGCTATATGTATAATTGTTGCATAATTGATTTAGCCGTAGTCGTGCTTCACATCTTGAGCACACATCTGCACGTTATATTATCTCTTTGTGCACCATATTGATTAATTGTGAGCATATGTTTCTTATGATGAGATGATATTTTACATTGTTAGGATTATCGCACATATGGACATATTGAGCGGATAGATTTGGAAATGTCACGAGGTCTCTTCTATGCGATAACTATGGTATTGTTATTATAGTGGCATGAGGTCTTTGTCATACAGTTATGATGATATTGTTACTGTCTTTCACGAGTAATATACCGTGTAGCGTGTGGATTTGGATCTATTCCCCTTGGGTCTCCCTCTTATGGTGATAAATTGACAGATGTTCATTGATTCTAAGATAGGATCCGATGATATTGAGTTGTGAACATAAAGGTGGATGCTTTGACCATGCAAGTGACTTCTATATGCTTTCTACATTGACTTCTAACATGCTACTTGATGCCTTTGTTTTATATGTTGATGACTTGTTAGCCAAGATTGAATTATCCATGCTGAGTTGAAATCGCTTGATATGATATTTGATGATATTTCATTAGTTGTTATATTCTTGTTGCAAATTATTATAAACTGCACAGGTTTATTTGATTAGGGATTATCACATAACTTGAACCACGTCATTACTTCACCGAGATTAGTCTTGATTCTTACTGAGTACACATTGTCCTATGCTCATACTACGCTACTACACAATTTGTTTAGATCCAGGCATTGGCAGTAGCGGACCTCTAGAGTGAGCCTTGTTGCTGACAGAGAGGATTCAAGGTAGTATTGCATGATCGCCGCAAACCCTTGGAGTCCCTTGCCCTAACTTTCATACTATTATTTATAAATTCAGACAGTATTGTACTATTGAGATATTTCCTTGTATTCAGTTTTAGAGCTCACGAATCCGTACTACCTGCCTTTGGGGGATTTGATATCATGATGGCACTTAACTTCCAAGACTAGGTAAACTAACATGCAATATATATATATATATATATATATATATATATATATATATATATATATATATATATATATATATATATATATATGCTACTTTAATCATATTATATCTTATTTCGTTGACTTGGATCAATATTGCATGTTAGTTTACCTAGTCTTAGAGGTTAGGTGCTATCACGACCTTTGGTGGGGATTTTGGGTCGTGGCAAAGTTTGTATCAAATCTCTAGGTTCATAAGTTATACGAGTCATGAGCATGTCTAGTAGAGTCATGCAGATCAATACAGAGACATCTATACTTATCTTCGAGAGGCTATGGGACAATTAGGACACTTCACTTTCTACTTAATTCTATCATGCGACTTTATGTTATCTTAAAGTTTAATTTTTTGCTCGTTTATTCTCTCACAGATGGTGAGAACATGTTCTTAAGGAACGGCTTAGCAAGTGCCAGTACACCAGGCTAGATCTGGAAGAGGCAGAGGTCGGGCTAGGGGTAGAGATCAGGCCAGAGAATGTACGGTCGTACCTGTGAAAGGTTGAGCACCTGCGGTTCCTCGTGCACATGCTAGATCAGTTTCTTAGGAGCCACCTGTAGCTCTAGTCAAGGATCAAGTTCCAATTCATGATGTTCCACCGGGTCCGACTCAGGTTTCCGAGGGTTTTATTGTTACCCCTATGCTTTAGGACACTATGGTCCAGATCTTGAGTTAATCTGGTGGCTTGGCACAAGCCGATATACTTTCTATGATTCCATCTACTTATCTGATTGGAGGGAAACACAAACCCTAGCTATTCACATGCCAGAGTTGTCACGCCTAACCTCGGGGAGCGCGAACGGCACTCAACCGAGATAACCCGGTCAAGCAAGCCTACTAGATGCTTTCTTCCCGACCTTACCCATGAATAGAGTGAAGATATATTCCATTAATTAAACAATGAGTGGATTTGATGAGCAACACCAATTCCATTACCATTAGTTACTACATTTATAATTCCCAAAAAAATACATTACGCATTCATAGGTTGAAGCGGAACATGCTATACAAATAAAACACTTCAGCTATACCTCAAAACACTATGCGTAAGGAAACAAAAGATACAAGACCCCGAGATAAGGTGGGGCTCACCAACTAAGCTGAGAAGAGGGTGTACTGCTATCACTGATTGATGTCGCCTGCTGTGGAACCACCTGCATCCATTAAAGATGCAGCGGCCCCGGCAAAAGGGACGTTAGTACATGTGGAATATTACTATTATGTAAGACTAAACACCCTCCCAATAGAACGAGTAACGGTACAATGAGAAAGAAACATGGAATCAATGAGAGCCTCAAACAATATTAACGTGTCAAGTTAAGAGAAAGGTAAACTTCAGGTAAATTACAATATTTGTAAGTTGGGAGATCTTTAGTACTGATATACCACCGTATTATTAGCATGGAGTCCGATCACGGCCCGATTGGCTAAGCCGTCTCACCCAAAGACATCCAATCTCAACACCACTATGTGCACAGCATGGCATCCGATCTCAGCCCGATCGGCTAAGTCGTTTCACCACAATGCCATGTGGGTCGACATCACTTTCCTCTAGAAATCATCTCATCCCATTTAAGGGTAATTACCTCAACACATCAATCTCATCCCATTTAACGGGAAACAATCTCATCACATCAACACGAGGATTTTTCCCCTCAACCACCCATACACTGGCACGGGTAGTTTCGTGGTTAGGCTATTTCAACCTACCCTTCCTTGTTGACTAAACGATACTCCCAAATGATTTATTATACAAAGAATTTATAGCTCATTTCATAATCTAACACATATCTTTTCATTTCATTGGCACTAGTTGCCACAAGTGTAATTTCGTTCTTAACACGTGGGCCGTATTTCATATTTCATACTCACTCCTATCACTTTCAACCATCGTCATGGATTATCAACAAGAAGGGAATTTTTAATCAAGACTTTAAGTGTATATATATATATATCTATATATATATATATATATATATATATATGAGCAATAAGAGTCTTAATCACGTTGAGTTTTTATTCCACAATTAGGAATAATAACTTGCAATTGAAACATGATTTTAAATCACAACACCTTTGATACACGGGTCATACTCGGTTACATTCTCAAAGGGAATCATTATATGATAGGAAATTTGGAACACATTTTGAGTACATACATCTTTCAACACAACACTTATTTAGAACAATCAAATTTATTAGGAAGGACTCGTAAAATGAGATATAAGAACTTGAGCCAATCATATTCGCAACTTATGAGGACATCATGGAATTCGATTCTACAAGAGGAGTTTGGACAACATACCTAGCTTGAGCTTTCCTTAAACTACTATAACATTTCGCGAGTCCTAGCATCTTCAATATATTAGAGAGATGACAAATTGAACCATAATAAGGAAGATATTTTTATGGGTTCAGCCCATTTAGACATTTCATCAAATACTATGTGTGCAAATTTAACTACAAGGTTCTTCTACAATGTCTCCTTCACCCCACAACTATTCCAACACCAAGTGCTTACCCATGTTGGTACATGCATGCACAACCTCACCATTCTCAAGAATCACACTCCTCATTACCTACTTTCACTTCAATCCCGAAATTGAGTGTAAGGGAGTAGAATCTTACCTCTTAGATGAAGACCTTGTAAGCTTTCCTTGTTGAATTTCAAAGTTTGAGCAAGGATTTGATGTATGGAGATGATGTTGCCCTTCCTTCTCTCTATAGCTCCATTTCCCTCTCTCTAAACACCGGATTTTTTCTTTCTAAACGATCCCCAATGGATTTTAATCAACATACGGTCGGGTTATAAAATCAAAAAATGGACCCTCCGAATTCAACTCTGCGCTCGTATGGTGCACCGAAAAACTGGTCCGTGGCCCGCAAAAATGGTCCCAAAAACTGGGTTGGCCTACCTAAGTCTGCGGCTGTTCTGTGGCTCGCAGAATAGTTATGCGGTCGCATAACGCACCGCGAAATCACCACCTAGAATTTTCTCTTGTTGTATCTGCGATGGATGAGCGACCTGCAAAATGATTATGTGGCCACATAATTGGCTGCAAAATGTCCTTCAAAATTTGGTTTAAGATATGTTGCATTCTGCGGCCGATATGCGATCCACGAAGAGGTTCTGTGGTCGCATAGTTGACCGCAGAAATGCCATATTCTGCAAAAATAATTCTTCAACTCTCCAACGCAATGTGCACCCAAAAAATCCGTACCAAAATTTTCTACAATCCTCAAACACACTAGCCTGCCTCGGCGCCACGAAACCCCAGTTCTAGGTGAAAATTTTACGGGGCCTTACAAGAGCAGGCCAACTGCTATGTTTCAAACTCCAAGAGTTCCAGTTGTTCCAACAGTTGAGGCGGTTCAACCTATTGCTACATTCAAGCCTGAGACTAGACCTTCTATGACAGATGAGGAACATAAGAGGATGGATCAGTTCTTGAAGTTAGATCCTCTATGTTATACTGGTAATCCCAATGATGTTACTCAGGATTTCTTGGTCAGGTGTCATGAGATTCCATGCAATTTGGGACTTGGGGAGTCGAATGGAGTTGATTGCACTAAATTTTATTTGAGAAGGCTTGCCAAGAGGTGATGGCAGATATATGAGCAAGGTAGACCAGCAGGGTCACCTCCTCTCGCATGGACTAAGTTTTCGACACTCTTCTTAGAGAAGTTCATTCAACTTACCAGGTTTGATGAGTTGGTGCGGCCAATTTGAGCACTTCTAGCATGAGGGTATTACTATTACCCAGTATGCGATGAGGTTCATAGAGTTGTCACGCTATGATGCTTTCTTGGTTCCAACTGAGAAGGAGAGGGTGCGTAGGTTTGTTGAGGGCTCAACTACAGTCTTAGAATTAGGATGGGACAAAAGGTTGAGACTGAGACTACCTTTCACCATGCTGTAGAGGTTGCTAGGAGATTGGAGCGTAGCCGCAGGAAGAAGAGGGAGCACATAGAGGCCAAGAAGCCTTATGGTACTGAAGGATTTAGTGGTGCCTACTCTAGGGGCAAGGTGTTGATACCCAATGTTGCCCTCATATTTTCAAATAATATATATATACTTTCAAAACATCGTTTTTGCATTATTACTCAATTTACAAGAGTCATACAAGTATTTTCTATAATCTTCCATAATATTTAAAGCTTTAAAATTGATATATTTTGCATTTAAATTACTTGAATATGTATTAATTACCCCTTTAAATTATTTTGTGATGATTTAATAACCCAAATTTATTATTTACAACTACATATATTCTTTACAATATTTGATTTCATTTTATATGATTTCATTTGCATTGTTTGTGCTATTTACATATTTTTGTGATAGTACCCTATATTTTTCAATTAATTGCATTTTATCATTTTATTCAAAGTCAAAATAACTTTTTATATGTTTACAACCTCCAGCTATTATTTTAAAATGCTTATTTTCTTAAATAAAATTTTTTACACCTATTTAGATATTTTTATTAATCTTGTTTTCTTAATTCCTTTATTTTTTAAAGCTGGCCCAAACCAGGCCTTTTTCAGATTAATTGGCAACCCAGACACCCCACCTTAGCCCAATAAAACCCCAGCTATATCCCCATAACCTAAACCTTAGGGACATTCCCCCCTAAACAGCTGCCTCTGAAACCTCTCCATTCCACTCGTCTCTGAGAAACCTTAGCCTCCATACACTCAAATCCTCTCTGAAGCAGCCCTTAAAATTGAATCAATCCACGATTCCCTTACCTTACATGTTCTGTCATCTTGTTACTTACACAATTTTGGCATCACCTAGTACTCACCTATTCTTGGCAAGTATTAGGCCCTGAGTTATGAACAATCTGTCATGCCCCAAAGCTGGGGTGCGAGACCGGCACCCGGTGCCTCGCCTAACCTAGCGTACCAACTTGCGACTAAGGGACTCTGAACATATAATGTCATAATTTGGCCATAGGGCCACATTGCAAGACAATTTGCAAAGCAAAATATAAAACTGAACGGAAACTAGCACTGACTAAACATCAATATAAAGCTGGGCCGACAAGTTCATCATAACTACTACAGCTAACAAACTAAATAAATATATATACTAGGCCTACAAGCCCAACATACTGCACTTACTGACAGGATATGTCTACAAGCCTTTATTGATGGATGTATTGTGATCGGAACAGGGCCCCGACCTACCCATATCATATATACATACATACAGAAGATGTACACAAAACCCTAGACCCAGCAACTCCGAAGGACATGGAGCTTACCGATCAGGCTGAACTCGGGAAACACCTACTGAGGAGGTCTACCCATTTGTCTATCTGAACCTGCACGCATGAAATGTGGCATCCCCAAAAAAGGGATGTTAGTACAAAATAACATACCGATTATGTAAGGTAATAACATAACTGAAAGCTAAAACTGAACTGATAATATAATAACTGAAATAACTGGGAGTCAAAGATGATATGGAGATATACTTACCTGCTGATACTGACTCAACTCCTTCAATATAGTAAGTAAAATAAATGTCCGGCCCTATAATGCTTGGTACGTGTAGTTTCTTGGCCGTAGTAGGCACGCTCATAGGCGCTCGGCCATACTAGGCTCTTTATCTCGGCCATCCTGGGCTCTCTAATAGGCGCTCGGCCACAGTAGGCTTGGTATATAACTTACCATCTGAGCAGAGATTGCCCAATAGGGGTCTGCCCATCGATTATAGCTCGATGGTGGTGAAAGTACTGTAATACTGTATATATATAGACCCTCTGCTCTCTTGACTAGAAGAAAACAATATTTAACTGAATATAAAGTCCCGATAAGGGAGAATACTGTAACTTATGAGACTAAGATAATGTACATAAGTACAGTAATACGAACTTCTCTTTATGTCTCGTTATCAAACTCATGTATTTACGAGATCATGCCAAAATAAAGGAAAGGTTTAGCCTTAACATACCTTATCACAATCTTTTCAATCACCAAGTTGAACTCGCCTTTTCTCACCTTAATCTACAATAACGATAATAATACTATCATTAATTTACGAAAGGTACAACTATCGCACAACGAACGACAAGCTTATTTTGTATTAAAACGGGCATCATCTCCCCTTTAATCCTTACTTCCTCCAAATTCCAGATAACACCAACAACACAAGAACGCAACAATAACAATATATATAAATTATTTTTCAACCTTATATACACCATAAAATACTACAAAACATCCCAACACACCGCCAATCTCTTCATACACAAAACGACCACCGTAGTAGTGTCAAACAGCCCGAAAATATTACAACGAATGACCAGCCCATCACCCTGCATTTATGTGGTGTTTCTCCACACCCTTCCTCCTCAAAAACTCCACAAAACAGTAGTAAAACATGCAACCCAACATCAATACAAAATAGTCCACAAAACAGTCCGCTACAAGTGAATAACTCGAACTCACGGCTTCCGATCACCGTCCCGTGAGTTATTATAAATATAGAACGACTTACCATGCATTTACAACAGAGAAAAAATGGATGCGAGAGAGCAGTAAACTTACCTTATTTATTGGATAACTCAGCTCCTATCTTGGTTCTTCAAACTCAAGGTTTTACCTCCAATTAGAACTTAAAAGTGAGAGAAAAACAATTGGGATTTGTGGGCATTTTTTGGGAGGATTTTTGTTGAGCTTATGTCTGGTTATTATTCCCTATTATCAGTCTAATATATGAAGGAGATAGGCCTTTAAAAGGCCTCTTTGGACGACCCGAACTGGCCCATTTTTGGAGGACCCAAACTGGCCCATTTTTGGACGACCAGAACTGGCCCATTTTTGGACTCTCATTTAAGCAAGTAGGTGACACACCTACTTGTTACCTAGGAGTCTGCGCAGTCTCACAAAGATGCCCATATCTCTCTACTCTGATATCATATTAACAAACGGTTTAATGCGTTAGAAAATAGACTTATAGATATTCAATTTTATGGGTGGAACACCCCATAACTCTAAGTATATTGGGAGAAAATCGCAGTTACATTTGACCCAAAGTTTCAGTAAAACTTATGAACGTAACGTGTGATGACTTTTATCGACTTTTGTTCGCTTGACTTCAAAACATAACTCACGACTGTCATACGATTAACATAACTCAAAACATAACATCTTTATCATGTTAAGAACCCTAGTCTCACCCAAAAAGTACATGTTATAACATTCCCAACTTGTCAACTTTCGATAAAACATTATTTTCTTCAATTCCTTTAGCTTCTGAACCTTCCAACCCTCTTTGTACTTGTTGTTCATGATATTCAATATTTGTAACCTTCGAGGTAACATGATTAACTTACGTTATATATTTTCAAAGATGATCTCATTTTTGGTCTTACATTAGTTTGCTCACGACACACTTTTACGTACGAAAATATAGGGTGCAACACAAAGATGATATTTTGTCTATATACACTCACTACCAGATTATATGGGTCCAATTTACCAATATCCTCGGCCAATCTTTGATTTCTGTCGAACTAGGTTTTGAAATTTCAATTTGTTCGTTTACTGGTTCTATTATCGATTGCATGTCATTTTCTTTCCTTATTTGTGTTTGATTAATTATTTTGCATGTTTGCTTGCTCAATTTCTACCACTATATAAACCCTCCCCAATTTCCCATTTGGACAGACTTTAATCACCTTAAAAACTATTCTCTCACTCTCATGTATTCTATATTATTCTGAAATTGAGCTCTCGGCCAGCTGAAAGCCAAGGCCACCGGATTTTGTTCACCTTCATCCAGTGCAAGCACTGCTCGGAGTCCATTTCGAGGCTCCTGTGAACTTTGAAGCACTGGGGATTTGAGGTTTTACTGTCCTTCAATAATCATAGTTATTCCTGAGATTTTCGAGTTCTTCATCCTTTGTTTAGTTTGCCTGCAGCTGGTTAGTGACCTATACTCTCGCACTTCTACTTCTTTTTGTTCGTGTTTGTATTATGTGCATTAGTGCTATTTGGATTTCCCTGAGTTAATTTCAATATTATGCCCCTTCGTTTACAAATCTTCTTGTTTTAGTACTACACTGTAGTTCCCCTAGCTTCAATTCTATGCGAGTTCTGATTGTAACTCACATGTGGATAGCAAAGTTGATTCATGATGCCTACCTGACTCATAATTGAAACCTGATTGATGGTTGTTGAACCTTGTTTTGATTTCCTGTACCAAAACCCTTATGAAATATGTTCTTTCTCAAATTGCTTTCTTCATGTTGAATCCTTTATGCATAATTTTCTATTTCGCTACAAGTCTATCTCAATACTTAGCCTAATATGCTAGCCTTAATGCATGCTCATTAGGTGTGTCCAACCTGAATAATTTCTAATAATTATTCTTATGAATAGTTGGTTGCTTATACCTGTTACTTATTCTGAGTTTGGTTCCTTGCCTTGTTCTGTACTATTGTGATAGCCAACTTATGCCCAGAATGTGTTCTAATTCCTGTTGAGATATTCATGTCCAACTTTTATCTTTCTGGAGTTCTACTATTAGCTATGACTTGTTCCCATGCTATTTGTAACTCTATTGTGTGCTTTTCTTGACTTGCTCAATCCTGTGTTTTTCATTATTAGTCAAGACTTTTAGAGTAAATCTCATAATCAGCATTTTCGCCTATATGTAGCTAACAAGTACAAGGTTTGATGCTTGTCTGTCCTATTGATTTTAAAATTGACATGTCTTCTGTTTACTCTAAGTTCTGCTAGTATTGTAACTGATATTCAGCATGTTCAAGTTTTTTTATCTTCTACTAAGTGATTGCTCGATCATGAACCTATTATGTTATGTTGTTTTCACTAGGCCTTCATGTTAAGACCTTCATGTGAAGGCTATGCTCTACTGGTTCTTGTCTATGACTCTATTAGATTTCCATGTTTAAATCTTGTGTCCAAATCCCTCTTAGGCTAATTCTGAATCAGTTTACTCTTGAAACTCTTTTAGAATAGTTCACTATCCTATGATGGCCAATCCCGTCACTTTAGCTTTATTTCTGAGAATACAAGCATGAACCTGCCTTGTAAACTTGCCAGTATTTCATGTGATCTTGTCTATTTTCTTTGGTTAGAAATGTTGATTAGTTATAGCTTTAGGAGTTAAGTGTGAAAAGTTGTTTAATTAATTCCACGAGTGGTATGTCACCTATATGGTTAAGTTTGCCATCCATTTGGATAAGTATGTTATTGGTTAGGCTTGGTGTTGGGCCATATGTATTGTTGGACCTAGGCATTGGATTCAGGAAGATTCTACTGTCCTTATAAGCCTGAGATCTGGGTATGTTGGTTGGTGAGGCTGCTGAAGGCCCAGAAATTCACTGGGTTATTTTATAGCGGGCATGTACTTGTTTTAGTCTGTATTTTTTCATCTTTGAGTTTGTATTATTTCATCTTGGTCCTGTAATTTGTAATAACGAATAATTGGGGCGTTAGTGAAATCGGGGAATGGGTGTGCTTTGGTCTTCCATAAAGGGTAGAGAACATGCCTATAGGGTCTACGTGCTTTATTTGTTATCTTGTTAACTTACTATACTTCTTAACGATAGTAGAAATCATGTTTCTAGGAATTGCACACAGCTTACCTAATTTGTCTAATACTCGTACACTATCTCAAACATGCTATTAATAGCCATACTTGTTATTACTGGGCGTTTAAACAGCATGCCTATAGGACGTATATTATATGTTTTTGCTAACCTAGATATCATGCCTATAGTACTTCAAATAATTAATTGATCAAATTACTTTTATTACTTTTGGTGCACTGTCCATCTAGATATCATGACCATAGGACATTAATCTCTTGATCAACTGCTTCTGCCATTTTATTTCACTTCCACCTAGATAGTATGCCTATAGGAATAAGTATGTTAACAGCGAGTTCAAATACAAACTATTTTAAATCATGCCTATAGAATACTGTTATTCGCCTAGAAAGCATGTCTATAGAATCAAACACTGGAAATTCCCAGTTTTAATACCTTTTACTGCCCATTGTGCAAACAACTTAGAAATCATGCCTATAGGACGGTGTCACTCACCTGAGATGCCTATCTATAAAATCAGTGCTAATAATCATGAGTCTGTAAATAGTTTACTGCCTCCTCGCCTAAGCCACTTAGAGCAATAACGATGCATATACGATACTGGAATTCAGAATCACCTAGAAACCATACCTATAGGACTCTGAGTCTCGATTCTGGAACTATGTACTGCCTAAACTGCGCGCGTGCATTTGTTGCGGAGGCTAACATGGGCCTTTAATTGTCTTTATGTGGAGTCCTATCTATTTTGAATGTCGCCATTCACATGTGTTATAGTAAGACTCTTCGAGTTATAAATTTCCTTGTGTTTATTTGATCACCTAGCCTAATCACATAATCCACATCGTTTAAAATTCGGTCGGGACCCACAGTTGTGGACCTCGAAGAGTGCCTAACACCTTCTCTTTGAGGTAATTTGAGCCCTTACCCGATCTTTGGTGACACGGACTAGTCAAACAGAGTTATTTCCAAATAGGTGACCTAACGCACCTCAAAAATTGTTAGGTGGCAACTCTTCTCTTTTAATACCTTCATTTAAAAGAGATGTCACACGTCGAAACCCGCTTTCGCTAGAAAACGGGGCGCGACTGAATGGCGACTCTGCTGGGGATATACTTAGGCTCTTACTATGACGAACTTGATTTATGTGGATTACTTTCCATATTTGTTTTAAACTGCTATGACATGCACATCCCTTTCCTTATTCACCTTTATTTGTTTTAAACTGTTATGACATGCACATCCCTTTCCTTATTCACCTTTATTTGTTTTAAACTGCTATGACATGCACATCTCTTCCCTTATTCCCCTTTATTTGATATGACATGTATGACCTCTCTCCATCTCTTTCATATTGCCTAATACTTCTATATTATGACTCTCCCATCCCTATTTCCCTACCTGCTTCATTACGTTCTCGCATATTTTCATGAGTTAAACTGACTTCTTTCTTTTATCCTTCTTTTCTTTTCTCTTCTTTTCATGTTCACCTTTGCTATGTTGTTTACTTCTTTTACGTACTTTTATCATGAAAATACTTGGCAATGTGTTATTATTCCTGCATAAAGCATTCTCCGTATCATACTCCACTTGTGCCAATTATCAACATAGCGGCACTTGATGAGTGTCCGCGCTTTTCTGTAATTACCCTTTTTAAATCGGAAAGGCTTGTTTGTGGTAGACTAGTTGATCAGCGATGCAGTCGACGATCCCGTTATTCTCCCTCTCAAGTTATCCACTTAGGAGTAGCAGTCTAGACCCTTTTAGAAAGCCCACTCCAATTTTAAATGTACATGCATCATGCTAAACCAAGTACGGGTTGAAGCGTTATTGACGTAACAACATGCTTAGATAAACCGTGTCCAAGTCTGACGAGATTTCCATAATCCCAAAGGACACTATCATGTTATGTGCATTACTTGGAGAAAATATGCCAACATGTTGATCATTATTGCGTAAGTAGCCAAATCTGGAGGGGGAAAAAGGGTTAAATTTATTTGTTTGCAGAAACGAAGCATGAAATCCCCAGGTTTGGTATGGTCCAAAGCATCCCGCCTTTGTTACTTGACTGGTGGAAAGACCTTGCACATTGTGACAAGAATCATGTGAGGAGTGTACTTGGTGACTTACCATCTTTGCTGAACATTTAACCAAATAGGGAATTGATCGAGGCCGCTGATAAGTAGGGATTTTGACCGCTAATTTGCTCACTTTTACTTGCGTTTTAGCTCAAAAATGCTTAAAGGTATTCCCGAGAACTAGTAAAATATGCTTTCATGCAGGAATATTGGGAGACGAGCCAAAGAAGTGAAAATCAACTCAAAAAGGAGTCAAAATTGGACAAAGACCAAAACAAGGCAAAAATGCTTACAGTGTGGACCGCACAATACTGTGTGCGGCCGCATTCAATGAAGAAGCCCTGTCAGATTAGCTTCAGAGTATGCGGACCGCATAATTTTGGTGCGGCCGCAGAAGAGCGATTCAAAGAATTGGAATTTTGGGCAAGCTGAAGAAATGCGAACTACACCATTATTGTACGGCCGCAGGATGCCAAAGTGCGGTCGCACTCACTATTATGTGGCCCGCAAACGACTAGAATCAGAGAGCCTTGATTGAAGCTGTGCGGACAGCACTATTATTCTGCGGCCGCGGGATTCAAAGGTGCGGCCGCATTCATAGTTATGCGGTCCGCATAAGAAGGTCCAAGTCCCAGCCCAATTCAAGTGTGCGGCCGCACTCAGAAATGTGCGGACCACACAATTAGATGAAGTGCGGCCGCAAGGGCATTTTTGTCAGATATTTTCAGCTTAGTATAAATAGAACTCTCTGTCATTTTTAGGGTAAGTTTTGTTTTGGGACAACACCTGAGCCATTTTTATTTACTGTTTTGAGTAATATTATACTAGATTAGCTTCTAAACATTAGATTTTCTTTCCCTAATAAATTATTATGCATTCTATCTTAATTTCTTCTTGTATTTCTTCATTTTTCATGAGTAGCTAAATTTCTAGCTAGGGTTGTGGCCCAACCCTAGTGTGGTTACTTAATGAGTGTTTGATTTAGGACTTGTTTGTGATAGGGTTAGTGATATTTAGCCTACTTCTTGCTTGAATTCAAGAATTAATGGTTGTAAACATTGATTCATGCCTAATTAACTTAGTCTCTACTTGAGAAAGACAGACTAAGTCTAGGAAAACTTGGCTAACAAGAAATTGGGGCGAACTCAAGGAATTGATAGCCCCAATTAAAGGGTTGAATCTAGAGATAGTAAGACCCGACTTGAGCATTTATCACTTATTTTGTGCAATACCCATTTGGACTTGAGAAAGCCAAATTGGGCAAAATCATCCAAACTACCGAGAGGTATAGAGTGGGTAATTGCATGTGATTGCTATATTACAACCCCGACCAATCAAACTTGTCCTAGAGTTAACAACCCATTAGGTAACCACCTAGGTAGAAGTCGTGACCCTAGATCTTTTATCATTTGGAAAACAATCAAAAGCAAAAATATTGTCTTCTAGTTTTATAATTGCAATCAATACTTTATAGTAGAAGCAGAAACAACAAACAAGAATGTGGAAGTGTAATCTAAGGCATATCGTACAATTACACTAAGCATATACCTAATCCAAATTCTAACTACCTGAGGATTCGACCCCAACTTGTGTTGGGTTTTATTATTGTTTCGACCGCCTCATTACCTAGATTTGAGGTGTGAGTTTGGGTGACACCAATTTTTCGCGCCGTTGCTGGGGAGTTAAACGGATTTAGCTATATATCTAGGTTGTGGTGTGATTTGTCTTCTTTTCCTTCTGAGTCACTAATTTTGCTTTGGAATTTCTTATAGGTACGAGAAAGGCTCTCAACAACGAGCCCATTGGTAATTTTCCATTGGGGGAGGAAATGGATGATGACAAGGAGATGAGGTTCTTCCCAAACCTCAAGCAAATAGGCGAGGCCGGCCGCCTCAAGATAATGTTCCTATCCCTCCCCCACCTCCACCAAGAGCGGCAGAGCACCGGGTGTTGCTGAACGAGGGTTATGCAAGTGCTATAGTCCCGCCCCGCATTAGGGCGGGCAACTTCCAAATCACCAACGTGATGATTACACCACTTGAGCAATGGGGATTCTTCACCGGGGCTCCAAATCAAAATGCTTACAAGCATCTCAAGGGGTTCATCGTTCCTTTTGGGAGAGCAAGCAAACCAATATTACTGAGGACGCGCTGAAGTTGAGGCTATTTCCCTTTTCTTTACGGGGAAAAGCATTGGATTGGCTAGAGAGATTGTCCAATCATTCCATCCATACATGGGATGAGTTGGCCGAAACATTCATTGCCAAATTCTTCTCTCGGGGCATATGGCTACACTACGGGATGAAAGTCTAGCGTTCAAGCAAGAGGCCAATGAGCCATTGCACGAGATTTGGGAAAGATAACGTACCATGGTTAAAGAGCACCCGAATAATGATATGACCGAGGCCATGATATAACAAACCTTCTACAGGGGGATCAACACAACAAATCAATGTGTGGTAAATCAACTCGCCGGCGGGAACTTCATGAACACACCTTATGCCGAAGCTTGTGAAATTTTGGATGAAATGGCGGATACCTCATCGGTATGGCAAAGTAGGGCCAATGTTCCGCAAGGTGACCCCAATGCCATTCACCTACAAAAGGAACTACATGATCATGGGCAAGCTATCGCAGAGTTAACAACCACAATGAACCAATTGGCCAAAGCTCAACTGCAACAAGTTCAAGGATCGAAACAAGTGAATGTGATGGAAGGCGTAAATATGATGATGAACAAGAGATGGCAAAAAGGTCAACAAGGGCAAAGCCATCCGAAACAATTCATGCAAGATGATAGTGGGTATGACCAAGGTGATTCGTATAATGAGCAAGAAGAAGAAGTAAAATACGTCAACAATTATCAAGGTCAAAGAAACAATGCTCAAAATCAACAACAATGGAGTTCACAAGGAAATCAAGGAAATTGGAACAACCAAGCTAATTAGATTGGTGGCAATAACAATCAAGGCAATTGGGGAAATAACAATAATCAAAGCAATTGGAATAATCACGGAAACCAAGGCAATGGGGTGGCAAAAATCAAAGTAATTGGGCAGGTAATCAAGGAGAGTGGAACAACAACAACAACCGGGGGTCGGGTTTTCAAAGGCCCCCGATGTTCCAACAACCGAGAAATCCACCTCCTTATCCTTCGCAAGGCCCGAGCTCTTCTAACAATGAGATGGGACAGATTGAAAATATGTTCAAACAAATGGTAGAGAAAAATGCTGACTCTGATGCTCAATTAGCCTCCCACAACACTTCAATCCGCAATTTGGAGGTTCAACTTGGCCAAATCTCACAAGCATTGAACCCTCGTCCTAAGGGGGAACTACCAAGTGATACGGTGGTGAACCCAAAGGGTGGGAATAATAGGGGACATGCTATGGCCATGACTACGAGAAGTGGAAAAGGTGGAGATGCAACCACCTCAAATCAAAGAAGAATTGTGGATGATGATGTTGTGGTTCAAGAAGATAAAATTCCAAGCAATGTTGTTGAAGCTAATGACGAAGTGAGAATTGATATTGATGAAAATGTGGAGGAGACGCAAGAAGAGGTGAACCCGTCTAGGGAGCACAGGATTGACATACCGGAACCGGTAGTGCCAAACGCTAAGGCACCAATGCCAAAGCCTCCTCCTCCATACCCTCAAAGGCTTGCAAAGCAAAATAGTGAGAACCAATTCAAAAAGTTTATTAACATGATGAAGAGTTTGTCTATCAATGTACCATTGGTTGAGGCGTTGGAACAAATTCCGGGTTATGCAAAGTTCATAAAGGACTTGGTCACCAAGAAGAGGTCAATGAATTGTGAAACTATCCAGATGACACATCAAGTGAGTGCTATTGTGCACTCAATGGCTCCGAAATTGGAAGATCCGGGTGCTTTCATAATCCTTTGCACTATTGGGAGCGCCGACTTTGCCAAAGCTTTATGTGATTTGGGGGTAAGTATCAACTTGATGCCCTACTCTATGTTCAAAACATTGGGAATTGGAAAACCAAGACCCACATCTATGAGTTTGCAAATGGCGGATCAGATTATGAAGAGGCCATTAGGAATTATTGATGATGTGTTAGTCCGTGTTGATACGTTCATCCTTCCAGCGGACTTTGTGATCCTTGATTGTGAGGTTGACTATGAGGTGCCTATTATTTTGGGTATACATTTCCTTGCTACGGGGAAGGCTCTTGTTGATGTGGAAGTCTATGAGCTCACTTTTTGTGTGGGTGACGAAAAGGTGGTTTTCCATGTGTGCAAATCGATGAGGCAACCAAATAACAACAAAGTTTGTTCATTTGTGGATTTAGTGACCGAAGTAATTGTTGATGATACTAGTGCCACAATGAATATTGAGTATAATTTGGAAGTCATATTGCTTAATCTTGATGATGATGAGGAGAAAGAAGGCTATGCGGAGTGTGTGAATGCATTGCAAGGGATGGGTTCGTACACGTATGAGCCCCGCAAGCTATCTTTAGATCTTGAAAACCGAAAGACTCCGCCAACAAATCCCTCAATCGAGGAGCCTCCCACTTTGGAGTTAAAGCCATTGCCTCCGCATCTCAGGTATAAATTTCTTGGCCCTTCTTCTACTTTACTGGTTATCATTTCTTCTTGTTTGACTAACATGCAGGTAGAGTCCATATTGGAGGTGCTACAAAAGAGGAAAAGAGCAATCGGATGGACCTTGGCGGATAACCGGGGCATAAGCCCCACCTTTTGCATGCACAAGATGATATTGGAGGAGGGTCCCAAACCCTCCGTTGAATATCAAAGGAGGCTAAATAAAGCAATGCAAGAGGTGGTCAAGAAGGAGATCATAAAGTGGTTGGATGCCGAGATTGTTTACCCCATTTCCGATAGCTCATGGATTTCTCCGGTGCAATGTGTCCCAGAGAAAGGGGGCATGACTGTGATAACAGATAACAAGAATGAATTGATCCCTACAAGAACTGTCACCGGGTGGAGAGTGTGCATGGACTATAGGAAGCTCAACAAAGTCACTCGGATAAATCATTTTCCGCTTCCATTTCTTGATCAAATGTTGGATAGGTTGGCCGGACGTGCATTTTATTACTTCCTTGATGGATACTCCGGCTACAATCAGATTCTTATTGCTCCTGATGACCAAGAGAATACCACTTTCACTTGTCCATACAGTACCTTTGCATTCTCGAGGATGCCATTTGGGTTATGTAATGCACCGGCGACTTTTCAACGGTGTATGATGGCCATTTTCACCGATATGGTGGAAGATATTCTTGAGGGCTTCATGGATGATTTCTCCGTCGTTGGGAATTCTTTTGATGATTGCTTGAACAACTTGGACAAGATATTGGCAAGATGTGAGGAAAATAACTTGGTTTTGAATTGGGAGAAATGTTATTTCATGGTCGAGGAAGGCATTGTCCTCGGTCACAAGATTTCAAAGTATGGTATTGAGGTTGATAAAGCCAAAATTGAAGTGATCTCCGAACTCCCTCCCCCTATATCCGTGAAGGGAGTGAGGAGCTTCTTGGGTCATGCGGGGTTCTATCGCCGATTCATCAAAGATTTTTCCAAAGTGGTGAACCCTTTGTGTAAACTTTTGGAGAAGGATGCCAAGTTCCATTTCAATGAAGATTGCATGAAGGCATTCGAGTTGCTTAAGTTCAAGTTAACTACTACTCCTATTATTACTGCACCAGATTAGAGCTTGATGTTTGAGCTCATGTGTGATGCAAATGATGTGGCGGTTGGAGCAGTGTTAGGGCAACGCATCAACAAAATCGTCCATCCGGTCAATTATGCAAGCAAGACCATTAATGATGCCCAAGTTAACTACACAGGGACCTAAAAAGAGCTCCTTGATATTGTCTTTACTATGGAGAAGTTCTGCCCGTACTTGATGGGCACAAAGGTGATTGTTCACACCGACCACGCGGCGCTTTGGTATTTGATGAGCAAGAAAGATCCTAAGGCAAGGTTGATGCGGTGGGTGCTTCTATTGCAAGAGTTTAATCTAGAGATTCAAGACTGCAAGGGTAGCGAGAATCAAGTGGCGGACCACTTGTCCCGATTGGAGGAGGAGGGGAGGACACATGACGGCCTTGAGATCAATGATTCATTTCTCGACGAGCAACTCCTAGCCATTTCAATGACCGGGATGCCATGGTTCGCTGACTTAGCAAACTATCTTGTGAGTGGCATTGTACCGAATGAGTTCTCCTCAAACCAAAGGAAGAAGCTCAAACGGGATTGCCTTGACTATTATTGGGATAAGCCGTATCTTTTCCGAATATGTACCGACGGTGTGATCTGACGATGTGTGCGAAGGAAGAACAAATGGGTATTCTTGAGGATTGCCACTCTTCACCGTATAGTGGTCACCATGGTGGAGCAAGAATGGCAGCAAAAGTTTTGAGTTGTGGATTCTATTTGCCTGCTCTCTACTAGGATGCTAGTGAGCTTGTCAAGCAGTGTGATGAATGCCAAAGTGCCGGTGGGATCTCAAAGAAGAATGAAATGCCTCTCACCACCATTATGGAGATAGATATCTTCGATGTGTGGGGTATTGATTTTATGGGTCCGTTTGTTAGCTCTTGTGGGAACACCTACATTCTAGTTGCGGTGGATTATGTATCTAAATGGGTTGAGGCCATTGCTTTGCCCAACAATGAAGCAAGGAGTGTGGTGGAATTCTTGAAAAAGAACATCTTCACGAGGTTTGTTATCCCAAGAGCCATTATTAGTGATGGGGTTCGCATTTTTGCAGCAACGCTTTTGATACCTTACTCACAAAGTATGGTGTCACTCAAAAAGTATCAACCCCCTACCATCCTCAAGCAAGCGTACAAGTTGAAGTCTCCAACCGGGAGATAAAGAGTATTTTATCAAAGAAAGTCAATGCCAACCGGACGGATTTGTCAAGAAAACTTGATGATGCTCTTCGGGCTTATAGAACGGCCTACAAAAGACCGATCGGGATGTCTTCATACCGGTTAGTGTTCGGTAAAGGCATGCCATCTTCTGGTAGAACTTGAGCATAAGGCCATGTGGGCTTTGAAGAATTTGAACCTTGAATGGGATGTCGCGGCAAATCTAAGGATGTCACAATTGAATGAGCTTGATGAATTCCGGTATCATGCCTACACAAGCTCGTCTCTTTACAAGGAGAAGATGAAGTACCTCCATGACAAGTACATCCACAATAAGGAATTTAAAGAGGGTGATCTTGTGCTATTGTTAAATTCCCGGTTACGGATGTTTCCGGGCAAGTTAAAGTCAAAATGGAGTGGCCCCTTTCCAGTGGTGAATGTAACCCCCTTTGGTGCTCTAGATTTGAAAAATAAGAAGGATGAGGTGTTTATAGTCAATGGGCACCACATTAAACATTAACTTGGCAAGGATGATGATGGCCACATTGTGGAGGTTCTTCATTTCAAATGATTGGTAATCTGCATCGTGTCGCGACGATAAATCAGGCACTTCTTGGGTGGCAACCCATGCATCTTTTTCTTTTTCTTGTTTTTCTTCTTTGTTAGATAGCATTGTTTTGTGCTAACTAGTTTTGAAGTGTATGCAGGAATGGGTGTGCATTGCAGGGTCTGTGCAAGATAAATTGGCTAAGTGTCACAAGAGTACGGACCGCACCAAAATTATGCGGACCGCACAATCACTCTACGGCCGCACAATTCTGTGTGCGGTCACACAACTGGAAGTTCAAAAATGCATGGTCCCTGAAGTTTGGCCTGTCAAATTTCCTTAACAAATTGCGGCCGCACAAAAAATTGTGCGGGCCGCAAAAATTTTACGGCTGCACTTATTCTTGTGCGGACCGCAGAAAGTCATTCTAGGTACAGGTAAGGAGTGCGGACCGCACTAAAAATTGTGTTGTCGCACTCAGGTATGTCCTGGGCCCGACGGGTCAACCTATAAATAGGGCTTTTCAAAACTTTTCACACTTTACACTCTCTGAAAGCTCAAGCTCTAAGAAAGCACAGTGCATACCCCATTAGCTCTAAATCTTCCCTCATTTCATCAAGTTAGATTCTCACCTGCATCATTCACTACTGGTATGTTCAATCCATGTTATATTTTTGTTCCTTCTTCTTAATTTGTGTTCTTGTTTTCTTTGATTAGTTAGTTATTTCTTTGTCTATAAATGTCAAATGTGCTTAATATGTGCTTCAAAATCACGTGGGTAGCCTTGTATGTGTTAATTAGGGACTAGGTAGACCACTAAGCTTGTCAATTTATGCAATCCATGTCTAAATTGTGAAAAATTGCATGAACCCTAGTTTACTGCCCGTGAAAATCAAAATTGTGCGGCCGCACACATTTTTGTGCGGTTTGCAGTCCTTTAACTTAGGGCTTCTATGCGCTTGAATTATGCGGACACTCAAAAATATGCGGTCCGCAGTGAAATTGTACGATCCGCAGCAAAATTGTGCGGTTTGCACTGATAAATGATCAAAGAGCCCAGCATTCTGAACCTGGGGCTGTGCGGCCGCACTCAAAATTGTGTGGTCCGCACTTTTGGTTGTGCGGCCGCACTCAAAATTGTGTGGTCCGCACTTTTGGTTGTGCGGCTGCACTCACTTTTGTGCGGTCCGCACTGTCTCTTCTATTTTTCCACAACTGGCCTGCAACTGTCATGCATATATCTGTGTCCTATGAACCTGAACTCTAACTGATTCATATTGTTATGAATTGCAGACGATGGTTAGATCACGTGGTGGAGGAGATACATCAAAAGGGAGGGCAGAACCCTCCCAAGGCCGAGGCCGAGGCAAGAGTAACCTACCACTTGCCATTCAGAGGACCATAGTCAAGAAACAAACCGCCAATAGAGTTCCTGAACCCTCCGATACCAGTGAATATCTCCCATCTGGGGAATCTTCTTAGGGTAACTCCGTGCAGGAACAGCCGGAAGCCCAATCACAACAAGTCTCGGGTAGATTCCACTTGGTAGATGAGTCATCTTCCCCTGCTAGTTCTTCTGATGGTTCGGAAGAGGGTAGCCCAGATTTTGAGCCATCTTCCTCACATGCCCCGGCTGCACTAATCAATATGGATGATGATGATGATATCCTGGATGATGGTAGAGGGGGTGATGCTACAGTGGGGGGTTTAGAGAGGTCGAGGAAAAGGGAGATGTGGGAAGACAGATTTGTCAGCTTGATTGCCTTCAACAGATTTAGAGAGTGGTGGCCCCAGAGATCACTTACTCTTGAGCGACAATTCTTGAAGAAGGATTTGGGCAAGCACAACCCAAATGTCCTCAGACATTTCCAGGAGAGAAAATGATGGAAATGGTTCACCCAAAGCGCCCTCAATGCAAATGAGCACTTGGTTAAAGAATTTTATGCCAATGTGGCTCACATTAAGAAGGGTACCAAGGTGACAAAAGTGCGAAATCTGAAAATCCGACTCGACTCCTGTGCTTTAAACTCTTATGTCGGATTTGAAGAAATGGAGGCAGCCCAATACTTGGAAAAGCTGGCTATGGGTGATGCAGCTCGCCCGTGGCTAGCTGAGATTTTGGCTATTCGAGGATCAACACTTCCGTGGCTTACAGAAGGGGTTCCCATAGTTCGTGCCACCCTAAATTTTGAAGCAAAAGGGTGGCAAACATTTCTGTGCAGCCGCATTGATCCGTGCCTAAATGAGAACAACTTCCCACTTCCCCGTACAGTCCTGATGGCTTCGATTATGGTTGGGTATCCGGTTAATGTTGGTGCCATCATGTCCACCAACATCACATTAGTTGTCCAGAAAGATGAAACATCATACCCGTACCCGAACTTCCTCACACAATACTTCAAAGATCAAAAGGTTGAGCCGAGGCAATATGATATAGAAGTAAAGGCCAAGAAGCCTTTCTCATGGTACCACCTGCAGGGTGCTAACAACCCGAAGTTCAAGGATAAGGTAACTACCTCCTCTAGCCAGTCTGAGGAGCCAGTGGTAGTAGTTACTGATTCAGCTGTTGAGCCTTGCACAGCAGTCGGTCCTTCCACCGGGACAGCAGCCATGCCACAATTGTCGTCTTCTAGACCACCAGCTTCATTATCAGTGCCGTTAGCAGTGCCAGCTTCATCTACTTATCCACAGACTGCGTTGTGAGTCTCCTAGACATTGGTGAGTCTCAACAACTGGATACAGGCAGCTACTTCAAAGCTGTCTGACATATCCAGTGCTGTTGCAGAATAGTCAGCAGCCCCAGCAGCACAACAGTTACCTTCGTCAGTAGAGGAAACATTGAAGAAGATTCTGGACAACCAGAAGACCATTATGGAGACTCTAGTGGCGCATGGGGAGGTCATTGAAGAGTTGGAAAGCAAACAAAGAAGATGTGGAAGTCTCAGGCATCGAAGAGGTCAGTGGACAAGTTGAGGAAAGTGGTTGCCAAAATTGCATAAGCCGGAGATCTACCACTGGACTTACTTGTGGAGGGAGCACCTTCAGCACCAGCAGTACCATAGGCATCACATATAGCAGTCGTCCAGTCTGAGGAGCCGGTTGCGACTGCCCACACCACTGAGGAGATGATCCAGATGCTCAGCAACCCTGTTGTCCCTCAGTCAAGTGATGATGAGATACAGCTAGAGGAGACAGGGGGTGTTGCAGATCCCATGTAGACTGAGAACACATAGGAAGTTATCTTAACTCTCTACCCTTCCCTCTTCTTATTTTTGTTAAGCATTGGGGACAATACCTATTTGGACTTGAGAAAGCTAAATTGGGCAAAATCACTCAAACTATCGAGAGGTATAGAGTGGGTAATTGCGTGTGATTGCTATATTATAACCCCGAACAATCAAACTTGTCCTAGAGTTTACAACCCATTAGGTAACCACCTAGGTGGAAGTAATGACCCTAGATCTTTTATCATTTGGCAAATAACCAAAACCAAAAAATATTGTCTTCTAGTTTTATAATTGCAATCAATAGTTTAAAGTAGAAGTAGAAACATCAAATAAGAATGTGGAAGTGTAATCTAAGGCATATCGTACAATTACACAAACATATACCTAATCCCAATTCTAAGCCCCTGAGGATTCGACCCCGACTTGCATTGGGTTTTATTATTGCTTCGACCGCCTCATTACCTATATTTGTGGTGTGAGTTTGGGCGATACCAGCCGCTACCATATTCTGGGATGAGAAACGAGCTATTTTTCGATTTAGCAATATAGAAATTACTCCTCTCCTAGAAGAAATAGGGGGTTTCACCAAGTTACCATGGGATAGTCCGGGACTGCTAGTACCATAGAATCGCACTCCCCGCAGTTTTCTAAAATTGTTGTGTTTTAAGAAGAATGATGAATTGCTCTGCCTAAAGAAATCATACATCCCTTTTAAGTTTCTTTACAAGCATTATGGGCATAGCAAGTCATATGATCTTCATCGTGATGAACTAGCCATTACTTCTTTGGGATGGGTGAATCATTGGGTTTATGTTTTCAGTGTCTGCTTCATGGGGTTGTTGATCTTTCCAATGAAAGGAGGAAGAATTCATACTCGCTTAGCCATGGTTGCCAGGACCTTAACAGATGGTATTGAAGGACAAACTTATACTATCATCCCAATGATCTTAGCTGAGATGTACCGTGCTCTAGATCGGTGCAAGCATGGGTTTGGACACTTTGAGGGTTGCAATCTATTGCTATAAGTCTGGCTGCTGGAAAACTTTCAGAAAGGTGAGTATCATCAACAGCTTCTACGAAGGCCACTGAATGACTACATAGCCAACCATCACCCAAAGAAAATGACGTTTATTCCAGACAGGTTTGCATAGCCTAGAAATACTGTAAGTTGGGTGTTTTTCTTCAGTAATCTGACAAACGAACAGGTGCATTTGATGTTTGAATGGTTTCCTAGTAGTAAGGTCATCATCAGATCAAAAGGGACTACTTACTTGGTCCTGATTGGGCTGTGAGGTATCTATCCTTACGCTCCCATAAGGGTAATGAAGAAAGCTGGAAGAAAACAAGTCATACCTCGAGTTTCCAACATGGTCCAGTACAAGGCAGATTTCAAGGGAGATGTCATCCCATTTAAGTTAGAAGCACAACACATGTGGAACCAAAAGACCATTGTGGAAGGCGAAACTATTGATCCTGACATGTATCACGCCCGCCATATGTACTACTATCTATCATGGTTAGAAGACAATGTAGCTGGGGACATCAAAATAGGAGTCAATCTAAAGGATAGGATCATAGATGAAGTGGCTGAGGCACGGGTGAAGTACAAGAGGCTACATAAAAGTGTGTTCGAGTATGAAGCCAAACATCTGGAGCAGCACAAAGTGAAAATGGAGGCGATAAGAGAATGGAAGGAGATTGCCACTAAGTCAACCGAAAGATTGGAATACCTAGAACAAGGACTGATGGAGCTAGAAGGGAAGATGAGAAAGAGACTTTCGGATTGTCAAGGCATGGACGACAATGAAGGAGGAAAGCTAGCAAAAGGTTACTTATTGCTAGATATGCGCGATCTGGGAAACATGATTGATGGGGTCAAAAGAGCCAAGCATAGAGAAGGTCCTTCAGGGAACAAGTAGATTAGGAGATGGTGTTTTTTTACTGCTTTCTAGCTTAGATTAGATTTTGATGTAATAAGGCTAAATGCCATTAGTAACTTTATTATATTATTGTCGGTTTAGTAAAATATTGTTTTGGCTCATTTTCGCATAAATGAAATTAAGCAAACGTTGGCACCAATTTTCTCCAAGTTTATGTGTCACTTAGGCCTACCTCAAGCACAATGAGGTCTCCAAATTAGGACGTGAATTATTGCATGACTTTGTAAAACATGTTTAAATATTGCGAACACTCTTTTATTTCACCTTACTGACTTGGTTACCTTTTGCTTTTTATTTCTTTCTGATTATTCCCATTCCCAAAGGTTGGTTCATGCATACTGGC
The DNA here is from genome assembly GCF_000390325.3 of Nicotiana tomentosiformis. Classification (NCBI taxonomy): domain Eukaryota; kingdom Viridiplantae; phylum Streptophyta; class Magnoliopsida; order Solanales; family Solanaceae; genus Nicotiana; species Nicotiana tomentosiformis. The sequence goes on from NC_090822.1 coordinate 44,209,137, forward strand.
ATCATCAGCATACTACACTAGATCTAGAGGTCCTCCACCTCCTCCTCCACCTAGCGACCCAAAAAGCAAAAGCAAGGGCAAAGGGGAAATGGATGATTTAAGTGGTATCCGGAAAGACAATGCTGTTGTGGCAGAAAATATTGAAACTTCAGATGGTAGAAGTACTCCGGGGCAGAACGAGTTGGTCTTACGTTTTGAGCAGAAAATCCTGGAACTACAGGGCGAGCTTGGGCAGGTCCGAAATTTGGCAAAACTTTCCCTTACTCTCAATGTTCCCGACATCAACCATCAAAACCCGACTACCCAAAACCAACACCACCACAAAACACACAAAACCAGAACCCACCACCCATGGCTCTAAATCCTCCTGCACCATATTAGTTTCATAATCCTGCACCACCCCAGAACCTTAACCCACCACCAGTGCAAACCCCTCAACAACATCACCATCATCTAATTCAATACCCGCAAACCACTACATATCTCACTCCCCAAAATGCACCACAACCTACTCCCGATCCCCAAAACTCGACCAACGATCACCCATATGCCCAAGTTCTAGGGACTCGTCAAAGCAATATGATATATGTAGAAACCTTACCACATACCCCGCAGCAAACCCTATACATACGTGAACCGACTGAGAAGGACCTGCTCATTAGAAACATGGTGGAGGAACTCAAGAAACTCACAGGGAGAGTCTAGAGTGTTGAAGGTGGTAAAGGCATTGAAGGTCTGAATTACGAAGATTTATGCATTCAGCCAGATGTGGAACTGCCAGAGGGTTACAAACCTCCAAAGTTTGAAATGTTCGATGGTACTGGTGATCCAAAGGTGCATCTAAGAAAATATTATGACAAGCTTATAGGAGTGGGTAAGAATGAACAAATCCACATGAAACTGTTCATGCGAAGCCTTTCAGAAGACGCTTTGTCTTGGTATATCAGTCAAAACCCAAAGAAGTGGGCTAATTGGGTAAGTATGGCATCAGATTTCATGGACAGATTCAGGTTCAACACGGAAAACGCGCTAGACATTTTCTACATTCAAAACCTCAAGAAGAAGCAGATGGAAACCTTCTGCGAGTATGCTACTCGTTGGAGATCAGAGGCCGCAAAGGTAAGGCCAGCACTTGAAGAACAACAAATGAACAAGTTCTTTGTTAGAGCACAAGATCCGTAATATAATGAATGGTTGATGGTCATCAAAAATCACTTGTTCTCAGACATCATCATGTAAGGGGAAGAATAGAAGAAGGAATCAAGAGTGGGATGGTAACTAATTTCGAGGCGCTGCAGGCCACGAATAAAGCTTTGCAATCATGAGGCATTTCAAAGAAGAAAGAATTGGGTGCCGCGATGGTAGCCCAAGGCCCTAAGTCTCCCCTCACAAACCAAAAACCTCCATACACATATCAACCCTCACCCCCAAAATACCAATACCCTGTCACCACCTACCATACCTACAACACTCAACCTGCATATTACCATTCACCTCCACCCGCCCGCCAAAGCTACCCAAAGACACATCTAAATTTCGACCACAGACCTCCTAGATAATACACCCTAATTGCTGAACCCATAGCCCAACTGTATGAAAGACTGAAGGCCACTAGTTACGTCACCCAGATTCCTGCTGTTGTTATGGAAAATCCTTCCCAATGGATCAACCCTAACAAAACATGTGCTTATCATTCAGGCATGAAGGGTCATACCATTGAGGAATGTCGCACGTTAAAAGACAAGATTCAGACACTGGTCGACACTAAGGTTATATAAGCAAAGGAAGCTGCACTGAACGTCCACAACAACCCTCTCTCAGATCAAAGAGTTGAGGGAGTGAACGTGATAGAAACTGATGAAGGGTGGGATCAGGAAGGGTCCATTGGACTTATTCGAGAGGGAGATGCTCCTAAAACATCTCCGGTCACCCTCACGCCAGTTGTGGTACAAACCCAGGTGCCATTTGAAGTTGAGGTAGCTACACCCTTCACTGTAATAATATCTCCCACACCATCTTACAAGCCTGATGTCGTCCCATGGGATTATGTTGCAGAAGCAAGAAGAAAGGGAAAAGCCAAAATGGAATAAACAGGTGTCGCACTAGGTATGACTAGAACTGGCAGAGTTTACACACCTGAGAATCTGGGGGGAACAAGCAAGGAAGCTGCACTTACGCTGCATGTTGTTGAGACAAGCACTGATGATCATTGGATGAAGATACAAGCAAGGGAATACTCTGTTGTTGACCACCTAAACAAGACTCCTACTTAAATATCTATCTTATCACTGTTGTTAAACTCAAACGCGCACAAGAATGCTTTGATGAAGGTGTTAAGTGAAGCTTATGTACCCACCGGCATCACTAGTATAGAGATGTCTAACATGGTCGGACATGTATTAGAGAGGGACAAAATCACTTTTCATGAAGATGAGTTACCACCAGAAGGACTGATTCACAACAAGGTGTTGCACATCACAGTGCAGCTCAAGGACAAGTTCATTGCCAGGGTCCTGATAGATGGAGGTTTTAGTCGGAACATATGTCCACTAATCACTCTGAAGATGTGAAGCATGAATGTGAAGGCATTTGATGGATCTCAAAGAGCCACTATCGGAGAAATCAACCTTGATCTACAGATGTGTCCGACTTGGTTTGATGTTGAGTTCCAAGTGCTGAATATATTAGCTACTTACAACCTATTATTGGGACGGCCATGGATACATGCAGCTGGGGTTATGGCTTCTACTCTGCACCAGGCTGTGAAGTTCGAGTGGAATCATAAGGAGGTGATCATTCATGGATATAGGAGAAACATCATTTACAACAATCAGATCGTTCCAGTCATCGAAAACAGTAGGGTGTTGGGCGGAGAAACATATCATCGCATTGAATGGGTTAACATAATTGAAAAGGACTGATTGTGGAGCAACAAGATAGAAAGCATATTGTTGTGGAAGGGATACGAAACATGCAAGGGTCTTGGTAAAAAGCTTCAGGGGATCACCAAACCCATACAACCACAGTATCATGGCACGACCTTTGGACTTGGGTATGAATATACCGTGAGAGAACATCAGGATTGGACACCACCATGGCGCGCCCCTTATTATCCGCTGGAACAACCCATACCACCTCTGTACCAGACATTTCATCAGGCTGACATAATGTGGGGATCTGAGGAAGATGAGATTTAAGCTGGCATGAGGAAGCAGTTTCTGGATGAAGAAGACATGGACATTAGTGTAATTTTTGAGGAGGTGGAGGAGGAGGAAAACCTTATCATTCAGACAATGGAAGAAGAAGTTGTTCTCAAGAATTGGACCGCTGCACTATCTCGGGCTCGCCGAGTTCCTGGGTAGCCTGGTAAATTAGCATGACTTATTTTCAAATTATTTTGAGCATTTAAGACATTTTTGAGTATTTTGTTTTGAAATAATTACTCAAGCCATTGAGTCATACTTGTTGAGATTTTAAAAGTTTCATTAATGCATTATTGATTTTCATATTTATTATTATCTTTCTACCTGTTTTCAGTATAATTATTACATATCCCGATGAACCTATGACTGTGACATGTAGTGAGACAACGCAACATAAAGACATTGATTCGGAATATCTAGAGGATGATGTAATACCTGAGGAAATTTTCAAAGAGGTAGAGAATTTTGAAAACAAACCGAAGTCTAATTTGGAGGAAACTGGGGCCGTTAACTTAGGGGATTCTGAAATAGTCAAGGAAATTCGCATAAGCATCCATCTATCACCGACAAAAAAGGAAGAGTATATCAGGTTTCTAAAAGAATATGAGGATATTTTTGCATGGTCCTACGATGATATGACTGGGTTGAGCACATCCATAGTAGCTCACAAGCTACCTACCAATCCCATGTGTCCACCGGTAAAACAGAAGCTCAGAAAGTTTTAGCCAGATATGAGTTTAAAGATAAAAGAGGAGGTCACTAAACAAATTAAAGCCAAGGTTCTCCGAGTGGTCAAATACCCGACCTGGTTAGCCAACATTGTGCCGGTTGCAAAGAAAGATGGGAAAATTAGAGTATGTGTTGATTACTGGGATCTGAATGGAGCAAGACCTAAGGATGATTTCCCGCTACCTAACATACACATATTGATTGACAACTGCACCAAGCATGAACTTCAATCCTTTGTGGATTGCTTCGCAGGATACCATTAGATTTAGATAGATGAAGAAGATGTCAAAAAGACCGCCTTTATCACACTATGGGGAATATATTATTACAAAATGATGTCGTTTGTTTTGAAGAACACTGGGGCCACCTACATGAGGGTCATGAAGACTATCTTCCACGAAATGATGCACAAGGAAATAGAGGTGTACATGGATGATGTTATCATCAAATCTAAAAGGAGTTTGGATCACATAGCTGTCCTGAAGAAATACTTTGATCGGCTTCGAAAATACAACTTGAAGTTGAACCCTGCAAAATGTGCCTTCGGAGTCCCTGCTGGAAAATTGTTAGGTTTCATCGTCAGGCACCGAGGTATTGAGCTAGACCCATCAAAAATAAAAGGTATCCAGGACTTGCCACCGCTAAAGAATAAGAAAGATGTGATGGGTTTTCTAGTGTGCCTCAATCATATAAGCCGTTTTATAGCACACTCAATGGTGATATGTGAGCCAATCTTCAAAATGCTGAGGAAAGATGATGGAACAAGCTGGACTGAAGAATGCCAGAAAGCCTTCGACAAAATCAAGGAGTATTTATCTAAACCATCCGTGTTGGTCCCACCAGAACCAGGAAGACCTCTACTGCTTTATTTGTCCATGTTGGATGGGGCCTTTGGTTGCGTTCTAGGACAACATGATGAAACTGGGAGGAAGGAGCATGCGATATATTATCTGAGTAAGAAGTTCACGCCTTACGAAGCCAGGTACTCTTTGTTGGAATGCACCTGTTGTGCTTTGACATGGATAGCCCAAAATTTGAGACATTATTTCTGTGCATACACTACATATCTCATAACAAGGATGGATCCGCTAAAATACATCTTTCAGAAGCCCATGCCTACGGGTAAGTTAGAAAGGTGGCAGATATTGCTGAGTGAGTACGACATCGTCTATGTAACTCAGAAGGCAGTCAAAGGGCAAGCATTGCTGATCATTTGGCAGAAAATCCCGTAGACGAAGAATACGAACCACTGAAGACGTATTTTCCCAACGAAGAGGTATCATTTGTAGGAGAAGATATTATCGAAGCATATGACCATTGGAGGATGTTCTTCGATGGAGCAACAAACTTCAAGGGAGTGGGCATCGGAGTTGTCTTAGTATCAGAAACCAGTCAACATTACCCAGTATCCGCAAAATGCAAATTCTCGTGCACCAACAATATGGCAGAATACGAGGCTTGCATCTTGGGACTCAGGTTAGCCGTCAACATGAACATTCATGAGTTGCTGGTAATCGGAGATTCATATCTATTGGTTCACCAGGTTCTAGGAGAATGGGCTACTCCGAATACCAAAATATTGCCATACTTGCATTGTGTACAAGAGCTGATCAAGAGGTTCACGAAAATAGAATTCAAGCATGTTCCAAGGATTCAGAATGAATTTGCAGATGCATTAGCCACCTTGTCTTCCATGATACAACATCCATACAAGGATTTCATCGACCCTATCCCAATAGGAATTCATAAGCAAGCCATCTTATTGTACTCATGTTGAAGAAGAGTTTGGAGGAAATCCGTGGTTCCATCACATCAAGGTTTACTTGGAAACGGGAGAATACCCAGAGAATGCTACACACACTCAGAAGCACACGCTCCGAAGATTGGCCAATCATTTCTTTTAAAGCTGAGGAATTCTCTATAGAAGGACTCCTGATTTGGGATTACTGCGATGTGTCGATGCCAAGGAGGCATCTAGATTGCTTGAAGAAATACATGGCAGAACTTGCGGACCTCACATGAATGGTTTCGTTTTGGCCAAGAATATATTAAGGGAAGGGTATTTCTATATGAATATGGAAACAGACTGCATCAAATATATTCAAAACTATCACCAATGCCAGATACACGCTGATATGATACGAGTGCCGCCCAACGAACTCACTACAACGAGTTCGCCCTTGCCTTTCTCTACTTGGGGCATGAATGTCATCGGACCAATTGAACCCGCTGCTTCCAATGGACACAAGTTCATTTTGGTGGCTATAGACTACTTCACAAAATGGGTTGAAGCAGCGTCCTATAAGGCTATGACTAAGAAGGTCGTAGCAGATTTTGTCCGGGATCGCATTGTTTGTCAATTTGGAGTCCCTCAGTCAATCATCACTGACAATGCCGCCAATCTCATCAGTTATCTGATGAAAGCCATGTGTGAAACATTCAAGATAAAGCATCAGAATTCTGTAGCATACAGGCCGCAAATGAATAGAGTCGTAGAAGCCTCCAATAAGAACATCAAGAAGATATTGAGGAAAATGGTGGACAACTACAAACAATGGCACGAAAAGCTACCATTTGCTTTACTCGGGTATCGAACCACAGTTCATACATCAACTGGGGAAACTCCCTATCTACTGGTTTATGGTACTGAAGTCGTTATTCCCGCCGAAGTGGAGATCCCTTCCTTAAGAATCATACAAGAAGCTGAGCTCAGCGACGCAGAATGGGTACGGAACCAGTATGAACAGCTAGCTCTCATTTATGGTAAAAGAATAATGCAATGTGTCACGGTCAACTCTACTAGAACAGAATGGCAAGATCTTTCAATAAAAAGGTTAGGTCAAGGAAATTGACACCGGGGCAACTGTGCTGAAACGGATCTTCCCACATCAGGATGAAGCAAAGGGGAAATTCTCACCCAACTAGTAAGGCCCTTACATGGTTCATCGAGTACTGATAGGACGAGCACTTATACTTGCAGATATGGATGGAGAGATATGGCCAAAACCTATCAATTCAGACGCAGTCAAGAGATATTATATTTAAGATTATGTTTGCACTTTCTATTTGATGTAACCTGAACTACGCTTGACCTGATTCCCATTTAAGAGGGGATACGTAGGCAGCCCTTTGGATTCGGTCACATCATAATAAAATCTTCATTCCCCCTATGTTCGAAAACTGGGGCAAGATCTCAAGCTCTCCCGATCTCATCATGTTTAGAATCGCCAAGGAATGTATCGCCAAAAGTATGCATTTAAACTGGGGCAGAATTTTGAGGAGGATCCTCAATATTCCGAGTTAAGGAGGTTGCAATGTCTCAAAAACGTGTCACAGTCGCCAATTCGTCAAAATTGTTTACTCTCAGGCATTATCATATATTTCAAGCAACTACAAATGATTTATCACAAATGCATATTTTCAAAATTTTTATTTTTTTACAATAGCCAGACGCTACTCGGGGTGACTCAAACAGGTGCTCAAGACAAGAGCAAAGGCAAAGCAAGGAATTGAGAGCGCGAACTAACCTTCCCCCCTCCAAACTCACGATTTTATTTTTGGATGCAGGCACGATGGACGTAACAAAAACATCCGCAAATATATACACACAACAAGATCCCTATCTTCACACTGTGACAAAAATCGCCAAACGCAAACGCATCAAGATAAGAAATACTTTGCCCTCTCGCATTCAATCATTACTCTTCTTGCATAGGGCTAAGCATTGCCCTCATCACCGCATAAGGCTAAACACTGTCTTTCTTGCATGAGCCTAAACACTGTCTCCATTATTTGCATGAGACTAAGCATTGTCTCCATTATTGCATAAGGCTAAGCATTTCATTTCCTTGCATGAGACTAAACACTTTCTCCATTCTTTGCATAAGACTAAGTATTGTCTCCTTTATTGCATAAGGCTAAGCATTGACTTTCATTGCGTTAGACTAAACACTGTCTCCATTCTTTGCATGAGACTAAGCATTGTCTCTATTATTGCATAAGGCTAAGCATTGCCTTTTCTTGCACGAGACTAAACATTGTCTCCATTCTTTGCATGAGACTAAGCACTGTCTCCATTATTGCATAAGGCTAAACACTTCCTTTCTTTGCATGAGACTAAGCACTGTCTCCATTCCTTGCATGAGGCTAAGCATTGCCTCCATTATAGCATAAGGCTAAGCATTGCATTTCCCTGCATGAGACTAAGCATTGTCTCCATTACTGCATAAGGCTAAACATTGCCATCCTTTATTGCATAAGGCTAAGAATTCTCTTTCCGCACATGAGATTAAGCCTTGTCTCCATTATTGCATAAGGCTAAACATTGCCTTCCTCGCATAATACTAAGCATTGTCTCTTCTTCTCTCACGAGGCTAAGCACTGCCTCCATTATTGCATAAGGCTAAGCATTGCCTTCCCTTGCATGAGACTAAACTCTATCTCCGCTACACTGCATAAGATTAAGCATTATCTCTTTTCTTCGCAACGGGCTAAGTGTTGCACTCATCTCATATAAGACTAAGCCTTGTATTGTCTCGTTTTAGCGAATGACTAAGCGTCACCTGTTTCCTTTATCAAGCTATCAATATTACCACATACTTCATTTCATGGGCTGAAACACCGCCACATTGTCTGAAGGCATCATAGTCCAAAGGCACCATCCTAATAGCCTGAAGACACAATGCCATGGCCTGAGGATCTCTCGGAATTGCACATCATTATTCAAAGGCGCCATAGTCCAGAGCCACCATTCTCATGGCCCGAGGTCATTATTTCATGGCCTGCTAATCCCTGATCAAATGCTTCATGGCCCAGGACATCATAGTCTAAGGACATCATCCTCATCGTCCAAAGACAACTCTCAAGGTCCGAAGGGAATTTGCATCATGTTTAAATTTTTGCAATAACCCATATATATTCGCATGCATCGTGTTTTATGTTTTGCAAGTAACTCGGGAGGTAACCGTTCTACAAACAAGAGCAATTCTCACTCTGGTTGTCATTTACAACGTTCACATCCTTCGATCACCTCAAATGTAACCGATGATCAGTAATTAATTACCTTTTGTTCTATAACCGTTCAAATACCTGCCTTGTAAATCTGTAACGTTCAATTTGCATTCATAACCCCACCTAAAATTATCTGTTACTCATGACACTATTCCACTCAAAAGATCCTTTTTCGAAACACACGACCAATCTTCTAACAATTCTGTCGGTTTCGTTCACTGTTGGATCCAGAACTACACACGGTCTGATTCCTGTAACACCAGGGATATGTAGGCAACTCAAGAACCAGGGTTCGGCCCCATTCTTTCAAAACACATCATTCCTCACTCACTTCGGACAAAATTATTCATCATTTTCTTTACCCGACAATTCTTTCATCATTCCCGGGGAAAAAGGGGCAGTTGTTGATACCCAATTTTGCCCTTATATTTGCAAATAATATATATATACTTTCAAAACATCTTTTTTGCATCATTACTCAATTTACAAGAGTCATACAAGTATTTTCTATAATCTTCCATAATTTTGAAAGCCTTAAAATTGATTTTGTTTTGCATTTAAATTATTTGAATATATATTAATTATCCCCTTTAAATAATTTTGTGATGATTTAATCACCCATATTTATTATTTACAACCACATATATGCTTTACAATATTTTATTCCATTTTATATAATTTCATTTGCATTTTTTGTGCTATTTACACATTTTTACGATTGTAGCCTATATTTTGCAACTAATTGCATTTTATCATTTTATTCAAAGTCAAAATAACTTTTTATATATTTACAACCTTCAGCTATTATTTTAAAATTCTTATTTGCTTAGATATTATTTTTTACACATATTTATCTATTTTTATTAATTTTGTTTTCCTTAATTCCTTTATTTTTTAAAGCTGGCCCAAACCAGGCCATGTTTCGGATTAATTGGCAGCCCAGACACCCCACCTTAGCCCAATAACGCCCTAGCCCAAACCAAATGACCCTCTTTTAAATAACCCGGTGCCATTTAAACAACTCGCCTCATTCCCTTTCGATCCTGGCTGTTGATCTCAAATGATCAATGACCCATACCCTACCTTTCCTTATATCCCATTAACCTAAGCCCTAGGGACATCCCCCCCCCAAATAGTTGCCTATGAAACCTCTCTATTTCATTCATCGTTGAGAAACCTTAGCCGCCATACCCTCAAATCATCTCCGAATCCGGCCCCAAAATGGAGTCAATCCATGAATCCCTTACCTTATGCGTTCTGTCATCTTGTTACTTATACAATTTTGGCATCACCTAGTACTCGCCTATTTTTGGCAAGTACCAGGCCCTGAGTTATGAACAATAGTCCTCAATCTTCGAGACTTAGATGATATTTCATCTATAATCACTCACTACCAGATTATATGGGTCCAATTTAACAAGATCCTCGGCCAATCTTTGATTTCCGTCTAACTAGTGTTTGAAATTTCAATTTGTTCCTTTACTCGTTCTATTATCGATTGCATGTGATTTTATTTCCTTATTTTTGTTTGATTAATTATTTTCTATGTTTGCTTGCTCGATTTCTACCACTATATAACCCCTCCCCAATTTCCCTTTTGGACAGACTTTAATCACCTTAAGAACTATTCTCTCACTCTTATTTATTCTGTACTGCTGTGAAATTGATCTCTCGGTCGGCTGAAAGCCAAGGCCACCGGATGTTGTTCACCTTCCTCCAGTGCAAGCATTGCTCGGAGTCTATTTTGAGGCTCCTGTGAACTCTGAAGCACTGGGGAGTTGAGGTTTTACTGGCCTTCAATAATCACAGCTATTCCTGAGATTTTCAAGTTCTTCATCCTTTGTTTAGTTTGCATGCAACTGGTTAGTTCCGTATACTCTCGCACTTCTACTTCTTTCTGTTCGTGTTTGTGTTATGTGCATTAGTGCTATTTGGATTTCCCTGAGTTAATTTCAATATTATGCCCCTTCGTATACAATTCTGTTTATTTTAGTACTACTCCGTAGTTCTTCTAGCTTCAATTCTATGCGAGTTCTGATTTAACTCACATGTGGATAGCTAAGTTGATTCATGATGCCTGCCCGATTCGTAATTGAAACCTGATTGATGGTTGTTGAACCTTGTTTTGATTTCTTGTACCAAAACCCCTATGAAATATGTTCTTGCTCAAATTTCTTTCTTCATGTTGAATCCTTTATGCATAATTTGCTATTTCTCTACAAGTCTATCTCAATACTTAGCCTAATATGCTAGCCTTAATGCATGCTCATTAGGTGTGTCCAACCTAAATAATTTCTAATTATTATGCTTATGAATAGTTGGTTACTTATACATGTTGCTTATTCTGATTTTGGTTCCTTGCCTTGTTCTGTACTATTGTGATAGCCAACTCATGCCCAGAATGTGTTCTAATTCTTGTTGATATATTCCTGCCCAACTTTTATCTTTCTGGAGTTCTACTATTAGCTATGACTTGTTCCCATGCTTTTTGTAACTCTATTGTGTGCTTTTCTTGACTTGCTCAATCCTGTGTTTTTCAGTATTAGTTAAGACTTTTAGAGTAAATCTCATAATCAACATTTTCGCCTATATGTGGCCAACTAGTACAAGGTTTGATGCTTGTCTGTCCTGTTGATTTGAAAATTGACATGTCTTCTGTAAACTTTAAGTTCTACTGGTATTGTAACTGATATTCAGCATGTTCAAGTTTTCTTATCTTCTACTAAGTGATTGCTCGATCATGAACCTGTTCTGTTATGTTGTTTTCACTAGGTCTTCATGTTAAAACTTTCATGTGAAGGCTATACTCTACTTATTCTTGTCTATGACTCTATTAGATTTCCATGTTTAAATCTTGTGTCTAAAGCTCTTTTAGGCTAATTCTGAATCAGTTTACTCTTAAAACTCTTTCGGAATAGTTCACTCTACTATGATGGTCAATCCTGTCACTTTAGCTTTGTTTCTGAGAATACAAGCATGAACCTGCCTTGTAAACTTTCCAGTATTTCATGTGATCTTGTCTATGTGCTTTGGTTAGAACTGTTGATTAGTTATATCTATAGGAGTTAAGTGTGAAAAGTTATTTAATTAATTCCACGAGTGGTCTGTCACCTTTATGGTTAAGTGTGGCATCTATTTGTCTAAGTAAGTTATTCGTTGGGCCTGGTGTTAGGCCATATGTGTTGTTGGACCTAGGTATTGGATTCAGGAAGATTCTACTGTCCTTATGAGCCTGAGATTTGGGTCTGTTGGTTTGTGAGGCTGCTGAAGGCCCAGAAATTCACTGGGTTATTTTATAGCGGGCATGTACTTGTTTCAGTCTGTATTTTATCATCTTTGAGTTTGTATTATTCCATCTTGGTCCTGTAATTTGTAATAACGCATAATTGGGGTGTTAATAAAATTGGGGAATGGGTGTTCTTTGTTCTTGCATAAAGGGTAGAGAATATGCCTATAGGTTCTACATGTTTTATTTGTTATCATGTTTAACTTGCTCTACTTCTGCACGCTAGTAGAAATCATGTCTCTAGGAATTTCACACACCTCACATAATTTGTCTAATACTCGTACACTATCTCAAACATGCTATTAATCGCCATACTTGATAATACTGTGCGTTTAGACAGCATGCCAATAGGACGTATATTATTTGCTTTTGCTAACCTAGATATCATGCCTATAGGACTTCAAATAATTAATTGATCAAATTGCTTCTATTACTTTTGGTGCACTGTCCATCTAGATATCATGACCATAGGACACTAATATCTTAATCAACTGCTTCTGTTGTTTTATTACACTTCCACCTAGATAGCATTCCTATAGGAATAATTATGTTAACAGTGAGTTCAAATACAAATTATTAGAAATCTTGCCTACAGAATACTGTTATTGGCCTAGAAAGCATATAGAATCAAACACTGGAAATTCCTAGTTTTAATAGCTTTCACTGACATTATGCAAACAACTTACAAATCATGCCTATAGGACAGTGTCACTCACCTGAGACGCCTATCTATAAAATCAGTGCTAATAATCCTGAGTCTGCAAATAGCTTACTGCCTCCTCGCCTAAGCCACTTAGAACAATAACGATGCATATACGATACTAGAATTCAGAATCACCTAGAAATCATGCCTATAGGACTCGGAGTCTCGATTCTAGAACTATGTACTGCCTAAATGACCCGCGTGCATTTATTGCGGAGGCTAACTTGGTCCTTTAATTTTCTCTATGTGGAGTCCTATCTGTTTTGAATGTCTCTTAGTTTTATCATTTTGAGCAGTCTAGGTGGAGTGTAGAACCATCCAAATAATAGGTCCAACGCCTCTTAAACCGTAGGTACAGGATGGGTAGTGCACGCATAGGATACAATTTATAATTGAATTAGAGCGCCTTTAGGTAACAACTTCAACATAGTAATTGGGTAGCAGAAAATGATAGTCTGTACCCGCTGAATAATATGAGCAACCCCTACCTTAAGGGAGTTGCAAAGTATTATTTATGTTGCACAGGGTGATCTTTTAGGCTAAAAAACATAGGACCCCCCCCCCCCCCCCCCATTTTCTTTATATACTTGTTATTTACATTTAGTCATTTCACATAGACCAATGTAGTTGCATCCTTGTGATCATTAAGATTTGTACCAATTCTCATGTGTTTTAGTAAGACTCTTCGACTTCTAAAATTCCCTTTGTTTATTTGATCACCTAGCCTAATCACATAATCTACGTAGTTTAAAATTCGGCTGGGACCCATAGTTATGGACCTCGAAGAGTGCCTAACACCTTCTCTTTGAGGTAATTTGAGCCCTTACCCTATCTTTGATGACACGGACTAGTCAAACAGAGTTATTTCTAAATAGGTGTCCTAACGCACCTCAAAAATCGTTAGGTGGCGACTCTTCCCTTTTAATACCTTCATTTAAAATAGTTGTCACACGTCGAAACCCGCTTTCATGAGAAAATGGGGCACGACACAAGTGTCATCATGGTAGAGGCTATTACAGTAGATCAATTCAGTCAGCACTTTTGGCCTCACGTGGTGCTTTAGCTAGACATGGGTTTCAGAGTACTCGTTCATGGCAGTCATCATTTAGTTTACCTGCCGCACGTGGTTCTTACACTAGTTATTCCAATCGTTCGGGACAGGCTCAATCCCCACAGCCCCGTTAGCAAAGAGCTAGCATTGAGTGTGGGGATTCAAGGCACATGATGAGGGATTTCCCTAGGCTTTGTATGAGCGTAACTCAGTAGGGCACCCAGACTATGATTCCTGCACTAGGTGCTACACCACATGTACAGCCAGCTAGAGGTGGAGGTCAGGCGGGTAGAGGTCATCTCAGAGCTGGAGGCCAGGATCGTTGTTATGCTTTTCCTGGTAGGCCTGAGGCGGTTGTGTCATATGCAGTCACTATAGGTATTGTCTTGATCTATCATGTAGATGATTCATTATTATTTGTTATGGGTTCTAATTATTCGTATGTGTTATCCTACTTTGTATCATATTTGGATATGCCTTATGGTTCTCTTGGTATTCCTATTTATATATCTATACCTGTCGGTGATTCTATTATGGTAGATCGCGTATATTATTCTTGTGTTGTTACTATTGGGGGTTATGAGACTAAGGTTGATCTTCTGTTGCTTAATATGGGTGATTTTGAGGTGGTTTTGGGTATACATTGGTTATCTTCGTACCATGTTATTCTTGATTTTCACGCTAAGATCAAGACGTTGTCTATGCCGGGGTTTCCAAGGTTGGAATGGAGGTGTTCTTTTGGTTATACTCCTAGTTGGGAGGTTTCATTTCTAAATGATCAAAGGATGGTTGAGAAAGGGTGTTTAGTGTATCTGACTTTGTTAGAGATGTTAGTGTTGATACTCCTAGGTTGATTCAGTCCCCGTAGTGAGAGAGTTTCCAGATGTGTTTTCTATAGACCTACCGAGCATACCACCCTATAGGGATATTGATTTTGGTATTGATTTGGTGTCAGGCACCCAACCCATATCTATCCCACCGTATCACATGGCTCAAGCTGAGTTGGAGGAATTGAATGAGTAGTTGTAGGAGTTGCTAGATCAGGGGTTCATCAAGCCAAGTGTTTCACCTTGGGGTGCACCGATGTTGTTTCTGAAGAAGAAGAAAAAGAAGAAGAAGAAGAAGAAGAAGAAGAAGAAGAAGAAGAAGAAGGATGGTTCCATGAGGAAGTGCATTGACTATAGGCAATTGAATGAGGTTACCATCAAGAACAAGTATCCATCGCCTCGCATTGATGATTTGTTTGATTTGCTTCAGGGTTCCAAGGTATTCTCAAAAATAGAATTGAGATTGGGTTATCTTTAGTTGAAGATTAAGGCTTCAAACGTTACTAATAAGGCCTTTAGGACTCACTATGGGCATTATGAGTTCTTGGTGATGCCTTTTGGTTTGCCTAATGCCCTAGCAGCATTCATGCAATTGATGATTGGTGTGTTCTAGACTTATTTGGATTCCTTTGTTACTGTATTCATTGATGATATCTTGATATAGTCCCGTGGTAGGGAGGAGCATGAGCAGTATTTGAGGATTGTGCTTCAGATTCTATGGGATAAGAAGTTATATGCTAAGTTCTTCAAGTGTGAGTTTTGGTTGGATTCAATTTAATTCTTGGGCCATGTGGTGTCTAGTGATGGGATCAAGGTAGATCTGGAGAAGATTGAGGCAGTTCAAAGTTGTCCAAACCATTTACCACTAAAGAGATCCGGAGTTTTCTAGGTTTTGTTGACTACTATTGTCGCTTTGTAGAAGGTTTCTCATCTATTTCAGCTCTATTGACCAAGTTGACTCATAAGGGAGTTCCATTAAGATTGTTTGACGAGTGCGAGGAGATCTTTCAGAAGCACAAGATTGCTTTGACTACAGATCCAGTTTTGGCTTTGCCTTTAGGATCAAGGATGTATACTGTCTATTGTGATGCTTCGGGTGTTGGCCTCGGGTGTGTTTTGTTGCAGGACAGTTGGGTGATCGCCTATGCGTCGCGCCAGTTGAAGCCCCATGAAAAGAACTATCTGGTGCATGATTTATGTCACAAACCAAACCAAAGGGCCGTGACGGGCACTCGGTGCCTTACTCAACCGAGTACCAACGTAACATATCTTTCTTATCGTACTATCAAGGGTAAATGATCTGGAAAGTCTATCATGAGATAACCAACATAAAATATAAGGTAACTTGATATAAGACGAGCCAACATGATATACAAACTTATACATGTGACATACGGGCCTATAAGGCCGACATGATCATTTGTACACTCAAACCATAGGCCGACAAGGCCATACAAGTATCCATATACATGACATATGTCTACAAGCCTCTAGGAGTACATAAACATCATAAAGGTAAATACAGGGCATCGCCATACCAATCAATACATGTCTAAATCATACTGACTAAATAGGCAACTCTGGAGGAAGTGGAGTGCCCAACACCTTCTGTTGAGCTGATAGCCTACTAGGAGGACTGTCAGCCTGTCTATCGGGACCTGCGAGCATGAAACGCAACATTTCCAAGCAAAAGGGACATCAATATGAATAAAATACCGAGTATGTAAGACAGAAAAGCATAAATAAGAATAGTAAGGCAGAGAGATAAAGAAGATATAACCTATAACATCTGAGTGCCTTTGAGGGCTACTGACATGAAATGCATGATAAATAAATATATATATATATATATATATATATATATATATATATATATATATATATATATATATATATATATATATACATAAACTTTTAAAAACATACGCTTCTGTGGGCATCATCATCATCATATCGTACCCGGCCGTAACAGGCTCAGTAAAAATATACCTGGCCATCATAAGGCTCGGTATAATCGTACCTGGCCACGTGGAGCTCGGTAAAACCCAACTGATTAGTGGTTGCACAATAGGTGTCATAGCCGACAGACTATAGCGCGGCTCGGTAGAGTAAAATAGATACATATATATAATGCATAATGGACTCATGGAATCACGTTCCAAAACCTTTCAGAGTGACGTAAGGTCGTTACAATTTCGATTAATGTTATGGACATCATACCATCAATATGAACCTCAATAGAATTCAAGCATCATACATACATGCTTAGAATAACTATATAAGGAAAGAACACATGGACAACCTTAGTTTCTAGGAGTAGATCCATTATGAAATAGCGTATCGTTTACGTTCATTTAACTTTAGATCATGCCAAAATAAAGAAAGAAGTGCCTTAATATACCTTTGAAATCTTCTCCCCAATCATCAACCAAGCTCAATATGATATTCTTACCTCTACAATGAGTAAACTGACTTTGTCGTCATCATATAAGTGTTGTAACTCTCATATTTCAAAACCAATATTCTACAAGAAAACAGAAAGCACCTCCGATATTTTTACTACATCTCATAAGTTACTAAAATATCCAAATATCCCAAACAACAACAATATAATTCACAATAAGTTCTCTTATTACTTCAACAACTATTTTGAGCGGCAAGCTCAATTTATAATTAACAAAATATAATTTAATCCAATTCCTTTTCCATGAATCTACCTACAACATCTATAACATCATACTTATTATTTCCATATCATGTTCAGCCCAAAACATCATAAGAATAATCTTCAAAAATAGTCCTCACACGCCTAGCACCTTAACCTTTATCGGCAACCTCTTGTTTTTCATGTTATCTTCTTCAATCAACTGAATTAGCACATAGATAAGCTTAACAACAACATCCACAACATAATCAAACTATTTATAACAATTTCCAGACACGAATATATATATATATATATATATATATATATATATATATATATATATATCCTCAACATAACCCACAAAAAAAGATAATGATTCCTTATGCCATGTCAGTTACTATCTTGTAGATTTTCACTCAAACAACTCAACCAACACATGATTAAATTTAACCATAACTAAGAAAATGATTTAATTACCTTAGGAAGTAGATAAAACTTGAAATACCAAGCTGGTATAGCTCACAACAACCCTCAATCACACCACAACACTATAGGAGTTGTATTTTCTTCTTGAATCAACTTTTGTGTTCAAGTTGGTGTGTAAATACTTGTATTTATCCTTGAAACTATAATATATAAGAGGTAGGTACTGATTCTTACCTTAATCAACAAGAACAACACGAAATCTGAGGTTACATCACTTGGAAGGATCCTCCAAAACAGTCACAAGATGAAGAACTACAATCTAGGAAGCACCACTGGATTTCTAGTGTTGGATTCATGTTTCTAGAACAATGGAGACTACTTTGAGAGCGTTTTGGGAGAGTATATGGTCTAGTTGGGTTGAAATATGACCCCAAATGAGCGTTGCCCTGATCTTTAAAGGTTGGCGAATCACCCACCGCCTAAGTGGGTCCCATGGGAGCTGCTTGCGCAGTCTCGCAAAAACGCAAATATCTCTCTACTCCGATGTCATATTGACAAACGGTTTAATGCGTAGGGAACTAGACTCGTAGAAATGCAATTTGATATGTGTATCATCCCGTAATTCTAAGTATATTGGGAGAAAAGCTTAGCTACATGTGACCTAATGTTCAACACATTATGAATGTAACTTGTGATGACCTTTGCCAACTTTTGTTCCACAACTCGCTTGACTTCAAAACGTAACACACGACTATCATACGACTAAAATAACTAATAACATAACCTCCTAATCATGCTAAGAACCCTAGTCTCACCCGTAAAGTACATGTTATAACATTCCAACCTTCTTGGTACTTGTTATTCATGATCTTAAATATTTGTAACTTCTAAGGTAACATGATTAACTTAATTTATGTACTTTCAATTATAATCTCATTTATGAGCTTGCATCAATTAACTTACGATGTACTCTCACGTACAAAAACATGGGGTGTAACATCATTCCCCCCTTAGAACATTCGTCCTCGAATGTTGACTGATGCACTTATCAGGCTCATAACCTATTGCTCTTATGAATACTTTAATAATGTCCTTTCCATCTAGGAAACTATTATGTGAATAAATCCAAAGGCTAGGGCATTCCGCCATTTAGCCTCTTTCTCACACCACGACTTGTGGTTGGAATTCTTCCATACTCATAACTATTACTACCTTCTGTCATGCAGTCTGTACGACTTTGTCCTTGTATATGCTCCTATGTGACTCTTCTCTCCTTTTTCCTCCAACTTTTAGCCAATCTCTAGGCCTCACTTTGTGACCATATACATAACTATGACAAGTTGTCCCTCTAGGCATCTATAGGTGTACTGAATTCCTTCGCTTGGTACTTTGTCGAACTTATGACTATTTCTATATCTTGTTTCATAGCCTTGGTTATCTATTCTTATGGCTTTACTACATCTAGGCAGGTTATATGATACCATAACACTTACTTTGGTTTATTGTTACCGAGGTCTGCTACCCAACTCCAGGTTACTCTCTTGCTGCTATATCCTATATATATATATAAGTCCTTTTATGTTTCCTCATTATTGTTTATCTTAAGAATGACAGCCTAATTTCATCTCATACTTTGTAACTTTTAGCCATCCATTATTGATTCACCTTAATGTTGATCCATAATCTACCATTGATAACTTGAAACCTCTTACATAATACATTGCCACTACGGCTTGCTTCACATCGGGTAACATTTGAAGTGATTTGCCTAATCCACCTAGGAACGATACTATACTTCAATAACCATATTTCATAACATCCCAACGTGATTCATCTTATAGGGGTATTCTAATTCCGTGCAATTCATGAAATCCCTTTTTTTAAAATCATTACTCAGTCAAAGTCCTAAGCATCATCCCCTTATTCTACTACTAGGGAAATATTCCATCTCTTCTAAATGCTCCTAGTCTTAGACTCCTTTGAGTTCATTCAGGCTATACTGAGCTTTCTATAACTTACGGAAACCGTCAGCTCTCTTGTTTTGATGGGATTAATTCTGAGGCCTTAACTATTTTTGTCACCTTCTCACCCACCTTTTCTTATCCATACTCTTATCTACCTAAAACCTTATCGCTCTACCATACTTTAGCTTGCGACCTACACATATCTATTTATACTACTCGCAACTTTCCATTAACTTGCTAGCACAATAGATTTCCTTTCGTGCCTTCTCAATTGTCTTTAAATGTGCAATTACTTTTCCTAGTCGTTCTGCCACTTTATGAATGAATACTTGGCATATCTTAGTGTCGACACATATTGGAATTCCATGGAACCCATATGGTCTCGAATATTACTTTTGAAGTTTTTCTTTTGCTTCTCGTTCATTACCTACGATAGGTGCCACTTTCTTATGGAGTGCATACAATATTGTGGTGAGACTGTTGTTATAAGACCATTTCTTCTTTAGGTCACTATACATAGGTTGAAGCCTTCTTCTTTACTTCCCCAGCTAGTCTTTTATGGTAGTACATAGTGGAGACCCTCTGACTCCCGCAAAGCTGCGAGCTTATTACATCGTATACCCGAAGGAATTTTTGATGCTCTTACTCACCTATAATTTTCCTTAGTTACTTAACTCCGTACCCTTGTGCTGTAGGGTTGCTTCTGAACTGAAATTTTGACTGTCTCCCCAGTGGCACTTTCTTTTAACACTTATATGGTACCTTTAACTACCCTAACTCCTATCTGGATATTTCTCAAGGTTCACGATGTCATATCTGCGAGACTGAATTCCCTATGTTGGGGTTTACTACGTTTATATTGCAGGGTCTGTTGATTTATCTATGTCCTTATAGTGCTTGCTTTAGGGAAGCGTCTTTCTGCATGACCTTTAAAGCTTATTCTTCTATTGTCCATTCTATTATTGTCGGACATGATCTCTGAAATTCTCACGATGTCGACAATTATCAAATCTTCCGATCCCTAATTCATGTTCAGTGTATGTTGTTCACTAGCCCATGTTGTTCACTAGCCCATATTAAATCTCAGGAGTAATAGAAATTAACATGGGCTAGTGAACAACATACACTGAACATGAATTAGGGATCGGAAGATTTGATAATAGAAAATGAGGATATGACTTTATGGCTTATACTTTTTTATTGTCTCAAAGCCTGTCATCACTTGTCTTTTCCTTCACTTGACTATAGACTCTGTCATCCTATAATATTTTGATTTACCTTTATCACTCATTTATCATATCTTACTCATAATACTTCATTTACTCTTTTCTTATTCTCCTTCTAATATTTTCGTCTATTACCTTATTATGAAATTTTCAACAAAATATTCTTTCGCTTTTAGCTCCCCTTGCGCCATCCACTAGCTTTTCGGCTTGCCTAACATTCTCTCTTTACTAGGGATGTGAGCCATACTAAGGTAAATATTTAATTCTTCTAGGATTCCAGTGCCTATCTTCTGAATTCTAAACATTCTAGTTCGGGAATGTCAGCTAACACTAACAATCCATCAACCATTTTGGGTTACTCTAACCCCAACTGGATCATGATATCTCATCCTTCTCTTAAGCTTGTCTGTTAGCTCCCATAAGGCATAATTGAGATGGGTGTTGTCGAGTGTATATATCTCTGTTACTATTGAAAGTAACTTAGAATGCTTATATTTTTCTGGCTGAATTGTAAATACTGATAATCTTCACTAACTGGGTACCTCGTAACCTTCTTCACCTAGTTTCTTTTACTTGTTGAAACTTGTATCTACCTTCTGAATCTCTTATTGATTTTTACCATATGGGTGGATATATATTCAGTCCTTAGAGCTCCTTATCAAGAAGCTTACACGTCTTAGTACACACATGATTTGCTAAAGACTTCACATTTACTCATCATAAGCATGATGCAAAATCGAGTTCCTCTGACTCAACTCTTCCACAGCCACATTCAATCTCTTACCAACTATCTTTCTGGATGTAGGTATCATTGTATTAAGAATAAAATAGAATTTAGGAGTTTGAATTCTTAACTGAGCTCTACCACACGATCCAGAGTAAGAAGAAAGAGTGACAGTCCTAAACGCCCTGTAGCCTTTTGCCTATAGGTGTGGTGCACAACACACCCATAAACAATTCTCTACTAGACTCGGCTTGTAGGCTCCCTAGGACAGAACTGCTCTGATACCAAGTTTGTCACAACCCAAACCGAAGGGCCGCGACGGGCACCTAGTGCCTTACTCAACCGAGTACCAACGTAATGTATCTTTCTTATCGTACTATCATTGGTAAATGAGCCGGAAAGGCCATCATGAGATAACCAAAATAAAACATAAGGGAATACTCGACATAGGACGGCCCGACATGATATACAAACTTATACATGTGACATACGGGCCTATAAGGCCGACATGATCATTTGTACACTTAAAACTTAGGCCGACAAGGCCATACAAGTATCCATATACATGACATCTGTCTATAAGCCTCTAAGAGTACATAAACATCATAAAGGTCAGAACAGTGCCCCGCCATACCAATCAATACATGACCAAATCATACCGACCAAATAGGCGACTCTGGAGCAAGTAGAGTGCACCAACACCTTCCGCTAAGCTGATAGCCTAATAGAAGGACTGTCAACCTGTCTATCGGGACCTGCGGGCATGAAGCGCAGTGTCCCCATGCAAAAGGGATGTCAATATGAATAAAGTACTGAGTATGTAAGTTAGGAAAACATAAATAAGAATAGTAAGGCAAAGAGAGATAGAGAAGATACAACATGTAACATCGGAGTGCCTCTGAGGGCTACTGACATAAAATGCATGATACATATATATATACATAAACTTTCAAAAACAAATGCCTCTGTGGGCATCATCATTATCATATAGTACCCGGCCATAATAGGCTTTGTAAAAATGTACCCGACCATCATAAGGCTCGATAGCATCGCACCCGGCCACGTGGAGCTCGGTAAAATCCAATTGATCAATGATTGTACAATAGGTGTCGTACCCGACTGACAGTAAAATAGATACATATATATAATGCATGTTTGACTCATGGAATCACATTCTAAACCTTTCGGAGTGACATAAGGTCGTTGCACTTTCGGTTAATGTTATGGACATCATACCATAAATATGAACCTTAATAGAATTCAAGCATAATACATACATGCTTAGAATAACTATATAAGGAAAGAACAACATGGACAGCCTTAGTTTCTAGGAGTAGATCCATTATGAAATAGCATATCATTTACATTCATTATGCATTAGATCATGCCAAAAGAAAGAAGGAAGTGCCTTAACATACCTTTGCAATCTTCTCTCCAATCTTCAACCAAGATCAATATGATCTTCTTACGTCTACTATGAGTAAACCGACTTTGTCGTCTTCATATAAGCATTGTAACTCTCATATTTCAATACCAATATTCTGCAAGAAACCGGGCGGCACCTCCCCTATTCACAATAAGCTCTCTGATTACTTCAACAAATATTTTGAGCGGCAAGCTCGATTTACAATTAACAAAATATAATTTAATCCAATTCCTTTTCCATGAATCTGCCTACAATATCTATAACATCATACTTATGCTTACCATATAATTTTCAGCCCAAAACATCATAAGAATAATCTTTAAAGATAGTCCACACGCCTAGCACCTTAACCTTTATCGCAACCTCTTGTTTTTCATGTTATCTTCTTCAATAAACTGAATTAGCACATAGATAAGCTTAACTACATCAGCCACAACAAAATCAAACTATTTATAACAATTTCCAGCCACAACAAACTATATATATAGCCTCAACACGGCCCACAAAAAAAGATAATAATTCCTTATGCCATGTCAATTACTATCTTGTAGATTTTTACTCAACCAACACATGATTAACCTTAAGCAAAACCAAGAACATGATTTAATTATCTTAAGCAGTAGATAGAACTTGAAATACCCAGCTGTTATAGCTCACAACAGCCCTCAATCACACCACAAAACTATAGGAGTCGTATTCTCTTCTTGAATCAACGTTTGTGTTCAAGTTAGTGTGTAAACACTTGTATTTCTCCTTAAAACTCTAATATATATAAGGGAGCGAAGGATTATTACCTTAATAAACAAGAACAATATGAAATCTGAGGTAACATCACTTTGAAGGATCGTCCAAAATAGCCTCAAGGTGAAGAACTGTACCATGGGATTTCTAGCGTTGGATTCATGTTTTTATCTTTGGTTTTCACTCAAGAATCATGGAGACTACTTTGAGAGTTTTTTGGGAGATTATATGGTCTGTTTTGGTCTAAATATTACCCCAAATGGGCCCAGCCCTGATCTTTAAAGGTTGGAGAATCACCCACCGCCTAAGTGGGTCCCATGGGAGCTGCTTCCGCAGTCTTGCAAAAATGTGAATATCTATCTACTCTGACATCGTATTGAAAAACGGTTTAATACATTGGACACTACAATGGTAGAACTTCTATTTTGTATGTGGATAATCCCATAATTCCAAGTATATTGGTAGAAAAGCTCAACTACATTTGACCTAATTTTCAGCACATTATGAATGTAACTTATGATGACCTTTGCCAAATTTGTTTCCACAACTCGCTTGACTTAAAATATAACACACGACAATCATACAACTAAACTCATAACATAAACACCTTATCATGTTAAGCACCCGAGTCTCACCCCAAAAGTACATGTTTTAACATTCCAAACTTGTCGACTTTTGACGAAACATATTTTCTTCAATTCGTTTAGCTTCTAAGCTTTCCAACCCTCTTGGTACTTGTTATTCATGATCTTAAATATTTATAACCTCCAAGGTAATATTATTAACATACTTTATATACTTTCAAATATAATCTCATTTCTGAGCTTACATCAATTAACTTACGACGTACTCTCACGTACGAAAGTATGGGGTGTAACAATTCAGAGTTGGCAGCTATTGTTCACGAACTCAAGATTTGGAGGCACTACTTATATTGTGTATCGTGTGAGGTTTACACTGATTATTGGAGTCTTTAGCATTTGTTTAAACATAAAGATTTGAATTTGAGACAGTAGAGGTGGTTGGAATTATTGAAGGATTATTATATCACTATATTGTATCATATGGGTAAGGCAAATGTGGTAGCAGATTCCTTGAGTAGGAAGGCCGAGAGCATGATTATTTCGCATTTATTCCAGCTGTGGAGAGGCCTTTGGCTATGGATGTTCAGGCCTTAGCCAATCGATTTATGCGATTGGATATTTTAGATCCTACTAGAGTCCTTGCTTGTGTTGTTGTGTAGTTGTCCTTGTTTAAGCATATTAAGGCTCGACAGTATGATGATCTACACTTGGTAGTACTTCAGTACACGATGTAGTGACGTAGTGATAAAAAGGTGGTTATTGGGGATAATGGTATTATGCTACTTCGGGGTCGGATTTGTGTTCCTAATGTTGATGTCTTGATAGAGTTGATTATAGAGGAGGCTCATAGTTCACCGTATTCTATTCACACAATTGCTACAAAGATGTATCATGACTCGAAGCAGCATTATTGGTGGAGAAGGATGAAGAAGGATATTGTTGTGCATGTTTCACGGTGTTTGAATTGTCAACGGGTGAAGTATGAGCATCAGAAACTAGGTGGTGTGCTTTAGAAGATTGATATATCGGAGTGGAAGTGGGAGCGGTGGACTTTGTGGTAGGTTTGCCATGGACTTTGAGGAAGTATGATGCCATTTGAGTAATTGTTGATTGGTTGACCAAGTCGGTGCATTTCATTCCGGTTATGACTTCTTACACATCAAAGAAATTGGCTCGGATCTACATAAGAGAGATTGTTCGCTTGCATGGTGTACCCATCTCTATCATTTCTGACTGCGACACTTAGTTTACATAGCACTTTTGGAGGGACATTCAAACTGAGTGGACACACGGGTGGAGCTCAGCACTACATATCACCCTCAGATGGACAGGCAGTCCAAGCGGACCATTCTGATCCTCGAGAATATGTTAAGGGCATGCATTTTATATTTTGGAAGCCAGTGGAGTTAGTTTCTACTGTTAACGGTATTGTTTTACAAAAAAAACTACCAGTCTAGTATCAAGATGTCTCTGTATAAGGCCTTATATGGGAGGCGATGTTGTTCTCTGGTTGGTTGGTTTGAGCCCAGTGATGCTAGGTTTCTAGGCACTGATTTAGTTCGTGATGCTTCATAAAAGATGAAGGTGATTCAGGAGAGGCTTCGCACAGCTCAGTCCAGATAGAAGAGTTATGCGGACAAGAAGATTCACGATGCGGCATTTATGGATGGTGAGAAAGTTCTTCTTAGAGTTTTGCTTATGAAGGGTGTAACGAGGTTTAGGAAAAAGGAAAAGCTAAGCCCGAGGTTTATTGGTCCATTTAAGGTATTGGAGAGAGTTGAAGAAGTTGTTTATAGACATTCTTTGCCTCCTAGTATTTTGAGAGTTCATCCGGTATTCCATATTTCTATGCTTCAGAAGTATCATGAAGATAAGTTGCATATTTTGGACTTCAACACAGTGTAGTTGGATGAGAATCTGGCTTATGAGGATGAGCCTGCGGCCATTTTAAATAGACAGGTTTAGAAGCTCAGGTCTAAGGAAATCGCATCGGCAAAGGTGCTTTAGAGAAGACATCTGAGCTTGAAGGCTACTTGGGAGACCGATTCAGATATGCAGAGCAGATATCCACATCTTTTTAGCAGTTCAGGTACATTTCTAAACTTGTTCGAGGATGAAGATGTGTTTAAGAGGTGGAATGTAACAACATGATCAGTCGTTTTGAGTGTTTAAACCCCTTTCCCCTTATTTGATACTTCCCGTATGTATATTTTAATGTTTTGTGACTTGGAGGGATGGGTGGTTTGGTCTTCACGGGGTTTGAGAGTGAGTAGAAATACTTAGTTTCATTTTGGAAGCCTTAAATTGAAAGAAATGACAAAGGTTTAATTTTTGGGCTTAAGCGTATGTTCGTATTTAGTTTTGGATGTTCCTATAGGATTCTGAGCCGATTTGCCGAAGGTTGGCAATTTGATGAATTGGAGAGTTCTTAAGTTTGATTGATAGTTGACTTTGATGATATCGAGCTTCGATTGTTGTTTCGAAACTTGAGATAGGTTTATTTTGTTGTATGAAACTTGTGTGCAAAATTTGATGGCTGATCCGGAGTAGTTAAGCATGAATCAGATGATTGGTTGGAAGTTTATAAGTTCTTAAACTTAAGAGAAGTGCAACTTGTGGTTTGATTCTAGATTCATATATGTGATGGTGTCATACGTGTTTGGAGGCTTTGGATAGGTCTGGTTAGTATTTATGAACTTTTTGGTATACTTGGACGGGTCCCAGGTAGCCCGAGTGAGTTTCGGACCATCCGGGACAATGTTTGGATTGGTAGATTTTTCTGATGTCCAGTGTTCAACGCGTCTGCGAGGGGAGTTTCGCATTCGCGATGAAGGATTTGGGCTGGAGGAGAATTGCTCTCTCCATTCGCGATGGGGCAGTCGCATTCGCAAAAAAGGAGATGGAAGCTGGGAGAAAGCCGTCGTGTTTGCTAAGGCTTGGTCGCGTTTGCAAAGGCTTGGTCGTGTTGGTGGAGAAGGTTGACAGGTAAGCCATCGCGTTTGCGGGGTCTGTGTCGCGTTCGCCTAGGTGGATCAGGCAGTGCATCACGATCACGAGGGGTCTTCCGTGATCGCAAATACGAGAATTTTGGCAGAAGCAATTTTATGCCTCACAAAAGTGAGGCATGGACCACGTTCGTGAAGAGTACCCCTGGGCAGACTATTTTAAGTTGTTATTTTGAGATTTTAGCCCATTCTCTTATATTTTAAACCCTACACTTGGAGAAGAGGCGATTTTGCGTTGAGATTACAAGTCCAAGGGTAAGTGATTAGTAGTCATTTTTTGTATTATTTCAAGAATCTATATGGAGTATTAACAACAAAAATATGGAATATTTACGTGAAATTTGGGGGTTTTACCGACAATCCAACAGAGTGAAAATTAAAGTTTTGAGCCATGATTTGAACTTGGATTTGAAAACTAAATATATATTTGGACACGTGGGGTTATGGGTAAACGAGATCTACCTCTAGACTCGAGTTTTGACCATGTAGGCCCGGGGTTGACTTTGTTGACTTTTTAGAAATTGATTAAATATTGAAGCTTTATTATTTGAAATAAATTCCCGTGATGTTGTTTAACATTATTGAGTACTATTTGTCAAGATTCAAGCCGGTTGGAGATGATTTCTAAAGGAAAGATAATTTTGAAAGATAGATTTGGCTTGTTATGGTATATATCTTACCTAACCTTGTTTGTGAGGGCATAACCCTTGGGATATGACCTTATTTGTCTAATTAGTATGTGTAAGAAGCGTCATAAATGTATTACACTTTGTTTGGATTGTATGCTTTCTATGATTCATGCTTAATCATTTGTATGACTAAGTGAGCTTATCTTATCATGCTAGTGATCATGCTTAGGATTATTATCTCTTAATTGGCCAAGATGGGCTATTTGTGAAATGCTTGCTATAATTGATCTGGTCGTAGTCATGCTTCACATCTAGAGCACACATCCGCACTTTATAATTTTTGCCCTTGTGCACCTTATTAAGTAATTGTGAGCATATGTCTCTTTTATGATGAAATGATATTTTGGATTGTTATAATTATGGCACATATGGACATATTGAGCATATTGATTTGGAAATGGCATGAGGTCTCTCATGTGCAGTTATTATGGTATTGTTATGGTGGAACGAGGTTTTTGTCATGCATTTATGATAATATTGTTACTATTTTGTATGAGTAATATACCGCGCAGCATGTGGATGTGGATCCAACCCCTTAGGGTCGCTCTTTTATGTTTCTCTCTTGATGGCATACATATAAACTGTGATAAATTGAATGATTTTGGTTATTTCTAATATAGAATCTGATGATGGTGAGTTATGAGCATAAAGGTGAAAGCTTTGACCATGCAAATAAATCCTTTATGCCTTGTTATGCATTCTATGTGCTTTCTATGTTGAATTCAAACATGCTACTCGATGCCTCTGTTATAAGTTGTTGACTCGTTAGTCAAGATTAAATTATCCATGTTGAATTGATATCTCTTGATATGAAATTTGATGATATTGCATTTTGTGTTATATTCTTGTTGCAAATCATTATAAATTTCATAGGTTTATTTGATTAGTGAGTATCACATGGCTTAATACTCATTACTACTTTACCGAGTTTAGTCTTGATACTTACTGAGTACACGTTGTCCCGTACACATACTACGCTTCTGCATATTTTGTGCAGATTCGGGAATTTGCAGTAGCAAACCTCTTGAGTGAGTCTTATTGCTGACAGAGAGCATTCAAGGTAATGTTGCATGATTACTGCAGATCCTTGGAGTCACCTTCCCCTATCTTTCATATTGTTATTTATTGTACTATTTAGATATTTCTTTCGACTTAGTTTTAAAGTTCATGACTATGTACTACCTGGTTTTGAGGAATTTAATATTGTGACACTTATATATATCATATGTTGTTGAGGATTTATTCTGTTATTTATGCTACTTCACTCATATTATATCTTATTTTGTTGGCTTGTATCTATATTGCATATTGGCTTACCTAATCTTGGAGGTTAGGTGCCATCATGATCTTTAGTGAGATTTTAGATCGTGATATTATGGGTGAAATTCAAGCTAAAAATGCTAATTATTACACCAAATCATCATTGGAACATAGATATTTCAAGAAATTCTTCAAGAACCCAAAGAGGAGAAAAGAGTTATGGTTTCTTGACAAAGGTAATCCAACTATACCAAACTCTTTATTAGTGTATAAAAAGTTGTAGATGATGATGTTGAGTTGAGAGTATCATTCCAACAAGTTATTGAGTAAACCCTAATAGCTAGTGTTCTTGAATTTAATGGATATTTGGGGCAGATAGTGAATTCTGTCTGTTTGGTGGTATATGAGTTAATTGATATTATTCATGGTCTTGAAAGCAATTCAACTATCTTATATTGTTTTGTCGAGTATAACATGAGAAAGAGATGAAGATTTGGATTAACCAAGGCTTATGACCACTTTGTGTTTATGACTTGAATTGAGTAATAATTGCTAAAATATTAATTGATTGAAAATGATTGCTTACATGTAAATTGTAAGTTGGTTGGTTATATTGGAACCTTGGGGGCAAGATTTGGAAGACGATTTGAGGTACGTTGAAACTTACTAGCCTCGAAGCTTTTCTCCAAATTCATATTGTAAATTTATTTTAAAACTAATTCTAAATATTAGTCCTAGCTTGTGGGGACGAGCAGGTTGGGATTTCACTATTCCTTGCATCGTAAAATGTTTAAATACTATTGCTATTATTTTCTTTAAATGTAAAATTATTTTAGTTTCTAGGAGGAATAACAATTGTAGTATTTTGTTAAATGAAAATACATGATTTGTGATATGTTTTATAATTAATTATTCACAAGCGATTGGTTTGGCTATGAAAATCATAAATGGTAAATGCAAATATTTTGGGAGTTATTAGTGGAGACCGTCGAAATTGGTTCGAATTTTGAGTTTGTTATCATGGAACTATACATACCGTTGTAGGGACACATTCCAAGGCTAAGCCGAGGTTTGTAGGATAAAATTTTCAATTGTGAGGGTAAATGATCATTACTTAAAGTGATGAGTTTAAGCCGACTTGTACGGTACTAAGGAAAGCCCGGATAAAGTAGGGTCAAATAATTATTTCTAGGTTGATTACCTAGTATTGTTCTATTAGATCGGTATCCATATAGTGCTTCCAATTAAAGGTAAAAGCTCACATGATTTTTTATTAAGCTTAATGCTAAAGGAAGACTTTGAAATATTTTATATTATTATTTTATTTTATTATCTAAGTGTAAATTGATATAATATTTCTTTTTTATATTAATTATTTAAGTGTAAATTGTCCCACTTCTTTTGGTGAAATGGTTTATGATTTGTACTAGGCATGTGGAGGTTAGCCTCGTCGGCCAACTTTTCATTTATCTGTTTTAGGGACAGGACCTGTGCAGCTTGAGCCTTGTAGATAGGATTGCTCCACATTCTCTGTTACTACTTTTTTATGAGACTTCACACTTGTGTTCGTAGATGACTTTACTACTATTATTTTGAGTCACTGGGCATATATCGGATGACTATTTGATTTCTTATAAAGATTTCATAAAGAGTGGTAATATTTATTTCGGGTTGTAATTCTATGGTTACTCATATGGCATGCAGGAATGGAACTCCTTTTCCTTATTTTCATATAAATGAAAGGATGGACTTAAAGATGATATTTGCGTATCTCTTTATTGATTAATTATTTAGATTTTAAAAATGCTTTTGCATGCATCTATTTTATTATGCTAATATACCACTAGGTTGATTGCCTAGTGGCTAATTTTATAAGTAATTCAAAACAAAACAACATCTAAGTTTGTACAATATGAAGGAAGCTAAAACTAGTACTGATGCTAGTGCTAAAATGTAAAACTAACTTAGAGTACATCTGCATGCATCTATTAAGCATACAGATGTGTAATACTATTATATGGGTTGGTTCACTCGGGTAGGGTGCCGGTCACATAGTTTTGGGGTGTGAAGAACTTGGTATCAGAAGACTAAATTCTAATTCGAGTACTAGAAATTCTATTAAATCGTATCTATTAGAGTTCTCCTTATCCGTATGTTGTGCATCACACTTATATCGGGAAGGCTACATTGATATTATAGGATTATCTCATTATTTCTTCTTATTCTAGAATGATGCAATAGAGCTTGAATCTAAGGGAGTTACTTAACTCGTGCGCTATCTCAATTTGGAGAATATGGTGAACACACGTGGTAGTAATATGAATCTAGAAGCTGCTCCTACACCCGATGCGGCTTCGGGAGGGGTTGCCTCTAGACCTAGGGGACGACCTTCGAAGTTTGTAAGGGAACAAACTGTGCCAATTCTAATGGCTCCAAGGATGGTTCAAGATCTTGACAAAAAGGTTGATGAGGCAACTGCTCCACCTCCAGAGCCAAATCGCTCGGAGAAGACACTAACTCATATGAAGAAAGCTATGGATACTTTTGCTGACCTCATGGTTGTGCAGACCCTACAGAATCTTCAAGTGTGTATTCAGTCACTCTAACAAGGAGGATGAGTGTACCAGTGGTTGAGGACATGGCACAGTTGGCTATGAATTATTTGAGACTTGAGCTACCCATGTTCACCGGTACAGATCCCACAGCAGATCCTTAGGATTTCCTGGAGAAAGTTGAGAAGGCTACAACCCTACTAGGGGGTGAAGGATCATCAAGTTGTCAGGTTGGTGGCCTATCATATAAAAGACATTGTCGACCTCTGGTTTAAGGGGTAGAGAAGAGTCGACTGGAGGATGCACCTCCAATGACTTGGGCAGAGTTCAAGAAAATGTTCATTGAGAAGCGATTATTGCCAAGGGTGAGAGCCGCCCTTGCGGTATTTTTTAAGACTTTGAGTCAAGACATTATGTTTGTAATGGAGTACAACATTAAGTTTGAGAAGTTGCCTCGTTATGCTCCTTACCTCATCCCTATGGATGATGACAAGATTAAGCGTTTTGCTCGTGGTTTGATACCGGCATCAAAAAAGATACAAATAGTAGGAGGAGAAACACCAACATTGTCGGCTTTGTTGACTTGGTAATGGATCTCGAGATGATTCATCATGAAGAAAGGACCAATAGAGAGCAAAACAAGAAGGGTCACACTTTTGGTACTTTCAACATAGTGCCCAGCTCCAGGAAGGGTAAGAGTAGTAGGGGGCCATCTAGTCTACCCCAATCCATAGTGCAGATCGCTTTTAGTAGCCTTCTAGTTGTGCGTAGTTTGAGGCATGTAAGTTAGAACATACTAGCGCAGACTAACCACATGCCTACTCAATAATCTCATAGTAGTGTTGGTTCATTCCCTACGCATTCTGCTATTTAGGGGTCATGTTATGAGTGTGGTCAGATAGGCCATATGAAGAAGTTTTTCCCCAACGAGCAACAGGGTTCGAGATCTCAGCATATACCTTCCATGGCTACTACTTCGGTTGCACTACCCCCACCTAGGGGTAATTGGTCCCATAGTGGGTGTAGTGCGAGGATGGTTCCATAGACAAATTCTATTTCTCAGGGGACCCATCCCCATTTCTATATCATGCCTACTTAGCGTACCATAGAGGATTTAGATGTTGTGGTCATAGGTATACTTACTGTTTGTGCTCTTGATGCTTATACTCATATGGAACCTATATCTACATATTCCCATGCTACTTCGTATTTCGCTTTGGATTTTAAGATTAAACCAGAACTATTACTTGAACCATCCTCTGTGTCAACTCCGATTGGAGATTCTTTTATTACTTCCCATGTCTATAGGAGTTGTGTGGTGGTAATTCAAGATCGAGAGACTAGGTAGATCTTATCGAGCTAGAAATGGTTGACTTTGTCATAATCATGGGGATGGATTAGTTTTACAAGTGTTACGCCCTTCTTGATTGACATGCTAAAGTGGTCAAGTTTGACTTTCCTAATGAGTCAGTTTGTGAATAGAATGGTAATATTATGGAGCCCCGGGGTATGTTTATTTCATACTTTAAGGCAAAGCAGATGATCACAAAGGAATTTTTTTTATCATTTAGTCAAAGCCACTGACACAACTGCTGATGTGCTAAGCATCTAGTCTGTACCAGTTGTTAATGAGTTTTTGGATGTCTTTCTCAATGAATTTCCAAGTATTCCACCAAATCAGGTTATTGATTTCAGGATAGATGTAGTGTGGGACACTCAACCAATATATATTCCCCCGTACCGAATAGCCCTGGCTGAGTTGAGAGAATTAAAGGATCAGTTGAATGATTTACTCGATAAAGGTTTCATTGAACCTAGTGTAACACATCGGGATGCGCGAGTGTTATTTGTAAAAATGAAAGATGGATCTTTGAGTGTCATGACCCAACTCCCACCGGAACTGCGACGACCCCTAACACTACTTGCTAGGCAAGCTAACAGTCACACAATAACTATGAATTTGATAAAATAAGGTTTAATAAACTCAACAGCGGAAATATCATAAAATAACTAAGAAAGCAACAACAATACTACTACAACCATCCCAATGATCTGGTGTAAATGAGCACATGAGCACTACTAAATAACTGAATACATGGCCAAATCCTCAATACCATTATTTGAACAATAGGACAGTAACAATGAAAATAAATTAATAAGAACTTCAAGGTCTGCGGGCGACATAGCAGCTATCTCGTAGTCTCCCAAAGGCTGGTAGCAACTCAACTCTAGTAATCACCTCGTCCAAAAGTACCTGGATCTACACACGAAGTCCAGAGTATAGTATGAGTATAACCGACCCGATATACTCAATAAGTAACAAGTCTAACCATGGACTGAAACATGTGACAAGCTCAGAAGAAACAGTCGGAGACCAATAACAATAACCAGTAACAGCTCAGATCAAAAAGAAAACAGTATAAGTAAATAACTCAATGATATTATGTTCACCTCGTTCACATTTCAAGAATTTAGACATAATTTTCTAGTATAACAGTTAAAGCCCAATACGGATAAAACATTACATCTACCAGCTAGCATGACAAAAGTATATATGTATGCCTACATGTCAAATATACATGTCAAATCAATAATATCACAGTGAAACCATCAAGAATAACCACACATCCATACTTAGCTATGTACGGGTGCCTGGCATGAATGCCCATCATCAGAGTATGTCCACTACTGGTATGTCAAACTCCGAAGGGGCAGATCCTACCCAAGTGCTAGCCATAATCAAATAGCCCAATAGTGGATCTTGGTTCACGCGTCGCCCCAAATAAGTAACACTTAGCCTAATATGAGCCTGGCATACGCGTCACCTCAAAAGCAATACCAAATCGGCTCTATGGCCCAAGCTCAGTCATCAACTGGTCAAGTTTCAGTTAACCATATCTCACAATATTCAATTCAATAATCTTACACATATGAGGCATCAATAACATGTGAGGAATCAAATAAGAAAGTACTGAGATAGAGATATCATACGCGGATATAGCATCATGACTGAGAGTATGTGTACAATTAAGCCAAATAGCTCAGAAACGGAAAGAATAGCGCTATCAAGTCCCAAACAAGTAGCACATAGCCTACACATGATTTCTAATATGAATCAGAACTCAAATGATCATACATTTTTAGAAAACACGGATATACCAAGTCATGATAGCGAAACAATCCTATAATAGCCTAAACGTCACCTCTAATCATGAATACGCTGGTGCACGCACACACGCTCATCACCTAGCGTGTACGTCACCCCAATAACTCTCATATAATATAGTTCCCAAGGTTAAATACCCTCAAATCTAAGTTTAAATATGTTACATACCTCAAAATACGAAAATCAATACTCCAAAAAGCCCTTGCCACGCGAATCGGCCTAAAATCCCTAGTGGCACTCTCTTTTATTTTCGTAACACCTATACGGTACCTTTAACTACCTCAACTCTTATCTGAATATTTCTCAAGGATCACGACGTCATATTTGCGAGACTGAATTCCCTATTTTTGGGTTCACTACATTTACGTTGCACGATCTATTGATTTATCTGTATCCTCTTATCTAGCCATAACTAGACTCTTCCTGAATAACCTACTAACTACTCATTGATCCATTCTCATATCTATATTCTACGTAATCTCTCTTGGATTATTTCCTTTGTCTTAACTTACCTCTTGCACTACCTCCTTATGTATCAAGTGTTAATTCGCACTTATTTATCAATAACATCCTGGGCAGGAACCCTTACTGCCTTTTTCCCGGCATCGTGCTTGCATAATGTTCTGGATTCGTAACATATATGTAGAATCTATATAAATCCAATCTCATTCCTTTCGCCTTTTTACCACATTCTTCCTTTACTATTCCATAGTTACCTTAACCATATAACTCCTACTTAATACCATATCATACCATCTTCCCCCCTCTCTTCATCTTTTGCGTCTTTTCACATCTTCACTGACTCTTACTCGCCTTGCAGTAACCCTTTTGTACCAAGGATAACAAAATTTCTTACTCACGAGGGTGACACCTAGTGTAACTGGCACACTTAGTCCCTTAAGCTTAACTTTACTCACAGTGCTCGCTTTAAGGAAGCGTCTTCCTGAATGACCTTAAAAGGTTATTCTTCTGTTATCCATTCTGTTATCATCGGAACGCAATCTCTGAAATTCTCACGATGCCGACTATTATCAAATCATTCGGTCCCTAATTCATGTTCAGTTTATCTTGTTCACTAACCCATACTGATTTCTATTACTCCAGAGGGTCTAACTTTTCCTTCTGGTAATCGCTTTGGAGTCACCAACTTATTTCTTGAAATGAGGATATGACTTTATAGCTTATACTCTTTTATTATTTCAAGGCATGTCTCCTCTTGTCTTTCCCTTCACTTGACTATAGACTATGTTATCCTGTCATATTTTGATTTACCGTTATCAGTCCCTTATCATATCTTACTCATAATGCTTCATTTACTTTTTTCTTATTCTCCCGCTAATATTTCTGTCTATCACATTATTCTAAAAACTTCAACAAAATATTATTTCACTTTTAGCTCCCCTTGCTTCATCCACTGGCTCTTCGGGTCGCGTAACATTCTCTCTTTGCTAGGGATGGGAGCCATATTAAAGTAAATATTTATCCCTTCTAGGATTCCAGTGCTTATCTTCTCAAATTTATGTATATTCTAGTATTCATATCTGACTGTACTGTTCTAGAGTGCACCACCCGTGTGCCTCACAAGGAGAACTATTACCACATTTGCAATATGCTTCGAAAATGTCAGCTAACACTAACAATCCATCCACCATTTTGGGTTACTCTACCCCAGCTGGATCTTGATGTCCCAGCATTCTCTTAAACTATATATGTTAGCTCCCATTGGTCATAACTGAGATGAGTGTGGTCAATTGTATATATCTCTGTTACTGTAGAAGGTAACTCAAAATTCTTATATTTCTCTGCCTTAATTGTAAATATTGATAATCTTCATTAACTGGGTACCTCGTACACTTCTTCACCTTACTTCTTTTACTTGCTGAAACTTATATCTACTTTCTGATTCTCTTATTTCTTTTTACCATATGGGTGGATAGATATTCTTGCCTTAGGGCTCCTTATCAAGAAGCTTACACGTCTTAATACACACAGGATCTGCTGAAGACCTCACATTTACTCATCATAAGCATGATGCAAAATTGAGTTCCTCTGTCTCAAATCTTTCACAACCACATTCAATCTCTTACCAACTGTCTTTCTAGATGTATGTATCATTGTATTACGAATAAAATAGAATTTAGGAGTTTGAATTCTTACAACTGAGCTCTACCACACGATTTAGAGTAAGAAGAAAGACTGACAGTCCTAAATGCCCTATAGCCTCCTATTTATAAGTGTGGTACAAAACACACTCATAAACAAGACTCTAATAGACACGGCTTATAGACTCTCTAGGACAGAACTGCTCTGATACCACTTTTGGCATGACCCAAACCGATGGGCCGTGACTGGAACCCAGTGCCTTACTCAACTGAGTACCTACGTAACGTATCTTTCTTATCATACTATCATGGGTAAATGAGCCGGAAAGGCCGTCATGAGATAACCAAGATAATACATAAGGGAATACTCGACATAGGACGACCCAACATGGTATACAAACTTATACCTGTGACATACGGGCCTATAGGACCGAAATGATCATTTGTACACTCAAAACATAGGCCGACAAGGCCATACGATCATCCATATACATGACATGTGTCTACAAGCCTCTAAGAGTACATAAACGTCATAATGGTCAGGACAGGGCACCACCATAACAATATATACATGTCCAAAGCATACTGACCAAATAGTAACTCCGGAGCAAGTGGAGTGTACCAACACCTCTAAACTGGTAGCCTAGTAGGAGGACTGTCAACCTATCTATCGGGACCTGCAGCATGAAATGCAGCATCCCCAGGCAAAAGGGACGTCAGTACGAATAAAGTACCGAGTATGTAAGGCATGAAAAGCAGTATATAAAAGACATGAAAGAAACCTGGAGTAAAGGACTCAACCTGTAAGTCTGAATAACATAGTGAATCAATATAATATCATGCATATGCATATAAATGTCATATCATGCATAGGTATATACGTACATAATATCATCAAGCCTCTGAGGGCATCCTATCATATCATCTCGGCATCAATGGGCGAAATCAACAACGTATCCCAACTGATCAGGTGGTGGTGCTTATATAATGTCATAACATTTTCCCATACCTCATATACATATAATATATGTGTACATAACTCCATCTGGTCATGGGTCAATGTACATATATTAATGAATGCAATGCATAAGAAGTAAATCAATAAGATCTCTCGGGATGTCATAAGATCAATATGCCTTCGGTTAATATCACAAAAAAAACTTTATCAACTTACGTATTTTCGGAGACCTATGAACAGACGATATAATAATAGAACATATGGGGAATCAAGAACATAGGCAACCTTAGTACTTCTAAGAATATAGTCATTTGTGAAAGTTGCGTGTTTGCTCGTTTCGTTGTATCATATGGATCATGCCAAAAGGAAAGAATGGATAGCCTTAACATACCTTATAGAAATATGTCAAACAATAATGCTCAACTAAGCTCACTGCACCTTAATCTACAACAACGACAGTGAAGCTATTGTCAAGCTACGAATGACTCTCTCATTTATATAACGAAAGTAACTTAATCTGTAACAAAACGGGCAGTCTTTCTCCTGATTTTACTGCTTCCTCAAGACTAGTATAGGCGAGACAACAACACACTACAATCAGCAACTCAAAAACAACCTAACTACAATTTGGGACCTTTAATACAACAAAAATCTTAAATATACCATAACACACCCAATCAACAAGTTATCAATTAGCCTGAAATTGCAACGACGAATGACCATCCCACTATCGTACCACATGTGGCATTTTTCCACGCCCTTTAACTTTCCAATCCCCATAAATCAGTAGCACAAGAGGCCAACATGAGTGGACTACAAAACATTTCACTACAAGTGGAATAAATCAAACTCATGGCTTCCGATCACCGTCCCGTGAGTTCTGACTATTAGGAAACAAATTTATCAACCTTCCTTGAGATTTTAAAAGCTTAAATACAGTAAGTATGCATTTTATTAACCATGAATTACCCTCAAAAACTCAAACTACAAAGAAAAAAGTGGTGGTATAATGATACTTACGTCGTAGGGATCGTTCTAATGTTATCGTTTCTTGATTTCATAAAAGAAATGTTGATCTTGCCTGGAATTTCTTGGAGCAGTCCTTGAAGAGCTTGAGAGTGTTTTAGTATATGTACTCTCTGTATATTGACGAGACATAAGGTAAAAGATCACTTATAATCCCACCGCCTCAATTCTCCAATCAAGTGGGTAGGCTGCCTGCTTGGCAGCTTCAGCGGTGCAACTTCGGACGCTTGTATCTCTCTACTCTGACATCGTATTGATAAACAGTTTGCAGAATTGGAAACTAGACACATGAGACTCAATATAACTATCTCCCTTTAACTCTCAATAGATTGGGAGAAAACTGTCTCGCAACCTTGCCTATAAACCTGACAGTTTCTCCGAAGTGAGGCAACGTGACTTGGCAACCCTACATTAAAAATTCATATTTCTCTTTCCCGATGTCGTAATAATAAATGGTTTGGATCTTTGGAAACTAGGTTCCAGGACCTTCATTTTGGTACGATATATGTTTAAAATAACATCATAGAACTTACGAATTTAATTTCCCAAAACGGGTCGTTACAAGGCAAATCTTAACTCGATTTTTCCGTCAGTTAAATCCGATTTTTTCCAAACTTTATATTTTATATCCAAATATCATATATAGTCATATTATGACTTTACACTCATTTAAATCATGATTTCCAAGTCTCATTTATCTTAACTTACTAAAGACTTCGATAAATCTTCCTTAGCCTTGTAGAAGGATTTCATCCTTTTTGAGCTTACCTTAGATAATATTATAGTGACAGTGACGTCTGAAGTATGGGGTGTAACATCCTTGCGCCCTTAGAAGCATTCATCTCTGAATGTTAACTCTTAAAGGCTTGCGAAAATGGGGCGTAACATCATTAAATCACTTTATATACTTTCAAAGAGGATCTCATTTCCGAGCTTACATCAATTGACTAACGACGTACTTTCACGTACGAAAATATGGGGTGTAACATATCCAAAACTTTCTCCTCAACTGGATTAACTGGTGGCTCCACATGTGCTTCCCTAGCTTTAGTGCGAGCCCCACTTTGGCCTCTTCCGTGGCCCCGGCCTTTCGCGGCTCTAATTGGTGACACTGGTGGCCGTCCGCTTGATCCGATCGCATATGTCCTCAACATCTATGAGAGAATAGAAGAGTCAAGGTTCAAACTTCAGAAATAACAAATCCGCACAACAGAATGCAAGAAAGTAAAGTTTTCCTAACAGTTCGATAGCCTCTCAAAAATAAGTACAAACGCCTATGTACCGATCCACAAGACTCAACTAAACTTTCTCATGACTCATGAGACCTAAGCAACCTAGGCTCTGATACAAACTTCTCATGACCCAACTCAAATCGAATCTATGACGGCGCCTAACACTACTTGCTAAGCAAGCCAACAGTCACACAATAACTACGAATTTGATAAAACAAGGTTTAATAAACTCAACAGTGAAAATATCATGAAATAACTGAGAAAGAAACAACAATACTACTACAACCACCCCAATGATCTGGTTTCAATCAGCACATGAGCACTACTAAATAACTGAATACAAGGCATAATCCTCAATACAACTGTCTGAACAATAGGACAATAACAATGAAAATAAATGAAATAGAACTTCAAGTATGCGGGCGACATAGCAGCTACCTCGTAGTCTCCCAATGGCTAGTAGCAACTCAACTCTAGAAATCACCTCGTCCGTAAGTACCTGGATCTGCACACGAAGTACAGAGTGTAGTATGAGTAAAACCAACCCCATGTACTTAATAAGTAACAAGTCTAACCTTGGACTAAAAGCAGTGACGAGCTCAGAAGCAGTAGTCAAAGACCAATAGCATTAACTAGTAACAGCTCAAATCATAAAGAAGACAGTATAAGTAATTAACTCAATCATATCAGGTTCAGCTCGTTCACATTTTAGGAATTTAGACATGCTTTCAAAGTATAATAGCTAAAGCACAACACGGATAAAATATTTCATTTACCGTCTACCGTGAGGAAAGTACATTTTTATGCCTACATTTCAAATCAATAATATCATAGTGAAACCATCAAGAATAACCATTCAGCCATGCTTAGCACAGTACAGGTGCCTGGCATGAATGCCCATCATCCAAGCACGTATAATCACAAGCGCCCACTGCTGGTATATCAGACTCCGGAGGGGTAGATCCTGCCCAAGCGCTAATCATAATCACATATCCTAATAGTACAGTCTGGTGCATGCGTCATCCCAAATTAGTAACACTTAGCCCAATATGAACATGTCGTACGTGTCACCTCAAACTCAATACCAAATCGGCTCTATGGCCCAAGTTCAATCATCGACTGGTCAAGTCTTAGTTAACCACATCCCACAATATCCAATTCAAAAATGTTACACATATAAGGTATCAATAACATGTGAAGAATCAAATAGGAAAGCACTGAGACAAAGATATCATATGCTAATATAGCATCATGACTGAGAGTATGTATACAATTAAGGCAAATAACTCAAAATGGCAAGAATAGCCCTATCAAGTCTCAAACAAGTAGCACATAACCTAGACATGATTTCTAACATGAATCAGAACTTCAATGATCATACAGGTTTAGAAAATATGGATATAACAAGGTATGATAGCAAAACAATCCCATAATAGCCTAAAAGCCACCTCTAATCATGAATACTCTGGTGGACGCACACACGCATGTTATCTAGCGCATACGTCACCCTGATACATCTTATATAACATAGTTCACAGGGTTAAATATCCTCAAATCCAAGTTTAGATATTTACTTACCTCAAAATGTGTAAATCAATACTCCAAAAAGCCCTTGTCACGTGAATCAGCCTCTGAACGACTCAAATCTAGCCAAAGCAACCTAATATCATCAATAAAAACTATGGGAAATAATTCTAAATGATAAAGCTAATGTCTTGAATTAAATATGCAAAGTCAACCCCGGACCCGTACCTCGAAATCCGAAAAATATCATAAATTCCGAACATCCATTCAAATACGAGTCCAACCATACCAATTTCATCCAATTCTAACCATAAATTGACCTTCAAATCACTAAATCTCATTCTCCAATAACATAGTCTAAACTCCCAAAATGTTATCTTAAACTCACATAAACTAGGTGTAATAATCAATGTGTAATCAATATCTATCATCAAAAGTGAATAAACTTT
The DNA here is from genome assembly GCF_000390325.3 of Nicotiana tomentosiformis. Lineage (NCBI taxonomy): Eukaryota > Viridiplantae > Streptophyta > Magnoliopsida > Solanales > Solanaceae > Nicotiana > Nicotiana tomentosiformis. The sequence continues at coordinate 44,251,647 of NC_090822.1, forward strand.
ACTTACCTCTTCAATTAGGATGAAAAGTACTCCAAATATTGCCTCAAACCGAGTTCCAAACATCCAAATATGAGAAAATGACCAAACCCTCATTTTAAACCTTCTGCCCAGCGATCCCGCATCTGCGGCACACCAAGTCGCACCTGCGACGCTACATTTGCGATTAAAATTTTGCATCCAGGAAAACCACTTAAGTCCCGACCATGCGCACCTGCGGTCCCTTCTCCACTCCTGCAGGATCGCTTTTGTGATCCTACCTCCGCATATGCGATCTCCCCTACTCCTATCCAAGTCCACATTTGCGGGCCTTCGCGCATATGTGTATCCGCATCTGCATATCCCTTTCGCATCTGCGGACCCACCCTAGCCCAGCCTTCATCCGTCTATGTGAACAACAGGCCGCTTCTGCGGCTTCGCACCTGCGGCTAATCTGTCGCAGGTGCAATTGCACCAAAGTTCCCAAACTTCAGCAACTCCTCAAGGCCTAGCAATTATCCGCCAACCAATCGAATCACACCCGAGGCCCCTAGGACACCATCCAAACGTACGAACAAGTCCTACAACACAATATGAACTTACTCAAAGCCTCAAATCACATCAAATGAATCGCACCCCAATTCAAGCCTAATGAAACTAATGCACTTCTAACTTTTGAAACTTATGCCGAATCACATCAAACCAACACGGAATGACCTCAAATTTTGCATTGAAGTTACATATGACACAACGGACCTATTCCGACCCCAAAACCAAAATCCAAACTCGATATCAATAAATTCAACTCCCGGTCAAACCTCTCAACCTTCTAAACCTTCAACTTTTCAACTATCGCCAAAAAGTACCAAACCAACCTACGGACCTCCAAATTCATATACGGACATGCTTATAAATCCAAAATTACCATACAAAACTGTTAAGACTATCAAAACTCTATTTCAGAGTCATCTACATAAAAGTCAAACTCCGATAAACTCTTTAAACTTAAGCTTCCAATCATGGGACTAAGTGTTCCAATTCACTCCCCCACCTCTCTGAAGCCAAAACAACCATCACGGCAAGTCACTTAATCACAATTACACATATGTAAAGTGTCAAATAGGGGAAATGAGGCTAAATTCTCAAAACAACCGGTAAGTTTATTATATTGAGGATGTGTATTGACTACAAACAACTTAACAAAGTGACTATCAAGAATATGTATCCATTACCTTGGATAAATAAATTGTTTGACCAGTCAAGGGGAGAAATGCTTCTTGAAGATTGACTTAAGTTCGGGGTATCATCAGTTGAAAATCCGAGAGAAGGATATTCCTAAAATGGCTTTACGAACCCGCTACGGGCATTATAACTTCTTGGTGATATCATTTGGGTTAACAAATACACCTGCAACTTTTATGGATCTAATGAATCGGGTTTTCAAATCATTCCTTGACAAGTTTGTGATTGTTTTCATTGATAACCTCCTAGTCTATTCACGGAGTCAGAAAGAGCATGCCAACTATTTGAGAACAATGTTGCATACACTTTTGGAGCATGAGTTGTATGCCAAATTCTCTAAGTGTGAATTTTGGCTTGAATCAGTTGCTTTCTTAGATCATGTGGTATCGCGGGAAGGTATCAAGGTTTATCCTCAAAAGGTTGAAGTGGTAAAGAGTTGGCCTAGACCAACAACACCGACAAAGATCTAAAGTATCTTGGGGCTAGCTGGCTACTATCAACGGTTTGTTGAAGAATTTTCTACTCTTGCATCTTCGTTTACCAAGATTTATATAGAAAGCTCCTAAGTTTCAGTGGTCGGATGCTTGTGAGAGAAGTTTTCAAGAGTTGAAAGCTAGATTGACTACGATACCAATGTTGACTTTGCCCATAGGTTCGAGTGACTTTGCGATTTATTGTGATGCCCCTAGAGTTGGGTTGGGCTGTGTCTTGATACAGAAAGGTAAAGTTATCGTATATGCTTCTAGGCATCTGAAGATATATGAAAAGAACTATCTACCCATGACTTGGAACTTGACGTAGTTGTGTTTGCTTTGAAGATTTGGCAGCATTACTTGTACGGTGTGCATTGTAAGTGTACACTGATCATAAAAGATTGCAATATATTTTCAAACAAAGGAAACTAAAATGGACGCAACGAAGATTGTTAGAAATATTGAAGGATTGTGATTTAAGCATTCTTTACCATCCGGGAAAGAAGAATGTGGTAGCCGACGTGCTAAGCCGAAAGTCGGAAGGTACTTTGGCACATTTACGGATAGCCAAAGAGATTGCTACTTGTGCGCACGTTCCTCTCTTATTGAACATGTCAATGCTAAACAATTTGAAGTACAAACTAGATAAATATTCGAAATGGTGTACAATCTAAAGATAGCCTTGCTTTTACTCTCGACGAGGATGGGATATTGAAGATAAATGGTCTTTTGTGCGTACCAAACGTTGATGGACTTCACGATGAGATTATAGCTGAGACACATAGTTCGAGGTATTCCGTATCTCTAGAGTCCACAAAAATATACAAGAATTTGCGAGAATTTTATTGGTGGAACGGGATGAACAAAAGTGTTTCTGACTTTGTGGCTAGATGCTTGACGTAAGTTAAACACCAAGTTTTGAAGAGAACATTCGGTGAAAATTCTTGAATAAAATACCAATGACCTTGGACTTGAAACAAATGAATTGAACATTATAGAATTAAAGATGATACTTCATCGGACCACCATTATTTGAAATTAGGACATGGATATAGTTAGTTGATAACCAATGGAAGAAAAGATTGTACATCCCGTTGGTACTTTTGTGTCTATTTCACATGTGCAATACAATAAGTAACTCGGACGCGGGGCGGCCCAACATCATCTGATGCCTAAAGCAAAGCCTTTATAAGAGGCCTTAATATATATAATATATATATATATATATATATATATATATATATATATATATATATATTATTTAATGAACATCGTTTTTTAAAAAATTAGACAAGTGAGGATGTAGAATTAAAAAAAAATGAGAACTTAGTTTTATAAAGTACAGAAAATTAAATGAATTTAATGTTGATTGCATCACAACTGAAATGGGAGAACCCAACATACTTCCTCCGTCCCAACTCAAGTGACTCCTTTTTTTTAGTAAGTCCCTTTCTATATTTGGTAACAATTCAACGTTAGATTTTTTTTTTTACCATTAATGAGATGATTTCTATGATTTATTTAAGATTACAAGTTTCAAAAACCTTCCTTTATTTCATAAACTCCATGTCCAGTCAAACACTTTTATATAAATTGGGACGGAGAGAGTATAATTTATGTAAGGAAAATAATTATTAAGTTAGATTATTAGATATAGTTACGTGACCAACTAATGAATAGAGAAATATAATTAAGTAAAAAAGTAAAATAAGATTGACAGAAAACTATTTGCTATATTAATTAGAGGAAGAAATCGAGTTATCAAAAATTAGTATGACAATAAAGAAATAAATTTATCAATATTAAGAGATAATTATATAAATAATATACTACTATATATAGAGAAATAGTAATTTCGGGGCCCTTAAATTTTTGGGGCCTAAAGCAAGTGCTTCACTTGCTTTATGGTCGGGCCGCCCCTGCTCAGACGTAGCTAGCTCTTTAATTCCTTTTCGCCATTGTTTTTCTTTAAAAAAAAATTGGGAGGTTAAATGTGCACAACAATAAAAGTAGCTTAATTTCACAAGTTCATTAAATAATTAAAGTATGAGTAAAGAAAATAAGGTAGGTTGCTTAGAGCCCGTTTGGCCAAACTGCAAATAATTACTTATTTTGAAAAATATATTTGTTTATTATATTTGGCCAATTCATTTGATAAGTATTTTTTTGCATTATTTGATAAGCAATTTGTATTAGACCAATATTCTTCTTAAAAAGTACTTCTGAGCGTCAAAATACAAAAATAGATTGTATAGCTTATCCAGTGCTAGTTTCGTTCCACTATATGCTATCACTGCTCTTGTTGCCCGTGTGACAGTCTAAATCGACAGTGCTCTATTTTCTATTAATTTTTAGGTTCATTCAATTTATAATTAGTACTATTTGAAAGAGAGAAATAAAATTAAATATTTATTATAAAAAATTTAAACATAAATAAAATATATATTAAAGATTTTAATCAATATAAAATATACTTTTAACAAAGCAATAATATTGAGTATCTGGTATAATTGCTTATCTTCTATATGTTGATTTAAATATATTAAAATATATCACGTAATATAAAGTAAACATTTACTCCATAAATCACTAGAAGGATTAAAAAAAACAGTAGAAATAAGAAAAGAAGAACGAGATGGTAGAAATCAAAAAAAAAAAGTAAAAAAAAAAAGGTTCAATTAATAAGGGATATTGAAAAAATAAATTTTGTTAAGGATATTAGTGTCTTGAAAATATTATTTTTTGCTTTTGCTTCTACTTCGTTGATAAGCTAAAATTTATAACTTCATCCCAAAAGTAGAAAATGCTCAAAAACACTTTCCCATCTTGGTCAAACATCTCAAATTTTTTTTTAAAAAAGTATTTTTTGGACAAAAAAAATACTTTTCACCCAATGAATTATTGGATGCATATTGATGCAATGCGGCCAGATGATGAAGACTAGCGCCTACTAAAATAAAGGGAAGTATTTGTTGAAGACTAAAAAATGATTTAAGGTGACATTATCCACGGAGAACCCACCCCAAAACCAAGTCAAAACCAATCTGATTTCGGGAAAAGGCTGAAAAACTATAAGTTCTGGTAGGAAAAAGCACCTTTACTTTGAAAACTCAAAAAGGCAAGCCAGGAAAGTGCAAGCTAACTAGTGCTGCAAGGGCAGGAGGTAGAGAGTGATGAATGAAAAAAGAGGAGCTTGGTAGCTTGCCTAAGTCTAGTTTTAGAGGTTCAGCCAAAGGCAACTCCTCTTTGAATACTTTTGAAAATGTTTTTAGCAACAAAAAAAAAAGCAAAAACAAATCTCAATGTCCATGCAAGATAGTGATGAGTTAAATTAATTGTATTGGCATGGATGTCAGCCCGGTAAAATTAGAACAAAATTTACTTGATTGATACTTATACATACCGTAAAGTCACTTGAGCGAAGCGATAGGTTTTACACTTCAAAAAATACTTTTGACCTCCTAAAAGCATTATCGAATAGTCTCTAATAGCCTGTTTGACCAAGCTTCTCCAATCCTAAAAGAACTTTTTTTTTTCAAAAAAAATATTTTTTTTTAAAGTTGAAGTGTTTGGCCAAACTTTTGGGAAAAAAAGTATTTTTGAGAAGAAGTAGAAGTAGTTTTGGTGAACCAGAAAAAAGTTTCTCTCCAAAAGCAATTTTTGAAAAGCATTTTTAAGAAAAATACACTTATAAGCAATTTTTAAAAGTTTGACCAAACACTAGTTATTGTTTAGAACTGTTTTTCAAATTAATTAGTCAAACACAAATTGATTCTCACCCAAAATACTTCTAAAAAAAATATTTCTTAAATAAATTAATTTTTATAACTTGATCAAACATGGAAAAAACTTAAAGTGGAATCCTTTCCCCCTTTGATTCGTAATAAGACAAGAAAATACGCAAGTAAAATAGAAACGCATGATGAAGGGTGGTATATTGGGATCGGTATTTAATTGGCATTATTAACAGGAAAAGGAGGTGACGCTATTTTTTAATTTGAATGTGAAAATGATTGTTTCATTTTTTAATATTCTTAAGAGTTTGGGCCCTACGCGGTCTTTTAGGGAACATTTTTCATTTCCTCTCCCCCCCCTCTCCCAAAACATTTTTCATTTGCCCCCTCCCCCAAAATACCCTTTTTGTAAGAAACTGTTGTTGCATTAATTTGAGTACTTCGATGGCATAATGAACATGTCATCATTAGCTTTTGGATTGTATACGGTAAAGAGTCAAAACTATTGATCCAAACATCTCTGTAGTTTGGTAAATATTTTTAAATTACTCTTCATCTATCTATTGATCCAAAAAATTTCCTATCGTTATTTCTACTGCTAAAATATCCCTTGATTTAATGGTAGCAGGTGTGAGCCATAATTTTAATGCGTTGGCAGCATTTTATTGGGCTATGTGGTACCTAATATCTGTCCATATATATAGGTATAATATCCGTTCATTATTTGACCCGCACAGTTCTTTTATAATCTAGTTTATAGAAAAATAAACTTAACCTCCCCAGTAATCTCGAACTTGCCGTCTCTCCGCTTGTTACCGCCACCTATCAGAGCCGGTCACCGCTAGGGGCGGCTGTACTATAAGGCCACTAAAATAATGGTTTGGGGCCTCAACTTTTTGGGGTCCAGGCTTTCTTTTAAAGATGTATTCTATATATTATTTTTTTAAAAAAAATGTACATATGAAAATATTTTTGGTTCTTATTTAGTGGTAAAAAATTAGGATCACTAGATGAAGTGAAATTGAAAAAGCGTTGTTTTAACCTTGAATTTTCTTTAACCCATAATAGTTATTCTGATATTGGTGGTTTAGATTTATTTTTTGAATTAAAAGTGTTAAGAGAAATAATAAAAGTAGAAGCTTATGATCTAATCAAAATACTAAATTAAATAAAAATAATAATTCTTTTCCAAATACATATATTACTACTATTATAGAAGCGGCTAAGAGGAGCTTAGGGTCGTCCAGTGAATTGACAAAAATACCCTTTGAGTTTCTATTACGTTGACATGCCTGCTTCACCAATAATATGTTTGCCCCTGCTTTTGCGTCTTATTAGGTCAATAGAAGCGACTAAGAGAGGAGCTTAGATCAATAATATATTTGCCCTTGCTTGTGCATCTTATTAAAACTTCTACATTGATTATGGTGGGCCCACTATATTCTTATTTCTTTACTTATTAGATTCCACTACTACTGAAAGATATCATTGTATGTATGTGGTACAATACTCTATCTTTCAGCTCTTACAAGTTATATTTATTATTTACATTAGGCTAATTCTTAAATGATATTGCACCATCTAAATCAAAACGTAGTTACTTTTATTAATCAGTACTCAAGACATTCCCATTTAGAAAAAAAAACACGAGCTCCAATTTAGTTTAAATATTAGTGGTAAATTAATTATATTTTTATATCTTATGTGAATTTTGCATTCCCTTTGACAAGAGAAATTGAGGTTAATATGATGGGATCCAATTAGAACTCATGGTATTACTTTTCAAAGGTTAATATCTTTATCTTTTGTATTTTATGATTATTTTTTCTCCTGTTAAAAAAAAAATATATCATTTTATTTAATATTATTAACTAATCAAATGTCAAAGAAGAAAAATTCAAGCTCCTTGATTATTCATAAGGATGAAATAAATTGGGACAGTTTTTTGTTGATTTATTAACGAGCTAATAATGATTGATACATGAAAAATTGATTAATGCACAACCTATTTTGGAACCTTACATATCTTTCTTTATGTATATTAAATTGGATATTAGGCATTTTAAAATTCAGAAGCTATTTGAAGTTATTGGTGAATACAACCGAATAATGGTTACTGAGTTTCTTTAATTATGGATGCCATCTACACTTTTGTTCGTGAATTTCAGTGCTTGTATGGACTTGGAACAATTTCTATTACTAATCCATGCAATGTATATTATACTTATTTATTCTTCGGCAAATATACATATTTTAATCAGTTAAATACTTAAATATTTTATAAATATTTCCTTAAATACTTGAAAAGATTATTTGAAAAGGTTCAAACACCTCAAAATAATTTTAGATTTTCAATATTGGGCTCGTGCACAGCACGAGGTTTACCTCCTCTAGTTGCTTATAGAATAATATTAACAGTTCCTGTAACTGTTGTCTCAACTGAAAGAAGTTTTTCAAGACTAAAAATGATAAAATCTTATCTAAGATCAACAAAGTCTCAAGAGAGATTGAATGGATTAGCTATATTATCAATTCAACAACAACAACAACGACCCAGTAAAATCTCAAAAAGTGGGGTCTGGGGAGGGTAGTGTGTACGCAGACCTTACCCCTACTCCCGATCAAACAGAAAGGCTATTTTCGATAGACACTCGGCTCAGGCAGATAGAAATAAAACAAGAAGAGATAATTCATCAGTATCGTTAACAGAAACCATAGAAATAGTAGCAACATCATAAAAACCATAAAATTGATGACATGCAATAACAATAACCAGTAATTAAGGCACGAGGTTATAAAAAATAAAAAGGATAGTGTGGACTCAACATTAATTAAAAGCGGTCTAAGATCAACCCTATCAAACCAGCCTCACCCCTGGTATGAGTAGAAAAAGCTCTACTATCCCCTAGCATACAACCCTAATGCCCGACCTCTAGACCTTCCTATCAAGGGTCTTGTCCTCGAAAATCTGTAGTCGTGTCATGTCCTGCATGATCATCTCTCCTCAATACTTCTTAGGTCGCCCTCTACCTCTTCTCGTACACACCAAAGCCAACTGCTCACACCTCCTTACCGGAGCATCAAGGCTTCTCCTCCGTACGTGCCCAAACCATCCGAGCCTCGCTTCCCGCATCTTGTCATGCATAGGGCCTTCTCCCGAATATCTTCATTCCTAATCTTATCCATCCTAGTGTGCCCACACATCCATCTCAACATCCTCATCTCTGCTACCTTCATCTTCTGGATATGAGAATTCTTAACCGGCCAACACTCTACCCCAGACAACATGGTCGGTCTAATCACCGCGCTATAAAACTTACCTTTGAGTATCGGTGGCACTTTCTTGTCACACAAGACTCCAGATGCTAGCCTCTATTTCATCCACCCCAACCATATACGGTGAGTCACGTCCTCGTCGATCTCTCTGTCCCCCTGTATAACCGACCCAAGGTACTTGGAACTACCTCTCTTTGGGATGACTTGTTATCCAAGCCTCACATCCATGCCACTTCCCTCGACTTCGTGCTGAACTTGCACTCTATGTACTCTGTCTTAGTCCTGCTCAACTTGAAACCCTTAGACTCAAGGGCTCGTCTCCAAACACTACTAGAAAATGACAAATTTTTTACCATCAAATCGGTCGAAAATCGGTCAAAAATTGAGCTTTTCCGACGTATTACCGACCGAAAAAGGTCAGTCGGAAAACACATGATCGCAAATAATTTGCGACCAAATCGGTCGGAAAGTTCCTACGGATTCGTCGCAAATTGAAAAATAAGGACACGCTTAAATATAAGAGATTTGCGACTGAATTGGTCGGTAAATTTCCGACCGATTTGGTCGCAAATTTAAATAAAAAAATAAATACATAATTTAAATTTATGACCGAATCGGTCGTAAATTTTGAGAATAAATAAATTTAAAACAAATCAAAAATTCATAATTTGCGACCGAATCGATCGCAAATCTGAGAATGTTTTGCGACTGACTCAGTCGCAATCCGCTCTAGATTTGAAAATATTTAGCAGAATTCTCCTGTATTTTTAACTATACCATCTGCCAAATAAAACAGCCAACAATCTCAAACCTAGATTCAATCAAATTCTTCGACAACAATCTAAAACCTAGATTCAACTACCAAATTAATATGAAACGTGTAATAAAAGCATAATAAGAATAATAATTAGTTGCACAAAAAAAAATCAAAAAGTGCATACTAATTTACTCTTATCTTTCTTAGTAAATCATCCCAAACTTGTTCCACTATTAATTCTTTGTGGCTTTTCGAGTTTTGATAATAAAGATACTATGAAAAAACGAAAATTACAAACACCAATTTCAGCAAACAATGTGTTTTTCTCTATGAGGCTTAGCAAAAAATTGAAACAAAGAAGAAAAAATCGAGGGAGATGGGAAAACTGACCGCGAGGGGGGAGAGAGAGAGAGGTGTCACCGGAGAAAGAGGGTTGTCGTCGGAGCACCCAGATGCCTGAGAGGGGTAGGTTTCCAGCAAGGAGGGAAAGAAAAGAGAGAAGGAAGAAAATATATATAGAAAAAAGAAAGGGGTCGGGGGGTTTTAAAAACTATTTCCGACTGAATCGGTCGGAAATTTAAAAAAATAAAAAAAAATCGACTGATTTGGTCGCAAATGAGGTTAACGAAGTCAGACCTCATTTTAATAAATTTTTGCGACCGAATCGGTCACAACTTTTTTATTTTTTTATTTATCATTTTTCCGACCGAATCGGTCGTAACTTTTTAATTTTTTAAATTTTTTTGACCGAATCGGTCGCAAATGAGACGAACAAAGTCAGACCTTGTTTTAATAATTTTTTGCGACCGAATCGATCGCAATCTTTTTGTTTTTTTTTTTTAATTTTTCCGACTGAATCGGTCGAAAATTCCTTCGCGATATTTTCCGCCAAATTTTGCGACAGATGTAGACGGAATATCCGCCGCAAACATTAACAAACATTGAAAAAAAAAATTTTATGCCATTTTCGACCGATTCCGTCGGAAATTTCAGACTACTTTTTTCAGTTGGAATATTTCGGTCGAAAATTGGCCATTTTTTAGTAGTGAAACCTTCAACCTCTCGTTAACACCGCCTCGCGTCTCATCAATCATAACTATGTCATCAGCGAATAATATACACCATGGCGTTTCCCCTTGAATATGGTGTGTCAGTGCATCCATCACCAAGGAAAATAAGAACGGGCTAAGCGCAGATCCTTGGTGTAAGCCCATAACAATCGGTAAATGCTCAGAGTCGCCTCCCACAATCCTAACTCTAGTCTTAGCTCCATCATACATGTCCTTGATTGCTCTAATGTAAGCTACCGGCATACCCTTTGCCTCCATACATCTCCAGAGCACCTCCCTAGGGACCTTGTCATACGCTTTCTCTAAGTCAATAAACACCATGTGCAGATCCTTCTTCCTATCCCTGTACTTTTCCACCAACCCCCTAATAAGATGGATAGCTTTCGTAGTCAAACGACCCGTCATGAACTCGAACTGATTCAAGGGGATTTAGGATTGTCACCCTCTCCCAAACTTTTATGGTGTGACTTAGTAACTTGATACCCCTATAGTTGTTACAATACGGGATGTCATCTTTGTTCTTGTACAATGGTACCAGTGTACTCCACCTACACTCATCCGGCATCCTCTTTGTCCTAAAAATAATATTAAATAACCCAGTCAGCCACTCCAAGCCTGCTCTACCCACACACTTCTAAAACTCAACCGGAATTTCGCCGGGCCCGATCACTCTGCCCCTACTCAACTTACGCAAAGCCCCACGACCTCCTCCACCTTAATGCGCCTATAACACCTAAAGTCTCGGAGACTCTCTGAATGCCCCAGATTCCCTAGCACTATATCCCAGTCCCCCTCATCATTTAGAAGACCATGAAAGTACGTCTGCCATCTCTGCTTAATCTGAGAATCCCCCATCAATACTCTACCGTTCTCGTCTTTGATGCACCTCACTTGGTCCAGATCCCGAGCCTTCCTCTCCCTCACCTTAGCCAGCCGAATCAACTTCTTATCCCCGCCTTGTTTCCCCAATTCCTCATATAGATGACCAAACACTATATTCTTAGCCTTCGTGACCGCCAACTTTGCCTCCTTCCTCGCTACCTTGTACCTATCTCTATTCACTCTCCTATCCCATTCGCTTGTGCTCCCTACCAACTTCATATACGCTACCTTATCCGCCTCCACTTTGCCTTGGACTATGTCATTCCACCACCAGTCGCCTTGGTGCCTGCCAGAGTAACCCTTCGATATCTCTAGCACCTCTCTCGCCACCTCCCTAACACAGTTCACTGTTATTGACCACATAGCGCTCACGTCCCTACTAGTCCTCCAGGCTCTCCACCTAATCTTCGGTCGACCTCGACCATACCTCTTCTTCCTCCTTATTATAATACCGATGTCCATTACTAAGAGCCTATGCTGAGTCACGAGGGTCTCACCCGGGATAACCGTGCAATCCTTGCACAACCCTCTATCACACCTTCTGAGGAGGAGGTAATCAATCTGAGTCTTCACCACCGAACTTTGGAAAGTTACCAGATGCTCCTCCCTCTTCGGAAAATTCTAGTTCGCAATCACCAGCTCGAAAGCCTTAGCGAAATCAAACAGCGAATAACCTCCTCCATTTCTATCACCAAAGCCGAAGCCACCATGCACCTCGCCATAGCCACTAGAAGCCGACCCAATATGTCCATTGAAATCCCCTCCTATAAATAACCTCTCAGCAGGTGGAATACTATGCACAATCTTGTCCAAACCCTCCCAGAAGTGTCTTTTAACCTTCTCATCCAAGCCCGTTTGCGGCGCGTAAGCACTAACGACATTGAGGGTGTGCTAACACTAATCACAAACTTAATAAACATTAGTCTATCATTCACCCACCCAACCTCAACCACAGACTCTCTAAGATCCCTATCCAGCAAGATACTCACTCCATTCTTACCCTTCACGACTCCAGAGTGCCACGGCTTATACCTGTCCGCATTCCTCGCCTTCAACCCTACCCACCTAGTCTCATGGACACAAGCTATATTGACCTTCCTCTTCTGGAGAATCTTCGTCAACTCAATAGACTTACCCGTTAGCGTGCCTATGTTCCATGACCCGATCCTCAACCTACAAGCTCCATTTTTCCCCTTACCCTCCTTGCCTCTCGTCCCACCCTCTGACCCCCTTCCACCCCCTTCCCACCCCTATTCACCCTCCGAAGACATGACCTTAATCTACCATCCCAGACCACAGCCACTATACCTACGACAGACTACGAAAAATCACTAACAGATAATAGGACCCAACTAGAAGATAACAAGTAACAACTACAAGCACGCTAATAATATGCTTAAACTAATGCTAACTAAATTACCACAATTTAACTATCACAAAGAGAGAAACAGGAAAGCGGAAGGTACCAACTCCCGATGGAAAGAACCCAGAGATATGACTTGGTGCACACCCAAGGTCACGGAATCTGTCATGCATCCTTCCAACTCTCACCAGCCTTTGCACACACCAGTCGGGGATGCTCCGCTCTGCTTTCCCGTACGCCTCACGTTCGTCTCGACAGCCGCAGCTAGTTCCCTGAAAAATCACACACAACCACCATAAAACCAATAGGGGAGGGGGGTTGTCAACCTGTTGCCACTCCACCTATTTAGTTCTAGGATAGCCCGGGCAGTCCAACTAAACTACGCGGCAGACCGCCGTCAAGTGCAACGGAGATGGTTGACGAATCGAGGTATCAAACACAAAGGAAGAGGAGGGGGGGAGGGTGAGAGGATGGGTGACCTGGATAGAAGTGAAAAGAGAGGGACAACCAGGGAGGTCGCCGGCCAGAGGTCACCGGCAGGGCGGCTAGGGTTTTGGGACTGAAATTTGGGCACAAGAAGGGTTGGGGAAATGAGCAGCATGGAAAGAGAGAAGGGCTTAGGAGGATAAGAAATAAGATGGTGGAGAGGAGAAGAAAGACATAGGAGAAGCGATTGGGGTCGCCGACCGGAAATTTCCGACGGGGAATGACGCGAAGCAGAAAACATGGGAAAGAGAGAGAAGGGATGAGGAAGAGAGAAGAGGTATAGAGGAGAGAGGGAGGGAGAGATGATGGCTTACCTGTGGTTGCCGGTGCGGGCGATCACGCCGGTGTGATTTACAGTAGATGGGAGAGAGAGAACTAGCGGGGAGAGAGAAAGTGCGAAGAGAGAGAAAGAGCCCTATAACATAAAAAATAGCTATATTATCAATTCAAAAGGAATTATTAGAACAAATTGATTATAAGATAATAATTAATGATTTTTCATCTAAAAAGGCTAGAAAAGTAGACTTAAATAAAAATATATATGACGATCTTTCCTTTTTTTAAAAAAAATAAAATTAAAATTTAGGGCCTCTCTGTGAAGCTTGGCTTTAGGCCCCCAATCTTATGGAGCTGGCCCTGGTCACCGCATCTGTGTATAGATCAGTCTTCAAACATCGACTTGTTTATCTTTTACTTGAATTAGTGCACCATTATCTGACTTGTTGAACTATAATCTCCCGGATTATTTTTGATTTAGCCTGGCCCAAACTACTTTACACCTTGCAGAATATTTTGCCTCTATAATCGTTCCTTTTATTGAATTGTTGGAATGTCCTTTTCTGATTGTTCCTTATATTAATATTGCATGTGTATTGGATATTGGGGTTGTTTTCTACTGTGATAAGAAGCAAAAAACAAGAGAGTTTATTCCTAAATTTCATAAAACAATAAGAAGATTCAAAGAGCAAATGATTACTCATTCACCATTTTTAAAGCTTTTGCCGGTGGTTATGGCTATGAAGTGCGGAGGTGTGAAGGTAGTGGTCAAAGACTACTCGTTTGATTTCAGAGGGAGGGGTAAAAAGGGGAGCATTTAAATTTAGCCACGTGGCAAAATCAGGATAAGTAATAAAGTTCTTTTTTGTTAGAATGGGTAATGAATCTATTTTTAGTCCGGTGATAAAAAGATTGGGGCAGGTCAAATAATGTGTGGGTATTACCCATATGTATAGGCCGACACCAGGAGCCACGTGCGGGTATTACCCAGAGTAATTTTAAATTATTTACCAAACGATAGGAGTAGTTTTGACCCTTTTTCGTTAATTTGGCGATAGTGTTTATCAAAGTATTTCTCATTTCTTTCGTGCGTCCTCTTGTCATAAATGTACACTCGATATGATATAGCAAATAAAGTTTATTTAATTTAGACAGAATAGCCTAATAAACCCCTCTATTTATTTCGTTTGTCATCCCGGTCCCTATACTCAATGGTTTGTCAAATGAACACTTATACTTATTGAAACACATTACTTTGAACCCTCCGACCTTGTGTGTCTCTCAGACGCCCTGATATCAATATCCATGTCAGACACAATATGCCACATCATTTTCAAATTTTATAAAACTATTTGTTTTTGGTACAAAAGCTATTTTTAAAAAAAATTTAATTCAACCCATCTCTAGCAAAACCCACTACCATTGCTACGCCATCCATTTTCACCTTTTATTTTAGACCCATCTCCACATTTATACAATTTCAACCATAAGCACCACTAGCTTGCCACCATTTTTCTTTGAACTACTCAAATTCTTTCAACAATCTCTATATTCAACTCAAATTCAACCATTAAAACACAGAATTTTCTTTTAGACCTATCTCTGCATTCACACAAATTTCTTCCCTCTGTCAAATACCCAAATTGGAAAAAGCCATGGCCGGAGTTGAATTTCTTCCCAAGGAATATCTTCACTATTCTTGTTTATCTCGCCTCAAAAACTACATGAAGCCACCAGAAAGCACCACAGAAAACCATTACAGCCGTCGTACTGATTGCTTCAGTTTTCGTCGCCAATATTTCAGAAAGTAACAAGATCTTCTTTTCTATCATCCAACTTCAAGAATCACACGATTTATTTGAGAATACACCGGATACGTTTAATCTCTCCTTTTGCAACTGATCTTAAAATGGAGGAAGATGTTGGAGGTGGTGGTGGAGGAGGAAAAAAAGGAGAACGACAAAGGTGGTGGTGGTGGAAGGGGAGGAGTAGGGCCAATCATCACTTTCTTCTTACTGCAGATGACGGGAAGAGGGGAACGGGGGGTCGCGGAAGGCGTTATGAGGGGTTGTGTCTTTGGGATTTTTAAATTGTTTTTCCGTTTATTTTTATTGTTTCTTTTTCTTATGATTTTTTAAATAACTTCTTTAATCAAAATAATTGATGCACGTGCTTTTAACTGTGTGTAACCACGCAATTATCTGACTCAGCAAAATAAATTTCATATAAGCTTGGTCAACCTTCAGAGAGGTTTAAAATATAGGTTTTGATAAATTAAAAGTGTCTAGATGAAACTTTGTAGAGTATAGGGACCGGGATGACAAACCGCAATAAGTACAAGTGTCTAATTGACTATTCTACCTTTAATTTATATTGCAGATTGAATTAAAATCAACTATTACGTTTTTGGTTTAAATTTAATTACATATATTTTTTCTTTGATTTTGTATGTCGAAGAGTGCACTAAAGTATAAACATAAAATGTTACAATATTTGAGTTACATAACATCAAAGAGTTTGTTTACCCTTAAAATGAGTGACAATTAAATTTGTATGCGGTTTAAAGGACATGTGATTTAATTTAACACGAATGATTCTATGAACAACAAATAATTAAATTAAAGAGAAACAAAAGGATCAAACCAAACATGATGGACAATTAAGCCTGGCTTTAGGATGAACATTGAAAATTTACTCCGATTGAGCCCTTGAGACGGGCTCGGTTGCAACTAAATAAATAAGCAGCAAAAGAACACTATGAATAGTAGCTAGAAAACAAAAATAAACTTTATTACTATGATGCGTGCCAACAGTGAATGAAAAATGAATAGGTTCTCCCCTGTATATAGTAGGGGAGTTTCAATCCTAGTACAAGTCTAAATAAGGTAAAAATCTTTCTCATTTAGTAAATCATGATACGCAGCTGATATCGGGCGAGATTTATGCCGTAATATCCGATTGAGGGCGGACATTTCGGCCCCTCGTTTGTCCTTTCTAACCGTCTTTCTTTTAGCCTCGCTTCCTCGTTTTGCTGGAGCTCGATTCCTTTCATGTTTGGCCATGTCCGAATCTCGGTGTATCATTCATCCAGGGTTCTGATCTAGGGAACCCTCGGTTGTACCCAAGCCTGCAATGAACCACGTCATCCTCTATTTCTTTATCAGAAAATCGGGGATAACTTTATCTCTGATTTTACCCGAACATAGATAGTCCCTCACTTTTCGGAGATTAGATTTATTGAAACGACGAGAAGTGATTAATTGACCCCGGTTCCTTCCTGTACACCACAAACGAGTTAACAAGCCGCCAAAATGCCCAATCAGTCACGTTGTTCTGACTTCGGACACGTGTCAGCCACTGGTTGACCATCCTCAGTAGGTACCGAATGTGAAACGCCACGTATTTATTACTTCTTTACTATAAAAGCTACGGTTTCCTTTATTCACTGTTTTATTTTTTGATTTCGAATCATCTTGAGTTACCCTCGAATTTTTTACTTGTTCATCACTCTCTCAAATCTTCATAAATTATTCTCTACATCTTCATTTCTTTATCCTTAGTATTCAAACCTTCATATTTTATCTTCAAATCTTCATCCCAGATCTTCAAATCTTCATATCAACCTTCAAAACTTCATACCAACCTTCAAACCATCATATTCTTAGGTCGAGATAGCAAAAACTTCAAAATAGATGCCTCAAAATACACCTCCTTCAACTTCTACCCCAGCCGCAAACACCAAGGTGACTCCTCCGGTAGTGGCCCTGGAACCCCCTCTTAAAGACTTTATCCCCGTAGGCTGCTTCATAGATAACGACTTTAAGATCGAAAAAGCCTCCAAACAAAGAGATCGAGGCAAGGAGGCATGGAGGTATATGTGCTCCATTACCGAGGAAACGCTCCACGCGGTCCGGGAGGATTACAAATGGGTGGGCAAGAACATGGTCATTCCCGGTCCTGATGATGACATCACGACGCATGTGGAGGGATACTTAATTGTTTATACGTATCCCTTCATGCTCGGACCGATGGACACTGTGGTTCTTTACTTCTGTAAGAGATACGAGGTTTGCCTCGGATAGATCCATCCGTCCTTTTGGAGAATCGTGCCCCTTCTCTGTCACTTTGCCAACAACACGGAGGAGACCTGGTTCATGAAACATAGAAGACAAATTTCCTTTATTAGTTTGAATTTCGTGTAAAAAATCGATGGTACAAAAGCTATCTGCCATGGCGAGAATGAGCTATATGGGCACGATTCATTTGACCGTTTGACCCTTACAATTAATCCTAGTATTCAAGACTTGGCTTTAAATATCGAATAAGAATTCCTTCTAAATTTCCGAACTTAGGACTTCGGTTCTTGACTTAGGGTGTGATGGCCCCTAGTGTTCGAGACTGAATTTTGAGGGCTCGAATACTATTAATCTAATACGGACGATTTGCAGTCCCCGATCTTAGACCGATCTTCAAAACTAGGGTAGCACGCTTTACTGTTGCCTCGTTAAAAACCTTGCCATAAAACCCACTTCGAGAAAAAACCGGTCCAAGGAAAAAAGAGTTCAACACATACTTTTAGACCTAATCCTTAGATTTGACTTCGGCTAAGTACCTGCACGGGTTAGTTTAAAGCATAATAAACCATAAAGAAAATTGTGTTGATACCTTATCAGTTGTACCGCTTTAAGTGTGCCACATTCCAATTGTTGGTTAGTTGTACCCCATTTTCGGACTCGAACTGGTATGAGCTTTTCTCGGTTATACCAGTGACTTTGTACAGTCCTTCCCAGTTCGGACCTTGTCTTCCGTCATTTGGGTTCTAGGTATGCAGTGTAAATTTCCTAAATACCAAGTCCCCGACTTGGAAGTGTCGAAGTTTTGCCCTTCGGTTGTAGTATCTCCCAATTCGTTGCTTTTGGGCTGCTAATCGGACCAAGGCAGCTTCTCACCTTTTGTCTACTACATTTAAGCTCATGGCCATGGACTCGTTGTTTGACATCTCTGCAGCGTATTGGAACCTTATGCTCAATTCTCCCACCTCTACCGGAATCAGAGCTTATGCGTTGTAGACTAGAGAGAACGGTGTTTCACCGGTACACAACTTCGAAGTTGTTCGATATGCCCATAGGACCTCGGGCAAAATTTCATTCCATTTTTGATTTGAGTCGATCAATCTCTTCTTCAGGTTCCGTAGTATAGTTTTATTTGTTGACTCCGCTTGACCGTTTGCACTTGGGTGGTAAGGTATTGATAAAATCTTTTTGATTTTGTGATCTTCAAAAAACTTATTAATCTTGCCGTCGATGAACTATCTCCCATTATCACACGTGATCATGGCTTGTACTCCGAACCGGCTTATTATATGATCCCAAATAAAGTCTATGACCTCCTTTTCCCTAACTTTCTCTAACGCATGTGCTTCGTCCCACTTGGAGAAGTAATCAGTCATAAGTAAGATGCACTAAGCTTTGTCGGGTGCCCAGGGCAAGGGATCGACGATGTTCATTCCCCATTTCATGAACGGCTAAGGGAAAGGACCGGGTGAAGTATCTCCCCCGGTTGTTAGATCATCGGTGCGTGCCTCTGACATTCGTTACACTTTTAAACAATGTCTTTCACATCCTTTTCCATCTCGTTCCAGTAATAACCGGCTCTGATCAATTTTTGAACCAAGGATTCTGCTCCCGAATGGTTTTCACAAGTACCCTCGTGGACTTCACTCATCACGTAATCGGTCTCCCTAGGACCCAAGCACCTTGCTAATGGTCTGAAGAATGATCTTCGATATAGTTTTCCTCCAACCAAGCTAAACCTGGTAGCCTTAGTTCGTAGGGCCCTCGATTCTTTGGGATCTAGCAGCAATTGTTTCCTTTCTGAAGGTAGTCTATGTATTTGTTTCTCCAATCCCAAGCCAATCTTGTTGAGTTTACCTTGGCGTGACCTTCCTCTATAACCTAGTTCATTAATTTCACCACCATTCCGCAATTGAATTCATCGGAGTCGACTAACGACCCTAGATTAGCCAACGCATCGACCTCGTTAGTTTGATCTTGGGGTACATGTTGTAGTGTCCATTCCTTGAACTGATGTAATGTCACTTGCAATTTATCCAAGTATCTCCGCATTCGGTCTTCTTTTACTTCAAATGTCCCATTGACTTGGTTAATAACGAGGAGGGAGTCACACTTGGCTTCGATCACCTTAGCCCTCAGGCTCTTAGCCACTTCTAGACCTGCAATCATAGCCTCATATTCGACTTCGTCGTTAGTCAATTTCACAGTTCTAATAGATTGCCTTATTATATTACCCATAGGTGGTTTTAATATGATTCCCAACCCGGACTCTTTCGTGTTAGAAGCACCGTCCGTGAATAGGGTCCAGACCATCGAGCTAGTCCCCGAGGCGAGCAATAATTCTTTCTCGACCTCGAGGATCAAGGCCGACGTAAAGTCGACCACAAAGTTTGCCAAAATCTGAGACTTTAGAGTAGTTCGGGGTTTGTACTCAATATCGTACTCGCTAACCTCTACGCCTCATTTGGCTAGTCAACTTGAGAGCTCGAGTTTATGCATAACTCCTTAGCGGATACGAGGTCACGACAAATATGGGGTGACATTGAAAGTACGGTTTTAGTTTCCTACAAGCGCTTAATAAGGCGAGTGCTAATTTTTCTAAGTGCGGATACCTTGTTTCGGCATCGTCTAGGGTTCTACTAACATAATAGTTAGGAAACTGCATACCTTATTCTTCCAAAACCAGGACACCACTTACTGCTACCTCGGAGATTTCCAAGTAGAGGTATAACTGCCCGTTCGTTCGGGTTGTGCAGCAAAAGAGGTCTTCATAGGTATCGTTTGAGTTCTTCTAAAGCCTGTTGACATTTTTGGGTCCAATAGAAGTCGTTCTTCTTCTTTAGTAATGAGAAAAATTGGTGGCTTTTGCCCGATGGCCTCAAAATAAATTGGCCCAATGCGGCTATCCGCTAGGTCAGCTTTTGTACCGCCTTGACGTTGTCAACTACGGTGATATCTTCTATTGATTTTATCTTGTCTGGGTTGATCTCTATTCACCTATTAGACATCATGAAATCGAGGAACTTTCCCGAGCCAACTCCGAAGGCACACTTCTTTGGGTTCAGCTTCATGTTGTATTTCCTTAGTATGTCGAAGGTTTTCTGCAAATGCTTCAAATGGTTCTCTGCTCGCAGGGACTTAACTAACATATAGTTCCGAGCCAACTCCGAAGGCACACTTCTTTGGGTTCAGCTTCATGTTGTATTTCCTCAGTATGTCGAAGGTTTCCTGCAAATGCTTCAAATGGTTCTCTGCTCGCAGGGACTTAACTAACATATAGTCAATATAAACCTCCATTGATTTTACTATTTGTTCCTCAAACATTCGGTTAACTAGGCATTGATACATGGCACCGACATTTTTTAATCCAAACGGCATTACGTTATAACAATAGGTACCGAATTTAGTTATTAAAGAAGTTTCTCCTAGTCACCCGGGTCTATTCGTATTTGGTTGTACCCGTAATAGGCATCGAGAAAACTCAGCGTCTCGTGCCCAGCCATTACATCGATCATTCGGTCAATGTTAGGCAAAGGAAACGAATTCTTCGGGAATGCCTTATTCAAGTCCTTATAATCTACACACATTCTAAATTTGTTTCCTTTTTTTAGGTACGACCACTATGTTAGCTAGCCAATCCGGGTATTTAACTTCCCGAATGGAACCTATTTTCAATAGTTTAGATACCTTATCTTTGATGAATGCGTGTTTGATTTCAGACTACAGCCTCCTCTTCTATTTGACTGAGTGAAATTTTGGATCCAAGATTAGTTTGTGAGTTGTCACCTCCAGTGGGATCCCTGTCATATCTAAGTGGGACTAGGAAAAATAATCGGCATTAGCTTTAAGAAAATCAATAAGTTTTTTCCTAAGCTTGGTGGTTAACCCCATGCCCAGGTATATGTTTCTGTCCGGTAGATACTCGATCAATGTGACCTGTTCCAATTCCTCGATCGTCGATTTGGTGACATCAGTATCATCGGGTGATATGAAATATTTCGGGAGCCTAAAATAATCTTCCTCATTCATTGAGTGTTATTCCTTTTTCTCCGGCCCGGTCGGGGTAGGGACCGGTGATTGCTATTTGGTGACTTTCTCTTCGACAAATCCCTCACCTTTTGATGTAGTGATGGCGGGCATGGGGATCACTTCCTCAATAGCGAACATCTCCTTTGTGGCAAGTTGTTCCCCGTAGACCGTTTTGATTCCGCCTGGGTGGGAAACTTCAACGCCTGATGCAAGGTCGAATGCACCGCTCTCATGTTGTAGACCCATGGCCTCCCGAACAGGGCACTGTATCTCATGTCCCCCTCGATTACATAAAATTTTGTTTCCTAGGTGATCCCGACAGTGTTTACTAGTAAGGTTATTTCACCCTTCATTGTCTCGCATGCCATGTTGAACCCGTTAAATACTCGTACTGCCGGTATGATTTGGTCCAATAACCCCATTTGTTCCATGACTCTCCATCGGATGATGTTGGGCGAGCTACCTGGATCAATTAACACACTCTTTACTCGAGATTTATTAATAAGTACGGATATTCCCAATGCATCATTGTGAGGTTGAATGATGCCCTCAGCGTCTTTGTCATTGAACGAGATGGACCCCTCCGGAATATAGTCCTGAGTGCGCTTTTCCCTTGTGATAGAAACTTTGGTAAGCTTTATCATTGGCCCTTGTGGGACATCTACTCCCCCAGTGATCATGTTGATCACACGTTGAGGTTCTTCCTGCTCAATTTTGTTGTTAGTGTCCCTGTTCTTGAAATGATTTTTCGCTCGCTCACTTAGGAATTCTCGAAGCCACTTCTTCCCTTAGCTGTCGACAATCCTCGGTCCTGTGACCGTGAGTACCTTAGTATTCACATATCAAGTTGAGATCCCTCTGTGCAGGATCAGATTGGAGTGGCCTTGGTTGTTTGGTCTCCTTGATGCGACCTATGGCCGACACTATACTCGTCGCATCCACTTTAAAGTTATATTACGATAGTCTCAAGGATTCTCTGCCCCTAAGTGATCTGTCAAAACTGTTCTTACTCATCAAACCTCGGTTGCTATGACCTTGGTCGCTACTCCTATCATTCCTGATCAGGTGGCGATCGAGTCCTTTTCCCCTTCTATCCGAGCCATATGGTTGGTACCGATCTCGGGGTGGCCTCGGCTCCTGATCCATAATTCTTTTAGACATGTCTTTCACTCTATTGGCGTAAACGGACCCCGAGCTCCTAGCTGGTCGTCCTCGACTCTGATCTTTGACTGATACCTGTTATGAACATTGGCTAAGTAGCCATCGGGTACTCTACCCAATTTTTCTTCAATTGTTGAGAAGCAACAGAACTTCGGGGGATAAGTCCTTGAGTAAATGCCTGAATGGCCCAATCATCTGCAACCGGGGGCAGGTCCATCCGTTCCATCTGGAACCTCGACATGAACTCCCTAAGCATTTCATTGTCCCTTTGCTTGACTTTAAAGAGGTCCAATTTCCTCGTCTCGACCTTGATAGCGTGGGCATAGGCTTTCACGAAGGTATCTGTAAGCATAGCAAACGAATAAATATAATTTGGAGGTAAGTTATGGTAGCATATAATCGCTCCCTTGGATAAAGTTTCCCCAAATTTGTTTAGCAACACGGAATCGATCTCGTCATCTTCAAGGTCATTGCCTTTTATTGCGAACGTGCAGGAGGATACATGCTCCCATTATACTTGGGAATATCGGGCATTTGGAACCTCTTCGGAATTGGCTTCGGTGCTGCACTCAGGGGAAATATTTTCTGAATGAACTTTTTAGAATCTGGTCCTTTTAATATTGGAGGCGCTCCCAGGATCTGATCGACCCTCGAATTGTAAGTCTCCACTTTCTTGTCATTTGCCTCAATCTTATTTTCAATTGACTCCACCCATTTTGTTAGTGCCTCGAGCATTTTCATTACCTCAGAGGTTTCTTCAGGTCCGAACCCATCTAGTTCTGTGACAATCCGTTCATTTCTCCGAGCATCTTCCCCAACCTGCTCGGGCTCGACCGTGTTCTGTGCGTGATTTTGACTCTGCAGCTGTGTTATTGCCACTTGTCAAGCTTGAAACATCTCAAAAATCAATCGCAAGCTAACTCCATCATCTCCCCCTTCGGTTGCTTCTGGAGCAGATGGCTGGGGTGCCCCGCGAATGCTATATTCGGGATCAGTTGATAGGTTGATATTGATGGCAACCTGTGAATTGGCGTCGACTGGTGCAGCGATTGGGACGCCATTAGGGTCAACTAGGGCATGCCATTAATTTGTACCACGTTATTTTCACCGCGGTAGCCTGACTCGATGTCAACGTTCAAGTGAGCAGACTGAGAATTTGACATTTTAAATAGACCTGAAATCAAACTTCAAAGAGAAAGTGTAAAATAGGGTGTGTTATAGAGATTCGTATTAAATCACCACTATTATCCTTAGCCCCATGGTAGGCTCCAAACTGTTTATCCTTACAATAAATAATAATTAAATTTGTACGTGATTTAAAAAATACGTGATTTAATTTAACACGAATGATTCTATGAACAACAAATAATTAAATTAAAGAGAAACAAAATGATCAAACCAAATGTGATGGACAATTAAGATTGGCTTTAGGATAAACACTGAAAATTGACTCTGGTCGAGCCCACGAGACGAGCTCGGTTACAACTAAATTAATAAGCAGCTGAAGAACACTATGAATAGTAGCTAGAGAACAAAAATAAACTTTATTCCTTTGATATACATGCCAACAGTGAGTGAAAAATGAACAGGTTCTCCTCTTTATATAGTAGTGGAGTTTCAATCTTAGTACAAGTCTAAATAAGGTAAATGTCTTTCTCTTTTAGTAAATCATGATACGTAGCTTATATTGGGCGATATTTGTGTCGTAATATCCGGTGGAGGTCGGACATTTCAGCCCATCGTTTGTCCTTTTTAACTGTCTTTCCTTTAGCCTCGCTTCCTCGTTTTGCTCGAGCTCAATTCCTTTCATGTTCGGCCATGTCCGAATCTCGATGTGTTATTTGTCCCCAGACTCTGATCTGGGAAACCCTCGGTTGTACCCGAGCCTGCAATGAACGCCGTCGTCCC
This sequence comes from Nicotiana tomentosiformis, assembly GCF_000390325.3. Classification (NCBI taxonomy): domain Eukaryota; kingdom Viridiplantae; phylum Streptophyta; class Magnoliopsida; order Solanales; family Solanaceae; genus Nicotiana; species Nicotiana tomentosiformis. The sequence continues at coordinate 44,276,353 of NC_090822.1, forward strand.
CTATTTCTTCATCGAAAAATCAAGGATAACTTATCTCTGATTTTACCCGTACACATAGTTCTTTATTTTTTCTTTTCTATTTACGTACCTCCACGATGAAAAATTGCAGGTCAGTCTCTTATCGGGCTATCGACAAAGTATATATTGGACAACAGTTGGGGAAGTATCTTGCTTCGCTAGCAACTAGAGTGCTTGGATTGGATTGTTCTCTCTTAATGTAATAACTGAACTTCAATAATTATATAGTTCATCTTAACAGGTACGTATAATTCTATATACTCCTCTAGGGTACGCGCTTTGCGTGTGTATCACATCTTGATGATACGTTTAAATAATTATATAAATATTATATTAAAATTATGTTTGAGATATAAAGTAAAAGTTTACATAATTAATTCAAATAAGGAAAAAATTATATAATATATTCAAAACTAAAATTTATATACAATTCACATAAGTAAGGTTTAAGTGCACAAAATTTAATTAATTAAAAACTTTGAAATATTAAGGAAAATTTAAATGATAATTTTGGACAAATGATGTAAGTATATAATTACTGATTAACGCGCAATTTATAATTCCAATTATTATTTTAATGAAGTTCAAAATTAAATGGTGATGATTTTGGACTTCCGTTTTTAAGGTTAAAAGGCCATTCAACTTAAGGATTTAATCTATCGATTTCACGTGAATTTGCAAAGAATATCCTTTGAACATATATTTTAAAAAATATTATTATTTATGTGGCCTAATATTAAATCTTTAAATTATGGAGATTTGTTAATCCATATTCTTTTATCACGATTTCTCAAAGATTTATCAACTAATATAAATAACTTAATATATGAAAAACTACATTGAGTCATTTGTTTGAATCAATGAAAAAAGAAAAAACTTTCTTTGGTAAATTTTTATAACGATCCGACCGGTCGTTTTGAGTTCTAGCGCGTCGTTCAGCGGTTTGAGGCCTTGAGCAACTTCACTTTAGGTATTATGATGGTACACGTGGTCGGAATTTAATTTCGGGAAGTTCGGAGTTGATTTGGAAAGAAAAGTTTAATTTCGGAAGCCTTAAGTTGGAGGAATTGACTAAAGTATGATTTTTGAGTAAACGACCTCGGAGTCGGGATTTGAAGGTTCCAACAGGTTCGTATGATAATTTTGGACTTGGATGTATATCTGGATCGGGTTTTGGATAACCCAAGAACGTTTCAACGCCTATTGTGGAAGTTGGCATTTTGGAAGAATTTCATAAATTTCGGTTGGAGTGCATTTCAATGCTATCGATGTCCATTTGATATTCTGAGTCTGAGAATAGCTCTGTATGGTGATTCTGGTATTGGGAGCGCATCCAGATGTGGATTTGGAGGTACATGAGTCATTTCAGGGTCATTTGGCGAAAGTTGGAAATTTGAAGGTTTTGAGAAGTTTGATCGGGAGTGGATATTTTGATATCGGGGTCGGATTCTGATTCCGGAAGTTGGAGTAGGTCCATAATGTAAATTATGACTTGTGTGCAAAATTTGAGATCAATCAGACGTGATTTGATAGGTTTCGCCATCGAAGGTAGAAGTTTGAAGTTCTAAAGTTCATTAAGCTTGAATTGGGGTGCGATTCATGGTTTTAGCGTTGTTTGAGGTGAGTTGAAGGCTTGACTAAGTTCGTAAAGTATTTTGGAATGTGTAGGTATAATTGGTTAAGGTCCCGGGGGCCTCGGGTGGATTTCGGAAGGTTAACGGATCGATTTTTGAACTTAAGAATTTCTGAAGCTTAATGATTCTGGTGTAATCACACCTGCATGACTTTGGCCGCATGTACGAGATTGCAGGTGCGGCGAATTGCTCGCAGAAGCGAGAATGGACTGGAGCTGGGGGAGCTGCAGAAGCAGACTGGAAAAGTGCACCTGTGAGTGTGCAGGAGCGAGGCAGCTGTCACTGGTGCGTAAAATTGCACAGATGCGCGAGAGCAGGTCGCACCTGGGATGCCTGCAGAAGCGAAAAGACTTCCGTAGGTGCGAGTTCTTGGCTGGGCAGTGAGGACCGTAGGAGCGGAATTTGGACCGCACCTGCGAAGCCGCAGGAGCGGCTATTTAACCGCAGGTGCGAAGGTCGGGCTGGGCAGTGTGTTTCCTTAAAACGAGGGTTTGGCTCAATTTCACTTCATTTCATCCATGGGAGTTGATTTTGGAGCTCTTTTGGAGTGCCATCTTCATAAACTATAATGGGGTAAGTGATTTCTTCACATTGTGAGTTAAATACATGATTATTATATGGATTCAAACATGAAATTTTGTAGAAATTTGAGATTTTGAAGAAAAATCTAGAAATTGATATTTTTGGATTTTGACCACGAATTTGGGCATGGAATTGAGAATGAATCTTATCTTTGAGTTCGTAATGTTATGGTTAATGTTTATCTGCAAAAAGTTTCGAAATCCGGGCACGTAGGCCCGAGGGTTGCTTTATCGATTTTTTGAGCGGAATTGAAAATTGTTATAAATTGATTAATTATGAGTATTAGAGTATATTTTGATGGGGTTGCATCTTATTTGGCTAGCTTCGATTGTTTGGCGCCGAGTTGAGGATTTAAAGCACAATTTTGGACCGGAAAGTAAGCTTTGAGACGAGGTAAGTCCCCTGCCTAACTCTGTGAGGAGGAAAACTACCCCTAGGTGATGTATTTAATGTGTGCAACTTGTTGCGGGGACTACATACGCACGAGGTGTCGAGAGTCTGTACGTTGTTAGATTCATATTATTGTCCGGGTTGACTTAGGTTCACATCATGCTATAGCTATACTATTTGAGCAGTCTCTCGCCTATTTAATTCCTATGTTTTACATTAGCACTTGAGACTAGAATTGCTTTTGTAGAGACTTCATGAGTTCATGATTAGTTACCGAATAATGTTACTCCTCTTACGGCATATTTCCGAGATATATACATATATGTTTCATTGAAAGGTTTTTGTTAAAGAAATTACAACTCACGCGTTTATTCGTGAGTGTGGTCAAGGACTCGTCAAAGCTTCTTATTCTTATGGGATCGGGCTGTTCGCCTCGTCAGGATTATGTATTTCACTCTTATGGGGTCGGATCGTTCGTCTCAGCAGGATTATGTATTTCACTCTTATAGGATTGGGTCGTTTGCCTCGGCAGGATTTATGTACCACACTCTCATGGGAGCGGGTCGTTCACCTCGGTAGTTTAATAGATGCATCTATGGTTCGTGCTGTTCGACCCTCGACAGTGCACAGTTTAAATATTTATGTTGAATCGGGCCGTACGCCTCGGTATTTCCTATATCATATCCTCATGGAATCATGCGTAATATTTGGCAAGAATCCAGGGTATCTGTAAATTTTCCCCTGATTCAAATTATAACAACCTGCTTGGTAAGATCCAATATACACAAATATATGCTTCGGTTGAGGAGGAATTTGTTAATTAAGAGCTCGAGTTTATTGTAAGGAGGATAATTGTACCACGTATTTACACTTGTTTATTTCATTTATTTACTTTGCCTCGTATTTGCTCACCTCCTCACTGTACTTGATATTATTGGACCACTAGTAAGTGTCGATTTCGACCCCTCGTCACTACTTCTCCGGGGTTAGGCTAGATACTTACTGGGTACACGTGAATTTACGTACTCATACTACACTTGCTGCATATTTTTATGCAGGTACATATGTGACTAGTGGCCTTGTGAAAGCAGAGGCATGTATGCATGTGGGGACTTACATGAGCTACATTCTATATTATGACCCGCAGCCGGCAGAGTCTCCTTCAGAGTATTTATATTTCTCCTGTCTAAATTTCTATTCCGGACATATGTTGTATTTTATTTTATATTCCTAGTTTATGCTCATGTACTTGTGACACCGGGGTTTGGGGTAATTATGAGTTGTTCTGTATTGGAATTGTTTAGAATATTATTATTTACACTGTGAATTCCATCTTTTACTATTTAATTGAAGGAAATATGACTACAAAAATATTAAAATGAGAACCAAATTAAGTATTTATTTTGTTGGCTTGCCTGACAACGGTGTCCGGCGCCATCACAACCTTTAATGGATTTTGGGTCGTGACACTTGGATCGTGATAACGGTGTCCGGCGCCATCACGAGCGCTAGATTCACTTAGGTCTCACGAGTCTTGAGCGAGTCTAGTAGAGTCTTGCGAATCGGTACGGAGACGTCTGTACTTATTTTCGAGAGGCTACAAGGCTCTTAGGAGCACTTCCCTTCTTGATTCCTCATCGTGCGAATTGATTCTTTTGAGGCTTATACCTTTATTTCTTTCCTATTCAATCTTATGCGACGTGAAACACTTGTTATAGATTGGGAATCGAGGAATTGTGATGATACTATAGAGGTGGTGCAGGATGTCTCTGCCTGCATGTTTGATTGGGCTATTAACGTCGCCTTGCGGAAGGTCGTCCTGTCATTTCAACTCAGCATCAGTATTTCCTATGGTTTTGAGATTTGACATTGATTTTTATGACGATTCATGTGTTGTTATCGCACCGTATTTGTGTAATGGTAAGATTCCTGTATATGCATCAAGGTAGTGAATGACTTGAAAGGTGGTTTTGCTCAGTGCATGATTCAAAAGTTCAGCATTTTAATTCCGGCGGAGGAAAGGCAATCGGACTAGGAATATTTAGATTTGGGTTGAGGGAATAACGAGACTTGGTATTTTCGAGCGCGGTAGAGTTCTCAATTGTGATGTGGTGTCATCGTCCTTGTTGAAAGCGTTAAGGTTCGCCGATGTTATGGTCTTCTTCAATTTGCCTTTAGGGCAGGGTGTTGTGAAATAGTGCCTGAGATGCGGTTGTTAGAGATAACAAAATGTAGCGATTTCGGAATCGAATTTGGTACTTCTAGTATTGATGGCTAGAGAAAGATGACCTTCTAAGAGGTTTAGAGTTGGTGGCAACTCATGTGTTCAGATGTTATAGAGATGCGTTTGGGTTTGGAGCAATAATTGGGCAGCGAAGGATGAGGAAGGACATGTGGGAGGTGTCTTGCGGTGGTTGAAATGTTAGGAGGTCAAGTGTGAAAAGTAGAAGTCGAAGAGTTGCTTAAAGGAGAGGGTTTGACCAAAGTGAGAGAGTGGCAGAGTAGCATATGGGTTCCGTGGTAGGATAGCCACACGCCTTGAGGGAAGCTTAGAGCAATTTGGGAATCGTGATGGGCAGTGACTAGGACCATGAATTTTATTTGGATGCAATATGACTTCGAGTTTGGAATACGTTGTTGGAATTTTAGCTGATGTCAATGGGGAAGAAGGAACCTCGGGGGATCTCAGGGTTATGTAATTGTAGCTTCAAGCTAAGTGGGAGAGCCCCACCGTCTATGATTGGATTGCGTAGTTGTCAACTTGTGCGGTTTCCGGTTATCGGTGTATTGATGGGTTATTACGACTAAGGAAAGAAAACATCGGTGGTAATTTGAGCAAAGGATTTGAGGAATGTGTGCTATCTTTGGCCTTATCGGTTCATGTTCAAGTCTTGGGTAGATTCAGAGTCTATGCTTCGTGTGGATGTGATGTATACGGAAAGGAATTCGGCCGGTTGCTTCTTCGAGAGGGTGTTCATGTGCTAGCAGGGCCTTGGAGTTTGATTATATTCGGGGACAAGTCAGAGTGGGTGACCCTCAACAATGGTCCTAGTAGGTTCAAAAATTTAAGGTGCGGTGCCTAAGGATTTCGAGTCTGTGGTATGGTTAAGTATCGAGTTTTGGCAGTGGATTATGAAAAAGGGGACTTGGAATGTTCTATGTTGTCTACAGTCTGCGGTGCAGCATCGGAGGAACGAGAGAAAATAACTTCGGATTCATGGAATAATTATCAGAATGGGTGTACCCGTTGAAGATGCGAATATGCGCACAAGGAAGGTATGTGATGGTTCGTGGGTTTTGGGACAACATGGTCTCGTGAAATAAGGTCACTCAGGATGAGTGCGGATTTGGGTTCGTTATGTTTTAAATAGAGCTATTATTATTCCTAAGGTAAGTACGGAGTAAATTAGAGGAAGTCGGATCGGTTAGCAATGGTTGACTTTGCATGATGGTGGCAAAGATCAGTTCCTTCAGCGTGCTGAGTTATACATGTAATTTGTGATGGTACGTGCGAGGTTTGACGACCGCCGTAATTGATTTTATTTGGAGTCATTCGAGTATTATGGCATGTTATGTATAGATGGATCCTGGAAGAATTAAGGTGGTTTAGACCACTACTCGAGGTTTGTATTTTCTGCGGTTATGTGAACTCAGTCACGTGTTGCAATGGTTCTCCTGAAATGAGTTAAGTTAAAGGTTTCTATATGATGGAGTGATTATTCTATTAGTGGATCAGGAGTAATGATGGAATTCTTATACTCTCACGTATTGGTCTGTTAGGTGTAGTGAGCGGCATGGGAATTGGAAGTTGAGGATCAAGGTTGCAGTTGATGTCGACAAGAATGTCAAGAGCTCGGATGAGCAGGGAAGAATTATGATGTTTAGAGTAAGCTGGTATTGTCTTTAGCGTCACCTGAGATCGGTGTCATATGGAAGAGGCTTTGTGTATTGACTTGCATATTTTTGAATCGCTCTACAAAATTAGAATGGTTGGTGGTATGGATGTGCGAACCTTGCTACCTGAGAGGAATAGTCGTGGGAGCATGCCCCACAAGGGGAGATTTGTATAAGTATGACATGTCAGTCACTTGATTGTTAAAGATTGAGACCGAATATGGAGGTCATGGTAATATCGCAAGTGCGAGAGTTTATGCCTGAGAGGCATTCTATTCTTTGGGTTGTGGACCATGTGAGTTGGTTTCGGATTTGACGGTTGTTCTTATGTGTCGTGAATAGGTCATTGTAGGTCCTTGAGGGGCTATATAGCCAAGCATGGTATGATCAGAATCGGTTTGAGCTCCATGGATGGATCTAAACGTAAATGTGGGCCCTATATTAGGCTGGATATGTTCATTTCAGCATAGCGTTGTCTTTGAAGGAGTCTTCGGGCCTTGGATGATATTTTTGTTGTCAGCCCTTCCGTGTAGTCTCTATTGTGCCATGTAGGTTATGAGGCGGTTTGATTATTTGCACGCGTATTGAGATCCCATATAGTTTGTGGTGTTATATGAGCAGGATGGCTCTCGAGATGCAGATCATATATCGCACCTTAGTTGTGCTTGTGTTTCATAGCACGTGACGCTACCCGTCTCCCCAGGATTTGTATTATGCACTTGGCGTGCTTATGACTGATATTCGAGCACTTCGTGAGTATAAGCATTACGGCTCGATGTGTGTTTTCTTTAGATTATTATGTGTGGATTGGGTGGCACGCTGCCACGGGTATATAGTTGGATCGGGTGGCACGCCACCACAGATATGTTGATTGGATCGGGTGGCACGCCGCCACGGATATCATGGTTGGATCGGGTTGCACGCCGCAATGGTATCATGTGTGGATCGGGTTGCACGCCGCAATAGTGTGATGTTGAGCACAATTTCCCATATCTATTATTGTGTGTTTTGCTTCTCATTTTTTGAGGAAGGTTCATAACATCTTTTCGATTGTTTAAATTAGTTACATGGGTTGAGTAGTTCTTCCCAAAGTTCGTTTCCTTATGTATCACATTCGAGTTGGTAACTTATTGGCACATTGTGGCATCATATGAGACTTTTGGCAGTGTATGAGGTGGCTTATTGCCTGAGTAGCTTGTACTGGGTGAGACAAGATCATTGGACCTGGGATCAGTGCGATCAGATTTATATGAGGCACATTAAAGAGTAAATATCGATATTCAGTCCAGAATGAGGTAATGGTTTCTGTCGGGAGGAGAGACTCCATGAGTTGTGATTTGGCAGATGGTTATGAGTTTCTACACATATCTTCTGTCGTGGCAGTATTGCGAGAGCAGAAACGGGACTTATATGCTTCATAAGGTGTGTTGTGGGCATCAGATTTGTGAGATTCCGGCTATTTTTGTCGGGGGATGTCATTATGGTCATGTGAATAATGCGGTGCATGGTGTGAATTTGGTAAGAGGATACAATCATGTATTGGTACATCGTGTAGACATGGATACGGTGTTTGTGTGTTGGAAACAGACCGGGTTGAGAATTTCAGATATTGGAATCTGGCTTTAGGGCTTATTTGATTAAATAAAATGGAGAACCTTCAGATTGGCTCGAGCTAATATGCCCAACTGGGTTGTGGTGGCACATATAGGTGCACGAGTTATTGAACAGTGATTTCGGACAACTCCAGAGCAGTTCTTAGCACGTTTGAGGACGAACATATATTTAAGCGGGAGAGAACAAAATGACCTGACCGGTCGTTTTGAGCTCTAGCACATCGTTCAGCGGCTTAAGGCCCTGAGTAGCTTCACTTCAGGTATTACGACTTGTACGCGCGGTCGGAATTTAATTTTGAAAAGTTCGGAGTTGATTTGGAAAGAAAATTCTAATTTCGGAAGCCTTAAGTTGGAGGAATTGACTAAAGTGTGATTTTTGAGTAAACGGCCTCGGAATTGGGATTTGAAGGTTCCAACAGGTTCGTATGATAATTTTGGACTTGGGCGTATGTCCGAATCGAATTTTGGATAACCCGGGAGCGTTTCAGCGCCTATTGTGGAAGTTAGCAATTTGGAAAGATTTCATAAATTTGGGTTGGAGTACATTTCAATGCTATCGATGTCCGTTTGGGATTCTGAGTCTGGGAATAGCTCCGTATGGTGATTTCTGTATTGGGAGCGCGTCCAGATGTGGATTTGGAGGTTCGTGGGTTATTTCGGGGTCATTTGGCGAAAGTTGGAAATTTGAAGGTTTTTGAGAAGTTTGATCGGGAGTGGACATTTTGATATCAGGGTAGGATTCTGATTTCGGAAGTTGGAGTAGGTCCGGAATGTCAATTATGCCTTGTGTGAAAAATTTGAGGTCAATCAGACGTGATTTGATAGGTTTTGGCGTCAAAGGTAGAAGTTTGAAGTTCTAAAGTTCATTAAGCTTGAATTGGGTTGTGATTCATGGTTTTAGCGCTGTTTGATGTGATTCGAAGGCTCGACTAAGTTCGTAATGTGTTTTGGGATGCGTAGGCATAATTGGTTAAGGTCCCGGGGGCCTCGGGTGGATTCCAAGAGGTTAACGAATCGATTTTTGGACTTAAGAATTTCTGAAGCTTAATGCTTCTGGTGTAATCACACCTGCGTGACTTTGGCCGCAGGTGCGAAATCGCGGGTGGGGCGAATTGCTCGCAAAAGCAAGAATGGACTGGAGCTGGGGGAGCCGCAGAAGCGGACTGGAGAAGCGCACCTACGAGTGCGTAGGAGCAAGGCAGCTGCCGCTGGTACGTAAAATTGCATAGATGCGCGAGAGCAGGTTGCACCTGTGATGCCCGCAGAAGAGAAAAGACATCTGCAGGTGCGAGTTCTTGGCTGGTCAGTGAGGACCGCAGGAGCGGAATTTGGACCGCACCTGCAAAGCCGCAAGAGCGGTTATTGGACCGCAGGTGCGAAGGTCGGACTGGGCAGTTCGTTTCTTTAAAACGGAGTTTGGCTCAATTTCACTTCATTTCATCCATGAGAGCCGATTTGGAGCACTTTTGGAGTGCCATCTTTATCAACTATAATGGGGTAAGTGAGTTCTTCACATTGTGAGTTAAATACATGATTTTTATATGGATTCAAACATGAAAATTTGTAGAAATTTGGAATTTTAAAGAAACACCTAGAAATTGGTATTTTTGGATCTTGACCACGAATTTGGGCATGGAATTAAAAATGAATTATATATTTGAGTTCGTAATGTTATGGTTAATATTTATCTTTGAAAATTTTCGGAATCTGGGCACGTGGGCCCGAGGGTTGCTTTATCGATTTTTCGAGTGGAGTTGGAAATTGTTATAAATTGATTACTTATGAGTATTAGAGTATATTTTGATTGGGTTGCATCTTATTTGGCTAGCTTCGATCATTTGGCGCCGAGTTGAGGATGTAAAGCACAATTTTGGAACGGAAAGTAAGATTTGAGATGAGGTAAGTCTCTTGCCTAACTCTGTGAGGGGAAAAACTACCCCTAGCTGATGTATTTAATGTGTGCAACTTATTGCGGGGACTACATATGCACGAGGTGGCGAGAGTCCGTACATAGTTAGATTCATGTTATTATCCGGGTAGACTTAGGTTCACATCATGCTATAGCTGTACTATTTGAGCAGTCTCTCGCCTATTTAATTCCTCTGTTTTACATTACTACTTGAGACTATAATTACTTTTGTAGAGACTTCACGAGTTCATGATTAGTCACCGAATAATGTTACTCCTCTTACGGCATATTTTCGAGATATATACATATATGTTTCATCGAAAGGTTTTTGTTAAAGAAATTACAACTCACACGTTTATTCCTGAGTGGGGTCAAGGACCCGTTAAAACTTCTTATTCTTATGGGATCGGGCCGTTCGCCTCGGCAGGATTATGTATTTTACTCTTATGGGATCGGGCCATTCGCCTCGGCAAGATTATGTATTTCACTCTTATGGGATCGGGTCGTTCTCCTCGGTAGGATTTATGTACCACACCTTCATGGGAGCGGGCCGTTCGTCTCGGCAGTTTAATATATGCATCTATGGTTCGTGCCATTCGACCCTCGACAGTGCACAGTTTAAATATTTATATTGGATCGGGTCGTACGCCTCGGCATTTCATATATCATATCCTCATGGAATCGTGCGTAATATTTGGCAAGAAGCCAGAGTATCGGTAAATTTTCCCCTGATTCGAATTATAACAACCTACTTGGTAAGATCCAGTATACACATATATATGCTCCGATTGAGGAAGAATTTGCTAATTAAGAGCTTGGGTTTATTGTAAGGAGGATAATTATACCACATATTTATACTTGTTTATTTTATTTATTTACTTTCCCTCGTATTTGCTCACCTCCTTACTGTACTTAATATTATTGGATCACTAGTGAGTGTCGATGTCGACCCCTCGTCACTACTTCTCCGGGGTTAGGCTAGATACTTACGAGGTACACGTGGATTTACGTACTCGTACTACACTTGCTGCACATTTTTATACAGGTACATATGTGACTAGTTGCCTTGTGAGAGCAGAGGCATGTATGCATGCGGGGATTTACGTGAGCTGCATTCCATATTACGACCCGCAGCCGGCCGAGTCTCCTTCAGATTATTTATATTTTTCCTGTCCAAATTTGTATTCCGGACAGATGCTGTATTTTATTTTACATTTCTAGTTGATACTCAAACACTTGTGACACCGGATTTTGGGGTGATTATGGGTTGTTTTGTATTGAAATTTTTAAGAATATTATTATTTACACTGTGAATTATATCTTTTACTATTTAGTTGAAGGAAATATAACTTCAAAAAAATTAAAATGAGAACCAAATTAAGTATTTATTTTTTTGGCTTGCCTGACAGCGGTGTCCGGCGCTATCACGGCCTTTAATGGATTTTGGGTCGTTACACTTGGTTTTCGTAGGCTTTAAAATTTTTTCATTCATATAGATTTTACATTGAACTTTCTTTATTTAAGAATAGAAATAGTAAATTCATTAATGATCTCAAACTCATAAATATTTGTAGTAGTTTATTTATAAAAGGAGATTTAGTGCATCTAATATCGTTATACAAAGAGATACATATGTCAAATAAAGAAGAATTTAATAACCAAAATTTTAACTAATTTTGAAGCCCTAAAATTTAAGAAAATAACTAAATTATTGTGCTGTCTAATGTGAAGTATATTTTTTAAGGGTAAAAAACCCGAACAACATTTACTAAGGGTCTTTGTGCTTTTAATATAATATAGATATAGATATAGATAGATACATCTCCGTTTTAGAGAGTTAGCGAAAAAAAACAAAAAGAAATGGCAAAAATCATAAGCTATCCCTTAAACTTATCCGGATTTTTCTCGTAGAGACTTTGACTTGAACTTGTTCCTATTAGATACTCAAACACTAATAAATATGTACCTATTAAACACTTCATACTTAGGTGGCATAGAAAGTGATATTCACTTACTCTGAGCGCGTACAACTATTGAAATATTTTTACATTTCTAGTTATAAACACTTACTCTGAGCGCGTACAACTATTTCAAACACTCAAAAAATATATTTTAATTATTATTTGGACCGAAATTCCACATGTATTCATTTAATTTGTCATTTTGCTACATTATTCGCGAGTGTATTGCACACACTTTTTATTTTTGACTGATTGTAAAAAAAAATTCTAATAGTTATATACTCCCTCCATTTCAATTTAGATGAGGTAGTTTGACTCGGCACGGAGTTTAAGAAAAAAATAAGACTTTTAAACTTGTGGCCTTAAAAGCTTAAGGGGTAAAAGTTTTGCGGGGCCATGATATTTTTGTGGTTATAAAAGCTTATCTTTAAGGGTAAAATGGGGAAAATAAAGAGTTTAAAATTAAATTATTTTCAACTTTATAAATGTGTCTGTATACGGTCGAAGTCGAGCTGGACTTCAACTTGGTAGATTAGGTTTGGAACATGGTGACCACGGACTGAAGATCGACCTCGAGTCTCACCGAGCTAGAACCCGAGGTCGGAAAACCTGCCTTCGAGGAAAATTGAGTCCAGTGTTAACCTTAGCCTCGAACGAGCTCGAGGGTAAATAACAGAAGACCGAAATAGCCATGACCGGATGGATATTACGGCGAGAATCTCGACACGTATCAGCAAGGAACCGGTAATCAGCAAATCAAGAGATTTTTACCTTATATATAAATGTACCTAGAATAGGACTCCTCTACTATATAAAGGGGGTCTGATAATTCATTAAAAATACTATAACACGCATCACAAAGCAATATATTATTATTTCTAGTTTTTGTTATCTTGTCATTTTGTTTCGGCATCGATAAATGTATTTCTGACTCGAGCGTGACTAACCTTCAAGGCAAAGATTGTTCAACTTGTGTGGTTTGTATCTATTTTTATTGCTTATTTCAACATTAATCTAATTTTTCGTTTTGTATCAAGTTAGATCACGTATCCTTAAGACCACGTAAAAATTTAATTGTTATCCAATTATGAGGGTAAATAGTTTGGCGACCACCATGGGGATAAGGATAATAGTGGTTATTTGATACAAATCTCCATAACACACACTACTTTATCCTTGCTCTTTGAAGTGTCTTTGATTCCATGCTTGAATACAAAATGTCGAACTCTCAATCAGCACCCCTGCATGTTGACAACGAGTCCGGTCATCAAGGTGAAAATAACAACATAGCGTCTAGAAACGAGGTACCACCTGTTGATCCCATTGGAATTCTGATTGCAGACCCGATTGACGCTAACTCACATGTGGCTATCGATGCAAACGTGCCTGCCTACCCCGAAAATAGTGTTCGTGGTGGAGCCCGATCGGCAACTCAAAATACCCAAAACATTGAAGGAGACGTGATTAGTCTATGGTTGATCTTCGAAATGTTGCAGGCTCAACAGGCGGCAATAGCTCAATTACAGAACCAAAGCCGTGCACCGAGCAGCGTTGAGCCCGATCCACCTCGGGAAGTCACCCGCATGGGATGAACCGATCATAGAAAGGTCAAATGAACATGAATCGGGGACTAACCCCGAGATTATAAAAATGCTCGAGGAGCTGACAAAGCGGATAGAATCAGGGGCGAAGAAAATCGAAGGTAACGACAAAAGGGTGGAGACCTATAACTCCAGGGTAGACCAATTCCCAGGAGCACCTCCATATTGAAAGGACTGGATTCCAGGAAGTTCGTGCAAAACCCTTTTCCTCCGAGTGCGGCTCCGAAGCCGATCCCCAAAAAATTCCATATGCCCGAAATACCTAAGTATAACGGAACGACCGACCCAAACGAGCATGTGACCTCTTATACATGTTCCATAAAAGGGAACGACTTGGAGGACGGCGAGATTGAGTCTGTTCTACTGAAAATATTTGGAGAGACCCTGTCAAAGGGAGCTATGATATGGTATCACAATTTACCTCCTAATTCTATTGACTCATTTGCTATGCTTGCAAAGTCTTTCGTAAAATCGCATGCCAGTGCCATCAAGGTCGAGACTAGGAAATCAGACCTTTTTAAGGTCAAACAGAGGGATAACGAGATGCACAGGGAATTCGTGTACAGGTTTCAAATGGAACGAATGGATGTGCCGCCGGTCGCTGATGATTGGGCTGTTCAAGCTTTCACTCAGGGACTCAATATTCGAAGCTCGGTGGCTTCACAGCAGCTGAAGCAGAACCTAATAGAACTGAAACATATCCATAAGTCAACATTAATTAAAGGGATATAAGAATCAACCTGAATCTCTGAAGTGCCACCGTATATGCATACTTATTATATATATATATATATATATATATATATATATATATATATATATATATATATATATACTTCTCTTTGAGACTATTATCCATATCGTATGATGCATGACTGCCCAACTGATCAATGGCAACTGCTCGACCGGACGTAGCGTGGTGGTAAATGTATGACTGCCCGATCGGCCGTAGCTCGGTGGTAAATGTGTAACTGCCCAACTAGCCGTAGCTCGGTGGTACATGCATAACTGCCCGATCGGCCGTAGCTCGGTGGTAAATGTGTAACTGCCCAACTGGCCGTAGCTCGGTGGTAAATGCATGATGCATATAATACCATTATGAACATTAACATCTTTATCATATACCTCAATAGAGATTTAGGAACGTACTTAGACATACTTTGTATTACATTTCATAGGAATGAATAACGTAGACATCCTTAACTACTAAGAGTAGAACTATTTATGGAATAATATTACGTTTACGTATCATTACTTGGATCATGCCAAAAGAAAAGGAGGGATAGCCTTAATATACCTGGGCCGATTCTCTTGACAATCTCTCTAACACAACGTTTTTGCAAAAAAATACGTACCGGTGGATCGAAGTAGGGAAATATATGTATGATATTCTTGATATGATAGCACGCTATTTCTTATCCGTCTAATATTCACTCCATACTCTATACCATCAAAAAATATTTTTCGGCCTTCTTCTGTCATGTCTTCCAAAATTTCTCCAAGTTATATCACTAATAAAGAAACCAACACAAAGGAAATTATCCAAAGACTTTCACGTGTAAGCAAGGCACCTTAAGTGTTATGACTCATCATGCACATTGGTGCCACCTTGGCCTAGCTTAATGTCATGTGGCAGCCCATAAAATCTTTATCCACTTAATCCTATTTAATACAATAATTATCCTCACAATTAATCAATTATTCACATAATTAATAATTATCTCAAATTACTTAAAATACTACTCACTTTTAACATACTTTATACATCTTACTATCATGGTCATGTGGTACCATATAAATCAATACATACACTATTATTTCATTAAAATATCCATGTAAAAATACATATATTTTTTTAACTTCTAATTTTCCTAATATCATATAAAGAGTACAAATTTCTGTACGCTTAATTCTTAAAATGGTAAAAAGATAACCTTCTTTTCTTGTGAAAAAAATATTTTTTCTCTTTACAATAAAGAAAATCTCATAAACTTTCTCATATTATGTGTATAATATAAAGCATGTTCGAAAGTAGTAATATTAATAACTATATAAAATCATATTTTTCTAACCTTTTTTTTTACAAAACTGTTCCACTCAAAATACCATATCAAATGTATATAACGATATTAAGGTTGTTAAACTTATGGGGTCTTACAATAACATAATCATAAATCCTCTATAATCTCATGAATGGTCTTAATCCCTTCAAACTCATATGGATTATTATGACTCATCCTAATATTAAAGTACGGGATGTAACATTCTTTCCCCCTTTAAAACATTCGTCCTCAAATGTTAACTCTTAGAGATTTATAAAATTTTCACTAGGGTCTCCTCTAAACTAAACTAAAACCCAAATTATATCTGAACTCTCGACTATTCACAACCTTTTGTACTTGAATATCTCGTATCTTCTTCACCTTTACCTTACTTGCTTTTCAATCTCACATTGTATCTTCTGTTTCTTTCATAACCTCCCTTCCACATATATGGAAATTACGCCTTAAAGCTCTACTGTAATAGCTGCACCTCTGGTGCATACAAAAACAGGCGAAAGCTTCATTCTGACTTCGTAAGACTCAGCTCTATGGCACGATCTGGAAAAAAAAAGAAGGATATCATTTCCTAAATGCCCTATAGCCTCTCAGTTATAAATGTGGCACGCAACACACCCATAAGTGAGACCCAACTAGGCACGGCTTTGTAGACTCCCTAGGACATGACCTGCTCTGATACCACTTTGTCACGCCCCAAACCTGGGGAGGTGTGGCTGGCACCCGGTGCCGTACTGGCCCAAACGAACCACTCTGTTACTTTTTTTGTAACTATCATGGGCCAACATGGCCACAACTCGTAATGTATAACTATAAGTGAGCAAACACTGTATCAATGAACCATCGTTCTGAAAACATGAATACATATGAGCCATCAAGGCCTCTTACATACTGTACAAAATGAACCTCTGTCTACAAAGCCACTAAGATTATTCGACCTCAAATGGGACAGGGTACCGGCCTACCCATAAGTCTGTAGCATAACTCTGACACGATGACTTATAGATTCAGATGTACTCCGAATGAGGTGGAGTCTTACCGATCCTTCGTTGAATGCTGACCTCGTCTACTATGAGGGCTTGTCAAGCTGATTATCTATACCTGCAGGCATGAATGCAGCGTCCCCAACAAAAGGACATCAGTAAGAATAATGTAATGAGTATGTAAGGCAGAACTGAAACATATCCATAAGTCAACATTAATTAAAGGGATATAAGAATCAACCTGAATCTCTGAAGTGTCACCGTATATACATACTTATTATACTTATATATATAATGTTTCTCTTTGAGACTATTATCCATATCATATGATGCATGACTGCCCAACTAATCAGTGGTAACTGCTCGACCAGCCGTAGCGCGGTGGTAAATGTATGACTGCCCGACCTGCCGTAGCTCGGTGGTAAATGTGTAACTTCCCAACCGGCCGTAGCTCAGTGATAAATGCATGACTGTTCGACCGGCCGTAGCTTGGTGGTAAATGTGTAACTGCCCAACATACCTACATCATGCACATTGGTGCCAAAAGAAAAGGAGGGATAGCCTTAACATACCTGAGCCGATTCTCTTGACAATCCCTCTAACACACGTCTTTGTAAAAAAAACACGTAACGGTTGATCGAAGTAGAAAAAAATCTGTATGATATTCTTGATATCATAGCACGTTATTTCTTGTCCAAATAATATTCACTCCATACTCTACATCATCAAACAATTTTTTTCGGCCTTCTTCTGTCATGTCTTTCAAAATTTCTTCAAGTTATATCACTAATAAAGAAACCAAAACAAAGGTAATTATCCAAAGACTTTCACGTGTAAACAACGCCCCTTAAGTGTTATGACTCATCATGCGCATTGGCCTAGCTTAATGCCATGTGGCAGCCCATAAAAATTTTATCCACTTAATCCTATTTAATACCATAATTATCCCCACAGTTAATCAATTATCCACATAATTAATAATTATCTTAAATTACTTAAAATACTACTCACTTTTAACATACTTTATACATCTTACTATCATGATCATGTGGTATCATATAAAATCAATACATACACTATTATTTTATTAAAACATCCATTTAAAAATACATATATTTTCTCAACCTCTAATTTTCCCAATCTCATATAAAGAGTATAAATTTTCGTACGCTTAATTCTTAAAATGGTAAAAAGATAACCTTCTTTTCTTGTGAAAAAAATAATTTCTATCTTTACAATAAAGAAAATCTCATAAACTTTCTTATATTATGTTTATAATTTAAAGCATGTTCGAAAATAGTAATATTAATAACTATAAAAAATCATATTTTTCTGACCTTTTTTTTTAACAAAAATGTTCCACTCAAAATACCATATCAAATGTATATAACGATATCAAGGTTGTTAAACTTACGGGGTCTTACAAAAACATAATCACAAATCCTCTATAATCTCATGAATGGTCTTAATCCCTTCAAGATTATATGGATTACTACGACTCATTCTAATATTAAAGTACGGGATGCAACATTCTTCCCCCCTTAAAACATTCGTCCTCGAATGTTAACTGTTAGAGATTTACAAAATTTTCACTAGGGTCTCCTCTAAACTAAACTAAAACCCAAATTATATCTGAACTCTCGACTATTTACAACCTTCTGTACTGGAATATCTCTTATCTTCTTCACATTTACCTTACATGCTTTTCAATCTCGGATTGTATCTTCTGTTTCTTTCATAACCTCCCTTCCACATATATGGAAATTACGACTTAAAGCTCTACTGTGATACCTGCACCTCTGGTGCATACAAAATCTGGCGAAAGCTTCATTCTGACTTTTTAAGACTCAACTCTATGGCACGATCTGGAAACAAAAGAAGGATAACATTTCCTAAATGCCCTATAGCCTCTCAGTTATAAATGTGGCGTGCAACACACCCATAAGTGAGACCCTACTAGGCACGAATTTGTAGACTCAATAGGACACGACCTGCTCTGATGCCACTTTGTCATGCCCCAAACCTGGGGAGGCATGGCTGATACCCGGTGTCATACTTGCCCGAGCGAACCACTCTATAACTTTGTTTTTTGTAACTATCATGGGCCAACATTGCCACAACTCGTAATGTATAACTATAAGTGAGCAAACACTGTATCAATAAACCATCGTTCTTAAAACATGAATACATATGGACCGTCAAGGCCTCTGACATACTGTATAAAATGAACCTTTGTCTACAAAGCCTATAAGATTATTCAACATCAAATAGGATAGGGTACCGGCCTACCCATAAGTCTGTAGTAAAACTCTGATATGATGACTTATAGACTCGGCTGCACTCCGAATGAGGTGGAGTCTTACCGATCCTTCGCTGAATGCTGACTTCGTCTACTGTGAGGGCTTGTCAAACTGATTATCTATACATGCAGTCATGAATACAGCGTCCCCAACAAAAGGACGTTAGTAAGAATAATGTACTGAGTATGTAAGGCAGAACTGAAACATATCCATAAGTCAACATTAATTAAAGGGATATGAGAATCAACTTGAATCTCTGAAGTGCCAACGTATATGTATACTTATTATACTTATATATATAATGGTTTTTTTTGAGACTATTATCCATATCGTATGATACATGACTGCCCAATTGATCAGTGGTAACTGACCGACCGGCCGTAGCACGTTGGTAAATGTATGACTGCCCGACCGGCCGTAGCTCGATGGTAAATGTGTAACTACCAACCGGCCATAGCTCGGTGGTAAATGCATGACTGCCCGACCGGCCGTAGCTCGATGGTAAATGTGTAACTGCCCAACATACCTACATCATGCACATTGGAGCCAAAAGAAAATGAGGGATAACCTTAACATACCTGAGCCGATTCTCTTGACAATCCCTCTAACACGCGTCTTTGTAAAAATACATGTAACGGTGGATCGAAGTAGGGAAAAATCCGTATGATATTCTTGATATCATAGCACGTTATTTCTTATCCAACTAATATTAACTCCATACTCTACATCATCAAACAATTTGTTTCGGCATTCTTTTGTCATGTCTTCCAAATTTTCTCCAAGGTATATCACTAATAAAGAAATCAAAAGAAAGGTAATTATCCAAAGACTTTCTCATGTAAACAAGGCACCTTATGTGTTATGACTTATCATGCACATTGGTACCACCTTGGACTAGCTTAATGCCATTGGCAGTCCCATAAAATCTTTATCCACTTAATCATATTTAATATCATAATTATCCCCACAATTAATTAATTATCCACATAATTAATAATTATCTCAAATTACTTAAAATACTACTCACTTTTAATATATTTTATATATCTTACTATCATGGTCATGTAGTACATATAAAATTAATACATACACTATTATTTCATTAAAACATCCATGTAAAAATACATATATTTTCTCAACTTCTAAGTTTCCTAATCTCATATAAAGAATACAAATTTTCGTACGCTTAATTCTTAAAATGGTAAAAAGATAACCTTCTTTTCTTGTAAAAAAAATAATTTCTATCTTTACAATAAAGAAAATCTCATAAACTTTCTCATATTATGTGTATAATTTAAAGTATGTTTGAAAGTAGTAATATTAATAACTATACAAAATCATATTTTTCAAACCTTTTTTTTTTTACAAAAATGTTCCACTCAAAATACCATATCAAATGTATATAATGATATCAATGTTGTTAAACTTACGGGGTCTTACAATAACATAGTCACAAATTCTCTATAATCTCGTGAATGATCTTAATCCCTTCAAGCTCATATGGATTACTATGACTCATCCTAATATTAAAGTACGAGATATAATAAGAACCCCCAACAGAGTCAAGATAGACATCGATCGTGAACCGAGACCAAACAGGGATCTATACTAGCCATATAATGGAGATCAGAGAAGTAGTGGGTCTGGGCGGAACTCCATGAGAAACGAAAGGAGAAATGACCGTGGTCAAGACAACCGGGGTCTCACGACCAAAATTGGCTTCGACAGGTCTGTCGGGCCTAAAGAAGCACCGAGGCTATTGGAATATAACTTTAATGGCGATGCTGCCGCCATTGAATCAGCTATCGGGCGCATCAAAGATACCAAATAGCCTCGGCCTCTACAGTACGATCCAACCCAAAGGGATCCTAACCAGATGTGCAAATATCATGGCACTCACGGTCATAGAATGGAAGATTGTCGACAGCTGAGAGAGAAAGCAGTCTGTCTATTCAACAACGGGCACATTCGTTAGTTCTTGAGCGACCGAGTCAGGAATCATTTTAGAAACATGGATTCTAACAAACAGGCAGAACAAGAAGAAGCTCAACACGTCATTAACATGATCATCGGTGGGGTTGATATCCCACAGGGGCTGACATTGAAACGCACCAAAGTATCTATCACTAAGGAGAAACGAACTCGAGACTACATACCGTAAGGAACTTTATCTTTCAACGACGAGGATGCGGAAGGGATCGTACAGTCCCACAATGATGCACTGGTAATATCTGTACTCGTAAATAAAATTCATGTTAAACGTATGTTAATTGATCCAAGTAGCTCAGCCAACATCATTCGATCAAGGGTCGTGGAGCAACTCGGTCTACAAGACCAAATCGTGCCTGCAGTTCAAGTTCTAAACGGATTCAACATGGCATGTGAAACCATTAAGGGCGAAATAATATTACCGATAAATACCATCGGGACCATCCAGGAGACTAATTTTATGTGATCGAAGGAGACATGAGGTATAATGCTTTATTCGGGAGGCCATGTGTCACGCCCCAAAACCGAGGAGCGTGACCGGCGCTCAACCGAGTGAACCCGACTGAGCAAGCATGTTATATTTCATTCTACCCAGATTCATTCATGAATCAAGAGGAGGTGTACTCCGTTAATCAAATACTTAAGAGATTTCATTAACCGCTCCCATTTCATTCTCATTAACAGCATCATTCAATATTTCCAAAATAGTACGAGTTTATAGATTTAATGAAAAATATGTTGCCAAACACCAACAGTTCTAATCCAATTTCCAACATCAAATACCACCCACAACCTGTCTACGGAGCCTCTAAGTACAACTGAAGAGTAATATGGGAACGCCGGCAACAAGGCCCCGGCTATACCTCAACCACAAAGTACATGAGAAACAAACTATACATGACCCCGAAATGAAGTGGGGCTCACCAAATCAACTGAAAGGAGTGTACTGCTATCACTGATCAATGCCACCTACTGTAGAACCACCTGCATCCATTAAAGATGCAGCGTCCCCGGCAAAAGGGACGTTAGTTCTGTCGAATATCACTAGTATGTATAGCTAGAAATTCTCTTTCAAAATAGAATGCACATATGATCTATACGTGGAACACATAATATAATGTAATTAAAACAACCTGTACAAACAAGGACAACAAAAAGGGGCACCTATTGTCTGCATTAATAATGTGTCTCATTAGACCGTTCTTAGTGTTCACTTATCATATTATATACTTATGCATTTCATAGACCGTCCACAGTGTTTATTCATACCGTACATCTATACCTTTTATACACAATGCACTTATGCATTTCATAGACCGTCCACAGGATTTCATATCACAATGGATTTCATAACACAATGTACCTATGCATTTCATAGACCGTCCACAGGATTTCATAACACAATGTACCTATGCGTTCATAGACCGTCCACAGGATTTCATAACACAATGTGCCTATGCATTCATAGACCGTCCACAGGATTTCATAACACAATGTACCTATGCATTCATAGACTGTCCACAGGATTTCATATCATAATGTACCTATGTGTTCATAGACTGTCCACAAGATTTTATAACACAATGTACCTGTGCGTTCATAGACCGTCCATAGGATTTCATATCATAATGTACCTATGCGTTCATAGACCGTCCACAGGATTTCATAACATAATGTACCTATGCGTTCATAGACCGTCCATAGGGTTTCATAACACAATATACCTATGCGTTTCAAAGACCGTCCATAGGGTTTCATAACACATTGGAAACAAAAGTACAAATACGTACATCTCATAACCTTTCACATCACATATCACCTAATCCGTACTTTCAACCAATTACAACATTATTACTTCATTGGCTCTCTTGGCCATACATATGATTCTTTATTCATGGCGCAGTGGCCGTATTTTATATTCCACACTTTCATTTCTTCCCTTTCATAGATCATCATCATAATTATCAACAAGTAGAATATTCCGGAAATCACAACTTTAAGTTCATTAGTAATGAAGGCTTTAAACATAATCAATTTTTTTCCAATAAATGGAGTAAAATGATTGGCAATCGAAGCGCAAATTATAATCATACACAATTTCCACTCACGAATGTGTAACAATGCAAAGCACATTGAAAATTACTTACAAAGCATAACATTAGCTAAAACAGCCACATATGGGCATCACTTGAGTTCATAAACTTTTAGCCGATTATATTGTCGAAGTCAATTTTGGAATAGTTGAGTCAAAGTTTATTTCATAACCTTTCTCACATTATTTCATTACATCGGCACCATTGGCCACAAGTATACCTTTCACTATTGGCACGTTGGCCATACTTTATATTCCCAATTCACTGATTTCACTTCCAACCATCTTTATAGGTTATCAACAATAAGACATTCCCAATCAAGACTTTAGGTACACATATGAGCAATTAAGAGTCTTAAGAATATTGAGATTTTCTCACACAATTTGGCATACTAGCTTTCATTTGAAATACGATTCAAAGCCACAACATTTTAATACGCAACCCATACTTTGAAACTCACGGTAACATTATGGAATTCAATTTCAAGAGAGAAAGTTTAGCCAACATACCTCAATTGAGCTTTCCTTAAATTACTACAACGTTCCGGAAATTCTAGCAACCCCAATCTATTTGAGACATAACAAAATTGAACCATAATTAGGAAGATATTCATGGTCTCAGTTCATTTGAGCATTTTATCAAACACTAGGTGTGCAAATTTAACCACAAGGTTCTTCTACAAGATTTTCTTCACTCCACAACCTAATCCTTACTTATTTAAGTTCAACAATCTTCCCACAATTCTTATTGGTACATTCATGTATAAATAATACTCTAATACCCATGAATCATACTCCTAATCAACCATTTTCTACCCAAAATCGAAATTGAAAACTAGGGTATGGAACCTTACCTCTTAAATGAAGAACTTGTGGGTTTCCCTTGTTAATCTTCCAAGATTTGAGCAAGACTTGATGAATAATTAGCCTAGGGTTTTCTCTCTCTCTCTAAAACACTCTCTCTTCTCTCTAAAACATCAGAATATTTGCTCAAAAATGACCCTTTGCGTGTATTTAATGAAATAGAGTCGGGTTTTAAAAACCCAAAAATGAAGCTCCGGAACAGGTTATGCGGTCGTATATGTGACCGCATAACGGTTATGCGGACCGCATATCGTTCGCATAATTGGTGTCCAAAATGACCAAAAAAT
Source organism: Nicotiana tomentosiformis (assembly GCF_000390325.3). Classification (NCBI taxonomy): domain Eukaryota; kingdom Viridiplantae; phylum Streptophyta; class Magnoliopsida; order Solanales; family Solanaceae; genus Nicotiana; species Nicotiana tomentosiformis. Next base: position 44,300,527 of record NC_090822.1, read on the forward strand.
CTACCTGAGTCTGCGGTCACTATACCGTCTGCATAGTACATCGCATAACAGTTATGCGGTTGTATAGTCGACCGCATAATTGCTTCCAACAGACCCAAATAACTGCGTCACTCTGCGGCCATTATGCGGTCCGCGAAGTGATTCTGCGGTCGCATAACGGACCACAGAAATGCACAGTTCCGCCAAAAAATATTTTTTACTTTCCAGTGCATTGTTCAACCCAAAAGGTCCGAACCGCGCCGAGCATGCTCGCTGTGAAGAATTTCTATAATCCTTAAACACATAAGCTTAGTCCGGCACCATGAAACATTATTTTCTTTGCAAAATATTTCCGGGGTGTTACACCATGGATCTAGCGGTTCCCTTGACACTACACCAGATACTAAAATCCCCAGCACTTGGTGCAGTCAAAATAGTCTATGGTGAATAACCGACTACAAAGGAAATGTTCACGGTCTAGGAGGTGATACTGGCGTCTACTATCTCTATACCGAAGGATCCGAACCAGATAGTCAAAAAACGGGGCCAAATAGCAATCATCGATACCGTCCTCGACAGATTCGGACAAACAAAGGGAATTTGAGGATTATGATTATGGGGTTCCCAGATCCTTTATAGCCCCTGATAATTCAGACGCCACTAAATCGACGGTCGAAGAGCTGGAACAAGTGATATTGCGAGAACGCTTGCCCGATCAAAAGGTATACCTGAGCATGGGGTTAAGCTCCGAGGTCAAGGAAAAACGCATTCAATTTCTTATAACTAACGAAGATTGTTTCGCTTTGTCCCACCTTGACATGACTAGGATCCTGCCGGAGATAACCACTCACAAGCTAAGCCTGGACCCAAAGTTTCACCCAGTCAAACAGAAGAGGACACCCCAGTCCGAGATCAAGCATGCTTTCAACAAGGATGAGGTATCTAAACTTCATAAAATAGGGTCTATTCGGGAGGTTAAATACCCCGATTGGTTAGCAAACGTAGTGGTAGTCCCTAAAAAGGAATAAATTAAGAATGTGTAGACTACAAAGATTTGAATAAGGCATGTCCCAAAGACTCCTTTCCTTTGTCCAACATCGACCGTATGATCAATGCCACAGCCGGACACGAGATCCTCAGTTTTCCCGACGCCTATTTCGGGTACAACCAAATACGGATGGACCCGGGTGATCAGGAAAAAACTTCCTTCATCACTAAATACGGCACATACTGTTATAACATAATGCCGTTTGGATTAAAAAATGCTGGTGCTATATACTAACGCCTAGTAAATGGGATGTTCGAGGAACAAATAGTAAAATCAATGGAAGTTTATATTGATGACATTTTACTTAAGTCCCTGCGAGCAGATGACCATTTAAAACATTTGCAGGAAACCTTCAGCATACTGAAGCGATACAATATGAAGCTGAACCCGAAAAAATGTGCGCTTGGGGTTGGGTCGGGTAAGTTCCTCGAATTCATGGTATCCAATCGAGGAATTGAGATAAATCCAGATAAGATCAAAGCCATCAAAGATATCACAGTCGTGAACAACGTGAAGGCCATGCAAAGGTTAACCGGGCACATACCCGTCCTGGGACGATTTATTTTGAGGTCATCCAACAAGAGTCACCGATTCTTTGCACTATTGAAGAAGAAGAATAACTTCTCGTGGACCCTGGAATGCCAACGAGCTTTGGAGGAACTCAAGAGGTACTTATCGAGCCCACCACTGCTTCACACACTAAAGAAAGATGAACAATTGTACTTGAACTTGGCGGTCTTGGAGATAGCGGTAAGTGGAGTCCTAGTTTGGGAAGAGAAAGGTGCGCAATTTCTAATTTATTATGTTAGCAGAACCTTAGGTGAGGCCGAAATTAGGTACCCTCACCTAGAAAAGTTGGCGCTTGCTTTGCTAAGCGCCTCTAGGAAGCTAAAACCGTACTTCCAGTGTCACCCCATATGTGTCGTACTACTTACCCTTTGAGAAACGTTATGCATAAGCCCGAACTCTCAGGCCAGTTGGCCAGTTGGGCTGTAGAAATAAGTGGATACGATATTGAGTACCGACCTCGGACCGCCATCAAGTCTCAAATTCTGGCAGACTTTGTGGCCGATTTTACGCCGGCCCTAATACCCGAGGTCGAAAGAGAGCTATTAGTTAACTCAGGAACTTCCTCGGGAATCTGGAACCTCTTTACGGATGGTGGCACCTCAAACGCAAAAGGGTCCGGACTTGGCATCGTACTAAAGCCGCCAACATGTAATATAATTAGACAATCTATTAGGCCTGTGAAATTGACTAACTACGAGGCCGAATATGAGGCCATGATTGCGGGCCTAGAACTAGCCAAAAGCTTGGGGGTAAAGGTGATCGAAGCCAAGTGCGACTCCCTCCTCGTTGTAAATCAAGTAAATGGAACACTCGAGGTTAGAGAAGAACGAATGCAAAGATACTTGGACAAGTTACAGGTGACATTACATAGGTTCAAAGAATGGACTCTGCAACATGTACCTCCGAATCAAAACAGTGAGGTCGATGCCCTCGCTAACTTAGGGCCATCGGTCAAAGATGACAAGTTCAACTCGAGAGAAGTCGTACAGCTTATGAGATCGGTGGTAGAAGAAGACCACGCCGAGATTAACTCAACGAGCCTAACTTGGCACTAGAAGAATAAGTACGTGGAATATCTCAGGACCGATAAACTGCCCTGGGATCCAAAAGAATCGAGGGCCCTGCGTACAAAGGCATCCATATTTAGCATGTCCGAAGACGAAACTCCGTTTAGAAAAATATTCGATGGCTCACTTGCAATATGTCTAGGGTCGGGGGATATTGAGTACGGTTTGAGGGAAATCCACGAAGGTACCTTTGGAAATCACTCGGGCACTGAATCGCTAGTCCGAAAAATAGTCAGAGACGATTACTACTGGATCTATATGGAAAAAGATGCAAAAAGGTTCGTTCTAAAATGTGATGAATGCCAAAGACACGCTCCGATGATTCATCAACCCGGCGAGCTGCTACATTCGGTTTTGTTGCCATGGTCATTCATGAAATGGGGAATGGACATCGTTGGCCCCCTTCCATGGGCACCCGGTAAGGCTCAATTTATGTTGTTTATGACTGACTATTGTTCTAAATAGGTGGGAGCCTAGGCGTACGATAATGTCAAGGAGAAGGAACTCATCGATTTCATTTGGGACCGCATCATATGCCGATTCGGAATGTCGGCCGAGATTGTATGCGATAAAGGAAAACAGTTTTGTCGACAATAAAGTAACCAAATTCCTTGAAGACCACAAGATCAAAAGGATCTTATCAACACCCTATCACCCTAGTTAGAATAGACAAGCAGAATCTACTTACAAAACTATACTCCAAGACCTAAAAACGAAGTTAACCGATGCCAAAGGGAGATGGAAGGAAATACTACCCGAAGTCTTATGGGCATACCGTACGACCTCGAAGTCCAGTACCGGGGCTACCTCATTTTCTTTAGTTTATGGTGCCGAAGCTCTAATTCTGGTTGAATTCCGAGAACTAAGTATCAGATTCCGATACGTAACGAAGGAATCAAACGACGAGGCTATGAGTACGAGCCTGGAGCTATAAGATGAAAGGCGCAAAGCCGCCCTTGTCCTATTGACCGCCCAAAAATAGTGAATTGAAAGGTATTACAACCGAAGGACCAACCTTCGATACTTCAATAACGGGGACTTCGTACTAAGGAAGGTCACACTGAACACCCGAAACCTGAACGAAGGAAAATTGGGGCAAAACTCGGAAGGACCGTACCAAATTATCGAGATCACCGGAAAAGGATCCTACAAACTCGTAACAATAAACTGCGAGCAACTACCGAACAACTGGAATATAACTCACTTGAAGCGATATTACTGCTAAGGTACAATCCCGTTCTTTCTTTTATTTACATTTTAAACTAACGTTTGTAGGTAACCAACAAGGGATGATACGAGATTTTAGGTCTGAAAGCACGCGTTGCACTCTTTTTTCCTTGAACTGGTTTTGTCCCAAATGCATTTTTCGGCAAGGTTTTTAACGAGGCAACCAGTAAATCATGCTAACTTAGAGTTGAAGATCGGATACGAGCCAGTGATGATGATCACAGCATCACTCAAGGCCTCTCTTCGATCAACCCCGAACATTATGGGGTATCACCCTCAAATATTGACTTTAGCATGGAAAAAGACTTCAAGATTGAAGGGTCTCGATCGATAGAATTCATTGTAAGGGCCAAACGCTCAAATGAACCATTCCCACATCGACTGCTCATACCCTGGCACAAAGTTTGTATACATGTGTAACTATTATGCATAAAAACAAAAAGAAGTCTCTTCCTTGCGCATAAACATCTTGTCCTTTAAAGCTTTTCTTGCATTTCTCGAAGAATTTACTACATACGTCCCCTAAAGGTATCTAGCCCAAGGGACACCTTAATCCGAGTTCGAACAATCACTCTCACTCGGGACTGCTGCCCGAAAATAAACTCGGACGGTCGGAGCTATCAGACCTCGGGGGCATAAGATTATTTGGCATTGCACGAACTAAAAGGCTACGACCATTCCCGAATAACAAAACCCGATGGCACAAAGCTTATTTGACAATGCGCGAATTAAAAGGCTACGGTCGTGTCGGGATAACGAAACCCGAGGGCGAAAAGCTTATTTGGTATTGCCCAAATTCGAAAAGACTACTATTATATTAAAAAGGTTCGGAGACGTCCGAAGCCCATACCAAAAGGTACCTTCGGTAAAATTACAATCTAAGAAATTATAAGTACTTTGGGAAAAAACATTCCGGTCATACTGAAAATTCCTGCATCGTCTTAAGAATAATCAAAGGCAAGGCTTGTTCAAAACCTCGAACAGAACCTAACTATTTAATGCTAAGGCATTTTAATCTTTGCAAAACATAAAGAGAAAGGAAAAACCCAAAGAATTATCAAAAAACTTGTATTATATATATAATCTTTACAAAGGCACAACAAGCCTTGACAAAAAGTACAAAATGCAAAGATAAAAAAAAGGTCAAACAGAAGCCACTTAATCTTTGTCGGGAGCCGCATCATCACCTTCGGGGTCTTCGCCACCTTCGGACTCACCCAAATCTTCAGACCCCTCGGAATCTTCCTCCTCGGGATAAGCCGGCTTCCTGACCTTGGCTTCGAATACCTTGGCATTCTCGATTTCAGCCAACAAGTCAAAACTCCGGGCATGAACTCCCTCAAGGGCCTCCCTTCGAGATTGCCATTTTGTATGCTCCACCATATTTCTCACTTGGTCCTGAGCCGCCTCGGCATCGGCCTTGTGCTAGGCCACCTTCTCATCAGACTCGGCATTGACCATGGCGATCTCTGACTTGGCCGCCTCAAGCTCCTTGGCCAGATTTTCTTGACCGGAGACCGTCGAGCTCAGCTGAGACTGGAGCTCCTCGACCTTTTTGTCCTGTACCAAGGCCTTTTCCTTTGCAGACTGGAGCTGGACCTCAGCCAAAGCCAATTATGCCTGGGCAGTCTCCTTTTTCGAGGCCAAGCAGTCCATGTTTCTTTTCCATTACTCGACCTCAGCTTTCACCGTGTCCACCTCCTCCTGGAGCTGCTTGATATAGGCAAGTTTTTTTGAATCTGCGGGTTTGGACCGTTAGTCATTGTGTCTGACTCATTGTCACTAACTTTGAACACTCTTCTTACCTGCTCGACCAGGGCGGCATGCTCCTTCCGAACCGCTTCTAGCTCGGCCTGGAGTTTCTCACTGACAAGCTTATAAGCATCCCTCTTCTCAGTGAGCTCTCGAGTTTCGGCCTCATGATGGTTTAACTCTTCTCGATATAGGAGAAAAGTCTCGTGATGAAGCATTGAGGCCTCCAAGAACAAAGAAAAGAGTTACGATTGTTTGCAAATTAACCTAAGTACGTAATAAAGAGGCGTTCAAAATTACCCGATTTAACGCCTGTTGTGCTTTGTTGAAAAGATAGGTTGCTTCCACCTCGTCCATCTTAGCTTTATCGTCTTCGATCACCAGGCACCGAAGATAACTGGAAACCCCTACAGGGGCAGAGAGAATCCATGGATCCTCCGAAATGGACATGATAATCGACCGCTTCTGGTCAGGATCTGCACTCGGAGCTGGGAACCGATTTACTAGTCTCAAACTTATAGAAGGCCCGCTGGCTCCCGAAGACGGTCTCTTCTTTGGTACCGGTAAGTCACCCAACCCAGTGACGTCCTCTGAGGCGGTAGAATCTAAGCCATCAAAGAAGTTGTTAAAGTCTGCTACCCCTTGGGGCCCTTCGCCGAGGTGACCTTTCAGCGTTTAGCCTCGTTGATCATAGAGTCGGTAAACAAAGGTAACTTAGAGAGATCTATCACTCTAAGTACATCCTTCGGGACATTGTCCTCTACCCGAGAAACACCGGTTGCGACCTCCTTATCATCCTCCCTAACTTGAGGCAAAACGACCTCGCCACTCTCTGGTTCCGAGGCCTCGGCCACTGCCTCTCTACCGGCCCCCCTAGTTCTGGGTAATTCAGTGCTGCCCCTCTCCAATTCAGGGCACTCGCATCCCTTGAACTGCAGTCGCACACGGGCCACTTGTTCAGAAGCTTCTTCTTCTTAGCCTGATGGGAGCTCTCGGGCGCTGGTACTTTCGTTGGATTTGCGCACCACCCTCCTCCTCGATTTCTTCTTCTCGAAGCTCGAAGAACTCGGAGCTCGTTTTCTTTTCTTCTCTTTACCTGCCTCAAAGCAGATGGTTCGAGGAGGATATCTTCATCGCCAGATGGGGGCCTCATTGAAACGTCTTTGGGAAGTCCTTCAAAGAAAAGGAAATGAAGTAAGGGCTCGGCAGCACGGAGGAAACAAAGCAACCAAAACACAAGTGATATAATAGAAAGGTATTAGCAAGCATCACTACCAAGGTACTGCCTCATAGTCTCATATCACAAAACAAATCACAATCATTACTTATATCACCGTGGGAGCCTTGCATTTAGTTTTGAAAATTACTTTTTTCGAAATAGCTTCCCGCGTTTTAGCCCACCTTATCACACCGCGTGGCTTCAAGTAGTTCCCCTACTAGCAACAAGCGTATCACGCCCACCTCATCTCACCGCATGCGTTTCGACCCCAATCCTTATATCACTACATGTGTATCAATATCACAATATATCACAAATCGCACCTCAAGTGCCCAATATCACAAATTGCCAAAGAAGTCAACAATAATAGTGTTTCCACAATAAATAGCCCATGGCTAAACCACAATAAATAGTGCAGATGGTTCGAGGAGGATACCATGAGAACGGGCCTCCTACGTGCCCTTTGAAAGTTCGCGCCATGCACGCTCGGAATATTATTTTTGGGACACGATATCCTCGACCAACTCCTTGAGTCGAGAAATTGCATCTGATATTCGAGTGACAGTTGCGCCACCACGAAAAATCGGTGAGAAGGGAAGAAAAAGAAAAAGCGATAAATGAAATCTTGAAGTGAAGGTTATACTTACGTTTCATGTTCCATTTCTCGGGAAATGGCATATCCTCAGCCGGGAATAAATCTGGGGTCTTCACTCGAATGATCCGGCCTAACCAGCCTCGGTCCCGATCCTCGTCAATGCTCGAGAATGGAGCCTTACTAGCCCGACGGGCAGGTTTTATTAGTCCCCCTTGATAGAGTCGGGAACTGTACAGACACATGAGATGATCGATGGTGAAAGGACACCCTTCAATATTTTTACGAATAAGCGGAGGAGAATTACTATCCTCCAGAAAGAGGGATGAATTTGACCGAGGGTCACTTCGTACCTCTTGCAGAAGGCGATGATGATCGGATCCAAGGGGCCCAACGTGAAGGGATAAGTGTAGATACTTTAAAAACCCTCCACGTGGGTAGTAATCGCTTCCTCGAGCGAAGGAACCACCACGTGCTTATCAGCCCAGTTGTAGTCTTCCTTGACCTTGGAGAGGAAGTTTTCGGTGACCGAGCATATATATCTCGAGACCGGTTCACATCGACCCGGTACCGAGAAAGTTTTCTCGGCCTTAAAATTGGCACCGGTTGGGCACCCCGTAGAAACGAACATCTTCAGAGGAGGTTCCGGTGTTGGTTCCTCAGTAGCAGTATATGAAATGTTTTCCTCTACAGCCGGTCACGAGGTAGAGGGAGTTTCTTTTTGGGGAACGGACTTTGAAGTCTTCGCCATTTCTTTGATAGGTGAAGGAAAGAGAGGAAATTTAAAGATTAAGTTTGATGGTTGGGAATAAAAAAAAATCTGAAGTTCTTGTGAAAAGATTTTAGAATAGCCAAAGATTTAATACTAGAAAAGTGTTGAAATTTCTAAGAAACAAGAGTAGAGAAGATTTGGATGTAAAAAGTTTGAATGAATGAAGAAGGGGATATTTATAGTTTCCAAATGACGGTTCAAAGCCGTAAGTGGTCGACTAGCGGCTGACGAGCATTTAATACCATGAAGATGTGACTGGCGAGACATTTCGTTCAATTTGTCGTTTCTGACGAGGAATACCGAGGAGAGATATCGGAGGCTCATATCGTTTTTTGTCAATTATTCTCCGAAAAATAAGGGGACTATCTGTGTATGGTCGAAGTCGAGCTCGACTTCAACTTGGTAGATTAGGTTTGGAACATGGCGACTACAGACTGAAGATCGACCCCGAGTCATACCGAGCTAGAACCCTAGGTCAAAAAAACTCCCATCGAGGAAAATTGAGTCTGGTATCGACCTGAGTCTCGAACGAGCTCTAGGGTAACTAACAAAAGACCGAAATATTCGCGATCGGACAGATATTACAGCGAAAATCACGGCACGTATAAGCAAGGAATCAGTAATTATCAAATCAAGAGATTTTTACCTTATTAGCAAATCAGTAATTAGCAAATCAAGACCAAATCCTATGACACACCTTATGAGCACGAACAACGTTTTACACACCAAACCTTTTCAAAATGTGTCTAAGACACACCACTTTTTCCTTCACTAATTTTTTGTTTAGAGACTGCATTCACGTGCCAATCAAAATGTGACACATGTCAAAACTCAACTGTAAATAAATATATATTCAAAAATAAACCTTAATTGATTAAACTTTTTCCAATAAAATATTATGTCACCTTCCCCTCCAAAATCTTCCCCAAGCCTCCCCTCCCCCATCAGCTTCCTCCACCACCACCGTCTACCCTCTTCTCCAAGCCCCCTTCCCATCGGCTTCCTCCTCTAAGGCTTTAATCCCTCCCCATTGTTTACTTTAAAAATACGAGCAATGGCCAGTAACAGGAATTCAACAAATACAGTCTATCTTAGAGAGGAAAACACTTAGAAATAGAAAAAATTCATAGCATTGAAGTATGTCATCTACACTTATAAAAACTTAAAATTCGATCTTAGGAGTAAATTGTTTTAACGGAGAACTAGATCCACCAAAACACTTTCAGATAAAGAAATTACAAACCTTTATTATAACTCAAGAACATCAGATTGCGTAATATTTGTTTAAACTCAAAGATTGAATCCATAAATGGCATGTCTTGGAGATCTTAATTTCTGGGTTTAACTCAAACTACTCTATTTTGTATAAAGAAGATAAAGGCTTCCATGGCTGCTACCAACAATTGGGTTTTGAGAAGTAAAAAAGAAGAGAATAGAGACGGGCTTCAATGGTGAAGGTATGGTGGTTCTTGGCAGGTGGGTGTTGGTTAGGATGGTGGAGAAATTGCGGAGAAAGGACGGTCGAAGGTGGGTGTTTGATTTAGCGAAGCATAGGCAGTGAATTAGTTTAGGAAAATGGAAAAAAATAAACAATTAAGAAAGAAATTTTTTTTTTACTGTTCACGCACCGTATTGTATTGGTAAAACATGCACTGGCCACGTCAACAAGAAAGTGTATTTTTTTTTTCAAATCCTTCCCAAATTAGGAGGATCTATAGTGTTTCCACACTTCCCCTCCAGCGTGACTCGAACCCAGGACCTAACGGTCGTAGATGTGAAAGTGTATATTAGATACACTTTAAATAGGTTAGGTGTGTAAAAGGTTGTCCGTACTCAGAAAGTGTGTCATGGGGATTTGGTCCTAAGTTCCGGGGGCAAACTATATATTTTGCCCATTAAAAATAATGTAACACACATCACAAAGCAATATATTATTGTTTTTAGTTCTCATTATCTTGTCATTCTGTTCCGGCATCGATAAAAGCATTTTTGACTCAAGCGTGACTAACCTTCAAGGCAAAGATTGTTCAACTTGTATGGTTTGTATTTATTTTTTTCATTGCTTATTTCAACATTAATCTGATTTCTCGTTTTGTATCAAGTTAGATCATGTATCCTTAAAACCACGTACAAATTTAATTGTAATTCAATTTTGAGGGTAAACAGTGTCATTTTATTTTGGAACAGACTAAAAAGGAAAGTATTTCATCTAATTTGAAACGGAGGAAGTAATTGTTATTGTTTAAGTGTCTAACAGGAACAAGTCCAAGTTGAAGTGTCTAAAAAGAAAATCATGACAAATTTAAGGGACCGCTTGTGACTTTGGCTAAAAGGAATCATCAAATAACTTGATCAATATTAGTCTATAGCGTGTTTATTTTTCGCTGGGAAAGTGGAGAAGAACAGGTCAGATTAAAGAAGAAGAATATGTTAGGCAATTATCTAACTACATATAATTAAGTAGGTAGCAGAATTGGGGAAGAGAAAGAATCATCGAAAATGCTGATGCTTATTTATGCAAGGTGACAACTTTATCACTGAACTGCTACTCAAATATCGTATAAAATGGTTTCTCTTTCACAAAGTAGCGGATCCAAATCCATCTCAACGTCATAACATGGTAAAATCCAAAATTAATCACTGTTAATTTTGACTATTAATTAACTGGTCTAAGAACCTTAATTTCATAGTTTAATAAATTAGTAAAACATTATCAAAATGCATGGACGACCTAGCCTTGAGTAATGTTTATTGTCTCCTTAAGATAAATTATGAGGCCCAATATGTTGAAAAAACAAATAATAATAATAATAAAATGGGGATGACATGGAAATTATGCTAAATCAGATTGCTAAAACTAGTTACACATCCTGGTTTCAAGATTTAATGCTTTTTAGCTAAAAGTAGTCACACATCCTGGTTTTAAGATTTTATGCTTTTCTGCTTGTTACTTAGGGGTTAAGTTGAAACTCTAGCTAATCTAGCTTAAACAAGTTTTTAAAAAAATTGCCTATGATGTTCGTTTTAGTTCCTAGGCTTTAAATTAGGTTATCGGAGAAAAACGTTAATATAATTTATGGATTAGGGTTACACAAGGGTTAAAGAAAATTATTTTAGAATAATATATATTCCCTCCGTTTCAATTTAGATGTGTTAGTTTGACTCAGCACGAAGTTTAAGAAAAGAAAAGGAGACTTTTGAAACTTGTGGTCTTAAAAGCTTAAGAAGTAAAAGCTTTGTGGGATCATGACATTTGTGTGGTTATAAAAGTTTTTCATTGAGGGTAAAATTGATAAAATGAAGAGTTTAAAGTTGATTTACTTCCAATGTAGAAATGTGTCATTCATTTTGGAACGCACTAATAAGAAAAATATGTCATCTAAATTGAAACAGAAAGAGTAGTAAAGATGGTTCCTGGGAATTGCAAGGAGGAATAATGCATAATAAATTCATGAGAAATTATTAAGCATGTTATGAGGAATCCGATGATGAAGCATGAAGCAATAAATGACCCCAGAAAACACTCTTTCGAGATGATGTTAAACATTTTACAATTTTACTATCCATTACCAGTTTCAAAATTGTCGTATTCATCATATTATTTTATATGTTTATTAGTTGCTCAACTCGTTTAAAATCTCAGTGAAGTTGTATAATGCCTTCGATGTTGATAGTCATATGTCTATTTGCTGTTGAAACAATCAAAGCAGTAAAGTGTCCACATCAGTTTCCCATTTTCTTTTTGCCGATAGTGAAACAAACACTAATCTTTAAGAGCCGTGTTTTTATCAATTTCAAGAGGTAAAGAGAGTCACAAGTATGCATGATTAATATAGAGAGGTGTGTCTTGGATTTGAAGTAATGCTTAAAAATATACTCCCTCCGTTTCAATTTATGTGAACCTATTTTCTTTTTAGTCTGTACCAAAAAGAATGATCTTTTTCCTTATTTGGAAACAATTTACTTTTATGCAATGATTTATAACTACACAAAATATATGTGCCTCATTTTACACCACAAGTTCAAAAGTCTTCTCTCTTTTCTTAAACTCCGTGCCCAGTCAAATGGGTTCACATAAATTGAAACGGAGGGAGTAGTTGATAAAGACATGTGTACGGGTGAAAAATAGACTTGTCACTTGGGTCTATTAAATGGTAATACGTGTCAGCAAAGTTATGATAAAAATGAAAAATAATGTATAAATATGTAGAATGATATGTAAAATACCTTCGGGGCCAAATGTCACGACCCAAAATCCACTATGGGTCGCGATGGCGCCTAACGCCGCCGTCAGGCAAGCCAACGGTGCTTAATCAACTTAATTACTCATTTTATTATCTTCGAAATCATTAGTTTTAATAAGAAGGAAATTTACACTTTTAAATTCACGGGCATGTACAAAATTTGTAGTTTATAAGAAAAATAAAAGGCGATTATAATATACAGAACCGTAAGCATCAACTGGTATATCGCAAAATCCGGTGTCACAAGTGCACGAGCATTTTCTAGGGAGTACAATAATAATACAACATCTATCTAGGATGTAAATGAGACACGATAGAATAAATAGTATAATTGAGACTCCGTGGACTGCGATGAGTAGCCTGGAATGCAGCTCACCTAAAGTCTCCTCAACAGGTGCGCTTACGCGCTAAGATGATCACCAAATGAACTTATCAGATCCTGCACATTTAGTGCAGAAGTACAGCATGAGTACGTAAATCAACGCGTACCCAGTAAATATCTAGCCTAACCCCGAAGAAGTAGTGACGAGGGGTCGATATCGACAATAACAAGAGATCCAACAAGCAATATAATAAAACAATAAGCAGATGTGAAGCACACAGCCATAATAGGGTAAATCTGTAAGTTACCTAATCTTCCAAATATTTCTTTTAAAGTATGAATTTCTCAGTATTGTATTCTACCTCATCAGCTCAAATGTATCATGTATCAGAAACAAACGGATAAGAAATACCATATAAAATGTCGGGCATTAGTGGAAGGATAATCTCGTTAATGTTTGGACTACCAGCGATATAACACACAATTATGCCGAGGTCGTTCGGCCCGATCCAGAATAATGTGTACACTGCCGAGGATCGAGCAGCACGAACCATAGATGCATCTATTATACTGCGAGGCGTTCGGCCCGCTCCACAAGAAAGGAAGAAAGTTATCGAATCACGAGACACGTGCTTACAATACAGTACATGGGTACAAAGTGAATATAATCTTTACCTTTTCTCAAATAACTAGTCAACAACTCAAAGTGATAAGGCTCAGCCAAGTATACATATATTTATTTCTAAATCAATTTCAATTATAAGTTCAAGTAATTAAGCCAGCATAATGAGTTCAAATAATTCAAATATTACATGATTAGGTCCTACGTCTACCCAGACAAAATCATGCTTTAGCTACATATGGACTCTCGTCACCTCGTGCGTGCGTAGCACCCACAACAAGTATCACATAGCAATTACATTACCTAGGGGGTAGTTTCCCCCACATAAGGTTAGACAGGAGACTTACCTCACTCCGAAATTCCATAACCGGCTCCAACGCCACTTTAACACTCAACTCCAAGCTAAACGTTCCGAAACTAGTCAAACAACATGCAAATCAATCAAAATATACTCCCATGCTTACAATTTAACAATTTATAACAATTCCTAACTCCGCTCGAAAAGTCAATAAAGTCAACCTTCGGGCCCACGTGCTCGAATTCCGAATTTTTTCAAATATAAACTTTACCCATAATATTACGAACTCAAATATATGATTTATTCCCAATTCCATGTCCAATTTCGTTGTAAAAATTCAAAAATATCAATTTCTAGGTTTTTTCTTAAAATCCCATAATTTTCATGTATTTACAAGCCCAAATTCATATATTTAACTCACAACATGTAGAAATTACTTACCCCGTGATTGGAGATGAAAATGGCGCGCCAAAATTGCTTCAAGGACGGCTCTCATGGAAGAAATGAAATGAAAATGAGCCAAACCAACGTACTTAAACAAGTCTTCTACCCAGCGATTATCGCACCTGCGGTCACTTGACCGCTTCTGCGGTTCCCTTCAGGCCTCTCCTCCTCCGCATCTGCGGGCAGGCTTTTGCACCTGCAAAAGTGCACATGCGCCCGTTCCTCTGTTTTCTTCTTAACTGCCTCCCCTTCCCCCATTTCGCTTCTGCGTCCAACAGCCCGCACCTGCGGGCTCGCAAGTGCGTTGGATTTTCTCGCGCTTGCGAATCCAGTCAACCTCACTCCCCCTCCGCTTCTGCGATCCTTTTGGCCATTTCTGCAAGCTCGCACCTGCGGCCTTTTCCACGCAGGTGCGATTGCACCACATCTCAACTGCCTCAACATTTCTTCCAAGCCCAAACTCGATCCGTTTTCAATCCGATTCGCACCAAAGGCCACTCGGACCCCGTCCAAGCATATCAACACATCCCAAAACAAGATACAGACTTAGTCAAAGCCTCAAACCACGTCAAACAATATCAAGATTACGATTTGACGAACGAAACCTTTCTTTCAAATTTTAAATATCCAAACTTCGTCGAATGCGTTCGAATCACACTAAAACTTTCCGGAATGATGCCAAAATTTACGCACCCATCATAAATCACAATACGAACCTATTCCAAGGATCGGAACCTCAAACGGAAATCGATAACACCAAAGTCTACTTCAAATCAAACTTAAGAAATTCTTAAATTTTCAAAATGTTAACTTTCCATAATAAGCGCCGAAATGCTCCAGGGCCACGCGATACTCAACCCGAACATATGCCTAAGTCCAAAATCATCATACGAATCTATTGGATCCTTCAAATCCTGATTTTGAGGTCGTTTAAATAAAAGTCAAACCTTAGTCAACTCTTCCAAGTTAAAGCTTCTAAATTTAGAATTTTCTTTTCAAATCAATTCTGAACTTCCCGAAATTAAATTCTGACTACGCGTACAAGTCATAAGAATGAAGTGAAGATACTCAAGGCCTCAAACCGCCGAACAACACGCTAGAGCTCAAAACGACCGGTCGGATCGTTACACCAAACATACTCACACCGTGCCTATTAATCTAGGAACTTAACATAAAAAGAATAGCTCCGGGTATGATAGAAGGTCATTAATAGATATGAATAAGGAAACAATCAACCAATTCTGAATTATACGGGATTTGTCATCATTATACTCTCAGTTACGAATCAATTATGTAACACATAATTAATATAATAAATGACAGTAACGGACAGGAGCTGGACACGGTCAGTTACAAATAGGATTATTATTTAAACTCCTATTCCCTACATTGTATACCCATTTGAAAATCATTCACTTATTCTTTCAATCACAATATGAAATCTCTTTGTTCTATTTCTAGTAAATCAATATTGTGCTTATACGGAAGAAAAATAAGATTTATGTTTCCTTTTATCGCCCAATATATTCCTTTTTCATTTTTATTCATTTTTCATAGTATTATATTTGAAAAAGTGAATTAAATCAATTTTAGTTACTAGAAAAATTTAGTTACCTGCTTTGACCATAAAAACTATATTAAAGTTAAACGGTTTAGTTCCGCTGTCGAGATATCTAACAATCGTTCAGTTTTTTTATTTATATTTGTTTTAATTCTTTCAACAAATTATGTCTGGAATTGACCAAATTAATCAGCAGGAGAATAGACGGGGGTACACCAACTAAGAATTTGCCCATGCATTTTCCATTATACTCTTGTGAAAATTCACTAGTCATATCTCCTAATCGAAGTGTTAAGCAACGAAATATGAAACAGCCTGGTTTAAAGGATGATCTAAAACAATTCATTGCTCAACAAATTGGAGTGGCATTAAGGGCCTTTACGGGCAATGTAGCAGCTCCAATCCCAGTACTGCCACCAGTTAACACAACTACGGAGAACCCCAATTCAGGGTTTGAAAAATCTGGAAGTAGGGAACCAAATTGCTCTGGGGAAGGAGGTTAAGGTACGCTAGGTAATTCAGGTTTACAAATTTAGTTTCAACTTTGCAAAAATAACTCAAGGAGCAAAATAAACGGATAAAACAAATATCGGATGTAAGAATGGTAATCAAAGGTGTATACATGGACAAGTACAAATAACAACCATGGAAACCTAGTGCAACACTATTGCCAATACCAAAGAAATTTAAAATACCTGATATTTCGAATTATGATAGAACTTCCGATCCACGAGATAATGTGACAACATTCACCACAGGTGTCAAAGGCAATAATTTGACTAAATAAGAAATAGAATCTGTGCTGGTGAAAAGTTTTGGTGAAACCCTCACCAAAGGGGCGTTAATATGGTATTCTCTTTTACCCGAAAATTCGATTGATTTATTCATTGAACTTGCAGATGCATTTATTAAAGCATATTTTGGAGCACAAAAAGTAAAAAATAGTATGGAGGATATCTTTAAAATACAATAGGTAAGCACCAAGTTACTTAGAGAATTTATGGATCACTTCCAACGGGAGAGAACATTGTTGCCACCCGTACTTGATAACTGGGCAGCAAAACTTTTGCAAGGAATTTGAATGAAAGAAGTTTAGAAGCTATGAGAAGGATGAAGTAGAGTTTATGAGAGTTCCCACCAATCACCTGGAATGATGTCTACAATACGCACAACACGAAGCTCAGAATAGAGGAAGAAATGGTTTGAACACCCGATTCATTAGATCCATACAAGCCACAGGCGCGTTCATTAACTCGAATGACATCACCAAAAATTTATAATGCCCTTAACAGTTCCGATATGCAGTTTTGTGGATATCTTTCTCTCGGATCTTTAATTGATGGTAACATGACCTTAAGTCAATCTTTGAGAAGTATTTTTCCCTTGTAATTGGTCAAACAAATTATCTATTTGAGGTAATGGATACTTATTCTTGATATTAACCTTGTTAAGTAGTCGATAATCAATACACGTTTTCAAAGAAGCATCTTTCTTTTTTACAAGCAAAATTGGCGCACCCAAAGATGATACACTTGCTCTAATGAACCCTTTATCCATTAATTCCTTCAACTGCTCCTTCAGTTCTCTCAATTCAGATGGAGCCATTTGGTACGGGGGGAATAGATATCGATGGCGTATCTGGCTCTACATCTATCCTAAAGTTGATGACCCGATTCGATGGAATACTTAGAAGTTCATCAGGAAACTCATTGATAACTAGTATAGGCTAAATGATTGGTACCTCGACAGTTGTTGACGGCCAATTTTGACCCTCATTTTTAAAATTAATTTACTTGTACTTAATAATTTACAATAATTAAGTTTTGGAAGTATTTTCTATCGATAAATACTTATTTTACAAATTAATTAAGTATTAATTATGAAATTAATCACCCAGTATTAGTATTACTGTATATAATTACGAGTGTACTTACTATTTTAGTATTATTAAAATAATCCTTTATATATACCACATAGGATTTATAATTAATTTAACAAATTATTTCTCATTTTTAGTTAAATAGGCTACTATGTTAATAATTTAAAATTAGTGTCATAATTTAGAAAATAAATTATTTCATAAATAATTAATTTCAATAATTGGTAGTATATTTGATATTTATGATCTTACTATATTTTATTGAAAATTATTTAAGCTTAATTAATTAATTTTAAAAACTAAAAGGGTACAATTGAAATTCCTTAATTAATTACACAATGGCTATCTTTAAATTAATTCCGACCCAAATCCCAAATCCGGATATGGCCCAGTCCAAAAAAACCCTCTCTCCAAGTTGGCAATCGGCCCTAAGCGATTTAAACCAATCAAAGTACGCCACATCACCCGTCTTTATCACTCACAAAAGAAGCACAACAAATCCCAACCGTCCATCCTACCGATCAACGACCCTCGTTTATCTTTGCTTTTCTTTTAATTTTAATACCCTATTTGATTTAATCTCAACCGTTAAGATCAGAAGATCCAACAACCTCCATAATTCTTCAGTTATATTATTTAATCCCTGAATTATCAAGACAGATGATCTAAATAATCAACGGCCCAGATTCCATCTCCAAACTTTAACCCTCAGAGACCCTCCCCAATCTTCTAACCCTAAAATCATTTGCTACTCCTTCAGCCGCTCCCCTTTCCTCTTTTCCTCTCCTTTATCTCAAGCTCTCATGAACATCAATCATCAGACCTTCCATAAATTCGTGCAAAGTCATGAAATCTCTTACCAAATCGCCCTCTCCTGCTTCCCTGTCGAAGAATCCCGCTGACCTTTCCCTTTTTGTTCTTCAAATCTGAAGTACCAGACTCTAACCTTAGTATCGAGACATTGTTTCATCTTTGTTCTTTCAAATCCAAACTCAAAAAATCATCTGCTTTGTCCCTAGCCTATGAGGCCTGCGATTTGCTTTCCATTTCACTAATTGGATTCAAAAACCCCAAATTCGAAACCCTAGACTCAAAGATGAAACGTCAAGTCTCCATATTTCTCTTATGCTCGGTCAAATTGGAGCATTCATGAGCGTATCTTAGAGCCTCATTATGATTATCTGAGGTCTAGAGGTCAAATGCAGTGACCTCTGGACACTGAAGCTTTGACCGATGGGTTTTGCCTTCAACGGTCAACTTCTCTTATTTCAGGTAAAAGCCTCTCACTGATTTCCTTCTGTTTATCTGATTTTTACTCGCCTATGCTTGCATCATCTGGTAGTTGTCACTCTCTACTACCTATGCTTGAATCCGAAACCCTAAGCCATTAATGGCACAATAAATGGAGCCTTGATTTCTCTCACCTAACATCACCGAAAAACCTACAATTATACCAACCAGAGACTAACAATAGTCTAAACAATCTCAAACAAACTAAGAAGCTAGGTTTTCTTTCTGATTGATCGATGTTTCCTTTTGTTTTTAAGTTTGTTCACTGCTAAAATCATGTTTGGTCTGCTGCCCTAGAAAAGGTCAGTGTATTTCCACCCTCTCTCTATGATAGTTTCATTCGAAGATCATGAACATATTACTGTCTTTCTGTTAATTATTTCGATGTTTGTTGTTAGTCTATAATTGTTAATTTTGGTTCGCCATGGCATGTTGTTGATCTATGATTAGCTATCATGTTTTCATCAGTATTGATGGAGTAGTCATGTGACCTTAATGTCTTCTATTGTATATCAAACATCCTATGTGATTAAGCTACTTAATAGGTCTTAATGACTTTTCATGTTTGCATAGTCTTCGGGTTCTTTTAATGATTCTGCTATGATCTTTATCCTTGCCATACTGTTTCTGCATTCTGTTGTTGAGGTTGCTGTTTGATAATCTTAACTAGAACAAACATGAAAAATTCACAGTCTAATTCTTCATCACTTAATTGAAATATGTGAAGTTTAAGTGTTTAAATGCTCTCCTTCTTTGTATAAGTATTTGTTAACATGTAAGCATTCTTTGAGTCATCACTATGAAAGTCGTATGTCCATGCCTAACTGTTAGTTACATCTTTGAGTCTTTTTGCATGAAACATTCTCATTAAGGAAAACCTTTGTGAGCATCAGCAACTATCTTGCATGAGTTCTGTTATGATTAAGTTATCTCTCATAAATTAGGTTATAGTTATGTTGAATGTTAACTGTCTTACAAGCTGAGTATAACTACACCATGCTAAGATGTTAATCATAGTCCATACAATTGGGTTAAACTTGTTTGGTATAATATCTTCCCTGTCTTTGACCTGATTTTACAATGACTGAGACTCATCATGTTTTTGTAAGACTATGACATTAGTTGAAATATCTATATGAATGAAGGTTATGTATGTATATTTGTATATCTCTCATAATTTCATGCTTCTTTGCACTATCTTGAAACTACATACAGTCTTCTCTTTTTCCTTTTAATCTGAATTGAACCTGGTCTATGAACTTTATGACAAGCTCTTTATTGCTACTGTTGGGACATAATAGTCTGCTTATTTCATAACAAGATTAATACTCTTATAAAGGGTTGGTTTTGTCACCAATTTCAAGGTTAAGTTAGTCGGTGATCTTGTTAAGCATTCTTAGATGTTCCATTTGAATCTGCAAACATGTGATCATGTTAAAAGTTCTGATTATATTCTGGTAGCTCTAATAGCCCATATAGAAGTTCTAATTATGATTGTTTGCCTGAACCTTTCTTGATACTTTCAGAAGTTCTAAACAGTATTGTTAACCTATGTGTGCAAGACTTGAGTTAAACTAATATGTGATTAGTCTATTACGGCAAAAGCATTTGTACCCCTAAGTTGTAGTTGCTCTAAACTATGTGCTATTTATCTGTTCTTGAAGATGTATGATCCCAGTTGTTTGGTTCTTTGGCGATAACAGTAATATGGTTCCTACCTCTATGTGTTTTTGGAAACTTGACCTTTAGACCTATTGATATGTTCCTCATTTACTCAGTATTGGAAACATAGTTATGGAAATAAAACTGTCTTAGAGTTCCTCATGTTATTCTGTTAAGATTCTATGGTAGGGAATGTTATGGTAATTGGTTTATATTGAAAGAGCCTCATTGGAATTTAAACCTATGGGGAAAAGTGAGTCGTTAGTGGTTGAGGGTATTTGGGAATAGAGTTTAACTCTAGGTTGGACTGCTCTCCCCGGCACAAGCATTGCCCTGGGCCTTGAGACCTTTAGGAACTTTGAAGTGTCAGGGGATTGAAAGGGGGCATCGACCTTGAGTGAAATTCTCGCCTTAGCTCTTAATTCATTGACACTTGTTATTCTTTTTGGGTTTAGTGTTTAATGACAATGAAAGGTGTTCAATGTGGATTATTTGCTATACATAACCACCACATTAGTATAGCCTTCTTAGTGTTTAAATACTGTTAGTTATCCTTCCTTTATTCTTTGTTTGCAGATTTCATGTATGAGCATGTATATAGTATTATCTTTCTAATGACCTTCTCTTTTTTTAACATGTATAATGGCTTAAGCCCGTTGAGTTCTTAAAGAACTCAGGCCCAAATCCAGCATTGCTATATCCTGGGAGTCCAGAATTAGTTGTCGTCCCTGTTACTAATGGGCCTGCCTCTTTGAGGCCCAAAAACCAGAGTCCTTTCGTTTCCTTTACTCCTTTATTTACTGCTTTTGCTATTCTATAGCCCTACATTGTCGTTGTCCTTTATTGTGTTCCTGTTGTTTTATCTCATATGTAAACAACAATTATATTTTAGATTGAATACTTTACTTTATGTCTTAAGTCATATAAAATAACTTAGGCAAGCCTTAAAGAACCAAGGATTAAAAGAAGCATTAGCTAGTAATTAATCCTACATTCGTCAATCATAACCCACTATGCTTTGCTAACTCTTCTTAAAGATTTTTTGAAGCCCAAAAGCCTAACAAAGGCGGCAGTCCCTCTTTCAAAAAGAAAATCGGAACTGAATCGCAAGTTTAACTTTCTAAAAGGAAATCAGCTCCTTTCGAAAACCAAGGTGTTGCCGTCCAAACCAAGATTTTCAAACGGTTCCTTCAAGCCAAATATTTAAAGACCAAGGTATATCTTAGGATTATTTTCATACACCTTCACTAGAGTAATATGAACTCACATGCTTTAGGAACAATGTGTTTTAACTTAGCTCTTCTTTTACACGTTTTCATACAAACACTACATCTTTTAAAGTTCTTTTTCATGCATATATACACTAACATTATTTTTCTAAGATTCTTCTACAAACCCAAACCTCTTTAAACTATACTCTTTCCTTATAGGCATTATGCTCTGATATAAGATAAGCCACACTCTTTAAACACTAGTTAATCACAGTATAAACAATTAGTCCTAATTCTAGTCTAAGTCCTATGGAGCTACCTCAGGTAGATTTTAAGGGGTGCCTAACACCTTACCCTTAGAAGAACAAGAACTCTTACCCATAATCTGACCGGTTAGCAGATTAATGAAGAATATGATATTTAGTAATTAAATAGGTACCCTAGTATACCTTTAAATATTAGGTGGCGACTCTCTTTCATCAAAAATAGAGAAACCACAAGTTCAATCTTGTTTTGACTCGTGCAAAATAGGGTGCAACAACAGTCGTGTTAGGTCTCATTTGCTTACACTTGATGGAGGTCTGAATCTTAATTATTCAGATCTCAAACATTAAGTGCATTTATTTTTTAAGTCTAAGTCTTAATTATTTAAATCTTAATCATTAAGTGTGTTTATGTTTTTATTTCATAACTATTTAATGGATCTGAATAGGTCTGAATGATGAAGATCTATAACAAAAACTTTATTTCATCAAGATGTTATCATCCACATACACTACTAACCATCGCTATTGCTCACTATTATCAATCACCACCATGCACCACACACCACCACCATACTCCACTACCACTACCATACTTAACCACCACCACCATCCTCAACCATAACCTCCATCACCATCATTATCGACTACCATTACCCACCACCCCATATTATCAACTACCACCACCATACCATTATCAACTAATACCACTACTATCATCTTCAACCACAACTACTACCAACCCACCTCAACTACTACCACAAGCCACCTTTATCACCATCATCAACCATAGCTGCCACTGTCCCCCATCATAAACTACCACTACCTACAACCATATTCCTTAACTACAACTATCACTACCAATCACCACTAGCTACTACCTAGAATCACTATCATCAACCAAAATCACTACCAAACACTATCTCTAGTCGGCATCCACAAGTATCACCGTTAGCCATCACCACCATTAACTACCATATTATTTTTAAAATAATATTTGTTAATAGAATATTAAATTAACTAATATTTTATCTGAATTTTTTGTTTATTAATTTTAAGAAAGATAGATTTTATACATTCAGATGTTAAAGATAAACAATCTTAATCATTTAATATTCAAATATTAATACACATCTTAATATTGATATGTGTATTCAGATTCAAAAGTTTTAACCTTAATACACATATTAATATTCAGATGTGCATTCAGATTCAGACGTTTAATCTTTAAAAATACAAATGAAGCCTAAGTGACTCTGACTAAATGATAGAGACACCCTTTCCTGATTATTCTCTTTTCCTTAAGGCAATAAATAAACTTGCCTCGAGGCTCGACAAATTTCCCTTCCACTAATGAACCGGTTCATTGGAAAATTCAAACATGACTATCTTCGCACGACATCTAGAATGGAATAACACTTGTATAACTAATCCATTCCCATTATTATATCAAAATCAATAATTTCTTACTAAATAAGGTCTATCAGAGTCTCTCGATCCTAAAGTACTATCACACAACCTCTATAGATACGGAAGACAACAATTGAATCTCTCACTGGAGTAGACACAAAAAATGGTTCAAGTAACTGTTCTGGCTCTATCCCAAAATCCAAGGTGAAGTATGGAGTAATATAGGAAAGAGTGGATCTAAGATCCATAAGAGCATAAGAATCGAGAGCACAAATAGCGAGTATACATGTGACGACAACATCTAAAGCCTCTAAATTAGGGAGGCATAATATAGAAACGAGGATGAGTCCCTTGAGAAATAGCAGTTGTTTGTGGCGCCTTCCCTGCACTATGCCCACCACGTGCTCCATTACCCCTGTGAGGGTAGTGCAGCCGAAGTAGTATCCGTAGAAGTTGTTGGCTAAGCTCTCGAACCCTACAGCCCGTTGGGGCAAAACCTCTTCATATGGCGTATCTGACCATACCTATAATACGACCTTGGAATACCTAAAGAAGAGACAAAATGCCTAGGGTGTGAGCCAATACTACTCTAGGCCTGCTAAGTAGGCTTGCTGTCACTCTGAGCTGGTCTGTACTGACCCTCGTGTCCCAAACTAAGTGCCACTGGAGGGCTACTGAAACCATTCTACACATGGACTGGGGTGGACCAGATGGTCTCATGTTGCTGTGTCCCTTGTCCGAGATGGGCAGTACACTGAATGTACCAAAAGTATGGGCCTCCTTGTTCTGCTCCCTACCGGCCCTCTTCTCCTTCTGAATCCTCTCAAGATCCAAAGCTAAGTCCACAAAGTCTACAAAGGTAGTATTTCTCCTCCCACTAGCTGTATCATTACTAATGCCTAGAATCAAACCACGAGCAAAACGATCAATCTTGTTATCTTCAGTGGGGATGAGGTGATAAGCATAGCAAGACAACTTCTCAACCTTAATGTTATACTCAGTACAAGAATAATATCTTGCCTCAAAGTCTCAAACAGTACCTCAAGAGCGGCTCTCACTCTTGGCGGCAACCAATTCTTAATGAACATCTTCTTGAACTCATCCTAACTCATTAGAGGTTAATCCTCCAGGCGGCTCTTCTCTACCCTTTTAAACCAGAAGTCAGTAATGTCTTTCAACTGATATGCCACCACCTGGCATCTCCACGATCCTTCACTCATAGTAGAGTTCTAGCTTTCTCAACTTCCTCTAAGAATCTGTACCAGTGAACACTGGTGGCTCAAGCCTCATAAATTTCATAGCCAACTATACCATGTCCTCAATCATTGATGCTCTCATCCTTCCTTGTTGGAGTGCTTGAATACCTACTTGGAGATTCTACAGTATCTATATAGCT
Organism: Nicotiana tomentosiformis; assembly: GCF_000390325.3. NCBI lineage: Eukaryota > Viridiplantae > Streptophyta > Magnoliopsida > Solanales > Solanaceae > Nicotiana > Nicotiana tomentosiformis. The sequence goes on from NC_090822.1 coordinate 44,325,355, forward strand.
ATAAGGTCAGCGAAAGTATCCATGGCATTCGAATATTAGTTAAGGTCTTCTCCAAGCGATTTGGCTCTGGAGGTGAAGCAAGTGCCTCACCAACTTCTCATCAAGCTCTTGAACCATCCTTGGATCCATGAGAACTGCCACAGTTTGTGCTCATGCAGGTTTTAGAGGTCGGCCCCTAGGCCTAGCCTCTCTCAAAGATGCATCTGATATAGGAGCAGCTTCTCGATTCCTATTACTGCCACGTTTGTTCCCTATATTTGTGAATCGAGATAGTGCATGAGTTGGGAAGTTTTCTTAGTCTCAAGCTCTATTTCACGATTCCAAAACAATAAGAATGGATGAAATATTCTTATAATATCCATCTAGCCTTCCCGATATAGGTGTATTGCACAACACACCAATAAGGATAAATTTATTGACACAATTCTAGACTTTCTAGGGCTCGAATTAGAACCTAAGGCTCTGATACTAAGTTTATCATGCCCCAAATTTATGTTACTGACACCGAGTACCTTATCTGACTTGGATGAATTAACCCATACAATATTACATATATATGACTAATATATGCATGCGGAAACCTTTCTAGAGTACCATTATTTTGATAAATAAAATAAAGCATGAACATGATCCGTGAAATAACCTTTTCATTTAACTAGATGACCATAAAGATAAATAGTTTTATTCATGCGTGCCATATAAGTAACCACATAATTACAACATAAAATAAATACTATATTTAACTATGGAATCTCTATATCAGGGAATAAAATAGACAGCCGAGATAAGTCCCAATGAAAGAAAATTGAAGAGTAATAACACTCCACGAGTACAAGTGTGGAGCCTCACAAAAATTCACTGCATAAGAGGTGGAGCTATCCTATCCACAAGGCTCGTGCCGCTCAGGTACAGTCCCTGAAAACATAAATAGAAATTTTATTCAGTTTATCACCTTCAATAGGATGAAGAATATGATTTTTTTTTATGACAAAATTGAGTTACCGGATTTCTCTTTTGAAAAGGATAGACCATAGGTCTTGTTCAATACTATTGGAGAGAAATATCCAACCAATCTATTCCCAAAGTATTTACAACTCCACTTTTTGTAATCTAACATTGAAAAGCAAGTATTCTTCTTGCCTTTTCCAGAAGAATTGGGGCAAAATTATCACACAGCATTGGCCACAAACACATTCATAAGAGCATAAAGAGTAACTTCCGACCTGAGAGCCTTGCTCACTTGTGAATTTATAAAGTTGTGGCCGCATACATTGTCTATCAAAGTTATAGACAAAGGTATCTAAAGGGGAGGTTATTATCTCTCAAAGCTAAATAAGTGGGAATTGGTTTTAAGGGAGCTACTTATTTAAGAATAAGGTCTCTATTAGGGTTGTTTTAAGCAAGTTCCATTTGGTAGTGAACAATGGCTCTAAATCCTAGCTGAGGGTTTTATTGATTAATGGCTATTCTTGGGGTTATAGACTTAAGAAGAGCTTTAAAGGATATTCTATATGTCACGATCTAATTCCTACCATACGCCGTGATGGTGCCCAACGCTTCCGTTAAGCAAACCAACGGTGAACCACAAACACAATCATCCGTTCATAATACTTTTAAAATTAAGAATTTCATTAATAAAGTGGAATCAAGTTTAGAAACCATGGTAAAATACCTCCATTCTTATTAGGTCACGAAGTGTGACCAAAACATAAAGCGTAATGATATAAATATTAGGTACAACCATGAACATCTACTAAAAATTTCCAAAATTCAGTGTCACAAGTGCATGAGCATCTAGTAGAATATACAAAATCACTATAACTACTGTCTGGAATTAAAATAAACATAGGGGGAAGGAAACTCTAGGTGTTGCGGGTTGAATCATGGAAAGCAGTCCACCATTAAGTCTCTGACTAATGCGGCTACGCGTCCGAGTGACCACCTGATGTATCCGTCTTAGTACCTGCACAATTTTAGTGCAGAAGTGTAGTATGATTACGTATAATTATCTAGTCTAAACTCGAAGTAGTGACGAGTGATTGACATTGACACTTACTAGTGGTCTAATAACAAAGTACGTATAAGTGGACATGTATGAAATACAACAAGTAGCAACAAAATAGATAATTATATATAATATGATTCTCAAGAATAAAATACGAAAACATCAATTACCATAAACTGCCTCGAAGGAAACAAGGACAACCAACATCAAATATAATGTCAAATCTCAAGTCAGGAACACATATATGCACGCTGACTGAAACTAGAAAGGGACCCAAACTAGTTTGGGTTCCTAAGACTAACCCCTGATTTCCCTTTGCAGGTCCAAGTGAATGAGAGCAGCCAAATATGGTATATGGATAGTGGTTTCTCAAAGCATATGACATGAAATAAGAACCAGATCCTTTCACTTGTGGCCTTTAAAACACGTAATGTCTCCTTTGAAAATGGAAAGAAAACTGAGATCATTAGAGTTGGGAAGATAGGTAAATCTGATTCTAACTCAATTGAGAATGTCTACCTGATAGATGGACTGAAATAGAGCATGATAAGTAACTCACAACTATGTGATAGAGGAAACATAGTAGGTTTTACCTCTACAAAATATTATATGATTAATCTTACCACTGATAAGATAGTCTTACAGGGAACAACAGTGAACAACATATATGTGGCGATCTGTCCACACTTTCAGATAATGAACTCATTTGCTTGAGTGTCATGAACTGTGATCCCCTCCTTTGGCATAAGAGACTTGGACACGCTAGTCTAGGTCAACTTAAAAAACTAGTCTTCAAGGACTTAGTGATAGTGTTGCCTAACATCAAGTTCAAGGAAGACAAAGTTTGTGAGGCTTGTGCAAGGGGGAAGCAGGTAAAGCTTCTTTCAAAATTAAGAAAATGGTGAGTAGTACAAGGTCGATGGAACTAGTCCATATGGATATGTGTGGACCAACGAGGACAATGATTAGAGATTGTAAGAGATATATTATTGTGCTTGTTGATGATTATTTTAGATTTACTTGGACTTTATTTTTAATATCTAAAGATGAAGTATTTGATATGTTCATTTCATTTGTTAGAAAAACTCAAAAATAACTAAGTAATAAACTTGCATCAATTATGTCTGATCATGGTACTGAATTTGAGAATGCTAAGTTTTCTGGATTCTATGCTGAGCATGGGATAGATCATAATTTTTCTGCTCCTAGAACTCTACAACAAAATGGAGTAATTGAAAGGAAGAATAGGACTTTGGAGGAAATGGCTAGAATCATGTTACTTGCTAGTAAATTGCCTCAAAGTTTCTAGGAAGAAGCTGTGAATATTGTATGCTACATCATAAATAGGTGCATGACTAGACCTCTTATTGAGAAAACTCCCTATGAGTAACTTAAAGGGAGAAAGCCAAATATATCCCATCTTAGGTCATTTGGATGCAAGTGCTTTGTTCACAATAATAGAAAAGACTCCCAAGGAAAGTTTGATCCCAGAAGTGATGAGGGAGTACTTTTGGGATATTCTTCACATAGTAAAGCCTTTTAGATATACAATAAAAGAACTATGTGTGAAAACAAAAGTGTGCATGTTGTCTTTGATGAATCTAACATTCTTTTTGAGAGGCAGGAATAAGATGATGAAGAGATTGGGCTAACAAAAAATTCAGTGGTGAAATCGCAGTCCAGCCAAAAGCTGTATCACGGGAAGGAATAGGTGATAGACCAAGTCTTTCCACCCAGGGAAACCTGACAGGGGGAACTGGACAGAGAGGAACTGATCCTCAAACCTCGAAGGAACCTGTCCATGAATATGTTCCTCAGCAACAAAAAAATAAGGAACATCCAAAGAAAACCAGTTGGTTGTGAAACCCTACAAGTATCAAAGTTCTCATCACATTGGGAACATAATCATTGTTCCAATCTTTGGAATCAAAACCAGATCTTCTTTAAAGAAGCTTTGTGCTTTTGATGCTTTCTTATCTCTTATTGAACTTAGAAATGTTTCTGACGCTTTGTATGATGTAGATTAGGTGAATGCAATGCAAGATGAACTTAACGAATTTAAGAGAAGTAAAGTTTGGCATTTGGTACCAAGACCCACAGACTGAACAGTGATTGGCACTAAATGGGTCTTCAGAAAATAAACTTGATGAAAAAGGAATAGTTATAAGGAACAAGGCAAGATTGGGGGTACAAAGATATAGTCAATGTACTACATTAATTATTCCAACGGGCCACAATTCCACTAAAACTCATAGTACTTAATAAAGAACCAACAATGTGTGAGATAACAGGTAATAAGTATACAGAAATGGTGAAATAACACATGTATATAATATCACGACTGAGAAGTATGACTACAATCTAGGCAAATGGTTCAATATAGAAAAATGGTCCAAACATGTCTCAAACGGATAAGCACATAGCCTAGAAATGATTTCTAACATGAATAATAGCTTAAGTAGTCATACAAGTAGACAAAACACAGTTACACACAAGCATGATAGCAAAACAGGGCACATAATAGCCTAAGGTCTACCAAGATCATGATTAACCACACTGTACGTATATACGCTCGTCACAACATACGTGTGTCACCCCCAACACATAAAACGCATTGTAATCTATGGGGAAAATACCCTCAAGCCAAGTCTAGGGAAAATACATACCTCAAAGTGCGAGAATCAATACTCCAGAAAGCCTTTCCTACGGGAATCGATCTCCAAACAACTCGAATCTAGTCAAACATAACTCAATAACATCAAACACTGCTATATTAATTGATTCCAAATAATAAAGCTCCAATCTTTATCATATAACAAAAATTCAACCTGGGCCCGCCTCCCGGAACCAGATAAAAATCACAAATCTCGACTACCTATTCGAGTACGACTCAAAATATACAAGTTTCATCCAAATTCGGCTCCAATTAGAGGTTCAAGTCTCCATTTTAATTCTCCAAAAACATTGTCAAAATCCCCAAAATTCTCCAGAAAAACCCATAACCTACGTGTTATAATCCATGGGTAATAAAGATAAAATGTTAAAATCAAGTAGAAATCACATACCCTCTTGCCTTGTGCAAAAATCCCCTTCAAAAATCGCACCTCTCCAAATCTAGGGCTCAAAATACGATAAAATGGATCTAAGTCCCAAAAAGCTCAGCTAATAACCACTTGCAGATGTCGCATTTGCAACCTGAGGCTCGCAATTGCGACCAACACAAATGTGAACCTAAGCTCGCAAATGCGAAACCAGTCTGCCCCCAGGATGTCGCAAATGTGACCCTTACTTTGTAATATCAAAGTCTCCTAGTGCCAGTAAAATGTCACAAATGCGACCATACTCCTCGCAAATTCTAGGCCCCCGTTGGCAGCCAAGCCATCGCAAATGCGACAAGGAGTTCGCAATTATGGACCCTCACAAATGCGAGCAGACCCTCGCAAATGCGAGGTCTGCAGCACCAACAAAACTGAAGCTTCACCAAACTACTCCGAAATCAATCTGAAACTCACCTAGCCCCTCGTGTCCCCCGCCAAACATCCAAACAAGGACATAAACCTCATACGAATTTGCTTTCAAGCTCGAAACATCAAAATAACGTAGAAACCCATGAATTGAACACCAAAATGCATCATGTAAGCTTTGAAACTCAAGAACTTCAATATTCACAACCAAGATCTGATTCCTACCAAACCAACTCGGAATGAGAACGAACTTTGTACACAAGTTCGAAATGTTAAAACAGACCTATTCCATGTCCAAAAAAATGACCCGACCTTGATATCCTCAAAGTTAATTCCAGTCAAACCTATGAATTTTCGAAAGCTTCAAACTTTCAACTTTCGACAATTAGAGCCAAATCAACCTAGGAACCTCCAAATCCAAATCCGAGCACATGCCTAAGTCCAAATAATCATGTGAACCTATCAGAACCATCAAAGTATAAATTCTAGGTCATTTACACAAAAGTTAAACCTTGGTCTACCCTTTTAACTTAAGCTTCTAACCATGGAACTAAGTGTTCTAATACAGACCAAAACTTTCTCGAAATCAATTCAATCATCCTCCACAGGTCACATAACAAAAAATACACATACAGAAAGCATCAAATAGGGGAATAGGGCTCAAATACAAAAAACTATCGGCCGAATCATTACAGATGGTTGGATCGGGCTTCACGCTGCAATGGGATTATGTTTGGATGTTATTTCTGGTGCCCACTCTGTGTGTTTTTGTTTATACCTTATGGGATGGATTCATAGCATTGTGTTTTTGCGATTATATCTATCAAGCTTATTGGATAGTTCTCTCATTTGGTTCTTTTTTAATTATTGGCTATATTTGAGTTGTTGTTTGTTTGGTGCATGGATTGCATCATATGTTGTTCTAGGTGGAGTTTGGTGTTGCTTGTTGGCCATGTGGTATCTACTGGTTGAGGTGAGATTTTGGGTCTGGAATTGGTGCAATTGGATTTATATAAGATATGTCTCGGAGAAAAAGTCATTAGTTAGCTCAAAATTTGGCAGTGGTTTTTATTGGGCAAGATAACTCCATAAATTGTTGATTTGATGGGCGGTTATGAGTTTCTACATGCTTCTTTCATCATTCACATTGTTTCAAAGGTATAGAACAAAGTTCTATTGAATATGGGGTATATTACCGCAACCAGATTTGGAAATGAGTAGCTATTGTGGTCAGAAGTTATTGCTATGAGAACATGAGCTTTGGGGGTACGTCGTTTGGTTATATCTATGGAGTACATTTATGACTGATATAGTGTATGTATACAAGAATTGGAACTAAGAGGGAATTCAAGATGTTGGAGTTTGGTTCTATGGATTGTAAGCTAAGTTGATAGAAGAATCTTCAGTTAGATTGTGTTAATGGATTTATATAGAATGAAGTGTCACGAGATTGGTTAGGTGTATTTGTATGATAAGCTATACTGTGATTTAGAAGCTTTGGAATGACTCTTGGAACGTTTGAGGATGAACGTATGTTTAAGTGGGGGAGAATGTAACGACCCGACCGGTTGTTTTAAGCTTTAGGAATTTGTTCGGCAGTTTGAGACCTTGAGTAGCTTTATATATGTATTATAAATTGTGTGTATGGTTGTTTTTGACGTTTGCAAGGTTCGGTATTAATTTGGTAGAATATTTCTCAATTGGAAAACTTTAAGTTGAAAGAGTTGACCAGAGTTTAACTTTTGAGTAAACGACCTCGAAATCGGTATTTGATATTTTTAACAGGTTTGTATGGTGATTTTGGACTTGGGTGTATGTTAGGATTTGAATTCAAATATTTCTAGAAGTTTTTGGCTCTATTTGTTGAAAGATGACAATTTGAAAAATTAAAAAGTTCATATATTTTACCGGGAGTTGAATTTTGTGTTATCGGACTCGGATTATGGTTTTGAGACCTTGTATAGGTTCATTTTGTTTATTAGTACTTGTATGCAAAGTTTGGTTGCGATCCGATATGTCTAAGTATGATATGGACGAGTTTGGCAAAATTAGAATGTTAGGAAGTAAAGAGAATGATTTTTGATCTTCGATTCATGGTTTTAATGATATTTGTGGTGTTTTGAGCCTTTGAATATGTTTGGATATTGTATTTGGACTTATTGGTATGATTGGACGAGTTCCCGAGGGGGGCGGGTGTGATTCAAGATGGTTTCAAACCATTTCGATTGAGTTTTGCATAGCTGATGTGCTGGAGCAGTGCATTGCAAACACGGAGCAAGGCTCACGATCACAAAGAAAGATTTGTCCAACTGACATTTGTGCTTCATGGTCATGGTCCGGGTGGTACGTTCGCGATGTGTGTTATGGGAGTTGGAGTTTTATGCTCCGCGTTCGCATTGTCTGTCTCGCATTTGCGAGTTGTTGCAAGAAAGACCTCCGTGTTCGCGGTGTGTGGTCATGTTTGCATAGAGTTAGATCAGGCAGAGGGATCGTTGTCTTTCGTATTCACGAGACAGAGCTCGCGTTCTTGGTGATTTGGATTGTTGGCTTTCGCGATCTCAGGCCTCAGACGCAATCGTGTAGAGTACTTCCCTGGGCAACACTGCTTTTGTGCTTCCTGAATGCAAGGCTTGTGCCGCGTTCGCAAAGGGTACTTCTGGGCAGATTACATAAGATGTCATTTCGGTATTTTTACCCATTGTTTCATACTTTGAGCCCTAGAATTGGAGAGGGGTTATTTTTCATGGGGATCTTCATACAAGGCAAAAGGATAAGTGATTTCTACCTATTTGTGATTATATTTCGAAAATCTACATAAGCTTCTACATCTTAAACATGGAATTTTGAAATGAAATTTTGGGTTTATGCCTACACTTTAAGAGAGTGTATTTTGGGGTTTCGACCATCGATTTGGACCCGAATTTGTAGACTAATTATATATTTGGACTCGTCAGGTTATGGGTCATCATATTTTGATATTGGTTTCGGATTTCGGGCACGCGGGCCAAGGTTGACTTTTGTTAAACTTTGAAAATTATTCAAAGATCGAAGCTTTATGGATTGGGATTGCTTCCTATAGCATTGTTTGACTTCCTTGGATGATTTTTATCTTGGATTTGCATGATTAGAGGGTTAGAGCAAGGTTTTGACACAATTTGTAGTTGAAGCTAGCCCGACAAGAGGTAATTCTCTTGGATAATCGTGTTAAGATGGAAACCTTTAGGATTTGACTTGATTGCTATATTTTAAGGTATTGAGGGTGTTGTATATACATGGTGGCGAGCGTATATGCACTTCTTAATTTTATATCATGCCCAGGGTAGAATTAAGATACTTGATGCCTAGTTTTGACTATGTGCTCATCTTGATTAATGCTTTGTTGGATTATATGACTACATTCGCTCTTTTATTCATGTTAGAGATCATTCTTAGTTTTATGATTAATTATGAAGGCATGTGAACTTGTTCTTGATATGTTGACTTGCTTGAATCATCCGTAGTCATATAGAAATTTTAAGAGCACATATTTGCATGATTATTATTAAGTCCTTGTGCATCTTTTATCTATTCATTCTTGGGCATATGCATATATATTACAGTTGGATACTTGATTTGGACAAAAATTATGGCAAAGAAAAACAAGGTCGTGCAGTTGAAATACAGTTATGGCATGATTAGCAGATATTTGATTATGCGTGATGCTATTAAGCTCCTCTTTGCGCTAGGATTTGGTATTGTCCCTCCAGAGTCAGGTGAATACCTATGTTACTTTGAGCCCTGTGAGCATGGTCGATACATGGATTGTGTATCGGGTCTATACATCGATTTTGTATCGTGTTATTGTGATACATGGATTTTGCATTGGGATATATGGATTTTATATCGGGGTACATGGATCTTGTACCGATTTGGACATGCATTCCTATTCTTGACTCATTTAGGGGTATTGATTTAACTGTTAATTGTTACATGAAATTTTTATATGCTAGTTGGGAGCCACGACTCCATTGAGTGAATCATGATATCTTTAAAACCATATCTGAGCAACGTTATGATTATCTCTTAAATTGAAAAAATAAGCTTTACATCTTTTGGTTGTTTTGTATCTTGATACCTGTTGATCATGAGGATATTTACTATTTTAGCTCCAGGCTTGTTATTATTATCTGTGTTATAAGTATCCTGATGCCTATAGACTCTCCACTACTTCTTCGAGGTTAGACTTGATACTTATTGGGTATCGACTGTGGTGTACTCATACTACGCTTTTGCATATTTTTGTGCAGGTTCTAAGACTGGTACTGCAGTATCCCTAGAGCTGAGTAGGAATGTGTTACTGGAGACTTCATGGTGAGCTACCATAGTGTTTCGACGTGCAGCACATGGAGTCCCTGTACTTATTTATCTCCTGTCTATTTTCTTTCTCGTAGACATTTTTTATTATGTATTCAGACTTGTACTTACTCAGTAGTTACTCATGTACTTGTGTCAACTAGTTCTTGTGGGTCATACTGTTTTGATCGTGTTTAGCCCATGTTATACTTGTATAAGATATTTTACTGTTTGAGATTATTTTTGCTTTAATTTATGATATAATTCTGTTAATTAAGGAAATTAGATTATATTCTATTGAATGTGAATTGACTTCTTTTAGCAAGTATGGCTAGGCTCCATCACGGCCTGAGGTAGGACTTTGGATCGTGACAAGTTGGTATTAAAGTTTTAGGTTTTAAGAGCCTCGCGAGTCATGAGCATGTCTAGTAGATACACACTATGTGCTTGTTGTTGATACATATGTGGTTGATGAGCATGAGGATTTTGGCTCAATGAGTATTCCCACGTGGAGCGATATGATGGCTGGATCGGGTTGCACGCCATAATGGTGTTATGTTTGGATACAATTTCGGGTGCCTACTCCATGTGTTTTGGTTCTACTTTGTGGGATGGATTCATAGTGTAGTGCTTTTGTGATTATATATGTTAGGCTTATTGGTCAGTTCTCCCATTTGGTTCTTTTTCCATTATTGGCTATATTTGAGTTGTTGTTTGCTTGGTGCAAGGATTGTGTCGTATGCAGGTTTAGGTGGAATTTGGTGTGGCCTATCGATCAGGCAGTATGTACTGGTGAAGACGAGGTTTTGGGCCTAGAATTGTTGCAATCAGATTTGGATAAGGTGTGTCTGGGAGAAAAAGTCATTAGTCAAATCATAATTTGGCAGTGATTTTTATCGGGCGAGATAACTCTATGACTTGTTGATTTGACGGGTATTTATGAGTTTCTACTTTTCTCTTTCATCATTAACGGTGTTGTGAAGGCATGTAACAAGGTTCTATTTGATATGAGGTATATTACTAGTACCAGATTTGGTAATGAGCACCTATTATGGTCAGAAGGTAATGTTATGAGTACATGAGCTTTGGGGGTACGTCATGTGGTTATATCTTGGGAGTACATTTATTATTTATATAGTGTATGTATTCAAGAAATCAGAACTAAAAGGTAGTTCCAGATGTTGGAGTTTGGTTCCATGGATTGTAAGCTAAGGTTGGGGGAAGAATCTTTAGTTGGATTGTGTTAATGGACTTATATGGATTGAAGTGTCATGGGATTGATCATAGATATTTGTATGATGAGCTATACATTAATTTGGTAGCTTTGGAATGACTCTTAGCACGTTTGAGGAGGAACATATATTTAAGTGGGGAAGAAAGTAACGATTCAACCGGTTGTTTTGAGATTTAGTGCTTTGTTTAGCAGCTTGAGACCTTGAGTAGCTTCATATGATGTATTAGGACTTGCATATACTATTGGTTTTGATGTTTGCAGAGTTCGGAATTGATTTGGTAGAATGTTTCTCAATTGGGAAGCTTTAAGTTGGAAGAGTTGACCAAAGTTTGACTTTTGAATAAACGATATTGGAATTAGGATTTGGTGGTTTCAATAGGTTTGTATGGTGATTATAGACTTTGGCATATGTTCGGATTTGAATTCGGATGTTCCTAGAAGATTTTTGCTCTATTTGTTGAGAGTTGAAAATTTGAAGAATTAGAAAGTTCATGTTTGATCAGGAGTTGATTTTGGTGTTATCGAACTTTGATTGTGGTTTTGAGACCTTCTATAGGTTCAATTTATTGATTAGGACTTATGTAGTTAGGTTGCGATCCGAAATATCTAAGTATAATGCAGATGAGTTAGGCGAAATTAGAATATTTTTAAGTTAAAAGAATGGCTTTTTATCTTCGATTTGTGATTTTAGTGATATTTACGGTGTTTTGAGCCTTTGGGTAAGTTTGGATATTGCATTTGGACTTGTTGGTATGATTAGAAGGGGTCCCAAGGGGCTCGGGTCTGATTTGGGGTGGATTTGGACCATTTTTGTTGAGTTTTGCATAGCTGATGTGCTAGTGTTTTGCAGTGCATCGCGATCGTGGAGAAAAGCTTGATATCATAAAGAAGGATTTGGCTAGCTGGCAGTTGTGATTCGCATTCGAGGTCCGGGTGGTGCGTTCGTGATCTGTGTTATGGGAGCTGGAGCTTTATGCTCCGCGTTCGCATTGTTTGTCTTGCATTTGCGAGTTGTTGGAAGGAAGTCCTCTACATTTGCGGTGACCAGTGTTATGGGAGCTGGAGCTTTATGCTCCGCGTTCGCATTGTTTGTCTTGCATTTGCGAGTTGTTGGAAGGAAGTCCTCTACATTTGCGGTGTATGGTCACGTTCACAAAGAGTCGGATCAGGTAGAGGGCTGGTTGGCTTTCGCGTTCGCGTTCACGTTCGCGAGATGGAGCTCCCATTCGCGGTGATTTGGGTTATTGGCTTCCGCGAACGCGGGGCTCAGACGCGATCACGTAGTACTTTCCTGGGCAGTAGTGTTTTGTGCTTCGCGAACGCGAGGCTTGTGCCGCATTCACGAAGGGTACATCTGGGCAGATTATATAAGATGACATTTCGGGATTTTTACCGATTCTTTCATATTTTGAGCCCTAAACTTGGAGAGGGGCAATTATTCATGGGGATTTTCATACAAGATAAAAGGGTAAGTGATTTTTACCTATTCGTGCTTATATTTCGAGACTCTACATGAATTTTTACATCTTAAACTTGGAATTTTGAATGAAAATTTAGGGTTTTGGCCTACACTTTAAGAGAGTGTATTTTGGAGTTTTGACCATTGATTTGGACCCGAATTTGGAGACTAATTTAATATATGGACTCGGCAGGTTATGGGTCATCGAATTTTGGTATTGGTTTCGGATTTCTAGCATGCGGTCACGATTGAATTTTGTTGACTCTTTGAAAATTCTTTAAAGATCGAAGCTTTATGGATTGGGATCGCTTTCTATAGCTTTGTTTGACTTCCCTAGATGATGTTTGGATTGGATTTGCATGATTGGAGGGCTAGAGAGAGGTTTTGACGCGATTTTTGGTAGAGGCTAGTCCGGAAAGAGGCAAGTCTATTGGTTAACCTTGTTAAGACGAAAACCCCTAGGATTGGACTTGATTGCTATGCGTTTAAGGTATTTGGGTAGTGTGTATACTTAGTGGTGAGTGTATATACACTTACCAAGTTTATATCATGGCCGGGGTATATTTGAGATACTATATGCCTTGTTTTGACTATATGCTCATCTTGATTAATGATTTGTTGGCTTATATAACTACGTTCGCTCTTTCATTCATGTAAGAGATAATGCCTAGGTTTTTGATTAATTATGAAGGCATGTGAACTTGTTCTTGATATGTTGACTTGCTTGAATCATCTGTAATCATATAGAAATTTCACGAGCACATCGCCACATTATTATTATTAAGTCTTTGTGTATCTTTTATCTATTAATTCTTGAGCATATACATATATATTACATTTGGATACTTGATTTGGACTGTAATTGTGGCATGAGAGGCAAGGTCGTGCAGTTGAAATACAGTTGTGGCACAAGACATGATGAGCGGATATTTGATGCTCCTCTTTGCACTTGGATTTGGTATCGCCCCTTCGAAGTCAGTTGATTACCCATGTTACTTTGGGCCCTGTGACCGTGGTTGATACATGGATTGTGTATCGGACGATACATGAATTTTGTATCGGGTTATTGTAATAAATAAATTTTGTATAGGGATACATGGATTTTGTATCGTGGTACATGGATCTTGTACCACATTGAGCATGCATTCATATTCTTGACTCATTAGGAGTATTTATTTAACTGCTAATTGTTGCATGAAATCTTTATATGCTAATTGGGAGCCACAACACCGTTGAGTGAAGCATGCTATCTTAAAATGCCATATCTGAACAACATCATGATTATCGCTTGAACTGAAAAAGTATGCTTTATATCTTTCGGCTATTTTGTATCTTGATACCTGTTGATCATGATGATGTTTACTGTTTAAGCTCCAGGCTTGTTATTATTATCTGTGTTGTAAGTATCTTGATGCCTATAACCTCACTACTACTTATTCGAGGCTAGACTTGATACTTACTGGGTACCGACTGTGGTGTACTCATACTACGCTTCTGCATAATATTTTGCAGGTTCTAAGACTGGTATTGCGGGACTCTTTGTGTTGTGTAGGAGTGTGTATTGGAGACATCGTGGTGAGCTACTATACTGTTTTGATCCGCGACATATGGAGTTCTGTCCTTATTTAACTCAGTAGTTGCTTGTGTACATGTGTCACCTAATTCTTCGGGGGCTGTACTATATTGGTCGTATTTAGACCATATTATATTACTATTAGATATTTTATTTTTTGAGTTTTCCTGCTTTTATTTATGATATAACTCTATTAATTAAAGAAATTTTGATTATATTCTGTTAATTGTGAGTTGGCTTGCATAGCAAGTACGGATAGGCACCGATAGTAAAGGAGGGTTTATAGCTGGAAGGTTCATTGCGGCTAAAGGAATATTTGAAACTAAAAATGGTAAAGTATAGTAAAGGGTGTGGTCAGAGGTGGCAAGGAACTATGGGTAGATAAACAATGGAAAAAATGAAACCCTCCAAACATGGTAAGTGGTAGGACTAGTAGGTGTTCCTTGAAATTAGGAGTGTAGAGATTAGTTAGGTTCATGAAAAATCAAAGGTTCTTGAGCTATGGAAGCCATGGATCTGGGAGCAGGAGGAAGCTGAGCAACAACGTCTGCTTTCTTCACTGGTTGAACTGAGATATGATCAGCTTCAACTTCCTATTGATCTCCTGAGTCTCATGCAGTTGAAAAGTGATTATTGAATCTGTTTCAAATCATGTTTTCCAAAATGTTTGGCATTATCAGTAGCTATAGCTTGGAGCTAATTTTCGAGCTTAAATTCTTCATGCCTTCTTAAGAATGCAACACAATGATTCAAATATCTAGGTTTAGGTAAAGATAGGTGTCCTATTTCCCATAGCAAGACCACTGAGAAAATAAGTCCTGCCCTGGGAGTCAATATTTAACATCATGTTTGTTAATTAATTGTGGTGTCTAAGCATGCATTTCTTAGATTTTTAAATAAGGTAAAGATAGGATTTGGTTCATTAAAGAAAGAAATATAGCCTTTAACTCCTCAGGGAAATAAGCAAGTGATAAAATCGAAGTATTCTTGTTATTAAGGCTTCATTGTTAAGCAAAATAAGGTTGATGGACTCTGCATTTTGTCTAACTAAACAATCCTCTAGCACCAGTGTTGATGATTGACAAAAGAATACATGCATGAACCATGTTCATAGATGCTATGCACAGGTTACGGTCAAAATCAAGCAAAAGTCATGCACGTGCAAGGGATAAGTATAAGTGGTTATTTCTGATAATCCCTGAACGAAATGATTGCATAATTGATAAGGAGCAGGACTCATAACCTGAAGAGAACTCTATCCAAGATAAGGAAAGAGTTGAAAGTTGAAGTTAACTAGAACTCTTCACCCAAGGAAGAATAAAGCATCAGACCTCTAGTTAATTTTTATTCTACTAACTCTATAAAAATTAGTGTTGTTTTAATTTACAGGCATCGCACACATATTGAAGTTAAGCAGAATTGAGAGTAAAATAGCAAGGCATTTTGCGAGCAATTCCCGTGAGATTCAATGGTGCAAACCTGAAGCTACATGAACCAGACTGAAGAACCAATTCCATATGTCTGTCTTTAATTCTAGTTTATGTGTAGTAGGAGCTTTTGAGTACATTGTACCTTCTAGCTTTCATTAAAAGCAAATTGTACAAGGTACTTGAGTTGTATCATTTAAGTTAGAGTAACTTGAAGTAGTCGCAGCAGCCAGTGACATGTTTCTACAAGAGTTAGAGTTTAATCCTTAGGTTTACAAGAGTATGTCAACTTTGATTTGACTCAGAGTCTAGTGAAGTGTTTGGGAAAATTCTACTGGGAAATAGGTCGTGGTTTTTCACCTTTTGATCCGAGTATTTTTTCCATAAAAATCCTTGTGTTCTTTACTTTCTGGATTATTTATTCCGCAATTATAGTGTAGGGAACGTATCGAAGAACCAGGTCCTTTAATATATCAGTGCATATAAAAATTGGGTACCACACCCCCTCCCCCCTGTGTGGTATTGAAGTTTAAAATATCAATTGGTATAAGAGCAGGTTAACCTTGAAGAAGCTAACACCTTAGAAAAAGATCAAGATGAGTGTACCACCTAGTAATGTGAAGGGCAATCCTCTGCCAGGCCACCACTCTTCAATGGGCAGTACTATTCATGATGGAAGAATAGGATGAGAGATCATTTACAGGCAGAAGGTTATGAGTTATGAGACATAATCACAGATGGTCCGTTGTCAACACTCAAGAATGCCCAAGGTGAGGATGTTCCAAAAACAAGAGTTGGCTGCAATATTGATTATCTTAAGAAGTGGAAGAAGAATGCTAAAGCCAAGAATTGGCTTATATGTGGACTTGGTCCTGATGGGTACAGCAGAATCCAAGGTTGTTCCATTGCAAAACAAATATAGGACACACTGCAAGTGGCTCATGATGGAAAACATCAAGTGAAAAGGTCAAGAGGAACATTGTTTTCACAATATGAAAACTTTGCTATGAAGGATGGAGAAACCATTTAGGAAATGTACAGAAGGTTCACTACTTTGACAAATGAGTTGAGGTCTCTTTGAAGGATTCTCACTGAATCAGAAAGAGTTGAGAAAATACTGACTAGGGTTCTACCAGTCACTTGAGAAAGCAAGATCATTGCCATTCAGGAATCAAAGAACATTACTATACTTCCCTTAGATAAGTTGATTGGAAATCTCAAAACCTATGAGCTAAGGAGACAAACCATGAAGATGATGCCTAAGAATGAAAGAATTTTGGCACTCAGAATCCCTGAGGATTCTGATTTGGAAGATGATGAAATGGCAATGATCACTAAAGACTTCAATAGTACCTATAAGGAGAGTAAAGGGTCTTTCAAGAAGTGGAAACTATAACAAAGCCAAATGAACGAAAAAATAGGTAGTTGATGGATGCTACAAATGTGGTAAGATCATGTGGGAGATTGAGTGGAAACGGAGAGATCTGAAAGAAGGAACATGTTCATGCTAAGACGAGATACAACAAAGGGTAAACCAAAGCAATGGTTGATGCTTCAAAAGATAGCTCAGATAAGGATTACGATGATGAGGATGAGGATGAGGATGATGAACGGACGCTTATGGCTATTAGAGAATCTAAAGAAGAACCTCAGGTAAACTTCCTTAAAATAAATTAAAATTAATATCTTTTCTAAAGATAGACTATCTGAACTATTATTTGCTTTAATTGATGAATTTGAGGGTGTAAGCTCTAAAAGGGAACAAAGGAGTGTGTCATTTTGAAAGAAAAGTGCAAAACTTTGGAAGGAAGGCTTGCAAAACTGAAAAGGAAAAGACTGTTTTGAAGAACCAGGTTCATGCACTTGATACAGCGGTCTTAGAACATAGACCTAAAAATTTAAAATTAAAGTTAGGGACATGTAAGGATATAGCCAGTGACACACAACTCACATTAGAAGAGGATTTGAGAAAGGAAAACAATGAGTTGTACAAAAGGAATGAATATGTAAGAGTTTTGAAAGAAGACTTAACAAAGGTTAAACATGAGCTTGATAGAACATGTAAATAGAACAGGTCCTCCAATGCACTTTTATGGCTACAAGAACATCGTAGTAGCAATAGAAAGGGACTTGGATTTGGGAACTTTATACGCAAATGGGATCCCAAAAATAAGTACCTAACACTTCCTGAGAATAAGATTTGCACTCATTATGATAACGCTGGACACTATAGGAGTACATATATAGCAAAAGAAAAAGCAAGTCTAAGGAATAAAAATTTGTTCTAGGGATGAATAGGCTGCCAAGTTGGGCAAAGAAGAATCTGATTTATCCTTTTGCCTATAGAAAGTGACTCAAACTAGTTTGGGTTCCTAAGACTAGCCCATGATTTCTTTTTGCAGGTCCAAGTGAATGAGAGCATCCAAATATGGTATATGGATAGTGGTTTCTCAAAGCACATGACAAGAAATAAGACTCAACTCCTTTCACTTGTGGCCTTTAAAGGAGGTAATGTCTCCTTTAAAATTAGAAAGAAAGGTGAGATAATTGGAGTTGGAAAAGTAGGTAAATCTGATTCTAACCCAATTGAGAATGTCTACTTGATAGATGGACTAAAATACAACCTGATAAGTATCTCACAACTGTCTAATAGAGGAAACATGGTAGCTTTTACCTCTACAAAATATTTTATTATTAATCTTACCACCGATAAGATAGTCTTGCAGGGAAGAAGAGTGAACAACATATATATGGTGGATTTATCCACACTTTCAGATAATGAACTCACTTGCTTGAGTGTCATGGACATTGATCCACTCCTTTGGCATAAGAGACTTGGGCATGCTAGTCTAAGTCAACTTAACAAACTAGTCTCCAAGGACTTGGTGATATGGCTGCCTAACATCAAGTTCAAGGAAGACAAAATTTGTGAGGCTTGTGAAAGGGGGAAGCATATAAAATCTTCTTTCAAAAGTAAGAAAATGGTGAGTACTACAAGGTCAATGGAACTGGTCCACATGGATCTGTGTGGACCAATTAAGATAATGAGTAGAGGTGATAAGAGTTATGTTATGGTACTTGTTGATGATTACTCTAGATTTACTTGGACTTGCTACGCTTAGTTTCTTAGAATTAGCTTAGGGGTATTTAGGTCATTTGTTGTCAAATACCCACTCTACTATAAATAGCCCTTAAGGCTTTCATTTTAGGGAGACTAATTTTGGATGAATGATGAATACTCTTTTGACAGCTGTAATGGTAGATTGCCATTGTTGATGAAAATTTATTCAAGGTGTGTTCTTCAAGTGGAATCTCACTTTCACTTGAAGGTATTCCTATAGCTTAGGTTCACTTTGTTATGTAACTGTTGGGTGATTGATCTTTATCAATTATTTTTCAATTATTACTTTGTTGGGTCTATTC
The DNA here is from genome assembly GCF_000390325.3 of Nicotiana tomentosiformis. Taxonomy (NCBI): domain Eukaryota; kingdom Viridiplantae; phylum Streptophyta; class Magnoliopsida; order Solanales; family Solanaceae; genus Nicotiana; species Nicotiana tomentosiformis. The sequence continues at coordinate 44,344,272 of NC_090822.1, forward strand.
TCAAATTCTATCCTTTAACTTTAATTTCTTGTCTTCCTCATTTAGATTCGTATCATACTAGTTACTTGAGTTGTATCACTCAAGTTAGGGTTAACTTGAAGTAGTCGCAACAGCCAGTGGCGTATTACTACAAGGGTTAGAGTTGAATCCTTATATTTGCAAGAGTTTGCAAACTTTGTTCTGGCTCAGAGTTTAGTAAAGCGTTTGGGAAAAATCCTACTGGAAAGTAGGTCGTGATTTTTTCACCTTTTGAGCCTGATATTTTTCACATAAAAATCCTTGTGTTCTTTACTTTCTGCATTATTTATTCTGCAATTATAATGTATTGAAGAATTAGGTCCTCCAAAATATTAGTGCACGCAAAAATTGGGTACCTTACAAGTCAATCCCCTCCCCCTCCCACCGTGTGGTATTGAAGTATAAAACATCAAAATTCGTTAAGATTTAGAAATACGTATAAATGTTTCATATGCGCTAAAGAAAATGAAGTTTATTCTCCTGATTAATTTCGCCTATATAGCTTCTGAAAAATATTAAATAAATTCCGAATTTTTTAATGTACCAAAACTAAAATGAGAGTTTCATGAATATAGTTGAGTTCTCTTAAACTAATCAAAGATTAAAGTAATACTTTCAACTAAGCCATAATAAATAAAATTCACGAACGCTCTTCTTTCTTGAATATAAAATTTCACCTTGGGTTGAAATATCACAAATAGTAATTCTCAAGAGATCGAGTCTATCCCTTAAAGTCGTACCCTCTCAGTATGCGGGAGTCTTCCGCCGATTGACAGAAACAAAAGTTTCTTTTCTAATATTAATTTCTTTCAAAAAAATTATTACTTAATCAGGAGTACAAAACTATTACGCTCTATTGTAAGATGGTATTTCTTGATTATATCTCATGGTCAGTAAGAATTCATATACTAAACTCTAACTTATTTGATACGGAGTTGTAATTATCGTTATATTATGTAACTATTTTATACATGTCCGCACATAAAATTTAAACTCATTTGAAATAATTTTCAGAAGGAAAATGGCCGGAGTCTATCTGAACAGGGGCGAAGCTAGTTTGGAGAAGAAGTTCACTTGAATGAAAAATTATACTACGCAAATAACAAATAAGATAAAAATTATTTCTTTATTGTTATAAAAGCTGTTACTTCTCATTAAACAAAAAAAAAAATATCAAGAAGGGAATATGAGAGGAGAAACAAGACAAGGAGGAAGAGGTTTGTTTCTTGGAATGAGATAGAAGGGAGACAAGAGGATGAGAATAACTAAAAGAAAAAATAAAAGGAATTTTGAGGAGAGGAATAAATAGGGTGTGCCGTAGAAAAGACAAGAGCCTCCGACAAAGATTTTAACAGTACGGACCAGACATCCCCATTCCTCAGCCACCCATAATATACTCTCTAATTCCTCACTTACCCCCATAAATTTAATCCATTTCCTCGTCACTCTTTCTGGATTTAAGGATCGTTTTGTTTGTTTCCTACATTAAAATTAGTTCCTCAGAGAAACAGAGAATGTATTCCGTGGCTAAATCCAATTAAAAATATCATAGACAACGTAAAAAGTGTTATTTTTACTCCACTTGTTTTGTATTAATAAGTACCTAGTGACCTGATATTGTTTTTGTTATTCCCTAGATTACGTATATTTAGTCAGAAAAAACTATAATACCCATTTTCTAGCTCATCAGTGAGCCGAAATCAAGGCCAATGTTGAACTTTTTTGCTATAACGAATGACAGATAATTAGGGAAAAGTATTTTTTTAAGAAACAAAAAGAATATATACATGCATCTTGGTAATTGTGATCATTCATTCCCTTGTCTTGGCCAATGTTAGGCATCTCAAAACCCTAGATTTTGACTACTTAAAAATTTGTGTGATTCTGGTTTCTTGGCATGTTCATGGTTTTTTTATGGGCTTGATGTTAACGTTACAGCAAGCTTACAAAACAGTATGGCCAAATTATGGTTATAGAACATGACAATGACCAAGGTAATCTGGTCATGAGGTGAAGCACATGTTGTTTGAAATTGAATGTTTTTTATATGTAAAATATGACTTTTTACTTCTAATACGGAAGGATTTGGTAATTGCAATTACTTTCCGTAACGTGAAACGCCATTAGGTGTCTATTAAATGATTCTTCCTCTATTCTCATTAATCATTTTTACAAATTTAATTTGTTCAAAATAGTTGAGTTCAGTAAAATAAAAAGTCAGTTAGTATTACTTTTTCAAATATATCGTTAATGTTTTAATTAGTAGAGTGTTAATAAAGTGAGATAGGTAATTTAGACAACTTAAAAGGTATAAAAACATTAAAAGACAGATAATCTTAACCAGATGAGATAATAATCACGTTACACAAGTAATTTACACTTCAGGTAATTGTACGCTAATGCAGCAATTGTTTGGCGAGAGATATATTTCGGTGTGGTGGGACCTCGGGAAGTTGGTTGTTACATTTAATTTACGGGTATATTCAATTTTCGGTTTACCCATTTATGTCAAAAGCACAAGATTCTTTTTGAGAAATTTCGTTTATAAGATTTTCCAAATAATTAAAATTTCGGATGAACTTTTTATGACATTGATATTTACTTAAAATTTTTGATGAACCATTCTTTTCAGACCAAGTTTTGGAAAGAAAGTACTGATCTGTTAATTCTTGGCTTTACCTCTTCTCTTTCCTTGAAAAGTCCGTGTGTTATGACCTCACGAACGGTAATTTCCCATGAATACCCCTAGGAACCTCTTAGTTATGCGCGTATTAAAGATATTTTAGTTAGTATAAACTGCAAAGCAAAAGTTATACATGAAATTGGATTATTTTAGTAGTAAAACACCAAGTCACAATTCTACAAAATAAAAACCTATATGCAATTTACTACTAAAGGCCGTGATATTCGTGACCAGCCGGATGTCACGGCATGAATCTCGGCATGTATCGGTAGAGAACCAGTACTTAATTAAACAGAAGATTTTTATCTTTTATGGAATTGTACTTAGGGTAAAACTCTCCTACTATATAAAGGGGGAGTCTGATTATTCATTAGGGATATTGTAACACGCACATCAAGACAATATACTCCTATTTTCTCTGTTATTCAAAGTTCTTTTTTTGTTCATCAAATCATCAGTAACGTGAGCCCGGGATCGAAGGCATGCATTACATTAAGCTATTACTAAGTCCGGGATCACTCCTCTTGATTGGTTTGATAATTTATTACATCCTTTATTTGTTTAATCTAACGCAATTTATTGTTTGTAATGAATTAACCCACGTATCCTTAAAACCACTTACAAATTTAGTTGTTATCTGTTTTTTAGGGTAAACAATTTGGCGTCTACCGTGGGGTTAAGGATAATAGTGGTAATTTGATACAAATTTCCATAACATACTCTATTTTACACTTGTTCTTTGAGCTTTTAATTTCAGGTCAGATTAAAAATGTCGAACTCCCAATCTGCCTATTCGAACGTGGATGCTGAGTCCGGCCACCATGGCGAAAATAATAACGTGGTACCCAGCAACGAGGTGCCCCTTGCTAACCCAATGGAGTCCTAGTCGCTGATCCGATCGATGCTAACTCACACGTGGCTATCGAAGCAAACTTGCCTACTAACCCCGAAAACAGCATTCGCGGAGGAGTCCGGACGATAGCCTGGAGCACACACGACGGCGAATGTGATGGGATCAGATTGCGCGTGATCTTCGAAATGTTATATGCTCAACAGGTAGCGATAGCCTAGTTGCAGAACTAAAGCCGAGCCCCCAGCAGAGTTGAGCCCGAATTATCCCGAGAAAATGCCCGCAGAAATGAACCGATCACAAAAAGGCCGGGTGAAGCAAAATTCGAGACTAACCCCGAGATAATAAAGATGCTTGAGGAACTCACAAAACGGGTGGAATTGGGAGAAAAGAAAATTGAAGCCAATGACAAAAAAATGGAGACCTATAACTCCAGGGTCGACCAAATCCCGAGAGCACCATCGATACTGAAGGGCCTGGATTCCAAAATATTTGTCCAAAAGCCTTTCCCCCCGAGCGCAGCTCCGAAGCCGATCCTAAAGAAGTTTCGTATGCCCGAAATTCCGAAGTATAATGGGACAACCGATCCCAACGAACATGTGACCTCTTATACGTACACCATCAAAGGAAATGACTTGGAAGATGATGAAATCAAATCTGTTCGGCTAAAAACGTTCGGAGAGACTTGTCGAAAGAAGCTATGATATGGTATCACAACTTACCCCCTAATTCTATTGGCTCGTTTGCTATGCTTGCAGATGCCTTTGTAAAAGCTCACACCGGGGCCATCAAGATCGAGACCAGGAAATCAGACATTTTCAAAGTAAAGTAGGGAGATAACGAGATGCTCAGGGAATTCGTATCGAGATTTCAAATAGAACAGATGGACCTGCCTCCGGTCGCAGATGATTGGACCGTTCAGGCCTTCACCCAACGACTCAATCCCTGAAGCTTATTGGCTTCACAAGAGTTTAAGCAAAATCTGATAGAATACCCAGTAGTAACTTGGGCCGGCGTCCATAACCGGTACCAATCAAAAATTAGGGTCGAAGATGATCAGCCTGGGGCCCCTTCCGGGTTCGTTTATCCCGTCAGAGCTAGTGACAGATCCAAAAGAGGCATTGATCTTGAACCAAGATCGAATAGAGACTAGTATCAACCATACAAAGGAGATCAAAGGGGTAATGGGTCCGGACGCAACACTGTGATAAATGAAAGAAGGAGCGACCGAGGTCATAATAACCGGGGACTCATGAGCAAAAGCGGTTTTGACAGACCCATCGGATCTAAGGAAGCACCGAGGTTATCGGTGTACAACTTCAACGTTGACGCTGCCGCCATCATATCAACCATCGGACGCATCAAAGATACTAAGTGGACTCGACCATTGCAATCTGATCCTGCCCAAAGGGTACCCAACCTAATATGTAAATATCATAGCACTCACGGCCACAGAACCGAAGACTGCCTACAACTGAGACAGGAAGTAGCTCGGTTATTCAACAACAGACACCTCTGAGAGTTTTTGAGTGATCGAGCCAAAAATCACTTCAGGAATAGGGACTCCAACAACCAGATCGAGCAAGAGGAACCTCAGCACGTCATTAATATGATCATTGGTAGGGTTGATGTCCCCAAGGGTGCCGATGTTAAAGTGCACTAAAGTGTCCATTACAAGAGAAAAATGGACTCGAGATTATGTACCAGAGGGAACCGTATCGTTTAACGACAAGGATGCTAAAGGCATCGTGCAACCACACAATGATGCACTGGTAATATCTGTACTCATAAATAAATCTTGAGTTAAGCATATGTTAATTGATCTAGGTAGCTCGACCAATATCATCAGATCGAGGGTCGTGGAACAGCTGGGTCTACAAGACCAAATTGTGCTTGCAATCCGAGTTTTAAATGGGTTTAACATGGCATGTGAAACCACTAAAGGGGAGGTAACCCTGCCGGTAAACACTGCCGGAACCGTTCAGGAAAAAAAGTTCTACGTGATCAAAGGAGATATGAGATACAACGCTCTATTCATGAGGCATTTGATTCATAACATGAGGTCAGTACCCTCGACACTACATCAGGCATTGAAATTCCCCACGCTGGGAGGGATCAAAACAGTTTACGAAGAGAAACTGGCTGCAAAAGAGATGTTCGCGGTTGATGAGGTGGTCCTGATATCTACACTCTCAACATCGAAGAACCCGAGTTCGGTCACCAAGGAAGAAACCAAATAACAATCACCGACACTGGCCCAACCGAACCAGAAAAGTAAGGGACGGGCGAGGAGGACGATTACGGAGTCCCCAGGTCTTTCATAGCCCATGACGATTCTGATGCCACTAAGTCGACGGTAGAGGAGCTGGAGCAAGTCATATTGATCGAGCACCTGCCCGATCATAAGGTATACCTAGGCACGGGGCTTACTCCCGAGCTCAGGAAAAAACTCATTGAATTTCTTATAGCTAACGTGGATTGTTTTGCTTGGTCCCATCTTGACATGACAGGGATCCTGCCGGAAATAACTACTCACAAGTTGAGCCTAGATCCGAAGTTTCACCCGGTTAAACAGAAGAGGAGGCCTCAGTCTGAAGTCAAGCATGTTTTTTATCAACGACGAGGTATCGAAACTCCTTAAAATATGTTCCATTCAGGAAGTTAAGTACCCGGATTGGTTAGCAAATGTAGTGGTGGTGCCTAAAAAGGGAAATAAATTAAGAATGTGTGTGGACTACAAAGACTTGAACAAGGCATGCCCTAAGGACTCTTTTCTTTTTCCTAACATTGATCACATGATCGATGCGACGGCCGACCACGAGATACTCATCTTTCTCGACACCTATTCTGGGTACAACAAGATTTGGATGGACCCGGGCGACTAGGAAAAGACTTCCTTCATCACTAAATACGATACTTATTATTTTAACGTAATGCCATCCAGACTAAAAAACGCTGGCGCCACTTACCAATGCCTAGTAAATCAGATGTTCGAAAAACAAATAGGAAAATCAATGGAGGTTTACATTGGCGACATGTTAGTTAAGTCCCTGCAAGCAGAGGACTATTTGAAACATTTTTAGGAAACCTTCAACATACTGAAGAAATATAATATGAAGCTGAACCTAGAGAAATGCGCATTCGGAGTCGGGTCCAGAAAGTTTCTCAGATTCATGGTGTCCAACCGGGGAATCTAGATCAATCCCGACAAGATCAAGGCCATAGAAGACATTACCGTGGTGGACAATGTCAAGGTCGTTCAAAGACTAACCAGGCGCATAGCTGCCTTGGGTCGATTCATTGCAAGGTCCTCCGATAAGAGCCATCGGTTCTTCTCATTATTGAAGAAGAAGAATAACTTCTCGTGGACTCCGGAATGCCAGCAAGCTTCGGAAGAACTCAAATGGTACCTTTCGAGTCCGCCTTTACTTCATACTCCGAAGGCAGACGAGCAGTTGTACCTATACTTAGCGTTATCCAAGATAGCGGTGAGTGGAGTCCTAGTTCGAAAAGAAGAAGGTACGAAATTCCCTATATATTATGTTACCAAGACTGTAGACAAGGCCGAAACGAGGTATCCTCACCTAGAAAAATTGGCGCTCGCTTTGCTAAGCGCCTCCAGGAAGTTAAGGTCGTATTTTCAATGCCATTCCATATGTGTCGTGACTACTTACCAATTGAGGAACATAATGCAAAAACCCAAGCTCTTGAGATGGTTAGCCAAATGGGCCGTGGAAACTAGTGGGTACGATATTGAATATCGACCTCGAACCGCAATTAAGTCTCAAATTTTGGCAGACTTGGTGGCCGATTTCACGCCGGCCTTAATACCCGAGGTCAAAAAGGAATTATTGTTAACCTCAAGGACCTCCTCGGCGATCTGGACCCTCTTTACGGATGGTGCTTCGAACGCAAAAGGGTACCTGGACTCGGCATCATGTTGAATCCGCCCACGGGTAATGTAATTAAGCAATCTAGTAGAACTGTGAAATTGACTAACAATGAGGCCGAGTATGAGGCCATGATTTCAGGTTTCGGACTAGCTAAAATCCTGGGGGCCGAGGTGATCGAAGCCAAATATGATTCCCTCCTTGTGGTGAATCAAGTCAATGGGACATTTCAAGTAAAAGAAGAATGAATGCGAAGATACCTGGATAAGCTATAGGTAACACTACATCGATTCAAGGAGTGGACCCTGCAACATATACCCCAAGATTAAAACAACGAAGTCGATGCTCTAGCTAACTTGGAGTCATCGGTTGATGATGATGAATTCAGCTCGGGAACGGTCGTACAACTCATAAAATCAGTAGTGGAAGAAGGCCACGCCAAGATAAACTCGACAAGCTTAACCTGGGACTGGAGAAACAAGTATATAGATTACCTGAAGAGCAGGAAGCTTCTCTTAGATCCTATAGAATCGAGAGGTCTACGCATGAAGATGGCCAGGTTCAACCTGTCCAAGGATAACACCCTGTTAAGAAAAACGTTCGATGGACCACTCGCCATATGTCTGGGACGGGTAGACACCGAATACGTTTTGAGGGAAGTTCACGAAGGCACCTGCGGGAAACATTCAGGGGTTGAATCGTTGGTTCGTAAGATAGTCAGAGACGGCTATTACTGGATCGACATAGAGAGAGATGCGAAGGAGTTCATACAGAAATGTGACGACTGTCAGAGGCACGCACCAATAATCCATCAGCCCGGGGAGCTACTGCATTCGGTCTTGTCCCTTTGGCCATTCATGAAATGGGGAATAAACATCGTCGGTCCCCTGCCATGGGCACCCGGTTAGGCTCAATTTATATTATTTATGACTGACTTTTTTTCAAAATGGGTTGAAGCTCAAACATTCAAGAAAGTCAGAGAAAAATAAGTCATTGATTTTATTTTGGACCACATAATATGTCGGTTCGGAATGCCGGCCGAGATCGTATGTGACAATAGGAAGCAGTTCATCGGCAGTAGGGTAAGCAAATTTTTCGAGGACCATAAGATGAAAAGGATCCTGTCAACACCCTATCACCCTAGTGGAAATGGGCAGGCGGAGTCTACAAACAAGACCATACTCCAAAACCTTAAGAAGAGATTGACCGATGCCAAAGGAAAATGGAAGGAGATTTTGCTCGTAGTCCTATGGGCATACCGTACGACCTCAAAGTCTAGTACCGGGGCCACTCCATTTTCGTTGGTCTACGATGCCGAAGCACTAATACCGGTCTAGGTAGGAGAACCGAGTTTTAGGTTTTGATATTTGACCGAAGTGTCAAACGGTGAGGCTATGAGCACGAGCCTGGAACTATTGGATGAATGGTGCAAGGCTGCCCTCGTCCGATTGGCCACCCAGAAACAACAGATCGAAAGGTATTACAACCGGAGAGCCAACCTTCGACACTTCAATATCTGGGACTTGGTATTAAGAAAGGTGACATTGAACACCCGGAACCCGAATGAAGGGAAGCTGGGACCGAATTGGGAATGTCCATATCGAATTATCGAGATTACCGATAAAGGTTCATACAAACTCGAAGTAGGGAACGGTGAGCAGTTACCGAACAACTGGAATGTAACCCACTTAAAATGATACTACTGCTAAGGTACGACCCCATTCATTCTTTTTTTATTTATTATTACATATATTGCGAATTGGACTAATACTTGCAGGCAACAGCCAAAGGAAGGTAAAGCTGTTAGACCTGAAAGCACGTGTTGCACTCTTTTTTCCTTAAACCGATTTTGTCCCAAATGAGTTTTCCAGCAAGTTTTTTAACGAGGCAACAGTGGGTCGTTCTAACTTAGAATCAAAAGTCGGTTATGAACCAGAGTTGATGGTCACATCAACAGTATCCCATCCCTCTCAACGATCGACCTCGAATATTGGAGGCCATCACCCTCGGGTAATGATTTTTAGCAAGGAAGGAAACTTTGTGCTTGAAGAATTTGGGCTCGGTGGATAGGATTTATTGTAAGGACCAAACGGTCAAATGAACTGTGCCCGCGTAGAACACCTAAGTCATAACACGAAGCTTGTACATACTTACAATCTTGTATATTACGCACAGGAATGAAAGAAAGTTTCTACCTTGCAGATACATATTTTGTCCCTTAAGACTATTACAATTTGTTCCTTAAGGATATCGAGCCTAAGGGCCGCCTCTATCCAGATCCAATAGATCACCCCCACTCGGGGACTGTCATCTAAGTCAAGCTCGGATGGCTCAGGCTATCGAAGCCTGGAGGTACGAAAGCCTATTAGGCAATGCTTAAACTTAAAAGTCTACGACCACCCCCACTCGGGGACAATCGTCCAAGGCAAGCTCGGATGTCTCGGGTTATCAAAGCCCGGAGGTACAAAGCCTACTAGGTAGTACCTGAACTTAAATGGCTACGGCCACTCTAGAAATGGCTCGGAGACGTCCGAAGTCCGTAATCAAAACATAAGGCCTTCAAAATTCCAAACTGGTCCAAAGGTTACCCTCGGCAAAATTAAAGTCTAAAAACATCTAAACAAATACTTTTGGGAAAAGCTTCTGGTCATATCAAGCTCCCACAAGTTACAAATAAAACTTACATCGAAAACAAGTCTTGTTCGAACCTCCGAACAATAACTTATTACTGCATTTTATCCCGTGCTAAGGCATTAGAAATCTTTACAATTGTAAAAAGAATGCTAAAGGTAATGCACCTGAAAATTGACAAAAGGAAAAAGAACCTTGTATATACACATTCCAAAATGTCTTTACAAAGGCCAATGAAAACGGCCTCAAAAAAATAAAAGTACAAAATGCAAAACAAAGGAAAAAAATTCCTAAGGCACCTATGCCTGATCTCTACCGGAACCCGCCTCACCATCAGAGACGTCGGGGTCTTCTCCATCTTCGGGTTCACCGGAGACCTCAGAGCCTACTTCACCCTCATGCTCGGCCAACTTCTTGGCCTCTACCAAGAGCCTCAAGCCTCTTCGATCTCGGTCGATAGGTCAAAACGTCGGTGAAAGGCCCCATAAAATTTCGTAAAGGAATTTAAGTTTTCGTGGTGCTAAACTAGGATCACGTTTTTGAGAATTGTAGAAATTTTTCGCGGCGAGCTTGCTCACCGCGACTCGAACTTTTTGAGTTGAACAATGCACTGGTGAGTAAAGGAAAATTTTGGGCAGAAAAATGCATTTCTGCGGCCCACTATGCGGCCGCATAATCACTCTACAGACCGCATAATGGGCGCAAAGTGAAGCAGCTTAGGCAAGTTTGGAGATCAGGTTTGCGGCGCATTATGCGACCGTAGACCAGTTCTGCGATGCATTATGCGACCACAGAATAGGTCTGCGGGCCGCATAATGACCGCAGAATCAGTAAGTTTTGCCCAGTTTTGGAGGGTAATTATGCAGTCCATTTCGCGCATATGCGACCACATATCCTGTTCCGGAACTTCTTTTTTGGGTTTTTATAACCCGACCCTACTTCATTTAATAAATGATATGTACCATCTTTTGAGAAAAAACCTGATATTTTGGGAGAAAGAAAGTGCTCTAGAGAGGGAGAGAGTTCATCAACCAATTGTTCCTCAATTCTTACTCAAATCTTGGAACATTATCAAGGAAAGCACACTAGGTCTTCATCCTAGAGGTAAAATTCTACACCCTAAACCTCAATTTCAAAATTTAACTAGGAATGGGTAATTGGTAAGATATATTTTGGGTATGGGATTTGTTTATTTTGCATGCATGTGTTATCAAAGGATGTAGGGAGATTGTTGAGCTAAAATGGTAAAGAATGGGTTGTAGGATGAGAGGATCCTCCATGAACGGGTCTTGAAACCTTAATGCACACCTAGTATTTGATAAAATGCTCAAAAAAGCTAGAACCATGAGCATCTTCCTAATTTTGGTTAAATTTGTTACATTTCTACAATAGATTGTTGGTAAGACTTCCAGAACATTTTAGAGTTTAAGGAAGCTAAAGTGAGGTATGTTGGCTAAACTCTTCTCTTAGAATTGAACCTCGCAATATCATTGTAAGTCTCATGATGCCCTTTATAAATTGAATTTCAGTCAAATAAGCCTTGTGTCGAAATATTTATGTGTTCAATATGTATCCCAAAGATTCTTGTTGTATTAAGTTAATGTTTGAGGATGTGGTTTAAGTATGGGTTGTGTGTGTTACTATGTTATGATTTGAAAGCGTGAATTCTTGTGAAAGCTACCATGACAATTGTGTAAGAAGTCATATGTGCCTAAGACCCTAATTTGCTCAAGTATGCGATTAAAGTCTTAATGCTGAAAGGCCTTTTGTTGATTATTCATGATAACGATTGAATATGGAATAATGAGCCGAATTATGAAGTGCGACCAATGTGCTATGAATGATATTGTGTTATGTCCAATGATGTCAATAAAATGAACGACATGTAAAAGAATATGAATTGAGTAGTAAATACTTTTAATAACAAATGCTTTGGGAGTATCAATTAGCCATCGAGGAAGGGTAGGTTGGAACAACCTAACCCCGAAACTACACGTGCCGGAGTAGGAGTGATGGAGGGGTAAATCCTCATGTTAATGTGATGAGATTGTTTCTCCTTATATGGGATGAGATAGGTGTGTTGAGATGTTTTCCTCTTAAATGGGATGAGATTATTATTAGCTAGATGTGATGTAATGTATACCCACACGGCATTGTAGTGAGACGGCTTAGCCGATCGGGCTGAGATCAGACACCATATCGTGCACATGGTGGTATTGTGAGTGTATGTATCGGGAGAGGCAGCTTAGCCGGTCGGGCTGAGATCGAACTCCGTGCTAAAATACGGTGGCATATCGGTGCTAAAGATTTCCCAACTTAAATTAGCGAAACCTACTTGAAATTTACGATTCCCTTAAGTGTCACCGTTTGAGTCTCTTATTGATATCATGTTTTATTTTCCGTTTACTGTTACTTGTTCTATTGAGAGGGTTCTTAATTTTGCATACTAGTACTATTCCATATGTACTAACGTCCCTTTTTGTTGGGGGCACTGCATCTTTAATGGATGGTTCCATAGTAGGTGGTATTGATCAGTGATAGCAACACACCCTCTCCTCACCTGATTTGGTGAGCCCCACTTCATTTCGAGGTCTTGTATCTTATATCCTTTGTACATAGCATTTTGAGGTATAGCCGGAGCCTTGTTGCCGGCATTGTCATAGCACTCTTCTATTCCTGATAGAGGCTCTGTAGACACAGTGTGGGTTGTATATGTTTTTAGGAAAGTTAAACTAAAAATGTTGTAATGGTATCATCTGTTCCACTTTAACTATGATTGTACTATGTATTGTCTTGAAGACTTGTTAATAACGCAACTAATGGAAATGAACCGGTGTTGTTCACATGACTTCTTATTGACTTACTAATGAAATATATTCTTCTCTTTATTTGTGGGTGAGTTGGGTAGACGGCACTGTGCAGGCTTGCTCGACCGAGGTAACTCTGTTGAGCACCGGTCGCACTCCCCGAGGTCGGGGCGTGACAAACTTAGTATCAGAGTCTAAGGTTTTAAAGTGTCCTAGGATGTCTCAGAGCCGTGTCTAGAAGAGTCCTTCTTATTGCTGTGTTGTCGACCACATCTATAATTAGGAGACTACTTCGGCAATTAGGAATAATACCCTTCTTTGATATTCTAGATCGTGCGATAAAGCTGATTGTAAGACTGTTCCTCCTTTAACTCGTGCATTTCTCTAATTTTCAGTATATGGCACCTAAGAAGAAAGCAAGAACTGAACAAGGAGCCAATGCTACCTCAGGAGTGGCAGTTGACCCTTTACTTGATGATGCGGGTGAACACACGAGGGGTGAGAATATTCCCCTGACTACCATACTGCCTGATTCGACTACACCTGGTCAGACCGCACCAGTTCCTGCACCTACTGAGGGTGCAACGATCCCTCCAACTGATATTCTAGTTCCACCTCCAGCCCCAGCTTCCTATCCCGGTGTATCTGATGGGGATCTTAGGGGAGCCATACAGATGTTGGCTCAAATAGTGGCTTCCAAGACTTAGAGATCAGATGTTGCACCCACTTCTTCTAGTCAGTCAAGGGATTCCACTAGTTCCAGAGTGAACAGATTTCTCCAGTTGGACCCTCCAGTGTTCACAGGTACTGATCCTGAGGAGGAACCCCGGAATTTTCTTGATAAGATGCACAAGACCCTCTGAGTTATGTGTGCTACTGAGATAGATGGAGCAAAATTGGCCTCCTACCGCCTGAAAGGGGTGGCCTATTCTTGGTTTGAGATGTGGGAGGATTGTCGTGAGGAGGGAAGCCCTCCGACGAGATGGAGTGAGTTTGCCGATGCTTTTATTGATCATTTCTTGCCTGCCAAGACTAAGGCAGCCTGTGCCGCCGACTTTGAGAACCTGAAATAGGGGAGCATGAGTGTGTGGGAGTATCATATGAGATTCGCGCGCCTGTCCAAATATGCCATCTACATATTGCCTACTATGGAGGCTAGAGTGCACCGATTTGTATAGGGACTTAGCCCCTTGGTTATTAACGAGGATGCTACAGTTGCCTTGAACTCTGATATGAACTTTGGTAAGATGGTGGCATTTTCTCAAGCCACAAAGTCCCGCAAACTGAAGAATAGAATGGAGCGAGAGAGTAGCAACATAGCCCAGTCAGCTGGCAACTTCAGTGGTACTTCTGGTGGTGGTGGTGGTAGGACAGGTTTCAGGGGAAGGTCATCAGGGCCTTCCCAGTCTTTTGCTCAGTCGTTAGTCAATGCTCTGCCATCGGGGCCCAATCAGTAGCAGGGGAACCATTTTAGGCCCAGCTAGGGCAACAGGGGATCCTACCAGCAGGGTTGGTCCAGTGGGAGATTTCAGCAGCAGTAGAATCCCCCATGCCCTAGGTGCGGGAAGATGCACTTTGGGACATGCTACATGGACCAGCCCATATGCTACGGGTGTGGTATGAGGGATCATATTCAAAGGGATTGTCGTTCGTCTCACTAGAGCATGGGCAGAGGCACGGCACAACCAGCCAGTTCTGCAACTACTACATCCACATCAGCTAGGGGTAGAGCACAGAGTTCGGGAGGATCCGACCGCTTCTATGCTATGAGGGGTCACCAGAATTCAGAGGCTTCCCCAGATGTTGTCACAGGTATATTGACTGTCCAATATCATGATGTGTATGCTCTTATTAATCCAGGTTCCACTTTGTCATATGTCACTCCTCATGTTGCTATGGAATTTGGGATAGAACCGAAACAGCTTCATGAGTCATTCTCTGTATCTACTCCGGTTGGTGAGTCTATTTTGGCCGTGCGGGTTGATAGGGATTGTGTTGTCATGTTGCGTGGTCGGGATACCATGGACGATCTCATTGAATTGGGGATGGTCGATTTTGATGTAATAATGAGGATGAACTGGCTTTATTCTTGTTTTGTCAAGCTTGATTGCCGAACCAGGACTGTTAGGTATGAATTTCCAAATGAGCCAGTTATTGAGTGGAAGGGTGATGATGTAGTGCCGAAGGGTAGGTTTATTTCTTACCTTAAGGCCACGAAGATGATCAACAAGGGGTGTATTTACCACTTGGTTCGGGTTACGAACACCGATGCTGAGGCACCTACACTTGAGTCCGTGCCTGTTGTGAATGAATTTCTAGGAGTCTTTCCAGATGAGCTCCCTGGAATCCCACCAGACAGGGAGATTGATTTTGGGATTGATGTGATGCCAGACACACAGCCTATATCTATTCCACCCTATAGAATGGCACAGACAGAATTGAAAGAGCTAAAAGAACAATTTAAAGATTTATTAGAGAAGGGTTTCATCCGGCCGAGTGTGTCGCCTTGGGGCGAACCACTTCTATTTGTAAGAAATAAGGATGGTTCGCTAAGAATGTGTATTGACTATCGGCAGCTCAACAAGGTTACAATCAAAAATAAGTACCCACTACCAAGGATAGATGACTTGTTTGACCAATTGCAAGGTGCTAAGTACTTCTCTAAGGTTGATTTATGATCCGGGTATCACCAATTGAAGATCAGGGAGTAGGATATTCTGAAAACAGCTTTTAGGAGCTGGTATGAGCACTTTGAATTTATGGTAATGTCTTTCGGACTAACAAATGCCCCCGCAGCTTTCATGGATCTTATGAATCGGGTCTTCAAACCTTTACTCAACGCCTTTGTGATAGTGTTCATTGACGATATTCTTATTTATTCACGGAGTCGGGAGCACCATGCCGATCATCTCAGGGCAGTTTTACAGACTCTGTATTAGCACCAGTTATATGCGAAGTTTTCAAAATGTGAATTTCGGCTTGAATTTGTTACATTCTTGGGTCATGTCATCTCCAGAGAAGGAATTGAGGTTGATCCTCAGAAGATTGCAGCTGTGAAGAATTGGCCTAGACCTACTACCCCAACAGAGATTCACAGTTTCCTGGGCTTAGCTGGATATTACAGGAAATTTGTGGAGGGGTTCTCTACTCTTGCCTCTCTGTTGACTAAATTAACGCAGAAGGCGGTTAAATTCCAATGGTCAGATACTTGTGAAAGGAGCTTCCAAGAATTGAAATCAAGATTAACTAAGGCACCATTGTTGATTCTACCTGAGGGTACGGATGGATTTGTGGTATATTGTGATGCTTGAAGGGTCAGACTTGGGTGTGTATTAATGCAACATGGAAAGGTGATAGTGTATGCTTCTAGGCAACTCAAGAATCTAGAAAAGAACTATTCAACACATGACTTAGAGCTTGCGGCAGTGGTATTTGCATTGAAGATTTGGCGTCATTATTTGTATGGGGTCCATGTAGATATATTCACAGACCATAAGAACCTTCAATATATTTTCAAACAGAAGGAATTGAATTTGAGGCAGAGAAATTGTCTTGAGTTACTCAAGGATTTTGACATCGACATCCTATATCATCCGGGGAAGGCTAATGTTGTAGCGGATGCTCTTAGCCAGAAATCTATGGGTAGTTTAGTACACTTAGAGGCATATTAAAGGCCATTGGCTAAGGAAGTTCACCGATTGGCTAGTTTGGGAGTTTGTCTTGCGAACTCTAGTGAAGGAGGGGTGATTGTGCAAAATAGGGCTGAATCTTTGCTTGTGGTGAAAGTCAAGGAGAAGCAATTCAACGATCCATTATTGGTACAATTGAAGGAGGGGATTCAAAAACATAAGACTATGGACTTTTCTCTTGGCGTGGATGATGATACCCTAAGGTACCAAGGGCGACTATGTGTTCCAAATGTGGATGGTCTCCGGGAAAGAATCATGATCGAGGCTCACACTGCTAGGTATTACGTACACCCGGGCTCTACAAAAATGTATCATGATCTTAAGGAAGTCTATTGGTGGAATGATATGAAGAGAAATGTAGCGGACTTTGTGGCGAGATGTACCTGAACACCAAAGGCCTGGTGGGTTGGCACAGAACATAGAGATTCCAACATGGAAGTGGGAAATTATTAATATGGACTTTGTGGTAGGACTACCTCGCACTCCTCATAAGTTTGACTCGATTTGGGTGATTGTGGATCGACTCATGAAATCATCCCACTTTTTGCCGGTTAAGGCTACCGATCCAGCGGAATAGTATGCTCAGTTGTATATCAAAAAAAAAATCAGGTTGCATGGCACTCCAGTTTCCATCATTTCTGATCGAGGAGCACAATTCACTGCTAATTTTTGGAAGAACTTTCAGCAAGGTTTGGGTACTCAGGTGAATCTTAGTATAACCTTTCACCCGCAGACTGACGGGTAGGCAGAGTGGACTATTCAGATGATCGAGGATATGTTGCGCGCTTGTGTTATAGAATTCAAAGGTAGCTGGGATGATCATTTGCCACTCATAGAATTTGCCTACAATAATAGTTATCATGCTAACATTCAGATGGCACCGTTCGAGGCCTTATATGGAAGGAGATGCAGATCTCCTATTGGGTGGTTCGAGATTGGGGAAGAAAAGTTGATAGGGCTAGACCTCGTGCATCAGGCTATGGAAAAAGTTAAGATCATTAAGGAGTGGTTGAAGACTGCTCAGAGTCGTCAGAAGTCCTATTCGGATGTTCGTCATAGGGATTTAGAGTTCAAAGAAGATGATTGGGTATTCTTGAAGGTTTCCCCCATGAAAGGTGTAATGCGATTTGGTAAGAAAGGAAAATTGAGTCCGAGGTATGTCGGACCGTACAGAATCATTCAGAGGATTGGTGAGGTGGCGTACACGCTTGAGCTACCACCTAAGATGTCATTAGTGCACCCGGTGTTTCATGTGTCTATGTTGAAGAAAGTAGTTGGAGACCCGACACTCATTATTCCGGTTGAGACTATTAAGGTTAATGAGAAATTGACTTATGAAGAGATTCCAGTTTCTATTATTGATTGGCAAGTCCGAAAGTTGAGAAATAAAGAAATTGCCTCCGTAAAAGTGCTATGGCGAAACCAACAGGTTGAAGAGGCTACTTGGGAGGCCGAGGAAGAAATGAAGAAAAAGTATCCTTATTTGTTTGAATAGCCATGTATTTATAAAGTTGTGTTCTATGAAAATTCTAAGAATTACTTCCTATGAACTATGTATCACTTGTACAGTTTATGCTCAGGATATTTCCTTTCTAGTAATATATTGCTCATAAGGCCATTGTTGGTGTTGTTTCATATTATGTTGCATCGTTGGATTATGTACATGTTGTTAGGATTGGTTTCTGGGATTATCTGACGGGTGGATAGGCCCAGTTACAGGGGAGACTCTGGAGAAATTTTTGGAAATTTAGGGAGTTATCCAAATTTTAAAACTACTGGTGTGTATGAATTAACAGTTGGGCCACATTGAATGCTTATGATGGATTTTGACCCTCATTTGAGGATGAATGATCCTAAATGGGGGAGAATGTAAGGCCCCGTAAAATTTCGTAAAGAAATTTAAGTTTTCGTGGTGCCGAACTAGGATCACATGTTTGAGGATTGTAGAAATTCTTTGCAGCGAGCTTGCTCGCCACGGCTCAAACTTTTTAGGTTGAACAATGCACTGGTGAGTAAAGAAAAATTTTGGGCAGAAAAATGCATTTCTGTGGCCCACTATGCGGCCGCATAATCACTATGCGAACCGCATAATGGCCGCAGAGTGAAGCAGCTTAGGCAAGTTTGGAGATCAGGTTTGCAGTGCATTATGCGACTGCAGACTAGTTCTGCGATGTATTATACGACCACAGAACAGGTCTGCGGGCCACATAATGACCGCAGACTCAGTCAGTTTTTCCCAGTTTCGGAGGGCAATTATACGGTCCATTACGCGGACCGCAGATTTATTATGCGGTCACATATGCGACCGCATATCCCGTTCCAGAGCTTCTTTTTTTGGATTTTTATAACCCGACCCTAGTTCGTTTAATAGACGATGTGTACCATCTTTTGAGAAAAAACCTGATATTTTGAGATAAAGAAAGTGCTCTAGAGAGGGAGAGAGTTCCTCAACCAATTGTTCCTCAATTCTTACTCAAATCTTGGAAGATTATCAAGGAAAGCACTCTAGGTCTTCATCCTAGAGGTAAAATTCTACACCCTAAACCTCAATTTCAAAATTTAACTAGGAATGGGTAATTGGTAAGATAATTTTTGGGTATGGGAGTTGTTTATTTTGCATGGATGTGTTATCAAGGGATGTAGGGAGATTGTTGAGCTAAAATGGAAAAGAATGGGTTGTGGGATAAGGGGATCCTCCATGAAAGGGCCTTGAAACCTTAATGCATACCTAGTATTTGATAAAAATGCTCAAAGGAGCTAGAACCATGAGTATCTTCCTAATTTTGGTTAAATTTGTTACATTTCTACAATAGATTGAAGTTGGTAAGACTTCCGGAACATTTTAGAGTTTAAGGAAGCTCAAGTGAGGCATGTTGGCTAAACTTTTCTCTTAGAATTGAACCCCGCAATGTCCTTGTAAGTCTCGTGATGCCCTTTATAAATTGAATTTCTGTCAAATAAGCCTTGTGTCGAAATAATTATATGTTCAATATGTATCACAAAGATTCTTGTTATGTTAAGTTAATGTTTGAGGATGTGGTTTAAGTATGGGTTGTGTGTGTTACTATGTTATGATTTGAAAGCATGAATTCTTGTGAAAGATACCATGACAAGTGTGTAAGAAATCATATGTGCCGAAGACCCTAATTTACTCAAGTATGTCAATAAAGTCTTAATGTTGAAAGGCCTCGTTGTTGATTATTCATGATAACGATTGAAAATGGAATAATGAGCTGAATTATGAAGTACGGCCAATGTGCCAAGAATGATATTGCATTATCGCCAATGATGTCAATAAAATGAACGACATGTAAAAGAATATGAATTGAGTGGTAAATACTTTTAATAACAAATGCTTTGGGAGTATCGATTAGCCACCGAGGAAGGGTAGGTCGGAACAACCTAACCCCGAAACTACACGTGCCGGTGTAGGAGTGATTGAGGGTAAATCCCCGTGTTAATGTGATAATACTGTTTCCCCTTATATGGGATGAGATTGGTGTGTTGAGATATTTTTTCCTTAAATGGGATGAGATTATTGCAATCTAGATGTGATGTAATGTCGACCCACACGACATTATGGTGAGACGGCTTAGCCGATCGGGTTGAGATCGGATGCCATGCCGCACACATGGTGGTATTGTGAGTGTATGTCTTGGGGCGAGACGACTTAGCCGGGCGGGCTGAGATCGGATTCCGTGATAAAACACGGTGGTATATCGGTGGTAAAGATATCCCAACTTAAATTACCGAAACCTACTTGAAATTGACGTTTCCCTTAATGTGACATTTTGACACCGTTTGAGTCTCTTATTGATATCATGTTTTATTTTCCGTTTACTGTTGCTCGTTCTATTGAGATGGTGCTTAGTTTTGCATACTAGTACTATTCCATATGTACTAACGTCTTTTTTGCTGGGGGCGCTGCATCTTTAATGGATGCAGGTGGTTCCATAACAGGTGGTATTGATCAGTGATAGCAGCACACCCTCTCCTCAGCTGATTGGGTGAGCCCCACTTCATTTCGGGGTCCTGTATCTTCTATCCTTTGTACATAGCATTTTGAGGTATTGCCGAGGCCTTGTTGCCGGCATTGTCATAGCACCCTTCTGTTCCTGAAAGAGGCTCCGTAGACATAATGTGGGTTGTATCTGTTTTTGGGAAAGTTAAACTAAAAATATTATAATGGTATCATCTGTTCCACTTTAACTATGATTGTACAATGTATTGTCTTGAAAACTTGTTAATGACGTAACTAATGGAAATGAACCGGTGTTGTTCACATGATTTTTTATTGACTTATTAATGAAATGTATTCTTCTCTTTATTTGTGGGTGAGTTGGGTAGACGACACTGTGTAGGCTTGCTCGACTGAGGTAACTCTGCGGAGTATCGGTCGCGCTCCCCGAGGTTGGGGCGTGACAGTCGAGCATGAATATCCTCGAGGGTCTCCCTTTGAGACATCCGTTTCACTTACTTAATGGTAACTTTCAGGCGGGCCTCGGCCGCCTCAATATCAGCCCTGTACTAGTCCACCATCTCTTCAGCATCAACCCTGGATATTTCCGACTCGGACCTCGTTATTTTGAGCTCCTTGCCAAAGGCATCCAGTTCAGCAATAGCCGAGCCCAGTTGAGCTTGGAGGTCCTCGATTCGCTGAGCCTGTGTATCGGCCTTCTCTTTCACCACTCGGTGTTGGACCTCTACTGATGCCAACTGCTCCTAGGCGGTCTCCTTCTCCAAAGCCAGTCAGTCTATTTTCCCCTTCTATACATCGGCCAAAGCCTGAACATCGTTCATTTCAGCCTAGAGCTGGTCGATACGATCAATCTTCTACTGGACCTACGAGGTTTGGTCGTTAGTCGCCATGGCTAAGTCGTCATTGCTAACTTCGAATTCAGCCTGCCGGTTTCTGAAGACGACTGCTTCCTTGGCACCTCCAAGTCACCCAACCCGGTGAAATCTACCAAAGCGGCTGAGTCTACACCCTCGAAAAAAGAACGAAGGGGATCGTCCACACCATGGGCCCCTTTGTTGGATCGCTCCTTCACCGTTCAAGCCTCTTCGAGCATGGACTCGGTATAAGAAGGTGACCCTGAAATATCTATCACGTTGGGTGCCTCCTTCGGGGCATGGCCGACATCCCGGGAAGTCTCAGCCCTGGTCTCATCATCGACCTCCCTAATCTGAGGGAGATCGGCCTCATGAATCTCCCGTTTCACAGCCACCCGCTCTTCGGGGGAGATCGGTTTACGGGCCACAAGAATATCATCCTCCTCGGGCTCATCCCTGAGCCGAAGAAGCGAGTCTGAATCGGGTGCTCGAGAGCCAGAACGCTCCTTTGGCTTGCGGGCCAACCTTCTCCTTGGCTTCTTATTCTCCGAGCTCGGGGAACTTGGAGCCTTTCTTTTCTTCTTCTCTCCTGAAGCTGCCCGGAGTGGTTCTCTCGAGGACGACCACATCGGGAGTGGTCTCCTCGACTTCGGTGGTCGACTGTGAAGAAGAAGAAGCAACTTTTTGGGGAATGATTTTGGATGTTTTCGCCATTATTATCTGGAAAAAGTCTGAAAAATATGAAGAAAGGTTGGGAGATAAAAGGTAAAAGCTTTGCTGAGAAAATCAAGTGCGCTGATTTGGGTAGAAAATAAGTAAACGCTTACAATTTACTGAGAAATCTTGAAGAATGGAGGTAAAAAAGTTGGAGTATGAAGAAGGGCAGTAATATCCTAAAGATTCGAAGGTAGAAGCTTGGTCAAAAGGTAAAAACTGAACAAAGGAGAGGAGTATTTATAAAGGCTTCGCGTCGTTTCGCATCCAGGGATGGCCTGCCGATGGCTGACACGCATTTGAAGTCATTATGACACGACTGACAGGACCTTCCAAGTTTTTTGTCATTTCTGTCATGGCGTATTGAACAAGGGATCGAAGTGCACATGTCGTTTCTCATCGTTTCCGTAAACTTACTCTCCGAGAAATGAGGGGACTATCTGTATACGGGCGAAACCGAACCCATGGGACGCCTCGGTTTTCGATGAAGTAAATGGAGCGAGAGACGTGACAGTAAGGAACCAGAGTCGAAGCAAAGAGCCTCTCGATCTAGGGTTTGGGCAAAACGCCTACCCGCGGGAGTATCGGAACCATGACCCCCAGGTTCGAATCCCAAAGGCCTCGGAGAGCATTACCAGATAATCGAGCACGACCAACAAAAGATCGTGATATCCGTGACCAGCCGGATGTCACGGCGTAAATCTCGGCACGTATCGGCAGAAAATCGGTGATTAGTTAAACAGAAGATTTTTACCTTTTATGGAATTGTACTTAGGGTAAAACTCCCCTACTATATAAAGTGAGTCTGATTATTCATTAGGGGCATTGTAACATGCATATCAAGATAATATACTCCTATTTTCTCTGTTATTCAAAATTCTTACTTTTGTTCATCAAATCGTCAGTAACGTGAGCCTGGGATCAAAGGCAGGCATTTCATTAAGCTGTTACTAAGTCCGGGATCACTGCTCTTGATTGATTTGACAATATAATTTATTACGTCATTTATTTGTTTAATCTAACGCAATTTATCGTTTGTATTGAACTAACTCACGTATCTTTAAAATCACTTAAAAATTTAATTGTTATCCGTTTTTTTTAAGGTAAACAATAAGATAACATTTTGGGGATATACGTTATGTACTACTGCTTTTCTAGAAAATGTGAGAGTCTGCGGGTTAGCATAACTACGTAAAGTTTTCGTGTTCTTACATATCACTTAGAAGTCAGTAATGCTCATTAATTTCTATAACATTTCAGTTACTCAATCAAGAGAAAATGGCAAATATATATGTGTAGGGAGAATGAGGAGTTGGAAAGGTTATATAGTTAGAAAATTTTCAAAATAGTTATGTTATTCAACCAGTTTCAATCGTTAACGGAATGTTAATAATGGGTTGGATTTAATTTATACACAAGGATAGTTTAAAGAAACTTTACACACTATTGGTGTAACTTAACTTGCATCAGGTTTTTATTTTTTTGTTTTTCAGGTCTCTAATTGCGCTTATCATAAGCTATATGTAGTTAATTTTCAGATGATATGATAAAATAAAAAAATTCTTTTACACAATTAATACACAATAAAAAATTAAACTTGAAGTTGTATGGTAAGTTTAGGAGTGTAGGAACCATATATTTCTAAGAGGAGGAGACTAGGGTGCACCAGCAGCCATAGGAATAGATCTCAATTTCTTTCTTCAACTTTTCTTTTTTACTTGATGAGAATTGCTATCACCTTTTAATAAAGCAAAAGCAAGAAAAAAGTAAAGAAGGAAAGGGAAAACATAAAGGGGAGAAAAAATAATAAAGGAAAGCTAATAGGAGTAATAATAAAGAAAAAGGAGAGAAAGAAAGGGATAGAAAGACAAAAGTTGTCAAAACCCCATGATTCAAAATTCTCTCCCTTCTCTCTCGTCCTCTAAATAACTATAGCTACTCTTTTTTCTTTCCTCTAGATAATCAGGAGTAGGAAGACCTCTCAAACAAGACTTGCTTGGGATCTTCAGGAAAAGTATATTGGAAAGAAAAGCATATGAAGTAATTAAAAGGAATTAGTGGTAGCTAGCTGCCCGGAAGAATAGAGTGAAAAAAGATAGAGAAATGCATAGAGGTGTTATGCAGAAATCACCAGTGCAGCAAATGATGGGTGGAAGCCCTAACTGGTGGAATATCAATAACATGAGGCCTCCCATATCTCATCAACAAATTGCTGCTACTGTTCCTTCCTTGTTGGCTCCTAATAATAATCATTTCTCTCCAACAGTGGCACTTCCTTCTTCTTCTTCTTCTTCACTGCCTCCATGGAATGATAACCAAGAACAGCTTCCAGAATCATGGAGCCAATTACTTCTGTAAAAACCCCCCACCCCCTCTTTAGTTCAACTAGTTTAAGGTTGTGTGTTTTAGGGGAGGGATATGAAGCAGAAACTTTCATTAGTGTACTATAAACTGCCTCTTACCTTGCAGCAAAATTAAGACAAGTTTCTGATCTGGAATTTCGAACAGTTGTCAATTCTTTTCTCAATATTCCTCTTTCTTTTCTGAAATATCTTTTGGTTTTCTTTTTCTTTTTTATTTCGCGTAACCGTTAAAGTGGATCTTTATGTGATCACGAGATCACGGGTGGAAATAGCCTTTTGCAGAAATGCAAGCTACGTACAATAGACCGTTGTTGTCCGACCCTTCCCGAATTCCGCACATAACGGACGATTAGTGTACTGGGCTGCTTTTTTTTTTTCTCCCTTGGAGTAAAAGTCTTTGCTTTAGTCCGTTCTTGGCTAGTTAGTTTCATATATTAATTGTACCTTATCTTTGATATGTAGTGTTATGTTTCTGAAAATACTAAATTATACACCGTTTGGATTTGAATAGTGGAGGCTTGGTGGGGGAAGAAGAGAAGTCAGTACATCTGAGCAATATGCAGGCCGTCAAGTCGAAGTTGGAGAATAATTGGGAAGAACAGTCGACGTTCCTGAGCCAGGCAGCTGATTCTGTTATAGATGTAAATCAGAAAAACTTCATGTATGAACATGTCAATAATGTGGACTTCCATCACCAGACAGAAATTACTGGTAAACCTACTTGGTCACACATGATGCCACTCTCATCTCCCAAGTCTTGTGTCACAACTTTGAGCAGTAACATGCTCGATTTCTCTAACAAGTCGGATACAAGACACCCACCTCCTGATCATTCATCTGAGGTATGAAATAATAGAGCAACCCCTCCACAACCAAAAAAAGTAATAGAGGTCTATTGCTTGCAAACGTTTTTGATAGTACGACATTTCGCCTCTTTGTGTATGATAAATATGCATCTGGTTGCAAAACTTGTACATGTTCTTTAAGTTTCAGTTACAGTTTTATTTTGATCTAAGATCTTTTTCTAACTTAAATTTTATTTCAGCAATTTAAATATTGCTTTATGGAGATCGATATACTAGTAGAATTTAGTTTGAGATCGATAATTGGAGATTAAGAGTGACTAATTCTTTCTTTGTTGCCTTTTCGCGAAGTGCAACAGTAGAGCTACAAGCGGGGCACCTAATAAGAAAGCTAGGGTTCAACCATCTTCAACTCAGTCTACCTTCAAGGTAAATAATAAACCAATCAAAATACCACTTTAAACATAATTTTTCTAATACTACCTTTTAGCTAATCCGTATCTATCTCTTTCTCATTTTTGTCACAACACTGTTGTCTTTCTTGATTGTCTGTACCTTCAAACATGGTGATTCTTTTCCTTACCATTATCACTATAATCTCTTATCTCTTTTACATCCACAAAAATCTATCATCTCTGTGATCAATCCCATTTATGTAATTCTTTTGCCGTTTGAAAACAGGTGAGAAAGGAAAAATTGGGGGACAGGATAACAGCCCTTCACCAACTTGTTTCCCCATTTGGGAAGGTAAGATTTAAGCAATTAATTTAACTAGACTAATGACCTAGATTTACCTTTTTAATGTGGAATAATCATACAATTATATGTATCTTCAACTTTGAAAGGAATCCCATAGAAAGAAGTTTTTTATACTCCTAAAAAGATGTCAATTCTCTTTATTGTCTTCATGTTTCTCCTTTTATCCTTTAGGGTTTTCACTTTACAGTTTCTTTACCAATTAAAGAGAAGACATGAAAACTTATATTTTCAGTGTTCTGATATTTTCTTTACCCAGTTCCACATTTGTTCACAATTGCACCTTTAATAGCAAATAAAGTAGGAATAAGTTTGCTAATTAAAAAAATATTTTCCCTAGTATCTGTAATAATTTGGTCAGACTTGCCAATTCGAGGGTCCTAATGATACTCCTATGGCTGTGTAACAACTATGATCTAGTTTTTGTTACTCCCTCCCTCAGTTTCAATTTATGTGAACTCAACACAGAATTTAAAAAAATAGAGAAGACTTTTGAACTTGTGGTTTAAAATGAAGCACATATATTTTGTGTGGCTATAAATCATTGCATAAAGGTAAATTATTTCTAAATAAGTAAAATGTCATTTTTTTGGCACAGACTAAAAAAAAAAATAAGTTCACATAAATTGAAACTGAGGGAGTATTATTTATTAACAAGAAAAATAAATTTTATCTTCTCACTCTTAATTTTTTTTCCTTTCAATATGTGTTTTTCTTTTTCAGACTGACACAGCTTCTGTCCTGTTAGAAGCTATAGGGTACATCAGATTCCTTCAGAGCCAAATTGAGGTGACATTTCTTCTCTCCTTCATTTTCCCAAACTACCATGAAACGCAGTGATGGCGTAAATGTACATATAAAGTTAAAAATTCAGTCTTCAGACATGCTTTTTAGTTATTGAAGTTCTAAAAATATATATTCCAATTCTCTTAATTTCAACGCCCTTGAAAATTGCAGGCCCTTAGCTTGCCGTACCTGGGCAGTGGATCAGGAAACATGAGGCAGCAACATCAACAATCTGTAAGAAAATTAAAAATCGCCCCCTTAATTTAGTTTGGTTTAAAAATCAAACTCCCCCTTAAAGAGAAAGTGGCGTATTTCTCGGCTCTTCGCCCCCCTACCACTCCATCAAACCAGTCACTACTAAAGAAAATAGGAATTAACAACGGGCAATTCTGTAGCTAAATAGAAAAATTCATCATTAATTTGATTTAGCGACTAATTAATTTCAGTTTTTTTTGTATTGAGTGTTGCGATGGGATCAGTGTGGGATATGCAAATTTTTGTGTAATTAGTGTCTTATTACAATGATTTAGTTGATAAAAACTTGTTTGTACAGAGTGTTTATATCAAGTTAATAGTTGCATAATATGTATTTGAAAATAAATTTCTCACTTAACCATGATTAATTAGCATAATAGTCTTACCATATATATATATATATATATATATATATATATATATATATATATATATATGAGTTTGTGTGTCGCTCTTTAGATTATCTAAAGCTTTACTTTTTGTTTTAAATTAATGTTTGTTTTGTACGTATTACTTTGAGGTTGTACCTACCATATATTTTACTTATACTATCTAAATTTATGTTTTTAACACATTTTTCTCTGTAAGTCTGTCCCAAAAAAATAATTTTCATATTTAGAAATAGTTTAAATTTTATTTTATCGTTTATGGGATAATTTATGGTCACACAAATGCCTTTGACTTGTGTTAGATCACAAATTTTAAAATTTGTTCTTTCTTTATTAAACTTTATATTGAATCAAATACCGCCACATAAATTGAATACTCCGTCTCCGCTTTTAATGGGATAGTGGAAGGTGGGCGGACCACTGTTATGCATGTGGATATATCTGTGTTCTCTAGAGCTGTGGCATATAAGGCATGTGAAATTGAATTAACATGTCAGTATTAGTTGCATTTATTGATTAATGATTAATATGTACTATATTTTGCTTTACAGGTTCAGGAGAGGAATAGTTTATTTCCTGAAGACCCTGGTCAGGTATGCTTTATTGGATCTAATAGTTAATTTTTGTATACATAATGTGTATATATATATAAAATATATAAATTTCTATACATTTTTTCGACTATTTTTTTATAGCGGCTATACAGTGTCATTTTTCCAAGTTATTACCATAAGAGAAGATTAGCGTTGCCAATTATATTCTTTAACGTTGATTGCAGCTATCGAATGACAACTGCCTGAAGAGGATGGCAACTAGTGAGCAGGTAGTAGCTTTATGTCTTTGAATTATTAATTTTTGCCTGCCCAAAGAATCTTCTTCTTTTTTTTTTCAATTTTCCGAAGGACAATATCTGATTCTGTTCTTTTGAATGATCTAAAGTATTATCATGAAGAATCAAAGAAGGACCTAAGGAGTAGAGGGTTGTGTCTGGTTCCATTATCATGCACACTGCAAGTTGGGAGTGACAATGGAGCAGATTATTGGGCTCCGGCATTCGGAGGAGGTTTCCGGTGAATGGTAAAAACAAGAATTTGGTCACGTACGGCACACTTAGACCAAAAAGAAACCAAGTTGCACCAAATTATTAAGTACTATCTATAACATCATGATCACTCAATCTGCTAAAATCTAAGGTTGATTGCTTATGATGCTATGCATTTTCTGCTGAATTAGTTGACCATGCAACGGTGTGCTGTAATATTATATAGTCAAGCTTACTATTTGGCTTAGAACTCAGCAACTATGGTCTAGTTCTTTCCCTTTTCATCGGCAAGTACAATGATCATTTCATGAATTAATGTATATGTCATTCCTCAACAATTAGTACTCATTTTTATGCTGATCTTATGCAGCAACTCTTCCCCTGCTCTCTGGTTCTTTAGCTGAACTATATATTTCATTGTTCCCAGCAAGAATTTCAGTATCATATCTGCTACTAATGAGATATGTCAAAGATTAAAGAGTACTTGCATTGTTAAAGCATTAAATTAAGCTGTTTTTGGAAAAATCATACACAACTTATGTTTGGGGTAATGCTAAAGTGGTGCGGATCCAGGATTTCACGATAGTGGGTGCCACACCGATTTAAACGTAGAAATATTGTAATTAGCACAATCCTAATAGGGTATCGTTCTGCCGGTCGGATATATTTTGGTATTTTGTTTCGAATTTTTAGTCTTCAAAAAAATGGATATTTTCCTGAATTGGCTTTAAATGATTCCTAATCTAACATATCTTTAATATGGAAAAGAATGACATTCAGTACGAATTTTTGTTAATTTTTTCCATCTCATTTCACAAGAATTAGGAACACTTTCCTAAAAAGAAAAGTTCAGTCCAACACATTAGCAAAATAACTAGCTAGATAAAAAACAAAAAGACTGAATAGCGATATAAAAAAAGTTAAAAAGAAGAAGAAAGAATTAATGAAAAATCTACCCGTTAATGTCCTAGAAATAAAAAATAATTATTAATCAAAGATTATATTTAGGCCATTAGTTAGGGGCTTAGAGTTCAAAAGATCTATATAATTATATAAAGCAGGGACAAGAGGATGTGGCGCCTTATGTGAACAACAATTCTATTTATCTATTATCTCCTTTTTGCAATTTTTCCTTCACTTTTCTCATTAAAAATTAATTTCCTAAACAATAGAAAACGGTTCAACTTTTACTGCATCCAAAAATTGCTCTTGAAAGCCAAAAGCATTGTGAGAATTAAAAGAACCGTCTCTTCCCCGACTCTCTCTCTCACTCTCGAATGAAACCGTTGAGAGGATATTTGTGATGACCAATAGGTCATCTCATGTTTTAGAATCCACTTCTGTACTTTGAAATCTTAAAAATCTCATTTTATCCTTCTCGATTTATGTGCACAGTCCAAACATGTTTTCGAAAAGCTTTTATGTTAAAAATTGTGCAAAATATAAAATTTTACTTTGAAAACCATTTGAGTTGACTTCGGTTAACGTTTTGAGAAAACAGACCCGAATTCGTATTTTGACGGTCCCGGGGGTCCGTATCGTAATTTGGGATTTGGGCGTATGCCCAAAATCGAATTCGAAGGTCCCTAACCCATGTTATTGATTTTTGTTGAGAATTGAAAGTTTGAAAGATTTATGATATTTAAGAATCGACTGATGTTTGGATTTATTGATACCGGTTTCGTATTTTAGTTTTGGAGCCCGGTACAAGTCCACTATAATATTTATGACTTGTCTGTCAAAATTGATGAGAAACAGAGTTGATTTGACGTGATTCGGACGTTCGGTTGTGAAAATAGAAGTTTTAAAGTCTTTTTAAAAATTTTCCTTTGATTTGGTGTCCTATTCGTAGTTCTAAGCGTTATTTTGGTGTTTCGATCGCGCGAGCGAGTTCGTATGATGTTATAAGACTTGTATGCATGTTTGGTTTAGAGCCCCGAGGGCTCGGGTGAGTTTCGGATAGGCTACGGGGTGAATTGGACTTGGACAAATCTGGTGTTTTGCTGCAGCTGGTGTTCTGGTGCGTTGTGCTTCGCGAAAGAAACCATTCCCGCGATCGCGAAGAGTGAACTGGGCTAGGAAAGGTTTTCTTCTTCGCGAACGCAGAAGCGATGGGGGCCTTACCCTTCGCGAACACGACTAGCTCATTGCGAACGCGTATATTTAAGGACCTGGGGGAAGGGTCAGTCATCTCTTCATCGTGAACGCGAGCACGGGTTCACGAACGCGAACCAGGGGGGAGCAGCCTTAGCGGACGCGATGGGGGACTCGCGATCGCGTAAGCCTGACAGCCACTGCTCTTCGCGAACGCATCAGGATTCACGCGAACGCGATGAATACCTGACGTCCAGTTATTAAATACAGTCCCAATTACGGGATTCTTGCCATTCTTTCAAAAATTTCAAAACTAAAAGACCTAGAGGCGATTCTTCCATAAGAGTTTCTTCCCAATTCGTTGGTAAGTGATTCTAACCTACTTTCTTTCAATTACCCGTTACATTTCATGAGTTTTCAACCTAAAATCTAGGTTTTTCATGGTGAAAATTGGGGGTTTGGGTAGAATTAGGGATTTTTACATAATTGGACTTTAGACCTCGAATTGAGGTCGGATTTCGAATAAGTTATATAATCGGGCTTGGGGGTGAATGGGTAAATAAATTTTGGTTTGTACCTCGGGTTTTGACCAAGCAGGCCCGGGGTCGATTTTTGACTTTTTGGGGGAAAGATTGAGAAATCTAAATTTATGCATTATAATTAATTTCTTTAGCAATATTTGATATTATCAAATCGTTTGTGGATAGATACGCGTGGTTTGGAGGTAGATTCTAGAGGAAAAGCGGTAATTGAGCATTGAGTGGCCTTTGGTGCGAGGTAAGTATTGTGTCTAACCTTGACTTGCGGGAATTAGGAACCCTCGGACTATTTGCTATGTGAAATGCATGAGAGCGGCGTATATGTGAGGTGACGAGTACTTATGCGCCGCCAATTTACCTGTTTTCCCCGTTTCTCCCATTTTTCTCATATTGTCTCTTTCCCTGTCTTAATTGTTACATACTCTACTTGTATTCCCATGCCTAATTGCTACGTGTTAGACATTATTTCCTCTGATTAATGATATTAGTTCTACCATAGTTTCATTATCTCATGTTATTTGCTTAAGCTGGTTTACTGGTACCTTTCTGTTATAGATTCTGAATTTGTCTCGCTGTGTAGTATTACTTATGTGAATTTTCATGGTATACAAGTTTTCTAATTGTTTCGGTTTGGAGTTTAAGTATTGTGAAAGGTTTCTGTGATTTAGATTGTGAAATTTCTGTGCATACTGAGTAATTAATATTGAAATAGTGGGATCGGGTTGCACGCCACAACAGGAGAAATAAGGGTGGTATATTGAGGTGGAATAAAGGTCAATTTATAATTGTGTTATATTGATATGGTGAGATCGGGTTGCACGCCGCAACAGGAGGAATAAGGGTGGTATATTGAGGTAGAATAGGGGTGAATTTATACTGTATGGTGGGAACGGGTTGCACGCCGCAACAGGTGTAATAAGGGTGGATTGTTTGGTGGAATAAAGGTGAACTATGATTATGTTATTGTGATATGGCGGGATCGGATTGCACGCCGCAACAACCTATGCGTTTATGTTTCCCTGAGTTGTGTTAGCTTTACGGTATTCTCTTTTGCACTTAAGGATCGGTAATTTCTTAACACTGTTGATATATCTGCGGGAGTTATCGTATTTCTTGCAATTTACTGCTTTCTTCTATTCCACATTTCCTATTATGCTTTTATTATATATATACTGTATACATGTTGTAGTGTGAGTGGCCTGCCTTAGCCTCGTCACTGCTTCGTCGAGGTTAGGCTCGACACTTACCAGTACATGGGGTCGGTTGTACTGATACTGCACTCTGCACTTCCTGTGTAGATTTTGGTGCTGGTCCGAGATGATCGTGAGGTTAGCTGGTGGATTCATCCGACAGGAGACCCAAGGTAGATCTGCCAGCATCTGCAGACCCCGAAGTCCCCTTCTAGCCATTGCATTTTACTGTTTCTTTCCTTTCGAAAACAGTTATATTTCTTCCGACATTTACTTGTAGAAAAATCTTAGAAGTTCGTAAATTGTGACTCCAGATCCGGGTAGTAGTATATATATATATTGAGGCTATTATATATTTCCGCACTCACTTTAAACTCGTTATAGCTTATTTGTTGTTATTTACTGAAATGTATAAGAAGTGGCTTAATGATTCTCTAACGTTGGCTTGCCTAGCAAGTGAAATGTTAGGCGCCATCACGGTCCGACGGTGGGAATTCTGAGTCGTGACAAGTTGGTATCAGAGCACTAAGTTGCCTAGGTCTCACAATTCACGAGCGAGCTTAGTAGAGTCTGAGGGATCGGTACGGAGACGTCTGTACTTATCTCCCAGAGGCTATGAAGTTTAGGAACAAATTTCACTTCTATTCTTCTCTGTCGTGCGATTTTGTTTCCTCAATACTGATTGAATTCTTTTACTCTTATTCTCTCGCAGATGGCGAGAATACATACCGCTTCTTCAGCTGAGCAGCAGCCAGAGCCTCCAGTAGTAGATCCTACGAGGGGCAGAGGTCGAGGTCGAGGTCGTGCCAGAGGCCGAGGCAAGGGCAGAGCTCAGCCCAGAGCTCGAGCAGCAGCACCAGCGATGGAGCCTCAGGTAGTGTTTGATGAGGAGGTTCCCGCCCAGGCTGCGCCTGTCAGACCAGCTCAGGTCTCGGAGGGGTTCATTGCCACCCCAGTGCTTCAGGATGCTTTGGTCCGTTTGGTGGGCCTTATGGAGAGCGTGGCCCAGACTAGCGCATTCCCCATGGCACCAGCCGTCTCTCAGGCTGGAGGAGGAGCACAGACTCCTACTACTCACACTACGGAGCAGATGACTCCCCAGTATCAGACTCAGCAGCTTATCTAGTCGGGGTAGTTCAGTAAGTTGTTGCGGTACGGGCTGGTGATGGGTCAGCTATGTCTTCCGAGGCTTTATGGAGATTGGACAGGTTTACCAAGCTCTTCCCAGTTCACTTCAGTGGTGCTCCTTCAGAGGATCCCGAGGAGTATCTTGACAGCTGTCATGAGGTGCTACGGAACATGGGTATAGTGGAGACCAATGGGGTCGATTTTGCTGTATTTCAGATGTCAGGTTCTGCCAAGAAATGGTGGAGAGATTATTTGTTGACCAGATCAGCTTGATCGCATGCTCTTACTTGGGACCACTTCTCTCAGCCCTTCCTGGAAATGTTTCTGCCTATCACATTGAGAGAGGAGCATCGCCGTCAGTTTGAGCGTCTACAGCAGGGCAGTATGATTGTTACTCAGTATAAAACCCGTTTTGTGGATTTGGCCCGTCATGCTCGTATTCTGCTATTACATCTCTCGTTTCTCGTACGTTAAAGTTTCGTTTTCAGTTAATTAACATAGACTCGGGGATGAGATTATCTTGAGGTTAGCATATTTATACTATTTATAACAAGCAATAAGTAAGTGCCATGAAGGATAAAGGGTACACGAACTAAAAAAAATGAGTTTCGTTGAAGGTTGTCGATTTGGGATAAAATATGGTCCGACTGATAATACCCGATATTTATGGACTAGTACCATACAAGGTACCATATGACCATGATAGTATGATATATAAAGTATATAAAAAATAAGTAGAATTTTAAGTAATTTGAGATAATTCTTAATTATGCGGGTAATTGGTTAATTATCGGGTAACGAGACATTACCTAATTACCTAATAAGTGGATAAAGATTAAAATTTCCCATCCCACCCTTACGTGGCAGCAAGCCACTTCTTGGAGAAATGACTCTTAGTCATTTTGATTAGGTGGCAACCTAATATGCTAAGTACAAGACATTTCAATTCTAGGAATTTCAATACAAAAACAATACAACAATCAGAAGTGGGGGACGTTAGCCATTCTTATTAGTTTTCAACAAATTTCATTTTCATAACACTTTATTTCCAAGATATTCAATACCAAGAACACTACAAGAAAATTAATGTGTTAGATGCCAAAATATTTCAATACCAAGAACACTTCAATCAGAACGTTAGCAATTTGTCAATTCCTATAAATTTTCAACAAAAGTTCTTGCAACCAAATAATTCCAACAAGAATTATTAGCACATTATCAACGTGGGATTTTTGCAATTCTAAGGGAGTACGGTGCAACCTTTTCCAAGAATATCATACGGATTTTTTCCTACTCCAGATATGTTAAGGCTAAGCCCTTTCTTCATTTTGGCATGATGTCGTAATTACATGTATTTGATAACTAGGCATAAAGAGAAGTTCATACTCCCGAATTTATATATATTTTCCTAGTCTCGTAAGTTACAATATTCTCCTTATCGGGACTTTATATTTAATTGAGTATTGTCTTCTTCCAGTCAAGAGAGCAGAGAGCCTATATATAGTATTACAGTATTTTCATTACCGTCGAGCTATAATCGATGGGCAGGCCTCTATTTGACAACCTCTGATCAGATGGTAAGTTATATACCGAGCCTACTGTAGCCGAGCGCCTTTGAGCGAGCCCAGAATGGCCGGGATACAAAGCCTATTATGTCCAAGCGCCTATGAGCGAGCCTACTACGACAGAGTAGTTGTATATATATACCGAGACTTATAAGGCCGTACAACTATTTTACTTACTATATTGAGAGAGTTGAGTCAGTATCAGCTGGTAGGCATATCTTCAGATTTTCTTTGACTTCCAGTTACTTTCAGTCATTATATTATCAGTTCAGTTTCAGCTTTTAGTATATTGCCTTACATACTCGTTACATTATTTCGTACTGAAGTCCCTTTCTGGGGCGCTACATTTCATGCGTGCAGTTTCAGACAGACAGACGGGTAGACCTCCTCAGTAGGTATTGCCCGAGTTCAGCGTTATCGGTAAGCTCCCCGTCCTTCGTAGTTGCCAGGTCTAAAAGTTTGGTGTGCATCTTGTGTATATATGTAGATAGGTTATGGGTAGGTCGGGGCCCTGTTCCGATCACAGTACATCCATCAACAGAGGCTTGTAGACATATCCTGTCAGCTAGTGCAGTATGTTGGGCTTGTAGGGCCTATCCATAACCTATCGACATATAAAACTGACGCTTGTGTATATAAAACTGAATAGAGAATAGCGTTATATAAAACTGTTTGACATTTAGTCAGCATTACATATATACACAAGATGTACATCAAACCTATCTACATATATACACAAGATGTATATATATATATACACAAGATACCCATAACCTATCTACACATATACACAAGATGTACACCAAACTTTTTGACATTTAGTCAGCGTTAGTCTCTATTCAGTTTTATATTTTGCTTTGCAAATTATCTTGCAATGTGGACCCTGGCCAAGGTATGACATTATATATTCAGATCCCCTTAGTCGCAAGTTGGTACGCAAGGATATATGAGGCACCGGGTGCCGGTCTCGCCCCCCAGGCTCGGGGCGTGACAAAAGTGGTATTAGAGCAATTCTTTCCTAGGGAGTTTATAAGCCGTGTCTAGTAGGGTCTTGTTTATAGATGTGTCGTGCACCACATTATATAAGCAGGGGACTACAGAGCATTTAGGAGTTGGTTACCCTTTTTTCAAATCTAAATCGTGCTGTAGAACTGAGTTATAGGAAATTTGAGTTAAACTTACATGTTGGCATTTGCATGCACAGATGACGGTAACTAGGAAGACTGCGGCTAGCCAGAGGAAAGAAACAGCAGTATGTGAGGGGACTAGCAAGGTACCCCCAGTAGATGGGGCCCAATTGGAGGCCCAGGGAGAGACCCCTACTCAGCTATTATCGGCTCCTCCGCCACCTGAGGAGATTCCTAGGGAGACCGCACATCCAGTTCCCCCTCCGCTTTTATTAGATCAGGACTTGAGGAGTGTGGTGTATTTGTTGATACAGTTGGTAGCTACCCAGCAACATGCTAGGGCATCCGCTAGTGTAGGATCTTCTGAGGGGTCTGGGAGTTTGAGGGTCAGAGAGTTTATTGCTTTGAGTCCCCCAGAGTTCACGGGGACAGATCAGAGGGAGGAACCGCAGGATTTCATAGACCAGCTTCACAGGATCTTTCGGGTTATACATGCCATGGAGAAAGAGGCAGTTGATCTAGCAACTTTTCGACTCTGAGATATAGCTATCCTTTGGTACGAGGGATGGGAAAGGTCCAGGGGACGTGATGCACCTCCAGCTATTTGGGAGAATTTTTTAGATGCCTTCCATGACCAGTACTTACCGCGGGAGATCCGACAGGCTCGAGTCGATCAGTTTCTAGCCCTCAAGCAGGGCAATATGAGTGTTCGAGAGTATAGTCTCCATTTTGACTCATTGGCCAGATATGCACCATCCATAGTTACTACTATACGGGACAGGATCCACAAGTTTATTGCAGGGTTCGCCCCAGAGTCGACCGAGGCATGTGCCACTATTGCATTACATGATAGTATGGATATCTCCCGGATTCAGGCATTTGCCCAGAATATAGAAAAGGGTAGGCATCGGCAGCAGGGTACGGAGAGGACTGACTCAGGGCAGCGTAAGAGGATGAGATTTTCCAGGTCTCAGAAGTAGTCTCAGGGTAGTTACATGCCCCAGTACTTTGAACAGCCATTTAGACCTCCGCCATCTCTGCTACAGGGTTACAGGTATGACCGCTATACTCAGTTAGGACCAGGTGAAAGCTCCCAGGCGTCAGTTTTGCAGTGACAGTAAGGTTCAGGGCAGACATGGCCATTTTTGCCGCGGTGTGCCATTTGCGGCAGAGGACACTTGGGCCAATGCCGAGCCGGTTCCGATGCTTGTTATACATGTGGACGCCCGGGGCATATGATGCGAGATTGCCCAAATAGAGATCCTAGGGGTATGGCACAACCATCGAATTCAACAACAGGATCATCTATGTCTGTGCATCCTTCAGGGCACGAGTCTTAGTCTTTGGTAGGTAGAGGTCGAGGCAGAGGTAGAGGTTCCAGTTCAGGTGTTAACCAGATTCGTAGCTATGCTTTAGTGGGTCGACAGGACCAGGAGTCTTTACCAGACGTTGTGACAGGTATGTTGACCATTTTTTCTCACGATGCTTATGCCTTGATAGACACAGGATCTACTTTATCATGTATTACTCCATTTGTCACGGGGAAGTTTGGTATAGTGCCTGAAATACTAAGTGATCCAGGTATCTACACCGGTCAGAGAATCGATTATCGCTAGATGGGTTTATCGAGGTTGTACAATGTCAGTTTGTGGTCGTCAGACCTCAGCCGACCTAGTTGATCTAGAGATGTTTGATTTTGATACTATCATGGGCATGGACTGGTTGGCAGCTTGCTATGCCACAGTTTATTGTCGAGCAAAGATAGCTAGATTTCATTTTCTGGATGAGCCAGTCCTTGAATGGGTAGGTAATACAGCGACACCCAGATGTAGGTTTATTTCCTATCTGAAGGCGAGGAAAATGATCACAAAAGGGTGAATTTATCATATTGTGCGAGTTAAAGATGTGGATGCAGAGATACCTATACTTCAGTCTATTCCAATAGTAAAAGAGTACGCAGATGTATTCCCAGATGAACTTACAGGTATTCCTCCCGAGCGAGAGATTGATTTTGGCATCGATTTGCTTCCGGGAACTCAATCAATATCCATCCCTCCGTATAGAATGGCACCTGCCGAATTGAAGGAGTTGAAGGAAACAAGGTAACTATTAAGAATAAGTATCCACTTCCAAGGATAGACGACTTGTTTGATCAGTTGTAGGGAGCTAGATGCTTTTCAAAGATAGATTTGAGGTCGGGGTACCACCAGGTTAGAGTTCTGGAGAGAGATATTCCCAAGACAGCTTTCAGGACCCGATATGGCCACTTTGAGTTCCTTGTCATGCCCTTCGGGTTGATGAATTCACCTGCCATATTTATGGACTTGATGAATATCCTATTCCGGCCATATTTAAATCTGTTCGTGATAGTCTTTATTGATGATATTCTGGTTTATTCACGTTCAGAGAATGAGCATGTGGACCACCTGCGAGTGGTACTCCAAACCCTCCGTGATAATAAATTGTATGCTAAGTTTTCTAAATGTGAGTTCTGGTTGAAGTCTGTAGCATTCTTGGGGCACATTGTATCCGATGGAGGTATAATGGTAGACACTCAGAAGATTGAGGCTGTGAAATCCTGGCCTAGACCTACCATTCCGACAGAAATTCGTAGCTTTCTAGGCTTAGCAGGATACTACCAGAGGTCCGTAGAGGGTTTTTCTTCTCTTTCAGCACCATTAACGAAGTTGACGTAGAAAGAAACAATGTTTCAGTGGACGGAGGCTTGCGAGCGGAGTTTCCAGGAGCTTAAAAACAGGTTGACTTTAACGCCAGTTCTAGCACTTCCAGAGGGTCCAAATGGTTATGCCATGTATTGTGATGCCTTGGGTGTCGGGTTAGGATGTGTCCTGATACAACATGGGAAAGTAATTGCGTATGCTTCAAGGAAGTTAAGGAAGCATGAGAGAAATTATCCGACCCATGACCTCGAATTGGCTGCGGTTGTCCATGCACTTAAGATATGGCGGCATTATTTATATGGTGTTCATGTTTATGTATTCAAAGATCATAAAAGCCTGCAATACATCTTCAAGCAAAAAGAGTTGAATTTGCGACAGAGGCGATGGCTTGAGTTATTGAAATATTACGATATTAATATTATCTACCATCCAGGGAAAGCTAATATTGTAGCAGACGCCTTAAGTCGCCAATCTATGGGTAGCTTAGCACATGTAGAGGCCAAAAAAAGACAATTAACTAGAGAGATTCATCAATTGGCTTGTTTGGGGGTTCAGTTGGTAGACTCTGGCAATGGTGGAGTTGTACTCCAAAATACTGCAAAATCATCTCTCATAGCTAAAGTAACTGAGAGGAAGTACGAGGACCTAGAGTTGGTCGAGTTGAGAGAGCGAGTTCCGCAGTAGAAGAAGCCGTTGTTAGAACTCAAAGGAGATGGGGTTCTCAGATATAGGGGTCATTTGTGTGTTCCAAATGTAACAGGGCTACGAGATAGGATTATGTCAGAGGCACATTATTCATGGTACTCCATTCACCCTGGGTCGACGAAGATGTATCATGACATTAAGGATGTGTATTGGTGGAGCGATATGAAAAAGAACATTGCTAAGTATGTCGCTCAGTGCCCTAGTTGCCAGCAGGTGAAGATATAGCACCAGAAGCCTGTAGGGCTAATGCAGACTATGGAGATCCCGACATGAAAATAGGAGGCGATAAACATGGACTTTATCACGGGTTTACCTCGTTCTCATCATAAGTTCGATTGTATATGGGTGATAGTCGATAGGCTCATGAAATCAGCCCATTTTCTACCAGTCAGATCTACATATACAACAGAAGATTATGCAAAATTATATATTAAGGAGATAGTGCGACTACACGAAGTACCAATATCTATTATATCTCACCGTGGGGACAGTTTACAGCACATTTTTGGAGGTCATTTCAGAAAGGTCTAGGGACTCAGGTGAATCTCAGCACAACTTTTCATCCACAGACTGATGGACAAGCCGAGTGCACAATTCAGACGCTCGGGGATATGCTACGAGCATGTGTATTGGATTTTAAAAGAAGTTGGGATGAACATTTACCTCTTATCGAGTTTGCATATAATAACAGTTACCACTCCAGTATCCAAATGGCTCCGTACAAGGCTTTGTATGGGCGTAAGTACAGATCTCCTATAGGGTGGTTTGATGTTGGAGAATCTGGGTTACATGGGCCAGACCTGGTTCAGCAGGCCATAGAAAAAGTAAAGCTCATCCGAAAGCGACTGTTGATAGCTCATAGTCGTCAGAAGTCATATTCTGACGTACGGCGATGAGATTTAGAGTTCGGGGTTAATGACTGGGTATTCTTAAAGGTGTAACCTATGAAAGGTGTGATGAGGTTTGGAAAGAAAGGCAAACTTAGCCCACGGTATATTGGGCCTTATAGGATTATTCGGAGAGTGGGCCAAGTAGCTTATGAGTTAGAATTGCCCTCGGAATTGGAGTTTGTCCATCCGGTTTTTCACGTATCTATTTTACGGAAGTGCATTGGCGATCCTACCTGAGTGGTGCCCATGAATGATGTACAGATTACTGAGGACTTGTCATACGAGGAAATTCCGGTTGCCATCCTAGACCGACAAATCCGCAAGCTATGGAATAAGGAGGTAGCCTTTGTGAAGGTCTTATGGAAAAACAAGAATGTGGAAGAGATGACGTGTGAAGCGGAGGAAGAACTGAAGTCTAAATACCCCCACCTATTTTAAACTAGAGATATGGTTCAAGATGGAATACCTCAGCACAGCCCTATTCAGGCCAGTAGGTCCTCAGGTAAGCTCCTATTTTTGACTTTCCGAATTTATAATAGACAGCTGTGTGAGGCCAAGTGTGGCAAGTATAGTATGTTTTCTGGCCGCGTGAAGGGTGGTTTTTGTCTAGTATACGGAGAAGACTCTCGCAAAAGCTTTTCAAGGCATCTAAGAGTAAATATTCGAGGACGAATGTTTCTAGGGGGGAAGGATGTTACATCTCGCGTTTCTCGTACGTTAAAGTTTCGTCTTCAGTTAATTGACATAGACTCGGGGATGAGATTATCTTGAGGTTAGCATATTTATGATATTTATAACAAGCAATAAGTAAGTGCCATGAAGGATAAAGGGTACACGAATTAAAGAAAATGAGTTTCGTTGAAGGTTGTCGATTTGGGATAAAATACGGTCCGAGCGATAATACCCGATATTTATGGACTAGTACCATACAAAGTACCATATGACCATGATAGTATGATGTATCAAGTGTATCAAAAATAAGTTGAATTTTAAGTAATTTGAGACAATTCTTAATTATGCGGGTAATTGATTAATTAGCGGGTAATGAGACATTACCTAATTACCTAATAAGTGGATAAAGATTAAAATTTTCCACCCGCACCCCCACCCCTATGTGGAAGCAAGCCACTTCTTGGAGAAATGACTCATTGTCATTTTGGTTAGGTGGCAACCTAATATGCTAAGTACAAGACATTTCAATTCTAGGAATTTCAATACAAAAACAATACTACAATCAGAAGTGGGGGACGTTAGCCATTCTTATAAGTTTTCAACAAATTTCATTTTCATAACACTTCATTTCCCAGATATTCAATACCAAGAACACTATAAGCAAATTAATGTGTTAGCTGCCAAAACATTTCAATACCAAGAACACTTCAATCAGAACGTTAGCAATTTGTCAATTCCTATAAATTTTCAATAAAAGTTCTTGCAACAAAATAATTCCAACAAGAATTATTGGCACATTAGCAACGTGAGATTTTTGTGATTCTAAGGGAGTACAGTGCAACCTTTTTCAAGAATATCATACGGATTTTTCCTACTCCAGGTGTGTTAAGGCTAAGCCCTTTCTTCATTTTGGTATGATCTCGTAATTACATGTATTTGATAACGAGGCATAAAGAGAAGTTCATACTCCCGAATTTATGTATATTTTCCTAGTCTCTAGTTACAGTATTCTCCTTATCGAGACTTTATATTTAATTGAGTATTGTCTTCTTCCAGTCAAGAGAGCAGAGAGCCTATATATACAGTATTACAGTATTTTCATTACCATCGAGCTATAATAGATGGGCAGGCCCCTATTGGGCAACCTCTGATCAGATGATAAGTTATATACCGAGCCTACTATGGCCGAGCGCCTTTGAGCGAGCCCAGAATGGCCGGGATACAGAGCCTAGTATGGCCGAGCGCCTATGAGCGAGCCTACTACGGTAGAGTAGTTGTATATATATACCGAGCCTTATAAGGCCGGACAACTATTTTACTTACTATATTGAGAGAGTTGAGTCAATATCAGCAAATGGGCATATCTTCAGATTATCTTTGACTTCCAGTTACTTTCAGTCATTATATTATCAATTTAGTTTCAGCTTTTAGTATATTGCCTTACATACTCGATACATTATTTCGTACTGACGTCCCTTTCTAGGGGCACTGCATTTCATGCGTGCAGGTTCAGACAGACAGACGGGTAGACCTCCTCAGTAGGTATTGCCCGAGTTCAGCGTTATCGGTAAGCTCCGCGTCCTTCGGAGTTGCCGGGTCTAGAAGTTTGGTGTACATCTTGTGTATATATGTAGATAGGTTATGGGTAGGTCGGGTCCCTGTTCCGATCACAGTACATTCATCAACAGAGGCTTGTAGACATATCCTGTCAGCTAGTGCAGTATGTTGTGCTTGTAGGCCCTATATGTATATTTTGTTGGCGTGTCAGTTATAGTAGTTATGACGGCCTTGCCGGCCCAACTTTATATTGACATTTATTCAGCGTTACTCTCTATTCAGTTTTATATGACATTATATGTTCAGATCCACTTAGTCGCAAGTTGGTACGCAAGGATAGATGAGGTACCGGGTGTTAGTCTCGCCCCCAGGCTCGGGGCGTGACATCTGCTTTCCACCGAGAGAGCGAGGGTGAGGAGGTTCATTGACGGACTTGCTCAGCCTATCAGATTGCAGATGGCTAAGGAGACTGGGAGTGAGATATCTTTTCAGGTGGCTGCCAATGTCGCCAGGCGAGTCGAGATGGTTCTTGCACACAGAGGTCAGGGGTCTGACAAGAGACCTCGTCATTCGGGTGGGTTCAACGGTGCCTCATCTGGAGGTAGGGGTACTTTTGGTAGGGTCCATCCTCCCAAGCCGTTTCATTCAGTGCTTCAGGCATCCCACAGTGCTTCAGGGAGTCGTGGTCCTTATGTGCCTCATCCTGAACAGCCAGCCTATAGTGCACCACCAGCTCCTATCAGTGCACCTCCTATTCAGAGTTATTACCGTGGTCATCCGGCCCGTTTAGGTCAGTCTCAGTTTCCGCAGCCACAGTATCAGGATGGATGTTTCGAGTGTGGTGGTTATGGGCCTATCAGGAGGACCTATCCGAGATTATTGGGCATCCCGCCACAATATTAGGGTTCTCGTGCCATGGTTTCGGCACCAGTTGCTGCACCACCTGCTCATCCAGCCAAAGGCAGGGGTCAGGTATCTAGGGGGAGAGGCCAGACTATTAGAGGTGGAGGTTAGGCCGTTAGAGGTGGAGGCCAGCCAGCTAGAGGCCGTCCCAGGGATGTGGTTCAGAGTGGTGGGGGCCAGCCTTGATGTTATGCTTTTCCAACCAAGCCTGAGGCTGAGTCATCCGATGCTGTTATTACAGGTACTGTTTCAGTTTGCAGTAGAGATGCTTCAGTTCTATTTGATCCGGGATCTACTTACTCCTATGTGTCATCTTATTTTGCTTCATATTTGGTTGTTCCTCGTGATTCTTTGAGTGCTCCTGTGTATGTGTCCACACATGTGGGGGATTTTATTGTTGTAGATTGTGTTTATCGTTCGTGTGTCGTCTTGAGACTCGTGTAGATCTTCTACTTCTCGATATGGTCGTTTTTGATGTCATTTTGGGTATGGATTGGCTATCATCTTATCATGCTATATTGGATTATCACGCCAAGATGGTGACCTTAGCCTTGCCGGGGTTGCCTTGATTAGAGTGGA
Source organism: Nicotiana tomentosiformis (assembly GCF_000390325.3). Lineage (NCBI taxonomy): Eukaryota > Viridiplantae > Streptophyta > Magnoliopsida > Solanales > Solanaceae > Nicotiana > Nicotiana tomentosiformis. Next base: position 44,388,411 of record NC_090822.1, read on the forward strand.
AAAGGACTCCTGGCCATTCTACCAGCAGGGTTATCTCTTATATGAAAGCTCAACGTATGGTCGAGAAGGAGTGTCTAGCGTATTTGGATTATGTACGTGATTCCCGTGCGGAGGTTCCTTCCATGGATTTAGTGCCAGTTGTTTGTGAGTTTCCAAATGTTTTTCCTATAGACCTGCCGGGGATGCTACTATTAATTTCTGTATTGACTTGGCTCCGGGCACCCAGCCCATTTTCATTCCGCCATACCGTATGGCCTCGCCAGAGTTAAAAGAATTGAGGGAACATTTGCAAGATTTGCTTGATAAGGGCTTCATTAGACCTAGTGTCTCACCCTGGGGTGCACCTGTGTTGTTTGTGAAGAAGAAAGATGGATCGATGAGGATGTGTATAGATTATCGGTAGTTGAAACAAAGTAACCATCAAGAACAAGTATACATTACCGAGGATTGATGATTTATTTGATTAGCTTCAGGGTGCCAAGGTGTTTTCGAAGATTGATTTGAGATCTGGCTACCATCAGTTGAGGATTAGGGCATCCGACGTCCCTAAGACAGCTTTTCGGACTAGGTACGAGCATTATGAGTTTCTGGTGATGTCCTTTGGGTTGACAAATGCCCCAACAACATTCATGGATTTGATGAACCGAGTGTTCAAGCCTTATTTGGACTCCTTTGTGATCGTGTTTATTGATGATATCTTAATCTACTCCCGCAGCCGAGAGGAGCATGAGCAACATCTTAGGATTGTACTTCGGACTCTGAGAGCCAGCCAGTTATATGCTAAATTTTCAAAGTGCGAGTTTGGATTGGATTCAGTCGATTTCTTGGGGCATGTTATATCAACAGAGGGCATTCAGATAGATCCTAAGAAGATTGAGGTAGTTCAGAACTGGCCTAGACCCACTTCATCTACGGAGATCAGAAGTTTCTTGGGTTTGGCGGGATATTATCGTTGATTTGTGGAGGGGTTTTCATCTATAGCATCCCCGTTGACCAGGTTGATCTAGAAGGGTGCCCCGTTCAAATGGTCACGCGAGTGTGAGGCGAGCTTTTAGAAGCTCAAGACTGCTTTGACTACAACGCTGGTGTTGGTGTTGCCCACAGGTTCAAGATCTTATACGGTATATTGTGATGCGTCCCGTGTTGGGCTCGGTGCTGTATTGATGCAGGAGGGCAGGGTGATTGCATATGCATCGTGGCAGTTGAAGGTTCATGAGAAGAATTATCCTGTCCATGACTTAGAGTTAGCAACCATTGTTCATGCGCTGAAGATTTGGAGGCACTATCTTTACGGTGTGTCGTGTGAGGTCTTCACGGATCATCGGAGCCTTCAGTATTTGTTCAAGCAAAAGGATATCAATTTGAGGTAGAGAAGGTGGTTGGAGCTATTAAAAGACTATGATATCACCATCTTCTATCATCCCTTGAAGGCTAATATGGTGGCCGACGCATTGAGTAGAAAGGCAGCGAGTATGGGCATCCTTGCATTCATTCTAGTCGGTGAGAGGCTGCTTGCATAAGATGTTCAGACTTTGGCCAACCAGCTTGTGAGGTTGGATATTTCAGAGCCCAGCCGTGTTCTAGCTTGTACAGTGGCCTAGTCTTCCTTGTTTGAGCACATCAGAGATTGACAGTATGACGACCCTCATTTGTTTGTCCTTAGGGACACAGTGCGACATGGTGGTGCCAAACAGGTTACTGTTGGAGATGACAGAGTTTTGAGGATGCAGGGTCGTGTTTGTGTGCCTAATATGGATGGACTTCGTGAGTTGATTATTGAGGAGGCCCACAGTTCCCCGTATTCTATTCATCCGGGTGCCTCCAAGATGTATCAGGACTTGCGGCAACATTATTGGTGGAGGAGGATGAAAAAGGATATAGTTGCTTATGTAGCTTGGTGTCTGAATTGTCAGCAAGTAAAGTATGTGCATCAGAGACCTGGTGGTTTGCTTCAGAAGATAGAGATTCCTGAGTGGAAGTGGGAGCGTATCACTATGAATTTCGTTGTTGGACTCCCACAGACTCAGAGGAAGTTCGATGCCGTTTGGGTCACTGTGGACAGGCTGACTAAGTCAGCGCATTTCATTCTTGTGGCAGTTACCTATTCTTCGGAGCGGATGGCAGAGATTTATATTCGCGAGATCGTCCATCTTCACGGTGTCCCTGTGTCTATCATTTCTAACCGAGGTACGCAGTTTACCTCGCACTTCTGGATGGTAGTACAACGTGAGTTTGGCAAGCGGGTTGAGTTGAGCACAACGTTTCATCCTCATACGGATGGACAATCCGAGCGCACTAATCAGATCTTGGAGGATATGCTCCGCGCATGTGTTATAGACTTCGAAGGATCGTGGGATCAATTCTTGCCCCTTGCAGAGTTTGCCTACAACAACAGCTACCAGTCGAGCATTCAGATGGCTCCCTATGAGGCATTATACGGTAGGCGATGCCGGTCGCTAGTTGAGTGGTTGGAGCCGGGGGAGGCTCAGTTGTTGGGTATCTAGTACAGGATGCCTTGGATAAGGTCAAAATTATTTAGGACCGACTTCGCACAGCTTAGTCCAGGCAGAAGAGTTATGCCAACCGTAGAGTTCGTGATGTTGCATTCATGGTCGGGGAAAGAGTGTTGCTCTAGGTATCACCCATGAAGGGTATCATGAGGTTCGGGAAGAAGGGCAAGTTGAGCCCTAGGTATATCAGACCTTTTCAAATTCTCGAGAGAGTAGGAGATGTGGCTTACAGGCTTACATTGCCACCGGGATTATTAGCAGTTCTTCCAGTGTTCCATGTGTCCATGCTCCAGAAGTATCACGACGATCCGTCCCACGTATTGGATTTCAGCTCTGTCTATTTGGACAAGGATTTGACTTACGAGGAGGAGCCACTGGCTATTCTAGCCTGGTAGGTTCGACAGCTGAGGTTTAAGAGTTATCTTTCAGTTCGAGTGCAGTGGAGAAGTCAGCCCGTCAAGACAGCTACTTGGGAGTCCGAGTCAGACATGCGGAGTAGATATCCCCACCTTTTCACTAGTTCAGGTACTTTTCTATGTCCGTTCGAGGACTAACGATTGTTTTAGAGGTGGAGAATGTGATGACCCGATAGGTCATCTCATGTTTTAGAACCCAATTTTGCGCTTCGCAGCCTTAAAAATCTCATTTTTACCCTCCTCAATTTGCGTGCGCAGTCCGGGCGTGTTTCTGGAAAGTTTTTATGTTAAAAACTGTGAAAAATATGAAATTTTGCTTTGAAAACCATTTGAGTTAACTCTGGTCAACGTTTTGAGCAAACGAACCCAGATTCGTGTTTTGACGGTCTCGGTGGGTCCGTATCACAATTTGGGACTTGTGCGTATGCCCGTAATCGAATTTGGAGGTCCCTAGCCCGAGTTATTGATTTTTGTTAAAAATTGAAAGTTTCAAAGATTTATGATATTTAAGAATCGAGTGATGTTTGGATTTATTGATACCGGGTCCGTATTTTGGTTCCGGATCCCGGTACAGGTCCACTATAATATTTATGGCTTGCCTGTTGAATTTGGCGAGAAACGGAGTTGATTTGTCATAATTCAGACATTTGATTATGAAAATAGAAGTTTTAAAGTCTTCTTGAAAAATTTCCTTTGATTTGGTGTCCGATTCGTAGTTTGGAGCCCCGTGGGCTCGGGTGAGATTCGGATAGGCTACGGGGTAAATTGGACTTAGAAAAATATGGTGTTTTGCTGCAGTTGGTGTTCTGGTGCATTATGCTTCGCGATCGCGAAGCCATTCCCGCGATCGCGAAGAGTGAACTGGGATGGGGAAGGTTTTTTCTTCACGAATGCAGAGCGATTGGGGCTTTACCCTTCGCGAACGTGACTAGCTCATCGCGAACGCGTAGCTTTAGGGACCTGGGGGAAGGGTCTGTCATCTCTTCATCGCGAACGCGAAGGCCGGGGTGGAGCAGCCTTTGCAGATGCGATGAGGGACTCGCGATCGCTTAAGCGTAACAGGCACTGCTCTTCGCGAACGCACCAGGATTCACGCGAACATGATGAATACCTGACGCCTAGTTAATAAAAACAGTCCCAATTACGGTATTCATGCCATTCTTTCAAAAAAGTTCAAAACTAAAAGCCCTAGAGGCGATACTTCCATAAGATTTTCTTTCCAATTCGTTGGTAAGTGATTCTAACCTACTTTCTTTCAATTACCCATTACATTTCATGAGTTTTCAACCTAAAATATAGATTTTTCAGGGTGAAAATTGGGGGTTTGGGTAGAATTAGGATTTTTTGCATAATTATAATTTAGACCTCGAATTGAGGTCGGATTTCGAAATAAATTATATAATCGGGCTCGGGGGTGAATGGGTAAATGAATTTTGGTCCGTACCTCGAGTTTTGACCAAGCGGGCCCGGGGCCAATTTTTGACTTTTAAGGAAAAAGTTTGAGAAATCTAAATTTATGCATTGTAATTGATTTCTTTAGCAATATTTGATATTATTAAGTCGTTTGTGGATAAATACGAGTGGTTTGGAGGTGGATTCTAGAGGAAAAGCGGTAATTGAGCATTGAGTGGCCTTTGGAGCGAGGTAAGTGTTGTGTCTAACCTTGACTTGAGAGAATTAGGAACCCTCAGACTATTTACGATGTGAAATTCATGAGATCGGCGTATATGTGAGGTGACGAGTACTTATGCGCCGCCAATTTATCTGTTTTCCCTGTTTCTCTTATTTTTGTCATATTGTCTCTTTCTCTGTCTTAATTGTTATATACTCTACTTGTGTTCCCATGCCTAATTGCTACGTGTTAGACATTGTTTCCTCTGGTTAATGATATTAGTTCTTCCATAGTTTTATTATCTTCTGTTATTTGCATAAGCTGGTTTACCGGTACCTTTCTGTTGTAGATTCTGAATTTGTCTCGCTGTGTAATATTACTTATGTGAATTTTCATAGTGTACAAGTTTTCTAATTATTTCGATTTGGAGTTTAAGTATTGTGAAGGGTTTCTATGATTTAAATTGTGAAATTTCTGTACATACTAAGTAATTAATATTGATATGGTGGGATCGGGTTGCACGCCGTAAGAGGAGGAATAAGGGTGGTATATTGAGGTGGAATAAGGGTGAATTTATACTATACGGTGAAAAAGGGTTGCACGCCGCAACAGGTGTAATAAGGGTGGATTATTTGGTGGAATAAGGGTGAACTATGATTGTGTTATTGTAATATGGCGGGATCGGGTTGCGCGCCGCAACAACCTATGTGTTTATGTTTCCCTGAGCTGTGTTAGCTTTACGGTATTCTCTTTTGCACTTACGGATTGGTAATTTCTGAACACTGTTGATATATCTCCGGGAGTTATCGTATTTCTTGCAATTTACTGCTTTCTTCTATTCTGCATTTCTTATTCTGCTTTTATTATATATATACTGCATACAGGTTGTAGTGTGCGTAACTCGCCTTAGCCTCGTCACTACTTCATCGAGGTTAGACTCGGCACTTACCAATACATGGGGTCGGTTGTATTGATACTGCACTCTGCATTTCCTGTGCAGATTTTGGTGCTTGTCCGAGCTTATCATGAGGTTAGGTGCTGGATTCATCTAACAGAAGACCCAAGGTAGATCTGCCGGCGTCCGCAGACTCTGGAGTCCCCTTCTAGCCATTGCATTTTACTGTTTCTTTCCTTTCGAAAATAATTGTATTTCTTTTTGACATTTACTTGTAGAAAAATCTTAAAAGTTCGTGAATTGTGACTCCAAATCCGGGTAGTAGTATATATATATTGAGGCTATTATATATTTCCGCACTCACTTTAAACTCGTTATAGCTTATTTACTGTTATTTACGGAAATGTATAAGAAGTGGCTTAGTGAGTCTCTAATGTTGGTTTGCTTAGCAAGTGAAATGTTAGGCGCCATCACAGTCCGATGGTGGGAATTCCAGGTCGTGACAATATTGCTCTCCTTTTATAGAAAACTCCTTTCTCCCCTACTCCTAATCTAACTGTAAGTTTTTGACCCCTGTAGATTTCTTTCTCCATCTTCTTTGTATACTTAATCTTGACTAACATCAAAGTTCACACTTTGTGCAGAAAACTGGAAATGAAGATTTGAGATTAAGTAAATATGGATCTCTGCAGATTTTAGGGATAATTTGAGCTATTATTGAAATCATTGGAATTTCTATGTACATGCATATGATGCAATAAATTTCCGCGTTTTACTATTCTATCTTTCTTTCTGCCTTTTCCTCTTTGCTTATTCTCAATTTATATTTTTTGTATTATCCGAAAATTCTTCTTCCTTTTTCTTGGTAGAAGGTTTAAATAAATGTCTAAATGGACTGTGATGGATGCGAAAGAAGGGTAAACAATATTGTTAAGAATGTGAAAGGGTTTGTACAATGGTTATTCTTCTTCAAAACAGTAGCTTTCTTCTTCAAACAGGAACAACGCCTTCGAAAGTAGAATTTCCTTTTCTGCATTTTCTCTGTAGTTTCCAAGAGTTTTTAAATACAACTCCAAATAATTTGGCTTTTTCCCGTACCTTATTTAATGGAGTCTTTACAAAGTCCAAGTTAAGTTTGAATGTCAAAAGTCGATTGATTCTGATATCTTATAACTTTATCTTCATGTTCTTGTGTAGTCAATGTTCAAGAAAACTAAATTGCTTGTATTTTTTTTTAAATTCCAAGGTCTTAAACTGACTATGTTAAAACGCAATGATTAAACCTTACAATGGGTCAAACTCTGTTACTGGCAAATGTAAAGCAGAATGTTGCGATTTGGATCTCACTGAAAAATGCATAATTTTCGTTTTATTCTTCTCGATTTCAGCTTATAGTTTGAGGACAATGAAAGTTAACCATTGTTGTATTTTTTTTGGATGCAAAAGAAAGTACAAAGTGAGGATATGCAAAGAATTGTGAGTAGTGAAAGATCAGGTAATTTTGAGGCCACTTTTCCTCGGGAAAACATGGTTAGGGGATATTGCGCAACCTATTGGAAAATTTTGTTTGTTTGGGGAAAGTTATCTTTATGATAATATGTCTATACAACAGAGGAAAAAGATCTTATGAAATTCGCCAGCCTTATTTGTTGATTGAGGGGGTAATTTCTTTCAATAACCTTTCTTACTTTTAGTAAATGACCATCTATTACGGTTTGAATGAAAATTTGTGATTATTTGATGTATAGGAGAATGAATTGTGTTGGTATCACATAGTTCAATTTACAAGGTATTCAGACCTCAAAAGTTACTATGCACACATATTTGTTGCCATATAACCAGTATACGACATTGGTTAGACTAGCTATGAAGAACGCGGATCTCATAGTTCCTGAAATATGTTCATCTGCAAAGGGCACAATTTGTTCTGTTATATCACCTTCCCTTAGGTTATGTTGAGCAAGTTAGTAGAAGTTGGCTTCCATATCTTCGATATACTATCATGTATTTTCGTACTATCTTGTATGATATTGTAGATACTAATCCCAATCTTTAATGGGAAACAAAATGAATAAACAACATGCCTTTGTGTGCAGTATACTTCACACCACATTTGATTGAAATGTTTATCAAAGAACTGACTACATTTTTTTTTACTATCAACTGATTGCGGATGTTAATCATTTTGGCCTTCTGTTAATTGTAGAAAACTAGATAGTGACATAAGAAATAAGGACGCAAATTTCTTTTCAGTTAAGTTTCCGTTGTTATATACAAGCTTCCTTACTTCAATATTTGAATTTTACAAATATCTTTTAGCCTTCCTATCTTTCTGTAATTTGGATGGCAAATTGGAAGATATATCTTTGTGTATACTTTATAATCTTTCTACTTTTTCACCAATTGAGAAAGGACGAAAGAGAAAGAATTGAAAAAAACAGAACACATGTTGAATCTCTTTCCGTTTATCTTGCTTAAAATTTTCCTAAATCCTTTGTGACCTTAAAGATAAATTACTTTCATAAAGAAAGCTTGCAACTATCTTGCATATGTGTAATTTTGTTGCCAGCCCCGATCTTCTCTAGAGAAGAAAAAAGAAAGGGAAACCGCAAATTGAAACACAATAATATAATTCTCTCTGGATATAATTCTCTATCACGTTTTGTAAACCAAAATAATAGTGAAAATTCATTTAAGAAAATAGTTCATTGCGTTCCGAATTTCATGTTTTATGGCAGAAGCTTAATTTTTATCTCTCCATATCTTTGTTACTTTTAGGAATTTGAACCGAAGTGGAGAATATGAATTCCTAAAGACAAGAGGGATGGATACATGGTGCCTTTCGAGTTCTTTAGAATTTCACAGAAAAATCTGAACTTCTCAGATTAAAAGAAAAGTGTGATGTACCGGTATTTGACTCTTTTCGTATATCTAAGCTTTAATAGACAGAACTAACTTATATTTGCAATAACTTATATCTGAACTATAATTCTCGTGTCTAGTATGTTGAAAGTTAATTGAAATAGGTGACATGTAGAGTTTTGGAATTAATTGGGAAAATATTTATATATGAATGCATATACAAAAAAAGTTCCATTAGTTATACCTCGATATATTTATAACAAGATCAAATCGTAATATTTATTTTTATTTTGACCGCGCGAAGCGCGGCAAGTTGACTAGTTGAATCTAATGGGATTCAATATGATTGTTTTTGGTCACCAAGCCATTGTTCTAAAAACATGCAAATGGATAATAAATTTAACCTCGTGCCTTTTCCAAGGAAGTAAACTGACAATTGCACAACATATTGTTAAAAGATTAACAATATTTGAAACTTCAAAGTTCAACCTAAGCATACGTCTCTCTAGGATTCTTAACGAATGGAGCAACCTAAAATACTTAAAAAAAAGGTGTAACAGAATGGATTCGAAAACGCGACTCTCGGGTGAAACATCAGATAAAACTCCACTGGAACCTTACAGCCTTTTGTTCATCCGGGTGCCAAAAACTTTATTTATGCATTTTACTATACATATACACATTATACAAAGTTTCGACCAAGATTTGTGGGTGGCGTACCACCCCATACCTACTGAATAGATCCGCCCCTGCTTAAGTATATCCCTGAGCAGTTTTGTCCATTAAATTTTTCAAAAGTGTGTTGTTATGACCCAATATCACTAATTTGTGATGGAATCTAATCCATTATCCATTAGGCAAACCAATAACAAAATAAACCTTCAAACGCATCCCCGAAAGCGATGTTCAATGTCTAAAACAGGAAATATGGTATAAATAACAACATCACATAGAACAGAAGACGAAAATAAATCTTTAGGAACTGGTGTCATAAACTACTAAAATAGGACATACAATGATTTATAGGAATAATACATCATCTAACTGAAATACAAAATAGAAAATATATGATTCTAACCTACCATGAGTAAATTGGCAGCTCACAAGTGGAACACTGATTGTTCTCTAATGGTCGCTCACGATCTTCACGACAGGTCAATCTATATCTACACATAAGGTGCAGAAGTGAAGTATAATGTAACGACCCGACCGGTCGTTTTGAGAATTAGCGTCCCGTTGGGTGGCTTAAAGTCTCGAGCAACTTTGTATTGTGTATTATGGCTTGCATGTGCGGTCGAGTTCGGGTTTCGGATAATTCATGATCATTTTGGAAGAGGGATTCTTGTTTTAAAAGCTTAAGCACTAAAAGTTGACCGGAAGTTGACTTTTATATGGACAACTCTGAAATGGTATTTTGATAATTTCAATTGCTTCGTATGGTTATTTTGGACTTAGGAGTGCGTCCGTATTTGAATTTGGAGGTCCGTAGGATAATTTGAAGTATTTCGGCAAAAATTGGAAAGTTGAAGTTTTTGGAAGGTTGGGAGGTTTGACCTAGATTTGACTTTGGTAATATCAGGGCTGAATTTAGATTTCGAGAGTTGGATTAGCTCCGTTATGTCATTTGGGACTTGCATGCAAAATTTGACGTCATTCCAGGTTGATTTGATATGTTTCGGCACGAGTTTTTGAAGTTGGAAGATTTAAAAGTTCATAAGTTCGATTCGAGGTGCAATTCATAATTTCGACGTTGTTTGATATGATTTGAGGCCTCGACTAAGTTCGTATCATGTTTAAGGATGTGTTGGTATATTTGGTTGAGGTCTCGAGGGGCCTCGAGTGTGTTTTGGATGGGCTATATACCATAAGTCTATGTTATTGGACTGCTGTTGCTGGTGCCTGATTTCCTTCTTCGCGATCGTGAAGTTTCAGTCGTGTTCGCGTATCCTGTTTTGTGACTGATCAATTTTCTTCTTCGCGTTCACAGTGAGAGCTCTACAATCGCGAACATGTGGGTTCTACTATTTCGCGTTCACACTCTTTTTTCTACATTCGCGTAGAGCTTCTGGTGGGACAGTGTGATGTCTTCTACGCGATCATATTCCTATTCTTGCGATCGCATAGTGCATTGTATTCTGGGCAATGGAGTTTCTTTTACGCGATTGCATTATTTCTTCCGCGATCACGATATGTAAATCGCTAGGCAGCAGAATATATTTTTCAAAATCGTGGGTTTTGTCCATTTTTCAACTTTTGAGCTAGAGACCTCAGATTTGAGCGATTTTTGAGGGGTTCTTCACGTGGTTGTTTGGGATTTGAGCCGTGATAAGTGAAAATTTTAACTACGTATTAACACCTTTTTACTTTTATTTTAGTCCGAAAGTATTGATTTATGTTTCCGAAACTAAAATAATTATGCAAATTGCAGGAATGTTGGAAGTTTGGTCTCCCATGATGAAATCCTACTAAAAAGGGAGTGTTCCGAATCACAAGGCAATAAAGGGCACAAAATAAAAGAAGTGCGGTCCGTAGAAGAATGTGCGGACTACAAAATTTCATTTGCAGCCGCAAACCAAGCTAAAGAACCCAACAGGATTTGGACAAATGTGTGGACCGCACATGAATTGTGCGGCCGTAAAAAAGGGTCTGCACTGACAAATAAGTCCAAGTTCAGAGAGTGTGCAGAATACCAAGTCCTGACGCCTTGCTGAAGTGCGGACCGCACAAGAATTGTGTGGCCGCAGAAGATACTTTGCAGCCGCAATACACAAATGTGCGGCTGCAGAATCCCATCTCCTGCCAACTGAAGAAATATTTTATTATGGGTTTTATTTGTATTTCTTTTTTATTTTCTTCAATACCCACTATGAGTAGCTAGATTTTTACTAGGGTTGTGACCCAACCCTAGTGTGTAAACCTTATGGGTATTTAATTTAATGCATGTTTATGACTGAGTGTTGATTATTTAGCCTAGTTCATGCTTTAATTTTAGAATTAATGGTTGTAAACATTGATTCATGTCTTTTTGATTTACTCTCTATTTGAGAAAGAGGGACCTAGTCTAGGATAACTTGGCTAATAAGAAATTGGGTTAATTGAGAGTCCGATTAGCCTAATTAAAGGGTTCAAACTAGAGATAGTAAGAACTCGACTTGAGTTTATATCAACTATTTTGTTTGATACCCATTTGGGCTTGAGAAAGCCAAATTGGGCAAAATCACTCTTTGACCAAGAGGTATTGAGTGGTTAACGTAGAGTTGGGAGCTATAATACACGCCAATCAACAAAATAAGTATTAACATATTTAACCCATTAGATGAACACCTAGGTCATGGTCACATCCCTAAGCTTTTAAACTATTTGGAGAAACACAAAAAACAATCATTCATTTATACTTTCTTTTACTTAGCTTACAATTGTTAGATTAATAGTAGAAGTAGAAATCAAGACTTTTTGTGGAAGTGTAAATTTAGTTAATCCTCTCGCTTTCTTCAAGTATATACTCCTAACACCCCTTATAACTCGATGTAGATTCGATCCCGACTCATAGTTGGGTAATTTATATTGCATATGACCGTATCATATCTCTTATCGAGGTGTGTTGTGGACGTCATCAATTTTTGGCGCCGTTGCTGGGGACTTAAAACGGTGTTAGCTATATATTTGGGTTTGTTTTTGTAATATCTTCTTTTCCTTCCGTGTTACTAACTTGTGTAAAATAAATTTAGGTACAACCATGGCGACAAACAATGATCTCGGAAATATGCCTTTGGGGGATGTGGACGTCGGGGATAAGCAAGTTGAGGAGGTACCTCTTGAACCTCAGGCCAACTGAAGAGGCCGGGTGCCTCATGACAATGTACCCGCTCCACCCCCACTTCCACCACGAACGGCTCCACATCGGATATTACACAATGAAGGATATTCAAGTGTAATAGTCCCTCCCCGTATTAGGGCGAGCAATATCCAAATCACCAATGTGGTGCTTACTTTGCTTGAGCAACGGGATTTCTTCACCGGTGCTCCAACACAAAATGCGTACAAACATTTGAAGGGGTTTGTGGATACTTGTTGGGGGGAGCAAGCAAACGAATGTATCCGAGGATGTATTGAGGCTAAGGCATTTTCCCTTCTCTCTACGGGGGAAAGCTTTAGATTAGTTGGAACGATAGGCGAACCATTCAATTCACACTTGGGATAAGTTGGCGGAAAAGTTCATTTCTATGTTCTTCTCTCCCGGGCACATGGCTACACTTAGAGATGAGATTCTGGCATTCAAGCAAGAGTTGAATGAACCACTACACGAGATATGGGAATGCTATAGAACTATGGTCAAAGAATGTCCCAACAACGATATGACAGAAAACATGATCATCAAACCTTCTATCATGGGATTAACACAACCAACCAATGTGTAATGAATCAAGTTGCCGGTGGGAACTTCATGACTACGCCTTATGCGGAGGCGTGTGAAATTTTGGATGAGATGGTGGAAACATCATTGGCTTGGCAATCCCGGGTCAATGTTCCACAAGGTGTTCCAAATATGATCCACATTCACAAATAATTGCAAGACCATGGGCAAGCCATTGTCGAATTGACAACTACCATGACCCAATTAACAAAGGCCCAACTAAATCAAGTGCAAAATCCTTAGCAAGTCAATGCCATGGAGGGAGTGAACAAGAGGAGGACCAAGGGTCCACAAGTGCAAAATAGAGTGAAAAACTATGTGTAAGAAGATGGTAGTTTTGAGCAAGATGATTCCTATAATGAACAAGAAGAGGAGATGCAATATGTGAACAATTTTCAAGGGCAAAGAAACAATTTCCAAGGCAAAACAATCAAGGCAATTGAAATTCTAACAATCAAGGCAATTGGAGCGGAAACAACAATAAAGGGAATTGGCATAACAACAGCAATCAAGTAAATTGGAGTGAAAATAATCAAGGAAATTGGAGGGGGGGGGGGAGGGGGAAGGGGGAGGGGGAACAAACATAGAGGATGGAACAACAATCAAGGAAACTGGGGGCTGGGTTTTCAAAGGCTCCCGATGTATCAACAACCGAGCAACCCGCTTCCTTATCCTTCCCATGGTTCAAGTTCTTCAAATAATGAGATGGGGAATATTGAAAATATGTTCAAGCAAATGATGGAAAAGAATGCCGATTCAGATGCTCAACTTGCCTCACACAACACATCAATCCGCAACCTAGAAGTTCAAATGGGGAAAATCTCTCAAGCACTAAATTCTCATTCTAAGGGGACACTACCAAGTGATACGGTGGTAAACCCAAAGGGTGGAAACAACACGGGCCATGCCATGATGGTTATCACAAGAAGTGGAAGATGTGGGAATGTACCCACCTCAAGTCAAAAGAAACTTGTTGATGATGAGCAAGTGATGCAAGAAGAGGAGCTCCCGAACAATGTGGTGCAACCTAATGAAGAAGTTTATATTGATATTGATGATAGTGTGGAACAGACTCAAGAGGAGGTGAACCCATCTAGGGAACACATTATTGACATACCGGAGCCGGTAGTGCAAAAGGCTAAGGCACCATTGCCTAAGCCTCCACCTCCATACTCTCAATCCATGTTCCATTAGTTGAAGCTTTGGAACAAATGCCCGATTATGTACAGTTTATGAAGGATCTTGTGACAAAGAAGCGGTCAATGAATTTTGAAACCATCAAAGTCACTCATTAAGTGAGTGCGATTGTGCACTCAATGGCTCCTAAGTTGGAGGATCCTGGTGCTTTCATGATTCCTTGTATAATTGGAAGTGCCAAGTTTGCTAAAGCTCTTTGTGATCTTGGGGCAAGTATCAATTTGATACCCTATTCGGTTTTCAAGACTTTGGGAATTGGGTAACCAAGACCCACCTCTATGAGATTGCAAATGGCTGATCATACTATGCAAAGGCCTTTGGGTGTGATTGAAGATGTTTTGGTTCGTGTTGATAAATGCATTCATCCGGCGGATTTTATCATTCTAGATTTTGATTATGAAGTGCCAATTATTATTAGTAGACCTTTCCTTGCTACGGGTAAGGCTCTTTGTGACGTTGAAGACGGAGAACTTACATTCCGGGTTGGTGATGAAAAAGTGATATTCCATGTGTGTAAGTCCATGCGGCAACCAAATAGCAATGATGTGTGTTCTTTTATGGACTTGGTGACCGATGTTATTGTGGATGAAACAAGTGCTATAATCAATGTTGGTGATATGTTGGAGGCCGTCTTGCTCAACTTTGATGATGATGAGATGGATGGCTTCATGGAATGTGTGAACTCTTTGCAAGGAATGGGGTCGTACAACTATGCACCCCGAAAATTATCCTTGGATCTTGAAAATAGGACAACTCCTCATACAAAGCCTTCTATTGAAAAGCCTCCTACCTTGGAGTTGAAGCCATTGCCTCCACATCTTTGGTATGATTTTCTTGGTCCTTGTTCCACTTTACCGGTTATTCTTTCCTCTTATTTGACTAACGTGCAGGTAGATTCCACATTGGCGGTGCTACAAAGGAGAAAGAAGGCTATTGGATGGACATTAGCGGATATTCGGGGGATAAGCCCCACATTTTGAATGCATAAGATCAAGTTGGAGGATGGTTCCAAACCATCTATTGAACATCATAGGAGACTCAATGAGGCTAAGCAAGAAGTTATTTGTTACATCCCATGTTTTCGTACGTGAAAGTACGCCATAAGTAAATTGATGAAAGCTCGGAAATGAGATGTTACATCCCGCATTTTCGTACGTTAAAGTTTCGTCGTAAGTTAATCGACGTAAGCTCGGGAATGAGATTATTTTGAGATTATAAGTATTATGCTATTTCAAACAAGTGATAAGTAAATTCGTGAAGGTGAGAGGGTAAGCGAATGGAAGAAAATGAGTTTCGTCAAAGTTTGACATTTTATGATAAAATACGGTCCAAGCTATAATATCCCGTATTTATAAACTAGTGCCATACAAGGTACCACATGACCATAATAGTAAGGTATATAAAGTGTGTTAAAAGTGAGTAGTATTTTATGTAATTTAAGATAATTCTTAATTATATGAATAATTGATTTAATGGGAGATTAACAAGATAATTAAGAAATTGATGGTTAATTATTGGGGTGGGAACATCATCAACGTGGCAGCAAGGAGTCTAATTGTTAAAATCAAACAATGACTCCTTAGCTTAGATGGCTAGGTGGCACTTCTAGGAAAGGTTGGCAAGGTAATCCTTATCAAGTGGGGCCCACACCCATATTGATAAAAGGCCTCCCTAATTCATTAAAGGGAGATGCATATGTTTACAAGTAACAGATCTTCAGCAAGCTCATACCAAATGATAGCAACGTGATTTGCTACAAAATTCATTCAAAGTTATACTACGTAATAGCAACGGGATTTGCAATTCTAAAGGAGCCCGATATATTCTTTCTCAAGAACATCATACAGATTTTTCCCTACTCCGATCCGCCGTTATGTGTTTCGTCGCGATTAGCGTGTGTTAGAGGGATTGTCAAGAGAATCAGTTCAGGTATGTTAAGGCTATCCCTTCTTTCTTTTTGGCATGATTCATACGATAAAAACGAAACGAGCAAATGCACAACTTTCATAAATAACTCTATTCATAGTACCAGGGGTGCCTATGTTCTTAATTCCCCATGTGAATTATTATTATATCTTTCGTTCATGGGTCACAGAAAAATACGTAGTTGATAATGTTTATCCGAAAGGCATATTGATCTTATGACATTCCGAGAAATCTTATTAACATATTTCTTATGCATTTCATTCATTTATACATGTACATTGACCCATGACCAAATGGTGTTATATACGCGTATGTTATATATATATGGGATATGGGAAAAGGTTACGACGTTATATACGCACCACCACCTGATCAACTAATATATGTTGATGATATAGCCCACAGTGACTGAGATGATATGATGAGATGCCCTCAGAGGCTTGATGAGGTTATGTACGCATATACCTATGCATGGTATGACATGTATACGCATATGCATGATATTATAAATATGAAATGATTCACAGATCTATTCAGATGTACATGTTGAGTCTTTTACTCCATATTTCTCTCATGCCTTTTATTTACTGATTTTCAGTCCTTTCATACTCGGTACATTATTTGTACTGACGTCCCTTTTTGCCCGGGGATGCTGCGTTTCATGCCCGCAGGTCCCGATAGACAGGTTGAGAGTCCTCTAAGTAGGCTATCAGCTCAACAGAAAGTGTTGGGGCGCTCCATTTGCTCTGGAGTTGCTTATTTGGTCAGTATGAGTTGGACAGGTATTGATTGGTATGGCGGGGCCCTGTCCCAACCTTTATGATATTTATCTACTCTTAGAGGCTTGTAGACAGATGTCATGTATATGGATACTTGTATGGCCTTGTCGGCCTATAGTTTGAGTATATAAAGGATCGTGCCGGCCTTATAGGCCCGTATGTCATATGTGTAAGTCGGTACATCATGTTGGGTCATCCTATAATGGATATTTCCTCATGTTTTATTCTAGTTATCTATCGACAGCCTTTTTGGCTTATTTACCTAAAATAGTATGATACGAAAAGATACGTTACGTTGGTACTCGGTTGAGTAAGGTATCGGGTGCCCGTTGCGGCCCATCAGTTTGGGTCGTGACAAAAGTGGTATCAGAGCAGTTCTGTCCTAGGAAGTCTACAAGCCGTGTCTAGTAGAGTCTTGTTTATGGGTGTGTTGTGCACCATACTTATAAGCAGGAGGCTACAATGCATTTAGGACTGTCACTCTTTCTTCTTACTCTAGATCGTGTGGTAGAGCTCAGTTGTAAGAACTCAATTTCCTAAATTCTATTTTATTCGTAATACAACGATACCCATATCCAGAAATACGGTTGGTATGAGATATAGTTGTGGAAGAGTTGAGTCAGAGGAACTCGATTTTGAATCATGCTTATGATGAGTAAATGTGAGGTCTTCAACAAATCATGTGTGTTAAAATGTATAAGCTTCTTGATAAGGAGACCTAAGACATGAATATCTATCCACCCATATGGTAAAAAGAATAAGAGAATTGAAGGTAGATACAAGTTTCAACAAGTAAAAGAAGCAAGGTAAAGAATGGTACGAGGTACCCAGTCAATGAAGATTATCAGTATCACAATTCAGGTAGAAAAATATAAGGATTTTGGGTTACCTTCAACAGTAACAAATGTATGTACAATTGGTCACACCGATCTCAGTTATGTCATATGGGAGCTAACAGATATGGCTTAAGAGAAGGACAAGATATCAGGATCCGGCTGGAGTTAGAGTAACCCAAAATGGTGGATGGATTGTTACTGTTAGTTGACATTTCTGAAGGACAGTGCAAACGTGGTAATGGATCTCCTAGTGAGACACCCTGATAGTGCACTCTAGAATTGTATAGTCAGATATGAATACTAGAATGTTCAGAAAAAGAAATTCAGAAAATAGGCAGTGGGAATCCTAGAATGATAAATATTATCTTAGTGTGGCTCCCGTCCCTAGTAGAGAGAGAAGGATAGGCAACTCGAAGAGCCAGTGGATGGAGCAAGGGGAGCTACAAGCAAAAAAATGTCTTGTTGAAGTTTTCAAAATAAAGTGATAGACAGAAATCTTAGCAGGGAAATAAGAAGAGAGATAACGAAGCATTATGAGTAAGATGTGATACATGGACGGCAACGGTAGATAAAAAAATGACAGTATTACAAAATCTATAGTCAAGGGAAGGAAAAGATGAGAGGTAATAGGCCTTGAGACAACAAAAGAGTATAGGCCATAAAGTCATATCCTCATTTCAAGAAATAAGTTCGTGACTCTAACGTGATTACCAGAAGGAAAAGTTGTCCAGAATAATAGAAATCAGATGGGCTGGTGAACAAGATAAACTAAACATGAATTAGGGATTGAGTGATTTGATAATAGTCAGCATCATAGGAATTTCAGAGATTGCGTTTCGGCAATAATAGAATGGACGACAGAAGAATAAACTTTTAAAGGTCATTCAGGAAGACGCTTACCTAAAGCAAGCAGTGTGAGCAAAGTTAAGCTTAAGGGACTATGTGTGCCAGTTATACTATGTGTCTCCCTCGTGAGTAAGGAATTTTATTATCCTTGGTACAAAAGGATTACCACAAGGCGAGTAAGGGTCGTCGATGATGTGAAAAGATGCCAAAGATAAAGAGGTAAAACATCTATAGGTAGATCGTCGTAGCGCTAAATCTTAGTACTCTCCTAAAGGGGGGAATATGGAGTGATGTGGCATTAAGTCAGAGTTAAATGGTTCTAGTAACTATGGAATGATAAAGGAAGAATGCGATAAAAATGAGAAAGGGGTGAGATTGCACTTATTCAAATCCTACAGATATGTTACGATTTCAAAACATTATGCAAACATGACGTCAAGGAAAGGAAGTAAGGTTTCCTGACCGAGATGTTAGTAATAAATAAGTAGCCAATGCGAGAGGTAAGTTAAGACAAAGGAAATAACCCAAGAAAGATTACACGGAATATTGATATGAGAATGGGCCAATGAATAGTTAACAGTTGATTCAGGAAGAGCCTAGTCATGGCTAGACAAGAGGATACAGATAAATCAACAGATCGTGCAAGATAAACATAGTAAAACCCAACATAGGAAATTCAGTCTCGCAGATATAACATCATGACCCTTGAGAAATATTCAGATAGGAGTTGGGGTAGTTAAAGGTGCCGTATGAGTGTTACAGAAATAAAAGAGTGTCACTGGGAAGACAGTCAAAACTTCAGTTTAGAATCAACCGTACAAGCACAAGGGCGTGGAAGTAAGTAACTATGGATAATTATAGGCGAGGAAGGACATCAAAAATTCCGTCAAGTATACGATGTAATAATCTCGTAGCTTTATAAGAGTAAGAGGGTCCTCCCTAAATACTCCAATGAAAGACTAGCTGAGGAAATAAGGAAGAAGGCTTCAACCAAAGTATAGTAACTTGAAGAGGAAATGGTCATGTAAAAACAGTTTCACTACAAAATTGTATGCACGCAACAAAGGGGCAGAAAGACCAGGAAAAATAATTGCTTACATATAAATAAAGCTGAGAAGGAACAAAAGGAATTATTCGAGCAATGATCCAGAGTTAGTTACATTATGAACACACTTAATATTTCAGAGTATTATCCATGCAACATATATATTGACAATCATACAGTCATAGAAGACTCCGGTATGAGTTAAAAGAAAAAAATGAGTCCAGGTCATAGACAAATGATTGAATTGTTAGAAGATTATATCATGGATATTTCATAGCATCCATGAAAGGCTAAAGTAATAACTAATACCATGAGCCGCAGATTGGAAGATAGCTTAAGGCTACATAAAGTCTGATCAGAGGGAAGAGGAAACTAAAGAGTTATATGAACCAAGTAAATGGGGAGTCTGGTTATTGGACCCAGAAAATTATAGAAATCATGATTGAAAACATTGCAGAATCACTCTTAGTATCAGAGGTACAAGAGAGATAGTACAACAACCATATTCTATAATGGCTCTACGAGAAATAAGTTAGAAGAGTACCAACCTCATAAGAAGTCAGTATGAAGCTCCTACAGGATTGTGTATGCACCAGAGGTACAAGTATTATAATAGAGCTTCAAGTTGTGAATGTGAATTATACCTATGTGGAAGGGAGGTCATGAAAGAGATAGAAGATGTGATGCGAGATTTTAAGGTGAGTAAGTTAAAGGTGAACAACGTACTAGATACTCAAATGCAGAAGGTCGTGAATAGTCCATACTTCGGATAAAAGGCTAGGAGCGCTGGGATTCAGTATCCAGGAATGATAGCGGCGTCGTCAGTGGCATATCTTCCATCCCATGGTTTCTATGTACTGAGAGGTCTAGTTAAGAGAGTAAAGAAGAGTTAGAAATGATGTGATGTCTCGCTTGATGTTCCAGAATAACACAAGGAAATCTATGGTGTAGGCAAGTTGAAGGAAGGTTGCGAGTAATATAAATAGATATGTGTAGGTCGCAAGCTAATGTATGGTAAAGCGACAAGGTTTGTGGAAGACAGGAGTAAGGATAAGAAAGGGCGAGTGAGATGGTGACGAGAATGGATAAGTCCTCAGGATTTAGCCCATGAAAACAAGAGAGCTAATGGTTTCTCTAAGTTATAGAAAGCTCAGTATAGCCTGAATAAACTCAAAGGAGTCTAAGACTAATAGCATTTAGAAGAGATGGAATGCTGCCCTGATAATAGAATGAGGGTGTAATTGTAATAGATAAAGGATGATGTTTGGGCCTTCGATTGAGTAATGATTTGAAAAAAAAAAGAGGATTTCATGGACGACACGGGATTAGAATACCCCCACCCATAAGATGAATCCCGTTGGGATGCTATGAAATACAGTTATTAAAGTAAAGTATAGTATCGCCCCTAGGTGGATTAGGCAAGTCACTTCAGATATCCCCCGATGAGACGTCAGATCCAGTGATAATGTATTACGTAAGAAGTTTCAAGTTATCAGTGGTAAATTGTAGATCAACATTAAGGTGAATCAACAATGGATGGATACAAGTTACAAAGTATAATATGAGATTAGGCCATCATTCTTAAGATGAACAGTAATGAGAAAGCATTAAAGGACTTAGATTTATACATTTAGGATAAGCAACTAGATTAACCTGGAGTTTGGTAGCAGACCTCAGTAACGGTAAATCGAAATAAGGTTATTGTATAGTATGACCTACTTAGATGTAGTAAAGCCTATATGTTCCCAGAGGGACAACTTGTCATAGTTATGCATATGTTCACAAAGTGAGGCTTAGAGATTGACTAAAAGTTAGAAGGAAGAGTCGCATAAGCGCACATACAAGGAAAAAACCGTACAGGCTGCATGACAGAAGGTAGCAACAGTTATGAGTTGGAAGAATTCCGGCCATAGCCTGTGGTGTGAGAAAGAGGCCTAAAGGTGGGAATGCCCTGGACTTTGGATTTATTCACAAAACGGTTGCCTAGATGGCAAGGACAGTAGTAAAACCATTCGTAAGATCTATTCGGTTATGAGACCGATAAGTGCATTAACCAACATTCGAGGACGAATGTTCCAAAGGGGGGAATGATGTTACACCCCATATTTTCGTACGTGAAAGTACGCCATAAGTAAATTGATAAAATCTCGGAAATGAGATGTTACATCCCGCATTTTCGTATGTTAAAGTTTCGTCGTAAGTTAATCGACGTAAGCTCGGGAATGAGGTTATTTTGAGATTATAAGTATTATTCTGTTTCAAACAAGTGATAAGTAAATTTGTGAAGGTGAAAGCGTAAGCGAATCGAAGAAAATGAGTTTCGTCGAAGTTTGACATTTTGTGATAAACTACGGTCCAAGCTATAATACCCCGTATTTATAGACTAGTGTCATACAAGGTACCACATGACTATGATAGTAAGGTATATAAAGTGTGTTAAAAGTGAGTAGTTATTTAAGTAATTTGAGATAATTTTTTATTATATGGATAATTGATTAATTATTAGTTTAATAAGAGATTAACAAGATAATTAAGAAATTAGTGGTTAATTATTGGGGTGGGAACATCACCAACCTGGAAGCAAGGAGTCTAATTGTTAAAATCAAACAATGACTCCTTAGCTTAGATGGCTAGGTGGCACTTCTAGGTAAGGTTAGCAAGTTAATCCTTATCAAGTGGGGCCCACACCCACATTGATAAAAGGCCTCCCTAATTAATTAAAGGGAGATGCATATGTTTACAAGTAACAGATCTTCAATAATCTCATACAAAATGATAGCAATGTAATTTGTTACAAAATTCATACGAAGTTATACTACATAAAAGTAACGAGATTTGCAATTCTAAGGGAGCCCGGTATAATCTTTCTCAAGAACATCATACAGATTTTTCCCTAATCCGATCCACCGTTACTTGTTTCATCGCGATTGGTGTGTGTTATAGGGATTGTCAAGAGAATCGGTTCAGGCATGTTAAGGATATCCCTTCTTTCTTTTTGGCATGATTCATACAATACAAACGAAATGAGCAAACACACAACTTTTTGTCCACACCCAAATTCTATTCTATTTTAGTATAAATATTTCTTTGAGGTCTAATCTTAATATTTTAAAATTGTTATCTTACTCTTAGTAAAAATAAAAAAAAGATATATATACAAAAAAATTCTCACATATGAAGGCCAAATACCTAGACAACCACATAAACTTGGCTCCAATTTTTATTTTGGCACTTCAACTCACACTAGTACCAATTGAACACTTCAACTTCAATAAAAATATACCCATTACATACAAACAATGATGTGGCAAAACCAGTATTCTTCATCGCACGTGAATGAGTCTCAAATTAGATTTTTTCCTTTTCTTTTCCAAAAATGCACATCTTTTTTCTTTCTTTTTATTCCTCATCTCTCCTGCTACAAAATCAACCTTTCCTTTCTCCCTCCTCTCTTCTTACGATCACTGCTCCACCGGTACACCTTAAATAATTCACTAATCAATTATAATAATAGCAACAATTTTCTAATCTAACACAAAGAACATCAAATAAAATAGAAAAAAAATTGTTTTTGGCATAACATGAACAGAATAACGTCGGCGCCCAAACTAGTGTTCGCCAATAATGAGAATTCCGGTATGTTCTGAAGTTTAACAATTATGGTCAAGATTATCCTCTTTCCTTTTGCATTTCACTATTCTCATCTTCTTTTTCAAAATTCTTATGGCCTTCTCCTCAAGATCTGGGTTTAGAGCTTATTTACTTACCAATTTTCAATTCATTCTTTATTTTTTTATTTATTCTTTTTGGTTAGATTAAAAAATAGTTGTCGATTATACTGATAGAAGGATCTAACAGTCGTGTGAGGTTGGGGGGAGGGGGAGAAAGATAAAGGTGGGTCTGGCAAGAGGAAGACGTGGTTGTGGTGGGGGGAGGTGGTGCAGCGAAGGCCAATAGAAAAAAGTTTGAAAATTGTGGGGGCTGGGAGCCTTGGAAGGAAACAGGGTCTGAAAAGGGATGTTCTGGGGAACCTTAAAATTGTGAAGGTGGTAGAGATTAAAAGATTGGGGACATGATAGCGGCTGCAATGGAGTTACAGAAGAAGTTATTTTGCTATCTTTTTTTTTCTTTTGTTTTGTTTCCTTCTTTTTTTTTTTTGGGTTTTCTCAAAGAACTTTTTTTTATCTTCAAAAGCCATATGGCATTTTTTAGTTCGTCCATTTTGCCACGCTGTTGTCCGTGCAGTTCACGCGGCTGAATTTACTTAGGCATTTTATATTAGGTGTTTATTATGTATACATTATTGAAGTTGGAGTGTTCAATTGGAACTAGTGTGAGTTGAAGTGCCAAAGTGAAATTTGAAGCCAAGTTTAAGTGGTCGTCTAGGTATTTGGCCTATAAGTTTTATTTCTATTTTTTTAAAAAAAAGAGAAAAGAACAATATATATATATATATATATATATATATATATATATATATATATATATATATATATATATATATAAAAATATATATAAGTAAAAGTCAGTAATGAAAAGAACAAAAAAAAAAAAAATCTTAAAAGAGTAAAAGATTTTTCCTAATCCTAATTAACTACCTAAACACTCATACCATTTGTTTCCACTACTCACATCTTCTACCCTCTATTACCCATAATCACACACCCATATCACACACATACACACGATGACACCTCAAAATCCTCACTTCACACAAAGAGGGGGGAACAGACATATAAAGGAGGAGGAGGCAATATTTTTAAAAGGAGAAAATTTTGAAACAGAAGGAAAATAACGTTGAAAAGAGAAAAGAAAACACTTCACAAAAGAAGGAAAAAAGTAACGGTGAGTGAGAGAAAGAATCAGTTCTCTTATAGGAAAAATTCACTTGGAGGAAAAGTTTGGTTAAGTTATTCAGTTCGAAGCCGGAATGCGAGATTTCGTTTGCGGTTCTGAGTTTGCGGTTCTAGAAAGTTAGCGTTGCTAGCTTTGGAAATCAGTAGATTAGCTGTTGTGTTCTTATTCTGTGATCTTCGCAAAAGGTTACATTCAATTCTTTCTTATCAATTAAAAGTGATAATGAGTTAAAGCATGATATGTTTTTTTCTTGTACTGTGTATCTACAATCTTAAAGGATCATGAATTGGAGATAGGGGTAAAGAATGGTATTTTTGTTTTCATGGAGTTAAAGCATTATGTGATTTTTCTTCGGTTTACTAAACTTAGCCTTAGAATAGTTTAACAAGTGCAAAAGTTTTCATCAATGAAAGGGGAGGGAGTCAACATGGTTAATTTTAAACACTACTTCATATTGAACTGTGGTGAACTAATTTTTATAATATTAGAATAGGTACTTTATCTAGGTATTTCTTTAAGAAGTTAAACAAGTAGTGTCTGTCTTGAAATAATATTAGTTTTTTTTCCTTGTAGTTTTAAAGATTTGAATTAATTTGGGTTAATAGTTCTTTTTTTTTATTTTATATAAATACATAATTTTATGTTTATTGTGCACCAAAAGGATTAATACATGAGGGACAGATTAGCTAATGCACCAAAAGAATTAATACATGAGGGACAAATTAGTTAAACTTTGGCATGTCTTCTTAAGGTGACTTTGGATCATTATTCTTCATACTTCGTTTAGTGATCAATTTTTATGCTTGCTGCATTTTTCCGTGTGTTAAATCCTAAAAGAATTCATTGCTAGCTGTTGCTAAGACATTAATGTCCTAGTAAGGATCATATTCCACAAGTAACCAGAAATATATGAAGAGTATTTTCTTAATGTTAGATGAAGTTTTGATTTCCAGTAGGATATTTATATTACCGTAGCTGGAATTGTTCATTGGTTTTCCACTATGAAAGTGTTCCTTCTAATTTTAAAGCATGTATTAGTCCCGTAATTTTAGCCTAAGAATAATTTTGATGCATTGTAATTTGTCCTTGTATTAAATAAAAGGCTTTTTCTTAGATATATTTATCCAGTTATTAGTCCATCACGTGAATTTAATGGTTCTTTTCTTAGGTCGTGTAATCTGTCTCACATGGAAGAGGTTCGGGGATATTTTTATAATTTTGGTTTACATAGAAGTTTAGGTCTGGCGATTTAAAAAATAAATATTTATGAAGTCCATATATGGGTTGTGAATTAATTCAAAACCGTTGAAAAAAAAGTGGTAAAAGAAATTGTGAGCGAGCGAAATGAGTTAGGAACTAATTCAAGACTCGTTGTAATAAGTAAAATATTAATATACAAATAAATATCTCAGATCTAAAAAGATAAATAAATAAAATACTCTGAATATGCTAGTATGCTTTAGGCACGTGTTAATCAATTAATTATCGTGATTATGTACACGTCCGCGTGACATAGTTATGATTTGCCAAATTAAAGGCAAAGTATGCATTCGCGCGACTTTGACAAAATGATCTTAAAAATAATAAAGTGGAACTAATTGTGTACACGTTCGCGCAACATGATTTCTTATACACCAAAAAAAACGAATACACGTACGCGCGATTCGTTTCAAGATAATTTTATAATTACGAATAATCAAGCAATTAAAAGCGGTAAAAAGGTAAATGTACATAGGTTCTAAAATGAGTAATTAAATAATTTAATTAAGCCATATATGATTAAAGTGATCGTGCTAAAACTACAAAATCCGAGAGTGCCTCACACCTTCTCTCGAGTTAACAAAATTTCTTACCCGATCTTCTGTGTTCGCGGACCGTAAAACAGAGCCAATTTCCTCGATTTGGGATTTAAAATAAACCGGTGACTTGGGACACCAGAAATTATCCGAAGTGGCGACTCTGAATCTAATAAATAATCCCATTTCGATTAATGTCACTTAAATTGAAAAAATTCCATTAGCACCCATCCCCCGGTAAAAAGGAGGTGTGACATACATTATTTGTACTGACGTCCCTTTTTTCCTGAGGACGCTGCATTTCATACCCGCAGGTCCCGATAGACAGGTTGAGAGTCCTCTAAGTTGGCTATCAGCTCAGCGGAAGGTGTTGGTGCACTCCATCTGCTCTGGAGTTGCTTATTTGGTCAGTATGAGTTGGACATGTATTGATTGGTATGGCGGGGTCCTATCCCGACCTTTATGGTATTTATCTACTCTTAGAGGCTTGTAGACAGATGTCATATATATGGATATTTGTATGGCCTTGTCGGCCTATATTTTGAGTATATAAAGGATCGTGCCGGCCTTATAGGCCCGTATGTCATATGTGTAAGTCGGTACATCATGTTGGGTCATCATATGACGGATATTTTCTCATGTTTTATTCTAGTTATCTCATGACAGGCTTTTCGGCTTATTTACCTATAATAGTATGATACGAAAAGATACGTTACATTGGTACTCGGTTGAGTAGGGTACCGGGTGCCCGTCGCGGCCCATCGGTTTGGGTCGTGACATTGTCAAGAAGGATATTATCAAGTGGTTGGATGCCGGGGTTGTCTACCCCATCTCCAATAGTTCGTGGACTTCTCCGGTTCAATGTGTACCAAAGAAGGGGGCATGACGGTGGTCACCAATGACAAGAATAAGTTGGTCCATACAAGAACGGTGACTAGATGAAGGGTGTGTATGGACTATCACAAGCTCAACAAAGTCACAAGGAAGGATCACTTTCCACTTTCTTTCTTAGATCACATGCTCGATAGATTGGCCGGCAGTGCTTTCTATTGCTTTCTTGATGGGTATTCGGGCTACAACCATATGCTTATTGCTCCGGAAGATAAAGACAAAACAACCTTTACATGTCCCTATGGTACTTTCGCCTTCAAGCGGATGCTATTTGGTTTTTGCAATACACCGACGACTCTTCAAAGGTGTATGATGGCTATCTTCACAGACACGGTGGAGGACTACCTTGAAGTTTTCATGGATGACTTCTCGGTGGGAGATTCTTTTGATGATTGTCTTGCAAATTTGGACAATGT
The DNA here is from genome assembly GCF_000390325.3 of Nicotiana tomentosiformis. NCBI lineage: Eukaryota > Viridiplantae > Streptophyta > Magnoliopsida > Solanales > Solanaceae > Nicotiana > Nicotiana tomentosiformis. The sequence continues at coordinate 44,415,709 of NC_090822.1, forward strand.
ATTGGCTAGATGTGAAGAAACCAATTTGATGCTCAATTGGGAGAAATGTCATTTCATGGTCGAGGAAGGCATTGTCCTTGGCCACAAAATCTCAAAGAACGGAATTGAATTTGAGAAAGCAAATATTGAGGTAATTTCTAAACTTTCACCTCCAACTTTGGTGAAGGGTGTGCGGAGTTTCTTAGGCCACACGGATTTTTACCGTCGCTTCATTAAAGATTTCTCTAAGGTGGTAAACCCGTTGTGCAAGCTTCTAGAGAAGTATGCAAAGTTTAACTTCAATGATGATTTCATGAGAGCTTTTGAACTCATGTGTGATGCAAGTGATGTAGCGGTTGGGGCTGTTTTGGGGCAACATATCAACAAAATTTTTCATTCGGTCTACTATGCTAGTAAGACCATGAATAGTGCCCAAGTCAACTATACCGTTACGGAGAAAGAGCTCCTTGTCCTTGTGTTTGCAATTGAGAAGTTTCACCCGTACTTGATGGGTGCAAAAGTCATTGTCCACACGGATCATGCGGCACTTCGTTATCTTATGAGCAAAAAGGACTCCAAAGCTCATTTGATGATATGGGTGCTCTTGTTGCAAGAGTTTAATATTGACATCCAAGATAGAAAAGGTAGTGAAAACCAAGTTGCAGACCACTTGTCTCATTTGGAGGAGGAAGGGAGGCCGCATGATGGCCTTGAAATCAATGACTTCTTCTCCGATAGTTCGCGGATCTTGAAAATTTTCTTGTGTTCGGAATCATTCCGGATGAGTTATATCAAGCCAAAGGAAGAAGCTCAAATGCGATTGTCAAGACTATTATTGGGATGAACCATACCTTTTCCGAATTTGTACGTATGGGGAGATTAGAAGATGTGTACCGGAAGAAGATCAAGGTGAAATTATTGGGGCTTGTCATTCTTTGCCATATGGTGGTCATCATGGTGGAGCAAGAATGGAGGCCAAAGTGCTTAGTTGCAGTTTCTATTGGCCTACTCCTTACAAGGAAGCAAGTGAGTTAGTGAAAATATGTGATGAATGCCAACAGGCCGGTGGGATCTCAAATAAGAATGAAATGCCTCTCACAACCATTATGGAGATTGATATTTTCGATGTGTGGGGTATTGACTTCATGGGCCCTTTTGTGAGCTCTTGTGGCAACACCTACATCTTGGTCGCGGTTGATTATATGTACAAATAGGTTGAGGCCATTGCTTTACCTAACAATGAGGCGAGAAGTGTGGTGGCTTTCATGAAGAAGAATATTTTCATAAGGTTTGGTACTCCACGTGCAATTATAAGCGATGGGGGGTCACATTTTTGCAATAAGGCTTTCAACACTTTACATAGCAAGTATGGTGTTACTCACAAAGTCATGACTCCCTATCACCCACAAGCTAGTGGACAAGTGGAAGTCTCTAACCGGGAGATAAAGAGTATCTTGTACAAAACGGTGAATGCTAATCAGACGGATTTGTCCAAGAAGTTTGATGATGTATTATGGGCTTATCAGACGGCTTACAAAACAACTATCGGAATATTGCCATACCAGTTAGTGTTCGGGAAGGCTTGTCATCTTCTGGTGGAACTAGAGCACAAGTCCATGTGGGCTTTAAAGAAGTTGAATCATGATTAGGATGTAGCCACTAACTTGAGGGTGGCACACTTGAATGAATCGGATGAGTTCAGGTATCATGCTTATGCAAGTTCATCCTTGTACAAAGAAAAGATGAAATACCTTCATGACAAATTACATTTGGAACAAAGAGTTCAAGGTGGGCGATCTTGTATTGTTGTTTAACTAAAGGTTGAGGATGTTTTCCGGGAAGCAAAAATCCAAATGGAGTGGTCCTTTTGAAATTGTGGGCGTGACACCTTTTGGTGCATTGGACTTGAAGAATAAAAACAATGAAGTATTTTGATTCAATGGTCACCGGGTGAAGCTTTACTTGGGAAAAGTTGGAGATAGCCACGTCATGGCGGTCATTTATTTCACTTGAGGGTATTCTGCGTCGTGCCGCGATGTTAAATCAAGCGCTTCTTGGGAGGCAACCCATGTTATTTTCCTTTTTATTTTTTAGTTAGGTGTTATTTTTGTTCTAACCTAATTTGAAGTGTGCTACAGGGGTGAGTGTGACTTATAGGAATTGTGGGCGAAATTATGGCTAAGTGTTCTAAGGAATGCAGACCACATTTTAATTATGCGGACCGCACATTTGTTGGTGCTATAGCAAAGGTGCATTGCGACCGCACATTTAGCTTGCGGACCGCACAATAAAGATGATTAAAATACCAACTCTCTGAAGTTTTAGCCTGTCAGTGCAGAGGTCGATCTGCGACCGCACATGAAATCTACGACTGCCCATGAAAATGTGCGGACTGCAGATGGAAAGCTGAGATGAGGTCCCCAGGTAACAGAGTGCGGACCGCACATGAAAATATGTGGCCGCACTCATCCTTCTTCCCCTTAGCAAACAATTGGTATAAATAGAGGAATAAGGCCCATTTGACACTTTTCACTCTCTGAAAACAAAAACTGTGCTCTGCTGAATTTTCTTTAAAATTTCTATCTGTCCACACACATAGCCACCTTGATCATTCATTCATTACACTCATTCTATCTGGTATGCTTTAATTTTACATTACTTTGTTTATCTAGTTTAATTTCTAGATTTTTAGTTCTCTTTAGGCCATTTGTTATTAGAGTTCAATTGTGTGTCCATGTGGGGTAAATCTGAACAGGGTTAACTTGATACATGCTTTATGGGGACTGGGTTAGTATAATTTACTGTTTTTACAATGTTTCAATGTCTAATTGTGCATGGAATTGAAAATACCTTGATAGAAAAGTGTGATCTATACGTAATTTTGGAAATCTGTGGTAGCACATAAATTTGTGCGGTCCGCATATGTTGAATTTAGAGCAACTTAGTGAAGAAGGGATTTGCGACCCCAAGTTAAAATACGCGAACCGCAAAAGTCCCATCGCGGCCGCAGAACAACACATTTACTGTCATAAGAGAGTTCTTACTTTGGGACTTCAATGTGTGGCCGCAGGTTTAATTATGCGGACCATAGAAATCCAGTTGCGGCCGCACATTAGCTAATTATCTGTCATCAGAGAGTTGGTATTTTTGGGTTTCATAGGTGCATCCACAAGTCAAATTGTGCGGACCTCACTATTCTTCTGCGACCGCAAAACAAAAATATGCGATCCGTAAGTCCCCATCTACGGCTGCAAGTGAATTTGTGTGGACCGCAAATTACTTTCCCTGTAAGCATGATCTTACTGTACACCCTCACTGTGTCATCTGGTTTATCCTTTACTTGCATGTCCCCTGTGTATGTTTGAATATTGAATTGCAACTAACAATCTCCTTTGCTTGATATAGACATGATTTGATACAGAGTGCAAGGCGACACTTCAAAAGGGAGAGGTGAACCTTCTCGGGGCCGAGGCAAAAGTGCCTTGCCCCTTGGCCAGCAAAATATAATAAAAAGGAAAGCACCAACAGTCAGAGGGAGAGGTGCATACCTCTCCGAAACTAGCTCATATGTCCCGTTTAGGGAAATGTCAGAGGGCAACTCAACCTCTGTTCAGTAGCAGCCGGCCACACAGTCAAGGCCACATGGGAGATACCAGCTTAGGGAAGAGCCTCTTCATCTCATAGAACTTCCGAGGGATCGGAGAGTGCTAGTCAGGCTTTTGAGCCATCGGCTACACCAGTCCCCGAGGCACATGTTTTTGCACTAGTTCATGATATCCCCGATGATGGCGGGGGGGAGGGGGGGAAGGGGGGATGCTACAGCTGCCAGCCTTTAAATATCAAAGAAGAAAGAGGTTTGGGAGGACCGTTTTGTCATCTTGGCTGCCTTCACCAGCTTCCGTATGTGGTGGCCAGTGAGATCGCTAACTCTTGAGCGACAATTTCTATTGAAGGATTTAGAAAAGTACAACCCAGCCATATTGAGACAGTTCCGAGCACGAAAGGGGTGGATGTGGTTCACCCAAAGTGTAATGGATGCAAAAGAATACCTTGTCCGTGAATTCTATGCCAATGTGGCTCACATAAAGAAAGGGACAAAGGTGACCAAAGTACGCAACTTCAAGGTGAGGTTTGATCAGCATATGCTAAACGCGCACTTGGGATTTGAAGATGTTGAGCCAAAAGAGTATTTGGAGAAGTGTGCATTGGGGGAGGAAGTCCGACCTTGGTTAGCTGAGATTCTAGCATCACCAAGGCCACCATCACCATGGATTGCCGCAGGGGTTCCCATTCAGCGGAACACTTTGAATTTTGTGGCAAAGGGGTGGCAAACATTTGTTTGCAGTGATGGTAGGCTATAATTACGTGTTTTAGTTACTTATTGCACTGTAATTCACTGCACTTTATTCATGTTTGAGCTTTAATTGATAGTGTGTTTTACTTATTGTGTGTTTTATGCCTTGTAGGAGTGATTCCGAGCAATGTAGATGTTATGGAAAGAATCCGAGCTTTTTGGAGCTTTGAAGTCTGAGTAAAAGGCCAAGATTATTAAGTCGGGATCGTGTTCGGTGGTCGAGGACCAAGTCTAGACGTCAAAACACAAGAAAAATCCATACTTTGAGAAATCCTCAATGCCGCGGTTGTACAAAATCCTGCTACTTGTCAAAATTAGATCTCTGAATTTCCACACTAGTGCCCCGCAGGGCGCGTCGCCACATGCGGCGTGCATGTGCAAATTTTAAAGAGTGAAAATCCTATTTTGGCTAGGAGAAGGTGGTTTCGTCTGGGCCCGACCCTACGTGGTATAAATACATGGAAAAACGTTATTTTCTGGACTTTTGACATACTTTAGACCTAAGGAGGCTAAAGAGGAGTTGGAAGAATACGAGCACAAGGATTTCATCATTCTTTCCTCACTAAAGACCCGAGTTTGGATTGAATTTACGTTTTCCTATACTTTAACTTTATTTGTGATGAATTACTCCATATCTATGGAGTAGTTCTCTTTAGGGTTTGGTGGATTTGGTGTATTGACTAGTTCATGTAATCGAGAGAGGCATAACTTGTGATATCCTTGCATTATATTGTTGGTTGAGTTCATTAATTCTTCTTAGTAATCGATAAAGGCTAGTTGAATCATTTATTAAACCAAGTTAGGAGGATAATCGAGAGAGGTTATCCTAAAGACCAATCCACTATGCATTCTTGCATATCTTCACGTGCTTAAATTGGTTCATCTTGTGAAGTTAAGACTTAATCGAGAGAGGCGTTTTTGCTGAACATTTGAACTAATAATTGAGTGAATTCATGAGACTCACTTAAATATCAGAAGTGAATTACCTAGAGTTAGATCCCAAACAATTATCTTGCACCTATCCTATCAACCCCTATTTTCTCCCATTGATAACTTCCTTGCTTACCTTTGTTGTGATTGTCATTAGTCAATAGCTTTAGATTCTTAGTTAATTATAGTTAGAAATCATATAAATCTCAATTGTTGATCATCTTGGATAGCAACCAAGCTAGAAACTATGAGAATACTGTTTAAATCAATCCTTGTGGATACAATATTATAGTATACTATATTTGATTAGCGAGCATAATTTAGGTGTGTGTTTTGAGCTCGTCATATAGCAGGTTGAATCCATGCCAGAATGAGACTCACCTTCCCATCCCTCGGGCAGTGCTTGTGGCTTCCATCATGACCGGTTACCCAATCAATGTGGGTGCTGTGATGTCGGCCAACATCTTAATGATATCACAATAGGATAACTCATCATACCCGTATCCCAACACTATTACAGAATATCTTACTGATGCAAAGGTAGAGGAGTTTGACACAAAGGTGAAGCCGAAGAAGCCTTTTGATTGGTATTCACTTATGGATGCGAGCAACCCGAAGAAGAAAGTTCAGCTTCCTACCACCACAGGCCAGTCTGATGAGCCAGCCGTGGTAGTTTTTGAGTCAGTTAATGTTCCATCCACTTCGGTTGAGCCTTCCTCCAGTACCGCAACTATGCCTCCTCCATCATCCATAGCCCCTACTACAACTCCCACCACAGATATGAAGCCAGTGCCCATGCCTAGTGCCCCTTTATCTGTACTGAAAGTCTCCCAGACATTGGCGAGTCTCAACAGCTGGATGCAGATAGCTACTGCAAAGCTGTCTGACTTGTCCAGTACTATTGCAGTGCAGTGCACTTCTCAGGCACCTCAAGCGCCTTCTACCATTGATGAGACCCTAAAGAAGATTTTGGAGAACCAGAAGACAATCATGAGCACCTTGGTACAACACATGTTGGTGATTGAAGAGTTGGTAATGGAAGTAAAGAAGATGAGAAAGTCCCAGGCCAGCAAGAAGTCAGCGGATAAGCTCCGGAGAGAGGTGCACAAAATTTCTACAGCCAGAGACTTCCCTTTGACATGCTATTTGACCCGCACCAGTCTGCCCCATATCCTTCAGCCCCATCTGCACCGGTAGCACTAGATGGCCAGTTTGAAGAGCCAGACCTTGCTGCCGACACTGCTGAGGAAGTGCGTGAGATGTTCGCCAACCCAGCCACACCTAGAGTCGAGGATGATGAGATCCAGTTGGCTGATCCGCAGGGCAATGACATTGCTGGGGACACCGAGATGTCCAAGGAGCCATAGGGAGTTTTCTTCACCCTTTCCTCTTTTACTCTTATTTTGCTAAGCATTGGGGACAATGCTTACTTTAATTCGGGGGGGGGGTGGAGTTTATTTGATACATTTGGTAAACTTTGATACATTTGGCTTGTAATAATTTGATGATACTTTTTCTTTTTCTTACTTGTATTTAACTATATTCTCTCGCTCTTACTATGTATATTCATTCTATCTTTAGTAGTTTTGCTCATTAGCTTCTTTATCTTTGTTTTTGCTTATTAGCTTCTTTATCTTTTCGAATTTAGTGTTTGTTTTGTTAAGTAGCTTATTTTTATGCTTTAATAGATAATAAGCCTTTGGTTTTCTTAACGCCACGGTTCTTTCCAAAGGTAGTTATTGTGTGAACCAGGTGACTCGTCCCAACGATGGATGGCGTGATAACCTTCTTAAGGAAATGGGTCCGTTTTTGTGTTTAGGTTATAAAAGTAGTAGTAATAAATAAAAATACCTAATTAAGTCATGCTCGAAGAGTTAACCATGTTCCAATTAGTTCAAACACACTTAACTACGTGCTTATGCTTAGAGACAAGATTTTTAAATGTAATATCTCTAGTTAGTGACTATGTGACTCTTGAGTTGACTTTGGTAATCATCGAGTGGTATAATTGGACCATAGTGATCTTTAAACTTGAATGTGGTTGTTGTAGGTGCTCGAATCTATCCTCTTTTACAATCTAATTGCGTGAGAGGGTGAGATGAATTGTTTCTAGCCCAAGTATCCGTGCGAAGGGTCTAGAACTTGCCCCGAATGTGTTTCAAGGCTAAATTCTAAGTTTTGCTTGGTTTGAGAAGTGATTGTAGGCTTTCCTTGTCCCATTTGAGCCTTCTATTTGTCACGACCCCAATTTCCCTCCGTAGGGTATCATGATGGCACCTAGTCTTTTAGACTAGGTAAGCCTAATCATTTGCGGAATAACTGAATATAAAAATGAACTCAAATCTCAACATATGAAATACATATAAAAACTACGATTCGGATAATTACAACTCCCAAAAGCCGGGAGAATTAGAATTGAATTACCTAGAGTTAGATCTCAAACAATTATCTTCAAGGAATGAACAATAGCTGCTAACGCCAGGTTGTGGACATGATAGTTCTTCTCATGCACCTTTAGCTGTCTAGACGCATAGGCAATCACCCTACCGTCCTATATCAACACCGCACCGAGACCAATGCGTGACGCATCACAATTCACCGTCTAGGACCCCAAACCAGTAGGCAACACCAACACTGGGGCTGTAGTCAAAGTAGTCTTGAGCTTTTGAAAGCTCTCCTCACACTCCTCGGTCCATCTGAACGGATCACCCTTCTAGGTCAACCTGATCATAGGTGCTACAATAGACGAGAAACCCTCTACAAATCAACGGTAATACCCCGCCAAACCAAGAAAATGCCGGATCTCCGTAGCTGAGGATGGTCTGGGCCAACTCTGCACTGGTTCAATCTTCTTCGGATCTACCTTGATCCCCTCACTTGATAATATATGACAGTAAAATTCCACTGACTCTATCCAGAATTTACACTTCAAAAATTTTGCATACAACTTCTTTTCCCTCAAGGTCTGAAGCACAGTCCTCGGGTGCTGCTCATGATCCTCCCAGCTCCGGGAGTACACCAGAATGTTGTAAATAAATACAATGATGAAAGAGTCAAGATAGGGCTGAAATACACTATTCATCAAGTGCATGAATGCTGCTGGGGTGTTGATCAGCCCAAAAGACATCACGAGGAACTCGTAATGACCATACCGAGTCCTGAAAATAGTCTTTGGGATATAAGGATCCCGAATCTTAAACTGATGATAGCCTGAACGCAAGTCGATCTTAGAGAACACTCTGGCACCCTGAAGCTTATCAAATAGGTCATCAATACGTGGCAATAGATACACGTTCTTCACTATAACCTTGTTCAACTGGCGATAATCAATACACATTCGCATAGAACCATCCTTCTTCTTTACGAACAAGATAGGAGCACCCCAAGGCGACACACTGGGACGAATGAATCCCTTATCGAGCAACTCTTATAACTTTTACTCTAATTCTTTTAACTCTGCTGGGGCCATACGATAAGTTGGAATAGAAATGGACTGAGTTCCCAGTAACAAATCAATGCAAAATTCAATATCCCTATCGGGTGGCATGCCCGGAAGATCCGTCGGGAATACATATGAATAGTCCCTCACTATCGAAACTGACTCGACGGTAGGAGTATCAACACTAACATCCCTCACATATGCCAGATACGCATCACACCCCTTCTCAACCATTCGCTGAGCCTTAAGAAATGAGACAAACCTGCTAGGAACATGATCTAAGGTACCTCTCCACTCTAGCCGCGGTAGACCTGACATAGCCAACGTCACTGTCTTGGCATGACAATCCAGGATAGTGTGATAGGGCGACAACCAGTCCATGCCCAAAATAACATTGAAATCCACCATACTGAGCAATAATAAATCAGCTCTGGTCTCAAAACCACAAAGAACAATCAAACACGACCGATACACACGGTCAACAATAATCAAATCACCCACGGGTGTAGACACATAGACAGGTGAACTCAGAGAATCACGTGATACACCCAAATACGGAGAAAAATAAGATCACACAGAGGAATAAGTGGAGCCTAGATCAAATAAGACTGATGCATCTCTATGACAGACCGGAACAACACCTGTAATGACAAAATCAGATGCAACTGCCTCTATCCTAGCAGGAAGGGCATAATATATGGCCTAGCCTATCCCCTAGGGTGACCTATACCTGTCCGACCTCCACCTCTAGCTGGCTATGCAAGTAGGGTGGTAGCTGGTGCTGTAACCATAGCCTGAGGACCCAGTGGAGCGCGCGGTGCCTGAGAAATCTATGGAGGTGTACCCCTCGTAAGTCTGGGGCAATCCCTAACCACATGATGAATGCCACCACACTCAAAACAAGCTCTAGGAGGACATGGCTGCTGCGACTGGCTTGGTCCTGATCGGCTGGACTGACCACTGAAAGCACCCCGTACAGGAGGTACACTAGACACTGGCAGTGCATAATAGGGATCCTGGGGACTAGGAGTGGCCAGAGCACTGCTGACGGCTAGAAGTGCTGAATTAATAGGGTGACCCATATAACCCCTTCCCTGACGAGCTGCAACTGGGCACGAGTACCACTATAAGTGCCAGACTCTCGAGACCACTTGGCCTCTCTCTTCTCCTTTTCTAGAGTCAGCATACCCTCCAACCTCCTAGCAATCCATACTACCTGCTGGTACGCAATATCCATCTCCAACTCACGTGCCATATTAAATCTGATACTAGGGTTGAGCCCCTCAATAAATTGACGAACCCGCTCTCGAACAGTAGCAACCAAGGCTGTAGCATGCCTAGTCTAATCACTGAATCAGACCACATAGTCTGACACAGTCATAGAACCCCGATGCAACTGCTCAAACTCTGTGTGCCATGCATCTCTGAGACTCTGAGGAACATACTCCCTCAAGAACATATCTGAGAACTACGTCCAAGTGAGTGAAGCTACCTTGACCGGACTACTTAACTCGTAAGCTCGCCACCTCTAATAAGCCGCTCCTCTAAGCTGGAATGTAGTGAAAGAAACCCCACTAGTCTCCGCAACACCCATAGTACGGAGGATATGGTGGAACTCCTCAAGAAAACTCTGGGCATCCTTTGACGCCAAGGCACTAAAAGTAGGAGGGTGGAACTTGTTATACCTCTCGAGCTTGAGCTGCTCCGCCTCAGAAACTGCTGCCCTAACCTCAGGCTGAACTGGAGCTACCGACTGCATCGATATGATCTCTGGAACCTGGTCAACCTGAACCCTCTACCCTGGGGTACCGGCAACGTGTGATTGTCCTCCTCCCCCGACCTGAGATGTGACAGGAGCAAGTGGTATCAATCCTGCCTGAGCCAAGGTATTGAACATTCTCATAAACTGGGCTAGAGTCTCCTGGAGGGCTGGTGCAGTTATATGCGTCTCTGGTGCTTACCCTCCAACTAGAGCTATTGGTGGCTCTGTTGTAGCAGCTCGTTCGGGTGCTCTAGCTTCCCCACGTGGACGACCTCGGCTTCTACCCCGGCCTCAACCACTCGTGGCTCTAGAAAGGGGCGTGGGTGTCTGCTCATCTGATCCAGCTGTACGTGTCCTCACCATCTATGAGAGAATAGAAAGACAGAAATTTAGAATCTAGAGTCAAAATCTTGCACGATAAGGAATCAAAGAAGTGAAGCTTTTCCCAACAGTTCCATAGCCTCCCGAAGATAAGTACACATGTCTCCGTACCGATCCACGAGACTCTACTAAACCTACTTTTAATCCATAACACCTATGAACTTAGTGTTCTGACACCAACTTGTCACGGCCCCAGTTTCCCTCCGTAGGGTATCGTGATAACACCTAGCCTTTAAGACTAGGTAAGACTAACCATTTGCGGAATAACTGAGTATAAAAATGAACCCAGATCTCAACATATGAAATACATATAAAAACTCCGATTCAGATAATTACAACTCCCAAAACCCAGCAGAAATGAGTCACAAAATCTAAAGAGAAAATGGTAAGTGTCTCTATACATCAGAGTCTAATACAATAAAGAAAGCAACATCATAGGGATAGAGGGTGACTCCAAGGTCTGCGGATGCTGGAAGATATACCTTGAAGTCTGCATGTACAGTCTAGCTCATGGGTACCTGGCTTGGTAAGAAGTACCTGGATCTGCACAAAACAATATGCAAAAGTATAGTATGAGTACACCACACTGGTACCCAGTAAATGCCAAGCCTAACCTCGATAGAGTAATGACGAGGTAAGGTTAGGTCCCTACTGAAATAAAAAGGAAATGAAGCAGAAAATATAATAATACAATGAAATGATTGAGAAATGAACAACGAGAAATTACAGAAAGGTAACAACATAGCAAATAGAGGTAAACACTAGGGGCGCTCCCGAGGTACTGCGTCGTAGTCCCTAACGTAAATACAAAACATGGGGGATCTCCCGAGTTACCACCTCATAGTCCCAAAAGTAAATATGCAACAGGGGGATCTCCCGAGGTATCACCTCACAGTGCCAAAAGTAAATTGTTACACCCTATATTTTCGTACGTAAAAATGCGTCGTCAGCAAACTAATGTAGGACCAAAAATAAGATAATATTTAAAAGTATATAAAGTAAGTTAATCATGTTACCTCTGAGGTTACAAATATTGAAGATCATGAACAACAAGTACAAAGAGGGTTGGACAGTTCAGAAGCTAAAGCAATTGAAGAAAATAATGTTTCGTCGAAAGTCGACAAGTTGGGAATGTTATAACATATACCTTTGGGGTGAGACTAGGGTGCTTAACATGATAAGGAGATTATGTTATGATTTATATTAGTCGTATGACATCCGTGTGTTATGTTTTGAAGTCAAGAGAGTTGTGGAACAAAAGTCGATGAAAGTCATCACAAGTTACATTCATAAGTTTTACTGAAACTTTGGGTCAAATGTAACTGCGATTTTCTCCCAATATACTTAGAGTTATGGGGTGTTCCACCCATAAAATTAAAGATATATGAGTCTATTTTCCAATGCATTAAACCGTTTGTCAATATGACATTGGAGTAATGAGATATGGGCATTTTTGCGATACTGCGCAAGCTGCTAGGTGACAAGTAGGTGTGTCACCTACTTGCTTAAATGAAAGCCCAAAAATGGGCCATTTCGGGTCGTCCAAAGAGGCCTTTTAAGGGCCTATTTTCTTCATATATTAGACTTAAAATAGAGCATAATAACCAGACATAAGCTCTGCAAAGAATCCTCCCAAAAATTTCCCACAAACCCTAATTGATTTTCTCTCCCTTTCAAGTTCTAATTGGAGGTAAAACCTAGAGTTTGAAGAACCAAGATAGGAGCTGAGTTATCCAACAAATAAGGTGAGTTTACTGCTCTCTTTCATCCAGTTTTTCTTCTGTAAATTCATGGTAAGTCGTTCTATACTTGTAAGAACTCACGGGACGGTGATCGGAAGCCGTGAGTTCGAGTTATTCACTTGTAGCGGACTGTTTTGTGGACTGTTTTGTGTTGCTGTTGGGCTGCGTGTTTTACTACTATTTTGTGGAGTTTTGGACGAGGAAGGGGGTTTATAAACACCATATAAATGTAGGGTGGTTGGCTGGTCGTTCGTCATAACATTTTCGGGTCGTTTGACACTACTACGGTGGTCGTTTTGTGTACGAAGAGATTGGGGTGTGTTGGGCTGTTTTGTAGTATTTGATGGTGTATATAGGGCTGGAAAATGATGTATATATGTTGTTATTGTTCTGTTCTTGTATTGTTGGTGTTATCTTGAATTTGGAGGAAGTAAGGATTATAGGGGAGATGCTGCCCGTTTTAATACAAAATAGGTTTGTCGTTCGTTGTGCGATAGTTGTACCTTTCGTAACTTAACGATAGTATTATTATCATTCTTGTAGATTAAGGTGCGAAGAGGTGAGTTCAACTTGGTGATTGGAAAGATTGTGATAAGGTATGTTAAGGCTAAGCCTTCCTTCATTTTGGCATGATCTCGTAGCTACATGTGTTAGTAATGAGACAAAAAGAGAAGTTCATATTCATGAATTTATTCACACTATTCTAGTCTCATAAGTTACAATATTATTCCTTATCGAGACTCTATATTCAATTTTAGTATTGTCTTCTTCCAGTCAAGAGAGAAGCAAGCCTATATATACAGTATTACAGTATTTTCATTACCATCGAGCTATAATCGATGGGCAGGCCCCTATTGGGCAACCTCTGATCAGATGGAAAGTTATATACCGAGCCTACTGTGGCCGAGCGCCTATGAGCGAGCCCAGCATGGCCGAGATACATAGCCTAGTATGGCCGAGCGCCTATGAGCGAGCCTACTATGGCAGAGCAGTTATATATATACCGAGCCTTATAAGGCCGTACAATTATTTTACTTACTATATTGAAGGAGTTGAGTCAGTATCAGCAGGTAAGTATATCTCCAGATCATCTTTGACTCCCAGTTACTTCCAGTTATTATATTATCAGTTCAGTTTTGATTTTCAGTTATGTTATTGCCTTACATACTCGGTACATTATTTCGTACTGACGTCCCTTTTCCGGGGACGCTGCATTTCATGCATGCAGGTTCAGATAGACGGACGAGTAGATCTCCTCAGTAGGTGTTTCCCGAGTTCAGCCTGATCGGTAAGCTCCATGTCTTTCGGAGTTACCAGGTCTAGAGTGTTGTGTACATCTTATGTATATCTGTATATATGTTATGGGTAGGTCGGGGCCCTATTCCGATCATAGTACATCTATCAGTAGAGGCTTGTAGACATATCCTGTTGGTTAGTGCAGTATGTTGGGTTTGTAGGCCTGGTATGTATATTTGATGGTTTGTCAGCTGTAGTAGCTATGACGGCCTTGTCGGCTTAGCTTTATATTGATGTTTAGTTAGCGCTAGTTTCCATTCAGTTTTATATTTTGCTTTGCAAATTGTCTTGCAAGGTGGCCCCATGGCCAAAGTATGACATTATATGTTCAGAGTCCCTTAGTCGCAATTTGGTACGCCAGGTTAGGTGAGGCACCGGGTGCCTGTCTCGCTCCTAGGTTCGGGGCGTGACATAAATATACAACAGGGGATCTCCCGATGTACCACCTCGTAGTCCCAAAAGTAAATATATGACAGGGGGAGCTCCCGAGGTACCGCCTCGTAGTCCCAAAAGTAAATACACTACTCATAACCTATGGAACAATGAATTTACAACAAGGAATCATACAATTAAAGACTGAATGCTAGATCACGGAAGCAAGTAATTCAACTAAGCATGTTGCACAAATTGCAAGTAAGAGTTAAGATACGTAGACATGTGATACTAGGCTAAAAATGATAACTACACATGATAAGCCAACTCAGTTAAGGAATTTAAAGGAAAACTACTCAGCAAGAACTAAAATTTCCACCTTTATCCCGCGTACGCGCTCATCACCTCGCGTATATGGCATTCACATATCACAAATTGTTACAACAGTAGCAGATCCTAAGGGGATGTTCCCTCACACAAGGATATACAATTCATTTACCTCAAACCAAGCTCAATCAGTCAATGAGAATGGATTTCCCTCGATTTTCTGACTCGGAACACTCCAAATCTAGCCAAAAGCAATTACATACTATAAATACAACTACAAGAAACTAATTTAACTATTAAAACTATGACTTTAGCAAAGAATTGAAAACTCGGCCCAAAAAGTCAACCCAGGCCCATGTCTCGGAATCAGGTAAAAGTCACAAAATACGAACACCCATTCGACCACGAGTCCAGCCATACCATTTTTACCAAAATAGGACACCAAGTCGCCACTCAGATCCCCAACTTAAACTCTCCAAATCCCTAGCCTCAAACTCCCAAATTCCACCTTAAATACAAACAAACTAAGTGGGAAAATCAACGGGGAAATAAGATTATTGATAAAAAATGAGTACAACAGACTTACCTCAAGAAATCCCTCGAAAATTCTCTCAAAATATCGCCAAAACCCGAGCTCAAAATGTTTATAATGAAGAAAAATCGCTAACCCTTGCGTTTAAGTGTTCTGCTAGCACTTCCGCTTTTGCAAAAACTTTACCGCTTATGCAGAAACTTAATCGCTTCTGCGATGTCGCAGAAGCGACTAATCACCAGCATCTGTGGCTTATTTCGCTCCTGTGTCCCCTCACTTCGCTTTTGCGGACTCGCTTCTGCGAGTCACCAAGCCGCTTATGTGGTCCCAGATCCCTTGACCACTTCCGCTTCTGCAGTCCAAAGCCCGCTTCTGCGGACATGCCTCCCAAGCACTCTTCCACTTCTACGATCACTATTCCAAAGAAGCGGAGTCACTTTTGCGACCTTCACGCCGCACCTGCGACCACATGCCATTTCCTCCTGCCCCGCATTTGCCACCAAATGATCGCTTCTGCGGGCTCGCACCTGCGGTCAATCTTGCGCAGGTGCATCTACACTTGAACTGGTGCACTTCAGCCATTCTCACAAGTCCAAATTGATCCGTTAACCATCCGAAAATCACCCGAGGCCCTCGGGACCTCGACCAAATATACCAACCACTCCTAAAACATCATACAAACTTAGTCGAGCCTTTAAATTACATCAAACAACGTTAAAACACGAATTGCACATCGATTCAAGCCTAATGAACTTTAAAACATCAAACTTCTATATCCGATGCTGAAACCTATCAAATTAAGTCCGATTAACCTCAAATTTTGCACACAAGTCATAATTGACATTACATACCCACTCCAACTTCTGGAATCGGACGCTAAAAAGACCAATTCAGCATCCGAACACGATCCTAAGACTAAAATCACCCTATGTAGCTATTGGAACCGTCAAAACTCCATTCCGAAGCCGTCTTAACACAGTTCAACCTATGGCCAATTCCTAAAACTTAAAATCCGAATTTAGGGACTATGTGTCCCATTCCACTCCGAAACCAAGAACAAATCCTCCAGGCAAGTTACGTAACAACAAAATGAAAATAGAGGGAGCAATAATTAGGGGTTCGAGGCTAATACTCTCAAAACGACCAGCCGGGTCGTTACACTATTGCCAACCAATGTCGTTATCCCTAGTCAAACCCTTTGAGCCTCTAGTCTTTCTTATTTGATAACCATGTTACAAGCCTTTACCCAATATGTTATGACCCTCTCTTGGCACACAAACTTTCCTTAACACTCTTGTGAAACAAATGGCTTAAAACATAAGTTTGGAGGGAGAGATGTGAAATTTAAATAAAGGTATCAAGGCACAAAAAGAGAAAAGAAATTATCTCTATGAAAAGAGAAGGCAAGAAAAGAAAAGAACAGAAAGAAAAATGCAAAACGTGAATATGTGGGAGGGTTGATGGATTCAAAAAGAGGTAATGATCCCAAACATTGAGAAATAAAAAAGGAGAAAAAATAATAAAATGATCAGGAAAGAGTGATGTTATGTCTCTCTAGTCCCCAATGAAAAGAAGGTGCCTCTAAGAATTGGCAATTATGAGCCGAGAAATGAAAGTGCGGAGTGCTTAAGGAAAAGTGTAACCACTTACCCATATGGTATCTTACCCTAACCCAAAAGCCTTAATTATATCCCAAAACAAATCCTACTTGATGTCAAACCGAGTGAGCTTACATTTGTGACGATCTACATGAGGGGCAAGCCTATGGTATTGAAGCCGTACTTGTGACATTCTCTTGTGAGAAATGAGTGGGCCTTTCATGAATATTCAGATTGAGTGTTAATTTCTTAAGTGAGCTGGGCAAATGGAACGTAGAGGAGGAAGAGTTTGGAGTCCACCATGACATACATGATAGAACAAGAGTCCTTGATAAGTAAAGTCAATTCTTGAAGCACAAACGTCACATTAGAACTATATGTGCATGAATATTTGACTTGTCGCCTTATTGATAATGCATGAGTAGTGTGGGTAATTATTGGTCCCAACTTATGTGTGGATGGCTCACATTTGACTCGCTGAACT
Source organism: Nicotiana tomentosiformis (assembly GCF_000390325.3). Taxonomy (NCBI): domain Eukaryota; kingdom Viridiplantae; phylum Streptophyta; class Magnoliopsida; order Solanales; family Solanaceae; genus Nicotiana; species Nicotiana tomentosiformis. The sequence continues at coordinate 44,432,905 of NC_090822.1, forward strand.
CTAGGAGGTGGGGACTAATTTATTTGCTTGAGGACAAGCAAAGACTTAAGTTTGGGGGAGTTGATAAGTGGGGATTTTGACTACTTATTAGCACCTTTTTTGCTTTTATTTTAGTCTGAAAGTATTGATTTATATTCTCGAAAGTAATGAAATTATGCAAATTGCAGGAATGTTGGAAGTTTGGTCTCCCATGATGAAATCCGACTCAAAAAAGAGTGTTTCGAATCACAAGGCAATAAAGAGCGCATAAGAAAATAAGTGCGGTCTACAGAAGGATTTATGTGGCCGCAGAAGAAAGTGCGGACTGCAGAATTCCATCTGCGGCCGCAAAACCAAGCTAAAGAACCCAACAGGATTTTGACAAAGTGCGGACTGCAGAATTCTGGTCGCGATCGCGTAGCCTGTTTTGTGACTGATCAATTTCCTTCTTTGCGTTCGCAGTGAGAGCTCCGAGATCATGAACGTATGGGTTTTACTTCTTCACGTTCACACTCCTTTTTCCACATTCGCGTAGAGCTTCTGGTGGGACAGTGTGATGTCTTCTACACGATCGCATTCCTATTCTCGCGATCGCGTAGTGTATTTTTTCTGGGCAGCAGAGTTTCTTTTACGCGATCACATTATTTCTTCCGTGATCGCGATGTGTAAATCGCTGGGCAGCAAAATATATTTTCCAAAATCATGGGTTTTGTCAATTTTTCATCTTCTGAGCTAGAGACCTCATATTTGAGCGATTTTTGAGGGGTTTTTCACGTTGTTGTTTGGGATTTGAGCCGTCCAGAGATTGTTTCACTCAAGAAGGTCATTTTAGAGTACCTGTCTGGCTTCTTTGAGGTAAGTATCTTGCCTAACTCTGTGGGGGTGGGGAGAGGGGTGGGGGGAAATACCCCTTAGGATTGGAGTCTTAGTTGCTAATTATGTCATGTGAAGGCGTGTACGCGAGGTGACGAGTACATGCTCGGGCTTATTTGTTGATATTTGACCATTTAGGGCTCTTAGTTCTTATGCCCATTAAATATGAAGTTGTTTTGTCATGTTAAATTTCACATTTACTAAATTCACCCTTACATGTATTATTTGGAATTAATTGCTTCATGTTTTACCCTTATTGCTGATTAAACTCTTATGTGCCTTAACTGAAGTTGTTGCCTCTTTTATTGCCATGCTATCCTTTTCGTAATTATGTATCCTTGATTGAATTTGTTGTATCTCTTCCGTAATTGCTAAACCCTAAATAAAGTTTTGTTATCCTTCATTATTGCTGACTTATCCTTCTTTGGAATCATTGATTCATGTCATCCCTCTTATCGTTGAATTGTACTTTTGTGGAATCATTGCTACACATTATCTCTTCCTTGTTGAGATATTCTTGTTGAGACCATTATACCCTGTTGTGTCTTTCCTTGTGAGCTCGTTCTTCCGTTTCATTGTGTTTTGAAGTTCCTGAGTTGATTTAGTTACCATATTCTCGTGTTATTGTCGTTGATGCTGTTCTATTCAGTGTTGTTGAGCCGAGGGCTATGCGTGATTGTGATATTGATACTGTTTTGGGGAAATGTTATGGCATGTGGGCACATATTGTGAAAGTCATTTATTTGAGTTGTTATGTTTTGACATACGTGTTATTGTTGAGATAATTGTTATGTTGTTTGCACGAGGTTTCTGCCGTGCCGTTGTTATTGTGTTTGCATGAGGTTTCTGCCGTGCTGTTGTTATTGTGTTGCACGCGGTTTCTGTCGTGCTGTTGTTATTATTGATACGCATGCGGTGGTATAAGGCCTGGGTGTTGAAACGTATGCGGTGAGATAAGGTGGACTTAAAACGCGTGGCTAGTATGGGAACTACTAAAATCCATGCGGTGTGATAAGGTGGGCTAAAATGCGGGATGTTATTTAGGAAAAATGATTTTTAAAAATTAAATATAAAGGCTCCAGCGGTGATATAAGAAAAGTTTGTGATTCATTTTATGATTGACACTACGAGGCGGTACCTCGGTAGGGCTCTTGTTGTTATTTTCCCATTCTTTTGTACTTGTCTTTGATTGTTGTCTCCTTAGCATATTATTAATTGTCTTCCTCCGTGTTACACTATTTGCTTAGTTCTATGTAGCTAATCTTGTTGTGCTAGTCGTTGCTTCAAACATCATTTCTGCCTTTATTACACTGTACATGGCGTGGTGATCGTTTCTTATGTGACATTCATTGTCTCTACTCTTATTTGTTGACTTGAATTGTGGTAGAACACTTGCACAAGCATACACGTAGTTAAATCACCCATATCCGTTTAAGAAGATGAATCCTGATGTCATTGACCATTATACGTACTCTTGTCTACTTGTCTTCTATGTGAGGATTGTTCTATTGGCATGTGAGTCATCCGTGCGGTTATGAGTTGTAATGTGGGCACAAGATGCCAAATTATTAGGGTTCATGAATTGGGACCCGTGAGTTGTGATTATGAGGTTCGCTTCCTCGTGGAAATGCTTGAACAGATATGGTGTGAAAGCGGTTGCTCTTATTGAGTTGTTGCTGGTTTTCCTTTATTTGGTTTCACCGGGCTTAGACTGTGATCAACTTACTCTACAACATTATTACCTAACTGCTTCCTGTTAAATATAGATGTTACTAGTGTACCATTGCAAGTATTGTTTTGTATTCTGTATAGTGCTTAGCTTTATATTAATATTGTTTCTCTATTAGTTCACCTTCACACTTGTTCAAGTTGTTTAGTCCGGTATTTGTCTTGACTGTCCCTCATTACTACTTGACGAGCTCGAAACACACACTTCAATTATGCTCGCTAGTAAAATATATTATAGTATAATATCGTATCCACATGGATTGGATTTAAATAGTATTCTTGTAGTTTCTGGATTGATTGCTATCCAAGATTATCAACAATTGAGATTTCTAACTATAATTAACTAAGAATCTAAAACTATTGACTAATGACAATCGCAACAAAGGTAAGCAATAAAGTTATCAATAGGAGAAAATAGGAGTTGATAGGATAGGGGCAAGTAATTGTTTGGGATCTAACTCTAGGTAATTCACTTCTATTATTTAAGTGAGTCTCTCGAATTCACTCAATTGTTAGTTCAAACGTTCAACAAAAACTCCTCTCTCGATTAAGTCTTAACCTCACAAGATGAACCAGTTTAAGCATGTGAAGATATGCAAGAATGCATGGGGGATTGGTCTTTAGGAGAACCTCTCTCGATTATACTCCTAACTATGTTTAATCAATGATTCAACTAGCCTCTTTTGATTACTAAGAAGAATTAATGAACTCAACCAACAATATAATGCAAAGATATCATAAGTTATGCCTCTCTCGATTACATGAACACGTGAATATAAATGCAACAATTAAATCATCCAAAAAAAGCTTCAATACATAAAACTAGAGTTATAATCCACAAACAATCATCGATACACCAAATCCATCAAACCCAAAAGAGAATTACTCCATACATATGGAGTAATTTATCACAAATAAAATTAGAGTATAGGAAAACATAAATTCAATCCAAACTTGGGTCTTGATTGAGGGAGGAATGATGAAATCCTTGTGCTCGTGTTCTTCCAACTCATCCTTAGCTTCCTTAGGTCGCATATGTGTCAAAAGTCAAGAAAATAATATTTTTCCATGTATTTATACCAAGTAGGGTCGGGCCCAAATAAAACCACCTTCTCCTAGCCAAAATAAGAAAATAACTCTGTAAATAATGCACAGGCGCGCCGCATGGGGCGACACACCATGCGAGATATTAGTGGGGAAATCTAGAGAGCGAATTTCTAACAAACAACAGAGGATTGCACAAGTGCGGAACCCCACGCGCCGCGGCTGTGGGGAATTCTCAGAGTACGAACCAAACCTCAATTTTTGACGTCCAGACTTAGTCCTCGACCCCCGAACACGATCCCGGCTTAATCCTTTGGGCTTTTACTCAGACCTCAAAGCTCCAAATAGCTCGAATTCATTCCATAACATCTACATAGCTCGGAATCACTCCTACATGGTATTAAACACACAATAATTGCAAAACACTATCAATTAAAGCATAAATGCAAATAAAGTGCAGTGAATTAGAGTGCAATAAGAGAGTAAAATATGGGATTATAGCCTACCATCAACACCCCACACTTAAACCATTGCTTGTCCTTGATCAATAAAACTACACTTCATATAAACACGACATTTTTCAACAACTCTCATAAATCATCATACCAAGAATATTTAAAACAAAATAAGCACAATATCGTAACATCCTAGCCTCAAAATTTGACTCAAAAGCACCATGCATTTTTATAACCCGCTCACTTACTCTAACACAGATGTAAATGACATTACCTTTTCTTCATGAATTAAGTGCCCTCACACAATAATAAAGAGTAGTTAAAAACATAATGAAATTTAAGAACAATGGGGAACTCAAGATAGAAATAATTTACTCACTCTCAGAAGTAACATTCATATGCCACAAAAGACGTACCATAGGCTTGCCCGTAGTGTACTACTCTACTAATTTGAGCTCATTCGGTCAAGGATCAAGTAGGACTTTATTGGTTGTAATGTAGGCTGCGGGATGGATAGGATATATTTAGATATAAGAGTGACTACACCTACCTAAACACTTTAATACTTACAATTAGCCATTAGAAACTCCTCACTTATGTCAAACCAAAACTCTACCTTCACATCAATATACATTAACTCCCTAGTTATTTAAGCTCAATTACATCAAGTTACCACTATCAAGGAATATTTTTCACAATCATACACTTATTTTTTCTTTCTTTTTCAATTCAAGTGGCTCTTAGTTTTTCCAAAACATTGCACTTTTCTCCTTATTTCAATAGTTCCACTCAAAAGTAAAACCAATCACCCCACACTTCAACTTTTACAAAGTTCGTAACAAATTCAAGTGCTCACGAGATGTACAAGGTTCAAATAGTTGATCAATTCAACAAAATGGGTAAGGCTTGTAATGTGGTTGCCAAAGAAAAAGGATTATACGCTCAAAGGGTTTAACTACAATACATAACAATTAGGTGGGCAAAAGCATATAACTGGCTCAACAAAGAAACTCCTAAATCACTTCCAAGACTGAATAAAACTACTATTTCGCTTTGCAAACGCACGGGGCAAGTTCTAGACATCAAATGCAATGCACATGTCACACCTCGAACTTGGGGGGAGAGACCGGCACCCGGTGCCTTACCTAACCTAGCGTACCAACTTGCGACTAAGGGACTCTGAACATATAATGTCATAATTTGGCCATGGGGCCACATTACAAGACAATTTGGAAGCAAAACATAAAACTGAACGGAAACTAGCGGTGACTAAACATCAATATAAAGCTGGGGCGACAAGGCCGTCATAACTACTACAGCTAAAAAACCAACAAAATATACATACCAGGCCTACAAGCCCAACATATTGCACTAACTGACATGATATGTCTACAAGCCAATACTGATGGATGTACTGTGATCAGAATAGGGCCCTGACCTACCCATATATATATATATATATATATATATATATATATATATATATATATATATATATATATATATATATATATATATATATATACAGAAGATGTACACAAAAACCTAGACCCGGTAACTCCGAAGGATGTGGAGCTTACCGATCAGGCTGAACTCGGGCAACACCTACTGAGGAGGTACACCTATCTTTCTATCAGAACCTGCACGCATGAAATGCAGCGTCCCTAGAAAAGGGACGTCTGTACAAAATAATGTACAGAGTATGTAAGACAATAAAATAACTTAAAGCTGAAACTGAACTTATAATATAACAACTGAAAGTAACTGGGAGTCAAAGATGATCTGGAGATATACTTACCTGCTGAAACTAACTTAACTCCTTCAATATAGTAAGTAAAATAAATGTCTGGCTCTATAAGGCTCGGTACGTGTAATTGCTCGGCCATAGTAGGCTCTCTCATAGGCGCTCAACCATAATAGGCTAGGTATCTCAGCCATTTTGGGCTCACTCATAGGCGCTCAGCCACAGTAGGCTTGGTATATAACTTACCATCTGATCAGAGGTTTCCCAATAGGGGCCTGCCACCGATTATAGCTCGATGGTGGTGAAAATACTGTAATACTGTATATATATAGACCCTATGCTCTCTTGACTGGAAGAAAACAATACTCAATTGAATATAAAGTCCCGATAAGGGAGAATACTGTAACTTATGAGACTAGGATAATGTATATAAATTCGGGAGTATGGACTTCTCTTTATGCCTCGTTATCAAACACATGTAGTTACTAGATCACGCCAAAATGAAGGAAGGGGTTAACATTAACATACATTGTCACAATCTTTCCAATCACCTAGTTTAACTCACCTCTTTTCACCTTAATCTACAACAACAATAATAATACTATCATTAGTTACGAAAGGTACAACTATCGCATAACGAACGACAGGCTTATTTTGTATTAAAACGGGCAACATCTCCCCTATAATCCTTACTTCCTCCATATTCAAGATAACACCAACAACACATGAACACAATGATAACAACATATATACATTATTATTCAACCTTATATACACCACAAAATACTAAAAAACAACCCAACACACCCCAATCTCTTCATACACAAAACGACCACCATAGTGGTGTCAAACGGCCGAAACCGTTACGACGAACGACCAGCCCACTACCAAAAATTTATGTGGTGTTTCTCCACACCATTTCTCCTCCAAAACACAACAAAACAGTAGTAAAACACACAGTGCAACAGCAACACAAAACAGTCCGCTACAAGTGAATAACTTGAACTCACGGCTTCCGATCACAGTCTCGTGAGTTCTTACAAATATAGAATGACTTACCATGCATTTATAGAAGACACCAATGGATGAAAGAGAGTAGTAAACTTAACTTATTTGTTGGATAACTCAGATCCTATCTTTGTTCTTCAAACTCTAGGTTTTACCTCCAATTAGAACTTGAAAGGGAGAGAGAATCAATTAGGGTTTTGTGGGCAATTCTTGGGAGGAATTTTGCAGAGATTATGTCTGGTTATTATGCCCAATTATAAGTATAATATATGAAGGAAATAATCCTTTAAAAGTCCTCTTTGGAAGACCCGAACTGGCCCATTTTCCGACTCTCATTTAAGCTAGTAGGTGACACACCTGCTTGTCACCTAGCAGCATGCACAGTCTCAAAAAATGCATACATCTCTCTACTATAATGTCATATTAACAAACGATTCAATGCGTTAAAATCTAGACTCATAGATATTCAATTTTATGGGTTGAACACCCCATAACTCTAAGTATATTGGGAGAAAATTGCAGTTACATTTGACCCAAAGTTTCAGTAAAACTTATGAACATAACTTGTGATGACTTTCATCGACTTTTGTTCCACAACTCACTTGACTTCAAAATATAACACACGACTATCATACGACTAACATAACTCATAACATAGCCTCCTTATCATGTTAAGAATCCTAGTCTCACCCCAAAAGTACATGTTATAACATTTCCAACTTGTCAACTTTCGACGAAACATTATTTCTTCAATTCCTTTAGATTCTGAACCTTCCAACCCTCTTTGTACTTGTTATTCATGATCTTCAATATTTGTAACCAAGGTAACATGAATAACTTACTTTATATACTTTTAAAGATGATCTCATTTTGGGTCCTACATTAGTTTGCTTACGACACACTTTTACGTACGAAAATATAGGGTGTAACATCATTCCCCCCTTGGGAACATTCATCCTCGAATATTTACTCTTAGAGACTTTGAAAATGTTTGCAGTGTCTCCTCCATATACTAGGCTAAAATCAACCTGCACGCAGCAAGAAAACATACTATGCATGCCACACATCGACAATGTCTATAAATAGCAACACTTTGCCTCACATAGCCGTAAATCATAAATACTGAAAGTCCAAAAAATAAGAGCTGACCTGATGACCTACTAGCCTGAATAGAGCTGTGCTGTAGCATCCCATCTCGAGCCATATCTTCAGTTAGAAATAGGTGGGAGTATTTAGACTTCATTCTTCCTCCACTTCGAACGTCATCTCTTTCACGTTCTTGCTTCTCCATAAAATTTTCACGGAGGCTAGCTCCTTATTTCGTAGCTTGTGGATTTATCGGTCTAGGATGGCAACTGGAACTTCCTCGTATGACAAGTCATCCGTAATATATACATCACCAGTGGGCACCACTCGGGTAGGATCGCTAATGCACTTCCATAGCATAGATACGTGAAAAACCGGATGGACAGACTCCAATTCTGAGGGCAATTCTAACTCATAAGCTACTTGGACCACTCTCCGAATAATCCTATAAGGACCAATATACCAAGGGCTAAGCTTTCCTTTCTTGCCAAACCTCATCATCCCGAACTCTAAGTCTCATCACCGCACGTCAGAATATGACTTATGATGACTCTGAGCTGTTAATAGTCGCTCCCGGATAAGCTTTACTTTCTCTACATTCTGCTGAACCAGGTCTGGCCCATGTAACCCAAATTCTCCAACATCAAACCACCCTATAGGAGATCTACACTTACGCCCATACAAAGCCTAGTACAGAGCCATCTGGATATTGGAGTGGTAACTGTTATTATATGCAAACTCGATAAGAAGTAGATGTTCATCCCAACTTCTTTGAAAATCCAACACACAAGCTCGTAACATATCCTCGAGCATCTGAATTGTGCACTCAGCTTGTCCATTACTCTGTGGATGAAAAGTTGTGCTGAGATTCACCTGAGTCCCTAAACCTCTCTGAAATGACCTCTAAAAATGTGCTGTAAACTGGGCCCCACAGTCAGATATAATAGACACTGGTGCTCCGTGTAGCCGTACTATCTCCTTAATATATAACTTCGCATAATCTTCAGCTGTATATGTAGATCTGACTGGTAGGAAATGGGCTGATTTCGTGAGCCTATCGACTATCACCCATATACAATCAAACTTACGATGAGAACGAGACAAACCTATGATGAAGTCCATGTTTATTGCCTCACATTTCTACTTCGGGATCTCTATAGTCTGCATTAGCCCTTCGGGCTTCTGATATTCTACCTTCACCTGCTGGCAACTAGGACACTGGGCGACAAACTCAGCAATGTTCTTCTTCATATCGTTCCACCAGTACACATCCTTAATGTCATGATACATCTTCATCGACCTTGGATGAATGGAGTACCACGAATAATGTGCCTCTAACATAATCCTGTCTCGTAGCCCTGCTATATCTGGAACACACAGACGACCCCTATATCTGAGAACCCCATCTCCCTTGAGCTCTAATAACAGCTTCTTCTGCTGCGGAACTCGTTCCCTCAACTCGACCGACTCTGGGTCCTTGTACTGCCTTTCCTTGACTTTAGCTATGAGAGATGATTTTGTAGTGTTTTGGAGTACAAATCCACCATCATCAGAATCTAATAACCGAACCCCCAAACAAGCCAATTGATGAATCTCTCTAGCTAATTGTCTTTTCTCGGCCTCTACATGTGCTAAGCTACCCATAGATTGGTGACTTAAGGCATCTGCTACAACATTAGCTTTCCCTGGATGGATGGTAGAGAATGTTAACATCATAATCTTTCAATAACTCTAGCCATCACCTCTGTCGCAAATTCAACTCTTTTTTTATGAAGATATATTGCAGGCTTTTATGATCTATAAATACATCAACATGAACACCATATAAATAATGCTGCCATATCTTAAGTGCATATACAACCGCAGCTAATTCGAGGTCGTGGGTCGGATAATTCCTCTCGTGCTTCCTCAACTGCCTTGAAGCATATGCAATCACCTTCCCATATTGCATTAGGACACATCCTAACCCGACACCTGAGGCATCACAATACACGACATAACCCTCTAAACCCTCTGGAAGTGTTAGAACTCGCGCTGAGCTCAACCTGTTCTTAAGCTCTTGTAAACTCCGCTCGCAAGCCTCTGTCCACTGAAACTTAGTTTCTTTCTACGTCAACTTTGTCAATGGTGCCGAAAGGCAAGAAAAACCCTCTACGAACCTCCGGTAGTATCCTGCTAAGCCTAGAAAGCTACAAACCTCTGTCGGAGTGGTAGGTCTAGGCTAGGATTTCATGGCCTCAATCTTCTGAATGTCTACCTTTATACCTTCATCGGATACAATATGCCCCAAGAATGCTACAAACTTCAACCAGAACTCACATTTGGAAAACTTAGCATATAACTTATGATCACGAAGGTTTTCGAGTATTGCTCGTAGGTGGTCCGCATGATCCTCCTCTGAACGTGAATATACCAGAATATCATCAATAAATGCTATCACGAACATATCTAAAAATGGCCGGAATAGGCTATTCATCAAGTCCATAAATACAGCGGGTGCATTCGTCAACCCGAAGGACATGACAAGGAACTCGAAGTGGCCATATCAGGACCTAAAGGCTGTCTTCGGAATATCTTACTCCCGAACTCTGACCTAGTGGTATCCTGATCTCCAATCTATCTTTGAAAAGAATCTAGCCTCCTGCAACTGATCAAACAAGTCATCAATCCTTGGAAGTGGATACTTATTCTTAATAGTTACTTTGTTCAGCTGCCTATAATCGATACATATCCTCAGTGAGCCGTCTTTCTTCCGCACAAACAGTATTTGTGTAACCTAAGGTGAGGTACTGGGTCTGATTAAACCTTTCTCCAGCAAATTTTTTAACTGCTCCTTCAACTCCTTCAATTCGGCAGGTACCATTCTATATGGAGAGATGGATATTGGTTGAGTTCCCGAAAGCAAATCGATGCTAAAATTAATTTCTCGCTCTAGAGGAATACCTGGAAGCTCATCTAGAAACACATCTGTGTACTCTTTGACTACGCGAATAGACTGAAGTGTAGGTATCTCATTATCTGCATCTTTAACTCGCACAATAGGATAAATGCACCCTTTTGCGACCATTTTCCTCACCTTCAGATAGGAAATAAACCTATCTCTGGGTTTTGCTGTATTACCTACCCATTCAAGGACTGGCTCACTCGAAAAATGAAATCTGACTGCCCTTGCTCGACAATTAACTATGGCATAGGAAGTTGCCAACCAGTCCATGACCATGATATCATCAAAATACATCATCTCTAGCTCAACTAGGTCGGCTGAAGTCTGACGACTACAAATTGTCACCGTACAACCTCGGTAAACCCGTCCAGCAATAATTGGTTCTCCGACCGGTGTAGATACCGCAAAAGGATCACTTAGTATTTTAGGCACTATACCAAACTTCCTCACGACAAATGGGGTAATATACGATAAAGTAGTTCCTGGATCTATCCAGGCATAAGCATCGTGAGAGAAAATGATCGATAGACATGTCATAACGACTAGTGAAGACTCCTCGTCCTGTCAACCCGCTAAAGCATAGATTCGGTTCTGATTACCACCTAAACTGGAACCTCTACCTCTACCTCGACCTCTACCAGCCGAAGACTGAGACTCGCACCTTGAAGGATGCACGAACATAGATGATCCTATTGCTGAACTCGCTGGTTGTGCCATACCCTAGAATCTCTATTTAGGAAATCTCGCATCATATGCCCCGGACCCCCACATGTATAACAAGCATCATTGGCCCAAGTGTCCTCTACCACATATGTCACACCATGGTGGAAATGGCCATGTTTGTCCTGACCCTCAGTGTCGCTACAAACCCGATGCCCGTGAGCTCTCACCTGGTCCTGACTGAGTATAGCGGTCATACCTGTAACCCTATAACTGAGGTGGCGGAGGCCTAGGTGGCCGTCCGAAGTACTTGGGCCGATAACTACCCTGAGACTGCTCCTGATACCTAGGAAATCTCATCCTCTTACACTGCCCTTCCTTAGTCCTCTATGTACCCTGCTGCTGATGCCTACCCCTTTCTATATTCTGGGCGAATGCCTTAATTCAGGAGATATCCATACTATCCTGCAGTGCAGCGGTGGAACATGCCTCGGTAAACTATGGGGCCAACCCTGCTATAAACCTGTGGATCCTGTCCAGCATAGTAATAACTATGGATGGTGCATATCTGGCCAATGAGTCAAAAAAGAGACTATACTCTCGAACACTGATATTGCCCTGCTTGAGGGCAAGAAACTAATCGACTCAAGCCTGTCCTATCTCTTGCGGTAAGTACTGGTCAAGGAAGGCATCTGAAAAATTATCCCAAATGGCTGGAGGTGCATCACGTCCCCTGGACCTCTCTCATCCCTCGTACCATAGGATGGCTATATCTTGGAGTCGAAAAGCTGCTAGCTCAACTGCCTCTTTCTCCGTGGCATGCATAACCCGAAAGATCCTGTGAAGTTGATCTATGAAATTCTGTGGGTCCTCCCTCTGATCTATCCCCGTGAACTCTGGGGGACTCAAAGCAATAAACTCTCGGACCCTTAAACTCCCAGACCCCTCAGAAGATCTTGCCCTAGCTGATGCCCTAGCTTGTAATGGCTGAGTAGGGGTTTCGCCCTGGGCCTCAGACTAGGCCCCATCTACTGGGGGTACCGTGCTGGTCCCCTCTCCTGTTGTTGTATCTCTCATCTGGCTAGCTGTAGACTTCCTAGTCACCTTCATCTGTGTATGCAAACACCAGCACATAAGTTTAACTCAAATTTGCAATAACTCAGTTCTACAGCACGATTTAGATTTGGAAGAAGGGTAACCAACTCCTAAATGCCCTGTAGTTCCCTGCTTATATAATGTGGTACACAATACATCAATAATCAAGACCCTACTTGACATGGCTTGTAGACTCCCTAGGATAGAACTGCTCTGATACGAAGTTTGTCATGCCCCGAACCTGGGGGGCGAGACCGGCACCCAGTGCCTCACCAAACCTAGCGTACCATCTTGCGACTAAGGGACTATGAACATATAATGTCATAATTTGGCCATGGGGCCACATTGTTAGATAATTCGCGAAGCAAAATATAAAACTGAACGGAAACTAGCACTGACTAAGCATTAATATAAAGCTGGGGCGACAATGCCATCATAACTACTACAACTGACAAACCAACAAAATATACATGCCAGGCCTACAAGCCCAACATACTGCACTAACTGGCAGGATATGTTTACAAGCCTCTACTGATGGATGTACTTTGATCGGAACAGGGCCCCGACTTACCCATAACATATATATATATATATATATATATATATATACAGAAGATGCACATAAAAACCTAGACCCGGCAACTCCGAAGGACGTGGAGATTACCATTCAGGCTTTACTCGGGCAACACCTACTGAGGAGGTCTACCCGTATGTCTATCTGAACCTACACGCTTGAAATGCAGCGTCCCCAAAAAATGGACGTTAGTACGAAATAATGTACCGAGTATGTAAGACAATAAAATAACTTAAAGCTGAAACTGAACTGATAATACAATAACAGAAAGTAACTGGGAGTCAAAGATGATCTGGAGATATACTTACCTGCTGATACTAACTCAACTCTTTCAATATAGTAAGTAAAATAAATGTCCGGCCCTATAAGGATCGATACGTGTAACTGCTCGGCCATAGTAGACTCGCTCATAGGTGCTCGACCATACTAGGCTAGGTATCTCGGCCATTATGGGCTCTCTCATAGGCGCTCGGCCATAGTAGGCTTAGTATATAACTTACCATCTGATCAGAGGTTGCCCAATAGGGGCCTGCCCACCGATTATAACTCGATGGTGGTGAAAATACTGTAATATTGTATATATATAGGCCCTCTGCTCTCTTGACTGGACGATGACAATACTCGATTGAATATAAAGTCCTGATAAGGGAGAATACTGTAACTTATGCGACTAGGATAATGTATATAAATTTGGGAGTATGGACTTCTCTTTATGCCTCGTTATCAAACACATGTAGTTACGAGATCATGCCAAAATAAAGGAAGGGGTTAGCCTTAACATACCTTATCACAATCTTTCCAATCACCAAGTTGAACTCGCCTCTTCGCACCTTAATCTATAACAACGATAATAATACTATCATTAAGTTACGAAAGGTACAACTATCGCATAACGAATAACAAGCTTATTTTGTGTTAAAACGGGCAGAATCTCCCCTATAATCCTTACTTCCTACAAATTTAAGATAACACCAATAACACAAGAACACAATGATAATAACATGTATACATTATTTTCCAACGTTATATACACCACAAAATATTATAAAACAGGCCAACACACCCCAATCTCTTCATACACAAAACGACCACTGTAGTAGTGTCAAACAGCCCGAAAATGTTATGACGAACGACCAACACACTACCATGCATTTATGTGGTGTTTATACACACTATTACTCCTCCAAAACAGCACAAAACAGTAGTAAAACACGCATCCCAACAGCAACACAAAATAGTCCGCTACAAGTGAATAACTCGAACTCACGGCTTCCGATCACTGTCCCGTGAGTTCTTGCAAATATAGAACGACTTACCATGAATTTATAGCAGAAAAAAATGGATGAAAGAGAGCAGTAAACTTAACTTATTTGTTGGAAAACTCAGCTCCTATCTTGGTTCTTCAAACTCTAGGTTTTACCGCCAATTAGAACTTGAAAGGGAGAGAAAATCAATTAGGGTTTGTGGGCAATTTTTGGGAGGAGTTTTACAGAGATTATGTCTGGTTATTATGCCCTATTATCAGTCTAATATATAAAGGAAATAGGCCTTTACAAGGCCTCTTCGGACTCTCATTTAAGCAAGTAGGTGACACACCTACTTGTCACCTAGCAACATGCATAGTCTCAGAAAAATGCATATATCTCTCTACTACGATGTCGTATTAACAAACGGTTTAATGTGTTAGAAACTAGACTCATATATCTTCAATTTGATGGGTATAACACCCCATAACTCTAAGTATATTGGGAGAAATTGCAGTTACATTTGACCCAAAGTTTCAGTAAAACTTATGAACGTAACTTGTGATGACTTTCATCGACTTTTGTTCCACAACTCGCTTGACTTTAAAACATAACACACGACTATCATAAGACTAACATAACTCATAACATAACCTCCTTATCATGTTAAGCACCCTAGTGTCACCCCAAAAGTACATGTTATAACATTCTCAACTTGTCGACTTTCGACAAAACATTATTTCTTCAATTCCTTTAGCTTCTGAACCTTCCAACCCTCTTTGTACTTGTTGTTCATGATCTTCAATATTTTTAACCTCCGAGGTAACATGATTAACTTACTTTATATAGTTTCAAAGATGATATCATTTTGGTTCCTACGTTAGTTTGCTTATGACAAACTTTTACGTCCGTAAATATAGGGTGTAACAACACAGAATAACACAAAACCTCACATGCATATGGCACATAACTCACTAAAGATTTGACTATCAAGACACTCTAGTCAGATAAGTTAAGTAAAGTTAAGATCATACAATTTAAGGTACTTATACAAGAGTCAAAAACTGAGCCTAAGCGTCATACTAAAGCACTCACACTAGTCTCAAGGTATAATAAAGTAAAGAGATATTGTCATCAATTCAAATCATAGCACAAAGTTTACTACTCCTAACAAAATAAAAACTAACTACACCCAAATCAAACAAAACCCTTGAAAAAGAATCGTGGCACAAAGAAAAACCAAGGGAGAATTAATACACTACCTACAAGAGCAAATCATTTTGTGTTTTTTCATTTGACTTTAATCCCTCAAGAAACCTGTCGATAATATCCATCATCGAGAATTTTTATGGTTTTTAAAATTTTCCAACTACTACAACTAACAAAACTAACACATATACAAACAACATATCCCCTAACCCACACTTTATGTTGTGGCATGTCCCCATGACACACAATTAAAAAGCATAAGGTAAAGGAAACTTTTTTGAACATCTAGTCGGGGTCTGAGTCGAAGTCGGGCTCCATTCCCTGCCTTTGAACTAATGCGCATATCCATGCAGATAGCTTCTTCTCAGCCATCTTGGGGTACAGCCCACACTTGTCTTTCTCTCTCACCGCATCCTTCTCTTTTGAGCCCTTCAGTTTCCACTCAACACTCGCAGTTGGTTTGTCCTTTTGTGCCCCCTTTGCTACATTCATCTCAAAGGTTACAGTCCCCTCACCCACTCTAAGCATGAGTTTCCTCTCGTGTATATCCAATATTGCTCTACCCGTTGCTAAAAATGGTCTTCCTAGGATAAGGAGGACCTCCTTGTTTTTCTCCATATTCACCACTATAAAGTCAACAGGAAATACGAACTTATCCACCCGAACTAACACATATTCCACTATCCCCTCGGGTGTTATAGTCATTTGGTCTGCCAGCTATAAAGATATTGGGACCGACCTTATCTCTCCAATATCCTTCTCAAGTTTCCTGTAAATAGATAGAGGCATTAAGTTAATTGAGGCACAAGAATCACATAAAGACTTATCAAAATTTATAGTTCCTAATGAGCAAGGTATAGTAAAACTCCCTGGATCTCCACACTTTTATGGGAGTTTGTTTTGCAATATCGCGCTGTAATGCTTTGTGAGCTTCACCATTGAGGTCTCTTCTATATTCCTCTTCTTTGTAGGGATCTCCTTCAAAAATTTAGCATAAGCAGGCATTTGTGAGAGCACTTTTGTGAATGGTAAGTTTATATGAACCTATTTCAGCAAATCTAGAAATATCCCAAACTGCTTGTCCAGCTTTTCTCTATATAGCTTTTGGGGGAAAGGTAAAGCATGCATATGCTTGCTCTCATCATGTTCCTCCCTTATTCTTTTATCAACTTTTATCTGGCCCTTCTTCTATTTCTAAACGTCATTCTTCAGCTGCTTCCCACTTTCTTTTTCAAGTTTTATATCTTTTTGGATTGGGGTGAGATCCTTCAACACTTGCCCACTTCTCAAGGTTTCAACATTCATTGTTTTTTTGGGATTTCTCTCAGTATCAGCTGGGAGAGTTTCTGGAGCCCTCTCGGATAATATTATTGCAATCTGTCCCACTTGTCTATCCAGGTTTTGAAAAGATGTACCTAGTTCTTTGATAGCTGCTCCATGAACGTCCAACCTCTCATCTGTCTTGATAATGAAGGACTTCATTAGATCCTCTAGACCAGGTTGAATGGGTTGTTGAGGATGAAATTTTTGCCTCTGCTGATTTTTGTATGCTGGAGCTCCTTGTCCCTGGGGTCTAGAGTTATTTTGTTGCCAAGCATTCACAGTACCTCTAGGTGAACTCCGTGAAAAACCGGGGTGCCTTGGACCCATTGCATTGAAATTGTAATTTCCCACAACATTTACTTCCTCCATTGAGGCTTGGCATTCGTGAATAGGGTGTCATCTTCCACATATATCATAAGCTGCATGAGGCTCATTTTGAATCGAGGCTAAGGTCAACGTTTATATTTCTTTAGTCATAGCATCAAGTTGTACCTGCACAGATGTATTAGCATTAACTTGGTGAACAACAGTCGATCTTCTACTTTCGGCACTCTCAGAGGGCCACTGATTTGCATCATCAGACAACTCATCAAGAATTGTAACAATCTCCTCTAGAGTCTTCTTCATCAACGGGCCTCCAGCTGCATTACTCAATGTTCTACGTGAGGCCGGTGTCTATCCATCCCAAAAGTCCTGGAGTTGCATCCAGAGGTCAATTCCACTATGTTGACACTTTCTAACAATCTCCTTAAACCTCTCCCATGCCTTAAACACAGTCTCATTCTCTTTCTGGCAGAAGTTATGGATTTCCCTTCTAAACTTGCCCATTTTAGCTTAGGAGAAATATTTATCATGGAATTTTCTGGTCATGTCCTCCCATGTTCTAATCGATTTCGTGGGTAAGCTTCGAAGCCACTGCTTTGCATCATCTTTGAGTGTGAAGAGGAATCCCCTTAAGTACACTGCATCTTGTGACATACCATTGTATTTAAAAGTGTTCATAATCTCCTCGAAGTCAATTAGACATGTGTTTGGATCTTTGTTTGGCTTTCCTCTAAAGACACAACAATTCTGAAGGGTTTGAAGCAACCCTTTCTTCAACTCGAAATTTATTGCTGCAATTGGAGGTGGTCTAACACTTGCTAAACCTTGATTGTAGACCGGTCTAGCATAATCACCAAGCAGTCTCCCAGGCCCGAGAGCTATATTTCCGAATTGATCTGCAGCCAAGGGTAGATTTTGAGCAATTGTTTGGCCCCTCTCTTATTCATAGATAATAAGTGCATCCCTGATTGTTACTTCCTCAGCATCCCGTGTAGCTTGTTCTCTTAGTTGGGCTGCCTCTCTTGCAACCAAATCTACATTATCATCACCGTTTCCAGCCATAATTTATTTGGTTGAGGATTGCCCAACCTTTTTTGATGTCTCGGTGAGATTTCTTTCCTTCATCAGTTGTCGCAGTTGTTTTTCAATTTCTGGCTCGTATGGTAGAACTTCCTTCATAGAAGTTGGAGTCATGCACCAACCTAACCTTGTAACCTGCGAACAGTTAAAGAATACCAAACGTAAAAAGGAAAAAAATTAAAATAAAATAAAAATTCTTGAATTAGCACTACAAACTATTTCAAACATTATTAATTACCAATCCCCGATAAAGAGACCAAAATTTGACGAGCTCGAAACACACACTTAAATTATGCTCGGTAGTCAAATATAGTATAGTATAATATCATATCCACATGGATTAGATTTAAACAGTATTCTTGTAGTTTCTAGCTTGATTGCTATCCAAGATGATCAACAATTGAGATTTCTATGATTTCTAACTACAATTAACTAAGAATCTAAAGCTATTGACTAATTACAATCGCAACAAAGGTAAGTAGGAAAGTTATCAATGGGAGAAAATAGGGGTTGATACGATAGGTGAAAGGTAATTGTTTGAGATCTAACTCTAGGTAATCACTTTTAATGTTTAAGTGAGTCTCTCGAATTCACTTAATTTTTAGTTCAAACGTTCAGCAAAAACTTCTCTCTCGATTAAGTCTTAACCTCACAAGATGAACCAATTTAAGCACGTGAAATATGCAAGAATGCGTAGTGAAATGGTCTTTAGGAGAAACTCGCTCGATTATCCTCCTAACTAGGTTTAATCAATGATTAACTAGCCTCTTTGTATTACTAAGAAGAATTAATGAACTCAACTAACAATATAATGCAAAGATATCACAAGTTATGCCTCTCTCGATTACATGAACACTTGAATATAGATGCACCAATTAAATCATCCAAAAATGCTTCAATACATAAAACTAAAGTTATAATCCACAAACAATCATCTATACACCAAATCCATCAAACCCTAAAGAGAACTATTCCATAAATATGGAGTAATTCATCACAAATAAAATTAGAGTATAGGAAAACATAAATTCATTCCAAACTCGAGGCTTGAGTGAGGAACGAATGATGAAATCCTTGTTCTCATATTCTTCCAACTCCTCCTTAGTCTCCTTTGGTCGAATATGTATGTTAATCCTAAACGAATTTTAAAATGATATAAGTATAACGAGACTTGAAATGTGAATCTATGGGATATTTCATAGTTCTTGATGTACTTTATATGACTCTGATTTGAATTATCATGATTTCATATGTTGTTCTGTTTGCCTTACATGCAAGTACTATTCCACATGTACTCACGTCCCTTTTGCTGGGGGCGCTGCATCTTTTAATGGATGTAGGTATACTTTTACAGGATGATATGGATCTTTGGTAGGGACCTTTTGCGCAGCAGATTGTGGTGAGCCTGCTACAATTCCAGTGGGCATTCGAGTCTAGTAAGTTTTATGTACTTAGGTATCTATTGTCATAGAAGCTCCATGTACAATATGAGTCATATACTTAAGTTTTGAGTTTCGTCATGTATTTATATTCACAGATATTTATAAAGCTATGTACACTTCACGAGAGAAAAGGAAAAGAAATTTTTTTTATGGGCCATTGAGCCAAATGTATTCAATATGAAAGTCATTATCTAATTATGTTTTGATAAATCATGCATGAGTTATGATGAGAGGTTGATGTAACGTAGGCTTGCTCGATTGGGCTCACTCGGTTGAGCGTCGGTCGCACTCCTCGAGTTCGAGGCGTGACAAACATACTCTGGCACAAAGACTTTCTCTCCAGTGTTACTGTTGTGGACTCCTCTAATTGTAGGTTTGTTTCCCAAGCCGGCAGTTTCGGGCTCCCAGCCCAGATCCTGGACTGTACCCATACTTCATCATTTCTTGAATTGTCATTCTTGACCGATATAGCGATTGCATGCCAGGGTCCCATTCATTCTCCCCCATTTCCATTTCCAGAAAATAACGTTTTTCCATGTATCTATACGAAGTAGGGTCGGGCCCAAATGAAACCACCTTCTCATAGCCGAAATAGGAAAATAACTTAGTGGGGAAAACCAGAGAGCTAATTTCTGACCGACAGCAGAGGATTGCAAAAGCGCGGCACCCTAGGCGCCGCGACATTGGGGAATTCTCAGAGTACAGACCAAACTTCGATTTTTTACGTCCAGCCTTGGTCCTCAACCCCCGAACACGATCCTAGCTTAATCCTTTGGGCATTTACTCAGACTTCAAAGCTCCAAATAGCTTTAATTCATTCTATAACATCTACATAGCTCGGAATCACTCCTACAAGATATAAAACACACAATAAGTGCAAAACACTATCAATTAAAGCTCAAACGTAAATAAAGTGCGGTGAATTAGAGTGCAATAAGTGACTAAAATATGAGATTATAGCCTACCATCGTTACTCCATCGAGGTTAGTCTTGCTACTTACTGGGTACCGCTGTGGTGTACTCGTACTACGTTTCTACACATTTTTGTGCAGATTCAAGTGCCTCAGTTGTTGTGGATTATTAGCTGGCTGGTCAGACATTTATGTGGATACTGAAGGTAAACTTGTCGTCGCATTCGCAGGCCTCGGAGTCACCTTCTGATATTTTAGATGTACTGTTTAATTCTATTCCGAATAGTTGTATTTAGGGAATTTCTAGCAAACTCAGTAGAGCTTATGACTTGTACTACCGGTTTTGGGATTTTAAGTTGTGTATAAAGATTTCTATTTCTTATTTATCAGTTGATGGTTGAATTCTTCTATTAATTCAGTACATGTTAGGATTACCTAGTCTTAGAGACTAGGTACCGTCACAACATCTTACGTAGGGAAATTGGGGTCGTGACATATGAGTAAACCAACACATACTCAGTAAGTTTCATCAACCTTCCGCAATAAGAAAGTAGCGAGGGTTGATATCGAAAGATACTCACTTTATAAACCTGTGCATTTACTATGTACATCAGAAATAACAAAAGTAATACTCCATCCATTCCAATTTATGTGAACCTATTTGACTAGGCACGAAGTTTAAAAAAAATGAAGATTTTTAGAATTTGTGATCCTAAACATGTCAAAAAGGGGTCAGGATTATTTGTATGGTTATAAAAATATCTCATTAAAGATAGAATTGGAAATTTAAGCTAAATTATTTCTAAATTTGGGATTATTCTTTTTGGAACGGACCAAAAAGGAAATAGATTCACATAAACTGAAATGGAGGAAGTATGCAGCTAACTACATGATCCACATGCACCGCGTATAATTAGTGAGACATATAAAACATACTAGAATATGTTCAGTTTAAGCATGTGTTAGGATTTATGATATCTCAACTAATCAAGTCCAATGCATGTAACATATGCGTCATCATTTATATGAAATGCAAGGGCCGGCAACCAGCACTCAAGTGCCAAAGAAACCTGCGCCCACGCTGCTTGTGGTGATCTAGTGATACAAGATTTATTAGGGATGGACCCACATCCACATGCAAACAAGAATGTGAGTCCACATGCCCTAAATAGATGTCTCAAACAGCACGGACAACTCACTTCCCAATTTCGCATGCATAACTCATATGTCATAATCACAATTAAGTGTGAAATCCTATGTGCAACTTTTAATGCATATGTATATTGAATGATTAGCATCCTAAACATGTAATCCATATACATATGATTTCGTAATGTTAAACTAGCATGGAATAAATACCTATAATGTTGTACTAGCATGAGAGAATGTCAAGCCAGAACCATGATGACGCCTAACACCTTGCTAGGTAAGCCAACAACAAAATATGTAGAAATAGACATTTAACAACAGTAACAATAGTCTCAATAGAGGAATAACACAAATAACTGAAGTCAAATAATGATACAACTGGAAACCATCTCAAAATCTGGTGTTATCGAGTACATGAGCTTTATAGAATAAGTAAATAAAAGGTCTGAACAAAATATAAAATTGTCCAAAAGACTAAACAGTAATAGCACAAAGTAAGGAAAGGGACTTCAAGGTCTGCAAATGGGACAAGAGTGCTACCTTGAAATTTCCAACTGGTACATATATAACTCCCTAGCAATCACCTCTATCAGCAATACCTGGATTTGCACATAAAGTATAGAGTGTAGTATGAGTATAACCGACCACATGTACTTCGTAAGTAGCAAACGTAACCTCAGTCTGAAAATAGTGACGAGGTTGGCAAGGTTTATTGATACTCAATTTTGACCCTCAGTATTTAAGATATAACTTCTACAGACTTCCTAGTCAAAAAATGATAAAATGTGGTCTTTGCACATTATTTTGCCTTAATGTAATTTATTGATAGTTATTTGTATTTTTACAAAATATAGGAATTTTATCATTTTATTGAAATTAATTAAATACTATTATTTTTATGTATTATTCTAAATCTCAAAATAGTTTATTGATAATTGTACTATTTTCCAAATATTAGGATTTTTATATAAATTTATTATCATTTAAAAAATAAAAATAATTACTATAACATTATTGTGGTAGTTGGCATTTTAAATTTAATAATCATCTGTTAATTTTATAGCACAGACTATTAACTACATGGAATCCGGTAGAATTTATTTTAAAATACGAATCAAATCTAATGTCCCGTCAACATTCAATGTCACAAGACATCATGATATGACAAAACATCAAGATGTGACAAGTCACTTGATGTGACATGACTTATTTTATTCAGCTGCTAAACTTTTTACCCAATGGGTAACAACCATTATTTTGTTGTCTTCTGAAAGCTTAATAGGTAAGCTAAATAAATTGCAGTAATATACATGCATACACATATAATAAAAAGAGAATACACTGTGTTATGACACATGGTATTAGGGGGCACACGATTTTAGCCCATGGTTTACAGTTGGTGGTTTTACTTTTGACCACATATTTTATAGTTACATTATCTTTTATTTTGTGCTTAAATAAAGACCACATATTTTTTTTTACATACACTTAGTATTTAAAACACATACACACTACACATTTTCACACTATCTTTATAAAGAGAGTCTCAAACCCTAAAACTTTTCACTCTCTCATTACTCATTTTTTCAGCCGTCACCTCTTCTCCCATACGAGCTCCCTCTCTCTCTCTCTCTCTCTCTCATAACTCTCTTGACCGGCTAACGGCTAGAGATCTGGCAGCTTGCCATGGCAGCCATCCTCTTCCTCTCCCCAGCCCTTATCCTCTCTCTTCTCTCATCATTGTTGCATCGCTGGAACCCCAGCAGAAATGGCCAGATCTGGCCGGCTAAACTAATATTGGCGCCACCACTTCCTCATACTTTATCTTCTCTGTTATTGGCCAGAAGAGAGAGACCTGGCTGGATTTTTACTCTTTCTGGCAGTCTTTGTGATTTTCTCTCTATGATTCGCTGGAAAATATATTTTTCCAGTGACCTTTTGTGCATGATATTTAATGTTGTTCTGGTATTTATCGCCGGGCTAGCAACGCCGTATATGGACGTTAACTGTAGCTTACGATTTTGAGTATCTTTGAGTATCTTTTCTTGAAGATGCCATCTCTTTTCTGTTACTTCATCAGAATTCCATTTATAGTGACCTTAAGTTGAGCTTAATATTGTTTGGTTTGTTGAATGATGACTTTAAGTTTGATTTTCACTGTCAGCGCTTCGTTGCTTTGATTGTTATTTTGGCACACCCGATTTACTTTTGATTAGATACACTACACTGTTTGGTTTGTTTGGACCATGATATTGTTTTAGTCATTTTCTTTGGTTGGGGGCCTCACTGTCTTGTACCTTGTTGGGTACTTCCTATTTACAAATTTGACTTTTCTTATGAATATTGGAAATGAGATGATTCCCCTTTACTGTTAAAATGCTATGATTTTGAACAAATGGACCAAGGTCGATGAAAATAAACCCCGAGTTATTGAGGTCACGACCCTCCGAATGTTCCTCCAAACCGGTCCTGAAAACAAACGAGGTGATGACGATAAAATCATCGGGAAAGGGAAAATACGAGAAACGTGACAACCCAACACTCTGGACAGTGACACAGTTGGACACCGTAGTCACAACCAAAGTAGTTCCCATTCTCATGTCTAGACAGAATTAAAAATACATCCGAGCCTCCCAAAAAAAATTTCAAATGTTTTCAAATGTATTTTCAAAAATAAAAATATTTCTATCTTTAAAATAATTTTCAAAACAATTTCAATAAAATACTTTCATTCTTTATAGGTTGTTTCCATGTTATTTACTAATATTTCGTTTCTTCTTTGCGAGGTACCCCACCCGAAAGTTATCTTTCAAAGACGGTGTGTGGAGAAGAATCAAAGACAACCCCCCATATTTCCCCCACTTCATACTTCCCGTTCTCAGATGTCCTCAAAATGCAAGTATAGTGAAACCGTAGATAGATGTCGTGTTGTTTGTTTACTTTGATATTCATCTATTTGCTAAATACTTAGGGTGTATTACATCTAGTTAATAATCCGATTAACTTATAACATTGTGCATTAGATAATTTTTTGAAGTTTGTATATATATATTTAGGATGTCAAATATATTTTATAACTTGGTTGATTAATTAGAATTGATATACACATAGTTAATTAAATTAGTTATATATATATATATATAAAGAAATGAATGGGCATGTCATCTTCTTTTTCAAAGTAGATAACTTTTACCCTTATATGATTATACTAATATATTTTTCAAATTAATCTATTTGTAAATCATTCTTTAACTATTTCACTTCAAGTAGGCATGACTTGTAAAATCATAGTTGGACTATCATATTTATGAACATTTATGCCTTGTACTCGTTTTGGCTCGACCGAAACAATTGGTATCTGTAACGATCTGGTCGGTCGTTTTGAGAGTATTAGCCCTGAACCTCTATTTATTGCTCCCTCAATTTTATTTTGTGGTTACGTGACTTGCCGGGGGGGATTTGCTTTTGGTTTCAGAGTGAAATGGGACACATAGTCCCTAAATTGGGAGTTCAAGTTATAGGAATTTGACGGTAATTTGAACTATGTGAAGACGACTCCGAAATAGAGTTCCAACGGTTCCAATAGTTTTGTAGGGTGATTTTGGTCTTAGGAGCGTATTCGGATCTTGAATTGGAGGTCCATAGGTAATTTTAGCGTCAATTGACGAAAGTTAGAAAGTTGGATGATATTTGCGAAGTTTGACCGGTAGTGTACTTTTTGATATCGGGGTCAGATTCTGATTCTGGAAGTTGGAGTAGGTCCGTAATATTAGTCATGACTTGTGTGCAAAATTTGATGTCAATCAAACTTGATTTGATAGGTTTCGGCGTCGGATGTAGAAGTTTAAAGCTTTAAAGTTCATTAGGCTTGAATCGATGTGCAATTCATATGTTCAACATTGTTTGATGTGATTTAGAGACTCGACTAAGTTTGTATGCTATTTTAAGACTTGTTGGTGTATTTTGTTGAGGACCCGGGGGCCTCAGATGATTTCCAGATGGTTAACGGATCAATTTGGACTTGTGAGGATGGTTGAAGTGCATCAGTTATGGAGTAATCCACCTGTGCAAGATTGACCGCAGGTGCGAGCTCGCAGAAGCTAGCATTTGGGCGCAGATGCGGTGTTGAAGGAAATGGCCTGTGGTCGCAGGTACGGTGTGAAGGCCATAGAAGCGGAGTCACTTCTACGGAAGAGTGATCGCAGAAGCGGACGCGTGCTTGGGAGGCCTGTTCGCAGAAGCAGACAAGTTTGTGCAGAT
Organism: Nicotiana tomentosiformis; assembly: GCF_000390325.3. Taxonomy (NCBI): domain Eukaryota; kingdom Viridiplantae; phylum Streptophyta; class Magnoliopsida; order Solanales; family Solanaceae; genus Nicotiana; species Nicotiana tomentosiformis. The sequence continues at coordinate 44,459,037 of NC_090822.1, forward strand.
GTGCACCCGCAGAAGCGGAATTTGGAAAAGAAGCTGGGACCACAAAAGCGGTTGGGAGGCCCGCAGAAGCGAGTCCGCAAGAGCGGATGAAGAGATAGCAGGAGCGAGAGAAAATACAGAAGCAGGTATGTTGTCACTTCTGCGACGCCGTAGATGCAGCTAAGTTTCCGCAGAAGCGGTAGTTCTGGGCAGAACACTTAAATACAAGGGTTCGCGATTTTGCTTCATTTTAAACATTTTGAGCTCCGGTCTTGGCGATATTTGAGAGCATTTTCTAGGGATTTCTTGTGGTAATCCTCTTGTACTCATTTTTTATCAATAAGCTTGTTTTCCCATTGATTTTCCACCTAGTTTGTGCGTATTTAACATTGAATTTGGGAGTTTGAGCCTAGGGATTTGGAGAGTTTAATTTGGGGATTTGAGTGGCGACTTGGTATCGAATTTGAGTAATTTTGGCATGAGTGAACTCGTTATCGAATGGGTATTCGTATTTTGTGAATTTTACCCGATTCTAAGACGTGGGCCCGGGCCGACCTTTTGGGCCGAGTTTTCAATTCTTTGCTTAAGTCGTAGTTTCATTATTTAAATTAGTTTCTTGTAGTTATATTTATAGTATGTAATTGTTTAGGCTAGATTCGAGCCGATCATAGTCGAAAAGTTAAGGGAAAGGCATTCTTATCGATTGATTGAGCGAGGTAAGTGACTTGTCTAACCTTTTGTGAGGGAAATGCATTCTTATCGATTGATATAAGGTGGAGAGGTACCTTAGATCATCTACCTAGCAGGGTTGTCTCTTTTCTTAAAACTCAGCGAATGGTTGAGATGGGGTGTGATGCGTATCTGGCCTATGTGAGGGATGTTAGTGTTGATACTCCTACTTTCGACTCTGTTCTGGTAGTGAGGGACTATTCAGATGTATTCCCGGTGGATCTTCCGGGCATGCCGCCCGGCAGAGATATTGACTTTGGCATTGATTTGTTACCGGGCACTCAGCCCATTTCTATTCCACCTTGTCGTATGACCCCAGCAGAGTTGAAAGAATTAAAGGAACAATTGCAAGAGTTGCTCAATAAGGGCTTCGTTCGGCCCAGTGTGTCACTTTGGGGTGCTCCTGTCTTGTTTGTAAAGAAGAAGGATGGTTATATACGAATGTGTATTGATTGTCGCTAGTTGAACAAGGTTACAGTGAAGAACATCTATCCATTGCCACGTATTGATGACCTGTTTGATCAGCTTCAGGGTGCTAGAGTGTTCTCTAAGATCGACTTGCATTCAAGCTATCATCAGTTGAAGATTCGGGAGCCAGATATCCCGAAGACTGCTTTCAGGACTCGGTATGGTCATGACGAGTTCCTTGTGATTTCTTTTGGGCTGACCAATGCCCTAACAACATTCATGCACTTGATGAACAGTGTATTTCAGCCCTATCTTGGCTCTTTCGTCATTGTGTTTATTGACGACATTCTGGTGTACTCCCGGGGTCGGGAGGATCATGAGCAGCACCTGAGGACTATGTTTCAGACCTTGAGGGAGAAGAAGTTTTATGCAAAATTTTCGAAGTGTGAATTCTGGCTAGAGTCAGTGGCATTTTAGGGTCATGTAGTGTCGAGTGAAGGGATCAAGGTACGGAGATCCGGAGTTTTCTTGGCTTGGCGGGGTATTACCGTCGCTTTGTAGAGGGTTTATCGTTTATTGCAGGACCTATGACTAGATTGATCCAAAAGGGTGCTCCGTTAAGCTGGACCAAGGAGTGTGGGGAGAGCTTTCAAAAGCTCAAGACTGCTTTGACTACATCCCCAGTGTTGGTGTTACCTACAAGATTGGGATCCTATACGGTGTGTTGTGATGCGTCGCGCATTGGTCTCGGCACGGTGTTGATGCAGGACGGTAGGATGATTGCCTACGCATTTAGACAGCTGAAGTGCATGAGAAGAATTATCCTGTCCATGACCTCGAGTTAGCAGCTATAGTATCTGGCGGCATTATTTGTACGGTGTCCCTTGTGAGGTTTTCACCGATCACCGGAGTCTACAACATCTGTTTAAACAGAAAGATCTTAACTTACGACAACAGAGATGGTTGGAGCTGCTTAAGGATTATGACATCACCATTCTCTATCATCCTGGGAAGGCCAATGTGGTGGCTGATGCCTTGAGTCACAAAGCGGAGTGTTTGGGAAATTTATCATATCTATTAGTAGCAGAGAGGCCTTTAGCCTTGGATGTTTAGGCCTTGGCCAACTAGTTTCTCATATTGGATGTTTCCGAGCTGAGCTGAGTTTTGGCTTGTGTGGTTTCTCAGTCTTCTCTTTATGATCGTATCAGAGAGCATCAGTATGATGACCCCCATCTACTTGTCCTTAAGGACACGGTTCAGCACGGTGATGCCAAGGAAGTCACCATTGGGGATGACGGTGTGTTACGGATGCAACACGGGCTATGTGTGCCTAATGTAGATGGTTTGCGTGAGTTGATTCTCCAGGAGGCTCACAGTTTGCGATATTCCATTCATCCAGGTGCCGCAAAGATGTATTAGGATTTAAGGTAACACTATTGGTGGAGGCGGATGAAGAAGGACATAATGGAATATGTAGCTAGTTGCGTAAATTGTCAGCAGGTGAAGTATGTGCATCAGCGACCGGGTGGATTGCTTCAAAAGTTTGAGATTCCAGAGTGAAAATGGGAGTGGATCACTATGGATTTTGTTGTTGGGCTCCCACGGACTCAGAGGAAGTTCGATGCAGTTTGGGTGGTTGTGGATAGATTGACCAAGTCAGCTCATTTCATTCCTATGGTAACTACTTACTCTTCGGAGCAGCTGGCTCAAGTTTACAATCGCAAAATTGTCAGGCTTCATGGCGTACCTGTATCTATCATCTCTGACCGGGGTACGCAGTTTACATCACGGTTCTGGAGAGCCGTATAGCGTGAGTTGGGTACTCAGGTGGAGTTGAGTACAACATTTCACCCTCAGACGAACGGACAGTCCGAGAGCACTATTCAGATATTGTAGGATATGCTTCGTGCGCATTGGATGGATTTTGGGGGTGCTTGGGACTAGTTCTTGCCACTTGCGTAGTTTGACTACAACAACAATTATCAGTCGAGCATTCAGATGCCACAGTATGAGGCTTTGTATGGTAGACGGTGCCCGTCTCCAGTGGGTTGGTTCGAGCCGGGAGAGGCTAGGCTATTGGGTACAGACTTAGTTCAGGATGTGTTGGAAATGGTTAAATTTATTCAGGATCGATTGCGTACAACCTAGTCCAGGCAGAAGAGTTATGCAGATCAGAAGGTTCTCGACGTTGCATTCATGGTTGGGGAGTGGGTCTTGCTCTGAGTTTCGCCCATGAATGGTGTTATGAGGTTTGAAAAGAAGGGCAAGTTGAGCCCTAGGTATATCGTGCCTATTGATATTCTTGAGAGGGATGGGGAGGTGGCTTACAGACTTGCACTACCACCGAGTCTCTCTGCAGTTCATCCAGTATTCCATGTTTCCATGCTCCAGAAGTATCACGGTGATCCGTCTTATGTGTTAGACTTCATCTCAGTCCAGTTGGACAAGGATCTATCGTATGTTGAGGAGCCGGTGGCCATTTTGGACAGGCTGGTTCAAAGGTTGAGCTCAAAGAGCATTGCTTCAGTGAAGGTTCAGTGTATGGGTCATCTAGTCGAGGAGGCGACTTGGGAGATCGAGCATGATATGCGCAGCCGTTATCCTCATCTTTTCACCACTTCAGGTATGTCTATATACTCGGTCGACGACGAGCGTTTGTTTTAAGAGGGGGAGGATGTAACAACCCGACCGATCGTTTTGAGAGTATTATCCCCGAACCCCTATTTATTGCTCCCTCTATTTCATTTTGTGGTTACATGACTTGCCGGGGGGATTTGTTTTTTTGGTTCAGAGTGAAATAGGATACATAGTCCCTAAATTGGGAGTTTAAGTTCTATGAATTTGACCATAATTTTAACGGTGAGAAGACGACTCCGGAATGGAGTTTAGACTGTTCCAATAGCTCCATAGGGTGATTTTGGAGGTCCGTAGGTCATTTTACCGTCAATTGGCGAAAGTTGGATAATTTTTGGGATGTTTCACCGGGAGTGGACTTTCTGATATCAGGGCCGGATTCCGATTCCGGAAGTTGGTATGGGTCTGTTATGTCAGTCATGACTTGTATGCTATATTTGAGGTCAATCGAACTTGATTTGATAGGTTTCGGCGTCGAATGTAGAAGTTTGAAGCTTTAAAGTTTATTAGGCTTGAATCGATATGCAATTCATATTTTTAGCGTTGTTTGATGTGATTTAGAGATTCGACTAAGTTCGTATGATATTTTAGGACTTGTTGGTATATTTGGTTGAGGTCCCGGGGGCCTCAAGTGGGTTTTGGATGGTAACGGATCAATTTGGACTTGTGAGAATGGATGAAGTGCATCAGTTCTGGTATAATCGCACCTGTGCAAGATTGACCGAAGGTGCGAGCTCGTAGAAGCAAGCATTTGGGCGCAGATGCGTGGCTGGAGGAAATGTCTTGTGGTCGCAGGTACGGTGTGAAGGCCGCAGAAGCGGAGTCGCTTCTGCGGAAGAGTGATCGCAGAAGCGGACGCGTGCTTGGGAGGCCTATCGCAAAATCGGGCTTTGAACCGTAGAAGTAGAATTTGGCAAGGAAGCTGGGACTGCAGAAGCGACTGGGAGGCCCGTAGAAGCGAGTCCGCAGGAGCGGATGAAGAGACCGTGGGAGCGAGGGAAACCACAGAAGCGGGTATGTTGTCGCTTCTGCGACGCCACAGATGCGGCTAAGTTTCCGCATAAGCGGAAGTGCTGGGTAGAACACTTAAATACAAGGATTTTCTATTTTGCTTCATTTAAACTTTTTGAGCTCGGGTCTTGGCGATGTTTGAGAGCATTTTCGATGGATTTCTTAAGGTAAGTCTCTTGTACTCATTTTTGACCAATAAGCTTGTTTCCCCATTGATTTCCCACCTAGTTTGTGCGTATTTAAGGTGGAGTTTGGGAGTTTGAGGCTAGGGATTTGGAGAGTTTAATTTGGGTATTTGAGTGGCAACTTGGTGTCGGATTTGAGTAATTTTGGCATGAGTGAACTCGATATCGAATGTGTATTCGTATTTTGTGAATTTTACCTGATTCCTAGATGTGGGTCCGGTGGATATTTTGGGCCGAGTTTTTAATTCTTTGCTAAAGTCGTATTTTCATTATTTTAATTAGTTTCTTGTAGTTGTATTTGTAGTATGTAATTATTTTGGCTAGATTCGAGCCGATCAGAGTCAGAAAGTCGAGGGAAAGGCATTCTTATCGATTGATTGAGCGAGGTAAGTGACTTGCCTATCATTTTGTGGGGAAAATCCCCTTAGGATTTGGTACTGTTGTAACAATTTATGATATGCGAGCGTCGTTTACGCGAGGTGACGAGTGCGTACACGGGCTAGTTGTGCAAATTTCGGTTCTTGCTGAGTAAACTTCTTTTAAATTCCTTAACTGAGTTGACTTAGCATGTGTAGTTGTCGTATTTAGCCTAGTATTGCCTGCCTACGTGTATTAACCTTTACTTGAAATTTGTGCAATATGTTTAGCTGAATTACTTATTTCTTTGATCTTGTATTCAATCTTTAACTGTAGGATTCCTTGCTGTAAATTCGTTGTTCCATAATTTATCAGTTGCATATTTACTTTTGGGATTCTGAGGCGGTACCTCGAGAGATCCCCCGTTGCATATTTACTTTTGGGACTACGAGGCGGTACCTCAGGATATCCCCACCGTTGTGCAGTTACATTTGGGACTACGAGGCATTACCTCGGGAGCGCCCCTATTGTTTTCCTCTATTTGCTGTGCTGTTACCTTTCTGAAATTTCTCCTTGTTCATTTCTCAGTCACTTCATTGTACTATTATATTTTCTTCCTCATTACCTTTTATTCCAGTAGGGCCCTGACCTGACCTCGTTACTATTCTACTAAGGTTAGGCTTGGCACTTACTGGGTACCGTTGTGGTGTACTCATACTACACTTCTGCACATCCTTTTGTGCAGATCCAGGTTCTTCCTACCAGGCATGATACCAGTGAGCTGGATCGTACGTGGATACATCAAGGTATATCTGCCAGCGTCTATAGATCTCGGAGTCCCAGTGTATCCTTACTATGCTGTTTTTCCTTATTTTCCTTAAACTTTGATGTATAGAGACACTTTGTATTTTCTCTTAGAAGCTTGTGACTTGTTTCTACTGGGTTTTGGAAGTTGTAATTATTTAAATTGTAAGTTCTATTTATATTTCATGTATTGAGATATGAGTTCAGTTTTATATTCAGTTATTTCACAAATTATTAGGCTTACCTAGTCTTAGAGACTAGGTGCCATCACGACATCCTACGAAGGGAAATTAGGGTCGTGACAGTATCTCAAAATAGTCTTTGGTTATTTATTGTATTATAACTCATTTTTTCATTACAAATGTTTCTCTTATACATTGATACATTCCTTATATCATATCCATACTTTACTCATCAAAATAATCCTTTTATTCAGTATACACTAGGATTATTCAAAGATAATTTTCCCCACTTTATGGCCAATTATTTTTGAGTAAATGTTTCTTTCCTTACAATTGGCCTTTCACTTAAAATAGTTATACTTTGTACAAAATCAAATCCTTTCAAGTGTATTCTCTTAATTCAAATTCATTTAGTCCATTTACAAATATTTCACTTGTTACTACATATTTTCTTTATATTTTATCAAGCCATAAAAATATAATTTTATACGCTTCATTCTCACCTTTATAGATAATCTATTATACATAGATGATTATATTTTTACCATGTGACACTGGCGTTCAATCATTCATTCAAACTATTCTTACCATTCTTTGTATATACCAAATTAATCATTCTTTACTTAGTTCCTCATTTATTTGATCGAGTTCTACCGGGAACCACATTTTGTGGATCTTGAGTGATGTCTAACACCTTCCCCTTGAGATAACTTGAACCCTTACCTAGAATCTCAATAGTTTCGCATACCAAAATTAAAGTGTACATTTCACAGTATAGTATAGGTGTCCTAGTGTACCTTAATTACTAGGTGGTAACTCTATACTTTAATTAACCTTGTAGAGTACCTTAAGTTGTATTTTGTTTTATCTAGTGTAAAATACAGTGTGTTGCACTCTATTTTGCACGAGTCAAAACAAGATTCAACTAGTAATTTCTCTGTTATTGATGAAAGAGAGTCGCCACCTAATATTTAAAGGTATGCTAGGGTACCTATTCATTTGTTAAGTTATTATCCTATTAGTCTGCTAACCAGTGAGATTTGGTTTAGGGTTCTTGTTATTCTAAGGGGAAGGTATTTGGCACCCCCTAGAATCTACCTGAGGTAGTTCCATAGGACTTAGACTAGGTTTAGGGAATTAAATATCTATATTCTACCTAGTTAGTGCTTGAAAATGTATAGCTTAATCTATGTCATGTTTAAAGCTTATCGTTTTGAAAGAAAATTGTATATGCACCTTAAAGAGAGGATATAGGTCTATTTATAAAAATCCAATAAGAAAAAGTCTACATGATTGAAAGAATTTTGAAAGTGCATATATAGTATTTATATTTGCAAGCTTTGTAGAATGTGGCTAGGTTTAAAATATTTTATCTTTGAAATAGTGTGGCTATTTGTATAATTCTAGTGCACCTTAAAGAGAGGATATAGGTCTATTTATAAAAATCCAATAAGAAAAAGTCTACATGATTGAAAGAATTTTGAAAGTGCATATATAGTATTTATATTTGCAAGCTTTGTAGAATGTGGCTAGGTTTAAAATATTTTATCTTTGAAATAGTGTGGCTATTTGTATAATTCTAGTAAAGTAAAGGCTATTAGCGAAGTGGACTTAGGTATACCTTAAGATTGATTTCAAACCTTGTATCCAAATTTTAGAAGAATACTCATTTGAGGTATTCCTTGATTGCAACTGTATTTTATTTTTTGGTTTGTAGAAAACTTGACTTCGATATAAGGAAAACATTGATTTTTCTATTTAATTACCTATGGTCTTTAGCTTGCCTAGGTTCCTAAGATAATTAAAAAATGATAAAGGAAAGAATTCAATCAATATCGTCAGTATCATACACATATAAACAAAATAACAGATTTATTTAAAAGAGATAAAAAGTAAGGAGGCTAGACTCATAGTATTTGGCCTAAGAAATGTCAGGTCCAGCAGATATTGGACAACAATAGTAGGTTCTAGTGACTTCAGACTCTAGGCTGGAACTTGGGCCTGAGTTCTTGAGAACTCAGCAGGCCCAGTTCTATCACATATGCAAAAAAAAAAAAGATATTAGTGAATGATGCCCAATATAATATTTAAATACAGCTAAGGGTACAATAGGACCAATGTGAGGCCCAACAAAACTGTAACAAGTGTTGTAATTAAAGATGCAATAAAGCCAATGTAAAGTCCAATATAGTAAACCAAACAATATTCATAGTGAATCCTTTTCTTTTATTTAGCACTAATCCTAAAGAGATTAATAAATATTAATGATTAAGAGCTTAAGGCAAAATCCCATTCATGGACAAGAAACCCTTTGAATCCCACGCACTTCAGAGTTCACAAGGGTCTCAGGTACCCCGCGAAGTGCTTGTGTCAAGGAAGGCATCTCAACCAACTAGATCCTACTCCTAAATACCCTTAACCATTCATATTCACTCCACCATATAGATTTAAATGCCAATGAGGCATTCACTGTAATATCTAATGTAGCATTAGCAATAACACACATATTCAAGTATGCACACCTCTTATAGAAATAATTTAGAGCACCATTATGCATATGAGATACCAGATTACATTATTGAGAGTAAAATCCAAACACAAGTGTGTAGTATACTATCAACACTTCCAACATGCACAAGAATACTCAAAGAAACCATTTACAGATACGAACAAAGAGAGGCAAACATCAATAGACTAGCTTAGAAGTCCAAACACTAAATCATGTGACTTAAGGAGTAGAGAAGATATATGTCACGACCCAAAACTCAACATGTTGTGATGGTGCCTATCACAGTACTAGGAAAGCCCACAACCACAAATAACTACGCATTTTTAAATTGAAAATAATATGAAACATGTTTAATAATAATAACTCTCATAAATAGTCGATAAGAAATACTGCGACTCAAATATAACATTCCCAAAATTCGGGTATCACCGAGTACATGAGCATCTAAATGACAATTCAGTCTAACTGCGATAAACAAATATAACGACCCGACCGGTCATTTTGAGCTCTAGTGCATCTTTTGGTTATTTGAGGCCTTGAGTAGCTTCACTTCATGTTTTATGACTTATACGCCTGGTCGGAATTTAATTTCGGAAAGTTCGGAGTTGGTTTGGAAAGAAAATTCTAAATTCGAAAGCTTTAAGTTAGAAGAGTTGACCAAGGTTTGAATTTTGAGTAAATGACATCGGAATTGAGATTTGAAGGTTTCAATAGGTTCGTATGATGATTTCGGACTTGGGAGTGTATTCGAATTGAGTATCGGGTGGTCCGGGAGTATTTTGACACTTATTATGGAATTATGGTGGACAATTACTAAGTCTATAAATTTCATTTGGGACGGTGGCTACTGTACTAAGAAAGATTGACTATGTTAGAGAGGAGTTTGCTTGAAATGAAGAGGGGTGTGGAAGCTTGATTATCATTTTTTGGATGCAATATGACTTCGAATTTGGAACGTATGGTTGGACATTCCATTGATGTCAATGGGGAATGAACAGACTTTTACAACTAGTGGACAAGCATGGGCTCAGGAGGGTTTACTGATGTTATGGTAGTTGTACCCAGTGCGGCATCGTTGGAAGATGTCGGTACAAAATTCCATTGGTGGGCTATCTCTTGGGTTCGCTATGTGGATGAAGACCTGGATTTTGCAAGAGAGTGTGAAGAATACATGGGGAATTTCCTATGTTATCATCAGATCTGCTGGGCAGCGTTGGAGAAATGGGAGAAAGAGCTTTGGATTCGCGGAAGGTCTTTCAGAATGGGTGTACCAGTTGGAGATGCTACTGTGCGCATGCGGAGGGTATGAGATGGTTCATGGTTATTGAGATGATATGGTCTTGTCAATTGGGTCACTCGGGATGAGTGTTGTTGAGTTTCGTTATGTTTTTTAATGGAGCTATTATAATTTCTAAGGCAAGTCAAGAGTAAATTGGAGGAAGTTGGGTCGGTTAGTAATGGTTTGAATTAGCATGATTGTGGCAATGATCAGTTCCTTCGGCGTGTTATGTTATATAGGTGGTTGGTGGTTGTACGTGCGGGCTTGACAGCCACCATAATTTGAATGATTTGGGAGGTATTTTATTCTAATGGCCTTGTTATGTGTAAACGGATCCCGGAAGAGATATGGTAGTTTGGATCACGACTTGAGGTTTGTATTTTCTGCGGTTATGAGAATTCAGTTGTGTGTTACAATGGTTCTTCTGAAATGAGTTAAGTAAAATATTTATGGCCAATGAAGTGTTTATTCTACTAGTAGTTTAGGGGTTATGATGAATTCTTGTACTCTTGATAGCGGCTTGAAAGGTGCAGTGAGCAACATGGGAATTGGGAGTTGAGGATCAAGGTTGCGGTTCAGTGTTGATAAGAATGTCTCGTGTTCGGATAAGCAGGGAGGATTTAAGATGTTCAGAGTATGTCGGGGCCATCTTAGTGTTTAATGTGAACGGTGTCATGTGTAAGAGGCATTGTGTATCGATTCACGAATTCTTGATTTGCGTTGCAGAATTATTACGGTTGGTGGTATGGAGGTGCAGTCTTTGCTACCTAGTACGGAAGGTCGTGGGAGAGTATTCCACGGGAAAATTGTATAAGTGTGACATGTTAGTCACTTGATTGTTATAGATTGAAACCAAGAATGGAGATTCTGGTACTATTTCTAATGTGAGAGTTTATGCCTAAAATGTTCTCTATTCATTTGGTTGTGGACTGTGGGAGTTTGTTCTGGATTGGATAACTGCTCGTATGTGTCATTAATAGAGTCATTGTGGATCTTTGGAAGGTTTGTTGGCCCAGTATGGGATAATCAGAATCGATGTGAGGTCCGTTGGAATATCTAATGTGAATGCGTGCTCTACCTCAGTTCGGATGTGTTCATTAAAACATAGCATTGCTTGTGGAGGAGTCTTCAGGTGTTGGATGTTGTTCCTATCGTCAGTTATTCTATGTAATTCTATATTGTTCCGTGTGGGTTGTGTGACGGCTTGATTATTCGCATATATGTTGTGATCCGGTGCAGCTCTTGTTGCTATATGAGCAAGATGGCTCTCGTGATGCAGGTCGTATATTACACCTTGGTCGTGCTTGAGCTTTTGTAGCGCATGGCGCTAGTCGTCTCCCCAAGGTTGTATTCATGCACTTGGCATGCTTGTGGTCGATATTCGGGTATTTTGTAAGTATAAGCATTACGACTTGATGGGTGTTTCCTTATTGATTGTTATGTGTGGATCGGATGGCACGCCACCACAGATATGTTGTTTGGATTGGGTGGCACGTCGCCACGGGTATATTGTTTGGATCGGGTGGCACACTGCCACGGGTGTGTTGTGTGGATCGGGTTGCGTGCCACAACAATGTCATGTTTGGATCGGGTTGCACGCCACAACGATGTCTTGTGTGGATCGAGTTACACTCCGCAACAGTGAGATGTTGAGTACGTGTCACACCCCAAATTCGGGGAGCGCGACCGGCGCTCAACCGAGAGAACCCAGACGAGCAAGCCTGTTAGATTTCCTTCTACCCAAACTCATCCATGAATAAAGAGGAGATGTACTCCATTAATCAAACACTGAAAAGATTTTATTAACAACTTCCTTTTCATCCCCATTAGCAGCTTCATTCATAATTTTCAAAATATTACGAGTTTATAGAATTAATGTAAAACATGATTTCCAAATACCAACATTTCTAGTTCAATTCCCAATATCAACCACAACTCACAACCTGTCTACGGAGCCTCTAAGTACAATAGAAGAGTAATATGGAAATACCGACAACAAGGCCCTGACTATACCTCAAAACACAGTACATGAGAAACAAAAGATACATGACCCCGAAATGAAGTAGGGCTCACCAAATATGCTGAAAAGAGTGTACTGCTATCACTGATCAATGCCGCCTACTGTAGAACCACCTGCATCCATTAAAGATGCAGCGCCCCGGCAAAAGGGGCGTTAGTACTGTCGAATAACACTAGTAAGTATAGCTAAGAGTCCTCTTTCAAAATAGAATGCCCATATAAGAAAGGCAACACATAGAAATTGCAAGTCACAATCAACAATGTCCAAATGTCTAGTTAAAACATAATAATTTTCAAAATACGAACTTCATAAATAATTTTGGTTGGGAGATCACTAGCATCGATATACCACCGTCTTTGTTAGCACGGTGTCCGATCACGCCCGATCGTATAGGCCATCTCCCCACGAACAATGTGGTTTGACAAGTGATGCGAAAGAAAGTTGTTACCAAGAGTAGTACCACCATGAGGGCAACATGGCGTCCGATCTCCACCCGATCAGCTAGGCCTCCTTCCCACATATGCTGTGTGGGTTGACTTTTCCAATCCACAATTGTTACCAGTTTCATCCCAATTAAGGGGAATAATATCACAATTTCTCCAATATTTTAATTTCATCCCAAATAAAGGGAATAATCACAATCCACCCCTACACCGGCACATGTAGTTTCAGGTGTGGGCCTTATGACCCACCCTTCCTCGGTTTTGCTAATGATGCTCCCAGAAATATATTTTTTATTTGATTTGCACACAGAGGTAACATAAATAAAATTGTACTCACCTCAACATCTTTCACATTGTATAAATTCTCATTAGTATTTCCAGTCGTTCACAACGACAATATTTCCTTGGCTCATTTGGCCATTCACAAGATTCTTTATTTCTGGCACTATGGCCGTATTTCATATTCCACACTTTCACCTCTTTCAAATTCAAAGATCACCATCAAATATTAACATATAGAATATCCCAGAAATCACAAATTTAAGTTCATTATAAACGAACAATTTAAGCACAATAGATTTCTTCCCGAGAAATGGAGTAAAATAATTGGCAATTGATGCGCAAGTTAAAATCATCAACAAGTAACAGACCATTTATTCTTGAAATACTTTTCCCCAAAAAGGGCAATACACAATTTCCACTCACGAATATGTAAGAACGCAAAATACATTAAAAATACTCACAAAGCATAGTATTTGTTAAAACAGCCACATATGACATGACTTGAGTACAAAAGCTTTTAGGCAATTTTATTTTCAAAGTCATTTTAAAATAATTGAGTCGAGGCTCATTTCATAATCTTTATCACATATTCTCATTTCATTGGCACCACTAGCCACAACTATAACTTAAATTCTTGGCACGTTGGCCACACTCTATATCCTAATTCACTTATTTTATTTCCAACCATCTTTATAGATTATCAACATTAAGACATTTCCAATCAAGACTTTAGGTACACATATGAGCAATTAAGAGTCTTAAGAATATTGAGATTTTCTCACATAATTTGGCATCATAACCTTCATTTGGAACACGACTCAAAGATATAGCATTTTAATACACATATCTTTCTTGAACACATTCCCAAAGGATAACATAATGTGTTAGGAACATTCAGAACAAGTTTTTATTACACAATTCTCATCACTTTGCTTATTCGGGACAATCGAATTTATTGGGAACAACTCGAAACATAGAATAAGGAACTTGAGATAACCATACTTAAAACTTATGGAAACATTATGGAATTCAATTCTAAGAGAGAAGGTTTAGCCAACATACCACAATTGAGCTTCCTTACACTCTAAAATATTCCGAAAATCTTAGCAACTTCAATCTATTTTGAAAATGTAACAAATTGAATCAAAACTAGAAGGATGATCATGGTTCTAGCTCATTTGAGCATTTTCTTAAACACTAGGTGTGCATTAAAGTTTTAAGGTTCTTTTATGGTGGGTTCCATCATCCCAAACCCATTATCTACCATTCTTAGCTCAACAATCTTCTTACACCCTTTGATAACACATGCATGCAAGATGGACAACTCCCATGCCCAAAAATTATCTTACTAATTTTCCAATTCTAGACAAAATTCAAAATTGAAGACTAGGGGTTTGAATCTTACCTCTTAGATGAAGATCTTGTGAGTTTTCCTTGTCAATCTTCCAAGATTTGAGTAAGACTTGATGAATAATTAGGCTAGGGTTTTCTATCTCTCTAAAACACTCTAACCTCTCTCTAAAACATCAGATTTTTGGCTCAAAAAGGTCCTTTGCGTGTATTTAACGAAGTAGGGTCGGGTTATAAAACCCAAAAATAAGCTCCGAAACAGGATATGCGGTCGTATATGTGACCGTAGAATGGATATGCGGTCCGCATATCGGCCGCACAATTGACCTCCAGAGCTGGGAAACATTTGCCTGGGTTTGTGGTCACTATGCGGCCTGCAGACCTGTTCTGCGGTTGCATAATGAACCTGATAACTGTTCTGCGGTCGCATAGTCGATCGCAGAATGGCATCCAAACCTGCCCACACCTGCCTCACTCCGCAGCCATTATGCGGCCCGCAGAGTAATTCTGCGGTCGCATAATGGACCTCAGAAATGCATTTCTGTGCCAAAAATTTTCCTTTACCCCCTTAGTGCATTGTTCAACCCAAAAGGTCCGAGCACCATGAAGATTTTATACAATTCTCAAACACGTAAGCCTACTTCGGCACCACGAAACCTTGAATTCATTTGCAAAATTTTACGGGGCTTTACACTTAAGTACTTCGAAATTTTCTGCGGTGTTACAGTACGGTTAATTATATTTAATTGTGTGCCTTGTTTCACATCTCTAGGATACGTTCATAGCATATGTTCGGTCGTTTTATTCGTTACGCGGGCTGGGTAGTTCTTTGTCAGAGTTCTCTCTTTCTTATGGGTCATATTCGAGGTATAACTTGTTGGCGCTTTGATGGTGCTGTATGAGATTTTATATGGTGTTGAGGTGACTTATTGCCCGAGTAGCTTGTACTAGGTGAGATGAGGTTGTTGGACCTGACATCAATGTGATCGGATCTATGTATGACATAGTAAAGAGAAAATATTGTTATTCAGTTTAGAATGACGTAATGGTTCTTGTCAAGTGGAGAGACTCCATGATTTATTGATTTGGCAGGTGGTTATGAGCTTCTAGGAGTCATTTTCATTGTTGCAGTATCGCGAGGGTTGGATCAGGGCTTATGCGCATATGAGGTATACATCGGGTATCGAGTTAGTGAATTTACAGCTTCTATAGTTGGAGGATGTTATTATGGTCATATGAATTATGCGGTGCATTGTGTGGTTTCAGCATGGGTGGATGATCATATTTGGTACAACGGGTTGAGATTGATATGGTGTTCGTATGTCAGAATCGGGTCTCGTATAGAATTTTTGATATTGGAATTTTGTTCTAAGGCTTGTGGGTTAAGGTAGCAGGAAGGATCTTTAGTATGGCTCGAGCTAATATGCTCACGTGGGTTGTGGTGCCACGGATAGATGCACGAAGTGTTAAACAGTGATTTTGGACAACTCTAGAACAATTCTTGGCACGTTCGAGGACGAACGTATGTATAAGTGGGGAAGAATGTAACGACCCGACCGGTCGTTTTGAGCTCTAGCGCATCGTTTGGCGGTTTGAGGCCTTGAGTAGCTTCACTTCATATTTTATGAGTTATATGCGTGGTCGGAATTGAATTTCGGGAAGTTCAGAGTTGGTTAGGAAAGAAAATTCTAAATTCAGAAGCTTTAATTGGAAGAGTTGACTAAGGTTTGACTTTTGAATAAACTACCTCGAAATTGGAATTTGAAGGTTCCAATAGGTTTGTATGATGATTTCAGATATGGGTGTATGTTCGGGTTGAGTATCGGGTGGTCTGGGAGCATTTCGGCGCTTATTATGGAATGTTGGCATTTTGAAAGTTTAAAAATTTCAAAAGTTTTGTTTGAAGTAGACTTTGGTGCTATCGATGCCCGTTTGGCAGTTTTGAGCCTTGGAATAGGTTCGTATTGTGATTTGTGACTTGTACATAAAGTTTGGCATTATTCCAGAATGTTTAAGTATGATTCTGATGCGTTTATCAAAGTTTTGAAGTTTGAAAGTTGAGAGAAAAGTTTCGATCATCGCTTCATAGTTTTGATGATATTTGGTGTGATTTGAGGCCTCGAGTATGTTCGTGTTATGATTTGGGACTGGTTGGTGTGATTGAACGGGGTCCCGGGGGCCTCGGGTGTGTTTCAGGATGGTTTCAGACCAAGTTTGGAAGTTTGTTGTTGCTGATATGCTAGTTCTGGTGTTGTTCTTCACGAACGCATAGGGGTTCTCGTGTTCACGAAAGAGGATTTGATTTGGGAGACGGATTTTTCATCGCATTCGAGGTGTAGGGAACGCGTTCGTGAAGAGTTGCTTGGTATGGTGTTGCATTCACGAGAAGTGGTTCGCGTTCGCGAAGAATTGATTTTGTGTTGGGGCTGACTGCTCGTCGCGAACGCGATGGTCTGGCCGCATTCGCGAATAAGGGGTCGACTGGGCAGTGAGCGTTTATTTCAGGACATAGCCAATTTCTCTCACAGTTTCATTTTGTTGGGCCCGAGGATTCACTTTGTCAACTTTTCGAGCGGAGTTAAGAATTATTATAAATTGTTAAATTATACACATTGGAGTATATTTTTATTGATTTGCATTGTTTAACTAGTTTCGCATCAATGGGATTTGGTTTGAGGAGTTAGAGAGGCTTTGGAGCCAGTTATGGAACTTTGGAGAAAGGTAAGTCTCATGTCTAATGCTGTGAGAGAGAAACTACCCCCTAGGTGGTGTGATTATTATATGCTACTAGTTGTGGGCCATGTATGCACGAGGTGACGAGAGTCCGTACGCATCTAAAGCATGTCTATGTCCAGGTAGACTCAGGATTCTATCATGTAATATTTGAATTGTTTAAACTCCATTTGCTAGCTTAGTTAATTAAATTTATAATACGAAATTGATTTATATATATATATATATATATATATATATATATATATATATATATATATATTAGGCTAAGCCTTATCACCTTGTGTTTTTTGCAAATTATTTGAAAACCGATAAAAGTTATATTCACTTTATGCTCATGTACATGTATTGTAAGCACGTGACTCGTAATTCGATACATTCCTTCCTTTCTTGTGGAGCAGCTAAATGCCTCGGCAGTATATTGAGATCCATCTCTGGTTCACGCCAGTCGACACTCGGCAATGTACACACCATTCTAGATCAGGCCGTACGACCTCGGCATAATCGTGCGTAATACCACTAGGAGTCCGAATATTTGTGAGATTTTCTTTTTATTGATACCTGGCATTTATGTCGTATTCCTTACCCATTTGAGATTACATTTGATATTTCTGGTTTATTGAGATAACATATGATCTTTGAGAGATTTATATTGCCAAGGGAAATGTTGGAGGATTATGTTAGCTACAATTTTACCTCATTATTATTGTTGTACTTCATATATGTTTATGATTTATCATAATGCTTTATTGGACGTCTAGTAAGTGTCGATGTCGACCCCTCGTCACTACTTCTCCGGAGTTAGGCTAGATACTTACTGGTTACGCGTTGATTTACGTTTCCATGCTACACTTCTGCACTAAATGTGCAGGATCGAACATGTTCAATTGGAGGTCATCTTGGCCCGTAGGCGCAGTTGCTGAGGATATATTATGGTGAGATGCATTCCAGGCTACGAATCACAGCCCACAGAGTCTCCATCATACTATTAACTTTATCCTGTCTTATTTACATTTCAGACAAATATTGTATTATTACTGTACTCCTAAGTAAATGCTCATGCACTTGTGACACTAGGTATTGAGGATGTTCTAGAATTTGTTTATGGTCTGCTTAACCTCGATACACTTTACTTATATATTATTTAAATTGTATTTATATACGAGTTTTACACATTTATGTCTCTACTTAACAAGATTCACGATTTTAAAAATAATAAAATGAATAACTGAATTGATAGTTCACCATTGGCTTGCCTAATGACGACGTTGGGCGCCATCATGACCTATAATGGGAAATTAGGTCGTGACAACAACTGTCTAGAAAGATAGAACAATGCTAATAAACTGAAAAGAAGGAGAGTCGAGGTCTGCGGACTCCAAGGCAGCTACCTCAATAGTTTCCAAAAAGATGAATCTCCAAATCTAGCAACCGCCGTGCCCAGATATACCAGGATCTGCACACGAAGTACAGACTGTTGTATAAGTACAACCGACCCATAGTACTCTTTAAGTAACAGGACTAACCTTGGGCTGAAAGCAGAGACGAGCTCATATAGGTACAGTCCAAATGCAGATAATAACAGTAATAACTCAAAGAGAAATCTTATAATCAGTTTGTACACAGTTAATAAATGTAGGAATGCTTTCAAGTAATTACCAATTTGAGCTCAATGCGGATAAAATATGCCAAGTATGACTAATATGAGGTATGCTACCTCTCGATAGCTACATGTCAAATATGCATGTCAACTATAATGCAAAATAGTGATAAAGCCATATACTCATACTCTCAGAGTATTCATCCTTACTTAGCACGCTCAATCACTTAATACTCCCAGTCACTCAGCTCTCTCAATCACTTAGCACTCTCAATCACTCGACACTCGCAGTCAGTAGGTACCTGCGCTCACTGCTAGTATGTCAGATTCATGGGGGGACAGATCCTGCCCAAGCTCTAATATAAGCCAATCATGGCATAAATCAATAAAGCTTGATGCGTCGTGTAGCCTGAACCTATAAATATCACTCATAATCATGCCCTCGATCTCACTCAATCATCAATCTCTCCAGTCTCTCGGGTTCAAGAATCTCATGTCAATCAGCCCAAACAATGATAATATGATGTAACAATAAATGGCAACATAGACTGAGATATGATATGCAAATGATAGATGTGACTGAGTACATAATTGCAATTTAAGCAAATAATTCAACTGCATAAGTGACCTCCGTGGGTCCTAGCAGAACAAGCACATAGTCTAAGCATGATTTCTAACATGGATTGTAGCTCAATTACTCTAACAAGTAGGAGTTTCATGAATAGCAACAAGGTTTGATAACTACATAGTACCACATAATCAACCGAGTCACAATTACCACGTTGCATGCCTACACGCCCGTCACCTAGCATGTGCGTCACCTCAACACCAACCACATAACACGTATTTTAGGGATTCATACCCTCATAACCAAATTTAGAAGTGTTACTTACCTCAAACACTGCAAACTCCTACTACAACAAGCCCTTGCCTCACGAATCGACCTCCGAACGACTCGAATCTAGCCACAAACAACTTAATACAACCAACACAAGCTATAGGAAGCAATTCCATATGATAAAGCTTTGTACTTTAACAAAACTCAAAAAGTCAACCCCGGGCCCACGTCTCGGAATCTAACAAAATTAACAAAATCCGAACACCCGTTCAACATCGAGTCCAACCATACCTAAATTACCCAATTCTGACATCAAATCGTCACTCAGATCCCCAAATTCCCCAAATTCCACCTTAAAAACACATAATCTAGATGGGATATTCAATGGGTATTCAATATTAATAGATAAAAATGACCAAAAGTTGCTTACCTCTTGAAATCTAGTGGAACACCTCTAAAAACTCGCCTCCAATCGAACTTACAAAGTCCAAAAATGAGAAAAACCTCAAAACCCTCGATTTTATCTCCTGCCCAGGCACCTTCGCACCTGCGGACTCCCCAGCCGCACCTACGGCTCATCTTCTACGAAAAAGGTGCGCTTCTTCGGATTACATTTAAGGACCCGACCAGCCGCACCTGCGGCCCAACCATCATGCCAGCGAGGCTGCTTCTATGGTCCACCCTTCACTTCTGCACATCCGCGCCTGCGAATTCCTCTCCGCTCCTGCCATTGTCAGCCACATCTACCAAACTCCACATCTGCAGAGACGCGTCACATCTGCGGGCTCGCATATGCATAAAACATCCTTGCACCTGTGACCACTGCCCAACTTCCACAAAACTGTGCCTACGCCCCTAGGCTCGCTTCTGCGGTCGCGCACCTGCGACCAATCCTCCACAAGTGCGATCGCACCAGACCAACAACACTCAACATCTCCTCTAAGTCCAATTTCAATC
The DNA here is from genome assembly GCF_000390325.3 of Nicotiana tomentosiformis. Classification (NCBI taxonomy): domain Eukaryota; kingdom Viridiplantae; phylum Streptophyta; class Magnoliopsida; order Solanales; family Solanaceae; genus Nicotiana; species Nicotiana tomentosiformis. The sequence continues at coordinate 44,479,337 of NC_090822.1, forward strand.
TGTTAACCATCCAAAATCCACCCGAGGCCCCCGGTACCTCAACCAAACATATCAACAAGTACTAAAACATCATATGAACTCGCTCGAAGCCTCAAATCACATCAAACAACACTAAAACCATGAATCGCACATCGATTCATGCCTAATGAACTTATGAACTTCCAACTTTATAAACAAATGCCAAAGCATACCAATTGACCTCAAAATTTGCACACAAGTAATAAATTACACAACAGACCTATTCCAACTTCCAAAACCAAAATCCGAGCCTTGTATCCACAAAGTTAACTTTCGCTCAAACCTCTCAACTCTCCCAACTTCAACTTATCTAACTTTCACCAATTCAAGACAAAATCATCTACGACTTCCAAATCAATATTCGGGCACACTCCTAAGTCTAAACTCTCCATTCAGAGCTATCGGAACAATCAAAACTCCATTACGGAGCCATTTACCCAAAAGTCAACATCCGGTTAACTCTTTCAACTTAGACTTCAAATCTTAGGACTAAGTGTCCCAACTCATTCGAAAACATCCCTGGAACTAAACCAACCACCCCGGCAAGTCACATAACAATAAATGAGAATAGAATAAGAAATAAATTGGGGAACATGACTATAATACTCAAAACGACTGGCTGGGTCGTTACATTCTCCCCCTCTTAAACAAATGTTCTTCCTCGAACGGGTCTAGAATCGTACATGGAGTCTCAAATAGGCATGTATATCTACTTTGTATCCCTTCTCGGTCTCCAAAGTAGCCTCCTTGACTGGCTGAACTCTCCACTGCAACTTCACTGTAGTTATATTCTTTGACCTCAACCTCCGAACCTACTGATCCAAAATGGCCACCGGCTCCACATCACATGTCAAATCCACATCCAAGTAGCCTCCTTATTATAGATGTGGTCGACAGCACACCGATAAGAAGGACTCTACTAGACATGACTCCGAGATATCCTAGGACACTTTAAAACCTTAGGCTCTGATACAAAGTTTGTCACGCCCCGACCTCGGGGAGCGCAACCGACGCTTAACCGAGATAACCCGGCCGAGCAAGCCTAATAGATTTTCTTCTACCCAAACTCACCTGTGAATAAAGAGGAGATAAATTCTATTAATTTAAACACTGAGAGGATTTAATAAACAACCCCAACTCCATTACCAGTAGTTACTCTATTTTTTTTTAAAGACTCGAAATACAAACACTTTCATAGTTTAAAGTGGAACATGTAATACACATACGACATTACTTGCTTGACTTTCCCAAAACCAATATACAACCTACACTATGTCTACGGAGCCTCTAATAGATACAAAAGAGTATAATGAGAGTGCCGACAATGAGGTCTCCATCTATACCTTAAAGCATAATACACACAGAACAAAAGATGTACGACCCCAAAATGAAGTGGGGCTCACCAAGTCAGCTGGGAAGAGAGGGTGCCGCTGTCACTAGTCAAATCCTCTCGCTGTGGAACCACCTGCATCCATTAAAGATGCAGCGCCTCCGACAAAAGGGACGTTAGTACATGTCGAATAGTACTAGTATGAAAACCAAAATGCCTATTCATGGACATGGAAATACAACATGAATATGATGAATCATGGTAACAATAAATGGGCTTAGATAGCCATTAATGTCAAAGCAAATTTATTAAGAGCTTCTAAGAACATTTATAAATTGTAAGTCGGGGATCCTTTGTAACCACCTTTACACAAACCAGCCATGCTGCCTCACCCCAATGTATGCGGGTGGAGGTGTAATCACAATACCACAACTCCACACAAAGCGGCCCTACCGCCTCACCCCAATGTATGTGGGTGGAGCTTCAATCACAATACTACAATAATACACAAAGCGGCCCTGCCGCCTCACCCTAATGTACAAGGGTAGAGGTGTAAGCATAATCCCACAACTCTACACAAAGCGGCCCTACCGCCTCACCCTAATGTATGCGGGTGGAAGTGTAATCACAATACCACAATTCTACACAAAGCTTCCCTGCTGCCTCAACCTTAATGTATGCGAGTGAAGGTGTAATCACAATACCACAATTCTACACAAAACGTCCCTACCGCCTCACCCCAATATATGCAGGTGGAGGTGTAATCACAATACCAAGATTCTACACAAAGCGACCTTGTCGCCTCCCCTCAATGTATGCGGGTGGAGATGTAATGTCAATACCTTAATTTAGATTCCCAAAACGATAATAGTTTGTACAAAGAGTTCTCTTCCAATCAACCGTTTGGCACCTTTGGCCATAGCAAGGGTGAGTTCATAAGGTTTCATCATATGAGATATAAGTGTTTGATCACGTTGATATCATACAAGGTTTTCTTCCCAAAAAGGAGTATAACATACTTAAGTCACAATAGCAAATCTTTAACTTTCAAACATCCTTATAGATTATCAACAACATGGCATTGCAAATCAATACTTTAGGTACACATATGAGCAATAGGAGTTTTAGACACATGAAGTATTCTTTCCAAGTTAAGCATAATGGACTTTCATTTGAAATACGACTCAAGCCATAACATTTTAATACACATATCATTCTTGAGCATTCCCGAAGGATAATGTAATGTGATAGGAACATTCGGAACACATTTTGAATATATAATTCTCGAAACTTTGCTTATTCGGGGCAATCGAATTTATTGGGAACAACTCGGAATATAGGAATAAGGAACTTGAGCTAACCATACATGAAACTTACGGCAACATCATGGAATTCAATTCTAAGAGAGTAGTTTAGCCAACATACCTTGTTTGAGCTTTCCTTAAGTTATTACAACGTCCCAACACTTCTAGCAATAACAATCTATTGGAAGATAGCGAAAGTCAAAAAATAATTAGAAGGATTCTCATGGTGTAACTCTCTTAGGAATTTTGTCAAACCCCTAGTATGAAAAATAGACTATAAAGCTCTACAATGGTAATCCCTTCCTCCCTAAACCAATTTCAACAAGAAACTAATCAAAATGGTTCATTAATCCCACATACTACAACCTATTGTCACATGTATGGACTATTTCCAACCCCCTCAATATACTTGAACTCATAACTTCTTGCATAAAAGCTTGGGAGTAGGAATTACCCGTATAGATAATAATCTAGTAATTGGCTTCCTTGATTATAGAAGATTGGTGCAAGAATGGGTTTTTAGAATGCTATGTTTCTTCCTTCTATCCCTATAATACTCTTACCTCTCTCTAAAATCATTAGACATTTGCTTCAAAATAAGCGCCTAATGCTATTTATCAAAATGGGATCGGGTTATAAAAATAGGAAAATGGACCCTCCAAACTCAGGTCTGCAGTCACAAAATGGACCGCATAACAGATATGCGGTACGCAAAATGAGCCGCAAAACCGATGCCAAGAACTGGGCTGGTCTGGACCGGTCTGCGATAGGTCTGCGTTCCGCAGACCACTTATGCGGCCGCAGAGTGGACCGCAGAATCGCCCAAAAAAATTCCTCATGCTAACTCTATGATAGAAGTGCAGACCGCAAAATAGGTATGCGATCATACAATGGACCGCAAAACAACCCTCAAAATTCAACCATTTTTCTGCACAACTCTATTACGGGTATGTGGCCCGCATAATGGATTTGCGGTCGCGAATCTGACCACATAATTGGCCCTTCTGCAAAACATATCCCACCAACACCTCAATGCTCTCTTTGCCGGGCTGCCTCTCTTGCAACCAAATCAACATTATCATCACCTCCTGCAATAATTTCATTGGTTGAGGATTGCCCAACCTTCTCAGTATTCTCGGGGAGATCTCTTTCCCTCCTCAACTCTCGCAGTTGTTTCTCGATTTCTTGTTCCTCTAGTAGCACTTCCTTCACAGAAGATCGAGTCATGCACCAATCTAACCTGTAGCCTGCGCACAATCAAGGAACACAAAACGTAAAAAGAGAAAAATAAAATAAAAAGAAAAATTCCTGAATTTGCACTACAAACTATTTCCAACACTATTGATTGCCAATCCCCGGCAACGACGCAAAAATTGACGAGCGAAAAACACACACTTAAATATGCTCGCTAGTCGAATATAGTATAATATAAAATTGTATCCACAGGGATTTGAGTTAAACAGTATTTTTATAGTTTATAGTTTGGTTGCTATCCAAGATGATCAATAATTGAGATTTGTTTGATTAATACTAAAATTTAACTAAGAGTTTAATCTATTGACTAATGACAATCGCACCAATGAGTAAGGAAGATATCAATGGGAGAAAATAGGGGTTGATTAGATAGGTGTAAGATATTTGTATGGGATTTAACTCTAGCTAATTCACTCCAAGGTTCAAGTGAGTCTCTCGAATTCACTCAATTATTAGTTCAAACGTTCAGTAGAATCTCGTCTCTCGATTAAGTCTCAACCTCATAATATGAACAAATTTATTCTCGGTGAAGATATGCAAGAATTCGTAGTGGATTGGTCTTTAGGAGAACCTCTTTCGATTATCCTCCTAACTAGGTCTAAACAATAATTCAACTAGCCTCTTTCGATTATTAAGAACAATCAAGGAATTTAACCGACAAGATAATTCAAAAACATCACAAATTATGCCTCTTTCGATTACATGAACATGTGAAAATAGATGTAACAATTAAAACACCCAAAATGATGCAATACATAAAAACTAAAGTTAATATCCACAAACAATTCTCAATACACCAAATCCATCAATCCCTAAAGACAACCTCCATAGATATGGAGTAATCATCACAAATAAGTTTAAGTTATAGGAAAGCATAAATGATCCAAACGCTTGTCATGAGTGAGGATTGAATCATGAAATTCTTGTGCTCTTACTTCTCCCCCTATGTCTTAGATGTGTCAAAAGTCCTCAAAATACCATTTTTTCATGTATATATACCAAGTAGGGTCGGGCCCAAATAAACACACCTTCTCCTTCACAAAGTAGGAATTTTCCTGGACAGGACGTGCATGGCCGCGCACCTGGGATGGTGCTCGCGCATTAGGCCGTGCACTTTGCATAGTATTCTGCCTCGCATGCGCGCCCAGTGCGCGGTCGCGCACCTGGGTGATGTCTGGCTCGATTCTTCGTTTCTCTTTCAGAATACACTAGTGTCCGTTGATCCCCGATCTCAATTCCAACTTAATTCTTAGGCTTTTACTCAGACTTCAAAGTTTAAAAATAGCTTGAATTCATCCCATAACATCTACATAGCTCGGAATCACTCCTACAAGGCATTAAACATATAATTAGTGCAAAATACTAGAGATTAAGGCTCAAACTTAATTAAAGTGCATTAAATTAAAGTGCGACAAGCAACTAAAACATACAATTATAGCCTACCATCAGTAGCCTTCATGCTTGGTTGAACTTCCCAAAGCACTTTCACCAAAGCAATTTTTATAGACCTTAGCTTCTGAATCTGTCTGTCAAAATAACTACCAGCTCTTCTACAAAGGCAAATTCCTTATCTAAATGCACTGTGCCAAAGTCAAAAACATGTGACGTATCTTCATGATACTGCTGAAGCATACAATCATGAAATACCGAATGTACCCCGGATATGCTAGGAGGCAAAGCAAGCCAATAAGCCATCTCACCAACTCTCTCCAACACCTCAAATGGCCCAATGAACCTCAAACCTAACTTGCCTTTTTACACAAACGTCATCATACCTTTCATGTGTGATAATTTTAGAAGTACCTTCTTGTCACGACCCAACTGGAGGGTCATGACTAGCACCCGGGCCATACTTGCCGAGCACCAACGTACATTTTATCTAACCTTCCTTATTATCTTTAAGGGCCAACAAGATCAATATAAATAGTAGACATGGATCATGAACATCCAACAATGAAAGATAATGTCATGAACATACATAACATGGGACGACAAGACTGTCAAGAAACTATATATAAGGTACGAGCTACCATGATGTCATGAAAGACTATACAACAAAAATCAGCCGACAAGGCATTCTGAACCATACATAAGTCGACACCTGTCTATGAGCCTCTAAAAGAACATAAATGCTACAACATTGCCGGAACAGGGCCCCGACATACCCATAATGTCTATAACAAAAATGCATACCAAGACCACGGCAAGTCCGGAGAAGGGATCTCGCCAATAACCGCTGAACCGGATAGCCTACTGTGATGGGGGAGCTGCATATACCCGTCTATCAGGACCTGCAGCACGACATGCGCAGCGTCCACAAATAAAAAGGACGTCAGTACGAATAAAGTACTGAGTATGTAAGGCAGGAAAGCATAAGTGAGAACAGTAATGTAAACAGGGATAGAGAATATACAACCTGTGACATCTGGGTACCTCTGAGGGCTACTGACATGAAATACATGATACATACATATATATACATAAACTTTTAAAACATACGCCTTTGTGGGCATCACCATCATCATATCGTACCCGGCCATAATAGGCTCGGTAAAACGTACCCGGCCATCATAGGGCTCGGTAGAATCGTACCCGGCCACGTGGAGCTCGGTAAAACCCAACTGATCAGTGGTTGCACAATAGGTGCCATACCCGGCCGACTATAGCGCGGCTCGGTAGAGTAAAATAGATACATATATATGATGCATGCTGGACTCATTGGAATCACATTTTGAACCTTTCGGAGTGACGTAAGGTCGGTATCCTTCGTACATGTTATTAGGATTAACTCTTCATCAAGAATCTTATAAGAATAAGGAACTACCAACAACATTGATAATATAAGAATAAGAGAAGTAACATCAATATCAATCGTTTCATAAGAAGGGCAGCAATGTAAGTACTGCTAGCTTCTAAGAGTAGAGTATCTTTGGGAGCTCGTTCATTACATTATGTACAATCGGAGTCGTGCAAAAGAATGAAGGGGATAGCCTCACATACCTTGTATATACTGCCCAACCTCAAGCTATGCAAATGTCACGACTTCTTAGTCTACAATAAGACAAATGACACTATCATTATCGTTTAAGCGTCGTAACTATTATGTATCGACCACAACCTATTTTACGATAAAACGGACAGCACCTCCCCTATTTATATGACTTCCCACAAGTCAATACAATCACCAAACAGCCCAAACAACATCATTAATAATCATATTGAGCCTCCAAAATAGTCCACCAACCAACAACATTACTACCAAGCCTTTCGATATATATTTCACAAGTTCTAGCTTCAACGACTTAGCTGCAACTTGGATAATCTTAAATATATATAGAGTAAGAGGTTCCTTACCTTTAAACAGAAAGAATAACTCCAATTTGACCTTAATTTTCCACGAAATATTCCTTCAATTCCGCCACAAGAACAAGGAAGCAAAACTAGCAATTAATTCGGGTTTTTCGGCACTAGAATTACTTTAGAAGACTTGAAATCACCTAGGGTTGATATTAAAAACTTGAAGGTGTATTTACATGACATAAAACACTTAAAACAACCTCCCACACGAGCTGGAACAACACAAAAATCAGCAACAACAAGAAGAACAAGAAACTTACTAGCGCCACGGGATTCCTGACATTTGATTTGTGTTGTTTGCCCTTTGTTTGGTTCTTGGATCATGAGAGAACCTTGAGAGACTGATTTTAGGGTTATAAGGTCTGAATATACTGAAAAATAATGACTTAAAACGGGGTTGAGGTATCTTATATATGTCCATATGTCTTAAACCGCCTTTGTGTGCCCCATAGAGAGCAGCTTGGCGCACTCTCGCGAAAACGCAAATATCTCTCTATTCCGAGATCGTATCGACAAACGGTTTAATGCGTTGGAAACTAGACTCATAGATCTTCCATTTGATAGGTAGATCACCCCATAATTCCAAGCACATTGGGAGAAAAATGCAGTAGCATTTGACCTAAAGTTTAAGTAAAATTATAAACCTAAGTTGCGACAACTTTTATCGACTTTTGTTTCATAACTCGCTTGACTTCAAGACTTATGATGCGGATATTATATGATTCAAATACATTAAAACAAGACCTCTTGGGACAATTAATCACCTCTAGTGTTACCCGAAAATACGGGTTACAACATCCTTGATTCGTTTAACTTCTAATATTTGTTAACCACTCTTATACACCCTTGTATTGTTTAAGACCAATAGGATTAACTTCTTATCATCTCAAAGATAATCTCTTCTTGGATTTACGTCAACTAACTTACGACGTGATCTATGGTATGCGAATTTGGGTTGTAACACCCTCTCCCCCTTAGGAACATTCGTCCTCGAATGTAAGGGTTTATGGGGTGTCTAATTCATCGTGGATTCCGACGGAGATTTCCAGCTGAGTTTCCCCCATAAAATGGACACTAGCCAAACTTGCAAGCAGTTAAACCCAACCTATGGCCTTACAAGACTATACAAAGCATTATGGATATGTACATTATCTGCATATCACCATTTTGTATTAAAAAAAGAGTATTCACAAGCTATTGCTTACCTCATAGAGCCGTTTCACCTTATAATGCGTCCTTCTTTCCCCCGGCATCCTCGTTATCTTCACTCTGGAATAGGTAAGGGTATTTAGACTTCATCTCCTCTTCTGCTTCCCATGTCATTTCTTCTATATTCTTGTTCCTCCATAATACTTTCACGGAAGCTACATCCTTTGTTCTCAGCTTGCGGACTTGTCGATCTAATATAGCCACTGGCACTTCATCATATGATAGATCCTTTGTAACTTGTACATCTTTGATAGGGACGACCCGAGAAGGGTCTCCAATACATTTCCTCAACATAGATACATGGAATACCGGGTGGACAAATTCCAATTCAGATGGCAATTCTAACTCGTAAGCAACCTGTCCAATTCGTCGAAGAATTTTGTACGGCCCAATATACCGCGGACTCAACTTACCCTTCTTCCCAAAACGCATAACACCCTTCATCGGCGAGATCTTCAGGAAAACCCAATCACCAACCTCAAATTCCAGATCACGACGTCGGACGTCGGAATAAGACTTTTGCCTGCTTTGTGCCGTCCTCAGTCGCTCTTGTATCACTTTCACCTTCTCAATGGCTTGGTGAATCAAATCTGGCCCATATAATTCTGTCTCACCGACTTCGAACCATCCAACTGGTGATCTACATCTCCTCCCGTACAGTGCCTCATACAGGGCCATTTTAATACTGGAATGGTAGCTATTATTGTAGGCAAATTCTATAAGTGCCAGATGGTCATCCCAATTCCCCTTGAAATCTAGAACACATGCTCGTAGCATATCTTCAAGCGTCTGGATGGTACGTTCAGCCTGTCCGTCAGTCTGCGGATGGAATGCAGTGCTGAGATTTACTTGTGTGCCTAAACCCTTCTGAAAAGACCTCCAAAAGTTAGCCGTAAATTGAGCTCCTCGGTCTGATATAATAGATACCGGCACACCATGAAGCCTAACAATCTCCTTGATATACAACTTCGCATAATCTTCAGCCGTGTAAGTTGTCTTAACTGGCAGAAAATGGGCAGATTTTGTAAGTCGATCAACTATCACCCAGATGGAGTCAAACTTATGATAAGAGCGAGGTAATCCAATAATGAAGTCCATATTAATCACCTCCCATTTCCAGGTCGGAATCTCTATATTCTGAATCAATCCACTAGGTTTCTGATGCTCGATCTTTACTTGTTGACAATTAGGACACTGGGCTACAAATTCTGCAATAGACTTCTTCATGTTATCCCACCAATACTGCTCCTTAATGTCATGATACATCTTTGTCGAGCCAGGATGGATAGAATATCGGGACTGGTGAATCTCAATCATAATCTTCTCTCGCAACCCTGCCACACTAGGTACACATAATCGGCCCTGGTATCTCAGTGTCCCATCTCCTCCGATCTTGAAAGCTATAATCTTACACTGCTGAATTCCCTCTCTCAATCTTACTAAGGTAGGATCTTCATATTGCCGTGCTTTTACCTCGGCTACCAAAGATGATTCTGCTGTATTCTGTACAGTAACACCTCCGTCATCAGAGTCCAACAATCTGATTCTCATATTGGCCAGCTGGTGAAGCTCTTTGGTCAACCCTTGTCTACCTGCCTCAATATGTATTAAGCTTCCCATTGACTTACGGCTGAGAGCGTCTGCCACAACATTAGCTTTACCGGGATGGTACAATATCTCGACATCGTAGTCTTTCAGTAATTCAAGCCACCTACGCTGCCTCAAATTCAACTCCTTCTGCTTGAAGATGTATTGTAAACTCTTGTGATCTGTGTAGATGTCAACATGGACGCCGTATAAGTAGTGCCGCCATATCTTCAAAGCATATATTACTGCAGCCAATTCCAAATCATGAGTCGGGTAATTCTTTTCATGCTTCTTCAATTGTCTTGATGCATAAGCAATCACCTTCCCACGTTGCATCAATACGCACCCCAAACCTATACCTGAGGCATCACAATATACCACATAACCTTCTGTTCCTTCCGGGAGAGTGAGCACTGGCGCGGATGTCAATCGATTCTTTAGCTCCTGAAAACTATGTTCACAAGCATCAGACCACTGGAACTTGGTAGCTTTCTGTGTTAACTTAGTCAATGGTGCTGATATAGAGGAAAACCCTTCTACAAACCGCCTATAATATCCTGCTAGCCCCAGGAAGCTGCGGACTTCTGACGGTGTTGTCGGTCTCGGCCAATTCTTCACTGCATCGATCTTCTGAGTGTCGACACTAATACCCTCATCAGATATCACATGGCCAAGGAATGCTACTGAGTTCAGCCAGAATTCACATTTAGAGAGCTTAGCATATAACTTATGATCCTGAAGGGTCTGTAATACTATCCGCAAGTGGCCCGCATGTTCCGCCTCCGAACGAGAATACACCAGAATGTCATCAATGAATACGATCACGAACACATCAAGATAGGGCCTGAATACACTATTCATGAGATCCATAAAAGCTGCTGGGGCATTTGTTAGCCCGAACGACATCACCAAGAACTCAAAATGCCCATATCTTGTCCGGAAGGCCGTCTTTGGAATATCCTTCTCCTTAACCCTCACCTGATGATACCCTGAACGCAAGTCAATCTTGGAGAAATACTTGGCACCCTGGAGTTGGTCAAACAGGTCATCAATTCTTGGAAGTGGATACTTGTTCTTTATTGTAAACTTATTCAACTGTCGATAATCGATACACATCCTTAACGACCCATCTTTCTTCCGCACGAACAAGACTGGCGCACCCCAAGGTGAAGTGCTAGGCCTAATGAAACCCTTATCCAGCAAGTCCTTCAACTGTGCCTTCAACTCTCGCAACTCTGCCGGGGCCATCCTGTATGGAGGGATAGAGATCGGTTGAGTGTCAGGCAATGCATCAATGCTAAACTCAATCTCCCTTTCAGGAGGAAGGCCTGGGAGTTCATCTGGGAAAACATCTGGAAATTCATTGACCACGGGGATTAATTGTAGAGTAGGCGGCTTCGCCTCCGCATCCCTAACGCGAACAAGATGATAAATGTAACCTTTTGAGATCATCTTCCTTGCCTTAAGATAGGAAATAAACCTACCTTTCGGCGTAGCAATGTTCCCCTTCCATTCAATGGCGGGTTCACCTGGAAACTGAAACCTAACCATCTTCGTACGACAGTCAACATTTGCATAGCATGAGGCCAACCAGTCCATTCCCATTATCATATCGAAATCAACCATTTCTAACTCAAATAAATTTGCCGAGGTTTGACGACTACAAATCATCACAGTGCAACCTTTATATACCCTTCTAGCAATCACAGAATCTCCTATCGGAGTGGATACCGCAAGTGGTTTACTTATCAATTCAGGTTCAATGCCAAACTTATTAGCCACAAAGGGTGTAACATATGATAAGGTAGATCCTGGATCAATTAGCGCATATACATCATAAGAAAACACAGACAATATACCTGTAACAACATCCGGAGACGACTCGAGATCTTGTCGACCTATTAGAGCATAGGTTCGATTTTGAGAACCACTCAAACTCGGCACTGAACCTCTACCTCTACCACGACCTGTCGACTGTTGAAAACCTTGTGCTGGAGGTCGAACTGATGAGGAAGAACCAGACACAGATCCAGTCGGTTGAGCCATACCACCACCTCCTCTGTTAGGACAATCCCGCATCATATGGCCACGCTGTCCGCAAGAATAGCACGCATCGGAACCTCGACGGCACAGTCCAAAGTGGGCCTTGCCGCACTGATCACAACGAGGTGTTGGGGGTCTCGTCTGACTAGTATCTCTATGAAATTGTGAGCCTGATGCCCTCAAACTCTGACCTGAACCAGAATAGGTAAATCGATCATACCGAGGCCTCTGAAACTTTGGAGGAGCACTAGCTACAGGTGGCGCCGAACTCCTCGAAGATTGGGGCCTGATACTGCCTCTGAACTCATCAGAATACCCTACAAATCTCGCCCTCTTATGCTGGCCCCTATCCTGCTCCCTATCTGCCCTTTGCTGGCGCTTACGATCCTCTAGGGTCTGGGCATAAGCCTGAATATGGGAAATATCCATGCCCTCTACCAAGGAGGCTGTTGTGCACTCATTTATCAGATGTGGTCCCAACCCGTTCACGAACAGATGCACCCTATCACTCATCTCGGACACCATATGGGGAGCATACCTTGCTAAAGAATCAAACTGTATACTATACTCTCGTACACTCATATTACCCTGTCGAAGGTTCAAGAACTTATCAGCTCTAGCTCGTCGTATCTCAACTGGAAAGTAGTGATGAAGAAAGGCCTTAGAAAATTCCTTCCACATGGCTGGAGGAGCGTTCGGACCCCTAGATCTCTCCCAACTATCATACCAGAAAACCGCTAAATCCCGTAACCGATAAGAAGCCAACTCTACTGCCTCCGTATCACTAGCATGCATAACCCGCAATGTACGATGAATCTGATCAATAAATATTTGTGGGTCCTCCTTGGGGTCTGATCCGGTAAACACTGGAGGGTCTAGATTAATAAAATCACGAACTCTCGCACTAACCGGTTTATCAGCAGCACCGGTATTCTGCCTCTGAGCCTGAGCAGCTACCAAGCTAGTCAACAATTGCACCGCACTGCGCATATCGTGGTCTGTAGTGCCAGACGGAGGAACTGGATGTACTGGGTGCCTCCTAATATCCTCGGGAGGAGACAGAGAGGTATGAGACGGCATCTCACTCTGAGCCTCACTTTGGCCTGCTCTGGCTGGAGGCACCTGAATGTTACCCTCTCCCACAGCTGTATCAAGCCGTTTACTAATTGCTTGCTTCCTAGTCGAAGGCATTGCTGAAAGAAAACAAGGTGAATATTAGATATGAACACTTACTACTCAACTCTACGCATGATCTAGATTCAGGAAGAAGGTAACAACCCTAGATGTCACGTAGCCTCCTGATTATAAATGTGGCGCGCTACACATCCATAATCAAAACTCTACTAGACACGGCTCATAGACATCCCCTAAGATAGACTTGCTCTTATACCAAGTTTGTCACGACCCAACTGGAGGGTCATGACTAGCACCCGGGCCATACTTGCCGAGCACCAACGTACATTTTATCTAACCTTCCTTATTATCTTTAAGGGCCAACAAGATCAATATAAATAGTAGACATGGATCATGAACATCCAACAATGAAAGATAATGTCATGAACATACATAACATGGGACGACAAGACTGTCAAGAAACTATATATAAGGTACGAGCTACCATGATGCCATGAAAGACTATACAACAAAAATCAGCCGACAAGGCATTCTAAACCATACATAAGTCGACACCTGTCTATGAGCCTCTAAAAGAACATAAATGCTACAACATTGCCGGAACAGGGCCCCGACATACCCATAATGTCTATAACAAAAATGCATACCAAGACCACGGCAAGTCCGGAGAAGGGATCTCGCCAATAACCGCTGAACCGGATAGCCTACTGTGATGGGGGAGCTGCGTCTACTCGTCTATCAGGACCTGCAGCATGACATACAGCATCCACAAATAAAAAGGACGTCAGTACGAATAAAGTACTGAGTATGTAAGGCAGGAAAGCATAAGTGAGAACAGTAATATAAACAGGGATAGAGAATATACAACCTGTGACATCTGGGTACCTCTGAGGGCTACTGACATGAAATACATGATACATACATATATATACATAAACTTTTAAAACATACGCCTTTGTGGGCATCACCATCATCATATCGTACCCGGCCGTAATAGGCTCGGTAAAACGTACCCGGCCATCATAGGGCTCGGTAGAATCGTACCCGGCCACGTGGAGCTCGGTAAAACCCAACTGATCAGTGGTTGCACAATAGGTGCCATACCCGGCCGACTATAGCGCGGCTCAGTAGAGTAAAATAGATACATATATATGATGCATACTGGACTCATTGGAATCACATTTTGAACCTTTCGGAGTGACGTAAGGTCAGTATCCTTCGTACATGTTATTAGGATTAACTCTTCATCAAGAATCTTATAAGAATAAGGAACTACCAACAACATTGATAATATAAGAATAAGAGAAGTAACATCAATATCAATCGTTTCATAAGAAGGGTAGCAATGTCAGTACTGCTAGCTTCTAAGAGTAGAGTATCTTTGGGAGCTCGTTCATTACATTATGTACAATCGGAGTCGTGCAAAAGAATGAAGGGGATAGCCTCACATACCTTGTATATACTGCCCAACCTCAAGCTATGCAAATTTCACGACTCCTTAGTCTACAATAAGAAAAATGACACTATCATTATCGTTTAAGCGTCGTAACTATTATGTATCGACCACAACCTATTTTACGATGAAACGGACAGCACCTCCCCTATTTATATGACTTCCCACAAGTCAATACAATCACCAAAAAGCCCAAACAACATCATTAATAATCATATTGAGCCTCCAAAATAGTCCACCAACCAACAACATTACTACCAAGCCTTTCGATATATATTTCACAAGTTCTAGCTTCAACGACTTAGCTGCAACTTGGATAATCTTAAATATATATATAGAGTAAGAGGTTCCTTACCTTTAAACAGAAATAACAACTCCAATTTGACCTTAATTTTCCACGAAATATCCCTTCAATTCTGCCACAAGAACAAGGAAGCAAAACTAGCAATTAATTCGGGTTTTTCGGCACTAGAATTACTTTAGAAGACTTGAAATCACCTAGGGTTGATATTAAAAACTTGAAGGTGTATTTACAGGACATAAAACACTTAAAACAACCTCCCACACGAGCTGGAACAACACAAAAATCAGCAACAACAAGAAGAACAAGAAACTTACTAGCGCCACGGGATTCCTGACATTTGATTTGTGTTGTTTGCCCTTTGTTTGGTTCTTGGATCATGAGAGAACCTTGAGAGACTGATTTTAGGGTTATAAGGTCTGAATATACTGAAAAATAATGACTTAAAACGGGGTTGAGGTATCTTATATATCTCCATATGTCTTAAACCGCCTTTGTGGGCCCCATAGAGAGCAGCTTGGCGCACTCTCGCGAAAATGCGAATATCTCTCTATTCCGAGATCGTATCGACGAATGGTTTAATGCGTTGGAAACTAGACTCATAGATCTTCAATTTGATAGGTAGATCACCCCATAATTCCAAGCACATTGGGAGAAAAATGCAGTAGCATTTGACCTAAAGTTTAAGTAAAATTATAAACCTAAGTTGCGACAACTTTTATCGACTTTTGTTTCATAACTCGCTTGACTTCAAGACTTATGATGCGGATATTATATGATTCAAATACATTAAAACAAGACCTCTTGGGACAATTAATCACCTCTAGTGTTACCCGAAAATACGGGTTACAACATCCTTGATTCGTTTAACTTCTAATATTTGTTAACCACTCTTATACACCCTTGTATCGTTTAAGACCAATAGGATTAACTTCGTATCATCTCAAAGATAATCTCTTCTTGGATTTACGTCGACTAACTTACGACGTGATCTATGGTATGCGAATTTGGGTTGTAACACTTCTCACCTTCCACGAATACTATATCGCGGACCTTCTTGTCAACATAATTCTTTTGTCTACTCTGAGTTGTTTGAAGTCATTCCCGAATCATATTAACCTTATTGAACGCATCTTACCAAATCTTTACCCAATAACCTAGCCTCGTCATTATCAAATCAACCAATAACAAAAAGACACCATACCACACAATGCCTCATGTAAACCCATGTGACTGGACTGATAACGGTACGACCATAGCCCTACACCGGCACATGTAGCTTCGGGTAATTGGCCCTTTTGCAACCAATACCTACTAAGTTACAAACAAGACTCCCACAACATTTCTTAAAAAACACTTCATTTTGTTTTGGCGCCTTTGGACTTAAGTCATAAAAGATGGAACCTTTTTTCCCTTAAGTCAAAATCTTCAAGTAATAGCCACATAAATGTCACGGCCCAAAATCCCACCAAAGGCCATGATGGTACCAAACCCGCTCGTTAGGCAAGCCAAAACTCAATCACCAAAATAAAAATAGATTAACTAACTCTTTAACAGAATCATGATATAGTATGAAAAAGTAATAACTCTCGACAACAAATATCATGAATACGAATATCAAGGCAGGATCTAAGCACGACAATCACAGTATAAAAACTCCCAAAACCCAGTGTCACAACTATCACATGTATCTAAAAAGAATAAAGAGTGCCAACAAAACAACAATAGCTACCCGAAAAGGAAACAGATAGACATAATAGATAAGTAAGAAGGGGGATTCCATGTGTCGTAGATCAGATATAGTGAAGCAGTCCACTATGAAGTCTCCATTAGATCTCGTACTCCACTTGATAAATACCACTAATATTAGCCTCAAAACTTGCACAAAAATGTGCAGAAGTGTAGTAGAGTACAAAACTACGGTACTCAGCAAGTATCAAGTCTAGCCTCGAAGAAAGTATTGATGAGGGGTCGACATCGAAGCTTACTAACAGTCCAATAATCAAGTGAAAACCTAAATAAGATACGAAATAAAGCATGCCATCATCAAATTAGCACAAAATCTCAAAACAGAGTTCATGGGGAATTTAGGCATGCTTTACAGATAAAGGAGACCAAACATGATATCAACACCTCAATCCTCGTATAAATACATGATACATGTCAAGAACATTGATATAAAAATGTTGCATGAGTCAAACTATATATATATATATATATATATATATATATATATATATATATATATATATATATATATATATATATATATATATATGATCAGGATCCTTTCTCAATACCTTACAGCACAAATCCATGTGCTTGACTCAAGCCATGTGTCCAAACCATGCACCAAAAATCTGAGTGCCTATACTCACAGGGCCCAAAGTAACATGGGTAATTACCTTATTCCGGTGGGGTGGATCCATATCCTAACATTTATCATTTTACAACTAATGATCAATAACCAATATTCAATATCCGCTCATTGCATCCGTAGTTAAACAATCCTCAACCTCCACATCAACCAACTATCCACTTATGCATATGTATATGAAACAATACAATAAAGAATCATTAAACATAACAATAAAGATGCGGATAAAAGCTATATGGCTGAAAGATGGCTATGGCTAATCATGTAATTTAATTTATCACAACGGCTTATTAAGTTATTTAAGCGTGAAATAGTCAAATCATATTATCTAACATGAGTCAATTAAGCCATATAATGACCAAATCAGGGAGAAAATAATATAAGTATATGACTACTGATTAATAATAAAGCTCAACATGGAAAACCAATCCTTTATGCCCAATTCAACAAGTCATAACCTTAAGCATGCTCCTAAATCATAATTATGAATCATCATATAGTCAAAGAATCTATTAAAACATGGATAATAACTTCATATAATCCAAACAATGCATAACTCAAGTTAACACTGCCAAATACAGTCATAACCTAGCTACGCATAGACGCACATCACCTCGCAGATACATGCTCCTAAATCAAGCAACATATAGCAAATAGATAGCCTATGGGGAGACTTCCCTCTTATAACGATTGACAAGAGACTTACCTCCACCCGGTAAGCTTCAACATTCCAAAATAACTTTTCCTATCAAATCTACCTACAAACAACTCGAATCTAGTCAAATACAACTCAACAACATCAAACAGAGCTATAGGAATCAATTTAAAACAAAAAATCTTAAATCATTAATCATATCCCCAAAGATCAACAAATGTCAACCCGAGCACACATGGTCAAAACCCGAGTCAAGGGGTAGATCACGACTAGACATAACCCCATGAGTCCAAATATATAATTAGATTCAAAAACCAAGTCCAAATAGACCCTCAAATTCCCAAATTACACTCTCTTAAATTGTAGACAGAAACCCCGAATTTCTCTTTCAAATTCCATAATCTAAGTATACAAATCCATGGGCAAACAAGATATACAATCTAAATCAAGTAGAATTCACTTATCCTCAAAGTAGTAGTGAAAATCCCTTCCAAAATAGCCTCTTCCCGAGCTCCAAAACTCAAAATAGTGAAATATTAGCTAACCGTCGAAATAATAATGCGCCTGGAAGATTATGGATGCACCTCCAGCATTGTAGATGCGGAGTGTGTCACAAATGTGAAGGTCGATTGGTAAGGGGAAGCTCGCAGATGCTAGTATATGGTTGCACAAGAAATATCGTAGATGCAATATTTTATGATCTTGCAGGCGTGATGTCACTTCTGTGGCAGTACCTCTGCATGTGAACCACGCCCAGGCCTGCCTAGACAATCCTCACAGATGTGCAGGAAGCGTCGCTTCTGCAACCTCGCACCTGCGCAATATCCACCGCAGGTGCAACACACCAGAACCACTTGATCCATTAAAGTCCAAAATGGTCGGGAATCGTTCCGAAATACAACTTAGCCCCCCCACCCCCCGACCCCCATCTACTATACCAAAAAGTCCTAATACCTTATGCAAACTTATCAAAAAATTTAAAATACCACAACTAACATCAAAACCAAGAATCGAAGATCAAAATCCATATCTTAACTTCCAAACTTTCCAACTTCGCCAAACACGTCTGAATCATGCCTAAATTATCCGAAATCCGACCAAACTTTGCACACAAGTCCCAATCAACTAAATGAACCCATCCAAGTTCCCGAAAAAGTAATAGGAGTCCGATAACATCAAAGTCAACTCCCGATTAAACCAATGAACTCTCCAAACCTTTAAATTGTCAACTTTCGACAAACAAAACAAAAACCTTCTAGGAATCTCCAAACCCAAATCTGAACGTACGCCTAATTCAAAAATCACCATACAAACCTATTAAAATCATAAAATCCCTATTCTGAGGTATTTTACTCGAAAGCAAAACCTTGGTCAACACTAGCAATTTAAGCCTTCCAAAATTGAACTAAGTATTCCAATTCACTTTGAAACCTTCCCAGAACAAAACCACCCATGCCCATAAGTCTCAAAACAACAAACAAACATACATGAAGTATCAAATAGGGAAACAGGGCTCAAATACACAAAATGACTTACCGGGTCATTACACTCTCCCACTCATAAAGAAATGTTCCTCTTCGAACGTGTTTAGAATCATACCGGAATGCCAAATAGATGAGGATATATACTCTGTATATCATGCTCGATCTCCTAAGTTGCTTCCTGGACCAACTGATCTCTCCACTTAACCTCCTCTGATGCAATATCTTTCGATCTGAACTTTTAAACCTGCCTATCCAAAATGGCCACCGACAGTTATTCAGAAGCAAAATTCTCATCTAATTACACTGTACTAAAATCTAACACATATGACTTGTCTTCATGATACTTTTGAAGCTTGGAAAACAAATACCGAATGAACTCCCGATAAGCTGGGTGGCAAAGTAAGTTTGTAGGCTACCTCACCAACTCTCTCTAACACCTCAAACGATCCAATATACCGAGGGCTCAACTTGCCCTTCCTCTCAAATCTCATCACGCCCTTCATCGAAAAAAACTCGAAGAAGGAGTTTCTCACCCTCCATGTAAGCTGCATCACGAACCTTCCTATCAACATAAATCTTCTACCTTGACTATGCTATATGTAGCCGCTCCTGAATCAACTTCACCTTCTAATAAGCATGACAAACCAAATCTATGCCCAACTACCTAACCTCGCCAGGCTCAAGCTAACCAATCAGAGAACGATTTTGCCTCCAATATAAGGCCTCATATGGAGCCATTAGAATATTGGACTTGTAGTTGTTGTTGGAAAAATCTACCTGTGATAGGAACTTATCCCACTAGCCTCAGAAATCAATAACACAGGCTCTCAACATATCCTCAAGGATCTGAATGGTTCGCTCAGGCTGCACATCCTTCGGAGGGTGAAATGTAAGGCTAGGCTCCACTTGCATGCCCGGCTCACGTGGAACAACTCTACAAAAGTGTGATGTAAACTAATTGGCTCGATCTAATATAATAGAAACTGGCACACCATACAAACCGACAATCTCTCTTATGTATATATGTACCAACTTCTCTAAAGTGTAGGAACTCATAACCATAATGAAATGTACAGACTTAGTAAGTTTGTCCACAATAATTCAAACATCGTTAACTCTTGTCAAAGTCCATGGCGGTCCTACCACAAAGTCCATAGTAATGCGCTCATTCTTCAACTCTGGTATAACTAATCCCTAAGTCAAACAACCTAGTCATTGATGATCATACTTGACCTGTTGATAATTCAATCATCGTGTAACATGCCCAACAATTTCCTTCATCTCCGCCACTTCTAATGCTTATTCAAGTCACAATAAACCTTCGTAGCACCTGATGAATAGAATACTACAAACTATGAGCCTCTTCAATAATCAACTCCCTTAAACCATCTACATTTGGAATAGAAATCCGACCTTGAAGTGGCAATACACCATCATTACCAATAATCACCTCCTTACCACTACCTTAGAACACCGTGTCCTTTAGGACACGCATATGGGGATCATCATACTGGCGAGCCTTAATGAGCTCAAACAATGATGATTGTTCAACAACGCAAGCAATAACTCAATTGCGCTCGAAAATATCCAATCTCATATATCTATTGGCCAAAGCCTAAACATACATAGCCAAAGGTCTCTCCACAACTGCA
Organism: Nicotiana tomentosiformis; assembly: GCF_000390325.3. Lineage (NCBI taxonomy): Eukaryota > Viridiplantae > Streptophyta > Magnoliopsida > Solanales > Solanaceae > Nicotiana > Nicotiana tomentosiformis. Next base: position 44,500,495 of record NC_090822.1, read on the forward strand.
ATAAATGCCAAACTCCACATACTCTCCGCCTTCCTACTCAAAGCATCTGCTACCATATTCGCCTTTCTTGGATTATACAAAATAGTGATATCATAATCCCTGAACAACTCCAACCACCTCCACTGCCTCAAATTCAAATCATTATGCTTGAACATATAATGAAGACATTGATGGTCAGTGTAAACCTCACAGGACACGCCATATAAGTAGTGCCTCCAAATCATCATCGCATACACAGTAGTTGTTAACTCTAAATTATATACCAGATAGTTCTTCTCATGGGGCTTCAACTGGCGCAGTGCATAAGCAATCAACCTACCATCCTGCATCAACACACAACCAAGGCTAAGGCAAGAAGCATCACAATAGATAGTGAACATCTCTAATCCTGAGGGAAATAGAAAAATTGGAATTGTAGTCAAAGTAGTCTTGAGCTTCTGAAAGCTCTTCTCACACTCGTTAGACCATTTGAACAGAGCCCCTTCGGAGTCAACTTGGTTTTCATAGCTCCAATAGATGGAAATCCCTTCACAAATTGATGTTAGTAGCCTACCAAACACAAGAAACTCCTAATCTTTGTAATTGTATAAAGTGTAGGCCAACCCTAACTGCCTCGATCTTCTTCGGATCCACATTGATGCAATAATTGGACACCACGTGGCCTAAGGAGTCCATCACGTCCATACAAAACTCACACTTGGAGAACTTAGCATACAACTTCTTCTCCCTCAGAATCTAAAGCATAATCCTCAAATGCTACTCGTGCTCTTCAGCACTGCGAGATTATACCAAGATATCATCAATGAACACAATGACGAAGGAATCCAAGTAAAGCTGGAGCACATTATTCAACAATGCATGAAAGTTGTTGGACATTAGTCAAGCCATATGACATCACCAAGAACACATAATGTCCATAATGAGTCCTAAAAGCGGTCTTAGGGATGTCAGAAGCCCTAATCTTCAACTGGGGATAACCCGATATCAAATCAATCATCAAGAACACCCTAGCACCCTGAACCTAATAAAACAAATCATCAATACGAGGTAGTGCATACTTGTTCTTGATAGTGACCTTGTTCAACTACCTATAATTAATGCACATCCTCATAGAACCATCTTTCTTCTTCACAAACAACATGGGCGCACCCTTAGGAGAAACACTCATCCTCATAAATCCCTAATCTAACAATTCCTGCAAGTGCTCCTTCAACTCTTTCAACTCCATTGGAGCCATGCGATATGGTGGAATAGATATGGGTTGACTGCCTTGCACCAAATCAATACCAAAATCAATATCCTTATGGATTGCATGCCTGGTAGGTCTCTAGAAAACATATCTGGAAACTCCCTCACTACTAGAACTGACTCGATAGTAGGAGTATCAGCATTAATATCCCTAACAAAACCCAAATACAACAAACATCGCTTCTCAACCATCTATTGAGCCTTAAAAAATAAAATCACTCTGCTAGGTATGTGGCCAAGAGAATATCCTATTCCAACATTGGTAACCCTAGTATAGCCAATGTCATGCCCCCACCATGGAGAAGGGACCGATGCTCGACTGAGGTAACCTAGTCAAGAACGTCTGTGTCGTTCTTACTATCTACCCTTGCACATGAATGATTCAAAAGAAAAACTGCGTAATGGTCAACCAATAATATAGAAATATGCAATACTTATTTCTATTAATTCAAGAACCCATCAAAAGATGACAAAATATTACAAGCCAATAGTTTTAAAAGGGAAGCATAATGACACCCAACATTTCTAATCCCCACATACATACATGACCCACAATATGTCTATGGAGCCTATAAACTGTCATGAAAAAGATACAGAAGTGATGGTGACAATGCCCAGTCTATAACCAAAATAATATATAAAATATCAAAATACAACATGAGGAGCCTCAGTATGAAATGGGGCTCACCACAATTTGCAGATGAAAGTGTACACTCCTATCGAGAATTTGTACCACTTGAGGTATCACCAACATCCATTAAAGATGCAACATCTCCTACAAAAAGGGACGTTAGTACATATAGAATAGTACTAATATGTAAATCTAAGTACACTCACATGGAATGGAGGGTCAACATAAGGAATGAAAACATGGAAATAGGGAGAAAATCAATCCAAATGAAAATTCCATGTTATAAGGAAAAAGTGTAACATAGGTAAAATATTCAATAAACATTAACACTTTAGTTTGGAGAAGACCATTATTTACCGACATAGGAAAGTATAACCACCATGTGTGCGACATGGCATTTGATGACGGCCCGAGCGGCTAAGTCGTCTCACCACAATATTGTATGGATCGATGTGTCTGTGCTAGCAATACATTCGTCCCAATAAAGGGCCATAATATCATCATAATGCAAAAGGGACTTGTCCCAATTGTCTCCTACACCGGTACATGTAGTTTTGGGTATAGGTCTTTGAAACTTATATATTCTCGATTACATAAAAATACTCCCAAAAACATTTCTTTAAACATTTCACAAACCCTTTCTTTCAGTTGTCCCTTCGGACATACATCATCATTATCATTCTTTAGCATAATGTCCACATATCATTATAATTATTTCATTTCATTCATGTGCCATGGGTTATCAAAAGACATTGAGGTATTTAAAGCATTGAAAATTCATTCCTACAAATACATAAATACAGGAAAGCTTAAAACAGTTAAACATATTTTCAATAGAAAAGCCTAATGATGGCAATTGAAATATGAATTGAATTCGTAAGTGTTTGACAAATCACTCATTTGAAACAATTCAAAATAAAGGAATAGTAACTAAAACAAACCATATTTAGAGTTTATGAGAAGTTCATGAAATCCGATTCTATGGAAGGAGTTTAGCCAAACATACCTTAATCAAGCTTCCTTATGGTTCCTACTATTTTCCACTACTCATTATACTTCAAGCTCCCTTTGAAGAAGAATGAAAAGATCAATCCAACAAACGCTAGTCATTCAGGAATAAACCCAGATCGTCTTCAATTGAACCAACAACAATAAGGGGTTTTTATGTTTTAACGTCATTTAGTTATTTTATCAAACACCTACAGTACATAGCGCTTTACCACCTCTAGAAATGGTGTCTCTTCCTCCTTCACACCCTTTACATAACCACATTTAAACTACAACCATCGTTAGGTATTATGGGATCGTCAACATTACATGCATGGCCACCCATATGTTACCCAACCAATAACTACATCAAACAATACCTTCTTCCAACTCCCAAAATACCCAATGTCAAGTATGGGAGCTTATGGCTTCCAACAACCATCCCATAAGCTCCATTGTTCAATTTTCCATCTAAACTTCCCATTATTGAAAGTTACATAGGAGCTTTAGTTGGAATCTTACCTTGATAAAAGAAGAACATGTAAATGGTGCCTTCGAATTTCAAGAATCGAGATAGAAATCTTGATGAGTAATAGTGTGGGAGATCATCCTTCTCTCCATAGAATAGTTTTATCTCTCAAAATAAACAAATATTCCCTTCTAAGACTCCCTCTAGGACTTTTTTAGTAATACAATTAGGTTAGAAATTTCCCAAATATACCCTCTGAGTCAAATCCACAATCATAAAAGGGGCCGCATAATGCTTCTGCAATCCACGACATAGTCCTCCAAGGTTTCCAATTGAATTGGATAGATGTATGGCGGATCCGCGGTCAACAAATGTTTTGGGGTTCGCACATAGGACCGCGAATTCTCCTCCAAAATTTCCAAAGTAACCCGACCATTTCCTCAATGGATATGTGGTCTGCGAATTTGCTATGTGATCTGCATAACCCACAACAAAAATACCCTCACAATTTTGCTTGCTTTTGCCTCAATCTATGATTATTCTGCGGTTAGCGAAACCGATTAGTGGTCCGTATAAGTGATCATGGAATCACCCTTTGCATTTGATTCTTCTTCCTACTTCACGACGTATTATGTGGTCCAAAAGTTAGTACCGCGGCGAGCTTGCTACAATTTTTTAAACATCCTAGATTGCTATTGGCACTAAAAAACCTTAGATTCGTTGGCAAACTTTTACGAGACCTTACATTCTCTCTCGCTTAGTCATTCATCCTCAAATGAGGGTTAGATTCTTCCATAGTCACCGAGAATGACTTAGTTCCTCACTCAATCACTAAAAGCTCAAAATTTGGCTAACTCCCCACATTTCGAGAAAATTCGGCAGAGTTTTGTTTCTATGCCTATACACCTGTTAGGAGAAGTAGAAACCAACCTAACAGCCCATCCCATAATCTCTAATAAGGTATTACAAACATGAAACAACATAAACCATAGAATTATATTCATTCCATAACTATCAGGGGCGCATGAGCATAAACTTTACAATTTCAACACATAGTGCATAGAAAGAAACTTCTACTACCATTCAAACATGGCCAACTGGATCTACAAATAAGTGGGGATATCTTCTCTTGCTATCTTCCTCTACTTCACAGGTGGCCTCTTCGGCTTTCTGGTTTATCCATGGTACTTTGACGGAGGAAATCTCCTAATTCCTCAACTTACGAACGTATCTATCAAGGATGGCATCAGGAACCTCCTTATATGTCAATCCTTTATTAACTTCAAACGTCTCCATGGGGACAATGAGTGACGGATCCCCAACCACTTTCTTTAACATAGACACGTGAAAATACAGGGTGCACTAAGGACATCTATGGAGGTAACTCAAGCCTATAAGAAACTTTACCAACCCTCTACAAGTTTCTATAAAAACCGATGTACCTTTGGCTCAGTTTTCCTTTCCTCCAAAATCTCATTATGCCTTTCATAGGAGAAACTTTCAGGAACACCCAATCATCCTCCTTAAACTCTAAATATCTATTCTGGTGACTCTGAGCGATTTTCAACCGCTCCTTGATGATCTTGACCTTCTTCATAGCTTGATGCACAAGGTATGGACCTATTAATTCTACATCTCCATCTTCAAACTAACCAATGGAGGATCTATATCTCTTACCATACAGAGCCTTGAATGACGCCATTTGAATGCTGGCAAGATTGTTGTTGTAGTATGCAAATTCTATGAGCGGCAAATGATCATCCCAACTACCCTTGAAGTCAAGAACACATGCCAGCAACATATCGGCATGTGTCTATAAGTTCGCTCGGCTTTCCTATTAGGTTGTGGATGGAAAGTTTCACTAAGATTTACTTGAGTACCAAAACATTGCTAATATTTATTCCAAAAGTTAGCGACGAACTGTACCCCTCGGTTTGAGATGATGGCGTGCCATGCAATCTAACTATTTCTTTGATATGCAACTGAGCACAGTATTCTGCTGTGTTAATGGCCTTAATAGGAAAGAAGTGTGTTGATTTCATAAGTAGATCCACAATCACCAAAATTTAGTCAAACTTACAAGGTGTGCTAGCTAAACCTACCACAAAATAGATATTGATCATCTCCCACTTTCACATTGAAATTTTTATGCCTTGTGCCAAGCCACCAAGCCTCTGGTGTTCGGCCTTCACTTGCTCGCAATTAGAGCACCTAGCCACAAAGTTTGCTATGTCCATATTCATGTCGCTCCACCAGTAGATTTCCTTAAGGTCATGGTACATCTTTGTAGAGCCTGGATGCACATAATACTTGGAATTGTGAGCCTCGATCATGATTCTCTCATAGAGACCATCTATATTTGGAACACACAATATGTCTTGGAACCTTTGTTGATACCCAATTGTGCCCTCATATTTTTCAAATAAGTATATATACTTTCAAAATATCATTTTTTGCATCATTACTTAATTTACAAAATTTATACAAGCATTTTCTATAATATTTTATAATTTTAAAGCTTCAAAAATTGATTTTTCTTGCATTTAAATTACTTGAATATTTACTAATTATTCTCTTAAACTATTTGCAATAGCGTAATCATCCAAATTTGTTATTTTACACTCACATACATGTTTTAAAATATTTTACATTGTTTCATATAATTATATCTATATTTTAGTTATTTATGTAATTTTGCAATAATAGCCTATATGCTATGCATAATTACAATTATTACATTATTCATGCTACAATAGCATTTTTTTTGTTTTATAAATGTTAAGTTATTATTTTCAGTCATTTTATTGCATAAGTAATATTTTATTATTTATTAATTATTTTTATTTAAAATAATTTTTTGTATTTAACTCCTAGCCCAATTTTAGGCTAAGTTCGGACCAAAACCAGGCCTAAAGCAGATGGCCCATCTCCATTACACCATTCAATAGCCCAAACCAAATAACCCTTTTAAACAATCAGGTCGCGACCCGTTTTGAACCCACCCCACTCTCATTTCCCTCCTGGCCATTGATCTCAAATGAACCCCTCAACCCCCCCCCCCCCCTCCCCTTTTTCTCAGAAGAACCCTAATCGCCGCCCTTCACCAATCCCTCTCCTAATCCCGTTCACAATGGGATTCACCGTTATTTACTTACCATACTTATGTTCCTTCGCTACTTATTGCTTCTTTACAGTATTACATAGTACTTGCTCTATTTTGGCAAGTACAAATCTTTGAATTAAGGGAATCAGTGTTAATCATAGGGATCCAGATGATATTTCGTCTATATACATTTATAGCAAGGCTATATGGTTCCGATTCACCAAGATCCTCGGCCAATCTTTGATTTCTGTCAACTAGGGTTTGTTGGGTTTTCTCCTAATCCGATTCAAAATTGTTTTCGCATGTTACTCTTTCCTTATTTTTGTGATTCGATTGTTGTTTTCCTTTTCTGATTTTGGTTAACTGAACAATATATAAACCCCTCCCCTATTCCCTTCTACGCACCGAAAAGTTTTTCACTGCTATTGCACTCAATATATTTTCCTCACTCGTTCATCTTCTCTGAAACAGTTGGCTCTTTAGCCGCCTGAAAGCCAAGGCCATAATATTATCAACCTCCTTCGGTGAAAGCACTGCTCGGGGCCTTTACGAGGCTCTTGTGAACTCTAAAGCATCAGAGATTTGGGGTTCTTGCTAGCAGTATTCTAAAATCATTATTCTTTTGCTCGCCTAATTTTGCTACTGGTTAGTTCCTTTAACTCTTGCAATATTCAATATTTTTCCTTCTGTATATCTCTATGTGTTCTAGGTATTAAGGACGTTTAAAATTTTGTGAGCATGATTTAATTCCTTTGTTAGTTGTGAATCCTTGATACTGCACTTCTATGATACTCCCCTGTCATTTTGTATTCTTTGATAGTTGAATGCATTTTAGTACATGTGATAGATTCCAGTTTGTTCTTAGTTTGCGTTAGGATAATATGTATTTTTACTATATCCTGCACTTCTATGCTGAATTTCCTTGTTTTCCTCTGGAATTAGTTCCATACCTCTGTGTTTTTCTTAGTATCTGAACATGTTTGAGTTTTGAGTTTCAATGCATGCCTATTGTAGACGTTCTTTTAATGAAACTGACTACTTGTTGCTAGTTATATAATCCTTTTCATGCCTTGCTTTGGGTACTATGCTAAAACTTTAATGAAAGCATTCCTTTGCTTTGAATGAATTTTTGAATCTTGTGTTTAATCGACTGTTCTTTGCAAATTGGTCACAACTATATATGATCTTATATTGTCTTAAGATCTAGCCTAAACATGTTTCCTTGTTATCTGTAATCCTAATCTTTATCATCATCTAAGAATTTAGGGTAAATGTCACATTTTCTCTCTTATGTATGGTCAACTGACATGTTAATGTGTAGCTAATCTGCATTTCACATGCCATAAGTTTTAGTAAAGCCTTTGTACTATGATCTATACCCACCATGTTAAGTTTCATGATATTGACCAAGCTACACTACTAGTATGTTGATACGCCATTTGTGACCTTATTAGAACTATCATGCTAGAACTTTCATTGTTCCCGATAGACATTTGAAATCCTTTAGGTTAGTGCCCTATTCTGGACTTCTTTCGCATTGTGCACTCTGATATGTTTATCTTATAACCTCAGAAAACTCGATTCCTATGACTCTCTTAATATGTTCTTCTGCTCAATATACTATCTCATGCTAATTGATCGAGTCTGGAATGTCAGTATTGTTATATCAACTTTCCATGAGGAATCTAAGCCTTATTAATCCTCTTAACTTGTATGTTCTTTGTTTAATCAATCCTGCTATGTCTGTTTCTAAAATACAAAATGTATTTCTTCAAATTCTGTCACTTATTCGTTGTTAGTAGGCCCAAAATTCTTTAAGTGATTGCTAGGTGTATTTGTTAACTCGCAATTGTTTGGTAAGTGAGACTCCATCTGGGTTCTAACATGGTTCCAAAACCTGGACTTGGGCTGTACAATTGATACCCTCCAGTGCTTGAGTTGAGTTCCCATCTCGGCCTGTTATTCGTAGAAAAGTGAGCTTGTTGAGAGCCCAAGCAATACTGGTTTATATTTACTTTTGGGCCTGCTTTTGGCCTGCAGTTTTCCGTGTGTAATATTGGGCCTATAATAATTTGTAATAACAACAATTGGGGTATTAGTGAAATTGGAGAAATGGGTATATTCTAATGTTTTCATAAAAGGGTAGAGAACATGCCTATAGTGTTTATGTGACCTACTTGTTATTCTATCCAACCTGCCATATATGCTATTTGGTTTTTCATGTGCACTAGTAGAAACCATGCCTATAGGGAATCACACACTTACTCAACCTGTTTTACTATGTTTACTGTCATGCATTATTAGACAACATGCCTATAGGAATCAGGTGTCCACTCCTTCAATTTGTGCAACTGCAGTGTATTTACTAGATAACATGCCTATAGGATTGTATTAACTTATGATCCTCATCTAGATATCATGTCTATAGGACCATAATTAATTAATTAGCTACTGTTATTGTTGTTTCCATCATATTGCTCGCCTAGAAAACATGCCTTTAGGGATGAAGTGTTATAGAATCAGTTTCAATTGTCAACTCTTAGACATCCTGCCTATAGGATACTGTTACTCGTCTATAAAGTATGCCAATAAAAATCAAACGCGAATAATTTTTAAGCTTTCAAACAGTTTTACTACCTCATTTCGCAAATAATTTAGAGATTATGCCTATAGGATTTGTAATACTTACGATCTGCAAATTTGTTGTTCTAGAACAACAACACTGCATGTACACTTGAAATCAGAATCACATAGAAGCATGTATATAGGACTTAAGGACTCTAATTCATCTTAATTTTGTCTACTGCCTATAATATGAACTTACTCGCGTGCATTTGTTGCTTACATGTGGAGGCCAACTTGAGCCATTTATTGTCTTTATGTGCAGTCCTATTTGTTTTGACTGTCGCCTAGTTTTATCATTTTTGAGCAGCCTAAGTAAGTCTAGAACCTCCCCAAATAGAGGTCCAAAGCCTCCTAGACTATAGGCATGGGACGGGTAGTGCACGCATAGGATATGACTTAGAACTGAATTAGAGCGCTTTAGGTAAACAACTTTAACATAGTAATCGGGTAGCAGGAGATAATAGTTTGTGCCAGCTGAATAATGTGAGCAACTCCTATCTAAAAGGAGTTGCGAAGTATTATTTACATTGCACGGGGTGATCCTTTAGGCTAAATTACTTAGGACCCCCATTTCCTTTATCCACTTAGTCATCTAATATAGACTGTTATAGTTGTACCCTTGTAGTCCTTAAGATTTGTACCAATTCTCATTGTGTTATGATGAAACTCTTTTACCTTTTATTCTCTTTGTTTATTTGATCATCTCGCCTAATTATAATCCACATACTCTTAAGTTCGGCCGGGACCCCTAGTTGTGGACATCAAAGAGTGCCTAACACCTTCTCTTTAAGGTAATTTGAGCCCTTACCCTATCTTTGGTGTCGTTGACTAGTCAAACAGAGTTATCTACACAATAGGTGCCCTAACGCACCTTAAAAATCGTTAGGTGGTGACACTTCTATTTTAATACCCATTTAAAAGAGTTGTCACATGTCGAAAACCCGACTTCTCTTTCGAGAGAAAAAAAGGGGCGCGACAGCATGGCGACTCTGCTGGGGATACCTATTTCGTTCACCTTTATTTGTTTAAATCTGTTATGACATGCACATCCCTTTCCCGTTCACCTTTATTTGCTATGACCACTCTTCATTTTATCTTGTCTAAGACTGCCATATCATGCCTCCGCCATCCCTATTCACATATCTGCTTTATTACATTCTTGCATATATTTCACGAACTAAACTGACTCTTTCCTTTTTTCTTTCCTTTCTATATTTCCTATGTTTACCTTACTATTGTATTTACTGCTTTTACATATTTATCATACAAATACTTGACAACGTGTTATTTTTGCATAAAGCATGCTCCACATCATACTCCACCCGTGTCAATTATCAACATAAAGACGCTTGATGAATGTCCGCGCTCTTCCAAAATTACCTTTTTTAAATCGGAAAGGCTTATTTGCGGTAGACTAGTCGATCAGCGGTGCAATCGACGGTCCCGTGCCTTTCCCTCTCAAGTTTTCCACTTAGGAGTACCAGTCTAGGCCATTCTATAAACGTTACTCCAATATCAAATGTACATGCATCGTGTTAAACCTAGTACGGGTTAGAACATTGTTAACGTAATAGCCCGCTAAGATAAGCCTTATCCAAAGTCCGACGGGATTTCTACGATCCCAATGGACACTACCATGTTATGTGCATTACATGGAGAAAATGTGCCAATATGTTGATCATTATTGTGTAAGTGGTCATATCTGGAGGGGGAAAGGGCTAACTTTCTTTGTTTGCAGAAAATGAAGCACGAATCCCCAGGTTCGCCATGGTCAAAAACATCCCACCTCTGCTACTTGACTGGTGGAAAGACCTTGCGCCTTGCGACAAGAATCATGTGAGAAGAGTACTTAGTGACTTGCCGTCTTTGCTTAATATCCAACCAAATAGAGCTTTGATTGAGGCTGCTACCATGTTTTGGGATGAGAAAAGAGCGGTCTTCCGATTTGGTGACATAGAAATGACTCCTCTCTTAGAAGAAATAGGAGGTTTTGCTAAGCTTCAATGGGATAGTCCGGGGTTACTAGTACCAGAGAATCGCACCCCTTGCAGTTTTCTAAAGATGTTGGGCTTTAAGAAAAATGAAGAATTGTTTTGCTTAAAGAAATCCTACATCCCGTTTGGGTTTCTTTATGAGTGTTATGGGCATAGTAATTCGTACCGTCTTCGTCATGAGGAACTTGCCATTACCTCCCTAGGTTGGACGCACCGCCGAGTCTATGTATTCATCATCTGCTTCTTGGGTTTGTTGATATTTCCAATGAAAAGGGGAAGGATTCACACTCGTTTAGCTATAGTTGCAAGAACTTTAATGGAAGGCATCGAGGGGCAAACCTACACCATCATCCCTATGATCCTAGCTGAACTTTACCGCACTCTAGATCGGTGCAAGTAGGGGTTCAGACATTTTGAAGGTTGTAATCTATTATTGCAAGTCTGGTTATTGGAACACTTTCAGAGGGGAGAATTGTAACACCCCGAAAAATTTTGAAGAACTTAAGTGTAAAGCCCGGTAAAATTTGCAAAGAAAATAATATTTCATGGTGCCGGACTAGGATTATGTGTCTGAGGATTGTAGAAATTCTTCGCAGCGAGCAAGCTCGCCGCGGCGTGGACCTTTTGGGTTGAACAATACACGGAAAAGTAAAGGAAAACTTTTGGCAGAAAAGTGCATTTCTGCAGTCCATTATGCGACCGCAGAATCACTTTGCGGACCGCATAATGGCCGCAGAGTGAAGCAATTAATTGGGACAATTGGAACCAATTAATCAGTCGACTATGCGACCGCATAACTATTATATGGTGCATTATACGACCGCATAAAGTTTATGCGGACCGAATAGTGACTGCATACACAAACAGTCCTTTTGGCTATTTTGTAACCAACTATGTGACCGATATGCGGTCCGTATATTGCTTATACAATTGCATATGCGATCGCATACCTTATTCCGGAGCTTCATTTTTTGGTTTTTAAACCCCGACCCTATTTCGTTAAATATACTCTTTGGGTCTTTTTGAGCTATTATCTGACATTTTAGAGTGAGAGAGAGTGCCCTAGAGTGAGAAGGTGTTCCTCAATAATTGATTCTTCAATTCTTGCTCAAGTTTTGGAAGATTAAGGAGGGAAACTCACTAGGTCTTCATCCTAGAGGTAAGATTCTACACCCTAACCCTCAATTTCGAATTTTGTCTAGAAATGGGTAATAAGCAAGATAATATCTGGGCAAGAGGGTTGTTTATTTTACATGCATATGTTATCAAAGGGTGTAGAAAGATTGTTAAGCTAAAAATGATAAAGATTGGGTTGTGGGATGATGGAATCCTCCATAAAAGGACCTTGAACCTTAATCCACACTTAGTGTTTGATAAAATGCTCAAATGAGCTGAGACCATAAATATTTTCCTACTTATGGTTCAATTTTGTTATGTCTCAAATAGATTGGGATTGCTAGAAATTCCGGAACGTTGTAGTAGTTTAAGGAAAGCTCAATTGAGGTATGTTGACTAAACGTTCTCTCTTGGAATTGAATTCCATAATGTTTCCGTGAGTTTCAAAGTATGGGCTACGTATTAAAATGTGGTGGCTTGAATCGTATTTAAAATGAAAGCTAGTATGCCAAGTTGTGTGAGAAAATCTCAATATTCTTAAGACTCTTATTTGTTCATATGTGTACCTAAAGTCTTGATTGGGAATGTCTTATTGTTGATAACCTATGGTTGGAAGTGAAATCAGTAAATTGGGAATATAAAGTGTGGCCAACGTGCCAATAGTGAAAGTTATACTTGTAACCAATGGTGCCAAAGAAATGAAATAATGTGAGAAAGATTATGAGATGAGCTTTGACTCAACTATTCCAAAATTGACTTCGACAATATAATCGGCTAAAAGTTTATGAACTCAAGTGATGCCCATATGTGGCTGTTTTAGCTAATGCTATGCTTTGTAAGTAATTTTCAATGTGTTTTGCATTCTTACATATTCGTGAGTGGATATTGTGTATGATTTTAACTTGTACTTCGATTGCCAATAATTTTACTCCAATTATTGGAAAGAAATCGAATGTGTTTAAAAGCCTTCATTACTAATGAATTTAAAGTTGTGATTTCCGGAATATTCTACTTGTTGATAATTATGATGATGATCTATGAAAGGGAAGAAATGAAAGTGTGGAATATGAAATATGGCCATTGCGCCGTGAATAAAGAATCATATGTATGGCCAAGAGAGCCAATGAAATAATAATGTTGTAAGTGGTTGAAAGTACGGATTAGGTGATATGGGGTGTGAAAGGTTATGAGATGTACGCATTTGTACTTTTGATCCCAATGTGTTATGAAACCCTATGGACGGTCTATGAAACGCATAGGTATAATCCCTTAGCCCACATTACAACCATGAAAAAGTCCTAATTGATTTTAGATCGAGCGAGCTTACATTAGTAGAGATTTACATTAAGGGCAAGCCTATGGTACCAACTACATGCATGTGACTTCTTTTGTGAGAGTGAGCGATTTTCTTTGTGAGCATGAGATTCGAATGTGTGGATTGATTTTACTCTCTCTGCTTTTGTTGTGAGGGCACATGGTTTCACGAGGGATAGGTAACGTTATTAGACTTCTCTATGATGTTGGTTGTTCAAGCCATGAGTGCATTGTGACATTGAGTCGGTTTTTGAGGTTAGGATTGTTGTGAGCATGTTGTCTTTGTTCGAATATGTTTAAAGAAGGGCATAAGAAAAGGGAAGTGTGTTGATGCATAGTCTAGAGCCTAATTGTAGCAAATAACCACGGTCATAGGTGCAGTGTGCTTTGAACGATAAGAGTTTAATTTTGTTTCGTCTACTATATGATGGTTTGTTCGAGGACGAACAAAGGTTTAAGTGTGGGGTAGTGATGTTTGGCATATTTCGATATGTGTTAATGTTACTTTACCCATGCTTTAACCACTTTTTGATGTTATTTAATCTTTAAAACACCCAACATGGTGTAATTATTGGTTTGATGACTAATTAAGTTATGTGTGACGATTTAAGGTGTTCGGAGTGCAAAATATGAAGAAAAGGTGGTTTAGCTAGAGGAAGAAGGGTTGGATGCGTCGCATCCAACCTAGGAAAACATCATCCTGCATGCAACCTTAGCAGTGAAGTTGTGCCATCGCGTCCGCCATCGCGTGCGAAACTGGGAAGTAGAAGTGAAGCTGGATGCGTCGCGTCCACCATCGCATGCAAGCTGAGAAATAGAGGACAAGGTGGATGCGTCGCATCCACCTTCGCAGGCAAAAATTGAAATGGAGGACAAGGTGGATGCGTCGCATCCACCTTAGCATCAATCCCTGAAGCCGAATTGGACTAGGAATAGGAGAGCTTTGGCCCACGACTTTTGTACGCAATATATAAGCTAAAAACGCCTCTTTTAGGTTATCTAACATATTGGGAAGAGGGAAAAAGCCAGGAAAAAGCTGTGAAGGCCGGAATTCATCAAGTTTCATCTTTCTCCCACCAAACTTAGTAATTTTTATGTTTCTTTGTATGATTTGTTGTTTGGCTACCATGTCTATGTGGAGCTAAACTTCACGTTCTAGGGTTGTGGTTCTTTCATGACTATTGTTATTCGGATATTGATTTTGACTTCTTGATTTATCATATTAGTTTATTTATTCAATCTTGCACTTAATTATTTAATTGCTTGATCACCAATTGAATATTATCTACGAATCTAGAATTGAACTCGAAAGTGGGAATTCTATATTGCATATAGGATTGAGTAGGGCAAGTTCTTGAACTCGGGCATCGGGGAACGGATTCGTGGTTAGGATAGACATATACCTAATTGCCTTGCTTGGTTGATTTACAGGAATTATAAATGCGTTCTTGTTGATTCTAACTCCATAGACATATAGGCGTTAGGTTAGCTTGAATAGGCGAGTAAGAACTCGACAGATTCTTATGAGCAATATTAACCCTGTCAACCAATAAGCTAGATAAATTAGTCGGTCAATTCAATTGAAGAATACAATAGGATTGTTAGATAGACCATAACCCTAGATCGTTTTCATTACATTGATATCATTAAAATCTGCTCTTTCTCTGTTCAAAGTTTATTATTTATATTTTTCTTATTTAATTAGTTAGAATAAAATATTTTTAGATTTAATTCTTATTTAGATAATTAAGATAGGCTAATTTAGTTAATAGCTAATCATAAGTCCTCGTGGGTTCGACATCCGACTTTGAGTCACTTTATTACTTGACGACCGCGTATACTTGCGTGAGTGTGTTTGGTCGCAACAAGTTTTTGGCGCCGTTGCCGGGGACTTAGAAATTAGCTACGTGACTAAGTTAAGCTTTTATTAGATATTTGTTTTCAAGTTTTAATTTTCAGTTTGCCTGGTTTGTGTCAACGCAGGGTTTACTCTCGAATGCAGAGGAGTAGAAGTGCAAACAACCTCATTCCTCTTGATCCAGAAATCGAACGAACATTACATAGAGTGAGAAGGGAACACGAAGCTAGAACGAGAATAGAAAGAGATTTGGACATCGCAATCCAACCACAGCCAATAGATATGGCAGGCAATGAAGAGCGTCCGGTAATCGAAGCCGCAAGGCCCAATCTTGCGAATATGACTCAGGCTATTGTGAAGCCTGATATCACTGGGCATTTTGAACTCAAACAGTACATGGTACAGCTGATTCAGTCCACAGGACAATATGTGGGTCTATCTCATGAGGACCCGCAGAGGCATATTCAGAACTTCTTGGAAATCACGGACACTTACAATTATCCGAACGTCTCCAAGGACTATGTCAGGCTGACACTATTCCCTTTTTCACTGTTGGGGGAAGCTAAAGAATGGTTGCAAAAGGAGCCCGCGAACTCTATCCACACTTGGGATGATCTAGCAAGGAAATTCCTGATCAAGTTTTTCCCAACTAAGAAGACAAAGTCGTTGAGGAGCCAAATTCTTGGGTTCCAACAACGGGATGGCGAGACACTTCGTCAAGCTTGGGAAAGATACAAGAAACTACTCAGAGACTGCCCGCATCATTGTCAAACTGATGAGGTATTGGGTCACACTTTTGTTGATGGGTTAGATGAAGCATCAAAGATGAATCTTGACTCAGCTTGTGGGGGTAGTTGCATGGCAAGACCGTATAGTGAAATACAACTCCTGCTAAATAATTTCACTGCTAATGACCATAATTGGCAAGGAGAGGGGGATTCACGAAGGGTAATTAAACAGAAGGCTGCCGGTTTGATTGAGCTTGATGATTTTTCCGCCATGAGAGCCGATATAGCAAAATTGGCAAATCAGATGAATAGAATGACAACACAACAAATGCAACATGTACAGCAGATGTCTATTTGTTGCGAACTATGCGGAGACAGTCATATGATTGACATGTGCCCCACGAATCCTGAATCTATATACTATGTGGGACAACAAAACAGAGGTCCTATGAATCAACATGCGCAATATGGGAACACTTACAACCCAAACTGGAGGAATCATCCTAACTTCTCATGGGGCGGGAGTCAACAGAATCAGTATAGGCCTCAAGGGAATTTTACTCAACCTCAGAAGCCACCCCAACAAATGGAAGAAAGTACAAATGACTTGCTGAAAAAGTTGTTACTAGACAATCAACAGCTCAGGACCGATTTCAGAAATCTTGAGAGGCAAATGGGGCAGTTAGCAGCAAACCAAAATACTAGACCTACAGGCTCACTTCCCAGTGATACAGAGAAGAACCCTCAAATTAATGCAGTTACACTTAGAAACGGGAGGGAACTAGAGGAAGCGCCAAGGAAGATAAAAGAAAAACCTATACCTGGGGGGGAGTTGACACCTAAGGCAACACAAGAGTCAAAGGAAGATGATGCAAGTTCAGAGCGAATGGAGGTTACAAGGCCACCACCACCTTTCCCCCAAAGATTGCAGAAAAGGAATGACGATCGCATGTTCAACAAATTTCTCTCCATGTTGAGTCAGGTTCAATTAAATATTCCATTAGTGGATGTACTTCGTGAAATTCCAAAGTACGCTAAGTACATAAAAGACATAGTGGCTCATAAGAGGAAATTGACTGAGTTCGAGACGGTTGCACTTACTGAGGAATGCACATCAAGGGTCCAAAACAAGCTTCCCCAAAAGCTTAAGGACCCTGGCAGCTTCACTATTCCAGTACAAATCGGTAATATTAACGTGGGACGTGCTCTGTGTGATTTGGGTGCAAGCATAAATCTGATGCCGTTATCCTTGTTTAAGCAATTAGGTCTGGGAGCTCCGAGACCAACCACCGTGATGTTGCAATTAGCTGATAGGTCCATAGCCTACCCCGAAGGAGTGATTGAAGATGTGCTGCTGCAAATTGGAAAATTCATCTTCCCAGCTGACTTCATTATTCTAGACTTCGAGGCTGATGAACAAGTTCCAATCATATTGGGACGACCTCTCTTGGCTACTGGCGATGCAATAATTAAAGTGAGAGAAGGGAAAATGATTATGAGAGTGGACAACGAGGAGGCAGTCTTCAATGTCTACAAAGCAATCCAACTCCCCCGCCACTATGAGGAGCTCTCTATGATATCTGTGGTGGAGGTGGATGAGAAACTTCTTAACACGAGTGTATATCTAGGCGACTGTTTAGAAAAAGCAATCATGCTGTTTGATAGCTTGGAGATGGATGATGAGGTTGAGGAGATGAAGGGAATCCTAGATACATCATGTGGTTACATGCAAGGAATAATCCCGTTTGAGCCCCTGAATAGGCCAAGTGGCCCCCCACCAAAGCCGTCAATTGAAAAAGCTCCAAATTTGGAACTTAAACCCCTGTCACGCGGGTGACCCGGGTTCGATCCCCGGCAACGGCGCCAAAAACTTGTTGCGACCAAACACACTCACGCAAGTATACGCGGTCGTCAAGTAATAAAGTGACTCAAAGTCGGATGTCGAACCCACGAGGACTTATGATTAGCTATTAACTAAATTAGCCTATCTTAATTATCTAAATAAGAATTAAATCTAAAAATATTTTATTCTAACTAATTAAATAAGAAAAATATAAATAATAAACTTTGAACAGAGAAAGAGCAGATTTTAATGATATCAATGTGATGAAAACAATCTAGGGTTATGGTCTATCTAACAATCCTATTGTATTCTTCAATTGAATTGACCGACTAATTTATCTAGCTTATTGGTTGACAGGGTTAATATTGCTCATAAGAATCTGTCGAGTTCTTACTCGCCTATTCAAGCTAACCTAACGCCTATATGTCTATGGAGTTAGAATCAACAAGAACGCATTTATAATTCCTGTAAATCAACCAAGCAAGGCAATTAGGTATATGTCTATCCTAACCACGAATCCGTTCCCCGATGCCCGAGTTCAAGAACTTGCCCTACTCAATCCTATATGCAATATAGAATTCCCACTTTCGAGTTCAATTCTAGATTCGTAGATAATATTCAATTGGTGATCAAGCAATTAAATAATTAAGTGCAAGATTGAATAAATAAACTAATATGATAAATCAAGAAGTCAAAATCAATATCCGAATAACAATAGTCATGAAAGAACCACAACCCTAGAACGTGAAGTTTAGCTCCACATAGACATGGTAGCCAAACAACAAATCATACAAAGAAACATAAAAATTACTAAGTTTGGTGGGAGAAAGATGAAACTTGATGAATTCCGGCCTTCACAGCTTTTTCCTGGCTTTTTCCCTCTTCCCAATATGTTAGATAACCTAAAAGAGGCGTTTTTAGCTTATATATTGCGTACAAAAGTCGTGGGCCAAAGCTCTCCTATTCCTAGTCCAATTCGGCTTCAGGGATTGATGCTAAGGTGGATGCGACGCATCCACCTTGTCCTCTATTTCTCAGCTTGCATGCGATGGTGGACGCGACGCATCCAGCTTCACTTCTACTTCCCAGTTTCGCACGCGATGGCGGACGCGATGGCACAACTTCACTGCTAAGGTTGCATGCAGGATGATGTTTTCCTAGGTTGGATGCGACGCATCCAACCCTTCTTCCTCTAGCTAAACCACCTTTTCTTCATATTTTGCACTCCGAACACCTTAAATCGTCACACATAACTTAATTAGTCATCAAACCAATAATTACACCATGTTGGGTGTTTTAAAGATTAAATAACATCAAAAAGTGGTTAAAGCATGGGTAAAGTAACATTAACACATATCGAAATATGCCAAACATCAGACGGTCTATGAACGCATAGGTACATTGTGTTATGAAATGCATTGTGATATGAAATCCTATGGATAGTATATGAAATGCATAGGTGCATTGTGTATAAGAGGTATAGATGTACGGTATAAATAAACATTATGGAAGGTCTATGAAACGTATAAGTGTATAACATGATATGTGAAGACTAAGGACGGTCTAATGAGACACATTATTAATGCAAACAATAGGTGACCCCTTTTGTTGTCCTTGTTTGTACAGGTTGTTTCAATTACATTATATTATGTGTTCCACATATAGATCATATGGGAATTCTATTTTGAAAGAGGATTGCTAGCTATACATACTAGTGCTATTCGACAGTACTAATGTTCCTTTTGCCGGGGGCGCTGCATCTTTAATGGATGCAGGTGGTTCTACAACAGGTGGCATTGATCAGTGATAGTAGTACACTCCTTTTAGCCGATTTGGTGAGCCCCACTTCATTTCGGGGTCATGTATCTTTTGTTTCTCATGTAATTTGTGGTTTAGGTATAGCTGGGGCCTTGTTGCCGGCATTTCCATATTACTCTTAAGTTGTACTTAGAGGCTCCGTAGACAGGTTGTGGGTGGTATTTGATGTTGGGAATTGGATTAGAACTGTTGGTATTTGGCAACATGTTTTTCATTAAATCTATAAACTCGTACTATTTTGGAAATATTGAATGATGTTATTAATGGGAATGAAATGGAAGCGGTTAATGAAATCTCTTCAGTACTTGATTAACGGAGTACATCTCCTCTTTATTCACGAATGAATTTGGGTAGAATGAAATCTAACAGGCTTGCTCAGTTGGGTTCACTCGGTTGAGCGTCGGTCGCGCTCCTTAGTTTTGGGGCATGACAAGAATATCGTCAAGAGCTTCTGCGAAGGCCATTGAAGGACTACATAGCCTATCACCATCCAAAGAAAATGACATTCACCCTAGATAGGTTCGCACAGCCCGGAAGTGCTGTAAGTTGGGTACGTTTCTTCAGCAATCTGACAGACGAGAAGGTGCATTGGATATATGAATGGTTTCCTAGCAGTGAGTTCATCATCAGGTCGAGGGATACCACTCATTTGGTATGAATCGGGTTGCGAGGCATTTATCCCTATGCTCCTATAAGGGTAATGAGACAGGCAGGAATAAAACAAGTCATACCTCGGGTTTCCAACATGGTCCAGTACAAGGTAGATTTCAAAGGGAACATCATTTCTTTCAAGTTAGAGGCGCAACATATGTGGAACAAGAAGGTCATTGTGGAAAGAGAGACTATCGAGCCAGACAGGTACCATGCCAGTCATGTATATTTCTATCCATCATGGTTGGTAGATGATATAGCGGGAGACGTCAAGCCATGGGTCATTTTGGAAAATAGGATCATTGATGCTGCTGCTGAGGCACATGTCATGTATAGAAGGCTTCGCAAAAGGGTTTTTGAGTCTGAAGCTAGACATCTGGAACAACATAAAGTGTACATGGAGGCAATTAATGAATGGAAGGAAATTGCCACTAAGTCCACTGAGAGATTGGAATATCTAGAACAAGGAGGGAAAGATGAGAAATAGGCTTGCAGATTGTCAAAACACAGATGGTAGTGAAGGAGGGCATCTAGCAAAAGCTTATTTATTATTGGATATGCACGACTTGGGGAACTTGATTGATGGAGTCAAAAGAGCCAAGCACGGAGAAGGTCCTTCAGGGACCAAGTAGACTAGCATATAATGTCCTTTATTGTTTTCTAGCCTAATTTTAGATTTCAATTGTAATAAGGATAAATGCCATTAGTAACTTTATTATTATTGTCGATTTAGTGAAGGTTTGGATCATTTTCACATTAATGAAATGACGCAATTATTGGCATTAATTTTTTCCAAGTTTATGTGTCGCTTAGGCCTGCCTCGGGCACAATGAGGTCCCCAAATTAGGACGCTAATTATTACATGATTTTGCAAAATATGTTTAATATTGCAAGCATACTTTCAATACCCCTTACTAACTTGGGTACCTTTTGCTTTTTCTTTTTCTTCTTTCTTTTGATTATTCCCACTCCCCAAGGTTGGTTCGTGCATATTGGCATCGTCAGCATATCACACTAGATCCAGAGGTCCTCCACCGCCTACTCCACCAAGCGATCCTAAAGGCAAAAGCAAAGGGAAAGGGAAAATGGATGATTTGAGTGGTATCAGGAAAGACAACGCCACCCTGGCAAACAATGTTAAAACATCGGATGGCCGAAGTACTCTGGCACAGAATGAACTAGTCTTACGTCTGGAACAGATAATCCTGGAGCTATAAGGGGAACTTGAGCAGATCCAAAACTTGGCAAACCTTTATCTCACCCTCAATGTCCCTGATATTAACCAGCAAAAACCAACTACCCAAAATCAAGACCCACTACAAAACACACAAAACCAAAATCCACCGCCAAATCCTCCTGCACCACACCAGTACCCTACGCCTCCTCAAAACCTTAACCCTCCACCAGCACTTACTCCTCAACAACACCACCATCATCCAACTCCATACCCACAAACTACCACTTATCGCACTCCCTCGACTACACCGCAACCCACTCCTGATCCCCAAAACTCAACCAATGACCACCCTTATGCCCAGATTCCCGGAGTTCATCAAAGTAATCCCATATACATGGAAACCTTACCTCACACCTCACAACAAACCCTATAGATACCTGAATCAACTGAGAAAAACCTGCTCATTAAGAACATGGCGGAAGAATTCAAGAAGCTCACTGACAAAGTTTAGAGTGTCGAAGGTGGTAAAGGCATTGAAGGTTTAAACTATGAGGACATGTGCATTTAGCCAGATGTGGAACTGTTGGAGGGTTACAAACCTCCCAAGTTCGAAATTTTCGATGGAACTGATGATCCAAAAGTGCATCTGGGGACATATTGTGACAAACTTGTAGGAGTGGGCAAAGATGAATGAATCTGTATGAAACTGTTCATGCGAAGCCTCACCGGAGATGCGTTGTCTTGGTATATCAGTCAAAACCTGAAGAAGTGGGTTAATTGGGTAAGCATGGCATCAGATTTCATGGACGGATTCAGGTTCAACACAGTATATGCACCAGACATTTTCTACATTCAAAACCTCAAGAAGAAATCAGCAGAAACCTTTCGCGAATATGCTACTCGGTGGAGATCTGAAGCTGCGAAAGTAAGGCCCGCACTTGAATAAGAATAAATGAATAAGTTCTTCGTCAGAGCTGAAGACTCGCAGTACTATGAAAGGCTTATGGTTATTGAAAATCATAAATTCTCCAATATCATCAAGCTGGGAGAATGAATAAAAGAAGGGATTAAGAGTGGGATGGTGACAAATTTCGAGGCACTGCAGGCCACAAATAAAGCATTACAATCGGGAGGTATTTCGAAAAAGAAAAAAGTTGGATCCGTAATGGTGGCCCAGGGTCCTAAGTCTCCTTTCACATACCAAACACCTACACCTACATACCAAACGCATCCACACACATACTAGCATTCACCCCCTAGATACCGACAACCTGCAACCACCTACCATGCCTATAACACTCAACCCGCATATTACTACTCACCACCACCCGCCCGCCAAAACTACCAAAAACCACGACCAAACTTCGACCGCGGACCACCTAGATAATACACCCTAATCGCTGAGCCTATAGACCAATTATATAAGAGATTGAAGGTTGCTGGTTATGTCACTCTACTTCCTGCCATTGCTATGGAGAATTCCTCTCAGTGGATTAACCCGAATAAGACATGTGCCTATTATTCAGGCATGAAGCGTCATACAATGGATGAGTGTCGCACACTGAATGATAAGATTCAGACACTGATCGACAACAAGGTCATACAGGCAAAGGAAGTTGCACCAAATGTTCATAACAATCCTCTCTCGGATCACAGAGGTGAGGGAGTGAATGTGATAGAGAACGACGAGGAATGGGATCCGGATGGGTCAATCGGACTTATTTGGGAAGGGGATGATCCTAAAACATCTCTGGTCACCCTCGCACCTGTTGTGGTATAAACTCAAGCATTTTTTGAAGTCGAGGTAAATATACCCTGCATTATGATGGTAGTCCCCACTCCATCTTACAAGTTTGATGCTATCTCATGGGATTATGTTGCGGAAGCAAGGAGAAAAAGAAAAGGAAAATGGAGGAAACAGTTGCGGCGCAAGGCATGACTAGAACTGGCAGAGTCTATACTCTGAAGCACCTAGAAGGAACAAGCAAAGAAGTTGCATCTAAGCTGCAAGTTGTTGAGACTGGCCCTGATGACCTTTGGAGAAAGGTACAAGCAAGGGGAATACTCTATCGTCGATCATCTGAACAAAACTCCAGCTCAGATATCCAGTTTGTCACTGCTGCAAAACTCTGAGACACACAGGAATGCCTTATGTACTCACCCACATCACTAGTGGGGAGATGGCCAACATGGTCAGACAGGTACTGGAAAGCCACAAAATCACTTTTCATGAGGATGAATTACCACCAAAAGGACTAAGTCATAACAGGGCACTACACATCACAGTGCAATTTGAGAATAAGTTCATCACCGGGGTCCTGATAGATGGGGGTTCAAGTCTTAATATATGCCCACTGACTACTCTAAAGAATTTTGGTAAAGGCCTGCATGAGATACGGATGGAAAGTATAAATGTAAAGGCGTTTGATGGATCCCAAAGAGCAACAATCGGAAAAATCAACCTCAACCTACAAATGGGCCCGACCTGGTTTGATGTTGAGTTCCAAGTTCTGGATATATCTGCTACCTATAATCTATTGTTGGGACGACCCTGGATACATACCGCTGGGGAAGTGGCTTATACTCTGCATCAGGCTATGAAGTTTGAATGGAATCATCAAGAAGTGATTATCCATGAGGATGGAAGCAACCTCATCTACACCAATCAGACCGTTCCAGTCATCGAGAATAGGAAGAAGTTGGGTGGAGAAATGTACCATCACATTGAGAGAGTCAACGCAATTAAAAAGGATCGATGGTGGAGTAACAAGATAGAAAGCATATTACTATGGACAGGATATGAACCTGGCAAGGGTCTCGGCAAAAACCTCCAAGGGATCACCAAACCCGTACAACCGCAGCGTCATGGCACACCTTTTGGGCTTGGATATGAATATACTTGGCAAGAGTACCAGGATTGATCGCCGCCATGGCATGGTCCTTATTATCCGCTGGAACAACCAGTACCACCTCTACACCAGATATTTCATCTAGCTGAAATGATGTTGGGATTTGAGGAAGATGTCTTAGATGGCATGAGGAAACTATTTCTGGATGAAGAAGATATGGATTTTAGTGCGATAGTTGAGGAGGAGGAGGAGGAGGAGGAGGAAGACCTTACAATTTAGACTGTGGGGAAAGGAGTTGTTCTCAAAAACTGGACTGATGCACTAGCCCGGGCCCGTCGAGTTCTTGGGTAGCTTGGCAGATTAGCATCAATTATTTTTAAGTATTTGAGACATTTTCAGTATTTTGTTTTGAATAATTACTCGAGTCATCAAGCCGCATTTGTTAAAGTTTTAAAATTTTCAATTAATACATTGCTACTTCTCATATTTACTATTATTCTCTACATTTTCTCTTTTTACAACATTATTATTACATATCCCGATGAACTTGTGACTGTGACATGTAATGAGACAACACAACATAAGGATAGTGATTCGGAGGACCTGGAAGATGATCTGATACCTGAGGAAATCGTCAGAGAACTGAAAACTTTTGAAAACAAGCCAAAGTCCAATTTGGACCAAACTGAAGCTATTAACTTAGGGGATTCCGAACTGGTTAAGGAAACATGCATAAGCATTCATCTATCATCGTCGGAGAAAGAAGAGTGCATCAGATTCCTAAAAGAATATGAAGATATCTTTGCATGGTCATACGACAATATGACGGGTTTGAGCACATCCATAGTAGCTCACAAGTTACCCACTAATCCTACATGTCCACCGGTAAAGCAGAAGCTCAGAAAATTCAAGACGGCTATTAGTTTGAAGATAAAAGAGGAGGTCACCAAGCATATCAAAGCCAAGGTTCTTAGAGTGGTCTAGTACCCGACTTGGTTGGCCAACATCGTGCCAGTTCCGAAGAAAGACGGGAAAGTCAGAGTATGTGTTGACTACCAAGATCTAAATAGAGCAAGTCCAGAGATGATTTCCCATTGCCTAATATACACATATTGATCGACAACTGTCAAACATGAACTCCAATCCTTTGTGGATTGTTTCGGGGGGTACCATCAGATCTGGATGGATGAGGATGATGCTGAAAAGACAACCTTCATCAAGCCATTGGGAATATATTATTATAAAATGATGCCATTTGGTCTGAAGAATGCCGGAGCCACCTACATGAGAGACATGACAACTATTTTCCACGACATGATATACAAAGCGATATAAGTGTATGTGGATGACGTTATCATCAAATCCAAAAGGTGTACGGATCACATAGCGAATCTGAGGAAATTCTTCGATCGGCTTCGAAAATATAATCTGAAACTGAATCCTGCAAAGTGTGCTTTTAGAATCTCTACCGGGAAATTGTTAGGATTCATCGTCAGTCATAGAGGAATTGAGTTAGACCCATCAAAAATCAAAGCATTCCAAGACTTGCCACCTCCGAAGAATAAGAAAGATGTGATGAGCTTTTTAGGGCGTCTTAATTACATCAGTCGCTTCATAGCACAATCAACAGTGATATGTGAGCCGATCTTCAAAATGCTGAGGAAAGATGTCGCAAAAAGTGGGACTGAAGAATACCAGAAAGCCTTCGACAAAATCAAGAATTATTTGTCCAAACTGGTCCCACCAAAGACATGAAGACCACTGCTGCTTTATTTGTCTGTACTGGATGGAGCTTTCGGTTGCGTTTTGGGACGACATGATGAAACTAGAAGAAAGGAGCAGGCAATATATTATTTGAGAAATAAATTCACATCCTATGAAGCCTAGTACTCTTTGCTGGAATGCACCTGTTGTGCTTTGACATGGATAGCTCAAAATTTGAGGCATGATTTCTGTGCATACACTACATATATCATATCGAGGATGGATCCACTGAAATATATCTTTCTGAAGCACATGCCTACAGGTAAGTTAGCAAAGTGGCAAATATTACTGAGCGAGTTTGACACCGTCTATGTAACTCAGAAAGCGGTCAAAGGGCAAGCATTGGCGGTTCATCTTGCAGAAAATCCTATAGACGGAGAATACGAACCATTGAAAACGTATTTTCCCAATGAGGAGGTGTCATTCGTAGGAGAAGATATCACTGTAGCATATGATGGTTATAGAATGTTCTTCGGCGGAGCAGCAAACATCAAAGGAGTAGGTATCGGAGCTGTTTTGGTATCAGAAACTGGCCAACACTATCTGGTATCTGCAAAACTCAGGTTTCCATGCACCAACAATATGGCTGAATATGAGGCTTGCATCTTGGGTTTCAAATGCAACACTATTTTTTGATCTCAAATGATCAACGGCCCATAATAATTCCCCCACCTTCCTTATATCCCATCACCCTAACCCTAACCCCATTTTCCCATTTCCACCGCCTTTGAACCCCTCAATCCCCCCCCCCCACCCCCCTTTTTTTCTCTGAAGAACCCTAATCGCCTCCCTTTACCAATCCCTCTCCTAATCCCGTTAACAATGGGATTCACTATTATTTACTTACCATACTTATGTTCCTTCGCTACTGGTTGCTTCTTTACGGTATTACATAGTACTTGCTCTATTTTGGCAAGTACAAATCTTCGAATCAAGGGAATCAGTGTTAATCGTAAGGATCCAGATGATATTTCGTCTATATACATTTATAGCAAGGCTATATGGGTCTGATTCACCAAGATCCTCTGCCAATATTTAATTTCTGTCAATTAGGGTTTGTTGGGTTTTCACCTAATCTGATTCAAAATCGTTTCCACATGTTACTCTTTCCTTATTTTTGTGAATCGATTGATGTTTTCCTTTTATGATATTGGTTAATTTAATACTATATAAACCCCTCCCCAATTGCCTTCTAGGCACCGAAAAGTTTTTCACTACTATTGCACTCAATATATTTTCCTCACTCGTTCATCTTCTCTGAAACACTTGGCTCTTTAGCCGGCTTAAATCCAAGGCCATAATATTATCAACCTCCTCCGGTGCAAGCACTGCTTGGGGCCTTTACGAGGCTCTTGTGAATTCTGAAGCATCAGAGAATAAGAGTTCTTGCTACCAGTATTCTAAAATCTTTATTCTTTTGCTCGCCTAATTTTGCTACTGGTTAGTGCCTTTAACTCTTGCAATATTCAATATTTTTCCTTCTGTATATCTCTATATGTTCTAGGTATTAAGGACGTTTAAAATTCTATGATCATGATTTAGTTCTTTTGTTAGTTGTAAATCCTTGATACTGCACTACTATGATACTCCCCTATCATTCTGTAATCTTTGATAGTTGAATGCATTTTAGTACATGTGATAGATTCCAGCTTTTTCTTAGTTTGCGTTAGGATAATATGTGTTCTTCACTATATCCTGCACTTCTATGTTGAATTTCCTTGTTTTCCTCTGGAATCCGTTCCATACCTCTGTGTTTTTCTTAGTCTCTGAATATGTTTGAGTTTTGAGTTTCAATGCATGCCTATTGTAGATGTTCTTTTAATGAAACTGATTACCTGTTATTAGTTATAGAATCCTTTTCATGCCTTGCTTTGGGTATTATGCTAAAACTCTTATGAAAGCATTCCTTTGCTTTGAATGAATTACTGAGTCTTGTGTTTAGTCGACTATTCTTTGCAAACTAGGCACAACTATATGGATCTCATACTGTCTTAAGATCTAGCCTAAACATAATTCCTTGCTATCTGTAATCCTGATCTTTAGCACCATCTAAGACTTTAGGGTAAATGTCACATTTTCTCTCTTATGTATGGTCAACTGTCATGTTAATGAGTAGCTAATCTGCCTTTCATATGTCATAAGTTTCTGCAAAAGCCTTTGTACTATGATCTATCCCCGCCATGTTAAGTTTCATGATATTGACCAAGCTATACTACTAGTATGTTGATACATTGTTTGTGACCTTATTAGAACTATCATGCTAGAACATTCATTGTACCAGATAGACATTTGAAATCCTTTAGGTTAGTGCCCTATTCTTGACTTGTTTGGCATTGTGCACTCTGATATGTTTATCTTATAACCTCAAAAAACATGATTCCCCTAACTCACTCAATATGTTCTTCTGCTTAATATGCTATCTCATGCTAATTGATCGAGTCTGGAATGTAAGTATTGTTATATCAACTTGCCATGAGGAATCTAAGCCTTATTAATCCTCTTAACTTGTATGTTCTTTATTTAATCAATCCTGCTATGTCTACTTCTAGAATACTAAATGCATTTCTTCAAATTCTGTCACTTATTCGTTGTTAGTAGGCCCAGAATTCTTTAAGTGATTGCTAGGTATATTTGTTAACTCGCAATTGTTTGGTAAGTGAGACTCCATCTGGGTTCTAACATGGTTCCAAAACCTGGACTTGGGCTGTACAATTGATACCCTCCAGTGCTTGAGTTGAGTTCCCATCTGGGCCTACTATTCGTAGAAAAGTGAGCTTGTTGAGAGCCCAGGCAATACCGATTTATTTTTACTTTTGGGCCTGCTTTTGGCCTGCAGTTTTTCGTGTGTAATATCGGGAATGTAATAATTTGTAATAATAACAATTGGGGTGATAGTGAAAT
Organism: Nicotiana tomentosiformis; assembly: GCF_000390325.3. Lineage (NCBI taxonomy): Eukaryota > Viridiplantae > Streptophyta > Magnoliopsida > Solanales > Solanaceae > Nicotiana > Nicotiana tomentosiformis. The sequence continues at coordinate 44,529,571 of NC_090822.1, forward strand.
TGGGAAAACGGGTATATTCTAATGTTTGCATAAAAGGGTAGAGAACATGCCTATAGGGTTTATGTGACCTGCTTGTTATTCTATCCAACCTGCCATATATTCTATTTGGTTTTTCATGTGCACTAGTAGAAACCATGCCTCTAAGGAAGCACACACTTACTTAACTTGTTTTACTATGTTTACTGTCGTGCGTTATTAGACAACATGCCTATAGGAATCATGTGTCCACTCCTTCAATTCGTGCAACTACAGTGTATATACTAGATAACATGCCTATAGGATTATATTAACTTATGATCCTCATCTAGATATCATGTCTATAGGACCATAATTGATTAATTAGCTACTGTTATTGTTGTTTCCATCATATTGCTCACCTAGAAATCATGTCTATAGGGATGAAGTGTTATAGAATTCGTTTCAATTGCCAACTCTTAGAAATCCTGCCTATAGGATACTGTTACTCGTCTAGAAAGTATGCTAATAAAAATCAAACGCGGATAATTTTTAAGCTTTCAAATGGTTTTACTGCCTCATTGCGCAAATAATGTAGAGATTATGCCTATAGGATTTGTAATACTTACGATCTGCAAATTTGTTGTTCTAGAACAACAACACTGCATGTACACTTGAAATCAGAATCACATAGAAGCATGTCTATAGGACTTAAGGACTCTAATTCATCTTAATTTTGTCTACTGCCTATAATATGAACTTACTCGCGCGCAAATAATTTATAGATTATGCCTATAGGATTTGTAATACTTACGATCTGCAAATTTGTTGTTCTAGTCAGAATCACATAGAAGCATGTCTAAAGGACTTAAGGACTCTAATTCATCTTAATTTTGTCTACTGCCTATAATATGAACTTACTCGCGTGCATTTGTTACTTACATGTGGAGGCCAACTTGAACCATTTATTGTCTTTATGTGCAGTCCTATTTGTTTTGACTGTCGCCTAGTTTTATCATTTTTGAGTAGCCTAAGTAAGTCTAGAACCACCCCAAATAGAGGTCCAAATCCTCCTTGACTATAGGCATGGGATGGGTAGTGCACGCATAGGACATGACTTAGAACTGAATTAGAACGCTTTAGGTAAATAACTTTAACATAGATATCGGGTAGCAGGAGATGATAGTTTGTACCCGTTGAATAATATGAGCAACTCCTATCTAAAAGGAGTTGCGAAGTATTATTTATATTGCACGGGGTGATCCTTTAGGCTAAAAAACTTAAGACTCCCCTTTCCTTTATCCACTTAGTCATCTAATATAGACCGTTATAGTTGTACCCTTGTAGTCCTTAAAATTTGTACCAATTCCCATTGTGTTATAATGAAACTCTTTTACCTTTTATTCTCTTTGTTTATTTGATCATCTCGCCTAATTATAATCCACATAGTCTTAAGTTCGGCCGGGACCCATAGTTGTGGACCTCAAAGAGTGTCTAACACATTCTCTTTGAGGTAATTTGAGCCCTTACCCAATCTTTGGTGATGTTGACTAGTCAAACAGAGTTATCTGCATAATAGGTGCCCTAACACACCTTAAAAATTGTTAGGTGGCGACTCTTCTCTTTTAAAACCCATTTAAAAGAGTTCTCACATGTCGAATACCCGACTTCGCTTTCAAGAGAAAAAGGGGGAGTGACAACATTAGCATACCATCATTCACACCAAGAGAAATGAAAGACATCATCGGGAATTCAAAGTGCCCATATCGGGTCCTAAAAGTTGTTTTTCAAATATCCTTATCCCTTATCTTCAATTGGTGATACCCCGACCCCAAGTCAATCTTGGAGAAGTATTTAGCACATTGTAATTGGTCATACATGTCATCTATCCTTGGAAACAGGTACTTGTTCATGATTTTAACCTTGTTGAGCTAACAATAGTCGATGCACATCCTCAACGAACAATATTTCTTCCTTAAAAAGAGAACTGGTGCGCCCTAAGGCTACACACTCGGTCGGATAAAACCATTTTCTAGCAAGTTTTTCAATTTTTCCTTCAATTCTACCGAAGCCATTATGTAGGGTGGAATTGATATAGGTTATGTACCCGGAAAAACATCAATATTGAAGTCAATCTCCCCATCGGGGGAGGGGGGTTCTGAGAAGCTCATTAGGAAAGGCCTCCAAAATTCATTAACAATGGACATGAACTAAAGTATCGGCACCTAAGCATCAGTATCCTTGACTCGGACCAAGTGGTAGATACATCACTTGTTGATCATCTTCGATGCCTTAAGGCAAGAAATAAACCTACCCTTTGGTATGACATCATACCATTTCCACTCAATGATTGGCTCGTCGGGAAACTCGAACCTAATTGTTTTGGTTCGGTAATCACAACACGAGTAAAGCCAGTCCATCCCTATTATCACATCAAATTTCACCATCACCAATTCGATGAGGTCAAATGTGGTGTCTTGACCATGCATTTTGACAATACAATCCATATAAACCCGCGTGGCCATAATAGATTCACCAACTTTAGTAGATAAAGAGAACGACTCATAGAGTTGTTCTGGTTTAATCCCAAACTCCATTGCAACATATGGAGTGACATATGATAGTGTAGAACCTGGATCTATGAGAGCATACACATCATGAGATTGAACAGTCAAGATATCGATGACAACATTTGAGAAGCCTCTAAACTCTAGTAGCACATTATAGAATAGAATCTACCAGGTCCTCCTAAATATTGTGCCCACCTCTAGTTGTACTATGCCACGCCGGTACCGGAGTACCCCAATCAAGAGAGGTATTGTGGAAGTAGTAGCCGCTGAACTGGCCGGTTGTACCATACCACTATTAGCATTCTTTATGGATGAAGGTCAATCCTTTTAAATATTGCCCTAAGGCCACACCCGTAGCATATACCTAGGCCCATGCGGTAAACCCCCGGGTGCTCCCTCCAACACTTAGAACATGAGGTCCTGCATTACGACTGAAAGATCCCGCCCTACTGGTCTTACTGAAAAGATCCTCTATGGCTCTAGCTTGGCCTAACACAGCCCCCTGCTGCTGACTGGGCCCTAATGGTGATACACTAGCTGAAGATTGGGCAACTGACTGTGACGCTCCCCATGACCCTCTCTTATATAATGAATTTCTACCACTGCCACCACCAAAAGAACCACTAAGTTATCCATAGACCGGGCCTTCTCGTTGCTATCTCGCTCTATCCTGATTCTTAGCTTTTGGGTCTCTGTGGCTTGAGCTAATGCCACTATATGCCCATTTTTCATGTCGGAGTTCAGGGGGCTATAGCAGCCTCATTAATAACCAGAGGACTAAAACCTTGCACAAAGCGGTACACTGTAGCATCCATGGTAGGCAACATGTAGAGACATACCTTGAAAGATTCACGAACTTCAAATGATAATCCCACACACTCATATTTTCTAATTTGAGATTCTCAAACCTTACGGCACGGGCTACTCTAGTCTCCTCAGGTAGGAAATGATCAATAAAAGAATCGTGAACTCATTCCACTTAGCCGGAGAGTCACCTTCCTTGCACGACTCCTTCCACATCTCGTACCAAGCATATGCCACTTCCTTCAGGCGATAGGAGTCAAATTGCACTACTTTTGTCTCAATGACATGCATAAGCAGAGAGTCTTGTGAATCTCATCAGTAAACTCCTGCGGGGCCTTCTCGGGGTTAGTACCCGTGAAAATCATAAGATCTAGATGAAGGAATCTATTCACCCTTGAACTAGCTAAGACCCCTTGGTGGCTGTTAGAAGTGGATGTAGCATTCAGTCTCTGACCTTGGGAAGCTACAATATGAGTCAAAAATTAGATGCCTCCCTTATGGTCTCCGTCGGAAGCACTACAATTGGAGAATGAGGCTGGAGGTGGAGCTGGAGTATCAACTACGGGAGGCATCTGTGCATTCTCGGTAGGAATCTCATTAGTAGTAATAGAAGTAGGAGGTACACTTGTTGGGGGAGTGCTTCCACTCCTTGTGTGCACACCTGTAGCACCAGGTACTACATTAGCTACCACTCTTTGGGTGGAACTTGCCCTTTAGCTACTCTTCGCCTTTCCTAGGCGCCATGTTCTGAAACATTAATGCACGAGATAAAAGGACAGTCTTATAATAAAGCTCTATCGCATAATATATAGTGTCAAAGAAGGGTAACATTCCTAAATGCCCAAATAGCCTCCTAGTTATAGGTATGGTCGATTACACACCAATAAGATGGACTCTACCAGGCACGGTTCTGAGACATCCTAGGATACTTTAAAACCTTAGGTTCTAATACCAAACTTGTCATGACCCAACCATGGGGAACGGGACCAGCACTCAACCGAGGTAACCCGGTCTAGCAAGCCTACCTTGTTCCTACTAACTACCCTTGCACATGAATAATTCAAAAGGAATAACACATAATCAAATCAACTAAAAATATAAAAATATGCAATACTGACTTCCATTACTTGAGGAACCCATCATTAGATAAAACATTATTACAAGTGAATAGTTTTTAAGGGGAATCATAATGACACACAACATTTTTTATCCCCACATACATTTATGATCCACAATGTGTCTACGAAGCCTCTAAACTATCATAAGAAAGATACAAAATTTTTGGTGACAAGGCCCCGGCTATGCCAAAAATAATATATAAAAGATAATGATATAACACGAGGGCCCCAATGTGGAATAGGGCTCACCATGTTCTACTAATGAGAGGGTACACTCCTATCGAGAATATGTCACGACCCAAACCGATGGGCCATGACAAGTGCCCGAGTCCTACCTATCGAACACCCCTAAGCATGCGTCTAAGATATAAACATGAATTAAGGGTAGGTCAGGAATAACATTTGTCAATGAACTGCTGAATTACGTGAATAACATAGGTGAGGAAAACATGTCCAAATGACATATATACATATACATGCGAAAAATGGTAGGGCGAGCCGACAAGGCTGCTATAGAAAATTATATATCCAAAACTAGAAGCCGGCAAGGCCACATACTATCCAACTATACATGATTGTCTATAGACATCTAATAGAGTGTACAACTGTATAAAGGATGGGACTGGGCCCCGTCGTACCCATATCTACATACACAAATAGCGCACCAAAACTAATAACAGCTCTGGATCAAGTGGAGCACACCAACTCTCGCTGATCAAGGATCCTAAAAAGGGGACCGTCACCTTGTCTACCTGCACGCACGAGCATGAAACATAGTGTCTCCAGGAAAAGAGGGACGTCAGTACGAATAATGTATCGAGTATGTACGGCATGTAATTAGTACATAAAAGACATAAAATAAACATGGAGTAAAAGAATCCACCTGTAAGTCTAAATAACTTTGTGAATCCTGAAATATTTATAAGGTCATGCATGTGCGTATAAATGTCGTATCATGCATAGGTATATGTATACATAACATCATCAAGCCTCTGAGGTCATCCCATCATATCATCTCAGCATATGTTGGCAAAATCATCAACGTATACCAACTGATCAGGTGGTGGTGCGTATATAACACCGTAACCTTTTTCCATATCCCATATGCATATAACATACGCGTATATAACACCATCTGGTCATGGGTCAATATACATGTATAAATAAATGAAATGTATAAGTAAGTTAATAAGATTTCTCGGAATGTCATAAGATCAATGTCTTCAGATAAACTTTATCAATTACGCATTTTTCTGAGACCCATGAATAGAAGATATAATAATAAGACACATGGGAATTCAAGAACATTGGCACCCCTAGTTCTTCTATGAATAGAGACATTTATGAAAGTTGTGTGTTTGCTCGTTTCGTTTGTATCGTATGAATCATAACAAAAGGAAAGAATGAATAGCCTTAACATACCTGAGCCGATTCTCTTAAAAATCCCTCTAACACACGTTAATCGTGACAAAACACGTAACAGCATGATCGAAGTAGGGAAAAATCGTATGATAATCTTGAGAAAGGTTATACCGGGCTCCCTTAGAATTGCAAATTCCGTTGCTATTACGTTGTAGGGGTTCATAAGAACTTTTAAAGCTACATCTGTAACTTTGTAGTATAAGCATCTCTCTTTAGTGAATTAGAGAGGCCTTTTATCATTGTGGTTGTGGGCCCCACTTGATAAATATCACTTTGCCAATTTCCCCTAAATGTGCCACATAGCCACTCAAGCCAAGAGTCATTGTTTAGTCTAAGCAATTTAAACTCCTTGCTGCCGCGTTGGGGTAATGTTCCCACCAAAATTATCCACCAATTTCCAATTACATGCTAATCTCCCACTAAAAAATCAATAATTAACCCATTATTAACATAATTAAGAATTATCTCAAATTACTTAAAATACTAATCACTTTTAACACACTTTATATATCTTACTATCATGGTCATGTGGTACCTTGTATGGCACTAGTCTATAAATACGGGGTATTATAGCTTGGACCATATTTTATCCCAAATTGACAAACTTCAACGAATACTCATTCTTTGATTTGTTTACCCTCTAATCTTTACGGCACTCACTTATCACTTGTTACAAATAACATAAATACTTATAACCTCAAAAAGAATCTCATTCCCGAGCTTACGTCGATTAACTTACGATGAAACTTTAACGTACGAAATGTGGGATGTAACATCCTTCCCTCCTTAGAAATATTCGTCCTCGAATGTTTAACTCCCCGGGATCTATATAAAATGTTTTGGCAAAGTCGCCTTTGTAACAGTACTACTACTAACCCTTCCTGTAGAAAACTCAATAATCCAATGCCACATAGGGCCACAATCATCATTAACGACAATAGCCTCATAGGACCAATGACAATAACTAACATAGGAATCCATACACGCACCTTAAGTTTGTGATGTCACAGTCGGATCCTCCTTTGGAAGAGGAAACAAGTGAGGATACCTAGACTTCATATCTTCTTCAGCTTGCCAAGTCATTCCTTCCATATTGTTGTTTCTCCAGTGTACTTTTACCGAAGCTACGTCTTTAGTCCTCAGTCTCCGAACCTGTCTATCTTGTATAGTAATGGGAGTTTCCTCATATGATAGCTGCTCTGTGACCTGAACATCATCAACTAACACAATTTTGGAAGGATCTCCAATACATTAACGGAGCATAGACATATGAAAGACTAGATGTACAGACTCCAAGTCAGAAGGAAAATCTAACTCATATGCTACCTGGCCCACCTTGCGTATGATCTTATATGGTCCAATGTACCGAGGGCTAAGTTTTCCTTTCTTACCGAACCTCATAATGCCTTTCATCGGTGATACCTTTAGGAATACCTAGTTGTCAACTTGAAACTCCAAGTCTCGTCGTCGATTATCCGCATAAGACTTCTGACGGCTTTGAGCTGCTAATAGCCTTTCATGTATAATCTTAATCTTCTCGATTGCCTGTTATACTAGCTCTGGGCCTACTAACTTAGTTTCCCCAACATCGAACCATCTGATAGGCGACCTACACTTTTGTCCATAAAGAGCTTCGTATGGAGACATCTGAATACTAGAATGATAGCTATTATTATACGCAAACTCAATAAGCGGAAGATGATCATCCTAGCTACCCTTGAAGTCTATCACATAAGCCCGTAACATATCCTCTAGTGTCTGAATAGTACGCTCAGCATGTTCGTCTGTCTGGGGATGAAATGTTGTACTAAGACTTACCTGAGTCCCCAACCATTTATGGAAGGACCTCCAGAAATTAGCTGTAAACTAAGCACCTCTATCCGAGATAATAGATATAGGGACACCATGAAGTCGTACTATCTCCTTAATATAAAGCCTTGCATAATCTTCTGCGAAATATGTAGTCCCAACAGGCAGAAAATAGGTTGATTTTGTATGTCTATCAACAATCACCCATATAGAATCGAACTTACGCTGGGTACGAGGTAAGCCTATGATGAAATCCATATTAACTACTTCCCGCTTCCAAGTCGGAATCTCTATAGCCTGCAATAATGCACCAGGTTTTTGATGCTCAATCATAACCTGCTGACAGTTAGGGCACTGAGCAAAAAACTCCGCTATATCCTTTTTCATTCCGTCCCACCAATATATTTCCCTGATATCATGATACATCTTTGTTGCGCCTAGATGGATAGAATAATGAGAATAGTGAGCCTCTCCCATAACCTGCCAGCGCATCCCTGCAACATTAGGGACACATAATTGTCCTCGATATCTAAGGACCCCATCTCCTGTAATCTCAAATGGTTTCTTCTCCTTCTGAGGGGTTGTATCCCTGTAATGAGCTAACACAGGATCCTCGTACTGGCGTTCCTTCACTTCAGTTACTATAGTGGATGTTGTCGTGTCCTGAATAGTAACTCCGGTATCACTTGAGTCCAGTAATCGAACTCTAAGACTAGCTAGCTGATAAATCTCATGGGCTATCCCCCTCTTCTCTGGCTGTAAATATGATAAGCTACCCATAGATCTACGGCTGAGGGCATCGGCTACTACATTCGCCTTCTCTGGATGGTATAAAATATCGACGTCATAGTCTTTCAGTAGCTCCAACCATCTCCTTTGATGTAAATTCAATTCCTTTTGCTTGAAGATATACTGAAGGCTCTTATGATCCGTATCGATATCAACATGAATGTCATACAAATAGTGCCTCCACATCTTTAGTGCATGAATCACCGCGGCTAACTCTAGATCGTGGGTCGGGTAATTATTCTCGTGATTTCTTAGTTGTCTAGAAGCATAAGCTACAACCTTACCATGTTACATCATTACATAACCCAATCCAATGCCCGAAGAATCACAATAGATAGCATAACCATCGGTTCCCTCTGGGAGTGTTAAAATCGGTGTTGAAGTTAGTCTGTCCTTTAATGCCTGGAAACTCTGTTTGCAAGCATCGGTCAATTGAAACTTAGCTCCCTTCTGAGTCAACTTTGTCAATGGTGCTGGAAGAGAAGAAAATCCCTCTACAAATCTCCTGTAATAACCTACCTAACCGAGAACACTACGAACCTCTGTCGGTGTCGTAGGTCTAGGCCAAGTCTTTACTTCCTCAATCTTTTGTGTATCAACCCGGATACCTTCACCAGAAATAATATGCCCAAGGAAAGCAACAAAATTCAACCAGAATTCACATTTAGAGAATTTTGCATACAATATCCCTTTTTGTAGAACTCTGAGCACAGTACGCAAATGATCTGCATGCTTAGTCTGTGATCGAGAATAAACCAATATATCATCGAAAAATACAATCACGAACAGATCTAGAAAGGGTATGAACACACGGTTCATCATGTCCATGAATAGTTCTAGGGCATTGGTCAAACCGAACGACATAACACGAAACTCAAAATGCCCATATCTGGTCCTGAATGTTGTCTTCAAAATATCTTTCTCCTTAACCCTTACCTAATGGTACCCAGACCTCAAGTCTACCTTCGAAAACACTTGGCACCCTGCAACTGATCAAATAAATCATCAATCCTCGAGAGCGGGTACTTATTCTTGATTGTTACCTTATTCAACTGTCTATAACCAATACACATCCGCAAGGAACCATCTTTCTTCCTCACAAATAACATAGGTGCTCTCCACGGTGAGGTACTAGGTCTGATAAAGCCTTTTTCAAGCAAGTCCCTTAGTTGTTCCTTCAACTCTCTCTCAGCTCTACAGGTGCCATTCTATAGGGAGGAATAGATGTTGGCTGAGTATCTGGTAATATGTCAATAGCAAACTCAATTTCTCGCTTTGGAGAAAGACCCGGAAGCTCATCGGGAAAAACATCAAAAAACTCGTTAACCACAGGGATAGATTGAATGGTTGGTGAGTCTACTTTCACATACTGAACCCGAACTAAGTGATAAATATATCCCTTTCTAATCATCTTCCCTGCCTTGAGATAGGAAATAAACCTACCTCTCGGCGATCACGTATTACCTTTCCACTCCAAAATAGTCTCCCTTGAAAACTAGAATCGAGCCATCTTTGATCTACAATCAACGTTGGCATAACAAGAAGCCAACCAATCCATACCCATTATAACATCAAATTCCACCATATCTAACTCAATTAGGTCTGCTACTGTAGATTAACTATGAACTACTACTGTACAATCTCTATATACCCGCCTAGCTATTACTGGATCCCAACAAGTATGGACACCTCAAAAGGTTTAACCAACTCAGGTTCTATTCCAAACTTACTAGCAACTAACGGATTAATATATAATAAGGTGGAACCTGGGTCAATCAATGCATATACATCATATGAAGAGACTGATAATATACCTATAACAACATCAGGTGATGACTCCTGATCCTGTCGACCTGCTAATGCATAAATACGGTTCTGAGGACCGCTCGAGCTAGATGCTCTGCCTCTGCCTCTACCATGATTGATTGGTGCTTGTGAACCTTGCCTAGGAGGCGTACTGATGATAACGAACCAACTACAGATCCCGCTGGCTGAACTATGCTTGTACCATCTCTCGTCGGACAATCTCTCATAACGTGGCCTAGATAACCACAAGTATAACAAACACCCAACCTCATACGGCACTGCCCGACATACTTCTAACCACATTGAGCACATTGTGGCAAGGGCGTCCTCATCTGACTTGACTCACCCCTATACTGAGAACTTGAGGCCCTGGAATTCTAACTAGGCCCTGAATATGTGGAACGATCAAATCTCCTATCGACAAATTGAGGGGTTGTACTAGCCGATGGATGGACTGGATACCTCAGGTATTGTTGTCTCTGACCACCTCGAAACTCACCAGAAGGACCTGAAGATCTCGTTCTCTTACTCTGGCCCCTATCATGCTCATAATCGGCCCTATACTTCTGGTTACGCTCCTCTACACCCCGAGCGTATGCCTGAATACGAGAAGTATCCATGCCTGGCTAAAGTGAGACTGACATACAGTCGTTAAGCAGGTGCGGCTCCAACCCCATCACGAACCAGTGAACTCGATCCTTCATCTTAGCTACAATACTGGGAGCATACCTATCTAAACAATCAAACTGAAGGTTGTACTTCCGAACACTCATAATACCCTATCGAAGGGTCAAGAACCTATCAACTCTGGCCTGTCTAAGCTCTGGTGGCAGATAATGACGAATAAAAGCCTCTGTAAACTCATGCCATACCGCTAGAGGGGCATCCTCACCTCTGGACAACTCCCAAGACTCGTACCAATTAACTGCAACATCCTAAAGTCTATAGGAAGCTAGCTTAGCTGACTGAGTCGCAGTGGCCTTCATTACCCTCAAAGTCCTCTGCATCCTCTCGATAAATACCTGAGGGTCCGCATTTGGATCTTCTCCAGTGAATATCGGAGGGTCCAAATTAATGAAATCACGAACCCTCACACTGATGGCCCTATCTGCATGACCAATACCTATTTCCTGATGCCGAGATTGTGCGGCTACTAATTGAGTCAATAGCTAAATAGCATCTCTCATCTCCTGCCCCGGTACAACTGGCTGAGGAGCTGGTTGTACAGGGGCAGGCGCTAGAGCTGGTGCCCCTCGGAGCTCTTCTGGAGAGGGTGGGGTATGTGAAGTCTGAGATAGAATCTCACTATGAGACTCTCCTCGAGCCCTGGTAACTCATGGCGCTCGACTAGTAGTCTCATCAGCCACGGACTTGCACTTCTAGGCGGTTGTAGCCTTCTTAGGCATCGCTGAAAACATAATATATCATTAGGGAAATGAATCCTTATATCGCACGATCTAAGATAAGAAAGAAGGATAACATCCTATATGTCTTGTAGCCTCCTGTTTATAAATATGGTGCACAACACACTCATAAACAAGACTCCACTCGACACGGTCTATAGACAACCCTAGGACAAAACTGCTTTGATACCACTTTTGTCACAACCCAAACCGATGGGCCATGACGAGTGCCCGAGTCCTACCTGTCGAACACCCCTAATCATACATCTAAGATATAAACATGAATTAAAGGTAGGTCATGAATAGCATCTATCAATGAACTGCTGAATTACATGAATAACATACGTGAGAAAAACATGCCCAAAAGACATATATACATATACATGCGGAAAATGGTAGGGCGAGCTGACAAGGATGCTATAGACAACTATATATCCAAAACTAGAAGCTGACAAGGCCAAATATACTATCCAACTATACATGATTGTCTACAGACCTCTAATAGAGTGTACAACTGTATAAAAGACGGGACTAGGGCCCGTCGTACCCATATCAATATACAAAAATAGCATACCAAAACTAATAACAGCTCTGGATCAAGTAGAGCACACCAACTCTCACTGATCAAGGATCCTAAAAAGCGGGACCGTCAGCTTGTCTACCTGCACCTGCGGGCATGAAACACATCGTCCCCAGGCAAAAAGGGACGTCAGTACGAATAATGTACCGAGTATGTAAGGCATGAAATCAGTACATAAAAGACATAAACGAAACATAGAGTATAGGAATCCACCTGTAAGTCTAAATAACTTTATGAATCATGAAATATTTATAAGGTCATGCATGTGCGTATAAACGTTGTATCATGCGTAGGTATATGTATACATAACATCATCAATCCTCTGAGGGCATCCCATCATATCATCTCGTCCTCTATGGGCGAAATCATTAACGTATACCAATTGATCAGGTGGTGGTGCGTATATAACGTCGTAACCTTTTCCCATATCCCATATACATATAACATATGCGTATATAACACCATCTGGTCATGGGTCAATGTACATGTATAAATGAATGAACTGCATAAAAAGTAAGTTAATACGATTTCTCAGAACGTCATAAGATCAATATATCTTCAAATAAACTTTATCAATTACGCAATTTTCGGAGACCCATTAACAGAAGATATAATAATAAGACACATGGGAATTCAAGAACATAGGCACCCCTAGTGCTTCTATGAATAGAGACATTTATGAAAGTTGTGTATTTGCTCATTTCGTTTGTATCGTATGAATCATACCAAAAGAAAAGAAGGGATAGCCTTAACATACCTAAGCCAATTTTCTTAAAAATCCCTCTAACACACGTCAATCGCGACAAAACACGTATCGGCGAGATCGAAGTAGGGAAACATCTGTATGATATTCTTGAGAAAGGTTATACCGGGCTCCCTTAAAATTGCAAATTCCGTTGCTATTACGTTGTAGGGGTCCAATTTCCCCTAAATGTGCCACCTAGCCAATCAAGCCAAGAGTCATTGTTTAGTCTTAGCAATTTAAACCGCTTGCTGCCACGTTGGGATAATGTTCCCACCAAACGTATCCACCAATTTCCAATTACATGCTAATCTCCCACTAAAAATCAATAATTAAGAATTATCTTAAATTACTTAAAATACTAATCACTTTTAACACACTTTATATATCTTACTATCATGTTTATGTGGTACCTTGTATGGCACAAATCCATAAATACGGGGTATTATAACTGGGATCGTATTTTATCCCAAATTGACAAACTTCAACGAATACTCATTCTTTGATTTGTTTGCCCTCTAATATTAGTCATATAACCTAAGGGGCAATTGTCATATCCTTTATCTCACAATAATAGCTGCTTCTTATAGTAACTTACTATCGTTCTGATTTGAATAAATCTGAACAACTTAAAATCATCCCCTCAAATTAAATATTGGATGTTCTTGGTTCTCATTTCATATATCATGTCTTCTTAGTCATATGCATGAGTCGTACGAAAAGTACATCTCTGGTAATATCAAACGTTTCTGACTCCTAGGTATTTTTCCCTTAGGCTCTTTTCTGTCCAAAACTATAGTGACCAATTCTACGCCAGTTGCGGTCAAATTCTTAACATGTTACACAGTAGGGTCTAACATCTGAAGTATCATCATCCAACTTGTGGCTCTATTTTCGAGAATTAAAATAAAATTGTTCTGTGAGGTAAAACACATGCGGATACACTACTATACACAAACTTGTCCTTCAAAGTATATCATCATCTGATAAATCACCTCCTGCACCATTCAGCGAGTCTTGAGTCTTAATCTGGACCTAAAACATGTGAAGATTTCGCTATAATCAGTGTTACTTACATTTTCTTTTATCACCCATAGGCATCACCATGTACTCAGAAATCACCAAAATTTGGATACACTGAAAATTGGAGATCTGGTAGCTGAATAACTGATAACTGGTATACTGAATAACCATAAACCTGCTAATTGAAAGAATGTACAACTAGTAACTGAGGTAAACTGATAACCATAGAACATGATAAGGTTCATAATTTTTTTTTAACTTTATGATAAGGTTATGCCCTAATATGTACTGCTATCCATTGCATCCCATTTTCAACATCCTCTCAAGTCTCATTTGTTACCAACATGTACTCCATAATTATACCCCAATGGGAAATCATCCTCTCTAGGACCTCGGCTTTTCCTACCCGTCGCTTGGTCATTCGATACGTCTGGAATTCAATAAGAAGAGAAGGTTACCTATTGCTCTAAGCTTCATGGCACGTTCTAGAGTAGAAAGAAATGAGACAATCCTGAATGTCTTGGTAGTTAACCATTTATATGCATGGCCGGCACACACACATAAAGGAAACTCTACTGGACATGGCTTCATAGACTCCCTAGGACTCTTGAACCTAGTGCTCTAATACTAAGCTTTGTCACGTCCCGAACCTGGGCCTGGACGTAACACGGCACCCGGTGCCTAACTATATATGACCGAGCGAACCAACTAGCTGACTGAATCAACATGTGATATCATAACATACTGAATGCGGAAGATAAACTAACACATGCTAATATACTGAAAGTCTGAATGATATAAATCAAATGCGGAAACACTAATATAAGTCTGAAACATATATGTAGCAATATTGCTTAACATGAAAAGCCTATGACTTTGTCTAACTGTTACTCTAGTTTATGAAGCCTCTAATGAAGTAGTGAAAACACTGACTGTCTGAAAATACTGAAGACTGTAAGGTAATTATAATTCCCCGAAAGAACTGTGGATCACCAAATAGCTAGTACGAGAATCCTAGTATTCTAAATTGTCAACTTGTAAATCATTACCTGCATCATGAGATGCAGGCCCAGGGCAAAAAGGGACGTTAGTACATTTGAATTGTGCTGGTAAATAAAACAACTGAAAGAAAGAACTGTAAATGCTGAAACTGAAACTGAGCTGATAACTGAGATCTGATAATAGAAAACTAAAATGATAACTACTGAAACTACAATGATAATCTGATAACTGAAATGACAACTGCTGAAAGTGAAACTAAAATGATAACTGATAACTGAACTGAACAAAGGAAGTAAGGATATGAATACTCCCTCTTCTGAATGATGAACCACTTGTTTATATGAATATTATACTGCAGCCTCAGGCCCAATATATATGTGCACAAGCTGCGGTCTCGAGCCCAAGTATACGTATACATAACTGCGGCCTCAGGCCCAGAAATGCATAAAGCATAAATTGCGGCCTCAAGCCCAAAGATACATAAAGCATAAACTATGGCCTCATGCCCAAATACAGGTGTTCAACATTCAGGAATTTAGAATTAGGAACTGAGAATCATACTGCAATATATGATACTAAAATACTGAACTATATTGAGTTACATGATACTGGAATGGTGAATAGAACTAGACTGAGACATGTATTCATAATAAATTGATTTGTCATAACTGGAACTCATAGGATATTGAACGACTATGAAACTATGCCATCTAGAGAATAGAACTTCTACAACTATTCATGGGACTAAGGCATAATTATGTTCTGAGGAAACTCGTAACTGTCATAAAGAATGGGACGTAGGGAGAATCATAAACATTCCCAAACGTAAAGAGATTTAGCCTCACATACCTCAACTCTGGCCCTTTTTAAGAGTATCACGATGCCTGTCGCCTCTTTCAACGATAATCTACATCAATATATATATCAAGAGGAACCAATATTAGCACTAATTCTCCTTTTTAGTAATTTAGGAATTTTATTAAATACCTTACGGGTGTAAAGCCTCATAGCCCTTAGTAATTGGTCTTTTCTTCACCAAGTTCTCATTA
Organism: Nicotiana tomentosiformis; assembly: GCF_000390325.3. Taxonomy (NCBI): domain Eukaryota; kingdom Viridiplantae; phylum Streptophyta; class Magnoliopsida; order Solanales; family Solanaceae; genus Nicotiana; species Nicotiana tomentosiformis. Next base: position 44,545,643 of record NC_090822.1, read on the forward strand.
TACTACTTCTAGGTGATTCTACAATACCAAAAAGATGTAACTAATACCATTTCTCATCACCTAAATATTTACAACAATCATAATTCAACAATCCAAAACCCTAGCATAGTTCTTATGGTTCTCTTTATCAAACCCACTTACTATTCTCCCAAAAACTCATCAATTCATAGTTATAAATGATTAGGGAGTAGAACCATTACCTTTTCAAAGTTCACTCCTCTTGAATTCGAGTTCTAGGGTTTCCTTTCTCAACAATGGTGTCTCGACCGAATATCTAATGAGTGGAAGGATTTACCCATGTTATTTAGGTGTTGGAGAATTAAAATTAACTTAGAATCATCGTTAGAACTTACCTTGTATGATGGAGGGACCTTGGAAAGTTAGGTTCTTTAGAGCTTCCCTTTCTAGAGTAGGTTTTCGTGTTTGGGGTGTGGGGGACCGAGGTAGGGCTTTTAAATAAGTGAACACGTCCCAAAATTGAGGAGGAAAATAAAAGTAGCTCGGGTAAACATCGTCGACCCGGGGCATTGTCAAGGGCGCCAAATTAATTGTGCAAGGCGCCATTAGAGGTGCCAAAACTACAGTGCCTAGCACTGTTTGGGGCACTGAGATTGATGCCCTGGACAATGCCTTGCATTGTTTGGGGCGCTGAGGTTGATGCCCTGGATAGTGCCTTGCACTGTCTATGGCCGTGAGTTTTCATGGCCTTACACTATCTAAGGCTATACGATGGATCTCGAATAAAATTAGTCGATTCTATCAAATTTTATGCACCTTACTCCCGGTCTTGATTCCAACACGTTTTCCACCCATAATCATAATCATAATCATCCCGATAGGACTTCACATGTCTAAAATGTCACACTAATACTCATTTAGCGCATCCACAACTAATCCGGATTTACGGAGTGTTACAAACAACCTCCATACCACCTCAATTGGCACATGCATGCCCAACAACCCACTCCCAACTCAAGAATCGCAACTCCTATCCTTCACATACACTCATATTTAAAGTTAAGGACTTATAGCTTCCGATCGCCATCCCATAAGCCCCAACATAATAAGATCTTACTTAATCCCAATATAAAACTTTGCATGAAATATTAGGAGAAATATTTTGCCCGGTTAGTTGAAGACCTTGTGAGTGTCTTCCTTGAATCTCCAAGATTCATCAAGGAATTAAAGAGTAGTAGTCTTGGAGCTTCTCCCTCTCTCTCTAAATTGGTCCCCTCTCTTTATAATAATCTGATTCCCCTCTAACAATAACCCCTTAAGGTCTTTTATTAAAATAGAGTCGGGTTAGGAAATTCCCAAAAATAACCTTCCGAGTTAAATACGTGTTCGTGGAAGGTATCGCGAAAAGGCTGTGCGGTCCGCGAAATGTTTCTCCAATTCTGGGTTGGATCTGGTCAAGTCTGCGATGGATCCGCGGTCCGCGGAACAATTTTGCGATCCGTATATCAGACTGCGAAGTCTCCTTCCAAGGATTCCCATGCTGAATCCACGATGGATATGCGATCCACGAAATGGCTATGCGGTCCGCATAACCCATGGCCCTCAAATTGTAGTTGCTTCTAACTCAATCCGCAATGGTTCTGTAGCAGCAGAACCGATCCACAGTTCGCATAATTGAATGCACAATCGCCATTTTCTGTAAATTAGTCTACTTACCTCATGATGCATTGCACAAAATATCTGTACCGAGCATATTATCTTGGTTTTGGCACTATAAAATTTTAAATCCTTTGGGAATACACAAGGATTGTCGTCAATGAACACTATTATAAAACAGTCGAGGAAAGGCTTGAAGACTCGGTTCATAAGATCCATGAAATCTACAAGAGCATTCATTAGCCCAAAAGACATCACTAGATATTCAAAGTTCTCATAGCGAGTCCTAAAAGTTGTTTTAGGGATTTCCTGCTCCCTGATCTTCAATTGGTGATATCCCGATCTTAAATAAATCTTGGAGAAGTACATGGCACCTTGTAGATGATCAAACAGCTCGTCTATCCTTGGCAACGGGTACTTATTATTGATTGTGACCTTGTTAAGATGCCAATAATCAATACACATCCTCAATAACCCATCCGTTTTCCTTACAAAGAGAATCGGTACTCCCCAAGGCGACACATTTGGTCAGATGAAGCCTTTCTCTAGAAGATCCTCCAACTACTCCTTCAGTTCCTTCAATTCTACCGGATCCATTCTATAGGGTAGAATTTATATGGGATGTATTCCCGGCAATACAGTAATCCCGAAGCCAAGCTCCCTGTCTGATGAGACTCCAAGAAGCTTATCAAGAAAGACCTCCGAAAATTCATTCACAACCAACACGGGCTGAAGTGAAGGAGCCTCAACATCAGTGTCCTTGACTCGGACCTAATGGCAGATACATCCCTTGTTGATCATCTTCGTGGACTTAAGGTAAGAAATAAACCTACCCTTTGGCACGACATAATCCCCCCTTCTACTCGATGATTGGTTCGCCTGGAAACTCAAACCTAACAGTTTTGGTTTGGCAATCAAGCTTGGCAAAAACATTAGTAAAGCCAGTCCATCCCCACTATCACATCAAAAATCACCATCACCAATTCAATGAGATTGGTTGTGGTGTCTTGGCCATGCATTATGAAAATTCAATCCCTATAAACCCGTGTGGCCACAATAGACTCACCAGCTGGAGTAGATATTGAGAACGGCTTACGAAGCTATTCTGGTTATATCCAAAATTCCATAGCAATATAAGGGGTGAAATATGATAATGTGGAATTATGATCTATACGAGCATACACATCATGAGATTGAACGGTCAGTATACTTGTGACAATATCTGGAGAAGCCTCTGAACTCTGGCAGCCCATCATGGCATAGAATCTACTGGGTCCTCCTAAACCTTGTGCACAACCCCTAGTTGCACCATGCCTCGCAAGTGCTAGGGTACCTTGAGCCGGAGGAGGCATTGTGGAAGTAATAGCTGCTAAACGGACCGGCTGTGACATACCTCTTCTAACAGTATGAAGGGTAATCTCTATGAATATGGCCCCTAAGACCATACACGTAGAATACGAGAAGGCTCATGCGACAGACTCCCGAGTGTTTCTTCCCACAACTATGGCATGAGGGCCTCTAGTGTGGCTGGAATATGCCACCTGACTGAACCTGCTGATAATGTCCCATGTTGCCCTGACAAGGCCTGAAATGACCCCACTGCTACTGGCTGGGCCCTGATGGTGGTGCATTGGATGAAGACTGAGCAAACAACTTTGACGGTCCAGATGACCACCCTGAACATTGCCCTTAAACCACCGCCACAAAATGAACCACCAAAGTTGCCCACGGACCGCACCTTCTCGTTACTATCTTGCTCTATCTTGCTTTTCATCTTCCTGGTCTCTGTGGCTTGAGAAAATTCCACCATCTTCCATATATCATATCAGAATTCAAGGCGGTTGTGGAACCCTAGTCTCCTTGTTGGGCAACATGTAAAGAGCATACTTCGAATGATCCACAAATTTCTTATGGTAGTCCCACGCACTCATACTACCTTGTTTCAACTTCTCAAACTCAACTGCACAGACTGCCCTAGTCTCGGCAAGCAAGAAATGATCCATAAAAGCATCTGCAAACTCGTTTTACTTTGCTGGAGGGTTACCCTCCTCACAGAACTCTTCCCACAATTTGTACTATGAGTACGCCACTTTATTAGGCAATAGGAGGCCAATTACATTGCTTCTGTCTCAGTGGCATGCAACACATAATGAATCTTGTGCATCTCATCAATAAATTCTTGCGGGTCCTCCTCAGGCTTAGTACCCGTGAACACTGGAGGATCAACCTGAAGGGATCTGTTCACCCTAAGGGTAGGGGAATCTGTACCCCTACTTGACTAAAAGAAGTAGGGGAATTTAGGGGAATCTCCCTAAATTCTTGCGGGTCCTCCTCAGGCTTAGTACCCCTACTTGACTGAAAGAAGTAGGAATAGCATTCAGTCTCTGAGCTTAGGAAGGCACTATCTGAGTCAACAATTAAATGGCTCCACTAAGGTCCCATCAACAACACTAGGACCAGAGGTTAAGGATGGAGGTGGAACTAGAGTATCAGTTGGAGGAGGAATCTGGACATTCCCATATGGATTCATAGCAGGAGTAGTAGAAGTAGGAGGTGTAGTAGTTGGGGGAATGTCTTCACCCCTTGAGTGCTCACCCGCAACATCGGGAACTTCATTAACTGCCATTCTTGTAGTGGCATTCCCCTTTGGCCACTCTTCACCTTCTTCCTAGGCTCCATGTACTGGAAATTAGAACAATGTACGAGTTAAAAAGGGACAATCTTATAATCAAGCTCTATCGCACGATCTAGAATACCAAAGAAGGGTGACATTCCTAAAGGCCCAAGTAACCTCCTAATTATAGATGTGGTCGAATTCACAATAAGGACTATACTAGATATGTCTCCAAGACATTCTAGGATACTTTATAACCTTAGGCTCTAATATCAAACTTGTCAAGACCTAACCTAGAAGAGCGGGACTGGCACTCAACCGAGTTATCTCAATCAAGCAAGCCTACTTAGTGCTTATTATCCAACCTTGCCCATGAATAATTCAAGAATAAATAATAAAAGGTAGTGAATCAAGAGGATAAAGCGTACAATACCGATTTTTCATTAATTAGGAATTCCATTGCTAGATGGCAAAATATTACAAGTTCATAGTTTATAAGTGGAAACATCCAACAACTACAATATTTTTAGTTTGTTTTCCCCCACTCAAAGCACAACCCACAATATGTCTATGGAGCCCCTAAATAAACATGAGAATAGTATGGAAGTTCTGGTGAGAAGGCACCGGCTGTAACTCAAAACACAATGTACAAGACTTAAAACAACATAAGGCACCAATGTGGAGTAGGGCTCACCGAGTCAGCAGAGAAGAGATTACACCTATCAAGATCATATGCCGCCTGCTAAGGAACCACCTACATCTATTAAAGATGCAGTGTCCTCGTGAAAAAGGATTTTAGTACATATGGAATAGTACTAGTATGTAAGCTAAGTACCCTCGCATGGAATGAAATGCCAACATAAGGAGATATAATCATGGAAATAAGGAGAAATTCAAAAGTAATGAAAAATGCCATGTTAGAATATGAAAAGCAACTGTAGCATAAGTAAGATTCGCAAATATACATTAACAATTTGGTTAGAAGATCATTATCTACCGACACACTACCATGCACGTGGCATGGAGTTCAATTTCGGCCAGATGGGCTAAGCCGTCTCATCCCAATGTATGTGGGTTGATGTGGTACTGGGAAACCACCATGTGCATGGCATAGCATCCGATCTCGGCCCGATCGGCTAGGCCGTCTCACCACAATGCCATGTGGGTCGACATGGTATTTGTAGCAATCAATTCATCCCAGTTAAGGGGAAATAATCTCATCATAGTACTAAGGGGATTTGTCCCCCATTCATATCCTACACCGGCACGAATAGTTTTGGGGTTAGGCCTTTACAATCTGCCCTTCCCTCGGTGACCTAACGATACTCCCAAAATTTCAGATAAAACATTTCATTAAATCTTTTTTCCTTTGATTTGTCCCTTAGGATATACATCATCATTATCTTTTGGCACAAATGGACACATTTCATATTTCCTACTTTTACTTGCCATGGGTCATCATAAAACATCAATGATATGTAAAACATTGGAAAATCATAGTTTTAAATACGTGAGTAATAAGAGCCTTAAACACATTGAATTACTTCCAAAAGGAGAGCATAGTGATCTTCAATTAAAACATGAATTTAAATCATAAGCATTTGATACAACAATCATACTTGAGACATTTTCTCAAAGGGGAGCATAATATGATAGGAGCAATTGGAACATGACTTGAGTACATAAGCATTTGTGGTAAATCAATCATTGGAAGCAATTCAGAATAATAGGAATAGGAGCTTGAACAAACCATGCTTGGAATATATAGGGGATTCATGGATTCTGATTCTATTTAAGGAGTTTAGCCAACATACCTTGATTAAGCTTTCTTTAGAATCATTACGGCGTTCCACTACTCTTAGCAACCTTAATATACATTAACATAATTCAATAGAATCACTATTAGAAGGATTCTCATGATATAGGTCTTTTGGTCATTCCGTCAAACACCTAATATGCGAAATCGACTATAGAGTTCTACAATGGAATTTCTTCACCCCTCAACCAATTTCCAAGCAAACAATTCACCCATAATAGCTCAACGACCTCCATACCACCTCCATTGGCACATGTATGCCCAACAACCCCCTCCCAACTCATGAAGCGCACCTCTCATCCTTCACATACACCTAAATTCGAGGTTGAGGGCTTATGGCTTCCGATCACCATCCCATAAGACCAAACATAATAAACTCTTACTTAAACCCATTAGAAAACTTTGCATAAAAGATTAGGGGCAAAATATTACCCTGTTAGTTGAAGACCTTGTGTGTATCTTCATCGAATCTCCAAGATTGAGCAAGGATTTGAAGAGTAGTAGGCTTGGAGCTTCTCCCTCTCTCTCTAAATTGGTCCCCTCTTTTTAAAATAACATGATTCCCCTCTAACCCTTTAAGGACTTATATCAAAATAGAGTCGGGTTAGAAAATTCTCAAAAATAACACTCCGAGTCAAATCCGTATTCACGGAAGGTACCGCAAAAGGTTATGCGGACCGCAAAATAGACCGTGAAATGGTCCTACAATTCTAGGTTGGATCTGGTCAAGTCCGCAATGGATCCGCGGTCTGTGGAACAATTCTGCAATCCACATATCAGGCCGTGAAATCTCCTTCCAAGAATTCCCATGTTGAATCCGCGATGGATATGCGGTTTGCATAACCCACCGTGAAACGACCCTTATATATAAGTTGCTTCTAACTCGTTTCACGATGGTTCTGCGGTCAGCGGAACCATTCCGCGGTCCACATAATTGATCGTAGAATTTCCATTTTTTGTAAATTCTTCTACCTAGCTCACGATGCATTGTACAGTCCATAAATCTGTACCGAGCATATTAACTTGACTTTGGCACTATAAAACCTTAAATTCTTGGAGATCTTTTACTAGGCCTTATCATATACTACTCGCACACCCTCTGGTTCCTACCTCAATCTCCCGGCTAGCCATAGCCTTTCTAGAAGAAGGCATCTCTGTACAACCTACATTAGAACATACGTTAGACTAAACTCCTTTGACTCTGCTCTACAACACGATTTAGATCTGAAAGAAGGGTAACCAACTCCTAAATGCCCTGTAGCCTCCTGTTTGTAAATGTGGTACACAACACATCCATAAACAAGACTCTACTAGACACAACTTGTAGACTCCCTAAGACAGACCTGCTATGATACCAAGTTTGTCACACCCTAATTATGGGGAGGCGATACCGGCACCTGGTGCCTTACTTGACCGAGCGTACCAACTGAAACTTATGTTATATGAACATACATGACTTCTTAGGCTTCTGACATATCTTAGGCCGGCAAGGCCATAACTTATGAAAATCTGAGGAATGAATAGCTAATCTCAACTGAACGAGAAGCAACCCATATATATATATATATATATATATATATATATATATATATATGGGCCGACAAGGCGACCATGCTGACATATGTACACATGGGACATGTCTACAAGCCTCTACAGAATACAACTGTACTATGCTCAGGACAATAAAAACTCTACACCTGGTAACTCCGGATGATATAGAGCTTACCAATCAAGTTATACACCGACGCGGCTATTGCTAAGGCCTACCACTCTGACTATCAGGACCTGCAAGATTGAAATGAATCATCCCTAGAAAAAGGGGCGTTAGTACGAAATAAGGCACCAAGCATATAAGGAAACTGAAACTGAATTAACCTACATGATATACTAAATGTAATCTGAGGGGTCAATGATAATCTAGAAACATACTTACCTATCTCTGACTCATATCATATAAGTAGTATCAAAATAAACTATCCGACCTAATATAGGGCTCGGTGTGTAAATGTATAGCCACGTAGCCATAGGTAAATGTATAGCCCCGTAGGCAACTGTATAGCCCCAAAGGCATCTGTCTAGCCCCGAAGGCATGGTGCGCATCTGTCTAGCCACGTAGGTGTATAGTAATATAGTAAATGATACATGTATACTCTCTATTTCTCAACTAGATATGGAACAATGCTAAACTATTTAGGAATTCCCAACAAGGGATAGCTACATCAGGAGCAAGATGGGATAACACAACATGGGATCCTTACGAATGACTTTTCTTGGGTATACTATGTTCTGAACTTACTTAACTATGGATTGATGTTATTGAATGAAGAGAAATAGCTGTTACACACATTTCTTCTATTTCACAACAACTCAATACACTTAACTTGAGCAGCAACTCAATCTATAATCAATGATAATGATGCTATCGTCAAATTACGAATGATACAACTATTATATATCGAACGACAAGCTTATTCTATAACAAAATGGGCAGCATCTCTCATGTTTCTTTTACAATCCTTAGGTTCACAATAACAATAACAATCACAATAATAAACAACTACATATTTAGCTCTTCAACCAACACAAACGACACGTCGAGCGACAAGCTCGGGTTATAGCTAGTAAAGCTACACTTTAAACCTTTCTTTCTTTCAAGGTACATAGGAACAACATTACAATATACTCAAGTCTTACTTCATGATTTCCAGCCATAAGAAAATATAAAAGCAACTCACAAAAAGTCCATCAAATACAGTAAGCTATATATCACTTTCGATAGCCGATTCCGCAAGTTCTTACTTCAACAACTTAACCAAGACTTAGATATGCTCAAATACATGTAGAAGAAGGAGATTCTTACCTTACACAACAAGAACAACCCCTAACTTGAGCTTACTTCAACTTGAAGAAATCCACAAATCTACTACAATAAGAAAAGAACAAGCTTGTACGAGTACTATGATCTTTCCGAAGGAAGAATTACCTCAAACATTTTGTGAGATTTGCTTGAATGATAGGGAGATGCTTTGGGAGAATTTAGGGAACTTAGGTTTCTGTTTTGGATAAAAAAATAAAGTAGGTAAAGGGCTTCCCCGCTTTATAACATCAAAATATAATCTCCACCGCCTATGTGGGTCCAAATAGAGCTTCCTGCACAGTCCGGCTAAAACATGCATATCTCCCTACTCGATATCGTATCGATGAACGGTTTAATGTGTTAGAAACAAGACTTGTAGACCTTCAATTTGGTGGGTGGATCACCCTGTAAATCCAAGTATATTGAGAGAAAAGCTCAGTGATATCATACCCAAATTTCAGTAAACTTATGAACGTAACTTGCGATAACTTTTGTTGGCTTTTATTTTACAACTTGCTTGACTTCAATACTTATCATACGACTCAAATACCTCATCACAAGACCTTTTTAGTATATTAACGACTTCTACTATTACTCCAAAAGTATGGGTTATAATATCAGCCCGTACCTCCAATGTCAATTCGTAAGTCACTCCATAAGTCGAAAAATTTCGCCAAAACTTATTCTTTTTTTTTTCAATTAACTTCTAACCCCTTTCAACATTTACTTAACATTTATTAAATATGGTATAAACACTTATAATCCTCAAAGATACTCTTACCCTTCGATCTCACATTGACTAGCTTACGATGCAACTTAACGTGTGAAAATACGGGATGTAATATTAATTTAACAACCTTGGACAACAGTGAAGGGATTAAATACCTTAAGAAAATACAGTCTGATGTTGGGGTCGAAACTTTCATTTTCTGGTTCCAATTTGACTAACAACATTTACTGTTTTGTTTCAGCTTGTTATAATTTGTTTTACTGATTTTTTTTTATCACAGGGATAACAAAAATCTGAGATAATTTGAAGAACTAACATCGGCATACACCGTATATAATGCCATATCTCATAAATTCAAACGTGCATTAACATCAACCTTATTATAGCAACCCATGTTTGTAATCATATGTTGGGAATTGAGGAATGACGACATGTCTCAAAATTTATTGTCTCCCGTCATAAGAAAGCAGAAAAAAGAAAAGAGGATTAGCAGCTTACAGGAAGGCTCTAGGAAGTCAGGGTATAAAGAAAGTTGCGATATCAGTCAAAATCTCCAGCCGGCGAGACGGCAAGACATGTTTTCTCTCACTTGACTTTGAAAAAGAATGTCTACATATTGTAACATTTGTCATTTTACAAAGAAAAATAGCCGTCCCGCATGTACTTTTCGCGCTAGTTTACCAAAGTCAAAGACTCGTATTTCCGGTATCTTCAACTTCAGCCCTCCAAATTTCATCAAAAATGTAAAAATACCAAATTTTCATCCTTCACTGGCCATCAATGGCTACCTCCACCCCTTTAGACAACATCCTCCGCCACACCACCGTGTTCCTGTTGGATATCCTTTCGCAATCTGACCTACGTCTCCGTCTTTTCTCAGTTTTTCTTCAACGAATTCAATCCGATAAGCCCCTCAATCTTGCAGCTGAAACTATAGAAAATGCAGTTTCCACTTCCAACTCTTCCATCAAATCTTCCTCTCTCAGACTGGCGGAAAAGATCCTTCTTTCTTATTCTGAAAACCCATTTTCTTCCTTTTTGTTATCCCTCGTTTACACTCTTCTGCGCAGACCACATGATGCTGCTCTTAGTCTTCTTGATGTGTTTTACACCGACCCTTCAATTGCAAGATTGGAAATTGCACCCCTTGTTTTTGAAGAGCTATTTCTCATTCATTTTATTCCCATTCTTCAATGGTATAATGAGCAAAGGTCAAGAATTATGTCTTGCATATCACTAAACTCGGGTTATCATGGCGATGATGAGTCAGTGGTGGTTTTAGCAGCTACGAATTCATTGTCAGCTATGAGTGGAGAGCAAGCTTCGGAGTTGAAAGATTTGGAGAGAGAGTATGAAGAAATTCTTGATGAGAATTGTAGGGTTTTCGCTCAATATTTCAAGGAGATTTTGCGTAATAAAGATGAGTGCAAGTTCACGGATCCGCCATCCGTAATAGTACAACGGAATGAAAAGAGTGAATGCTATTTTGTGTTTAGCAAAGATGAGGAGATGACCAATGAAGAATTCGGACTGAAAAATGGACGGTATTATAATGTAATGTTTTACTATTACTTAGAGTTCTACCTTAATTTAGTTTACTGTGCATTTTTTAATCTCATGATTATGCTTTATTGCTTAAATTTTTTAACTTTTAAAAAAGGTTAATCAATTCTTTGCCATTTAGAGAAACTTTACTAACTCTAATACCTCTCCAAATTTCATTTGCTTCTCATAGTGGAGTACTAGAGTGTCACGACCCAAGCCCATAGCACGTATTGTCCGTTTGGGGTCTAGGCTCACGCGAATTTGTGCTTTTTGGGTTATGACATCTCGAAGTACGTGTACCGTGTGAACTTGTATCATTCCTTATATAACTCTTTACTTTCCTCTCCCATTCTGATGTGGGATTTACCTAAGGTGACATATGCACCCCTCTTCAGAAGCATGCTAGCCTAGAAGTCTACTAGTTCTATTTGACCCGCCCTCTATCAGGGGCATCACTTGGAGTGTATATCGTCTCTAGGACTAGCTAATGGAAATTTCTAGGTCATATTTACCGTGTAGGTTTCTAGCTCTACTTTAATAAACTTTTGGCACTGGCTGGTCCAGAATTTAAATGATGTGGTTTTTAAGTTGACATAATTTGTCCTAAAATATATATGTAACTCTATATCTAAAATTATTTTTCAAATACACATATAAGGTTCGATGCCGAAGAGTTCTACCGAACGTGCAAACTGATTGTTGGATTTGTCACTACCTTGTACAATTTACTAGATCAATTTCAACGACTATGAAATTTTCTACCCTCTAATTTAGACCAAAAGCTTCTTTGTCTCTATTACACTCACATTATTCATTTATACAGATTCCATTAAAATAAGAATCTGTTCTGTCTGCACTTCCTTGGCTGTGCGTGCTCGCTCATTTTTTACTCCGTCCATCCTGAATAATGAACGAAATATGAATTTTGAATAGTTTCAATATGATTGCTTGTTCACAACGTAGAAGTCAATATCCGATCTACTAAGTTAAACCTATTCTTAGTCTGCTGCTTCTGCTAAGGGGCCTTGATGATAAACAACTGCTAATAAAGCTTTTAAGAGCTTTGTTAACTATTTCTACGGTTTCAATTAGTGTGGCGTAATTTGACCGAACAAGGAGTTTAAAAAAGAAAACTACATGCTATGAAATTTCTGCAGCTATAAGTATGTCATTATGGGTAATATGAAAAGTTTAAAATAAATTCTTTCTAAATATTGAAATGTGTTATCCTTTAATTTTGAATGGACTAACAAGGAAACAGTGACGTAAAATGAAAAGGAGTGAGTAAGATTTGGGCTCTTTAATTTTCAGTTTCTTTTGCCAAGAACTTAGTCTATGGAAAAATCAGATTATCCTGCATAAATTAGAAGAATTATATTCTCCATGACATTTTTAAGTCTATGGAAACATCCTATGAATCAACAGTGTAATTTCTCACTAAACATTATTTTTCTATGATTCATTAGTCTTCTATACTTGTGTGCAGCCAATATGGGCAGATTCTGCCGAAGGAGACAAGTCGTTCAAATTCAATATGTGTAGCAAGAATTTGTCCAAGTTTCCATCATTTTATCCCGAGAGAGTTTCTCTGAAAGTTTTTACAAACCAAAGATCATCATCAAAAACAAAGCCTTTCGGCAATTCCAATTTTGATTCTGTACCTAAGTCTTGTTCAGATGAAAATTCCAATGATCCTTATTCCACAGAATCTGAAGCCAAAAATGAGGTAATCGATACTAACAATAAAATGAGAATTAGTCTGCAGACAGATACACCTATGCATATTGTTCTAATAATTAATTAAAGTATTCCTTGTACATGTCTTTTAGGACATGAACAAAAGAATGGCATTGCTCAACACAAGGCAGAGGCAAAACTTAAACGAAAAGCAGCCTATTTTGGGAGAATCAAGCTGGTAGGTATTAAAAAATGACTTGCTAGAAATCTGCATTATATTTTCTTGGACATGATATTTATATGACTTTTATCACTATACCAGCCATCCAGATCCTTTGATGGAAAACTATGATAATATGCAATCCAGTGGAAAAAATACACCTCCAAAGGATTTTGTATGTCCTATAACTACTCATGTAATTGAAGATCCAGTGACTCTTGAGACTGGTCAGACATATGAAAGAAAGGCAATTCAAGAATGGTTGGAAAGAGGAAACTCCACTTGCCCAATCACACGGCATAAGCTACATAGTACTCAACTACCAAAAACAAATTACGTGCTCAAGCGCCTCATAGCAAGCTGGCAGGAGAAGGACCAGAATTCAGCTCTTGTTCAAACGAAACTGATTGCACCGACTGAATATGAACCAGTGAAGAACAAGCCTGGAACCATCAGTGAGCTTCGTCGTGCAATAACAAGCCTCTGCACATCAGAGATTTTGAGAGAGTCTGAAATGGCAGTGCTCCAAATTGAGCAGTTCTGGAGAGAAGTTCAGATGGTTGATATTCAGACAATGCTCTCAAAACCTCCAGTTATCAATGGTTTTGTAGAGATCCTTTTCAATTCTGTTGATCCCCATGTTCTGATGGCGACAGTATTTCTCCTTTCTGAGCTGGGCTCAAGAGATAATGGTGTCATCCAAACACTTACCAGAGTTGACACTGATGTAGAATGCATTATTGGTCTTTTCCAGAAGGGGTTACTGGAAGCTGTTGTTTTGATCTATCTTTTGATTCCATTGATTGGGAATCTTACAGACATGGAATTGTTGGATTCTCTTTTGAAAGTTCTCATGAGTAGGGAGGAAGACTTGGTTAACATGTTCATGAAGCCCAAAGCTGCTTCAGTGCTACTTCTGAGACATATACTTAGAAACACAGACGATAAAGGAGCTCCCAAAATTGCTAAGAGGTTGACTTCAGCAAAAGTAGTTGAGGCCATTGCAGGCAGCTTGGAAGCTGAACTAGAGGAAGAACGACTATCAGCTGTCGTTATACTGTTGAGATGCATGCAATTGGATGGAAGATGCAGGAATATTATAGCCGACAAAGTAGAACTAACTCACCTGTTAGAGAGCTTCATTGGAGCAAACGATGCAGATAGGTTTGAGATTGTCCAATTCCTATCTGAACTAGTCAAGTTAAACAGGTACTTAAGTCTAACTATATGAAATTCCATTTCTGTAGCTTGTTCAAAAACTTTTTACTCACTATATTGTTTACTCCAGGAGGACACTTAATGAGCAAGTGTTGCACATAATTAAGAATGAAGGTAGCTATAGCTCAATGCACAGCCTCCTCATATATCTTCAGACAGCTCTCCCTGATCAGTGTCCTGTTGTGGCTGGCCTACTTCTCCAACTTGATCTGCTTGTACGAGTCTCAATTTATCTCTATACCATCCTTCCCCTAACTCTCTGTGTTTATTCGAGCCATCACATCTATGACATAACTTGCGTGGTTTTGAACTGCAGGCAGAACCAAGGAAAATGAGCATCTACAGAGAGGAAGCTGTAGATGTCCTAATTATGTGTCTCAGAAATTCGGATTGTCCTGCCTCTCAAATAGCTGCTGCTGAGACAATTTTAGCACTCGAGGGAAGGTTTTCCTATTCTGGGAAGCCTCTTATCAGGGAACTTCTACTTAAACGTGCAGGACTTGATGGGACAGATAACAATGTGGCACAAAATAAAATTAGATATCCATCTAATGATAGTCAAGAAACAACGGTCAGCTTCATATCTAGTAGTATTCGAAAATCGATGATACAAGATATATGCCAAATGCTAAATTTCATTCCTCTTCTTCTGTTTCGTAAAAATATTGTTGTAGGAAGAAGAGAAAGCTGCTGAGAACTGGGAGAGGAAAATGGCATTTTCTCTGGTCAGCTATGAATTTGGATTACTATTTGAGGCTTTAGCAGAGGGCATGAAGAGTAAATCAGCAGATTTATTTTCTGCATGTTTTGTGTCTTCTACTTGGCTGGTATACATGCTGACCGCTCTTCCAGACACTGGAATTAGAGGAGCAGCAAGAGTATGCTTTCTCAAGCAGTTTGTATCAATATTTAAGTCTTCCAGAGACACAGAGAATAAGGCACTTAGCTTGCTTGCACTGAGGAGCTTTATCCGTGAGCCTGGTCAGTGGAATATTTAAGTTTAGATGTTTTCTGGTATGCATAAGTAGTAATCACTCAATTGATGTGGAATTATTTGTCTATACATGATGTATTTTTGACAACTTTCTGTGGTTTAGTTAGTCATGGTTTTATATCTAAGGTCTATTGTTGGTCACTGAAGATTATTCTCATTTGTCATATGGTGAATTTCAGAAGGACTAAATGATCTTACAAACCATGTCAAGGATATACTCAAAGGCTTGAGAGAGCTAAAGAAATCATCCACCATTGCTGTTGAAATGCTAAACCTTTTCTCAGAAGAGCGTGAATCAAGTGCAGTAAGTTTCTGGTATGTCCTTACACTTTATTTCAGCAAAGTTAACCACCCTAATCCTCCAAATTTTACTGGTATCAGGATATGTGGAATCATAAAGAAATTGTACAAGAGGATTGCAGTGCTAACGGTGAAGTCAATTCAATTGTGTTCTTCAGAAATATAGTTTTTTCCAGTCATACAGATGGATCTATAAAGGTCTGTTTTCATAGGTTCAAGAATGCTTGATTTTTCCTACCTTGTGAATTGTAAATCAATGATTATTCCTTTTACCACTTATGAGTAAGGTGTGAATCATAAGCTTCTAACTATGCCACACACAAAGAAGAGATCAGATGTGGTATTCCAGGGTAGTCTTTGCCAGTGGTGGAATGCAAGATTTCCACTAAGGGGGTTCAAAAAAGAAAAAAGCTAAAAAATCAAAGGAAATTGTAGCTAGTTGGAATGGAACCAATGACCTCACAAAGATTTTGAACCCCCTTGACTAGTAAGCTATGCTTTTAGGCTATAACAAGGGAACTCAAAACATAATATGTATTATATATACGGTGTAATTTTTCCGCCCGCTTAAATACGCCCTAATGCCTACCCCTACATATCATGAATTCTTGTTCATCAAAAATGTATTAGAACAATGTTTGGGTAAAAGTACCTTGGTAATGTGAGAAATTGTAGTAGAACAAAGAGCTTGCAGAGCTGAGTTTGATGGAAAATTTCTTTATCTTTGAAGGTGTGGAAAGTAAAAGCTAAAAGTTTACACCTCATTCAAGAGATCCGAGAACATCTCAAAGCGGTGACAAGCCTGGTAGTTGTACACTCAGCAGAAAAATTGTACAGTGGTTCACTTGATAGGACTGTGAGGGTAAGATATATATCCCACAGATTCGTAACATATATATGGTTTATCTCGCTAAACCTGTCTAAATTTTCACTTGTAGGTGTGGTTAATCCAGGATGAAGGAATAGAATGTGAAGAAGTTCATGAAATGAAGGATCATGTCAATAACCTACTGGTTGCAAATAGCTTGTCATGCTTCCTTCCTCAAGGAAGTGGAATTAAGGTCAGTTGGCCATGCTCTTTAAGTAGAAAATTTTGAATGTTCACTTCACATTTTGTAAAAACAATAAACATTGACTGGTTAACCTAAAATCAGGTGCATTCATGGAATGGAGCAACTAAACTAGTAAATCAACAGAAGTATGCAAAATGCTTGACTCTTGTTAAAGGAAAACTGTATTGCGGATGTCTTGATAACAGCATACAGGTTTAAAAAAAATTCCCTTGGAGAATTAGTTTGAGAGAAGATGCACCTAATATATTTTACTCATCTATAGGAAGTTGATTTGCCAACTGGAACAATTAATTCAATTCAAAGCGGCTCAAGAAAATTATTAGGGAAATCAAGTCCAATTTATGCCATACAAGTTAATGAGGGACTACTATATTCAGCTGGTACATCCATGGACGGAGGAGCTGTGAAGGTACAAGCGTATTATAGATAGTCATTAACCAATTTAGTTTGAATATACTCATTAACATCCTAAAATTTTCTTTTATATATTGTTTGGTCAAAAAGATATGGAATACAGAAAATTACAGTATGGTTGGATCATTGCCATCTACATTAGAAATTCGTGCAATGGCTGTCAGTTCAGAGCTTGTCTATCTAGGGGGGAAAGGTGGAATTTTGGAAGTCTGGTGTAAAAAGAAACATAATAGAGTGGAAGCACTACAAACTGGTATAAATGGTAAACTTCTTTGTATGGCTCTTGATGTTAATGAAGAAACTTTGGTTATTGGAACATCTGATGGCAGAATTCAGGTAGACTACTTCTCTTCTAATCAGTTCTTCCTTTTCAATTGGTATCTTCTAACTTCGACCAGAATGTTCTGTTATAGTGATCCTTTGAACAAACAAATATGAATCTTTTGGTTTTCTGCAGGTTTGGGGGCTGAGTTGAATAGATTGTGTAATAGCTGGTTTTAGAGCTGAGATTGACATTCTTTTTAAGAAATAAGCAATGCAAATGTCCATATCAACAATATTAAATTACTAAAATTTGTACATAGTTGAATTTGTTACATCAATAAACTGTTGACCTTGATCTTAACCATAACGTTACGTGGTTCAGTTTGTCAATAGGAAAACTGGACGACCTAAATGATAATTTACAGCATAGCACATTGCCTTAATATTCCATTTCATGAAGACGAGGGAGAAGATATTACGCCTCGTGGGAATATGCCCCTTAAAAAGTTACACTATGGTTCTTCAAAACAAGTTCATTATTGAAGTAGAATAAGTTCAATGCTCAATAAATCAACTTTGGTATAATAACGTCTACAAATGATGATGAACCAAAACTATAGAAAAAATGTAAGAAAATAATAATAATAATAATAATAATAATGACAATAACAAAATAACAATGATAATAACAGTAAATCAATAATTATAACTATATTAATAATTGTTTACCTGAAAAATGGATAGAGTTGAATTTATACATAGTTCTAAGGACATGTGGTGTAATTGGTACAAATTGGAAGGATAAGTAAAAATATATCGAATAGTGACTGTAAAAAGAAATGAATACAAACCCAAATAGAGCAGAAAATGTTTGCTTAAACGAACAGATTTTGCTATAAGTTGTGCAAATCTCTATAATCTCTGAATGTGAGAGTGTATGAATGAGTATTCCAATATGTGAATCAATGAATGAATCCCCCTTACAAATGGCAGCCACTCTAATCTAATGGAGGAATCGTACTTTGGATATAATTAAAAATACATAGTGGAGATCCCATCACTACTAGAAATTAGGTAAAAATCGACCAAAAAAACCGACCAACTTTGGTCGATAATGGCCATAACCGTTCAAAACGTGACCATTTACGTGTGGACGGTATTTTAGGGGTCGGAAAGGCATACCGACCAAAGTTGGTCAGAATACCGACCAACTTTGGTCGGTCAATTAAATTCAAAAAAAAAAATATTGCAAAACAAAACCGACCAAAGTTGGTCGGTATTTTAATTATGTAATCAAAAGATTCACCATCTGGGAATCGAACTGGGGTCTGTACAGTGGCAGGATACTATTCTATCACTAGACCATTGGTGCATTTTATTTTAAGACTGTTTTTTATTTGATTTATACTCTTTAATTGTATTTTCGCACGAAAATAACCGATCAAAGTTGGTCGGTTTTATTAAAAAATAAAATTACCGACCAAAGTTGGTCGTTTTTTAAAATGACCGGCCGAATTAACCGACCAACTTTGGTCGGTTTTTTTAATAATAATTTTTATTTATTTTAATTGAAAAACCGACCAAAGTTGGTCGGTTTCTTGAAAAATAAATTTCGCAGGACTCAAAAATAGTTTCTCGCATTTTTGTGCAAAAGAAAACCGACCAAAGTTGGTCGGTTTCGTAAAAAAGAAATTTAAAAATAAAATATTTTGAAAAACCGACCAACTTTGGTCGGGTTTTTGGCCCTTTTTTTACCGACCAAAGTTAGTCGGTCGACCTTGGTCGGTTTTTGCCGAATTTCTAGTAGTGCATGATAGATTAATCAATTAGTTTTTCCTTGATTTCTACCGAGATTCTCTCCCTTAGTGCGACTATAACGTTTAGTTGTCCCTTGACTCGAGCTCGATCGGTCTTTAAGTCTCGAGCTCAATATTGACTCGAGCTCTGGTTTTTGAGCTCGATTTTGACTTGGTCTCGGTATTTGATCGGTCTCTAGGTCTCTGGGTCTCGCCCTCTATTTGGGCTCGATGTCGATCGCGGCTGATCCTGACCTTGGTCGGTTTCTAGGGCTCGAACTCAGCAGCCCGACTTCACGTCCTAGCTTGATATCATAATAACGAACCTCAGTACATCATGCCCCAAACTCGATCAGTCACACGAGGGCAAACTCGATTTTGACCGTATACAAATAGTCCCCCCGTTTCTCGGAAAGA
This sequence comes from Nicotiana tomentosiformis, assembly GCF_000390325.3. NCBI lineage: Eukaryota > Viridiplantae > Streptophyta > Magnoliopsida > Solanales > Solanaceae > Nicotiana > Nicotiana tomentosiformis. Next base: position 44,565,192 of record NC_090822.1, read on the forward strand.
ATGTGGCGAGAAATGATATAATTTTTCAACCTCTGACTAGATACACACTAACGTCTACGTTGAGCCCGATTGTGACGTACGTGACAAATGTCACGTCGGTTCAGTTACCAAGGCATTAAATACGCGTCAGTTGATGATCGGCCACTGCAAATTTTGAACCGTCATTGTGAAATCTATAAATAGCCCCCTTCCTTCATCATTTTAAACTTTTACTTTCAACTTTTCTCATTCTATCCTTCACAGTTCTTCGTCTTCTCCAAAATTATCTATTTCTAGGTTTTGAAAATTTCTTTGTTTGTTCATCACCAAACACCAAAATATTTTAATTTACCGTCTTCTTTGTTCTTTGAAAATTTAGATGGCCAAGATATCTAAAACTGTTCCTCAGAAAGAGACTACTTCCTCATCTAGGTCGGCCGGTGAGAAACCGGTGGTGGAGACACGCCTTGAAGAACTCGTTCCCAGGGGATGTGTTATTGATTTTGATTTTAAAGTTGATAAACCCTCTTCGGTTGCTGGTCGATACGAGCCGGTATCGAGATACATATGCTCGATACTAGTAAGTTTCCTTGATGTGGTGAAGAAAGATTATAGTTGGGTAGACAAAGAGGTTGTGATACCGACACCGGAGGAATCGATCACTACCCACGTGGAAGGGTAACTGAGTGTTTACACTTACCCTTTCACACTGGATCCCCTCGATCCAGTCATCATCGATTTTTGCAAGAAATACCAGGTGACCCTCGGCCAAATTCATCTTTCTTTCTAGAGGATCGTGATCTTGATCCGTTTATTTGTGAGCAAAATCAGTGGGCTTCCCTTCACCCTTGACCACCTTATAAGATTGTATAGTCCTCGACTTTACCGAGGCGGGCTGATAAAGTTTCAATGTCGTGCCACCAAGGTGTTTACGTCGAGCATAGATGAAGATAAGGATTGGGGCTGGATAGGCCGGTTTGTTTGAGTGAAGACCTCGGACCTAATCCTGGCTGAGAGCATGCCATTTCCTGAGAAATGGAATATGAAACGTAAGTATGATCCGGTTTTAAATTTCTGTTTGTCTTACTTCTTCATCCTTTCTTATTAGTGTCTTTCTCGATGCAGCCGTTACTTGGATGTCGGGTGCGATTCCCCACCTCAAGAACTGGGTCAAAAACTTGGTCTCGACGTCAACATTTGTCGAGCGCTCATGGCGCGATTTGTGTAAGGGTCAATGGGAAGCTCGTACTCATGGTAATATTTTATCTTGGTCTACCGATTCGTTTGTCGTTCGAGGAGACATGTTTATTCGAAGCATAAATTTACTTATCTTCTCCCTTCGCAGGTCTTGGAAAAGATGCGGTCATGAGGCCCCCCGTCTTGTGGTGAAGAAGTTCATGTCTCGAAGCCGTTGAAGGAAAATAAGAGAAAAAGGACCTCGGATTCCGAGGGTCAAAAACCTAAGAAGAGGACAGTCCGTAAGCCCAAGGGAACCACAATCCCATTGACTATGGAATCGGTCTTGCGAAGAAGAAGAAGAAGAAGAAGAAGGTAAATCTAGACTGGTGGCACGTGCACGGGCTGGCACCGATATTTATAAAGCTTTGGGACCGGTGGGGGCTGATGCTGCTTCACCCAGGTCCGACAAGGTCGAGGAGAAGACTTCGAACCGAGTTCCCGAGCAAAGGGGGACCGAGGATGTTTTACCTCGGGGCAACGAATCCGTCGAAGAGGCGGTTGATGATGGTGCAGTAACCGAGGTTGAGGTTCCCCAAGATGGAGGCGGCACCTCAAAAGACCTAATCGGGGCAATAGAGATCGGCGATTCCCCTTCTTTTCCTTCATTTTCCCAGTCTATGATGCATGACGCCCAAGCTGTGGAGGTTTATCATGGGGTGGGAGCCCATGGAGAGGAAGATCCTTTCCATGGTTATTTTGTTGGAGTAGAAGATACTACCGGTCTGAGCGATTTGAAGGCTTCGAAGAAGGTCCCGGGGAAGGCGGGGATTCCTCGTATATTCAACGAAGCTCAGCAGGCCCTGAATCGGGTAAGTTCGCTTTCTCTTTGTCAACTTTCATACTTGTATTTTTCTTCTTTTGTATAACTCCTTTTTTATTTTTTGTAGGCTTTTGCGCTCTATCACGAGGCGTTTTTCTGATCCCAAGGAGAGCTAAGCTGGTCCAAAGCCGAAATTTGAGGGCTTACTGAGGAGAGAGATACCTTCAAGCTTCTCAGTGAACAGAGGGAAGGAGAAGCAAGAGGACTTCGAGCCGAGCTAGAAGTAACTCGGAAAGAACAAACCAATTTGTCCGAGCAGGTAAAAAGAGTCTTTGAAGTTAATGACACTGATTTGGGCGTGAAGACTAACAGTTCGGTCCCGCAGGTTCAGCAAAAGCTCGATATGATTGGGTAGCTTCGTGCCGAGGTGGACGCAATGAAAGCGGGGGCTGAGGAGTGGAAAAAGAACATGGACTGCCTTGCTTCTGAAAAGGAGGCTTCCTGGGCTCAACTGGCCTCGGTCGAGGCCCAACTCTGAAGCTCGAAAGAGAGAGCCTTGGTGCAAGCCAAGAATATCGAGGAGTTCCAGTCTCGGTTAGGCTCAATGACTTCTGATCGAGAGAGACTGGCCTCGGAACTGGCAGGGCCAAATCGGAGGTCGAAATAGCTATGGCTAATGCTGATGCAATGGTGGTTGTTTACCGGTCCGATGCTAAAGCCGCTCAGGTTCTAGAAAAGAGGTTGCCGAGGCTGCTCAAGCTCGAGCAAATTGGGTTGCCGAGCATGCTAAATGCCAATCTCTGAGGGAGACTCTAGAGGAGATCCACGCTCGTGGCTTCGATCTTACAGCCGAGATCGAGAATGCAAAAGAGCTCGAAGCCGAAGCCAAAGTGTTGTCCTTTCCCGATGATGACGATACCGGGAGTGTGAGCGGTTCTAAGAGCGAAGGAGGCCTCAAGGGTGAAGATGCTGCTCCTGGAGAGGACTAAGTCCTTTTAGTATTTTTCTTCTTTCTTTTAGATCGTTTTGGTCTTTTGTAGAAAAACTTGATCGGGCCATGGTGCCCTTGTAAATGATTTCTGGTATATATAAAACTTTCTTTATTTTATGGCTTCTGAATCTTTTGCCTTTCTTGTTAATTTATACAAAGGCCAAAAAGTGCCTTAGCACGGGATAATTACTTGAAGGTCCAAGTGAATGTTCGAACTCGACCTTTTCTTATAGGTAGTCCCCGAGTGAAAGTTCGAACTCGAACTGAGATAGCTTTTAGACTTGGCGAATAGAGTTCAAGTGAAATGATTTGCTCAAATTCGAGCGAAAGTAGCCTTTAGGGTTTTCGGTCGAGTGAGAGTGATTTCTTCAACTCGAATTAAAGTAGCCTTTAGGCTTTATGGTCGAGTGAGTGTTTGCTCAAACTCAAATTAATGTAGCCCTTAGGCTTTACGGTCGAGTGAGAATAATTTCTCAAACTCGAGTTAAGGTAGCCTTTAGGCTTTTCAGTCGAGTGAGTGTTTGCTCGAACTCGAATTAAGGTAGCCCTTAGGCTTTATGGACGAGTGAGTGTTTGCTCGAACTCGAATTAATATAGCCCTTAGGATTTATGGTCGAGTGAGTGTTTGCTCGAACTCGAATTAATGTAGCCCTTAGGCTTTTATAGTTGAGTGAGAATGATTTCTCAGACTCAAATTGAGGTAGCTCTTAGGCTTTTCAGTCGAGTGAGTGTTTGCTCGAACTCGAATTAAGGTAGCCCTTAGGTACGGTCGAGTGAAAATGATTTCTCGAACTCGAGTTAAGGTAGCCTTTAGGCTTTTCAGTCGAGTGAGTGTTTGCTCGAACTCGAATTAAGGTAGCCCTTAGGCTTTATGGTCGAGTGAGTGTTTGCTCGAACTCGAATTAATGTAGCCCTTAGGCTTTATGGTCGAGTGAGTGTTTGCTCGAACTCGAATTAAGGTAGCCCTTAGGCTTTTCAGTCGAGTGAGTGTTTTCTCAAACTTGAATTAAGGTAGCCCTTAGGCTTTATGGTCGAGTGAGTGTTTGCTCGAACTCGAATTAATGTAGTCCTTAGGCTTTATGGTCGAGTGAGAATGATTTCTTGAACTCGAGTTAAGGTAGCCTTTAGGCTTTTCAGTCGAGTAAGTGTTTGCTCGAACTCGAATTAAAGTAGCCCTTAGGCTTTATGGTCGAGTGAGTGTTTGCTCGAACTCGAATTAATGTAGCCCTTAGGATTTATGGTCGAGTGAGTGTTTGTTCGAACTCGAATTAATGTAGACCTTAGGCTTTACGGTCGAGTGAGAATGATTTCTCGGACTCGAGTTAAGGTAACCCTTAGTCTTTTCAGTCGAGTGAGAATGATTTCTCGAACGCGAATTTATAGATCGAGAATATGAAGCAGGAGAATCTTTCTGAGATATGAGATATAGGTAAAGAAGAAATTTCTTTTTATAAGTCATTATACATGCGCTCATGTTTTGTGCCAGGGCTCGAGCAAGCTACACGGGCATGGTTCGTTTGACCATTTGGCCCTTACAAATTTTTCCTATCGAGACCCTGTTGCCATGAAGTAATTTTCTTGTATCGAACTTGATATATCCGAGGGTAAGGCCCCCCAGTATTCGAGGTTGATTGTAAAGTGGCCTCGGATACTGTTGAATTGTTCTAAGTTAGCACGATCAATAGTTGCCTCATTAAAAACCTCGCCGAATAACCCATTTGGGACAAAAACGGTCTAAGGAAAAAAGAGTGCAACGCGTGCTTTCAGACCTAAAGGCTTCGAGTTGAAGAATCCATCCCTGTTTCTGGTCGGATACCTGCAAGGGTTAATTTCGAAATACAAATGAACATGGGAGGGTCGTACCTTAGCAGTAGTATCGTTTTAGGTGCGATATGTTCCAATTGCTCGGTAGCTGTTTGTCGTTTATCACACCGAGCTTGTAGGATCCTTTCCCGATGATTTCGAGAACCTGATACGGTCCTTCCCAGTTCAGACCTAGTTTCCCTTCATTCGGATTTCAGGTGTTGAGGGTGACTTTCCTTAGCACCAAGTCCCCGATTTTAAAATGCTGAAGATTGGTTCTTCAATTATAGTACCTTTCAATCCTCTATTTTTGTGCGGCCATTCGAACGAGAGCGGCTTCTTGTTTTTTGTCCAATAATTCTAGGCTCGTATTCATGGTCTTGTTATTCGACTTATTTGTCGCATATCGAAACCTGATGCTAGGTTCTCCGACCTCAACCGGGATAAGAGTTTCGACGCCATAAACCAAAGAGAATGGTGTTGCTCTGGTATTGGATTTCGATGTTGTGCGGTATGCCCATAGGACCTCGGGTAGTATTTCTCTCCATTTTCCTTTAGCGTCGGTTAATCTTTTCTTAAGATTTTGGATGATGGTTTTGTTGGTCAATTCGGCTTGTCCGTTCCCGCTGGGATGGTAAGGTGTTGATAGGATCCTTTTGATTTTTTGATCCTCGAGAAATTTAGTTACTTTGCTGCTGATAAATTGCTTTCCATTATCACATACAATCTCGGATGGCATCCCGAATTGACATATGATGTGGTCCCAAACGAAGTCTATCACTTCCTTTTCTCTGACTTTCTCGGAAGCCTATGCTTCAACCTATTTAGAGAAATAATCAGTCATAAACAAAATAAATTGAGCCTTACCTGAGGCCGATGAGAGGGGGCCAACGATGTCCATTCCCCATTTCATGAAAGTCCATGGAGATAGGACCGAGTGAAGAAGTTCCCCGAGTTGATGAATCATGGGCGCATGCCTTTGGCACTTGTCGCATTTTCGAACGAACTCCCTTGCATCTTTATCCATATCGATCCAATAATATCCTGCTCTAATTACTTTGTGGACCAACGAATCAGCACCAGAATGATTTCCACAAGTGCCCTTGTGAATCTCACGTAGGATGTAATCGGTATTTCCCGGTCCCAAACATATTTCTAGTAGTCCATCGAACGTCCTCCTAAATAGCGTTCCGTTTTTAGACAAGGTGAATCATGCTGCTTTTATGCGCAGAGCTCTCAATTCCTTTGGATCTGATGGGAGCTTCCCGTTCTTGAAGTACTCTATATATTTATTTCTCCAATCCCAGGTTAAACTTGTGGAGTTTATCTCGGCGTGTCCTTCTTCGATCACCGATCTTATGAGTTGTACGACAGTCCCCGAGTTGAGTTCTTCATCTTTGACTGATGAACCTAAGTTTGTAAGAGCGTCGACCTCGCTATTCTGTTCTCGGGGTACATGTTGTAAAGTCCATTCTTTAAATTGATGTAGAGTCACCTGTAATTTATCCAAGTACCTCTGCATTCGATTTTCTCGGACTTAGAAAGTCCAGATAACTTGGTTTACCTTGAGGAGGGAATCACACTTAGCCTCTATGACCTTCGCTCCCAAGCTTCTAGCTAGTTCGAGACCTACAATCATGGCCTTGTACTCGGCCTCATTGCTAGTCAATTTTGTAGTTATGATAGACTATCAAACTACATTACCTGTGGGTGATTTTAGTACGATGCCCAGTCTGTACCCCTTCGAGTTTGAGGCACTGTCAGTAAAAAGGGTCCAAACTCCCGAAGAGGTACTCGATTTTATCAGCAGTTCTTTTTCAATATCGGGTACGAAGGCCGGCGTAAAGTCAGCCACGAAGTCCGCTAAGATTTGAGATTTGATAGCGGTTCAGGGTCGATACTCGATATCGTATCCGCCGATTTCTATGGCCCATTTGGCCAATCGACCTAAAAGCTCGAGTTTGTGCAAAAAATTTCGAAGAGGATAAGTTGTTACAACATATATCAGATGGCACTGGAAATATGGTTTTAGTTTCCTTGAGGCGCTTATTAAAGCAAGCACTAATTTTTCTAAGCGTGGATATCTAGTTTCGGCCTCGCCTAAAGTTCGACTGACATAATAAATACGGATTTGCATACCTTGTTCTTTTCGAATCAGAACTCCACTCACCGCTATCTTCGAGACAGCTAAATACAGGTAAAGCTGTTCATCTACCTTCGGGGTATGACGCAACGGCGGGCTCGATAGATACTGTTTTAGTTCTTCCAAAGCCTACTGATATTTCGGAGTCCATGCAAAGTTGCTTTTCTTCTTAAGCAAAGAGAAAAATCGGTGGCTCCTATCTGAGGATCTCGAAATAAATCGTCCTAGGGCGGCTATCCGTCCCGTTAGCCTCTGTACGGCCTTTAAATTATCTACTACTGTGATGTCCTCGATAGCTTTGATTTTATCAGGGTTGATCTCGATTCTTCAATTGGACACCATGAAACCAAGAAACTTGCCCGAGCCAACCCCAAATGCACATTTTTCGGGGTTGAGCTTCATATTGTACTCCCTTAGTATGTCGAAAGTTTCCTACAAATTCTTTAAATGGTCCTCTGCTTGTAGGGATTTAACTAACATGTCACCAATATAAACTTCCATTAATTTTTTGATTTGCCTTTCGAACATTCGGTTTACTAGGCATTGATAAGTTGCACCAGCATTTGTTTTGACCGAATGGCATCCCGCTATAACAGTAGGTACCGTACTTAGTGATAAACGATGTCTTTTCCTGATCCTCCGGGTTCATCTGTATCTGGTTATACCCGGAGTAGGCATCGAGAAAAGTGAGAGTCTCGTGGCCGGCCGTGGCATCGATCATACGATCGATATTAGGCAAAGGAAAAAAATCCTTAGGGCATGCCTTATTCAGGTCTTTATAATCTATACACATTCTAAGTTTGTTTCCCTTCTTAGGGACTATTACCACATTAGCTAGCCATTCAGGATATTTTACTTTTCGAATGGATCCTATTTTAAGAAGTTTGGTTACCTTGTCCTTGATGATGGCATGTTTGACCTCGGACTGGGGCCTTCTTTTTGGCTTGACCGGATGGAATTTCGGATCCAAGCTTAGTTTATGAATAGTTATTTCCGGTGGGATCCATCTCATATCAAGGTAGGACCAAGCAAAATAATTCATGTTAGCTATAAGAAATTGAATAAGCCTTTTCCTGAGCTGGGGATCTAACCCCGTGCCCAGGTATACCTTTCGCTCGGGCTGATATTCGATTAACGTGATTTGCTCCAGCTCTTCGACCATTGATTTGGTAGCGTCGGAATCATCGGGGACCATGAAGGATCGAGGGATCCCATAATAATCATCTTCGTCAGTCTCCTGTTTCTCGAGTTGGGTCGAGGCTGACGTTTGTGATTGCTATTTGGCGTCCCATTTTTCCTTCGAATCTGATCCCTTTATCGATGATAATGATGATATCGGAATCACTTCGTCGATGGCAAACATTTGTTTTGCGGCCGGTTGCTCCCCGTAGACCGTTTTGATTCCCTCAGATGTTGGGAATTTCAGAACCTGGTGAAGGGTCGAGGGCACTGCTCTCATGTTGTGGATCCATGGCCTCCCGAATAGGGCGTTATATCTCATATCTCCTTCGATCACGTGGAACTTCGTTTCTTGGATGGTCCCAGCTACGTTTACTGGAAAAATTATCTCGCCCTTAGTAGTTTCACATGCCATATTGAATCCGTTTAGTACCAGGGTTGCGGGCACGACCTGGTCCTGCAGACCGAGTTGCTCTATGGCCCTCGATCGAATGATGTTGGCCGAGCTACCAGGATCAATTAACACACGCTTAACTTGAGTTTTATTCATAAATACAGATATTACCAGTGCATCGTTATGGGGCTGCATAATTTCTTCTGCATCTTCGTTACCAAAAGATAAAGTTCCTTTAGGTACGCAGTGCTGAGTTCGAGATCGCTTGTCTCTTATGACCGGCATCTTAGTGCGCTTAAGCACCGGCCCCTGGGGGGTATCGATCCCTTCGATGATCATATGTTTATTAAACTCTCTATTTTTGAAATGGTTTTTGGCTCGGTCACTTAAGAACTCTCGAAGGTGACCTTCATTGAATAACCGGGCTACCTCCTCTCTCAACTGCCGGCAATCTTCCGTTATGTGGCAATGAGTGCCATGATACTTGCATATTTGATTGGGATTTCTCTGGGCTGGATCGGATTGCAGAGGTCGAGGCCATTTAGTATCTTTGATGTGTCTGATAGCCGATACGATGGCGGATGCATCAATGTTGAAGTTATATTCTGATAACCATAGTGCTTCCTTAGGTTCGGTGTGTCTATCGAACCTACTCTTGTTCATAAGCTCTCGAGACTCTTGGCCTCGATCACTTTTCCTTTTGTATCTTACTAGGTTGCGTCCCGGCTCGCCACCGCTACGATCTTCATTATACGGCCAGTATCGGTTACTGTTCGGCCTTGATTCTCGGTTGGTGTCCCTTTTAATAACGGACCCAGAACCTAACTGGTCGTCTTCGACTTTAATCTTCGATTGATATCGATTATGTACATCGGCCCAAGTAACAGCCGGGTACTCGACCAAGTTCTGATTCATCCGTCGTGAAGCCATCGAGCTTCATTCGTTTAGTCCTTGGGTGAAAGCTTGAACGGCCCAATCGTCCGTGACCGGTGGTAGATCCATTCGTTCTATTTGGAAACGAGATACAAATTCTCTTAGCATTTCGTTATCTTTTTGCCTTACCTTAAAAAGATCTGATTTTCTGGTTTCGACCTGTATGGTTCCGGCATGTGCTTTTACAAAGGAATCTGCAAGCATAGCAAAAGAATCGATAGAGTTAGGCGGTAAATTATGATACCATATCATTGCTCCCTTTGACAGGGTTTCACCGAACTTCTTTAATAATGCGGATTCGATCTCGTCATCTTCTAGATCGTTCCCTTTGATGGCACATGTGTAAGAGGTGACGTGTTCGTTGGGGTCGGTCATTCCATTGTATTTAGGAATTTCGGGCATGCAGAACTTCTTGGGGATCGGTTTTGGAGCCGCGCTCTGGGGGAAAGGCTTTTGCACGAACTTTTTGGAATCCAAGCCCTTCAATATCGGTGGTGCCTCTGGGATCTGATCAACCCTGGAGTTATAAGTTTCCACCTTTTGGTCGTTTGCTTCAATCTTCCTTTCTCCTGACTCTATTCATTTTGTCAGTTCCTCGAGCATCTTAATAATTTTGGGATTAGTCTCCGATTCTCGTTCATTCGATCTCACTATAGCTGGCCCCATTTTGTGGGTGACCTCTTGGGGTGGACTGGGATCGAGCCTGCTCGATGCCTGGGTTTGGCTCTGCAACTGGGCTAGTGTTAGTTGTTGAGCTTGCAATATTTCGAAAATCATACGTAGGCTGATCCCGTCTTCTCCAGCATTTTGTGTATTTTGAACTACAGATCGAGTTCCACCATGAATGCTGTTTTCTGGGTCGGAACGTTGGTTCGCCTCAATGGCCACATGTGAATTAACGTCGATTAGATCTACGGCTCGAGTTCCAATAGGGTCGACGAGTGGCCTTTCATCCCGGAAGTCAGGTTGTTATTCTCATCTTGAAGGCCATCTTCGTTGTCGATATGTAGGGCCATTATTTGAGGGTTTGTCGTTTTTAACCTGAAATCGAAGACACTTCCAAGAATAAGTGTGAAATAGTGTATTTTACAGAGATTCGTACCAAATAATCACTATTATCCTCAGCCCCACGGTAGGCGCCAAACTGCTTACCCAAAAAATAGATAGAGTTGAATTTATACGTAGTTCTAAGGATACGTGGTGTAATTGGTACAAATTGGAAGGATAAGTAAAAATATATCGAATAGTGATTGTAAAAAGAAATGAATACAAACCCAAATAGAGCAGAAAATGTTTGCTTAAACGAACAGATGAAACAATATATAAAGCCCAAAGAATGACAATATTTGCTATAAGTTGTGTAAATCTCTATAATCTCTGAATGTGAGAGTATATGAATGAGTATTCCAATATGTGAATCAATGAATGAATCCCCCTTACAAATGGCAACCACTCTAATATAATGGAGGAATCCTACTTTGGATATAATTAAAAATACATAGTGGGGATCCCATGATAGATTAATCAATTAGTTTTTCCTTGATTTCTGTCGAGATTCTCTCCCTTTGTGCGGCTATAACGGCTTTGTTGTCACTTGACTCGAGCTTGATCGGTCTCTAATTCTCGAGCTCGATATTGACTCGAGCTTTGGTTTTCGAGCTCGATTTTGACTTGGTCTCGGTATTTGATCGGTCTCTGGGTCTCGACCTCTATCTGAGCTCGATGTCGATCTCGGCTGATCCCGACCTTGGTCGGTTTCTAGGGCTTGAACTCAACAGCCCGACTTCACGTCATAGCTTGATATCATAATGACGAACCTCGGTCCATCATGCCCCAAACTCGATCAGTCACATGAGGGCAAACTCGGTTTTGACCATATACAATAATAAATTAACAGCAACGACTATAACAACAACAATAATAATTTATTTATATATATATATATATATATATATATATTACACTCTCTTAATTCTGAATTTTGTGGCATATGAATATCGTAATTCTTCTCTTTTCTATGTAGTCTTGTAGTCAACGTATGTTTTCCACGATTTCCTATTCTGATAATCCTTTTCTTTTTTGTCAAATCTAAACCAAAGTTCATGGCGAGACTAGGTAATTTTCCTCATGAAAAGTTCATGACTTAGGGTGTGTTTGGTATTAGAGACAATGTTTTCCGTGGAAAGTTGAGAAGGAGTTTTGGAAAATGTTTTCCCTTCTCTTGATAAGGAAAATATTTTCCTCCAATTGGAGAAAAATGAGTTCATAAGAAAAATGTTTTTCAAAACATTTAAGCCAACCAAACATGAGAAAATTAAAAACATTCTTTGTGCCAAACACACCCTTAATGTACACATAACCTTCTCATTGTTGTGAATTCATTACTTTCTCCATCTCAATTTCTTTTTGGCATATTTCTCTTTTTTGTTTATCCCAAGAAATTAACACATTTTTATATCTTAAAAGCAGTTAAGTTTTACATTTTTATTTTGTTTTTAACCTGACTTGTCACTGTCGATCCCACTAAATACAAAGGAAATAATAGATTATTTCTTTCCTTTTTATTAAACTCCTCAAATTATGCAAAGCAGATTCGGACAGATGAAGCGAGAAGTTATAATTTTCTTCAAAACTAAGTCATGCACCGCTAAAATCAAATAGGATGGGAGTGAGTATAGAAAAATAAATCATAATTAAGACCAGAATAATCAACTCGACTTAAAAATATGAAAATGAAGAGCTATAAAGCAAAAACAATAGGAAAAACAAATCGATACTTCGAAAATGGGGTCACTAACTTCCTAAAAACAAAGTGATACTTCAAAAAGACTCTATTATTTTAATGATAATTAAAATAATCTTATTTAGATAATCAGAAATGTTCAGTAATCCAAAGTAAACGAACTCTTAAAATTTCATTTTTCACGGAAAAAAACATTGCAACTCAAAAGACATGTAACAGTGGTAATGTTTGTTGCCCAACAAGTTTGGCATGATTCTCAACAACTTGAATGACAATCATGTTTCATGTTTGCCTTGTTATTCAAATAACTATTTAACTTCTCAAGCTTCTTTTTTTGTTTGTCAACATTAAAAAGAAAAAGAAAAAATAATAGAGAAAATGCTTCTTCTGTTGTTCTTTTTCCCTACATTTACTTTTTTTTTGGGGTACTTGTACTAACTTTGTACCAGAACAGTGACTTTTTTGTATACAATCAGGTAACTTCTTTACAATCAATTAGCTAAACCAAATATCAAGTGCATGTTTCAACTAGCATAATAAATGGTCAGTCTTACATAGTTTATTTTTCAACATTAAGCACGAAATTTAGAAATTATTGTCAACAGTACACAGTAACAAGCATGTTGGTAATTGCTATGTCAAGGTCATGACAAAATTTTCATGTAAGCAAATGCAATTGGGGCCATCCCCTCACGTCCCTCACGTATTATACTGCGGTACCATTTTTGTTTGAGCAAAGTGCTGATGAAGTTATTAACTCTGTCAAATAGCCAACACAACAAAAAAGAAGTACTGGAATTGAGATGAATTGAAGTGGGAAGATTTGTCTTTATCATAGGAGAGTTTATTATGTGTGCGCTATCACATTAACTTATCTTTATGCGTGGACAACTAAAATTCTTATTCCACATAAGCCTTACTAGTATATGAGAAAAAGTGATTAATTATACTAAATTTAGCTGAGACTACGAAGAATGTACATTTAATTTGTTGACACTGCTAATTACGTCAGAAGTATTAATGGAATATTAGCTAATGTAGCCCCAATAAAACTCAAGTAAAGCGTATATGACGTGATAGTCTGATTGAAAAAACTATGAAGCCAAATGGCATTTTGGCGAATTTAGAAAAGCAAAAATTAAGGCATGGAGGAGTTTCAGCATCAGCCAAACTGTTAAAGAAGCTAAACATAAAGTTGTAATTAAAGGTTTTTTCCCTTGTCTATCTGAAGAAAAAGCTGACCTTTTTCTCTTATTTTAGAATCTCTTCTATCTAGCAATAGGACTTGTTCAAACATATTTGTCGTGATGGAAATGAAAGGAAGTTCTTCTGATTTAGTGGAAACTTCAGGGGATGTCTCAAATAGCAAGAAAGGTGGCCTTAAAACCATGCCATTTATTATCGGTATGTTATTTTTTTTTTCTTGAACTAGGTGGTTTCTTTTATTTTAATGTCAAAGGTTCTGGAATTTGGTTTGATGGTTACAGCAAATGAGGTATTGGAAAGGGCTGCAGGTGTTGGACTAAGTGCGAATATGATCTTGTACTTGACAAAAGAGTATCACTGGGAAAATGCTACTGGAGCTAGCATCCTTTTCTGGTGGGGTTCTATCGCAAATTTCATGCCTATCTTTGGAGCTCTCCTTGCTGATTCTTACTTGGGTCGGTATTTTGTGATTGCTTCAGGAACAGTTGTCAGCCTTATGGTGAGGATACAATGTGTTCAAGTTATTAATCAGATGTTTTGATCAGATTTTAACTTTGTTATTTTAATCAGATTTTAACTGATTTCAATGTAGGGAATGGTGGTATTGTGGTTAACAGCTATACTAAAAGAAGCAAAGCCACATTCTTGCAACCTAAAAGCAGGAAATTGTTCAAAACCAGACTTTGGGCCAGGTCGCACTTCTCTTTGCATCATTTGCATTAATGTCTATAGGTGCGGGGTGTATTAAGCCATGTGCTTTAGCCTTTGGAGCTGATCAATTCAACAAACCTGAGAATCCGGACAATGGAAGGATGTTGCAGAGTTTCTTCAATTGGTATTATGCATCAGTTTGCATATCAATGTTGATTTCAATGACTGTAATAGTGTATATTCAGGCTCAATTTGGCTGGATTGTGGGGTTTGGAATGTCAGCATGCCTCATGCTGTTGGCAGCTGCTACGTTTCTTTTGGGTTCTAAACTTTTCATTAGGATCAAAGCAAACAAGAGCCTGGTCACTAGTTTTGTCCAAGTTGTAGCTGTGGCATGGAAAAACAGACATCTTGCTTTGCCTCCAGTGGATTCTGATGAGTTGTATCATCATGACAAGGGTTCAAGGCTTACTATTCCAACAAACAAACTAAGGTATTCTGCATTCCCCTGACTCATATTGAAATTATCTTTATTGCCACTTCCTAAATACCAAATAGTTTATGAGCAGAACAATAATCATGTCTGGAAGTATTATTAACAGATAGTTAACATCAACACAATCTAGAGTGAGACTGGTTTCGTTCCAAGAATGTACTACTGTATTCTAGGCAGTGCCAACAAAGATCTTATAATCCATAATTCCTCTAGGTTCTTAAATAAGGCCTGCATCATTAGAAACCCTGAGAAAGATTTAAATCCAGATGGAACAGCTTCAGACCCATGGAAACTGTGCACAGTTCAACAAGTGGAAGGAATGAAAGCCCTTCTCAAGGTATTGCCCATATGGTCATCAGGCATCATGGTAGCAGTAACCCTGAACCAGTATGCCTTTCCAGTACTCCAAGCAAACACAATGGACAGACACCTAGTTGGAAACTTCAATATCCCAGCAGGCTCATTTAGTGCTTTTGCAATCATTACATTGACAATATGGGTAGCCATCTATGACCGAATCCTCGTGCCCCAGATTTCAAAGATCACCAAGAACCCACGCGGCCTGACCTTTAAACAACGAATGGGAATCGGTGTGTTGCTCTCTTGTGCAGCTCAGGCTGTGGCAGCATTGGTTGAAAAGGAACGACGGGCGCGAGCCCTTAGTGAAGGGCTAGCAAACCATCCATTTTCGCAAGTGAACATGTCAGCAATGTGGCTAATCCCACAGAACAGCTTAACTGGACTAGCTGAGGCATTCAATGTAATTGGGCAGATAGAATTCTACTACTCACAGTTCCCCAAAAGCATGGCAAGTATTGGAGTAGCACTACTCGCACTGGGCATGGGACTTGGAAACTTGGTGGGGAATCTTATTGTGAAATATGGTTCAACAAGAGGAGGGAAAGAAAGTTGGGTATCAAATAACTTAAATTTGGGTCACTATGATTACTACTATTGGCTACTTTGCTTTCTGAGTATGCTGAATTTCTTCTACTTCATCTTGTGTGCCTGGGCTTATGGATCCACTGAAGAACAACAGAAAATATGGGATGTTGAACAAGTTGAAAAGGAAGGAGACGTGCTCATATTGTAGACTTATTATAGTTCGAAAATGTAAAATATATTTACACAGTCTGCCACTTAATTTAGCCCAGGCTCCTACACACAACACCTTAGTAGATATCAATTTCTAACCACACCCAACGATTCATTTTACTGAAATTCTTTGAATTCGGGTGTAAATCTAAATTAACCAGATTATAATGTAAAGCCTACTAATTGGTCTGGGCCTCTGGGGTATACTGTAGAACTAGAAGGCATCGTCGAAAAATCTAAGTGCCTTCAGAGACGGATTTAGGATTTGAACCTTATGAGTTCCTACAGTAACTTCAAATAAATTTATAATAGTAATAATAATCAGACTAAGCAACGAGCACAAGTATTCAATATATATTTACAATTGACTTTTCTTTTTCAACATGGTGTCACTTGAAATCCCAAGTGAAAGTATGAAACGCACTATCTATGTATATTGTCATTTTGTTACAGTGTCTATTTCTATGTTTCATTTGGAGTTTCAAATATGAGATTGACAAGAATTTAATTTATTCGACACTCGACAACAGAAAAAGTGCAAATTAAATACATTAAGTATAAGCCAAAACAGAGAACTTGAACCCCGACTACACAATATTTTAAATAAAAATTGTTGAAATTTACAAAAACTAGAAAAAGGAAAAGTTATACACTATGATACAAGTAGGGAGAATCACACCCCAAAGACTAGCCATTAAGGTGGGAGAACCCAAAGCAATATAAATTTCATACCAACATATTACAATATCGACGTGGGACTCAAGTACCATACCTTGCAATAAGCTATAATAAACCACCACGCTCCCCTCGTCCTCAATGGTTGGCTGTGCGCTAGACATTTCTAGCCCCGAGCAAACACTGCAATAC
Source organism: Nicotiana tomentosiformis (assembly GCF_000390325.3). NCBI lineage: Eukaryota > Viridiplantae > Streptophyta > Magnoliopsida > Solanales > Solanaceae > Nicotiana > Nicotiana tomentosiformis. The sequence goes on from NC_090822.1 coordinate 44,581,671, forward strand.
TGACGTCACCATCCATGGCATGGTGGGCATGGAGGATGGTGGGTGGCTCTGATACCATTGATACAACCTAAGGAGAACCACATCCTTAAAGCTAGCTATTGAGGTGTGAGAGCCCAAGGCTATATATACCCGATATTAGCACATTACAATACCGATATGAAACACAAATCTCATACCTTGCAATGGACAATGCACACTACTTTTGCAAGAAGTGGGCCGTCACAATAATAATAAAAAGTTATCAGAGATTGTTACACATAATACAACATAAGAGGAAAATGAATTAAAAAAAAAAGAGTGAATGAACTGGTAGTGACTACAGTAGCCATGCGGTGGCCAGTGGATGAGTGTGAGTGGCAGCCGTGCAACAAAAGGTAAAACCTCTTCTAACTTCTCACCTTTGTTTATGTTTTACCCGAAAAACGGATAGAGTTAAATTTATACGTAGTTCTAAGGATATATGGTATAGCTTAATACAAACCGTAAGGATAAATAGAAATATCAAATATGGATTGTAAAGAGTACAAAGTAAACACGGTTGTAAAGAAGATAATTTTTAGGAATGAACAGGTTGAACCAATTTACGAAGCTTAGAAAAATAACTCTTCTCTATATGAGAATATGGTGCTTGAATTATAATTTTTTTAAAAATTGTCCTTACAGAAATAATAACCATCCTCTTTATAATAAAGGAACCTTACTTTAGATATAATTAAAAATACATAGTGGGAGACCCATGATAAATCAGCTTTTCCATAATTCCTGCTAGGATTCTCTCCTCTAGTGGGATTGCAACGCCTCTTGTCTGTAAGCTCGATATTGACTCACATTTTTGGTCTCGACTCGAGCTCTCGATCTTGACTTGAGCTCGATTCTGACTCAGATCCTTTCATGGTTCGGGGTCAGGGTTGGTCGGTCTCTGAATCATAAGCTTGATAACTTTACTTTGCATCATAGCTCGATTTGGATTCGAGCTTGATAATGATATCGAGCTCGACATTGATCGGTCCATCGGGCTCGAAGGTTGTTTGTACCATTTTCGAAACCCATTTTGAAGTCTTACTCCGATCTATTACGTTTTGACCTTGACCGATCGTATGAAGGCCGCAATCTATTTTGACCGTATACAGATAGTAACCTAATTTCTTAGGAAGGATGTGATAAGAAACGATATGATTTTTCAACAGCTAGATCGGATTATAAGCTGACGTTTACATTGGGTTCGACCATGACGTTCGTGATAGCTGTCCCGTTAATTTAGTCTTTCAAGGCATTTAATGCTTGTCAGGCGGTGGTCGGCCACCGGTGATACTGAACAGCCATTTCTTTAGTCTATAAATAGCCCTCCCTTTTATCATTTACCACTTTTACATCTTCAATCTTCCAAATTCCCTAAGTTCTTTTTCGTTCTCTCTGAGTTTATTCGCAAATCTATGATTCTTCTTTGCAAGATTCTTCTTCTAAACCACCAAATCTTTGTTACCCTTTTCAAATCCAAAATGGTGAAGACATCAAAAATCGTCCCCCAAAAAGACAAAGCTTCTTCTTCCCAATCCGCCGCTGACAAAACACCGATGGATCCACGGCTTGAGGAGCGTGTTCCGGCGGCGTGTGTTCTTACCTCCGATTTCAAACTCGATAAAGGTTCGCCAGTACCTGGCCGATTTGAGCCCGTATCGAGATATATTTGTTCGATAACCTGAGAGCACATCGAGCGGATAAAAAAGGATTGTAATTGGAGAACAAAGAAGTGGTAGTGCCGTCTCCCGAAGAGGATATTACTACTCACATGAGAGGGATTTTAAGCGTGTATACTTACCCTTTCACGTTAGGTCTCCTCGACCCCGTTTTCATAGATCTTTGTCGCAAATACCTAATAACCCTAGGCCATATACATCCTTCCTTTTGGCAGATCGTTATTTTGATCCAATATTTTGTGAGTAAAATCAAGGGGATGCCTTTTACCCTCGATCACCTTGTCCAATTATATCGTCCTCGCCTTTTTCGAGGAGGGTTAATAAAACTCCAACATCGAGCTACCAAGTCTCTATTCTTGAGTATAGACAAGGATAAGGATCGATGCTGGATGGGCAGATTTGTTCGAGTAAAGACTTCGGACCTAATTCCGATCGAAAAGATGCCTTTTCCCGAGGAGTGGAACATGAAGCGTAAGTGTAATTCTGATGTTATCTCCTACTATTTTATCCTTTCATTTCCATCACCAATATTCTCCTTTTGTGATGCAGCGATTCCCTGAATGCCCGGCACAGTGCCCGATCTCAAGAACTGGGTACGTGATCTGGTTTCGACCTCCTCCTACGCCGAGCGCTCATGGAGCGACTTGTCGAAGGGCCGATGGGAGGCCAAAAATCATGGTAAGCACCTTTTTCGTATCTTTTGATAAAAATGCTTTTCACAGACTTTAATAAAAATTTTTGTGTGTAGATGTGGGCAAAGATCTGGTTTTGAGGCCCTCATTCATCAAGGAAGAGGCTTCGACCTCTGTCCCAAAGCCGTTGAAAGATAACAAGAGGAAAAGAGTCCCCGTCCTCGAAGATCAGAAATCAAAGAAAAGGACGGCTCGTAAGCTGAACAAGAATATCATTCCTTTGACCGTAGAATCGGTTCTGCATCTGAGGGATGAAGAAGAAGAAGAAGAAGAGAACAATGGGTCTGTGCTAGCAGCCTGAACGAAGAAGACCACCGATGTTGCACAGGCAGCTGGATCGATGGTGGTTCATAAGGCTCCGCCTCGAACTGAGGATATATCGGAGAAAGATTCGGGCAGAGTCCCCGAGTTGTTGGAGATCAAAGACGCTTCGTATCGAAGCCAACGGATGGGGGATATGTCTAAAGGGACTCTTCTCGAATCTTTTTGAACCGAAGAGAATGCCCCAGGTGATTCACTTGGGGCAGTAGCAATCGAAGACTCGCCCACCTTTCCTGCTTTTTTTGTAGGGGCGATTTGGGAGGCCCAAGCTTTGGGGGCCCTCGAATTAGATAGGCCTCATGATGGAGAGGATCCTTTTCGTGACCTGTTTATCGGTGTCGAGGACACTACCAGTACGAGTGACGGATCAGATCTTTTTCATGGAGTGCAGTAGGCTTTGAATCAGGTAAGCCTTAAATTATATGGCGTCACCTTTAAGTTTGCTTTTCTTTTCTAACTTCGTTTCTTCTTTCTTTGCAGGAAGCGGCAATTCATCGAGAATCATTTTCTCGGTCCCGAACCGAGCTGCGTCGACACGAGGCCGAGCTTCAACGGGTTACGGAGGAGACGAACTCCCTAAAACTCCTCTTAGGCCAGGGGGGAAGAAATAAAAGACCTTTGAGCTGAGTTGGCCAAGGCTCACCAAGATCAGATCGATCTGTCCGAGCAGGTAATAATACTTTTAAAATCCTATGGGCTCGATACTGGAACGATGGCTAATTTTTTGGTCTCACAGCTGCAGCAGAAAATTGAGATGATCGGAAAACTCTGTGAAGAAGTCGATGTGATAAAAGTGGAGTCTTTGGAGTGGAAAGAAGGAATGGACCGCTTTGCTGCAGAGAAAGAACCTGCTCGAGCCCAATTATTATTGGCCGAAAACCAACTCCAAACAATGAAGGAGAAAATCTTGGTCCAAACGAGAAGAATAGAGGAGCTCGAGGCTCGGTTGGCATCTGAACTTGCAAAGGCCGAATCTGACACCAAAAAAAGCCAATGCGGATGCACTCGTGGCCGTCTATTGGGCCGATGCTGAAGCTGCCCAGGTCCAAGCAAGAGAGGCAGCCAAGACCGCCGATACTCTAGCACATTGGGTTGCTGAACTTGCTAAGTGACGATCTCGGAGGTAGACCCTTGAGGAGATCCATGCTCGAGGTTTCGACCTCGCTGAAGAGATTAAAAGGGACAAAGAACTCGAAGCCAAAGCTAAAGCCTTGGTTTTCGATGACGATGATGATGATAACGATGATGATGATGGGAGTAAGAGCGGGTTTGAGAATGGGGGGAGCCCGATAGAGAAGAGACCGTTCCTGGGGATAACCAAGAAGCTTAGTCCTCAATGTTTATTTTGTAATCAATTACGTAAACGATTTTGTATATAATAATATCCCTTTTTTGCCGACTTGCTTCTGTTCTGTTTCCTATCTTGTGAAGATTTTATTTACGCCTTATGAATATTTTCACAAGGATTTAGGCAACTTGATCAAATTTGGACTTCGTAGCCTTTGTAACCGAGTGAGCACTTACTCAAACTTGAAGTGATGTAGCCCTTAAGCTTAGTAGTCGAGTGAATGATCCGAACTCGAAGTAATGTAGCCCGTAGGCATAATGGTCGAGTGCTTTCTCGAACTCGAAATAAAAGTAGCCCGTAGGCGTAATGGTCGAGTGAATGAATTGAACTCGAAGTAATGTAGCTCGTAGGTGTAATGATCGAGTGAGTGCTTCGAACTCGAAGTAATGTATCCCGTAGGCATAATGGTTGAGTGAGTTCTTTCTCCCTACTACTGCTCCCTCTCCTAAAAAGCGCAAGCAAGGCGAAGGGTCTTCCCGACAAGCCAAGGGGAAGCAAGTTTCGAAAGGGTCAAGAAGGGTATCTTCGAGACCACGACCCACATTGGATTTGGTTTGAGCCGCATGGGAGGTATGTATTTGAGATGGGGATCAATGTGACCACTTTGGAGAGGAAGTTTCCTGATGTGCTAGCCCGGTTGAAGAGTATGAAGATGGATAAGTTCATTGAGTGCCCCAGACATGCAAACCTGAGCATGGTAAATGAGCTGTACGCGAACTGGAACGAGGATAGGTTCATGTCATGGGTCAGAGAGAAGGAAGTGCCATTGGATAGGAAGTCGTTATGCAAGTTCTTAGGTGTTGATTGCCCAAACCCGAGGAGGTTGAAAAGGTTTGTAAGGTGCTCGAGCTACAATGCTATTTGTCAAACTCTATGTCGCATAGATTCTAATGCTAAGTGGACAAGGACAAAGAATGATACCCACAATGAGCTGCTCCAAATTGACTTCAACAGAACTGCGAAGGTATGGCAGAACTTCGTGCAAGCTAGACTGATGCTGGTGGAGCACAACACTAGGTGCACTCGAACTAGGGTGTGCTTGATTTTCTTTCTGATGATTGGGAGGCTAGTCAATGTGGGTGAGATTATGTTGTGGGAGATGTCCTGCACACGGTTTGTTCAGAAGATAAAGTGGTTTTTCATTGGTAACCTGTTGACGCAGTATATGCTCTCTCGTGAGGTACCTGAGTACCTTGGTTATGATGATGTGGTGGAGGCTCCGAAGGGACTGATGGACTTTGCTAGACTCCACTACCAAGTTGAGTTCGGCTGCTCGGAATGAGCGGGAGGAAAATTTGAACAGGTATGTTTACGGTTCACTGAACTTGATGATGAGCCGGATGGGAGTGACTGATGAGGAGCGGATGTAGTTTTCTAGTGCTTCAAAGGAAATGTTGGGAATTATGCCTGGCAGTCCCATTCACCCATCGGAAGATGAAAACACCAACAAGGAATCGGATGATGAGGCTGATATAGATGTTGAGATCACAGGGCCAATGGCTTTGGTCCCCCTTGGAGCAGATGATGATGAGCCCGGAGCTTTGGCTGGTGGGCATTTTGAGGATGAAGGTTTAGAGTATGACCCGAATGGGTCCGATTAGGAGGAATTTTTTCTCTCCACCTTACTTTTATTTTGAATTTTTATATGCATCATGGACTATGCATAACACAAGTGTGGGGGTGGGAAACTACTTTCTGAGTGTACTTGTATAAAAATTTTCTTTCTCATTAGTTTTTCTTATTATCATTAACCCATAGTCAATAGTAGTTTAGTTAGAGTAGTGGAATTTTATTATAAAAAAATGAAAATATAGAAAATCGGAAAAAATTAGAAAAAGCTCGGACTTTTCCTATCGATGGATCTATTGGATAGCTTTCTTCAGAGATTAAGGTCCGATTAAAAATACCAAAAATATTTTCTTTTGATTTTATTAGGATATCATAGGTAGTAATTCCCTTGGTTTTTCTTTGGGCACCGGTTCTTTTCCAATGTAGCTTGAACCGGGTATTTTGCTTTTATCCTTCTAGGAGTAAGATAGGAAGAAAACTGAGTTGCTCTAGATACCTATGACATGTTTGGTGCTAGCACATTAGGTTGTGACATGCGCTCTGTCTTCCTGTTGTATTTGATTTAAAATTTTATGCCTAAGTGAAATAAATAACCTACTCTGGACGCATTTTTATCAGCTGTTTGACTTATGTGTCACCTAGTGCATTATTTCTTAAATTTCTCAACTATATGTGCCTGCTTGACTTGAGAGTTGAACAAAACCGTCCTGATTGAGTCATGCGCAATGCGTGTGTGAGGATTTGTGATATTTTGTGCTATCCTGTGTAGTCTAGAACTTGCCCTATGTGTTAATCGAATCGAAATCATTAACTTGTGATAGTCTAGGAGATGATGTAGGCAGTTCTATGATCGATCATAAATGTTCTTTTCACTTATATATAAATTTTTCCCTTTGTTAGCCTCTTTGAGCAAGTAGACCTTTTCCTTGGCACCCACATTACAAGTTGTATCCCTAATTTTGTTCGTAACTTGAGCTTGTTGAACCTTTACCTCCGAAGGCACTTAAGCGCTAAAAGAAGTATGGTGAGATATTGGGAAGTAGCTTTCAAGTGGAACCACAGAAGGGCCTATAAGGTGCACTAAAGTTAAAGAAAGGCCACTAGCCGATGAACTTTAATGTAAGGAGTGAGTGTAGAAGGAAAAAAAGAAGAGAAAAAAATGCAAGGAAAAAAATTCAAATAACGTTGATAGTCAAAAGTAAAAAAAACAGATCTCCTAATCTTACTAATTCGTGCTAGTGGGAATGTAGAGGTGTTTAATTGAAAAAAAAGGCTATGTTGTGTATGAGTTGTGGCAAGTGAATTGGTTGAGAAGAATATGCGCTCGACTTGTGAGTGTAGTGTATTAAAGTGCTTAGGAGGGTTAGTCACTATTACTAAATGTATCCTACCCATCCCTTAGCCTACATTACAACCTTATAAGACCTAATTGATCCTAGACTTGGATAGCGTATATTAGTAGAGACGTACACTACGGGCAAGCTTATGGTACGATCACGGGATGCACATAAACTTCCTTTTGAGAATGAGTGACTTTTGTTCAATTGTGTGATGTCCTTAATTTATGTTCAAAGTTATATTTGAATGTGTGGACTATTTCTATATTCACTCTCTTATTTGTTGGTGAGGGCACATGGTTTCGTGAGTGTTTGGTGATGTTGTTAACTTCTCTTGTTGGGTGAGTGCACGAGTTGAGGGTGCTTAGTGGTAATGAGTCGGCTCTTGAGGTAGGGTGGTTATGGGTAGGTTGTTGGAATTGGTTGAATTAAATTGTTTATACTTGGGAATGTAAAACGGGAAAAATGTGAATTTCGTATGTTCATACTTGATTGTCGGTATCGTTCATAGTTAAGGGTAGAGTTTAAGTGTGGGGTGTTAATATTCGACTTAAAGTATGTATATTTATATGCATATTGCCTCGTATTTTACTCATATTTCGTAGATTTCAGATGTGTAATGTAATGATTTATTGTAATTCATGGCATTTTTATGTGTAGGAGTCACCAAGAGGCAATGCGGGACGAAAGTGCACGAGTTGAAGCAAAAAGAGAAAAAAAAACATAAAAAAGCCCCAGTGCAGCGCTCAGGCTAGCGCGTCGCTCTGCCTGGGGCGTAAGAGGCACTCGTGAATATTTTTGACACAGTCCAGCACTAGGGCTAGCACGAAGTGTTACTCTGGACGTTGGGTGACGGGATTTGCTCCCACTTCGCTCGGGACAAGGTTTTTCGGCCCTACAAACCTATCCTTTAGATAGGTTTTTCCCCAAACCTATCCAAAGGATCAAAGCACTGAAATTGACATCAAAATCACGAATCATCGATCAATATCCATCTCTTAAGTTCATAAACTTCCAACTTCAATCCAAGCGTTCGATTCAAGCCTAACCAATCCGGAGTGAACCCAAACTTTGCACACAAGTTCCAAATGACAAAACAGATCTATACTAATTCCCAAAAATCTGAACCCGTTATCATTAAAGTCAATTCCCGGTCAAGCTTATGAACTTCCCAAACTTTCAATTTCGCAACTTTCGGCAATTAGAGCCAAATCAACTAGAGATCTCCAAATCTGAATTTGAAGCCTAAGTCCAAAATCACTATACAAACCTATTGGAACCATCAAAACATGAATCAGAGGTCTTTTACACCAAAGTCAAACCTTGGTCAACTCTTACAACTTAAGCTTCTAAAATGAGACTAAGTGTCTCAATTCATGTCACGACCCCAAATTCCCTCCGAAGGATGTCGTGATGATACCTAGCATTTAAGACTAGGTAAGCCTAACAAATAACAACCACTAAACAAATATATAAATACAAGATACTGAAAGTGACTAAATAATGGGTAAAACCGTTTGTGAATAGAATCTCACAATTTCACACCGTAAAATCGGTGGAACAGAGTCATAAGCTCTACAGAGTATAACAAGAGTAACAACTACATCACTGTCTGAAAGTAAGTACAACAGTAAATGAGGATAAATAAAGGTGACTTCGAGGCATGCGGATGCCGAGCAGGCATACCTTGAAGTGTCCGCTAACACAACTAGCAGTAAAAATCTCTATCTACTAGCACGAGCAGACGTACCTGGATCTGTACAAAACGATTTGCAGAAGCAAAATATGAGTACACCACAATGGTACCCAACAAGTATCAAGCCTAACCTTAGTAGAGTAGTGACGAGGCCAGGTCAAGACACCTACTAGGATATGAAATAGGTAGTATAAAATGAAATGCGGATATAAAATGGAAAGTAAGAAAATAACCAATACGGATCAAGATGATAGCGTGATCTAATACAGGAAAATCAACAGTAGGAATAGTATAAAAGAAGCAACTAAAGGACTACAATGACCATGTACAGACAACAATTGATAGAACACTAATGAATGAAACAACATATATAATTTTCCACCAAAACACTTTGCAACGTGAAATAACATCAAGAATCACATCGAGGTAGCACCTCGTGTATAATGAAATCAAAACCGAGGTATCGCCTCGTATAATCAAGAATAACAACTAAGGTAGCGCCTCGTTCTCAATTTCAGTCACAATCCTTCCTTATGCCGCCGCGTGAGCCTTACATTTGAAAATAGGTTTTGAAAACAGTTTTCCCGAAATAGCTACACGCACTTTAGCCCCCTTATGACGCCGCGTGGCTTCACATAGTTCCACCACAAGAAACATGCACATAAGTCCCACCTTATACTGCCGCATGCACATCAACCCAAGACTTATACCTCCGTATGCGCATCAATATCATATCACAATAACAACTCGCACCACAAGTGCCCACATATTACAACTTGCCAACAACAACAATATTAATGTTTCCACAACAATAGCCCATGGCACCAACACAATGGATATGAGAATATCAACAACAATAATGGATGGAAAATGCTCAATAGGATCGATGTTTCAACAATAACCAACATCACCTCAACGTATTAACAACTTCTACAACCTCAGCATCTAATAACTCAACAATGAGAAAACAACGTGTAACCATTATATTAGATAAAACTAACTCACGATAAAGGAAATAATCTTCAATAATGAGTATCAAATAACAGAAGTCAACAATTAAAGGGCAACATGAATAATTAATTCAACAATAATAATTAACAATGAAGAGATAACATATGACAATAAAGGGACAAGAAGTTCAACTAAAGCATGGGATAAATTTAGCAAGTAGGATGTAGAACAATTACTAAGCAAATCAACTAAGGCATTGAAGGATGATCTAACACAATTAAGAATGATTCGACTATGAGAATTTAGAACATAATATGGCATTTCAATTAAAGCATGGAAATAATCTAAGTAGCCTAAACCGGTCAAATACTACGTACAACCCGTGTACCCACTCGTCACCTTGCCTACACAGATTTCACTTAGCACAATTGAATCAAACAATACCAATCCTAAGGGGTAGTTCCCCAACACGAATTAGGCAAGACACTTACCTCAATTAGGCCAATTCAATACTTGGAAATAGCTTTTCCCTTACAATCCGCCCCCACACGGCTCAAATCAAACCAAATTTGACTCAATAACATCAAACAATGCTAGGGCATTCAATTGCAATAGATAAAGTTAAGATTTTTATACTTTTTCCAAAACGTCAACAAAAGTTAACCCGGGGCCCGCCGATCAAAACTCGGGTCCAATGGTAGATTCCGTCTACCCATGACTCCACGAGTTAATATATGTGATTAGTTTCAATATCCGAGTCCAAATCAACTCTCAAAACACAATTTCTTATTTTTTAAAAACTTGACAAAATTTCATAAATTGCTACTTTGAGTCACATGATTTTGATGTTAAAATCTAAGATAAGTTGATGGAATATGATTCAAAATATATTAGGATCACTTACCTAAGGTTTGTAGGTAAATATCCCCTCTCCAAATCGTCTCCTACCGAGTCTAGGGTTCAAAAATGACAGAATGAACTCAAAAATCCCGTCCCTCAGCTATTTGTCCAGTCGCAGATGTCGCATTTGCGACCTGAGTTTCACAATCCCTCAGCTATTTGTCCAATCGCATTGCGACCTGGGGTTCACAATTGCGAACCCTACAAATGCAAAGAATCTCTCGCACATGCGATGACCTTCCCATCTCTGCTATCATCGCAATTGCGATGAATTGTTCGCAATTGTGAATAGTGGACCTTCGCAATTGCGACCTAAGCGATCGCAAATACGAACTAGCTCATTCCTAGCACACTTTGCAAATGCGAACTCAGCAGGCTTGGCTCAACTTAGCAAATGCAAACTCAGACCTCGTAATTGCAAGATCCAAGGCATGTGCAGAAACCAGCAACTCTTTCGATTCTAACCATACTCCGCTAAGCGTCCGAAACTCACCCGAGCCCTCGGGGCTCCAAACCAAACATCCAAACAAGACTAAAAAAATCATACAAACTCCCCGCACGATCAAAACATAACATCTAAAACTACAACAAATTGGACTCTAAAACGCATGATTTTCAAAGAGAATTTCAAAAACTTCTAAAATTACAACTACGCGTCTGATTCCTATCACTTCAACTCCGAATGAAACCAAATTTTTCAGACAAGTTCTAAATGCTATAACAGACCTATTTCAAGTCCCAAAATCAATTTCCGAGCTCAATAGCTAATAGTCAACCTACAGTCAAACTTTTCAATTTAAAATTATCAAATTTCGGCAAAACAACACAAATCAACCTACGGACTTCCAAAATCAATTTCGGGCATATGCCTAATTACAAAAGCACGATATGAGGCTATCGAAGTCATAAAAACACAGTTCCAAGGTTGTTTTCACAAAAGTCAAAGTTTGGTCAACATTTTCAAATTAAACTTTTAAGTCTAGAATCATGGGTCCAAATCAACCCGAAAGCCTCCCGGAATGAAACTAATCAACCCCGCAAGTCATAAATATATAAACACACAAGTTTGAAGTAATAAAAGGGGTAATGGGGCGCAAATACACAAAAAGACCGATCGGGTCGTTACATTATCCCACTTTTAAAACAAACGTTCATCCTCGAACGTGCATAAGGACATACCTGAAATGGTGAATAGATGAAGATAACAACTCCGCATTTCGTGCTCGGTCTACCAGGTCGCCTTCTCGACCGGGTGACCCCTCCATTGAACCTTCACTGAAGCAATATCCTTTGACCTCAACTTCTGGACCTGCCGGTCCAAGATGGCCACCGATTCCTCAACATAAGACAAATACTTGTCCAACTGGACTGAGCTGAAGTCTAACACATGAGACGGATCACCGTGATACTTCCGGAGCATAGAATCATGAAATACTGGATGAATTGCAGCTAGACTAGCAGGCATTGCAAGCTTGTATGCCACTCTCCAATCCTCTCAAGAATCTCAAAAGGTCTGATATACCTAGAGTTCAACTTGCCCTTCTTCCCGAACCTCATAACGTCCTTCATGGGCGAAACCCGGAGCAAGACCCGCTCCCCAACCATGAATGCAACTTCGCGAACCCTCCGATTCACATAACTCTTCTATCTAGATTGGGCTATACGAAGCCGCTCTTGAATCAATTTGATCTTTTCCAAAGCATCCTAAACTAAGTCTGTACCCAATAGCCTAGCCTCGCCTGGCTCAAACCAACCCATCGGAGACCGACACCGTCTCCCATAAAAGGCCTCATACGGAGCCATCTGAATACTCGACTGGTAGCTATTGTTGTAGGCAAACACTGCAAGTGGTAAGAACTGATCCCAAGAACCCCCTAACTCTATCACACACGCACGAAGAATATCCTCCAATATATGAATAGTGCACTCGGACTGTCCGTCTGTCTGAGAGTGAAATGTTGTACTCAATTCAACCTGCGTGCCTAACTCAAACTGTGCGGCCCTCCAGAATCGCGATGTAAACTACGTACCCCGGTCAGAAATGATGGATACTGGCACGCCATGAAGTCTGAAAATCTCACAATTATAGACCTGAGCCAGCTACTCTGAAGAATAAGTAGTCACCACTGGAATGAAATGGGCCGACTTGGTCAACCTATCCACAATCACCCATACCGCATCGAACTTCCTCTGAGTCCGTGGGAGCCCTACAACAAAATCCATAGTAACCCGCTCCCATTTCCACTCTGGAATCTCTAGCCTCTAAAGCAATCCACCCAACCGCTAATGCTCATACTTCACCTATTGACAATATAGGAACCGAGCTACATACTCCACTATGTCATTATTCATCCTCCTCCACTAATGGTGCTGCCTCAAGTCCTGATACATCTTAGCGGCACCCGGATGAATGGAGTACCGCGAACTGTGAGCTTCCTAGAGAATCAACTCACACAAACCATCTACATTGGGCACACATAGTTTATCCTATATCCGTAACATACCGTCATCCCCAATAGTGACCTCCTTAGCATCGCCGTACTGAACCATGTCCTTAAGGACAAGCAGATAGGGATCATCATACTGGCACTCTATGATACGATCATAAAGAGAAGACCGAGAAACCACACAGGCAAGAACTCGACTGGGCTCCGAAACATCCAATCTAACAAAATGGTTGGCTAAGGCCTAAACCTCTAATGCTAATGGCCTCTCTGCTACCGGTAGATATGATAAACTACCCAAACTCTCCGCCTTTAGACTCAAGGCATCGGCCACCACATTGGCCTTCCCGGGATGATATAGAATGGTGATATCATAGTCCTTAAGCAACTCTACCCATCTCCGCTGCTACAAATTAAGATCCTTCTATTTGAACAGATGTTGTAGACTCTGGTGGTCGGTAAAGACCTCACAAGGAACACCATACAAATAGTGCTGCCAGATCTTTAATGCATGAACAACGGCTGCCAACTCCAAATCATGGACTGGATAATTCTTCTCACGAGTCTTCAACTGTCGAGATGCGTAGGCAATCACCGTACAATCTTGCATCAACACCGCGCCAAGGCCAACACGTGACGCATCACAATACACAGTATAAGACCCCGAGCCTGTAGGAAATACCAATACTGGGGTTTTGGTCAAAGCAGTCTTGAGATTTTGAAAGCTCTCCTCACACTCCTCGGTCCACCTGAACAGAGCACCCTTCTGGGTCAATCTGGCCATAGGTGCAGCAATACATGAGAAACCCTCTACGAATCGACGGTAATACCTAGCCAAACCAAGAAAACTCCAGATCTCAATAGCTGAAGATGGTGTGGGCCAACTATGCACTGCTTCAATCTTCTTCGGATCTACCTTGATCCCCTCACTAAACAACACATGACCCAAAAATGCCACCAAATCAAGCCAGAATTCACACTTTGAGAACTTTGCATATAACTTCTTCTCCCTCAAGGTCTGAAGCACAATCCTCAAATACTGCTCATGATCTTCCCGACTCCGGGAGTACACCAAGATGTCGTTAATAAACATGATGATGAATGAATCAAGATATGTATGGAATACACTGTTCATCAGGTGCATAAATGCTGCTGGGGCATTGGTCAGCCCAAAAAACTTCACGAGGAACTAGTAGTGACCATACTGAGTCCTAAAGGCAGTCTTTGGAATATCCGGATCCCGAATCTTCAACTGATAATACCCTGACCGCAAATCAATCTTGGAGAACACTCTGGCACCCTGTAGCTGATCAAATAGGTCATCAATGCGTTGCAATAGATACATGTTCTTCACCGTAACCTTGTTCAACTGACGATAATCAATACACATGCGCATAGATCCATCCTTCTTCTTCTTCACAAACAAGACTGGAGCACCCCACGGTGACATATTAGGCCGAATGAATCCCTTATCAAGAAACTCCTGTAACTGCTCCTTTAACTCCGTCAGCTCTACTGGGGTCATACGATATGGTGGAATAGAAATGGGCTTAGTGCCCGGCAACAAGTCAATACCAAAATCGATATCTCTGTCGTGCAACATGCCCGAGAAATCCGCTGGAAATACATCTGGAAAGTCTCTCACTACCGGAACTGACTCCACGGTAGGAGCATCAGCACTGACATCCCGCACAAAGGCTAGATAAGCATTACACCCCTTCTCAACCATCCGGTGAGCCTTTAGAAATGATATAACCCTGCTAGGAACATAATCTAATACACCCATCCAGTCTAACCGTGGTACACCTGGCATAGCCAACGTCACAATCTTGGCTTGACAATCAAGAATAGCATGATAGGGAGACAACCAGTCCATGCCCAAGATAACATCAAAGTCTACCATACTAAGTAGCAGCAGATCAACTCTGGTCTCAAAACCACCACCAACAACTAGACACGACCGATACACATGGTTCAAAATAATAGAATCTCATACAGGTGCAGACACATAAATAGGAGAACTCAATGAATCATGGGATATACCCAAACATGGAGCAAGGTAAGATGATACATAGGAATAAGTGGAGCCTGGATCAAATAAGACTGATGCATCCTTATGATAGACTGGAACAATACTTGTAATGACTGAGTCTGAAGCAACTGCCTCTGTCCTAGCAAGAAGAGCATAATATATGGCTTGGCCTCCCCTCTAGGGCAACCTCTTCCTGCCCGACCTCCACCTCTAGTTCGCTGAGTGGGTGGAGCGGCAACTGGGGCAGCAATCATGGCCTGAGAAGTCTGCAGACCTGAGTGAATATGTGGAGCCTGAATAGATTAGGAAGGTGCACCCCCACTGAGTCTAGGGTAGTCTCTGACCATGTGGCAGGTATAACCACACTCAAAATAAGCTCTCGATGGGCGTGGCCGCTAAGGCTGGCTCGGGCCTGGTCGGCTAGACTGACCGCTGAAGGCACCCCATGCAGGAGGTGCACTAGAAAGTGGTTGAGCGAAGTGTGCAACCTGGGACCTCGATACAACCAGAGCACCACTAGAAGCTGGAAGTGCTAAACGAACTAGACAGCTCGCATAGCCCCTACCATGACGGGCTGAAGCTGCAGCATGACCACCACTAAATCCCCCTGTGTCACGAGGCCTCTTGGCCTCCCTATCCTCTCTATCACGGTCTCGCATACCCTCCAACCTCTGTGTAATCTCAACCATCTACTGATACGGAGTGTCTGACTCTAACTCCCTGGCCATGCTATATCTAATACTTTGGTTGAGCCCCTCGATAAAATGACGGACTCGCTCCCTGACTGCGGAAACCAAGGCTGGTGCATGCCGAGACAAATCGCTGAATCAGACACCATACTCTGACACTGACATAATACCCTGGACAGCCGCTCAAACTCTGCACTCCAAGCTTCCCGAAGGTCCTGAGGAACAAACTCTCTCAAGAAGAACTCTAAAAACCAATCCCATGTGAGTGAAGCTGCCTCGGCTGGGCTACCCACCTCGTACGCCCACCACCACTAATATGCCGCTCCCTTCAGCTGGAATATAGTAATGGCAACCCCACTCATCTCCACAATGCCCATAGTGCAGAGAATACGGTGATACTCCTCAATGAAACCATGTGCGTCCTCTGAAGCCAAACCACTGAAAGCAGGAGGGTAGTACTTCTTCAACCTCTCGAGCCTGAGCTCCTCCTCCTCAGATGTTGCTGCCCTAGCCACAGGCTGAATAGGAGCTACAGGTTGTACCGGTATAGCCTCTGGGATGTGATCAACCTGGACCCGCTGCTCTAGGGTATGGGCTGTGGGAGTCTATGCTCCTCCCCAAGCCTGAGATGTGGCTGGTGCAGGTAGGATCAACCCCGCCTGAGCTATGGTGCTGAACATGCTCATGAAATGTGCGAGGGTCTCCTGAAGTGCAGGGGCGACAATAGGTGCCTCGGGTGTCTGACCCCCGACTGGAGCTACTGGTAACTCCTCTATCGCAGCTCGGGCAGGTGCTCTGGCAGCACCCCGTGCCCGTCCTCAGCCTCTGCCCCGACCCTGGCCCCGACCTCTCGCGGATCTAGCAGGTGGCGCGGGTGTCTGATCATCAAATCCGGCTGTGCTTGTCCTCACCATCTGTGAGAGTATAGAAAGATAGAGATTTAGAATTTCGAAGTCACTAAATTTGTACGATAAGGAATCAAAGAAGTGAAGTTTTCCTAATAGTTCTGTAGCCTCTCGAAAATAAGCACAGACGTCTCCGTACTGATCCGCAAGACTCTACTAAACCTGCGAATGACTCGTAACACCTATGAACCTAGAGCTCTGATACCAACTTGTCACGACCCCAAGTCCCTCCGAAGGATGTCGTGATGGCACCTAGTCTCTATGACTAGGTAAGCCTAACAAATAGCAACCACTGAACAGATATATAAATACAAGATACTGAAAACGACTAAATAATGGATAAAACCATTTTTGAATAGAATCTCACAATTGAACACCCCAAAATCGGTGGAACTAAGTCATAAGCTCTACAGAGTATAACAAGAGTAACAACTACATCACTCTCTGAAAGTAAGTACAACAGTAAATGAGGATAAAGGAAGGTGACTCCGAGGCCTATGGATGCCGAGCAGGCATACCTTGAAGTCTCCGATAACGCAGCTAGCAGTGAAAATCTCTATCTACCAGCATGAGCAGACGTACCTGGATCTGCACAAAAAGATGTGCAGAAGCATAATATGAGTACATCATAATGGTACCCAGCAAGTATCAAGCCTAACCTCAGTAGAGTAGTATGAGGTCAGGTCAAGACACATACCAGGATATGAAATAGGCAGTATAAAATTAAATGCAGATATAAAATGGAAAGTAAGAAAATAAACAATACGGATCAAGATGATAGCGTGATCTAATACCGGAAAATCAATAGTAGGAATAGTATAAAAGAAGCAACTAAAGGACTACAATGACCATGTATGAACAACAATTGATAGAACACTAAGGAATGAAACAACATATATAATTTTCCACCAAAACACTTTGCAACGTGAAATAACATCAAGAATCACATCGAGATACCACCTTGTGTATAATGAAATCAAAACCGAGGTATCGCCTCGTATAATCAAGAATAACAACTGAGGTAGCGCCTCGTTCTCAATTTCAGTCACAATCCTTCCTTATGGTGCTGCGTGAGCCTTACATTTGAAAATAGGTTTTGAAAATAGTTTTTCCGAAATAGCTACATGCACTTTAGCCCCCCTTATGACACCGCGTGGCTTCACGTAGTTCCACCACAAGCAACACGCACATGTCCCACCTTATACCGCCGCATGCACATCAACCCAAGCCTTATACCTCCGTATGCGCATCAATATCATATCACAATAACAACTCGCACCACAAGTGCCCACATATCACAACTTGCCAATAACAACAATATTAATGTTTCCACAACAATAGCCCATGGCACCAACACAATGGATATGAGAATATCAACAACAATAATGGATGGAAAATGCTCAATAGGATAGATGTTTCAACAATAACCAACATTACCTCAACGTATTAACAACTTCCACAACCTCAACATCAAATAACTCAACAATGAGAAAACAATGTGTAACCATGATATTAGATAAAACTAACTCACGATAAAGGAAATAATCTTCAACAATGAGTATCAAATAACAGAAGTCAACAATTAAAGGGTAACATGAACAATTAATTCAATAATGAGAATTAACAATGAAGAGTTAACATGTGACAATAAAGGGGACAACAAGTTCAACTAAAGCATGGGAGCAATTTAGCAAGTAGGATGTATAACAATTACTAAACAAATCAACTAAGGCATTGAAGGATGATCTAATACAATTACGAATGATTCGACTATGAGAATTTAGAACATAATATGGCAATTCAATTAAAGCATGGAAATAATCTAAGTATCCTAAACCGATCAAATACTACGTACAACCCATGTACCCATTCGTCACCTTGCGTACACGGATTTCACTTACCACAGTTGAATCAAATAATACCAATTATAAGGGGTAGTTCCCCCACACGATGTTAGGAAAGACACTTACCTCAATTAGGCCGATTCAATACTCGAAAATAGCTTTTCCCTTACAATCCGCCTCCACGCTGCTCAAATCTAACCAAAATTGACTCAATAACATCAAACAATGGTAGGAAATTCAATTGCAATAGATAAAGTTAAGATTTTTACATTTTTCCCAAAAAGTCAACATAAGTCAACCCGAGGCCCGTCCGGTCCAATGGTAGACTCCGACTACCCATGACCCTACGGGTTCATATATTTGATTAGTTTCAAAATTCGAGTCAAAATTGACTCCCTAAACTCAATTTCTCATTTTTCAAAAACTTGACAAAATTTCATAAATTTGTACTTTGATTCACATGATTTTGATGTTAAAAGCTTAAACAAGTTGATGGAATATGATTAGAAACAGATTAGGGTCACTTACCCAAGGTTTTTAGGTGAAAATCCCCTCTCCAAATCGTCTCCTACCTTGTCCAGGATTCAAAAATGAGAGAATGAACTCAAAAATCCCGTCCTCAGCTATTTGTCATGTCACAGATGTCGCATTTGCGAATCTAACAGGCTTGGCTCAAATGCGAACAAGCTCATTCCCTGCACACTTCGCAAATGTGAATAATGGGTTCGCAAATGAGAACCCAGCAGGCTTGGCTCAACTTCGTAAATGTGAACTCAGACCTCGCAATTGCGAGATCTGAGGCCTGTGCAGAAACCAACAACTCTTTGGATTCCAATCACACTCCGCTAAGCGTCCAAAATCACCCGAGCTCTTGGGGCTCCAAACCAAACATCCACACAAGTCTAAAACATCATACAAACTTGCTCGCGTGATCAAAACACAAAAATAATATCTAAAACTACGAATTGGACTCTAAAAAGCATGATTTTCAAAGAGAATTTCTAGAACTTCTAAAATTACAACTATGTGTCCGATTCCGATCAATTCAACTCTGAATGACGTCAAATTTTGCAGACAAATTCTAAATTCCATAACGGACCTATTCCAAGTCCCAAAATCAATTTCGTAGCTCAATAGCTAATAGTCAACCTACGGTCAAACGTTTAAATTTAAAATTGCCAAATTTTGGCAAAATAACACAAATTAACCTACAGACTTCCAATGTCAATTTCGGGCATACACCTAAGTCCAAAATCATGATACGAAACTATCAAAGTCATAAAAACACAATTCCAGAGTCATTTTCACAAAAGTCAAAGTTTGGTCAATATTTTCAATTTTAAACTTCTAAGTCTAGAATCAAGGGTCCAAATCAACCCGAAAGCCTCCCTGAATGAAACTAAACAACCCCGCAAGTCATAAAGACATAAACACACAAGTGTGAAGTAATAAAAGGGGTAAAAGTGTGCAAATACTCAAAATGACCGACCGGGTCGTTATAATTCACTACATATTCTTCCTGAAATCAATCCAAACCATCTCCGTAAATCACCAAACATGAAATACACATACGAGGAACATAAAATAGGGGAACGAGGCTAAAATATGCAAAATGACCGGCTGGGTTGTTACACTAACCCCTTCCCCTTGAATAGCTTGAACCTTTACCTTGAATCTCAATAGTTTCCGTAGACCATAACCGGAAGTTAACATAACATTGTTTTAGGTGTCCTAGTGTACTTTGAATATTAGGTGGCAACTCCATAACTCTAATTAACTTTTTAAGATACAATTAGTTGTATTTTTTTAACTCGTGCAATATAGGTGTAACGACCCGACCAGTCGTTTTGAGCATTTGCACGTTTAGGTTATTCGGAATCGAATTGGAAGAAAGAATTTTATTGTTGAAGTTTTAAATTGGGAGAGTTGACCAAGTTTGAATTTTTAGCATTTGACCTCGGATTGGAATGTTGATGGTTCAGTTAGCTCCATTGGATGATTTTGGACTTAGGAGCGCGTCCGGATTGTGATTTGGAGGTCCATGGTTGAATTTGGCTCGAAATGACAAAAGTTGAAATTTGGAAAGTTTGACCGGGAGTGGACTTTTTGATATCGGGGTCAGATTCCGATTTCAGAAGTTGGAGCAGATTCGTAACGTCGAATGTGACTTGTGTGCAAAATTTGAGGTCAATCAGACGTGATTTGATAGGTTTCGGCGTCGTTTGTAGAATTTGGAAATTTTGAAGTTTCTTAGGCTTGAATTCGTGTGTAATTCATGTTCTCGATGTTGTTGGAGGTGATTTGAAGATTTGATTAAGTTCGTATGATTTTATAAGACTTGTTGGTATGTTTGGTTGAGGTCTCCCGGGGGGAGGGGGGCTCAGGTTGATTTCGGGTGGTTAATGGACTTGGAATGTGATTTGAGAAATTGCTGAAGTCTGAGAGCTGCTGGTGTTACCACACCTGCAAAGAGGGGACCGCAGATGCGATGCCGTAGGTGCGGCAGGTTGAGCGCATGTGCATAAAGGGTGGAGACCAGCAGGGGTCGCAGGTGCGATTGTTTCTCTACACCTGCGATAGCGCAGATGCGGACCATGGGTCGCAGGAGCGGAGGTAGCTGGAGTTAGTCATTTTTGCAGGTGCGCCCAGATTTTTCACACCAGCGGGTGTGCAGGTGTGAGCCTAGGCTCCGCAGGTGCGGAAGTGCCTGGGAAAAACCTATATCAGCGGGGTCCGAGATTTTTGGCTTCATTTCATCATTTTGAGCTCGGATCTTAGAGATTGTGAGAGGGCTTTTCAAGTGGAATTCTTGAGGTAACTTCCTTGTCTTCATTTTTCTTCAATAATTATGTTTCCCCACTGATTTCCCACCTAGATGGTGTGTTTTTGATGAATTTGGTATGGTTGGGCTCGTGAGTGAACGAGCTTTCAGATTTTGTGACTTTTGTCGGATTTCGAGACGTGGGCCCGTGGGCCGATTTTGGGCCGATTTGGGATTTTGGCTATAATTTTGTATTTTCTTGTGGAATTAATTCCTTTAGCCTATATTGATTGTATTGAACTGCTTGTGGCTAGATTCAGGATGTTTGGAGACGGATTTGAGTTGTTTTTTTGTTAGTTTTGAGCCATTCGGAGGTCGGAACGCTCGTGATGGCAGCTTTGGAGCATCGCTTGGCTTGCTCGGCATTGGTATTGGCTTGTTCGAGGTAAGTAACTCTTCTAATCTTGAAGTTGAGGGTATGAAACCTGACTATATGTCTTATGTGATTGACACTAAGGTGACGGGCATGTGGGCATGTACCGTGTGAAATGTGACTCCGTTAGTTCTGTGGTACTGTGTAATTTCCTGAACTTATCTGAAATCATGAAATCTCTACGTACTAGAGTTATCGAGCCGTGATCCATTTTAGAAGCCATGTCTAGGCTACATGCATATTCTGTTGGGACCTATTGAGGTCATTTATGCTGTTGATTTATCTACTTTTATTGCATTACATACTCAGTCATACGTATTCATATGCATATCATATCTCAGTCTCTGTTGTTATTTATTGATGCATCATGTCATTGTTTTCGGGGTAGTATTATGATATTGTGATCCAGTGGGAGAGACATTGGAGAGATTGATGACTGAGTGAGGCCGAGCGCCTGATTATGAGTGATAGTATGGGATCGGGCTGCGTGCCGCAGCATATTATACTGATTATATTATGGGATCGGGCTGCGCGCCGCAACATATTATACTGATTATATTATGGGATCGGGCTGCACGCCGCAGCATGTTATACTGATTATATTATGGGATCGGGCTGCACGCCACAACAGGTTATATTGATTGTGCCATGATTGGCTTGATATAGAGCTTAGGCTGAAGGATCCCCTCCGGAGTCTGCACACCCCCAGTGAGCACGGTTGATATTATTGAGGGATGGATCTTCCCTGGACATGGATCTTGTCTAAAGCATTATATACATGGTGATGGATCTTCTCCACGGGCTAGATTGGCCTTACTCGGTACTGGGTGACTGATGATAAGTTGATATGTATATTTCGGGATGGATCTTCCCTGGGCCGGATTGTCCATATACAGTACCGAGTGATTGGGCATGATGAGTGGAATGTGTGAAAAAGTGAGATTGATTACTCTGAGAGTGTGAGTACGTGAGTTCATCTCTGAGATACATTGCATTGAGATACACACATGACATACATGCATAGAGATGTATTTTTCTCATGCTGTACGGTATCACATCATTCATGATTTCTCACACATATTGACAGATGGGCATAGTGATGCATTTGTTTTACACTGGTGTGACGCCCCGAACCTGGGGGCGAGACCGGCACCCGGTGCCTTACCTATCCTTGTGTACCAACTTGCGACTCAGGGACTCTGAACATATAATTTCATACTTTGGCCATAGGCCACATTGCAAGACAATTGAATGCTGACTAAACATTAATATAAAGATGGGCCGACAAGGCCGTCATAACTACTATGGCTGGCAAACCAACAAAATATACATAAAAGGCCTACAAGCCCAACATACTGCACTAACTGACATGTTATGTCTACAAGCCTCTACTGATGGATATACTATGATCGGAACAGGGCCCCGACCTACTCATAACATATATATATACAAGATGTACATAAAGCTCTAGACCCGGCAACTCCAAAGGGCATGGAGCTTACCGATCAAGCTGAACTCGGGAAACACCTAATGAGGAGGTCTACCCGTCTGCCTGTCTGAACCTGCACGCATGAAATACAGCACCCCCAGAAAAGGGACGTCAGTACAAAATAATGTACCGAGTATGTAAGGCAATATACTGAAAGCCGAAACTGAACTGATAATATAATAGCTGAAAGTAACTGGGAGTCAAAGATAATCTGAAGATATGCTTGCATGTTAATACTGACTCAACTCTCTCAATATAGTAAGTAAAATAGATGTCTGGCTTTATAAGGCTCAGTATACGTATATATCTGCTCTGCCATAGTAGGCTCGCTCATAGGCGCTCAGCCATACTAGGCTCTGTATCTCGGCCAACTGGGCTCGCTCATAGGCGCTCGGCCACAGTAGGCTCGGTATATAACTTATCATCTGATAAGAGATTGCCCAATAGGGGCCTGCCCATCGATTATAGCTCGATGGTAATGAAAATACTGTAATACTGCATATATAAGCTCTCTGCTCTCTTGACTAGAACAAGACAATACTAAATTGAATATGAAGTCCCGATAAGGAGAATATTGTAACTTACGAGACTAGGAAAATATACATAAATTCCGGAATATGAATTTCTCTTTATGTATCGTTATCAAACGCATGTAATTACGTAATCATACCAAAATGAAGGAAGGGCTTAGCCTTAACATACCTGGAGTAGGAAAAAATCCGTACGATATTCTTGAGAAAGGTTGCACCGTAATCCCTTAGAATCGCAAAATCTCACATTGCTTAAGATGCTAAGAAATCTGGTTGAATTGCCATGAAATCATGTTGAATTTGTTGAAGATGCTAAAGTTCTCATGTTACCAGGATAGAGAAAGCTTATAAGTGAGTTGAATTTTGAAGATTAACATTACTCTTGAATGACTTCTTAAGTTTTAAGATGTCTTATGATGTGGGCCCCACTTTTGGAATGATTTGGCCACCAAATTCCTTAATGTGACACCTATTTTAAATGACTAAAGATTCATTGCTTGAGCTGCCACGTTAGGCACCTCAAGCTTATCCAAAATTTTCTTTAATTAACCACTAATCTCTTGATTAACTTAATAATTTCTCACTAACCAATAATTAACCAATTACCCACATAATTAAGAATTATCTCAAATTACTTATAATACCACTCACTTTTAACATACTTTATACACCTTACTATCATGGTTATGTGGTACCTTGTATGGCACTAGTCCATAAATACCGGGTATTATATCTTGGACCGTATTTTATCCCCAAATTGCCAAACTTCGACGGAACTCATTTTATTCGATTCGCTTAGCCTCTCACCTTCACGAATTTACTTATCACTTGTTTTGAAATACCATAAAGGCTTATAACCTCAAAATAATCCCATTCCAGAGCGTTCGTCGATTAACTTACGATGAAACTTCAACGTACGAAAACACGGGATATAACATCTCATTTTCGAGCATATATCGATTTACTTATGGCATACTTTTATGTATAAAAACGTGGGCTGTAACAACTGGTTATCTGGAAAGAAAATGAAACATCTTATTTATTATGGAAAGGATTTTGGAAAAATTATTGTTTTCAAACTTATTCATATTTTTGGCAACTCCGGTAAATGATTTGGGTTTTCATTGATGTACTTGAAAGGCAGAACTATTTTCAGAATCATGGTTTTTGTTGAACATTTGATTGTTGAGTTACTTCTGGTATTACTAGATTTATGTTGTTATAAACTATTGTTGGTTATTGAAGTGGGAACCCAACCTTGGTACAAGCTCATCACTACTTTCAACCTAAGGTTAGGTTTGTTACTTGTTGAGTACATGGGGTCAGTTGTACTTATACTACACTTCTGCACCTTGCGTGCAGATGTTGGCTGTTGATGTTGCTGTGTTCGATGGGAGCTGGATTGAAGATGTACCTGCGTCCCGGTTGTAGCTGCCTCTTTTTTGTGGTAGCCTTAGATCTATAAAACTCTGTTTATGTACTTTTCAAACAGACTATGTATTTATTTTATTTCTGCTTTGTAAACTCCATTCTTAGAAGCTCATGATTTGTACTACCAGTTCTTGGGAAACGTATAAGATTCAGATAATTTCTTTACTTAATTGCTTATTTAATTGTTATTGGAACTGGTTAGTGGTTAACTGGATTACCTAGCGGGTTAGGTTAGGTTCCATCACGACTAGTTGGATTTTAGGTCGTGACAAGGTGGTATCAGAGCTCTAGGTTCATAGGTTCTACAAGTCATGAGCAAGTGTCTAGTAGAGTCTTGCGGATCGGTATTATGACGTCCATACCTATCTTCAAGAGGCTACAGGACATTTAGGATATACTTTCCATCTTTTTTTCCTTATCGTGCAGCATTGATTCAGCTTGAAGCGTAACTCTTTGAATTCCTTCCACGCATTCGTATGCACACATGAGCATGCAGTATCGGCTGTGCATCGCCGGCTTGTGATTTTATGAACGAGGTTCGAGATGTGTATTCTGTGTTTTGGTGATGGACCAGTCTGGAGGACTTGAGGCCATGGTTAGACCGCAGCTTGAGCTCGGTAGCTTCAGTGGTAACTTATAAATTTGGACTCATATGCCCGGTAATGTCCTTATGAGAAGAATTTATGGCTCAATGAGCGGTGAAATGGCTATGTGGTGAGTATGATGTGACTGCGAGATGTGTTCGGATCATTCGAATGTGACGAGAAGAGTTTACCTGAGAGGTAGTAAGGAATATGGGGTGTTTGATTTCTGTCTTGATTTGACATATGGTCTTGAGTTATGGGTGTGTTGAAGGATCTCTCATGTTGTTTAGTTGTGGAGTAAAGTAGATTCTCATATCTTGTTGATGAGTTCAGAATCAAGAAGATTAAGTGATTGCGTAGTAGTCGTGACTGTGGAAGGGTATAGAGAGATGCCAGTTTGAGGAAGAGCAGGTAGGTTATCTCCTGCGAGGTGTCCTGAGGTTGTGTGGTCCTTATGATGTTTTTTAGAGAGTTCTCTTTTACCAGTGAATGATATATGTTGCAATTTGAGTTTGGATCACTTGTGGAAGTTGGCTTGACTATTACAAGGGTGAATGCGAGATTTGCAGATAATGTGAAGTATTAGATGGTTTGCGTTACAAGAGCTCAGGAAGGATTTGGTTGAATCTCACTGTGGTATTATGGCAGTAATAGAGTATGGGCATTGTGAGTTATGTGTTTTGATCTATGTCTTTGAGCCAAGTGGGGGAGTCTGCTATCGACAAGTTGACTGCACGATTATGTGTTGTATTGGTTTCGGTTCAAGGTATACTGGTGAATCAGCTATGACTACAGGGGTTGAGATTGAGGATGACTCGAGTAAGGGAATTTCTGGATACAGGTTGTATTACACTTTATGAGTATGTGGGAATCATAAAATAATTGAGTGGCTATTAACGAAGGATGTAGGGTACATGAAGTAGGAATTTGCTCGATTGCTTTGGAGTGTGGACTACTATCTTGGGTGTTGTTGTACTTATGGGGCACAAGTCATTCGGTCCGTTTGGTCGGTTCAATTTAGATTTGAGTAGAGTGGATGATTCTTGAGAATGGTCCTAATAGATTCAAGATTTATATGTGGCGATTTGGAATTTTCAAGATTTATATATGGCTAGAAACTGGGAGTTGCATTGGATGGTTTCGAGACTTGTGGAATTTTATATCATTGTGGATTGTGCATTTCAGTATCAAGAAGGTGAAGGAAACAGTTCTAGGTTCACATAAGGTCTCTTTAGAGTGGGTGTCTCGGTTGTGGTGCCTTGGGGTGCTTGAGAGGGGAGTCAGCGGCTTATGGGCCTTAGGGAGTTGTAGTTTTATACTAGGGTCTCTTGTGTGGTGAACTTTGGTTAGGGATCGTGGTGTTCTAGCAAGGAGAAGTATTAATTTGAAGTCAATTTGGAAAGGACTTGGAGAAATAGGACAACTTGGTAGTAGGTTGGGTTAGTACAGTAATGGATATAATCAGTTCTTTGGGTACTTATGATGTGGCTAGTCTCCACAGTTGTTTCATGGCAATGCTCCTGGCTTTTGGCGACCTGCGTGGCTGGGTTGAGTTAGAGAGTTTCGGTTCTGATAGCTTGGTTGTGTGCAAATGGGTTTCGAAGAGTTCTTGATGGTTTTTACCACGATTTGAGGAGTATATTTCCTACCGGCGTGAGGCATATGTTGCGTATTGGGATTTTATCCGGGATGAGATCAAATGGAAGGTTTATGACTGATCGGGTATGTATTCTGCTTTTGACTCAGAGTTGATTAAGAGATTCTTGTACTCTTCACAGGATGGCATGGTATTTGCGGTGTTGTGTGGGATTGAGATTTGCATGAGCGAGGTCACAATTCAGTTTTGAAGGGAATGTCATAAAATACTTAGGCAGCATGGACTGTTTCAGATGACTGGGTAAATGATATTACTATTTGGTATGGCTTGATGAGAGTGTACATTTCATAAGGGGCAATGCGTTTCGATTTATGGATACCTCATTGGTATTGCGGCACTCTCCTGGTCAATCGAATACTGATATTCAAATTTTGCTATGTGGCACGAAAGAATTTTAGAAGTATTTCTCGTGGGATGATCGTGTATGAGAGATGTGTTAGACATTCTGGCGGTGGAGATAGGATCAGACATGGTGATTCGTGTGTTTTATGGATTTGGAGGCTGGGAGTTCTCAGGAGCAGATTGTTTCATGGTTGTGGACTATGAGGTTGTGGCCGAAGCTAGCCAGATGATAGTATATGTTATGATTTAGTCATTATGGATTTTCGAAGGGTTATTTATCCATTTGGGGTGACTAGATTCGATTTAGGGGTCCATTGGTAGGCCCAATTAGGATGTGTATTCTACACCGAGCCGAAATAGTTGGCTCCGTACTACTATTGTTGAGGGATATGCCATTCGGTTATTGTTGAGCTTATTCGTGTTCTGAGATGATCTGTGAGTTACTCTTATATGCTACGAGGAGTTGTGATTCGTTGGTTATATACACATATGTTGCGGTTCTATTGGGGCCTTAAAGCGGAATTTGAGCGAGATGAGTAATTGGGTATTGCATGGTTGGTGGCGTATGGGTTATGTTCTTTCGGGTTTTGGCATTATGTCATCTGCTTCTCCGTGGTTATGGAAATGCACTTTGAGTACTTGATGTTGGATTGCGCGTGGTTATTGATTTTGAGCATGGTGGCTGAGGTATTTCATATGGATCAGTGTTTGGATAGGGTCGCGCATTGCGAAAGAGTTATATTGAGATATGATCCTTGGTGTTAGATTCGTGTGTTATGGTTCTATGGTGTGTGATGGGTTCTTAGCATTTGGTTGGGGTGGTACCCGTCGATCTTGCGGGATGGTTCTCTTGTTTGAGTCATTTTCGTGATTGAGTACATTTGGAATGTTGCTTATTGGTGCACGGATTGCACGAGTTGGGGCTTTAGATTGTATGGGTGTGTCATGTCACTAGAGTGGTCGTGTTGGATAAGATGAGGTCATTGGACCTAGGATGGATACTATCGGATTTGATTACAGCATGTTTGGAAGGATAATATCGAAAGTCAGCTTAGAATTGGCTATAGTTCTTGTCGAATAAGAGAGAGTTCCATGACTGGTTGATCTGATGAATGGTTATGAGTTCTGCATGTTTCTTTCATCATCGGCAGTGTACGAAGGTGTTTGAGTGAGGCTTTGTTTGATATGAGGTCTATTACCGGTATTGGGTTGTTTTGAGCAGCTACTGTGATTTGAAATTTATGCTATGAGTATTTGAGTTATGTGGTACATCATGTGATTACATCTTAGGTTATAGATATGGCTTGCTACAGCTTGTTCAGACTTATACAGTGTGTAAATACGAGATTCTGATCTTATAGAAATTGTGGATGTTGGAAAATTAGATTCTAAGATTTATGGGCTAGGTTGAATTAAGAACTATAGTTATGCTGTGTTGTTGGGCCTATATGGGATAGGGTGACGTGAGATCACCCCCGGGTATGTGCATGGTAAGGTTACACGATGATTTGATGGCTTAGGGAACAACTCTTGGCACGTTCGAGGACGAACGCATGTTTCAGTAGGGGAGGATGTAACGAACCGACCGGTTGTTTTGAGCATTTACACTTCGCTCGGTTGTTTGAGGGCATGAGTAGCTCAGTATGATGTATTTTGACTTGTGTGAATCGTCGGTTTTGACTTTTAGGTTATTCGGAATCGAATTGGAAGAAAGAATTTCATTGTTGAAGTTTTAAATTGGGAGAGTTGACCAAGTTTGACTTTTTAGCATTTTGACCGGGAGTGGACTTTTTAATATCGGGGTCGGATTCCGATTCCGGAAGTTGGAGCAAGTCCGTAATGTCTAATGTGACTTGTGTGAAATATTTGAGGTCAATCGGACGTGATTTGATAGGTTTCGGCGTCGTTTGTAGAATTTGGAAATTTTGAAGTTTCTTAGGCTTGAATTCACATGTAATTCATGTTTTCGATGTTGTTGGAGGTGATTTGAAGATTCGATTAAGTTCGTATGATGTTATTAGACTTGTTGGTATGTTTGATTGAGGTCCCGGGGGGCTCGGGTTGATTCGGGGTGGTTAACGGACTTGGAATGTGATTTGAGAAATTCCTGAAGTCTGAGAGCTGCTGGTGTGACCGCCCCCGCAGAGAGGGGACCGCAGATGCGATGCCGCAGGTGCGGCAGGTTGAGCGCAAGTGCGGAAAGGGTGGAGACCAACATGGGTCGCAGGTATGATGGTTTCTCCGCACCTGCGATAGTGCAGATGCAGACAATGGGTCGCAGGAGCAGAGGCAGGCAGAGTTAGTCATTTTCGCAGGTGCGCCCAGATTTTTCACACCAGCAGGCGCGCAGGTACAAGCCCAGGCTCCGCAGGTACAGAAGTGCCTGGGTAGAACTTATATCAGCGGGGTCCGAGATTTTTTGCTTCATTTCATCATTTTGAGCTCGGATTTTAGAGATTGTGAGAGGGCTTTTCAAGTGGAATTCTTGAGGTAAGTTCCTTGTCTTCATTTTTCTTCAATAATTATGTTTCCCCACTGATTGCCCCCAAAGATGGTGTGGTTTTGAGGTGTAAATTGGGGATTTGAGGCTAGGCATTTGGAGAGTTGGTTTTGAGGATTTGAATGACAAATTGGTGTCGGAGTTTGATGAATTTGGTGTGGTTGGGTTCGTGAGGGAATGATCTTTCAAATTTTGTGACTTTTGTTGGATTTCGAGACGTGGGCCCAGGGGCCGGGTTTGGGCCGATTTGGGATTTTGGCTATAATTTGTATTTTCTTGTGGAATTAATTCCTTTAGCCTATATTGATTGTATTTAACTGCTTGCGGCTAGATTCGGGATGTTTGAACATAGCTTTGAGTTATTTTTGGTTAGTTTTGAGCCGTTCGGAGGTCGAAACGCGCGTGATGGAATCTTTGGAGCATCGCTTGGCTAGGTCGGCATTGGTATTGGCTTGTTCGAGTTAAGTAACTCTTCTAATCTTGGAGCTGAGGGTATGAACCCTGACTATATGTCTTATGTGATTGGTGTTGAGGTGACGCACATGCTAGGTGGCGGGCGTGTGGGCGTGCACCGTGTGAACTGTGACTCCTTTAGTTCTGTGGTACTGTGTAATTTCCTGAACCTATCTGAAATCATGAAATCTCTACGTACTAGAGTTATCGAGTTGTGATCCATGTTAGAAGCCATGTCTAGGCTACATGCTTATTCCGTTGGGACCCATTGAGGTCATTTCTTGTTACACCCTATATTTTCGTACGTAAAAATGCGTCGTAAGCAAACTAATGTAGGACCAAAAATGAGATAATATTTAAAAGTATATAAAGTAAGTTAATCATATTACCTCTGAGGTTACAAATATTGAAGATCATGAACAACAAGTACAAAGAGGGTTGGACAGTTCAGAAGCTAAAGCAATTAAATAAAACAATGTTTCATCGAAAGTCGACAAGTTGGGAATGTTATAACATGTACCTTTGGGGTGAGACTAGGGTGATTAACATGATAAGGAGATTATGTTATGATTTATATTAGTCGTATGACATCCGTGTGTTATGTTTTAATGTCAAGCGAGTTGTGGAACAAAAGTCGATGAAAGTCATCACAAGTTACACTCATAAGTTTTACTGAAATTTTGGGTCAAATGTAACTGCGATTTTCTCCCAATATACTTAGAGTTATGGGGTGTTCCACCCATCAAATTAAAGATCTATGAGTCTATTTTCCAACTCATTAAACCGTTTGTCAATACGACATTGGAGTAGAAAGATATGGGCATTTGTGCGATACTGCGCAAGCTGCTAGGTGACAAGTAGGTGTGTCACCTACTTGCTTAAATGAAAGCCCAAAAATGGGCCATTTCGGGTCGTCCAAAGAGGCCTTTTAAGGGCCTATTTTCTTCATATATTAGACTTAAAATATAGCATAATAACCAGACATAAGCTCTGCAAAGAATCCTCCCAAAAATTTCCCACAAACCCTAATTGATTTTCTCTCCCTTTCAAGTTCTAATTGGAGGTAAAACCTAGAGTTTGAAGAACCAAGATAAGAGCTGAGTTATCCAACAAATAAGGTGAGTTTACTGCTCTCTTTCATCCAATTTTTCTTCTGTAAATTCATGGTAAGTCGTTCTATACTTGTAAGAACTCACGGGACGGTGATCGGAAGCCGTGAGTTCGAGTTATTCACTTGTAGCGGACTGTTTTGTGGACTGTTTTGTGTTGCTGTTGGGCTGCGTGTTTTACTACTATTTTGTGGAGTTTTGGAGGAGGAAGGGGGTTTATAAACACCATATAAATGTAGGGTGGTTGGCTGGTCATTCGTCATAACATTTTCGGGTCATTTGACACTACTACTGTGGTCGTTTTGTGTACGAAGAGATTGGGGTGTGTTGGGCTGTTTGGTAGTATTTGATGGTGTATATAGGGCTGGAAAATGATGTATACATGTTGTTATTGTTCTGTTCTTGTATTGTTGGTGTTATCTTGAATTTGGAGGAAGTAAGGATTATAGGGGAGATGCTGCCCGTTTTAATACAAAATAAGTTTGTCGTTCGTTGTGTGATAGTTGTACCTTTCGTAACTTAACGATAGTATTATTATCGTTCTTGTAGATTAAGGTGCAAAGAGGTGAGTTCAACTTGGTGATTGGAAAGATTGTGATAAGGTATGTTAAGGCTAAGCCTTCCTTCATTTTGGCATGATCTCGTAGCTACATGTGTTAGTAATGAGACAAAAAGAGAAGTTCATATTCATGAATTTATTCACACTATTCTAGTCTCATAAGTTACAATATTATTCCTTATCGAGACTCTATATTCAATTTTAGTATTGTCTTCTTCCAGTCAAGAGAGCAGCAAGCCTATATATACAGTATTACAGTATTTTCATTACCATCGAGCTATAATCGATGGGCAGGCCCCTATTGGGCAACCTCTGATCAGATGGAAAGTTATATACCGAGCCTACTGTGGCCGAGCGCCTATGAGCGAGCCCAGCATGGTCGAGATACATAGCCTAGTATGGTCGAGTGCCTATGAGCGAGCCTACTATGGCAGAGCAGTTATATATACCGAACCTTATAAGGCCGTACAATTATTTTACTTACTATATTGAAGGAGTTGAGTCAGTATCAGCAGGTAAGTATATCTCCAGATCATCTTTGACTCCCAGTTACTTCCGAGTTCAGCCTGATCGGTAAGCTCCACGTCTTTCGGAGTTGCCAGGTCTAGAGTGTTGTGTACATCTTATGTATATCTGTATATATGTTATGGGTAGGTCGGGGCCCTGTTCCGATCATAGTACATCTATCAGTAGAGGCTTGTAGACATATCCTGTTGGTTAGTGCAGTATGTTGGGTTTGTAGGCCTGGTATGTATAATTTGGTGGTTTGTCAGCTGTAGTAGCTATGACGGCCTTTTCAGCCTAGCTTTATATTGATGTTTAGTTAGCGCTAGTTTCCATTCAATTTTATATTTTGCTTCGCAAATTGTCTTGCAAGGTGGCCCCATGGCCAAAGTATGACATTATGTGTTCAGAGTCCCTTAGTCGCAATTTGGTACGCCAGGTTAGGTGAGGCACCGGGTGCTTGTCTCGCTCCTAGGTTCGGGGCGTGACAAACTTGGTATCAGAGCAGTTCTGTCCTAGGAAGTCTACAAGCCGTGTCTAGTAGGGTCTTGTTTATAGATGTGTTGTGCACCACATTATATAAGCAGGGAACTACAGGGCATTTAGGAGTTGGTTACCCTTCTTTGAAATCTAAATCGTGCTATAGAACTGAGTTATAGGAAATTTGAATTAAACTTATGTGTTGGTGTTTGCATGCACAGATGACGGTGACTAGGAAGACTACGGCTAGCCAGAGGAGAGATACAGCAGTAGGTGAGGGGACCAGCAGGGTACCCCCAGTAGATGGGGCCCAGTCTGAGGCTCAAGGTGAGACCCCTACTCAGCCATTACCGGCTCCTCCACCAACTACGGAGATTCCTAGGGAAACCGCACATCCAGTTCCCCCTCCACTTCCATCAGATCGGGACTTAAGGAGTGCGGTGCATTTGTTGACACAGTTGGTAGCTACCCAGCAACAGGCTAGGGCATCAGCTAGTGCAGGAACTTCTGAGGGGTCTGGGAGTTCAAGGGTCCGAGAGTTTATTGCTTTGAGTCCCCCAGAGTTCACGGGGACAGATCAGAGGGAGGACCCACAGGATTTCATAGATCAGCTTCACAGGATCTTTCGTGTTATGCATGCCACGGAGAAAGAGGCAGTTGAGCTAGCAGCTTTTCGACTCCGAGATATAGCCATCCTTTGGTATGAGGGATGGGAGAGGTCCAGGGGACGTGATGCACCTCCAGCTATTTGGGGGAATTTTTCAGATGCCTTCCTTGACCAGTACTTACCACGGGAGATCCGACAGGCTCGAGTCGATCAGTTTCTAGCCCTCTAAGCAGGGTAATATGAGTGTTCGAGAGTATAGTCTCCGTTTTGACTCATTGGCCAGATATGCACCATCCATAGTTGCTACTATGCGGGACAGGATTCACAGGTTTATAGCAGGGTTAGCCCCAGAGTTAACCGAGGCATGTGCCACCGCTGCATTGCAGGATAGTATGGATATCTCCCGAATTCAGGCATTCGCCCAGAATATAGAAAGGGGTAGGCGTCGGCAGCAGGGTACAGAGAGGGCTGAGCAAGGGCAACGTAAGAGGATGAGATTTCCCAGGTCTCAGGAGCAATATCAGGGTAGTTATAGGACCTAGTACTTCGGACGGCCACCTAGGCCTCTGCCACCTCAGTTACAGGGTTACAGGTATGACCGCTATAATCAGTCAGGACCAGGTGAGAGCTCACGGGCGTCGGGTTTGCAGCGACAGCGAGGATCTGCGCAGACATGGTCATTTCCTCCACGGTGTGACATCTGTGGTAGAGGACACTTGGGCCAATGCCGAGCAGGTTCTGATGCTTGTTATACATGTGGGCGTCCAGGGCATATGATGCGAGATTGCCCAAATAGAGATTCGGGGGGAATGGCACAACCAGCGAGTTCAGCAACAGGATCATCTATGTCCGTGCATCCTTCAGGGCGCGAGTCTCAGTCTTCGGCTGGTAGAGGTCGGGGCAGAGGTAGAGGTTCCAGTTCAAGTGGTAATCAGAATCGTATCTATGCTTTAGCGGGTCGACAGGACCAGGAGTCTTCACCAGACGTTGTGACAGGTATATTAACCATTTGCTCTCACGATGCTTATGCTTTGATAGACCCAGGATCTACTTTATCGTATATTACCCCATTTGTCGCGAGGAAGTTTGGTATAGTGCCTGAAATACTAAGTGATCCTTTTGCGGTATCTACACCGGTCGGAGAATCGATTATTGCTAGACGGGTTTACCGAGGTTGTACGGTGACAATTTGTAGTCGTCAGACCTCAGCTGACCTAGTTGAGCTAGAGATGATGGATTTTGATGCTATCATGGGCATGGACTGGTTGGCAGCTTGCTATGCCACAGTTGATTGCCGAGCAAAGGCAGCCAGATTTCATTTTCCGGGTGAGCCAGTCCTTGAATGGGTAGGTAATACACCAACACCCAGAGGTAGGTTTATTTCCTATCTGAAGGCGAGGAAAATGATCGCAAAAGGGTGCATTTATCATATTGTGCGAGTTAGAGATGCAGATGCTGAGATACCTACACTTCAGTCTATTCCCGTAGTCAAAGAGTATGCAGATGTGTTTCTAGATGAGCTTCCAGGTATTCCTCCAGAGCGAGAGATTGATTTTAGCATCGATTTGCTTCCAGGAACTCAACCAATATCCGTCCCTCCGTATAGAATGGCACCTGGCGAATTGAAGGAGTTGAAGGAGCAGTTAAAAGATTTGCTGGAGAAAGGTTACATCAGGCCCAGTACCTCACCTTGGGGTGCACCAGTACTATTTGTGCGGAAGAAAGACGGCTCGCTGAGGATGTGTATCGATTATAGGCAGCTGAACAAGGTAACTATTAAGAATAAGTATCCACTTCCAAGGATCGATGACTTGTTTGATCAGTTGCAGGGGGCTAGATGCTTTTCAAAGATAGATTTGAGGTTGGGGTACCACCAGGTCAGAGTTCGGGAAAAAGATATTCCGAAGACAGCCTTCAGGACCCGATATGGCCACTTCGAGTTCCTTGTCATGTCCTTCGGGTTGACTAATGCACCCGCTGTATTTATGGACTTGATGAATAGCCTATTCCGTCCATTTTTAGATCTGTTCGTGATAGTATTTATTGATGATATTCTGGTTTATTCCCGTTCAGAGGATGAGCATGCGGACCACCTACGAGCGGTACTCCAAACCCTCCGTGATCGTAAGTTGTATGCTAAGTTTTCTAAATGTGAGTTCTGGTTGAAGTCTGTAGCATTCTTGGGGCATATTGTATCAGATGAAGGGATAAAGGTGGACACTCAGAAGATTGAGGCCGTGAAATATTGGCCTAGACCTACCACTCCGACAGAGGTTCGTAGCTTTCTAGGCTTAGCAGGATACTATCGGAGGTTCGTAGAGGGTTTTTCTTCCCTTTCGGCACCATTGACGAAGTTGACACAGAAAGAAACTAAGTTTCAATGGACAGAGGCTTGTGAGCGGAGTTTCCAAGAGCTTAAGAACAGGTTGACCTCAGCTCCAGTTCTAACACTTCCAGAGGGTCTAGAGGGTTATGCCGTGTATTGTGATGCATCAGGTGTCGGGTTAGGATGTGTCCTGATGCAACATGGGAAGGTAATTGCGTATGCTTCAAGGCAGCTGAGGAAGCACGAGAGGAATTATCCGACCCACGACCTCGAGTTAGCTGCGGTTGTCCATGCACTTAAGATATGGCGGCATTATTTATATGGTGTTCATGTTGATGTATTTACTGATCATAAAAGCCTGCAATATATCTTCAAGCAGAAAGAGTTGAATTTGCGACAGAGGGGATGGCTTGAGTTATTGAAAGATTACAATGTTAACATTCTCTACCATCCAGGGAAAGCTAATGTTGTAGCAGATGCATTAAATCACCGATCTATGGGTAGCTTAGCACATGTAGATCCCGAGAAAAGACAATTAGCTAGAGAGATTCATCAATTGTCTTCGTTGGGGGTTTGGTTAGTAGATTCTGAGGATGGTGGAGTTGTACTCCAAAACACTACAAAATCATCCCTCATAGCGGAAGTCAAGGAAAGGCAGTACGAGGACCCAGAGTTGGTCGAGCTGAGAGAGCGAGTTCCGCAGCAGAAGAAACCACTGTTAGAGCTAAAGGGAGATGGGGTTCTCAGATATAGGGGTCGTTTGTGTGTTCCAGATGTAGCAGGGCTACGAGACAGGATTATGTCAGAGGTACATTATTCATGGTATTCCATCCATCCTGGGTCGACGAAGATGTATCATGACATTAAGGATGTGTACTGGTGGAATGATATGAAGAAGAACATTGCTGAGTTTGTCGCCCAATGTACTAGTTGCCAGCAAGTGAAGATAGAGCACCAGAAGCCTGGAGGGCTAATGCAGACTATAGAGATCCCGACATGGAAATGGGAGGCGATAAACATGGACTTTATCACGGGTTTACCTCGTTCTAATCGTAAGTTCGATTCCATATGGGTGATAGTTGATAGGCTCACGAAATCAGCTCACTTCCTACCGGTCAGATCTACATATACAACAGAAGATTATGCAAAGTTATATATTAAGGAGATAGTGCGGCTACACGGAGTACCAGTTTCTATTATATCTGACCGTGGGGCTCAGTTTACAGCACATTTTTGGAGGTCATTTCAGAGAGGTCTAGGGACTCAGGTGAATCTCAGCACAGCTTTTCATCCACAGACTGATGGACAAGCCGAGTGCACAATTCAGACGCTCGAGGATATGTTACGAGTATGTGTGTTGGATTTTAAAAGAAGTTGGGATGAACATCTACCTCTTATCGAGTTTGCATATAATAACAGTTACCACTCCAGTATTCAGATGGCTCCGTACGAGGCTTTGTATGGGCGTAAGTGCAGATCTCCTATAGGGTGGTTTGATGTTGGGGAATCTGGGTTATATGGGCCAGACCTGGTTCAACAGGCCATAGAGAAAGTAAAGCTTATCCGGGAGCGACTGTTGACAGCTCAGAGTCGTCAGAAGTCATATTCTGACGTGCGGCGACGAGACTTAGAGTTCAGGATTAATGACTGGGTATTCTTAAAGGTATCACCTATGAAGGGCGTGATGAGGTTTGGCAAGAAAGGCAAGCTTAGCCCACGGTATATTGGGCCTTATAGGATCATTCGGAGAGTGGGCCAAGTAGCTTATGAGTTAGAGTTGCCCTCAGAATTGGAGTCTGTCCATCCGGTTTTTCACGTATCTATGCTACGGAAGTGCATTGGCGATCCTACCCGAGTGGTGCCCACGGATGATGTACAGATTACAGAGGACTTGTCATACGAGGAAATTCCAGTTGCCATCCTAGACCGACAAATCCGCAATCTACGAAATAAGGAGGTAGCTTCCGTAAAGGTTTTATGGAGGAGCAAGAATGTAGAAGAGATGACGTGGGAATCGGAGGAAGAAATGAAGTCTAAATACCCCCACCTATTTCAAACTGAAGATATGGTTCGAGATGGGACGCTACAACATAGCTCTATGTAGGCTAGCAGGTCATCAAGTAAGCTTTTATTTTTCACTTTCAATATTTATGATTTACGGTCGGTGAGGCAAATTGCTGCTATTTATAAAGATTGGCCATATGTGGCATGCATAGTATGTTTCTGGCTACGTGCAGGTTGGTTTTAACCTAGTGTACGAAGGATACTTTGGCAAAATTTTCCAAAGTCTCTAAGAGTAAACATTCGAGGACGAATGTTCCCAAGGGGGAGTGATGTTACACCCTATATTTTCGTACGTAAAAATGCGTCGTAAGCAAACTAATGTAGGACCAAAAATGAGATAATATTTAAAAGTATATAAAGTAAGTTAATCATGTTACCTCTGAGGTTACAAATATTGAAGATCATGAACAACAAGTACAAAGAGGGTTGGACAGTTCAGAAGCTAAAGCAATTAAATAAAATAATGTTTCGTCGAAAGTCGACAAGTTGGGAATGTTATAACATGTACCTTTGGGGTGAGACTAGGGTGATTAACATGATAAGGAGATTATGTTATGATTTATATTAGTCGTATGACATCCGTGTGTTATGTTTTAATGTCAAGCGAGTTGTGGAACAAAAGTCGATGAAAGTCATCACAAGTTACACTCATAAGTTTTACTGAAATTTTGGGTCAAATGTAACTGCAATTTTCTCCCAATATACTTAGAGTTATGGGGTGTTGCACCCATCAAATTAAAGATCTATGAGTCTATTTTCCAACTCATTAAACCGTTTGTCAATACGACATTGGAGTAGAAAGATATGGGCATTTGTGCGATACTGCGCAAGCTGCTAGGTGACAAGTAGGTGTGTCACCTACTTGCTTAAATGAAAGCCCAAAAATGGGCCATTTCGGGTCGTCCAAAGAGGCCTTTTAAGGGCCTATTTTCTTCATATATTAGACTTAAAATAGAGCATAATAACCAGACATAAGCTCTGCAAAGAATCCTCCCAAAAATTTCCCACAAACCCTAATTGATTTTCTCTCCCTTTCAAGTTCTAATTGGAGGTAAAACCTAGAGTTTGAAGAACCAAGATAAGAGCTGAGTTATCCAACAAATAAGGTGAGTTTACTGCTCTCTTTCATCCAATTTTTCTTCTGTAAATTCATGGTAAGTCGTTCTATACTTGTAAGAACTCACGGGACGGTGATCGGAAGCCGTGAGTTCGAGTTATTCACTTGTAGCGGACTGTTTTGTGGACTGTTTTGTGTTGCTGTTGGGCTGCGTGTTTTACTACTATTTTGTGGAGTTTTGGAGGAGGAAGGGGGTTTATAAACACCATATAAATGTAGGGTGGTTGGCTGGTCGTTCGTCATAACATTTTCGGGTCGTTTGACACTACTACGGTGGTCGTTTTGTGTACGAAGAGATTGGGGTGTGTTGGGCTGTTTGGTAGTATTTGATGGTGTATATAGGGCTGGAAAATGATGTATACATGTTGTTATTGTTCTGTTCTTGTATTGTTGGTGTTATCTTGAATTTGGAGGAAGTAAGGATTATAGGGGAGATGCTGCCCGTTTTAATACAAAATAAGTTTGTCGTTCGTTGTGCGATAGTTGTACCTTTCGTAACTTAACGATAGTATTATTATCGTTCTTGTAGATTAAGGTGCAAAGAGGTGAGTTCAACTTGGTGATTGGAAAGATTGTGATAAGGTATGTTAAGGCTAAGCCTTCCTTCATTTTGGCATGATCTCGTAGCTACATGTGTTAGTAATGAGACAAAAAGAGAAGTTCATATTCATGAATTTATTCACACTATTCTAGTCTCATAAGTTACAATATTATTCCTTATCGAGACTCTATATTCAATTTTAGTATTGTCTTCTTCCAGTCAAGAGAGCAGCAAGCCTATATATACAGTATTACAGTATTTTCATTACCATCGAGCTATAATCGATGGGCAGGCCCCTATTGGGCAACCTCTGATCAGATGGAAAGTTATATACCGAGCCTACTGTGGCCGAGCACCTATGAGCGAGCCCAGCATGGTCGAGATACATAGCCTAGTATGGTCGAGCGCCTATGAGCGAGCCTACTATGGCAGAGCAGTTATATATACCGAGCCTTATAAGGCCGTACAATTATTTTACTTACTATATTGAAGGAGTTGAGTCAGTATCAGCAGGTAAGTATATCTCCAGATCATCTTTGACTCCCAGTTACTTCCAGTTATTATATTATCAGTTCAGTTTCGATTTTCAGTTATGTTATTGCCTTACATACTCGGTACATTATTTCGTACTGACGTCCCTTTTCCGGGGACGCTGCATTTCATGCATGCAGGTTCAGATAGACAGACGAGTAGATCTCCTCAGTAGGTGTTTCCCGAGTTCAGCCTGATCGGTAAGCTCCACGCCTTTCGGAGTTGCCAGGTCTAGAGTATTGTGTACATCTTATGTATATCTGTATATATGTTATGGGTAGGTCGGGGCCCTGTTCCGATCATAGTACATCTATCAGTAGAGGCTTGTAGACATATCCTGTTGGTTAGTGCAGTATGTTGGATTTGTAGGCCTGGTATGTATAATTTGGTGGTTTGTCAGCTGTAGTAGCTATGACGGCCTTTTCAGCCTAGCTTTATATTGATGTTTAGTTAGCGCTAGTTTCCATTCAGTTTTATATTTTGCTTCGCAAATTGTCTTACAAGGTGGCCCCATGGCCAAAGTATGACATTATGTGTTCAGAGTCCCTTCGTCGCAATTTGTTACGCCAGGTTAGGTGAGGCACCAGGTGCTTGTCTCGCTCCTAGGTTCGGGGCGTGACATTTCTACTGTTGAGTTATTTGCTTTCATTGCATTACATACTCAGTCATACACATTCATATGCATATCATGTCTCAGTCTCTGTGTTTACTTATTGATGCATCATGTCATTGTTTCCAGGCTAGTATTATGACATTGTGAGCCCGTGGGAGAGAAACTGGAGAGATTAATGACTGAGTGAGGCCGAGCGCCTGATTATGAGTGATATTATGGGATCAGGCTGCACACCGCAAAATATTATACTGATTATATTATGGGATCGGGCTGCACGCCGCATCATGTTATACTGATTATATTATGGGATCGGGCTGCACGCCGCAGCAGGTTATATTGATTGTGCCATGATTGGCCTGATATAGCGCTTGGGTTGAAGGAGCCCCTCTGGAGTCTGCACACCCCCAGTGAGCGCGGTTTATATTATTGAGGGATGGATCTTCCCTGGACATGGATCTTGTTCGAAGCATTATATACCTGGAGATGGATCTTCTCCACGGGATGGATTGGCCCTACTCGGTCCTGGGTGACTGATGATCAGTTGATATGTATATTCTGGGATGGATCTTCCCTGGGTCGGATTGGCCATATACAGTACCGAGTGATTTGGCATGATGAGTGGAATGTGTGAGAAAGTGAGATTGAGTACTCTGAGAGTGTGAGTACGTGAGTTCATCTCTGAGATACATTGCATTGACATGCATAGAGATATATTTTCCTCATGCTGTACGGTATCACATCATTCTTGATTTCTCACACATGTTGACAGATGGGCATAGTGATGCATTTGTTTTACATTGGTTATCTGGAAAGAAAACGAAACATCTTATTTATTATGGAAAGGATTTTTGGAAAATTATTATTTTCAAACTTATTCATATTTTTGGCAACTCCGGTAAATGATTTGGGTTTTCATTGATGTACTTCAAAGGCAGAACTATTTTCAGAAATCATGTTTTTTGTTGAACATTTGATTGTTGAGTTACTTCTGGTATTACTTGATTTATGTTGTTATGAACTATTGTTATTTGTTGAAGTGGGAACCCGATCTTGGCACAAGCTCGTCACTACTTTCAACCTAAGGTTAGGTTTGTTACTTGTTGAGTACATGGGATCAGTTGTACTTATACTACACTTCTGCACCTTGCATGCCGATGTTGGCTACTGATGTTGCTATGTTCGATGGGAGCTGGATTGAAGATGCACCTGCGTCCCGGTTGTAGCTGCCTCTTTTTCGTGGTAGCCTTAGATCTATAAAACTCTGTTTATGTACTTTTCAAATAGACTATGTATTTATTTTATTTCCGCTTTGTAAACTCTATTCTTAGAAGCTCATGATTTGCACTACCAGTTCTTGGGGAACGTATAAGATTCAGATAATTTTTTTACTTAATTGCTTATTTAATTATTATTAGAATTGGTTAGTGGTTAACTGGCTTACCTAGCGGGTTGAGTTAGGTGTCATCACGACTAATTGGATTTTGGGTCGTGACAATAGGGTTCAATAACATGGTGACTCTGTTGGGGACTTCAGGTTCTAATCACAACGGACTTGATCAATTACTTAAGGGATTATATGTTCTCCAATATTGTAATTTCTATTTTTTTTGTATCACTTTCTTCAAGTCGTATATGTTGACGATCAATTTTGATCCTCGTTTTATTTATACTTACTGATTTCCAATAGATATGTTAAAGATATTTTCTAATTAATAAAACCTATTTTTGTAAAATTAAGTAATTAATGGTGTTAATTAGTAATTAAGTAAATATATAATTATAAATATATTACTCTTATTATTTTTGAAAATATTAAAATAACTCTCATATTCATTACATAAGTTTATAATTAATTTAATAAGGCTATTTTGTATTTTTGGTAAAAATAGCCCATTATTTCAAAACAAGCCCAAAATAGTGTACAAAATAGGAAAATAAGATATTTAATAATTAGTAGTGTATTTGATTATTATAACTCTTATTGAATTTTATTGAAATTAATTACGTTCATTTAAATTAATTTTTAAAAGGCTAAAGACCAAAAGGCTACCATTGCAATTGCACAATTAAAATACAATGTGGCTATTTGTTAAATCAATTTCAGCCCAAAAACACGAGCCCAAAGCATTTGACCCAGTCCAGGTCCACCTCTCCATTCCAACTTGGCAATCCTTGGAATCCTCTCCGAACCAATTAGAGTGGGCCACGTCATCTCTTCACATCACTCACAAAAGAAACATGATCGATCCAAGTCGTCCATCTTCTAGATCAACAACCCATGTTTTATCTCATTTTCCCTTTAATTTTAATACTCCATCAGACTTGATCTCAACCATCCAAATCCAACAATCCAACGGCTATCATATTATCCCGTTTTAATTATTTAATACCCAAATTACTAGGTTCATTGTTCACGAGATCCAACGGCCCAGATCCTATCTCCCCGTTTAAACCTAGAGACCCAACCCAACTATCCCCAAACCCTAATCATTCTTCTCTCGAAACCCCTTTCCCCTTCCTCTATCATTTCTCTCAACTCACCAGTCCAATCAGTCAAAAAACCTTGCACAAATTAGTGCAAGGTCACGAATCAAACCACAAAATCATTCTTATTGTCACCTAAACCCGTTAATCCTGATGTTTCTTTACTTCATCGTTGAGATTAAAAATTCACAAATCCAAAACCCTAACCCAAAAGTGATACTTCAGACCGTCTGATTTTCTTCTTCGTTCTTTCAAATCGAGCATGAATTGGTATCCAACTTGTCCCTGTACTATGAATCCTCCTATTTTCTTTCTGGTTCACCGATTATATTTAAAATCCCTAATCTTGAAGTCATAGACCAAAGAGTGAAACCTCAAACCATCTGAGCTCTTTTATGTTCTTTCAAATCTAAGCATATGAGAACCCTCTTCAGAACTTTATCATGAAGATTCTGTACCTAGAGGTCAAACATAGTGACCTCTGTGTTTTTAAGCTTTCTCCGATGGGTCATTGCCATCAACGGTCGACTCACTCCACTCCAGTACTCAGGTAAATCTCTCCATGATTTTCCCCTCTGATTTCTTTGATTTTTACTCGTTTGCTTACATCATCAACTCTTCGTCACTCTCCACTACTATTTGAATACTGTTGAACCCTATGGGCATTGAATGCCACTATAAATTGGATCCTTCAATGCTCTCACCTAAGACAACCTAACACATGAATATCACCTAACAAGCAGAAGTATTGACCTTACTAGAATATCATTTACTGCACTTAAGATTTGAGTAGCAAAATCAAGCTAGGGTTTCTAACTAGCTCTTGATTTCTTTCTGATTTTGAGCTTTACACTTGTCTGAGTTTTAGTTCCCGATTCTTAACAGCTAAGAAAGATTCTCGTTTGGTTTACTGCCCAAAATAAGGTCAGTGAGCCTCGACCTCTCTTCTTTTTTAATCATCTAATTGAAATCATGTTTGTTCTGTTGTTTCTTATTAATTGACTCTGTTTCTTGTGTGTCAATAGTTAATTATCTTTATTTGTTTGTCATTAGTTCATAACTGATCACTAAACTCTAGAGTTACAAGCTTCTCTAATAATCTGAAATCAGAATCATGTACTGATTAATTATATCCTTGCAATTTTAATAAAC
The DNA here is from genome assembly GCF_000390325.3 of Nicotiana tomentosiformis. Taxonomy (NCBI): domain Eukaryota; kingdom Viridiplantae; phylum Streptophyta; class Magnoliopsida; order Solanales; family Solanaceae; genus Nicotiana; species Nicotiana tomentosiformis. The sequence continues at coordinate 44,626,363 of NC_090822.1, forward strand.
ATATCTTTTGGTGGTTTCTATATTGTTAAGCTTCTATGATTAACAGAAACTTCAAATGATTCTATGTACTCCATACTTCCCTGATGTACTACTGTGACTCTTATGTATGCTACACTAATTTGTCTTAATGTTGTTTGCATTTGGACTGATTCGCCTGATAAACTAGCTTAAGTGAATATGAATCTTTAAGAAAAAAAATAGGGTTGCAACTCCTAGCTTGGGTATATCACACTCACATCATTTGAATGATTTCCTTTCTAACATGCTTCTCTGATTCTGTTAAACCTCATGACTGTGTAATCATGTCTTGACCTTACTATATAAACTGTCACGACCCAAAATTTCCCGCCGACGGGACCGTGATGGCGCCTAACATTTCACTTGCCAGGCAAGCCAACATTAGAGAATCATTAAACCAATTCCTTATTTTCATTCATTAAGTAACAATAATTAACTAAAATAAAATATAATAAGTGCGGAATATCATAAAAACTGTATTAATTACTACCACCCGGATCTGGAGTCACAATTCACGAGCATTTTAGAATTTACTACAAGTAATAGTCTGAAAGAAATACATCTGTCTGAATAAAGGAAACAGTAGAACAGAAATGATAGACGGGGACTTCAAGGTCTGTGGACGCCGACAGATCTACCTTGAGTCTCTGGATAGTGGACCAATAGCAAAATCTCGATCAACCAGAGCCAGTATCAAAATTCGCACAGAAAGTGCAGAGTGCAGCATCAGTACAACCGACCCCATGTACTGGTAAGTGTCGAGCCTAACCTCGACAAAGTAGTGACGAGGCTAAGGCAAGGCACCTACAATCAACCTGTACAATTTAACAGTGTATACGCAAATAACAGGAATGAAGAACTAAACAGGAAATGTCGGGAGGGGAAAACATACTGAGGGGAATACAAGATAAAGAACTACAACAGAATGATCACTGGAGCAGTCAATATACTATGAATCAACATGAATAGTGAATACAGAAAGGAAAAATGCACGGCATCACCCTTCGTGCTTTTACTCTCATATCATGGCACGACATCACCCTTCGTGCATTAACACTCACAATATGGCACGACATTACCCTTCGTGCATTAATACTCACAATATGGCACGACATCACCCTTCGTGCATTAACACTCACCATATGGCACGGCATCACCCTTCGTGCATTAATACTCTCCCTTACCATAATGCAATGCATAAATAACAACAGGGAGATAGAATAACAAGTACAAACCGCACTTCAACATTTGGTTCCATAATATTAATCTCAACTTGAAATAAAAACTCAGTTATCACCAGAAAATCCGTAAACATAATAAGAACGATAATTTGGATAACACTAGTATAACATGTAGCAATTTGGCATAGGAATGAGGCAATATCAGAAAAACAGAGAAACATGGAAAAACAGGTAAATTGGCGGCGCATAGGTACTCGTCAAATCACATATACGCCGCTCTCATAAATTTTATTTAGCAATTAATCTAAGGTTCCTAATTCCCTCAAGTCAGGGTTAGACACAACACTTACCTCGCTCCGAAGGCCACTTAATCCTCAATCACAACCTTTCCTTTGGAATTCACCTCCAAACCACTCGTATCTATTCAAAAATGACTCAATAATATCAAATGTTGCTAAAGGAATAAATTATATTGCATAAATTAAATTTCTCAAATTTTCCTCCAAAAAGTAGAAAAATCGACCCCGGGCCCGCTTGGTTAAAACCCGAGGTTCGGACCAAAATCCTTTAACCCATTCACCCCCGAGCCCGAATATGTAATTAGTTTTGGAATCCGACCTCAAATTGAGGTCTAAATCCCCAAATTCCCGAAATCCCTATTTTATACCCTAACCCCTAATTCTACCATAAAAACTCTAGGTTTTTGGTTGATAATTCAAGGAATGTAATAGGTAATTGAAAGAAAATGGTTTAGAATCACTTACCAACACTTTGGGGAAGAAAATAACTCTTGAAAATCGCCTCTACCCATTTGGTTCTTGAAAAATGTTGAAGCAATGGCTTAAACCCGTGTTTGATTCTGTTTTATGCACTGGGCGATAGTATGCATCGCGTTTGCGAGGTCACTGTCGTGTTCGCGAAGGGTACTGGCTACCAAGCCTTCGTGTTCGCGAGACGTTGCTCGCATTCGCAATGGTTACGCTCCCCTGGCCTTCGCGTTCGCGAGACATTGCTCGCGTTCGCGATGAACGAATGACCAATCCTTGCCCAGGTCCCCAAGTGCTTCGCGTTCACGATGAGCAGATCGCGTTCGCAAAAGGAAAATCCCCCATCACTTCTCATTTGCGAGCAGGCCTTCACGTTTGCGAAGAAGGATTCTCAACCTCACCGGATTACTCTTCGCGTTCGCGAGAGTACCTTCACAAACGTGAAGAAAGACATACCAGAACACAGATTCTGCAGAAAAACCAGATTTCCAAAGTCCAAAACATCCCGTGGCCTATCTGAAACTCACCCGAGCCCTCGGGGCTCAAAACCAAACATGCACACAAGTCTAAAAACATCATACGAATTTGCTCGCGCGATCAAATCGCCAAAATAACACCTAGAACTCTAAATTTAGCACCAATTCAAATGAAATTCTCAAGAACACTTTAAAATCCATAACTTCTCAACTGGACGTCTGAATCACGTCAAATCAACTCAGTTTCTCACCAAATTTCACATACATGTCTTAAATATCGTAATGAACCTGTACCGGGCTCCGGGACAAAAATACGGACCCGATACTAACAATGCCAAATATCAATCAATTCTTAAAAACAAATAATTTTCCAAACTTTTAATTTTCATCAAAAATTCATAACTCAAGCTAGGGACCTCCTTCATTCGATTCCGGGCATACGCCCAGGTCCCATAAGTCGATACGGACTCACCGGGACTGTCAAAGCACGGATCCGGGCCCGTTTATCAAAAATATTGACCGAAGTCAACTAAAATTAACTTTTAAGGCAAAAATTCTTATTTACATTAGTTTTCAACATAAAAGCTTTTCGGAAACCTGCCCGGATTGTGCACACAAATCGAGGAGGGTAAAAATGAGATTTTTAAGGCTTAAGAGCGCCGATTCGAGTTCTAAAACATAATATGACCTTTTGGATCATCACATTCTCCACCTCTAAAACAACCGTTCGTCCTTGAACGGACATAGAAAAATACCTAGACTGGTGAAAAGGTGGGGATATCTTCTCTGCATATCGGACTCGAACTCCTAAGTAGCTTCCTCAATAGGCTGACCTCTCCACTGCACTCAAACTGAAGGGTAACTCTTTGACCTCAACAAACGAACCTGCCGGTCTAGAATGGCCACCGGTTCCTCCTCGTAAGTCAAATCCCTGTCCAACTGGACAGAGCTGAAATCTAACATGTGGGACAAGTCACCATGATATTTCCGGAGCATAGACACATGGAATACCGGATGAACTGAGGATAACCCTGGAGGCAACGCAAGTCGATAAGCTACCTCCCCCACTCTCTCGAGGATCTCAAATGGCCCGATATACCTAGGGCTCAACTTGCCCTTCTTCCCAAATCTCATAACACCCTTCATGGGTGATACCCAAAGCAATATTCTTTCTCCAACCATGAATGCAATATCACGAACTTTACGGTCAGCATAACTCTTTTGCCTGGACTGAGCTGTACGAAGTCGATCCTGTATAATCTTGACCTTGTCCAAGGCCTCCTGAACTAAATCTGTACCCAATAACCGAGCCTCCCCCGGCTCGAAACACCCAACTGGAGACCTACACCGTCTACCATATAATGCCTCATAGGGAGCCATCTGAATGCTCGACTGCTAGCTGTTATTGTAGGCAAACTCCACTAACGGCAAAAACTAATCCCAAGAACCTCCAAAGTCAATAACACAGGCGCAGAGCATATCCTCCAAGATCTGAATAGTACGCTCAGACTGCCCATCTATCTGAGGATAAAATGCTGTGCTCAACTCAACCCGCGTACCCAACTCACACTGAACTGCCCTCCAAAAGTGCGAGGTAAACTGCGTACCTCGATCAGAAGTGATAGACATGGGCACACCGTGAAGATAGACGATCTCACGAATATAAATCTCTGCCAACCGCTCCGAGGAATAGGTAACTGCCACAGGAATGAAATAAGCTGACTTAGTCAACCTGTCCATAATGACCCAAACTGCATCAAACCTTCTCTGAGTCCATGGGAGTCCAACAACAAAGTCCATAGTGATACACTCCCACTTCTACTCGGGAATATCTAACCTCTGAAGTAAACCACCAGGTCTCTGATGCTCACACTTTACATGCTGGCAATTTAGGCACCGAGCTACATAGGCAACTATGTCCTTCTTCATTCGCCTCCACCAATAATGTTGCCTCAAGTCTTGATACATCTTGGCGGCGCCCGGATGAATAGAATATCAGGAACTGTGGGACTCCTCAAGGATTAACTCACGAAGTCCATCCACATTAGGAACACAAATACGACCCTGCATCCTCAAAAATCCGTCATCTCCAACAGTAACCTGCTTGGCATCACCGTGCCGCACTGTGTCTTTAAGGACAAGTAAATGAGGATCGTCATCTTGCCAATCTTTGATGCGTTCAGATAAAGAAGACCGAGCAACTGTACAAGCTAGAATACGGTTGGTCTCAGAAACATCTAACCTCACGAACTGGTTGGCCAAGGCCTGAACATCCAATCCAAGCGGTCTCTCACCGACTGGAATATATGCAAGGCTACCCATACTGACTGACTTTCTACTTAAAGCATCGGCCACCACATTGGCCTTCTCGGGATGATACAATATAGTGATATCATAGTTATTCAATAGCTCCAGCCATCTCCACTGACTCAAATTGAGTTCCTTCTCCTTGAACAAATACTGCAAGCTCCGATGATCAGTGAATACCTCACATGGCACGCCGTAAAGATAGTGCCTCCAAATCTTCAGCGTGTGAACAATGGCTGCCGGCTCTAGATCATGAACATGGTAATTCTTCTCATGAACCTTCAACTGCCGTGACGCATATACAATAACCTTGCCACCCTGCACCAATACCGCACCCAGACCAATACGAGATGCGTCATAATATACTGTATAAGATCCTGAACCTATGAGTAACACCAATACCGGTGCCTTAGTCAAAGCTGTCTTGAGCTTCTGAAAGCTCGCTTCACACTCGTCTGACCACCTGAACGGGGCACCCTTTTGGGTCAATCTTGTCAACGGGGCTGCTATAGATGAAAACCCCTCCACAAATCAACGGTAATAGCCTGCCAAACCCAGGAAACTACAGATCTCTGTAGCTGATGTGGGTCTAGGCCAGTTCTAGAATGCCTCAATCTTCTTAGGATCCACCTGAATACCCTCTGCTGACACAACGTGACCCAATAAAGCAACTGATCTCAACCAAAACTCGCATTTTGAGAACTTAGCATATAACTGGCTGTCTTTCAGAGTCTGTAGAACGATCCGAAGATGCTGCTCATGCTCCTCTTGACTGTGGGAGTAGATCAAGATATCATCAATAAACACAACCACAAAAGAAATCCAAGTAGGGTTTGAACACCCGGTTCATCAAATCCATGAAGGCTACTGGGGCATTTGTCAGCCAAAATGACATCACTAAAAACTCATAATGCCCATACTGAGTTCGAAAAGCTGTCTTAAGAACATCAGATGCCCTAATCCTTAACTGATGATAGCTAGATCTCAAATCAATCTTTGAAAACACCTTGGCACCCTGAAGCTGATCAAATAAATCATCAATCCTCGGCAATGGATATTTATTCTTGATGGTGAATTTGTTCAACTGCCGATAATCTATACACATCCTCATCGATCTATATTTCTTCTTCACAAACAACACAGGTGCACCCCAGGGCGAGACACTAGGTCTAATGAAGCCCTTATCAAGCAAATCTTGCAACTGCTCCTTCAATTCTTTCAACTCTGGCGGGGCCATGTGATATGGCAGAATGGAAATAGGCTGAGTGCCCGGAGCCAAATCAATGCAGAAATCAATATCCTTGTTTGGTGGCATCCCCGGCAGGTCTGCAGGAAACACCTCTGGAAACTCACGAACAATCGAAACTGAATCTATGGAAGGAACCTCCACACTAGAATCGCAGACATAAGCCAAATAAGCTAGACACCCCTTCTCGACCATATGTTGAGCCTTTACGTAAGAGATAACACTGCTGGTAGAATGGCCGAGATTCCCTCTCCATTCTAATCGAGGCAACCCCTGCAAGGCTAAGGTCACCATCTTGGCGTGATAATCTAATATAGCATGATAAGGTGATAGCCAATCCATACCTAGTATGACATTAAAATCAACCATGTCGAGAAGTAGAAGATCTACACGAGTCTCAAGACTCCCAATGGTGACCACACACGAACGATAAACATGATCTACAACAATAGCATCTCCCACTAGCATGGACACATATACATGAGCACTCAAGGAATCACGGGGCACAACCAAATAGGAGGCAAAATAGGATGACACATAGGAGTAAGTAGATCCCAGATCAAACAGAACTGAAGCATCTCTACTGCAAACTGAAACAGTACCTGTGATAACAACATGAGATGACTCAGCCTCAGGCCTGGCTAGGAAGGTATAACACCGAGGCTGGGCCCCACCACCCTGAACTACGTCCCTGAGATGGCCTCTAGCTGGCTGGTCTTCACCTCTAACGGCCTGACCTCCATCTCTAACTGTCTGGCCCCTACCTCTAGCTGCCTGACCCCTGCCTCTGGCTGGCTGAGCAGGTGGTGCAGCAACTGGTGCCGGAACCATGACACGAGAACTCTGATGCTATGAGCCACCCATTGCCCGAGGGCAAAATCTAGCAATGTGCCTTGGATCACCACAAGTATAACATAACCTCGGCTGCTGTGACTGTTGACCCTGAAACTGACCCTGTTGACATGAATAACCACCCTGATAACTCTGGAGTGGAGGTGCACAAATAGGAGCTGGTGGTGCACTGTAGGCTAGCTAGTCGGAATAATGCATCTAAGGGCCACGACCACCTCAGGCACCGTGGGATGCCCGGAGCGCTGAATGAAATGGCCTGGGAGGATGGCCTCTAACAAAAGTACTCCTGCCTCTAGATGAGGCACCGCTGAAGTCACCGGAATGACGAGACCTCTTGTCAGACCCCTGACCTCCATGAGTAAGAACCATCTCGACTCGTCTTGCGACATTAATAGCCGCCTGAAAAGAAATCTCACTCCCAGTCTCCTTAGCCATCTGCAATCTGATAGGCTGAGAAAGTCCATCAATAAACCTCCTCACCCTCTCTCTCTCGGTGGGAAGCAGAAGAATGGCATGACGGGCCAAATCTACAAAATGGGTCTCATACTGAGTAACCATCATACCGCCCTGCTGGAGACGCTCAAACTGACAGCAACGCTCCTCCCTCAATGTGATAGGCAGAAACTTCTCTATGAAGAGCTGAGAGAACTGGTCCCAAGTAAGAGCAGGAGACCCAGCTGGTCTGGTCAACAAGTAATCTCTCTACCATTTCTTGGCAGAACCAGTCATTTGAAATACAGGAAAATCCACTATACCCATGTTCCGTTGAACCTCGTGACAGCTGTCAAGATACTCCTGGGGGTCCTCTGAAGGGACACCACTGAAGTGAACAGGAAAGAGCTTGGTAAACCTGCCCAATCTCCATAAAGCCTTAGAAGACATAGCTAGCCCATCTCCGACCTGTGCCGCAATAACCGGCTGAACTAATCCGACTGGCTGAGCTGCTGGAGCCTAATACTGGGGAGCCTTCTGCTCCGGAGAGGGAGTGGTAGGAGTCTCGGCTCCTCCTCCATCTTGAGAGACTGCTGCTGCCATGGGAAATGCGCCAGTCTAGGCCACACTCTCCATAAGGCCTACCAAACGGACCAAAGCGTCCTGAAGTACTACGATAGCAATGAACCCCCCCGGAACCCGAGCTGGTCCGATAGGAACAGTCTGGGCTGGAACCTCCTCGCCAATCTCTATCTGAGGCTCCACTGATGGGGCTGCTGCTCGGGCCCTAGGCTGAGCCCTGCCCCTGCCTCGGCCTCTGGCATAACCTCGGCCTCGCCCTCTACCCCACGTAGGAGCTATCACTGGAGGCTCTGGCTGCTACTCAGCTGAGGAAGCGGTACGCGTTCTCGCCATCTGTGAGAGAATAAGAGTAGAAGAGTTCAATCAGTATTGCGAAAGCAAAAATTGCACGACAAGGAAGAATAGAAGTGAAACTTGTTCCTAAACTTCATAGCCTCTGGAAGATAAGCACAGACGTCTCCGAACCGATCCTCCAAACTCTACTAAGCTTGCTCGTGAATCGTGAGACCTAGGAAACCTAGTGCTCTGATACTAACTATCACGACCCGAAATTTCCCACCGACGGGACCGTGATGGCGCCTAACATTTCACTTGCAAGGCAAGCTAACGTTAGAGAATAATTAAACCAATTCCTTATTTTCATTCATTAAGTAACAATAATTAACTAAAATGAAATATAATAAGTGCGGAATATCATAAAAACTGTATTTATTACTACCACCCGGATCTAGAGTCACAATTCACGAGCTTTGTAGAATTTACTACAAGTAATAGTCTGAAAGAAATACAACTGTCTGAACAAAAGAAACAATAGAACAGAAATGATAGACGGGGACTTCAAGGTCTGTGGACGCCGACAGATCTACCTTGAGTCTCCGCACAGCGGACCAATAGCAAAATCTCGATCAACCAGAGCCGGTATCAAAATCTGCATAGAAAGTGCAGAGTACAGCATCAGTACAACTGACCCCATGTACTGGTAAGTGTCGAGCCTAACCTCGACGAAGTAGTGACGAGGCTAAGGCAAGGCACCTATAATCAATCTGTACAATTTAACAATGTATACGCAAATAACAGGAATGAAGAACTAAACAGGAAATGTCGGGAGGGGAAAACATACTGAGGGGAATACAAGATAAAGAACTGCAACTGAATAATCACCGGAGCAGTCAATATGCCATGAATCAATAGGAATAGTGAATACAGTAAGGAAAAATGCACGGCATCACCCTTCGTGCTTTTACTCTCATATCATGGCACGACATCACCCTTCGTGCATTAACACTCACAATATGGCACGGCATCACCCTTCGTGCATTAACACTCACAATATGGCACGGCATCACCCTTCGTGCATTAACACTCACAATATGGCACGACATCACCTTCGTGCATTAATACTCACAATATGGCACGACATCACCCTTCGTGCATTAACACTCACAATATGGCACGGCATCACCCTTCGTGCATTAACACTCTCCCTTACCATAATGCAATGCATAAATAACAACAGGGAGATAGAATAACAAGTACAAATCGTACTTCAATATTTGGTTCTATAATATCAATCTCAACTTGAAATAAAAACTCAATTATCATCAGAAAATCCGTAAACATAATAAGAACGATAATTTGGATAACACTAGTATAACACGTAGCAATTTGGCATAGGAATGAGGCAATGTCAGAAAAATAGAGAAATATGGAAAAACAGGTAAATTGGCGGCGCATAGGTACTCGTCACCTCACATATACGCCGCTCACATGAATTTCACTTAGCAATTAATCTAAGGTTCCTAATTCCCTCAAGTCAGGGTTAGACATAACACCTACCTCACTTCGAAGACCACTTAATCCTTAATCACAACCTTTCCTTTGGAATTCACCTCCCAACCACTCGTATCTATTCAAAAATGACTCAATAATATAAGATGTTGCTAAAGGAATCAATTATATTGCATAAATTAAATTTCCCAAATTTTCCTCCAAAAAGTAGAAAAATCGACCGCGGGCCCGCTTGGTCAAAACCTGAGGTTCGAACAAAAATCCTTTTACCCATTCACCCCCGAGCCCGAATATGTAATTAGTTTTGGAATCCGACCTCAAATTGAGGTCTAAATCCCCAAATTCCCAAAATCCCTATTTTCTACCCTATCCCCTAATTCTACCATAAAAACTCTAGATTTTTGGTTGATAATTCGAGGAATGTAATGGGTAATTGAAAGAAAATAGTTTAGAATCACTTACCAACACTTTGGGGAAGAAAATGACTCTTGAAAATCGCCTCTACCCGTTTGGTTCTTGAAAAATGTTGAAGAAATGTCTTAAACCCGTGTTTGATTCTATTTTATGCACTGGGCGACAGTGTGCATCGTGTTCGCACGGTCACTGTCGCGTTCGCGAAGGGTACTTGCTACCAAGCCTTCGCGTTCACGAGACGTTGCTTGCATTCACGATGGTTATGCTCCCCTGGCCTTCGCATTCGCGAGACGTTGCTCGCGTTCGCGATGAAAGAACGACCAACCCTCCCCCAAGTCCCCAAGTGGTTCGCGTTCGCGATGAGCAGATCGCGTTAGCGAAGGGTAAATCCCCCATCACTTTACGTTCGTGACCAGGCCTTCGCGTTCGCGAAGAAGGATTCTCAGCCTCACCGGATTACTCTTCGCGTTCGCGAGAGTACCTTCGCGAATGCGAAAAAGGACATGCCAGAAGACAGATTCTACAGAAAAACCAGATTTCTAAAGTCCAAAACATCCCGTGGCCTATCCGAAACTCACCCGAGCCCTCAAGGCTCCAAACCAAACATGCACACAAGTCTAAAAACATCATACAAATTTGCTCGCGCGATCAAATCGTCAAAATAACACCTAGAACTCTAAATTTAGCACCAATTCAAATGAAATTCTCAAGAATAGTTTAAAATCCATAACTTCTCAACTGGACGTCCGAATCACGTCAAATCAACTATGTTTCTCATCAAATTTCACAGACATGTCTTAAATATCGTAATGAACCTGTACTGAGCTCTGGGACCAAAATATGGACCCGATACTAACAATGCCAAATATCAATCAATTCTTAAAAACAAATAATTTTCCAAACTTTTAATTTTTATTAAAAATTCATAACTCAAGCTAGGGACTTCCAAATTCGATTTCGGGCATACGCCCAGGTCCCATAATTCGATACGGACCCACCAAGACCGTCAAAGCATGGATTCGGGCCCGTTTACCAAAAATGTTGACCGAAGTCAACTAAAATTAACTTTTAAGGCAAAAAATCTTATTTTCATTAGTTTTCAACATAAAAGCTTTCCGAAAATATGGCTGGACTGTGCACGCAAATCGAGGAGGGTAAAAATGAGATTTTTAAGGCTTAAGAGCACCGATTCGAGTTCTAAAATATAAGATGACCTTTTGGGTCATCACATAAATATGCTCTAAACTAATAAGACCCATGTACTTACCCTTTGTGTATTTTGCAGCTGCTCCACATTTAGCTTAAGTTATGGAACCTAGTTAAGATACATCTGTTGTACCCTATTTTCCACTAGTCAAAATAAGATTCAACTTGTGGTTTCTCTGTTGTTGATAAAAGAGAGTCGCCACCTAATATTTAAAGGTATACTAGGGTACCAATTTAATTACTAAGTCGTATTCTTTATTAGACTGCTAACCGGTGAGATTATGGGTAAGGGTTCTTGTTCTTCTAAGGGGAAGGTATTAGGCACCCCTTAAAATCTACCTGAGGTAGCTCCATAGGACTTAGACCAAATTTTGAATCAATTATTTATACTATGCTATAATCAGTGTTCTAGAGATATGGCTTACCATATATTCGAACATAATTCTTACAAGGGGAGGGTGTTGTTTAAAGAAGGGTATGAATTTATAGAGGAAAATAACATTAGTGCACACATGCTTAAAAAGAGCTTTTTGAAAATAGATATAGGTTTTTGTACTTAAGAGAGTATGTAAACAGGGGAACTAAATTAAACATTTGTTCTTAAAGAATGAGTAGGCCTAAATGTACCTTGATCTTTTAGACTTGAAGAAAAGCCATTTTGATTTTTTTGGGGGGGGGGGGGAGGGGGTGGGGGACGACACTTCATATTTTGAAATAATTTGATTCCATTTTTGAAGATAAAATTTGCGATTCAGATCTGATTTTCCCTTTGAAAGTGGGGCTGCCTTTTTTCTAAGCATTGGGCTTCAAAATCTTTTAAGAAAAAGAAGGTGAGCGAAAATATGGTAACGATATAAGCAATTATAATTGGCGAACGAGAAATTAATCACTAACTAATTCTTTTTTAATCCTATGTTATTTAGGACCGGCCTACGTTTTATATGACATTAAGGTATAAAGTAAATCATGTAATCCAATATATAAGTGTCTTATACATGTGAGATAGAATAATCAACAACAAAGTGCAATAAAGTATAACAAGGCAGTAGACTAAGGTAGTGAATCAATAATAATAAGAGTTTAGAGAAAGAGGATTGGACTCTGGTGTTTCGGACTCAAAGAGGCAGGCCCAACAACAAAGGGACGGCTACAACAAACTTCAGATTTCCCAATCAAATTTACATGTCCAAAAGAAAGAGAAGGTCATTAGATACAAATCATGCATGTTCAATTATGTATGAAACACGTAAACAAATGATGTGAGCAAAATATAACTTATATCAATACTCAAATACTATGAGAAACTTATACTAATGTGGTGGTTATACATGGCAAATAATTTATATTGAAAACCTTTCATTGTCATTAAATCCAAAAACCCTAAAGAACAACAAGTGTCAATGATTTGAGGGCTAAGGAGAGAGTCCAACTCATGGTTAATGCCCCCTTTGAAATCCCCAACACTTCAAAGCTCCCAAGGGTCTCAAAGCCCAGGGCAATGCTTGTGCCGGGCAGAGCAGCCCAACCTAAAGGTAAACTCTACTCCCAAATACCCTTAACCACTAACGACTCGTTTTTCCTTACGGGTTTAGATGCCAATGAGGCTCTTTTAATGTAAACCAACTACCATAATATCCTCTACCACAAAAATATACTTTTCCCATGACAGAATAACATAAGGACATAAGAATAGTTTCACTTTATAACTACATTTCCAATATCACATGAATAATACACATATTAAGCAAATCTAAAGGTAAGATTTCACACACATATGGGGAAGGGGGGAGGCAGAGACATTATAGCATTATTGTTAAAGATCTACATACTTAGGATCACATTCAAAGGATAGGTAAAGAACACACAACTCACATATACAATAACCTAGAAATAGATACCTCTGCCTTGGCAGACTAATCATGGGTTGATTAGCTTAGGTCTTGCCACTAGGACATGCATAGAGTGATCACACTGCTTGGAATTCTTGAAAGCAATTAAAAGATTCAGACAAATAGTCACAACAAACAACTTCTATAGGTGTTATCAAATATATCAGAACATGATCAGGAATCTTAGTAGGACTGCAGGCTCACAGATTCAAACATGAAATTCTTAAAGATGCTTAACAGAACCACATGTTACCAACCATACTTCATTTGGGATTGAGGGTAGAATCACATCTTCATAAGAATATTAATTTTATATTGAAATAGGTAGACTATTATGCCCAGACATCATCAATAGAAAGTTCCCTTAGGTTTTAAGACTATGTTCAATTCATTAGTAGGGAAAGAGATGACCAAGTGCAATTTCAAAACAGAGTATAAGAACATGAGGTCATGCAGATAAGCAGAAATACATGCGACATTTAATCAACTAATCATAGATACTTTACATGAGATTATAATCATACAGAAGACAGGGTAAACTTCACAAAGTCAGCAATGTAATAAAAGAGATTAAAGACAAGAAGAGTGCTATACCTAACAGGTTTAACCCAGGCATGTAACTGAGAGTTCTTTCTAAACATGAGGCAGTTATGTCTAGATTAACAACAACTACCATTCAACTATAACAACACAACTATGACCCATTTTTGTAAAAGACAATTTCATAAAGGCAGAATATAGGTAGATAGATTACTAATGTTCATGAGAGTTCACCTCAACAAGACTGCTTTCATATAAATGCAACCAATAGTTAGATATGAACATAATAATGTCATGGTGACAACCCAGAAGTTGCTCTCAGAGTTAACAAATACAGATATAAAGACGGGGAGCAGGTTAATTACTTAGACTTTTCATGCTTCAGTTAAATGGTGAGGAATTAAGCTATGAACTTTCAGGTCAATCCCAATTAGAATTATCAAACAACAATTTCGACCAACAGAATGCAGGGGTTGGTTCAAATATGATGGCAAGGATTGCCAACAAGGATTGAAGGGGTTGTTTGGGTTGGGTATTTTCGGACTAGATTGCACATTTGGGACAAAATGAATTTAAAAGATGGCCACTTTGTATTTAGTTGAAATTGCAATTATAGCCTTTTATCTTTTAATCCCTTTTGAAATATATTTAAATAAACTTAACTAATTTCCAATAAAATCATAATTATCAAATATACTACTAATTATTGCAATTATTTATAAAATACTTTATCTCCTAAATTATGACACTAACTTCGAATTATTAACACAGTGACCAATTTAATTAAAATTGAGAATTGACTCATTAAATTAATTATAAAACTTATACGGTGCATTTTATTTTAACAATCTAAACAATAATAAGTGTATTTATAACTACATAATACTGGTGCCAGATGATAATTTTTAAAACTAATAATTAATTAATTTGCAGAAATAGGTATTTATTACTAGAAAATACCTTCAAAATATTTATTAAAAATTATTAAGTATAAGTAAACTAATTTCAAAAGGGAGGGTCAAAATTGGTCGTCAACAACATCTATAGTGTTTAAGTCCCATCTGTTGTGCTAAAGTATTAAACTAAGCTTCATTATGACTATGTTCTTATACACAGCTTGTATGGTAGATCCTTAATGTAACACTCTCATTGACTTTCCTGAAACTTATACTAGTAACACTGTTGATTTGATCTCATGATATTAAGCAATGTTGTGATCCTGCAAGACTGTCATATATGTGTGTTTGAATACTATCTCTGGAATTTCTACACTCAGCTTATTCTTGAACAATCTCTGTTTGTCTTACCTGCTCATACCCGTGTCCTTGATATCACATAGCTTTGTTAAGTCAATATAAGTTAACTGTAACCATTATAAACTCAGGAGAAACTACTTGATGCTTGTCTGCTTTGTTGAGTGTAGGACTGTGTATTTAACTTATAATCTGCCTAGATGGAATGAAAGATCTCTTTAGAGGTCATATCACATGTTAAGTGTAGACAAATATATTTGCTTATCCCTATCTTTTAAGAATTTTGAAGTGGATTGTTAACCCTTATACTTAGTAGGAAGTGGAGTGTTGATCTATTTGTATACTTTCATTAAGTGTATACATCACTAAATACATGACTGTAGTTGAGAATCTATAGAAGTATGAACCTGCCAATAGGACTAGTGAGGTTAATACACATGATATATCCTCTACTCATTTGGACTACATGACTTATCTGTTCCGAGTTCTTGTATTGGCATGTTGGTGTTCTCATTACATGTCTACACTTGTAACTGATTTTATTGAGTACTCTCAAGCCTATTAAAGTACATGATAGTGTATTACATTGTCACGACCCAAAATCCGACTAGTCGTTATGGCGCCTAACCAAACCCGCTAGGTAACACAATTAACCACTAACCAATTCCAATAACAATTAATAAAGCAATTAAGTAAAGAAATATCTTAATCTAATACATTCTCCAAGAACTGGTAGTACAAATTATGAGCTTTTAAGAATAGAGTTTACAAAGGTGACATGAATTAAATACATAGTCAATTTGAAAAGTACATGAACAGAGTTTCATATACCTAAAGCTACCACGAACAAGGGATAGCTACAACAGGAACATAGGTACATCTTCAATTCAGCTCCCATCGAACACAGCAACATCAGCAACCAACATCTGCACGCAGGTTGCAGAAGTGTAGTATGAGTACAACTGACGCCATGTACACAATAAGTAACAAACCTAACCTTAGGTTGAAAGTAGTGACGAGCTTTTACCAAGGTCGGGTCCACCACCAATTACCAACAACAGTTCACAACAACGTAAAGCAAATAATACAAGAAGTAACTCAGAGATAAGATGCTCAGCAAAATCATGATTTCCGAAAATAGTTCTGCCGTTTAAGTTCATCAGTGAAAACCCAAATCGTTTACCGAAGTTGTCTAAAATATGAATAAGTTTGAAAATAATAATTTTCCCAAAAATACTTTCAATAATAATAAATAAGATGTTTCATTTTCTTTCCAGATAACCAGTGTAAAACAAATGCATCATTATGCCCATCTGTCAACATGTGCGAGAAATCATGAATAATGTAATACCGTACAACATGAGGAAAATACATCTCGATGCCTGTATGTCATGTGTGCATGTTAATGCAATGTATCTCAGAGATGAACTCATATACTCACACTCTCAGAGTACTCAATCTCACTTTCTCACACATTCCACTCATCATGCTCAATCACTCGGTACTGTATATGGCCAATTCGGCCCAGGGAAGATCCATCCCGGAATATACACATCAATTGATCATCAGTCATTCAGTATCGAGCAGGGCCAATCAATCCCGTGGAGAAGATCCATCTCCAGGTATATAATGCTTAGGACAAGATCCATGTCCAGAGAAGATCCATCCCTCAATAATAACAACCGCGCTCACTTGGGGTGTGAAGACTCTAGAGGGGCTCCTTCAGCCCAAACGCTATAAACCGCACGGACAACTCACATTCCATAATATCAATATTTGGAATCGCACGGACAACTCACGTGCTGCACGGAAAACTCACGTGCTATAATGACAACATCCTCACAAATAGGCCCCCGGCCTCACTCAGTCATCAATCTCTCCAGTCTCACTCACGTGCTTACAATGTCACGAAACTAGCCCGACAACAATGATATGATATATCAATAAATAACTGAGACTGAGATATGATATGAATGCATGAATATAACTGAGTACGAAATATCAATGAAATCAGTGAGATGACAGTAAGAAACAACCATTATGGGTCCAAACAATATCGGCATAAAGCCTAAACATTATATCTAGCATGATTGACAGCTCAATTACTTTATCACATGGTGAAAAAACAGATGTCAACAAAATAGGGCCACTATTCAGTGCCATGGAAACAACAGAGTCCCAATTCACATGGTGCACGCCCACACACCCATCACCTAGCATGTGTGTCACCTCAACACAAATCACATAACACGTATTTCGGGATTTCATACCCTCAACACTAAGATTAGAAGAGTTACTTACCTCGAACAAGCCAATACCAATGCCGAGCAAGCCAAGAGGTGCTCCAAAGATGCCAGCCTGTGCGTTCCGACCTCCAAACGGCTCAAAACTAACCAAAATCAACTCAAGTACATCAAACAATGCTAAAGGAACCAATCCCGATCGAAAAAGATCAAATCTTGAATCCAAAGCCCGAAATCGGCCAAAAACCCAACCCGGGCCCGCACCTCAGAACCCGACAAAATTTACAAAATTCAACAATCCATTCAATTACGAGTCCGACCATACTAGTTTCACTCAAATCCGACTCCAATTCGATGTTCAAAACTCGAAAATTCATATTATGAAACTTTAGGCCAAAACCCCCAATTTCCTCTTTCAAATTCATCAACCAAAAGCTAAAATCGAAGATAGATTCATGGAATATAACCAAAACCGAGTAGAGAACACTTACCCCAATTCATATGGTAAAAATTTCTCCAATAATCCCCTCAATCCGAGTTTGAAAATTTAAAAATGAAGACAAAATCGCGAACCCTTGTATATAACATTCTGCCCAGCACATCCGCATTTGCGGAAAATTCATTGCACCTACGACAACCGCTTTTAAGGAAACACTTCGCACCTGCGCTGCCCGGCTTCCTCACCATTTTCGCTTCTGTGACTTCCTTCCCGCATCTGCGCTATCGCAGGTGCGGAAATCCCATCGCACCTGCGACCTCTGCTGACACCCTCCAACTCCGCACCTGCACTCGAGCTGTCGCGCCTGCGGCATCACATATGTGCCCAAATCTCCGCTTTTGTGGTCTTCCTCACCATCACTATTCTCGCATCTGTGATGCCTTTGTCGCTTCTGCGGCCATCGCACCTGCGCAAACCAACCGCAGGTGCGATCATACGAGAACCAGCAGCCTCCACCTTTGCACATGAATTGAAAATGATCCGAACATCGTCCAAAACTCATCCGGGTTACTTGGGACCCCGTCCGAATATACTAACAAGTCCAATAACATAACACGGACCTACTCGAGGCCTCAAATCATACATAACCACATCGAAACGATGAATCACACCTCAAATTAAAATCTATGAACTATGAAACTTCACCTTCCACAACCGATGCCGAAACCTATCACCGATTGACCTCAAATTTTGCACACACGTAACATTTCACATTACATACCTATTCTAATTTCCAGAATCGGATTTCGACCCCGATATCAAAAAGTCTACTCTCGGTCAATCTTTCCAAAATTTCAACTTTCGCCATTTCAAGCCAAATTCCACTACGGACCTCCGAATCACAATCCGGACGCGCTCCTAAGTCCAAAATACCCAACGGAGCTAACGGAACCATCAAAACTCCATTTCGAGTTAAAATTCACAAAAAGTCAAACTTGGTCAACTATCCCAATTTAAAGCTTTGACAATGAAATCCATTTTTCCAATTAGATTTTGAATAACTTGAAAATCAAAATCGATGATTCATATAAGCCATAATGCATCATACGGAACAACGCATGCCCGTAAACTATCGAGCGAAGTGCAAATGCTCAAAACGATCGGTCGGGTCATTACATCCTCCACCAATTAAACATACGTTCGTCCTCGAACGTGTCCAGAGTTGTTCTCAAAGCCATCAAACCGCCGTATAACCTTGCCATGCACATACCCGAGGGTGATCCCATGTCACCCTATTCCATATAGGCCCGGCAACATAACATAACTGAAGATCATTAATCAAACCTTAGCCCATAAGCCTTAGAATCCAATTTCCAACATCCAGAATTTTCTATAAGGACAGAATCCCACAACCTACACACTGTATAAGTCTGAACAAGCTGTACCAAAAGCCATAACCATAACTCAAATACTCAAAACGCATTTACCACATAGCTCAAATGCTCGAAGCAATGATTTCAAATCATAGTAGCTGCTCAAAACAACCCAATGCCGGTAACAAACCTCATATCAAACAAGACTACATTCTAAAACCTTCGTACACTACTGATGATGAAAGAAACACGCAGAAACTCGTATCCATTCATCAGATCCACCAGTCGGGGAGCTCCCTCTCCTTCGACAAGAACCATAGCAAATTGCTAAGCCGACTTTCGATATTATCCTTCCAAATATACCACAATCAAATCTGATAACATCTATCCTAGATCCGACGACTTCATCTTATCAAATACCAGCTACTCTACTGACATGCCATGCTAATACTATCTAAAGCCACAACCCGTGCAATCCGTGCACCAATAAGCAACATTCCAGATGTACTCAATCACAAAAATGACTCAAATAAGAGAACTGTCCCGCAAGCTCAGCGGGTACCACCCCGATGCAATGCTAAGAACCTATCACACACCGTAGACCCATAACACACGAATCTAACACCAAGGATCATATCTCAACATAACTCTGCCGTAATGCGCGACCCCATCCAAACACTGATCCATATGAAATACCTCAGCCACCATGCTCAATATCAATAACCACGCGCAATCCAACATCAAGTACTCAAAGTGCATTACCATAACCACGGAGAAGCAGATGACACAATGCCACACAAAACCCGAAAGAACATAACCAATACACCCTCAATCAATGCAATACCCAACTACTCACCTCGCTCAAATTTCTCTATAAGACCATAATAGAACCGCACCATGTGTGCCTAAAACCAACATATCACAACTCCTCATAGCGTAGAAGAGTAACTCACAAATCATTTCAGAAAACGAATAAGCTCGACAACAACCGAATGGCACATCCCTCAATAATAGCAGTATGGAGCCAACCAATCCGATTCGGTGTAGAATACACATCCTAATTGGGCCTACCAGTGGACTCCCAAATCAGCTCTAGTCACCCACAGATAGATAAATAACCTCCGAAAGTCCACAATGATTGAATCATAACACATTCTATCATCTGGCTAGCTTCGGCGACAACTTCACAGTCCACAACCATGAAACAACCTGCTCCTGAGAACTCCAGTCTACAAATCCATAGAACACACGAATCACCATGTCTGCTCCCAATTCCACCGCCAGAATGTCTAACACATCTCTCATACACAATTATCCCATGAGGAATACTTCTAAAATTCTTCCATGCCACATAGCAAAATTTGAATATCAGCAGTCGATCAACCAGGAGAGTGCCATAATACCAATGAAGTGCCCATAAATCAATAGACATTGCCCCTTCTGAAATGTATACTCTCATCAGGCCATATCGATTAGTAATATCATTTACCTAGTCATCTGAAACCGTCCATGCTTCCAAACAGAATTGTGATCCCGCTCACGTAAATCTCAATCACACACAACACACCGCATATACCATGCCATCATATGAAAAATACGAGAACTTCATAGTCGGCTCCGAGTCACAAGCAATTACATGCTCAATTAGCTAAGGACCTTTTATTTGATCTCATCCCGGAGAAAATCCCAATACGCACATATTCCTCACGCCGTTAGGAAATATACTTCTTACACCGTGGTAAAAACCATTGAGAACTCTTCGAAACCCATTTGCACCCAACCAAGCTATGAGAACCAAATGTCTCTAACTTAACCCAGCCACGCAAGTTGCCATGACCCAAGAGCATTGCCACGAAATGCCTGTAGAGACTAGACACGTCAGAAGTACCCAGAGAATCGATCATAGCCATTACTGTGCTAACCCAACCTACTACCACGATGTCATATATATAAATCTTGAAAATTCCAAATCGCTACATATAAATCTTGAATCTATTAGAACCATTCTCGAGAGTCATCCACTCTACTCAAATCTCAATTGAACCGACCAAACGGACCGAACGACCTGTGCACCTTTAGCACACCAACACCCAAGGGAATAAAGAGTAACCTACACTCCTAAGCAACCGAGCAAATTCCTACTCCATGTACACTACATCCTTTGTGAATAATCACTCAATTATTTTATGATTCCCATTTACCCATAGAGTGTAATACAACTCGTATCCAGAAATTCCCTTACTCGAGTCATCCTCAATCTCAACTTCTGCAAGTCATAACTGATTCACCAGTATACCTCAAACCGAAACCAATATAACACATAAATGTACAATCCACTTGCCGATAGCAGACTACCCCACTTGGCTCAAAGACATAGAACAAAATAGTCGATAACATCACGATACCCATACTCTATTACTACCAGAATCCCGTGCTAAAATTCAACTAAATCCTTCACAAGTCCATGTAACACAAACCATATAATACCTCAAATCATCTACAAATCTTGCATTAACCCTTATGATAGTCAAGCTAACTCCCACAAGCGATCCAAACTCAAATTGCAACATATATCATTCACTGGTAAAAGAGAACTCTCTACAAAATATCATAAGGACCACACAACCTCAGGACACCTCGCAGGAGATAACCCGTCTGCTCTGCCTCAAACTGACATCTCTTTATACCCTTCCACAGTCACGACTACTACGCAATCACTTAATCTTCTTGATTTTGAACTCATCGACAAGACGTGAGAACCTACTTCACTACACAACTAAACAACATGAGAGATCCCTCAACACACCCATAATTCGAGACCATACGCCATATTTAGACAGAAATCAAACACCCAATAGTCCTTGCTACCTCTCAAGTAAACTCTTCTCATCACATTCGAATGATCCGAACACATCTCGCAGTCACATCATATACACCACATAGCCATTTCACCGCTCATCGAGCCACAAATTTCTCTCGTAGGGACATTACCAAACATATGAGTCCAAATGTACAAGTTACCATTGAAGCTACCGAGCTCAAGCTGCGGTCTAACCATGGCCTCAAGTCCTCCAGACTGGCCCATCACCAAAACACAGAATACACATATCGAACCTCGTTCATATAATCACAAGCCGGCGATGCATAGCTGTTACCGAGCGCTCATGTGCGCATACGAATACGTGGAAGGAATTCAAAGAGTTACGCTTCAAGCTGAATCAGTACCGTACGATAAGGAAAGAAAGATAGGGAGTATATCCTAAATGTCCTGTAGCTTCTCGAAGATAGGTATGGACGTCATCATATCGATCCCCACGACTCTACTAGACACTTGCTCATGACTTGTAGAACCTATGAACCTAGTGCTCTGATACCACCTGGTCACGACCCAAAATTCGACTAGTCGTGATGGCACCTAACCTAACCCGCTAGGTAAGCCAATTAACCACTAACCAATTCCAATAACAATTAATAAAGCAATTAAGTAAAGAAATATCTGAATCTAATACATTTCCCAAGAACTGGTAGTACAAATCATAAGCTTCTAAGAATAGAGTTTACAAAGTTGACATGAATTAAATACATAGTCTGTTTGAAAAGTATATAAACAGAGTTTCATAGACATAAAGCTACCATGAACAAGGGGCAGCAACCAACATCTGTACGCATGTTGCAGAAGTGTAGTATGAGTACAACCGACCCCATGTACTCAATAAGTAACAAACCTAATCTTAGGTTGAAAGTAGTGATGAGCTTGTACCAAGGTCGGGTCCACCACCAATTACCAACAATAGTTCATAACAACGTAAAGCAAATAATACAAGAAGTAACTCAAAGATAAGATGCTCAGCAAAATCATGATTTCCGAAAATAGTTTCGCCTTTCAAGTTCATCAGTGAAAACCCAAATCGTTTACCGAAGTTGCCAAAAATATGAATAAGTTTGAAAACAATAATTTTTCAAAAAATCCTTTCAATAATAATAAATAAGATATTTTATTTTCTTTCTAGATAACCAATTATCACGACCCAAAACCTAACTCGTCGTGATAGCACCTATCGTAGTACTAGGCAAGCCGACCTTTCCAAAATACTTTTAGAATTTAAGAGAAATGAATTAAGACATTTAAAATAACTGGAGTTTCCCATAAATACGGGGTAAAACCCAAATAAAACATAAGTACGGAAAAATAGCCCGACATCGGGGTGTTATTAGGTCATAATCATCTAATAATCAATCTAGAAACAGAGTCTACTACAGTTTATTCCAAATTCCAGATGCCAATACAAGCAGTGACTAGCTAAAAAATACAGATCATTTCAAAAAATTTCATTAAAGAGTGAACATGCTTTCAAATCCGGTGGTATAAGTCTAATCCGTTCGAGCTCAAGTAACACAGATATGAATCTTCCAGAAATTTCACAACAACAACGAATAACAACATAAGTGCATCAACAATAAAAGAAAGTACACCCTCTCAAGGCAGCAGTCACTCAGCTCATCTCAACAGCTCATACTCTCGGCTCTCAGCCCTCAACACACACTCTCAATAAGTGCATGCGCTCACTGGGGATGTACAGACTCCAGAGGGGTTCCTACAGCCCAAGCGCTATATTGCTGCGGCATGCAGCCCGACCCAATGCTATTGCGACATGCAGCCCGATCCATATATTGTTGCGGTGTGCAACCCGATCCTATATATGGCCCAAAGGCTTGTTGCAGCGTGCAACCCGCTCTAATATTGTTGAGGCATGCAACCCGATCCAATATTCCTCACATAGCTCTCAACCCGGCACTCAGGCCCTATCTCAGTCACTAACCTCTCCAGCCCCTCGGGCTCACAGAATATCAGAATAACTAGCCCAAACAGAGAATACAACAAGTCTCAACAAGAAATGAGAGGGAACGAAGATATAACACACAAGTTAGACTATGACTGAGTACAAGACAACAATTGGTAGTCAATTTAACAAATATTCGACCGCTACGGGTCCCAACAGTGATGCCATATTTCCTAAGCCTGGTTTCTAACATAAAAGGCAGTCAATTGCTCAAAGACAAGGAAAAACAAGTAATAACAATGGCTATTCGATTTTACAGTCTCACGGGACGGACCAAGTCATAATCCCTCACGTGCACGCTCACACGCCCGTCACCTAGCATGTGCGTCACCTCCAAATATTTACATCGTACAAATTCTCGGGGTTTCATACCCTCAAAACCAGATTTAAGACTGTTACTTACCTCAATCTGAGCAAAATGCCTACTCCGCGATGCCTTTGCCTCTCAAATCGGCCTTCAAACGTCCCGAATCTAGCCACAAGTAATACAACACAATCAATAAAGGCTAAAGGGATCAATTCCACAAGTAAACTACTAAATTAGAGCCAAAACCCAAAATCGACTCAAACCCACCCCCCGAGCCCACGTCTCGAAATCTAACAAAAGTCACAAAATCCGAAAGCACATTTACTCACGAGTCTAACCATACCAAATTTATCCAAATTCGACCTCATTTGCCCCTCCAAAAACCCCCAAAGTTCACTCTCCAATTCCCAAGCCCTAATCCCCAATATTCACTTCGAAACCCCACTAATTCGATGAGAAATCAATGGTAAAACACCATAGCTAAAGGTACTTAGGCTCAAGGGACTTACCTAAGTGAATTTCCTTGAATCCCCTTCAAAATCACCTTAAAAGCTCCAAAGTTCGAGTAAAAAATGGTGGAAATGAGGAAAACATCTCGAAGTCCTCTATTTATACTTTCTGCCCAGATAAACCGCACCTGCGGTCCCTTTTTCCGCTTCTGCGACGCGGTACCTGCAGAATTTCCATCGCAGGTGTGGAACTCACTTAAAATTCCAGGTTCCGCATCTGCAGCCAAATACCACACCTGCGATAGCGCACATGTGCCTCTCCCTCCGCTTCTGCAGAAATCGACCAACTCCTCACTTCCGCATCTGCAGGCTCGTAGATGCGACCCCCCTTCTCGCACCTGTGGTTCCAGTCCAACTCAACACTGCCCACATCTTCAACCTCCCATGCGCTTCTGCGGTCGCGCACCTGCGACTCCCTCTCCGCAGGTGCGAAAAACACTAGCAACAGCAGTTCAGCTGCATTTTCCAAGTTCCAAACCTTCTGTTAACCACCCCGAGGCCCTCGGGACCACAACCAAACATACCAACAAGTCATATAACCCCATGCGAACTTATTTGAACCTTCGAATCACTCAAAACAACATAGAAACACCAAATTACCCTCGGATTCAAGCCTAAGAAATTCTAAACTTCCAAATTCCGCAAACGACACTGAAACCTATCAAACCACGTCCGAATGACTTCAAACACACGTCACAAATGACACCACGGACCTGCTCCAACTTTCAGAAATCCATTCCGACCCCTTTATCAATTTTCCACTACCGACCAAAATCGCCAAATTTTCAATCTTCGCCAATTCAAACCTAATTCCACTACAGAGCTCCAAATCACATTCCGAACACGCTCCTAAGTGCAAAATCACATAACGGAGCTAACAGAACCATCAAAATTCAAATCTAAGATCGTTTACACATAAGTCAATATCCGGTTGACTTTTCCAACTTAAGCTTCTAATAAAGAGACTAAGTGTCTCAATTCACTTCGAAACCACTCCGGACCCGAACCAACTAACCCGACATATCATAATATAGCTGAAGAACACAAAAATGAGCAGAAATAGGGAAAACGGGGCTATAACTCTCGAAATGACCGGCCGGGTCGTTACATCCTCCCCCTCTTAAACAAATATTTGTCCTCGAACGGGTCTAGAAACATACCTGGAGCCTCAAATAGGTGTGGATATCTGCTCCGCATCTCCCACTCGGTCTCCCAGGTGGCCTCCTCCACATGCTAACCTCTCCACTACACCTTCACTGAAGCTATATCCTTTGACCTCAACTTCCGAACCTGCCGATCCAAAATGGCCACCGGCTCCACATCATAAGTCATATCACCATCCAACTGAACCGTGCTGAAATCCAAAACATGGGACGGATCTCCAATATACTTCCAGAGCATAGAAACGTGAAACACCAGATGCACACTCGACAAGCTGGGTGGCATGGTAAGCTTGTAAGCCACCTCCCCTATCATCTGAAGCACCTCAAAAGGCCCAATGAACTGGGGGCTCAACTTGCCCCTCTTCCAAAACCTCATAACACCCTTCATGGGTGATACCTTCAGCAAAACCTTCTCCGCAACCATGAAAGACACATCACGGACCTTCCTATCCGCATAGCTCTTCTGCCTAGGCTGCACCGTGCGAAGTCGCTCTTGAATCGATTTCACCTTGTCTAATGCATCCTGGACCAAGTCTGTACCCAAGAGCCTAGCCTCACCCGGCTCAAACTATCCTACTAGAGATCTACACCTCCTCTCATATAAAGCCTCGTACGGAGCCATTTGAAAGCTCGACTGATAACTGGTGTTATATGCAAACTCTGCGAGCGGAAGAAACTGGTACCATGAACCCCCAAAATCGATGACACAAGCGCGCAACATGTCCTCCAATATCTGGATAGTGCGCTCAGATTGTTAGTCCGTATGAGGGTGAAAGGCTATGCTCAACTCAACCTGAGTACCCAACTCTCGCTGCACGACCCTCCAAAACTACGATGTAAACTGAGTTCCCCTATCTGAAATGATGGAATCTGGGACACCATGCAGGCGAACAATCTCTCGGATGTAAATCTCAGCCAACCGCTCTGAAGAGTAAGTAGTACCAACTAGAATAAAGTGCACGGACGTGGTCAACGGATCCACAATAACCCAAATAGCATCGAACTTCCTCGAAGTCCGCGGGAGCCCAACTACGAAGTCCATGGTGATCCGCTCCCACTTTCACTCTGGGATCTCTAACCTCTAAAGCAAGCTTCCCGGTCTCTGATGTTCATACTTAACCTGCTGACAGTTGAGACACCGAGCCACAAACCCAACTATATCCTTCTTCATCCGCCTCCACCAATAGTGTTGTCTCAAATCCTGGTACATCTTCACGGCATTCGGATGGATGGAATACCGCGAGCTGTGGGCCTCCTCAAGAATTAACTCCCGGAGCCTCTATATTAGGCACACATATCAGGCCATGCATCCTCAACATGCCATCATCACCAATAGTAACATCCCTAGCATCACCTCGTTGAACCCTATCTTGAAGAACGAGCAGGTGGGGGGTCATCATACTGACGCTCCCTGATACGGTCATAAAGAGAAGATCTGGAGACCACACAAGCCAATACCCGACTCGGCTCAAAAATATCCAATCTGACAAGCTGGCCAGCTAAAGCCTGAACATCTAATTCCAAAGGTCTCTCTACTACTGGAAGATATGCTAAACTCCCCAAACTCTCCGCCCGGCGACTCAAAGCATCGGCCACCACATTGGCCTTCCCCGGATGGTACAAAATAGTGATATCATAGTCCTTGAGAAGCTCCAACCATCTTCGCTGGCGCAAATTAAGATCCTTCTGCTTGAACAGGTGCTGCAAACTCCGGTGATCAGTATAGATCTCACAATGAACCTCATACAAATAGTGCCACCAAAGTTTTAAGGCATGCACAATAGCTGCTAACTCAAGGTCATGGACATGATAGTTCTTCTCATGAGTCTTCAACTGGCGCGAGGCATAGGCAATCACCCTACTCTCCTGCATCAGAACACATCAAATACCTACCCTTAAAGCATCACAATACACGGTGTAAGAACCTGAAGTTGACGGCAGAACTAGAATTGGAGCTGTGGTCAAAGCAGTCTTGAGCTTTTGGAAGCTCTCCTCACAATCATCCGACAACCTGAATGGAGCACCCTTTTGAGTCAATTTGGTCAAGGACGATGCAATAGATGAAAATCCCTCCACAAAGCGACAGTAATAGCCCGCCAAACCAAGAAAGCTCCTAATCTTCGTGGCTGAGGATGGTCTAGGCCAACTCTGCACCGCCTCTATCTTCTTCGGATCCACCTGAATACCCTCACTGGACACCACGTGCCCCAAGAATGCTACTGAACCGAGCCAAAACTCACACTTGGAGAACTTTGCATAAAGCTTCTCCTCCCTCAATCTCTGTAACACAATCCTCAAGTGCTAGGGATGCTCATCCTGGCTACAAGAGTACACCGGGTTATCATCAATGAATACAATAATGAACGAGTCCAAATAAGGTTGAAACACACTGTTCATCAAATGCATGAACGTTGTTGGGGCGTTAGTCAGCCCAAAAGACATCACAGGGAACTCATAATGGCCATATCGGGTCCTGAACGCTGTCTTAAAAATATCCAAATCCTGAATCTTCAGCTGGTGATACCCTGACCTCAAATCAATCTTGGAGAACACCCTCGCCCCCTGAAGCTGGTCAAATAGATCATCAATACGTGGCAAAGCATACTTGTTCTTGACTGTGACCTTGTTCAACTGCCTGTAGTCAATGCACATCCTCATAGAACCATCTTTCTTCTTTACAAATAGAGGCGCACCCGAAGGTGACACGCTAGGCCGAATAAACCCCTTATCAAGGAGTTCCTAAAGCTATTCTTTCAACTCCGCCAGTGCCATACGATACGGTAGAATAGAAATGGGCTGAGTGACCGGCACAACATCAATACCAAAGTCGATATCCTTGTCAGGCGGCATGCCTAACAGGTCTGTAGGAAACACATCCAAAAAGTCACATACCACCGGAACAAAATCAATGGTAGGAGTCTCTGAACTAACATCCCTCACAAAAGCCAAATAAGATAGACAACCCTTCTCAACCATCCGATGAGCCTTCAAATTTGAGATCACCCTACTAGGTACATAGTCTATAGAACCGCTCCACTCAACCCTCGGCAAATCCAACATCGCCAACGTCACCGTCTTAGCGTGACAATCTAGAACGGCATGGCATGGATACAACCAATCACTACCCAATATCACATCGAAGTCAACTATACTGAGCAACAAAAGGTCTACTTGGGTCTCCAGACCCCTAATAGTCACCACACATGACCGATATACGCGGTCCACAATTATAGTATCACCCACAGGAGTAGATACATGAACAAATGAAACTAAAGACTCATGGGGCATATCCAGAAAATGAGTAAAATATGAGGAAACATATGAATAAGTGGAACCAGGGTCAAATAATACAGAGGCATCTCTATGACAAATTGAGACAATACCTATAATCACAGCATCTGAAGCAATAGTATCTGGTCTGGCAAGGAGGGCATAGAAACGGGCCTGGCCACCCCCCCTGATCTGCCTCCCCCTCTCGGGCGACCCCTAGCTGACTGAGCTCCACCCCTAGCTGACTGGGCAGGTGGTGGAGGAACTGATGCTGATGACATAGACTGGCTCCTCTGTGGAGTGGGACCTCCCACTAGACGGGGACACTCTCTCCTCATGTGACCAAACTCCCCACACTCATAGCAACACCTTGGTGCTAGTGCTGGGGACTGAAGGGAGCCCCGAGCAACGGGATAACTAGCAGAAAGACCTGGCATAGACGAACCCTGACTCGATGAAGCATGAGAAGAACTCTGTGCTGGAAGGGCACCAAGAGATGAACGACTCTACTGATAGCTATGAGAACCATATCCAAATGATACACCACAGTAAACTAGGCGAACCGTTTGAGCATGTCTGAATGGGCGGCCTCTACCGTGCTGGAACTGACCCCTAGAAGGAGTACCACTAAATCCACCCTGTCCACGAGGCTTCTTGGCCTCCCTCTCAACCCTCTCATGACCACGCACCATCTCAATCTGCCGAGCTATGCTGACAACCTCATCAAAAGTAGCACCAGACACTCTCTCTCTAGTCATAAGCAATCGCAGCTGATAAGTGAGGACATCTATAAACCTCCTGATCCTCTCCCTATCTATGGGAACTCTGAGAATAGCATCTCATACTACGTCACAGACATATCATCCTGACGAAGCTGCTCAAACTGTCTGCGCAGCTTCTCTCGCGGGACTGAGCCATGAACTTCTCCAGAAAGATAACGGAGAACTACTGCCAAGGAAGGGGCGCTGTGCCGATCGGCCTACGCCTCTCGTAAGCCTCCCACCAACTGAATGCAATCCCAGAGAACTGAAAGGTAGTGAACGAGACCCCACTGGTCTCCAGAATACCTACTGTATGGAGTATCCTCTGACACCTGTCCAAGAAACCCTGTGCATCCTCTCCTTCTGCACCACTAAAAGATGGAGGCTGGAGTCTCCCAAACCTCTCCAATCTACGTTGCTCATCCTCATGCATAGCAGGAACCATATAGTCCTAAGCAGCTGCAACCGGCTGGGATGGTGGTGCCCCCGGTGTCTTGAATCCTTGTACCACCTACTCTGGTGTACGGGCAGCGAGAGTCTGAGCACCTCCCCCGGCCTGAGAAGTGGCTGCTGCGGCCGGAACAGAGACGACTTGAGCAAGACTAGTACATGCGGTCAGAATCTGAGCTTAGGCCTCCTGAAAGCCTGGAATCACAATAGGCACAGGTGGTGCCTGAGCTGGTGCATCAACAACTTGAACCTGGTACTGACCTGGGGCAACTGGTGGATCTGCAGTTATTGCCCCAGTTGTTGTGCGGGCTGCACCTCTGCCCCTACCGCAACCTCTACCGCGACCTCGGCCTCTCGCGGCCCTGACTGGTGGTACCGGTGGCTGTCCATCCTGCCCGGTAGTACGAATCCTCACCATCTGTGAGAGATTGAAACAACAAATGTTTAGTTACTAGAATCAACAGATTCACACGATAATAATTCAAGAATGTGAAATTTTCTAAGGGTTTTGCAGCCTCTTGAAGATAAGTACAAACGTCTCCGTACCGATCTGCAAGACTTTACTAAACCCGCTCATGATTCGTGAGACCTATGTAACCTAGGCTATGATACCAACTTGTCACGACCCAAAACCTAACCCGTCGTGATGGCGCTTATCATGGTACTAGGCAAGCCGACCTTTCCAAAACACTTTCAGAATTTAAGAGAAATGAATTAAGACATTTAAAATAACCGGAGTTTCTCATAAATACGGGGTAAAACTCAAATAAAACATAAGTGAGGAAAAATAGCATGACATCGGGGTGTCACAAGGTCATGAGCATCTAATAAACAATCTAAACACAGAGTCTACTACAGTCTGTCCCAGATGCCAATACAAGAGAGAAAAAATAATAAGAAAGGAGAAACAAGGACTGCGAACGCCGGCAAATACCTCATAAGTCTCCAATAATCAGTCCGCGCACGAACTCAGTGACCGTCAGAACTGTACACACCTGGATCTGCACATGAAGTGCAAGGTGTGGCATGAGTACAACCAACTCAGCAAGTAACAGAATTAAATAAGGAACTGAGAAGAAGTGACGAGCTAAAAAATACAGATCATTTCAAAAGTTTTCAATAAAGAGTGAACATACTTCAAATCCGGTGGTATAAGTCTAATCAGTTCGAGCTCAAGTAACACAGATATGAATCTTCAAGAAATTTCAAAACAATAACAAATAACAACATAAGTGCATCAACAATAAAAGCAAGTACAACCTCTCAAGGCAACAGTCACTCAGCTCATCTCAACAGCTCATACTCTCGGCTCTCAGCCCTCAACACACACTCTCAATAGGTGCCTGCGCTCACTGGGGATGTACAGACTCTAGAGGGGCTCCTATAGCCCAAGCGCTATATTATTGCGGCATGCAGCCTGACCCAATACTGTTGCGACGTGTAGCCTGATCCATATATTGCTGCGTGGTGCAGCCCGATCCGATATATGGCCCGAAAGCTTGTTGCGGCGTGCAACCTGCTCCAATATTGTTGAGGCGTGCAGCCCGATCCAATATTCCTCACATAGCTATTAACCCGACACTCAGGCCCTATCTCAGTCACTAACCTCTCCAACCCCTCGGGCTCACAGAATATCAGAATAACTAGCCCAAACAAAGAATACAACAAGTCTTAACAAGAAATGAGAGGGAACGGAGATATAACACACAAGTAAGACTATGATTGAGTACAAGACAACAATTAATAGTCAATTCAACAAATATTCGACCGCTGCGGATCCCAATAGTGATGCCATATGGCCTAAGCATGGTTTCTAACATGAAAGGCAGTCAATTTTTCAAAGACAAGGAAAAACAAGTAATAACAATGGCTATTCGACTTTACAGAGTCACGGGACGGACCAAGTCATAATCCCTCACGGTGCACGCTCACACGCCCATCACCTAGCATGTGCGTCACCTCCAAATATTTACATCGTACAAATTCTCGGGGTTTCATACCCTCAAAAATCAAATTTAAGACTGTTACTTACCTCAATTCGAGCAAAAATCCTACTCCGCGATGCCTTTGCCTCTCACATCGGCCTCCAAACGTCCCCGAATCTAGCCGAAAGTAATACAACACAATCAATAAATGCTAAAGGGATCAATTCCACAAGAAAACTACAAAATTAGAGCCAAAACCCGAAATTGACTCAACCCCCCTCCCCCCCCCCCGGGCCCACATCTCGACATGTGACAAAAGTCACAAAATCCGAAAGCCCATTCACTCACGAGTCTAACCGTACCATATTTATCCAAATCCGACCTTATTTTCCCCTCCAAAACCCCCAAAGTTCACTCTCCAATTCCCAAGCCCTAATCCCCAATTTTCACTTCAAAACCCCACTAATTAGATGAGAAATCAACGGGAAAACACCATAGCTAAGGGTACTTAGGCTCAAGGGACTTACCTCAGTGAACTTCCTTGAATCCCCTTCAAAGATCACCTAAAAAGCTCCAAAGTCTGAGTTAAAAATGGTGGAAATGAGGAAACAATCTTGAAGTCCTCTCGAAGTCCACTGGCGACCAAAATCGCCAAATTTTCAATCTTCGCCAATTCAAGCCTAATTCCACTACGGACCTCCAAATCACATTCCAAACGCGCTCCTAAGTCCAAAATTACCTAACGAAGCTAACAGAACCATCAAAATTCAAATCCGAGATCATTTACACATAAGTCAATATACGGTTGACTTTTCCAACTTAAGCTTCTAATAAAGAGACTAAGTATCTCAATTCATTCCTAAACTACTCCGAACCCGAACCAACTAACCCGACACATCATAATATAGCTGATGAACACAAAAAGAAGCAGAAATTAGGGAAACAGGGCTATAACTCTCCAAACGACCGGCCGGGTCGTTACACCAGTGTAAAACAAATGCATCACTATGCCCATCTGTCAACATATGTGAGAAATCATGAATAATGTAATACCGTACAGCATGAGGAAAATACATCTCGATGCCTGTATGTCATGTGTGCATGTCAATACAATGTATCTCAGAGATAAACTCATGGACTCACACTCTTAGAGTACTCAATATCACTTTCTCACACATTCCACTCATCATGCTCAATCACTCGGTACTGTATATGGCTAATCCGGCCCAGGGAAGATCCATCCCGAAATATACACATCAACTGATCATCAATCACTCAGTACCGAGTAGGGCCAATCCAGCCCATGGAGAAGATCCATCTCCAGGTATATAATGCTTCGGACAAGATCCATGTCCAGAGAAGATCCATCCCTCAATAATAACAACCGCGCTCACTGGGGGTGTGCAGACTCCAGAGAGGCTCCTTCAGCCCAAGCGCTATAAACCGCACGGACAACTCACGTGCTATAATATCAATATCTGGAATCGCACGGACAACTCACGTGCCGCACGAACAACTCACATGCTATAATGACAACATCCTCACAAACAGGCCCCCGGCCTCACTCAGTCATCAATATCTCCAGTCCCACTCACGGGCTCACAATGTCATGAAACTAGCCCGACAATAATGATATGATGTATCAATAAATAACTGAGACTGAGATATGATATGAATGCATGAATATGACTGAATGCAAAATATCAATGAAATTAGTGAGATGACAGAAAGAAATGACCACTATGGGTCCAAACAATATTGGCATAAACCCTAAACATGATATCTAGCATGATTGACAGCTCAATTACTTTATCACATGGTGAAAACATGGATATCAACAAAATAGGGCCACTATTCAGTGCCATCGAAACAACAAAGTCCTAATTCACATGGTGCACGCCCACACGCCCGTCACCTAGCATGTGCATCACCTCAATACAAATCACATAACATGTATTTCGGGGTTTCATACCCTCAACACTAAGATTAGAAGAGTTACTTACCTTGAACAAGCCAATACCAATGCCGAGCAAGCCAAGCGGTGCTCCAAAGATGCCATCATGTGCATTTCGACCTCTGAACGGCTCGAAACTAACCAAAAACAACTCAAGTACATCAAACAATGCTAAAGGAACCAATCCCGATCGAAAAAGATCAAATCTTGAATCAAAAGCCCAAAATTGGCCAAAAGCCCAACCTGGACCCGCACCTCGGAACCCGAAACAATTTAAAAAATTCAACAACCCATTCAATTACGAGTCCAACCATACTAGTTTCACTCAAATTTGGCTACAATTCAATGTTCAAAACTCAAAAATTTATATTATGAAACTTTAGGCCAAAACCCCTAATTTCCTCTTTAAAATGCATCAACCAAAAACTAAAATCGAAGATAGATTCATGGAATATAACCAAAACCGAGTAGAGAACACTTACCCCAATTCATATTGTGAAAATTGCTCCGACAATCATCTCAATCCGAGCTTGAAAATGTAAAAATGAAGCCAAAATTGCGAACCCTTGTATATAACATTCTGCCCAACAGATCCGCATTTGCGGAAACATTTCGCACCTACGCTGCCCAGCTTCCTCACCATTTCCTCTTCTGTGACTTTCTTCCCGCATCTGCGCCATCGCAGGTGCGGAAATCCCATCGCACCTGCGACCTCTGCTGACACCCTCCAACTCCGCCCTTGTGCTCGAGCTGCCGCGCCTGCGGCATCGCATTTGTGCCCAAATCTCCGCTTTTATGGTCTTCCTCACCCATCACTATTCTCGCATCTGCGACTCCTTTGTCTCTTCTGCGGCCATCGCACCTGCGCAAACCAACCGTCGGTGCGATCATACCAGAACCAGCAACCTCCGGCTTTGCACATAAAGTGAAAATGATCCGAACCTCGTCCAAAACTCATCCGGGCCACTCGGGACCCCGTCCGAATATACTAACAAGTCCAATAACATAATACGGACCTACTCGAGGCCTCAAATCATGCATAACCACATCGAAATGACGAATCGCACCTCAAATCAAAATCTATGAACTTTGAAACTTCATCTTCCACAACCGATACTGAAACCTATCGAATCACGTCCGATTGACCTCAAATTTTGCACACATGTCACATTTCACATTACGGACCTATTCCAATTTCCAGAATCTAATTCCGACCCCGATATCAAAAAGTCCACTCCCGGTCAAACTTTCCAAAATTTCAACTTTCGCCATGTCAAGCCAAATTCCACTATGGACCTCCGAATCACAATTCAGACACGCTCCTAAGTCCGAAATCACCCAACGGAGCTAACAAAACCATCAAAACTCTATTTCGGGTTCAAATTCACAAAAAAGTAAAACTTGGTCAACTCTCCCAATTTAAAGCTTCGACAATGAAATCCATTCTTCCAATTCGATTCCGAATAACCTGAAAATCAAAACTGACGATTAACATATGTCATAATGCATCATACGGAGCTACTCATGCCCATAAACTACTGAGCTAAGTGCAAATGGTCAAAATGATCGGTCAGGTCGTTACATACATGCTTTTGTGTGAACTATGATATTTTGGTGTTATCTGTAGTGTTCTGAACAGTTATCTACAAGAAATGTACATCTCCTTGTGTGTTGTCATTACTGTTGTAATGGAATTTACATTGAGTGCCTTATTAGCATTTAAACATGTAGGGAAGAGTAAGTGTGAGTAGTTGAGGGCATTTAGGAGTAGAATTTAGTTCCTGCAAAACAAATGAAATTCACGCATACCAATATATTGCAATGTAGAATATATTAAGATGCTATGTGAATGATGCATCAACGATGATGTCTGGCTGTCGGCGAGACGTTATTTGGGATCTGGATGATAGAATACTTGTTCTTGACACGATTGTTTAGCCGAGCTATGTACCGCTCCGCAGCTGTCGGAGCATTTGACAAATCATGCATGTTCAATTATGTATGAAACACATAAACAAATGATGTGAGCAAAATATAACAAAATATCAATACCCAAATACTATGAGAAACTTATACTAATATGGTGGTTATACATGGCAAATAATTTATATTGAAAACCTTTCATTCTCATTAAACAAAAAAACCATAAAGAATAACAAGTGTCAATGAGTTGAGGGCTAAGGAGAGTGTCCAACTCAAGGTTGATGCCCTCTTTGAATCCCCCAACACTTCAAAGTTCCCAAGGGTCTCAAGGCCCAGGTCAATGCTTGTGCCGGGAAAATCAACCCAACCTAGAGTTAAACTCTACTCCCAAATACACTTAACCACTAACGACTCATTTTTCCTTATGGGTTTAGATGCCAATGAGGCTCTTTCAATGTTAACCAACTACCATAATATCCCCTACCACAGAAATATATTTTTCCCTTGACAGAATAACATAAGGACATAAGAATAGTTTCACTTTATAACTATATTTCTAATTTCACATGAATAATACACATATTACGCAAGTCTAAAGGTAAGTTTTCAAATACATATGGGGAGGGGGGCAGAGACATTATAGCATTATTGTTAAAGATCTACACACTTAGGATCACATTCAAAGGATAAGTAAAGAACACACAACTCACATATGCAATAACCCAGAAATAGATACCTCTGCCTTGGCAGACTAATCATGGGTTGATTAGCTTAGGTCTTGCCACTATAACATGCATAGACTGATCACATTGCTTGGAATTCTCGAAAGCATTAACAAAGATTCAGACAAACAGTCACAACAAACAACTTCTATAGGTGTTATCAAATATATCAGAACATGATCAGGAATCTTAGTAGGACTGCAGGCTCACTGATTCAAACATGAAATTCTTAAAGATGCTTAACAGAACCACAGGTTACCAACCATACTTCATTTGGGATTGAGGGCAGAATCACATCTTCATAAGAATATTAATTTTATATTGAAATAAGTAGACTATTATGCCCAGACATCAGCAATAGAAAGTTCCCTTAGGTTTTAAGACTATGTTCAATTCATTAGTAGGGAAAGAGAGGACCAAGTGCAATTTCAAAACAGAATATAAGAACATGAGGTCATGTAGATAAACAAAAATACATGCGACATTTAATCAACTAATCATAGATACTTTACATGAGGTTATAATCCTACAGAAGACAGGGTAAACTTCACAAAGTCAGCAATGTCATAAAAGAGATTAAAGACAAGAAGAGTGCTATACCAAACAGGTTTAACTCAGCCATGTAACTGAGAGTTCTTTCTAAACATAAGGCAGTTATGTCTAGATTAACAACAACTACCATTCAACTATAACAACACAACTATGACCTATTTTTGTAAAAGACAATTTCATAAAAATAGAATATAGGTAGATGGATTGCTAATGTTCATGAGAGTTCACCTCAACAAGACTGCTTTCATATAAATGCAACCAATAGTTAGATATGAACATAATAACATCATGGTGAAAACCCAGAAGTTGCTCTCAGAGTTAACAAATACAGATATAGAGACGGGGAGCACTTAAACACTTAGACTTTTCATGCTTCAGTTAAATGGTGAGGAATTAAGCTATGAACTTTCAGGTCAATCCCAGTTAGAATTATCAAACAACAATCTCGACAAACAGAATGCAGGGGTTGATTCAAATATGATGGCAAGGATTGCCAACAAGGATTTAAGGGGTTGTTTGGGTTGGGTATTTTCGGACTGGGTTGCACATTTGAGCCCAAAATGAATTTAAAAATGGCCACTTTGTATTTAGTTGAAATTGCAATTATAGCCTTTTATCTTTTAATCCCTTTTGAAATATATTTATATAAACTTAACTAATTGCCAATAAAATCATAATTATCAAATATACTACTAATTATTGCAATTATTTATAAAATACTGTATCTCCTAAATTATGACTCTAACTTTGAATTATTAACACAGTGACCTATTTAATTAAAATTGAGAAATAACTCATTAAATTAAGTATAAAACGTATACGGTGCTTTTTATTTTAACAATCTAAACAATAATAAGTGTATTTATAACTACATAATACTGAAGCCAGATGATAATTTTTGAAACTAATAATTAATTAATTTGTAGAAATAGGTATTTATTACTAGAAAAATACCTTCAAAATATTTATTAAAAATTATTAAGTATAGGTAAACTAATTTCAAAAGGGAGGGTCAAAATTTGTCGTCAACAACATCTATAGTGTTTAAGTCTCATCTGTTGTGCTAAAGTATTAAACTAAGCTTCATCATGACTATGTTCTTATCCTTAATGTAACTCTCATTGACTTTCCTGAAACTTATACTAGTAACACTGTTGATTTGATCTCATGATATTAAGCAATGTCTGCCATGTTGTGATCCTGTAAGACTATCATATGTGTGTGTTTGAATACTATCTCTGGAATTTCTACACTCAGCTTATTCTTGAACAAGCTCTGTTTGTCTTACCTGCTCATACCCGTGTCCTTGATATCACATAGCTTTGTTAAGTCAATATAAGTTAACTGTAACCATTATAAACTCAGGAGAAACTACTTGATGCTTGTCTGCTTTGTTGAGTGTAGGACTGTGTATTTAACTTCTAATCTGCCTAGATGGAATGAAAGATCTCTTTAGAGGTCATATCACATGTTAAGTGTAGACAAATGTATTTGCTTATCCCTATATTTTAAGAACTTTAAAGTGGATTGTTAACCCCTATACTTAGTAGGAAGTGGAGTACTGATCTATTTGTATGCTTTCATTAATTGTATACATGACTAAATACATGACTGTAGTTGAGAATCTTCACAAGTATGAACCTGACAATAGGATTAGTGAGGTTAATACACATGATATCTCCTCTACTCTTTTGGACTACATGACTTATCTGTTCTAAGTTCTTGTATTGGCATGTTGGTGTTCTCATTACTTGTCTACACTTGTAACTGATTTTATTGAGTACTCTCAAGCCTGTTAAAGTACATGATAGTGTATTACATGCTTTTGTGTGAACTATGATATTTTGGTGTTATCTGTAGTGTTCTGAACAGTTATCTACAAGAAATGTACATCTCCTTGTGTGTTGTCATTACTGTTATAATGGAATTTACATTGAGTGCCTCATTAGCATTTAACATGTAGGGAAGAGTAAGTGTGAGTAGTTGAGTGTTTTTAGGAGTAGAATTTAGTTCCTGCAAAACAAATGAAATACACGCATACCAATATATTGCAATCCAGAATATATTAAGATACGATGTGAATGATGCATGAATGATGATGCCTGGCTATCGGCGAGACGTTATTTGGGATCTGAATGATGGGATACTTGTTCTTGACACGATTGTTTAGCCGAGCTGTGCACTGTTTCGCAGCTGTCGGAGCATTTGAAAATTGTCTCCGCTTATTGGGAGAGCTTGATTTGTAGAGTGTGTCTCCACTTGTTGGGAGAGCTTTGTACTAAAATGTAAAGTAATCTCCACTTGGGAGTGATTGACTAAAAACTGTAATCATGCCTGAAGTTGCATGAGCAAAATGTCCAAACATTCAAAGTAATAGCAAAGGAAATAAAAGCATGCCCAAGATATACTCTTGACTGCGAAGCTAAGTTGCAGCCATCGAATGGCAGAACGTTGGTGACGAGGTTTGCGACTATCTATTCTGGCATCCGTTGCGACGGAGCGGCGATGCGAATTTCCTTGTTGGCGAAGTTTGTAGTTTGCTATATACAAGGCTCCGATTGGCAAAGCTGACGTATGATTTGTACAGGGCACTCTGATCGATTGAGCTGACGGTTTGCTATATACAGGACTTCAATTGGTGAAGCCGACGGCGCATTCCTACAGGGTGCTCCTGTTAGTTGAGCAGGCGGTTTGCTATATACAGGGCTCCTATTGATGAAGCCAGCGGTCCTCTTTGTACAAGATGATCCGATTATTTGAGCATGCGGTTTGCTATGTACAAGTTTTCCGTATTAATGGTCTGACTCCGTGGTAACTACAAAGGATTCAAATATTATCTTTAGCTATACCAAAAAAATTCAAGTAAAGGAGAAAGAGAGATAATCTTAGGCAAGTGGAGGATCCGTCATTTGCCTCAGTGTGGTCTTGGTGCTTCCTTACTCCCTGTTGACCCTGCACTCAAAGAAAAATTCTTAGTTGGGGTGGGGAAGTTGGTTTGTGTCGACCACAATGTTGGTTTGTCCCGGCCTTTGGTATGGTTAAACCGCAAAGTTCGGTAAGTGGAACAAATTGCTGTATCTTTTTAGAAAACATTTTAAAAATACTTCATTTTTAATACAAACACCATCATTCTGGATTGTGACATGTTATGAAAGGTTCTCAACACATGATCATTTCTTCTTGAACACTTCTGTCACGACCCAAACCGATGGGCCATGACGAGTGCCCGAGTCCTACCTGCCGAACACCCCTAAGCATGCCTCTAAGATATAAACATAAATTAAGGGTAGGTCATGAATAACATCTGTCATTAAACTATTGAATCATGTGAATAAGATACATGAGGAAAATATGTCCAAAAGACAGATACATATACATGCAAAATATAGTAGGGCGAGCCGACAAGGCTGCTATAGACAACTATATATCCAAAACTAGAAGCTGACAAGGCCACATATTATCCAACCGTACATGACTGTCTATAGACCTCTAATAGAGTGTACAACAGTATAAAGGATGGGACAGGGCTCCATCGTATACATATCTACATACAAAAATAGCGTACAAAAACTAATAACAGCTGCGGATCAAGTAGAGCACACCAACTCGCACTGATCAAGGATCCTAAAAAATGGGACCGTCAGCCTTTCTACCAGCACCTTCAGGCATGAAACACAGAGTCCCCAAGCAAAAGGGACGTCAGTACGAATAAATAATGTACTGAGTATGTAAGGCATGGAAATCAGTACATAAAAGACATAAAAGAAACATGGAGTAAAGGAATCCACCAGTAAGTCTAAATAACTTTGTTAATCCTGAAATA
Organism: Nicotiana tomentosiformis; assembly: GCF_000390325.3. Taxonomy (NCBI): domain Eukaryota; kingdom Viridiplantae; phylum Streptophyta; class Magnoliopsida; order Solanales; family Solanaceae; genus Nicotiana; species Nicotiana tomentosiformis. The sequence continues at coordinate 44,667,569 of NC_090822.1, forward strand.
TTCATAAGTTCATACATGTGCCTATAAATGTCATATCATGCATAGGTATATGTCTACATAACATCATCAAGCCTCTAAGGGCATCCCATCATATCATCTCGGCCTCTGTGGGAGAAATCATCAACATTTACCAACTGATCAAGTGGAGGTGCGTATATAACACCATAACCTTTCTCCATATCCTATATACATATAATATACACGTATTTAATGCCATCTGGTCATGTCTTGTAACACCCCGAAAAATTATGAAGTACTTGAGCGCTAGTAAGAAAGTTGATGTGCGCTAATAATATTATTTTATGTACAGACAAGGGCTATTATAAGAATGATACCAATTGATCTTGATAATATATGTATGAAGTGCACAAAGAATGGTTTATGGTCTAAGAAGTGCCCCAAGGCTAAGGCAAGTTGAAAAGTTCATGATAGAATAAAGTTTTAAGTGAGTTCGCACAAGACCTAACTTCAAACGAGCATACCTCTCTTGTATTACCTATAAAATTAAAGCCCTTTGAGTATAGTTTCCAAATCTTCAAACCATTCATCATTTGGATATTTCTACAAGGAGTTATGACCAAATTACCAAAGGCTGGAAAAATGCAATTCTGCGACCAATTCTGCGATCGCAGAACCATTATGCGATCGCAAAAGTAGTTATGCGACCGCAAAATGGTCGCAGACCTGTCCAGTAAAGCCCAGTTCAGAGCACCAAATTGTGCGAACATTATGCGACCCGCACACCAATTGTGCGGTCCATTGTGCGACCGCATAGCTCAGTTCGGAGGGTCAATTTCATAACCCGACCCTATTTTGACAAATAGGCTTTGGGGCTTATTTTGGGGGGTTTTCTGAGGGTTTTAGAGAGAGGTAAGAGAATTTTTGAGAGAGAAGAAGGGAACCTAACATTATGATAATCCAATATTTCAACAATCTACAAGAATCAAGGAAACTAATCACAAGATCTTCATCTAAGAGGTAAGATTCAAACCCTTAATCTTCAATTTTGAGTTTGGGGTAAAAGATTGGTGATTGGGAGTATGATTCTTGGGCGTAAGAGTATTATGTATATATGCTTGTACCAATAAAGTTTGTGGGAAGATTGTTGAGCTCAAATAAGTAAAGATTGAGTTATGGAGTGAAGGAAATCTTGTAGAAGAACCTTGTAGTTAAATTTGCACACCTAGTATTTGATAAAATGCCCAAACGAGCTGAGACCATGAATATCTTCCTAATTATGGTTCAATTTTGTTATGTCTCAAAATAGATTGGAATTGCTAGAATTTTCGGAACGTTGTGGTAATTTAAGGAAAGCTCAAAGCGAGGTATGTTGGCTAAACTTCTTTCATAGAATTGAATTCCATGATGCTCTTGTAAGTCCCGAGTTATTCTTTATAAATCAATTATTCCAAATAAGCTTTGTGTTGAAAGGTATATATTCAAAATGTATTTCGGATACTCTTATCATATGATGTTATCCTTCGGAAATGTATTCAAATCATGAGTCGGGTATAAAAATATTATGACTCCAAGTAGCATTTGAAGTGAATGCTATTATGCCAAATTGTGTAAGAAGTCTCAATGTACATAAGACTCTTATTTGCTCATAGGTGTATTAAAAGTCGTGATTTGAGATTCTTTGTTGTCGATAATTTATAAAGATGCTTGAAATTGAAAGTAGTGAGTTGGGGATATAAAGTATAGATACCGTGCCAATAATGAAAGTTTTGATTGTGGCCAATAGAGCCAATGAAATGAAATGATGTGTGAAATTTGATGATGAGTATTGAAAGTAATGAAATGCAATTATGGAATATAAGATACGGTCACCGTGCCATGAATGAAGAATAATATGTATGGCAAAAAGGGAACCAATGAAATAATGATGTTGTATGTAATTGAAAGTACTAACGAAGTGATAGTATGAAGATGAAATGTGGTTGTTCGCCTAAATGAGAATTATGAGGTGTTGAATGTCCCAATGGTGTCAACTATAGTTGTATGCTTTTGAAATAATGTATGTAAATGACTTTGATGTTAAGTCCTCAGAATCATGAACTTAGCTAATGACCTCAAGATGTTAAGTGAGTGAATAATGAGATGAAAGAGAGATGTCCTATGCTAAATGATGATGAACCTTAAGAAAGGAAATTGGGTTTATGTGCCATTGAAATTGACTTATTGATTCACCATGCATGTGCTAATGTAATGTGCTATGTTTCTCAATGATGGGCATAAAAATGAAGTGTTCCAATGATCCGGGAACTTACGACCTTAATGGAATGTTAATCATGTCGCTTTCAGTTTATACATGGTTATATGTATAATGATATGTTATGAACCCTATGGACGGTCTATGAAACGTGTAGGTATATCGTGTTATGAAATCATATGGACGGTCTATGAAACACATAGGTATATTGTGTTATCAAATCCTGTGAACGGTCTATGAAACGCACAGGTGTATTGTGTAAGTAAACACTGTGAACGGTCTATGAAATGCACAGGTGTATTATGTAAGTAAACACTATGAACGGTCTATGAAATGCACAGGTGTATTGTGTAAGTAAACACTGTGAACGGTCTATGAAACACACAGGTGTATTGTGTATTTAAACACTATGAATGGTCTATGAAATGCACATGTGTATTGTGTTAGTAAACACTGTGAACAGTCTATGAAACGCACATGTGTATTGTGTAAGTAAACACTGTGAACGGTCTATGAAACGCACAGGTATATCATATGGTATATGTGAATCCTATGAATGGTCTATGAAACATATAGGTGTATTGTGTATGGAATCCTATGAACGGTCTCTGAAACGCATAGGTGTATAATATGATAAGTGAACACTAGGGACGTTGTATGAAATGCATAGGGGTAAGATAAGAGAGGGATATGGGCGGTCAAGTAAGACGCATTGTCAACGCAGACATTATGAGCCATTTTCATTGGCCTTGTTTGTACATGTTGTTTCAATTAATTTATATTATGTGTTCCGCATATAGATCATATGGCTCAGTTGACCCTAAAAGAAGTTTAGAATGATGCAAGTATAATAAGGCTTGATATTTCAACCTACTTGATGTTTTGGTATTGTTCGAGACTTTTATTGATTTTGTGATTATTCCTCCTTGTAATATTAATTGTTCTATTGAGAGGGTGTTTAGTTATACATACTAGTACTATTCGACAGTACTAACGTCCCTGTTTCTGGGGGCGCTGCATCTTTTAATGGATGCAGGTATACTTCTACAGGATGATATGGATCTTTGGTAAGGATCTTCTGTGCATCAGATAATGGTGAGCCTGCTACAATTCTAGTGGGCACTCGAGTCTAGTTGGTATTAGGTACTGAGGTATCTATTGTCATAGAAGCTCCATGTACACTATGGGTCATGTACTTAAGTTTTGAGTTTCATCATGTATTTATGTTCACGGATATTTATGAAGCTATGTACCCATCATGAGTGAAAAAGAAAAAACAAATTATGGGCCATTGAGCCAAATGTATTCAATATGAAAGTCATGATCTAATTATGTTTTGATAAATCATGCATGAGTTATGATGAGAGGTTGATGTAACGTAGGCTTGCTCGACTGGGTTCACTCGGTTGAGCGACGGTCACGCTCCTCGATTTTGGGGCGTAACAAACTAGGTATCAGAGCATGGTTAAGGAGTCCTAAGGTGTCATGGAGCTGTGTCAGTAGAGTCCCTCTTATCGATGTGTTGCCGGCCATACTTATAATAAGGAGGCTACAATGACATTTAGGAAATGTTTCTCTTCTTCTATCCTCGATCGTGCATTATTGTTCCAAGTTAGTCTCAGAGTTCCCTTGTTAATACCAAGGAATGTAGCACATTGTGCTACAAAATGAGAAAGGTATAAGGATTAAAGGAATGACGCACATGACAGTCATAATGTATGAGGAACCCAATTATCCTCGTAATGGACGAAGAAAAAGCCAATGATACGACCAAAGGTAAGAAAGATCATAAAGTTGGCCTCGAGAGTCATAGTTGTTGATTTCATATATATATATATATATATATATATATATATATATATATATATATATATGGTGCAAAGTGGTATTATCTATATGTTGTTTAGGATTGATTTTTGGGATTCTCTGACAGGTTGATAGGCCTAGTTACAGGGGAAACTCTGCCAAAATGTTTAAGAATTCATAAAGATAGCCAAATCTTTAAGGGCCCTAAGTAAGTTGAGGTTTTGGATATGAAGTATAAGACCCATGTAGTCATAAGTGCCTATGTATAACGGTTGGAGGTAAAATGATGGTAACTCTATTCTTAGAAGGGACTTGTACAAAATTCAAGGACGAATGTTCTTAAGTGGGGGAGAATGTAACACCCCGGAAAATTATGAAGTACTTGAGTGCTAGTAAGAAAGTTGATGTGCGCTAATTATATTATTTTATGTGCAGAAAGGGGCTATTATAAGAATGATATCAATTTATCTTGATAATATATGTATAAAGTGCGCTAAGAATGGTTTATAGTCTAAGAAGATCCCCAAGGCTAAAGCAAGTTGAAACGTTTATGACAGAATAAAGTTTCAAGTGAGTTCGCACAAGACCTAACTTTAAATGAGCATACCTCTCTTGTTATGAAGATTTATATGGTGTATTACCTATAAAATTAAATCCCTTTGAGTATAGTTTCCAAATCTTCAAACCGTTCATCATTTTGATATTCCTACAAGAAGTTATGACCAAATTACCAAAGGCTGGAAAAATGCGATTCTGCGACCAATTCTAAGATCGTAGAACCATTATGCGATCGCAAAAGTAGTTATGCGACCGCAAAATGGTCGCAGACCTGTCCAGTGAAGCCCAGTTCTGGGCACCATTTTGTGCGACCATTATGTGACCCGCACACCAATTGTGCTGTCCATTGTGTGATCGCATAGCTGAGTTTGGAGGGTCAATTTTCCTATTTTCATAACCCGATCCCATTTTGATAAATAGGCTTTGGGACTTATTTTGGGGTGTTTTTCTGAGGGTTTTAAAGAGAGGTAAGAGCATTTTAGAGAGATAAGGAGGGAACCTAACATTATAATAATCCAATATTGCACCAATCTTCAAGAATCAAGAAAGCTAATCACAATATCTTCATCTAAGAAGTAAGATTCAAACCCTTAATCTTCAATTTTGAGTTTGGGTAAAAGATTGGTGATTGGGAGTATGATTCTTGGGGTGTAAGAGTATTATGTATATATTCCTGTACCAATAAGGTTTGTGGGAAGATTGTTGAGCTCAAATAAGTAAAGATTGAGTTATGGAGTGAAGGAAATCTTGTACAAGAACCTGGTAGTTAAATTTGCACACCTAGTGTTTGATAAAATGCTCAAACGAGCTAAGACCATGAATATCTTCCTAATTATGGTTCAATTTTGTTATGTCTCAAAATAGATTGGAATTTCTAGAATTTCCAAAACGTTGTAGTAATTTAAGGAAAGCTCAAAGCGAGGTATGTTGGCTAAACTTGTTTCATAAAATTGAATTCCATGATGCTCTTGTAAGTCCCGAGTTTTTCTTTATAAATCAATTATTCCAAATAAGCTTTGTGTTGAAAGGTATATATTCAAAATGTATTTCGGATACTCTTATCATATGATGTTATCCTTCGTGAATGTATTCAAAGCATGAGTTGGGTATAAAAATTTTATGACTCCAAGTAGCGTTTGACGTGAATGCTAATATGCCAAATTGTGTAAGAAGTCTCAATGTACATAAGACTCTTATTTGCTCATAGGTGTATTAAAAGTCATGATTTGAGATTCTTTGTTGTCGATAATTTATAAATATTCTTGAAAGTGAAAGTAGTGAGTTGGGGATATAAAGTGTAGACACCGTGCCAATAACGAAAGTTTTGATTGTGGCCAATAGAGCCAATGAAATAAAATGATGTGTGAAATTTGATGATGAGTATTGAAAGTAATGAAATGAAAGTATGAAATATAAGATACGGCCACCGTGCCATGAATGAAGAATAATATGTATGGCAAAAAGGGAACCAATGAAATAATGATGTTGTATGTAATTGAAAGTACTAATGAAGTTATAGTATGAAGATGAAATGTGGTTGTTCGCCTAAATGAGAATTATGAGGTGTTGTATGTTCCAATGGTTTCAACTATAGTTGTATGCTTCTGAAATAATGTATGTAAATGACTTTGATGTTAAGTCCTCAAGAATCATGAACTTAGCTAATGACCTCAATATGTGAAGTGAGTGAATAACGAGATGGAAGGGAGATGTCCTATGCTAAATGATGATGAACCTTAAGAAAGAAAATTGGGCTTATGTGCCATTGAAATTGACTTATTGATTCACCATGCATGTGCTAATGTAATGTTCTATGTTTCTCCATGATGGGCATGAAAATGAAGTGTTCCAATGATCCGGGAACTTACGACCTTAATGTAATGTTAATCATGTCGCTTTGAGTTTATACATGGTTATATGTATAATGACGTGTTATGAACCCTATGGACGGTCTATGAAACACGTAGGTATATCGTGTTATGAAATCCTATGGACAGTCTATGAATCACATAGGTATATTGTGTTATCAAATCATGTGAACGGTCTATGAAACGCACAAGTATATTGTATAAGTAAACACTATGAACGGTCTATGAAACGCACAGGTGTATTGTGTAAGTAAACACTGTGAACGGTCTATGAAATGCACAGGTGTATTATGTAAGTAAATATTGTGAACGGTCTATGAAATTCATAGGTGCATTGTTTAAGTAAACACTGTGAACGGTCTATGAAATGCACATGTGTATTGTGTTAGTAAACACTGTGAATGGTCTATGAAAAGCACAAGTGTATTGTGTATGTAAACACTGTGAACGGTCTATGAAACGCACATGTATATTGTGTTAGTAAACACTGTGAACGGTCTATGAAACGCACATGTGTATTGTGTAAGTAAACACTGTGAACGGTCTATGAAACGCACAGGTGTATCGTATGGTATATGTGAATCCTATGAACGGTCTATAAAACATATAGGTGTATTGTGTATGGAATCCTATGAATGGTCTATGAAACGCATAGGTGTATAATATGATATGTGAACACTAGAGATGGTCTATGAAATGCATAGGGGTAAGATAAGAGAGGAATATGGGCAGTCAAGTAAGACGCATTGTCAACGCAAACATTATGAGCCATTTTCATTGGCCTTGTTTTTACATGTTGTTTCAATTAGTTTATATTATGTGTTCCGCGTATATATCATATGGCTCAGTTGACCCTAAAAGAAGTTTAGAATGATGCAAGTATAATAAGGCTTGATATTTCAACCTACTTGATGTTTTGGTATTGTTCGATACTTTCATTGATTTTGTGATTATTCCTCCTTGTAATATTAATTGTTCTATTGAGAGGGTATTTAGTTATATATACTAATACTATTCGATAGTACTAACGTCCCTTTTGTCGGGGGCGCTGCATCTTTTAATGGATGCAGGTATACTTCTATGGGATGATATGGATCTTTGGTAGGGATCTTCTGTACATCAGATTATGGTGAGCCTGCTACAATTCCAGTGGGCACTCGAGTCTAGTTGGTATTATGTACTTAGGTATCTATTGTCATAGAAGCTCCATGTACACTGTGGGTCATGTACTTAAGTTTTGAGGTTCGTCATGTATTTATGTTCACGGATATTTATGAAGCTATGTACCCATCACGAGTGAAAAAGAAAAAAAAATTATGGGCCATTGAGCCAAATGTATTCAATATGAAAGTCATGATCTAATTATGTTTTGATAAATCATGCATGAGTTATGATGAGAGGTTGATGCAACGTAGGTTTGCTCGACTGGGTTCACTCGGTTGAGCGCCGATCACGCTCCTCGGTTTTAGGGCGTGACAAAGTTGGTATCAAAGCATGGTTAAGGAGTCCTAAGGTATCATGGAGCTGTGTCAGTAGAGTCCCTCTTATCGGTGTGTTGCCGGCCACACTTATAATAGGGAGGCTACAACGACATTTAGGAAATGTTTCTCTTCTTCTATCCTCGATCGTGCGTTATTGTTCCAAGTTAGTCTCAAAGTTCCCTTGTTAATACCAAGGAATGTAGCACATTGTGCTACGAAATGAGAAAGGCATAAGGATTAAAGGAATGACGCACATGACAGTCATAATGTATGAGGAACCCAATTGTCCTCGTAATGCACGAAGAAAAAGCCAATGATACGACCAAAGGTAAAAAAGATCATAAAGTTGGCCTCGAGAGTCATAGTTGTTGATTTCATATATATATATATATATATATATATATATATATATATATATATATATATATATATATATATGGTGAAAAGTGGTATTATCTATATGTTGTTTAAGATTGATTTCTGGGATTCTCTGACAGGTGGATAGGCCTAGTTACAGGGGAAACTCTGCCAAAATTTTTAAGAATTTGTAAACATAGCCAAATCATTAAGGGCCCTAAGTAAGTTGAGGTTTTGGATAGGAAGTATAAGACCCATGTAGTCATAAGTGCCTATCTATAACGGTTGGAGGTAAAATGATGGTAACTCTATTCTTAGAAGGGACTTGTAAAACATTCGAGGACGAATGTTCTTAAGTGGGGGAGAATGTAACACCCCTGAAAATTACGAAGTACTTGAGCGCTAGTAAGAAAGTTGATGTGCGCTAATTATATTATTTTATGTGCAGACAAGGGCTATTATTAGAATGATATCAATTGATCTTGATAATATATGCATGAAGTGTGCTAAGAATGGTTTATGGTCTAAGAAGAGCCCCAAGGCTAAGGCAAGTTGAAAAGTTCATGATATAATAAAGTTTCAAGTGAGTTCGCACAAGACCTAACTTCAAACGAGCATACCTCTCTTGATATGAAGATTTATATGGTGTATTACCTATCAAATTAAAGCATTTTGAGTATAGTTTCCAATGTTCCATATCGTTCATCATTTGGATATTCCTACAAGAAGTAATGACCAAATTACCGAAGGCTAGAAAAATGAGATTCTACGATCGCAGAACCATTATGTGATCGCAAAAGTAGTTATGCGATCGCAAAATGGTCGCAGACCTGTCCAGTGAAGCCCAGTTCTGGGCACCAAATTGTGCGACCATTATGCGACCCGCACACCAATTGTGCGGTCCATTGTGCGACCGTATAGCTGAGTTCGAAGGGTCAATTTTTCTATTTTCATAACCCTACCCCATTTTGATAAATAGGCTTTGGGGCTTATTTTGGGGTGTTTTTTGATGGTTTTAGAGAGAGGTAAGAGCATTTTAGAGAGATAAGGAGGCAACCTAACATTATAATCATCCAATCTTGCACCAATCTTCAAGAATTAAGGAAGCTAATCACAAGATCTTCATCTAAAAGGTAAGATTCAAACCCTTAATCTTCAATTTCGAGTTTGGGATAAAAGATTGGTTATTGGGAGTATGATTCTTGGGTGTAAGAGAATTATGTATATATGCTTGTACCAATAAGGTTTGTGGGAAGATTGTTGAGCTCAAATAAGTAAAGATTGAGTTATGGAGTGAAGGAAATCTTGTATAAGAACCTTGTAGTTAAATTTGCACACCTAGTATTTGATAAAATGCTCAAACGAGCTGAGACCATGAATATCTTCCTAATTATAGTTCAATTTTGTTATGTCTCAAAATAAATTAGAATTGCTAGAATTTCCGGAACGTTGTAGTAATTTATGGAAAGCTCAAAGCGAGGTATGTTGGGTAAACTTCTTTCATAGAATTGAATTACATGATGCTTTTGTAAGTCCCGAGTTTTTCTTTATAAATCAATTATTCCAAATAAGCTTTGTGTTGAAAGGTATATATTCAAAATGTATTTCGGATACTCTTATCATATGATGTTATCCTTCGGGAATGTGTTCAAATCATGAGTTGGGTATAAATATATTATGACTCCAAGTAGCGTTTGAAGTGAATGCTATTATGCCAAATTGTGTAAGAAGTCTCAATGTACATAAGACTCTTATTTCCTCATAGGTGCATTAAAATTCATGATTTGAGATTCTTTGTTGTCGATAATTTATAAATATTCTTGAAAGTGAAAGTAGTGAGTTGGGGATATAAAGTGTAGACACCGTGCCAATAATGAAAGTTTTGATTGTGGCCAATAGAGCCAATGAAATGAAATGATGTGTGAAATTTGATGATGAGTATTGAAAGTAATGAAATGAAAGTATGGAATATAAGATACGGCCACCGTGCCATGAATGAAGAATAATATGTATGACAAAAAGGGAACCAATGAAATAATGATATTGTATGTAATTGAAAGTACTAATGAAGTGATAGTATGAAGATGAAATGTGGTTGTTCGCCTAAATGAGAATTATGAGGTGTTGTATGTCCCAATGGTTTCAACTATAGTTGTATGCTTCTGAAATAATGTATGTAAATGACTTTGATGTTAAGTCCTCAAGAATCATAAACTTAGCTAATGACCTCATTGGTTTCAACTATAGTTGTATGCTTCTGAAATAATGTACTCACGTCCCTTTTGCCGGGGGCGCTGCATCTTTTAATGGATGCAAGTATACTTCTACAGGATGATATGGATCTTTGGTAGGGATCTTTTGTGCAGCATATTATGGTGAGCCCTCTACAATTCTAGTGGGCATTCGAGTTTAGTTGGTTATATGTACTTAGGTATCTATTGTCATAGAAGCTTCATGTACAATATGGGTCATGTACTTAAGTTTTGAGTTTTGTCATGTATTTATGTTCACGGATATTTATGAAGCTATGTACCCATCACGAGTGAAAAAGAAAAAAGAAATTATGGGCCATTGATCCAAATGTATTCAATTTGAAAGTCATGATCTAATTGTGTTTTGATAAATCATGCATGAGTTTTGATGAGAGGTTGATGTAACGTAGGCTTGCTCGATTGGGTTCACTCGGTTGAGCGCCGGTCACGCTCCTCGATTTTGAGGCATGACATGGGTCAATGCACATATATAAATGAATGCAATGCATAAGAAGTAAGCCAATAATTTCTCTCGGGATGACATAAGACCCATGAACTGTGATGACCCAAAAATATCATCTTTAAATTTAATAAGTAATTCAGTATTCTAAGACCTCAAAAAGCACCATTTATCATTCCTCAATTTGCGTGCGCAGTCCGTACATTTTTCTGGAAATTTTTATGTGAAAAATGGATTAAAATGGAAAATAGAGCTTTAAAACTCAACTAAGTTGACTTTGGTCAACATTTTGAGCAAACGGACCCGGATCAGTATTTTGAAAATTCTGGTAGGTCCGTATCGTGATTTGGGACTTGAGCGTATGCCTGGAATCGAATTCTGAGGTTCCTAGCCCGAGTTATGGAATTTTGATGAAAAATTAAAAGCTTGAAGGCTTAATAATTTCCAAGAAATTACTGATGTTGGATTTATTTACCTCGGGTCCGTATTTTGGTTTCGGAGCTCGGTATAGGTCCACTATAATATTTATGACTTGTCTGCCGAATTTGACGAGAATCGGAGTTGATTTGTCGTGATTCGGACGTCCGGTTGTAAAAATATAAGTTTTAAAGTTTTCTTGAAAACTTCCTTTGATTTGGTATCTAATTCGTAGTTCTAGGTATTATTTTGGCGATTTGATCACGCGAACAAGTTCGTATGATCTTTTAGGACTTGGGTGCATGTTTGGTATGGAGCCCTAAGGGCTCGGGTTGATTTCGGGTGGTTAACGGACCATTTTTGGACTTGGGAAAAACTGCAGAAATCTGCTTTTGGTATCCTTCTTCGCGTTCGCGAGAGGTGGCTTGCGTTCGCGAAGAAGAAACTGGAGGTAGGTAAAATTTACTCTTCGTGTTCGCGAAGAGGGGGACACGTTCGCGAAGGGAAGAGGGCAGTGTTCATCACGAACGCGTGGAAGCGTTCGCGTTCGCGTAGAAGGCGAGGCCTGGCCGGGCACCAAGCGTTAAAGCTACGCGTTCGCGTAGGGTGTATCGCATTCGCGAAGACCAAATTTGGCAAGGCTTCGCGTTCGCGACATTGCCTTCGCGTTCGCGAAGAGCAAAGTTTTGGCAGCACAAAAAATGTGCTTCGCGAACGCGAGGCACTGACCGTGTTCGCGAAGGGTAAAACTCCCAAAAATAGAATTTAAGTTTTGGAAATGGGGTTTCGACCCATTTTCAATTCTTTCCCATTTTTGAGCTCGGGTAAGGTGATTTTTGGGCGATTATCACAGGAAAATATTGGGGTAAGTGTTCCTTATCCTATATTGATTATATTTCATGATTTCATACTCATTTATATCATGAATCCGTGAATTTATGGAAGAAAAATCAGATTTTTATAAAATCTTCCAAAAATAAAAAATTAAGATTTGAAGGTCCATTTGATATCGGAATTGGACAAATTTCATATGGTTGAACTCGTATCGGAATTGGTGTTCGGATTTCGTGAGTTTTTCCGGGATTTGAGATGTGGGTCCCACTACCGAATATTTTAATAAATTTCGGATTTTTATCCGGAAAATTTGTAAATTCATATGGAATTAATTCCTATGATTAGTATTGAATATATTGAATTGTTTATGAATAGATTTGAAACTTTCAGAGGCAAATTTAAAAGGAAAAGCTGTGGTTGAATAATTGATTGGAATTTGCAAAGCGAGGTAAGTGTAGGGAACACCTTGATTTGGGGGAATAGAACCCGTAAATTGTTTGTTATGTGAATTGCATGTAAACGACGTATAGGCGAGGTGACGAATGTCTATATATCGCCAAATTAATTATTTGCCTGCTTACTTGAAAAATCATAAAATATTTTTAATCATAAATTAATTACCATAATAATTGTTTCTCTTATTTCTTGTCAACATATAAATTCTTGAATTTCTGCATTAATTGTTACATGCTATTTGAATTATGTGTTTTAATTGTTATTTGATATTTAGCATATCAAATATTAAACTGCCTATTTTCTCCCTGATTTCTATAATAAATTATTAATTGTCATTGTTTGTTTCATAATTAAATCATAATTGTTGTATACTTGTTGTCTTATAATTTTATATTAATTGTTGCATTTATTGGGGAAATTTCTTCTGTAAGAATTGATTGAAACGGAATATTGGAGGATCGGGTTGCACGCTGCAACAGACTTATGAAAAGTTAATATTGGAGGATCGGGTTACACGCCGCAACAGACTTATGAAAAGTTAATATTAGAGGATCGAGTTGCACGCCGCAACAGACTTATGAAAAGTTAATAATGGAGGATCGGGTTGCATGCCGCAACAGACTTATGAAAAGTTAATATTGGAGGATCGGGTTGCACGCCGCAGCAGACTTATTAAAAAGTCTATATATATACATGATTGAAATAAATATATAACAGACTTGTTAAAAAGTTAATATTGGAGGATCGGGTTGCACGCCACAACAGACTTGATTAAAATGAATATGTTGGAGGAGCGGGTTGCACGTCGTAACAGAACTGAATGTGGATATATTGTGAGAGCGGGTTGCACGCTATGAAAATTAGTTATGACTGCTGAGTTGCCTTCAATTATTATAAATGAATTACCTGATTTATTTCTATTATTGTTGTTGTTACTAATATTGCGTATAGGTTAATGTAAGTGAACCGTCTTAGCCTCGTCACTACTTCGTCGAGGTTAGGCTTAGAACTTACCAGTACATGGGGTCGGTTGTACTGATACTACACTCTGCACTTCTTGTGCAGATTTTGGAGTTGGTCCCAGCGGCGTACCATAGACTTGCTCGGATTTTAGCTATCAGAGGAGACTTGAGGTATAACTGCATGGCGTTCGCAGTTCTGAAGTCCCCGTCTATTGTACTTCAGTTGTGTGTTTATTTCTATACAGCTTTATTTTATTCAGACCTTTGTTTGTATTTATTCTAGAAGTTCGTGCACTTGTGACACCAATTCTGGGATGGTATTTAGACACCGTTATTATTATGGATTATTTCAAAATTGCTTCCACATTTGCTTCCTTGTTATTAATAAATTTGAAAATTGTTTTTAAAATGGATAATGTTATTCTAACATTGGCTTGCCTAGCAAGTGAAATGTTAGGCGCCATCACGGTCCAGAGGTGGGAATTTCGGATTGTGACAGTTGGTATGAGAGCACTAGGTGACATAGGTCTCACGAGTCACGAGCAAGCTTAGTAGAGTCTGGAGGATTAGTACGGAGACGTCTGTACTTATCTCTCAGAGGCTATGAAGTTTAGGAACAATATCACTTCTTTCTTATTCAGTCGTGCGATTTTATTCTATCATCGATGATTGAACCATTCTACTCTTATTCTCTCGCAGATGGTGAGAACACGTAATACCTCTACCGATGGACAGGGACCAGAACCCCCGGTGGCAACTATGGCCAGGGGTAGAGGTCGAGGCCGAGGTCGTGCTAGATGCCGAGGCAGAGGCCGAGGTAGAGCTCAGCCAAGAGCTCGAGCAGCTGCACCTGTTAAAGAACCTCAGATATACCTTCAGGAGGAGGTCCTAGTTCAGAATGTACCAGTTGGACCGGTTCAGGTCCCGGAAGGATTCATAGCCACTCCAGTGCTTCAGGACGCTCTAGTCTGATTGGTGAGTTTTATGGAGGGTGTGGCCCAAAATGGTACATTTCCAGTGGCACCAGCCATCTCACAGGCTAGGGGAGGAGCACAAACTCCCACTACTCCCGCTCCGGAGCAGATGGCTCCTCAGAATCAGGCTCTAACAGCCCCGCCAGTTAGGGTAGTTTAGCCAGTTATTGCGGCACAGACCGGTGATAGGCCCGCCATGTCTTTTGAGGCCTTATTGAGACTGGATAAGTTCACTAAGCTCTTTCCAGTTCACTTCAGTCGTACACTTTCTGAGGACCCACAAGATTATCTTGAACGCTGCCATGAGGTGCTGCGAAACATGGGTATAGTTGAGACCAATGGAGTTGATTTTGCTGTATTCCAGATGATGGGTTCCGCTAAGAGGTGGTAGAGAGAATACACATTGAACCGACCAGTCGGATCCCCTGCACTTACATGGAAGCAGTTCTCTCAGCTATTTCTGGAAAAGTTCCTCCCTATCACACTAAGAGAGGAATTCCGCAAGCAATTTGAGCGTCTGCAGCAGGGCAGTATGACTGTTACTCAGTATGAGTCCTGTTTTGTGTATTTGGCCCGTCATGCTCTCCTTTTACTACCTACGCAGGGAGAGAGAGTGAGGAGGTTCATTAAGGGACTCACTTACCCTATCAGACTTCGGATGGCCAAGAAGACCAGAAGTGAGATTTCTTTTCAGGCAGCTGCTAATGTCGCAAGGAGGATCGAAATGGTTCTTGCACAGGAAAGAGAGCAGAGGTGCAATAAGAGGCCTCGTCAGTTCGGTGGTTACAGTGGTGCCTCGTCTGGAGGCCGGAGTAATTTTAGTAGGGATTATCCTCCCAGACCATTTCATTCAGCACTTCATGTATCTCCCGGTGCTTCAAGGAGTCACGATCCTATTATGCCTTACTCTAGGCAGCCAGTATTCAGTGCACATTCAGCTCCTATCAGTGTACCACCACTCCAAAGTTACTACAGTGGTTATCTGACCCATCTGGGTCAGCTGTAGCTTCAGCAGCCACGGCATCAGGATGGGTGTTATGAGTGTGGGAACATTGGTCACATTAGGAGGTATTGCCCTAGATTGGCGAGTAACAGATCTCGGCAAGATTCTTGTGCCATCATACCGGCACTGGTTTATTCACCGCCTACTCAGCCAGCTAGAGGTAGGGGTCAGGCAGTTAGAGGTAGAGGTCAGGCCATTAGAGGTAGAGGTCAAGCCATTAGAGGTGGAGGTCAGACCGTTAGAGGTGGAGGCCAGCTAGTTAGAGGCCGTCCTAGAGATGCAATTCAGAGTGGTGGGGCCCAGCCCCAATTTTATGCTTTTCCAGCTAGGCCTGAGGCCGAGTCATCTGATGCTGTGATCACAAGTATTATTCCAGTTTGCCATAGAGATGCTTCAGTTCTATGCGATCCAGGATCTACTTATTTCTATGTGTCCTCCTATTTTTCTTCATATTTGGTTGTGCCTTGTGATTCTCTGAGTGCTTCTGTGTGTGTATCTACACCGGTGGGAGACTCTGTGGTAGTAGATCATGTCCACCATTCATGTGTGGTTACTATTGGTAATCTTGAAACTAGTGTAGATCTTCTACTTCTTGATATGATAGATTTTGATGTCATCTTGGGTATGGATTGGTTGTCTCCTTATCATGCTATATTGGACTGTCATGCCAAGACAGTGACCCTAGCTATCACGGGGTTACCTCGATTAGAGTGGAAAGGAACTCCTGGCCATTCTGCCAGCAGGGTTATTTCTTATATGAAAGCTTGGCGTATGGTAGAGAAAGGATGTCTAGCCTATTTGGCTTATATTTGCGATCCCAGTGCGGATGTCCCTTCTATGGACTCAGTGCCAGTTGTTCGTGAATTTTTAGAAGTATTTCCTGCAGATCTGCCGGGGATGCCACCCGACAGCGATATTGACTTCTGTATTGATTTGGCTCCAGGCACTCGGCCCATTTCTATTCCACCATACCATATGGCCCTGCCAGAGTTGAAAGAATTTAAAGAGCAGTTACAAGACTTGCTTGATCATGGATCATTACACCCAGTGTCTCGCCCTGGGGTGCACCAGTATTATTTGTAAAGAAGGAAGATGGCTTGATGCGGATGTGTATAGACTATCGGCAATTGAACAATGCCACTATCAAAAACAAATATCCGCTGCCAAGAATTGATGACTTATTTGATCAACTTCAGGGTGCCAAGGTATTTTCGAAAATTGATTTGAGATCTGGTTACCATCAGTTGAAGATTAGGGCATCTGATGTCCCTAAGACAGCTTTGCGGACTCGGTATGGGCATTACGAGTTCCTAGTGATGTCATTTCGGTTGACAAATGCTCCAGCAGCATTTATGGATTTGATGAATCGGGTGTTCAAGCCTTATTTGGATTCTTTTGTGGTTGTATTCATTGATGATATCTTGATTTACTCCAGCAGTCGAGAGGAGCATGAGAAGCATCTTCGAAGTGTGCTTCACACCTTGAAGAATAATCAGTTATATGCCAAATTTTCAAAATTTGAGTTTTGGTTAGACTCAGTTGTCTTTTTGGGACATGTTGTATCGGCAGAAGGCATAAAGGTGGATACTAAGAAGATTGAGGCTGTTCAGAATTGGCCTAGACCTACTTCGGTTACAGAGATCTGGAGTTTCCTGGGTTTGGCAGGTTATTATCGTCGGTTCGTGGAAGGGTTTTCATCTATAGCAAGCACATTGACCAGACTAACCCAGAAGGGTGTTCCATTCACATGGTCAGACGAGTGTGAGTTGAGCTTTCAGAAGCTCAAGACCGCTTTGACTACGGCGCCAGTATTGGTATTACCCACAAGCTCAGGATCGTATACAGTATATTGTGACGCATCTCACATTGGGCTTGGTGCAGTATTAATGCAAGATGGCAAGGTAATTGCATATGCATCGCGGCAGTTAAAAGTTCACGAGAAGAATTATCCTGTTCATGACTTAGAATTGGCAGCCATTGTTCATGCGCTGAAGATTTGGAGGCATTACCTCTACGGTGTCTCGTGTGAGGTATTTACTGATCATCGTAGCCTTCAGTATCTGTTCAAACAAAAAGATCTTAATTTGAGGTAGAGAAGATGGTTGGAGTTTTTGAAACACTATGATATCACCATTTTGTATCACCCCAGAAAGGCCAATGTTGTGGCCGATGCTTTGAGTAAAAAGGCTATGAGTATGGGCAGTCTTGCGTATATTCCGGTTGGTGAGAGGCCATTAGCTGTAGATGTTCAGACTTTGGATAATCAGTTCGTGAGGTTAGATATTTCATAACCCAGTCGGGTTCTAGCTTGTACAGTCGCTCGGTCTTCTTTATATGAGCGCATCAGAGAGAGGCAGTATGATGATAATCATTTAATTGTCCTTAAGGACACGGTGTGGCACGGTGATGCCAAGCAGGTTGCTGTGGGGGAAGATGGAGTTCTGCGAATGCTGGGCCGTATTTGTGTGCCTAATGTGGATGGGCTTCGTGAATTAATTCTTGAAGAGGCACACAGTTTCAGGTATTCTATTAATCCAAGTACCGCTAAAATGTATCAAGATTTGCGGCAACATTATTGGTGGAGGAGAATGAAAAAGGATATAGTTGCACATGTAGCTCAGTGTCTGAATTGTCAGCAAGTTAAGTACGAGCATCAAAGACCTGGTGGTTTGCTTCAGAAGTTAGAAATTTCTGAGTGGATGTGGGAGCGTATCACTATAGGTTTTGTTGTTGGGCTCCCACGGACACATAGAAAATTTGACGCAGTTTGGGTCATTGTGGACAGGTTGACCAAGTCAGCCCATTTCATTCTAGTGGCAGTTACCTATTCTTCAGAGAGGTTAGCTGAAATTTACATTCGTGAGATTGTCCGCCTTCACGGTGTACCCGTGTCTATTATTTCAGATC
Organism: Nicotiana tomentosiformis; assembly: GCF_000390325.3. Classification (NCBI taxonomy): domain Eukaryota; kingdom Viridiplantae; phylum Streptophyta; class Magnoliopsida; order Solanales; family Solanaceae; genus Nicotiana; species Nicotiana tomentosiformis. Next base: position 44,686,116 of record NC_090822.1, read on the forward strand.
GAGGTACGCAGTTTACCTCACATTTCTGGAGGGCTGTACAGCGTGAGTTAGGCACGCAGGTGAAGTTGAGTATAACATTTCATCCACAGACAGACGGACAGTCAGAGCGCACTATTCAGATATTGGAAGATATGCTTCGCGCTTGTGTTATAGACTTTGGAGATTCTTGGGATCATTTCTTACCACTTGCGGAGTTTGCTTATAATAATAGCTACCAGTCGAGCATTCAGATGGCTCCATGTGAGGCATTATACGGAAGGCGATGCCGATCGCCAGTTGGTTGGTTTGAATCAGGAGAGGCTCGGTTATGTGGTACCGATTTGGTACAGGATGCCTTGGATAAGGTCAAGATTATTCAGGATCGACTTCGCACAGCTCAGTCTAGGCAAAAGAGTTATGCCGACCGTAAAGTTTGTGATATTGAATTCATGGTTGGAGAACGTATATTGCTCCGGGTTTCACCTATGAAAGGTGTAATGAGGTTTGGAAAGAAGGGCAAGTTGAGCCCTTGGTATATCGGGCCCTTTGAAATTCTTGCAAGGGTGGGTGAAGTAGCCTACAGGCTTGCATTACCACCTAGTTTATCAGCGGTTCATCCGGTGTTCCATGTGTCTATGCTCCGGTAATATCATGGTGATCCGTCCCATGTGTTAGATTTCAGCTCAGTCCAATTGGACAAAGATTTGACTTACGAGGAGGAGCCGGTGGCTATTCTAGCCCGGCAGGTCCGACAGTTGAGGTCTAAGAGTTATCCTTCAGTTTGGGTGTAATGGAGAGGTCAGCCGGTAGAGGCATCTACCTGGGAGTCCGAGTCAGACATGCGGAGTAAATATCCACACCTATTCTCCAGCTCAGGTACTTTTTCTAATTTTGTTCGAGGACGAACGTTTGTTTTAGAGGTGGAGAATGTGATGACCCAAAAATGTCATCTTTAAATTTAATAAAAAATTATGTGTTCTAAGACCTCAAAAAATATCATTTATCATTCCTCGACTTGCGTGCATAGTCCGTACATTTTTCTGGAAAGTTTTTATGTGAAAAATGGATTAAAATGGGAAATAGAGCTTTAAAACTTAACTAAGTTGACTTTGGTCAACATTTTGAGCAAACGGACCCGGATCAGTGTTTTGAAAATTCTGGTAGGTCTGTATCGTGATTTGGGACTTGGGTGTATGCCTGGAATCGAATTTCGAGGTCTCTAGCCTGAGTTATGGAATTTTGATGAAAAATTAAAAGCTTGAAGGCTTAATGATTTCTAAGAAATTACTGATGCTGGATTTATTTACCTCGGATCCGTATTTTGGTTCTGGATCTCGGTATAGGTCCATTATAATATTTATGACTTGTCTGCCAAATTTGACGAGAATCGGAGTTGATTTGACGTGATTCGGACGTCCGGTGGTAAAAATATAAGTTTTAAAGTTTTCTTGAAAACTTCCTTTGATTTGGTGTCTGATTCGTAGTTCTAAGTGTTATTTTGGCTATTTGATCGCACGAACAAGTTTGTATGATGTTTTAGGACTTGGGTGCATGTTTGGTTTGGAGCCCCGAGGGCTCGGGTTGATTTCGGGTGATTAACGGACCATTTTTGGACTTGGGAATAACTGCAGAAATCTGCTTCTAGTATCCTTCTTCGCGTTCGCGAGAGGTGGCTCGCGTTCGCAAAGAAGAAACTGGAGGCAGGTGAAATTTACTCTTCGCGTTCGCGAAGAGGGGGACCCGTTCCCGAAGGGAAGAGGGAAGTGTTCATCGCCAACGCGTGGAAGCATTCGCGTTCGCGAAGAAGGCGAGGCCTGGCCGGGCACCAAGCATTAAAGCTTCACGTTCGCGTAGGGTGTATAGCGTTCACGAAGACCAAATTTGGCAAGGCTTCGCGTTCACGAAGAGAAATGTTTTGGCAACACAAAAAATGTGCTTCGTGAATGCGAGGCACTGACCGCGTTCGCGAAGGGTAAAAATCCCAGAAATAGAACTTAAGTTCTGGAAATGGGGTTTCGACCCATTTTCAATTCTTTCCCATTTTTGAACTCGGGTAAGGCGATTTTTGGGCAATTTTTACGGGAAAACATTGGGGTAAGTGTTCCTTATCCTATATTGATTATATTTTATGATTTCATACTCATTTATATCATGAATTCGTGAATTTATGGAAGAAAAATCAGATTTTTATAAAATCTTCCAAAAACGAAAAATTAAGATTTGAAGGTCTATTTGATATCGGAATTGGACAAATTTGGTATGGTTGAACTCGTATCGGAACGGGTGTTCGCATTTCGCATATTCTTTCGGGATTTGAGATGTGGGTCCCACTATAGAATATTTTAATGAATTTGAGATTTTTATCCGAAAAATTTGTAAATTCATATGGAATTAATTCCTATGATTAGTATTGAATATATTGAATTGTTTGTGAATAGATTTGAAGCATTTGGAGGCAAATTTAAAAGAAAAATCTATGATTGAATAATTGATTGGAATTTGCAAAACGAGGTAAGTGTCGGGGTTAACCTTGACTTGAGGGAATAGAACCCTTAAATTGTTTGTTATGTGTATTGCATGTAAACGACGTATAGGCGAGGTGACGAGTGTCTATACGTCGTCAAATTAATTGTTTGCCTGCTTACTTGAAAAATCATAAAATATTTTTAATCATAAATTAATTACCATAATAATTATTTTTCTCTTATTTCTTGTCAAAATATAAATTCTTGAATTCCTGCATTAATTGTTACATGCTATGTGAATTGTGTGTTTTAATTGTTATTTCACATTTAGCATATCAAATATTAAACTGCCTATTTTCTCCCTGATTTCTATAATAAATTGTTAATTGTCATTGTTTGTTTCATAATTAAATCATAATTGTTGTATACTTGTTGCCTTATAATTTTATATTAATTGTTGCATTTATTGGGAAAATTTCTTCTATAAGAATTGATTGAAACGGAATATTGGAGGATCGGGTTGCACGCCGTAACAGACTTATGAAAAGTTAATATTGGAGGATCGGGTTGCATGGCGCAACAGACTTATGAAAAGTAAATAATGCAGGATCGGGTTGCACGCCGCAACAGACTTATGAAAAGTAAATATTGGAGGATCGGGTTGCACGCCGCAACAGACTTATTAAAAAGTCTATATATATACTTGATTGAAATAAATATATAACAAACTTGTTAAAAAGTTAATATTGGAGGATCAGGTTGCACGCCACAACAGACTTGTTTAAAATGAATATGTTGGAGGAGTGGGTTGCACGCCGCAAAAGAACTGAATGTGAATATATCACACTGAGAGCGGGTTGCGTGCTGCAACAGAACTGAATGTGGATATATTGTGAGAGCGGGTTGCACGCTGCAACAGAATTAATGGAAATGATAATTGGTTATGACTGCTGAGTTGCCTTCAATTATTATAAATGAATTACCTGATTTATTTCTATTATTGTTGTTGTTACTAATATTACGTACAGATTAATATAAGTGAACCGCCTTAGCCTCGTCACTACTTCGTCGAGGTTAGGCTCAGCACTTACCAGTACATGGGGTCGGTTGTACTGATACTACACTCTGCACTTCTTGTGCAGATTTTGGAGTTGGTCCCAGTGGCGTACCATAGACTTGCTCGGATTTCAGCTATCAGAGGAGACTTGAGGTATAACTGCATGGCGTTCGCAGTTCTGAAGTCCCCGTCTATTGTACTTCAGGTGTGTGTTTATTTCCAGACAGCTTTATTTTATTCATACCTTTATTTGTATTTATTCTAGAAGCTCGTGCACTTGTGACACCAATTCTGGGATGGTATTTAGACACCGTTATTATTATGGATTATTTCAAAATTGCTTCCGTATTTTCTTCCTTGTTATTAATAAATTTGAAAATTGTTTTAAAAATGGATAATGTTATTCTAACGTTGGCTTGCCTAGCAAGTAAAATGTTAGGTGCCATCACGGTCCGGAGGTGGGAATTTTGGGTCATGACATGAACAGACGATGTGATAGTAGGACATATAGGGAATCAAGAACATAGGCAGTCCTAGTACTTCTAGGAATAGAATCATTTGTGAAAGTTGTGTGCTTGCTCGTTTCATTGCATCATGTTGATCATTCCAAAATGAAAGAAGGGATAGCCTTAACATACCTAAACCGATTCTCTTGACAATTCCTCTAACACACGCCAATTGTGACGAAACACGTAACGGCGGATCGGAGTAGGGAAAAATCCGTATGATATTCTTGAGAAAGATTGTACCATGTTCTCTTAGAATCGAAATTCTCATGTTGCTAAGTTGTCTTGTATGAATTTTGTAGAAAATCACGTTGCTATCATATATTCTTGTCTGAATTTGCTGAAGCCTTCTTTCATTACATTGTAGAGATATAAAATAGCTCCTTAAGTGATTTAGAGAGGTTTTTAATCTTGGTGGGTGTGGGACCCACTTAGGTGATGACCTAGCCACAAGACTCTCTTAAATGTGCCACCTTGCTACATGATTTAAGAGTCATTATTTGGGCATTGCTTGCTGCCACGTTGGGGGGGGAGGGAGGGATTTCTGTAACACCCCGGAAACATTCGAAGTATTTAAGCGCTATTAAGAATGTTGATGTGCGCTAATTATATTATTTTGTGTGTAGACAAGGACTATTATATAAATGATATCAATTGATCATTATAATATATGTATGATGTGCATTAATAATGGTTTATGGTCTAAGAAGATCTACAAGGCTAAGTCAAGTTGAAAAATTTATGATGGGATAAAGTTTCAAGTGAGTTCGCACAAGATCCTACTTCTAACGCATGCTGCAACCAAACTATAACTACCTAGGATATTATCTACCTATGAAATTAAAACCCTTTGAGTCTAGTTTCCAACGCTTTAAACAGTTCGTTATTTGGAGACTCCTACAAGACGTTATCACCAAATTACCAAAGGCTGGAAAAAATGAGATTTTGCAACCAATTCTGCGATCGCAGAATAATTAAGCGATCGCGAAAGTGCTTCTACGACCGCAAACTGGTCGCAGAATGGACCAGTGTAGCCCAATTTTTGGCATCGATTTTGCGGTGCATTTTTTGACCCGCGTAGCCATTTTGCTGTCCATTATGCAACAACATACCTGATTTCAGAGGGTTAATTTTTCTATTTTCATAACCCGACACCATTTTGATAAATAGGCTTTGGGTCTTATTTTGGGGCAATCATCTGAGATTTTTTGGAGAGAAGTGAGAGTGTTCTAGAGAGAGAAAGTAGATGAAGTATTTTGTTCATCAAGATCTTGCCCAAGCTTTGAAATCCAATAAGGAAATCTCACAAGATCTTCATCTAAGAGGTAAGATTCAAACCCCTAGACTTCAATTTCGAGTTTGGGGTAAAAGATGGGTGAATGGGAGTATGATTCTTGGGTGTAAGATTATTATTTACACATTCTTATACTAATAAGGTTTGTGGGAAGATTGCTGAGCACAAATAAGTACAGATTGGGTTGTGGAGTGAAGGAAACCTTGTAGAAGAACCTTGTAGTTAAATTTGCACACCTAGTATTTGATAAAATGCTCAAATGAGCTGAGACCATGAATATCTTCCTAATTATGGTTCAAAGCAATAGATTGGAATTGCTAGAATTTCCGGAATGCTATAGTAGTTTAAGAAAAGCTCAAAGCGAGGTATGTTGGCTAAACTTCTTTCATAGAATTGAATATGCTCTTGTAAGTCCCGAGTCATTCTTTATAAATCAATTATTCCGAATAAGCTTTGTGTTGAAAGGTATATATTCAAAATTTATTTCGGATGCTCTTATCATGTGATGTTATCCTTCAGGAATGTGTTCAAATCATGAGTTGGGTATAAAAATGTTATGACTCCAAGTAGCGTTTCATGTGAAGGCTATTATGTCAAATTGTGTAAGAAGTCTCAATGTACATAAGACTCTTATTTGCTCATAGGTGTACTAAAAGTCGTGGTTAGAGATTCTTTGTTGTCGATAATCTATAAAGATTCTTGAAATTAAAAGTAGTGAGTTGGGGATATAAAGTGTAGACACCGTGCCAATAATGAAAGTTATGATTGTGGCCAATAGAGCCAATGAAATGAAATGATGTGAGAAATATGATGATGAGTCTTGAAAGTAATGAAATGAAAGTATGGAATATAAGATACGGCCACCGTGCCATGAATGAAGAATAATATGTATGGCAAAAAGAGAGACAATGAAATAATGATGTTGTACGTAATTGAAAGTACTAATAAAGTGATAGTATGAACATGAAATGTGATTGTTTGCCTAAATGAGAATTATGAGGTGTTGTATGTCCCAATGGTTTCAACTATAGTTGTATGCTTCTGAAATAATGTATGTAAATGACTTCGATGTTAAGTCCTTAAGAATCATGAACTTAGCTAATGACCTCAATATGTGAAGTGAGTGAATAACAAGATGAAAGGGAGATGTCCTATGCTAAATGATGATGAACCTTAAGAAAAGAAATTGGGCTCATGTGCCATTGAAATTGACTTATTGATTCACCATGTATGTGCTAATGTAATGTGCTATGTTTCTCCATGATGAGCATGAACATGAAGTGCTCCAATGATCTGGGAACTTACAACCTTAATGTAATGTTAATCATGTCTCTTTGACTTTATATATGGTTATATGCATAATGATGTGTTATGAACCCTATGGATGGTCTATGAAACGCATAGGTGCATTGTGTATGAGATGTATATGTATACGGTATGAATAAACACTATGGACGTTCTGTGAAACGCATAAGTGTATAATTTGCTATGTGAACACTAAGGACGGTCTATAAAATGTATAGAGGTAAGATAAGAGAGGGATATGGACGGTCTAGTGAGACGCATTGTTAACACAGACATTACATGCCATTTTCATTGACCTTGTTTGAACATGTTGTTTCAATTACTTTATATTATGTATTATACGCATAGTTCATGTGGCTCAGTTAATCCTAAACAAAATTTTAAATGATGTAAGCATAACGAGCCTTGAAATGTGAATATATAGGATATTTTGTAGTTCTTGATGTACTTCATATGACTCTTATATGAATTACCATGATTTCATATGTTGTTCTATTTGCCTTACATGCGAGTACTATTCCATATGTACTCATGTCCCTTTTGCCGGGGGCGCTGCATCTTTTAATGGATGCAGGTATACTTCTACAGGATGATATGGATCTTTGGTAGGGATCTTTTGTGCAACAGATTATGGTAAGCCCGCTACAATTCCAGTGGGCATTCGAGTCTAGTTGGTTAAATGTACTTAGGTATCTATTGCCATAGAAGCTCCATGTACACTGTGGGTCATGTACTTAAGTTTTGAGTTTCGTCATGTATTTATGTTCACAGATATTTACGAAGCTATGTACCCATCACGAGTGAAGAAAAACAAACTGTATGGGCCATTGAGCCAAATGTATTCTATATGAAAGTCATGATCTAATTATGTTTTGATAAATCATGGATGAGTTATGATGAGAGGTTGATGTAACATAGGCTTGCTCGACTGGGTTCACTCGGTTGAGCGCCGGTCACGCTCTTCGAGTTTGGGGCATGACAAACTTGGTAACAGAGCATGGTATAAGAGTCCCAAGGTGTCATGGAGCTGTATCAGTAGAGTCCCTCTTATCGGTGTGTTGCCGGCCACACTTATAATAGGGAGGCTACAACGACATTTAGGAAATATTTCTCTTCTTCTATCCTCGATCGTGCGTTAATGTTCCAAGTTAGTCTCGGAGTACCCTTGTTGATACCAAGGAATGTAGCACATCGTGCTACGAAATGAGAAAGGCCTAAGAATTAAAGGAATGACGCACATGACAGTCATAATGTGTAAGGTACCCAATTGTCCTCGTAATGGAGGAAGAAAAAGCCAATGATACGACCAAAGGTAAGAAAGATCATAAAGTTGGCCTCGAGAGTCATAGTTGTTGATTTCATATATATGGTGCAAAGTGATGTTATCTATATGTTGTTTAGGATTTATTTTTGGGATTCTCTGACAGGTGGATAGGCCTAGTTACAGGGGAAATTCTACCAAAAATTTTAAGAATTTGTAAAGGTACCCAAATTTTAAGGGCCTTAAGTAAGTTGAGATTTTGGATAGGAAGTATAAGACCCATGTAGTCATAAGTGCCTATGCATAATGGTTTTAGGTAAAAGGATGGTAACTCTATTATTAGAGGTGTCTTTTAAAACATTCGAGGATGAATGTTCTTAAGTGGGGGAGAATGTAACACCCCGAAAAATTTTGAAGTACTTAAGCACTATTAAGAATGTTAATGTGCACTAATTATATTATTTTGTGTGTAGACAAGGACTATTATATGAATGATATTAATTGATCATGATAATATATGTATTATGTGCATTAATAATGGTTTATGGTCTAAGAAGAGCCCCAAGGCTAAGTCAAGTTGAAACTTTTATGATGGGATAAAGTTTCAAGTGAGTTCGTACAAGATCCTACTTCAAACACATGCTGCTACCAAACTATACCTACTTAGGAGATGATCTACCTATAAAATTAAAGCCATTTGAGGTCTAGCTTCCAAATCTTTAAACCGTTAATCATTTGGACACTCCTACAAGAAGTTATGACAAAATTACCAAAGGCTGAAAAAATAAAATTCTACGACCAATTCTGCGATTGCGAAAGTGTTTCTGTGACCGCAAACCGGTCGCAGAAAGAACCAGTAAAGCCCAATTTTTGGCACCAATTTTGTGGTACATTTTGCGACCCGCATAGCCATTTTGCGGTCCATTATGCTACCGCATACCGGATTTCGGAGGGTTAATTTTTCTTTTTTATAACCCGGCCCCATTTTGATAAATATGCTTTGGGGCTTATTTTGGGGCAATCATCAGTGGTTTTTTAGAGAGAAGTGTGAGTTTTCTAGAGAGAGAAAGTAGATGAAGTGTTTTAATCATCAAGATCTTGCCCAAACTTTGAAATCCAACAAGGAAATCTCACAAGATCTTCATCTAAGAGGTAAGATTCAAACCCCTAGCCTTCAATTTCGAGTTTGGGGTAAAAGATGGGTGATTGGGAGTATGATTCTTGGGTGTAAGATTATTATTTACACATTCTTGTACTAATAAGGTTTGTGGGAAGATTGCTGAGCACAAATAAGTAAAGATTGGGTTGTGGAGTGAAGGAAACCTTGTAGAAGAACCCTGTAGTTAAATTTGCACACCTAATGTTTGATAAAATGCTCAAATGAGCTGAAACCATGAATATCTTCCTAATTATGGTTATATTTTGTCATGTTTCAAAATATATTGGGATTGCTAGAATTTTCGAAACGTTATAGCAATTTAAGGAAAGCGCAAAGTGAGGTATGTTGGCTAAACTTCTTTCATAGAATTGAATTCCATGATGCTCTTGTAAGTCCCGAGTCATTCTTTATAAATCAATTATTCCGAATAAGCTGTGTTGAAAGGTATATATTCAAAATGTATTTCGGATGCTCTTATCATATGATGTTATCCTTCGGGAATGTGTTCAAAGCATGAGTTGGGTATAAAAATGTTATGACTCCAAGTAGCGTTTCATGTGAAGGCTATTATGCCAAATTGTGTAAGAAGTCTCTCAATGTACATAAGACTCTTATTTGCTCATAGGTGTACTAAAAGTCGTGATTAGAGATTCTTTGTTGTCAATAATCTATAAAGATGCTTGAAAGTAAAAGTAGTGAGTTGGAGATATAAAGTGTAGACACCGGGCCAATAATGAAAGTTATGATTGTGGCCAATAGAGCCAATGAAATGAAATGATGTGTGAAAAATGATGACGAGTCTTGAAAGTAATGAAATGAAAGTATGAAATATAAGATACGGCCACCGTGTCATGAATGAAGAATAATATGTATGGACGAAAGGGAGCCAATGAAATAATGATGTTGTAAGTAATTGAAAGTACTAATGAAGTGATAGTATGAACATGAAATGTGGTTGTTTGCCTAAATGAGAATTATGAGTTGTTGTATGTCCCAATAGTTTCAACTATAGTTGTATGCTTCTGAAATAATGTATGTAAATCACTTCGATGTTAAGTCCTCAAGAATCATGAACTTAGCTAATGACCTCACTATGTCAAGTGAGTGAATAACAAGATGAAAGAGAGATATCCTATGCTAAATGATTATGAAACTTAAGAAAAGAAATTGGGCTCATGTTCCATTGAAATTGACTTATTGATTCACCATGTGTTTGCTAATGTAATGTGCTATGTTTCTCCATGATGAGCATGAACGTGAAGTGCTCCAATGATCCGGGAACTTACAACCTTAATGTAATGTTAATCATGTCGCTTTGAGTTTATATATGTTTATATGCATAATGATATGTTATGAACCCTATGGATGATCTATGAAATGCATAGGTGCATTGTGTAAGAGATGTATATGTATACGGTATGAATAAACGCTATGGACGGTCTGTGAAACGCATAAGTGTATAATATGATATGTGAACACTAAGGACGGTCTATGAAATGTATAGGTGTAAGATAAGAGAGGGATATGGGCGGTCTAGTGAGACGCATTGTTAACGCAGACATTACGTGCCATTTTCATTGGCCTTGTTTGAACATGTTGTTTCAATTACTTTATATTATGTATTATATGCATAGTTCATATGGCTCAGTTAATCCTAAACGAAATTTAAAATGATGTTAGCATAACGAGCCTTGAAATGTGAATCTATGGGATATTTTGTAGTTCTTGATGTTCCTCATATGACTCTTATTATAATTACCATAATTTCATATGTTGTTCTTTTTTCCTTACATGTGAGTACTATTCCACATGTACTCACGTCCCTTTTGCCGGGGGCGCTACATATTTTAATGGATGCAGGTATACTTCTACAGGATGATATGGATCTTTGGTAGGGATCTTTTGCACAGGAGATTATGGTGAGCCCGCTACAATTCCAGTGGGCATTCGAGTCTAGTTGGTTTTATGTACTTAGGTATCTATTGTCATAGAAGCTCCATGTACACTGTGGGTCATGTACTTAAGTTTTTAGTTTCGTCATGTATTTATGTTCATAGATATTTATGAAGCTATGTACCCATCACGAGTGAAGAAAAAAAAAACTTTATGGGCCATTGAGCCAAATGTATGCAATATGAAAGTCATGATCTAATTATGTTCTGATAAATCATGAATGAGTTATGATGAGAGGTTGATGTAACGTAGGCTTTCTCGACCGGGTTCACTCGGTTGAGCTCCGGTCGCTCTCCTCGAGTTCGGGGCGTGACAATTTCCCACCAAATAGTTATCCAACAATTCCTTAATTAACTTGTTAATCCCCCACTAATCCAATAATTAACCAATTACCCACATAATTAAGAATTATCTCAAATTACTTAAAATACTAATCACTTTTAACACACTTTATACATCTTACTATCATGGTCATGTGGTACCTTGTATGGCACTAGTCCATAAATACCGGGTATTATAGCTCGGACCGTATTTTATCCCAAATTGACAACCTTCAACGAAACACATTTTCTTTGATTCGTTTACCCTCTAACCTTCACGACACTCACTTATCACTTGTTACAAATAACATAAATACTTATAACATCAAAAATAATCTCATTCTCGAGCTTACGTCGATTAACTTACGGCGAAACTTTAACGTATGAAATGCGGGATGTAACATCCTTCCCCCCTTAGAAACATTCATCCTCGAATGTTTAACTCCCCAGGATCTATATAAATTTTTGGCAGAGTCGCCTTTGTAATGATATTACTACCAACGCTTCCTATAGAAAACTCAATAACTCAATGACACTTAGGACCACAATCATCAATAACAACAATGGTCTCACACGACCAATGACAATAACTAACACAAGAATGCATACACGTACCTTAAGGTTGTGATGTCTCAGTCTGATCCTCCTCTGGGAGTGGAAAGAAGTGAGGATATCTAAACTTCATGTCTTCTTCGGCTTCCCAAGTCATTTCTTCCACATTATTGTTTCTCCAAAGTACTTTCACCGAAGCTACATCTTTAGTCCTCAATTTCCGAACCTGTCTATCTAGTATAGCAATATGAGTTTCCTCACATGATAGCTACTTTGTGACCTGAACATCATCAACTGACACGACTCTGGAAGGATCTTCGATACATTTTTGAAGCATAGACACATGAAAGACTGGATGTACAGACTCCAAGTCAGAAGGCAAGTCTAACTTATATGCTACCTGGCCTACCTTGCGTATGATCTTATATTGTCCAATGTACTAAGGGCTAACTTTTCCTTTCTTACCGAACCTCATAATACCTTTCGGAATACCCAGTCATCAACCTGAAACTCCAAGTCTCGTCGTCGATTATCTGCATAAGACTTCTGACGGCTTTGAGCTGCTAATAGCGTTTCCTGTATAAGCTTAATCTTCTCGATTTCCTATTGTACCAATTCCGGTCCTACTAACTTAGTTTCCCCAACATCAAACTATCCTATAGGCGTACACTTCCATCAGTAAAGAGCTTCGTATAGAGCCATCTGAATACTGGCATGATAGCTATTGTTATACGCGAACTCAATAAACGGCAACTGATCATCCCAACTACCCTTGAATTCTATCACACAAGCCCGTAACATATCCTCCAGTGTCTGAATAGTACGCTCAGCCTGTCCGTCTGTCTGGGGATGAAATGCTGTACTAAGACTTACCTGAGTCCCCAATCCTTTTTGGAAGGACATCCAGAAATTAGCTATAAACTGAGCTCCTTTATCCTAGATAATAGATATAGGGACACCATGAAGCCGTACTATCTCCTTAATGTAAAGCCTTGTATAATCCTCTGCGGAATACGTAGTCCTAACGGGCAGAAAATAGGCTAATTTTGTAAGTCTCTCAACAATCACCCATATAGAATTGAACTTACGCTGGGTATGAGGTAAGACTACAATGAAATCCATATTGATTACTTCCCACTTCCAAGTCGGAATCTCTATAACCTGTAATAATCCACCAGGTTTTTGATGCTCAATCTTAACCTGCTGACAGTTAGGGTACTGAGCAACAAACTTCGCTATATCCTTTTTCATTCCATCCTACCAATATATTTCCCTGATATCATGATACATCTTTATTGCTCCTGAATGGATAGAATAACGAGAATAGTGAGTTTATCCCATAACCTGCCGACACAGCCCTACAATATTAGGGACACATAATCATCCTCGATACCTGAGGACCCCATCTTCTGTAATCTCAAATAGCGTCTTCTCTTTCTGAGGGGTTGTATCCCTATAATGAGCTAACATAGGATCCTCATACTGGCATTCCTTCACTTCAGTTACTAAAGAGGGTGTTGTCGTGTCCTGAGTAGTAATTCCAGTATCACCTAAGTCCAGTAATCGAACTCTAAGACTAGCTAGTTGATGAATGTCATGGGCTATCCCACTCTTCTCTGGTTGTAAATATGACATGCTACCCATAGATCTACGGCTGAGGGCATCCGCTAATACATTCGCCTTCCCTAAATGGTATAAAATATCAACGTCATAGTATTTCAGTAGCTCCAACCATCTCCTTTGGTGTAAGTTCAATTCCTTTTTCTTGAAGATATACTGAAGGCTCTTATGATCCGTATAGATATCAACATGAATGCCATACAAGTAATGCTTTCACAGCTTTAGTGCATGAATCACTACAGCTAACTCTAATCGTGGGTTGAGTAATTCTTCTCGTGCTTTCTTAGTTGTTTAGAAGTATAAGCTACAACCTTACCATGCTGCATCAGTACACAACCCAATCTAATGCCCGAAGCGTCACAATAGATAGCATAACCATTGGTTCCCTCTGGGAGTGTTAGAATCGGTGTTGAAGTTATCATGTCCTTCAATGCCTGGAAACTTTGTTCACAAGTATCAGTCCATTGAAACTTAGCTCCCTTTTGAGTCAACTTTGTCAATGGTGCTGAAAGGGAAGAAAATCCCTCTATAAATCTCCTGTAATAACCTGCCAAACCGAGAAAACTACAAACCTCCGTCGGTGTCGTGGGTCTAGGGCAAGTCTTTGCTGCCTCAATCTTTTGTGTATCAACCCGGATACGTTCACCCAAAATAATATGCTCAAGGAAAGCTACAGAATTCAACCAGAATTCATATTTAGAGAATTTTGGATACAACTTCCCTTTTTGTAGAACTTTGAGCACAGTAGGCAAATGATCTGCATGCTCAGTGTCAGAAAGGAAATATACCAACATATCATCAATAAATACAATCACGAATAGATCTAGAAAGGGTCTGAACACACGGTTCATCAAATCCATGAATACTGCTGGGGCATTGGTCAAACCGAATGACATAATGCGAATCTCAAAATGCCCATATCTAGCCCTGAATGCTGTCTTCAGAATATCTTTCTCTCTAACCCTTACCTGATGGTACCCGGACCTCAAGTCTATCTTCGAGAAATACTTGGCACCTTGCAACTGATCAAATAAATCATCAATCCTCGGGAGCGAGTACTTATTATTTATCGTTACCTTATTCAACTGTCTATAATCAATACACATCCGCAAGGAACCATCTTTCTTCCTCACAAATAACATGGGTGCTCCCCACGGTGATGTACTAGGTCTGATAAAGCCTTTTTCAAGCAAGTCCTTTAGTTGTTCCTTCAACTCATTTAGCTCCGCGGGTGCCATTCTATAGGGAGGAATAGATATTGGTTGAGTATTTGGTAGTAGGTCAATAGCAAACTCAATTTCTCACTCTGGCGGAAGACCCGGAAGATCATCGGGGAAAACATCGGGAAACTCATTAACCACAGGATAGATGGAATGGTTGGTGACTCTACTTTCACATCCTGCACCCGAACTAAGTTACAAATATAGCCATTTCTAATCACCTTCTTTTCCTTGAGATAGGAAATAAATCTACCTCTCGGCGATGCCGTATTACCTTTCCATTCCAAAATAGGGTCCCCTAGGAATTGGAATCGGACCATCTTGATCTACAATCAACGTTGGCATAACAAGAAGCCAACCAATCCATACCCATTACAACATCAAATTCTACCATATCTAACTCGATTAGGTCTGCTACCGTAGATCGACTATGAACTATTACTATACAATCTCTATATACCCGCCTAGCTATCACTAAATCCCCAATAGTTGTGGACACCTCAAAAGGTTTAACCAACTTAGGTTTTATTCCAAACTTACTAGCAACCAATATAGTAATATATGATAAGGTGGAACCTGGGTTAATCAATGCACATATATCATACGAGGAGACTGATTATATATATGTAACAACATCCGGTGACGACTCTTGATCCTGTCGACCTGCTAATGTATAAATGTTGTTCTGAGGATCGCTCGAGCTAGATGCTCCACCTATGCCTCTAACACGACCGATTAGTGCTTGTGAACCTTTCCTATGGGGTGTACTGATGATGACGAACCAACTACAGATCCTACTGGCTGAACTATGCTTGTACCACCTCTCGTCAAACAATCTCTCATAACATGGCCTGGATAACCACAAGAATAACCAACACCCAACCCCATACGGCACTGCCTGACATGCTGCTTACCACACTGAGCACATCGTAGCAAGGGTGGCCTCATCCGACTTGACTCACCCTTATACTGAGAACTTGAGGCCCTGAATATGTGGAACGATCAAATCTCCTATTGGAAAACTGAGGGGGTCCGCTTGTCGATGGCTGGGCTGGATATCTCGGGTATTGTTGTCTCTGACCACCTCGAAACTCACCAGAAGGACCCGAAGATCTTGCTCTCTTACTCTGGCCCCTATCATGCTCACGACCGGCCTTCTGCTTCTGTTTAAGCTCCTCTACACCCTGAGCGTATGCCTGAATATGATAAATATCTATGCCTGGCTGAAGTGAGACCGACATACAGTCGTTAAGCAGGTGCGGCTCCAACCCCATCACAAACCGGTGAACCCGATCCTCCATCTTAGCTACAATAGTGGGAGCATACCTAGCCAACGAATCAAACTGAAGACTGTACTCCTGAACAGTCGTGTTACCCTGCCAAAGGGTTAAGAACCTATCAACTCTAGCCCGTCTAAGCTCTGGTGATAGATAATGATGAAGAAAAGCCTTTGTAAACTCATGCCATACCAGTAGAGGGGCATCCTCACCTCTGGACAACTTCCAAGACTCATACCAATTAACTGCAACAACCTGAAGTCTATAGGAAGCTAGTTCAACTGACTCAGTCGTGGTGGCCTTCATTACCCTCAAAGTCCTCTACATCCTATCGATAAATACCTGAGGGTCCTCGTTTGGATATGCTCCAATAAATACCGGAGGGTCCAAATTAATGAAATCATGAACCCTCGCACTGATGGCCCTATCTGCATGACCAATACTTACTTCCTGATGCCGAGATTGTGCGGTTACTAATCGAGTCAATAGCTGAATAGCATCTCTCATCTCCTGACGTGGTGCATCTAGTTGAGGAGCTGGATGTACAGGGGCAGGTGCTAGAGCTGGTGCCCCTCGGAGCTCCTCTGGAGAGGGCGGGGTATGTGAAGTCTAAGATGGAATCTCACAACGAGACTCTCCCAAAACCCTGGTAACTTATGGCGCTCGACTCGTAGTCTCATCAGCCATGGACTTGCCCTTCTGGGCAGCAATAGCCTCTTTAGGCATCGCTAAAAACATAACACATCGTTAGGAAAATGAATTCTTATATCGCACGATCTAAGATAAGAAAGAAGGATAACATCCTATATGTTCTGTAGTCTCCTATTTATAAATATGGTGCACAACACACTTATAAATAAGACTCTACTAGACATGGTCTATAGACAACCCTAGGACAGAACTGCTCGGATACCACTTTTGTCACGACCCAAACCGATGGGCCATAACGTGTGCCCGACTCCTACCTGTCGAACACCCCTAAGCATGCCTCTAAGATATAAATATAAATTAAGGGTAGGTCATGAATAACATATGTCATTAAACTGCTGGATCACGTGAATAAGATACGTGAGGAAAAACTGTCCAAAAGACATAGATATATATACATGTGGAATACGGTAGGGCGAGCCGACAAGGCTGCTATAGACAACTATATATCCAAAACTAGAAGCCGACAAGGTCACATATTATCCAACGTACATGACTATATACAGACCTCTAATAGAGTGTACAACTGTATAAAGGGCGGGACTGGGCTCCATCGTGCCCATATCTACATACAAAAATAGCTTACCAAAACTAATAACAACTCCGGATCAAGTGGAACACACCAACTCTCGCTGATCAAGGATCCTAAAAAGGAGGACCGTCAGCCTGTCTACCTGCACCTACGGGCATGAAACGCAGCTTCCCCAGGCAAAAGGGACGTCAGTACGAATAATGTACTGAGTATGTAAGGCATGAAACTCTATACATAAAAGACATAAAAGAAACATGGAGTAAAGTAATCCACCTGTAAGTCTAAATAACTTTGTGAATCCTGAAATATTCATAAGTTCATGCATGTATGTATAAATGTTGTATCATACATAGGTATATGTGTACATAATATCATCAAGCCTCTGAGGGCAACCCGTCATATCATCCCGACCTCTGTGGGCGAAATCATCAACATATACCAACTGATCACGTGGAGGTGTGTATATAATGCCATAACCTTTCCCCATATCCCATATACATATAATATACGCGTATATAATGCCATATGGTCATGAGTCAATATACATGTATAAATGAATGCAATGCATACGAAGTAAGTCAATAATATCTATGGGGATGACATAAGACCCATGAACAGACGATGTGATAGTAGGACATATAGGGAATCAAGAACATAGGCAGTCCTAGTACTTCTAGGAATAGAATCATTTGTGAAAGTTGTGTGCTTTCTCGTTTCATTGCATCATGTGGATCATGCCAAAAGGAAAGAAGGGATAGCCTTAACATACCTGAACCGATTCTCTCGACAATCCCTCTAACACAAGCCAATTGCGACGAAACACGCAACGATGGATCGGAGTAGGGAAAATCCGTATAATATTCTTGAGAAAGATTGTACCGTATTCTCTTAGAATCGAAATTCTCACATTGGTAAGTAGTCTTGTATGAATTTTGTAGCAAATCACGTTGCTAACATATATTCTTGTTTGAATTTGCTAAAGCCTTCTTTCCTTACATTGTAGAGATATAAAACATCTCCTTAAGTGATTTAGAGAGGTTTTTAATCTTGGTGGGTGTGGGCCCCACTTAGGTGATGGCCTAGCCACAAGACTCTCTTAAATGTGCCACCTTGCTACATGATTTAAGAGTCATTATTTGGGCATTGGGGGGGGGGAGGGGGGGGAATTTCCCACCCAATAATTATCCACCAATCCTTAATTAACTTGTTAATCCCCCACTAATTCAATAATTTACCAATTATCCATATAATTAAAAATTATCTCAAATTACATAAAATACTAATCACTATTAACACACTTTATACACCTTACTATTCTGGTCATGCGGTACCTTGTATGGCACTAGTCCATAAATACCGGGTATTATATATCGGATCGTATTTTATCCCAAATTGACAACCTTCAACGAAACTCATTTTCTTTGATTCGTTTACCCTCTAACCTTCACGACACTCACTTATCACTTGTTACAAATAACATAAATACTTATAACCTCAAAAATAATCTCATTCCCGAGCTTAGGTCGATTAACTTACGGCGAAACTTTAACGTACAAAATGCGGTATGTAACAACTTTGTTCTGTTGATGTCGATCTTTCGTGATACTTCTGACAACGCGGTTGCTTGCCGTTGCGACTGCGTCCTAATTCGAACTAATGCATTACAAAATTTTTCCTAAGGTTATGACCGAACCCTTTCAGGTTGCCTACGTATCCAAAACGGAATCAGGTCTGAACGTAATTTGTGGATTATGATAAAATATGATGAAGATGACCGAGCCTGACTCAGGCAGCCTACATATCCAAATGGAATAAGGTCAAATCATAGTTCTATTACAACATATGCAAAATGATAAGTTTAAGAATGAAAATGGCCGAGTCTTACTCAGACTGCCTACGTATCCAAATGGAATCAGGCAAGAACTTAGTTCAATTACAAAAGGTGTCTGAATCTGATGAGGATTGCCTACGTATTCCTTTTTGAGGAAATCAAGTCGGTGTAGTTCCCCGAGCAACATACAAAAGTGATATTTGGTTTTTCTATTACAAGAGAAAGGAGTGAGATCAACCGAACCCTACTTGGGTTGCCTACGTATCCCTCTGTGGGACGTCAGGTTGAACGTAGTTCTATTATAATAAAAACCTAACTCTATTTGTCTTCAAACATAGTATCTCTTGATTGCGTCTGAGTTGATGGGCTTCGTGTTGATTCTTCCATCTATTGCTGCTAAGATTAGAGCTCCACCCGACAATGCCCGGTGAACCACGTAAGGACCTTGCGAGTTTGGTGTGAACTTTCCTTTGGCATTTTCTTGGTGAGGAAAGATTTTCTTCAAAACCAACTGCCCCGGCACGAGGAGAGGCTTCATTCTCTTATTAAATGCGCTGGCCATCGTGTTCTGATTCAGCTAACCATGGCATATTGCATCCATTCTTTTCTCGTCAATGAGCATGAATTGCTCCTGTCTGACCCGTATCCATTCTGTGTCGTCCAATTTTGCTTCTTGAATGACCCTTAAATACGGTATTTCGACCTCTACGGGTATCACAGCTTCAGTACCATATACCAACATGTACGTCTTTGCCCCAGTGGATGTTCTCATGGTGGTTCGGTAACCCAGTAAAGCGAAAGACAATTTCTCGTGCCATTTTCTATGATTGTCCACTATCTTCCGTAGAATTATCTTGACATTCTTGTTGGCTGCCATGACTGCCCCATTTATTTGTGGCCTGTAGGCTGTGGAATTGCGGTGGTTCTGAACTTCTTGCAGATTTCTCTCATGAGGTCACTGTTGAGGTTAGCGGCATTGTCAGTGATGATAGACTCTAGTATCCCAAATCTGCAGACAATGTTGTTTCGGACGAAATCTGCCACTACATTCTTTGTAAAGGCCTTATAAGTTGACGCTTCGACCCATTTAGTTAAATAGTCGATAGCTACCAAGATGAAGTGATGTCCATTTGATGCGGTGGGCCTTATAGGTCCAATCACGTACATGCCCCAAGCGGCGAACGGCCAAGGTGAACCCATTACGTTTAACTCATTTGGCAGAACTCGGATAAAATCCCCGTGAATATGGAACTAGTGATACTTCTGTACATATCAGATATTGTCTCTTTCCATATTAATCCAAAAGTATACAGCTCTCAAGATCTTCTTGGCTAATGTGAACCCTTTCATGTGGGGTCCGCACATTCCTACATGTATTTCCTCCAATAACCGGGTTGCCTCGATAGCGTCAACACATCTCAACAAACCTAAATCTGGGGTCCTCCTATACAGGACTTCCCCGTTGAGGAAGAAATGGTTTGCCAACCTCCTAAGGGCTCTCTTTTGACCATTAGTAGCATTCTCAGAGTATTATCTGGTTGCAAGGAATTTTCTGATGTCGTGATACCATGGTTTACCATCTGGTTCTTCATCTACATGGAAGCAATAAACATGTTGATCCCTGATCTCTACCTCGATAGGGTCGATGTATTTCTTGTCTAGATGCTGAATCATAGATGATAGGGTTGCAAAGGTGTCGGCGAACTCGTTCTGAATCTTAGGGACCTGCTTGAACTCAATCTTTGTGGACTTCTTGCATAGCTCCTTCACGCAGTGCAGATACAAAAGTACCTTGACATTCTTGATGGACCATTCCCTTTGGACTTGGTGTATCAATAGATCAGAATCCCCTATGACCAAAAGTTCTTTGACGTTCATGTCTACTGTCATTCTAATCCCAAGGATGCACACTTCATATTCAGACATATTATTAGTACAAGGGAACCTTATCTTTTCCGATGCTGGATAGTGCTGTCCAGATTTCAAAATCAGGACTGCCCCAATTCCGACTCCTTTGAAGTTTGCTGCTCCATCGAAAAACATTCTCCATCCAGGGTACTATTCTGCAATATCTTCTCCAGCAAATAATACTTCTTCATCGGGAAAATACGTAGTAATTGGTTCGTAATCCCCATCCACCAGATTCTCTATGAGGTGGTAGGCTAAAGCTTGCCCTTTGATAGCCTTCTAAGTTATGTACACAATGTCAAATTCGCCGAGGAGAATTTGCCATTTAGCTAGATTCCCGGTAGGCATCAACTTTTGGAATATGTACTTGAGCAGATAGAACCGAGATATCAGATGCGTAGTGTATGTTGACATATAATGCCTTAGTTTTTGGGAAATCCAAGTCAGAGCATAACAAGTGCATGCTATCAGAGTATACTTGGCCTCGCATGGCGTGAACTTCTTACTTGAGTGGTAGATGGCCTGCTCCTTTCTCCCAGTTTCGTCATGTTGTACCAACACACAGCCAAAGGCGTTATCGAAGACTGACAAATATAGTAATTGTGGTTTCCCTGGTTCGGGGGAAACCAACACTGGTGGATTTGACAGATACTCCTTGATTCTGTCGAAGGCTTTCTATCACTCGTCTGTCCATTGTGTGGCAGCATCCTTTTTCAACAACTTGAAAATGGGTTCACAGATTACCGCGGACTGGGCTATGAAGCGACTAATGTAATTTAATCTACCCAGGAAACTCATTACATATTTCTTACTCTTTGGTGGCAGCAACTCCTAAATGGCCTTGAATTTTAATGGGTCTAGTTCTATTCCCTTCCTGCTTACGATGAAGTCCAACAATTTTCCAGCAGGGATTTCGAACGCGCATTTTGTCGGGTTCAACTTCAAACTGTACCTCCGCATGGGTTCGAAAAATTTCCTCAAATCATCCAAGTGCTCTGAACTCTTTTGAGACTCTATGATGATGTCATCCATATACACTTCAATCTCCTTATGAATCATGCCGTGAAAAAGGGTCATCATGGCCCTCATGTAGGTGGCACCGGCATTCTTGAGACCGAATGACATAACTCTATAATAATAGACTCCTCAAGATGTGGTGAAGGCTGTCTTTTTTGCATCTTCCTCATGCATCAAGATTTGGTGATACCCAGCGAACAATCCATAAACGACTCCAGTTCATGCTTCGCACAGTTGTCGATGAGGATGTGGATATTTGGCGGGGGAAAATCCTCATTTGGACTCGCTTTGTTGAAATCTCGGTAATCTATGCATATTCTGATCTTTTCGTCTTTCTTGGGTACTGGGACGATATGCGCCAACAAGATTGGATAGTTGGTGACCCTTACCACATTTGCCTCTATCGGCTTGGTCACTTCTTCCTTTATCCTCAGACTTAAATCAGGTTTGAATTTCATGGGCTTCTGCTTGACCGGTTGTCTGGTAGGATCGGTGGGCAATTGATGCAAGACAATGTCAGTGCCTAATTCTGGCATATTATCATATGACCATGCGAACACATCGATGTACTGTCGGAGGACCTCAACTTTTTTTTCCTTCTGCTCGACTTCTAGATGAATGTTAATTCTGGTTTCTTTTACATCTTTTTCACTTCCAAGAAGGACCACTTACGTTTCTTCGAGGTTGGGCCTTTTATGACTCTTCAGTTGTCCGATCTCTTGTGGGAGATTGTTTGGCATCATAGTCTCATCATATTCCTCGTAATATGAGTTATTGCGCTTGACAATTTCGTTACATGTCATAATCGCGGAACGCAGGTTTTTAGCATGTTGATTACTAAAACAAAAAGCTAGGTATAAATAAAGCGGTAAATAATTTTGCGATATTTGAGAAAATGATTCTTTTTATTTCATCAAAAAAGGAACGTCTTAAGCATTCAAAAGAGGCAAATGACAAAAAGGTACAAACACGGTGCATGCCTCAATTGACTGTGCACTTTTCAAAAGAAAACTTTTACAGTTCCATACTACCAAGACTCCTGGAGAACCAAAGATGGAATGGCAGTCCAATTCCGCAGCTCTTCACCTGGTTCGGCATCCTTGATAGTCAGTGTCTTGGTGTCAGTCCCTTCATAGCATTCTTCAATCAAATTCACGGACAAATTTCCCATCCCATCGATGATATCATCTTCTGGTACTGAACTCTGACCCGGACATGAAACATGCTCTGTTACAAAAACCTTTTTCTTAGACCTAGCGGTATGAACTTTCCCTTCCGAAGGCTGATATCCTATGTCGGCCCTTCCTTTCTGCCCATTAATTAGCTCTGTGATTCTGTCCGACCTGGCTCCCAGCCCTATCTTGGCCTGTATCCATATTTCATCATCTCCCTCATAGCCATCTTGGATCTATATGGTGATTGCATTCCCAGGTTTTGTTTAGCCTCTTCCATTTCGGTAGTCTGCATGATTTCCACTGCATGGAAAGAAACTCCGTCTAGCCCTTCAACGAATGGAACAACATGCTCCAAATAAGAGGAGTGACCCCACTCGCCGTGGACCACGATCTCCTGACATCCCCACTCAAATATCATGCATTGGTGTAAAGTGGATGGGATGGCCCTTACCATATGTATCCAGGGCCTTCCCAGCAGCAAGTTATTGGAAGAGGAGATGTCCATTACTTGAAACAATATGGGAAATTCGACCGTCTCGATTTGCAAGGCCAAATAAATTTCTCCAATAACATCCTTTTGCAAACCGTCAAAGGCCCTCAGCCTCACATGGATATCCTTGACTTCCCTCAAATGAATTCCTAACTTCCATAGGGTGGAGAACAAACAAATCTTGACTCCTGACCCTCCATCGACCAACACTCGAGACACCACCTTGTCCCCGCATTTGACAATGATATGAAGAGCTTTGTTGTTACTTGCGCTTTTGATAGGAAGTTCGTCTCTTCTGAAAGTGATCATATTTTCCTAGACCATTTTCCTAATTGTCACGGCTAGCGCCTCACTAGTGGCGTTACTTGGTCCACTTACCCCACTTAGTACTTTCAAAAGGGCGTCCTTATGACTGTCGGAGCTCATTACCAAATCCATGATTGATATTTGTCCTGGAGTTTTCTTCAGTTGATCCTCCACGGAATACTCTTTGGTCAACATTCTCTTCCAGAACTCATCGACTTTTGGGTCAGTTATGTTCCTTCTTTGAATTTTCTCTCTTCCCAAGTTCCCTAAATTAACATCTTCAGGAGCATAGAATCTCCCAGACCTTGTCATACCATGGGCTGCGACAGAGTCTGTCATTTTTGCCTTCCCTTTTTGTTGGTACGTCCATGGGATGGTTTTGTATTCTTTCTTCCTCTTCAGTAGCAATGACAGGTTGTCGCTGATAAGTTTGAACACTCGCAGTAGGCCTCACTTGTACTATAATTATTGGAGCCCTTTGAGGAGGGATCCTGGTGACTTCTGCATTTCCTATAGTGACGATCGTCCCCTTCATATCATACTCTTCATCCAATGTGATCATGTTAACTCCCTGGTTTCGGTGATTTAGTTGTGGATTGTGATTCACATTGGGTGATGCCATAGTGCATTGGATGGCTCCGCTCTTGACTAGTGTTTCAATATCATATTTCAGCTTAAAAAAATCTTCAGTATCATGGTTGGTACATTAGAATGATACACGCATCTTTTAGTTGCATCAAAATACTTGGATGGATACTCAGGAACCCTTCCTTCAACTGGATGTATTTATCCTGATCTACTCAATTTCTCGAAAAATTAGGCCAGAAGCTCAGCAATCAGGGTATAATTAATTGGACCCTTGTCTTCAAAGTTGGGACGAGGGCGTGGTGCATAAGCGGGTCGATTTTGGTACATAGTGGTTTGGACAGGAGCATATGGTCGTTGTGGATTCGGGTTGTTGTTTGCTCGAGGATGGTTGTATTGGGGTTGAGGGTGATAATATGGCTGGGTGTTATAGACTGGAGCGTAAGTGGGTGGTGGTGAATGGTTGTTTGGGGAATAGGAAGTATTTTCGTGGTGTGGGTTTGGTTGATAGTAAGGGACGACTGCTGAGATCTACTCTTTCTTCTTCTTTCCACTACCGATTGACCCTGATTGGATGGCCTTCCTGGCCGCTTACCGTGTTGCAATGGATTGTACTTTACCATATCTTATTCCAACTCGGAGAATTTCTATCCCATCACTCCCATCATCCTTTCAAATTATATCCCTTCCTAGGCTCTGATGAAGTACTTGGTTAGTTCACTGTCATCCAGCGGAGTTTGCGCCATGGCGGCCTCTGACCTCCACCGACATGCATATTCTTGGAATGACTTGGATGGTTTTTTCTGCAGGGTCACCAGTGCAAATTGATCACGGGTGATTTCTGTGTTGAATCGAAAGCGATTCATGAAGTCCTCCGCCATATCTTGCCAAGTTCTCCAATTTTGCGGATCCTGTCGAGTATACCAGGTAAGTGCTTCTCCCGTCAGACTCCTTATAAATAACTTCATACTTAGCTTCTCATTCCTCCCCACTCCGACTAGCTTGTCACAATATGCCCTCAAATGTGCGTGGGGATCACCCGCCCCATCGAACATATCAAAGTTTGAAGGTTTATACCCTGTCGGCATATCCACATCCGGATGAATACACAAATCCTTGTAGTCCAAACTTTCACTTCCTCGGGCAACTTGGAGGTTCTTCATTTGCTTTCTCAAGATTTGCAGCTGCTCAAATACTAACTCTTCTTCCTTATGCCTGACTTCACTTTCCGTCTCGGCATATTGATCAACCTCATAAGGCACCCTGACCGTGATAGGTGTTGTAAAGGTAGGTTTAGAAATGGCATATACAGGGGGAATATACCGCTCATGGGCGACGGTATGTACCATAGGTATGTGCTGGTTAGTGGTAAAAGTGACTCCGTCACGAGGAGGGTTATGAGTTGCATTGGTGGTGATAAGCGGGTTTTGTGGTGTCTGAATGTACTGTGGTACGTAGGGCGTGTGGATAGGGGATATTTAGGGGTCACAGGAGGTATGACTTGAGTGGTAGTAACTGAAGTTGGGGTGTTGTTGTTTTGGCGTGATTTGGAAGGAAAGTGGTCAAAGATTGAATCGAAAGAAGGGAATCGAAGTGGTTGGGGAAGCTTTGTCATGGCCAGGTGCGCTATTTCCCTGATATGATGTACTTCCTCCCTTAGAGATTCCATTTCCTGGGCCATCCTGGCCATGTGTTCCTTATTCCTGGTTTAGTCCTTTTCCCCTGATCGCCCCGGGCTATCAGATATGACCAGAGCATGTTCAGTCGGGTTTTCTGTGGCTGACATCTTCCCCTTTGATCTTAGATTGTACAGTGGTTCCACCAGTTTTGGTCGACACAAACCAACTTTCTTTCTTTTTGGGGGTAATAATAAAGCAAAAGAAAAATATGAGGAATGAAAAGGGAAAATGAACAAGAGTCAGTTTCTTTATTTATACAAGCAGGAAATCACACAGAGCAATTAATTCACGCATTAAGTCTAGCGTGTTTCCTAGAATTTGTGGGAGCCTCACATTGCCGGAAGTAGGCCTAAATTGCAAATATTTGACAGATATTTAGACTTGACACATTTAGATTCGAAGCAAATTTGTTGTCATTGATAATTTGGACTGATATAAGTAGGAACAAAGATTACATCACTTTACATGGAACTGCATGGGCTTGGACAACTTGCCCTTTTGGAAAAATAAAAAGCTGGGGATAGGGGTACAAAGTGGGAAAGAAAGGGAAATCAACTAACTCTAATAACCATCCACTGAGTCATTTCCCATCTCTTCTTCTTCTTCTGGCTCCTCTTCCGGATCCTCCTCCATGTCTTCTTCAAACTCTTTATCGTCATCGTTGAACTCTGACTCCTCTTTCGGATCTTCTTCTGACTCTGTGCTAGACTCTATTTTGATGCACTCAACTACCCGGTCATCGTCTTCAGCAGGTGGCAACATATGATCTATGGATCATGGGACCACTTAATGGTGTATTGAAGTGGTCACAAGGTAATATGGCAGGATCTCATGGTAAATTTGCAAAGCAACCACTGCCTCCTCCAACTAGGCTATACCCTCTCTGCTTGGTCGGGCTAGCTCATCTTCCTCATTGATCCAAATATAATACTCTGGAGTGCACCACGAATTTTGACCCATCGGCATTGTGACTAGGTCGTTCCACTCTTCTTGGAGCCTTCTTATCATGGGAATTGGAATAAGTCCGTTGTACTCATCCTCGTATAATATTGTCCTTGTCCACAGAGGCACATCTTGGATCATCCCGAACTGTCTAAGGACTTGCAAGGGTGAGTATGGTTGAATACCTTCAAGTTCGATCAACTCGATTAAGTATTTCTAAGCAGTCCTTAAGATTGCTCTCCCACCTAACCATGATAGCTTCCTGTTGATCCATTCCCCACTCAAGTTGGTCAGCATCTCCCTCCACTCTTCTTGGCCGTTTGGGGAGATCCAATGTCTCATCCTCTTGTTGTGGTTGCGGATCATGTTGCTGACGCCCACAAAGTAGTCGATGGTGGCCTCTAGCAGGAAGAAATGTTCAGTAGCCTAGATCTGAAGCAGAAAGTTACAACACTTAAAGAAATCATACCCTCGTGCACATACAGACAAAGCCCTTAGCATCTCAGCTATCACCATTGGAACCTAATTAGCTTGAAGGTTGCCACGGAAAGTTGCCAGGACCACAGGTAATAGGTTAATGTTGATCCGACCCCTTCTCTGCGGGAAGACCAATAGTCCCAATAGTACCATTGAGAAAGTGATAGGCCTGAGACTCTCCCATGTTACTTGGTCATATTGAAACTCTCCTGAATACCACTCGTAGCTTTCACAGGTGCCCAAATCTGTCGAATAGCTGGTCGAGGCTCACCCATCCGTCCTCGATACTTCTGAGACTTTTACTATTGGCCAGGCCTAAAGCTTCCAAGAACTGGTAATCGGGCATAGTAATTGGCAATATTGTCTTCCTTCTATTGAACGGCATCTCCGTGAAATTCGTGACTTCCTCCAATGTCAATACTAACTCACAGTCGGCAAATTTGAACACCACCTTAGACGGATCCCAAAACTCTATCAATAGGTGAATGAGCACCCAGTCTACACGGATGTTCAGTAAAGCGGTTAGTGCCCCCAGGTGTGTCCGAACCTCCTCTTCGTGTTCCCGACGAATATTTTTCCACCACTGCTTTGAATTATGTGGCGCTCCAATACCATGTTAAATTCAGGGATATTTTGGTTGATTTTTTTTTTCTAAGGTGGGTAAAAGAAACATGTTTGATAAGTGTTTGCTTTGGATCCTTAAGTGTCTTATCAGGTTTGTTTGTCTTTCCAAAGAAGTGATGTCGTTGGGTGCATGACCCGTTGACATTAGGGTGGCTTTCCTAATTATGTGTCGATGCCAAGGATAGACTCACCTAAGGTTATGCAGTATGACCTAGTTTTGCTAGAGTAGAGTGTTTCCTATTTTTTGAGTTGGTCTAAAGGCTGTGAGAAGTTATGTCAGTTGACCTAACAAAGCCATTTTCTGAAACTAGAGAGTTTTGAAACGAAGGTTCGGAGGGGTGTAAAAGACAACCCTCGCGTGCCATTGTGTATGATAGTATACGGCCAAGACTCGATAGGAAGAAATGTGATGATAGTGTATATAAAGCAGTAACAGATAAGAGTGTAGCAAAAATAAGTATGATAATAAGCATGATAATATGCATGATAATATTCATGATAATAAGCATGATAATAGGCATGAAGAGCAAATAAGGCAGGTAAGCACATAATTACAATTATATCTACAATTAAAGCAATGTACAAATAAATCTAGATGCCAAATTAGTTTAACTCTGCTAAGGTCAGAACCTAAGTGTGAATCCCCAGCAGATTTGCCATGTTGTTGCACCCTATTTTGCACTAGTCAAAACAAGATTCAACTTGTGGTTTCTCTGTTGTTGATAAAAGAGAGTCGCCACCTAATATTTAAAGGTATACTAGGTTACCTATTTAATTACTAAGTCGTATTATTTATTAGTCTGCTAACCGGTGAGATTATGGGTAAGGGTTCTTGTTCTTCTTAGGGAAAAGTGTTAGGCACCTCTTAAAATCTACGTGAGGTAGCTCCATAGCACTTAGACTAAATTTGGAATCAATTATTTATACTATGCCTTAATCAGTGTTCTAGAGATATGGCTTATTATATATTAGGACATAACTCTTACAAGGGGAGGGTGTAGTTTAAAAAAGGTATGAATTTATAGAGGAAAATAACATTAGTGCACACATGCTTGAAAAGAGCTTTTTGAAATGAGATATAGGTTGTTTGCACTTAAGAAAGTATGTAAAAAGGGGAACTAAATTAAACACTTGTTCTTAAAGTATGAGTAGGCCTAAATGTACCTTGATCTTTTAGACTTGAAGAAAATCCATTTTGAAAATTCTTTTAGGGGGAATGCCACTTCATATTTTGAAACAATTTGATTCCCTTTTTGAAGATAAAGCTTGCGATTCAAATCTGATTTTCCTTTTTGAAAGTGGGGCTGCTGTTTTTCTAAGCCTTGGGCTTCAAAATCCTTTAAGAAAAAGAAGGTGAGCGAAAACATGGTAACGATATAAGCAATTATAATTGGTGAACGAGAAATTAGTCACTAACTAATTCTTTTTTTAATCCTATGTTATTTAGGGCCGGCCTATGTTTTGTATGACATTAAGGTATAAAGTAAAACATGTAATCTATTATATAAGTGTTGTATACATGTGAGATAGAAAAATCAACAACATAGTGCAACAAAGTATAACAAGGCAGTAGACTAAAGTAGTGAAGCAATAATAATAATAGGAGTTTAGAGAAAGAGGATTGGACTCTGGTGTTTGGGCCTCAAGAGGCAGGCCGAGCAAAAAGGGACGGCTGCAGCAAACTTTTGATTTTCACATAATACGGCAAGGCTGAACTTGGGCATGAGTTCCTTAGGAACTTAGCAGGCACAATCAAATGTACATGTCCAAAAGAAAGAGAAGGTCATTAGATACAGATCATGCATGTTCAATTATGTATGAAACACGTAAACAAATGATGGGAGCAAAACATAACAAAATATCAATACTCAAATACTATGAGAAACTTATACTAATGTGGTGGTTACACATGGAAAATAATTTATATTGAAAACCTTTCATTGCCATTAAATACTAAAACCCTAAATAACAACAAGTGTCAATGATTTGAGGGCTAAGGAGAGAGTCCTACTCAAGGTTGATGCCCCTTTGAATCCCCCGACACTTTAAAGTTCCCAAGGGTCTCAAGGCCTAGGGCAATGCTTGTGCCGGGGAGAGCAGCCCAACCTAGAGTTAAACTATACTTCCAAATACCCTTAACCACTAACGACTCGTTTTTCCTTATGGGTTTAGATGCTAATGAGGCTATTTCAATGTAAACCAACTACCATAATATCCCCTACCACAGAAATATACTTTTCCCTTGACAGAATAACATATGGATATAAGAATGGTTTCACTTTATAACTACATTTCTAATATCACATGAATAATACACATATTAACCAAGTCTAAAGGTAAGATTTCAAACACATATGGATGAGGGGGGAGGCAGAGACATTATAGCATTATTGTTAAAGATCTACACACTTAGGATCACATTCAAAGGATAGGTAAAAACTACACAATGCACATATGCAATAACCCATAAATAGATACTTCTGCCTTGGCAGACTAATCATGGGTTGATTAGCTTAGGTCTTGCCACTAGCACATGCATAGACTGATCACACTACTTGGAATTCTTAAAAGCATTAACAAGGATTTAGACAAATAGTCACATCAAACAACTTCTATAGGTGTTATCAAAAATATCAGAACATGATCAGGATTCTTAGTAGGAATGTAGGCTCACAGATTCAAACATGGAATTCTTAAAGATGCTTAACAGAACCACAGGTTACCACCATACTTCATTTGGGATTGAGTGCAGAATCACATCTTCATAAAAATATTAATCTTATATTGAAATAGGTAGACTATTATGTCCAAACAACAGCAATAGAAAGTTCACTTATGGTTTACAGACTAATTTCAATCATTAGCAGGGAAAGAGAGGACCAAGTGCAATTTCAATATAGAGTATAAGAACAAGAGTTCATGCAAATAAACAGAAATACATGCAACATTTAATCAACTAATCATAGATACTTTACATGAGGTTATAATCCTACAGAAGATATGGTAAACTTCACAAAGTTAGCAATGTCATTAAAGAGATTAAAGACAATAAGAGTGCTAAACCAAACATGTTTAACTCAACCATGTAACAGAGAGTTCTTTCTAAACATGAGGCAGGTATGTCTAGCTTAACAACAGCTACCATTCAACTATAACAACACAACTATGACCTATTTTTTTAAAAGACAATTTGATAACAACAGAATATAGGTAGATGGATTACTAATGTTCATGAGAGTTCACCTCAACAAGACTGCTTTCATATAAATCCAACCAACAGTTAGATATGAACATAATAAGGACATGGTGACAACCCAGAAGTTGCTCTTAGAGTTAACAGATACAGCTATAGAGACGGGGAGAACTTAAACACTTAGACGTTTCATGATTCAGTTAAATGGTGAGGAATTAAGCTATAAACTTTTAGGTCTATGCCAGTTAGAATTATCAAACAACAATCTCGACCAACAGAATGCAGGAAATAGTGTATGGAGATAGAGATCACAACAGAATCATTAATAGAAAATCTGAAACCTAAGCATGCATGAGAGGTCATTTAAAGCATATTAGGGAGATTTAATCATATTGGCTATTTGAGATCAGAAATGAAATCCATTAAGGTCACATACAGTACAATCAACATTATTTTAAGGATACTTAAGAGCATAACAAATAATCACAAGTGAACAACACCTTATCACGAACTGAAAATAACATTTCTATACTAATGACAAACATTATAAGCTAATACAGTTAATAGAAAGCAACAACATGTTCATGGTATTCAAGTAAAAATAATTAAAAGAGAAGAGGGTGAAGGTGTACTGACCTTCTCTATGGCAGCAGACCAAATAAGGATTCGTTTAGCCGTTTAGGATCCAAGAACTAAGAAACTACAACCGATGAGTACCTCAGAGCCAATTCAGAAATCAAGTAAGAACTTAGCCTTAGTCGAAGAAATTCTAAAACACTACTATATTGATTTTCTGCCTTTTTCAGTTGTTCTTTATGTGTTTTCTTCGGTGGTTGTTCGTTATAGGTGTTGTCAGGTGTGAACATTAAAGGCCTTATTTATAGTGTCATTAAGGATCTAGGGTTTCAACAGATTAAAAATCATTAGTGGAAAGAGACAAATGGTATATAATGGGAGCACGATTGAGTGAAATCGGAAAGGAACAGGGGGGGAAAACAATGCTGAGTTTACCTGAGCACGAGGAGGTCGACCGTTGAAGCCTTTGGAACAGCGGTTAAACCCTAATGTCCAGAGGTCACTGCGTTTGACCTCTGGATAACGAGTACTCATGATGAACCGTAATAAAGACTCCATGCATGCTCCGACTTGATAACTCATGAGAGAAATCAGATGATATGAAGGTTTTCCCTTTCGAGCTTAGGGTTTCAGATTAAGGATTTTGAATTGTAACAATGGAATTGGAATGTTCAGGCAGGATTAGTGGTGTAGCAATAATTTTTGCAAGGTTCTGGAGATTGATGGGTTGATGGAGATGAGAAAAAAGAGAGAGGAAAAGGAAAGAGAGGCGGCAAGGGAGGTGGGAAAATGATTAGGGTTTAGGGGTCATCTCTGAGTTAAAAATCAGAGATGGAACGGGCGCTGTTGGATCTCTTGATCAACGGCTCCGATTGTTTTGATAATTAAGAGTTTAGAAATGATTTAATGGGAAAAAATTAAAGACCATTGGATATTTTTGATCGGACGGTTGAAATTAAATCTATGGGTGCTTACAATTTAAAGAGGAAATAGAATTAAAACGTGGGCCGTTGATTTATGAAATGTACGGCCCAGATGATTTGTGTTTGTTTTGTGAGTGTGGGATATGGGTTACGTGGCACATGGCACATGGTGATTGGTTCAAATATGATGGCAAGGATTGCCAACAGGGATTGAAGGGGTTGTTTGGGTTGGGTATTTTCGGACTGGGCTTGCACATTTGGGCCAAAATGAATTTAAAAGATGGCCACTTTGTATTTAGTTTAGAATTGCAATTGAACCCTTTTATCTTTTAATCTCTTTTTAAATATATTTAAATAAACTTAACTAATTTCCAATAAAATATAGTAAGATCATAATTATCAAATATACTACTAATTATTGCAATTATTTATAAAATACTTTATAAAATACTTTATCTCCTAAATTAACATAGTGACCTATTTAATTAAAATTGAGAAATGACTCATTAAATTAATTATAAAACTTATACGGTGCATTTTATTTTAACAATCTAAACAATAATAAGTGTATTTATAACTACATAATACTGGTGCCAGGTGACTATTTTTTAAACTAATAATTAATTAATTTGTAGAAATAGGTATTTATTAATAGAAAATGCCTTCAAAATATTTATTAAAAATTATTAGGTATTAATATATTAATTTTAAAAAGGAGAGTCAAAATTGATCGTCAACAATATCTATAGTGTTTAAGTCGCATCCGTTGTGCTAAAGTATTAAACTAAGCTTCATCATGACTATGTTCTTACACACAGCTTGTATGATAGATCCTTAATGTAATACTCTCATTGACTTTCTTGAAACTTATACTAGTAACACTGTTGATTTGATCTCATGATATTACGCAATGACTGCCATGTTGTGATCCGGTAAGACTGTTATATGTGCATATTTGAATACTATCTCTGGAATTTCTGCACTCTGCTTATTCTTGAACAAGCTCTGTTTGTCTTACCTGCTCATACCTGTGTACTTGATATCACATAGCTTTGTTAAGTCAATGTAAGTTAACTGTTACCATTATAAACTTAGGTATGTTTGTCTGCTTTATTGAGTGTAGGACTGTATATTTAACTTTTAATCTGCCTACATAGAATGAAAGATCTCTTTAGATGTCATATCATAGGTTAAGTGTAGACAAATGTATTTGCTTATCCCTGTCTTTTAAGGACTTTGAAGTGAATTGTTAACCCCTATACTTAGTATGAAGTGGAGTGCTGATCTATTTGTATACTTTCATTAAGTGTATACATGACTAAATACATGACTGCGGTTGAAAATCTTCACAAGTATGAACCTGCCAATAGGATTAGTGAGGTTAATACACATGATATATCCTCTACTCCTTTGGACTACATGACTTATCTGTTCTGAGTTCTTGTATTGGCATGTTGGTTTACTCATTACTTGTCTGCACCTGTAACTAGTTTTGTTGAGTACTCTCAAGCCTATTAAAGTACATGATAGTGTATTACATGCTTGTGTGTGAACTATGATATTTTGGTGTTATCTGTAGTGTTCTGAACAGTTATCTACAAGAAATGTACATCTCCTTGTGTGTTGTCATTACTGTTGTAATGGAATTTACATTGAGTGCCTCTTTAGCATTTAAACCTATAGTGAAGAGTAAGTGTGAGTAGTTGAGGGTATTTAGAGTAGAATTTAGTTCTTGGTTGAGATACTCTCCCTGACGCAAGCACTGCTCTGGGTCCTTGAGACCCTTGTGAACTTTGAAGTGCCAGGGATCCAAAGGGTATCTTGGCCATGAATGAAATTTTACCTTAAGCCTTTAATTAATGACATTTGCTAATCTCTTTAGGTTTAATGTTAAATGGAAACAAATTTTCACTGTAAATTGTATTACTCTGTGTGACTTCACCTTAATTTGCATTCTAAAATTACTACTAATGATTATAACAGTTTTGTCTTGGCCTATATTGATCTTACTTGTGTTTAAATGTTGTATTGGGCCATATATCTAATATCCTTTTTTTACGCATGTGTCTGAGTTGTGCCTGCCGAGTTCTCAATGAACTCAGGCCCAAATGCTTGCCTGAACCTTGGAGTCATCGGTGCAGCTGCTGTTTATTTTTGCTGTATGCTGGGCCTAATCTCTTTCAGGCCCAAAACTATGAGTCCATTTGTTTGTCTTTCACCGCTCTTATAAGTTTACTACTATTCTTATATGTATCAACACTGACAATATTGATTGAATGTCTTACTTTATTTCTTTGAGTTATAGTAAGACAAAATACATAAGTTACCCCCTAAACTATGGCCCAAATCCCCGTGCCACACTTTTTGCGGACGAAAATCACTTTACACACTCAACCTTTCTAAAGTGTAGTTAATACACACTACTTTTATTTTGACTACTTTTTTAAGGAGGTGCATATCATGGACCAACAAGATTGTAACACGTATCATTATTTTTTTTAAAAGGAAAACACTTACAAATACAATTCTACCCCTAATTACCAAAAATTCTAAATTCTCCATCTTCCTCATCTGAACCATGGGTGACGCCACCACTCCCAAGACCTTCAAAAATCAAAACTACTATTTTGTCCCAGCAAAATCTACCTCTGTTCCAAATACAAAGTTCAAACTTCACTAGTGAAACTGCAATTAAGACCCATTGAACCACCACAAAAAGCTAAGAATAAAAAATCATAAAATCATGCAGAAAATAACCCAGAAATCACACAACTCATAGGGGAAAAATGGGATCTATCACCGACAGCGCAATATACAAACACCCAACCCCATTTTTGTAAAAACAGAAACTTTACCAAAAAGATGCTAAAATCAAAATTCAAGATTCAAGTATTTAAGATAATTACCAAAACCACAAACAAAATTAACAAAATAAATGTTCAATATAAATCACGGGTAACTTGTGATTTAAGAAGAATTTAGCAAATAGTAGATGGTGACAATGGAGTCACTTATTTAGAATGTGGCTATGCAGTAGCTTTGGGAATAAACGAAAAGGAAGGGGATTTGGGTAGAAAAATAATGGAAGTACAAAACACACAAAAAGTAAGTAAGGAAGAATAAGAGAAGGGGGGTGTGGCGGAGGCCAACGGGGATAGCGGTGTTCAAGTGGGGACAGCGGGGATGGTAGGGGTTCAATTGGGGGTGAAGGGCCTGGTGCCTTTTTTCTCTTTTTTTTTTATCTATTAAAATAAGAAAAATAAAGAAAATAGAATAAAATCTTGACACGTGGGCTCAAATAATGATATTGACAAAATATATGTTGGTTTTACGCGCTCAATCTTTTTTTTCAAGTACACGCGGGCCATCTAGCAAAAGTGGTGTGTGTTAGACATACTTTGGAAAGGCTACGTGTGTAAAGTGATTTTCGTCCGCAAAAAGTATGTCATGGGGATTTGGTCTATAGTTCAAGGGGTAAACTATGTATTTTTCCTTATAGTAATAACCTAGGCAAGCCTTAAAGACGTAGGTAAAAAACAAAGGTACTGCAACTTAGTAATAATTAATTCTAATTATTAATCGCTTCTTTTATTTAACTTCCATCCTTGTTCTTACTGACAATTTTTTCATGAAGTTATGAAACCGAGAGATATTTGCAAAAAAGGTCAACAACCTTCTCTTTCCAAAATAAGAAGAAACCGAAAATCAGAAAATGATTTCCAAAAGGGGGTTGTTCAAACAAACACTGCTGCAATCAAAGATCTTTCAAACTGTTTGAATTTGAATATGGGATTTGAAATCAACTTTCAAGGTATATCTAAACCCCACTACCCAAACAATTCTTACTTTACACAAATAACCACTTTGTTTTAAAAAAATTAAATGTTTTAAACTTAACCCTATTTTATTAGTAGAGTAAGTGTTATAAACCCATTTTTTCTAAACACTCTTTCAATCAGATAGACATTTTCAAAGGTTTTTCTCTTAAATAAAACTTACACCTTTTCAAAGTATATACACTTCTTCTCTTTCAAAATTGATAAGTTTTACAACATAACATAAGGTAAGCCGCACTTTTAAGCACTGACTAAGAAAGATATAGACATCTAAATTTCCTGAACATAGTCTAAATCCTATGGAGCTACCTTAGGTAGATTCTAGGGGGTGCTTAATACCTTACCCTTAGAAGAATAATAACCCTTACTCAAACCTCACTGGTTAGCAGACTAATAGGATAATAATCTTAATAATTAAACAGGTACCCTAGTATACCTTTAAATATTAGGTGGCGACTCTCTTTTATCATTAACAAGGAAACCAATAGTTGAATCTTGATTTGACTCGTGTAAAATAGGGTGCAACAACATGGCGACTCTGCTGGGGAATACCCTTTGGTTCTGACCTTAGCAGATTTAGACTTGACCTAGAATTTAGGAACATTTGTATATATACTTCTTTAACTGTGCTTAATTTGCAAATATATGCTTACCTGCCTTAGTTGTTCATCTTGTACTTATCTGCTTACTTTAATGTTATTACTAACATCACACTATCTGTTACCGCTTTATATACACTTTCATCACACTCTTTCCTATCGATTCTTGGTTGTACACTATCACACACAATGGCACGCGAAGGTTGTCTTTTACACCCCTCCGAACCTTCTTTCAAAATGTTTTAGTTTCAGAGAATGGCTTGTTCACAGTATTCATTCCAACTCCAAAGATAGGAAACACTCTAGAAAACATAGGTCATATTGCATAAATCTTAGGTGAGTCGGTCCTTGGCATCGACACACAATTAATAAATCCCCCTAATGTCAATGAGCCATGCACCCAACGACATGACTTTTTTGGAACATCAAACCAATCATGATGAGACACTAAAATTTCAGAGCAAAATACTTATCAAACCTTTTCTACCCTCTTCAGAAATGGAAATCAACCAGAACATCCCCGAAATCAATATGGTCATGGGAGCGCCGCATAAGTTGAAGCAATGGTGGAAGAACATTCGCCGATAAAATCAGAAGGCACATAGGAGCATTTACTGCCTTACTGAACATCTGGGCCAATAGGGTGCTTAACACACTGCTGATAGAATTCTGGGATCCAGCCAAAATGGTTTTCAAGTTCGTTGACTGTGAATTGACGCCAACGCTGGAAGAAGTTACCAGCTTCACAAAATTGTTGTTTACTGGGAGATAGCTGATACTAATGGTTACTATGCCCAGCTACAGGTTTCTTGATGCTTTGGGTTTAGCAGGCAGTCAGAGTTTAAGAAATATTGAAGATGGATGGGTAAGCCTATACCAATTTTTTGATAGGTTCGGAAATCGATAGAGCTACAAATGGTACTTGGGAGGGTTCCAATGTGATCAGGCAACTGGGAAAGTCTCAGCCCCATAACCTTCTCTTTGGCGCTGCTAGGATTACTGGTTTTCCCATAGAGGAGAGGATGAATCAACATAAACTTGTTGCATGTGGTCTTGGCAACATTCCGGGTTAACCTCCATGTTGTCGGTGGTATGATTTTTTCAAAGGCTGCAACCTATTGCTCCAAATATGGGCAACGGAGCACTTCTTTCAACGAGAGGCTACAGTTGATTACTTTGTAGGTGTTAGCAATATGATTCGGAGTCATAATGAGAAAATGAGGCACTGGTCTCCCTGCACGGACAGGAAGAACGGAGAGAGATGGTGACAAACATCAGTGGAGAATGGATAAACTAAAAGCTTTGGTGGTTGAGCGGCAGGAAAATTCTAAGGACCCCCTAAAAGTATTTCATAGAGTTGATAGGACTTTAAGGAATTCAGCCATATGCACCCCTACGAGTTCTCAGGCAATTGGTCTGATTCAGGATGTACCCCTCTGGACGAGGACGACTCTATATAAAAATGAGTACAATAGGCAGATCCCGATCCCAAGGATACGGAAACATCAGGAGGAGTATAATGATTTAATTTTGATGTCGATGAGTCAGAATTCGTGGTGCACTCCAGAATACTATGTCTGGATCAATAAAAAGGATGAGGTGGCCCGACCAAGTAAAGAAGGAGTGGCCTGGCTGGAAGATGCAACAATAGCCTTACAAATCTATCATGAGATCTTGCTTCACTACCTTGTGACTACCTCCATGCATCGCCAAGTGCTCCCAGGGTCAGGCGATCATATGCTGCCACCTCTAGAGGATGATGATTGAGTGGTCGAGTGTATACAGATTGAATCCGAGACAGAACCAGAAGAAGATCTTAAAGAAGAGCCCGAGTTCAATAATGATGAAGAAGAAGAATTTGAAGAAGACCCAGAAGAGGAACTGGAAGAGGAAGAAGATATGGGAGATGATTCCGGGGATGGCTACTAGTGGCTAGTTGATTTCCCCCTTTCCCAATCTTGCATCTTTTATCTCGTACCCTTTCATTTCTGTAAGGGCAAGCTGTAAGCCCATGTAATCTTGTGAATGTTGAAAACAATGTTGTAATCTTTGCTCCTGCCTGCCACAATCAAAATATTATTAATGAAAAACCAAAGTTTGCTTCGGATCTAAACGTGTCAAATCTAATTGTTTGTCAAATATTCGCAACGTACGCCCCACCTCCGGCAACTAGAGGTCCCCCGCACATTATGAAACACACTTACTTGAATATGTGAACTAATTTCTCTGTGTGCTCATATTTGTGCAAACACTGAAACCGACTTCTTCTTTTCTTTTCTTTTCTTTTCTTTTCTTTTCTTTTCTTGCATTACTTTATTATTATTCCCCGAAACAGAGGTTGGTTTGTGTTGACCCGAAAACTGGTGGAACCACCATACAACTTGAGATTGAAAGGGAAGACGTCTGCGACAGATGACCCGACCGGACATGCTTTGGTAATAGCTGATAGCCCGGGGCAATTGGGAGAAAAGAATGATATTTGGAACGATGAATATGTTGCTAGGATGGCATAAGAGATGGAACCATTGAGAGAGGAAGTACAACACATTTAGGAATTGGCGCATCTAGCCATGACGACGCTCCCACAACCACCCCGCTTTCCTTCCCTAGACTCAATCAACGATAAATTTCCTTCAACTACCCACCAAGCAAACAATACCCTGACTTCAGCCACTACAACCCAGATGGTACCCCCAGTAACCCCTGCAAACCCACCACATCATCCTATACATACCCCTTATGTACCAAATAATGTTCAGACACCGCAAAACCCACTTGTCTCTACCAACACAGTTCATACCCCCCCCCCCCATGAAGGCGTCACCTTTACCAACAATCAAAGTTAGCACATACCTGTGGCACATACTGCTGCACATGAGCGATATGTTCCACTCGTATATGCCATTTCAGAACCCACCTTCACAGCACCTATCATGGTCAGGTTGCCTTCTGAAGTTGATCAATATGCCGAAATAAAGAGGGAAGCTAAATATAAAGAGGAAGAGTCGGTATCTGAACAG
Organism: Nicotiana tomentosiformis; assembly: GCF_000390325.3. Lineage (NCBI taxonomy): Eukaryota > Viridiplantae > Streptophyta > Magnoliopsida > Solanales > Solanaceae > Nicotiana > Nicotiana tomentosiformis. The sequence goes on from NC_090822.1 coordinate 44,726,505, forward strand.
TTACGAGCATTGAGGAAACAAATGAAGAACCTTCAGGTCGCTCGAGGGAGAAAAAGTCTAGATTAAGAGGATCTGTGCATACACCCTGATGTGGACATGTCGGTAGGATAATAACCTCTAAAATTTGACATCTTTGATGGGACAGGTGATCCTCATTTACACTTGAGAGCCTACTGCGATAAGTTAGTTGTAGTAGGAAGGAATGAGAAGTTAAGGATAAATCTATTTATAAGAAGTTTGATAGGAGAGGTACTCACTTGGCACACCCGTCAGGATCCCAGATACTAGAGAGAATGGCAGGATATGGCAGAAGACTTCATGAACCGTTTTCGGTTTAACACAAAAATTGCTCCAGATAGGTTCACCCGGGTAAATTTGCAGAAGAAGCCGTTAGAATCATTTCAATAGTATGCCCATCATTGGAGGTCAGCGGCCACCATAGCCCAACCCCTGTTAGATGACAATGAGCTTACCAAATACTTCATCAGGGCTCAAGAAGGAATCTACTTTGAAACGATGATGGGCATGATGGGGTAGAAGTTTCCTGAATTTATTAAAATGGGAGACTTTTTGAAGGAAGGGATAAGTCAGGCAAGATACAATCTATGGCCGCATTGTAAGCAGCTAGCAAAGCGATTCAATCTAGTTTAATAAGCAGTGGAAAGAAGAAGAAAGAAGAGGTATCAATAATCATTCATATTACCAGTCCAGTTCATCCCACGAAAACAACTCTTTCCCTCTGAACACCCATTCTCCACACCAACCTATATATGCTCCAGTATACAACACACAACCATACTACAATCCCCAACCTCAATATAACCCACCTCGCGCCCATACAAATCCAAATCCGCCAAGACCAGATGATCCAGTTCAGACCACCATTCATCAAAATCGACCCACCTATGCACCCCGACCTCGCCCAAATTTTGAAGAAAGTGGTCCTAGAAACTACACCCCGATTACTGAACCTTTGGCTCAATTGTTTGAAAGATTGAGAAGAGCTGGCTTGATATACCATGTAGAAGGAAGGATTCCTGAACACCCTTCAAAATACTGTGATGCAACTAAATGGTGCGTCTATCATTCAGGCATACCGGGACATGATACCGAGGATTGCCTCAGGCAGAAGAATGAAATTGAGTCACTGATCAAAAGTGGAGAAATTCAATGCACCCCAGCTCTGCCAAATGTGAACCATAACCCACTACCAAACCACCAGAATCAAGAAGTTAATATGATTTCTTTGGATGAAGAGGATTTGAAAGGGACTATCATCACAATAGGAAACACTGAGGCTGCAAGGGTTCTTCCCCGAAGCACTCAGATGATCACGGTACAATTAAAACCCCCAGTGATGGTCCAGACATACCAGCAATAGTCGACCACCGCTATGAGGAATGAGGAGGATCGGGAATACAAGACAGTCCTGTGGACGTATCAGTAGAAAGGGAAAGGCAAGATGACGGATTCCGCAGTGACTCATGGAATGACCAGGTCATGAAGGTGTTACGCTCCAGAGGAGGTAAACCAAGGAAATCCAGGAAGAGAAAAGATTCAGAGGAGGAATATAACAGACGCTGAGGCCACAAAATTTGGAAGAAGATGCAAGCTAAACAATACTCCGTGGAGGGGAAATTGAAGAAAACCCCTACACATATATCGATCATGGATCTGCTAATGAGTTCTGACAGTCATAAAGACGCCTTGATGAAGGTGTTAAGTGGAGTGAGCATGCCGAGCAACACTACAAATGAGGCATTGGCAACATCCATCGGGAAGATAGTCGAGGCGCATGATCACTTTCCAAAGAGATGAACTTCCAGTAGAGGGCGTGGGTCACAACAGAGCTTTACACATCACCGTTAAGTGCGGATATAAAGTGGTGTCCCGAGTACTTGTTGACGAAGGATCCGGAGTCAATATCTGCCCTCTCTCTACTGTGCGAGAGTTGGGTATTCATCTGAGAGAAGTAAAAGAAATCCATGTGAGAGTGAGAGCGTTTGATGGATCACAAAAAGATGTCATTGTGGAGATCTACTTAGCTCTATAGATCGGACCAGTCAAATTCCCGATACTATTTCAAGTAATGGACATTTCATCCTCATACAACCTATTGCTGGGAAGTCCGTGGATACATATGGCAGGGGCAGTTCTATCCACCCTCCATCAGTGCATGATGTTCGAGTGGGGTTGTTAAGAGAGTGTAGTTCACGGCGAATGAAGCCAGTCAACTTATCTAGAACATGAAGTTTCGTTCATAGAAGAATGGTATGGGCTCGCTTTTCACGCGATGGAGATCATACAGACCACAGAGATAGAGGGGACTGAGCAGAATATGGGTATGCAGTCACCATACAGATCAAAGATAGCTATGAGGGAAATGATAAAGTACGAGTACCGACCAGGGACCGGCTGGGAGCCCGATCAGATAGGATAACTGATCTGATTGAGTTAAGGGGACAAAAAGGTAGGGCCGGCTTGGGGTATCAGTCTCCAACTAGAAAGACTTACACCGATGGCTTCGAGAAGAAGGCTTTTGTGCCAAAGCATGTTTAGGCTCTAGGTCAGAGCTCAACACCAGAGGACAACATCATTGATGGAATGGAAAGGATATTTGTGACCACGATCAAGGAATTCTGTGACAAAGTTGATATCAAGACACCGACCATTTGGGATGCCGTACTAGTAGTGGACTTGCATAATTGGACCGCCAGCCCATCTCAGTCTTGGTAGTGTGGAATTGTAAAACTTTTGAAAAACTGGATGGTCAATTGAGGCTTGAACTGTGCTTGCACATTTTTTTCAACTGCCTCATTGAACACTGAGACGTTCATTTGTAATGAAATAAGAATTTCTTTCTTAAAATTATTGCAAACTTATTTATCGCTTCATTTATACTTAGTTTTTCTTTTCAACAATCAAACCGATAAAAATCCACGTTCCGCAATTATGAAATGTAACGAAACCCTCAAGTAGAATGATCCAAACTATGAGGAATACGATGAAAGCATGATACCAGATAATCTCCCATAAGAGATCGAGCAGTTGCAAAGCCAAAAAAAGCCTAACCTTGAAGAGACAGAAGTAATCAACTTAGGAAGCGAAGAAGATGTGAAAGAAACCCGAATCAGTATCTATTTAGAAGCAGATCAGAAGGAAGAATTGGTCAAGCTCCTCCGACAATACATCAACGTGTTTGCGTGGTTATATGATGACATGACCGGATTGAGTGCCGACATTGTCTTGCATCGATTGTCCACCGATCCTACCAGACCACCAGTTGAACAAAAATCTAGAATGTTCAAGCCGTATTTGATTTTGAGGATAAAAGAAGAAGTGACCAAGCAAATAAAGGCAAACATGGTGAGAGTCACCAATTATCCCACACGGTTGGCAAAATATCGTAGCAGTACCAAAGAAAGATGGGAAAATTAGAATATGTGTGGACTATCGAGATCTTAACAAGGCCATTCCAAAGGATGATTTCCCTTTACCAAATATTCATATCCTCATCAATAATTGTGCAAAGCACGAGTTGTAGTCATTCGTGGATTGTTTCGCCGGGTACCATCGGATTTTGATGCATGAAGAAGATGCGGAGAAGACACCGTTCACTACGCCTTGGGGAGTTTATTGCTACAGAGTCATGTCTTTCGGCCTCAGGAATGCCGGTGCTACTTACATGAGGGCCATGACGACCCTCTTTTGCAACATGGTCCACAAAGAGATCGATATATATGGATGACATCATCATTAAATCTAGAAACAATACATAACACTTAAACGACCTGAAGAAGTTTTTTGAACGCTTGCGGAAGTACAGTTTGAAGTTAAATCCTGCAAAATGTGCATTCGGAGTCCCTGCCGGAAAAACTGTTAGGTTTCATTATAAGCACCAAAGGGATAGAACTTGATCCTTCAAAGATTAAATCCATTCAAGACTTATCACTGCCTAAGAGCAAGAAGGAGATGATGAGTTTCCTTGGCAGATTAAAAATTACATCAGCAGATTCTGTCACGCCCCGACCTCGGGGAGCGCGACCGGCGCTCAATCAAGATACCCCGGCCGGGCAAGCCTATACAATACCTTTTACCCAACTCGCCCATGAATAAATAGGAGATACATTTATATCATTAATTAAACATCAAGAGGTCATGTGAATAACAATAGTTCACTTCTATTAGTTACGTCATTAACAAGTCCCCAAAACAGTACACTATATATTCGTAGTTAAAGTGGGACAGATAATACAATTACAACAAGTTTAGTTCAACCTTCCAAAAACAGGATACAACCCACACTATGTCTACGGAGCCTCTAACAGAAACAAGACAGTACTACGACAGTGCCAGCAATAAGGCCTCGGCTATACTTCAAAACACTATGTACATGTAACAAGAGATACAGTACCCCGGAATAAAGTGGGGCTCACCAAGTTAGCTGAAGAGAGGGTGTGCTACTATCACTGATCAATACCACCCGCTATGGAACCACCTGCATTTATTCAAGATGCAGCGCCCCCGGCAAAAGGGACATTAGTACATGTCAAATAGTAGTAGTATGAAAACCAAACATATGCAAGGACTTGGAAATACAACATGACTATGAAGAATCATGGTAACAATAGAAGGCTTAGTTAGCCGTTAAAGCCATAGAAAATTTATTAAGAGCTTTCACTTACATTTATAAATCCTTAAGTCGAGGATCCTCTACAGCTACCTTTACACAAAGTGGCCCTGCCGCCTCACCCTAATATATTCGGGTGGAGGTGCAATCACAATGCTAGAAACTCTACACAAAGCAGCCTCACCGCCTCACCCCAATCTATGCGGGTGGAGGTGTATTCACAATACCACAACTCTACACAAAGAGGCCCTGCTGCCTCACCCCAACGTATGCGGGTGGAGGTGTATTCACAATGCCACACTTTGGATTCCTAAAATGATAATAGTTTGTACAAAAGAGTTCCCTTTCAAATCAACCATTTGGCACCTTTGGCCTTGGCAAGAGTAGGTTCATAAGGTTTCATCATATGAGAAATAAGTCTTTAATCACATTGATTTCATACAAGATCTTCTTCCCCAAAGGGTATAACATAATTAAGTCAAAATAGAGAATCGTTAACACACGAGGGTTCTAACACATTATGCCAATCGGGAATCAATTTTACTAGTTTGAATACCCCATATCAATAGCGTTTCAAGTTCGACTACACATGATAGAACTTCACAAGGATTCGGGAATTCCGATACTAGAAGAAGAGTTTAGCATTCATACCTCGCTTTAAGCTTTTCTTAAATTACTATAATGTTTCGGAAATCCTAGCAACTTCACTCTATTTTGAGACATAACAAAATTGAACACGAATTAGGAAGATATTCATGGTTTCAGCTCATTTGAGCATTTTATCAAACACTAGATGTAAAAATTTGATTACAAGATTCTACCACAAGATTTCCTTCACTCCACAACCCAATCTTTACCCATTTGAGCTCAACAATCTTCCCACAAACCTTATTGGTACATACATGTATAAATAATACTCTCAAACCCAAGAATCACACTCCCCCTTTACCTATCTTCTACCCAAATTCAAAATTGGGGAATCGGGGGAAGAAATTCTTACCTTTTAGAAACCTTAGCAAGTTCCTCTTGATGAAATTACAAGGCTTGATCCAAGTTGAGTAGTGAAATCCTTGAATCCTCCCCTTTCTCTCTCCAGGATAGCTCTCTCCTCTCTCTAAAATATCAGATAACCCCTCAAAAATGACCTCTATAACTAGATAAAATAAAATGGGGTCGGGTTATTAAATTAGAAAAAATGAAGCCCCAACATAGATCTGCGGCCGCATAAGCGACCGTATAACACTTCTGCGGTCCGCAAAATGGGCTGCATAATGGCCCTCCGAATTGGGCACTTCTGCCTCACTCTGCGATCGGTCTGCAGCTCGCAGACCTATTCTGCGGTCACATAATGCACCGCAGAACCTCCCTCTAGAAAGTTTTGAGCTGGGTCTGCGATGGGTTATGCGGCCCGCAAAATGATTAGCGACCGCATAATGGACCGCACAATGGTCCGAAAATTTGCCCAAATTTCTGCCTCAGTCTGCGGCAGATCTGCGATCCCCAGATCAAATCTGCGACCACAGAGTGGACCGCAGAAACGCCCTGCATTTCCAAAAATTTCTTCAACTCCCCAATGTACTGTTCAACCCAAAAAAGTTCGAACCGTAAGAGTCCCTACACTCATCAACACATAAGTCTACTTCGGCACCATGAAACTCCGGTTTTTAGGTATAATATTTTTACGGGGCCTTACAGATTTATAGCCCAGGCAATGGTAATTTGCGAGCCCATGTTCAAGTTGCTGAAAAAGAACACTGCTACGAAATGGACAGAAGAGTGCCAGAGAGCTTTCAACAAGATCAAGGAGTACTTGTCAAATCCGCCAGTGTTGGTTCCTCCCGAGCCCGGAAAGCCACTATTATTATACTTGTCAATTTTGGACAAGGCATTTGGATACGTGTTGGGAGAACATGATGAGACCGGGAGGAAGGAGCAAGCCATCTAATACATGAGCAAGAAGTTTACACCGTATGAAGCCAAATATACTCTTATAGAGCGAACCTGCTGTGCTTTGACTTGGATCGCCTGGAAGTTGAGGCGCTACATGTCAGCATACACCACACATCTGATATCCCGGCTCGACCTACTCAAGTACATCTTCCAGAAGCAGATGCCTACAGGAAAACTGGTCAAATGGCAGATTCTTCAAAGCGAGTTCGACATTGTATACGTAATGCAGAAGGTTATCAAAGGACAAGCCTTAGCTGACCACCTTCCAGAGAACCCAGTGGACAAGGATTACGAGCCGCTCACTACATACTTTCCGAATGAAGAAGTGTTGTTCGTCGGATAAGACATCGCAGAGTCATACCAAGGTTGGAGAATGTTCTTCGACGGAGCAGCAAGTTTCAAAGGAGTGGGAGTTGGGGCAGTCTTAATTTCACAATCAGGGTAGTATTACCCGGCATCAGCAAATATAAGGTTCCCCTGCACCAATAATATGGCCGATTATGAAGCGTGCATCGTCGGGATTAGGATGGCAGTTGACATGAACATCAAGGAGTTTCTGGTCATAGGAGATTCTGATTTGTTAATACATCAAGTTCAAGGAGAATGGACTACCAAGAATGTCAAGATCCTTCCGTACTTGCATTGCGGATAGGAACTAAGCAAGAAGTTCACCAAGATCGAGTTCAAACATATTCCCAGGATCCAGAACGAGTTTGTTGATGCTCTCGCAACCTTGTCATCCATGATCTAGCATCCAGATAAGAATTACATCGACCCTAATGAGAAAGAAGTCCAGGATTAGCGTGCATACTATTCCCGTGTAAATGAAGAGCGAGACGGTAAGCCATGGTACTACGACATCAAGAGGTTTCTGGAAATAAGAGAGTACCCAAATAATGCCACCAATGGTCAGAAGCGAGGGCTCAGAAGGCTAGGAAATCACTTTTTCCTCAACAGGGAAGTCCTGTACAAGAGGACCCCGAACTTGGGTCTTTTAAGATATGTAGATGCTGCTGAAGCAACTAAATTGCTAGAAGAAGTACATGCAGGGACAAGTGGGCCTCACATGAACGGCTTCACCTTAGCCAAGAATATTTTAAGAGCCATATACTTTTCGATGACCATGGAAAGCGATAGCATTTGCTACGTGCAAAAGTGTTACCAGTGCTGGATTCACGGGGATTACATCTGGGTTCCACCTAATGAGTTGAATGTAATGGGTTCACCTTGGTCGTTTGCCACTTGGGGCATGAACGTAATCGGACCTATAGAGCCCGCCACATCAAATGGACACCGTTTCATCTTGGTAGCCATTGACTACTTCACTAAATGGGTCGAAGCATCCACATACAAGGTCGTCACGAAGAAAGTAGTAGCAGATTTGTTTCGTCACAACATAGTCTGCCAATTTGGGATGTTGGAATCAATTATCACTGACAATGCAGCCAATCTCAACAGTGATCTCATGAGGGAGATTTGTGAGAAATTCAGAATCGTCCATCGTAACTCTACGGCCTACAGATTGCAAATGAATGGGGCAGTTGAAGCAGCCAAAAAAATCAAAAGGATCTTGCGAAAGATAGTGGATAGCCACAGGCAATGGCATGAGAAATTATCCTTCACCTTACTAGGTTATCGTACCACTATGAGAACAACCACTAGGGCAACGGAATACAAGTTTATATATGGAACCGAATTTGTGATACTCGTAGAGGTCGAGATACCATCTTTAAGGGTCATTCAGGAAGAATAGTCAGATAATGCAAAATGGATACGGGTTAGGCAGGAGCAACTCATGCTCATCGATGAGAAGAGGATGGACGCAGTGTGTCATGGTCAGCTGTATCAAAATAGGATGGCTAGTGCATTCAACAAGAAGGTGAAACCTCATCAATTTACAGTGGGGCAATTGGTTTTGAAGAATATATTCCCTCATCAAGAAGAAGCGAAGGGAACAATTGGCAAGGTCCTTACGTGGTCCATCGAGTATTGTCGGGAGGAGCTCTGAACATAGCAGAAATTAACGGAAGAGTCAGCACAAAGCCCATCAGCTCAGATTCAATCAAGAGATACTACATTTGAAAACAGTAGAGTTAGGTTTTGGTTGTAACAGAACTACGCCTGTCCTGACTTCCCACGGCGGGATATGTAGGCAACCCACATAGGGTCTGGTCTCTCTCTCCCCCTCTTCTTTTTTTATACAAAATCCAAATATCATTTTGTATGTATCCGAAACTATGCCACGACTTGATTACCTTCGGTAGGAATATGCAGGCAATCCTCATCGGATTCAGTCATCTATTGTAATTGAACTACGTTCTGGTCTGATTCCAGTTGGATACGTAGATAGTCTGAGTCAGACTCGGCCACTTCATTTCAGTCTCGTCATTTTGCATCTATTGTAATCAAACTACGTTTTGACCTGATTCCATTTGGATACGTAGATTGCTTGAGTCAGGCTTGGTCATAATCATAATTTCTTTTTCATTACCCACGAACTACATTCAGACCTGATTCCCTTTCGAATATGTAGGCAACCTGAAAGATTCGGTCACGAACCTAGGAAAACCTTTGTAACACACGTTTAGATTAGGACGCAACCACAAAGGCAAGGAGCTACGTCATCAGAAACATCTTCGAGAATCAACGTCAACGGGACAGAGTCTTCCAGAAGAAACATTCACGCATGATGGAATTTCTAAATATGTCATAATCCGGAACGACAACATTCGCCAAAAAAATGGATTATTTTCAAAAATAAATTCTAAAAGAACTATCATTCAACCTACCAAACTTCATGGAATAACCTCACAAAGACAGGGGCAAAGAAGGGCTATCATCAACAAAAACCAACCCCCCCCCCCCCCCCCGGCTAAGAATTGTTCTTTAAACGTAGGACCGACATGATACATTGAAACGCTGCGGCTCTCTAGGGCAATGACGAATCCACTACACTTTCATAAATACCATATCTCTTTCATTTTTTAAATTATTTCCTCATATGACTAAAGACTAACTCCCAAATCCTTTGCAAGTATTCTGGAACCAGGCCGACAATACGATCGGAGCATATTGTAAATAGCAAACCGCCTGCTCAACCAAGCGGAGCACTTCATATATAGTGAGCCGCTGACCAGCCAACTGGAGGCATATAAATAAACAATAGTCTTCTCAACCAAGCGGAGCACTTCGTATATAGCGAGTCGTTGGCCCCGCCAATCAGAGCCATGTAAATAGCAAACCGTCAGCTCAATCAATCGGAGTATCCTGTACAAATCGAGTCGTCGGCTTTGCCAATCAAAAGCCCTGTATATAGAAAAATGTTCGCTTCGCCAATGGGAGAGTTCCTCACTGCCACTCCGCCATATTGGAGATTCCAAGTAGATAGTCTCAAACCCCGTCGCCAACGTTCTGCCGATCGACGACCGCAATTAGTTTTGCAGTCCAGAGTACCTCTTGGGCATTATCCTTATTTCTTTATCTTTATCTCGAATGTTTTTACGTTTTTCTCATGCAGCTTATAGGCATTTTATATTTTTTCAAGTCATAAACTCCCATTATAAGGAGATACTTTACATTTCAAGTAAATATGTTAAACGGGTCGGGCCAGCCCACTGACAGCCCGGTCCGCTAGGGGGATGGGATGGGTTGGGAAGGGTTAGGGGGGAGCCGGACGGGGGCGGGCCTTTGTTTAGTAACCGATGCCCTGAAAACCGGTTAGCCCGGTTACCCACTACCGGATTTTTACTGAAATACAACCCGGTCCAGCCCGGTTACCGTTAGCCAAAAAAAATATTTAGAAGTTTTTGGCCGTTGCCAACGGTCAAATTCAAAAATGACCGTTGGGCAACGACCATGTTTTTGCAATTTTGGACATTTCGGCCTACCCCTTAATAAAATAGCCCCTCACCCTTAATAATTAATAAATTATAATTTTAACCTTTTAAAAATTATAATTAGACCCTTTTCTTCTTTATTTTTTCGCACAATTTGCTCTCTTACTTCTCTAATTCTCTCTCAATTCTCTCTTGATAATATTGCTTATTTCTCTCAAGTTCTCAATTACCTATTATTTTAATTTTCAACAAATATTTACTTTAGTCACTACAAAATTATAAGTATCAAACATCAAGTATTCAAGTAAAGTGTGGTATCAATATTCAATATCATCAAATATCAATTGAAGTGTGATATCAAATTTAGTGCGGCATCCGGAATCCCAGTACACTCCTTCCATCTCTTTCTCTTCTTTGGTGTATATTTTTATTCTATTATTTAGAATTATTAATTTAGTTTTTTAATTTAATTTACATAATGGATATATTTAGAGCAGCCAAAAAAGCGTGTGCTAGTAGGAGTGGTAGTAGTAAGAGTAAAAATCCTAAAAGATCAAAAGGTGATACTAGTTCTTGTAGTAGCCCGGTTACCCACTACCGGATTTTTATCGGAATACAACCCAGTCCAGCCCGGTTAAAGTTAGCCAAAAAAATTTAAAATTTTTTGGCCGTTGCCAGCGGTCCAATTCAAAAATGACCGATGGGCAACGATCATTTTTTTGCAATTTTGGCCATTTCGGCCTACGCCTTAAGAAAATAGCTCCTCACCCTTAATAATTAATAAATTATAATTTTAACCTTTTAAAAATTATAAATAGACCCCTTTCTTCTTTATGTTTTCTCAAAATTTGCTCTCTTACTACTCTAATTCTCTCTCAATTCTCTCTTGATAATATTGGTTATTGCTCTCAAGTTGTCAATTACCTATTATTTCGAGTTTCATCAAATATTTACTTTAGTCACTACAAAATTATAAGTATCAAATATCAAGTATTCAAGTGAAGTGTGGTATCAATATTCAATATCATCAAATATCAATTGAAGTGTGATATCAAATTTAGTGCGGCATCCGAAATCCCAGTACACTCCTTCCATCTCTTTCTCTTCTTTGGTGTATATTTTTATTCTATTATTTAGAATTATTAATTTAGTTTTTTAATTTAATTTACATAATGTTAGAGCAGCCAAAAAAGCGTGTGCTAGTAGGAGTGGTAGTAGTAAGAGTAAAAATCCTAAAAGATCAAAAGGTGGTACTAGTTCTTGTAGTAACCCGGTTACCCACTACCGGATTTTTACCGGAATACAACCCAGTCCATCCCGGTTACAGTTAGCCAAAAAACAATTTAAAATATTTTGGCCGTTGCCAACAGTCAAATTCAAAAATGACTGTTGGGCAACGACCATTGTTTTGCAATTTTGGCCATTTCGGCCTACGCCTTAAGAAAATAGCCCCTCACCCTTAATAATAAATAAATTATAATTTTAACCTTTTAAAAATTATAAATAGACCCCTTTCTTCTTTATGTTTTCTCACAATTTGCTCTCTTACTACTCTAATTCTCTCTCAATTCTCTCTTGATAATATTGCTTATTGCTCTCAAGTTGTCAATTACCTATTATTTCAAGTTTCATCAAATATTTACTTTAGTCACTATAAAATTATAAGTATCAAATATCAAGTATTCAAGTGAAGCGTGGTATCAATATTCAATATTATCAAATATCAATTGAAGTGTGATATCAAATTTATTGCGGTATCCGAAATTCCAGTACACTCCTTCCATCTCTTTCTCTTCTTTGGTGTATATTTTTATTCTATTATTTAGAATTATTAATTTAGTTTTTTAATTTAATTTACATAATGAATATATTTAGAGAAGCCAAAAAAGCGTGTGCTAGTAGGAGTGGTACTAGTAAGAGTAAAAATCATAAAAGATCAAGAGGTGGTACTAGTTCTTGTAGTAGCCCGGTTACCCACTACCGGGTTTTTACCGGAATACAACCCAGTCCAACCCGGTTACAGTTAGCCAAAAAAAGATTTAAAATTTTTTGGCCGTTGCAAACGGTCAATTTCAAAATGACCGTTGGGCAACGACCATTTTTTTCCAATTTTGGCCATTTCGGCCTACGCCTTAAGAAAATAGCCCCTCATCCTTAATAATTAATAAATTACAATTTTAACTTTTTAAAAATTATAAATAGACCCCTTTCTTCTTTATGTTTTCTCATAATTTGCTCTCTTACTACTCTAATTCTCTCTCAATTCTCTCTTGATAATATTGCTTATTGCTCTCAAGTTGTCAATTACCTATTAGTTCAAGTTTCATCAAATATTTACTTTAGGCACTACAAAATTATAAGTATCAAATATCAAGTATTCAAGTGAAGTGTGGTATCAATATTCAATATCATCAAATATCAATTGAAGTGTGATATCAAATTTAGTGCGACATCCGGAATCCCAGTACACTCCTTCCATCTCTTTCTCTTCTTTGGTGTATATTTTTATTCTATTAGTTAGAATTATTAATTTAGTTTTTTAATTTAATTTACATAATGGGTGTATTTAGTGCAGCCAAAAAAGCGTGTGCTAGTAGGAGTGGTAGTAGTAAGAGTAAAAATCCTAAAAAATCAAGAGGTGTTACAAGTTCTTGTAGTAGCCCGGTTACCCACTACCGAGTTTTTACCGAAATACAACCCAGTCAAGCCCGGTTACAGTTAGCCAAAAAAAGATTTAAAATATTTTGGCCGTTGCCAACGGTCCAATTCAAAAATGACCGATGGGCAATGACCATTTTTTTGTAATTTTGGCCATTTCGGCCTACGCCTTAAGAAAATAGCCCCTCACCCTTAATAATTAATAAATTAGAATTTTAACCTTTTAAAAATTATAAATAGGCCTCTTTCTTCTTTATGTTTTCTCACAATTTGCTCTCTTACTACTCTAATTCTCTCTTGATAATATTGCTTATTGCTCTCAAGTTGTCAATTACCTATTATTTCAAGTTTCATCAAATATGTACTTTAGTCACTACAAAATTATAAGTATCAAATATCAAGTATTCAAGTGAAGTGTGGTATCAATATTCAATATCATCAAATATCAATTAAAGTGTGATATCAAATTTAGTGCGGCATCCGAAATCCCTGCACACTCCTTCCATCTCTTTCTCTTCTTTGGTGTATATTTTTATTCTATTATTTAGAATTATTAATTTAGTTTTTTAATTTAATTTATATAATGGATATATTTAGAGCAGCCAAAATAGCATGTGCTAGTAGGAGTGGTAGTAGTAAGAGTAAAAATCCTAAAAGATCAAGAAGTGGTACTAGTTCTTGTAGTAGCCCGGTTACCCACTACCGGATTTTTACCGGAATACAACCCAGTCCAGCCCGGTTACAGTTAGCCAAAAAAAAATTTAAAATTTATTGGTCGTTGCCAACGGTCAAATTCAAAAATGACCGTTGGGCAACGACAATTTTTTTGCAATTTTGGCCATTTCGGCCTACGCCTTAAGAAAATAGCCCCTCACCCTTAATAATAAATAAATTATAATTTTAACCTTTTAAAAATTATAAATAGACCCCTTTCTTCTTTATGTTTTCTCACAATTTGCTCTCTTACTACTCTAATTCTCTCTCAATTCTCTCTTGATAATATTGCTTATTGCTCTCAAGTTGTCAATTACCTATTAGTTCAAGTTTCATCAAATATTTACTTTAGGCACTACAAAATTATAAGTATCAAATATCAAGTATTCAAGTGAAGTGTGGTATCAATATTCAATATCATCAAATATCAATTGAAGTGTGATATCAAATTTAGTGCGACATCCGAAATCCCAGTACACTCCTTCCATCTCTTTCTCTTCTTTGGTGTATATTTTTATTCTATTATTTAGAATTATTAATTTAGTTTTTTAATTTAATTTACATAATGTTAGAGCAGCCAAAAAAGCGTGTGCTAGTAGGAGTGGTAGTAGTAAGAGTAAAAATCCTAAAAAATCAAGAGGTGTTACAAGTTCTTGTAGTAGCCCGGTTACCCACTACCGAGTTTTTACCGAAATACAACCCAGTCAAGCCCGGTTACAGTTAGCCAAAAAAAGATTTAAAATATTTTGGCCGTTGCCAATGGTCCAATTCAAAAATGACCGATGGGCAATGACCATTTTTTTGTAATTTTGGCCATTTCGGCCTACGCCTTAAGAAAATAGCCCCTCACCTTTAATAATTAATAAATTAGAATTTTAACCTTTTAAAAATTATAAATATGCCTCTTTCTTCTTTATGTTTTCTCACAATTTGCTCTCTTACTACTCTAATTCTCTCTTGATAATATTGCTTATTGCTCTCAAGTTGTCAATTACCTATTATTTCAAGTTTCATCAAATATGTACTTTAGTCACTACAAAATTATAAGTATCAAATATCAAGTATTCAAGTGAAGTGTGGTATCAATATTCAATATCATCAAATATCAATTAAAGTGTGATATCAAATTTAGTGCGGCATCCGAAATCCCTGCACACTCCTTCCATCTCTTTCTCTTCTTTGGTGTATATTTTTATTCTATTATTTAGAATTATTAATTTAGTTTTTTAATTTAATTTATATAATGGATATATTTAGAGCAGCCAAAATAGCATGTGCTAGTAGGAGTGGTAGTAGTAAGAGTAAAAATTCTAAAAGATCAAGAAGTGGTACTAGTTCTTGTAGTAGCCCGGTTACCCACTATCGGATTTTTACCGGAATACAACCCAGTCCAGCCCGGTTACAGTTAGCCAAAAAAAAATTTAAAATTTATTGGTCGTTGCCAACGGTCAAATTCAAAAATGACCGTTGGGCAACGACAATTTTTTTGCAATTTTGGCCATTTCGGCCTACGCCATAAGAAAATAGCCCCTCACCCTTAATAATAAATAAATTATAATTTTAACCTTTTAAAAATTATAAATAGACCCCTTTCTTCTTTATGTTTTCTCACAATTTGCTCTCTTACTACTCTAATTCTCTCTCAATTCTCTCTTGATAATATTGCTTATTGCTCTCAAGTTGTCAATTACCTATTATTTCAAGTTTCATTAAATATTTACTTTAGTCACTACAAAATTATAAGTATCAAATATCAAGTATTCAAGTAAAGTGTGGTATCAATATTCAATATCATCAAATATCAATTGAAGTGTGATATCAAATTTAGTGCAGCATCCGGAATCCCACTACACTCCTTCGATCTCTTTCTCTTCTTTGGTGTATATTTTTATTCTATTATATAGAATTATTAATTTAGTTTTTTAATTTAATTTACATAATGAAGATATTTAGAGCAGCCAAAAAAACGTGTGCTAGTAGGAGTGGTAGTAGTAAGAGTAAAAATCCTAAAAGATCAAGAGGTGGTACTAGTTCTTTTAGTAGCCCGGTTACCCACTATCGGGTTTTTACCGGAATACAACCCAGTCCAGCCCGGTTACAGTTAGCCCAAAAAATATTTAAAATTTGTTGGCCGTTGCCAACGGTCAAATTTATTTTTTTTGCAATTTTTGCCATTTCGGCCTACGCCTTAAGAAAATAGCCCCTCACCCTTAATAATTAATACATTATAATTTTAACCTTTTAAAAATTATAAATAGACCCCTTTCTTCTTTATGTTTTCTCACAATTTGCTTTCTTGCTACTCTAATTCTCTCTCAATTCTCTCTTGATAATATTGCTTATTGCTCTCAAGTTGTCAATTACCTATTATTTCAAGTTTCATCAAATATTTACTTGAGTCACTACAAAATTATAAGTATCAAATATCAAGTATTCAAGTGAAGTGTGGTATCAATATTCAATATCATCAAATATCAATTGAAGTGTGATATCAAATTTAGTGCGGCATCTGGAATCCCAGTACACTCCTTCCATCTCTTTCTCTTCTTTGATGTATATTTTTATTCTATTATTTAGAATTATTAATGTAGTTTTTTAATTTAATTTATATAATGGATATATTTAGAGCAGCCAAAAAAGCTTGTGCTAGTAGGAGTGGTAGTAATAAGTGTAAAAATTCTAAAAGATCAAGAGGTGGTACTAGTTGTTGTAGTAGCCCGGTTACCCACTACTGGGTTTTTACCGGAATACAATCCAGTCCAGCCCGGTTACAGTTAGCCAAAAAAATATTTAAAATTTTTTGGCCGTTGCCAACTGTCAAATTCAAAAATGACCGTTAGGCAACGACCATTTTTATTTGCAATTTTTGCCATTTCGGCATACGCCTTAAGAAAATAGCCCCTCACCCTTAATAATTAATAAATTATAATTTTAACCTTTTAAAAATTATAAATAGACCCCTTTCTTCTTTATGTTTTCTCACAATTGGCTTTCTTACTACTCTAATTCTCTCTCAATTCTCTCTTGATAATATTGCTTATTGCTCTCAAGTTGTCAATTACCTATTATTTCAAGTTTCATCAAATATTTACTTGAGTCACTACAAAATTACAAGTATCAAATATCAAGTATTCAAGTGAAGTGTGGTATCAATATTCAATATCCTCAAATATCAATTGAAGTGTGATATCAAATTTAGTGCGGCATCTGGAATCCCAGTACACTCCTTCCATCTCTTTCTCTTCTTTGATGTATATTTTTATTCTATTATTTAGAATTATTAATGTAGTTTTTTAATTTAATTTATATAATGGATATATTTAGAGCAGCCAAAAAAGCTTGTGCTAGTAGGAGTGGTAGTAATAAGTGTAAAAATTCTAAAAGATCAAGAGGTGGTACTAGTTGTTGTAGTAGCCCGGTTACCCACTACTGGGTTTTTACCGGAATACAATCCAGTCCAGCCCGGTTACAGTTAGCCAAAAAAATATTTAAAATTTTTTTGCCGTTGCCAACTGTCAAATTCAAAAATGACCGTTAGGCAACGACCATTTTTATTTGCAATTTTTGCCATTTCGGCATACGCCTTAAGACAATAGCCCCTCACCCTTAATAATTAATAAATTATAATTTTAACCTTTTAAAAATTATAAATAGACCCCTTTCTTCTTTATGTTTTCTCACAATTGGCTTTCTTACTACTCTAATTCTCTCTCAATTCTCTCTTGATAATATTGCTTATTGCTCTCAAGTTGTCAATTACCTATTATTTCAAGTTTCATCAAATATTTACTTGAGTCACTACAAAATTATAAGTATCAAATATCAAGTATTCAAGTGAAATGTGGTATCAATATTCAATATCATCAAATATCAATTGAAGTGTGATATCAAATTTAGTGCGGCATCCGGAATCCCAGTACACTCCTTCCATCTCTTTCTCCTCTTTGGTGTATATTTTTATTCTATTATTTAGAATTATTAATTTAGTTTTTTAATTTAATTTACATAATGGATATATTTAGAGCAGCCAAAAAAGCATGTGCTAGCAGGAGTGGTAGTAGTAGGAGTAAAAATCCTAAAAGATCAAGAGGTGGAATTAGTTCTTGTAGTAGCCCGGTTACCCACTATCGGGTTTTTACCAAAATACAACCCAGTCCAGCCCGGTTACAGTTAGCCAAAAAATGATTTAAAATTTTTTGGTCATTGCCAACGGTCAAATTCAAAAATTACCGTTGGGCAACGACCATTTTTTTGTAATTTTTGCCATTTCGGCCTACTCCTTAAGAAAAGAGCCCCTCACCCTTAATAATTAATAAATTATAATTTTAACCTTTTAAAAATTATAAATAAACCCCTTTCTTCTTTATGTTTTCTCTCAATTTGCTCTCTTACTACTCTAATTCTGTCTTGATAATATTGCTTATTACTCTCAAGTTGTCAATTACCTATTATTTCAAGTTTCATCAAATATTTACTTTAGTCACTACAAAATTATAAGAATCAAATATCAAGTACTCAAGAGAAATGTGGTATCAATATTCAATATCATCAAATATCAATTGAAGTGTGATATCAAATTTAGTGCGGCATTCGGAATCCTAGTACACTCCTTCCATCTCTTTATCTTATTTGGTGTATATTTTTATTCTATTATTTAGAATTATTAATTTAGTTTTTTAATTTAATTTATATAATGGATATATTTAGAGTAGCCAAAAAAGCGTGTGCTAGTAGGAGTGGTAGTAGTAAGAGTAAAAATCCTAAAAGATCAAGAGGTGGTACTAGTTCTTGTAATAGCCCGGTTACCCACTACCGGGTTTTTACCGGAATACAACCCAGTCCAGCCCGGTTACAGTTAGCCATAAAAAGATTTAAAATTTTTTGGCCGTTGCCAACGGTCAAATACAAAAATGGCCGTTGGGCAACGACCATTCTTTTGCAATTTTGGTCATTTCGGCCTACGCCTTAAGAAAATAGCCCCTCACCCTTAATAATTAATAAATTATAATTTTAACCTTTTAAAAATTATAAATAGACCCCTTTCTTCTTTATATTTTCTCACAATTTGCTCTCTTCCTATTCTAATTCTCTCTTGATAATATTGCTTATTGCTCTCAAGTTGTCAATTACCTATTATTTCAAGTTTCATCAAATATTTACTTTAGTCACTACAAAATTATAAGTATCAAATATCAAGTATTCAAGTGAAGTGTGGTATCAATATTCAATATCATCAAATATCAATTGAAGTGTGCTATCAAATTTAGTGCAGCATCCGGAATCCCACTACACTCCTTCCATCTCTTTCTCTTCTTTGGTGTATATTTTTATTCTATTATTTAGAATTATTAATTTAGTTTTTTAATTTAATTTACATAATGGATATATTTAGAGCACCCAAAAAAGTGTGTGCTACTAGGAGTGGTAGTAGTAAGAGTAAAAATCCTAAAAGATCAAGAGGTGGTACTACCCGGTTACCCAGTACCGTGTTTTTACCGAAATACAACCCAGTCCAGCCCGGTTACAGTTAGCCAAAAAGTGATTTAAAATTTTTTTGGTCGTTGCCAACGGTCAAATTCAAAAATAACCGTTGGGCAACGACCATTTTTTTGCAATTTTTGCCATTTCGGCCTACGCCTTAAGAAAATAGCCCCTCACCCTTAATAATTAATAAGTTACAATTTTAACCTTTTAAAAATTATAAATAGACCTCTTTCTTCTTTATGTTTTCTCACAATTTGCTCTCTTACTACTCTAATTTTGTATTGATAATATTGCTTATTGCTCTCAAGTTGTCAATTACCTATTATTTCAAATTTCATCAAATATTTACTTTAGTCACTACAAAATTATAAGTATCAAATATCAAGTATTCAAGTGAAGTGTGGTATCAATATTCAATATCATCAAATATCAATTGAAGTGTGATATCAAATTTAGTGCGGCATCCGGAATCCCAGTACACTCCTTCCATCTCTTTCTCTTCTTTGGTGTATATTTTTATTCTATTATTTAGAATTATTAATTTAGTTTTTTAATTTAATTTACATAATGGATATACTTAGAGCAGCCAGAAAAGCGTGTGCTAGTAGGAGTGGTAGTAGTAAGAGTAAAAATCCTAAAAAATCAAGAGGTGGTACTAGTTCTTATATTAGCCCGGTTACCCACTATCGGGTTTTTACTGGAATACAACCCAGTCCAGCCCGGTTACAGTTAGCCAAAAAAAATTTAAATTTTTTTGGCAGTTGCCAACGGTCAAATTCAAAAATGACCGTTGGGCAACGACCATTTTTTTGCAATTTTGGCCATTTCAGCCTACGCCTTAAGAAAATAGCCCCTCACCCTTAATAATTAATAAATTACAATTTTAACCTTTTAAAAATTATATATAGACCCCTTTTTTCTTTATGTTTTCTCACAATTTGCTCTCTTACTACTCTAATTCTCTCTCAATTCTCTTTTGATAATATTGCTTATTGCTCTCAAGTTGTCAATTACCTATTATTTCAAGTTTCATCAAATATTTACTTTAGTCACTACAAAATTATAAGTATCAAATATCAAGTATTCAAGTGAAGTGTGGTATCAATATTCAATATCATCAAATATCAATTGAAGTGTGATGTCAAATTTAGTGCGGCATCCGGAATCCCAGTACACTCCTTCCATCACTTTCTCTTCTTTGGTGTATATTTTTATTCTATTATTTAGAATTATTAATTTAGTTTTTTAATTTAATTTACATAATGGGTATATTTAGAGCAGCCAAAAAAGCGCGTGCTACTAGGAGTGGTAGTAGTAAGAATAAAAATCCTAAAAGATCAAGACGTGGTACTAGTTCTTGTAGTAGCCCGGTTACCCACTACCGAGTTTTTACCGGAATACAACCCAGTCCAGCCCGGTTACAGTTAGCCAAAAAAAGATTTAAAATTTTTTGGTTGTTGCCAACGGTCAAATTCAAAAATGACCGTTGGGCAACGACCATTTTTTTGCAATTTTGGCCATCGGCCTACACCTTAAGAAAATAGCCCCTCACCCTTAATAATTAATAAATTATAATTTTAACCTTTTAAAAATTATAAATAGACCCCTTTCTTCTTTATGTTTTCTCACAATTTGCTCTCTTACTACTCTAATTTTGTATTGATAATATTGCTTATTGCTCTCAAGTTGTCAATTACCTATTATTTCAAGTTTCATCAAATATTTACTTTAGTCACTATAAAATTATAAGTATCAAATATCAAGTATTCAAGTGAAGTGTGGTATCAATATTTAATATCATCAAATATCAATTGAAGTGTGATATCAAATTTAGTGCGGCATCCGGAAACCCAGTACACTCCTTCCATCTCTTTCTCTTCTTTGGTGTATATTTTTATTCTAATAATTAGAATTATTAATTTAGTTTTTTAATTAAATTTACATAATGGATATATTTAGAGCAGCCAAAAAAGCATATGCTAGTAGGAGTGGTAGTAGTAAGAGTAAAAATCCTAAAAGATCAAGAGGTGGTACTAGTTCTTGTATTAGCCCGGTTACCCACTACCGGGTTTTTACCGAAATACAACCCAGTCCAGCTCGGATACAGTTAGCCAAAAAGCGATTTAAAATTTTTTTGGTCATTGCCAACAGTCAAATTCAAAAATAACTGTTGGGCAATGACCCTTTTTTTGCAATTTTTGCCAATTCGGCCTACGCCTTAAGAAAATAGCCCCTCACCTTTAATAATTAATAAATTATAATTTTAACCTTTTAAAAATTATAAATAGACCTCTTTCTTCTTTATGTTTTCTCACAATTTGCTCTCTTACTACTCTAATTCTCTTTTCATAATATTGCTTATTGCTCTCAAGTTGTCAATTACCTATTATTTCAAGTTTTATCAAATATTTACTTTAGTCACTACAAAATTATAAGTATCAAATATCAAGTATTCAAGTGAAGTGTGGTATCAATATTCAATATTATCAAATATCAATTGAAGTGATATCAAATTTAGTGCGGCATCCGGAATCCCAGCACACTCCTTCCATCTTTTTCTCTTCTTTGGTTTATATTTTTATTCTATTATTTAGAATTATTAATTTAGTTTTTCAATTTAATTTACATAATGGATATATTGAGAGCAGCCAAAAAAGCGTGTGCTAGTAGGAGTGGTAGTAGTAAGAGTAAAAATTCTAAAAGATCAAGAGGTAGTACTAGTTCTTGTAGTAGCCCGGTTACCCTCTACCGAGTTTTTACCGGAATACAACCCAGTCCAGCCAGGTTACAGTTAGCCAAAAAAAGATTTAAAATTTATTGGTCGATGCCAACGGTCAAATTCAACAATGACCGTTGGGCAACGACCATTTTTTTGCAATTTTGGCTATTTCGGCCTACGCCTTAAGAAAATAGCCCCTCACCCTTAATAATTAATAAATTATAATTTTAACCTTTTAAAAATAATAAATAGACCCCTTTTTTCTTTATGTTTTCTCACAATTTGCTCTCTTACTACTCTAATTCTCTCTCAATTCTCTCTTGATAATACTGCTTACTCAAGTTGTCAAAATACCTATTATTTCAAGTTTCATCAAATATTTACTTTAGGCACTACAAAATTATAAGTATTAAATATCAAGTATTCAAGTGAAGTGTGGTATCAATATTCAATATCATCAAATATCAATTGAAGTGTGATATCAAATTTAGTGCGGCATCTGGAATCCCAGTACACTCCTTCCATCTTTTTCTCTTCTTTGGTGTATATTTTTATTCTATTATATAAAATTATTAATTTAGTTTTTTAATTTAATTTACATAATGGATATATTTAGAGCAGCCAAAAAAGCGTGTGCTAGTAGGAGTGGTAGTAGTAAGAGTAAAAATCCTAAAAGATCAAGTGGTGGTACTAGTTCTTGTAGTAGCCCGGTTACCCACTACTGGATTTTTATCGGAATACAACCTAGTCCAGCCCGGTTACAGTTAGCCAAAAAAAGATTTAAATTTTTTTTACCGTTGCCAACGGTCAAATTAAAAAATGACCATTGGGCAACGACCATTTTTTTGTAATTTTGGCCATTTCGGCCTACGCCTTAAGAAAATAGCCCCTCACCCTTAGTAATTAATAAATTATAATTTTAACCTTTTAAAAATTAGAAATATACCCCTTTCTTCTTTATGTTTTCTCTCAATTTGCTCTCTTACTACTCTAATTCTCTCTTTATTCTCTCTTGATAATATTGCTTATTGCTCTCAAGTTGTCAATTACCTATTATTTCAAGTTTCATCAAATATTTACTTTAGTCACTACAAAATTATAAGTATCAAATATCAAGTATTCAAGTGAAGTGTGGTATCAATATTCAATATCATCAAATATCAATTGAAATGTGATATCAAATTTAGTGCGGCATCCGGAATCCCAGTACACTCCTTCCATCTCTTTCTCTTCTTTCGTGTATATTTTTATTCTATTATTTAGAATTATTAATTTAGTTTTTTAATTTAATTTACATAATGGATATATTTAGAGCAGCCAAAAAAGCGTGTGCTACTAAGAGTGGTAGTAGTAAGAGTAAAAATCCTAAATGATCAAGAGGTGGTACTAGTTCTTGTAGTAGCCCGGTTACCCACTACCGAATTTTTACCGGAATACAACCCAGTCCAGCCCGGTTACAGTTAGCCAAAAAAAGATTTAAAATTTTTTGGCCGTTGCCAACGGTCAAATTCAAAAATGACCGTTGGGCAACGACCTTTTTTTTTTTGTAATTTTGGCCATTTCGGCCAATGTCTTAAGAAAATAGCCCCTCACCCTTAATAATTAATAAATTATAATTTTAACCTTTTCAAAATTATAAATAGACCCCTTTCTTCTTTATGTTTTCTCACAATTTGCCCTCTTACTACTCTAATTCACTCTCAATTCTGTCTTGATAATATTACTTATTGCTCTCAAGTTGTCAATTACCTATTATTTCAAGTTTCATCAAATATTTACTTTAGTCACTACAAAATTATAAGTATCAAATATCAAGTATTCAAGTGAAGTGTGGTATCAATATTCAATATCAACAAATATCAATTGAAGTGTGATATCAAATTTAGTGCGGCATCCGGAATCCCAGTACACTCCTTCCATCTCTTTCTCTTCTTTGGTGTATATTTTTATTCTATTATTTAGAATTATTAATTTAGTTTTTTAATTTAATTTATATAATTGATATATTTAGAGTAGCAAAAAAAGCGTGTGCTAGTAGGAGTGGTAGTAGTAAGAGTAAAAATTCTAAAAGATCAAGAGGTGGTACTAGTTCTTGCAGTAGCCCGGTTACCCTCTACCGGATTTTTACCGGAATACAACCCAGTCCAGCCAGGTTACTGTTAGCCAAAAAAAGATTTAAAATTTATTGGTCGTTGCCAACGGTCATATTCGAAAATGACCGTTGGGCAACGACCATTTTTTTGCAATTTTTGCCATTTCGGCCTACGCCTTAAGAAAATAGCCTCTCACCCTTAATAATTAATAAATTATAATTTTAACTTTTTAAAAATTATAAATAGACCCCTTTTTTCTTTATATTTTTTCATAAGTTGCTCTCTTACTACTCTAATTCTCTCTCAATTCTCTCTTGATAATATTGCTTACTCAAGTTGTCAAATACCTATTATTTCAAGTTTCATCAAATATTTACTTTAGGCACTATAAAATTATAAGAATTAAATATAAAGTATTCAAGTGAAGTGTGTTATCAATATTCAATATCATCAAATATCAATTGAAGTGTGATATCAAATTTAGTGCAGCATCCGGAATCCCAGTACACTCCTTCTATCTTTTTCTCTTCTTTGGTGTATATTTTTATTCTATTATTTAGAATTATTAATTTAGTTTTTTAATTTAATTTACATAATAGATATATTTAGAGCAGCCAAAAAAGCGTGTGCTAGTAGGAGTGATAGTAGTAAGAGTAAAAATTCTAAAAGATCAAGAGGTGGTACTAGTTCTTGTAGTAGCCCAGTTACCCACTATTGAGTTTTTACCGGAATACAACCCAATCCAACCCGGTTACAGTTAGCCAAAAAAAGATTTAAAATTTTTTGGCCGTTGCCAAAGGTCAAATTCAAAAATGACCGTTGGGCAAGGACCATTTTTTTGCAATTTTGGCCATTTCGGCCTACGCCTTAAGAAAATAGTCCCTCACCCTTAGTAATTAATAAATTACAATTTTAACCTTTTAAAAATTATAAATAGACCCCTTTCTTCTTTATGTTTTCTCACAATTTGCTCTCTTACTACTCTAATTCTCTCTCAATTCTCTCTTGATAATATTGCTTATTGCTCTCAAGTTGTCAATTAGCTATTATTTCAAGTTTCATCAAATATTTACTTTAGTCACTATAACATTATAAGTATCAAATATC
The DNA here is from genome assembly GCF_000390325.3 of Nicotiana tomentosiformis. Lineage (NCBI taxonomy): Eukaryota > Viridiplantae > Streptophyta > Magnoliopsida > Solanales > Solanaceae > Nicotiana > Nicotiana tomentosiformis. The sequence goes on from NC_090822.1 coordinate 44,751,696, forward strand.
AAGTATTCAAGTGAAGTGTGGTATCAATATTCAATATCATCAAATATCAATTGAAGTGTGATATCAAATTTAGTGCGGCATCCGGAATCCCAGTACACTCCTTCCATCTCTTTCTCTTCTTTGGTGTATATTTTTATTCTATTATTTAGAATTATTAATTTAGTTTTTAAATTTAATTTACATAATGGATATATTTAGAGCAGCCAAAAAAGCGTGTGCTACTAGGAGTGGTAGTAGTAAGTGTAAAAATCCTAAAAGATCAAGAGGTGGTACTAGTTCTTGTAGTAGCCCTGTTACCCATTACCGGATTTTTACCGGAATACAACCCAGTCCAGCCCGGTTACAGTTAGCCAAAAAAAGATTTAAAATTTTTTGGCCGTTGCCAACGGTCAAATTCAAAAATGACCGTTGGGCAACGACCATTTTTTTGCAATTTTGGCCATTTCGGCCAACGCCTTAAGAAAATAGCCCCTCACCCTTAATAATTAATAAATTATAATTTTAACCTTTTAAAAATTATAAATAGACCACTTTCTTGTTTATATTTTCTCACAATTTGCTCTCTTACTACTCTAATTCTATCTCAATTCTGTCTTGATAATTTTGCTTATTGCTCTCAAGTTGTCAATTATCTATTATTTCAAGTTTCATCAAATATTTACTTTAGTCACTACAAAATTATAAGTATCAAATATCAAGTATTCAAGTGAAGTGTGGTATCAATATTCAATATCAACAAATATCAATTGAAGTGTGATATCAAATTTAGTGCGGCATCCGGAATCCCAGTACACTCCTTCCATCTCTTTCTCTTCTTTGGTGTATATTTTTATTCTATTATTTAGAATTATAAATTTAGTTTTTTTAATTTAATTTACATAATGGATATATTTAGAGCAGCCAAAAAAGCATGTGCTACTAGGAGTGGTAGTAGTAAGAGTCAAAATCCTAAATGATCAAGAGGTGGTACTAGTTCTTGTAGTAGCCCGGTTACCCATTACCGGATTTTTACCGGAATACAACCCAGTCCAGCCCGGTTACAGTTAGCCAAAAAAAGATTTAAAATTTTTTGGCCGTTGCCAACGGTCAAATTCAAAAATGACCGTTGGGCAACGACCATTGTTTTGCAATTTTGGCCATTTCGGCCTACGCCTTATGAAAATAGCCCCTCACCCTTAATAATTAATAAATTATAATTTTAACCTTTTAAAAATTATAAATAGACCCCTTTCTTCTTTATGTTTTCTCACAATTTGCTCTCTTACTACTCTAATTCTCTCTCAATTCTCTCTTGATAATTTTGCTTACTCAAGTTGTCAAATACCTATTATTTCAAGTTTCATCAAATATTTACTTTAGGCACTACAAAATTAAAAGTATTAAATATCAAGTATTCAAGTGAAGTGTGTTATCAATATTCAATATCATCAAATATCAATTGAAGTGTGATATCAAATTTAGTGCGGCATCCGGAATCCCAGTACACTCCTTCCATCTTTTTTTATTCTTTGGTGTATATTTTTATTCTATTATTTAGAATTATTAATTTAGTTTTTTAATTTAATTAACATAATGGATATATTTAGAGCAGCCAAAAAAGCGTGTGCTAGTAGGAGTGATAGTATTAAGAGTAAAAATCCTAAAAGATCAAGAGGTGGTACTAGTTCTTGTAGTAGCCCAGTTACCCACTATTGGGTTTTTACCGGAATACAACCCAGTCCAGCCTGGTTACAGTTAGCCAAAAAATGATTTAAAATTTTTTTGCCGTTGCCAACGGTCAAATTCAAAAATGATCGTTAGGCAACGACCATTTTTTTGTAATTTTGGCCATCGGCCTACGCCTTAAGAAAATAGCCCCTCACCCTTATTAGTTAGTAAATTACAATTTTAACCTTTTAAAAATTATAAATAGACCCCTTTCTTCTTTATGTTTTCTCACAATTTGCTCTCTTACTACTCTAATTCTCTCTCAATTCTCTCTTGATAATATTGCTTATTGCTCTCAAGTTGTCAATTACTTATTATTTTAAGTTTCATCAAATATTTATTTTAGTCACTACAAAATTATAAGTATCAAATATCAAGTATTCAAGTGAAGTGTGGTATCAATATTCAATATCATCAAATATCAATTGAAGTGTGATATAAAATTTAGTGCGGCATCCGGAATCCCAGTACACTCGTTCCATCTCTTTCTCTTCTTTGGTGTATATTTTTATTCTATTATTTAGAATTATTAATTTAGTTTTTTAATTTAATTTACATAATGGATATATTAAGAGCAGCCAAAAAAGCGTGTGTTACTAGGAGTGGTAGTAGTAAGAGTAAAAATCCTAAAAGATCAAGAGGTGGTACTAGTTCTTGTAGTAGCCCGATTACCCATTACCGAATTTTTACCGGAATACAACCCAGTCCAGCCTGGTTACAGTTAGCCAAAAAAAGATTTAAAATTTTTTGGCCGTTGCCAATGGTCAAATTCAAAAATGACCGTTGGGCAATGACCTTTTTTTGCAATTTTGGCCATTTCGGCCTACGCCTTAAGAAAATAGCCCCTCACACTTAGTAATTAATAAATTACAATTTTAACCTTTTAAAAATTATAAATAGACCCCTTTCTTCTTTGTGTTTTCTCACAATTTGCTCTCTTACTACTCTAATTCTCTCTCAATTCTCTCTTGATAATCTTGCTTATTGCTCTCAAGTTGTCAATTACCTATTATTTCAAGTTTCATCAAATATTTACTTTAGTCACTACAAAATTATAAGTATCAAATATCAAGTATTCAAGTGAAGTGTGGTATCAATATTCAATATCATCAAATATCAATTGAAGTGTGATATCAAATTTAGTGCAGCATCCGGAATCCCACTACACTCCTTCCATCTCTTTCTCTTCTTTGGTGTATATTTTTATTCTATTATTTAGAATTATTAATTTAGTTTTTTAATTTAATTTACATAATGGATATATTTAGAGCAGCCAAAAAAGCGTGTGCTACTAGGAGTGGTAGTAGTAAGAGTAAAAATCCTAAAAGATCAAGAGGTGGTACTAGTTCTTGTAGTAGCCCGGTTACCCATTACCGAATTTTTACCGGAATACAACCCAGTCCAGCCTGGTTTCAGTTAGCCAAAAAATGATTTAAAATTTTTTTGCCGTTGCCAACGGTCAAATTCAAAAATGACCGTTGGGCAACGACCATTTTTTTGCAATTTTGGCCATCGGCCTACGCCTTAAGAAAATAGCCCCTCACCCTTATTAGTTAGTAAATTACAATTTTAACCGTTTAAAAATTATAAATAGACCTCTTTCTTCTTTATGTTTTCTCACAATTTGCTCTCTTACTACTCTAATTCTCTCTCAATTCTCTCTTGATAATATTGCTTATTGCTCTCAAGTGGTCAATTACCTATTATTTCAAGTTTCATCAAATATTTACTTTAGTCACTACAAAATTATAAGTATCAAATATCAAGTATTCAAGTGAAGTGTGGTATCAATATTCAATATCATCAAATATCAATTGAAGTGTGATATAAAATTTAGTGTGGCATCCGGAATCCCAGTACACTCCTTCCATCTCTTTCTCTTCTTTGGTGTATATTTTTATTCTATTATTTAGAATTATTAATTTAGTTATTTAATTTAATTTACATAATGGATATATTTAGAGCAGCCAAAAAAGTGTGTGTTACTAGGAGTGGTAGTAGTAAGAGTAAAAATCCTAAAAGATCAAGAGGTGGTACTAGTTCTTGTAGTAGCCCGGTTACCCATTACCGAATTTTTACCGGAATACAACCCAGTCCAACCCGGTTACAGTTAGCCAAAAAAGGATTTAAAATTTTTTGGCCGTTGCCAACGGTCAAATTCAAAAATGACCGTTGGGCAACGACCATTGTTTACAATTTTGGCCATTTCGGCCTATGCCTTAAGAAAATAGCCCGTCACCCTTAATAATTAATAAATTATAATTTTAACCTTTTAAAAATTATAAATAGACCCCTTTCTTCTTTATGTTTTCTCACAATTTGCTCTCTTACTACTCTAATTCTCTCTCAATTCTCTCTTGATAATATTGCTTATTGCTCTCAAGTTGTCAATTACCTATTATTTCAAGTTTCATCAAATATTTACTTTAGTCACTATAAAATTATAAGTATCAAATATCAAGTATTCAAGTGAAGTGTGGTATCAATATTCAATATCATCAAATATCAATTGAAGTGTGATATCAAATTTAGTGCGGCATCCGGAATCCGAGTACACTCCTTCCATCTCTTTCTCTTCTTCGGTGTATATTTTTATTCTATTATTTGGAATTATTAATTTAGTTTTTTAATTTAATTTACATAATGGACATATTTAGAGCAGCCAAAAAAGCGTGTGCTACTAGGAGTGGTAGTAGTAAGTGTAAAAATCCTAAAAGATCAAGAGGTGGTACTAGTTCTTGTAGTAGCCCTGTTACCCATTACCGGATTTTTACCGGAATACAACCCAGTCCAGCCCGGTTACAGTTAGCCAAAAAAAGATTTAAAATTTTTTGGCCGTTGCCAACGGTCAAATTCAAAAATGACCGTTGGGCAACGACCATTTTTTTGCAATTTTGGCCATTTCGGCCAACGCCTTAAGAAAATAGCCCCTCACCCTTAATAATTAATAAATTATAATTTTAACCTTTTAAAAATTATAAATAGACCACTTTCTTGTTTATATTTTCTCACAATTTGCTCTCTTACTACTCTAATTCTATCTCAATTCTGTCTTGATAATTTTGCTTATTGCTCTCAAGTTGTCAATTATCTATTATTTCAAGTTTCATCAAATATTTACTTTAGTCACTACAAAATTATAAGTATCAAATATCAAGTATTCAAGTGAAGTGTGGTATCAATATTCAATATCAACAAATATCAATTGAAGTGTGATATCAAATTTAGTGCGGCATCCGGAATCCCAGTACACTCCTTCCATCTCTTTCTCTTCTTTGGTGTATATTTTTATTCTATTATTTAGAATTATAAATTTAGTTTTTTTAATTTAATTTACATAATGGATATATTTAGAGCAGCCAAAAAAGCATGTGCTACTAGGAGTGGTAGTAGTAAGAGTCAAAATCCTAAATGATCAAGAGGTGGTACTAGTTCTTGTAGTAGCCCGGTTACCCATTACCGGATTTTTACCAGAATACAACCCAGTCCAGCCCGGTTACAGTTAGCCAAAAAAAGATTTAAAATTTTTTGGCCGTTGCCAACGGTCAAATTCAAAAATGACCGTTGGGCAACGACCATTGTTTTGCAATTTTGGCCATTTCGGCCTACGCCTTATGAAAATAGCCCCTCACCCTTAATAATTAATAAATTATAATTTTAACCTTTTAAAAATTATAAATAGACCCCTTTCTTCTTTATGTTTTCTCATAATTTGCTCTCTTACTACTCTAATTCTCTCTCAATTCTCTCTTGATAATTTTGCTTACTCAAGTTGTCAAATACCTATTATTTCAAGTTTCATCAAATATTTACTTTAGGCACTACAAAATTAAAAGTATTAAATATCAAGTATTCAAGTGAAGTGTGTTATCAATATTCAATATCATCAAATATCAATTGAAGTGTGATATCAAATTTAGTGCGGCATCCGGAATCCCAGTACACTCCTTCCATCTTTTTCTATTCTTTGGTGTATATTTTTATTCTATTATTTAGAATTATTAATTTAGTTTTTTAATTTAATTAACATAATGGATATATTTAGAGCAGCCAAAAAAGCGTGTGCTAGTAGGAGTGATAGTATTAAGAGTAAAAATCCTAAAAGATCAAGAGGTGGTACTAGTTCTTGTAGTAGCCCAGTTACCCACTATTGGGTTTTTACCGGAATACAACCCAGTCCAGCCTGGTTTCAGTTAGCCAAAAAACGATTTAAAATTTTTTTGCCGTTGCCAACGGTCAAATTCAAAAATGACCGTTGGGCAACGACCATTTTTTTGCAATTTTGGCCATCGGCCTACACCTTAAGAAAATAGCCCCTCACCCTTATTAGTTAGTAAATTACAATTTTAACCGTTTAAAAATTATAAATAGACCCCTTTCTTCTTTATGTTTTCTCACAATTTGCTCTCTTACTACTCTAATTCTCTCTCAATTCTCTCTTGATAATATTGCTTATTGCTCTCAAGTTGTCAATTACCTATTATTTCAAGTTTCATCAAATATTTACTTTAGTCACTACAAAATTATAAGTATCAAATAACAAGTATTCAAGTGAAGTGTGGTATCAATATTCAATATCATCAAATATCAATTGAAGTGTGATATCAAATTTAGTGTGGCATCCGGAATCCCAGTACACTCCTTCCATCTCTTTCTCTTCTTTGGTGTATATTTTTATTCTATTATTTAGAATTATTAATTTAGTTTTTTAATTTAATTTACATAATGGATATACTTAGAGCAGCCAAAAAAGTGTGTGTTACTAGGAGTGGTAGTAGTAAGAGTAAAAATCCTAAAAGATCAAGAGGTGGTACTAGTTCTTGAAGTAGCCCGGTTACCCATTACCGAATTTTTACCGGAATACAACCCAGTCCAGCCTGGTTACAGTTAGCCAAAAAAAGATTTAAAATTTTTTGGCCGTTGCCAACAGTCAAATTCAAAAATGACCGTTGGGCAATGACCAGTTTTTTGCAATTTTGGCCATTTCGGCCTACGCCTTAAGAAAATAGCCCCTCACACTTAGTAATTAATAAATTACAATTTTAACCTTTTAAAAATTATAAATAGACCCCTTTCTTCTTTATGTTTTCTCACAATTTGCTCTCTTACTACTCTAATTCTCTCTCAATTCTCTCTCGATAATCTAGCTTATTGCTCTCAAGTTTTCAATTACCTATTATTTCAAGTTTCATCAAATATTTACTTTAGTCACTACAAAATTATAAGTATCAAATATCAAGTATTCAAGTGAAGTGTGGTATCAATATTCAATATCATCAAATATCAATTGAAGTGTGATATAAAATTTAGTGCGGCATCCGGAATCCCAGTACACTCGTTCCATCTCTTTCTCTTCTTTGGTGTATATTTTTATTCTATTATTTAGAATTATTAATTTAGTTTTTAATTTAATTTACATAATGGATATATTTAGAGCAGCCAAAAAAGCGTGTGTTACTAGGAGTGGTAGTAGTAAGAGTAAAAATCCTAAAAGATCAAGAGGTGGTACTAGTTCTTGTAGTAGCCCGATTACCCATTACCGAATTTTTACCGGAATATAACCCAGTCCAGCCTGGTTACAGTTAGCCAAAAAAAGATTTAAAATTTTTTGGCCGTTGCCAACGGTCAAATTCAAAAATGACCGTTGGGCAATGACCTTTTTTTGCAATTTTGGCCATTTCGGCCTACGCCTTAAGAAAATAGCCCCTCACACTTAGTAATTAATAAATTATAATTTTAACCTTTTAAAAATTATAAATAGACCCCTTTCTTCTTTGTGTTTTCTCACAATTTGCTCTCTTACTACTCTAATTCTCTCTCAATTCTCTCTTGATAATCTTGCTTATTGCTCTCAAGTTGTCAATTACCTATTATTTCAAGTTTCATCAAATATTTACTTTAGTCACTACAAAATTATAAGTATCAAATATCAAGTATTCAAGTGAAGTGTGGTATCAATATTCAATATCATCAAATATCAATTGAAGTGTGATATCAAATTTAGTGCAGCATCCGGAATCCCACTACACTCCTTCCATCTCTTTCTCTTCTTTGGTGTATATTTTTATTCTATTATTTAGAATTATTAATTTAGTTTTTTAATTTAATTTACATAATGGATATATTTAGAGCAGCCAAAAAAGCGTGTGCTACTAGGAGTGGTAGTAGTAAGAGTAAAAATCCTAAAAGATCAAGAGGTGGTACTAGTTCTTGTAGTAGCCCGGTTACCCATTACCGAATTTTTACCGGAATACAACCCAGTCCAGCCTGGTTTCAGTTAGCCAAAAAACGATTTAAAATTTTTTTGCCGTTGCCAACGGTCAAATTCAAAAATGACCGTTGGGCAACGACCATTTTTTTGCAATTTTGGCCATCGGCCTACACCTTAAGAAAATAGCCCCTCACCCTTATTAGTTAGTAAATTACAATTTTAACCGTTTAAAAATTATAAATAGACCCCTTTCTTCTTTATGTTTTCTCACAATTTGCTCTCTTACTACTCTAATTCTCTCTCAATTCTCTCTTGATAATATTGCTTATTGCTCTCAAGTTGTCAATTACCTATTATTTCAAGTTTCATCAAATATTTACTTTAGTCACTACAAAATTATAAGTATCAAATATCAAGTATTCAAGTGAAGTGTGGTATCAATATTCAATATCATCAAATATCAATTGAAGTGTGATATCAAATTTAGTGTGGCATCCGGAATCCCAGTACACTCCTTCCATCTCTTTCTCTTCTTTGGTGTATATTTTTATTCTATTATTTAGAATTATTAATTTAGTTTTTTAATTTAATTTACATAATGGATATACTTAGAGCAGCCAAAAAAGTGTGTGTTACTAGGAGTGGTAGTAGTAAGAGTAAAAATCCTAAAAGATCAAGAGGTGGTACTAGTTCTTGTAGTAGCCCGGTTACCCATTACCGAATTTTTACCGGAATACAACCCAGTCCAGCCTGGTTACAGTTAGCCAAAAAAAGATTTAAAATTTTTTGGCCGTTGCCAACAGTCAAATTCAAAAATGACCGTTGGGCAATGACCAGTTTTTTGCAATTTTGGCCATTTCGGCCTACGCCTTAAGAAAATAGCCCCTCACACTTAGTAATTAATAAATTACAATTTTAACCTTTTAAAAATTATAAATAGACCCCTTTCTTCTTTATGTTTTCTCACAATTTGCTCTCTTACTACTCTAATTCTCTCTCAATTCTCTCTCGATAATCTAGCTTATTGCTCTCAAGTTTTCAATTACCTATTATTTCAAGTTTCATCAAATATTTACTTTAGTCACTACAAAATTATAAGTATCAAATATCAAGTATTCAAGTGAAGTGTGGTATCAATATTCAATATCATCAAATATCAATTGAAGTGTGATATCAAATTTAGTGCAGCATCCGGAATTCCACTACACTCCTTCCATCTTTTTCTCTTCTTTGGTGTATATTTTTATTCTATTATTTAGAATTATTAATTTAGTTTTTTAATTTAATTTACATAATGGATATATTTAGAGCAGCCAAAAAAGCGTGTGCTACGAGGAGTGGTAGTAGTAAGAGTAAAAATCCTAAAAGATCAAGAGGTGGTACTAGTTCTTGTAGTAGCCCGGTTACCCATTACCGGATTTTTACCGGAATACAACCCAGTCCAGCCCGGTTACAGTTAGCCAAAAAAAGATTTAAAATTTTTTGGCCGTTGCCAACGGTCAAATTCAAAAATGACCGTTGGGCAATGACCATTGTTTTGCAATTTTGGCCATTTCGGCCTACGCCTTATGAAAATAGCCCCTCACCCTTAATAATTAATAAATTATAATTTTAACCTTTTAAAAATTATAAATAGACCCCTTTCTTCTTTATGTTTTCTCACAATTTGCTCTCTTACTACTCTAATTCTCTCTTGATAATATTGCTTATTGCTCTCAAGTTGTCAATTACCAATTATTTCAAGTTTCATCAAATATTTACTTTAGTCACTACAAAATTATAAGTATCAAATATCAAGTATTCAAGTGAAGTGTGGTATACATATTCAGTATCATCAAATATCAATTGAAGTGTGATATCAAATTTAGTGCGGCATCCGGAATCCCAGTACACTCCTTCCATCTCTTTCTCTTCTTTGGTGTATATTTTTATTCTATTATTTAGAATTATTAATTTAGTTTTTTAATTTAATTTACATAATAGATATATTTAGAGCAGCCAAAAAAGCGTGTGCTAGTAGCAGTGGTAGTAGTAAGAGAAAAAATCCTAAAAGATCAAGAGGTGGTACTAGTTCTTATAGTAGCCCGGTTACCCACTACCGGGTTTTCACCGGAATACAACCCAGTCCAACCCGGTTACAGTTAGCCAAAAAAGGATTTAAAATTTTTTGGCCGTTGCCAACGGTCAAATTCAAAAATGACCGTTGGGCAACGACCATTTTTTACAATTTTGGCCATTTCGGCCTATGCCTTAAGAAAATAGCCCGTCACCCTTAATAATTAATAAATTATAATTTTAACCTTTTAAAAATTATAAATAGACCCCTTTCTTCTTTATGTTTTCTTACAATTTTCTCTCTTCCTACTCTAATTCTCTGTCAATTCTCTCTTGATAATATTGCTTATTGCTCTCAAGTTGTCAATTACCTATTATTTCAAGTTTCATCAAATATTTACTTTAGTCACTATAAAATTATAAGTATCAAATATCAAGTATTCAAGTGAAGTGTGGTATCAATATTCAATATCATCAAATATCAATTGAAGTGTGATATCAAATTTAGTGCGGCATCTGGAATCCGAGTACACTCCTTCCATCTCTTTCTCTTCTTTGGTGTATATTTTTATTCTATTATTTGGAATTATTAATTTAGTTTTTTAATTTAATTTACATAATGGACATATTTAGAGCAGCCAAAAAAGCATGTGCTACTAGGAGTGGTAGTAGTAAGAGTAAAAATCCTAAATGATCAAGAGGTGTGACTAGTTCTTGTAGTAGCCCGGTTACCCACTACCGGATTTTTACAGGAATACAACCCAGTCCAGCCCGGTTACAGTCAGCCAAAAAAAGATTTAAAATTTTTTGGCCGTTGCCAACGGTCAAATTCAAAAATGACCGTTGGGCAACGACCATTTTTTACAATTTTGGCCATTTCGGCCTACGCCTTAAGAAAATAGCCCGTCACCCTTAATAATTAATAAATTATAATTTTAACCTTTTAAAAATTATAAATAGACCCCTTTCTTCTTTATGTTTTCTTACAATTTGCTCTCTTCCTACTCTAATTCTCTGTCAATTCTCTCTTGATAATATTGCTTATTGCTCTCAAGTTGTCAATTACCTATTATTTCAAGTTTCATCAAATATTTACTTTAGTCACTATAAAATTATAAGTATCAAATATCAAGTATTCAAGTGAAGTGTGGTATCAATATTCAATATCATCAAATATCAATTGAAGTGTGATATCAAATTTAGTGCGGCATCCGGAATCCGAGTACACTCCTTCCATCTCTTTCTCCTCTTTGGTGTATATTTTTATTCTATTATTTGGAATTATTAATTTAGTTTTTTAATTTAATTTACATAATGGACATATTTAGAGCAGCCAAAAAAGCATGTGCTACTAGGAGTGGTAGTAGTAAGAGTAAAAATCCTAAATGATCAAGAGGTGTGATTAGTTCTTGTAGTAGCCCGGTTACCCACTATCGGGTTTTTACATGAATACAACCCAGTCCAGCCCGGTTACAGTCAGCCAAAAAAAGATTTAAAATTTTTTGGCCGTTGCCAACGGTCAAATTCAAAAATGACCGTTGGGCAACGACCATTTTTTTGCAATTTTGGCCATTTCGGCCTACGCCTTAAGAAAATAGCCCATCACCCTTAATAATTAATAAATTATAATTTTAACCTTTTAAAAATTATAAATAGACCCCTTTCTTCTTTATGTTTTCTCACAATTTGCTCTCTTCCTACTCTAATTATCTATCAATTCTCTCTGATAATATTACTTATTGCTCTCAAGTTGTCAATTACCTATTATTTCAAGTTTCATCAAATATTTACTTTAGTCACTACAAAATTATAAGTATCAAATATCAAGTATTCAAGTGAAGTGTGGTATCAATATTCAATATCATCAAATATCAATTGAAGTGTGATATCAAATTTAGTGCGGCATCCGGAATCCCAGTACACTCCTTCCATCTCTTTCTCTTCTTTGGTGTATATTTTTATTCTATCATTTAGAATTATTAATTTAATTTTTTAATTTAATTTACATAATGGATATATTTAGAGCAGCCAAAAAAGCTTGTGCTACTAGGAGTGGTAGTAGTAAGAGTAAAAATCCTAAATGATCAAGAGGTGTGACTAGTTCTTGTAGTATCTCGGTTACCCACTACCGGGTTTTTACCGAAATACAACCCAGTCCAGCCCGGTTATAGTTAGCCAAAAAAAGATTTAAAATTTTTTGGTCATTGCCAACGGTCAAATTCAAAAATAACCGTTGGGCAACGACCATTTTTTTGCAATTTTGGCCATTTCGGCCTACGCCTTAAGAAAATAGCCCCTCACCCTTAATAATTAATAAATTATAATTTTAACCTTTTAAAAATTATAAATAGACCCCTTTCTTCTTTATGTTTTCTCACAATTTGCTCTCTTACTACTCTAATTCTCTCTTGATAATATTGCTTATTGCTCTCAAGTTGTCAATTACCAATTATTTTAAGTTTCATCAAATATTTACTTTAGTCACTACAAAATTATAAGTATCAAATATCAAGTATTCAAGTGAAGTGTGGTATCAATATTCAATATCATCAAATATCAATTGAAGTGTGATATCAAATTTAGTGCGGCATCCGAAATCCCAGTACACTCCTTCCATCTCTTTCTCTTCTTTGGTGTATATTTTTATTCTATTATTTAGAATTATTAATTTAGTTTTTTTAATTTAATTTACATATTGGATATCTTTAGAGCAGCCAAAAAAGTGTGTGCTAGTAGGAGTGGTACTAGTAAGAGTAAAAATCCTAAAAGATCAAGTGATGGTACTAGTTCTTGTAGTAGCTTTACATAATTTTTGAAAGTTTACCTGAAAATTTAAATGTTGATTATGAGAAACTTCAAGAAGATTATGGTATCGATGATAATTTAGATGATATTAAATCACCCGATAATCTTGAAATACCACCACCTACACCTGGTAGGTAAGGAAGGGGGAACGGGTCAACCTCGTAGGCACATGGTAGATAACCACCGTATTGCATGGGGTATTGATGAGGAAGGTGGCCAATAAATACTTAATCCGGTTACTGGCGATTTAATGGGTAAATACGATATAGTGAAAAATCGGGAAGAATTAGCTAAAATGATTATTTTAGGTTGTTTACCTTTTAGTTTTGTTGCTTCACCATATCTTGTTACTTATATTCAAAGAATTTATAACCCTTTGTTTAAAGGTATTCCTAGAAATATTTGTAGAGCTGATATCTATAGGCTTTTTGGACAATATCAGACATATATCCGTTATTTGTTCGCTAGTCTTTCTTGTAGAGTTTCTCTTGCTTCTGATATTGTTCGTGTTGTTAATGGAAATGATTATTTGACTGTTACATGCTATTGGATAGGTGATAATTTTTGTATGCAAAAACGTATTATTGCTTTTAAATATGATGAAGATCAAAGTCATACTGGTACATTTTTTTTTTATGACCATGGTTTCTTTTTCATGGGATGACTCTTTGAACTGGGTATTAAATTATTATATGAGTGGTCACAATTGTAATTCATAACCATCCTTTTCTTTGACGTAATATGCATTTTTGCTATAAAATTAATGAAACCTTCCCATAGAGTCAGTCTAATCAGAATATGCCTATCTATGAGAAAACCAATTTGACATTCGTCTTTGATACCACATTGAACAAGAACAATCCGACGAATTTCCTGCAATTCTGGCCAACCGTACGAAAATATACCCACCACAACTATTATAATCCTTCTATAATATTCATTCAATCTAGTTCTGCTTCAGTAAATTTGATCAATTGTTGACCGTTCACACATGTTAATCATCTCAATGGGATAGGTTCGATCGTCGCATGAGCAGTTGATTTCTCGATCATAGACAAATTAGTTGTGCTAGGTTTCAGTATGTTCGAGTAATCCAGAGGTGTTATGTCTTGTATATTAGGGATAAGGATTAGTGGGGATGTTTGGCGGGGCATGCCAGCCATTCACGAGGGCTGGCCGCCGGGCGGGGCGGCCATGGATGGGGTTTTCCCTAGTGGTGCCCTAATTCGCAGGAGAGAGAAGAGAGCGTTTTTAGAGAGTATCTCTTCGTGTTGCTCGAACCTAAAGAAATAGTTACTAGGTGGAATTATACTTATTTATTCTTAAGATGTTGTTATAAATATAAAATGCCTATAACAGAAGTTGCTAATTCTCATTATACCGATCCTCCGTTTCTTAACATCTACAACTTGGGATATCATTGAAGATGTTGTAAAAATTTTACAAAAATTTTATGTAGCTACACTTGAGTTTTCTGGAGCTTATTATCCTATTATTGCAAATGGTTTAGTTCATATTGCTGAAATTTCTCTTTTACTCCATAATTTCAAGAAGAAAGAAGGATATAGTTATGTTGTTGAATCTATGCTAGATACATTTCTCTATCCAATTCCCCCTATTTACCTAATTGGTGCTATTTTAAACCCTTCTATCAAAATGGCCACTTATCGCCAATTAATCACTGCTTTATATGTTTATATGGATATTGGACCAACTGAAATCCCTGATGTTGAAACTTGTATTTCTAATCTACACAAACATTTACAAACTTTATAAAATTATTATACTAACATTGTTGATGCTTCTGTTGTCGTAGATGCAAATATTCCTTCATGTTCAGTTTAAACATCTGCATCCGGTGCTTTGGAGGATAATGATTGTGTTGAAGATTATTTGATTTGGTCTACACTAGGAGAGCATCAACAAACCAGTAGCAGAAATATTGATGTACTCCAATTCTACTTGCAAAAGTCACCAGAGACCCGCACAAAGGAATATCTACCGCTGGGTTGGTGGAGGAGCAACTCAAATCAATTTCCTGTTCTTTCGGCAATGGATCGAGACGTGCTAAATGTGCCGATTTCAACAGTCGCATCAGAGAGCGCATTTAGCCAAGCAAGGAAGCAACTAGGAGATACCTGTCATTCATTGGGTATCAACGCTTTGAAAGTTCTAGTGTGCTTCAGAGACTAGATAAGATCAGAACAGTGAAATCAAGGGCGCGAAGAGTTATATGAAATGGAGGACCAAGAAATGGGAGATATAATAGTTTATGATTTCGATTCAAGCAATGCCGGAAACTAAGAACCTCATATTGACATGGATGAACTTACAAAAATGATGCAACCCGTATGATGTACACTTTCTTATTATTTTATAATTGTTGCAAACTTTTAATTTGCAAGTTCAAAAATAAAAAAAATCAAAATAGAACTTGCAAATTAATTTGAAGTATTATTTATTATTCAATGAAAATATAAAATAAAAGCCTTCGGAGTTTGATCCTTACATATTGGTCTTATTAAATAACTTTTTGTAGCCACTTACTTTCAATTTTAAAATTTTAAAATTCAAATTTCAAATTTAAAACTTTAAACTTTAAAGTTTTAAAGTTTAATTCTAAGCCTTAAAATACCTGTTTCCTTAATTAAAAATTTGCAAACACCTAAGTATCAATAACATTGAATAAGAAAAATATAATATACTAAAAAAAAAAGTAACCCAGCCCGGTCCGTACCAGCTAAGCCCGAACCCGGACGGGCCCTACTTAACCCGAAATTTCCCAACCGGTTACCAGCTCGGTAAGTCAGCCCACTGTCAAGCTCGGACCACTAACCGGACAGGCTGGTTGTTTTCTTGTTCAGCCCGGACCAGCCCGTCCGGTTAACACCTATAATTTTAAGTGAACTACTCCCATCGCGCGGAGATACTCCCAACGTGAGAAGACTAATGCTCTGACAACTAAGGAACGGTACACATCCCAACTAACAATCGAGTCAAATTAAAGTTCCATGTCATCCCGATCCTAAATAATGGCTAGACGGCAGCAAGGCATCATCATTCCTGTATCATTTACATTACATCTTGACATATCTGCATTACGATATATGGGTATTTGTATGTTTTGTCTTTGCAGGATCAAACATCGCAAAGCAGCAAACCAAGATACAACGCTATGAGTAACAATAAACTCATAACCGGGCCAAGGATCAAAACTCAAACTCAAATTCGATTAGTGGAACTCTAACTCATCAAATCTGTAACACTCCGTAAATCTGGATTAGTTGTGGATGCGTTAAATGAGTATTTAGACATGTGAAGTCCTATCGGGATGATTATGATTATGGGTGAAAACAGTAGTGTTGGAATCAAGACCGGGAGTGAGGTGCATAAAATTTGATAGAATCGACTAAGTTTATGGGAGGTCAGTCTTACAACCTTAGACAGTACAAGGCCATGAAAATTCACAGTCTTAGATTGTGCAAGGCCATGAAAACACATATCCATAGACAGTGTAAGGCATGGGGCTACAATACACAAAACGACCATTAAGGTCATTACAATAAATAACTCAATAAAATTAAACACAGTGACTGAAATTTATTCCAAGTAATAAAGCTCAAATTTTTATCAAATAGAAAAATGTCAACAAAAATGTAAAGCCGGGCCTGCGCCCCGAAACTTGACAAAAGTCATAAATCCCAATCACCCATTCCAACACGAGTACAAATATACAAGTTTCATCCAAATCCGACTTCAAATCGGGGTTCAAATCTCAAATAAACACTCTCCAAAATCTTTTACAAAAATCCCAATTTTCTCCCCTATATTTCACCAATCAAAAGTCAAAATAAATGATAGAATCATGAATAACAATCAAATCCAAGTTATGAATACTTATCCAATCCAAATGGGTAAAAGTCACCTAAACAATCGCCCAAATCCGAGCTCCCAATCTCAAAATATGATAAAATTAGCCAACTCTCGAATTTAATACATTGCCCAGCGAGATTCTCGCTTCTGCGAACTCCAGCTTGCATCTATGAGATTTATTTTGGGACCAAAAGCTCACTTCTGTGAGCATCACTAAAACCGACCATCCGCTTCTACGGCCATAGTTCCGTTTCTGCGCATCCGCTTCTGCAATCAAAGAAGCGCATCTGCGCGAAACCATTGCACCTGCGGACTCTACTACCTCCCCCCTTCCTTCACATCTGCGACCTCACGTCCTCTTCTGTGTTTCCAAATGAGCTTCCAGGTATTCCTCCAGAGCGAGAGATTGATTTTAGCATCGATTTGCTTTCGGGAACTCAACCAATATCCATCCCTCCGTATAGAATGGCACCTACCGAATTGAAGTAGTTAAATGAGCAGTTAAAAGATTTGCAGGATAAAGGTTTCATCAGACCCAATACCTCACCTTGGGGTGCACCAGTATTATTTGTGCGGAAGAAAGACGACTCGCTGAGGATGTGTATTGATTATAGGCAGCTGAACAAGGTAACTATTAAGAATAAGTATCCACTTCCAAGTATCAATGGCTTGTTTGATCAGTTGCAGGGGGCTAGGTTCTTTTCAAAGATAGATTTGAGGTCAGGATACCACCAGGTCAGAGTTCGGGAGAAAGATATTCCGAAGACAGCCTTTAGGACCCGATATGGGCACTTCGAGTTCCTTGTCATGTCCTTTGGGTTGACGAATGCACCCGCCGTATTTATGGACTTGATGAATAGCCTATTCCGACCATTTTTAGATCTGTTCGTGATAGTATTTATTGATGATATTCTGGTTTATTCACATTCAGAGGATGAGCATGCAGACCACCTATGAGAGGTACTCCAAACCCTCCATGATCGTATGTTGTATGCTTAGTTTTCTAAATATGAGTTCTGGTTGAAGTCTGTAGCATTCTTGGGGCATATTGTATCCGACGAAGGTATAAAGGTAGACACTTAGAAGATTGAGGCCGTGAAATCCTGGCCTAGACCTACCACTCCGACAAAGGTTCTTAGATTTCTAGGCTTAGCAGGATATGACCGGAGGTTTGTAGAGGGTTTTTCTTCCCTTTCGGCACCATGGACAGAGGCTTGCGAGAGGAGTTTCCAAGAGCATAAGAACAGGTTGACCTCAGCGCCAGTTCAAACACTTCTAGAGGGTCCATAGGGTTATGCCGTGTATTGTGATGCCTCTGGTGTCGGGTTAGGATGTGTCCTCATGCAACATGAGAAGGTGATTGCATATGCTTCAAGGTAGTTGAGGAAGCACGAGAGGAATTATCCGACCCATGACCTCGAGTTAGCTGCGGTTCTACATGCACTTAAGATAAGGCTATGACAGCATTATTTATATGGTGTTCATGTTGATGTATTTACAGATCATAAAATCCTGCAATATATCTTCAAGAAAAAAGAGTTGAATTTGCTACAAAGTTGATGGCTAGAGTTATTGAAAGATTATGATGTTAACATTCTCTACCATCCAGGGAAAGCTAATATTGTAGCAGATTCCTTAAGTCGCCGATCTATGGGTTGCTTAGCACATGTAGAGGCTGAGAAAAGACAATTAGCTAGAGAGATTCATCAATTAGCTTGTTTGGGGGTTCGGTTAGTAGATTGTCATGATGGTGTAGTTGTACTCCAAAACACTACAAATTCATCTCTCATAGCTAAAGGCAAGGAAAGGAAGTACGAGGACCCAGAGTTGGTCGAGTTGAGAGAGCGAGTTTCACAGCAGAAGAAGCCGTTGTTAGAGCTCAAGGGAGATGGGGTTCTCAGAAATAGGGGTCGTTTGTGTGTTCCAGATGTAGCAGGGCTACGAGACAGGATTATGTCAGAGGCACATTATTCGTGGTACACCATTCATCCTGGGTCGACGAAGATGTATCATGACATTAAGGATGTGTACTGGTGGAACAATATAAAGAAGAACATTGCTGAGTTTGTCGCCCAGTGTCCTAGTTACCAGCAGGTGAAGGTAGAGCATCAGAAGCCCGAAGGGCTAATGCAGACTATAGAGATCCAGACGTGGAAATGGGAGGCGATAAACATGGATTTCATCACAGGTTTGCATCGTTCTCATCGTAAGTTTGATTCTATATGGGTGATAGTCGATAGGCTCACAAAATTAGCCCATTTCCTACCAGTCAGATCTACATATACAGTCAAAGATTATGCGAAGTTATATATTAAGGAGATAGTACGGCTACACGGAGTACCAGTATCTATTATATCTGACCGAAGGGCCTAGTTTACAGCATATTTCTGGAGGTCATTTCAGAGAGGTCTAGGGACTCAGGTGAATCTCAACACATCATTTCATCCACAGACTGATGGACAAGCCGAGCGCACAATTCAGACGCTCGAGGATATGTTACAAGCATGTGTGTTGTATTTTAAAAGAAGTTGGGATGAACATCTACCTCTTATCGAGTTTGCATATAATAACAGTTACCACTCCAGTATCCAGATGGCTCCATACGAGGCTTTGTATGGGCGTAAGTGCAGATCTCTTTTAGGGTGGTTTGATGTTGGAGAATCTGGGTTACATGGGCTAGACTTGATTCAACCGGCCGTATAGAAGGTAATGTTTATCCAAGAGCGTCTGTTGACAGCGCAGAGTCGTCAGAAGTCATATTCTGACGTGCGGCGACGAGACTTAGAGTTCGGGGTTGATGACTGGGTGTTCTAAAAGGTGTCACCTATGAAGGGCGTGATGAGGTTTGGAAAGAAAGGCAACCTTTTTTTTTTTTTTTTTAGCCCACGGTATATTGGGCCTTATAGGATTATTCGGAGAGTGGGCCAAGTAGCTTATGAGTTAGAATTGCCCTCGGAATTGGAGTCTGTCCATCCGGTTTTTCACGTATTTATGCTACGGAAGTGCATTGGCGATCCTACCCGAGTGGTGCCCACTGATGATGTATAGATTACGGATGACTTGTCATACGAGGAAGTTCCAGTTGCCATCCTAGACCGACAAGTCCGCAAGCTACGAAATAAGGAGGTAGCCTCTGTGAACATTTTATGGAGAAGCAAGAACGTGGAAGAGATGACGTGGAAAACAGAAAAAGAAATGAAGTCTAAATATCCCCACCTATTTCAAACTAAAGATATGACTCGAGATGGGATGCTACGACACCGCTCTATTCAGGCTAGTAGGTCATCAGGTAAGCTTTTATTTTTTTTGACTTTCAGTATTTATGATTTACGGCTGTGTGAGGCAAAGTGTTTCTATTTATAGACATTGGCCATGTGTGGCATGCATAGTATGTTTTTTGGTTGCGTGCAGGTTGGTTTTAGTCTAGTGTATGGAGGAGACTCTGGCAAAAATTTTCCAAAGTCTCTAAGAATAAACATTCGAGGACGAATGTTCCCATGGGGGGAATGATGTTACACCCTATATTTTCATACGTTAAAGTGCGTCGTAAGCAAACTAATGTAAGACCAAAAATGAGATCATCTTTGGAAGTATATAAAGTAAGTTATCATATTACCTCGGAGGTTACAAATGTTGAAGATTATGAACAACAAGTACAAAGAGGGTTGGAAGGTTCAGAAGCTAAAGGAATTGAAGAAAATAATGTTTCGTCAAAAGTCGACAAGTTGGGAATGTTATAACATGTACTTATGGGGTGAGACTAGGTTTCTTAACATGATAAGGAGATTATTTTATGAGTTATGTTACTCGTATGATAGTCGTGTGTTATATTTTGAAGTCAAGCGAGTTGTGGAACAAAAGTCGATGAAAGTCACAACAAGTTACGTTCATAAGTTTTACTAAAACATTAGGTCAAATGTAACTGCGATTTTCTCCCAATATACTTAGAGTTATAGGGTGTTCCACTCATCAAATTGAAGATCTATGAGTCTAGTTTCAAATGCATTGAACCATTTGTCAATACGACATCGGAGTAGAGAGAAATATGTGTTTTTATGAGACTGTGCAAGCTGCTAGGTGACAAGTAGGTGCGTCACCTACTTGCTTAAATGAAAGTCCGAAAATGGGCCAGGTCGGGTCGTCCAAAGAGGCATTTTAAAGGAAAATTTTCTTCATATATTAGACTGATAATAGGTCATAATAACCAGACAAAATCTTTGCAAAAATCCTCCCAAAATAATTGCCCACAAACCCTAATTGAGTTTCTCTCCCTTTCAAGTTCTAATTGGAGGTAAAACCTAGAGTTTGAAGAGCCAAGATAGGAGCTGAGTTATCCAACAAATAAGGTAAGTTTACTGATATCTTTCATCAATTTTTGTTTGTTGTAAATGCATGGTAAGTCTTTATATATTTATAAGAACTCACGGGACGGTGATTGGAAGCCGTGAGTTTGGGTTATTCACTTGTAGCGGACTGTTTTGTGGACTATTTTGTGTTGATGTTGGGCTGCGTGTTTTACTACTATTTTTTGGAGTTTTGGAGGAGTAAGGGTGTGGAGAAACACCACATAAATGCAGGGTGGTGGGCTGGTTATTCTTCGTAATATTTTCGGGTTGTTTGACACTACTACGGTGTTCATTTTGTCTGTGAAGCGATTGGGGTATGTTGGGCTATTTTATAGTATTTTGTGGTGTATATAAGGTTGGAAAATAATGTATATATGTTGTTATTATTGTGTTGTTGGTGTTATCTTTAATTTGGAGGAAGTAAGGATTATAGGGGAGATGCTGCCCGTTTTAATACAAAATAAGCTTGTCGTTCGTTGTGCGATAGTTGTACCTTTCGTAACTTAATGATAGTATTATTATCATTGTTGTAGATTAAGGTGCAAAGAGTCGAGTTCAAATTAGTGATTGGAAAGATTGAGATAAGGTATGTTAAGGCTAAGCCCTTCCTTCATTTTGGCATGATCTCGTAACTACAAGTGTTTGATGACGAGGCATAAAGAGAAGTTCATACTCCCGAATTTATATACATTATCCTAGTCCCATAAGTTATAGTATTCTCCCTTATCGGGACTTTATATTCAATTTAGTATTGTCTTCTTCTAGTCAAGAGAGCATAGGGTTTATATATATATATATATATATATATATATATATATATATATATATATATATATAGTATTACAGTATTTTCACCACCATCGAGCTATAATCGGTGGGCAGGCCCCTATTGGGAAACCTCTTAAAAGATGGTAAGTTATATACCAAGCCTACTGTGGCCGAGCGCCTATGAGTGAGCCCGGGATGGCCGAGATATAGAGACTAGTATGGCCAAGCACCTATGAGCGAGCCTATTATGGCCGAGCAGTTACACGCACCGAGCCTTATAGGGCCGGACATTTACTTTACTTACCATATTGAAAGAGTTGAGTCAGTATCAGTAGGTAAGTATATCTTTAGATCATCTTTGACTCCCAGTTACTTTCAGTTATTATATTATCAGTTCAGTTTTAGCTTTCAGTTATTTTATTGCCTTACATACTCGGTACATTATTTCGTACTGACGTCCCATTTCAGGGAACGCTGTATTTCATGCATGCAGGTTCAGATAGACAGACAGGTAGACCTCCTTAGTAGGTGTTGCCCGATTTCAACCTGATCGGTAAGCTCCACGTCCTTCGGAGTTACCGGGTTAAGGGTTTTGTGTACATATTGTGTATATATGTTATGGGCTGGTTGGGGCCCTGTTCCGATCACAGTACATCCATCAGTAGAGGCTTGTAGACATATCATGTCAGTTAGTGCAGTATGTTGGGCTTGTAGGCTTTGTATGTATATTTTATTGGTTTGTCAACTGTAGTAGTTATGACGGCCTTGTCGCTCCCTCTTTATATTGATGTTTAGTCAAAGCTAGTTTCTGTTCTGTTTTATATTTTGCTTCGCAAATTGTCTTGCAATGTGGCCCCATGGCCAAAGTATGACATTGTATGTTCATAGTCCCTCAGTCGCAAGTTATTATGCTATGTTAAGTGAGGCACCGGGTGTCAGTCTCGCCCCCAGGTTCGGGGTATGACATACATGTGCCGGTGTAGGAGTGATTGAGGGGTAAATCCCCATGTTAATGTGATGAGGTTGTTTCCCCATATATGGGATGATATTGATGCGTTGAGATGTTTACCCTTAAATGGGATGAGATTATTGCTAGCGAGATGTGATGTGATGTCAACCCACACGGCATTGTGGTGAGACGGCTTAGCCGATCGGGTCGAGATCGGATGCCATGCCGCGCACATGGTGGTATTGTGAGTAGATGTCTCGGGGTGAGATGTCTTAGCCGATTGGGCTGAGAATGGACTTCGTGCTAAATGCACGGTGGTATATCGGTACTAAATATCTCCCAAGCAGCACGCCCTCTCCTCAGCTTACTTGGTGAGCCCCACTTTATTTCGGGGTCATGTATCTTTTGTCCCTTGTACATAGAATTTTGAGGCATAGCCGGGCCTTGTTGCCGGCACTATCATAGTTCTATTTTGTATCTGTTAGAGGCTCCGTAGACATAGTGTGGGTTGTATCTTGTTTTGGTAAAGTTAAACTAAAATTATTGTAATTGTATCACATGTTCCACTTCAACTACGAACGTATAGTGTACTATTTTGTTGACTTGTTAATGACGTAACTAATGAAAATGAACTGGTGTTATTCATATGAACTCTTACTGTATAATTACTGAAATGCATCTTCTCTTTATTCATGGGTGAATTGGCCCCGAAATTATTTTTACCTAAAACCCGGGGTTTCGTGATGCCGAGGTTGACTTATGTGTTGAAGGCTACTGTTGTAGCGTGCTCCTAGCCGGAAATCTATGGGTAGTTTGGCTCACTTGGAGGCATATCAAAGGCCTTTCGCCAAGGAGGTTCGTTGGTTGGCTAGTTTGGGAGTTTTTCTTGCGGATTCTAGTGAAGGAGGAGTGTTTGTACAAAATAGGGTTGAATCATCGCTTGTTGTGGAAATCAAGGAAAAGCAGTACAATGACCCATTGTTGGTACAATTGAAGGAGGGGATTCATAAACATAAGACCATGGCCTTTTCTCTTGGCATGGATGATGGTACACTAAGGTAACAAGGGCGACTATGTGTTCCAAACGTGGATGGTCTCCGGGAAAGAATCATGACCGAGGCTCAAACTTCTAGGTATTCCGTGCACCCAGGCTCTACAAAGATGTACCATGATCTTAAGGAAGTCTACTGGTAGAATGATATGAAGAGCAATGTAGCAGACTTTGTTGCAAGATGTCCAAATTGTCAGCAAGTGAAGGACGAACACCATAGGCCCGGTGGGTTGGCACAGAACATAGAAATTCCAATGTGAAAATGGGAGATAATCAATATGGACTTTGTGATGGGACTACCTCGCACTCCTTGGAAGTTCGACTCGATTTGGGTGATTGTGAATCAACTCACCAAATCAGCATACTTCTTACCTGTTAAGGCTACCGACATAGCAGAACAATATGCTCAATTGTATATCAAGGAAATAGTCAGGTTGCATGGAACTCTAGTTTCTATTATCTCATATCGAGGGGCACAGTTCACAGCTAACTTTTGGAAGAAATTTCAGTAAGGTTTGGGTACTCAGGTGAATCTTAGTACAACCTTTCACCCACAGACCGACGGGCAAGTAGAGCGGACTATTCAGATGCTCGAGGATATGTTGTGCGCTTGTGTTCTTGACTTCAAGAGTAGCTGGGATGATCATTTTCCGCTCATAGAATTTGCCTACAATAATAGTTATCATGCTAGCATTCGATTGGCACTGTTCGAGGCTCTATATGGTAGGAGATGTAAATCCTCCATTGGGTGGTTTGAGATTGGGGAAGCGGAATTGATAGGACTAGACCTCGTGCATCAGGCTATGTAGAAGGTTAAGATCATTAAGGATCAGTTAGGAACTGCTCAAAGTCATCAAATGTCCTACTCGGATGTATGTCGCATGGATCTAGAGTTCAAAAAGGATGATTGGGTATTCTTGTAGGTTCCCCCATGAAGGGAATAATGCGGTTTGGTAAGAAAGGGAAGTTGAGTCCGAGGTATGTCAGACCATACATAATCATTCAGAGGATTGGTCGGGTGGCGTACAAGCTTGAACTACCTCCAGAGATGTCTTTAGTGCACCCGGTGTTCCACGTATCCATGTTGAACAAGGTGGTTGGAGATCCGTCGCTCATTGTTCCGGTTGATAAAATTGAGGTTAATGAAGAATTGACTTATGAAGAAATTCTAGTTGCAATTCTTGATAGGCAAGTTTGAAAATTGAGGAATAAAGAGGTAGCCTCCGTGAAAGTGTTATGGTGAAACCAACAAGTTGAAGAGGCCACCTGGGAGGCCGAGGAAGAGATGAAGAATAAGTATCCTAATTCATTTGAATATCTATGTAATTGTGTCCATGATGTTGAAAGTTAACTTTCTATAAACTATGTTTTCCCTGTACGGTTTATGTTGAGGTTTCTCCTCCTTGGTAATGTATTGTTTAATGGCATTATGGTCGGTGTTGTTTCCCTATTGTTTTACATCGTTTTGTTATGTTTATGTTGTTAGGACTGGTTTTGGGATTCTCTGGCAGGTGGATAGGCCCCAATTATAGGGGAGACTCTAGAAAACATTTTGGAAATTTAGGGAGTTCGTCAAAAATTTGGAGTTGCTGGTGTGTGTTATAGCAGATGGGTCACATTGGGTGCTAATGGTGAATTTTGACCCTTATTCAAGGACCATTGATCCTAAGCGGGGGAGGATGTAAGCCCCCGAATTTTGTTTTTACCTAAAACCTTGGGTTTCGTGATACCGAGGTAGACTTATGCGTTGATAATTGTAGAGATTCTTCGGTCTTGGGTTGAACAGTGCGTTCAGGAGTTGAAGAAAATATTTGGAAGTACATGGCGTTTCTGAGGTCCATTCTATTATCGCAGAACTGATCTGCGTACCGCAGATCTGTCGTAGACTGAAGCAAAAACTTGGGCAAATTTTTGGACTATTATGCTGTCCATTATGCAGCCGCATAATCATTTCGCGGGCCTCACAACCCATCGCAGATCCAACACAAAAGTTTTTGGAGGGAAGTTCTGTGGCGCATTATGCGACCGCAGAATAGGTCTGCGGACCGCAGAGTGAGGCAGGAGTGCCCAGTTCCAGAGGGCCATTATGCGGTCCATTACGCGGACCGCAGAAGCGTTATGCGGTCGCATATGCGATCACAGATCTGCATTGGGGCTTTATTTTTTCTAACTTTTTAACCTGACCCTATCTCGATAATTAGATGTAAAGGACCATATTTGAAGGGAATATCTGGTATTTTTAGAGAAAGGGAGTTCCCTAGAGTGAGAGGTGAAATCCCTAAGCTAATTGTTCATCCAAAATCTTTCACAAGCCTTGAAATTCAACAAGAAAGCTCACAAGGTCTTCAACCAAGAGGTATGATTCTAGCCCTAACCTTCAATTTCGAAATTTTGTTTGGGAATAGGTAATGGGGAGGAAGGTTTTGAGGATGAGGGTTGTTGTTTATGCATGCATGTATATTCATGAGTTGTGGGAAGGTAGTTGAAGTCAAATGGGTAGACCCTGGGTTGTGGGGTGAAGGAAATCTTCAATAGGAAAAGCTAGAAATAATAATGCCCACCTAGTATTTGATAAAATGCTCAAATGAGCTGCAAACATGAACTCCTCCTTAATTTGTGTTCAATTTTTCTATATCTCTAAATAGATCAAAGTTGCTAGAATTTCCAGAATGGTGTAGTGAACTAAGGAAAGCTCAAAGCGAGGTATATTGGCTAAACTCTTCTTTTAGAATTGAACCGCACAATATCCTTGTAAGTCCCGCGTTGCTCATTATAAATTGATTATTTCGAATAAGCCTTGTGTCAAAAGATATATGCGTTCAATTTGTATTCCAAATGTTCTTGTTATGTTGAGTTACTATTTTTTATGATTTGAAAACGTGATTCTAATGAAAAGTAGCATGTCGAATTGTGCAACATATCACATGTGCCTAAGACCCTTAATTTGGTTAGTTTCTCAAATGTGTATTTAAAGTCTTGAATAGAAATGTTGGTTGTTGACGATCTGTGATGATGTTTGAAGATGAAACAGTAAATATAGAATATGAAATAGGGCCAACATGCCAACAATGACTTTATATTTGGGGCCATTAGTGCCAATGAAACAAAGAGGCGAGAACAAGATGTTGAAATGAGTTGTGAATCCTTTTAAAAATAAATGCTCTGGGAGTATTGTTTACTCACCGAGGCAGGGTAGGTCAAAATAACCTAACCCCGAAACTACACGTGCCAGTGTAGGAGTGATTGAGGGGTAAATCCCCGTGTTAATATGATGAGGTTGTTTCCCCTTATATGGGATGAGAATGATGTGTTGAGATGTTTCCCCTTGAATGGATTGAGATTATTGCTAGCGAGATGTGATGTGATGTCGACCCACACGACATTGTGGTGAGGTGGCTTAGCCGATCGGGCTGAGATCAGATGCCATGCCGTGCACATGGTAGTATTGTGAGTACATGTCTCGGGGTGAGACGGCTTACCCGGTCGGGCTGAGATCGGTGGTGTATCGGTGCTAAAGATCTCCCAACTTAAAATACTGAAACTTACTTGAAATTTACCTTTCCCTAACTTGACCCCTTCATACTGTTTGAGTCTCTTATTGATTTCATGTTTTCTTCTCCGGTTACTATTATTCATTCTATTTAGTGGGTGTTTAGTGTTACATACTAATACTACTCCATATGTACTAACGTCCCTTTTGCCGGGGGAGCTGCATCTTTAATAGATGCAGGTGATTCCATAGTAGGTGGTATTGATCAGTGATAGCAGTAGACCCTCTCCTCCGCTGACTTGGTGAGCCCCACTTCATTTTGGGGTCCTGTATCTCTTGTCCTTCATACATAGAATTTTGAGGTATAGCTGGGGCCTTGTTGCTGGCACTGATGTAGCACTCTTTTGTTTCTGTTAGAGGCTCTATAGACATAGTGTGGGTTGTATCTATTTTTGGGAAGGTTAAACTAAAAATGTTGTAATCGTATCATCTGTTCCACTTTAACTATGATTGTACAATGTACTGTTTTGGAGACTTTTTAATGACTTAACTAATGGAAATGAACTAGTGTTATTCATATGACCTCTTACTGTCTAATTAATGAAATGTATTATTCTCATTATTCATGGGTGAGCTGGGTAGATGGCACTATGCAGGCTTGCTCGATCGAGATAACTCTGTTGAGCGCCGGTCGTGCTCCCCCGAGGTCGGGGCGTGACATAATGACCCCACCATTGAATCCGGGGGAGATTGCACATGAGTTTGTTGGGAGAATGTGTCGAGTCTTGGGGGTATTGGAAAACTTTATGCTAGGGGAAGTGCCCTTGTTCCTATCAATGTCACCGCGCCACCGGATCATGTGGTGAGAACACCAAAGAAACGGAAGAGGGTTATTGGTACCAATAAGCCTGATTGCTTGATTTGTAAGAAGCACCACTTGGGGACATGTTGGATGACTCTTGAAATATGTTTCGGTAGTGGAAAAAGGGGGCACAAGAAGAACAAATGCTCTATGTTGGGTACACCTAGCCCGGCTTTCCCGATATGCAGGAAAGAACATTTGGCATCGTGTTGTGAATATGCTCAGCAGTGTGTTAGGGGTGGTAGATTTGGACAATTCCAAAGGCCCACACAGCAAACTAGTATAGAGATTGTTACTCCCGCCATGGGGGCCTCGAGGAAGGATAAGGGGGGGGGGGATGCTTATGATGTATGCAAAAAAGAGTAAAAATAAGGTCAGTGAGGCGAGTCAGTTTAGCGGGCCTCATCCATGTTGTGAGAAGTGTAGCAGATGTCATTCGGGGGTATGTCACTATTGTACCAATGTATGTTATGGGTGCGGAGTTGAGGGGCATTAGTTAAGGAACTGTCCGGTCAACCTAAAGTTACCAAATAACTCACTCTTTAATACATCATTATGAACACCGCATAATTTTCCTTGTTGTATATGTACATCTGCATTGAAGGCCTACATAAATATGGTCTTAACAAGTCACTGGATCACAAAACATTGCATGTACCTACTTTTTGAGCGAGACGCATTATTCGTGAAGCCTTTATCACAATTCTCTTATTTACAAACTCTTGAGGAATTGAGTTCTATAATGATTTCCTTGAAATGAGTTATAACCCTAGGTTAATACTTCCCACTTACTTCCCCAAATACTCAAAAAGGGACTATACCTGATGAATTTCTTACAGAACCTTTTGATTCAAAAGAATAACATATGCTTACTTGTGCATGCACCATCGTAATATTTACCTACATGGCATCGAATCTAATGTAAAGCAGCCTAGTGGTGGGATCTTTCCTGAGCCACTCTCCCTCTCTCCTGCATATGTGTCTCATATGGTTGGAACAGTCACTTTATTCCCTTTGTGAACATTATCATGAATCCTTTTCACTGTCTGGTAACATAAGAACACATCTCAGCACCTATCATATGTGTGCATGTCAATCGAATAGTCGATTGTCCACATAAGGTTTTTTCGAAATTTGAGATCCTCGCAAATTCATCGTAGGAAGATCTTCTATTTGCCCAACTCAGTATAACTTTCATGTCCACTTAGATCATTCCGCAGTAACTATGTTACACCCTATATTTTCATACGTAAAAATGCGTCGTAAGCAAACTAATGTAGGACCAAAAATGAGATAATATTTAAAAGTATATAAAGTAAGTTAATCATGTTACCTCTGAGGTTACAAATATTGAAGATCATGAACAACAAGTACAAAGAGGGTTGGACAGTTCAGAAGCTAAAGCAATTAAATAAAATAATGTTTCGTCGAAAGTCGACAAGTTGGGAATGTTATAACATGTACCTTTGGGGTGAGACTAGGGTGATTAACATGATAAGGAGATTATGTTATGATTTATATTAGTCGTATGACATCCGTGTGTTATGTTTTAATGTCAAGCGAGTTGTGGAACAAAAGTCGATGAAAGTCATCACAAGTTACACTCATAAGTTTTACTGAAATTTTGGGTCAAATGTAACTGCGAGTTTCTCCCAATATACTTAGAGTTATGGGGTGTTCCACCCATCAAATTAAATATCTATGAGTCTATTTTCCAACGCATTAAACCGTTTGTCAATACGACATCGGAGTAGAAAGATATGGGCATTTGTGCGATACTGCGCAAGCTGCTAGGTGACAAGTAGGTGTGTCACCTACTTGCTTAAATGAAAGCCCAAAAATGGGCCATTTCGGGTCGTCCAAAGAGGCCTTTTAAGGGCCTATTTTCTTCATATATTAGACTTAAAATATAGCATAATAACCAGACATAAGCTCTGCAAAGAATCCTCCCAAAAATTTCCCACAAACCCTAATTGATTTTCTCTCCCTTTCAAGTTCTAATTGGAGGTAAAACGTAGAGTTTGAAGAACCAAGATAAGAGCTGAGTTATCCAACAAATAAGGTGAGTTTACTGCTCTCTTTCATCTAATTTTTCTTCTGTAAATTCATGGTAAGTCGTTCTATACTTGTAAGAACTCACGGGACGGTGATCGGAAGCCGTGAGTTCGAGTTATTCACTTGTAGCGGACTGTTTTGTGGACTGCTTTGTGTTGCTGTTGGGCTGCGTGTTTTACTACTATTTTGTGGAGTTTTGGAGGAGGAAGGGGGTTTATAAACACCATATAAATGTAGGGTGGTTGGCTGGTTGTTCGTCATAACATTTTCGGGTCGTTTGACACTACTACGGTGGTCGTTTTGTGTACGAAGAGATTGGGGTGTGTTGGGCTGTTTGGTAGTATTTGATGGTGTATATAGGGCTTGAAAATGATGTATATATGTTGTTATTGTTCTGTTCTTGTATTGTTGGTGTTATCTTGAATTTGGAGGAAGTAAGGATTATAGGGGAGATGCTGCCCGTTTTAATACAAAATAAGTTTGTCGTTCGTTGTGCGATAGTTGTACCTTTCGTAACTTAACGATAGTATTATTATCGTTCTTGTAGATTAAGGTGCAAAGAGGTGAGTTCAACTTGGTGATTGGAAAGATTGTGATAAGGTATGTTAAGGCTAAGCCTTCCTTCATTTTGGCATGATCTCGTAGCTACATGTGTTAGTAATGAGACAAAAAGAGAAGTTCATATTCATGAATTTATTCACACTATTCTAGTCTCATAAGTTACAATATTATTCCTTATCGAGACTCTATATTCAATTTTAGTATTGTCTTCTTCCAGTCAAGAGAGCAGCAAGCCTATATATACAGTATTACAGTATTTTCATTACCATCGAGCTATAATCGATGGGCAGGCCCCTATTGGGCAACCTCTGATCAGATGGAAAGTTATATACCGAGCCTACTGTGGCCGAGCGCCTATGAGCGAGCCCAGCATGGTCGAGATACATAGCCTAGTATGGCCGAGCACCTATGAGCGAGCCTACTATGGCAGAGCAGTTATATATACCGAGCCTTATAAGGCCGTACAATTATTTTACTTACTATATTAAAGGAGTTGAGTCAGTATCAGCAGGTAAGTATATCTCCAGATCATCTTTGACTCCCAGTTACTTCCAGTTATTATATTATCAGTTCAGTTTCGATTTTCAGTTATGTTATTGCCTTACATACTCGGTACATTATTTCGTACTGACGTCCCTTTTTCGGGGATGCTGCATTTCATGCATGCAGGTTCAGATAGACAGACGAGTAGATCTCCTCAGTAGGTGTTTCCCGAGTTCAGCCTGATCGGTAAGCTCCATGCCTTTCGGAGTTTCTAGGTCTAGAGTGTTGTGTACACCTTATGTATATCTGTATATATGTTATGGGTAGGTCGGGGCCCTGTTCCGATCATAGTACATCTATCAGTAGAGGCTTGTAGACATATACTGTTGGTTAGTGCAGTATGTTGGGTTTGTAGGCCTGGTATGTATAATTTGGTGGCTTGTCAGCTGTAGTAGCTATGACGGCCTTTTCAGCCTAGCTTTATTTTGATGTTTAGTTAGCGCTAGTTTCCATTCAGTTTTATATTTTGCTTCGCAAATTGTCTTACAAGGTGGCCCCATGGCCTAAGTATGACATTATGTGTTCAGAGTCCCTTTGTCGCAATTTGGTACGCCAGGTTAGGTGAGGCACCGGGTGCTTGTCTCGCTCCTAGGTTCGGGGCGTGACAAACTAACTCACCTTGTTCCTAGAATTGTAGTCGCCCATGACGTGGCCTGGTATTGCAGTTTGAGAGTTATTATAGCAGAAACATATATGGTTCACAACAAGTGTTTATTTTCTCTTTACACGTCTACCACATGTTCTGACTGTGTTCCTTAGTTAGTAATTTATTATGCTAGTTTCCTGATACTTGTTGGATAACCATGCGAGATAGCTTCCTTCCACATGTCATTGTAGCACCTCCTTTCAAAAAAAGAATCCTCAATAGGCTCTCCGTCAAGACCAAATGCACTTTTGGGGTTATCATAGCATCATGTCTGTTTCTCATGTTTTTTCCCTCCTTTGGTAGTATATGGGTACCTTTCAAGTCATAAAATCCATGGCGAACTTATTATGAACATTCGCAAACCTTCCATGATTATTCTATAGTGCATCCCTGGTTTCCGTTATCTTAAAACTCGACTTCTATAATCATTTACTAAGTCATTGTCATGTGCGGAGAGTTTACTATTCTTAAAATTTCCACGTCCTTGGGTGGATATGGGTTTATAATTTGCCTTTCTCCCCGGAACATCCTTTTAACCATTAAAACCTCTCTAACCAATGCAGGATTTCATCTCAATATTAGGATGTCCTAGATACATGGTTTCACTCGTGTATGGTTGAAGTTAAGTAGTCTTACCGCGACCTTTCCCTCCCCTCTTCAGGTGGATATTTCAGATTTTGGCACATATCATGAACATACTAATTTGAAGGACAAACCTATCGTGTCTCTAGTCCTCTCATATAGGACCAACTATCGGGAAGGATTAAGTTTCTAGAGTAATAACCTCACAAGCGCTCAATCACTTTTCAACCTCATGGGCTTGGGGCATAGATTCCTTTTGTCAATTACTGTTAAGAGCGTAATGCAACTTGATGTATTTTTGAAACCTCTATCACATTCATGGTGCAAGAATCTTCTCATTTCAAACTAAACTGATTTTTCCTACACTCAAGGAGGCAACTGGTGTCATGTACTTGGCTATTTCTCCTTAAGGCTTACTATTACCGAATACGACACATATGGAATAAATTAATTGCTACTAATTCTTTCATAACTCATCACCTTCCAGGAATAACTTATGCTAACGTCTTTATCCTCCCGATCATGCCTCTCATATATCATGTCTAAAATGACTCACTTCTTTTATATCTAAGGATCATGTACATATTTCCCACATTATCAATATGTACTAGTTAACCATATACCTCATTTGTTGAATCAATGATGCCATCACAATGATTAATCATGTCAGCGCTTTTGGTAATAACCTTCATATCTCTTAGGATATAACCTCCTGAAATGCCCCTGCTCAGCACATTGGCAGATTCTTGAACAATTCCAGCTCAAACTCGAACCTAGTTGTTACTATTTGTAGTAGATCTCTAGAGAATTGTAGTTTCAAACATGTCAAAGAAGAAGCATCATTCCCTGATCAAACATATTGGATAGGAAACTCTATGATCATATTCATTCAAACACATCGTGGAATAAGGAGGAGGAGGATGATGGGGTTGAAGGTCGCCACAAGTTTAATTCGGATGTTCGATACAGAGATTTAGAGTTGAAGAAAGTGAATGGGTTATTCTCCAGATTTTCTCCATGGAGATATTATGTGAATGGTTAATGAAGGTAAAGTTGATGGATAATTGGCTTATGCGAGGCACATAATTTTCATCCTTGTTAGATAAGTTCGGAAGTTGAGATTGCCTCCATTAAAGTGCTATGGCGAAGTTTCTGACTCGAGGAGGTCAAAATCGAGGGTGTAGTGGAAAGAAAATATTCCCACTTGTCTGTATAGACAAATAGTTGCGGTTCGAAAGATACTTTCTATGTGTTATGATTTAAATATGTGTAGCTCATGTCCAAATATCACTTTTGATAATATAATTTCTGTAATGTTGAGATTAGTGCTGCTGATATATATTGTGATGCTTTGTCGAGTTGTGGATGTGTTGTTAGGGTAGTTTTGCTGATTATCTGGCAGGTGGATAGGCCCAATTACAGGGAAAACTCTGCCAAAATTTCTGGAAATTTGGGGAGTTAGCCAAATTTTGGAGCTTTTGGTGTGTGGATAATGATTTAAGTCACATTGGGTGTCTATGGTGGACTCTAACCCTCATTAAAGGATGAATTATCCTAAGTGGGGGAGAATGTAAGGCCCCGTTAAAATTTCCTAATGATTTAAGATTTTAAAGTGCGCCAACGGTATTTGGGAATAACGTATTCGAGTATTAAAGGAGACCTATGGGATAGAGCCACATAATTTTGAAATGAAAATATATATTTAAGGTGTGTTGGAACGTATTAAGGAGTTTTGTGAATGGCAAGAATTTGTGTGGAACAAGTTAGATACATTAAGTGGAAAGGATGTCTCAATTAGCATCGGACCCGACTTCAAACAAATGCTACTCCCAAAACATAAAAACTTAGGTGGTGATATACCTATAAAATTAAATCCCTTTGAGTCTAGTTTCCAACGCATGAAACCGTTTGTCATTTGGATATGTATACAGAAAGTTATGACCATTTTACCAGACCTATGCCATATGCACGACTGCGCATATAAGGGGGGTTTTTGCCTTATGTGCGCGGCCAAATATGAGGTCACTTGCCCAGGTGCGCGGCCGCACACGTAAGAGCCCTATAAATACCCCCAAGGTTGGGGAGAGAGAGTGGCTAAGTCATTTCTTTGAGCTTGGGCTTGCTCTATCAAGGGGAATCTGTCCTATACTTCCCTCTCATGAATCAAGGTAATATTTTTGGAGTATTTTGAGTTGATTACTACTTCTAAACACATATATTAACTAGGATTAATCTTGGAGATCCATAGATTTCCATTGAAATCCTCAAATTGGTCAAGAACACTACAAGTTGGGATTTTCAAGAGTCTCACTACAAGAGGTATGTCTACCATCTCTAACTAATCTATTGTGATTAATTATGTATGAAATATGTGTTATGACTTATGGGATGGTGATTGGAAGCCATAAGTGCCTAACCTAGGTTTTGTTGGTATTGTAGAGATTGTAAAATGAATTAATTGATAAGATTTATGGGTTGAGAGTGAATTGTTGGGCATGCATGTGCTAATGGAAGTTGTGGATGGACTAGAGACTATTGTGAGGTGAATCATTAGTGTGGAAGGTGGTTGTTAGGTGAAGAAATTCCATTGGAGGAGGTTATAGAAGATTTGCATATTAGATGTTTGATAAAAAGTCTAAATGACTTAAAGTATAGAAATCTTACTAATATTGGTACAATTATGTTGCATTGTTGTAGATTGAATTTGTTTAGTGTGGTGGAACATCGTAGTATTATTAAGGGGCAAATTTCAAGTATGTTGGCTAAACTTCTCTCTTGGAATAGAATTCCATGATGTTCCCGTAAGTTTCAAGTATGGTTGGCCCAACTTCCTAATTCCCATGTTCCGAGTTGTTCCTAATAAATCTGAATATCCCAAGTAAGCATTGTGTTGAAAGATGTATATACTCAAAACATGTTCCAATTGCTCTTATCTCGTCATGATCTCCTTCGGGAATGTGTTCAAGTAAGGTTTAGGTATTAAAATGTTATAACTTTAATTCATGTTTCAAATGAAAGTTCATTATGCTTGACTTGGAAAGGAAACCCAGTGTGCTTAAAACTCATATAGCTCATATACTCATCGAATTTCTATTTCCCAATGCCCTTATTGTTGATAAACTATGACTATGTTTGGAAGTGAAAGAAGTAAGAGTGAAATATAAAACGTGGCCATGATTGTTGTAACTAGTACATTTGATTTGAATTTATATGTAAATCATAAATCACCATGCCCTCCTTTATAAATATTTTCAATGTGATTTGAGTTCTTACGTACTCAAGAGTTGAAATTGTGTGTTGCCTTTTGTGAAGGAATATTTGAAACATATGGTGTATTACTCGTTTATGATTTTTAACTGGTGTTGTGATTACAAGTCATTGTGCACCATACTTTGGAAAGGGATCTAATGTGTTTAAAGCCCCTACTACTGATAAACTTAAAATTATGATTTTCGAAATATTCTATATGTTGATGTTTGTGATGATGATCATGGAAAGCCAAAAAATGAAAAATGTGGAATATGAAATACGGCCAACATGCCATGAATGAAGAATCATAAGTATGGCCAAGAGAGCCAAGAAAATAATGATGTTCTGAATGGTTGAAAGTACTAATGAAGCTATTTATAGTGTGAAAGATAATGAGGTGAATATAAAATATATTTGTACCTTTTTTTCCTTGTGTGCAAAACAAAATATTTTTGGGAGTATCGTTAGTCAACGAGGAAGGGTAGGTTGAAATAACCTAACCCTGACACTACACGTGACAGTGTAGGTGCGCGTTGTGATTATTCCCCTTATTTGGGATGAGATTTATGTGATGAGAATATTCCCCTTCATTGGGATGAGTTGATTGCTAGAAAAGGGTGATGTCGATCCACACGGCAATGTGGTGAGATGGCCTAGCCGGTCGGGTCGTGATCGGACGCCATGCCGCACACATGGTGGTGATTGTGCTGAAAATTAAAATTGAAATTGTGATTGTGATTGTGATGGTGGTTGATGTCTTCGGATAAGACGGCCTAGCCGATTGGGCCGTGATCGGACTTCGTACTAAATACATGGTGGTATATCTATATCGGTGCTAATGGTCTCCCAACCAAAAATATATATTAATATCCGTATTTTGAAAATTGTTATGTTTTAAACTTGGCATTTGGATATCATTGATTGTTCCTTGCTTCTTCCATGGTTTTTCCCCTTTGTTATATTGGCATTCTATTTCGAAAGAGAACATTTAGCTTTACATACTAGTAATATTCCATATGTACTAACATCACTTTTGCCGTGGGCGTTGCATCTTCAATGGATGCAGGTGGTTCATCAACGGGCAGCTTTGGTTCTCGTTAGCAGTTACTCTCTATTCAGTAGGTCTTGGTGAGCTCCACTTTGTTCTGGGCCTGATGTCACTTGATGTTGTACCTTATGTTTTAAGGTATAGTAGGGGCCTTGTTACCGACACTGCTATATTACTCTTCGGTTGTACTTAGAGGCTCCGTAGACATAGTGTGGGTCGTATTTTGGTGTTGGAAGCGTCAACTAAATATGTTGTATTTGTATCACATGTCCCATTTCAAAATATAATTTTGTACATATATTTTGGCAATTATGAATGAAGTAATCGTTGGTGATGGAATTGGAATTGGAATTGCTCATGAAATCCTCTCAATGGTTAATTGTTGATATATATATCTTCTCTTTATTCATGGGTGAGTTGGGTAAAAGGTATTGTACAGGCTTGCTTGACCGGGGTATCTCGGTTGAGCACCGGTCGCGCTCCCCATGGTCGGGTTGTGACATTATGCGACCGCAGCACTGGTCTGCGGACCGCATTCTGCGTCCCATTTTGTGAACCGCATATCCATTCTGCGGTCCACTCTGTAACCGCAAAGCTGTGTTCGGAGGGTCCGTTTTATGGTTTTATAACCCGACCCTACTTCGATATATAAATGTTAAGGACCATTTGTTTAGTAAAAATCTAATATTTTGAGAGTGAGGAAGTGCTCTAAGGTGAGTGGGGGTTCCTAAACTAATTGTTCATCAATTCTTGTTCAAGGCTTGGAGAATTAACAAGGAAAACTCACTAGGACTTCATCCTAGAGGTAAGATTATACTCCCTAGCCCTCGATTTCGGGATATAACTAATAGGTAATGAGAAAAGCAATTTTTGGGTGCGGGAGTTGTTCATTATGCATGCATGTACTATCAAGGTTTGTAGGAAGATTTCTAAGCGCAATTGGGTAGACTTTGGGTAGTGGGATTAAGGAATCCACCATAGGAGGACCTTGAAATCATAATGCCCATCCGATGTAGGAGTGATTGAGGGGTAAATCCCCGTGTTAATGTGATGAGGTTGTTTCCCCTTATATGGGATGATATTGATGGGTTGAGATGTTTCCCTTAAATGGAATGAGATTATTGCTAGCGAGATGTGATGTGACATCGACCAACACAGCATTGTGGTGAGACGGCTTAGCCGATCGGGCCGAGATCGGACGCCATGCCGTGCACATGGTGATATTATGAGTGAATTTCTCGGGCTGAGACGGCATAGCCGATCGGGGTGAGATCGGACTCCGTGCTAAATGCACGGTGGTATATCGGTATTAAAGATCTGCCAACTTAAAAAGATTGAAACTTACTTGAAATTTACATTTCCCCTAACTTGACCCCTTGATACTATTAGAGTCTCTTATTGATTTCATGTTTCCTTCTCCGTTTACTGTTACTCATTCTATTGAGATGGTGTTTAGTTTTACATACTAGTATTATTCCATATGTACTAACGTCCCTTTTGTCGGGGCCGCTACATCTTTAATGGATGCAGGTGGTTCCATAGCAGGTGGTATTTATCAGTGATAGTTGCACACCCTCTCCTCAGCTTGGTGAGCCCCACTTTATTTCGGGGTCCTGTATCTCTGGTCCCTTGTACATATCATTTTGGGATATAAACGGGGCCTTGTTACCGACACTGTCGTAGAACTCTTTTGTTTCTGTTAGAGGCTCCGTAGACATAGTGTGGGTTGTATTTTGTTTTGGAAAAGTTAAACTAAAATTGTTGTAATTGTATCACATGTTCCACTTCAACTACGAACGTGTAGTGTACTATTTTGGAGACTTGTCAATGACGTAACTAATGGAAATAAATTGGTGTTATTCACATGACCTCTTACTGTATAATTAATGAAATGTATCTTCTCTTTATTCATGGGTGAATTGGGTAGATGGCATTGTGCAGGCTTGCTTGACCGGGGTATCTCGGTTGAGCGCTGGTCGCTCTCCCTGAGGTTGGGGCGTGACAAGCTTGGTATCAGAGCCTATGGTTTTAAAGTGACCTAGGATATCTCGGAGCCATGTCTAGTAGAGTCTTTTTTATCGGTGTGTTGTCGACCACATCTGTAATTAGGAGGCTACTTGGTCATTTAGGAATAATACCCTTCTTTGATGTTCTAGATCGTGTGATACGGCTAATTGTAAGACTGTTCCTCCTCTAACTCGTGCAATTACTCTAATTTTCAGTATATGGCACCTAGGAAGAAAGCAAGAATTGGCCAGGGAGCAAATACCACCCCATGAGTGGCAGTTGATTCTATACCTGATGATGCGGGTGAGCACCCGAGGGGTTAGGATGTTCCCCCAGCTACTACACCGCCTGATTCTACTACTCCTGCCCTGACTACACCAATCCCTACTCCTACTGAGGGTGCAACTATTCCACCTCCAACCCCAGCTTCCAATCCCAGTGTTTCTGATGGGGATCTTAGGGGAGCCATACAAATGTTGGCCCAGATAGTGGCTTCCCAAGACTAGAGATCGAATGTTGCACCTGCTTCTTCCAGCCAGCAAGGGGATTCTGCTAGTTCCAGGGTGAACAGATTTCTTTAGCTGGATCCTCCGGTGTTCACAGGTACTGATCCTGAGGAGGACCCCCAGGACTTTATTGATGAGATGCACAAAACCCTCCGAGTTATGTGAGATACTGAGACAGAGGAAGTGGAGTTGGCCTCCTTTCACCTGAAAGGGGTGGCCTATTCTTGGTTTGAGATTTGGGAGGACTCCCATGAGGAGGAGAGCCCTCCGGCGAGGTGGAGTGAATTTCCCGATGCCTTCATTGACCATTTCTTGCCTGCCGAGACTAAGGCAGCCCGTGCCATTGAGTTTGATAGTCTAAAACAAGGTAGCATGAGTGTGTGTGAGTATCATATGAGGTTCGCGGGCCTGTCCAAGTATGCCATCTACATGTTGCCCACTATGGAGGCAAGAATGCGCCGGTTTGTGTAGGGCTTCAGCCCCTTGGTTATTAATGAGGCTGCTACATCTGCCTTGAATTCTGATATGAACTATGGTAAGATGGTGGTATTTTCTCAAGCCATAGAGACTCGCAAATTGAAGAACAAAATGGAGCGAGAGGGTAGCAACAAGGCCGGTTTGCGGGCAACTTTGGTGGTTCTTCTGGTAGTGGTGGTGATAGGACAGCATTCAGGGGAGAGTCGTCAAGGCCATACCAGTCCTTTGCTCAGTCTTCGGTTAGTGCACCGCCATCAGGGCCCCATCAGCAGTAGTGGAGTCGTTTTAGGCCCAGTTAGGGCAATAGGGGACCCTACTAGCAGGGTCGGTCTGGAGGGATATTCCAGTAGCAGTAGAGGCCCCCATGCCCTAGGTGTGGGAAGATGCATTTCGGGGCCTGCTTCATGGACCAACCCATATGCTACGGGTGCGGTATCAGGGGTCACATTCAGAGGGATTGTCGTTCGTCCCGCCAAAGTGTGGACAGGGATACGGCACACCCAGCCAGATCTGCGGCCACTACATCAGCAGCACCTCCTCCAGCTCGAGTCACTCCAGCACCCGCAGGGCATGGTGCAGCTAGGGGTGGTGTACAAAGTTCGGGAGGGGCCAGCCGTTTCTATGCTATGAGGGGTCGCCAGAGTTCAGAGGCTTTTCCAGATGTTGTCACAGGTATATTGAATGTCCAATATCATGATGTATATGCTCTTATTGATCCCAGTTCCACTTTGTCCTATGTCACTCCTTATGTTGCTATGGAATTTGGGATAGAACCGGAATAGCTTCATGAGCCATTCTCTGCATCTACTCCGGTTGGTGGGTCTATTGTGGCCGCGTGGGTTTATAGGGATTGTGTTGTCACGGTGCATGGTCGGGACCCCATGGCTGATCTCATTGAATTTTGTTGTCACTGTGCATGAGGATTGCCAAACTAGGATTTTTAGGTTTGAATTCCCAATTGCGCAAGTTATTGATTGGAAGGGGGACAATGTGGTGCAAAAGGGTAGGTTTATTTCCTACCTTAAGTCCATGAAGATGATCAACAAGGGGTGAATTTACCATATGGTACAGGTTACGGACACCAATGCTGAGGCACCTACACCCGAGTCTGTGCCTGTTGTGAATGAATTTTTAGATGTCTTTCCGGATGAGCTCCCTAGGATCCCACTAGACAAGGAGATTTATTTTGGGATTGATGTGATACCAGGCACGCAGCCTATATCTATTCCACCCTACAGAATGGCACCGACATAATTGAAGGAACTAAAGGAACAATTGAAGGACTTGCTCGAAAAAGGTTTTATCCGGTCGAGTGTGTCGTCTTGGAGCGCACCGGTTCTCTTTGTAAGGAAGAAAGATAGGTCACTGAGAATGTGTATTAACTATCGGCAACTCAACAAGGTCACGATCAAGAATAAGTACCCACTGCCAAGAATATATGACTTGTTTGATTAATTGAGGGTGCTAGGTATTTCTCCAAGATTGATTTAAGATCCGAGTATCACCAATTGAAGATCAAGGAGCATGATATTCCGAAAACATCTTTCAGAACCCGTTATGGGAACTTTGAATTTCTGGTAATGTCTGTTGGGCTAACAAATGTCCCGACAGCTTTCATGGATCTTATGAATCGAGACTTCAAGCCTTTTCTCGACTCCTTTGTGATAGTGTTCATTGATGACATCCTTGTATATTCACGAAGTCAGGATGACCATGCCGATCATCTCAGGGCAGTTTTGCAGACTCTATATCAGCACAAGTTGTATGCGAAGTTTTTGAAGTGTGAATTTTTGCTTGA
Organism: Nicotiana tomentosiformis; assembly: GCF_000390325.3. NCBI lineage: Eukaryota > Viridiplantae > Streptophyta > Magnoliopsida > Solanales > Solanaceae > Nicotiana > Nicotiana tomentosiformis. Next base: position 44,793,285 of record NC_090822.1, read on the forward strand.
ATTTGTCACATTCTTGGGTCATGTCGTCTCCAGAGAAGGAATTAAGTTTAATCCGCACAAGATTGCAGCTGTGAAGAATTGGCCGAGGCCTACAACTCCAATAGAGATTCGTTATTTCTTGGTCTTAGCTGGGTATTACATAAAGTTTGTGGAGGGGTTCTTCACTCTTGCCTCTTCGTTGACTAAATTGACGCGGAAGGCAGTTAAGTTCCAATGGTCAGATGCTTGTGAAAGGAGCTTCCAAGAGTTGGAATAAAGATTAACTAATACACCGGTGTTGACCCTACCAAAGGGTACGGATGGGTTTGTGGTATATTGTGATGCTTCGAGAATTGGACTTGGGTGTGTATTGATGCAACATGGCAAGATGATCACTTATGCCTCTAGGCAACTCAAGAATCATGAGAAGAACTATCTAACACATGACTTAGAGCTTGCGATGGTGGTATTTGCATTGAATATTTGGCGTCATTATTTGTATGGGGTCTATATGGATATATTAAGGACCATAAGAGCCTTCAATATATTTTCAAGCAGAAGGAATTGAATCTGAGGCAGAAAAGATGGCTTGAGTTACTCAAGGACTACAACATCAATATTCTCTATCATCCGGGAAAGGCTAATGTTGTGGCAGATGCTCTTAGCCAGAAATCTATGGGTAGTTTGGCTCACTTGAGGAATATCAAAGGTCGTTGGCCATAGAAGTTCATTGGTTATATAGTTTGGGATTTCGTCTTACGGACTCCAGTGAAGGAGGGATAATTGTGCAAAATAGGGATGAATCATCGCTGGTTGTGGAAGTCAAGGAGTAGTAGTACGACAATCCGTTGTTGGTACAATTGAAGGAGGGGATTCATAAACATAAGACTATAGCTTTTTCTCTTGGCATGAATGATGGTATGCTAAGGTACCAAGGGCGATTATGTATTCCAATGTAGATGGTCTCCGGGAAAGAATCATGACCGAGGCTCACACTTCCAGGTATTTCGTGCACCCAAGCTCTACAAAGATGTACCATGATCTTAAGGAAGTCTACTGGTGGAACGATATGAAGAGGAATGTAGCGTACCGTGGCAAGATGTCCAAATTGTCAACAAGTAAAGGTCGAGCATCAAAGGCCCGGTGGGTTGGCACAGAACATAGAAATTCTGATATGTAAATGGGAGATGATCATTATGGACTTTGTGGTAGGACTACCTCGCACTCCTCGAAAGTTTGACTTGATCTGGGTGATTGTGGACCGACTCACGAAATCAGCGCACTTCTTGCCTGTTAAGGCTACCGACACGATGGAACAGTATGCTCAGTTTTATATCAAGGAAATAGTCAGGTTGCATAGTACTCTAGTTTCCATCATTTCTGATAGGGGGGCACAGTTCACAGCTAATTTTTGGAAGAAATTTCAGCAAGGTTTGGGTACTCAGGTGAATCTTAGTATAACCTTTTTTCACCCGTAGCCTGACGGACAGGCATAGCGGACTATTCAAACACTTGAGGATATGTTGCGCACTTGTATTCTTGACTTCAAAGGTAGCTGGGAGGATCACTTGCCATTCATAGAATTTGCCTACAACAACAATTATCACGCTAGCGTTCAGATGGCACCGTTCGAGGCTTTATATGGTAGGAGATGTAGATCTCTCATTGGATGGTTCGAGATTGGGGAAGCAGAGTTGATAGGACCAGACCTCGTGCATCAGGCTATGGAGAAGGTTAAGATCATTAAGGAGCGGTTAAAAACTGCTTAGAGCCATCATAAGTCCTATTCGGATGTTCATCGTAGGGATTCGGAGTTCAAAGAAGATGATTGGGTATTCCTGAAAGTTTCCCCTATGATGGGTATAATGTGGTTTGGTAAGAAAGGGAAATTGAGTCTGAGGTATGTCGAACCATACAGAATAATTCAGAGGATTGGTCAAGTGTCTTACAAGCTAGAACTATATCCAAAAATATCTTCAGTGCACCCGATGTTTCATGTATCCATGTTTGAAGAAGGTGGTTGGAGATCCGTCGCTTACTGTTCCGGTTGAGACTATAGAGGTTAATGAAGAATTGACTTATGAAGAAATTCCAATTGCCATTCTTGATAGGCAAGTCTGAAAGTTGAGTAATAAAGAGATTGTCTCAATGAAGGAGTTATGGAGAAACCAACAGGTTGAAGAGGCCACCTGGGAGACCGAGGAAGAAATGAAGGAAAAGTACCCTCGTTGTTTTGAATATCTATGTAATCGTTTCTATGAAGCTTTCCCCTATGAATTATCATTATGTACCACTTGTACAGTTTATGCTAAGGGTGTTCCTTTCTGATAATATATAATTTATGGGGCCACGATTGGTGTTAATTTCATGTTATGTTGCATCATTGGAGTGTGTATATGTTGTTAGGATTGGTTTCTGGGATTTTCTGACAGGTGGATAGGTCCAGTTATAAGGGCAACTCTGCCGAAATGTTTGGAAATTTAGGGAGTTAGTCAAACAATTTGAACTGCTAGTGTGTGAGATAGTAGCTGAGTCACATTGGTTTCTAATGACGGATTTTGACCCTCATTTGAGGATGAATGATCTTAAGCGGGGGAGGATGTAAGGCCCCGTAAAAGTTTGACCTAGAACCCGGGGTTTCGTGATGCCAGGGTAGACTTATGTGTTGATAATTGTAGAGATTCTTCATGGCGAGCTTGCTCACCGCGGTACGGACTTTTTGGGTTGAACAGTGCATTGGGGAGTTAAGAAAACATTTTGGCAGAGCAGGGCATTTCTACGTTCCACTATGCGATCGCAGAAATACTCTGCGGGCCGCAAATCGACCGCAGAGTGCAACAAAAAATGGCCAATTTTGGAGGGTCATTTTGCGGTCGCATAATGCTTTCGCGGGCCACACAATCCATTGCAGATTCAACATGAAGATTTCTAGAGGGGAGTTCTGCGACGCATTATGCGACAGCAGAACTGGTCTGCGGACCGCAGACCTAACCTGAACAGTCTAGTTTTTGACATCACTTATGCGGCCCATTTTGCGGACCGCATATCCATTCTGCGATCCACTCTGCAATCATAGAGTTGTGTTCGGAGGGTCCATTTTTTGGTTTTATAACCCGACCCTACTTTGATATATAGACGTTAAGGACCAATTGTTAAGTAAACATCTCATATTTTGAGAGTGAGGAAGTGCTCTAAAGTGAGAGGGGGTTCCTAAACTAATTGTTCATCAATTGTTGCTCAAGGCTTGGAGAATTGACAAGGAAAACTCACTAGGTCTTCATCCTAGAGATAAGATTCTACTCCCTAGCCCTCAATTTCGGGATTTAACTAAAAATAGGTAATGAGAAAAGCAATTTTTGGGTGCGGGAGTTGTTCATTATGCATGCATGTACTATCAAGGTTTGTGGGAATATTATTGAGCGCAATTGGGTAGTGGGATGAAGGAATCCACCATAAGTGGACCTTGAAATATAATGCCCACCCAGTGTTTGATAAAATACTCCAATGAGTTGAAACAATGAATCCTTCCTAATTTCTGTTCAATTTTGTTATATTCCCAAATAGATGGAAATGGCTATGATTTTCGAATTATTGTAGTAATTTAAGGAATCTCAAGGCGATGTATGTTGGCTAAACCTCTCTCTTAGAATTGAATCCCGCGATATTCTTGTAAGTCCCGAGTTGTTCATTACAAATTGATTATTCTGAATAAGCTTGGTATCGAAAGATATATATATATATATATATATATATATATATATATATATATATATATATATATATATGTTCAAAATGTGTTTCAGATATTTTTATCATATTATGTTATTCTTCAGGAGCGTGTTCAAAGTATGAGTTATGTATTAAAATGTTGTGACTTCAAGTTCAAGCCCAAATGAAAGTTATTCTGCCAAATTGTGTAAGAAATCTCAATGTGACTAAGACTCTCATTTGCTCACATGTGTATTTAAAGTTATAATTTGAAAAGCCTTGTTGTTGATGACCCATGATGATATTTGAAAGTGAAACAAGGGAGTATGAAATATGATGTACGACCAACGTGCCAAGAATGATATTGTGTTATGGCCATTGGTACCAATGAAATGAATGATAGGTAAAAGATTATGAAATGAGTGGTAAATCCTTTAAATAATAAATGCTTTGGGAGTATCGTTTAGCCATCGAGGAAGGGTAGGTCGAAATAACCTAACCCCGAAATTACACGTGTCGGTGTAGGAGTGATTGAGGCGTAAATCCCTGTGTTAATGTGATGAGGTTATTTCCCCTTATATAGGATGAGATTGATGTGTTGAGATGTTTCCCCTTAAATGGAATGAGATTATTGCTAGCGAGATGTGATGTAATGTCGATCCATACGGCATTGTGGTAAGATCGGATGTTATGCCGCACACTTGGTGGTATTGTGAGTGGATGTCTCAGGATGACATGACTTAGCCGATCGGGCTGGGATCAGAATCTATGCTAAAAGCACGGTGGTATATCGGTACTAAAGATCTCCCAACTTAAAAAGATTGAAACTTACTTGAAATTTACCTTTCCCCTAACTTGACACCTTGATACTATTTGAGTCTCTTATTAATTTCATATTTCCTTCTCCATTTACTGTTACTCGTTCTATTGAGAGGGTGTTTAGCTTTTACATACCAGTACTATTCCATATGTACTAACGTCCCTTTTACCGTGGGCGTTGCATCTTTAATGGATGCAGATGGTTCCATAGTAGGTGGTATTGATCAATGATAGCAGCACACCCTCTCCTCAGTTGACTTGGTGAGCTCCACTTTATTTCGGGGTCATGTATCTCTGGTCCCTTGTACATAGAATTTTGAGGTATAGTCGGGGTCTTGTTACCTGCACTGTCGTAGCACTCTTTTGTTTCTGTTAGAGGCTCCGTAGACATGGTGTGGGTTGTATCTTGTTTTGGGAAAGCTAAAATTGTTGTAATTGTATCACATGTTCCACCTCAACTACGAACGTATAGTGTACTATTGGAAACTTGTTAATGACGTATCTAATGGAAATGAACTGGTGTTATTCACATTACCTCTTACTGTATAATTAATGAAATGTATTTTCTCTTTATTCAAGAGCGAATTGGGTAGATGGCATTGTGCAGGCTTTGTTCGACCTGGGTATCTCTGTTGAGCGCCGGTCGCGCTCCCTGAGGTCGTGGTGTGAAAAATATGATTTTAGGGCAACTCATGCAAGCATTTCCTTCTCCAAATCATCATTCCAAAACTACATGAGGCCTGATCCTCGTTTAACCCGAGATATGTAAGCAATTCAAAGCCAGAATTTGGCCCTAACTCTCCAAATTCTCCGGAGTCTTCCTTAACTCCTTCCCTAATTATACAACTTATAATCTTCCTTAAATACATATGCCATTCATGCAATGCATGCCTAAAGTCGGGACAAAATAGGTCTCGGTTCGATTTCTTTGCCCGAAAACTCTTATATCGTCTCCGGTGAAAGAGGGGCAACAATTGACGACCAATTTTGACCCTCCTTTTAAAAATTAATTTATTTATACTTACTGATTTCCAATAGATACGTTAAAGATATTTTCTAATTAATAAAACATGTTTTTATAAAATTAAGTAATTAATGGTGTTAATTAGAAATTCTAAAATTATATAATTATAAATATACTACTCTTATTATTTTTGAAACTATTAAAATAACTCTCATATTCATTACATAAGTTTATAATTAATTTAATAAGGTTATTTCTTAATTTTGTTAAAAATAGCCCATTATTTCAAAACAAGCCCGAAATTAGTGTATTAAATATAACGACCTGACCGATCGTTTTGAGCTCTAGCGTGTCACCCGACGGTTTGAGGCCTTGAGTAGCCTCACTTTATGAATTATGACTTGCACGTGTGTCGGAATAGAATTTCGAGAAGTTCGGAGTTGTTTTGGAAGGAAAATTCTCAATTCGGAAGCTTTAAGTTGGAAGAGTTGACTAAGGTTTGACTTTTGAGTAAACAACCTCGGAATTGTGATTTGAAGGATCCAATATGTTCGTATGATGATTTCGTACTTGGCCGCATGTTCGGGTTGAGTATCGGGTAGTCCAGGATCATATCGGCACTTAATATGGAAAGTTGGCATTTTGAAGGTTTTAGACTTTCCTAAGTTTGGTTTGAAATGGAATTTGGTGTTATTGATATATGTTTGGGGTTCCTAGCCTAGGAATAGGTTCGTATCATGATTTGTGACTTGTGCGTAAAGTTTGGCATCATTCCGTGATATTTAAGTATGAATCGGACGCGTTCGTCGAAGTTTGAATGTTTGAAAGTTTGGAATATTTCCTAAGTTTGACCATGGTTTGACTTTAGGTCTATCTGGTTCGGATTTTGGGTTCAGGACTTGGAATAGGTGATTTTCGTCATTTGGAGCTTGCCTGCAAAATTTGGTATCATTCGGAGTTGATTTGATGTGTTCGGGCGATTTGTTGCAATTCTAGAAGTTCTTGAAGTTCATTGTGATTTTTATGCGTTTTGGCATCCGATTCTTGATTCTAGATGTTATTTTGGTGTTTTGATCATGCAAGCAAGTTCGCGTTATGTTTTTAGACTTGTGTGGATGTTTGGTTTCGAGCCCCGAGGGCTCGAATGAGTTTTGGACGCGTTCCAGAGGAGTTGGTAGATGTTCAGGTGGTTTTGGTGCACTGTTCTCGCATTTGCGAGGTTTTTATTGCATTTGTGATAGCCGCATTTGCGAGACCATTCTCTCTTTTGCGAAGATGGGCTGGGGTAGGGGAGTTTGCATTTGCGAACAAACTGTCTCTTTTGCGAAGTCACTAAGCTCGCATTTGCGAGACTTTGGTCGCATCTGCGATGCAGACAGTTTTGGTCGGGCTTCGCATTTGCGATGCCAATTTTGCATTTGTGACCATCACATTTACGAGCCTCTTGTCGCAAATGCGACATCTGAGGCTGTTATTAAGACTTCATTTCTGGAATTAGCCTATTTCTCTCACATTTTCATTTAGTTGGGCGATTTGTTGAGCTCTTGGAGGCAAGATTTCCATCATCTATTGCAAGGTAAGTAATTTTCACATATTTTAAGTTAATTACATGGATTCTATAAGGATTTAACATGGAAATTGTGGAAAATTGTGGGATTTTTGAAGAAAACCCTAGAAATCATATTTTTGGATTTTGACCACGAAATTGGACATGGAATTAGAATAAATTATATATTTGAGTTTGTGGTGTTATGGGTGATGTTTATCTTCGAAAACTTTCGAAATTCGGGCATGTGGGCCCGAGGGTTGACTTTATTTTCGAGCGGAGTTAGGTATTGTTATAAATTGATAAATTAAGAGTATTAGAGTATATCCTTTTTGGTTTGCACGTTGTTTGACCAATTTCAGATCGATGGGCATCGGTTTGAGGTGTTATTGAGGTGTTGGAGCCGGTTATGGAACTTCGGAGCGAGGTAAGTCTCCTGTCTAACCTTGTGGGGGGGGGGGGATTTACCCCGCAGATGTTATTCTTGTTATATGCTACATGTTGTGGGAGTTGCGCACGTATGAGGTGATAAGTGTCCGTGCGTATGCTAGAATTCCTGGTTATTTTCGGGTAGGCTTAGGTTCACGCCATGCTTTAATTGTACTATTTGGGTTATCCTTGCCTGTTTAATTCCTTTATTTTGCGTTACGACCTGAGACTAGGCTTATGTAGAGTGATGGACTCACTATTGTAGAGGTTTGACTAGCTACTTGATTAGCTGCGGAATAGTTGTGCTTTCCCCTGTGAACTTCTCTCGCGTTGTGTGTTTTCATCGAAAAGCTTCTTTAAATTTCATAACTCACACATATATTCGTGAGTGGGGTCAGGGACCCATTAAAGCTTCTTTATTCTAATGGGATCGGGTTGTTCGCCTTGAAAAGATTATGTACCACATTCTTATGGGATCGGGCCGTTCGCCTCGGTAGTATCATATTCTTATGGGATTGGCCCGTTTGCCTCGGCAGTATCATATTATTGTGGGATCGGGCCGCTCGCCTTGGCAGGATCATATTCTTATGGGATCAGGTCGTTCGCCTCGGCAGTATCATGTATATATTCTTATGGGATCGGGCTGTTTTCCTCGGCATTTCTATAAATTACTCTTATGGGATCGGGTCGTTTGCCTCGGCAACTTCATGAAACACTTTTACGGGATCGGGTCGTTCGCCTCGGCAGAATCGTGCATAATTTTTGACAAGAGGCCAGTGTATCCGTGAGTTTTCCTGATTTGAATTTTGATGACCTATCTGGTGGGGACTATTTTATATATATACTCCGGTTGAGGAGGTAAATGATAAATGGAGCTTGAGTTTACTATTCAGAGGAGGATCGTACCACGTACCTATACTTGTTTACACTTTTTATTTGCCATGCCTCATACTTGTTTGCATTCTATGGTACTTGATTTATTGGACCACTAGTAAGTGTCGATGTCGATCCCTCGTCACTACTTCTCCGGGGTTAGGCTAGATACTTACTCGATTCGCATTGATTTACGTACTCATGCTACACTTTTGCACTTATTGTGCATGTATATACAATCCTGGTGGTCTTTTGGCGCAAAGGCGCGGCTATTGCGGGGAATTTACGGTGAGCTGCATCCCATATTACGATCCATAGTATACAGAGTCTCCATCAGAATTATTTATATTTTTCCTGTCTAACTTGTATTCCAGACAGATGTTGTATTGTTATTGTACCTTCTAGTAGATGCTCAGGAACTTGTGACACCGGTTTTTGGGGGTGTTCTAGAATTTGTTTATGGATTCTTTACATTGTTACACTTTTACTCGCTATTTCAATTAAATTGTACATAACTACGATTTATTTTAATGCACTGACCTCTCTAACTAAATATAATTCATGATTTTAAAAATAATAAAAATGAATAGTTAAGTGTTGGCTTGCCTAACGGCGACGTTGGGCGCCATCATGGCCTATAGTGGATTTTGGGTCGTGACAGCTTGGTATCAGAGCGTTAGGTTCACTTAGGTCTCATGAGTCATGAGTAAGTCTAGTAGAGTCTTGCGGATCGGTACGGAGATGTCTATACTTATCTTCGAGAGGTTGTAGGGTTGTTAGGAGCACTTCCCTTCTTGATTCCTCATCGTGCGATTTGATTCCATTGGGGCTTATGCCTTTTTTTCCTTTCTACGGTGTTGGGCGCTTGTTATCAGTTGGGCATCGAGGAGTTGTAAAGGTATCGCAGATGTGGTGCAGGGGTGTTCTATCATTTCAGCCTAGTGTTGATGTTGCCTACGGTCGAGATTTGATATTTTCGAATTTGGTGGAATTCTTGTTAATGTTGTGGTGTCGCCGTCCTTGATTAAATACATTAAGGCTCATCGGCGTGTTGGTCTTCATTTGGTTGACTCTAGACACGGTGTTGTGAGATGGAACCTAAGAGGAATTTATCAGAGAGGGTTGTGCGTTGTGACTTCAAAATCGGACCGGCATTTCCAGTGTTGATGGTTCGAGGGAGATGATATCTGAGGTGGTTTCTATGCTTGGGAATTTTGAATGTGACGAGAATGGATTGATTGGAATGTAGGAAAAAGTGAAGTATTCGATCATGGTCTTGGGTGAGTTACGGCTTCGAGTTTCAAACACATTGTTGGACCTTCGGGTGATGTTAATGGGTGAAGGGATTCTTACGCATGGCGGATCAGTGTGGAACCAGGGAAGTCATTTGATTTCATGATTGATGTAACTATAGCAATGACGTTGGTGGAGGTCAATATGAAATTACACATGTGTAATATCTCCTATAAGCAGGTTAATGGTTGTGTGGTATTGATGAAGTCCCTACGTAGAGTTCTACTTTCTGCCCAACATGAATGAATGTACTGCGAGGTGAACTTGTATGTCACGACCCAAAATCCATTAAAGGTCGTGATGGCGCCGAACACCGCTGTCAGGCAAGCCAAAAATAAATACTTAATTTGGTTCTCATTTGAATATTTTTGAAGTCATATTTTTCTTCAATTAAATAGTAAAAGATGGAATTTACAGTGTAAATAACAATATTCTTAACAATTTCAATACAAATCAACCAATAATCACCCCAAAATCCGGTGTCACAAGTGCATGAGCATCAACTAGGAATGTAAAATAAAATACATCATCTGTTCGGAATACAAATTTGGACAGGAGAAATATAAATACTCTGAAGGATACTTTGCCGGTTGCGGGTCGTAATATGGAATGCAGCTCACGTAAGTCCCTGCATGCATACACGCCTCTGCTCTCACAAGGACAATAGTCGCATATGTACCTGCACAAAAATGCGCAGCAAGTGTAGTATGAGTACGAAATCAACGTGTACCCAGTAAGTATCTAGCCTAACCCCGGAGGAGTAGTGACGACGGGTCGACATCGACACTCACTAGTGGTCCAATAACATCAGGTACAGTAAAGAGGTAAGTAAATATGAGGTAGAGTAAATAAATGAGATAAACAAGTATAAATCACGTGGTACAAATCCCCCCTCTTTATGAGGAACTCAAGCTCTCCAATAGAAATTCCCTCCTTAACCAGAGCATATATAAAGATATTGTCGATCTCATCAGATAGGTTGTCATAACTCAAATCGGGAAAACTCACAGATACACTGGCTTCTTGCCAAATGTTATGCATGATTCCATGAGGATATGATATAGGAAATACCGAGGCGTACGACTCGATCCAACATAAATATTTAAACTATGCACTGCCGAGGGTCGAACGGCACGAACCATAGATGCATCTATTAAACTGCCGAGGCGAACGGCCCGCTCCCAAGAGAGTGTGGTACATAAATTCTACCGAGGCGAATGGCCCGATCCCATTAGAATAAGAATATTTTACGGGTCCTTGACCCCACTCACGAATAAACGTGTGAGTTATAATTTCTTTAACAAAAACCTTTCAATGAAGTATATATATCACGGAAACATGCCGTAAGAGGAGTAAAGTTATTCGGTGACTAATCATGAACTCGTGGAGTCTCTGCAATAGCAAGTCTAGTCTCAAGTAAAAATATAAAACAGAGAAATTTAATAGATGAGAGACTGCTCAAATAGTACAGCTATAGCATGATGTTAATCTAAGCCTACCCGGACAATAACATGAATGTAGCTACGTACGGGCTCTCGTCACCTCGCGCGTACGTAGCCCCCACAACAAGTAGCACACATCAATATAAAACACCTAGGGGTAATTTCCCCCTCAGAGAGTTAGGCAGGAGACTTACCTCGTCTCAAAGCTTGCTTTCCGATCCAAAATTGTGCTTTAACTCCTCAACTTGGTGCCAAATGATCAAAGCTAGTCAAATGTTATATAAAATAGTCAACACATGCTCAAGAGTTCACATCTTAGCTATTAAAGTGATTTTCCAACCCAAATTGGAGAATTCCTAAAATTCACCCCCGGGCATGCCCGGATTCCGAAAATTTTCGAAGATAACCACTACCCATAACATCATGAACTCAAATATATGATTTGTTCTCAATTCCATGCCGTAATTCGTGGTCAAAATCCAAAAATATAAATTTCTAGGTTTTCTACCAAAATCCCAAATTTGTACTAATTTTCCAAGAATTTTCACGTTAAAGTCTATATATAATCCAAGTATTTAACTTGCAATAGGTGGGAATCACTTACCTTAACATAGATGATGAAAATCTCCTCTTCAAAAGCTCCAAAAATCGCCCAACCAAGAGAGAAATGAGTGAAATGGGCTAAATCCCGCTTTTTAAAACATTCTACCCAGCACAGTCTCTTCGCGTTTGCGACCAAAGCCTCGCGTTCGCGAAGGCTAAATGACTCCAGGCCCCCGCTCCCTCTCTCTCTTCTTCGCATTCGCATAGCCTTGGCCACATTTGCGAAGGCCTTCCCAGCTACTGCCTTGCGTTCGCGTCCACTGCCTCGCTTTCGCGAAGGCCAAATCCCAGCAGCCTCAAGGTTCCTCTTTGCGAACGCGGGACTCCCTTCGCGTTCACGAAGAAGGAAACCAGATACCAGCAACAGCAGTTCCAAAACAGCCCAAATCGATCAAAAACCACCCCGAAACACACCCGAGGTCCCCTATAACATAACACGGACCTGCTCAAGGCCTCAAATCACATCAAACATCACCAAATCATGAATCACACCCCAATTCGAGTTTAATGAACTTTAAAACTTCAAACTTCTACAATCGATGCCGAAACCTATCAAATCACGTCCGATTGACCTCAAATTTTGCACATAAGTCACATTTGACATTATGGACCAACTACAACTTCCGGAATTGGAATCCGACCCCAATATCAAAAAGTCCACTCCCGGTCAAACTTTTCAAAAACCTTCAAATTTCCAACTTTCGCCAAATGACCCTGAAATGACCTACGAACCTCCAAATCCAGTTCCGGACGTGCTCCCGATACCAGAATCACCATACAGAGCTATTCCCAGACTCGGAATCCCAAACGGACATCGATAACATTGAAATACACCTCAACCCAATTTTTATGAAATTCTTCCAAAATGCCAACTTCCACAATAGGCACCGAAACGCTCCCGGGTCATCCAAAACCCGATCCAGACATACGCCCAAGTCCAAAATCATCATACGAACCTATTAGAACTTTTAAATCCCGATTCTGAGGTCGTTTACTCAAAAATCATACTTTAGTCAATTCCTCCAACTTAAGGCTTCCGAAATTAGAATTTTCTTTCCAAATCAACTCCGAACTTCTTGAAATTAAATTCCGACTATGCGTACAAGTCATAATACCAAAAGTGAAGCTACTCAAGGCCTCAAACTGTCGAACGACGCACTAAAGCTCAAAACGACCTGCCAGGTCATTACATTCTCTCCCACTTAAATATACGTTCGTCCTCGAACGTGCTAAGAACTGCTCTAGAGTTGTCCGAAATCACTTTTCAACAACTCGTGCACCTATCTGTACCACCACAACCCAGTTGGGCACATTAGCTCAAGTCAATCTGAAGATTCTACCTTTTATCTAGTCAAATAAGCCTTAGAGCCGAATTCCAACATCTGAAATTCTCTATCAGGTCTGTTTCCAACATACGGGCATTGTATCCATCACTACATGATGTACCAACACATGATTGTATACCCTTACTGAATTCTTACCATGCATCATGTAACTCATTTGCCTAAGGCAATCTTTCCAAAGCACAACAGCTAAAATTTCCACTAACCCGAAGTCCGTAGTGTACCTCATGACCAATTAAGCCTTGCTTTAACTCTCACAATACTGCCACGATAGAGAAGATGTGTAGAACTCATAACCACCTGCCAAATCACAATTTATGGAGTCTCTCCTCCCGATAAGAACCATTACCTCATTCTGAACTGAATATCGATATTTAGTCTTTAATGCGCCTCATATAAATCTGATTGTACTGATCCCAGATCCAATAATCTCCACTCACCCAGTACAAGCTGCTCATGCAATAAGCCACCTCATACACTGCCAAAAGTCTCATATGATGCCACAATGTGCCAACAAGCTACAAACTCGGATGTGATACATAAAGAAACAAACTCTGGAAAGATCTACTCAACCCACACAACTAATTTAGACAACCGAAAAGATGTTATGAACCTTCCTCAGGAAATGAGAAGCAAAACACAAAATAATAGATATGGGAAACTGTACTCAATATCACACTGTTGCGGCGTGCAACCCGATCCACACATGATACCATTGCGGCGTGCAATCCGATCCAACCATGGTACCCGTGGCGGCGTGCCACCCGATCCAAACAACATATTCGTGGCGGCATGCCACCCGATCCAACCATATACCCGTGGCGGCATACCACCCGATACACACATAATAATCTAAAGAAAACACACCTCGAGCCGTAACGCTTATACTCATAAAATGCCTGAATATCAACCATAAGCACGCCAAGTGCATAATATAAATCCTGGGGAGACGGGTAGCGTCACGCGCTATAAAACTCGAGCATAACTAAGGTGTGATACATGATCTGCATCTCGAGAGCCATCCTGCTCACATAACACCATAAACTATACGGGATCTCAATACGAATGTGAATAATTAAACCGCCTCATAATCCACATGGCACAATAGAGACTACATTGAAGGGCCGGCAACAGAAATATCATCCAAGGCCTGAAGACCCCTTCGAAAACAATGCTATGCTGAAATGAACACATCCGGCCTGATATATAGCCCACATTCACATTTAGATCCATCCATGGACCTCAAGCCGATTCTGATCGTATCGCACTAGGCTAATAACCCTTCAAGGACCCACAATTACCTATTCATGACACATAAGAACATCCGTCAAATCCGAAATGAACTCATATGGTCCACAGCACAAGGAATAAACTATTGCACTTGCGATATTACCATGACCTCCATATTCGGTCTCAATCTTTAACAATCAAGTGACTAACATGTCACACTTATATGAATCTCCTTGTGGGGCATGCTCCTATGGCCATTCATACCACCAACCGTTGTAATTCTGTAAAGTGAGGTAGCAAGGCCCGCACATCCATACCACCAACCGTTCTAATTCTGTAAAGTGAGTCCAAAATCTACAAGTCAATACACAACGCCTTTTCCATATGACACTGATCTCCGGTGACTCTAAAGATAATACCAGCTTACTCTAAACATCTGAAATATTCCCTGCTCATCCGAGCTCTTGACATTCTTGTCAACATCAACTGCAACCTTGATCCTCAACTTCCAATTTATTCTCAACTTGCCTTAGAAACAATAATAGCTCCATTCATTAAAGTAACAAAACCCATCAACACTCATCCCGAGTGACCCAATCCACGAGACCACACCATCTCAATACCCATGAACCATCTCATATTCTCCTTAAGTGCTCAATAGCATAGGAAACTGGTACACCCATTCTACAAGACCTTCCGTGAATTTGGAGCTACTTATTCCCTTCCTCCAATACTGCACCGCATACCCAATGATAACATAGAACATTCCAAGTCCTTAGGCATTGTACTCAAATTCTTGAACCCACCAGGACCGCTGTCTAAAGTCACCTACTCTGTCTTGGTCTCGAGTATAAGCCAAACTCTAGTGCTCTGCCAGCACGTGAACATCCTATCAAAGAAGCACCCAGCTGAATTCTTTTCCCTTGTACATTACTTCTACTAGAAGCAGAAATTCTGAGTCTTCTCAAAACTGAACATGAACCGATAAGTCCCAAGTATAGCACACATTCCTCCAATCCTTTGCTCAAATTACCACTGATGTTTCTTTCCTTAGTCATAATAACCCACCAATATGCCGATAACCAGAAACCTCACAAGTAGACAACCATGAAATCCAATCGTAGACGGTGGGGCTCTCCCGCTTAGCTTGAAGCTACAATTACATAACCCCGGAACCCACCAATATTCCTCCTTCCTCATAGATATGAGCCTGGACAATCGACCTGCCAAATTTCTCGAAATCCTCCTGTTACACATTTTGTGAACATTTCGAATCACTAGCCACATTCATATATTTGACCTCTTACTAGATAGCTAGTAGAATTCTTCGTAGAAGCTCCTTCAACACCACGAAATCAGTAAACCATCCTGAGCTCGTGCTCATTCACCAGTTGTACAAGTTTGTTCACTCCCCATTGACATCAACTAAAGGTGCAATAATACATTTCAAATCTGAAGTCATGTTGCATCCCTCCTCATATCAAGCAACTCCTTTCTATCGTATCCACCCTTCCTCAGTATAGCAGCCAATATTCCAAATTAGTCAGTAAACCCAGTCATTGTCCATCATAAATTCCAAATCACTCTAAACTTTCCCCAAGGCGTGTAGATATCTTACCACAGAACCCATATGATACTCTGCCACTCTCCCACTTTGGTCAAACCCCCTCATTTAGGCAACTACTCGACTTTCGCTTCTCACACTTGGCCTTCTAGAAATTTAGCCACCACAAGACACCTTCCACATGTCCTTCCTCATCCTCCGCTGCCCAGGTGTTGCCCTAAATCAAAAATCTGTCTCCGTAGCACTTGAACCAATAGATCTCTACCAACTTTAAAGCCTCTATGAAGATCATCCTTCTCGAACCATCAACACTAGGAACACCGATTCGATCCTGAACCACTGCACACTGCGATCTCTGACAGCCGCTTCCCCGGCACTATTCCATAATACCCTGCCCCAAAGGCGGATTGAAGAAGACCATAAACCCGGAGAACTTAACACATTCAATCAAGAACGATGATACCACATCACAGATGAAAATTCCACCATGCTCAAAATACCAAGCCTCGTTACTCCATCAACCCAAACACTCATAGTCTGATTGCTTTCCTCCGTTGGAAATAAAATACTGAGCCTCTGAATCATGCATTGAGAAAAAACTCCTTTCGAATCATTCACTGCCCCGAAACATAGTCAAGTATCCTACCATTACATCATCACTATGCGATAGTAACACACGAATCATCATAACAATATGTGCCAAATCTCAAACGATGGGCAATACTGAAACTGAACTGAAATGACAGAACAGCCTTTCGCAAGGCGACGACAATAACTCAATCAAATACGCAGGGAGAAACATCCTACACCACATCTGATACCATGTTGTCATGACCTAAGTGAACCTAGTGCTCTGATACCATGTTGTCATGACCCAAAATACATTAAAGGTCATGATGGCGCCGGACACCACTGTCAGGAAAGCCAAAAATAAATACTTAATTTGGTTCTCATTTTAATATTTTTGAAGTCTTATATTCTTTTAATTAAATAGTAAAAGATGGAATTTACAGTGTAAATATAATATTCTTAACAATTTCAATACAGACCAACCCATAATCACCCCAAAACCTAGTGTCACAAGTGCATGAGCATCAACTAGGAATATAAAATAAATTACAGCATTTGTCCGGAATACAAATTTGGGCAGGAGAAATATAAATGCTCTAAAGGAGACTCTGCCGGCTGTGGGTCATAATATGGAATGCAGCTCACGTAAGTCCGTGCATGCATACACGCCTCTACTCTCACAAGGCCACTAGTAACATATGTACCTGCACAAACATGTGCAGCAAGTGTAGTATGAGTATCAAATCAACATGTACTCAGTAAGTATCTAGCCTAACCCCGGAGGAGTAGTAATGAGGGGTCGACATCGACACTCACTAGTGGTCCAATAACATCAGGTACAGTAAAGAGGTAAGTAAATATGAGGTAGAGTAAATAAATGAGATAAACAAGTATAAATTGCGTGGTACAAATCACCCCTCTTTATGAGGAACTCAAGCTCTCCACTAGAAATTCCCTCCTTAACCGGAGCATATATATAGATATTGTGGATCTCATCAGATAGGTTGTCATAACTCAAATCGGGAAAACTCACACATACACTGGCTTCTTGCCAAATGTTATGCATGATTCCATGAGGAAATGATATAGGAAATGCTGAGGCGTACGGACCGATCCAACACAAATATTTAAACGGTGCACTGCCGAGGGTCAAACAACACGAACCATGGATGTATCTATTAAACTGCCAAGGTGAACGGCGCCCTCCCATGAGAGTGTGGTACATAAATCCTGCCGAGGCGAACAACCCGATCCCATTAGAATAAGAAGCTTTGACGGGTCCTTGACCTCACTCACGAATAAACGTGTGAGTTGTAATTTCTTTAACAAAAATCTTTCAATGAAGTATATATATCACGGAAACATGCCGTAAGAGGAGTAAAGTTATTCAGTGATTAATCATGAACTCGTGGAGTCTCTACAATAGAAAGTCTAGTCTCAAGTAGAAATGTAAAACAGTGGAATTTAATAAGCGAGAGACTGCTCAAATAATACAGCTATAACATGATGTTAACCTAAGCGTACCCGGACAATAACATGAATGTATCTATGTAACGGCTCTCATCACCTCGCGCGTACGTAGCCCCCACAACAAGTAGCACACATCAATTTACAACACCTAGGGGTAATTTCCCCCTCACAAAGTTAGACAGGAGACTTACCTCGTCTCAAAGCTTACTTTCCGATCCAAAATTGTGCTTTAACTCCTCAACTCGGTGCCAAACGATCGAAGCTAGTCAAATGTTATATAAAATAGTCAACACATGCTCAAGAGAGAATTCCTAAAATTCACCCCTAGGCCCACGTGACCGGATTCCGGAAATATTCAAAGATAACCACTATCCATAACATCATGAACTCAAATATATGATTTGTTCTCAATTCCATGCCCTAATTCGTGGTCAAAATCCAAAAATATAAATTTCTAGGGTTTCTACCAAAATCCAAAATTTTCACTAATTTTCCATGAATTTCCATGATACAATCTATATATAATCCATGTATTTAACTTGCAATAGGTGGGAATCACTTACCTTGACATAGATGATGAAAATCTCCTCTTCAAAAGCTCCAAAAATCGCCCAACCAAGAGAGAAATGAGTGAAATGGGCTAAATCCCGCTTTTTAAAACATTTTGCCCAGCACAGTTGCCCCTTATTCTCATTCGCGACCAAAGCCTCGCATTCGCGATGCCTTCAGGCCCTACTGCTTCGCGTTCGCGAAGGCTAAATGACTACAAGCCCCCGCTCCCTCTCTCTTCTTTGCGTTCACGTAGCCTTGGTCGTGTTCGCGAAGGCCTTCCTAGATACTGCCTCGCGTTTGCGTCCACTGCCTCTTATTCACGTAGGCCAAATCCCTGTAGCCTCAAGGTTCCTCTTCGCAAACGCAGGACTCCCTTCGCGTTCGCGAAGAAAGAAACCAGATACCAGTAACAGCAGTTCCAAAACAGCCCAAATCGATCCAAAACGACCCTGAAACACACCCAAGGTCCCCGGGACCCCGTCCAATCACACCAACTAGTCCAATAACATAACACATACCTGCTCAAGGCCTCAAATCACATCAAACATCACCAAATCATGAATCGCATCCCAATTCATGCTTAATGAACTTTGAAACTTCAAACTTCTACAATCGATGTCGAAACCTATCAAATCACGTCCGATTGACCTCAAATTTTGCACATAAGTCACATTTGATATTACAGACCTACTCCAACTTCCGGAATTGGAATCCAACCCCGATATCAAAAAGTCCACTTCCGGTCAAATTTCTAACTTTTGCGAAATGACCCCGAAATGACCTACAGACCTCTAAATCCACTTCCAGACGCGTTCCCAATACCAGAATCACCATACGGAGCTATTCCTAGAATTGGAATCCCAACTAGACATCGATAACATTGAAATACACCACAACCCAATTTTTATGAAATTCTTCCAAAATGCCAACTTCCACAATAGGCGTTGAAACACTCCCGGGTCATCCAAAACCCGATTTGGACATACGCCCAAGTCCAAAATCATCATACAAACCTGTTGGAACTTTCAAATCCCGATTCTGAGGTCGTTTACTCAAAAATCACACTTTAGTCAATTCCTCCATCTTAAGGCTTCCGAAATTAGAATTTACTTTCCAAATCAACTCTGAACTTCCCGAAATTAAATTCTGACCATGCGTACAAGTCATAATACCTGAAGTGAAGCTACTCAAGGCCTCAAACCGCCAAACGATGCGCTAAAGCACAAAATAACCGGTCCGGTCGTTACATTGTATCGCTTTAAGAAGATGGTACGAAGGTTAGGAGGTCGAGTGTACAATTGTGGCGGATAATTGGGAATGTGTTATGATTATTCCAACAAGAAGTTATGAGAATTTTTGCTGAGCAACGGTGTGGGAGCATGGTAACTTGGAAGAAGAGGTCGTGTGGGGTCTAGATCTACGTGGTTATAGCATAAAACTAAGTAGGGGAGCCCACCATCTATAAGTGAGTCATGTGGTCATATGCCTATGTAATTCAGGTTATCGGTGCATTGGTGTATTATTTATGACCAAAAGGATGAGGAATTTTGGACAAGGAAGTTTGACGTATATGTGTTACATTTCACCTTATTGATTCATGTGCAGGTGCTGGGGATGACTCAGAAATTATGCTTCTATGGATGTGATGGGCAAAGAAAAAGGATTCATCCCATGTTCTAACGGAGCACTAGTTATTTGGTTAAATAGTCGAGATTGGATTAGAGCGGGCGACTCTCAATAATGGTACTAATGGATTCAAGATATAAGGTGTGGTGATTAAGGATTTTCAGGTTTGTTATGTGGCTGAAGACTGGGTTTTGCAGCAAAGTGTGAAAGGTACTTGGAGTATTCTATGTTATCATCAGGCCTACGGTGCAGTGTTAGAGAAGTGTGAGAAACAACTTCAGATTCGCAGAAGATCTAATTAGTGCAGGTGCATCAGTTGGAGATACTATGAAGTGCACGAGGAGGGTATGAAATAGCTTATGGGTATTGAAACAACGAGGTCTCGTGATTTTTGTCACTGGATGAGTGTTGATTGAGAACTGTTATATGATTGAATAGAGGTATTGATTCTGAAGGCAAGTCAAGGAGAAATCGAAAGAAAGTGAGTCAGCCTAGTAGTGGTTTGGATCGGCATGGTTAAAGAAATGGTCGGTTTCTTCGGTATAGTAAGACTATACAGGTGATTTGTGGTTGTACATGTGGGATTGACAACCTCCGTGATTTGATTGATTTGGAGGTATTTGATTCTGATGGTTCTGTTATGTGTAAATGGATTCCGGAAGAGTTATGGCAGTTTAGATTACAACGTAAGGTTTGATTTTCTGCGATTATGGGAATTTGGTTGCCTGTTGCCAATGTATTTCTCAAATAAGTGGAGTGAAAGGGGGTTCTAGCCGATGAAGTGTTTATTCTACTTGTGGTTCAGGGGATTTTGATGAAATTCTTTGACCCTCGCATAGTGGCATGATGGGTGCAGTGAACGATATGGAGATTAGAAGTTGAGGATCAAGGTTGTAGTTCGATTTTGATAAGAATGTCACGAGCTCGGAGGAGCGGGGGAAGGTTTAAGATGTTCAGAGTATGCTAGGATCATTTCGGGGAAGTCTGAGGATGGTCTGTTTTGTGGAAGAAGTGTTGGGTATTGAAATGCGGATGCTTGTCTAGCACTATGGAAATAGCATGGTTAATGGCCATTAATGTTCAAATTTTACTACCTGGTGTGGAAGGTCATAGGAGTGTATCCCACGGGAAGATCGTATAAGTGTGATATGTTAGTCATTTGATTGTTAGAGATTGAAATCAGGTAAGGAGATTTTGGTGTTGTCGCCAACAGGGGAGGTTATGACTGAGAGGTGCTCTATTCCTTTAGTTGTGGTCCTATGTAGCTTGTCGTTATTGAACCTTAGCCGTGCTTGCGTTTTTGTAGCGCATGTTGCTATCCGTCTCCCCAGGGTTGTATTTATTCACTTGGGGTGCTTGTGGTCGATATTTGGGCATTTCGTAATTATGAGCATTATGGCTCAATGGGTATTTCCTTATTGATTGTTATGTTTGGATCGGGTGGCACGCCACCACGGGTATGCTATTTGGATCGGTTTGCACGCCGCAATGGTATCATGTGTGGATCGGGTTGCACGCCGCAACAGTGAGATGTTGAGTACAGTTCCCTATACTTGTTTTTGTATGTCTTATTTCTCATCTCCTAGAAAGGTTCATAGCATTTATTGACCGTTTTATTCATTACGCGGGCTGGGTAGTTCCTTGCCAGAGTTTGTTCTTCCTTAGTGTTTGAGGTGGCTTAATGCCAAAGCAACTTGTACTGGGTGAGACGAGACTATTCGACCTAAAATCAATGCAATCGGATTTATGTAAAGTATACTAAAGAGAAGATGTTACTATTTAGTTTAGAATGGGCTAATGGTTCTTGTCAAACGGGGAAACTCCATGAGATATTGATTTGACGGGTGGTTATGAACTCCACCACATTTCTTTAATAGTTTCAGTATTGTGAGGGTTGAGACTGGGCTTATGTGCGTTATGATATATACTACGGGTATCTAGTTCGTGAATTTGCAGCTATTGTAGTCGGAGGATGTTATTAAGAACATATGAAATGTGTGGTACATTGTGTGATCTCAGTATGAGTGCATACTCATATTTGGTACAGTGGGTGGTGATTGTTACGGTGTTCTTATGTTGGAATCAGACCCGGTAGAGAATTCTGAATGTTGGAATTTGGTCCTAAGGCTTGTTGGCTAAAGTAAAAGGGAGGATCTTCTGTTTGGCTCGAGCTAATGGGCTCAAGGGGGTTGTGGTGGCACGGATAGGTGCACGAGGTGTTAAATAGTGATTTTTTTTCATGTCCGGAATAGTTCTTGGCGCATTCGAGGATGAATGTATGTTTAAGTAGGGGAGAATGTAACGACCCGATCGATCGTTTCAAGCTCTAGCACGTCACCTGGCTATTTGAGGCCTTGAGTAGCCTCACTTTATGTATTATGACTTGTACGTGTGGTCGGAATTAAATTTTGGGAAGTTCGGAGTTGTTTCGGAAGAAAACTTCTCAATTTAGAAACTTTAAGTTGGAAGAGTTGACTAAGGTTTGACTTTTGAGTAAACGACCTCTGAATCTGGATTTAAAGGCTCCAATATATTCGTATGATGATTTCGGACTTGGGCGTATGTTCGTGTTGAGTATCAGGTTGCCCGGGAGTATTTCGGCACTTAATATGGAAAGTTGGCATTTTGAAGGTTTCAGAATTTCCTAAGTTTGGTTTAAAATGGACTTTGGTGTTATCGATGTCCGTTTGGGGTTCTGAGCCTTAAAATAGGTTCATATCGTGATTTGTGACTTGTGCGTAAAGTGTGCCATCATTCCGGGGTGTTTAATTATGAATCAGACGCGTTCGTCGAAGTTTGAATGTTTGAAAGTTTGGAATTTTTCATAAGTTTGACCATGATTTGACTTTAAGGCTATCGGGTTCAGATTTTGGGTTCGGGACTTGGAATACGTCTGTTTCATCATTTGGAACTTGCCTGCAAAATTTGGTGTCATTCAAAGTTGATTTGATGTGGTTCGGACGATTGGTTGCAATTCTAGAAGTTCTTGAAGTTCATTGTGATTTTTATGCGTTTTGGCATCCGATTCGTGATTCTAGAGGTTATTTTGGTGTTTTGATCATGCGATCAAGTTCGCGTTATATTTTTAGATTTGTGTGGATGTTTGGTTTGGAGCCCCGAGGGCTCGAATGAATTTTGGACGCGTTCCAGAGGAGTTGGTAGAGGTTCAGCTGGTTTTGGTGCACTGTTCTCGCATTTGCAATAGCCGCATTTGCGAGATCATTCTTGCTTTTGCGATGATGGGCTGTGGTAGGGGAGTTTGTATTTGCGAATAAATTGTCGCTTTTGCGAACTCACTGAGCTCGCATTTGCAAGACTTTGGTTGCATTTGCAATGCAGACAGTGTTGGTCGGGCTTCGCATTTGCGACGCCAATTTCGCATTTGCAACCATCACATTTGCGAGCCTCTTGTCACAAATCTGACATCTGAGGCTGTTATTAAGACTTCATTTTGAGACTTAGCCCATTTTTCTCACATTTTCTATGAGTGGCAAATGGTCATCCCAGCTACCCTTGAAATCAAGAACGCAAGCGCGCATCACATCCTTAAGCATATGAATAGTCTATTCTGCCTGCCCGTTAGTCTGTGGGTGAAAGGTTGTATTAAGATTCACCTGAGTACCCAAACCTTGCTGAAATATCTTCCAAAAATTAGCCATGAATTGAGCCAATTGATCAGAAATGATAGAAACTGGAGTGCCATGCAACGTGACTATTTCCTTGATATATAACTGAGCATATTATTCCGCTGTGTCGGTAGATTTAACTGGCAAGAAGTGTGCTGATTTCGTGAGTCGATCCACAATCACCCAAATTGAGTCAAACTTGCGCGGAGTGCGTGGTAGTCCTACCACAAAGTCCATATTAATCAATTCCCACTTCCACATCAGAATTTCTATATTTTGAGCCAACCCACCAGGCCGTTGGTGTTCGGCCTTTACTTGCTAACAATTCGGACACCTCGCCACAAAGTCTGCCACGTTCCTCTTCATATCATTCCACCAATAGACTTCCTTGAGATCATGATACATCTTTGTAGAGCCCGGGTGCACGGAATACCTAGAACTGTGAGCCTCGGTCATGATTCTTTCCCGGAAACCATCTACATTTGGAACACATAACGGCCCTTGGTACCTTAGTGTACCATTATCCATGCCGAGAGAAAAAGCCATAGTCTTATGTTTATGAATCCCCTCCTTCAATTGTACCAACAATGGATTATTGTATTGCTTCTTTTTAACTTCCACAACAAGCAATGACTCAGCCCTATTTTGCATAATTACCCCTCCTTCACTAGAGTCTGCAAGATGAACTCCCAAACTAGCCAACCGATGAACCGCCTTGGCCAACTGCCTTTGATATGCCTCCAAATGAGCCAAACTACCCATAGATTTCTGGCTAAGAGCATCTGCCACAACATTGGCCTTTCCCGGGTGATACATGATATCAATGTCGTAATCTTTGAGTAACTCAAGCCATCTTCTCTGCCTCAGATTCTGCTCCTTCTGTTTGAAAATATATTGAAGGCTCTAATGATCCGTGAATATATCCACATAGACCCTATAAAGGTAATGATGCCAAATCTTCAATGCAAATACCACCGCAGCAAGTTCTAAGTCATGTGTTGGATAGTTCTTTTCATGATTCTTGAGTTGCCTAGAAGCATAAGCTATAACCTTTCCATGTTGCATTAATACACACCCAAGTCCAATTCTCGAAGCATCACAATATACTACAAACCCATTTGTACCCTCTGGTAGGGTCA
The DNA here is from genome assembly GCF_000390325.3 of Nicotiana tomentosiformis. NCBI lineage: Eukaryota > Viridiplantae > Streptophyta > Magnoliopsida > Solanales > Solanaceae > Nicotiana > Nicotiana tomentosiformis. Next base: position 44,818,061 of record NC_090822.1, read on the forward strand.
ACACTGGTGCCGTAGTCAATCTCAATTTCAACTCCTGAAAGCTCCTTTCACAAGCATCTGACCATTGGAACCTAACCACCTTCTATGTCAATTTAGTCAACGGAGAGGCAAGAGTAGAGAACCGTTCCACAAACTTTCTGTAATACCCAATTAAGCCTAAGAAACTGCGAATCTCTGTTGGAGTTGTAGGCCTCAGCCAATTATTCACAACTACAATTTTCTGAGGATCAACCTTAATTCCTTAACTAGAGACGATATGACCCAAGGATGTGATAGATTCAAGCCAAAATTCACATTTTGAAAACTTTGCATATAACTTGTGCTGATATAGGGTTTGCAGAACTACCCTGAGATGATCGGCATGGTCCTCTCAATTGCGTGAATATACACGGATATCATCAATAAATACTATCACAAAAGTATCGAGGAACGGCTTGAAAACTTAGTTCATAAGAATCCATGAATGCCGCCGGGGTATTCGTTAGCCCAAAAGACATCACCAGAAATTCAAAATGCCCGTACCGGGTCAGAAAAGCTATTTTCGGAATATCCTGCTCCCTGATCTTTAATTGGTGATACCCGGATCTTAAATCAATTTTTGAAAAGTACTTGGAACCTTGCAATTGATCAAACAAATCATCTATTCTTGGCAGTGGACACTTATTCTTGATTGTGACCTTGTTAAGCTGCCAATAGTCAATACACATTCTTAGTGACCCATCTTTCTTCCTTACAAAAAGAATCGGTGCGCCCCAAGGTGACACACTCGGCCGGATGAAACCCTTTTCTAACAAGTCCTTCAGTTTCTCCTTTAGTTCCTTCAATGTTGCTGGTGCCATTCTGTAGGGTGGAATAGATATAGGATACGTATCTGGCAGCACATCAATCCCAAAATCAATCTCCCTATCTGGTGGGATCGAGCTCATTCGGAAAGACTCCCGGAAATTCATTCACAACAGGCACAGACTCAAGTGTAGGCGCCTCAACATCGATGTCTGTAATCCGGACCAAATGATAAATACACCCCTTGTTGATCATCTTCGTGGCCTTAAAGTAAGAAATAAACCTACCCTTCGGCACCACATCATCCCCCTTCCACACAATAACTGGTTCATTTGGAAATTCGAACCTAACGGTCCTGGTTCGGCAGTCAAGCTTGGCAAAACATGAATAAATCCAGTCTATCCCCATTATTACATCAAAATCGACCATCCCTAATTCAATGATATCGGCCATGATGTCCCATTCACTCAACATGACAACACAATCCCTATAAACCCGCGCGGCCAAAATAGACTCACCAACCGGAGTAGATACTAAAAATGGCTCATGAAGCTATTCCGGTTCTATCCCAAATTCCATAGCAACATAAGGAGTGATATATGACAAAGTGGAACCGAGATCAATAAAAGCATATACATCATAGGATTGGACAGTCAATATACCTGTGACAACATCTGGAGAAGCCTCTGAATCCCGACGCCTCCGCATAACATATAATCTGCTGGGTCCTCCCGAATTCTGTGCACCTCCCCTAGCTGCACCATGCCCTGCGGGTGATGGGGTGCCTCGAGGTGGAGGTGTTTTGGATGTGGTAGCTGCAGAACTAGCTTGCTGCGCCGCACCTCTGCCCATGATCCGACGGGACGAGCGGAAATCCCTATGTAGCATATAAGTAGGTCCATAAAGCAGACCCCATAGTGCATCCTCCCACACTTAGGTCATGGGGGCCTCCGCTGCTGCTGGAACCTCCCTCCGGATCGACCCTGCTTGTGGGGTCCCCTGTTGCCCTAACTGGACCTGAACCGACTCCACTGTTACTGACGGCCCTGATGGCTGTTCATTCATCGAAGACTGGGTGAAGGACTGAGATGGCCCTGATGACCCTCCTCTTAATGCTGGCCTACCATTTCAACCACCAGAAGAACCACCAAAGTTGCTCGCAGACCGGGCCTTGCTGCTACCTTCATGCTCCATTCTATTTTTTAGTTTATAGTTCTCTGTAGCTTGAGAAAACGCCACTATCTTACCTTATATCAGAATTCAAGGCAGTTGTAGTGGCCTCATTAATAACCAAGGGGATAAGGCCCTGTACAAACCGGTGCACCCTGGCCTCAATAGTGGGCAACATATGAATAGCATACTTGGACAGGCGCGCAAACTCCATGTGGTAATCCCACACACACATGTTACCCTGCTTCAGGCTCTCAAACTCAGTGGCACGGGCCGCCTTGGTCTCTGCAGGCAAGAAGTGATCCATAAAGGCATCTGTGAACTCACCCCACCTCGCCGGAGGGATCCCCTCCTCACGGGACTCCTCCCACAACTCAAACCATGAATAGGCCACCTCTTTCAGATGGTAGGAGGCCAACTCCACTCCCTCCATCTCAGTAGCATGCATAACCTGTAGAGTCTTGTGCATCTCATCAATGAAGTCCTAGGGGTCCTCCTGGAGAGACCTGTGAACACTGGAGGATCTAACTGAAGGAACTTGTTCTCCCTAGAACTAGCATATTCCTTTGGATGGCCTGAAGAAGTAGGCCCAACACTTGCTCTCTGGGCTTGAGAAGCCACTATCTATGCCAACATCTGTATGGATCCCCTAAGATCCCCATCGGAAATACCGGGATCGAAAACTAGGGCTGGAGGTGGAACCGAAATATCAGTTAGGGGACTCGTTGCACCCTCATCGGGTGTAGGAACTGGTGCAGCCCGAGCAAGAATAGTAGAATCAGACGGTGTAGTAATTGAGGGAATATCCTCACCCCTCGGGTGTTCACCCGCATCATCAATTATAGAAGCAACCGCCACTCCTAGGGTAACATTGGCTCTTTGGCTAGTTCTTGCCTTCTTCTTAGGTGCCATGTGCTGAAAATTAGAGCAATGCACGAATTAAAGGGGGAACAATCTTACAATTAGCTTTATCGCACGATCAAGATCATCAAAGAAGGGTATTATTCCTAAATGTCCAAATAGCCTCCAACTTATAGATGTGGTCGACAACACACCGATAAGAAGGACTCTACTAGACCAGGCTCCGAGACGTCCTAGGACACTTTAAAACCTTAGGCTCTTATACCAAGTTTGTCACGCCCCAAAATCAGGGAGCGCGACCGGCGCTCAACCGAGTGAACCCGGTCAAGCAAGCATGTTGAATACTTTCTACACAACTCACCCATGATTTAAAGAGTATACATAACTTTGTTAATTAACCAACAAGGAGATCATGTAGACAATACCAAATTCATTACCATTAATTACTTCATTTAATAAGTCTCAAAACACACACACACCTCCATGGTTCAAAGTGGAACAAGTGATTCAATCACAACACAACTTGTTTAACATTCCCAACACCCATATACAACCCACACTATATCTACAGAGCCTCTAAAGATACCAAAGAGTACAATGATAGTGCCGGCAACAAGGCTCCGGCTATAACTCAAAGCATAGTAATACACACGAAACAAAGATACACAACCCAAGAATGAGATAGGGCTCACCACGTCAGCTGTTAAGAATGAGTACCACTATCACTGGTCAATATCCTCCGCAGTAGAACCACCTGCATCTATTAAAGATGCAGCGCCCCCGGCAAAAGAGACGTTAGTACATGTTGAATAGTAGTAGTATGAAGACCAATCACCAAATCAAGCACTTGGAAATACAACATGAATATGATGAATCAGGGTGACAATGGAATATCATAGATAGAAGTTTAAGCCAAAGCAAATTTATCAAGAGCTTTATATATCATATATAAATTGTAAGACGAGATCCTTTGTAACCACCTTTACACAAAGTGGCCCCGCCGCCTCACCCCAATGTGTGCGGGTGGAGGTGCAAGCACAATACCACAACTCTACTCAAGCGGCCCCGCTGCCTCACCCCAATGTATACGGGTGGAGGTGTAACCACATAACCAAAACCTACACAAAGCGGCCATACCGCCTCACCCCCAATATATAAGCGGGTGAAGGTGCAACAACAATACCAAAAATTCTACACAAAGCGGCCATGCAGCCTCACCCCAATGTATATACGGGTGGTGGTGTAACAACAATACCAACATCCTACACAAAGCGGCCATGCCGCCTCACCCCAATTTATATGTGGGTGGAGGTGTAATCCCAAGCACAATCTCTACACAATTTGGCATAATAACTTTTATATGAAATATGTCATTGGAGTCATAACATGTAGATACAAAATCCATAGGTTAGTACACACCTCAATTAATAGTACAACATAATAAGAGCACTTGAAACACGAATCGAACATATATCTGTCACAAGCTTATTCGGAATAATCGATTTATGATAAACATCTTGGAACTTACAAGGGTGATGTGGGGTTCAATTCTTAAAGAAGAATTTAGCCAACATACCTCAATCGAGCTTCCTTAACTCTAAAATGTTCCAGAATTCTTAGCAACTTCAATCTATTTTAGAAATATAACAAATTGAACCAATATTAGGGAGATGATCATGGTTCTAGCTCATTTGAGCATTTTAACAAACACTAGGTGTGCATTAAGGTTGCAAGGTCCTTTCATGCAGGATTCCATCATCCCACAACCCATTCTTTACCATTTTTAGCTCGAGAATCTTTCTACACTCCTTGATAATACATGCATGCAAAATAGCCAACTTACATACCCAAGAATTATCTTACTAATTACCCATTTCTAGTTAAATTTCGAAATTGAAGGATTGGGGAAAGATATTCTTACCTCTTTGAAGCCCTAGCAACCCTTTGATGAAATTTCAAGGTTTGTTTCAAGGTAGGGTAGTGAAATCCGTAGTCCTCCCTTTCCTCTCTCTAGAATCACCCTTCCCTCTCTCTAAAACACAAAAAATCCCCCAAAAACGAACCCTTAGGCTAGATAAATGAAATGGGATCGGGTTATAAAAACGCAGAAATTGCACAGCCGCGCCGCATGGGGAGCCGCAGGGCGAAGCACGGCATTGACAAATGTGCCCAGAAATGATTTTGCAAAGTGTTCTGGAAATCCCCACAGGCGCGCCGCATGGGGCACCGCATGGTTTGAAGGAGTGTCCAAATGACGAACGGTTTGAAGCATTAGAAACTAAACTCCAAGATATTTCATTTGATTGGTTGTTCATCATATAACTCCTTATATATATGTAGATAGGCTCATCCAAAATTTTGTCTTATGCGTACTCATTTGTAACTTTAGTCTATCAAGTAATTCCTAACTTGACTTAGACTTAGGGCTCTTCTTAGATCCCACACCACTTATAATATGTCTCATACACTTATTATCATATCCAATTGATATCCATCATACTAATAGTCCTCGTCTTCACATAAAATAATATAATTAGTGCACATCAACTTTCTTAATAGCGCTTAAGTACTTCGAAATTTTTTAGGGTGTTACAGAGGGAGTGCCATAGAGTGAGAAGGGAAGTTCCTAAGCTCATCATTCATCAATTATTGCTCAAAAATGAAGAATTTACAAGAAGATTTCACTAGGTCTTCATCCTAGAGGTAAGGTTCTACTCCATAGCCCTCAATTTCATGATTTTAACTGCAAATTGGTAATAAGCCAAGAAATTCTTAGGTGTGGGGGTTGTTTATTTTACATGCATTTACCATCAAGGGTAGTGGGAAGATTGTTGAGCTCTTTTGGGTAAACTTTGGGTAGTGGGATGAAAGAATCCACCATAGGAGGACCTTGAAACCGTAATGCACACCTAGTGTTTGATAAAATGCTCAAGTGAGCTTGAACTATGAACTCCTTCCTAATTTGTGTTCAATTTCGTTATATCTCTAAATAGATCGAAGTGGCTAAGATTTTCGTAACAGTGTAGTAATTTAAAAAGCTTGAGGCAAGGTATGTTAGCTAAACTCTTCTCTTAGAATTGAACCCCTTAATATCCTTGTTAGTCCTATGTTGCTCATTATAAATTGATTATTTCGAATAAGCCTTGTGTCGAAAGATATATGCGTTCAATTATATTCCAAATGTTCTTGTCATGTTGAGTTACTACTTGAGAAGGTGATTAAGCATGGGCTGCGTGTTAATATGTTATGATTTGAAAATGTGAGTCTAATAAAAACTAGCATGTCAAATTGTGTAAGAAATCACATGTGCCTAAGACCATTTATTTGGTTAGATGTTCCAATGTGTATTTAAAGTCTTGAATATAAATGTTTGTTGTTGACGATTCGTGATGATGTTTGAAAGTTAAGCAGTGAATATAGAATATGAAATACGGCCAACATGCCAACAATGACTTTATATTTGGGGCCATTAGTGGCAGTAAAACAAAGAATCATGTAAAAGAATATAAAATGAGTGGTAAATCCTTTTAATAATTAATACCTTGGGAGTATCGTTTATCCACCGAGGAAGGTAGTTCGGAACAACCTAACACCGAAACTACACGTGCCGGTGTAGGAGTGATTGAGGGCTAAATCCCCATATTAATATGATGAGACTATTTCCCCTTATATAGGATGAGATTGGTGTGTTGAGATGTTTCCCCTTAAATGGGATGATATTATTGCTAGTGAGATGTGATGTGATGTTGACCCACACGGCATTGTGGTGAGACGGCTTAGCTGGTCGGGTTGAGATCGAACGCCATGCTGCTCACATGGTGGTATTGTGAGTGTATGTCTTGGGGCGAGACGGCTTAGCCGGTCGGGCTGAGATCGGACTCCGTGCTAAAACACGGTGGTATATCTGTGCTAAAGATCTCCCAACTTAAATTACTGAAACTTACTGGAAATTTACCTTTCCCTTAACTTGACACCTTGTTACTATCTAAGTCTCTTATTAATTTTATGTTTTATTTTCCATTTACTGTTGCTCGTTCTATTGAGAGGGTGTTTAGTTTTACATACTAGTACTATTCCATATGTACTAACGTCCCTTTTGCCGGGGGCGATGCATCTTTAATGGATGCAGGTGGTTCCATAGCAGGTGGTATTGATCAGTGATAGTAGCACACCCTCTCCTCAGCTGACTTGGTAAGCCCCACTTCATTCCGGGGTCCTATATCTTTTATCCTTTGTACATAGCGTTTTGAGGTATAGACGTGGCCTTGTTGCCGGCATTGTCATAGTACTCTTTTATTCCTATTAGAGGCTCCGTAGACATAATGTGGGTTGTATCTATTTTTGGGAAGGTTAAACTAAAAATGTGGTAATCATATCATTTGTTCCACTTTAACTATGATTGTACAATCTACTATTTTGGGGACTTGTTAATGACGAATCTAATGGAAATGAACTGGTGTTATTCACATGACCTCTTACTATCTAATTAATGAAATGTATTCTTCTCTTTATTCATGGGTGAGTTGGGTAGACGGCACTGGGCAGGATAGCTCGACCAGGGTAACTCTGTTGAGCACCGTTCGTGCTCTCCGAGGTCGGGGCATGACACTTATTTGATTCGGGATCCACTTATTCATATGCGTCATCTAACTTTGCTCTGTATTTGGATATATCTCGTGATTCTTTGAGTTCTCTTGTTTATGTGTCCACGCTTGTGGGAGATTCTTTTGTTGTGGACCGTGTGTATCGGTCGTGTGTAGTTGTCATTGGTGATTTTGATACCAGAGTTGATCTATTGTTACTTAGTATGGTAGACTTTGATGTTATCTTAGGAATGGACTAGTTGTCACCCTATCATGCTATTCTGTATTGTCACGCCAAGACTGTGACATTGGTTATGCCGGGGTTGCCACGGTTAGAGTGGAGCAGTACATTGGATTTTGTTCCTAGTAGGGTTGTGTCATTTCTAAAGGCTCAACAGATGGTTGAGAAGGGGTGTGATGCTTATATAGCCTTTGTGAGAGATGTCAGTGTTGATACTCCTATTATGGAGTCAGTTCCGATAGAGAGAGACTTTCCAGATGTATTTCCAGCGGATCTTCCGGGCATGCCGCCAGATAGGGATATCGATTTTGGTATTGACTTGTTTCCTGGCACTCAGCCCATTTCTATTCCACCATATCGTATGGCCCAAGCGGAGTTGAAGGAGTTAAAGGAGCAGTTGTAAGAGTTTCTTGATAAGGGTTTCATTCCGCCTAGTGTGTTATCGTGGGGTGCTCTGGTCTTGTTTGTGAAGAAGATAGATGGTTCTATGCACATGTGTATTAATTATTGGCAGTTGAACAAGGTTACAGTGAAGAACAGGTGTCCATTGTCGCACATTGATGACTTGTTTGATCAGTTACATGGTGCCAGAGTGTTCTCAAAAACTGATTAGCGGTCAGGTTATCATCAGCTAAAGATTTCGGATATTCTGAAGACTGCCTTTAGGACTTGGTATGATCACTGTGAGTTCCTTGTGATGTCATTTGTGCTGGCCTATTCCCCAGCAGCATTTATGCACTTGATGAATAGTGTATTCCAGCCATATCTTAATTCATTCATCATTGTTTATTAAGGACATATTGGTGCACTCCCGCAACCGGGAAGATCACGAGCAACACCTGAGGATCGTGCTCCAGACCTTGAGAGAGAAGAAGTTGTATGCAAAATTCTCAAAGTGTGAATTCTGGCTTGATTCGGTAGCATTTTTGGGTCATGTAGTATCGAGTGAGGGGATCAAGGTAAATACAAAGAAGATTGAAGCAGTTTAGAGTTGGCCCAGACCGTCTTCGGTTACTGAGACTCGGAGTTTCCTTAGTTTGGCCAGGTATTATCGCCGTTTCGTAGAGGTTGTCTCATCTATTGTTGTACCAATGACCATACTGACCTAGAAAGGTGCTCCTTTCAGATGGTCCGAGGAGTGTGAGGAAAGCTTTCAAAAGCTCAAAACTGCTTTGACTACAGTCCTAGTGTTGATGTTGCTTACGGGTTCGGTCTTATACTGTGTATAGTGATGCATCATGTGTTGGCCTTTTTGCAGTGTTGATGCGAGACGGTAGGGTGATTTCCTACGCGTCACGGCAGTTGAAGACCCATGAGAAGAATTATCCGGTCCACGACTTGGAATTCGCAGGTATTGTTCATACCTTGACGATTTGGTGGCACTATGTGTACGGTATCCATTGTGAGATCTTTATCAACCACCGGAGTCTACAACATCTATTCAAATAGAAAGATCTTAACTTGCGGCATCGAAGACGATTAGATTTCTTAAAGACTATGATATCACTATTCTATATCATTCCCAGGAAGGCCAATGTGGTAGCCGATGCCTTGAGTCGAAAGGCAGAGAGCTTGGGCAGTTTAGCATATCTACCGGCAGCATAGAGGCCATTAGCCGTAGATGTTCAAGCCTTGGCCAATCAGTTTGTTAGATTGGATGTTTCGGAGCCCAATCGATTTCTTGCTTGCGTGTTTTCTCGGTCTTCTTTATATGATTGCATCACAGAGTGTCAGTATGATGACCCCTATTTGCTTTTCCTTAAAGACACGGTACAATACCGCTATGCAAAGGAGGTTTCTATCGGAGATGACGGTGTGTTACGGATGCAGTGATTCTTTAGGAGGCCCACAGTTTGCGGTACTTCATTCATTCGGGTGCTGCTAAGTTGTATCAGTATTTGAGGCAGCACTATTGGTGGAGGAGAATGAAGAAAGGCATAGTGGAGTATGTAGCTCAGTGTCTAAATTGTCAGCAAGTGAAGTATGAGCATCAGAGGCTGGGCGGTTTGCTTCAGAGACTCGAGATTCCCGAGTGGAAATGGGAGCGTGTCACTTTGGATTTCATTATTGGGCTCCCACGGACTCGGATGAAACTTGACGCGGTATGGGTGATTGTGGACAGATGAAACTTCATAGCAGCTGGCTCAGATCTATATCCGCGAGATTGCCCGACTTCATGGCATGCCGGTATCCACCATCTCTAACCGGGGTACGTAGTTCAAATCGCATTTTTGGAGAGCTGTACGGCGTGAGTTAGGCACACGGGTTGACTTGAGTACAACATTTCACCCCTAGACGGACGGACAGTCCGAGCGCACCATTCAGATATTGGAGGATATGCTTTGTGCTTGTGTTATGGATTTCAGGGGTTCTTGGGATCCGTTCTTGCCGCTTGCGGAGGTTATCAACAAAATAGCTACCAATCGAGTATTCAAATGGCTCCTTATGAGGCCCTATATGGGATACAGTGTCGTTCTCCAGTTTGTTGGTTTAAGCTGGGAGAGACTAAGTTATTAGGCACAGATTTGGTTTGAGATGCCTTGGAGAAGGTCAAGTTGATCCAAGATCGGCTTCGTACAGCCCAATCTAGACAGAAGAGTTATGTGGATTGGACGGTTCCAGATGTTGCATTCATGGTTGAAGAGCAATTTTTTCTCTGAGTTTCACCTATAAAGGGTGTGATGAGGTTTGGGAAGAAGGGCAAGTTGAGCCATAGGTATATTGGACCTTTTGAGATCCTTGAGAGGATTGGTGAGGTGGCTTACAAGCTTGCATTTCCACCTAGTTTATTTGCGGTTCATCCGGTGTTCCATGTTATCATGCTCCGAAAGTATTATGGTGATCCGTCTCATGTTTTACACTTCAGCACAGTCTAATTGGACGAGGATTTGACTTATATTGAGGATCCGGTGGCTATCTTGGACAGACAGGTTCGTAAGTTGAGATCAAAGAATATAGCATCAGTGATGGTTAAATGGAGGGGTCATCCGGTCTAGGAGGCATCTTGGGAGACCAAGCACGACATGCAGAGTCGTTATCCTCATCTATTCATCACTTCAGGTATGTCCTTATGCACGTTCGAGGATGAACGTTTGTTTCAAGAGGGGGAAAATGTAACGATCCGACCGGTCATTTTTTGTAATTGCGCCCCGTTTCCCTTTTTGGTGCTTCACACATTTGTGTGTATGGTTTTATGACTTGCGGGGTTGGTTAGTTTCATTCCGGGAAGCTTTCGGGTTGATATGGACCCTTTGATTCTTGACTTAGAAGCTTAAATTATAAATTTTGACCAAACTTTGACTGTTGGGAAAACGACCCCGGAACGGTGTTTTTGTCATGCCCATACTCGGGAAGTGTGACCGGTGCTCAACCGAGTGAACCCGGATGAGCAAGCCTTTTAGATACTTTCTACCCCATTAACTCATGATCAAGAGAAGACGTGATTTCATTAATTATACAATAGGAGTCTCATTCATACAATCCTAAATCATTTCATTAGTAATTACGCTATTAAGTCCGAAAATACACATTTCTTAAAGTTCAAGTGGAACAAGTGATCAAACATAACATGACTTGTTTAACATTCCCAACACCCATATACAACTCATATAGTGTCTACGGAGCCTCTAAAGATACAAAAGAGAGTAAATATGGTGCCGACAACAAGGCCCGGGCTATACCTCAAAAGTGACCATAATATAAACAAAAGGTACAGTACATGGCCCGATCGGCTAGGCCATCTCATTTGAGACATCAACCCTTTTCACCATTTCATCCACAATACCACCGTGTTCTTACACTATACGGAGTCTGATCTCGGCCCGATCGGCTAGGCCGCCTCATCTGAGACATTACCTTTTTCAGTCAATCATCTCACATTGTACTTCTTTCATGAACTTTCGATTTATTGACACTAGTGATTATGATTACAAAGGCATTCTTGGCACTTGGCCATATTTCATAGTTCCAGGCCCCTTTTTCCACATTCAATATCATTATCATTATCAACAACAATAAGGCTTCCCATTCAAGACACTAAATTCACATATGAGCAATTTGGGAATCTTAGGCATATAGAGGCTTTTCATACAATTTGGCATAACAACCTTTTATCTCAATCTTGACATGAAGTCTTAACAGTTCTAACACATATTCCATATTTTTGAACACATCCTCAAATAATAAGATAACATGATGAAGCCTTTAGAATAAATATTGAACTTACATCCTTCAACACAAACACATTAAAAATCGCCAATTCTATAATGGTCAAGAGCTTACTCCAATTACATGAACATCGTGGGGTTCGATTCTAAGGAGAAGGAGGTTTAGCCAACATACCTCAACTGAGCTTCTTAAAACTCTAAGATATTCCGGAATATTAGTAACTTCAATCTATTTAAGCAATATAACAAAATTGAACCAAAAATTAGGAAAATGAACATGGTTTTAGCTCATTTGAGCATACTATCAAACACTAGGTATGCATCAATGTTTAAGGCTATTTTGTGGATGATTCCAACATTTCCCAACACACTCTCTACCATTATTAGCTCACAATCTTCCCACATACTACAAGGATACATGCATGCAAGGTAAGCTCTCCCATCCCCATGAATTACCTTACTAATGGCCCATTCTAGTTACATTTTGAAACTAAAAGTTGGGGTGATAGAGTCTTACCTCTTAGGTAGAAGACCTAGTTGCCTCTCTTGATAATCTTCAAGATTTAAGTGATAATTGAAGAACAGTTTGATGAAGATCACTTCTCCCTCTAGGATCCTCTCTCTCACTCTAAAAATATCAGAAAATATGCTCAAAATGGTCCATGGGGTGTGTTTTAACGAAATAGGGTCGGGTTTAAAAACCCCAAAAATGAAGCTCCGGAACAAGGTCTGCGATCGCATATGCGATCACATAATCGATATGCGGACCGCATGTCGGTCGCATAATCAGTGACCAAAATAGCCAAAAACATGTCCCACTCTGCGGTCGCATAGTCGATCGCAAAATTTCATCCAAACTGGCCCAATTAACTGCCTCACTCGGCGGCCATTATGCGGTCTGCAGAGTGATTTTGCGGTCGCATAATGGATCGCAGAAACGCATAACACTGCCAAACATTTTCCTTTACTCTCCGATGCATTGTTCAACCCATAAAGTCCGAACCGCGGCGAGCTTGCAAAATTATTGTTCAACCCATAATACACAACACGTAAAACCAATTCGACACCACGAAACATTATTAACATTATTTTTTTTCTTTTGCAAAATTTTATGGGGCCTTACATTCTCCCCTACTTAGGATCATTCGTCCTCGAATGAGGGTAAAAATATGTTATTAGCATCTTATGCAACTCAGTTTTCATACCACACACCAGCAGCCCCAAATTTGACTAACTCCCTAAATTTCCAAAACTTTCGCCAGAGTTTCGTTTGTAACTAGGCATATCCACCTGTCAGAGTGCCCCAGAAACACATCTTACAAACATGTATAAAACCGAACGACATAGCCTAACTCATAACCACACCAACTGTGGCCTCATGTAAACAACATATAATCAAAAGGAGCATCTTCACATTAACTGAATAAGTGATACAAAATTCTTAGGCGACAGGTTTAAAATAAAGGATTACACAACTATTCAAGCAAGTGAGGATACTTCTTCTTCATCTCTTCCTCGGCCTCTCACGTGGCCTCTTCAACCTGATGGTTTCGCCATAACACTTTCACGGAGGCAATTTCTTTATTCCTCAACTTTCAGACTTGCCTATCAAGAATGGCAATTGGAATCTCTTCATATGACAATTCTTCATTAACCTTAATGGTCTCGACCAGAACAATGAGTGACGGATCCCCAACTACTTTCTTCAACATAGACACATGGAACACTGGGTGTAGTAATGACATCTCAGGTGGTAGCTCAAGCTTGTACGCCACTTCACCGATCCTTGGAATGATTTTGTGCGGCCCGACATACATCGGACTCAATTTCCCTTTTTTCCTAAACCACATAATACCCTTCATGGGGGAAACCTTCAAGAATACCCAATCATCTTCCTTGAACTCTAAGTCTCTGCGGTGAGCATTCGAATAGGATTTTTGACGGCTCTGAGCAGTTTTCAACCGCTCCTTTATGATCTTAACTTTTTCCATAGTCTGATGTACAAGGTCTAACCCTATAAACTCTTCTTCCCTAATCTCGAACCACCCAATGGGAGATCTACATCTCCTACCATATAATGCCTCAAATGGTGCCATCTGGATACTTGCATGAAAGCTATCATTATAAGCAAACTCTATGAGTGGCAAATGATCATCCCAACTACCCTTGAAATCAAGAACACAAGCATGCAACATGTCCTCGAGCGTGTGAATAGTCCGCTCTGCTTGCCCGTCGGCCTGTAGATGGAAAGTTGTACTAAGATTCACCTGAGTACCCAAACCTTGCTGAAATGTCCACCAAATATTGGCCGTGAACTGAGCCCCTCGATCGAAAATGATAGAAACTGGAGTGCCACGTAGCTTGACTATTTCATTGATATACAACTAAGCAAGCTGTTCCGCTATGTCGGTAGATTTAACTGGCAAGAAGTGTGCTGATTTTGTGAGTCGGTCCACGATCACCCAAATTGAGTCAATATTGCACAGAGTGCGTGGTAACTGTACCACAAAATCCATATTAATCATCTCCCACTTCCACATTGGAATTTCTATGTTCTGTGCCAACCCACCAGGCCGTTGATATTCGGCCTTCACTTGCTGACAGTTCGGACACCTTGCCACAAAGTTCTCCATATTCCTTTTCATGTCATTCCACCAATAGACTTCTTTGAGGTCGTGATACATCTTCGTAGAACCTGGATGCACGGAATACCTAGAAGCGTGAGCTTCGGTCATGATTCTTTCCCGGAGACCATCTACATTCGGAACACATAGTCGCCCTTGGTACCTTAGTGTACCATCATCCATGCTAAGAGCAAAAGCCGTAGTCTTATGTTTTTGAATCCCCTAATTAAATTGCACCAAAAATGGATCGTTGTATTGCTTCTCTTTGACTTCCACAACAAGCAATGATTCAGCCCTATTTTGCACAATTATCCCTCCTTCATTAGAGTCCGTAAGACGAACTCCCAAACTAGCCAATCGATATACTTCCTTGGCCAATGGCCTTTGATATACCTCCAAGTGTGCTAAACTACCCATAGATTTCTGGCTAAGAGCATCTGCCACAACATTGGCTTTCCCTGGGTGATATAGAATATCGATGTCGTAATCCTTGAGTAACTCAAGCCAACTTCTCTGCCTCAGATTCAGTTCCTTTTGTTTGAAAATACATTGAAGACTCTTGTGGTCCGTGAATACATCCACATGGACCCCATACAAATAGTGGTGCCAAATTTGCAATGCAAAAACCACCTCCACAAGTTCTAAGTCATGTGTTGGATAATTCTTTTCATGATTCTTGAGTTGCCTGGAAGCATATGCTATAACTTTGCTGTGTTGCATTAACACACACCGAAGCCCAATTCTTGAAGCATCACAATATACCACAAATTCATTTGTACTCTTTGGCAAGGTCAACACCGGCGTTGTAGTCAATCTCGATTTCAACTCCTGGAAGCTCCTTTCACAGGCATCGGACCATTTGAACTTAACTACTTTCTGAGTCAATTTAGTCAACGGAGAGACAAGAGTAGAGAACCCCTCCCCAAACTTTCTGTAATACCCTGCTAAGCCCAAGATACTGCGAATCTCGGTGGGCGTTGTAGGTCTAGGCCAATTCTTTACTGCTGAAATCTTTTGAGGATCAACCTTGATTCTTTCTCTAGAGACAACATGACCCAAGAATGTGACGGATTCGAGCCAAAATTCACACTTTGAAAATTTTGCATACAATTGGTGTTGATTAAGAGTCTGTAACACTGCCCTAAGATGATCAGCATGGTCCTCCCGACCTCGTGAATACACAAGAATATCGTCAATGAACACTATCACAAAGGAGTCGAGAAAAGGCTTGAAAACCCAATTCATAAAATCCATGAAAGCCTCTGGGGCATTCATTAGCCCAAAAGACATCACCAGAAATTCAAAATGCACATACTGGGTCCTAAAACCTATTTTCAGAATATCCTGCTCCCTGATCTTCAATTGGTGATACCCGGATCGTAAATCAATTTTGGAGAAGTATTTAGCACCCTGTAACTGATCAAACAAATTATCTATTCTTGGTAGTGGGTATTTGTTTTTGATTGTGACTTTGTTGAGCTACCGGTAGTCAATGCACATCCTCAGTGATCCATCTTTCTTCCTCATAAAGAGAACCGGTGCCCCCCATGGCGACACACTCGGTCGGATGAAACCCTTCTCTAACAAATCCTTCAACTGTTCCTTTAGTTCCTTCAATTCTGCTGGTGCCATTCTGTAGGGATGAATAGATATAGGCTACGTGCCTAGCATCATATCAATCCCAAAATCAATCTCCCTGTCTGGCGGAATCCTAGGGAGCTCATCAGGAAAGACCTCTGGAAATTCTTTCACAACTAGCACTGACTCGAGTGTAAGTGCCTCAGTATCGGTGTCCGTAACCCGGACCAAGTGATAGATACACCCCTTGTTAATCATCTTCGTGGCCTTAAGGTAAGAAATAAACCTACCCTTTGGCACCACATTATCCCCCTTCCACTCAACAACTGGCTCACTTGGAAATTCAAACCTCATAGTTCTAGTTCGGCAGTCAAGCTTAGCAAAACATCAATAAAGCCAATCCATCCCCATAATTACATCAAAATAAATCATCCCCAATTCAACGAGATCGGCCGTGGTGTCCCGACCACGTACCGTGACAACACAATCCCTATAAACTCGTGTGGCCATAATAGACTCGCCAACCAGAGTAGATATAGAGAATGGCTCAGGAAGCTGTTCCTGTTCTATCCCAAATTCCATAGCAACATAAGGGGTAACATAGGATAAGGTGGAATCGGGATCAATGAGAGCATATACATCATGAGTTTGGATAGTTAATATACATGTGACAATATCTGGAGAAGCCTCTGCATTCTGGTGACCGCTCATAGCATAGAAATGACTGGGTCCTCCTGAACTTTGCGCACCACCCCTAGCTACACCATGCCCTATGGGTGCCAGAGGGCCTCGAGCTAGAGAGGGTGCGAAAGATGTAGCAGTTGTAGAACTGGATGGTTGTGTTGTGCCCCTGCACGCACCCTGGCAGGATGAACGGCACTCCCTCTGAATATGACCCCTCAATCCGCACCCGTAACATATAGGTAAGTCCATGTAGCAAATCTCCGAGTGCATCTTCCCACACTTGGGGCATAGGGGCCTCCGCTGTTGTGGGAACCTCCCTCCTGATCGGCCCTGATGGTGGGGTCCCTTGCTGCCTTAATTGGGCGTAAAGTGACTCCCGTGCTGCTGACTGTGCCCCGCTGGTGGTGCACTGGTTGAAGACTGAGCATGAGACTGGGTTGGCCCTGGTGACCCTCCCCTGAAAGCTGATCTCCCCCCACCAAATGACTCCCCAAAGTTGCCCATGGACCGAGCCTTGCTGGTACCCTCTCGCCCACTCCTTTTCTTCAATTTGCGGTCCTCTGTAGCTTGAGCAAATACTACCATTTTCCCATAGTTCATGTCTGAATTCAAGGAAGTTGTAGCGGCCTCATTGATAACCAAGGGTCTAAGGCCCTGCACAAACCGGCGCACTCTAACCTCCATAGTAGGCAACATGAGAATGGCATATTTTGACAGGCGCGCGAACTCCATGTGATACTCCCACACACTCCTACTCCCTTGCTTAAGATTCTCAAACTCTGCGGCACAGGCTGCCCTAGTCTCGGCAGGCAAGAAATGGTCTATAAAGGCATAAGCAAACTCACTCCATCTCACTGGGGGGCTCCCCTCCTCCCGAGAGTCCTCCCACAGCTCAAACCAAGAATAGGTCACTCCTTTCAGGCGGTAAGTGGCCAACTTCACTCCCTCCATCTCAGTAGCACACATAACCCGGAGAGTCTTATGCATCTCATCAATGAAGTCTTGTGGGTCCTCCTCGGGATTAGCACCCGTGAACGCCGGAGGATCTAATTGCAGAAACCTGTTCACCCTGGAACCACTAGAATCCCCTTGCTGGCTAGAGGATGTAGGTGCAACATTCGACCTTTGGGCTTGAGAAGCCACTTTCTGAGTTAGCATCTGAATAGCTCCCCTAAGATCCCCATCTGACCATTGGCAAGTTGTGATATATGGGTACTTGCGGTGCGAGTTGTCATTGTGAAGTATAATTGATGCACATGCGGTGGTATAAGGATAGGGGTTAATTTGCATGTGGCGGTATAAGGTGGGACCTATGTGCGTGTTGCTTGTAAGGGAATTACATGAAGCCATGTGGGGTCATAAGGTAGGCTAAAGTGCGTGTAGCTATTTCGGAAAAAATGTTTTCAAAACTATTTAAATGTTAGGCTCACGCGGCGGTATAAGGAAAGATTGTGATTGAAATTGAGAAATGTGAATATGAGGCGGTACCTCAGTTGTGATTCTTGTTATATACAAGGCGGTACCTCATTGTGATTCTTGTTGTTTATCTCATGTTGCGAAGAGTTATTTGGTAGGAACACTTCTTGTTGTTTTGCTCTTTCTTGTTCTATCAGTTGTTGTCCGTATATGAACATTGTGGTTCTTTTCAATTGTTTCATTTATGTTATTCCTATGGTTACAACTCTTTCATTAGCCTGTGTTATTGACTTGTTTCACATTACATATTTCTCCGCTTTCCACTATTTCTTCTTATTATGTTTTCATTCTGTATATTACATCCTAGTAGGTGTCTTGACCTGGCCTCGTAACTAATCTATCGAGGTTAGGTTTAATACTTACTGGGTACTGTTATGGTGTACTCATACTACACTTCTGCACATCATTTTGTGCAGATCCAGGTACGTTTACTCATGTCAGACGTTAGTGACCGACTGTTAGCTGCTTTTTGAAGACTTCAAGGTATACTTGCTCGGTGTCCGCAGGCCTCGGACTCACCTTCTCTTATCTTTACTTCCTGTTGTATTTTCATTTAGACAATGATGTTGTAGATATTCTAGTATTACTCTGTAGAGCTTATGACTCAGTTCCACCAGTTTTGAGAAAGTTTTTGTTGAGATTCTGTTTCGGGAAATTTTATGAGTTTATTAGACTCGTTTTAGTATTTCTGTTAATTATTTCTGTCAAGCTATTAATGAATGTTAGGCTTACCTAGTCGTAGAAACTAGGTGCCATCACGATACCCTACAGAGGGAAATCTGGGTCGTGACATTAAGCCTTTCATTATTGACATTTTCTAATCTCTTTAGGTTTAATGTTAAATGGAAATAAAGGTTTCACTGTAAATTGCATTACTCTATGTGACTTCACCTTAATTTGCATTCCCCACCACTAATGTTTATTACAGTTTTGTCTTAGGCCTATATTGATCTTACTTGTGTTCAAATGTTGTATTGGGCCATATATCTAATAGACTTCTTTCTTTATTTTTACATGTGTGTCTGAGTTGGGCCTGCCGAGTTCTCAAAGAACTAAAGCCCAAATGCCTGCCTGAACCTTGGAGTCATCGGAGCTGCTAATGTTTGTTTTCGCTGTCTGCTGGGCCTAATCTCTTTCAGGCCTAAAACTATGACTCCATTTCTTTTTCTTTCACCGCTCTTATAAGCTTACTGCTATTCTTATATGTATCAACACTGACGATATTGATTGAATGTCTTACTTTATTTGTTTGAGTTATAGTAATAACCTAGGCAAGCCTTAAAGACGTATGTAAAAAATAAAGGTAGTGCAACTTAGTAATAATTAATTCTAATTACTAATCGCTTCTTTTATTCAATTTCCATCCTTGTTCTTACTAATAATTTTTTCATGAAGTTTTGAAACCAAGACAGAAAAGCAAAAAAAAAGTCAGCAGCCTTTTCTTTCTTAAACAAGAATAAACCGAAAACCAAAACATGATTTTCAAAAGCGGGCTATTCAAACAAACACTGCTGCAATTAAGGATCTTTCGAACAATTTGAATTTGAATATGAGATTTGAAATCAACTTTCAAGGCATATCTAAACCCCACTTCCCAAGCAGTTCTTACTTTACACAAATAGCCACTTTGTTTCAAAAAAACAAATATTTTAAACATAACCCTATTTTATTAGTAGAGTAAGTGTTATAAACCCATTGTTTTTGTAAACACTCTTTCAATCACATAGACATTTTCAAAGGTTTTTCTCTTAAATAAAACATAACATAAGGTACTGCACCTTTAAGAACTAACTAAGAAAGATATAGACATCTAAATTCCCTGAACCTAGTCTAAATCCTATGCAGCTACCTTAGGTAGATTCTGGGGGTGCCTAACACCTTCCTCTTAGAAGAACAAGAACCCTTACCCGAATCTCACTAGTTAATATACTAATAGGATAATGATTTTAATAATTAAATAGGTACCCTAGTATACCTTTAAATATTAGGTGGCGATTCTCTTTTATCATCAACAGGGAAACCACTAGTTGAATCTTGTTTTGACTCGTGCAAAATATGGTGCAACAGTATATTCTTTATCACATGCTTCAAGCTGTATATTATTTTCACATGCCAATGGTGTATATGCTTTTACACATGCCTATGTTGTATGTTCTTTTACACATGCCTATGTTACTACTTTATTAAATTGTCATCACTTTCTACCGAGTCTTGGTCGTACACAATCACACACAAGTCACGCGAGGGTTGTCTTTTCACCCCATCAAACCTTCTTTCAAAACTCTTTAGTTTCAGATATTGCCATATGAGTTTAACTACGTACCATCTCGCAATTATCCTTAACTCATGTTCGAATCTCCAAAAATCTACTCTTAGAATCCCTAGGTCATTGTACATATGATCTTGCAGCTTACTTTGGCTGGACTAATTGTTACATATTCTTTACTTGTTACATATTCTTTGTCTGTTACACATTCTTTATTTGTTATATATCTTTTATCTGCTACATATACCTTCTACTTGTTATCCACCACTAAGTTCTCTTTATCTTACTACTTTGGTTGACTTGAATGAACCTTGAATTGTTCAAACACACATACTCATTCTGGTCTTTATGACCATACATCATAACCATACCATCATTTAGATTCTATCATCCCTTCCAAAGACACGTCAATCCATCTTGATACATCTTCTATTGATTTGACGTATTCTTCTCAACCATATTTCACACTTTCACTGACTTCTGTCATTTGAGACAGTCTATCTCTTATCCAAAAACTACCAGTCTCCACCCATCCACCCAAGAATGCTCATTCATAGTCACACTTCTTCTCAAAGAACAATCACTCATTCATGGCAACCATACAACTCTCACAATTTCAGTAGTTGCCCGAACTATATTTTGACCTGATTCTTGCTTTGGCAAGATACTAGCGATGTCTAAGGGGAAGAGGAGTAGCCGAATCGGTACCAGTCTATACCGGTATAGCTCCGTATCGGCCTGATTTAAAGGTAGGGGTAGGGGATTTTGGTAAAAGGGAACGGGGACTGAGAGGGTATCGATAAAAGTACTAGTAGAACTGATCTAGTTGGTACCCTTGTAACGACCCGACCGGTCATTTTGAGCAATTGCAGTTCGCTTGGTGGTTTGAGGGCATGAGTAGCTCCGTATGATGTATTATGACTTGTGTGTATCATCGGTTGATTCAAAATTAGTTTGGAAGAATGAATTTTATTGTTGAAGAGGTATGTTAGAAGAGTTGATCAAGTTTGACTTTTGTGTGTTTGACCCTGGGTCAGAGTTTTTCTGGTTTTGTTAGGTCCGGATGGTGATTTTGGACATGGGCGTATGCCCGGATTTGCATTTGGATATTTCTAGAAGGTTTCGGCACATTTTGGCAAAATTAGAAAGTTGAAGGTTTGGAAGGTTGAGAGGTTTGACTGGGAGTTGACTTTATCGATATCGGATTTGGAATTCGATTTCGGGAGTTGGTATAGCTCCATTGTGTCATTTGGAACTTGCATGAAAAATTTTACGTCATTCTGAGTTGATTTGATATGTTTCGGCACGAGTTTTAAAAGTTGAAAGTTTATTAAGTTTGATTTGAGGTGCGATTCGTAGTTTTGATATTGTTTGATGTGATTTGAGGCCTCGAGCAGGTCCTCGTTATGTTATGGAGCTCATTGGTATGATTGGACGGGGTCCTGGGGGCCTCGGGTATGTTTCGGATGGTCTACGGGCCATTCCCCTCTATTTTTGGACTATTGATTTTTGTCATCTGATGTCTTTCATTGTGATTGCGATGCAGCAATCGTGTTCTGTGGAAGCTGGCAATTTTGTTCTTCGCGGTCTCAAAGAGACGACCGCATTCATGAGGCTTGGATATTTCTTTGTCTTCGCATTCGCGTCAGGTAATACGCGATTGCGTATAAGGAACTAGAAGGGGCTGCAGGGGTTTTACACTTCGTGTTCATGATCGTGGTTACACATTCGCGAAGTTTGATGGAGATTTTAGTCTGCGTTCACGATGGGTTATTTTTTGCAGCTTTTATTTTGTGCTTTTCGGTCGCGAAGCATTTCTCGCGATCGCAAAGAGGAACATCTGGGCAGACCTATATTTACTCTATTTCGAGGGCTTTTGATATTTTATCACTTTTTGAGTTAGAGAGCTCAAATTTGGGCGATTTTGGAGGGAATTTTCACCTGATGGTTTGGGGTAAGTATTGTTTATCCGGATTTGATTATATTTCATGATTCCATAATTATTTTTATCATTAAATTAGTGAGTTGAATGAGAGAAAATGGGATTTTTTGTAAAATCTTTCAAAAATGTAAAATGAGGATTTGAAGGCCGATTTGATGTTGGAATTTGATAATTTTGGTATGGTTGGACTCATATCGAAATGGGTATTCGGATTTTGTGAATTGTTGGGTTCAGAGATGTGGACCTTGGGGTTGAATTTTTAGTTTTCCTTAAAGATCGAAGCTTTATTATTCGGAATTGTTTCCTATGATTTTATTTATGATATGAAGTTATTTTGGATAGATTTGAGCCGTCCGGAGGTTGTTTCACACGAGAAGGTTATTTTAGAGTATCGGTTTAGCTTCTTTTAGGGAAGTATCTTGTCTAACTTTGTGTGGGAAAAACTACCCCTTAGGGTTCGAGTTGATTGTGCTATTTGTGTTATGTGAAAGTCGTGTACGCAAGGTGACAAGTGGGTACACAGACTATATATGGTATTTGACCGATTAAGGTTATCTAGACTCTTTCCAGGCCTTTAAGTGAATTGTCATGATGTGTTATATCTATCATTGTTAATCCACTCTTACATGCTTTATTTGACGTTGTTAGCACTTATTGTACCTCTTACTTACTATTTTGCCCTTGTATGCTTTAGTTGAAGCTATTTTGCCCTTATATGCTTTAGTTGAAGCTATTGCCTTCCTTATTGTCTTATTGCTTTAGTTGTGGATTGAGTTATTTTCATTAGTTTACTGTGTTGCCGTCATTTCCTGTTTTTCTTTCCTATTATTATTATTTTGGTGAATGTATTTTCTAGATGAATTTACTACGCTGAGTCATTATCTCATACTCTGTTGAGTTGTTAGTAACATAACGGTTTTAATTAAAAGAATTTTTTAACATGCTTACCTTACGTGACTCTTAAGCTGGAACTTATCATTTTATTCGGTACCTTACTATTCTTAATAATTGTCATATTTTACTTTAATTGATTTCTTAAATTAAACTCTTTACCCCATCTGATATTTTTACTTTACTTAAAAATTGTTATTATGTTTTAATTTAACAAATTTTATATTTAATTCAGTAGCTTATCCGATGCTTTATTTTATTTGGTTAAAATGCTATTTTATTTACTTAAATGATTTCTAAACTAAACTCATTTTCTTGTTTGATTTTCTACTTTGTTTCAAGATTGTTATTATGATTTATCATATATAAATAAATCTCTTGAATATTTTAATTGGCATTTGACGCGGATACAATGTACATGGTGGCATGTGGGTTTTGCCGCGCGAAAGTGATTTGGAAAGAAATGTGGGCAAGGTGCCATACGTGTAAGATTTGAGAGTTGCGACTTATGATTTGAGATTATGATGAGTGGTACCTCGGATAATTCTTGTGGTAAATTATGCATTAGGAATGATTTGATTGATTGAGTTGTCATCCATTTCTTTATTACCCATCTATTTCTTGTTGCTATTCGTGTTTCTATTATTTTCAATGTTGATTGTAAATTTGTGATCCTTGTGTTATTGGTCTTACCTCGACGTTCTTTCCATTGTTAGCTTTAAGTTATATCCTACACAGGTTTGCATGACTGGTAGGTGTCTTGACCTGGCTTCGTCACTACTCTACCGAGGTTAGGCTTGATACTTACTGGTACCGTTGTGGTGTACTCATGCTACGCTTCTGCACATTTTTGTGCAGATCCAGGTACTTATGATCTAGCTGGTTTGAGACTTTTGTATGTGCCACTTGAGACTTCAAGGTATACCTACTTGACGTTCGCAGGTTCTGAAATCACCTTCTGTTGTATTTCATTTCCATTGTTTCCCATTACTCCAGGACGGTGATGTATTGTTATTTCTAGTGACTCTTAGCAAAGCTTATGACTTGTACTACCGGTTTTGGGATATTATATCATGTTGAGATTGTTAGCTTATTATAGAAACTTTTGTTTCATGCTTTATAGTTATTTGGTTAAAAAATCTATTATTTAATCAACAAGTGTTAGGCTTGCATAGTCTTAGAGACTAGGTGCCATCACGACATCCTACAGAAGGAAACTGGGGTCATAACAAGTTGGTATCAAAGCTCTAGGTTCATAGGTGCTATCAGTCATAAGCAGGTTTAATAGAGTCTTGCGGATCGGTACGAAGACTTCTTTACTTATCTTTGAGAGGCTACAAAACTATTAGGAAATACCACTTCTTTCATTCCTTATCGTGCGGCATTGATTCAACTTGAAGCATATATTATATATTCTTTTGCATCCACTCGTGTATGATATTGCGCACTCAGTATCAACTATGCGCCGACGGTTCGTGATGATGTGGATGGGCTACGAGGGAGCCATAGATGCTCAAATATTATCTCTACGTGTCACCCAGATTGAGGATGCGGATGTTGTGAGGGATCATTCAGTTGTTCACGTGGGGGTGCAGCAGATTCTGACATCTGGTTGGTAAGTACGAGCTTGGGAAGAATTAATTGGTTTCATAATCATCGCTATCGTGGTAGGGTCATGAAGTAGATGTGGATTTGAGGATAGTTGGTGGTAATAGAGACTATATGGTTCGTATGGGGTTTTTGCTCAGTGAAAGATACATATTATTATTCAAGGCACTGGAAGAAGCGAGTTTGACTATCACAAAGATGGGCATGCGCTTAATAGATTACTTGAGGTATCTCGTGATTGGTGTTATATGAGCTATGAAGGTTAGTAATATTGATTATCGGATGTTGTGTCCTATGGCTTCGCGCCAAGTTGGGGAGTCTACTATTGGCGATCAGATTGCATGGGAAAGTGTCATATCTGTTTTAGGTCTGAGGCATATATGCAGTGTTGAGGGGTTCCCAGGAATTGTACATGCCTAGAATCTGAGATTTACATTGGATGGTGTCGCGACTCGTAGTACTTCTATATCATCATGGATTCTACATTTCAGTATCAGAAAGGTAAGGGAAACAATTTTAGACTCACATAAGGTCTATTCAGAGTTGGTGTCTCAATTATGGTACTTTTGGGGTGCTTAAGAGGGGATTCAGTGGCTTATGAGCCTTAGGGCGGTGTGGTTTTATGCTAGGATCTCTTGTGGTGAGTCTCTAGAGGTATTTTATGGCAATAATCTTGGGTTTGGCAACCTGCGTGTCTTGATTGAGTTAGAGAGATTCAGTTCTAATGGCTTGGCTATGTACAAATGGGTTTCGAAGAGTTCTTGATGGTTTCTACCATGGTTTGAGATGGATATTTCCTACCAGCGTGAGGAGCATGTTGTGTATTGTGATTTTCTCCTGGATGGGATCAAATGGAAGATTTCTGACCATCCAGGTATGTATTCTCTTGGAGACTCAGAGTTGATTATGAGATTCTCGTGCCCTTCATATGATGGCATGATAGATGCAGTGCATCATGTGGGATTGAGGTTTGTATGTGCAAGGTGGCGGTTCAGCTTTGAAGGGAAGATCATGAATTCTTAGACAACATGGACGGTTTTAGATGACTAGATGAATGCTATTGCTACTTGGTATTGCTTGAGAAGGGTGCGCAAGCACACTGTGTTATGACTTACGAATGCTTCATTGGTATTGCGGCACTCGCCTGGTTGATCGACTGTTGATGTTCAGGTTTTGCTATGTGGCATGGAAGACTTATAGAAGTATTTCTCGTGGGAATGATTGTGTATGAGAGATGTGTTAGTCATTTATGTCACGCCCCAAACTCGGAGAGCACGACCGGCGCTCAACTGAGTGAATCCGGCCGAGCAAGCCTATTAGATTTCCTTCTACCAAAACTCATCCATGAATAATGATAATACATATTTTCTTTAGTTAAACAATAGAGTAATCATGCCTGCAATACCAATTTCTTACCATTAGTTACTTCCTTTTTTAAGTCTCAAATTTCACACACATTTTTCATATTCTGAAGTGGAAATATAATTCAAACACAATATAACAAGTTTGACTTCCCCAGCACCAATATACAACTCACACTATGTCTACGGAACCTCTAATAGGTACAAAAGAGTATTATGATAATGCCGGCAACAAGGCCCCGGCTATACCTCAAACACAATACATGAGGAACAAAAGATACATGACCCCGAAGTGAAGTGGGGCTCACCAAGTCTGCTGGGAAGAGAGTGTACCGCTATCACTGTTCAGTGCCACTTGCTGGGAAGATAGTCTACCGTTATCATTTTCTTGTGTGATTCTCTACTTTATTTCAAGATTGTTATTATGCTTTATCATAGATAAATAAATCTCTTGAACATTTTAATTGGCATTTTAAGCGGATACAATGTACATGGTGGCACGTGGGTCTTGCCGTGCGAAAGTGATTTGGAAAAAAATATGGGCACGAGGTATCATACATGTAAGATTTGAAAGTTGCGACTTATGATTTGAGATTATGAGGAGTGGTACCTCCAGTAATTCTTGTGGTAAATTGTGCATTAGGAACATTTTGGTTGATTGAGTTGCCATCCATTTTTTTATTACCCATCTATTTCTTATTGCTATTCGTGTTTTGATTAATTTCACTATTGATCGTAAGTTTGTGATCCTTCTGCTGTTGGTCTTGCCTCGACGTTCTTTCCATTGTTATCTTTAAGTTATATCCTGCATGGGTTTGCATGACTGGTAAGTGTCTTGACCTGGCCTCGTCACTACTCTACCTAGGTTAGGCTTGATACTTACTGGGTACCGCTGTGGTGTACTCGTGCTACGCTTCTACACATTTTTGTGTAGATCCAGATACTTATGATCGAGCTGGTTTGAGACTTATCTATGCGCGGCTGGAGACTTCAAGGTATACCTGCTTGACGGTCGCAGATTCCAAAGTCACCTTCTGTTGTATTTCACTTCCATTGTTTCCCATTACTCCGGGATGGTGATGTATTGCTATTTCTAGTGACTCTTAGTTCGCAGGTTCCGAAGTCACCTGCTTGACGTTGGCTTATTATAGAAACTTTTGTTTCATGCTGAATAGTTATTGGGTTAAAAATCTATTATTTAATCAGCTAGTGTTAAGCTTACCTAGTTAAAGACTAGGTGCCATCACGACATCCTACGGAGGGAAACTAGGGTCGTGACAAACCTTAAGATACCGAACCGGTACCCTTAATGTTTTTCTTAAAGGTAGTCATTTTTGTACCATTAGCCAACGGTTATTTTTTTAAAAATAGCCATTTGTGACGACAAAAATGGCTATTTTTGCCTCCCTATCCCCCTAACAGCCCCCCACCAAAACCCCCACCCCCTAATTTATATTTTTAACCCCTAAGTTTATTCAAATACACTTTAGCCCTATTTTAAAACTATAAATACTGATGGTAGGCTATAATCACGTGTTTTAGTCGCTTATTGCACTCTAATTCACTGTACTTTACTTGTGTTTGAGCTTTAATTGATAGTGTTTTGCACTTATTGTGTGTTTTATGCCTTGTAGGAGTGATTCCGATCTATGTAGATGTTATGGAATGAATTCGAGTGATTTAGAGCTTTGAAGTCTGAGTAAAAGCCTAAGGGATTAAGCCGGGATCGTGTTCAGAGGTCGAGGACCAAGTCTAGACGTCAAAATGCACAAAAAATTTGTACTCTTAGAAATCTTCATTGCTGCGGCGTGTGGGGAACCGCAGCTACCTATTTCTCTGTTGCCTGTCAGAACCAACTCTCTGGATTTCACCACTAATGCCCCGCATGGCGCGTAGCCCCATGCGGAATGCCTGTGCAATGTTTACAGAGTGAAAATCCTATTTCGGCAAGGAGAAGGTGATTTCGTCTGGTACCGACCCTACTTGGTATAAATACATGGAAAATGTTATTTTTTGGACTTTTGACAGATATTCGACCTAAGGAGGCTAAGGAGGAGTTGGAAGAACAAGAGCACAAAGATTTCATCATTCCTTCCTCACTCGAGACACTAGTTTGAATTGAATTTATGTTTTCCATTACTTTAACTTTATTTGTGATGAATTGCTCCATATCTATGGAGTAGTTCTCTTTAGGGTTTGATGGATTTGGTGTATTGATGATTGTTTGTGGATTATAACTCTAGTTTTATGTATTGAAGTGTTTTCGGATGATTTAATTATTGCATCTATATTCACTTGTTCATGTAATCAAGAGAGGCATAACTTGTTATATCTTTGCATTATCTTGTTGGTTGAGTTCTTTAATTCTTCTTAGTAATCGAAAGAGGCTAGTTGAATCATTGATTAAACTTAATTAGGAGGATAATCGAAAGAGGTTCTCCTGAAGACCAATCCACTACGCATTCTTGCATATCTTCACGTGCTTAAATTGGTTCATCTTGTGAGGTTAAGACTTAATCGAGAGAGGAGTTTTGGCTGAACGTTTGAACTAATAATTGAGTGAATTCGAGAGACTAACTTGAACATTAGAAGTGAATTATCTAGAGTTAGATCCTGAATAATTATCTTGCACCCATCCTATCAACCCCTATTTTCTCCCACTGATAACTTCCTTTCTTATCTTTGTTTCGATAGTCATTAGTCAATAGCTTTAGATTCTTAATTGATTCTAGTTATTAATCATATAAATCTCGATTGTTGATTCTCCTGGATAGCAATCAAGCTAGAAACTATGAAAATACTATTTAACACCAATCCATGTGGATATGATATCATACTATACTATCTTTGACTAGCGAGCATAATTTAAGTGTATGTTTTGCGCTCGTCAAATTTTGGCATCATTGTCGGGGATTGTTCAATCAACCGTGTTTGAAATAGTTTGTAGTGCTAATTTAGGAATGTTTTTTATTTAATTTTATTTTTCTCCTTTTACGGTTGGTGTTCTTTGACTGTGCGCAGGTGACAGGTTTAGAGTGGTGCATGACTCGATCTTCTACGAAATAAGTGCTACCAAACGAGCCAGAAATTAAATAACAATTGCGATAGCTGAGGAAGGAAAGAAATCTCACCGAGACGTTAGGAAAGGTTGGGCAATCCTCAACCAAAGAAGATAAGGCTGAAAACGGTGATGATAATGTAGATTTGGCAACGAGAGAAGCATCCCAACGAAGAGAACAAGCTGCACCTGATGCTGAGGAAGCAGCTATTAGAGATGCGTAAATTATCTATAAAGAAGAGAGGGGTCAGAGAATTGCTCAAAATCAACCCTTGGGTGCAGACCAGTTCGGAAATATAGCTCCCATGCCTGGGAGACCACTTGGACATTATGCTAAACTGGTCTACAATCAAGGTTTATCAAGTGTTAGACCACCTCCAATTGCAGCTAACACTTTTAAGTTGAGGCAAGGGTTGCTTCAAACCCTTCAGAATTGTTGTGTCTTTAGAGGGAAGCCAAACGAAGATCCAAACACACATATATTGGACTTCAAGGAGATTATGAACACCTTTCAATGTAATGGTATGTCACAAGATGCAGTATACTTAAGGGCATTCCTCTTCACACTTAAAGATGATGCAAAATAGTGGCTTCAAAGCTTACCCATGGGATCAATTAGAACATGGGAGGAGATGACAAAAACATTTCTTGATAAATATTTCTCCTCACCTAAGACGGGAAGTTTAGAAGAGAAATCTGTAACTTCTTCCAGAAAGATACAGAAATTGTTTTTGAAGTATGGGAGAGGTTTAAGGAGATTGTTTGAAAGGGTCAACATAGCAGAATTGAACTATGGATGCAACTCCATGACTTTTGGGATGGATTGACACCGGCCTCACGTAGAACATTGAGCAATGCAACTGGAGGTGTAACGACCCGGCCGGTCGTTTCGGGAGTTATAGCCCCGTTTTCCCCATTTCTACTTCTTTTGTGTTATTCAGCTGTATTATGTTATATCGGATTAGTTGGTTCGGGACCGGAGTGGTTTTAAGTAGAATTGAGACACTTAGTCTCTTAAGTAGAAACTTAAGTTGGAAAAGTCAACTGGATGTTGACCTATGTGTAAACGATCTCGGATTTGAATTCTGATGGTTCTGTTAGCTCCGTTAGGTGATTTTGGACTTAGGAGTGCGTCCGGAATGTGATTTGGAGGTCCGTGGTTGAATTAGGTTTGAATTGGCAAAATTGGAAATTTGACGATTTCAGTTGGTAGTGGAAAATTTGATATCGAGGTCGGAATGGAATTTTGGAAGTTGGAGTAGGTTTGTAGTGTCATTTGTGACGTGTGTGCAAAATTTGAGGTCATTCGGACGTGGTTTGTTTGGTTTCGGCATCGATTGCCGAATGTGGAAAATTTAGAAGTTCTTAGGCTTAAATCTGAGGGTAATTTGGTGTTTGGATGTTGTTTTGAGTGATTCGAAGGTTCGACTAAGGTTTTATGTTGATATATGACTTGTTGGTATTTTTGGTTGAGGTCCCGAGGGCCTCGGGGTGATTCCGGGTGGTTAACGGAGTTGTTGAAGTTGGAAAATACAGCTGGAGCTGCTGTTCTGGTGTGTCCGCACCTGTGGATTGGGAACCGCAGGTGCGATGATCGCAGGTGCATTGAAGGCTCATAGATGCGAAGAATGGTCAGCTAAGTGGAATGCGCAGGTGCACACCGGTGTCCGCAGGTGCGAGAAAGGGTCCACAGGTGCGAAAAACCTAGGCAGAATCCTTAAATAGAACCCTTCGCGAATTTTGGTCATTCTTCACAATCTCAACTCGGTTTTTGGAGCTTTTGGAGGGGTTTGAAGAGGGAATCAAGGGGATTTCGTTGAGGCAAGTTACTTGAGCCCTAATACTTGTATATATGGTGATTTTCCATTGTTTAATCATGGTGATTAGTGAAAATGAGGGGTTAGGGCTTGGAAATTTTGGAAAAAGTAATTTAAGGATTTGAAGGACCAAACCATGTCGGATTTTGATGAATTTGGTATGGTTAGACTCGTGAGTGGATGAGATTTCTAGTTTTGTAAATTTTGTCGGATTTTGAGATATGGGCCCTGGGGCCGGGTTTGAGCTAATTTCGGGTTTTGGTCTAATTTTGTAGTTTTTCTTGTGGAATTCATTCCATTAGCGCGTATTGATGGTATTGTACTGATTGTGAATAGATTCGGAGCATTTGGAGGCTGAGTCCAGAGGCAAGATCATTGCGGGTTAGAGAATTGACCAGTTTGAGGTAAGTAACGATTGTAAATCTGGTCCTGAGGGTATGAAACCCCAGATTTCGTATCATTCTATTATTTTGAAGTCACGCACATGCTAGGTGACGGGCGTGTGGGCGTGCACTGTTGGGGATTTGTGACTTGGTCCGTCCCGTAGCAACTGTAAATTTGCATACTTTGTTGAAACCATTGATACTTATATGTTTTAGAAAGATTTTCTGTAAATTGGGTTGAATGCCATATTTGGGCCTTGCACCAATGCTATTTGGACCTTTAGGGGTTGTTTCTTACCATCCTCTCACTGTTTTTGATTGAAAATTCTATACTCAGTCATGTTTATACTTGTTTACCGCATAACTCAGTTTTAATGACTCTATTTTGATGCATATAAATGTTTTGGGCCGAATGCCCTGTTTTACTGAAATGCCTGAGTGGCTTGATTTGTAAGGATGAGTGTGGATCGGGGCTGCCCGCCTGCAGCATACTTTATGACTGAGTGAGGCCGAGGGCCTGATTTGTTAGGATGAGTATGGATCGTGGTTGCCCGCCTGCAGCATACTTTATTATTATCGCACGTGAGTTGTCCGTGCAGATTATAGCGCTTGGGCTAAAGGAGCCCCTTCGGAGTCTGTACACACCCCCAGTGAGCGCAGGTACCTACTGAGTGCGAGTGTCGAGTGCCGAGTGCTGAGTGACTGGGAGGCATGAGTGATTGTGAGGTATGCCCGAGTGGCAAGAGTGATTGTGAGGTATGCCCGAGTGGCAAGAGTGATTGTGAGGTATGCTCGAGTGGCACGAGTGACTGTGAGGTTTGCCCGATGGGCTGTATATGAGTGATGTTTTGCCCGAGGGGCTGTTTATGATTTCATCATTTTTGCTCACCTTTGCATTGAGCCTTTGTTGGAAAAACTGTTGGAAAAATATCTTTAAATGATTTTTTTTACTGGAACTGGGTTTAAATGAGATGTTTGATTCAAATCCTGATTTTAAAAGCATGTGGTATTTTACTGAGATTTCCTGATGAACGTTATATGCTTTATTTCTCGTCACTACTACTCAGTCTTTATTTATTGTTGTTACTTACTGAGTTTACTCACGTTACTCCCTGCACCTTGTGTGCAGATTCAGGTATAGATGGACACGATAGCGGTTACTGAGTGTTCTGGTTGCAGATTTTCTTGGAGATAGCAAGGTAGCTGTTGGGCGATCGCAACCCCTGCTCTTCTCCCTCTTATCTTCCTCTAGTTGTATTTAGCTATTTTTTAGGCTGAGTTAGCCTTGATATTGTTAGACAGATTGTAATATATGCTCATGACTAGTGACACCCCGATGTTGGGCTTTTCTTTTCCGCACTTCTATTTTTTTTTCTTTTGATTTGAACTCTTTAAATGGAGGTTTTATGTTAAATAACCTTGGAATTATCTTTAAAATAAAAATATCAGTTTGTTTTGGAAATGAGTCGGCTTGCCTAGTTCCACGATAGCCGCCATCACAACAGGGATTAGTTTGGGTCGTGACAGATTGGTATCAGAGCCTAAGTTACATAGGTCTCACGAGTTATGAGCGGGTTTAGTAGAGTCTTGCGGATCGGTACGGAGATGTCTGTACTTATCTTCAGGAGGCTGCAGAACCTTTAGGAAACTTCACATTCTTGGATTCTTGTCGTGCGAATTTGTTGATTCTAGTAATTAAACATCTGTTGTTTCATTCTCTCACAGATGGTGAGGACTCGTACTACCGGTCAGGAGGGCCAGCCACCAGTACCACCAGCTAGGGCCGCGAGAGGCCGAGGCCTTGGTAGAGGCCGTGGTAGGGGCAGAGGTGCAGCCCGTATAGCAGTTGGGGCAGTACCTATAGATCCACCGGTTGTCCTAGATCAAGACCAAGTTCCAGTTGTTGATGCACCAGCTCAGGCACCACCTGTGCCTATTGTGATTCCAGGCCTTTAGGAGGCCCTAGCTCAGATTCTGACAGCGTGTACTGGCCTTGTTCAGGCGGTCTCTATTTCGACAGCCGCAACCACTTCTCAGGCCAGGGTAGGCACTCAGACTCCCGTCGCTCGCATACCCGAGCAGGTTATTCAGGGACTTCAGACACCGGAGGCACCACCAGCCCAGCCAGTTGCTGTTGCTCAGAATTATGTGGTTCCTGCTATGCCTGAGGATGATCAGCGTAGTTTGGAGAGGTTTGGGAGACTTCAGCCAGCACCTTTCAGTGGTACAGAGAGAGAGGATGCTCAGGACTTTTTGGACAGGTGTTAGAGGATACTCCATACTGCTGGTATTTTGGAGACTTGTGGGGTTTCATTCACTACCTTTCAGTTTTCTGGGGCTGCACTCAGATAGTGGGAGACTTACAAGAGGCGTAGGCCTATTGGCGCAGCACCCCTTACTTGGCAGCAGTTCTCCGTGGTCTTTTTGGAGAAGTTCATGCCTCGATCCCACAGAGAGGAGTTGCATAGACAGTTTGAGCGGCTCCGACAGGGTGATATGTCTATGACGCAGTATGAGATGCGATTCTCTGAGTTGGCCCATCATGCTATCTGGTTGGTTCCCATGGACAGATAGAGGATCACGAGGTTTATTGATGGCCTCACTTATCAGCTACAGTTGCTCATGACCAGGGAATGGGTTTCGGGTGCTACCTTTGATGAGGTTGTCGACATTGCTCGGCAGATTGAGATAGTTCGCGGTCAGGAGAGGGTTGAGCAAGAGGCCAAGAAGCCTCGTGGTCAGGGTGGATTCAGCGGTGCTCCTTTTGGGGGTCAGATCCAGCACGGTAGAGGTCGTCATTTCAGACAGGCTCAGTCAGCTCGGCCATTTCATCGGGGTGCATCATCTGGCCATAGTTCTCACAGTTCTCATCAGGGCCACTCATCACTTAGTGCCCTTCCAGTTCAGAGTTTGTCCCGTGCTCCACCTGTTCAGGGCTCTTCCATGCCAGGTTCTTCTACCAGTCAGCCCGGTGCTAGGGATTCCCTTCAGTTTCCGTCGCCAACACTATGGAGTTGTTTTGAGTGTGGGGAGCTTGGGCATATATGGAGGCAGTGTCCTCGTCATCATAGAGGTCCATCTCAGAAGAGGAGTCAGCCTCGGACTACAGCACCAGCTACCTCACCACCCGCCCAATCAACTCGGGGTGGAGGTCAGTCAGCTAGGTGTAGCCCTAGAGGGGGAGGCAGATCAGGGGGTGGTTAGGCCCATTTCTATGCTCTCCCTACCAGACCAGATGCTATTGCTTCAGATGCTGTGATTACAGGTATTGTCTCAGTTTGCCTCAGAGATGCCTCAGTATTATTTGACCCTGGTTCCACGTATTCATATATTTCCTCGTATTTCGCCCATTTTCTGGATATGCCCCGTGAGTCCTTAGTTTCATCTGCACATGTATCTACTCCTGTGGGCGATACTATTATTGTGGACCGCGTATATCGATCATGTGTGGTGACTATTGGGGGTCTGGAGACCCGAGTAGATGTATTATTGCTCAGTATGGTTGACTTTGATGTGATATTGGGTATGGATTGGTTATCTCCATGTCATGTTGTTCTAGATTGTCATGCTAAGATGGTGACGTTGGCTATGCCGGGAATTCCGAGGGTTGAGTGGAACAGTTCTATATATTATGTACCAACTACGGTGATTTCATATTTGAAGGCTCAGCGCATGGTTGAGAAGGGTTGCCTATCTTATTTGGCTTTTGTGAGGGATGTTAGTGCAGAGACCCCCGTCATTGATTATGTTCCGGTGGTACGTGATTTTTCGGATGTGTTTCCTGCAGACCTGCTGGGCATGCCGCCTGATAGGGATATTGACTTTGGTATTGATTTGGTGCCGGTCACTCAAACCATTTCTATTCCACCATATCATATGGCACCGGCGGAGTTGAAGAAATTGAAAGAACAGCTTCAGAAACTCCTCGATAAGGGGTTTATTCGGCCTAGTGTGTTACCTTGGGGTGCACCGGTTCTATTTGTGATAAAGAAGGATGGTTCCATGAGAATGTGTATTGATTACAGGCAGTTGAACAAGGTCACAGTCAAGAACAAGTATCCTTTGCCTCGTATTGATGATTTATTCGACCAGCTTCAGGGAGCGAGGGTGTTCTCCAAGATTGATTTGAGGTCCGGTTATCACCAGCTGAAGATTCGGGATTCAGATATTCTTAAAACAGCTTTCAGGACCCGATATGGCCATTATGAGTTCCTGGTAATGTCGTTTGGGCTGACCAATGCCCCAGCAGCGTTCATGTATTTGATGAACAGTGTATTCCAGCCCTATTTGGACTCATTCGTCGTTCTATTCATTGACGACATCCTGGTGTACTCCCGTAGCCAGGAAGAGCACGCTCAGCATTTGAGGGTTGTATTGTAGAGATTGAGGGAGGAGAAGCTTTATGCAAAGTTTTCTAAATGTGAGTTTTGGCTCAGTTCAGTAGCATTCTTGGGGCACGTGGTGTCCAGTGAAGGTATTCAGGTGGATCCAAAGAAGATAGATGCAGTGCAGAGTTGGCCCAGACCGTCCTCAGCCACGGAGATTAGGAGCTTTCTTGGTTTGGCGGGTTACTACCATCGCTTTGTGGAGGGATTTTCATCTATTACATCGCCCTTGACCAAATTGACCCAAAAGGGTGCTCCATTCAGGTGGTCGGATGAATGTGAGGAGAGCTTTCAGAAGCTCAAGACTGCTTTGACCACAGTTCCAGTGTTAGTTCTACCATCAGCTTCAGGTTCTTACACCGTGTATTGTGATGCCTCGAGGATAGGCATTGGTTGTGTTTTGATGTAGGAGGGTAGGGTGATCGCCTATGCCTCACGCCAGTTGAAGACCCATGAGAAGAACTATCCTATCCATGATCTTGAGTTAGCAGCCATTGTTCACGCCTTGAAGATTTGGCATAATTATTTGTATGGGGTTCATTGTGAGATCTATACTGATCATCGGAGTCTGCAGTATCTATTAAAGCAAAAGGATCTTAATTTGCGTCAGCGGAGATGGTTAAAGCTTCTTAAGGACTATGATATCACTATTTTATACCATCCGGGGAAGGCCAATGTGGTGGCCGATGCTATGAGTCACCGGGCAGAGAGTTTGGGGAGTTTAGCATATCTTCCAGCAGCAGAGAGACCTTTGGCATTAGGTGCTCAGGCCTTAGCAGGCCAGCTTGTCAGATTGGATATTTCGGAGCCTAGTCAGGTATTGGCTAGTGTGGTCTCCAGGTCTTCTCTTTATGACCGTATCAGGGAGCGTCAGTATGATGACCCTCACTTGCTCGTTCTTCAGGACAGGGTTCGGAGAGGTGATGCTAGGGATGATGACCCTCACCTACTGAGTGCGAGTGTCGAGTGCCGAGTGCCGAGTGCTGAGTGACTGGGAGGCATGAGTGATTGTGAGGTATGCCTGAGTGGTAAGAGTGATTGTGAGGTATGCCCGAGTGGCAAGAGCGATTGTGAGGTATGCCTGAATGGCACGAGTGACTGTGAGGTTTGCCCGAGGGGCTGTATATGAGTGATGTTTTGCCCGAGGGGCTGTTTATGATTTCATCATTTTTGCTCACCTTTGCATTGAGTCTTTGTTGGAAAAACTGTTGGAAAAATATCTTTAAATGATTTTTTTTACTAGAACTTGGTTTAAACGAGATGTTTGATTCAAATCTTGATTTTAAAGGCATGTGGTATTTTACTGAGATTTCCTTATGAACGTTATATGCTTTATTGCTCGTCACTACTGCTCGGTCTTTATTTATTGTTATTACTTACTGAGTTGGCATACTCATGTTACTCCATGCATCTTGTGTGCAGATTCAGGTATAGCTGGACACGGTAGCGGTTACTGAGTGTTCTGGTTGCAGATTTTCTTGGAGATAGCAAGGTAGCTGTTTGGCGATCGCAGCCCCTGCTCTTCTCCCTCTTATCTTCCTCTAGTTGTATTTAGCTATTTTCCGGGCTGAGTTAGCCTTGATATTGTTAGACAGATTGTAATATATGCTTATGAATAGTGATACCCTGATGTCGGGCTTTTAAATAACCTTGGAATTATCTTTAAAATAAAAATATCAGTTTGTTTTGGAAATGAGTCAGTTTGCCTAGTTCCACGATAGGCGCCATCACGACAGGGGTTAGTTTGGGTCGTGACAGGAGGCCCGTTGATGAAGAAGACTCTAGAGGAGATAGTCACAATCCTTTACAAGTTATTTGAAGATGCAAATCAGTGGCCCTCTGAGAGTGCTGAAAGAAGAAGATCAACTGGTGTTCACCAAGTTGATGCTAATACATCTATGCAGGTACAGCTTGATGTTATGGCTAAAGAAATAAGAAAGCTGACCTTAACCTCGATACAAAGTGAGCCTCACGCAGCTTATGATATATGTGGAAGAGGACACCCTACTCATGAGTGTCAAGCCTCAATTGAGGAAGTAAATCATGTGGGGAACTACAATTTTAATGCAATGGGTCAGAGACACCCCGTGTTTTTCATGGAGTTCACCTGGAGGTACTAAGAATGCTTGGTAGCAAAATAACTCTAGTCTGTAGGGACAAGGAGCTCCAGTATACCAAAATTAGCAGAGGCAGCAATTTCAGCCTCAACAGCTCATTCAGTCTGGTCTAGATGATCTAATGAAAACTTTCATTATTAAGACAGATGAGAGGCTGGATGCTCATGGAGCAGCTATCAAAGAATTGGGCACTAGTTTGCGAAACCTGGAGAGACAATTAGGACAGATTGCAACAATATTATCTGAGAGGGTTCTAGGCACTCTCCCCGCTGACACTGAAAAGAATCCCAAAGAAACAGTGAATGTTGTAACGCTGAGAAGTGGGCAAGTGTTGAAAGACCCCATCCCAATCCAAAAAGAGGTGAAACTTGAAAAAGGAAGTGGAGAGCAGCTGAAAAGTGATGAAGATAAAAAGAAGAAAGGCCCGATGAAAACTGAGAAGAAGAAGAAGAAGAAGAAGAAGAAGAAGAAGAAGAAGAAGAAGAAGAAGAAGAAGAAGAAGAAGAAGAAGAAGAAGAAGAAGAAGAAGAAGAAGAAGAAGAAGAAGAAGGAGAAGAAGCAGAAGAAGGAGAAGAAGCAGAAGAAGGAGAAGAAGAAGAAGAAGGAGAAGAAGGAGAAGAAGAAGAAGAAGGAGAAGAAGGAGAAGGAGAAGAAGGAGAAGAATGATGATGATGATGATGATGAGGAGGAGGAGGAGGAGGAGGAAGAAAAATCAAGAAAGGAGGAACATGAGGAGAGCCAGTATATGCATGTCTTACCCTTCCCTCAAAAGCAAAATAGAGAAAAGATAGACAAGTAGTTTGGGAGATTTCTAGATGTGCTGAAACAGGTTCATGTAAATTTGTCATTCATAGAAGTGCTCTCACAAATGTCGGCTTATGCCAAATTCTTGAAGGAGATCCTTACAAAGAAGAGAAAAATAGAGGAGACCTCGGTAGTGAAGCTCACAGAGCATTGCAGCGCGATATTACAAAACAAACTCCCACAAAAGTGTGGAGATCCAGGGATTTTTACTATACCTTGCTCTTTAGGCTCTATTAGTTCAGATAAATCTTTATATAATTCTGGTTCCTTAATTAATTTAATGCCTCTATCTATTTACAGGAAACTAGAGAAGGAGATTGGAGAGAAAAGGTCGGTGCCAATATCGATGCGGCTGGCAGACCAAATGACTTTAATACCCGAGGGGATAGTGGAAGATGTGTTAGTTCGGGTGGATAAGTTCGTATTTCCTGTAGACTTTATAGTGGTGA
The DNA here is from genome assembly GCF_000390325.3 of Nicotiana tomentosiformis. NCBI lineage: Eukaryota > Viridiplantae > Streptophyta > Magnoliopsida > Solanales > Solanaceae > Nicotiana > Nicotiana tomentosiformis. The sequence goes on from NC_090822.1 coordinate 44,857,308, forward strand.
AAATGGAGGAAAACAAGGAGGTTCCCCTTATCCTAGGAAGACCATTCTTAGCAATGGGTAGAGAAATATTGGATATACACGAGAGAAAACTCATGCTTAGAGTGGGCGAGGAGACGGTATCTTTTGATATGAATATAGAAAGGGGGGTGCAAAAAGAAAAACTAGTTGTGAGTGTTGAGTGTAAAGTGAAGGGCTCAAAAGATAAGGATGCACTGAGTGAGAAAGATAAGTATGGAGTGTACCCCAAGAAGGTTGAGAACAAGCTACCTGCATGTATGTGTGTATTAGTTCGAAGGCGAGGAATGGAGCCCGACTTCGACTCAGACCCCGACTAGATGTTCAGGGAAGTTTCCTTTACCTTATGCTTTTTAATTGTGTGTCTTAGGGACATGCCAAAACTTAAAGTGTGGGTTGGGGATAATTGTATGTTTTATGTATATGTGTTAGTTTTGTTAGTTGTAGTAATTGAAAAGAAAAAAACATGAAAATTTTAAAATTTTTGATTTTTCTCGAAGATGGTTATCATTCGACGGGTTTCTTGAGGCAGTAAAGTCGAAAGAAAAAGACAAAAAGATTTTCGTTTTATAGGTAGTGTAATAATCCTCCCTTGGTTTTTCCTTGTGCCGCGGTTCTTTTTCAAGGGTTTTGTTTGAACCGGGTGTAGTTATTTTTTATTTTTGATAGGAGTAGGAAACCTTGTGCTATGATTTGAATGGAAGGAAATATATCCTGACTTTACCATACCTTGAGAATAGTAAGTGCTTTAGTTGTGACGCTTAGGCTCAGTTTTTGACTCTTGCATAAGTACCTTAAACTATATGATCTTAACTTTGCTTAACTGCTTTGACTAGAGTCTCTTGATAGTCCAATCTTGAGTGAGTTATGTGCCATCTGTGTGTGAGATTTTGTGTTATTCTGTGCATTGCATTTGATGTCTAGAACTTGCCCCGTGTGTTTGCAAAGCGAAATAGTAGTTTTGTTCGGTCTTGGAAGTGATTTAGGTGTTTCTTTGTTGAGCCAGTTATAAGCTTTTACCCACCTAATTGTTATGTATCTTAGTTATCCCCGTTGATCCTGTAATCCTATTTCGTTGGCAACCACATTGCAAGCCTTACCCATTTGTTCGAATTGCCCATCTATTTGAACTTTTTACCTCTCGTGAGCACTTGAATGTGTTATGAAGTTTGTAAAAGTTGAAGTGTGGGGTGGTTGGTTTGGCTTTTTAGTGGAACTAATGAAATAAGGATAAAGGTGCATTGTATTAAAAAAGTAAGAGCCACTTGAATTGAAAAAGAAAAGAAAAAATAGTTGTATTGTTGTGAAACGTATTCCTTGATAGTGGTTACTCTTGATGTAATTGTACTTAAAGAAGTATGGAATTTATGTATATCGATGTGAAGGTAGAGTTTTTGTTTGACATAAGTGTGGGGTTTTGAACAATGAAATGTATGTATTAAAGTGCTTAGGGAGGTGTAGTCACTCTTATATCTAAATGTATCCTACTCGTCCCTCAGCCTACATTAGAACCAAATATAGTCCTACTTGATCCTTGACTGAATGGGCTCGATTAGTTGAGTAGTACACTACGGGCAAGCCTATGGTACGTATTTTGTGGCATATGAATGTTGTTTCTGAGAGTGAGCAAATTATTTCTATCTTGAGTTACTAATTGTTCTTAGTTTCTATTATGTGTGGAACTACTCTCTATTGTTGTGTGAGGGCACTTGATTCATGAAGGAAAGGTAATGCTTGACCTCTGTGTTAGAGTAAGTGAGCGGGTTATAAATAATGCGTTGTGCTTTTGAGTCAAATTTTTAGTCTAGGATGTTACGGTATTGTACTTAATCTGTTTTAAATATTCTTGGTGTGATGGGTTATGAGAGTTGTTGAAAATGGTCGTGTTCGATGAGGAGTGTAGTTTGATTTCTCGAGGACGAGCAATGATTTAAGTGTGGGGTGTTGATGGTAGGCTATAATCACATGTTTTAATCGCTTATTGCACTCTAATTCACTGCACTTTACTTGTGTTTGAGCTTTAATTGATAGTGTTTTCCACTTATTGTGTATTTTATGCCTTGTAGGAGTGATTACGAGCTATGTAGATATTATGGAATGAACTCGAGCGATGTGGAGCTTTGAAGTCTGAGTAAAAGCCCAAGGGATTAAGCCGGGATCGTGTTCGGGGGTCGAAGACCAAGTCTGGACGTCAAAATGCACGAAAAATCCATACTTTGAGAAATCTTTACTGCTGCGGCGCGTGGGGCGGCGCGTGGGCCGCCGCGGCTGCCTATTTCTCTGCTTCCTATCAGAAGCAACTCTCTGGATTTCCCTACTAACACCCCATTTGGTGCGTTGCCCCATGCGGCGCGCCTGTGCAATTTTTACATACTGAAAATTCTATTTCGACTAGGAGAAGGTGATTTCGTCTGGGCCCAACCCTACTTGGTATAAATACATGGAAAAATATTATTTTCTGGACTTTTGACAGATATTCGACCTAAGGAGGCTAAGGAGGAGTTGGAAGAACAAGAGCACGAGGATTTCATCATTCCTTCCTCACTCAAGACACGAGTTTGGATTGAATTCATGTTTTCCATTACTTTAACTTTATTTGTGATGAATTGCTCCATATCTATGGAGTAGTTCTCTTTAGGGTTTGATGGATTTGGTGTATTGATGATTGTTTGTGGATTATAACTCTAGTTTTATGTATTGAAGCATTTTCGGATGATTTAATTGTTGCATCTATATTCACTTGTTCATGTAATCGAGAGAGGCATAACTTGTGATATCTTTGCATTATCTTGTTGGTTGAGTTCTTTAATTCTTCTTAGTAATCGAAAGAGGCTAGTTGAATCATTGATTAAACCTAGTTAGGAGGATAATCGAAAGAGGTTCTTCTGAAGACCAATCCACTACGCATTCTTACATATCTTCACGTGCTTAAATTGGTTCATCTTGTGAGGTTAAGACTTAATCTAGAGAGGAGTTTTGGCTGAGCGTTTGAACTAATAATTGAGTGAATTCGAGAGACTCACTTGAACATTAGAAGTGAATTATCTAGAGTTAGATCTTGAACAATTATCTTGCACCTATCCTATCAACCCCTATTTTCTCCCACTGATAACTTCCTTGCTAATCTTTGTTTCGATAGTCATTAGTCAATAGCTTTAGATTCTTAGTTAATTCTAGTTATTAATCATATAAATCTCGATTGTTTATTCTCCTGGATGGCTATCAAGATAAAAACTATGAAAATATTGCTTAACTCCAATCCCTGTGGATACGATATCATACTATACTATCTGTGACTAGCGAGCATAATTTAAGTGTGTATTTTGCGCTCGTCAAATACACAATTTCATTCTTTCAATTTTCACACAAAACTCTCATATCTCTCTAATTCTCTATCTCTCTCTATCTCTAATAGCAATTAACATTCTAGCACTATTATTAAGTTTCGCATTTATTTTTGTTATACTTGTGTTGCTATTTGTTGTTATTTTAATTATTTATTATTAAAAGTAGCTCCTATGTCTAATAGATTGACTAAGGGTAATGCTAAGCAATACCCCCACCTATTTCAAACTGAAGATATGGTTCGAGATGGGACGCTACAACATAGCTCTATGTAGGCTAGCAGGTCATCAGGTAAGCTTTTATTTTTCACTTTCAATATTTATGATTTACGGTCGGTGAGGCAAATTGCTGCTATTTATAAAGATTGGCCATATGTGGCATGCATAGTATGTTTCTGGCTACGTGCAGGTTGGTTTTAACCTAGTGTACGAAGGATACTTTGGCAAAATTTTCCAAAGTCTCTAAGAGTAAACATTCGAGGACGAATGTTCCCAAGGGGGGAGTGATGTTACACCCTATATTTTCGTACGTAAAAATGCGTCGTAAGCAAACTAATGTAGGACCAAAAATGAGATAATATTTAAAAGTATATAAAGTAAGTTAATCATGTTACCTCTGAGGTTACAAATATTGAAGATCATGAACAACAAGTACAAAGAGGGTTGGACAGTTCAGAAGCTAAAGCAATTAAATAAAACAATATTTCGTCGAAAGTCGACAAGTTGGAAATGTTATAACATGTACCTTTGGGGTGAGACTAGGGTGATTAACAGAATAAGGAGATTATGTTATGATTTATATTAGTTGTATGACATTCGTGTGTTATGTTTTGAAGTCAAGCGAGTTGTGGAACAAAAGTCGATGAAAGTCATCACAAGTTACATTCATAAGTTTTACTGAAACTTTGGGTCAAATGTAACTGCCATTTTCTCCCAATATACTTAGAGTTATGGGGTGTTCCACCTATCAAATTAAAGATATATGAGTCTATTTTCCAACTCATTAAACCGTTTGTCAATACGACATTGGAGTAGAAAGATATGGGCATTTGTGCGATACTGCGCAAGCTGCTAGGTGACAAGTAGGTGTGTCACCTACTTGCTTAAATGAGAGCCCAAAAAAATGGGCCATTTCGGGTCGTCCAAAGAGGCCTTTTAAGGGCCTATTTTCTTCATATATTAGACTTAAAATAGAGCATAATAACCAGACATAAGCTCTGCAAAGAATCCTCCCAAAAATTTCCCACAAACCCTAATTGATTTTCTCTCCCTTTCAAGTTCTAATTGGAGGTAAAACCTAGAGTTTGAAGAACCAAGATAAGAGCTGAGTTATCCAACAAATAAGGTGATTTTACTGCTCTCTTTCATCCAATTTTTCTTCTGTAAATTCATGTTAAGTCGTTCTATACTTGTAAGAACTCACGGGACGGTGATCGGAAGCCGTGAGTTCGAGTTATTCATTTGTAGCGGACTGTTTTGTGGACTGTTTTGTATTGCTGTTGGGCTGCGTGTTTTACTACTGTTTTGTGGAGTTTTGGAGGAGGAAGGGGGTGTAGAAACACCATATAAATGTAGGGTGGTTGTCTGGTCGTTCGTCATAACATTTCCGGGTCGTTTGACACTACTACGGTGGTCGTTTTGTGTATGAAGAGATTGGGGTGTGTTGGGCTGTTTTGTAGTATTTGATGGCGTATATAGGGCTGAAAAATGGTGTATATATGTTGTTATTGTTCTGTTCTTGTATTGTTGGTGTTATCTTGAATTTGGAGGAAGTAAGGATTATAGGGGAGATGCTGCCCGTTTTAATACAAAATAAGTTTGTCGTTCGTTGTGCGATAGTTGTACCTTTCGTAACTTAAAGATAGTATTATTATCATTCTTGTAGATTAAGGTGCGAAGAGGTGAGTTCAACTTGGTGATTGGAAAGATTGTGATAAGGTATGTTAAGGCTAAGCCTTCCTTCATTTTGGCATGATCTCGTAGCTACATGTGTTAGTAATGAGACAAAAAGAGAAGTTCATATTCATGAATTTATTCACACTATTCTAGTCTCATAAGTTACAATATTATTCCTTATCGAGACTCTATATTCAATTTTAGTATTGTCTTCTTCCAGTCAAGAGAGAAGCAAGCCTATATATATATAGTATTACAGTATTTTCATTACCATCGAGCTATAATCGATGGGCAGGCCCCTATTGGGAAACCTCTGATCAGATGGTAAGTTATATATACCGAGCCTACTGTGGCCGAGCGCCTATGAGCAAGCCCAGGATGGCCGAGATACAGAGCCCAGTATGGCCGAGCGCCTATGAGCGAGCCTACTACGGCCGAGCATTTACACGTACCGAGCCTTATAGGGCCGGACATTTATTTTACTTAATATATTGAGAGAGTTGAGTCAGTATCAGCGGGTAAGTATATCTCCAGACCATCTTTGACTCCCAGTTAATTTCAGTTATCATATTATCAGTTCAGTTTCATCTTTCAGTTATTTTATTGCCTTACATACTCGGTACATTATTTCGTACTGACGTCCCTTTTCTGGGGGCGCTGCATTTCATGCGTGCAGGTTCAGACAGACAGACGGGTAGACCTCCTCAGTAGGTGTTTCCCGAGTTCAGCCTGATCGGTAAGCTCCACGTCTTTCGGAGTTGCCAGGTCTAGAGTTTTTGTGTACATCTTATGTATATCTGTATATATGTTATGGGTAGGTCGGGGCCCTGTTCCGATCATAGTACATCTATCAGTAGAGGCTTGTAGACATATCCTGTTGGTTAGTGCAGTATGTTGGGTTTGTAGGCCTGGTATGTATAATTTGGTGGTTTGTCAGCTGTAGTAGCTATGATGGCCTTTTCAGCCTAGCTTTATATTGATGTTTAAGTTAGCGCTAGTTTCCATTCAATTTTATATTTTGCTTCGCAAATTGTCTTGCAAGGTGGCCCCATGGCCAAAGTATGACATTATGTGTTCAGAGTCCCTTAGTCGCAATTTGGTACGCCAGGTTAGGTGAGGCACCGGGTGCTTGGCTCGCTCCTAGGTTCGGGGCGTGACAAACTTGGTATCAGAGCAGTTCTATCCTAGGGAGTCTACAAGCCGTGTCTAGTAGGGTCTTGTTTATAGATGTGTTGTGCACCACATTATATAAGCAGGGCACTACAGGGCATTTAGGAGTTGGTTACCCTTCTTTGAAATCTAAATCGTGCTACAGAACTGAGTTATAGGAAATTTGAATTAAACTTATGTGTTGGTGTTTGCATGCACAGATGACGGTGACTAGGAAGACTACGGCTAGCCAGAGGAGAGATACAGCAGTAGGTGAGGGGACCAGCAGGGTACCCCCAGTAGATGGGGCCCAGTCTGAGGCTCAAGGTGAGACCCCTACTCAGCCATTACCGGCTCCTCCACCAACTACGGAGATTCCTAGGGAAACCGCACATCCAGTTCCCCCTCCACTTCCATCAGATCAGGACTTGAGGAGTGCGGTGCATTTGTTGACACAGTTGGTAGCTACCCAGCAACAGGCTAGGGCATCAGCTAGTGCAGGAACTTTTGAGGGGTCTGGGAGTTCAAGGGTCCGAGAGTTTATTGCTTTGAGTCCCCCAGAGTTCACGGGGACAGATCAGAGGGAGGACCCGCAGGATTTCATAGATCAGCTTCACAAGATCTTTCGTGTTATGCATGCCACAGAGAAAGAGGCAGTTGAGCTAGCAGCTTTTCGACTCCGAGATATAGCCATCCTTTGGTACGAGGGATGGGAGAGGAACAGGGGACGTGATGCACCTCCAGCTATTTGGGAGAATTTTTCAGATGCCTTCCTTAACCAGTACTTACCACGGGAGATCCGACAGGCTCGAGTCGATCAGTTTCTAGCCCTCAAGCAGGGTAATATGAGTGTTCGAGAGTATAGTCTCCATTTTGACTCATTGGCCAGATATGCACCATCCATAGTTGCTACTATGCGGGACAGGATTCACAGGTTTATAGCAGGGTTAGCCCCAGAGTTAACCGAGGCATGTGCCACCGCTGCATTGCAGGATAGTATGGATATCTCCCGGATTCAGGCATTTGCCCAGAATATAGAAAGGGGTAGGCGTCGGCAGCAGGGTACAGAGAGGGCTGAGCAAGGGCAACGTAAGAGGATGAGATTTCACAGGTCTCAGGAGCAATATCAGGGTAGTTATAGGACCCAGTACTTCGGACGGCCACCTAGGCCTCCGCCACCTCAGTTACAGGGTTACAGGTATGACTGCTATACTCAGTCAGGACCAGGTGAGAGCTCACGGGCGTCGAGTATGCAGCGACAATGAGGATCTGCACAGACATGGTCATTTCCTCCACGGTGTGACATCTGTGGTAGAGAACACTTGGACCAATGCCGAGCAGGTTTTGATGCTTGTTATACATGTGGGCGTCCAGGGCATATGATGCGAGATTGCCCAAATAGAGATTCGGGGGGAATGGCACAACCAGTGAGTTCAGCAACAGGATCATCTATGTCCGTGTATCCTTCAGGGCGCGAGTCTCAGTCTTCGGCTGGTAGAGGTCGGGGCAGAGGTAGAGGTTCCGGTTCAAGTGGTAATCAGAACCGTATTTATGCTTTAGCGGGTCGACAGGAACACTATTTTCACCACCATCGAGCTATAATCGGTGGGCAGGCCCCTATTGGGCAACCTCTGATCAGATGGTAAGTTATATATACCGAGCCTACTGTGGCCGAGCGCCTATGAGCGAGCCCAGGATGGCCGAGATACAGAGCCCAGTATGGCCGAGCGCCTATGAGCGAGCCTACTACGGCCGAGCATTTACACGTACCGAGCCTTATAGGGCCGGACATTTATTTTACTTAATATATTGAGAGAGTTGAGTCAGTATCAGCGGGTAAGTATATCTCCAGACCATCTTTGACTCCCAGTTAATTTCTGTTATCATATTATCAGTTCAGTTTCATCTTTCAGTTATTTTATTGCCTTACATACTCGGTACATTATTTCGTACTGATGTCCCTTTTCTGGGGGCGCTGCATTTCATGCGTGCAGGTTAAGACAGACAGACGGGTAGACCTCCTCAGTAGGTGTTTCCCGAGTTCAGCCTGATCGGTAAGCTTCACGTCTTTCGGAGTTGCCAGGTCTAGAGTTTTTGTGTACATCTTATGTATATCTGTATATATGTTATGGGTAGGTCGGGGCCCTGTTCCGATCATAGTACATCTATCAGTAGAGGCTTATAGACATATCCTGTTGGTTAGTGCAGTATGTTGGGTTTGTAGGCCTGGTCTGTATAATTTGGTGGTTTGTCAGCTGTAGTAGCTATGATGGCCTTTTCAGCCTAGCTTTATATTGATGTTTAGTTAGCACTAGTTTTCATTCAATTTTATATTTTGCTTCGCAAATTGTCTTGCAAGGTGGCTCCATGGCCAAAGTATGACATTATGTGTTCAGAGTCCCTTAGTCGCAATTTGGTACGCCAGGTTAGGTGAGGCACCGGGTGTTTGGCTCGCTCCTAGGTTCGGGGCGTGACAAACTTGGTATCAGAGCAGTTCTATCCTAGGGAGTCTACAAGCCGTGTCTAGTAGGGTCTTGTTTATAGATGTGTTGTGCACCACATTATATAAGCAGGGCACTACAGCGAATCCAGCCGACTATTTTCCTCTTTTATCACTCAAAATTCAAACGCCCAGTTTTGAAACCCTAAGCTCAAACCCCATTAATCTGATTTCTTCCTTGTTCTTTCAAACCAACATACATAACACTCATCTTGTCCCTGGGCTTGAAGCCTGTTGTTTTCTTTCCATTTCAACGATGAAATTTCAAAAGCCCGAATTATGAAATCACAGAACAAAATGTGAAACTTCAAATCTCCGAATTTCCTTCATGTTATGTTAAATCGGAGCATGCATGTGCATGTTTCAGAGCCTCATCATGATTATTCGAAGTCCAGAGGTCAAATGCAATGACCTCTGGACATTGGAGCTTTGACCGATAGGTTGTTCCTTCAACGGACAGCTTTCTTCATTTGGGTAACTTGTTCACCATTTTTTCCCCTATGTCTCTTAGATTTTCACTTGATTTTGCTATCATCATCAATCTTTCGTCACTTTTCACTCACAATTTTGAATCCGATTGAAATCCTAGAGCCTTAATGGCACTATAAAAGGGGGTCTTTAATGTTCTCATCTACCACCACCTAACATTATCTACTTTAACCTAGAATCACGAACTAGACGACCATCTAAGAGCAATTCTGAGATTTCAAGAAAACCTAGGGTTTCTTACTGATTTCCTTTTCTTTTGTTTTCTTGAGTGCTTTCGCCGCTTCGAGCTTGAAATCTTGTGTATAGGCGATTAAGAAGGATCCCTGTTTGGTCTGCTGCCCTCGAAAAGGTTAGTGTACCTTTAACTTTTCTCTTATGTTCATCTTATCTGAATATTATGAATATGTTTGTTGTCTTTTGTAAATTATAGTCATTTATGATGCTTATAACCAGTATAGATATGTTATTCTTTGTTCATGATAATATATTGTCTGCTTATGATCACTTGTCATGCCTCTTAAGTCTTTAATTAATGTTGGTTAAGTTACTATGTGACTCTTGATGACTTTCATTTCTGAGTTTAAACAGCGTGCATGATTAAGATGTAATGTGCCTTGAATGACTACTCATTTACCTAAACTTCAAAATCTTTCACTGATGATTCTGCAGTGATCTTTACTCTACATATTGTTTCCATGCATTTTGTTTGTCTTGTGGTCGAGTTTATGTAAGGCCCCGTGAAAAGTTTCCTAAAAATTGGGGTTTTATGATGCCGGGGCAGGCATAGAGGGTAACGTGCTTCGGACTTTTTTGGATTGAACAGTGCGTTGGGGAGGTGAAGGAAAATATTTGGCAGAAATAGGCGTTTCTGCGGCGGCATAATCACTCTGCGGCCCGCAGAATGGTCGCAGAGTGAGACAGTTTTCTGGATCATTTTGATGTCATTTTCGCTGCCCATTATGCGACCGCATAACCATTTTGCGGGCCGCACTCTTGTTGCACAATCAGCCTTGGAGTTTTGCGGAGGGAGGTTCTGCGGCGCATTATGCGACCGCAGAACAGGTCTGCGGGGCGCATAGTGACCGCAGACCCAGCCAGTTTATTTCCAGTTTTGGCACCCAATTTGTGCGGCCGATATGCGGACCACATATCCATTCTGCGGTCGCATATGCGACCGCATATCCTGTCCCGGGACTTCATTTTTGGGGTTTTTAAACCCGACCCTTCTTCATTAAAACATATGCCATAGCCCATTTTGAGCTCATTTTTGATATTTTTAGAGTGAGAGAGAGTTCTTAGAGTGGGGGAGTAACCTTCAGCCTATTATCCATCAATTCTTGCTCAATCATTGAGGATTAACAAAGGAAGTCTTCATCCTAAAGGTAAGAATCTATGTCCTAGCTCTCAATTTCAAAAATTTACAAAAAATGGGATAATTAGAGAGACAATTATTGGGTGTGGGGGTTGTTGTCTTGCATGCATGTATTCTTGAAGTATGTGTGAAGGTTGTGATCTAAAAATGGTTGAGAATGGGTTGGGGAATGATGGAATCTTCCACAAAAGGGCCTTAAAACATTGATGCACACCTAGTGTTTGATAATATGCTCAAATGAGCTAGAATCATGATCATCTTCCTAATTTTGGTCCAACTTGTTATATTTCTAAAATAGACCCTTCTTCTTAGAATTGAATCCCACAGTGTTCATGTAATTGGTGTAAGTTCTTGACCATTATTGAATTGGCTATTCCTAATGTGTTTGTGCTGAAGGATGTATGTTATATATTTATTCTAAATGCTTCATCATGTCATCTTGCCATTTGAGGATGTGTTAAAAAATGTGGAATATATGTTAGGAATGTTAAGACTTCAGGTCAAGATCGAAATAAAGGTTGTTATGCCAAATTATATGAAAAGCCTCTATGTGCCTAAGATTCCCAAATTGCTCTTATGTGAATTTAATGTCTTGAATGGAAAACCTTATTGTTGTTGATAATGATAATGATGTTTGAATGTGGAAAGGGGAACTGGAAATTGTGAAATACGGCCAAGTGCCAAGAATGACTTTATAATTGTGGCCACTAGTGCCAATTAATTGAAAAGATATGAAAGAAGTATGAAGTGAGATGATTGATTGAAAAGGTTTTGTCTCGGGTGAGACGGCCTAGCCGATCGGGCCGTGATCGGACGCCATGCCGCACACATGGTGACTGTGCTGAAAATTATGATGAAATTGTGGTTATGGCTGATGTCTCAAATAAGACAACCTAGCCGATTGGGTCGTGATCAGACTCTGTATAAGAACACGATGGTATTGTGAATTATGGTATATCGGCTCTAAAGATCACCCAACCTAATAACATGGAAATTGACTTGAGAACTTATGTGATCCTTATTTGATGTTTTAGTATTGTTTGAAGCTCTTATTGAACTCATGATTGTTTGCCCCTTGTATTATTATTATTCATTCTATTGAGATGGTATTTAGTTTTACATACTAGTACTATTCGACCGTACTAATGTCCCTTTTGCCGGGGGCGCTGCATCTTTAACTGATACCAAGTTTGTCACGACCCAACTGGAGGGTCATGACTAGCACCCGGGCCATACTTGCCGAGCACCAACGTACATTTTATCTAACCTTCCTTATTATCTTTAAGGGCCAACAAGATCAATATAAATAGTAGACATGGATCATGAACATCCAACAATGAAAGATAATGTCATGAACATACATAACATGGGACGACAAGACTGTCAAGAAACTATATATAAGGTACGAGCTACCATGATGCCATGAAAGACTATACAACAAAAATCAGCCAACAAGGCATTCTAAACCATACATAAGTCGACACATGTCTATGAGCCTCTAAAAGAACATAAATGCTACAACATTTCCGGAACAGGGCCCCGACATACCCATAATGTCTATAACAAAAATGCATACCAAGACCACGGCAAGTCCGGAGAAGGGATCTCGCCAATAACCGCTGAACCGGACAGCCTACTGTGGTGGGGGAGCTACGTCTACCTGTCTATCAGGACCTGCAGCACGACATGCAGCGTCCACAAATAAAAAGGACGTCAGTACGAATAAAGTACTGAGTATGTGAGGCAAGAAAGCATAAGTAAGAACAGTAATGTAAACAGGGATAGAGAATATACAACCTGTGACATCTGGGTACCTCTGAGGGCTACTGACATGAAATACATGATACATACATATATATACATAAACTTTTAAAACATACGCCTTTGTGGGCATCACCATCATCATATCGTACCCGGCCGTAATAGGCTCGGTAAAACGTACCCGGCCATCATAGGGCTCGGTAGAATCGTACCCGGCCACGTGGAGCTCGATAAAACCCAACTGATCAGTGGTTGCACAATAGGTGCCGTACCCGGCCGACTATAGCGCGGCTCAGTAGAATAAAATAGATACATATATATGATGCATGCTGGACTCATTGGAATCACATTTTGAACCTTTCGGAGTGACATAAGGCTGGTATCCTTCGTACACGTTATTAGGATTAACTCTTCATCAAGAATCTTATAAGAATCAGGAACTACCAACAACATTGATAATATAAGAATAAGAGAAGTAACATCAATATCAATCGTTTCATAAGAAGGGCAGCAATGTAAGTACTGCTAGCTTCTAAGAGTAGAGTATCTTTGGGAGCTCGTTCATTACATTATGTACAATCGGAGTCGTGCAAAAGAATGAAGGGGATAGCCTCACATACCTTGTATATACTGCCCAACCTCAAGCTATGCAAATGTCACGACTCCTTAGTCTACAATAAGAGAAATGACACTATCATTATCGTTTAAGCGTCGTAACTATTATGTATCGACCGCAACCTATTTTACGATGAAACGGACAGCACCTCCCCTATTTATATGACTTCCCACAAGTCAATACAATCACCAAACAGCCCAAACAACATCATTAATAATCATATTGAGCCTCCAAAACAGTCCACCAACTAACAACATTACTACCAAGCCTTTCGATATATATTTCACAAGTTCTAGCATCAACGACTTAGCCACAACTTGGATAATCTTAAATATATATAGAGTAAGAGGTTCCTTACCTTTAAACAGAAAGAACAACTCCAATTTGACCTTAATTTTCCACGAAAAATCCCTTCAATTCTGCCACAAGAACAAGGAAGCGAAACTAGCAATTAATTCTGGTTTTTCGGCACTAGAATTACTTTAGAAGACTTGAAATCACCTAGGGTTGATATTAAAAACTTGAAGGTGTATTTACAGGACATAAAACACTTAAAACAACCTCCCACACGAGCTGGAACAACACAAAAATCAGCAACAACAAGAAGAACAAGAAACTTACTAGCGCCACGGGATTCCCGACACTTGATTTGTGTTGTTTGCCCTTTGTTTGGGTCTTGGATCATGAGAGAACCTTGAGAGAGTGTTTTTAGGGTTCTAAGGTCTGAATATACTGAAAAATAATGACTTAAAACGGGGTTGAGGTATCTTATATATATCCATATGTCTTAAACCGCCTTTGTGGGCCCCATAGAGAGCAGCTTGGCGCACTCTCGCAAAAACACGAATATCTCTCTATTCCGAGATCGTATCGATGAACGGTTTAATGCGTTGGAAACTAGACTCATAGATCTTCAATTTGATAGGTAGATCACCCCATAATTCCAAGCACATTGGGATAAAAATGCAGTAACATTTGACCTAAAGTTTAAGTAAAATTATAAACCTAAGTTGCGACAACTTTTATCGACTTTTGTTTCATAACTCGCTTGACTTCAAGACTTATGATACGGATATTATATTATTCAAATACATTAAAACAAGACCTCTTGGGACAGTTAATCACATCTAGTGTTACCCGAAAATACGGGTTATAACATCCTTGATTCGTTTAACTTCTAATACTTGTTAACCACTCTTATACACCCTTGTATCGTTTAAGACCAATAGGATTAACTTCTTATCATCTCAAAGATAATCTCTTCTTGGATTTACGTCGACTAACTTACGGCGTGATCTATGGTATGCGAATTTGGGTTGTAACACCCTCTCCCCCTTAGGAACATTCGTCCTCGAATGTAAGGGTTTATGGGGTGTCTAACTCATTGTGGATTCCGACGGAGATTTCCGGCTGAGTTTCCCCTATAAAATGGACACTAGCCAAACTTGCAAGCAGTTAAACCTAACCTATGGCCTTACAAGACTATACAAAGCATTATGGATATGTACATTATCTGCATATTACCATTTTGTATTAAAAAAAGAGTATTCACAAGCTATTGCTTACCTCATAGAGCCGTTTCACCTTATAATGCGTCCTTCTTTCCCCCGGCATCCTCGTTATCTTCACTCTGGAATAGGTAAGGGTATTTAGACTTCATCTCCTCTTCTGCTTCCCATGTCATTTCTTCTATATTCTTGTTCCTCCATAATACTTTCACGGAAGCTACATCCTTTGTTCTCAGCTTGCGGACTTGTCGATCTAATATAGCCACTGGCACTTCATCATATGATAGATCCTTTGTAACTTGTACATCTTTGATAGGGACGACCCGAGAAGGGTCTCCAATACATTTCCTCAACATAGATACATGGAATACCGGGTGGACAAATTCCAATTCAGATGGCAATTCTAACTCGTAAGCAACCTGTCCAATTCGTCGAAGAATTTTGTACGGCCCAATATACCGCGGACTCAACTTACCCTTCTTCCCAAAACGCATAACACCCTTCATCGGCGAGATCTTCAGGAAAACCCAATCATCAACCTCAAATTCCAGATCACGACATCGGACATCGGAATAAGACTTTTGCCTTCTTTGTGTCGTCCTCAGTCGCTCTTGTATCACTTTCACCCTCTCAATGGCTTGGTGAATCAAATCTGGCCCATATAATTCTGTCTCACCAACTTCGAACCATCCAACTGGTGATCTACATCTCCTCCCGTATAGTGCCTCATACGGGGCCATTTTAATACTAGAATGGTAGCTATTATTGTAGGCAAATTCTATAAGTGCCAGATGGTCATCCCAATTCCCCTTGAAATCTAGAACACATGCTCGTAGCATATCTTCAAGCGTCTGGATGGTACGTTCAGCCTGTCCGTCAGTCTGCGGATGGAATGCAGTGCTGAGATTTACTTGTGTGCCTAAACCCTTCTGAAAAGACCTCCAAAAGTTAGCCGTAAATTGAGCTCCTCGGTCTGATATAATAGATACTGGCACACCATGAAGCCTAACAATCTCCTTGATATACAACTTCGCATAATCTTCAGCCGTGTAAGTTGTCTTAACTAGTAGAAAATGGGCAGATTTTGTAAGTCAATCAACTATCACCCATATGGAGTCAAACTTATGATAAGAGCGAGGTAATCCAATAATGAAGTCCATATTAATCACCTCCCATTTCCAGGTCGGAATCTCTATATTTTGAATCAATCCACTGGGTTTCTGATGCTCGATCTTTACTTGTTGACAATTAGGACACTGGGCTACAAATTCTGCAATAGACTTCTTCATGTTATCCCACCAATACTGCTCCTTAACGTCATGATACATCTTTGTCGAGCCAGGATGGATAGAATATCGGGACTGGTGAATCTCAACCATAATCTCCTCTTGCAACCCTGCCACACTAGGTACACATAATCGGCCCTGGTATCTCAGTGTCCCATCTCCTCCGATCTTGAAAGCTGTAATCTTACACTGCTGAATTCCCTCTCTCAATCTTACTAAGGTAGGATCTTCATATTGTCGTGCTTTTACCTCGGCTACCAAAGATGATTCTGCTGTATTCTGTACAGTAACACCTCTGTCATCAGAGTCCAACAATCTGATTCTCATATTGGCTAGCTGGTGAAGCTCTTTGGTCAACCCTTGTCTACCTGCCTCAATATGTATTAAGCTTCCTATTGACTTACGGCTGAGAGCGTCTGCCACAACATTAGCTTTACCGGGATGGTACAATATCTCGACATCGTAGTCTTTCAGTAATTCAAGCCACCTACGCTGCCTCAAATTCAACTCCTTCTGCTTGAATATGTATTGTAAACTCTTGTGATCTGTGTAGATGTCAACATGGACGCCGTATAAGTAGTGCCGCCATATCTTCAAAGCATATATTACTGCAGCCAATTCCAAATCATGAGTCGGGTAATTCTTTTCATGCTTCTTCAATTGTCTTGATGCATAAGCAATCACCTTCCCACGTTGCATCAATACGCACCCCAAACCTATACCTGAGGCATCACAATATACCACATAACCTTCTGTTCCTTCTGGGAGAGTGAGCACTGGCGCGGATGTCAATCGATTCTTTAGCTCCTGAAAACTATGTTCACAAGCATCAGACCACTGGAACTTGGTAGCTTTCTGTGTTAACTTAGTCAATGGTGCTGATATAGAGGAAAACCCTTCTACAAACCGCCTATAATATCCTGCTAGCCCCAGGAAGCTGCGGACTTCTGACGGTGTTGTAGGTCTCGGCCAATTCTTCACTGCATCGATCTTCTGAGTGTCGACACTAATACCCTCATCAGATATCACATGGCCAAGGAATGCTACTGAGTTCAGCCAGAATTCACATTTAGAGAGCTTAACATATAACTTATGATCCTGAAGGGTCTGTAATACTATCCGCAAGTGGCCCGCATGTTCCGCCTCCGAACGAGAATACACCAGAATGTCATCAATGAATACGATCACGAACACATCAAGATAGGGCCTGAATACACTATTCATGAGATCCATAAAAGCTGCTGGGGCATTTGTTAGCCCGAACGACATCACCAAGAACTCAAAATGCCCATATCTTGTCCGGAAGGCCGTCTTTGGAATATCCTTCTCCTTAACCCTCACCTGATGATACCCTGAACGCAAGTCAATCTTGGAGAAATACTTGGCACCCTGGAGTTGGTCAAACAGGTCATCAATTCTTGGAAGTGGATACTTGTTCTTTATTGTAAACTTATTCAACTGTCAATAATCGATACACATCCTTAACGACCCATCTTTCTTCCGCACGAACAAGACTGGCGCACCCCAAGGTGAAGTGCTAGGCCTAATGAAACCCTTATCCAGCAAGTCCTTCAACTGTGCCTTCAACTCTCGCAACTCTGCCGGGGCCATCCTGTATGGAGGGATAGAGATCGGTTGAGTGTCAGGCAATGCATCAATGCTAAACTCAATCTCCCTTTCAGGAGGAAGGCCTGGGAGTTCATCTGGGAAAACATCTGGAAATTCATTGACCACGGGGATTAATTGTAGAGTAGGCGGCTTCGCCTCCGCATCCCTAACGCGAACAAGATGATAAATGTAACCTTTTGAGATCATCTTCCTTGCCTTAAGATAGGAAATAAACCTACCTTTCGGCGTAGCAATGTTCCCCTTCCATTCAATGGCGGGTTCACAAGGAAACTGAAAACTAACCATCTTCGTGCGACAATCAACATTTGCATAGCATGAGGCCAACCAGTCCATTCCCATTATCACATCGAAATCAACCATTTCTAACTCAAATAAATTTGCCGAGGTTTGACGACTACAAATCATCACAGTGCAACCTTTATATACCCTTCTAGCAATCACAGAATCTCCTATCGGAGTGGATACCGCAAGTGGTTTACTTATCAATTCAGGTTCAATGCCAAACTTATTAGCCACAAAGGGTGTAACATATGATAAGGTAGATCCTGGATCAATTAGTGCATATACATCATAAGAAAACACAGACAATATACCTGTAACAACATCCGGAGATGACTCGAGATCTTGTCGACCTATTAGAGCATAGGTTCGATTTTGAGCACCACTCGAACTCGGCACTGAACCTCTACCTCTACCACGACCTGTCGACTGTTGAAAACCTTGTGCTGGAGGTCGAACTGATGAGGAAGAACCAGACACAGATCCAGTCGGTTGAGCCATACCACCACCTCCTCTGTTAGGACAATCCCGCATCATATGGCCACGCTGTCCGCAAGAATAGCACGCATCGGAACCTCGACGGCACAGTCCAAAGTGGGCCTTGCCGCACTGATCACAACGAGGTGTTGGGGGTCTCGTCTGACTAGTATCTCTATGAAATTGTGAGCCTGATGCCCTCAAACTCTGACCTGAACCAGAATAGGTAAATCGATCATACCGAGGCCTCTGAAACTTTGGAGGAGCACTAGCTACAGGTGGCGCCGAACTCCTCGAAGATTGGGGCCTGATACTGCCTCTGAACTCATCAGAATACCCTACAAATCTCGCCCTCTTATGCTGGCCCCTATCCTGCTCCCTATCTGCCCTTTGCTGGCGCTTACGATCCTCTAGGGTCTGGGCATAAGCCTGAATACGGGAAATATCCATGCCCTCTACCAAGGAGGCTGTTGTGCACTCATTTATCAGATGTGGTCCCAACCCGTTCACGAACAGATGCACCCTATCACTCATCTCGGCCACCATATGGGGAGCATACCTTGCTAAAGAATCAAACTGTATACTATACTCTCGTACACTCATATTACCCTGTCGAAGGTTCAAGAACTTATCAGCTCTAGCTCGTCGTATCTCAACTGGCAAGTAGTGACGAAGAAAGGCCTCAGAAAATTCCTTCCACACGGCTGGAGGAGCGTTCGGACCCCTAGATCTCTCCCAACTATCATACCAGAAAATGGCTAAATCCCGTAACCGATAAGAAGCCAACTCTACTGCCTCCGTATCACTAGCATGCATAACCCGCAATGTACGATGAACCTGATCAATAAATGTTTGTGGGTCCTCCTTGGGGTCTGATCCGGTAAACACTGGAGGGTCTAGATTAATAAAATCACAAACTCTCGCACTAACCGGTTTATCAGCAGCACCGGTATTCTGCCTCTGAGCCTGAGCAGATACCAAGCTAGTCAACAATTGCACCGCACTGCGCATATCGTGGTCTGTAGTGCTAGACGGAGGAACTGGATGTACTGGGTGCCTCCTAATATCTTCTGGAGGAGACAGAGAGGTATGGGACGGCATCTCACTCTGAGGCTCACTTTGGCCTGCTATGGCTAGAGGCACCTGAATGTTACCCTCTCCCACAGCTGTATCAAGCCGTTTACTAATTGCTTGCTTCCTAGTCGAAGGCATCGCTGAAAGAAAACAAGGTGAATATTAGATATGAACACTTACTACTCAACTCTACGCACGATCTAGATTCAGGAAGAAGGTAACAACCCTAGATGTCACGTAGCCTCCTGATTATAAATGTGGCACGCTACACATCCATAATCAAAACTCTACTAGACACGGCTCATAGACATCCCCTAGGACAGACTTGCTCTGATACCAAGTTTGTCACGACCCAACTGGAGGGTCATGACTAGCACCCGGGCCATACTTGCCGAGCACCAACGTACATTTTATCTAACCTTCCTTATTATCTTTAAGGGCCAACAAGATCAATATAAATAGTAGACATGGATCATGAACATCCAACAATGAAAGATAATGTCATGAACATACATAACATGGGACGACAAGACTGTCAAGAAACTATATATAAGGTACGAGCTACCATGATGCCATGAAAGACTATACAACAAAAATCAGCCAACAAGGCATTCTAAACCATACATAAGTCGACACCTGTCTATGAGCCTCTAAAAGAACATAAATGCTACAACATTGCCGGAACAGGGCCCCGACATACCCATAATGTCTATAACAAAAATGCATACCAAGACCACGGCAAGTCCGGAGAAGGGATCTCGCCAATAACCGCTGAACCGGATAGCCTACTGTGATGGGGGAGCTACGTCTACCCGTCTATCAGGACCTGCAGCACGACATGCAACGTCCACAAATAAAAAGGACGTCAGTACGAATAAAGTACTGAGTATGTAAGGCAGGAAAGCATAAGTGAGAACAGTAATGTAAACAGGGATAGAGAATATACAACCTGTGACATCTGGGTACCTCTGAGGGCTACTGACATGAAATACATGATACATACATATATATACATAAACTTTTAAAACATACGCCTTTGTGGGCATCACCATCATCATATCGTACCCGGCCGTAATAGGCTCGGTAAAACGTACCCGGCCATCATAGGGCTCGGTAAAATCGTACCCGGCCACGTGGAGCTCGGTAAAACCCAACTGATCAGTGGTTGCACAATAGGTGCCGTACCCGGCCGACTATAGCGCGGCTCGGTAGAGTAAAATAGATACATATATATGATGCATGCTGGACTCATTGGAATCATATTTTGAACCTTTCGGAGTGACATAAGGCTGGTATCCTTCGTACACGTTATTAGGATTAACTCTTCATCAAGAATCTTATAAGAATCAGGAACTACCAACAACATTGATAATATAAGAATAAGAGAAGTAACATCAATATCAATCGTTTCATAAGAAGGGCAGCAATGTAAGTACTGCTAGCTTCTAAGAGTAGAGTATCTTTGGGAGCTCGTTCATTACATTATGTACAATCGGAGTCGTGCAAAAGAATGAAGGGGATAGCCTCACATACCTTGTATATACTGCCCAACCTCAAGCTATGCAAATGTCACGACTCCTTAGTCTACAATAAGAGAAATGACACTATCATTATCGTTTAAGCGTCATAACTATTATGTATCGACCGCAACCTATTTTACGATGAAACGGATAGCACCTCCCCTATTTATATGACTTCCCACAAGTCAATACAATCACCAAACAGCCCAAACAACATCATGAATAATCATATTGAGCCTCCAAAACAGTCCACCAACTAACAACATTACTACCAAGCCTTTCGATATATATTTCACAAGTTCTAGCATCAACGACTTAGCCACAACTTGGATAATCTTAAATATATATAGAGTAAAAGGTTCCTTACCTTTAAACAGAAAGAACAACTCCAATTTGACCTTAATTTTCCACGAAATATCCCTTCAATTCTGCCACAAGAACAAGGAAGCGAAACTAGCAATTAATTCGGGTTTTTCGGCACTAGAATTACTTTAGAAAACTTGAAATCACCTAGGGTTGATATTAAAAACTTGAAGGTGTATTTACAGGACATAAAACACTTAAAAAAACCTCCCACACGATCTGGAACAACACAAAAATCAGCAACAACAAGAAGAACAAGAAACTTACTAGCGCCACGGGATTCCCGACACTTGATTTGTGTTGTTTGCCCTTTGTTTGGGTCTTGGATCATGAGAGAACCTTGAGAGACTGTTTTTAGGGTTATAAGGTCTGAATATACTGAAAAATAATGACTTAAAACGGGGTTGAGGTATCTTATATATGTCCATATGTCTTAAACCGCCTTTGTGGGCCCCATAGAGAGCAGCTTGGCGCACTCTCGCGAAAATGCGAATATCTATCTATTCTGAGATCGTATCGATGAACGGTTTAATGCGTTGGAAACTAGACTCATAGATCTTCAATTTGATAGGTAGATCACCCCATAATTCCAAGCACATTGGGAGAAAAATGTAGTAACATTTGACCTAAAGTTTAAGTAAAATTATAAACCTAAGTTGCGACAACTTTTATCGACTTTTGTTTCATAACTCGCTTGACTTCAAGACTTATGATACGGATATTATATGATTCAAATACATTAAAACAAGACCTCTTGGGACAGTTAATCACCTCTAGTGTTACCCGAAAATACGGGTTACAACATCCTTGATTCGTTTAACTTCTAATACTTGTTAACCACTCTTATACACCCTTGTATCGTTTAAGACCAATAGGATTAACTTCTTATCATCTCAAAGATAATCTCTTCTTGGATTTACGTCGACTAACTTACGGCATGATCTATGGTATGCGAATTTGGGTTGTAACAGTTCCATAGTAGGCAGTGTTGATCAGCAATAGCAATACACCTTCCTCCTAGCAGACTTGGTGAGCCCCACCTCATTCTGAGGTCATGTATCTTTTATACATTTTGTTATCACGTTTTGAGGTATAGCCAGGGCCTTATTGTCGGCACTATCATTGTACTTCTTTGTATCTTTTAGAGGCTCCGTAGACACTATGTGGGTTGTGTATGGGTGCTGGGGAAGTCAAACTCATTATGCTGTGTTTGAATTACTATTTCCACTTCAGATTATGAAAAATGTATGTGAAATTGAGACTTTAAAATGAAGTAACTAATGGAAAGTAATTGGTATTGCAGACATGATCACTTTATTGTTTGATCAACGAAAATATATATTCTCTTTATTCATGAATGAGTTTGGGTAGAAGGAAATCTAATAAGCTTGCTCGGCCGGGTTCACTCGGTGGAGCGTCGGTCGCACTCCTCAGTTTTGGGGCGTGACAGTTTATTATTTGATAATCCTAAATGAGATGAATATGAAAGTTCATAAGTTCATTTCATTTAACTGAAGCATGAAAATCTAAGTATTTAGATGTTTTCCTTCTCTATACTTGTATCTGCCAATTCTGAAGGCAACTTCTAGGTTATCACTATGACATTCTCATGATTTCATCTAGTTATTGATTGCATCTGTTGAAACAATCTTGTTGAGGTGAACTTTTATGAATATCAATGACACTACTGTATATATTCTACTAAGATTAAGTCATCTCATTCTCATAAAAAGTAAGTCATAATCATGTTTGTTATAGTTGACTGGTAGTTGTTGTTTAGTTAAATTTAGTTGTCTCATGTTTAGATGTAACCTTCAGTTGCATGTTTAAGTCAAGACCTATTTAGGTGTAGTGCTTTCTTGTCTTTAGCCTCTTTTGTGACACTGTTGACTCTGTGAAACTTATATCTAATTATCATTAAGTTATCTTTCATGAAAGGAAGACCTAATGATTCTAGTTATAAGTTAAGTGATAATTTTTGAAGCTGGGTATGATTACTTCAGATTTAGATACTAACTTAGACTATACACCTGAGTTAAACTTGTTTTGGTATAATGCTCATTTGTCTATAACTCCCTCCCTTCATGACATGGCTAAATTGATTCTATAACGTGTAAAGCTCCCCTGTCTGTATAAGATTACAACCTCACTTGAAGTGTCTATGGATAATTGACTGAATGTTGTATGTTCCCCTATTTGGCTTCCTGATCCCATGCTTGTTTTGAACTGCACTCAGTCCTCTCTCTTCTGCTATTCTGAAATTGAATCTGATTTTTAATCCTGTGAGAAGTTTTCCATTACTATTGTCTGAGCATAATGGCTTGTTTAAGATTAATACTATTATGAATATAATCCTGTTGACCCCCTCTCCCCCAGGGATTCCATGTCCAAATCTGTGAACCTGTAATCGTATTGAGAGTTTTGATCATGTTTCTGATATCTTTGGTAACTTCTGTAAAAAGTGTTAGTTATAACTGTTTCCTGAACCTTTATTAACACCTTTTAAAGTTCCAAGTAGTGTTATTAATACATGCATATGCTGGTAGCAAGCTAATCAATTCATAACTAGTCTGCGAGGGCATGAGTTTCTGTATTTCCTGTGTTGCTGCATGCCTGAACTGAGTGCTCTTTGCCTTTCTTTTGAATGTGTTCTCCCTAATGTTTAGAAATTTAATAATATGTTATAATGTTCCTGTTTCTCTCATGTATGCACTCAAAATCTGACCTTTAGATTTACCTTATATCTGTATTGTTCATTTGGTATCAAAATGTAGTATGTGTGCCCTTATGTTATTCTGGGAAAGTGTACTTTTGTGGTAAGGGATACTATTGTAACACCCCAAAAAATTTCGAAGTTCTTAAGCGCTATAAAGAAAGTTGATGTGCACTAATTATATTATTTTGTGTGTAGACAAGGGCTATTAAAAGAATGATATCAATTGATCATGATAATATATGTATGAGGTGCATTAAGAATGGTTTATGGTCTAAGAAGAGCCCCAAGGCTAAGTCAGGTTGAAACATTTATGATGGGATAAAGTTTCAAGTGAGTTCGCACAAGATCCTACTTCAAATGCATTCTTCTACCAAACTATAACTACTTAGGAGGTGATCTACTTAACAAATTAAATCTCTTTGAGTCTAGTTTCCAACGCTTCAAACCGTTCGTCATTTGGACACTCCTACAAGAAGTTATGACCCAATTACCAAAGGCTGGAAAAATGTGATTTTGCGGTCAAAAGTGCGACCGTACAATCATTATGCGATCGCGAAATTGCTTCTGCGACCGCAAAACCGGTCGCGGAATGGACCAGTACAACCCAAGTTTTGGCACCGATTTTGCGGTGCATTGTGCGACCCGCATAGCCATTTTGCGGTCCATTATGCGACCGCAGACCTGATTTCGGAGGGTTAATTTTTTTATTTTCATAACCTGGCCCCATTTTGATAAATAGGCTTTGGGCTTATTTTGGGGTAATTATATGAGGTTTTTTAGAGATAAGTGAGAGTGTTCTAGATAGAGGAAGTAGATGAAGTGTTTTGTTCATCAAGATCTTGTCCAAGCTTTGAAATCCAACAAGGAAATCTCACAAGTTCTTCATCTAAGAGGTAAGGTTCCATACCCAAGTTTTCAATTTCAAATTTGGGTAAAAGATGGGTGATTGGGAGTATGATTCTTGGGTGTAAGAGTATTATTTATACATGCATGTACCAATAAGGTTTGTGGGAAGATTATTGAGCTCAAATAAGTAAAGATTGGGATGTAGAATGAAGAAAATCTTGTAGAAGAACCTTGTAGCCAAATTTGCACACCTATTGTTTGATAAAATGCTCAAATGAACCGAAACCATGAATATCTTCCTAATTATGGTTCAATTTTGTTATATCTCAAAATAGATTGGGATTGTGATGTTTGGCTATAATTATATATTTTTAGTGCATTACTTACCTTATATTTAGGTGCTTTAATGCTAAACTATACTATATTTGTGTTTAATTGAGTTTATTTTATGTGTAGGTACATTGGAGATGAAATTGGAGCAAAGTAAATATTTAAAGTGTATTTCATGCACTAAAACAATGGGCTTATAATTATCTAATGATGAAATAATTATTGATGACAAAGAAAGAAACAAAGAAAAAGACAAAAGAAGAATTGATAAAAGAAGAGAAGCTAATGCAAAGAATGGAAAAGATAGGCAGAATGATAAACGAAGAAAAGAAGCTGGAGACGCGAGCCAATTTCCTAGCGTTAAAGGCTGTGACGCCAGGTCTACAGCGAGAGAGCTTCT
This sequence comes from Nicotiana tomentosiformis, assembly GCF_000390325.3. NCBI lineage: Eukaryota > Viridiplantae > Streptophyta > Magnoliopsida > Solanales > Solanaceae > Nicotiana > Nicotiana tomentosiformis. Next base: position 44,882,878 of record NC_090822.1, read on the forward strand.
GCGCATTTTGCCTCACAAGGCACGGCCCGTGGCGAGCGTGTTCCGGATTTTTAAAGCCTATTTTGTCTCCTATTTGGTTTTGGACTTGGTTATTTCGTTTGGGTCTTTTCCCTACACATATAAATAGTCATTAAACACCAATTTTGAGGGAGACCGGGATTGGACAGAAGAGACAGACATTAGACCCGGGATTTGACCTAAGGAGGCAAGAACACACTAGGAGCAAGGCGGGGAATTCTTCTACGAGTTTTTCACTTCCTTCTTCCTATTTTCATTATTGGTTATGAATTTTAGTATTGTAGTTTTGCATACTATTATAAATAGCTAATTTGTTATCTAGAATTTTGATAGAATATTTTGTAGGATAAATTCTTCTTATGTTTTTATATAATTGAGCTGTTGGATTTCTCTATTTGTTCAACTATGTTATTATTGTGGTTGGTTGAAGAGCTCTCAATCGATTGTGCCTATTTAGTTTGTATTACTCGGAAGAGAGTGCATATTTAGGTAGTTGTTGAACAACATCACTCTTAACATATATGAGGGATCAATACGGAGGGTTTAAAGGTAGGATTAGGAATAACGAAACCTTGGTGCGATCCGAGTGAGCCGTACTTAGTGCCAGCTAGCGTAATTCAGAAGAATATGTCTAGTAAATTGTGGTAGTTACTCAGGAGAGAATTACAACATACAGAGCGCTCATGATCGGTAGAGAAAACTTAGGCAAAATTATAGAAGGCATAGCGGGAAGGATTCCGACAATTAGGGAAATCATAACTCTAGACCTCCTTAGGCTTGTCTCCAATTTCATCCTTGTTAATTGATAATTTTACTGCTTTATAATATTTGTTAGTTAATTAGTAGAAATAAAAATCAAATCTTTATAACTAGGAAATTATTTGAACTTGTATTTTTTTTTGCGATATTGAACAACTATAGCTAAGCCTTAGTTCTATATGGGATTCGACTCCAGATTTGTAAACCGGATTATATTTGCAACGACCGCTTAGTCCTTTTTATAAGGCATAGTTGGGGGTGATCAAATTTTTGCGTCATTGCGGGGAACTAACGGTGTGTAGTTGTAGTTGTACATATTGCTAGGTTTCAAGTTTGAACTTTTCTTTTGTTTTATTTTATTTTATTTTTATTTTATTTTATTTTACTTATTGATTTGAGAAACATGATATCTTGGAATTATGGAAGTTTAGGTGTTAGTAATTTTACTTTTGATCCGTATACATATTGTGAAGGAAACCACCAGTGGCAAAATTTTCAAAATGTTCCTGAGAGCGAGTTATGTGCACCAACTCAATCTTATTTGTGGAATGTGTGTGATGTGTGTGGCGGTCAAAATGGTCACTTTCATGGTTGTGCTGATATTTCTTGTCCCCGTCTAACCCCTTACTATGATGGTTCTACTTTTTCTTGTGAAGTTAATAGGAATAAAGAACCCGGGGATGTGGACCTGAAAGAGATCAAGGATATGTTAAAGTTCTTTCTAGAAATAAATAATGAGAAGCAACTGCAAATAGAAAGGCAAGAGGCAACTATTCGCAACTTGGAGGCTCAAGTGAGTCAAGTGGTTGAAGCTTTTAATGCTTAGCAAACCAATTTTAGGGATAGTAGCCAAGAAGAGCGTGAATTTGAGGTGTTAATTGAGAAGGTCGGAGTAGAACATCAATAACCTAGCCAACTACAATTTGAGGATGTTGATGTTGAAGAAGTGAGACTAGAGTCAGCCAAGGATATTGAAGATATAAATTTAGTTGACTCTAGTGTGATTGGTGTTGAGGAGGTTAAAAATCTTGAAGGTCATGTATTTGAGCATGTTGGACCTCATTCCAAATACTTCTCTACATTATGTTCAGATGGTGAAATGGAAATTAATCTGTATGAGCCAATGCAAGAGTCAAAAGAAGAGGTAGATGAGCTCTATATTCTGAAATTTTCAAGGCCGTCTAGGCAAAGTGACACTCCTCGGTTGAAAGCCAAAAAGTGCATAAAGAATCATTTAATTTTTGGATCGCAACAATTAGTATCGCCCCAAGAGCATGATCATAGAGCAGAATCAAAACTTCGGGTCCAATTCATAAGTTCAAGGTGGAGGCAAAAAGTAGTTCAAGGTGGAGGCAAAAAGTAGTTCAAGGTGGAGGCAAAAAGTAGTTCAAGTCATGCCGCGACGTTAAATCAGGCGCTTGTTGGGAGGCAACCCATCTTTATTGCTTTCTTTATTATTATTTTTATTTTATCTTATTATTGTTATAGTGTTTGTTTTTGTTTTATAGGATTATAAGCATGGGAGACAAAGCCATTAGAAGTGTGCAAAAGCGAGTTAGATGGTGAGAACTAAGTGTGGGGTGCCCACACAAAGGACCATGCTTGGGGGAAGTCTGAGAACCCGTGAGCTGCTATTGCATCGGCCTTTGGCCTTTCAGGGAGTTTCTTGTCCACCCTTATTATTGTTTTGCTTTATTTGTGTATTGGGGGCACTGCACTCTTTTAAGTGTGGGGTGGGAGAATTCTCTAGATAATTAGTTGTAGTATATTAGAAAAATGTTAACTTCTTATTTATTTTTCGTAGTTGTGTAGTATGTTAGTAGCTCTTTAAACAAACAAAAAAATAGAAAAAATTGGACTTTTCCCGACGATGGATCGCCTAGACAGTTTTCTTGAGGGATTTAAGTCTAAAGAAAAAATAATATTTTCGTTATATGTAGTGTAATAATCCCCTGTGGTTTTTTTTTATGCCTCGGTTCTTTTCTGTGGGATGTAGTTTGAACCGGGTAGTAGTTTATCCTATTACTTTTTTTATTTTTAGAGTAGAATAGGATTTAGGGAATAAAAGAAGAAAGATGAAATTCTTAGGCGCTTTTTGACTTGTTTGATAGTAACATATTTAGGCTTTGGCATGCGTAGTATCTTCCCTATGTGCTAAAAGTGCTTATGATGCCTTGGTTATTTGGATAGCATGTTTTGTGACGCCTATGTCTCACTTTATTGACTTATATTCACTTTGTGATTAATACTTAATATTTTGTTGCTCCGTGAATACATGCAATTATTTGAGAATCAAAATGGAACTATCCTTAGTGAGTCATGTGCCATGTGAGGTGAGAAATTGTGTAGTCCATGTTTTTGTGATTGAGTCTAGAACTTACCCGGTATGTGAGTTGAAGCGAAATTTTAGGCGATGCTCGGTTTGAGAAATGATTTTAGGCTTTCTTTGATCTTTTTCAGCTTATTGTTTACCATAAATAAAATTTATCCCTATTTATCCCTTTTGAGCCTATAGACTTTTATTTGGAACCCATAATACGAGCCTATACTCTTTTATTTTTAATTGACATTGTTTTAATCATTTTACCTCTTAAAGCACTTTAATTGTGAAATGAGCACTAAAAGAAGTAAGAAGGGACTAAGTGTGAGGTGGCTTTTGAGTGGAACCAATGAAAGGAAGGAAAGTGCACTTGTTTTGTAAAATAATACACCACTAGCGGAAATTGAAAAATAAAATAGTTGGGAAAAAAGAGAGAACAATCTAGAAAAAAAAAAAGAACAAATAGAGATTAATAAATTGTTGTCTTGTTCTTGCTAGTAAGTATGAATTAAAGTAGTGCTTAAAGAAAAAGGGAACATTGTTGGGAGTGATTGAAGTTGTGAAACTAAAGTGGATTGAGAAAATTGCGCTTAAGTTATCATATGATGTGTTAAAATGCTTAGGAGGGTGAACCACTATTCCTAAATATATTCTACCCATCCCTTAGCCCACATTACAATCAAAAAAAAGTCCTAATTAATTTTAGATTGAGTGAGCCTACATTAGTAGACATTTACATTATGGGCAAGCCTATGGTACAAATTGCATGCACGAGACTTCTTTTGTGAGAGTGAGAGATTTTCTTTCATATATATGAGACGTTGAAATATATTTGAGCATTTGATTTGAATGTATGGATTCAACTTACTCTCTTGTCCTTGTTGTGAGGGCACATGGTTTCAAGAGGGATAGGTTATGTTATTAGACTCTCAACAATGTTGGGTGTTCAAGCCATGAGTGCATTATGACTTCTGAGTCGGTTTTTGAGGCTAGGATTGTTACGAGCATGTTGTAGTTGTTGTGAATGTTTTGAAGTATGGAATAAGAAAAGGGAAGTGTATGAGATTGCATATGCTAAAGTTTAATTATTGCTATTAACTATAGTCATAGGTATAGTGTGCCTCAAAAGTGTTAAATATGTTAAGTGCTCAAAGATAGTGTAAAGTGTTGGTTGACTCAAGGACGAGCAACGTTTAAATGTGGGGTAGTGATATTTGGCTATAATTATATATTTTTAGTGCATTACTTACCTTATATTTAGGTGCTTTAATGATAAACTATACTATATTTGTGTTTAATTGAGTTTATTTTATTTGTAGGTACATTGGAGATGAAATTGGAGCAAAGTAAATATTTAAAGTGTATTTCATGCACTAAAACAATGGGCTTATGATTATCTAATGATGAAATAATTATTGATGACAAAGAAAGAAACAAAGAAAAAGACAAAAGAAGAATTGATAAAAGAATAGAAGCTAATGCAAAGAATGGAAAAGTTAGGCAGAATGAGAAACGAAGCAAAGAAGCTGGCGACGCGAGCCAATTTCCTAGCGTTAAAGGCAGCGACGCCAGGTCTGCAGCGAGAGAGCTTCTGCGCGTTTTGCCTCGCGAGGCACGGCCCGTGGCGAGCGTGTTCCGAATTTTTAAAACCTATTTTGTCTCATATTTGGTTTTGGACTTGGTTATTTCGTTTGGGTCTTTTTCCTACATATATAAATAGTCATTAAACATCAATTTTGAGGAAGACCGGGATTGGACAGAAGAGACCGACATTAGACCCGAGATTTGACCTAAGGAGGCAAGAACACACTAGGAGCAAGGCGGGGAATTCTTCTACGAGTTTTTCACTTCCTTCTTCCTATTTCCATTATTGGTTATGAATTCTAGTATTGTAGTTTTTGCATACTATTATGAATAGCTAATTTGTTATCTAGAGCTTTGATAGAACTTTTTATAGGATAAATTCTTGTTATGTTTTTATATAATTGAGCCGTTGGATTTCTCTACTTGTTCAACTACGTTATTATTTTGGTTGGTTGAAGAGCTCTCAATCGATTGTGCCTATTTAGTATGTATTACTCGGAAGAGAGTGCATAATTAGGTAGTTGTTAAACAACATCACTCTTAACATATATGAGGGATCAATACGGAGGGTTTAAATGTGGGATTAGGAATAACGAAACCTTGGTACGATCCGAGTGAGCCGTACTTAGTGCCAGCTAGCGTAATTCGGAAGAATATGTCTAGTAAATTATGGTAGTTACTCGGGAGAGAATTACGACACTCAGAGCGCTCATGATCGGTAGAGAAAACTTAGGCAAAATTATAGAAGGCATAGCGGGAAGGATTCCGACAATTGGGAAAATCATAACTCTATAACTCCTTAGGCTTGTCTCCAATTTCATCCTTGTTAGTTGATAATTTTACTGTTTTATAATATTTGTTAGTTAATTAGTAGAAATAAAAATCAAATCTTTATAACTAGGAAATTATTTGAACTTGTGTTTTTTTTTTGCGATATTGAAAAACTATAGCTAAGCCTTAGTTCTCTGTGGGATTCATCTATGGACTTGTAAACCGAATTATATTTGCAACGACCGCTTAGTCCTTTTTATAAGGCATAGTTGGGCATGATTAAATTTTGGCGCCGTTGCCGGGGAACTAACGGTGTGTAGTTGTAGCTGTACATATTGCTAGGTTTCAAGTTTGAACTTTTCTTTTATTTTATTTTATTTTATTTTATTTTACTTATAGATTTGAGAAACATGACATCTTGGAATTATGTAAGTTTAGGTGTTGGTAATTTTACTTTTGATCTGTATACATATTGTGAAGGAAACCACCAGTAGAAAAATTTTCAAAATGTTCCTGAGAGCGAGTTATGTGCACCAACTCAATCTTATTTGTGGAATGTGTGTGATGTGTGTAGTGGTCAAAATGGTCACTTTCATGGTTGTGCTTATATTTCTTGTCCTAATCCAACCCCTTACTATGATGGTTCTATTTTTTCTTGTGAAGTTAATAGGAACAAAGAACCTGGGGATGCGAACCTGAAAGAGATCAAGGAGGCTCAAGTGAGTCAAGTGGTTGAAGCTTTTAATGCTCAGCAAACCAATTTTGGGGATAGTATCCAAGAAGAGCGTGAATTTGAGGTGTTAATTGAGGAGGTCAGAGTAGAACATCAATAACCTAGCCAACTATAATTTGAGGATGTCGATGTTGAAGAAGTGAGACTAGAGTCAGCCAAGGATATTGAAGATACAAATTTAGTTGACTCTAGTGTGATTGGTGTTGAGGAGGTTAAAAATCTTGAAGGTCATGTATTTGAGCGCGTTGGATCTCATTCCAAACACTTCTCTATATTATTTTTAGATGGTGAAATGGAAATTGATCTGTATGAGCCAATGCAAGAGTCAAAGGAAGACGTAGATGAGCTCTATATTCTGAAATTTTCAAGGCCGTCTAGGCAAAGTGACACTCCTCGGTTGAAAGCCAAAAAGTGCATAAAGAATCATTTAATTTTTGGATCGCAACAATTAGTATCGCCCCAAGAGCATGATCATAGAGCAGAATCAAAACTTGGGGTCCAATTCATAAGTTCAAGGTGGAGGCAAAAAGTAGTTCAAGTCATGCCGCGACGTTAAATCAGGCGCTTGTTGGGAGGCAACCCATCTTTATTGCTTTCTTTATTTTTATTTTTATTTTATCTTATTATTGTTGTAGTGTTTGTTTTTGTTTTGTAGGATTATAAGCATGGGAGGCAAAGCCATTGGAAGAGTGCAAAAGCGAGTTAGATAGTGAGAACTAAGTGTGGGGTGCCCACACAAAGGACCATGCTTGGGGGGAGTCTGAGTACCCGTGAGCCGCTATTGCATCGGCCTTTGGCCTTAAAGGGAGTTTCTTGTCCACCCTCATTATTGTTTTGCTTTATTTGTGTATTGGGGGCACTGCACTCTTTTAAGTGTGGGGTGGGAGAATTCTCTAGATAATTAGTAGTAGTATGATAGAAAAATGTTAACTTCTTTTTTTTTCGTAGTTGTGTAGTATGTTAGTAGCTCCTAAAACAAAAGTAGGAAAATTAGACTTTTCCCAACGATGGATCACCTAGACAGATTTCTTGAGGGATTTAAGTCTAAAGAAAAAAAATATTTTCGTTGTAGGTAGTGTAATAATCCCCCGTGGTTTTTCTTTATACCTCGGTTCTTTTCCATGGGATGTAGTTTGAAACGGGTAGTAGTTTTTCCTATTATGTTTTTTATTTTTAGAGTAGAATAGAATTTAGGGAATAAAAGAAGGAAGATGAAATTCTTAGGCGCTTTTTGACTTGTTTGTGTAACGACCCGACTAGTCGTTTCGGGAGTTATAGCCCCGTTTCCCCCATTTCTGTTTCCTTTATTCTCTTAAGCTATATTATGATATACTGGGTTAGTTGGTTCGGGCCCGGAGTGATTTCGGAGTGGAATGAGACACTTAGTCTCTTATTTAAAACCTTAAGTTGGATAAGTCAACCGGATGTTGACCTATGTGTAAACGATCTCGAATTTGAATTCTGATGGTTCTGTAAGCTCCGTTAGGCAATTTTGGACTTAGGAGCGCGTCCGAAATGTGATTTGGAGGTCCGTGGTAGAATTAGGCTTGAATTGGCGAAATTGGAAATTTGGCGATTTCGGTCGGCAATGGAAAATTTGATATCGGTGTCGGAATGGAATTCCAGAAGTTGGAGTACGTTCGTAGTGTCATTTGTGATGTGTGTGTAAAATTTGAAGTCATTCGGACGTGGTTTGGTTGGTTTCGGCATCGGTTGCCGAATTTAGAAATTTAGAAGTTCTTAGGCTTGAATCCGAGGGTAATTTGATGATTTGATGTTGTTTTGAGTGATATGAAGGTTCGAATAAGTTTGTATGTTGATATATGAGTTGTTGGTATTTTTGGTTGAGGTCCCGAGGGCCTCGGGGTGATTTTCAGTGGTTAACGGATTTGTCGAAGTTGGTAAATGCAGCTGAAGCTGCTGCTACTGTTATTTTCGCACCTACGGAAGAAAGAGTCGCAGGTGCAAGGCCGCTGGTGCGTTTGGGGAAGCCACAGATGCGGAAATAGAAGGCCAAGTCTTGGAACATAGGTGCAAAGAATTGGCCGCATCTGCGCACCCGCAGGTGCGAGGCCTTGAGCGCAAATGCGGAAAGGAAGAGTTGGGCCGGTTCTGCAGAACCGGAAATGTTACGCAGGTGCGCACCCGCAGATGCGGAACCTGGGGTCGCAGGTGCGGAATTGAGGGCTTAAGTGGTTCTCGCATGTGCGAGGATTCGACCGCAGGTGCGGTTCCGTAAGAGCGGACATATGGCTGCAGGTGCGACTGTGCTGGGTAGAAAAGCCCTAGCTCGTGTGTTTTGTCTTCATTTTCCATTTCTGGATTTGACAAACTCGGGAGAGAGGCGATATTTCAAAGGTTTTCAAGGAGCAACGTTGGGGTAAGTGATTCTAACCCATAATGGTATAAATTTCGTGAATCTATGGCCTTGTTCATCATTAATTAGTAGGATTTTGGAGTGAAAGTAGGGGGTTAGGGCTTGGAATTTTTAAGAGTTTAATTTAAGGATTTGAAGGACCAAACGATGTTGGATTTTAAATTAAGAGCTTTCTAGTTTTGTAAATTTTGTCGGATTTCGAGACGTGGGCCAGGGGGCCGAGTTTGAGCCAATTTTGGGTTTTGGTCTAATTTTGTAGATTTTCCATTGGAATTCATTCCATTAGAGTATATTGATGGTATTGTACTGATTGTGAATAGATTTGGAGCATTTGGAGGCCGAGTCCAGAGGAAAGAGCATTGCGGGGTAGAGAATTTATCGGTTTGAGGTAAGTAACGATTGTAAATCTAGTCCTGAGGGTACGAAACCCCGGATTTTTTATCAGTCTACTATTTTTAGTAACCCACATGCTAGGTGACGGGCGTGTGGGCGTGCACTGTTGGGGATTGTGACTTGGTCCGTCCCGTAGCAACTGTAAAGTTGCATACTTTGTTGAAACTATATGATACTTATATGTTTTAGAAAGAGTTTCTGTAAATTGGGCTGAATGCCATGTTTGGGCCTTGCGCCAGTGCTGTATGGACCCTTAGGGGTTTTTTCTTTCTATCCTCACATTATTTTCGATTGAAAAATCTATACTCAGTCATGTTTATACTTGTTTACCGCATAACTCAGTTTTATGACTCTATTTTGATGAATATAAATGTTTTGGGCCGAATGCCCTATTTTACTGAAATGCCCGAGGGGCTTGAGAGGTTTATGACTGAGTGAGGTCGAGGGCCTGATTTGTGAGGATATTTATGGGATCGGGTTGCACGCCGCAGCATGTTGATATCGGCCGAGGGCCTAATTGTGAGGATGAGTGTGGATCGGGGATGCCCGCCTGCAGCATACTTTATTATTATAGCACGTGAGTTGTCCATGCAGCACGTGAGTTGTCCGTGCAGATTATAGAACTTGGACTGAAGGAGCCCCTCCGGAATCTGTACACACCCCCAGTGAGCGCAGGTGCCTACTGAGTGCGAGTGCCGAGTGTCGAGTGCTGAGTGACTGGGAGGCATGAGTGATTGTGAGGTATGCCCGAGTGGAAAGAGTGATGGTGAGGTATGCCCGAGTGGAAAGAGTGATGGTGAGGTATGCCCGAGTGGCACGAGTGACTGTGAGGTTTGCTCGAGGGGCTGTATATGAGTGATGTTTTGCCCGAGGGGCTGTTTATGATCTCATCATTTTTGCTCACCTTTGCATTTTTCCTCTGTTTGAAAACTGTTGAAAAATATCTTTAAATGATTTTTACTGGAACTGGGTTTAAACGAGATATTTTGATTCAAACCCTGATTTTAAAAGCATGTGGTATTTTACTGAGATTTCCTAATATGAACGTTATATGCTTTATTGCTCGTCACTGCTGCTCAGTCTTTATTTATTGTTGTTACTTACTGAGTTGGCGTACTCACGTTACTCCCTGCACCTTGTGTGCAGATCCAGGTGTAGCTGGACACGGTAGCGGTTGTTGATTATTTTGGTTGCAGATTTTCTCGGGGATAGCAAGGTAGCTGCTTGGCGTCCGCAGCCCCTGCTCTTCTCCCTCTTATCTTCCTCTAGTTGTATTTAGCTATTTTCCAGGCTGAGTTAGCCTTGATATTGTTAGACAGATTGTAATAGATGCTCATGACTAATGACACCCCGATGTCGGGCTTTTCCTTCCGCACTTTTGTTTTGATTTGAACTCCTTTGCAAAGGTTTTTATGTTAAATAGCACTGAAATAATCAGTGAAATGAAAATATCGGTTTGTTTTTGAAATGAGTCGGCTTGCCTAGTTCCACGATAGGCACCATACAGGGGTTTGTTTGGGTCGTGATAGATTGGTATTAGATCCTAGGTTACATAGGTCTCACGAGTTATGAGCGGGTTTAGTAGAGTCTTGCGGATCGGTACAGAGACGTCTGTACTTATCTTCGAGAGGCTGCAGAACCCTTAGGAAAATTTCACTTTCTTGTATTCTATCATGCAAAATTGATTCATCTTGAAACATAACTCTTTGAATTCCTTCCACGCATTCGTATGCGCACATGAACACTCGGTATCAGTTGTGCATCGTCGGCTTGTGATTCTATGAACGAGGTTCGAGATGTGTATTATGTGTTTTGGTGATGGGCTAGTCTGGAAGACTTGAGGCCAGGTTTAAACCATAGTTTTGGCTCGGTAGCTTCAGTTGTAACCTGTACATTTTGACTCATATGTCCGGTAATGCCCATACAAATGGAATTCATGGATCGATGAGCGGTGGAATGGCATTGTGATGAGTATGATGTAACTGCGGGATGTGTTAAGACAATTTGAATGTGATGAGAAGTGTTTCCTTGAAATTTAAAGGAAGGCCATTGGGCGCTTGATTTTCGTTTTGATGTGGCGTACGGTCTCGAGTGTGAATGTTTTGAAGGATCTTTCACGTTGTTAAATTTTGGGAAAAATTAAATTCTCATGTCTTGTCAATGAGTTTGGACTCAAGAAGAGTAAGTGATTGTGTAGTAATTGTGGTTGCGAATGGGTATTTTTGATGTTGATGGCTCGAGAAAGATGATCTTCGAAGAGACTTAGAGTCGGTAACATTTTATTGGTTCAGGTGCGACAGAGATACATTTCGATTTGATGCAACAGTTGGGTAGCAAAGTATGAGGGAAGACATGACGGGAAGTGTTTCGCGGTGGTTGAAGTACTAGCAGGTCAAGTAGGAGAAGTAGAGGTTGAGAAGTTTCTTAAAGGAGATGATTTAACCGAAGTAAGAGTAGCAGATTAGCATATGAATTCACTAGTAGGGTAGTCGTGCGCCTTGAGAAAGTGTAGAATGGTTTGGAATCGTGTTAGTATGTGTATCGGCCTGTAGACTCTATTTGGAGTGATGATTAGTGTACAAAGGAAAATTGAATATGGCAGAAAGGAGTGTGTTTGAAATGAATAGAGGTGTGAAGATCTGATTATCGTGTCAGGTGAAATATGACTTGAGTTCGAAAGGTATTGTTGACGTATAGTTGATGTCAATAGGGAAAGTGCAGACTTATACAAATGGTGGGCGAGCATGAACACATGAGAATTTACGGATTTAGTGGTCGTTGCACTCAGTGCAGTGTCATTGGAAGATGTCGGTAAGGAATTCCACATGTGGGTTATCTCCTGTGTGTAGCTAGCGGTGGCGTGATGTTGATGAAGCTTTTGCGAGGAATATTACTTGCTACCCGGTAGGAGGTCACGTGTGTGATTTTGGTTGGAGATTAAGAATGTTCATGAAAGGCTTAATAAAAGACTTCGAGAAGTCTGGTAGGTTAACGGTACGAGACCTTGGTAATTGAGAAGGAGAAATCCTTACGGGTTCTAATTTTATATAATTACAGCTTAAGGCTAAGTGGGGGAGTCTGCTATCGGCGAGTTGATTGCACGATTATGGGTCGTATTAGTTTCGGTTCGGAGTATACCGGTGAATCAGTTATGACTTGCAGAGGTCGAGATCGAGGATGACTCGGGTAAACAAATTTCTGGACACAAGTTGTATTACACTCTATGGTTATAGGAGGACCATAAAATAATTGAGTGGTTATTCACAGAGAATGTAGTGTACATGGAGCGGGAATTTGCTCGGTTGCATAGGAGTGTGGGTTACTCTTTATTCCCTTGGGTGTTGGTGTGCTAATGGGGCGCAGGTCGTTTCGGTCCGTTTGGTCAGTTAATTCGAGATTTGAGTAGAGTGGATGACTCTCGAGAATGGTTTCAATGGATTCAAGATTTATAAATATGGATAGAAAACTGGGAGTTGCATTGAACGGTGTTGAGACTCGTGGCATCTTATATCATTGTGAATTATGCATTTTAGTATCAAGAAGGTGAAGAAAACAGTTTTAGGTTCATATAAAGTCTCTTCGGAGAAAGCATTTTTGGTTGTGGAACCTTTGGGATATATAAAATGGGAATTTGGCGGCTTATAAGCCTTAGGGCAGCGTGATTCTATGCTATAGTTCGTGGGGTAAGTTTTAGTTAAGTATAGTAGTGTTCTAACAAGGAAAAAGTAGCAATTTAGAAAGAACTTGGAGAAATAGGACAGCTTGGTTATGTGCGAATGGATTTCAAAGTGTTCATGATGGGTTCTACTATGGTTTGAACCGGATATTTTCTACCTATGTACGAAACGTGTTGTGTGTTATGATTTCCTCCTAGAAAGAAGCAAGAAAGAGGTTTCTGACTAATAGACTCGGATTATCAGTTTGGTGCGGTTTATCGATTTTATTTGTACACCCCTAGTTGCAGCTAAGGCAGCTGATCTCAATGGAACAATGATTTCTGTACCTGGAGCTACAGTGAACCCTAGCATGGAATCCATCTATGATTTGCAATTCAGGATGCTGCAGCAATCTTTGGGAGCTGGAGATCAAAATGCACTTGTGATGAAGGAGACAAATGGAGAAGAACTTCAGCATGCTATTGTACCACAGGCAACAGGTGCAATTGACCCTTGTCGCTTGGCTTGTGCTTCTGGAACTGGGCAACCATTGCAAATTTGTCACGCCCCGACCTCGGGGAGCGCGACCGGCACTCAACCGAGATAGCCCGGCAAGCCTGCTAGATTTTCTTCTACCCAACTCACCCATAAATAAAGAGAAGATAAACTTCATTAATTTACACTAAGAGGGTTCATGAATAACACTAATTCCATCACCATTAGTTACTTCATTTATAAAGTCTCAAAATACATACACTTTCATAGTTTAAAGTGGAACATGTAATACACATATGACATTACTATCTTTACCTTCCCAATACCAATACACAACCCATACCATATCTACGGAGCCTTTAGTATATACAAAAAAGTACAATGATAGTGCCGGCAACAAGGCTCTGGCTATACCTCAAAATATAATACACATAGAACAAAAGATGCACGACTCCGAAATGAAGTGGGGCTCACCAAGTCAACTGGAAAGAGAGTATACCGCTATCCCTGTGATGCGTGATGCCTTCCGTTGTGGAACCACCTGCATCCATTAAAGATGCAGCGCCCCCGGAAAAAGGGGTGTTAGTACATGTCAAATAGTACTAGTATGAAAACCAAACACCTATGCAAGGACTTGTAAATACAACATGAATATGATGAATCATAGTAACAATAAAAGGGCTTAGATAGCCGTTAAAGCCATAGCAAATTTATTAAGAGCTTTCAATAATATTTATAAATTTTTAAGTCGAGGATCCTCTGGAACTACCTTTATACAAAGCGGCACTCCCGCCTCACCCCAATGTATGGGGTGGAGGTGCAATCACAATACCAGAAACTCTACACAAAGCAGCATTGTCGCCTCACCCCAACTTATGGAGGTGTATTCATAATACCACAACTCTACATAAAGCAGCCCTATCGCCTCACCCCCAATGTATGCGAGTGGAGGTGTATTCACAATACCACAACTCTACACAAAGCGATCCCGCCGCCTCACCCCGATATATGCGGGTGGAGGTGTATTCACAATGCCACACTTCAGATTCCCAAAACAATAATAGTTTGTACAAAAGAGTTCCCTTTCAAATCAACCATTTGGCACATTTGGCCTTAGCGTGTGTAAGTTCATAAGGTTTCATCATATGAGAAATAAGTGTCTAATCACATTGATTTCATACAAGATCTTCTTCCCAAAAAGGGTATACATAATTAAGTCAAACATAGAGAATCATTAACACACTAGGGTTCTAACTTCTATTTTAAAAGGCATTTCTGGGGCGAGCCCCGGGGCGAGGCGTACCAAAAATGCCCCGGGACGATGGTGTGGGGCGAAAGTCTCAAGAGGCGTACGTCCCGCAATTTGGGGTGTACGCCCGGCCGTTCGGGGCGCATTTTTTTAGTAAGGAGTAAGCCCCAGAGACTTTTTCAAATTGAAACAAAATTTGTTGAATTAGTCCTTCATATAATATCCAAATTCTCAAAAGTCAGTTTGGTAATTACTCAAAAGGTTTAAAAAGGAACTCAAAAGTATTAAATGTAAAAGTAAAGATCTTCTTTATTTTTTTAAGCCCTAATTCATGGTTTTTTTTAATTTTTTATCTTGTCCGCTAGTCTGCTAATATCTCCCAAAAGCAACGAATATTTAAAAAAGATTTACAAATACAAAGAGAACTACATTCTTCTTCATAGCAGCAAATTCAAAGTTCAAATTGCAGGTTAATCATCCTTGTTGTTCCTCCATATAGAAAACTTTATTCTTTTAAACTCAAATTACTTGTGCTTGTAAGTAACGTATAATAGATTGTTTTGATTAGTTTTTTGTGGGATGGAGCACACATATATATAGTTTCTTTCAATTTTTATGCAATTTTACCTGTTTTTAAATATTTACTGTCATTATATTATTTTATAAAATATTAAAAACTAAATACATATGGGGCTTACGCCCTGCTGAGGCATATGTAAAATGCCTCGCCTTACGCCTACGCCTTTTAAAATACTGGTTCTAACATGTTATGCCAATTGGGAATCAATTTTACTAGTGTGAGTACCCCACGTCAAAGTATAGCGCGATGAATAACAACACTATATATAAAATGGTGCGCAATTTTTTTTTAACCTATTTATGTCTCTTGAGTCCAAATGAACCATACTTTAGTTACGGACTCAATATTACCACTTTAACAACAAGATCCTGAACCAAGAGCGGTAACCTTCTGCAAAGATATTCCAAAACTCTTTCATAATGTGGCCAAGCTTCCTTTGGCCGAAACTGAATTTTTGAGCCAAAAGTGCTTGCTTTTCCTATGTTAAAGTATTTGGCCAAACTTTTAGAAAGAAAAATAAATATTTTGAGTAGAAGTAGAAGCAGTTTTTGAAAAGAAAAAAAATAATTTCTATCCAAAAATACCTTTTTCAAAAGCATTTTTGAAAACAATTATACTTATAAGTACTTTTAAAAGAATGACCAAACATTAATTGCTACTCAAAAGTACTTATCAAATTAACTAGTTTCTATATATGTGTGTTGCACGTAGTTAATTATTAAAATATTATATGAAAAGACATAATTTATCGTGCATAGAACATTGACAAAAAGTAAAATCAAATAACAAAATGAGATATAGACGTTGCTTAGGAAATCATATTAATGATTGAAAAATGAAAAGTGTTTCAAATCAAAATATTATTTTTAAAGAGTCGGAATTAATAGTTAGGAAGTAACACAACTTAAATAGGCCTAAATGATGATCTTAGAACAACTCAATCGATTTCCGAAGATAATTACCAATGCGTATACATTTAGCTCAGCAAGTACCTAATATCATCCTTAGGGAGCAATTTAATGAGTGAATAAAAGGAGAAAAAGGTCCTAAAGTTAGCATTAGCCAAGTAGTCAATAATAAGAAATTTTGATCCTCACCCTTGCAATCTCAGTTTATCAGCAATACAAATGAGAATATTAGTTAAATGTATCCAAGTTAAACAACAAATTTTCAATTATTGCCGTCATTTTCTTTTAAATAAGAATATTAGTTGACTTTAAAACCTAAACATCATAACCTTATCTAATATGAATTATCTATCTGGAAGAACAATTTCAAGTATAAAAATTGGTTGCTTAAGTTTATCTTTTTTTTCTTCGTATTGCTTCCTAATTAATTGCTATTATCTACTTTAAACATTGATAAAAAAAATACTTCAAAAATGATTTGTTTAAGGTAATCTTGGTATTAACATGTATGATACGACTGACAATCATTCATTATCATTTAATAGCATCACTACAAGAAAATACATGTATGATACGAATGACAATCATTCACTATCATTTAATAGCATCACTATAAAGAAAATAACACCAAATAGTAAAGTAACCATTTTACCACATAATACATGTTATCCCACGAATGGGAAATTAAAGTCCATGCCAAATCCCATCCTAAGTATGTAATCCTTCTCCAACTAAACCACACAATCCACACGACTCTATATAACCAATTTTGTTTTATTTTGCTTAAAAACATTTATTACAATAGTGAAGTGAGAGGGAAAGAGGTAAAGGATGCTACTAATGGATTTAAATTTTAAACCCATGAATACTCACCAAGCTGGCAGAGACACTCAACCCAAACTAATGATACTGATTAAAAATTTATGTACTTAAAGAGTATTTCTCAAATGTGATAATTTCTATCGTATATTATATGGATATTTAATTCCTTGTTTTTAAAAAAAATTAAATATAACTTTCACTTGAATACGATCATATCGGCTACGAATAGGGCAGTAAGACACTTAACTTGCAGAAAGAATATAACCAAACTGTTACAAAATCAAAATATTAATTATTGAGTAAATCACTTAGATCTTTCCGCTCCAATTATTTCGGTCGTTATCGTTTCATATTCTAAATTTTCTGCAATAAATTTTCAAATACTTTCACTGAAATTTTATCAATATTTGAAATTAAATATAAAGATCGTTCAAAAATATGTATTTAAGTATCCATAATCTTTGGATTTTTTTAGTATTTGTCTCGTACTAAAAATAAAAGTAGCTGAACTGTAGCTATTAATAATAATTATTTAATAGGAATCTGAGAGTCAAAACCTACATCAAAAGCACTAAATAATATAACTAAGTGAATTTAGAAATTAAAAATACTTCAGAGGATTTGAAACTCTTGAGTTGCTGATGTGATGCCAAAATGCTTTACTTTTAGCACATTATTACTCGCCCTATATTTGAGCTAAATTATGTTGTTTTATGTGTAGCAACATCGGAAGGAATCATCAAATGAAAATTGCACAAAAAGAGGACAAAAATACAAGAAAAGAGCACAAAAGCATCAAGTATCTAAATTGTGCTACAGACCACGCTTTGCAAGGTCTATAGCCAGGTTGACCGTGCTATAGACCAGGCTTTGCGAGATCTATAGCCAGGTAGACCGCGCTATAGACCAGGCTTCGCGAGGACTATAGCCAGGTCGACCGCGCTATAGACCAGGCTTCGCGAGGTCTATAGCCAGGTCGACCGCACTATAGACCAGGCTTCGCGAGGTCTATAGCACGGTAATTAAAAGTAGCGGGTTAAAAGATCCAAACCTGAAATTGGACCGGGGGATTGACATAAATACTCCCCAAATGAGTTATTCTAGGGTTGGACATGATTTTGGAGAAGAAATAGGCTGCCAAGCACTGTGGAGCAAGAATCAAACGAGTTTTTCCTTCCTTTATATCTTTACTTTGTAGTTTCATGTCTTTAAACATTATGTTGATTGATGTTGTATTTATGAGTAGCTAAACTCTTTTATCTAAGGTTTGATGGAACCTATTGGAGGATGATTCTTTACTGCGTTTAATATAGATTTGCCTTTGATTTTTCTCTACTTGTTCAACTATATATTCATTGTTGTTAATTGAAGAGCTCCCAATTAATTGTGCCTATTTAGTGTGTATATTGCTCGAGAGATAGTGCACATTTAAGTAGTTGTTGAACAAAATCACTCCTAACGTAGTTGAGAGATCGATACGGAGGGTTCAAAGGCAAGAATAGAGATAACGAAGCCTTGGTGCGATCGTCGTGAGCGGTAAATTAGTGTCAGCTAACGTAGTTCGAGAGAATACGTCTAGTAAATTGTAGTAGTTACTCGAGAGAGAGCTACGACACTTAAAGTATTCACGATCGGTAGAAAATATTTAGGCGAATTTATAGGAAACGTAGCGGGGAAGATTCCGACAATAGAAAAAATTATAACCTTAGACTTTTCCAAATCTTGTGTACAATATTTGCCTTGTTAGTTATAAATTACTGCATTATAATTATTTTGATCTTATTTAGTAAACTCTCGAATTGTTTTATAATATTTCTGAAGGTTGATTACTTGAATTCATGCTAGTTGTAATTAACACGTTATTTCTCTATGGGATTTGACTCCGAACTTGTAAACCGGATTATATTTGCAACGACCGCTAGACCTCTTAGGAGGCATAGTTGGGGGTGATCAAATTTTGGCGTCGTTACCGGGGAAGCAACAGTGTTACTAATTACAGATATAAGAATTGTTAGGATTCTTAGTTTAGTCAATTTTCTTCATTTTTATTCATTACATTGAAATTCTAATGTTTGTGGTCTTGTGTGTTATAGGTATATGCCTAGAAACTCTTCAAGAACTGGTAAATTATTTGAAGCATTACCGGATCTTGAAAAAACTTTCAAGGCATTAAATCATGCAAACAAGAAAGACAAACAACATCATCATCCAAGAGAACAAATTGAACCAGACATGGACGATGCTTTGGATAATCAAAACAATCGAAACAATGTGAATGACCCAAAAAATCAAGGTGTGGCACCTCTTGTGCGTGAAGCAGCTTTGTATGATTGGGCACAACCCACTGCTGAAAATTTGGCAACTGCAATTGCAGTCCCTCGGATACAAGAGGAATCATTTTAAATCACAAACAACATGCTACATCTGCTACAAAATAAGGGACTGTTCTACGGGTCTTACATTGAAGATCCACAGTAGCATCTGAAAAATTTTCTGTCAATTTGTGTCACGCAAAGTCAACTAAATGTGACACCGAAAGCAATAAGACTGTTGTTGTTTCAATTCTCAGTGGCAGGAGAAGCCCAAACTTGGCTTAATTTGCTCCCCATAAATTTCATCACAACTTGGGAGGAATTAGTCAAGCAGTTTTTGAATAAGTTCTACCCACCCAATAAGACTGCCAAGCAGGTTGATGAGATATTGAGCTTCAGGCAGAAACCAGATGAAACATTATAAGAAACGTGGGAGAGATTTAAAGGTATGATGGTTAAGTGTCCACATCATGGCATTCCATATTAGATGTTGGGACAACGGTTTTACATGGGATTAGCGGACAACTTGAAGGCCAATGTTGATGCTTCAGCAGGTGGAGCATTTTTAAGCAAGTCATTTAGAGAGTGTAAGGTCCTGCTAGATAAAATGGCTCAAAACTCGGGATGGATGACAAGAGATTCCACAATCACCCCCTATAGTTCACTCAGTAGCATTGGACCCGAACAATTCCATAGCCGAAAATATGGCCACTCTGATGACGCAAATGAGTATCCTCACCAAGAAGATTGATGAATCAGGCCAAAAGCAGGTACACATAGTTGACATGACTAATGAGGGATTATGTACACCATGCATTAACCAACCATACGTGTGTTCGTGGAGTGGTGAAAGTGACAACCAGAACTATTAAGAGAACATGAACTATGTGTGCAACTATGGAGGACAGAGACAAGATGGTCAGAATTGGGGGCAGCAAAATCAGCAGTATAGACCGGCACAACAACAGTACAATAATACCAAAAATCCTAGAGTTATGTGACCATAGGGTCAAGTAGTGTACCTTACCAAAGGCAACAAGGATACAACCAGCAAATTCAGCAGCTAACTTATCAACAACCTCAACAACGGCAGATAGTGAGGCAGGATGATGGGTTATCAAAAATTAAAGGAATGTTGCAACAACTCATTGGGGCCAGCAGGAAAATGAAAGAAAAGGTCCACCAAATGCAAGAAAAGGTATTGTCACATGATTCGGCTATCAAGGGCATTGAGATTCAACTAGGGAAATTATCCATGTCCCTTAACAATCGTCCTCAAGGGACGTTACCTGCGGACACACATGTCAATCCAAAAGAGCAGGGCCCAAAGCCGCTTATGGCGGTGAGCTTGAGAAATGGTAGAGATCTTGATTTAAAGCAAGAAATTGCTCGTGAGAGCCGGTCAACTGAAACACTTGTGTCAGTGCCAATTGAGTTAGATGAGTCAACCGGGCTAACATAAGTAAGAATGCAACCAGCCCACATGGAAATAAACAAGGAAAAAGAAGTTGCGGAAGAGACTGAGAAAATGCAAGAGAAGGTTTTCAGAAAAAGTGCCTGAGCAGGATCTAACTCAAGCCAAAGAAAAGAAGCGACCTCCAGCACCCTTCCCGCAGAGCTTGGCCAAATATCAGAAGGATGAACAGTACAAAAAATTCATGGAAATGCTGAAGCAAATTCAGGTAAACATTCCTCTAATTGATGATTTGAGGGAGATGCCCGGTTATGCAAAAATGATGAAGGACTTGATGTCTCGCAAGTTCGACTTCCAAGACTTGGAAACTATCACATTGAAACAGACTTGTAGTGCTGTTGTGTCAAGACCTATAGCTGAGAAGTTATCCGACCCTCGAAGCTTCACAATTCCATGCACCATAGATAGCTATGCATTTGCCAAAGCATTGTGTGATTTGGGAGCAAGTATAAATCGGATGCCATTGTCTATATATAAAAAGTTAGGCATTGGAAGAGCAAGGCCTACATCCGTGTTACTGCAACTAGCTGACCGAACGGTGAAAAGGCCATCAGGTATACTTGACGATGTACTTGTGCAGCTTGAAAAATTCGTGTTTCCAGCAAATTTTATCATTCTGGACTGTAAGGTTGATGAGGAGATTCCTATAATTTTGGGAAGGCCATTCTTGGCCACAGGGAGAGCTCTGATTGATTGTGAAATGGGGGAGCTGAAGATGAGGCTGAATAATGAAGAAATAACATTTAATGTGCAAAAGTCTATGCAGTGACCCAGTGAGTTTGCAAATTGCTCTTTGTTAGACACGGTGGATGTAATCATAGAGGAAGATGATGAGGCACTTAATGCAAAAGACCATCTAACAGCCTGCCTTATGAACTTAGAAGAAGTAAATGGTGAGGACTTGGCGGAATGGGTGTTGTTTCTTCAAGGGCAAGGGTACTGAAAAAGAGAGCTCGAATTCGAGCCTTTACACTCGGAAGAAAGAAAGAACCCTCCAGCCAAGCCATCGATCAAAGCACCACCACAATTGGAGCTGAAACCGCTACCATCTCACCTCAGGTATGCTTTCTTGGGACCTAATTCAACTTTGCATGTTTTTATCTTATCTGGTTATATAGATGTGCAGGTAAAACAACTTTTGCAGGTGTTGAAAGAGTGCAAGAATGCAATTGGTTGGACCATTTCAGACATTAAGGGTATCAGCCCGGCCTTCTGCATGCATAAACTTCTACTGGAAGATGGGCACAAACCTTCAAGATAACATAAAAGAAGGTTGATCCCTAACATGAAGGAAGTTATAAAGAAGGAAGTGATCAAGTGGTTAGATGCGAAAATTATTTTTCCCATCTCAGATAGCAACTAGGTTAGCCCAGTTCCGTGTGTGCCAAAGAAAGGTGGGATGATTGTTGTGCAAAATGAGAACAATGAATTAATCTCAACAAGAATAGTCACGGGATGGCGAATTTGCATGGACTACAGAAGATTGAACAAGGCCACCCGAAATGATCATTTCCCCTTGCCGTTCATTGATCAGATGCTAGATAGATTGGAATGAAGGTCCCATTTTTCCTTCTTGGATGGATACTCAGGGTACAACCATATATCTATTGCCCCGGAGGATAGAGATAAAACGCCATTCACCTGTCCATATGGCATTTACGCTTTTCGGAGAATATCTTTTGGTCTATGCAATGCACCCGCCACATTCCAAAGGTGCATGATGGCCATCTTCACAGATATAGTTGAGGATATAATGGAGGTTTTCATGGATGATTTCTCAGTGGTGGGAAATTCTTTTGATAATTGCCTTAGAAATCTGTAAAGAGTGTTGCGAAGATGTATGGAGACTAATTTGGTGTTGAACTGGGAAAATGCCATTTTATGGTACAGGAAGGTATAGTCTTGGGACACCTAGTGTCAAGTAAGGGCATTGAGGTGGACCGTGCCAAGATTGATGTAATAGAGAAGCTGCCACTACCCATTTTCGTCAAGGCAATAAGACATTTCCTTGGTCATGCCGGATTTTACAAGCGGTTTATAAAAGATTTTTCCAAGATTGCTAATCCTTTGTGTAAATTGATTGAAAACAATCACTCTTTTGTGTTTTCTGATGACTGTAGGATAGCTTCCGAAGGATTAAAGAAGAGTCTAGTGTCTGCACCTATCATAGTTGTACCTGACTGGGAGCAACCATTTGAGTTGATGTGTGATGCAAGTGACCATGTCGTGGGAACAGTACTTGGACAGAGAAAATATAAAATCATGCATACAATCTACTATGCAAGTAGAACATTGAATGGCGCCCAATTGAATTACATAGTGACAGAAAAAAAGATGCTAGCAGTGTTGTTCACATTTGACAAATTCCGGTACTACTTGATAGGCTCGAAGGTAATTGTTTATACTGACCATGCTGCTCTCAGGTACCTAATTGATAAAAAGGAAGCAAAGTCGTGCCTGATTCGATAGGTTCTACTGCTGCAAGAGTTTGACTTGAAAATTCGTGACCAAAAAGGAACGAAAAACCAAGTTGCTGATCACTTGTACAGGCTTAAAAGAGCTGAAATGAAGGTTTAGGTGGAAGAGATCATGGAGACTTTCCCGGAGGAACAACTGTTAGCCACGAGACTTGAGGAAGTGCCATGGTATGCCGACATTGCAAACAACATGGCAAGCAATATTGTTCTTTATGAATTGTCTTCTGTGCAGAAAAAAAGTTCTTTCGTGATTATCGCATCTATTTCTGGGATGAACCATATTTGTTTCGGATTTGTATTGATAACATGATCTGGAGATGTATTCCCGAGATAGACTTCTAGTTTGCAGGCATGTCATGCTTTGCCTTATGGAGGTCATTTCGGAGGAGTAAGGACAACTGCTAAAGTTTTGGAGTCGGGCTTCTATTGGCCGACGTTGTTTAAAGATGCACACATTTGGGTAAAGATTTGTGATGAGTGTCAAAGGACGAGGAATATTTCCCGTTGACATGAGATGCCCATGAACCAATCCAAGAAGTGGAAGTATTTGATGTATGGGGAATCGACTTTATGGGACCATTTGTTAGCTTATACAACAACAAGTATATACTAGGAGCAGTGGACTTTGTCTCGAAATGGGTAGAAGCTGTAGCACTCCCAACAAATGATGCAAAGGGAGTTATTAGTTTTCTAAGAAAAAATATCTTCACCCTATTTGGAACTCCAAGAGCGATCATTAGTGATGGAGGAACTCACTTCTGCAACCGAGCCTTCGCAAAGTTGCTGGAAAAATATGGCGTACGCCATAAGGTTGCCACTCCGTATCACCCACAAAAAAGTGGTCAAGTTGAGGTGTCAAACCGAGAAATCAAGAGTGTTTTGACCAAAACTGTAAATGCTACTCGGACTGATTGGGCGAAAAAATTGGATGATGCACTATGGGCCTACCACACTTCATTCAAAACTCCGATTGGTATGTCACCGTACTAATTGGTGTTCGGAAAGGTGTGTCACTTACTGGTGGAGCTAGAGCATAGAGATTTTTGGGCATTAAGGCAATTAAATCTTGACATAGAGGCCGCTGGTACGAGTAGAGTCACAGAACTTCATGAACTCGATGAGTTCTGTTACCATGCTTTTGAAAGCACCAGGTTGTACAAGGAAAGGATGAAGATCATGCACGACAAGCATATTCAAGAGAGGATTTTCAAACCCGGAGATGTCGTGTTGTTGTATAATTCAAGATTGAAACTATTTCCAGGTAAGCTGAAATCTAGATGGTCGAGACCATTTAGAGTGGTGCAAGTACTCTGAAGTGGAGCTGTAGAAATTGAATCTGAGGATGGAACGAACAGGTTTAGAGTTAATGGGCAAAGGTTGAAACATTACCTTAGCATGGATGAGGAAAATGTTGTATCGGTGATTCATTTGAAGGAGCCTCAATTGTTGAGTGAACCTTAAGTTTGATTGCATGCGTCATGCCACGACATTAAATCAGGCGCTCGTTAGGAGACAACCCAATTCGTAGTTTATTTTAGCTTAACTATAAATTTTCGTTTTTTTTTTTTTGCACTAACAAGTTTTTAGCTAAATCTTGGTATCTGAACAGGTAATGGAGCATGATGGAAAGTCATGGCGCTAGGAGTCGTTCACAAAACAAAATAAAAATTACATGCGTACGCTCCAAACAACGTTGCGTACCTCGCGTCACCCAGTTTAATGCACAGTGCACCTGGAAGCAAACCTCGCATTGCAAACATTTCACCACGCGGCATAGCTTGCATCGCCTGCTGCCCAACGTGATTTTCAGCTCGCGTCGCCCAGTCTTCAGCGCACTATAGAGCTCGCCCAGCGAGGGTTATAGCGAGACCAATATCGTGGCAGCCTCGAGTCGCAAGGGAAACAGCGAGCAAAATCTGGCAGCAGACTTCGTATAGCCAGGAAAGGACCTCGCGTTATGCCTCATGCCGCCAGCTTCGCAGCTCGCTAAGGAGCTTGCCTCGCCAGGTAAGTTTCTCGCTGGGATCTCGCGTCGCCAGATTTTTAGCACGCATTAGAGATCGCCTCGCACGGTCCTTTACTCGCTGAAATCCTCGCCAACCATGTTTCTAGCTCGCTATTGGTTTCGCCTGGCCATCTCCCATTTTCGTTGTAAAAACTCAGATGGCCAGCCCCCATGCACGCACCCCACATCACCTATTGTCCATTGTTGTAAACCTACTGTCCATTGCTTGCTTGGGAGCTTGCCCAACCTAAGCACAACAAACCACTCCCTTTCTCGCTAAACACCACGCATCGCCAGGTCTTAAGCATGCTATTAAACTCGTGTCGCAAGGGATACAGTGAGCAAAACCTAGCATTAAACCATGCGTCGCAAATGAACCAGCTCGCTAAGCAGTACCTCGCGTTAGCCTCACATTGCGCGGGTTATAGCGAGACAGAGCTCATTTTTGCCTCGCGTCGCGCAGGTTATCGCAAGGTCAGTTTTCTTTGCTTTTCAATATCACGCATCAGACCTCGCCCAGCCAGACCACCAGCTCGCTATGGACCTCACATCGCATGGGTTGTAGCAAGGTCCACCTCGCGGCAACCCTCGCGCCACCTGTTTTTCTGCTCGCTAAGGAGCTCGCGTCTCCTGCTTGTAAGCTCTCTAAGTAGTTCGCCTCGCCAGGTAACGTGTTTTAATATTTTTTAAGCTTATTTTTCTAACTTCTTTATATTAAAATACTACTTTGTTTTCTAACCTCTTTATATTAAAACACTACTTTGTTTTCTAACTTCTTTATATTAAATCACTACTTTGTTTTCTAACTTATTTATATTAAAATACTACTTTTTTTTCTAACCTCTTTATATTAAAACACTACACAAAGACACACACCTCACTAAACACACTACACTACCCGTCCATTTTTCCCTTCCCCTCACACACAAATTTCATTCAAGACGATTTGCATCCACCCTTTCACTCACTTGAGACATCAATTGAGGAACATTTCAATCCTCCTAAGCATCTAAGGTATGTTCCTAACTCTTTCATCAATCAAAAATTTGAATTGAGTTAAGAAATGAAATTCCTCTAATTTTGGGTATGTATTTATAGCATCAAATTGCTTGCTTTCCCTAATCCCATAAACCTCATAGGATTGATATTGTTGTTGGGTACAAGGGTGATAACATGAAATCCCCAAGCCGATTTGGGGAGGATGAGGCAATCCCTCATCTCTACAACCACTTTGACAACACTAGCGCATGCTAAGTGTTTGTCGAAATGCCTCAAAGGCACTCTTTGCCCAAATGGAGTTTTGGTCTCCTGGATTATAATACTTATGCTAAGTTGCATTTCACCACTCCAAATTACAAATTTAGTTGGGCTCAACAGCAGCTACATGCATAACAATTGTGGTAAACACCATTTTGCCAATGCTTTATTTGCATGCTAAAATAAAGAGGTGAAGTATGAGTAGCCTCAAAATGGTTGAACATCATGTAGTGAACTCTTAAGTGTGGGGTCGCAAGACCATGTTTTGAATTGATTCATCTGCTTTATCACTAAGGAACGTTCACTTATGTAGGTACGAGCATGCCTCCTAAAAAGACGATGGTAAAGGCAAGGGCAAGGCTACTATTCCAACTAAGGCCAAGGCTTCTTCCAGACCTCCACCGAAAAAGAGAAAAGGTGAGGAGGCCACTTCAAGACAAGTTGAAGGGTTGCAAGCAGTTGCAGCTATATCAGCCACATGCCCACAACCTGAGGGACAATGAGAATTTGGACTGAAGAGCATACCTCAATCTGCCAAGGATTGGTACAAGCTTTGTCAGCCAAGACATATACATTTTAAGTCAGCTATTCATGAGCGGCGCCTACAAGCTAAGTACCAATCAATTTGGAAGGGTATTTATGACCTTGGCTTAAGCTACGTATTTAGAAACACCGGGGATATTAATGTCAACCTTGTTCAGGAATTTTATGCCAGTTTTGATCCGAATGATCCTGAGCAGCTGGTGCTTATTAGAGGAAGGTTGATCGATTTTTCGGCAACAGCTATATGCAATTTTTTGGGAGCTCCGGATGTTCCACAGGAACCTTGGACAACTTTATCACACGTCCTCCATATCAGGAATTGAGACACACTCTCTGTGGTGTCAATTCTATGACTGCTTGGGTTCGTGACAAGAAGACCCAACGCCATAGGAAATTTCCAAAGAAACAAATGAAGTCGGAAGCTCAGGTATGGCTGAAATTGATCAACACACGACTATTACCATTCAATCATGAGACTCTTATAAGCCGTGAAAGGATATGCATGTTTTACTTCCTCATGAATGGCCAGAAAGTGAATATGGGCCACTTAATACGCTACCAGATGTCCCAGGTGAGAAAAAGCAAGCACATTGACAGATCGTCCTTTGCCAACATGTTGACTCAGTACCTGTGCAAAGAGGAGGTGGAGGAGAAGCGTGATTTTGATAAAGCCATTCCTCCACCCCTCAGAATAATGGACATCACAAACATACGGGTGAAAGAGGAGAATGCCATGGCCACAATGACAGGTGTCGAGTGCAATGCTCGAGATGACAGCCTTATGTCACATCTATATGGGATGATGGATTTATAGCTCAGGATTGGGGGAAGGCCGGCCACTACTGAGGAGAGGACCACCTTGGAGGAGCGTTATCCGCTAAATCCTCATGCGCAACAGCTAGTTAGGCTTGGCGATGGGAAGCGACTCCCAGATGATGAGTATATCAACACACCAGTATGTTCTGAGGTCGAGCTAGAGCAGTCCGACGAGGATGATGATGATGATGATGAGGGAGAAGAGGATGAGGACTGGACAGGTGCAGATGGAGCCTTTGATGATGAGGGCGAGGACGATGTCTGATCAAGGAGTTTTTCCAACCACCTTACATGTTTTGTTGTTTATGATTTTATATATGCATTGAGGACAATGCATGATCTAAGTGTGGGGTGGAAGGTATTCTCTATCATTTGTAAATATTAGATAAAGTAATTAGTTCGTGTGTTTAATGTTTATTTTATTTTCGTATTTCCCCTTATTTAATATTTTTTAAAAATAATAAATAAATAAAAATAAAATAACTGGACTTTTTCCGACGATTGATCTCTTAGGCAGTTTTCTTGAGGTACTTAAGTCTAACACACACACATAAATAAATAAATAAATAAATATATATATATATATATATATATATATATATATATATATATATATATATATGTCTTTTTATTATTGTAGATAGTAATAATCCCTTGTGATTTTTCTTTGTGCATCGGTTCTTTTCCACGAGATGTAGTTGAACCAGGTAGTAGTTTTTGTTTTGTCTTTAGATTAGAATAGAATCTAGGGAATAAAAGAAAAAAAAATGAGAAATGCTAGGCTCTTTTGACTAATTTGATAGATATTTAGGCTCTAGCATGTGTAGTACCTTCCCTATGGTTTGAAAATGTTTGATATGCCTTGTTGAGTAATAACATGTTTATTGACGCCTATATCTCATTTTCTTGGCTTATGTCACTTTGTGTTTGATGCTTAATATTTTGTGGCTCCTTAGTGAGTCATATGCCATGTGTGGTGAGAAATTGTATAGTCTCTGTCATTGCATTAGAGTCCAGAACCTGCCCGGCATGTGAGTTGAAGCGAAATTTTAGGTTTTGCTCGGTTTGAAAAATGATATTAGGCTTTCTTTGATTTTTTTGAGCTTAGTGCTTACCACAATAAAAATTATCCCTAGTCAACCCTTTTTAGCCTATAAACTTTTATTTGGCAACCACATTACAAACCTATACCCCTTTGTTCTTAATTATCATTATTTTGATCATTTTACCTCTTAAAGTACTTTAATTATAAAATGAGCAGTAAAAGAAGTAAGGATGAAACTTAGGTGGCTATTGAGTGGAACCAATGAAAGAAAGAAAGGTGCACTTGTATTGTAAGGAATACACCACTAGCAGGACGGGTAGAAAAAAAAGTATTGTTGAAAAGAAAAAATAAATATGTAGCAAAGGAAAATAAACATATCTTGTCCTTGCTAGTGTGTATGAATTAATGTGGTGCTTAAATAAAGAGGAAATTTTTTAGGGGTGATAATGTTTGTGAAATTGAAATGGATTGAAGCATTTTTGCTTAAAGTTAATTATGTGATGTGTTAAAGTGTTTAGGAGTTAGTCACTATTCCTAAATTTATCCTACATGTCCTTAAGCCAACATTACAACCATAAAAAGTCCTAATTGATTTTAGATCGAGCAAGCCTACATTAGTAGAGGTTTACATAATGGGCAAGCCTATGGTACTTTGTGCATGCATGTGACTTCTTTGTGAGAGTGAGAAATTTCTTTGATATATGAGCATCCTTAAAATATATTTGAGCATTTGATTCGAATGTGTGGATTCAACTTACTCTCTTGCTCTTGTTGTGAGGGCACATGATTTTACAAGGGATAGATGATGTTATTAGATTTCTCTATGATGTTAAGTGTTCAAGCGATGAATGCATTGTGATATTGAGTCGGTTTGTGAGGTTAGGATTGTTAGAAACATGTTGTCCTTTTGTTGAATAAAGATTTGAAGTATGGCATAAAGTAAAGAAAATGTGTGTCGAAGACATATGCTAAAGTTTAATTGTTGCTATCAACCATAGTCATAGGTATGGTGTGCTTCGGATGTGCTAAAAGAAAATAAAAGTGCTCTAGGAATTGGTCGTTGACTCGAGGACGAGCAACGTTTAAGTGTAGGGTGGTGATGTGATGCCAAAATGCTTTACTTTTAGCACATTACTCGTCCTATATTTTGTTGGTCTAATGAGTTATTGTGTGATATTTGAGCTAAATTGTATTGTTTTATGTGTAGGAACATCGGAAGGAATCATCAAATGAAAATTTCACAAAAAGAGGACAAAAATACAATAAAAGAGCACAAAAGCATCAAGTATCCAAACTGTGCTATAGATCAAGCTTTGCAAGGTCTATAGCCAGATTGACCGTGCTATAGACCAGACTCTGCGAGGTCTATAGCCAGGTAGACCGCTCTATAGACTAGGCTTCGCGAGGTCTATAGCCAGGTCGACCGCGCTATAGACCAGGCTTCGCGAGGTCTATAGCACGGTAATTAAAAGTCGCGGGTTAAAAGACCCAAAACCAAAATTGGACCGGGAGATTGGCATAAATACTCCCCAAATGAGTTATTCTAGGGTTGAACATGATTTTGGAGAAGAAATAGGCTGCCAAGCACTGTGGAGCAAGAATCAAACGAGTTTTCCCTTCCTTTATCTCTTTACTTTGTAGTTTCATGTCTTTAAACATTATGTTGATTGTTGTTGTATTTATGAGTAGCTAAACTCTTTTATCTAAGGTCTGATGGAACCTATTGGAGGATGATTTTTTACTGCGTTTAATATAGATTTGCCTTTGATTTTTCTCTACTTGTTCAACTATATTTTCATTGTAGTTAATTGAAGAGCTCTCAATTAACTGTGCCTATTTAGTGTGTATACTGCTCGAGAGAGAGTGCACATTTAGGCAGTTGTTGAACAACACCACTCCTAACGTAGTTGAGAGATCGATACAGAGGGTTTAAAGGCGGGATTAGAGATAATGAAGCCTTGGTGCGATCGTCGTGAGCGGTAAATTAGTGTCAACTAGCGTAGTTCGAGAGAATACGTCTAGTAAATTGTAGTAGTTACTCGAGAGAGAGAGAGAGAGAGAGAGAGAGAGAGAGAGAGAGAGAGAGAGAGAGAGAGAGAGAGCTACGACACTTAAAGTACTCATGATCATTAGAAAATATTTAGGCGAATTTATAGGAAACATAGCGGAGAAGATTCCGGCAATAGGGAAAATCATAACCTTAGACTTTTTCAAATCTTGTCTACAATATTTGCCTTGTTAGTTATAAATTACTGTATTTTTAATTACTTTGATCTTAGTTAGTAAACTCTCAAATTGTTTTATAATATTTCTGAAGGTTGATTACTTGAATTCGTGCTAGTTGTAATTAACACGTTATTTCCCTGTGAGATTCGACTCCGGGCTTGTAAATCAGATTTTATTTGCAACGACCGCTAGACCTCTTAAGAGGCATAGTTGGGCGTGATCAGTTGCCGACTCTGAAACTGAAATTATTGTATAAACAAAATAAATAAGATAGCTATTTTAATGTACTATAGAACTAATCAATCTAATTAAGAATAAAGGGGAAGAACTGTCAAAACAACCCACGCGAAGGATCTCACAATTGTTTTCTCTCAATATTCTCCCTCGATCAATTATTTCAATTTTCACACGTTACCTAAAAAGATCATAATGCATCACTTAATAATAATAATAACAACAACAACAATAATAATAATAATATGTAATTACGTAATTCAAAAATAAGAGAATACAATTATCATCTTCCAACACAACATTAAGAATTTTATTAATTATCATTGTATTATTAACTTTAAGAACCACGATTTTTGGGCATGGTAAACCTCCTTCCTTAGACTTGGATCTTTTGCATATTTTAGCATCCAATATGATTATCCAGGAATCCCTCTTTTAGAGGGACATTCTCATGCCCATAGATCAATTAGACAAAGCAAAGAAACGTCCAAATAGTAACCAATGATAACACAATTGCCAAATGCGCAAAGACAAAGATTGCTTCATTACCTTAGATGCTGATGTTTGTGCAATCAAACCAAGAGTTGTAGCAGACATCAATATATTTTGTATGACCTATTATGAATTTCTCGAATTTCTTTCTAGCATCTAAAACTTTTGCATCAAATTTATGAGAAGGAAAAGGTGAGAAATAAGCGAATTAAAAATTTAATCTCATGAGCACAACGATGAACTAAAAAAAGCATCAACAATAAATAAATAAAAACCAGCAAGAGCCAAATTCCAACTACTAAAGCTATAAATATATATATATATATATATATATATATATATATATATATATATATATATATATATATATATATATATAAGATGAAAATTGTGCAGTGGATTTGCTAGATCAATGTTCACATGTATCTCTTGCAAAAGCGCATAATATCAAACAACAATTATGCAGAATTGCAGATCACATGTAAATCCACGATTATTTTCTATTAAAATTGAGACTCTATAAGCAAAAGGTTTTTATTGATAGAGATTCGCGTTCGGGTTTAATTAGAATCAGTCACAAATTAGGTATGGTAACCGCGTCTTGTGGTGAAGATTTTAAAGTCCAAGTATGAGACAAATTCTTAATTTTACCCTTTTATCCAATATGGACTTATATATTAAAAGAAATCCTTAAAAATTTTAAGAGCATAAAAGTCGGTTAATATTTCGAGGATATTATTGTCGTTTAATATTTAGTATAAATTATTCGTGCTTTTATAATAACTAGTTTCTAAACACGTACGTTGCACGTGTGTCCATATCAATTAGTATAACAGTAGGTAGGTGTGATGAACTAATTTTCTTCGTTATTTGGAAATATTTTATTGAAAGCGGAAGAAGATAACAAATTTAGCAGCAGCCATCCAGAGTATAAATTTTTCCCCTATATTATTTATAACTTTTTGGATAAATTTTGATATCCTTCTTTGTAATAAAATGTCAAGACTTTTCGCAAAAGTAATCTAAATGTTCTGCTTTCGGGTAATTTCATTTTAGACACTTTAACGTTCAAGTTCTCAAAGAAAAAGAAAAAAGAAACCCTGTAAGTATTGTCTTTGTGAAACTCTTGTAGCTTTACTTTTAAAAATTATCAGCACATCTTGTTTTTTCCCTCAATAGACTAATAGTATTCAATAAGGTCGAACTTTTGACTGCGAGATTGGCAAGTAAGTCCAATGATATTTGTAGAACGTTAATATTGTATTACATGTCACCCAATAAATACAACTCCCTACATAGAAGGCAGTAGTAGAAAATGAACTTGTCTAATAAGAAAAGAATATATTTACCTGTGATGTACTACAGATAATGCTGGGAAAAGTACCTGAAAAGGGAATTTGTGACAGAAACAAGAGAAATAGGAACTTTTAGTTGTGCACTTCTATAGATTGCAGCAAAAAATGTCAAGATTGTGCAAAAAGAATATTACAGTGCAAGCTGAAAGGAACAACAACAAAGAATGAAATGTGAAAAGATTTGTAAATAACAATTAAAACAATTTACGTAACTGACATCCTGCAACAACTGGCCGACGAAATAATTCTCCACATTTAGCTTGTTTAATTTATAAAAAGTTTCAGTTTCACTATTGCACTTTGACACACATCCTAAGAAAATCAAAGGTCTTATTAAAAAATTGTCCTATTAAAGGTTGGCCACTTGAACTCATCTGAATGTTTCTCTTTCTTTGGATTTTATCACTTTTCTGTTAACTTTATTAAATTATTTTCTTTTTATCTTTACAAAATAAATGGCAAAATGGTCACCAATACCACATCTCTTTAATTACCCAGTTCTGTTACAACTCTTCGGCTAATTTTGAGACAATATTGTTTGAAAATGAAAGAGTTTTCAAAACATTAATGAATAGACATAGTAATAATTACTGGAAGATGAAAGTAATTCCAATTTCAAGAAAGAAAATAAGTGCTTGGCAGATACATGGAACTTTCAAGCCAATGACTTCAAATTTAATTGATATATTTATTATTTATTGGAATGTAAATTTATTATTTAGTACAAATTTATTATATGAGTAGTATTTAGATGAGGGGTAAAAATGTCGTCTAATTTTTTTATGAATATTTTAGTAAATCAACTTTACAACTTAGAGTCTTCCCATTTTTAGTATAGTAAATATAATAATATAGATTAGTCAAACACAAAATGTTTCTCACTAAAAATTCTTTTTTGAAAAGTACTTTTGAAAATAACACATATCAAAATAAGCTGATTTTAAAAGTTTAGACAAACTGCATCAAACTCCAGCTCCAGTTCTCTCCTGTATTTTGCAGAATCATCAGCAAAGAACATCACATCACTTTTCTCTAGCTTATTGTTTGCCCACATCTTTATCACAAATGCATCATTCGCATCTTGAAAATCGAGAAGCAACAGCCTACAGATGATATTACTCAATATTGCAAGTTAATTGAAAATACTGTGGCAATATAGATAACACGGGAAGGAGGCAAAAATTTATCGGGTACACCCGAGTGTGACATTTCCAGCAGCAAGGCTGTGCACTGACAATTCTGAATATCAGTGATAAATGAAGGTAGCATCAATATTATCGAAAGTTCCTCCTTTGCATCTAATATATGGCATACTCTTTTTAGGATATTCCACATTTTTAGGATATTATTTCGAAATATTTGGGTGTACACATGTATTAACATGTTTCCACCTCAACCTTGGACCAATTTGTTACATTGCGGATTTAATTGCCTCCAACACACAGTGGAGCAAGTAATCCGAGCAGCAAGAAGTTTTTTATTACTATATTAAAGCATTCTTCATACAAACTGTGATATTGTGGAACAGAACCGAGTACTTATATTTCAATAATATTATTGGCATACATTCCAGACGCTCGGTAAATACAGCCAAAAACACACGGAAGGCAGTGGTGAACCTTAAAGAGCCTTGAGGATTTCATCAGCACCGGAGACAGTGAACTCCCCTCCAGATTCAATGTTAGCCGCCTTCACCTTGAGGTCCTCAACCAAAAGAGCATACCTTCGAGATCGAACACCAAGCCCCTTTTCAGACAGGTCTAGCTCAAGCCCGAGAGCATGAGTGTATTTTCCAGCTCCGTCGGCAAGGAATTTTACATGTTTGTTATCCGGGTATGTTTTTGCCCAGGCCCTCATCACAAAGGGGTCATTAACTGCAGCAGGAAGCAAACATGTAACAACTTCCATAACAATAAACCAAGCATAATAGAGAAACAGATGCACATGAAGGTCAGCAGAGATGACTATCGTGCTGCATTCTTTCTAATGGGTGCTTTAGTTATATTCTGTTCACCAGAAGAAATCATTGGCTCTTAGCAGAGGCTAATAAACCTGCTACCACTTAGTTTTATGTTTAAAAATTTGCAATCCACCTCTTTTCCCTATTAGTTTCCACCTGTTGAACGTCAGCTTGAACCAGCAGCAAGAAAGCGCCACTCTGCCATATTATTCAGACACCACAACATGGATAAAATATAATCACTGGAAAAAGTGGTACTTGCACTAAAGATATGATCAATTTTTGCTGATAACGATGCACTCACATACCAAGACCTGCTAATCTTACTGTCCTAATTGGCCCATTTTTTATCTCCACAAGCCAGTTCAGTGATCCTGATATTTGCTGGCTATCTATACCTACACTCTTTACCCCTCGTTACTTATGGATTGAGGACAATTATCAGCTGAGAACAAAATAAACTGTGAGAACAAAATTGTCCCTACTTCTGAACCTTCTAATGAATTGTGATTTTCTTCCTTTAAATTATGCAAAAAATGAAGCGTGGAAATTTGGTAGAACTCCATATTAAGATCAGGTAAAAGGAAAAAGGTGAGAAGAGAAGAAGCATGATGTTGGCACAGCAGGCAAGGACGCGAGGGCAGTTTTGTAACTTATGAAAGTCAAGTACATGAACAGATCACCTAAGAATTGAGAAGCTACTATTAGATCTGCAGTGATTTTGCATAGTTTTGCAATCAAATCCGACACCAACCATGTGAAGCTCCAATATGCTTCAGCAGGAAAAGGGGTGACAACCTAGTTACAAGGATCGTCCACCTTCAACCATTAGGTTGGGTGTTCAGGTCTAAAAGTAGGAAAAGCCACTGTTGGGTTCCTTAGAATGCAGAATTGCGGATTTAGGGCTAGGGGGGTTACATTGACCCCATAAGACAAAAAAAATGTTCGAGCACCCTGAGAGGGATAAAAATATCACAAGTTGTCATAGTAAATGAAGGATAAGGAAGAAAAGCCATGAGAAAAAACATTTTCATTCGATTGTACCTATGACAGTTTTCCTATAGGTGATTGGATGTACCCTTTTCCTTACAAACAAAAGGGTTTTTCAAAGGATTGGGAGAATTAGCGAGGTTTCATTTTATCTTTAAAATTGTTGGAGAACTAAAATATACAAATATGTTCCATGTCAAATAGCTTAAACTTTTAAATGAGCTAATTCACACAATTCAATACAATGCTAGAGTAGACCGAGGTTCTGTGATATCAAGTCCATCCATAAGCTAAAAATATTTCACGAGCTTGGCCATGAAAAGATTTAGACCCACACATGAGGGACACCTTGCATGCTTATATAAGAAACAAACAAAAGTATCCCATTTCTATCTGTTTAAATTAAATTTTAGATGAGGTGATTTATACAATTCAGAAAATTTTATACCAAATGGTTCTGGTTAGTCTTATTTTAAGTAATTTTGAAACTCCACCACAATATTCAACTTTAATTATCTTTTGAGATTTCATATTGTGGACTCCAACTAATTTAAGATTGAAGAGATTGATTGTATTTTCCCTATAATCACGTGAATATTCCCAAAAGATATTTAAGTTTTCTGCAAAAGAACCAAAAACTCAAACTATAAGGGGGTTCTATAGCTAAGTGACTTTTGTGTTCTTGAAGTTACATGTTCTCTACTACACAATAAGAGTAAGTAAGCTAGCAGGAGGCACATGCAAGCTTGCCTACTGGACTTTTATGAAATTTTGTATTTCTCAACTTTAATGCTTTCACTTCCGGTTAACATGAATTATCAAGGCTGTTTGTTAAATAAATATGTGGGGGCTAGAGATCAATACTAACTCCATTATCTTTTCGGTCCACCAAATGCCCTCTAAAGTTAAAAGTAAGAAATAACCTTGATAATTTTTAACTACATGCCACGTGGTATCAATATCAATACTAATTAGCACAGACAACTTCCGATGAAGTTTTTGAAGCATGGGTTTTCATTTTTTTTTTTTTTTCCTTTACATAGTTTTAAGAGTAATGTTTTACATTAGAGATTCCAGAGTGATTAATAAACAAATAGCAAAACATAAACCTCAAAAAGGTCAAATAAGATAGCACTTTCTAAATGCATGAGACACTATATGACATTCATTGTAAGAATTTGAGTGTTTGCAGATAGATACATGTCAACTTAAAAGTGTGCAAATATTTGTCTTTGTAAGATTTGTGTTTTGTGATTTTGTTAATTGATCACTCTGTTATCTTTAATGTAAAACATTACTCTTAAAATTTCGTAAAAAAAATAAAATAGAAGTATCTTCTTCAAGAACTTCATTGGAAGTTGCCTGTGCTACTCAGTATTACCACTGATAACAAATGGCATGTAGTTGAAGGATTTTTCTTACATTTAATTTCGAGGATATTTGGTGGACGGAAAGAGAATTGGCTTACAAATTTATGGACCCACAACTCCCACATGTCAACTTAACAAAAAGCCTCAATAGTTCATGCTAACCAGAAGCGGAAGTATTAAAG
The DNA here is from genome assembly GCF_000390325.3 of Nicotiana tomentosiformis. Classification (NCBI taxonomy): domain Eukaryota; kingdom Viridiplantae; phylum Streptophyta; class Magnoliopsida; order Solanales; family Solanaceae; genus Nicotiana; species Nicotiana tomentosiformis. The sequence continues at coordinate 44,920,281 of NC_090822.1, forward strand.
TAAAAAATGCAAAATAGCAAAAAAGCCCCAATCGGCATGCTAGCATGTTGACTTCATGATAGCTTACTCCTTATTATATAGTAGAATTAAAAATAAGACCAAAACAGAATATTAACTATTACTCCCTCTGTCCCAACTTATGTGTTATCATTCAAATTTTGAGACATTCTTTCAATGCAATTTTTTCAGGTGTCTTATAAATAATTTGAATTGTTAATTATTGTGAATTTCAATGCTTTATACATAGTTTTCAAGGAACTTTGACTAAAGACAGAACACACTAATTAGACCACGAATTACAAATGTTTGGAAAAGTTCTATTGCTATTTCACGAGGCAATCCACGTCGATGTAATGAAAGTGAAGGACCTACGACAATGACAGAACGTCCCGAATAATCGACTCGTTTGCCAAGCAGTCTCACGAAATCTTCCCTCTTTGCCTTCAATTACATCAGAAAATGACTTGTAAACTTTATTATGACCGTCCCTTATTGGTTTGCCAAGCAGAGTCTCACGAAATCTTCCCATTTTGCCTTCAATTACATCAGAAAATGACTTGTAAACTTTATTATGACTGTCCCTTATTGGTTGTCCCCGGATTCCATTATCAAGAAGTGTATCCACGACTTCTTGTACTAATTTCTCCTGACACATTACTAATTCTTCTGGCGTAGATCTACTTGTTGTTAATAGATCAGTAAGGGTATTGTTCCGATAGATAACTCTTCTATAGAGTTCATTAATATCTGAGCTCATTAGTTTACCCCCATCTATCTGAATGATCGGTCTCAACTCAGGAGGAAGAACTGGTAATAGACACAAAACCATCCATTCTCGCTCTATATTTGATCGAATAAAATGCTTAGCCAATTCCACGCGTCTAACCAAAAAGTCCTTTCTTCTTCCAACTTTTCGATCTTCCCATTCATTCCCTGTGTGACTAATGACAGAACACAAGAGGTGGGGGATACGGTGATGGCTATGGGAGCATAGAGGAGTAGCGGAGATGTGAGTGGTATGTGGACCGCGACTACGAATTACATTAGGGAGGCTGCTGGAGAGGTATTAGGGGGTCTCGAAGGGCTCCTCTAGTGGCCGCAAAGGGGATTGATGGTGGATTACTGAGGTTCAAGGCAAAATAGAAGCCAAGAAAGCGGCATATCTGAAGCTTCTAGAGAGCGTGGACTAGGAGGTGAAGAGGACGAACAAGGAGGGGTATAAGATAGCTAAGAAGGAAGCAAAGTTAGCAGTTACTGCAACCAAGACGGCCGCGTTTGAACACCTATATAAAGAACTTGGAGGCAAAGGAAGGGATAAAAAGTTGTACAGGCTAGCCAAGGTGCAAGAAAGGAAAGCCCGTGACCTGGACCAAGTGTAGTGCATCAAGGACGAGGAAGGCAGAGTTTTGTTGGATGAGGCACGTATTCGACAAAGATGGCAGACTTACTTCCATAAACGTTTGAACAAAGAGGGGGATAGGAGCATTGAGCTAAGGGACTTGTAGGGGTATAAGAGTCTAGGAGATTGAAAGGGCTATGTGTCAGATGAGCAAGGGGGAGAGCGACCGGTCCAAACGAGATCTCGGTGAAATTTTGGAAGAGCGTGGGTAGGGCGGGCTTGGAGTGGCTTACTGGGTTATTTACCGTCATTTTTAGGATGAAGAAAATGGCCGAAAAATGGAGATGGAGTAGGATGGTCTCGCTGTATAAGAACAAAGGTGATATCCAAAGTTGCAACAACTACCGGGGCAGCAAGTTACTAAGCCATACCAGTGTTATCAAAGGCGAAAAGCGCAAAAAAGCTCTAAGGTCTATTGGGGCTTTAAGCGCAAAGCGCAAATAAAGCGTGGGATTTAATGAAAAAAGGGGCAACGGGAGAAAAAGTAAAAAAAAAGAATATATATATATATATGTAGTCCAAGACCAATAATTATAAGCATGAATAACACACATATAGAAAAAATAATTGAAAAATAATTACAATAAAATGAAATATCAGTTGTTTAGTGTCGCCTTTTCAAGATTACACTCATCGGCAAGAAAAAGTATGCTTTAGAACCAAAGCGAGGCGAAGCGCTCAACATGTTTTGAGCCTCGCTTCAGGGCTTAAGTGCGCTTTAAGCGCGCCTTTGACAACACGGAGCCATACTATGAAAGCTTGGGAGAGAGTGGTAGAGTTGAGGTTGAGGAGGATTGTGACTATTTCTGAAAATCAGTTCGGATTTATGCCGGGACGTTCAACTACGAAAGCTATTCATCTTGTTAGGAGGCTGATGGAGCAGGATAGGGAAAGGAAGAGGGATTTACATATGGTATTCATCGACTTAGAGAACGCTTACGATAAAGTGCCAAGGGAGGTTCGGTGGAGATATTTGGAGGCTAGAGGTATTCTTGTTGCATATATTAGGGCTATTAAGACATGTATGATGGAGCTAAGACCCGAGTGAGGACCGTGGGAGGGGACTCGGAACACTTCCCAGTTATGATGGGGTTACACCAGGGGTCAACCCTCAGTCCATTTCTTTTTGCCTTAGCGATCGACGCATTGACGCACCACATACAAGGGGAGGTGTCATGGTACATGTTATTTGCTGATTGATGAGATGTGAGGCGGTGTTAACGAGAGGTTAGAGGTTTGAAGACAGACCCTGGAGTCTAAAGGTTTCAAGTTGAACAGGACCAAGATAGAATACTTGGAGTGTAAGTTCAGTGGTGCAACTCAGGTAGTGGACGAAGACGTGAGGCTTGATTCGCAAGTCATGCCTAGGAGAGAGAGTTTTAAATACCTTGGGTCAGTTATACAAGAGAATGGAGAGATCGACGAGAATATTACACATCGTATTGGGGCGGGGTGGATGAAATGGAGACTCGCTTCCGGTGTTTTTTGTGATAAGAATGTGCCACCAAAACTTAAAGGTAAGTTTTACAGAGCGGTAGTCAGACCGACTATGTTGTATGGGGCGAAGTGTTGGCCAGTCATGAACTCCCATGTCCAAAAGATGAAGGTGGCTAAAATGAGAATGTTGAGATGGATGTGCGAACATACCAGGTTAGATAGAATTAGAAATAAAGTTATTCGGAAAAAGGTGGGCGTGGCCCCTGTGGAGAACAAGATGCGGGAGGCGAGACTTAGATGGTTCGGGCATGTGAAGAGGAGAGGCACAGATGCACCGGTGAGGAGGCGTGAGAGGTTGGCCCTGGAGGGCTTAAGGAGAGGTAGAGGCAGGCCGAATAAGTATTGGGAAGGTGATTAGGCAAGATATGGCATTGCTCCAGCTTACTGAAGACATGACCATGGATAGTAGGAAGGTGTGGATGTTGAAAATTAAGGTAGAGGGTTAGGACAGGTAGCCGAGCATTGTCCTTGTCGGTAACAGTAGCTTTATTACGTGATTTAGTATTCTCGTATCCCTTGACTTCTGTGATTACTTGTTATCGCTTTCGTGTCGGCTTTCTGATTGCAGTACCAAATGTATTTAGTTTTGTATTTTTGTTTCGGTTTTCTAATTGGTATGCTTGTTGTTGCCGCCCTTCCTTTTACCTATCCTAAACCGAGGGTCTTCCGGAAACAGCCTCCCTGCCTTCTTGAAGGTAGGAGTAAGGTGTGCGTACACACTACCCTCCTCAAACACCACTTGTGGGATTACACTGGGTTTTTTGTTGTTGTTGTTACGTAATTTTCAAATGTATAAATTTTATTTCAAAAAAGTTAAAAAATTTATGTCCATATTCACGTTCAAAGTCAAAAAGTTGACTCTCGAAATCCGAACGGTGCTACGTAAATTAGGACAGAGGGAGTATAAACAAGCAACTAAACGTATTCAATACCACAATAAAATACTATTTTCAACGTAGCATACTTAGTCTTCCATTTAAGGTATTATCCTTTATATTTTTTCCTAATTTGCATTTCATCATTTTTCTCCATGTACCACTAAATTAATCCATTCTAAGTAAAAATTATAAAATTATTTTGGTCAATAAAATACTTTTTGTTTGGCATGAAAACGTGGAGCCAAGGGATTCTATGGTACTACTAGAACAGTTTAATATTTAAACATTAAATACAACCTATTTGAACTCAAAATGGTTGTAGAATTGAACTTGCTGTACTTGACAATTTCTAGCAATTTCTAACAGTTCTGGGCAACAGCACATTGGGTCCTGGCAATGGAAGCACATTTGGAAGGTGAAAATTCCATTTAAAGTGGCATGTTTCTGCTGGCTTGTGGTCAAAGAGGTTATTCTAACACATGATTGTCTAGTGAAGAGTTCTCTAAATGTTATTTGTGTGAAAAAGAGGTTGATACAAACAACTACCTGTTTCTGCACTGCAAAGTAACCAACAACTTGTGGATTGAATTGGACAATTCCCTAGACAACTAGGGAAGTGCCAGCATGTTGGAATGATCCAGGAATTATACTGAGGCAGAGAGATGGTGGACCAAGATTCCAGCATGTATTTGGTGGATAATATGGAAGGAAAGAAACTCAAGATGCTTTGAAGATAGAGCAAATTCTGAGCAATATATTTTTGTTTCACTTTTGGTGTAAAGGAGCCCTTGTTTTTGTTCTTTTTGTGGGGTCTTGTAACTATGTTTTACTCTTAGCACAATTTTTGTGCTAAAAACTACTTTATCTTTATTATAAAATTTGTTACCTTCTCAAAAAAAAATCTCGACATAGGAGGAGGAGGAAGAAGAAGGGAAGAACGTGAGTCTATACCAGTATACCTATAAGATTTTTTTAAAAGTAAACAAAATTAAAATACCAGTTCAAAAAAGGATACCGGATGAAATATTCTGAACTAACAATACACCTAAAAACTTTATAATTACAGTTGGGGCCTGTGCTGGATACACTGAAATTTTCTGAACAAAGACACAATTTTGGTAATAACAGTAAAGACGAGTTTGCAAGCATAGAAACAAGTATGGATTTCAAGAAAGAATAAAAAATTTGAAACTTATGGTCCAAAGAAAGAAATGGACATTTGTTTGGATATAAATAATCTAATTAAGGATAAAAAGAGAATTTTAAAGTTAAAGTTATTTTTAAATATAGAATGGTTTCCTTCTTGTGTCACGTAAATTGAAACAAAGTCAGTACAAATCATAGAAAGACCAAAGAAATCCTCTTGGTGAAGCAAAATCAAAGAAATAAAACTCTACATCACAGATGATAATTGAGGAGAAGAAACATACCGCTAATGCAGAGAATTTCGTCCACGCCTTTAGATTTCAACTCGTCAGCCTGTTCAATAAACCCAGGCACATGCTTCGTGCTGCATATATAAACATTTCACATTCCAAATATCAGACTATTTTTCTCGAAAGTTCCATTCTTCCATTAGAAATTCCAAACAAAATGAAGAAATGAAAATAGGACCTGCAAGTGGGAGTGAAAGCTCCGGGAACGGCGAAGAGAATGACCTTCTTGCCCTGAGCAAGTGAGTGTACGGAAACGCTCTGCATCTGATCTTGCTCGTCGAAGTAAGATACAGTTCCATCGGGGATGATGTCACCAACGGCGATCGCTGCCATTTTTGTATTATAGCTTTCTCAATTTTCTCCGGCGACAATTGGACTGTTGACCTAGTGAGGCAAGAATTATATTTATTAGGTGGATTTAATAAAAGTTTTGAAGTCCGCAAAAAGTTATGGGAGAACAGAGTAGGACACCCGACATCTTTTGAGCTAACACGTGTATGGCTGACACAAATTATATTAAATTATGATTTTGAGTTATTTGAATTATGTGTAAATAACTTTAAATATAAATCTTTTAGATAAAAATTATATATAATTATTAAAATTAATTAAAAAGCAGAAGATGAAATTATTTTTCAAATCTCGCAGTGGATAATATATATTCTTTTTTTATATTAATAACAATTTAATCCATTAATTTTAGTACTTGCCTTTCGTTTTCGCTATAAATATCAAACAATATTGAACATTTCATGTTGTGTTCTATTTTGTTAGAGCAGATTCGATCATATTATATTAATAAAATTCTTGTTACCACTTTATTTTTCGTCAAATATGTCTATTCTTCTATATTTTTACACAATTTTTTTTCTTTTTGTTTTTTTGCTTATAGTTATTGTATTATTCATTACTTATTACCCTTTTAATAATCAACGATAAATATTTGTATTATTCATTACTTATTACCCTTTTAATAATCAACGATAAATATAATTTTTAATACTTACAATTTAGTATATTTTTATGCATATATCCTCTTACTCGGAATTCTTTTATTATTTAAATCTATCAATAACATTATTAATTATTTTATTTATTTATTTTTAAATTAATTCAAACTGTAAATATCCTCACACTAGCTTTATTTTCCTCTATATGCATTCACTTCCCTACTATGAAATAGTAATTAATTTTTACATTAATGTTTTACTTATAATCAAAATAATATCATATTTTAATTTTAATTTTAATTTTGAATTGGTCTAAAATATTAATACATAAGTTATTTGATTATTATGTTTCAAATATATTAAGTTATATTATAATTATTATTTTTTATGACATGCAATTAAACTTTTTTTGCTTTGAGTTTTAAGGTACAATTTGACTTTTTGCTAGTAAAATTAACGAGATTAGTATTTTAAAATTTTTAATTTATTATCAAATTTTATTTTTCTTTATCTAGTAAGCTTCAATTTCGTGGTCCTCCATAGTTTGAGCGTTCTCATCATAATTTTAAAAATTTTCTAATCTCAAGTTCAAGTAGTCTTCCCTTCCATTTCTAATACTGGATTTTTAATTATTTTTCCTAATTTTAGTATTACCTTATCTAATATATTATATTACCACATTTTCATATGGATCTTTTATTGATTTGTCACATTATTTAATATTATTATCCATTACTATTCATTAATATTATAACGACCCGATCGGTTGTTTTGAGCTCTAACGCATTATTTGGCGGTTTGAGGTCTTGAGTAGTTTCACTTCATGTTTTTACGACTTGTACGTGTGGTCGAAATTTAATTTCGGGAAGTTCAGAGTTGATTCGGATGGAAAATTCTAATTTCGAAAGATTTAAGTTGGAAGAATTGACTAAGGTTTGACTTTTGAGTAAATGACCTCGGAATCGGGATTTGAAGGTTCCAATAGGTTCGTATGATGATTTCGGACTTGGGCGTATATTCGGGTTGAGTATCGGGTCGCCCAGGAGCATTTTGGCGCTTATTGTGGAAAGTTGGCATTTTAAAGGTTTTAGAATTTCCTAAGTTTGGTTTGAGGTAGACTTTGGTGTTATCGATGTCTGTTTGAGGTCCCGAGCCTTGGAATAGTTTCGTTATATCATTTATTACTCGTGTGCGAAATTTGAAGTCATTCCAGATTGATTTGATACGTTTCGGCACAAGATATAAAATTTGGAAATTTGGAAATTTATAAGTTCGATTCGAGGCGCGATTCGTAATTTCGACGTTGTTTGATGTGGTTTGAGGTCTCGAATAAGTTCGTATCGCATTTTGGGACGTGTTGGTATATTTGGTTAAGGTCCCGAGGGCCTCGGGGGAGATTCCGGATGATTAACGGATCGATTTTTGGACTTAAGAAGATGCTGGAATTTTTCTGTTGTTGGTGCGATTGCTTCTGCGGAAGCTTGATCGCAGAAGCGACCATGCAGAAGCGAGGGACTGATCATAGAAGCGGCTGGATAGGGGTTGGGTAGAGGTCGCAGGTGCGAAGCATTTTCCGCACCTGTGTGATCGCAGATGCGGAGGAAAGACACGCAGGAATCACGCAGGTGCGGAGGAAAGACACGTAGGAGCGGAAGTTGGGCTGATGGAGAAGGTCGCAGAAACGCATGCGCAGAGGCGCATTTCCAGCATGCAGAAGTGAAAATGGCCCAGGTGAGGGATGTTCGCAAAAGTGAGTTTTGGCTTGCAAAAGCGAGGACGCTGATGCGGCGATTCTGTCCGCGTAGATGCGAACTGGGCAAAACACTTAAGGATCAAAAGTTAGTCATTTCGTCATTTTCGTTTGAGATTTTGGAGCTCGATTTTTGGAAGAGTTTGGGGAGTTTTCATCATGCAACACAAGGAAAGTAATTTCTCACTTGTTGTAAGCTAAATATATGGTTTATATGTGGATCTAAGGAGGAAAATTTAGAAAAATTGTGGGGCTTTTGAAAAAAATATAGAATTTGATATTTTTGGATTTTGACCACGATTTTGGAAATGGAATTAGGAATAAATTATATATTTGAGTTCGTAATGTTATGGGTAAGGTTTATCTTCAAAAAATTTCGGAATTCGGGCACGTTGACCCGAGGGTTGACTTTATTGACTATTCGAACGGAGTTGAAAATTGTTATAAATTGATTAATTATGGGTATTAGAGTATATTTTTATTGGATTTCACATTGTTTGACTAGCTTTGGATCAACGGGCATCGGTTTGAGATGTTAGAGAGGCTTTGGAGCCGGTTACGTAACTTCGGAGCGAGGTAGGTCTCATGTCTAACTCTGTGAGAGGAAAACTACCCCTAGGTGATGTATTTGATATGTGCTACTTGTTGCGGGGGCTACTTACGCACGAGGTGACGAGAGTCCGTACGTAGCTAAATTTATATTATTGTCTACGTAGACTTAGGTTCACACCATGCTATAATTGTACTACAAGAGTTATCTTTGCTCGTTTAATTCCTTTATTTCGCATTACGACTTGAGACTAGACTTGCATAGAGTGATAGACTTGATATTGTAGAGATTTGACGGGCTTCATGATTAGCCGCGGAATAATTGTACTCCTCTTACGAATTTCTCCCGCGCTATGCATTTTCATCGAAAAGTTTTCCTTAAAATGCATAACTCACACGTTTATTTGTGAGTAGGGTCAAGGACCCGTTAAAGCTTCTTATTCTAATGGGATCGAGTCATTCGCCTCGATAGTATAATAGATACATCTATGGTTCGTGCCGTTCGACCCTCAGCAGTGCGCACATTATGATGGGATCGGGCCATTTGCCTCGGCAGCATATCACATTATCATAGGAGCAGGCCATTCGCCTCGGCAATATAATAGATGTATCTATGGTTTGTGTCGTTCGACCCTAGGAAGTGCACATATTATGATGGAATCGGGTCATACGCCTCGGCATTTCTATAAAATACTCTGATGAAATCGTGCGTAATATTTGACAAAAAGCCAGTGTATCTGTGAGTTTTCCTGATTTGAACTGTGACGACCTATCTGGTGAGGTCCATTATATACATATACTCCGATTGAGGAGGTAACTGCTAATTAAGAGCTTGAGTTTATGGTTGAGAGGAAGATTGTACCACGTATTTATACTTGTTTATTTCGTTTATTTACTCTACCTCACATCTGTTTACTTCTACTATATCTGTCTTATTGGACCACTAGTAAGTATCGATGTTGACCCCTCGTCACTACTTCTCTTAGATTAGGCTAGATACTTAATGGGTACGCGTTGATTTACGTACTCATGCTATACTTGTTGCACTTATTGTGCATGTATATATATGTTTCCGGTGGTCTTCTGGGTGCAGAGGCGCGGCTTTTGCGGGGACTTTACGGTGAGTTGCATTTCCTTGTTACGATTCGCAGCATATAGAGTCTCCATCAGAGTTATTTGTTTTTCCCGTCTAACTTGTATTCCAGATGGTTGTTGTATTATTATTGTACTCCTTAGTAGATGCTCATGCACTTGTGATACCTGATTTTGGGGGTTCCTACTGGTTGTTCATTATTGTAGTTCATGTAATTATTAATATTTCAGCTTGAAAATTATATTTTTATACATGAATTGGAAAATAAAATCATGGGTTTTGCATGAGTACCAGCTTTTATACTATGTGATTAACATGAATTATGATTTTAAAATAATCAAAATGAGTAATTAAGTTGATCGATCACCGTTGGCTTGCCTGAAGGCGGCGTTAGGTGCCATCACGACCTATAGTGGAATTTGGATCGTGACAGCTTGGTATCAGAGCGTTAGGTTCACTTAGGTCTCACGAGTCATGAGCGAGTCTATTAGAGTCTTGTGGATCGATACGAAGACGTCTGTACTTATCTTCGAGAGGCTACAGGGCTGTTAGGAGCACTTCCCTTCTTGATTTCTCGTCGTACAATTTGATTCTTTTGAGGCTTATGCCTTTATTTTCTTCCTACTCAATCTTATGCGACGTGGAGCACTTATTATCAATTAGGCATCGAGGAGTTGTAGTGGTACTGCAGACATGGTGCAGGATGTTTCTCCCTGCGTATTTGGGCAGGCAATTATCATTGCCTTGCGGAAGAGTGTACTGTCATTTTTGCCCAGTATCGGTATTTCCTATGGTTTCGAGGCTTTGCACAGATTGTTATAATGTTCACGTGTTATTATCGCACTGTGTTGGTGTAATGGTAGGGTTCTTGTTTATGTGTCGAGGCAGTAAATGACTTGGAAGGAGGATTTCTCAGTGCATAATTTAGAGGTTCAGCATTTAATTCCAGCAGAGAAAAGGCAATTGGACTATGGATGTTCAGGCTTTGGTTGATGGAGTAACGAGACTTGATATTTTCGAGCGTGGTGGAATTTTCATTGTGATGCGGTGTCGTCGTCCTTGTTTGAACGCATTAAGGTTCGCCAGTGTTATTGTCTTCTTTGATTTGCCTTCGGGGCAGGGTGTGATGAAATAGTGTCTAAGAAACGGTTGTTAGAGAAGGCGGTGTGTAGCGATTTCAGAATCGAATCAATGTTTCGAATGCTGATGGATCGATAGAGAGAGATGATCTTCGAGGAGGCTTAGAGTTGGTAGCAATTTATTAGTCTAGGTACTACAGAGATGGATTTTGATTTGATGCAACCTTTAGGTAGCGAAGGATGAGGAGGGACATAGTGAGAGGTGTCTCGCGGTGATTGAATTGTTAGCAGGTCAAGTACGCATAGCAGAGGCCGAGAAGTTGCTTAAGGAGATCGGTTAACCGAAGTGGGAGTGGCAGAGTAACGTATAGATTCTGTGGTAGGATAGCCACGTGCGTTGAGAAAGTTTAGGGTGATTTGGGAATCGTGATGGAAGGTGATTTAGTCTACGGATTTTATTTGGGATGGTGGTGTCATGCCCCAAAACCGAGGAGTGCGACCGGCGCTCAACCGAATGAACCAGACCGAGCAAGCCTGTTATATTTTCTTCTACCCAAACTCATCCACGAATGAAGATAATACATATTTTCATTAATTAGACAAAAAGGTGTTCATGTTCACAATACCAATTCATTACCAATAGTTCCATCGTTTTTAGTCGTCTTAACTAGAACAAGTAATACAACCACAACATAACGTAGTTTGTCTTTCCCAGCACCAAAACACAACCCACACTATGTCTACGGAGCCTCTATAGATACAGAAGAGTACAATGATAATGCCGGCAACAAGGCCCCGGCTATACCTCAAACCGAATACATAAAGTACAAAAGATACATGACCCCGGGATGAAGTGGGGCTCACCAAGTCAGCTGGGAAGAAGGTGTACTGCTATCACTGATCAATGTCTCCTGCTGTGGAACCACCTGCATCCATTTAAAGATGCAGTGCCCCCGGCAAAAGGGACGTTCGTACCGTCGAATAGTACTAGTATGAAAACTAAACATCAATTTAAGAATTTAGAAATACAAGATAATTATGATAAACCTGTGGCAATAGAATAATATAGATAACTGTCTCAACCATAGCAAGCTTATTAAAAGCTATGAACAACATTTATAGAATTTAAGATGAGATCTTATGTAACCATCTTCACACAAAGCAGCCCCGCCGCCTCACCCGATGTATGCACATGGAGGTGTACGTACAATACCACAACTCTAATCAAGCGGCCCTGCCGCCTCACCCCAATGTATGCGGGTGGATATATAACTACAGTACTAAGAACTTACACAAAGCGGCTATGCTGCCTCACCCGAATGTATACGGGTGGTGGTGCCACAACAATACCAAAACTATACACAAAGCGGTCGTACCGCCTCACCCCAATGTAAACGGGTGGAGGTGCAGTCCCTCAATATCATAATCCCTACACAAAGCGGTCATGCCGCCTCACCCCAATATATATGTGGGTGGAGGTGTATCATAATCACAATCTCTATACCATAATCCCCACACAAAGCGGTCATAACGCCTCACCCCAATGTATGTGGGTGGAGGTGTATCATAATCACAATCTCTACACAACTTGGCATAATACCTTTCACATAAATCACGACTAGAAATTATAACATGTGGATACGTAATCCATAGTTTGGGACACATCCTCAATTTATAATGCAATATAATAAGAGCATTTGAAATACAAATTGAACATATATCTTCATCACAAAATTTGTCGGAATACTCGATTTATAATCAACATCTCGGAACTCACAAGGATAATGAGAATTCCAACTCTTAAAGAAGAGTTTAGCCAACATACCTCACTTGAGCTTCCTTACACTCTAAATGTTCCGAAATTCTTAGCAACTTCAATCTGTTTTAGAAATATAACAAATTAAACCAAAATTAGGAAGATGATCATGGTTCTAGCTCATTTGAGCATTTTATCAAACACTAGATGTACATTAATGTTTCAATATCCTTTTATGGAGGATTCCATCATCCCACAACTCAACCTTTACCATTTTTAGCTCAACAATCTTTCTACACCCCTTGATAACACATGCATGTGCAATAACCAACCCTCTTGCCCAGAAATTATCTTGCTTATTATCCATTTCTACACAAAATTCAAAATTGAGGGTTAGGGTGTAGAATCTTACCTCTGGGATGAAGACCTAGTGAGTTTCCCTTCTCAATCTTCCAAAACTTGGGCAAGAATTGAAGAACAATGATTGGAGAACACCTTTTCACTCTAGGACACCCTCTCTCACTCTAAAATGTCAGATTATCTCTCAAAAATGGTCCAAAATGTGTATTTAACGAAGTAGGGTCGGGTTTTAAAAACCCAAAAATGAAGCTCCGGAATAGGTTCTACGGTCGCATATGCGATCGCATAATGGTTATGCTGACCGCATATCGGTCGCATATTGGTGTCCAAAGTTGGCCAAAATCTGTTTGTGTATGCGATCACTATGCGGTCCGCATAACTGTTATGCGATCGCATAATGCACCGCAAAACAGTTATGCGGTCGCATAATCGACCGCATAATTTTCCCGGACTGGCCCTTCTCCTGCTCACTTCTGCGGCCATTATGCGGCCCGCAGAGTGAATCTGCGGTCGCATAATGGACCGCAGAATTACATTTTTCTTCCAAAAAGTTTCCTTTTCATTCTCGTGCATTGTTCAACCCAAAAAGTCTGAGCCGCGACGAGCTTGCTCGCGTGCGAATAATTTCTATAACCCTCAAACACGTAAGCCTAGTTCGGCACCATAAAACATTATTTTCTTTGTAAATTTTACCAGGCCTTACACTTAAGTACTTTGAATTATTTTTTTTCGGGGTGTTACAGGTGGCTACTGTACCGAGGGAGATTGAATATGGCAGAAAGGAGTTTGCTTGAAATGATGAGGGGTGTGAAAACTCGATTATCATTTCGGATGCCACATGACTATGAGTTTGGAACGTAATGTCGGACTTTCAATTGATGTCAATGGGGAATGAACATAATTTTACAGCTGGTGGACGAGCACGGGCTCAGGAGGGTTTACTGATTTTGTGGTGGTTATACCCAATGCAGCGCCGTTGGAAGATGTCGGTATTGAATTCCACAGGTAGGTTATCTCCTGTGAGCAGGTTAGCGGTTGCACGATTTTGATGAATTTTCTACGTAGAGTTCTACTTACTACCCAGCGGGAGGTCGGATAGTCAATTATGGATGATGATTGAGGATGCTTTATGAAGAGTTTAACAAGAGATTTCGAGAAATTTGGCGGGTTAGCGATGCGATATCACGGTAATTGAGTAGGAGAAATCTTTGTGGGTTCTAGATTTATGTGATTGTAGCTTAAAGCTAAGTGGGGGAGCCCACCATCTATGATTGGATCGCGTGGTTGTCTGCTTGTGCGGTTTCTGATTATCGGTGCATTGATGGATCAATTATAACTAAGAAAAAGAAAACATCTGGGATAATTCGAGCAAAGAATTTGTTAAATGTGTGCTATATTTTGCCTTATCGGTTCATGTTCATATTTTGGGATGACTCAGAGTTTATGCTTCTTATGGATGTGATGTACAAGGAAGAGAATTCAGCCGGCTACTTCTTTGAGAGGGTGTTCATGTGCTAGCAGAGCATTGGAGTTTGGTTATATTCGGGACCAGGTTAGAGTGGGTAACTCCCAACAACGGTCCTAGTGAGTTCAAGAATTTAAGATGAAGCGTCTAAGGATTTTGGGGTTAGTTATATGACGGAAGACTAGGATTTTTTAGCAGAGTGTGAGGAATACTCGGGAACTTTCTAAGTTATCATCGGATATGCAGGGCAATATTGGAGAAATGGGAGGAACTACTTCAGATTCATAGAAGATCTTTCAGAACGGGTGTACCAGTTGGAGATGTTGTTGTGCGCATGAGGAGGGTATGAGATAGTTCATGGGTATTGAGACGATGTGGTCTTGTGATTCGGGTCACACGGGATGAGTGTTGATTGAGTTTGTTATGTTTTTGAATGGAGTTATTATTATTTCTAAGGCAAGTCAAGAGTAAATTGGAAGAAGTTGGGGTCGGTTAGTAATGATTTTAATCACCGTGATTGTGGCAATGATCAGTTCCTTTGGCATGTTAAGTTATACAGGTGATTCGTGGTTGTACGTGCGGGCTTGACAACCACCGTAATTTGATTGATTTAGAAGTATTTGATTTTAGTGGCCTGGTATATGTATATGGATCCCGGAAGAGTTATGGTGGTTTAGACCACAACTTGAGGTTTGTATTTTCTGCGGTTATGGGAATTCGGTTGTGTGTTGCCATCGTTCCTCTGAAATGTGTTGAGTGAAAGAGTTCTAGATGATGAGGTATTTATCCTATTGGTGGTTCAGGAGTTATGATGAGATTCTTGTACTCTTGCATAGCGGCATGATAGGCATAGTGAGCGGCATGGGAATTGGAAGTTGAGGATCAAGGATTACGGTTCGATGTTGACAAGAATGTCACGAGCTTGGATGAGCAGGAAAGAATTTAGATGTTCGGAGTAAGCTGGTATTTTCTCTAGTCACCTGAGAACGGTGTCCTGTGTAAGAGGCTTTGTGTATTGATTTGCAGATTTTTGATTTGCTTTACAACATTAGTATTGTTGGTGGTTTGGAAATGTAGACCTTGCTACCTGGTGCGGAAGGTCATGGGAGTGTATCCCACGGGGAAATATGTATAAGTGTGACATGTTAGTCACTTGATTGTTAAAGATTGAAACCAAGCCTGGAGATTATGGTACTATCGTTAATGTGAGAGTTTATGCCTGGAAGGCACTCTATTCCTTTGGTTGTGAACTGTGGGAGTTTGTTCCAGATTGAGACGACTTGATTATTTGCATGTTGTGGTCCCGTGTATCTTGTGGTGTCATATGAGCAGGATGACTCTCGAGATGTAGGTCATTTATCGCACCTTAGTTGTGCTTGGGTTTTGAAGCGTATTGCGCTATCCGTCTCCCCAGAGTTGTATTTTTGCACTTGGCGTGCTTGTGGATGATATTCGGTATTTCGTAGGTATAAGCATTATGGCTTGATGGGTATTTCCTTATTTATTGTTATGTGTGGATCAGGTGGCACGCCACCATGGGTATGTTGTTTGGATCAGATTGCACGCCGCAATAGTATCATGTGTGGATCGGGTTGCACGCCACAACAGTGAGATGTTGAGTACGGTCCCATATACTTATTTCTGTGTATTTTTGTTTCCCATTCTCTAAGAAGGGTTCATAGCGTCTGTTCGACCATTTTATTCGTTACGCGGGCTGGGTAATTCATTTCCAGAGTTCGTTTTTCCTTATGTATCATATTTGAGTTGTAGCTTATTGGTGCATTGAGGACGTCATATTAAATCTTGGGCAATGTTTGAGGTGGCTTATTGCCTGGGCAGCTTGTATTGGGTGAGACGAGGTTATTGGACCTGGAATCAGTGCGATCAGATTTGTGTAAAGTATATTAAAGAGCAAATATCGTTATTCAGTTCAAAATAAGGTAATGGTTCTTGTCAGGAGGAGAGACTCCATGATTTGTTGGTTCGGCAGGTGGTTATGAGTTTCTACACATCTCTTCCGTCGTGCCAGTATTGCGAGAGTTGGATAAGGTCTTAGATGTGTTATGAGGTGTATTGCGACCACCAGGTTCGTAAAATTGCAGCTATTGTGGTCGGAGGATGTTATTATGGTCAAGCAACTTATGTGGTACATGGTGTGATTTCAGCGGAGGAGCATGGTCATGTTGGGTACAATGTCCGATGATTGATGCAGTGTTCGTATGTTGGAATCGAGTCTCGTGGAAAATTTCTGATGTTGGGGTGTGATTCCAAGGCTTGTGGACTAAGGTAGCAGGAAAGATCTTCAGTTTGGCTCGACCTAATGTGCTCACATGGGTTGTAGTGGCACGAGGTGTTAAACAGTGATTTTGGACAACTCCGGAATAGTTCTTGGCACGTTCGAGGACGAACGTATGTTTAAGTGGGAGAGAATGTAATGACCCGATCGATTGTTTTGAGCTATAGCGCGTCGTTCGATGGTTTGAGGCCTTGAGTAGCTTCACTTCATGTTTTACGACTTGTACGTGTGGTCGGAATTTAATTTCGGGAAGTTCATAGTTGATTCGGATGGAAAATTCTAATTTTAGAAGCTTTAAGTTGGAAGAATTGACTATGGTTTGACTTTTGAGTAAACAATCTCAGAATCGTGGTTTGAAGGTTCTAATAGGTTCGTATGATGATTTCGGACTTAGGCGTATGTTCGGGTTGAGTATCGGGTCGCCCGGGAGCATTTTGGCGCTTATTATGGAAAGTGGCATTTTGAAGGTTTTAGAATTTTCTAAGTTTGGTTTGAGGTGGACTTTGGTGTTATCGATGTCCGTTTGGGGTCCCGAGCCTTGGAATAGTTTCGTTATGTCATTTATAACTCGTGTGCGAAATTTGAAGTCATTCCAGATTGATTTGTTACGTTTAGGCACAAGATATAAAATTTGGAAATTTGAAAATTTATAAGTTCGATTCGAGAAGCGATTCATAATTTCAACGTTGCTTGACATGGTTTGAAGTCTCGACTAAGTTCATATCGCATTTTGGGACGTGTTGGTATATTTGGTTAAGGTCCCGAGGGCCTCGGGGGAGATTCTGGATGATTAACAGATCGATTTTTGGAATAAAGGAGATGCTGGAATTTTTCTGTTGCTAGTGCGATCGCTTCTGCGGAAGCCTGATCGCAAAAGCGACCACGCAGAAGCGAGGGACTGATAGCAGAAGCGGCTGGATAGGGACTGGGTAGAGGTCGCGAGTGCGAAGCATTTTTAAAACCTTCGTGATCGCAGATGCGGAGGAAAGACACGTAGAAGCGGAAGTTGGGCTGATGGAGAAGGCCGCAGACGCGACAGCTTGTGCGCAGAGGCGCATTTCCAGCACGCAGAAGCGGAAATGGCCCAGGTGAGGGATGTTCGCAGAAGCGAGTTTTGGCTCGCAAAAGCAAGGATGCTGATGCGGCGATTCTGTCCACACAGATGGTTACGACCCAAAAATCTAACCTATCGTGATGGCGCCTATCATGGAACTAGGCAAGGCGACTCATTTCCAAACAAACCGATATTTTCATTTCAAAGATAATTTCGATGCTATTTAACATAAAACCTTCATTAAGGAGTTCAAATAAAAGAAAACAAAAGTGCGGAAAAGAAAAGCCCGATATCGAGGTGTCACTAGTCATGAGCATCTACTACAATCTATCTAACAATGTCAAGGCTAACTCAGCCTGGAAAATAGCTAAATACAACTAAAGGAAGATAAGAGGGAGAAGAGGAGGGGCTGCGGTCGCCAAGCAGCTACCTTGCTATCCCCTAGAAACAGAAATCTTCAACCAGAATAATCAATAACCGCTACTGTATCCAGCTACACCTGGATCTGCACACAAGGTGCAGGGAGTAACGTGAGTACGCCAACTCAGTAAGTAACAACAATAAATAAAGACTGAACAGTAGTGACGAGCAATAAAGTATATCAAGTTCATATCACAAAAATTCAGTAAAGTACAGCATGCGTTAAAAATCAGTGTTTGAATCAAATCCTCTCGTTTAAACCCGGTTCCAGTAAAAATCATTTAAAGATATTTTTCAACGGTTTTTCAAACAAAGGCTTAATGTAAAGGTGAGCAAAAATGATGAAATCATAAACAGTCCCTCGGGCAAAACCTCATAGTCACTCGTGCAACTCGGGCATAGCTTACAATCACTCTTGCCACTCGGGCATACCTCACAATCACTCATGCCTCCCAGTCACTCAGCACTCGGCACTCGTACTCAGTAGGTACCTGCGCTCACTGGGGGTGTGTACAGACTCCGGAGGGGCTCCTTCAGCCCAAGCACTATATCAAGCCAAATCATGACATAAATCACTCAGGCCCCCAGCCTATATCAAACATGTTGCGGCGTGCAGCCCGATCCCATAAATATCCTCACAAATCAGGCCCTCGGCCTCACTCAGTCATAAACCTCTCAAGCCACTCGGGCATTTCAGTAAAACAGGGCATTCAACACAAAACAACATTTATATGCATCAAAATAGAGTCATAAAACTGAGTTATGCAGCAAACAAGTATAATCATGACTGAACATAGATTTTCAATCGAAAACAGTGAGAGGATAGTAAGAAAAGGCCCCTAAGGGTCCAAACAGCACTGACACAAGGCCCAAACATGGCATTCAACCCAATTTACAGAATCTCTTTCTAAAACACATAAGTATCATATAGTTTCAACAAAATATACAACTTTACAGTTGCTACGGGACGGACCAAGTCGCAATCCCCAACAGTGCACGCCCACACGCCCGTCACCTAGCATGTGCGTCACTAAAAAATAGTAGAATGATACAAAATCCGGGGTTTCATACCCTCAGGACTAGATTTACAATCGTTACTTACCTCAAACCGGTCAAATCTCTACCCCGCAATGCTCTTGCTTCTGGACTCAGCCTCCAAATGCTCTGAATCTATTCATAATCAGTACAATACTATCAATACGCGCTAATGGAATGAATTCCACAAGAAAAGTTACAAAATTAGACCAAAACCCAAAATTGGCTCAAACCCGGCCCCCGGGCCCACTTCTCGAAATCCGACAAAATTTACAAAACTAGATATCCCATTCACTCACGAGTATAACCATACCAAATTCATAAAAATCCGACATCGTTTGATCCTTCAAATCCTTAAATTACTCCTCCAAAAATCCCAAGCCCTAACCCCTCATTTTCACTAATTACATGTTTAAACAACGGGAAATCACCATATATATGACTATTAGGGCTCAAGTAACTTATCTCAATGAAAACCCCCTTTATTCCCTCTTCAAATCTCTCCCAAAAGCTCCAAAACCAAATAGAAATGGTGAAGAATGCACCAAAATTCGCGAAGTGTGCAATATATACCATCTGCCCAGGCTTCTCGCACCTGCGGCCTTTTACTCGCACCCGCGCGACCGCACCTGCGGTCCAAGGAGCCGCTCCTGTGCAACTCACTTATCCGCCCAGACTCCGCATCTCCGGCAAAACTGTCGCATCTGCGCTTACGTACCCGCGCGTGGCGTGCCGCATCTGCGAAGCCAGCCTTCTTCCTTCCTTCCGCATCTGCACCCCAGGTCTCGCACCTGCGGGCTCACAGATGCGATAGCCTTCTCGCACCTGCGTATCCAGCATTGCCCGCACCTACGAACCCCCTTTTGCGCACCTACGACTCATCCTTACGCAGGTGCGGAAATAGCAGAAGCAGCAACTTCACCTGCAAATTCCAACTTCGACAAATCCGCTAACCACCCGGAATCACCCCGAGGCCCTCGGGACCTCAACCAAAAATACCAACAAGTTATATATCAATATACAAACTTAATCGAACCTTCGAATCACTCAAAACAACATCCAAACATCAAATTACCCTCGGATTCAAGCCTAAGAACTTCTAAATTTCCAAATTCGGCAACCGATGCCGAAACCAACCAAACCACGTCCGAATAACCTCAAATTTTGCACACACGTCACAAATGACACTACGAACCTACTCCAACTTTCAAAATTCCATTCTGACCTCGATATCTAATTTTCCACTGCCGACCGAAATCGCCAAATTTCCAATTTTGCCAATTCAAGCCTAATTCTAGCACGGACCTCCAAATCACATTCCAGACACACTCCTAAGTCCAAAATCACCTAACTGAGCTAATAGAACCATCCGAATTTAAATCCGAGGTCGTTTACACATAGGTCAACATCCGGTTGACTTTTCCAACTTAAGGTTCTAAATAAGAGACTAAGTGTCTCATTCCACTCCGAAACCACTCCAGACCCGAACCAACTAACTCGGTATATCATAATATAGCTTAAGAGCATAAAGGAAATAGAAATGGGAAAAACGGGGCTATAACTCCCGAAACGACCGGCCGAGTCGTTACATCCTCCCCCTCTTAAACAACCGTTCGTCCTCGAACGGGTCTAGAAACATACCTGGAGTCTCGAATAGGCGTGAATATCTGCTCTGCATCTCCCGCTCGGTCTCCCAGGTGGCCTCCTCCACAGGCTGACCTCTCCACTGCACCTTCACTGAAGCTATATCCTTTGACCTCAACCTTCAAACCTGCCGATCCACAATAGCCACTGGCTCTACATTATAAGTCATATCACCCTCCAGTTGAATCATGCTGAAGTCCAAAACATGGGACGGATCTTCGATATACTTTCAGAGCATAGAAACATGAAACACTGGGTGCACACTCGACAAGCTAGGTGGCAAGGCAAGCTTATAAGCCACCTCCCCTATCCTCTGAAGCACCTCAAAAGGCCCAATGAACCGGGGGCTCAACTTTCCCCTCTTCCCAAACCTCATAACACCCTTCATGGGTGATACCTTCAGCAAAACCTTCTCCCCAACCATAAAAGACACATCACGGACCTTCCTATCCGCGTAGTTCTTCTGCCTAGACTACGCCGTGCGAAGCCGCTCCTGAATCAATTTCACCTTATCTAATGCATCCTGGACCAAGTCTGTACCTAAGAGCCTAGCCTAACCTAGCTCAAACTATCCCATCGGAGATCTACACCTCCTCCCATATAAAGCCTTGTACGGAGCCATCTGAATACTTGACTGATAACTGTTGTTATATGCAAACTCCGCGAGTAGCAGAAACTGGTCCCATGAACCCCCAAAGTCAATAACACAAGCGCGCAACATATCCTCCAATATCTGAATAGTGCGCTCGGACTGCCCGTCCGTCTGAGGGTGAAAAGCTGTGCTCAACTCAACCTGGGTACCCAACTCTCGCTGCACGGCCCTCCAAAACTGCGATGTGAACTGAGTACCCTTATCTGAAATGAAGGAAACTGGGATACCATTCAGGCGAATAATCTCTCAAATGTAAATCTCAGCCAACCGCTCTGAAGCGTAAGTAGTACCAACTGGAATGAAGTGCGCAGACTTGGTTAGCCGATCCACAATAACCCCAATAGCATCGAATTTCCTCGAAGTCCGTGGGAGCCCAACTACAAAGTCCATGGTGATCCGCTCCCACTTCCACTTCGGAATGTCTAATCTCTGAAGCAAGCCACCCGGTCTCTGATGCTCATACTTAACCTGCTGATAGTTGAGACACCGAGCTACAAACCCAACTATATCCTTCTTCATCCGCCTCTACCAATAGTGCTGTCTTAAATTCTGGTACATCTTCGCGGCACCCGGATGGATGGAATACCGCGAACTATGGGCTTCCTCAAGAATCAACTCCCGAAGCCCATCTACATTAGGCACACATATCTGGCCCTGCATCCTCAACACACCGTCACTACCAATAGTCACATCCCTAGCATCACCTCTCCGAACCCTATCCTGAAGAACGAGTAAGTGGAGGTCATCATACTGACGCTCCCTGACACGGTCATAAAGAGAAGACCTGGAGACCACACAAGCCAATACCCGACTAGGCTCCGAAATATCCAATCTCACAAGCTAGCCCGCTAAGGCCTGAACATCCAATGCCTAAGGTCTCTCTATTGCTGGAAGGTATGCTAAACTCCCCAAACTCTCCACTCGGCGACTCAAAGCATCGGCCACCACATTGGCCTTCCCCGGATGGTACAAAATAGTGATATCATAATCCTTAAGAAGCTCCAACCATCTCCGCTGACACAAATTAAGATCCTTCTGCTTTAATAGATACTGCAGACTCCGATGATCAGTATAGATCTCATAATGAACCCTATACAAATAATGGCGCCAAATCTTCAAGGCGTGAACAATGGCTGCTAACTCAAGATCATGGACAGGATAGTTCTTCTCATGGGTCTTCAACTGGCGCAAGGCGTAGGCAATCACCTTACCCTCCTGCATCAAAACACAACCAATGCCTATCCTCGAGGCATCACAATACACGGTATAAGAACCTGAAGATGATGGCAGAACTAACACTGGAGCTGTGGTCAAGGCAGTCTTGAGCTTCTGAAAGCTCTCCTCACACTCATCCGACCACCTGAATGGAGCACCCTTTTGGGTCAATTTGGTCAAGGGCGATGCAATAAATGAAAATCCCTCCACAAAGCGACGGTAATAGCCCGCCAAACCAAGGAAGCTCCCAATCTCCGGGGCTGAGGACGGTCTAGGCCAACTCTGCACCGCCTCTATCTTCTTCAGATCCACCTGAATACTCTCACTGGACACCAGGTGTCCCAAGAATGCTACTGAACTGAGCCAAAACTCACACTTGGAGAACTTTGCATACAACTTCTCCTTCTTCAATCTCTGTAATACAATCCTCAAATGCTGAGTGTGCTCCTCCTGGCTACGAGAGTACACCAGGATGTCATCAATGAATACAACGACAAATGAGTCCAAATAGGGCTGGAATACATTGTTCATCAAATGCATGAACGCTCCTGGGGCATTGGTCAGCCCAAAAGACATCACCAAGAACTCATAATGGCCATATCGGGTCTTGAAAGCTGTCTTAAGAATATCTGAATCCCGAATCTTCAGCTGGTGATAACCGGACCTCAAATCAATCTTGGAGAACACCCTCGCTCCCTGAAGCTGGTTGAATAAATCATCAATACGAGGTAAAGGATACTTATTCTTGACTGTGACCTTGTTCAACTGTCTGTAATCAATACACATTCTTATGGAACCATCTTTCTTCTTCACAAATAGAACCGGTGCACCCCAAGGTGATACACTAGGCTGAATAAACCCCTTATCAAGGAGTTCCTGAAGCTGTTCTTTCAATTCCTTCAACTCCGCCGGTGCCATACGATACGGCGGAATAGAAATGGGCTGAGTGCCCAGCACCAAATCAATACCAAAGTCAATATCCCTGTCAGGCGGCATGCCCGGCAGGTCTGCAGGAAACACATCCGGAAAATCAGGTACCACCTGAACAGAATCAATGGCAGGAGTCTCTGCACCAACATCCCTCACAAAAGGCAAATAAGACAGGCAACCCTTCTCAACCATATGCTGAGCTTTCAAATATGAAATCACCCCTTGGTACATAATCTACAGAACCTCTCCACTCAACCCTCGAAAATCTCGGCATAGCCAACGTCACAGTCTTTGCGTGACAATCTAGAACAACATAACATGGAGATAACCAATCCATGCCCAATATCATATCAAAGTCAACCATACTGAGCAACAATAGATACACACGGGTCTCCAGACCCCCAATAGTCACCACACATGACCAATATACGCGGTCCACAATAATAGTATCGCCCACAAGAGTAGATACATGTACAGATAAAACTAAAGACTCACGGGGCATATACAGAAAATGGGCGAAATACGAGAAAACATATGAATACGTGGAACCAGGGTCAAATAATACTGAGGCATCTCTGTGGCAAATTGAGACAATACCTGTAATCACAGCATCTGATGCAATAGCATCTGGTCTGGCAGGAAGAGCATAGAAACGGCCCTGGCCACCTCCTGATCTGCCTCCCCCTCTAGGGCGACCCCTAGCTGATTGACCTCCTCCCCAAGTTGACTGGGCGAGTGGTGAAGTAACTGGTGCTGAAGTCGGAGGCTGACTCCTCTGCTAAGATAGACCTCCATGACGACGAGGACAATGCCTCCACATGTGCCCAAACTCCCTACACTCAAAACAACTCCCTGGTGCTGGTGGCGGAAACTGAAGGGAACCCCTAGCATCGGGATAACTGGTAGAAGAACCTGGCATGGAAGAGACCTGAATAGGTGGAGCACAGGATGAACTCTGATCTGGAAGGGCACTAAGTGATGAGTGGCCCTGATAGGAACTGTGAGAACCATGGCCAGATGATGCACCATGGTGAAATGGCCGAGCTGACTGAGCCTGTCTGAAATGACGACCTCTACCATGCTGGAAATGACCCCCAAAAGGAGCACCGCTGAATCCACCCTGACCACGAGGCCTCTTGGCCTCCCTCCCAACCCTCTCCTAACCGCGAACCATCTCAATCTGCCAAGCAATGTCGACAACCTCATCAAAAGTAGCACCTGAAACCCTCTCTCTGGTCATAAGCAACTGTAGATGATAAGTGAGACCATCAATAAACCTCATGATCCTCTCCATGTTTGTGGGAAACAACCAGATAGCATGACGGGCCAAATCAGAGAACCGTATCTCATACTGTGTCACAGACATATCACCCTAGCAAAGCCGCTCAAACTGTCTGCGCAGCTCCTTTCTGCGGGATCGAGGCACGAACTTCTCCAAAAAGACCACGGAGAACTGCTTTCAAGTAAGGGGTGCTGCGCCAACAGGCCTACGCCTCTCGTAAGTCTCCCACCATCTGAGTGCAGCTCCGGAAAACTAAAAAGTAGTAAATGAGACCCCACATATCTCAAAAATACCAGTAATATAGAGTATCCTCTGACATCTGTCCAAGAAGTCCCAAGCATCCTCTCTCTCTGTGCCACTGAAAGGTGGTGGCTGGAGTCTCCCAAACCTTTCCAACCTACGCTGATCATCCTCAGGCATAGCAGGAACCACATAATCCTGAGCAACTGTAACCGGCTGGGCTGGTGGTGCCTCCAGTGTCTGAAGGTCCTGAACAACCTGCTCGGGTGTGCGAGCAACGGGAGTCTGAGTGCCCCCTCGGCCTGAGAAGTGGCTACGGCCGTCGAGATAGAGATCGCCTGAGGAAGGCCAGTACACGCTGTCAGAATCTGAGTTAGGGCCTCCTGAAGGCCTGGAATCACAATAGGCACATGTGGTGCCTGAGTTGGTGCATCAACAACTGGAATCTGGTCCTGATCTGGGACAACTGGTAGATCTATAGGTACTGCTCCAATTGCGGTACGGGCTGCACCTCTGCCCCTACCACAGCCTCTACCGCGGCCTCGGCCTCTCGCGGCCCTGGCTGGTAGTATTGGTGGCTGGCCCTCCTGACCGGTAGTACGAGTGCTCACCATCTGTGAGAGAATGAAACAACAGATGTTTAGTTACTAGAATCAACAGATTCACATGACAAGAATTCAAGAATGTGGAATCTTCCTAAAGGTTCTGTAGCCTCTCGAAGATAAGTACAGACGTCTCTGTACCGATCTTCGCTCATGACTCGTAAGACCTATGTAACCTAGGCTCTGATACCAATCTGTCATGACCCAAAAACCTAACCTGTCATGATGGCACCTATAGTGGAACTAGGCAAGCCGACTCATTTCCAAACAAACTGATATTTTCATTTCAAATACAATTTCAATGCTATTTAACATAAAACCTTCATTAAGGAGTTTAAATCAAAGAAAACAAAAGTGCAGAAAAGAAAAGCCCGACATCAGGGTGTCACTAGTCATGAGCATCTACTACAATCTGTCTAACAATACCAAGGCTAACTCAGCCTCGAAAATAGCTAAATACAACTAAAGGAAGATAAGAGGGAGAAGAGCAGGGGCTGCGGTTGCCAAGCAGCTACCTTGCTATCCCCGAGAAACAGAAATCTTCAACCAGAATAATCAACAACCGCTACGGTGTCCAGCTACACCTGGATCTACACACAAGATGTAGGGAGTAACGTGAGTACGCCAACTCAGTAAGTAACAATAATAAATAAAGACTGAACAGTAGTGACGAGCAATAAAGTATATCAAGTTCATATCACAAAAATTTAGTAAATTACAACATGCGTTAAAAATCAGTGTTTGAATCAAATCCTCTCGTTTAAACCCGGTTCCAGTAAAAATCATTTAAAGATATTTTTCAACGGTTTTTCAAACAAAGGCTTAATGCAAAGGTGAGCAAAAATGATGAAATCATAAACAGCCCCTCGGGCAAAACCTCACAGTCACTCTTGCAACTCGGGCATACCTCACAATCACTATTGCCACTCGGGCATACCTCACAATCACTCATGCCTCCCAGTCACTCAGCACTCGGCACTCGCACTCAGTAGGTACCTGCGCTCACTGGGGGTGTGTATAGACTCCGAAGGGGCTTCTTCAGCCCAAGCTCTATATCAAGCCAAATCATGGCATAAATCACTCAGGCCCTCGGCCTATATCAAACATGCTGAGGCGTGCAGCCCAATCCCATAAATATCCTCACAAATCAGGCCCTCGGCCTCACTCAGTCATAAACCTCTCAAGCCACTCAGTCATTTCAGTAAAACAGGGCATTCGACCCAAAACAACATTTATATGCATCAAAATAGAGTAATAAAACTGAGTTATGCAACAAACAAGTATAATCATGACTGAACATAGATTTTCAATCGAAAACAGTGAGAGTATAGTAAGAAAATGCCCCTAAGGGTCCAAACAGCACTGGCACAAGGCCCAAACATAGCATTCAGCCCAATTTACAGAATTTCTTTCTAAAACACATAAGTATCATATAGTTTCAACAAACTATACAACTTTACAGTTGCTACGGGACGGACCAAGTCGCAATCCCCAACAGTGCACGCCCACACGCCCGTCACCTAGCATGTGCGTCACTAAAAAATAGTAGAATGATACAAAATTCGGGGTTTCATACCTTCAGGACTAGATTTACAATCGTTACTTACTTCAAACCGGTCAAATCTCTACCCCGCAATGCTCTTGCCTCTGGACTCAGCGTCCAAATGCTTCAAATCTATTCATAATCAGTACAATACCATCAATACGCGCTAATGGAATGAATTCCACAAGAAAAGTTACAAAATTAGACCAACACCCGAAATTTGCTCAAACCCGCCCCCCCGGGCCCACGTCTCAAAATCTGACAAAATTTATAAAACTAGATAGCCCATTCACTCACGAGTCTAACCATATCAAATTCATAAAAATCCGACATCGTTGGTCCTTCAAATCCTTAAATTACTCCTCCAAAAATCCCAAGCCCTAAACCCTCATTTTCACTAATTACATGTTTAAACAACGGGAAATCACTATATATACGAGTATTAGGGCTCAGGTAACTTACCTCAATGAAAACCCCCTTGATTCCCTCTTCAAATCTCTCCCAAAAGCTCCAAAATCGAATAGAAAAGGTAAAGAATGCACCAAAATTCGCGAAGTGTGCAATATGTACCATCTGCCGAGGCTTCTCGCACCTGCGGCCTTTTACTCGCACCTGCACGACCGCACCTGCGCAACTCACTTATCCACCCAGACTCCGCATCTGCGGCAAACCCGTCGCACCTGCGCGTGGCGCGCCACATCTGCGAAGCCAGCCTTCTT
Source organism: Nicotiana tomentosiformis (assembly GCF_000390325.3). Classification (NCBI taxonomy): domain Eukaryota; kingdom Viridiplantae; phylum Streptophyta; class Magnoliopsida; order Solanales; family Solanaceae; genus Nicotiana; species Nicotiana tomentosiformis. Next base: position 44,948,125 of record NC_090822.1, read on the forward strand.
CCTTCCTTCAGCATCTGCGCCCTAGGTCTCGCACCTGTGGTCTCGCAGATGCGATAGCCTTCTCGCACATGCGCATCCTGCCTAGCCCAGCATTGCCCACACCTGCGAACCCCCTTTTGCGCACGAACGACCTCGCACCTGCAACTCATCCTTCCGCAGGTGTGGAAATAGCAGAAGCAGCAGCTTCAACTGCAAATTCCAACTTCGACAAATCCACTAACCACCCGGAATCACCCCGAGGCCCTCGAGACCTCAACCAAAAATACCAACAAGTTATATATCAACATACAAACTTAGTCGAACCTTCGAATCACTCAAAACAACATCCAAACACCAAATTACCCTCGGATTCAAGCCTAAGAACTTCTAAATTTTCAAATTCGGCTACCAATGCCGAAACCAACCAAACCACGTCCGAATGACCTCAAATTTTGCACACACGTCACAAATGACACTACGAACCTACTACAACTTCCGAAATTCCATTCCGACCCCGATATCAAATTTTCCACTGCCGACCGAAATCGCCAAATTTTCAATTTCGCCAATTCAAGCCTAATTCTACCACGGACCTCCAAATCACATTCCGGACGCACTCCTAAGTCCAAAATCACCCAACGGAGCTAATAGAACCATCAGAATTTAAATTCGAGGTTGTTTACATATAGGTCAATATCCGGTTGACTTTTCCAACTTAAGGTTCTAAATAAGAGACTAAGTGTGTCATTCTACTCCGAAATCACTCCGGACCCGAACAAACTAACCCGGTATATCATAATATAGCTTAAGAGAATAAAGGAAATAGAAATGGGGAAAACGGGTCTATAACTCCCGAAACGACCGGCCGGGTCGTTACAAGATGCGAACTATGCAAAACACTTAAGGATCAAAAGTTGGTCATTTCGTCATTTACGTTTGAAATTTTGGAGCTCGAATTTTGGGCGATTTTAGGGAGTTTTCATCATGCAACACAAGGTAAGTAATTTTTCACTTATTGTAAGCTAAATATATGGTTTATATGTGGATTTAAAGAGGAAAATTTAGGAAAATTGTGGGGCTTTTGAAGAAAACCTAGAATTTGATATTTTTTGATTTTGACCACGATTTTGGAAATGGAATTAGGAATAAATTATATATTTGAGTTCGTAATGTTATGGGTAAGGTTTATCTTCGAAAATTTTCGGAATCCGGGCACGTGGACCTGAGGGTTTACTTTATTGACTTTTCGAGCGGAGATGTGAATTGTTATAAATTGATTAATTATGGGTATTAGAGTATATTTTTATTGGTTTGCTCATTGTTTGACTACCTTTGGATCGACGAGCATCAGTTTGAGATGTTAGAGAGGCTTTGGAGCCGGTTATGGAACTCTAGAGCGAGGTAGGTCTTCTGTCTAACTCTATGAGGGAGAAACTACCCTAGGTGATGTATTTGATATGTGCTACTTGTTGTGGGGGCTACGTACGCACGAGTTGACGAGAGTCCGTACGTAGCTAAATTCATGATATTGTCCGGGTAGACTTAGGTTCACACCATACTATAATTGTACTACAGGAGTTATCTTTGCTCGTTTAATTCCTTTATTTCGCATTACGACTTGAGACTAGACTTGCGTAGAGTGATAGACTTGCTATTGTAGAGATTTGACGGGCTTCATAATTAGCCGTGGAATAATTGTACTCCTCTTACGAATTTCTCCCGCGCTATGTGTTTTCATCAAAAAGTTTTCCTTAAAATTCATAACTCACACGTTTATTTGTGAGTGGGGCCAAAGACCCGTTAAAGCTTCATATTCTAATGAGATTGGACCGTTCTCCTCGGCAATATAATAGATACATCTATGGTTTGTGCCGTTCGACCCTTGTCAGTGCGCACAATATGATGGGATCGGGTCGTTCGCCTTGGCAGGATTATGTATCACACTCTCATGGGAGCAGGCCGTTCGCCTCGGCAATATAATAGATGTATCTATGGTTCGTGCCTTTCGTCCCTTGGCAATGCACACATTATGATCGGATCGGGCCGTACGCCTCGGCATTTCTATAAAATACTCTTATGGAATCATGCGTAATATTTGACAAAAAGCTAGTATATCTATGAGTTTTCCTGATTTCAACTGTGATGACCTATCTGGTGAGGTCTATCATATACATATACTCTAGCTGAGGAGGTAACTGCTAATTGAGATCTTGAGTTTATTGTCGAGAGGAGGATTGTACCATGTATTTATACTTGTTTATTTCTTTTATTTACTGTGCCTCACATCTGTTTACTTCTACTGTATCTGTCTTATTGGACCACTAGTAAGTGTCGATGTCGACCCCTCGTTACTACTTCTCTTGGGTTAGGCTAGATACTTACTGGGTACGCATTGATTTACGTACTCATGCTACACTTGCTGCACTTATTATTCAGGTATATATATGTTTTTGGTGGTCCTCTGAGTGCAGAGGCGCGCTTTTGCGGGGATTTTACGGTGAGTTGCATTTCCTTGTTACGATTCGCAGCATATAGAGTCTCCATCAGAGTTATTTGTTTTTCCCGTCTAACTTGTATTCCAGATGGTTGTTGTATTATTATTGTACTCCTTAGTAGATGCTCATGCACTTGTGACACCGGATTTTGGGGGTTCCTACTGGTTGTTCATTATTGTAGTTCATGTAATTATTAATATTTCAGCTTGAAGATTATATTTTTATACATGAATTGGAAAATAAAATCATGGGTTTTGCATGAGTACCAGCTTTTATACTATGTGATTAACATGAATTATGATTTTAAAATAATCAAAATGAGTAATTAAGTTGATCGATCACCGTTGGCTTGCCTGACGACGACATTAGGCGCCATCACGATCTACAGTAGAATTTGGGTCGTGATAAATATAATATAGATAGATTAGTTATTTTTTTAATCTTGAAATAAATATTTATTTTATTTTAAAATTATTACTCGAAATGCTTAAATCATTTAAATTTATTAATAATATTTTAAGTGTTGTATATTTACTTTTTTTTTATTCTCTAAGCGAACTCTTTGTATAAATATCCTCACATTATCTCTAATTTATTTTTATTACTAGTTTATATGTACATGTGTTGCATGTGTAAATCTTGTTAGAACAAATACTATATACAACAATAATGAACTATGTATAATCACAATTGACGTCCAAATAAATTCAACATACAGTTGAAATAAAAAATGAGTTTAATTACATTGATGTAATAAGTGAATTCAAATATGTTGGACATCTTCTGAACCTGCAAACATCAACACCTCGATTTGTTAAGGTAGTGATATAGCATTTGTAATTATAGATAATATATTATATGAGTTAATAATATGTTATATTATTGTATCTTACTTAATATCTCTTATAGGCGATGTTCTTGGTGTATGTGCTTTTCTGTTGCTTTGGTTGCTCTATCATGACCAAAACTCTTGTTGTTAACATTGTTATACCTTTTGAAAGTGCAACATATAGTTTTCCCTGTGTAAAAATATGTTGCGGCAACTACATGCCAACGTTAGGGATTGTTTGACCTGTGCTTTATTTATTATCATTGAAAAACATAAACGAGTAATAAGTTGATGTTGATCCGACCCCTTCACTGCGGGAAGACCAATAGTCCCAATAGTACCATTGAGAAAGTGATAGGCCTGAGACTCTCTCACGTCACTTGGTCACATTGAAACTCTCCTGAATACCATTCGTAGCTTTTACGGCACCCAAATATGTCGAACAGCTGGTCAAGGCTCACCCATCCGTCCTCGATACTTCTGAGACTCCTAATGTTGGCCATGCCTAAGGCATCCACGAACCGGTAACCGGGCATAGTAGCATGCAATATTGGCTTCCTTCCGTTGAACGGCAGCTCCGTGAAACTTGTGACTTCTTCCAATGTTGGTACTAACTCACAGTGGGCGAATTTGAACACCACCTTAGTCGGATCCCAAAATTCTATCAACAGGCGAGTGAGCACCCTGTCTGCTCGGATATTCAGCAATGTAGTTAATGCTCCCAGGTGCGTCCAAACCTCATCTCCGTGTTCCCGACAAATATTCTTCCACCACTGTTTCAATTTATGTGGTGCCCCCATTACCATGCTAATCTTAGGGATGTTTTAGTTGATTTTCATTTTCTGAGGTGGGTAAAAGAAAGATGTTTGGGTAAGTGTTTGCTTCGGATCTTTAAGTGTCTTGTCAGATTTGTTTGTCTTTCCACAGAAGTCATGTCGTTTGGGTGCATGACCCTTTGGCATTAGGGTGGCTTTCCTAATTGTGCGTTGGTGCCAAGGACCGACTCACCTAAGGTTTATGCAGTATGACCTATTTTACTAGAGTAAAGTGTTTCCTACTTTTAAATTGGACTGAAGGTTGCGAGAAGTTATGTCAGTTGACCTGACAAAGCCATTCTCTGAAATTAGAGAGCTTTGAAAAGAAGGTTTGGAGGGGTGTAAAAGACAACCCTCGCGTGCCATTGTATGTGATAGTGTACGGCCAAGACTCGATAGGAAGAAATGTGATGACAGTGTATATAAAGCAGTAACAGATATGAGTGTAGCAACAATAAGCATGATAATATGCACAAAGAGCAAATAAAGCAGGTAAGCACATAATTGCAATTTTATCTACAATTAAAGAAATGTACAAATAAATCTAGATGCCAAATTAGTCTAAGTCTGCTAAGGTCAGAACCTACGTGTGAATTCCCCAGCGGAGTCGTCATGTTGTTGCACCCTATTTTGCACTAGTCAAAATAAGATTCAACTTGTGGTTTCTCTGTTGTTGTTAAAAGAGAGTCGCCACCTAATATTTAAAGGTATACGAGGGTACCTATTTAATTACTAAGTCATATTTTTATTGGTCTGCTAACCGGTGAGATTATGGGTAAGGGTTCTTATTCTTCTAAAGGGAAGGTGTTAGGTACCCCTTAAAATCTAACTGAGGTAGCTCCATAGGACTTAGACTAATTTTAAGGGATCAGTTATTTGTACTATGCTTAATTACTATTAAAGAGTACGACTTACTATATATCTAAGGGAGAGTATAAAAAGGGATGTGAGACTTAAGAGGAGTGTGAATTTATAAAGGAGTTTAAAGATATGTTGAAAGAGTTTTAAAATATGTATGTAAATGGTCTATATTTGTAAAGCATGCGAAAAAGAGTTTGAGTTATAAAACACTTGATTTAGAGGATAAGTGTTATTCTAAGAGGTGTCCGTAAAAGTGAGCCTAAGATATGCCTTGATTTCAAGATTTAAAGAAAAATCATTTAGTTGAAAATCCTTTAAGACGACAGTTCATCATTTTTGTGAAATTCTGATTTGCCTCTTGATAGTAAAGCCTGCGATTCAGATCTGATTTCTTTCTCAAAACAAATGAGGATGTTGTTTTTACTAAGTTCTGGGCTTCAAAATCTTTTAAGAAAAGGGAAGGTGAGTGAGAACATAATAGCGATATGAGCAAATTATTATTAGCGAAATGAGGATTAATTACTTAACTAATTCTTTTAGTTCTATGTTCTTTAGGGCTTGCCTAAGTTTCATATGATATTAAAGCATGAAAATAAAGCATGTAATCTAATATATGAGTGTTAAATACATGACAACAAAAATACGACAAAGCAACAAGGCAGCCGATAAAAGGTAATGAAGCAGTAAACTAGATTAAAGGAGCAATAGACAATAACAAAGGGAATTGAGGCAAAGAGGACTAGACTCTGGTAATTGGGTCTCAAGAAGGCAGGCCCAACAGTAAAGAGATGCGGCTACGGCTGATGTCAGACTCTCCAGAAAAATGCAACAAGTCTGAGATTGGGCCTGAGTTCCTTAGGAACTCAGCAGGCCCAAGTAGATGTACATGTCCAAAAGAGAAAGAAAGTCATTAGACAAATGCTCCATATATTCAGCATATTCAACCATGTGTGAAATATATAAGCAGACGACTGGAACAAAAATATATTAAAACATCAATACTCAAATACTATGAGATATTATACTAATGTGGTAGTTATACATGGCAAATAATTTACATTGAAAATATTTTGTTGTCATTAAATACTAAACTCCAAAAGAACCAAAAGTGTCAGTGAATTAAGGGCTAAGGAGGGAGTTCTACTTAGGGTCTCCCCCGATACTTCAAAGTTCCCAAGGGACTCAAGGACCAGGGCAATTCTTGTGCCGGGGTGAGCAGCCCAACCTAGATTCGAACTCCACTCCCAAGTACCCCTAACCACTAACGACTTATTTTTCCCTATGGATTTAAGTGCCAATGAGGCCCTTTCAATATAAACTAAATACTATAGTTGTCACGCCCCGAACTCGAGGAGCGCGACTGGTGCTCAACCGAGTGAACCCAGTCGAGCAAGCCTACATTATATCATTATAACTCATGCATGATTGTAATGACCCAGCCGGTCGTTTTGAGAGTTAGAGCTCTGAACCTCTATTAACTGCTTTTCCCATATCTATTTCTGCTATTGTGACTTGCCGGGATGATTGGTTTTGAGTTTCGGAGTATTTTGGGACACTTAGTCCCTAAATGAGAGCTTAAGCCTTAGGATTTGGACCGTAATCGGAACTGTGTGAAGACGATTCTAAAATGGAATTCCTTCAGTTCCGTTAGCTCCGTTAGATGATTTTGGGTTTAGGGGCGTATCCGGATTGTGTTTTTGAGGTCCGTAGCTCATTTAGGCTTGAAATAGCGAAAGTCGAATTTTTGGAGTTTTGGGCCGGTAGTGGAATTTTTGATATCGGGGTCATTTTCCGATTCCCAAACTTGGAGTAGGTCCGTAATATTGAGTATGACTTGTGCGCAAAATTTGAGGTCAATCGGACGTGATTTGATAGGTTTCGGCATCGGTTGTGGAATTTTGAAGTTTCAAGTTCTTTAAGTTTGAATTGGAGGGTGATTTGTGATTTTAGCGTTGTTTGATGTGATTTGAGAGCTAGACTAACTTTGTATGGTGTTTTATGATTGGTTGGTATGTTTGGTCGAGGTCCCGGGGGCTTCAGGTGAGTTTCGGACGCCCAACGGATCGATTTTTGGACTTAGGAGGTTGCTGAAGTTTTCTGGTGTGTGAGTTCTGGTTTCCTTATACGCGATCGCATGGGGTGATCCGCGATCGCGTAGGCTTAGTTGGGCAGAAGATGGAATTTTTCTTCACGTTTGCGGACATGGACATGCGAACGTGTAGTGATGTGAGGTGGTGCTTCGCGAACGCAGAGACAGGGTGGCGATCGCGTAGGTTTAAGTGTACCAAAGCTGGACCACGCGCTTTGCTCATCGCGAACACGTACAAATGTTCACGATCGCGTGAATAGGGGAGCCAGAGCATCGCATTCGCGTGGTGTTTTATCCGATCGCGTAGAGTAATTTCTGGGACAGCAAAGTTGTTCTTCGCGATCGCGAGGCTATTTCCGTGATCGCGATTAAGGAATCGCTGGGCAGTGTTAAAGTTTCCAAAAACGGAGGTTTTTCCATTTTACCAAAAACTTGAGATAGGGAGCTCGGATTTGGATGAGATTTTGAGGGATTTTCAGAGATATCGATTGGGTAACGATTCTTAACTCCTTTATGGTTATATTCCACTAATCTATCATTAATTTCCTCTTTAATTTCGGATTTTTGGGGTTGAAATTGGGAAAAATTTGGAAGAACTTCTTCAACAAAGATTTCGAGTTTTGAAGGGGTTTTGTGGTCGGATTTTCAGTAAATTTGATATGGTTAGACTCGTGAGTGAACGAGCTTTCGTATTTTATGACTTTTACCGGATTCCGGGCGATTTTTGAGTTAATTTTGGAATTTTTGTTAAAATGTGTATTTCGTTAATTAGAAGAGTCTATTATTGTTGTAATTATGATATGTAATTGCTTTTGGCTAGATTTGGGCCATTCAGAGTCAGATATTAGTGGGAAGGCATTGTGACCGATTGATTGAGCTTGGTTCGAGGTAAGTGGCTTGCCTAACTTTGTGTGGGGGAAATCCCCTTAAGATTTGGAACTATTGTGATATGTGAGCACCGTGTACGTGAGGTGACGAGTACGTACACGGGCTAGTTGTGGTAAAACCCGATTTTTCTTACTGAGCAGCAACATGTTTTCCTGTTATTTTGAGTTATACCATTTTAATGAGTACTAATCTATTTTTATTCTTAATTGAGTTATTCCAATATATGTAGCTATCATGTTTAGTCTAATACAACACGTCTACATGTCTTAATTGTTTATGTGAATTCTTTGCAGCATGCTTAGTGAATTTTCTGCTTCTTCCCTGACTGGTACTTAGTCTAAATTGTAAGAATTACGTGATGTAGTTGTATTTCTATCATTCGCGCTGTATATTTACTTTGGGACTACGGAACGGTATTCCGGGAGATCCCCATGTACTGCATATTTACTTTGGGACTACGGAACGGTATTTCAGGAGATCCCCATGTACTGCATATTTACTTTGGGACTACAGAACAGTATTTCGGAAGATCCCCATATACTGCATATTTACTTTGGGACTATGGAACAGTATTCTGGGAGATCCCCCTATACTGCATATTTACTTTGGGACTACGGAACGGTATTCCGGGAGATCCCCCTGCACATTTATGTTTGGGACTACGAGACGGTATCTCGAGAGATCCCCTGTTGTGATTTCTGTGTACTGAGCTGTTACCTTCAATGATTTCATTGTTGTTAAATTCCAGCCTTTATTTTATTGTGGTATTACACTCTATATTGTTTTTATTAAATATTTTCCCGTAGGGCCCTGACCTGACCTCGTCACTACTCGACCAAGATATGGATTGACACTTAGTGGGTACCGATTGTGGTGTACTCATGCTACTCTCTGCACATGTTTTTTGTGTGCAGATCTAGGTGCACCTTATCATCCGCACTATCAGTGAGTGGGACAGCTTTGGAGACTTCAAGGTATATCTGCCGCGTCCGCAGACCTCGGAGTCCCCTTCCACTCTTTCTCATATCCATTATCTTCTGTATTTTCCTTGTTAGATTCTGATGTATAGAGACACTAGATTTTTTCTTCTGTAGTTTGTGATTCACGATGTTCCGGGTTTTGGGATTTGCTGTGTATTTTTGAACAGTTAGGTGTTAAAATTATGTTTTCATTTTATTATTCCGCAAATGTTAGGCTTACCTAGTCGTAGAGACTAGGTGCCATCATGACGTTATACGGAGGGGAAATTTGGGTCGTGACAAGTTGGTATCAGAGCTCTAGGTTCATAGGTGTCGTGAGTTACAAATCAGTTTAGTAGAGTCTCGCGGATTGGTACGGAGACGTCTGTACTTATCTTTGGGAGGCTATGAAACTGTTAGGAAAATTTCACTACTTTGATTCCTTGTTTTGCAAAAATTGTTGACTTCAAATATTCTAAACTTCTGTATTCTATTCTCTCACAGATGTTGAGGACACGTACAAGCGGATCTGATGACAAGGCACCCGCGCCCTCTACTAGAGCCGCGAGAGGTCGGGGCCGGGGTAGAGGCCGAGGACATCAACGTGGTGCAGCCAGAGCACCCGCACGAGCTGCTACAGAAGAGCCCCCAGTAGCTCAAGTTGGAGGGCAGAAACCTGAGATACCTGTTGCTGCACCAGCCCTCCAGGAGACTCTAGTCTAGTTTCTGTGCATGTTTAGCACTTAGCTCAGGCTGGATTGATTCCACTTGCTCCTGCCACATCTCAGGCCGGGGGAGGAGCACAGACTCCCGTCGCCGGTACTCCAGAGCAGCTGGTTCAGGTCGACCAGGTTTCAGAGTTTGTACCAATGCAGCCGATAGCTCCAGCTCAGCTCGAGGTTAGGGCAGCAGATTCTAAGGTGGAGCAGCTCAGACTTGAGAGGTACAAGAAGTACCACCCACTTACCTTTAGCGGATTGGCTACAGATGATGCTTAGGGTTTTCTGGAGGAGTGTCATCGTATTCTTTATACTATGGGCATAGCGGAGATGAGCGGGGTTTCTTTTACTATATTCCAGCTTAGAGGAGCAGCCTATCAGTGGTGGCGTGCTTATGAGTTGATTAGTTCGGCTGAGGCAGCTTCACTTATATGGACTCAGTTCTCGGACATGTTTTTTAGAGAGTATGTCCCTCAGAGCCTCAGGGACTCATGGCGCGTGGAGTTTGAGCAGCTGCGCCGTGATGCTATGACCGGCCTTGGTTGCCACAGTTCGAAATAGGGTTCGACGATTTATTGAGGGACTCCACCACAGTATTAGGATTAGTATGGCTAGGGAGTTGGAGATGGATATTTCTTATCAGCAGGTTGTGAGTATCGCCAGGAGATTAGAGGGCATGCTTGCCCGGGATAGAGAGAAGAGGGAGGCCAAGAGGTCTTGAGAGACTGGTTCCTATTCTGGTGCTCGTGTCCCAGCAGCTCGCCATGGTAGGGGTTATATGAGCTGCCCCATTCATTCAGCTCTTCCAGCCGCTAGTGGTGTTCCAGCTCCTTCTAGACCCCAGGAGCCTTATTATGCACCGCCAGTATCTAGTATGCCTTCTACACAGGGTGTTGCTAGCAGCTAGTCCAGCAGACCTGGCCCGAGCCAGCCACAACAGCCACGCCCTCCCAGAGCTTGTTTTGAATGTGGCGACACTCGCCATATGGTGAAGGACTGCCCCAGGATTTGGAGGGGTGCACCTCCACAGACTTCTTATCCACAACGTGCTCCACCGGGTCCTCAGGATATGATTACAGCACCAGCTGCCACCCCACCTGCTCAGCCAGCTCGAGGTGGAGGTCGGGGAGGTAGAGGTTGCCCTAGAGGGGGAGGCCAGGCCAGATATTATGCACTTCCTGCTCGTACAGTGGCAGTTGCTTCTGATTCTGTCATTACATGTATTGTTCCAGTCTGTCATAGAGATGCATCGGTACTATTTGACCCAGGCTCTACATATTCTTATGTGTCCTCTTATTTTGCCCCATATTTGGGCGTATCTCGAGATTCTTTGAGTTCCCCTCTTTATATATCTACTCTTGTGGGAGATTCTCTTGTTGTGGACCGCGTGTATCGGTCGTGTTTGATTGCTCTTAGTAGTTTTGAGACCAGAGCCGATTTATTATTGCTCAACATGGTGGACTTTGATATTATTTTGGGCATGGACTGGTTGTCGCCCCATTATGATATTCTTGACTGTCACGCTAAAATCGTGACGCTGACTATGCTAGGTTAACTGCGATTAGAGTGGAGAGGTACCTTAGAGTATACTCCCAACAGAGTTATTTCTTTTCTTAAAGCTCAACGAATGGTTGAGAAGGGGTATGACGCTGACGCGTATCTAGCTTATGTGAGAGATATCAGTATTGATACCCCTACAGTTGAGTCAGTTCCAGTAGTGAGGGACTTTCCAGATATGTTTCCAGCTGATCTTTCGGGCATGCCGCCCGATAGAGATATTGATTTTATCATTGATTTGTTGTTGGGCTCTCAGCCCATCTCTATTCCTCCATATCGTATGGCTCCTCCTGAATTGAAGGAGTTGAAAGAGCAGTTATAAGAATTGCTTGATAAGGGCTTCATTCGGCCTAGTGTGCCACCTTGGGGTGCTCCTGTCTTATTTGTGAAGAAGAAGGATGGTTCTATGCGGATGTGTATTGATTATGGCCAGTTGAACAAAGTCACAGTGAAGAATATGTATCCATTGCCTCGTATTGATGACTTATTTGATTAGTTACATGGTGCTAGACTGTTTTCCAAGATTGACTTACGTTCAGGTTATCATCAGTTGAAGATTCGGGAGCCGGATATCCCGAAGACTGCTTTCAGGACCAGATATGGTCACTATGAGTTTCTTGTGATGTCTTTTGGGCTGACCAATGCCCCAGCAGCTTTTATGCACTTGATTCACAGTGTGTTCCGGCCTTATCTTGACTCATTCATCATTGTGTTTATTGACGACATTCTGGTATACTCCTAGAGTCGGGAGGATCATGAGCAGCACTTGAGGACTACACTTCAGATCTTGAGAGAAAAGAAGTTATATGCAAAATTTTCAAAGTGTGAGTTTTGGATAGACTCAGTGGCATTCTTGTGACATATAGTATCGAGTGAGGGGATCCAGGTGGATCCGAAGAATATTGAAGCAGTGCAGAGTTGGCCCAGGCCGTCCTCAGCTACAGAGATCCAGAGTTTTCTTGGTTTGGCGGGGTATTACAGTCACTTTTAGAGGGATTCTCATCTATTGCAGCACCTATGACCAGGCTGACCCAGAAGGGTGCTCTGTTTAGGTGGACAGAGGAATGTGAGGAGAGCTTTTAAAATCTCAAGACAGCTTTGACTACAGCCCCAGTATTGGTATTAGCTACAGGTTTGGGGTCTTATACTGTATATTGTGATGCATCGTAGATTGGTCTCGGCGCGGTGTTGATGTAGGACGGTAGGGTGATTGCCTATGCGTCCAGACAGCTGAAGGTGCACGAAAAGAACTATCCTGTCCACGACCTTAAGTTAGCAGCTATTATTCATGCCTTGAAAATATGGCGACATTATTTGTATGGTGTTCCTTGTGAGATTTACACCGATCATCGGAGTTTGCAGCATCTGTTTAAGAAGAAAGATCTTAACTTGCGTCAGCAGAGGTGGTTGGAGCTACTTAAGGATTATGATATCACCATTTTGTACCACCCTGGGATGGCCAATGTGGTGGCCGATGCCTTGAGTCATGGGGTAGAGAGTTTGGGGAGTTTAGCATATCTACCAGTAACAGAGAGGCCAATGGCATTAGATGTTCAGGCCTTAGCTATCCAGTTTGTGAGATTGGATATTTCTGAGCTGAGTCGAGTATTGTATTATGTGGTCTCTCGGTCTTCTCTTTATGATCGTATCAGGGAGCGTCAGTATGATGACCCCCATCTGATTGTCCTTAGGGACACGGTCCAGCACGGTGATGCTAAAGAGGTCACTATTGGAGATGATGGTGCATTGAGGATGCAGGGCAGGCTATGTGTTCCCAATGTAGATGGTTTGCGTGAGTTGATTCTTCAAAAGGCTCACAGCTCGCGGTACTCCATTCATCCAGGTGCCGCGAAGATGTATCAGGACCTGAGGTAGCATTATTGGTGGAGGAGGATGAAGAAGGACATAGTAGAGTATGTGGCTAGATGTCTAAATTGCCAGCAGGTGAAGTGTGAGCATCAACGACCGGGTGGGTTGTTTCAGAAGATAGAGATTCCGGAGTGGAAATAGGAGCGGATCACTATGGACTTCGTTTTTGGTCTCCCACGAACTCAGCGGAAGTTTGATGCAGTTTGGGTGATTGTGGACAAACTGACCAAGTCAGCTCATTTCATTACTGTGATGACTACCTATTCTTCCGAGCAGCTAGCTCGAACTACATACGTGATATCGTCAGGCTTCATGGCATACCGATATCTATTATATCTGACCGGGGTATGCAATTTACATATCGGTTTTGGAGAGCTGTACAACATGAGTTGGGTACTCGGGTTGAGTTGAGCACAATATTTCACCCTCAGACGGACGGGCAGTCCGAGCGCACTATTCATATATTAGAGGATATGCTCCGTGCGTGTGTGATAGATTTTGGGGGTGCTTGGGACCAGTTCTTGCCACTTGCGAAGTTTGCTTACAACAACAGTTGTCATTCCAGCATTCAGATGGCACCGTATGAGGCTCTGTACGGTAGGCAGTGTCGGTCCCCAGTGGGTTGGTTCGAACCTGGCCAGGCCAGATTATTGGGAACGGACTTGGTTCAGAATGCATTGGAAAAAGTGAAGGTGATTCAGGATAGACTTCGCACAGCCCAGTCCAGATAGAAGAGCTATGTGGACCGGAAAGTTCGCGATGTGGCATTCATGGTTGGAGAGCGATTCTTGCTCCGGGTTTCGCCTATGAAGGGCGTTATGAGGTTTGGAAAGAAGGGCAAGCTGAGCCCAAGGTTCATTGGTCCATTTGAGGTGTTGCGTCGAGTTGGGGAAGTTACTTATGAGCTTGCCTTGCCTCCCAGTCTAGCAGGAGTTCATCCGGTATTTCATATTTCTATGCTCCGGAAGTATCACGGCGATCCGTCCCATGTGTTGGATTTCAGCTTAGTTCAATTGGACAAGGATCTATCTTATGTTGAGGACCCGGTGGCTATTTTAGATAGGCAGGTCAGAAAGCTAAGATCAAAGAACATTGCTTCCGTGAAGGTTCATTGGAGGGGACAACCGGTCGAGGAGGCGACTTGGGAGACCGAGCAGGATATGCGCAGCCCTTATCCTCATCTTTTCACCACTTCAGGTATGTCTCTATGCTCGTTCGAGGACGAATGATTATTTTAAGAGGGGGACGATGTAACGACTCGACCGGTCATTTTGAGAGTTAGAGCCCCGAACCCCTATTAACTGCTTTCCCCATATCTATTTCTGCTATTGTGACTTGCCGGGATGATTGGTTTTGAGTTTCGGAGTGTTTTGGGACACTTAGTCCCTAAATGAGAGCTTAAGCCTTAGGATTTGGACCGTAGTTGGAACTACGTGAAGATGACTCCGGAATGGAATTCCGTTTGTTCCGTTAGCTCCGTTAGGTGATTTTGGGTTTAGGGGCATGTCTGGATTGTGTTTTGGAGGTTCGTAGCTCATTTAGGCTTGAAATGGCGAAAGTCAAATTTTTGGAGTTTTTGGCCGGTAGTGGAATTTTTGATATCGGGGTCATTTTCCAATTCTGGAAGTTGGAGTAGGTCCGTAATATTGATTATGACTTGTGCACAAAATTTGAGATCACTCGGACGTGATTTGATAGGTTTCGGCATCGGTTGTGGAATTTTGAAGTTTCAAGTTCTTTAAGTTTGAATTGGAGGGTGATTCATCATTTTAGCATTGTTTGATGTGATTTGAGAGCTCGAATAAGTTCGTATGGTGTTTTAGGATTGGTTGGTATGTTTGGTCGAGGTCCCGGGGGCCTCGGGTGAGTTTCGGATGCTCAACGGATCGATTTTTGGACTTAGGAGGTTGCTAAAGTTTTTTGGTGTCTGAGTTCTGGTTTCCTTATATGCGATCGCGTAGGCTTAGCTGGGCAGAGGATGGAATTGTTCTTCGCGTTCGTAGATATGGGCATGCGAACGCGTAGTGATGTGAGGTGGTACTTCGCGAACGTAGAGACAGGGTCGCGATCGCGTAGGGTTAAGTGTACCAAAGCTGGACCACGCGCTTTGCTCATCGCGAACACGTACGGATGTTCGCGATCGCGTGAGTTGGGGAGCCAGAGCATCGCGTTCGTGTCGTGTTTTAATTTCGGAATTTTCGTTAAAATATGTATTTCGTTAATTAGAAGAGTCTATTATTGTTGTATTTAGGATATGTAATTGCTTTTGGTTAGATTTGGGCCATTCAGAGCCGGATATTTGTGGGAAAGGCATTGTGACCGATTGATTGAGCTTGGTTCGAGGTAAGTGGCTTGCCTAACGTTGTGTGGGGGAAGTCCCCTTAAGATTTGGAACTATTGTGATATGTGAGCGCCGTGTACGTGAGGTGACGAGTACGTACACGGGCTAGTTGTGGTAAAACCCGATTTTTCTTACTGAGCAGCAACATGTTTTCCTGTTATTTTGAGTTATACCATTTTAATGAGTACTAATCTATTTTCATTCTTAATTGAGTTATTCCAATATGTGTAGCTATCATGTTTAGTCTAATACAACATGTCTACGTGTCTTAATTGTTTATGTGAATTCTGTGCAGCATGCTTAGTGAATTTCCTACTTCTTCCCTGGCTGGTACTTAGTCTAAATTGTAAGAATTTCGTGATGTAGTTGTATTTCTATCATTCGCACTGCATATTTACTTTGAGACTATGGAACGGTATTTCGGGAGATCCCCATGTACTGCATATTTACTTTGGGACTACGGAACGGTATTCCGGGAGATCCCCCTGTACTGCATATTTACTTTGGGACTACAGAACGGTATTTCGGGATATCCCCCTGTACTGCATATTTACTTTGGGACTATGAAACGGTATTCCGGGAGATCCCCCTGTACTGCATATTTACTTTGGGACTACGGAACAGTATTCCGGGAGATCCCCCTGCACATTTACATTTGGGACTATGAGACGGTATCTCGGGAGATCCCCTGTTGTGATTTTTGTGTACTGAGTTGTTACCTTCTATGATTTCATTGTTGTTAAATTCCAGCCTTTATTTTATTGTGATATTACACTCTATATTATTTTTATTATATATTTGCCAGTAGGGCCCTGACCTGACCTCGTCACTACTCGACCGAGGTTAGGCTTGGCACTTACTGGGTACCGATTGTGGTGTACTCATGCTAATCTCTGCACATATTTTTCGTGTGCAGATCTAGGTGCACCTTATCAGCCGCACTATCAGTGAGCGGGACAGCTTTGGAGACTTCAAGGTATATCAGCCGCGTCCGCAGACCTTGGATTCCCCTTCTACTCTTTCTCATGTCCATTATCTTCTGTATTTTCCTTGTTAGATTCTGATGTATAGAGACACTAGATTTTTCCTTCTATAGTTTGTGATTCACGATGTTCCGGATTTTGGGATTTGCTGTGTATTTTTGAATGGTTAGGTGTTAAAATTATGTTTTCATTTTATTATTCTGCAAATGTTAGGCTTACCTAGTCGTAGAGACTAGGTGCCGTAACGACATTATACGGAGGGAAAATTTGGGTCGTGACAATGATTTATCAAAACATAATTAGATCATGACTTTCATATTGAATACATTTGGCTCAATGGCCCATAATTTTGGTTTTCCTCGTGATGGGTACATAGCTTCATAAATATCTGTGAACATAAATACATGACGAAACTCAAATCTTAAGTACATGACGCACATTGTACATGGAGCTTCTATGACAATAGATACCCAAGTACATAAAACCAACTAGACTTGAATGCCCACTGGAATTGTAGCGGGATCACCATAATCTGATGCGCAGAAGATCCCTACCAAAGATCCATATCATCCTGTAGAAGTATACCTGCATCCATTAAAAGATGCAGCACCCCTGGCAAAATGGACGTGAGTACATGTGGAATAGTACTCACATGTAAGGCAAATAGAACAACATATGAAATCATGGTAATTCAAATAAGAGTCATCTGAAGTACATCAAGAACTACGAAATATCCCATAGATTCACATTTCAAGTCTCGTTATGCTTACATCATTTTAAACTTCGTTTAGGATTAACCGAGCCATATGAACTATGTGTGGAATACATAATATAAAGTAATTGAAACAACATGTACAAACAAGGCCAATGAAAATGGCACGTAATGTCTGCGTTAACAATGTGTTGCACTAGACTGTTCATATCCCCCTCTTATCTTACACTTATACCTTACATAGACCGTCCATAGTGTTCACATATCATATTAAACACTTATGTGTTTCATAGAGCATTCATATGCTTCCATAGACAATACACCTATGCGTCTCATAGACCGTTCATAGGATTCACATATACCATACAATACATATGTGCATTTCATAGACCGTTCACAGTGTTTACTTACACAATACACATGTGCGTTTCATAGACCGTTCATTGTATTTACCTACACAATACACTTGTGCATTTCATAGACCTTTCATAATGTTTACTTACACAATACACCTGTGCGTTTCATAGACCGTTCACAGTGTTTACTTACACAATACACTTGTGCGTTTTATAGACCGTTCACAGTGTTTACTTACACAATACACCTGTGCGTTTCATAGACCGTTCACAGTGTTTACTTACACAATACACCTGTGCGTTTCATAGACCGTTCACAATGTTTACTTACACAATACACATGTGCATTTCATAGACCGTTCACAGTGTTTACTTACACAATACACCTGTGCGTTTCATAGACCGTTCACAGTGTTTACTTACACAATACACTTGTGCATTTCATAGACCATTCACAGTGTTTACTTACACAATATACCTGTGCATTTCATAGACCGTTCATAGGATTCATCTATCATACACCTATGCGTTTCATAACCCGTCCATAGGGTTCATAACACATCATTATGCATATAACCATATATAAACTCAAAGCGACATGATTAACATTACATTAAGGTCGTAAGTTCCCGGATCATTGGAACACTTCTTGTTCATGCTCATCATGGAGAAACATAGCACATTACATTAGCACATGCATGGTGAATCAATAAGTCAATTTCAATGGCACATGAGCCCAATTTCTTTTCTTAAGGTTCATCATCATTTAGCATCGTACATCTCCCTTTCATCTTGTTATTCACTCACTTGACATATTGAGGTCATTAGCTAAGTTCATGATTCTTGAGGACTTAACATCGAAGTCATTTACATACATTATTTCAGAAGCATACAACTATATTTGAAACTATTGGGACATACAACACCTAATAATTTTCATTTAGGCAAACAACCACATTTCATGTTCATACTATCACTCCATTAGTACTTTCAATTACTTACAACGTCATTATTTCATTGGCTCCCTTTTTGCCATACATATTATTCTTCATTCATAGCACGGTGGCCGTATCTTATATTCCATACTTTCATTTCATTACTTTCAGGACTCATCATCATAAACATCAACATAGAGAATATTCTTAAAGTCCTTTCCCCGAAAGGGCAATACACAATTTCAACTCATAAATATGTAAAGGCTTAAAACACATTGGAATACTTACGAAGCGTAGCATTAGTTAGAACAATCACATTTGGACATGACTTGAGTACATAAGCTTTTGGATAATTTTATTTTCGGAGTCAATCTACAATTATTGAATCAAGGCTCATTTCATAATATTTCACACATCATTTCATTTCATTGGCTCTATTGGCCACAATCATAACTTTCATTATTGGCACAATGTCTACACTTTATATCCCCAACTCACTACTTTCACTTTCAAGCATCTTTATAGATTATCGAAAATAAAGAATCTCTAATCACGACTTTGAGTACACCTATGAGCAATTAAGAGTCTTAAGCACATTGAGACTTCTTACACAATTTGGCACAATAGCCTTCACTTGAAAAACACTACTTGGAGTCATAATATTTTTATACCCAACTCATACTTTGAACACATTACCGAAGGATAACATCATATGATAAGAGCATCCGGAATACATGTTGAACATATACCTTTCAACACAAAGTTTATTCGGAATAGTTGATTTATAAAGAATAACTCGGGACTTACAAGAACATCATGGAATTCAATTCTAGTTAAGAAGTTTAGCCAACATACTTCGCTTTGAACTATCCTTAAATTACTATAATGTTTCGAAAATTCTAGCAATCTGATCACGCCCAACTATGCATTATAAAAAGGACTAAGCGGTCGTTGCAAATATAATCCGGTTTACAAGTCCGGAGTCGAATCCCACAGAGAACTAAGGCTTAGCTACAATTGTTCAATATCGCAAAGAAACACAAGTTCAAATAATTTCCTAGTTGTAAAGATTTGATTTTTATTTCTACTAATTAACTAACAAATATTATAAAGGGTAAAATTATCAACTAACAAGGATAAAATTGGAGACAAGCCTAAGGAGGTCTAGAGTTAAGATTTCCCCAATTGTCGGAATCCTTCCCGCTATGCCTTCTATAATTTCGCCTAAGTTTTCTCTACCGATCATGAGCGCTCTGTGTGTTGTAATTCTCTCCTGAGTAACTACCACAATTTACTAGACATATTCTTCAGAATTATGCTAGCTGGCACTAAGTACGGCTCACTCGGATCGCACCAAGGTTTCGTTATTCCTAATCCCACTTTTAAACCCTTCGTATTGATCCCTCATATACGTTAAGAGTGATGTTGTTCAACTAATACCTAAATATGTACTCTCTTCCGAGTAATACACACTAAATAGGCACAATCGATTGAGAGCTCTTCAACCAACCACAATAATAACGTAGTTGAATAAGTAGAGAAATCGAACGGCTCAATTATATAAAAACATAACAAGAATTTATCCTATAAAAGGTTCTATCAAAATTCTAGATAACAAATTAGCTATTCATAATAGTATGCAAAACTACAATACTAGAATTCATAGCCAATAATGGAAATAGGAAGAAGGAAGTGAAAAACTCGTAGAAGAATTCCTCGCCTTGCCCCTAGTGTGTTCTTACCTCTTTAGGTCAAATCCCGGATCTAATGTCGGTCTCTTCTGTCCAATCCCGGTCTCCCTCAAAATTGGTGTTTAATGACTATTTATATGTGTAGGGAAAAGACCCAAACGAAATAACCAAGTCCAAAACCAAATAGGAGACAAAATAGGCTTTAAAAATCCGGAACACGCTCACCACGGGCCGTGCCTCGCGAGGCAAAATGCGCAGAAGCTCTCTCGCTGCAGACCTGGCGTCGCTGCCTTTAACACTAGGAAATTAGCTCGCGTCGCCAGCTTCTTTGCTTCGTTTCTCATTCTGCCTAACTTTTCCATTATTTGCATTAGCTTCTCTTCTTTTATCAATTATTCTTTTGTCTTTTTCTTTGTTTCTTTCTTTGTCATCAATAATTATTTCATCATTAGATAATCATAGGCCCATTGTTTTAGTGCATGAAATACACTTTAAATATTTACTTTGCTCCAATTTCATCTCCAATGTACATACACATAAAATAAACTCAATTAAACACAAATATAGTATAGTTTAGCATTAAAGCACCTAAATATAAGGTAAGTAATGCACTAAAAATATATAATTATAGCCAACCATCACTACCCCATACTTAAACGTTGCTCGTCCTCGAGTCAACCAACACTTTACACTATCTTTGAGCACTAACATATTTAACACTTTTGAAGCACACTATACCTATGACTATGGTTAATAGAAACAATTAAACTTTAGCATATGAAATCTCATACACTTCCCTTTTCTTATGCCATACTTCAAAACATTCACAACAACTACAACATGCTCGTAACAATCCTAGCCTCAAAAACCGACTCAGAAGTCACAATGCACTCATGGCTTGAACACCCAACATTGTTGAGAGTCTAATAACATAACCTATCCCTCTTGAAACCATGTGCCCTCACAACAAGAACAAGAGAGTAAGTTGAATCCATACATTCAAATCAAATGCTCAAATATATTTCAAGGACTCATATATATGAAAGAAAATCTCTCACTCTCACAAAAGAAGTCTCGTGCATGCAATTGGTACCATAGGCTTGCCCATAATGTAAATCTCTATTAATGTAGGCTCACTCGATCTAAAATCAATTAGGATTTTTTTTGGTTGTAATGTGGGCTAAGGGACGGGTAGGATATACTTAGGAATAGTGGTTCACCCTCCTAAGCATTTTAACACATCATATGATAACTTAAGCGCAATTTCCTCAATCCACTTTAGTTTCACAACTTCAATCACAACCAACAATGTCCCCTTTTTCTTTAAGCAGTACTTTAATTCATACTCACTAGCAAGAACAAGACAACAATTTATTAATCTCTATTTTTTCTTCTTTTTCTTTTCCAGATTTTTCTCTCTTTTTTCCCAACTATTTTTTTTTTTCAATTTCCGCTAGTGGTGTATTATTTTACAAAACAAGTGCACCTTCCTTCCTTTCATTGGTTCCACTCAAAAGTCACCCAACACTTAGTCCCTTCTTACTTCTTTTAGCGCTCATTTCACAATTAAAGTGCTTTAAGAGGTAAAAGGATCAAAACAATATCAATTAAAAATAAAAGGGTATAGGCTCGTAATATGGGTTCCAAATAAAGGTCTATAGGCTCAAAAGGGATAGCTAGGGATAAATGTTATTTATGGTAAACAATAAGCTCAAAAAGGTCAAAGAAAGCCTAAAATCATTTCTCAAACCGAGCATCGCCTAAAATTTCGCTTCAACTCACATACCGGGCAAGTTCTAGACTCAATCACAAAAATATGGACTACACAATTTCTCAACTCACATGGCACATGATTTACTAAGGATAGTTCCATTTCGATTCTCAAATAATTGCAAGTATTCACGGAGCCACAAAATATTAAGCATTAATCACAAAGTGAACATAAGTCAATAAAGTGAGACATAGGCGTCACAAAATATGCTATCCAAATAACCAAGGCATCATAAGCACTTTTAGCACATAGGGAAGATACTACGCATGCCAAAGCCTAAATATGTTACTATCAAACTGTCACGACCCAAACAAACCCCTGTCGTGATGGCGCCTATCGTGGAACTAGGCAAGCCGACTCATTTCCAAAACAAACCGATATTTTCATTTCAAAGATAATTTCAGTGCTATTTAACATCAAAACCTTCGCAAAGGAGTTCAAATCAAAACAAAAGTGCGGAAGGAAAAGCCCGACATTGGGGTGTCACTAGTCATGAGCATCTACTACAATCTGTCTAACAATATCAAGGCTAACTCAGCCTGGAAAATAGCTAAATACAACTAGAGGAAGATAAGAGGGAGAAGAGCAGGGGCTGCGGTCGCCAAGCAGCTACCTTGCTATCCCCGAGAAAACCTGTAACCAAAATAATCAACAACCGCTACCGTGTCCAGCTACACCTGGATCTGCACACAAGGTGCAGGGAGTAATGTGAGTATGCCAACTCAGTAAGTAACAACAATAAATAAAGACTGAGCAGCAGTGACGAGAAATAAAGCATATAACGTTCATATCAGGAAATCTCAGTAAAATACCACATGCTTTTAAAATCAGGGTTTGAATCAAAATATCTCGTTTAAACCTAGTTCCAGTAAAAATCATTTAAAGATATTTTTCAACAGTTTTCAAACAGAGGAAAAATGCAAAGGTGAGCAAAAATGATGAGATCATAAACAGCCCCTCGGGCAAAACATCACTCATATACAGCCCCTCGGGCAAACCTCACAGTCACTCGTGCCACTCGGGCATACCTCACCATTACTCTTTCCACTCGGGCATACCTCACAATCACTCATGCCTCCCAGTCACTCAGCACTCGACACTCGGCACTCGCACTCAGTAGGCACCTGCGTTCACTGGGGGTGTGTACAGACTCCGGAAGGGCTCCTTCATCCCAAGTTCTATAATCTGCACGGACAACTCACGTGCTGCACGGACAACTCACGTGCTATAATAATAAAGTATGCTGCAGGCGGGCATCCTCGATCCACACTCATCCTCACAATCAGGCCCTCGACCGATATCAACATGCTGCGGCGTGCAACCCAATCCCATAAATATCCTCACAAATTAGGCCCTCGGCCTCACTCAGTCATAAATCTCTCAAGCCTCTCGGGCATTTCAGTAAAACAGGGCATTCGGCGCAAAAATATTTATATGCATCAAAATAGAGTCATAAAATTGAGTTATGCGGTAAACAAGTATAAACATGACTGAGTATAGGTTTTCAATCGAACACAATGAGAGGATAGTAAGAAAAAACCCCTAAGGGTCCAAACAGCACTGGCGTAAGGCCCAAACATGGCATTCAGCCCAATTTACAGAAACTCTTTCTAAAACATATAAGTATCATATAGTTTAAACAAAGTATGCAACTTTACAGTTGCTACGGGATGGACCAAGTCACAATCCCTAACAGTGCATGCCCACACGCCCGTCACCTAGCATGTGTGTCACTAAAAATAGTAGAATGATAAAAACATCCGGGGTTTCGTACCCTCAGGACTGGATTTATAATCGTTACTTACCTCAAACCGGTCAAATCTCTACCCCGCAATGCTCTTGCCTCTGGACTCGGCCTCCAAATGCTCCAAATCTATTCACAATTTGTACAATACCATCAATATACGCTAATGGAATGAATTCCAATGGAAAACCTACAAAATTAGACCAAAACCCGGGCCCCGGGCCCATGTCTCGAAATCCGACAAAATTTACAAAACTAGAAAGCTCATTCACTCACAAATCTAACCATACCAAATTAATCAAAATCCGACATCATTTGGTCCTTCATATCCTTAAATTAAACTCTTAAAAATTCCAAGCCCTAACCCCCTACTTTCACTCCAAAATCCTACTAATTAATGATGAACAAGGCCATAGATTCATGAAATTTATACCATTATGGGTTAGAATCACTTACCCCAACGTTTCTCCTTGAAAACCTTAGAAAAATTGCCTCTCTCCCGAGTTTCTCAAATCCAAAAATGGAAAATGAAGACAAAACACACGAGCTGGGGCTTTTCTGCCCAGCACAGTCGCACCTGCGGTCATATGTCCGCTCCTGCGGAACCGCACCTACGGTCGAATCCTCGCACCAGCGAGAACCACTTAAGCCCTCAATTCCGCACCTGCGTTCCCAGGTTCCGCACCTGCGGGCGCGCACCTGCATAACATTTCCGCTTATGCGGAACCGGCCCAACTCTTCCTTTCCGCATTTACGCTCAAGGCCTCGCACCTGCGAGTGCACAGATGCGGCCAATTCTTCGCACCTGCATTCCCAGTCTTGGCCTTCCATTTCCGCATCTGCGGCTTCCCCAAACGCACCAGCGGCCTCGCACCAGCGACTCTTTCTTCTGCAGGTGCGAAAATAGTAGTAGCAGCAACTTCAACTGCATTTTCCAACTTTGACAAATCCGTTAAGCACCCGGAATCACCCCGAGGCCCTTGGGACCTCAACCAAAAATACCAACAACTCATATATCAACATACAAACTTAGCCGAACCTTTGAATCACTCAAAACAACATCAAATCATCAAATTACCCTCTGATTCAAGCCTAAGAACTTCTAAATTTCCAAATTCGGCAACCGATGCGGAAACCAACCAAACCACATTCGAATGACCTCAAATTTTGCACACACATCACAAATGAAACTACAAACCTACTCCAACTTCCGGAATTCCATTCCGACCCCGATATCAAATTTTCCACTGCCGACCAAAATCGGCAAATTTTCAATTTTGCCAATTCAAGCCTAATTCTACCACGGACCTCCAAATCACACTCCGGACGCGCTCCTAAGTCCAAAATCACCTAACGGAGCTAATGGAACCATCAAAATTCAAATCCGAGATTGTTTACACATAGGTCAATATCCGGTTGATATTTCCAACTTAAGGTTCTAAATAAGAGACTAATTGTCTCATTCCACTCTGAAACCACTCCGGGCCCGAACCAACTAACCCGGTATATCATAATATAGCTTAAGAGCATAAAGGAAACAGAAATGGGGGAAACTGGGCTATAACTCCCGAAATGACCGACCGGGTCGTTACATCCTCCCCTACTTAAACATACGTTCGTCCTCGAACGTGCTGAGAGTTGTTCTAAAAGCCAAGAAATGGCTGTGTAACTTTCCCATGCACATACCCGGGGGTGATCCCACGTCACCCTATCCCATACAGGCCTGATAGCACAATATAATTGAAATTTCTTAATTTAGCCTAGCCCACAAGCCTTCGAATCAAATTTCCAACATTCGAAATTTCCTATAAGATCAGAGGTTCGCATCTACATACTGTATAAGTCTGAACAAGCTGTACCAAAAGCCGTAACCATAACTCAAATACTCAAATTCAAATACCGCATAGCTCGAATGCTCGAAGCAATGATTTCAAATCACAGTATCGACTCAAATCAACCCAGTGCTGGTAATAAACCCCATATAAGACAAAACCTCATTCTAAAACCTTCGTACACTGCCGATGATGAAAGAAACACATCGAATTCATAACCATTCATTAGACCAACAAGTCATGGAGCTCCCGTTCCTTCTACAAGAACTATAGCCAATTTCAAAGCCAAATTCCGATATTATCCTCCCAATTATACCACAATCAAATATGATAGCATCCATTCTAGGCCCAATGACCTCGTCTGATCCAACACAACCACTCTAGTGACATGACACATCAATACAATCTAAAGCCACAACCCGTGCAATCCGTGCACCAGATAGCAACATTCCAAATGTACCCAATCGTAACAATGACCCAAACAGGAGAACCGTTCCGCAAGCTCGACGAGTACCACCCCGACGCAATGCTAAGAACCCATCACACACCGCAGAACCATAACACACGAATCTTACACAAGGGATCATATTTCCACATAACTCTGTTGCAATATGCGACCCTATCCAAATACTGGTCCATATGAAACACCTCAACCCACCCTATTAAAATCAATAACCATATGTGCATATAACCAACGAATCACAATTCCTTGTAGCGTAGAAGAGTAACTCACAGATCATTTCAAAACACGAATAAGCTTCACATCAACCGAATGGCACATCCTTCAACAAAAGCAATATGGAGCCAATCAATCCGGCTCGGTGTAGAATACACATCCTAATTGGGCCTACCAATGGGCCCCAAATCAACTATGGTCAGCCACCAATAGATAAACAACCTCCGAAAGTCCACAATGACGGAATCATAACACCTTCTATCATCTGGCTAGCTCCGGCCACAACTTCACAGTCCACAACCATGAAACAATCTGCTCCTAAGAGCTCCCAATCTCCAATTCCATAGAACACATGAATCACCATATTTGATTCCACCTCCACCGCCCGAATGCCTAACACCTCTCTCATACACAATCATCCCACGAGAAATACTTTAAAAATTCTTCCGTGCCACCTGGAAAAAATTTGAATATCAACAGTCGATCAACCAGGAGAGTGCCGCAATACCAGTGAGGTACCCATAAATCAAAACACACTGCCCCTTCTGAAATGTACACTCTCATCAAGCTATACCAGATAGTAATATCATTTACCTAGTCATCGGAAACCGTTCATGCTGCCTAAGAATTTATGTCCTTCCCTTCAAAACTGAACTGTGACCTTGTACATGTAAATCCTATTCCCGCACAACACACCACATCTATTATGCCATCATGTGACAAGCATAAGAATTCCATTATCAACTCTGAGTCATTAGCAAATTACATACCTTTATTTGGTTTGGTATTAGAAAATAAAACCCGATCATAATTGGTTTGGTTTTAACTAAAAAAAGTCAAACCAAAACCAAACCAACACGATAGTATATTTATATAATTTTTAAAAATATTTTATACATATAAATATTTATTGTAATGTAATTTATAAATATTTCTTAAACTTTTTCACAGTTTTATCTTTTAACGTATTATTTCAAGTTTAGACTTAACATTCTTGAATGGTAAATATATTTTATAGCCCATAAATGTAGTAACTTAAACAAAATTTAAATCAATACTAACGCTAACAAAAGAAATTCAATTCAATACTAGGAATGACGATAGTGTTGGATAATTATTTTAGTTTTACATTTATTTATAATGAAAATGCATTACTTAGTTTATCTTTTTCTTTAGTGCTTATATGTAATTAATATTACTAATTATTAGCTATACTTATTTTAGTATGACCTATATGGTATTTTTAGATTATGTTAATTTTCATTATGGCGTATTATTTAGCAGTATTTATTTTATGTAATTTTATTATTTTATTTTTGTTATCGAATATTTTAGTATAATGGTATGACTTATCTCATATTATTGTGTTAGTTTCTTAGAAAACAGATTATATAGTTGTATTTTATTAGGACTTAAGAAATATTTCGAGCACAAGTTACATATTTTATGCTATGAAGACTTTACCGGAAACAAATTTGAAAACCCGAAAAAACCCAAAAAACCCAAGAAAAACTGAGATTGCAAAAATCCAACTTTGTTGGTTTGGTTTGGTTTATAAATTTAAAAACCCGACACTATTGGTTTGGTTTGATAATTAAAAAATTTGAACCAACCCGACCTATGTACACCCCTAGCTACAACTATTTGATGCCCTGACCTCACTGTATCACCTAGGACCTTAGTAGGAGTATTATGAACATGTCCTACCCCATCTCCATCCCTCAAATGAGCTGCAATTTCAGAGAAAAACTGCCCAGCTAAACTAGAGTTTACCGTTTCATTACCTAGCTCCTTCCCTGTAGCTTCTCTACCAGCATTCTCATCAATTCTAGCTTCCTTAGGTGAGCCATTACCTGTTGCAATTGACCCTGTAGCATGCTGCCTCGTTGGTGCTTGTAAATCCTTAATCCTAATTTCCTGCGCATTAGGGTTTGCTGTAGAGTGTTTTTCAATACCACCTTGTTTCTTAGCTCGTTGGCTGCCAGCTAGGGCTATGTTGTTGGCATTCTTATTAGCATCATTATTGATCTCCTGCTCCTCAACTTCCTCCCCCAATGATCTTCTTCTATCACTTGTAACTTCAGTAGCTCCAATTCCCCCTGAATTATCATCTATAGTTTGCGATGGTATCTCTTGGCATGGATAGTTTGTAGTAATATTTATGTCTTCACTAGCTATCCCAAACCTTCTAGTAACCCAATCCACTGTACTTTCTTTCCTTATATCATCTCCATTCCCATTAACATTAGGATTAGGAGTTGAGAGAGCTGCTGCCTTTTGAGTCCCTTCTCCAGTAGGATTAGGATTTCCTTCCTTAGCCGCTACACTAATCCCAGTGATCTTAGGATTAGAGCTGGAATTCTTTAACTGCTCCTTCTCCTGTGCAGTCTTGGACCCATTGATCAATTGATTCTGCTCCTTTTCCTTGGAATTATAATCTCCTTTGCCATCAGTGATCCTCAAAGTTGGCTGACCAATTTCTTCAACCTCTAATGCATCAAACTTGTTCTTGGTTGCTACTGCATCTTCATTAGCCTTTCCTTTAAATTTGCCATCCTCTTTCTCCTTGCCATCACCAATAATATAACCATTCTTATCTCCGTGATTAGGAATAGGTTTTCCCAATACTTTTCCACTAGCCAACAAATTTGTGGTGTTAGCTGCAGACCCTACCAATTCCTTTGCTTTGTTACCATCATTAATGCCTTCTTCAATCTCCTGTGCAATTCTGGGTGAATTACCTAGCAATCCAGCTCATTGTGGCCTTGCTTTTTGTATGTTTTACAGTATTTAGGCATGTAGTCGTATTTAATTTTGATCCACTTAAACTCCTCAGGCACATACTCATCTGCTTCTTCTACAATCTTAATTTTTTGAGGAAACTTAGATAGTAGATTAACCTCAACCTTTACTTTAGCACAACTTGGTGTAGTACCATTTTGAGTAGCAAGATCAACATGTAATGGATTGCCTACTGCACTTGCTAAAGAAAAAACAAACTCCTTGCCAAAGAAATTAGGTGGCAACTCTAGAAAACTGATCCAAGCTACAGCAACTGGCATTTCTTCGTCGGGTTTCCACCATGGATTCCACTTCGTGCACCTCATCTGCCACATCTCACCTTGGGCTTTCAAATAGAATGCAGGCCTCGATAGGAGATGAACATAATCCTCCATTCAGGACAGTCGAATCAACACATGGTTATCTTCAATTAGACCAATAGAACAGCCTCCCTTCAATTCACATTGTATGGGGATTACTTTACGTAACTTAGTGATCAAGGCTTCCCATAAGAAAATTTTCCAAGAACTGCTAATTGTAATCCCTGTTGAATGATCGATTATTTAACTTCTTGTTTCTTCCACTTGATTATAGGCTCCCCATGTAAGAACTCGACATGTTTGATTGGTATTCGAGCTAGGGTTTGTATGGGCATATTTAATTTTTTTGGTTGTAATAGTTTTGCATAATTTTGCAATGGATTAGGTGTTGTAATGGATTAGGGTGGCTGTGGGGAGGTGTTTGACGACTGAACTGCCTCATGGGGAGGCTGGCCAGTGACCAGAGCAGCCATTGAAGGCTCGTGAGAGCTTCGTGCTTCAGTTTTCAGATATGTTTTTGGGGGAGTTTTTTCCCCAAACCCTCCAGGATGCATGGCGCATAGAGTTTGAGCAATTGCATCAGTGGATTAAGACGGTGCCGGAGTATGCCATCAGGTTTAGTGAATTGTCCCGTCATGCACCCGCTTTGGTTTCTACAATTAGAGAGCGAGTCCGCAGGTTTGTCGAGGGGATTAATTAAGGTATTAGATTCAGCATGGCTCAGAAGTTTGAGATAGATACTCCATTTTAAAAGGTTGTGGAGATCGCTCGGAGGATGAAGCGTATGTGTGGCCAAGAGAGAGAGGACAGGGAGGCCAAGAGGCCCCAAGATTTTGGAGGACTTAGTGGTGCCCGCGCTGTAGTTTCAGCTTGTCATGACATGGGTTTTGTGAGTCGACCAGTTCATTCGGCATTTCCAGCTACTTGCAGTGCTCCAGCCATACCGAGGTTGCAGATCGCCCATTATGCACAACCACTTTTTAGTGAACCTCCTCTACGGGGTGCCTTCAGCGGTCAGTTTAGCCGATTGGTTCAGGTTCAGTTTCAGCAACCATGCCTGCTGAGAGGTTGTTTCTAGTGTAGAGATACCAGGAATGTGGTGAGGGACTCTCCCAGACTTAGGAGGGGTGCACCTCCACAGGATACATAGGCTCCACGGATTCCACAAGGTCCACATGGTTCGCAGACTATGGTTGTTGCTCCAGTTGCCGCTCCACCTGCACCGCCAGCTTGGGGTGGAGGTCAGGTGGGTAGAGGTCACCCTTGAGGGGGAGGTCAGACTCATTTCTATGCTTTTCCTGGTAGGACGAAGGCTGTTGCATCAGATGCTGTCATCATAGGTATTGTTATGGTCTATTGTGGGAATGCATCCGTTTTATTTGATCCGGATTCCACTTATTCATATTTGTCATCTTATTTTGATCCATATTTAGATATATCTCATGAATCTTTGGGTGCTCCTATATATGTGTCTATGCATGTGGGAGATTCTATTATTGTAGACCGTGTTTATTGGTCGTGTTTGGTCACTATCGGGGGTTATAAGACCGAGTTGACCATCTCCTACTCAGCATTGTAGATTTTGACGTGATATTGAGCATGGATTAGTTATCGCCCTATCACGCTATTCTGGGCTATCACGCCAAGATCATGACATTGGCTATGTCAGGGTTGCCGCGGTTGGAGTGGAGAGGTAGAATTGATTATGTTCCTAGCAGGGTGGTATCCTTTTTAAAGGCACAATGAATGGTTTAGAAGGGGTGTGAGCGTATTTAGCCTTCGTGAGGGATGTCAGTGCTGATACTCCTATCGTTGAATCAGTTCCAGTAGTGAGATATTTCCTAGATGTGTTTTTCCAGCAGACCTACCGGGTATGCTACCTGATAGGGATATCGATTTCGATATTGATCTGGTACCGGGCACTCAGACCATTTCTATTACACCATATCGTATGGCACCAGATCCAGTTCAATTTGTGAAGAAGAAAGACGACTCTATGAGGATGTGTATTGATTATAGATAGCTGAATAAAGTTACAGTAATGAACAAGTACATACTATCGCATATTGATGATTTGTTCGACCAGCTTCAGGGTGCTCAGGTATTCTCGAAGATTGATTTGAGGTCAGTTTACATCAGTTGAAGATTCAAGAATCAGATATTCTGAAGACTGCTTTCAGGACTCACTATGGTCGCTATGAGTTTTTAGTGATGTCATTTGGGCTGACCAATGCCCCAGCAACATTTATGTACTTGATGAATAGTGTGTTCCAGCCATATCTTGATTCTTTTGTCACCATGTTCATTGATGACATATTGGTATATTCTTGCATCTGGGAGGATCATGTGCATCACTTGAGGATCATGCTCCAGACCTTTAGGGAGAAAAACGATATATGCTAAATTCTCCAAGTATGAGTTTTGGCTTGATTCAATAAAGTTTTTGGGTCATGTGGTGTCTAGTGAAGGGATTAGGGTGGATCCGAAGAAGGTGGAGGCAGTTCAGAGTTGGCCTAGATCGTCTTCTGCTATATAGATCTAGAGTATTCTAGGTTTGGCTGGTTATTATTGCCGATTTGTGAAGGGTTTCTCATTCACCGCAGTTCCTTTGACTATATTAACTCAGAAGGGTGCCCCATTCAGGTGGTCTGACGAGTGTTAAGAGAGCTTTCAGAAGCTCAAGACTACCTTGACCACAACTCCAGTTCTGGTTTTGCCTTCAGCATCGGGTTCATATACAATTTATTGTGATGCTTCGCGAATTGGCATTGGGTGTGTACTGATGCAGGGGGGTAGAGTGGCTACTTATGCTTCACGTCATTTGAAGCATTATGAGAAGAACTACCCAATGCATTATTTAGAGTTGGCTACCATTGTTCATGCATTGAAGATTTGGAGGCACTATCTCTACGACATGTATTGTGAGGTATTTATAGATCACATGAGTCTACAACACTTGTTTAAGAAAAAGGATATGAACTTGAGGCAGCGGAGGTGGTTAGAGCTATTAAAAGACTATGATATCACCATTATTTAACATTCTGGAAAGGCCAATGTGGTGGCCGATGCCTTGAGTAGGAAGGCTGAGAGCATGGGTAGCCTTTCCTATATTCCAGTTGGAGAGAGACCATTAGCAATGGATGTTTAGGATTTAGCCAATTGGTTCGTGAGGTTGGATGTTTCGGAGCCTAGCCAGGTTCTTGCTTGCATGGTTTTTCGGTCTTCTTTGTATGAGCACATCAAAGCGTGTCAGCATGATGACCCCTATTTACTTGTCCTTAAGGATATTATGTAACACGGTGATGCCAATGAGGTTTTTATTGGAGATGATGGGGGTGTTAAGGATGCATGGACGAATTTGTTTTCCTAATGTGGATGGGTTGCGTGAGTTGATTCTTGAGGAGGCCTACAATTCACGGTATTCTATTCATCCGGGTGCCGTAAAGATGTACCAGGATTTGAAGTAACACTACTGGTGGAGAATAATGAAGAAACATATAGTAAAGTATATGGCTCGGTGCCTGAACTGTCAACAGGTGAAGTACGAGCATCAAAGGCCAAGTGGTTTGCTTTAGAGACATGATATTCCAGAGTGGAAGTGGGAGTGTGTCACCATGGATTTTATAGTTGGGCTTTCATGGATCTTGAAGAAATTTGACGTAGTGTGGGTTAATGTGGACAGACTGACCAAGTCTTCACACTTCATTCTGGTTGTGACTACCTACTCTTCAGAGCAACTGGCTCAGATCTATATTCATAAGATTTGTTTAACTTCATGGTGTGCTAGTGTCTATTATCTCCGATTGAGGCACGCATTTCATATCAAATTTTTGGAGAGCTGTGTAGCGTGAGTTAGGAACACAAGTCGAGCTGAGCATAACATTTCATCCCAGATGAACGGGCAGTTTGAGCACACCATTCAGATCTTACAGGATATGCTGCATGCCTGTATTATGGATTTTGGGGGTTTATGGTATCAATTCCTACCGCTTGCAGAGTTCGCCTACAACAATAACTACCAATCGAGTTATTCAGATGGCTCCTTATGAGGCCTTATATAGGAGGCAGTATCGTTCTCCAGTTGGTTGGTTTGAGCCGGGGGAGGCTAGGTTGTTGGCACTGATTTGGTTTCTGATGCCTTAATAAAAGTCAAGTTGATTCAGGATCAACTTCGTACAACAAAGTCTAGGTAGAAGAGTTATGCTGATTGGAAGGCTTGTGATATAGAATTCATGGCGGGGGAGAGAGTTCTGCTAAGAGTTTCACTCACGAAAGGTGTAATGAGGTTCGAGAAGAAGGGCAAGTTGAGCCCTAGGTATATCGGTCCTTTCGAGATCCTTGAGAGGGTTGGTGAGGTGGCCTACAAACTTGCATTGCCACCCAGCTTATCGGGAGATCACCCGGTGTTCCATGTTTCCATGCTCCTAAAGTATTATGGTGATCAGTCATATGTATTAGATTTCAGCTCAGTCTAATTGGACAGGAATTTGACTTATGTTAAGGAGCCATTGGTTATCTTAGACAGGCAGGTCCGAAAGTTGAGGTAAAAAAATATTGCTTCAGTGAAGGTTCAATGGAGAGGTCAACCGGTTGAGGAAGAAACCTTGGAGACCGATCATGGTATGCATATCCGTTATCCTCACCTTTTTGTCACTTCAGGTATATCTCTATACTCGTTCGAGGATGAATGCATTTTTTAAGAGGGGAGAATGTAACAACTCAGCCGGTCGTTTTGAGTATGTTAGCCCCGATTCCCCTATTTGATGTTTTTCATATGTGTATTTGTGGTTACGCGACTTGCCAGGATGATTCTTTTGGTTTCAGGTGAGTTTTGGATTGATATGGGACACCTAGTTCCTTGCTTGAAGGCCTTATTTGTAAGAGTTGACCAGAGTTTGACTTGTATGTAGACGACTCTCAAATGGTATTTTGATGGCTCCAATAGCTTTGTATGATAATTTTGGAGTTAGGCGTATATCCGGATGTGAATTTGGAGGTCCGTAGCATGTTTTGACTTGAATTGGCAAAAATTGAAAAGTTAAAGGTTTGGAAGGTTAATAGGTTTGACCGAGGGTTGAATTTATTGATATCATGCTCAGATTGTGATTCCGGGAGTTGGTATAGGTCCGTTGTGTCATTTGGGACTTACATTAAAAATTTGAGGTCATTCGGAGTTGTTTAGGCTTGTTCGACGCAAGTTTTAAATTTGGAAATGTTCAGTAGTTTATTAGGTTTGAATTGAGGCGTGATTTGTAGTTTTGATGTTGTTTGGTGTTATTTGAGGCCTCGAGTAGGTTTGTTTTATGTTTTGGGACTTGATGGTATGCTTGGACGGGGTCCCGAGGGCTTCGGGAGTGTTCCATATTGGTTTTGGCTTGTTTGGAGACTTAGAGGAATTGCTGAATCTGTTGCGGTCTGGTGCTTTCGCACCTACTATGTTTGGCCCGCAGGTGCAATGCCGTAGAAGCAGCTGGTTGGCTGAAAATGCGAGGTTGGGCTAAGGGATCTAGGTCCTCTGGTGCGGACATGGGAGCGTAGATGCACAATCGTAGAAGCGGAACTTCTCCGCATCTGCGGTATTGGCTAGACGAGCATGGACCGCAGGTGTGGTTCTTTATCCGTAGAAGTGGAAGCACAGGTGCGCCTTTAATCTGCAGAAGCGGAATTGATCGGTCTTGAGTGGAGGCCGAATCTGCAATGCCTTTTCCGCATATGCGCTGTCGCAAATGCGACTGCTTGGGCCAGAGAAATGAAAAGCCTAGGTAGATTATATCTCGGATGAGGGTTTTATTTCATTTATCACATTTTGAGTTAGATAGCTCGGGTTTGGGCAATTTTGGAGGGTATTTTAATGATTTGGATCGGGGTAATTATTTTTGAATTGGATTTATCGATTATTCATGATTCAATCTTTGTTTTTATCATTTAATTGGTGATTTGAATTGGCAAAATTGGGGATTTTTGTCAAAACTTTTCTAAAACATAATTGAGGATTTGAAGGTCGATTTGCGGAATTGGATGATTATGGTATGGTTGGACTCATATCGGAATGGTTGTTCGAAATTTATGAGTTTGATTGGATTCCGAAGTGCGGGCTCGGGGTTGACTTTTTGATTTTTATTAAAGATCAAATCTTTATTATCCGAAATTGCTTCCTATGGCTTTTAATTATGATATTAAATTATTTTGGCTAGATTCATGCCGTCCAGAGTTAGATTTGCGCGGGAAGGGCTTATTAGTGGATTGATTTAGCTTGTTTGAGGTAAGTATCTATCCTAACTTTGTGTGGGGGAACTACCAAAGTATCTATCCTAACTTTGTTTGGGAAACTACCCCTTAGAATTTGGGTTGATTGTGCTATTTGAACTATGTGGAAGACGTGTACCCGAGCTGATGAGTGTGTACACAGGCTTATATGTGAAAATTGACCGATTTAGACTCTTAGGTTACTTATAAGCATTTCATTGAAGTTGTTATTAGTTTTTATATATTTCCTTGTCAAATTTATTCTTACATGCTTTAATTGAAGTTGTTATAACATGTTCTAGTTTCCATTGTCGAGGTCATTCTTATATACATTTATTTGTAGTTGTTGTTACATGCTATTCTTTCTGTTATTGAGTTATTCTCATGCATTTAGTCGTAGTTGCTATTTCATGCTATCTCTTTCATTGTTAAGCTTATACTATGCATTAGAATTTGAAGTTGCCATTTCATGAAAATATCTTCACTGTTGAGTTATTGAAGTTGTAGTTGTTGAGAGCTATTAACACGTTTGTGGTTGAAATTCTTGGTTATTTTAATACCTTTCATTGTTGAGTTATTTCTCGTTCATTTCTTGTTATTGAGATTCTTGTACACATTGTGGTTGAGCCGTGGGCTATGTATTATGATGACATTAGTATTATTATTTTTGGCAATGTTGTGGCATATGGGTTACGCGTGGTGCGAGTTGATTATTTTGTTGTGATAATGATGCACATGCGACGGTATAAGAGTAGGGGTTGATGCGCATGCAGCGAGATAAGGTGAGATTTATATGTGCGTTACTAGTAGGGGAATTACTTGAAGCCACGCAATGAGATAAGGGGGCTAAAACGCGTGTATCTATCAAAAAATATTTTTAAAATAAATGCAAGGCTCACGCGGAGATATAAAGAAGATTGTGATTATGACTTGTGAAATGTGAATATGAGGTGTGGTACCTCGGTTGTGATTCTTGTTGTACATTCTATGTGTCAAGACTTATTGATTTGAATGGTTATTGTCTTTCCATCATTCGTTCTACTTGTATTTGTTCACTTGTTGTCCTTATCATATGTTCATTCTTTGTTGTCCGTTATTGCCTAAATTTCCGTTTTTAGCCTTATATCATCATTCTGTGTGTTGTCATTTATTTCATTACTTTCCATTATTAGATTATATTAATATTCTGTTCAGGTTTCCATGTCTAGTAGGTGGCTTGACCTGGCCTCGTCACTACTCTACCGATGTTAGGCTTGATACTTACTGGGTACCATTATGGTGTACTCATGGTATGCTCATACACATTTTTGAGCAGATCCAGGTACTTGTGCTTGTGCCGGATGCCAGTGAGTTGACTCAAACTTTGCGAAGACTTCAAGGTCTACCTGCTTGACGCTCGCAGGCCTCGGAGTCACCTTCTAGAGATCTTATGCTACTATTTCTTTTGTTTTCGAACAATATTGTATTAGAGATTCTTAGTATGTTTCAGTAGAGCTTATGACTCAGTTATACCAGTTTTGGGGAATATGTGACTGTTGATCCGTTTTGGTTTTATTATGATATTTATCAGTTTAGTTTAATAATTAGGTCGTTATTTCTGCTAAATTCTCTATGTGTGTTTGACTTACCTAGTCTTAGAGAGTAGGTGCCATCATGACTACCTAAGGTTGAATTTTGGGGTCGTGACAAGTAGTGACGAGGTTCAAGTCATACTATACTCACTAGTCAAATAACATGTTTGATAAATCAATAACTAGCAATATAATATGAAATAAAAAATAATATCAACAAATCATCAATAGGAGAGAAGGCATATGAAATAGCATGACGAACGAAATTCCATAATTTATGAAAATACATCACAAAGCTTCAATGAAAATGAGTACATGATTAATATATTACTTTCGTCCCATCACAACAATAATATCAGAAATGGCATCCAAAACATCACGTAATCTCAGCAAGAATAACCCCCAAAACCATCACGTACAACAACATCATAATACCATCTTTATCTCACCGTGTGTGCTAAAATGAAGTAAATGCCTTCCTTGTCTTGCCATACGCATATTAAAAAGTCATCCCACCTTGTCTCACCACATGTGCAAACCCAATATAGCCCGCCATGTCTCGTCACATGTGCAATACCAATAATAACAATAACACGGCAAAGACCTCGTGCCAATATACAAACAATCGGTACAACACGTCTACTTGTGCCACAATCATAATAACATAACATGCCAACAAATGTCATCAAGACATAAACTCACAATCTGCCAATGTAGTGCACAAGGACATATCAATAAAGAAATACAGATGAGAGTTCAACATATAAGCATGAACTCTATTAATTTGATTTAGAAACAATCTCACAAACGCCCAACTCGGTCAATTTAGGAGATAAAATCCTAAAAAAGCATGATATATAGCATGGAATAATAAACTTGAGTAATCATCCAAAGTGAATACACATTAGGCATTGGTAGTTAAGCTCACCGAGCATTGCAGCGCAATCTTGCAAAACAAACTCCCACAAAAGTGTGGAGATCCAGGGAGTTTTACTATACCTTGATCGTTAGGCACTCTTAATTTGGTAAGTTTTTGTGTGATTCTGGTGCCTCAATTAATTTAATGCCTTTGTCTATTTACAGAAAATTGGAGAATGAGCTTGGAGAGATAAGGTCTGCGCCAATATCTTTGCAGCTGGCAGACCAAACAACTATAATACCCGAGGAGATAGTGGAAGATGTCTTAGTTCAGGTAGATAAGTTCGTCTTTCCAGTAGAATTTATAGTAGTGAAGATGGAGGAGAATAAGGAGGTCCACCTTATCTTAGGAAGACCATTCTTAGCGACGGGAAGAGAAATATTAGACATACATGATAGAAAACTCATGCTTAGAGTGGGTGAAGAGATGATGACTTTCGAGATGAATATGGAGATGGGGGTGAGAAAGGAGAAGCCAGATGCAAGTGTAGAGTGGAGAGTGAAAAGCTCAAAAGAGACGGTCCTAGTGATTGAGAAAGACAAGTATGTGGTGTACCCCAAGAAGCTGTCCGCGTGGATGTGTGCACTAGTTCAGGCAAGAAGGATGGAGCCCGACTTTGATTCAGACCCCTACTAGATATTCAGGGAAGTTCCTCTACCTTTTGCTTTTTAATTTTGTGTGTCATGGGGACATGCCACAACTTAAAGTGTGGGGTGGGAGATATATTTGTATGTATTTTGTACGTATATTAATTTGGTTAGTTTCTCTTGGTTAGTTGTAGTAGTTTGATAGAAAAAAATATGGAAAATCATAAAAATTTTAAAATTTTTGATTTTTCCAGATGATGGATATCATTCGACAGGTTTCTTGAACAATTAAAGTCGAAAGAAAAAAAACAAAAAGAGTTTATTTTGTTAGGCAGTGTATTAATTCCCCCTTGGTTTGTCTTTGTGCCGCGGTTCTTTTCGAAGGGTTTTGTTTGAACCGGGTGTAGTTAGTTTTTATTTTTGTTAGAAATAGGAAACCTTGTGCTATGATTTGAATTGGAAGGAACATCTCGTGACTCTATCATGCCTTGAGAATAGTGAGTGCTTTAGTTGTGACACTTAGGCTCAGTTTTTGACTCTTGCATAAGTACCTTCAATTGTATGACCTTAACCTTGCTTAACTGCTTTGACTAGAGTGTCTTGATAATCCAATCTTGATTGAGTTATTATAACGACTCGGCCGATCGTTTTGAAAATAATTGCCCCGATCCCATATTTACTATTTCCCCCACATCTTTTTTCTGATTATGTGACTTGCCGGGAGGTCTTATTTTTGGTTTCGGAGTGTTTTGGGACACTTAGTCCCTAAAACGGGAGCTTAAGTCTTAGGATTTTGACCGTAGT
Organism: Nicotiana tomentosiformis; assembly: GCF_000390325.3. Taxonomy (NCBI): domain Eukaryota; kingdom Viridiplantae; phylum Streptophyta; class Magnoliopsida; order Solanales; family Solanaceae; genus Nicotiana; species Nicotiana tomentosiformis. Next base: position 44,987,454 of record NC_090822.1, read on the forward strand.
TGGAGTTGTGTGAAGACGACTCCAGAATGGAGTTTTGTCGGTTTTGTTAGCTCCATTGGATGATTTTGGGCTTAGGAACGTGTCCGGATTGTGTTTTGGAGGTCTGTAGCTTATTTAGGCTTGAAATGGCGAAAGTCGAATTTTTGGAGTTTTGGACCGGTAGTGGAATTTTTGATATCGGGGTCGGATTCCGATTCTGGAAGTTGGAGTAGGTCCGTAGTATTGATTATGACTTGTGTGCAAAATTTGGGGTCAATCGGACGTGGTTTGATAGGTTTCGGCATCGGTTGTAGAATTTTGAAGTTTTAAGTTCTCTAAGTTTGAATTGGAGGGTGATTCGTGATTTTAGCGTTGTTTGATGTGATTTAAGGGCTTGACTAAGTTTGAATGGTGTTTTAGGATTGGTTAGTATATTTGGTTGAGGTCTCGGGGTCCTCGAGTGAGTTTCGGGTGCTTAACGGACTAGTTTTTGGACTTGAAAGATAGCAGATTTCTGGTGTTTTTGTTGCAGAGAATCCTTCATCGCGTTCGTGAGAGAGGTCTCGTGATCGCATAGAGAATTTAGGAAAGGCAGCCGAGGTTGTTCTTCGTGATCGCGATGTCGTTCCCGCGTTCACGAAGGTATGGAACACTAAGGCTACGCCTTCGTGATAAGGACCTCGCATTCGCGTAGAGTCAACGGTCGGATGGGTTCCAGGCATGATAGCTTACGCATTCACGACGAGTGTCCCGCGTTCGCATAGGGTCAGGCTAGTTGAGCTTCGCGAATACGAGGCTTTGACCACGTTCGCGAAGAAGGGCATACCTGGGCAGAATTTAAAGTTCAAAAACGAGGGTTTTGAGTTCATATCACAAAATTGAATTGGGAGCTCGGTAGAAGACAAAATTTCGAGGGATTTTTAGAGGAAGTCAATGGGTAACGATTCCTAACTCCTTTATGGTTATAACCCACTAATCTATCATTAATTTATCATTATTTCGGATTTGGGGTGAAACATTGGTAAAAATTGAGAAAGGTTCTTAGATCCTCTGTTGTTATCACTGTCTTCTTAGCTGTTGTCTTTCATTGATTCTATTCCTGTTATATTTCTGTATTTATTTTTTACTGCGGTATTTCATTTTTTCTTATTTCATTATATTTATACCAGTAGGGCCCTGACCTGATCTCGCCACTACTCGACCGAGGTTAGGCTTGGCACTTACTGGGTACCGTTGTGGTGTACTCACGCCCTTTCCTGCACATGTTTTACATGTGCAGATCTAGGTTCATCTTACCAGCCTTATCACTAGTTGCAGTTGCTGCCGCTTATTGGAAACTTCAAGGTACATCTGCCCTTGCCCGTAGATCCTCGGAGTCCCCCTCTATCCCCCTATGTTCATTTTTCTTTCCTTCTGTAGAAATGATGTATAGAAGAATTAAGACTTCTTAGTAGCTTGTGACTTGCGGGTTTTCGGGTTTTGGGAATGTTTTTCGTACTTTTTCAGAAGTGATAATTGTATATGCCGAGTGGCATTCAATTTCTTATTAGATATTTGTTAATGTTAGTAGTTAATGTTCATGCTTTTGTTTCATTTCGGCAAAGTGTCAGGCTTACCTAGTCGTAGAGACTAGGTGCCGTCACGAAGGTTCACGGAGGGAGAAATAGGGTCATGATAAGTTGGTATCAGAGCTCTAGGTTCATAGGAGTCATGAGTCACAAGCCGGTTTATTAGAGTCTTGCGGATCGGTACAGAGACGTCTGTACTTATCTTCGGGAGGCTATGGAACTGTTACAAAAATTTCACTACTTTGATTCCTTGTCGTGCGAAAATTGTTGACTTCAAAAATTCTGAACTTCTATTTTCTATTCTCTCATAGATGGTAAGGGCACGAACTATAATTATCGATGACGCTGCTCCCAGAGCAGGTGTCGCTAGAGGCAGAGACAGAGGTAGAGGCCGAGGACGTCCACGTGGTGCAGCCAAGGCACCCATACGAGCTGCTATCGAGGATCCCCCAGTAGCCCAGTTTCTGAGCATATCTCAGGATGGGGGAGGAGCATAGACTCCCATCGTCGTTACTCCAGAGCAACAATTTCACGTTGGTTAGGTTCCAGGTGTCATGGCGGCACAACTTGCGGTCCAATTTTAGCAGGTGGTAGGGATCACTTGTCGGGTAGAGGACAAGTGCGTCCAGGAGAGAGAGGACATGCGAGGTCAGGTGAGAGAGTACAGGGAGGCGAGGAGACTTCGTAGACCGGGGAGATCCAATGGTCCTTATTTTTGAGGGAGGGTACGACATGGTAGAGGTTTTGTGGGTCAGCCAGTCCAGTTTGCGTTTCAGGCTTTGCATAGTGTTTCATATGTTCATGGCTCTTAGGGTACCCATACCGCAAGGTTCCCACAAGCACGTCAGCAACGAGGTTGTTTTGAGTGTGGCGACACTAGCCATGCGGTGAGGATTTGCCCCAGACTTAGGAAGGGTGCACCTCCACAGACTTCTCGGCCACAGCATGCTCCACCGGGTCCTCAGGCCATGATTCCAGCACCAGCTGCTACCCCACATGCTGAGCTAGCTCGAGGTGGAGGTCAGAGAGGTAGAGGTCACCCTAGATGGGGAGGTCAGGCCAAATATTATGCCCTTCCTGCTCGTACAGAGGCAGTTGTTTCTAATTCTGTCATTACAGGTATTGCTCCAGTCTGTGATAGAGATACGTCGGTATTATTTGACCCAGGCTCTACATATTCTTATGTGTCCTCTTATTTTGCCCCATATTTGGGCGTATCTCAGGATTCTTTGAGTTTCCCTATTTATGTGTCTACTCCTGTGGGAGATTCTCTTGTTGTGGACCGTGTGTATCAGTCGTGTTTGATTTCTCTAAGTGGTTTTGAGACCAGAGCCGATTTATTATTGCTCAGCATGGTGGATTTTGATATTATTTTGGGAATGGACTGGTTGTCGCCCCATTATGCTATTCTTGATTGTCACGCTAAGACCGTGACTCTGGCTATGCCAGGTTTACCACGATTAGAATGGAGAGGTACCTTAGAGTATACTCCCAGCAAAGTTATTTCTTTTCTTAAAGCTCAACGAATGGTTGAGAAGGGGTGTGATGCGTATCTAGCTTGTGTGAGAGATGTCAGTATTGATACCCCTACAGTTGAGTCAGTTCCAGTAGTGAGGGACTTTCCAGATGTGTTCCCAACTGATCTTCCGGGCATGCCGTCCGACAAAGATATTGATTTTGGCATTGATTTGTTGCTGGGCACTCATCCCATCTCTATTCCTCCATATCGTGTCGCTCCTCCTGAGTTGAAGGAGTTGAAGGAGCAGTTACACGAGTTGCTTGATAAGGGCTTCATTCGGCTCAGTGTATCACCTTGGGGTGCTCTTGTCTTGTTTGTGAAGAAAAAGGATGGTTCTATGCGTATGTGTATTGATCATCGCTAGTTGAACAAAGTCACAGTGAAGAACAGGTATCCTTTCCCTCATATTGATGACCTATTTGATCAGTTACAAGGTGCCAAAGTGTTTTCTAAGACTGACTTGCGATCAAGTTATAATCAGTTGAAGATTCGGGAGCCAGATATCCCAAAGACTACTTTTAGGAGTCGGTATGGCCATTACGAGTTCCTTGTGATGTCATTTGGGCTGACCAATGCCCCAACAGCCTTTATGCACTTGATGCATAGTGTGTTCCGGCCCTATATTGATTCTTTCGTCATCGTATTCATTGATGACATTCTAGTGTATTCCCCGACTCGGGAGGATCATGAGCAGCACCCCATGACAGTGCTTCAGACTTTGAGAGAAAAGAAGTTGTATGCAAAGTTCTCAAAATGTGAGTTCTGGTAAGATTCCGTGGCATTTTTGGGTCATATTGTGTCGATTGAGGGGATCAAGGTGGATCCGAAGAAGATTAAAGCAGTGCAGAGTTGGCCCAGACCGTCCTCAGCTACAGAGATCCGGAGTTTTCTTGGTTTGGCGGGGTATTACCATTGATTTGTAGAGGGTTTCTCGTCTATTGCAGCACCTATGACCAGGATGACCCAGAAGGGTGCTCCATACAGGTGGATAGAGGAATGTGAGGAGAGCTTTCAGAAGCTCAAGACAACTTTGACTACATCCCCAGTATTGGTATTGCCAACAATTTTGGGGTCTTATACTGTATATTGTGATGCATCGCAGATTGGTCTTGGCGCGGTATTAATGCAGGACAGTAGGGTGATTGCCTACGCATCCAGATAGCTGAAGGTGCATGAAAAGAACTATCCTATCCACGACATTGAGTTAGCAGCTATTGTTCATGCCTTGAAGATTTGGCGGCATTATTTGTACGGTGTTCCTTGTGAGATTTACACCGATCATCGGAGTTTGCAGCATCTGTTTTTGCAGCATCTGTTTAAGCAAAAAGATCTTAACTTGCGTCAGCGGAGGTGGTTGGAGCTACTTAAGGATTATGACATCACCATTCTGTACCACCCTGGAAAGGCCAATGTGGTGGCCGATGCCTTGAGTTATCGGGCAGAGAGTTTTGGGAGTTTAGCATATCTACCAGCAGCAGAGAGGCCATTGGCGTTGGATGTTCAGGCCTTAGCCAACCAGTTTGTGAGATTAGATATTTCTGAGCCGAGTTGAGTATTGGCTTGTGTGGTCTCTTGGTCTTCTCTTTATGTTCGTATCAGGGAGCGTCAGTATGATGACCCCCTATCATCTTGTACTTAAGGACACGGTCCAACACGGTGATGCTAAGGAGGTCACCATTGGGGAGGATGGTGCATTGAGGATACATGGAAGGTTATGTGTGTCCAATGTGGATGGTTTGCGTGAGTTGATTCTCCAGGAGGCTCATAGCTCGTGGTACTCCATTCATCTAGGTGCCGCAAAAATGTATCAAGACCTGAGACAAAATTATTGTTGGAGGAGGATGAAGAAGGACATAGTAGAGTATGTGGCTAGATGTCTAAAATGCCAGCAGTTGAAGTATAAGCATCAGCGACCGGGTGGGTTGCTTTAGAAGATAGAGATTCCGGAGTGAAAATGGGAGCAGATCACTATGGACTTCGTTGTTGGACTCCCACAGACTTAGCGAAAGTTTAATACGGTTTAGGTGATTGGGACAGGTTTACCAAGTCAGCTCATTTCATTCCTGTGATGACTACCTATTCTTCCGAGCAGCTGGCTCGAATTTATATTAGTGAGATTGTCATACTTCCTGGCATACCTGTATCTATTATCTCTGACCGAGGCACGCAGTTTACATCGCGGTTCTGGAGAGCCATACAACAGGAGTTGGGTTGTTTCACCCTTAGACGGATGGGCAGTCCGAGCGCACTATTCAAATTCTTGAGGATATGCTCCGTGCGTGTGTGATGGAGTTTGGAGGTTCTTGCGATCAGTTCTTTCCACTTGCGAAGTTTGCCTACAACAACAGTTATCAGTCAAGCATTCAGACAGCACCGTATGAGGCTTTGTATGGTAGGCGGTGTCGGTCCCCAGTGGGTTGATTTGAGCCGGGCGAGGCCAGATTATTGGGTACAAACTTGGTTCAGGATGTCTTGGAGAAGGTGAAGGTGATTCAGGATAGATTTCACACAGCCCAGTCTAGACAGAAGAGCTATGCAGACCGAAAGGTTCGCGACGTTGCATTCATGGTTGGAGAGCGGGTCCTGCTTCGGGTTTCGCCTATGAAGGGCATTATGAGGTTCGGAAAGAGGGGCAAGCTAAGCCCAAGGTTTATTGGCCTCTTTGAGGTGTTGCGGCGAGTTGGAGAGGTTGCTTATAAGCTTGCCTTACCTCCCATCCTAGCAGGAGTTCATCCGGTATTTCATGTTTCGATGCTCCGGTGGTATCACGACGATCCGTCTCATGTGTTGGATTTCAGCCCAGTCCAGTTGGACAAGGATCTATCCTACATTGAGGATCCAGTGACTATTTTTGACAGGCAGGTTCGGAAGCTGAGGTCTACGAATATTGCTTCTGTGAAGGTTTAGTGGAGGGGACATCCAGTCGAGGTGGCAACTTTGGAGACCGAGCAGGATATGTGCATCCGTTATCCTCATCTTTTCACCACTTCAGGTATGTCTCTATACTCGTTCGAGGACAAATAATTATTTTGGAAGAGGGAGGATGTAACGACCCGGCCGGTCGTTTTGAAAGTAAAAGCCCCGATCCCCTATTTACTGTTTCCCCCACATCTTTTTTCTGCTTATGTGACTTGCCGGGAGGTCTTGTTTTTGGTTTCGGAATGATTTGGGACACTTAGTCCCTAAAACGGGAGCTTAAGTCTTAGGATTTTGACCGTAGTCAGAGCTGTGTGAAGACGACTCCGAAATAGAGTTTTGTCTATTCCGTTAGCTCCGTTGGGTGATTTTGGGCTTAGGAGCGTGTCCGGATTGTGTGTTAGAGCTCTATAGCTCATTTACGCTTGAAATGGTGAAAGTCGAATTTTTAAAGTTTTGGGCCGGTAGTGGAATTTTTGATATCGGGATCGGATTCCAATTTTGGAAGCTGGAGTAGGTCAGTAGTGTTGATTATGACTTGTGTGCAAAATTTGGTGTCAATCGGACGTGGTTTGATAGGTTTCGGCATCGGTTGTAGAATTTTGAAGTTTCAAGTTCTCTAAGTTTGAATTGGAGGGTGACTCGCGATTTTAGCTTTGTTTGATGTGATTTGAGGGCCCGACTAAGTTCGTATGGTGTTTTAGGATTGGTTAGTATATTTGGTTGAGGTCCCAGGGTCCTCGGGTAAGTTTCGGGTGCTTAACGGACTTGGTTTTGGACTTGAAAGATAGCAAATTTATGGTGTTTTTGTTGTAGACAATCCTTTATCGCGTTCGCGAGAGAGGTCTCGCGATCGCATAGAGCATCTGGGAAAGGAAGCTGAGGTTGTTCTTTGCATTCGCGACGTCGTTTCGGCGTTCGCGAAGGCATGGAACACTAAGGCTACGTGTTCGCGATAAGGACCTTGCGTTCGCGTAGAGTCAACAGTCAGATGGTTTCCGAGCATGATAGCTTACATGTTCGCGATGAGTGTCCCGCATTCGCGTGGGGTCAGGTTAGTTGAGCTTCAAGTTTGCAACCAGTCCATCGCGTTCGCGATAAGTATATTTTGGTCTGAAGCAGCTTGTGCTTCGTGAACGCGAGGCTTTGACCGCATTCGCGAAGAAGGGCATACCTGGGCAGAATTTAAAGTTCAAAAACGAGGGTTTTGAGTTCATATCACAAAATTAAATTGGGAGCTCGGTAGAAGACGGAATTTCGAAAGATTTTCAGAGGAAGTCATTGGGTAATGATTCCTAACTCTTTTATGGTTATAACCCACTAATCTATCATTAATTTTATCATTTAATTTCGAATTTGGGGTGAAAACTGGGAAAATTTGAGAAAAGTTCTTAGACCAAATTTTGGGGTTTTGATCGAGATTTTAGTATATGAGTGAATTTGGTATGGTTAGACTCGTGAGTGAAAGGGTGTTCGTATTTTGTGACTTTTACCCGATTCCAAGACGTGGTCCCGAGGAGGCTTTTTGAGCGATTTTTCAATTTCTTGGGTTAGCTTTGATTTCATTAGCTAGATTAGTTTCTTGTAGTTATATTTATGCTATGTAATTGATTTTGGCTAGATTTGGGCCACTCGGAGGCGGATATTCGTTGGAAAGGCATTGTGACTGATTGATTGAGCTTGGTTCGAGGTAAGTGGCTTGCCTAACCTTGCGTGGGGAAACTCTCCTTAGGATTTGGTACTGTTTGATATGTGAGTGCCGTGTACGTGAGGTGACGAGTACGTACACGGGATATTTGTTGTAAAACTCCCCTTTTCACTAAGTCATAAAATGTTTTCTCCTTATTTGAAACACACTAGCATATGTAACTATCCTGTTTAGACTAGAATAACATGCCTATTTGTTTAACTGCCTATTTGAACTCTGTGCAGCATGTTTAGTGAAATTACGTGCTTTCCTTGACTTGAACTTAGTCTAAACTATAGGATTTCTTGCTGTAACTGTTATTTCGGTTGGTTGCACTGCATATTTACTTTGGGACTACGGAACGGTATTCCGATAGATCCCCCCTCCCCCCCGTTCTATATATTTACTTTGGGACTACAGAATAGTATTCTGGTAGATCCCCCATTCTGCATATTTACTTTGGGACTACGGAACGATATTCCGGTAGATTCCCCTGTTCTGCATATTTACTTTGGGACTACGAAACGGTATTCCGGTAGATCCCTCTGTCTTGCATATTTACTTTGGGACTACAGAACGGTATTCCGGTAGATCCCCCTGCACATTTACATTTGGGACTACGGGACGGTATCTTGGGAGATCCCTTGTTATTATCACTGTGTTATGAGCTGTTGTCTTTTATTGATTCTATTCCTGTTAGATTTCCATATTTATTTTTTACTGTTGTATTTCATTTTGTTTTATTTCATTATATTTATACCAGTAGGGCCCTGACCTGATCTCGCCACTACTCGACCGAGGTTAGGCTTGGCACATACTGGGTACCGTTGTGGTGTACTCACGCCCTTTCCTGCACATATTTTTCGTGTGTAGATCCAGGTTCATCTTACCAGCCTTATCACTAGTTGCAGTTGCTGCCGCTTATGGGAGACTTCAAGGTGCATCTGCCCGCGCCCGCAGATCCTCGGAGTCCCCCTCTATCCCCCTATGTTCATTTTTCTTTCCTTCTATAGAAATGATGTATAGAAGAGTTAAGACTTCTTAGTAGCTTGTGACTTGCGGGTTTTCGGGTTTTGGGAATTTTTTTCGTACTTTTTCAGAGGTGATAATTGTATATGCCAAGTGGCATTCAGTTTCTTATTAGATATTTGTTACTGTTAGTAGTTAATGTTCATGCTTTTGTTTCATTTTCGCAAAGTGTTAGGCTTACTAATCGGAGAGACTAGGTGCCATCACGGCGGTTCACGGAGGGAGAAATTGGGTCGTGACAAGTTGGTATCAGAGCTCTAGGTTTATAGGAGTCATGAATCACAAGCCGGTTTATTAGATTCTCGCGGATCGGTACGGAGACATCTGTACTTATCTTCGGGAGGCTATGGAACTGTTAGGAAAATTTCACTACTTTGATTTCTTGTCGTGCGAAAATTGTTGACTTCAAAAATTCTGAACTTCTATATTCTATTCTCTCACAGATGGTGAGGACAAGAACTGTAGTTATCGATGACGCTGCTCCTGGAGCAGGTGTCGCTAGAGGCAGAGATAACGGTAGAGGTCGAGGACGTCCACGTGGTGCAATCAGGGCACCCGCATGAGCTGCTACAGAGGATCCCCCAGTAGCTCCAGCTGTTGGGTAGATACCTGAGGTACCTGTTTCTGCAGCAGCCCTCCAGGAGACTCTAGCCTAGTTTTTGAGCATGTTCAGCACCTTAGCTCAGGCTGGATTCATTCCACTTGCTCCTGCCACATCTCAGTCCGGGGGAGGAACACAGACTCCCGTCGCCGGTACTCCATAGCAGTGAGTTCACGCTGGTCAGGTCCCAGGTGTCATGGAGGCACATCCTATGATCCCATTTCAGCAGGTGGTAGGGATCACTCGCCGGGTAGAGGACAGGTAGGTCCAGGAGAGAGAGAACAAGCGAGGTCAGGAGAGAGAGTAAAGGGAGGCAAGGAGACCTCATAGACCAGGGAAATCAACTGGTCCTTATTTTGGAGGTAGGGTACGACATGGTAGAGGTTTTGTGGGTCAGCCAATTCAGTTTACGTTTCAGGTTTCGCACAGTGTTTTAGGTGTTCATGGGTCTCAGGGTACCCGTACCGTACAGTTCCCACAGCCACGTCAGAAGCGAGGTTGTTTAGAGTGTGGCGACACTCTCCATGTGGTGAGGATTTGCTCCAGACTTAGGAGGGGTGCACCTCCATAGACTTCTCAGTCACAACATGCTCCACCGGGTCCTCAGGCCATGATTCCAGCACCAACTGCTACCCCACCTGCTCAGCCAGCTCGAGGTGGAGGTCAGAGAGGTAGAGGTAGAGGGGGAGGCCAGGCCAGGCTAGATATTATGCCCTTCCTGCTCGTACAGAGGCAGTCACTTCTTATTTTGTCATTACAGGTATTGCTTCAGTCTGTCATAGAGATGAGTCTATATTATTTGACCCAGGCTCTATATATTCTTATGTGTCCTCTTATTTTGCCCCGTATTTGGGCGTATCTCTGGATTCTTTGAGTTCCCTTGTTTATCTGTCTACTCCTGTGGGAGATTCTCTTATTGTCGACCGCGTGTATCGGTCATGTTTGATTGCTCTTAGTGGTTTTGAGACCAGAGCTGATTTATTATTGCTCAGCATGATGGACTTTGATATTATTTTGGGAATGGACTGGTTGTCGCCCCATTATGCTATTCTTGATTGTCACGCTAAGGCCGTGACACTGGCTATGCCACGTTTACCACATTAGAGTGGAGAGGTACCTTAGAGTATACTCCTAACAGAGTTATTTCTTTTCTTAAAGCTCAACGAATGGTTGAGAAGGGGTGTGACACGCATCTAGCTTGTGTGAGAGATGTCAGTATTGATACCCCTACAGTTGAGTCAGTTCCAGTAGTGAGGGACTTTCCAAATGTGTTCCCAGCTGAACTTCCGAGCATGCCACCTGATAGAAATATTGATTTTGGCATTGATTTATTGCCGGGCACTCAGCCCATCTCTATTCCTCCATACCGTATGAATCCTCTTGAGTTAAAGGAGCAGTTGCAGGAGTTGCTTGATAAGGGCTTCATTCGGCCCAGTGTGCCACCTTGGGGTTCTCCTGTATTGTTTGTGAAGAAAAAAGGATGGTTCTATGCGTATGTGTATTGATTATCGCCAGTTGAACAAAGTCACAGTGAAGAACATGTATCCTTTGCCTCGTATTGATGACCTATTTGATAAGTTACAGGGTGCCAAAGTGTTTTCCAAGATTGACTTGCAATCAAGTTATCATCAGTTGAAGATTCGGGAGCCCGATATCCCGAAGATTGCTTTCAGGACTTGGTATGGCCATTACAAGTTCCTTGTGATGTCATTTGGGCTGACCAATGGCCCAGCAGCCTTTATGCACTTGATGCATAGTGTGTTCCAGCCCTATATTAATTCTTTCATCATCGTATTCATTGATGACATTCTAGGGTATTCCCGGACTCGGGAGGATCATGAGCAACACCTAAGGACAGTGCTTCAGACTTTGAGAGAAAAGAAGTTGTATGCAAAGTTCTCAAAATATGAGTTCTGGTAAGATTCCGTGGCATTTTTGGGTCATATTGTGTCGAGTGAGGGGATCAAGGTGGATCCGAAGAAGATTGAAGAAGTGCAGAGTTGGCCCAGACCGTCCTCAGCTACAGATATCTAGAGTTTTCTTGGTTTGGCGGGGTATTACCGTCGATTTGTAGAGGGTTTCTCGTCTATTGCAGCACCTATGACCAGGCTGACCCAGAAGGGTGCTCCATTCTTGTGGACAGAGGAATGTAAGGATAGCTTTCAAAAGCTCAAGATAATTTTGACTACAGCCCCATTATTGGTATTGCCTACAAGTTCGGTGTCTTATACTGTATATTGTGATGCATCACGGATTGGTCTTGGCGCGGTGTTGATGCAGGACAGTAGGGTGATTGCCTACGCATCCAGATAGCTGAAGGTGCATGAAAAGAACTATCCTATCCACTACCTTGTGTTAGCAGCTATTGTTCATGCCTTGAAGATTTGGAGGCATTATTTGTACGGTGTTCCTTCTGAGATTTATACCGATCATCGGAGTTTGCAACATTTGTTTAAGCAAAAAGATCTTAACTTGCATCAATGGAAGTGGTTGGAGCTACTTAAGGATTATGATATCACCATTTTGTACCACCCTGGGATGGCCAATGTGGTGGCCGATGCCTTGAGTCATGGGGTAGAGAGTTTGGGGAGTTTAGCATATCTACTAGTAACAGAGAGGCCAATGGCATTAGATGTTCAGGCCTTAGCTATCCAGTTTGTGAGATTGGATATTTCTGAGCTGAGTCGAGTATTGTATTATGTGGTCTCTCGGTCTTCTCTTTATGATCGTATCAGGGAGCGTCAGTATGATGACCCCCATCTGATTGTCCTTAAGGTCACGGTCCAGCACGATGATGCTAAGGAGGTCACTATTGGGGAGGATGGTACATTGAGGATGCAGGTTAGGTTATGTGTGCCCAATGTGGACGGCTTGCATGAGTTGATTCTGCAGAAGGCTCACAGCTCACAGTACTCCATTCATCAGGGTGCCACGAAGATGTATCAGGACCTGAGGCAGCATTATTGGTGGAGGAGGGTGAAGAAGGTCATAGTAGAGTATATTGCTAGATGTCTAAATTGCTAGCAGGTGAAGTATGAGCATTAACGACTGGGTGTGTTGCTTCAGAAGATAGAGATTTCGGAGTGGAAATGGGAGCGGATCACTATGGACTTCGTTGTTGGACTCTCACGGACTCAACAGAAGTTTGATGCGGTTTGGGTGATTATGGACAGGCTGACCAAGTTAGCTCATTTCATTCCTGAGATGACTACCTATTCTTCCAAGCAGCTGGCTCGAATTTACATTCGTGAGATTGTCAGACTTCATTGCGTACCGGTATCTAACATATCTGGGCACGCAATTTACATCGCGGTTCAGGAGAGCCGTAGAGCAGGAGTTGGGTACTCGGGTGGAGTTGAGCACAACTTTTCACCCTTATATGGACGCGCAGTCCGAGTGCACTATTCAAATTCTTAAGGATATGCTCTGTGCGTGTGTGATGGAGTTTGGAGGTTCTTGGGATCAGTTCTTGCCACTTGCGGAGTTTGTCTACAACAATGGTTATCAGTCCAACATTCAGATGGCACCGTATGAGGCTTTGTATGGTAGGCAGTGTCGGTCCATAGTGGGTTGATTCGAGCCGGACGAGGCCAGATTATTGGGTACAGACTTGGTTCAGGATGCCTTGGAGAAGGTGAAGGTGATTCAGGATAGACTTCACACAGCCCAGTCTAGACAGAAGACCAATGCGAACCGGAAGGTTTGCCAAGTTGCATTCATGGTTGGAGAGCGGGTCCTGCTTCGGGTTTCGCCTATGAAGGGCGTTATGAGGTTCGGAAAGAGGGGAAAGCTGAGCCCAAGGTTTATTGGCCCCTTTGAGGTGTTGCGGCGAGTTGGGGAGGTTGCTTATGAGCTTGCCTTACCTCCCAGCCTAGCAGGAGTTCATTCGGTATTTCATGTTTCGATGCTCCGGAGGTATCACGGTGATCCGTCTCATGTGTTGGATTTCAGCTCAGTCCAATTGGACAAGGATCTATCCTACGTTGAGGAGCCAGTGGCTATATTGGACATGCATGTTCGGAAGCTGAGGTCAAATTACATTACTTCCGTGAAAGTTTAGTGGAGGGGACAGCTGGTCGAGGAGGCGACTTGGGAGACCGAGCAGGATATGCGCAGCCATTATCCTCATCTTTTCACCACTTCAGGTATGTCTCTATACTCGTTCAAGGACAAACGATTATTTTAAGAGGGGGAGGATGTAACGACCCGGCCGGTCGTTTTGAAATTTATGGCCCTGATCCTCTATTTACTGTTTCCCCCGCATCGTTTTTATGCTTATGTGACTTACCAGGAGGTCTTGTTTTTGGTTTCGGAGTATTTTGGGACACTTAGTCCCTAAAATGGGAGCTTAAGTCTTAGGATTTTGATGGTAGTCGTAGCTTTATGAAGACGATTCTGGAATGGAGTTTCGTCGGTTCCATTAAATCCCAGATATGTATCTTGCACCTATCCAATCAACCCTTATTTTCTCCCATTGATATCTTCTTTGCTTACTCTTGTTTCGATTGTCATTCGTCAATAGTTTAGACTCTTAGTAAATTTTAGTTTTAATCACACAAATCTTAATTGTTGATCATACTGGATAGCAATCAAGCTATAAACTACGAAAATACTATTCCAGTCCAATCCATGTGGATACAATATTATATTATACTATATTCGACTAGCGAGCATATTTAAGTGTGTGTTTTGCGCTCGTCAAAATTTTGAGCTTGTGTGCCCAAAATCCGAAACCAATACCAAATGTTGATAATCCATAACTTGCCGAGTTCAAATATATGATTAATTTTCAAATTCAAGTTCAAATCGATGTTCAAAGCCCAAAATACACTTTCTTATCTTTCAAGCCAAAACTCGCTTTTCTTCTCTAAGATTCTTTATTTGGAGCCAAAATCAATGATAGATTTATATTATAATCATAAATTCGAGTTAGATATACTTACGCCAATGAAGTAGATGAAAATCCTTTAAAAATTACCTCTTTCCGAGCTCTAAAACTTTGTGAGAAAAAGTGACTAAATCCCGAAATAATTTAAAAAGATACCTCAGCTATCCTAGCCCAAATTAGATAATAGATTATCCCAAAATATACATTTGACAAGCCCAACATAATCCTTCCAATTTCACCCAAGATAGCCTTATGAATCACTCAATTTGGCCTTAAAATGAGAGAGATAAGATGTTTTGAAGCTTTAAAGGAAGTCTGGAATTTATGGACGAACTCAAGGACATAACCATTATTTTCGGAATTGTTGCACCAAAAAATCAACAATTGCGAAATTTTAGTTTTAGCACCCGAAACTCATTCGGAATCGACCGAACACAAACCATATATGCATTTCAATTATAAAACACGCTACGAACCAAGTCGTGCACTCAAAATACCGAAAAGAGGTCATCTTGACCCGATGTTGGCCGTGGTCAAAGTCCAAATCATTAACTTAACTAGTGTTACGCTTCGCAGTATTATATTACGATGATGTTACGCTCCGCAGTAATTTATTATGGCGATGTTACTCTTCGCAGTAATTTATTACGACAACATTACACCCTGTAGTATTGTACGTTGAATTTGTCATAAGATAATTGACATCAGTTCAAGGACAAGATTATTTGGAGATTTTAAGTATTATGCTATTTCAAACAAATGATGAGTAAATTCGTGAAGGTGAAAAGGTAAACGAATCAAAGAAAATGAGTTTCGTTGAAGGTTGTCAATTTGGGATATAATACAATCCGAGCCATAATACTCGGTATTTATGGACTAGTACCATACAAGGTACATGACCACGATAATAGAGTACATAAAGTGTGTTAAAAGTGAGTAGTATTTTAAGTAATTTGAGATAATTCTTAATTATGTGGGCATTTATCCATGTGTAAGTAGCTAGAATGACTAATCACTACTTAGTAGGTGGACGTGGATACACCTAAAGAAGAGGTTCTCTTATGATTAGCTAGATGGAGGCTTGGCAACACATTTGATCAAAGTGTATCACATGTGAGATCAAAAAGTTCCACGAAATCATGTCACTTTTGGAGACTAAGTGAAACTATTTCCTTTTCTCTACTACTACTAGAATATTAGTAGAACTCATTTAATTGAAAAGGGGATGATGCTTGAGAATTTCTTGAGCAGCAAAGCAAAGTAACGATCTTAAGAAAAAATTTCATACGAAATTATACTGCATAATAACAACGGGATTTGGCGATTCTAAGGAAGTACGGTGCAATCTTTCTCAAGAATATCATACGGATTTTTCCCTACTTCGATCCACCGTTATGTACTTTTTGCAAAGGACGTGTGTTAGAGGAATTGTCAAGAGAATCGGTTCAGGTATGATAAGGCTATCCCTTCTTTCCTTTTGGCATGGTCCAAATAATACAAATGAAACGAGCAAAATACTCAACTTTCATAAATGACTCTATTCATAGAAGTACTAGGGGTGTCTATATTCTTGATTCCCCATGTGAATTATTATTACATATTCTGCTCATGGGTCTCAGAAAAATACGTATTTGATAAAGTTTATCCGAAAGGTTTATTGATTTTATGATATTCCGAGAAATCTTAGTAACGTATTTCTTATGCATTTCATACATTTATACATGTACATTGATCCATGACCAGATGGCATTATATACACGTATATTATATGTATATGGGCTATGGAAAAAGGTTATGGCGTTATATACGCACCACCACCTGATCAGCTGTATACGTTGATGATTTTGCCCACAGTGGCCGAGATAATATGATGGGATGCCCTCAGATGCTTGATAATGTTATGTACACCTATAACTATGCATGACACGACACTTATACGCACGTGCATGGCATTATAAATGTTTCAAAATTTACAAAGTTATTTAGACTTACAGGCGGAATTCTTTATTCCATGTTTCACCTATGTTTCTTATGTATTGATCTTCATGCCTTACATACTCGGTACATTATTTGTACTGATGTTCCTTTGCCTGGGGGCACTGCGTTTCATGCCCGCAGGTCCCGATAGATAGGTTGAGAGCCCTCTAAGTAAGCTATCAGCTCAGTGGAAGGTGTTGGTGCGCTCCATTTGCTCCAGAGTTGCTATTGGTCGGTATGATTAGGACATGTGTTGATAGGTATGACGAGGCTCTGTCCCGACCTTTATGACATTTATGTATCCTTAGAGGCTTGTAGACATATGTCGTGTACGTGAATGATTGTACGGCCTTATCGGCCTATGTTCAGTGTAATTTTGGTCTTATAGGCCCTATGTCACATGTATAAGTTTTTATGTCAGATTGGTTCGTCCTATATTGAATATTCCCTTATGTTTATTCTGGTTAGCCCATTACGGCCCGTTTGGCCCATTTTCCAATGACTGTACGATAAAAATGATTTATAATGTTGGTACTCGGTTGAGTAAGGAACCGGGTGCCCGTCGCGGCCCATCGGATTGGGTCGTGACAAAAGTGGTATCAGAGCAGTTCTGTTCTAGGGAGTCTTGTTTATGGGTGTGTTGTGCACCACACTTATAAGCAGGAGGCTACAGGGCATTTAGGACTGTCACTCTTTCTTCTTAGTCCAGATCGTGTGGTAGAGCTCAGTTGTAAGAACTCAATTTCCTAAACTCTATCTTATTCATAATACGACGATGCCTACATCTAGAAAGACGGTTGGTAAGGGATTGAATGAGGCTGTGGAAGAGTTGATTCAGAGGAACTCAATTTTGCATCATGCTTATGATGAGTAAATGCAAGGTCTCCAGCAGATCATGTGTGTACTAAGACGTGTGAGCTTCTGGAAAAGGAGCCCTAAGGCAAGAATATCTATCCACCCATATAGTGAAAGCCAATGATAGATTCAAAAGCTAGATACAAGCTTCAACAAGTAAAAGAAGCAAGATGAAGAAGGGTACGAGATACTCAGCTAGTGATGTTTATCATTACTTACCACTCAGGAAGGGAGATATAAGCATTTTGAGTTACCTTCCACAATAACCGAGGTATGTACAATTGGTCACACCCATCTCAGTTATGCCCTATGGGAGATGATAGATATAGTTTAAGAGAAGGATGTGATATCGGAATCAAGTTGGGGTTAGAGTAACCCAAAATGGTGCATGGATTGTTAGCATTAGTTGATACTTCTGAAGGATAGCGCAAATGTGGTAATATATCTCCTTGTGAGACACCTAGATGGTGTATTCTAGAATAGTACAGCTAGATATGAATACTACAAAGATAGGAACTGGAAGCCTTGAAGGGATAAATATTACCTTAGTGTGGCTCCCGTCCCTAGTAGAGAGAGAATGTTAGGCAACCGGAAGAGCCGGTGGATGGAGCAAGGGGAGCTAAAAGCAAAAGGGTGTCTTGCTGAAGTTTTTTGAATAAAGTAATAGATAGAAATGTTAGCAGGGAATTACGAAGAGAGTTAATGACGCATTATGAGTAAGATGTGATACATGGATAACAACGGTAGATAAAAAAAACAGTATTATAGAGTCTATAGTTAAGTGAAGGAAAAGACGAGAGGTGACTGACCTTGAGACAACAAAAGAGTATAGGCCATAAAGTCATATCCTTATTTCGAGAAATAAGTTCGTGACTCCAATCCGACTACCAGAAAGAAAAGTTAGACCCCAGAATAATAGAAATCAATATGGGCTGGTGAACTAGATAAACTAAACATGAATTAGGGATTGAGTGATTTGATAATGGTCGACATCATGAAAATTTCAGATTTCGTTCCGGCGATAATAGAATGGACAACAGAAGAAGATTCATGAGAAATTCAGAGAATGGTCATTCAAGTAGACGCTTCCCTAAAAGAAAGTAATGTGAGCAAAGTTAAGCATAAGGGATTGTGTGTGCCAGTTATACTAGGTATCACCTTCACTAGTAAGGAATTTTGTTATCCTTGGTACAGAAGGATTACCGCAAGGCGAGTAAGGGTCATCGATGATGTGAAAAGACGCCAAAGATAAAGACGTAAAACATCTATAGGCAGATCGTCATAGCTCTAAATCTTAGTACTCCCCTGGGGGGGGGGGGAGGAATATGGAGTGATGTGGAATTAAGTCAGAATTAAGTGGTTTTAGTAACTATGGAATGGTAAAGGAAGAATGCGATAAACATGAGAAAGGAATGAGATTACATTTATCCAAATCCTACAGATATGCTATGATTCCAGAACATTATGCAAGCACGACGTCAAGGAGAGGAAGTAAGGGTTCCTGCCCGAGATGTTATTGATAAATAAGGAGCCAGTGCGAGATGTAAGTTAAGACAAAGGAAATAACCCAAGAAAAGTTCGCAGAGTAATGATATGAGAATGGGCCAACGAATAGTTAGTAGTTGATTCAGGAAGAGCCTAGTTATGGCTAGTCAAGAGGATATAGACAAATCAGTAGGTCGTGCAAGATAAATATAGTAAAACCCAATATAGTGAATTCAGCCCCGCATTTATGACATTGTAATAGTTGAGATATATTCAGATAGGAGTTGAGAAAGTTAAAGGTACCGTATGAATGTTACAAAAATAAAAGAGAATGCCACTGGGAAGACAGTCAAAACTTCAGTTCAGAAGCAACCATACGAGAACATGAGTGTGAGGTAAGTAATTAAGGATAATTATAGGTGAGTACGAACATCAAGAATTCCATCGACTATACAATGTAATAAGCTCACAACTTTACAAGAGTCAGAGGATCTTACCTAGGTACTACAACGAAAGACTAGCTGAGGAAATAAGGATTGAGGCTTTAACCTAAGCACAATGACCTAGAGAGGAAATGGTCTTGTAAAAATAGTCTCATTACAACATTGTATGCAATCCATAAGAAAGTGGTACCTACCGTGGCTAATGAACTAGAAGTAAAATCAAAAGTAATATTGGAGATCATATGAGTTGCACAAAAATTACGGCATGCGTGGGAACTAAGATAAGCTAAGTATGCACGCAACAAGGGGGCAGAAAGACCAAGAAAAGTAATAGCTTACGTTTAAAGAAAGATGAGAAGGAACGAAAGAAATTATTCGATCAATGATCCAGAGTTAGTTACGCTGTGAACACACTTAAGATTTCGAAGTATTATCCATGCATTATATATGTTGACAATCATACAACTGTAGAAGACTTTGGTATAAGTTAAAAAAAAGAATTGAGTCCAGATCATAGACAAGGGATTGAATTGTTAGAGATGGTATCACGGATATTCCATAGAGTCTATGAAAGGCTAAAGTAATAACTAATACCAAGAGCCACAGATCGAAAGATAGCTTAAGCCTACATAAAGGTTGATCAGAAGGAAGAGGAAACTAAAGAGTTATATCAACCAAGTAAATCAGGAGTATGATTATTGGACCCAAAAAATTATAGAAATCATGATCGAGAGCATTGCAGGATCACCCTTAATATCGGAAGTACAAGATAGATAGTACAACAACTATAGTTATAACGACTCTATGATAAAGCCAGTTAGAAAAGTAACAGCCTCATAAGAAGTCAGTATGAAGCTCCCACCAGATTGTTGTATTATAATAGAGCTTCAAGTTGTGGATGTGAATCATACCTATGTGGAAGGGAGGTTATGAAAGAGATAGAAGATATGATGCGAGAGTTTAAGGTAAGTAATGTAAAGGTGAACAACGTACGAGATACTCAGGTGCAGGTTGTGAATAATCTATATTTCGGATAGAAGGCTAGAAGCGTTGGGATTCAGTATCCAGGAATGATAGCGGCATCATCAGTAGCATGTATTCTAGCCTATGGTTTCTAGGTATCGAGAAGCCTGATTAAGAGAGTAAAGAAGAGTTAGAGACGATGTGATGTCTTGCTTGATGTTCCAGAATGACATAAGGAAATATATGATTCAAGCAAGTTGAAAGGTTGTGAGTAATATAAATAGATAGGTGGAGGTCGCAAGCTATTGTATGGTAAAGCGACAATGTTCTAGAAGACAGGAGTAAGGATAAGAAAGGGCGAGTGAGAAGGTGACGAGAATGGATAAGTCCTAAGGATTAAAATACCCACGGAATGTGAATCACATTGGGATGCTATGAAATACGGTTATGGAAGCATGGTATCACCCCCAGGTGGATTAGTCTAATTATTTCAGATGTTCTCCGATGAGACGTGAGCCCTAGCGGCAATGTATTAAGTAAGAAGTTTCAAGTCTTCAGTGGTAGATTGTAGATCAACATTGAAGTGAATCAACAATGGATGGATAAAAGTTACAAAGTATGAGATGAGATTAGGCCATCGGTCTTAATATGAACAATAATGAAGAAGCATTAAAGGACTTTGATTTATATATATAGGATAAGCAACGAGAATAACCTGGAGTTTGGTAGCAGACCTCAGTAATGGTAAATCGAAGTAAGAGTTATGGTATAGTATGACCTATCTAGATGCAGTAAAGTCATGCGGGTAGATAACCGGGTCTATGAAATAAGATATAGCAATATCCGTAAGTTCGACAAAGTACCGAGCGAAGAACTTCACTGTACTTATAGATGCCCAGTGGGACATCTTATCAAGCTCTATATATGTTCACAAAGTGAGACCTAGAGATTGGCTAAAAAACAATTGGAGGAAAAAGGAAAGAAGAGTCGCATAGGCGCACTTACAAGGTCAGAGTCATACAAGCTGCATGATAGAAGGTAACAATAGTTACGAGATTGGAAGGATTCCGACCACAAGTCGTGGTATGAGAAAGAGGCCTAAAGGGGGGAATGCCTTGGCCTTTGGATCTATTCACATAACAGTTGCCTAGATAGCAAGGAGAGAATACTAAAGTATTCGAAAGACATAGGTTTTGAAAATGATAAGTGCATCAGACAACATTCGAGGACGAATGTTCTAAAGGGGGGAATGTTGTTACGCTCCGCAGTATTATATTACGATGATGTTACGCTCTGCAGTAATTTATTACTATGATGTTACGCTTAGAAGTAATTTATTACGACGATGTTACACCCTGTAGTATTGTACGTTGAATTTATCGTAAGATAATTGACATCAGTTCAAGGACAAGATTATTTGGAGATTTTAAGTATTATGCTATTTCAAACAAATGATGAGTAAGTTCGTGAAGGTGAAAGGGTAAATGAATCAAAGAAAATGAGTTTCGTTGAAGGTTGTCAATTTGGGATATAATACAATCCGAGCCATAATAGCCGATATTTATGGACTAGTACCATACAAGGTACCCCATGACCATGATAATAGAGTACATAAAGTGTGTTAAAAGTGAGTAGTATTTTAAGTAATTTGAGATAATTCTTAATTGTGTGGGCATTAATCCACGTGTAAGTAGCTAGAATGACTAATCACTACTTACTAGGTGGACGTGGTTACACCTAAAGAAGAGGTTCTCTTATGATTAGCTAGCTGGAGGCTTGGCAACACATTTGATCAAAGTGTAACACATGTGAGATCAAAATGTTCCACGAAATCATGTCACTTTTGGAGACTAAGTGAAACTATTTCCTTTTCTCTACTACTACTAGAATATTAGTAGAACTCATTTAATTGAAAAGGCGATGATGCTTGAGAATTTCTTGAGCAGCAAAGCAAACTAACGATCTTAAGAAAAAATTTCTTATGAAATTATACTGCGCAATAGCAACAGGATTTTGCGATTCTAAGGAACTACAGTGCAATCTTTCTCAAGAATATCATACGGATTTTCCCCTACTTCGATCCGCCATTACGTATTTTTCGCAAAGAACATGTGTTAGAGGGATTGTCAAGAGAATCGGTTCAGGTATGTTAAGGCTATCCCTTCTTTCCTTTTGTCATGGTCCAAATAATACAAATGAAACGAGCAAAATACGCAACTTTCATAAATGACTCTATTCATAGAAGTACTAGGGGTGTCTATATTCTTGATTCCCGATGTGAATTATTATTATATCTTATGTTCATGGGTCTCAGAAAAATACATATTTGATAAAGTTTATCCGAAAGGCATATTGATTTCATGATATTCCTAGAAATCTTAGTAACGTATTTCTTATGCATTTCATGCATTTATATATGTACATTGACCCATGACCAGATGGAGTTATAAACGCGTATGTTATATGTATATGGGATATGGGAAAAGGTTTTGGCGTTATATACGCACCACCACCTGATCAGCTGGTATACGTTGATGATTTTGCCCACAGTGGCCAAGATGATATGATGGGATGCCCTCAGAGGCTTGATGATGTTATGTACACCTATACCTATGCATGAAACGACACTTATATGCACATGCATGACATTATAAATGTTTCAGAATTTACAAAGTTATTTAGACTTACAGGCAGAATTCTTTATTCCATGTTTCATCTATGTCTCTTATGTATTGATCTTCATGCCTTACATACTCGGTACATTATTTGTACAGTCGTTCCTTTGCTTGGGGGCACTACGTTTCATGCTCGCAGGTCCCGATAGACAGGTTGAGAGCCTTCCAAGTAAGCTATCAGCTCAACGGAAGGTGTTGGTGCGCTCCATTTACTCCGGAGTTGCTATTGGTCGGTATGATTAGGACATGTGTTGATTGGTATGACGGGGCTCTGTTCCGACCTTTATGACATTTATGTATCCTTAGAGGCTTGTAGACATATGTCGTATACGTGAATGATTGTACGGCCTTATCGGCCTATGTTCAGTGTAATTTTGGTCTTATAGGCCCTATGTCACATGTATAAGTTTTTATGTCAGATTGGGTCGTCTTATATTGAATATTCCCTTATATTTATTCTAGTTAGCCCATGACGGCCCGTTTGGTGCATTTTCCAATGACAGTACGATAAGAATGATATGTAACGTTGGTACTCGGTTGAGTAAGGCACCGAGTGCCCGTCGCGGCCCAACGATTTGGGTCGTGACAACTAGTCTCTCAACCAATGACCCAAAACACACCCAAGCCCCTCGGAATCCCATCCAATCATAACAATAAGTACAAAAACATTATCCAAACTTTTCCAAAGGCTCAAAGAACCACAAATAACATCAAAACCAAGAATCGGAGATGAAGTCATTCTCTTAAGTTTCAAACATTCTAACTTGCCGAACACATCCAAATCACAGAACACATCCGAATCACACTTAGACATTCCGGACCATAACCAAACTTTGCACACAAGTTCCAATCAACTAAATGAATCTATCCAAGGTTTCAAAACTACAATAAGAGTCCGATAACACCATAGTAAACTCCTGGTCAAACCTATAACTCTCCAATTCTTCAAATTACCAACTTTCGACAAATAGGGCTAAAACCTTCTAGCAACATCCAAATTCAAATACAAACATATGCCCAAGTACAAATAAACATACAAACCTATTGAAACCATCAAATCCCGATTCTGAAGTCGTTTACTCAAAAGTCAAACTTTGGTCAACTCTTCCAAGTTAAGGCTTCCAAATTAAGAATCACTATATCAAATTAATCTCGAACCTTGCAAACATCAAAACAAACTATACGCAAGTCATAATAAATCATATGAAGATACTCAAGGTCTCACGTCGAATGGAATTCTAAAGCTCAAAACGACCGGTCCGGTCATTACATTCTCCCCCACTTAAATATATGTTCGTCCTGGAACGTGCCAAGAGTCATTCCAAAGTTACCAAATCACTGTATAACTCATCATACACATACCCATGGGTGATATCTTATCACCTCAACCCACATAATCCCACTAACACAATCCTGACTGAAGATTCTTCCTTCAACTTTAGCTTACAATCCTTAGAACAAAATTCCAACTTTCGGAACTCCCTCTAAGATCTGATTCTTGTACATAACACTTTATCAATCCCCAAAATCAACACCAAAAAATAAATATACTCCCAATATATAACCACACGATGTACCACACTCATATACTCATAGAAATACCTTCCGACCACATTAGCTGCTTATTACCAAACCCGGTACCGGTAACATACCTCTTATCAAATAAACCTGGTTTAAAACCTTTGGAACACTGCTAATGATGAAAGAAACATTTAGAAACTCATAACCTCTCATCAAATCAACAAGTCATGGGGTCTTCTCGCCCGACAAAAACCATTGGCAAATTCTAAGATAACTAATGACATTCTTCTTGCAAACATACCTTATCCAAATCAGATTGCAATAATTCTAGGTCCAATAATCCCATCTCACCCAGTACAGACTACTCGGCCAACATGCCACCTCAAATGCCACCTAGAACCACATATTATGCATTTTTTACACCAAACAAGCAACAATTCGAATGTAACCAATAATGCAAAGAGAACCAAATAAGAGAAATGTCCAACAAGTTAAATAGATACAACCACAAAAGCACAATGCTATGAATCCATACCACAAGGGAGAAAAAAAATACACAACTCCATTCGCATGCAACCCGATCCAAACATATCAATTCGCATGGGGGTACCCATCGTGTTATAATGCTCATACTCACTAAATACATGTGTATCAGTAACAAGCATGTAAAGTGCATAAACCTAACCATGAGGAGACGAATAGAATAATGCGCTATAGAAAAAGGCAAGCACACTACAATGCAATAAACAATCAACATCTTAAGATCCATCTCACTCCTATATCGCGACAAGACCTAAACAAGGACACAATATGCGTGTGAATAATCGAGTCATCTCACAACCTATCATGGCATAAGAGAGTAACACATGAAATACATCACAATGCGAATAAGATCAACTCCACCCGATGACATACTATAGCAAAATGATGTGCTGAGTACGCAAACCCAATCCAGTGTAGAATACACATTCTCATCAGGCTTACCAATGGGCCTCCAAATCGATCCCGACCATTCTAAAATAGGTAAATAGCTTTCCAAAAGTCTACAGTGACCCTATCCATGACACATACAATCACTGGTTTAACCCTTAACACACTTTCACTGTCCGCAACCAAAACAATAGTCTGCCTCTGAGAACATCCAGTCTCTAAACCTCAAGAATACCGGAATATCTATACTTGATCTCTCACTCTCCTTCTTAATTGACTGACACATCGCGCATACACAATCACCTCATGGGAAACACTCTCATAATTCTCCTTCATCAGTAGCAAAACTAAACATCAATGGTTACCAACCACACGATCTCTGTAGTACTAGCCAAACATTCACAAATCAAAACACAATGCGCCTTTCACAAATGCACACACTTCTTAGGCGATACAAGATAATTCTAGCATACTCTTTAAACATCTGAAATCTTTCATGCTACCTAGAACTCATGACCTTTCTTTCAACACTAATCCGTAACCTTGTCCACTATCTTGATCTCTCATGGTCCATCGCCTCTATTATACTACAATACGAAAATACGAGAATCTCATCATCAACTATGAATTACAAGTAGGATAAACACTCCATCAACCAGAAATCTTCCACATAACTCAATCCAGGAGAACATCACAATATACAACAAACGCTTTACACCTGTAGAGGATATCAACCTTCAAGTCATGGTCGAAAACATCGTAAACTCTTCGAAACCCATCTGCATATAACCAAGACATTAGAATTGAATCTCTCTAAATCAACCAAGTCTCACAGGCCGCCGAGACCAAGAGTCTAAATGAAAAAGCAGCTGAAATATCGATCATGCCATAGAAATCGATAAATGCTCTCACCATGTTGTCCCAAGTGACCATTATTTGACCCATCTTCTTCAAATTACTCTAGATTACTTTAATGATGGTATAGAAGTGCTCCAAGTTCTCATCAAAATTCTATGTTGATCATAATTTCAAAAGCAAACAAAGCATCTAGTAAATTATGAAGCATTCCATCTTGAAACTCAAACCCACTGGCACAGACTTCGGAAGTCAACTATTCTGGTCTAGTGCCCCATTGCATAACTGAACATACCAAACCATCTGTGCCCCATTGCATATCATCCCATTCAGGAGAAGTAACCTTGCCCATAAACAACCGAGTGAATATCTTCCCATTCCACACTATGACCACAATGAATGTTTTAACCCAAGTTATTCAGCAATCCTCATGTATCATTCAGGTGTAGCACATCACATATCTGTGCCACTCCACTCAAGTCACAATGAACCCGCAATTGTACATCAACCCAAAATCTGTAATAACACAAGCCCGCTTGACCCAATCATTGGCGGTAACCTCTCCCACTTGGATTAAATCCATTTTCACATCATCTGGGAACACCCAATAACCTCATAAGAAAAAACATACAACCTCGAGCCTTATCATGAAAGATAATCTACCTGATAAACCTCAACGCAACATCTAACTACAACCTCACCATGATTGAAAACTTTACATGATCAAGTGCTGCTCTCAAGTATACATTTGTCAACCAGGTGCAAGAATCTGTTCTATCCCACTAGTAATCTACTGAAGATCCGTCAATACATCTACACCTTAAGACTTCACCATACTCTGATACAATAATCAAATGCCCATATCCCGTGGCATAACAAGCTAACTCTTCTCATCATAGGTGAGCTCTCCAAGCACGATCCTTAGACGCATAGCACTTATCACACAGCTGCCTCGCCGCTCTTCCGCATGTCACCACAAGCCGTCAGTGCCCAAAAAATAACACGCTCCTTAACAACGCATACGATCGGATAGAGAGGAACGAAAGATTAGACTTCAAGCTGAATCAAGGCCACACAATAAGGCTAAGAAATAAGGGACGTTTCCTAAATGCCCTGTAGCCTCTTGAAGATAAGTATAGACGTCATCATACCGATCCGCAAGACTCTACTAGTCACTTGCTCATGACTCGTCGAACCTATGAACCTAGAGCTCTAATACCAACTTGTCGCGATCCAAATTTTTACGAAGTCGTGATGGCACGTAACCTAAACCCGCTAGGTAAACCAAATAACATAACCAATATTCTAAACTGAAGATCATAAATAAATACATAGGTAAGAGTACAAGTATAGGTACATCTATCACAAGATCCGGTAGCACAGGTCAAGAGCAACCAAGATTTAGAATTTTACAGCGTTGACAAGAAGAAGTAAAATATATATTTGAAAAAACATAAACGTAATTACAACTCTAAGCTTTCATGAACAAGATGACAACTAACGGCTGGAAAGCTAAAGTCTTAATTGCTCATCCTCGAACTCTGTAGTAGCATAGTTTAAAAATATGCATGCAAGATGCAGAAGTGTAGTATGAGTACAACCGACCACATATACTTAATAAGTATCTTGAATAACCTTGGTGAAGTAGTGGTGAGGTCTTTATGTCAAAAGATACTCACAAATATAGCATGTGCAGTTCATAAGCAAGAGAAACAATAAGGGAATAGACAAGTAATAGTGAATGGATCAAATAAGAAAAAAAACGCGCATGTTTCACAAATATAACAATCAAACCATTCTCAATAAATCATGTCCGTAAGGAAGAAATGATATCCATAAAGCAACATAAGACATATCCACAAATCCGTATAATAAAAGGAATATGTACAAGATATCAAATCAAATAGCACGGCAACCCCCTTCGTGAATTTATCTCATCTTCACCAAGCATATGTATGCATGTCAAATCAAATAACACGTCAACACTCTTCATGCATTTATCTCATCATCACCAACATATACATAACAGTACCAAACCAGGTAAAAGACATATAACTAACATAAACAATAAGGGTAGAAGGCATAGACGTAAGAACAATAACCAAGGTGTAAGACGTAGATGTAACAACAACAAGTAATAAAAGGCATGTAAATGATAGTAACAAACAAGGTAGAGGCATGTAAGATGATAATAACAAAAAGGTATAGGGTACGTAAATAACATGATCAAAGACATTTAGATAACAGTAACAACAAAGATAGAAGGCATAAATGTAACAACAATGAGCAAGATTGAAAGCATAGGTACAACAGTAACAACCCATGTAAAAGGCATAAATGTATATTTGTTGGGAAGGATAACACAATGTAATTCATGTCTCTCATCCTCGTCTGCACAGAAATACACTTCGTGCCATGAACTCTCATCCTCACTTGCACAAAAATACCCTTTGTGCTAATATCATATCACTATTCCTTACCAAGCACGGAAACACTATTCGTGCAATAATAATAATGTCATGAAGCACGGAAACACCCTTCGTGCATAATAATAATGTCAAGAAGGAGGGAAATACCCTTCGTGTATAAATCAGTCTTTCTCATAAGCACGAAAACATCCTTCGTGCAATACACTCTTCCTGACCAAGCATATATAAAATAGTACTAAGCAAGGTGGGAAACATAGATAATATCAAGAAGAGTGATTAAGCATAATACTCCATGTGAGAGATAATCATAACTTTTGCAGCAATAGGAAATCCAACAATTCAAGAACCATAATGTTCAAGTCTCTAAACAAAACTTAAGCATGATCTTTAGCATGAATATGGAAACTCAAGTATCACAAGAATAATAGATATAGATATGTGTTCATGATATAAAGTATGACCTCAACTAAATCGAGTAAGTTGAAAATCTTAAGAATAGTATGTGACATTTAATTAGAATATCATACTCTAAGATATGATCTTTAGCGTGGATATTTGTGCGCATGTTATCATATGCATCAAGTGAAGCATAAGTCAAGAAGAACACACAATTCAATAGGGCATCAAGTAACCTAGAATATACCCCGAGCTTGAATACCCATGGCACATGCATATACACTCTTCACCTCACATATACATCACCCCTTGTCACGAACCCAATTACCCACCTTAGGATGTCCTGATGGCACCTAGTCTCTATGACTAGGTAAGCCTAACATTCAAAGAAAGCTTAACATGATTGAAAACTAAGATAATAAGATATATCGATAAAACGCATAGTAACTCAAAACAGAATATCTGTAACGTAGTTCCCAATATCGGTGGAACTGAGTCATAATCCGTACAGATTGTACTAAAAATCCCTAGTATAACACTGTCTAAACAAAGAGTAAACAATAGTAAAAATAAGGGTAGAAGGTGACTCCGAGGCCTGCGAGCGCCAAGCAGGTATACCTTAAAGTCTCCGAAATGTATGGTCAAATCACTAATACCTAGCCTGAGCTGAAGTACCTGGATCTGCACAAAAATGTGCAGAAGCATAGTATGAGTATACCACAACATTACCCAATAAGTATCAAGCCTAACCTCGGTAGAGTAGTGACGAGGCTAGGTCGAGACACCTACTAGGATAGGAAAAACCGAACAAAATATTGTATAGTCAAATAATGGAAGACGAGGAAATAAATGAGAATAAAGTAGTTGAATAGTGTAATCTAACAACGAAATTTAAAGCGATAAAGGCAAAAAGGAGTGAACACATGATAAGAACATCAAGAAATCAATACAGACAAATACAAGAAAGGCAAATAAAGAGGTAACAAAACTGTTCAACCAACAAGCCTCTTTAACAAATGCACAACAAGAATCACAACCAAGGCACCGCCTCATATCCATATATTAAAATTAAAAATCACAACCTTTCCTTATACCGTCGCATGAGCCTTACATTTAGATATTTTCTTTTGAAAACATGTTTCCCGAAATAGCTACATGCACATTAGCCCCCTTTTGTCGCCACGTGGCTTCAAGTAATTCCCTTATTAGCAACACACACATAAATTCCACCTTATGCCGCCGCATGCACATTAATCCCTATCCTTATACCGCCGCATGTGCATCAATATAACAACAATAACAACTCGCACAACAAGTGCCCATATGCCACAACTTGCCAAAATCAACAATACCAAAGTTACCACAACATATAGCCCAAGGCTCAACCTCAATGTGAACAAGAATCTCAATAATAACAAAATGAATGAGAATTACATATCTCAATAATCAACAACTTCAACCTCAATGGGATAATAGCTTTCATAACTTCAACTTCAAATGAGAATAACTGCACAATTAAAAGGCACATGACAATAAAAGAGATAATAATGTCAAGTAAGGCATATAAAAGCATTTTTGACAATAAAAGATAGAGCATGTGATAACAACATCGAGTAAAGCATATAAGAGCAATTTAACAATGGAAGATATAAAATGATATTACAATTTCTAATTAATTGCATGAAAGAGTCTAAGAGTCTAATCCGGTCAAAATACCACACATAAGCCCGTGTACACACTTGTCACGTAGTACACATCTTTCACATAATTCAAATAACACAAATAAACCAAAGTCATAAGGGGTAGTTTCCCCCCCACAAAGTTAGACACGATACTTACCTCAAACAAGCCAAATCAATTCCCTATTTAGACTTTCCCACGAAAATCCAACTTCGGACGGCTCAAATTTAGCCAAAGTAACTTAATACCATAAATACAAACCATAGGAAGCAATTTCGGATAATAAAGTTTTAATCTTTAAGTAACCTCAAAATGTCAACCACGGGCTCGCACTTCGGAACCTGACCAAACTAACAAAATCCGAACACCCATTCCGGTACGAGTCCAACCATACAAAAATTATCCAATTCCAACCTCAAATCGACCTTCAAATCCTCAATTTATAATTTCGGAAAGTTATCGCAAAATTCCTCAATTTCTCCAATTCAAACCACTAATTAAATGATAAAAACAATGGTGGAATCATTATTAATGAACAAATACGAGTCAAAAATACTTACCCCGACCAAAACCGTAATACTCCCCTCCAAAATCGCCCAAAACCGAGCTCTACAACTCAAAATATGTTAAAATGAACCAAACCCTCAAAATTGAGTACTATACAATCTGCCCAGCTATTACTCTTCACGATCACGAAAAAACCTTCTCGATCGTGAAGAACAAATTCCACCAACTCACTAAACCTCTTACGCGAGCATGAGAGTACAAATGCGAATGCGATGACTAGAAATCCCTAGGCGATCATGGACTAGTCCATGCGAACGCTTTGTACAACACCTGCCATCACACAACCTCACCTTCCTTTGACGCGAACACGGTCCCCTACACGCGTTCGCGATGCACAAACACCCCAACCTCTCGCTAATGCGTCCTAATTTTTGCAGGCGCGACGCGGGCGCAAAGAGAAAAATCCCACCTGCCAGCAAAGACTCTACATGATCGCGACCCATTCTTTGCGATCGCGAAGAAGGAAACCAGAAGCACAGAAACCAGCAGTTCCAACACATGAAAGAATGGCCTGAACTCAATCCGAAACCCACATGGGGCCCCAGGGACCACATCCGAACATACCATCAAGTCCCAAAACACAAAAAGAACCTACTCGAGGCTTATAATCATACCAAACAACATCAAAATAACGAATCACACCCCAATTCAAGCCTAATGAACTAATGAACATTGAACTTCTAAAACTAATGCATAAACATATCAAACCAACTTCGAATGAGCTCAAATTTTGCATTCAAGTCCGAAATGACATAACAGACCTATACCAACTCCCGAAATCACAATCTAGATCCGATATCAATAAGGTCAATCCCTAGTCAAACCGATCATCCTTCCAAACCTTCAACTTTCCAACTTTCGCCAAAAAGCACCAAATCAACCTACGAACCTCCAAATCAACATACAGACATACGTCAAAGTCCAAAATCACCATACAAAGCTATTGAAACCATCAAAACTCCATTCCGGAGTCATCTACACAAAAGTCAAACTCCGGTCAACTATTCCAACTTAAGCTTTCAACCTTGTGACTAAGTGTCGTAATTCACTCTGAATCTCACTCGCTACCAAACCAACTACCCTGGAAGGTCACATAACCACAATTGAACATGGAGGAAGAAGTAAATAGGGGAACGAGGGTAAAATACTCAAAAGGACCGGCCGAGTCGTTACATGCTCCCCTTCTTAAAATAAACGTTCATCCTCGAATGAGTATAGAGACATACCTGAAGTGCTGAAAAGGTGAGGATAACGGCTACGCATCAGTCTCCCAAGTTGCCTCCTCGACTGGTTGACCCCTCCATTGAACCTTCACTGAAGCAATGTTCTTTGACCTCAACTTTCGAACCTACCTGTCCAAGGTGGCCACCAGCTCCTCAACATAAGCCAAATCCTTGTCCAATTAGACTGAGCTAAAATCTAACACATGGGAGAAATCACCATAATACTTTCGGAGCATGGAAACATGGAACACCGGATGAACTGTCGATAAGCTGGGTGGCAATGCAAGCTTGTAGGCCACCTCTCCCACTCCCTCATGGATCTCAAAAGGACCAATATACCTATGGCTCAACTTGCCCTTCTTCCCGAATCCCATCACACCCTTTATAGTTGAAAGCCATAGAAAAACTCTCTCTCCCACCATAAATGCCATATAAATAACCTTCCGATCTGCATAACTCTTCTGTCTAGACTGTGCTGTACGAAGCCGATCCTGAATCAAATTGACCTTCTCCAAGGCATCCCAAATAAGATCAGTGCCCAACAACCTACCTCCCCTGACTCAAACCAACCAACTGGAGAATGACACCGCCTCCCATATAAGGCCTCAAAAGGAGCCATCTGAATATTCGATTGGTAGTTGTTGTAGGAAAACTCTGCAAGCAGCAAGAACTGATCCCATGAACCCTCAAAATCCATAACACATGCACATAGCATATCATCTAAGATCTGACTGGTGCGCTCGGACTGCCCGTCCGTCTTGGGGTGAAATGTTGTACTCAACTTAACCTGTGTGCCTAAATCACATTGTATAACCCTCTAGAAATGCAATGTGAACTGCGTGCCTCGATCGGAGATAATGAAGGCGAAAAATCTCACGGATATAGATCTAAGCCAGCTGCTTTGAAGAATAGGTAGTCACCACAAGAATGAAATGTGCCGACTTGGTCAAGCAATCTACAATAACCCACACTGCGTCAAATTTCTTCAAAGTCCGTGGAAGCCCAACAAAGAAATCCTTGGTAACACGCTCCTATTTCCACTCGAGAATCTCAAGTCTCTGAAGCAAATCACCCGACCTCTGATGCTCGCACTTCACCTGCTGTCAATTCAAGCACCCAACCACATACTCTGCTATATCTTTTTTCATTCTCCTCCACCAATAGTACTACCTCAAATCCTGATACATCTTAGTGACACCTGGATGAATGCAGTACCACGAACTATGGGACTCCTCAAGAATATATTCACGCAACCCGTCCACATTGGGCACACATATCCAGCCCTACATCTGTAACACCCCGTCATCTCCAATAGATACCTCCTTGGAATCACCGTGCTGCACTATGTCCTTGAGGGCAACCAAATAGGGATCGTCATATTGACGCTCTTTGATGTGCTCTTACAAAGAAGATCGTGAAACCAAACAAGCTAGAACCCAACTAGGCTCCGAAATATCCAATCTCACAAACTAATTGGTCAATGCTTGAACATCCAATGCTAATGGTCTCTCATCAACGGGAATATATGCAAGGCTGTCCATACTCTCTGCCTTCCTATTCAAGGCATCAGCCACCACATAGGACTTCCGGGGATGACACAAAATAGTGATATCATAGTCTTTCAACAATTCTAACCACCTACGCTGCCTCAAGTTCAAGGCCTTTTTCTTAAACAAGTGATGTAGACTCCGATTATTTGTGAATACCTCGCAAGACACTCCATAGATATAATGCCTCCAAATCTTCAATATGTGAACTAATGTTGCCAAATCTAGATCATGAATGTTGTAGTTCTTCTCATGGGGCTTTAACTGGCGCAAATCGTAAGCAATCACCCTACCCTCCTGCATCAAGATACACCCAATACCAATCCGTGATGCATCATAATAAACCATATATGAACCTGATGCTGAGGGGAAAACTAGAATTGGAGTTGTAGTCAAGGCAGTCTTGTGCTTCTAAAAGATCTCCTCACACTTGTCTGGCCACCTGAGTAGAGCACCCTTCAAGGTCAATCTGGTCAAAGGTGTAGTAATAGACGAGAAACCCTTTGTGAAATGACGATAATATCTGGCCAAACCAAGGAAACTCCAAATCTCAATAGCTGAAGATGGTCTGGGCCAACTCTAAACTGCCTCAATCTTCTTCGGATCTACCTTGATCCCCTCACGCGACACCACATGACCCAAAAATGCAACCAAATCAATCTAGAATTCACACTTTGAGAACTTCTTCTCCCTCAAGGTTTGGAACACGATCCTCAAATGGTGATCATGATCTTTCCGGCTGCGGGAATACACCAAGACTTCATCAGTGAATAAGATGACAAAAGAGTCGAGATATGGCTGGAATACACTGTTCATCAGGTGCATAAATGTTGTTGGGGCATTGGTAATGCCAGGAATATTCAGATCTCGAATCTTCAATTAATGATACCCTGACCTTAAATCAATCTACAGGAATACTATGTCACCCTGAAGATAGTCAAATAAGTCATTAATGCGTGATAACGGGTACTTGTTCTTGACTGTGACGTTGTTCAACTACCTATAATCAATACACATTTGCATAGAGCCATCTTTCTTCTTCACGAACAAAACTAGAGTGCCCCAAGGTGAGACACTCGGCCAGATGAAACTCTTATCAAGCAAATCCTAAAGCTGCTCTTTCAATTCCTTCAACTCGATAGGTGCCATACCATATGGTGGAATATAAATGGGCTAAGTGCCCGACACCAAGTCAATACCAAAATTAATATCTCTATTGGGTGGCATGCCCGGTAGGTCTGCTGGGAACACATTTGAGAAATCTCTCACTACCAGAACTTACTCAACCGTAGGAGTATCAACACTTATATCTCTCACGAAGGCTAGGTACACATAACACCCCTTCTCAACCATTCGTTGTTCCTTTAGAAAGGAAACACCCTGCTAGGAATATAATCCAATGTACCCCTCCACTCCAACCACAACAAACCTGGCATAGCTAGTGTCACTGTCTTGGCGTGACAATCCAAAATAGCATGATAGGGTGACAACCAGCCGATGCCCAACATCACATCAAAGTCTACCATACTGAGTAATAATAGATCAATTCTGGTCTCAAAACCACCAATAACAACTATACATGACCGATAAACACAGTCCAAAATAATAAAATCTCCCACGGGCATGGACACATATACAAGAGAACTCAAAGAATCACGAGGTATATTCAAATATGGGGCAAAATAAGATGACACATATGGGTAAGTGGAGCCCGGATGAAATAAAACTGAGGTATCCTTGTGACAGACTGGAACAATACCTGTGATGACTGCATTTGAAGTGGTAGTCTCCGTCCTACCCGGAAAATCATAGAAATGAGCCTGGCCACCCCCTCTAGGACAACCTCTACCTGCCTGACCTCCACCCCTAACTGGTGGTGGAGGTGGGGCAGCAACTAGAGCAGAAACCATGGCTTGTGGACCCTATGGAATCCGTTGAGCCTATGAAGTCTGTGGAGGTGCACCTTTCCTAATTCTAGGACAGTCCCTCACCATGTGCCTGGTATCGCCACAGTCAAAACAAGCTCTCGGTTGGCATGGCTGCTGAAACTGACCCTGGCTTGGTCGGCTGGACTGCCTGCTAAAAGCACTCCGTGTGGGAGGTGCACTAGAAAGTGGTTGTGTATAGTGGGCAATCTGAGGCCTAGAAATAGTCGAAGCACTTCTAGTAGGTGGAAGTGCTGAATGAACTGGCCAATTCACATACCCCTACCATGATGGGCTGTAGCTGTAGTGTGGCCACCACTACATCCTCCAGTATCTCGAGGGCTCTTAGCCTCCCTGTCATCTCTCTCTCGGCTCCACATACCCTCCAACCTCTGTGCGATCTCTACCACTTACTGATACAAAGTGTCTTTCTCCAACTCTCAAGCCATGCTGAATCTAATACCATAGGTTAGCCCTTCGATGAATCGATAGACTTGCTGTCTAACTGTAGAAATCGAGGTAGGTGTATAACGGGACAACTCACTGAATCTGATAGCATACTCTAACACTGTCATAGTCCCTTGACGTAGCTACTTAAACTCTACGCGCCATGCATCCCAAAGGGTCTGGGGAACAAATTCTCTTAAAAATATCTCTGAAAACTAATCCCAAGTGAGTGGGGCTGCATCAACTGGCCTACCCTCCTCGTAAGCCTGCCACCACTGATATACTGCTCTTCACAGCTGAAATATTGCAAAAGCAACTTTGCTCACCTCCACAATACCCATGGTGCAAAGAATACAGTGGCATTTCTCTAGAAAGCCCTGCACATCCTCGGTAGTTATGCCGCTAAAGGTAGGAGGATCATACTTCTTGAACATCTCAAGTCTCCTCCTAATATGCCGCTGGCCTGACCTCAGGCTGAACCGGAACAATAGGCTGCGCTGGCATAACTCCTGGGACCTGATCAACATGGACACATTGCTCTGGAGTGTGGGATATGGGAGTCTGAGCTCCCCCCCAGCATGAGATGTAGCTGGTGCAAGGGGAATCAATCCCGCCAGAGCTAGAGTACTGAACATGCTCAAAAACTGTGCTAGGGTCTCTTGAAGTCCAGGAGCAACAAAAGGCGTCTCGGGTGTCTGTCCCCCAATCAGAGCTACTGGTGGCTCCTCAGTCGCTATCCGGGTAGGTGCTCTGGCTAAACCATGTGCTCCTCCTCGGCCTCTACCCCAGCCCCAACTTCTCGCGGCTCGAGCAGCGGGCGTGAGTGTCTGATCACTGGATCTAGAAATGCGTGTCCTCACCCTCTATGAGAGAATAGAAACACAAAACTCAGATTTCAAAATCAACAAATTTGCACGATAAGGAATCAAAGGAGTGGAATTTTCCTAACAGTTCTGTAGCCTCTTGAAGATTAGTACAGACGTCTCTGTACCGATCCGCAAGTCTCTACTAAACGTTCTTATGACTCGTAGCACCTATGAATCTAGAGCTCTGATACCAACTTGTCACGAATCTAATTTCTCACCTTAGGATGTCATGATGGCACCTAGTCTACAACTAGGTAATCCTAACATTCACAGATAGCTTAACAGAATTGACAACTAAGATAATAAGATAATATCGATAAAACTCATAGTAACTCAAAACATAACATCTGTAATGTAGTTCCCAAAATCGATGGAACTTAGTCATAAGCTCTATAGATTATACTAAAAATCCCTAGTACAACATAGTCTAAACAAAGAGTAAACAATAGTAAAAATAAGGGTAGAAGGTGACTCCGAGGCCTGCGAGTGCCAAGCAGTTATACCTTGAAGTCTCCGAAAT
The DNA here is from genome assembly GCF_000390325.3 of Nicotiana tomentosiformis. NCBI lineage: Eukaryota > Viridiplantae > Streptophyta > Magnoliopsida > Solanales > Solanaceae > Nicotiana > Nicotiana tomentosiformis. The sequence goes on from NC_090822.1 coordinate 45,024,945, forward strand.
GTATGGTCATATCACTAATGCCTAGCGTGAGCTGAAGTACCTAGATCTGTACAAAAATGTGTAGAAGCATAGTATGAGTACACCACAATAGTACCCAATAAGTATCAAGCCTAACCCCAGTAGAGTAGTGACGAGGCTAGGTTGAGACACCTACTAGGATAGGAGAAACTGAACAAAATATAGTATAGTCAAATAATGGAAGACGAGGAAATAAATGACAATAAAGCAGTTCAATAGTGTAAACTAACAATGGAATTTAAATCGATAAAGGCTACAAGGAGTGAACACATGATAAGAACATCAATAAATCAATACAGACAAATACAAGTAAGGCAAATGAAGAGGTAACAAAATTGTTCAACAAACAAGCCTCTTTAACATAAAGTGCACAACAAGAATCACAACTGAGGTACCACCTCATATCCACATTACATTTGGATACTTTTTTGAAAATATTTTTTCCGAAATAGCTATACGCACTTTAGCTCCCTTATGTCGCCACGTGACTTCAAGTAATTCCCTTACTAGCAACATGCACATAAATCCTACCTTATGCTGCCGCATGCACATCAATATCATAACACAACAATAACTCACACCAAAAGTGCCCATACTCCACAACTTGCCAAAATAAACAATACCAATATTACCTCAACATATAGCCCAAGGCTCAACCTCAATATGAAAAAGAATCTCAATAATAAAAAAATGAATGAGAATTACTCAACAAGGGGAGATATCTCAATAATCAATAACTTCAATCTCAATGGGATAATAGCTTTCATAACTTCAACTTCAAATGAGAAGAACTAAACAATTAAATGGCACATGACAATAAAAAAGATAATAACGTCAAGTAAGGCATATAAAAGCACGGTTGACAATAAAAGCTAGAGCATGTGATAACAACATCGAGTAAAACATGTAAGAGCAATTTAACAATGGAAAATATAACATGATATTGTAATTTCTAATTAAATGCATGAAAGAATCTATGAGTCTAATCCGATCAAAATACCATACGTATGCCCGTGTACACACTCGTCACCTCATGTACACGTCTTTTACATAATTCAAATAACACAAATCAACCCAAGTCCTAAGGGATAGTTTTCCCACAAAACGCTAGGCAAGATACTTACCTCAAACAAGTCAAATCAATCCTCTAATAAGCCTTTTCCACAAAAATCCAACTTCGGACGGCTCGAATCTGGCCAATATAACTTAATACCATAAATACAAACAATATGATGCAATTCCGGATAATAAAGTTTTAATCTTTAAGTCAACTCAAAATGTCAACCACGGGCTCGCACTTCAAAACTCGACAAAACTTATAAAATCCGAACACCGATTACGATACGAGTCCAACCATACCAAAATTATCCAATTCCAACCTCAAACCGACCTTCAAATCCTCTATTTATGGTTTAGGAAAGTTTTCACAAAATTCCTCGATTTCTCCAACTCAAACCACTAATTAAATGATAAAAATAAATATGGAATCATGATTAATGAACAAAACCGAGTCTAAAACACTTATGCCGATCCAAACCGTGAACATCCCCTCCAAAATCGCCCAAAACCGAGCTCTACAACTCAAAATATGTTTAAATGAACCAAAACCTCGAAATAGAGTACTATATAATCTACCTAGTATTTACTCTTCGCGATCACGGAAAAGCCTTCGCGATCGCAAAGAACAAATTCCACCAGCTCACTAAAAGCCTTTTAGAGTACATATGCAAATGTGATGACCAGGCATCCCAGGCTTCGCGATCGCGGACCAGCCCATGCGAACACGCTGAATAACGCGTGCCACCATACAACCTCACCTTCCTTCTACGCGAATGCGGTGCTCCACTCATGTTCGCAATGAACAAACACCCCAACCCCTCGCGAGCGCATCGTAATATTCGCGAATGCGAAGAGAAAACTCCCACTTGCAAGTGAAGAATCTACGTGATAGCGAACCATTCTTTGCGATCGCGAAGAAAGAAACTAGAAGCACAGAAACCAGCAGTTCCAACACATGAAGGAATGGCCCATACTCAATCTGAAACCCACCCGGGGCCCTCGGGACCCCGTCCGAACATACCATCAAGTCCCGAAACAAAACATGAACCTACTCAAGGACTTAAATCACACCAAATAACATCAAAACTACGAATCGCACCCCAATTCAAACCTAATGAACTAATGAACATTCAACTTCTAAAACTAATGCCGAAACATATCAAACCAACTTCGAATGAGCTCAAATTTTGCATGCAAGTCCCAAATGACACAATGGACCTATACCAACTCCTAAAATCACAATCAAGACCCGATATCAATAAAGTCATCCCTCAGTCAAACCTATCAACATTCGTAATCTTTAACTTTCCAACTTTCTCCAAAAAGCACCAAATCAACCTATAGACCTCCAAATCAACTTCCGGACATATGCCTAAGTCCAAAATCACTATACAAAGCTATCGGAACCATCAAAACTCCATTCCAGAGTCGTCTATCCAAAAGTCAAACTCTGATCAAGTCTTCCAACTTAAGCTTTCACCCTTGGGACTAAGTGTCCCAATTCACTCTGAAACTTACTCGAAACCAAACCAACTAACCAACTACCCCGGCAGGTCACATAACCATAATTGAATCTAGAGGAGTCAATAACTAGGGGAACGGGGCTAAAATACTCAAAATAACTTGCTGGGTTATTACACCCCTGCATATAGCAAACTATATCAATTATTAGGAAAAATTCACTCAAACCAAAGCTAGGCAAGACACTTACCTTATCCGGCTATTCTTCAAAATTAAATCGCATCAAAACCATGCTCTAGCCGTCCAATCATGCAATTTCGAGCCAAACATCATCCAAGTAAATCAAGATATGCTATAGGAAGCTATCGCAATCACTAAAGCTTCGATATTTGATAATTTTCAAAAAAGTAAACAAAAGTCAACCCGGGCTCGCGTGCCCAAAATCTGAAACTAATACCAAATATGCGATTACTTTTCAAATTTGAGTACAAATCGATGTTCAAATTTGAGTATTTTTGCCTTGTTTCTCCTATTTGATACTTTACATATATGTATTTGTGGTTATGTGACTTGTCATGGTGATTGGTTTAGTTTCAAGGAGGCGTTGGAGTGAATTGGGACACTTAGTCCCAAGATTGTAAGCTTAAGTTGTAAGAGTTAACCAGAGTTTGAATTTTATGTAGATGACTCCGGAATAGAGTTTTGATGGTTCCAATAGCTTTGTATGATGCATTTTTACTTAGGCGTATGTCTGTATTTTGATTTGGAGGTCCCTAGGTTGATTTGGTTCTATTTGGCGAAAGTTAGAATGTTGAAGGTTTGGAAGGTTGTTAGGTTTGACTGAGAGTTGATTATGTTGATATCAATTGTTAGGTTTGACTGAGAGTTGATTATGTTGATATCATGTCCAAATTTTAATTTCGAGAGTTAGTATAGGTACATTGTGTCATTTGAGACTTGCATGCAAAATTTTAGGTTATTCTAAGTTGATTTGATATGGTTCGGCGCGAGAATCAGAAGTTCATTAGTTTCCTTAGGCGTGAATTGAGGTGTGATTCATGGTTTTGATGTTGTTTGGTGTGATTTGAGGCCTCGAGTAGGTCCGTGTTATGTTTTGGGATTGGTTGGTATGATTGAACAAAGTTTTGGGGGCCCCGAGGGTGTTTCAGATTGAGTTCGGGCCATTTTTGGACTTAGTTGTATTGTTGAAAATTTAGTAGTTCTAGTGTTTTCGCATATTCGGGGGGCTTGGCTGTAGATGCGGAGCTGCAAGTGCTTCCTTTTGAGCAAAAATGCGAAGTAGGAGACTTACAGATGAATTCCATAGATGTGGCACTTGAGCGCAGGTGCGCAATCGTAGGAGCTCACAGAAGCGGACTCGCAAATGCTAGTGTTAGGTATGCAGAAGCGGATGGTTGGTAAATTAATGGATTGCATCTGTGATGGTATTTCTACAGATGTGGTACCGCAGGTGCGACTCTATTAACCACATATGCGGTTTAGCTGGCATACTTTATATTTTGAAGGGTTTAGTTATTTTTCATTATTTGGAGCTGTAGAGCTCGGTTGGAGATGATTTTGGGAGCAATTTCACTACATTTGAAGAGGTAAGAAGTTTATTTGATTTTGATGATAGATATTGATTACCCATGGATTATTATACCTAATTTATGTGAATTTATGGTGAAATTTGGAGATTTATGACTATGGTTTTGGAGATTGAAAATTGATGAATTGAGTGAAACACATATATTTGGACTCATATCAGAATGAGTGTTCGGAATTTGTGAGTTTGGTCGCGTCCCGGGGTGCGGGCTCGGGGTTGACTTTTTGGACTGACTTTGCATAATTGATTCAAGATCTTATCTTTATCATTTAGAATCATTTCCTTTTATTTTTATTGATGATATTATATTAATTTTGTTATATTCGAGCCGTCTAGAGGTTGATTCACGCGGGACGGGCTTATTAGATGATTGATTTGTCTTGCTTGAGGATAGTGGGTTGCTATAGTGGTAAGTACCCTCCACTTCCAACCAAGAGGTTGTGAGTTCGAGTCACCCCAAGAGCAAGGTGGGGAGTTCTTGGAGGTAGGGAGCCGAGGGTCTATCGGAAACAACCTCTCTACCCCAGGGTAGGGGTAAGGTCTGCGTACACACTACCTTCCCCAGACCCCACTAGTGGGATTATATTGGTTTGTTGTTGTTGAGGATAGTATCTTACCTAAACTTGGTTGAGGCACTAATTGCCTGAGTTATTTGTGATGGCTATGTGCTATGGGTGGAGCACATGTATGGGGTTGAGCCCATGTGCGTGCGCCAGGTTATTTTTCATGCTTGGGGTAGTATTTAGGCTATGACATGCCTTGGATTGCTTGTAAGCTTCATGCTGAGATGGGTCTTATCTTTTTTAAACTTGTTGTGAGCTATTTGGACCATGTTTGAGGTTAAATATAGGTGATTCTTTTTATTGAACCTGATAATTTCTATTTTGTGTTGCATTTTCCCGATTTGAGTTATGATAGCACACTTTGCACATACATGCACCATAACATTTCACTTAAACCAGTCCAGGAGTATGAAATTTGATATTCATTGATCATATACCTGTATTCTTGTATATTTGCTTTCTGTATGACATAGATTGGTTCGGTGGCCTGTGACTACGCCGGGAAAATTATGATATTTAGCCTATTACCACGCCGGGTGGATTGTATTATTGGCACGTGAGTTGTCCGTGAGGATCTGAGATATTCATATTATTGGAACGTGAGTTGTTTGTCCAACACATGAGATGTCCGTGCAACATGTAGAGATGGATCCATCCCCCTAGGGTCACACTCTCATGTTCCTTCTTGATGGTGTACACGCGGTTATTGAGGAAAACCTAATATGTGGTTTGGTACAGATATGGAAATTGCGAGGAAAACCTAATATGTGGTTTGGTTATTGCATTTCATCTATACTTGCATTTCCTTGGTTGTTTTACTAATTTATTTGCTTATCTTCCTTATATGCTGGAATGTTGACTGAGAAGAGTATGTTAAGAAATTATGTGCACCAAGGTGGTTCTTTTTGAGATTTATGACTTGATTTTATTATTTTTCTGAACTCGTTGAATTTATGAAGTGTACAGGTGATTAGCGAGTATCATTAATAATTCTTGCTTCTTCTACTCGCCGATGTTATTTATGATACTTGCTGAGTACATGGGGTCGGTTGTACTCATCCTACACTTTGCACTTAATTGTGCAGATCTAGTTGTTGGACCGAGCCACCATTAGCCGAGGTTCGTTGCTGAGTATCTTGGAGAGACGAGGTAGAGCTGCATATCAACCGTAGTCTTGGCGTCTCTTTTCCTTTATGTACTGTTGTTTTTGATTTAGACAATATTGTTATTTGATATTTTAGACTTTTACTTTTGTTTTAGAGCTCATAACTCGGATTTTACCAGTTCTGAGGGATTTACCATTTATTGATGTTATTATATTATGTTGAAGGCTTTAGACTTGTACTATTTCTATTAGTTCAGTACTTGTATTTTGTTTTTTTCATGTTTGGCTTGCCTAGCAAGTGAGTTAGGCACCATCACGACCAATTGGTAGTTTTGGGTTGTGACAAGTTGGTATCAGAGCCCTAAGTTCATAGGTTCTACGGGTCTTGAGAAAGTTTAGTAGAGTCTTGCGGATTGGTATGGAGACTTCTGTACTTATTTTTGAGAGGCTATCGAACTATTAGGATACTTTATTTTCTTGCATTCATGTCGTGCAGATTTATTAATTCCAAAGTTTGAACCTTTACTCTTCTATTGTCTCATATATGGTGAGGAGACGTTCAGCCGGATTAGGCGGACATGCACCAGTACCACCAGGCAGGGCCACGAGAGGCCGGTGTTGAGTAGGGGTTCGCACTATAGGTAGAGAAGCACCTATGGAGCCACCAGTCACTCCACTCGAGGAGTAGGTTTCAGATACTGGTGAGCCGGTGGGACCAGCTCAGACACCTACGGTACCTATTATTATAACTAGTCTTCAGGAGGCTTTGGCTCAGATTTTGAGTGTGTGCACGACCTTGGCTCGGGCGGGTATAATACTAGTTGTACCAGCTATCTCACAAGCTGGGGGAGGAGCCCAGACTCCCGCCACTAGTACATCAGAGAAGCTAGCTCAACGTTATCAGACACCGGGAGTGTTACCAGTTCAGCAAATTGTTATTGCTTGGGCCGAGGTTTGCCCCCTATGACTGATAAGGAGTAGAAGAGGTTTTATAGGTTTGAGATGCTCGACCCTATGGAGTTCAGCAGAGGAATGTTAGAGGATGCTCAAGGTTTTATGAATCGGTGCCATCGGATTCTTCGCACGACGGGTATTGTGGACATCAACGGAGTTGCTTTTACTACTTTTCAGCTGACAGGGGCAACCTAAAAATGGTGGCAGACCTATGAGTCAGGTAGGCTAGCTAGCACAACACCACTTACATGGCATGAATTCTCAATTCTCTTCTTATAGAAGTTTGTCCCACAGATCCGCAAAGAGGAGTTGCGTAGGGAGTTTGAGTAGCTACGCTAGAGGGATATGACTCTGACCTAGTATGAGATGAGATTTGTAGATTTGGCACGTCATGCACTATGGCTGGTTCCCATTGAGAGGGAGAAGATCAGGAGGTCCATTGATGGCCTCAACTATGGTTTACGTTATAGTTTGGCTCGAGAGGCCGAGACAGATGCTAGGTTTGACCAGGTGGTTGCGATTGCTAGATGATTGGAGCAGGTTTGCAGGCTTGGGCTTGAGGAGTGGGAGGCCAAGAGGCCTTGGGGCTCAGGTGGTTTTAGCAGTGCTTATCCGGAGGCCAGTCACATTATTACAGAGGTCATTTTTGTAGGCCCGCTAAGACGACTCGTCATGTTCCTCATGGTTTATCAGTTAGCCACAATTTGTACAGTGCTCTCCCTGTTCAGTCATCATTCAGTGGCACTGCCAGCACAGTGTTATTACCGTTCCCCATTTGCTCAGGGTTTTACAGGTAGTTATTCAGATTATTAGGGTCAGCAGCTTCGTCATAGGAGGGGTTGTTTTGAGTGTGGAGACTTGAGTCATCTCAAGAGGGATTTCCCTAGACTTATGAGTAGGGTTCCAAAGCAGAGCTTACAACCTATGATTTCAGCACCCGTAGCTACGCTACTCGCATAACCAGCTAGGGGTGGGGCTCAGTCAGTTTGAGGTCACCCTAGAGGGAGAGGCCGGTCAGGTAGTGGTCAAGCCCGTTGTTATGCACTTACCGCTAGGCCAAAGATAGTTGCTTCCAATGCCGTGATTACAAGTATTGTTTTACTATACCACAAGGATGTTTCAGTGTTACTTGACCCTGATTCCACTTATTCATATGTGCATCATACTTTGCTCGTTATTTGGATATGCTTGCTCGTGTATCTATTGGGTGATTCTATTGTGGTAGACCGTGTATATCCGCCTTATGTGGTGACCATTGGGAGTTATGAGACTAGAGCTGATTTTTTCTTGCTCAGCATTATAGATTTTAACGTGATTTTAGGCATGGATTGGTTGTCACCATATCACGCTATTCTTGATTGTCACGCTAAGATCGTGGCATTAGCGATGATGGGGTTACCAAGGGTTGAGTGGAGATGTTCCTTAGATCATGTTCCTAGTAGAGGGATGTATTTTCTGAAGGCTCAACGGATGGTTAAGAAGGGGTGTTTGGCATATTTATCCTTCGTGAAATATGTTGGTGCTAATAGTCCTACCGTCAAGTCAATTCCGGCAATGAGGGAGTTTCTAGATGTATTTCCTATTGACCTGCAGGGTATGCCACCCGATAGAGATATTGATTTTGGTATTGATTTGGTGCCAGGTACTCAACTCATATCTGTTCCAACATATCTCATAACACCAATAGAGTTGAAGAAATTGAAGGAACAATTACAAGATTTGCTTGATAAGGGTTTCATCAGGCCTAGTGTGTCACCTTGGGGTGCATCTGTTCTATTTGTGAAGAAGAAATATGGTTCATTGAGGATGTGCATTGAATACAAGCAGCTGGACAAGGTTACTATTAAGAACAAGCACCCACTACCTCGAATTGATGACTTATTTGATCAGCTTCAGGGTGCTAGGGTATTCTCGAAGATTGATTTGAGATTAGGGTACAATCAGTTGAATATTAGGGCTTCAGACATTTCGAAGACGGCATTGAGGACACCACTATGAGTTTTTGGTGATGTATTTTGGGCTGACCAATGCCACAACAACTTTTATGCACTTGATGAACAATGTATTCAAGCCCTATCTTGATTCCTTCATCATAGTTTTCTTTGATGATATATTGGTGTAATCTCGCAGCATTTAAGAGTGAAGAAGCTATATGCTAAATTCTCCAATTATGAGTTTCTGCTTGATTCGGTGGCATTCTTGGGTCATATAGTATCTAGTGAGGGGATTAAGGTAGATTTGAAGAAGATTGAGGCAGCTCAGAGTTGGCCCAGACCGTCTTCTGCTACTGATATCCAGAGTTTACTTGGGCTGTCTAGGTATTATTGTCGTTTTTTGGAGGGGTTTTTGTCTATAACACTCCCATTTAATAGGTTGACGTAGAAGGGTACCCCATTCAGGTGGTCTGATGAGTGTGAGGAGAGCTTTGAGAAGCTCAAGTCTACCTTTACTACAACTCCAGTTCTGCTTTTGCCTTTGGGATCACGTTCTTATATAGTCTACTGTGATGCTTCATAAATTGGAATTGGAGGTGTGTTGATGCAGGAGTGTATAGTTATTACTTATGCTTCGCGTCAGTTGAAGCCCCAAGAAAATAACTACCCAGTACATGATTTGGAGTTGGCAACATTTGTTCACGCGCTTAAGATTTGGAGGCATTATCTTTATAGCGTGTCTTGTGAGATTTTCACGGATCACAAGAGTCTCCAGCACTTATTCAAGCAAAATGATATGAACTTGAGGCAATGGAGGTGGTTAGAGCTACTAAAGGACTATGTATCACCATTCTTTATCACCTGGAGAAGACCATTTGGTTGCCGATGCTTTTAGCAGGAAGGCTGAGAGCACGGGGAGTATTTCTTATATTCCAGTTGGGGAGAGAGTATTAGCATTGGATGTTCGGGATTTGGCCAATCGGCTCATGAGGCTGGATATTTTGGAGTCCAACAGAGTTCTTGCTTGTGTTATATCACAGTTGTGCTTGTTTGAGCGCATCAATGCGTGCCAGTATGATGATCCCCGCTTGCTTGTCCTAATGGACACGGTGTAGTAGGGTGATGCCAAGGAGGTTACTATTGGTGATGATAAGTCTACAGGGTCGGATCTCTATTTCGAATATGGATGGTTTGCGAGAGTTAATTCTTGAGGAGGTCCATAGTTCCTGGTATTCCATTCATCCGAGCACTACGAAGATGTACCATGATTTAAGGCATCACTATTGGTGGCGGAGGATGAAGAAGGATATTGTCGAGTATGTTGCTTGGTGTTTGAATTTATAGTAGGTGAAGTACGAGCTTTAGAGACTCGGTGGTTTGCTTCAGAGGCTTGATATTCCGGAGTGGAAGGGGGAACGTATCACTATGTATTTTGAAGTTGGACTTCCACGGACCTTGAAGAGATTCGATATAGTGTGGGACATTGTGTACAGACTAACCAAGTCTGCACACTTCATTCCAGTCATGACTACCTATTCTTCAGAGCAGCAGTCTCAGATTTATCTTCGTGCAATTATATGCCTTCATGGTGTGCCCATGTCTATTATCTCGAATTGAGGAACTCAATTCACATTGCATTTTTGGAGAGGAGTGCAGTGTGAGTTGGGCACATAGGTCGAGCTGAGTACGACATTTCGTCCCTAAACGAACGGGCAGTCCAAGCGTACTATTCAGATTTTGAAGGACATGTTACGTGCCTGCATTATTGATTTCGGAGGATCATGTGATCAGTTTCGGAGTACAGCTATCTGCTACACCCTCAACTGCATTATTCATTTTGGCATGATCCAGTAACTACATGAGTTTGATAACGAGACATAAAGAAAAGTTTGTATTCCTAAACCTATGTACATTATCCTAGTCTCATAAGTTACAGTATTCTCCCTTACCGTGACTTTATATTCAATTAAGTATTGTTTTCTTCCAGTCAAGAGAGCTGAGGGTCTAGCCTATGAGTGAGCCTAAAATGGATGAAATACAGAGCCTAGTATGGCCGAGAGCCTATGAGCGAGCCTACTACGGCAGAGCAGTTACACATACTGAGCCTTATAGGTCCGGACATTTAATTTACTTACTATATTGATAGAGTTGAGTGAGTATCAGCAGGTAAGTATATCTCCAGATCATCTTTGACTCCCAGTTACTTTCAGTTATTGTACTATCAGTTCAGTTTCAGCTTTATGTCATTTTATTATCTTACATACTCGGTACATTATTTCTTACTGATGTTCCTTTTCTGGGGACACTGCATTTCATGTGTGCAGTTTCAGATAGACAGACGGGTAGACCTCCTCAGTAGGTGTTGCCCGAGTTCAGCTTGATCGGTAAGCTCCACGTCCTTCGGAGTTGCCGGATCTAGGGTTTGTGTACATATTGTGTATATATGTGTATATGTTATGGGTAGGTCGGGGCCTTGTTCCGATCACAGTACATCCATGAGTAGAGGCTTGTAGACATATCTTGTCAGTTAGTGCAGCATGTTGGACTTGTAGGCTTTCTATGTATATTTTGTTGGTTTCCCAGCTGTAGTAGTTATGACGGCCTTGTTAGCCCAGCTTTATATTGATGTTTAGTCAAAGCTAGTTTTCGTTCTACTTTATATTTTTCTTCGCAAATGGTCTTGCAATGTGGACCCATGTCCAAAGTATGACATTATATGTTCAGAGTCCCTCAGTCGAAAGTTGGTATGCTATGTTAAGTGAGGCACCATGTGCCGGTCTCGCCCCCAGGTTCGGTGCATGACAAACTTGGTATCAGAGCCGTTCTATCCTAGGGAGTCTACAAGTCATGTCTAGTAGGGTCTTGTTTATAGATGTGTTGTGCACCACATTATATAAGTAGGGAACTACATGGCATTTAGGAGTTGGTTACCCTTCTTTCAAATCTAAATCGTGTTGTAAAACTGAGTTTTAGGAAATTTGAGTAAAACTTACGTGTTGGTGTTTGCATACACAAATGACGATGACTTTGAAGACTATGGCTAGTCAGAGGAGAGACATAACAGTGGGTGAGGGGACCAGCAGGGTACCCCCAGAGTATGGGGCCTAATCTGAGGCCCAGGGCGAGACCTCTACTCATCCATTACCGGCTCATCCACCACCTAAGGAGATTTATAGGGATACCGCACATCCAGTTCCCCCTCCACTTCTATCAGATCAGGACTTGAGGAGTGCGATGCATTTGTTGACACAGTTGGTAGCTACCCAGCAACAAGCTAGGGTATCAGCTAGTGCAGGATCTTCTGAGGGGTCTGGGAGTTCAAGGGTGCGAGAGTTTATTGCTTTGACTCCCCCAAAGTTCACGAGGACAGATCAGAGGGAGGACCCGCAGGATTTTATAGATCAGCTTCACAGGATCTTTCGGGTTATGCATGCCATGGAGAAAGAGGCAGCTGAGCTAGCAGCTTTTTGACTCCGAGATATAGCCATCCTTTGGTACGAGGGATGGGAGAGGTCCAGGGGATGTGATGTACCTCCAGCAGTTTGGGAGAATTTTTTAGATGCCTTCCTTGACCAGTACTTACCGCAGGAGATCTGACAGGCTCGAGTCAATCAGTTTCTAGCCCTCAAGCAGGGCAATATGAGTGTCCGAGAGTATAGTCTCCATTTTGACTCATTGTCCAGATATGCACAATCCATAGTTGCTACTATGCGGGACATGATCCACAGGTTTATAGCAGGGTTGGCCCCAGATTTGACCGAGGCATGTGCCATTGTTGCATTGCAGGATAGTATGGATATCTCCCAGATTCAGGCATTCGCCCAGAATATAGAAAAGGGTAGGTGTCTGCAGTAGGGTACATAGAGGATTGAGCAAGGGCAGCATAAGAGGATGAGATTTGCCAAGTCTCAAGAGCAGTATCAGGGTAGTTATAGGCCCCAGTACTTCAGACGGCCACCTAGGCCTCTGCCACCTCAGTTATAGGGTTACAACAATGACCACTATACTCAGTCAGACCAGGTGAGAGCTCACGAGCATCGGGTTTGCAGCGACAGTGAGGTTCAGGGCAGACATAGTCATTTCCGTCGCGGTGTGACATCTGTGGTAGAGGACACTTGGGCCAATGTCGAGCAGGTTCTGATGCTTGTTATATATGTGGGCGTCCGGGGCATATGATGCGCGATTGCCCAAATAGAGATTCTGGGGGTATGGCACAACCAGCAAGTTCAACAACAGGATTATCTGTGTCGGTGCATCCTTCAGGGTGTGAGTCTCAGTCTTCAACTGGTAGAGGTCGAGGCAGAGGTAGAGGTTCCAGTTCAGGTGGTTATCAGAACTGTATCTATGCTTTAGCGGATCGACAGGACTAGGAGTCTTCACCAGACGTTGTGACAGGTATATTGACAATTTGCTCTTATGATGCTTATACCTTGATGGATCCAGGATCTAATTTATCGTATATTACCCCATTTGTCGTGGTCTGTAGTGCCAGACGGAGGAACTGGATGTACTGGGTGCCTCCTAATATCCTCTGGAGGAGACAGAGAGGTATGAGACGGCATCTCACTCTGAGGCTCACTTTGGCCTGCTATGGCTGGAGGCACCTGAATGTTACCCTCTCCTACAGCTGTATCAAGCCGTTTACTAATCGCTTGCTTCCTAGTCGAAGGCATCGCTAAAAGAAAACAAGGTGAATATTAGATATGAACACTTACGACTCAACTCTACGCACGATCTAGATTCAGGAAGAAGGTAACAACCCTAGATGTCACGTAGCCTCCTGATTATAAATGTGGCGCGCTACACATCCATAATCAAAACTCTACTAGACACGGCTCATAGACAACCCCTAGGACAGACTTGCTCTGATACCAAGTTTGTCACGACCCAACTGGAGGGTCATGACTAGCACCCGGGCCATACTTGCCGAGCACCAACGTACATTTTATCTAACCTTCCTTATTATCTTTAAGGGCCGACAAGATCAATATAAATAGTAGACATGGATCATGAACATCCAACAATGAAAGATAATGTCATGAACATACATAACATGGGACGACAAGACTGTCAAGAAACTATATATAAGGTACGAGCTATCATGATGCCATGAAAGACTATACAACAAAAATCAGCCGAAAAGGCATTCTAAACCATACATAAGTCGACACCTGTCTATGAGCCTCTAAAGGAACATAAGTGCTACAACATTGCCGGAACAGGGCCCCGACATACCCATAATGTCTATAACAAAAATGCATACCAAGACCACGGCAAGTCCGGAGAAGGGATCTCGCCAATAACCGCTGAACTGGACAGCCTACTGTGGTGGGGGAGCTACGTCTACCTGTCTATCAGGACCTGCAGCACGACATGCAGCGTCCACAAATAAAAATGACATCAGTACGAATAAAGTACTGAGTATGTGAGGCAAGAAAGCATAAGTAAGAACAGTTATGTAAACAGGGATAGAGAATATACAACCTGTGACATCTGGGTACCTCTGAGGGCTACTGACATGAAATACATGATACATACATATATATATACATAAACTTTTAAAACATACTCCTTTGTGGGCATCACCATCATCATATCGTACCCGGCCATAATAGGCTCGGTAAAACGTACCCGGCCATTATAGGGCTCGGTAGAATCGTACCCGGCCACGTGGAGCTCGGTAAAACCCAACTGATCAGTGGTTGCACAATAGGTGCGGTACCCGGCCGACTATAGCGTGGCTCGGTAGAGTAAAATAGATATATATATATATATGATGCATGCTGGACTCATTGGAATCACATTTTGAACCTTTCGGAGTGACATAAGGTTGGTATCCTTCATACACGTTATTAGGATTAACTCTTCATCAAGAATCTTATAAGAATCAGGAACTACCAACAACATTGATAATATAAGAATAAGAGAAGTAACATCAATATCAATCGTTTCATAAGAAGGGCAACAATGTAAGTACTGCTAGCTTCTAAGAGTAGAGTATCTTTGGGAGCTCGTTCATTACATTATGTACAATCGGAGTCGTGCAAAAGAATGAAGGGGATAGCCTCACATACCTTGTATATACTGCCCAACCTCAAGCTATGCAAATGTCACGACTCCTTAGTCTACAATAAGACAAATGACACTATCATTATCGTTTAAGTGTCGTAACTATTATGTATCGACCACAACTTATTTTACTGTTACACCCTATATTTTCGTACATAAAAATGCATCGTAAGCAAACTAATGTAGGACCAAAAATGAGATAATATTTAAAAGTATAAAAATTAATTTAATCATGTTACCTCTGAGGTTACAAATATTGAAGATCATGAACAACAAGTACAAAGAGGGTTGGACGGTTCAGAAGATAAAGCAATTGAAGAAAATAATGTTTCGTCGAAAGTCGACAAGTTGGGAATGTTATAACATATACCTTTGGGGTGAGACTAGGGTGATTAACATGATAAGGAGATTATGTTATGATTTATATTAGTCGTATGACATCCGTGTGTTATGTTTTGAAGTCAAGAGAGTTTTGGAACAAAAGTCGATGAAAGTCATCACAAGTTACATTCATAAGTTTTACTGAAACTTTGGGTCAAATGTAACAGCGATTTTCTCCCAATATACTTAGAGTTATGGGGTGTTCCACCCATCAAATTAAAGATCTATGAGTCTATTTTCTAACGCATTAAACCGTTTGTCAATACGACATTGGAGTAGAAAGATATGGGCATTTATGCGATACTACACAAGCTGCTAGGTGACAAGTAGGTGTGTCACCTACTTGCTTAAATGAGAGCCCAAAAAAATGGGCCATTTCGGGTCGTCGAAAGAGGCCTTTTAAGGGCCTATTTTCTTCATATATTAGACTTAAAATAGAGCATAATAACCAGACATAAGCTCTGCAATGAATCCTCCCAAAAATTTCCCACAAACCCTAATTGATTTTCTCTCCCTTTCAAGTTCTAATTGGAGGTAAAACCTAGAGTTTGAAGAACCAAGATAGGAGCTGAGTTATCCAACAAATAAGGTGAGTTTAATGCTCTCTTTCATCCAGTGTTTCTTCTGAAAATTCATTGTAAGTCGTTCTATACTTGTAAGAACTCACGGGACGGTGATCGGAAGCCGTGAGTTCGAGTTATTCACTTGTAGCGGACTGTTTTGTGGACTGTTTTGTGTTGCTGTTAGGCTGCGTGTTTTACTACTATTTTGTGGAGTTTTGGAGGAGGAAGGGGGTTTATAAACACCATATAAATGTAGGGTGATTGGCTGGTCATTCGTCATAACATTTCCGGGTCGTTTGACACTACTACGATGGTCGTTTTGTGTATGAAGAGATTGGGGTGTGTTGGGCTGTTTTGTAGTATTTGATGGTGTATATAGGGCTGGAAAATGATGTATATATGTTGTTATTGTTCTGTTCTTGTATTGTTGGTGTTATCTTGAATTTGGAGGAAGTAAGGATTATAGGGGAGATGCTGCCCGTTTTAATACAAAATAAGTTTGTCGTTCGTTGTGTGATAGTTGTACCTTTCGTAACTTAACGATAGTATTATTATCATTCTTGTAGATTAAGGTGCGAAGAGGTGAGTTCAACTTGGTTATTACAAAGATTGTGATAAGGTATGTTAAGGCTAAGCCTTCCTTCATTTTGGCATGATCTCGTAGCTACATGTGTTAGTAATGAGACAAAAAGAGAAGTTCATATTAATGAATTTATTCACACTATTCTAGTCTCATAAGTTACAATATTATTCCTTATCGAGATTCTATATTCAATATAGTATTGTCTTCTTCCAGTCAAGAGAGCAGCAAGCCTATATATATAGTATTACAGCATTTTCATTACCATCGAGCTATAATCGATGGGCAGGCCCCTATTGGGCAACCTTTGATCAGATGGAAAGTTATATACCGAGCCTACTGTGGCCGAGCGCCTATGAGCGAGCCCAGCATGGTCGAGATACATAGCCTAGTATGGCCGAGCGCCTATGAGCGAGCCTACTACGGCAGAGCAGTTATATATACCGAGCCTTATAAGGCCGGATAATTATTTTACTTACTATATTGAAGGAGTTGAGTCAGTATCAACAGGTAAGTATATCTCCAGATCATCTTTGACTCCCAATTACTTTCAGTTATTATATTATCAGTTCAGTTCCAACTTTCAGTTATGTTATCGCCTTATATACTCGGTACATTATTTTGTACTGACGTCCCTTTTCTGGGGACGCTGCATTTCATGCATGCAGGTTCAGATAGACAGACGGGTATACCTCCTCAGTAGGTGTTTCCAGAGTTCAGCCTGATCGGTAAGCTCCACGTCTTTCGGAGTTGCCAGGTCTAGAGTTTTTGTGTACATCTTATGTATATCTGTATATATGTTATGGGTAGGTCGGGGCCCTGTTCCGATCATAGTACATCTATCAGTAGAGGCTTGTAGACATATCCTGTTGGTTAGTGCAGTATGTTGGGTTTGTAGACCTGGTATGTATAATTTGGTGGTTTGTCAGCTGTAGTAGCTATGACGGCCTTTTCAGCCTAGCTTTATATTGATGTTTAGTTAGCACTAGTTTCCATTCAATTTTATATTTTGCTTCGCAAATTGTCTTGCAAGGTGGCCCCAGGGCCAAAGTATGATATTATGTGTTCAGAGTCCCTTATTCTCAATTTGGTACACCAGGTTAGGTGAGGCACCGGGTGCTTGTCTCGCTCCTAGGTTCGGGGCGTGACAAACTTGGTATCAGAGCAGTTCTATCCTAGGGAGTCTACAAGCCGTGTCTAGTAGAGTCTTGTTTATAGATGTGTTGTGCACCACATTATATAAGCAGGGCACTACAGGGCATTTAGGAGTTGGTTACCCTTCTTTGAAATCTAAATCGTGCTACAGAACTGAGTTATAGGAAATTTGAATTAAACTTATGTGTTGGTGTTTGCATGCACAGATGACGGTGACTAGGAAGACTACGGCTAGCCAGAGGAGAGATACAGCAGTAGGTGAGGGGACCAGCAGGGTACCCCCAGTAGATGGGGCCCAGTCTGAGGCTCAAGGTGAGACCCCTACTCAGCCATTACCGGCTCCTCCACCAACTACGGAGATTCCTAGGGAAACCGCACATCCAGTTCCCCCTCCACTTCCATCAGATCAGGACTTGAGGAGTGCGGTGCATTTGTTGACACAGTTGGTAGCTACCCAGCAACAGGCTAGGGCATCAGCTAGTGCAGGAACTTCTGAGGGGTCTGGGAGTTCAAGGGTCCGAGAGTTTATTGCTTTGAGTCCCCCAGAGTTCACGGGGACAGATCAGAGGGAGGACCCGCAGGATTTCATAGATCAGCTTCACAGGATCTTTCGTGTTATGCATGCCACGGAGAAAGAGGCAGTTGAGCTAGCAGCTTTTCGACTCCGAGATATAGCCATCCTTTGGTATGAGGGATGGGAGAGGTCCAGGGGACGTGATGCACCTCCAGCTATTTGGGAGAATTTTTCAGATGCCTTCCTTGACCAGTACTTACCACGGGAGATCCGACAGGCTCGAGTCGATCAGTTTCTAGCCCTTAAGCAGGGTAAATATGAGTGTTCGAGAGTATAGTCTCCATTTTGACTCATTGGCCAGATATGCACCATCCATAGTTGCTACTATGCGGGACAGGATTCACAGGTTTATAGCAGGGTTAGCCCCAGAGTTAACCGAGGCATGTGCCACCGCTGCATTGCAGGATAGTATGGATATCTCCCGGATTCAGGCATTCGCCCAGAATATAGAAAGGGGTAGGCGTCGGCAGCAGGGTACAGAGAGGGCTGAGCAAGGGCAACGTAAGAGGATGAGATTTCCCAGGTCTCAGGAGCAATCTCAGGGTAGTTATAGGACCCAGTACTTCGGACGGCCACCTAGGCCTCCGCCACCTCAGTTACAGGGTTACAGGTATGACCGCTATACTCAGTCAGGACCAGGTGAGAGCTCATGGGCGTCGGGTTTGCAGCGACAGCGAGGATCTGCGCAGACATGGTCATTTCCTCCACGGTGTGACATCTGTGGTAGAGGACACTTGGGCCAATGCCGAGCAGGTTCTGATGCTTGTTATACATGTGGGCGTCCAGGGCATATGATGCGGGATTGCCCAAATAGAGATTCGGGGGGAATGGCACAACCAGCGAGTTCAGCAACAGGATCATCTATGTCCGTGCATCCTTCAGGGCGTGAGTCTCAGTCTTCGGCTGGTAGAGGTCGGGGCAGAGGTAGAGGTTCCAGTTCAAGTGGTAATCAGAACCGTATCTATGCTTTAGCGGGTCGACATGACCAGGAGTCTTCAACAGACGTTGTGATAGGTATATTAACCATTTGCTCTCACGATGCTTATGCTTTGATAGACCCAGGATCTACTTTATCGTATATTACCCCATTTGTCGCGAGGAAGTTTGGTATAGTGCCTGAAATACTAAGTGATCCTTTTGCGGTATCTACACCGGTCGGAGAATCGATTATTGCTAGACGGGTTTACCGAGGTTGTACGGTGACAATTTGTAGTCGTCAGACCTCAGCTGACCTAGTTGAGCTAGAGATGATGGATTTTGATGCTATCATGGGCATGGACTGGTTGGCAGCTTGCTATGCCACAGTTGATTGCCGAGCAAAGGCAGCCAGATTTCATTTTCCGGGTGAGCCAGTCCTTGAATGGGTAGGTAATACACCAACACCCAGAGGTAGGTTTATTTCCTATCTGAAGGCGAGGAAAATGATCGCAAAAGGGTGCATTTATCATATTGTGCGAGTTAGAGATGCAGATGCTGAGATACCTACACTTCAGTCTATTCCCGTAGTCAAAGAGTATGCAGATGTGTTTCCAGATGAGCTTCCAGGTATTCCTCCAGAGCGAGAGATTGATTTTAGCATCGATTTGCTTCCAGGAACTCAACCAATATCCGTCCCTCCGTATAGAATGGCACCTGGCGAATTGAAGGAGTTGAAGGAGCAGTTAAAAGATTTGTTGGAGAAAGGTTACATCAGGCCCAGTACCTCACCTTGGGGTGCACCAGTACTATTTGTGCGGAAGAAAGACGGCTCGCTGAGGATGTGTATCGATTATAGGCAGCTGAACAAGGTAACTATTAAGAATAAGTATCCACTTCCAAGGATCGATGACTTGTTTGATCAGTTGCAGGGGGCTAGATGCTTTTCAAAGATAGATTTGAGGTCGGGGTACCACCAAGTCAGAGTTCGGGAAAAAGATATTCCGCAGACAGCCTTCAGGACCCGATATGGCCACTTCGAGTTCCTTGTCATGTCCTTCGGGTTGACTAATACACCCGCTGTATTTATGGACTTGATGAATAGCCTATTCCGGCCATTTTTAGATCTGTTCGTGATAGTATTTATTGATGATATTCTGGTTTATTCCCGTTTAGAGGATGAGCATGCGGACCACCTGCGAGCGGTACTCCAAACCCTCCGTGATCGTAAGTTGTATGCTAAGTTTTCTAAATGTGAGTTCTGGTTGAAGTCTGTAGCATTCTTGGGGCATATTGTATCAGATGAAGGGATAAAGGTGGACACTCAGAAGATTGAGGCCGTGAAATCTTGGCCTAGACCTACCACTCCGACAGAGGTTCGTAGCTTTCTAGGCTTAGCAGGATACTATCGGAGGTTCGTAGAGGGTTTTTCTTCCCTTTCGGCACCATTGACGAAGTTGACACAGAAAGAAACTAAGTTTCAATGGACAGAGGCTTGCGAGCGGAGTTTCCAAGAGCTTAAGAACAAGTTGACCTCAGCTCCAGTTCTAACACTTCCAGAGGGTCTAGAGGGTTATGCCGTGTATTGTGATGCATCAGGTGTCGGGTTAGGATGTGTCCTGATGCAACATGGGAAGGTAATTGCGTATGCTTCAAGGCAGTTGAGGAAGCACGAGAGGAATTATCCGACCCACGACCTCGAGTTAGCTGCGGTTGTCCATGCACTTAAGATATGGCGGCATTATTTATATGGTGTTCATGTTGATATATTTACTGATCATAAAAGCCTACAATATATCTTCAAGCAGAAAGAGTTGAATTTGCGACAGAGGCGATGGCTTGAGTTATTGAAAGATTATGATGTTAACATTCTCTACCATCCAGGGAAAGCTAATGTTGTAGCAGATGCCTTAAGTCGCCGATCTATGGGTAGCTTAGCACATGTAGAGCCCAAGAAAAGACAATTAGCTAGAGAGATTCATCAATTGTCTTCATTGGGGGTTCGGTTAGTAGATTCTGAGGATGGTGGAGTTGTACTCCAAAACACTACAAAATCATCCCTCATAGCGGAAGTCAAGGAAAGGCAGTACGAGGACCCAGAGTTGGTCGAGCTGAGAGAGCGAGTTCCGCAGCAGAAGAAGCCACTGTTAGAGCTAAAGGGAGATGGGGTTCTCAGATATAGGGGTCGTTTGTGTGTTCCAGATGTAGCAGGGCTACGAGACAGGATTATGTCAGAGGCACATTATTCATGGTATTCCATCCATCCTGGGTCGACGAAGATGTATCATGACATTAAGGATGTGTACTGGTGGAATGATATGAAGAAGAACATTGCTGAGTTTGTCGCCCAATGTACTAGTTGCCAGCAAGTGAAGATAGAGCACCAGAAGCCTGGAGGGCTAATGCAGACTATAGAGATCCCGACATGGAAATGGGAGGCGATAAACATGGACTTTATCATGGGTTTACCTCGTTCTAATCGTAAGTTCGATTCCATATGGGTGATAGTCGATAGGCTCACGAAATCAGCTCACTTCCTACCGGTCAGATCTACATATACAGCAGAAGATTATGCAAAGTTATATATTAAGGAGATAGTGCGGCTACACGGAGTACCAGTTTCTATTATATCTGACCATAGGGCTCAGTTTACAGCACATTTTTGGAGGTCATTTCAGAGAGGTCTAGGGACTCAGGTGAATCTCAGCACAACTTTTCATCCACAGACTGATGGACAAGCCGAGCGCACAATTTAGACGCTCGAGGATATGTTACGAGTATGTGCGTTGGATTTTAAAAGAAGTTGGGATGAACATCTACCTCTTGTTGAGTTTGCATATAATAACAGTTACCACTCCAGTATTCAGATGGCTCCGTATGAGGCTTTGTATGGGCGTAAGTGCAGATCTCCTATAGGGCGGTTTGATGTTGGGGAATCTGGGTTATATGGGCCAGACCTGGTTCAACAGGCCATAGAGAAAGTAAAGCTTATCCGGGAGCGACTGTTGACAGCTCAGAGTCGTCAGAAGTCATATTCTGACGTGCGGCGATGAGACTTAGAGTTCAGGATTAATGACTGGGTATTCTTAAAGGTATCACCTATGAAGGGCGTGATGAGGTTTGGCAAGAAAGGCAAGCTTAGCCCACGGTATATTAGGCCTTATAGGATCATTCGGAGAGTGGGCCAAGTAGCTTATGAGTTAGAGTTGCCCTCAGAATTGGAGTCCGTCCATCCGGTTTTTCACGTATCTATGCTACGGAAGTGCATTGGCGATCCTACCCGAGTGGTGCCCACAAATGATGTACAGATTACAGAGGACTTGTCATACGAGGAAATTCCAGTTGCCATCCTAGACCGACAAATCCGCAATCTACGAAATAAGGAGGTAGCTTCCGTAAAGGTTTTATGGAGGAGCAAGAATGTAAAAGAGATGACGTGGGAATCGGAGGAAGAAATGAAGTCTAAATACCCCCACCTATTTCAAACTGAAGATATGGCTCGAGATGGGATGCTACAACACAGCTCTATTCAGGCTAGCAGGTCAGCAGGTAAGCTTTTATTTTTCACTTTTAGTATTTATGATTTACGGTTGGTGAGGCAAAGTGTTGCTATTTATAAACATTGGCCATGTGTGGCATGCATAGTATGTTTTCTGGCTACGTACAGGTTGGTTTTAACCTAGTGTACGAAGGATACTCTGGCAAAAGTTTCCAAAGTCTCTAAGAGTAAACATTCGAGGACGAATGTTTCCAAGGGGGAATGATGTTACACCCTATATTTTCGTACATAAAAATGCATCGTAAGCAAACTAATGTAGGACCAAAAATGAGATAATATTTAAAAGTATAAAAATTAATTTAATCATGTTACCTCTGAGGTTACAAATATTGAAGATCATGAACAACAAGTACAAAGAGGGTTGGACGGTTCAGAAGATAAAGCAATTGAAGAAAATAATGTTTCGTCGAAAGTCGACAAGTTGGGAATGTTATAACATATACCTTTGGGGTGAGACTAGGGTGCTTAACATGATAAGGAGATTATGTTATGATTTATATTAGTCGTATGACATCCGTGTGTTATGTTTTGAAGTCAAGAGAGTTGTGGAACAAAAGTCGATGAAAGTCATCACAAGTTACATTCATAAGTTTTACTGAAACTTTGGGTCAAATGTAACTGCAATTTTCTCCCAATATACTTAGAGTTATGGGGTGTTCCACCCATCAAATTAAAGATCTATGAGTCTATTTTCTAAAACATTAAACCATTTGTCAATACGACATTGGAGTAGAAAGATATGGGCATTTGTGCGATACTGCACAAGCTGCTAGGTGACAAGTAGGTGTGTCACCTACTTGCTTAAATGAGAGCCCAAAAAATGGGCCATTTCGGGTCGTCCAAAGAGGCCTTTTAAGGGCCTATTTTCTTCATATATTAGACTTAAAATAGAGCATAATAACCAGACATAAGCTTTGCAAAGAATCCTCCCAAAACTTTCCCACAAACCCTAATTGATTTTCTCTACCTTTCAAGTTCTAATTGGAGGTAAAACCTAGAGTTTGGAGAACCAAGATAGGAGCTGAGTTATCCAACAAATAAGGTGAGTTTACTGCTCTCTTTCATCCAGTTTTTCTTCTGAAAATTCATTGTAAGTCGTTCTATACTTGTAAGAACTCACGGGACGGTGATCGGAAGCCGTGAGTTCGAGTTATTCACTTGTAGCGGACTGTTTTGTGGACTGTTTTGTGTTGCTGTTAGGCTGCGTGTTTTATTACTGTTTTGTGGAGTTTTGGAGGAGGAAGGGGGTTCATAAACACCATATAAATGTAGGGTGATTGGCTGGCCATTCGTCATAATATTTCCGGGTCGTTTGACACTACTACGGTGGTCGTTTTGTGTATAAAGAGATTGGGGTGTGTTGGGCTGTTTTGTAGTATTTGATGGTGTATATAGGGCTGGAAAATGATGTATATATGTTTTTATTGTTCTGTTCTTGTATTGTTGGTGTTATCTTGAATTTGGAGGAAGTAAGGATTATAGGGGAGATGCTGCCCGTTTTAATACAAAATAAGTTTGTCGTTCGTTGTGTGATAGTTGTACCTTTCGTAACTTAACGATAGTATTATTATCATTCTTGTAGATTAAGGTGCGAAGAGGTGAGTTCAACTTGGTTATTACAAAGATTGTGATAAGGTATGTTAAGGCTAAGCCTTCCTTCATTTTGGCATGATCTCGTAGCTACATGTGTTAGTAATGAGACAAAAAGAGAAGTTCATATTAATGAATTTATTCACACTATTCTAGTCTCATAAGTTACAATATTATTCCTTATCGAGATTCTATATTCAATATAGTATTGTCTTCTTCCAGTCAAGAGAGCAGCAAGCCTATATATACAGTATTACAGTATTTTCATTACCATCGAGCTATAATCGATGGGCAGGCCCCTATTGGGCAACCTC
This sequence comes from Nicotiana tomentosiformis, assembly GCF_000390325.3. Taxonomy (NCBI): domain Eukaryota; kingdom Viridiplantae; phylum Streptophyta; class Magnoliopsida; order Solanales; family Solanaceae; genus Nicotiana; species Nicotiana tomentosiformis. Next base: position 45,049,345 of record NC_090822.1, read on the forward strand.
TGATCAGATGGAAAGTTATATACCGAGCCTACTGTGGCCGAGCGCCTATGAGCGAGCCCAGCATGGTCGAGATACATAGCCTAGTATGGCCGAGCGCCTATGAGCGAGCCTACTACGGCAGAGCAGTTATATATACCGAGCCTTATAAGGCCGGATAATTATTTTACTTACTATATTGAAGGAGTTGAGTCAGTATCAACAGGTAAGTATATCTCCAGATCATCTTTGACTCCCAATTACTTTCAGTTATTATATTATCAGTTCAGTTCCAACTTTCAGTTATGTTATCGCCTTATATACTCGGTACATTATTTTGTACTGACGTCCCTTTTCTGGGGACGCTGCATTTCATGCATGCAGGTTCAGATAGACAGACGGGTATACCTCCTCAGTAGGTGTTTCCAGAGTTCAGCCTGATCGGTAAGCTCCACGTCTTTCGGAGTTGCCAGGTCTAGAGTTTTTGTGTACATCTTATGTATATCTGTATATATGTTATGGGTAGGTCGGGGCCCTGTTCCGATCATAGTACATCTATCAGTAGAGGCTTGTAGACATATCCTGTTGGTTAGTGCAGTATGTTGGGTTTGTAGGCCTGGTATGTATAATTTGGTGGTTTGTCAGCTGTAGTAGCTATGACGGCCTTTTCAGCCTAGCTTTATATTGATGTTTAGTTAGCGCTAGTTTCCATTCAGTTTTATATTTTGCTTCGCAAATTGTCTTGCAAGGTGGCCCCATGGCCAAAGTATGACATTATGTGTTCAGACTCCTTAGTCTACAATAAGAGAAATGACACTATCATTATCGTTTAAGCGTCGTAACTATTATGTATCGACCGCAACCTATTTTACGATGAAACGGACAGCACCTCCCCTATTTATATGACTTCCCACAAGTCAATACAATCACCAAACAGCCCAAACAACATCATTAATAATCATATTGAGCCTCCAAAACAGTCCACCAACCAACAACATTACTACCAAGCCTTTCGATATATATTTCACAAGTTCTAGCTTCAACGACTTAGCTGCAACTTGGATAATCTTAAATATATATAGAGTAAGAGGTTCCTTACCTTTAAACAGAAAGAACAACTCCAATTTGACCTTAATTTTCCACGAAATATCCCTTCAATTCTGCCACAAGAACAAGGAAGCGAAACTAGCAATTAATTCGGGTTTTTCGGCACTAGAATTACTTTAGAAGACTTGAAATCACCTAGGGTTGATATTAAAAACTTGAAGGTGTATTTACAGGACATAAAACACTTAAAACAACCTCCCACACGAGCTGGAACAACACAAAAATCAGCAACAACAAGAAGAACAAGAAACTTACTAGCGCCACGGGATTCCCGACATTTGATTTGTGTTGTTTGCCCTTTGTTTGGGTCTTGGATCATGAGAGAACCTTGAGAGAATGTTTTTAGGGTTATAAGGTCTGAATATACTGAAAAATAATGACTTAAAACGGGGTTGAGTTATCTTATATATGTCCAAATGTCTTAAACCGCCTTTGTGGGCCCCATAGAGAGCAGCTTGGCGCACTCTCGCGAAAACGCGAATATCTCTCTATTCCGAGATCGTATCGACGAACGGTTTAATGCGTTGGAAACTAGACTCATAGATCTTCAATTTGATAGGTAGATCACCCCATAATTCCAAGCACATTGGGAGTAAAATGCAGTAACATTTGACCTAAAGTTTAAGTAAAATTATAAACCTAAGTTGCGACAACTTTTATCGACTTTTGTTTCATAACTCGCTTGACTTCAAGACTTATGATGCGGATATTATATGATTCAAATACATTAAAACAAGACCTCTTGGGACAATTAATCACCTCTAGTGTTACCCGAAAATACGGGTTACAACATCCTTGATTCGTTTAACTTCAAATACTTGTTAACCACTCTTATACACCCTTGTATCGTTTAAGACCAATAGGATTAACTTCTTATCATCTCAAAGATAATCTCTTCTTGGATTTACGTCGACTAACTTACGGCGTGATCTATGGTATGCGAATTTGGGTTGTAACACCCTCTCCCCCTTAGGAACATTCGTCCTCGAATGTAAGGGTTTATGGGGTGTCTAACTCATTGTGGATTCCGACGGAGATTTCCGGCTGAGTTTCCCCTATAAAATGGACACTAGCCAAACTTGCAAGCAGTTAAACCTAACCTATGGCCTTACAAGACTATACAAAGCATTATGGATATGTACATTATCTGCATATTACCATTTTGTATTAAAAAAAGAGTATTCACAAGCTATTGCTTACCTCATAGAGCCGTTTCACCTTATAATGCGTCCTTCTTTCCCCCGGCATCCTCGTTATCTTCACTCTGGAATAGGTAAGGGTATTTAGACTTCATCTCCTCTTCTGCTTCCCATGTCATTTCTTCTATATTCTTGTTCCTCCATAATACTTTCACGGAAGCTACATCCTTTGTTCTCAGCTTGCGGACTTGTCGATCTAATATAGCCACTGGCACTTCATCATATGATAGATCCTTTGTAACTTGTACATCTTTGATAGGGACGACCCGAGAAGGGTCTCCAATACATTTCCTCAACATAGATACATGGAATACCGGGTGGACAAATTCCAATTCAGATGGCAATTCTAACTCGTAAGCAACCTGTCCAATTCGTCGAAGAATTTTGTACTGCCCAATATACCGCGGACTCAACTTACCCTTCTTCCCAAAATGCATAACACCCTTTATCGGCGAGATCTTCAGGAAAACCCAATCACCAACCTCAAATTCCAGATCACGACGTCGGACGTCGGAATAAGACTTTTGCCTGCTTTGTGCCGTCCTCAGTCGCTCTTGTATCACTTTCAACTTCTCAATGGCTTGGTGAATCAAATCTGGCCCATATAATTCTGTCTCACCGACTTTGAACCATCCAACTGGTGATCTACATCTCCTCCCGTACAGTGCCTCATACGGGGCTATTTTAATACTGGAATGGTAGCTATTATTGTAGGCAAATTCTATAAGTGCCAGATGGTCATCCCAATTCCCCTTGAAATCTAGAACACATGCTCGTAGCATATCTTCAAGCGTCTGGATGGTACGTTCAGCCTGTCCGTCAGTCTGCGGATGGAATGCAGTGCTGAGATTTACTTGTGTGCCTAAACCCTTCTGAAAAGACCTCCAAAAGTTAGCCGTAAATTGAGCTCCTCGGTCTGATATAATAGATACCGGCACACCATGAAGCCTAACAATCTCCTTGATATACAACTTCGCATAATCTTCAGCCGTGTAAGTTGTCTTAACTGGCAGAAAATGGGCAGATTTTGTAAGTCGATCAACTATCACCCAGATGGAGTCAAACTTATGATAAGAGCGAGGTAATCCAATAATGAAGTCCATATTAATCACCTCCCATTTCCAGGTCGGAATCTCTATATTCTGAATCAATCCACTAGGTTTCTGATGCTCGATCTTTACTTGTTGACAATTAGGACACTGGGCTACAAATTCTGCAATAGACTTCTTCATGTTATCCCACCAATACTGCTCCTTAACGTCATGATACATCTTTGTCGAGCCAGGATGGATAGAATATCGGGACTGGTGAATCTCAATCATAATCTTCTCTCGCAACCCTGCCACACTAGGTACACATAATCAGCCCTGGTATCTCAGTGTCCCATCTCCTCCGATCTTGAAAGCTGTAATCTTACACTGCTGAATTCCCTCTCTCAATCTTACTAAGGTAGGATCTTCATATTGCCGTGCTTTTACCTTGGCTACCAAAGATGATTCTGCTGTATTCTGTACAGTAACACCTCCGTCATCAGAGTCCAACAATCTGATTCTCATATTGGCCAGCTGGTGAAGCTCTTTGGTCAACCCTTGTCTACCTGCCTCAATATGTATTAAGCTTCCCATTGACTTACGGCTGAGAGCGTCTGCCACAACATTAGCTTTACCGGGATGGTACAATATCTCGACATCGTAGTCTTTCAGTAATTCAAGCCACCTACGCTGCCTCAAATTCAACTCCTTCTGCTTGAAGATGTATTGTAAACTCTTGTGATCTGTGTAGATGTCAACATGGACGCCGTATAAGTAGTGCCGCCATATCTTCAAAGCATATATTACTGCAGCCAATTCCAAATCATGAGTCGGGTAATTCTTTTCATGCTTCTTCAATTGTCTTGATGCATAAGCAATCACCTTCCCACGTTGCATCAATACGCACCCCAAACCTATACCTGAGGCATCACAATATACCACATAACCTTCTGTTCCTTCTGGGAGAGTGAGCACTGGCGCGGATGTCAATCGATTCTTTTGCTCCTGAAAACTATATTCACAAGCATCAGACCACTGGAACTTGGTAGCTTTCTGTGTTAACTTAGTCAATGGTGCTGATATAGAGGAAAACCCTTCTACAAACCGCCTATAATATCCTGCTAGCCCCAGGAAGCTGCGGACTTCTGACGGTGTTGTAGGTCTCGGCCAATTCTTCACTGCATCGATCTTCTGAGTGTCGACACTAATACCCTCATCAGATATCACATGGCCAAGGAATGCTACTGAGTTCAGCCAGAATTCACATTTAGAGAGCTTAGCATATAACTTATGATCCTGAAGGGTCTGTAATACTATCCGCAAGTGGCCCGCATGTTCCGCCTCCGAACGAGAATACACCAGAATGTCATCAATGAATACGATCACGAACACATCAAGATAGGGCCTGAATACACTATTCATGAGATCCATAAAAGCTGCTGGGGCATTTGTTAGCCCGAACGACATCACCAAGAACTCAAAATGCCCATATCTTGTCCGGAAGGCCGTCTTTGGAATATCCTTCTCCTTAACCCTCACCTGATGATACCCTGAACGCAAGTCAATCTTGGAGAAATACTTGGCACCCTGGAGTTGGTCAAACAGGTCATCAATTCTTGGAAGTGGATACTTGTTCTTTATTGTAAACTTATTCAACTGTCGATAATCGATACACATCCTTAACGACCCATCTTTCTTCCGCACGAACAAGACTGGCGCACCCCAAGGTGAAGTGCTAGGCCTAATGAAACCCTTATCCAGCAAGTCCTTCAACTGTGCCTTCAACTCTCGCAACTCTGCCGGGGCCATCCTGTATGGAGGGATAGAGATCGGTTGAGTGTCAGGCAATGCATCAATGCTAAACTCAATCTCCCTTTCAGGAGGAAGGCCTGGGAGTTCATCTGGGAAAACATCTGGAAATTCATTGACCACGGGGATTAATTGTAGAGTAGGCGGCTTCGCCTCCGCATCCCTAACGCGAACAAGATGATAAATGTAACCTTTTGAGATCATCTTCCTTGCCTTAAGATAGGAAATAAACCTACCTTTCGGCGTAGCAATGTTCCCCTTCCATTCAATGGCGGGTTCACAAGGAAACTGAAACCTAACCATCTTCGTACGACAGTCAACATTTGCATAGCATGAGGCCAACCAGTCCATTCCCATTATCACATCGAAATCAACCATTTCTAACTCAAATAAATTTGCCGAGGTTTGACGACTACAAATCATCACAGTGCAACCTTTATATACCCTTCTAGCAATCACAGAATCTCCTATCGGAGTGGATACCGCAAGTGGTTTACTTATCAATTCAGGTTCAATGCCAAACTTATTAGCCACAAAGGGTGTAACATATGATAAGGTAGATCCTGGATCAATTAGCGCATATACATCATAAGAAAACACAGACAATATACCTGTAACAACATCCGGAGATGACTCGAGATCTTGTCGACCTATTAGAGCATAGGTTCGATTTTGAGCACCACTCGAACTCGGCACTGAACCTCTACCTCTACCACGACCTGTCGACTGTTGAAAACCTTGTGCTGGAGGTCGAACTGATGAGGAAGAACCAGACACAGATCCAGTCGGTTGAGCCATACCACCACCTCCTCTGTTAGGACAATCCCGCATCATATGGCCACGCTGTCCGCAAGAATAGCACGCATCGGAACCTCGACGGCACAGTCCAAAGTGGGCCTTGCCGCACTGATCACAACGAGGTGTTGGGGGTCTCGTCTGACTAGTATCTCTATGAAATTGTGAGCCTGATGCCCTCGAACTCTGACCTGAACCAGAATAGGTAAATCGATCATACCGAGGCCTCTGAAACTGTGGAGGAGCACTAGCTACAGGTGGCGCCGAACTCCTCGAAGATTGGGGCCTGATACTGCCTCTGAACTCATCAGAATACCCTGCAAATCTCGCCCTCTTATGCTGGCCCCTATCCTGCTCCCTATCTGCCCTTTGCTGGCGCTTACGATCCTCTAGGGTCTGGGCATAAGCCTGAATACGGGAAATATCCATGCCCTCTACCAAGGAGGCTGTTGTGCACTCATTTATCAGATGTGGTCCCAACCCGTTCACGAACAGATGCACCCTATCACTCATCTCGGCCACCATATGGGGAGCATACCTTGCTAAAGAATCAAACTGTATACTATACTCTCGTACACTCATATTACCCTGTCGAAGGTTCAAGAACTTATCAGCTCTAGCTCGTCGTATCTCAACTGGCAAGTAGTGACGAAGAAAGGCCTCAAAAAATTCCTTCCACACGGCTGGAGGAGCGTTCGGACCCCTAGATCTCTCCCAACTATCATACTAGAAAACCGCTAAATCCTGTAACCGATAAGAAGCCAACTCTACTGCCTCCGTATCACTAGCATGCATAACCCGCAATGTACGATGAATCTGATCAATAAATGTTTGTGGGTCCTCCTTGGGGTCTGATCCGGTAAACACTGGAGGGTCTAGATTAATAAAATCACGAACTCTTGCACTAACCGGTTTATCAGCAGCACCGATATTCTGCCTCTGAGCCTGCGCAGCTACCAAGCTAGTCAACAATTGCACCCCACTGCACATATCGTGGTCTGTAGTGCTAGACGGAGGAAGTGGATGTACTGGGTGCCTCCTAATATCCTCTGGAGGAGACGGAGAGGTATGAGACGGCATCTCACTCTGAGCCTCACTTTGGCCTGCTCTGGCTGGAGGCACCTGAATGTTACCCTCTCCCACAGCTGTATCAAGCCGTTTACTAATTGCTTGCTTCCTAGTCGAAGGCATCGCTGAAAGAAAACAAGGTGAATATTAGATATGAACACTTACTACTCAACTCTACGCACGATCTAGATTCAGGAAGAAGGTAACAACCCTAGATGTCACGTAGCCTCCTGATTATAAATGTGGCGCGCTACACATCCATAATCAAAACTCTACTAGACACGGCTCATAGACATCCCCTAGGACAGACTTGCTCTGATACCAAGTTTGTCACGACCCAACTGGAGGGTCATGACTAGCACCCGGGCCATACTTGCCGAGCACCAACGTACATTTTATCTAACCTTCCTTATTATCTTTAAGGGCCGACAAGATCAATATAAATAGTAGACATGGATCATGAACATCCAACAATGAAAGATAATGTCATGAACATACATAACATGGGACGACAAGACTGTCAAGAAACTATATATAAGGTACGAGCTATCATGATGCCATGAAAGACTATACAACAAAAATCAGCCGAAAAGGCATTCTAAACCATACATAAGTCGACACCTGTCTATGAGCCTCTAAAGGAACATAAGTGCTACAACATTGCCGGAACAGGGCCCCGACATACCCATAATGTCTATAACAAAAATGCATACCAAGACCACGGCAAGTCCGGAGAAGGGATCTCGCCAATAACCGCTGAACTGGACAGCCTACTGTGGTGGGGGAGCTATGTCTACCTGTCTATCAGGACCTGCAGCACGACATGCAGCATCCACAAATAAAAAGACGTCAGTACGAATAAAGTACTGAGTATGTGAGGCAAGAAAGCATAAGTAAGAACAGTAATGTAAATAGGGATAGAGAATATACAACCTGTGACATCTGGGTACCTCTGAGGGCTACTGACATGAAATACATGATACATACATATATATACATAAACTTTTAAAACATACGCCTTTGTGGGCATCACCATCATCATATCGTACCCGGCCATAATAGGCTCGGTAAAACGTACCCGGCCATCATAGGGCTCGGTAGAATCGTACCCGGCCACGTGGAGCTCGGTAAAACCCAACTGATCAGTGGTTGCACAATAGGTGCCGTACCCGGCCGACTATAGCGCGGCTCGGTAGAGTAAAATAGATACATATATATGATGCATGCTGGACTCATTGGAATCACATTTTGAACCTTTCGGAGTGACATAAGGTTGGTATCCTTCGTACACGTTATTAGGATTAACTCTTCATCAAGAATCTTATAAGAATCAGGAACTACCAACAACATTGATAATATAAGAATAAGAGAAGTAACATCAATATCAATCGTTTCATAAGAAGGGCAGCAATGTAAGTACTGCTAGCTTCTAAGAGTAGAGTATCTTTGGGAGCTCGTTCATTACATTATGTACAATCGGAGTCGTGCAAAAGAATGAAGGGGATAGCCTCACATACCTTGTATATACTGCCCAACCTCAAGCTATGCAAATGTCACGACTCCTTAGTCTACAATAAGACAAATGACACTATCATTATCGTTTAAGCGTCGTAACTATTATGTATCGACCACAACCTATTTTACGATGAAACGGACAGCACCTCCCCTATTTATATGACTTCCCACAAGTCAATACAATCACCAAACAGCCCAAACAACATCATTAATAATCATATTGAGCCTCCAAAACAGTCCACCAACCAACAACATTACTACCAAGCCTTTCGATATATATTTCACAAGTTCTAGCTTCAACGACTTAGCTGCAACTTGGATAATCTTAAATATATATAGAGTAAGAGGTTCCTTACCTTTAAACAGAAAGAAAAACTCCAATTTGACCTTAATTTTCCACGAAATATCCCTTCAATTCTGCCACAAGAACAAGGAAGCGAAACTAGCAATTAATTCGGGTTTTTCGGCACTAGAATTACTTTAGAAGACTTGAAATCACCTAGGGTTGATATTAAAAACTTGAAGGTGTATTTACAGGACATAAAACACTTAAAACAACCTCCCACACGAGCTGGAACAACACAAAAATCAGCAACAACAAGAAGAACAAGAAACTTACTAGCGCCACGGGATTCCCGACATTTGATTTGTGTTGTTTGCCCTTTGTTTGGGTCTTGGATCATGAGAGAACCTTGAGAGACTGTTTTTAGGGTTATAAGGTCTGAATATACTGAAAATAATGACTTAAAACGGGGTTGAGGTATCTTATATATGTCCATATGTCTGCCTTTGTGGGCCCCATAGAGAGCAGCTTGGTGCACTCTCGCGAAAACGCGAATATGTCTCTATTCCGAGATCGTATCAATGAACGGTTTAATGCGTTGGAAACTAGACTCATAGATCTTCAATTTTATAGGTAGATCACCCCATAATTCCAAGCACATTGGGAGAAAAATGCAGTAATATTTGACCTAAAGTTTAAGTAAAATTATAAACCTAAGTTGCGACAACTTTTATCGACTTTTGTTTCATAACTCGCTTGACTTCAAGACTTATGATGCGGATATTATATGATTCAAATACATTAAAACAAGACCTCTTGGGAAATTAATCACCTCTAGTGTTACCCGAAAATACGGGTTACAACATCCTTGATTCATTTAACTTCAAATACTTGTTAACCACTCTTATACACCCTTGTATCGTTTAAGACCAATAGGATTAACTTCTTATCATCTCAAAGATAATCTCTTCTTGGATTTACATCGACTAACTTACGGCGTGATCTATTGTATGCGAATTTGGGTTGTAACAGATTTGCTTCCGGGAACCCAACCAATATCCATCCCTCAGTATAGAATGACACCTATATAATTGAAGGAGTTGAAGGAGCAGTTAAAAGATTTGCTGGAGAAGGGCTTCATCAGACCCAGTACCTCACCTTGGGGTGCACCAGTACTGTTTGTGCGGAAGAAAGACGGCTCGCTGAGGATGTGTATCGATTATAGGTAGCTAAACAATGTAACTATAAAGAATAAGTATCCACTTCCAAGGATCGATGACTTGTTTGATCAGTTGTAGGGGGCTAGATGCTTTTCAAAGACAGATTTGAGGTCGGGGTACCACCAGGTCAGAGTTCTGGAAAAAGATATTCCGAAGACAGCCCTCAGAACCCTATATGGCCACTTCTAGTTCCTTGTTATGTCCTTCGGGTTGATGAATGCACCCGCCGTATTTATGGACTTGATGAATAGCCTATTCCGGCCATTTTTAGATATGTTCGTGATAGTATTTATTGATGATATTCTAATTTATTCACGTTCAGAGGAGGGGTATGCGGACCACCTGCGAGCGATACTCCAAACCCTCCGTGATCGTACGTTGTATGCTATGTTTTCTAAATCTGAGTTCTGGTGGAAGTCTGTAGCATTCCTGGGGCATATTGTATGCGATGAAGGTATAAAGGTCGACACTCAGAAGATTGAGGCCGTGAAATCCTGGCCTAGACCTACCACTCCGACAGAGGCTCGTAGCTTTCTAGGCTTAGTAGGATACTACCGGAGATTCGTAGAGGGTTTTTCTTCCCTTTCGACACCATTGACAAAGCTGACTCAGAAAGAAGCTAAGTTTCAGTGGACAGAGGCTTGCGAGCGGAGTTTCCAAGAGCTTAAGAACAGGTTGACCTCAGTGCCAGTTCTAACACTTCTAGAGGGTCCAGATGGTTATGCCGTGTATTGTGATGCCTCAGGTGTCGGGCTAGGATGTGTCCTAATGCAACATGGGAAGGTAAATGCGTATGCTTCAAGGCAGTTGAGGAAGCACGAGAGGAATTTTCTGACCCACGACATCGAGTTAGTTGAGGTTGTCCATGCACTTAAGATATTACGGCATTATTTATATGATGTTCATGTTGATGTATTTACAGATCATAGAACTCTGCAATATATCTTCAAGAAAAAAAGTTTGATTTGCGACAAAGGAAATGGCTAGAGTTATTGAAAGATTACGATGTTAACATTCTCTACCATCCATGGAAATCTAATGTTGTATCAGATGCCTTAAGTCGCCGATCTATGGGTAGCGTAGCACATGTAGAGGCTGAGAAAAGACAATTAGCTAGAGATATTCATCAATTGGCTTGTTTGGGGGTTCGGTTAGTAGATTCTGACGATGGTGGAGTTGTACTCCAAAATACTGCAAAATCATCTCTCATAGCTGAAGTCAAGGAAAGGCAGTACAAGGACCCAAAGTTGGTCGAGTTGAGAGAGCGAGTTTCACAGAAGAAGGTCGTTGTTAGAGCTCAAGGGAGATGGGGTTCTCAGATATAGGGGTCGTCTGTGTGTTCCAGATGTAGAAGGGCTACGAGACAAGATTATGTCAGAGGCACATTATTCGTGGTACTCCATTCATCCTGGGTCGACGAAGATGTATCATAACATTAAGGACATGTACTGGTGGAACGATATGAAGAAGAACATTGCTGAATTTGTCGCCCAGTGTCCTAGTTGCCAACAGGTGAAGTTAGAGCACCAGAAGCCCAGAGGGCTAATGCAGACTATAGATATCCCGACGTGGAAATGGGAGGCGATAAACATTGACTTCATCATTAGGTTTGCCTTGTTCTCTTCGTAAGTTTGATTCTATATGGGTGATAATTGATAGGCTCACGAAATCAGCCCATTTCCTACAAGTCAAATCTACATATACAGCCAAAGATTATGCAAAGTTATATATTAAGGAGATAGTGCGGCTACACGGAGTACCAATACACATTATATCTGACTGCGGGGCCCAGTTTACAACATATTTCTGGAGGTCATTTCAGAGAGTTCTAGGGACTCAGGTGAATCTCAGCACAACTTTTCATCCACAGATTGATGGACAAGCCGAGTGCACAATTCAGACGCTCGAGGATATGTTACGAACATGTGTGTTAGATTTTAAAAGAAGTTGGGATGAACATTTACCTCTTATCGAGTTTGCATATAATAACAGTTACTACTCCAGTATCCAGATGGCTCCGTACGAGGCTTTGTATGGGCGTAAGTGGAGATCTTCTATATGGTGGTTTGATGTTGGAGAATCTGGGTTACATGGGCCAGACTTGATTCAGCAGGCCGTAGAGAAGGTAAATCTTATCCAGGAGCGACTGTTAATAGCCCAAAGTTGTCAGAAGTCATATTCTGACGTGCAACGATGAGACTTAGAGTTCGGGGTTCATGACTGTGTGTTCTTAAAGGTGTCGCCTATGAAGGGCGTGATGAGGTTTGGAAAGAAAGGCAAGCTTAGCCCACGATATATTGGGCCTTATAGGATTATTCAGAGATTGGGCTAAGTAGCTTATGAGTTAGAATTTCCCTCGGGATTGGAGTCTGTCTAACCAGTTTTTCACGTATCTATGCTATGGAAGTGCATTGGAGATCCTACCCGAGTGGTTCCCACTGATGATGTACAGATTACGGATGACTTGTCATACGAGAAAGTTCCAGTTGCCATCATAGACAGACAAATCCGCAGGCTACGAAATAAGGAGGTAGCCTCCGTGAAGGTTCTCTAGAGAAGCAAGAATGTGGAAGAGATGACATGGGAAGCGAAGGAAGAAATGAAGTCTAAATACCCCCACTTATTTCAAACTGAAGATATGGCTCGAGATGGGATACATCAGCACAACTCTATTCAGGCCAGTAGGTCATCATGTAAGCTCTTATTTTTAACTTTCAGTATTTATGATTGACGGTCGTGTGAGGCCAAGTGTTACTAGTTATAGACATTGGCCATGTGTGGCATGTATAGTATGTTTTCTGGATGCATGCAGGTTGGTTTTAGTCTAGTGTACAGAGGAGACTCTGGCAAAAAAATTTTCCAAAGTCTCTAAGAGTAAACATTCAAGGACGAATGTTCCCAAGGAGGGAATGATGTTACACTCTATATTTTCGTACGTAAAAGTGCGTCATAAGCAAACTAATATAGGACCAAAACTGATATCATCTTTGAAAGTATATAAAGTACATTAATCATGTTACCTCGGAGGTTACAAATATTGAAGATCATGAATAACAAGTACAAAGAGGGTTGGAAGGTTCAGAAGCTAAAGGAATTGAAGAAAATACTATTTCGTCAAAAGACGACAAGTTGGGAATGTTATAACATGTACTTTTGGGGTGAGACTAGGGTGCTTAACATGATAAGGAGGTTATGTTATGAGTTATGTTAGTCGTATGATAGTCATGTGTTATGTTTTGAAGTCAAGCGAGTTGTGGAACAAAAGTCGATGAAAGTCATCACAAGTTACGTTCATAAGTTTTACTGAAACTTGGGTCAAATATAACTGCAATTTCCTCCCAATATACTTAGAGTTATAGGGTGTTCCACCCATAAAATTGAAGATATATGAGTCTACTTTCTAACTCATTAAACAGTTTGTCAATAGGACATCGGGGTAGAGAGAGATATATGCAATTTTGCGAGACCGCGCAAGCTACTAGGTGACAAGTAGGCCAATTTTGTCCAAAGAGACATTTTAAAGGCCTATTTCGTTCATATAATACACTGATAAGAGGGACAATAACCTGACCTAAATCCCTGCAAACATCCTCCCAAAAAGTACACACAAACTCTAATTGAATTTCTCTCCTTTTCAAGTTCTAGTTGGAGGTAAATCCTAGAGTTTGAAGAACCAAGATAGGAGTTGAGTTATTCAACAAATAAGGTAAGTTTACTGCTCTCTTTTATCCATTTTCTCTGCTGGAGATGTATGAAAAATTGTTTTATACTTGTAAGAACTCCCGGGATGGTGATAAGAATCCGTGAGTTCGAGTTATTCACTTGTAGAAGACTGTTTTGTGGATTGTTTTGTGTTGTTGTTGGATTGCGTGTTTTACTACTGTTTTATGGAGTTTTGGAGGAGGAATGATGTGGAGAAACACCACATAAATGAAGGGTGGTGGGCAGGTCGTGCTGTTTTGTAGTATTTTGTGGTTTATATAAGGTTGGAAAATAATGTATATATGTTTATATTATTGTGTTTTTGTTTTGTTGGTGTTATCTTGAATTTGGAGGAAGTAAGGATTATAGGGGAGATGCTGCCCGTTTTAATACAAAATAAGCTTGTTGTTCGTTGTGCGATAGTTGTACCCTTCCTAACTTAATGATAGTATTATTATCGTTGTTGTAGATTAAGGTGCGAAGAGGCGAGTTCAACTTGGTGATTGGAAATATTGTGATGAGGTATGTTAAGGCTAAACCTTTCCTTCATTTTAGCATGATCCATTAACTACATGAGTTTGATAACGAGACATAAAGAGAAGTTCGTATTCCTGAACTTATGTACATTATCCTAGTCTCATAAGTTACAATATTCTCCCTTATCGGGACTTTATATTCAGTTAAGTATTATTTTCTTTCAGTCAAGAGAGAAAAGGGTCTATATATATATATATACAATATTATAGTACTTTCACCACTATCGAGCTATAATCGATGGGCAGGCCCCTATTGGGCAACCTTTGATCAGATGGTAATTTAAATACCGAGCCTACTGTGGCCGAGCGCCTATGAGCGAGCCCAGAATGGCCGAGATACAGAGGCTAGTATGGCCTAGCACCTATGAGCGAGCCTATTATGGCAGATCAGTTACACGTACCGAGACTTATAGGGTCAGACATTTATTTTACTTACTATATTTAGAGAGTTGAGTCAGTATCAGCAGGTAAGTATATCTCCAGATCATCTTTGACTCCCAGTTACTTTCAGTTATTTTATTATCAGTTCAGTTTCAGCTTTAAGTTATTTTATTGTCTTACATACTCAGTACATTATTTCGTACTGACATCCCATTTCTGGGATGCTGCATTTCATGCGTAAGTTCAGATAGACAGACGGGTAGATCTCCTCAGTAGGTGTTTCACGAGTTCAGCTTGATCGGTAAGCTCTACGTCCTTCGGAGTTGCCAGATCTAGGGTTTGTGTACATATTATGTATATATGTATATACGTTATGGGTAGGTCGGGGCTCTGTTCCGATCACAATACATCCATCAGTAAATACTTGTAGACATATCTTGTCAGTTAGTGTAGCATGTTGGGCTTATAGGCTTTGTATGTATATTTTGTTAGTTTGTCACCTGTAGTAGTTATGACGGCCTTGTCGGCCCAGCTTTATATTGATGTTTAGCCAAATATAGTTTCTATTATGTTTTATACTTTTCTTCGCAAATGGTCTTGCAATGTGGCCCCATGGCCAAAGTATGACATTGTATGTTCAGAGTCCCTCAGTCGCAAGTTGGTACGCTATGTTAAGTGAGGCACCGGGTGCCGGTCTCGCCCCCAGGTTCGGGGCGTGACACTATCAGTCAAGCATCTAGATGGTTCCTTATGAGGCCTTATATGGGAGGCGATGTCATTCTCCGGTTGGTTGGTTTGATCCTTGGAAGGCTAGGTTATTGGGCACTTATTTGGTCTGTGATGCTTTGGAGAAAGTGAAGTTGATTCAGGAGCGGCTTTGTATAGCACAGTCTAGGTAGAAGAGTTATGCTGACAGGAAGGCTCGTGATGTTGTATATATGGTGGGTGAGAAGGTTCTACTCCGAATTTCGCCCATAAAGGGTGTGATGAGGTTTGGGAAGAAGGGCAAGTTGAGCCCTAGGTTTATTGGTTCTTTTGAGGTGCTTGAGAGAGTTGGAGAGGTGGCCTACAAACATGTCTTTCCACCTAGTATATCAGGTGTTCACCCAGTGTTTCATGTTTCTATTCTCCAAAAGTATTATGGGGATTCATCACATGTTTTGGACTTCAGCATGGTGCATTTAGATGTGGATTTGACTTATGATGTGGAGCCGGTGGCCATTTTGGATTGGTAGGTTCGAAAGTTGAGGTCGAAGAACATCAGTGAAGATTCACTGGAGAGGTCAGCCGGTCGAGGAGGCTACTTGGGAGACCGAGCAGGAGATGCAGAGTAGATATCTTCACCTTTTAAGACTCCAGGAATGATTCTAGACCTGTTCAACGATGAATGTTTGTTTAAGAGGGGGAGAATGTAACAACCCCGCAGGTTGTTTTGAGTATTTTGCCTCATTTTCCCTATTTGATGCTTTATATATGTGTATTTTTGGTTACATGACTTGCCGGGGTTATTGGTTTAGTTTCAGGGAGGTGCTGGAGTGATTGGGACACTTAGTTTGAAGATTGGAACTTAAGTTGAAATAGTTGACTAGAGTTTGACTTTTATGTAGACGACTTCAGAATGGAGTTTTGATGGTTCCAATAGTTTTGTATGGTGATTTTTGACTCAGGCTTATGTACGAATTTGGATTTGAAGGTTCCTAGGTTGATTTGGTTCTATTTGGCGAAAGTTGAAAAGTTGAAGATTTGAAAGATTTTTAGGTTTGATTCAGAGTTGACTTTATTGATGTCCGGTTCAAATTTTGGTTTTGGGAGTTAGGATAGGTCTGTGGTGTCATTTGGGACTTCCATGAAAAATTTGAGGTCATTCCAAGTTTATTTGATATGGTTTGGCGCGAGAATTAGAAGTTGGAAGTTCTTTAGTTTCCTTAGGCTTGAATTGAGGTGCGATTTGTGGTTTTGATGTTGTTTTGTGTGATTTAAGGCATCGAGTAGGTACGTGTTATGTTTTGGAATTGGTTGGTATAATTGGACCGGGCCCCGGCGGTCTTTCAGATTGAGTTCAGTCCATTTTTGGACTTAGTTGTATTGCTGAAGATTAATGACTTGTGGTGTTTTGGCATCCGCGGGGGGCTTGGCCGCAGATGCGGAGCCGCATGTGTGGCCTTTTGGCACTACCCCAAAATTCCATCTTAGGAATCATGATGGTACCTAGTCTCTAAGAGTAGGTAAGCCTAACACATGATGAAAATAACATATTAAATCCAATTAACTATAAAGCCAAAAACGGATAAGTGACATAGCATCGTCAAAATGACCAAACATTAATACACCCCAAGTACCAAGTGATAAGTTCTACTGAAAGTAACTAGGAATATCAATTACATCACTATTTGGAATGAAAGAAACAGTAGTGAAGTAAAGCTCCAGAATGACTCCTAGGCCTGCGAGCGTCAAGCTGGTATACCTTCAAGTCTCCGTGATGTCTTAATCAACTCATTAGCATCTGTCATGGGCAAAGGTACCTGGATCTGCACTAAAATATGCAAAAGCGTAGTATGAGTACACTCCAATGGTACCCAGTAAGTATCAAGACTAACCTCGATGGAGTAGTGACGACGTCAGGTCAAGACACCTACTAGACATAGAAAACTGTGCAGAATATTAATATAATCTAACAACGGAAAGTAAAAGCAATAAATGACAACAAAGTAGAATATTCATATAAGGCTAACAACGGAAGTAAAAGCAATAAATGACAACAAATAGTGAACATATGATAAAAATAGGAAATAATCAAATACAGTCAAAATACAAGTGAAATGAGTTAAGAAAAAATAATAACCGTTCAAATCAACAAGTCTTTCCAACATAGAATGTACAACAAGAATCACCTCGAGGAACCACACCTCATATTCAGATTTCACAATCACAATATTTCTTATATCGCCGCGTGAGCCTTGTATTTATTTTTAAAAACATTTTTCCTGAAATAACTTCACGCACTTTAGCCCCTTATCTCGCCGCGTGTGCTTATATTGAAGTAATTTCCTTACTTGCAACACGCGCACAAATCCCCATTATCTCTCCGCATGCACATCAATATCACCACCCTTATACCGTCGCATGCGCATCTCATCACAACACAATAACTCGCACCACACGTGCCCATATGCCACAACATTGCCAAAATAACAATACCAATATCATAACAATGCATTGCCCACATCTCAACAACAATGTATACAAGAGTCTCAACAACAACACAATGAAACGGGAGATTAAACTCAACAATGGAAGATACTTCCATGTAATGACAACTTCTATTAAATGTATAAAGTAAACTCAACAATAAAAGAGATAGTATGTAATAACAACTACGACTAAGTGAATAATAATAACTCAACAATGAAAGATACTTCCATGTAATGACAACTTCAATTAAATGTATAAAGTAAACTCAACAATAAAAGAGATAACATGTAATAACAACTACAATTAAATGCTTATAAGTAACCTAAGAGTCTAAACCGGTTAATTTCCACATATAAGCCCGTGTACACACTCGTCATATAATGTACACGTCTTGCACATAATTCAAATAGTGTAATTAAGCTCAATCCGATAGGGTAGTTCCCCCCCCCCTCCCCCCGCACAAAGTTAGGCAAGATACTTACCTCAACTGGGCGAAATCAACACTCAAAAATAGATTTTCCATTAAAATTTGCCTCCACACGGCTCAAATCTAATAAAAATGACTTAATATCATCAAACAATGCAAGAGAAATCAATTTTGATTAATAAAGCTAAGATCTTTACACAATTCCACAAAATTCAACAAAAGTCAACCCCAGGCTCGCCCGGTCAAAACCCGAGTCCAAGGGTATATGGACTCGTAGGGTTATGGGTAGTCGAGATCTACAATTGGACTCGGGTAGATCATGTAATATAATTGAAATTTGATCACAATCACTTACCCAATAGTTGTATGTGAAAATCCCTTCTTAAAATCGCCTCCTACCGAGTCTAGGGTTCTAAAAATATGATAAATAAAGCTAAGTCCTGTTTTCCAGCCCTTTTGTTCTGTTACAGAAGTCGCAAAAGCGACTTGGGGTTCGCAATTATGAACCCTCACAAATGCAGACATTCTATCATAAATGCAGCACCTGACAAGCCTAGGGTAAGTCACGAATGCGACACTGACTTCGCATTTGCGAAGTCAGCCCCTTTCACAAATGCGGCCTGATGGTCGCAAATGCGAGCTACCCAGTCGAAGGCCACCCTTCGCAATTGCGATTAAGGTGATGCAATTGCGATACCTGAGATCCCCTGCCAACTTCTCAATTGCGATACTGGTGCTCGCAATTGCGATAACCGAAGCACTAGTACACCAGCAACCTGAAACAAGCGCAAACCATTCCGAAACACGTCTAAAACTCACCCGAGCCCTCAGGGCACCACACCAAACATCCAGATAAGTCTAAAAACATCACGAACTGGCTCGCGCGATTAAAATAACAAAATAACATCCCGAACCACGAATCAGATATCAATACACATGAAATTTTACAATGAACTCAAAAATCACTTGAATAACAACCAAGCATCTGATTTGCTATCAAACCAACTCGGAATAACACCAAATTTTGCAGACAAGTTCCAAATAATAAAACGGACCTATTCCAAGTCACGAAACAAAAATCCAAACCCGATTGACATAAGGTCAACCTACGGTCAAACCTAATGAATTTCTAAACCTTCAAATTGCTAACTTTCGACAAAATAAGTCCAATAAACCTAGGGACCTCCGAATTCAATTCCAGGCATATGCCCAAGTCCAAAATCATAATACTAACCTATAGGAGCCATCAAAACATGATTCTAGAGTCGTTTTCACAAAAATCAAACCTTGATCAATATTTTCAACTTAAGCTTCTAAAGCAAGAACTAAGGGATCCAAATCAATCTAAAACTTCCCCGAAATAAAACTAACCATCCCTGCAAGTCATAAAACCTCAAATACACAAACGAGAAGCTTCAAAATGGAAACGGGGCTCAAATACATAAAATGTCCAATCAGGTCGTTACATCTTTTGAGCGCAGATACAAAAGAGGAGAGGTAGTGGATGTTCGCAGATGCAGCGTTTGAGCGCAGGTGCTCTATCGTAGGAGTACAATGACTTCCATAGTAGTGGACTCGTAGGTGCAAGTGTTGTGTCCAAAGAAGCGGATTGCCGGCAGATTAATGGATTTCGCATGTGCGATGGTATTTCCGCAGATGCGGTACCGCAGATGCGACTCTGTAGACCTTATATGCAGTTTAGCTAGCAGGCTTTATATTTTGATGGGTTTAGTCATTTTTCATTATTTGGAGTTGGGGAACTCGGTTGGAGACAATTTTTTGGGAGACTTTGCGCTACAATTAAAGAGGTAAGTGAAGTTTATTTGATTGCGATGATATATACTGATTACCCATGGATTATTACACCTAGTTTATGTGAATTTCTGGTGAAATTTGGGGATTTATGACTATGATTTTGGAGAGTGAAAATTGATGAATTGAGGTTGGATTTGAGTAAAACAATATATTTGGACTCGTATCGGAATAAGTGTTCAAAATTTGTTAGTTTGGTCTGGTTCCGGGGTGCGGGTTTGGGGTTGACATTTTGGGTTGACTTTGCATAATTGATTCAAGATCTTACCTTTATAATTTGGAATCGTTTCCTATGGTTTTTATTGATGATATTATGTTAATTTGGTTAGATTCGAGCCTTGATTTGGCTTGCTTGAGGTAAGTATCTTACCTAAACTAGATTCAGGCACTAGTAGTCTGAGTTATTTGTGATAGCTATGTACTATGGGTGGCTCACATGTGTGGGGTTGAGCCCATGTGCGTGCACCGGGTTATTATTCATGCTCGGGGTAGTGTTTAGGCTATGACATGCCTTGGATTGCATGTAAGCTTCATGCTGAGATGGTTCATATATTTTGTAATCTTCTTGTGAGCTATCTGAACCATGTTTGAGATTAAATAGAGGTTAACCTCCTGATTGAACCTGATAATTTCTATTTTGTGATCCAATTAGCCGATTTGAGCTGTGGTAGCATACTTTGCACATGCATACACCTTAGCATGTCACTTAAACCAGTCCAGGACTATGAAATTTGATATTCATTGATCATATACAAACATTCTTGTATATTTGCTTTATGTGTGATATGAATTGGATTGGTGGCATGTGATCATGCCAGGCGAATTGTGATATTAAGCCTGCGATCATGCCCGGTGGATTTGTGTTATTGGCACGTGAGTTGTCCGTGCGAATTCAAGATATTGATATTGTTGGCACGTGGGTTGTCCGTGCAGCATGTTAATATGAATACTTCCCCTTAGGGTCATCCTCTAATGCGGTTATTGAAGAAAATTGATTAGTGGTTTGGTACGATTATGGAAATTCTGGGGAAAAGCTGGCCAGTGTATGATTTGGTTATTGCATTTCATCTGTACTTACAAATTCCTTAGTTGTTTGCCAGATTTATTTGATTGTCTTCCTTATATGTTAAGTTGTTGATTGAGCAAAGTATGTTAAGAATTTATGTGCACAAGGTAGTTCTTTCTGAGATTTATTACTTGATCATATTATTGTTCTATACTTGTTGAATTTATGAACTGCAGAGGTGATTAGCAAATACTTTTTGATACTTGTCCCTGAGTTCAACAACAATTCCCTTTTGACTTCAGATATTAGGGCCGACGTGAAGTCGGCCACGAAGTCTGCCAAAATTTTAGATTTAATGGCGGTTCGGGGTCGATATTCGATATCGTACCCGCTGATTTCTACGGCCCATTTGGCCAATCATCCCGAGAGCTCGGGTTTATGCATTATGTTCCTCAATGGGTAAGTAGTCACGACACATATGGGATGGCATTAAAAATACGGTTTTAACTTCCTAGACGTGCTTAGCAAAGCGAGCGCCAATTTTACCAGTCGAGGATACATAGTTTCGGCCTCGCCTAGAGTCCTGCTAACATAATAGATAGGAAATTGCGTACCTTCCTCTTCACGGACTAGGACTCCACTTACCGCTATCTCAGATACCGCCAAGTAAAGGTACATCTGCTCATCTACCTTTGGAGTATAGAGCAAAGGCGGGCTCGTAAGGTACCACTTGAGTTCTTCCAAGGCTTATTGGCACTCTGAGGTCTACGAGAAGTTATTCTTCTTCTTCAATAATGAGACGAACCGATGGCTCTTGTCATAGGACCTTGAAATAAATCAACCCAAGGCGGCTATATGCTCGGTTAAACTTTGAACGGCCTTAACATTGTCCACCACAGTAATGTCCTCTATGGCCTTGATTTATCGGGGTTTATCTCGATTCCCCGGTTAGACACCATGAATTCGAGAAATTTCCCGGACCTGACTCCGAATACGCATTTCTCCGGGTTCAGCTTCATATTATATTTGTTCAATATGTCGAAGGTTTCCTCTAAATGTTTCAAATGGTCCTCTGCTCGCAGGGACTTAACTAACATATCATCAATGTAAACCTCCATTGATTTTCCTATTTCTTTCTTCGAACATCCGATTTACTAGGCATTGGTGGCTCCAATAATTTTAGTCAGAATGGCATTACATTATAGCAGTAGGTGCCATATTTAGTGATGAACAACATTTTTTCCTGGTCGCCCTAGTACATTCAAATTTGGTTGTACCCGGAATAGGCATCGAGAGAGCTGAGGATCTCATGGTCGGCTGTTGCATCGATCATGTGATCGATGTTAGGCAAAGGAAAATAGTCCTTAAGGCATGCTTTGTTCAATTATTTGTAGTTTACACACATTCTTAATTTATTCCCCTTTTTAGGGACTACCACTACGTTGGCTAACCAATCCGGGTACTTAACTTCCCTAACGGATCCTATTCTAAGGAGTTTAGATACCTCGTCTTTGATGAATGCATGCTTGACTTTGGACTGGGGCCTCCTTTTCTGTTTGACTAGGTGGAACTTTGGATCCAAACTCAGCTTGTGAGTAGTTATTTCTGACAGGATCACTATCATGTCAAGGTGGGACCAAGCGAAACAATCTATGTTAGTTATAAGGAATTTAATGAGTTTTTTCCTAAGCTCGGGGCTTAACCTCGTGCCCAGGTATACCTTACGATCAGGGCAGATGTTCAATCAATATGACTTGCTCTAGTTCTTTGACCGTTGATTTGGTGGCATCAGAATCATCGGGAGCTATGAAAGACTTGGGAACTCCGTAGTCGTCGTCCTCGTGTGTCCCTTGCCTTTCTGGTTCGGTCGGGGCCAGTGTCGGTGATTGCTATTTGGTCTCTTCCTTGGTGACTGATCTCGGATCCTTTGAAGTCGAAAGTGCAGATATCGGGACCACCTCGTCAACACCGAACATCTCTTTTGTGGACGGTTGTTCTCCATAAATTATTTTAATCTCTCCCGGCGTTGGGAATTTCAATACCTGGTGCAGTGTCGAAGGCATTGCCCTCATGTTGTGAATCCATGGCCTCCGAACAGAGTATTGTATCTCATATCTCCTTCGATCATGTAGAACTTTGTTTACTGAACAGTTCTAACGGTGTTCACCGGTAGCGTTATCTCCCTTTTAGTGGTCTCACATGACATGTTGAACCCATTTAGAACTCGGACTGCAGGCACAATTTGGTCTTGTAGACCCAGCTGTTCTGTGACCCTTGATATGATGATATTGGCTGAGCTACCTGGATTAATTAAGAAACGCTTAACTCGAGATTTATTTATGAGTACAGATATTACCAATGAATCATTATGCGGTTGTATGAGGCCTTCAATGTCCTTGTAGTTGAAGTATGCAGTTCCTTCTGGCATGTAATCCTGAGTCCGTTTTTCACTTGTGATGGACACTTTGGTGCGTTTCAGCATCAATCCTTGGGTGACGTCGACCCCACCAATAATCGTATTGATGACATGCTGAGGTTCCTCTTGCTCAGTCTTCTTATTCGAGTCCCTATTCCTGAAGTGATTTTTGGCTCTATCGCTCAGGAACACCGGAGGTGTCCATTGTTGAATAACCCGGCTACTTCCTCTCTTAGTTGTAGGCAATCTTCGGTTCTGTGGCCGTGAGTGCCATGATATTTGCATATTAGGTTGGGGTCCCTTTAAGCAGGGTTGGGCTATAGAGGTCGAGGCCACTTGGTATCTTTGATACGTCCGATGGTAGATACGATGGCAGAAGCGTCGACATTGAAGTTATACTCCGATAGCCTTCGCGCTTCCTTAGGCCCGACGGATCTATCAAAATCGCTTTTTCTCATGAGACCCTGGCTATTTTGACTTCGATCGATCCTCTTTTCATTTTTCACAGGGTTTCGTCCAGACCCATTACCTCTTTGATCTCCACTGTATAGTTGATACCGGTCCCTATTCTATCCTGGTGATCAATGTCTCTTTTTGATCTGTCACCAGCTCTAACGGGGTAAATGGACTCGGAATGGGCCCCAAGCTGATCATCATTGACCTTGATTTCTGATTGGTACCGGTTATGGATGTCGGCCCAAGTTACCACCGGATATTCTATCAGATTTTGCCTCCAATGTTGTGAGGCCAATGAGCTTCGAGTATTGAGTCCTTGGGTGAAGGCCTGAACGGCCCAATCGTCCGCGATTGGAGGCAGGTCTATTCGTTCCATTTGAAATCGGGACACAAAATCCCTGAGCATCTCATTGTCTCTCTGTTTCACTTTGAAAAGGTATGACTTCTTGGTCTCGACCTTAATGGCCCCGGCATGTGCTTTCACGGAGGAGTCCGCAAGCATAGCAAACGAGTCAATAGAATTAGGGGGTAAGTTGTGATACCATATCATAGCTCCCTTTGACAAAGTTTCCCCAAACTTTTTCAGTAGGACAGACTCGATCTCATCATCCTCCAAATCGTTCCCTTTAATGGCACATGTATATGAGGTCAGATGCTCATTGGGGTCAGTCATTTTGTTGTGCTTAGGTATTTCGGGCAGGCGGAACTTCTTTAGGATTGTCTTCAGAGCTGCGCTCGGAGGAAAAGTTTTTTGGACAACCTTCTTGGAATCCAGACCCTTCAATATCGGTGGTGCTCCTTGGATTTGGTCGACCCTGGAATTGTAGGTTTCCATCTTTTTGTCATTGCCTTTGATTTTCTTTTCCCTTGATTCTACCCGTTTTGTCAGTTCCTCAAGAATCTTTATGATCTCGGGGTTGGTTCCAGGTTCAGCTTCATTCGACCTTTCTACGATCGGTTCGTTTCTGCGAGCATTCTCCCGGGATAGTTCAAGCTCGACTCTGTTGGGGGCACGACTTTGGTTCTACAACTGGGCTATTACTGCATATTGAGCCTGCAACATTTGTATGGTTACTCGCAAGTTGATTCCATCACCTTCACCGTCGTGCGTATTTTGGGCTACCAAACAGACTCCCCCGTAGATGCTGTTCTCAGGATCGGTACGTAAATTGACATTGATGGTCATATGCGAGTTAGCATCGATTGGGTCCGCGGCTGGAACTCCGTTAGGGTTGATAGGGGGCACCTCGTTACTGAGTGCCATATTGTTGTTCTCGCCATGGTAGCCAGACTCAGCATCCACGTTCAGAGGAGCAGATTAGGAGTTTGACATTTTAAATTGTGACCTGAAATTAAAAACACTTAAAAGAACAAGTGTAAAATAGGGTGTGTTATGGATATTCGTATCAAATTTCCACTATTATCCTTACCCTCACGGTGGGCGCCAAACTGTTTACCCTAAAAACGGATAACAGTTAAATTTGTTAGTGGTTTTAAAGATACGTGGATTAATTTAATACGAACTGTAAATATTGCTAGGTTGAACAGATAAAAGTTGTAATAATTTGTCAAACCACTAGAAAGCAAGGGGAAAAGGATGCCTTTGGACTCGACGGAAACTGCAATAACATATCCAACTTCGATCCCAGAGTTATAGTAATGGAACACTGATCTACAAGTGTAAGAACTTTGAATAACAGAAAAATAATAGTATATTTCCTTAGTATGTGTGCTACAATATGTTTAATGAACAATCAGACCCCCATTTATATAGTGGGGGAGTCCTACTCTAGGTACAATTTCAGGAAGGGTAAAAAACCTTCCATTTAATAAATCACCGAATTTCCGCTGGTACGTGCCGAGATCTGCGCCGTGATACCTGGCCGGTCATGGATATCACAGACCTCTGTTAATCGTGTTTGGTTGCTCGATAATGTTCTCTGAAGTCTTTTGTGATTTGGACTGATCACGAGTTCATGGCCCCGATATTCCCGAAGGCGGGCGTCGAATCCCCGGATCCTGTCTCAATGAGACCCTTGCCATAATTCTAGCTCCTTATATCACGTCTCTTGCTCGACTCACCTTATCGGAAACCGGGGTGTCCCATAGGCCCAGTTTCACCCGTATACACCTATGAACTCTCTAATTCTTCAAATTGTAAAATTTTGACAAAAAGGACAAAAACCTTCTAGGAACATCCAAATTCAAATCCGAACATACACCAAATTCTAAATTCACCATACAAACCTATTGAAACCATCAAATCCCGATTTTGAAGTCGTTTACTTAAAAGTTAAACTTTGGTCAACTCTTCCAATTTAAGGTTTCCAAATTGAGAATCACTTTATCATATCAATCTCAAACCTTGCGAACATCAAAACCAACAATATACGCAAGTCATAATACATCATATAAAGCTACTCAAGGTCTCAAACTGCCGAATGGAATGCTAAAGCTCAAAATGAGAGGTCGAGTTGTTACACAAGATGATCATATTTTCTATAAGTGAGCTTATAGTCTTTCGTTCCTTACAAGTATTGCACCTTTCTTTTCAACCCTCCAGTGGTCCATTCCTGGATTACTTTGATATTTGACCAGCATCCCAATGATAAAGCTAATATCTGATCTCATACATGTCTGAGCATACATTAAACTCCCAACTGTAGATGCAAAATATATTTATTTACTTACATTCCAATTCATTCGTTGGGCATTGATTGAAACTTAATTTATCTCCTTTATAAATTGGAATGGGATGTGATGAGGATATTTCTATTCTAAATTTCTCTAACACTATATTAATATAAGAATTTTGAGAGAACCCCAATAATCCTTAAGATCTATCCCGAAATAGTTTTATCTGATCACATATGATGCCTTTCCCACATTTTACGTTTTAAAATTATTAGGGAATTATTTTTTGGTGTCATGCATCATACCAAGAGTATTGGTAACAATAAGATGTCACTAAGTGTCACGACCCCAAATTCTTACCATAGGATGTCGTGATGGCACCTAGTATCTAAGACTAGGTAAGCCTAACAAACAAGAGAATATGACAGAAATAACGACTAAAAACATGATATAAAGCTGATAATTCTCGTAATAATCTCAATGTTGAATCACAATTACAATACTCCCAAAATCCGGTGAAACTGATTCATAAGCTCTACAAAAATGTACTAAAATCTCTAATACAACACTGTATGATAATAGGATAAAAAGTAATAAGGAAATGGCGGAAGGTGACTCTGAGGCCTATGAGCGTCAGGAAGGTATACCTTGAAGTCTCCGGAGATGACTGAATGATCAGTAACGTCCTGCATGAGTAGATGTACCTGGATCTGCACAAAAAAGTGCAGAAACGTAGCATGAGTACAGCGTGACGGTACCCAGCAAGTAGTGACGAGGCCAGGTCAAGACACCTACTAGGACTATAAAACTTAATAGAGTATAGCATATTCAAATAATGAAAAGCGAGGAAATGAATGGAAATAAAGAAGTTCAATAATGTAAGCTAACAACGGAGTTTAAAGCAATAAAGGCAACAAGGAATGAACACATGAAAAGAACAACAAGGAAACAATGCAGACAAATACAAGTAAGACAAATGAAGAAGTAACAAAACTGTTAGACCAATAAGCCTTTTTAACATAGAAAATACAACAAGTATCATAACCGAAATGCCACGCCTCATGTTCACATTTCACAATCTCAAAAATATCCAATCTCACAAACTGATTGGTCAAAGCCTAAATATCAATGGCTAGTGGCCTCTCTGTTGCAGGTATATGTATGCCACACTATCCATACTCTCCGCCTTTCTACTCAAGGGATCGGCCACCATATTTTCCTACTCGGGATGATACAAAATAATGATATCATAGTCTTTCAGCAACTCTAACCATCTTCGCTGTCGCAAGTGAAGGTCCTTCTGCTTGAACAGATGTTGGAGACTTTGGTGGTCGATATAGACCTCACATGGAACACCGTATCGATAATGCCTCCATATCTTCAATGCATGAACAATAACTGCCACCTCCAAGTTATGAACCGGGTAATTCTTCTCATGAACCTTCAACTGCCGAGATGTATAGGCAATCACCCTACTGTTTTACATCAACACCGCACCAAGCCCGATACGTGACGCATCATAATAACAGTGTAAGACCTTAAACCTGTAGGCAACACCAACAGTGGGGTTGTAGTGAATGCAATCTTGAGCTTTTGAAAGCTCGCCTCACACTCCTCAGGCGCCTAGTCAAAAGCGCAGCAATGGATGAGAAACCCTCTACGAAACAGTGATAATAAACGGCCAAACTAAGAAAACTTCGAATCTCAGTAGCTGAAAATGGTCTAGGCTAACTCTAAACTGCCTCAATCATTTTTGGATCTACCTTGATACCCTCACTAGATACCACATGACCCAAAAATACCACTTAATCAAGCCAGAATTCACATTTGGAGTATTTTACATGCAACTTCTTCTCTGTCAAGGTATGGAGCACGATCCTCAAATGGTACTCATGATCCTCCCGGATACGAGAATATACCAAGATATCATCAATAAATATGATGACGAATGAGTTAAGATATAGATGGAATACAATGTTCATCAAGTACATAAATGTTGCTGGGGCATTGGTCAGCCCAAATGACATCACTAAAAACTCTTAGTGACCATACCGAGTCTGAAAGAAGTCTTCGGGATATCTTAATCCCGAATCTTCAGCTGATGATACCCTAACCTCAAATCAATCTTCGAGAATACTCTGGTACCCAGAAGCTGGTCAAACAAGTCATCAATGCGCGGTAATGGGTACCTGTTCTTCATTGTAACCTTTTTCAATTGTCTATGATCAATACACATCTGTATAGTACCATCCTTCTTCTTCACAAACAGAACCGGAGCACCCCAAGGTGAAACACTAGGCTGGATGAAACCCTTATGAAGCAACTCATGTAGTTGTTCCTTTAACTATTTCAACTCCACTAGTGCCCTACGATATGGTGGAATAGAAATGGGCTGAGTTCCCGTCACTAGGCCAATACCAAAATCGATATCTCTGTCGGATGGCATGCCAGGAAGGTTTGCTGGAAACACATCTGGGAAATCTCTCACTATCGGAGCTAACTCAACGGTAGGAGTATCAGCACTAACATCTCTCATAAAGGCTAGATATGCTTCACACCCCTTCTCAACCATCCGTTGTGCCTTAAGAAAGGACACAACTCTGCTAGGAATATAATCCAATGTACCCCTCCACTCCAATCGTGGAAAACATAGCATAGCCAATGTCACAGTCTTGGCGTGACAGTCCAAAAAAGCTTGATGAGGCGACAACTAATCCATGCCCAAGATCATGTTAAAGTCTACCGCACTAAGCAGCAATAGATCAACTCTGGTCTCACAACCACCAATAATGACTAAAAACAACCGATAAACACACTCTACAATAATAGAATCTCCCATAGGCATGGACACATATACAAGAGCACTCAAAGAATCACCAGATATATCCAAATATGGAGCAAAGTAAGATGACACATATGAATAAGTGGATCCCGGATCAAATAAGACTGAAGCATCCCTACGAAAGAACGGAACAATACCAGTGATGACAGAATCTGATGGAACCACATCCATCCTACAAGGAAAAGCATAGAAATGAGACTGGACTCCCCCTTTAGGGTGACCTCTACCCGCCTGACCTCCACCCCAAGCTGGTGGGGCAGGTGGAGTGGAAACTGGAGTAGCAACCATTGCCTACGAACACTGTAGACCCTATGGAAACCATGGAGCCTATGTAGTATGTGGAGGTGCACCCCTCCTGAGTCTGGGGCTGTCCCTCACCATATGTCTGGTATCACCACACTCAAAACAAGCTCTAAGTGGGTGTGGCTGCTAAAACTGTCTCTAGCCTGGTCAACTGGACTGACCGCTGAAGTCACCCCACGGAGGAGGTGCACTGGACAGTGGCTAAGCAAAATGGGCAACCTAAGACCTCTGAATAGCGAGAGCACTACTAGAAGCTGGAAGTGCTGAATGAACTAGTCCACTCACATATCCCATGTCATGTCGGGTTGAAATTGCACAATGACCACCACTAAATCCTCCAGTACCTCGAGGCCTCTTGGCCTCCCTGTCCTCTCTCACTCGGAGCAATCTCTACCACCTGTTGAAATGGGGTATCCGTCTCCAACTCCTAAGCCGTACTGAACCTAACAGTAGAATCTGGAAACTCCCTCGATGAATCTGGAAACTCGCTCTCTAACAGTAGAAATCAAGGGAGGTGCATGTCAGGACAACTCGCTGAGTCTCATACCATATTCTGATACTGACATATTCCCCTGATGTAGCTGCTCAAACTCTGTGCGACATGCATCCCGAAGGGTATGGGGAATAAACTCTCTCAAGAACATTTCTAAACACTGAACCTAAGTGAGTGGGGCTGCATCAGATGGCCTACCCTTCCCGTACGCTTGCCACCACCGATATGCTACTCCTTACAGCTGAAATGTAGTAAATGTAACTCCGCTCACCACCACAATACCCATGGTGCGAAGAATACGGTGGCACTTCTCTAAAACACCCTACGCATCCTCGATAGTTGTTTCGTTGAAAGTAGGAGGATCATACTTATTGAACCTCTTAAGTTTCCTCTACTCCTCCGCAGATACCTTTGGCCTGACCTCAGGATGAATAAGTATAACGGGTTGTGCTGGCATGACACCCGAGACCTGATGAATGTACCCGCTGCTCTAGAGTACGAGCTCCGGGAGTCTGAGCTCCTCCCTCAGCCTGAGATGTGGCTGGTGCAAGGGGAATCAATCCCGCCTGAGCTAGAGTGAAGAACATGCTCAAGAACTGTGCTAGGGTCTCCTGAAGTCTAGGGGTAGTAATAGGCGCCATAGGTGCCTGTCCCGCAACCGGAGCTATTGGTGGCTCCTCAGTTACTACTCGGGCAGGTGATCTGGCTGCAACACGTGCCCTTCCTCAGACATTGCCCCGGCCCCGGCCCCGACCTCGTGCGGCTCTAGCAAGGGGCGTGGGTGTCTAATTATCTGATCCAATAGTGCATGTCCTCACTATCTGTGAGAGAATAGAAAGACAAAGACTCAGGTTTCGAAATCAACAATTCGCACGATAAGGAATCAAAGAAGTGGAATTTTTGATAGTTTTGTAGCTTCTCGAAGATAAGTACAGACGTCTTCGTACCGATCCGCAAGACTCTACTAAACTTGCTTATGACTCCTAACACCTAGGAACCTAGAGCTCTAATACCAACTTGCCACAACCCCAAAGTTCCACCTTAGAATGTCGTGATGGCAGCTAGTCCCTAAGACTAAGTAAGCCTGACAAACAAGAGAATATGACAGAAATAACGACTAAGAACATGATAAAAAGCTGGTAAGTTTCATAATAATCTCAATGTTGAATCACAGTTACAACGCTCCCAAAACCTGGTGAAACTGAGTCATAAAGTCAACAAAAATATACTAAAATCTCTAATACAACACTGTCTGATAATAGTATAATCAGTAATAAGGAAATGGCGGAAGGTGACTCCGAGCCTTGCGAGCTTCGGACAGGTATACCTTGAAGTCTCCAGAGATGATTGAATGATCGCTAACGTCCGACATGAGCAGATGTACCTGGATCTGCACAATAATATGCAGAAGCATAGTATCAAGCCTAACCTCGACACAGTAGTGTCGAAGCCAGGTCATGATACCTACTAGGACTAGAAAACTGAATAGAGTATAGCACATTCAAATAATGAAAATCTAGAAAATGAATGGCAATAAAGCAGTTCTATAATGTAAGCTAACAGTGGAGTTTAATGCAACAAAGGCAACAAGGGATGAACACATGAAAAGAACAACAAGGAATAAATGCGGACAAATACCAGTAAGACAAACGAAGAAGTAATAAAACTGTTCAACCAACAAGCCTTTTTAACATATAAAATACAATAAGAATCACAATCGAGGTGCCACGCCTAATGTTCATATTTCACAATCTTAATCACAATCTTTTCTCATATCATTGCGTAAGCCTTACATTTAGACATTTTTGAAAAACATTTTTCCTAAAATAGTTACACGCGCTTTATCCCCCTTATGTCGCCGCGTGGCTTCAAATAATTTCCTTACTAGCAACACGCATATAAATCCCACCTTATGTCACCACATACATATTAACTCTTACCCTTATACAGTCGCATGCGCATCAGTATCACAACACAATAAGAACTCGCACCATATGTGCCCAGATGCCACAACTTGTCAAAATTAACAATACCAATGTTACCACAATATATGGCCACGGCTCAACCACAATGTGTACAAGAATATCAATAATAAAAATAAATTAAAAAATACTCAACAAGGAAAGATGTCTCAACAATCAACAACTTCAACCTCAATGTGATAATAGCTTACATAACTTCAACATCATAAACCCTATAAGAAGATATTCCCACGAAATAACAATATCAAGTAAGAGTAATTCAATAATAAAAGAGGTAACAAGACAATAAGAGAGGTAACAACTTCAACTAAAGCATGTAAGAGAAAACATAAGAATAAAAGGTAGGATAAGTGTGAATAACGTCAAATAGAGCATGTGAGAGTAAATTTAACAATGAAAAGGTATAACATATAATTACAAATTCAATTAAATGCATGGAAGAAGTCTAAAAGTCTAAAACGGTCAAAATACCACATATAGCCAATGTACACACTCATCACCTCGTATACACGTCTTTCACATAATACAAATAATACAATTAACCTGAATCCTAAGGGGTAGTTCCCCCACACAAAGTTAGACAAGATACTTAACTCAACTAGGCCAAATCAACCCTCGAAAATAGCTTTTTCTCTAAAATTCGCCTCCACACGCTCAAATCTAATAAAAATGACTTAATTTCATCAAATAATATAAGGAAAACCAATTACGATAGATAAAGCTATGATCTTTAGACTATTCCCCGAAAGTCAACAAAATTCAACCCCGAGCCTACTGGGCCCGCCCTGTCAAAACGCGGGTCCAAGGGTAGATTCTGACTACCTATAACCCCACGAATCTATGTGTGTGTTTTGTTTTCAAATCTGAGTCCAAATCGACTCTCAAAATCCAAATTTTTTATTTTTCAAAACTTTGACAAAAATTCCCAAATTTCCTCTTTGATTCTCATAAATTTAATGTTGAATCTATGTTATAATCATGAAATATGTTGGATATTGATTAGAACCACTTACCCAATATTTGTAGATAAAACACCCCTCTCCAAATCGCCTCCTACCGAGTCTATGGTTCTAAAATATGAAAACATGAGACGTAATCCCTGCTTTCCAGCCTTTATGTTCAGTTGTAGATGTCGCAATTGCTACACTGGGTTTGCAATTGGGAAGAATGTATCGCAATTACGGCACTGACAGTCTATGCGGGAGGTCTCAAATGCAATATAGGATTCGCAATTGTAAAGCCTGCTTCCCTCGCAAATGTGAAACAAATATCGCAAATGCGATCCTACCTAGCCCAGGTACCACTTCGCAATTGCGATCCAAGCATCTCAATTGCGACACCTGAGACCCCCTACTAAGATCGCAATTGTAATAGTGGTGTTTGCAATTGCGACATCAAAGACACTAGCACATCAACAACCTGTTTTAGTTCAAAATCATTTCGAAACACGTTTAAAACTCACCCGAGCCCTCGGGGCTCCAACCCAAACATCCACACAAGTCTAAAATCATCATACGAACTCGCTCGCGTGATAAAATAAATATCTAAAACTATGAATTGGATATCAAAACGCCTGCATTTCAAATGACAACTCAAGAACTTCTAGAATTGCAATCAAGTGTCCTAATTCTATCAAATCAACTCCAATTGACACCAAATTTTGCAGGCAAGATCCAAATAGAAAAACAAACCAATTCCAATTCCCAAAATCAAATTACAAACCTGATAGACAAAAGTCAACGTACGGACATCCGAATTTGATTCAGGGCATACGCTCAAGTCCAAAATCCTGATATGAACCTATCGGAACCATCAAAACACCGTTCCGGGGTCGTTTTCACAAAAGTCTTACTTTGGTCGACAAACGCAACTTAGGCTTCTAAGCCAAGAACCTAAATTAACCCGAAACCTTTCTAGAATAAAACTAACTAACCTCACAAGTCATAAAATCGCAAATACACATGTGTGAAGCATCAGAAGTGGAATCGAGGCTCATATACATAAAACGACCGATCGAGTCAATACATTAATATAAAAGACTAACAAAATAAATTTACTCCCACTGACCTTCAGATATATACACCGATCAATAGTATTTTTCTAAATCCAGAGGTAACGCTAATTTCATTGAATATAAGACGCCATTATCGGGAAGCTTTAAGGTTGTATATTCATTTCTATGTTGACAAATAAGGTATTTCTTTCCTTTAACAGCAAACCCCTCTAGTTGATCTATATAAACTTCTTCCTTTTAATCCCTATTCAGAAAGGCATTTTTCACATCCATTTCATACAACTCTAATTCATAATAAGCCATTAAAGCCATTACAATTATGAATAAAGTTTTTCTAGAGACTGGTTAAAAATTCTCTTTATAGTCAATGTCATCTTTTTGAGTGAAATATTTGGCAATAACTCTGGACTTGTGTCGTTCAATGTTGCTATTTGAGTCGTATTTGGTCTTAAAGGCACATTTAAATTAGAATATTTTACAACCTTTCGGTAATTCAATAAGGTCCCAAACTTTATTCTATTCCATAAACTTCAACTCATCTTTCGTAGCATCAAACCATTTATCAAAAAATTACTCTCAGTGGCTTGTGAATATGAAAGTGAATCATTATTAATTCCTAAGTCAATTTTTAACTCGTGTAGATATACTACATCAGAAATAGCAGGCCCTTTTTTCTTTAAGACCTTCTTAATTTTACTTTTTGTGGTTCATCTATTTTAGGTTCATCAACTGTAACTTCACTGTAAATAGTATGATATTTCATTTGCTATTCTTGTTGATTGTTAAACTCTACAACAACTTCATGAACAACATAGTGTAAAGAAACTTGCAACCTAATTTCTTTAGTTTTTACATTGTTTGTTTCTTCATTTCCACTAAATTCACCATTCTCAGTGAACCTAGCATTTTCAGTTTGGACTATTCTCGATTAGGACAGTAAAATCTATACCCTTTTGATTTTTCCGGATAACTAATGACTGAATTGAGTTTTTTTTCTTATGAATTATAAATTCTTACTTTTGCTGATCAACCCCAAACATGCATGTGCCTCAAACTATATTTCCTACCAATCCAAAGTTCAAAAGGTTTCCTAGAAACATCTTTACTAGAAACTCTATTTAGTAAATATTAGTCTTTAAAGCATGCATACATAATGAAACGGGTAAAGATGAACTACATAACATACTCCTAACCATATTCATTAATATATAATTATGCCATACTATTTTATTGTGGTATATCAAGCATTATTTCTTGAGCACACATGCCATATTTTTCATAGAATTTAGCGAAGGGACCATGATGTTGTTCAATCTTGTCAAATCTTCATATTACTCACCACTTCTGTCTGACCTTATTATTTTTAATTTTTTTGAGATTCTTCGTGCAATAAATAAACATAACCATAACATGACAATTTGTCAATAAAGGTGATAAAGTATTTTTGTTTACTGAAAGAAGTAACACCAAAAGGACCACAATTATTCGTGTATATAATTTCAAGAAGTTGTGTGCTTCTTCTGGCTCCTTTATTTGTAGTTTTTTATTTATTTTTTAAATACAATCCACACAAATATTAAGGTCTTTAAAATTTAAATCTGAAAGGATTTCATTCTTAACTAATCCTTCTAGTCTTTTTTGGGACATGTGACCTAAATGTTTATGCCACAAGTAAGTAAAATATTTATTCACCAAACTATATTTGGTTCTAATATTATAATGCAGAGTTAAGAGAGTTTCGACAAAATAAATTATTAAAATTCAGTTTGTATAAACCATCACAAATAATAGCATAACAAATAAGATGATTATGCTTAAACAAACTAAAACATTCATTATTAAAATTAAAAGAGTATCTGTATACGGATAAAACCGAGCCTACTGAATAACTCGATTTTCCGGTGAATCATACAGAGCAGGAACGTGACTGTAATGAATTGGAATCAGATCAATGAGCCCCTTGTATTGGGGCTCGGGCAAAACACATGCCCTCGGGAATATCGGGGCCAGATCCTCCGAGCCCGGTTCGAGGATTGAGACTTCAGAGAGCATTAACAAACAGCTGCACACGACTAACAAAGGGCCGCGATGTCTATGCCCGACTGGATATCACAGCATGAATCTCGGTCCGTATTGGCAGAAAATCGGTAATTAGCGAAACAAAAGATTTTTACCTTTCTTAGAATTGTAGTTAGGGTAAAACTCCCCTAATATATAAAAGGGAAATCTTATTATTCATGGGACACATTGTAACACGCATATCAAGGCAATTTATTTTAATCCTTTTGGTTGTTCAAAGTTCTTATTTTTGTTCTTAAGTTCTTCATAAGTGCAAGCTTAGAATCGAAGGCAGGTTCCTCCTCAAGCCACCAAACGAGCTCATAATTACCCTTATTGTTGGTTTGGTCCTTTATTATGTATTTTATTTAATTAATATAGCGTCATTAATCACTTGTGTTTAATTAATTCACATATCTTAAAACCACAAATAAATTCAATTGTTATCCATTTTTTAGGGTAAACAGTTTGGCGCCCACCGTGGAGCTAGAGATAATAGTGGTAATTTGATACAAATTTCCATAACACACTCTATTTTACACTTGTTCTTGGAGATCTTAATTTTAGTTCAAATTAAAAATGTTGAACTCTCAATCTGCTCATTTGAACGTTGATGCTGAGTCTGGCCACCATGGCAGGAACAACAATGTAGAGCCCAGTAAGGAGGTGCCCCCTATTGACCACAATAGAGTTCCACTCGCGGAGCTGATCTATGCTAACTCACATGTAGCTATCGACGCAAACTTGCCTACCGACCCCAAAAACAACATTTGTGGGTGAGCCCGATCTATGGCTCGGTGTACACATGACAACGAAGGTAATGGGATCAATTTTCGGGTGATCTTCGAAATGTTACAGGTTCAACAGGCAGCGATAGCCCGGTTGCAGAACCAAAGCCATGCCCCCAGTAGAGTTGAGCCCGAACCATCCCGAAAAAACACTCGTAGAAATGTACCGGCCACAGAAAGGCCGGGTGAAGTTAAACCGGGGACCAACCCCGATATAATAAAGATGCTTGAGGAACTAAAAAAATGGGTGAAATCGAGAGAAAGGAAAATCGAAGCCAACGACAAAATAGTGGAGACCTATAACTCCAGGGTTGAACAAATCCCAGAAGCACCCCCGATATTATAAGGTTTGGATTCCCAGAAGTTTATACAAAAATATTTCCCTCCGAGGGCAGCTCCAAAACAGATCCCAAAGAAGTTCCGTATGCTCAGAATTCCAAAGAATAACGGGACCACGGATCCGAATGAACACGTGACCTCCTACACGTGTGCCATCAAGGGAAATGACTTGGAAAATGACGAAATTGAGTCGGTTCTACTTAAAAAGTTCGGGGAAACCCTGTCTAAAGGAGCAATGATATGGTATCACAACATGCCCCCTAATTCCATTGATTTGTTTGCTATGCTTGCATATGCCTTTGTAAAAGCTCATGGCAGGGCCATCAAAGTCGAGACTAGAAAATCCGACCTCTTTAAACTCAAGCAAAGACATAACGAAATGCTCAGGGACTTCGTGTCGAGGTTCCAAATGGAAAGGATGGATCTGTCCCCGGTTGCGGACTATTGGGCTATTCAAGCATTCACTCAAGGACTCAACCCACAAAGCTCTTTGGCTTCACAATGGCTGAAACATAATTTGATAGAGTACCCGACGGTAACTTTGGCTGACGTCCATAAGAGGTACCAATCAAAAATCGGAGTGGAGGATGATCAGCTTGGGGACCCCTCTGGGTCCGTGTATCCCATCAGAACTAATGACAATTCTAAAAGAGTCATCGATCATGAACCAAGACCAAGCAGAGATCGGTATCAACCTTACTGCGGAAAGGGGCAGCAGATCCGAACGTAACCCTACGAGGAATGAAAAAAGAAGCGATCGAGGTCACAATAGCCGGGGACTCAAGAGCAAAAACTATTTTGACAGGCCAGTTGGCGCCAGGGAGGCACCGAGGCTATCGGAGTACAACTTCAGCTTCGATGCTGCCGGTATCGTGTCAGCCATTAGACGCATCAAAGATACCAAGTGGCCTTGACCATTGCATTCTGATCCTGCCCAAAGAGACCACAACCTGATGTGTAAGTATCATGGAACCCATGGCCACAAGACCAAAGACTGCCGACATCTAAGAGAAAAAGTGGGTCGATTATTCAATAACGGACACCTCCGGGAGTTTCTGAGTGACCGAGCGAACAATTACTTCAAGAATAGGGACTCCAACTAGCATACCAAGCAAAAGGAACCTAAGAACGTCATCAATATGATCATCGGTGGAGTCGACATCCCCTAGGGGGCAATGCTAAAACGCACTAAGGTGTCCATTACAAGGGAAAAGTGAACCCTAGATTACATGCCGGAGGGGACCGTCTCTTTCAACGATGAAGACACTGAAAGCATCGTGTAACCGCATAACGATGCCCAAGTAATTTATGTACTCATAAATAAATATCGAGTTAAGCGTGTGTTGATTGATCCAGGTAGCTCGGCGAATATCATCAGATCGAGGGTCGTAGAGCAGCAGGGTCTAAAAGACCAAATAGTGCCCACGATCCGGGTCTTAAATGGATTCAACATGGCATGTGAAACTACTAAAGGGGAGATAACCCTGCCAGTAAACACCACTGGAACCATTCAGTAAATGAAGTTCTATGTCATCGAAGGGGATATGAGGCACAATGCTCTATTTGGAAGGCCATAGATTCACAACATGAGGGAAATACCCTCGACACTACACCAGGCATTGAAGTTCCCCGCACCGGGAGGAGTCAAAACAGTTTACAGAGAACATCCGGCCGCAAAAGAAATGTTCGTGGTCGATGAGGTGATCCCGAGGTCCGCCCTCTCGAGATCAAAGAACCTGGAGTCGGTTTGGAAGGAAGAAACTAAATAGTTATCAATGACACTGGCCCCGACCGAATCGGAGAAGCAAAATGTAGGCGAGGATGATGATTACAGAGTTCCCAGGTCGTTCATCACCATTGACGATTCCGATGCCACTAAGTCAACGGTCGAGGAGCTGGAGCAAGTCATATTGATCGAACACTTGCCCGATCGAAAGGTATACCTGGGCACGGGGTTAAAACCTGAGCTCAGGAAATAACTCATTGCATTCCTTATAGCTAAAATAGATTGTTTCTCTTGGTCCCATATTGATACGACAGGGATCCCGCCAGAATAACTACACACAAGATGAGCTTGGATCCGAAGTTCCACCCGGTTAAACATAAGAGGAGGCCTCAGTATGAAGTCAAGCATGCATTCATCAAAGACGAGGTATCCAAACTCCTTAAAATAGGTTCATTTCGGAAAGTTAAGTACCCGGATTGGTTAGCTAACATTATGGTAGTGCCTAAAAAGGGAAATAAATTAAGAATGTGCGTAGATTGCAACAAAGACTTGAACAAGGCATTCCCTAAAGACTCTTTTCCTTTTCTTAACATCAATCGCATGATCGGCGCAATGACCGGCCACAAGATACTCAATTTTCTCGACACATATTCTGGGTACAACAAAATCTGGATGGACCCGGGCAATCAATAAAAAACATCCTTCATCACTATCTTCGGCACCTATTGTTATAGCGTAATGCTGTTTGGACTAAAAAATACCGGTGCCACTTACCAATGCCTAGTAAATCGGATGTTCGAAAGGTAAATAGAAAAATCAATGGAGGTTTACATTGACGACATGTTAGTTAAGTCCCTCCGAGCAAAGGACCATTTGTAACATTTGCAGGAAACCTTCAGCATAATTGAAGAATTACAATATGAAGCTAAACCCATAGAAAGGCGCATTTGGGGTCGGGTCTAGGAAGTTCCTTGGATTCATGGTGTCCAACCTGGGGATCGAGATCAATCCCGAAAAAATCAAAGCTATAGATAACATCACTGTGGTGGACAATGTCAAGGCCGTTCAGAGGCTAACCGGGCGCATAGCCGCCCTAGGTCGGTTCATATCAAGGTCCTCCAATAAGAGACATCAGTTCTTCTCATTATTGAAGAAGAGGAATAAGATTTTGTAGATCCCGGAGTGCCAAGAAGCTTTGGAAGAACTCAAACGGTACCTTTCGAGTCCACATTTGCTTCACACCCCGAAGGAAGACGAGCAGTTGTACCTGTACTTAGCGTTATCCAAGATAGCGCTAAGTGGAGTCTTAGTCCGGGAAGAGGAAGGTACGCAATTTCCTATCAATAATGTCAGCTGGACTCTAGGCGAGGCCGAAACAAGGTATCCTCACTTAGAGAAATTTGCGCTAGCTTTACTAAGCGCCTCTAGGAAGTTAAAGCCATATGTGTCGTAACTACTTACCCATTGAGAAACATAATACACAAACCCGAGCTCTCATGATGATTGGCTAAGTGGCCTATGGAAATTAGCGGGTACGATATCGAATATCGACACTAAATCGCCATCAAATCTCAAATTTTGGCAGACTTCATGGCCGACTTCACACCGGCCTTAATACCCGAAGTCGAAAAGGAATTGTTGTTAACCTCGGGGGCCTCCTCGGGAATATGGACCCTCTTTACGGATGGTGCCTCGAACGCAAAGGGGTCCGGACTTGACATCGCGTTGAAGCCGCCTACAGGTAACATAGTTTGGCAATCTATTAGAATTGTGAAATTGACTAACAATGAGGCTGAGTATGAGGCCTTGATTGCAGGTCTCGAATTGGCTAAAAGCCTGGGGGCCGAAGTGATCGAAGTTAAATGCGATTCCCTCCTTGTGGTAAATCAAGTCAATGGGACATTCGAAGTGAAAGAGGAACGAATGAGAAGATACTTGGATAAACTACATGTAACGCTTTATCAATTCAAGGAATGGACCCTACAACACGTGCCCCGGGATCAAAATAGCGAGGCCAATGCTCTAGCTAACTCGGGGTCATAGGTTGATGACGATGAATTCAGCTTGGGAACGGTCGTACATCTCATGAAGTTAGTAGTGGAAGAGGGCCATACCGAGATAAACTCAACGAGTTTAACTTGGGACTGAGGAAACAAGTATATAGACTACTTGAAGACTGGGAAGTTGCCCTCGACTCCCAAAGAATTGAGAGCCCTGCGCATAAAGGCAGCCATGTTTAGCCTGTCCAATGATACTCTGTTCAGAAGATTGTTCGATGGCCTACTCGCCATATGCTTGGGGCCGGGAGACACCGAATATGTTTTGAGGGATCACGAAGGGACCTGCGAAAACCATTCGAGGGAAGAATTATTGGTTCGTAAGATTATCAAAGCTGGTTATTACTAGATAAACATGGAGAAAGATGCGAAGGACTTTGTGCGAAAATGCGACGGCTGTCACAGGCACACACCAATGATCCATCAACCCGGGGACTTACTACATTCGGTCATATCACCTTGGCCGTTCATGAAAAGGGGAATGGACATCGTCGGTCCCCTACCATGGGCACCCGGTAAGGCTCAATTTATACTATTTATGATCGACTATTTTTCTAAATTGGTCGAAGCTCAAGCATTTGAGAAGGTCAAAGAAAAAGAAGTCATCGACTTAATTTGGGACCACATAATATACCGGTTCGGTATATCGGCCGAGATAATATGTGACAATGGGAGGCAGTTCATCCACAATAAGGTAAGCAAATCTTTCGAGGACCATAAGATCAAAAAGATCTTGTCAACACCCTATCACCCTAGTGGGAACAGACAGGCAGAGTCGACGAACAAAACCATCCTTCAAAACCTTAAGAAAAGGTTGGCTGATGCCAAAGGAAAATGGAAGGCAATTCTGCCCGAAGTCTTGTGGGCATACCGCACGATCTCAAAATCTAGTACCGGGGCCACTCCGTTATCGTTGGTCTACGGCACCGAAGAACTAATACCGGTTGAGTTGGGAGAACCGAGCCTCAGGTTTCGATATGCAACCGTGCCTCAGGTTCCAATATGCAAGCGAGGTATCAGGCCGTGAGGCCATGAGCACGAGCCTGGAACTACTGGATGAGAGATGATAGGCCGCCCTAGTTCAGCTGGCCACCCAGAAGCAGCGGATAGAAAGATATTATAACCGAAGAGCCAACCTCCAACACTTTAATATCGGGGACTTGGTGTTAAAAAGAGTAACACTGAACACCCAAAACCCTAACGGAGGGAAGTTGGGACCGAATTGGGAAGGACCATATTGAGTCATCAGTATTACTGGTAAAGGTTCATATAAACTCGAAGTAGGAGTGGACACAACTACCAAACAACTGGAACGGGACCCACTTAAAATGGTACTACTGCTAAGGTACGACTATATTCACTTTTTTTAATATATTACGAATTGTGCTAACACTTGCAGGCAACAACCAAAGAAGTAGTTGTTAGGTGTGAAAGAATGCGTTGCACTCTTTTTCCCTTGAACCGGTTTTGTCCCAAATGTGTTTTTCAGCAAGGTTTTTAATGAGGCAACAGTAAATCGTGCTAACTTAGAGTCAAAGACCGATTTTAAATCAAAGCTAATGGTCACATCAACAGTATCTGATCCCTCTCAAAGATCAACCTCGAATATTGGGGGCCATCACCCTCGGGTCAAGATTCTTAGCAAAGAAGGAAACTTTATGCTTGAACAGTCTAGGCTCGGTAGATATGACTTATTGTAAGGGCCAAATAGTCAAATGAACCATGTCCACGTAGACCACCTTAGCCATAATACGAGTTTTTACACGCTTACAATCTTGTACGTTACACACATAAATGAAAAAAAAAATCTGCATTGCTAACAAACATTTTTTTGCTTCTTAAAAGTATCGATCCTAAGGGCTATTCCTACCTGAGAACTATCGAGCCCAAGGGCCACCCTTATTTATGCCTAAAGGGCTATCCCCACTCGGGGACTGCCGTCCGAGACATGTTCGGGTGGCTCGGTTTATCGAAACCTAGAGGCACACAACCTATTAGACAATGCCCAAACCTAAAAGGCTACGACCACCCTAAAAACGGTTCGGAGTCGTCTGAAACTCGTAATCAAAACATAAGGCCTTCAACAAAAATTTAAACCTATTCAAAGGTTACCCTCAACAAAGATATACTATAAAAACATTTAAGCAAGCATCTTGGGGAAATTTTGGGTCATCCCGAACTTCCATAAGTTTCGAGCAAAAATTGCATCGAGGACAGGTCTTGTTCGGACCTCCATAAAATGATTTATTACTACGTTTGATTCTGTGCAAAGGCATTAGAAATCTCTGCAATTGTAAAATGATGCT
Organism: Nicotiana tomentosiformis; assembly: GCF_000390325.3. Lineage (NCBI taxonomy): Eukaryota > Viridiplantae > Streptophyta > Magnoliopsida > Solanales > Solanaceae > Nicotiana > Nicotiana tomentosiformis. Next base: position 45,092,818 of record NC_090822.1, read on the forward strand.
AAAGATAATAGACTTGAAAATTTCTAAAAGGGAAAAACTATATATACATTCCGGAATACCTTTACAAAGGCCCAACAAAAACTACCTTAACATAATATATATACAAGATACAAAAACAAAAAAATCCTAAGGAATCTTTGCTTGGTCTTCACCAGAACCCGACTCGTCCCCAGAACCGCACGGGACATCAGATTCTGCAGAGCCCTCGGAGCCCTCTTCACCTCGGTGTTCAGCTAGCCTCTTGGCCTTGACCTCGAGTCTTTTTGCCTCTTCGATCTTGGCAGAAAGGTCAAAGGCCTGGGCATGTATTTCTTCGAGGGTCTCCCTTCAGGATAGGGGCCTCATATACTTAGCAGTAGTCTTCAGGCGAGCCTTGGCTTCCTTAACATCGGCCTTATATTGGGCCACCATCTCGTCAGCATATGCGAAGGTTGCTTCCAACCTGGACCTCGTTGTTTCTAGCTCCTTGCCAAGGGCATCCCGTTCAGCGATGGCCAAGCCCAGTAGTGCTTGGAGGTCCTCATTTTGTTGAGCTCGTGTATCAGACTTCTCTTTTGCCACCTGAAGCTGAACTTCCATCGAAGACAGCTTGGCCCGGTCGGTCTCTTTCTCTGAGGCCAGCAGATCCATCTTGTTTTTCCACCTGTCAGCCATCACTTGGATCTCATCCATCTCCTTGCGGAGTTGGTCGATCTTCTGCTGGACCTACAAAGTATTGTTGATAGCCTCTATGACCAGACCCTCATTTCTAACTTCAAAAACTTTTACCTTTTCCACCAAGTCGGCATGCTCCTGCCTTAAGGGTGATGCCACTTTCTGAGCTGCATTGCTTGGCTTGGAGGTTCTTGGCGACTCCCTCTTGCTGCACGCTAAGACGGTTGTACATGTCCCTTTTCTAGGCAAGCTCCTTTATCTCGAGCTCGAGTTGATTGACCTCAACTCGGTACCAAAGGAAGCTCTCGTGGTGAAGTACCAAGGCCTGTAAAAAGGCAAATAAAACATTAGAAACATCAAACACTGTAACTACAGATAGATGGAAGGAAACGATTCCTTACCCGGTTCAGTGCCTACTCTGCCTCATTGAAAATCCATGGAACGTTCACCGAATTCATTTTTGCCTTGTCCTTCTCGATCACCATGCATCGGAGGTAGCTAGCTACCCCCACAGGAGCGGACAAAACTCGGGCATCCTCCTGGATGGTCAGTATAATCGACCTCTTACGGCCAGGGTCCACGCTCTAAGCGGGTAACTGATTGACTAATTTCAGGCTTGAACTCGGCCCGCCAACTTCTGAGGAAGTGTCTTTCTTTGAAACTTCTAGGTCACCCAGACCGGAGAAGTCATCCAAAGCGGACGAGTCCACTCCGTCGAAAAAGGAGTGAAGGGGATCTTCCGCAGCCTGGCCCCCCTCATTGGATTTCTCCTTTCTCACTTGGGCCTCCTAGAGCATAAACTCAGTAAAAGAGGGCATCCCCAAGATCTCGATTACACCGGGTGCTTCCTTTGGAGCAGAGCCGGCATCCTGGGAAGTTTCACCCAGGATATCCGCGTCGATCTTTTGAGTTTGAGGGTGCTCGATCTCGCGAGTCTCTCCCTTGGATGCATCACAGTCACCAGGATAGGTTGTCCCACGGGTTACAAAAATAGATTCATCCTCTGGCTCGTCCCTAAGTAGGAGGAGGGAGTCGGAGTCAGGCACCCGGGAACTGGAGCCCCTCCTGGGCTTGCGGAGTACTCGCTTCTTCGATTTCTTTACCTCAGAGCCCGAGGGTTTTCTTTTCCTCTTCTTTTTTCCCTACATGGCAGCAACAGAGGGATCAACGGGCGGGGGAATATCTTCATCTTCTTCTGAAGGCCAAAGTTCGGTTGTCTTAGGCAAACCTGCAATAACCAAGAAGGAAGAGGAGTTAGTATAATAGAAGGTAAAGACATAGTGTTGGCTACTCTAAAAGAGGCCCTATCAAGAGAAAAGGGTCTCCCATCGGCCTTTCGAGAGTTTGCGCCATGTGCGCTCGAAGTAGGACATCTGAGTACAGATGCCCTCCATCCACTCTTTTAACTGGGGAACCACATTCGGAACTCGGGCGTCATCTATATAGCCACAAGTATAAATGAGAAGATATAAATGAATGGCGAAGAAATTTTTTATGTTGAAATAGGGAGTTGCACTTACAAGACGCATTCCACTTCTCAGAGAATGCCATGTATTCCGGGGGGGATCAAATCCTCAGTCTTCACTTGGATAAAGAGTCCCTTCCAACCCCATTCTCGGTCTTAGTCGAGACTGGAGAAGGGGGCCTTGCTGGCCCGACGAGTAAGCTTGATCACTCCCCCTCCGAATATCCGGGGACTTGTTGAGGAACAATTTTTGATGTTTTGGCCATTGTCATCTGGGGGAGTGTTTGAAAATTTAAGAAAAGAACGCAAAGTTTTGGAAAAACGGGTTTTGAAGATGAAGAACAGAGTATGAAGAATTGAAGAAAATTTGGGCAGAAATCTGGAGATTGAAGAACAAGGATGAAATATGAAGGTTGGAAGAAGGTTTTGATAATGGTTGGAAAGCTCAAAGATAGAGGTTTGGTCCGAAAGTAGAAAAAGGACAAAGGAAAGAGGCTTTTATAGGGAAACAGCTGACGCTTCTCATTTGGATGCAACCTACCGGTGAGCGACATGTTTCCGAACTCAAAACGATGTGATTGATGGGACATTTCAGCTCCATTGTCGTAACGTACGAAGGAAGGAACCAGAGTCATCGGTTTTCCCATTGTTTCGGCAAGCCTACTCTCTGAAAAATGAGGGGACTATCTGTATACGGGTACAATCGAGCCCACTGAATGACTCAATTTTCCGGGGCTCGGGCAAAACACTTGCCCTCGGGGATATCGGGGCCATATCCTCCGAGTCTGGTTTGAGCATTGAGACTTCAGAGAGAATTACCAAACATCTGCACACGACTAACAAAAAGTCGCGATGTCCGTGCCTGACCAGATATCACGGCGTGAATCTCGGTCCGTATCGGTAAAAAACTAGTGATTAGTTAAACAAAAGATTTTTACCTTTCATAGAATTGTACTTAGGGTAAAACTCCCCTACTATATAATGGGAAAAGCTTATTATTCATGGGACACATTGTAACATGCATATCTAGGCAATTTATTTTAATCCTTTTGGTTGTTCAAAGTTCTTATTCTTATTCCTAAGTTCTTCATACGTGCAAGCTGGTTATCGAAGGCAAGTTCCTCATCAAGCCGCCAACTGAGCTCAGAATTACCCTTATCAATAGTTTGTTTCCTTTATTACGTATTCTATTTTCTTAATCTAACGTCATTAATCACTTGTATTGAATTAATTCACGTATCCTTAAAACCACAAATAAATTCAATTGTTATCCATTTTTTAGAGTAAACTGTAACCAATTCTATCCAACTTAAAAAAATAAATTAAATTTCTTAAAAGAGAAGGTACATAGAAATTTTCAAACAAGCCTAAGTGATGTCTAGTATCTAGCATTAAATGATAACTCTCGATAGATTTAACTAGAGCCTTCACTCTATTTCTCCATATACACAAATCATTCGTTCCAACTTATGGTATGGGTTATAAGGAATCCCTGCATCATATATGAAACATGAACAATACAATTCGAGTCAATCCGCCAAGTATTATAAGAAACTTTGGTTAAATTTGAATTGGGACATGTAAAAGCACGAGGCTTACCTTTCTTCTAGAACCATGCCTTATGTTTCAGGCAATCTTTCTGAAAAGTCAATGTTTACCACAGAAAACACTTATAATTCTTGTGTTCCTTCTTACATACATGACAAGAGGACTCATTGATATTATATTGCCTCTATTGACGACAAATTCTGGCCCTCCCTTTTTCTAATTAACTTATTACACTTCTTGATCAACAACGATGTAATAAAGTATTTTTAAATTATTATTTAAGTTACCTATTTTTTTCTAAAAAAAATATAATAATAGTTATAATAGTTATTAATATTAATAATGTGCCCAAAATTATGTAATAGTAATTTAACATCAAGAATTACGGTTATATCACCTCTATTATTTTAATTAATTAACCGATCGACCCTTTTGTAGTTTTAAGCTATAAGATATTTAATTATTTTTGATAATTTAGCTTATAAATACATATGCAAATAGTAATTTGTTAATTATACCTTATTATATCTTATTCGGATTTAAAAAGTTTATTTAAATTAATGATGATAAAAAAGGATTAAAATCTAAATAGGCTATACATGCAATTGATGAATTTCAAATATGATGGCCATATATTCAATTTCATTTTCAGCCATCTCTTTCAAAATCCTAAAAACTGGCCCAAATAGCGCCCCTGGCCCGTCCAGGCCCAAGGCCAATTTAGAAACCCTTCCCACTTGGCAAATTTAGCAACCTTACACACTCAAGCGACACATCGTGTTGCCTCTAATTATTCTTTCCTCTCGTAACTAGACCTTTTGGTACCTGGAAACCATAGGCTGAAAGATGTGCTACTGATGACACCGCTATCATTTCTGGATACTGAATCACGGCGCTTCTAGCTCTATATCTGAAGTCTGGACAATTCAAAATATTCTGTACATGAGTATCTCGTACCTTCTTCACTTTTACCGTACTTACCTTTAAATCTTGCATCGTATCTTCTGTTTTCATAACTTCTCTTCCACATAGGTGGAATTTACATCCATACCTTAAAGCTCTAATATAATACTTGCACTTCTGGTGCATGCACAATCTGATGAAAGGTTCATACTGACTTCTTAAGACTTAGCTTCTATGGCACAGTCTAGAAATGAAAGAAGGATAAAATTTCCTAAATGCCTTGTAGCGTCTCCATTATAAGTGTGGCACGCAACACACCTATAATTGAGGCGTGGATGGAACTCGGTGTCATACTGTCCCGAGGGAACCACTCTATAACTCAAGATCATTCGACGAAAACTAGAACATACATAGGTTGACTTGGCTGAACTCATTCTTTTTGTAACAATCATGGGCCAACATGACCACAACTCGTAATGTATAACTATAAGTGGGCAAACGATGTATTCGCGAATCATCGTAATCAAAACATGAAAACACACGGGCTGTCAAGGCCTCTGACATGCTGTACAAATGAACATGTATCTACAAAGTCTCTAAGAGTATTTAACATAAAAACATGGTCGGGAAAAGGCCCCAGCTTACCTATAAGTCTATAGCAAAACTCTGACATGATGACTTATAGACTCGGCTGCACTTCGAATTAAGTGGAGTCTTACCAATCCTTCGTTGAATGTTAACCTTGTCTACTATGAGGGCTCATCAAACTGATTATCTAAACTTGCAGGAATGAATGCAGCATCCACAACAAAAAGGAAGTCAGTATGAATAATGTACCGAGTATGTAAGGCAGAACTGAAACATAACATTAAGTCTACATTAATGAGAGAGATATAAGAATCAACATGAACCTCTGAAGTGCCACTGAGGTCCATGATATGCATGCTAATTATACTTATATATTTAATGCCTCTTTTTGGGTCTATTATCCATATCGTAATATGACTGCACAACTAATCAGTGGTAACTACCCAACCGGCCGTAGCTCGGTGGTAAATGCATAACTACCCAACCGGTGGTAAATAACAATATATAACTGCCCAACTGGTCATAACTGCTCGACCGGCCATAGCTCGGTAGTAAATGCGTAACTGCCGAACCGATCGTAGCTCGGTGGTAATGCATGACTGCCCGACTGGCCATAGCTTGATAGTAAATGTGTAAATATCTAACCGACCGTAGCTCGATAGTAAATGCGTAATTGCCCAACCGGCCTTAGCTTGGTGGTAAATGCATGACTGCCCAACCGGCCGTAGCTCGGTGGTAAAAGAAGATGCATAACTGCTCAATCGGCCATAGCTCGGTGGTAAATAAAGATGCATAGAAAATTACATTATGAAAATTAACATCTTCATCATGTGCCTCAATAGAGACTTAGGAACATATTTTAAATGCTTTGAATTACCTTTTACAGCAATTGAATAATGTAGACATCCTTAACTAATGAGAGTAGAACCATTTATGGAATAACTTTACGTTTTACGTTTTATTACCTGGATCATGCCAAAAAAGGAAGGATTAGCCTTAACATACCTTATCCATGAAGATACATATATTTCACACGTCCTCGCACCTCTTACGGATGGTAATCTATATCATGTAGAGGATTGGTATCAATATCGACTTCATAATCTATATGAAAGTTCATATAGTCATTTTATTGAACAACTTATGTGCATAACTTCGTAGGGTCGTTTATAGTTTGAATTCAACATATTTTAGCACAATAATATTTGTCTTCACTTATCCTCATCCCCACCATTCTTTCCATACCTTTATAATCCATTTGATATCTTAAATCGTGTAAAAACGGCCCGCACAACATAACTCAATATCAAGTTTCATAGTTAATAGTTTCTTCAAGAATCCTCTAATAAAATTCAAACCAACACTTGTACAAACTTAAGATTAGGTTAGGGAAGATAAAAATTACCTCAAATATACAAATAAACCTCTATTCTTTAACTTACTTCACCTTGAAGAAACCCTCAAATCATCAATAGCAAGGAAGGACTTGTTGCGCTAGTTCCGCAAGATTTCCAACACTTGTTTTGTGTTGTTTCCCTTTGGTTTTGCTCTAGAACCATATGAGAGATATAATATTACCTTAAACAAAAAGAATCAGTCCAAATCCAAAGTCACTTCACTTGGAAGAATCCTCCAAAATAGCCACAAGATGAAGAACTATGATCTAGCAAGCACCACGGGATTTCTAGCGTTGGATTCATGTTTTTATCTTTAGTTTTTACTCTAGAATTATGAAAACTGCTTGGAGAGCATCTAGGAGGGTATAGAAACGTTTTTGGTCGAGAAAAATGAGTTACAATTGACTTAAATAGGAGTTGGACGTTTCCACTAATTTTGTGGGTCCCAAGGCAGCTGCTTGCGCAGTCTCGCAAAACTGCAAATATCTCTCTACTCTGATGTTGTATTTATAAATAGTTTAATGATTTGGAAACTAAACTCATAGATATTCAATTTTTGGGTTAATCACCCCATAATTCTAAGTACAGTAGACCGAAATTTCAGTACAATTTACGAACGTAACTTGTGACTACTGTCGTCGACTTTTGTTTCACAACTCGCTTGACTTCAATCCTTAACACACTACTATCATACAACTAAAATACCTCATAACATAACCTTCTTATCATATTAATCACCCTAGACTTACCTCAAAGTATGGGATATAATATTCCCAACTTCGCGACGTTTGACGAAACTTATTTTCTTCGATTCGTTTAGCTTATAAACCTTCCAACCCTCTGGATACTTGAAGTTAATGATCATAAATATTTTTAACCTCCAAAGTAACATGATTAAATTATACTATGTACTTTCAAAGATGATCTCATTTTTGAGCTTACATCAATTGACTTACGATGCATTTTTACGTACGAAAATATGGGGTGTAACAATAGTTGTCGATCAAGATGTGTATACTTAGGAGTGGAAAATTATACTTGGGAGTAGCTCTGTTCATATCTCTATAGTCGACACAAACTCTGGCCTTTCCATCTTTCTTTGGTACAAGCATGATGTTGGCCAGCTAAGTCGGATATTTTACTACTCGAAGAACCTTAGCTTTGATTTGCTGGGTGACCTATTCTTTTATCCTCATACTCCTATCCAGTTTAAAATTTCTAAGCTTTTATTTAATGTGTTCACTCATATCCGATTTAAATATTCTAAGCTTCTATTTCATGGGCGAACACATTAGGTCAGTGGGTAGCTTGTGGGCTACTATGGACGTATTTAGTCTTATTATGTCATTTTAGGACCAAGCAAATATATCCTCGTACTCTTTCAAGTACTTGATGTACTCCTATCTATTGGCTGATGAAAGATGGACACTACGTGGGTCTCCTTAACAGTTTCTAAAGCACCCAAATTGACTGTTTTAGTTTCCTCTAGGTTCGACTTAGTTTTGTTCTCAAAGTCCTCTACCTTGCTAACGATTTCCTCAGGTATTATTTCATTTTCCAAATCCTCAGAATCATTTTTGTTATGTCGCGTTGTTTATTACATATCACAATTACGGATTTGATAGGATAAGAAGTAATTTTTCTGAAAATACAAAGATAATAAGATAAAATAAGTGAAAAGGGAATGCTTCATTAATTAAAACTTCAAATTTTAGCAAAACGAACATAAAATAAGCTCAATGACTTAAGTAATTATATAAAAAAAACTTTTTAATGTTTTGAAACAAAAGCTACAAAGTAAAAATATACTAGCATACCAAAAGCTACACAGGTGCTCGGCGAGCCCATGATGGGGTGACAGTCCAATTTTCAAGCACAGCTCCGACTTTCACCGTCTGGATAGTGTTATCCTGCACCTCCCCACTCAAGATCACATTGCATTTTCACCATCTTCAGTTAAGAATAAATTTATCACTCCTGCTAGGATGTCATTCTCTTTACATCCCCATATTGTTTCTGCTTTTTGGAATGTCTAATACAATGGCGATATAGGCTTAGGTAGAGGATAATAGTACCCACTCTACGAAGGCGTACAATCCAAGTACTCTTCCATGGTGTAGTTGTAACGAATGCCGAAGTTGGTTGTCTGAGACCATGGCTATATCGGCTCTGTTATTTCCTGAAGTTGAGAGCCAAGACCCCAACCTGGTTCATACCCAAACTACAGCAGCATGCTCAATATTATATCACTCCACCATTGTCCTTACTTGATGTTGTTCACCCGCTCGACACTATGAAGTAATCCTCCACCTAGCTTCCTTCTATCATAGATCACTGAGTAGCCCTTTGAGAACAATCGAAAGCATTCACATTCATTTCTCCTTCACATATATGTGATAAATTTCCCAAACTTCTCAATGTGGTCAATGGGCTTAAAAATAGAACTATGTTCAATCAATACATAACTATGAACTTATTGTCGTATTGCACAGTGATGTGCAATGCCTTGTTATATTCCTTCCGGTGGCAACGCATCATTGTGAAAGGTGATCTTGTGTGTCTCTTGTATCTGACCTACCATATTATCCATTCCCCCACTAGTGATACTAACAGACATGTAGGCTTCAATTAGTACTTTCATCAAGGCGTTCTTGTGCTCCTGAAAAGTTTACAGCAACAACAAAAATGTATATCTGAGCGAGTCTTTAGTTTAGGTGTTCAACAATAGAATAGTCCTTAGCTTTTATCTTATTCCAAATATCATTATTTCCCACTTCTACTACCGGTAAATGTTTTCATTCCCTCCACTCGAACCTCCTTGGGCTAGATGTTTCGGTGTAACACCCTGCCAGTTTTGGCCATTCCCTATGTAGCACCAGTTTCTTCTACCTAGAACTTCTCTTTCCTTTTTTCTTCATATTCATAATCCCATGTCACATCTTTGAGATTATAGGTAAGTGGAGGAGCCATCACAACCGTGAACAGGGGTTGAGGCACAGCCACCTCAACCTTAAACGGTGCACTTTCTTGCACCACAATGGAGGAAGAACCAACGACAATGCCCTCATCTCAAATAAAGCCAATGGAACCCTCATGATCCCTTTCCTCGTCCGTCTCTATCATGTTCAACCTATCACCTCTATGGTTAGGGAGCAGATTATTATGGACATTGGTGCAGGTTCCTTCTCTTGTATCACTTTAGTGTCAATCAGCATTTGAATTTTATCCTTCAACGTACGACACTCTTCAATGGTATATCCCTTCACATCCGAATGGTAGGCACAACTCTTGTTAGGATTGATCCATTTGGATGGGGTTTCTGGTGCTATGGTAGGGATGGAGGTGATGTAGCCAACAACTTTTAGCCTCTCATATAACTGGGCTATGGGTTTAGCAAGAGGATTGTATTTTTGGGTAGTCTTCTATCAAAATTGGATTAAGGTGTTGGATAATATTTGTGAGTGGGTGAAGGTGATTGATAGTATGATGGTTTAGTATTATAGATGTGACAGGTAGTTGCCGGGTAGTGGTAATTTGGAGTGGAAGGATGATATATGGGTAGAGGTGTTTGGTAAGTTAGAGGGGATTTGGGACCTTGGGCGACCATCACGACACCTACCACCATAATGCAAAGGCTTGCTGGTGGCTTGCAGATCCTCGAAGTTAGTGACCATGTCACTCTTTGTTCCTTCTTCAATTCTCTCTCTTAACTTGAAGATGTCAGAAAATTTATGATTCATGATGACCATCAAACTTTCATAATACTGAGAATTCTGGGCATGACGAAGAACTTATTCATTTGTTCTTCTTCTATTGGTGGTCTTACTTCGGCGTCCTCAGACATCCATCGAGTAGCGTACTCACAGATATTTTTGGGGTTACTCTTTTAAATTCTGAATGTAAAACAAGTCTGGTGAATTTTCTATGTTGAACCTGAACCTGTCCATAAAACTGAAGCCATACTCACCCAATTGTGCTATTTCTTCGGATTCTTGCTAATGTACCAACATAAAGCATCTCCAATAAGTCTTCAAATAAACAACTTCATGTGAATTTGCTCATTTTCCCTATTTCCACAAGCTTATCACAATATATCCTTAAATGGGCCTTTGGATCACCAGTACCATTGAACATTTTAAATTCTAGAGGCTTGTAACCTTTAGGAAACTCAACATCAGACTGGATGCATAGGTCTTCAAAGCTCAAATCCTCAATCCCTTTCCCTCACTTCTACACTTTGGACCTTTCTAGATAATTTTCGTAGTTCTTCATCCATATTCTTGATAAGAAAGTCCTTCTCAGTGGTTTTCGGTATGTATTAGGTTTGTTGAGAGGTGTATGATAAGGTTTTCACACATATGGGGATGGTTCGATAGGTGCCATGAATTTGGTCATATAGATAGTTATTAATGGATGTTTGAGGTGGATCGTGGATGTTATAGATGGGTTTTAAATTATTTCGGGGAGAGGGGTAGGCGGTGTTTTAGGGTATTGTGTGTTAAGTGGTGTTGGGTTGGGATGATGTTGTGCGATTTGTAGTGGTGGGATTATGATGTTGTGGGACTGGAGGTAGAGGATTTTTGTAATGTTGAGTGTTTAGCGGTGGATGATTATCTGGAGCTGTGGTGGTGGATTTTGAGGTGGTAGTGGATTTTGGAGAGGAGGTTGTTTTTTGGTGTTGATGTTATTTGGTGGTTAATTAATTTACCCTGCAACTCCATGATACTTTGTTCTAAATGAAGGACTAACTCATTTTACCCTGGCACGCTTCTTCCATTCGAAGTCTCCATATTCTCCTCTGGAACATCATCCCTAGTTGTACCACTTATATTGTCATTTTTCCATTTCCTTTTCTGTTATTGTGATTACTAGGAGGAGTGGAGAGATCTCTGGGAAAGGGGAATAATTTTTTTTAAAAGAAAAAGAAAAGGTAAACAAGTTAGTATGGTGAGATAGAATAATAAAGAATAAGACGCTTAATTACAACATTGAACAAGTAGCATAGAAGGCATTGTAATAATACACATCCTAATTTGGGGCGTCTTTTTGCTCGAGGTAGACTTAAGACAATAAGTATATTTGGAGAATTTTGTGTCAATATGCTTCATTCCATTAACTCAAAATTAATCAAAATTGTTCTATTTTCCAAAACATCAATAAAGTCACTACTGGTTCAAGGCCTTATTTCATAGCATAATACATGTGCCCAACCTGTTATCTATCAGGATCTATATTGTTTTCACCTACAATGGTCTTCTGGTTCCAGATATGGAGAATCTCATACTTAAACGGTGCATCGTCCCCTTTGAAGTCTGCTTTGTGTTGTATCATATCAACTGCTTGTGGTGTCACCTGTTTTATTCTAGCTTGCCTCATAACCCTTAATGGAGCGTAGGTATAATTGCCTTACAACCCTATAAAAACCAAGTAGGTCACCTTTTTTGATCGCACTATGAAATCTTTGATTTGGAATCATTTAAACGTCTATTGTACTTGCTAATTTGACAGGTCGTTGAAAAAGATATGCCCATCCCCTAGCACTAGTAGCCTTTTCAAATCTTTCTAGAGTAAAATATATTCGGTTCTGATGATGGTTCACTATATAGTCACCTATTGGTCTGCAGAAGAACTTTTAATAGCAGTTGCCTTTTTGAAGATGTTCTATCAACCATATTTTTAGCAAGAGGTTGCATCCTTTGAAATAACCTGCTCCATGCTTGCAGCGGTCTAAGACCCGATACATTTCTGCTTAGATGATAGGAATGATAGTATAGGTTTGACCTTCAATCCCTTCCGTCATGATTTTAGCCACCATATCCAATATGGTGTGAATCTTCTCCTCATGTCTTGGGAAGATTAAAAGTCCCAGAAAATACACAATAAAGGCGAAAACCCTTTGATAAATCCAACCTACAGATGTAATGACAAACTCTTCATGAAATTCTCGGTATGCTTTACTAATCCCAAATCGTTCGTACAAAAAATCGAAAGAAATCCAAGACTTCATCAAACATTCAAGTTCCTGGTTCTTCTTGATTCCAAAAATCTTGAGAAAACCATGAGACAGACAATTTTCTAATATTAGAAGCCCAGTACTATCGCATGGGAAGCTTGGCAAAACCCCCAATTTCTTCCAACAATGATGTCATTTCCAAATTCCCAAATCAAATGATGTCCTTCTTTTTGTCTCAGAACATAGTTGCAAATTCAACCAAACAACTTACACGGTTTGACCCCTATTAAGGATGGCAAATTACCCAACACAAGCCTAACATAAATCCTGTCACACTCTGGAAGATCAATTCGCCAATCAGTTAACTTCGACGGGATAATTTGAACCATGCCAAATCTAAAATTATCGTGTTTCATTTTCCTCCATTACAAAAGAGTTAGATTTACTCCCTCCTAGATTTTATTAATTAAAGATAATAGTCGGCATATTGACATATCTTTCTCCAAATAAATGCACATAAAGTATGAGAGTTGTCACTTGAAATTATAAAAATCCCATTGTACTTTGGCAAGGTTGTCTATATGGACTTAATACACTAAGGATATTTATCCATCTTAGGTTCGTCATGATGCATGCATAGTTTCTACCATGATAGGTTTCTACGAGTCTAACAGATAACCTCAAACGGATAACTTGAGAAGGAACACATGGGACTTTCAATTGCACCACTGACCGGCTAGTCCTTCGCAAATAAGTCTTTCCTGATTTATGAGTAATTGAAAAAGCGCGGTCACTCGTCAAGCTATTCTGCTTATGTTGATAATGGGCAGGAGTGGAGCATGATATGGGAAACATGATTATGAAAAGCGGTAACACATTGTCAAATAATTAATTGCATAAAACATCAAAGCATAAAAAGAAATAATTAAATCAAAGTAATAAAACATGAAAAGAAAAATAAAAAAGGAAGATAGTTAGCACAAGTCTTGAAATAAATAAAACATGCAATATAGAAGCATAATTGAACATTAAAGCAAATAAGGGGAACGTTAAAGGGAGATACATGGGAAGAGAAAGAGAAATAAATAAATAGAAACAATCAAATAAACCAAAAAGTCCCACATAAGAATAAATCCGTAGAGGAAGAGAAAGAGAAATAAATAAATAGAAACAATCAAATAAACCCAAAAGGCCCACATAAGAATAAACTCGTCATGGTAAGGACCTAAGTATCTCCAACGGAGTCGCCATGCTATTGCGCCCCAATTTCTCATGGAAGCAGGTTTCAACATGTGAAAACTCTTTTAAATGGGATTAAAAGAGAGGAGTCATTACTTAAGGTGAGTTATTTGCAACTAACTCCGGTTAGAACTAGTCTGTATCGTCAAAGATAGGGTAAGGGTTTATGTTAACTCAAAGAGAAGGTGTTAGGCACTCTTCAAAATCCATAATTGTGACTCCCGATCGTATTTTAAATTATGTGGGGATTATCAGATTATTAGTTAAACTAAGTTATAAATTGATTAATGAATTCTAGGTAGTTAAGTGTGCAAATTAATTAAAGGTAAACAAATAATCACTTAAGTCTAGTTAGTAAGCAATTAAAGACACAAAGTAGGAATTATTACTAATCACTTAAGTCTAGTTAATAAGCAATTAAAGACACAAACCAAGAATTATTACTAAACAGCAAGTGAACATAAAGGAAACTATTCAATTATTTGAAGGGGGACCTATGTTTTTAAGCCTAACGGATCATCCCGTACAATATAAATAATACTTCACAACCTAAGTGCATTGGTTGCTCATATTATCCAGCGAGCACAAACTATCATCTCTTGCTATCTAATTACTATCTTTATATTGCTTACCTAAAGCGTGCTAGTTCAATTCTATCTTGTGCCTTATGACCGACTTCCCATCCCATACATATAGTCTAGGAGGCTTTTGACAACTACAGAGGCGATTGTAGAGTCCAAAAAATATCCTAAGATTGCTTAAAATTAAAACTAGAGCGCCATGCAAGGGGAGAAAATAAGTCTTCAAATAATTTCAATTAATCATGTAAAGGCTCAGGTTTACCTCCCAAATATATACTTCAAATAGTGAGGTACATTAAATATAGAGAAATCTCATCATAGTTGAAATACATCAGTTTGCTAATATCCTCATTGAACAAGTTAGACGAACGTGTTTTATATCATGCGAAGACAATACTAAACTAACGAAGACGCTTGCTAAATAATCGAGTTGCTTTAAAATACTAGTTAAGATGTACCTATGGGCGTGATATCTAAGTCACAAATCTATTCAAGACTGAAATTCGAGCGATTGGGATAAAATTGTTTTAAATTAATTAGAAGATAAAAAATAAGTAATACCACTCAAATAGTTATGATGCATGATTTCCAAATGCTTATGACAAGTAAATCACATCGCTGTTTATTGCTCTTATAGGCATAGTTTCTACGTGTAATAAGTAAACAATGCAAAGAAACATATCCTATAGGCATAAATTCTATTTGAACATATTAAAGTAGCATTAAATCCTAGAGATATGGTTTCAATGTGAGACAAGTAAAGTAGGTTAGAGATGCATTGGATCCTATAGGTAAGATATCTAAACACACACATACACGTTATGACTTAAAAACATGTTATGAACCCTCAATATATAAACAGTCCTATGGGCATGCTTTCTTAACAAAATAAAGTCCCCAACCCCAAATATTTACTGTAGCCTATAGCTGTTTTACCATAATTATTACGGGCCCCAAATGAATGGAAAGATTAACAGAATTAAAAGCAAGCCCAGAACCAACAACTAGTTCCAACCTAGAATGATGTTGTAACGACCTGATAGGGAGTTTTGAGTTCTAGCTTTCCGTTTTGTGCTTTAAGAATTTAAATAGACTAATTTGATAATTTATGACTTGTGTGTGTGGTATGTTTTGATTTTCGAAAATTTTTAATGTGATTTTTCAAAGAATACATGATTTTAAAACTTAAAAGTTATTAAAGTTGACCATGGTTAAAAAATATGTTAAACGACCTCAGATCGGTATTTTGACAATTTCAATAGGTTTGCATGATAATTTTTAACTTGTATGTATATTTGGTTGGGACCTTGGGTGACCCGACACCGATTCAGCACTTATTGTGGAATGTTGAAAAAAACGAGTTTATGAACTTTGAAATCTTTGAGTTTTGATTCTCGATTCTTGATTGTAGATATTATTTTGATGTTTTGAGCTTACGAGCGAGTTCATATGAGGTTTAAATACCTGTGTGGATTTTGGAAATAGGGTACGAGGGGCTCGTGTGAGTTTCAGATTTGGGGCACGATTGATTTTGTAGAGTTGGGCATTGCTAGTGCCGCAGACATCGCATTTGTGATGGCCAGTTTGCAAATGTGAGTCTCGCATTTGCGAAGTTTAAATCACTTTTGCGATGATCTCTTCTTTCGCATTTTCAAGGCCATTGTCGCATTTGCGATGATCGCCTTGCGACACCTCAGTCGCAATTGCTAATTATGTGCCTCAGGGGCTGGTTCGCATTTGCGACAAGCTGCACGCTTTTGCGAACAGGAGTTTGCAATTTAAATCAATTTTTTAGGCCTAGACTTGGTGGGAGGCAGTTTTTGAAGAGAATTTTCCTTACCAATTTCAAGGGTTAGTAGCTTTAAATTGTTTCTGATTAATTTCCATCACTTTCAAAAAGATTTTCATCCCTAAAGGTAAGAACTTTTTGATTAAAAATAGGGTTTTGGGTAGAAATTTAGGATTTTGTTTACCTTAGTTGTTTCTTTCATTAATCCCCAAACTATTTCTCCTTGCTATTACACTTGTAATTCTCTTGTTACCTATTTTGTTATCTTACTTGCTACTTTCTCATGTCATCTTATTTGTTATATCTCTCATTATTTTCTCGTTATTTAACTGCACAGGTTAATATATAGGTGTCTTGTCTTAGCCTCGTCACTACCTCATCAGGGTTAGGCTCGATACTTACAGAGTGGTACTTAGAGGTCGAACAATATTACTTGATTGAGGAGACTTGACATAGTGCTGCACTCTCATTTGCAGGCCTTGAGGTCACTCATCGTTTAGACTTTCTATTATTTATTCATACCAAATTGTGTATTTATCATTTCAGATATTGGATTTAATAATTCTTTAGAGGTTCAGATGAATGTTGGTTTTGGGAGGTTCAGATGAATGTTGGTTTTAGTCTTGTTATACGTTACTAAGCTTTACCTTTTATTATGAAATCATGTTCTTGCCTAGCAAGCGGTATTAAGTGCCATCACGACCCCTTGGTTAGGAATTTTGGGGCATGACAATTTGGTAACAGAGCACTAGGTTGCATAGGTATCATGAGTTGTGAATCTTTCTTCTTATTCTCTCATATATGGTGAGGACACGTGCATCATCCTTAGATGATCATGAGTTGTAAACCCAGGACATAGCCGCTACAAGGGGTTGAGGTTGAGGTATAGGCCGGGACAGGGGCTGAGCTAAATCCCAGCCCAAGGCACGTGCAGTAGCAACTCATGCTCGTGCTAGGGCAGCACCACCTGAGCCTCAAATGGATCTAGAGGATGAGATTCTAGTTTAGGTTGATCCACTAGGACCAGCACAGGCTCTTGAGGGGCTTATTACTACTCCATGCTTCAGGAAACCTTGGTCCTTGTAGTGGGCCTTACAGAGAGTATGACTAAGGCCAGGATGCTCCATATGGCACCTGCCGCTTTTCAGTCCGAAGGAGAAGTTCATACTCCTGCTACTCATTCTTCGGAGCAGATGGCTCAGGGATATCAGACCTTAAGGTGTTACCAATTGGGGTGGTTTAGCATGTTATTGTCGCCCAGCCTAAGGTTAGGCCTGCGATGTTAGCAGATGAGTTAAAGAGGATAGATAGGTTCTATAAGTTATTACCTCCTCACTTCAGCTGTGCACCTTCAAAGGATACTCAATAGCTCTTGGATCGATGTCATGAGCTTCTGTGTAATTTGGGACTAGTGGAGTCCAATGGGTTTGATCTCATCATCTTTCAAATGCATTGTTCAACCAAGAGGTGGTGTCAGACATATGAGATGGGCAGACCAATAAGGCCGACTCCTCTTACTTGGGCTCAATTCTCACAGCTTTTCTTGGAAAAGCTTATACCCCTCACTAAGAGAGATGATCCGCAAAGTGAGTTAAAGCGACTTTAGTGGGGTGGTATGACAATTACCCACGATATGAGATTTATTGATTTGCTTGGCCATGCAGCTATCATGAACCCTACTGAGAGTGAATGTGCGTAGGTTCATAGAGAGTCTTACTTATGTATCAGACTTCAGATGGCTAGAGTAGCCGAGACTGAGACTTATTTCACTTAGGTGTTTAAGATTGCTAGGAGGATTGAGAGAATTTGAGGCCAAGGGAAAGAGAAGATATTTGATAAGAGGCCTCATCATTTTGGTAGTTTTAGTGGTGCCTCATCTGGAGGCAAGGGTCATATTGCTAGAGGTCATGCTTTCTGACCAATTCAATCAGCACTTAAGGTTTCTCGTGGTACTACAGGAAGTCATGGCACCTATGGTTCCCACCTGGGGTTGTCACTATTCAGCATGCCTCCAGCTCCTATCAGTACATCACCAATATAGAGTTTCTATGGTAGTCATGCTAGTCATCAGGGATAGCTTCAAATTCACCAGCTACGTCTGCAGGAAGGTTGTTATGACTGTGGTGATACGAGACATATTGAGTAGTATGCCACAATAGGGGTACTCGTGCCATAATTCTAGCATCGTTTGCTACACCACCCACCCACCCAGCTTGGGGTATGGGCCAGCTAGTTGGAGATGGAGGTCCCTCCAGGTAGAGGTCGTCCAAGAGGAGGACATAGGATGGTGGGGTTTATCCCCATTGTGATGCATTCCCGGGTTGGCTTGAAGCGGAGTCATTTGATGCAGCTATTATAAGTATTATCTCAGTCTGTCATAGATATGCTTTTATTTTATTTGATTCAAGTTCTACTTATGCATATGTGTCTTCATATTTTGAATCACACTTTAAGCATGCCTTGTGATTCTCTTAATATTCATATTCCTGCGTCCACACCTGTAGGGGTTTCTATAGTAGTTGATCAAGCGTTGTGGTCTTTCTTGTTACTATTAAGGGTTTTGATACTACAATTGATCTATTATTGTTAGCTATGGTGGATTTTGAGGTTATTTCTAGTATGGATTGGTTGTCCTCGTATCATGATATCTTGGATTATCACGCTAATATTGTGACCTTAGCTATGCCAGAGTTGCCTAAATTAGAGTGAAGAGGGACCCTTGGCCATTCTACTAGTAGGGTGGTATCATTTTTGAAGGCGCAACATATGGTTGAGATGGGGTTTTTAGCATATTTGGCTTACATTCGTGATTCTAGTCTGGAGGTTCTTCCTATAGACTCAGTAACAATACTGAGGGAGTTCCAAGAGGTGTTTTCTATAGATTTACTAGGCATGCCACCCTATATGGATATTGAATTTTGCATTGAT
The DNA here is from genome assembly GCF_000390325.3 of Nicotiana tomentosiformis. Classification (NCBI taxonomy): domain Eukaryota; kingdom Viridiplantae; phylum Streptophyta; class Magnoliopsida; order Solanales; family Solanaceae; genus Nicotiana; species Nicotiana tomentosiformis. The sequence goes on from NC_090822.1 coordinate 45,111,863, forward strand.
TTGGTTTTGGGCACTCGGCACATTTTAATTCCACCATATCATATGGGTCCAGCTGAGTTGAAGGAATTGTAGGAGCAGTTCCAGGATTTTCTTTATAAATGATTCATTAGATCGAGCGTTTCTCTTTGTGGTGCACCAATGTTGTTTGTGAAGAAAAGGGATGGTTCTATGAGGATGTGCATTGACTATCGATAGTTAAACAAGGTTACTATCAAGAAAAAGTATCAATTGCATCTGATTAATGATTTATTTGATGAACTTTTGGGTGCCCAGGTATTTTTCAAAGATTGATTTGAGATCTGGCTACCACAAGGTGAAGATTAGGGCTTCGAATGTCCCTAAGAAAGCTTTTAGGACTAGCTATGGTCATTATAAGTTCTTGGTGATGTTGTTTGGTTTGACTAATGCTCCAACAACTTTCATATATTCGATTAAGTGAGTGTTCAAGCCTTATTTTGATTCCTTTGTGACTGTATTCATTGATGAAGTTCTGTTTTACTCTCGTAGTAGAGAGGAGAATGAGCAGCACTTGCGAGTTGTACTTCAGACATTGAAGGATCGATAGCTTTATGACAAGTTTTCAAAGTGTGAATTTTGGTTGGACTTAGTTGCATTCCCCAGAAATGTTTTGTCTGGTGATGTCATCAAGGTGGATCCTATGAGTAATGAGGCATTTTAGAATTGGCCTAGACCCACTTCAGCTGCAGAGATTCGGAGTTTCTTGGGTTTGGCGGGCTACTATCGTCGCTTGGTTGAAGGATTTTCATCTATTGCAGCCTCATTGACCAAGTTGACTCAGAAGGGTGTTTCTTCAAATGGTCTAATGAGTGTGAGGAGAGCTATCATATGCTCAAGGTTGATTTGACTACAGATCTAGTGTTGATGTTGCCTACGGTTTTGAGGCCTTACATTATGTATTGTGATGATTTGCACATTAGGCTTGATGCGGTTTTGATGCAGGATGGTAGGGTGATTTCCCACACATCTCGTCAGTTGAAGACCTATAAGAAGAACTATTGTGCACGCATTCAAGATTTGGAGGCACTACTTATACTATGTGTCATGTGAGGTTGACACTGATTGTCAGAGTCTCCACTAGTTGTTCAAGCAAAAGGATTTGAATTTGAGGCAAAGAAGATGATTGGAGTTGTTGAACGACTATGATATCACTATTTTGTATCATCCGGGCAAGGCAAATGTGGTAGCTAATGCCTTGAGTAGAAAGGCGGAGAGGATGGGTAGTTTGGCATATATACCAGCAGTGGAGAAGCCATTGGCTATGGACATTCAAGCCTTGGCTAATAGATTTGTGAGATTGGATATCTCGGAGCCTAGTAGGGCTCTTGCTTGTATTTTGGCACAATCATCTTTATTGGAGTGCATCAAGGCTCGACAGTATGATGATCCACATTTGTTGGTGTTGAAATATATGATGTAATGGCATGGATCAAAGAAGATTGTGATTAGAGATGATTGTGTTATGTGGCTCCAAGGTTTGATTTGTGTTTCAAATGTTGATGGTTTGAGAGAGTTGATTCTTTAAGAGGCTAGCTCATGGTGTTCTATTCATCCATGTGTCACGAAGATGTACCATGAGTAGAAGAAACATTACTGGTGGTGGAAGAAGAGGAAAGACATGGTTGGTCTTGTTTCACGGTGCTTGAATTGCCAGCAGGTCAAGTATGGACATTAGAAACTAGGTGGTTTGACTCAAAGGTTGGGGATATCGGAATGGAAGTGGGAGCGCATTACTATGGACTTTGTGGTAGGATCACCACGGACTTTGAAGAAGTTCGATGTTGTTTGGGCCATTGTGGACAGACTGACCAAATTTGTGCATTTCATTCCGGTGATGACTTCTTACACTTCAGAGAGGTTAGCTCATATCTACATTAGAGAGATTGTTCATTTGCATGATGTGCCTATTTCTATCATTTTAGACTGTGGCACTCAGTTCACTTTACACTTTTTAGAGCGGTTCCGCAAGAGTTAGGCACGCAGGTGGATTTGAGCATTGTGTTTCATCCGTATATAGATGGCCAGTCTGAGTGAACTATCTAGATCCTTGATGATATGTTGAGAGCTTGTGTTATTGAGTTCAGAGTCCAGTAGGACTATTTTCTACCATTGGTAGAGTATTTCTACAACAAGAACTATCAATCCAGCATTCAAATGGTGCCGTACGAGGCAATATAAGGTAGGTGGTGTTGTTCTCCTATTGGTTGGTTTGAGCCTGGTAAGTCTAGGATGTTGAGTACGAATTGGTTAGTGATGCCTTAGATACGGTGAAGTTGATTCAAGAGCGTCTTCGGACAGTGCAGAGTAGGACGAAAAGTTATGCGGATAAGAAGGTTCGTGATGTGGTTTATATGGATGGCGAGAATGTACTTTTGAAAGTTTTGCCTATGAAGGGTGTGATGTGATTTGGGAAGAACGGTACGTTGAGCTCGAGGTTTATTGGCCCATTTGAGATCTTAGAGAGAGTTAGGAGGTTGCTTATAGGCTTGTATTGTCTCCTAGCTTAGCAGGGGTAAATCTGGTATTTTATATTTCTATGTTACGAAAGTATCATGTAGATAAATCGCATGTTTTGGATGTCAGCACATGGCATCTTGATAAGAATTTGACTTATGAGGAGGAACCAGTAGCTATTATAGACTAGCAAGTTCGAAAGTTGAGATCTAAGGATATTTCTTCAGTGAAAGTTCTTTAGAAAGGGCAACCATTGAGGAGGCTACTTGCGAGTCTTAGTCCAATATGAGGAGTAGATATTTGTATCTTTTCCTCATTTCAGGTACATTTATATATCCTCTTGAGGTCGAACGTTTCTTTTTGAAGTGGAGAATGTAATGTCCCGATAGGCCGTTTTGAGTTCTAGCTTTCCGTTTTATACATTAAGACTTTGAATAGCCTAATTTGATGATTAAGAACTTGTGTGTGCGGTCCGTTTTGATTTTCAAAAAGTTTAAATGTGATTTTTCAAAGAAAACTTGATTTGAAACTTAGAAGTTGTTAGAGTTGAGCACGGTGAACAAATCTTGGTAAATAACCTTGGATCGGTATTCTGACAATTCCGCTAGGTTCTTATGATAATTTTGGACTTGTACGCATGGTTGATGGGGGTACCAGGTGACCCAAGGTTATTTCGGTGCTTGTTGTGGAACATTTGAAAAAACATGAGTTTATGAACTTTGAAATCTTTGAGTTTTGATGCTCGATTCTGGATTATAGATGTTATTTTAATATTTTGAGCTTACGAGCGAGTTTGTATGAGGTATATATACTTGTGTTGATGATGGGAATGGGGCCCGATGTCACAACCCAAACTGAAGGGCCGGGACGGGCACCCGGTACCCTAACTCAATCGAGTACCAACGTAACGTATCCTTTTTATCATACTATCACGGGTAAATGATCTGGAAAGGCCGTCATGTGATAACTAGAATTAAAATAAGAGAATATTCGACATAGGACGACCTAACATGGTATACAAACTTATATATGTAACATACGGGCCTATAAGACCGAAATGATTATTTGTACACTCAAATTATTTGTACACTCAAAACATAGGCTGACAAGGCCATACATCATTTATATATATGACATCTGTCTACAAGCCTCGAAGAGTACATAAACGTTATAAAGGCTAGGATAGGGCCCCGCCATACAAATCGATACATGTCCAAAATGTATTGACCAAATAGGCAATTCCGGAGCATGTGGAGTGCACTAACACCTTCCGCTGAGCTGATAGCCTACTAGGAGGACTGTCAACCTGTCTATCAGCACCTGCAGGCATGAATCGCAGCGTCCCCAGGAAAAAGGGACGTTAGTACAAATAACGTACTGAGTATGTAAGGCATGAAAAGTAGTATATAAAAGACATGAAAGAAACATGGAGTAAAGAACTCAACCAGTAAGTCTGAATAGCTCTGTAAATCATGAAACATTCATAATGTAATGCATATGCATATAAATGTCATATCATGCATAGGTATATGCGTACATAACATCATCAAGCCTTTGAGGGCATCCCATCATATCATCTCAGCCTCTAAGGGCAAAATCATCAACGTATACCAACTGATCAAGTGGTGTTGCGTATATAACACCGTAACCTTTCCTCATACCCCATATACATATAATATATGTGTATATAACTCCATCTGGTCATGGGTCAGTGTACATGTATAAATGAATGCAATGCATAAGAAGTAAGTCAATAAGATCTCTCAGAAAGTAATAAGATCAATATGACCCTGGTTAATACAATGAAATAAACTTTATCAACTTACATATTTTCTGACACCCGTGAACAAATGATATAATATTAGGATACATGGGGAACTAAGAACATAGGCACCCTAGTACTTCTAAGAACAGAGTCATTTGTGAAAGTTGTGCATTTGCTCATTTCGTTTGTATCATATGGATCATGCCAAAAGGAAAGAAGGTATAGCCTTAACATACCTTAATCCCGTCGAGTCCTTAATACCTTCCAAGTAACTCTTTAAACAACTCAACTCATTCTACCATAGCTTAAGGAGATTCAAAATCAATGTTGAGTAAAGGCTAAGTCCATAAGCTAGTAGCTCATTTACTTAAATTCGGCAGAATCTCCCCTGTAACAAGGGCCTCGTCCAATACCATATACCAACAACAACAACCATAGCAATCCAGCAACATATAAGTATCAATAACAAGACACCATATAACATCAACAAGTCACAACTACTTCACTACGAGTGAAAGGCTTCGATTGGAATCTGTATACCCCATATCACCCCTTATAGACTTCTTACTTTAACTTAACTGTATCAATAACATGATAATGACGTCATTCATCAATGATTCCAAACTTATACCATATATTTATAACAAAGAAAATAATCCACAACTCTAACTACCCTCAATTAGTAACTTTATTCACTAGTTCATGTCTAGTCCATCCATTTAACTTAATCAACATCAAGATAACCTTAAGCACATACAAGAACACTATATACTTACCTCCTACAGTGGATTCAAGTCGAAATCCAAGTTATATTTAGCTTACAACAGCCCTCAATGGCAACACAATACCATTGAAGTGACTTAAGTTATTCTTCACTTCCAATGTCAAGCTTCATATGTTTCTTTCATAAATTCACCTGATAAACATATAGAAATGCATAACAACAGAAATAATATTATAATCAAGTTATTTCCCCCAATTTTAAGCCATAAACACACACACACACACACACACACACACACATATATATATATATATATATATATATATATATATATATATATATATAAAACCTTGAAATAACCCAACAAAAGATAACAACATCTCTTCCCCTTTCAAGTGTTATCTTGTAATATTTTACTCCAACACCGCAACCAATATGTAATTAACCTTAAACACCATCAAAAGAATGCTAAACATACCTTAGGAAGTAGATAAATTTCTAACTCCAAGCTTAACGTAGCTCACCATCATCCTTATTTACATCATAATACCATAGAGGGGTTATTCTTAACCATTGGCCAACTTTGATATGGATTATGGTGTATTTTTTTTAAACTTCTTTGGAGCCTTATGATAACTGTTTGGTAGGATATGGGGAGTGTGAGGATGGAAGGAGTCAAAAAATAAAAAAAACTAATCCCAAAAACTAGATAATAATAGGTGATGGTCGGCCACCGACCAAGTCTTGCGAAAACGCGAATATCTCTCTACTAGGATATCGTATTGATAAACAGTTTAATGAGATAGAAACTAGACTTAAAGATATTCAATTTTGTAGGTGGATTATCTCTTAATTCCAAGTATATTGGGAGAAAAGCTTCGATAGATTTGACCTAACTTTAAGCTCATTTATGAATGTAACTTGTGATGACCTTTGCCAATTTTCGTTTCACAACTCGCTTGACTTCAAAACGTAATACGCGATTATTATATGACTAAAATAACTCATTACATACCCTTCTTATCACGCTAAGCAACCTAGTATTGATCCACGTCCAATCCGCACTCAATAGTGAGTGGAAACGGTCGTTGGAAGTTTAGTACCCAATAAGAGTCGGGGTCGATTTCCACAGGGATTTTAATATGGGCGTTAGGGTATACGCTTGATGAGAGCAAACTAAATAACTAAATTTCTCTTCTAAAGAAAGCATTTTATTTTCTACTTCTAAATTATCTCTAACAATTATAAACTAACGAGAATCAACTAGAAGGCGAATGATTGTTTTTGTTGTTTCTACCAAATGGTTAAAAAGTCTAGGGATGTGATCTTTACCTAGGTGTTTGCCTAATGGGTTAAGTACGTTAACACTTATTTTATTGATCGGGGTGAATTATAGCTCTCAACTCTAAGTTAGCCACTCAATACCTCTTGGTCATAGAGTGATTTTGCCCAATTTGGCTTTCTCAAGCCCAAATGGGTATCAAGATAAATAGTTGATATGAGCTCAAGTCAGGTTTTCCCTATCTCTAGTTCAAACTCTTTAATTAGGCTGATCAAATCCTTAATTAGCCCAATTTCTTACTAGCCAAGTTTTTCTAGATTAGGTCCCTCTTTCTCAAGTAAAGACCAAGTCAAAAAGGCACGAATCAATGTTTGCAACCATTAATCTTAAAATTAAAGTATAAACAAGGCTAAATAATCAACACCCAATCATAAACAAGCATTAAATTAAATACCCATAAGGTTTACACACTAGGGTTGAGTAACAACCCTAGTAAAGGTCTAGCTACTCATAGTAGAAAATGAAGAAAGCAAAGAAGAAATACTAATTAAACTCATAATGTAAGATTATAATGATAAACTATGATGTTTTAATCCAAAAATGATCACAAATTTTCTAAAATGGAAAATTACAACGGCTACAACTGCTTGAACTTCAAAACTTTCCCTAGAAATGTGATTCCCGTCTATTTATAGTGCCCCAAAATTTTCTGACAAAAATGCCCTCGAAAGGTTATGCCGCCGCACAATTCAATGTGTGGTCCGTACATTGCTTCAGCTTGCAAGGACTTGGATTTCGCAACTACATAATTTGGTCTACGGCTGCAAGTCAGATTCTGCGGCGGCACAATTCTTGTGTTGTCTGCAATTCAGGCAAGGCTTCAGTTTGGTCATTTGTACACTCTCTGAACTTTTTGAACTCTTGTCATTGCGTAAAAATTCATGTGTGGTATGCACTTCTACTTAAATTCTGCTAGGCTTCTTCACTAGTTCTGCGGCCGTAGAGGGTATTCTGCGGTCCGCACTTACTTATGCGACCGCAAAAATACCTCTGCGGACCGCACTTCCTGTGTGATGCGCCCCTGCTTGCCTTGTGAGTCGGAACATTCCTTTTTTAGTCGGATTTCTTCACAAGAGCCCATATTTCCAACATTCATGCAATTCACACACTTTCATTAGTTTTGGGAACATAATTCAAAACGTTCGGACTAAAACAAAAGTAAAAAGGTACTAATAAGTGGTCAAAATCCACACTTATCAACTCCCAAACTTAAGTCTTTGCTTGTACTCAAGTAAATAGATTAGTTCCCACCACCTCAAAGTTAAAGGTCATTTCAGTGAGTCAAAGGTGAGACATTCATACTCAGTTGGGACCAACAATTACCCACACTAATCATGCATTATCAACAAGGTGACAAGTCAATTATTCATGCACATATAGTTCTAATGTGACATTTGAGCTTCAAGAATTCACTTTACTCATCAAGGACTCTTGTTCTATCATGTAGGTCATGGTGGACTCCAAACGCTTCCTCTACTACTTTCCATTTGCCAATCTCACTTAAAAAGTTATCACTCAATATTAAGAGCCATGAAAGGATCAATCTTCTCTCACAAGAGAATGTCACAAGTACGACTTCAAGTACCATAGACTTTCCCCTCATGTAGATCACCACTAATGTAAGCTCACTCGGTTCGAAATTAAGTATGACTTCTTTCGAGTTATAATGAAGGCTTTTGGATTAGAGTATGATACCATATGGGTAAGTGATTACACCTTTCATTAAGCACTCAACATTTTCAATTCTCGGCTCACAATTACCAATTCTTAGAGGCATTTTCTTTTTTATTGGGGAGAGACTTGACATCACTCTTTCTTGTTCATTTCATTCTTTTTCTCCCTTTGATACTCATGTTAGGGATCATTACCTCTTTTGAACTCATCAACCCTTTCACTTATTCTCTTTTTTGAATTTTTCTTTTTGTTGTTTATCTTTCTCTTGCCTTCTCTTTTGATATAGATCATTTCTTTTCTCTTTTTGTGCCTTTATACCTTTTTCAAATTCCTCATCTCTCCCCCAAAACTTATGCTATAAGCCACTTATTTCACAAGAGTTCTAAGAAAAGTCTGGGTGCCAAGAGAGGATCATGACAAAAGGGGTAAAGTCTTAAAACATGGTTATCGAATGAGAAAGGCTAGAGGCTCAAAGGGGGTTGACTAGGAATAACGACATTGGTTGGAAATAGAAAGATTAAACGGGCCAAGGAAAGACTACAATCATTTCTCAAACCAAGCAAACTTAGGATTTTGCCTTGAAGCACATTCGGGGCAAGTTCTAGACCATTCGCATGGATACTTGGACTAGCAACAATTCATCTCACTCCTCACGCAACTAGATCATAAAAGAGGATAGAGTCGAGAGCCTACAACAACCACACTCAAGTTTAAAGATCACTATTGTCCAATAAACCACTCGATGATTGCCAAAGTCAACTCAAGAGTCTCAAAGTCACTAACTAGAGCTATTTATTTCAAAAACCTTGTCTCTAACCATAAGCACGTAGTTAAGTATGTTGGTACCAAATAAAGCATGATTAACTCTTTTTCGAGAATGACTTGATTATGCCTTTTTTTCATTGTTACTACAATTATTATTATTACCTAAACACAAAAATAGACTCATTACCTTAAGAAGGTTGTCACACCATCCATCATTGGACATCTCAGTGTCCCCAGCAATATCATCTCCCTCAGGATCAGCCAATTGTATCTCATCATCGTCAAATCTAAGCGTGGCGGGAGTGGCGAACATCGCACGCACTGCCTCAGTAGTGTCGGCAGCAAGATCTGGCTCCTAAGACTGGCCAGCTGGTTCTACCAGTGCAGATGGTATCGATGGATCTAGAATGGACTGGTGCGGGTCAAGTAGCATATCAAAGGGTAGGTCTCTAGCTGTGGCAAGTCTAGTCACCTCCTTTCTGAGCTTGTCCACTGATTTATTGCTTGCCTTAGACTTCCTCGTCTTCTTCACTTACTTTCCCAGCTCCTCAATAATCGACCCGTGTTATACCAAGGTGTCCATGATCATATTCTGATTGTCCAAAATATTCTTGAGCGTCTCATCAATGTAGAGGAGGCCTGTGGTGCTTATGTACTTGACTGCGCTGCAACAGTACTAGATAAGTCAGACTTCTTTGAACTAGCTATTTGTATCTAATTGTTGAGACTCGCCAATGTCTGGGAGACTCGCAGCGTAGATAATGGAGTTGTGGGCATGGGCACTGGCCTTAGAGATAGAGCATCGGCTGCCCTAGGGGGTGTGGTAGAAGTTGAGGATGATGGCGGAGGCATAGCAGCGACACTAGAAGAGGGCTAAGTAGAGGTGGATGGAAGGTTCGATGTCTCAGTATCAGACTAGCCTGTGGTGGTAGAAGGTTGGATTTGTTTGTTTGGGTTGGTCTCATCCATTAGTGAATACCAGTCAAATGGCTTCTTTGGCTTCACCTTTCTATCAAAATATATCGGCTCTACCTTTGCATCGGTGAGATACTCTGTGATAGTGTTGGGATAAAGATAGGCCAAGCTAGCTTGCCGTGCTATCAAGTAAATGTTGGCCGACATCATGGCAGCACCCACATTAAATGGGTACTAGGCCATGATGGAAGCCACAAGAACAACTTGAGGAATAGGAAGATGAGTCTCATTCTGGCTTGGATCCAGTCTGCTACAAACAAAGGTCTGTCACCCTTCGCCTCAAAGCTCAATGTGTTCCACTGAATGGGAACCCCAGTGGTAATCCATGGTAGTGGTAGCCTTGGTGGTGCTATTATCTCAGCCAGCCAAGGTCATACTTCCTCATTCATCGCACATTACTCCAGATACTCCATTGGCTCTACATCCTAAAATCCCAAGTACGCGTTTAGCGCATGCTGATCAAACCTCACATTGAGGTTGCATATTTTGGTCACCTTCGTCCCCTATTTTATGTGAGCAACATTAGCATAGAACTCTCAGATAAGGTATTCCTTGGCATCCTCAACCCTCTCAGTGAACCACATCCAACCCTTTCGTGCTCTAAACTGCCTCAAGATTGTTGGGTTGTATTTCTCCAAATCTTTCAATAGGAACTGTCTCCCAAGAATCAAAGACCTCACTGGCCACCACATACAATAATCAGTGAAGGCGGCCAAGCTGACAAACCTATCCTCCTAGACCTCCTTCTTCTTTGATCTCTCCACACTTGTGGTTGTACCATCTCCCCCTATACCATCATCGGGGATCTCCTGTATAGTCTGTGCCTATGTGACTGATGTAGCTGATGGCTCAGAGGCCTGGCTAGCACTCTCCGACCCCTCGGAAGTGCTGTGAGATTAAAAAGGCTCATCCCTGAGCTGGTATCTCCCCGGCAGCCTCGACTAAGTGGCTATCTGCTCCTCTTAAATAGAGGCTGAGTTTCCCTCTGGCACGTTCCTAGATGAGACATAGGAACAAGACTCGGAGAGGTCTGCACCTCTCCCTCTGCCTGCTGTGATTTTCTTTCTAATGGTCTTAGGCTTGACAAGGAGCAAGGTACCTCTACCTCGACCCCAAGAAGATTCACCCCTTCCCTTTGAAGTGTCACCTAGGCCTCTCGATCGAACCATTGTCTGTATCAAAGTAAAGAAGATTGTTAGTTGCAATTCATTATATAACACATTCAGGACTTATGTAGGCAGAGGAGGAATAATTGGGCACAGTAGGGTTATGAGTATAACACAGGTCTACATGTAATGGGATCTACAGTCCGCACATTTTTGGTGTGCGGCCGCAGAAAAGAACTATGGTGCGTAGAATTTTATTGTCCGGCCGCAAAAGGGAAGTGCGGTCTGCATAATTTACAAGTGAGGTCTCACTTTAGACTCTCAAAAAGCAGAGTCTCTGAAGATAGTGATATGGCTGATCTGCGGCCGTAGAGGGAAATCTACGGTCCACACATTTTAACTTGCATTTGCAGATCCCTGCTTCACTGAAAGTTACGCACAGTCATATTTTTTCCACTTAGGTTTTTCAATTTCTTGTACAAATAGACATGGCAACATGGTAAACACACGAAATTTCACTAACCCAAACCCATTAGAGCATGTATTATGGTTACCCAGTTCATATCTACCCCACATGGACACATAGTTGAACTCTAATAATAGATGGCTTAAAATGAACTAAAAGTCTATAAATTAAACTAAAAAAAATATTTAACATGAAATTGAAGCATACCAGATAGAGTGAGTTCAATGGGTGGATAATCAAAGGTGGTTGTATGTGAGAACAGTTAAAAATCTCTCAAGAAAATCAACAGAGCAACAATGTTTTGTTCAGAGAGGGAAAAATATAAAATGAGTCATATTCCTCTATTTATAAAAACTATTTGAGAAGGGAAAGAGGCGAGTGCGGCCGCACATTTTCATGTGCGGTCCGCACTCTGTCACCTGGGTAGACAATCTCGGAACTCAATGTGTGGTCTACACATTTTCAGGTGCGGTCGCAGATCAACCTCCGCTCTAACAAGCTCAATCTTTAGAGAGTTGGCATTTGGACACTTTTTTAATATTTCAAATGTGCGGTCCGCAAGAGAAATGTGCGGCCGCAATGCTCTTCTGCCGTGTCACATATAAATGTGCGGCCCGCACAATTTTGAACACTTAGCCATATTTTTGTCCACCTTTATAAGTCACACTCATACTTGTAGCACACTTCAAATCAAGTTAGAACACAAATAACACATAACTACAAAAGAAAAAGGAAAAGAACATGGGTTGCCTCCCAAGAAGCACCTGATTTAACGTTGCGGCATGACGCAAAATACCCTCAAGTCAAGTGAATGACCGCCAGCACATGGCTATCTATAACCTTGCCCAAGTAGTGCTTCACCTGGTGACCATTGACTCGTAATACTTCATTGTTTTTGGTCTTCAAGTCTAATTCACCAAAAGGTGTCAAACCAATAATTTCAAAAGGACCACTCCACTTGGATTTTAGCTTTCCGGAAAACATCCTCGACCTTGAATTAAACAACAATACAAGATTGCCCACCTTGAACCCTTTGTTCCAAATGTATTTGTCAGGAAGATATTTAATGTTTTCTTTGCACAAGGAAGAAATCGTATAAGAATGGTATCAGAACTCATCCAATTCATTCAAATGTGCAACCCTCAAGTTAGAGGCTATATCCCAATCAAGATTCAACTTCTTTAGAGCCCACATTACATTGTGCTCTCGTTCCACCGAAAGATGACAAGCTTTTTCGAAAACCAATCGGTATGGCGACATTCTGATATGTGTTTTTTAAGCCGTCTGATAAGCCCATAATGAATCATCAAGCTTCTTGGACCAATCCGTCCAATTAGCATTCATCGTTTTAGACAGTATACTCTTTATCTCTAGGCTGGAGACTTCCACTTGCCCACTAGCTTGTGGATGATAGGGAGTCGTGACTTTGTGAGTAACACTATACTTTCTAAGTAAAGTGTCAAAAGCCTTGTTGCAAAAGTGTGACCCCACATCTCTTATAATTGCATATGGTTTGCCAAACTTTGTGAAAATATTCTTCTTCAAGAAAGCCACTACACGTCTTGCCTCATTGTTGGGTAAAGCGATGGCCTCAACCCATTTGGACACATAATCCACCACGACCAAGATGTATGTGTTTCCATAAGAACTCACAAAAGGGCCCATGAAGTCAATGCCCCACACATCGAAAATATCAATGTCCAAAATGGTTGTGAGAGGCATTTCATTTTTCTTTGAGATACCACGGGCCCATTGACATTCATCACATCTTTTCACTAACTCAATAGAAACCACAACTAAGAACTTTGGCCGCCGTTCTTGCTCCACCATGATGACCACATATGGCAAAGAATGACAAGCTCCAAGAATATCACCTTGCTCTTCATCCGGTACACACCTCCTAATCACCCAATCTGTACAAATCCGAAAAAGGTATGGTTCATCCCAATAATAATCTTGACAATTCCTTTTGAGCTTTTTCCTTTGGCTTGAAGAGAACTCATCCGGAATGATTCTACACACAAGAAAATTTTCTATGTCCGCGAACCATGGCACCTATTTCATTGAAATTGCCAAAAGTTGCTCATCGAGGAAGGATTCATTGATTTCAAGGCCATCATGCGACCTCCCCTCTTCCTCCAAATGAGACAAGTGGTCCGCCACTTTGTTTTTACTACCTTTTCAATCTTGGATGTCAATATCAAATTCTTGTAACAAGAGTAACCATATCATCAATCAAGCTTTAGAGTCATTTTTTCTCATAAGATAATGAAGTGCCGCATGATCCGTGTGGAAAATAACTTTTGCACCCATCAAGTACGGGCGGAAGTTCTCAATTCCAAACACAATAGCAAGGAGCTCTTTCTCCGTCACTGTATAACTGACTTGGGCACTATTCATGATCTTATTAGCATAGTAGACCGAATGGAAAATCTTATTGATACGTTGCCCCAAAACAGCTCCAACCTCTACGTCACTTGCATCACACTTGAGTTAAAAAGGCACACTCCAATTTGGAGCGGTGATGATAGGAGTAGTTGTCAACTTGAGCTTCAACAATTCAAAAGCTCTCATGGAATCATCATTGAAACAAAACTTGACATCCTTCTCAATCCTTCTTTTCCATCATTTGCTTGAACATACTTTCAATCTATCCCATCTCATTATTTGAAGAACTTGAATCATTGGAAGGATAAGGAGGTGGGTATCTCGGTTGTTGATACATTGGGGGCCTTTGAAAACTCGACCCCCAGTTGCCTTGATTGTTACTCCATCCACCTTTATTGTTGCCTCTCCAATTTCCTTGGTTGTTTCCACTCCAATTTCCTTGATTGTTGTTGTTATGCCAATTTCATTGATTGTTAGAATTCCAATTGCCATGATTGTTTTGTGGTCTCCATTGTTATTGGTTTGGGCCTTGGAAGTTGTTTCTTTGCCCTTGAAAATTGTTCACATATTCCACTTCCTCCTTTTGTTCATTATAGGAATCATCTTGCTCAAAACCGCCATCATCTTGCACATAGTTCTCCACTCGAGTTTGCACTTGTGGACCCTTGGTCCTCCTCTTGTTCACCATCACATTCACTCCCTCCATAGCATTAACTTGCTTAGGAGCTTGCACTAGATTTAGTTGGGCATTTGCTAGTTGAGTCATGGTAGTGGTCAATTCGGCAATGGCTTGCCCATGATCTTGCAATTCTTTGTGAAGGTGGATCATATTTGGATCACCTTGTGGAACATTGGCACGGTATTGACAAGCTGGTGATGTTTCCGCCATCTCATCTAAGATTTCACACTCCTCCGCAAAAGGCATAGTCATAAAGTTTCCACCGGCTAGTTGATTCACTACACATTGGTTTGTTGTGTTGATCCCACGATAAAAGGTTTGTTGAATCATGTTTTCTGTCATAACGAAGTTGGGACATTCCTTAACCAATGTTCTATAGCGCTCCCATATCTCATGTAGTGGTTCATTCGGCTCTTTCTTGAATGCCAAGCAAGAGCCGAATGAACCATGTGCCCGGGAGAGAATAACTTAGCAATGAACTTTTTCGCCAACTCATCTCAAGTGTGAATTGAATGGTTCGGCAATCATTCCAACCAGAGCTTTCCCCTATAGAGATAAAGGAAAAAGCCTTAGCCTCAATGCAACCTCAGAAACATTAGTTTTCTTGCTCCCCTAACATGTATCCACAAATCCCTTCAAATATTTATAAGTATTTTTAGTTGGAGCACCGGTAAAGAAACCCCATTGCTCAAGCAAAGTGAGCATCACATTGGTTATTTAGAAGTTGCCCGCCCTAATACGGGGAGGGACTATTGCACTAGAATAACCTTTGTTATGCTATATCCGGTGTGGAACCGCTCATGGTGGATGTGGGGGTGGAACGTGCACATTGTCATGAGGTACCCGGCCTCTCCGTTTGGTTTGTGGCTCTTGAGGTACCTCATCTACTTGTTCTTCCTCGCCGTCCAATTCCCCCAAAGGTAAATTTCTGAGCTCATTCTTCGCCATGGTTGTACCTAAAATTTCTTAAACAAATTAGTAACACGGAAGGAAAATAAGATATTCCAAAAACACACTAAAATATATAGCTAACACCGTTTTAACTCAGCAGCAACGGTGCCAAAAATTGATCCACATCCAATCCGCAGTCAATAGTGAGTAGAAACAGTCGTTGGAAGAATATGGGTATTAGGGTATATGCTTGATGAGTGCAAATGAAATAACTAAATTGCGCTTCCAAACAAAGGATTTTGTTTTCTACTTCTAAATTATCTCTAACAATTATAAACAATTGAGAAGAAACTAGAAAGCGAATGATTGTTTTTGTTATTTTTTCCAAATGGTTAAAAAGCCTAGGGATATGACCTTTACCTAGGTGTTTGCCTAATGGGTTAAGTACGTTAACACTTGTTTTATTGATAGGGGTGCATTATAGCTCTCAATTCTACGTTACTCAATCAATACCTCTCAGTCATAGAGTGATTTTGCCCAATTTGGCCTTTTCAAGCCCAAATGGGTATCAAGCTAAGTAGTTGATATGAACTTAAGTCGGGTTTCCCCTATCTCTAGTTCAAACCCTTTAATTAGGCTAATCAAATCCTTAATTAGCCCAATTTATTGCTAGCCAAGCTTTCCTAGACTAGGCCCCTCTTTCTTAAGTAAAGACCAAGTCAAAAAGGCATGAATCAATGTTTGCAATCATTAATTCTAAAATTAAAGAATAAACAAGGCTAAATAATCAACACCCAATCATAAACAAGCATTAAATTAAATACCCATAAGGTTTACACATTAGTATTAGGTCACAACCCTAGTAAAAGTCTAGCTACTCATAGTAGAAAATGAAGAAAATAAAGAAGAAATAATAATTAAAATCATAATGTAAAATTAAAATGATAAACTATGATGTTTTAATCCCAAAATGATCACAAATTTCCTATAATAGAATATTACAACGGCTATAGCTGCTTGACCTTCAAAACTTTTCCTAAAAACATAATTTCCATCTATTTAATGTGGCCCATTATTCTCTGATAAAATTTCCTTCGGGAGGTTCTGCGGACGCACAATTTCATATGTGGTCAGCACATTTCTTCAACTTCCAGGGACTTGGATTCTGCAGCTGCACAATTTGGTCTGCGGATGCAAGTTAGCTTCTGTAGCCGCACAATTCTTGTGCAGTCCACACTTCAGGCGAGGCTTAAATCTGGGTAATTTGCACACTCTCTGAGCTTTTGAACTCTTGTAAGTGCGTACCATGATCTGCGGCCGCACAATCCATGTGCGGTCCGCACTCTGTTTAAGGTCTGCTAGGCTTCTTCACCAGTTTTGCGGCCGCAGAGGGATTTCTGTGGTCCGCACTTACTTCTCCGATCGCCGAAATACCTCTGCAGACCGCACTTCTTGTTTGATGCGCCCCTTCTTGAATGTGAGTCGGAACACTCCTTTTTTAGTCGTATTTCTTTATAAGAGCCCAAATTTCCAACATTCCTGCTATTTTCACACTTTCATTAGTTCTGGGAACATAAATCAATACTTTTAGACTAAAACAAAAGTAAAAAGGTACTAATAAGTGGTCAAAATCCACACTTATTAAGTATCACCCCAAAAGTACATGTTATAACATTCCCAACTTGTCGACATTCGACGAAACTTATTTTCTTCAATTTGTTTAGCTTCTAAGCCTTTCAACCCTCTTGGTACTTGTTATCCATGATCTTAAAGATTTGTAACTTCAAAGGTAACATGATTAACTTACTTTTTGTACTTTCAAACACGATATCATTTATGAGCTTACATCAATTGACTTACGACGTACTCTCACATACAAAAACATGGGGTGTAACATCATTCCCCCCCTTTGGAACATTCGTCCTCGAATTTGGATTCATGCACTTATCAGTCTCATAACCTATCGCTTCTATGAATACTTTAGTATTGTCCTTGCCATCTAAGAACCTGTTCTATGAATAAATCCAAAGGCCAGTGCATTTTCCCCCTTTTAGGACTCTTTCTCACACCACTACTTGTGATCGGAATTCTTCCAATCTCGTAACTGTTGCTACCTTCTGTCATGCAGCCTGTACGACACTGACCTTGTATGTGCGCCTATGCGACTCTTTTATCCCCTTTCTTCCAGCTTTTAGCCAATCTGTAGTCCTCACTTTATGAACATATACAGATCTATAACAAGGTATCCCTCTGGGAATCTATAGGTTTACTGAAGTTCTTCGCTCGGTACTTTGTTGAACTTATGACTATTGATATATCTTGTTTCATAGACTCGGTTATCTATGCTTATGACTTTACTACAACTAGGTATGTCATACTATACCATAACTTTTACGTCATTTTATTATTACCGAGGTCTCCTACCCAAATCCAGGTTACTCTCTCGCTGCTTATCCTATATGTATAAATCTAAGTCCTTTAATGCTTCCTCATTACTGTTCATCTTAATAATGACGGCCTAATATCATCTCATACTTTGTAACTTTTATCCATCCATTGTTGATTCACCTTAATGTTGATCCATAATCTACCGTTGATAACTTGAAACCTCTTACGTAATACATTGTTAATAGGGCTCACGGTGCATCGGGGAACATTTGAAGTGATTTGCTTGATCCACCTAGGGACGATACTATACTTAAATAACCGTATTTCATAGCATCCCAGCGTGATTCATCTTATGGGGGTGGGTATTCTAATCTCGTGCTATTCATGAAATACCTTTTCCTAAATCATTACTCTATCAAAGGCCTAAACGTCATCCTCTTATCTAGAACCATTACACCATTATTCTACTACCAGGGCAGCATTTCATCTCTTCTAACTGCTCCTAGTCTTAGACTCCTCTGAGTTCATTCAGGCTGTACCGAGCTTTCTATAACTTACGGAAACCACCAGCTCTCTTGTTTTGATGGGTTTAATCCCGAGGACTTACATATTCTCGTCACCTTCTCACTCACCTTTTCTTATCCTTACTCCTATCTACCTAAAACCTTGTCGCTCTACGATACTTTACCTTGCAACCTACCGTTCATTACCCATGGTAGGTGCCACATTCTTATGGAGTGTATACAATATTGTAGTGAGACTATTGTAACAAGGACATTTTTTCTTCAAGTTACTATGCTTAGGTTGAAGCCTTCTTCCTTATTTCCTTGGCTAGTCTTTCGTTGTAGTACTTAGGGGAGACCCTCTAACTCTTGTAAAGCTGCGAGCTTATTACATCATATACCTGACAAAATTTTTGATGTTGTTGCTCGTCCATAATTATCCCTAGTTACTTACCTCCATGCCCTTGTACTCGTAGGGTTGCTTTTGAACTAAAATTTTTGAATGTCTTCCAAGTGGCACTCTCTTTTATTTTCGTAATACTTATACAGTACATTTAACTACCTAAACTCCTATCTGAATATTTCTTAAGGATTTTAATGTCATACCTGCAAGATTGAATTCCCTATGTGGGGGTTCACTACGTCTATCTTGCACGATCTATTGATATATCTATATCCTCTTCTCTAGCCATAACTAGACTCTTCCTGAATCAACTACTAAGTACTCGTTGGTCCATTCTCATATATATATTCCGCGCAATCTCTCTTGGGTTATTTCCTTTGTCTTAACTTACCTCTTGCACTAGCTCCTTATGTATCAAGTGTTTATTCACACTTACTTATCAATAACATCAGGTGCTGGAACCCTTACTACCTCTCCATAGTGTCGTGCTTGCATTATGTCATGGAGTCGTAACATATCTGTACGATCTGAATAAATGGAATCTCATTCATTTCGCCCTGTACCGCATTCTTCCATCACTATTCCGTAGTTACCTCATCATCTTTGGAGTCTTTTCACATCTTCATTGACATCTTACTCGCCTTGCGGTAACCCTTATGTACCAAGGATAACTTAATTTCTTATGCACGAGGGTGACACCTAGTGAAACTGGCACACTTAGTCCCTTAAGCTTAACTCTGCTCACAGGGCTTGCTTTAGGAGAACGTCTTCTTGAATGACCTTTAAAGGTTATTTTTCTGTTGTCCATTCTATTATTGTCGGAACACGATCTATGAAATTCCCATGTTGCCAACTATTATCAAATCTTCCGATCACTAATTCATGTTCAGTGTATCTTGTTCACTAGCCCATACTGATTTCTATTACTCCAGGGTTCTAACTTAGCCTTATGATAATCACGTTCGAGTCACAAACTCATTTCTAAACAATAAGGGTATGACTTTCTGGTTTATACAATTTTATTGTCTCAAGGCATGTCACCTCTTATCTTTTCCTTCAACTTGACTATAGATTCTATCATTCTATCATATTTTGATTTACCGTTATCACTCATTTATCACATCTTACTCATAATGCTTCATTCACTCTCATCTTATTCTCTTGGTAATATTTTTGTGTATCACTTTATTCTGAAAACTTCAACAAAATATTCTTTCACTTTTAGCCCCCCTTGCTCCATCCACTGGCTCTTCGGATCGCCCCACATTCTCTTTTGACTAGGGACGAGAGCCATACTAAGGTAAATAGTTATCCCTTCTAGGATTCCAGTGCCTATATTCTAAATTTTATGAACATTCTAGTATTCATATCTAACTGTACTATTCTAGAGTGGGCCATCTGGGTGTCTCACAAGGAGAACTATTACCATGTTTGCAGTATCCTTTGGAAATACCAGCTAACGCTAACAATCCATCCACCATTTTCGATTACTCTAACCCTAGCTGGATCCTGATATCCCGTCCTTCTGTTAGACTATATTTGTTAGCTTCCATACAGGCATAACTAATATGGGTGTGGCCAATTGTACATACCTCTGTTACTATTGAAAGTAACTCAGAATGCTTATATTTCTCTATCTAAATTATAAATACTAATAATCTTCACTAACTAGGTACCTCGTACCCTTCTTCACTTGTTTCTTTTACTTGTTGAAACTTGTATCTACCTTCTAATTTTCTTATTGCTTTTTATCATATGGGTGGATAGATATTCATGCCTTATGGCTCCTTATCAAGAAGCTTACACGTCTTAGTACACACATGATCTCCTGAATACCTCACATTTACTCATCAGAAGCATGATGCAAAATCGAGTTCCTCTGATTCAACTCTTCCACATCCACATTCAATCTCTTACTAACTGTCTTTATAGATGTAGGTATCATTGTATTACGAATAAAATAGAATTTAGGAGTTTGAATTCTTACAAATGAGCTCTACCACACGATCTAGAGTAAGAAGAAAGAGTGACAATCCTAAATGCCCTATAGCCTCCTGCTTATAAGTGTAGTGCACAACACACTCATAAATAACACTCTACTAGACACGGCTTGTAGACTCCCTAGGACAGAATTGCTCTAATACCACTTTTTTCATGACCCAAATTCAAGGGCCGCGACGGGCACCCGGTGCCTAACTCAACCGGGTACCAACGTAACGTATCCTTCTTATCATACTATAATGGGAAAATGATCCGGAAAGGCCGTCATGAAATAACCAAAATTAAACATAAGAGAAAACTTGACATAGGACAACCCAACATGGTATACAAACTTATACATGTGACATACGGTCCCATAAGACCAAAATGATCATTTACACACTCAAAACATAGGCCGTACAAGCATCCATATACATGACATCTGTCTACAAGCCTTTAAGATTACATAAATGTCATAAAGGATGTGATAGGGCCCCGCCATACCAATCAATATATGTCCAAAATATATTGACAAAATAGGCAACTCCAGAGCAAGTGAAGTGCACCAACACCTTCCACTGAGCTGATAGCCTACTAGGAGGACTGTCAACCTATCTATCGGGACCTACGGGTATGAAATACAGCATCCCCAAGCAAAAGGGATGTTAGTACAAATAATGTACATAGTATATAATGCATGAAAAGCAGTATATCAAAGACATGAAAGAAACATGGAGTAAAGAACTCAACCTGTAAGTCTGAATAGCTTTGTAAATCATGAAACATTCATAAAGTAATGTATATGAGTATAAATGTCATATCATGCATAGGTATATGCGTACTTAACATCATCAAGCCTCTGAGGGCATCCCATCATATCATCTCAGCCTCTGTGGGTAAAATCATCAACGTATACCAACTGATCAGGCGGTTTTGTGTATATAACATCATAATCTTTCCCCATACCCCATATACATATAATATACGCGTATATAACGCCATCTGGTCATGAGTCAATGTACATGTATAAGTGAATGCAATGCATAAGAAGTAAGTTAATAAGATCTCTCGGAAAGTAATAATATTAACATGCCCTTGGTTAATATAATGAAATAAATTTATCAACTTACGTATTTTTTTAGACCCATGAACAGACGATATAATAATAGGACACATGGGGAAACAAGAACATAGGCACCCCTAGTACTTCTAAGAAAAGAATCATTTATGAAAGTTGCACGTTTGGTTGTTTTGTTTGTATCATATGTATCATGCCAAATGAAAAGAAGGGATAGCCTTAAAATTAGTAACTCAAGTAAATCTACCATAGCATAAGGAGATTCAAAATCAGTGATGAGTAAAGGCTAAGTCCGTAACTAAGCTAGTAGCTCATTTACGTAAATTCGGAAGCATATCCCCTATAAAAAAAAGGGCCTCCTCCAATACCATATACCAACAACAACAACAACAACAACAAGAGCAATCCAGCAACATATAAGTATTAATAACAAGACACCATATAACAACAACAAGTCACAACTACTTCACGACGAGCTGCAAGCTCCGATTGGAATCTGTATACCCCATATCACCCCTTATAGACTTCTTACTTTAAATTAACAGTATCATTAATATGATAATGAAGTCATTCATCAATGATTCCAGCCTTATACCATTTATTTATAACAAAAAAAATAATCCACAACTCCAACTACCCTCAATTAGCAACTTTATTCACTAGTTCATGACTAGTCTATCCATTTAACTTAATCAACATCAAGATAACCTTAAGCGCATGCAAAAAAATAATATACTTACCTCCTACAGTGGATTCAAGTCGAAATCCAAGTTATATTTAGCTTACAACAACCCTCAATGGTAACACAATACCATAGAAGTGACTTAACCTAATCTTCACTTCTAATCTCAAGCTTCATATGTTTCTTTCATAAACTCACTTGATAAACATATAGAAATGCATAACAACAGAAACAATATCATAATCAAGCTATTTTCCCCAATTTCCAGCCATAAAAGGCATATATATATATATATATATATATATATATATATATATATAGCCTTAAAATACCCCAACAAAAGATAACAACATCTCTTCCCCTTTTCAAATGCTATCTTGTAATCTTTCACTCCAACACCATAACCAACATGTAATTAACCTTAAATACCATCAAAAGAATGTTAAACATATCTTAGGCAGTAGATAAATTTCTAACTCCAAGCTTAACTTAGCTCACCATCATCTTTATTTACATCACAATACCATAAAGGGGTTATTCTTCATCTTTGGCTAACTTTGATGTTGTATTATGGTGTATTTTTTTGGAATTTGTTTGGAGCCTTTTGGGAACTGTTTGGGAGGTTTGAAGAGTGTGATGATGGAAGGAGGTCGAAAAATGAACAAATCTCATCCAAAAAAAGAGATAAGAATAGGTGAAAGTCGGTTACCGACCAAGTGGGAGCCATAGGGGATGCCTGCACGGTCTTTCGAAAACGCGAATATCTCTCTACTCAGATGTTGTATAGATGAACAGTTTAATAATATAGAAATAGACTCACAGACCTTCAAATTGATAGGTGGATCATCCCCTAATTACAAGTGTATTGGGAGAAAAGCTCAGATAGATTTGACCTAATTTTCAGCAACTTTTGTTCCACAACTCGCTTGACTTCAAACGTAATACATGAATATCATACGACTAAAATAACTCATAACATAACTTCCTTATCATGTTAAGCCCTAGTATTACCCCAAAACTACATTTTATAACATTCACAACTTGTCGACATTCGACGAAACTTATTTTCTTCAATTTGTTTAGCTTCTAAGCCTTTCAACCCTTTTGGTACTTGTTATCCATGATCTTAAAGATTTGTAACCTCCAAGGTAACATGATTATCTTACTTTATGTACTTTAAAAAGATGATCTCATTTATGAGCTTACATCAATTGACTTACGAAGTACTCTCACGTACGAAAATATAGGGTGTAACACCCGAGGGGCTCGGGTGAGTTTCGAATTGGTTTCAGGCTGATTTTGTAGAGTTGGGAATTGTAGGTCCTGCAGATATTTCAATAGAAATGGTCTTTATGCAAATGAGAATTTCTCATTTGCGAGTACTAACTCGCATTTTCGATAATTGGGGAGGAATTGGTAGGTTTGCATTTGAGAAGCTTAGCTCGCTTTTGCGATGGTCTCTTCCTTCGCATTTGCGATTATCGCAATTGCGAAACCTTAGTTGCAATCGTGAGTCAAGTGGCTAAGGTCTGGTTTGCAATTGCAAACTGCTGCGTTCTTTTGTGATTATAGCAATTGCAAACAAGAGTTCACAATTGCGACATCCACAACTAGGTAAAAATGGGGGATTCTAGGATTAGCTCATTTAATTCCAGTTTTTAGGCCTAGACTTTGTGGGAGGCGATTTTTGAAGAGAATTTTCTTCCTAATTTTAAGGTTTAGTAACTTTAAATTATTTTTGATTAATTTTCATCACATTCCAAAAGATTTTCATCCCTATATCTAAGATTTTATAGGGTAAAAATAAGGTTTTAGGTAGAAATATAGGATTTGGTAATGTAGA
This sequence comes from Nicotiana tomentosiformis, assembly GCF_000390325.3. Lineage (NCBI taxonomy): Eukaryota > Viridiplantae > Streptophyta > Magnoliopsida > Solanales > Solanaceae > Nicotiana > Nicotiana tomentosiformis. Next base: position 45,135,987 of record NC_090822.1, read on the forward strand.
TATTTAGGCCTTGATTTGAGATGGATCTCGAAACAAAATACATATCTGGACTCGGGATGAATGGGTAATTGGGATTTGGTGTTGATTTCATATTTCCACCAACTGGCCTGGGTTGAATTTTTGTTGACTTTTCTAAATATGCCAAAGATCGAACCTTTTTGATACTAAGGTAGATCCTAAATCTTGTTTTGACTTATTTGAGCATTAATTTACCAGATTCGTGTGGTTTTATCGGCTAGTGCTAAAGGAAAGGAGATTTTGGAAGGTTGATTTTTTTTCCGAAAAGAGGTAAGTGTCTATGTTAACCTTGATTTGAGGGAATTAGGATGTAACCTGGTCTATTTGATATGTGCTATATGTGTTGGAAGCGGCGTATATGCAAGGTGACGAGTGTATATGTATTTTCTATGGGTTAAGTATGCGGGTAGAACTAGCTTTATTTATGTCATGTTACTTTTATGTATTATAAGTTACATGCTTTAAATAGATCATGAAATTCTTTGATGTTATTCATATTGATAATTATGTTGGGCTTGTTGAGATATTGGACGCTGGAAATTCTTGAAATGTTGGTTTGGCTATTAGTGCAAAAGTGATGGTTATCTCTCTTGTGGTGTGTTATATTTAGTCACTCTTGTTGATGTTGTAGTTTCTCCTCACTTTGTTCGATACTGATTTACGTATTCTTGGTGAGAATGAGTGGTATTTCATGATGGGTCCTTCCTTACTGTGAGGTTGAGAGATATTGCACGCTGGATGCTTCTGTGCTATGAGGTTGAGAGATATGGTACGACAGGTGCTTTCGTATTGTGAGGTTTAGAGGCATTGCACGATGAATGCTTCCGTTCTGTGAGGTTGAGAAATATTGCACAATGGGTGATTCCGTGCTGTGAGGTTAAGAGATATTGCACGATGGGGGCTTCCGTGCTATTCGATATGTTACTTTTTCGTTCCTTGCTTTTACTATAAGGATTGAGGATTTGGCTATGTTGTTTCATGGTTGCCTTGTCGATCTCTTGGACTTAAGTTGTTATGAAAGGCTTGTTTGGTGTTTTTGTGAAAGTAAAAATGGTTGTTTACCTTAGTCATTTCTTTCATTATTCCCCGTACTATTTCTTTTGTTGTTACACTTGTTATCTCTCTTGTTACGCATTTTGCTCTCTTACTTACTACTTTCTCTTTTCATCTTATTTGTTATATATCTAGTTATTTTCTCGTTATTTAACTACACAAGTTAATATGTAGGTGTCTTATCCTAGCCTCATCACTACCTCGTCAGGATTAGGCTCGACACTTACGGAGTACATTGGGTCGGTTATACTCATACTACACTTCTGCACTTCTTGTGCATATTTCGACATCGGACCTAGTGGTACTCAGAGAATGGACTAGCATTCTTGATGGAGGAGACTCGAGGTAGTGTTGCACTCTCATCCGCAGGCCTTTATGTCACCAATCTTTTAGACTTTCTAGTGTTTATTCGTACCAAATTGTTACACCCCATATTTTTGTACATATAAGTACGCCGTAAGTCAATTGATGTAAGCTCGAAAATGAGATCATCTTTGAAAGTATATAAAGTAATTTAGTCATGTTACCTTGGAGGTTACAAATATTTAAGATCTGGAACTGCAAGTACCAAGAGGGTTGGAAAGTTTAGAAGCTAAATAAATCGAAGAAAATAAGTTTCGTCGAAAGTCGGCAAGTTGGGAATCTTATAATCTGTACTTTTGGGGTGAGAGGTGCTTAACATGATAATAAGGTGCTTTAATTAGTTATTTTGTCCGTATGATAGTCGTGTCGTAAGTTTTTAAGTCAAGCGAGTTGTGAAATAAAAGTCGATGAAAGTCGTCATAAGTTAACTTCATAAATTGTAATGAAATTTATGTCTAATTTCACTGAGCTTTTCTACCAATAGTAATTTCACTGAGTTTTTCTACCAACTCATTAAACCATTTATCGATACGATATCGGAGTAGAGAGATATTAGCATTTTTGCGAGACTGCACAAGCAGCTCTAATTGGGACCCACAAGGTCAGTTGAGAATTATCTTGCTATATAAAGTTGTGGCCTACGTCTCCAAGCCTTATTTTCGACCCAAATCAGACCTAAAACTCTCTCTAAACCTTCTAAACATATCCTTAGGGTCTGGAAGCCAAATCAAAGATGGAGAAGGTGAAACTAGTGGATTCAAGCATTAGGAATCCGAACTAGTCGATAGTTCGCCTCTTTCTCTCTTCGTGGCTGATTGAGGAAGGCATAGCAACGAAATGAGCTCTGAATATTGGGGATTTTTGTGCTATAAGTTATTGTTTTTCACCCATCTCTTTGGTTTTAGTCGTTTTTAGGGTAGAGCAAGCCTAGATGTTGAAGGAAAACATGTTAAACATGAAAATGGAAGTATGTTTGAGGTGTTGTGCGTATGGGACTATTTTTGAAGGTATTTAAGCTAGGTTTCCGCTGGTTCTTGATGTAGTAGCTTGCGTGTGTTTTTTTTTATGTTGTTCTTCCCATATATGGTGTTGGTTTGAATTGGAAACAAGTGATATAAGTGCTACACAATTTTCTGAAAATCGTAGTTGTGTTGTTGTTGATTGTTGTTGATTTTTGGACTATTTGGGAGGCTTAATATGATTATTGCTGATGTTGTTTGGGCTGTTTGGTGTTTATAACTTGTTGGAAGTCATATAAATAGGGAAAGTGATGTCCGTTTTATTGTAGAATAAAGTGTATCGTTCAAATGCGATAAGTTATGGTATTTATATTGTGACGATAGTATTGTTCATGGCTTGTAGGCATAGGAGTTGCATGTTAAGTTAGCTTGAGTATTAGACGGGATATTATGAGGTATGTTAAGGCTAATACTTCTTTCTTTTGGGATGATCCAAGTAACGAAACGTTAACGTAATGTTATTCCATAAATAGTTCTACTCTTAGTAGTTAAGGATGTCTACATTATTCATTCCTGTAAAATATAATTCAAAGCATGTCTAAGTATGTTCCTAAGTCTCTATTGAGCCATACGATAAAGATGTTAATGTTCATAATTTAATGTTATATGCATCTTCATTTACCATCGAGCTACGGCCAGTTGGGAAGTTATGCATCTTCATTTATCACCTAGCTACGGTCGGTCGAGCAGTCATGCATTTACCATCGAGCTACGGCCGGTTGGGTAGTTACACATTTACCATCAATCTACGGCCGATCGAGTATTCATGTATTTACCATCATGCTATAGCCGGTCGGGCAGTGACCGCTGATCAGTTAGGCAGTCAGGTTACGATATAGATAATAGTCCCAAAGAGAGGCATTAAATATATATGTATAATTAGTATCCATATCATGGCCCTCAGGGCACTTTAGAAGTTCAAGTTGATTCGTGTATCTCTCTCGTTGTTATTGACTTATTGTTATGTTTCAGTTCTGCCTTACATACTCGGTACATTATTGGTACTAACGCCCTTTTTGTTGTGTGTCACGACCCAAAATCCACTATAGGTCGTGATGGCGCTCAACGTCACCTTCAGGCAAGCTAACGTTGAATTATCAACTTAATTACTCATTTCGTTATTTTTAAAATCATAAATCCCATTAAAACAAATAGAGTGAAATCTGGTACTCGTAGAAACCTATGATTTTCTTTGCCAGATCCCATATAAAATATAAAATAAAAGGTTAAATGATAATAATAACATGAACTACAATAATGAACATCCACTAAGAACCCTCAAAACCCGGTGTCACGAGTACATGATCATCTACTATAAGGTAAAATAACAATACAACATCTGTCCGGAGTACAAAATAGATAAGATAATGTAACGAATTAAGATGGAGACTCCATATGTTGTGGGTCGTAACATGGAATGCCGCACACCGTGAAGTCCCCGCAATAGCCGTGCCTTTGCGCCCCAAAGACCACCAGAGATATATATACCCGCACAATAAGTGCAACAAGTATAGCATGAGTACGTAAATCAACGGATACCCAGTAAGTATCTAGCCTAACCCCAGAGAAGTAGTGACGAGGGATTGACATCGACATTTACTAGTGGTCCAACAAATCAAATACAGTAGGAAGTAAATAAATATGAGGCAGGGTAAATAAACAATATAAACAAATATAGGTACGTGGTACAATCCTCCTCTGAACAGTAAATTCAAATCAGGAAAACTCACGGATACGATGGCTTCTTGTCAAATATTACGCACGATGCTGCCTAGGCGAACGACCCGATCCCATAAGAGTATTTCATGAAGCTGCTGAGGCGAATGGCTCGATCCCATAAGAGTATTTATGGAAATGCCAAGGCGAACGGCCCAATCCTATTAGAATATGATGTTGCCGAGGTGAACGACCCGATCCCATAAAAATATGATACTACCGAGGCAAACGGCCCGATCCCATAAGAATATGATACTGCCGAGGCTAATGGCCTGATCCCATTAGAATAATAAGCTTTAATGGGTCCTTGACCCCACTCACGAATATACGTGTGAGTTATGAAATTTAAAGAAGCTTTTCGATGAAAACGCACAACGCGAGAGAAATTCGTAAGGGAAGCACAATTATTCCATGGCTAATCAAGTAGCTCATCAAATCTCTTACAATAGCGAGTCTATCACTCTACGCAAGCATAGTCTCAAGTTGTAACGCAAAAATAAAGGAATTAAATAGTCAATGATAACTCAAATAGTACAATTAAAGCATGGCGTAAACCTAAGTCTACCCAGACAAATGAGGAATCCTAGCATACGCATGGACACTCATCACCTCATACATGCGTAGATCCCACAACATGTAGCACACAAGAATATAACACCTCTAACCCTGTGTAGCACACAGGGTTAGACAGGAGACTTACCTTATTTAGAAGTTCCATAACCGGCTCCAATGCCCCTCTAACACCTCGAATCAAAGCCAAACAATCCGAAACTAGTCAAACAATGTTCAAATCAATCAAAATATAGTCCAATGCGTATACTTAATCAATTTATAACAATTCCCAACTCCGTTCGAAAAGTCAATAATGTCAACCCTCAGGCCCACGTGCCCGAATTCCGAAATATTTCGAAGATAAACTTTACCCATAATATCACGAACTCAAATATATAATTAATTCAGAATTTTATGTCTAATTTCGTTGTCCAAAAATATAATTTCTAGATTTTTTTTAAAAAATCTCACAATTTTCACTAATTCCATGTTAAAATCTGTATATAATCCATGTAAAATAGTTGGAAATCGAAGAAAATTACTTACCGAAAGATTGTAGATGAAAATCCCTCTTCAAAATCACCTCCTACCAAGTGTAGGGTTCCAAAAATGAGAGAATGTTTCCAAAATCTTGTCTCCCAACCCTTTTACCAGGTGGAGATGTCACATTTGCGACATAGGGTTCGCATTTGCGGACCCTCGCAATTGCAAGTGTTCGAAATTGCAAACCAAGGAAACAATCTACAGATTTCGCAATTGCGAACCAAGGAAAAAATCTACAATCTTCGCAATTGTGAACAAATGTTCGCAATTGCGAACAAATATTCGCAATTGCGAAACCTGAGCACCAGCAACACCAACATTTTTTCCTGATACAGATATGGGCATAACTCTCTCATAAGACATTGGAATTCAGTGATTCTTGTTGCTCTAACTCCGTAATTACGATATTGTCACGCTCCGACCTCGGGGAGCGCGACCGGTGCTCAACCGAGATACCCCCTATCAAGAAAGACTTTACAATACCTTCTACCCAACTCACCCATGAATAAAGAGAAGAATACAGTTCATTAATAAGTCAGTAAGAAGTCATGTGAAAAACACCAGTCCTTTTTCTATTAGTCACGTCATTAGCAAGTCTTCAAAACAGTATATTGTACAATCATAGCTAAAGTGGAACATATGATACGATTAAAGCATTTTAGTTTAACCTTCCCAAAAACAGATATAACCCACACTATGTCTACAGAGCCTCTAACAGGAAACAATAGAGTGCTATGACAGTGCCGGCAATAAGACCCCGGCTTTACCTTAAAACGCTATGTACAAAGGATAGAAATGCAAGACCCTGAAATGAAGTGGGGCTCTCCAAGTCAGTTGAAGAGAGGGTGGGCTGCTATCACTTATCGATACCACCTGCTATGGAACCACTTGCATCCATTAAAGATGTAGTGCCCCCGACAAAAGTGACGTTAGTACATATGGAATAGTACTACTATGTAAATCTAACCACCCTATCAATAGAACGAGCAACAGTAAACAGAGAATAAAACATGAAATCAATAAGAGACTCAAACAGTAACAAGGTGTCAAGTCAAGGGAAAGGTAAATTTCAAATAGGATTCGGTAATATAAGTTGGTAGATCTTTAGCACTGATACACCACTGTGTTTTAGCACGGAGTCCGATCTCAGCCCGATCAGCTAATCCATCTCACCTCGAGACGTACACTCACAATACCACCATGTGCGCGGCATGGCGTCCGATCTCAGCCCGATCGGCTAAGCCATCTCACCACAATGTTATGTGGATCAACATCACATCACATCTCGCTAGCAATAATCTAATCCCATTTAAGGGAAAAACATCTCAACATACCAATCTCATCCCATATAAGGGGAAACAGGCTTATCACATTAACACGGGGATTTACCCCTCAGTCACTCCTACACCGGCATATGTAGTTTAGGGGTTAGGTTATTCCGACCTACCCTTCCTCGGTGGCTAAACGATACTCCCAAGGCATTTATTATTAAAAGTATTTACCACTCAATTCATATTCTTTTACATGTCATTCATTTTATTTGCATTATTGTCCATAACGTAATATTATTTTTGGCACATTGGTCGTACTTCATAATTCAAGCTCACTATTCCATTTTCAATCATTATCATGGATAATCAACCACAAGGCCTTTCAAATTAAGACTTTAAACACATACTTGAGCAAACTAGGGTCTTAGGCACATATGATCTCTTATACAATTTGATGTGATTACTTTCATTTGGACTTGACTTGAAGTCACAACATTTTAATACATAATCATACTTCAAATACTTTTCCGGGTAATAGCACAATATGATAAGAACATTCTGGAACACATTTGAACATATTCATATATATACATCATTCGACGCCAAACTTATTCAGAAAAATCAATTCATAATGGACAATTCGGGACTTACCAGATCATCGTGGGAATTCAATTCTAAGAGAGGAGCTTAGCCAACATACCTTGCCTCGAGCCTTTTAATTTACTAAAATGTTCTGGCGTTCCTAGCCACTTCGATCTATTTAGAGATATAGCAAAATTGAACACAAATTAGGAAGGAGTTCATAATTCTAACTCAATTGAGTATTTTATCAAATACTTGGCGTGCATTAGGGCTTTAAGGTCCTCCTATGGTGGATTCTTTCACCCCACTATCCAAAGTTTACCCAAAAGCGATCAACAATCTCCACACTACCCTAGATGGTACATGCATGTAAAATAAACAACTCCCACACCCAATAATTGCTTTACTAATTACCCATTTTTAGTTAAATTTCGAAATTAAGGGTTAGGGTGTAGAATCTTACCTTTTGGTTGAAGACCTTATGAGTTACCCTAGAGAAAGCTTCAAGGTTTGAATAAATATTGATGAACAAATGACTTAGAACTCCCCTTCTCACTCTAGACCACCTTCCTCTCTCTTTAAAATGTGAGTTTGAACCTTCTAAAATGACCCTTAACATTGTTTTATAAGAATGAGGTCGGGTTTATAAAACCAGAAAAATGAAGCTCCAAAGCACGATCTGCGATTGCAGAGTGACCGCAGAATGGATATGCAGTCCGCAAAATGGGCCGCATAATGGCGCTCCGGAACTGGGCATAACTGACCCATTCTGTGACCAGTCTGCGGTCCGTAGACCAATTCTGCGATCGCATAATGCGCCGCTGAACTCCCCTCCAAAAAATCCCATACTCATTCCGCGGTCGATGTGCGGCCCGCGAAACAGTTTTGCGGTCCCATAGTTGACCGCAAAAATATCATCCAAATTTGCCTAGTTTTCTGCTTCACTCTACGGCCATTCTGCATTCGGCAAAGTGAGCCTGCGGCCGCATAGTGGGCTGCAGAACTGTCTTTTTCTGCCAAAAAATATTTCCTTTACTTCCCAACATATAAGCCTACTTCGCCACCATGCAACCCCGGGTATTTAGAAAAAATTTTACGGGGCCTTACAGATACAGATCTAATGGTTCAATCTAATCACAAATCAAAGGTCGTTTTCTCAATATAGTATCCTTTATACCCAAGAAAACGACGTCGAGAAATCAAACAAGAGTGCGACACAACCCAAACACATCTTAAACACACCCGATGCACCCGGGACCCTGTCCAATACATAACACGAACCTGCTCGAGGCCTCAAATCATACCAAACAACACCAAAACCATGAATCGGCGATCAAATCTTCCTTTTAACCTTGAAACATTCAAACTTCGACGAACGCGTCCGAATTACACTTAAACATTCGGGAATGACGCCAAACTTTATGTACAAGTCATAAATCACGATACGAACCTATTCTAAAGCTCAGAACCCCAAACTAACATTGATAACACCAAAGTCCACTTCAAACCAAATATAGGAAATTCTAAAACCTTCGAATTGCCTACTTTCCACAATAAGAACTGAAATGCTCCCGGACCACCCGATACTCAACCCGAACATACGCCCAAGTCCGAAATCATCATATAAACCTATTGGAACCTTCAAATCTTGATTCTGAGGTCGTTTACTCAAAAGTGAAACTTTGGTCAACTCTTCCAACTTAAAGCTTCCGAATTCAGAATTTTCCATCCGAATGAACCCCGAACCTCCCGAAATTTAATTCCAACCACACGTACAAGTCATAAAACATGAAGTGAAGCTACTCAAAGTCTCATCTGCAGAACGAACTACTAGAGCTTAAAATGACCAATCAGATCGTTACATTGTGGATGTTGCATTCCTGCCTGCAGGTGTAGGTAATCAGCTTGATGAGCCCTTATAGTAGACGAGGTTAGCTTTCAATGAAGGATCAGTAAGACGCTACTTTATTCGGAGTGCAGCCAAGTCTATAAGTCATCGTGCCATATATTTTATATAGACTTATGGGTAGGCTGAGCCCTTTCCCGACCATGTTTCGATGTCAAATACTCTTAGAGGCTTTGTAAACACAGGTTCATTATGTACAGTATGTCAGAGGCCTTGAAAACTCGTGTGTATTCATGTTTTGAGTATGATGGCTTGTTGATACAACGTTTGCCCACTTATAGTTATATATTACCATTTGTGGCCGTGTTGGCCGATGATAGTTATAGAAAGAATGAGTTCGGCCAAGGCGTCCTATGTATGTTCTAGTTTTCGTCAAACAATCATGACTTATAGAGTTGTTTGCTCGGGCCAGTACGACATCAAATGCCAGCTACGCCTCCCCAAGTTTGGGGAGTGACACAAATAGTGTAATTTTCATTTCAGACATTGCATTAAGTAATACCAGTTTTGGGAGGTTTTAGATGAATGTTGGGTTTAGTCTTGTTATACATTACTGAGCTTTACCCTTTATTGTGATATCAAGTCGTTTTAAGCCTAGATTTGTTCCATTTTTTCAATTAAGTGTTGGCATGCCTAGCAAGTTGTGTTAAGCGCCATCATATCCTTTCGTTGGGAATTTCGGGTCATGACAGATACAGATTGGTTACAGGCCTTGATACACGATTTGACATGTTAAGCCCAGAAGCGACGAGGTCTTCTGCCCATGAAAGGATAGCAATTAGCAAACAATACAATGCATGGGAGCCAAGGACAGGCCCATAAGAGGGTCAACTTAGCCCGAAAATACACTAACACCATTGACATCTAGACCAAACCTCTAAGCTATACAAGCAGCTTAGATAATATGCATATTCAAGGCTTATAAGCATATTTTCTAGTGCAAAGGACATTATAACGGAGTGCGAGAAAAGTAAGATCTGAACGTGTATGATTACTAATTTCCAAACAAAAATAAACAATCACACCTCAATAAACAACCATGGCACATAACTCATTGCTTTTTAGGAGAAGCCAGAAGGTAGTTAAGTGTAGATTTGACATAGGGGATCCATATAGGCAAGTTATCTAGTGCACAAACATAGGCTAAATTTAAAGATACCAAGGCCAACTGGGCAACAGGTTCCTATAGACAAGATTTCTAACATCAAGAGATTCGTACAGTTGTTAATTCATAGTGATCAATGCACAGTCATACAGAGGTTAGCATAGAGTTCTTGAGGACTGTGTTCTATGAAAGATTACTCAAAACAGGTTGATCAAATGCAGATAAAATGAAACATATTTTCGATTGAATATGAAGATGCTCAGACAGTACAAGCTGACATACATGACCTTAAGAGGTATGCTCTCTATGGAATTCAAAGTAAGATACTTAGACAAACCAATCCAAGTGCATAAAAAAAATCTTGTTAACATGGTTTCTACTCTTCTAGAACAGGAATAACAGTAAGATGGGATCTCTTACCTTCCTTGATAAAGAAAATTACAGATAAATCAGAGTAAACATACTAGGACCCATACACATGCTTTCACAACACGATATGGGAATTCCTAAAGACATGATTTCTAAGGAGGAGCAAGTATTATGTTGTACAGATGTATTATTGATGAAAATGATTAGGTTATTTAACTAAGGATTTTCTTAACATGAACATGCTTCAATGCACACTGAGACTTAATAATTGAAACAAAACATAGAAGTCAAGTGACATAGCAGACAAGGATTGAAGGTTAACTTACAGACATGCTACTATGTTTTAGAAGTTAACAGGGAGCCATTTTAATAGTAAGAAGCAAAAGAACTTTCAAGTAAAAAGGTATGCGAATACAGGAGAAAGAATCATCGTAATTCTTATACATGCCAACTATTTAGACAACCTTTGAGTCAGAACTAAAACCCAAACAAAAGATGCCTATGAACATGATTTTTGTGTAGCAAACACACCAACATAATTTCACAGAGAATAAATGAGGCATCTAGAGTTACCACACAGAGAGAATAAAAGGCATGTAAGAGTACTAACCAGTATAGAAGAGTAATGATAATAAACAAGAAAACCAGAAATTTCATAATCTGAAATAAGCAACATAAAGATTGCCTCAGTCACCAACGAAACTCTAAGTTCTCCGGTGCTTCAAAGTTCACGAGAGCCTCGTAGGGGCTCCGAGCAATACTTGTATCGGAGAAGGTTAATGAACAAGATTCTGAAGGGCTTGGGTTTCAGCCAGCCAAACACAAACCAAGAACAAAGATGAAATCCAGAAATACTTCAAGAACTAATAGAGAATCTTCTGACATAACCACAATAAATAAGAGAAATGACAGGGTGTGAGAGTGAGAGAGATGTGATTGATGTCTGCCTCTAACCGTGATTGTCTGCCTCTAATTCGATTTGGATTCAGTTTGCATATGATTGTCTTATTTCCTTAGGGAAAAAATATGCAATCACGGTTTTGAAATAACAATCGAGATACGAGACTGACTGAGCAATCAGTCCATAAAGGAAGAAAATATCCCTTTCAAATTTACCTAGTCCAGATTAGGAGTTGATTCGACTTGAATCTCGAAAGATTCTCTTACGATTTAGCCAAATACCATAAATAAATCAGTACCTAAGAACGTGTGCCAGAAATAGTAAAGAATCGATTATTAGAACAAGAAAAGGAAAGGAAAAATTGAGGGTTCTCATGTCGACTAGGGTTTTAGGGCATTAGGGTTAGATGAGAGAAGAGAGCAGGACATAAGTGGGATTAGAGTTAGGGGTGTTAATGAAGTTTATATTTGAAAGGGAAGGGGAGATTGAAGTCATTGGATCTACGAGATAAATGGATATGATCGAAAGGGTTGATAGGGTCCGGTTAAGCAAGTCAAAATGGGTTGAACTAGCAGGCCTTAGGATTGCTGGGCTCTCAACTTGGGCCTGAGATGTTGGGCCTAGTTATTGGGCCGAATTGTAACGACCCGGTCAGTCGTTTTGAGAATTAGTATTTTGTTCAGTGGCTTAAGGTCTCGAGTAGCTTTGTATTTTGTATTATGACTTACGTATGTGGCCATATTCAGTTTTTAGATGATTTAGGGTTGATTTGGAAGAATGATTCTTGTTTTAGAAACTTAATTGGCAAGAGTTGACCGGAGTTTGACTTTTGTGTAGACGACTCCGGAATGGTGTTTTGATGATTCCAATAGCTTTGTATGGTGATTTTGGACTTGGGTGTATGCTCGGAATCGAATTTGGAGGTCTGTAGGTTAATTTGTGTTGTTTTGTCGAAAGTTGGCAATTTAAAGTTCAGCGTCATTCTGAGTTGATTTGATAGGAATCGGACGCGCGGTTGTGTTTTTAGAAGATCTTGAGTTTCATGTTGAATTCATGTGTTTTGAGGTCCGAGTCATGATTTTGGATGTTATTTTGATGATTTGATCGCGCGAGCGAGATCGTGATATGTTTTAAGACTTGTATTGATGTTTGGTTTGGAGCCCCGAGGGCTCGGGTGAGTTTCGGACGCATAGCAGAGTGTTGATAGAGTTTAAGTCTGATGATTTTGTACATGTGCCTCAGGACGCGCATTTGCGAGTTTTGGATCGCAATTGCGATGTTAGGCCATGTCTGTTGGGTTTCGTATTTGGGAACCCAATGTTTGCATTTGCGATGGGTGCCTGGGGTGTGCTGGTTCACATTTGCGATCTTCTTGGTCGAATTTGTGAAGGTCCTCTGTTCGCAATTGCGAACTATTCATCACATTTGCGATGACAGCAGGAATGGGAGGGCTTTGCTTTTGCGATGGTTTCATCGCATTTGCGAACCCCAGGTCGCAATTGCGATACCTGCGACTGGAAGAAAAGTTGAGGGACGGGATTTTGGCCTCATTTTCATATTTTGGAACCCTAGACTTGGTAGGAGGCAATTCGGAAGAGGGAATTTCATCTACAATCATTGGGTAAGTGATTTTGTTTAATTTTTAGTTATTTTACATGTTTATATGTGAGTTTTAACATCACAATTGTGGGAATCAAAGTGAAAATTTGTGAAGCTTTGTCAAGTTTTTTGAAAAATAAGAATTTGAGTTTTGAGAGTCGATTTGGACTCGGATTTTGGAACTAATCACATGTATGAACTCGTGGGGTCATGTGTAGTCGGAATCTACCATTAGACCCGAGGTTTGACCAGGCGAACCAGAGGTTGACTTTTGTTGACTTTTGAGCAGTTTTGTAAATATCATAGCGTTAATTATTGGAATTGATTTCTCTTGCATTATTTGATGTTATTGAGTCAATTTTGGTTAGATTTGAGCCGAGCGGAGGTAAATTATAAAGGAAAAGCTATTTTTAGAGTGTTGATTGATGGTTTTTTAGGTAAGTATCTTGTCTAACGTTGTGTGGGGGAACTACCCCATTGGGATTGGTTTGTTGCACTATTTGAACTACGTGAAAGACATGTACCTGAGGGGACGAGTGTGTACACGGCTTATATTTGGAAATTTGGCCTATTTAGACACTTAGGTTCTTAAGTATCTTAAAATAAAGTTGTCTTATCATGTTTAATCCTCCATTGCTAAATGTACCCTTACGTGTCTTATTTAAAGTTGATTGATTCATGACCTACCCTTGTTGCCAAATATACTCTTATATGCCTTAATTGAAGTTGTTGCCTCTTTTATTTTCATGTTATCTCTTCCGTAATTGCTTAACCTTAATTGAAATTATTGTTATTCCCTCCATTATTGACTTGTCCTTAATTAGAATCATTGTTACAAGTTATCTCTCTCATTATTGAGTTGTTTTTATTTAGAATCATTGTTACATGTTATCTCTCTTATTATTGAGTTGTACCTATTTGGAATCATTGTTACATGTTATCCCTTCAATTGTTGAGTTACTCTTATTGGATATCGTTTTTACACATTATCTCTCCCATTGTTGAGTTATTCTTGTTTGAAACCATTATTACTTGTTATGTCTTTCATTGTGAGCTCGTTCTTTCGTTTGTTTGTGTTTTGTAATTCTTGGGTTGATTTACTTATCGTACTCTCGTGTTATTATTTTTGTTATTGTACTCAGTGTTGTTGCGCCGGGAGCTATGTTTAGTTATGGTATTTAAATCGTTTTGAGGAAATGTTATGGCATATGGGTACACGTGGTGTGAGTTATTATATTGTGTTGTTATGTTTTTGGCACACGTGATATTGTTGAGAGGATTGTCGGGGTGTTCGCATGTGAGTTGTCCGTGCTATTGTTATTATTGATATTGCACATGCATCGTGACAAGTTGGGCTATATATATGAGTATTTGTACATGTGGCGTGTCACGCCCCAAAACCGAGGAGCGCGACCAGCGCTCCGAGCAAGCCTGTTAGATTTTCTTCTACCCAAACTCATCTATGAATGAATATAATACATATTTTTCATTAATTAGACAAAACGTGATCATGTCTACAATACCAATTCATTACCGATAGTTTTTATCATTTTTAAAGTCTCAATTTCACACACATTTTTCATAATCTGAATTGAAAATAGTAATTCAAACACAACATAACGAGTTTGACTTCCCCAGCACCAATATACAACCCACACTTTGTCTACGGAGCCTCTATAGATAATGAAGAGTACAATGATAATGCCGGCAACAAGGCCCCGACTATACCTCAAACCAAACAGGAACAAAAATACATGACCCAGGGATGAAGTGGGGCTCACCAAATCGGCTGGAAAGAAGGTGTACTGCTATCACTGATCAATATCTCCTGTTATGGAACCACCTGCATCCATTTGAAAATGAAGTGCCCCCGGCAAAAGGGACGTTAGTACCATCGAATAGTACTAGTATGAAAACCAAACACCAATTTAAGAATTCGGAAATACAATGTGAATATGATGAATCAGGGTGGCAATAGAATAATATAGATAACCGTTTAAACCAGAGCAAGATTATTAAGAGCTATCAATAACATTGATAGGATTTAAGATGAGATCCTCTGTAATCATCTTTACACAAAGAGGTCCCGCTGCCTCACCCAATGTATGAAGGTGGAGGTGTAAGCATGATACCAAAACTCTACTCAAGCGGCCCTGCCACTTCACCCCAATGTATGCGGGTGGAGGTATAACCACAGTACCAAGAACCTACACAAAGCGGTTATGCCACATCACCCCAATATATGCCGGTGGAAATGCATCAACAATACCAATACCTACACAAAGCGGCTATGCCGCCTCACCCCAATATATATATGTGGGTGGTGGTGCCACAACAATATCAAAACTATACACAAATCGGTCGTACCGCCTCACCCCAATGTATGCGGGTGGAGGTGCAATCTCACAATACCATAATCCCTACACAAAGCGGTCATGCCGCCTCACCCCAATATATACAGTTGGAGGTGTATCACAATCACAATCTCTACACAACTTTGCATAATAACTTCCATATAAATCACGACTTAAAATTATAACATGTACATACACAATCCATATTTTTGGAACACATCCTCAATTTATAATGCAATATGATAAGAGCATTTGAAACATGAATTGAACATATATCTTTATCACAAAACTTATCGGAATACTCGATTTGTCATCAACATCTTGGAACTTACAAGGATAATGGGGATTCCGATTCTTAAAGAAGAGTTTAGTCAATATACCTCAATTATGCTTCATTTAACTCTAAAATATTCTGAAATTCTTAGCAACTTCAATCTATTTTAGAAATATAACAAATTGAACTAAAAATTAGGAAGATGATCATGGTTCTAGCTCATTTGAGCATTTTATCAAACACTAGGTGTGCATAAGGTTTCAAGGTCTTGTCATGGAGGATTTCGTCATCCCGCAACCCAATCTTTACCATTTTTAGCTCAACAATCTTCCTACACCCTTTGATAGCACATGCATGTAAAATAAACAACTCCCATGCCCAAAATGTATCTTGTTAATTACCCATTTCTAGAAAAAATTCAAAATTGAGGGTTAGGGTGTAGAATCTTACCTCTAGGATGAAGACCTAGTGAGTTTCCCTTCTTAATCTTCCACAATTTGAGAACGAATTGAAGAACAATTATTGAGGAACACCTTCTCACTCTAGGGCACTCTCTCTCACTCTAAAATGTCAAATTTTAGCTCAAAAATGGCCCAAAGTGTGTATTTAATAAAATAGGATCGGGTTTTAAAAATTCAAAAATGAACCTCCGGAACAAGGTCTGCAATCGCATAATTGGTGTCACCAGCTGACTAAAACTTTGCCTGGGTCTACGGTCACTATGCAGCCCGCAGACCTGTTCTGCGGTCGCATAATGAACTGCAGAATGGCATCCAAAATTGCCCCTCTCCTGCCTCACTCTGCGGCCATTATACGGTCCGTAGAGTGATTCTGCGGTCGCATAATGGACCGCAGAAACGCATTTTTCTGCCAAAGTTTTTTTTTTTATCCCCCAGTGCATTGTTCAACCCAAAAAGTCCGAGCCGACACCATGAAACATTATTTTTCCTTTGCAAAATTTTATGGGGCCTTACATTCTCCCCCACTTAGGATCATTCATCCTCGAATGAGGGTCAAAATATGTTATTAGCATCTTATGCAACTCAGTTTTCATACCGCACACTAGCTGCCCCAAATTTGACTAACTCCCTAAATTTTCAAATATTTCGCCAGAGTTTCCCCTGTAATTGGGCCTATCCACCTGTCATAGAGCCCCGGAAACACACCTTCAAAACATATATATAATCCAATAACGTAAAATAACTCATAATAATACCAACCAGGCCTCACATACAATATATTTAGAAAGAAGCATCTTTACATTACTGAACAAGTGATACAAGAATCCATATGCGACAGTTTTATAGAAAGGTTACATAGCTTATACAAACAAGTAAGGATACTTCCTTTTCATCTCTTCCTCAGCCTCCCAAGTAGCCTCTCCAACCTGTTGGTTTTGCCATAGCACTTTCACGGAGGCAATTTCTTTATTGTTCAACATTCGGACTTGCCTATCAAGAATGGCAACTAGAATTTCTTCATATGACAGTTCTTCATTAACCTCAATGGTCTCAACCGGAATAATAAGTGACAAATCTCCAATTACTTTCTTCAACATAGACCCATGGAATACTGGGTGCACTAGTGACATCTCAGGTGGTAGCTCAAGCTTGTACGCCACCTCACCGATCCTCTGAATGATTCTGTACGGTCCGATATACCTCGGACTCAATTTCCCTTTCTTACCAAATCACATTACACCCTTCATGGAGGAAACCTTCAAAAATACCCAATCATCTTTTTTGAACTCCAAATCCCTATGATAAACATCCGAGTAGGACTTCTGACGACTCTGAGCAGTCTTCAACCGCTCCTTAATGATCTTAACTTTTTCTATAGCTTAATGCACGAGGTCTGTGTCACGACCCAAACTGATGGGCCGCGACGGGAACCCAGTACCTTACTCAG
Organism: Nicotiana tomentosiformis; assembly: GCF_000390325.3. Lineage (NCBI taxonomy): Eukaryota > Viridiplantae > Streptophyta > Magnoliopsida > Solanales > Solanaceae > Nicotiana > Nicotiana tomentosiformis. The sequence continues at coordinate 45,153,520 of NC_090822.1, forward strand.
CCGAGTACCAACATAACGTATCTTTTCATGTCATTCTATCATAGATAACTGAGCCGGAAGGCTGCCGTGAGATAAGTAGAATACAACATGTGATACCAACTTATACATAAGACATACGGGCCTATAAGACCAAAACAACCACTCGTATACTGAACATATGCCGACAAAGCCATACAGTCTTTTACGTACATGAAATATATCTACAAGTCTCTAAGAATATATAATTTTTATAAAGGTCGGGACAGAGTCCCGCCATACCAAACAATGCGCGTCTAAATCATACTGACCAAACAAGCAACTTCGAAGCAAATGGAGTGCACCAATATCTTCTGCTGAGCTGATCGCCTACTTGGAGGACTCTTGACCTGTCTATCGAGACATGCGGGCATGAAACATAGCGTCTCCAGGCAAAAGGGACGTCAGTACAAATAATGTACCGAGTATGTAAGGAATGAAAATCAGTAAATAATAGACATGAGAGAAACATGGAGTAAAAGACTCGACATGTACGTCTGCATAGCTCTGTGAATCATTTTATTTTTTATAATGTCATGCATATGCGTATAAATGTCATACCATGCATTGGTATATCCGTTCATAATATCATCAAGCCTCTGAGGGCACCCCATCATATTATTTCGGCCACTGTGGGCAAATCATCAACGTATACCAGCTGATCAGGTAGTGGTGCGTATATAACGCCATAACCTTTTCCCAAATTCCATATATATATATAATATACATATATACGCGTATATAACGCCATCTGGTCATGGGTCAATATATATGTATAAATGCATGAAATGCATAAGAAATACATTAATAATATTTTCTCGGAATGTCATAAAAATAATATGCCTTAAGAAATACGTTAATAAGATTTTCTCGGAATGTCATAAAAATAATATGTCTGTCAGATAAATTTTATCAAATACGTATTTTTCTAAGACCCATGAATATAAGATATAATAATAATTCACGTGAGGAATCAAAAATATAGACACCCCCAATATTTTTATGAACAGAGACGTTTATAGAAACTGTACGTTTGCTCGTTTCTTTCGGTATCATTTGGGTCATGCCAAAAAGAAAGAAGAGATAGCCTTAACATACTTGGAGTAGGAAAAATTACATGTGACATCTTGAGAAGGATTGCACCGTATTTTCTTACAATCGAAAAATTCCGTTGCTAGTATAATATGGAGTGACTATCGTCCTTGACTTTGTATTCTGCATAAATTGCTTGCCGAATGAACTTTGGCATTTATTCAACATAAGAGCTCTTTGCATTTGTCTCACCCACTTACGTATTGGATTCTTGATACTTATTCAAGATAAGATTTCTTGGCATTTTGGCATTTTGGCATTTTGTATAACCCACTTACATAAAGAATTTTGTATGATTCACGTTCAAGGCTTAAAGCTAAGCAAATCTTGCTAAATGTCCTAATAAGGAGACACCTTGATATGTCTCTTATGAGTCATGTAATGGCTTTTATCGCAAAATTCAAGGGCTACCACGTTTTTGTGGTCCAAGCCTTATCCACAATCACCCTTAATTAACCACTAATTTCATGATTAATTTGATAATCTCTCACTATCTAATAATTAATCAATTATCCACATAATTAAGAATTGTCTCCAATTACTTAAAATGCTACTCACTTTTAATAATCTTTGTACACCTTACTATTATAGTCATGTGGTACCTTGTATGGTACTAATCCATAAATACGGGGTATTATAACTTGGACCGTATTTTATCCCTAAATTGCCAAACTTCGGCGGAACTCATTTTCTTCGATTTGCTTACCCTCTCACCTTCGCGAATTAACTTATCACTTGTTTGAAATAACATAATACTTATAATACCAAAATACTCTCATTCCCGAACTTACGTGATTAGCATACGACGAAACTTTAACGTACGAAAATGCGGAATGTAATATCTCATTTTTGAGCTTATATTAATTTATTATGGCGTACTTTCACGTACCAAAACATAGGGTGTAACATCATTCCCTCCTTTGAAATATTTATCTGCGAATGTTGACTGATGAACTTATCATTTTTATGACTTATGCCTTCCGAATACTTTAGTATTCTCCTTGCCATCTAGGCAACTGTTCTGTGAATAATTCCAAAGGCCAGGGCATTCCCCCCTTTAGGCCTCTTTCTCACACCATGATTTATGGTCGGTATCCTTCTAATCTCGTAACTGTTGTTACCTTTTATCATGCAACATATACGACTTTGACCTTGTAAGTGCGCCTATGAGACTCTTCTCCCCTTTTTCCTCCAACTTTTGGCCAATCTCTAGGCCTCACTTTGTAAACATATACAGAGCTTGACAAGATGTCCCTCTGGGCATCTATGGGTATACCGAAGTTCTTCGTTTGGTACTTTGTTGAACTCACGAATATTGCTATACCGTATTTTGTTTATCCATCCGTATGACTTTACTGCACCTAGATAGGTCATACTATACCATAACCCTTACCTCGATTTATCCTTACTTAGGTATGATATCAAACTCCTGGTTACTTTCGTTGCTTATCCCATATGTATTAATCCAAGTCCTTTAATACTCCCTCATTACTGTTCATCTTAAGAATGACGGCCTAATCTCATCTCATACTTTGTGACTTTTGTTCATCCATTATTGATTCACCTTACTTGGGTAAATTAATCTCATACAATTAATGAATTCCTTTCTTCAAATCATTACTCAATCGAAGGCCCAAACGTCATCCTTTATCTACCACAATTACACCCTTATTCTACTATCAGGGCAGCATTCTATCTCTTTTATATGCTACTTATGATGAGTAGCTCCTTTGAGTTCCTTCAGGCTATACTGAGCTTTCTATAACTTTGAGAAATCATCAGCCCTCTTGTTTTCACGGGCTTAATCCTGAAAACTTATCTGTTTCTCGTCACCTTCTCACTCGCCCTTTCTTATACTTACTGATGTCTTCCTAAATCTTGTCGCTTTACCATACTTTAGCTTACGACCTACACATATCCATTTATATTGCTTGCAACCTTCCTTCAACCTCATTGCACCATAGATTTCTTTATGTTATTTTGGAACATCAAGCGAGACATCACATCATCTCTAACTCTTCTTTACTTTCTTAACTGGACCTCTCGATACCTAGAAATCATCGACTGGAAGATATGCCACTGACGACGCCACTATCATTCTTGGATACTGAATCCCTACACTTCTAGCCTTCTATCCGCAGTACGGACTATTCACAACCTTCTGTATTTGAGTATCTCGTAGGTTGTTTACCTTTACCTTACTTACCTTAAAATCTCACATCCCATATTTTATATCTTTCATGACCTCCCTTCCACAGAGGTATGATTCGCATCCACAACTTAAACCTCTATTATAATACTTGCACCTCTTTACATAATTCGGTGAGAGCTTCATACTGACTTCTTATGAGGCTGGTACTCTTCTAACTGGCTTTATCATAGAGCCGTTATAGAATGTGATTGTTGTACTATTTCTCTTGTACTTGTGATATTACGGGTGATCCTGTAATGTTCTCACTTACGATTTCTATAATTTTCTAGGTCCAACAATCAGACTCCTGATTTACTTAGTTGATGTAACTCTTTAGTTTCCTCTTAATTCTGATCAAACTTTATGTAGGCTTAAGATATCTTCCGATCTGCGGCTCCTGGTATTAGTTATTACTTCAGCCTTTCATGGGCGCTGAGGGATATCCATGATACAATCCTCTAACAATTCAATCCTTCGTCTATGACCTGGGCTCAATTCTTTCTTTTAACGTATACCAGAATCTTCTACGGCTGTATATGCTATAGGTATAAAACTCCAAACTCTTAAGTGTGTTCATAACATCACCAACTCTGGATCATTGATCGAATAATTCCTTTCGTTCCTTCTTAGCTTTCTTTAACGTAAGCTATTACTTTTCCTCATCTTTCTGCCCTCTTGTTGCGTGCATACTTAGCTTATCTTAGTTCTTACGCATGCCAGAGTTTTCGTGCAACTCATATGATCTCAAATATTACTTTTAATTTTACTTCCCGTTCATTAGCCATGGTAGGTGCTATTTTCCTTTGGAGTTCTTACTATGTTGTTGTGAGACTGTTGTTACATGACCATTTCCTCTTTAGGTCGTTGTACTTAGGTTGAAGCCTTCTTCCTTATTTACTCAGCTAGTCTTTCGTTGTAGTACTTAGGGAGGATCCTCTGACTCTTGTAAAACTATAAGCTTATTACATTGTATGATTGGCAGAATTTTTTATGTTCTTCCTCTCCTATTTAATGGCCGTAGTTACTTATCTCCACACTCTTGTGCTTGTAGGGTTGCTTCTGAACTTGATATTTTTACTGTCTTCCCAGCGGCATTCTCTTTTATTTCTGTAATACTCAACATGCGGTACTTTTAACTATCTGAGTATTTCTCAAGGTTACGATGTCATATCTGTGAGACTGAATGCCTCATGTTGGGTTTCACTATTTTTATCTTGCACGATCTGTTGATTTGTCTGTATCTTCTTGTCTAGCCATAACTAGGCTTCTCCTGAATCAGCTACTGACTACTCGTTGGTCGATTCTCATATCAATATTCCGCGTAGTCTTTCTTGGGTTATTTCCTTTGTCTTAACTTACGTCTCGCACTGACTCCTCGTCTATCAATAACATCTTGGGCAGGGACCCTTACTTCCTTTCCTTGACATCGTGTTTGCATAATGTTCTGGAATCGTAGCATATCTCTAGGCTTTGAATAAGTGCAATCTCGTCCCTTTTTCATTCTTATCACATTCTTCCTTTACCATTTTCATAGTTACTAGAACCACTTAATTCTGACCTAATGCCACATCATACCATATTCCCCCCTTTAGGGGAGCACTAAGAATTTGGTGCTACGATGATCTACGTATAGATGTTCTACCCTCTCATCTTTGGCATCTTTTCACATCATCGATGATCTTTACTCGCCTCGCGGTAATCCTTCAGTACCAAGGATAACAAAATTCCTTACTCACGAGGGTGACACTTAGTGTAATTGGCACACACAGTCCCTTAAGCTTAACCTTACTCACCTTGCTTGCTTTAGGGAAGTGTCTTCCTGAATGACCATTCTCTGAATTTCTCATGAATCTTCTTCTATTGTCCACTCTATTATCGCCGGAACAAAATCTGAAATTCTCATGATGCTGACTATTATCCAATCACTCAGTCCCTAATTCATGTTTAGTCTAACTTGTTCACCAGCCTATACTGATTTCTATTATTCTGGGCTCTAACTTTTTATTCTGGTAGTTGCGTTGGAGTCACGAACTTATTTTTCGAAGTGAGGATATGACTTTATGACCTATACTTTTTTGTTGTCTCAAGGCCTGTCACCTCTCATCTTTTCCTTTAATTGACTATAGACTTTGTAATACTGTCATCTTTTTGATCCACCGTTGTCATCCATGTATCATATCTTACTCATGATGCTTCATTAACACTTTTCTTATTTCCCGCTAATATTTATATCTATCACTTTATACTGAAAACTCGAATAAGACATTCTTTTGCTTTTAGCTCCCCTTGCTCCATCCAGTGGCTTTAGAGGTTGCTTAACGTTCTCGCTTTACTAGGGACGCGAGCCACACTAAGGGAATATTTATTCCTTCTAGGCTTCCAGTGCTTATCTTTGTAGTACTCATATCTAGCTGTCCTATTTTAGGGTGCACCATCGAGGTATCTCACAAGGAGATCCATTACCATGTTTGCACCATCCTTCAGAAATTGTCAACTAACTCTGCCAATCAATCCACTATTTTGGGATACTCTATCCCCAGCCGGATCCTGATAACCCGTCCTTCTCTTAAACTATATCTGTTAGCTCCCACAGGACATAACTGAGATCGAGGTGGCCAATTGTACATACATCTGTCACTGTTGAAGGTAACTCAAAATGCTTATATCTCCTTTCCTGAATAATGATAATCTTTATTAACTGGGTACCTCGTACCCTTCTTCATCTTGCTTCTTTTACTCCTTGAAACTTGTATTTATCTTCTGAATCTCTCATTGTCTTTCGCCATAAAGTTGGATAAATATTCTTGCCTTAAGGCTCTTTATCAAGAGGCTTACACGTCTTAGTACAGACATGATCTGCTGAATACCTCATATTTATCCATCATAAGCATGCTCCAAAAATTGAATCGCTCTGACTCAACTCTTCCACAGCTATATCTCTTACCAACTGTCTTTCTGAATGTAGGCATCGTTGTATTATGACTAGGATAAAGTTTAGGAAATTGAGTTCTTACAATTGAGCTCTACCACACGATCTAGAGTAAGAAGAAAGAGTGATAGTCCTAAATGCCATATAGCCTCCTTCTTATAAGTGTGGTGTACAACATACCCATAAACAAGACTCTACTAGATACGGCTTGTAGACTCCCTAGGACAGAACTGCTCTAATACCACTTTTGTCACGACCCAAATCAATGGACCGCAATGGGCACCCGGTACCTTACTCAACCGAGTACTAACATAACGTATCTTTTCATGTCATTCTATCATAGATAACTAAGCAGGAAGGCTGTCGTGAGATAAATAGAATACAACATGTGATACCAACTTATACATATGACATACGGGCCTATAAGACCAAAATAACCACTCGTATACTGAACATAGGCCGACAAGGCCATACAGTCTTTTACGTACATGAAATATATCTACAAGATTCTAAGAATATATAATTTTTATAAAGGTCGGGACAGAGTCCCGCCATACCAAACAATGCGCGTCTAAATCATACTGACCAAACAAGCAACTCCGAAGCAAATGGAGTGCACCAATATCTTCTGCTGAGCTGATCACCTACTTGGAGGACTCTCGACCTGTCTATCGAGACTTGCGGGCATGAAACGCAGCGTCCCCAGGCAAAAGGAACGTCAGTACAAATAATGTACCGAGTATGTAAGGAATAAAAATTAGTAAATAATAGACATGAGAGAAACATGGAGTAAAAGACTCGACGTGTACGTCTGCATAGCTCTGTGAATCATTTCATTTTTATAATGTCATGCATATGTGTATAAATGTCATACCATGCATTGGTATATGCGTTCATAACATTATCAAGCTTCTAAGAGCACCCCATCATATCATTTCAGCCACTGTGGGCAAATCATCAACGTATACCAGCTGATCAGGTGGTGGTGCGTATATAACGCCATAACCTTTTTCCATATTCCATATACATATAATATACATATATAAACGTATATAACGCCATCTGGTCATGGATCAATGTATATGTATAAATGCATGAAATGCATAAGAAATACGTTAATAATATTTTCTCGAAATGTCATAAAAATAATATGCCTTAAGAAATACGTTAATAAGATTTTCTCGGAATGTCATAAAAATAATATGCCTGTCGGATAAATTTTATCAAATACGTATTTTTCTAAGACCCATGAATAGAAGATATAATAATAATTCACGTGGGGAATCAAGAATATAGACACTCCTAATATTTCTATAAACAGAGTCGTTTATAGAAACTGTACGTTTGCTCGTTTCTTTCAGTATCATTTGAGTCATGCCAAAAAGAAAGAAGGGATAGCCTTAACATATTTGGAGTAAGTAAAACTCCGTGTAATATTTTTGAAAAGGATTGCACCGTATTTTCTTAGAATCGAAAAATTCCGTTGCTAGTATAATATGGAGTGACTATCGTCCTTGGCTTTGAATTCTGCATAAATTGCTTGCCGAATGAACTTTGGCATTTATTCAACATACGAGCTCTTTGCATTTGTCTCACGCACTTACGTATTGGATTCTTGATACTTATACAAGAAAAGATTTCTTGGCATTTTGGCATTTTGTATAACCCACTTACATAAAGAATTTTGTATGATTCACGTTCAAGGCTTAAAGCTAAGCAAATCTTGCTAAATGTCCTAATAAGGAGACACCTTGCCATGTCTCTTATGAGTCATGTAATGGCTTTTATTGCCAAATTCAAGGGCTGCCACGTTTTTGTGGTCCAAGCCTTATCCACAATCACCCTTAATTAATCACTAATGTCATGATTAATTTGATAATCTCTCACTATTTAATAATTAACCAATTACCCACATAATTAAGAATTGTCTCCAATTACTTAAAATATTATTTATTTTTAATAATCTTTATACACCTTACTATTATAGTCATGTGGTACCTTGTATGGTATTAGTTCATAAATACAGGGTATTATAGCTTGGACCGTATTTTATCCCCAAATTGTCAAACTTCGACGGAATTCATTTTCTTCGATTTGCTTACCCTCTCACTTTCATGAATTAACTTATCACTTATTTGAAATAACATAATACTTGTAATCCCAAAATACTCTCATTCCCGAACTTATGTGATTAGTTTACGACGAAACTTTAATGTACGAAAATGCGGAATGTAATATCTTATTTTCGAGCTTATATCAATTTACTTATGGCGTACTTCCACGTACGAAAACATGAGGTGTAACAGTCTGGCCCTATCAACTCTGCTTCCCCAATTTCGAAGCATCCAATGGGAGATCTATATCTCCTTCCATATAAAGCCTCGAACGGTACCATCTGAATGCTAGCATGATAGAAACTCAAGTGTATGAATAGTCCGCTCTGCCTGCTCGTCAATCTGCGGGTGAAAGGTTGTACTAAGATTCACCTGAGTACCCAGACCTTGCTGAAATTTCTTCCAAAAAATCACAGTGAACTGAGCCCCTCAATCAGAAATGATAGAAATTGGAGTGCCATGCAGCCTGACTATTTCCTTGATATACAACTGAGTATACTGTTCTGCTGTGTCGGTAGTCTTAACCGACAAAAAGTATGCTGATTTCGTGAGTCGTTCCACAATCACCCAAATTGAGTCAAATTTAAGAGGAGTGCGTGGTAATCCTACCACAAAATCCATATTAATCATTTCCCACTTCCATATTAGAATTTCTATGTTTTGTGCCAACCCACCAGGCCGTTGATGTTCGGCCTTCACTTGTTGACTATTCGGACACTTTGCCACAAAGTCCGCCACATTCCTTTTCATGTCATTCCACCAGTAGACTTCCTTAAGATCATGATACATCTTCGTATAACTTGGGTGCACGGAATACCTTAAAGTGTGAGTCTCGGTCATGATTCTTTCCCGGAGATCATCTACATTTGGAACACATAGACGCCCTTGGTACCTTAGTGTACCATCACCCATGACAAGAGAAAAGGCCATGGTCTTATGTTTATGAATCCCCTCTTTTAATTGTGCCAACAATGGATCATTGTATTGCTTCTCCTTGACTTCCACAATAAGTGATGATTCAGCCCTATTTTACACAATCACCCCTCCTTCACTAGAGTCCACAAGATGAACTCCTAAACTAGATAATCGGTGAACTTTCTTGGCCAATGGGCTTTGATATGCCTCCAAGTGAGCCAAACTACCCATAGATTTCCGGCTAAGAGCATCTGCCACAACATTGGCCTTTCCTGGGTGATACAAGATATTGATGTTGTAATCTTTGAGTAACTCAAGCCATTTCCTCTGTCTCAGATTAAATTTCTTCTACTTGAAAATATATTAAAGGCTCTTATGGTTCGTGAATATATCAACATGGACCCCATATAAATAATGACGCCAAATTTTCAATGCAAATACCACCGTCGCAAGTTCTAAGTCATGTGTTGGATAATTTTTTTCATGATTCTTGAGTTGCCTAGAAGCATAAGCTATCACCTTGCCATGTTGTATTAATACACACCCAAGCCCAATTCTTGAAACATCACAATATACCACAAATTCATCTTTACCCTCTGGCAAGGTCAATATAGGCGTTGTAGTCAATTTAGATTTCAACTCCTGGAAGCTCCTTTCACAAGCATCGGACCATTGGAACTTAATCGCTTTCTAAGTCAATTTAGTCAAACACGTAAGCCTAGTCCGGTACCATGAAATATTATTTTTCCTTTGCAAAATTTTATGGGGCCTTACATGGCGAGACAAGGCGGGAACTGTGACTTGTGAACTTTGGTGACGAGGTGTGGTACCTCGGGAAAGTCTTGTATAAACCTTGTGTGAAAACGGTCATTTATTTGGTTGCTACATGTTCTTCCTTACCTGGTTTCACCAGACCTTGACTGTATTCATCTTACTCTACGGCGTTATTACCTGTTTGTTCCTTGTAGATCATAATTGCTTCTAGTTTTTCTTTTGCAAGTATAGTTTTGTCATTCTTATCATGTTTAGCTTCATATTGTTCCCTGCTAGTTTCATATTCATATTTGTACATGTTATTATATCTAGTAGGTGTCTTGACTGTACTTCGTCACTACTCTACCGAGGTTAGTCTTGATACTTACTGAGTACCGTTGTAGTATATTCATGCTACGCTTTCTGCACATTTTTGTGCAGATCTAGGTACTGCGGTGTTTACTGACCATTAGATAGTTGATCAGATATTGCTGCGGAGACTTCAAAGTATACCAGTCGCCGCATTCGAAGGCCTCAGAGTCACCTTCTGAAATTATTTTGTACAGTTTATTTTGTATTCCGGAACAGTTGTACTTAGAGATTTTTTAGTAAATTCAGTAGTACTTATGACTTGTACTAGCGGTTTTGGGATGTTGTATATCATGTTGGGATTGTTGGCTTTATATAGCAATACATGATTCATGTTCAATAGTTGTTTTTGGATAAATTCTGTTATTAATTCTTTAAGTGTTAAGCTTAACTAGTCGTAGAAACTAAGTATCATCATGACTTCTTCGGAGGGATTTTGGGTCATGACATGAATTAATCTGAAAAATGGCCTTTTATTGGGATTCTTTTAAAAATACTTGTAATTATATTGAAAAATAATTTATAAAATATTAAACAAAGATATAAAAAGTTAGCTTTATGAAAAATCAGATAATATAACATAGTAAATTATGCATAAAAATATAAATATATTATTCTAACAAAAAAATAAAGATAACTGATTATAATAAGCATGATTATTATTGCAATAATATAAATATAATTAAATCATAGAGAAATGCTATTTGGAGAATTAAATAATGCACATAGAGTAAACTAAGAGATAAAAATATATTATTTGGAATAAAGAAATATAAAAATATGTAATTAATTATAATATGATATGCTATTGTTGTAAATAATATAAAATGATCTAAATTATGATAAAATTATAAAATACTATTTAAAATGTTGCGTAAAATATATATGAAATATTCTAAATATAAATAGTTATTTTGATTAATCAATCAATCATTAATTAATTTAAAATTATAATAACTTATCCCAATATTTGTAATAATATTAAATTAAATTATTATTTACTATAAAATACATAACAAAATTATTTGCACAACAATTACTGTAATAATAGTTTTAAAAAGTCATGAGATAATATTAAATTGTAAAATTACTATTTTAAACATGTGACAGAGAGCAATAACACAAAAATATAATATAAATAGTACTTAAAAATTATGAAAAATATAAGTGACCCAAAGGAGCTAAATGGTATTTTAAGAGGACAAAATTGAGGATCAACATCCAGTTCTCTATGCACTTATAAAACCATACGGTGTTAATGGCTGAAACAAACACAACAATGAAAATCAAAGATGGTTAAGGGTTGATTGTATAACATATGGTTGTCTAGATATACAACAAAGTTTGACGGATTAAAGATATCAAACCTACTGATTGACCGAGTATATCCAACATATGTTCACTATGGAAAGTTCAAAGGAAAATATACTTATCCTGATGTAATTAATCCTTACTTGCGAAATTACTCCTTTTTTTTTTTTTGCATGTATTTACTAATATGATTATTTCTCATTAATGTGGGGGATTGTTAAATTTTTTGAATGGTGTGAATAAGAAATAGAAGATGTACCTTTTGGATTTTTGCTCTACATCTCACCATTTCATTCCCTATAAATTGATAGGCTCAACCTCATTTTTTAACCCCAAAAATCTGAAAGCACTCTCCCTTCTCTCTTCTGCATATTGCATAGTTTTCAAAGCACAATAGTAAGTGTCAGTGTGATTTGCTGTCATTTGTTGAGTGTGCTGAAATTCTACAATTTCGATTGCCATTATTGCAGTATAGTGCTATGTTTTATCTTGCAAGGAATTAATTCAAACCTTCCACAATTATGAGGTGATTAAGTTCCTTAAGTAAACACAGTCTAAAGGAAACCTGACTTTCCAGTCACCGCTCCTAGTGCTGATGATCGAATAACCTCCTATCGTGAAGGTTATTCGTTCGTCTACACCCTCCTATTGGTCCCCGCCCCTCTCCCCTTAGATGCCATGAATGTTATTGAAAACCTGACTTTCCAGTCACCGCTCCTAGTGCTGACAAACGAATAACCTCATATCATGAAGTTTATTTGTTCGTCTACACTTATCCCTTCACCTTAGGGTTCAAACCTTCTATTGATCCAATGATCATTGGATTTTATCGTTGCTTCCTGTCACGAACCAATTTCCTTCCTTAGGATGTCGCGATGGTAACTAGTCTCTAATAGCCTGTTTTACCAAGCTGGAGAAATCAGCTTATTTTGAGAAGTGCTTTTGAAAAAGATACTTTTGGAGAGAAGCAGTTTGTATTTGGCTAATAATTTGTGTTTGGCCAAGATTTTCAGAAAGTGCTTTTAAGTATCAAATTACTAATAAGGACATGAATAGATTTACTTAATAGTTAATATTATAAGTAAATAAATAATCTTAAAATTTTAGTATTACATGCAATAATTTAATCTTTTCATTTTATTTAAGTAAAATCTGAAAATAAAATTTAAAAGTACTTAATTCTTTTAATATAAGTTAAATATATTAAAAATCATTCAACAAATATAAAAGCATTCACCCCTAAAGTCACTATATATTAGAAAGCTATCCTAAAAGTAATAAGAAATATTTATATATTACTATCCTAAGTATTTGGTTTAACGGTTATTTTGGTATATAGTATATTTTGTTAAGGGTATTTTTGATAAGAAGAAAAGTCAAAACTGCTTTTGCTTATGCTTTTGGGAAGAAGCTACTTTTTTCTACTTCTCAGAAACTGCTGCTGCTTCTTCCCAAAAGCACTTTTCCCCCCCAAAACACCTTAAGTTAGGAAAAAAGTGCTTTTGAGAAAAAAAGCACTTTTGGCCTCTTGAGAAGCTTGGCCAAACAGGCTATAAGACTAGGTAAGCCTAACATTTTATAATAACTTAACAAGAATAATAAACAGGAATACGAAAATAGACTATAAAACTCATATAGTCTTCCAAAATAGAATCTCAACAACAACTTTTCCAAAACCGGTGGAACTGAGTCATAAGCTCTACAGAGTAAACTAAAATTTCTACTACATCACTGTCTGAATGAAAATACAACACGAAATAAAGATAAAGGGAGGTGACTTCGAGGCCTGCGGATGCTGAGCAGGCATAACTTGAAGTCTCCGTAAAGCATCTAATAGTCGATCACTAACGTCCAGCACGAGTAGATGTACCTGGATCTGTACAAAATGATGTGCAGAAGTGTAGTATGAGTACACCACAATGGTACCCAGTAAGTATCAAGCCTAACCTCGGTAGAGTAGTGACGACGCCAGGACAAGACACCTACTAGGATATAATAATAAGAATAAAAACGTAATGACAAGAAGTAATGGAAGCAGAGGCATAAGTAATATGAAACAAGTTAATAACATTGTCACGACCCGAAATTTTCACCGTCAGGACCGTGATGGAGCTTAACATTTCACTTGCTAGGCAAGCCAATATTAGAGAATCATTAAGTCAATTCTTTCATATTTCAGTAATTAACATCAAATATGCTATAACGAGTTAAAAATGAGTGCGGAAATTTATAACAGCCTCAATATATACATACTACTACCCGGATTTGGAGTCACAATTCACGAACTTCTAAGATTTTTCTACAAGTAAAGGTATGAAAGAGATACAACTATTTTCTAAATGAAAGAAATAGTAAAGTGCAATGTATAGAAGGGGATGCCAGGGTCTGCGGATGCCGGCAGATCTACCTTGGGTCTCCTGTCAGGCGAATCCTACAGCCAACCTCATGATCAGCTCGCACCAGCACCAAAATTTGCACAGGAAGTGCAGAGTGCAGTATCAGTACAACCAACCCCATGTACTGGTAAGTGCCGAGCCTAACCTCGACGAAGTAGTGACGAGGCTAAGGCGGGTCACTCACACTACAACCTGTATGCAGTATATATAATAAAAGCATGGTAGGAAATGCAGAATAGAAGAAAGCAGTAAATTTCAAGAGATACGTCAACACCCGAAGATATATCAACAGTGTTCAAAGATTACCAATCCTTAAGTGCAAAAGAGAATACCATAAGGCTAACACAGTTCATGGAAAACATAAACACATAGGTTGTTGCGGCGCGCAACCCGATCCCACCGTACATTTCATATTCATCCCTTATTTCTTCATAGTAGCATAAATGACAATGAATATAAATAAAAGTGTTGTGGCGTGAAACCTTATCCCACCATATCAAAATAATACAATCATAGTTCACCCTTATTCTACCAAAAAATCCACCCTTATTACACCTGTTGAGCGTGCAACCTGTTCCCATCGTTCAGTATCAGATCACCCTTATTCCACCTCAACATATATCACCCTTATTCCTCCGGTTGCGGCGTGCAACCTGATCCCACCATATCAATATTAATTACTCAATGTGTATAGAAATTTCACAATTTAAGTCACAGAATCCTTTCATAAAACTTAAACCTCAAACTGAAACAAATAGGAATCTTGTACACCATGAAAGTTCACATAAGTAATACTACACAGCAAGACCAATTTAGAATATACAGCAGAAAGGTACCGGTAAAACAACTTAAGAAAATAATAGGAGATAATGGAACTATGGAAAGAACAATATCATGAACAAGAGAAAACAATGTCTAACAAGTAGCAATTAGGCATGGGAACACAATTGGAGCATGTAACAATTAAGACAGGGAAAGAGATAATATGAGAGAACGGGAAACCAGGGAAAAACAGATAAATTATCGGCGCATGAGTACTCGTCACCTCGTATATGCGCCGCTCATATGAATTTCACATAGCAAATAGTCCGAGGGTTCCTAATTCCCTCAAGTCAAAGTTAGACACAACACTTATCTCGCTCCACAGGCCACTCAATGCTCAATTAAAGCTTTTCCTCTAGAATCCACCTCCAAACCACTCGAATCTATCCACAAATGACTCAATAATATCAAATATTTCTAAAAAAATTAATTATAATGCATAAATTTAGATTCCCCAAACTTTCCCCCCAAAAGCCAAAAATCGACACCGGGCCCGCTAGGTCAAAACTTGAGGTTTGGTCCAAAATCCATTCACCCGTTCACCCCCGAGCCCAATTATACAATTAGTTTCGGAATCCGACCCAAAATTGAGGTCTAAATCCCCAATTTGCAACCCCCCCCCCCCCAATTCTTCCTAAATCCTTAGTTTTCTACCATGAAAGAACAAATATTAGGGCTAGGAATTTAATGGGTGAGTTAAAGAGTACAAACCTATGAATTGATATTGAGTTTTCCCTTCAAAATCGCACCTAGGCCGAGCTCTAATGGAGAGTTTATGAAAAGTGGGTAAAATCCCGTTTTGGTTCTGTTTTAAGGTTTGGGCGTCAGGCCTTCTTCGTGTTCGCGAAGGGCCTATCGCGTTCGCAAAGTGCAGAAGCCCGAATGGCTTTCGCGTTCTCGAAGGATTGCACGCGTTCGCGATGGTCTATCCCCCCTAGCCATCGCATTCGCGAGCCTTGTCTCGCGTCCGCGTAGAATAACCCACTGATCCCTAGCCCACCTCCAATAGCTCTACGAATTCACGTGTTGCCTGTCGTGTTCGCGAAGAGCAGACCCCCAATGCTCCGCGATCGTGACAATGGCCTCGCGTTCACGTAGAACAAACCATCCCCCAGCCCAGCTCACACTTCCAGTTCGTGAGAGTGACTTCGCGAACGCGAAGAAGGAAACCAAAAGGCACCTAAAACTGCATAAAAATAGATTTCTATGTTTCAAAACACCCGTAGCCTAGCCTATCCGAAACTCACCCGAGCCCTCGAGGCTCCAAACCAAATATGCACACAAGTTCTAAAATATCATACGAACTCGCTCGCGCGATAAAAACAAAAAAATAATGCCTAGAACCACGAATCCGACACCAAATCATATGCCTAGGTCCCAAATTACGGTACGGACCTACAGGGACCGTCAACACATGGATACGGGTCAGTTTACTCAAAACGTTGACCGAAGTCAACTCAAATTAATTTTTCAGGAAAATTTCTTATTTTTATAAGTTTTTAACATATAAGCCTTACGGAAGAACACCGGACTGTGCACGTAAATTGAGGAAGGCTAAGATGAGGTTTTTGAGACCTCAAAATGCAGAATTAGGTTCTAAAATATAAGATGACCTATAATGTTCATGTACAAACATAGAGATTGTAAGCATAGAGATAACAACAAGGAAGCAATTGAAAAGAACCACAATATTTATGTACGGACAATAACTGATAGAACATGGAAGAACAAAACATCAAGAAGTGTTCCCACCAAAAACCATTTACAACATGAGATAAACAACAACAATGACAACAAGGTACCGCCTCGTGTACAATAAGAATCACAACCGAGGTGTCGCCTCGTATATAACCACAATCACAACGGAGGTACCTGTCACGACCCAATTCCCACTATAGGTCGTGGTGGCGCCCAACGTCCCTGTTAAGCAAGCCAACGGTGAACTACCAACTTAATTATTTATATTATTATTTTTGAAATTGTGAATTTTATTAGATAAAGAAGTTAATACTTTAAAATCATCGAAACTTACAATCTAAATAGAATAGATAATAAAAATTTGTAAATACTAAGCAAAACCACAAACAAATTCTAGAACATCCCAAAACCCGGTGTCACAAGTGCATGAACGTCTACTAAAGAGTGCAATAATAATACAACATATGTCTGAAATATAAAATAGACAGGATAAAGTAAATAAATAAGATAGAGACTCTGTGGGATGCAGTGCGTAGCATAGAAAGCAGCTCACTATAAAGTCCCCTCAGCGGTTGCGCCTACGCGCCAAGATGGCCATCAAATGAACCTATTAGATCTTGCAAATTTAGTGCAGAAATGTATCATGAGTACGTAAATTAACGTGGACCCAGTAAGTATCTAGCCTAACCCCAGAGAAATAGTGATGAGAGGTCAATATCAACACTTACTAGTGGTCCAAAAAAATCAATATGATAACACATAACAGATATGAAGCATAACAGTATTAGTGAGAAAAAACCTGTAAGTAACATAATCCTCCAAAAATTTCTTTTAACGATATTAATCTCTCAAACCTCATGTGCCATCTAAACAAATCTGAAATATCAAGTGCAACCTCAAACGGTTAAGGAATACCATATAAAATGCCAGGCCTCAATAGAAGGCGGATCTCGGGAATATCCGGATTGCTAGCGGTATAACATACGATTATGACGAGGTCGTACGGTCCGATCCAGAGTGGTGTGTACACTGCCGAGAGTCGACCGGCGTGAACCAAATATACATATCAATATACTGTCGAGGCATTTAGCCAGATCCATAGGAAAGGAAGAAACCTATCGAATGATGAGCCACGTATTTGCAACATAGGCACGAGAGCATAAAGTAACCATGATCTTTTTACCGTCTATCAAATATCTTGTTAAGAAAATCAAGGTGATAAGCTCGACCTAATATATACCTGAATCAATACAATTATAAATTCAAGTTATTAAACTAGCAATTTGAGTTCAAATAATTCAAATATTACATGATAAACCCTATATTTTCATACATAAAAGTGCGTTGTAAGCAAACTAATGTAGTACCAAAAATGATATCATCTTTGAAAGTATATAAAGTAAGTTAATCATGTCACCTCGGAGGTTACAAATATTGAAGATCATGAACAACAAGTACAAAGAGGGTTGGAAGGTTCAGAAGCTAAAGGAATTGAAGAAATAATGTTTCGTTGAAAGTCGACAAATTAAGAATGTTATAACATATACTTTTGGGGTGAGACTAGGGTGATTAACATGATAAGGAGGTTATGTTATGAGTTATGTTAGTCGTATGATATTCGTGTGTAATGTTTTGAAGTCAAGCGAGTTGTGGAATAAAACTCGATGAAAGTCATCACAAGTTACATTTATAAGTTTTACTGAATTTTGGGTCAAATGTAAGTGTGCTTTTCTCCTAATATACCACCCATAAAATTGAATATATATGAGTCTATTTTCTAACGCATTAAATATTTTGTCAATACGACATCGAAGTAGAGAGATATCCACATTTTTGCAAGACTGCGCATGCTGTTAGGTGACAAGTAGGTGTGTCACCTACTTGCTTAAATGAGAGTCTGAAAATGGTCCAGTTAGGGTCATCCAAAGAGGCCTTTTAAAGGACTATTTCCTTCATATATTAGACTTATAATAGAGTTTGAAGAACCAAGATAGGAGATGAGTTATCCAACAAATAAGGTAAGTTTACCGCTCTCTTTCATCCATTTTTTCTGCTATAAATGCATGGCAAGTCATTATATATTTGTAAGAACTCACGGGATGGTGATCGGAAGCTGTGAGTTCGAGTTATTCAATTGTAGCGGACTGTTTTGTATTGCTGTTGGGCTGCATAATTTACTACTGTTTTGTGGAGTTTTGGAGGAGGAAGGATGTGGAGAAATATTACATAAATGCAGGGTGGTGGGCTGGTCGTTCGTCGTAATCTCGCATCATATCTTCTATCTCTTTCATTACCTCTATTCCACATAGGTATAATTCACATCCGCAACTTGAAGCTCTATTATAATACTTGCACCTCTGATATTAAGGGTGATTCTGCTATGTTCTCAATCACGATTCCTGAAATTTTCCGCGTCCAATAATCAGACTCATGATTTACTTGGTTGATGTAAATCTTTAGTTTCCTCTTCCTTCTGATCAACCTTTATGTAGGCTTAAGCTATCTTCCGATTTATGGCTCCTAGTATTAGTTATTACTTTAGCCTTTCATGGGCGCTATGGAATATCCATGATACAATCTTCTAATGATTCAATCCTTTGTCTATGACCTGGACTCAATTCTTTCTTTTAACTTATACCGGAGTCTTCTACGGCTGTATGATAGTCAACATATATGTTGCATGGACAATACTTTGAAATCTTAAGTCTGTTCATAACGTGACTAACTCTAGATCATTGATCGAATAATTCCTTTCGTTCCTTCTCATCTTTCTTTAAACGTAAGCTATTACTTTTCCTGGTCTTTCTGCCCCCTTGTTGCATGCATACTTAGCTTATCTTAGTTCCCACGCATGCCGGAATTTTCGTACAACTCATATGATTTCGAATGTTACTTTTGATTCTTTTTTCTTCTTCCTGTTCATTCGCCACGATAGGTGCCACTTTTTTATGGAGTGCATGCAATGTTGTTATGAGACTAGTTTTACATAACCATTTCTTCTTCAAGATACTATGCTTAGGTTGAAACCTTCTTCCTTATTTCCTCAGCTAGTCTTTCACTGAATTACTTAGGGAGGACCCTCTGACTCTTGTAAAGCTGCGAGCTTATTACATCGCATTCCCGATAGAATTTTTGATGTTCGTACTCACCTATAATTATCCTTAGTTACTTACCTCCACACTCATGAGCTCGTACGGTTGCTTCGGAACTGATGTTTTGACTGTCTTCCCAGTGGGGCTTTCTTTTATTTCCATAACACTCATACGGCACCTTTAACTATCCCAACTCCTATCTGAATATTTCTCAAGGATCACAATGTCATATCTGCGAGACTGAATTCACTATATTGGGTTTTTAGTATGTTTATCTTGCACGATCTACTGATGTGTCTGTATCATCTTGTCTAGCCATAACTAGGCTCTTCCTGAATCAACTACTAACTACTCGTTGGCCCATTCTCATATCAATATTCCGCGTAATCTTTCTTGGGTTATTTCCTTTCTCTTAACTTACATATCGCACTGGCTCCTTACGTATCAATAACATCTCAGGCAGAAACCCTTACTTCCTCTCCTTGACGTCGTGCTTGCATAATGTTCTGGAATCGTAGCATATCTGTAAGATTTGGATAAGTGCAAGCTCATTCCTTTTTCATTTTTTATCGCATTCTTTCTTTATCATTCCATAATTATTAGAACTATTTAGTTCTGATTTAAAGCCACATCACTCCATATTCCCCCTTTAGGGGAGTACTAAGATTTAGCGCTACGACGATCTACCTATAGATGTTTTACCTCTTCATCTTTGGCGTCTTCTCACATCATCAATGACCCTCACTCGCCTTGCGGTAATCCTTCTGTACCAAGGATAGTAAATTTCCTTACTCGCGAGGGCGACACTTAGTATAACTGGCACACACAGTCCCTTAAGCTTAACTTTACTCACATTGCTTACTTTAGGGAAGCGTCTTCCTGAATGACTATTCTCTGAATTTTTCATGAATATTCTTCTGTTGTACATTCTATTATCGCCGGAACGAAATCTAAAATTATCATTTTAACCATTATCAAATCACTCAGTCCCTAATTCCTGTTCACCAACCCATACTGATTTCTATTATTCTGGGGTCTAACGTTTCCTTCTGGTAGTTGCATTAGAGTGACAAACTTATTTTTCGAAATGAGGATATGACTTTTATGGCCTATACTCTTTTGTTGTCTCAAGGCCTGTCACCTCTCGTCTTTTCCTTCACTTGACTATAGACTCTGTAATACTGTCATCTTTTTGATCTACCGTTGTCATCCATGTATCATATTTTACTCATAATGCTTCATTAACTCTCTTCTTATTTCCCTGCTAACATTTCTGTTTATTACTTTATTCTGAAAATTCGAACAAGACATTCTTTTGCTTTTAGCTCCCCTTGCTCCATCTACTGGCTCTCTGGGTTGCCTAACATTCTTTCTCTACTAAAGACGGGAGCCACATTAAGATAATATTTATCCCTTCCATGATTCCAGTGCCTATCTTTGTAGTACTCATATCTGGCTGTACTACTTTAGAATGCACCATCTGGGTGTCTCACAAGGAGATCTATTAGCACATTTGCAATATTTAGCCCCCAATAGGGTATAACTGAGATGTGTGTGGCCAATTCTACATACCTCTGTTACTGTTGAAGGTAACTCACAATGCTTATATTTTTCTATCGGAGTTGAAAATACCGATAATCTTCATTAATTGGGTACCTCGTACCCTTCTCATCTTGCTCTTTTTACTTGTTGAAGCTTGTATCTATCTTCTAAATCTCTCATTGCCTTTCACCGTAGGAGTGGATAGATATTCTTTGTCTTAAGGCTCCTTATCAAGAGGCTTACACGTCTTAGTACACACATGATCTACTGAAGACCTTACATTTACACATCGTAAGCATTATGCAAAATCGAGTTCCTCTGACTCAACTCTTTCGCAGCCACCTGCAATCTCTTACCAACCGTCTTTCTAGATGTAGGTATCGTTGTATTATGAATAAGATAGAGTTTAGGAAATTGAGTTCTTACAACTAAGCTCTATCACACGATATAGAGTATGAAGAAAGACTGGCAGTCCTAAATGCCCTATAGCCTCCTGCTTATAAGTGTGGTACACAACACACCCATATACTAGACTCTACTAGACACGGCTTGTAGACTCCCTAGGAAAGAACTGCTCTGATACCACTTTTGTCACGACCCAAACTGATGGGCCGCGACGGGCACACGGTACCTTACTCAACCGTGTACCAACATAATGTATCTTTTCATATCATACTATCATAGATAACTGAGCCGAAGAGGCTACCGTGAGATAAGTAGAATACAACGTGAAATACCAACTTATACATAAGACATACGAGCCTATAAGACCAAAATAACCATTCATACACTGAACATAGGCCGACAAGGCCATACAATCTTTTACGTACATGACATCTGTCTACAAGCCTCTAAGAATAAATAATTGTCATAAAGGTCGGGACAGAGTCCCGCCATACCAAACAATACACGTCTAAATCACACTGACAAAATAAGCAACTCCAGAGCAAATGGAGCGCACCAACACCTTCTGCTGAGCTAATAGCCTACTTGGAGGACTCTCGACCTGTCTATCGGGACCTGCGGGCATAGAACGCAGCGTCCCCAGGCAAAAGGGATATCAGTATAAATAATGTACCGAGTATGTAAGGAATGAAAATCAGTAAACAATAGACATGAGAGAAACATGGAGTAAAAGACTCAACATGTAAGTCTGAATAACTCTGTGAATCATTAATATTTACAATGTCATGCATATACATATAAATGTCATACCATGCTTAGGTATATGCGTTCATAACATTATCAAACCTCTGAGGGTATCCCATCATATCATCTCGGCCACTGTGGGCAAATCAACAACGTATACCAGTTGATCAGGTGGTGGTGTGTATATAACGATGTAACCTTTTCCCATATCCCATATACGTATAATATACACGTATATAACGCCATCTGGTCATGGGTCAAAATACATGTATAAATGCATGAAATGCATAAGAAATACGTTAATAAGATTTCTCGGAATATCATAAAATCAATATGCCTTTCGGATAAACTTTATCAAATACGTATTTTTCTGATACCCATGAACAGAAGATATAATAATAATTCACATGGGGAATCAAGAATATAGACACCCCTAGTACTTCTATGAATAGAGTCATTTATGAAAATTATGCATTTGTTCATTTCGTTTGTATCGTACTGATCATGCCAAAAAGAAAGAAGGGATAGCCTTAACATACCTGAGCCGATTCTCTTGACAGTAGATCTAACACACGTCTTTTGCATAAAACACGTAATGGCGGATCGAACTAGGGAAAAATCCATATGATATTCTTGAGAAAGATTGCACCGTACTCCCTTATAATTTCCAAATCTCACGTTCTGATATATGACTCTCACGTTCTTAAGAATAGATATGCGACTCTCACGTTCTTAAGAATGAATATTTGACTCTCATGTTCTTAAGAATGAATATGTGACTCTCATGTTCTTTAGACTTACAATGGCTCTCCCTTATTAAATGGATATGTGACTCACGTTCTTAAGACTTGCCAAATCTCACATCTCTAATCATGCCACATAATATAATTACTTAAGAGTCAGAATTCTTGGGGTGGCTTGCTGCCACGTGGGGGGGGGGGTCTAATCTTAACCAATTCTTTAATTAATCACCCAATAATTCCTTAATTAACTAGGTAATATCCCATTATCCAATAATTAACCAATTACCCACATAATTAAGAATTATCTCAAACTACTTAAAATACTACTCATTTTTAATACACCTTATATATCATACTATCATGATCATGTAGTACCTTGTATGGCACTAATTCATAAATACGGGGTATTGTAGCTTGGACCGTATTTTATCTCAAAATGTCAAACTTCGACGAAATTCATCTTCTTCGATTTGCTTACCCTCTCACCTTCATGTATTTACTCGTCACTTGTTTGAAAGAGCATAATACTTATAATCTCCAAATAATCTTATCCTTGAACTGATGTCATTTATCTTATGACAAATTCAACGTACAATACTACAGGGTATAAGATCGTCGTAATATAATACTGCGGAGCCTAACATTGACGTAATACTGCGAGGCGTAACACAAAAAATGGGCCAGTTCGGGTCATCCAAAGAGGCCTTTTAAAGGCTTATTTCCTTCCTATATTAGACTGATAATAGGTCATAATAACCAGACATAAGCTCTGCAAATATCCTTCCAAATATTGCCCACAAACCCTATTTGATTTTCTCTCCCTTTAAAGTTCTAATTGGAGGTAAAACCTAGAGTTTGAAGAACCAAGATAGGAGCAGAGTTATCCAACAAATAAGGTAAGTTTACTGGTCTCTTTCATCAATTTTTCTCTACTGTAAATGCATGGCAAGTCGTTCTATATTTGTAAGAACTCACGGGACGGTGATTGAAAGTTTTGAGTTCGAGTTATTCACTTGTAGCGGACTATTTTGTGGATTGTTTTGTGTTGTTGTTGGTATGCGTGTTTTACTACTGTTTTGTAGAGTTTTGGAGGAGGAATGGTGTGGAGAAACACCATATAAATTCATGGTGGTGGTCTAGTTGTTCGTCGTAACATTTTTGGGTTGTTTGACACTACTATAGTGGTCGTTTTGTGTATGGAGAGATTGGGGTATGTTGGGCTATTTTGTCGTATTTTGTGGTGTATATAAGGCTGGAAAATTATGTTTATATTATTGTGGTTTTGTGTTTTTTGTGTTATCTTGAATGTGGAGGAAGTAAGGATTAGAAGGGAGATGCTGCCCGTTTTAATACGAAATAAGCTTGTCGTTCGTTGTGCGACAGTTGTACCCTTCCTAGCTTAATGATAGTATTATTATCGTTGTTATAGATTAAGATGAGAAGAGGCTAGTTCATCTTGGTTATTGGAAAGATTGTGATAAGGTATGCTAAGGCTAAACCTTTCCTTCATTTAGGCATGATCCCGTAACTACATGAGTTTGATAAGGAGACATAAAGAGAAGTTCGTATTCCTGAACTTATGTACATTATCCTAGTCTCATAAGTTACTGTATTCTCCCTTATCGGGACTTTATATTCAGTTAAGTATTGTTTTCTTCTAGTCAAGAGAGCAGAGGGTCTCTCTCTCTCTCTCTCTCTATATATATATATATATATATATATATATATATATATATATATACACACACACACACACACACAGTATTACACTACTTTCACCACCATCGAGCTATAATTGATGGACAGGCCCCTATTGGGCAACCTCTGATCAGATGGTAATTTATATACCGAGCCTACTATGGCCGAGTGCCTATGAGCGAGCCCAAAATGGCTGAGATACCTAGCCTAGTATGGCCGAGCGCCTATGAGCGAGGCTACTATGGCCGAGCAGTTACACGTACCGAGCCTTATAGGGCCGGACATTTATTTTACTCACTATATTGAAGGAGTTGAGCCAGTATCAATAGGTAAGTATATCTCCAGATCATCTTTGACTCCCAGTTACTTTCAGTTATCATATTATCAGTTCAGTTTCAGCTTTAAGTTATTTTATTGTCTTACATACTCGGTACATTATTTCGTACTGACATCCATTTTTTGGGGACATTGCATTTCATGCGTGCAGGTTCAGATAGACAGATGGGTAGACCTCCTCAGTAGGTGTTGCCTGAGTTCAGCCTGATCGGTAAGCTACACGTCCTTCGGAGTTACCGAGTCTAGGAATTTGTGTACATCTTCTGTATGTATATATATTTGTTATGGGTAGGTCGGGGCCCTATTCTGATCACAGTGCATCCATCAGTAGAGGCTTGTAGATATATCCTGTCAGTTAGTGCAGCATGTTAATCTTATAGGCTTCGTATGTATATTTTGTTGGTTTGTCAGCTGTAGTAGTTATGACGGCCTTGTCGGCCCAGCTTTATTTTGATGTTTAGTCAAAGCTAGTTTCCATTCTGTTTTATATTTTTCTTCGCAAATGGTGTTGCAATGTGGCCCCATGGCCAAAGTAAGACATTGTATGTTAAGAGTCCCTCAGTCGCAAGTTGGTACGCTATGTTAAGTGTGGCACCGGGTGCCGGTCTCGCCCCCAGGTTTGGGGCGTGACAAAAGTCCTAAGTCTACCCGAACATAAACATACTTTTAGCTACGTACAGACTCTCGTCACCTCGTGCGTACGTGGCTCCCACAACTAGCAGCTCATAACAATCTAATACTTACGGGGTAGTTTCCACCTCACAAAGTTAGACAGGAGACTTACCTCGCTCCAAAATCCGATAACCAGCTCCAACGCCTCTCTAACTCCTCAAACCGATGCCAAGCAATCCGAAACTAATCAAACAACGTGTAAAGCTATCAAAATATACTATAATGCTCGTAATTTAACAATTTGTAACAATTCTCAAACTCCGCTCGAAAAGTCAACAAAGTTAACCCCCGGGCCCACGCGTCTGGGTTCCAAAAATTATCAAAAATAAATATTACCTATAACTAATATAGTATATATCTAGAAACGCATCCAATTTCATCAACGAATTGCCCCTCAAATCAAGGATTTACCATTTCTCAACTTTGGGGCTCAAACCCCCAATTTCTACCATCCAAACACGGATAAAAATAATAAACAAAGAACGTAATCATGTAAAAATATCAAAATAAAGGTCATATATTTACTCCCTTGTTGAGACGAGAACAACGCCATGAAAAGCACCTCAAACAGAGCTCTAGAACTCAAGATATGCTCAAATTACTAAAATGCCCGGTCTGCCCATTTAAGACACTGTCCTGGTGATTTTTTGTTCTTCGGGTTCGCGAAGAGCAAATTTTTGTGTTGACAAGTCAACCCAGAAGTCTTTCTTTGCATTTGCGGAACCTCTCTCGCATTCGCGAAGAACAAAGGTTCGCACCAGAAACTATCAATCTTTCCCGACACGGAAATGGGCATAACTCTCTCATAGGACCTCAGAATTCGATGTTTCTTATTGATATGGGTCCGTTATTATGATACATATCTAATGGTTCAATATAATCACAAATCAAAGATCGTTTTCTCAATATAGTACCCTTTATACCCAAAGAAATGACGCTGAAACATCAAATAAGAGTGCGACACAACCCAAACACATCCGAAACACACCCGAGGCCCCTGGGAGTCCAATCACACAAACGAGTCCCAAAACATAACACGAACCTACTCGGGGCCTCAAATCACACCAAACAACATCAAAACTATGAATCTCACATCAATTCAGACTTATGAACTGATGAACTTTGAAACTTTAAAAACCCATGCCGAACCATACCAAATCAACCCGGAATGACCTCAAATTTTGCATGCAAGCTCCAAATGATACAACGGACCTATAACAATTCTCTGAACCATAATCCGGATACGATATCAACAAAGTCAACTCTCGGTCAAATCTATCAACCTTTTAAACCTTCAATCTTCCAACCTTTGCTAAAAAGCATCAAATCCACCTACGGACTTCCAAATTCAAATCCAGAAATACGCCTAAGTCCAAAATTATCATCCGGACCTAACGGTACCGTCAAAACTCTGATCCGAGATCATTTACTCAAAAGTCAAACCTTGGTCAACTCTTCCAACTTAAAGCTTCCGAATTGAGAATTATTCTTCCAAACCAAATCTGATCTTCCCGAAAATCTAATCCGACTACACATGCAAGTCATACTACTTGAATTGAAGTTACTCAAGGTCTCAAACCTCTGAACGACATACTAGAGCTCAAAACGATGAGTCAGGTCATTACATCTCCCCCACTTAAATATACGTTCGTCCTCGAACGTGCCAGGAACCGTTCCAGAGTTGCCCAAAATCACTGTTTAACACCTCGTGCACCTACTCATGCCACCACAACCCATATGAGCATGTTAGCTCAAGCCAGACTGAAGATCCTTCCTTCTACCTTAGCCCACAAGCCTTAGAGCCAAATCCCAACATCCAGAATTCTCTACCAGGTCTGATCCTAATATACGAACACTATATCAAACTCAACACGCTGAATCAAAACATGATCATGCACCCATGGTGAAATCACACAATGCACCGCATAATTCGTATGTTCATAATAACATCCTCCAACTATAATAGCTGTAAATTCACAAACCATATGCCCGTAGCATACATCATAACACATATAAATCCGATCTCAACCCTCACAATAGATGTGCAGGAACTCATAACCACCCATCAAATAAATAACTCATGGAGTCTCTATGCTTGACAAGAACCATTGCCTGATTCTGGACCTATAAGTTACATTTTCCTTCTAATATACATTATATAATTCTGATTGCACTAATTTCAGGTCCAACAACCTCGTTTCACCCAGTACAAGCTGCTCAAGAAGTAAGCCACCTCAAACACCGTGTAAAATCTCATACAACGTCGTCAATGCACCAACAAGCCACAACTCGAATATAACCAATTAAGGACAAACGAACTCAGGTAAAGAACTATCCAGCCCGCGTAAGAAATAAAATGGCCCAATGGATGCAATTAACCTATCGTAGAGATAAGAAACAAGGTACACAAAATAAGTATAAGGAACCGTACTCAACACCTCATTGTTGCGACATGCAACCCAATCCATATATGATACTGTTGCGGCGTACAATCCGATACAAACATGATAACGATACGGCATCCAATCCGATCCAAACATGATAGTGTTACGGCATGCAACCCGATCCAAATATGACACTATCGTGGCATGCAACCCAATCCAAACATCATGCCTTATGGCAGTGTGCCACCCGATCCACACATGACAATCAATAAGGAAATACCCATCAAGCCATAATGCTCGTACCCACAAAATGCCTGAATATCAACCACAAGCACGCCAAGTTCATAAATACAACCCTGGGAAGATTGATAGCGCCATGTGCTACAAAATCCAAGCACGACTAAGGTACAATAAATGACCTACATCTCGAGAGTCATATCGCTCATATAACACCACCAACTACACGGGACCACAACACATGTGCGAATAATCAAGTTGTCTCTAACCCCACATAGCATAATAGAGTATTACATAGAATAGCTGACGACAACAATAACATCCAACATCTGAAGACTCCTCCATAAGCAATGCTATGCTGAATGAACGCATCCGACCTGATGTAGAGCATACTTTCACATTAGATCTACCAACGGACCTCAAGTCGATTCCGATCACCCCATACTGGGCCAACAACCCTATAAAGATCCACAATGACCCTATTCATGACACATACCAGCAACCGTCCAATCCGGAACAGACTCCCACAGTCCACAACCAAAGGGATAAAGTGTCTCTCAGGCATAAACTCTCTCATTCACGACAGTACCAGAATCTCCATACCTGATTTCAACCTCTAACAATCAAATGACTAACACATCACACGTATACGATCTTCACGTGGGATATACTCTCATGACCTTTGGCACCTGGTAGAAAAATCTGCCCATGGCTACCAACCATACTATTATTGTAATGCAAATCAAGAATCCATAAATCAATACGTAATGCCTCTTCCACAAAACACCATTCTCAGGTGACATAAAAATAATGCCAACATACTCTGAACTTCTGAAATCTCTCCCCATCTCTTCTGAGCTCGTGACATTCCTATCAAAACTGGATCATAACCTTGATCCTCAAATTCAAATTTCATACCGCTCACTGCACCTATCATGCTGCTACGCGAAAGTCCAAGAATTTCATCATAACTCCTGAACCACTAGTAGAATAAATATTTCATCTGCTAAAACCTTTCACTCAACTCATTTTAGAAGAAGAACACCGACACATAACCAACTTCCCATAGCCGCAAAGGATCTAGAACTCAAGTCGTGTTCTAAACCGTCATAACTCTTCCAGGATCCATTTACACATAACCAAAACCATCAGAATAAAATACCTCCAAATCAATCAAATTACGAAGGTTTTCAAGCCCGCACGTACAACCACGAAACACCTGTATATCTTAACACATTGGAGGAACTGATCATTTCCACAACTATGCTGATTCAAACCATTACTAACTGGCCTAACTTCTTCCAATTTACTCTTGACTTGCCTTCGTAATAATAATAGCTCTATTCAAACACATAACATAACTCAAACAACACTCATCTCGAGTTACCCAAATCACTAGATCACATTGTCTCAATACCTACAAACCATCTCCTACTCTCCTCATGTATACAATAGTATCTGTAACTAGTACACCCATTTTGAATGACCTTCCACGAATTCGAAGCTGTTTCTCCCATTTCTCCAACACTGCACTGCAGACCCGATGATAACATAGAAATTCCCCAAGTATACTTCACACTATACTGCAAAATCCCGATCTTCAACCACATACGAACCCAAAATCCTTAGACACCACGCTTAAATTCTTGAGCCCACAAGAACCACCATTGAGAGTCACCCACTCTGACTTGGTCCCGAATATATAAACAAACTCTAGTGCGCTTTTAGCATATGAACACTCCCAAAGAATCAACCGGATGAATTCTTCTCCTTGTACATCACATCCAAAAGGAGCATAAAGTCTGAGTCATCCCAAAATCTGCACATGAATCGATAAGGCGAAATATAGCACACATTCATCACGTTCTTTGCCCGAATTTTCTTTGATGTTTTCTTTCCTTAGTCATAATTGATCCACCATTGTACCGATAACCCGATACTACCAAGGCACATAACCACATGACCCAATCGTATATGGTAGGCTCCCATACTAAGCTTTAAGCCACAATTACATAAGTCCAGAACCCACAATGACTCATCCTCCTCAGTTCCATGATCTCCCACCGTTGCTTAGCCAAATTTCTCATAAGTTCTTGTTGCATTAATAATAACACATCCCGAATTACCATCCACAATCGCACACTCGACCTCTTGACAGTCGTACCATCTTCTTCAAGTGATCTAAGCTCACATCGTAGCATATGCATCCCATTAGATAGAAGGCAGAACTCTTCTTAGAAACTTCATCAATCTCCTTTTCGTCATATTCAAGCATTCTCCGTTTAGCAGCGATCATCCCAAATGAAATGCATAGGCTTAGTCATTATCCATCATGATCCCCAAATCGCTCCAAACTTTCTCAAATCATATGGCTATCCTACAACAAAATCCATACGCTACTCTGCCACTCCTACTTTGGTCAAACCATCTCCTTAAGCGACTTCTCGGCCTCTGATGTTCATACTTGACCTGTTAGAAATTCAACCACCGCGAGACACCCCCATCATATCTTTCCCCCTCCTTCGCTGCAAAAATACTGCCTCAGATCACAATCCTTTGTAGCACTCGAATAGATAAATTTCCACCAAATCTAAGCCTCAATAAAGATCATCTCTCTCGAGCCATCAACATTAGAAAACCGATTTGACCATGAAGCCGCCATACACCACCATTTCTGACAACCGCCCCGAAGCCAAATCAAAGGAGACCATAACACCAATGATCCTTAATGCGTGCCAACAAGGATGACGACACCACATCACAAATGAGAATTACACCATGTCTGAAAATATTAAGTCTCGCTACTCCGTCAACCAAGGCTTGAACATCCATAGTCCGATTGCCTTTCCTCCGCTAGAATTAAATGTCAAACCTCTAAACCATGCACTGAGAAATCCTCCTTTTGAGTCATTCACTGCCTCGACATGTAAATAAACACCCTACCATTACACCAATACTGCCCGATAACAACGCATGAACATCATAATAATTTGTGCATAGCCTCAGAACAATAGGCAATACTAATAGTGGGCTGAAATGATAGAACTTCCGCAAGGCGATGATAATAGCCTGCCCTAATACGCAGGAAGAAACATCATGCACCATGTCTGCATTACCACTACAACTCCTCGATGCCCAATTGATAACAAACAGTCAACATCATATAAGAATGAGTAGGAAGGAAATGAAGGCATAAGCTTCAATGGAATCAAATTACACGATGAGGAAATCAAGAAGGGAAGTGCTCCTAACATCCCTGTAGCCTCTCGAAGATAAGTACAAACGTCTTTGTACCGATCCGCAAGACTCTACTAGACTCGCCCATGACTCGTGAGACCAAGTGAACCTAGGGCTCTGATACTAAGCTGTCACGACCCAATTCCCACTATAAGTCGTGATGGCGCCCAACGTCGCTGTTTGGCAAGCCAACGGTGAACTACCAACTTAATGATTCATTTTATATTTTAGAAATTGTGAATTTTATTAGATAAAGAAATTAATGCATTAAAATCAAGGAAACATACAATTTAAATAGAATAGATAATAAAAGTGTGTAAATACTAAGCAAAACCACAAACAAATTCTAAAAAATCTCAAAATCCGGTGTCACAAGTGCATGAGAGTCTACTAAAGAGTGCAGTAATAATACAACATATGTTTGGAATATAAAATATACATGATAAAGTAAATAAATAAGATAGAGACTCTGTGGACTGCGATGCGTACCATAAAAAGCAGCTCACCATAAAGTCCCCTCAATAGTTGCGCCTACGCGCCAAGATGGCCACCAAATGAACTTGTCAGATCTTGCACATTTAGTTCAAAAGTATAGCATGAGTACGTAAATTAACGTATACCTAGTAAGTATCTTGCCTAACCCCGGAGAAGTAGTAACGAGGGGTCGACATCGACACTTACTAGTGGTCCAAAAAAATCAATATGATAACTCATAAAAGATATGAAGCACAACAGTAGTAGTGAGAGAAAAACTGTAACTAACATAATTCCCCATAAATTTCATTTAACGATATAAATCTTCTCTCAAACCTCATGTGGCATTTCAACAGATCTGAAATATCAAGTGCAATTTCAAACGGATAATGAATACCATATAAAATGTCGGGCCTTAATAGAAGGGGGATCTCGGGAATATTCGGACTGCTAGTGGTATAACGCACGATTATGCCGAGGTCGTACGACCCAATCCAGAGTGGAGTGTACACTGCCGAGGGTCGACCGGCGCGAACCAGAGATGCATCTGAATATACTGTCGAGGCGTTCGGCCCGATCCACAAGAAAGGAAGAAACTTATCGAATTACGAGCCACATGTTTGCAACATAGGCACGGGAGCATAAACTAGCCATGATCTTTTTACTGTCTATCAAATATCTCGCTAAGAAACTCAAGGTGATAAGCTCGGCCTAATATATACCCGAATCAATTCAATTATAAATTCAAGTTATTAAACTAGAAAATTGAGTCCAAATAATTCAAATATTACATGATAAAGTTCTAAGTCTACCCGGACATAAACATGCTTTTAGCTACATACGAACTCTCGTCACCCCGTGCATACGTAGCACCCACAACTAGTAGCACATAACAATTTAATACCTACGGGGTAGTTCCTCCCTCACAAGGTTAGACAGGAGACTTATCTCTCTCTGAAATTCGATAACCAGCTTCAACGCCTCTCTAACTCCTCAAACCGATGCCAAATGATGAGAAACTAATCAAACAATGTGCAAAGGAATAAAAATATACTCCAATACTTGTAATTTAACAATTTGTAAAAATTCCCAACTCTGCTCGAAAAGTCAACAAAGTCAACCCCCGAGCCCACGTGTCTGGATTCCAAAAATTATCGAAAATAAGTATTAAATATAACTTATATATTATATATCAAGAAAATAATCCAATTGCATCCACAAATTTTCCTTCATGGAAAAAATTAAAATAAAGGACAGATATTTACCCCCTTGTTGAGACGAGAACAATGTCATGAAAATAACCTCAAACGGAACTCTAGAACTCAAGATATGCTCAAAATACTAAAGTGCTCGGTCTGCCCAGGTGATTTTTTGTTCTTCGCCTTCACGGGACACCTTCGCGTTCGAGAAGAGCAAATTTTTCCGCTGACCGGTCAACCCATAATTCTTTCTTCGCATTCGCGGAACCTCTCTCACGTTTACGAGGAACAAAGATTCGCCCTAGAAACCATCAATATTTTCCGACATGGAAATGGGCATAACTCTCTCATACGACCTCAAAATTCGATGATTCTTATTGCTATGGGTCTGTAATTACGATACGGATCTAATGATTCAATAAAATCACAAATAAAAGGTCGTTTGCCCAATATAGAATGCTTTATAGCAAAATAAACGACGCTGAAACATCAAATAAGGGCGCGACACAATGCAAACACATACGAAACACACCCGAGGTCCCTGGGACCCCGTCCAATCACACAAATCAGTCCCAAAACATAACATGAACCTACTCGGGGCATCAAATCACACCAAAAAACATCAAAACTATGAATCTCACATAAATCCATGCCTAATGAACAGATGAACATTTAAACTTTAAAAACTCATGCCGAACCATACCAAATCAACCCGGAACGACCTCAAATTTTGCATGCAAGTCCCAAATGATACAACGGACCTATAACAATTCCCTGAACAATAATCCGGATATGATATCAACAAAGTCAACTCTCAGTCAATTCTATCAACCTTTTAAACCTTCAATCTTCCAACTTTTGCTAAAAAGCATCAAATTCACCTACGGACTTCCAAATTCAAATCCGACATACGCCTAAGTCCAAAATCATCATTCAGACCTAATTGAACTGTCAAAACTCTAATTCGAGGTCATTTAGTCAAAAGTCAAACCTTGGTCAACTCTTCCAACTTAATGCTTCCGAATTGAGAATTATTCTTCCAAACCAACTCTGATCTTTTCGAAAATCTAATCCGACTACACGTGTAAGTCATAATACTTGAAGCGAATCTACTCAAGGTCTCAAACCAGTGAACGACATGCTAGAGCTCAAAATATTTAGTCGGGTCATTACAGTACAACTTTGTATTCACATTTCTCAATTTCAATCACAACCTGTCCTTATACCGTCGCGTGAGCCTTACATTTAAATAGGTTTGAAAAACTTTTTGCCTGAAATAGCAACACGCACTTTATCCCACCTTATGGCACCACGTGGCTTCACATAATTTCCTTACAAGCATCATGCAAATAAGTCCCACCTTATACCGCCGCATGCTCTTCAATATCACATCACAATAACAACTCGCACCACAAGTGCTCATATGTCACAACATGCCAATAATCAATAATATCTATGTTTCCACAACAATAGCCCATGGCTCCACCACAATGTGTACAAGAATATCAACAATAACAATGAATGTAAATTCTCAACAAGAATGATGTCTCAACAACTAACACTTCGCCTTAATGTGATAATAGCTTTCACAACTTCAACACCAATAACACAACAATTAGAAAGGTAATGTGTAACCACGATACTAAATAAAAGTAACTCACATTAGAAGAGATAACTTATACCGATGACTTAAAATAAGGATAATCAACAATGAAAGAGATAACATGTAACAATGTCTTCAAAAAATGATAATCAACAATGAAAGGGATAACATGTAACAATAATTTCAAATAATGATAAATCAACAATGAAAGAGATAACATGTAACAATGAGAGAGGCAACATGTTCAACTAAAGTATAAGAGCAAAATATCAAGTAAGATATGAACAAGTATTAATAAAGTCATTTAAGGCATGTGATGATAGAATAGCATAAATAAAAGTAGATTGACTATGAGAATTTAGAACATGATATAACAATTCAATTAAGGCATGGAAAGTAAGTAGCCTAAACCGGTTAAATACCACATACAACTCGTGTACCCACTCGTCAGCTTGCGTACACGTCTTTCACATAACACAAATGACACCATAAATCTCAAATCCTAAGGGATAGTTCCCCTCACACAAATTTAGGTAAGATACTTACCTCAACTAGGCCAATTCAATCCCTCGAAAATAGCTTTTCCCCTAAAATTCGCCTCCACAATGCTCAAATATAACAAAAATCAACTTAATATCATCAAACAATGCAAGTGAAGTTAATTATAATAGATAAAGCTATGATTTTTACACTTTTTCAAAAAGTCAACAAAAGTCAACATGGGGCTAGCCCGGTCAAAACCCAGGTCCAATGGTAGATTTCAACTACCCATGGCCCCACGAGTTCATATATGTGATTAGATTCAAAATTCGAGTCCAAATCAACTCTCAAAACTCAAATTCTTATTTTTTTTAAAAACATGACAAAGTTTCACAAATTTTCACTTTGATTCACATGATTTTGATGATAAAATCTAAGATATATTTATGGAATATAGTTGGAAATAGATTAGAATCACTTACCCAAAATTTTTAGATGAAATTCCCCTCCCCAAATCACCTCCTACCGAGTCTAGGGTTCTAAAATGAGAGAATATGTTGAAAAATCTCATCTCCAAGCCCTTTTGTCCAGCTGCGGATATCGCATATACGACACAGGGTTCGCATTTGCGAACCCTCCAAATTGCAGACGAGGGATCACATTTGCAATTGTGAAGCTGGAAATCTTACAAAAGCGAACAATTGTTTGCAAATGCGAACCAAGCCTAATGCCATCTGAGGTCGTAAATTCAAAGGGGAAGTGGAAATTTCGACATCTGAGCCCCCAACTATCACCTTCAATATTGCGAGGTTGGTGCTCGCAGCAATAACTGAGAACCAGCAACGCTAGCAATTCATTTTCAGTTCAATCCATTCCGAAACATGTCTGAAACTCATCTGAACCCTCGAGACTCCAAAACAAAACATCCACACATGTCTAAAAATATCATAAAACTCGCTCGCGCAATCAAAACGCAAAAATAATATCTAAAACTCTGAATCGAACACTAAAACGCATGAATTTTAAAGTAAAGTTAAAGAATCTCTAAAATTATAACTAAATGTCTGAATCCTATCAAATCAACTCCAAATGATACCAAATTTTCCAGACAAGTTCTAAATAGAATAGAGGACATATTCGAAGTCCCAAAATCAAATTTCGTGCTCGATAGCTAAAAGTCAACCTACGGTCAAACTTTTAACTTCAAATGGCCAAATTTTGGAAAAACAATACAAATCAACCTACGGACTTCCGAAATCAATTTTTGGCATACACCCAAGTTCGAAATCACGATACGAAGCTATCAGAGCCATCAAAACACCGTTGCGGGGTCATTTTCATGAAAGTCAAAGTTTGGTTACCATTTCTAACTTAGGCTTCTAAGTCAAGAATCAAAGGGTCTATATTATTCTGAAAGCTTCCCGGGACTAAACTAATCAACCCCGTAAGTCATAAAATCAAAAACACACATGTGTGATGCATCAAAAGGGAAAACATGGTGCAATTACACAAAATCACCGGTCGGATTGTTACACTTCAATGTTTGCCTTTGGCAAATAGACCTGATAATATGCCGACCCGACCGGTCATTTTGTGTAATTGTACCCCGTTTCCCTTTTGATGCATCACACATGTGTGTTTTTGATTTTATGACTTACGGGATTGATTAGTTTCATCCCGAGAAGCTTTCGGGTTGATACAAACCCTTTGATTCTTGACTTAGAAGCCTAAGTTGATTATATTGACCAATGTTTGACTTTTGTGAAAATGACTCTGGAGCTGTGTTTTGATTGCTCCGGTAGATTCTATCATGATTTTTTACTTGGGCGTATGACCAGAATCGAATCTGGAAGTCAGTAGGTTGATTTGTGTTGTTTTGTCAAATATTGGCAATTTGAGGTTTAGAAGTTTGATCGTAGGTTGACTTTTGTTGCTATCGCATTCAAAATTTAGTTTTGGGACATGGAATAGGTCCGTTATGCTATTTAGCACTTGTCTACAAAATTCGATGTCATTCGGAGTTGATTTAATAGTATTCGGGCGCTTGGTTACAATTTTAGAAATTCATGAAGTTTACTTTGAAATTCATGCATTTTGATGGCCGATTCGTAGTTCTATATGTTATTTTTGTATTTTGATCGTGCTAGTGAGTTCGTATGATATTTCAGACTTGTGTGAATGTTTGGTTTGGAGCCCCGGGGCCTCGGATGAGTTTCAGACGTGATTCAAAATGTTTTGGACTGAAAATAAAATTGTTGGTGTGCTGGTGCTCTGATGCCGCAATTGCTAGCACCAACCTCGCAATTGCGAAGGCTTTGTCGCAAATGCGAACCCGATGTTGCAAATGCGAACCCAGTATCGCAAATGCGACATATGCAGCTGAACAAAAGTGCTGGGAGGTTGGATTTCATATCATTTTATCATGTTTTAGAACTCTAGACTCGGTAGGAGGCGATTTGGGAAGGAGATTTTCATCTACAAATATTGGGTAAGTGATTCTAATCAATTTCTAACTATATTTCATGATTGTATCTAAGATTTACCATTAAATTATTGAGAATCAATGAGGAAAATTAGAAATTTTGTCATGTTTTTGAAAAATGAAGAATTGAGTTTTGAGTATCGATTTGGACTCGGATTTGAAAATAAAACACATATATTATCACAACCCAAAATCCCTTCTAAGGAGTAATGATGGCACCTAGTCTCTAAGACTAGGTATGCCTAACACTTACTGAATTAATAATAGATTTTAACCAATCAACTATTAAACATGAACCAGAAATTTCTATACAAAGCCAACAATCCAAAATAGATATACAACATCTTAAAACTGGTAGTACAAGTCATAAGCTTTTATAAGAATAACTAAGAATATCAAATACATCACTGTCTGGAATGGAAGTAAACAGTAACAATATAGAACTCCAGAAGGTGACTTTGAGGCATGCAAACGCAATGGCAGGTATACCTTGAAGTCTCCGTCGTAACTCGCAATCAGCTAACGAATGACCAGTGCGCTCCGAAGTACCCGGATCTGCACAAAAATGTGCATCAAGTGTAGTATGAGTACACCACAGTGGTACTCAATAAGTATCAAGACTAACCTCGGTGGAATAATGACGAGGACCAGTCAAGACATCTACTAGATATAATAGCCTGTACAAGTATGAATATAAAATTAATAGGGAAAAATATCAATATAAAGCTAAACATGGTAAGAATGACAATAGAATACTTTTAATTGAAAACTAGAAGCAACAATTAGTAACAAGGAGCAACTAGGTAACCACGCCGTAAAGTAAGCAGAATACAGTTTAAGTCCAGTGAAACCAGGTAAGGACAAACAAGTAACAATCCAATAATCAACTGCTCTCACACAAGGTTCATACTAGAATTACCCCGAGGTACCACACCTCATAATCACAAATCACGGGTTCCAAAGCACGAACCCTAATCACTTGGAATCTTGTGACCACATTACTGATCATAACTGCACGGACAACTCACATACTGGACGGACGACTCACATGCCAATACCATTAATACCTCATATCTTCACGGACAACTCATGTGCTAACAATAACAATATCTCATATCCGCACAGACAACTCACGTGCCAATAGAGATAATATCTCATACACGCACGGACAACTCATGTGCCAGTAGTACAACTCATGCATAGAAGGCAGGTAAACAATAATACATGTAAATGATCGACAACATCAAGGTTCATATTCTTGGATTGATATAAGTGACAGATTACGGTGTATGCTTGTGCAAGTGTACTATCACAGGTCGAGTCAACAAGTAAGATCAGAGACAACGAATGGCATATTGGAAACAACACAGCAAAACCCATAATATGCATGACTCACACAAGATAGGCACACCATTACACAAATATCATTAATGACAATGCCCCTAGGCCATCTCAAATCATCCCCGACATAGCCCCCCTTATCTCGCCGTATGCGCAACAATAAGGTAAATGCTCGCCTTGTCTCGCCACACGCACATAAAATTTTTACCACCTTGTATCTCCACATGTACAAACCCAACATATATAGCCTGCCTTGTCACACTACATGTGCAAATATCAATAGTAACAATATCACAGACAATTCACGTGCAAACATTCCAACAGTTCTCTCAAATCCCACATGTGCCAACAACATAATATAACAACATGCACCACATATGACATACACCATAATGTTTCCATAACAACATTTCCAATACAAAAACAACATATATCCCACGGCACAACAACACCGAGTGCAACAAGAACAACAATAACACGAGGTACGACAAGAAAATCAACACAAGAATGACAACAATACAACGAAACGGAAGAATAAGCTCAAAAATGAAAGACATAACAAGTAATAATGACTTCAAGTAAGAGTAGTTCAAAAATAAGAGAGAGAACATGTAACATCGACTTCAATTAAGGATAATTGTTACATCTCGCATTTTCGTACATAAAAGTTTCATCTTCAGTTAATCGACATAGACTCGGGGATGAGATTATCCTAAGGTTAACATATTTATGCAATTTATAACAAGCGATAAGTAAGTGCCATGAAGGATAAAGGGTACACAAATTAAGGAAAATGAGTTTCATTAAAGGTTGTCGATTTGGGATAAAATACGGTCCGAGCTATAATATTCGCTACTTATGGACTAGTACCATACAAGACACCATATGACCATGATAGTACGATGTATAAATTGTATTAAAAACAAGTAAAATTTTATGTAATTTGAGATAATTCTTTATTATGTGGGTAATTAGAAAATTATCGGGTAGCGGGAAATTGCCTAATTAATTAATTGGTTATAGGATAAGATTAAGACCCCTCCCCCACCCCACGTGGTAGCAATACACTAACCAAACAAATAACTCTTGGTCATTTATGATTAGGTGGCAACCTAATATATTAATTTCAAGACACTTCATTCTAGGATTTTGAATACAAACAACATTTCATTCTCAACCACTACAATCAGATTCCTACAATTCCTTACACAACACTACGATCAAGAACGTGAGCTTTAGCACATTAGCAACACAATTTCTTACAAATTCCTACAATTCCTACAAGTTCCTACAAAGACACTACAACGTGATTTCTTCAACCAACGAGCTTTCTTAGCACATTAGCAACGTGAAATTTTGCGGTTCTAAAGGAGTATGGTGCAACCTTTTTCAAGAATATCATACGGATGTTTCCCTAATCTAGGTATGTGAAGGCTATCCCTTCTTTCTTAATGGCATGATCAAAATAATACAAATGAAACGAGAAAAATATACAACTTTCATAAATGACTCTATTCATAAAAATACTAGGGGTGTCTATATTCTTGATTTCCCATGTGAATTATTGTTATATTTTCTGTTCATGGGTCTCAGAAAAATACGTATTTGATAAAGTTTATTCGAAAGGCATATTGATTTTATGGCATTACGAGAAATCTTATTAACGTATTTCTAACGCATTTCATGCATTTATACATGTACATTGACCCATGACCAGATAGCGTTATATACGCATATATTATATGTATATGGGATATGGGAAAAGGTTACGACGTTATATACGCACCACCACCTGATTAGTTGGTATATGTTGATGATTTTGCCCGCAGTGGCCGAGATGATATGATGGGATGCCCTTAGAGGCTAGATGATGTTATGTACACCTATACCTATGCATGACACGACATTTACATACACGTGCATGTTATTATAACTATTTCAGGATTTGCAAAGTTATTTAGACTTACAGGCGGAATTCCTTATTCCATGTTTCATCTATGTCTCTTATGTACTGATTTTCATGCCTTACATACTCAGTACATTATTCATACTGACGTCCTATTTCCCGGGGCCTGCGTTTTATGCCCACAGGTGAAGGTAGGCAAGCTGACGGTCCCCCTTCTTAGGATTCTTGATCAGTGAGAGTTGGTGTGCTCCACTTGATCCGGAACTGCTTTTTATTTTGGTACGATATTCTTGTATACATATATGGGTATGACGTGGCCCAGTCCCGTCCTTGTACAGTTGTATTTTCTATTAGAGGTCTGTAGACAATTATGTATAGTTGGATAGTATGTGGCCTTGTCGGCTTCCAGTTTTGGGTATTTAGTTGTCTATTGCAACCTTGCTGGCTCGCCCACTGTATTCCGCATGTATATGTACATATGTCTTTGGTTAGGTTTCCCTCACGTACATTATTCATGATTATATCTTAAACGCATGCTTAAGGATATTCGACATGTAGAATTCGGGGACCCGTCGTGGCCCATCGGTTTGGGTCGTGATAAAAGTGGTATCAGAGCAGTTCTGTCCTAGGGTTGTCTATAGACCGTGTCTAGTAGAGTCTTGTTTATGGGTGTGTTGTGCACCACACTTATAGATAGGAGGCTACAGGA
Source organism: Nicotiana tomentosiformis (assembly GCF_000390325.3). NCBI lineage: Eukaryota > Viridiplantae > Streptophyta > Magnoliopsida > Solanales > Solanaceae > Nicotiana > Nicotiana tomentosiformis. Next base: position 45,195,409 of record NC_090822.1, read on the forward strand.
CATATAGGATGTTATCCTCTCTTCTTATCTTAGATCGTGCGATATAAGAATTCATGTTCTTAACTATATGTTATTTTTTCAGCGATGCCTCCAAAGACTACAGCTGCCCAGAAGGGAAAGTCTGTGGCTGGTGAGATTACTAGTCGAGCGCCATGAGTTACCAGGGCTCGGGGAGAGTCTCATAGTGAGATTCCATCTCAGACTTTACATACCCCGCCCTCTCCAGGAGAGCTCCGAGGGGCACCAGCTCCAGTGCCTGCCCCTGTATGTTCAGCCCCTCAGCCAGATGCACCGGGTCCAGAGATGAGAGATGTTATTCAGCTATTAACTCGATTAGTAGCCGCACAGGCTCGGCATCAGGAAGTAGGTATTGGTCATTCAGATAGGTCTGTCAGTGCGAGAGTTCGTGTTTTCATTAATTTAGACCCTCCGGTATTCACGGGGGCAGATCCAAATGAGGACCCTCGGGTATTTATTGATAGAATGCAGAGGACGTTAATGGTAATGAAGGCCATTGCCATTGAGTCAGTTGAGCTAGCTTCCTATAGACTCCAAGATATTACAGTTAATTGGTAAGAGTCTTGGGAAATGTCCAGACGAGAGGATGCCCCTCCAGTAGTATGGCAGGAGTTTACAGAGGCTTTTCTTCGTCATTATCTGCCACCAAAACTTAGATGGGCTAAAATTGATAGGTTCTTGACCCTTCGACAGGGTAACATGAGTGTTCGAGAGTACAGTCTTCAGTTTGATTCATTGGCTAGGTATGCCCCTACTATTGTATCTAAGATGGAGGATCGAGTTAACCGGTTCGTGATGGGGTTAGAGCCGCACTTGCTTAACGATTGTATGTCGGTCTCACTTCAGGCAGATATGAATATTTCTCATATTCATGCATACGCTCAGGGTGTAGAGGAGCATAAGCAGAAGTAGAGGGCCAATCGTGAGCATGATAGGGCCCAGAATAAGAGAGCGAGGTCTTGGGTCCTTCTAGTGAGTTTCGAGGTGGTCAAAGACAACAGTACCCGAGGTATCTAACCAGCCATCGGCTAGCGCACCCCCTCAGTTTGGCGGTAAGAGATTTGATCGTTCTACATATTCAGGGCCTGGTCAGAATTTCAGGGCCTCAGGTTCTTAGTATAGGGGTGAGTCAAGTCAGATGAGGCCACCCTTCCCACGATGTGCTCAGTGTGGTAAGTAATATGTTGGGTAGTGCCGTATAGGGTTGGATGTTTGTTATACTTGTGGTTATCCGGGCCACGTTATGAGGGATTGTTCGACGAGAGGTGATGAAAGCATAGCTTAGCCAACGGGATCTGTAACTGGTTCGTCATGATCAGTACGCCCCCCTGGGCAAGGTTCACAAGCACCAACGAGTCATGGTAGAGGCAGAGGTAGAGTATCTAGCTCGAGCGGTCCTCAGAACCATATTTATGCATTAGCAGGATGACAGGATCAAGAATCATCACCCGATGTTATTACAGGTATATTATCAGTCTTCTCATATGATGTATATGCACTAATTGACCCAAGTTCCAACTTATCATATGTTACTCTGTTGGTTGCTAGTAAGTTTGGAATAAAACCTGAATTGGTTAAACCTTTTGAGGTGTCTACACCTGTTGGGGACTTAGTGATAGCTATGCAAGTATATAGAGGTTGCATAATAGTAGTTCATAGTTGATCTACCATAGCGGACCTAATCGAGTTAGATATGGTAGAATTTGATGTTATAATGGGTATGGATTGGTTGGTTTCTTGTCATGCCAACGTTGATTGTAGATCGAAAATAGTCCGATTTCAATTTCCAGGGGAGCCTGTTTTGAAATGGAAAGGTAATACGGCATTGCCGAGAGGTAAATTTATTTCCTATCTCAAGGCAAGGAAGATGACCAGAAAGGGCTATATTTATCACTTAGTTCAGGTTCAGGATATGGAAGTAGAGTCACCAACCATTCAGTCCATCCCCATGGTTAATGAGTTTCCCGATGTTCTTCCCGATGAGCTTCCAGGTCTTCTGCCAGAGCGAGAAATTGAGTTTGCTATTGACCTACTACCCGATACTCATCCAATATCTATTCCTCCCTATAGAATGGCCCCCGCAGAGCTGAAAGAGTTGAAGGAACAACAAAATGACTTGCTTGAAAAAGGCTTTATCAGACCTAGTACATCACCGTGGGGAGCACCAGTGTTATTTGTGAGGAAGAAAGATGGTTCCTTACGAATGTGTATTGATTATAGACAATTGAATAAGGTGACGATCAAGAATAAGTACCCGCTCCCGAGGATTGATGATTTATTTGATCAGTTGCAAGGTGCCAAGTGTTTCTCAAAGATAGACTTGAAGACCGGGTACCATCAGGTAAGGGTTAAGGAGAAACATATTCCAAAGACATCATTCAGGACCAGATACGGGCATTTTGAGTTTCATGTTATTTCTTTCGGTTTGACCAATGCCCCAGCAGTATTCATGGATTTGATGAACCGTGTGTTCAGGCCCTTTTTAGATCTGTTCGTAATTGTATTTATCGATGATATATTGGTGTATTCTCATTCAGATGCTGAGCATGCAGATCATTTGCGTATTGTGCTCAGAGTTCTACAAAAAGGGAAGTTGTATGCAAAATTTTCTAAATGTGAATTCTGGTTGAACTATGTAGCTTTCCTTTGGCATATCATTTCGAGTGAAGGTATCCGGGTTGATACACAAAAGATTGAGGCAGTAAAGACTTGTCCTAGACCCACAACATCGACGGAGGTTCGTAGCTTTCTCGGTTTTGCAGGTTATTACAGGAGATTTGAAGAGGGATTTTTTCCCTTTCAGCACCTTTGACAAAGTTGAATCAGAAAGGAGCAAAGTTTCAATGGACTGATGCTTGCGAACAGAGTTTTCAATCATTAAAGGACAGATTAACTTCAGTACCGGTTCTAACGCTCCCAGAAGGGATCGATAGTTATGTTATCTATTGTGATGCTTCAGGCATTGGATTGGGTTGTGTGTAGATGCATCATGGTAAGGTTGTAGCATATGCTCCTAGACAACTAAGAAAGCACGAGAAGAACTACCCGACTCATGATTTAGAGTTAGCCGCGGTGATTGATGCACTAAAGATGTGGAGGCACTACTTGTATGGCATTCATGTTGATATCTATATGGATCATTAAAGCCTCCAGTATATCTTCAAGATAAAGGAATTGAATTTACGTCAAAGGAGATGGTTGGAGCTACTTAAAGACTATGACGTTGATATTTTATACCATCCGGAGAAGGCGAACGTAGTAGCCGACGCCCTCAGCCTTAGATCTATGGGTAGCCTAACATATTTACAGCCAGAAAAGAGGGGAATAGCCCATGAGATTCATCAGTTAGCTAGTCTTGGAGTTCCGTTACTGGACTCAGGTTATATTGGAATTACTATTCAAGATACGACAACATCCTCTTTAGTAACTGATGTGAAGGAATGCCAGTACGAGGATCAAGTGTTAATTCATTATAGGGATACCATCCCTCAGAAAGAGAAGACACCATTTGAAATTACAGGAGATGGGGTCCTCAGATATCGAGGACGATTATGTGTCCCTAATGTTGCAGGGCTGCGTCGGTAGGTTATGGGAGAAACTCACTATTCTTATTATTCTATCCATCCAGGAGCAACAAAGATGTATCATGATATCAGGGAAGTGTATTGGTGGGACGGAATGAAAAAGGATATAGCGGAGTTTGTTGCTCAGTGCCCTAACTGTCAGCAGGTTAAGATTGAGCATCAAAAATTTGGTGGATTATTGCATTCTATGGAGATTCCGGCTTGGAAATGGGAAGTAGTTAATATGGATTTCATCGTAGGCTTACCTCTTACCCAGCGTAAGTTCAATTTGATATGGGTGATTGTTGATAGGCTTACAAAGTCGGCCCATTTTCTACTCGTTAGGACTACATATTCCGCAGAGGATTATGCAAGGCTTTATATTAAGGAGATAGTACGACTGCATGGTGTCCCTATATCTATTATATCGGATAGAGGAGCTCAGTTTATAGCTAATTTCTGGAGGTCCTTCCAAAAAGGATTGGGGACTCAGGTAAGTCATAGTACAATATTTCATCCCCAGACAGATAGACAGGCTGAGCGTACTATTCAGACACTTGAGGATATGTTATGAGCTTGTGTGATAGACTTCAAGGGTAGCTGGGATGATCATCTGCCGCTTATTGAGTCCGCATATAATAATAGCTACCATTCCAGTATTCAGATGGCTCCATACGAAGCTCTTTACGGACGGAAGTGTAGGTCGCCTATAGGGTGGTTCGATGTTAAGGAAACTACTTTGGTAGGACCAGAATCGGTATAGCAGGAAATCGAGAAAATTAAGTTGATACAGGAAAGGCTATTAACAGCTCAAAGCCGTCTGAAGTCTTATGCAGATAATCGACGACGAGACTTGGAGTTTCAGGTTGACGATTGGGTATTCCTAAAGGTATCACCAATGAAAAGTGTTATGAGGTTCAGAAAGAAAGGAAAACTTAGCCCTCGGTACATTGGACCATATAGGATCATGCGCAAGGTAGGCCAGGTAGCATATGAGTTAGGCTTGCCTTCGGACTTGGAGTCTGTACATCCAGTATTTCATGTGTCTATGCTACGTAAATGTATTGGAGATCCTTACAGAATCGTATCAGTTGACGACGTTCAGGTCACAAAGCAGCTATCATATGAAGAAACTCCCATTGCTATATTAGACAGACAGGTTCAGAGATTGAGAACTAAAGACGTAGCTTCGGTGAAAGTACTTTGGAGAAACAACAATGTGGAAGAAATGACTTGGGAGGTCGAGGAAGACATGAAGTCTAGATATCCCTACTTATTTCCTCCTCCAGAGAAGGGTCCTACTGAGACATCACAACCTTAAGGTACGTGTATGGATTCTTGTGTTAGTTATTGTCATTGGTCGTGTGGGCCATTGTCGTTATTGATGATTGTGGTCCTATGTGGTGTTAAATTATTGAGTTCTATAGGAAGAGTTGGTAGTAGTATTGTTACAAAGGCGACTCTGCCAAAGTTATATAGATCCGTTAAACATTCGAGAACGAATATTTCTAAGGGGGAAATGATGTTACATCTCGCATTTTCGTACGTAAAGGTTTCGTCTTCAGTTAATCGACGTAGACTCGGGGATGAGATTATCCTAAGGTTAACATATTTATGCTATTTATAACAAGCGATAAGTAAGTGCCATGAAGGATAAAATGTACACGAATTAAAGAAACTGAGTTTCATTGAAGGTTGTCAATGTGGGTTAAAATACGGTCCGAGCTATAATACCCGCTATTTATGGATTAGTACCATACAAGATACCATATGACCGTAATAGTACGATGTATAAAGTGTATTAAAAATAAGTAGAATTTTAAGTAATTTGAGATAATTCTTAATTATGTGGGTAATTGGTTAATTATCGGGTAGCGGGATATTACCTAATTAATTAATTGGTTATAGGATAAGATTAAGACCCCTCCCCCACCCCACGTGGAAGAAAGACACTAACCAAGAAAATGACTATTGGTCATTTATGATTAGGTAACAACCTAACATATTAATTTCAAGACACTTCATTTCTAGGATTTTGAATACAAACAACATTTCATTCCCAACCACTAAAATCAGATTCCTACAATTCCTTACACAATACTACAATCAAGAACGTGAGCTTTAGCACATTAGCAATACAAATTCTTACAAATTTCTACAATTCCTACAATGTCCTACAAAGACACTACAATGTGATTTCTTCAACCAACGAGATTTCTTAGCGTAGTAGCAACGTAAAATTTTACGGTTCTAAAGGAGTTCGGTGCAACCTTTTCCAAGAATATCATACGGATTTTTCCCTACTCCAGGTATGTGAAGGCTATCCCTTCTTTCTTTTTGGCATAATCCAAATAATACAAATGAAACGAGCAAAATACGCAACTTTCATAAATGACTCTATTCATAGAAATACTAGGGGTGTCTATATTCTTGATTCCCCATGTGAATTATTATTATATCTTCTTTTCATGGGTCTCAGAAAAATACGTATTTGATAAAGTTTATCCGAAAGGCATATTGATTTTATGGCATTACGAGAAATCTTATTAACGTATTTTTTATGCATTTTATGCATTTATACATGTACATTGACCCATGACCAGATGGCGTTATATACGCGTATATTATATATATATGGGATATGGAAAAAGATTACGGCGTTATATACGCACCACCACCTGATCAGTTGGTATGTGTTGATGATTTTGCCCACAGTGGCCGAGATGATATGATGGGATGTCCTCAGAGGCTTGATGATGTTATGTACACCTATAACCAAGCATGACATGACATTTACATGCACGTGCATGATATTATAACTGTTTCAGGATTTGCAAAGTTATTTAGACTTACAGGCGGATTTCCTTATTCCATGTTTCATCTATGTCTCTTATGTATTGATTTTCATGCCTTACATACTTAGTACATTATTCGTACTGACATCCTATTTCCCGAGGCCTGCGTTTTATGCCTGCAGGTGCAGGTAGGCAAGCTGACGGTCCCTCTTCTTAGGATTCTTGATCAGCGAGAGTTGGCATGCTCCACTTGATACGGAGCTGCTTTTGATTTTGTTACAATATGTTTGTATACATATATGGGTATGACGTGGCCCAGTCTCGTCCTTGTACGGTTGTATTTTCTATTAGAGGTCTGTAGACAGTTATGTATAGTTGGATAGTATGTGGCCTTGTCGGCTTCTAGTTTTGGGTATATAGTTGTCTATAGCAGCCTTGCCGGCTCGCCCACTGTATTCCGCATGTATATGTACATATGTCTTTTGGGTAGGTTTCCCTCACGTACGTTATTCATGATTATATCTTAAACGCATGCTTAAGGATATTCGACATGTAGAATTCGGGTACCCGTATTCAACTACGAAAGAAATAACATGTAACAATAACGTCAAATAAGGATAATCAACTACGGAAGAGATAACATATGACAATAACTTCAATTAAGAATAATTCAACAATGAAAGATGTAGCACGACGATAAAGAGGCAATAATTACAATTAAAGCAAGCATGAGTATATTTGGCAATAAAATATAGAACATGAACCAACAACTTCAAATAAGGCATATAAGAGTGAATTTAACAATGGAGGACATAACATGATAGAGCAACTTCAATTTGGTGTGCATAAGAACTCTAAGAGTCTAAACCTGTCAAATTTCCATGTATAAAGCCGTGTACACGTCTTTCACCTGGTTCAAATAGTGCAAACAAATCAATCCCTATGGGGTAGTTTTGCTACACAAAGTTAGGCAACATACTTACCTCAAAAAGCCCTCAATCAATACTCTAAAATCACTTTTCCTTTGCAATTCACCTCCTCTCTACTCAAATCTAACCAAAATCGACTTAATAACCTCAAATAATGTAGGAGAAATCAATTCCAACAAATAAAGCTATGATCTTTGTACAATTTCTCAAAAGTCAACAAAAGTCAACCCCAGGAACGCCCGGTCAAAACCTGAGTCCAATGGTAGATTCCGAGTACCCATAAAAGCACGAGTCTATGCATTTATTTTGTTTTAAAATCCGAGTCCAAATCGACTCTCAAAACTCAAATTCTCATTTTTCAAAACATAGATAAAGTTTCTCAAAATCTCACTTTGATTTTCATAAAATTGATGATAAATCTCATATATAATTATGTAAAATAGTTGGAAATTGATCAAAATCACTTACACAATGATTATAGATGAAACTCCGTCTTTAAAGTCGCCTTCTACCAAGAGTAGGGTCAAAGAATAAAAATAAGACTTAAAATCCCGTCCCTCAGCTCCTATGTCCAGTCGCAAATGCAACCTGGGGTTCGCAAATGCAACCTGGGGTTCGCAAATGCGAACCCCGAAAATGTGAGGAAATGATCGCAAAAGCGAAGACCCTCACACCCCTGTTGTCGTCGCAAATGCGATGAATAGTTTGCAAATGCAAACTGTGGACATATCGCAAAAATGATCAAATAGATCGCAAATGCGACCACTGCCTAGCCCAGATCCCCATCGCAAAAGCGAACAAAATGTTCGCAAATGCGAACCTAGCAGACCCCAGCCAAATCTCGCAAATGCGAGACCTGAAGCACCTGTGCAAAACAAGCAGAATTTAAACTCTATCAAACACTCTGAAACGCATCCGAAACTCACCCGAGACCTCTGGGGTCCAAACCAAACATCAGCACAAGTCTAAAAGCTTAACACGAACTCGCTCGCTCGATCAAATCATCAAAATAACATCCGAAACCATGAAACGAACCTCCAAAACACTTGAAATCAACATGAAACTCAAAAACTTGTAAAAACACAACTGTGTGTCTGATTCCTATCAAATGAACTCGGAATGACGCCAAACATTGCAAACAAGTTCCAAATAACAATATGGACATATTCCATGTCCCGAAATAGAAATCCAAACACGATAGCTATGAATTCAAATTACGGTTAAACTTCTAAACCTCAAGTTGTCAATTTTTGGCACAACAACACAAATCAACCTACGGGCCTCCGAATTCGATTTTGGGCATACGCTCAAGTCCAAATTTACTATACAAACATATCGGAGTCATCAAAACACCGTTCTGGGGTCGTTTCCACAAAAGTCAAACCTCGGTCAACATTTTCAACTTAAGCTTCTAAAGTAAGAATCACTAATCAAAATACACCCCGAAACATCCAAAAATCATATCCGACCATGCACGAAAGTCATGTTACACAATATGAAGCCACTCAAGACCCCAAACCACTGAACGGATCGCTAAAGCTCAAAACGACCGGTCGGGTCGTTACATTCTCCCCCTCTTAAACAAATGTCCATCCTCGAACGTGCCAAGAGTTTTTCCCAAGCCATCAAATCACGGTATAAACTCACCATACACATACCCACGGGTGATTCTACATCACCCCAATCCACATAAGCCCGACAACACCATCTCAATCGAAGATTATTCCTTCCACTCGTGCCAATAATCTTGGAGCTAAATTTTTACGCCCATCAAAGACCGGTTCTCACATAACACACTGTATAATCCTTAAATAGCCGTAACAACTCATGCATAAATCTACAAGACGCAACCACAAAACATAACACATCACCTATATGCCCATAGCATCAACTCTAAGCGTAATAGCTACCAAACACCAAGCCCGGTACCGGCATACAGACTCATATTGACTAGAACCTTATTCCAGACCTTCACAACACTGACAATGAAGCAAGAAATATATGGAACTCATAAATACTCACCCGATCACAAGCCACATCAAACACCACCCGAGTACACACATCGCAATCCAAAAGCAACATTTATAACTCGAACATGATTGAATATGAGAAGAGGAACACATGAAATAACTATCAAACAAGCCCAACAGGCACGACTCCACACTGATAACGTACTGGAATCCAATCCGCAAGGAAGAAGCAAGACACCCGCAACAATCGCAAAGAATCTTACCCTAATATAACCTCATCGCGGCACATGGCCCGGTACAAGCACACTTATCGATAAAGAACACGAGGCCCCCATCCTCCACTCAGAATCACGAGTGAGATAAACATCTCAACAAATAAAACACTTTATTAACTCAATGCTGTAGAACCAAAACAACAACACGAAGCAAACTTCATACCTGTAGAATACCCAAATCATATGTCGTGGCCAAACCACCAAGAAATCACGTCAAAACCTATTGTATTAACTAACATGAAGTCCACCCAGTGCGAGCTCAACTTAAGCTATACATTGCCCGAGAAGAGTCCCTTCATGGCCGGCCTTTTCAGAATGGAGCCGAAGGCGAGGGTTTCCAGCAGGCCCCCTTCTCTGGCTTTTCCTTTAAGTGACAAGGGGGGTAAGGTAAGGAGGGAAAGCTCCGGAGATTCTATGGGAAATTGAAAACGTCGAAGTAAGCTGTGGCTTATAAATAGGAAGATGAGGAGATAAGGGGCGAAGGATATTCATGATATTCGGAAAGATTTATGTTCATTCGCTTTGCTCGCAGAGCGGTATACCAAAATGAGTTGATCGACCGGTTACCCCCCGTAATTGACCCTTAAGCTCGGGGGAATCGGAAACTATTGTATCTTTTCTAAAACGGCACTCTCCCTTGATTTCCACAATAATGTTTGCTTATGAAACCTTTTTTCACGTGGTTCTGGTCTCTTTTCGAGCGACGTAATTCCCCATTCATCCTAAATAGTATTTTAGTAAAGAAGAGAGGCATTCGCCGCGAGCAATCTACGTTTGTGATCTCGTATATTTCGCTTCTTTCCGCTGTAGGATTGAGTGAGGTGACGAGAGCTGAAGCCAAGGTTCCTTGCTATGCTCTATAGATGTTCGTATGATTCTTGTGGATTTTGGGTGTGTTTGAATTCAGCCTCTCGTTAGGTCTTCACTGACCAATTCAAGGTGAAAAATGGGGTTGCTCCCTCGGCAAACTGGGATAAAGTTGAGCCAAAAGATCTCGATTACCGTTCTATAAAAATTCAAGACAAGAAGAAAGCAAGAAAAGGATAGCGATCACTTTGGGAACGTCACGGGGGAGGCACGCATTCGTCGATCGCGATAAGTCCTCTGTCCTACTACAGGTGCTGCGACAACCTTTACCAAGTCCGAACGATTGTCGACCACCAGATCCGCTGGTCTGCAATATTCACCCCGGCCCACAAGCACAAATCCTCGGCGCGGAATATAATCCTAAAGTACTCCAAAGACTCAAATATAGTCAATCAAGAAGGTGGTAAGACCCTTGCAGAGTTCCCCAACAGCATAGAGCTTGGGAAGCTCGGATCCGGTCAAGATCCGAACAACAATGAGCACTCAACTACTGCTCTTTCTTACCAGTCAATCAAGTAGTACAAGAACTGTATCTTACCTTATAGCCCGGCGCGGCGGGTCACCTTTTAAATTAAGTAGGTCTCATGACCCTCAATAGCAACTAAACCAGTACGATAGACACGATCTATCACAATATAATCCCCCAACTGGCGTGAACACATGAACAAAGTACAATATTCACAAAACACAAACATATTTGAAGAACGGTAGGATAAATCTTATAAATAAATGGGACCGGATCGACATAACACAAATGCATCTCTATAATTAACCAAAACCATATTTGTAATGACATCATCTGGTGCATTAGCCTTCGTCCAATTAGGGAAAGCATAATAATGGGCCTAGGCCCCCCCCTCTAAGATGACTTCTACCCACCTGACCTCCTCCCCTAGCTAGTGGTGTAGGTATAGAAGCAACTGGAGCGGAACTCATAGCCTGAATACCTCTACCGTGACAGATCCTCCGGAGTCTGGGATAATATCTCACCATGTAGCTAGTATCCCCCACACTCAAAGAAACCTCTCCCCTGACATGGCTGTGGAAGTTGTCTGGTACTAATATTCTGGGACCCATGGATATCTGAAGCACCACGTGAAGCCTGCAGTGCAAACTGAACTACTGACCCACAAAGCCTCTACGATGATGCACCCTACATCAAAAATAGAGATCAGTATATCCTCCTGGTCCACGATGCCTCTTAGCCTCCCTGTCCTCTCTCTCTCTCTCTCTCGGCTCCGCTTACCCTCTAATCTGCGAGCGATCTCTACCACCTGCTGGAACGGAACATCCATATCCAACTCCCGAGCCATGCTGAATCGGATATCATAACTTAGCCCCTCGATAAACTTGCGGACTTGCTCTCTAACTGTAGAAACCAAAGTAGGTGCATAATGGGAAAACTCATTGAATCTAATGGCTTACTATGATACTGTCATAGTGTCCTGGCGCAACTGCTCGAACTCTGTGTGCCACGTATCACGGAGGGTCTGGGGAACAAACTCCCTCAAAAATATCTCTGAAAACTAAGCCCAAGTGACTTGCGCATCATTCGCTGGCCTACCCTCCTCATAAGCCTGCCACTACTGATATGCTTCTCCGGACAACTAAAACATAGTAAAAGCAACTTTGCTCGTCTCCACAATGCCCATGGTGCATAGAATACAGTGGTAATTCTCTAGAAAACGATGTGCATCCTCAGTAGCTAGGCCACTATAAGTAGGAGAATGATACTTCTTGAACCTCTCGAGCCTCTTCTCCTCCTCTTCTGATGCCCCTGGCCTGACTTCGGGCTGAAACGGAGTAACAAGCTGTGCTGGCATGCCACTCGAAACCTGACCAATATGGACTCGCTGCTTTGCAGTACGGGCGGCGGGAGTCTGAGCTCCTCCCCGGGTTTGTGATATAGCTGGTGCAACCAGAATCAATCCTATCTGAGCCAATGTACCAAACATGCTCAGGAACTGCATTAAAGTCTCCTGAAGTCCCGGGGTAGCAACAGGTGCCTCCGGTGCCTGTCCCCCAATCAGAGCTACTGGTGGCTCCTCAACTACTGCTCTGGTAGGTGCTCTATCTGTAGCATGTGCTCCTCTTCATCCTCTGCCTTTGCCTCTTCCATGGCCCCTAGCAACATCGGCTCTGGCAGGCAGCGTCATCAGTAACTACGGCTCGTTTCCTTACTATTTGTGAGAGAATAGAATGATAAAGGCTCAAACTCTAAAATAAATAAACTCGCACGATAGGAATGAAAGAAGTGAAGTTTCCTAATAGTTCTGTAGCCTCTCAAATATAAGTACATATGTCTTTGTACTGATCCGCAAGACTCTACTAAACATGCTTATGACTCGTAGCACCTATGAACCTAGAGCTCTGATAGCAACTTGTCTAGACATAAAATTTCTCCTTACGAGTAGTGATGGCACCTAGTCTCTAAGACTAGGTAAGCCTAACACTTACTTAATTAATAATAGATTTTAACCAATCAACTATTAAACATGAACCAGAAATTTCTATACAAAGCCAACAATCCAAAGTAGATATACAATATCTTAAAACTGGTAGTACAAGTCATAAGCCTTTCTAAGAATTACTAAGAATATCAAATATATCATTGTCTAGAATGGAAGTAAAAAGTAACAATATAGAACTCCAGAAGGTGACTTTGAGGCCTGCGAATGCAATGGCAGGTATAACTTGAAGTCTCCGCCGCAACTCGCAATCAGCTAACTAATGACCAGCATGCTCCGAAGTACCTGAATCTGCACAAAATATGCAGCAAGCGTAGCATTAGTACACTACAATGGTACTCAGTAAGTATCAAGACTAACCTCGGTGGAGTAGTGACGAGGACCAATCAAGAAATCTACTAGACTTAATAACCTGTACAAGTATGAATATAAAACTAATAGGGAACAATATCAATATAAAGCTAAACATGGTAAGAATAACAATACAATACTTGCAATTGAAAACTAGAAGCTACAATTAGAAACAAGGAGCAACCAGGTAACCACGCCGTAATGTCTTACACAAGTAACAATCCAATAATCCAACAATCAACCGCTCTTACACAAGGTTCATATAAGAATTACCCCGAGGTACCAAACCTCATAATCATAAATCACGGGTCCCAAATCACGAATCCTAATTACATGGAATCTTGTGCCCACATTACTGATCACAACCACACAAACAACTCACAAATTGCATGGATGACTCACATGCCAATACCATTAATACCTCATATAAGCACGAACCAATCAAGTGCTAACAGTAACAATACCTCATATCCTCAAAGACAACTCACGTGTCAATAGAGACAATATCTTATTTACACACGGAAAACTCATGTGCCAGTAGTACAACTCACGCACAGAAGGCAAGTATACAAGAATACATGTAAAGGATCAACAACATCAAGGTTCATTTTCTTGGATTGATATAAGTGACAGATTACGGTGTATGCTTGTGCAAGTGTACTATCACAGCTCGAGTCAACAAGTAAGATCAGAGAAAATGAATGGCACATTGGAAACAACACAATAAAACATGTAATATGCATGACTCACACAAGATAGGCACACCACCACACAAATATCATCAATGACAATGGCCTAGGCCATCACAAATCATCCCTGACATACCACCCTTGTCTCACCGCATGCACAACAATAAGGTAAATACCCACCTTGTCTCACCACACATGCATAATAATTTTTCCACCATGTCTTGCCACATGTGCAAACCCAACATATATCCCGCCTTGTCACGCCACACGAAAAAAATATCAATAGTAATAATAGTACGGATAATTCACGTGCAAACACCCCGACAATTCTCTCAACAATCCCATATGAACCAAAAACATAACAACACAATATAACAACCTGCCCCACATGTGTCCATATACCACAGTGTGTCCATAACAACACTTCCAATACCACAACACATATCCTATGGCTAAACAACACCGAGTGTAACAATAACAACAATAACATGAGGCACGACAAGAAAATCAACACAAGAATGACAACAATACAATGAAACGGAAGAATAAGCTCAACAATGAAATACATAACAAGTAATAATGACTTCAAGTAAGAGTAGTTTAACAATAAGAGAGATAACATGTAACATCGACTTCAATTAAGGATAATCAACTACGGAAGAGATAACATGTAACAATAACGTCAAATAAGTATAATCAACTATGGAAGAGATAACATATAACACTTGAATTAAGAATAATTCAACTATGAAAGAGGTAACACGACGATAAAGGGGAAACAATTACAATTAAAGCATGTATGAGTATATTTGGCAATAAAAGATAGAACATGAACCAACAACTTCAAATAAGCCATATAAGAGTGAATTTAACAATGGAGGACATAACATGATAGAGAAACTTCAATTTGGTGTGCATAAGAACCCTTAGAGCCTAAACCGGTCAAATTTTCACATATAACTTCGCGTACACACTCGTCACCTCGAGTACGCGTCTTTCACCTAGTTTAAATAGGGCAAACAAACCAATACATACGGGGAAGGTCCCCCACACAAAGTTAGACAAGATACTTACTTCGAAAACCCTAAATCAATACTCTAAAATAGCTTTTCCTTTATAATTCACCTCCGCTCGGCTCAAATCTAACCAAAATCGACTTAATAACATCAAATAACGCAAGAGAAATCAATTCCAATAAATAAAGCCATGATCTTTGCACAATTTCTCAAAAGTCATTCCTGAGCTCGCCTGGTCAAAACACGGGTCCAAGGGTATCATCAATAGGGCTTTCCATTCAAGACATTAATTCACATATGAGCAATTTGGGAAATCTCAGGCACATAGGGGTCTTTCATACAATTTGGCAAAACAACCTTTATTTCAATATTGATATGAAGCCTTAACATTCCTAACATATATTCCACATTTTGAACATATTCTCAAATGGCAAGATGACATGATGAAGAATTTAGCATAAACATTGAACAAACATCCTTCAACACAACCACATCAGGAAAAGGCAATTCAATAATGATCAAGGACTTACTCCAATTACATGAACACCATGGGATTCGATTCTAAGAAGAAGGGGGTTTAGCCAACGTACCTCAATTGAGCCTCTTAAAACTCTAAGATGTTCCGGACTATTAGCAACTTCAATCTATTTTACGAATATAACAAAATTGAAGCAAATTTAGGAAGATGAACATGGTTTTAGCTCATTTGAGCATACTATCAAACACTAGGTGTGGATCAATATTTTAAAGCTCTTTTGTGGAAGATTCCATCATTTCCCAACACACTCTCTACCATTATTAGCTCACAATCTTCCTGCATACTACAACGATACATGCATGCAAGGTAAGCACTCTCATCCCCATGAATTACCTTTCTAATGGCCCATTATAGTTATATTTTAAAATTAAGAGTTTGGGTGATAAAATCTTACCTCTTAGGAAGAAGACCTAGGTGCCTCTCTTGATAATCTTCAAGATTTAAGTGAGAATTGAAGAACAATTTGACGAAGATCACTCGTCCCTCTAGGACCCTCTCTCTCACTCTAAAAATATCAGAAAATATGCTCAAAATGGTCCATGGGGTGTGTTTTAACGAAATAGGGTCGGGTTTAAAAACTCCAAAAATAAAGCTCCGGAACGGGTTCTGTGGTCGCATATGCGACCGCATAATTACCGCAAAAATGGGGAGCCGGAACTGGAAAAAAATTGATCTAGTCTGCGGTAACTATGCAGCCCACAGACCTGTTCTGCGGTCGTATAATGCACTGCAGAATGGTTCTGCGGTCGCATAGTGCACCGCAGAACCTCCCTCCGAAAATAATCCCAAGGCGGGTTATGAGACAAGAATACGGCCCGCGAAACGGTTATACGGTCGCATAATGGCTTCAAAATTGACATAAAAAATGCCCAGAAACCTGCCCCATTCTGCGACCAGTTTGCGGTCTGCAGAGTGGTTCTGCTGCCGCAGAATGGCCACAGAAATGTATACTTCTACCTAACATTTTTCTTCAACTCCCAGAGTACAGAATGGTCGCGAAGAATTTCTACTATTATTAACCTCTACGCCTACTTTGGCATCACAGAACTCGGATTTTTAGGAAAAGTTTTATGAGGCCTTAACACTATAGGCATGACATCTAACATAATAATATGTATTCAACAACATTCAGCTGAACTCCTAAGCTACAAGGATCAACATTACTCAAATCACATCAGGGAAAACCTTCTAGACACTATCCTTAAACATCAAATGACCATGAGATATAAAAAATGCTTATTTATAGCTAGCCAAGGTAAAATAGGTATATGATTGCTAGTCAACATTTCTAGTCAGACAAATAGGATCACTGTTGAAATTATGCCTATAAAGTTTGTCATATACTTCCCTTTTGTTCAAGTTATCATGGTAAATAAATATAGACCATACTAATTAAGCTGAACAGAACAATATAGCATAATTAATATGACTGTTGGCTGTGACTATTTAATCAAACAGAGCAACATGATAACAAAAGCAAGACCATCAGTGAGAGTAATTCAATGAGCTAAACAAAATCAACATGATACTTTAAACAAGAGGGTCATTCAAATAGAACAACATAATGATGTAAGCATGGGGATCTTTCAATTAATTGAGTAGGACAACATGGAGGTTTATGAACATTATTCAATCAGCTTAATCAACATGATAATATAAGCATGGAGAGCAATTAGTATTACTCAATCAATAGGGCAATAGTATAGGCCAAACATAGCTGCCAACACAGAGATCAACATAAGAAGCTAACAGGATGAGAATCACAATGATAATATCAGTATGAGAAACAGAATCCTACGATCACCATAAAATGTTGACTTAAACAACAACATAGGAGAAAAGCATAACTATTACCAGGGAGTGTTAGTTAATTAAATTATGAGTAATATAGGCAACAAAAGACAACTGAAGGTCACATGACTATCATGAAGAAGAATAAGCAGACTATCAACAAAGAACATTAGATAAATGAAACAACACAATAATGTATGAAGTGAATAAATAATTAAAGAGGGGGTCAGTGGTCTACTAAGCTTCTTCGGAGCAGCAGACCAAGTAGTAGTAGCTTCTGGACGTTAAGGGACCAAACTCACAATCAATTTGCAATAGCCGAACTCGAGCAAAAATGAATGAAAGAAAGAAAATTAGAGAAGAACTTTCAGAGTATTTAAGCAAGGAGCATTTACTAGATTTCTTAGGTTGTTCGTGTTTGGTGAGAGTAATAAAGCCCCTATTTACGGTTGCAATTGGAGCCTTAGGGTTCCATTTGAATTTGAAACACTTAGTAGAATGTGACGATGAATGCTGATGAGAGAGGGGGGAAAAGATGAGGAAAACATAGAGAAAAATCAGAAAGAGAGTTTACCTATTCGAAATGATGAACGAATCGGCCGTTAAAGCCAAGCGGACCATCGGTTAAAGGCAACGTCCAGAGGTCACTGCGTTTGACCTCTGGACCATCGACTATCATGATGTGGTCGAGCTTCTCATGAATACACAACCACATGTATCGATTTGAACCGGCAGAAGATGAAATAATTAAATTCTTGCACTTTCGTATTTTGGCCTAAGGTTTTTAGGCTTGAGATTCAAAATCGGGTGATGGAAAAGGTAGGTTCGACGAGATTCACAATTGACAGAGAAAGAATGATGAAGCTTTGGATTTCTTGAGTGACCTTGCACAATTTAGTGTAAGGTGTGAGAGATGATAGGGTCTGAGGAGAAGAGAGCAAAGAGAGAGGAAGGGGAAATAAGGGCGGCCGGTCTTTTGGTGGAATGATTAGGGTTAGATGGGGATTGTCTAGTTAAAACAAGAGATGGCATGGGAGCCGTTGGATCATTTTAATTAATGGCTCTAGATTTTTGGAGATAAAGGATAGAAAAATATTTAATGGGGGTAAATTAGGGGTTGTTGGATCATTTGGATCCAACAGTGGGGATAATACACTGAAAGGTCAAATAAAATCAAAAGGAAAATGGGATTAAATTTGGACCGTTAATAAATTTGATCAACAGTCTGGATTTATTGTGTTTGTTGTGTGAGTGTTAGAGGAGGTGACGTGGCATATTGTGATTGGTTGAGGGTGAGTGGCATCTATTTCCAAGTAGGATGAGTGATGGGGTTGGCCGGACTGGGTCAGGAGTGTTCGGCCAATGCTTTTGGGCCAATTGTTTGGGTATTAGGCTGGATTGGGTATTCGAACTCTGGAGCATTATTTGGGATGTCGGGGAAGGGATGTTTGGACTGACTTTGAATGTTTTTCAGGCTGTGTACCATTCTGAAGTTGTCAAAGTATTAGACTTTGAATTTGAATCTCCACGTGATGGGAGTATTCGACTTTGAATTTGAATTTCTTCGTGATGGGAATATTTGACTTTGAATTTGAATCTCTGCGTGATGGGAGTATTTGTCTTTGACTTTTAATCTCCATGCGATGGGAGTATTTGACTTTGAATTTGAACAAAACAAGAATTTAAAAATGCATATAATGTAAGGCCCCGTGAAAGTTTTCCTAAAAATTGGGGTTCTGTGATGCCGGGGCAGGCGTAGAGGTTAATAATAGTAAAAATTCTTTACGGCTCGCAAGCTCGCTGCGGTTCGGACTTTTTGGATTGAACAGTGTGCTGGGGAGTTGAAGAAAATGTTGGGCAGAAGTAGGCATTACTACGGCGTATTCTGCAACCGCAGAACCACTCTGCGGACCGCAGAATGGTCACACAGTAAGTCAGTTTTCTGGGTCATTTTGATGTCAATTTCGCGGCCATTATGCGACCGCATAACCACTTCGCAGGCCGCACTCTTGTCATATATCCCGCTTTGAGATTTTTCGGAGGGAGATTCTGCGGTGCACTATGCGACCGCAGAACCGTTCTGCGGTACATTATGCGACCGTAGAACAGATTTGCGGGCCGCATAGTGACCGCAGACCCAGACAAATTTTAGCCAGACAGACTAATTATGCGGCAGATATGCGGACCGCATTGTTCCGGAGCTTTATTTTTGGGTTTTTAAAACCCGACCCTACTTTATTAAATACAAGCTTTGAGCCATTTTTGAGCTAAAATCTAACATTTTAGAGTGAGAGAGAGTGCCCTATAGTGAGAAGGTGTTCCTCAATAATTGTTTTTCAATTCTTGCTCAAATTCTGGAAGATTAAGAAAGGAAACTCACTAGGTCTTCATTCTAAAGATAAGATTCTACACCCTAACCCTCAATTTCGAATTTTGTCTAGAAATGGGCAATTAGCAAGATAATTTTTGAGCATGAGAGTTATTTATTTTACATGCATGTGTTATCAAAGGGTGTAGGAAGATTGTTGAGCTAAAAATGGTAAAGATTGGGTTGTGGGATGATGGAATCCTCCATAAAAGGACCTTAAAGCCTTAATGCACACCTAGTGTTTGATAAAATGGCCAAATGAGTTAGAACCATGAGTATCTTCCTAATTTTGGTTCAATCTATATATATATATATATATATATATATATATATATATATATATATATGGTTGGAGAAGGTGACTTGGCACCTCTAATAGGCCAAATAACGTATTTATCTTTTTCTCCATTTTCCAACATTTCCCCACTAAATCTTTTCATTTGTAATCCTAATTAATATTAACAGTCAAAAAGCCATGTCTCTTTGGATACATCCGATAAAAAAGAATCCCAAAAGTCGTCACTATTAAATAAAAGAATCATTTCTTCCCTAACCGCTCATATGCCGCCTCCTTTGGTGATCATCTTCTCATCTTTCTTGTGTTTTTCTTTTTTTCTCTTACTAGCTTTAGCACTATTTTTTTCATATTTGATTTAGTATTTTTACTACATTCGCTCATCTATTTATCATATATTGCGTTCATCTATTGCTACCCTTTTGTTCAATGTTGCTATGATCGTTGGTGCATTTTATTCTTCGTTTTTCCTAATTTGGTAGACACAGATATGGATGTCATGGCAGTTTGTTTTCCTTCTTTTATTTACCCATCAAAAAATTATATAAAGAGATATAATCAATCTTTAACAAGTTGAGTAAAGAAGGCATGAAAAAATTCCTAGAGCTTCTTATAGTTGCGACCTTCCCTTTCTGAGATTTACATCTAAATTTTTTATTTGACTTTCAGGAGAATTTGTATCTTATCTGAATTTTGGCTGGACTTTTATAAAAGTTTGTTAATTCTGGAGGTTATAAATAGGAAAATCATGAGATAAAAAATATGGAAAAAACGGCAATTTAGTGGGTAAGTATGTCAGAAAGGGATATGTAACTGGCGGTCTGAAGGTGTAAAATTAGTGAAAAGATCGAAGTACGAGATGGATATAAACTACAATTTGTTTGAGCCTCTGTGGAGGAGGTTGTTAAAATGAGGCAGATCTGTAGTTCGAATGAATTGGAGAAGCAAAGTGCTGTCTATTTTAAAGTCAATCTTGGATCAGTGTATTGATAAATTAGTTAGGATTTTCGTGGAGATCACGACTTTCGTGGAGCCTTTAGTGACCTCTCTGATCGTTAACCATCATTGGTAAAATAATTTCAACTTGCCTACAACCTTTTCTGGATGTAGTTCAAGGAAGAGGTTTGGAATTTTGGCAGTTTCAAACACCTATAAGCAGTGTCAATGCTAAAGGAGAAGAAGTTAGGTTGTCTAAGAAAGTCTCAGTCATTTGTAGTCACAGAAATGGATTTCATTTGGTCCTGTCTTTCACATTTTTCTTTTTTGTAAATTTTCTATTCCTTTCTTTCAGATTTTGGCGTGACCTCCGTGTTTGGTTTTCGTTAACACATATGACATTACATTTTAACTTCTTTTATTCTTAGAAGATTCCGAAATTTATCTTCATATTAGAATGATGCAACATGTGTGACACAAAGCACTCTTGAAGCCTGTAATTGACTCGTAATTATAGTAAATAAGTACTTATATGGAGGAAAAACTATCAACTTTAATATAAACCTTATGCCAAAAAAGAAGATAATTTAAAGGTGAAGAAGTACGCGTATTTCTCTTAGGGGTAAGGAAATGAAATTTTCTTGAAACTTCTTTTAAAAAGATCAAAGAGTTAATTGATTCAGAAAATATGTATATTTGGAATCTGATTCATTTATAGAACTATATATATATTCCGTCCGTATGCACACATATAATATATATGAAAAATTTATCCTCTTTAACTCAATTAATTTTGTAAAAAAAAATTATATTAAATATATTACTCCTATCTCTTATGACCGCGCGAAGCGCTGATATACTAACTAGTTTGTTATATTTCTAAAATAGATTGAAGTTGCTAAGAATTTCGGAACATTTTAGAGTTTAAGGAAGCTCAATTGAGGTATGTTGGCTAAACTCGTCTTTAAGAATTGGAACCCCAATATCCTTGTAAGTTCCAAGATATTTATTACAGGTTGAGTATTCCGAATAAGTTTTGTAACAAAGATATATGTTTAATTTGTGTTTCAAATGCTCTCATGATATTGTATTATAAATTGAGGATGTGTTCCAAACTATGGATTGTGCATCTACGTGTTATGATTCTAAGCCGTGATTTATGTGAAAAACTATTATGCTAAACTGTGTAGAGAATGTGATTGGGGTTACACCTCCACCCGCATATATTGGGGTGAGGCGGCAAGGCCGCTTTGTATATGATTTTGGTATTGTTGTTGCACCACACACACACACACACACACACACACACACACACACACACACACACACACACACACACATATATATATATATATATATATATATATATATATATTGGGGTGAGGCGGAAAGGCCGCTTTGTGTAGATATTGGTATCGTTGATGCATTTTTACCCGCATATATATTGGGGTGAGGCAGCGAGACCGCTTTGTGTGAAAATGAGTATTGTGTTTACATCTCCACCCACATATATATTGGGGTGAGGCGGTAGGGCCGCTTTGTGTAAAAATGGGTGTTATGTTTACACTTCCACCCGCATATATATTAGGGTGAGGCGGCGGGGCTGCTTTGTGTGAAAATGGGTATTGTGATTCCACCTCCACCCACATATATTGGGGTGAGGCGGCGGGACCGCTTTCTATGGAAATGGTTACAAAGGATCTCATCTTGAATTCTATAAATATTAATGATAGCTCTTGATAAGCTTGCGTTGGTTTAAACGGTTAACTATGATATTCTATTGTCGCCCTGGTTCATCATATTTATATTGTATTTTTGAATTCTTTAATTGATATTTGGTTTTCATACTAATACTATTCGACATGTACTAACGCCCTTTTTACCGGGGGTGCTGCATCTTTAATGGATGCAGGTAGTTCCACAGCGGATGATATTGACCAGTGATAGTGGTGCTCGATCTTCCCAGCTGACTTGTTGAGCCCCATCTCATTCCGGGGTTGTGCATCTTTTGTTTCATATATGTTATCGTATTTTGAGGTATAGCCGGCACTATTATTGTACTTTTTAATATTTTAGAGTCTCCGTAGACATAGTGTGGGTTATGTATTGATGCTGGAAAAGACAAACTATGTTATGTTGTAGTTGTATTACTTGTTCTATTTAAGACGTTAAAAATGAGGGAGCTATTGGTAATGAATTGGTATTGTGTACATGAACACCTTTTTGTCTAATCAATGAAAATATGTATTATCTCCATTCATAGATGAGTTGGGTAGAAGAAAATCTAACAGGCTTGCTCGGTCGAGTTCACTCGGTTGAGCACCGGTCTCGCTCCCCGATTTTTGGGGCGTGACATATAAGCTGCACAAATAAAATGTCAAAACAATCAAAATAGGAAAATAAATGATCATGCCCAAGAGATACTCTTGACTGCAGAACTAATTCGCGGCCGTCAATCCGCAAAACGTGTGATGAAATTGAATGGTCCATCCTAGGATTGGCGAAGTTGGCAATGAGGTTTGCAACGATCTATCTGGACTCTCCGATTTGGCGGAGTGACGACACAATCTGTACGAGGTGGTCCGATTGGCATAGTTGATGATTTGATATGTACGAGCTGCTCTGATTGGCAGAGCGGACGATTTGATATGTACATGATGCTCCGATTTGCGAAGCGAATGATTTGATATGTACAAGGTGCTCCGATTGGAAGAGCGGTCAGTACGATATATACAAGGAGTTTTGGCTCATGGACACCTTCAAAGAATCCAAAGTTAGTCCTTAGGTATATGAGACTGAAACAAATTGAATAATTCAGAAGGATTGAGAGCTCATGAAGTTGTATAAGGTATGGCTTTGATTCCAGTGTTATCTGGCACCATTTAATTCTAGTCAATCCTGCGCTCAAGGAAAAATTCTTAGTAGGGGAGGGGCGTTGATTTGTGTTGATCACGAGCCTGTCCATTCCCTGAATCTGGTGGATTATGCCATGATTTTCGGTAGGCAGAAAAGTAGTGTTTTTCTTAAAAGTTGTTTTTGTTTTTTAAAAATCATTTATGTTTATGACAAACGTTGTCGTTCTGGATTATGACATGTTTTGATGCTTTCCTCAATGCGAGTATTATTTCTTGATGACTCTGCTTTACTGATAGTGCTTCCTGTATATGCCCTTAAAGATGTAACTTCCTTGCTGATGCGATCATTTACTAATCTAGACAATGCATTACAAAGGCTTTCCTAGGGCGATGACCGAAACTTTTCAGGTTGCCTACGTATCCAATGGAATCAGATCAGGTATAAGTAAATGAAAATATTGAAATGACCTAGCCTGACTCAGGCAGCCTATGTATCCAAACAAAATCAGGTCAAAACATAGTTCGATTACAATATATGCAAAATGATGAAAGAAATGATATGACCGAGTTTGACTCAGAAGGCCTATGTATCCAAAATAGAATCAGGCCAAAACGTAGTTCGATTGGAAGACTGAATCCGACATGGATTGCCTACCTATCCCTACCAAAGGAAATCAAATCATGCAGTCGTTCCGAATCCAAGAAAATGGTATTTGGATTTTCTATTAGAAAAGGGGACCAGACCCTACGTGGGTTGCCTACGTATCCCACCGTGGGAAGTCCGGTCGAGCGTAGTTCTGTTACACAAAAACCTAACTCTATTGTCTTCAAATATAGTATCTCTTGATTGCGTCTAAATTAATTAGCGCAAATTTCCCCTTAACTTCCTCTTGATGGGGGATTGATCACTATCCATTGTCGGTGATTGATCACTATCTTTCGCAAGATCCCCTTGATGTTTTTGTTAGCTGCTTCACCTGCTCCATTAATCCGTGGCATGTATGCTCTGGAATTACAATGGATTCTTTTGAACGTCTTGCAAATTTCCCTCATGAGATCGCTATTGAGATTGGCTGCATTATCAGTTATGATTGATTCTGAAATTCCGAATCGACAGATGTGATGACCCGATAGGTCATTTTGGGTTTTAGCCTTTAATTCCATGTTCGGAGACCTCTAGCTCCGTTTTATCATTCCTTGATTTGTGTACGCAGTCCGTGTCTTTTTTCGGAAATCTTTTATGTGAAAAATTAAAGAAAATGTGAATTTTAGCCTTGAAAATAATTTGAGTTGATTTCGGTCAACATTTTGTATAAACGGACCCGGATTAGTTTTTGACGGTCCCGATGGGTCCATATCATGATTTGGGACTTGGGCGCATACTCAAAATTCAATTTGGAAGTCCCTAACTTGATTTAGCGTGATTTGTTGAAAACTAGTAATTTGAGGGCTTAAAGAATTCCTAAATTTGACCGTGTGCTGACTTTGTTGCTACTGGGTTAGGATTTTGGTTCCGAAACTTTATATAGGTTCATTTCACTATTTATGACTTGTGTGTAAAATTTGGTGCAAAACGGAGTTGATTTGACGTGATTAGGACGTTCGGTTATAAATTTGAAAGTTCTTAAGTTTCTTTTAAAATTTCATGCATTTTGATGTGCGATTCATAGTTTTAGGTATTATTTTGGTGTTTTGATCGCATGAGAGAGTTCGTATGATGTTATTACACTTTCACGAACGCGACCAGCCAGTCGCGAACGCGTAGGGTTAAGGTGGCCTGGGAAGGGACATGACTGTTACTCTTTGTGAATGCCAGCCCTAGCTCGCAAACATGTAGGCCATTCTAGCTTCTGGACATCGCTAACATGTCAGGCCCTTCGTGAACACGAAGATGTCCGGATGCCCAGTGACTTAAATATCCCAAAGTTGGGATTTAACCCATTTTTCACCATTACCATGTTTGAGCTAGGCCTAGAGGCGATTTTGAAGAGAAATTTCATCCTAACTTCATAATTTTAACTCGTTTTCCCCCATTTCCATCAAAAACCATTGATTTCTAACCTTTAATCTATGTTTGTTCATGGTAGAAATTAGGGATTTAGGTAGAAATTGTGGATTTTGAGAAATTGAGATTTAGATCTCAAATTGAGGTCAGATTTCGAAACTAATCACATAATCGGGCTCGAGGGTGAATGGGTAATTGAGTTTTGGTCCAAATCTCGGGTTTTTACCAAGCGAGCCCGGGGTTGACTTTTGTTGAATTTTTCCAAAATAATTAAAGATTAAATCTTTTTCACTTGTGGGTAGTTTCTAAAGCTTATTTTGAATTGTTTGAACTATATTTGGTTAGATTCGATTGATTTGGAGGAAAGTTTTAGGGGAAAGTCACCGGTTGATCTTTGATTTGATTGTGGAGCGAGGTAAGTATCGTGGTTAACTTTGACTTGAGAGATTAGGACTTATTATTCATTTTGCTACATGTTTTATGTGTGGGAACAACGTATATGTGAGGTGACAAGTACTTATGCGTTGTTATTGGGTTAAAGCATGCGGGTGAAACTCGTTTCTTTGTATTTTATTGCTATGTTAATTATGATATCCATATTTAGGTAAGATTATTATTTCTTTGACTATTTATCTCGTAAATATTTCCCTTTTATAATTAGCAAATATTTCTGGAAGTTGAAGTTTGGTATCTTGACATCATATTTGATGTTAAATATATTCTCCACATTATTTATTACTCAAATTCATCTTATCATTGTTATATGGTGAGGAGGAATATAAAAGTACGAAGGGTGATGACGTACCATTGCATTTATATTATTAATATTACATGGTAAGGACGAGATTAAAAGCACGAAGGGTGATGCCGTGCCATTTATCTCAATTATTCATTATTACACAGTGAGAAAGAGAGTAAAAGCACGAAGGGTGATGCCGTGCCATTTATCTCATTTATTCATTATTGCATGGTGAGGAAGACAGTAAAAACACGAAGGGTGATGCTGTGCCATTCATCTCACTTATTCATTATTACATGGTAATGATGAGAGCGAAAGCACGAAGAGTGATGCTGTGCCATTTTCATATCATTGGCTTAACTGATTTACCGGTTAGTGATTTACTTGGTTACTTCGTGATTTAATTCTTGTCGTAGTTGTTATTTTTTTCCCCTTCTTGCATGTCCCCTCCCAGTTTGTACGTTACCATTCTCTATTATTACTGTGCGTTATATATACTTGTACAAGTTAATTAACGCAGGGGTCCTATCATAGCCTCGTCGCTACCTCATCGAGGATAGGCTCCACAGTTACGGAGTACATTGGGTCAGTTGTACTCATATTATACTTCTGCACTTTTTGTGCAGATACAGGTATTGACCCCCGTGCATGAGGTGCGTCATCTTGGACCTCTACTTACAGAGACTCGAGGTAGATCTGTCGGCATCCGCAGACCTTGAAGTCCCCTTCCTTTTCCCACTTTTACCGTTCATTTCTTTCGAAAGAGTTATATTTATTTCAGACTTTGTTTGTAGATTTCTAGTTGCTCGTGTATTTGTGACTCCAGATTTTTGGGAGTAGATATTTTTACGTGATTTATATTGGTACTGTATCAGATTGGGTTTCTATTTCTCGTTGTATGACATCATTGTGCTTTTAAATGTTAAAACTTGGCTATTTAATTATCTCACGTAGGCTTGCCTAGCAAGTGCTTGTTAGGCGCCATCACGACCGCGAGGTTGGAATTCCGGGTTGTGACAAGTTAGTATCAGAGCACTAGGTTACCTAGGTCTCACAAGTCATGAGCAACCTTAGTAGAGTCTGGAGGATTGGTACAGAGGCGTCTGTACTTATCTTCCAGAGGCTATGGAGTATTAGGAAAAATTTCACTTCTCTCCTTCTTTATCATGCGATTTTATTCTATCATTGATGATTGAACAGTTCTATTATTGTTTCTCGCAGATGGCGAGAACATGCACAACATCTATAGCCGGACAGGAGCCGCATCCCATATGGCAGCTACTACTAGGGGTAGAGGATGAGGTCGCTTTAGAGGGCGAGGCCAAGGTCGCGTTAAAGGCCTGAGATTGATGATGAAGAGGAGGTCCCAACTCAAAATGCACCCGCCGGACCAGCTCAGTTCTCGGAGGGATTCATAGCCACTCCAGTGCTTCAGAACGCTCTAGTCCGCTTGGTGGGCCTTATGGAGAGTGTGGCCCAGACCAGTGTATTTCCGATGGCACTGGCCGTCTCTTGGGCTGAGGAAGGAGCACAGACTCCCGCTACTCACACCCAGGAGCAGGTGGCTCCCCTATAACAAACTCCAGCAGCCCATCCAGTTAGGGTAGTTTAGCCAGTTGTTGTGGCACTGGCAGGGGATAGGCCCGTTATGTCTTCTAAGGCCTTGTTGAGGCTGGATAAGTTTACCAAGCTCTTTCCTGTTCATTTAGTGGTGCACCTTCTGAGGATCCACAAGATTACTTGGACAGTTGCCATGATGTGTTGAGCAACATGGGTATTATTGGGACCAATGAGGTCAACTTTGTAGTGTTCCAGATGACCGGTTGTGCAAAGGGATGGTGGAGAGATTATGTGTTGACTGGACCAGCTGGTTCACCTTCACTTACCTGGGATCAATTTTCACTGATATTTCTAGAGAAGTTCATTCCTTTCACCCTGAGAAAGGAGTACTGCAGGCAGTTTGAGTGCCTTCAACAAGGTAGCATGATTGTTACCCAGTATGTGACTCGATTTGTGGACCTAACTCGCCACGCCATTATATTTCTCCCTACTGAGAGGGAGAGAGTGAGGAGATTCATTGATGGGCTCACTTTCACTATCCGGCTACAGATGGCCAAGGAGATGAGATATGATATTTCTTTGCAGAGGACTATAGAGATTGCTAGACGGATCGAGATGGTTCATTGACGAACGCATAACACACACGTAAATTATGCTCGCTAATCAAATATAGTATAGTATAATATCGTATCCATATGGATTGGATTTAAATAGTATTCTCGTAGTTTCTAGCTTGATTGCTATCCAAGAGGATCAACAATTGATATTTATATGATGAATACTAAAATTAACTAAGAATCTAAGGCTATTGACTAATGACACTCGAAACTAGGACTAAGCATAGAAGGTTATCAGTGGGAGAAGATAGGGTTTGATAGGATAGGTGCAAGATAATTGTTGGGATCTAACTCTAGATAATTCACTTCTAATATTTAAGTGAGTCTCTCGAATTCACTCAATTATTAGTTCACATGTTCAGCAGAAACTCCTGTCTCGATTAAGTCTCAACCTCACAAGATGAACCAATTTAAGCACTATAAAGATATGCAAGAATGCGTAGTGGATTGGTCTTTAGGACAACCTCTCTCGATTAACCTCCTAACTAAGTTTAATCAATGATTCAACAAGCCTCTTCCGATTACTAAGAAGAATTAATGAACTCAATCAACAATATAATGCAAAGATATCCCAAGTTAAGCCTCTCTCGATTACATAAACAAGTAAATATAGATGCAATAATTAAATCATCCAAAAATGCTTCAATACATCAAAACTAGAGTTATAATCCACAAACAAATATCAATACACTAAATCTCATTTTTCCAAACGTAGACAAAGTTTCTCAAAATTTTACTTTTATTCTCATAACATTGTTGTTAAATCTCGTATATAATCATGTAAAATAGTTGAAAATTGATCAAAATCACTTATCCAATGATTCTAGATGAAAATCCCTCTTCAAAGTCGCCTCCTACAGAGCCTAGCGTTCAAAGTTATGAAAATGAGACTAAAATCCCGTCCCTTAGCTCTTATGTCCAATCGCATGTGTCGCAAATGCAACATACGATTTGCAAATACGAGGAAATGATCTCAAAAGCGAATGCCTTCACACACCTGCTTTTGTCACTAATGCGACGAATAGTTCAAAAATGCGAATTGTGGACATATCGCAAAAGCACTAAAATAGATCACAAATGCAACCACTACCTAGCCCAAAGCCCCATCGCAAAATCTAACAAAATATTCGCAAATGCGAACCTAGAAGACCCCAGCCAAATCTCACAAATGCGAGACCTGAAGCACCTGTCCAAAACCAGTAGAATTTGAACTCTATCAAACACTCTGAATCGCGTCGGAAACTCACCCGAACCCTGGAGGCTCCAAACCAAACATCAATACAAGTCTAAAAATACAACCGCGTGTACGATTCCTATCAAATCAATTCAAAATGACGCCAAACTTTGCAAACAAGTTCCAAATAACAAAATGCACCTATTCCAAGTCCTGAAACAAAAATCCAAACACGATAGCTATGAAGTCAACCTACAATCAAACTTCTAAACCTCATGTTGCCAATCTTCGTCAAAATAATACAAATCAACCTACGAGCCACTAAATTCGATTCCGGGCATATGCCCAAGTCCAAAATTACGACCCTATCGGAGTCATCAAAACACCGTTCCGGGGTCGTTTCTACAAAAGTCAAACGTCGGTCAATATTTTCAATTTAAGCTTCTAAAGTAAGAATAACTCATCCAAATACATCCTTAGACATCCGAAAATAATATCCGACCATGCACGCAAGTCATGTTACACAATATGAAGGCACTCAAGACCCCAAACCACTGAACATATTGCTAAAGCTCAAAATAACTGGTCGGGTCGTTACATATATGGACTCGTGAGGTTGTGGGTAGTCGAAATCTACCCTTGAACCCGGGTTTTGACCGGGCGAGCTCGGGGTTTACTTTTGTTGACTTTTTTGAGAAAGGTATAAAGATCATAGCTTTATCTATTGTAATTGATTTCTCTTGCATTTTTTGATGTTATTGAGCCGTGTGGAGGCAAATGTTAGGGGGGAAATATTTTCGAGTGTTGAGTTGGCGTAATGGAGGTAAGTATCATGCCTAACTTTGTGTGGGGGAACTACCCCTTAGGATTTGGATTTATTGTGCTCTTTGTGTACGTGAAAGTCGTGTAGCAAGGTGATGAGTGAGTATACGGGTTATATGTGTCATTTGACCGGTTTAGACTTAGTTGTAAAAGCCGCTATCACATTGAGGTGAAGTTGTTAATTGTTGAGGTATTTTTCTTTGTTTACTATTCCTCATTCATCTTGTTGTTAGTGAGATTATTGCATAAATTGTGATTGAGCCATTAGCTATTTGTTGTGAAAACATTGGTATTGTTGATCTTTTGTCAAGTTGTGACATATGGGCACTTGTGGTACGAGTTGTGATTATGTTGTGATATTGATATGCATTCGGTGGTACAAGGCTAGGTGTTGATAGGCATGCAGTGAGATAAGGTGGGCTTGATACGCGTGTTGCTAGTAGGGGAACTACTTGAAGCTGCATGGTAAGATATGGTGGGCTAAAACGCGTGTATCTATTTCGGGAAAAAAATAATTTTCAAAACTAAATGTAAGGCTCACATGGTGATATAAGGAAAGAATGTTATTGAAATTGTGAAATGTGAAAACAAGGCGGTACCTCGGTTGTGATTTCTTGTTGTGCACTTTATGTTAAAAAGGCTTGCGGGTTGAATAGTTCTTGTTGTTTCTTCATTGACTTACTTGAAATTACCCGTATTTGTTTCCTTGTTGTTTCATCACGTGTTTACTATTTGTTGTCTTTGCCGCTTAAACTTCTGTTGTTAGCTTACATTATTGAACTGTTTACATGTCATTTACTTCCTCGCCTTATATATTTAAACTATGTTGTACTCTTTGAGTTCTCTTTTATCCTAGTAGGTGTCTTGACCTTACCTCGTCAATACTCTACCGAGGTTAGGCTTGATACTTACTGGTACCGTTGTGGTGTGCTCATACTATGATGCTGCATATTTTTGTGCAGATGCACGTACCTCTGCCTGTGCTGGACACTAGTTATTGATTTGTTAGCTATTTTTCTAGAGACTTCCAGGTATACCTGCCCTATGTCTGCAGGTCTCTGGGTCACCTTCCGTTATCTTCTTATTTCTGTTATTCCTTTATCAACCAATGTTGTAGAGGTTGTAGAAAATTCTGTACAGTTTTTGACTCAATTCCACCTTTTTTTTGGAATTTGTTGTTAATGTTCTATTTTGGGAATGAATATGAGCTTATCGATCTTATAATAGCATCTTAGTTTGGTTATTTGTGTTAAGCTATTATTAAATGTTAGGCTTACCCAGTCTTAAAGACTAGGTGCCATCACGACATCGTAAGGTGACAAATTGTGGTCGTGACAACTTGGAATTAAAGCTATAGGTTCAAAGGTGTTATGAGTCATAAGCAAGTTTAGTAGAGTCTTGCGGATTCGCACAGAGACATTCGTAATTATCTTTGAGAGGCTACGGAACTATTAGAAAATTTCACTTCTTTGACTCCTTATCATGCGAATTGGTTGACTTCAAAATCTGAATTCTTGTCTTTCTATTCTCTCACAGATGGCGAGGACACACACTGCCGGATCAAACAATCAAACACCCGTTCCCCCTACTAAAGCCGCGAGGGGTCGGGGCTGGGGCAGAGGCCGAGGAGGGGCACGTGGTGCAGCTAGAGCACTTGCCCGAGCAGCGACTAAGGAGCCACCAGTAGCTCCGGTTGGGGGACAGGCACCCGAGGTGCCTATTGTCAACCTTGCACATCAGGAGACCCTATCATAGTTTATGAGCATGTTCGGCACTCTGGCTCAGGCGGGATTGATTCCCTTCGCGTCAGCTACATCTCAGGCCGAGGTAGAAGCCCAGACTCCCGCAGCTCGTACTCTTGAGAAGCGAACCTAGGTGATCAAGTATCGGGATTTATGCTAATGCATCCGATTATTCCGATTCAGCCCGAGGTTAGGGCAGTGGCATCTGAGGAGGAGCAGTTGAGACTTAAGAGGTTAAATAAGTATCATCCTCCTACTTACAGTGGTCTAGCTATCGAGGATGCACATGGTTTTCTAGAGAAATGCCATCGTATTCTCTGCACCATGGGTATTGTAGAGACGAGCGGAGTTGTTTTACTATATTCCAGCTGTCAGGAACAGCGTATCAATGTTGGCAGGATTACGAGGAGGGTAGCCCAGCCGATGCAGCTTCACTCACATAGGCTATTGTTTTCAGAGATGTTCTTGAGAGAGTTTGTTCCCCAGACCATTCGAAATGCACGGAACACGAAGTTTGAGCAGTTGCTCCATGTTACTATGACAGTGTCAGAGTATCCCATTAGTTTCAGTGAGTTTTTCAGACATGCACCTGCCTTGGTTTCTACAGTCGAGATAGAGTTTGCAGATTCATCGAGGGGCTCAACTATGGTATTAGATTCAGCATGGCTCAAGAGTTGGAGACTACTTTGATTATAGCCTAGGTGTTGGTGTTTCCTACGAGCTCGGGGTGTTACACTATGTATTGTGATGCGTCAGGCATTGGGCTTGGTTCGGTGTTCATGCAAGATGATAGGGTAATCGCCTACATGTCTTGGTAGGTGAAGGTTCATAAGAAGAATTATCCTTTGCACGACTTGGAATTGGAAGCTATTGTTCATGCATTGAAGATTTGACGGCACTATTTGTACGATGTTCCATATGAGGTCTATACTGAAGACCGGAGTCTCCAGCATTCGTTCAAGCAGAATGATCTTAACTTGCGGCAGCGAAGTTGGTTAGAGTTGCTTAAAGACTATGATATCACTATTTTATATCATCCCAGGAAGGCAAACATGGTGGTCGATGCCTTGAGTAGAAAGGCGGAGAGTTTGGGCAGTTTGGCATATCTACCGGTAGCAGAGAGGCCACTAGCCCTGGATGTTCAGATCTTGGCTAATCAGTTTGTTAGATTGGATGTTTCGGAGCCCAACCGGGTTCTTGGTTGTGTGGTTTCTCGGTCTTCCTTATATGAGCGCATCAGAGAGCGTCAGTATGATGACTCCTATTGGCTTATCCTTAAGGACACAGTACAACACTGCGATTCCAATGATGTTTCTATTGGAGATGATGGGGTGTTGCAGATGCAGGGCCAGCTATGTGTGCCCAATATGGATGGGTTGCGTGAGCTGATTCTTGAGGAGGCCCATAATTCACGGTACTCTATTCATCCGAGTGCTGCTAAGATGTATCAGGATTTGAGGCAACACTACTGGTGAAGGAGAATTAAGAATGATATAGTGGAGTAAGTAGCTTGGTACCTAAACTGTCAATAGGTGAAGTACAAGCATCAGAGGCCGGGTGATTTACTTCAAAGACTTGAGATTCCTGAGTGGAAATAGGAGCGTGTTACCATGGACTTCGTTGTTGGGCTCCCACGGACTTGGATGAAATTTGACGCAGTATGGTTATTATAGATAGGTTGACCAAGTCGGCTCATTTCATCCCAGTGGTGACTACCTATTCTTTCGAGCAGTTAGCTCAGGTCTATATCCGTGAGATTGTTCGTCTCCACAGTGTGCCAATATCTATTGTCTCTGATCAAGGTACGTAGTTCACATCGTGTTTCTGGAGGTCTTTACAGCATGAGTTAGGCACATGGGTTAAGTTGAGTACAACATTTCACCCCCAGACGGACGGGCAGTCCGAGCACACCATCCAGATTTTAGAGGATATGCTTCATGCATGTGTTATGGATTTCAGGGGTTCTTGGGATCAATTCTTGCCGCTTGTAGAGTTCTTCTACAACAACAACTACTAATTGAGTATCCAGTTGGTTGGTTTATGCCGGGAGAGGGTAGGTTGTTGGGCACAAATTTTGTTTGAGATGCCTTAGAGAATGTCAAGTTGATTAAGGATCGGCTTCGTACAGCCAAGTCTAGACAGAAGAGTTATGCTGATCGGAAGTCTCATGATGTAGCATTCATGGTGGGAGAGAGAGTTTTTCTGCGGGTCTCACCCATAAAGGGCGTGAAGAGGTTCGAGAAGAAGGGCAAGTTGAGCACTAGGTACATCGGTCCTTTTGGGATCCTTGAGAGAGTTGGTGAAGTGGCCTACAAGCTTGCATTGCCACCCAGCCAATCGGTGTTTCACCTAGTGCTCCATGTTTCTACGCTCTGGAAGTATTACGCTGATCTATCCCATGTATTGGATTTTAGCTCAGTCCAATTGAACAAGGATTTGACTTATGTTGAGGAGTCGGTGGCTATCTTGGACAAGTAGGTTAGAAAGTTGAGGTCAAAGAGTATTGCTTTAGTGAAGGTTCAATGGAGGGATCATCCTGTCGAGGAGGCGACCTAGGAGACTGAGCATGACATGCAGAGTCATTATCCTCACCTTTTTATCACTTCGGGTATGTCTCTATGCACATTCGAGGATGAACGTTTGTTTTAAGAGGGGGAGAATGAAACGACCCGACCAGTCATTTTGTGTATTTGCTCCCCGTTTTCCTTCTGATGCTTTACACATGTGCATTTATGGTTTTATGACTTGCGGGGTTGGTTAATTTCGTTTCGGAAAGATTTCGGGTTGATTTGGACCCCTTGATTTTTGGCTTAGAATTTTAAGTTGATTTTGTTGACCAATGTTTGACTTTTGTAAAAATGACCTCGGAGCGGTATTTTGATTGCTTCGATAGCTTCGTATCGTGTTTTTGGACTTGGATGTATGCCCAAAATCATATTCGGAAGTCCGCAAGTTGATTTGCGTTGTTTTACCGAAAATTGGCAATTTGAAGTTTAGAAGTTTGATCGTAGGTTGACATTTTGGCTATCAGGTTCAGATTTGTGTTTTGGGACTTGGAATAGTTTCGTTATGCTATTTAGAACTTTTATGCAAAATTTGGTATCATTTGGAGTTGATTTGATATTATTCAGAACTTTGGTTCCAATTCTAGAAGTTCTTGAAGTTTACTTTGAAATTCATGTGTTTTGATATTCGATTCGTAGTTCTAGATGTTATTCTTTTGTTTTGATCCCACAAGCGAGTTCGTATGATATTTTAGACTTGTGTGGATGTTTGGTTTGGAGTCCCGAGGGCTTGGATGAGTTTTGGACGTGATTGTTGATGGCCAATTTTGACCCTTCCCTTTTAAATTAATTTATTTATACTTAATAATTTACATTAAATGTTTTCAAAGTATTTTCCATTAATGAATATCTATTTTTCACAAATTAACCAAGCATTAGTTTTAAAATTAATCACATAGCATTGACATTCTGTAATCACAAATATATTCACTATTTTAGGATTATTAAAATAATTTCTACACGTAGGTTCTATAATTAATTTAATAAATTACTCTTTAATTTCTGGTTAATTAGATTACTATGTGAAAATTCAAAATTAGTGTTACAATTTAGAAAAAATAAACTATTTTTACAAATAATTAAGTGCAACAATTAGTAGTATTTAATAATTATAATTTTACTGCATTTTATTGAAAATAATTAAGTTTATTTAAATTAATTTCAAAAGGGTAAAAGGCTAAAGGGCTGTAACTGGAATTCCTTAATTAAACATGGGGTGGCTATTCTTTGAATGAATTTCAGCCCAATCATCAAGCCCAAAGCCAAATCTAACCCAGACCCAATTCCTATCTCTCCACCTTGGCAATCCAAGTGATCCTCATCTGCACCAACGAGATCACGCCACATCACCTGTCTCCCACCCTCAGAAAGAAAAGACAAATGAATCCGGACCATTGGTTGATCCTATCAACGGTCCGCATTTAATCCTCATTTTTCTATTTTTTCTTTAGTCTTATAAGACGCAATCTCAGTCGTCCAAACCTAGAGATCCGACAACCCTCATATTACCTCATTTAAAATGTTTTAGTCCTAAAATATTAGGACTGTTGATCTAAAAGATCAATGGCCCAAATCAATTCCCTCATTCTTAACCCAAAGACCGGATGGTCTCACTCAGAAACACTAATCATTTCCCTCACTCATATGGCCACCCTCATTTCCTCTTTTGCTCTCTTTTCTCTCAAAACGCCATGAACATCAATGAACAAAACCTTGCACAAATCTGTGCAAGGTCGTGAAAGCTCTAATCAAATCATCCTTTCTTGCTTCCCTAGCCAGAATCTCGTTGTTATTTCCCCTTTTGTTAACTAAATAGATCATCAGAGTCTAATCTCTCAAGCTTCAAACAACATTCCGTCTTTGCGATCAAATCAAACTCAGAGAATCGCTCGTTTTGTCTCTGGTCTACGAAGAAAGTTGTTTTCTTTCCATTCTCGTTGATAGATATTAAAAACCCTAAACCCAAAAACCCTAGACCAATCGTGCAAGGGTCAAATCTCTGAAATCTCCTCTGTTTTTGTTAAATCTATGGCATACATGAGCATATCTCAGAATCTAATCATGGTTATTCGAGGTCCAGAGGTCAAACGCAGTGACCTCTGGACATTGAAGCTTTATCCGAAGGTCCTTTCCTTCAACGGATTTCTCTCCTCTCCGGTAAGCTCATCACTATTTTTCCCCCTGTGTTCTCTGATTTTACCTCTGCTTTGCTATCATCACTCGACCATCATCATCTTCCACTATCTTATTTAAATCCTTTAAAACCCTAGAGGCTTCAATAGCCACTATAAATAGGAGCC
This sequence comes from Nicotiana tomentosiformis, assembly GCF_000390325.3. NCBI lineage: Eukaryota > Viridiplantae > Streptophyta > Magnoliopsida > Solanales > Solanaceae > Nicotiana > Nicotiana tomentosiformis. The sequence goes on from NC_090822.1 coordinate 45,232,656, forward strand.
TTAAATGCTCTCACCTAACACGACCAACCACCTAACACTGAAGAGAAACACACACACAAACACAAACATTGTCTATCATCTAAGAAATTTAGAGTTCAAAGCTCTAGGTTTTCTTACTGTTTCTTTTCTTTTCGTTTGCTGAGTACTGTCGCTAGTTCAAATTTGAGGTTTTTGGGGTCTTAAGCAACTGATAAAGAGCTCTCATTTGGTCTGCTGCTCTCAAAAAGGTCAGCACTTCTCTCATTCTTCTCTATTGTTCATCTCTTTTGGATGCTACAAATATGCTAGTTATACCCTGAGTATAACAACTAATATATGGTGTTCAGTATGGTAATGTTTATGTTCTGTTAGTTTAACATCTTCTTGTGATTATTTGTCCTGCTTTGAGTCTTTAATTGATGATTGGTCAAACCATTAATTGATTCTTTCTAGTCTTTATTCTTGAGTTTCCAACAGTCTACATGTTAGAGTTGTTATGTGTTCATGTTCACATAAACTTCATAGTTTTCATCGATCTGCAATGACCTTTATCCTTGTAATGGGTCGACCGATCGTTTTACTTTCTAGATCCCCGTTCTAATAAATAAGACTCCTCGTATATGCTTTTACTATTTTATGACTTGCGGGGGATGGTTAATTCGGGTTAGGAAGGGTTCGGGCTGAAATCGGAACACTTAGTTCCTTATTATTGGTTATAAGAGTTAAGTTTGACTTGGGTCAATATTTTTAGTAAACGACCATGGAACAGGGATTTGACAGTCTCAATAGGTTTTATGATAATTTTGGACTTGGGTGTATGTTCGGATTGGGTTTCGGATAAGCAGGGAGCATTTCGGCGCTTAATATTGAAAGTTGGTGTATTGAAGGATTTCAAGTTCTTTAAGTTTGGTTTGGAGTAGGCTTTGGTGTTATCCATGTCCGTTTGGGATTCCGAGCCTGGTAGTAGTTCTGTATGGTGATTTAAGACTTGCACACAAAATTTGGTGTCATTCCGAGTAGTCTAACTATGATTTGGCGCGTTCGGAGCAAGTTGAAAACTTGAAGCTCATAATTTGATTCAATTTAGTTTTGGGGTATGATTCTTAGTTTCGTTGTTGTTTTACGAGTTTCAAGAGTTCAAGCAGGTCCGTATTATATTTATGGACTTGTTGGTGCAGTTGGACGGGGTCTCGGGGGCTCGGGTGCGTTTCGGACCGCCCGGAGCTAAGTCCAAAATTTTTGGTGCTTCGCGAACATGGAAGGACCCTTGCATTCGCGATGAAGGATTTGGGGTAATGGACCTTTTTCTCTTCGCGTTCGCGAAGATGAGTCCTTGTTAGCGAAGCTTTAGGACCCGTGGCCTTCGCGTTCGCGATGGCCTTGTCGCGTCTGCGTAGAAGGATTTTGGGCTAAGGGGTCTGTGGGACATTGCTCTTCGCGATGCTTGGGCTGGCCTAGCCTTCGCGATCGCGAGGACCCTATCGTGTTCCCGATCGCAATCGCGATCGTGAGTCCCTTTGCCTTCGCGATCGCGGGTCCCTTTGCGCGTTCGCGAAGAAGGGGCAGCTGGGCAGAGACTTTATTAATGTCTGGATTTTGGCTATTTTGTTCATTTATCTCTTTTGTTGGACAATTTTAGGGCTTCTTAGAGAGGGGTTTTCACCTTGCTATTGAAGGTAAGTAATTCCTACCCAGGTAAGTTTAATATATAGATTATGGGTATTAACATGTAAAGTTGTGGAAATTATGGGTTTAGTTGAAAAACCTAAATTTCGATAAAAATAGATTCTAACCACGAAAATAATTATGGAATTGGGTGAAAATTATATATTTGAGTTCGTGGGGTTATGGCTAACATTTATCTACCAATATTTCCGGAATCCGGGCACGTGGTCCCGGGGGAGAATTTTAGGAATCTTCCAATTTGGGTTGGGTAATTACTCTAATAGTTAAATTATGAACTTGTGAGTGTATATTGATTAATTTATATAATATTTGGCTAGTTTCGGGTTGTCTGGCACCAAGTTGAGGATTTTGAGCGGATTTGTGAACCAGAAGTGAGCTTGAGAACGAGATAAGTCTCTTACCTAATCTTGTAAGAGGGAACTCATCCCCTTAGGTGTATCTTGTTGTGTACTACTTGTGTAGGGAGCTACGTACGCACTAGGTGATGAGATTTCGTGCGTAGCTATATTTCATGAAATGTCCGGGTAGGCTTAGATCCACATCATGTTTTAATTGTACTGTTATGTTTGTTATGCATATTAATTATCTTAAATAGAGCTGAGACTAGGGATTTTAAAGTTGCAAATTTCAAATTTAGAACTCCTATTTTTGTGAAGAATTGAGAAATACATAATAACTGTGAGAAATCCATGTCCACTCGCGTCGCAAGTACTTTCGCGAGCGAGGTAAACTTCTCTACTCTCATGGGAGCGGGTCGTTCGCCTCGACAGTATAATAGATGCATCTATGGTTCGTGTCGTTCGACCCTCGGCAGTGCACAAAGTATTTTGGATCGGGACGTATGACCTCGGCATAAATCGTGCGTGATAATACTCAAAGCCCGATTACACTTGATATTACGTTATGGCTTGAGAGGTTATAATTTATTTAATGACCGAAATTGGTTTGGAACTAGTATGTATTAAATGGAAATTTTGGAATTTACTATCAGTCAATGAATCATTTATACACTGCTTGCTATTGTGATATTTTTGTTATTCACATATTCTATGCCTATTTAGAATTTTTCTATTTTATTATTGGCCGATAGTATTGTCGATGTCGACCCCTCGTCACTATTTCTTTGAGGTGAGACTGGATACTTACTAGGTACATGTTGTTTCTGTACTCACGCTACACTTTTGCACTAATCATGCTAAGGCAGATGCATCTGGTGTCCATTCAGGCACGCACCCTCATTACCCTGGGGCTTAGTGGTGAGATGCTTTCTGAGTCCGTCCTGCAGCACCTGGAGTCTCTCTTTTGTATTTATTTTCTGTCTACCCTATTTCAGATAGTAGCTTAGTGTTTTGTATATTCTACTAGTCGTTCATACACTTGTGGCACCAGGTCTTGAAAACATGCTAGTAGACTTCATGGCTTTTGAGCATTTATTTCACTACATTGCTCTTTCATTAGTTTTCGCTTTACTTACTTAAATTTTTTCACTTCTTATTTTCTTAATAAATAAACTTCAACTAATTTGAAATTTATTAAAAGAACAATTTCATGGTTAGTTCACCGTTGGCTTACCTAGCGGCGACGTTGGGCGCCATCACGGCCTATAGGAGAAATTGGGTCGTGACAACATAGTATCAGAGCACTAGGTTCACGTAGGTCTCACAAGTTATGAGCATGCCTAATAGAGTCTTGCGAATCAGTGCGGAGATGTCCGTACTTATCTTCGAGAGGCTATAGGGTGTTAGAAAACTACTCTTTCATCATCTCCTATCATGCAGTTGATGTTGTGCTAAGTATCCTTCTCTTATTCTCTCACAGATGGTAAGGACACGCGCGGCAGATGTACCCAATCATAGAAGAGCTGCTCCCCTTGTTGCTAGAGGCCGGGGGAGGGCTCCAACTCATGGTAGAGGATGAGGGCATCCTAGAGTTGCTCCAGTTTTGCCACTAATGGATCCAGTGGAGGATCCTGTTATTGAGGGGCAGGGCGAGATTCCTGCAGTGGAGCCGGCCCTAGTGGATTTCATGTCAGTGCCAGGATTCCAGGAGGTCATGGGCCGTATGCTGCGGTTCATAGATTCTATGACTTTATTGATCGTTGCAGGGATAGAATGCACAACATAAGGATATTAGAGTCCCATGAGGTGGATTTTACCACCTTTCAGCTGGAGGGCAGGGCCCGTAGATGGTGGCAGTCCTATCTCCTCGGCAGACCAACAGGTTCTCCTCCCATGACTTAGGACCAGTTCACACACCTCTTCCTAGATAGATATATTCCACCCTCTCAGAGGAAAGAGTTGCGATTTCAGTTCGAGAAGCTCCAGCAGGGGCAGATGTCGGTGACCAACAATGAGGCGACATACTTTCAGTAGTCTCGCCATGCATTTATGATACTTCCTACTGATGCAGAGAGAGTGCGGAGGTTCGTTGCAGGTTTGCACTCTGGTATCCAGGCCACTATGGCCCGAGAGGTTGAGATGGGACTTCGTACGAGTTGGTTGTGGAGATATCTCAAAGGATCGAGGTGTTCGTCAGCGGAGCCGAGAGCAGGTGAGAAGGAATAAGTAGTTTCGATATTCTGGAGGGTTCAGTGGTGCTCCGACTAGGGGCAGAGGTCAGTTTATGAGGGGTTAGTCTAGTAGGCACAAATATCCAGCACCGCCGCCTCCTTGGGTTGCTCCACTGTGTCCCTATTTCAGCACCATTCCAGAGAGCTCCTACCATTCGCCAGCTATTCAGGGTTCATTTAGTGGGTATTCAGGCCAACAAGTTCAGACTTCAGGTCAGCAGTCCATCGTTCCGAGGGGTTGTGTTGAAGGCGGGGATCTTGGTCACATGAAGAGATTCTGCTCTAGACTTCATGGTAGGGCGGTACAGCAGGGTCTTCAGTCTATGATTACAGCACTAGCTGCTGCACCAGCCGTCCGGTCACCTAGAGGCGGAGAGCAAGTGGGTAGGGGTCTTCCTAGAGGTGGAGGCCAGTCCGGTGGCGCTCCAACTAGGTTCTATGCTTTTCTAGCCAGAGCAGATGAAGTGGCCTCAGATGCCGTGATCACAGGTATTATATCTGTCTGCGGTAAAGATGCTTCGATACTCTTTGATCCAGGGTCTATATATTAATATGTTTCATCTCTGTTTGCTCATTTTCTGGATGTTCCTCGTGAGTCCTTGGGTGCTCCCGTATATATGTCCACGCTAGTGGGCGATTCTATTATTATGGATCGGATCTATCGGTCATGTATCATGACTTTCTGTGGTTATGAGACTAGAGTAGACCTTCTGTTGCTTGATATGACCGACTTTGAGGTCATCCTGGGTATGGACTGGTTGTCTCCATATCATGCCGTCCTTGATTGCCATGCCAAGACTGTTACCTTGGCAATGCCAGAGTTGCCTAGAATTGAGTGGAAGGGTTAGTCTGTCAGTGCATCTAGTCAGGTTATCTCTTTCCTGAAGGCTCGACACATGGTCGAAAAGGGTTGTTTAGCTTATCTAGCTTATGTTTGGGGTACTATTGCAGAGACTCTGGTGATTGATTCAGTGCCCGTAGTCCGGGTGTTCTCTGATGTGTTTTCTTCTGATCTACCAGGCATGCCACCAGATCGTGACATCAATTTCTATATTGATTTGGATCCACGTACCCAGCCTATCTCCATTCCACCATACCGCATGGCTCCGAAAGAGTTGAAGGAGTTGAAAGAATAGCTTGAGGAGTTGCTAGCAAAGGGGTTCATCAGACCAAGTGTGTCGCCTTAGGGTGCACTGGTGTTATTCGTGAAGAAGAAAGATGGGACTATGCAGATGTGCATTGATGACCGCCAGTTGAACAAAGTTACTATTAAGAACAAGTACTTGTTGCCGTGCATTGATGATTTGTTTGACCAGTTACAGGGTGCCAGGGTGCTCTCTAAGATTGACTTGAGATCGGGGTACCATCATTTAAAGATTCATGATTCGGATGTTCCGAAGACAGCTTTCCGAACTAGATATGGCCACTATGAGTTTCTAGTGATGTCCTTCGGTATGACTAACGTGCTGGCGGTATTTATGGATTTAATGAACTGGGTGTTTAGGACATATATTGACTCATTTGTCATTGTCTTCATTGATGACATTTTGATCTATTCGTGTAGCATGGAGGAGCACGAGCATCATTTGAGAGTGGTGCTTCAGACCATGCAGGAACAGAAGTTATATGCTACGTTCTCCAAGTGTGAGTTTTGGTTAGATTATGTGGCATTCTTGGGGCATGTTGTATTAGGCAAGGGTATTAAGGTAGATCCCAAGAAGATTGAGGTAGTTCAGAGTTTGTCTCGTCTTACCACAACGATCGAGATTAGGAGCTTCTTGGGGTTAGCAGGTTATTATCGTCAGTTTGTGGAGGGTTTCTCATCTATTGCATCACCTTTGACTAGATTAACCTAGAAGGGTGCTTCATTCCGATGATCCGATGGTCCGATGATTGTGAGGCGAGCTTTCAGAAGCTCAAGACCGCATTGATTTCAGCACCAGTGTTAGTGTTTCCTTCCTGTTCATGGATGTATATTATGTATTGTGACACTTCACGCATTGATTTGGGTTGTGTATTGATGCAGGAGGGGCGAGTTATTGCATATGCTCCACGTTAGCTAAAGCCCCACGAGAAGAATTACCTCGTACATGATTTGGAGCTGGCCGCGATAGTTCAAGCTCTTAAGATATGGAGGCATTTTCTTTATAGGGTGTCTTATGAGGTTTACACCAATCATCGCAGCTTGAAGCATTTGTTCAAGCATAGGGATCTCAATTTGAGGCAGCGTAGGTGTCTTGAGTTACTAAAAGATTATGATATTACCATCCTTTATCATCCGGGCAAGGCGAATGTTATTGCAGATGCCTTGAGCAGAAAGACTGAGAGTATGGGTAGTTTGGCATTCATTTCAGCAGAGGAGAGGCTATTAGCTTTGGACATTCAGTCCTTGGCTAACAGACTTGTGAGGTTGGATATTTCATAGCCCAGCCAAGTTCTTGCATGCGCCGTTGCCTAGTCTTCACTATTCGAGCAGATTAAGGCTCGCCAGTATGACCATCCGCACTTATTAGTTCTTAGAGAGACAGTACTACAGGGTGGTGTAAAGGAGGTTACTATCATTGAGGATGGTGTTCTGCGACTCCTGGGTCGTCTATGTGTCCCTAATATTGATGGATTGAGGGGAAAGATTCTAGTGGAGGCACACAGTTCTCAGTATTCCATTTATCCAAGTGCTACAAAGATGTATTGCGACCTGAGGTAGTATTATTTGTGGTGGCGAATGAAGAAGGACATAGTTGAGTATGTAGCGAGGTGCCTAAATTGTCAGCTGGTTAAGTATGAGCATTAGAGGCCAGGTGTCCTACTCCAGCATATGGTTATACTAGAGTGGAAATGGGAGCACATTACTATGAACTTTGTAGTTGGGTTCCTGCGGACCTTGAGGATGTTTGATGCAGTTTGGGTCATTGTCGATATGTTGACCAAGTCGGCACACTTCATTCCGGCTATGACCACGTATTCTTCAGAGAGATTGATCCAGATTTACATCCAGAAGATTGTTCGGTTGCATGGTGTGCTTTTTTCCATTATATCAAATATAGGCCCTCAGTTTACTTCGCATTTCTGGAGGGCAGTACAGAGTGAGTTGGGGACCCGGGTAGAGCTTAGCACAGCCTTTCATCCGCAGACCAACAGGCTGTTAGAGCAGACAGTTCAGATCTTGGAGGATATGCTCATAGCATGAGTGATTGACTTCGGAGGGCAGTAGGATCGATTCTTGCCTTTGGCCGAGTTTGCTTACAACAACAGTTATCAGTCCAACATTGAGATGGTTCCATTTGAGGCCTTGTATGGTCGGCAATGTCATTCGCCCATCGGATGGTTCGAGTCTGGCGAGGCTAGGTTATATGGTACTAATTTGGTGAAGGATGCCTTGGAGAAGTTGATTCAGGAGTGACTTCGCACAGCACAGTCCAGACAGAAGAGTTACACGAATCAGAAGGCACGTGATTTATCATTAATGGTGGGCGAGAAGGTTCTCTTGAAAGTCTCGCCGATGAAGGGGATCATGAGGTTCAGGAAGAAGGGCAAGTTGAGCCCGAGGTTTATAGATCCATTTGAGGTGTTGAGATGGGTTGGGGAGGTTGCTTATGAGCTTGCTTTGCCTACCAGTCTATTGGGAGTTCATCCGGTATTCCATGTGTCCATGCTCCGGATGTATCATGCCGACAGGTCGCATGTGTTAGATTACAACACAGTTCAGCTAATTGAGAGCCTGGCTTTATGAGGAGGAGCCAGTCACCAATGTTGATAGGCATGTTCGCCAGTTGGGGTCCAAGATGATTTTTGTGGTACAGGTTCAGTGGAGGGGTCAACCAGTCGAGAAGGCGACTTCGGAGACCGAGGAGGACATGCGGAGCAGATATCCACACTTATTCGGCACTCCAGGTATGATTCTAGACCCGTTCGAGGATTAATGTTCGTTTAAGAGGTAGAGAATGTAACGAACCGACTGGTCGTTTTGCTTTCTAGATCCATGTTCCCCTAAATAAGACTCCATGGATGTGCTTTTATTATTTTATGACTTGCAGGGGGTGGTTAGTTCGGGTTTGGAAGGGTTCGTGCTGAAATCGGAACACTTAGTTCCTTATTATTGGTTAAAAGAGTTAAGTTTGACATGGGTCAACATCTTTAGTAAACAACCTCGGAACCGGGATTTGACGGTCCCAATAGGTTCGTATGATGATTTTGGGAATGGGCGTATGTTTGGATCGTGTTTCGAATAACTCGGGAGCGTTTCGGCGCTTAATATTGAAAATTAGAGCATTGAAGGTTTTCAAGTTCTTTAAGTTTGGTTTAGAGTATGCTTTGTTGTTATCGAGGTCCGTTTGGGATTCCGAGCCTTTGAATAAATTCGTATGGTGATTTAAGAATTGCACGTAAAATTTGGTGTCATTCTGAGTAGTCTAAGTATGATTCGGTGCGTTCGGAGCAAGTTGAAAACTTGATGTTCATAATTTGATTCAATTTGGTTTTGGGGTGCGATTCTTAGTTTTCTCTTGGTTTACGAGTTTCGAGAGTTCGAGCAGGTACGTATTATGTTTATGGACTTGTTGGTGCAGTTGGACGGGGTACCGGGGGGCTCGAGTGCATTTCAGACCACCCGGAGCTAAGTCCAAAATTGTTGGTGTGCTGGTTCTGGTTTCCTTCTTCGCGAACGTGGAAGGACCCTCGCGTTCGCGATGAAGGATTTGGCGGACTGAAATTTTTGCTCTTCGCGTTCGCGAAGATGAGGCCGCGTTTGCGAAGCTTTAGGACCTGTGGTCTTCGCGTTCACGATGGCCTTGTCGCGTCCACGTAGAAGGATTTTGGGCTAAGGGGTCCGTGGGTCATTGCTCTTCGCGTTCACGATGCTTGGGCTGGCCTAGCCTTCGCGATTGCGAGGACCTTGTCGCGTTCGTGAAGAGGAACTTGAGGGTCGGGGCAGGCTTTTCCTTCGCGATCGCGAGTCCCTTTTCGCGTTCGCGAAGAAGGGGCAGCTGGGAAGAGACATTATTAATGTCGGGATTTTGGCTATTTTGTTCATTTCTCTTTTGTTGGACGATTTTAGAGCTTCTTGGAGAGAGGTTTTCACCTTGCTATTAAAGGTAAGTAATTTCTACCTAATATAAGTTTAATACATAGATTATGGGTATATTTACATGTATGTGGAAATTATGGGTTTAATTGAAAAACCTAGATTTCGATAAAAATAGATTTTAACTACGAAAATGATTATGGAATTGGGTGATAATTATATATTTGAGTTCGTGAGGTTATGGGTAACATTTATCTACGAAAATTTTAAGAATCCGGGCACGTGGGCCCGAGGGAGAATTTTAGTATTCTTCCAATTTGGGTTGGATAATTACTCTAATAGTTAAATTATGAACTTGTGAGTGTATATTGATTAATTTATATAATATTTGGCTAGTTTGGGGTTTTTTGGCACCAAGTTGAGGATTTTGAGCAGATTTGTGGACCGAAAGTGATCTTGAAAACGAGGTAAGTCTCTTGCCTAACCTTGTAAGATGGAACTCATCCCCTTAGGTGTATCTTGTTGTGTACTACTTATGTGGGGAGCTACGTATGCACTAGGTGACGAGAGTCTGTGTGTAGATATTCCATGAAATGTCCGGGTAGTCTTGGATCCACATCATGTTTTAATTTTACTGTTATATTTGTTATGCATATTAATTGTCCTAAATAGAGCCGAGACTAGGGATTTTAAAGTTGCAGATTTCCAATTTAGAATTCTTATTTTTGGGAAGAATTGAAAAATATTTAATAACTCTAAGAAATCCATGTCCACTCGCGTCGCAAGTACTTCCGCGAGCGAGGTAAACTTCTCTACTCTCATGGAAGCGGGTCGTTCACCTCGGCAGTATAATAGATGCATCTATGGTTCGTGTCGTTCGACCCTCCGTAGTGCACACAGTATTTTGGATCGGGTCGTACGACCTCAGCATAAATCGTGCGTGATAATACTCGGAGCCCGATTGAACTTGATATTATGTTATGGCTTAAGAGGTTATAATTTATTTAATGACCGAAATTTGTTTGGAACTAGTATGTGTTAAATGGAGATTTTGGAATTTACTATCAGTCAAAGAATTATTTAGTCATTGCTTGCTATTGTGTTATTTTTATTATTCACATATTCCATGCCTATTAAGCATTTTTGTATTTTATTATTGGCCCATAGTAAGGGTCGATGTCGACCTCTCGTCACTACTTCTTCGAGGTTTGACTGGATACTTACTGGGTACTTGTTGTTTATGTAATCACACTACACTTCTGTACTAATCGTGCAGGACCTGAGGCAAGTGCATCTGGTGTCCATTCAGGCGCGCACCCCCATTACCCTGAGGCTTAGTGGTGAGCTGCTTTCTGAGTCCGTTTTGCGGCACCTGGAGTCTCTCTTTTGTATTTATTTTCTGTCTACCCTATTTCAGACGGTAGCTTAGTGTTTTGTATATTCTACTAGTCGCTCAATACTTGTCACACCAGGCCTTGGAAACATGCTAGTAGACTTCATGGCTTTTGAGCATTTATTTCACTGCATTGCTCTTTCATTAGTTTTCGCTTTACTTATTTACATTTCTCCACTTCTTATTTTCTTAATAAATAAACTTCAACTAATTTGAAATTTATAAAAAGAACAATTTCATGGTTAGTTCATCGTTGGCTTGCCTAGCAGCGACGTTGGGCGCCATCACGGCCTGTAGCAAATATTGGGTCATGATAATCCTTATCTGTTGCATCTATGTAGTTGTTGAGTCTTGAATTTGAGCTTATTATTTTATAACCATGACTAAGATGAATCTGAAGGTGTTTAAGTTTATATCCTCTGTCTCTTAACCTTAAACATAAACTCTAAGTGTTATATGTTTTCTTCTCTACTTATGTTTGTTAAACTACTTCTGAGTTGTCATTGTGGTCTTTTATTTTGTCTAGCTGATGTCGATTCTGTTGACCTAATCTTGTTTGAATTAAACTTTTTTCTCTTCTCCTAGTAGTACTATTGTACACATTTGTTAAAAACTAAGTTACCCTTCCTCATAACACAAACATGATCCTGTTTCTTTTCTTGATTATAAAAGACTGATAACTTTCGTTGAACTTGATTGTTTTCTTGATTAGTTAACATCTTCAGTTGCATGCTCAATCTAAAACTTACTTGGTATCATACCTACTGTCTGTAATCCTTTAGGGTTATCATTGATCTTTGCAAACTGGCATGCATCTTGTCTTTTAAGATTCTCTTCCCTAAAAAGGACCTAGTTGCTCTGCTATAACCAAGTGATAACTTGTAAAAATAGAAGCATTATCATTTTTATATTCATGTACTAACCTAGACTTAAGTTTGAGTTAAACATGTTCTAATGCAATATTTTCCTTTATCTGTAACTCTTTCTCCTAATGACATGCTTAATCTGATTCAAATCTGTAAAGTTACCCCTGTCTACATAAGATCATTACTGTATTTGAAGTGTTTAAGTAGCTAACTGGATACTGCATGTTCCTGCTTAATTTTTTATTTTATACCTTGTCCAGAACCACTCCAGTTCTTTTTCTACTGTTAGTTTTAAATCCAAATTTGATCCCTAAAATCTCATAAGAATCTTTGTTGATGGTATCTGAACTTGATGATTTGTTTGAAGCTAACACTATTACGAGTATGATTCTGTAGAAATCTTTAGGGATTCCATGTTTTAGTCTGTATATTTGTGGACCTATTGAGAAAGTTGATCATGTCCTAGATATCTTTGATAACCTCTGTATTTGTTGAGTTATTGTTGTATAGCTTTGCCTTTCCTAGGAATCTTGTTCTGCTTTCATGTTCAAACCTTTGTAGTATGCTTATGATGCTTCTGCTCCTCACCTATATGTGTTTAAAGTCAGATCTTTAGATTCATTTGATATATGTTTGTTTGGTATCCAATGTAGACTATATGTTCTCATGATAGGAGGAAAAATATATTTTTGTGGTAAATAATGCTATAGCGTTTAGTTTACATTGAAAGGGCCTCATTGGCATTTAAACCTATAAGGAAAATATGTCGTTAGTGTTTAAGGGTACTTGGGAGTGGAGTTCGGCTCTAGGTTGGGCTGCCCTCCCTGGCACAAGCATTGCTCTGGGCCTTGAGTCCCTTGGGAACTTTGAAGTATCGGGGGATTCAAAGGGAGCATCAACCTTGAGTGGAATTTCTTTCTTAGCCCTTAATTCATTGACACATTTAGTTCTTTGGGGATTTAATGTTTAATAACAACAAAAGGTTTTTCAATATGAATTATTTGCTAAGTAGAACCACCACATTAATATAATTTCATACAGTATTGATTATTCTCTTGTTTTAATTATTTTTCTATATACCTATCATGCATATTTGAAGCCTCGTTGCGTTTCCTGAAGAGTCCAGTCAGCTATAGACGCGTTTGTCAATTGCTGGGCCTATCTTATTGTGGCCCAACCATCAGAGTCCAGTCCTCTCTCCCTTACTTCTTTCGTTACTGCTCATTATTTCCGTAGCCTAGTTTACTGCTTTATTATTTTCGCTTATTGATTTTGTTGTCTTATCATATTTCATTACCATGTATCTAACACTCATATATTAGATTATGTACTTTACTTTCATGCTCTAATATTACATGAAACATAGGAAAACTTTAACTAATATAGGATTTAAAGATATTTAGTTAGTAATTAATCTTCGCTCCGCTAATTATAACTTGTACATCTCATACACTCACCTTTCATAAAGATTCTTGAAGCTCAAGTCTCTAATCAAAACATCATCCCGTTTTCAAAGAAAATTAGAAAAGAATCGCCTGTCTTTGCTAAAAAGGAATGAAACCAGATTTTTCATGAAAAATATTAACGAACGATCACTCAAATGAATTTTCAAAGATTCGCTTTCTTCAGAATTTGTAAAACCAAAGTACATTTAGAATCACCTTTCTTACGTACATCTTCTAAAAATTGTGCAAGCATCTGTTCTTCAAAGTAATTCCTTTCATAACCTAATAATTACAAGCCTTAAAATATAGACCACTTTCAAAACTCTCTTAACCTTTCAATAACTCTTTTATAATCCCACATCCCTCCTAAGTCTTACATATATACTTCTTTTAATATATAGTAAGCCATGCCTTGGTAGTAATTAAGCATAGCATAAATAACTGATTCCTTAGAATTTGTCTAAGTCCTATGGAGCTACCTCAAGTAGATTTTAAGGGGTGCCTAACACCTTCCCCTTAGAAGAACAAGAATCCTTACCCATAATCTCACCGGTTTGCAGACCTACTAGGAATATAACTTAGTAATTAATAGGTACCCTAGCATACATTCAAATATTAGGTGGTGAGTCTCTTTCATCAACAACAGAGAAACCGCAAGTTAAATCCTGTCTTGACTAGTGTAAAATAGGGTGCAATTGTGATTTGGAATGTTTTGGACAAAAAATAAAATTGCCAGTGTGCTCGTGCTCTGATGTCGTAGTTTAGAGCACCAGCCTCCCCTTTGCAAAGTGGGTGGGGGTGGTCTGATGTCGCAATTGCGACTTTTCCCTTTGCATTTGTGAAGTCAGCAATCCTAGGTTGGGGTCGCATTTGCGACCACTTGGTCGCTTATGCGATGGGAGTCAGTTAGGGTTCGCAATTACGATCCCTAATTCGAAATACATCTGCAGCTTAACAAAAGGACTGGTAGTCGGGATTTCATATCATTTGTCATATTTTAGAACCCTAGACTCGATAGGAGGAGTTTTGGAGAGGGGATTTTCATCTACAAATATTGAGTAAGTGATTCTAATCAATTTTTAACTATATTTCATGATTGTATCTTATATTTAACATCAAATTCATGAGAATCAAAGAGGAAGATTGGGAGATTTTGTCAAGTTTTTGAAAAATGAAGACTTGATTTTTGAGAGTCGATTTGGACTCGGATTTGAAAATAAAATACATATATGGACTCTGGGTTATGGGTAGTCGGAATCTACCTTTGGACCCTGGGTTTTGATCGGGTGAGCCGGGGTTGACTTTTGTTGACATCTTGGGGAAAGATCATAGCTTTATCTATTATAATAGATTTCTCTTGCATTGTTTGATGTTATTGAGTCAATTTTGGTAAGATTTGAGCCATGTGGAGGTGAATTTTAGGGGAAAAAGCTATTCCCGAGGGTTGAGTTGGCCTAGTGGAGGCAAGTAGCTTGCCTAACTTTGTGTAGGGGAACTACCCCTTAGGATTTGGATTGATTTTTCTCTTTGTGTTATGTGAAATCTGTGTACGCAATGTGACAAGTAGGTACACGGGCTATGTATAGTATTTGACCGGTTTAGGCTATTTACACTCTTTCCATGCCTTTAATTGAATTTTTATAACATGTCACTTCTTTATTTGTTAATCTACTCTTATATTGGTTAATCTACTCTTGCATGCTTTATTTGACGTTGTAGCACTTGTTGTACCTCTTACTCGTTATATTCGCCCTCATAGGTTTTAGTTGAAGTTTTTATTTTCCTTATTGCCTTTACTTGAGGTTGTTATTTCGTAAAATATCTTCTTGTTGAGTTATTGGTGTTGAAGTTGTAAAAGCCGATATAACATTAAGCTGAAATTGTTAATTGTTGAGGTATCTTTCCTTGTTGAGTATTCCTCATTCATCTTATTGTTATTGAGATTTTTGTATGCATTGTGATTGAGCCATGGGCTATTTCTTGTGGAAACATTGGTATTGTTGATCTTTTGGCAAGTTGTGGCATATGGGCACTTGTGGTGCAAGTTGTGATTATGTTGTGATATTGATACGCATGCGGTGGTATAAGGCTAAGGGCTGATACGCATGTGGTAAGATAAAGTGGGCTTGATATGCGTGTTGCTAGTATGGGAACTACTTGAAGCAACACAGTGAGATAAGGTGGGCTAAAACGCGTGTAGCTATTTCGGAAAAAAAATGATTTTCAAAACTATTTGTAAGGCACACGCGGTGATATAAGGAAAGATTTTGATTGAAATTATGAAATGTGGAAACGAGGCGGTACCTCGGTTGTGATTTCTTGTTGTGCAATTTATGTTAAAAAGGCTTGTTGGTTGAATAGTTCTTGTTGTTTCTTCACTGTCTTACTTGAGATTACCCGTATTTGTTTCCTTGTTGTTTCAACTCGTGTTTATTCTTTATTGTCTTTACCGCTTAAACTTCCATTGTTAGCTTACATTATTGAACTGTTTACTTGTCATTTACTTCCTCGCTTTCCATATTTAGACTGTGTTATACTTTGTTAGTTCTCTTTTATCCTAGTAGGTGTCTTGACATGGCCTCGTCACTACTCTACCGAGGTTAGCCTTGATACTTATTAGCTACCAATGTGGTGTACTCATACTACACTGCTGTATATGTTTTATGCAGATCCGGGTACGTCTGCATGTGTTGGACGCTAGTGATTGATTGATTAGCTATTGTTTCGGAGACTTCAAGGTATACCTGCCCGACGTCCGCAGGCCTCGGAGTCACCTTCCGTTATCTTCTCATTATCGTTATTTTCTTTATCATATAGTGTTGTAATAGAGGTTGTAGAACATTCTGTAGAGCTTATGACTCAATTCCACTAGTTTTGAGAATTTGATGTTGATGTTCTATTTTGGGAATTAATATGAGCTTATCGGTCGTATTATAGTAACTCGGTTTGGTTATTTTTATTAAGCTATTATTAAATGTAGGCTTATATAATCTTAGAGACTAGGCACTACTAGAAATTCGAAAAAAACCATCCAAAAATACCGACCAAAGTTGGTCGGTAATGGCCAATAACCGTCCAAAACGCGACCATTAACGTGTGGTCAGAATTTTGAAGGTCGGAAGGGCATACCGACCAAAGTTGGTCGGAAGTCGGTCGGAAATTACCGACCAACTTTGGTCGGTCAATTAAAATCAAAAAAGAATTGCCGAAAATACCGACCAAAGTTGGTCAGTATTTTAATTATGTAATTAAAAAATGCACCATCTGGGAATCGAAATGGGGTATGTACTGTGGCAGGATACTATTCTACAACTAGACCATTAGTGCATTTTGTTTTAAGGCTGTCTTTTATTTCATTTATACTCTTTAATTATTTTTTCACTCGAAAATAACCGACCAAAGATGGTCGGTTTTATTAAAAATAAAATTACCGACCGAATTCGGTCGGTTTTTTAAAATGACCGGCCTAATTAACCGACCGATTTCGGTCAGTTTTTTTAATATTAATTTTAATTTATTTTAAATAAAAAACCGACCAAAGTTGATCGATTTCTTGAAAAATAAATTTCGTGTGACTCAAAAATAGTTTTTCGCATTTTTGCGCCAAAGAAAACTGACCAAAGTTGGTCAGTTTCGTAAAAAAAATTAAAAAATAAAATATTCTGAAAAACCGACCAATTTTGGTCGGTTTTTTGGCCGGTTGTTTTGACCGACCACAACTGGTCGGTCGACCGTGGTCTGTTTTTGCCGAATTTCTAGTAGTGATGTGCTATCACGACATCCTAAGGTGAGAAATTGGGGTCGTGACAGATAATGTGGAGGATAGTAGCTTGCCTCCGTTACTTATCGGGTTTAGTTTCCGCCCCTTTCTCTTTTCGTCATCTCCTTCATCTGTATTCTCCAAACTTTTTTGCAAGGGTGTTTTTACAATTGCAGCGAGAAGCAAAAGATTCCTGCTTAGTCCTGAAGATGATCATGACCGAGGTTGGTATACTGGGTTCGTGGTTGTTCCAACTTGTGCCTTGGTGGGAGATGAAAACATGCCTTTCCCCGAGAAATAGAATTTTGCACGTGAGTTTCTCACTTTGCCCCTATAAAACTCCATTTTTTCTTTAGAATACTTACTTTCTCATATTTTCTTATTTTTCAGCAACCGTGGAACTCTTCGGTGAACTCCCCGACTTCCGCGATTGGGTAGAAAAATGCTATATGCCACTCCCATAGAAAAAAGATCTTGAAAGTTTCTATCCCAAAAGTTTGGGTGGAAAGTTAAAACCCACAGTATATTACTTTTTCTTTACCATGCGTTTTTCACTTTTTCCTTCTTATTTTAACATCCTTTTGTAACTTTCAGGATTCGCTATCCACGGAGTTCGTCCTGTTTCCGCCCCTGCCATTAAACTCAATGTCAATACAGCTTCGAAGAGAAAAAACGCAGAGTCTCTTGCCTCTGATGAAGAGGAATGTTCTCTAGTGAAGAAGCCTAGAGTTAGGAGGCGCATCGACCTAGATGATGAATCTAACCCTCCTCAAGACCAGCCCTCAACCTCCGTGTCTTTTCACCTGATAGACGAGCCTGAAGATGTTCCTCTAGAAATTTTAGAGGATGATAATGTTGATCCTACCTTGAACCCCTTTCAAATCCTGTGGAGAGGCTTTTTGCTCATGGATTTGAGGGTGAATAAGAAGAGTTTGGCTTTGTTTCTAAAGAGCCATATCTTGCAACCCTTTCTATGAGCCCCATTGCTCCTGCTGCTACCCCTGCTTCCACTCATGCTACAATTTCTCGTGATAAAGCTGGCCCTTCTAGTGGAGAGGTATGAAGCAGGTCATGATTGAAGTCCCCGAGGGTATAAACTTATTGAAGAAACCCAACTGAGCCGCGGTTTGGTTGAAGCCATTAATTGGTCCTCTTAAAAGGGAGAAACTTGAATTCCACTCCTCCGTCACTCTGATGAATGATATTATTCATTCTGTTCTCAAGGTATATTTTTCTTCCCTTATGTCATTTGCTTCTTCCTTCCTTAAGTTTATAATGTTTTTCCTTGCCTTTTTGCAGATCAACTTGACAGGTATAGAGCAGATGAGGAGAATGGCTTGGATTGAGCAGCATGTCATAGAATTGAGCACAAAATCTGATAACTGGAAGGAACAGTTTGAGAGCCTCCAGTTAGAGAAGGATGTTTTGGCTGGTGAGAAAGAAACATTAGAACAACAACTATGGGTTACTATTGCTGAATTAGCAATGTTAAAGGCTTCTACTAATCAGGCAGAGAAGGAAAAAGATAAGATGGAAGCCACCTTTGCTTAGCAACATTCAAGGGACACTAAGGAGATTCGTAGTTTGTAAGAACTTTTGTATCAAAAGGAAGTGTACGTGGGTGATCTGGTTAAAACATTGACTCAAGCCTAAGAAGACCTCTGCACTTCTTCCGAGAAAGTTAAGTTCATTGAGGCTACCGTTGAACCTTTGAAGGTTTCTTATGAAGTTTCCAAGGCTGAAAAAGAAGACTTGAGGGCTGAAGTTGAACAATTAGAAAACAATTACGAGGCTCTCGAGGATAAACTAACTCTTGATGTGAGTTGGGCCTTCCTGAACACATGTCTTGAAACTTTGACCAAGGCTAGCCAAGAAGTGTTTGATCTCGAAGTTGAGATTGCCAAGGCTAAAGATGCAATCGAAAGTACTCAGCAACGCCAATGTTTCTCTACACCTAAGGATGAAAGTTCTAAGGGTGAGTTAGGAATAGACAGTTAAGAGGTTGATCCAATTGATCCCCAGCCTTCGTCTTCTCCTCAAGTTGATCCTTCCACTACTTCCAAAGATGCTCCTTAGTTTTTTTTAACAATGTTATTGGGTTGTTTTTAGGATGCTTTTGGATTTTTTCCTTGGAAACTTTCATGAAAATCAACATAAATATTAATTTTCAACATAGTTTATGTATGTTCTTTCTATTTAAATTTCGAGCCCTTTCTTTGCCTTATCTAAATAGAATGAATACTTTAATATGCCATGGCTAAATACACACGGTCTTATTTATAAGAGGGCCTTTTTATATAATGACACTGATGAAGATGACGTCTCGTCTTCATACTGGTGTAAAGATATGAAATATGAAGTAATTTGAAGAAGTTTTATTTGAACTATCAAAACAAATATTCATGTACATCATTTTTCATAACTATTTTATTTATAGCAGGTTTACAAATACCCAACTATCCCGTAACCATATGTGTAGACTTAATTTAATAGCTCTTGGGATTTTTTTTGTTGAATCTTCAATTTTCTATTGATTCTTTAGTTCTTCACTTACCATTCAACCTTTGAGAGCTTGAAAATTCGACGAAGATTCTTCGAGATTTTTTCTTTGGCCATTGAACTAAGCTTTTGGGTTGTACTTCTTCTCGTACCTCTTCTATATGCATAGTCCCCCCAGTGTTTGAGCTTTGAAGTATGAAAATTTGAATACTGGATCAACTTCCTTCTATTGTCCTTTCCCTAAAAAAGGAAATACATACGGGGCTGGGGGTAATACTTTTAGATGATGATTGTTTAACCATTTCTATCGAAATTATTGTAACCTATATTGAGAATAATTAAGAATGCCGTGTGTCTTTTGGGTCTAATGTCATCATTTGGTGTGGACTAGCTTTTTGCCTATCATCTAAAATAGTTAGTAAAATTTATATGAACAAATAAAAAATAAACTTTAAGATACTTGACCGTGGATACTTGCTCAAAAGTGGTATTTCTTCAAGTGTACCGTATTTCAATTAGAAGGTAACACTTTCCCATTCATAGTATCCAACGCATAGGATCCTTTTCCTGCAATGCCTCTAACACGATATGGCCCTTCCCAATCTGGACTCAATTTTCCTACATTTATCGCCCGTGAAACAACTTCCTAAGGACAAAGTCCCCAATCTTGAAATATCGAAGATTCACACTTCTGTTGTAATATCGCTCAATCCTTTGCTTTTGCGGTTCCATCCGTATCAAGGTTATTTTCCTTCGTTCCTCTGTCAAATCCAAATTTGTACAAAGTTATTCCTTATTTGATGCTTCATATGTATGCATGAACCCCATGTGTGGCTCCCCTATTTCCACCGGAATTAATGCCTTAGTTTCATACACAAGTGAAATTGGAGTTTCTCCCATGCTTATTTTGTCGTTGTCATGTAGGCCCATAATACCCCAGGTAGCACTTCAGGCCACCTGCCTTTTGATTCTTCCAACTGTTTCTTTAAATTATTTACAATAATTTTATTTGTCGACTCTGCTTGTCCATTAGCTATGGGATGATACAGTGCCGAAGTAATCCGTTTAATTTTCAAACTTTTGAAAAAGTCAGTAACCTTTTCTCCTACAAATTGTGGCCCATTATCATATATGATTTTTCTTGGAACCCCAAATCTACATATTATATTCCTCCAAATAAAGTCGATAACCTCCTTTTCTCGTACCTATTTTAAGGCACCTGCTTCCACCCACTTAAAAAAATAATCAGTCAAAATTAATTTTAAAAAAATATACCGTTCATGGTGCTTGAGGTAAATAACCTATGATATCCATTCTCCATTTCATAAACGGCCACGGTGCGATAATTGAGTGAATCAACTCTGCTGGTCGATCCATGTTATTTGCATACCGTTGGCATTTATCGCACCATTTTACGAAATTTTCCTCCTCGTCTTCTATCTTTGGCCAATAATACCCTGCTCTTATTAGAGTTTTTACTAATGACCTTCCTTTGGCATGGTTCCCACAATGTCCTTCATGTACTTCTCGCATCACGTATTTAGTTTGTGAGGGTCCAAGGCGCCGAGTTAATGGTCCTCCAAATATCTTTCGGTACAAATTGCCTTCTACTAAGCAATATTGAGCTGCTTTTATTCGTAGCAATTGGGATCACTTCTTATCCTCAAGTAATATTCCATACTACATGTAATTTACAAATTCATTTCTCCAATCACATGTTAAATTGTTAAAATTTACCTCATTCTTGGCTTGATCGAGCGTTGAATGAAATAAGTGCACCACAATTGTGTTTTCTGTGTTTGGCACATCAGTTACTAATCCCAGATTTGCTAGTGCATCAGCTTCTGCATTCTTTTCCCTTGGTATTTGAATAACTTTCCATAGTTGGAATTGACGCAATAATTACCCCACCTTTTTCAAATATTGTTGTGTCTCTCTAGCTGCATAATTCCCATGTATTTGATTTACCATAAGCTGCGAGTCGATTTTGATTTCAACTTGGTCAATCCCCATCTCTTTTGCAAGTTCTAAACCTGCAATTACTACCTCATATTCGGCTTCAATATTAGTGATTGAATAATATTTTATTGCTTGCCTAATAATATCTCTTGAGGATGAAATTAAAACAATACCCAAACCTTCTCCTTTTATATTTGAGGATCCATCAGTATATAATGTCCAAGTCCCCAGATTAGTTCCGGTAAATATTTGTACCTCATTTTCAGTTTCATGAAGTAAGCTTGAATTGAAATCTGCTACGAAATCTGCTAATACTTGCAACTTTATGGCAGTTTGAGGCTGATAAACAATATCATATTCACTAAGTTCTATTGCCCATTTATCTAATCTCCCTGATAACTCGTGTTTATGTAAAATACTCCTTGATGAAAAAGTAGTTACGACAGAGATGGGATGACATTGAAAATAGGGTCGTAACTTTTTTGATGCCATTATTAATGCTAGCGCTAATTTTTCAAGATGAGGATACAGTGTCTCAGCATCTAACATAAATTTACTAACATAGTAAATTGGAGATTGCAAACCTTTGTCTTCTCACACCAGTACGCGCTTACTGCTACTTCTGATACAACTAAGTAGATGAGTAATATCTCTCCATCCCTTGGTTTTGATAACAGAGGCGGTTTTGACAGTATGCTTTCAAATCTTTCAAATCTTGTTGATATTCATCAGTCCACTCAAATTGGTTTTGTTTTTTTAATATCGAGATGAATTTAAAACACCTTTTTGAGGATCTAGATATGAATCTCCCCAAAGCTGCTACTCTCCTGATTAGTCTTTGTACTTCGTTTTTACTTGTTAGCACATTTGGTATTTCTTCAATTTCTTTAATCTAAGCTAGATTTACTTTTATTCCCCTGTTAGAGACAAGAAAACCTAAAAATTTAGCTGAGGCTATGCGAAAAGTGCATTTTCCTGGGTTCAACTTCATATTATACTTGCGGAAAATTTCAAAAGTCTCATTCAGATGCTTTAGATGATTTTTTGCTTGTGCTAATTTCTATAGCATATCATCAATCTAGACTTTCATGGTTTTTCCTAAATATTCTTAGAACATTTTAGCACCAATCTCTGGTACGTAGCTCCAGCATTTTCAAGCCAAAAGGCATGACCTTGTAGCAATAAGTCCCCATGTCTGTAATAAAGGAAGTTTTTTCCTCGTCTAGAGGATCCATTTTTAATTAGTTATATCCAGAATACGCATCTAAAAAACTCAGAAGCTCATGACCTGTGGTAGAATCAATTAGTTGATTTATGTGCGGTAAAGAAAATGAATCTTTGGGTCATGCTTTACTTAGATCGGTATAATCTATATATACTCGCCATTTTCTATTTTTCTTTGGGACTACAACAGTATTAGCTAACCAGTCGGGGGTACTTTACCTCTTGAATTGAACCAATTTTCAGAGGTTTCTGTACCTTCTCTTGAATTACCTGATTTTTGAATGCTCCTTGCTTTTATTTCTTTTGCTTTACTGGGGGTGTAATGGATCTTCATTTAATTTGTGAGTCATTACCTCTAGTTGTATACCTCATATCTAAGTGTGATCAGGCAAAACAATCAGCGTTAGTGCGTAAAAATTCAATCAACTTACTTTTCATCTTTGGGCTCAGGTTTGTTCCAATATAGACTTTTCTGTCATGCTAGTGGACAAACAGTATAATAACTTTGAGCTCTCCCTTAGTTGTTTTTATAGTTACGTTCTCTTCTGGGTCCTAGATCACATCTCATCTCACATGTATATTTGCTTAGTTCCTCTTACTTTTAGTTGAGGAGAATTTGTGTTCTACCCCAACTCGACACTGTAATTGCTATTTTTCATCTTTGTCCTTGGGTGTTCCACTATCAATAGCAACTGTGTTAGTTTCTGGTTCCGCTTATTGATCTCCCTTGATCTGATAAAATCCCCACTATGATGGAAATTTGATAACCTGATATTATGTTGACGGTACAACATCCATGTCGTGAATCCACGACCTTCCTAAAATTGTGTTATAAGTCATATTTTCATCCACCACTTGAAATTTGGTATATTTCACAACACCCTATACGAATTTCACTAAAACAATTTCTCCCTTTGTTATAACACTTGAATTATCGAACCCAAATAAAGATCGAGCCTTGGGTATGATATGATCAGTCGTTTGCATCTCATTCACTACTCTCAAAAGTATGATATTCACAGAGCTACCTGGGTTAGTCAAAACTCGTTTGATATTCATATCATGAACAAGTAAAGACATTACCAGGGCATCATTGTGAGGGATGAACAAGCCATCTCCATCTAAATCATCAAATGTTATATAGTCTCCTTCCAAAACTTGTCTAATCCGCTTGTCATGGGTCGCTGAAATCTTGGTTGTTCTTTTTGTTGTCGTATATGTAATTACATTAATCTCTTTACCTCCAGTTATTATATTCATTTTCCTTCATATAAAATTATTTTCCTTTCTTACTAAATAGTTTCGTTAGATGGCCTTTTTTGTAAATAATCAACCTCTGGTTGTAAAATCCTACAATATGTTGTTCTATGACCATTGTCATTATGGAATTCACATGAGAATTCCTGACTTCTTTTGCTGGGATCTGTTCTTATTTCTTTTGGTAACCCCACCTTGTCACCTATACATCTTAACACATATCCTAACTCGGATGTACTAACGTTGAAATTGCAATCCCCTATCTTTGATCGGGAATTTTGATCATTATTCCTTGTTATATATCGTTCCTTTCCAAATCGATAAGATGTACTTACATCCCTCTGCCTTGATCTTTGATCAAACCATGCCTGTTTTGGTACTGACCTAAGATCTCATCCAGCACGTCCCATGTAAGGTTTGTACCTATTTTTATCGGATCTCCTTTTTGATTCTTAACATCTAGATCTGAACCTCTCCTCCACCTTTTGGTTGGGTCATCGTATCTTCTTTTATTTGCAACTTTGTGTTGTACCTGTTATAAATATCATTCTAAGTAGTAGTAGGAAATTCCCGTAGGCTTTCTTTTAATCTTCTCGTGGCTTCCAAACTTTTCTCATTCAAGTTGCTTGCAAACGCGATTGCTGCCTAATTATCAGGTACACGAGGTAACATCATTCTTTCTCGCTTGAATCGATCCACGAATTCTTCTCTAAGTAAGTTAGTATCCCCTTATTTTACTTTGGAGATATCCTCCATGCTTTTCTCTACTTTTTGAGCTCCAGAATGTGCTTTTATGAATGAAACTGCAAGTTCAGCAAAAGAGTCAATCAAATTTTCAGGTAAATGAGAGTACCGTGTCAGTGTCCCTTTCGTAAGGGTTTCACAGAATTTCTTGACCAATACTGATTCGATTTCCTGCTTGGTTAAATAATTGCCCATGACTACTGTAGTAAATGCGATAACATGATCTCGCGGTGGTAGTCCCATCATATTTAGGAATATCGGGCATCTTGAACTTTTTCGGTATTGGTAATGGTGTTGCACTTGGCTTCCATGGTTGTTGTGAATACTTATCAATATCCACCCCTTTAATCACGGGTGGTACTCTTGGTATCTTTTCTATCTGCTCATTTTGTTCCTTGAGCTGTTTCTGCAAGGTTAGTACTAGATTTTGTAGATTTGAGTTATTCGACGTACCTGACCCTCCAGATCTGGAATTATTTGGTATTTCCCCGCGTATAGAGATTTTAAGCCCGAGATGAGGGTTTTCCATTATCTTGTTCACTAGTGGTGGATCCTGAACAACACCTGGCAGCCCACTTGCAAATGCACGCAAGGCTTCTCTAATCTGTTGAGTAATAAATTGCTTCAAGTTATCTTGCTCATTTGACTGTTCATCAATTTGCTATCTCGCATTATGATTATCAGATCTAGTAGGTGAATTCTCTCGTGAATGCAGTGGAGTAGCTCCTTGCTGCCTTCCTTACTCTCCATCACCCACCTGAATAATTTTATTAGTAGTAGACATAATTTATTGTTATAGATAAAATAAGAAAAGTGAAAAGAGTACTAGATTTTCCGATAACGGAACTAATTTATTCAACAAAAATATAATTTTTGTTGTCAAAGCAAATAATAGAATAATTGAGGTTTCTAATAACCAATTTTACTTCACTTTTTCTAATAGATATGAATACGAAATAAAAAAAATAAATTATTGAAAGAATAAGGAAATAAAAATATTATTGATAGTGGCAACTTCCTTCCAAGAGGAGAAAATAAAACACTTCAATTAGCAGAGAACAAAGTACGAGAGATTAATAGTAAAATTCGTGAATTACTTCATGATCATACACAATATGGCAAGGGGTTTATATAAGGGTACAATATGTAATTGTTTTGCCCTACTTAATTCCCGCCCGTTACTAACATTAATTATATTGATTGCTCATTACTTGAGCTATTTGTAACGGTTATGGTAATAATAGACAATCGCGCATAATCGGGGATTGTGCCAATTATTTTTTCATATTCGTAGCTATTAATGAATCTTCCTCTTTCGTAGTCTTTAATCGTGCATCCCGTGCCTTTCTGTTCTTTCTCATTGTCAGATGTGGTATTTTTATAAATAATCTCGTTGGTATTTTACCTACGCCTCATCATTCTTCCTTATAACTCTAACTCTGTCAGCATATCATTGATCCACGTGTCGAGAATAGTTTTCCACCAATACATGGCCTGTTTTGACTGCACATAAAATTTACAAATAAAAGAAATTTTTTAAAATTTATGATCTAAAATAAACCATAAATAATTATGTGGCTGTAAATTAATTTACTAAGGGTAAAATAATAATTTTGAAGATAAATTATTTATAAATAAACAAATATTTTTTTGGATTTGATTACAAAAAATAATGTCACATAAACTGTTACGAGCCAAGCCGATGGGCCGCGACGGACACCCGGTACCTTACTCAACCGACTACCAATGTAACGTATCTTTCTTATTACATCATCATATACACGTGACATACGTGCCTAATAGGCCAACATCATCATTTATAAACTCAAAACATAGGCCGACAAGGCCATACAATCTTTCACGTACACGATATATGGCTACAAGCCTCTAAGAGTACATAAATATCATAAAGGTCGGGACAGGGCCCCGCCATACTAATCAGTACATGTCCTAATCATACTGACCACATAAGCAACTCCGGAACAAATAGAGTGTTCCAACATCTTCCGCTGAACTAATCGCCTACTTGGAGGACTCTCGACCTGTCTATCGAGACCTGCGGGCATGAAACGCAGTGTCCCCAAGCAAAAGGGACGTCAACACAAATAATGTACCGAGTATGTAAGGTATAAAAATCAGTGAATAATAGACATGAGAGAAACATGGAGTAAAAAACTCGACATGTATGTCTGCATAGCTCTGTGAATCATTTCATTTTTATAACATCATGCATATGCGTATAAATGTCATACCATGCATAGGTATATGTGTTCATAACATCATCAAGCCTCTGAGGGCATCCCATCATATCATTTCGGCCACTGTGGGTAAATCATCAACGTATACCAGCTGATCGGGTGGTGGTGCGTATATAACACCATAATATTTTCCCATATCCCATATACATATAATATACGCATATATAACGTCATCTGGTCATGGGTCAATGTACATGTATAAATGCATAAAATGCATAAGAAATACGTTAATAAGATTTTCTTGAAATGTCATAAAAATAATATGCATGTCGGATAAATTTTATCAAATACGTATTTTTCTGAGACCCATGAACAGAATATATAATAATAATTCGCATGGGGAATCAAGAATATAGATACCCCTAATATTTTTATGAATAGAGTCATTTATGGAAATTGTGCATTTGCTTGATTCGTTTGTATCGTATTGATCATGCCAAAAAGAAAGAAGGGATAGCCTTATCATACCTGAGTCGATTCTCTTGACAATCCTCTAATATACGTTAATTGCGACAAAACATGGAACAAATCATATGAAAAGCTCGAATCACGTTGCTATGCAAAGAAAATCTTAACCGAAACCTTTCCTTAAGAACTTAGCAACAACGTTGCTATTTGGAAAGTGAATTAACGTTGGTGCTTGAATTGTAAAGTTTCTATGTAACGTTGGCGATGCACTGAACTGGCTTTGAGACACTCACGATATATCCTTTCAAGAGCTTCAACTTGCATATGAGTATAATGAACTTATTCAAGATATCAATTACCATTAGAGAGTGCAAAAATAAGTGGCAATCCTCCTCAACTTCTAACTAATATATGTAGTATCTGTCAAAACCTGCATCTTCTAAGTTCTTTTACAAAGACCAATTCTCAAAGAAGTGTTTGAATTTATCAGAACTTTGTAACATATAAACATTCACGTTTTTGAATGCACATAGAAATGGATTTGTGACATTATTGAATTGGAGAAATCTTCTAAGGCTTTTGCTAAAGAACGTTACCCCTTTTCATATACTTTGTGGATTTAGAGCTTTTGTATGGCTTAGCCAAGAATTCCTTTCAAAGTAACACCTAGAAAGGTGATCTAAGAGTCACTAAAAGACTCTTATGTTGCTGCCACGTTTTGGGGTGGTCAATCTTATCCAACAATGTAATAATTAATTCCTTAATTAATTTACTAATTCCCCATTAACTAATAATTAACCAATTACCCACAGACTTAAGAATTATCCCAAATTACTTAAAATATTACTCATTTTTAGCATACCTTATACACCTCACTATCATGGCCATGTGATACCTTGTATGGTACTAGTCCATAAATACCGGTATTTTAGCTCAGGCCATATTTTATCCCAAAATGTCAAACTTCAACGAAATTCATTTTCTTCGATTTGCTTACCCTCTTACCTTCACCAATTTACTCATTACTTGTTTAAAATAGCATAATGCTTATAATCACGAAATAATTTCATTCCCGAACTTGCGTCGATTAACTTACGACAAAACTTTATCGTACGAAAATGCGGGATGTATCATTCCCCCCTTTGAAACATTCGTACTCGAATATTGACTAATATACTTATCATTTTCATAACTTATGTCCTCTGAATACTTTAGTACTTTCCTTTCCATCTAAGCAACTGTTCTGTGAATAATTCTAAGGGACAAGGTATTCCCCCCTTTAAGCTTCTTTCTCACACCACGACTTGTAGTCGGAATCCTTCTAATCTCGTAACTGTTGCTACCTTCTGTCATAGATCTGTTTATCCATCCGTATGACTTTACTGCCATAACTCTCACTTTGATTTATCGTTATTGAGGGCTGCTACCGAACTCCAGGTTACTTTCGTTGCTTATCCTATATGCAATAAGCTAAGTCCTTTAATGCCCCCTCATTACTGTTCATCTTAATAATGATGGCCTAATCTCATCTCATACTTTGTGACCTTTGTCCATCCATTACTGATTCATCTTAATACCGATAACTTGGCCTCTTATGTAACACTACCGCTAGGGCTCACGTCTCATCGGGGAACATTTGAAGTGACTTTCCTAATCCACTTAGGGGTGATACTGTACTTCAATGACCGTATTTTATAGCATCCCAATGTGATTCACTTACGTGGGTATTTTAATCTCGTACAATCCATGAAATCCTCTTCAAATCATTACTAACTCAAAGGCCTAAACGTCATCCTCTATCTATCGCAATCACACCCTTATTTCACTACCAGGGCAGTATTCCATCTCTTCTAAATGCTACTAGTCATAGACTCCTTTGAGCTTATTCAGGCACCCATCAGCTCTCTCTCATTTTCATGGACTTAATCCCGAGGGATTATCCATTCTCGTCACCTTCTCACTCGCCCTTTCTTATCCTTACTCCTGTCTTCCTACAATCTTGTCGCTCTACCATACTTTAGCTTACAACCCATACATATCCATTTATACTACTTGCAGCCTTCCTTCAACTTCCTTGCACCATAGATTTCCTTGTGTTATTCTGGAACATCAAGTGAGATATCACATCGTCTCTAACTCTTCTTTTACTTTCTTAACTAGACCTCTCGATACCTAGAAACCATAGGCTATAAGCTATGCCACTGACGATGCCGCTATCATTCCTGGATATTGAATCCCCGTGATTCTAGCCTTCTATCCGAAGTATGGACTATTCCCAACCTTCTACATCTGAGTATCTCGTATGTTGTTCACTTTTACCTTACTTACCTTAAAATCTCGCATCACATCTTCTATCTCTTTCATGACCTCCTTTCCACATAGGCATAATTCATATTCACAACTTAAAGCTCTATTATAATACTTGCACCTATGGTGTATACACAATCCGGTGAGAGCTTCATACCGACTTCTTATAAGGTTGGTACTACATCTAACTAGCTTCCTTATAGAGACATTATAGAATATGGTTGTTGCATTATCTCTCTTGCACCTATGATATTAAGAGTGATTCTGCCATGTTCACAAGCGTAATTTATATAATTTTCTAGGTTCAATAATTCAGACTCCTGATTTACTTTGTTGTTGTAACTCTTTAGTTTCCTCTTCCTTCTGATCAACCTTTATGTAGGCTTAAGCTATCTTCCGATCTGCGGCTCATGGCAGTAGTTATTACTTTAGCCCTTCATGGACGCTATGGAACATCCATGATACAATCTTATAACAATTCAATCTTTTGTCTATGACCTGGGCTCAATTCTTTCTTTTCACCTATACCGGAATCTTCTACGACTATATGATTGTCAACATATATGCCGTATGGATAATACTCCAAAATCTTAGGTACATTCATTATGTAATTATCTCTGGATCATTGATCGAATAATTCCTTTCATTCCGTCTCAACTTTCTTTAAATGCAAGCAATCACTTTTCCTGCTCGTTCTATCTCCTTGTTGCGTGCATACTTAGCTTATTTTAGTGCCCACACATATTGGAATTCCATACAACCCATATGATCTTGAATATCACCTTTTGATTTTGATATATATATATATATATATATATATATATATATATTTCTTCTTCCCGTTCATTAGCCACGATAGGTGCCACCTGCTGATGGAGTGCATACAATGTTGTTGTAAGACTGTTGTTACATGACCATTTCCTCTTTAGGTGAATGTGCTTGGTTAAAGCCTTTTTCCTTATTTCCTCCGCTAGTCTTTCATTGTAGTACTTAGGGAGGATCCTCTGATTCTTGCAAGGCTGCAAGCTTATTACATCGTATACTCGACGGAATTTTTGATGTTCGTACTCACATATAAAATTCCTTAGTTACTTACCTCCATACTTATATGCTTGTACGGTTGCTCCCGAACTGAAGTTTTGACTGTCTTCCCTTAACACTCATACGGTATCTTTAACTACCCCAACTCCTATCCGAATATTTCTCAAGGTCATGATGTCATATATGCGAGACTGAATTCCCCATGTTGGGGTTCACTCCGTTTATCTTGCATGATCTATTGATTTATTTGTATCCTCTTGTCTAGCCATAACTAGGCTCTTCCTGAATCAACTACTAACTACTCATTGGCTCATTCTCATATCAATATTCTGCGTAATCTTTCATGGGTCATTTCCTTTATCTTAACTTACATCCCGTACTGGCTCCTTATCTATCAATAACATCTCAGGCTGGAACCCTTACCCCCTCTCCTTGACGTCGTGTTTACATAATGTTCTGGAATCGTAGCGTATCTGCAGGACTTGAATAAGTGCAATCTTATCCTTTTCTCATTCTTATCACATTCTTCCTTTGCCATTTCCATAGTTACTAGAACCACTTAATTCTGACCTAATGCCACATCACACCATATTCCCCTCTTTAGGGGAGCACTAAGATTTAGTGCTACGACGATCTACGTATAGATGTTTTACCCTCTCACTTTTGGCATCTTTTCACATCATCGATGATCCTTACTCACCTCGCGGTAATCCTTTGGGTGACACTTAGTGTAACTGGCACATACAGTCCCTTAAGCTTAACTTTACTCACCTTGCTTGCTTTAGGGAAGCATCTTCCTGAATGACCATTCTCTGAATTTCTCATGAATCTTCTTCTATTGTCCACTCTAACATCGCCGGAACGAAATCTGAAATTCTCATGATGCTGACTATTATCCAATCAAGCAGTCCCTAATTCATGTTTAATTTATCTTGTTCACCAGCCCATACTGATTTCTATTGTTCTGGAGTCTAACTTTTCCTTCCGGTAGTCACGTTGGAGTTACGAACTTATTTCTTGAAATAAAGATATGACTTTATGGCCTATACTCTTTTGTTGTCTCAAGGCCTGTCATCTCTCGTCTTTTCCTTCAATTGACTATAGACTCTGTAATACTGTCATCTTTTTGATCCACCGTTGTCATCCATGTATCATATCTTACTTATAATGCTTCATTAACTCTTTCTTATTTCCCGCTAATATTTATGTCTATCACTTTATTCTAAAAACTCGAATAAAACATTCTTTTGCTTTTAGCCCCTCTTGCTCCATCCATTGGCTCCTTGAATTGCCTAACATTCTCTTTCTACCAGGGATGGGAGCCATACTAAGGTAATATTTATCCCTTTCAGGCTTTCAGTACTTATCTTTGTAGTATTCATATCTAGTTGTACTATTTCATGGTGCACCATTTGGGTGTCTCACAAGGAGACCTGTTAGCACATTTGCAATATCCTTCAGAAATGTCAACTAACGCAAATAATCAATTCACCATTTTGGGTTACTCTAACCCCAGCCGGATTCTGATATCCCGTCCTTTTCTTAATCTATACCTTTTAGCCCCTAATAAGGTATAACTAAGATGGGTGTGGTCAATTATACATACCTCTGTTTACTGTTAAGGGTAACTCGTAATGCTTATATTTTTCTGCCGAAACTATAATATTGATAATCTTCATTAACTGGGTGCCTCGTACCCTTCTTCACCTTGCTTCTTTTACTTGCTGAAACTTGTGTCTCCCTCCTTATTCCTTTTTACCGTAAGAGTGGATTGGCATTCTTGCCTTAGGGATCCTTATCAAGAAGTTTACCCATCTTAGTAAACACATTATTTGCTTAATACCTCATATTTATCCATCATAAGCATGATGCAAAAATTGAGTTCCTCTGACTCAACTCTTCCATAACTATATCTCTTACCAACCGTCTTTCTGGATGTAGGCATCGTCATATTATGAATAAGATAGATTTAAGAAATTGAGTTCTTACAATTGAGTTCTATGACATGATCTAGAGTAAGAAGAAAGAGTGAAAGTCCTAAATGTCCTGTAGCCTCCTGCTTATAAGTGCGGTACACGACATATCCATAAACAAGACTCTACTAGACACGGCTTGTAGATACCCTAGGACAGAACTACTCTGATACCACTTTTGTCACGACCCAAGCCGATGGGCCGCGATTGGCACCCGGTACCTTACTCAATCGAGTACCAACGTAACGTATCTTTCTTATTACATCATCATATACACGTGACATACGGGCCTAATAGGACAACATCATCATTTATAAATTCAAAACATAGGCCGACAAGGCCGTACAATCTTTCACATACACGACATATATCTACAAGCCTCTAAGAGTACATAAATATCATAAAGGTCGGGACAGGGCCCGCCATACTAATTAGTGCATGCCCTAATCATACTGACCACATAAGAAACTCCGGAACAAATGGAGTGTACCAACATCTTCCGCTGAGCTGATCGCCTACTTGGAGGACTCTCGACCTGTCTATCGAGACCTGCGGGCATGAAACGCAGCGTCCCCAGGCAAAAGGGACGTCATTACAAATAATGTAGCGAGTATGTAAGGAATGAAAATCATAAATAATAGACATGAGAGAAACATGGAGTAAAAGACTCGACATGTACGTCTGCATAGCTTTGTGAATCATTTCATTTTTATAACGTCATGCATATGCGTATAAATGTCATACCATGCATATGTATATGTGTTTATAATATCATCAAGCCTCTGAGGGCATCACATCATATCATTTCGGCCACTGTGGGCAAATCATCAACGTATACCAGCTGATCAGGTGGTGATGCGTATATAACACCATAACCTTTTTCTCATATCCCATATACATATAATATACGCGTATATAATGCCATTTGGTCATGGGTCAATGTACATGTATAAATGCATGAAATGCATAAGAAATACGTTAATAAGATTTTCTTGGAATGTCATAAAAATAATATGCATGTCGGATAAATTTTATTAAATACATATTTTTCTGAGACCCATGAACAGAATATATAATAATAATTCATATAGGGAATTAAGAATATAGATACCCCTAATATTTTTATGAATAGAGTCATTTATAAAAATTGTGCATTTGCTCGATTCGTTTGTATCGTATTGATCATGCCAAAAAGAAAGAAGGGATAGCCTTAACATACCTGAGTCGATTCTCTTGACAATCCTCTAATACACGTTAATTGTGACAAAACATGGAACAAGTCGTATGAAAAGCTCGAATCACGTTGCTATGCAAAGAAAATCTTAACCGAAACCTTTCCTTAAGAACTTAGCAACAACGTTGCTATTTGAAAAGTGAATTAACGTTGGTGCTTGAATTGTAAAGTTTCTATGTAATGTTGGCGATGCACTAAACTGGGTTTGAGACCAGGGGCGGCCCAACATCATCCGAAACCTAAAGCAAAACCTTAATAAGAGGCCAATATATATATATATATATATATATATATATATATATATATATATATATATATATATATATATATATATATATATAATGAACATCTATTTTTTAAAAAATTAGACAAATGAGGATGTGGAATAAAAAAAATAAGAACTTAGTCTTATAAAGTAAAGAAAATTAAATAAATTTAACGTTGATTGCATCACAACTGAAATGGGAGAACCCAGAATACATACTTCCTTCGTCTCAACTTAAGTGACTCCTTTTTTTTAGTAAGTCCCTTTCTATATTTGGTAACAATTCAACTTTAAATTTTTCTTTTTACTATTAATGAGATGATTTCTAGCCCACAAATTTATACGATTTATTTAAGATTACAAGTTTCAAAAGTCTTCCTTTATTTCATAAACTCCATATCCAGTCAAACACTTTCATATAAATTGGGACGGAGAGAGTATAATTTATGTAAGAAAAATAAATAATAAGTTAGATTATTAGATATAGTTACGTGACCAACTAATGAATAGTGAAATATAATTAAGTAAAAAAGTAAAATAAGATTGACAGAAAACTATTTTAGTTATATTAATTAGAGGAAGAAATCGAGTTATCAAAAATTAATATGACAATAAAGAAATAAATTTATCAATAATAAGAGATAATTATATAAATAATATACTACTATATATAGAAAAATAGTAATTTTGGGGCCCTTAAATTTTTGGGGCCTAAAACAAGTGGTTCACTTGCTTTAGGGTCATGCCGCCCCTGTTTGAGACACTCACGATATATCCTTTCAAGAGCTTCAACTTGCACATGAGTATAATGAACTTATTCAAGATATCAATTGACATCAGAGAGTGCAAAAATAAGTGGCAATCCTCCTCAACTTCTAACTAATATATGTAGTATTTGTCACAACCTGCATCTTCTAAGTTCTTTTACAAAGACCAATCCTCAAAGAAGTGTTTGAATTTATCAGAACTTTGTAACATATAAACATTCACGTTTTTGAATGCACATAGAAATGGATTTGTGACTTTATTGAATTGGAGAAATCTTCTAAGGCTTTTGCTAAATAACGTTACCCCTTTTCATATACTTTGTGGATTTAGAACTTTTGTATGGCTTAGCCAAGAATTCCTTTCAAAGTAACACCTAGAAAGGTGATCTAAGAGTCACTAAAAGACTCTTATGCTGCTGCCACGTTTTGGGATGGTCAATCTTATCCAACAATATAATAATTAATTTGTTAATCTCCCATTAACCAATTATTCATATACTTAAAAATTATCTCAAATTATTTAAAATATTGCTCATTTTTAGCATACTTTATACAACCTCACTATCATGGCTATGTGGTACCTTGTATGATACTATTGTCATATTTTATCCCAAAATATCAAACTTCGATAAAATTCATTTTTTTCAATTTGCTTACCCTCTCACCTTCACCACTTTACTCATTACTTGTTTAAAATAATATAATTCTTATAATCACGAAATAATTTCATTCCCGAAACTTTATGGTACGAAAATACGGAATGTAATATAAACCGTGACGGATAGGTAATAATTAGAGAGTTTAAAAAGTGAAGATAAAACGGACAACAAATAAGCCGAAACTCTGTGCGTCAGTGTCCTGGTTTGCAGCCCATTAATATGAAATTCTGGGATTTGCTAGTTACCTTGTTTCGTAAGCCATGATGATCTATCCATGAATTCTTAAATAATATACTAAGAAATTACTGCGTATTAATTGGATTTATCTGTTGAAAGCTCTGATATCAAGTTTGTTATGATCCAAAATCACGTGATCGACACCCGACACACTATTCAATCCGAGCGAACCAAACCATGTGATGCACCAAAATCATATGCATGAAAATTAATTTTTTTTCTAAGGAAGCTCCTTGAAAATCATATACATTTTCAAGTTAAATGATAAAATATTTTCCAATTCAAAATCATACATGACGCTTTTCATGATAATAACAAAGAGACTAAGTAAAATAAATATATTTTCATGTATGTCGTGTATAACCCCATTACTATAACTTTTCACAACTATCTATGGATCTTCTATACCAAAAAATAGAATTAAATATTTGGGCTAATACCCGACTAGTATAAATTAAGAAAACAACATTATAGCTATCATGAAATAGGAGTGGTACCTCACCATATACCTCAAGAAGAGAGTCATCTTAGCTCTGACCGCATGCCACGTATCATACCTCTGGTAAAGTAAGCGGGGCCCCTAAGGACTCAGTACATCACTTCGGTACTTAATAAGTGTCATAGAGTCTCCCTATCTTAAGTTATTGGGGCAAACTTTATAAAAATAATACACCAATATTTAATATAAAATGATAAAAAAATTTATTTAATTTGATTATGTCATTTTTATGAAAAGTTTCATGTATAATTTTGGAAATGAAAAAATATTTTGTGACTTGATTTGAAATGTAGAAGATTTTCAATTGGCTTCCGCAATTATATTTAATTTTGACTAGGGGTGACAAAATGGTTAAAAGAAAACAGTTAGTCACCCATATTATCCACTAAAAATAGGTTGGATAATGAACTATTTAAAAACGGGTCAAATGGATAAGAACCATATTATCCATTTAGAAAATGAATAATCAATGGATATCTAATGGGTTTAACTTTTATATTTGTAAAACCTCAAATTGGAGGTTTCTCAAGTTTGGGAGATTAGGAATTCTCCCAAATGTGATCATATTCATGAAGTCATGGATAATATGGTTACCCATACTATCTGTCGTTAATCCGTTTTTTATCCGTATTAAATATGTGTCGGATCGGATAATTTATTCATTTTTTCATTACTTATTTTCGACCCGTCCCACATTTGACCCGACCCGCCCGTTTGCCGCTCATCTCTGTTGTAGCACGTATTTAGGAAATCGAAGTATGCAATTAGGACTATTTTACTAATACCAAGGCCTCAAAACGATATTCAAAAGTCCACATCATTTATGTCGTTCAACTTGTATGAATTTGATTAGAGAATCTTTACTGATTCCAATTTCAACAAAAAATAAACTCAACCCATAAAGAAGTGTTTGAATTGGAAAGCAAAATAAAAAGGCTAAAGAAATATCGTTACACTTATTAACGAATCTAGTGGAAATATAACTCTCTTTTTTCCATTTCCCTTTTTTTTAGAATACAAAATCACGAAGTGATCTCATTAAAGCTCGGAACGTACATACTCTAAGTTATGATCTAAAATTTGCTAAACGGGTCATTGACCTATGTTTTAATCGATATGAAAGAAGAGCATAATAAGTTTACCAGTGGTGCTGATAAATTTATGGCGCTTCTACATTTAGAAAAAAGGATAAAAATAATAGCAATAAATATTTATCTTCGAGTTGGGAGAGGCCCCAGACACGATATTTTAAAAACAAATGGAGCTGGATTTTGTCTGTCACTTGTTGTCTTTTATCGGCATCTGCAGTACAATGGCACGTTGTTGTGAGTTCCAATGTATTTTCAAAGCCTTATGTAGGAAGCCAAAGCAAAACACATTTAATAGTTCTTTTAAGTAGTCTTCTTGTTAAATAGGTATAGGAAATTAGCTAGGTAAAAGGCAAACACAAGACGACTTTTTGACTGAATTCTCGAATTTATTTTTTTCTTTTTTGGCAGCAAGGGAAGGTAAATAGAAAGAATTTAATGATACTCCCTCTTGTCCATAATAAATGATCATTTTATTTTTTTATTTTGGTCTAAAATAAGCGTCTATTTATTTAATCAGAAGAAATTAATTTTATTTTTTTAAAACTTGTCCTTATTTATATATTTCAATATGTCAAGATAATAATTAATTAAGATTAATTTAATAAATACATTTTTTTTCTCTCTAGCGATTTGTATTTCATTAATAGGTGTGTCAAAGATAAAATTGTCCCAAAACGTGTATAGAAGGGAGTACCATTGAATTACTAGTGATTGAGTCATTCATTTCTGAAACCGTGAATTGTTTGGTCGCCACTTAAAGTATCAGTCTTCAGTTGTAGGCAATTCTTAAATTTAATGGTCTTGTCTGGAGTACTAAAGCGATCGATACTCATCTCTTTTATGAGGCAATTATAATTAAATAATAAAATTTATGTTCGATGTGAATAAAGTCTTACATAAAACGTAAAAAAAGAAAAATATCTTAATGGTGTAAGGCTCTTAATTCAAGGCGGACAATACCGCATTATGTTAAGAGTATTTTTAAATTGTTTTAGTCTAATAAGTGGCACTAGAACAAGATTTAACGCAAGTTAATTTAGGCGGGTTTAGTTCTAGTCGCAACCTATTTGACGATAATTATGATATTTGTGTTAGAAATTTAACCAGAGTGCTACTCACGTTAAGACAAACTTTGTGGTGGAGATTTGGAGATGCAACTTATTGAAAATTATGTGAAAAAGGTAGATCAAGTTTATTTTGTCAAAAAATTTAGGCAAATAGAGAGAATTGTTAGGTGTTTGTCGTGATTTTATTATCATATTTGATTTTCCTATCTCTTGAACGAAGGACAATATATTTTCCACAATTGATTTTACCTTATATGAAAAGGAAAAATATAATTCTTCCATATTTGGTTAGTATTTTTTTTCGGAGAATTTTTTTTTTGTAACGACCCGACCGATCGTTTTGTGTATTTGCGCCCCGTTTTCCTTTCGATGCTTCACACATGTGTATTTGTTGTTTTATGACTTGCGGGGTTGGTTAGTTTTGTTCCGGAAAGTTTTGGGTTGATTTGGACCCTTTGGTTCTTGTTCAGAAGCCTAAGTTAGAAATGTTGACCAAACTTTGACTTTTGTAAAAACAACCCTGGAACAGTGTTTTGATGGCCCTCATAGGTTTGTATCGTGATTTTAGACTTGGACGTATGTCCGAAATTGAATTCGGAGGTTCGTAGGTTTATTTGTGTTGTTTTGCCGAAAGTTGGTAATTTGAGGTTTAGAACATTTTTCAAGTTTAACCGTAGGTTGACTTTTGGCTGTAGGGTTCGAAATTTGATTTTGGGACTTAGAACAAGTCCATTGTGCTATTTGGAACTTGTCTGCAAAATTTGATGTCATTTGGAGTTGGTTTGAAATTCATGCGTTTTGATGTCCGATTCGTAGTTGTAGATGTTATTTTTATATTTTGATGGCGCGAGCGAGTTCATGTGATATTTTTAGACTTGTGTGGATGTCTGGTTTGGAGCCCCCGAGGGTTCTGATGAATTTCAGACGTGTTTCAGAAAGTTTTGGATTGAAAACAGGATTGCTGGTGTGTTGGTGTTGCGGTTATCGCAATTTTAAGCACCAGCATCACAATTGCGAACACGACGGGGGAGGGGGCTCAGGTATCGCAAATTTGCAAAGTTTGGCCTTTGGTAGGTGAGTTCGCATTTGTGAGAATTTTCTCGCATTTGCGAGGAGGACAGACTTTGCATTGCAACATCTCCTGGGTTTGTCAGCAGCCGCAATTGCAAGGCTTTCTTCGCAATTGCGAGGGTTTGCAATTGTGAACTCAGTGTCGCAATTGCGACATCTGCATTTGATCAAAAGGGTGAAAAGTCGGGATTTCATCTCATTTTCTCTCATTTAGAACCCTGGACTCGGTAGGAGGCAATTTGGAGAGTAGATTTTCATCTACAAACATTGGGTACGTGATTCTAATCAACTTCTAACTATATTTCATGACTATATCTTAGATTTAACATCAAATTTATGTGAATCAAAGAGGAAATTTAGGGATTTTTGTCAATATTTTAAAAAATGAAGATTTGAGTTTTGAGAATCGATTTGGACTCGGATTTGAAAATAAAATACATATATGGATTCGTGAAGTTATGGATAGTCGGAATCTATCCTTGGGCCCGGGTTTTGACCGGGCGAGATCGAGGGTTGACTTTTGGAGAATTGAATAATGATCAAAGCTTTATCTATTGGAAATGATTTTTCTTGCATTGTTTAATGATATTAAGTCATTTTTGGTTAGATTTGAGCCGTATGGAGGCGAATATTTGGGGGAAAACTATTTTGGAGGGTTGATTTGGCCTAGTGGAGGTAAGTATCTTGCCTAACTGTGTGTGAGGGAACTACCCATTGGAATTTGAGATGCTGTGTGTTAATTGTACTATGTGAAAGACGTGTACACAAGGTGACGAGTGTGTATACGGGCTATATGTGGTATTTGATCGGTTTAGACTTTTAGACTTTTTCCATGTATTTAATTGAAATCATTAAAACATATTACATCTTTCATTGTTAAATTTACTTTCACATGCTCTAATTGACTTTGTTAGCATTTGTTCTATCCTTTATTATTGTAATTGCCCTTATATACTTTAGTTGAAGTGTTACCTCCCTTATTGTCTTGTTACCCCTTTTATTATTTAATTACTCATACTTGAAATTGTTATTTCGTGAAATATCCTCTTGTTGAGTTATTGATATTAAAGTTGTGAAAGTCATTATCACATTGTTATTAATTGTTGAGATATCTTTCCTTGTTAAGTATTCCTCATTTATTTTGTTGTTATTGAGATTCTTGTACACATTGTGATTGAGCCCTGGGCTATATATTGTGGTGACATTGGTATTGTTGATTTTGGTAAGTATTGTGGCATATGTGCACATGTGGTGTGAGTTGATTATTGTGTTGTGATATTGATACGCATGCGGTAGTATAAGGATAGGGGTTGATACGCATGCGGTGAGATAAGGTGGGATTATACGTGTATTGTTAGTGAGGGAATTACTTGAAGCCACGTGGTGAGATAAGGGGGCTAAAACGCGTGTAGCTATTTCGGAAAAATATTTTTAAAAATAAATACAAGGCTCACGCGGTGATACATCAAAATATTATGATTGAAATTGTGAAATGTGGTTATGAGGTGTGGTACCTCGATTATGATTCTTATTTTACATTCTATGTTAAAAAGGCTTGCTGGTTGAACAGTTCTTGTTGTTTTCTTCATTGTCTTGTGCTTGTCCATATTTAATTACTTGTTGTTCTCACCGCGTGTTCACCTCTCGTTGCCTTTCTTGCCTTAAATTTTGTTATTAGCCTACATTATTATACTGCCTTGTTATCATTCATTTCCTCGTTCTCCATTATTGGTCTTTAATATACTCTGTTCAGTTTATCTTGTCCTAGTAGATGTCTTGACCTGGCCTCGTCACTACTCTACTTAGGTTAGGGTTGATACTTATTGGGTACCATTGTAGTGTACTCATACTACACTTCTGCACATTTTGTGCAGATCCAGGCACATCTGCCCGTGCCGGACGTTAGTAAGCATTGATCTATTTTCGGAGACTTCAAAGTATACCTGCTCGACATCCGCAGGCCTTGGAGTTACCTTCTGTTATCCTCTCATTATTGTTTATCCTTTTATTAGATAATGTTGTATTAGAGATTTTAGAGCATTCTATAGAGCTTATGACTCAGTTCCATTGGTTTTGGGGATTATGTTGATGTTTCATTTTGGAGTTATTATGAGCTTTGTCGATTTATTTAATCATCTCTATTTGTTATTTCTGTTTAGCTACCAATGATTGTTAGGGTTACCTAGTCTTAGAAATTAGGTGCCATCACGACATCCTAAGATAGGAAATTGGGGTCGTGACAGTTTTGGACTTCTATAAATTAAGGATCCTTCCTTCTTCTCATTCAATAGCATCCACAATGTAGCCTTAAAGGCATTTGAGAGTCTTATTTAGGGGGAAAACTTTTAGGCAAGTGTTATCATATCACTTGTGTGTGTCTCTTTATGAGATTGTTCTCTCGATATTTTGTATTATCTTTTATATACCGGATTTCTCATCTCCGCCTGTGAACTTAGGTCAATTGATCGAACCACGTTAAACATTTATGTCTCTTTTAATCTATTTTTCTTTTATTGTCTGATCTATCGTTGTTCAAGTCTTACTTTACTAGCTTCCGCACGGCACCTGATTATTTCGATCCTAACAAGTGGTATCTCAGTGAGAGGGATTTCTTTTGGCATATTTCTCTTTTATGTCTCTTTTGGTATATTCCTCTTTTGTTGTTTGATAATTTCTCAATCAAGTGATATTTCTAGGTCCAAATAATAGAATTATTCGTGCAACCACTGTGGCAAGAAATGATACAACAAAAGGTTCTGCCACAAGTTGAAGCAAGATACTAGAGATGGAAAGAAAGTTGAAAATAACGAGAACAATATTATTGTTATTGTTCGAGATGACCTTCTTTTTGCTTATGATGAAAACGTCATCAATCTAGTATCCCATGAGACGAGCTGGATAGTAGATTCTGGAGCTACCTCACATGTCACACCAAGAAAAGATTTTTTCTCATGTTATACTCATGTTGACTCTGGAGTGATAAAGATGGGCAATGCCAGTGAGGTTTAGGTATTTGGTGTTGACATAGTTTGTTTGAAGACTGGTAATGATTCAACGTTAGTTCTACATAATATCAAGCATGCTCCAGATTTTCCTTTCAATTATATCTCTGCAAGAAGATTAGGTGATGAAGGTTACCATAATGCCCTCTTTAATGGCCAATGGAATCTCACCAAGGACTCATTAGTAGTGGCTCGAGGAGTCAAGTCTTCTCATTTATATGACATAAGGATCTATTTTTAATGACTCCATAAATCTGGTGAAAAGTGATACTTTATCAAAATTGTGGCACAAAAGACTGAATCATATGAGTAAGAGAGGCATTATGTGTTTGGCTAAGAAAATTTTTCCTTCTGGAGCGAAACAAGCAAAGATGAAAAAGTGTGTCCATTATTTAGCTGGCAAACAGAAAAAGGTTTCATTTCATAGCCATCCTCATTTAAGAAAGCCCGAATTATTGGATCTATGAAACTCTGATTTGTGTGTTCCTTTTAAATTAAAATCAAAAGGTGGAGCATTTTACTTTGTGACCTTCATTGATGATCATTTTTGCAAGCTTTGGGTATATCCTTTAAAATCCAAAGATCAAGCACTTAGCGTGTTTAAGGAATATCGGGCTTTAGCTGAGAAACAAATGGGGATGAAATTAAAATATATTCGCATTGACAATGATGGTGAATGTGTTCCCTATAATGACTATTATAGAGAACAAGGAATTTATCATCAGAAAACTCCGCCTAAGACGCCTCAATTGAATGGTTTGGCTGGATGAGTACGGAGATCGTGGAGTGATGGTGTATGGCCTGACTTAGTACCTTTGCCCGTCTATGGG
Organism: Nicotiana tomentosiformis; assembly: GCF_000390325.3. Classification (NCBI taxonomy): domain Eukaryota; kingdom Viridiplantae; phylum Streptophyta; class Magnoliopsida; order Solanales; family Solanaceae; genus Nicotiana; species Nicotiana tomentosiformis. Next base: position 45,275,766 of record NC_090822.1, read on the forward strand.
GTGGTTTACTATATTTAATCATAGCTTCGAAGATGCAAACACAATCTCTCATTGGGCTTCGGTGACTGTAAATACTCGGATCATGTGGGTAGCACTCGTTTAATCTCCAAATTAGCCCATAAATCGTGATAGGTCATGTGAAACTTAGTTCAAGGGAGAGATTATTGGGTGTGTGTGAATAAAGTCTCACATGAAAAGTAAAAAAGAAAAATTGATATACTTATAATGAGTTGAATACTCTTAATGATGAGAGGCATTTTGGGAAAATCGTGTGATCTTGGCCCAAAGCGGACAATATCATACTATGTTAAGAGTATCTTTGGGCCATTTTAGTCCAAAATTTTCCTTGTTCAGTTAAATAGAGATGATGGATGTAGAATCTGGTCAAGGGCCAAAATCACATCCACAAGAAGCCACAAGAAATTTATTTTACGATGAAGCAATTAAACAATAAACGCTTGTTTGAAAAACCATCTTATAATTGGATTTTAGTTTAATTGACTATAATTATACAATTTTTTAGTCGTAATTTATCAGTATGGAATTGTGTCATGATCCAAAAATTCTAACCCGTCGTGATGATGCCTAACACACTTACTAGACAAGTCGAATATAACAATAATAAAAAAAACAAAAAAGATAGAAATAACAGGAGTCTGAAAGCTTAATATAGCACAATACCGCTAATACATGATGAGTTCTGTAGAAACTGGTAAATATAGAGTCATGAACTCTATAACGGAATACAAGTATAAAACTAATTAACAATACCGTCTGAACTAAAAACAACAGTACATTAGAAAAGAGACGCTAAGACTACGGGTGAGAATGCAGCTCTACCTCGTCTAACGATACTCAGCTCAACAAGAAACTCCGCTACTGATGACTGGTCCCAACACTTGAATCTGCATAATTAAGTGCGGAGTATAGTATGAGTACAACTGACCCAATGTACTCAACAAGTATCATAACTAACCTCAGCGAGGTAAAATAAACACGAATTATAAGTGATACTTGCTATAACATATACAATTTAATCAATTTAACGAGTACAGAACAATAATGTGATCAACTCATAAAGTACAAAAAGAACCCTCTAAGTGTGTGTGCAATTACTCAAGTTCTCTGTTCAGTCAATGACATGGCATACAAAAATGATATGAAAATAAATCAGGTAAATAACCATGGAAATTGCAAGTAAAGATGAAATGCAAAATCCAAAACAAACATTGACCAGACTTTCCTCAATAATTTCATATCCGTACTAAACAACTTATCAGTTTTGCTCAAATACGCGTGTACACCATCAAGAGAAACATGAGAGGGTGAACCTAGGGGGATGGATCCATATCTACACGGTGCACAGACAACTCACGTTCTAATAATATTGACAGCACGGATAACTCATGTGCTGTACAGCCAAATCACGTACCAATAATATCGACCGCACAGACAACTTACGTGCCAACAATCACAATCCGCCCGACATGGTCACAAGCTACCATTCCAGATTATAACACACATAAAGAAATATACGAGAATACATGTATATGACCAATGATTATCAAGTTTCATACTCTTGGTGAGGTATAAATAATATGCTATGGTGTAGGCATATGCAATGTGTGCTATCACAGCTAGAACACACAATTTCATCACGAAATAGCAATTTATCAGGTTCAATCGGGAGAATAACCTCAACGAAATCTCAGATGTGGTAAAAATAGCTCACAAAGGGGTACAAATAGGAGAAACATCATATCTTAAAGCTTAACAATCAATTCAAGGCATGGCATAGCCTAAGCACTACCCCGAGCATGAAAATAGTACCCCGGTGCACGCATATAGGGTCAACCCCACACATATGCGCCACTCATAGCACGTAGCTATCATAGATAATTCAGGAAACTAATGCTTTAACCAAGTTTAGGTAAGATACTTACCTCAAGCAAGCCAAATCACTCCTCTAACAAGCCCTTCCCGCGTGGATCAATCTCCGGACGGCTCGAATCTAGCCAAAATAACTTAATACCATCAACAATAACCACAAGAAATAATTCCCAAATATAAAGCTAAAGTCTTGAATCAAATATGCAAAGTCAACCCCGAACTCACATTCCGGAGCCCGACAAAACTCACAAATTCTGAATATCCATTCAATTACGAGTCCAACTATACTAATTTCATCCAATTCTATCCACAAATAGACCCTCTAATCTCCAAATCTCACTCTCCAATACCATGGTCTAAAATTCCCAAATTTTCACTTCAAATTCACATAAACTAGGTGTAATAATCAACGGGTAATCAATATTTATCAATAAAAGTGATTAAACTTCACTTACCTCTTCAACTGTAGCAAAAACCCTCCCAAAATGAGAAAAACAATGAAACCCTTTGAATATAACTCTGCTAGTAAATCCGCACCTGCGGTCACTTAACCTCTTCTGCGGTCATGCTTCCGCGGAAAGTTGGCCGCATCTATGGCTCTCTCCCATAATCCGGCAATCCGCTTTTTCGGACAAAACTCGCACCTGCAGCGTCGCATCTGCGAAAAATCCTTCGTAGGTGCGGAAATCACTTAACTCCCCGCTCGTCCGCTTCTACGGGCTCCTAGCCGCTTTTGCGGCTCCGTACCTGCGGACTCTTTGCGCACCTGCACCAAACTGTTCGCATCTTTAGACTCCCTCAACAGCTTCCCTTTCCGCTTCTGCGACCCTTAATCTGCACCCGCGGCTCCGCATCTGCGGCCATGCCCACCGCAGATGCGATCACACTAGAAACCTTAAACCTTCAGCAATAATCACCCAATCCAAAATGATCCGTTAACCATACGGAACACCCACGAGGCCCCTTGGACCCCATTCAAACATACCACAAGTCCTAAAATACAATATGAACTTACTCGAAGCTTCAAATCACATCAAAGAACATCAAAACCATGAATTGTACTCCAATTCAAGCCTAATGAAACTAATAAACTTCCAACTTTTAAAACTAATGCTGGATCATATCAAACCAACTCCGAATGGCCTCAAATTTGGCACATTAGTCCCAAATGACATAATGGACCTATCCCAAGTCCCGGAACCAAAATCCGAACCCAATATCAACAAAGTCAACTCTCGGTTAAACTTCTCAACCTTCCAAACCTTCAACTTTCCAATTTTTGCCAAACGATATCAAATCAACCTACGGACCTATAAATCAATATCCGGACATATGCCTAAGTCCGAAATCACCGTATGAAGTTATCAAAACCATCAAAATCCCATTCCGGAGTCGTTTAGACAAAAGTCTTAACTCTTTCAACTTAAGCTTCCAACATTGGGATTAATTATCCAAATTAACTCCGAAACATCCCCGAAACTAAACCAACAACCCCGGCAAGTCACAAAACCACAAATGAACATAGAAGAGGTAATAAATCATGGAATGGGGCTACAATACACAAAATGACCGGCCGGTTCATTACATTCTCCCCTCTTAAACAAACATGCATTTTCGAATGGGACTAGAATCATACATTAAGTCTCAAATAGGTGTGGATATCTTCTCCGCATCTCCCGCTCGTCCTCCCAAGTAGCCTCCTCGATCGGTTGACCTCGCCAACAAACTTTCACTGATGTTATATTCTTTGACTTCAACTTTTGAACCTGCCGGTCCAAAATGGCCACCGGCTCCACATCATAAGTCAGATACCCGTCCAGTTGTACCGTGCTGAAGTCCAAAATATGTGACATGTCACCATAATACTTCTGGAGCTTAGAAACATAAAACACTGGGTGAACACCTGATAGACTAGGTGGCAATGCAAGTCTATAAGCCACCTCTCCCACTCTCTCAAGCACCTCAAAAGGACCAATATACCGAAGGCTCAACTTATTGAAATAATTAAATGGAAAAAATTATATTTTTTAATTCTCTAATGGAAAGAAAATTTCTTTTAGTTATATGTGTGATTACAAGGTTGCTTTTAAAATTCTCATTTATTTTTATTTTTAAAATGTATCATTCTTTTTACACTTATTCTATTCTATTTCCAATATCTAAGGAATATTAACAAACTTTTCTATTGTCCCGAAATAACAACAACAGCAACAATGATGTTAGACTATAATTGCGTGTTTTAGTTGCTTATCGCACTCTAATTTACTACACTTTAATTGAGTTTGAGCCTTAATCGCTAGTGTTTTACACTAATTGTGTGTTTTATGCCTTATAGGAGTGATTCCAAGCTATGTAGATGTTGTGGCATGAATTCATACTATTTTGGAGCTTTGAAGTCTGAGTAAAAATCAAAGGATTAAGTTGGGATCGAGTTCGGGGATCAACGGACACTAGTGCATTCAAAGAGAGAAACAAAGAATCAAGCCGGACGTCACCCAAGTGCATGATCGCACACCGAGTGTGTATGTGAGGCAGTGTACTATGCAAAATGCGCGACCAAGTGCGCGAGCACATCTCCGGGTGCGCGGCCGCGCACGTCCCCTTCCGGAAAGAGTCCTATTTCGGGTAGGAGAAGGTGTGTTCATTTGGGCCCGACCCTACTTGGTATATATACATGGAAAAAATGGTATTTTGAGGACTTTTGACATACTTTAGACCTAAGGAGGCTAAGTAGAAGTTGGAGAAGAAAGAGCACAAGGATTTCATCCTTCAATCGCCACTCAAGACAAGGGTTTGAATTGTTTTATGTTTTTCTTTAACTTAAACTTATTTGCGATGAATTTCTCCATATCTATGGAGTAATTCTTCTTTAGGAATTGATGGATTTGGTATTTTGAGAATTGTTTGTGGATATTAACTCTAGTTTTTATGTATTGAATCATTTTGGGTGTTTTACTTGTTGAAAGAGGCGTAACATGTGATGCTTTTGCATTATCTTGTTGATTGAATTCATTGATTCTTCTTAGTAATCGAAAGAGGCTAGTTGAATTATTGTTTAGACATAGTTAGAAGAATAATCGAAAAAGGTTCTCTTACAAACCAATCCAGTACGAATTCTTGCATATCTTCACCGAGCTTAACTTAGTTCATTTTGTGAGGTTGAAACTTAATCGAGAGAGGAGTTTCTACTGAACATTCGAACTAATAATAGAGTTAATTCGAGAGACTCACTTGAACCTTAGAAGTGAATTAACTAGAGTTAAATCCCAGATAAGTATTTTGCACCTATCAAATCAACCCCTATTTTCTCCCATTGATATCTTCTTTGCTTACTCTTGTTGCAATTGTCATCAGCCAATAGTTTAGACTCTTAGTTACTTTTAGTTTTAATCTCATAAATCTCAATATTTGATTATCTTGGATAGCAATTAAGCTATAAACTACAAAAATATGATTTAACTCCAATCCCTGTGGATACGATATTATATTATACTATATTCGACTAACGAGTATATTTAAGTGTGTGTTTTGTGCTCGTCAAATTTTGGTGTCGTTTCCGGGGATTGGCAATCAATAGTACTGGAAATAAATTTTTTTTTGGTAAATTATACTACTAGGTATGCCTAGTAGCTATTTTATTAATAATAAAAGAAAAAAGAAATAACAAAGGAAAAGTACAAGTAAGGGGACTAGCTACGATACTGTTGCCTCTATGCCTTGGCTATATAATCACTCATTTGCGCCTCCATTGCTTTAAGATGGCAGCCTCATGTAGAGGATCATGGTGTAGCTGCCAGCAAAAAGTCTCACAAGGGCGTATAATCTCATAGCCGCTTGGATCTTCCCAAAGGCATAGGAATATAGCACACACTGTGCTGGACCTTACCTTATAATTCCTATTGAGGCATAAAAAACCTTGTCAACTAGCACGCATGAAGAAAATACGAACTAGAAAGAACTTAATACTCTATGATCATCACAGAGTTTATAACATACTCCTTGATGATATTACATGTGATGATGCTTTGAAAATGATAAAATAAAATAATGTAAAAATTAGAGTCTTGCCCCTCATTCATCATACGTGTGAGTTCTTCAATTTGAAGTTCCCTAAATTCCTCTTCAACTATCTTCAATAAATCTTCAAAAATTTTCATTTCTTCTCCAATCGATGGGACCTTGTAGATGTGGTGGGGGCAACCCCTTTTTGCTTTGCAGCTCTTATTTGGAGTTGCCTGAGTGCTACTCCTTCATTCACCTTCTTTTTTCCACTATGCATAGGAGATAACTCTCCATTTCTAACCGCCTCTTCCCGACAATATGCAAGTAATTCATCTTCCTCACCTTCATCATAAATGGCTACAAGCAAGTTGGCCTCTAGTTGTTGATTAGCTAATTCTTGTGCGACCATCCATAATGGTTCATGCCTCTTCTTGGCAATATGCTTCGTTGCAGAAGCTCTAAATTCAGCTTTTTGGTGAGGTTCTTACCTGATTGTACACTACCTGGTTCATGTCTAAATTTCAGCACCAGTGCAGTTGTTTTTGAGCCAGCTGAAAATGCACCTTTATGAGGTTTTGGACTATCCAAAGCATCAAAAAATGCCCGGTCATGGTCTGAAATAATCTCACCTGAATAACTCTTCAAGCCTACTGCTGCGATTATCTGGCATTGTTGCTCTCCATACGAAACAAACACTTCACCCTCTTCATCCTTTTTTGCTTGTTCTGCCCATGTCCTGCGTGTAAAATTTAAATCAGCTAGAGTTGTAGAATTGTTATGCACAAGGTGCAAGTTTTTCCCAGCACTGTTCCAATCAAACTTCACATTGACAAGAGCATTAAATGGATTTGAACTACCTGGTGCATCACTGTCTCTTGAAATCTTTTCAATATGCTTCATCTTCAAATTGTTTGGAGTTCCTTTTTTTGCTGGATACCATTGTCCAGTCTTCATCATTCTTCACATCATTGTTATCAATCTTTAAACCTCCATGCAAAGCAGCAGTATCTTCAGCCTACAACAGAGCTATTTTTGCACCAGCAATTGCACGCTCAGCTACAGGTTTTTGGTGATGGTTACCATGTTTACCCACTGCCTTCACAACTTTAGCTGTTGAACTATCCAAAGCCTCAACACCTTCAAAATCTTGCCCTTTATCATGCACATCAGAATCTTTAAAACCTGCTAGTTTTTCAACTACTTTAATTGTAGCAGTAGGTCGATCACTTGATTCATCACCTCCAGTGCCTTTCGATTTCGGATTCAAAACACCAGCTATGATAGCAGTAGTAATTGATTCAAATTCCTTAGGCTTCAACTGCACCAGCTACTGTTGATCACTCCCTACTACTGCCTCTACACCAGTTCCTTTCTTATTTCCATCTGATAATTTTTGTAAAGTTGTTTGCCCCTGACAATGCCCTGCTTCAATAGATTTTTGGCCAGCAGCTCGACCCTTAGTAACAGTTGACGAAACTCGATCGATAACTGCACCTAGAACATTCTTCGAATCCTTAGTAATTCCGGTAATATCTGCTGCAAATGGAACTGTTACAGTACCAGTAACAACTATTATTTGTTCTTCACTACCTTCAACAGTAATTCCATTTTGTTTAGTCATATCAGTTTTATTTGAGGTATTAGCTTGATCAGTAGCAGCCTTCAATGCACCAGCAGTAGTTGTGTACATCCTCGCGAAAACCGTAGCAGCAAGGATATCCTTCAATCTTGTATCAACAATAGCTATCTTTTTCTGACCCTTTTCCAGCAGCAAAGCCTCATCAACACCTCCACGATCTAATGCAAAACCTGTATTAGTCATACTGTGCTCAGCACCAATAGCTGCAACTAGAATTGTTACAACACCAGTAATAACTGGTATATGTTGGTCTTTACTAGCCGTTGATCCTCGATCTTCACTGTGTGTTTTTTCTACTGATTTGACCCCTTTGCCATCAGCTAACTGCTGCAAATTTTTGGTTGTGACCAGCTGATCATTAACATTGGGTACACCAGCTCTTTGATCACCATTAACCAAGCCTCTTTTTTCATTCAATATTTGCCTTAAGTCTCCTTGAAATTTATCTCCCACATATTCAAATTCATGTACCTCCATCTGTTTTTCCTTTGGAGATTTTTTAAAAACTAAATGACAAACCTCCTCTTCATGACCTTGGTGTTTGCAAACAGTGCAATATGCAGGTAAGTTATCATATATAATCTCCTGGAAAACCTCCATAACTTTACCAGTTAAATTAACAACATGCTGTAAACGTACCCTTTTCGGCAACTTATCAGAGAGGTCAAAAATTACCTTAACTCTAGCAGTGCTAGGTCTTGATCTTGTTTGATTAGATTTATTAATTGCAATAGGGATGCCAACTGTTGAAGCTATAGATAATAGAGCCCTTTTCGCAAACAGATCTGGCACAAGGTTTGGCATTGATATCCATAGCTGCCTTAGTTGTTTCTTCCTTGGGATCAAAACCAATAGACTATGGGAAGATTCTATACTGATGCTCCTCTCCCTTGTGCGCAAAATAAGTAACTGATCTCTTCAGTGACATTACATTCCATGGATATGTTTTGCTACAGTAATCGCATCACCAAAATTTAGATGTGCAGCATCTTGATTGGAATTTATAAGAGCGCCCAACTAGGGTTTGTACGCCATTGGATTGCGCATCTTTTGGGATTGGTCCAGTGGCTTTTCACCACCGGACAACGGCATAGTGGCCGTTGCTGCGCTGCTAGTTACTGTTCACAGAAAACGCAAGTAGTTTGTAGTGCTAATTCAAGAATTTTTCTTTTTATTTTATTTCTCTTTTTTACATTTGGTGTTCCTTGACTGTGCACAGGCTACAGGTTAGATTGGTGCATGACTCGATCTTCTGGGAAAGAAGTGGTACCATACGAACCAGAAATCGAGAAACAACTATAACAGTTGGGGAAGGAAAGATATCTCCCCGAGAATATAGAGAAGGTTGGGCAATCCTCAACCAAAGAAATTATGGCTGGAGATGATGATAATGTGGATTTGGCTACAAGAGAGGCAGCACAACAATGAGAAAAAGCTGCATGAGATGTTGAGGAGACAGCTTTTCGAAATGCACAACTTGTCTTTGAGGAGGAGAGGGCTCGGAGAATGGCTCAGAATCAACCTTTGGCTGCAGACCAATTCGGAAACATAGCTCCCGGTGCTGGGAGACCATTTGGTGATTATGCTAGACCGGTATACAACCAAGGCTTATCTAGTGTGTGACCACCTCCAGTTGTAGCTAATAATTTTGAGCTAAAGCAAGGGTTGCTTCAAACTCTTCAAAACAGCTGTGTCTTCAGTGGAAAGATGAAAGAAGATCCAAACAACCATCTGATGGACTTCGAGGAGATTATGAACACCTTTCAATACAATGGTGTGTCACAGGATGCAGTTTACTTAAGGGCATTCCTCTTCACACTCAAAGATGATGTAAAGCACTGGCTTCGAAGTTTGCCTAATGGATTGATTAGAACATGGGATGAGATGACCAGAAAATTCTTGACAAATATTTCTCATCAGCTAAGACGGGCAAGTTTAGAAGAGAAATCCATAACTTTTGCCAGAACGAGACTAAAACCGTGTTTGAAGCGTGGGAGAGATTTAAGGATATAGTGCGAAAGTGTCAACATAGTGAAATTGAACTCTGGATGCAACTCCAGGATTTTTGGGATGGATTATCACCAGCCTCACGTAGAACATTGAGTAATGCGGCTGGAGGTCCGTTGATGAAGAAGATTCCAGAGGAGATAGTCATAATTCTAAATGAGTTATCTGAAGACGCAAATCAGTGGCCCTCTAAAAGTGCTGAAAGAAGAAGATCAACTGGTGTTCACCAAGATGATGCTAACACATCTGTGCAGGTACAGCTTGATGCCATAGCCAAGGAAATAAGGAAGTTGACCTTAGCCTTGATACACAGTGAGCCCCATGCAGCGTGTGATATATGTGGAAAAGGACACCCTACTCATGAGTCTCAAGCCTCAATCGAGGAAGTTAATATTGTTGGAAATCATAACTTCAATGCAATGGGTCAGAAGCAGCCCGGTTTTTCGTGGAGTTCACCTGGGGGTACTGCAAATGCATGGCAACAAAACAATCCTAGATTTCAAGGAGCTCCTGGTTTTTTGAATCAGTCGAGGCCTCAGTTCCAGCCTCAATAGCCAATTTCGTATGGGCTAGAAGATCTAATGAAGTACTTCATTGTCAAAGCAGATGAGAGATTAGATGCTCATGGTTCAGCTATCAAAGAACTTGGCACTGGTTTCTGAAATTTGGAGAAGCAAGTGGGACAAATTGCAAATGTACTGTGTGAGAGAATCCCAGGTACTCTACCAGATGACACTGAAAGAAACACCAAAGAAGCGGTAAATATTGTGACCTTGAGAAGCAAGCACGTATTGAAAGATCCCACTCCAGTCCAAAAAGAGGTGGTACCTGAAAAAGAAGTTGAGGAGCAGTTGAAAAATGAAGTTGATAAAAAGAAGAAAGGTAAGATAGTAGCTGAGCAAAAGAAGAAGGAGGAAACTTCAAGAAGGGAGGAATCTAATGAGAGAGAGCATATGCCTGCTCTACCCTTTTCCCTAGAGTTGTATAGAGAAAAGTTGGACAAGCAGTTTGAGAGATTTTTAGATATGCCGAGACAGGTTAATGCAAACTTGCCATTTACAGAAGTTATCTCACAAATGCCAGCTTATGCCAAATTCTTAAAGGAGATCCTTACAAAGAAAAGGAAGATTGATGAGACATCAGTAGTCAAGCTCACCGAGCATTGCAGCGTAATTTTTCAAAACAAACTCCCACAAAAGTGTGGAGATCCAGGGAGTTTTACTATACCTTGCTCATTAGGCACTCTTAATTTTGATAAGTATTTGTGTGATTCTGGTGCCTCAATTAATTTAATACCTTTGTCTATTTACAGGAAATTGGAGAATGAGCTTGGAGAGATAAGGTCTGTGCCAATATCTTTGCAGCTGGCAGACCAAGCAACTATCATACCCGATGGGATAGTGGAAGATGTATTAGTTCGGGTAGATAAGTTTGTACTTCCTGTATATTTCATTGTGATGAAGACGGAGGAGAACAAATTGGTCCCCCTTATCTTAGGAAGACCATTCTTAGCGACGGACAGAGAAATATTAGACATACATGATAGAAAGCTCATGCTTAGAGTGGGTGAGAAAACTGTGACCTTCGAGATGAATGTGGAGATAGGGGTGATAAAGGAGAAACCAGCTGCAAGTGTTGAGTGGAAGGTGAAGAGCTCAAAAGCGAAGGTTGCGGTTAGTGAACAAGATAAGTGTGGGGTGTACCCCAAGAAGGTTGAGAAGAAGCTGTCTGCATGGATGTGTGCACTAGTTCGGGCGAGAAGAATGGAGCCCGACTTTGACTCAGACCCCGACTAGAGATTCAGGGAAGTTTCCTCTACCTTATGCTTTTTAATTGTGTGTCATGGGGACATGCCACAACTTAAAGTGTGGGGTGGTGGATATGTGTATGTTGTATGTAGATTAGTTTTAGTTTTTGTTTGTTAGTGTAGTGGTTCGAAGAAAAAATTGAAAAAACATAAAAAATTTAAAATTTTCATTTTTTCCCGATGATGGATATCATCGAAAGGTTTCTTGAGGGATAAAGTTGAAAGAAAGAAGACAAAAAGATTTTCTTTTGTAGGTAGTGTAATAATTCCCCCTTGGTTTTTCTTTGGGCCGCGGTTCTTTTCCAAGGGTTTTTTTTTGAACCGGGTGTAGTTAGTTTTTATTTTGTAGAATAGTAGGAAACCTTGTGCTATGGTTAGAATTGAAAACAATGTCTCTTGACTTTATTATGCCTTGAGAATAGTAAGTGCTTTAGTTGTGACGCTTAGGCTCAATTTTTGTCTCTTGCATAAGTACCTTAATTTGTATAAGTTTAATTTTGTTTAACTGCTTTGACTAGAGTGTCTTGATGAGTCCGATCCTGAGTGAGTTATGTGCCATGTGTGTGTGAGGTTTTGTATTATTCTGTTCATTGCTTGATGTCTAGAACTTGACCCGTGTGTTTGCAAAGCGAAATAGTAGTTTTGTTCAGTCTTGGAAAGGATATAGGCATTTATTGGTTGAGCCAATAATATGCATTTACCCACCAAATTGTTATGTATCTTAGTTAACCCCGTTGAGCCTGTAATCCCATTTCTTTGGCAACCACATTACAAGCCTTATCCATTTGTTTGAATTTACCATCTATTTGAACCCTGTACCTCTCATGAGCATTTGAAATTGTCATGAACTTTGTAAAAAGTTAAAGTGTGGGGTGATTGGTTTGGCTTTTGAGTGGAACTATTGAAATAAGGATAAAGGTGCAATGTTTTGAAAAAGTAAGAGCCACTTGAAAGAGAAAAGAGAAAAAAAATACATAGTGTATTGTTGTGAAAATTATTCATTGATAAGTGGTAACTCTTGATGTATTTGTGCTTAAAGAAGTTGGGAGTTAATGTAAATTGATGTGAAGGTGGAGTATTGGTTTTACATATTTGTGGGGTTTTGAATGAAATGTATGTATTAAAGTGCTTAGGGAGGTGTAGTCACTCTTATATCCAAATGTACCCTACCCGTCACGCAGCCTACATTACAACCAATTAAAGTCCTACTTGATCCTTGACTGAATGAACTCAACTAGTAGAGTAGTACGCTACGGGCAAGCCTATGGTTCATCTTTTATGGCATATGAATATTGTTTCTGAGAGTGAGAGAATTCTTTCTATTTGAAGTTCCTAATTGTTCTTAAATTTGATTGTGTATGGAACTACTCTCTTTTGTTGTGAGGGCACGTGATTCATGAAGGAAAGGTAATGTCGTTGACCTCTGTGTTAGAGTAAGTGAGCGAGTTATAAAAAATGTGTGGTGCTTTTGAGTCAAATTTTGAGGCGAGGATGTTATGTAAGAGTGCTTAATCTATTTTAAATATTCTTGGTATGATGAGTTATGAGAGTTGAGTAATGAGGTGGTGTCTATATAAAGTGTAGTTTGATTGCTCGAGGACGAGCAATAATTTAAGTGTTGCATGTTTAAGTTGCTTATCGCACTCTAATTTAATACACTTTAATTGAGTTTGAGCCTTCATCGCTAGTGTTTTGCACTAATTGTGTGTTTTATGCCTTGTAGGAGTGATTCCAAGCTATGTAGATGTTGTGGCATGAATTTATGCTATTTTGAAGCTTTGAAGTCTGAGTAAAAGCCCAAGGATTAAGTTGGGATCGAGTTCGGGGATCAACGGACACTAGTGCATTCAAAGAGAGAAATGAAGAATCAAGCTGGATGTCACCCAGGTGCATGATCGCGCACCGGGCGCGTATATGAGGCAGTGTACTGTGCAAAATGCACGACCAAGTGCGCGAGCACATCTCCAAGTGCGCGGCCACGCACGTCCCCTTCCAGAAAGAGTCCTATTTCGGGTAGGAGAAGGTGTGTTCGTTTGGGCCCGAGCCTACTTGGTATATATACATGGAAAATGGTATTTTGAGGACTTTTGATATATAGTATACCTAAGGAAGCTAAGGAGAAGTTGGAGAAGAAAGAGCAAAAGGATTTCATCCTTCAATCCTCACTCAAGACAAGGGTTTGGATTGTTTTATGTTTTCCTTTAACTTAAACTTATTTGCGATGAATTTCTCCATATCTATTGAGTAATATTTCTTTAGGGATTGATGGATTTGGTGTTTTGAGAATTGTTTGTGGATATTAACTCTAGTTTTTATGTATTGAATCGTTTTGGGTATTTTACTTATTGCCTATATATTCACATGTGAATGTAATCGAAAGAGGCGTAACTTGTGATGTTTTTGCATTATCTTGTTGATTGAATTCATTGATTCTTCTTAGTAATCAAAAAAGGCTAGTTGAATTATTGTTTAGACCTAGTTAGGAGAATAATCGAAAGAGGTTCTCTTACAAATCAATCCACTACGAATTCTTGCATATCTTTACCGAGCTTAACTTAGTTCATATTATGAGGTTGAAACTTAATCGAGAGAGGAGTTTCTACTAAACATTCGAACTAATAATAGAGTGAATTTTAGAGAATCACTTGAACCTTAGAAGTGAATTAACTAGAGTTAAATCCCAGACAAGTATCTTGCACCTATCCAATCAACCCCTATTTTCTCCCACTGATATCTTTATTGCTTACTCTTGATGCAATTGTCATTAACCAATAGTTTAGACACTTAGTTAATTTTAGTTTTAATCACATAAATCTCAATTGTTGATCATCTTGGATAGCAATCAATCTATAAACTACAAAGATATTATTTAACTCCAATCCCTGTGGATACGATATTATATTATACTATATTCAACTAGCGAGCATAATTAAGTGTGTGTTTTGCGCTCGTCAAACAACAACAACAACAACAACAAAAAAATCGAGTATAGTCTCACAAGTGGGGTATGGGAAGGATATTGTGTACGTTAGCCTTACCCCTACCTTGAAGGTAGAGATGATGTTTTTGATAGTGTAATGATCCTGCCACGACCCAAACCGATGGGCCTCGACGGGCACCCGGTACCTTACTCAACCGAGTACCAACACAACGTATCTTTTTATATCATACTATCATAGATAACTGAGCCGGAGAGGCTGCCGTGAGATAGGTAGAGTACAACATGTAATACCAACTTATACATAAGACATATGGGCCTATAGGACCAAAATAACCACTTGTACACTGAACATAGGCCGACAAGGCCATACAAGTTTTTACGTACATGACATCTATCTACAAGCCTCTAAGAATACAAAATTGTCATAAGGGTAGAGACAGAGCCCCGCCATACCAAACAATATACATCTAAATCATACTGACCAAACAAGCAACTCCGGAGAAAATGGAGTACACCAACATCTTCTGCTGAGTTGATCGCCTACTTGGAGGACTCTCGACCTGTCTATCGAGACCTGTGGGCATGAAACACAGCGTCCCCAAGTAAAAAGGGACGTCAGTACAAATAATGTACCGAGTATGTAAGGCAATATACTGAAAGCTGAAACTGAACTGATAATATAATAACTGAAAGTAACTGGGAGTCAAAGATAATCTGAAGATATACTCACCTGCTGATACTGACTCAACTCTCTCAATATAGTAAGTAAAATATCTGTCCGGCCCTATAAGGATACATATATATATATATATAACTGCTCTGTCGTAGTAGGCTCGCTCATAGGCGCTCGGCCATACTAGGCTTTGTATCTAGGCCAACTGGGCTCGCTCATAGGCGCTCGGTCATAGCAGGCTCGGTATATAACTTACCATCTGATCAGAGGTAATGATCAGAGGGGCCTGCCCATCGATTATAGCTCGATGGTAATGAAAATACTGTAATACTGTATATATAGGCTCTTTGCTCTCTTGACTAGAAGAAGACCATACTCAATTAAATATGAAGTCCCGATAAGGAGAATACTGTAATTTATGAGACTAAGATAATGTATATAAATTCGGGAGTATGAACTTCTCTTTATGCCTCGTTATCAAACACATGTAATTATGAGATCATGCCAAAATGAAGGAAGAGCTTAGACTTAACATACCTGAGTCGATTCTCTTGAGAAAGATTACACCGTACTCCCCTAAAATCGCAAATACCACATTGTTATAGTATTAAATAGCCTTCGTATGAAACATTTGAAGCTATTACATTGTTATTTCAAATCAACATCTTTGCCAAAGCTATCATGTTCCATTCTATGTCTTTGTGAATTTGAGCCTTCGTATGAAACATTTGAAGCTATTACATTGCTATTTCTAATCAACATCTTTGCCGAAGCTATCACGTTCTATTCTATGTCTTTGTGAATTTGAAGAGGCATTCTTAATCATATCTTTCAACCAAAAATGAGATAAGGAATCTCTTAAATTAGTAGAGGTGAGCCATTCACTTTGGTGAATAAGAGAGGTCATTTTTAACCTTTAAAGTGTGGGCCACCTTGAAGAATGATTTAAGAGTCACTTAGTTGATTTATGTTGCTGCCACGTTGATGCTTACCCATTCCCAATCAATTAACCACCAACATCTTAAGTAATTGTTAATCTCCCACTAAAATCAATAATTACCTGATTATCCACATAATCAAGAATTATCTCAAATTACTTAAAATACTACTCACTTTTAATACACCTTACTATCGTGGTCATGTGTGGCACTAGTCCATAAATATCGGGTATTTTAGCTCGGACCATATTTTATCCCAAAATGTCAAACTTCGACGAATATTCATTTTCTTCGATTTGGTTACCCTCTCACCTTCACGAATTTACTCATTACTTGTTTGAAATAGAATAATGCTTATAATCTCAAAATAATTCCATTCCCGAAAATACGTCGATTAACTTACGATGAAACTTTAATTTACGAAAAATGCGGGATATAATGTCTTATTTCCGAGCTTCCATCAATTTATTTATGGCATACTTTCACGTACGAAAATATAGGGTGTAACAGATCCGGCCAGATATTTCATGTATTTGAGACCCGTTACCCTATTTGATGCTTCATGTATGCTTTTTTATTCTTTGTGACTTGTGGGGATGGTTTGTTTGGTTCCGGGAAGTTTTAGAGTGAATTAGAACACTTAGTTCCAAGGTTGGAAGCTTAAGTTATTAGAGCTGACCGAGATTTGACTTTTGTGTAAACGACCTCGGTTTGTGATTTGATGGTTCTAATAGGTTTGTATGGTGATTTTGGACTTATTGGGTGGAAATTGGAAAATTGAAGGTTTTGAAGATTCATAAGTTTGACCGGGAGTTGACTTTGATGTTATCAGGATCAGATTATTTTTCCGAGAGTTAGAATAGGTTCGTTATGTCATTTAGACTTGTGTGCAAAATTTGGGGTTATTCTGGGTTGGTTAGACGTGGTTCATCTTTTGAAAGTTAGAAGTATGATTAGGTTATTAAGCTTGAATTGAGATGCAATTTGTGGTTTTGATATTATTTAATGTGATTTGAGGCTTCGACTAGGTTCGTATTATATTTTGGGATTGGTTGGTGTGATTGGACGAGGTCCCGAGAGGCTCGGGAGTGTTTTGGATGAGTCTCGGATCACTTAGAGGCTTGAGGCAATCTGGTTCTGGTGTTTCCCCACCTGCGTGGTTCGGACCGCAGGTGCGAGTCCGCAGAAGAAGACATGAAGATGTAAAAGTGAAGGATGGTTGGACAGGAGAGGTTCGCAGAAGCGCGGAGGTTTGCACATCTGTGCAATAGCAGATGCGAAGTGAAGGGTGAGGATGCAGAGCAGGCCAGTTTGGAGCTATGCACAGAAGCTGACTCTTTGGCCGCACATGCGATATCACAGAAGCGGAGGGGTCTGGGAGTAAGTGATACTCGCAGAAGCGAGTATTTGGTCGCAAAAGCGACACCGCAGAAGCGGCAGATTTTGCCGCAGGTGCGAAAGCACTAGACAAAGTATATTTTATCGAGGGTTTGACTTATGTTTTCATATTTTGAGATCGGGAGCTCGGATTTGGGCAATTTTAAGCTGATTTTTACCACGTAGATTGGGATAATTTTGATTTTGGCTTTTTGTTGATCTATAGGAGAAAATGGAAATTTTGTGAGTAAATTTTGGAAAGTGAAAAATGGAGATTTGAACCTCGAATCAAAGTCTGATTTAGATGAAACTTGTATATTTGGACTCGTGTTAGAATGAGTGATCGGGATTTATGACTTTTGTCAGGTTCCGGGGTGTGGGCCCGTGTTGACCTTTTGGTTGACTTTTTGTTATTTGATAAAGATTGGAGCTTTGTTACTTGGAATCAATTTCCATAGCCGTGTTTGATGTTACTGAGTTGTTTTTACTAGATTCAAGCCGTTTGGTGTTCGATTCGAGAGGCTAGGGCTTTCTGGAGTATTGATTCTTGTGCTTTGAGGTAAGTATCTTGCCTAGATTTTGCATGATGGTATTTTTCCCATAGATTCTATGATTGCTATGTGTTGGGTATGATGCACGAACGTGGTGACGAGCGTATTTGCGTACACTATTATTATTCATGATCTGAGTAGACCTTAGGTTGTTATGCACCTTGTTTTTCTATCATGCCTTTGTGTAACATGTTCTCTCTACTTGTATGACTACTTGGGCTATTATTCAGGATAAAAATTATGTCTAGGCTATGTGTTTCTCTGTTTGAGACATGTTTGGGCTATTTTGCTCTATTGAGTCATTTTCCCTATTTGTAGCAAACGTTTTCAGTCATGACACTATATATGCGTGTTATTTTTACCATTTCTGTATACTTCTTTCATGTTATATAAAATGTTGTTGATTTCCTTACTTGAGTGCTAGGAGTTGAGTGGAATTGTGGCACATTGGTATATTTCGTGCGGTATGTTGATTTATGATATTATGAGATATTGGTATTTTTGAGTTTTGAGCGGATTGATGACTATGCTGGGGCCTTAGAACCGTATTGATATTGATATTGAGGTGACATGTACGACATGCCCCCTATTGGGCTAAGTGGTATTGATATTGAGGTCACACGTGAACCAATCCATTTGGGCTAAGTTATGATGATCGTTGACTTTTGATCCGATTAGCGCATGAGCTAGGATCCGCCCCTTCAGGGTCATGTCATAACTCATGGTCTTTTAGCCCTGTGATTGCAGGCACTTGGTATGTGCATAGTGATGGGCTTTATGCCAGGCACCCGTACAGTGCTGAAAGTGTGCTTATTTGATGATTTCATTGTCGATTCATTGATTTTGGCATTGTTACTTGTCATGCAGGCATATAGATGTATCTTTCTCATGCTAATTGAACATTTGTATCTTGAGATTGATGACATAGCTGATTTGATTGGAAAGTATGCCTATTTTTTTGTTAACGTGAATAAGTTAAACTTGTTAGTCTTGAGCTGCTTTCCCTTTATTGTTGTTATTATTATTATTATTATTATTATTATTATTATTATTATTATTATTATTATTATTATTATTATTATTATTATTATTATTATTATTACTACTACTACTACTACTACTACTATTATTATTACTACTATTATTATTATTACTACTATTATTATTAGTACTATTATTAGTATTATTATTATAACTATTATTATTATTAGCATTATATTACTATTATTATTATTATTATTATTATTATTATTATTATGATAATTATTATTATTATTATTATTATTATTATTATTATGTTTTTTGTTGTATCTGTTTTGTTGACTATTGAAAATGAGCAGCAGACTTTGCCAATCTCATTACTGTCTTCAGCCCGAGGTTAGGCTTGCTACTTACTTAATACATGGGGTCGGTTGTACTCATACTAGACTCTGCACTTTATGAGCATATCCAAGTGTTGTTGATAGAGCTGATTGTTAGAGAGTTGCACCAGGTTTCCTTTGGTGATTTCAAGGTAGCACTGATGTTTCCGTCTGCAGGCCTTGGAGTCCTTCCCATTACTTTTGTTATTACTCCCTCCGTTTCATATTATCAGTCGTGGTTACTAAAATTATTGGTCATTTTAGAAGTTCAAGACAAAATTAATTATTTTTTCTTTTTTACCCTTAGTAATAATTATCCTTGAAGACTACAAAAACCCCAATTATGACTATCTTTGTTCAAATACCAATGAAGAAAGATTAAATATTAAGACATGAATAATGGTAAAGTAGTAAAATTGCATCCTAATTGATTTTTCTTAAGGGGTGTATACAAGAGAATCATGACATATAATTTGAGACAGAGGGAGTACTATTTATGTACTTTAGACTGTATTGTATCATTATATAGACTGTTTTACTTATTTATTCGGTAGAGCTCATGTACACATTGACACTAGGTTCTCGGATGGTATTTCAGTTGTATTGCTATATTGCTTCAGTTATTTATCATATTCCTCTTTTGATACTTTTACTTATTGTAATTGAGGTTCATTTATGTATATTGGATGTTGGCTTTCCTAACAGACAGTGCTAGGTGCCGTGACATCATTTGGTGGGATTTGGGGTCGTGATAATTTGGTATCATAACACTAGGTTGTGTAGGTCTCACGAGTCATGAGCAAGTCTAGTAGAGTTTTATGGATCGGTACAGAGACGTCTGTACTTATCTTCTAGAGGCTACGAGACTATTAGGAAGCTCCACTTCCTTCATTCTTTATCATGCGAATTTGGTTTATCCTTAAGTCAGAATCTCTAGTCTTCTATTCTCTCATAGATGGTGAGGACATGATCGTCAAGTGCAGCTGGGCAGACGCTGGTACCCCAGGCTAGGGTCGTGAGAGGTCGCAGTTGATGCTGAGGTAGGGACGGAACACGCACTGCAACTAGAGCCCTTGCTCGTGCAGCTATTGCCACCAGTAGGTCCTGTTGAGGATCATGTTCAAAACTATGATGAGCCACATGTACCAACTCAAGTTCCCCAGGGCCTATTTGTTTCACCAGCTGTTAAGGATGCTTTGGTTTGTATGGTTAGGTTGTTCGAGAGTTTGTCTCAGGCGGGGGCATTTCCTACTGTACCAGATTATTCTTAGGAAGGAGGCAGAGCGCAGACTCCAGCTACACGTATCCTAGAGCAGGTGGCTCATAGTTATCATACTCCTGCAGTGTTACCAATTGGTGGAGTTCAGCCTACTATTGTCGCGCAACTTGAGGAGAGACCCGTGATGTCAGCTGATAAGCTGAAGAGGTTAGATAAGTTCACCAAGTTTCATCCTCCTCACATTAGTGGTACACCTTCAGAGGATGCTCAGGGATTCTTAGATCTTTGAAATGAGACTCTGCGCAATTTGGGATTAGTAGAGTCCAATGGAGTTGATTTCACCACCTTCCAGATGTAGGGTCCAGCCAAGAGGTGGTAGTAGGTTTATGAGATGAGTCGACAAGCATGATCACCTCCTCTTCCCTGGGCTTAGTTTTACAAGGTCTTTTTGGAGCATTTCTACCCTGCACTAGGAGAGAGGAGATGAGGAGGCAGTTTGAATACCATCAGCAGGGTTCGATGTCAATTACTGAGTATGAGATGAGGTTTATAAAGTTTTCCCATCATACTACTATTGTGGTTCCTACTGATGAGGAGCGAGTGAGGAGATTCATTGATGGTCTTCATTATGGTATTCGTATTGCTATGGCTAGAGAGGTAGAGACCGGAACTCCATTTCACCAGGCTGTGGAGATAGCGCGTCATATAGAGCGCATTCATATTGAGACCAGAGAGATGATGTAGGGTAGGGACAAGAGGTCATGAATTTTAGGTAGTTTCAGTGTTGCCTCATCTGGAGGTTGAGGTTGGTTTGGGGGAGGCCGGTCTAGCAGACCAACTTATCACTCACTGCCACCTAGTCGAGGAGCTACTATACAGTCTCCATTCAGTGCACTCCCAGCACAGGGTTCTCATCACACTCTATTTGTTCAGGGTTCATCAGTACTCGATTTTTTTGTGGATATTCTGGTTTATGGGGTCCGACTCAGGCCCCGCAGTCATTCCCAGTCAGAGGTTGCTATGAGTGTAGAGAGTTTGGACACGTCAGAAAGTATTGCCCCTATTTTTGTAGAGGTCCAGTGCAGCAGAAAGATCAGACTATGGTCCCCGCACTAGTTGCTACACCACCCGCTCAACCAGCTTGTGGTGTAGGTCATCTAGGACGTGGTCGTCCTAGAGGGGGAGCATAGTCTAGCAGGGGCTAGGCCAGATGTTATGCTTACCAGGGAGGATCGAGGTTGTTGCTTCTGATGCAGCGAGTACCAGTATTATTTCTGTGTGCCGTAGGGATGCTTCAGTATTGTTTGATCCTGGTTCCAATTATTCATATGTGTCATCATACTTTGATTCTTGTTTGGATATGCCTCATGGTTCTTTTGATGCTCATGTGCATATGTCTACACCTGTTGGTGATTTTATTGTGGTGGATCGAGTTTATTGGTCATGTGTGGTCACTATTTGTGGTTTTAAGACGAGGACAAACTTCTTATTATTGGATATGGTGGATTTCAATGTGATCTTATGTATGGATTGGTTATCCCCATACCATATTATTCTTGATTGTCACGCTAAAACTGTGACATTAGCAATGCCAGGGGTTGTCAAGATTGGAGTGGAAGGGTTCTCTTGGTTGCACTCCAAGTAGAGTGATCTCATTCTTTAAGGCTCAATACATGGTTGAGAAGGGATGCTTGGCGTATTTAGCCTTTGTCAGAGATGTTAGTGTTGATACTCCTACTATTGAATCAATTACAGCAGTGAGGAAGTTTTCGGATGTGTTTTCAGCAGACCTACCAGACATGCCACCCGAGAGGGATATTGATTTCCGCATTGATTTGGCACCAGCCATGCAACCTATATTCACTCCTCCATATCGCATGGCTCCAGTGGAGTTGAAGGAACTGAAGGAACAATTGCAAGAGTTGTTGGATAAGGGCTTCATCTGGCCTAGTTTTTCACCTTGGGGTGCGCCGGCATTGTTTGTTAAGAAGAAAGATGGATCTATGAGAATGTGTATCGACTATCAGCAATTATACAAGGTGACCATCAGGAACAAGTATCCATTACCACGCATTGATGAGTTATTCATCAGCTTCAGAGTGACAGGGTGTTCTCGAAGATTGACTAGAGATCGGGGAGTTACTAGTTGAAGATTAGGGCTTCGGACATTCCTAAGTCTGCTTTTCGGACTCATTATGGTCATTATGAGTTTTTGGTGATGTTGTTTGTGTTGACTAACGCCCTAACAGCTTTCATGCACTTGATGAATAATATGTTCCAGACTTATTTAGATTCATTTGTCATTGTGTTCATTGACAATATAGTGGTGTATTCCCGTAGTAGGGAGGAGCACGAGCAACCTTTGAGGATTATGCTTCAGACTTTGAGGGAGAAAGTTATATGCTAAGTTCTCCAAGTGAGAGTTTTGGTTAGGCTCCATGAAATTCTTAGGTCATGTTGTATCTAGTGATGGGATCAAGGAAAACCCGAAGAAGATTGAGGCAGTTCAGAGTTGGACCATATCCTCTACTACTATAGAGATCAAGAGCTTTTTAGGTTTGGTTGGTTATTACTGTCTCTTCATAGAGGGATTTTCATATATTGCAACCCCATTGGCTAAGTTGACTCAGAAGGGCGCTCCATTCAAGTGGTCAGATGAGTGTGAGGAGAGCTTTCAGAAGCTCTAGACAGCATTGACTAAAGCCTAGTGTTGGTTTTGCCTTCAGAATCAAATTCATATACAGTTTATTATGATGCTTCATGGATTGACATTGGGTGGGTGTTGATTCAAGATGGTATGATGATTGCCTACTCGTCACGCCAGTTGAAGCCCCATGAGAAAAACTACCCACTGCATGATTTGGAGTTAGTCTCTATTGTACACGCGCTCAAAATTTGGATGCATTACTTATATAGCGTGTCTTGTGTGGTGTGTATGGATCATAAGAGTCTTCATCATCTATTCAAGCAGAAGGATTTGAACTTTAGGCAACGAAAGTTGTGTGAGCTATTTAAGGACTCTATGATATCACCATCCTGTATCATCCGGGGAAAGCCAATGTGGTAGCAGATGCCTTGAATAGAAAGGCAAAGAGTATGGTGAGTTTAGCATTTATTCCGACTGGAGAGAGGCCTTCGGCTATGGATGTTCAGGATTTGGCCAACAGGTTCGTGTGCGATTGGATATGCCGGAGCCTGGCGGAGTCCTTGTTTGTGTTGTATCTCAATCTTCCTTGTTTGAGCGCATCAAAGCTCATTAGTATTATGATACCCATTTTCTTTTCCTTAAGGACACGGTGCTGCGATGTGGTACTAAGAAGATGACTATTGGTGATGATGGTGTGTTACGGCTTCAAGGCCAGATTTATGTTTCTAATATGGATAGGTTGAGAGAGTTGATTCTTGAGAAGGCTCATAGTTCACGATATTCTATTCATCCGGGTGTTGCGAAGATGTACCGCGATATGAAGCAACATTATTGGCGGAGAAGGATGAAGAAAGACATTGCTGGATATGTTGCTCTGTGGTTAAATTGTCAGCATTTCAATGAGCATCATAGACCTAGTGGGTTGCTTCATAAGATTGAGATACCAGAGTAGAAGTGGGAGCGCATCACTATGGACTTTGTTGTAGGTTTGCTACAGACATTGAGGTGATTTTGTGCTATTTGGGTCATTGTGGACAGACTGACCAAGTCGACACAATTTATTCCAGTCATGACTTTCTACACTTTGGAGCAGTTGGTTAAGAATTACATCAGGGAGTTTGTCTGCTTGCATGGTGTGCCTGTGTCTATTATCTCGGATCAAGGTACTTCATTTACTTTGCATTTTTGGAGAGTTGTTTAGGGTGAGTTGGTGCGTAGGTTGAGTTGAGTACTGAATTTCACCCTTAGATGTACGGGCAATTCGAGCGGACCATTCTAATTTTGGAGGATAAGTTGAGGGCATGTGTCATAGATTTCAGAGGCCAGTGAGATTAGTTTCTTCTATTAGCGGAGTTTGCCTATAACAACAACTATTATTCGAGCATCCGGGTGGCTATGTATGAGGCACTATATGGGAGGCACTGTCGTTCTTCGGTTGGTTGGTTTGAGCTGGGTAAGGCTAGATTATTGGGAACAGATTGGGTTCGTGAAGCTTTGGAGAAGGTGAAGTTGATTCAAGAGCGGCTATGTCCAAAACAGTCCAGGAAGAAAAGTTATGCGGATAGGAAGGTTCGTGATGTGGCCTTCATGGAGGGTAAGAATGTTCTCTCCGAGTTTTGCCTATGAAGAGCTTGATGAGATTTGGGAGGGAGGGAAAGTTGAGCTCTCGGTATATTAGTCCATTTGAGGTGCTAGAGAGAGTTGATGAAATGGCCTACATACTCGCTTTGCCACCCAGCTTAGTGGGAGTTCATCCAATGTATTATGTTTTCATGCTTCGAAAGTACTATGGGGATCTGTTACATATGTTGGATTTTAGCTTGGTGCAATTGGACAGGGATTTGACTTATGATGAGGAGCCGGTAGCCATTTTGGATAGGCAGGTTCAGAAGTTGAGGTCAAAAAATATTGCATCGGTGAAGGTTTAATAGAGAGGTCAACCTGTTGAGGAGGCGACTTGGGAGATCGAGCATGATATGCGGAGCATATATCCTCAACATTTTGATATCCAAGGTATGATTCTAAACTTGTTCGAGGATGAACGTTGTTTAAGAGGGAGAGAATGTAATGATCTGACTGGTCATTTTGTGTATTTGAGACATGTTCCCTTATTTGATGCTTCTCGTATGCTTTTTTTTTTTTTGTGTTTTGCGGGGATAGTTGGTTTGGTTTCGTGAAGTTTTGGAGTGAATTGGAATACTTAGTTCCAAGGACGGAAGCTTAAGTTATAAGAGTTGACCGAAGTTTGACTTTTGTGTAAATGGCCTTGGGTTAGTGGTTTGATGGTTCCATTACGTTCGTATGGTTATTTTGGACTTAGGCGTATGTCCGGATTTAGATTTGGGGGTTCGTAGGTTAATTTGGTTTTATTTGGCGGAAGTTGGAATTTTGAAGGTTTTTAAGGTTCATAGGTTTGAGTGGGAGTTGACTTTGATGTTATCATGGTCGGATTCTTATTCCGAGAGTTGGAATAGGTTTGTTATGTCATTTGGGACTTGTTTGCAAAATTTTGGGTTATTCTGGGTTGGTTAGATATGGTTCGGCTTGAGTTTTGAAAGTTGGAAGTATGATTAGTTTATTAAGCTTTAATTGAGGTGTGATTTGTGGTTTTGATGTTATTTTATGTGATTTGAGACCTTGAGTAGGTCTGTATTATGTTTTGGGATTGGTTAGTATGATTAGACGAGGTCTCAGATCACTTTAAGGTTTATGGTAGTCTGGTTCTGGTGTTTTTGCACCTATGTGGTTTGGACCTTAGATGCGAGTCCGCAGAAGCGGATATGAGGACGCAAAAGTGAAGGATGTTTGGACATGCGAGGTTTACATAAGCTGGGAGGTTTTTGCATCTGCGCAATCGCAGATTCAGAGTGAAGAGCGCAGATTTGGAGCAGGCCAGTTTGGAGCTATCCACAAAATCAAACTCTTAGGCCACACCTGTGATGTCGCAGAAGCGAGTATTTGGTCGCTAAAGCGACAGATTTTGCCGCATGTGTGGAAGCACTGGACATAGTATATTTATCGAGGGTTTGGCTTATTTTATCATACTTTGACACTCAGAGCTAGGATTGGGGCGATATTTGAAGCGATATTTACCACTTGAATTGGGGTAAGTATTCTCAACTCAGATTTGATTTGATTTTATGATTCCATCTTTGTTTTTGGCTTTTGGTTGATGAAATCTAAGGGAGAAAATGGGATTTTGTGAGTAAATTTTGGAAAGTGAAAAATGGAGATTTGAACCTCGAATAAAGTCAGATTTGGATAAAAATGTATATTTAGACTCGTGTTGGAATGGGTGATCGGGATTTGTGTCTTTTATCGGGTTCCAGGGTACGGGCCCGAGTTAGCGTTTTGGCTGACTTTTTTACTATTTGATGAAGATTAGAGCTTTATTATTGGAAAAAATTTCTAATGCCATGTTTGATGTATTGAGTTGTTTTAAACTAGATTCGAGTCGTTTAGAGGTTGATTCGAGAGGCAAGGACTTTTTGGAGTATTAGTTCTCACGCTTTGAGGTGAGTATCTTGCCTAGGTTTGACTTGAGGGTATTTTCCCTGTATATTCTATGCTTGCTATGTGTTGGGATGATGCATGTACGTGGTAACGAGCGTATTTGCATTCACTATGGTTATTCATCATACGGGTAGACTTTAGGCTATTATGCACCTTGTTTTGCTGTCATGACTTCATGTACTGTGTTCTCTCTACTTGTATGACTTTTTGGACTATTATTCATTGTAGAAATCATGTCTAGGCTATGTGCTTATCCGTTTGCGACATGTTTAGGTTAGTTTTCTCTATTGAGTCGTTTGCCTTATTGTAGTCATGCTTTTTCAGTCATGATATTATATCTACATGTTATTTTCACCAATTTTGTATGCTTCTTACCTTTTATCTCAGATGGTTTTTGTTTCCTTACTTGAGTACTAGAGTTGATATAATTTGTGCGGTATGTTGATTTCGGATACTATGAGATGTTGGTATTTTTGAGTTTTGAGTGGATTGATGACTGAGCTGGGGCCTTAGAGATGCATTGAGATTGATATTGAGGTGATGCGTACACCAGGCCCTCTATTGGGCTAAGTGGTATTGATATTGAGGCGACGAGTGCACCAGGCCGTTTGATACGATTAGCGCTTGGGCTAGGATCCGCCCCTCCGGAGTCAGGTGATTACCCATGGTCTTTGGGCTTTGTGAGTGCAGGCACTTGGTATGTGTTGAGTGATGGGCTTTATGCCAGGCACCCCTATAGTGTTGATAGTGTGCTTATTTTATGATTTCGCTATCGATTCGTTGATTTTGGCATTGTTACTTATCATGCAGGCATAGAGATGTATCTTCCTCGTGCTAATTGAAATTTTGTATCTTGAGATTGATGACTTACCTGAATTAATTTTAAAACATGCCTATTTTCTGTTAACGTGAATAAGTTGAACTTGTTATTCTTGAGTTGTTTTCCCTTTTTTTTTTTTATTATTATTATTATTATTATTATTATTATTATTATTATTATTATTATTATTATTATTATTATTATTATTATTATTATTATTATTATTATTATTATTATTATTATTATTATTATTATTATTATTATTATCATCATCATTATGATTATCATTATGATTATTATTATTATTATTAATATTATTATGATTATTATTATTATTATTATTATTATTATTATTATCATTATTATTATTATTATCATTATTATTATTATTATTATTATTATCATTATTATTATTATTATTATTATCATCATTATTATTATTATTATCATTATTATCATTATTATTATTATTATTATTATTATTATTATTTATTATTATTATTATTATTATTATTATTATTTATTATTATTATTATTATTATTATTATTATTACTAGTATTGTTATTGTTATTATTATTGTTATTATTATTATTATTATTATTATTATTATTATTATTATTATTATTATTATTGTTGTTGTTGTTATTATTGTTATTATTATTTTTGTTATTATTGTAATTATTATTGTTATTATTATTATTATTTATTATTATTATTATTATTATTATTATTATTATTATTATTGTTGTTGTTATTATTATTCTTATTGTTATTATTATTGTTATAATTATTATTCTTATTGTTATTATTATTATTATTATTATTATTATTATTATTATTATTATCATCATCATTATTATTATCATCATCATTATTATTATCATCATTATTATTATCAACATTATTATAATTATTATTATTATTGTTATCATTATTATTATTATCATTATCATTATTATTATTATTATTATTATTATTATTATTATTATTATTATTATTATTATTATTATTATTATTATTATTATTATTATTATTATGCAGTATCTGTTATTGTTGACTATTGAAAGTGAGTAGCGGACTTTGTCAATCTCATCACTATGTTCAATCCGAGGTTAGACTTGCTACTTATTGAGTACACGGGGTGGGTTGTACTCATACTAGACTCTGCACTTTATGTGCAAATCCAGGTGCTGCAGATTGAGCTGATTGTTAGAGAGTTGCACCGGGTTCCCTCTGGTGATTTCAAGGTAGCACTATTGTTTTCGTCTGCAAGCCATGGATTCCTTCCCATTAATTTTTTAATACTATTTATATACTTTAGAAAATATTGTATCATTATTCAGACAATTGTACTTATTTATTTGGTAGAGCTCATGTGCTCATTGACACCAGGTTCTGCGATGGTATTTCAATTGTATTGCTATATGGCTTCAGTTATTTATCATATTCCGTTTTGAGACTTTACTTATTGTTATTGAGGTTCATTTCTGTATATTGGATGTTGGATTGCCTAGTAGGAAGTCCTAGGCACCGCCACGACTTTTGGTGGGATTAGTGGTCGTGACAGATGGACCCTCAGTTCAAGAAAAGAGTAAGAAAAGGTAGTAGTAACAACAACAAGATAATAAGAAAATAAAGCTAAAGGAACAATATTTTAACGACCCGGCCAGTTGTTTTGAGTATTTTATCCTTGTTCCTCTATTTATTTCCTCCTCTATGTTCAACTGTTGTTATGTGATTCGCCAGGGTGGTTGATTTGGTTTCGGGAGAGTTTTGGAATGAATTGGGACACTTAGTCCCAAAGTTGGAAGCTTAAATTGGAAGAGTTGACCAGAGTTTGACTTTTGTGTAGACAACTCCGAAATGGAGTTTTGATGGTTCTAATAGCTTCGTATGGTGATTTTGGACTTAGGCGTATGTCCGAATATTGATTTGGAGGTCCGTAGATCATTTTTTGGCTTGAGTTGGCGAAAGTTGGAAACTTGAAGGTTTAGAAGGTTGGGAGGTTTGACCGAGAGTTTACTTTGTCGATATTAGGGTCGGATTTCGGTTCTAGAAGTTGGAATAGGTCTGTTGTGTCATTTATTACTTGTGTGCAAAATCTGAGGTCATTCGGAGTTGGTCTTATATGATTCGACATTAGTTTTAGAAGTTGGAAGTTCATTAGGCTTGAATCGATGTGTGATTCGTGGTTTTAGTGTTGTTTGATGTGATTTGAGGCTTCGAGCAAGTTCGTATTGTGTTTTAGGTCTTTTTGGTATAATTAGTTGAGGTCTCGGTGGCCTCGGGTCTGTTACGGGCGAGTTTCAGACCAATCTCTTCATGTTGGGACAGCTGATCAGGTGTCTGGTGCATGCTTCTTTGCGTTGGCGAGGAAGGGAATGCATTCGCGAAGCTTAGGAGGTCAGTACACTTAGAGAACGTGAGAGGGTGATTTTGTTCGTGTAGAAGGAAGGTCGGCTGAGGGGCACTGGAGGCCTAAGCCTTCGCGTTCACGTGGCAGGTCTCGCATTCGCGTAGTCATGTCCTAGCTGGGCATCGCGTTAGCGAAGAGTAATTTTAGCTGGAGGCGAAGCTGTGCTTCTCAAACGCGAGGCTTCTTCCGCATTCGTGAAGGGTGATCACCCGGGCAGAATATTAAAACCCAAATCGAAGGTTAGAGTTATTTTTCATATTTTGAGTTGTAGAGCTCGGTTTTGGGCAATTTTGGAGGGGATTTTCATGATTTGGATCGGGGTAAGTGTTTTTGACTCGGAAATATTTCATGATTCCATCTTTGTTTTTAGCATTTAATTAGTGAATTAAAGTAAAGAAATGGGTGATTTGTAGAAACTTTTCAAAAATGAAAAATGGAAGTTTGAAGGTCGATTTTAGGTCGGAATTGGATAATGATTGTATGGTTTAACTCGTTATTGAATGGGTGTTAGGATT
This sequence comes from Nicotiana tomentosiformis, assembly GCF_000390325.3. Lineage (NCBI taxonomy): Eukaryota > Viridiplantae > Streptophyta > Magnoliopsida > Solanales > Solanaceae > Nicotiana > Nicotiana tomentosiformis. The sequence goes on from NC_090822.1 coordinate 45,306,083, forward strand.
TTGTAAGTTTGTCGGGTTCCGAGGTGCAACCTCGAGGTTGACTTTTTGATTTTCTTTAAAGATTGCAACTTTATTATCTAGAATAGTTTCCTATTGTTTCTATTTATAGTATTAAGTTATTTTGTCTAGATTCGAGCCGTCCAGAGTTGAATTTTCACGGAAAAGGCTTACTAGTGGGTTGATTTAGCTTGTTTGAGGTAAGTATCTTGCCTAACTTTGTGTGGGAGAAACTACCCCTTAGGAATTGGGTTGATTGTGCTATTTGTGTTATGTGAAAGCCTTGTACGCAAGGTGACGAGTGGGTACACGAGCTATATGTGGTATTTGACTGGTTTAGGCTATTTAGACTCTTTCCATACCTTTAATTGAATTGTTATAACATGTGACATCTTTCATTATTAATCTACTCTTACAATTGTTAATCTACTCTTACTTGCTTTAGTTGACGTTGTAGCACTTGTTCCACCTCTTGTTATATCTGCTCTGATATATTTTAGTAGAAGTTGTTATTTTCCTTATTCCCTTGTTACCTCTTTATTGCTAAATTACTCTTACTTGAGGTTGTTATTTCGTGGAATATCTTCTTGTTGAGTTATTGGTATTGAAGTTGTAAAAGTCGTTATCACATTGAGGTGAAGTTGTCAATTATTGAGCTATCTTTCCTTGTTGAGTATTCCTCATTCATCTTGTTGTTATTGTGATTATTGTATACATTATGATTGAGCCATGGCCTATTTGTTGTGGAAACATTAGTATTTTTGATATTTTGGCAAGTTGTAGTATATGGGCACTTGTGGTGCGAGTTGTGATTATATTGTGATATTGACACACATGCGGTAGTATAAGGATAGAGGTTGATACACACGCGGTGAGATAAGGTGGGCTTGATACGTGTGTTGCTAGTAAGGGAACTACTTGAAGCCACGCGGTGAGATAAGGTTGGCTAAAACGCGTATAGCTATTTCGGGAAAAATGATTTTCAAAACTAAATGTAAGGCTTATGCGGTGGTATAAGGAAAGATTGTGATTTAAAATGTGAAATATGGAAACGAGGCGGTACCTCGGTTGTGATTTCCTATTGTGCACACTATGTTAGGAAGGCTTATTGGTTGAATAGTTATTGTTGTTTCTTCATTGTCTTAATTGAAATTACCCATATTTATTTCCTTGATGTTTCATCATGTGTTTACTCTTTGTTACCTTTACTGCTTAAACTTTCGTTATTAGCATTATTGAACTGTTTACTTGTCATTTACTTCCTCGCTTTCCATATTTAGACTGTGCTATACTCTGTTAGTTCTCTTTTATCCTAGTGGGTTTCTTGACCTGGCCTCATTACTACTCTACCCAGGTTAGGCTTGATACTTCTTGGGTACCGTTGTGGGGTACTCATACTACGCTTCTGCACATTTTTATGCAGATCTAGGTACATCTGCTCGTGCCTGATACTAGTGATTGATTTGTTGCTTCTGGAGACTTCAAGGTATATTTGCTTAGCGTTCACATGCCTCAGTGTCACCTTTTGTTATCTTCTCATTACTGTTATTTCCTTTATCATATAGTGTTATAGTAAAGGTTTTAGAATATTCTGTAGAACTTATGACTCAGTTCCACTAGTTTTGGGAATTATGTTGTTGGCATTCTATTTTGGAAGTTAAGATGAGATTATCGATTTTATTTTATTATCTAAATCTTGATATTTATGTTAAGCTATTAATGAATGTTAGGCTTACCTAGTCTTAGAGATTGGGTGCCATCACGATATCCTAAGGTGGGGAATTGGGTTCGTGATAATTTGGTATCAAAGCTCTAAGTTCATAGGTGTTACGAGTCATAAGCAAGTTTAGTGGAGTCTTGCGGATCGATACGAGACGTCTATACATATCTTCGAGAGGCTACAGAACTTTTAGGAAAATTCCACTTCTTTGATTCCTTATGGTGCGAATTTGTTGATCTCAAAATGTGAGTTTTTGTCTTTCTATTCTCTTATAGATGGTGAGGACACGCACTGCTGGATCCGATGATCAGACACTTGCAGCCCCTTGCTAGAGTTACGAGAGGCCGGGGCTGGGGCAGAGGCCGAGGCCGAGGAGGGGCATATGGTGCAGCTAGAGTACCTACCCAAGCAGCGACCGAGGAGCCACCAATAGCTCTGGTTTGGGGGACATGCACCCGAGTCACCCGGTGTCACCCTTGCACTTCAGAAAACCTATCACAGTTTATGAGCTTGTTCGGCACTCTGGCTCAGACGGGATTGATTCCCATCGCACTAGCTACATCTCAGACCGGGGAAGGAGCCAAGAATGTAGAAAGTCAATACTCCAGAGCATGTAGGAGAAGGAGGATAGGGAGGCTAAGAAGTCTCATGGTTTTGGAGTATCTAATGGCTCCTACTTTGGGGCCAAGGTTCAGCATAGTAGAGGTCATTTTAGCCAACTAGTTTAGTCAGCACTTTAGATCTCACATAGTGCTCTAGCTAGCTATGGATTTTAGAGCACTTGCACTGGTCAATCATCCTTCAGTACACATTCTTCACGAGGTTCTTACAACGGTTATTCTATTCATCTAAGGCAAACTCACTTCCAGAAGCCACGTCCACAAAGAGGTTTTTATGAGTGTAGTGATACGAGGCATATCATGAGAGATTGTCCTAGATTTCTGATGAGTGACCTCAGTAGGGTACCTAGACTATGATTTTCGCTCCAGATGCTACACCACCTGCACAACCAGCTTGAGTTGGAGAATAGGCGGGTAGAAATCATCCTAGAAGGGAGGCTTGGCTCATTGTTATGCTATCCCTAGAAGGACTAAGGTAGTCGCATCAGATGCAGTCCTCACATGTATTGTTCAGGTCTATTATAGATATGCTTTAGTATTATTCAATATGGGTTCTACTTATTTGTATGTGTCATCCTACTTTACTTTATATTTGGATATGTCTCGTGCTTCTTTGGCTACTCCTGTTTATGTGTGTACACCCATGGGGATTCTATTGTGGTGGATCGTGTCTATTATTCTTGTGTGGTGACTACTGGGGTCTATGAGATGAAAGTTAATCTTTTGCTGCTTACTATGGTGGATTTTTATGTGATTTTGGGTATGGATTGGTTATCTATGTACCATGTTATACTTGACTGTCACGCTAAGACCGTGACGTTGGCTATACCAGGGTTTCCGAGTTTTGAATGGAGAAGTTCGCTTGGTCACATTCCTAGTAGGGTGTTTTCTTTTTTGAAGGCTCAACGGATGGTTGAGAAGGGATGCTTGAAGTACTTAGAATTTGTTAGAGATTCCAGTGCTGATACTTATATGGTTGATTCAGTCCCCGTGGTGAGAGAGTTTCCAAATGTGTTATCTGCAGACCTACTGGTCTTGCCACCCGATATGGATATTGAGTTTGGTAATGATTTGGCATCTGGAACTCAGACCATATCTATTCCACTGTATCGCATGGCTCCAGCAAAGTTGAAGGAATTAAAGGAACAGTTGCAAGAATTGTTAGATAAAAGTTTCATCAGGAAAAGTGTTTCACCTTGGGGTGCACCAATACTATTTGTGAAGAAGAAAGATGGTGCCATGAGAATGTCCATTGACTACAGGAAATTAAACAAGGTTACCATCAATAATAAGTATCCAATGTCGCACATTGATGATTTATTTGATCATCTTGAGTGTGCTAAGGTGTTTTCCAAGATTGACTTGAGATCGGGGTACCATCGGTTGAAGATTAGGGATTCGAACATTCCTAAGACGACTTTCAGGGCCCATTATGGGCATTATAAGTTCTTGGTGATGTCTTTTGGCTTGAGTAATGCCCCAGCAGCTTTCATGCATTTGATGAACAATGTGTTTTAGCTTTATGTGGTTTCTTTTGTCATTGTGTTCATTAATGATATCTTGGTATATTCCCATAGTAGGAAGGAGCACGAGCAGAATTTGCGTATGTTGCTTCAGGTTCTAAGGGAGAAGAAGTATATGACAAGTTCTCTAAGTGTGATTTCTGGTTGGATTCGGTGGTATTATTGGGCCACGTGGTGTCTGGTGATGGGATTAAGGTGGACCTGAAGAAGATTGAGATAGTTCAGAGTTGGCCCAAACCTTTGACACCCACGGAGATATGGAGTTTTCTAGGGTTGGCTGGTTACTATCATCTCTTTTGTGGAAGGTTTCATTTATATTGCAGCTCCATTGACTTAGTTGACTCAGAAGGGTGCTCCATTTAAGTAATCTAACGAACATGAGGAGAGCTTTTAGAAACTCAAGACTGCCTTGACTACAGCTCCAGTTTTGGTATTGCTTTCAGGATCAGGGTCATACACAGTTTATTCTGATGCTTCGCATGTGGGGCTTGGGTGTGTGTTGATGCAAGACGGTAGGGTTATTGCCTATGCTTCGCGTAAGTTGAAGCCCCATGAGAATAACTATCTGGTGCATGATTTGGAGTTAGCTATTGAAGGATTATGATATCACTATTTTCTATCATTCGGAGAAGGCCAATGTGGTTGCAGACGCCTTGAGTAGGAAGGCAGAGATCATGGTGAGTTTAGCCTTCATTCCAGGTGTGGAGAAACCTTTAGCTATGGATGTTTAGGCATTGGCCAATAGATTTTTGAGATTGGATATTTCGTACCCGAGCAGAATCCTTGCTTGTGATGTATCTCGGGCATCCTTGTATGAGTTTATCCTTAAGGACATGGTGTTATACGGTGATGCTAAGGAGGTGACTATCGGGGATGATGGTGTGTTGTGACTTCGAGTTGAATTTGTGTTCCTAATGGCGATGGCTTGAGAGAGTTGTTTCTTGAGGAGGCTCATAATTCGTGGTATTCCATCCATCCAAGTTCTACGAAGATGTATCATGACTTAAAGCAGCACTATCAGTGGAGGAGGATGAATGACACTGTTGGGCATGTTTCTAGGTGTTTGAAATGCCAACAGGTCAAGTATGAGCATCCAAATTTGGGTAGTTTGCTTTAGAAGATGGATATACCAGAGTGGAAATGGGAGCACACTACAATGGACATTTTGGTGGGAATTCCACGAACCTTGAGGAAGTTTGATGCCATTTGGGTCATTATGGATCGGTTGACCAAGTCAGCACATTTTATTCTGGTCATGACTTCCTACACTTCGGAGTAGTTGGAATACCCATTTCTATCATCTGAGACTGCGGCACTTCTTTTACATCACACTTTTGGAGATCCACTTAGGGTGAGCTGGACACACAGCTTGAGTTGAGTAATGCATTTCACCCTCAGACGGATGAGTTCTCCAAGCGGCCATTTAGATCTCGGAGGATATGTTGAGGGAATGCACGATTGATTTTGGAGAGCAATGGGACCAATTTCTACCTTTAGTGAAGTTTGTATATAACAACAGCTACTATTCGTGTATCCAGATGGCTTCGTATGAGTCATTATATGGAAGGCAATGTTATTCTCCGGTTAGTTAGTTCAAGCCTGGCTAGGCTAGGTTATTGGGAATAGACTTGGTTCGTGATGCTTTAGAGAAGGTGAAGTTAATTCAAGAGAGGCTTCGCACAACACAGTCTGGGCAGAAGTGTTATGCTGATAGGAGAGTCCTTTATGTGGCATTCATGTAGGGTAAGAAGGTTCTTATTTGAGTTCCACCTATGAAGTGCGTAATGAGGTTTTGGGAAGAAGGGCAATCTGAGCCCGAGGTTTATTGGTACTTTTGAGGTGTTGGTGAGAGTCGATGAGGTTTCTTATCGACATGCTTTACCTCCTATCCTTTCGGGAGTTCATCCGGTATTCAATGTTTTTATGCTCCAGAAGTATCATGAAGATAAGTCACATGTCTTGGAATAGCTGGTGGCTATTTTGTATAGGCAGGTTCGGAAGCTGAGGTTGAAAGATACTCCATCGGTGAAAGTCCAATGGAGAGGTCATCCAGTCGAGGAGGTGACTTGGGAGACTGAGCATGATATGCGGAGCAGAAACCCTCACCTTTTTGGCACTCCAAGTATGATTCTAAACTCGTTCAAGGACAAATGTTTGTTTAAGAGGGGAGAATGTAACAACCCAATCAGTCAGATTTTGTATTTAAGTCTCGTTTCCCCATTTGATGCTTCTTGTATTCTTGGTTATTGTTTTATGACTTGCGGGGATAGGTGGTTTGGTTCCGAGAAGTTTTGGAGTGAATTGGAACACTTAGTTCCTTTGTTGGAAGCTTAAGTTATAAAAGATGACCAAGATTTGGCTTTGTGTAAACGATCTCAGATTCATGTTTTGATGGTTCCAATAGGTTCGAATGGTAATTTTGGACTTAGGCGTATATTCGAATTTGGATTTGGAGGTTCTCTAGGATGTTTTGGCGCTATTTTTTGAAAGTTGGCAATTTGAAGGTTTGGAGAGTTCCTAAGTTTAACCGGGGGTTGACTTTGATGATATCGGATTTGGATATTTGTTCTGGAAGTTGAAATATGTTCTTTTTTTTTTATTTGGAACTTGTATGCCAAGTTTAGTTGTAATCGCAATTGGTTAGGCTTAAATCGGACGCTTGGTTTGAAGTTTAAAAGTTCTTAAACTTAAGAGAAGTCCAACTTGTATTTTGGATATTGATTTGTTAATGTGATGTTATCGTATGTATTTAGAGGCTTTGGATAGTGTTCATTGACTTGTTGGTATTACTGGACGGGGTCCCATATGGCTCGGGTGAATTTTGGACCACCCAGAGCATTTTGGAAGTTACAGATTTTTGCTTGTGTCAGGCCCTTCTTCGCGATCGCGCAAGGAGTATCACAATCGCGGAGGGCATTTTGGTGTTGGACAAGTTTGTTCTTCGCGTTTGCGACATTCGCATTGGGTTATGGCTGAGTGGTCTTCAGATTCCCGATAGGGAGGTCGCGTTCGCGTAGAGGTGAGGCAGCTGAGGGATTGACTAGAGCTTGGCCTTCACATTTGCGGGAGGGTGCTCGTGTTTGCGAAGACCTTGGGAGATTTTGCATCGCGTTCGCGAGGTAGGAGACGCATTCGTGAAGGGTTATTTGAGGCTGTTGCATTTTGTGCTTCACGAACACGAGGGAGTGGTTGCGTTCGCAAAGGCTATCGCTGGGCAGACACATTTAGTGTTATAATTTTGGGATTTTACCTATTCTCTTATATTTTGAACCCTAGACTTCGAGAGATGGAGATTTTGGAGTGAAATTTCACTACTACGTTGGAAGTAAGCAGTTTTCACTTGGATTTAGTTTTATATCTTGAATCTCCATGGATTTTTACACCTAAAACATTTTTAAAAGAAACATTTGGGGAGGGTTTGACTACAGCTTAAGAGACTAAAAATTTGGGATTTGGGTGTCAATCTGGACTCGGTTTTGGAATCTAATTATATATTTGAACTCGTGGGGTTATGAGTAGTCGGAATCTACCCCTTAACTCGGATTTTGACCGTGTGGGCCCGGGTTAATTTTTTTGTTTTTTGACGTTTGGAGATATGATTAAAGATCAAAGCTTTATTGTTTGAGGTTGTTTCCTATGGCTTTGTTTGACGTTATTGATCTATTTTTAGCTAGATTTGTCTGGTCGGAGGTGGTTTTTAAAAGAAAGGCAATTTTGGAGGGTTGATTTGGCCCATTTGAAGTCAGTATCTTGCCTAATCTTATGTGAGGGAATAACCCTTAGGATTGGACCTTATTTGTCTAATCGTAATGTATTTAAAATGACGTATATGCGAGTTGACGGGCGTATAGGCAGGTGCTATGCATAAAAAATTACCGTATTAGACTCTAGGCTTATTCTATACCTTAATTTGATTGTGTGCTCCCTGTGATACATGTGTAATCTTTTGTATGACTATGTGAGCGTAATCGTTCATGCTAGAGATCACGTTTTAGTATTATTATCTCCTAATTAGTCAAGATGGGCATTTGTGGAATCTTTGCTAAATTGATTTAGCCATAATCGTGTCTTATATCTTGAGCACGCATCCGCACTTTAATCTTGTTATGCTCTTTTGAACCTTATTGATGAATTGTGATATTATGTCTCTTGATGATACATTATTATCTTGAGTTTTCTTGATTATGGCACATATGGTTGGGGCGTATATTATTATTGTGATGATCTGTGGGTGTAAGAGTAGCATTCTTGTTGATTAAATATGGAGTATAAGGGAGGAATTCTTGTTGATGAAATATGTAGTATAAGGGTGGCATTCTTGATCATAAAATATGGAGTACAAGGGTGGCATACTTGTTGATAATATGTAGAGTACAAGGGTGGCATTCTTGTCGATGATCTGTGGATTATAAGAGTGGCATTCTTGATCATGAAAGTGAACTCTTTATCTCTGATCATGCATTTTACAAGATTTCACATTGCTTTTAACTTGCTACTCCATGCCTCTATTATTGATTGATAATTCTTTTGTCTAATACGATTTACTTGTGATGAGCTAATAACTCGTGTGTTGTTGAGTTGATGATACTACACCCTGTCATATTCTTGTTGCCAGTTTTTTAATATATTGTACAGGTTCTTTGACTAGTGAGTATCACAGGACTTAAACCTCGTCATTACTTCACCGAGGTTAGTCTTGATACTTATTGAGTACCTGTTGTCCCATACTCATACTTTGATATCTTTGAGAGGATTCAAGGTAGTGCTGCAAGGACGTCGCAGACCCTTGGAGTCTCTGTTTCTTCATTTCTTACTATTGTATTACTTTTAGATAGTATTGTACTTATTGAGACTCATTATGTATTCAGTTTAGAGCTCATGACTCTGTACTACTTGGTTTGAAGGTTGTATTGTCTATCGCCGTTTTGGCTTATGTTTATCACATATTCCACTATTTTTGTTAAATCAGACTTACCATATCATGTTCTGATAATTTAATATTTTTAATGTGATTGGCTTACCTAGTTTTGCAGGTTAGGTTCCTTCACGACCCTATTGGTAGGTTTCGGGTCGTGACAAAACACCCAGCTACACATAAGGGACTGTCAGGAGAATCTCCTATGCACACATGCTATGCTTCGAGGCTACGCATGCTTCAGGCTGGTTAAATGTGCTGAATTGGAAGAGAGAATAGAGAGAAAGGGTTAGAGTTTATGAATTGAAATTAAATCTTAGAGAGAAGGAGGAGCTCTTCCACTATGAATACACTTTAAGGTATGTATTTATGATACATCTATGATTGTACAACACCATTTAATACTTTATCATACATCAGTCATGGATCAAAAATCATAGGATTTTATCAAAATTTTAAGAATCTCTATAAAGAACTCAAGCTTAGGTTTTGAAGGTAAAAAGTAAAATCTCTATCCCATGTTATGAAGTATGGAATAGTTTTAGGGAATATTATGAAGTAGGAATCACTACTTGAAGATGACTAATACTAGTTCATGAATTGGGAATGTATGAACTAGAGTTCCAAGAAAGAAGAAGGTGAATAATGAAATTGTAAATCTAGTTAAGATGTTTGGTAATTCTAATGACTTTAATAGATTAATTTTTGTTAAGTGTTGAATGGTAAAATATGAATTAGGATCTAGAATTCGAGAATGGAACTGATTAAGGGCAAAATTGGACCATATGGGTGAATTGGGCTTGTTGAAGACTTGTAACCATATTGTGAGCCTTAAATGAGTATTGATGGACATCTTTGAATTTTATGACTTATATGGAATATATAATCATAGATATCAACTTATTGGTTACGTTTGGACATTCTAGTCAATGATGGCATGCCCTTAGAGAATTGAGAGCTTGCGATTGGTATTAAAGCGAGAGCGAGGTAAGTTGATTAAGGCTTACTATTCTTGAGGGGTTTCTCTAAAGGCATGGTTTAAGTCAATACGTGAGATTAATTATAAATGTGTATCCATACTTATGGAGAAATGTGGAAAAGAATTTTACCGTGGGTTTCTAAGTTGTGTTGCACATGAAGTATTATGTTATTTTATAAAAATCAAAATTTTAAAAACTTATTGTCAAAATAATACTTGAGAAAATGTTATAACTTTTATTAAAACTTAGGTATTGATGAGAGTATAATATATTTGAGTGATAAATTTAAATTTTCATGAAAATGTATGTTTTTCTGAAACTTGATAAATGGAATAACACTAGTTGTATCTTTAAAAGATTGATATTAAATTGCTAAAACTTTAATATAAAAAAAGTTATTTATTTGATTTTGTTCCAATTGTTTGGTTTTGCATATGAAAATCATGATTTGATAAAAATAGATCCTTTGAGGCTATTAGGCTATGAATCTATTTTTGATGTATTAAATATTATTAGAGTTGTATACGGGTAAAACCGGGCTCATGGCGCACCCCAGCTTCCGACAGGTTAAACAAAGCTCGAGACATGATGGGGAGGCACCAGAATCAAGGCAAGGGTCTCACCGAGTTAGAGTCCGGGAGCATGACGCCTGCCCTCGAGAATATCAGGGTCATAAACCGGGATCGGTCCACATCCCAAAACACTTTGGAGAGCATTATCAGGCAACCAAGAACGACCAACAGAAGGCCGTAATATTCGCGACCGGTCGGGTATCACGACACGTATCAATGGATAACCGGCAATCAGTTAAACATAAGATTTTTTTACCTTTTACAGAATGGTACCTAGAGTAGGATTCCCCTAATATAAAAGGGGGGTCTAACTATTCATTAAACACGTTGTAACACACATTCAAAGCAATATACTAGTATTTTCACTGTCATTGAAAGCTCTTTTTTTTGTTCATTTGTACTGGCCATTCTGAGCTCGGATCGGGGGTGAATATTTCACTAAGGTTGGAATCATCCTCCTCACGTAGTTTGAATTTACTATATCTTTATTTGTTCAATCTAACTCAATTTATCGTTTTGTATCAAATTAATCCGCGTATCCTTAAAATCACTTATAAATTGAATTGTTATCTATTTTTTAGGATAAACAGTTTGGCGCCCACTGTGGGGCTAAGGATAATAGTGGCAATTTGATATAAATTTCCCTAACGAACCCTATTTTACACTTGTTCTTTGAAGTGTCTTTAATTTCAGGCCAAAGTTCAAAATATTGAACTCCCAATCTGCACCTCTAAATGTGGATGCTGAGTCTGGTTACCACGGCAAGAACAACAATGTGGTACCCAGCAACGAGGTGCCACCTTCCGATCCCATCTGAGTTTCGGTCATGGACCCGAGCAACACTAAATCACATGCGGCCATCAATGTGAATCTGCCTACCAATCCTGAGAACAACGTCCGCGGGGGAGTCCGATCGGCAGCCCAAAATACACACGACGGTGAAGGTGATGGGATCAAATTGCAAATGATCTTTGAAATGCTACAGGCCCAACAGGCAGCTATAGCCCAGCTGCAGAACAAAAGTTGCGCCCGGGAAACAACTCACAAAAACGAACAAATCACGGAGAGATCGAGTGAAGCTGAACCTGGGACTAACCCCGAAATCATAAAAAATGCTTGAGGAACTGACAATATGGGTAGAATCGGGAGAAAATAAAATCGAAGATAACGACAAAAAGATGAAAACTTACAATTCCAGGGTCGACCAAATCCCAGAAGCCCCACCGATATTGAAGGGCCTAGATTCCAAGAAGTTTGTGCAGAAACCTTTCCCTCCGAGCGCAGCTTCGAAGCCAATCCCAAATAAGTTCCGGATGCGCGAAATTCCTAAGTACAACGGAACAACCGACCCAAATGAGCATGTGACCTCCTACACGTGCGCCATCAAAGGGAACGACTTGGAGGATGACGAGATCAAGTATGTCCTGCTGAAAAAGTTCAGGGAAACTTTGTCAAAGGGAGCTATGATATGGTTTCACAACTTACCCCCTAATTCTATTGACTCGTTTGCTATGCTTGCAGACTCCTTCGTGAAAGCACATGCCGGGGCCATCAAGGTCGAGACTAGGAAGTCAGACCTTTTCAAAGTAAAACAGAGAGATAATGAGATGCTCGGGGAATTCGTGTCCCGATTTGAAATGGAATGAATGGACTTGCCTATGGTCACAGATGATTGGGCCATTTAAGCCTTCACTCAAGGACTCAATAATCAAAGCTCATTGGCTTCACAGCAGTTGAAGCAAAATCTGATAGAATATGTGGTTGTAACTTGGGCCGACGTATGTAATCGGTATCAATCAAAAATTAGGGTCGAAGACAATCATCTTGGGGCCCCTTCCAGGTCAGTTTATCCCATCAGAGCTATTGATAGATCCAAAAGAGACATTGATCATGAACCATGATCAAATAGGGACCGGTATCAACCATACAACGGAGACCGAAGAGTTAATAGATCTGGATGAAACCCCATAAGAAGTGAAAGGACAAGCGATCGAGTTCAAAATAATCGGGGACTCATGAGCAATAGCGGTTTTGACAGGCCCATCGGGCCTAAGGAAGCGCCAAAGTTATCGGAATACACTTCAATGTCGATGTTACTGCCATCGTATCTGCAATCGGACGCATCAAAGACACCAAGTGGCTTCCAATCCGATCCGATCCCAAAGGGAACCCAACCTAATATGTAAATATCACGGCACTCATGGCCACAGAACGGAAGATTGCCGATAATTGAGAGAGGAAGTAGCCCGGTTATTCAACAACGGACATCTCCGAGAATTCCTGAGTCCCCAGGAATCTAATAAGCCGATCGAGTAGGAGGAACCTCAGCACGCCATTAACATGATCATCAGTGGGGTCGACGTCTCCCAGGGGATGATGTTAAAGCGGACCAAAGTGTCCATCACTAGAGAAAAATGGACTCGAGATTATGTGCCAGAAGGAACCTTGTATTTCAACGATGAGGACGCTGAAGGCATCATGCAACCACACAATGATGCACTAGTAATATCTGTACTCATAAATAAATTTCGAGTTAAACGCGTGTTATTTGATCTAGGTAGAGAGGCCAATATCATTAGATCGAGAGTAGTAGAGCAGCTGGGTCTGCAAGATCAGATTGTGCCAGCAGTCCGAGTTCTAAACGGATTCAATATGGCGTGCGAGACCACTAAAGGGGAGATAACACTACCGGTGAACACTGTCGGAACCATTCAGGAAGCAAAATTCTATGTCATCGAAGGAGATATGAGATACAACGCTCTATTCGGGAGGCCTTGGATTCACAACATGAGGGCAGTACCCTCGACAATGCACCAGGTGTTGAAATTCCCAATGTTAGGAGGGATTAAAACAATTTACGGAGAATAATCGATCGCAAAGGAGATGTTCGCGGTCATCGAGATGGTCTCGATATCTGCACTTTCTACACAAAAGGATCCGAGTTCGGTCGCCAAGGGAGGTACCAAATAGTAATCGCCGACACCGACACTGGCCAAACTGGAGAAGCAGGGGACGAATGAGGACGATGACTATAGAGTTCCCAGATCCTTCATAGTCCACGATGATTCCGACGCCACCAAATCAATGGTCGAAGAACTGGAACAAGTCATATTGATCGAGCACCTGCCCGATCGTAAGGTATACCTGGGCACGGTATTAAATCTCGAGCTCAGGAAAAAACTCATTAAATTCCTTATGGCTAACACAGATTGTTTCGCTTGGTCCCACCTCGACATGACAGGGATCTTGTAGGAGATAACTACCCATAAGTTGAGCTTGGATCCGAAGTTCCACCCAGTCAAACAGAAAAAGAGGCCTCAGTACGAATTCAAGAATGCATTCATCAAAGACAAGGTATCTAAACTCCTTAAAATAGGGTCCATCCGGGAGGTTAAATACCCAGATTAGTTAGTAAAGGTAGTGGTAGTCCCTAAAAAGGTAATAAATTAAGAATGTGTATAGACTATAAAGACTTGAATAAGGCATTCCCCAAGGGATCTTTTCCTCTGCCCAACATCGACTGCATGATCGATGCGATGGCCGGCCACAAGATCCTCAACTTTCTCGATGCCTATTACGGGTACAACCAAATTCGGACGGACCCGGGTGACCAGGAAAAAATGTCCTTCATCACTAAGTACGGTACCTACTGTTATAACGTAATGCCATTCGGACTAAAAAATGCTAGTGCCACTTACCAATGCCTAGGAAATCGAATGTTCAATGAACAAATAGGAAAATCAATGGAGGTTTACATTGACGATATGTTAGTTAAGTCCATGTGAGCAGAGGACCATTTGAAATATTTGTAGGAAACCTTCAACATGTTGAAGAAATACAATATAAAGCTAAACCCGGAGAAATGCTTGTTCGGAGTCGGGTCCGGAAAATTTCTCGTGTTCATGGTGTATAACTGGGGAATCGAGATCAACCACGATAAAATCTAGGCCATAGAGGACATCACCGTGGTGGACAATGTCAAGGTCGTTCAAAGGTTAACCGGGCGCATAGCCGCGTTAGGCCAATTCATTTCAAGGTCCTCCGACAAGAGCCATTGGTTCTTCTCGCTATTGAAGAAGAATAATAATTTCTCGTGGACCTCAGAGTGTCAACAAGCCTCGGAAGAACTCAAGCGGTACCTTTCAATCCCGTCTTTGCTCCATACTCCGAAGGCAGATGAACAGTTGTACATGTACATGGCGGTATCCGAGATAGCGGTAAGTGGAGTCCTAGTACGAGAAGAAGAAGGTACACAATTTCCGATCTACTATGTTAGCAGGACTCTAGGCGAGGCCGAAACTAGGTATCCTCACCTAGAAAAATTGGCGCTCGCTTTGCTAAGCGCCTCTAGGAAGTTAAAACCATATTTTCAATGCCATCCCATGTGTCGTGACTACTTACCCATTGAGGAACATAATGCATAAGCCCAAACTCTCAGAATGATTGGCCAAATAGGCCGTTGAAATCAGCGGATACGATATCGAATATCGACCCCGAACAGCCATCAAATCTCAAATATTGGCGGACTTTGTGGCCGACTTTACTCCGACCCTAATTCCTGAGATCGAGAAGGAGTTGTTGTTGAACTCGGAGACCTCCTCCAGAATCTGGACCCTCTTTACGGACGGTGCCTTGAATGCAAAGGGGTGTGGGCTTGGCATCGTGTTGAAGCCATCGACGGGTAATGTAGTTATACAATCTATTAGAACGGTAAAATGGACTAACAACGAGACAATCTATTAGAACTGTAAAATTGACTAACAATGAAGCTGAGTATGAGGCCATGATTGCAGGTCTTGAACTGGCTAAAAGCCTGGGGGCTAAGGTGATCGAAGCTAAGTGCGATTCCATCCTCGTGGTGAACTAGGTCAATGGAACATTCAAAGTCAAAGAAGAACGGATGCGAAGGTACTTGGATAAGCTACAGGTGACGTTACATCAGTTCAAGGAATGGACCTTGCAACATGTACCTCGGGATCAAAACAGCGAGGCTGATGCTCTTGCTAACTTAGGATCATCGATGGACGATGATGAATTCAACTCGGGAATGGTCGTACAACTCATGAATTCGGTAGTGGAAGAAGGTCACACCTAGATAAATTCGACAAGCTTAACCTGGGACTGGAGAAACAAATATATAGATTACCTGAAGATCGAAAAACTACCCTCGGATCCTAAAGAATTAAGAGCTATGCATACAAAGGCGTCCCGATTTAGCTTGTTCGAAGATGGTACCCTATTCAGGAGAACATTCGATGGCCCACCCGCCATATGTCTAGGAACGGGAGATACCGAGTATGTTTTGAGGGAAGTCCACAAAGGCACCTGCGAAAATCATTCGGGCACTGAATCGTTGGTTCGGAAGATAATCAAAGCCGGCTACTACTAGATTGACATGGAAAAAGACGCGAAGGAGTTTGTGCGAAAATGCGACGGATGTCAGAGGCATGCCTTGATGATTCATCAGCCTGGGGAACTACTACATTCAGTGTTGTCACCCTGGCCATTCATGAAATGGGGAATGGACATTGTCGGCCCCCTGCCATGGGCACCCGGTAAGGCTCAATTTATATTATTTATGACTGACTATTTTTCTAAATGGGTGGAAGCCCAGGCATTTGTGAAAGTCAGGGACAAGAAAGTTATTGATTACATTTGGGACAACATAATATGTCGGTTTGGAATGCCGGCCGAGATCATGTGCAACAATGGGAAGCAGTACATCGGCAGCAAAGTAAGCAAGTTTTTCGTGGACTATAGGATCAAAAAGATCCTATCAAAACCCTATCACCCTAGTGGGAACGGGCAAGCAGAGTCCACGAACAAAACCAAACTTCAAAGCCTCAAAAAGAGGTTGACCGATGCCAAAGGAAAATGGAAGGAAATTTTGCCCGAAGTCCTATGGGCATATCGTACGACCTCAAAATCCAGCACTGGAGCCACCCTATTTTTGTTGGTCTATGGTGCCGTGCCGAAGCTCTAATACTGGTCGAAGTAGGGGAACCGAGTCTCAGGTTCCGATACGCGACCGAAGCGTCAAACAACGAGGCCATGAGTACGAGCTTGGAACTGTTAGACGAGAGATGCGAGGCTGCCCTAGTTCGGTTGGCTGCCCAAAAGCAACGGATCTAGAGGTATTACAATCGAAGAGCCAACCTCCGATATTTCAATGTCAGGGACTTGGTGTTGAGGAAGGTGACACTAAATACCCAAAACCTGAATAAAGGGAAGCTAGGACCGAATTGGGAAGGTCTATATTGAGTTATCGAGATCACCGACAAAGGATCATACAAACTCGAAGCAATGAACGGTGAGCGACTACAGAACAACTAGAACATAACCCACTTGAAATGATACTAGTACTAAGGTACGACCTCATTCATTTCTTTTATTTACATACATTACGGATTGGACTAAAACTTGCAGATAATGGTCAAGGAACGATGCAACTTTTAGGCCTGAAAGCATGCGTGACACTCTTTTTCCCTTGAACCGGTTTTGTCTCAAATGGGTTGTAAGGTTTTTAATTAGGCAACAGTGGGTTGTGCTAAATTAGAATTGAAGACCGGCTATGGATCGAAGTCAAGGATCACATCGAGAGTATCCAAGCCTTCTCTATGATCGGCCTCGAATACTGGGGGCCATCACCCTCGGATAATATTTTAGCAAGGATAGAAACTTTATGCTCGAACAGTCTGGGCTCGGTGGATAGGATTTATTGTAAGGGCCAAACGGTCAAATGAACCGTGCCCATATAGACCACTCAGGCCATAGCACGAAGCTTGTACACATTTGCAACATTGTATGTTGTGCACAGAAATGAAAGAAAGTTTCTATCTTACAGATAAATATTTTGTCACTTAAAAACTACTACATTTTTGTTCCTTAAAGACATCGAGCCCAAGGGCCACCCCTATCCAGATCCAACGGATCACCCTTACTCGGGGACTGTCGTCCAAGGCAATCTCAAACGGCTCGGGCTATCGAAGCTCGGTGGCACAAAACC
Organism: Nicotiana tomentosiformis; assembly: GCF_000390325.3. Lineage (NCBI taxonomy): Eukaryota > Viridiplantae > Streptophyta > Magnoliopsida > Solanales > Solanaceae > Nicotiana > Nicotiana tomentosiformis. The sequence goes on from NC_090822.1 coordinate 45,323,416, forward strand.
TATTAGACAGTGCCCGAACTTTAAAGGCTACAGCCATCCCTACTCAGGGACTGTTGTCCTGGGCAAGACCGGATGGCTCGGGTATCGAAGCCCGGGGTAATAAGCCCATTGGGCAACACCCTAACTTAAAAGGCTATGGCCGTGCTAGAACGGCTCGGAGACGTCTGAGATCCGTAACCAAAACATAAGGCCTTCAAAATTTCTAAATAGGTTCAAAGGCTACCCTCGGCAAAATTATAACCTAAAAAATTCTAAGTAAGCACTATAGGGAAAGCTTCTGGTCATTTCAAGCCCTAGTGAGTCTTAACCGAAATCACATCAAAAATGAGCCTTGTTCGAACCTCCGAACAAGACCGTATTATTGTGTGCTAAGGCATTTGAGATCTTTGCAATCGTAAAGAAAAAGCACAAAAGGAACAAACTTAAAAATTGTCAGAGGGAAAAAAGAGCCTTGTATATATACATAAATCTTTAAGAAGGCCAAACGGCCTCAACAAAAAATACCAAAGTACAAAAATGAAGAAAAATCTACAAGGCACCTAAGAAGCCTGATCTTCGCCAGAGCCCGCTTCGCCGGAGCCTGCCTCATCACCGAGGCCATCAGGGTCTTCTCCATCCTCGAATCTGCCTGAACCCTCAAAATCTTCCTCGTCCTCGGGGTACGCCAACTTCTTGGCCTCAGCCTTGAGCTTCTTAGAATTTTCGATCTCGGACGATAAATTGAAGCCCCAGGCATGAAATTCCTCGAGAGCCTCCTTCGGGACTGCCACTTTACATATTTTACAATGGCTTTCAGGTGGTATTTGGCTGCCTCGACATTAGCTTTGTACAGGGCCACTATCTCTTCAGCATCGGCCCTGGTTATTTTCGCAACTGACTTGGCTGCTTCAAGCTCCTTGGCGAGGGTATCCCGTGCAGCAACGGCCGAGCCCAGTTGAGACTGAAGGTCTTTGATTTTTTGGGACAGGGCCTCAGCTTTCTCCCTCATCGCTCGAAGTTGGGCCTCCGCCGAGGCCAGCTGCTCTCGGGCAGTCTCCTTTTCTGAAGCCAATTAGTCCATTTTGCACTTCCACTCTTCGACCATGGCCTTGACCTCATCCATCTCGCCCCGGAGTTGGTCGACCCGATCAACCTTCTGCTGGACCGGCGGATTCTAACCGTTAGTAACTATGTCTAGCTCTTCATCACTAACTTCAAATATTTTTACCTATTCCACCAGGTCGGCGTGTTCTTTCTGAGCTGCGTCTAACTCGGCTCGAAGGCTCTTGACTTCTCCTTCACTTTGCTCGTTGAGAAGCTTATACATGTCTCTCTTCTCAACAAGGTCTTTGACTTCGGCCTCAAGTTGGCTCAACTCATCCCGGTATCAGAGGAAGGTTTCATGGTGGAGCACCGAGGCCTACAAATATGAGAAGAGATATTAGAATTATCAAGAACTAAAGTTGAAAAATAAAAAAGTTGGGTAACACCTTACCCGGTTCAGCGCCTGTTATGCTTTGTTGAATAGGCATGGCACATCTACCTCATTCATTTTTGCCTAGTTTTCATCGGTTACCAGCACTGGAGGTAGCTAGCTACCTCGACGGGGATAGAAAGAACTCGGGCATCCTTCTAGGCGGTGATGATGATTGATCGCTTCCGTCCAGGATTCGTGCTCGGAGCAGAAAACCGGTTGATCAACCTCGGGTTCGGCCTGCCAACCTCTGAGAATGGACTTTTCCTCCGCACCTCTAAGTCACCTAATCCGGTGAAGTCCTCCAATGTGGATGAGTCTACACCATCAAAGAAGCATCAGAGGGGATCACCCGCTCCATGGACCCCCTCATTAGATCGCTCCTTCATCGTTCGGGATTCATCAAACATCGATTCTATGAACGAAGGCGATCCCAAAATATCTATAACGCCGGGCGGGGCAGATCTGGCATCTCGAGAGTTTTTGGCCCTCACTTCGGCATCAGCCTCACAAACTTGAGGGGAATTAGCTTCCGTTATTTCCCTCTCGGCTTCCATCCATTCCTCGAGGACAGACGTTTTGTGGGCCACAAAGAGTTTATCCTCCTCGGTCTCATCCCTGAGCCGAAGGAGTGAGTCCAAGTCAAGCACTCTAGAGCTGGAGGTTTCCTTTAGCTTACGAACCAGCCTCCTTCTCGGTACTTCTTTCTCCTAGCTCGGGGAACTCAGGGCCCTCCTCCTTTTCATCTCCCGTGCTATGGCTCCGAGCTGCCCCGAAGTAGAGAGATCAGCGGGCTGATCCTCACCCTCTACCAAGGGCTTGAGATCGATGGTCTTGGATAATCCTGCAGAAAGGGCAGAGTCAATGAGGAAATAAGTGTTGAAAAGGAACGTCTAGAACTGCTTATTCGGAGAGAAAGATCTTATCATGAGAACAGGCTTCCCAGTGGCCCTTAGAGAGCTCGCGCCATGAGTGTTCGGCATAAGGCATCTACGAACAAATGCCATTGATCCACACCTTGAGCCGAGGGATGGCGTTTGGAACTCGAGCAAGGGTTGCACCACAAAAAACATAGGTGAGAAAAGGGAAGATAAAACATAAAATTTACGCTCGGAAAGAGGTGTACTTACGTGATACATTCCACTTCTTGGGAAACGACCTCCACTCAGCGGGTATCGGGTCGGCGGTATTTACCTGGATGAAGCGTCCTTGCCAACCCCGATCCCGGTCCTCGTCGATGCTTGAGAATGGGGCTTTGCTGGCCCAACGTACAAGCTTTATCATGCCCCTCCCCCCGGAAGATTCGGGGACTGTATAAGAGGAACAGAAGATCGATGGTGAACGTGCACGAATCAATTTTATTCACAAAAAATCGAAGGAGGATCACGATCCTCCATAGTGATGGGTGAGTTTGCCCGAGGCACATGTCGTACCTCCTGCAAAAGTACAAGATGACCGCATCTACCGGGCCCAATGTAAAGGGTTAAGTGTAAGCACTTAGATATCCCTCAACATGTGTAGTGATATCGTCATCATGCCCAAGAATCACTGCGTCCTTATCCATCCAGCCATAGTCCTTTCGAACAGTAGGAAGAATGGCCTCAGTGATGGAGTAGATGTACCGAAACTCCGCCTCGCACCGGCCTTGAACAGAAGAAGGTTTTTCAACCTTGAAGTCATCATTGACCGAACATCCCCTGGGGAAGAACATTCTCAAGGGGGCTCGGGTTCTGATTCATCAGCGGCCACACTCGAAGTGGACTTCTCGAGAACGACCACATCAGGGGCGGTCTCCTCGGCCTCAGTGGTCAGCCATGAAGAAGAAGGAGCATTTGTTTTGGGAACGAATTTGGAGGTTTTGGTCATTATTACCTAGAAATGCTTGAAAAAGGTACGGGAATGGTTCAAGGTTGAAAGCTCAAATATGTTGGCTTGAATAGAAAATGGGTGAAAATATTGCAAAGTACTGAGGAATCTTGAGTAACGTAGGTAAAAATGCTAGAGTATAAAAGAGGCTACTGAATTTCTAAAGCACGAGGGTAGAGGTTTGGACGTAAAGTAAAAAATGAACAAAGTAGGGGATATTTATAGGGGGCTCGCGATGTTTCTCATCTAGGAACAGCCAACCGACGTCTGGCACGCATTTGAAGTCATAATGACATGACTGACGAGATGTTACGGGTTTTTTTTTCACTTCTGTCATGGCGTATTAAGGAAGGAATCAAAGAGCTCATGTCATTTCTCGTCAAAATTACTCTCCGACAAATGAGAGGACTATCTGTATACGGTTAAAATAGGGCTCATGGCACACCCCAACTTCCGACAGGGTAAACAAAGCTCGAGACATGATGATGAGGCACCGGAATCAAGGCAAGGGTCTCACCGAGTTAGAGTCTGGGGGCATGATGCCTGCCCTCGAGAATATCGGGGTCATAATCCAGGATCATTCCATATCCCAAAAGACTTTGGAGAGCATTTTCAGGTGATGGTAGGCTATAATCTCATGTTTTAGTCGATTATTACACTCTAATTTACTGCACTTTAATTGAGTTGGAGCTTTAATCGCTAGTGTTTTGCACTAATTGTGTGTTTTATGCCTTGTAGGAGTGATTCCAAGCTATGTAGATGTTATAGAATGAATTCAAGTAATTTGGAGCTTTGAAGTCTGAGTAAAAGCCCAAGGAATTAAGCCGGTATCATTTTCGGGGATCAACGGATGATAGTTAAGAACGAACGAAGAATCGAGTAGACATCTTGCGCAGTGTCCAGTAAAATGTATATAACATATCGCTCAAAGATCTGTTTGGGCTCTACAATATATCATTAGAAAGCTATTTATAAGGGCTACAACTTTTATGTTTTACGTCATTTTAAATTCCTAACAGAACAGTGTAAAAAGTGCACGGCAAGTGAGCAGTCGTGCAATGGCCGCGCATATGGGGTAGAACAGTGTGAAAAGTGCGCGGGCACACTTCCAGGTGCGCGGCCGCGCACGTCCAACTCCGAAAAAGTGTCCTATTTCGCATAGAAGAAGGTGTATTTGTTTGGGCCCGACCCTACTTGGTATATATACATGGAAAAATGGTGTTTTGAGGACTTTTGACCTAATTTAGACCTAAGGAACCTAAGGAGAAGAGGGAGAAGCAAGAGCACAAGGATTTCACCATTCATCCTCACTCAAGACAAGGGTTTGGATGTTTTATGTTTTCCTTTGACTTAAACTTAATTGTGATGAATTTCTCCATATCCATGGAGTAACTCTTCCTTAGGGATTGATGGATTTGGTGTTTTGAGAATTGTTTGTGGATATTAACTCTACTTTATGTATCGAAGCATTTTCTGTGTTTTTATTGTTACATATATATTCACTTGTTTATGTAATAGAAAGAGGCATAATTTGTGATATTTTGGATTATCTTATTGGTTGAATTCATTTATTCTTGTTAGTAATCAAAAGAGGCTAGTTGAATTAATGTTTAGACCTAGTTAGGAGGATAATCGAAAGAGGTTCTCCTAAGAATCAATCCACTACGAATTTTTGCATATCTTCACCAAGCTTAACTTAGTTCATATCGTAAGGTTGAGACTTAATCGATAGAGGAGTTTCTACTGAATGTTTGAACATAATAGAGTGAATTCGAGAGACTCACTTGAACCATAAAAGTGAAGTAACTAGAGTTAATTCCCAAACAAGTATCTTACACATATTCAATCAGCCCCTATTTTCTCCCTTTGATATCTTCTTGCTTACTCTTGTTGCGATTGTCATTAGCCAATAGCTTAGACTTTTAGTAAATTTTAGTTTTAAATCACACAACTCTAAATTGTTGATTATCTTGGATATCAATTAAAACTAGAAGCTACGAAAACACTGTTTAAATCCAATCCCTGTGAATATGATATTTTCTATACTATATTCGACTAGCGAGCATAATTTTGTATTGTGTTTTTAGCTCCTTAAATTTTGGCGTCGTTGCCGAGGATTGGCAATCAATAGTGTTGGAAATAGTTTGTAGTGCTAATTCAGGAATTTTTCTTTTTATTTTGTTTTTCTCTTTTTACGTTTGGTGTTCCTTCACTGTGCGCATGCTACAGGTTAGATTGGTGCATGACCCGATCTTCTGGGAAGGAATTGTTACCATACTAGCCAGAAAATTAAAAGCAACTACGACAGCTGAGGAAAGAAATAAATCTCCCCACAAAAACCAAGAAGGTTGGGCAATCCTCAACCAAAGAAGTTATGGCGGGAGATGAGGATAATGTTGATTTGGCGGCAAGAGAGGTAGCCCAACAAAGAGAAAAAACTGCACGAGATGTGGAGGAGACAACTCTTTGAAATGCACAACTTGTCTATGAGGAGGAGAGGGCTTGAAGAATTGCAAAGAATCGACCTGCGGGTGCAGACAAATTCGGAAATATAGCTCCCGGTGCTGGGAGACCAATTGGCGATTATGTTAGACTGGTCTATAACCAAGGCTTATCAAGGGTGAGACCACCTCCTGTTGCAGCAAACAATTTTGAGCTGAAGCAAGGGTTGCTTCAAACCCTTCAAAACAGATGTGTCTTTAGAGGAAAGATAAACGAAGATCTAAACAATCATCTGATGGACTTCGAGGAGATTATGAACACCTTCCAATATAATGGTGTGTCACAAGATGCAGTCTACTTAAGGGCATTTCCCTTCACTCTCAAAGACGATGCAAAGCACTGGCTTTGAAGCTTGCCTAATGGATCGATTAGAACATGGTATGAGATGACTAGAAAATTTCTTGACAAATATTTCTCATCCGCTAATACGGGCAAGTTTAGAAGGGAAATCCACAACTTCTATCAGAATGAGACTGAAATAGTGTTTGAAGCTTGGAAGTGGTTCAAAGAAATAGTGCGCAAATGTCATCATAGTGGAATAGAACTCTGGATGCAACTCTAGGATTTTTGGGATGGATTGACACCAACTTCACGCAGAACATTGAGTAACGCAGCTAGAGGTTCATTGATGAAAAAGACTCTAGAGGAGATAGTCACTATTCTAGATAAGTTATATGAGGATGCAAATCAGTGGCCCTCTGAAGTTGTTGAAAGAAGAAGTACGACTAATGTTCACCAAGTTAATGCTAACACATCTGTGTAGGTACAACTTGATGCCATGGCAAAGGACATAAGGATGCTAACTTTAGCTTCAATACACAGTGAGCCACCTGCAGCATGTGACATATCTGGAAAAGGACACCCTACTCATGAGTGTCAATCCTTGATCGAGGAAGTTAATGTTGTTGGTAATTACAACCTCAATGCAATGGGTCAGAAGAACCTCGGATTTTCATGGAGTTCACCTGGGGGTATAGCAAATATATGGCAACAAAATAACTCTAGATTTCAAGGAGCTCCTGGTTTTGTGAATCAGCACAGGCCGCAATTTCAGTCTCAACAGCCAATTCAGTATGGGTTAGAAGATCTGATGAAGTCATTCATTGTCAAGACAGATGAGAGATTAGATGCTCACGGTGCAGCTATTAAAGAACTTGGGAAAGGTTTGCGAAGTTTGGAGAGACAAGTGGGACAAATTGCAACTATATTAACTGAGAGAATCCCAGTTACTCTTCCAGCTGATACTGAAAAGAATCCCAAAGAAATGGTAAATGTTGTGAACGTGAGAAGCGGACAAGTGTTGAAAGATCCCACTCCAATTCACAAAGAAGTTGCGCCTGATAAAGAAAGTGGGAATGAGCTGAAACTTGAAGATGATGATAAAAAGACTAAGAAGAAGAAAGGCAAGAAGGAAGCTGAGAAAAAGAAAAATGAGGAAACTTCAAGAAGGGGGGAATCCAATAAAGAGAGCAAGCACATGCCTGCTTTACCTTTTCCCCAAAATCTCTATAGAGAAAAGCTGGATAAGCAGTTTGAGAGATTTTTAGATATGCTGAGACAGGTTAATGTAAATTTGCCATTCACGGAAGTTCTCTCACAAATGCAAGCTTACGCAAAGATCTTGAAGGAGATCCTTATAAAGAAGAGGAAGATAGAAGAGACCTCAGTGGTCAAACTTACAGAGCATTGCAATGCAATATTGCAAAATAAACTCCCACAAAAGTGTGGAGATCCAGGGAGTTTTACTATACCTTGCTCTTTAGGCACTCGTAACTTTGATAAATCTTTATGTGATACGGGTGCCTAAATTAATCTAATGCCTTTGTCAATTTATAGGAAAATGGAGAAGGAGATTAGAGAGATAAGGTTGGTGCCAATATCTTTGCAGCTGGCAGACCAAACGACTATAACACACGAGGGGATGCTAGAAGATGTTTTGGTGCAGGTGGATAAGTTCGTATTTCCTGTAGATTTCATAGTGGTGAATATGGAGGAGAAAAAGGAGGCCTCCTCATCCTAGGAAGACCATTTTTAGCAACGGGTAGAGCTATACTGGATATACATGATAGAAAACTCAAACTTAGAGTGGGTGAGGAAACGGTGAGTTTTGAGATGAATGTAGCAACTGGAGTGAAAAAGGAGAAGCCAGTTGCAAGTGTCGAGTGGAAGCTGAAGAGTTCAAAAGAGAAGGCTCAAGTGATTGAGAAAGATAAGTGTGGGGTGTACCCTAAGAAGGCTAAGAAGAAGTTGTCTGCATGGATGTGTGCACTAGTTCGGGCGTGTAGAATGGAGCCCGACTTCGACTCAGACCCAGACTGAAAATTCAGGGAAGTTTCCTTTACCTTATGTTTTTTAATTATGTGTCATGGGTACATGACACAACTTAAAGTGTGGGGTAGGGGGATATTTGTATGTTGTATGTATATGTATTTTAGTTTTTGTTAATTTTAGTAGTTAGATATAGAAAAAATTGAAAAACATAAAAAATTTATAAATTTTTGATTTTTCCCGATGATGGATATCATTCGACGGGTTTCTTGAGGGAATTAAAGTCGAAAGGAAAATGCAAAAATATTTTCTTTTGTAGTTAGTGTAATAATTCCCCCTTGGTTTTTCTTTGTGCCGCGATTCTTTTTCAAGGGTTTTGTTTGAACCGGGTGTAGTTAGTTTTTATTTTTGTTAGAAGTAGGAAACCTTATGCTATGATATGAAATAGAAACAATATCTCTTGACTTGATCATGCCTTGAGAATAGTGAGTGCTTTGGTTGTGACGCTTAGGCTCAGTGTTTGACTCTTGTATGAGTGCCTTAAATTGTATGATCTCAACTTTGCTTAACTGCTTTGACTAGGGTGTCTTGATGATCCAATCTTGAGTGACTTATGTGCCATGTGTGTGAGAGGTTTAGTGTATTCTGTGCATTGCATTTGATGTCTAGAACTTGCCACGTGTGTTTGCAAAGCGAAATAGTAGTTTTTTAAGTCTTGGAAGTAATTTAGGCATTTCTTTATTGAACCAGTTATCTGTTTTTACCCACCAAATTGGTATGTATCGTAGTTAACCTCGTTGAGCCAATAATCTTGTTTCTTCGGCAATCACATTACAAGCCTTACTCATTTGTTTAAATTGACCATTTTTTTTAACCATTTGCCTCTCTTGAGCACTTAAAATTGTATAAACTTTATAAAAGTTGAAGTGTGGGGTGATTGGGTTGGCTTTTGAGTGGAACTATTGAAATAAGGAGAAGGTGCACTAAATTGAAAAAGTAAGAGCCGAAAAAGAAAAATTAAAATTTATGTAGTTGTATGATGAAAATTGATCTTTGATAAGTGGTAACTCTTGATGTATTTGTGCTTAAAGAAGTTGGGAGTTAATGTATATTGATGTGAAGGTGGAGTATTGGTTTGACATAAGTGTGGGCTTTTGAATGAAATTGTATGTATTAAAGTGCTTAGGGAGGTGAAGTCACTCTTATATCTAAATGTATCCTACCCGTCCCGCAACCTACATTATAACCAATTAAAGTCCTACTTGATCCTTGACTGAATGAGCTTGAATTAGTAGAGTAATACACTACGGGAAAGCCTATAGTTCATCTTTCGTGGCATATGAATGTTTTTCCCGAGAGTGAGTGAATTATTTCTATCTTGAGTTCCTAATTGTTCTTAATTTTTATAGTGTATGGAACTACTCTCTTTTGTTGTGTGAGGACACTTGATTCATGAAGGAAAGGTAATGTCGTTGACCTCTATGTTAGAGTAAGTGAGTAAGTTATGAATAATGCGTGGTGCTTGTGAGTCAATTCTTGAGGTGAAGATGTTACACTATTGTGCTTAGTCTATTTTAAATATTCTTGGTATGATAAGTTATGAGAGTTGTTTAAAAAGGTCGTGTCATTATGAAGTGTAGTTTGATTACTCGAGGAGGTGAAATGGCTTATGTGTGGGGTATTGATGGTAGGAGGCTATAATCTCATGTTTTAGTCGATTATTACACTCTAATTTACTGTACTTTAATTGAGTTGGAGCTTTAATCGCTAGTGTTTTGCACTAATTGTGTGGTTTATGCCTTGTAGGAGTGATTCCGAGCTATGTAGATGTTATGGAATGAATTCAAGTGATTTGGAGCTTTGAAGTTTGAGTAAAAGCCCAAGGATTTAAGCCGTGATTGTGTTCGGGGATCAACAGATGATAGTTAAGAATGAACAAAGAATCGAGCAGTCATCTTGTGCAGTATCCGGTAAAATGTACATAACCTTTTGCTCAGAGATCTGTTTGGGCTCCACAATATATCATTGGAAAGTGATGTAAAAGGGCTACAACTTTTATGTTTTAAGTCGTTTCAAATTCCCAACGGAACATTTTCGGTTGAAGTATTGAAGCATTTTCGGTGTTTTTATTGTTGCATATATATTCACTTGTTTATGTAATCAAAAGAGGCATAATTTGTGATGTTTTGCATTATCTTATTGGTTGAATTCATTGATTCTTGTTAGTAATCGAAATAGGCTAGTTGAATTAATGTTTATACCTAGTTAGGAGGATAATCGAAAGAGGTTCTCCTAAAGATCAATCCACTACGAATTCTTACATATCTTCACCAAGCTTAACTTAGTTCATATCGTAATGTTGAGACTTAATCGAGAGAGGAGTTTCTACTGAATGTTTGAACATAATAGAGTGAATTTGAGAGACTCACTTGAACCATAAAAGTGAAGTAACTAGAGTTAATTACCAAACAAGTATCTTACACCTATCCAATCAACCTCTATTTTCTCCCTTTAATATCTTCTTGCTTACTCTTGTTGCGATTGTCATTAGCCAATAGCTTAGACTTTTAGTAAATTTTAGTTTTAAATCACACAACTCTCAATTGTTGATCATTTTGGATAGCAATTAAAACTAGAAGCTACGAAAACACTGTTTAAACCCAATCCCTGTGGATACGATATTTTTTATACTATATTCGACTAGCGAGCATAATTTTGTATTATGTTTTTAGCTCGTCATGAGGAAACCAAGCACGATCATTCGAAGGCCGTAATATCCGCGACCGGCCGGGCATCACAGCATGGATCTCGTCACGTATCAATGAAGAACCGATAATCAGTTAAATAGAAGATTTTTTACCTTTTACAGAATTGTACCTTGAGTAGGATTCCCCTACTATATAAAGGGTGGTCTAACTATTCATTAAACATATTTTAACACACATTCCAAAGAAATATACTACTATTTTTATTGTCATAGAAAGCTCTTTTTCTTGTTCTTCTGTACTGACCATTGTGAGCCTGGATCGAGGGTGAATATTTCAATAAGGTTGGAATCATCCTCCTCACGTGGTTTGAATTTACTATATCTTTATTTGTTCAATCTAACTCAATTTATCATTTTGTATCAAATTAATCCGCGTATCCTTGAAACCACTTACAAATTTAATTGGTATCCGTTTTTTAGGGTAAACAGGAGTTACTAGTGGAGTCCATCAAGATTGATCGAATATTGAGTTTATTACCATAGAACTACACATACCGGTGTAAAGATATATTTCAAGGCTATGACGAGATTTTTGGGATAAAGTTCCCTATTGTAACTGCAAACGATCATTACTTACGGTAAATTAAGTCGACTAGTACAGCACTATGGGAAGTCGCCCGATCAAACATGGTCAAATACTTATTGCTAGGTTGATCACATATTGGTTGTTTATTATGCCTGTGTTGATACAATACTCCTCATAAAGACAAAAGAGGATTTTTCTTATGTTTAGGCCTAAGAAGACAAAGGTGATTCTAATGACTTATTGCAATTAAATGGCTTTTATGATTTTTAATAAAATCGTAGATTGATATAAATGCTTTAAAGGTTTATATCATAGTTTACATTTCACTTGTCTTTTCATTAAAAATGATGAAAAATATGAATTAATAAAACTGCTTGACTCTTGTGGGATGTGCTCATGCGCCTCCAACTCTTTCTGTGGGTCAGACAACTTCCTTAGGTCAGCAGATATCATATTGATCTCTACTGCTCCCGCAAACGATGATGTCTCGATTCCCATTGGAATTGGAATTATCCACAGCAGATCCGAAAGCTTTAGAATTTGTCAGAGAATGATGGACTTCTTACTGCTTTATATTAAACATTGGTTGTATTATATTTGTAAAGTCTTATCCCAAGAACTTGAGTAGAAAGAGTCTATAATACTTATTGTGTAGTGTGATGATGTACTCAGTCCTCCCGTGTCTCCTCTCATGTCATGCTTACTTTACATATTTTAGAACGACTCTTTTACTAAGGTATATGGTGAGACACCACTTCTATTATGTGGTAGCTATCAAGTTGTATCTTATTTTCTTTTAGTTCGGAATTATCCCAAGTATTTAGTTCTATTCTTTGATAGAGGTTCCATAGATAGTTGTGTTAGATGGTATGATAGAATTGTACATGACATACATGAAGTAATATTTATTTTATATCGATTTTATTATTCTTATGAAATGCTTCATGTATGATTTTGAATATAAAAAATATTTCATTATTTGATTTGAAAATATATATAATTTTCAAAGGCCATTCGCAATTAATTAATCATGCATATGATTAAGGTATATTATACGGGTTGCTTCACTTGGGTCGGATAGTATATGGGGTGTTGTCACGAGAATTTGGGTCGTGACAAATCCATAATGAAAATAAAGATAAAAAAGTCAAGAGAAAGATAACTGATATCATTTGAACCAAATAGAGATATTAATATTAGTAAGAAAAATAAATAGTTAACGAGTCATAATAAAACTAGCTAAATAGGAGATATTAACCTAACTTTGTTCCAATAGATTATAATAGAATACAAAAAATGAGGACAACATTTCATTCATTGTAAATCAATTTTGAGTTTGGGCTCCTCTTGTTATTTTTATTCCCTGTTTCTTTTAATATTTATATTTTCAAATTGCATATTTTATTTCATTAAGGCCTTTGTCAAGCCTCAAAGGCCAGTGAGCTTATTTAGGTCAGACTAAAAAGCCTCATTCTTAAGTGGACTCCAAAATTTTAGCCTAACAATATCAAATTAATATGCTATGTCAGGCCAGTCTAATGGGCCAAGCCCATATAGACCTTCTTATTCAGGAGTTCAAATCTATGCTTAGGTTTCCATTTGGAGTTCATTTAGGTATTCAAATTATCATATTAGTAATTCTATATCTTCGGCTTAAAATCCTCAAATTTCATCGTTAAAATCAATATTTACAAGTTAATAATTAATGAATAATAATTATATAATATTAAAATATTGTTGAGAATATTTGTTTTTGGTAATTAACTTTTTATTATTTACCAAAATGTCTATTTACAAGCAATATCTCAAAAACCTGAAGTTGGACAAATGGCCCCAAGCTTCATGTAACTCATCTCACCACCTCTCTTTCCTTGTTACATGGCTTGGACTTTAATCTATTCAGTGTTCTATACAGCCTTGGCTTCATACATCCTCTACAATGCACCTCTTGGATTATCATCCTAGTAATATATGTACTAGTTCTCTTCTTTTGTTGAAAAATTCTATAATTCCTTTCCAGCCAAATATGATATACAACGGCTGTTAAGGTAGTCCTATAAATCTCTTCTTGGGCATGCCTCCCATTTGCGTGTGTAATAGCCTAAGAAATCTCCTCTTCCAATTCCTGCTCTTGTCTGGTCATCCCTTTCCATGAGATTACCTTCTGCCACACATTAGTTGAGTATGTGAATTCGAAAAACAGGTGTTAGTGGCTTTCTAGAGCATCTTCACATAGTGAGCATGTTTGGGACGTTATAACACCCCACTTGCTCAGTCTATCTCTGGTATACAGCCTGCTCTGGAGTGCTAGATACATGATGAACATCCACTTTGGACATCCTTGGTTATTACATGTAAGTCGCCTCTAAGTTACTTTAGGGAAATCACTACGAAGCTTGTTATATACCTCCCTTATAAAATAGTTTTCAGCATGTAAGACCTATCTTTTGTTGACCCCTGCTTCGTTCAAATACTTTGCAGCTTGCAGCGCCTTCTTAATTAGCCAAGAAGCTTGATTTCCTGTTATTTCCCAAGGCACTTTCCCTTTTATATAGTAAGCATGAATCCACAAAATCCACAATCTCTCCTTCTTTTGGCAGATGTTCCATAGGTGTTTCAGGAGAGAAGCCTTATTTCATATGAGTACATCTATAATATTTGGGCCTCCTGCAGATTTTGGAAGACATAAATTGTCCCACGCCACCATAGCCTTCTTCTTTGTATCAACCTCCCATGTCCAGAGAAACCTTTTACAAATATCTTCAATCTTATGTAGCACTATTTTTGGCAGGGGGGAAATTTGAGCCCAGAATGATTGTATGTCTATCAACACACTTTTAATTAGTTGTAATCTCCCTGCATATGACAGAAATTTGGTAGTCTAATTGGTCACCCTTCCTATCATCTTGTCCAGCATAGGTTGGCATTGCCTAACTGATAGCTTCTTAGAGCTTAAAGGAACTCCTAGGTACCTAAAAGGTAGTGAACCAATAGAGAATCCCAAGTCTTGGATAATTTCTTGTTGGGTTTCCAGTGATACTCCCCCAAAGTATATGCTGCTTTTAGTCTGGTTTGCAATGAGTCCTGATACCTCAGAGAACTGCTGAAAGCAACAATATAGCATCTTTACTGAAATTGCATCACCCCTACAAAATAGAAGCATATCGTCTACAAAACTAAGTTGCACTATGTGGAGCCTCTCACATCGAGGGTGGAAGTTAAAATCTGGCTTCTCTTTCAGGGTCTTCAAAATACCTGTTTCAAAGTAGTCCAATACTGTAGTTGTTACATTGTCACCTATAGTAGGCCATGCCTTCTTAAAAAAGTATAAGTCAAATCCATCTCCTCCTTGTGCCTTCATGTCATCTATTTCATTCAGAGCTTGCATTACATCTTCCTTAGTGAATAATTTTATTACCTGAAGTTGTTGGCTCCTGTTAAGTCTGATCCCATGTTGTAGAACACCAGGGTGCATAACAGGTAAATTGGTAGAGGAAGACCCCAACAACTTCTTATAGAAACCCATTATTTCCTTCTATATCTCCTCAGCATTGTTGATCATTTCACCATTCTATGCTGTGAGTATTCTAATATGATTTTGTGCCTTCCTTTCATATTGGCAAATAAATATGCAGTGTTTGAATCCCCCAATTTGATGTTCTGCACCCTTGATTTCTAGTTATATATGCTTTCTTCAATGAGGATGCATTTTTCTAGTTGTATTCTGAGACTCTTTCCTTCTCAAATTGTTCTGTACTCACATTAGTATCCCTCATTTGGCTCTACAGGTCTTTCAGATCATCTCTGAGCTTGTGTATCATCTCAGTAACATTTGTGAATTCACTGGTATTAAGAGTTTTCATTGCTTTTCTAGTTGCCTTTAAATTCATCCATATGTCGTGCCCCTTTTTCTCGTAAAATCGGGTTTTGACATGTGACAACTCTTTGAAATGGGTATTAAAAGAGAAGAGTCGCCACCTAACAATTTTTAGGTGTGTTAGGGAACCTATTTGTAAATAACTTTGTTTAATTAGTCTATGTCACCAAAGATCGGGTGAGGGCTAAGATTACCTCGAAGAGAAGGTGTTAGGTACACTTCGAGGTCCACAACTATGGGTCCTGGCCGAAATTTACGCTATATGGGATTATTGGATTATAATTGTCCTATGTGATCATGTAAGTGAAGGAAGACAAGGAATTCAAATGTTCAACTACAATGTAAATAAGTGTAAAGCAAATCGCACATGTGAAAGAATTAAACTTTATATAAATGATCAGTACAGGTCTTAGAGGTTACAGGATACAACCTAATGATTCTAAGTTTAAAGAAACAAGGCGCGAACAATAAACATTAAAGGAAGGGGGGTCCTAAGTTTTTTAGCCTAAATGATCGCCCTGTACAACATAAATAATACTTCGCAACTCCCTTAAGGTAGGGGTTGCTCATATTATTTAGCGGGCACACACTATCATCTCCTGCTACCCAATTACTATGTAAAAGTTGTTTACCTAAAGCTCTCTAGTTCAATTCTAAGTCGTGTCCTATGCGTGCACTACCCGTCCCATGCCTATGGCCCAGGAGGCTTTGGACCTACCATTTAGGGTTGTTCTAGGCTTACTTAGGGTGCTCAAATGATAAAACTAGGCGCACATTCAAAATATATAGAACTACACATGAAATCACTAAACGGCTTAAGTTAGCCACCATACATAAGCAACAAATGCACGCAGGCAGATTTTGCATTAGGCAGTAGACAAATTCAGAAATTAAGGCGCATTAGAGTCATTAAGTCCTATAGACATAGCTTCTATGTGATCCCAGTTCAAGACGTCCTACAAGCATTGCTGTTTTTTTTATTATCGAATTGGCAGATTGCAGGTATTATTAACCTATAGACATGATCTCTAAGTTGTTTGTGCAATGGGGGCAATAAAACTATTTGAAAACTCTGAATTACCAACGTTTGATTTTATTGGCATGCGTTCTAAGCGAGTAACAGTATCCTATAGGCAGGTTCTCTATAGTTGGTATTTCAATGCAGATTCATCATGCATATCCCTATAGATATGTTATCTAGACGGGCAGCGTAATAAGAGCAACAGAAACAGATGATTGATTAACTAGTTAAAGCCCTATAGATATGGTATCTAGATGAGCATTAGCAAAGGCATGTATTATTGCATCCTATAGGCATACTATCTAGTAATCATATTGCAATTACACAACTAAGCAAGTAGATATTGACATTCGACTCTTATAGGCCTACTGTCTAATAGCGCATAACAGTAAAGCAAGTGGCAAATGAAACATTTATATCCTATAGGCATGCCATCTAACAACACATAAAAATAGAGCATATTGAGCGAGTGAAGCATTTAGATACTATAGGCATATTTTCTACCCTTTCATGCGAGAACTAAAGTATCCCAGCCCCCATTATTATTAATCCCCAATCGTTTGTTATTACAAGTTATTACAGGCCCAAACGAAAGAATACAACATGACAGATTATAGACTGAACAAATACAAGCCTAATGAAGCAATTACAAGCCCAATGCAAAAATAACTCAGGAATGTCCCTAGGTCTTCAATAGTCTTACTCATTGCACGACAGCCGACTCAAAACACAGTCTTACCAAAGTAATCTGAGTTCAGTGCCCAAACCTAACATGTATGGCCCAACACCAAGCCCAAATGCATGACTCACTTACCTAACTAGATGCCAATTTTAACACAAATGACAGACTACAGATGGAGCAAACTTGAAGTCTATATACTTGACTCTTAAAACAGCAACTCTTAGCAAAGCATGTGGGCAAAATCACATAAGGCATTCACAAAACCTACACAAGGTTGGTTCATGCTTGTATTTTTAGGGGTAAAATTACACTAACAGGAGTAACAATCATATGGTGAAAAGATACTTCAGGTAAAGTTCCATCGCAAAGTATAGTCCAAAATTAACCTAAAGGATTTTAACCATGAGATTTTAACATGAGGATCTAAATATAATCATAGACAGGGACAAATGAAATAGTAGTCTTCACATGGGAGTTTCTAGCATGAGAGCCTAGTGAAAATATGATCACAAACCACATAACAAACAGGCTAGTAGCATGGTCTATAATAGTTGACAAGCAATCACTTAGTTGAACATGGGAAACTTAGCATGCTAAGTATCAGTTATGGCAGAAAGGGTTCAAAACAATACCAAAACTCATGGTATATCAATTTTAGATTAACAGGACACGCAAGTACTGGGGCTTGATATATAGGATATATGCAAAGTATTTCAGCCTAAAGTCTTGGGCAATATTAGAGAGCACGGGATTGAAAACAGAAAATCAGAGAACACATATTAAGTAGCAAGAAAGCATGTTTGGCATAGAAACATGATCAAGTATTAGCTTTAGGAAATGTCAAGTTGCACATGAATGATTCAATATGGATTAGAACACACTATTGGCATGAATTGGTTTATCAAAAGAGTTTAGAACAAGGCAAAGAAGTAAGCTCATGGCAAGCAGCACATGTAAGCACTCAGGTAAAACACACTAGCCTAAACAAGCTTAAAAGAGTCAAAAATCATTCATATTGAACACATAGAATAAACATAAATCAGAGTTGGAATTTTAGGCAAGTTCAAATGCTAGAAAAAGTTCAAAGTCATGAAACAACTTCAGAGAAAATAAGGCTGCAAACAGAGGTGGCATAGTAATATATTGATTCACAAAAATTTCAGTGGCATGAGTGTGCAGAGCATGAACACAAACAAAAGGGGAAGAAACTGCGAAGACGAAAGAACTTACTAGTTACCAATTGACGAACAAATAAACAAGAAGAACAGTTTTAGCAGGACTTCAAAAATCAGTAGAGTAGCGAAACCCAAAATCTCAGGGCGTCAGAGTTCCCAAGGGTTTCAGATGAACCCCGAACAGTGCTCACACTAAGAAAGGTCAATTAGTCAAATTTCGGTGGCCTTGGCTTTCAGCCGGCCAAGAGCCAAGAGTTCAAAAAGTATAGAAGAATGAGAGTTGAGAGAATATTAGTAGTGATAAGAGTAGTTAAGTCTTAGAAGGGGAACGGGGAAGGGGGTTTATATAGCGACAGTATTGAACGAATAAATAAGGAAACGCAGTTAATCAAACACAAACAAGGAAAGAAAAGCATGTAAAATCGATTTAGAATCAATTTAGGAGAAAAATCGGGCAAACCCTAGTTCCAGACGGAGAACAAAATAGTCGAAGAATCTCACTGAATCGGACCCACATACCCTGGTAGTGAATGTATCAAGTAAAGAACATTAAGATAGTACAAAATCTGAGCTAAACGAGTACCCAATGATTCTACTTCTATAAATAACTGAGTATCAAACACTGTAACGTCGAGAAAATGGTAAGAACCACCATGTGTGCAAAAAGGACAGGGAACATGGAAGATTTTCCATGTCATATCGGTTTAGGGACTGAGATTTGAATGGAGATGGCTAGGGTTTCTCTTAGAGAGAAGGAGAGGATGCGTGTTTTTTAGGGCGACGGTCTTAGGGAAAATGGTAGGGTTTCGGATGGGTTTGGTTAATTAAAGAGGGTTAGGTGTGTCACGCCCCGAACCTAGGAGCGAGACAAGCACCCGGTGCCTCACCTAACCTGGCGTACCAAATTGCGACTAAGGGACTCTGAACACATAATGTCATACTTTGGCCATGGGGCCACCTTGCAAGACAATTTGCGAAGCAAAATATAAAACTGAATGGAAACTAGCGCTAACTAAACATCAATATAAAGCTAGGCTGAAAAGGCCATCATAGCTACTACAGCTGACAAACCACCAAATTATACATACCAGGCCTACAAACCCAACATACTGCACTAACCAACAGGATATGTCTACAAGCCTCTACTGATAGATGTACTATGATCGGAACAGGGCCCCGACCTACCCATAACATATATACAGATATACATAAGATATACACAACACTCTAGACCTGGCAACTCCGAAAGGCGTGGAGCTTACCGATCAGGCTGAACTCAGGAAACACTTACTGAGGAGATCTACTCGTCTGTCTATCTGAACCTGCATGCATGAAATGCAGCGTCCCCGAAAAAGGGACGTCAGTACGAAATAATGTACCGAGTATGTAAGGCAATAACATAACTGAAAATCGAAACTGAACTGATAATATAATAACTGGAAGTAACTGGGAGTCAAAGATGATCTGGAGATATACTTACCTGCTGATACTGACTCAACTCCTTCAATGTAGTAAGTAAAATAATTGTACGGCCTTATAAGGCTCGGTATATATAACTGTTGTGCCATAGTAGGCTCGCTCATAGGCGCTCGGCCATACTAGGCTATGTATCTCGACCATGCTGGGCTCGCTCATAGGCGCTCGGCCACAGTAGGCTCGGTATATAACTTTCCATCTGATCAGAGGTTGCCCAATAGGGGCCTGCCCATCGATTATAGCTCGATGGTAATGAAAATACTGTAATACTATATATATATAGGCTTGTTGCTCTCTTGACTGGAAGAAGACAATACTAAATTGAATATAGAATCTCGATAAGGAATAATATTGTAACTTATGAGACTAGAATAGTGTGAATAAATTCATGAATATGAACTTCTCTTTTTGTCTCATTACTAACACATGTAGCTACGAGATCATGCCAAAATGAAGGAAGGCTTAGCCTTAACATACCTTATCACAATCTTTCCAATCACCAAGTTGAACTCACCTCTTTGCACCTTAATCTACAAGAACGATAATAATACTATCGTTAAGTTACGAAAGGTACAACTATCGCACAACGAACGACAAACTTATTTTGTATTAAAACGGGCAGCATCTCCCCTATAATCCTTACTTCCTCCAAATTCAAGATAACACCAACAATACAAGAACAGAACAATAACAACATATATACATCATTTTCCAGCCCTATATACACCATCAAATACTACAAAACAGCCCAACACACCCCAATCTCTTCGTACACAAAACGACCACCGTAGTAGTGTCAAACGACCCAAAAATGTTATGACGAACGACCAGCCAACCACCCTACATTTATATGGTGTTTATAAACCCCCTTCCTCCTCCAAAACTCCACAAAATAGTAGTAAAACACGCAGCCCACTAGCAACACAAAACAGTCCACAAAACAGTCCGATACAAGTGAATAACTCGAACTCACGGCTTCCGATCACCGTCCCGTGAGTTCTTACAAGTATAGAACGACTTACCATGAATTTACAAAAGAAAAATTGGATGAAAGAGAGAAGTAAACTCACCTTATTTTTTGGATAACTCAGCTCTTATCTTGGTTCTTCAAACTCTAGGTTTTACCTCCAATTGGAACTTGAAAGGGAGAGAAAATCAATTAGGGTTTGTGGGAAATTTTTGGGAGGATTCTTTGCAGAGCTTATGTCTGGTTATTATGCTCTATTTTAAGTCTAATATATGAAGAAAATAGGCCCTTAAAAGGCCTCTTTGGATGACCCGAAATGGCCCATTTTTGGGCTTTCATTTAAGCAAGTAGATGACACACCTACTTGTCACCTAGCAGCTTGCGCAGTATCGCACAAATGCCCATATCTTTCTACTCCAATGTCGTATTGACAAAAAGTTTAATGCGTTGGAAAATAGACTCATAGATCTTTAATTTGATGGGTGGAACACCCCATAACTCTAAGTATATTGGGAGAAAATCGCAGTTACATTTGACCCAAAATTTCAGTAAAACTTATGAGTGTAACTTGTGATGACTTTCATCGACTTTTGTTCCACAACTCGCTTGACATTAAAACATAACACACGGATGTCATACGACTAATATAAATCATAACATAATCTCATTATCATGTTAATCACCCTAGTCTCACCCCAAAGGTACATGTTATAACATTCCCAACTTGTCAACTTTCGACGAAACATTATTTTATTTAATTGCTTTAGCTTCTGAACTATCCAACCCTCTTTGTACTTGTTGTTCATGATCTTCAATATTTGTAACCTCAGAGGTAACATGATTAACTTACTTTATATACTTTTAAATAGTATCTCATTTTTGGTCCTACATTAGTTTGCTTACGACGCATTTTTACGTACGAAAATATAGGGTGTAACATCACTCCCCCCTTGGGAACATTCGTCCTCGAATGTTTACTCTTAGAGACTTTGGAAAATTTTGCCAAAGTATCCTTCGTACACTAGGTTAAAACCAACCTGCACGTAGCCAGAAACATACTATGCATGCCACATATGGCCAATCTTTATAAATAGCAGCAATTTGCCTCACCGACCGTAAATCATAAATATTGAAAGTGAAAAATAAAAGCTTACCTGATGACCTGCTAGCCTACATAGAGCTATGTTGTAGCGTCCCATCTCGAACCATATCTTCAGTTTGAAATAGGTGGGGGTATTTAGACTTCATTTCTTCCTCTGATTCCCACGTCATCTCTTCTACATTCTTGCTCCTCCATAAAACCTTTACGGAAGCTACCTCCTTATTTCGTAGATTGCGGATTTGTCGGTCTAGGATGGCAACTGGAATTTCCTTGTATGACAAGTCCTCTGTAATCTGTACATCATCCGTGGGCACCACTCGGGTAGGATCGCCAATGCACTTCCGTAGCATAGATACGTGAAAAACCGGATGGACAGACTCCAATTCTGAGGGCAACTCTAACTCATAAGCTACTTGGCACACTCTCCGAATGATCCTATAAGGCCCAATATACCGTGGGCTAAGCTTGCCTTTCTTGCCAAACCTCATCACGCCCTTCATAGGTGATACCTTTAAGAATACCCAGTCATTAATCCTGAACTCTAAGTCTCATCGCCGCACGTCAGAATATGACTTTTGACGACTCTGAGCTGTCAACAGTCGCTCCCGGATAAGCTTTACTTTCTCTATGGCCTATTGAACCAGGTATGGCCCATATAACCTAGATTCCCCAACATCAAACCACCCTATAGGAGATCTGCACTTACGCCCATACAAAGCCTCGTACGGAGCCATCTGGATACTGGAGTGGTAACTGTTATTATATGCAAACTCGATAAGAGGTAGATGTTCATCCCAACTTCTTTTAAAATCCAACATACATACTCGTAACATATCCTCGAGCGTCTGAATTGTGCGCTCGGCTTGTCCATCAGTCTGTGGATGAAAAGCTATGTTGAGATTCATCTGAGTCCCTAGACCTCTCTGAAATGACCTCCAAAAATGTACTGTAAACTAAGCCCCACGGTCAGATATAATAGAAACTGGTACTCCGTGTAGCCGCACTATCTCCTTAATATATAACTTTGCATAATCTTCTGCTGTATATGTAGATCTGACCGGTAGGAAGTGAGCTGATTTCGTGAGCCTATCGACTATCACCCATATGGAATCGAACTTATGATTAGAACGAGGTAAACCCGTGATAAAGTCCATGTTTATCGCCTCCCATTTCCATGTCGGGATCTCTATAGTCTGCATTAGCCCTCCGGGCTTCTGGTGCTCTACCTTCACTTGCTAGCAACTAGTACATTGGGCGACAAACTCAGCAATGTTCTTCTTCATATCGTTCCACCAGTACACATCCTTAATGTCATGATACATCTTCGTCGACCCAGGATGGATGGAATACCATGAATAATGTGCCTCTGACATAATCCTGTCTCGTAGCCCTGCTACATCTGGAACACACAAACGACCCCTATATCTGAGAACCCCATCTCCCTTTAGCTCTAACAGTGGCTTCTTCTGCTGCGGAACTCGCTCTCTCAGCTCGACCAACTCTGGGTCCTCGTACTGCCTTTCCTTGACTTCAGCTATGAGGGATGATTTTGTAGTGGTTTGGAGTACAACTCCACCATCCTCGGAATCTACTAACCGAACCCCCAATGAAGCCAATTGATGAATCTCTCTAGCTAATTGTCTTTTCTCGGGCTCTACATGTGCTAAGCTACCCATAGATCGGCGACTTAAGGCATCTGCTACAACATTAGCTTTCCCTGGATGGTAGAGAATGTTAACATCATAATCTTTCAATAACTCAAGCCATCGCCTCTGTCGCAAATTCAACTCTTTCTGCTTGAAGATATATTGTAGGCTTTTATGATCAGTAAATACATCAACATGAACACCATATAAATAATGCTGCCATATCTTAAGTGCATGGACAACCGCAGCTAACTCGAGGTCGTGGGTCGGATAATTCCTCTCGTGCTTCCTCAACTGCCTTGAAGCATACGCAATTACCTTCCCATGTTGCATCAGGACACATCCTAACCCGACACCTGATGCATCACAATACACGGCATAACCCTCTAGACCCTCTGGAAGTGTTAGAACTGGAGCTGAGGTCAACCTATTCTTAAGCTCTTGGAAACTCCGCTCGCAAGCCTCTGTCCATTGAAACTTAGTTTCTTTCTGTGTCAACTTCGTCAATGGTGCCGAAAGGGAAGAAAAACCCTCTACGAACCTCCGATAGTATCCTGCTAAGCCTAGAAAGCTACGAACCTCTGTCGGAGTGGTAGGTCTAGGCCAAGATTTCACGGCCTCAATCTTCTGAGTGTCCACCTTTATCCCTTCATCTGATACAATATGCCCCAAGAATGCTACAGACTTCAACCAGAACTCACATTTAGAAAACTTAGCATACAACTTACGATCACGGAGGGTTTGGAGTACCGCTCGCAGGTGGTCCGCATGCTCATCCTCTGAACGGGAATAAACCAAAATATCATCAATAAATACTATCACGAACAGATCTAAAAATGGTCGGAATAGGCTATTCATCAAGTCCATAAATACAGCGGGTGCATTAGTCAACCCGAAGGACATGACAAGGAACTCGAAGTGGCCATATCGGGTCCTGAAGGCTGTCTTCGGAATATCTTTTTCCCGAACTCTGACCTGGTGGTACCCCGACCTCAAA
This sequence comes from Nicotiana tomentosiformis, assembly GCF_000390325.3. NCBI lineage: Eukaryota > Viridiplantae > Streptophyta > Magnoliopsida > Solanales > Solanaceae > Nicotiana > Nicotiana tomentosiformis. The sequence continues at coordinate 45,347,741 of NC_090822.1, forward strand.
TCTATCTTTGAAAAGCATCTAGCCCCCTGCAACTGATCAAACAAGTCATCGATCCTTGGAAGTGGATACTTATTCTTAATAGTTACCTTGTTCAGCTGCCTATAATCGATACACATCCTCAGCGAGCCGTCTTTCTTCCGCACAAATAGTACCGGTGCACCCCAAGGTGAGGTACTGGGCCTGATGTAACCTTTCTCCAGCAAATCTTTTAACTGCTCCTTCAACTCCTTCAATTCGGCAGGTGCCATTCTATACGGAGGGGAGGATATTGGTTGAGTTCCTGGAAGCAAATCGATGCTAAAATCAATCTCTCGCTCTGGAGGAATACCTGGAAGCTCATCTGGAAACACATCTGCATACTCTTTGACTACGAGAATAGACTGAAGTGTAGGTATCTCAGCATCTGCATCTCTAACTCGCACAATATGATAAATGCACCCTTTTGCGATCATTTTCCTCGCCTTCAGATAGGAAATAAACCTACCTCTGGGTGTTGGTGTATTACCTACCCATTCAAGGACTGGCTCACCCGGAAAATGAAATCTGGCTGCCTTTGCTCGGCAATCAACTGTGGCATAGCAAGCTGCCAACCAGTCCATGCCCATGATAGCATCAAAATCCATCATCTCTAGCTCAACTAGGTCAGCTGAGGTCTGACGACTACAAATTGTCACCGTACAACCTCGGTAAACCCGTCTAGCAATAATCGATTCTCCGACCGGTGTAGATACCGCAAAAGGATCACTTAGTATTTCAGGCACTATACCAAACTTCCTCGCGACAAATGGGGTAATATACGATAAAGTAGATCCTGGGTCTATCAAAGCATAAGCATCGTGAGAGCAAATGGTTAATATACCTGTCACAACGTCTGGTGAAGACTCCTGGTCCTGTCGACCCGCTAAAGCATAGATACGGTTCTGATTACCACCTGAACTGGAACCTCTACCTCTTCCTCGACCTCTACCAGCCGAAGACTGAGACTCGCGCCCTGAAGGATGCACGGACATAGATGATCCTATTGCTGAACTCGCTGGTTGTGCCATTCCCCCAGAATCTCTATTTGGGCAATCTCGCATCATATGCCCCGGACGCCCACATGTATAACAAGCATCAGAACCTGCTCGGCATTGGCCCAAGTGTCCTCTACCACATATGTCACACCGCGGAGGAAATGACCATGTCTGCGCAGAACCTCGCTGTCGCTGCAAACCCGACGCCCGTGAGCTCTCACCTGGTCCTGACTGAGTATAGCGGTCATACCTGTAACCCTGTAACTGAGGTGGCGGAGGCCTAGGTGGCCGTCCAAAGTACTGGGTCCTATAACTACCCTGAGATTGCTCCTGAGACCTGGGAAATCTCATCCTCTTACGTTGCCCTTGCTCAGCCCTCTCTGTACCCTGCTGCCGACGCCTACCCCTTTCTATATTCTGGGCGAATGCCTGAATCCGGGAGATATCCATACTATCCTGCAATGCAGCGGTGGCACATGCCTCGGTTAACTCTGGGGCTAACCCTGCTATAAACCTGTGAATCCTGTCCCGCATAGTAGCAACTATGGATGGTGCATATCTGGCCAATGAGTCAAAACGGAGACTATACTCTCGAACACTCATATTACCCTGCTTAAGGGCTAGAAACTGATCGACTCGAGCCTGTCGGATCTCCCGTGGTAAGTACTGGTCAAGGAAGGCATCTGAAAAATTCTCCCAAATAGCTGGAGGTGCATCACGTCCCTTGGACCTCTCCCATCCCTTATACCAAAGGATGGCTATATCTCGGAGTCGAAAAGCTGCTAGCTCAACTGCCTCTTTCTCCGTGGCATGCATAACACGAAAGATCCTATGAAGCTGATCTATGAAATCCTGCGGGTCCTCCCTCTGATCTGTCCCCGTGAACTCTGGGGGACTCAAAGCAATAAACTCTCAGACCCTTGAACTCCCAGACCCCTCAGAAGTTCCTGCACTAGCTGATGCCCTAGCCTGTTGCTGGGTAGCTACCAACTGTGTCAACAAATGCACCGCACTCCTTAAGTCCCGATCTGATGGAAGTGGAGGGGGAACTGGATGTGCGGTTTCCCTAGGAATCTCCGTAGTTGGTGGAGGAGCCGGTAATGGCTGAGTAGGGGTCTCACCTTGAGCCTCAGACTGGGCCCCATCTACTGGGGGTACCCTGCTGGTCCCCTCACCTACTACTGTATCTCTCCTCTGGCTAGCCGTAGTCTTCCTAGTCACCGTCATCTGTGCATGCAAACACCAACACATAAGTTTAATTCAAATTTCCTATAACTCAGTTCTATAGCACGATTTAGATTTCAAAGAAGGGTAACCAACTCCTAAATGCCCTGTAGTGCCCTGCTTATATAATGTGGTGCACAACACATCTATAAACAAGACTCTACTAGACACAGCTTGTAGACTCCCTAGGATAGAACTGCTCTGATACCAAGTTTGTCACGCCCGAACCTAGGAGCGAGACAAGCACCCGGTGCCTCACCTAACCTGGCGTACCAAATTGCGACTAAGGGACTCTGAACACATAATGTCATACTTTGGCCATGGGGCCACCTTGCAAGATAATTTGCGAAGCAAAATATAAAACTGAATGGAAACTAGCGCTAACTAAACATCAATATAAAGCTAGGCTGAAAAGGCCGTCATAGCTACTACAGCTGACAAACCACCAAATTATACATACCAGGCCTACAAACCCAATATACTGCACTAACCAACAGGATATGTCTACAAACCTCTACTGATAGATGTACTATGATCGGAACAGGGCCCCGACCTACCCATAACATATATACAGATATACATAAGATGTACACAACACTCTAGACCTGGCAACTCCGAAAGGCGTGGAGCTTACCGATCAGGCTGAACTCGGGAAACACCTACTGAGGAGATCTACTCGTCTGTCTATCTGAACCTGCATGCATGAAATGCAGCGTCCCCGGAAAAGGGACGTCAGTACGAAATAATGTACCGAGTATGTAAGGCAATAACATAACTGAAAATCGAAACTGAACTGATAATATAATAACTGGAAGTAACTGGGAGTCAAAGATGATCTGGAGATATACTTACCTGCTGATACTGACTCAACTCCTTCAATGTAGTAAGTAAAATAATTGTACGGCCTTATAAGGCTCGGTATATATAACTGTTGTGCCATAGTAGGCTCGCTCATAGGCACTCGGCCATACTAGGCTATGTATCTCGACCATGCTGGGCTCGCTCATAGGCGCTCGGCCACAGTAGGCTCGGTATATAACTTTCCATCTGATCAGAGGTTGCCCAATAGGGGCCTGCCCATCGATTATAGCTCGATGGTAATGAAAATACTGTAATACTATATATATATAGGCTTGTTGCTCTCTTGACTGGAAGAAGACAATACTAAATTGAATATAGAATCTCGATAAGGAATAATATTGTAACTTATGAGACTAGAATAGTGTGAATAAATTCATGAATATGAACTTCTCTTTTTGTCTCATTACTAACACATGTAGCTACGAGATCATGCCAAAATGAAGGAAGGCTTAGCCTTAACATACCTTATCACAATCTTTCCAATCACCAAGTTGAACTCACCTCTTTGCACCTTAATCTACAAGAACGATAATAATACTATCGTTAAGTTACGAAAGGTACAACTATCGCACAATGAACGACAAACTTATTTTGTATTAAAACGGGCAGCATCTCCCCTATAATCCTTACTTCCTCCAAATTCAAGATAACACCAACAATACAAGAACAGAACAATAACAATATATATACATCATTTTCCAGCCCTATATACACCATCGAATACTACAAAACAGCCCAACACACCCCAATCTCTTCGTACACAAAACGACCACCGTAGTAGTGTCAAACGACCCGAAAATGTTATGACGAACGACCAGCCAACCACCCTACATTTATATGGTGTTTATGAACCCCCTTCCTCCTCCAAAACTCCACAAAATAGTAGTAAAACACGCAGCCCAACAGCAACACAAAACAGTCCACAAAACAGTCCGCTACAAGTGAATAACTCGAACTCACGGCTTCCGATCACCGTCCCGTGAGTTCTTACAAGTATAGAACGACTTACCATGAATTTACAGAAGAAAAATTGGATGAAAGAGAGAAGTAAACTCACCTTATTTGTTGGATAACTCAGCTCTTATCTTGGTTCTTCAAACTCTAGGTTTTACCTCCAATTGGAACTTGAAAGGGAGAGAAAATCAATTAGGGTTTGTGGGAAATTTTTGGGAGGATTCTTTGCAGAGCTTATGTCTGGTTATTATGCTCTATTTTAAGTCTAATATATGAAGAAAATAGGCCCTTAAAAGGCCTCTTTGGACGACCCGAAATGGCCCATTTTTGGGCTTTCATTTAAGCAAGTAGGTGACACACCTACTTGTCACCTAGCAGCTTGCGCAGTATCGCACAAATGCCCATATCTTTCTACTCCAATATCGTATTGACAAACAGTTTAATGCGTTGGAAATTAGACTCATAGATCTTTAATTTGATGGGTGGAACACCCCATAACTCTAAGTATATTGGGAGAAAATCGCAGTTACATTTGACCCAAAATTTCAGTAAAACTTATGAGTGTAACTTGTGATGACTTTCATCGACTTTTGTTCCACAACTCGCTTGACATTAAAACATAACACACGGATGTCATACGACTAATATAAATCATAACATAATCTCATTATCATGTTAATCACCCTAGTCTCACCCCAAAGGTACATGTTATAACATTCCCAACTTGTCAACTTTCGACGAAACATTATTTTATTTAATTGCTTTAGCTTCTGAACTATCCAACCCTCTTTGTACTTGTTGTTCATGATCTTCAATATTTGTAACCTCAGAGGTAACATGATTAACTTACTTTATATACTTTTAAATATTATCTCATTTTTGGTCCTACATTAGTTTGCTTACGACGCATTTTTACGTACGAAAATATAGGGTGTAACAAGGTGAGTGAGGGCCGTTGATAACTAAGATTAAAGGCTGAGATGAAAAGAAGAGCGGGGTGGGTCAACAGGAGCGGGTCGCGACCAGGTTTATTAAAAGGGCCGTTTGGTTAGGGATTGGGGTTATTGGGCAAAGGATTTTGGGCGTTTGGGCCATGGAATTGATCCGGAATTTTGCCTATTTTGGGCCAACTTTTAAAATACCCAAATTTAATTAAAAATAAATTGTTAAAACATCTAATAAATGGTAAACATATTATTTATGCTGTGAAAATGCTTGAAAATAATAACTCAATATTATAAAAATATAAAATACTATTTTGGCATAAATATATAATAAACGCAGTTATTTATAGGATATAGGCTATTATTGCAATAATTATGTAAATATCTCAAAAATATAAATATAATTATATGAAATGAAGTAAAATCTTATAAAACATACATGTAGATATAAATAATAAATTTTGATGATTAAATCACCCCAAAATAATTTGAAGGCATAATTAATAAATATTTAAAATTAATTTTAAAGCTTTAAAAATTAAAGGAAATTATAGAAAATACTTATATGACTCTTGTAAATTGGGTAATAATACAAAATGATATTTCAAAAGCATATAAAATATTTTATAAAATATGAGGGCATAATTGGGCATCAACGGCTGCCCCTCTTTACCCGGGAATGATGAAAGAATTGTCGGAAAAAGAAAATGATGACCAGTTTTGTCCGAAAGGAGCGAGGATGATGTATGTTTGAAAAAAATGGGGGCCAAACCCTGGTTCTTTAGTTTTCCACATATCCCTGGTATTACAGGAATCAGGTTATGTGTAGTTCTGGATCCAACGACGAACGAAACCGATAAAGTTGTTATAAGAGTAGCTGTGTGTTTCGAAAAGAGATCTCTTGGATAGGATACTGTCGTGAGAAATGGATAATTTTAGGTGGAGCTATGAATGCAAATTTGAATGTTTTGGATATTTGAGATAAATGTTTGGACGATTATGGAACAAAGAGTAATCAATTGCCGATCATTGGTTACGTTTGAAATAATCAAAGGATGTGAACATTGTGAACGGAAACCAGAGCGAGAATTGCTCTCGTTTGTAGAACGGTTACCTCCCGAGTTACCTGCAAAACTTGAAACACGATGCACGCGAATATATAGGGTTATTGTGGAAATATTAACATGATGCAAATTCCTTTCGGACCATGAGAGTTGTCTTTGGATGGTGAGGATGATTTCCTTAGACCATGATGTCCTGGGATATAACGTGTATGATAAGGGATTCACTTGCCATGAAATGGTGTCCTCGGGCCATTAGGATGGTGCCTTTAGATTATGATGCCTTTGAATACTGATATGTAGTTTTGAGAGATACTCAGGACATGACATGATGTCTTCGAGCTATGAAGATGATTCCTTCAGACTATGACACCTTCAGACAATGTGGCAATGTTTCAGCCCATGAAATGCAAAAATGCAGCGATATCGATCATTTGATAGAGGGAATAGGTGATGCTTAGTCATATGCGAGAGCGAGACAAGGCAGTGCTTAGTCTTATATGTGATGAGGGCAGTGATTAGCTCTATGTATAGGAAGGCAGCATTTAGCCTTATGAAATAAGGAGAGCGATGCTTAGCCCTATGCAGTAATGAGGGCAGTGCTTAGCCCTATGCTGAGGAAGGCAGTGCTTAGCTTTATACAATAATAGATACAGTGCTTAGTCTCATGCAAAGGAATGGAGACAATGCTTAGTCTCATGAAAAGGAATGGAGGAAGTGCTTAGTCTCATGCAATTTAATGAAGACAATATTTAGTCTCATGTAGAGAAAGGTAGTGCTTAGCCTTATGCAGTAATGGAGGCAACGCTTAGGCTCATGCAATGTAGTGGAGACAATGCTTAGTCTCATGCGGAGGAAGGCAGTGCTTAGACTTATGCAATAACGGAGGCAATGCTTAGCCTCATGCAATGTAATAGAGACAATGCTTAGTCTTATGCAAGGAAAGACAGCGTTTAGCCTTATGCAATAGTGGAGGTAAAGCTTTGCCTCATGTAATGTAATGGAGACAGTGCTTAGTCTCATGAAAAAAAAAGGCAACGTTTAGCCTTATGCAATAGTGGAGGCAATGCTTAGCCTCATGCAATGTAATGGAGACAGTGCTTAGTCTCATGCAAGGAAGGCAGCATTTAGCCTTATGCAATAATGGAGGCAATGCTTAGCCTCATGCAATGTAATGGAGACAGTGCTTAGTCTCATGCAAGGAAGGTTGCGTTTAGACTTAGGAAATAATGGAGGCAATGCTTAGCCTCATACAATGTAATGGATACAATTCTTGGTCTCGTGCAAGGACAAGCAGTGCTTAGCCATATGCAATAGTGGAGGCAGTGCTTAGCCTCATGCAATGTAATTGAGACAGTGCTTAGTCTCGTGCAAGGAAAGGCAACGTTTGGCCTTATGCAATGATGAGGGCAGTGCTTAGCCCTATGAAAAGAATGAGGCCAGTGCTTAGCCCTATGCAATAATGGAGGCAGTGCTTAGCCTCATGCAAAGAACGAGGGCAGTGCTTAGCCCTATGCAGAGAAAGCAACGATTGAATGTGAGAGGGAAAGTGGTCCTTATCTTGACGCGTTTGCGCTTGGTGGCTTCTGTCGGTGTGAAGATAGCATTCTTATTATATATTTGTGGACATGCTTGTTATGTCCGTTATGCCTACAACCAAAGAAAAATTGTGACTTTTTGGCGGGAAAGGTCGGTTCATGCCTTTGATTCCTCATTTCGCCTTTGCTCCTTGCCTTGATGCCTTGTTCGAGTCACCTTGGGTAATAACTGGCTACTACATAAATGACATTTTCGAAAATATGCATTTGTGATAAATCATTTGTGAGAAATGCAGTTGTTCAAAATATGTGATGATGAATAAAAAAAATAATTTGGTTGAATCGAAGAATGTGACATATTTTGAGACATTGCAACCTTCTCAACTCAAAATTTTGAGGACCCTCCTCAAAATTCTGTCCCAGTTTGAATGTATACTCCCGGCAATACACTTCTTGGCTATCCTTGACGTAATGAGATTGATAAAAACTCAAAATCTTTCCCCGATTCCTAATCGTAGAGGGAAATTAAAATTTTATTTTGATGTGACCGAACCCATAGGGATGCCTATGCATCCCTTCTTAAACGAAAAATCAGGTCAAAACATAGTTCATATTTGAAACTTATAGAATCTCTTGGGAGTGCAAGATTTATATGATAGGATAGTCCTCTATTGAAGTCCTAGTGAATGCTCCAAAAAGATAGAGTGTGACTACAAGATCGAGCTTAGACAAAATAATTTTAGAAGAGTATCATGGGTGGGTGGGTTGAGATTGGTAGAGTAATAGCGTAGCGCATAGTGGTATTTACCATTAAGACTGCAATTCTCGGGAAGGTCCAAACGATCTAAGGTTCGGGCACATATTCTGGAGTTAAGCAAACAAAGTGCCGAAAGCAAACTCATGGGTCTAACCTCCTTGGACTTCGGATGCTATGAGTTGGATGTAAAGATGCGCAAGATATGCATGGAATTGAAACTATTAGGATACATTTGACTGCTAAGATAGAGTTAAATTACTTAGATAGAGTAGAGATTGATTGTATGAACAAGCGAAATGCCTTATCTTTTAAAAATAGAATATTATGTCAATTGGACAAAAGTCTAAAGAACCCAAGTTAAGAAAGTTTTATATAACTCGAGTATTGCATAAGTTGGGATACAGAATGAATATCCAAGAATGACGTTATTCGGATGCTAGACCTAAGGCATGATTTGGAGTGGGTTGAATAGAGAATATCGACAATTGAAGGGTAATCTTTTGAAAAAGTTATGTCCACATAAGGACAATTGAGATGAAATATCCCTTGAGAAATAAATAACGCCATTAACTATGATTGATGATAATTATAGATCAATCCTTTTATGTAAACAATGGATGTAATACTTCATTTAGGCAAAATAGGAGGTTATGGCCGTGGTACAGGAAGATAGATTGTTCAGGCCCAAGATTTGTATTATTTGAGCTTAAGAATAGAAGTCTAAGAAATGTTCAGGACTTGATTGTGTTAAGAGTGGAGTGATTTAGAAAAATATGTCCTGCATGCTTTGAAATAAATAGCAAGCAAATAAATATAGATATGTAAGAGATATAGATATAAAAATAAGCTGATATGTGTATGGCACAAGAGATAAGGATGCTTTGAATGAGTTATCCCTACCCCTCCTAAATTGGAACAGTTTAAGATAATAAATAGTCAGCATATTAGCACATACTTCTCCAAATAATGCACATAAAGTATGAATTTGTCACTCAGGATTGTAAAAATCCCATTAGACTTTTGGAAAGGTTATCTAAATGGACTTAATATACCAAGGGTATTCATCCATCCTAGGTTCAACATGATGCATGCGCATTTTCAATCAGAGTAGGCTTCTAGAAGGGTCTAGACCGATACTCCCAAGCAGACGACTTGAGAGGGAAAGGCACGAGACCGTCGACTACACCGTTGATCGACTAGTCTACCGCTAATAAGCTTTTTCGATTTGACAAGGGTATTTATGAAAAGCGCGAACACTCATCAAGCGTCGCTATGTTGATAATTGGCATGAGTGAAACATGATGTTGAAAACATGCTTATGCGAAAGTGATAACATATAGTCAAGTAATTTACATGGTGAAAGCACATAAAGTCAGTATTAAATAATGCGATAAAATAAGAGAAAGAGAAAGGGAAAAGAAATAGTTAGCATGGTTCAAAAAATTCGAAAAACATAATTAAATGAAGCATATAAAGGAGATGGGGAAGGGAGGTTCATGATGTAGTAATTTTGAACAAACAAAGGGGCGGGGAAAGGGAGGTACATGAAAGAAATCAAATAAAGCAATTCGATGAACAATCCCACACATGCAAAATTCGTTATGGTAAAAGCCAAAGTATATTCCCCAGCAGAGTCGCCATGATGTCGCGCCCCTTTTTCTTACGAAAGCGGGTTTCGACATTTGACAACTCTTTTAAATGGGTATTAAAAGAGAAGAGTCGATACCTAATGAATTCGAGGTGCGTTAGGGCACCGATTTGCAAATAACTCTATTTAATTAGTCTATGTCACTAAAGATCGAGTAAGGGCTCATATTACCTCGAAGAGAAGGTGTTAGGCACTCTTCGAGATCCACAACTGTGGGTCCTTGCTCAAATTTATACTATGTGGGATTATTGGATTATAATTGTCATATGTGATCATGTAAGTGAAGGAAGACAAGGAATTCAAATGTTCAATTACAATGTAAAAAAGTGTAAAGAAAATCGCACATGTGAAAGAACTAAACTATATATAAATGATCAGTACAGGTCTTAGAGGTTACAGGATACAACCTAATGATTCTAAGTTCAAACAAACAAGGCGCGAATAATAAACATATAAAGGAACTGGGGGGAGGGGTTCTATGTTTTTTAGCCTAAAGAATCACCCCTTGCAACATAAATAATACTTTGCAACTCCCTTAGGGTAGGGATTGCTCATATTATTTAGTGGGCACAAACTATCATCTCCTGCTACCCGATTACTATGTTAAAGTTGTTTAGCTAAAGCACTCTAGTTCAATTCTAAGTCGAGTCCTATGCGTGCACTACCCGTCCCATCCCTATGGCCCATGAGGCTTTGGACCTACTATTTTGGGTTATTCTAGACTTACTTAGGGTGCTCAAATGATAAAACTAGGCTCACTTTTAAAACATGTAGGACTACACATAAAATCAGTAAATGGCTCAAGTTAGCCACCACACTTAAGCAACAAATGCACGCGGGCAGATTTTGCATTAGGCAGTAGACAGCTTCAGAAATTAAGGCTTATTAGAGTCATTAAGTCCTATAGACAAAGCTTCTATGTGATCTCATTTCAAGTCGTCCTACAGGCAGTGCAGCTATTTCAGATTATCGAGTTTGAAGATTGCAGGTATTACAAATCTGTAGACATGATCTCTAAGTTGTTTGCGCAATGGGGCAGTAAAACCGTTTAAAAACTCTGAATTACAAGTGTTTGATTTTATAGGAATGCGCTCTAAGCGAGTAACAGTATCCTATAGGAAGGTTCTCTATAGTTGGTATTTAAACGCAGATTCATCATGCATATCCATATAGAAATGTTATCTAGGTTGGCAGCATAATAAGAGAAACAGAAGCAATCGATTAATTAATTAGTTATAGCCCTATGTTTTTTAGCCTAAAGAATCACCCCTTGCAATATAAATAATACTTCGAAACTCCCTTAGGGTAGGGGTTGCTTATATTATTCAATGGGCACAAACTATCATCTCCTGCTACCCGATTACTATGTTAAAGTTGTTTAGCTAAAGCACTCTAGTTCAATTCTAAGTCGAGTCCTATGCGTGCACTACCCGTCCCATCCCTATGGCCTATGAGGCTTTGTACCTACTATTTTGGGTTGTTCTAGACTTACTTAGGGTGCTCAAATGATAAAACTAGGCGCACTTTTAAAACATGTAGGACTACACATAAAATCAGTAAATGGCTCAAGTTAGCCACCACACTTAAGCAACAAATGCACGCGGGCAGAATTTGCATTAGGCAGTAGACAGCTTCAGAAATTAAGGTTTATTAGAGTCATTAAGTCTATAGAAAAAGCTTCTATGTGATCTCAGTTCAAGTCATCCTACAGGCAGTGCAGCTATTTTAGATTATCGAGTTTGAAGATTGTAGGTATTACAAATCTATAGACATGGTCTCTAAGTTGTTTGCGCAATGGGGCAGTAAAACCGTTTGAAAACTCTGAATTACCAGCGTTTGATTTTATAGGCATGCGTTCTAAGCGAGTAACAGTATCCTATAGGAAGGTTCTCTATAGTTGGTATTTAAATGCAGATTCATCATGCATATCCATATAGAAATGTTATCTAGGTTGGCAGCATAATAAGAGAAACAGAAGCAATCGATTAATTAATTAGTTAAAGCCCTATAGACATGGTATCTAGATGAACATTAGCAAAGGCATGTATTATTGCATCCTATAGGCATGCTATCTAGTAATCATATTGTAATTACATAAATAAGCAATTAGTTATTGACATGCAATTCCTATAGGCATGTTGTCTAATAGCGCATAACAGTATAGCAAGTGGCAAATAAAAAATTTATATCCTATAGGCATGCCATATAACAACACATAGAAATAGAGCATGTTGAGTGAGTGAAGCATTTAGATCCTATAGGCATGTTTTCTACTCTTTCATGCGAGAATTAAAGTATCCCAGCCCCCATTATTATTAATCCCCAATCGTTTGTTATTACAAGTTATTACAGGCCCAAACGAAAGAATACAAGATGACATATTACAGGCTGAAAAAATACAAGCCTAGTGAAGCAATTACAGGCCCAATGTGAAAATGACCCAGGAATGTCCCTAGGCCTTCAATAGTCTTACTCTTTGCACGACAGCCAACTCAAAACACTAGCTTACCAAAGTAAGATGAGTTCAGTGCCCAAACCTAACATGTATGGCCCAACACCAAAACAAAATGCATTACTCACTAATCCAACTGGATGCCAATTTTAACCACACAAACGACATACTACACATGGAGAAAACTTGAAGTATATATACTTGACTCTTAAAACAACAACTCTCAGCAAAGTATGTGGACAAAATCACATAAGGCATTCGCAAGAAATAGACAAGGTTGGTTCATGCTTGTTTTTTCAGGGGTAAAATTAAAGTAACAGGAGTAACTATCATAGGGTGATAAGCTACTTCTGGTAAAGTTCCATCGCAAAGTATAGTCCAGAATTAACCTAAAGGATTTTAACCATGAGATTTTAACATGAGTATCTAAACAGAATCACAGACATGGACAAGTGAAATAGTAGTCTTCACATGGGAGTTTATAGCATGAGAGTCTAGTAAAAATATGATCACAAACAACATAACAAACAGGCTGGTAGCATGGTCTATAATAGTCGACAAGCAATCACTTAGTTGAACATGGGAAACTTAATGCTAAGTATCAGTTATGGCACAAAGGGTTCAAAACAATACCAAAACTCATATTATATCAATTTTAGATTAACAGGACACGCAGGTACTGGGGCTTGACCATATATAGGAGAGAGGCTAGGTATTTCAGCCTAAAGTCTTAGGCAGTATTAGAGAGCACAAGATTTAAAGCAGAATATCAGAGAACACACATTAAGTAGCAAGAAAGCATTCTTGGCATGGAAACATGATCAAGTATTAGCTTTAGGAAATGTCAAGTTGCACATGAATGAATCAATAGGGATTAGAACACACTCTAGGCATGAATTGGTTTATCACAAGACTTTAGAACAAGGTAGAGAAGTAAGCTCATGGCAAGCAGCAGATGTAAGCACTCATGTAAAACACACTAGGCTAAACAAGCTTAAAAGAGTTAAAAATTATTCATATTGAACACATAGAATAAAGATACATTAGAGTTGGAATTTTAGGCAAGTTCAAATGCAAGAAAAAGTTCAAAGTCGCGAAACAACTTCAGAGCAAATAAGGCTGCAAATAGAGGTGGCATAGTAACATATTGATTCACAAAACTTTCAGTGGCATGAGTGTGCAGAGCAAGAACACAAATGAAATGGGAAGAAACTGCGAAGACCAAAGAACATACCAGTTACCAATTGACGAACAAATAAACAAGAAGAACAGTTTTAGCAGTACTTCAAAAGACAGTAGAGCAGCGAAACCTAAAATCTCAGGGCGTCAGAGTTTTCAAGGGTTTCAGATGAACCCCGGACACTGCTCATACTGAGAAAGGTCAATTAGTCGAATTCCAGTGGCCTTGGCTTTCAGCCGGCCAAGAGCTAAGAGTACAGAAAGTATAGAAGAATGCGAGTTGAGAGAATATTAGTAGTGATAAGAGTAGTTAAGTCTTAGAAGGGTAACGGGGAGGGGGGCTTATATAGTGACAACATTGAATGAATAAATAAGGAAATGCAGTTAATCAAACACAAATAAGGAAAGAAAAACATGCAGAATCGATTTAGAAGAAAAATCGGGCAAACGCTAGTTCCACACGGAAAACGAAATAGTCAAAAAATCTCACTGAATCGAACCCACATAGCTTGGTAAGGAATGTATCAAGTCAAGAACATGAAGATAGTACAGAATCAGAGCTGAACAAGCACCCAATGATTCAACTTCCATAAATAACTGAGTAACAAACACTGTAACATCGAGGAAATGGCAAGAACCACCATGTGTGCAAAAAGGAAAGGGAACATGGGAGATATTCCATGTGATATCAATTTAGGGACTGAGATTTGAATGGAGGCGATTGAGGTTTTTCTAAGAGAGAAGGAAAGGATGAGAGGTTTTTAGGGCGGCAGTCTCAGGGAAAATGGTAGGGTTTCGAGTGGGTTTGTTTAAGTAAAGAGGGTTAGGCGAGCAAGGGTTGTTGATGTAACGACCCGGCCGGTCGTTTTGAGTATTACAACCTCGTTTCCCTATTTACTTCTCAAATTTGGCTTTACAGTTGTTGTTTGACTTGCCGGAGAAATTGGTTCGGGTCCGGTGAGATTTTGGAATGAATTGGAACATCTTGTTCCAAGGTTTAAAACTTAAGTTAAAATAGTGACCGGATGTCGATTCTTCAAGAATATGTGGTATCACATTAAGAGAATGAGCTCCAAATTCGGTTTTGATTGAAGTATTAGATCCATATTGAAATTACGGAGCCATAGCAAAAAGAATCATTGAATTCGGACATCATATGAGAGAGTTATGCCTATTTCCGTGTCGGGAATAATTTTCCATCGCCACGAGCGCCCAGGGTTTATATGGAATTGATTCCTATACCTCGTGTTGATTGTATCAAATTATTTTGACTAAGATTCGAGGCGTTCGTAGGCCGAATCAAGAGGAAAAGGTTTATTGGAATAAAGAATTTGCTTGAATTGAGGTAAGTAACTCTTCTAATCTTGGAGTTGAGGGTATGATCCCTGAATATATGTATTTTATGAATTGTTGGGAGGTGACACACATGCTAGGTGACGGGCGTGTGGGCGTGCACTATAGAAATTATGACATAATTGTTTATGTGGAATTTTATAGTTAAATAACCTTCGTATTTTCCATGTGGTTTTATGTGTTAAAGAAATTGAGCTGAAAAGCATATTACAAATCATGTTGAGGCTATGTGCCAGTATTATTGGAACCCACAGAGGTCATATTACTGTGAATTATTATGTTGAATTGAAAAGTCATATTCAGTCATATTCATTTCATTGCATATCATAACTCAGTTTTATGACTCTATTTTGATGCATAAAAATATTTTGGGTCGAATGCCCTGTTTTACTGAGATGCCCAAGTGGCTTGAGAGGTTTATGACTGAGTGAGGCCGAGGGCTTGATTTATGTTTCATATTCATGGGATCGGGCTGCATGCCGCAGCATGTTGCATATTTATGGGATCGGGCTGCACGCAGCAGCATGTTGTATATTTATGGGATCGGGCTGCACGCCGCAGCATGTTTGATATCGGCCGAGGGCCTGATTGTGAGGATATTAATACCATAGCACGTGAGTTGTCCACGTAGCACGTGACTTGACCGTGCGGGTCCAGGTATTTATACCATAGCGTGTGAGTTGTCCGCGTAGCACGTGAGTTGACCGTGCGGATCCAGGTATTGATATGATGGCACGTGAGTTGTCCATGTAGATTATAACACTTGGGATGAAGGATCCCCTCCAGAGTCTGTACACACCCCCAGTGAGCGCAGGTACCTACTGAGTGCGAGTGTCGAGTGCTGAGTGATGAGTGACTGGGAGGCATGAGTGATTGTGAGGTATGCCCGAGTGGCAAGAGTGATTGTGAGGTATGCCCGAGTGGTATGAGTGACTGTGAGGTTTGCCCGAGGGGTTGTATATGAGTAATGTTCTGCCCGACGGGCTGTTTATGATTTTTATCATTGAGTTGCATTGCATTGGCATGCACACATGACATACATGCATAGAGATGTATTTTCTCGTGCTGTATTGCATCACATCATTCATGATTTTTCACACATTGTTGACAGATGGGCATAGTGATGCATTTATTTTTGTTTTTTTACACGGGTTATCCGGAAGGAAAATGAAACATCTTATTTATTATTGACAAGATTTTGGGAGAAATTTATTGTTTTCAAACTATTCATATTTTTGGCAACTCCAGCAAACGATTGGGGTTTTCACTGATGTATTTGAAAGAAAGAACTACTATTTTGAAATCATGATTTGGCTGAACATTTTGTCTCTGAGTTACTTCTGGTATTATTTGCTTTATGTTGTTATGGATTGTTGTGGACTATTGGTTTTGGACCCGACTTGGTGGAAGCTCGTCACTACTTTCAACCTACGGCTAGGTTTGTTACTTACTCAGTACATGGGGTCGGTTGTACTGATACTACACTTCTGCACATTGCGTGCAGATGTTGGCTGTTGTTGTTGCTGTGCTCGATGGTTGCGGGACTTGAAGATGTACCTGCGTTCCTGTTGTAGCTGCCTCTTGTTCAGGGTAGCCTTAGATTTATAAAAGCTCTGTTTATGTATTATTCAAACAGACTATGTATTTATTTCATTTTCGCTTTGTATACTCTATTCTGAGAAGCTCATGATTTGTACTACCAGTTCTTGGGGAGAGTATCGGTTTTAGATATTTTCTTTTAATTAATTTTATTAGAATTAGATAGTTGGAAATTGGCTTACCTAACGGGTTGGGTTAGGTGCCATCATGACTAGTGGGTTTTTGGGTCGTGACAGTTGATCTCTAAGATCAACAGATGAGATGAAAAGAAGAGCAGGGCGGGTCA
Organism: Nicotiana tomentosiformis; assembly: GCF_000390325.3. Classification (NCBI taxonomy): domain Eukaryota; kingdom Viridiplantae; phylum Streptophyta; class Magnoliopsida; order Solanales; family Solanaceae; genus Nicotiana; species Nicotiana tomentosiformis. Next base: position 45,364,610 of record NC_090822.1, read on the forward strand.
ACAGGAGCGGGTGGCGACCGGGTTTATTAAAGGGCTCATCTGGTTTGGGCTTGGGGTTATTGGGTCAAGGATTTTGGACGTTTAGGCCATTGAATTGGTCCGGAATTTGTCCTATTTTGGGCCAGCATTTAAAATACCCGAATTTAATTAAAAATAAATTATTAAAGGGTCTTTTTTCTCTCAGCGAACGTTAGGTGACCTTGCTAACCTGCGCATCCACCGGAAATGGAGGGAAGAGGATGATGAAAGAGGAACACCAGTAAAACGCCAGTAGTAGAGAAGAATCTTACTAATATCATACTGCGGGAACAAGGAAAATAAATAGCTAAAGCCAAAGAAAAGATGCAAGATGAAGAAGAAGACACTGAGAGTGACCCTAATTGACCAGATCTGAGTGATTCTAGGGTTAAATTGGCTACTCCGGTAAGATCAACTGTCAAGGAGGCAACGAGATCACCAATTCAAATAGGTGAGGCGACTACTAGCAAAACAAACCCCAATGGAACAATGCATGCAAGCCCAATAGCAGAGCAACAAGTTGCAGAGAGCAAAGAGTAGAGGAGTACACAAGATAAAGTTGATGAGAAAGCTGGAGAAGGCGGCAGATCTTGGGCAAGATTATTTCAGGAGAATAAACTTGCTGCAAAAAGGATGAACTTATCATACATCCCTCCGGTGATACAAGTTGGAGAAATAGTAGTTCAATTGTTAGAAGAAGACCTTGAAGAGGAAAACCAGAAGTGGAATAGAGCTGTGATACTATATGTGGTGGGAAATACTCCGACCATTGGGGCAATTGAAAGATTCATAGCAAGCCAGTGGAGCAGGGTCAAAAAACCAAAGGTACTTTTCCATAATGATGGCTACTTTGTAATTTTGTTGTCTAGCAGCGAAAAGAGGGAAGATGTACTGATGAATAGACCATACACTATCAATAGCAGGCCTATTATCATGAGGCCATGGACATAAACCTTTGACTTCAATGAAGAGATACTAAAAACTATTCCACTATGGGTTAAATTCCCTAATTTGCCTCTGAATTACTGGAGTAAACAGGCTTTGACTAAAATTAGAAGTGGCTTAGGCAAACCGCTATATGCGGATGGATGTACTACAATTACAGAGAGGATTACCTATGCTAGAATTCTGATTGAAATGGACATCACCAGGCCTACCTCAGAAGATCAAACTACACGATCCTAAGGGTAAGGTGTTGGAGAAGATAATGCACTATGATTGGAAACCACATTACTATCAAACTTGTTGTCAGTTGGGTCATTCATGCAGAGATCAAAAGAAACAGAAGCTCGATGATGAATTACAAAAAGGTATTACTGTGAAACTAAAGCAAGAATGGAGAGCAGTGAGGAAACTGGACCCTGCAACAGATAAAATTGATACACAAGGCAGATTCCTTGACCAAATGGAGAGTGCACGCAGTGAACAAGTAATCTAAGTAAAACCAGATAAGAATTGGCAACTTGCTAGAGGAAAGTTTGCCTTAAAGAATAATATAGCAACTGCAAAGGAGAGTGAAGTTGATATTAGGAATGCTTTCAAGGCCCTAGTGGACACAACACAAAAAATAGTACAAATGTCTGAGGCTCACAATACTAGAGGACAGCAGAACAGGTGTGATAGAGGAGGTACCCTACAACAATCCAACTTATGCTGATGAACATTGTAACTTGGAATGTAAGGGAGATGAATAAAGTTTATAAAAAAAAGAGCTCAAAATATTTTATAAGGAGAATAAGGTAGTACTAATAGCTATTATAGAAAATAGAGTCAAAAAGGAAAATGCAGCAACAATAATGAAGAAGAGCCTAAACAACTGGAAGTGGGTAGACAATTATGAAGATGCATCAGGAGGTAGAAAATGGATAACATGGGATCAAATGCAAGTGACATTCTCTTTGATCAAAACCCGTGAACAATTCATACTGGGACAAGTCAGCATAGTTCCAATTTTAATTTTTGTGCAGTATATGAAAAGCATACTATTCAAGATAGGAAGAGGTAATGGGAGGACATGAAGATACTACTAAATGGTATAAGTGGACCAAGTCTGGTAATGGGTGATTTCAACACCATTTTATCCAATGAAGATAGAATACAGGGGAATCCAGTTCAGGAAAGTGAAGTTAGGGACTTCAAAAACTTTATGCTTGATAGTGGGCTTGAGGAGCTAAAGACACTAGGAAGAAAATTCACATGGACAAACAATCAGATACACAGTAGAATTGATAGAATCCCGGTGAACTCTAAATGGGTGCAAAAAAGGACACATATGACAAGGGTTGTTATGAATCCTGGTTTCTCTGATCACTACCCAATAAGTGTAGGATTTGATGATATCTCTGAGCAAGAAAGTAGGCCTTTCAAATTCCTCAATTGCTTGGCAAATCATGAGGAGTGTGATAAAGTATTGCAGCAATGCTGGAGGCAGAAGAGTATATGCACATGTATGATGAATGTATGGAGGAAACTTAGAATGCTGAAAGGCAATCTAAAACAGCTGAATAAGCAAGAGTTTAGTGGAGTAGAAAACAAGATTCAGACGACAAGGTACAAGCTAAACACCATCCAGAATAAGATGCACATTCTTGATGGTGACTCAGAACCAATGGAACAGGAAAGACTAGCAAAAATGGAATTGGAGAAATGGCTGATGGTTAAGGAGAGTGTGTGGAAACAGAAATACGGAGTGCAATGGCTCAAATTGGGAGACTCAAACTCAGCATACTTCCATGTTTGTATGAAAAATAGACAAGCAAGGAACCACATTGGCAAGTTGACTAGTAGTGAAGGGCAAATACTGAACCATCCTGATGAAGTTGAAAAGGAGATCCTAAGTTTTTACAAAGTACTACTTGGGTCAGCTGCGACTCAATTACCAGTTGTCCTGCCAAACATTATGCAGAATGGTTACACCTTAAGTCATAGCCAAAAACTGCAGCTCATCAGACCAATCACAAGGGAGGAAATAAAACAAGCTATGATGCATATTGAGGATAATAAAGCACTAGGGTATGATGGATACAATGCTTTCTTTTTAAAAAAAATATGGCCAATCTTAGGAGAGGAAGTCACTTATGCAGTGATGGAGTTCTTTCATACTGCTGAAATATGCAAGTCCATCAACTGCACAACCATCACCTTGATTCCTAAAGTGAAGAATCCAGCCAATATCAAGGAGTTCAGGCCAATTTCTTGCTGCACAATCCTTTATAAGATTATCTCTAAAGTTCTAACATCTAGATTGCAGGGAGTCATGCATGATATAATTGACAACTGTCAAACAACCTTTGTACATGGGAGATTATTTACATATAATATAATTATGATCTATAAGCTAATTAAAGGGTATAGGAGGAAGAATATATCCCCAAGGTGCATGTTAAAAATTGATATGCAAAAGGCTTATGATTTTGTTGAATGGGTTTTCATTGAGCAAGTGACGAAGCTGCTGAGATTTCCTGAGATATTTGTCAAATGGATAATGGCATGTTTGTGTTCAGTCTCATATTCAGTACTTATCGATGGCAAGCCAACAGTACCCTTTGAGACAAAGAAAGGACTAAGACAGGGAGATCCCCTATCCCCATTTCTATTTTTAATGGTTATGGAATACTTGAGTAGGTTACTAAAGCCTTTGAAGGAGAAAAAGAACTTCAAATTTCACACAAAATGTGCAAAAATCAATCTGGTGCAACTGGATTTGCTGATGACCTGTTATTATTTTGTAAAGGAGATCTTCAGTCTGTAAGTATACGTTACAACTAGTTCCAAATATTTTTTGCAGCCTCAGGTTTAGTAGCAAATCTAAACAAAAGCAATGTCTACTTTGGTGGAGTTAGTTGTGAGGTGCAGAAACAAATTATGGAGCTACTTGGCTACTCTAAAAGTGATCTACCATGTAGATATCTGGGAGTTCCCCTTAGCACAAAGAGACTAACAACTGTTCAATGTGAACCACTGATCGATAAGATGCTAGGAAGAGTTCAGAACTGGACTTTTAAGTTCTATCCTATGCAGGAAGAGCTATGCTAGTGAAAAGTATTTTATTTGCTGTCCAAACTTTCTGGGCTCAAGTATTCATCTTACCAAACAAAATAATATAGTTCATTGAGGCTATATGTAGAAGATTTCTATGGACAGGGGCTGCTGAACCTACTAAAAATGTACTAATTGCTTGGAAAAAGCTTTGTGCTCCAAAGGTAGCAGGGGGCCTTAACTTCGTTGATGTTGAGATGTGGAATAAGGCAGCAATATGTAAGCTCTTATGGAGCATCTTCACAAAAAAGGAGAAATTATGGGTGATATGGGTACATTCATACTACATTAAAGACAAAACTGTATGGGGCACAGAACCAAACAATACTTCTTAGATCATGCAGAAACTTTTCAAGCCTAAATACTACTTTAAGGCTGCTAGATACACTGAAAAAGATATTTCTCAGATGAAAAGATTCTCAATTCGACAAATCTATAAAGATATGCAAGGTGAATTCCAGAAGGCGACATGGAGAAAGCTAGTATGTAATAATCAGGGATTGCCAAAGTGGACCTTTATCATGATATTAGCATTGCTTAATAGGCTTGCTACAAAAGACAGATTGGCCAAATGGGGTATCATTCCAGATCAACTATGCCACTTATGTGAAAAGGAGAATAAAACAGTGCAACATCTTTTCTTTGAGTATGAAGTCACTGGAAGCATATGGCAGCAGCTGCTGTACTGGCAAGGAATACAGAGAGTGAAGAAAAAGTGGCAAGAAGAGATCCAATGGATAGAGCAGTTTGCGAAAGGCAAGAGTGCTGGGGCTGCAGTATGTAGAATGACCTTTGCAGCAACGGTTTATCATGTCTGGTAGGAGAGAAATTGTGTCTTTTTCCAAAAGAAGAAGAGATCAGCCAAAGCCATAACTCGACTGATCATTCAGGAAATCCATGTGAGGGCTGGTTGTTTTCCTAGGCTAATGAGCACAATGAAACAGATGAATTGGTGCCTAGAAATGGCCTAGGTATGCGAGGAGTATAGTAGAATGGTAGTCATTATTAGGTAACTCCAAGCTGGGGCTTCATGTCTAGCTGAAGCTATGCTTAGACAAAGTACTGTTATGTGCTAGTTTGTACATAATTATACTTGGTAAATAAAATCTTTACTTACCAAAAGAATGAATTATTAAAACGTCTAATAAATGATAAAAATATTATTTATGCTATGAAAAATGCTTGAAAATAATAACTCACCATTATAAAAATATAAAATACTATTTTGGCATAAATAATATAATAAATGCAGTTATTTATAGGATATAAGCTATTATTGTAAAAATTATGTAAATAGCTCAAAAACAAACAAATGTAATTATATGAAATGAAGTAAAATATTATAAAACATACATGTGGGTATAAAGAATAAATTTAGATGATTAAATCAGCCCAAAATAATTTGAAGGAATAATTAATAAATATTTAATATCAATTTTAAAGCTTTAAAAATTATAAGAAATTATAGAAAATACTTATATGACTCTTGTAAATTGGGTAATAATGCAAAATGATATTTCGAAAGCATATAGAATATTTTATAAAATATGAGGACAATATTGGATATCAACACCATATACTACCCATATTCCCATCAGTCAGGGCCCAATTTTCCTGTACTATCTTACCAATCTCTAGATGTTCAGCTAAGTAATTATAGAATCTGAATATTTTTTTTTTCCAGTCTGAGGTGAAGCTTCTATCTGTATGCTCAGGGGGCAATAATTTGAGAAATGAGGATCCATTACCTGAACTTGTAGTGGAGGCATGTTGACCATCCAAGCAGCATTTACAATAGCTCGATCAATCCTACTATACACATGGTTATTATTCCATGTATATGTTCTTCCAACTGTTGGCATTTCATTCATCCTGCAATTTTCTATGAATTCTTTGAAGTCCTTGGTTTCATGCTCTTGTACTTCACTGCCATGGCTTCTATCATCAGTAGATAGTATAGAGTTAAAATCACCCATGATCAACCTACTTCTTCAGAAACAACTCCATCTCCTTGTGCTTGAACACCTTATTGAACCCCTTCACATTACATGCAACTATTATCATGTTTGAGGATTATGAGTATCCCTATACCCTGCAGTCTCACCCTTCCCATATGTTCTATATTTTACAGTCTGAATTTGATTTGAGCTCTGTTCATTAGGGTGTCCTCCTTCAACCAGCATCTTAAATCCATTTATGACAGTTACATGATTACCATGTTGAGGCACTTGTGGATTATTTGTTGCTGATCTGCCCCTCACTTCTCTCCAATCTCCAGCATCATCAAGCATTGTCTGCTTTGTTGGCATTCCATCCTGTTGAGTTGCCTCTGTTGCTTCAACAAGCTCCTGATGTTTGGCTTTGTCGTTAGCTCCAACCACCTTCCATTCTGTTTTCTGCTGCTGTGGCTTGGCCTTCTGTTGTGGCACTAGTTTACTCTCATTCTGATTCTGCTGTTGCCTCTCAGTTTGACACATATGCCCTAATTGCCAACACTTAGGACAATAGATTAGTTTCAGTCATACCACAATACTTGTTCAGACACCCTCCCTTTTGGATCCTTGACCTTGACACTACTAGGTAATTCCCTAGTGACATCCACTTCCACAAGGATTCTAGCAAAAGATATTCTAGCATAGCTTGTAGTAAAATCATCAGCATATAGTGGTTGCCCCAAACCACTCCTAATTTTGCTTAGAGTAGCAGGACTCCAGCAGTACTTGTTGAGAATATTTACCTTCAACTTCTAGTTGAAATTCTTGAAAAAAATCATCCAAAATCGAGCTCAATAAATTTAAAAACGATGGAAGAATGAATAAAATTGCCCCAAAAATATATTCTTATATTTGAAGTAGTCTTTAATGCGATTACAACTAGCCAATGAGATCGAACTAGCCGGATGAAACACATCACAATTGTGCACACACAATTGCGATCACGATGCACATATTAACCTACCCCCTACCTTGCGTGATCACGCGATATCATTGAAGCCCATATCCTTAACCACTGCGATCCCATCGTTTGACTGCGATCACACAACTCATCAACACCACCCAAAAACAAAAAACTGCAATATGGTTTAAAAGTGCGCTTAAACACCACCGAGCCTCTCGGGTCCCAATTCAAGCATATACCAATAAATCCAAAAACTTCATACAAACCCATAGAAAGTCTGAAAACATGAAATGAGACCCTAAAATTCAAAATGAGAAATTGAATTGTTACACATTCTATTCATTGGTATAATATATATATATATATATATATATATATATATATATATATATATATATATATATATATGGAGTATCTTTTTTGCTAGATAAAAAATATGTAATTATACATTTTATATTATATTCGAGATACTGATTATTAATTGTATATTAGTTGTCCATAGTGTTATGCCAATGATAGTTTGGCGAAGCAAATGAGTGGTACAAGGCAGAGAGCAGGAGGATAGTGTAGCAAAAGATGGAAACCAGCTTGCCCACAAAAGTCGTTTTGAGCCGTTTGAAAACAGGGGACCCATCTACATCCACATCCACATCCACATCCACATCGTCCAACCTTTTTCAATAGAAAGATTTTCAAATTTATTGAGAGGTTTGAAAAAGTTAATTTGACTCCCCTCTTTCTATATCTGCCACTCTCTGTAGTTTATTTAATGTGTTTTTCTTGAAACTAGAAGAGGGGGTCCTGGTCCTCTCTCTACCTGTATCTTATTGTCTGTACTAACAAGGGGTCAGTCTTCAAGAAACTCCTTCACACTTTGATACTCTCCTTTTCCTTTAACTTGAAAAAAGACGTTTAAATACAAGTAAGTGCTTCTCTGTAGAAGTTTGTGAGAAGATGAGTGCTTCAAAGTTCATCAAATGTGTAACTGTAGGTGATGGTGCTGTTGGCAAGACCTGCATGCTCATTTGTTACACTAGTAACAAGTTCCCCACTGTGAGTTTCTACTTACCCAACCCTCCTCTTTACCTCATTTGGAAAGAGATTGTGGTTTTACTTGTTCCTGTTTCTTTATTTTTCCTTAATTTCTTTTCTTTTCTGGGATTTGGATGTAAAAGATTCTTTCACTTAAAAGAAACCTTGTTCTTCATTTGTCCCCAGGGAAGTAGGTAGCTAGTTTAGCAGTACTCTATTGGTTAACCTAGCTATTTTGGGCTTTTACTTGCAGGATTATATTCCAACTGTGTTTGACAATTTCAGTGCTAATGTGGCTGTGGATGGGAGCATTGTCAATTTGGGGTTGTGGGATACTGCAGGTACTTCCACTTTTTATTTAATGATTGATTTTTATTTTCTTATTTTTCCCAAATGAAATTAGGTATCTTAGCTTCTAGTAATATACTACTTGCTAATGGTTTTCTAACTGTGTCTTAAAGGTCAAGAAGATTATAGCAGGCTGAGACCACTAAGCTATAGGGGTGCAGACATCTTTGTGCTAGCTTTCTCTTTAATCAGCCGGGCCAGCTACGAAAATGTTCTAAAAAAGGTACTACTATTATCCAACACTTTATCGACTTAATAGCCACATTGGTCTCATTCTTTGAAAAATGAAAAATCTTTCTCCTAAATGAATAGATTTACTCCAATAAAAGCAATTCTCAGTTACAAGGATTTAATTTTATTATGAATTGTATGCAGTGGATGCCTGAACTTCGTCGTTTCGCACCCAATGTTCCAATTGTGCTCGTTGGGACAAAATTAGGTATGTATTGAACTGATATAATTACGATCATGATTTACTCTTTGTGGAGCTGGTGGATGTCCCGAGATTTCTTCCTAGTCCATAGTATTATAACCTGTGATTAATTTCGCGACAGATCTTCGAGAAGATAATCGGTATCTAGCAGATCATATGGGTTCAAACATTATAACACCTGATATGGTACTGACTATATCATTTTGAATTTGAAAATGCTCAGTATAGATTGTACAACAATAATTCAGTTGGCTCCACTGTAGGGTGAAGAGCTAAGGAAACAAATTGGTGCAGCAGCTTATATAGAGTGCAGCTCTAAAACACAGCAGGTATTTATTTCAAGTGTGCTACAAAATAAATTTTCCAGAATACCAACAGTATTATCAGCTACATGTTGACTACTAGGAAAATTTTCGCTATTAATCTACTACAATATATAAAGTTTGCCTTTTTACTAAACTGTTTTATGTATCTGTCAGAATGTGAAAGCTGTTTTTGACACTGCAATCAAGGTTGTGCTTCAACCTCCTAGGAGGAAGGAGGTGCCGAGGAAGAAAAGGCGCAGAAGCACTGGTTGCTCAATTGTGTAAGTTCAGCATTTTAATATGTATCTTGTCAAGACGAATTGGACCTTATGCTATTAAACATCTGTATCCTTATGAGTTAGCCTGATCGCTTGCATTAGCAACACAAAAAGAAACTTAAGTCAGATGCTTCATCAAGTGCAAACCACAACCACAACATTGAACTCGCTTTTGGATATTTTGTTAAACTAGCAAAATGAGTTTGAAAAGAAAACTATAACGGTCAATTGACATAAAGATACTAATCTGGCAAACAACATAGAGTGAAAATGTTTATGCAATGTGTGAATAAAGCCCGATACCTGTTGCGAAGTGCCTCTTTCTTGGAGTTGGTACGTTTCATATTTTCTTTTTCTTTTTTTAACTACACTACTTGCTATTACCAGGTTAAGAAGTAACTTCGGAAATATGCTTCATTAGAGCATGCGAAATTGGATCTAGTGTTGTCTGATTATAAGTCATAAGCAAGCAAGGCAATTGTTTCTGGCTCAGGGTGTGTTTTGTATGAAGGGTTTTCCAATTTTTCGATATTTGGTTGGCTTAAATATTTTAAAAAATATTTCTCTCATTAACTCATTGGAAAAATATTTTTCAAAACTCTTTTTCAACCTTCCTCATCCTATTCCTCATCCCTACCAACCCCCACCAACCCTCACCCCTACCCCTACCACACCCACCCCAAACCCTACCCCCGCCCCATCCTCAACTCCCCCTCGCCCAACCCCCCTGCCCCTACCCCATCCCCCCTCCCACCCTACCCCGACCCCTCAAAAAAAAAAATATTTTCTACTCTCTAGCCAAACACTAAAAAATATTTTCCGAAATTTTTTTCCACTCACCAATCAAACAAGGCAAAATAATTGACAAAACCATTTTCCTAGAAAGCATTTTCTAGGAAAATATTTTCCATGAAAAAACATTTTCCTTAATACCAAACACACCCTTATTGATCAGTGCTTTTCTAGTTTCAGTTCTGTACGGTTTGTTCCAAAATTCTAAGAACACACTGAATCTTTCTCTCCATATGCCATAATATTGAGGCATCCTTGGTTGCTCTCACTAACGATAGGCATCTGCAGGTGGTCCACATTTATAAAATCTTTTGATTGCTCTGCCAATATTTTTAACTCTACAGATGAAAGTTGAAACCATGATATATTTGTTGATTGTTGATTGTTGATCTTCTATTTGTTCAATCTCTAATGTCTCGCTTGGTTTCGACAGCAGGGGGATCGTGTGTGGAGGCTGTGTCGCTTAGGAACGTTTAGGTGTTACGCTCGTCATATATATCCTTTCCAACAACTACTGACTCGAGTGCTTGCCAGTTGTTTTTCCGTGGCCAGTTGTATTATCTGTTTTGTACCAACTAGTTGTGGATAAGCATAGGGAATTGTTGATTCCTCAGGTCATGGTTTTTGAATATGTGCTTCTTGTGGATACATTGTGCCTGCTTTTACTAATGGTTAGATCAAGATGATTGTCAATTGGTAAAATGAATATCTACTTTGTGAGGATCATTTGCATATTTGCCCTAAAATGCACTTTATCTTTAGACTTACCCATTTAATGAGTGTCAAACATTTATCATTTATCTAATATTTCGCAAAGCATAACATCATATTCATACGCAATAGTCGAATGTATAGTAATATTATAATAATTAGTCAGAATAATACTGATAAAATATCATATGCCAAATCTAATATACCCACAACAGTCCTGAAGCATCTAATAACATCTAAATGGGACGTAAACCTAATGTGTCACGCCTCAATAATTAGTCAGAATAATACTGATAAAATATCATATGCCAAATTTAATATATCCACAGCGGTCCTGAAGCATCTAATAACATCTAAATGGGACGTAAACCTAATGTGTCACGCCTCAATTTTGAAGGAGCACATGGACGACATTCGATATCTTTAAATTTTATAGAGCGAATCAACTAAACATATCTAACACCCATCATCATGAACATACAAGCAACATCTCATAAAACATGCATAACATTAAGTGGAACATATGGCTCAATAGCCTAAAAATATCTAAAAGTCATAAACTATGGCTTATAAGCGTCATATATGTTGGTATTATTAAAAATAATATGGCTTATAAGCATCATATATGCTAAAAATTTCTTTGTAGTTCCTTTTTTTCTCACTTCTTTGTCTTTTATAAAAGACAAAGTCTCTCAATGGTAGTGGAAAGTTTCTTTTTCTCTTTATATTGAATTGGTCTTTGTTGGGCTTCTCTTTAAAAGGGAGTGGCCTAGCATACGTGAGAAATTGGTCCTGAAGGCAAAATGGGTTGATTCCTCCCTCCCCCCCCCCCCCTCCCCGCACGCGAGATATACGTGTGGCATAATCCAAATCTGGTTTTGCTAACAAAAAAATTAATTCTTCATTTTTTAAGCCTACGAAAAGCAGTCTTCTTTGTGAATTATCAAACACAGAAAATACCTTCATTTTTCCGTCTTCTTCAGTCGGTTACTCGGCAATTGATTTGTGCAAACTCCATTCTTCCAGCCACGAGTGCGCATGTTTGGAGGTGCTATGGAACCTTGGGGAGCAACTGATTTTAACGATTTGCACCCAGTAGGGCCAAAATCGCTTTCAAGGCAGTGTCTTGCCACGACAACAGTATTTTCGATAAGTTATTCTTTGTTTCCTTCTTGTTCTTGGTCAATATTATCAGTTATTTTTCCTACAATTTGAAAGCGAATTTACAATATTGATCAATGGCTAGTTCTCTTAACAAAACACTTCCTGACTTGCCAAAGCTTGAGCCTTTGGATGAAAATAACTATAAGCATTGGTCCCAAAAATTTCTGATTTTCTTTGAACAATTAGAAGTTGATTATGTTTTGTTTAACGAACCTCCTGTTGATGTCGTTTCTAATAGTACTGCTAATGTTGTTGCTGATGATGCTGCTAAAAAGAAATTTAAAAAGGATAATAAAGCTGTTCGAGGGCATTTACTTAACCATATGACTAACCCTCTGTTTGAGTTGTTTATAAATTATAAATCTGCTAAAGTCATGTAGCAATATGGAGAAGAAATATTGTGCAGATGATGCAGGAAAAAAGAAGTATGTGGTTGAAAAGTGGATCAAATTTCGGATGGTTGATAATATGCCAATCATGGAGCAGGTTCACGAGTATGAGAACTTGACTGCAGATGTTCTGAATGAAGGCATGGAGATGTGTGAGATTCTTCGGGCTCATGTTCTGGTTGAAAAGTTTTCACTTTCCTGGAGTGATTACATGAATCAACTGAAACACAAGAAGAAAAACTTAACTCTTCAAGAACTGATCAGTCACATGAGGATTGAGGAAGCAAACTATCTCAAAGATGAGGAGGCAGAATGGCTTAAGGATAAGATGAAATCTCTCTCTCTCTTAATTCTTCTACAGTTAATCTTGTGGAATATTCTAGTACTTTTCTAAAAGACAGGTTTAAAGAAAAACAGAAGAAATGCTAGAAGAAAGGACATGTGAATAAGCAGAATTACTTCAATAAGCCGGAGGCCAAATTCAAAAGTCGAAAGGACCTTACTATGTCTGCAGAAAAATGGTCACAAGGCTTTCCAGTGTAACCAGAGACAAGGACAAAGCTCAAAGCATGGAGGGAAACTCCAGTCGAAGATACCTTACTGAGCGTGGTGATGTCATTGTTGTTATGGTCGTTGAGAAAAACATGGTGGCTAACAAGAGTAACTGGATAGTGGACACCGACGCTTCAAGGCACCTTTGCGCCAACAAGGAGTTATTTCACGATTTTGAGGAATCTACTGATGGCGAGTGTGTCTACATGGGTAATTCCGCTATGGCTGGAGTTATGGGCAAAGGAAAAATCTCCTTAAGATAACTTCTGAAAAACCTTAGCCTTGAACAATGTTCTATACATACCCTTCCTTCGTAGAGACTTAGTTTCTGGTGAGTTTCTCAACAAAGCAGGTCTTAAACTTGTTTTTGAAGCATATAAAGTTGTTATTTCTCGTTTGGGAGACTTTGTTGGAAAGGTTTACCTCAGTGGAGGTTTATTTTTACTGAACATCGTTCAATAGATTACAAATAATGCTGGTACTTCTAATTCTGCTTATATTGCTAAGTTTATTGCTTTGTGACATAGTAGACTAGGTCATGTTAATATTGCTTCTATTAATAAACTTAAAAAAATGGAATTAATTCCTGCAGTTAATGTTGATAGTTTTTCTAAGTGTCCTGTTTGTGTAGAAGCGAAACATACCAAAAAGCCTTTTAAGAATATAATTAGTAGAAAGACAAAATTGCTTGAACTAGTGCATTCAGATTTAGCAAATTTCAAGAACACTATTAGTAAGGGCGAAAAGAATTACTACATCATGTTTGTAGATGACTTTCTAAATACACTAAAGTATATCTTCTTAAGTCAAAAGATGAGGCTGAAAGCATGTTTTTGAAAATACAATGCAAAAGTAGAAAATTAATTAGATAGAAAAATTAAGAGATTTAGGTCTGACAAAGGTTGTGATACTAATTCTCTAGATTCCTTTTGTGAGAAAAATCGTATTATATATGAGGTTAGTGCTCCCTATATTCCCCCAACTAAATGGTTTAGCCAAACGGAAAATTCGAACCCTTAAGGAAATGATGAATTCTATGCTTTTGAATTCGGCTTTATCTGATAATATGTGAGGGGGGACTGTTTTATCCGCATGCTATGTTCTTAATAAAGTCCCTCACAAAAATTTAGATAAAACCCTGTATGGCTTATGGAAAGGGTTTGCCCCTAACTTAAAAATTCTGAAAGTGTGAGGATGTTTGGCTAATATTGGTCTACCTGATTTTAAACAAGTAACTATTGGACCCAAGACTTTTGATGCTATTTTTATTGGTTATGCTCAAAATAGTATTGCGTATAGATTTATGTCTTTGAATGATAATTTTATTCGTGAATCTAGAGATGCAGAATTTTTTGAACATGTTTTTACATTAAAACATAATGTGCCTAGTGATGTGTCTAATAATGGTTCTATATTGATTTCTATTAGTTCTCATATTGTGCCTTCTTCTAGTGTTACTGCTAATGAGCATGAAAATAAACTTAGAAGGATTAAGAGACGTAGAATTGAAGCCGGATTTGGTGTAATGACCCGATCAGTTATTTTGTGTAATTGCGCCCCATTAACCCTTTTTATGCTTCACACATGTGTGTTTATGATTTTATGACTTGCGAGGTTAGTTAGTTTCGTTCAGGAAAGCTTTCAGGTTGATTTGGACCCTTTGATTCTTGACTTAGAAGTTTGAATTAGAAATATTGATCAAACTTTGACTTTTGTAAATACGACTCCGGAACTATATTTTTATTGCTCCAATAGCTTCATATCGTGATTTCTGACTTGAGCGTATGCCCGGAATTAATTTTGGAAGCCTGTAGGTTGATTTATGTTGGTTTGTCGAAATTTGGCATTTTCAAGTTGAAAGGTTTGATTGTAGGTTGACTTTTAGCTATCGAGCTCAAAATTTGATTTTGGACTTGGAATAGGTCTGTTATGGTATTTACAACTTGCTTGCAAATTTTGGTATCGTTTGGAGTTGATTTGATAGGATTCGGACGTTTAGTTGTAACTTTAGAAATGTTTGAACTTTACTTTGAAATTCATGCGTTTAGAGTTAAATTCTTAGTTTTAGATATTATTTTTTTATTTTGATCATGCGAGTGAGTTCATATGATATTTTAAGACTTGTGTGGAGGTTTGGTTTGAAACACTGAGGGCTCGGATGAGTTTCAGATATGTTCCTGAGTGCTTTGGACTGAAATTGCTAAAATCTGGTGTCTGGTGCTCTGGTGTCACAATTGCGAACACCAGGGTCGCATTTGCGAGCTTAGCAGGGGGGCCTCAGGTTTCGGAATTGTGATGCCAGGCTCACAATTGCGAAGTGGTCTGGGATTGAGGGTAGGTCTCATTCGCAACAAATATGTCGCTTTTGCGAGGGCAGCATGGTTCACAATTGCGAACCCATCTTCATATTTGCGAAGAGCTTCCCATGCCTATCAGTGCCGCAATTGCGAGATTTTCTTCGCAATTGCGAACCCGTATCGAAATTGCGAACCTGTATCATAATTGCGAACCCGTATCACAATTGCAATAACTGCAGCTGAACATAATGGCTGAAAGTCGGGATTTCATCTCTCATTCTCATATTTTTGAACCCTAGACTCAGTAGGAGGCGATTTGGAGAGGGGATTTTTACCTAAAAACCTTGGGTGAGTGATTCTAATCTATTTCTAATCATATTCCATCAATATGTCTTAGATTTTAACACAAAAAATCATGTGAATCAAAGTGAAAGTTTGTGAAACCTTGTCAAGTTTTTGAAATATAAAAAATTGAGTTTTGATAGTCGATTTGGACTCGGATTTTGAAACTAATCACATATATGAACTCGTGGGGTCATGGGTAGACAGAATCTACCATTGGACCTGGGTTTTGACCGCCTTGGCCCCGGATTGACGTTTATTGAGTTTTTGAAAAAGTGTAAAGATCTTAGCTTTATCTACTTCAATTGATTTTCCTAGCATTGTTTGATAATATTAAGTCGATTTTGGTTAGATTTGAGCTGTGTGGAGGCAAATTTTAAGGGAAAAGCTATTTTCTAGTGTTGAATTGGCCTAGTTAAGGTAAGTGTCTTGCCTATCTTTATGTGGGGAAAACTACCCATTGGGATTGGTATTGTTTAATTCATTTGTGATATGTAAAAGTCGTGTAAGTAAGGTGACTAGTGGGTACACGGGTTATACGTGGTATTTGACCAGTTTAGGCTACTTAGACTCTTTCCATGCTTTAATTGAATTGTAGTATCATGTTCTAAATTCTCATAGGCAATCTATTCCTACTTGTGTTAGTCTATACTTACATGCCTTAAATGATTTCGTTAACACTTGTTCTACATTCTAATTGATAAATTGCTCTCATGCTTTAGTTGAACTTGTTGCCTCTATTATTGTTACATGTTATCTCTTTCATTGTTGATTTCCATTATTTGAAGCTATTGTTACAGGTTAGATTTTCCATTGTGAGTTATTCTTATTAAATAACGCGATTATGCATTATCTCTCATTGTTGAGTTATTGGTGTTGACGTTGTGAAAGCCGTTATCACGTTGAGGAGAAATTATTATTGTTGAACATCTTCCTTGTTGAGCATTTTACATTCATTGTTATTGTTGATATTCTTGTACCCGTTGTGGTGGAGCTGTGGGCTATTGTCACGGAAACATTGATATTGTTGATTGTTGGCAAAATATGATATATGGCCACTTGTGGTGCGAGTTGTTATTGTAATGTGATAATTACGTGCATGCGGCGGTATAAGGCTTGGGGTTAATGTGCATGCGGCGGTATAAGGTGGAACTTATTTGCGTGTTGCTTGTAGGGGAACTACGTGAAGCCACGCGGCCTCATAAGGTGGGCTAAAGTGCGTGTAGCTATTTCGGGAAAACTGTTTTCAAAACCTATTTGAAATGTAAGGCTCACGCGGTAGTAAAAGGAAATATTGTGATTGAAATTGTGAAATATGAATACGAGGCGGTACCTCGGTTGTTATTCTTGATTTATACGAGGCGGTACCTCGGTGGTGATTCTTATTGCACATGAGGCGATACTTTGTTGTGTTATTTTGTTGTTTATCTCATGTTGCAAAGAGCTTTGGCGGGAATGTTTCTTGTTGTTTTGTTCTTCTTTGTTCTAGTTGTTGTTGTCCGCATATGATCATTTTGGTTCTCTTCAGTTTCTTCTTTTATGTTGTTTCCATGTTTAATTTCCGGTATTAGTTCATGATATTATCTTGTTTCGTATCAGTTATTTGTTCGCTTGCCATTATTTATCCTTATTACATTTCATACTATTTATTTATATCCTAGTAGGTGTCTTGACCTGGCCTCGTCACTACCCTACTGAGGTTAGGCTTGATACTTACTGGGTACCATTGTGGTGTGCTCATACTACGCTTCTGCACAATTTTTATGCAGATCCAGGTACGTCTGCTCGTGCCGGATGGTAGAGTTGATTTGAGTTGTTGCTTTGGAGATTTCAAGGTATACCTGCTCCACATCTGCATGCCTCGGAGTCACCTTACCTTATTCTTATTTATTGTTGCATTTTCTTTCAGACAATGATGTACTACACACTTTAGCTTACTCTGTAGAGCTTATGACTCTGTTCCACTGTTCTTGGGGAGTGTTTGGCTGAGATTTTTTTTTTCCAGAAGTTTATATGAATTTATCAGATTGGGTTTTAGTATTTTGTTAATTATATCTGTTCAGTTGTTATCAATTGTTAGGCTTACCTAGTCGCATAGACTATGTGCCATCACGACATCCTACGGAGGGCAAATTAGGGTGGTGACATTTGGTCCTGACTTTATCACTACTACCTTGACTAAAAATCTTGATCTTGATGTTTTAAATGATGAATTAGTGTCTATCTATTTAATAGAAGAAGACCCTAAGACTTATGATGAAGCAATGAGGTCAATAGATGCTAATTTTTGAAAAGAGGCCATTAAAAGTGAAGTATTATGGGATCAGGCCATACACCACGGCAGGATATTGTGCCATTACTCTTATGGGATCGGGTCGCTCGCCTCAGTTGAATCGTTCATAATATTTGATAAGGAGACATTGTACTTATTATTAGGTGTTGACTAGGTATTCCATTCGAGGTAGTATCGGGTAATTGAGGACGTATTTACTTTATTGTTGAGGATCGTGTTATGCGCATATATCTGTTTCGTTGATTGTACTTGCTATGCCTCATACCTGTGTACTTTATTGTACTTTGGTTGTTGGACCACTAGTAAGTGTCGATGTCGACCCCTCATCACTACTTATTCGAGGCTAGGTTAGATAATTACTGGGTACGCGTTAATTTATACATTCATACTACACTTACGTACTAATTGTGTAAGTACTAAGACAAGTACATATGGTGTTCATCTTGGCGCATAGGTATAGTTGCTGAGGTGACTTGTGGTGAGATGCATTCCATGTTACAATCCGCAACATATGCAGTCCCCATCTTATTCTTTTATTATATCCTGTCTATTTTATATTCAAGACAAATGTTGTATTAGTATTGTACTTGCTAGTAGATGCTCATTCACTTATGACACATGGTTTTAGGGATTTAGATTTTGCTCTTGGTTATATCTTGTTATGATTTTAGGTTTTTATTTTGGCCACATTCGAACATTTAAAATGATAACATCTATACCTTTTAGGAAAACAAATGATTTTCACTCTTTATTTCTTTAATTGTCTCGAAGTTCATTTTTCATTAACTATTTACGTATTGATTTAATTGTTGGCTTGCCTAATGGTAGTGTTGTGCGCCATCACGACCTTTGGTATATTTTGGGTCATGACAGCTTGGTATCAGAGCACTAGGTTCACTTAGGTCTCACAAGTCATGAGCAAGTCTAGTAGAGTATTATGGATCGGTATGGAGACGTCTGTACTTATCTTTGAGAGGCTACAAGATTGTTAGGGGAAATTCTCTTTTCTTTATCCCTCATCGTGCAACATGATTTCGGTTGAAGCGTATGTCTTCAGTTCCTTCCTACTCATTTGAATACGACGTTGATCACTTGATATTAGTTGGGCACCGACGAATTATGGAGATGTTATAGATGTGGTGCAAGATGTTTTTTCCTGCGTAGGCGTGTGAACTACTATCATCGCCGTGTGGAGGGGTGTTCAGTCATTTCAGTTCAGTGTTGGTGTTGCCCATGAGTTCAGGTCTATACACGATGTTTTATGATATTTCTCGTGTTGTTATCACACAGTATTGGTGTGGATGATATGGTGTTCACTTTTGTGTTACGACAGTGAATGCTTCAGGGGGAGGATTATTTTGTTCGTGATTGGAAGATTCGTTATTTAATTCTAGTATAAGAGAGGCAATAAGATTATGCATGATTAGGATTTGGTTGGCGGAGTAGCGATATTGGATATTTTCGAACTTAGTAGAATTCTTATTTGTGTTGTGGTGTCGTCATCCTTATTGGGTGTACTAGGACTCGTCAGTATGGTGGTCCTCATTTGTTGGGCTTTGGGAGCACGGTATTGCGAAGTGGTACCTAAGAAGCGATTATCAAAGATGACGGTGTGTTGCGACTTCAGGGTCGAATCGGTGTTTCAAGTGTTGATGGTTTGAGGGGGATGATCCTTAAGAAGTCTTAGAGTTGATGTCAACCTTTTAGTTCAGGTGCTACGGAGATACATCGTGATTTGGGGAGGCATGATTGGTGGCAGATTATGAAAAGGGGACATGGTGGGATATGTCTCGCAGTGGTTGTCTTGTTAGCAGGTCAAGTACGAGCAGCAGGAATCAAGTAATTTTCATAGGAAGATGGTTAAACCATAGTGGGAATGGTAGTGTATCGTGTGGATTTTTTTGGTAGGATAGCCACATGCTTTGAGAAATCATAGTGGGTGAACAAATGATAAATTCTGTTTATTTCATTTGAGGTGGTAGTTTCTGTACTTAGGAAGTTCGAATATGACAAAAAGCATTTGCTTGGAATGTAGAGGAATGGGAATGCTTGATTGTCATTTTGGGATGCAATATAGGCTCAAGTTTTAAATGAATTATTGGACATTCAGTTGATGTTAATGGAATGAACTGACTCTTATCGCTGGTGGACGAGTGTGGACTCTGGAGGACTAACTTATTTCATAGTTGTTATAACCATGGCAACGTTGTTAGAGGATGTCAATATGGGGTTATGTAGGCGGGCTATCTCCTGAGAAGGTTAGGAGTTGCGTGATTTCTGATGAAGTTCCTCTGAGGATTATACCTTCTATCCAATAGGATGCATGTTCTACGGTATGGGGCTTGGATAACTTGAAAAAGATGGTGCAACTGTCAAGAGGCCAAGTGTGCGGTTATGGCTGATGATTCGGGATGTGTTATGATTAGTGAAACAAAAGCTTGTGAGAAATTTGGCTGAGTAACGATGTGAGATCAGGGTATCTAGGAGGAAAAGTCACCGTGGGTCCTTGGATTCTGCGATTTTGGCTCAAAGCAAAGTGGGGGTGCCAACAATCAATGATTACATCACGTGGTTATGTGTCTTTGCAACTTCTGGTTATCTATATGTTAGTGGATTAGTTATGACTGAGTAAGAGAACATCAGTGGTGAATTCGAGCAAGGAATTTGATGGATGTGTGCTACATTTCACCTTATTGATATGTGAAGGTTGTGGAATGACCCGGATTTGATATTTCTTTTTAAATGTGATGTGCAAGAGAAATGATTCATTCGGTTGCTTCTTTAGAGTATTCGTATGCTAAGGAAGCACTAGTTGTTTGGTTATAAAATCGGGACTGGTTTAGAGTGGGCGACTCTCAACAATGGTTCTAGTAGGTTCAAGAATTAAAGTGTGGTGCCTAAGGATTTTCGAGTACATCGTGTGGCTAAGGATTTACTTTAACAGCGGAGTGTGAATGTAACACCCCGGAAAATTTCGAAGTACTTAAGTGTAAAGCCCGGTAAAATTTGCAAAGAAAATAATGTTTCATGGTGCCGGACTAGGCTTACGTGTTTGAAGATTGTAGTTTAACATCGTGTGGCTCGGACTTTTTGGGTTGAACAATGCACCGGAAAGTAAAAGAAAATTTTTGGCAGAAAAGTGCATTTTTGTGGTCCATTATGCAACCGCAGAACCACTTTGCGGACCGCATAATGGCCGCAGAGTGAGGCAGTTAATTGGATCAGTTGGAAGCAACTATGCAATCGACTATGCGACCACATAACTGTTATGCGGTGCATTATGCGACCGCATAACAGCTATGTGGACCGCATAGTGACCAATTATGCGGACCGCATAGTGACCGGACAGACAGTTCTTTTGGCTATATTGTAACCAATTATGCGACAGATATGCGGTCCGCATATCGGTTATGCGATCGCATACCTTATTCCGGAGCTCCATTTTTGAGATTTTAAAACCCGACTCTATTTCATTAAATACACTCTTTGGGCCATTTTTGAGACATAATCTGATATTCTAGAGTGAGAGAGAGTGCCCTAGAGTGAGAAGGTGTTTTTCAATAATTTTTCTTCAATTCTGGCTCGAGTTTTGGAAGATTAAGAAGGGAAGCTCACTAGGTCTTCATCCTAGAGGTAAGATTCTACACCCTAAACCCTAATTTCAAAATTTTCTGAAAATGGGTAACTAGCAAGATAATTTTTGGGCATGAGAGTTGTTTAGTTTACATGCATGTGTTATCAAAGGGTGTAGGAAGATTTTGAGATAAAAATGGTAAAGATTGGGTTGTGGGATGATGGAATTCTCCATAAAAGGACCTTGGAACCTTAATGCACACTTAGTGTTTGATAAAATGCTCAAATAAGCTCGAACCATGATCATCTTCCTAATTTTGATTCAATTTGTTATATTTTTACAATAGATTGAAGTTGCTAAGAATTCCGGAATATTTATAGTGTAAGGAAGCTCAAGTGAGGTATGTTGGCTAAACTCTTCTCTTAGAATTGAATCCCACGATATTCATGTAAATTATGTAAGTCCCGAGTGATTCATTATGAGACTGGCCATGCTGAGTAAGATTGGGTTGAAAGATATCTATTCAACAAGCATTCTAAATGATTTATTCATGTTATGTTACCAATTGAGGATGCGTTAAAATATGGACTGTGCATTAATAATGTTTCGACTTTAAGTCAAGTTCAAATGAAGGCTATTATGCCAAATTTTGTGAAATATCTCTATGTGCCTTAGACATGTGTAATACACACCTTGATTTGAGTTGTATTTGTTGTTGATGATGATAATGATATTTGAAATTGATAAGGTGAGCATGAAATACTGAATATGGCCAACGTGCCAAGAATGACCTTATAATTATGGCCATTAGTGCCAATGAAATGAAAAGATGTGAAAGTAATATGAAATGCGATGATTGATATAAAAAGGTTGGTGTCTCAAATAATATAGCCTAGCTGGTCGGGTCGTGATCGGACACCATACCACACACATGGTGGTGATTGTGCTGGAAATTGTAATTGAAATTGTGATTGTGGTCGATATCCCTAATGGATAGCCTAGCCGATCGGTTCGTGATCGGACTCCATGTTAAAGACGGTGGTATTGATATTGAGAGAAATTGTGGTTGATGTCTCTACTGAGATAGCCTAGACGATCGGGTCGTGATCGGACTCCGTGCTAAGAGTACGGTGGTACTGGTTTTGTGAATAATGGTATTGTGAATAGCGATATTGGTATGGTGAATAATGGTACTGATATTGTGGATAATGGTATATCGATACTAAAAATCTCCCAATGTGAGATATGGAAATTAATTTGAACACTGTCTTGATCCTAAATTGAGATTTGATGTTGATTAAATCTTCCTTTTATATTATGATAATCTTGTTTGTATTATTTGTCATTCTATTGAGAGGGTGTTTAGTTATACATACTAGTGTTATTCGACAGTACTAATGTCCCTTTTGCCGGGGGTGCTGCATCTTTCAATGGATGCAGGTGGTTCCACAGCAGGAGATATTGATCAGTGATAGCAGTGCACATTTTTCCCAGCTAACTTGGTGATCCCCACTTCATTCCGGGGTCATGAACCTTTTGTACTTTGTGTATTCTGTTTGAGGTATAGTCGGGGCCTTGTTGCTGGCATAATCATTGCACCCTTCTTTATCTATAGAGGCTCCGTAGACATAGTGTGGGTTGTGTATTGGTGCTGGAAAAGACAAACTATGCTATGTTATGGTTGTATTACTTGTCCATCTGAGACTTTAAAAAAGGTGAAACTTATGGTAAGAAATTGGTAATTGCAGACATGACCACTTTATTGCTTAATTATGGAAAATATATATTATCTTTATTCATGAATGAGTTTGGGTAGAAGGAATCTAACAGGCTTGCACGGTCGGGTTCACTTGGTTGAGCACCGATCGCGCTCCTCGGTTTTGGGGCATGACAAACTTGGTATCAGTGCCTAAGGTTTTAAAGTTTCCTAGGATGTCTCGGAGCCGTGTCTAGTAGAGTCCTTATTATGGGTATGTTGTCGACCACATCTATAATTAGGATGCTACATGGGCATTTAGGAATAATACCCTTCTTTCATGTTCTTAATCGTGCGATAAAGCTGGTTGTAAGATTTCCTTTAACTCATGTGTTGCTCTAATTTTCAGTACATGGCACCTAAGAAGAAGGCAAGAACTGGCCAAAGAGCCAATGTCACCCCAGGAGTAACAGTTGATCGTATAATTGATGATGCGGGTGAGCACTCGAGGAGTGAGAATATTCCTCCAGTTACTACACTGCCTGACTCTGCTACAACTGATCAAACCGCACGTGTCCCTACACCTTTTGAAGGTGCAACAGTTCCTCCAACTGATATACCAGTTCCACCTCCAGTTCCAGCTTTTGATTTTGGTGTTTCTGATGTTGATCTTAGGGGAGCCATATAGATGTTGGCTCAAATAGTGTCTTCCCAGACCCAGAGGTCAAATAATGCACCCACTTCTTCCAGTTAGCCAGGGGATTCTATTGGTTTCGGGTGAACAGGTTTCTCCAGTTGGATCCTCCAGTGTTCACGGGTACTAACCCAGAGGAAGATCCCCAGGATTTCATTGATGAGATGCACAAAACTCTCAGAGTTATGCGTGCTACTGAAACAGAGGCAGTGGAATTGGCCTCCTACCGCCTGAAAGAGGTGGCATATTCTTGGTTTGAACTATGGGAGGAGTCCCGTGAAGAAGGGAGCTCTCCGGTGAGGTGGAATGAGTTTGTCGATGCCTTCATTGATCATTTCTTGTCTGCCGAGACTAAGGCAGCCCGTGCTGCTGAGTTTGAGAACTTGAGGCAAGGTAGCCTGAGTGTGTGGGATTACCATATGAGATTCGTGTACCTGTCTAAATATGCTATTTACATGCTGCCTACTATGGAGGCTAGAGTTCACTGATTTGTACAGGGCCTTAGTCCCTTGGTAATTACTGAGGCCACTACAGCAGCCTTGAATTCTGATATGAACTATGAAAATATGGTGGCATTCGCTCAAGCCAGAGAGACCCGTAAAATTAAGGAATAGAATGGAGCGGGAGGGTAGTAATAAGGCCCGGTCTACGGGCAACTTTGGTGGTTCTTCAGGTGGTGGAAAGTCAACATTCAGAGGAGGGTCGTCAGGGCCATCACAATCTTTTGCTCAGTCTTAGGCTAGTGCACTGCCATCAGGGCCTAGTCAACAGCAGCAGTGGAGCCATTTCAGGCCCAGTCAGGGCAACAGAGGATCCAATCAGCAGGGTTGTCATGATGGTAGATTCTAGTAGCAGAGGAATCCCCCATGCCCTAGGTGTGGAAAGATGCACCTAGGAATATGCTACATGGACTTACCCATATGCTACGGATGCGGATTGAAGGGTCACATTCAAAGGGATTGTCGTTCGTCCCGCCAGGGTACGGGCAGGGGCATGGCACAACTAGCCAGTTCTGCAGCTACTACATCCGTAACACCTCCTCCAGCTCGAGGCACTCCAACACCCACAGGGCGTGGTGTAGCTAGGGGTGGAGCACAGAGTTCGGGAGGACCCAACAAATTTTATGCTATGCGGAGGCATCGAGAATCAGAGGCTTCTCCAGATGTTGTCACAGGTATATTGACTGTCCAGTCTCATGATGTGTATGCTCTTATTTATCCCGGTTCCACTTTGTCATATGTTACTCCTTATGTTGCTATGGGATTTGGGATAGAACCAGAATAACTTCATGAGTCGTTCTCTGTATCTACTATGGTTGGTGAATTTATTTTGGCCGCGCGGGTTTATAGGGATTGTGTTGTCACGTTGCATGGTCGGGAGAACGTGGCCAATCTTATTGAATTGAGAATGGTCGATTTTGATGTGATAATGGGGATGGATTGGCTTTATTCATGTTTTGCCAAGCTCGATTGCCGAACCAGAACTGTTAGGTTCGAATTTCCAAATGAGCCGGTTATTGAGTGGAAGGGTGATGATGTGGTGCCAAAGGGTAGGTTTATTTCCTACTTTAAGGCCACAAAGATGATCAACAAGGGGTGTATTTACCATTTGGCCTGGGTTACGGATACCGATGCTGAGGCACCTACACTTGAGTCTGTGCCTGTTGTTAATGAATTTCCAGGAGTCTTTCCGGATGAACTCCCTGGGATCCCACCAGATAGGGAGATTGATTTTGGGATTGATGTGATGCCAGATACGCATCCTATATATATTCCACCCTACAGAATGGCACCGGCGGAATTGAAGGAGCTAAAGGAACAATTGAGAGATTTGTTAGAAAAGGGTTTTATCCGGCCAAGTGTGTCGCCTTGGGGCGCACCGGTCCTTTTTGTAAGGAAGAAAGATGGGTCATTGAGAATGTGTATTGACTATTGGCAACTCAACAAGGTCATAATAAAAAATAAATACCCACTACCAAGGATAGATGACTTGTTTGATCAATTGCAAGGTGCCGGGTACTTCTCCAAAATTGATTTAAGATCAGGGTATCATCAATTGAAGATCAGGGAGCAAGATATTCCGAAAATAACTTTTAGAACCCGGTATGGGCATTTTGAATTTCTGGTGATGTCTTTTGGGCTAACAAATGCCCCAGCAGCTTTCATGGATCTAATGAATCGAGTCTTCAAGCTTTTTATCGACTCCTTTGTGATAGTGTTCATTAACGATATTTTTGTATATTCACGAAGTCGAGAGGACCATGTCGGTCACCTCCGAGCAGTGTTGCAGACCATGTACCAACACCAGTTGTATGCAAAGTTTTTAAAGTGTGAATTTTGGCTTGAATCGGTCACATTCTTGGGTCATGTTATCTCTAGTAAAGGGATTAAGGTTGATGCTCAGAAAATGGCAGCTGTGAAGAATTGGCCGAGGCCTACAACTCTAACAGAGATTCGCAGTTTCTTAGGCTTAGATGGATATTACAGAAAGTTTGTGGAGGGGTTTTCTACTCTTGCCTCTCCATTGACTAAACTGACGCAGAAGGTAATTAAGTTCCAATGGTCTGATGCTTGTGAAAAGAATTTTCAGGAATTGAAAGCAAGATTGACTACGGCACCGGTGTTGACTCTACCAGAGGGTATAGATGGATTTATGGTATATTGTGATGCTTCAAGAATCGGGCTTGGGTGTGTATTAATGCAACATGGAAAGGTGATAGCGTATGCTTCTAGGCAACTCAAGAATCATGAAAAGAACTATCCAACACATGATTTAGAACTTGCAGCAGTGGTATTTACATTGAAAATTTGGCGTCATTATTTATATGGGGTCCATGTGGATATATTCATGGACCATAAGAGCCTTCAATATATTTTCAAACAGAAGGAATTGAATCTGAGGCAGAGAAGATGGCTTGAATTACTCAAGGATTATGACATTGATATTTTATACCATCCGGGGAAGGCTAACGCTGAGGCGGATGCTCTTAGCCAAAAATCTATGGGTAGCTTAGCACACTTGGAGGCATATCAAAGGCCATTGGCCAAAGAAGTTCACCGATTGGCTAGTTTGGGAGTTCGTCTTGTGGACTCTAGTGAAGGAGGGGTAATTGTGCAAAATAGGGCTGAATCATCGCTTGTTGTGGAATTCAAAGAGAAACAATACAACGATCCATTGTTGGCAAAATTGAAAGAGGGGATTCATAAACATAAGACCATGGACTTTTCTCTTGGCATGGATGATGGTACAATAAGGTACCAAGGGCGACTATGTATTCCAAATGTGGATAGTCTCCGTGAAAGAATTTTGACTGAAGCACACACTTCTAGATATTCCATGCACTCACGTTCTACAAAAATGTATCATGATCTTAAGGAAGTCTATTGGTGGAATGATATGAAGAGGAATGTGGCGGACTTTGTGGCAAGGTGTCCGAATTGTCAGCAAGTGAAGGCCGAACACCAAAGACCGGTGGGTTGGCACAGAACATAGAAATTCCTATGTAGAAATGGGAAATGATTAATATGGACTTTGTGGTAGGATTACCGCGCAAATTTGACTCAATTTGGGTGATTGTGGATCGAATCACAAAGTCAGCACACTTTTTGCCGGTTAAGTCTACCAACACAGCGGAGCAGTATGCTCAATTGTATATCAAAGAAATAGTCAGGTTGCATGGCACCCCAGTTTCCATCATTTATGATCGGGAGCACAATTCACTGATAACTTATGGAAGAAATTTTAGCCTTTCACCCGCAGACTGACGGGTAGGCAAAGCGGACTATTCAAATGCTTGAGGATATGTTGTGTGCTTGTGTCCTAGACTTCAAAGGTAGCTGGGATGATCATTTACCACTCATAGAATTTGCATACAACAATAGCTATCATGCTACAATTCAAATGGCACCGTTCGAGGCTTTATATGGTAAGACATGTAGATCTCCCATTGGGTGGTTTGAAATTGGGGAAGTAGAGTTGATAGGGCCAGACCTCATGCATCAGGATATGGAAAAATTTAAAATCATTAAGGAGCGGTTAAAGACTGCTCAGAGTCGTCAGAAATCCTATTCGGATGTTCATCGTAGGGATTTGGAGTTCAAAGAAGATGATTGGGTATTCTTGAAAATTTCCCCCATGAAAGGGGTAATGCGATTTGGTAAGAAAGGGAAATTGATTCCGAGGTATGTCGGACAGTACAAAATCATTCAGAGGATTGGTGAGGTGGCATACAAGCTTGAGCTACCACCTGAGATATCATTAGTACACCCGGTGTTTTATGTGTCTATGATGAAGAAAGTAGTTGGAGATCCGACACTCATTATTCCGGTTGAGACTATTGAGGTAAATGAGAAATTGACTTACGAAGAGATTCCGGTTTCTATTATTGATTGCCAAGTTCGGAAATTGAGAAATAAAGAAATTACCTTCGTGAAAGTGTTGTGGCAAAACCAATAGGTTGAAAAGGCTACTTGGGACGCCGAGGAAGAAATAAAGAAAAAGTATCCTTATTTGTTTGAATGACCATGTATGTATAAGGTTGTGATCTAGAAAATTATAAGACTTACTTTCTATGAATTATGTATGATTTGTACATTTGATGTTGAGGGTGTTCTGTTCTGGAAATATATTGCTTATGAGGCCACAGTTGGTGTTGTTTCATATTATGTTACGTCGTTGGATTATGTATATGTTGTTAGGATGTGTTTCTGGAGCTCTCTGACAGGTGGATAGGCCTAATTACAAAGGAAACTCTGGTGAAATGTTTGGAAATTTAGGGAGTTAGTCAAATTTGGGGCTGCTAGTTTGTGGTATAAACTAAACTAAGTTGCTTAAGATGCTAATGACGGATTTTTATCCTCATTCGAGGACGAATGATCCTAAGCGGGGGAGAATGTAACACCCCGGAAAATTTCGAAGTACTTAAGTGTAAAGCCCGGCAAAATTTGCAAAAAAAATAATGTTTCATGGTGCCGGACTAGGCTTACGTGTTGAGTTGGGTTGAACAATCGGTGGAAAAGTGCATTTCTGCGGTCCATTATGAGACCGCAGAACCACTCTGCGGACCGCATAATGGCCGCAGAGTTAGGCAGTTGATTGGGTCATTTGGAAGCAACTATGCAGTCGACTATGCAACCGCATAACTATTATGCGGTGCATTATACGACTGCATAGTGTTATGCGGACTGCATAGTGACCGCATACACAGACAGTTCTTTTGGGCTATTTTGTAACCAATAATGCGACAGATATGCGGACCGCATATCGGTTATGCGATCGCATACCTTATTCCGGAGCTCCATTTTTGGGTTTTTAAAACCCGACTCTATTTCATTAAATACATTCTTTGGGCCATTTTTGAGACATAATCTGATATTCTAGAGTGAGAGAGAGTGCCCTAGAGTGAGAAGGTGTTTTTCAATAATTTTTTCTTCAATTCTGGCTCGAGTTTTGGAAGATTAAGAATGGAAGCTCACTAGGTCTTCATCCTAGAGGTAAGATTCTACACCCTAAATGCTAATTTCGAAATTTTCTGAAAATGGGTAACTAGCAAGATAATTTTTGGGCATGAGAGTTTTTTAGTTTACATGCATGTGTTATCAAAGGGTGTAGGAAGATTTTGAGATAAAAATGGTAAAGATTGGGTTGTGGGATGATTGAATTCTCCATAAAAGGACCTTGGAACCTTAATGAACACTTAGTGTTTGATAAAATGCTCAAATAAGCTCGAACCATGATCATCTTCCTAATTTTGATTCAATTTGTTATATTTTTACAATAGATTGAAGTTGCTAAGAATTCCGGAACATTTATAGTGTAAGGAAGCTCAAGTGAGGTATGTTGGTTAAACTCTTCTCTTAGAATTGAATCCCACGATATTCATGTAAATTATGTAAGTCCCGAGTGATTCATTATGAGACTGGCCATGCTGAGTAAGATTGGGTTGAAAGATATCTATTCAACAAGCATTCTAAATGATTTATTCATGTTATGTTACCAATTGAGGATGTGTTAAAATATGGACTGTGCATTAATAATGTTTCGACTTTAAGTCAAGTTCAAATGAAGGCTATTATGCCAAATTTTGTGAAATATCTCAATGTGCCTTAGACTCTAAATTGCTCACATGTGTATTACACACTTTGATTTGAGTTGTATTTGTTGTTGATGATGATAATGATATTTGAAATTGATAAGGTGAGCATGAAATACTGAATATGGCCAACGTGCCAAGAATGACCTTATAATTATGGCCATTAGTGCCAATGAAATGAAAAGATGTGAAAGTAATATGAAATGCGATGATTGATATAAAAAGGTTGATGTCTCAAATAATACAGCCTAGCTAGTCGGGTCGTGATCGGACACCATGACGCACACATGGTGGTGATTGTGCTAGAAATTGTAATTGAAATTGAGATTGTGGTCGATATCCCTAATGGATAGCCTAGCCGATCGGTTCATGATCGGACTCCATGTTAAAGACGGTGGTATTGATATTGGGAGAAATTGTGGTTGATGTCTCTACTGAGATAGCCTAGCCGGTCGGGTCGTGATCGGAATCCATGCTAAGAGTACGGTGGTACTGGTTTTGTGAATAATGGTATTGTGAATAGCGGTATTGGTATGGTGAATAATGGTACTGATATTGTGGACAATGGTATATCGATACTAAAAATCTCCCAATGTGAGATATGAAAATTAATTTGAACACTGTCTTGATCCTAAATTGAGGTTTGATGTTGATTAAAGCTTCCTTTGATATTATGATAATCTTGTTTGTATTATTTGTCATTCTATTGAGAGGGTGTTTAGTTATACATACTAGTGTTATTCGACAGTACTAACGTCCCTTTTGCCGGGGGTGCTGCATCTTTCAATGGATCCAGGTGGTTCCACAACAGGAGATATTGATCAGTGATAGTAGTGCACATTTTTCCCAGCTAACTTGGTGATCCCCACTTCATTCCGGGGTCATGAACCTTTTGTACTTTGTGTATTCTGTTTGAGGTATAGCCGGGGCCTTGTTGCCGGCATTATCATTCCACCCTTCTTTATCTATAGAGGCTCTGTAGACATAGTGTGGGTTGTGTATTGGTGCTGGGAAAGACAAACTATGCTATGTTATGGTTGTATTACTTGTCCATTTGAGACTTTAAAAATGGTGAAACTTATGGTAAGAAATTGGTAATTGCAGACACGACCACTTTATTGTTTAATTAAGGAAAACATATATTCTCTTTATTCATGAATGAGTTTGGGTAGAAGGAATCTAACAGGCTTGCTCGGTCGGGTTCACTCGGTTGAGCGCCGGTCGCGCTCCTCGATTTTGGGGCATGACAGTAAAAGAGACTTGGAATATTTCTATGAATATCACCGGGTCCATGTTGCGGTATTAGAAAGATGGAACAAACAATTTCGGATTCATGGAAGGTCTTTTCAAAACGAGTGTATCAGTTGGAGATACTATTGAGTGCATAAGGATAGTATAAAATGGCTTACGGCTATTGGGGTGATATGGTCTTGCGGTTTGGGGTCACTTAGGATGAGTGTTAATTGGGATCCACTAGGATACTTGAAAACCAATCAATAAGAAATCGGAAGAAGTTGAGTCAGTTTAATAGTGGTTTGGATCAGCATAGCAAAGGAAATAATAGGTTCCTTCAATGCGATAAGGCTATGCAGGTGTTTCATGGCTATATTTGCGGGCTTGGCAGTTTTCGTAATTTGGTTGCTTTGGAAGGATTTAATCCTGATGGTTTGGTTATGTGCAAATGGGTCCCGAAAGAGTTAAGGCGATTTAGGCCACGGCTTGAGGTTTGTGTCTTCTGCGGTGAAGGGAAGTTGGTTGTGTGTTGCGATTATTTTCCTGAAACGAGTTAAGCGAAAGGTTTCTAGTTGATGAAGTATTTATTCTACTGGTGGTTCCGAGTTATGAGGAAATTCTTGTACTCTCACGTAATAGCATGATAAGTGCAGTGAGCAGTGTGGAATGAGAATTGAAGGATCAAGGTTATAGTTCAATTTTAGCAGGGATGTCATGAGCTCGAAGGAGCGGAGGAATATTTCAGATGTTTAGAGTATACTGGCACTATATTAGTGCCGCCTGAGAATGGTGTTCTATGGAAGAGGCAATGTGAATTGATTTGCGAATTCTTGATTAGCACTATAAAAATAGCATGGTTGGTAGCCATGGATGTACATATTTTTGTTACTTGGTGCTGAAGGTGTGAGAGTTTATCCCATGGGATGATTATGTAGGTATGATGTATCGATCATTTAAGTAGTGGAGATTGAGGTCAGGTACAGAGATTTTGGTACTGTCACGGGTTGGAGAGTTCATGTCAAGGAAACGCACTATTCTTGTGGTTACAGATAGTGGAAGTTTGTTCAAGATTTGAAGGTTGTATGTGTCAGGATAGGGTCATTGTGGATATTGAAAGGATACTTGCCTATTTTGAGATGTTCTAAATCAGTTTAGAGTTCCATTGGCGGGCCTAATGTGAACGTATATTCTACACCAGATCGAAGATGCTTCTACATCATAGCATTTGGCTATAGATTAGTCTTCGGGCATGGTGGATGCTATTCCTGTCATCATCTATTTCATGTTTTACTCTTTTATGCTAAGTAGGTTGTGAGACGACTTGATTATTCATATACGTGTTGTGGTTCTGCATAGGCTTTTGGTGTTATATAAGTGAGATGGCTCTCGAGATGCTGGTTTTTTATTGCACCTTAGTCGTGCTTGGCCCTTCTAGCGCATGATGCTATCCATCTCCCCAGAGTTATGTTTATGCACTTGGCATGATTGTGATTGAAATGTGTATGTCTAGAGAGTACGAGCATGTTGGCTCGATGGGTATTCCCATGCAGATTGTTTTGTGTGGATCATGTGGCATGTCGCCACGGGTATGATGTTGGATCGGGTTATGCTCCGTAACAAAATCATGTGTGGATCGGGTTGTATGCCGCAACTGTGAGATGCTGTGTACTACTCCTTATACTATTTGTGTGTTTTACTTCCCCTCTGTGGGATCAATTCATAGTATTTTGTTCGGTGGTTATATCTATCACACGTGCGAAATAGTTTTGTATCCGGGTTCCTTTCCTTATTTGTCCTATTCAAGTTGTGGCTTGTAGGGCGTGGCACGCGAATCGCATCGTATGAGATTTTAGATGGTATTTTATGTGGCTTGTTAACCGAGCAGCTTGTACTGGGTGAGACGATGTTGTTGGACCTGAAATCAGCGCAAACGGATTTGTATAATGTATGTTTGGAGGGATAATGGCGCTAATCAGTTCATAATGCGATAGTGGTTCTTGTCGAATGGAAGAAACCCATAATTTATTGATTTGATGGGTTATTATGAGATTCTGCACATCTCTTCCATCATGGCAGTACTGCGAGGTTTGGAACAAGATTTTTTATGTGTCGTGAGATATATTATCGGTACCGGGTTTGGAGATTGCAGCTATTGTGGTTGCAAGATACTACTATGGGCAAATGAATTATGTGGTGCATTGCGTGATTACAACATGAGTGTATGATCATGTTTTGGTATGTCTTGTTAAGATTGATACGGTGTATGTATGCTAGAATCGGATCTTACAGGAAATTTCGGATGTTAGAATTTGGTTCTAAGGCTTGTAGTCTAAGGTAGCAGGAAGGATCTCTAGTCTGGGTTGAGCTAATGTGCTCATATGGCTTATGGTGGCATGGGTAGGTGCACGAGGAGTTATATAGTGATTTTGGAAACTTTGGAACAATTCTTGGCACGTTCGAGGATATGTTTAAGTGAGGGAGAATGTAAAGACCCAATCGGTCATTTTGAGCTCTAGCATGTTGTTTGGTAGTTTGAGACATTGAGTGGCTTCACTTTATGTATTATGACTTGTAGGTGTAGTTGGTTTTGATTTTCAAGAAGTTCAGAGTTGATTTGGAAGAATAATTCTCAATACGGAAGCTTTAAGTTGGAAGCGTTTACTAAGATTTGACTTTTGTAAATGACGTCGGAATCGGGATTTGAAGGTTCCTATATGTTCTCAAGGTGATTTTGGACTTGGGTGTATGTTCTGGTTGAGTATCGGATAGTCCGGGAGTGTTTTGGCGCTTAATATCGGAAGTTTGCATTTTGGAGGTTTGGAAATTTGAAAATTTGCAAAGTTTGACTTAGAGTGGACTTTGGTGTTATCGGACTCCGGGCGGTGTTTCGGGACCTTGGATAGGTTCATTTTATTGATTGGAACTTATGTGTGAAGTTTGGTCATGATCCGGTATGTCTAAGCATGATTCGTATGCATTCGACGAAGTTTGAAGGTTTGAAAGTGAAAAGAAGGATTTTAATCGTCGATTCATGGTTTAGATGTTATTCGTGTGTTTCGAGCCTTTGGATAAGTTGGATAAGGTATGGGGACTTGTTGGTATGATTGTATGGGATCCAGGGGGCCCCAGGGGTGTTTCGGGATGGTTTCAGACCATTTCCCTTTGATTTACAGCTGTTGGTTTCTGGTGTCTTTGGAATGCATCGCGAGCGTGGATAGGGAGTCGCGATCGCAAAGGGTGATCTGGAGCTGGGAGTCTGATGTTCTTCACGTTCGCGAATGAAGCTCCGCGTTTGAGAATGAAGCTCTGCGTTCGCGTAGTAACCTGGGCTAGGGCTTCGCGTTCGCGTGTCGAGCTCCGCATCCGTGTAGAGTTGAAGTCAGACTGGGGTGAATTGGTTTTCAAGAACACGAAGTAGTCCCGCATTCGTTTTGGGTGGATTGTTCGTGCTTCACGATCGCAGGGTGTCAGACGCGATCACGTAGGACATTTTGGGCAGCAGAGGTATTTTTACATCGCGATCGCGAGGCTTTTGACCGCGATCGCGATGGGCAAAGCCTGGGCAGTGTATAAGTTAACAAATCGGGTCTTGGCTCAGTTTTATCTCATTTCTTCCATGGGAGATGATTTTGGGGCGATTTTAAAAAGCCATTTTCATCATCTATCATGAGGTAAGTGATTCCTACCCATTGTGAGCTAAATACATTGATTATATATGGATTTGAGCATGAAAATATGTAGGAATTGTGGAATTTTGGAAAAAAACCTAGAAATGGTATTTTTGGATTTTGACGACGCAATTGGACATGAAATTCTGAATAAATTATATATTTGAGTTCGTGGTACGATGGGTAATGTTTATCTTCTACAATTTTTGGAATCCGAGCACGTGGGCCCGAGATTGACTTTTCATGTGGAGTTGGGAAATGTTTTTAAATGTTAAATTATGAGTCTTTGAGTATATTTTGATTAGTTTGCACCTTCGTTGACTAGTTTTGGATCGTTTGGCAATGTTTTTAGGTGTTAGAGAGGCATTGGATCCAGTTATCGAATTTCGGAGCGAGGTAAGTCTCCTGTCTAACCTTGTGTGGGGAAATTTACCTAGTATGTGCTATAGTTGTTATGTGCTATGTGTTTTGGGAACTACGTACGTATGAGGTGACGAGTGGCCATGCGTATGCTAGAATTCCTGATTATGCCCGGGTAGACTTAGACTCACGCCATATTCTAATTGTATTATTTGAGTCATTCTTGCCTATTTAAATGCGTTAATTTACATTTTCGCTTGAGACTAGACTTGCATTAGGTATCTAACTTGTTATTTTAGATACTTGGTGAGCTACTAGATTAGTAGTGGAAATTTATACTTCCTTTTATGGATTTCTCTCGTGTTGTACAAATTTGTCCGAAAGTCTCTTGAATTTCATAACTCACACATATGTTCATGAGTAGGGCCAGTGACCCGTCAAATTTCACTATTCCTATGGGATCAGGTTGAAAGCCTCAGCAGTACCATTATGGGATTGGGTCGTTCGCCTCGGTAGTATTATGAGATGCATCTATGGATCGGGCTATACGAACTCGACATTTTACACTATTAATATGGGATCGGATTGTACGCCACAGTAGGATATTGTTCCACTACTCTAATGGTATCGGGTCGTTCGCATCGGTAGAATCGTGCATAATATTTGATAAAGTAGTATCCGGTAATTGAGAACTTCGTATTTACTCTTCTGTTGTGGATCGTATTATGCATATATATTAGTTTCATTGCTTTTACCTGCTATGCCTCATACCTGTTTGCTTTATTGTACTTTGATTATTGGACCACTAGTTAGTGTCGATGTTGACCCCTCATCACTACTTCTTCATGGTTAGGCTAGATACATACTGGGTACGCATTGATTTACATACTCATACTACACTTCTGCACTAATTGTGCATGTATTGAGATAGGTACATTTGGTGGTCATCTTGGTGCATAGGCACAGCTGCTAAGGAGACTTTGTGGCGAGCTGCATTGTGACAACCCGACCGGTCGTCTTGAGTATTTGCGTTCGGCCCGGCGGTTTGAGGTCACGAATAGCTTCACATGGTGTATTATGACTTGCGTGCATCATCGGTTTTGGTTTTCGAGTGGTTCAGAATTGATTTTGAAGGATGACTCTCACTTGAGAAGCTTGAAGTTGAAAGAGTTGACCAAGTTTGAGTTTTGTGTATTTGACCTCAGATCGGAGTTTTGATGGTTCTGATAGGTCCGGATGGTGATTTTGGACTTTGACATATGCCCGTATTTGCATTCGGATGTTTCTAGAAGGTTTCGACACCATTTGGCAGAAGTCAGCAATTTATAGGTTTGGAATTTTCCCTACGTTTTATCATGGTTTGACTTTAAGGCTATCGGGTTCGGACCTTGGTTTAGGGACTTGGAATAGGTATGTTTTATCATTTGGAACGTGTCTGCAAAATTTGGTGTAATTTGGAGTTGGTTTGATATGATTCAGACTCTTGGTCGCAATTCTAGAAGTTCTTGAAGTTCATTGTGATTTTCATGTGTTTTGGTGTCCGATTCGGGATTCTAGATGCTATTTTGGTGTTTTTACTGCGCGAGCGAGTTCGTATGATATTTTTAGACTTGTGTGGATGTTTGGTTTGGAGCCCTGGGGGCTTGGGTGAGTTTTGGATTAGTTTTGTAGAATTCAGAGTGCTGGTGCGGGTTCGATCACAATTGCGATGTTTTAGTCGCAAATGCGACGACCGCATTTGAGAGGTCATCCTCGCTTTTGTGAATCTGGGCTGCTGGTAAAGGGACCTCACATGTGCGAATACAGGGGGGATCGCTTTTGTGAGATAGTGGTTGCTTTTGCGACGAGCTGCTGGGTGGAACAACTTCGCATTTGTGATGTTTTGTGTCGCAAATGCGATGTTTGCAGGTCTAGCTTGGGTCACTTTTGCGATCCTTTTTCCGCAATTGCGAGGGTCGCATT
The DNA here is from genome assembly GCF_000390325.3 of Nicotiana tomentosiformis. Taxonomy (NCBI): domain Eukaryota; kingdom Viridiplantae; phylum Streptophyta; class Magnoliopsida; order Solanales; family Solanaceae; genus Nicotiana; species Nicotiana tomentosiformis. The sequence continues at coordinate 45,401,778 of NC_090822.1, forward strand.
TGCGAATCCCAGGTCGCAAATGCGACACCTGTAGCTGGTTTATAGCTGAGCACTCCGGGACTTAGTTTCATTTTATTTATTATGAACCCTAAACTCGATAGGAGGCGATTTTGTGAAGATGTCTTCATATCAAACGATTGGGTAAGTGATTTTAATCAATTTTCAATTATATTTCATGATTATATACAAGATTTAACATCTAATTCATGAGAATCTAAGAGAAATTTTAGGGATTTTTGTCTATGTTTTGAAAAATAAAAATTTGAGATTTGAGAGTCGAATTGGACTCGGATTTAAAAACCAAACACATATATGAACTCGTGGGGTATGGGTAGTCAAGACCTACTCTTCGACTTGGGTTTTGAGCGGGCGGCCCCGAGGTTGAATTTGTTGACTTTTGGGGAATTATATAAAGATCATAACTTTATTAATTGGAATTGCTTTCTCTTGCATTGTTTGATATTATTAAGTCATTTTTGGCTAGATTTGAGCCGAGCGGAGGTGAATTTTACAGGGAAAAAGCTATTTTAAGTATTAATTTGGCCTAATTATGGTAAGTATCTTGCCAAACTTTGTGTGGGGGAAACTACCCCTTAGGGTTTGTATTGATGGTACTATTTGAATTGTGTGGAAGATGTTTACATGAGGGGACGAGTGTGTACACGGGCTTATATGTGCTATTTGACCGGTTTAGACTATTAGGCTTCTTTCATGCATCTAATTGAAGTTGTCATTACATGTTGTATCTTCCATTGATAAGCTTGCTCTTACGTTCTTTGCTTGAAGATGTTAGTACATGCTCTATCTTTTATTGTCAAGTTTACTCTTATATGCTTAGATTGTTAATTGCAATTACTTGTTGAATTCATGCCTCATCCGTTACATGTCTTAAATGTTAATTGATTCTTAGTAACTGTTCCTTTATTTATAAATTGTCATTACTTGCTATTTGATTTTGTGAGTTATCATGTAACCATTTTTTCCGCTTGTTACTTTCTTTGTTTAGCATCGTTATTTCGTTTAATTTTTGTGATACGTCGTGGTTGGTTGTAGTTTGTTTGTTTAATTCATATTATTTAGGGATCGGGTTGCACGCTACAACGGTATTGGAATGATATGAAAAGATATGATATGGAGCGATAAGGACATATGATATGATATAGGTGGGATCGGGTTGCACGCTGCAATAGATTGATATATTATAATTGTTTGTGACAGTAAAGTTATTCTCAATTGTGATTCTCATGGTACATTCTATGTTGGAATGGTTTATCGGTTGAACGGTTATTTTTGTTTCTTAAATCATATCACTTGCATTTTGATCGTACTTGGTTGACTGTCAGTATTCTAGTAATGAAACGATAGTGACTTCTTGTGTGAGTCATGCATTCTATGTGATTTATTGTGTTGCTTCAACATGCTAATATGTGCCTCCGTTATTTCTTGGTAAATAAATTTTCAAGGTGAATTTACGTGCATGGGGTCATTATCTCATATTCGGTTGAGTTGTTAGTATCCTAGCGGTTCAAAATAAAAGATTTATTAAGGTGCTTCATTTAGGTGACTTTCAAAATAAAACACGTTATCCCACTCGATGCTTTACTATTTTAAATGGTTATCACATTTTTTATTTAATTGGGTTTTCAAATTATATTCTCCACCCTATATGATGTTCACTTTACTTAAAAATTATTATTACGTTTTACTTTTAACAAATTTGATATTTAATTAATCAATTTAACTGATCTTTTATTTTGTTTAAACACGATATATTTACTTATTTTACTTTTTTCTAAACTAAACCCATCTGATACTCTATTTTGGATAAATTGTACTTATTTTACTTTAATTAATTTCTACAATAAACTCATTATCTCATTTGACGCCTTACTTTATTCCAGATTATTATTATGGTTTATTGTGTTTAAATATATCTCTCGATCACTTTAATTGCTATTTGACATGGATACAATGTACGTGGTAGTATGTGGGCCTTGCCGTGCGAAGGTGATTGTTATGGTGGGCACGAGGTGCCAGACATGAGGATTTGGAAATTGACTCATGATTTGTGGTTACGAGGTATGGAGCCTCAGGGTAATTATTGTTGCAAGTCCATGCGTTGGGAACGATTTAATTAATTGAGATGTCATTTGTTTCCCTTATTTGAGTCCATTCATATCTCTTATGTGTTCTGATTATGTTACTGCTTTATTCCCGTCTACTTCTTGTTGTTATTTGTGCTTCTATTATTTTTATTGTTGGTTCTAAATCAATAATCTTTCCACTGTTAGTATTACATTGATGTTATTTTTATTGTTAGCTTTATGTTATATCTTGCACATGTTTCTATGTCTAGTAGGTGTCTTGACTTGGCCTCGTCACTACTCTACCGAGTTTAGGCTTGATACTTACTGAGTACCGATGTGGTGTACTCATGATACACTTTTGCATATTTTTGTGTAGATCTAGGTACTTCTAATCAAGTTAGTTTTGAGACTTATGTCTGCGCGGCTGGAGACTTCAAGGTATACCTGCTTGACATTCGTAGGCCCCAGAGTCACCTTCTGTTATCTTTCATTTCCACTATTTACTATTCTTCCGTGGCAGTGATGTACTTGATATTTCTAGTTACTCTTAGAAAAGCTTATGACTTGTACTATCCGTTTTGAGATTATAAGACTGATGTTGGTTCAACTGTGTTATTTCATCTATTAATTATTGTTTTATAGTTAAATTGGATAATGTCACGACCCAAACCGATGGGCCACGACGGGCACCCGATACCTTACTCAACCGAGTACCAACATAACGTATCTTTCGTATCATTCCATCATAGGTAAATGAACTGGAGTAAAGCATGAGGGAATAAACTTATACATATGACATACTGGCCTATAAGACCAAAACCATCACTCGTACACTAAACATAGGCCGACAAGGCCATACAATCTTTCATACACATAACATCTGTCTACAAGCCTCTAAGAATACATAATTGTCATAAAGGTCGGGATAGAGCCCCGCCATACCAAATAATACACATCTAAATCATAATGACCAAACAAGCAACTCCGGAGCAAATGGAGTGCACCAACACCTTCCGCTGAGCTGATCGCCTACTTGGAGGACTCTTGACCTATCTATCGAGACCTGCGGGCATGAAATGCAGTGTCCCCAGGCAAAAGGGATGTCAGTACAAATAATGTACCGAGTACGTAAGGAATGAAAATCAGTAAATAATAGACCCGAGAGAAACATTGGAGTAAAAGACTCGACATGTACGCTTGCATAGCTCTGTGAATCATTTCATTTTTATAATGTCATGCATATGCGTATAAATGTCATACCATGCATAGGTATATGCATTCATAATGTAACTAACTATGGATCATTGATCGAATAATTCCTTTTGTTCCCCCCATCTTTCTTTAAACATAAGCTATTACTTTTCCTGGTCTTTTTGCCTCCTTGTTGCGTGCATAAGTAGCTTATCTTAGTTCCCACGCATATCGGAATTTTTGTGCAACTCATATGATTTCGAATATTACTTTTGATTTTACTTTCCGTTCATTAGCCACGATAGGTGCCACTTTCTTATGGAGTGCATACAATGTTGTTGTGAGACTGTTGTTACACGACCATTTCCTCTTTAGGTCACTGTCCTTAGGTTGAAGCCTTCTTCCTTATTTTCTCAGCTAGTCTTTCGTTGTAGTACTTAGGGAGGACCCTATGACTCTTGTGAAGTTGCGAGCTTATTACATCGTATACTCGACGGAATTTTTGATGTCCTTCCTCGCCTATAATTATCTGTAGTTACTTATCTCTACACCCTTGTACTTGTAGGGTTTGCTTCTGAACTGATATTTTGATTGTGTTTCCAGTGGCACTCTCTTTTATTTCCGTAACATTCATACGGTACCTTTAACTACCCCAACTCCTATCTGAATATTTCTCAAGCATTACAATGTTATAACTGCGAGCCTGAATTCACCATGTTGGGGTTCACTATGTTTATCTTGCATGATCTGCTTATTTGTCTGTATCAGTCTAGCCATAACGAGGCTCTTCCTGAATCAACTACTAACCACTCGTTGGTCCACTCTCATATCAATATTCCGTATAATCTTTCTTGGGTTATTTCCTTTGTATTAACTTACCTCTTGCACTTGCTCCTTATTTACCAATAACATCCCAGGCAGGAACTCTTACTTCCTTTCCTTAACGTCGTGTTCGCAGAATGTTTTGGAATCATAGCACATTTGTAGGATTTGAACGAGTATCATCTCATCCCTTTCTTATTTTTATCGCATTCGTTCTTTACCACTCCATAGTTATTAGAACTACTTAATTTTGACTTAATGCCATATTACTCCATATCCCCCCCCCTAGAGGAGTACTAAGATTTAGTGCTACGACGATCTACCCATAGATGTCTTACCTCTTCATCTCTGGCGTCTTTTCACATCATCGATGACCCTTACTCGCCTTGCGGTAATCCTTCTGTACCAAGGATAATGAAATTCCTTACTCATGAGGGTGACACTTAGTGTAAATGGCACACATATTCCCTTAAGCTTAACTTTGCTCACATTGCTTGCTTTAGGGAAGCGTCTTCCTGAATGACCCTTAAAGGGTATTCCCTGTCGTCCATTTTATTATCGCCGGAATGTAATCTCTGAAATTCTCATGATGCCGACTATTATCAAATCACTTAATCCCTAATTCATATTTAGTTTACCTTGTTCACCAGGACATACTTATTTGTATTACTCTGGGGTCTAGCTTTTCCTTCTGGTAATCACGCTAGAGTCACGAACTTATTTCTCGAAATAAGGATATGACTTTATGGCCTATACTCTTTTGTTGTCTCAAGACCTGTCACCTTTCGTCTTTTCCTTCACTTGACTATAGACTCTGTAATACTGTCAACTTTTTGATCTACCGTTGTCATCCATGTGTTATAGCTTACTCATAATGCTTCATTAACTCTCTTCGTATTTCCCGCTAACATTTATATTTATCACTTTATTCTAAAAACTCGAACAGTACTTTCTTTTGCTTTTAGCTCCTCTTGCTCCATCTACTGGCTCTTCGGTTGCCTAACATTCTTTCTCTACTAGGGACGGGAGCCACACTATGGTAATATTTATCCCTTCAAGGCTTCCAGTGCCTATCTTTGTAGTACTCATATCTAGTTGTACTATTTTAGAGTACATCATCTGGGTGTCTCACAAGGAGATCTATTAGCACATTTGCACTATCCTTCGAAAATGTCAACTAATGCAAACAATCCATTCACCATTTTGGGTTACTCTAACCCCAGCCGGATCCTGATATCCTGTCCTTCTCTTAAACCATATCTGTTAGTTCCCATAGGGCATAACTGAGATAGATGTGGCCAAATCTACATACCTCTGTTACTATTGGAGGTAACTCACAATGCTTACGTTTTTCTGCCGGAGTTGAAAATACCAATAATCTTCATTAACAGGGTACCTCGTACCCTTCTAATCTTGCTCCTTTTACTTGTTTAAACTTGTATCTATCTTCTGAATCTCTCATTGCCTTTCACCATAGGATGGATAGATATTCTTGCCTTAAGGCTCCTTATCAAGAAGCTTACACGTCTTAGTACCCACATGTTCTGCTGAACACCTTATTTACTCATCATAAGCATCATACAAAATCGAGTTCCTCTTACTCAACTCTTCCACAGCTATATCTTTTATCAAGCATTTTTCTGGATGTAGGCATCGCCGTATTATGAATAAGATAGAGTTTAGGAAATTCAGTTCTTACAACTAAGCTCTAACACACGATCTAGAGTAAGAAGAAAGAATGATATTCCTAAATGCCTTGTAGCCTACTGCTTATAAGTGTGGTGCACAATACACCCATAAACAAGACTCTACTAGACACGGCTTGTAGACTCCCTAGGACAGAACTGCTCTGATATCACTTATGTCACGACCCAAACCGATGGGCCACGACGGGCACCCGGTACCTTACTCAACCGAGTACCAACATAACGTATCTTTCATATCATTCCATCATAGGTAAATGAACCGGAGTAAAGCATGAGGTAATAAACTTATACATATGATATACTGGCCTATAAGACCAAAACGGTTACTCGTACACTAAACATAAGCCGACAAGGCCATACAATCTTTTATATACATGACATCTATCTACAAGCCTCTAAGAATACATAATTGTCATAAAGGTCGGGATAAAGCCCCGCCATACCAAATAATACACATCTAAACTATACTGACCAAACAAGCAACTCCGGAGCAAATGGAGTGTACCAACATCTTCTGCTGAGCTGATCGCCTGCTTGAAGGACTCTCGACCTGTCTATCGAGACCTGCGAGCATGAAACTCAGCGTCCCCAGGCAAAAGGGACGTCAGTACAAATAATGTACCGAGTACGTAAGGAATGAAAATCAGTAAATAATAGACTTGAGAGAAACATGGAGTAAAAGACTCGACATGTACGTTTGCATAGCTCTGTGAATCATTTCATTTTTATAATGTCATGCATATGCGTATAAATGTCATACCATGCATAGCTATATGCGTTCATAATATCATCAAGCCTCTGAGGGCATCCCATCATATCATTTCGGCCACTGTGGGCAAATCATCAACGTATACCAGCTGATCAGGTAGTGGTGCGTATATAACGCCGTAACCTTTTTTCATATCCCATATATATATATATATATATATATATATATATATATATATATATATATATATATATATATATATATATATAACGCCATCTGGTCATGGGTCAATGTACATGTATAAATGCATGAAATCCATAAGAAATACGTTAATAAGATTTCACAAAATGTCATAAAAATAATATGCCTATCGGATAAACTTTATCAAATACGTATTTTTCTGAGACCCATGAACAGAAGATATAATAATAATTCACATGGAGAATCAAGAATATAGACACCCCTAGTATTTCTATGAATAGAGTCATTTATGGAAGTTGTGCATTTGCTCATTTCGTTCGTGTCGTATAGATCATGCCAAAAGAAAGAAGGGATAGCCTTAACATACCTGGAGTAGAGAAAAATCCGTATGATATTCTTGGAAAAGATTGAACCGTGCTCTCTTAGAATCACAAAATCCCATTACGATTACACAATATAATTTCGTATAAGTTCCTTTACTAATCAAGAACTCCCGTTGTTGTTGTAATATCTATGAAATTCTAAATCTCCTCCAAATTGAATTTTTGATATTCAAAGACAAATTGTAGGGTGACTAACACAAAGTCCACTTCTTATGTGTTTGTATTAAATGATTAGGATATTGTCCAAGTGTCTTCTTAATTCAATGGTCTAAAGGCTTAGTCACTTAGTTTGAAGGGGGGGCTGCCACCTAATGAAATTAAATCCTTATTCAATATCCCCTTAATTAATTAGGTAATATCTCATTACCCAATAATTAACCAATTACCCACATAATTCTCTAATTAATTAGGTAATATCCCATTACCTAATAATTAAGAATTATCTCAACTTACTTAAAATACTACTCACTTTTAATATACCTTGTACACCTTTCTATCACGGTCATGTGGTACCTTGTATGGCACTAGTCCATAAATACCGGTATTATAGCTTGGACCGTATTTTATCCCAAATTGTTGAATTTTGACGGAACTTATTTTCTTCGATTTGCTTACCCTCTCACCTTCACGGATTCACTTATCCCTTATTTGAAATAGCATAATACTTATAATCCCAAAATAATCTCATTCCCGAACATACGTCGATTAACTTACGACGAAACTTTAACGAACGAAAATGCGGGATGTAACATCTCATTTCCGAGCATTCATCAATTTACTTATGGTGTACTTTCACGTATGAAAACAAGGAGTGTAACAGATAAATTTTGTTAATTCTCAGCATGTGTTAGGCTTACCTAGTTCCAGTGACTAGGTGCCATCACGACTATCTAAGGTGGGGTTTTGGGGTCATGACATGCATTCCATGTTACGATCAGCAACACATGCAGTCCCCGTCTTTTTCATTTATTATATCTTGTCTATTTTATATTTCAGACATATGTTATATTAGTATTGTACTTCTTAGTAGATGGTCATGCACTTGTGATACCGAATTTTGGGGATTTAGATTTTGCTCTTGGTTGTATTCTGTTATGATTTCGGGCTTTTATTTTGGCCACATTCGAACATTTAAAATAATAACATCTATACTTTTTATAAAAGCTAAATATATTCCCTCTTTATTTCTTTAATTGTCTTGAAATGCATTTTTGATTAACTATTGACGTGTTGATTTAATTGTGGGCTTGCCTAATGGTAGCATTGGGTGCCATCACAACCTATGATGGGTTTTGGGTCGTGACAGTTTTGTTGTTAATGCATATGATACTTGTGTTTATTCCAAGATGATAGGTTCAGATTGTGTGATTATTTGTCTATGTATGAATGACATGTTAATTTTTGGCCCTAATGTGAATGTTGTTAATGAGACTAAGAATCTTTTGTCTTCTAAATTTGAAATGAAAGATCTTGGAGAAGAAGATGTAATTTTAGGAATGAAAATCAAAAAAACTTCTAATGGTTTTTCATTGTCTCAGACTCATTATATTGAGAAAATATTGAAAAGATTTAATTATTTTGATGTAGCTGCTATGAGAACTCCTTATGATCCTAGCATACACTTGAGATAGAATAAAGAATTCAGTTTTTCTCAAACCGAATGTGCTAAGATAATTGGTAGCGTAATGTTTCTCGTGAATTATGCATGACCTAATATTGCTTATGCTATTAGTAGATTGAGTAGATATACTCACACCCCCAATAGTGAACACTAGAATGCTCTTCATCATAGTCTAAGATATTTGAGAGGTACTATAGATTGGTGTTTGCATTTTAATAAAATTCTTGTTGTTTTAGAAGGATTTGTGATGCAAACTGGGTTACTGACAATGATGAAGTTAGTTGCACTAGTGACTATGCGTTTACTTTGGGTGCATGTGCTATTTCGTGGAAGTCTTCAAAACAGACTTGTATAGCACGATCTACTATGAAGTCTGAATTCATTGCTCTTGAGTTGGCGGGGCAAGAAGCTGAGTGGCTGAGAAACTCATTGGCAGATGTGCCTTTGTGGGGAAGACAAGCTTCACCAGTTTCTCTACATTGTGGCTCACAGGCGGGCAATTAGAATTGCCAAAAATAGTGTGTACAATGAGAAAGAAGACATATCCACATTAGACATGGTGCAGTAAAATAATTATTGAAATATGGTTTTATTTCCTTGGAATATATAAGATCCGAAAGAAATTTGGTGAATCTTTTAACCAATAGTTTAGCAAAGAGAGTTATCCTTGAAATGCCGAGGGGGATGGGGCTAAAGCCCATGGATTGAGGAAGTATACTGGATACCCGTTTATGGTCAAACGAAGCCATATGAGACCTCAATATGCACTATATTTCCTATCTGTTTGGCCTGTGGTAGTGCTTTATATGGTTGAGATTATTTTTGCTCTTAATGATTCCTTAGCCTTAAGGTGGTCTATGTATAGATAGACTTTATGGAATTACCTATATTAGTGTGAAGGTGCGGTTGCCTTTTATGAAATACTTGGATGTCTTTCTAGAGAATATATGAGACCCAAGGTGTGTGCATGACCATAAAAATACTTTGTTAGTATTACCGAGTTTGCATAAAATTAAGGATATAGTATGTGTTATGGGAGTCTCAACTCATGTCCATTCAGTTCAAGAGTACTTCACTTTGTAAGTGTTAGTTGTTGCCTTATTTCATTGCGTGACAATTCAAATTGAAAAATATTGACATTTAAGTACAAGTTCCTTCTTTTGCCCAGAATTGTTCTTATTCTATTCTTTATCTTTGCATTAGTCGGGGGATTATTGGTATTATTAATAAATAATAATGCATAGTCAAATATTCCTTTGTGGTTCCTTTTCTTTCTCACTTCTTTGTCTTTTATGAAAGACAAAGTGTCTCTCATTAGTTGTGAAAAGTTTCTTTCTTCTCTTTATATTGAATTGCTTTTTATTGGACTTGTAAAGAGCTAATAAAAGGGAGTGGCTTCGTGCACATGATAAATTGGTCCTAAAGGTATAACGGATCGATTTTTCCCCCTACGTGCAAAATATAAGTGAGGCATAATCCAAATCTGGTTTTGCTAAAACAAATCACTGATGCCTACGGATGACTCCGAGGCCCGCGGATGCCAAGCAGGTATACCTTGAAGTCACCAAGATGTATAGCCAATCACTAATGCCTAACCTAAAGTGAGGTACCTGGATCTGCACCAAACGATGTGCAAAGGTATAGTATGAGTGCACCACAATGGGACCCAGTAAGTATCAAGCCTAACCTTGGTAGAGTAGTAACGAGGCCAGGTCATGACACCTACTAGGATAAGAAAAAAGAAGCTGAACAAGTATAGTACAATCTAATAATAAAAACGAGGAAATGAGGCTATAAAGTAATACAACAAGATAAGCTACAACTAAATTTAAAGTAATAAAGGCAACAAGGAAGGAACACATAGTAAGAACATCAAGAAAATAATGTATACAAATACAAGTGAGGTAAATGAGAGATAACAACAAGAAACAACCGAGATACCACCTCGTTATCTCATTTCAAAATCACAATCTTTCCTTATATCACCGCTGGAGCCTTACATTTAGTTTTGAAAATCATTTTTTCCAAAATAGCTACCCGCATTTTAGCCCACCTTATCACACCACGTGACTTCAAGTAGTTCCCCAACTAGGAACACGCTTATCAAGTCCACCTTATCCCACAGCATGCGTATAAACCCCTAGCATTCTACCACCGCATGCGTATCAATATCACAACATATCACAACTCATACCTCAAGTTCCCAATGCCACAACTTGCCAAAAGAATCAAGAATATCAATATTTCCACAACAAATATCCCATGGCTCAACCAAATGTGTACAAGAATCTCAACAGTGGCAAACTGAAAGTGAATAACTCAACAAGATATTTCAACAATTAACAACCTTGCCTCAATGTGATCACGACTTTTACAACTTCGATACCAATAATTCAACAAGAAGATGTTCCATGAAATCACCAATTTCAAGTAAATAATTCAACAATTAAAGAAGTAACAAGACAATAAGGAAGACAATAATTTCAACTAAAGCATATAAGAGTAAATAACAAGTAAAAGGTGGAGCAAGTGTTAACAGTGTTAAATAAAGCATGTGAGGGTATATTAGTACATATAAGGATAGACTAACAATGAAAGATATAACATGCTATGACAATTCAAATTAAGGCTTGAAAAGAGTCCAAATAGCCTAAACCAGTCGAATACCACATATAGACCGCATACCCAATCGTCACCTTATGTACACGGCTTTCACATATCACAAATAGCACAATCAACCCAAATCCTAAGGGGTAGTCCCCCCACACAAAGTTATGCTAGATACTTACCTCAAAGAAGCTAACTCAATCCACTAGTAAGCCTTTTCTGTAAATATCCAACTCCGGTCGGCTCGAATCTAGCCAAAATAACTAATACCATAAATACAAACCATAGGAAACTATTCCGGATAATAAAGTTGCAATCTTTAAAGAAAATCAAAAAGTCAACTCAAAAAGTCAACCCCAGACCCGCGTCTCGGAACCCGACCAAATTTACAAAATCTGAACACACATTCGATAACGAGTTCAATTAAACTAAAATTATTTAATTCCGACCTCAAATCGACCTTCAATTCCTCAAATTATAGCTTAGGAAGTTTTCACAAAATTCCCCAATTTTTCCAACTAAAAACACTAATTAAATGATAAAAACAATGATGGATTCATGGATAATAATCAAATCCTAGTCAAAAGCACTTATCCCGATCAACTCTTTGAAATTTCCTTCCAAAATCGCCCAAAACTGAGCTCTCTCATTCAAAAGATGAAAAATAAAACAAAACCCTCAATCTACTCCTTTTCTGCCCAGTTATTCCGCTTCTGCGGACCAACAGCCGCTTCTGCGGCTCCGCATCTGCGAAAAATCCATCGCAGGTGCGGCTTTTCATTAAGCCCAGGTAAATCATCTCATGCGGTCAGAAACCACTTTTGCGGGCCAGTGATTGCTTCTGCGGACGCTCGACGCACCTGCGATCCTTATGCGGCTGACCAAGATCTGCTTCTGCGGAAAGAAAATTGCTTATGCGGGCGTGCACCCACGCCCAAGTGTCCGCACCTGCGATACCAGCTCAACCCAGATCCTCCTCGCTTCTGCGGCTCTGAGACCGCTTCTACCGTGCCGCACTTGTGGCCCAGAGTGCGTAGGTGCGATTGCACCAGACTCAATAGTTCTTCAGCAATCAACCAAGTCCAAATGAACCCGATTTCAATCTGAATCACACCCGGGCCCCCGGGACCCCGTCCGAACATACCATCAAGTCCCGAATCACATAACGGACCTACTTGAGGCCTAAAATCACATCAAACAACATCAAATCTACGAATCACAACCCATTTCAAGCCTATGTAATCAATAAACATTCAAATTCTAAAACCAATGCCGAAACATATCAAACCAACCCCGATTGACCTCAAATTTTGCATACAAATCATAAATGACACAACGGGCTTATTCAAACTTTCAGAACCAAAATTCGGACCCGATATTAATAAAGTCAATTCTCTGTCAAACTTCTCAACCTTCCAAACCTTCAATATTTTAACTTTCGCCAATTCAAGCCAAAATGATGTTCGGACCTCCAAATCAACATCCGGACACACTCCTAAGTCTAAAATCACCATGCGGAACTATCAGAACCATCAAAACTCGATTCCGGATTTGTCTATATAAAAGTCAAACTCCGGTCAACTCTTTCAACTTAAGCTTCCAAGTTTGGGACTAAGTATCCCAATTCACTCTAAAACTTCTGCGGAACCAATCCAACCGCCCCGACAAGTCACATAACCACAAATAAACACATAGGAGGCAACAAATAGGGAAACGGGGCTAAAATACTCAAAACGACCGGTCGGGTCGTTACATTCTCCCCAAAAGCATAAGCAGAGTCTGTATAGTTTGTCTCTTGGCAAAAATGCCATTGACAAAACATTATATTTACCAAATTAACCCTACTCAATGTTACCTAATATTTAGCTATTAAAAATGCAATTCTCCTAATGTATTAATACTTCTTTTTATTTTAGGATGGATTTCTACTATATGACTTTTGGGATGAATACTTTTATATTTGTTGAATGATATTTTCATATATTTAAACAATTGAAACTTGAAAGAATAGAGTAATTTTAATATTTGAAATTATTTATTTACTTCAATAATAGTAACTTTTAGATAAATCTATTCATATCATGCTCTTGTTTGTAATTTGACACTAAAAACTACTTTTTGAAAAGCTTAGCAAAAGTGCTTTTTGAATTGATTAACCAAACGCAAACTGTTTTTCTTCAATAGTACTTTTTTAAAAAATACTTTTCAAAATAAACTGATTTTAAAAGCTTGATCAAACAAGCAATTAGATTTAAAATAGTGCTTCATAGCTCATCAATGGTGGAATAGGACTTTTCGTTGATAAGAATGATGAAATAATCTATATTAAGACATTTTCTTTTACCGTTTATTGTGAGAACTTCCATGCCGTTTTAATATGTGTATCCCTTGCATAAATCACATCAAACTAATAGCCTATTTGGCAAAACTTTTCCTTCCAAAAAGTACTTATCTCTCAAAGTTGAGATATTTGGCCAAGGTTTTAGGAGGAAAAAATATTTTTGAATACAAACTGCCTTCTCCAAAACTACTTTTCAAAAAGTACTTTTAAGAAAAATATTTTTCAGAATAAGCTGATTTTAGTAGTTTAGCCAAAAAGAATATAACTTAGGCCACAAAAACATGGGGACATATATATCTATTACATATTCTCAACTAGATAAGTTTAAATGGTAAAATGGTTTCGGTTAAAGCAATTAACTTTATATTTTGGGACAGTAACAACAGATTTAATTAACTTTTTCAAATATAAACAATATAAAAATGAATAATAATTGGACAAAATAATAGAAAGATAAAAGAAAAGAGAAATCTTATTGATGTTAGTAGCACTTCTTCCGTGTAAGCAGAATATTGAGTTGCCATAAATAAAATAATGAGATTTAATAATGTGATTGAGAGAATAAGTGAATAATATTCAGACAGGGATACAAAGTAAGGAATAGGGGTTTAAATTGTATTTATGTCCGTAACTGATTGCCTTACGCATCTCCTACTCGTTACTGTCATTTATTGTATTTAGTCTATGTTATATAACTGATGCATAATCGATGGCATAATACTGACGAATCCCAAGTAATCAGAGATTAATTAATTCTCTCTATCTTTGTAATTACGTATAATTCCCTGGAATTGATCCGGTGCTATTTTCTCGCGATCATTCCCGGGGCTAATACTCACAGTACTACTATGCTTAGCTTCGAGCATACTTTACACCTCATCCTTCAGTTACTTTATAAATTTGCTGACACGTGTCACCTATTAATTGACCTACGTGGCAAGTTTATTTTTCACTAATACAGATTGTCCCCTCACTTTTCGGATAATCTCGACTAAATATTCGAAATTGGTAACTTATTTATGGCAGAAATGTCTGCTGCCTCTTTCCGAGATTATAATGACGTGATGAAGAAGTGAAGAGACATTTGTTTCCTTCATTTACTTCTTGGAACACATGGCTCAATATGATTGACTTTGAGATTTGCAGCGGTTTTCTTGGCACCGACGACTTTGTGACTTCGAAGTGACAATCCCATGATGACGCAACTCTTTTCTATAAATCCAAAATCACAAACCCTCAAAACCTTCTTCTACTCTCTTTTGCCTTTTCCTTCTTCTTAAAAATCCTTTCTACCTTATCGTTCTTTTCTTTCAACCACCTTCTTCATCTTTGTATTGGCTTCCAAACCTTCTACTTCTTATAACCCTGCTACATCTCATCGTCATGCTGACATAGTCGACGAACTTCCTACGTAGTGGCTCCAGTTAGATCTAGAAGAAGAGGAAGACTCCGTAGCCTCCGCTTCATGACGAGTAGAGACGACACTAGTTCTATTGGAAGACGACACTAGTTCATGCTGACATAGTCGTTTACTTTTGCTGCTGATTTGTCACGACCTCAAGTCGTGATGGCACCTAAGGTGTCATGACCCAAAGCCTCACCAAGTCGTGATGGCACCTAAACCAACATCTAGGTAAGCCAAATATTATAAGTTACTACTATAATGAGAAATCATCAATATATTAATAAATCTGCAACAAACTTCAACACAACTATCCCAAAGACAGGTAGTACAAGTCATGAGCCATTATGATTTGGATTTATAAAGCTAGTGTAAGGAATAAATACAACATATGTTTGAAAGTTACATAAACATAAATGATATCCTAAGCTACCATGAACAAAAGGTAGCACGAATGCGGCACGCTGGTACATTTCCAATGTAAGGCTTCATCTTCCATAACTACTCAGCTCTAGAATCTGCACGTAAGGTGCAGAAGTGTAGTGTGAGTACTACCGATCCCATGTACTCAGTAAGTATCTTAACTAACCTCAAAGAAGTAGTGACGAGGTTTTTGATTCAAAAGATACTCACTTTGTAGAACCTGTGCAGCTCAATTATATGTATAACACAGCGAAACTATTCCAGAAAGACAGTTATGGAATAAAGAATACCAACAGTAAAGATGCCCATGTCACGACCCAAAATCATATGTGTCGGGATGGCGCCTATCGCGATACTAGGCAAGCTGACAACTCACAAATACAGGCATCTTTAATTCAAAACATACTAAAATAGGTTTATGTAAATAAAAATCTCATAATAACTGGATGAAAACACCGCAACCCAATACAGAATTACCCAAAATCCAGGTGTCACTGAGTAAATAAGCATCTATACAATAACACGGTCTGACAACTGAAACACTGTCTAGGAAGGTAGAACAGTATAAATAAAACTAAGAGATAAAGGAGGAGAGTCAAGGTCTGCGGATACCAAGGCATCTACCTCGATAGTCTTCGAACTAAATAAGCTCCAACACTAGCAACCTCCGTGCCCAGAAGTACCTGGATCTGAACACGAAGTGCAGAGTGTAGTATGAGTACAACCAACTCAATAAGTAATAAGACTAACCTTTGGGCTGAAAGCAGTGACGAGCTCAACCAATACAGTCCAAATACAGAGTTTAACAATACGGAAATGACAGGAAATATGACAATAATATCTCGGAGAAACTCATAATTTGTTGGTGCACAATGTAGGAATGTAGACATGCTTCAAGGTTTAAAGGTTAAGCTCAGTAAAGATAAAATATGCCAAGTATGACTGATATGAGGGCTATTATATCTCTATATCTACATGCCAGTGTGCATATCACATGTGATGTAACACAATGAAAACCTCACGTACTCACACTCTCAGAGTACTCAATTTGACTGTCTCAATCCTTGCTCAATACACTCAGTCACTCAGCACTATACGGTACCTGTGCTCACTGCTGGTATGTCAGACTCAAGAAGAGCGGATCTTTCCCAAGCGCTAATAATAAGCCAATCTGGCCTGCTACGATGTGCAACGCGATCCCATAATGATAAAGCCTAAAAGGTCTGTTGCGGCGTGCAGCCCGATCCACATGTAAGCCATAAGGACTGCTGCGACATGCAACCCGATCCACAAATCTCACTCACAACACGGCTCTCAGGCCCCAACTCAATCATCAATCTCTCCAGTCTCTCGGGCTCACAAATCACATGCCAATTAGCTCAAACAATGATATATAACACAAAAATAAATAGCAACAGAGATTGGGATATGATATGCAAATGATGGATGTGACTGGGTACAAAATTGCCATCTAAGCAAATAATTCAACATCAGAAATGACCACAACGGGTCTCAACAGGATAAACATATAACCTAGAATGATTTCTAACATGAATCTGCAGCTCAATTACTCTAACACGTAGATATCACATGAATGGCTGCAAGGTTTGATGACTACACAGTACCACAGAATCGACCGGATCACAATTTCTACGGTGCACGCCCACACGCCCGTTACCTAGCATGTGTGTCACCTCAATACCAACCACATAACACGTAATTCAGGGATTCATAGCCTCAGAACCGAGTTTAGAAATGTTACTTACCTCAAGCCGTGCAAATCTCTACTCCAATAATTCCTTGCCTCGCGAATTAGCCTCTGAACGACTCGAATCTAGTGACAAACAACTCGATACAATCAACACAAGCTATAGGAATCAATTCCATATGATAAAGCTAAGTTCTTAAACAAAAGTCAAAACATCAACTCAAAAGTCAACCCCGAACCCACATCGCAGAATCCAACAAAAGTTACAAAATCCGAACACCCATTCAACCCCGAGTCCAACCATACCAAAATTACTCAAATCCGATCGCAACGCGACCTTGAAATCCTCAAATTAAACCTAGGAAGTTTCTTCAATTTTTCCCCAATTGTTCAACCCAAAATACTAATTAAATGATGAAAATAATGATATATTCATGTAATTTAACCAAATCCGAGTTAGAATCACTTACCCCAATCACTCCCTTGAAAATCTCACCAAGAATTGCCTCAATACGAGCTCCCAAAATCAAATTGTGAAATCTAACTCAGACCCTCGTTTTTGAAACTTATATTCTGCCCAGGTGACTCTTCTTTGCGATCACGAATCACAAAATCCAAGATGCCAAAATATTACTTTACGCGAATGCAGATAACCCCAGGCGAATGCGACTCACAAAATCCCGGACCTATGCGATCGCGACCCTCTTCACGCGATCGCGAAGAACAAAGCGCGTGACCCCAGGTTCTGCCTTTCCTCTTCGCGAATGCGACTTAACCCACGCGTTCGTGATTCACTGACTCTCCAACATACGTGATCGCAGACCCTAGCTCACGAACGTATAGAACAAAAATCCCGACTGCCACAACAATACTTCGCGTTCGTGATCCTCCTCTCGTGATCGCGTACAAGAAAACTAGCACCAGCAAAATCAGAAATCTTCCAAGGTTCAAAATGCGCCGAACATGATCTGAATCACACCTGAGGCCCCCAGACCTCAACCAAACATACCAACGAGTCCTAAAACATCATACGAACTCGCTCAAAGTGTCAAATCACATCAAACAACACTAAAATCATGCATCGTGCATCGATTCAAACCTAATGCACTTATGAACTTCTAACTTCTGCATTCGATGCCGAAACCTATCAAATCAAATCCGATTGACCTCAAATTTTGCACACGTCATAAATGACACAACAGACTTATTCCAACTTCCAGAACCAAAACCCGAGCTCAGTAACCACAAAGTCAACTCTCGGTCAAACTTCTCATCTCTCCAAACTTTTAATTTTCCAACTTTTACCATTTCAAGCCAAAATCACCTACGGACCTCCAAATCACTATTCGGACACACTCCTGAGTCCAAAATCACCCTATGGAGCTATCAGAACCGTCAAAACTTCATTCTGGAGCCATTTACACATAAGTCAACATCCGATCAACTCTTTCAACTTAGGCTTCCAACCTTGGGACTAAATATCCCATTTCATTCTGAAACATCCCTGGGACCAAATCAACTATCCCGGCAAGTCACATATAAACAATTAAGCATAGAATAAGCAGTAAATGGGGAAACGAGGCTACAACACTCAAAACGACCGGCTGGGTCCTTACATCCCAATATGATCCGATCTCGTATCAATTTCCAAATAACACGTTAAGAGAAACTTTCCAAAATCAAATATATCAATGCTTGATTACATATCCTTTTTATATCAGTCCGTTACGCTACCAACAACTCAATAAAACATGAGATATCAACTCACTCAACCTAGGTAATTCCATTTGACAACCAAATTGTCAAATAGCAACAGAGGCATAGATTAACATGTTAGATGCCACGTAAAGACATGTAAAATGCACGACAAATCATAAAGAATTCACTTGCATAATCATGGTAACACCCAGGTTATAACAACAAATCATCAAATAGAAACAAAAACATATGGCACCTCGTGCCCATATTTCAGTCACAATAACAATATACACACTGACATAATAACAATATCCACATGTATCGCTCCACCCTAAAACAATTACAATATCAAATAGTATCGCTTCATCCTGACACAATCAAATATGTAATCGTATCGCTCCGCCCTGACAAAATCACAATATCCAACCGTATCGCTCTGCCCTGATGTCATGACTCAAATCCCACCATAGGTCGTGATGGCGCCCAACGTCGCCGTTAGGCAAGCCAACGGTGAACCATCAACTTAATTGTTCATTTTTTATGCTTTGAAAATCATGGGTTTCAATAGGTAAATAAAATTTAAAGTAGAAACCATGGAGACATAATTACGTTCTTACTATACCAAAAGGTACAAATGAAACATAAAATGAAATGACGATAATGTTAGGTAAAACCGTAATCATCTACTAGAAATTCTCAAAATCTGGTGTCACAAATGTACGAGCAATATAATAGAATATATACAACCCACTATAGCTACTGTTTGAAAAAAAAAAAGAAATGATAAATATAACAAGAAGGAGGCTCCGAGTGTTGTAGATCAGAGCATAGAGAGCAGCTCACCACTAAGCCTCCGGATAGTGTGTATGCGCGCCCATATGACCGCTTGAAGTACCTGTCTGAGTACCCGCAGAAGTGTAGTATAATTACGTAAATCAATGCATACCAGTAAGTATCTAGTCTTACCTCGAAGAAGTAGCGACGAAGGGTTGACATCGACACTTACTAGTGGTCCAATAAATAAAGTACATGAATTATAGATAGACATGAAACACAACAGTAATAATGGAATAAGTAATTGTAATTAGCATGATCCTTCAACGTAATGACAGTATGCAATCCTCAAATATCATGTACTATCTCAACAAATAAGGAACATCAAGTAAATTCCATGTCTCAAATCAATAAAGAAATCTCATGTATATTCTACTCCTAGCGATATTACTCACGAATTATGCTGAGGTCGTACGGCTCGATCCCTAATAATGGTGTACACTTTCGAGGTCGTACGGCCCGATCCATGGATGCATCTCACATATCCTGTCGAGGTCGTACGGCCCGATCCATAATGATATTTCATAGCATTGCTTAGGCGTACAACCCGATCCACAGGAATAGAGGAACGTTCAGAACTACAGGTCATATAAATACAACTCAAGAATAGGAATATAAAGAAATCATGATTTGTACTAACAATCGAGTATCCCGTCAAAAACTCAAGGTATTGAGGCTTGGCCTAACATAAACTCTAATCAAATTTCAATTATAAATTTAAATATATACACTAACAAGTTATGTCCAAGTAATACAAATATTACATGGTAAAGTACTAAGTCTACCCGGACATAAACATGATTTTAGCAACGTACGGACTCTCGTCACCTCGTGCATACGTAGCACCCACAACAAGTAGCACACGACAATTAAAGCACCTATGGGGATAATTCCCTCTTACAAGATTAGGAAAGAGACTTACCTCGCTTCCAAGCCCTCTACTCGACTCTCAAACCTCACTAGTCATCTCAAAACAACGCTGAGCAACCCGAAACTAATCGAATGACGCATAAATCGATCAAATGTGTTCAACAGTTCATAATTTATCTATTAGAGTGATTTTCCAAACCCGCTCGAAACGTCCATGGGCCCACGGGTCCAGATTCCAAAATATTTCATGGATAATTGTTACCCATGACCTTACGAACTCAAATATATAATTTATACCCAATTCCATAATCAATTTCATGGTCAAATTGCATTTTTACCTAACTCTAGGTTTTCCAACAAAATCCAATAATTCTACTAATTTCTATTTTAAAATCTACCCATAATCCATGTATTTAACTCACATTATATAAAAATCACTCACCTTATAGTGCTTGATGAAAATTCCCCTCCAAGAAGCTCCAAAATAGGCCAAGAAAAGTGAGAAATGGGAAAAATGAGCCTAAGCCCCGATATTAAAATGTGTTCTGCCCAGGTGACCCTTCTTCGCGATCACGAAAGTCTCCTCGTGATCGCGAAGGCAAAACTTCCATCGCTCAAATATTACTCATCGCGAATGCGACCAGGGGCAAGTGATCACGATGGCTAACCAGGTCTACTCTACGCGAATACGGACAACCTTTCCCGAACGTGAAGGCTAACGGCATGGCATCCCCCAACTACTTCTTCGCGATCGCGTCTTCCCCTTCGCGAACGCGTAGCTTCACTGCCGTAAGCCTTCGTGAACGCGACCCCACCAATGTGACCGCGAAGCAAAAAAGTTCCTCCAGCCCAAATCCTTCATCACAAATGCGAGACTCCCTCCACGTTCTCGAAGAACAAAACTAGCACCAGAAAATCTGCCGACTTCAATTTTGTTCCCGGTGGTCCGAACCTCACCGAGCCACCTGGGACCCTGTTCAATTATACCAACATGTTCATAAACATAATCCGAACCTACCTGAAGTCTCGGAACACATAAAACAACATCTAAACCAAGAATCGCACCTCAAAACTAAATTAATAAACCTTTGAACTTCAAACTTCTTCCAACTAGCTCCGAGCACGACGAATCATACTTAGACAACTCAAAATGATGCCAAATTTTACGCACAAGTCACAAATCACTATACTAACCTATTCCAAGGCTCAATAAAACCTAACAGACATCGATAACAACAAATACTACTTCAAACCAAACTTAGAAATTGCTAAAACCTTCAAGACGTCAACGTTCAACAATAAGCGCCGAAATGTTCTCGGTCCACTCGAAACTCAATCCGAACATATGCCCAAATCCAAAACAATCATACAAACTTATTTGAATATTCAAATCCCGGTTCTGAGGTCGTTTACTCAAAGTGTTGATTCAAGTCAAACTTGGCCACCTTAGACCACTACTAGGGAACTAAGTATTCCGAATTCAACCAGAACCCTTCCAAAACCAAAACAACCATCCCCGTAAGTCATAAAATAGTAAAATGGCATACAGGTAGTCTTAAATAGGGGAATAGGGATCTAGAAAGAAAAATGACCGGTCGGGTCGTTACACTTGACAAAATTACAATATCCAACTGTATCACTTTATCCTGACACAATCACAATATCTAACGGTATCACTCCATCCTAACACAATCATAATATCCAATAATATCGCTTCACCCTGACACAATCACAATATCCAACCATTTTTCTCCGCCCTGATAAAATCACAATAATCATAATCGCATGACAAAAACCTCGTGCCATCACCCTAATCAATACGCCCAACATCTCCGTATGTGCCACAATCACAACAATGCAAGATAACAAATCATCATCAAGAGGCATATCCTCATAACTCATCAATAAAGTACACAAGGACATAATAACAACAAAAATGTGGATAGGGTTCAACATATAAAACATGACTATGGCCAAATCAAATATAACAACCAAGTTTAAATAGTCATACAAATGATCAAATATATGTCACAGAGTGCACATGTCCCAATCAAGGCACAACACAAGAACAAGTATGGATGTCTGTTCGTAACATACGTGTATCTACCTCCGAGGCAAGTTAGGACAAATCTCAAGATTAGTTCATCATGTTCAAACTAAGACACCAATAGCCTTAGCATTAGTTCTATCCTAGTTTATTATGCTTACGTAGTCAATTAATTGAATAACACATAAGATCAAGTAGAACACGTAACCAAACAAGGCATTGATTAATCTAAAATCTACCCCGAGCATGAATACCCATGGCATATATGTATACGCTCGTCACCTCATATATACATCACTCCAGCATGTAGCAAACAATACCAATTAATAGGAAATATTTCTTCAATCAAAGCTAGGCAAGATACTTACTCTTACGTCGTGACAAGTTGGTATCAAAGCACTAGGTCACTTAGGTATCACGAGTCATGAGCAAGTTTAGTAGAGTCTTGGGGATCAGTATAGATACATCCATACTTATCTTCGAGAGGCTACCGAACAGTTAGGAAACTTTACTTTCTTACATTCTTGCCATGCAAATTGGTTATTTTCGAGATGAATGCTACCTTTGACCAGGTGGTCGAGATTGCCAAGCACTTTGAGCAGGTTCGCAGGCTTGAGCACGAGGAGTAGGAGGGCAAGATGCCTCATGGTTTAGGTGGTTTTAGTGGTACCTCATCTAGAGGTCAGTCACATCACATCAGAGGTCGTCCTTATAGGCCCGCTCAGATGGCTCGCCAGGTTTCTCGTGGTTCTTCAGCTAGCCATGGTTCTTATAGCACTCGTATAGTTCAATAATCTTTCAGTGCACTTCCTTCTCAAAGCTCGTACTTTGCTTCATCAATTCAGGGTTCATCAGTACCGATCTCTTCCATAGGTTATTCTAGTTCTTGTGATCTGATTCAGGCCCCACCGTCGTTTCCGGCTCGATGTTGTTACGATTGTGGAGAGTTGGGGCATGTGAGGAAGTATTTTCCCTGTCCTTACAAAGGTCCAGTGCAGTATGGAGGCTAGTCTATGGCCCTTGCACCAGTTTCTACACCACCCATTCAGCCAGCTCAGGGTGGAGGTCGTGTGGGTCGAGGCCGCCCTAGAGGGGGAGGTGAGACAGATGGTGGTCAGTATCGATACTACTCAAACAATTTCTCATATAATTATTTTCGTGAATTTGATGTAGAAGAAGTTCGCTCACTGAATGTTAATAAAAGAAAGCCCTTTCATCCTAATCTCGTCTACTGAAAAGGAGGCCGGGCATAGCACGTTATGCTTTTCCTGCCAAGCCAGAGGCAGTTGCTTCAGATGCAGTGATCATAGGTATTGTTTCAGTATGCCACAGGGATGCTTCAGTATTATTTGATCCCGGTTCTACTTATTCATATGTGTCATCATACTTTGCTCATTATTTGGATATGCCCTATGATTCTGTAGTTACACATGTTCATGCCCCAGTGGTAGATTCTATTGTTGTGGATCATGTATATCAGTCGTGTATGGTGACTATTGAGGGATTTAAGATGTGGGTTGATGTTTTATTTCTTAGCGTGGTTGATTTTGACATGATTATATGCATTGTCGCCATATGACCCCATCCTTGATTGTCACGCTAAGACTGTGACATTGGCGATGCCAGGGGTGCCGAGGTTAGAGTGGAGGAGCTCCCCAGATTATATTCCTAGTAGAGTGATTTCATGTTTGAAGGCTTAACGGATGGTTGAGAAGGGATGTTTGGCATATTTGGCCTTCGTGAGGGATGTTAGTATTGATACTCCTACCATTGAGTCAGATCCAATAGTGAGAGACTTCCCAGATGTATTTCAACCAAACCTGTGGGGCATGTCACCGGATAGGGACATTGATTTTGGTATTGACTTCGTACCAAGCTCTCAGCCCATCTCTATTTCACCATATCGCATGACACATATTGAGTTGAAGGAATAGTTGCAGGATGTTCATATGAGGATGTGTACTGACTACCCGCAGCTGAACAAGGTTATTATTAAGAACAGGTACCCACTATTGTGCATTGATAACTTATTTGATCATCTTCATGGTCTAGAGTATTCTTGAAGATTGATTTGAGGTCTGGGTATCATCAGTTAAAGATTCGGGATTCAGATATTTCAAAAATAACCTTCAGGACCCGTTATGGTCACTACGAGTTTCTAGTGATGCCTTTTGGGCTGACCAATGCCCCGGCAGCCTTTATGCACCTGATGAACAGTGTGTTCCAGCCATATCTTGATTCTTTCATCATAGTATTCATTGATGATATATTGGTGTACTCACGCAACTAGGAGGATCATGAGCAGCATCTGAGGAGCATACTCCAGACTGAGGGAGAAGAAGCAATATGTTAAATTCTCCAAGTGTGAGTTTTGGCTTGATTCGGTGGCGTTCTTGGGCCACGTGGTGTCTAGTGAGGGGATCAAGGTGGATCCGAAGAAGATTGAGGCAGTTCAGAGCTAGCCTTGACTGTCTTCATCTATCGAGATTCGGAACCTCTTGGGTTTGGTAGGTTATTATCTTCGTTTTGTGGAGGGTTTCTCGTCCATTGATGCACCTTTGACTAGATTGATCCAGAAGGGTGGTCCTTTCATATGGTACGAGAAGTGTGAGGAGAGCTTTCAGAAGCTCAAGACTACATTAACTACAGCCCCAGTGTTGGTATTTCCTAAAGGTTCAGATCTTACATCGGGTATTACGATCTGTCGTGTATTGGGCTTGGCGCGGTGTTGATACAGGATGGTAGGGCGATTGCCTACGCGTCCCGACAGTTGAAGGTTCATGAGAATAATTATCTTATGCATGAATTAGAGTTGGCATCCATTGTTCACGCATTGAATATTTGGAGGCACTATCTCTACGGCATTCCATGTGAGGTCTATACCGACCATCGGAGTCTCCAGCACCTGTTCAAGCAGAATGACCTTAATTTACGGCAGCGGAGATGGTTAGAGTTTCTGAAAGACTATGATATCACCATATTATAACATCCGGGGAAGGCCAATATGGTAGCCGATGCATTGAGTAGAAGGATGAGAGTATGGCCGATTTGGCATATTTATCGGTAGCAGAGAGGCCACTAGCCATGGATGTTCAGAATTTGGCCAATCAGTTTGTACGATTGGATATTTCAGAGTCTAGCTGGGTTCTTACTTGTGTTGTGGCTCAGTCATCATTGTTAGAGCATATCAAGGCTCGCCAGTTTGATGATCCTCACTTGATGGTATTGAGAGACACGGTTCAGAAGGGTGGTGCTAAGGAGGTTGTGATTGGTGATGATGGTGTTATGCGACTTAAAAGACGAATATGTGTTCCAAATGTTGATGGGTTGAGAGATTTGATCCTTGAGGAGGCTCACAGCTCGCTCTATTCCATTCACCAAGGTGTCACAAAGATGTACCGTGACTTGAAACAATACTATTGGTGGCGGAGAATAAAGAAAGATATTATTGCTTATGTCTCTCGGTGTTTGAATTATCAACAGGTAAAGTATGAGCATCATAAACTGGGAGGGTTGACTCTGAGATTGGAGATACCGGAGTGGAAGTGGGAGCGCATCACTATGAATTTTGTGGTAGGCTTACCGCGGACCTTGAAGAAATTTGACACAGTTTGGGTTATTGTGGGCCAGTTGACTAAGTCCGCACACTTCATTCCTGTGATGACTACCTATTATTCATAGCGGTTGGCTCAGATATACATCCGGGAGAATATCCGATTGCATGGAGTGCCCATTTCCATCATTTCTGATCAAGGCACGCAGTTCACATTACAGTTTTGGAGAGCAGTGCAGTGAGAGTTGGACACACAGGTTGAGTTGAGTACAACATTCCATCCTCAGATGGACAGGCAGTCTGAGCGCACTATTCAGATCTTGGAGGATATGTTACGTGCCTGTGTTATGGATTTCGGAGGTTCATGGGATCAGTTTCTTCCGTTAGCAGAGTTCACCTACAACAACAACTTTCAGTCGAGTATCTAGATGGATACTTACGAGGCCTTATATGGTATAAGATGTCGTTTCCAGTTGGTTGGTTTGAGCCTAGGGAGGCTAGGTTGTTGGGCACTGATTTGGTCTGTGATGCTTTGGATAAGGTGAAGTTGATCTAGGAGTGGCTCCGCACAACACAGTCCAGACATAAGAGTTATACTGATAGGAAGGTTAGTGATGTTGCATATATGGTGGGTGAGAAGTTTTTTCTCAGAGTTTCACCCATGAAGGGTGTGATGACGTTCGGGAAGAAGGGCAAGTTAAGCCATTGGTATATTGGTCCCTTTGAGGTGCTTGAGAGAGTTGGGGAGGTGTCTTATAGACTTTCATTACCACTTAGTCTATCAGGTGTTCATCCAGTATTTCATGTTTCTATACTCTGGAATTATTATGGTGATCTATCACATATTTTGGACTTCATCACGGTTCAATTATATGGGGATTTGGCTTATGATGTGGGTCGGTGGCTATTTTGGGTCGGCAGGTTAGGAAGTTGAGGTCGAAGAATATAGCTTCAGTGAAGGTTCAGTTGAGAGGTCACCCAGTTGAGGAGGCTACTTGGGAGACCGAGCAGGAGATGCAGAGCAAATATCCACAACTATTTGAGACTCCAGGTATGATTCTAGACCCGTTCGAGGATGAATATTTGTTTAAGAGGGGGAGAATGTAACGACCCGGATGGTCGCTTTATGTATTGTAGCCTTGTTCCCCTATTTATTGCCTTTTCTATGTTCTGTTGTGGTTATGTGACTTAAAGGGGTGATTGGTTTGATTTCGAGGATGTTTTAGAGTGAATTGGGACACTTAGTCCGAAGGTTAGAAGCTTAAGTTGGAAGACTTGATCGGAGTTTGACTTATGTGTAAACGACCCCAGAATAGAGTTTTGATGGTTCCAATAGCTTTGTATAGTAATTGTGGATTTAGGCGTATGTCCAGATTTGGAGTTGGAGGTCCGTAGGTTATTTTGGCTTGAATTGACGAAAGTTGGAAAGTTGAAGGTTTGGAAGGTTGATAGGTTTGACTGAGAGTTAACTTTATTCATATCGGTTTTGGATTTTTGGTTCGAGAGTTGGGATATATCTGTTGTGTCATTTGGGACTTGCATGAAAAATTTGAGGTTATCTGGAGTTGATTTAATGTGGTCCGGCATTAGTTTTAGAAGTTGAAAGTTCATTAGTTCATTAGGATTAAATTGTGTGTGATACGTGATTTTGGTATTGTTTGATTTGATTTAAGGCTTCGAGTAAGTTTGTATTATATTTTAGGACTTGTTGGTGTGATTGGACGGGGTCCTAGGGGCCTCGGTCGTGTTGCAGATGAGTTTCAGACCATTTTCTACATGTTTGTACAGCTGATTTGGTGTCTGGTGTGTGCTTCTTCGCGTTCGCAACATAGGGGTCGCGTTCGCGTAGGGTCTTCTTGGTTGGCTGGTAGGTTATTGTTTGCGTTCACGAAAGGGCGACCGCGATCGTGATGCTTTAGAGGGTTGCGGCCTTCGCGAACGCGAGCAGGGAGTCGCGTTCGCGTTGAAGAGAGGCAGGCTGGAGGGCATCTGGCCTTAGGCCTTCACGTTCGCTAGGGAGGCCTTGCATCCGTGTAGCATGGGGTCGTTTGGTCAACACGTTCGCGATAACGAAGTCGCATTCAGGAAGGAGGATTTGGCAGCTGGTGAGGTTTGTGCTTCGCGAACACGAGGATTCTTCCGCATTCGCGAAGGGTAATGTCTGGGCAGACTATAAAGTACTCTATTTCGAGGTTTTGGTTCATTTTAACATATTTTGAGTTGTAGAGCTCGGTTTTAGGCGATTTTAGAGGGGATTTTCACGATTTAGATTGGGGTAAGTATTCTTTTACTCGAATTAGTCCATTATTCATGATTTCATTTTTGTTTTTATCATTTAATTGTTGATTTGAATTGGAGAAATTGGGGATTTTAGTAAAAACTTTCCTAAAGTATAAGTGAGGATTTGAATGTCGATTTGAGGTCGTAACTGGATGGTTTTGGTATGGTTGGACTCGTAATTGAATGGGTATTCGTAATTTGTGAGTTTGATCAGATTCCAAAATGCGGGCCCAGGGTTGAGTTTTTGGGTTGACTTTTTGATTTTGATAAAGATTGAAGCCTTATTGTTTGAAGTTATTTCCAACGGTATTAATTGTTGATATTAAGTTGTTTGTGACTAGATTCAAGTCGTTCGGAGGCCAAATTGCGAAGGAAAGGCTTTTTGGAGTATTGATTTGCGCATTTTGAGGTAAGTAACACATCTAAACTTAGATTTGAGGGTATTCAACCCTGAAAACTACGTTATATGAAAGTATTGGGGTGACGTACGCGCGAGGTTACGAGCGTGTGTACGTGCACCGGTGTGTTCCTGATTTGAGGTAGCCTTAGACTATTACCAAAAATTGTTTTTCTATCATACCTTATTATACCCATGTTTTCCCTACTTGTTCGGTTATTTGAACTGTGATTCATGTTAGATATCATGTCTAGGCTATGTGTTATTTGTTTGAGACTTGATAGGGCTATTCTTGTCGTTTCTGAGCTATTTGCCTTATCTGTACACATGTTCTCAGTCATGATGCTATATCTATGTATGATATCTCTGTCTCAATACTTCTTATTTCATTTCACACAAGTTGTTGATGCCTCTTATGTGTAACACTATTAAACTGAGTATTGTGAGGTGTGTTATCTGAGGCTTGAATGATAAATGACTGAGTTTGGGCCATAGAGCCGATTTGGTATTGATTTTGAGGTGACACGTAAGCCAGGCCCATATTGGACTAAGTGTTATTGTTTTGGGGTAACGCGTGCACCAGGCCTCACTATTGTGCTATATGATTATAATTAGAGTTTGGGTAGGATCCGCCCCTACGGAGTCTTACATGCCAGTAGTGGGAGCATGCACAGTATTTTATATACGTTCTTGATGATGGGCAGTTATGCCAGACACCCGTACAGTGCTAAATGTGAATATTTTGATGGAGCCCTATGATATCATTGATTTGACATGTATACTTGACATGTAGGCATAGAGATGTACCTTACTCATGCTATCTGGTAAATGAAATGCTTTATCTGTGTTGGGCTTTAACTGTTACACTTGAAGGCATGCCTATATTCCTGAAATGTGAACAAGCTGAACATAATATCATTGAACTATATGTTTCTATTGTTTCCCTTTATATTCTGAACGGTTACTGGTTATTGATATTGGCATATGACTATTGTTTCTGAGCTCGTTACTACTTTTAGTCCAAGGCTAGTATTGTTACTTATTGAGTACATGCGGTCAGATGTACTTATACTACACTTTGCACTTCGTGTGCAGATCTAGATACATCCGGTCGAGGCAATTTCCAGAGTTGAGATGCTATTAGCTTTTGGGAAACTACGAGGTAGCTGTTATGTTGTCCGCAGTCCTTGAAGTTCTCTTTCAGTTATTTCTATCTTTACTATTCTATTGTTCAGGCAGTTGTATTAGAGGATTTTGCTGGTATCTTATTATTCAGTAGTGCTCGTGTACCTGTTGACACCATATTTTGGAGATGGTTGTAGCAGTATTGTGGTTATATTCTCAAATATTTCATGATATTTTTCCGTTGTTTAGTTATTAAACCATGTTATTCGATTTCATAGTTATTATGTGACTGTTGAGTACCTAGCGGGTTTAGTTAGGTGTCATCACGAGTAGTGGATTTGGGGTCGTGACATCAATATATAGTATATAATCGTTATACACTTTGATATATAGAATGCAATGTATATACATATAACAATGTGTATATAAAACTTTTATGTGAAATTATACTTGTATCTTTCAACTATGATTAAAAAAGTAGATAATGACAGGACACTGAGGATTTGGGTACAAGACTAATGAATGTTCTCGACTTTGTTAGGTTAGTCCTTTTTATCCTGCAAATAGGCAAATTGTTCCACTTATGATTGATATTGATTTTGAAACAATGTCTGCACAATATTCTTTGGGGCCATTACACATTATGAGAAATGTAGCCACCCATCCACAAATAATGGACGCATGGTATTTGTGTATTTATTATTATTTTTGTCTCCCTTTTTTTTTTTTTTTTGTCTTCTTCTTCGTGTTCTCGTATGATTACTATTTTAAAACAAAGAAAACCTGAGAAAGAGGGTTTCTACATACAGGGATTGACAGAAATTAGAAAATTATGGCCACCTTGATAGTACAACCCCCTATATTTTCTTCATTTGCAAAATATTAAAAAAATTATTTACACTATATATCTTATTTAGTGAGATTGTGAATTGATCTGATTTTTTTCTTGAAGGAGGGGAGGAGGGCTACATACTTAATAAATCGCTTCAAATACATCATAAAAATTAGGAAATAGTTTCTTACTTTTCCACAATTGAATAACTGCCATCAATTCAAGCCTTCCAGTCCTTTTTTATTATTATTTTACCCGACTTTCTAAATCCATATGACATGGCTTTCAATACTCCTATTTATTCATTGATCAATTGACTGTTAATATGTAAGTCAAGAGTGGCAAGTGGGTCGGTCTCGGGCCTAAATGAGCCGGTCCAAACGGTCCCGGTCCCGGAGGTCCCAAATTAAACGGGCCACGGGACCGTTTGGTCCCGGGCTAAACGGTCTCGGCCTGCGGGCTAAATGGGCTAAGTGAGCCCAACGGATTTCTTTTTTTAAAAAAATTTAAATAGATATTAGAGACAAAAGGATGTTAAAAAAAATATCTAAAGCAATGCTTTGTAAATTTTATTATAGAATTGTGACCTAAATTTTATTTAACATCCTAAATTTTAATATTCAATATTTAATATCGAATATAACTTTTTTTATATATATCTTATATATTATACATTTAGTATATATACTATACTATACTATATATACATCTTATATCGATATATACATCTATATATATATATATATATATATATATATATATATATATATATACACTTTTTAGTAGTAACATGAAAGTACCAAAGTATGGTACTTCTTAGCTGGTATAAATATGGAATGATAAAAGATCAAGTTTTAGCTCAACTCAGATTACAGTTTCAACTAAAACTGAGTTGAGCTAAAACTTGATCTTCTATCATTCCATATTTATACTAGCTAAAAAGTATCATACTTTGGTCATTTCATATTACTACTAAAAAGTATATATATACTAAGTTTATAGTATATAAGCTATATAAGATGTACATATAGTATAGTATAGTGTATATATATATATATATATATATATATATATATATATATATATAATATAGCTTATATATTATACACTTAGTAACAATAAAGTAAGCAATAGTAGCAATTATAGAAGAAAATTAGAGAGAGATTGTGATAGATTGATGATTTTGTAAGAAAAATAAAAGAATGAAGGGGTATTTAAAGTTGAAAATAGGGAAAAAAATATAATTATAAAAAGTTTGGGGTTAAAACAAAGTTTGGGGGTTAAATGGCTATTTTATAAATAGCCAACGTCTATTTTTGACAGTCCAACGACTATATTTTTTTTTTTATATATAAATATAGCCGTTGGGACCGTTTGGCCTGCTAAGACCAATCCCGGGCCGGTCCCGGTCCCTGACGGGCCAAATGGTCCCGGGCCTAACGGTCCTGGCCCGTTTAGCCCGCGGTCCCGGACCTGAACCGGCCCACTTGCCAGCCTTAATGTAAGTTATCAACCGAGAAAGAATAAATAGCCTCAAAAATTGGGCTAAGTTCAATTTGATGGGCAATTGGCAGCCCCAGAGGAGGAAAATCTGTGCATTGGAAATAGTGATTTTAACTTGTCAATAAATTGGGCCTAAAGGCCATTTCGGTTCTGTGGAAAAAACATGGGCTAATAAAAAATTTAGGGGGCCATAGAGTGGAAAAAATTCTCATTTCATATAAGCACAGCAAGTCCATATTGTAACAGGCCTAATAGCGTTATTGTTAATCTTATAGGCGTCGCAACACCATGTCATTTCTGCCCCCAATACTAGGAGGCTGCTAACAGCGCACAGCCCTACTCAGATCCTATTTAACTCTAGTAGCAGAAATCCTGGCTGCTGGGAAAAAGCTGCTAGTGCCAGAAACAGTTAATGAAGACTGTCAATCAATTACGAAGGATGATGCTCGTTAACTTTTCCTCTTAAGGAGCTTGATCTCTAGAATAACACGATATCTGCAATGCACAAAGAACAGGATTAAAAAAATGAGTCTCTCTGTAGGCTCTTATCACTTATCAGTTCAAAAGCTTAAAAAAGAAAAATCATTTGCTTTTTCCTTTTTGAAGCAGACATAATGGTTTCAATTCAATAATTCATTTTCAATTGAGAAACTTGTTTAGTCTTGGGACAACTTGATGAGTTGTGTACTTGTGTCCCTGGTAGGTGGTCTAAACAGGTATGTAAACAAAAAACACTGGGAAAATGGAGAATATCTGATGGGCAAAAGACCAAGGAGAAGCTAAAACTGCAGCTTATATACAGGGCCAATGACACAGAGTTTCACCACATTCAATGTATAAAGCAGAGAAGAGCCTGAAAAGAGCCCATGATTTGATAATGGTTTATTCTTTCCCCACACTTCAGAAGAACAATTCCTGAAAAACTGGCAACAATTAGGGGGAATAAACATGTTCATCTTTTTTTGAAGAAGAATGCATAAAGAACAAACAAGAACTATCTGGTACTGATCAGTTGCTGCAGTATGCTACTATGCTCTGACAGCATCTATAAGCCCATTAGTTCCCAAAAACTTACTTTATTCTTGCGGAAGAAGGGCTATCTCAATTTCTTGAAGTGACTTTCCCTTTGTTTCCATCACATTCCTCTTTACAAAAACCACGGCCATCGCGCAGAAGGTCGCAAATATGGAGTACAATAGGTGCGGCCCAAGTTGCTCGAGCAAACGCAAGAACATCAGTCCAACAAAAAAGTTTACCACCTAAACAAGCACCACAGACAATTAAGAAAATCGGTACAAAGATTTGTGCACTCTCATCTCAGTAATATGAATTGAACAATGGTATAGTCTATCAGCTGAACAAAGGTCTGATGCCGGTTGTAAATAAAAAACTGGAGAATTTGACGAGACTAATTACCCAGTGAACTGACATACAAAATGCCATAGCTTTAGCCCTAATCCGACTGGGAAATATTTCTGGGAGGAGGAGACCAGGAACTGGACCAGCTCCAACAGCAAATGTCAAGACAAACCTGCATAAAGTCTCAAACAGATACATCTTATTCAATATTAGTAGATGCTGTCATTAATGAATTGAAGAGGAAGGCTTACATGCAACATGAGAGAGAGAGAGAGACTTGACAACTTACTAGCTCATTCTTGCTCTTTTCTTTGGTATCAAGAAATAGTAACGACTCTATGCTTTCTACTAGATAATGAGACCAAAATAAAACATTTAAAAGGCACTGGATTTCTTATCCAAATCTTGAACAGGTAAATGGAAAGTGCCAGCGAGATTAATATTACCAGTCCTATTCTAAAACCCCCCCCCCCCCCCCCCCAAAAAAAAAAAAAAAAGACACCAAATCCAAAAAACACCCCAGTGAAAGGAAAGAAGAAAATGAAAAGATAACGTGCAAGTTGAGTAGTAAGTAAAGCCATGTCCTGTGTTCTAGGCTACTGCTCATCCATTGGGTCCTTAAGAAGGAGTGAAGAGTACAAATTTGTGCATCCAGGTGAAAACATGATATAATATTATCGGGTTTGAAACATCTAAGGGTGCAATTGCGTCTTTAGTTACATGTTGTCTACGGTTATAAACTGATTTATAGAGTTTGTCTTTTGGAAGTGCAAGATGTGGAGATGCTAATATGATATGTTATACTCCCTTGTACTAATTTATGTGAACCTATTTGACGAGTTTAAAAAATAAATGAAGACTTGTAAAACTTGTGGTCCTAAACAAGCCGTAACATTTGTGTCGCAATAATTCTTTTGAAATTTGTGGTGTTAAAAATGTCAGAGTATTTATGTGACTATAAAAGCTTCTTATTTGGACAGAATTAGAAGTTGAAGTTAAATTATTTCCAAATTCAGAAAGGGATCATTCTTTTGGAATGAACCAAAAAGAAAATAGGTTCACATAAACTGGAACGGAAGGAGTAATAAAGTATCAAGTTCACCATAGATTGTTCCGTATTCCAGCACTGGACATCAACCTATACAAATCAAATCATCTGCAAGAATTTTAATTTACGGGACTACTTACAGCAGCATGCCACCAACAGAGAAGTAAAAAGCTCCATAATATGAAGCAACCCCACTTGATGCAAACACTTGAACGGCCATGGCTAAAGCCTGAATCAATTCAACGCCCCAGACATGCCAAATTTCAGATATTAGAGATGGCCAAATACCTCAAATAGGGTAAAGAAAAATATAGAAGTGTTTGTTAACCAAATTTGCCAACTCAAGGTTTCCGTGAATAAGGGAAAAAAGAGAGAGAATGAAATAGAATAATAATAATAATTCAAGCATTGCCCACATATGGTCCAGAAAATGAATTCATATGTTCTGCCACATTAGTTCTTTTTTTATCCCCGATGAAGTAATAGTTGAATGTTATCAACACATATAGCGCCCATGAGTTTCCTATAATCAGAAAATACAATAACTAGACGCTAATCAGAATTTTAGGATTCCATCACATTAGCTCATTTTCACCCTCTTTATTTCCTTCCAACAAACAGGTAATGGCACTTCCGTCGAGAATCCATGAAGTGAAAGACTCATCTTAATGCATTTTTGTGCCTTGAGCTCAATACATTTTTAGGTCTGAAGTTGTTTTTCAAGTATTGATGAACCCAGTCAAGCAGGTATACAATAAAAAAGGTACATTACCATTCCAAAGAAGCTCCAATGAAGGAGGACTTTCCTTCCTAAGTTGTCCATCAGAACCAACGCAACAATTGACCCTTGGAAAGTGCAGAGAAGCAGAAGGTTAGCTATGGACTTAGGAAATAATACCATTGGACCAAATTAGAGAAATGTAACTATACAGAGGAAGATAGAAGAGAGGGACCGCAACTCGAGGACGTTCTCTAGTCTGTACCTGTTAAGTTTGCAATCCCAACAAAAACATTTGCCAGGTTCGAGGATACTCCCGCACGTCTAAATACAGTTGAAGAGAAATAAAACACAGCATTTATTCCAGATAGCTGTTGTAAAGCAAATAGGGTTGACCCAATAAAAACAACTGCAAAAGGAGTAGGTAAATGACAATGAACTTGGCAAATTAAAAATGGATTAAGAGAATAAATGAAGAAGATTCTGCGTGGCAGAGTTAGATGCCAAAACTTCATTAATCTAAGAATAACTACTAACTTTAGAATTGTAAGGCAAATCGTTGAACTAAAACAGAAATTTATTTTCTTTACCTCTAGAATGCCGACCATAAAGTAATTCAGAGATCTTAACACTTTCAGTCTCATCCCCTCTATCCGACTTTGAAAGCTCCAGCATTGCACTCTTAACATGTGCACTTCCCAGAAGCCTCTCAAACTCGACTTCAGCCTCAGCAAATCTTCCTTGCTGCAGACAACAGAAAATTAAGCAACTAACTTAACTTAGATTAGTTGAAAAAAAAGTAGCTTTTAAGCACTTGGGCTTAAAAGCACGCACTTCTAAAGTGCTTTTAATTTATGAATAAGCAGTTACGTGTTTAAGTGCTAAAATAAACATAAGCAGTTGATGTGTTTGTTGAAAAAGTGCCGGTAAGCATATTCTTTTAATTAAAGTGACTAAAATGCTCGTAAAGCTGTTAACACTAAAAATGAGCTCATAATTTAAAAAAAAAAGGGTTCTAAATTGATTCAAATGTAAATTAATTTATATCACAATTCAAACTTAATTCTAAAATTGACTATATATAATTTTTTAAATAAGCATTGATTATTAATTTATTTAATGTATAATAATGAATTTTAAGTTTTTAACAAGGTAACTTCAAATATTTATTTAAATGTCATGTTATAATTAACTAGTATTCATATCCGCGCCTTGCGCGGAGAATATTAAATATAATTTTTCATAAAAAATATTACTTGGAAAATCTGACACATACAAAGAAGTATGTAAATGATATTATTTTATGAACATGTAAATACACTGGATATTCATACATTTAAGTCTACTCAAATTCTACTATTTTTCTTGAATTACAATTTTATTATTTAAGTACTTGAAGAAATTGAAAAAAAAATTCAGGATTAAATTTGCATTTAAAATATTTAAAAACCTTTATCATCTTTTATTTTCTTCATGTGCTTATGTTGTCTTGAGCCGAGGGTCTATTGGAAACAACCTCTCTATCCTCACAGGGTAGGGGTAAGGTCTGCATATACACTATCCTCCCCAAACCCCACGGTGTGGGATAATACTGGGTATGTTGTTGTTGTTGTTAATTCCATTTGTATATTGTTCGTAACAATTGTCACCGTTTGTGTTTGTGATAATGCTGAAATATGCTGGCATAGTTTGATCAAATAGAAATTTTGAGAATTTTAGGTTTTTAATTAAGAAAATGTTGGTGATGAAGTTAAGGGCAGTAGATTTTTTATTTTTTTTTTAACGACGTGGGTTTTGGGGTTAGGTGTAAAGTTAATTTCTTATCTATTGAAATTTAAATGTAAAATTAATTTTTTAGGCGTTTTGCCGCTTGGATAATTTTGCAGATTTTCATATTTATAGTTACAAAATTACATCCAACTTCCACATAACTTAGCAATAGGAATTAAAAAAAATTCAATGTCTAATGTAATTAGAAATGCCGCATTTCACAATCATATTAGCAAAACTAAGCACATTAATTCTAAACTAACTAATTTTATTACATTATTTATTTATCTTATCATAATAATCTAATATTATCAGTTGTCTTGAGAAATGCCAAGTGACTTATTATTAGGTTGTCACTTCGCTTAATGTGGATACTTGAAAGAAGAAACCACATAAATAATTATTTGGAAAGTTCAATAAATAAATCAAAAAACTAGCAAACAAACGTGGCAGGAAGTATTAATTTTTCTTAAACGTGGGAGAAAATATTAATTTTTTAAAATTGGCAGTTTTAATTTATTTATTTTAATTTTCTATCTTCTATTTTTAAAATAATTTTGAAACTTTTGTTATAGTTTTGTCCTAAAAATTTAAACCTAGCATGTTATAGTGATGTCATTTGGCACATAATTCATCGAAATAGTATCAAATCTTTGTCTAATATTCAAAAATCTTCAATTGTCTAAATTTATCAATAAAGTTTTGAGTGATATTATTTAAATTATTTTTTCTAATCAATTCAAATTATAAATGTCCTAACATTATATTTATTTCCTCTTTTCGTATATTTTTTCCCACTTCTATATTTAATTATTTTTTCCATTTAGTATTTTACTTATAATTTAAAAACCTTATTTTTTTATTAAATTGTAATTTTGAATTTATTAAATTGTAATTTTGAATTCATTAAATTATAAAGAGACTTTAATTATTTTGTTCAAAAGTCTAAAGAGAGAAGCCTGCTATTATTCACATTCTTCAATTTGTCTAAATTTATAAATAATACTTCTGTATATTATTTACTGACTTTATAATTTTATCTTGGTTATTTTATTTTATTTTTTTGTTTTGTTTTTAAAATGTTTTCATGAATAATTGTAAAATTTATCAAGTGGCTTTGTAGTATCTTGACACTTGGCTTAATCTTATGAATAACAATTTTTTGTCTTAAAATTACCAAGTGGCTTTTTATTATGTTGCTACTTGGCTTAATATGATGTCTTTGCCTCTCCTTTTATTATATTTATTATATATAGATAATATATAATACATAGATACCTCTTTTAATATAACATAGATATTATAGATTTCTTACTTCGTCCAAAATATATGTTCTTTATATTATTTTGTATAAAATGTATCAATATTTTGATTATTTTCTTTTTACATTATATGAAATAAGCAATTAGATTTTTTTCTAATTTATTTTCAATATAAAGTTTTGATTTTTAAATTTTTTACTTCGTCCAAAATATATATTCTTTTATTATTTAGTATAAAATGTATCAATATTTTTAGAATTTATTTTCATATTATATGGAATAAGCAATTAGACTTTTCTTTTATTTTATTTTCAATATAAACTTTGTTTTTTTATATTTTTTACTATGTTACTTGTAATTGTTTCAAATTCAAATTAGACTTTTCTTCTATATTTAAATTCAAATTCAAAAAGAGTAACTAATTATTAACAACACATAATACATAATTTAATTTTTTAAAAATTTAAATTAAAAAAGAAACTAATTATTACCCAACCTAACTAATTTTGTCCTAAAATTGCCAAGTGGCTTTTTGTTATGTTGTCACTTGGCTTACTATGGTATCTTTGCCTCTCCTCTTATTATATATAGATAGGTTCCCCTTAAAACATTTCCCAAAACTGTGCAACTTGTGTATTCTTGGAGAGCTTATGAAGCATGTGTGCACGGATATTATTTGCAATGACTATATGCAATACAATAATAATAGAAAATATTAGGAAACTTTTTTAGTGACCTACGGAAATGACTGGAAAACTGCAACGGTATAATGGAATCATTTAGTTGTAGAGATGGAAAGGCAAGTGACTCAACAAAATTAAAAGAAACGAAAAGGAGCTCTGATTTTTGGTGTAATAGGTGGTATTTTGAGGTTATAAAAATATATAATGGGTAATATGGTAAACTACTTGGTCAAAACCCAACTAGCTTTTAAGCCAAAAAGTCATAAGTTGGGGCTACCCAACTTGTTGCTTTTAGCTTATTTTGGCTTAAAATCACTTGACTTAAAAGTTGTTTTGATGTTTGCCAAACATTGAAACAAGCTAAAAGGTGTTTTTAAGCCGATTTAACCAATTTTTGACCCAATCCAAACACCCTCTTAATTGACTAGCATGTTAAAGCCAATTGAGCCTTGTCCTTAGTGATATCATTCCTTCGCTTATAGTATTTTAGTAAATAAGCCAGTTTGTAGGACAAAAATAGAGTAGAAATCCCAGAATAATAACATAGACCCCCCCCCCCCCCCAAAAAAAAAAAAAATAAAAAAAAATCCAAAACCATCTCACTGTCTTCATTGATCTATAGAGTAGAAATTTATACTTGCATAACTTGCATATCATAAGTTATGTAGCCTTGTGTCTTGGGATTCAAAACCAATAATGTTTTCATTTTGAGAAATTCTGAGCTCCCTCTACAGCAGAAG
Source organism: Nicotiana tomentosiformis (assembly GCF_000390325.3). Taxonomy (NCBI): domain Eukaryota; kingdom Viridiplantae; phylum Streptophyta; class Magnoliopsida; order Solanales; family Solanaceae; genus Nicotiana; species Nicotiana tomentosiformis. The sequence continues at coordinate 45,441,698 of NC_090822.1, forward strand.
TTTTATTCTTCCATTATCTTTCTCTTGTTTGAGACAAATCTTCTGCATCTAGAATATTGTAATCTTTTACAATCCAAGAAGTTGGGACGAGATTGTTAATAATAGATTACATATAAAAATAGGTAAAAGAAATTTCCACCAAAGATTTAATAGTTGGTCCATTCTCAACTTCAGTAAAGTCCATCTTGTTGCAATAGGAATGAACAAAAACAAATAAGTTTTGACTAATGTATTAAAACATACCAATTAGTGTTCCAAAAACTTTACCCCTTTTATTTATGCCAAATAGCTCTAGACTATATATTAGCTTAAACCTTATGAAAAGTGCAATAGGGAGGAACAAAATGTAAAAAGATAGTGGTGATGCAACCCTTTATGAGCAAGGGAACATAATTATAAGAAAGTAAAAGAAAACGATACTTGAGAAGAGATTGGACACTCAGCCAGTAAAATTGTCAACACCAAAGGAATTCACTTGGTATACATCTAAATATGGATTACCTTAGAGACCCTAGGAATTATAGCAACTCAAGAACTCTGTCAGAGGATGGACATTGAGAATAATCATCAAAGGAGCAAGAGGCCCATACATTAGAATACCTTATATAGCCAATGAGGGGACTCAGCACAGAACATCATAGCAAGTGCAAATATTGCAGCTGGAATAGTAGATACCCAAAAGCATACACGCCACCTGTACACATAATGAGCTCAGATACAACTTCATTGCTACACAAAGCAAGTCATCTACATAAGTTTTCCCACTAGATATACTATTTATCGTACCAACCCACTATGTTCTTGACGGGGATCCCTATGACAAGAGCTGCCATCAGCCCAAGACATGTTGCTATTTGGATCGAACTCCCATAAGTACCCCTCACATGAGCAGGAGAAACCTGCACCAAAATCAAGAGTTTTAACAGAACCTAAGAAGGTAAGCAATAACTAAAAGCATCATACCCTAAAGCTGATAGTAGCTTTACCTCTGTTACGTAAAGAGAAGCAACAGGAGGACCCACGCCCAATCCTAATCCCACTAAAAACCTTCCTGCAAGCATGCCTGCCAGAGTTTTCGCCGTTGCACTGGAAAATACATGTGTCACTACCAGTCCAAATGACTTTAAGAACAAAAGAGATAATAGGAATTCTGATACCAGAACCATGAGACGGAAAACATAAATTCTGTTACTTCTAGTGGGACTAGCGAAGCATCTTTTCGAAAGGCTCAGACAAGATCAACAGAACTCAGAAATTTCCACAAAAAGCATTGTCAAACAGAAGGAAAATGAGAAAAGACAAGAAAAGTAAATTCCTATGCAAAGGGCGCAGGAGTAATTTTAAGTGATTCCAGTCTTCCAGAACAACTGTTAGAAGTTCAAATCTCATGTTATCCTGTCGAGAACAAGTCTTCCACATACTCAAACCAGCACCTAAGCTATGCACATAGTACTAAACATCGTAATTCTTAACTAACTGAAAGATCATACAATGAGTTGCGAAGGAGAATGAAACTTCACGGAGGAGAGCAAGAAGATGATGGGAGGGGGGAAAACATGAATGCACTTGAGAGATCCAAAAGCAACATTCAGTTATTCAAATTCCCCAGAACTAAATTCACACATTCTACCAACACATCCAATAGCTTTTTTCAAGTGAACTACAAACGCTTCTACAGAGTAATGTTCATAATGATCACTAACAAGCGTAAAATACCATCTAATCCACAAGTATATACTAAGACACGCCAATGTAAAAGCACATAACTGAACAAACTACAAAGCAAAACTTCTAGCTTAATGTAAGAGGAATAAACCCTTTTCCCAGTATTATACTCAATGGGTTAATGTACATGTTTCTTAAGCCATATGCTTTAGTGTCTACCATATGCAAGCTATACGGGCTTCGGAGTTTACAAGGTTAGAAGACCTAGACATCTGTCATAACCCAGAAGTCCTGAACTGCAAACAGAAGAGTTGAGGTTTAGAGTGCCCGATCAACAAAACAAATGCCATTAGATCCTTAGTTACAGGTCTAATCCAAATTGATCCAGAATGATATTACGAGACTTACTTATGAGACTTGATAAACAAAAGAAAAATGGGCCAGATATTGCACTGCTTCCATAGACCCAATATCCGTCAGTCTATTTAGGATATCTTTTTTATATTTTAATATTTAATAAATGGAGATAGTAGTTTCTTCCCAGCAGCACATTATTGAAAAGTCATTCTTGTATCTATTCTTTTTTTCTCCTTTTTCCATTTTGGCAGAGTTCTTTCAGATAAAAATCTCTCAGAACTTTGGTTCCTGCAAAATCCTTCCCGTGAAGATATCCAAGTAAAACTTTTACAACAAGCCTTCCCTAAATCATGGACCTTTTTCTTTTCATAAACTTCTCAGTGCACTGACTTTCTATAAGGTCCTTACTGGAAACATTACCGGAAAGAGCCTTCCCTAGAAGAAGCATGTAAGACCCTAAGAACCGCTTAACGCCAAAAGGAGCATGGCTATTTCTCTCAAACCTAGCAAGCAATTCAGCCATCTTCTATACTTTAAGTAGAACACAAAGAGATCATATTGAAAGCACAACAAGTTCAGTAATAAGAGGAAGAACCTTTAGTCTACCACCCAAACCATTGGATATAGATGAGCATTGAAGGAAATTTGGACTTTACCATAGAGAAGCACCCATAATCATAGGCAATGAGCACAACTGAAAGGCTCGACGACGGCCAACTCCATCAGCAATCCAACCACTAATCAGGGATCCAGCAAAGGCACCAGCTAGACAAGTGCTCACCACCAAACCTCCATTCACGGAAAAATATTGAACTTGAAATTCCAAAAAGAAATGACGGATATTCCAAAAGAATAGAATGTCAGTTACCTTCGGCCAATGTATTCCCACTGAAGCCAAGATCAATTGAAATGCTTTCAAGTGGTTCATTCACTACCCTGCAGATGAGACAGGGAACAGGACAATATTTCTTTTAATCATGGAGAAAATCTCTGAGAACAATTTTCAGAATTAACCCAAGATGATACTCAAGATTATAGAAAGACAGTGTAGAGGAAAGAGTATGATCCAGAACTAACCCAAGATGATAGCCAAATAGAAATGCAACTATTGTTGCCACAAGTACATGCGGGCACGAATACCTCCAAGAGGGATTTGTCATCTCTTGCTCGCCATTCTCAAGAAGATCTAAGTTGAAATTCAAGAATTAAAAAGAATATCAGACAAAGCATCATAACGAGTATGACAAGAAAAACAAAAACATACTTTTAGCTCTGCCTTCTTTTTCCATTTTAATTTGTCGTGCAAAGGAAATGCAGTCAAAATAAGGACATATACTATTAAATTTCTACAGTATCTGACAATTCTAGATAATTGCACCCCCACGGACCAAAAAAATTGAGTGTAACCTTCATGAATAATCTCCTCTTCTACTAGATTTCTAAAATTAATGCACAAGATAAAATGCAGTGATTGCAACAAGAGAGTTGACTCACCAGAATTGGATTCGACATCAGCATTCATGGAATCCCTGGATGCCACGCGCTTATACATTGAGGATGAAGCACGCAAGTGTCCCCACATACCACAACTGCGCTCTTAAAGAGAATCGACATCACTCAGTGTCACATAATAGTAATCCAAATCATTTGTTAGGGCTTGCTACCTTTATTAAGAAAACCGTTCTACATGTTACAGCAAAACAAGCATAAAATTCTATAGAAACCTAAAATCTGCCATTTAAATTTAATAATAATAATAATAACTGTTGCTAGAACTCTACTGTAGGTAAACATTATCATAGAGATCACCAAGGCTCAAGCATGCTTCCATTCCTAGTACTCAAACATGAGAACACACTATAATCATAATCAACTTACACAAACAGAAAAAACTATAAACATCAAAAGAAAATTCAAAGGAATTCGCGAACATTCTACATAAATATTAACGATTTATTACCTTTCTCTTACGATCCGATCATCAAACGGTTTGAGAGAAAAAAGAAATCCAACAGAAGCAAAAGCAACCGCAACGCTGGCTAGAAGAGTCCTCGTCTCACACGACTCTGCTGCAACAGACGAAACTTCTGGAACCGCCTTAACTGTATCTATAGACGCAATTCTAGAAAGGAGGAGGATGAGGGATCTATGGTTGCTGCTAATATACGCCTGGTGTGATTGCTTCACCAGCTTCTCTTTCAATCTGTTTTCTTTTAAAGAAAAAGAAGATGACGACACTGCACCTGTTATTCTTAATTCTTCTTTTTGGAATAGTCGTAATAAAAATGAATAATCATGTCTGATTTAAGATGGTGAAATAAAAAACAAATGTATAATTCAGTGACAGTTATCTATTTTTTGAGTTTGTTAATTATAATTAACTGATTCTTTTTTTTTTTGTGGAAAAAGTGGATGCTTTTTCCAGATTCAGGTGAGATCTCTGTGGTTTTGGCGGATGATGCCCCTGCCACGTGTTGGTTAAAATATGTATCATCATAGAGATGGCATATTCGTTGTATTGATCATTTCCTTGATGGTTTTGTGAAAGCCAACTAATCAATTGGACAAACTTATGTTGTACCGAAACATAATCATCAATTAAATTCTCTTTTTCGCTAAAGTCATAAGTGAGTACAATCTTGTTTCTCTAATACTCTGACGCGACCGTCTGACACAAATCTAGGAGACATATTAGTTGTTTATTCCGTTCTAACTTACGTGAATCTATTTATTTTTTGATTCGTTAAAAAAAATAACTATTTTCCAAATTTAAAAAAAATTTAGCTTAAACTTTTAATTCTACCCTTAGTTAGAAATTTTATAACCACACAAATACTCTGAACCCCTTTTTAACTTATTTAGGACCACAAATTTAAAAAATCTTCATTTTTTTTTAAACTCCGTATCGAGTCAAACTAACTTATCTAAATTAAAACGGAGGGAGTACTAACTCGGCACAGAGTTTAAGAAAAAATAATATTTTTTGAATCTTTTGGTCTTAAAAGTTTAAGGGGTAAATATTTTGTGAAAACATGACATTTGTGTGGTTATAAAAACTTCTCATTAAGGCTAAAATTGGTAAAATGCAGAGTTTAAAATTAAATTATTTTCAAATTTAGAAATGTGTCATTTACTTTGAAACAGACTAAAAAGGAAATTAAAAAAGTATCTCATCTAATTTGAAACGGGGGGAGTAATATATTTGCATTTGCATTTGCAGTGAAAGAAATATGTATTTGCAATTTGCTTTATACTTTCTAAAAGAGAAAAGGTAGAATACATAAGTTACCCAGTAACTATATATCAAATTCCTATGATACATTTTTTTACCATCAAAATCACTTTACACATTCAACTTTTTTAATGTGAACCAAGATATATCACTTTTTTATTGACAGATTTTTCAAAATGTGTGTAATGTCACGCACTAATAAAGTCGTGACACAACAATAACAACAACAACAACAACAACAACAACAACAACAACAACAACAACAACAACAACAACAAAAATATTGTATTCTCACAGTGTGGGATGTAAGGAGGGTAATGGGTACGTAGACCTTTAAAATTATAACTATACCCTTAATCATCTTCTCTCTTTCATCTATTTCTCTTCTCTAGCAAATTATCCTCATGTCATCGACCGCTAGCAAAATCCAAACCACCACCTTCTGTTTAAAACAAAAAATTAAAATGGAAAAGCTCAAAGAAGTGTGAAGAATAAAAATCTTTAGATTAAGTGCAGAGTTTAGTATGAATACAACTGACCACATATGCTCAGTAAGTATCATGACTAGTATCAGCAAGGTAGTGGCGAGAATTGCCAATGATACTCACTTAACAACCTGTTTGGTTCATAAATATGCAAGTGTACAGCAACGATACCGAAATCTAAGCATGAAGTAAAGGTACAACCAAACAGTGCATATAGAGAAGATGTGCACAAGTCTAGTAACAGTTTAACAGCTCAACATATAGAGAAGATATGTGTCTAACATCAATGAATCCTCACAAGTTTCATATAGAAAAGATATGCTTGAATAAGCAAGCAAGCAGACACAGGTTAACATATAGAGAGGACATGTATCGTGAATCAATTCTTCAATAAAAGCAACATCTAGAAAAGACATGCATAAAGAGGCATGTATACATTCCTGAGCTAGCATATAAAGGAGATACGCGATAAAAATCATGTATACAACCAAGGTATTTGTATATAGAGAAGATACACAAAAATCAAACACTAATTAGTTTCCATAATCCACATGTATGTCATCAAGAGAGAAACATGAGAGGACGAACCTAGGAGGTGGATCCTTATCCACACACTGTACGGATAAATCATGTGCTATAATAGCTCAACCGGCACAGACCATTCACGTGCTGTCATTCCAGTCCATATCACTGAAAGCATATACAAGAGTACATGGATGCAGTCAACAAATATCAAATCACATAATCAAGGACTGATAAAATAGCATGCTAAGGTGTATGTATGTGCGAAGTGTATGATTACAATACAAATTAGGTGGGTATACCATACAACAACGAATATCATGTTTCAACAAGTTTAAATATTGATTTTTATTTATACATATTTTTGGATCGGGCCTTGGGTGGCCCGGGAAGGATTCAACGTTTTTTATTGAAAGTTAGCAGTTTGAAGAACTTTAGAGTTCATAAGTTTGACTTGCGATTGACATTTGTGTTATTGCATTTTGCTTTGTATTTTTAACCTTTACACAAGTCCATATAGGGTATTTGGATTTTTTGGGGATGGTTTGCAGGGGACCCCAGGGGCTTGGGTGAATTTCAGCGCATTTGGAGCAAGTTTTAGAAGAATTGCGTTGCTGAAACAGGGCTTTTCTGTAGCTAGCCTGACTTCACAAGAGAATTTCTCCAAATATATAAGGAATTTGGAGATAAACTAAGAACAAAAGTTATAGCCCTTTGAATTTAGTTTTTCAGAAATTCAAATTATTTGTCATTTCTACATTTTGTGCAAAACGTTATGACTATTTTAATGAAGGATGGAATTGCAGCTTTTGGGAGAGTCTAGTGCTGGCGCCCAAGACACCACATTGCAGTGCATGTGGCGCTGCATTCAGAAAGGCAAAAAGGGCCAGCGCCCAGGTCTAATTGGAAGCTCGATTTTGGGAGGTTTTGACCTAAATCTTTATCTATATGCTTGGGGTAAGTGATTATAATCTAAATCTATGATTTATACATGAATCTATCGCTAGAGTTAACATCAAAACATGAGATGGAACAAGAAAAGATGGGGTTTTGTCCAAAAGTTAGAAAAATGTATATTAAGGTTTTGAGTTCCGATTTGGATTTGGATTTGGATTTGGAAAATAATCACATATTTGGACGTTTAGGATTATGAGTCAATGGGATCCAACCTTAGACTAGAGTTTTGATCATGTAGCTTGGGTTGACTTTTTATTGACTTTTGGGATTTGATGAAAGATTGAATCTTCATTGTTTGGAGTTGGTTTTTATAGCTTTATTTCACTTCGTTGAGTATTGTTTGGGATAGATTGGACTCGTTGGATGGCTTTGGAGCTCGGAAAGGTGGATTTTGAAGAATAGATCTAGCATAAGGTGATCTATATGCAAGGTGACATGCGTATATGTGGGCGCCAAGGTTATTGTCACAACCCAAAATCCTACCAAAGATCGTGATGGCACCTAACATGCCATCTAGGCGAAGCAATAGATACAACTACCAAACATTCAATTATAGTAGAAAGAACTACCACAATATTCTAAAATAGATACGTGTCATAGATAATAAATCTAAAACTGAAGTAGAAGTACGGGACAACATACAACCCCTAGAACTGGTGTCACTGAGCACATGAGCTCTACCAAGTGCTAATTACAAAGATCCAAAGTAAATGCAATACCGTCAGAATCAAATAACATTAATAACGATAAATAAGGTGACTCCAGAGCATGCAAACGGATATGCGGTACTACCTTGAGTCTCCACTGTCCACAGCTAAGCACCTTTGGAAACTCATTTGGTACCAATACTTGCACAAGATATGCAGAAGTGTGGTATGAGTACAACCGACCCAACGTATTTAGTAAGTATCGAGCATAACTTCAATGAAGTAGTGACGAGGCTAAGACAAGACACTCACTTTATAAACATGTGCAAGTAATAAACAAAAATCAGAACAAGAGAAAAGATGAGTAATAATGAAAGAGGTCAAATAAGAGAACTAATAAAAAAGTTTCAGGGATATGACAACATAATCATAACCTTATGAACGAATTACACAAGAGAGAAGAGATATATAAGAAATAAGCACAATGTATCATCTCCATTGCGGCGAGTAATCCGGTCTAATCATGCTACTGTTGCAACATACAACCCGGTCCCATATTAATATCATTGCAGCGTGCAACCTGATCCACTTGCCTTACCGTTCTGGAAGACGGGAAACTTCCGTCTAGTGGTCATGGGAAAGCCGAAACTTGTATATAATAAGTCAATACTTGGTTCACACCAAGCACGTGTGTATCAATGACAAGCATAGTAGAGTGCATGGATATAGATACGGAAATATGATTAACATACGAAAATAGATAAGCATGACAAGGTGCAATAGGAAACAAACATCTCAAAAGACATCTCGAAGGTATTTCTCAACAAGGCCTAAATATGATCACTAACATACGCATAATTGAGTAGTCTCAGAGTCCATTATAGCATAAGCAGATAATACATAAACAAACAAAAGCATAAATAAGACTAACTCTACCCCAGCATACTATAACCTTGCATACATATATACGCTCGTCACCACGAATATACATCGCCCCCAACACACTAAGAACATAGCACATAAGACCATATACAACCTAATTCCCTCAAGTTAATGTTAACCAATATACTTATCTCTTGTTGGAACAAGCTCAACAATCCAATACTGCTTTTCCTTTAGAATTTGCCTCCAACCAGCTCAAAACTAGCTAAATTAACACTTAATAAGGTCAAATAAAATCATAAAAACCAATTCCAAACAATAAAACTTCAATCTTTAATCAATTCCCAAAAAGTCAACAAAAGTGAAACAGGGCACACATGGTCAAAACCCGAGTTTAGGACTAGTTCTCGTTAACCCATAACCTTACAAGTACAAATATGTGATTAGATTCCAAATTTGAGTCCAAATCGGTACTCAAAACCTCAAAATATACTCTCTTAAGTTGTAAACAAAAATCCCAAATTCCTTTAAAATTCCATGTATTTGGGTGTCGAAATTCAAGGGAATCAAGATATATGATCAAGATCAAGTAGAAACTAGTTATCCTCAAGTTAGTAGTGAAATCCGCTTAAAATTCTCCTCCTCTCGTTCTTCAAAACTCAAAAATGTGAAAAATGGACAAAATCCCGAATTTCTCGACTTAAAATACCCTTGGAGAAAAAAATACTCTTTGCGATCGCGAAACTACTCCTACAAGCGTGTGGCACTACAGAATCACCCCTACGCAATTGCAAAAGTGCCAACGCAGTCGCAAAGCACCATTCACCCCTGGCCAATCCTACTATGCGGTAGCAACCACAACCACGTGATCACAATACTTCACCTTCCTAAAGCTACGCGATCACAAAATGAAACCATGCGACCGCAAAGGACAAAAACCTCAGCCCCCTCTCTCTCCTCTACGCGATCGTATCCCCAACTATGTGATCGCGATGAGTAAAAAAACTCCTACGTGATCACTTGACAAGCTCTGCGATCGCGAAGCACACTAGACACCAGCAAAAACCAGCAATCTCAAACATGCTCAAGGTAGTCCAAAACTCACCCTAGCCACTTAGGACACCATCCAATCATATCGACAAGTCCATAAACACTAACTGGGTCTATCCAAGGCCTCAAAACACATACGGAGTTCATCACATCTAAGAATCAAAGGCCAAACCACTTGTTGGACTCTCTTAAGTTCATAAACTTCCAACCAAGCATATGATTCATAGCTAGGCACCTCGAACCTCAATCAAACTTTGCATATAAGTTTCATCCAATCACACGAACATATCCACAGTCCTAGAATACTAATCGGAGTTTGATACCATCAAAGTCAACTATTGGTCAAACTTATGAACTCAAAATTTCTTCAAAATGCCAACTTTCAATAAATGGTGCCGAATTCTCCTAGGAACCTCCAAAATCAAATTTGAACACATGCCTAAGTCCAAAATCATCATACGAACCTATTGGAAGTTCAAATCCCGATTCTAAGGTCATTTTACTCAAAAATTAAACCTTGATCAACTCATAAAACTTAAGGCTTCCAAAATAGAACTAAGGGTTCCAACTCACCCTCGAACCCCACAAAAACCAAAAACCACCCATCCCTGCAAGTCATATAACATCAAATGAACCTACAAATAGGGGAACAGAGTTCTAAAACTCAAAACGACCAATTGGGTTGTTACATTCTGTACCTCTAAAACAAATATTTGTCCATGAACGGGTTTAAAAATGTACCTAAACTACCAAAAAGATATGGGTATTTTCTCAACATATCACACTTGGTCTCCCAAGTAGCCTCCTTGCTCAGTTGGCCTCTCTAAATCACCTTCACCAAAGCGACCTCCTTTGACCTGAGCTTTTGAACCTGCCTATCCAAAATGGCCACTAGTTCTACTTCATAAACCAAATTATCATCTAACTGCATTGTGCTGAGGTCCAGAACGTCTGACTTATCTTTATGTTACTTCCGAAGCATAAAAAACATGAAATATTTGATGAACTCCCGAAACACTAGGAGGCAAAGCAAGCCCATAAGTGTCATGACCTAAAATCCCACCAACAGTCACGATAGCACCTAACCCCTATGACTAGGTAAGCCAACATCCAACATAGAGCAAACCCAACATAATTAAGATGTAGTAGCACTGAAATAGTATAAATAACAGAATAAGTCTTTCAACAACGGAAAGTATAAAGACATTGTAACAACAATCCTCCAAAACAAGGTAGTACGGCGTCACGATCTCTAAAATAAGATAAAAGAAATTTCTCAATAATACAAAACTATCTGAAATCTGAATAACAGTATGAAAATAGGAGGAAAAGGACTCCGAGGGTGTACGAGTGATCATGCAGCATTACCTCAAGTCCTCTTTATCAACTACTAGACACCCTCTTGAAGTTTGCTACTGCTAATGCCCGGAGCTGCACAAAAATATGCAAAAATATAGTATGAGTACAGGACAACATGAACTTAGTAAGTATCAAGATTAACCTCAGTGAAATAGTGACAAAGTTCAAGTCATGTGATACCTACTAATCAAATAAACATGTAAAATTCATATTATATAAAACAAGACTATGAAAAGAGATTCAATATCGCCAAAGATTATATCAAGAGATATCAACTCAACATGGACAGTTATAAGGCATATAACAAAGGCATCAAGTAGCATGTTAGCATTCAACATACATAGCATGTATAATGCATGATATGGTATAAAGGATTCACTTGAATGGTCAAAGCATCCACCTTTATGCTCAAAACTCACCACATCGGATTCTATATCAGAATCAACCAAGCATCTGTCAATTTATCACAACCTGTGTGTATGCCATCAAGAGAGAAACATGAGAAGCAAACCCTAGGGGGTGGATCCATATCCACACACTGCTTGGCAAATACCTCATAGCATAACAGTAACAATATCACCATAACTACACGGCAAAAACCTCATGCCGCAACAATAATAGTATCACAATAGCCGCGCGATAGAAATCTCGTGCCACATCCAATTTAATCTGTTCAACATGTCCAAATGTCCCATAATATTAGACCGAAATAAAATTTCATCTTTAAAGAGGTATATGATCACAAATAATCAATGAGGTTCACAAAGACACAATAAATAGAAGTGTGGATGTGTGTTCAAGATGTAAATCATGACTACGACTAAATCAAGTATAACAACAATTTCATGAGTATCCCATCTTGGCCAATTACGAAGTAGTAGTCCTAAACATGGATACTAGCATAGAGGGATAAGCTCATGTGGTTATAAAATTGATTAAAACATAAATCATGGAAGACACGAAAGCAAACAAGGCATAATAAAAGCCTAAACTCTAATCCGGTCATGAATCATACACAACACCTGTATATATGCTCGTCACCTCGTATATCCGACATATTTCAATTAAGCAAACAAGGTCATATCCTAAGGGTTATTACCTTAAATCAAGATTTGGAAAGATACGTAACTTAGCAAGCCAAATCAACCCTCCAAAACTACATTTCCTTTAGAAATGACCTTCCACCAGCTCGAATCTAACAAAACAATACTTAATAATGTCAAATAACATCATAGGATTCAATTCCAAACAAATAAAGCTTCAATCTTTAATCAATTTCCAAAATGCCAACAAAAGTCAATCCGGGCCTACATGGTCAAACCCACATTTAGGGGTATATCTCGTTTACCCATAACCTCACGAGTCCAATATGTATTTAGTTTTAAAATCCAAGCCCAAATTATTCCTCATAAGCTCAATTTACACTCTCTTAAGTTGTAGGAAAAACACCCAAATTTAACTTCAAAATCCCATGTTATAGGTGTAGCAAATCCATGCGGATTCTTGAAATATAACCACAAATGAGTAGAAATTACTTAACCTCTTTCCATCTATGAAAATCTCCTTGAATAATCACCCTTTTCTTAGTCTAGGGTTCAAAATATGAGAGAATGGACAAAAATCCCGAAATCCCCACTTAAATGCACTACGCAGGGATACCCTTCACTAACGCATCCCAAGCCTCGCGTTTGCAAAGCACAAGTCTGCCTCTGATCGAAATCCTCCTTCGCGAATGCGACATGAGTCTCGCGAATGCGAAGGCCATCTGCCTCACATCTTCATGAATGTGACCAGCTCCTACGTGAATGTGAAGGCCAGTGACTCGGCCCCTTCACAAATGCGACTTCACCTACGCAAACACGAAGGCCAAAACCTCAAGGCAAATTTCCTTATTCGCGACCGCGACCCTTCCCACGCATTTGCGATGCACACTAGATACCAGCAAAATTCAGCTATCACAAACATGCTCTGGGTCGTCTGAAACTCACCCGAGCCCCCCGTGACCCCGTCCAATCATACCAACAAGTCAACAAACACTACCTGGACCTATAAAGGCCTCCAAAAAAATACCAGATCATCATATCTAAGAATCAAAGGCCAAACTACATGTTGAACTCTCTTAAGATCATGAACTTCTATACTTCCAACCAAGCGTTTGATTCATGCCTAAACACTTCATATCACAACCAAACTTTGCACAAAAGTTCCACTTAACAAAATGAACCTATCCACAGTCTCGAAACAACAATCAGAGTCCGCTAACATCAAAGTCAACTATCCGTCAAACTTACGAACTCTCCAATTCTTTAAATTGCCAACTTTCTGTAAATCGAGTCAAAATCATCTAGGAGTATCAAAAACCAAATCCGGACATACGACTAAGTCCAAAATGACCATACGAACCTATTGGAAATCTCAAATCACCAATCTGAAGTCGTTTACACAAAAGTCAAATATTGGTCAACTCTTCTAACTTAAGGCTTCCAAAATAAAACTAAGTGTTCCAAATCACTCCCGGACCCCATGAAAGCCAAACCACCTATTCCCAAAAGTCATAAAAATCAAACAAGCATACGGAAAGCATAAAATAGGGGAACAAGGTTCTAATACTCAAAATGATTGGTCGAGTCGTTACATCTCCACCTCTTAAACTAACGTTCATCCTCAAGCAAGTTTAGAAATATACCTAAACTGCTGAAAAGATGCAGATATATCTTTGCATATCTAGCGCGGCCTCCCAAGTAGCCTTCTCGATTGGTTGGCCTATCTAAAGCTTATCATGCCCTTCATAGGCGAGACCCTCAGAAGCACCTTCTCTTTCTCCATAAAAACCATATCGCGAACCTTCCTATCAGCATAATTCTTCTGCCTAGACTGAGCTATGCGAAGCCTCTCCTGGATCAACTTCACCTTCTCCAGAGCATCACGTACCAAGTCTGTACCCAACAACCTAGCCTCACCATGATCGAACCATTAAACCAGGGAGCAACATGGTCTACCATATAAGGCCTAACATGAGCCATCTAAATAACGGACCAGTAGTTGTTTATGTAAGCAAACTCCGCCAATGGTAGGAACTGATGCCAATAGCCTAAAAATCTATAACGCATGTTGTCAGCATATCCTCAAGGACCTAAATAGTCCGGTCAGACTGTCCATCCATCTACGGGTGAAATATAGTGTTGAGCTCCACCCGTGTGGCCAACGTATGCTGAACGACCCTCCAAAAGTGAGATGTAAACTAAGTGATGCGGTCTAAAATGATAAAAAGGACACACCATGCAAGCGAACAATATCTCTGTTGTAGATCTGAGCTAACTTCTCTGAAGTGTAAGAAGTCATCGCCAGAATGATATGAGCTGACTTGGTCAATCTATCAACAATGACCCAAATGGAATCACACTTCCTCAAAGTTAGTGGCAAACCTACCACAAAGTCCATAGTAATGCGCTCCCACTTTCGCTCATGTATATCTATCTTGTAAAGCAAAACCACACAATTTCTAATGCTCATACCTGACCTGTTGACAATTCAAACACCGCAAAACATGCCCCATAATGTCCTTCTTTATCCTCTGCCACAAGTAATGCTGCTTCAAATTAGGATGCATCTTCGTATCACCTAGATAAATTGAATATGTGAGCCCTTCAAGAATCAACTATCTCAAATCATTAACATTAGGCACACAAATCTAACCCTGAAGTCGCATAACACCATTATGCCCATTAACCACCTTCTTAGCACCACCTCGTTGCACTGTGTCTTTAAGTACCAACAAATGTGGATAATCATACTGGCGAGTCTTAATACGCTCAAACGCGAAGGAATGCACATCAAAACAAGAAAGAACTCTGCTAGGCTCAGAAATATCTAATCTCACAAATATATTGGTCGAGGCCTGAACATCCATTGCTAAAGACCTCTCCTTAACTGGAATAAATGCCAAAATCCCCACGCTCTTTACCTTTCTACTCAAGGCATCCGCTACCACATTTGTCGTACCTGAATGATACAAGATAGTGATATAATAGTCCTTAAGTAACTTAAGCCACCTCTGCTGCCTCAAATTCAAATCCTTTGTCTTGAATAAGTGTTGAAGACTATGATGATCAGTGCTAACCTCACATGATACACCATATAAGTAATGCCTCCAAATCTTTAGCGTATAGGATATCGCTGACAACTCCAAGTCATGAACTAGATAATTATTCTCATGAGTCTTTAACTATCGTGATGCATAAGCAATCACCCTGACATCCTATGTCAACACCGCACCAAGACCAACACATGAAGCATCACAATACACAGTGTATAGCCCAGAATCCCTGCGCAACACACTGGGGTTGTAGTCAAAGAAGTCTTGAGCTTTTGATAGCTCTCTTCACACTTCTTGAACCATCTGAACTGAGCTCCCTTTTGAGTCAACTTAGTCAATGAGGATGCAATGGACGAAAAACCCTCCATAAAGCGACGATAGTAGCCTGCCAAACCTAAGAAAATCCTGACCTCTGTTGCTGTAATAGGTCTAGGCCAACTCTGAACCACCTCAATCTTCATTAGATCAACCATATACCATCACTCGACACAACATAACCTAGGAATGCACTTGACAAAACTCATATTTCAAAAATTTAGTGTAAAGCTTCCGATCCTTCAAGGTCGAAAGTACAATCCACGAGTGCTGCTTATGCTCCTCTCTACTACAAGAGTATACCAAGATATCATCAATGAATACATTTAGAAATAAATCTATATAAGGCTTGAACACTCGGTTCATCAAATCCCTAAAAGTTGCGGGAGCATTAGTCAAACCAAATGACACCACCAAGAAGTCAAAATGACCATATCGAGTCCTAAAAGCCGTCTTAGGGATATCCAAAGCCCTAATATTCAATTGATAGTTACCCGATCTCAATTCAATCTTAGAAACACCTTAGCACCCTGAAGTTGATCGAACAAACCATCAATATGAGGAAATGATATTTTTTCTTGATAGTAACTTTGTTCAAAAGTCTGTAATCAATGCACATCCTCATAGTACCATATTCTTCTTCACAAACAACATTGGCGTGCCCCAAGGAGAAAAACTCGGTCTAATGAATCCCTCATCAAGCAAATCCTACAATTGTTCCTTTAATTCCTTCAACTCTACTGGAGTCATGCAATATGGTTGAATAGATATGGGTTGAATGCCCAGAACCAAGTCAATACCAAAATCAATATTACGATCCGGTTGCATACCCAGCAAATCCAAAGGAAACATCTCTGAAAACTCTTTTACCACCAGTACCGAATCCATGAAAGCAACCTCTACGCTAGAATCCCGAACAAAAGTGAAATATGCTAGACATCCCTTTTAAACCATATGTTGAGCCTTCAGGAATGAAATCATCTTACTTGTATAATGAACTAGTGACCATCTCCACTCTAATCTAGGAAGTCTTGAAATTGCCAAAGTCACAGTCTTGGCATGACAATCTAAGATAGCATAATACGGGGATAACTAATCCATGCCAAGGATCACCTCAAAATCAAACATGTATAATAACAAGAGATCAAACATAGTATCATACCCGTTGATAGTAACCACACAAGAACGATAAACACGATCCACCACGATAGAATCTCCAATAGGTGTAGACACATAAATAGGAATATCCAAAGAATTACGAGGCGTATCCAAATATAATGCAAAATAGGATTACACATACGAATAAGTAGAACCCATATCAAACAATACTGAAGCAACTCTATGAAATACTAAAGCAATACTTGTGATGACTCCATCCGATGCAACCGCCTCAGGCCTACTAGGGAAAGCATAGCAACGAGCTTCGCATCCACCTCTAGAAAGACCTCTACCTGCCTAACCTTCACCTCTAGCTGGTTATGTAGGTGGTGTAGTAGCTGGTGTTGGAATCATGGTTTGGGTGCCCTGTTGAGATACACCCATCCGAAGCCTGGGATAATCCCTCCTCATATTCCTTGAGTCCCTACACTCAAAGCAAGCTCTCAGCAAACATGGATGATATGCCTGAGCCTTCCCCGAACGACTGAAATAACCACTATAAGAACCCTGACCTGAAGATGCCTATGGGAACCACGTGCGGGAGGTTCATTGAATGATGACTACCCTAGACGAGTAGCATGAAATCTATTTCTAGCTAGAGCACCATGTGAAGTCTGAAGTGCTGACTGAACTGGCCTACTAGAATAGCGTCTACCATGGTAACCCTTGCCCCTAGAGTAGGCACCACTAAATCCTCCAATACCACGAGGCTTCTTGGCCTCTCTATCTCCCTCTCCTGCCAGTGGATACGCTCCAATCTCCTAGCAATCTCTACAGCTTGGTGAAAGGTAGTCTCAGTCTCAACCTCTCGTGCCATCCTAAACATAAGACTGTAGCTGAGACCCTCAACGAACCTCCGTACCCTTTAGTTCTTAATAGGAATCATGAAAGTTGCATAGTATGACAACTTTGTGAAACTCATCTCATATTGAGTAACGGTCATACCATCCTGCTGCAAGTGCTCAAACTGGTTGTGCAAATCATCTTTCCTGGTGAGTGGAATGAACTTCTCTAAGAAGAGAGTAAAAAATTGAGCACATGTAAAAGGAAGTGACCCTGCTGGCCGGCCATGTTCATATGTCTGCCACCACATCTTGGTTGGACATCTCAATTGAAATGTAGTGAAATCAACTCTATTGGACTCTACAAGTCCCAAATTACATAGAATCTCATGAAACCTATCATAGAACTCTTGAGCTTCAGTTGTGGGATCACCACTATAACATGGAGGATCTGACTTCTAAAATGGATCCATCTTCTCCTGCTCCTCCACAGTCATAGCAAGTCTAATCTCAGGCCTAACTCTAGCAACAGTCTTAATCGTCCTAATAGGTGGAACAACTGAAACTCATTGAGTCTAAAATGTAGTAGTCGCTAGCTTCAGAGTGTGAATAGCTGGGGTCTGTGCTCCCTCTTGATACTGATAAGTATATGGAATCAAAGGAATCATACCGGCCTATGCCAACACATCAAAATAACTCAAGATCTAGACCAAGCATCCTGAAGCACTGGAGTAGAAACAAAGCCCTCGAGAATCTGAGTTGGACCCGATGGAACCATATGAGCTGGAACTTGCTTCACCATTGGAGCTACCTGTGGCTCTTAGAAACTGATCTAGCATGAGCACACGGGATTGCAGGTGCTCTACCTCTTATAGGTGCGGCCGTACGTGCTCTGTCCTGAACTCTAGCCATGCCTAGGCCTCTGCCTCTCTCGGCTCTGGCCTGTGGTACTAGCTCCTGCTCAACAGCTACGGAAGAACGCGTTCTCACTATCTGTGAGAGAATAGAAGTGTAAAGATTCAAACTTTAGGATGAAATAAAGTTGTACAATAGAGAAATGAAGGAAGTGAAGTATTCTAACTATCCCATATCCTCTCGAAGATAAGTATATATATCTCTATACCGATCTGCAAGACTCAACCAGACATGCTGATGACCCGTATAACCCATGAACCTAGAGCTCTGATACCAACTTTGTCACGACCCAAAATCTCACCAACAATCATGATGACATCGAATCCATATGACTAGGTAAGCCAACATCCAACAATGAGTATAAATTACTTAACCTCTTTCCTTGTATGAAAATCTCCTTGAATAATCACCCACTTAAATGCACTACGCAAGGATACCCTTCGCAAACACAGCCCAAGCCTTGGGTTTGTGAAGCACAAGTCTCCCTCTGCCCAAAATCCTCCTTCACGAATGCGAAGGCCATCTGCCTCACCTCTTCGTGAATGCAACCAGCTCCTTCGCGAACATAAAGGCCAGTGACTCAGCCCCTTTGCAAATGCGACTTCAACTTCGCGAGCACTAAGGCCAAAACCTCAAGGCAAAATTCCTTCTTCGCGACCGCGATATTTCCCCTGCATTTGCCATGCACACTAGATACCAGCAAAAATCAACTATCACAAATATGCTCCAGGTGGTCTGAAACTCACTTGTCCCCCGTGACTGCGTCCAATCATACCAACAAGTCCATAAACACTACTTGGACCTATCAAGTCCTCCAAACACATACGAAATCATCACAACGAAGAATCAAAGGCCGAACCACATGTTGAACTCTTTAAAATTCATAAACATCTAAACTTCCAACCAAGCGTCCGATTCATGCCTAAACATTTCGGATCACAACAAACTTTTCACACAAGTTCCACTCAAATAAATGAACATATCCACAATCCCGAAACAACAATCAGACTTTGCTAACATCAAAGTCAACTATCTATCAAACTTATGAACTCTCCAATTCTTCAAATTGCCAACTTTCGGTAAATCGAGTCTAAATCTTCTAGGAGTATCTAAAACCAAATCCGAACATATGCTTAAGTCCAAAATAACCATAAGAACCTATTGGAATCCTCAAATCACCAATCTAAGATTGTTTATACAAAAGTCAAACATCGGCTGACTCTTCTAACTTGAGGCTTTCAAAATAAAACAAGTGTTCCAAATCACTCCCGGACCCAAGAAAATCAAATCACCCATCCCCACAAGTCAAAAAACATCATAAATATATGCGAGAAGCATCAAATCGGATAAAGACGTTCTAATACTCAAAATTACCGATCGAGTCGTTACTCAAAATTACCGATTAAGTCGTTACATTCTCCACCTCTTAAACTAACGTTCATCCTTGAACGAGGTTTATAAATGTACCTAAACTGCTGAAAAGATGCAGATATCTCTTTGAATATATGACTCGGCCTCCCAAGTAGCCTCCTCACTCGATTGGCCTATCCAAGGCACCTTCACCGACATGATCTCCTTTGACCTAATCTTCTTCTGAACCTGCCTATCCAAAATGTCTATTGGTTGTTCTTCATAAGACAAGTTCTAATCTAACTACACTATGCTGAAGTCCAAAACAAGCGACTTATCTTCATGATACTTCCGTAGCATAGAAATATGAAATACCATATGAACTCCCGAAAGACTAGGAGCCAAAGCAAGCATAATGACCTCACCAACTCTCTACAACATATCAAATGGGCCAATAAACCCCGAGCTAAACTTGTCTTTCTTTTCAAACCTCATCATGCCTTTCACAAGCAAGACCTTTATAAGCACCTACTCTTTCTCCATAAACACCATATCGTGAACCTTCCTATCAACATAACGCTTCTACCTGGATGGAGTTGTGTGAAGCCTCTCCTTGAATCAACTTCGCCTTCTCTAGAGCATCACGCCAAGTCTGTACCTAACAACCTAGCCTCACCAGGCTCAAACCAACCAACTAGGGAGCAACATCGTCTACCATATAAGGCCTCACATGGAGCCATCTAAATATCAGACTGTAGTTATTGCTGTAAGCAAACACTGCCAATGGTAGGAACTAATCCCAATAGCCTACAAAATCTATAACGTATGCTGTCAACATATCCTCAAGAACCTAAATAGTCCGCCCAGACTGTCTATCCATCTGTGGGTGAAATGTAGTGCTGAGCTCCACCCATGTGCCCAACTCACGCTGAACTTCCCTCCAAACGTGCTATATAAATTGAGTGTCGTGGTCTAAAATGATCGAGATGACACACTATGCAAGTGAACAATATCTCAGTTGTAGATCTGAGCCAACTTCTTTGAAGTGTAAAAAGTCATCGCCAGAATGAAATAAGCTGACTTGGTCAATCTATCAATAATGACCCAAATGGCATCACACTTACTCAAAGTCTATGGCAAACCTACCACAAAGTGCATAGTAATGCACTCCCACTTTCACTCTTGTATATCTATCTTCTAAAGCAAACCACCCACTTTCTGATGCTCATACCTGACTTTTGAAAATTCAAACACCACAAAATATGCCCCATAATGTGTTTCTTCATACTCTGCCACCAGTAATGCTGCTTCAAATTAGGATGCATCTTCGTACCACCTGGATGAATAGAATACCACAAAATGTAAGCCTCATCATGAATCAACTATCTCAAACTATCAACATTAGGCACAAAAATATGACCCTGAAGTCGCTTAACACCATCATCCCCAATAACCACCTTCTGAGAACCACCTCGTTGCACCGTGTCTTTAAGCACCAACAAGTATGGATCATCATACTAGCGAGTCTTAATATGCTCAAATGCGGAGGACTGCATAGCAAGACAAGAAAGAAATCTGCTAGGCCCAGAAATATCTATTCTCACAAATTTATTGGCCAAGGCCTGAATATCCATTGCCAAAGGCCTCTCCTTAGCTAGAATATATTCCAAACTCCCCACGCTCTTTACCTTTCTACTCAAGGCATCCGCTACCATATTTACCTTACCTGAATGATACAAGATAGTGATATAATCATCCTTAAGCAACTTAAGCCACCTCTGCTGCCTCAAATTCAAATCCTTTAGCTTGAACAAGTGTTAACAGCTCTGATGATCAGTGTTAACCTCACATGATACACCATATAAGTAAAGCCTCCAAATCTTGAGCGCATGCACTATCACTGCCAACTCCAAGTCATGAACTGGATAATTATTCTCATGAGTCTTCAACAGCCATGATGCATAAGCAATCACCTTGAAGTCCTACTTCAACACCGTATCAAGACCAACACGTGAAGCATCATAATACATAGTGTATGGCCCAGAATCTGTGGGCAACACATTGGGTCTGTAGTCAAATCAGTCTTGAGCTTTTGATAGCTCTCTTCACACTCCTTGAACCATCAGAACTAAGCTCCCGCCTGATTCAACTTAGTTAATGAGGCTGCAATGCTCGAAAACCCCTCTACAAAGTGACGATAGTAGCCTACCAAACCTAAGAAACTCCTGATCTCTATTTCTATAGTAGGTCTAGGCTAACTATGAACCACCTCAATATTCATCAGATCAACCATATACCATCACTCGACACAACATAACCCAGGAATCCAACTAACAAAAATCACATTTCAGAAACTTAGCGTAAAGATTCCGATCATTCAAGGTCGAAAGAACAATCCACAAGTGTTGTTCATGCTCCTCTCTACTAAGAGAATATACCAAGATATCATCAATGAATACAGTCAGAAAGGAATCTATATAAGGCTTGAACTCTCAGTTCATCAAATCCCTAAAAGCCGTTGGAGCATTAGTCAAACCAAATGACATCACCAAGAAGTCAAAATGACCATATCGAATCCTAAACACCACCTTAGGGATATCCAAAGCCCTAATCTTCAATTGATAGTAACCCGGTCTCAAGTCAATCATAGAAAACACATTAGCACCCTGAAGCTGATCGAACAAATAATCAATATGAGGAAATGATACTTTTTCTTGATAGTAATTTTGTTCAACTGTTTGTAATCAATGCACATCCTCATCGTACCATATTTCTTCTTCACAAACAATATTGGTGCTCCCCAAGGAGAAATACTCGATCTATTGAATCCCTTATCAAGCAAATCCTGCAACTGTTCCTTCAATTCCTTCAACTCTACTAGAGTCAAGCAATATGGTGGAATAGATATGGGTTGAATGCCCAGAACCAATTCAATATCAAAATCAATATTTTGATCCGGTGGCATACCCAACAAATTCGAAAGAAACATATCCGGAAGCTCTTTTACCACCAGTATCGAATCCATGGAAGGAATCTCTACACTAAAATCCCGAACAAAAGCAAAATATGCTAGACATTCCTTCTAAACCATATGTTGAGCCTTCAGGAATGGAATCACCTTACCTGTAGAATGAACTAGTGACCTTTGCCACTCCAACCTAGGCAGTCTTGGCATAGCCAAAGTCATGTTCTTGGTGTGACATTCTAAGAGAGCATGATACGAGGATAACCAATCCATGCCAAGGATCACCTCAAAATCAAACATGTATAATAATAAGAGATCAACCCTAGTATCATACCCGTTGATAGAAACCACACAAGAACGATAGACACGATCCACCATGATAGAATCTCCAATAGGTGTAGACACATAACATGAATATCCAAAGAATTACGAGTCATATACAAATATAATGCAAAGTAGGATGACACATACGAATAAGTAGAACCTATATCAAACAATACTGAAGCAACTCTATCATAGACTGAAGTAATACTTGTGATGACTGCATCAAATGCAACCGCCTCAGGCCTACAAGGGAAAGCATAACAATGAGTTTCGCGTCCACCTCTCGAAAGACCTCTACCTACCAAACCACCACCTCTAGCTAGTTGTGCAGGTGGTGTAGCAGTTGGTGTGGGAATCATGGTCTGGGTGCCCTACTGAGATACACCCATCCGAAGCCTGGGATAATCCCTCCTCATGTGCCTCGAGTCCCCACACTCAAATCATGATCTCAACTGACATTGCTGCTAGGATCGAGCCTTCCCCAACAACTAGAATAACAACTATAAAACTGTGACCAAAAGATGCACTATGGGAACCACGTGCGGGAGGTTCACTTAATGACGACTGCCCTAGACGAGTAGCATGAAATCCATGGATAGCTAGAGCACCACATGAAGTCTGAAGTGGTGACTGAACTAACCTACTAGAATAGCCTCTAACGTGGTGACTCTTACCCCAAAGTAGGCACTAACAAGTCCTCCAATACCACGAGGCTTCTTGGCCTCTCTATCTCCCTCTCCTACCAGTGAATATGCTCTAATCTCCTAGCAATATCTACAGCCTGGTGAAAGGTAGTCTCAATCTCAACCTCTTGTGCCATCCCAAATATAAGACTGTAGTTGAGACCCTTAATGAATCTCTGTACCCTTTCCTTCTGAATAGGAATCAGGAAAGTTTCATAGCATGACAACTCTGTGAAACTCATCTCATATTGGGTAACAGTCATACTATCCTGTTGCAAGTGCTCAAACTGGTTGTACAACTCATCTCTCTTGGTAAGTGGAATGAACTTCTCTAAGAAGAGAGTCGAAACTTGATCCTATGTGAGAGGAAGTGACCCTGATGGCCTGCCATGCTCATAAGTCTACCACCACCTCTTGGTTGGCCATCTCAATTGAAATGTAGTGAAATCAACTCAATTGGACTCCACAAGTCCCAAATTGCATAGAATCTCATGAAACCTATAAACGAACTTATGAGCTTCAGTTGTGGGATCACCACTATAACATGGAGGATCTCACTTCTAAAATCGATCCATCTTCTTCTGCTCCTCCACAGTCATAGTAGGTCTAATCTTAGGCCTGACTGTAGAAACACTCTAAATCGTCCTAATTGGTGGATCAACCGGAACTCATGGAGTCTAAAATATAGTAGTGGCCTGCTCCGGAGTGTGAATAGCTGGGGTTTGTGCTCCCCCTCGAGATTGAGAAGTAAATGGAATCAAAGGAATCATATCGGCCTATGCCAACCCATCAAAATTCAAGATCCGTACCAAGCATCCTGAAGAACTGGAGTAGAAACAACGCCCTTGAGAACCTGAGTTGGACCCCGGCGGAACCATATGAGCTGGAATCTACTTCACCATTTTAGCTACAGGTGGCTTCTTAGAAACTGATCTAGCATAAGCACAAGGGACTGAAGGTGCTCTACCTCTCATAGGTGCGGTCGTACTTGCTCTGTCCTAAACTCTAGCCCTACCCTGGCCTCTACCTCTTGTGGCTCTGACCTGGGGTACTAGCTTCTGCTCAGCAGCTATGGAAGAATGCGTTGTCACTATTTGTGAGAGAATAGAAGGGTAAAGATTCAAACTTTAGGATGAAATAAAGTCGCACAACAGAGAAAGGAAGGAAGTGAAGTATCTTAACTATCCCATATCCTATCGAAGATAAGTACAGTCGTCTCTATACCGATCCGCAAGACTCCACTAGACATGCTCATGACCCGTATAACCCATGAACCTAGAGCTCTAATACCAACTTTGTCACGATCCAAAATCCCACCAACAGTCGTGATTACATCGAATCCCAATGACTAGGTAAGCCAAAATCCAACATAGAGAAAACCCACCATAATCAAGATATAATAACACTGAAATAGTAAAAATAACGGAATAAGTCTTTCAACAATGGAAAGTATAAAGACGCTACAACAACAATTCCCCAAAACCTGATAGTACAGAGTCATGAGCTCTAAAATAAGATACAACAGAATCTCTCAATAATACAAATACCATCAAAAATATAAATACAGTATGAAAATATGAGGAAAGGGACTCCATGGGCCTGCGAGCAATCATGTCGCACGACCTCGAATTTCCTCTGTCAGCTGCTACAAACCTCCTAAGTCTGCTATTGCCAATGCCCGGATCTGCACAAAAATATACAAAACTGTATTATGAGTATGGGACAACGTGTACTCAGTAAGTATCAAGACTAACCTCGATGAAGTAGTGACGATATTCAAGTCATGTGATACTTACTAATCAAATAAACCTATACAATTCATGTTATACAAAATAAGAGTATGAAAATAGATACTATACGGTCAAGATTATATCATGAGATATCAACTAAATATGGACAATTTAATCTCGACGAATAACTCTAAAGCATATAACAGAGGCATCAAGTAGTATATTAGAATTCAACATAGAAATCATGTAGAATGCATGATATGGCATAAATGATTCACTTGGATGGTCAAAGCTTCAACCTTTATGCTCAAAACTCATCACACCGGATTCTATATTAGTATCAACCAAACATCTATCAATTTATCACAGTCTGCGTGTACGCCATCAAGATAGAAACATGAGAGGGTGACCCTAGTAGGATGGATCCATATCCACACGCTACACGTCAAAGACCTCGTGCCATAACAGTAACAATATCACCACAACTGCACAACTGTAACCTTATGCCACAACAATAACAATATCACAATAGTTGCACGGTAGAAACCTCGTGCCATATATAAATAAATCCGCTCAACATGTCCAAATATCCCATAATCTTAGACCGAAATAATGTTTCATCTTTAAAGAGTTATATGCTCACAAATAATCAATAAGGTGCACAAGGACAGAATAAATAAAAGTGCGGATGTGTGCTAAGATGTGAAGCATGACTACGAATAAATCAAGTATATCATCAATTTCACGAATAGCCCATCTTGGCCAATTACTAAGAAGTAATCCTAAACATGGATGCCAGTATGAAAGGATAAGCTCACGTAGTCATACAATTGATTAAAACATAAATTATGGAAGGCACACAACCAAACAAGGCATAATAAAAGCCAAAAGTCTAATCCAGTCATCATGCATAACACCTGTATATACGCTCGTCACCTTGCATATACGTCACTACCCACACATTTCAATTACACAAACAAGGCCATATCCTAAGGGTTATTCCCTCAAACTAAGATTAGGAAAGACACTTAATTTAGCAAGCCAATCAACCCTCCAAAACCGCCTTACCTTTAGCAATCACCTCCAACCAGCTCGAATCTATCCAAATAACACTTAATAATGTCAAAAAATATCATAGGAATCAATTCCAAACAATAAAGCTTCAATCTTTGATCAATTTCCAAAAAGTCAACAAAAGTCAACCCTGACCCACACGGTCAAAACCTAAGTCTAGGGTAAATCCCGTTTACAAATAACCCCACGAGTCCAATATGTATTTAGTTTTCAAGTCCGAGGCCAAATCATTGCTCAAAACTTTAGTTTATACTCTTTTAAGTTGTAGGCAAAAATCCCAAATTTCTCTTCAAAATCCTATGTTTTAGGTGTAGAAAATCCATGTAGATTCTTAAAATATAATAACAAATGAGTAGAAGTTACTTACCCTCTTGCCTTGTACGAAAATATCCTTGAAAAATAGCCTCTCTCCAAGTCTAAGGTTCAAAATATTAGAGAATGGGCAAAAATCATGAAATCTCCACTTAAATGCACTGCCCAGGGATACCCTTCGTGAACGCGGCCCAAGTCTCGCGTTCATAAAGCACAAGTCTACCTCTGTCCAGAATCCTCCTTCGCGAATGCAAAGGCCAACTGGCCCACCTCATCACAAACACTACCAACTCATTCACGAACGCGAAGGCCAATGACTCTGCCTCTTCACGAATGCGACTTTACCTTCGCGAATGTAAAGGCCAAAACCTTCGGGCCAAATTCCCCCTTCGCAAATGCGATCCTTCCCTCGCGTTCGCAATGCACAATAGACGCCAGCGAAAATCACCCATCACATACATGCTCAGGGTGGTCCGAAACTCACCCGTGACCCTGTCCAATTCTACAAACAAGTCCATAAATACTATTCGGACCTATCCAAGGCCTCCAAACACATATTAAATAATCACATCTAAGAATCAACAGCTAAACCACATGTTGAAATCTCTTAAGTTCATAAACTTCTAAACTTCCAACCAAGCACCAGATTCATGCCTAAACACTTCATATCACAACCAAACTTTGCACACAAGTTCCATTCAACAAAATGTACCTATCCACAATCCCAGAACAACAATCAAAGTCCGATAACATCAAGGTCAACTATCGGTCAAACTTATGAACTCTCCAATTCTTCAAATTTTCAACTTTTGGCAAATATAATCAAAATCTTCTAAGAGCATCCATAACCAAATACGAACAAATTCCTAAGTCCAAAATCACCATAAGAACCTATTGGAATCCTCAAATCACCAATCCGAGGTCGTTTACACAAAAACCAAACTATGGTCAACTCTTTCAACTTAAGGCTTCTAAAATGAAACTAAATGTTCAAAATCACTCCCGGACCCCATGAAAATCAAACGACCCATTCCCACAAGTCATAAAAATTAAAACAAATATACGGAAAATATCAAATAGGGGAACATGATTCTAATACTCAAAATGACAGATTGGGTCACTACAATAAACAACCTTACCAACTCTCTCCAATAAAATGGGCCAATAAACCTTAGACTCAACTTTCCCTTCTTCCCAAATCTCATCACAACCTTCATAAGTGAAACCTTCAAAAGTACCTTCTCACCATCCATAAATGCCATATCACGAACCTTCTTTTCAACATACCTCTTTTTCCTGGACTAAGTTGTACGAAATCGCTCCTGAATCAATTGCACCTTCTTTAAGCACCAGGAACCAAATTAGTACCCAACAACCTAGGCGTACTAGGCCCAAACAAACCAATAGGAGATCGAAACTTCCTACCATACAAAGCCTCATACGAAGCCATCTGAATGTTGGATTGTTAACTGTTGTTGTATGCAAACTCCGCTAATGTTAGAAACTAGTCCTAGTGTCCTCCAAAGTCAATCACACAAGCTCTCAACATATCCTCAAGAATATGAATAGTCCGCTCGGACTGACCATCTGTCTGTGGGTGAAAAGTTGTGCTAAGATCCACCTGTGTACCCAATTCACATTGAACAACTCTCCAAAAGTGAGATGTGAAGTGGGTACCCCGGTCCAAAATGATAGAAATAGGTACACCATGCAAACGAACAATCTCCTTGATGTATATTTGTGCCAACATCTCTGAAGTATATGTAGTCAACACCGGCATGAAATGTGCGGATTTGGTCAGTCTATCAATAATGATCCAAATGATATTAAATTTCTCCAAAGTCCTTGGCAAGCCTACCATAAAGTATATAGTAATATGCTCCCACTTCCACTCCGGTATAACTAACCTCTGAGTCAAACCACTTGGGTTTTGATGTTCGTACTTTACTTGATGGTAATTCAAATACCATAAAACATGCCCAACAATGTCCTTCTTTATCTTTAGCCACCGGTAATGTTGCTTTAAGTCATGATACATCTTTGTGACATCTGGATGAATAGAATACCTCGAATTATGAGCCTCCTCAAGAATCAGCTCCCACAAACCATCAACATTAGGGACACAAATTTGACCCTAAAATTACAATAAAACATCATCTCTAATAACCATCTTCTTGGCACAACCTCGTTGCACCGTCCTTAAGCACCAACAAATGTGGATCATCATACTGGCGAGCTTTAATGCATTCAAATAAGGACGACTGCGCAACAACACAGGCAAGAACTCTACTAGATTCAGAAATATCCAATCTCACAAATCTGTTAGCAAGGGCATGTATCTCCATAGCCAAATGCCTCTTCTAAGTTGTAATAAATGCCAAACTCCCCATTCTCTCTACCTTTCTACTCAAGGCATCTACTACCACATTTTCCTTACCCGGATGATACAAGATAGTGATATCATAATCCTTAAGCAACCCAAGCCACTTCCACTGCCTCAAATTCAAATCCTTCTGCTTGGACAAGTCTTGAAGGATAAGATGATCAGTATAAAGCTCACACGATACACCATACAAGTAATGCCTCCATATATTGAGAATACGCACAATCACTACCAACTCCAAATCATGATCTGGGTAATGTTTCTTATGGGTCTTCAACTGTCGAGATGCATAAGCAATCACCCTACCTTCCTACATCAACAGTGCACCTAGGCCAATGCTGAAGCATTACAAAACACTGGGTAGCTCCCTAAACCTATGTGCAACATCAACACTAGGGTCATAGTAAAAGCAACTATCACGACCCCAAATACCCACCTTAGGATGTCGTGATGGCACCTAGTCTCTAAGACTAGGTAAGCCTAACATACATCAAGATTTACCAAATATAACAATTTAAATATCAACTCAAACTGGTAATCTATCATAATAAAAACAAACAATATAACTGTCAACAACTCCCAAAACCTGGTGGAACCGAGTCCTAAGCTCTACAGAGAGTGCACTAAAAATCTCAAAATACAATATGGTTTTGCACAGGAAATAAACAGTAATACAACTAAGGGCAGAAGGTGACTTTGAGACCTACGAACGTCGAGCAGGTATACCTTGAAGTCTCCGGGAATAACTGATCAATCACTGAAATCCGACATGAGTGGATGTACCTGGATATGCACAAAAATGTGCAGAAGCGTAACATGAGTATACCACAATGGTACCTAATAAGTATCAAGCCTAACCTAGGTAGAGTAGTGACGAGGCCATAACACGACACCTAATCGGGTAAGAAAACTGAATAGAGTATCATATAGTCAATGACGAAAAGCGAGGAAATGAATGATAATAAGACAGTACAATAATGTAGAATAACAAGGGAATTCAGATCAATAAGGGAAACAAGGAGTGAACACTTGATAAGAACAACAAGTATCAAATACGGATAAATACAAGTAGGACAAATTAAGAATTAATAAAATTGTTCAACCAACAAGCCTTTTTAACACAAAATGTACAACAAGAATCACAACCGAGGTACTATACCTCATAATCTCATCTCACAAGTCACAATCACAATCTTCCTTATATCACCGAGTGATCCTTGAATTTATTTTGAAAATATTTTCCCAAAATAGCTCTATGCATTTCCCTCTTATCTCATCGCATGGCTTCAAGTAATTCCCTTACTAGCAATACGCGTATAAATCCCACCTTATCTCACCGCATGCGTATCAACTCCTATCCTTATACCACCGCATACTTATTAATATCACAACACAATAATCAATATCAACTCCTATCCTTATACCACCGCATACTTATTAATATCACAACACAATAATCAACTCGCACCACACGTGCCATATGCCACAACACTTTTTAAAAATCAACAATACCAATGTTACCACAACATATAGCCCATTGCTCAACCAACAATGTGAACAAGAATCTCAATAGTAACAAAATGAATGAGGAATACTCAACGAGGAAGGATATCTTAATAATAAACAATTTCAAATAAGAATAATTCAACAATAAAGGAGGTAACAAGACAATAAGAGAGGTAACAACTTCAACTAAAGCATATAAGAGTAAACTTGACAATAGAAGGTAAAACATATGCTAACAACGTCAAATAGAGCATGTGAGAGAAAATTCAACAATGGAAGATATAACATGTTATGACAATTTTATTTAAATGCATGGAAGAAGCCTAATAGTCTAAACCAGTCAAAATACAACATATAAGCCCATGTACACACTCGTCACCTCGTGTACACGTCTTCCACGTAATCCAAATAACACAATCAACTCAAATCCTATGGGTAATTCCCTCACACAAAGTTAGGCAAGATACTTACCTCAACTAGGACAAATCAACCCTCAAAAATAGCTTTTATCCAAAAGTTTGCCTTTGCAAGGCTCAAATCTAACCAGAAATGACTTAACAACATCAAACAATGCAAGAGAAACCAATTTCGATAGGTAAAGCTATGATCTTTACACAATTTATCAAAAGTCAACAAAAGTAAACCATGGGCCCGCTCGGTCAAAACCCGGGTCCAAGGGTACACTCCAACTACCCATAACCCTACGAGTCCATATATGAGTTTTGTTTTCAAATCGGAGTCCAATTTGACTCTCAATACCCAAATTTTCATTTTTTCAAAACTTAGACAAAAAGCCTCAAAGTTCCTCTTTGATTCTTATAAATTTGATGTTAAATATCATATATATAATCATGGAATATAGTTGAAAATTGATTAAAACTATTTACCCAATGATTGTAGATGAAAATCTCATCTCCAAATCGCCTCCTACCAAGTCTAGGTTTCTAAAATGAGAGAAATGAGATGAAATCCCGACTTTCCAACCTTTTGTTCAGTTGCAGATGTTGCAATTGCGACACTGGGTTTGCAATTGCAAATCCTCGCAATTGTGAAAAAAGTCTTGCAATTGTGGCTACTGATAGCCTAAGGGAGAAGTCGCAAATGCGACATTGGCTTCGCATTTGCGAAGCCTCTCCTCATCGCAAATGCGACAAAATTATCGCAAATGCGATTTTGCCCAGTCTGGCCTATTTTTCGCAAATGTGATCAAGGCATCGCAAATACAATGCCTAAAGCCCCTCTGCTATGATTGCAATTGCGATGCTGGTGTTCTCATTTGTGACATCAGAGACACCAACACACCAGCAACCTGATTCAGTTCAAAACTATTTTGAAACATGTCTGAAAATCACCCGAGCCCTCGAGGCTCCAAACCAAACATCCACACAAGTCTAATAACATCATACGAACTCACTCATGCGATCAAAACACCGAAATAACATCTAGAACCACAAATAGGACATCAAAATGCATGAATTTCTAAAGAAAACTCAAAAACCTATAGAATTGTAACCAAGCGTCCGAATCTTATCAAACCAACTCCAAATGACACCAAATTTTGCAGAAAAGTTCCAAATAGAAAAACAGGCCTATTCCAAGCCCAAAACTAAATTCCGAACCCGATAACCAAAAAGTCAACATACAGTCAAACTTGAGAAAACTTCTAAACCTCAAATTCCCAACTCTCGGCAAAACAAGTCAATTCAACCTAGGAACCTCTTAATTCAATTCTGTGCATATGCCCAAGTCAAAAATCACGATACGAACCTATTGGAGCCATCACAACACCGTTCTGGGGTCGTTTTCACAAAAGTCAAATTTTAGTTAACATTTTCAACTTAGGCTTCTAAACCAAGAACCAAAGGGTCCAAATCAACCCCAAACCTTCCCGGAATAAAACTTACCAACCTCTGCAAGTCATACAACCATAATACACACGTGTGAAGTATCAAAAGGGGAAATGGGGCACAAATACTCAAAATGACCAATCGGGTCGTTACAGCAACCTTGAGCTTTTCATAGCTCTCACATTCACTAGACCATCTAAAAGGAATGCCTTTATAAGCCAACTTAGTAAATGGAGCTGTAATCTATGAGAATCCCTCCACAAAACGATGATAGTAGCCTATCAAACCCAAGAAACTCCGAATCTCCA
This sequence comes from Nicotiana tomentosiformis, assembly GCF_000390325.3. Lineage (NCBI taxonomy): Eukaryota > Viridiplantae > Streptophyta > Magnoliopsida > Solanales > Solanaceae > Nicotiana > Nicotiana tomentosiformis. Next base: position 45,474,602 of record NC_090822.1, read on the forward strand.
TAGCAAAAGTCGGTCTAGGACAATTATGAACTGCCTCAATCTTCTTAGAATCAACTTTAATACCATCACTAGACACAATGTGACCAAAGATTGCAACTGAATCCAACTAGAACTCACATTTAGAAAACTTAGCATAAAGCTCCCGATCCTTCAAAGTCTGAAGTACTACTCTCAAGTGATGCTCATGCTCCCCATACTACGAGAGTAAAGCAATATGTCATCAATGAACACAATCATGAAAGAATCCAATAGGGCTTGAACACCCAGTTCATCAAATTCATGAAAGTCGCTAGAGTATTAGTCAACCCAAATAAAATCACCAAGAACTCATATTGACTATAATGGTTCCTAAAAGTTGTCTTAGGTACAGTTTAAGCCCTAATATTCCCTTGATGATATCCCATCCAGGTGCTCAACCCATATCTATTCCACTATACTGTATGGCTCCAACTAAGTTGAAGGAACAGTTGTAGGATTTGCTTGACAAAGGGTTCATTAGACCGAATGTTTTTCCTTGGGGTTCATCAATGTTATTTGTGAGTAAGAACAAGGTTGAATCAATGATAATGTGCATTAATTATTGGCAATTAAACAAGGTTACTATCAAGAACAAGTATCCATTGCCTCGTATTGATGATTTGGTTGATCAAGTTCAGGGTGTAAGGTGTTCTCCAAATACAAAAATCAATATCCCTATAAGGTGGTATGCCTGGTAGATCTACAAGAAACACCTCTCGAAACTCTTTCACAACCAATACCAAATCCATGGAAGGAACCATTGTACTAGAATCTCGAATGTAAGCCAAATATGCTAAACACCCCTTGTCAACCATGCTGAGCCTTCAAAAATGAAATAGTCTACTCGTGGAATGGCTAAGGTTTCCTCTCCGGTCTAGTCTAGGCAACCCTAGCGTAGCTAAATTCACAGTCTTGGCATGACAATCCAAGATAGCATGATACGGGGACAACCAGTCCATACACAGAATCACCTCAAAATCTACCAAATCTAGAAACAAAAGATTGACCACTGTATCAAAACCATTAATGGTAACCATACAAGAACGGGACACCCAACCAACTTCAATAGAATCCCCTACCAGTGTAGATATAGAAACAGGAAAGCCAAGAGAATCGCGAGGCATACTCAAGTGTGATGTAAAATATGATGACACATACGATTAAGTAGAACCTGGATCAAACAATATCGAAGCATCTCTATGACAGACTGAGATAATACCTGTAATAACTGTATACGGCAACTCTACCTTAGGCCTACCAGGAAATACATAACAACGAGCTTGACCTCCACCGATTTGTCCTCCTCCTCTAGGATGACCCTTAACTCGTTGATATTAACCTCTAGCTAGTTGACCCACACCCCTAGCTAGCTGGGTGAGTAGTGTGGCAACTAGTGATAGAATCATAGCTTGGGTACCCTACTATGACGTACCACTCTGCAATCTAGGAAAATACCTCATAATATGACCTGCATCTCCGTACTCAAAGCAATTTTTCGGCCGACGGGGCTACTGAGCCTGAAGCTTTCCCTCATGACCTAAATAGCCACCAAAGGAACTCTACACTGGGGGTGCACTAATAGGACCATAAGCTGGAGACATGTTATATAATGACTACCATGAGTGAGAACCATTAAGTACCATGGCGTCCCGATGTACCACGGGAAACTTGAAGTGATGATTGAACTGCCTGATAGTATGACCTCTACTGAAATAACCCCTACCTCCAGATGAGGCACTGCTGAACCTGCCAAAATTATAAGGCCTCTTGTCACTCATTGCCTCTCTACCCTGGCCATAAATCAATCCTCCTAGAAATCCCTACCACCTGGGTGAATGTAGTCTCAATCTCGACCTCTCTAGCTATCTGAATTCTAATGCCATAAGTAAGCTCCTAGATGAACTTCCGTACCTTCTCCCTATTAGTAGAGATCAGGATAGCTACTTGGTGAGACAATCAACAAACCTCGTCTCATACTAGGTGATTGTTATAACATCCTACTGTAGATGTTCAAACTGACTGCATAGGTCATCACTCTAAGTGAGTGGAACAAACTTCTCCAAGAAAATATATGAAGACTGAGCCCAAGTAAGAGGAGTTGACCCTACTGGTCTGCCCTACTCATAGGTCTGCTGCCACTTCTTGGTTGATCCCTATATTTAAAAGAAAGTAAAGTCAACCCCATTGGACTCTACCAGTCCCAAGTTGCATAAAATTTCATGATATTGGTCTAAGAAGTCCTAAACATCCTTTGAAAGCATGCTGGTAAAATAAGGAGTGCGTAATTTTTGAAACTTGTCCATCCTCTTTATGTTACACCCTGCACCCCTTATCCACCCATGAAGTTTAAAAATTGACAAGTTAACCCTTTGCGTAGCCAATCGGCTAGAGACACGCTAACGGACAAAAAAGGTGATTATATTTCATCAGATTTGCACCAGATGTCCCACCGGGTATAGTGGCCGGGGTGGCGCGACCCTTTTGGCACACGAGGTGCTGGAATTTCAAGACTTAGTATAAAAGGCAGTATAACTTCTTTCTATTTCATTCTAGAGGATATCACCAGTTTTAGCTCACCCAAAAACGATCTTAAACCCCAGATTTAGCATAAAGAATCTTGAGATCATCACACTATCACCTATCTTTTTGTTATACAGGTTTTGGAGATTCCTTGGAGGCAGAGATAATCACGATAAAAGCGTAAGAATTCAGGAAGCGTAACTAGTTCTTCAACAAGGTATGTAAGGCAGTTTTCTTTCTTGGTATGTCTATGTGTAAGCACTTCTTCTGAATAATCCATATGTGGTGTGGTTGAATTGTTCTAAGCCTCTCTTGATAAGGTTGTTCATGTTCTTGTATATTCTTTGTCGATGGCATTTTCTTTCCAGTCTGAAATGTTTCCGGATGATGTCTTAAGGTTGTGAAATGTAAGTCATTCTAAGTCTAGTCTCGACATCTCTTGAAATTGATTTTGCATTGTCGTATATGAGCATAACTATTTTACTTTCCGATTCATGTGGTAGTCGTTCGGGTACGACACCTATTATGCAACCACAGATCAGTTGGGTATGATGAGACACGATGTGAGGTATTTACCGAGCCCTTATGTGGCCAGGTATGACCGAGCTCTCTATGAGGCTGGGTATGAAATGATGTAATATGGAAAATTATCGAGACCTCTTGAGATAATGTACACTAAATCCTATTGAGACCGGGTACAACCGGGACCTCCTGAGGCCAGGTACGATGTGATGAAGACATAAGACTTTACCAAGTCCTCTATGAGGCCGGGTACGATATGAAATGATATGTCCCAAAGAGTGGCTGAATAATATTATATTATATTTAATTCATAGCCAATGAGTGGCATAAACCTTTACAAAACTTGTGTACATTTATGATTCATAATCACTATAGTGCACGCCCCCGGTGGCTTGTTTTTGGTGTTCAGGTTGAAACGGTGTATTCATACCTTTTATGTTATGTTCTTTGTTTACATATGTTACCAACTTTACATACTCAGTACATCATTCGTACTAACATCCTTTTCTTTGGGCGTTGAGTTCATGCCCACATGTACAGATAGACCTGATGACGTCCCTCCAATGTAAGGGTGTGCATTTCAGCGGTTGGTCATTGCACTCCACTTCTCGAGAGTAGCGGTACAGAAGTCGATAGGTACTGGAGTACATGTCTCTATAATTTTGGGTATGGTGGGTCCTTGTCCTGACCAAGTTGTATATTATAGTACTCTTAGAGGCTTACAGACTAGTGTCTGGTGTGTATGTAAATATTGGTTATGACTCTGCTGACAACAGTTATGTACATATATAAGATGTTAAGGTTTCTTCCACAATTAATAATGAATTAGGGGGTATGGTCGGCCCGGATTCATGATGAAAGATTTAAATATGGAGGTTGATTCGCACGGGCCTTCGGGTGTCGTGTTCCAGTCGCACCTCCAGAGGTTGGGATGACACTTAAGCTCATCAGTAGACATCACGGGCCTATCCATAAGCTGATCTACAGCCAATGATGCTACTGGGGTCTAGACCCCCTGCCCATGGGCGGATTTATGTGGAGGGGGTGGGGTACATGCACCCATGCTCCCCTTCCTAGGCTATGTATATACAGTACAAAATTTTTAGTTATATACATAATATATTGGTAACCACCCATGCTTAATTGACTAGTTTGGTGCATTGGTGATTGAGTGCCCCTTTTGTCTCCCAGATCCAGAGTTTGAACTCCTATCCTCACATACTTCTTTTTAATTAAATGTTTCTATTTTTTTCTTTTCTAAAGTTCCTTTTGACTTTTAATTAAAATTTTCTTTTAACAGATCCCTAAAACACTAAGACCCTAAATCCACGTCCCTTTTTACTATCTGTTTCTTTCCTTTTTATAACTACTCTCTTTCTCTCTTCGAATACTCCATTTCTCTTCGCCCTTTGTGGATTCTTCAAGAATCAAGAGCGCAATTTCTTCTCATTGCTCTCTGCTTTTAGTTTCTCAGGTATGCAACTACCCTATCTCTCTTCTTGCTCTGTATTTTAATTTACTCGCTGAACTTTCTTCTCCTCTTGCAATTTTCTGAATTCTCTTTTTCCTTTCTATTCAATGTTTGAATCTCTTGCCAAGATTTTGTCTTGTTGTTGGTGATTATTATTGTTTATTTCTAAGATTGGGCTGATTGGGTTGTTGAATGCTATTTCTTAGAAGAATGTGGGAGAGCTATGGCTTTAAAGTCTTGAATATTGGCAGTATTGATTTTCCCACATATTATGTTTGAGAAAATGCTTGATCGAACTTAGTTAAGTAGGGGCTATGTGAACTTAATTTCTGACTAATTATTAGTATTTCGGGCCAAGATAACATAAGATTGAACTCTGCTAAGAACTAGAGCTTGAACTTCTGCTAAGAATTCTCTAAAAATGAAGTAAATACTAACAATCAAAAAAAGAATCATATTATAAATCCAATGAATGAGAAAACTGATCTAATATAGTAATCGAATGATTTGTGTCCCTTTAATCCTATTACTCTATGATTTGAATCATACTATTCTATTTGAATTAAGATAGATTGCATAAAAGTGTAAATATTTAACTTTGTAGGAACCATAATCCTTAACATTGAAATGGATAGATTTCTCACCAAGCCGAAAAATGGTGAGCCAAGTTCTAGTGTTACTCGGCCATCCGTGAGTTCACAAATAGCTCTGGAAGTTCAAAGGATGACAAATCCTTCACTACTTTCAAATAGTGCACCCACGGTCTTAAAATCCCGGATACGCCTCTGCCCCTGCCCCATGTTTGAGAAGTAGCTGGGGGCACTGAGAACACTCCACCCTGAAACATGTTGTCAATAAAACTCACCATTTTGGTTATAGCCTCCTAAGAACTAGCGTAGCAACAAGCCCCTCTGGAATCTGATCTAGTACTAGTACCTTTACCTGCTCATCAATCGGATCCATCTCTTAGTTTGCATGTGCGTTCACTGACACCGCTCTCCAATGCCCACGAGCTTTGGTGGGTGCTCCACCTCTAGGTGTAACGATGCGGCCTCCAGCTAGCTAGTTGTACCCTAGGCCCCGCCTCTCCTGGCTCTGGCCAGAGGCATATGCTTTTCATCCTCCACTACCACAAGTGAACATGTCCTTACCATATGTGAGAGAATAGGAAAGGGAAGTTCAAATTTCGGACAAATCAAACTCACAATAAGCGATGAAAAGGAAAGAAAGTTTCCTAAATGTCCCAAATCCTCTCGAAGATAAGTATAGACGTCTCCATAACAATCCGCAAGACTTTACTAGACATGCTTATGACTCGTGAGACCTATGCAATCTGGGCTCTGACACAAACTTATCATGACTCAAAATAAAACAAGAGATTGTGATGGCACCTAACATGCTTGCTACCCGAATTAACAGATACAACTACCAAACATCCAATTATAATAGAAAGAACTACCACAATATTCTAATATAGATACATGTCATAGATAATAAATCTGAAACTCAAGTAGAAGTATAGGACAACACACAACCCTCAGAACTGGTGTCACTGAGTACATGAGATCTAATGAGTGCTAAATATAAAGACCTAAAGTAAATGCAATACTTTCTGAATCAAATACCATTAATAAAGATAAAGAAGGTGACTCCAGGGCCTACAAACGGATATGCAACACTACCTCAAGTCTCCACTGTCCATAGCTAAGCACCTCTCGGAACTCCGCTAGTACCAATACCTGAATCTACACAAGAAGTGCAGAAGTGTAGTATGAGTACAACCGAATCAATGTACTCAGCAAGTATCAAGCCTAACCTCAACGAAATAGTAACGAGGCTAAGACAAGACACTCACTTTATAAACCTATGCAAGTAATAAACAAAATGCAGAACAAGAGAAGACGAATAATAATGAAAGAGCTCAAACAAGAGAACTAATAAACATTTTTCATGGATATGACAACATAAGCATAATCTTATGAACCAATGCCATAATAGAGAAGCAATATATAAGAAATAAGCACAAAGTATCATCTCCTTGCAGCGAGTAACCCGGTCCAATCATAACACCATTGCAGCGTGCAACCCAGTCTCATATTAATACCATTATGGCATGCAACCCGATCCAATGGCCTTACCTTTACAGCATGCAACCCGATCCATCCACACCAAGGACATGTGTATCAACAACAAGCATAGTAGAGTGCAGGGATATAGAAACGGAAAGATGACTAAACATACAAAAATAGATAAGCATGACAAGGAGTAATAGGAAACCAACATCTCAAAAGCCATCTCAAATGTATTTCGCAATATGGCCTAAACATGATCCCTGCCACGTGCATAATTTAGTAGTGTCATAGTCTATTATAGCATAAGCGGATAATACATGAAACAAACGAAATCATGATTAAGACTTACTCTACCCTAGCATGTTATAACCTTGGAATACATATATACACTCGTCACCACAAATATACATCGCCCCCAACACACTAAAAACATAGCACATAAGAGCATATACAACATAATTTTCTCAAATAAAGGTTAACCAAGATACTTACCTCTTCTCGAAACAAGATCAACAATCCAATACCGGCCTTCCTTTGGAATTCGCCTCCAACCGGCTCAAATCTAGCCAAAATAATACTTAATAAGGTGAAATAAAGTGATAGATGCAAATTTCAAATAATAAAGCTTCAATCTTTAATTAATTTCCAAAAAATTAACAAAAGTTAACTTGGGCCCACATGGTCAAAACTCGGGTCTAGGACTAGATCCCGTTAATCCATTACTCCACGAGTCCAAATATGTGATTAGATTCCAAAACCACACCAAATGTGGTAACTGGCCAGTTTGAGGAGCCTCATGTGTCTACTTTGGGTGGATCGAATGTCCCATCTTCTTCAACTGCACCTTCTTCTGAGCCTATAGTGGTACATACAGACAGTACTATGCCTCCAGCCCTAGCAGTTGCAGCTTCTATTCAATCTCAGTACCTATGCCCACAGGTCTATTGTCTGCTTTGCATATCACCAGGACTCTGGTGAGTATCAACAATTAGATGCAAAGTGCAAATACGAAGTTGAATGAGTTGATGTCTACAGTGACTAGGCAGTCTACCTCACAGTCTCCTCCCATCACTGCTGATCAAATCCATACATTACTTGATAACCAGAAGGTTATTATGGATACATTAGTACAACATAGATCGGTTATAGATGAATTGGTAAAAGAAGTAAAGGACCTGAAGCATGATCAGGCAACATCAGCTTTGATAGATGCACTGGGGGAGGATGTGGAGAAGATTGCAGCTTGTGACCTCCCATTTGGCATGCTTATTGGTGACACTCATCCACACCCTCCAGCTCAGACCTCTGCTTTCTTCCCCAGTTACTCAGATAGAGCCATAAGATGTTACCCGTGTTGAGGACGGAGAGAACGAGAGTAGCTCAGGAGGAGAAGGAGATGGCTTCTAGCACTGCTGCACCACTTAGAGAGATGTGTACTGCTCCTACTATCAGGCTTGATGATTACACTATATATAAAGTAGAAGAAGAGAACGAAGATGGCTCAGCACCTGATGGAGATGCTTAGGGAGTTCCTTCACCCCTCACTTACTCTTTCTTTTCATTGACGCATTGGGAACAATGCTTAGTTTTTGTTTGGGGGTGGGAAATTTGGATTGATGATTTATAATAACTTGATGACGACATTTCATACTTTTGAGTAGTTTGGTACTTTTAGTAGTTATTTTTTCTTTTAGTATGACGAATAAGCCTTTGATTTTCTTAATACCACGGTTCTTTCCAAAGGTAATTTTCTTGCTGAACTAGGTGACTTTTTCAGATGATGGATAGTATGAAAACTTTCTTAAGGGAATTAGTCTTTTACATGCTTTGGTAGAATAGTAGTAGCTATTAATGAATAAAAGCTCTGATGGTAGTCTTTCTGTGCTAGGTTTATTTGTGTCTCATGTGGTACCAACACATTTAACTACATGCATATAATTTGAAACAAGTGCTTGAATTTTTTTGAGAAAGTGATTCTAGTGGTAACTTTGAGGCTCTTTGGTTGACTTCTTGGGTCATTGATTGGTTTGTAGAGGCCATAAAGATCTTGTGAAATGATTGTGTTCAATGTGGGTCTAAAACTCCATCTTCTTTTACGGTTCATTTGCATGTGAGGTGAGGAACACTCTTTTAAAAGGCTCACTTGTATGAGTTAATAGTCTAGAACTTGCCCCGAATGTACTTCAAAACGCAATTCTAGGCTAAGCTTGGTTTGGAACATGGCTTCAGGCTATTCTTTGGACTATTTGAGCCTTCAACTTATCACCCTTTTGTGCATTCTCCCTAGTGAACCCACTTTAAGCTTTTAGCATCATTCATTAGCAACCATATTACAAGTTTTTTCCCTTTTTGGTCATATTCTCTTTTTGATGCCCAACCTTCTTGAGCACTTGAAGTCATAATTGTAATAAAAAGAGAAAATTAGTGGTTTGAAAAGGACAAAAATAAGACATTGTGAAAAAGAACACTCAAAGAAATGAAGAAGCTAATGATATAAGCCTTGAATCAAGGAGTTTGAATGAAATTGATGTCAAAGTGGTGTCTAACTTCAAGCAATATGAACTCTTAGAGATCCCTTGATCATTGTACTTTGCCTTGTGAAAGAGAAGAAAAGAAAGGAAGAACTTGATTATTGTCATTAAATTGATTGTGCGAAGTGATTAGGGAAGGTATTAGTCACTTTTATTCATAATTGTGCCATATCCCTAATCAAAAGCCATCATTACAACCCAAGCAAGTCCCAATCGATTTTGAACCAAGCGTACGTATATTAATGAAGTTGTACATGAGGGGCAAGCCTATAGTACTTGAAACCTAACTTGTGAACATTTCTTGTGAGAGAAGAGTGATATCATGTCACAACCAAAAATTCACCTAAACGTGATGGCACCTAACCCAACCCGCTAGGTATACCAAGCAATAGTCAATACAACTCTAATAATAATAATAATAATAATAATAATAATAATAATAATAATAATAATAATAATAATAATAATAATAATAATAATAATAATAATAATAATAATAATAATAATAATAATAATAATAATAATAATAATAATAATAATAATAATAATAATAATAATAATAATAATAATAATAATAATAATAATAATAATAATAATAATAATAATAATAATAATAATAATAATAATAATAATAATAATAATAATAATAATAATAATAATAATAATAATAATAATAATAATAATAATAATAATAATAATAATAATAATAATAATAATAATAATAATAATAATAATAATAATAATAATAATAATAATAATAATAATAATAATAATAATAATAATAATAATAATAATAATAATAATAATAATAATAATAATAATAATAATAATAATAATAATAATAATAATAATAATAATAATAATAATAATAATAATAATAATAATAATAATAATAATAATAATAATAATAATAATAATAATAATAATAATAATAATAATAATAATAATAATAATAAGAAATCAATAAGTGAAATAATTGATATTTTCATACATTAACCCAAGGATTGGTAGTATAAGTCACGAGCCGCTAAGACTTAAATTTACATAGCTAGTATGAAAATAAATACAACATCTGTTTGGAATATACATAAATAGAATACGAATCTAAAACTACCAAGGACAAGTGGTAGCTATATCCGGAAAAGCAAGTACATCTTTAATGTCATCTCCCGCCATACACAGCAGCATCAACTCCAAGATCTACACGCAAGGTGTAGAAGTGTAGCATGATTATAACCGACCTCATGTACTCAATAAGTAATAAACCTAACCTCGGACTGAAAGCAGTGACAAGCTCGGAAGAAGGTCAGTGTCCAACACCAATGATTAATAACCACACACGATATAATGATGACACTAGAATGAAACAATTCAAGAGATATCATGTTCATCTCGTTCCCAAATACAGAAAATTAGGCATCATTTCCCAAGTATAACAGTCAAATCCCAAGTCGTTCTTCGAAATCACTAAAGTATGAATTTAACAAGGAACTGTGACTTCCCAAACTTCAACAACAGATAAGAAATTTTCTCACCATCTAGCATGAAGAAAAAATACATCTCTATGCCTACATGTCAAATATGCATGTCAAGTAAATAACATCACAATGAAACCATCAAGTACACTCACACTCAGCACACTCATGGTGCCTGGCACAAATTCCCCTCACCATCGCACACATAATCACACTCAGCATTGTATGGGTGTCTGGCACAAATGCCCCTCACCAAAGCACACACAATCATACTCAGCATTGTACGGGTTCCTGGCACAAATAACCCTCACCAAAGCACATATATGTCATTGTGCCTGCACTCACTATAATATCAAACTCTGGAGGGGCGAATTCTTGCCCAAGAGCTAATCAATAATCAATCCATTACATCGTGCAACCCGATCCAAATATCAATTTGTTACAGCGTGCAACCCCGGTCAAAATATCAATCCGTTGTGGCGTGTAACCCAATCCAAATATCAATCACAATACGGCTTTATGTCTCACATAAGTCATCAACCGCTCAAGTCTCAATGGCCCACATCTCACATAACTCAGCCCAAACAATATCACATATAAAAGGCATCAACAATATGTGATATGACATTTGAATAATGCATAGAGATCGATGTATAACATGCGGATGAAAAGTTATGACTAAGAATATGACTACCGCTCAAGTTTCAATTATCCACATCTCACAGTACTCCATCCAACAGTGTTAAAAATATGAGGCATAAATAACATTTGAGAAATCATAATACGAATGCACTGAGATAGAGATATCGTACACGAATATAGCATCATGAGTGAGAATATGTCTACAATTAAGGCAAACGACTCAAAACAACAAGATAGCCCTATTATGTCTCAAACAAATAAGCACATAGGTTAGACATGATTTCTAACATGAATCATAGATCAAATAGTCTTACACGTAGAGAAAACACAAAATTAGTGAGGCATGATAGAAGACAAGTCTCAAAGTAGCCTAAAGTCTACCCGGATCATGAATACCTCGATGTACGCATACACGCCCGTCACCTAGCACGTGTGTCACTCCCAACACATCTCAAGTATCGTAGTCCATAGGGATAATTACCCTCAAACCAAGTTTAGATACGTTACTTACCTCGAACAAGCCAAAGCAATACTCTAGAAATGCCATCTTGCGCGAATCGACCTCAGAACGGCTCGAATCTAGCCAAAAGCAACTCAAAAATATCAAATAATGCCATAGGAAACAAACCCAAATGATAAAGGTCGAATCTAATTAAATACTCAGTCAACCAAAAGGTTAACCCGGTCCCGCACCTTGGAATGCGAACTCACAAATTCCGACAACCCAATCGAATACGAGTCAGTTTCATCCAATTCCAACTCTGAATCGATGTTCCAAGCATAATTATTTACTTTAGAAAGGTTTAGCCAAAACTCCCAATTTCTCTTTTAGATTCAGTAATCAAATGCCAAAATCGAAGATGGAATTGAATAATAATCAAATCTGGGTCAAAAATACTTACCCAAATCCAAATCGTGAAGATCCCCTCCAAAAGTGCCCAAATCCGAGCTACCAAACTCAAATTGTGATAAAATAACTCAACCCTCGAATATAACATGTTCTGCCCAGCACTTTCGTATATTCGAACCCAAACCCGCTTCTGCGATACCACATCCGCGAAAAAACCATCGCAGGTGCAGGAATCACTTAAGCCTCGATCAACCGCATCTGCAGACTTGCAGATGCAGACATACCTTCACATCTGTGCACACACCCAGCCTCCGCTAATATCGCATATGAGGACCCCCAAGCGCATCTGATCTTCCTCTTCTACCGTCAATATCCACATTTGCGAACTCTGCTCTTGGCCACCTATATTATTTCTGAACACCAGTTACCACTGATGCGCCATTGCATTTGTGCACCTCCATTCGGAGGTGCGATTGCACCAGGCCTGCCAACCTTCAGCCAAACTCAACCACCTTTCGGGTGGTCCGAAACCCACCCGAGCTCCTCGGGACCCCACATACGAACAAGTCCTTAAACATAACACATACCTACTCGAGGCTTCAAATCACACATAATAACATCCAAACGATAAATGGCACCTCAATTAAGCTTGATAAACTATTTCAAATTTTCAAATTCCAAAATCATGCCGAACACATCTAAATAACTCGGAATCACCTCAAATTTTGATCACAAGTTTCAAATAACATAATGAACCTATTTCAACTCCTGGAACAACAATCCAAACCCGATAACATCAAAGTCAACTCCTGGTCAAACCTATGAACTTTTCACACCTTCAAATTGCCAACTTTCGCCAATTATAGCCAAAACCCTCTAGAAACATCAAAATGTAAGTACGGGCATACTCCTAAGTCCAAAATTACCATACAGACCTCACGGAACCATCAAAACTCCGATCCGAAGTCAAGTGTACAAAAGTCAAACTTGGTCAACTTTTTCAACTTAAAGCTTTCAAATTGAGAATTATTCTTCCAAATCAATACCGAACTACTCGAAAACCAAAATCGACCATATGCGCAAGTCATAATATATCATATGAAGCTACTCAAGACCTCAAACCATAAAACAGAATGCAAATTCTTAAAACAACCGGTCGGGTCGTTACATATCTTTGTATGCAAGAAACGTGATCGTGAGTGCCAATAAATTAATATGAAAGGTTTATTCTTTGAAGTGAGTAATGCAAATGGAAGGTAAAGAGAGAAGAGTTTAGTCTTACTTTGACATACATGAATGAACAAGGGATCATAACAAATGAAGGGATCATAATGAATGAAGCTAACCTTTGAGGTTCAAAATGTTACATTCGGATTCATGGGTTGAGAATAAATATTTTTGAACTTGTAAGCCTTGTTAAAAATGCATATGTGTGGTAGGTTATTGTTGGTACCAATTGAGTCATCAATGATCTATGCCTAAGGTTGTTTTGGGGATGGGGAGATATGAGTGTGGGTGTAAATTTAGTTGCTTAATGACAAGAAATGACTTAAATTTTGGGGATAAGTGAGGATTTTAACCACTTATTATTGTATTTTTGCTATTGTATTAAGTCTGAAAGTAAGTATTAAAGGCCTGATTATAATAAAAAAATGTTGAATTTTAGGCTTGTTGTGAAGGATTCAGAGGATTGGAGGAAGAATGACTTGAAAGATACAAATCTAGACAATTCTATTAAAGTTAAGAAAGGAAGAAGTGCAGTATGAAAAACTGTAAGTGTGGTCCAAACTTAAGCTCTTGAAACCGCAAATGGAACAAATTGAAGTAGCATTATCTTAGTTAGAAGTGCAGTCCACACACAGAAGTATGCGTCCACACTTATATCCACAAAGTAGCCTGCACTGACAAAGTTAAAAGATTAAGAAATGAAGAGATATCTGATTTCATGTGTCTCCAAAGTGCAGCCGCAAGATACAAGTGCTACCGCAAGACCTGAAGTGCGACTGCAAAACTTGAAGGGCGGCTACAAACCTCCATTCAAAATCTACAAAGTGCGAACCACACTATCTTTTTGCTACCGCAAAGTATCCCGAAGGGCATTTTCTACAAGAATTTCTAGAGCATTATAAACAAATTTTTTAAGCTTTTCTAGGATATATCTTCTTCCTTGGGACTTGGAGTAGAGCGGCTTTTGGGCATTTTGAGTGTTTTCAAGGAAGAATGTCATTTATAAAAATAAATATTGCTTTAATTTTACAATTACTAGTTTAACTATGTTTGTTTCATTGAATCTTTGTATTTTATTTTCTTAGTCATGAGTAGCTAGAATCATAACTAGGGTTGAAATAACTAGGGTTGTATTTCAACCTTAGTGTGTGAAACTTTACATGTATTTGATATTGAGCTTGTTTGAGATTGGACTATTTATTATTTATCCATTTTTATTCTTTAATTGCGAATTACTGGTTGAAAAAATTGATTCATTCCCTTTGTGATTTGACTCTTGCTTGAGAAAGAGGACTTGAGTTTGGGTAATTGTAACGACCCGGTAGGTCATTTTGAGTTAAAGAGCTCCTTTTCATGATTTAAGACGTTGAATAGATTCATTTGATGTTTTATGACTTGTGTACGTGGTTCGTTTCACTTTTCGAAAGGTTTAGATGCATTTTGGAAGAGAAACTCTAATTCTAGAGTCTTATTAATGTTAGAGTTGACCACAGTCAACATTCTTGGTGTAACGACCCGATCGGTCATTTTGAGAACTAGAGTCCCGTTTGGTGGCTTAAGGTCTCAAGCGGCTGTGTATTATGTATTATGACTTGCGTGTATGGCAGGGTTTGGTTTCCGGATGATTCAGGTTTGATTTGGAAAGGTGATTCTTGTTTTGGAATCTTAAGCGGTAGAAGTTAACCGTTGTTTGACTTTTATGAAGACAACTACGGAATGGCATTTATATAATTTCAATAGCTTTGTACGGTGATTTTGGACTTAGGCGTGTGTCTGGATTTGGATTTGGAGGTCCGTAGGTCAATTTGATGCATTTTGGCGGAAATTGGGAAGTTGAAAGTTTGGAAGGTTGAGAGGTTTGACCGGGAGTTGACTTTGTTGATATTGAGTTCGGATTTCAATTTTGGGAGTTGGTATAGCTTCGTCATGTCATTTGGAACTTGCATGAAAAATTTGACCTCATTCCGGGTTGATTTGATATGATTCGGTGCGAGTTGTAGAAGTTGAAAGTTCATAAGTTCGATTTGAGGTGCGATTTGTAGTTTTGATATTGTTTGATGTCATTTGAGACCTTGAGCAGGTCCATTTTATGTTATGGAACTTGTTGATATGTTCGAACGGGGTCCCAAGGACCCCAGGTGTATTTCGGATGGGCCACAGACCATTTTTTTAATATTTTGGAATGCTGGTTCTGTAATCTGGTTTTTCTTCATCGCGTTCTCGTCAGTGGCATTGAATATGTGTAGTGTAATTTGGAGGCAGGCAGTAATTGTTCTTCACATTTGCGAAGGTTGGAAGACTTTTGTCTTCGCGTTCGCGTCAGTGGCATCATGATCGCGCAGAGGTAAGGCGGGAAGGGCATCAGGCATTATTTCTCTTCGTGTTCGCGAGTACACAAACGCGTTTGCATAGAGTCTGAAGATCTTGGTCACTGCGTTCGCGACCTTTATGTCGCGTTCGTGAAGCACGTTTTGGCAGCTAAAGGTTTATGCTCACGATCGCGAAGGATGTTCCGCGATCGCGATGTATAATTCACTGGGCAGAATATAAGAACTCTATTTCGAGGATTTGGCCATTTTTATCATATCTTGAGTTGTAAACCTCGAATTTTAGCAATTTTTGAGGCATTCCTCACCTGTTGGTTTAGGGTAAGCATTCTTTACCTAAATTTGACTTTATTTCATTATTTCGTCTTTGTTTTTATCATTAAATTAGTGGTTTGAGTCGGGGAAAAATGGAAATTTCGTGAAAACTTTCAAAAATATAAAATGATGATTTGAAGGACGATTTGATGTCGGAATTGGATAACTTTGGTGTGGTTGGACTCGTATCGAAATTTGTGTTCGGATTTTGTAAATTTTGTCGGGTTCCGATGTGCGAGCCCGGGGTTGACTTTTTGGTTGACTTTTTAGTTTTAATTACAGATCGAAGCTTTATTATCCGAAATCGTTTCATATGAGTTTTATTAATGTTATGAAGTTATTTTGGCTAGATTTGAGCCGTCCGGAGGTTGTTTCACACAAGAAGGTCATTTTAGAGTATCGGTCTAGCTTCTTTGAGGTAAGTATCTTGCCTAACTTTGTGTGGGGGAACTACCCCTTAGGATTTGAGTCGTTTGTGCTATTAGTGTCATGTGAAAACCATGTACGCGAGGTGACAAGTACGTACTCGGCTTATATGTGGAAATCTACCGGTTTACACCCTTAGGCATCTTTTATGTACTTATTTAAAATTGTTAACACATGTTATACCTTTTATTCGTCATGTCTACTATCACATGCTTTATTTGAAGTTATCGTTACATGTCACATGCTTTACTTGCTGAGTTTTCTCTTGTATGCTTTATTTGGAATTGTTCCACTTTTACCATTACGTGATTTCTTTTCTTATTGAGTTGCTATTCGTTGAGATTATTGTTACATGATATCCCTTGTTACCGGTTTATTCTCATGCCTTTAGCCAAAGTACTAGCTCGTGTCATCTCTTTCATTATTAGTTTAATTCGTACACTAGAATCCGGAGTTGCCATTTCACGGAGACACTTTCACTATTGAGTTTATCCTTAAATAATTAATTGGAATTGAAGTTATCGAGAGTCATTAATCTATTTTAATGAAAGTTGTGTTTAAAGGAGGTGTTGTTCCTTGTTGAGATACTTTTCCATTCATTTTATTGTTATTGAGATTCTATATACATTGTGTTGAGTCGTGGGCTATTTGTTGTGAAAATATTGATATCGTTGAATCCTTGGAAAGGTTGTGGCCTACGGGCACTGGTGATACGAGTGATATGTTGTGTTGTTGTGATTATAGCAAGTGTGAATTGTTGTGTGGTTTGATTGTTGTTATGCGGAGTATAAAGGTAGCATTTCACCATTGTTGTTATACGGGACATAAGGGTGGTATCTCACTTTTGTTGAATGTACGGAGTGATACGGGTGGCTATTGTGTTATTGTCCGAGCAGAGTGATAAGGGTGGCTATTACACGGAGTGATACGAGTGGCTATTATACGGAGTGATACGGGTGACTATAGGAGAGATAAGGGTGGCTAATAATATTGTCAGGACGGAGTGATATAGATGGCTTTCGGAGAAATAACGGTGGCAATGTCAGGGATGATGTGTGACGGTTTGGAGACATTGTGATGGTGACTTTCGTGTGATTGTGTTTAATACACCTTGCGTGACTTGTTTTGTTGTTTCGATGAGCTATTCGATGTCCTTGATATTACTTGTTGACTTGCATTGTAGTAGTACACTCGCACAAGCATACACTGTAGCACGCCACGTATACTAGCTCATGAGTATGAAACTTGACATTTATCGATCATGCCCATGTGTTCTTGTATTATCTATTTCCATGTTGATATTGTGATCCTGTGATCATGCTGGGCGGATTGTGATTGGGAGCCTATGACCATGCGGGGAGGATTGTGATTGTGAGTTTGTGATTATGTCGGGCGGATTGGGATTGTGAGCATGTGACCATGTCGGGCGGACTGTGGATGTGAGCCTGTGATTATGCCAGGCATATTGTGATATTGGCACGTGAGTTGTCCGTGCAGTTGTGATTCGAGATGCGGGCACGAGGTGCCGTGAGTACATGATGATGGGTGAAGACCCGAGACTTATGACTATGAGAGGAGGTATCACAAGGTGATTTCGTTGTGAACCATTTATTAGAACAGGTTGATTAATTGATTATCTCTGTGTTCCTTATTTGGGTTCAATGATACTTCACGATGTTCTTGTTGCTTTACTGTTTATATTACATGTTGATTTTGTTGCCATTTACTGATTTCTACCTTCCATTATTAGCTTTATACCTCTATACTGTACAGGTTATTTTGTCTAGTGAGTGTCTTGACTTGTACCTCGTCACTACTCCACCGAGGTTAGTCTTGATACTTACTGGGTACCGACTGTGGTGTACTCATACTACACTTCTGCATATTGTTTTTGTGCAGATTCAGGTACTCTGGAGTCTGTTAATTGTTAGATAGCGGATCAGATATTGCTGTAGAGACTTCAAGGTATACATGTCGTCGCGTTCGCACGCATCGGAGTCACCTTCGAAAGTTATTTTTGTACAGTTTAGTTCTATTCCGGAACAGTTGTACTTAGTAATTTTCTACTAAACTCAGTAGAGCTTATGACTTCTACTACCGGATTTAGGATTGCTGACTTTGTATAGAAATTCGGTTTCATAATTTAATAGTTGTTGGTTGAATATTTCCATTAATTCAGTTAGGGTTAGGCTTACCTAGTGTTAAAGACTAGGTGCCTTCACGACATCCTACAAAGGGAAACTGGGGTCGTGACAAGTTGGTATCAGAGCTATAGGTTCATAGGTGCTACGAGCCATAAAAGAGTTTAGTAGAGTCTTGCGGATTGGTACGGAGACGTCTGTACTTATCTTCGAGAGGCTACGGAACTATTAGGAAAAATCTCCACTTCTTTCATTCCTGGCATGCGAATTTGTTGATTTCGAGGTTTGAGCCTTTGTGTCTCTATTCTCTCACATATGGTGAGGACGCGCGATGCCGGATCAGCTGAGCAGACGCCTGCACCCGCTCCCCCTACTAGAGCTGCGAGAGGGCGGGGCCGAGGTAGAGGCCAAGAAGGGGCACGCACTATAGCTAGAGCACCTGTCAAAGAAACAATTGAGGAGCCGCTAGTAGCTCCGGTTGGGGGACAGGAATCGAAGACGCCTGTTGTTACCCTCCGACTTCAGGAGACTTTTGCATAGTTCCTGAGCATGTTTGGTACATTGGCTTAGGAAGTATTGATCTCTATTACACCAGTTACTTCGCAGATTGGGAGGAGCTCAAACTCCCAACGCCCGTACTCCAGAGCAGCGGGCTCACATTGGTCAGGTTCCGGGTGTGGTGTTGGTACAGCCCGTTAGTTTGGTTCATCCTGAGGTCAGGCCAGGGGCATCAGAGGAGGAGCAGCTTAGACTTGCGAGGTTCAAGAAGTATCACCCTCCTACTTTCAGTGGTTTGGCTTCAAAGGATGCACATGATTTTCTCGAGGAGTGCCACTGTATTCTTCGCATTATGGGTATTGTGCAGACGAGTGGGATTGTTTTTACTACATTCTAGCTGTAGAGGGTGGCGTATCAGTGGTGGCAGGTTTATGAGAAGGGTAGACTAGCCGATGCAGCACCACCCACTTGGGCTCAGTTTTCAGAGATGTTCTTGAGGGAGTTTGTTCCCCAGGCCCTCCGGGATGCGTGGTGTGCAAATTTTGAGCAGTTGCGTCAGGGCACCATGATAGTGTCAGAGTATGCCATCAGGTTCAGCGAGTTATCCCGCCATGCACCTACTTTGGTTCCTACTGTCAGAGAGCGGGTCCACAGATTCATTGAAGGGCTCAATTATGATCTTAGATTCTGCATGGCTCGGGAGTTGCAGACTGATAATCCATTTTAGCAGGTGGTGGAGATTGCCAGGATATTAGAGCGTATTCGGGGTGAGGAGAGGGAGGCTAAGGAGACCAAGAGGTCTCAAGGTTCTGGAGGGTTCAATGGATTCTACTCTTCATCTATGACTCATCAAAGTGGAGGCTCGGGCAGTCGGCTAGCCCAGTCTACACTTCAGACTACTCGTGGTGCTCCAGTTAGTCAGGGTACTCATGTGGGGCAGTCATCATTTAGTGCACCACCGGCACAAGGTTCTTATGACGATTATTCCAGTTATCCGGCATAGACTCAGTACGAGCAGCCATACCCGCAGAGGGGTTGTTATGAGTTTGGTGATACTAGGCACATGAGAGATTGTCCCAAACTCGGGAGAGGTAGATTTCATCATAGAACTCAGGCTACGGGCTCCATTTCAGGTGTTACTCCACCTGCACAGCCAGTTAGGGGTGGAGGACAGGAGGGTAGAGGGCGCCCTAGAGGGGGAGGCCCGACCCGTTAATTTGCTTCCATGGCAGGGCTGAGGCCGCTACACTAGATGGTGTCATTACAGGTATGGTTTCGATTTGTTATAGAGGAGCATTATCCTTATTTTGATTCGGTTCAGTTTATCGAGGTGAGCCCTCCTATCTTGCTTCACATATAGATGGGTTTCGTGATTTTTTACCCTACTTATGTGTTTACCCCTGTTGGGAGATTCTATAGTGGTAGCCCGTGTCTATCATCCTGATTTGTTTACTATTGAGAGCCATGGGACTAGAAGTGACTTTCTGTTACTCATTACGGTAGGTTTTGATGTGATTTATGGATGGTTTGGTTACAATTTGTGATTTAGATGCTCTACCGGTAAGGGGAGTTTGTTACGTGTTGTGATTTTTGTTTTGCAGAATTGAGTTAGTGGAAGGGTTCGGTTGGTATGATGTGTATTCTACTTATGATCCATAGTTGAGGGTGAGACCCTCGTGTTTCCATGTGCTTTGATATGTTTGAACCAGGCTACGTGTCGCGGTGGAGTTATATTAGGATGAGATCCTTGTGATTAGTCCATATGCTTTCATCCTCATTCGTGGAATTGATTCGTAGTATGGTACTGATGGGGAATTGTGCATGTCGGGCTTGTTTGATAGTTCTCTCATGTGTTTCTTTTGCATATTTAGACATATTCGCATTGTGCTTATTGGGTTTTAGCTTACGAGGTGTGGGCCCAAGTAGCGTTAGATGCGACTTATTGATTTGAGTGAATGGTTATGGGATCTTCTTGTTTCTTGCATCGTTGTCAGCATTGTGAAGGTATGGGACGAGGTTTTAGCTGAGATGAGGTTATTTGTTGGTGTTGTATTTAATTATAGACAATTATGGTGGTCAGAGATGTTGTTATGGGCAAATGTGTGATGTGTTATGACGTGTGGTTGTGCCTTGTTGGTGTAAGTATGAGTTGTTACAGCTGGTTGAGGTTGATACTGTATGTTGATGTGGGAATAGGCTCTTTGGTAAATGATCGGATGATGAAAAATTTGGTTATAAGGCTTATTAGTGTTGGTGGGAGGAAAGGTCTTCAGTTGAGATGGTGTTGTCGGGCTCATGTGGATTGGGGTGGCGTGGGATCACCCGCGAGTATATGTATGGTGAGTGAATTCAGTGATTTGATGACTTCAGAATAGTTCTTGGCATGTTCGAGGATGAACGTTTGTTTAAGAGGGGGAGGATGTAACGACCCGACCGGTCATTTTTAGAATTAGCATCTCATTCGGTGGCTTAAAGTCTCAAGCAGATTCGTATTATGTATTATAACTTGCGTGTGTGGCCGGGTTTGGTTTCCGGATGATTCTGGATTGATTTGGAAGGGTGATTCTTGTTTTGGAAGCTTAAACAGAAAGGGTTGACCGGAGTTTGACTTTGGTGAAGACAACTCCCGAATGGTATTTCGATGATTTCAATAGCTTCATATGGTGATTTTGGACATAGGCGTGCGTCCGAATTTGGATTTGGAGGTATGTAGGTTAAGTTGATGCATTTTGGCGGAAATTGGGAAGTTGAAGATTTGGAAAGTTGAGAGGTTTGACCGGGAGTTGACTTTGTTGATATCGGGTTCGGATTTCAATTCCGGGAGTTGGTATAGCTCCGTTGCGTCATTTGGAACTTGCATGCAAAATTTGACGTCATTTCAGGTTGATTTGATATGATTCGACGCGAGTTGTAGAAGTTGAAAGTTCATAATTTCATTAAGTTTGATTTGAGGTGTGATTTGTAGTTTTAATGTTGTTTGATGTGATTTGAGGACTTGAGCAGGTCCGCATTATGTTATGGAACATTTTGATATGTTCGGACGGGGTCCCGGGGAACCCGGTGTGTTTCGGATGAGCCACAGACCATTTTTCTCATATTTTGGAATGCTGGTTCTGTTATCTGGTTTTTCTTCATCGCATTCATGTCGGTGGCATCGCGATCGCGCAGAGGTAAGGCGGGAAGGGAATCAGGCATTATTTCTCTTCCCGTTAGAGAGTACACAAACGCGTTCGCATAGAGTCTGAAGATCTTGGTCACCGCATTCGCGACCTTTATGTCGCATTCGCGAAGCACGTTTTGGAAGCTGAAGGTTTATGCTCTTCGCGATCGCGAAGGATGTTCCGCGATTGTGATGTATAATTCATTGGGTAGAATATAAGAACTCTATTTCAAGGGTTTGGCCATTTTTATCATATCTTGAGTTGTATGCCTCGGATTTGAGAAATGTTTGAGGCATTCTTCACATGTTGGTTTGGGATAAGTGTTCTTTACCCTAATTTAATTTTATTTCATGATTATATCTTTATTTTTATCATTAAATTAGTGGTTTGAGTTGGGAAAAATGGGAATTTTGTGAAAACTTTCAAAAATGTAAAATGATGATTTGAAGGACGATTTGATGTCGAAATTGGATAATTTTGGTATGGTTGGACTCGTACCGGAATGGGTGCTCGGATTTTGTAAATTATGTCAGGTTCCAAGGTGCGGGCTCACGGTTGACTTTTTGGGTTGACTTTTTAGTTTTAATTAAAGATCGAAGCTTTATTATCCGTAATCATTTCCTATGAGTTTTATTAATGTTATGAAGTTTTTTTGGCTAGACTATAGCCGTCCGGAGGTTGTTTCACACGAGAAGGTCATTTTAGAGTATCGGTCTAGCTTCTTTGAGGTAAGTATCTTGCCTAACTTTGTATGGGGGAACTACCCCTTAGGATTTGAGTCATTTGTGCTATTTGTGTCATGTGAAAGCCTTGTAGGCGAGGTGACAAGTATGTACTCGGCTTATATGTGGAAATCTACTGGTTTAGACCCTTTGGCATCTTTTATATACTTATTTGGAATTGTTAACACATGTTATACCTTTTTTTCATCATCTCTACGACCACATGCTTTATTTGAAGTGTTCGTTACATGTCACCTTCTTTATTTGTTGAGTTTGATCTTATATGCTTTATTTGGAGTTGTTACCACTTTTACCATTACGTGATTTTTTTTATCGTTGAGTTGCTATTCGTTGAGATTATTGTTACACGATATCCCTTGTTGCCGGTTTATTCTCATGCCTTTAGACGAAGTACTTACTCGTGTCATCTCTTTCATTGTTATCTTAATTCGTACACTAGAATCTGGAGTTGCCATTTCATGGAGACACTTTAACTATTGAGTTTATCCTTAAACAATTAATTGGAATTGGAAGTTATCGAGAGTCATTAATCTATTTTAATGAAAGTTGTGTTTAAAGGAGGTGTTGTTCCTTGTTGAGTTACTTTTCTGTTCATTTTGTTGTTATTGAGATTCTATATACGTTGTGTTAAGCCGTGGTCTATTTGTTCTAAAAATATTAATATCGTTGAATCCTTGGAAAGGTTGTGACCTACGGGCACTGGTGATACGAGTGATATGTTGTGTTGTTGTGATGATAGCATGTGTGAATTGTTGTGTGGTTTGATGGTTGTTATGCAGAGCATAAGGGTGGCATCTCACTGTTGTTGAATGTAAGGAGTGATACGGGTGGCTATTGTGTTATTGTTCGGGCGGAGTGATAAGGGTGGCTATTACATGGGGTGATACGGGTGGCTATTATACGTAGTGATACGGGTGGATATAGGAGAGATAAAGGTGGCTAATGATATTGTCAGGACGGAGTGATACGGGTGGCTATCGGAGAGATAAGGGTGACAACGTCAGGGATGATGTGTGATGGTTTGGAGATATTGTGTTGGTGACTTTAGTGTGATGGTGTGATTTTCCTTGTGTTTGTCATACACTTGTGTGACTTGTTTTGTTGTTTCGATGAGCTATTCGATATCCTTGATATTACATGTTGACTTGGATTGCAGTAGTACACTCGCACAAGCATACACTGTAGCATGCCACTTATACTAGCTCATGAGTACGAAACTTGACATTTATCGATCATGCCCATATGTTCTTGTAATATCTTTTTCCATATTGATATTGTGAGCCTATGATCATGCCGAGCGGATTGTGATTGTGAGCCTATGACCATGCCGCGCGAATTGTGATTGTGAGCATATGATTATGCCGGACGGATTGTGATTGTGAGCCTGTGACCATGCCGAGCGGATTGTGATTGTGAGTCTGTGACCATGCCGGGCGGACTATGGTTGTGAGCCTGTGATTATGCCGAGTAGATTGTGATATTGGCACGTGAGTTGTCCGTGCGGTTGCGATTCGAGATGTGGGCATGAGGTGCCATGAGTACATGATGATGGGTTGAGACCCGAGAATTGTGACTATGAGAAAAGGTATCACGGGGTGATTTCGTTATGAATCATGTGTTAGAACGGCTTGATTAATTGATTATTCTCTGTGTTCCTTATTTGGGTTCAATGATACTTCACGGTGTTCTTGTTGCTTTACTGTTTATATTACATGTTGATTTTGTTGCCATTTACTGATTTCTGCCTTCCATTATTAGCTTTATACCTTTATACTGCACAAGTTATTTTTGTCTAGTGAGTGTCTTGACTTGTACCTCGTCACTACTCCACCGAGGTTAGTCTTGATACTTACTGGGTACCGACCATGGTGTACTCATACTACACTTCTGCATATTTTTTGTGCAGATCCAGGTACTCCGGAGTCTGTTGATTGTTAGATAGCGAATCAGATATTGATGTGGAGACATTAGGTATACCTGTCGTCGTGTTCGCAGGCGTCAGAGTCACATTCGAAGTTATTTTTGTACAGTTTATTTCTTTTCCGGAACAGTTGTACTTAGAGATTTTCTAGTGAACTCAGTAGAGCTTATGAGTTGTACTACCAGTTTTGGGATTGTTAACTTTGTATAGAAATTCTGTTTCATAATTTAATAGTTGTTGGTTGAATTTTGCCATTAATTCAATAAGTATTAGGCTTACCTAGTCTTAAAGACTAGGTGTCATCACAACATCCTACGGACGGAAACTGGGGTCGTGACACTTGGTAAACGACCTCGGATCGTTACTTTGACAATTCTAGTAGGTTCAATGACGATTCGTACTTGTACATATGTTTGGGTTGTGTCCCGGGTGACCCGAGGACGTTTTGGCGCTTATAGTTGAAAGTTGGAAACTTTTGTAATAACTTCAATTTAATTAGGGGTTAATTTGTAATTTTATTAAAATAAAAGATAATACTAAGAAAACAAAAAAATAATTAAGGAAAACGAGGGACGAAGCCCATTCAGAGTTAATAAATCGAAGGAAACATAGCAGAAGCATATTAAAGAAACGATAGCAAAATGCAAAAGCAGAAGAAGAAAAAACGCAGTAGGGGAAAAGAAAATAAAAGGGGGGAAAAGAGAGGGAAAGAGAAAATCAAAATATGGATTCTCAACCAAAATTATCAAGGTAATGATCCGTAGCTTTTATGTGAATTTATTATGTGATCATGAGAAGATTTTTACGGTAAAAACATTGAGAATTTTTGAAAAATTAAGAAAATCAAGCCCTGAGGTTGTTCAACCTAATTCATCAATTGGAAAGGGCAAACATTATCATAATTTGATTTTTAATTAGTATTCCAAAATCCTCTCGTCGAGGAGAATCCATTAGTAGTCATGGTTCGAAAATTCTGACCGGTTGACAGAGTTGACTTTTAGGGTCAACCTTTGACCACGAGCTTGACTTGCTCTAAAAATTAAAGGGATATTCACTCAAGGGTTTTTGACCATTCTAAACTCTTTTTTTTTATAGCTTGATGTGATTCAAAGACCCTAGAGTAGAGTTTTGAGTTATTGGAAAGAGTGCTTGGACTGTGAATTCGAGGTAAGTGAGACTTTAAGATTTGATGCTTGCTTTTTCAAAATTCATTTTGAAAGTATGTTTTGTCTGCCTGGTTCATGTGTTGGGACGATCATGTGCTTGGCAGAATCGGTGGTCTTTGACCAGAGCAAATATATATTATTTTGTGAAAAAATTAAAATTATTTAATAAGTGATTTGTGGTGTGGTGTGGCATAGCCTCGTGCTATGGCATTGGGGCGGCCATAATTATTTTTTCGCTGCCGTAATATATTTGGGGCATTGTGTATGCCGTCGTGGTAGATTTGGGGCATTGTGTATGTTGTCGTGGAATTGTTGGGGTATTTGGTTAATTTTCTGCATTGTCGTTTATGACAAGTCCTTAGTGTAGATTGTGCTGAGATATATAGTGTTATTGTTGAATAATTATTTGGACCTTATAGAGTAATTATATGGTAAAAGAATATCTGGGCATATTATTTTTGTGCTCGTTGTTTGTATTTCCTAACACTTGTTCTAGAGGTATTCAGAGTGGCGGGTCGAGGATCTTTCTGGATTATATTTACATATAACTCACTCCTTACCTGCATGTCTATGCAGATACTATTGGTGAAGATGGAGCTAGTAGCTGATGAGTTTACTAGAGTTGATTCGGTTATTGACGTGAGCCGCCACATTATTCATGTAGGCTACCGAAGGAGTCTTATCATTTATTCATATGATGTCTTCTATAATTCTCTTAGAAACTCCATGGTCTAGTGTGGGATTTGGGCTAGATTTTTCAATTTAATATTTCAAGATATTAATTGTCCGTAATTAATTATCAAATTATTTGGACACTCATTTAATTAATCAAATACTGCAAATTAATGGCTAAGGTATGAAAGTATGGTTCGCCTGGCGGGTGGTGTGAGCTGGGTGTCAATCACGCCTAGGGGGTAGTTTGGGACGTGATATATTTGAACTTAGGAACTTTAAAATTTTGGTTTGATGGTTAAATCTTGAGTTATGTTTTGAGCTATCGAGCAAGTTTGTATAGACTATATAGACTACTTGGAATGATTGGATGGGGTACCAGGGGACTCGGGTGAGTTTAGGGGTAGTTTTCAATTATTTTTTCACTTAATGGAATAGCTGATATGTTGTTGTGCAGCAGACCTTCGCGAACGTGGAGCTAATATTGCGTTTGCCTAGTGTATTTTGGGTAGGGGACCTTTTGTATATCTTGAACACGGTGGTGGGGCCGTGAACGCGAAGGCTTGGGGGGTACCGGCCCACGCGAATGCGATGCAGCCTTCGCGAACTTGATGGTCTATTGAATGGCGACCTTCTCTAATGTGGGTGACCTCCCTCGAACGCGAAGAAGGATTTCACCCAGGGATTTAAAATAGGGTAGAAATTGGGAATTAGCCTCATTTTGCCATTTTTGAGACCTAGACCTTGGATTGAAGCGGTGTTTGAAAGATTTTCATCCCAACTTCAAAGATTAGTGATTCTAACTTAGTTTTGTTAATTTTCATGATTCCCCGTAGATTTTCACCCCTAAATCTAGGATTTCAATGAGTAGAAAATGGGGTTTTGCCTAGACACTGAAGAAAGTTAATTTTGGAGATCTAGACCTCAATTCGAGGTCGAATCTTGAAACTTATCACATATTTGGGATCAGGGAAGAATGGGTAATTGGGATATAGTCTTGATCTCAGATTTCGACCACGTGAATACGGGTTAACTTTTTGTTGACTTTTCTAAATAGGGTAAAGATCAAACCTGTTCACTTTCTATTTATTACAGGCACAGATTTATAAAGTAAGAGTCTTGTCATAGCCTCATCACTACCTCGTCTAGGTTAGGCTCGATACTTATTAAGTATATTGCGTCAGTTGTACTGATACTACATGTTACGATCCAAAATCCCACTGGAGGCGCGATGGCGCCTAACACCACTTGTTAGGCAAGCCATCAATCAATAAGCAGAAACAATCTTAAATGACAGTATTGAATAGTCTTATCATCAGAATAACTAAAGTCAATAGCAACAATACAACTAAAACCATCCCATGATCTAGTGGTATCGAGTACATGAGTAAATACAATGTCTAAATCAAATATAATATTGTCCGAAATACTAAACTGTGTTGACATAAAATAAGGAAAGGGACTCCAAGGCCTGCGAAAGGAACAATAGTGCTACCTTGATATCTCCAACTAATCTGGATCCAGCTCACATGTAACTACCACGATCAGCAACACCTGGATCTGCACACGAAGTGTAGAGTGTAGCATGAGTACAACCGACCCTATGTACTCAATAAGTAGCAAGCCTAACCTCAAGCTGAAAGCAGTGACAAGTTTGGCAAGGCCCAATGCTCACTTTCACAGCTAACAATAGCAATAACAACATAATAATAGCATTTGAAGGAAAATAACTCAAATAATAACAGGCTCAGCTTAACACAACAGATGGAGAAATAGACATGCTTTTCAGATTTGGCAGTCAAGGCATAAACTTCCATAGAATCCACTTAGATAGGTATTTACAAGATAAAACTGTAATATCAAGCTCTAAATGTCAGGTAGAGTCATCAAATACCAATTAGCATGATGGACAATACAATTGTATGCATGCATGTCAGTTATACATGTCAAATCAACAAAGAATATGAGTTTAGATATCAAGTGTACATAATCTCAGCACATTCATCGTGCTTGGCACAAAATACCCTTAATCATACTCTAAGCATGCTCACGGTGCCTGGCTCAAAGCCCGTGGACCCTCACACATACATACATACTCTCAGCACTGTACGAGTGCCTGACACAAGTCCCTCACCCAAGCACATATATATGACCATGTGCCTATGCCCACAGTTATTACCTAACTCTGGATGGGCGGGCCCTTGCCCAAGCGCTAATCGGATCTAAGTCAACAATCAATATCACCTAGCCTAATATGGGGCCTGGTGCATGCATCACCTCATAATTAATACCACACCACCCAATATGAGGCTTGGCGCACATGTCACCTCATTATCAATATCAAATTGGCTCTATGGCCCAAGATCAGTCATCAATTTGCTCAAGTTTCCATTTGCCAACATCCCAAAGAAATATAATTCAATATACCACACGGAATATACCAACAAACTACAATACAACTCAAACTAATGTCACGTTTGAGGACACCAACAACATGTGAGATAACATATCAAAAGTGCACAAAGACAAATATATAACACGCGAATATAATATCATGACTGAAAAGTATGACTACGACTAAGGCAAATAGCTCAACATAGAAATATTAGCCCTATCATGCCTAAACAAGTAAGAAAATAGCCTAGACATGATTTCTAGCATGAATGATAGCTCACATAGTTATACAAATGGAAAAAACATGATATCAAAGAAGAAATATAGCTATACAAGGCATATAATAGCCTAAGATCTACTCGGATGATGAATAACCATGGTGCACACGTATACGCTCATCACCTCACATATACGACACCCATAATACATAACAAATATCATATCCAATGGGGAAATTACCCTCAAACCAAGCTTAGGCTAGATACTTACCTCGTACGGGCTAATCTTCAACCTCAAATCGCGTTAAACCTCGATCAAGCCCTTCAATCGCGCAATTCCAAGCCAAACCTTGACCAAGGAAGTCAACAATGTCATAGGAAGTAATCCCAATCCATAAAGCTTCGATCTTTGAAGAAATTTCCAAAAGTAAACCCGGGCGCGCGTGCCTGAAATTCGAAACCAATACCAAAATTCGATGACCCATAACCTGCCGAATAAAAATATGTAATTAGTTTCAAAAATCGAGTTCAAAGTGGTACTCAAATCCCCAAAATACACTATGTCAAAGCGTAGGCAAAAACCCAAATGTTTTTCGTAGATTCACCAATAAAATTCCCAAAATCGAAGATACAATCATGAATAATAACCAAATCCAAGTTAAAAATACTTACCCAATCCAAGTGGGTGAAAATCTCCTAAAACATTGCTCCAATCCGAGCTCCCAATCTCAAAATATTATAAACTAAAGCTAACCCTCGAATATATTGTTCTGCCCAATGGTTTTGCATCTACGATGATTCTGCCGCTTCTGTGGTGTTTCTTCTATGACCAAAGAATCGCTTTTGTGAGTTCCACTAACTTCCCAGCCAACCGCACCTGCGACAAAACATCTACTTCTGTGTATCCGCTCCTGAGAATGACCCATCGTACCTGTGCAAGCGCTTCTTCGCTCAAAGTTTCGCTTACGCGGTCTCCTAGTCTAAGGCCACACCTCTATTTTGCGCTAAATTCCTCACTTCTGCAGCTTCGCAAAAGTTCAACATTGGCCGTTTTTGCGACCTCGCATCTAAGCCAAAATTATGTAGGTGAGACACACCAAAACCAGTTCTTCCAACATGCCACTTAACGATCTGAAATCAATTTGAAACACCTATGAGCCACACGGAGGTTGTCACGCCCCAAAATCGGGAGCGCGACCGGCGCTCAACCGAGTGAACCCAGCCGAGCAAGCCTATTAGATTTCCTTCTACCCAAACTCATCCATGAATAAAAAGGAGATGAACTCCATTAATCAAACATTGAAAAGATTTTATTAACAACTCCCATTTCACATCCATTAGCAACTTCATTCATATTTTCCAAAGTATTACAAGTTTATAGATATAATGAAAGACATGTTTGCCAAATACCAACATTTCTAGTTCAATTCCCCACATTAAACAACACCCACAACCTGTCTACGGAGCCTTTAAGCACAACAAAAGATTAATATAGAAATGCCGGCAATAAGAACATCAAATGATATCAGGCCCGGAATAGAGTAGGGCTCACCAAAAGCTGCTGAATAGGGAGTAACTGCTATCGAGGACCAAAGTTGCCCGCTGATGAACCACCTGCATCCATTGAAGATGCAGCATCCCCGGCAAAAAAGACGTTAGTACATATGGAATAGTGCTAGTATGTAAATCTAACTGTCCTCTTTCAAAATAGAATGTCCATATAAGAAAGGCAAAACCATATAAACAACAAGTCACAATCAACAATATCCAAATGTCCAGTTAAAACATAACAATTTTTAAAATACGAAATTAATATATATTATAAGTTGGGAGATCATTAGCACCGATATACCACCGTGTCTATAGTAAGGAGTCCGATCACGCCCGATCGGCTAGGCCATCTCCCCGCGAACAAAGTGATTCGACATGTGATACGAAAGAAAAGTGTTACCAAGAGTAGTACCACCATGTGAGCAACATGGCGTCCGATCTCCACCCGATCACCAAGGCCTCCTTCCCACATATGCCGTGTGGGTTGACTTTTCTAATTCACATTTATTAACAGTTTTATCCCAATTAAGGGGAATAATATCAACCCATCAATCTCATACCAAATAAGGGGAATAATCACAATCCACTCCTACACCGGCACGTGTAGTTTTAGGTTTACAACCCACACTTCCTCGGTTTGCTAATGATACTTCCCAAAAATATTATTTTTATTTTTGCACACAAAGGTAACATAGGTACAAATATATTTACCTTATCATCTTTCACATTGTATGAATCTACACTAGTATTTTCAACCAATAACAACAACAATATTCTCTTGGCTCTTTTGGCCATTCACAAGATTCTTTATTCAAGGCACGGTGGTCGTATTTCATATTCCACACTTTCATTTCTTCCCTTTCATGTATCATCATCATAAATATCAACATATATAATATTCCGAAAATCACAACTTTAAGTTCATTATAAATGAAGAATTTAAGCACAATAGATTTCTTTCCAAGAATGGAGTAAAATGATTGGCAATCAATGCGCAAGTTAAAATCATAAACAAGTAACATACAATTTATTCTTTAAAAACTTTTACCCAAAAAGGGCAATACACAATTTCCACTCACGAATATGTAAGAACACAAAACACATTGAAAATACTCACAAAGTATAACATTAGTTAAAACAACCATACATGGGCATGACTTGAGTACATAAGCTTTTAGGCAATTTTATTTTTGAAATAATTTTGGAACAGTTGAATCAAAGCTCATTTCATAATCTTTCTCACATCATCTTATTTCATTGGCACCATTAGCCTCAAGTATAACTTTCATTCTTAGGACGTTGGCCACACTCTATATCCTCAATTAACTGATTTTATTTTCAAGTATCCTTATAGATTATCAACAAAAAGATATTTCCAATCAAAACTTTAGGTACACATATGAGCAATTAAGAGTCTTAGGCATATCGAGTTTTTCTCACACAATTTGGCATACTAGCTTTCATTTGAAACACGACTCAAAGCCATAATATTTTAATACGCAATCAATGCTTTGAACATATATATTTCGATATAAGGCTCATTCGAAATAGTCAAGTTTATAAGGGATAACCCGGAACATAGGAATTAGGAACTAGAGCCAACAATACTTGAAACTTATGGGAACATTATGGAATTCGATCCTAAGAGAGTAGTTTAGCCAACATACCTCGCTTTGAGCTTTCCTTAAATTACTACAACGTTCCAAAAATCCTAGCAATCCCAATCTATTTTGAGACATAATAAAATTGAGCACAAATTAGGAAGATATTCATGGTTTCAGCTCATTTGAGCATTTTATCAAACACTAGGTGTTCAAATTTGACTACAAGGTTCTTCTACAAGATTTCCTTCATTCCACAACCCAATCTTTACTTATTTGAGCTCAACAATCTTCCCACAAACCTTATTGGTACATGTATGTATAAATAATACTTTTACACCCAAGAATCATACTCCCAATCACCCATCGTTTACCCCAAACTTAAAATTAAAGAACTGGGAAAGAAATTCTTACCTCTTTGAAGCCCTAGCAAGATCCTTGTGAAATCTTCAAGCCTTGAGCAAGAATTGATGAATAAATGGCTAGGTCTTCTCTTTCTCTCTCTAAAATGCTCTTACCTCTCTCTATAATCATCAGATGATTGCCCCAAAATAAGCTCCAAAGGCTATTTATCAAAATGAGGTCGGGTTATAAAAATTAAAAAATGAACCCTCCGAACACAGGTCTACGGTCGTACAGTGGACCGCACAATGGGTATGCAGTCCGCACAATGAGCCGCGAAACTGATGCCCAAAACTAGGTTGTACTGGTCAGGTCTACGACCATTCTGCGGTTTCCATAATGATTCTGCGGTCGTGGAATTGACTGCAGAATCACATTCTGCCAATCTTTGTGAATTTGGTCATAACTTCCTATAGGAGTGTCCAAATGATGAACGGTTTAAAGCGTTAGAAACTAGACTCGACGATATTTTATTTGATAGGTAGATCACCTCCTAAGTCTTTATAGTTTGGTAACAGCATGCATTTGAAGTAGGATCTTATGCGAATTGAGACATCCTTTCCACTTAATGTATCTAACTTCTTCCACACAAATTCTTTCCATTCACAAAACTCCTTAGTATGTTACTACACACCTTAAATATATATTTTCATTTCGAAATTATGTGGTTCTATCCCATGGGTCTCCTTTAATACTCAAACACGTTATTTCCAAATATCGTTGCGCACTTTAAAATCTTAAATCATTAGAAAATTTTTAACGGAGCCTTACATTCTCCCCCACTTAGGATCATTCGTCCTCGAATGAGGTTTAAAATACGTCATTAGCATTCAATGTGGCCCAACTGTAATTCCCACACACCAGCAGTTTCAAAATTTGGCAAACTCCCTCAATTTCAAAAACAATTCGCCAGAGTCTCCCCTGTAACTGGACCTATCCACCTGTCAGAGAATCCAAGAAACCAATCCTAACAACATATACACAACCCAATGATACAATATAACATAAAAGCAACACCAACTATGGCCTCGTAAGCAACATATTACCAGAAAAGGAACACCCTTAGCATAAGCTGTACAAATGATACGAAATTCATAGGGAACAATTTCAAAGAACAATGACATAACTATTCAAACAAATAAGGATACTTCTTCTTCCTTTCTTCCTCTGCCTCCCAGGTGGCCTCTTCAACCTGCTGGTTTTGCCATAACACTTTCACGGAGGCAATTTCAACTCTCGGACTTATCTACCAAGGATGGCAATTAGATACCCCTCATAATCCAATTATCCATTAACTTCATCTTCACTAGCTTTCACCGTAATGATAGACAAAGGATTTCCAACTACCTTCTTAGACATAGACACATAAAACACCGGGTACACGGAGGACAATAATAGGGAAACATCATACTCATGGTTTGGCCTATTTCCTTCAAGATTCCATAAGGCCTAATGTGACTACACAGACTTTAACTTCCTTAACAATTCACCCAATATATTCATAAAGAAAATCTTAAGAATAACCCGTTCACTTTCTTCAACTCTAAATCTCTACTGCGTACACCCAAACTAAACCTTTGGGACCTTCATCAATTATTCTAAGATGTGCTATCTTGAATATGACCATAAAACTTCCTATCCAATATATTTAATCACGGGATGATGCTTCTTCTTTGACATGTTTGAGCCTTTAACCCCCATAGGTTTACTATAAATAGGAACAACGAGGTTTGAGATTGGGCTGGAATTATTCAAGAATCCATCAGCGTGCCGAGAAGGGTATTTCAGGAAGTTATATCCTAAGAGACATGAAGGTTACTACCAATAGCGCTGACATGGTTAATCATTGTGATGACATCATTAATTCAACAAATGAGGCATAGAGTTGTCTAGTAGGCATTGATAATGTAGGGACCATGTTCATGATTTTGAGATTTAAAAGAAATAAGTCATGAAAAGGTCAGCAACAATTGTTTTATTCCATATGTGCCTTGTTCAGCAATAGTAGGCCTCAAAGAGAGATAGCCAAGTATGTGACACCAGTCGCCTCTTGGAATGAAGGGAAAATCAGTTTAACTCGAAATGAGAATATTCTAGCACCCTGAATGTGATATGGGTTTCAAAATACATGAAGCTGCATTATTCTCTTAACAGTAATTAGCACAAGGAATCTATGCCACAAGCCATGAGGATGAAAAACAAGTTGAACACCTGCGAGATTATTATCGTTCTCACAGCTTAACCTTTGCCAATAGTTGATCCTATGTGAGAGGACTAGAGATACGACGAACTTGTCTTTCAAATCAATATGCTCTCATGTTACTAGACGGTGAAAAGGATTCATGATAATATATACAAAGTAACAAAGTGATTGTTCAAACCATAGGAGCCACATACACAGAAGAGAGAGAGAGTTGCTCGAGAGGGATCTCAACACTAGGTTGTCTTACATTAGATTTGATACCACATAGGTAAGATTTACAACGGTGCATGCATAAGCACAAATGAGCAGATGTTATCCATTTGAATCAAAAGGTTATGTAAGAAATTCATCAGGTATAGTCCCTTGTTAAGAATTTAGGAGAGCAAGTGGGAAGTATTAGCCTAGGGTTATAACCCATTCCAAGGAAATCATTATAAAACTCAATTCCTCAAGAGGTTGTAAATAAGAGAATTGTGATCAAGAGGCTTCACGAATTCTGCGTCTCGTTCAAAGAGTAGGTACATGCAACGTTTTATGATTCAGCGTTTTGGTTAAGACCATATTTATGTAGGCCCCTTTAATATGGATGTACATATACAACAAGGAAAATAATGTGGTGTTCATAATGATGTACTAAGGAGTGAGATACTTGGTAACTTTAGATTGACGGGGCAGTGCCTTGACTGATGTCCCTCGACCCCACATCTGTAACATACATTGGTACCATAGTGACATACCCCTGAATGGTATCTACTACACTTCACACAACGAGGATGAAATCCGCTTAACTGACTCGCCCCACTTACCTGATATTTACCCTTTTTGCATACATCATAAGCATCCCCCTTATCCTTCATCCAGGCCTTCACGGCGGGAGTAACAATCTATGTACCGGTTTGATGTGTGGGCCTTTGGAATTGCCCAAGCCTTCCACCCCTAACACGTTTCTCCGAAAACTCACAACATGACAACAAATGTTCCTTCCTGCATATCGGGCAGATCGGGATGGGTGTATCCAACCTAGGGCATTTGTTCTTCTTGTGCCCCCTCTTTCCAAAACCATAACATATTTCAAGAATAATCCACAATAAACCCGAGTGGCTCTTCTTTCATATCAAACATTCCGGATTATTGGTACAAACAACCCTCTTTCATTTCTTAGGTGCTCTCACCACATGATCTGGTGGCGTGGTGACATTAAACACTTCCCCTAGCAACTGGTTCTTTCATTTCCTCCTTGCTGCCTAGAACCCGTGGGTTACTCATATGGAAAATGAAATATAACGAGGAATTTAGCTTCCTATCTTGAGCTCTATCGCACGATCTGGAGTATCACAGAAGTGTGAAATTCCAAAATGTCCAAGTAGCTTCCCCATTATAGATGTGGTCGACAACACACCGATAAAAAGGACTCTACTAGACACGGCTCCGAGACATCCTAGGACACTTTAAAACCTTAGGCTCTGATACCAAGTTTGTCACGTCCCGAAATCGGGGAGCGCGACTGGTGCTCAACCGAGTGAACCCGGTCGAGCAAGGCTGTTAGATTTCTTTCTACCCAAACTCATCTATGAATAAAGCTGAGATGAACTCCACTAATCAAACATTGACAAGATTTCATTAACAACTCCCATTTCCTATCCATTAGCAACTTCATTCATAATTTCCAAAGTATTACAAGTTTATAGATATAATGAAAAACATGTTTGCCAAATACCAATATTTTTAGTTCAATTCCCCACATCAAACACCACCCACAACCTATCTACGGAGCCTCTAAGTACAACAGAAGAGTAATATGGAAATGTTGGCAACAAGGCTCTGGCTATACCTCAAAACATAAAGTACAACATCAAATGATATCATGCCCGGAATAGAGTAGGGCTCACCAAAACCTGCTGAATATGGAGTAACTGCTAACGAGGACCAAAGTTGCCCGTTGATGAACCACTTGCATCCATTGAAGATGCAGCGCCCCCGGCAAAAGGGACGTTAGTACATATGGAATGGTACTAGTTGTAAAGCTAATTGTCCTCTTTAAAAATATAATGTCCATAGAAGAAAGGTGAAACCATAGAAACAACAAGTCACAATCAACAATATCCAAATTTCCAGTTAAAACATAACAATTTTCAAAATACGAAATTAATATATATTATAAGTTGGGAGATCATTAGGATCGATATACCACCGTGTATGTAGCACGGAGTCCGATCACGCTCGATCGGCTAGGCCATCTCCCCGCGAACAAAGTGGTTTGACATGTGATGCGAAAGAAAAGTGTTACCAAGAGTAGTACCACTATGTGCGCAACATGGCGTCCGATCTCCACCCGATCACCAAGGCCTCCTTCCCACATATGTCGTGTGGGTTGACTTTTCTAATTCACATTTATTAACAGTTTTATCCCAATTAAGGGGAATAATATCAACCAATCAATCTCATCCCAAATAATGAGAATAATCACAATCCACTCCTACACTGGCACGTGTAGTTTTAGGTTTACAACCCACCCTTCCTCGGTTTGCTAATGATACTTCCCAAAAATAATTTTTTTGTTTTTACACACAAAGGTAACATAGGTACAAATTTATTTACCTCATCATCTTTCACATTATATGAATCTCCACTAGTATTTTCAACCAATAACAACAACATTATTCCCTTGGCTCTTTTGGCCATTCACAAGATTCTTTATTCAAGGCACGGTGGCCGTATTTGATATTTCACACTTTCATTTCTTCCCTCTCATGTATTATCATCATAAATATCAACATATATAATATTCCGGAAATCACAACTTTAAGTTCATTAGAAATAAAGAATTTAAGCACAATAGATTTCTTTCCAAGAATGGAGTAAAATAATTGGCAATCGATGCGCAAGTTAAAATCATAAACAAGTAACACACCATTTATTCTTGTAATACATTTTTTCAAAAAGGGCAATACACAATTTCCACTCACGAATATGTAATAACGCAAAACACATTAAAAATACTCACAAAGCATAGCATTAGTTAAAACAGCCATATATGGGCATGACTTGAGTACATAAGCTTTTAGAAAATTCTATTTTTGAAATAATTTTGGAACGGTTGAATCAAAGATCATTTCATAATCTTTCTCACATCATCTTATTTCATTGGCACCATTATCCTTAAGTATAACTTTCATTCGTGGGACGTTGTCTCCACTCTATATCCTTAATTAACTGATTTCATTTTCAAGCATCCTTATAGATTATCAACAACAAGACATTTCCAATCAAGACTTTAGGTACACATATGAGCAATTAAGAGTCTTAGGCATATTGAGTTTTTCTCACACAATTTGGCATACTAGCTTTCATTTGAAACACGACTCAAAGCCATAACATTTTAATATGCAATCAACACTTTGAACATTTATATTTCGACATAAGGCTCATTCGGAATAGTCAAGTTTATAAGGGATAACCCGGAACATAGGAATTAGGAACTTGAGCCAACAATACTTGAAACTTATGGGAACATTATGGAATTCGATCCTAAGAGAGTAGTTTAGACAACATACCTCGCTTTGAGATTTCCTTAAATTACTACAACATTTCAAAAATCCTAGTAATCCCAATCTATTTTGAGACATAACAAAATTGAGCACAAATTAGGAAAATATTCATGGTTTTAACTCATTTGAGCATTTTATCCAATACTAGGTGTGTAAATTTGACTACAAGGCTCTTCTACAGGATTTACTTCATTCCACAACCCAATCTTTACTTATTTGAGCTCAAGAATCTTCCCACAAACCTTATTGGAACATGCATGTATAAATAATACTCTTACACCCAAGAATCATACTCCCAATCACCCATCTTTTACCCCAAACTCGAAATTAAAGAATTGGGGAAGGAAATTCTTACCTCTTTGAAGCCCTAATAAGATCCTTGTAAAATCTTCAAGCCTTGAGCAAGAATTGATGAACAAATGACTAGGTCTTCTCTTTATCTCTCTAAAATACTCTTATCTCTCTCTAAAATCATTAGATGATTGCCCCAAAGACTATTTATCAAAATGGGGTCGGGTTTTAAAAATCCGAATATGGACCCCCCATCCCCCGAACTCAGGTCTGCGGTCACACAATGGACCACA
The DNA here is from genome assembly GCF_000390325.3 of Nicotiana tomentosiformis. Taxonomy (NCBI): domain Eukaryota; kingdom Viridiplantae; phylum Streptophyta; class Magnoliopsida; order Solanales; family Solanaceae; genus Nicotiana; species Nicotiana tomentosiformis. The sequence continues at coordinate 45,513,801 of NC_090822.1, forward strand.
CAATGGGTATGCGATCCGCACAATGGACCGCAAAACTGATGCCCAGAACTGGACTGTACTGGTCAGGTCTATGACCATTCTGCGGTCCGCAGACCACTTTTGCGGTTCGCATAATGATTCTGCGGTCGCGGAATTGACCGCAGAATCACATTCTGCCAATCTTTGGGAATTTGGTCATAACTTCCTGTAGGAGTATCCAAATGACAAAAGGTTTGAAGCGTTAGAAACTAGACTCGACGATCTTTCATTTGATAGGTAGATCACCTCCTAAGTCTTTATAGTTTGGTAACAGCATGCGTTTGAAGAAGGATCTTGTGCGAATTGAGACATCATTTCCACTTAATGTATCCAACTTGTTCCACACAAATTCTTGCCATTCACAAAACTCCTTAGTATGTTCCTACACAAATTAAACATATATTTTCATTTCAAAATGATGTGGTTCTATCCCATGGGTCTCCTTTAATACTCGAACACGTTATTCCCAAATGTCGTTGGCGCACTTTAAATTCTTAAATCACTAGAAATTTTTTAACGGGGCCTTACATTCTCCCCCACTTAGGATCATGCATCCTCGAATGAGGGTCAAAATACGTCATTAGCATTCAATGTGGCCCAACTCTAATTCCCACACACCAGCAGTTTCAAAATTTGGCTAACTCCCTAAATTAGTCTCCCCTGTAACTGGACCTATCCACCTGTCAAAGAATTCTAAAAACCAATCCTAACAATATATACATAACCCGATGATGAAATATAACATAAAAGCAACATCAACCATGGCCTCATAAGCAACATATTACCAGAAAAGGAACACCCTTAGCATAAACTGTACAAATGATACGAAATTCATAGGAAACAATTTCATAGAACGATTACATAGCTATTCAAACAAATAAGGATACTTCTTCTTCCGTTCTTCCTCGTCCTCCGAGGTGACTTCTTCAACTTGTTGGTTTCACCATAAAACTTTCACAGAGGCAATTTCAACTCTAGGACATATCTACCAAGGATGGCAAATAGATACCCCTCATAATCTAATTATCCATTAACTTCACCTTCACTAGCTTTCACTGGAACGATAGACAAAGGATTTCCAATTACCTTCTTAGACATAGATACATGAAACACCGGCTACACGGAGGACAATAATAGGGAAACATCATACTCATAGTTTGGCCTATTTCCTTCAAGATTCCATAAGGCCTAATGTGACTACACAGACTTTACCTTCCTTAACAATTCACCCCATATATTCATAGAGAAAATCTTAAGAATAACCCGTTCACTTTCTTCAACTCTAAATCTCTACTGCGTACACCCAAACTAAACCTTTGGGACCTTCATCAATTATTCTAAGATGTGATATCTTGAATATGACCATAAAACTTCCTATCCAATATATTTGATCACATGTTGATGCTTCTTATTTGACATCTAGGAGGATTGAGCGCACTCGTAGCTAGGGGAGAAAGGCAACTCTAACAAGAGGCTTCATCATTTTGGTTATTTCAGTGGTACCTCATCTAGAGGTAGGGGTCATTTTGGTAGAGGTCATGTTATATGTCCAGTTCAATCAGTACTCTAGGTTTCTAATGGTACTTCATATGGCCATGGTACTTATGGTCCTCGCTCAGAGCAGTCATAATTCAGTGTGTCTCCAGCTTATGGTCTCATCAGTGCACCTCCGATATGGAGTTTCTATGGTGGTGATTCGAGATGTTAGGGACAGTTTTAGTCATAACAGTTATGCTAGTCGAAGGGTTGCTTTGAGTGCAAAAATGCAGTTCACATTAGGAGGTATTGTCCTAGGTTACAGAGTGGAAAGCCACAACAGAGTACTCAGGCCATGATTCTAGAAATAGTTGCAACACCGCTCGCCTAGCCAGCTAGGGGTGGGGTTCAGCTAGCTAGAGGTGGAGGCCAGCCGAACAGACCAGTAGAAGTTAGGCTTGTTGTTATGCATTTCTTGGTAGGCCTGAGCCTGAGTCGTCTGATGCAGTTATCACAGGTATTATGTTAGTATATCATAGGGATGCTTCGGTGTTGTTTGATACAGGTTCTACTTATTCATATGTATCTTTATATATTGCATCGCACTTGAGTATGCCTCATGATTCTCTTGATATTCTTGTTTCTATATCTACAACAGTTGGGATTTCTATAGTAGTTCATCGAGTGTACTGAGAAAGGGTGTTTAGCGTATTTGGCTTACATTCGAGATTTTAGTACGGAGGTTCCTTCCATGGATTTAGTACGGGTGGTGAGAGAGTTTCCAGATGTGCTTCCTGCACATCTACCGGGAATGCCATCCGATAGGGATATTGATATTTGTATTATCTTGGAACACTCAGTACATATCTATTTGGCCATACCATCAGGTGAGTTGAAAGAGCTAAATGAGCAGTTGTAGGATTTGCTTAATAATGGGTTCATTAGGCCAAGTGTTTTCCTTGGGGTGTACAAATGTTACTTATGAAGAAGAAGGATGATTCTATGAGGATGTGCATTGGTTATTGGCAGTTGAATATGGTTACTATCAAGAACAAATATTCATTGCCTCGTATTGATGATTTATTTGATTAGCTTCAGGATGCCAACATGTTCTCCAAGATCGATTTGAGATCTGGCTATCGTCAGGTAAAGATTAGGGCTTCGGCTGTCCCTAAGATGACTTTTAGGACTCGTTATGTTCATTATGAGTTCTTGGTAATGTTATTTGGGTTGACTAGTGCTCTAACGACTTTTATGGATTTGATGAATCGAGTGTTCAAGACTTATTTGGATCCTCTCATGATTATGTTCATTGACGACATCTTGTCTTACTCTCGTAGTATAGAGGAGCATGAGTAGCACTTGAGAGTAGTACTTCAGACTTTGAAGAATCAGAAGCTTTATGCCAAGTTTTTGAAATGTGAGCTATAGTTGGACTCAATTGCATTCTTAGGTCATGGTGTATCCAGTGATGGTATCAAGGTTGATCCTAAGATGATTGAGGCAGTACAGGATTGGCCTAGACCTACTTTAGCTAAAGATATTTGGAGTTTCTTGGATTTGGCAAGCAACTATCGTCGCTTTGTGGAGGGGTTCTCATCTAGTGTAGCTCTATTGACTAAGTGGACTCATAAAGGCATTCCTTTTATATGGTCTGATGTGGGTGAGGGGAGCTATTAGAAGCTCAAGATTGATTTGACTACAGCCCCCATTGTTGGTGTTTCCCACAGGTTCAGGGCCCTATATTGTGTTTTGTGATACTTTACGCATTGGCCTAGGTGTGGTGTTGATATAGGATGGCAGGGTGATTGCTTACGCATCTCGTCAGTGGAAAACACATGAGAAGAATTATCTAGTTCATGATTTATATAACGACCTGACCGATCCTTTTGAGAATTAGCATCCCGTTCGGTGGCTTAAGATCTCGAGTAGCTTCGTGTTATGATTTGCGTGTGGGGTCGAGTTTGATTTTTGGATGATTCGGGATTGATTTGGAAGGATGATTCTGTCTTAGAAGCTTAAGCGGTAAGAGTTGACCAGAGTTTGACTTTTGAGTAGACGACTCCAGAATGGTGTTTTGATGATTCCAATAGCCTTGTATGGTAATTTTGGACTTAGGCGTATGCCCGGATTTGGATTTGGAGGTCTATAGGTTGATTTTATGCATTTTGGAAATAATTGGAAAGTTGAAGGTTTGGAAGGTTGAGAGGTTTGACTGGAAGTTGACTAAGTGAATATCGAGCTCGAATTGCGATTTGGAGAGTTGGAATAGCTCTGTTATATCATTTGGGACTTGCATGCAAAATTTGAGGTTATTCCGAGTTGATTTGATATGATTCGGCATGAGTTGTAGAGGTTGAAAGTTCATAAGTTCATTAAGTTCAATTTGAGGTGTGATTCATAGTTTTGATGTTGTTTGATGTGATTTGAGGCCTTGAGTAGGTCCATGTTATGTTACAAACTTGTTGGTATGTTCGGACAAGGTCCCAAGGGGCTCGGGTGAGTTTCGGGGTAGTTTTGGACCATTTCTATGACATTTTTAATTGCTGGTTTTTTGCCACAAGGGTATGCATCGCGATCGTGGACTTTGGGTCACGTTCGCAAAGAGCAACTTTGTTGTTTGGGCACTGTGAATCGCGATCGCGGAAGCCTTTTCGAGATCGCGTAGAGGAAATTCTATTGTCACTGACCCGACTTTGGAAGCTTATATCTTGCAATCTATAAGGAATTTGGAGATTATCCAAAAATGAAAGTTGTAGCTCTTTGAGTCTAGTTTTCAGGAAATTAAACCATTTATCATTTGGAGTTTTAGACAAAAAGTTATGGATGTTACGCTATAGACTATCTAAGAAGCATTTGGGAAGGGTAATGGGAATTTGTTCATCGCGATCGCGAGGAAATGGCCGTGATCACGAAGGGTAAAATTTGTGCTAAAAGTTTTTTGAATCACCATCACGAGGTTGGTGACCGTGATCGCAAAGGGTACCTTTGGAGCAATGTTTAAAGTACTCTATTTCGAAGGTCTTGGTCATTGTATCATATTTTGAGCTATGGAGCTCGGATTTGAGCGATTTTGAAGGGGATTTTCACACTTTGGATTGGGGTAAGTGTTCTTTATCCAGATTTGATTATATTTCGTGATTCCATCTTCTTTTTTTTAACATTAGATTAGTAATTTGAATGGGAGAAAATGAGAATTTTTGTATAAACTTTCAAAAATGTAAAATGAGGATTTGAAGGCCGATTTGATGTCGGAATTGGATAATTTTGGTACGGTTCGACTCGTATCAGAATGGGTGTTCGGATTTTATAAATTTTTTCAAGTTCTAAGGTTCAAGCTCGAGGTTGAGTTTTTTAGTTTGACTTTATAGTTTTCATTAAAGATTGAAACTTTATTATCTGGAATTGTTTCATATGGATTTTATTTATGATATTAAGTTATTTTGGCTAGATTTGAGCCGTCCGGAGGTTGTTTCACATGAGAAGGTCATTTTAGAGTATAAGTTTAGCTTCTTTGAGATAAGTATCTTGCCTAACTTTGTGAGGGGGAACTACCCCTTAGGATTTGAGTCGTTTGTGCTATTGGTGTCATGTGAAAGCTGTGTACGCGAGGTGACGAGTACGTACTCAGGCTTATATGTGAAAAACTGACCAGCTTAGACTCTTAGGCTTCTTTCATGTACTTATTTGAAATTGTTAGCACATGTTATATCTTTTATTCGTCATGTCTACTATCACATGCTTTATTTGAAGTTGTCGTTACATGTCACATTCTTTACTTGTCGAGTTTGCTCTTATATGCTTTATTTGAAGTTGTTATCACTTTTATCATTATGTGATTTCTTTTATTGTGGAGTTATTTTTAATTGAAATTGTTGTTACATGATATCCTTTTATTTTCGGGTTATTCTCATGCATTTAGACGTAGTGCTAGTTCGTGCCATATCTTCCATTGGTAGCCTATTCATACACTAGAATCCGAAGTTTGCCATTTCATAAAAATACTTTCACTATTGAGTTTATCCTTAAACAATTAATTGGTATTGAGGTTATCCTAAGTCATTAATATATTTTAATTGAAGTCGTGTTTAAAGGCAGTGGTGTTCCTTGTTGAGTTACTTTCCCATTCATTTTAATGTTATTGAGATTCTATACACATTGTGTTGAGTCGTGGGCTATTTGTTGTAAAAATATTGATATTGTTGGATCTTTGGAAAGGTTGTGGCCTATGGGCACTTGTGATACGAGTTGATATGTCGTGTTGTTGTGATGTTAGCATATGTGAATTGTTGTGTGGTTTGGTTGTTGTTATGTGGAGTATAAGGGTGACATTTCACCGTTGTTGTTATGTGGGGCATAAGGGTGGCATCTCATTGTTGTTGAATGTACAGAGTGATATGGATGGCTATTGTGTTATTGTTTGGGCGGAGCGATAAGGGTGGCTATTATACAGAGTGATACATGTGGCTAATGAAATTGTCAGAGCGGAGTGATACATGTGGCTATCAAAGAGATAAGGGTGGCAATGTCTGGGATGATGTGTGATGGCTTGAGGACATTGTTGTTGTGATTTTTTTGTGATGGTGTGCTTTTCCTTGTGTATGTCATACACCTTACGTGATTTGTTGTGTTGCTTTGATGAGCTACTAGATGTCTTTGATATTACTTGTTAACTTGGGATACAGTAGTACACTCGCACAAGCATACACCGTAGCATGCCACTTATACTAGCTCAGGAGTGTGAAACTTGAAATTTATTAATCATGCCCATGTGTTCTTGTATTATCGGTTTTCATATTGATATTGAGCATGTGACCATGTCGGGCAGATTATGATTGTGAGCCTGTGACCATACCAGGCGAATTAAAATTGTGAGCTTGTGACCACGCCGGGCGAATTGTGAATGTGAGCCCGTGATCATGCCGGTCGGATTGAGCTATTGGCACGTGAGTTATCCGTGCGGTTGTGATTTGAAATGTGGGCACACAATGCCGTGAGCATAGGATGGTGGGTTGAGACCCATGACTTGTGATTATGAGATGAGGTATCCCATAGTGATTTCGTTGTGAAAGTTGTGTTAGAACGACTTGATTAATTGGTTGTCCTTTGTGTTCCTTATTTGGTTTTAACGATACTTCACGGTGTTCTTATTCTTTTACTGCTTATATCACTTGTTGATTCTTATTGTCATTTACTGATTTCTGCTTTCATTATTAGCTTTATACTTCTATATTGCACATGTTATTTTGTCTAGTGAGTATTTTGACTTGTACCACTACTCCACCGAGGTTAGTCTTGATACTTACTGCGTACCGACCGTGATATACTCATACTACACTTTTGTATATTTTTGTGCAGAGTCAGGTATTGGATATATTGAACTCGGGCAGAGTTAGCATATTGGTCGTGAGGATTCAAGGTAGAGCTGCTTGGTCATCGCAGTCCCTTGGAGTTCTTTCCTTTCATTGTAGTGTCAGCTTGTTATTTGAACAGCATTTTATTTCGATCTTTGAGATCTTTCCATGTACTTAGCTAGAGTTCGTGACTCTGTATTACCAAATCTTGGGAGGTTGTTATGATTATTGTCGCGTAGGCTTATTACGCTTTTGTTTCGGTATTTATATTAGATTATATTTCAAATTATCATTGTTAAAAATTTGCCTAATCGTTGTTAGTAATCAGCTTACCTAGTCTTAGAGACTATGTGCCATCACGACCCTGCGGTGGGTTTTTGGGTCGTGACAAATTTAGAGTTGGTAGCTATTGTGCATGCATTCAAGATTTACAGGTATTAGTTGTATGGCATGTCATGTGAGGTTACACCGATGATCGCAGTCTTCAGCACTTGTTCAAGCAAAAGGATTTGAATTTAAGGTAGAGAAGGTGGCTTGTGTTGCTTAAGAATCATAATATAATTGTCTTGTATCATCCGGGCAAGGCGGATGTGGTAACAAATGCTTTGAGTAGGAAGGCAGTTAGGAATTTATTCCGGCTGAGGAGAGGCCTTTGGATATGGATGTTTAGGCCTTAGCTAACAGATTTATGAGATTGGATATTTTTTAGGCTAGTAGGGTTTTTGCTTGTGTTGTTGCGCAATATTCCTTGTCTGAGTATATTAAGGCTCGTCAATATGATGAACTATATTTGTTGGTGCTTAAGGATAGGGTGCAACAAGGTGGTGCTAGGAATATGATTATTAGTGATGTTGGTGTATTGTGACTTCAAGGTCAGATTTGTGTTCCTAATATTGATAGCTTGAGGGAGTTGATTCTTGAGAAGTCCTATAGTTCGAGGTATTCTATTGATCCAGGTGTCACAAAGATGTGAAGCAGCATTACTGGTGGCGGAAGAGGAAGAATGACATTGTTGGGCATATTTTACGGTGTTTGAATTGCTAGCAAGTGAAATATAAACATTAGAAACCAGATGGTTTGACTCGAAGGTTAGTTATACCATAGTGGAAGTGGGAGCGCATTACTATTGACTTTGTGGTAGGCTTGCCACAGATATTGAAAAAATTTGATGCCATTTGGGTAATTATTGATAGATTGACCAAGTCTGCATATTTCATTCCATTGATGACTTCTTACACTTTAAAGAAGTTGGCTCAGATTTACATCGAAGAGATTGTCCTTACAATTAAGACCCAAAGGAGAAACTCTAGCTTGTGCAAAATGAGGTGCCCAAAGGCACCCCTAGAGATGTGGATTGGCGCCCAAGTTAGGGCTAATATGGTGCCCAAATCTTACCATTTTTATAATCCTGCTTTTGTAGGATTGTTTCATGGTTTAATATGTGTACTATTTATTGCTTTGCTAGCAAAGTAGGATTTTTTTTCTTTTCCAATTATTTTGATATTTTATTTTCTAGTCTTTTTCTTACCTGTCAAGTTCTAAAATTATTCTTAGAAGTTATTTTCTGAAGTGTTGCCTCCCTATAGTTTCTTAGGAGTTGGTCATCCTCCTCTCTTCCTATATAATGAGGTTCTTCCTTTCATTGTTTCTACTTTACATGTTGATTAATAATATTATTATTGTGAGTTTCGTTGAACCTTTGTAGGTTTACTTTAAAATTTATCTTTCAACTTGTATCCAGTTCATAACTTAAAGTACTGAGATAACTCTTCCAATTTGATATCTCTAATTTCTTTTTAGTATTCTTAGAAAGTAATTAGTATCCATTACTAATCATTGTCCAGTATTGCTCACGAATCGGTCGAGATTTAAATATAAGTTTTGATTCACTTCTAAAGTAAAAGGTGTTTGGTTCCTCTCATAATCAATTCGTTGTTGCTGGGATCTTATCAAAAACTCTAGACTTGCATTATTGGAAATTCTTGTATCTCTCATCAAATTTTCTCATATTTCATTTATTTGTTATTTTAGTTTTTCAATTCTTTTAGATCTTTTGCTTTTGTGCCTTTTTTAAATTCATGCTCTAGTTTGAGATTCATGACCTTTTATAATCACAAGTTTTCTTCATCCCTCCTCATTTTTTTTAACCCTAATTTTTGATATTTAAAAATACTTTTGTCATATGCAATTCTCGCCCAAGTTTCAACTCCTCTTCATTTTAGGTTTTTTGCCAGGGTACTTTCTTTTTTCTTGCCTTTTCGTCCTTTATAGTGCTTATTTATGAATTTTCCTTATTTGGTCTATGCAACCTTTCCGATCCGGCTTTGATGACATCTCAAAGCTATGAGCTTCTGAGATTTTTCTAATGGAGAAAAATAGTTTATTATTCCAATGGTAGGTTTTAATAATATTTTTGATATTTTTCCTTCTCTATTTTGGGGGGAATTTTTGGTAGAAATGGTGGTGAATAATGGGGCTATCAGTATAGTAGTGTTTTTCAGCGGATAAAGAAAATTTAGGTAGGAATCTAAAATTGGGTGGTGGTGTTACTGGTGGAATTGGTGGATGAGGCGGTGGTGTTACTGATGGACTTGGGTATCATGTGTGTGTATATATATAAATAATAATGATATATTGATGTACATATTATATACATATGTTGTCATAATATTAAATTTTCATAAAGCCCTATAGTTTAGAGTATAATTATCATACGTAACTATAGTTTGCCTAATTACGGATCATAGCTTTAGTTGTATCAATGCATACAGTCGCGCTGGATAGAGTCACGATAGGTTGTATGTGTTTGCTTAATTTTGCTGTATCAACGCATACAGCCGCGCTCGATACAGTCATACAGTCAAAATGAGTTGTATACGCTCGTTCAGCAGACAATATTTTATCTCTCATATAACGAAATACAATGTAATATATACAAAGAAGAAGAAGAAGAAGAAGAAGAAGAAGAAGAAGAAGACTCAAATTTTGTTGTATCAACGCATACAGTCACGATAGGCTATATGCGCTCACTCAACAGAGTGTGTTTTCTCTCTCATACAACGAAATACAGTGTAGATACATAGAAAACAAGAAGAAGACGACTCATATCTATACATACAACATACAATCGTCCGTCATTGAAGATAGATACAGCATACAGTCGTCGAGTAAGAAGAAGACCTAGATCTATGCTATTTTCCTTTGTATAAATATGCAATCACCAAATAAAATTACTAGACAATTCCTACCGTGCATTTCCCTCTCCCTCTCACAAAACAGAGCTCTGATGTTACACCTCATATTTTCGTACGTAAGAGTACGTTGTAAGACAATTGATGTAAACTCAGAAATGAGATCATTCTTGAAAGTACATATGGTAAGTTAATCATGTTACCTTGGAGGTTACAAATCTTTAAGATCATAGATAACAAGTACCAAGAGGGTTGAAAGACTTAGAAGCTAAGCAAATTGAAGAAAATAAGTTTCGTCGAAAGTCGACAAGTTGAGAATATTATAACATGTAATCTTGGAATAAGAATAGGGTGATTAACATGATAAGGAGGTTATTTTAGGTTTATGATAGTCGTGTGTTACGTTTTTTAAGTCAAGCGAGTTGTGGAAGAAAAGTTGGCAAAGGTCATCACAAGTTACATTCATAAAAGTGCTGAAAATTAGGTCAAATGTAGTGGAGCTTTTCTCCCAATATACTTGAAATTACGGGATGATATACATATCAAATTGAATATCTACGAGCCTATTTTTTAACGCATTAAACCGTTTATTGATACGACATTGGATTAGAGAGATATTTTCAGTTTTACGAGACTGCACAGACTGCATAGGTGACAAGTAGGTGTGTCACTGAAGCTTTTTGAGCAATATATTTCATATGTTATATGATGTCTTTTTGGAACATATTATATTCCAAATTGAAGGTTTTGGAATGCAATTTCCAATGCTCTTAACCATTCATTTATATGACATCCATATAAAAAGATATAAGCATCAGAAGAAGGGCCAATGATAGGGTGCCAAGCTAGCACCTCTTTGACTTTTCAAAAGTTATATATTATGGTCTTAGGTCGTCTTTATCTTCATTTTCCATAGCACACGACCAGAGAACACCCATAAACATATCCTTAAGCTCTCTTCTAGGGTATCAAAGAAGATTAATATCTAAGATACGAAATCAAGAAGTGATAACATTAGAACGATCCCTATGACGTAAGTAACGCTATATCGCCTCTCTTTTTCTTTGTAGTTTGAGTTTTGGATGGTATTGCATAGTTAATAAAATGTCTACTTTCTGTATTTAAGCTTTTATATATCAAGAAAGGTTGATAAATTCGTTTCTTAATAGTTAGAACTCACGGGACGGTGATCGGAAGCTGTGAGTTTGATTTATTTTACTTTTAGTGGACTGTTTTGTAGTCCACTCGTGTTGGCCTATTGCGCTGCTGATTTATGGAGTTTGGAAGGATGAAGGGCGTGGAGAAATACCACATGTGGTAGGGTAGTAGGCTGGTCACTCATCGTCGTAATTTCAGGCTAATTGATACCTTGTTGATTGGGTGTGTTATGGTATATTTGGGGTTTTTGTTGTATTGAAGGTCCCGAATTGTATTTGGGTTGTTTTTGAGTTTCTGATTGTATTGTTTTTGTATCTCGCCTATAGTAGGCTTGAGGGAGCAATAAATCAGGGAAAATGCTGCCCGTTTTATTTTAGAATCGAGTTATCGTTTGAGATACGTGATATACTAGCGCCATCTAAGTGGTATATGTATTTCTTTGTTATAGGGTTGGCGCGCTAGTTGTCGTAAGCTTGTTGTTGAGTTGAATTGACGACTTGAGGTATGTTAAGGCTATACCTTCTTTTATTTTGGCATGATCCATATGATACAACGAAACGAGCAAGCATACAACTTTCATAAATGATTCTATTCTTAAAAGTACTAGGGGTTCCTATGTTCTTGATTCCTCATGTGTCCTATTATTCTATCGTCTGTTCATGGGTCTCAGAAAATATGTAAGTTGATAAAGTTTATTTCATGATATTAATCGAAGGCATAATAATTTTATGACATTCCGAGACATCTTATTGACTTACTTCTCATGCATTGCATTCATTTATACATGTACATTGACCCATGACCAGATGGCATTATATACACATATATTATATGTATATGGGGTATGAGGAAAGATTATGGCATTATATACGCACCACCACCTAATCAGTTGGTACACGTTGATGATTTCTCCCACAGAGGCCGAGATGATATGATGAGATGCCCTCAGAGGCTTGATGATGTTATATACGCATATACCTATGCATGGTATGACATTTATACACATATGCATGACATTATAAATGTTTCATGATACACAGAGCTATTCAGACTTACAAGTTGAGTTCTTTACTTCATGTTTCTTTCATGTATTTTCTATACTGCTTTCATGCCTTACATACTCGGTACTTTATTTGTACTGATGTCCCTTTTGCCTGGGGACACTGTGTTTTATGCCCGTAGGTCCCGATAGACAGGCTGAGAGTCCTCCTAGTAGGCTATCAGCTCAGTAGAAGGTGTTGGTGCACTCCACTTGCTCCGGAGTTGCCTATTTGGTCAGTATGATTTGGGCATGTATTGATTGAGATGGCGGGGCCATGTCCCGACCTTTATGACGTTTATGTACTCTTAGAGGCTTGTAGATGGATGTCATGTATATGTATACTTGTATGACCTTGTCGGCCTATGTTTTGAGTATACAAATGATCATGTCGGCCTTATAGGCCCGTATGTCACATTTATAAGTTTCTATATCATGTTGGGTCGTCCTATGTCTAGTATTCCCTTATGTTTTATTCTCGTTATCTCATAACGGCCCTTCTATCCCACTTACCAATGACAGTATAATAAGAAAGATATGTTACATTGGTACTCGGTTGTGTAAGGCACCAGGTACCCGTCGCGTCCCTGCGATTTGGGTCGTGACATCTTTCGTTTCTCTTTTCTCCTTGGCCTCTAATTCCTTCCTTGGAATCTCTCAGAATAGTTTCTCTTATACCTTCAACGAGTGTATTTTGAGCTTCGCAAATGATTCGTGCTCATCGTGGAACGACTTTGGAGAATGAATTAGTGGAGACAGATGAGCAAATTGGTTGGATCTTAAGGCCTCTGAATTATTGAGAGAATCTAACGAAGGAATGAGGGCTTGTGAAGGAAGAACCGTCTACTGGATCAATGACGATGACGACAATACTGAGGCGCGTGGCACTGTAATGGTTTCCAGCACACCAGCCATTGAAAGAGAGTCTGTGTTACCGGAAAAAGGGAAGGGATCATGATTTTGCAAGCCAACCCTGTTGAATGGAAAAGGTTTGGGTATTTGCTATAAAACTTAAAGTGAAGTTATGTATTATAGTTATTTTAAAGTGTATTTATTTATAATAAATATAGTGTATAAGTTAGTTACACCATGTAAATTTTCCTAATTTTATCCTTTCTCGAATTCTTAGAACTCTCTAAGAATATATTTGAGTTCATAAGGTCATGTGTAATATTTATCTACGAAAATTTTAAAAATTCGGGCACGTGGGACCGGGGGTGACTTTTAGGAACTTTCCGATTTGGGTTGGAAAATTACTATAATAGATGAATTATGAACCTTTGAGCATATATTGATTAGTTTGTATGAATTTTGGCTACTTTCGTGTTGCTCAGTGTTATTTTGAGGTTATTAGTGTTGTTTGAGGGCCGAGAAGAAAACTTCCATGACATAAGCATTGGGTAGAGATTATAGGAGTAGAATAGATATATGCCGAAGGTCTTGGTTGGGCGCATGGTGCATTGGTACATGGTACACTATGCATGTCTGCATATTCCTCCAGGTCTTGGCAGGGCAAATGTAAACCTAAAAGTATCGCCTCATTTTCGGTATCATATGCTCTTTTGATGTTTGCACGACATGGTTTATTTATGTGGTCAACTCGAGGACAGGAGCATTGGTATGCGTCACGCGGTTGTTTATGTTGCTAAAATATGTCATCGGTCGTGGTCTATGTCGCTAGCCCATATCGTTGAGCGCGGCCTATGTCGTTGTCCTATGTCTTCGGGTGCGACCTATGACGGTGGAATATGTTACTGGGGATGGTCAATGTCTATGGCCCTTAGCAAGGCACTTCAAGGTTATTGCTATTAGTCGGCCTACGGTGGCCAGTGGGCAAGTCAACATGTAGTGTGGGACATGGTAGCCTACACGACCATTCCGTGCTACATAACTGGCATTCCCTAAACCATGTTGCACTCAGATATCTGTTTTACGCGATTCTTTTTGTATTTTGTGTATTTTTCGGAGATCTAATGGGATAAAAAGACGCAAGATGAATTTACTATGTCAGTGATGAGAAAAGCGCATGTTATCCTGTTCAATTTGTTCCCCTAAATTTGTGCATATTTTCATTCTTCATTTTGGGCGAAACTTTAAAAATTTGAATTTCTTTCTCGAAATCAACTACACAATTGAGTTTCGAAACTTGGGCAGCTGACTGGTGCCTCCTTTGAAAGGAATAAACTTGGGCCTTAAAGAAAAAAATATTCCTTAAAATTTATTTTGTCTTCATCTTGATTCCAAATAATTCTTGAAAGAGAGAAGGTATTGCGTGTGGTGTAAAGGTTCTGGGTTTGTGACTAAACTGATGGTATAAAGGTTATGGGTCTGCGACTGAAATGGTGGTATAAAGGTTCTGGGTTTGTGTGAAATGGTGGTGTAAAGGATTATGAGTCTGTATTTTTAAAAATGGCGAGAACACTGTTTGATGTTATTCAAAATCGACTTTTTGTAACCAGATGTTTTGCGCGTGTACCTTATCTTAATGAGTAAACTTTTTTTTTTTTTTGAAAAATAATCACATACTTATTGTATTAAAGTCTTTCTTTGAATCACAAAATAAAAGGCATAAATTTTGAGGATGACGAATATTGATTATATATCACTAACTCAATAAAAGAAGAAACTGTAAAATAGAACTCCTCAATTATTAGTTATTATCCTACTGTATTTGTATGAGGGTTTTGGTAGGAATATTTTATGAATATTATTATTATTTATGCGATCTACTGAAAATTAATAAGTACCATAAAAATGCTTTTATCATGATTTTTTAAAATTTATGAAGTAATATAAATTGAAAAAATGACTCTATTAGTCTTCTAGAAATTTAAGAATAACGTGGTTGGCCTACGATTTAGGGAAAAAAATAGTAAGTAATAACATAAATCCTGAAAAGACTAATATTGAGTTAATATTTTTCAAAAGAAATAACTTAATTTATATAAAATATAATGAGTTGTCATTCGTTAGAATATATTTTGTCTTTCAACCGTTCCATCCTTATTGCTTTAAGTTTTCTCTTGGCCAATTTAAAGTTACTATACTATAAATGATTTTACTTATTTTTATATCCTAAGAGTTTGTCTACTTAAAAACAATTTATTGTGCTATGATTAGTTTAAAAAAGAATTGAATTGGATCTTTTGCTATAGTTAATTTTAAAACGTAATCATTTTTTTCTTAATTCTAAAGGAAATAATGTATTTTTCTGCAAATTCTTAGTATTAGTTTATTCCGAGTTTCAATTATGCAATAAAAATTCTATTCTTAAAGGGTAAAAATTTATCTGACATTTCACTTCGGATCTTTGTATTTGAAGAATCATTGTTATCGACTATTGCTAATCACCTCTATCTCTTATAAGTTTTGCTAGTTTTTTGTTCTAATTATTCAGTATCGTTTTTAATATTATAATAATAACAAATAAATAATATTATTTGCATAGGAAAGTAGTTCAACTATAATAGTATAGAAATCAGAAATTTCATTAAAAATTCATCATTGATTAATACCGTGATGTTTAACTATTTTTCTTTAAATTCATCATTAATTAATACGCTTAACTATTTATCATTCTTATTTAGACTTCAAATAGTAATCATGTCCGTCTATTTCTAAACCTTGCGGAGCAATCGTCGCCCTTCTTAAGATCCCTAACATTTTCACCCAACCCTGCACTTTATAACTTATTTAGCGCCAAAATCCCTGCACTTCTTAACTTATTTTTACTCCACTATTTTACTTTTAACCCAAAACAAAAAGAAGCTTAGGTATCATAAGCCACGTGGCGGTAAATGATTTGACGAGTTTTATATTCCAAGCATCCTAGTGTATTAAGCAGCCAGTCATCTAACGGTGGAAAAGAAAACCTTCGATGCTTTTATGAATTTGGGCCGTGAGATTAATTCTCGCGATATTAACCGTAGGATGAGGTTGATGTGACGATCTTACCGTAACTACGAATTGAATTTCAAAAGCTAGAGAGGGAGGAAGCGAGAGACAAAAGGCTCTCTTCTTCTTTGAAAAGATCCCCTCTTTTCTCCGTCCGTCTATACGTACAGAGGATTTACACGCATGCGTATGTATCTGTGAATCGGGATTTTGTGGATTAAGTTTGAAAATTCCAGCCGATATTGGGGCGATTCTTCTCTTTTCTGTGAATGACTGAATGTCACTCTGTGAATGACATAGCTTCTTACTCTCGGATTTTGAATTTTTAAGATTTTCAATCCCGTGAATTTCGAGGAATTTACGTGAGAATTTCGTAGGAGAATCAGTGAATTTTCGAGGATCTTTTTGTACTATTTGTTTTTGAATGGAGGAAAGTGAGGGAGGGGATTTCCCTCCAAAGAAAGCTCAATCGGAGCCGGCAGCTACGGAGGCTAGTGCTCACGTGGTAACGGATTATCCGGCGAAGAAGCTAGCGAGGCAGCTGGATTTCACGGGATTCGGGGGAGCTGCGGCGGTGGCTTTGCCGGAACAAGCTAAGCAGACTCAACAGCAGGTAATGAAGTCTGGTCAGTTATCAGTGTCGATGAAGTCAACACAGATGACAAGGCCACAATTACAGACACAGACACAGGCACTGCCGCAATCGCAGCAACACCATATACTGTTGATGCCGATGCAACAAACTCGGGTGCTGCCTCCTCATCCTTCAATACGACCCGTGTAAGTTTAGCCTGCAATTCGCGAGAAATTTCCAGTTTTATTTTTGGGGGAAATAATAAATATCGTTCTATTGAGCTAAATTCGTTATTGAAGGTAGGTGCTTGAATTGAATGTTTTCACAAATTCTAATGCAATTGTTTGAAGTCCACCCGAGCAGCCTTTTTGAGCTCGTATTAACAGATTTTGACATTCCCTTCACCAAACAGATGGCTTTCCATCTCCAACTTTGATGGAACTATGGCAGATTATTTGGCGCTAATACCTAGACATGTTTCTGAGCTTTGTTTCTTGTATTATATATTTGACTAGGATTTTATTAGAGTTTGGCTGCTTCTATAGTTTTGTTGACTGGCTAGGCATTCTATGACTTCAGAAACAGAAAAGCTCATTTCTTGCAAGCCAGGGGAACTGTGGGATGTCCTCGAAGGAACTATTAAATAAGAGTTGTGTTCTCCCTTCTTTCTGTATTCTCACATGGTATCATAGCAGGCAAGGTCCCGATTTCAATTCTCACCACCCAACCATTAAGAATTTTCAATTGCTTGGCTCATGAAAAAAGAAAAAGAATTAGGTCAACACGTGAGGGGGCGTATTGAGACATTAATTAATTAAATAAAAGCTGTGTTCTCTCTTCTTTCTCTTCTTTCTCACATATGATCTTTGACAACTTATGCTAATCTATTAGGATACTATGGATGGTGTTATTTGTTATTCATATTCGAGGCTATCCACTTCTTTCACCTCCCATGTCTAGCAGGGGGGGGGGGGGGAGGCATGTAGTGTTCTCTAGAAACACTTGTGAGATCTGTATATCCTAATATACTTTCTCTTTCCAGGAAACCCGAATCACCAAAAGCCAGGTCAAGGCAAAGTGCCAATGAAGCAAAAGATGGTACACCTAAAAAGCCAAAGCAGTGTAACTGCAAACACTCTCGATGTTTGAAGTTGTAAGTACTTCCTCCTTTCATGCACAATATATGTAGAATCTCCTACCAATATTTATGGCTAATAAATGAAGGTACATTGAACTAGCTCCCAGATTAGGAAGGCCATTACTTAGTAATGATTTAAACTGGACCTGATAGGCTTTGGGATATCTTCTTTTTGTCCCTTTCTCATATCGCATGCAGTTAACTTGAGATAGTGACAGCATAAAACCCCTCTAACTTTTCAGCATCAATTGTCTTTAGCCTGTGGTGGGAGTATTTTTGCTGTTTCCATTGCAACTATGACTTCTCTATCAGAAACAAGGTAGACTTTTTCTTGTGTATTGTTACGTTTTGCTAACCACCTCTGAAGAGGCAAGCTCCAAGTAGGAAACTAATGAAAGAAGGAAAAGCTCCAAGTAGAGCAATAAAAAGAAGGAAAAGCTCCAAGTAGGAAAGCAATGAATGGAAGAAGGAAAAGCTATATATTAATTAAATACCTTTTGTTCAATATTTTAGAGAAGGCAAAGAAAGAAATGTACTCATCATTTATAGAAGAAAAAACCTGTTGTGCAGCCTGCAGGTAATCCAACAACAGAAGCAATAGGAATCTAGGTAGAAGTTCTTTCCTTAGAAAACATGATCATTGAGAGAGATTCTTCCAATTGGTCTAATGATTTAGTGTTGCTTGGCTTACTAGGTTTATCTTGGACCTGAGTGCAATTTATATTTTTCTATTGAAACCTTTGACATTAAAATATTGCTTTTCCTTTTAAAGGGATATTTATTTGGAGGCTAAAGGCCAAAGGAGGCACTATGAGTTGAAAAAACGGTTCCACTAAATTGAGGCATGAGTGGAAGTATATAGAAGGAGAACAGGGGTTCACTTTAGTTTAAAATTTTGTGCAAAAAGTATTATACTATTTTCCCTGCATGTTGATGAATTTCTGTCCTTTGAAGTGGATTTATCATATTGACAAATACAACTATGTTTTTATAAGATGGATAACACAACGATTTCCTTTGTTGAGTCATAAATTGCACAATTCCTAACAAGAAGGGGATTGAGAATCGGAAAATAAAGAGGAGAAATGAGGCTGTTTGTAGACATATCTTTTTCTTTTCTGTGATGTTAAGGCTGTTCCATCTGAACACTCCAACCACATCTCAAATGTGTCATTTAGACACAACTTGGTGATGAGGCATAGTGCGTGTATTGCATAATTTTTCAGAGCGTGAGAGAATAATTTTTCCTTTTAATTTTTTTTTTCTCTTTTTTTCTTCTCCTATTCTTTCGCACTCAGTCATCTCTTTTCTTCGCACACCAGGTCACTGCCTTCCTCTCTTTTCTTTCACAATGTTTTGCTCCTCTTTTTTCTTCTTTATTTGCTATTCTCACCCTATAAAATGAAGAAAAGCCGCCTGTTTCAAATTTATACAGAGAAGCATGAAGAAGCAATAGTAATTTCAAAATAGAAAGGGTTCCATTTACTGGATAGTCCATGTTCGTTTCTTTGCATTTGCAAACCTGGGATGATATCAAACTTTGTAACTTGAATCTGAAGAAAAATCAGATTTACATCTCAAAAAATTTTCGGGTAAACTTCATTTTTTCCGGCGAAGTTTCGTGAATCTAAACAAGAAGAAAATCATATTTGGATCTGTCAAAAGTTTTTCAGTGAAAGCTCCAACGTGAAGAAGAACAAGAATAAAGAAAGAAAATGACCAAACTTCTGGAGAAGAAAACAGTTGGAAAAGAAATGGCCGGAAATTGATTTTTTCCGGGAAAAGAAATGGCCGAAAAATGACCAACATAATGTAAGTGTACAATAAGAACTAAACCTTAATGCCAACTTGATGATATTGCTAGTCTGAATACCTTGCTTCCATTATATTTTGTCCTTAGCTAAGCCTGCATGATTCCGAAAGGTTGTATGTCTCTGAGAAAACTTCCTTCCATTTGATTTTAGGTCTATCTTGTCCCTTTTTAGCACCTTTAACCATCATAAGGTCATACCTGTAAACCAGTCCATTGGAATCTATGACTTTTATGTAACCTTCTCTAATTTGTCCTCTATGTGTGCTACTTGCATTCTCTATCTGGTCTGATTATTTTCAACCAAGAACTTAATAATTTACTACATTTTAAGAAATTCTAGAAAATTTTGATTGAAGATTTCTTTGGTAATTTTGCTGAAGGATGAATGATCGTGAGATATGGTGCTGGAGGGTGATTGATTGTGAGATATAATCAATCCTACCAATCAACTCTCGACCAATTTGATTAGATGTCTTGTATAGCTAATTTGGTGAAATGCTCAAGCGCAGTAGATTTGCATTTGCAGCAGTCTCTGCACATTATTTTCTTCTCCATCATAGTAAGGACTGATTTTATAGTCTTTGTATTTATCTATGTGTGCATGTGCATGGTGGCGGGGTTTATAGATAAGGAATTGCTTGCTTTGGGATCAATAATTGCGTAGTTACTCACGCTTTTAAATTGACATGGATTAGCATTCTCTTGTAACAAATGAATACAAATCCATCACATGGAATTTGATAATCAATTCCGTGTAATTGATAGTGTTCTTTGAAGTGATATTCCATATTTAAATTGTTATTTTGAATGGATTATTCATGTTCACTTATTCTGGTCCTCCATGTTGGAAGGACTTGGATTGAAAATTGATCTAGTTCATCTTATTTGAAGTTTCATGAGGAGTTCTGCTGTGTATTAACTCTTACAAGCCTACCCTTGGATTAGCGAAATGAGCTCCTATGACTACATTGACGGTATCCAAACATTATTTTCTTTCACCATTGAAGGACATAAACATCACAAGTTGTATCTTTTCAGTGGTTTTGTATAATCCTTCTCCACCTGTCCGTTGTCGCAATCAAATCATTCAGCAGGCATAAAACAGAAGCTACCTGTTGCTGATTCTGATAAATAGAGGTTGTTAGATAGTTATGTAAATAACCCTAGTCCCACATAGAATAAGTGTAGAATATGTATTGTATATAGTTATAAATATGGTTATTGTAAACACTTTATAGAGTACATCAATAAAATATATTTTTCTCCGCTTTCTCACATGGTATTAGAGCATCAGTGAGGAAAGATCGTTGTGCGTCATTCCAACGACATTCGGGAAGAAAGAACTTAGTCACCGTGCAATTTTCCGGTGACCTAAGTGACTGATTTGCGTCATCTCACGTTTGGTGAGTGTTGTGCACAAACCAACACCACCATTAGACTCAGAAAACTCCAGCGACCAAACCCCACTCAGATTCTCCGGCAACAGACAGCTCACGCGCCTCCACGCGCTGGTCAGATCTGTGACTCCGCCCGGCGTGCCTGTCCCACGCGCCGGCGCGTACGTGCTTCTCCGGCCGTTTTTGGCCGAGATTCTTCATGACAGATTGTTCACAAGGCAATTCCGACCCTACCCAGCCTGTTTACACCTAATTTCGACGACCTTTTTTTTCCCGGTGATCTATTTGAAGTTTCCGGTGACTGTTTCGGCGGCTAGTTCCTTTTTCTAGCAAGCCACAATTTCTGGGAGCTATAGTGGTGCTTGACCTCTCTTCAATCCAAACCATACAACTTTTAGTTAAGAATTTGAGAAATTGGTTGTAGCAAAATGGGATCCAATAATATGAATAGTTGGATGGTTTCTCTACCGGATTATATTGAGTTCCTTTAGTAGAAAGACATATTCAGAGATAGCTTCCGTTCTTCAAACAGGTAGTAGTGTGATTTGTGTCTCCCAATCTTCAACATCCGAGTTTTGGGTCATTGATTCAAGTGCATCTGATCATATTTCTGGTAACAAATCTCTTTTCACAACTACTTCATGTTCTCAATCTCTTCCAACAGTCACAATGGCCAACGAGTCTCAAACTGTGGCAACTGGAATCTGTCAAGCAAGTCCACTTCCTTGCTTATCTTTAGATTTAGTTCTTTATGTCCCTGGTAGTCCTTTTAATCTCATAGCCGTTAGTCGCTTAGCCAAATCACTTAAATGCTCTGTTTTATTTCTTGATGACCTTGTTTTTATACAGGAACGCAGTACGGGGCGGATCATTGGTACCGAGCGTGAATCAAATGGACTTTATTACCTTATTTGCAAAACCACACGGACTCACATCTTGTCTTCCTTCAACAACTTGTCCTGTTGCTGATTTACTAGATTTATTACATAAACGGTTAGGTCATCCTAGTTTGTCAAAACTTCAGAAAATGGTACCTGGTTTATCTCACTTGTCCACTTTAAAGTGTGAGTCATGTCAGCTCGGTAAGCATACTCGCTCTCATTTCCCTCGGCGTCCTGATAATCGAGCAGAGTCACCTTTCACTTTAGTCCATTCAGATGTTTGGGGTCCTAGCCGGGTCAGTTCTACCTTGGGATTTCGCTACTTTGTCAGTTTCGTTGATGATTATTCCAGGTGCACTAGGATATTTTTGATGAAAAATCGATCTGAGTTGTTTTCTATTTTCCAAACATTCCACGCAAAATTCAAAATCAATTTGGGGTTTCTATCCGCATATACGTAGTGATAATGCCCTAGAGTATCTGTCTTTCCCATTTCAGCAGTTTATGAACTCTCATGGGATTATTCATCAAACATCTTGTCTGTACATATCCCAACAAAATGGGGTAGCTGAAAGAAAGAATAGACATCTTATTGAAACTGCTCGTACCCTACTCATACAATCTCATGTTCCGTTGCGTTTTTTGGGGGATGCAGTGTTTACATCTTGCCATCTTATTAATCGTATGCCATCCTCAGCTATCCAGAATCAAGTTCCATTCTCTGTTTTGTTTCCCAACTCACCTTTTTTCTCTCTTCCACCCCGTGTCTTTGGGAGCACGTTTTGTTCATAACCTTACTCCAGGAAAAGATAAGTTAGCTCCTCGTGCTCTTAAGTGCGTATTTGTAGGTTACTCGAGAACGCAAAAGGGATATTGATGCTATTCACCTGACCTCCAATGGTACCTCATGTCTGCTGATGTTACTTTCTTTGAAACCCAATCATACTTCACAGGTCCAGGTAATCACTTGGATATTTCTGAAGTGCTACCAGTTCCATCTTTTGGAGATTCAGTCATTATCTCCCATTCATCTTCCTCTACAACTCCATCTCCACCACCTACAGTTCCAGTTCCAGCTCCAGCTCCACTACCTATAGCTCCAGTTCCACCACCTAGTTTAGTTCAACCTTCTACAGCTCCACCACTCATGACTTATCATCGTCGTCCGCGCCCAGCATCAGGCCCAGCTGATTCACTTCTTGCACCTGACGCTGCTAATACTGCAGACCTGTCTCCTCTTAGTCACCGATTGCACTACGGAAAGGTATACAGTCCACACTTAATCCTAATCCTCATTAGGTCGGTTTAAGTTACCATCGTCTATCATCACCCCATTATGCATTTGTATCATCTTTGTCCTCCGTTTTCATCCCTAAGTCTACAGGTGAAGTACTGTCTCATCCAGGATGGCAACAGACTATGGTTGACGAGATGTCTGTTTTACATACGAGTGGTACTTGGGAGCTTGTTTCTCTTACTTCGGGTAAATCTACTGTTGGTGGTCGTTGGGTGTATGCAATCAAAGTTGGTCTAGATGGCCAGGTTGATCGACTTAAGGCTCGTCTTGTTGCGAAAGGGTATACTCAAATATTTGGGCTCGATTACAGTGATACTTTCTCTCCCGTGGCTAAAATAGCATCAGTCCGCCTTTTTCTATCCATGGCTGCTGTTCGCCATTGGCCCCTCTATCAGTTGGACATTAAGAATGTTTTTCTTCATGGTGACCTTGAGGATGAGGTTTATATGGACTAACCACCTGGTTTTGTTGCTCAGGGGAAGTCTAGTGGCCTTGCATGTCGGTTGCGCCGGTCCCTCTATGGTCTAAAGCAGTCTACTCGAGCCTGGTTTGGTAAGTTCAACACAGTTATTCAGGAGTTTGGCATGACTCGTAGTGAAGCTGATCACTCTGTGTTTTATCGGTATTCCGCTTCAAATCTCTGTATTTATCTGGTGGTTTATGTTGATGATATTGCTATTACCGGCAATGATCAGGATGGTATTACTAAGTTGAATCAACATCTCTTTCAGCACTTTCAGACTAAGGAACTGGGCAGATTAAAGTATTTTCTGGGTATTGAGGTCGTTCAGTCTAGCTCAAGTATTGTGATCTCACAGCGGAAGTATGCCTTAGACATTCTTGAGGAGACAGGAATGGCAGGTTGTAGACCTGTCGACACTCATATGGATCCGAATTCTAAACTTCTGCCAGGACAAGGGGAGTCGCTTAGCGATCCTGCAAGATATAGGCGGCTGTTTTGTAAATTAAATTACCTCACAGTGACTAGACCTGGCATTTCCTTTCCTGTGAGTGTGGTGAGTCAGTTTATGGATTCTTCCTATGATACTCATTGGGATGCAGTTGTCCGCATTCTTCGATATATAAAATCAGCTCCAGACATATAGTTATTGTTTGAAGATCGAGGCCATGAGCAAATTGTTGGATACTCAGATGCTGACTGGGTAGGATCACCTTCTAATAGACGTTCTACTTCTTGATATTGTGTTTTAGTAGGGGGTAATTTAGTGTATTGGAAGAGCAAGAAACATAATGTGGTTGCTTGGTCTAATGCAGAAGCAAAATATCGAGCAATGTCTGTGGCAACGTGTGAGCTACATTTGCTCAAGGAGTTGAAATTTGGTGAAATAAGCAAAATGGAACTTGTGTGTGATAATCAAGGTGCCCTTCATATTGCATCAAATCCGGTGTTCCATGAGAGAACTAAACACATTGAGATTGACTGTCACTTCGTCAGAGAAAAGATACTCTGAGGAGATATTGCTACAAAGTTTGTGAAGTCGAATGATCAGCTTGTAGATATTTTCACCAAGTCCCTCCATGGTCCTCGTATTAGTTACATATCTCGGTACATATGATTTATATAAACCGGTTTGAGGGGGAGTGTTAGATAGTTATGTAAATAACCCTAGTCCTACATAGAATAGGAGCAGAATATGTATTGTATATAGTTATAAATAGGGCTATTGTAAACACTTAATAGAGTACATCAGTAAAATATATTTTTCTCCCGTGCTTTCTCACAGAGGTCTCAATATATTCCTGTTTGCCATTGCTTCTTAGCCTTTTCCTTTTTGAGATCCCAGTTTTACACGATGATATTAGGGGATATGCAGGTTTTTTCTTCTTTAGGGATGGTTAAGTGTCTTCAGGATGACTACTACTTTTGTTAGGTAATTATCTGTTTTCGTTCTTTGCTTTTGGCAGCACAGTTTTTCCTTCTTTTTCCCTTCAGCTGCTCAACCGTTGTCAAGATCTTTTGCTGAAAATGTTTGCATGAATTGAAATCCTAGCTACCATTACATATGCATTGTGATTATCTTTGATTGCTTCTATATATTATTTGTTAAATTTTGGGTCAGGTATTGTGAATGCTTTGCCTCTGGCATATACTGTGATGGGTGCAACTGTGCCAATTGTCATAATAATGTCGAAAATGAGCCTGCTAGGCGAGAGGCAGTTGAAGCTACTTTAGAGCGTAATCCGCATGCATTCAGGCCTAAAATTGCCAGCAGTCCACATGGAGTTCGAGAAAATAGGGTATTCTTTTAAATTTAAGCAAATTCATGGATGATGCATCATTAAAATCTGAAGCACTGATGAAATTATCCTTATTTTAATTCTGTATGAGGTCTGAAAGTATCTTTGGTATATGGTTCTGGTTGATGTATAGTTTCTTGTCTGTGGAACTGTTTCAATTTTATTTTTTTGGGGTGTGGTGGGTTGGGTAAATAAAGTTCTGGTCTTAGTAACAAACTGAAATGGTGCAATACTATATGAAAGTTATGTAACTGGTTTAACCAGAAATATCTATCAAGCTATCCTGGTCATCTATACATGCAGAAATGTTTTCTTTACACCAAAAGAGTAAATGAAATTGTTAGTTTACAGCTATGTATATAGTGTAGTCTTGTCCCACATTGGAATAGGAGTAGTATGTCCTTGTATAATATAACTATAAATAAGGACCTCTTGTATTGTATTGAACATCCAATATCAATAACATATTTTCTCCCGTGCTTTCTCACATGGTATCAGAGCAATTGTGAGAGATTTATCGCAACGCATAAATTCCAGCGACTCCGGGAAGAGAAATCAGTCACCGGAAGTCTTTTTCTGGCGACTTTTTCAAGGCTGTTTGCGTCTGCTTTATCTCTGTCAGTGTTGTGCAAAATCCAACACTACCACAAGAGTAGTCACTGTCCGGCGACCAAACCCCAGTGAAAATCTCCGGCAGCAGCCTCCTCACGCGCCTCCACGCGCCACCAGAAGCTCACGCGCCGACGCATACGACCACTTCCGGCCATTTTTTGAAAAATTTCCTTCAGAACAGTTGGGTTGCCTGGTAATTCCGATCCTACCCCTACTGTTTTCATTTCATTCCGACCACTTTGAGTTTTTTCCGGCTACTACAGTACTATTCCGACAGCTACAGTAAGATTTCGGCTGCTACAATATTTCATTATTCTGTTTATGTGTTTCCTTACTCTGTTTCAATGGATTACAGTTGATTCTTTCTCTTATTTGGTAATAATTTGTAACAATGTCTTTGGGATTTGATGATTTTGGGTCTAGAAACATGAGTTCTGGAAGATCTAATGTTATTATTACCTCGGAACCTTTAATGGGAGGTTCAAACTACTTAGCTTGGGCTTCATCTGTCGAGTTGTGGTGTAGAGGCCAAGGTGTTCAAGATCATCTAATCAAACAGTCTAGCGAAGGAGATGAAAAGGAAATAGCACTTTGGACAAAAATCGATGCTCAGTTATGTAGCATCTTGTGGCGATCTATTGATTCCAAGTTGATGCCCTTGTTTCGTCCATTCCAGACATGATATTTGGTTTGGGCAAAGGCACGCACCTTATACACTAATGACATATCTCGCTTCTATGATGTGATATCGCGGATGACAAACTTAAAGAAGCACGAATTAGATATGTCTATTTACTTGGGTTAAGTACATGCAGTCATGAAGGAATTTGAGAAGTTGATGCCAGTTTCTGCTAGTGTTGAAAAACAACAAGAGCAGCGACAGAAGATGTTTCTCGTTCTTACCCTCGCTGGAATTCCTAATGATCTTGATTCAGTACGCGACCAGATTTTGGCTAGTCCGACTGTTCCGACAATTGATGAATTATTCTCTCGATTACTCCGCCTTGCTGCAGCACCAAGTCACCCAGTGATCTCATCACAGATACTTGATTCCTCTGTTCTTGCATCCCAGACAGTGGATGTTCGGGCATCTCAAACTATGGAGCATAGACGAGGAGGAGGTCGTTTTGGAAGATCTAGACCCAAGTGTTCTTATTGTCACAAACTTGGACACACTCGTGAAATGTGTTATTCCTTATATGGTCGTCCACCCAAAAATGCTTACGTTGCTCAGACCGAGACTCCAGGTAACCAGGGATTTTCTTTATCTAAAGAAGAATATAATGAGCTCCTTCAGTATCGAACAAGTAAGCAGACATCTCCACAAGTAGCCTCAGTTGCTCAGACTGATACTTCTGTTACTGGTAATTCTTTTGCTTGTGTTTCCCAGTCTCGCACTCTTGGCCCATGGGTCATGGACTCAGGCGCTTCTGATCACATCTCTGGTAATATATCACTTTTGTCAAATATTGTATATTCACAATCTCTTCCCACTGTTACTTTAGCCGATGGATGTCAAACTAAGGCAAAAGGAGTTGGACAAGCTAATCCCTTGTCTTCTATCACCCTAGATTCCGTTCTTTATGTCCCTGGTTGTCCTTTTAGTCTTGCATCTGTTATTCGTTTGACTCGTGCCCTCCATTGTGGTATATATTTTATTGACGATTATTTTATTATGCAGGACTGCAGTACGGGACAACCAATTGGTACAAGACGTGAATCAGAAGGCCTTTACTACCTTAACTCACTCAGTCCTTCCACAACATGTCTAGTTACAGATCCTCCAGATCTAATCCACGGACGTTTAGGACATCCGAGTTTATCCAAACTTCAGAAGATGGTACCTAATTTATCTAGTTTGTCCACATTAGATTGTGAGTCGTGTTAGCTTGGGAAACATACCCGAGCCTCCTTTTCGCGTAGTGTTGAGAGTCATGCAGAGTCTGCCTTCTCCTTAGTTCGTTTTGATATATGGGGTCCTAGTAGAGTCAGTTCAACCTTGGGATTTCGTTATTTTGTTAGTTTCATTGATGATTATTCAAGATGTACTTGGCTTTTCTTAATGAAAGATCATTCTGAGTTATTTTCTATATTCCAGAGTTTCTGTGCTGAAATCAAAAACCAATTTGGTGTTTCTATTCGCATTTTTCCCAGTGATAATGCCTTAGAATATTTATCTTCTCAATTTCAGCAGTTTACGACTTCTCAAGGAATTATTCATCAGACATCTTGTCCTTATACCCCTCAGCAAAATGGGGTTGCTGAGAGAAAGAATAGGCACCTTATTGAGACTGCTCGCACACTTCTAACTGAATCTCGTGTTCCGTTGCATTTTTGGGGCGATGCAGTTCTCACAACTTGTTATTTGATTAATCGGATGCCTTCATCTCCCATCAAAGATCAGATTCCGCATTCAGTATTGTTTCCCCAGTCACCCTTATACTCTCTTCCACCCCGTGTTTTTGGGAGCATGTGTTTTGTTCATAACTTAGCCCCTGGGAAAGATAAGTTAGCTCCTCGTGCTCTCAAGTGTCTTCCTTGGTTATTCTCGTGTTAAGAAGGGATATTGTTGTTTCGTAGGTACCTTATGTCAGCTGACGTCACATTTTTTGAGTCTAAACCTTTCTTTACTTCTGCTGACCACCATGATATATCTGAGGTCTTACCTATACCGACCTTTGAGGAGTTTACTATAGCTCCTCATCCACCTTCGACCACAAAGGTTTCATCTATACCAACCGTTGAGGAGTCTAGTGTTGTTCCTCCTAGTTCCCCAGCCACACTCTTGACTTATCATCGTCGTTCGCGCCCTACATCAGGCCCAACTGGTTCTCGTCCTGCACCTGCTCTTGCTGCGGACCCTGCTCCTAGTACACCGATTGCACTTCGGAAAGGTATACGAACCACACTTAACCCTAATCCTCATTATGTCGGTTTGAGTTATCATCGTCTGTCATCTCCCCATTATGCTTTTATATCTTTTTTGTCCTCGGTTTCGATCCCTAAGTCTACAGGTGAAGCGTTGTCTCATCCAGGATGGCGACATGCTATGAGTGACGAGATGTCTGCTTTACATACAAGTGGTACTTGGGAGCTTGTTCCTCTTCCCTCAGGTAAATCTACTGTTGGATGTCGTTGGGTTTATGCAGTCAAAGTTGGTCCCGATGGCCAGATTGATCGACTTAAGGCCCGTCTTGTTGCCAAAGGATATACTCAGATATTTGGGCTCAATTACAGTGATACCTTCTCTCCCGTGGCTAAAGTGGCTTCAGTTCGCCTTTTTCTATCCATGGCTGCGGTTCGTCATTGGCCCCTCTATCAGCTGGACATTAAGAATGCCTTTCTTCAAGGTGATCTTGAGGATGAGGTTTATATGGAGCAACCACCTGGTTTTGTTGCTCAGAGGGAGTCTCGTGGCCTTGTATGTCGCTTGCGTCGGTTACTTTATGGTCTAAAGCAGTCTCCTCGAGCCTGGTTTGGTAAGTTCAGCACGGTTATCCAGGAGTTTGGCATGACTCGTAGTGAAACTGATCACTCTGTGCTTTGTCGGCACTCTGCTTCAAGTCTCTGTATTTATCTGGTAGTCTATGTTGATGATATTGTTATTACTGGCAATGATCAGGATGGTATTACCAATCTGAAGCAGCATCTTTTCCAGCACTTCCAAACTAAGGATTTAGGCAGATTGAAGTACTTTCTACGTATTGAGGTTGCCCAGTTTAGCTCAGGTATTGTTATTTCTCAAAGAAAATATGCTTTAGACATTCTTGAGAAGACATGGATGATAGGTTGCAGACCTGTTGACACTCCGATGGATCCGAATTCTAAACTTATGCCAGGACAGGGGGAGCCGTTTAGCGATCCTGCAAGCTATAAGCAGCTGATTGGAAAATTAAATTATCTCACAGTGACTAGACCCGATATTTCTTATCTTGTGAGTGTTGTAAGTCAGTTTATGAATTCTCCCTGTGATAGTCATTGGGATGCAGTTGTCCGCATTATTCGGTATATAAAATCGGTTCCAGGCAAAGGATTATTATTTGAGGATCTAGGTCATGAGCAGATCGTTGGATACTCAGATGCTGATTGGGCAGGATCACCTTCTGATAGACGTTCTATGTCTGGATATTGTGTTTTAGTAGGAGGCAATTTGGTGTCCTGGAAGAGCAAGAAACAGAATGTAGTCGCTCGATCTAGTGCAGAAGCAAAATATCGAGCAATGGCTATGGCAACATGTGAGCTAGTCTGGACCAAACAATTGCTCAAGGAGTTGAAATTTGGTGAAATCCGTCGGATGGAACTTGTGTGCGATAATCAAGCTGCCCTTCATATTGCATCAAATCCGGTGTTCCACATGAGAGAACTAAACACATTGAGATTGATTGTCACTTCGTCAGAGAAAAGATACTTTCAGGAGAGATTGCTACAAAGTTTGTGAGGTCGAATGATCAACTTGCAGATATTTTTACCAAGTCTCTCACTAGTCCTCGTATTGGTTATATATGTAACAAGCTCGGTACATATGATTTGTATGCACCGGCTTGAGGGGGAGTGTTAGTTTACAACTATGTATATAGTGTAGTCTTGTCCCACATTGGAATAGGAGTAGTATGTCCTTGTATAGTATAGCTATAAATAAGGACCTCTTGTATTGTATTGAACATCCAATATCAATAACATATTTTCTCCCGTGCTTCCTCACTGAAATAAAACTATTTTCTTAAACTCTTTACATCCTTTTCATGATTTGGAAAATTATCCTGTTTCTTTTGTTCCAGATAATCCAAAAAGTGCATGATGGTGTGGTTCTCCAAATTCCCTTCTCTCTTTGCCAATCTTCTTAACATTCGAGCTCATAACTGCTTTTCCCACAGACTTTAGTAGGACCCAAGAAATATTAAATAACGATAATGCAAGACTTCGAAGCTGATTTGTGATCTTGCAATGCGCCCAAAGATCCATTTCATCTCCATTATCCTTTCAGTATTGTATCCCTCAACGCCCACCATGTGAAAAATGTTACTCCTTCTGTTTCAATTTAAATGACATACTTTCCTTATTAGTCCGTTCTAAAAAAAATGACATATTTTTATATTTAGAAATAATTTAAGTTTAAACTTTTCATTTTAAACACTTTACTCTTAATGAGAAGCTTTTATAGCCACACAAATATCATGGCCCCACAAAACTTTTGTCCCTTAAGCTTTTAGGACCACATATTTCAAAATTCTTCTTTTTTTTTTCTTTAACTTTTTGGGAAGTCAAACTACATCATTTAAATTGAAACGGAGGGAGTACTTTTTTGTTGGCACCTTGGTCAAGGATAAAAAGCGGAATGAACAAAGAAAATTGTTTTTCCTTGTATTTCAATCGTAGTTAGATAAGGCCTCCTGTTATTCTCTAAACTTTGTGAAATTAAGTCAAATATCAGTCTCCAAACTCGTCAATCTAAGAATCAAAGTGAACTTGGTTAATTGCACGTGCAATGGGTATTTGTCTAACAGAAGCAAATGAATTTGAGTCATCAAAGTAATAATATTTATTTTTGATGACTAGAGTTTTCTCCTAGTTTCAGGCATTACGGCAGTATTGTTCTTCTCGTTTCACTTTATGCTTCTTGCTTTGTGTTATTAGTCCTAATTTTTTAGCTTTTCATTTTTGTGATAATGTTGATTTCCAAGATGACCTAAGTGATTTTTCTTTTCTTTTCTATAATTTTGTGGATTATCTAGAATTATTGCATGCAAGAAGTTTCTGAAGAGACGGATCTTGATGCGTTTGCTTGTAATGGATTACAAACAGCAACTGTAATTTGTTGCTGTACTGAAAAAACTTGCATGTCTCTGTCCTCTATGACAGCTTAGAGCTGATCTTCAATCTATGCAGGAGGAAGCTGGGGATGGCTTAGTACTGCCAAAGCATAATAAAGGCTGCCACTGCAAGAAATCAGGCTGCCTTAAGAAGTACTGTGAGTGCTTCCAAGCCAACATTCTTTGCTCTGAAAATTGTAAATGCATGGACTGCAAAAATTTTGAAGGAAGCCAAGAGAGGCAGGCTCTTTTCCATGGAGATCATGCCAACAACATGGCATATCTCCAGCAAGCAGCAAATGCTGCTATAACTGGTGCCATTGGATCCTCTGGTTATGGATCTCCTCCAGTGAACAAGAAAAGAAAGGCTCAGGAGCTGTTCTTTGGGTCAATGATTAAAGACCCTGTTCATAGGCTCGGTCAACTTCAACAGGTAAACAATAACTGTTATCCAATTCAACTTGACGTGTTTCTCAATTGTGCATGTCATCTGCATATTCTGGCATGGGGTCTGTTCTGATAATAATATAGTAGAATTAAAGGTCATAGGTTTCATTATAAGACATGGAATTTGTAATGAACAACAAGAAATTGTTTTACTTGATTTTGTGATTATTTATCAGTGTTTCTATGCTATCTAATAAGCAGGAGAAACAACTTGCTGTAGCTCTGGCTTAATATTTTGTGATAATAGTTGATTAGTGAACTCAAATCATACCATACAGGAAAGCCAAATCAAAGCTTCAGTTCCACCATCTCCGCTGTCTTCTATTCCTGGTCCTCGCGTTGGTAATGCTGCAGCATTAGGTCCTTCAAAGTTTACCTACCGGTACTGCTAACTACCCTTGAGAAATTAACACCCACTGCTCCTTCAGCAGACTAATTGTTGCCTCATTGTTGTAGGTCCCTGTTAGCAGACCTAATCCACCCACATGATATCAAGGAGCTTTGCTCTGTTTTAGTTGACTATGCATGGGAAGCGGGCAGGATGCTTGCAGGTATACTTTGATGTTTATTAAGAACATGGCTTCATTCACATCTACTTGTATCACCAATACTTTAAGTATATCTTTCATTGTATTGACTTTCTAGCTTGTTTAGTTTAAGATCGTTTTGATGATTTTGCCATGGGTTGTACTTACAATTGTTTTTAAGTCTTTTCTTGAATCATCACTGAAGTTTCTTCTGTCTATATTTGTTTATTACTTTAATTATGCCTTTTTCCTTCTTAATACCTGGGATCTATGATCTAAGTAGCAGAAGCAGTACCTTTAATTTTTCTCTGAATCTAATACTAGGTAATAGCTTAAATGGGGTGATAATGTTTAGCTTAGATAATACTTTTCTGCCTCTGAACTAAATTGAGATCAAGTAAAAACATTCACCCAAACTGAAAATATCAAACTTTAGAACTATGGAAACCTTAGCTAAATGGGTCATATGTGTGGCATGGACAGCTATTTGAGATTCATTTACGTGTTTAATGCTTTTTATCCATTACTGAGGATTAAAAGAAGCTGCTGGTTTTATTTCTGTTTTTTTTTTCGCTACTTTTCTTCTTTTCTTGTGTGGGGATTTAGGATGCGTAGGGATCACCTTAATATGGCCTTCGGACAGGGTACTAGAGTAGTTTCCATCATGTCAAAGACTTCTTCTCTCTATTTTTTCCCTGTCCTGGTTCATTTTCTTTCCCATCTATTTTCTTCTGAACAGAACCAAGTAGGAAGAGGACAAAAATTTTAAAAAAATGAATGGAAGGACAAAAATTAAAAAAAAAGAGAATGGAAAAGACAGGAAGAATGGGCACAAGAGCAGACTAAAGGAGGGAGACTTAAGTTCGGGGGTACCGTAGACATGTTGCTGAAAGTGATCTAGAGATTAGGGAGATCTACCTTATATACTTGTTAGATAGTTAATGTACATAGTTAAAGTGTGTATAGTTATGCTTAATGTTAGTGTCGCAACATTGGGAAAACATGATTATCTACTACGTAAAGTGTGGATAAAGGGCTCAACATAAGACAGTTGTTTTCATACATCTCCATAATCTTTTCTCCTGTGTCTTTATTTCCCACGTGGTATGATAGCCTGGTGAGAAATTTCTCACTATGGAGTCACCAGCGACATGTCTGGAAAAGGAAAAGCTAGTCAATGCACATTTTTTCCGGTGACTTTCACGGCTGTTTGCGTCAACTATCTATTTCGTGAGTGTTGTGCGAAAACCAACACTGTCACGGGGTTAGGGACCTTCTGGTGGCCAAAGCCTATAAACTAGCTGACTGCTCATATGTTGCCACACACTAGCAAGAGTAAGATCTCTGGCGCCATGTTAAGACCATGCGCCAAGCACGTAAAGCACTTTCCAACCATCTCCATCATAGTCATTGTTCCTTGGGGTCACTTGGTCATCCCGACCTGACCCATCTAGTTTCTATGCAATTCCGACCACTGGTTGTTGAGATTCCATCCCGACCTGAACCATCTAGTTTCTAGCCAATTCCGACCACTGGTTGTTGAGATTCCATCCCGACCTGACCCATCTAGTTTATAGCCAATTCTGACCACTGGTTTTTGAGATCCATCTTTGCCAGAGGCCTCTTCTTGACCTTCAGAATTTTCTAGTGATTTTTTGACCATCTTCAGGCTACCTACTGTATTCCAGCCACTTCCCAATGACTTCTCTGGAAGAATTGTTATCGATTTCCTCCTAGTTACTAATTTGTTTGATTAGAACTCTCAATTCAACCATGTCTTTCAAGTTTGATGTGTTTGGATCCTTTGGTTCCAACAACATAGGATTCGGAAATTCAAGTCTTATGATTACTTCAGAACCGTTAATTGGGACTTTAAACTATTTAACTTGGGCTTCCTTTGTTGAGTTACGGTGCAAGAGTCAGAGGTGTCTAAGATCACTTCACTAAAAGGGTCACCGAGATTGATGAGAAGACTCGAGCATTATGAGAGAATGTTGATGCTCAATTATGTAGTCACTTATAGCGATCTATTGATTCAAAGTTGTAGGCTTTGTTTTCTCCATTCCAAATATGGAAAAGCCCACTTTTATATGTTGAGTTTCCCACATTGGCTGTAGGATTAAATATTAGGCTAGGTTTTGGGCAATCCTCACCACATGAGTTAACTTTTGAGGTTGAGTTGGCCAAAAGTTCATATCTTATCATGGTATCAGAGCCAGATCCATCCCAATTCTTAGTTTACCTGATATTAGGTCCACATGTTATATTGTCCACACTCCAGATGTATAGTCCTAGGCGCGGGGGGGGGGGGGGTTGAGTTTCCCACATCGGTTGTGGGATTAAGTATTAGGCTTCTTATATGGTCTTCGGCGATTCTCATTTCATGAGTTAGCTTTTCGGGTTGAGTTAGGTCCAATATCCAATTTTTTTTCATTATAACTAATGACATTTCATTTTTGTGATGTGATTTCTCCTTTGACTAACTTAAATAAGAATAAATTAAATATATCTACTTATTTGGAACATGTACATGCAGTCATGGAGGAATTTGAGAAGTTGATGCCAGTCACTACTAGTATTAATTGTGGAAAGAGTAAGACACTTGAATAATCTCATTCATATCTTTCAATGTCATGTACATGGCTTTATATACAAAAAGGTTTGAGAAGCACAATTACCTAAATCCGATAAAATCTGGGATTATATAGAATCATGTAAAATACACAAAAATTATAAGAAATCTGATATTCTAGATTACAACAATTATCCCTAAAATCTTAGAGGATCAGATCTTGATATGGAGAACATCTTCAGGAAATCCTCTATCATTCAACATTCCCGCTCAAGCTGGTGAATGAATATCTTCCATTCCTAGCTTGCTTATCAGGTCTTGAAATACATTGTTTGGCAGTCCTTTTGTTAAAACACCGGCCAACTGCTCTTTTGTAGATATAAATGGCATACGGATGAGTCCTTTATCTAATTCCTCCCTAGTTAGATCAGATTTTCAATGGGTCAGGCCCTTGGATAAGGTGTCTAAATGAAAATTTTTGGTAAGTTTGTGGGGCTGTTGATGTATTCTGCCAAGAGTTTAATACCAAATCAATCCATCAATACTATTAAAAATTTGTAAGGTGTGAAAGTAGAAAAAAGAAACAAATTCGTCGATATTGTTCAAGTCTGCCAAACATAACAAATTCATTGATATTATTTAAGTCTGTCAAACAGAACTAATGTAAGAGTCTTATTATTGAATACTATGTTCTAACAAGTTAGAACACTTATATATATATATATATATATATATATATATATGGGTCTTGCTAACATACTACATGAAGGTAGTATGTTAGCAAGATACCCATTTCCTCTTTACCTAAAATATCCTTAATAACATACTAGCAACAACTGAGTTAAAGGGGTTCTTTTGTCTTTTCGGTTATCCAATTTTGTTCTTCCCTTTTACACTCGTGTTTCTCCAAGTAAAAGGATCCAACTTTAGTTTTCTTTGTCTGCAAGCTCTCCCTTTGCAGATTTCAACCCATTTTCTTAGCTTCAATTCCTTCTTGATGGATTGTAAATTGTGTCTTTAAACTGATATTCTTCCAACCATTAAACCAATATTATTTCAACTCAAGAGCATAAATTTCTTGGTAAATAAAACTATGCACACAATATATAATCTTTAACTCCTCCACAAGAAGCTCTGCTGAAACTAAAAATAAAAACTAAACCCACTTTCAGTAAGAAAAAAAACATAATTTTTTCAGTAAGAAAAAGGAGCTTGATAATCTCGCCAGTGGACAAGTTCCAAAACACACATGATATACTCCTCAAAGCAAAAGAGTTGATTATATGTGTAACTCCATTAATGTTGTAGTGTATCTCTTCTTCCCAAGACTGCCTTGGAATATCTAAAACAAAATGCAAGACAAGAAATAAGTTTAATCTAATAGATCGGGGTATCAAAATTGAAAGACATTTTTAATTATATATTAGAGATTATGGCCATGGTATCCTTTACTTGATATTGAAGATGAATCTGGGAATAGAGAAAATGGGAAAAAGAGTAGGAGAAGAGAGAGGACAAATCTCAACGAGAGGGACGGGAAAATGGGTATGAGATGTGTTGGGTTCAGTGTTATTCGTGAAAAGACCAAAAAGCCTCCTATATTAATGTGTTCCAATAGGCTACTAGAGATATTTTAGGTAAAGAGAAAATGGGTATCTTGCTAACATACTACCTTCATGTAGTATGTTAGCAAGACCCTATATATATATATATATATATATATATATATATATATGAGTTTGGGGAGCGTTGTTGCTGCATACAAAGAGAGAATAGTCTACTGCTAGATTTAAGCTATTACATTCCGAAATGTTTCTAAAAAAAGTAGTTCCTGGAGCCAATAGTGCTTCATTTGCAAACACTAGAAGAACTACCAAAATGGTGGTGCTGTCCAAAACCTGCTTCCTGGCCCCTTAGCTAGGATGTTTGCCACTCTAGTTGATTCTCGGTGGCTTACGGTCGGATTCCCCAACCTTGCTAGCAATAACCTGCATGCAGAAATTACGGAGTTATAATGAAGGTTTCCTCTGTTAATCGCGTGTATTACCTCCGCTGAGTCAATAGCCACTTCAAGGGGAGTGAAATTGTTATCCACAGCCAACTGCAACCCCTGCAATCGTGCTAGTAATTCTGATCGAGAGTTAGTGGTGCGTGCTAGGTCTTTCATGAAGCCCATTACCTAGTCACCACTAAGGGTATCAAATGGGCAGGTTGAGCCGATTTTGGGCAGGTCAAAATAAACTGAGTCAATAAATGGGCGGGTCATTGGCTCCGTCCAAAAGTTACTTGGGTTGAGATAGGCTAAGTCAAGATGAACTTAAATTTGGGTCATAGCCCAACCCGCCCAATTCTTACTAAGTTTTAATTAATATGTGTTGTTTTCTTATGAATTGTATAATTA
The DNA here is from genome assembly GCF_000390325.3 of Nicotiana tomentosiformis. Lineage (NCBI taxonomy): Eukaryota > Viridiplantae > Streptophyta > Magnoliopsida > Solanales > Solanaceae > Nicotiana > Nicotiana tomentosiformis. The sequence goes on from NC_090822.1 coordinate 45,551,659, forward strand.
CTAAATAAGACTTTTTTTCTTTTGATATGGTCATATATAACATATCAAACAAAAAAGAATTATTTTAAAGATATTTTGGCAAAGTTACTCATGGATCAATTTGGGCTAAAAATCAAGCTAACTTTAAATGGACTGGGTCAAGATGAGCTGAGTTCAATAAATGGGCGGATCAATGACTAGCCCAACCTTGGGCAGGTTGGGCGGGTCAGTTGGGCTTGGGCCAAATTTGATAGCTCTAGTCACCATTACTATTTCTAAAAACCCCTCCTATACCGCCTGGATTTGTTAAGCTAGAGCCATCAGTGTTGAGCTTATAGGAACCCTTGTGTGGGGGTTCCCATTTAACATTGATGGTCTGCTTAGTAGCGGTTGAAAGGTTGTCTTGGCAACAAGGAGAAATTCCACTGCCTCAGCAATGGTGTTCTTAATAGATAGCCTCTTTTTTGTTATTGAACATGTTGCTATTTCTGGTTAGCCAAATGTGCCACAAACAGAATGGGAGGAGATGTCCCCGGGTGATGTTGCTGTTAAAGTCCATGCTCCTAATTTTGGAGTAACAGACCATTCATGAGCTTGGAAGTTAAGAGCATTTGTACAAGAACTGTAGGTGCATTCTTGAGCAATGCTCATCTACAGTGAGAGATAAGATTATCTACAATTTCTTTATTACAAAATAACAATAAATAAAAGTTAATAAAACTGCATTTTTTTGTTGAGATGCATATATCGTATATGAAAATTTTATCTGCCTTTTCCTATTTAGGGAGTATAGATAAGATCAGAATTACTTTAGAAGTTTGCCAAATTAGGAATAAATGGAAATTTCATCTATGTGCTTGAGTATACCATTAAAAGTAAACCAGAATGCTCCTTACCAGAGCAAGAAAGTCAGGCCATCTATTTCAACAGTTTAATGCAAGATCCTGAGTGGAGGATGACTAACTCGGGTAGGTACTTATGCATAAGCTGGTACAGCGCTTCTGGTTTAGATGATAGCTAATTTAAGATCTAAATTCGTTTACAAATTAGTCTGATATGGAAAAAAAGATTTATTAAAAAGAAAAAAAATTGTTTTATCTCTTTTACCAGATAGAGGACCATATCATGATAAATTATCTTTTGGACAATCATCAGGATTTCTTTTTCTTTTTTTCACCATGGAGAGATTTAGCATCTATTATCTGATGGTTTTTCCATGTGATTGCTTGGTTTTAGCTGACATTTCCACTATACATAATGTTTTAATTGATTATGTGTTGGAATGCTTTCAGATGAAAGAGATGCTTCACTAAAACAAGCGAAGTGCCACAGTGAAGCTTCTTACCCTTCATCAGGTATTGAGAAGGTTATACCTGATGATTGTTCAAATGCAGTCCGGGCCGAGAATATGGATGAGTCTAGTTTTGATAGTGCTAATGTACCAAAAGAAAGGCCAATGTCTCCGGGAACATTAGCACTCATGTGCGATGAACAGAATACGATTTTTACTGCGGCTGCTGCTCCCCCTAATGACCCAACAAGCCTTAGCAATAATACATCTTCCCAACTTCCTCATGGGCAGGGCATGAAAGAAGTCTACCCAGAACTGGAGAAGATCGTATTGACGCGAACGCGTGATTGCCTTAAAAAGCTGATCACTTTAGGAGAATTAAAAGGTATGTTTCTAATCTTCTGTCTGAAAATCTGATTCTACTCCATTTATTGATAGCACTTGCCAAATGCATCTGAATCAATGAAACCAATAATAAGCCCTAAAATTCCTATCAATGAATATATGCCCTTAGAATAATACAACAAGAAAGCTTCTCAATTGTCACGACCCAAACTCCCACCGGAGCCGTGATGGCGCCTAATATGTCTTGCTAGGCAAGCCAATCCTTCTGCAATAACAATAACTAAATTAGCAGAAGCTTAATAATCTCAACAACAGTAATATCATAACATATCTGAGAAAAATAACAATAACACAACTACAACCATCCCAATGATCTGGCGTCAACGAGTACATGAGCACTACAAAATCTCAAAATACATAGCCAAATCCTCGATCAACTGTCTGAATGATAGAATAGTGATAACATAAATAAACAAACGAGAACTTCAAGGTCTGCAAACGGCATAGCAGCTACCTCATAGTCTCCACAAGCTGAATCCGATGCAAACCTCTAACAATCGCCACGCCCCGAACTACCTGGATCTACACATAGAGTGCAGAGTGTAGTATGAGTACAACCGACCCCATGTACTCAATAAGTAACAAATCTAACCTCGGGCTAAAAGCAGTGACAGAATCAAAAGAAAGTCAGTGTTCAACACCAATAATCAATAACAACTTATAATATAATGAAACAGTAAAAGTAAATAACTCAGAAGATATCATGTTCAGCTCGTTCACAATTACAGAAAATTAGACATGCTTTCCAAGTATAACATTCAAATCCCATTCTTTCACCAAAATTTCTAAAATATGAGATTATCGAGGAAATTGTGATTTTTCCAAACTTTCAACAACAGATAAGACATTTCATTTACCAACTAGCATGAGGAAAATATATCTCTATGCCTACATGTCAAGTCAATAACATCACAGTGAAATCATTAAGTAGACTCACTCTCAGCACACTCAAGGTGCCTGGCACAAATGCCCCTCACTATCACACACTCAATCACTTAGCACTGTACGGGTGTTTGACACAAATGCCCCACACCAAAGCACATATATATCACTGTGCCTGCGCTCATTGTAATATCAGACTCCGGAGGGGCGGATCCTGGCCCAAGCGCTAATCAATAATCAATATCAATCCGTTGCAGCGTGTAATCCGATCCAGCATAACCCACCACACGGTTCTATGGCCCACATCAGTCATCAACCGCTCAAGACTCAATGGCTCACATCTCATAGAACTTAGCCCAAACAGTATCACATATAGAAGGCAACAACAATACGCGATATGACAAACAAATAATGTACAGAGACTGAGATACATGTGGATGAAGAATTATGACCGAGAATATGACTACAATTAAGGCAAACAGCTCAAAATAACAAGATCAACCCTATTATGTCTCAAACAAATAAGTTTATAGCATAGACATGATTTCTAACATGAGTCATAACTCAAATGATCATACAAATAGAGAAAACACGGATATAGAGGCATGAAAGCGACCAAGTCTTATAGTAGCCTAAAGTCTACCCGGATTATGAACACCCCGGTGTACGCACACACGCCCGTCACCTAGCACGTGCGTCACCCCCAAAACATCTCAAGTATCATAGTTCACAGGGATAATTAACCTTAAACCAAGTTTAAATATGTTACTTACCTCAAAGCGCGAGAATCAATACTCCAAGATGCTCTTCCCACACGAATCGACCTCTGAATGGCTCGAATCTAGTAAAAAACAACTTAATATCATCAAATAATGCCGTAGGAAACAACCCCAAACAATAAAGCTTCAATTTTGGACAAAATCAAAAAGTCAACCCGGGCCTGCTTCACGGAATCCGACACAAGTCACAAATTCCGAACACCCATTCGAATACGAGTCCAACTATACTAGTTTCATCCTGTTCCGACTCCGAATCGCGGTTCAAATCCTCAAATTTCATTTAGAAAAGTTTTTACTAAAATCTCCAATTTCTTCACTTAGATTTATCAATCAACCACTAAAATCAAGGTTGGGATTATGAATAATGAACACATCCGAGTCAAAAAATACTTATCCCGATCCAAATCGTGAAAATCCCCTCCAAAATCACCCAAATCCGAGCTCTATAACTCAAAATGTGATAAAATAACTCAAATCCCGAAAATGATATTTTAAAGGTCTACCTAGGCATATGCATCGCGACTGCGGGACCCTCATCGCAATCGCGAAGACCAAAAATTCCAGTTCCACAAAAGACCCTACGCGAACGCGGCCCCAGGCTCGCTATTCACTAGCTACCAAGCCTACGCGAACGGGGACAATCCCACACGATCGCGAAGGCTAAAATTCTGACGCGCACGACCATCCTTCCCTTCTAAGCGAACGCGACTCTCCGTACGCGAACGCGAAGGCCACTGCTCCACAAGCTCCGCGAACGCGACCCCTCCATCGTGAACACGAAGAGCAAAATTCACCTGCCACCAAATACACTCCGCGATCGCGACCCTCTTTCCGCGATCACGATAAACACCATAAGGCAACTGCTGCAAAACAAGGGAAACTGGTCTGAAACCACCTCGAAACACACCCGAGGCTCCCGGGACTCGTCCAATCACACCAACCAATCCCAAAACATAATACAGACCTGCTCGAGGCCTCAAATCACATAAAATAACCTCAAAACCACGAATCGCACCCCGATTCAAGCCTAAGAAACTAATGAACTTTCAACTTCCAAAACTTATGCCGAACCATATCAAATCAACTCGGAATGATCTCAAATTTTGCATACAAGTCCCAAATGACACAACGGACCTATTTCAACTCTTGGAACTACAATCCAAACCCGATATCATCAAAGTCAACTCTCGGTCAAACCTATGAACCTTCCAAATCTTCAACTTTCCTACTTTTGTCAAAAAGCACCAAATCAACCTATGTACCTCCAAATCCAAATATGGACATACGCCTAAGTCTAAAATCACCATACAAACCTATTGGAACCATCAAAACACCATTTCGAAGTCGTCTACACAAAAGTCAAACTCCTGTCAACTCTTACAATTCAAGCTTCCAACCTGGGACTAAGGTTCCCAATTCACTCCAAAACCTCCCCGAACCCGAACCCGAACCCGAACTAACCATCCCCGCTAATCATATAATAACAATTACACATTTAAAGCATCAAACAAGCGAAACATGGCTAAAATACTCAAAACGACCGGTCGGGTCGTTACATCAATCAATTAATCAACCAACTTCGCCTCAAGTTGAAGCTATGCAGGGACCGTCCCGCTGTATAAATCCTCTTATAACTATTCCGCTCTATGTGGTCCCAACTCGTTCCAATATTAAGACAAACTAGAAGTTCACTGAAATAGGGTAAATCTCAGACTTACAATACTGATATACAAATCTCCAACCAGGCTTAAACACTTAGCAAATACCAGACTTAAAGTGTGGCCTTTGTTACCAACTAGTTACTATTACCCATATGGATTATTTTCTTTAAGTATGCACATGTAGTTTGATGAAAAGTATGAATTTTGAAAAAATCTTAATAAGAAGTTATAGTTGTGTGCTGAAATATTTATGGATTCCTGTCTCCCTGCCAAGGACTGCGAAAGTGAGGTAGGCCTCAATTAGAAAATTCCATTAAATAAACTTGGCAAAATACATAACTTACCCATGAACTATGGACCAAATCCCTGTTATACATTTTTTGCGAATGAAGTTCACCTTACACACTTCTAGAGTGTCTAATACACACAACTTTGTCTACGTGGCCAGTGCGTGGTTTACCAACAAATTGAGGCGTGTGAAGAAACAAAAAAATATACTTGATGCTTTATTTGAACGATCCATATCTAATAAAATTGATCCAATTTAAATTGATTTTTCTATTTTCTTTTCTTTTCTTTTATGTTGTGTTTTTCTTTCTTCAACAAACAAAACTCCTCCCATGTTTGTCTTTCACAGTCCCCATCATCCGTTTGTTTTCCCGAAACTCCTCCCTTGAAATTAAGAAGAGTCTAATAATAAAGCTTGATCGCCTATGCAATTTTAAAGGTGGAGAGAGATAATATATAGTTTTAAAGAAGGATCTTCTAGGTTTGTCCAAATTATTTTGGAAATTGTTTGAGAGTACTGTTGAAATGAAGGAATTAGAAGTAGAGGAAGAGGACAAAGCCAGTGTAAGCGTTTGCATTCCGCCTAAGAATGCTTTGCTTTTAATGAGATGTTGCGGATCTTACTAATCGTTTCTAGGATTCACCTGCCGAAAAAGAAAAGAACTAAGAAGAAGAAGAAGATAAGAAAGATAATGGAGAAAATGAGGTGAAAATAGAACTAACAGATGCAAAGAAATCTGAATGGTGGCCGAGGAGATGACAGCCATGGTGGTGGATTTGATGAAGAAGATAGGTTTCATTATAATTTTAAGTTTTTTTTTTTAAATACGTCAATGACACATGTCACTATTTCATTGGAGTGTGACATTACACATATTTTGATAAATTGGTCAAGGAAAAAGTAGTGTGTATTAGGCAAACTCTGAAAAGGTTGAGTGAGTAAGGTTATTTTCGTCCGCAAAAAGTGTGTAATAGAGATTTGGTCTATAGTTCAAGGGGTAATTGTATTTTTCCATTAAACATTCTGGTAAATCAGCTGGTTAGGTAGTTTCAAAGCTGAAATTATAGTGTGCATAATCAGTTGCCAAGAGCTGAAAAGTTTGGAGTTTAGATGAGACAAGTAACCACATAAAACTAAAACTAGCACAAGTCCATGAAGTGGCATATCTAGGTTGTGGGCCTGGGTTTACGTGCACCCATGCTCCCCTCCCTAGATCATGTATAATAATGCTACTCCCTCCCTTTTAATTTATGAACCTATTTCCTTTTTAGTCCGTGCCAAAAAGAATGACTACTTTGCATATTTGAAAATAATTTGCCTTTATACAATGATTTATAGCCACACAAAATATGTGTGCCTCATTTTAGCCTACAAGTTCAAAAGTGTTCTCTTTTTTCTTAAACTCCGTACCCAGTCAAATGGGCGTGAAGTGTAAGTTCAGCGCTGAGCCGGGGGAAGTGGGCGTGGATGTGAGGCTTGACTCATAGGTCATCCCAAGTAGAGGCAGCTTCAAGTACCTTGGGTCGGTTATCCAGGGGGGGGGGGAGATCGACGAGGATGTCACACACCGTATTGGGGTAGGATGGATGAAGTGGAGGTTAGCATCTGGAGTCCTGTGTGACAAGAGAGTGCCACCGGTACTCAAAGGTAAGTTCTATAAAGCGGTGGTTAGACCAGCCATGATGTACGGGGCTGAATGTTGGCCTGTTAAGAACTCACATATCTAGAAAATGAAAGTAGCAAGAAATGAGGATGATGAGGTGGATGTGCGGGCACACTAGGATGGATAAGATTAGGAATGATGATATTCGGGAGAAGGTGCGCGTGGCTCCCATTGATGACAAGATGCGGGAAGCGAGGCTCAGATGGTTCGGGCATGTACAGAGGAGGAGCCCAGATGCCCCGGTAAGGAGGTGTGAGCGGCTGGTTGTGGAGGGCACAAGAAGAGGTAGAGGGCGGCCGAAGAAGTATTGGGGAGAGGTGATCAGGCAGGACATGGCGAGACTTCAGATTTCCGAGGACATGACACTTGATAGGAAGATGTGGAGGTCGAGTATTAGGGTTGTAGGTTAGGAGGTAGTTAAGTCTTCCCTTACTTCGTACCGTTGTGAGACTAGTCTGGTAGGGTTTTTGTCTAAGCTAGCTAGTGGCAATGTCGTGTTTTACTATTTTCCATTTCAGTGCCGGACCTATTTACTAGCTATCGCTTTTGCTTTGCATCTTTCTTCTGGATTTCATGCTGTTCCTATTTTTCCTATGATTTCTGTGGTGATACTGATATTGTCCCCTTTTGTCTTTTTGTCCTCTTGAGCCGAGAGTCTTTCAGAAACAGCATCTCTACCTCTTCGGGGTAGGGGTAAGGTCTGCTTACACACTACCCTCCCCAGACCCCACTAGTGGAATTTCACTGGGTTGTTGTTGTTGTTGTTGTCCGTGCCCAGTCAAATATGTTCACATAAATTAAAGCAGAGGGAGTATATTTTCTTATAAAATACTTAAATATATATGTTGAGCCAAGCTCAAAGTGTCATATGGTGCAATAATTGTTGTGTGCACCTCTTTAAGTGAGGTCGGGGGTTCAAATCCTATGTCTATCTTATTGCTTTTCCTTTCCTTTTTCTAGAATTGGGCCCACCCACGAGGATGGGCACGTCTGGTATCTGTTCTTGCGTTTCAATTGGGTACGTTTCTCTTTTACTTATTTTTTTGGTTTATTCTTTCTAAATTTCCAAGTCTGACACATAGAAATCCCTATTTTCCTTTTGTTGCCGTAAAGTTTTATATAATTATAGCAAATGTGTATATTAAAACCAGTAAAAGTGAAGGATGTAGCATATAGCCAATGTGTTTAACTGATCTGAATATTTTTGCACGGAGATATATGTAAAAATTACTATTAATTTTATTAATTAATTTCAAAAGCGTAATGGGTTCAACAGTAAGAACCTAAAAGTTGAACCCATCAAATTTATATCCTGAATCCACTTCTTCGTAATAGTGCCTCCATCCGCTCAAAATCTTAGATTCTGCCCCTGGTCCTATGAGTGCTGGAAACCAAAGGCTTACTGAGCGGATGCCACACTGTCATAAGATGATAATCTCAAGTTACGAAGGGAATTAATTCTTGTTCGTTTGGTAGAAGTTTAGCTGAAGAAGTCGAGTTGGTAGACATACTCACAAACAGGAAAAGGGCATTTATCTGTAGACAAGACCTTCAAAGAGTGGTCCTCCGCACTTGTAAAGAATTCACTTTCGTGTTCCCTTAATCTCTTCTTGCCCTTAAATTGAATAAAGCATTTTCTTAAACTATTTTGCAATATACTTTGAAATTTCATTGCCTGTCTATCAGGAATATCCTTTCTTTCTTATTATGTTCGAGGGGGGTGGGACCTTTGAAACTGCAAAGTATGCTTGGTTCATTTGCAGTTTTGTTATCCCCTCCCCGCTTCACGAGAGGAACACAGTCCATATGTTGATACTGCTATGTTTCATCTGGGATATGTTGATTAGTTACTAAATACGTCTATTCTGAATACAGAAACAAAATGTTCTTCAATGGTGCGAGGTGCTGATTCAGGTAGCCAAAATGAAGTGAACGGCAACGGCATAGCCATGACTGATTCAAGGAATCAACATGAACCTTTCAGGAATGGTGTTGCCAATACTGTTCCAACTCCTCCTCCACCTCCACCTCCACCGCAAAAGGTTGAACCTGGAACTACTGCTTTTAATAATAACCCATGTCCTAAAGTTCATCCTCCGGATGGGAATGGGGACGTGAAATCAAAAATCTGTAATAAGCTGTAAAGAGATTTAGGATGAGGTTTGCCTCGAGCTGCTGCATCTCTGTAATATTAGGCTATTCTTTATTCAGTTTGTCTTCGATGCAGTGGCAAGGTTATTTCAGGCCTCATTTGTTAGAAAGTTAGAACTAACTAGCACCATTCATGTAACCTTACTACAGTTTTCCTTAGTATAATTTTATTGAAAGTTACAATTATTCATCTTTTTTTCTGAAACCCATGTGTAGCTCGTTAGGTTGCTGGTAAGGTTCCTGCCATGGTAGGTTGCTGCCATGTGACCAGGAGGTCACGGGTTCAAGCCGTGGAAACAGCCTCTTGCAGAAATGCAGGGTAAGACTGCGTACAATAGGCCCTTGTGGTCCGGCTATGCGCATAGCGGGAGCGTAGTTAACCGGGCTGCCCTTTTCATGTGTGCCAGTAAACTCGAACAAAATGCTAGATTTTCCGTGTAAAGATGTAATGCTCAAATCTTCTTTCTGCTTTTTACTCTATCTTTTTCCATTTATTTTTCCTAGTGAACTTATGCAAAAAGGTGCGCAAACTAAGTTTTAATGCCATTGCTTATTATTAAGCACATAGTAGCCTGTAGTGCTGAAACTTTTAGTCTTAATGGTTAATTACGTTGATATTTGATTTCTTCTCTCCTGATTGCAAAGACCTATTAATTCTGCTCTAATTTGCAAAATTAGAAACACGTTTCTTCTATTTGGATGTATCAGTAACTAGTTTCTGGACACGTGCGTTGTGCATGTACCCCGTACTATAAGTATAAATACTAAAAAGTTATAATATTATTAAAAATATATTTGAGTCATCAAATAAAATTTAGATAAAACAAATTTTAAGTTCCTTAAAATGATGATCATTCATCCTATTTATTTAACTCAATGAAGAAACCTGTCGCAACAAAAGTCCTCTATCCTCGGATGCTGTATTCTAATTTTGATATATTAATTTTGTATTTACTCAAAAAATTCAAGACAAAAGTACATACTCACTTAGGACTATTTTTGTTTCATTTATAGGTGTGAATGACATAATGAATTGCTAAATATAGATGGAAAAATACATGGATAAAAAATTGAAGCAAGAGTTATGCTTTTAATTCTCCAAGCTAAGAACAAATGAAATATGCACCATTGCCGATGCTTAGTTTTCCCTCCCTCTCCCTTTAAATTTAAGTTTGATAATTGTGTATGGGTAAAATCGGGGATAAAGTTACCCCTGATTTCCCGATGAAGAAGCGACGAACAACGTGATTCGATGCTGGCTCGGGTAAGGCCGAGGGTGCCCGCAGATCGGAGCCCGGGGGTGGATGAATGATACGTCGGGAATCGAGCATGGCCAAACACGGGAAGAATCAAGCTCGAGCGAAACGAAGAATCAGGGTTAAAGGGAAGACAATTAAAAAGGACAAACGAGGAGCCGGAATATCCAATACCAGCCGGATATTACGACACGAATCACGCCCGATATTAACGGCGGATCGTGTTTTCTTGGGAAAAAAGGAAGGAAGGGATTTTTACCTTATTTAGACTTGTATTAGAGCTAAAACTGCTCTACTATATAAAGAGGGGAACCTTTTTATTTTTTGGGTCACTGTTGGCACACATATCAAAGCAATAAAGTTTACTTTTGTCTTTTACCAATTGTTCAAGTGTTCTTCAAGCTGTTCATCCATTCAGTTACCATCGAGCTCCATTCCAAGGGCTCGATTGGAACCGGCCTTTAACATTCAAATCCAACGCATGCTTAATTACTTTGTCACATTTGGTTTGATCGTTTTGTTTCCCTTTAATTCAACTACTTGTTGGTCTTTGACCATTCATGTTAAATTAAACCACGTATCCTTTAAACCGCGTACAGATTTAATTATTACTCATTTTTAGGGTAAACAGTTTGGCACCCACCGTGAGGCTAAGGGTAATAGTGGTGATTTAATATGGATCTTTATAACACACTATATTTTACGCTTGTTCTTTGAAGTTTGATTTCAGGATGATTCAATATGTCAAATTCCCAATCTGCTCATTTGGGTGTTGACGCCGAGTCAGACCACCACGGTGAAAATAATAACGTGGTTCCAAGCAACAACGTACCCCATGTTGGCCCTAATGGCTTTTCGATCGCTGACCCAGTCGATGCCAATTCACAGGTTGCTATCAACATCAACCTACCGACTGATCCTGATAACAACATTCACGGGGCACCACGGCCATCGGTTAACAAGGCACCCGAAAGGGGGAGGTGATGGAGTTAGCTTACATTTGATTTTTGAGATATTGCAAGCTCAACAAGTTGCTATTGCACAACTGTAGAGTCAAAATCACGCGCACAACACGGCCGAACCCAAACAGGTTGGAGAAGATGCTCAGAGAGAAGAACAGATTGTCACAGAACCCAACGGATCCGGACCCGGAAAAACTTCGGAGGTGATGAAAATTCTCGAAGCACTGATAAAATGAGTGGAATCCGGCGAGAAGAAGATAGAGGCGAACGACAAGAAGGTGGAAACTAATAATTCGAGGGTCGATCAGATCCCGGGAGCGCCTCCAATATTGAAGGGACCAGATTCCAAAAAGTTCATTCAGAAACCTTTCCTCCTAAGCACTGCACCAAAGCCAATTCTGAAAAGGTTCCAAATGCCCGACATTCCCAGATACAACGAGACCATAAATCCCAATGAGCATGTGACCTCCTATAAGTGTGCAATAAAAGACAACGACCTCTAGGATGACTAGATCGAGTCGGTGTTGTAGAAGAAATTCGGGGAGACCTTATCCAAGGGAGCAATGACATGGTACCATAACTTACCTCTAAATTCTATTGATTCATTTGCTATGCTTGCAGATGCCTTCGTTAAAGCCCATGTTAGCGCTATCAAAGTCGAAACGAGTAAATCGGACCTATTCAAAGTCAAAGGGACAACGAGATGCTTAGGGAATTCGTGTCGAGATTCCAGATGGAACGGATGGACCTGCCCCCGGTTGCAAACGATTGGGCCTGTTACATCCCATGTTTTCGTACGTAAAAGTACGTCGTAAGTCAGTTGATGTATGCTCGAAAATTAGATAATCTTTGAAAGTACATAAAGTAAGTTAATCATGTTAACTTGGAGGTTACAAATATTTAAGATCATTAACTGCAAGTACCAAGAAGTTTGGAAGGTTTATAAGCTAAACAAATCGAAGAAAATATGTTTCGTCGAAATGACAAGTTGGGAATGTTATAACTCGTACTTTTGGGGTGATACTAGGGCGATTAACATGCTATGAAGGTGATATTATGAGGAATTTTAGTCGTGTTATAGTCGTGTGTTAAGTTTTGAAGTCAAACATGTTAGGAAACCAAAGTCGACAAAAGTTGTCGCAAGTTACGTTCATAATTTTATTTAAATTTTAGGTCTAATGTTATTGAGATTTTCTCTCAATTTAATCGGAATTACGGGTTCATCCACCAACCAAATTGAGGATCTACGATTCTATTTTCCAATGCATTAAACCGTTTGTCAATACGATGTCAGAGTGGAGAGATATTCGCGTTTTTGCGAGACTGCGCAAGCAGCTCCCTTTGGGACCCACAAGGTCGGTTGAGGATTATCTTGATATATAAATTTGTAACCTTCTTCTATAAGACTCATTTTGACCCAAATCAGACCTAAAAAGTCTCTCTAGACATCCTAAATACATCCTTAGGGTTTTGAAGCAATTCCACCATCCACAACTCAAAATCAAGATGCGAACACATCAACATGATCCTTACGACATAGGTTAGACTTAGCCGTCCTCCTTTCTCCTTATAACGCATGTTTTGGAAAGATATTCGTGGCTAAGGAAGATTGTCACCTCTGTATTTTAGTTATACAAGCATAAGTAAGGGTGTGGGTCAAAGGGAACAAGGTTTGGAAGCAAGAACACTAGAGGTATGTAGGGTTTTCGTTTCGTTTTCGGCATGATTTGGTTTAGCTATGTTCTAACCTTTCTTCTTGATATTTTAAGGGTTTTTCAAGGGAAATATCAGAATGTATTGTATCCTTGTATATTATTCAATTCCATATGTTAATTATGAAAGAAAATACACTAGGTTGGAACTTCAAAACACGACAAAAACAAAAGGGCAAATCGCCAATTTGGCCTATGCCATCCGGACTTCCGGTTGTTCCGTTCCTTTGATGTTTTTATGTATACCTAATCCCCATATGATCCTAATAGTTTCATTTAAGATTATATAAGCTTAATTTTCATGTGTTGATGCTTAGATTATTCCTAAATCTTATTTAGACTTTCATGTCACAAGTTAGCCACTATGAGTCGACATTACATTCACAATTCCATTTTGTCGATCGTTTGACACTATTGTGGATAACTGGATCTCTTTTAGTTTGATGTCATCATCTTAGCCGGGTATCCATTCCTGTGTATATTGTGGTGCTTGCTATTGTTTTTGGGGATCATCTAATTTTAGGGAAAACTCTGTCGAAATTTTTGGAAATTCGACGAGTTGGAAAAATCTTGAGTTCCTTGGTTCTAAATTGATTATAGAGGGATCCTAATGAGTTAATTAACCTTAGTCTCTCATGTACACACTCAGTTTCTCCCTAATATGGGGATAGCATCCTCCGTCCAACTTATGAACGACGAGCGTCAGATTACGTTTGTGATACCGTTTATGGTTTCCTTCATGATCTCTTGAGTCCATATGATGTTGCCACACGTGTTATGCCTCATACATGCTTACATTGATTATGCTGGGGGATATAGCCCATAACACCAGTGAGGCCTATTGATTATATACTGGGGGGAGATAGCCGATAACGCCATCGAGGCCTATTAATTATATGCTGGGGGGAGATAACCCATAACACCAGCTGAGCCTGTTGATTATTTATTTACCTGCTGGGTGGATATAGCCCATAACACCAGTCATGCATGTTATATATGCGTATATAGCTTAAGTTTGCATTGCATGACTATACATGAGGCTAGTTCAGTTTTACAGTTACCTGATTAGGGGGATATAGCCCATAACACCAGACAGGTACCGGTTCAGATAGTTGTTCAGTTTCAGCACAGTTTCAGCTTAAACTTTGGTTCAGTTCCAGCTCAGTTGCTAGTTCAGACTCTTGTTTAGCTTTCAGCTTATATTTAGATTTCCATCTTACAGTCATACTTTAGTATGCTTTACATATGCTTTCCACCCTATATACTTTGTACATATTGTACTCACGTCCCTTCCGAGGCACTGCGTTTCATGCCGCACAAGTACAAATAGGTCAGCATTTGAGCCACATCAGTAGGCCATCCACTAGCTGTTGGAGTCACTCCGCTTACTCCCGGAGTTACTTATATTTTGGTATGTGTATAGTCAGCTAGTTTGGGTATGACGGGGCCCTGTTCCGTCCAGTACTTTTTCAGTTCAGCACTCCTAGAGGCCTGTAGATATGCACCTGTGCAGTTAGTATGTTTTTGTTTGTCAGCTTGTGTTACCCTTGTCAGCTTTCCAGATTGTACAATTCTTATTAGCTATGCTTCTGCCTGTTCAGTTTATCCGTTTATATTCATGATTAGTAGATTATCAGCAAGTTTAGTGATGATCGGCACTTAGTGTCGGTTATCCGTTGTGACCCTAGGCCGGGTCGTGACAAACATGGTATTAGAGCAGTTCAGTCCTAGGGTGTCTAAAAGCCGTATCTAGTAGAGTCTTGTTTATGAGTGTGTTGCGCGCCACACTGATAAACAGGAGGCTACAGAGCATTATAGGATGGTTGTCCTTCTTCTCTAGATCGTGTGATAGAGCTATGTTATAAGAATTCAGCCTTCTGACGAAACGTTTTATATATAGTGATGCCGATGAAGAGACTCACAGTTGTCCAGAAGGGCAAACACGTTGTTGGCCAGTAGGGGTGTTCAAAACCGAACTGAAACCGAAAACCGAACCACAAAAGTGGCTTAATAGCTTATTGGTATTGGATTAACAGTTTAATGGATGGGGAACATATTGAAATTTTTTTATTAATGACTTATCGGTTTGGGGGCGGATTATTCAATTTTCTTAACGGATAATCCGTTAACCCGTTAAGAATATATATATATATATATATATATAAATTTATTTTTATCCATATGTTACTATGTATATTAAATAATAAAAATCCCTTCCACACTTCCACTTCCAGTACTGCCACTGTATTACTCTATTAGACATTTAGACTTTAGAAACCCTAACATCTAAAAATCTTAATTTCCCTTAGAAACCCAACGGCCAGCCCTCTCGCCATATCGCCTCTCCCTCTCGTCGTCTCGCCTCTCCCTCTCGCCGACTCGCCATATCGCCTCTCCCTCTCGCCGTCTCCCTCTCGTCTCTTGCCATAGCCAGAGCAGCAGATGTAGTTTTCCATTAAGGCGTATTAGTTTTATTACATTAGAATTGCATATTTGATTTTTGGCTTTTCCATTACTTATTAGTGCTTTTTTTTCTTCTGTATTCCTGAATATTTGTGTTTTTCCTATCTGAACAAAGCTTGGTTTGAGTCTTTTAGTTGAGGGGTTTATCTCTTTTAGCTCCTTGCCAATCGTTTTGTTCAATACCGTTAACTTTCATTTATTTAGTTGATATAAGCACGATCTTTAACTGAATTTCCTCAAACTAACTATTGTTTCTGTCTTAATTTAATCTTGTGTCTTTCTGCAGATAGTTCCTTAATCTGTACCATGGCTGAAAATATACAAAGTGATAAGGTGATGGGTGAAAGTGAGGCTTCTAATTCAAATGCAATAAGTCAAGCTGAAATAACGGAGTCAAATATAACCAAAAAAGGAAAAAAGGTCTGTTGTGTGGGATCATTTAAGAGAAATTATTACTTCCGAAGGGAGTACAAAAGCAAAATGTGACTATTGCTTTATTGAGTATTGTTTTAAGACCTAAGACGGTACGTCAACACTTCTTTCTCATATGTTTAAGTGTCCTAAACGCCCTGCTATTATTGATAAAAAACAATCAAATTTAGGCTTTCAATCTGTTCCGGGGGAGGGGGGGAGGGGTAGTCAGGGTGACGTAGATGTTGTTACTTGGAAATTTGATCAAGAAGAGTGTAGGTAGGCGTTATGTCGTATGGTAATAGTTGATGAGCTTCCTTTCAGCTTTATTGAGAAAGAAGGTTTTAGAGACTTTATGAAAGTGGTGCAACCTTATTTTCGGATCCCTTCCCATAGTACTGTAACTAGGGATTGTTTTGATCTTTTTAATGAAGAAAAGCAAAAGTTGAAGAGGTCTTTTATAGAAACAAAATAAAGAGTATATATTACCACTGATACCTGGACTTCTATACAAAGAATCAATTACATGTGTATCACTGCCCATTTGATTGATAGCGAATGGAATATGCATAAGAGAATAATTATTTTTTATCCTATTGTTAGTCATAAAGGCGATGATATGGCAAATAGTAATGGTAGGTGCTTACGTGAGTGGGGGATAAATAAGATCGTTACTGTTACAATTGATAATGCAAGCTCAAATGATGTGACAATAAAAGAATTGTCTAAGCAATTAACAAAAATGGGAACTAATTTGATGAACGGTAATCAACTTCACGTGAGATGTATGGCTCACATCATGAATCTTGTGGTCTAGAATGGTTTAAAAGAATCTTCAGTGTCTATTGAACGTGTTAGGTATACAGTGAGATATGTTAGGCAATCTCATGCGAGGCTGAAGAGGTTTCAAGAATGTTTTGATGATGAACAACTAAATTGTAAAAAAATCTTTATGCTTGGATGTTCCAACTAGGTGAAATTCCACCTACTTGATGTTGCGCAGGGTTGTTGAATTTGAAAGTGCATTTTCAAATTATGCTTCTAGTGAAATTGGCCTGAGACATTATCTTGAGCATTCTTATATTGAAGTTGGAATTCCTATAGGTGAACTTTTGAGTAGTGTTTGGGAGAATGTAAAAAGAATTACAAAGTTTCTTGAAGTCTTCTATTTTCTTACTTTGAAAATATCTGGATCACGTTATCTTACATCGAATATTTATTTTCTTGAAATTTGTGCGGTTGCTGTTTATTTGAAGCAACTAATAGCAAATGAAGATACAGTTTTAAGTGAAATGACAAAGAAGATGAAAGAAAAGTTTGATAAGTATTGGGGTGATCCAGGGAAAATGAATAAGATAATTTTCATCTCATGTATTTTGGATCCACTTACAAGCTCGAATCAGTTGGCTATGCACTTGTAAAGATGTTTGGTGAAAATCCGGGGGCAACTATACAAGAAGAAGTGAAGAAGTATGTGACTTCATTATTTAGTGTGTATGTAAAGTCCAGCTCAAAATGTGTCGTGCTTGCTTCATCTTTAGATTGTTATTCATTGGACACTTCTACTTCCGGGCTTTCTGGCAGTCAAGTAAGCACCCAAAATACATGACTTTTAAAATCACTCATGCAAGATATAAAAAAAATATAAAAGTGGGAGTGGAGGTGTGGATACTAGAACAGAGTTAGATAAATATTTTGGTGAAGAAACTGAGGATGGCACTAAAGAATTTGATGTTCTTCTCTAGTGGAAATTGAACTCAGCTAGATTTCCTGTTCTTGCGGAGATGGCTCGTGATGTATTAGCTATTCCGGTTTCAAGTGTGGCATCCGAATGTGCGTTTAGTACGGGAGGACGTCTTCTTGATTCATTTAGGAGTTCATTAACTCCTAAATTGGTGCAAGCTCTAGTGTGTCTTCAAGATTGGCTTCGAAATAAAAAATTAAAACAACTTGTTAGTGTTGAGGAAGATCTTGATAAAATCGAGCAGCTTGAACAAGGTAATAATATTGTTACTATATTTGTTGTAAATAACTGTTGTGGATATGCTTATATTTATCGCACGACTCATTATTTTAATTTTTTTATTCAGATTTAGCTAGCGATGGAAAAGACCCTTCCGTAATTGACGTGTAGTGTTAATATATCTGGTAAGAATTCAAATTATGGATGTGCATCGGTTCTGTTTCATTATAGCAATTTTGATCATTTCCCATGCCCCAATCTGTAGCACTGGATTTGTGTTTTGATGACTCTCTTTGGATGGCTACCTGGTATTGTCTATGCTGTTTATGTCCTCACAAAGTGATCAGTCATCTTCCTTCCCTATGGCAATTCTTCTCAAATTGCATACAATATACTACTAGTATTTAGGCAGAATAGTATCTGATTCCTTTTCTTTGACCCAATATACTGCAAAAAAAATTGAAAAAGCAAGATAGTGCCTTACAGGTACAAGGGTGGCCTTTCAGTTTAGAGCTCTGTGAAGTTGTTTGACAGGGAATTAGTTAAGTTTCTTGCAAGTGATTTCAAGTTTCTTCCTTTGGTATTGAAGGGATCACTGGAAAAATGAAATCTGAGCCTTAATGCATTATGCATGTGAACGGATGCTGTAACCGCAAATTGCTTTATACTTATGTTGTCTCTATGATTTACTTTATGACTACTTTAGACAGTGCTTAGTTAAAGCCACTCAAATGCTTTATTTCCTTCTTGGGGTTCAATCACATGTTACTCTCTAGTTTCATGCTAATTAACACTTTGCTGTATTCTCACTTAAGACACAAAACTAATGTGATTTTACTGTAATTATCTTCTTAGAACATTCACAAGGTTCTACACCCTTTGTTAACAGTTATATCATTTAGATTGCAGTTGATTAGTTTACTTGTTCATTCGATTTGTCTGTGTAACATTATACTTCGTTAACTAAAATATTCACAAGTTTCTACACAACTTTATGAACTGTGATTATGTCATTCTGTGAACAAGACCAACAAACTAGCTAGCTGAACTGTAACATTATACTTGGTGTTTCCAGTAGCCTTTTTATTTAATTTTAGTTCGTTCCCATAATAAAAGTAGTCAGTCCAAATAGGTTTTTAATTATCGGGTGGCCCGATAACCGCACCAATAACCTAATAGCTAAACCGATACCAATTCGCCCGATATCTTATCGGATGGCTAGCGAATTAATATATTTAAAAGCCGATAACCGATAAGCTGAACCGTTAAGAGTAAATAACCGCCCGATCTGCCCGATAAGTAGCCCTACTGGCCAGGGTAGTAGCAGAGTACCCCCTGAGTTATATAAGCAAGAGGAGTCCAGATATGAGGTTCCATCCGGAGCTTCACAGACTCCGTCTATTCAGGGAGAGGTTAGGGGTGCTCCAGCTATCGCACCCCTGGCTCCTCAGCACGATGACATGAGGGAGGCCGTCAGATTATCGACTACCATTGCAGTTACTCAGGTCAGACGGTAGCATACAGGTCCTCAGGGTGACGATACGGGTTCTAGTCGTGATTTTCTCAAATTGAAGTCTCCAGCTTTCACGGGAGCTAGCACATCAGAGGATCCCATGGATTTTCTAGACAGAATAGCCATAGCCCTTAGAGTTATGCATGCCACAGATAGAGAGATAGTTGAATTGGCAGCATATAAATTACAAGATATCGCAGCTGGTTGGTATTCCACTTGGGAGATCTAGGGGAGCAAATACTACTCTAGCTACATGGAGGGAGTTCTCAGAGGCATTCCTCCGCCATTACTTACCTACAGAGACGTGTAGGGCACGATTGGATAAGTTCTTAACATTGAGACAATGGGGCATCAGTGTTGCAAAATACAACCTCTGTTTTAATTCTTTGGCGAGGTTTGCTCCTGTAGTTGTATCAGACTTGGAGGACAAGGTACATAGGTATGTAGCGCGACTTGGTCCTCACTTAGTAAATGAGTGTATGACTGTATCTATGAAGTCAGGTGAGAACATTGCACGTATTCAGGCATTTTTTCGTAGCACACGAGGAAAGGAAACATAAGCAGAGGACTGACAGAGATAGAAGCTCAAGCAAGAGCGACAGAAGATACGATGCGAGATTTAAAGGTAAGTAAGGTAAATGTGAAGAAGGTACAATATACTCAAGTATAGACGCTTGTGAATAGATTAGACTTCAAATAGAGGGCTAGAAGCGACGTGATTCAGTATCCAAAAATTATGGTGGTGTTGTCAGAAGCATATCTTCCAGCCTATAGTTTTTAGGTACCGAGAGGTCTAGTTACGAGAGTAAATAAGAGTTAGAGGCGGCGTGATGTCTCGCTTGAGGTTATAGACTAGCACAAGGAAATCTATGGTGCTAGCAAGATTAAATGAAGGCTGCGAGTAGTATGAATAGATACATGTAGGTCGCAAGCTAAAGTATGACAGAGCAACAAGGTTTTAGGTAGATAAGAGTAAGGCTAATAAAAATGTGAGTGAGAAGGTGACGATAATAGGTAAGGCATCAGGATTAAGCCCATCAAAACAAGAGAGCTGATGGTTTTCGTAAGTTATAGAAAGCTCAGTATAGCCTGAATGAACTCGAAGGAGTTTAAGACTAGGAGCATTTTGAAGAGATGGAATGCTGCCCTGGTAGTAGAATAAAAGTGTAATTATGGTAAATGATAATAGGATGACGTTTAGGCCTTCGATTGAGTATGATTCAAAGAGAAGGGATTTCATGAATTGAAGGGGATTAGAATACCCCCATAAGATGAATCACATTGAGATGCTATAAAATATGGTTATAGTATCATCCCTAGGTGGATCCGAAAAATAACTTCAGATGTTCCCCGATGATATGTGAGCCAAGTGACAATGTATTACATAAGAGGTTTCAAGTTATAGGTGGTAGATTATAGATCAACATTAAGGTGAATCAACAGTGAATGGATAAAAGTTCAAAAGCATGAGATGAGATTAGGCTATCATTCTTAAGATGAACAGAATGAGGAAGCATTAAAGGACTTAGATTTATACATAAAGGATAAGCAGGGAGAGAATAACCTGGGGTTGGGTAGTAGACCTCGGTAATAGTTATGTATATGTTCACAAAGTGAGGCTTGGAGAGAATGGATAAAAGCTGGAGGAAAAAGGGAGAGAAGAGTTGCATAGGTATGCGTAAATGGACAGAGTCCTACCGGTTTCATGATAGAAGGTAGCAATAGTTACGATATTGGAAGAATTCCTAACCAAGGTCGTGGTGTGAGAAAGAGGCCTAAAGGGGGGAATGCCCTGGACTTTGGATTTATTCGCATAACAATTGTCTAGATAGAAAGGACAATATAAAAGTATTCGTAAGAGTTGTAGGTTATAAGATTGATAAGCACATCAGTCAACATTCGAGGACAAATGTTCCAAAGGGGGGAATGATGTTACACCCCATGTTTTCATACGTAAAAGTACGTCGTAAGTCAGTTGATGTATGCTCGAAAATTAGATCATCTTTGAAAGTAATCAAAGTAAGTTAATCATGTTACCTTGGAGGTTACACATATTTAATATCATGAACTGCAAGTACCAAGAGGGTTGTAAGGTTTAGAAGCTAAACAAATCGAAGAAAATATGTTTCGTCGAAACGACAAGTTGGGAATATTATCACTCGTAATTTTGGGGTGATACTAGGGTGATTTACATGATATGTAGGTGATATTATGAGGTAATTTAGTCTTATTATAGTCGTGTGTTAAGTTTTGAAGTCAAACGAGTTAGGAAACAAAAGTCAACAAATGTTGTCGCAAGTTACGTTCATAATTTAACTTAAACTTTAGGTATAATGTTACTGAGCTTCTCTCTCAAAATAATAGGAATTACAAGGTGATACACCCACCAAATTAAAGATATACGAGTATAGTTTCAAGCGCATTAAACTGTTTGTCGATACGACGTCATAGTGGAGAGATATTTGTATTTTTGCGAGACTGCGCAAGCAGCTCCCTTTGGGACCCACAAGGTCGGTTGAGGATTATCTTGATATATAAAGTTGTAGCCTTTGTCTCTAAGGCTCATTTCGACACAAATCAGACCTAAAAGGTCTCTCTAGACATCCTAAATACATCCTTAGGGGTTTGAAGTAATTCCACCATCCGCAACTCAAACTCAAGATGCGAGCACATCAACGCGATCCTTACGACATAGGTAAGTCTTTGCAGTCCTCCTTTCTCCTTATAACTCATGTTTTGGAAAGAGCTTCGTGTCTAAGGAAACTTGTCACCTCTGTATTTTAGTTATACAAGCTTAATTAAGGGTGTGGATCAAAGGGAACAAGGTTTGGAAGCAAGAACACAAGAGGTATGTAGGGTTTTCGTTTCGTTTTCGGCATGATTTGGTTTA
The DNA here is from genome assembly GCF_000390325.3 of Nicotiana tomentosiformis. Classification (NCBI taxonomy): domain Eukaryota; kingdom Viridiplantae; phylum Streptophyta; class Magnoliopsida; order Solanales; family Solanaceae; genus Nicotiana; species Nicotiana tomentosiformis. The sequence continues at coordinate 45,573,929 of NC_090822.1, forward strand.
GCTATGTTCTAGCCTTTCTTCTTGATCTTTTAAGGGTTTTTCAAGATAAATATCAGCATGTATTATATCCTTGTATATTATTGAATTCCATATGTTAATTATGGAAGAAAATAGTCTAGTTTGGAACTTCAAAACACGACAAAAACAAAATGGCTAATCGCCAATTTGGCCTATGCCATCTGGACTTCCATTTGTTCCATTTCCTTTGATGTTTTTATATATACCTAACCCCCATATGATCCTAATAGTTTCATTTAAGATTTTATAAGTTTAATTTTCATGTGTTGATGCTTAAATTATTCTTAAATCATATTTAGACTTTCATATGACAAGTTAGCCCCTATGACTCGACATTACATTCACAATTCCATTTTGTCGATCGTTTGACACTATTGTGGATAACTATATCTCTTTTAGTTTGATATCATCATCTTTTTCGGGTATCCATTTCCATGTATATTGTGGTTCTTGCTGTTGTTTTTGTGGATCACCTAGTTTTAGCGGAAAATCTGCTGAAATTTTTGGAAATTCGAAGAGTTGGACAAATCTTGAGTTCAACAACTACAACAACATACCAGTATTATCCCACACCATGGGGTCTGGGGAGGGTAGCATGTACGCAGACCTTACCCCTACCTTGTAAAGATAGAGAGGCTATTTCCAATAGACCCTCGGCTCAGGAAAGCATAAGTACCACATCAATGAAAATATAGACAAGAAGGGACAGTACCAAAAAGCCATATAAAACAGAATAAAAATAACAAGATAGTAAGGTGATCAACAATGAAAGAAAATAACGCTTAGTCATAAAAACCTACTACCAACAGAAAGCGAGACTACTTATCAATACTACTGTTATGAACACTCTAGACTACCTACTCTACTACCCTAATCCTCGACCTCCATACCTTCCTATCAAGGGTCATGTCCTCAGTCAGCTGAAGTTGCGTCATGTCTTACCTAATAACCTCTCCCCACCTATTCTTTGGCCTACTTCTACCTCTCCGTAGGCCCTCTAATGTCAACCTCTCACACCTCCTCATCGGGGCATCAATGCTCCTCCTCCTCCTCACATGACCAAACCACCTCAGCCGTGCTTCCGACATCTTGTCCTCAATAGGGGGCCACACCCACCCTGTCGCGAATAACCTCATTTCTTATCCTATCTAACCTGGTGTGTCCGCACATCTATCTCAACATCTTCATCTCTTCTACCTTCATCTTCTAGACATGAGCGATATTGACTAACCAACACTCAGCCCCATAGAACATCGTTGGTCTGACTACCACTCTGTAGAACTTACCCTTAAGTTTTGGTGGCACCTTCTTGTCACACAAAACACCGGAAGCGAGTCTCCATTTCATCCCTCCCGCCCCAATACGATGTGTGACATATTCATAAATCTCCCCACCCCCCTGAATAATAGACCCAATGTACTTAAAACATCCTCTTCTAGGGATGACCTGCGAGTCCAGCCTCACCTCCCCTTCCCCTCCTTGAGTCTCGCCACTGAACTTATACTCTAAGTATTCTGTCTTGGTCCTGCTCAACTTGAAACATTTAGATTCCAGGGTCTACCTCCATACCTCTAATTGCGCGTTCACACCGTCTTGAGTCTCGTCAATCAATACAATATCATCTGCAAATAGCGTGCACCACGACACCTCCCCTTGGATATGGCGCGTCAGTACGTCCATCGCCAGAGCAAATAAAAAAGGGCTGAGTGCCGACCCCTGATGCAACCCCATCATAACCGAAAAATGGTCCGAGTCCCCACCCACCATCTTCACTCGGGTCTTTGCTCCATAATACATGTCCTTAATCAACCTAACATAGGAAACAGGTACACCTCTAGCCTCCAAACATCTCCACAAAACCTCCCTCAGAACTTTATCATACGCCTTTTATAAGTCGATGAACACCATATGCAAGTCCTTTTTTCTCTCCCTATACTGCTCCATCAATCTCCTAATAAGGTGGATGGCTTATGTAGTCGAACGCCCCAGCATAAACCCAAACCGATTTTCGGAAATAGATACACTCCTCCTCACCCTTAGCTCTACCACTCTCTCCCAGACTTTCATAGTATGGCTAAGCAGCTTGATACCCCGATAGTTATTGCAATTTTGGATATCACCCTTGTTCTTGTATAAAGGAACCATCGTGCTCCACCTCCACTCTTCGGGCATCTTCTTCGTTCTAAAAATGACATTAAATAACCTAGTGAGCCACTCCAAGCCTGCCTTGCCCGTACTCTTCCAAAACTCCATCGGGATTTCATCCGGCCCGGTCGCTTTGCCCCTGCTCATCTTACGCATAGCCCCCTCAACTTCATCAACTATAATCCGCCTACAATACCCAAAGTCACAACGGGTCCCGGAGAGTTCCAAATCACCCAGTACAATGCTCCTGTTCCCCTCCTCATTCAAGAGACTATGGAAGTAGGTCTGTCATCTCCGACGAATAAGCCCCTCATAGAACAAAACTCTACCTTCTTCGTCCTTTATGCACTTCACTTGGTCCAAGTCACGCGCCTTCCTTTCTCGCGCCTTGGCTAACCTGAACAACCTCTTATCCCCACCTTAACCCTCGAGTTCCTCATACAAATGGCTAAAAACTGCAGTCTTGGCCGCCGTAACTGCTAGCTTTGCCTCTTTCTTAGCCAACTTATAATTCTCCCTATTCAGATACACTACTTTCTTAGTTTCCACTTTTCCTTGCACCTATCCATTTCACAAGCAGTCTCCCTTGTGACTACCAGAGTAACCCTTTGAGACCCCTAATACCTCTCTCTCGGCTTCCCTAATGCACTGCGTAGTCGTGGTCCACATAGCGCTTGCGTCCCCACTACTCCTCCAAGCCCCCATAGTCAATAGCTTGACCCCCAACTCCTGCGCTTTAGCTTCCATCAAGGCTCACCACTTGATCCTATATGGGCTATACATCGCCCTCTTCCTCCTCTTCCTCGTGATCTCAAGGTCCATGACCAAGAGCCTATGAAAGGTCGAGAGGTTCTCACTCGGAATGACTTTGCAATCCGTGCAAAGACCTCTATCGGACTTCCTGCAGAGTAAATAATCAATCTGAGTCTCGGCCACCGAACTCCGTAAGGTGACCAAGTGCTCCCTCTTCTTCAGGAAACTCGAGTTTTCTATCACCAAATCAAATGCTCTAGCAAAGTCCAGCAGAGACATTCCTCCTCCGTTTCTATCTCCAAAACCAAAGCAACCATGCACATCATCATACCCCCAGACGTCGCTCCAATGTGACCATTGAAATCTCCTCCTATGAAAAGCTTCTCGGTATGCAGGATACCACACACCATCTCATCCAAATCCTCCCATAAATGCCTCTTGATTTCCTCATCCAAGCCTGCTTTGGGTGCGTACGCACTGATTATGTTCAAAGTAAAACCTCCAACAACTAGCTTAATAGTCATCAGCCTGCCATTCACCCTCCTAACCTGCACCACTAGTTCATGGAGGTCCTTATCAACCAAGATACCTACCCCGTTTCTGCCTCCCACTATCCCAAAATACCATAGTTTGAACCTGTCTACATCTCGCGCCTTATGTCCTACCCACCTAGTCTCCTGTACACAAGCTATATTAATCTTCCTTTTCTCGAAATCTTCGCTAATTCTACAGATTTTCCAATCAAAGTTTCTATGTTCCAAGACCCCACTCTCAGCCTAGTAGCTCCATTAGCCCTCTTACCCCCTTACCCCTACCCCCTCCCCCGCGCTGACACCCCCAAAGATAAGACCTTGCCCTACCATCTTTCACCAAAGCCACTATAATCTAGGAGTCACTACGCAAGCACTATCCCGAAAACAAGCGACAAAAATAAAATGAATTACCAAAATATAATCTACCACTAAAGGTCGCAAAACAGGTGAAGAAATAAAATAAAGGGACTAACGAGAACTATAATCTACAACTAAAGGTCAGAAAAATAGGTGAAGAAATAAAATAAAGGAACAAAAGGAAACTATAATCTACAACTAAAGAATAAAAAAATAGGTGAAGACATACAATAAAAGAGCTAAAAGGGACTATAATCTACAACTAAAGGTCAAAAAGAAAATGTGCAAAACTAGAGCAGAACTACTAGGGGATATGAAATAAAGATTTGAAATAAAGATGTAAACAGGTAGATAACAATATAAACAAGTAGGCAAAGCTGTCACTAATGCAATTAATTAGACAATGTTAGGGTAAATACTAACTAAAGATTCAAGAACAAAATAGGTAGGCAAGGAGATACAATTATGCTAAAATATCAAACTATTAAAATATCAAGACAAGAGAGGAACAATAGAACCTGGATTGCATCCCTTGAAGTTAATGGAAATCTTGCCGGCGGTGATAGATTACGACTAGCTGGCTGAAAGTGCTAAAATTTCAATCTATGTACCAAAAGCTAGGTTATGGAGGAGTGGAAAGAGTAGAGACCAAGAACAGAATGGTTTGAAGAAGCAGGGGAAGGGAAGAAGAAGGGCAAGTGAGGAGGGAGGAATTTATAGGGGCGAAAATGGTAAGTGGGAAATTAATGGTAGAGATGTTGGAGTTGAGAGATGCATTGGTCAGCTCATGGAAATCGAGATTGTATAGGATGACGGCTAACGTAGATGGTGATGGAGTTAGTAGAAGGTGCCGATGAGATTCTGATGTTGAACGGAACGAAGAGTTTGCGGGGATTTGGAAAAGTATATACCCTTTCAGAAAGATTATGGACCTCATGTCGCCGGCGTCCGACGGTGGCAGAAACATTCTGAATACAAAATGAATAAAAAACAAAAAGAAGAATTAACGAAGGAAAATCTTGAATTCCTTGGTTCTAAATTGATTATAGAGGGATCCTAATGAGTTAATTAACCTTAGTGTCTCATGTACACACTCAGTTTCTCCCTAAAATGGGGATAACATCCTCCGTCCAACTTATGGATGACGAGCGTCAGATTACGTTTGTGATTTCGTTTATTGTTTCCTTTATGATCTCTTGAGTCCATATGATGTTGCCACATGTGTTATGCCTCATACATGCTTACATTGATTATGCTGGAGGGATATGGCCCATAACACCAGTGAGGCCTATTGATTATATGCTGGGGGGAGATAACCCATAACACTAGCGAGGCCTATTAATTATATGCTGGGGGGAGATAACCCATAACACCATTTGAGCTTGGTGATTATTTATGATAATAACAAGGTCGGAAATCCAAACAAGAGTAAGAATTTGAGAAGTAAATGCGGAAGCAATAACAATAGGGAATTGAACAACTAGAATTAAAGTACAGAAAATAAAGGATATGGGAAAATTCAAGGAAAGAATTCCAAGACCTTCCAAGAATGCAAGTTCTATAGCCTTAACAAGATCCAAGCAACAACGTTTTGATTTATTGACAAAATCAAAAGCCTTTACTTTAAAATAAATCAAAACAATAGATTCGAATCTTGACCGCTTTACGTGTAACTTGAGACAACAATTAATAACTCGTATTAATCGTCTTCTAAGAATACCACAAAGTAATCAATGATATCACAATAAAAAAGTTATCTTACTACCTTGAACTATGAATTAGTAAAGGTTGAAAGATAAATCTTAAAGCATAAGTAACAAAGGTTCAAAAGAACACTCAAAGTATAATATTCTTAATCAATAATGAAGTCCTCAATGAATAAAAAGAACTCCTTATTTATAGGAGTAAACGTCCTTAAAATTAGGTAGGGTGGCGGTTAAGGCATAAAAAGTCATTAAAATTAGGTAGGGTGGTTTCTAAGGAATAAGAAAAGTCATTAAAATTAGGTAGGGTGGGCGGCCAAATCCCTTTGGGGCAGATTTGGACCTTAAAACTACTAGTTTGGGCCATTGGTTTGGACTCCAATTGGTCTCCTTTACAAACAAACTCTTTTGGACCTCTTTTAAGCTCATTTTGAGCTCTTCTAGGCTCCCTTTTGCTGGATTTCAAGGGCCGAGTTCGGGACCCAATCTTCCTCCTCTTGGACTTCAATTTGGGCCACCAAATAATTGTAAAACCTGTACAATTCATCTCCTTTGGGCTTGAGCTCGTCCTCTATAATTAAAAGCTTCTTTATTTGCCATTGAAGTCCAGCAACCTTAGTCTGCAGCTCTTTAACTTAAGATCTTGTAAATGGCCTTCTTGGAGCTTCCAAAACTCTATCATTGTCCTTGATTCTATCATTCCCCTCTTCTTGAAAAGAATTCGTCCACGAATTCGATCCTACATCAAACAAAGACAAGTCAGCAACATTGAATGTTGCACTTACTTGAAACTCACCAGGAAGGTCCAGCTTGTAAGCATTATCTCCAATCCTTTCAAGGACTTGAAATGGGCCATCTCCTCTAGGATGCAACTTTGACTTCCTTTTGGAAGTAAATCTCTCCTTTCTAAAGTGAACCCAAACTAAATCTCCGGGTTTAAAAACAACTTGTTTTCGATCCTTATTCTTTCTCAAGGAAGTTTGCTCATTTTTCTTTTCAATTGCAAGCCTTGTTTGCTCATGAATTTTTTTATCATCTCAGCCTTTGTCCTACCATAAATATTAGCAATATCATTAGTAGTTAATGCTAATAAATCAAGAGGAGTAAAGGGATTAAAGCCATAAACAACCTTAAAAGGAGACATACATGTAGAATAATGGATTGTTCTATTGTAAGCAAATTCAATCATAGGTAAGTGATCTTCCCAAGAAGTTAATTTACCTTTCAAAACAGCCCTCAACATGTTTCCTAATGTTCTATTAACTACTTTAGTTTGTCCATCAGTTTGTGGGTGACAAGAAGTAAAAAATAATAATTTAGTGCCTAACTTTCTCCAAAATACACGCCAAAAGTGGCTCAAAACTTAGCATCCCTATCACTAACAATAGTTCTAGGTATATCATACAATTTAACAACTTCTTTTACAAAATGATCAGCAACATGTGAAGCATCATTAGTCTTTAAACAAGAAATAAAACGAGCCATTTTGAAGAACCTATCTACCACAACAAATATACTATCCTTACCATACCTTATTCTACGCAAACGTGACACAAAATCCATAGAAATATCAATCCAAGGTGAAGTAGGAACGGGTAATAGCATGTAAAGACCATGTGGAAACACTTTAGATTTAGTTTGTTTATATTCCAAACACCGTGCACACATTCTTTCAACATCTTTTCTCATTCCAGGCTAAAACAAATTTTCAGCAAGTATGCCTAGTGTCTTTGGGACTCCAAAGTGACCCATAAGCCCTCCACAATGTGCTTTTCTTACAAATACTTTATGTAAAGAGCAATTAGGAATACACAACTTATTTTCCTTAAAGAGAAACCCATCTTGGAGATTAAACCTCTCAAAAGGACCCAACTTACAATCTGCAAAAATCTTGCCAAAATCAACATCATTAGCATAAAGTCCCTTGATTTGATCAAAACCCATAAATTTAGAAGTCAGAGTAGAAACTAAGATATACCTTCTTGAAAGTGCATCAACAACAACACTCTCTTTTCCTTGTTTGTAAGAAATTACATAAGAAAATGTTTCAATGAATTCAACCCACTTAGCATGCCTCCTACTAAGCTTACCTCGACTCTTCAAGTATTTCAAGGATTCATGGTCAGTTTTAATGACAAACTCTCTTGGCCACAAGTAATGTTGCCATGTAGCTAAAGCCCTTACCAAAGTATATAGCTCTTTGTCATAAGTGGAATTGTTCAATGTGGCTCAACTCAACTTCTCACTAAAAGTAGGCAATAGATTTATAATCTTGCATCAAAATAACACCTATTCCTTTGCCAGAAGCATCACATTTAATTTCAAAAGATTTAGAAAGTTTAGGCAATTGTAACAATGGAGCAGAACATAACTTTTCTTTCAACAAGTTAAAAGTATCATCTTGTTCTTTTCGCCATGTAAAAATCTTATCCTTTTTAATAACTTCAGTTAAAGGAGAAGCAATGGTGCTAAAGTCTCTCACACACCTCCTATAAAAACTAGCAAGTCCATGAAAACTCCTAACTTCAGTTATACTCTTAGGTTTAGGCCATTCTTTTATTGCTTTGGTTTTCTCTTCATCAACCTCAACTCCTTTAGAACTAACCACAAAACCCAAGAAAATCACACGATCCACACAAAAAGTACACATTTTAAGATTAGCAAATAAAAGTTGCTTTCTAAGAACTTCAAAAACTTATTTTAGGTGTTCTACATGATCTTCTAATGTGTTAAAAAAGATCAAGATATCATCGAAGTACACTAGAACAAATTTTCCATGAAAATCTTTAAAGACATGCTTCATTAATATCATGAAAGTGCTAGGTGCATTAGTCAAGACAAAAGGAATAACTAACCACTCATAAAGTCCGTATTTGGTCTTAAAAGTAGTTTTCCTTTCATTTCCAGGATTCATTCGAATCTGATGGTAACCACTTTTTAGATCAATTTTAGAAAAGATTTTGGATCCATGTAACTGATCCAACATGACATCAAGACGAGGAATAGGATGGTGATACTTTACCATTATCTTGTTGATTGCTTTACAATCCACGCAGATCCTCCATTGTTACATCCTTTTTGGGTACCAATAGGACGGGAACAGAGTAGGGGCTCATGCTCCTTCTCACAAAGCCTTTCTCAAGCAACTTCTCAACTTGCCTTTGAATCTCTTTTGTCTCTTCTGGATTACTCCTATAAGCAGGCCTATTTGGAATTTGTGATCCACGCACAAAATCAATTTGATGCTCAATTCCACACAAAGGTGGCTATCCATTAGGAATATCTTCCGGAAAGTCATCTTCAAAATCTTACAAAAGAGAAGAAATACTACTTGGCAAAGAAGAAGTTAGTAACTCAGAATTAATCAAAGCTTCTTTATAAGTACGTAGTATTATGGGCAACCCCTTTATTCTTGCATTTAAACACTCTTTGGATTTTATATAGAAACTCTCTTTTTCCTTTCCTTAACCTCTTTCCTCTTACCAAGACTTTCTATTTTTTTTATTCAAACCCATTTTTATCTCTTCTCTCAAATTGCTGCCCTCTCTCTCTTTCTCTCGGCCATCTCTCTTTTTTTCTAACTCTTGGCCTCCTTTCTTTTCATTTTCCTCAAGCTCGCTTTTTATCCCTCCCTTGGTTTTTCCATTATTTCCCTTAATCTCTTTTGATCTTCAAACAGTTGAGAAGGAGATAAAGGTGCAAGAGTAAATTGCCTGCCATTTAGCTCAAGAGAATATCTATTCTTCCTTCCATCATGAAAAACATTCTTATCATACTGCCAAGGACGACCCAGTAAGATATGGCAAGCTTGCATAGGGATTATGTAAAAGAATATCATCCTCATATCTACCAATATTGAATGAAATCATACATTATTTGTTTACCGTTAGTTCACCATTATCATTTAACCATTGGAGTCTATAGACAGTGGGGTGTTTCATGCATGTAAGTTCCAGTTTTTCCACAAAGTACGAACTCACCACATTAGCACAACTACCACTATCAATGAGCATAGAACAAGTTTTTCCCTTTATCCCACACCTAGTATGGAATATATTCTCCCTTTATTCTTTACTATTGCTTCCCAAATTGATAGTCATAATCCTCCTAACTACCCCAATCATGCCATCATTAGGTAGTTCTATATCATCTTCATCACTCACATCTCCCTCACTTTTTTCACTGTCATATCCTCCATCTTCTCTAAGAATGATGTTTCTTCTACTTAGACATTCATGCATCATATGTCCCCCTCCGTTATATTTATGACATTGAATAGAACTAGAAGGTGTAAAAGGTTTAGGGTTAAAGGTTTTACCTCCCTCTTTGTTCTCAAATTTACCTTTATCCTTGTATTCTTGAGGTCTAGAACTCTTCATCTCTTGATTCGGCCATGGCTTCTTGGAGATGGTGTTTGACCGACCTTTCCACGAGCTAGTTTGCTTTTTTTAATTTTGCTTTTCTACCTTTACAGACAAATCAACTAACTCATCTATTGTTACATATTGTTGTAATTCTACTACATAAACTATTTCCTTATTTAAACCATTTAAAAAAGCCTAGCCATTGTAGTCTCTTCTTCCTCCATACAATTAGCTTGCATTATAGCCATATCCATAGCCTTAAAGTACTCATCCACAGACATGGACCCTTGCTTCAGTGTTTGAAGACGTTGTTGTAGCTCCCTTTGAAAGTGTGATGGTACGAATCTCTTCCTCATCACCCTCTTCATCTCAGCCCAAGTAGCAATTGGTGCTTGTCCTTCTTCCAATATGTCCCTAGTAAGCTTTTTCCACCAAATAGCAGCATAGTCAGAAGACTCAACAACAGCAAGTTTAACCTTCTTACCCTCAGAGTAGTTGTGACAGTCAAAGATGGCTTCAACCTTTCTCTCCCAATCAAGGTACATGTCTGGATCCCTTGTTCCCTTGAAAGATGGCATCTTCATCTTTATACTACTTATATTATCATCTTCTACTCTACCTTTTTGTCCCCTTCTATCTCTTCCCACCCTATCAAAATCAATATCATTAAAATCATCTATAGGGTTTTCTTGATTTACAATGGGAGCAAGAGGTACATTTCTCCTAGCTTGGGGCCTAACATTATTTTCCCATATAAGTTCTGCTATTGTATCATTTTGCCCAGCAATGGTGTCCCTCATCTCTTGGAGTTGAAAATTCCACCTTTCGAATTGTTGATGTATAGCTTGCAAGGTAAAATCATTTCTTGCTTTGATTTCGGCTTCTTGAAGAACCCTTCATTCATCATCACTACATGTACGTGACATTTTAAATAATTAAACTGTATCAAACAAATTGACTTTTCTCTCAATTGTTCTCACACACACTTTGCCTTTTTTCCTCTCGAAATAACCTTTGAACAAAATACTTTATAGATTAATAGTTAAACCCAACTCGTATAAAGTTCTTAGTAGTAAAATATAGATTTTTGGGGAACAAATGAAAGAAGAACCAAATCCTAGAACTATTAGGCTCGATTGAAACAAGACACGAACCAAAAAGGAAATGATTATATATTTAGATTAGAAAGAGTATGAAAAATTAATTTTTTTTCTTATCTTTGAAATGTCTTCTTGTTTCCTTCGATAGTTTTTGGAAACAAATTAGATACAAAAGAAAGTTCCCGGAGAGCAATCAATTCCTTTTTTTTAAAACTGTTTTTTTTTTGCTTTTTTTTTTTTAACTCATTTCTTTTGCTCTTAGTATTCAACAAATCCCTAAAATTATCAAGAACGAAATCTTGATAGAACCGCTCTAATACCACTTGATAACAACAAGGTCGGGAATCTAAACTAGAGTAAGTATTTGAGAAGTCAATACGGAAGCAATAACAATAAGGAATTTAACAACTAGAATTAAAGTGCAGAAAATAAAGGACCTGGAAAAATTGAAGGAGAGAATTCCAAGACCTTCCAAGAACGCAAGTTCTATAGCTTTGACAAGATCCAAGCAACAACATTTTGATTTATTGATGAAATCAAACGCCTTTACTTAAAAACAAATCAAAATAATAGATTCGAATCTAGACTGCTTTACGAGTAACGTGAGATAATAATTAATAACTCATATTAATCGCCTTCTAAGAATACCACAAAGTAATCAATGATATCACAATAACGAAGTTATCTATCTACCTTGAACTATGAACTAGTAAAGGTTAAAAGATAAATCTCAAAGCATAAGTAACAAAGGTTCAAAAAAACTCTCAAAGTATAATATTCTTAATAAATAATGAAGACCTCAATGAATGAGAAGAACTCCTTATTTATAGGAATAAAAGTCCTTAAAATTAGGTAGGGTGGCTTCTAAGGTATAAAAAGTCATTAAAATTAGGTAGGGTGGTTGCTAAGGAATAAGAAAAGTCATTAAAATTAGGTAGGGTGGGCGGCCAAATCTCATTGGGGAAGATTTGGACATTAAAACTAATAGTTTGGGCCATTGGTTTGGACTCTAATTGGGCTCCTTTTCAAACACCCCCTTTTGGACCTCTTTTAAGCTCATTTTGAGCTCTTCTGGGTACCCTTTTGCTGGATTTCAAGGGCCGAGTTCGGGACCCAATCTTCCTCCTCTTGGACTTGAATTTGGGCCACTAAATAATTATAAAACTTGTACAATTCATCTCCTTTGGGATTGAGCTCTTCCTCTACAATTAAAAGCTTCTTTATTTGCCATTGAAGCCAAGCAACCTTAGTCTGCAACTCTTAACTTGAGATATTGTAAATGGCCTTATTGGAGCTTCCAAAACTCTATCCTTGTCCTTGGTGCTATCAATTTATTTACCTGCTGGGTGGATATAGCCCATAACACCATTCAGACATATTATATACGCGTATATAGCTACAGTTGGCATTGCATGACTATACACGAGGCTAGTTCAGTTTTACAGTTACCTGATTAGGGGGATATAGCCCATAACACCGGACATGTACCAGTTCAGATAGTTGTTCAGCTTCAGCACAGTTTCAGCTTAAACTTCAGTTATGTTCCAGATCAGTTGCTAGTTTAGACTGTTGTTTAACTTTCAGCTTATCTTCAGATTTCCATCTTATAGTCATACTTTAGTATGATTTACATATGCTTTCCACCCTACACACTTTGTACATATCGTACTCATGTCCCTTTCGGAGCGCTGTATTTCATGTCGCGCAGGTATAGATAGATCAGCGTTTGAGCCACATTAGTAGGCCATCCACCAATTGTTGGAGTCACTCCGCTTACTCCCGGAGTTACTTATCTTTTGGTATGTGTACAGTCAGTTAGTATGGGTATGACGAGGCCTGTTATGTCCAATACTTTTTCAGTTCAGCACTCCTAGAGTTCTGTAGATATGCATCTGTGCAGTTAGTATGTTTTTATATGTCAGCTTGTGTTAACCTTGTCAGCTTTTCAGATTGTAAAGTTCTTATCAGCTATGCTTCTTCTTGTTCAATTTATCCGTTTAATTTATGATTAGTAGATTATCAGCAAGTTTAGTGATGATCGGCACTTAGTGTCGGTTATCTGTCACGGCCCTAGGTTGGGTTGTGACATATTCGTTCAGGCATTTACTCATGGACTCAACCCTCGAAGTTCAGTTGTATCTCAACAAATGAAGCAAAACATGGTAGAGTACCAAGCAGTTACCTGGGCCGATGTCCACAACAGGTACCAGTCAAAGATCAGAGTCGAGGACGACCAACTAGGGGATCCCTCGGGGTCGGTTTATCCCAATAGAGCAAATGAAAAGTCTAAAATAATAGTAGATCAGGAGTCGAGGCCCACCCCGAGATAGATACCAGCCATATAACTTAGATAGAAGGGGAAACAGACCCAATCGCTTTCAACTAGGAACGATAGAAAGAGTGACTAGGTTCGAAGCAACCGAGGTTTGGTTTGTAGAAACGGTTTCGACAGACCCCTCGGAGTCGGAGACGATACAAGGCTATCAGAATATATCTTCAAAGTGGATGCAACGAGTATAGTATCAACCATTTCTTGCATCAAGGAGACCAAGTGGCCGAGGCCACTCCAATCCGATCCGACACAAAGGGATCATAATTTGCTATGCAAATATCACGGTACCCACGTGCATAAAATCGAGAATTATCGACAGTTAAGGGAAGAAGTGGCTCGTTTATTCAACAATGTGCATCTTTGGGAATTCCTAAGTGAGCGGGCCAAAAACCATTTCAAAAACAGGGACACCACCAAACAAATCGAGCAGGAAGAACTTCAACATGTGATTAACATGATTATCAGAGGAGTAGATGTTCTACAAGGGCTAATGATAAAATGCACCAAAGTTTCTATCATAAGAGAAAAACGAACTCGAGACTATGTGCTGGAGAGATCCATATCGTTCAGTGAAGAGGACGTTGAGGGAGTCATTCAACCCCATAACGATGCACTGGTAATATCTGTACTCATTAACAAATCCCGAGTTAAGCGTGTGTTAATTGATCCAGGTAGCTCGGCCAACATCATTAAATGGAGAGTCGTGGAGAAACTGGGGCTGTTGGATCATATCGTACCAGCAGTTCGAGTATTGAACGTGTTCAATATGGCATGGGAGACAAAGAAGGGTGAAATCACCCTACCAGTCAACACAGCTGGAACTACTCAGCAAACAATGTTCTATGTGATCGAGGGGGATATGAGGTACAACGCCTTATTTGGGAGACTGTGGGTTCATATCATGAGGGAGGTACCATCAACGTTGCACCAAGCATTGAAATTTCTAACTCCGAATGGGATCAAAACGGTATAGGGGAATAGCCGGCGGAAAAGGAGATATTCGCTGTCGAAGAGGTGACCCCAGTACCCGCGGTCACGACATAAAAAAATGGGGGACTGGTCGAAGAGAAAGGCACCAAATAGAAATCGCAGGTCTCGGACTCGACCGAGCCAGGAAAACGGGAGAACGTCTCATCTATGAAGAAGATGATTTTGGGGTCCCGAGATCTTTTGTTTCACCCGATGATGCTGATTCCACCAAGTGAACGATCGAGGAACTGGAACAAATCATATTTTTCGAGCACCTACCGGTAGAAGGTATACCTGGGCACGGGGCTAAATCCCATGATCAAGAAAAAACTCATTGATTTCCTTATAGCTAATGCCGATTGTTTTGCCTGGTCCCACTAAGATATGACAGGAATCCCACCAGAGATAACAACTCACAAATTGAGCTTGGATCCAAAATTCCACTCGGTCAAATAGAAGAGGAGGCCACAGTTCGAAATCAAACACGTATTTATCAAAGGCGAGGTATCTAAACTCTTAAAAATAGGTTCCATTCGGGAGGTCAAATACCCGGATTGGCTAGCTAACGTAGTCACCGTACCTAAAAAAGGAAACAAGCTTAGAATGCGTGTAGATTATAAGGACTTAAATAAGGCATGACCTAAGTACTCGTTTCCTTTGCCTAACATCGACCGAATAATCGATGCGACGGTTGGGCACGAGATAACTGAGCTTTCTCGACGCCTATTTCGGGTATAACCAAATATGGATGGAACCGAGCGACCAAGAGAAAGCGTCTTTCGTAACTAAGTTCGGCATTTATTGTTATAATATGATGTTGTTTGGGTTAAAAAAATGTTGGTGCCACATATTAACCCTTAGTTAATCTAATATTTGAGGAACAAATAGGAAACCTTTGACATACTAAGAGAATACAATATGAAGCTGAACCCAGATAAGTGTGCCTTCGCAGTTCGCTCCGGAGACTTTCTCGGTTTTATGGTATCTAACAGGGGAATAGAGATCAACCCAGATAAAATAAAGGCCATAGAAGATATCACTGTGGTTGACAATGTCAAGGCAGTGCAGAGGCTAACCGGGCGGATAGCCGCACTGGGTTGATTTATTTCTAGGTCATCGGACAAAAGCCACCAATTTTTCTCTTTACTAAAGAAAAAGAGCAACTTCTCATGGACCCCGGAGTGCCAAAAGGCTTTGGAAGAGCTCAAACAATACTTATCGAGCTCTCATTTGCTGCACACCCCAAAAGCGAATGAGCAGTTGTACCTTTACTTGGCAGTATATGAGGTCGCGGTAAGTGGTGTCCTGGTTCGGGAAGAAGAAGGCACGCAGTTTCCTATCTATTATGTTAGTAGAACCCTAGATGATGCCGAAACAAGGTATCCACACCTAGAAAAGTTAGCGCTTGCCTTACTAAGCGTATCTAGGAAACTAAAACCATATTTTCAATGTCACCCTATATGTGTCGTGACCTCGCACCTGCTAAGAAATGTTATGCATAAACCCGTGCTCTTAGGCCGGCTAGCAAAATGGTCTGTAGAGATTAGCGGGTATGATATTGAATATAAGCCCCGAACTGCTATAAAGTCTCAAATATTGGCAGACTTCGTGGCTAATTTCACACCGTCTTTGATCCTTGAGGTCGACAAAGAATTATTACTCGCTTCGGGGACTAGCTCGAGGGTCTGGACCCTATTCACGCACAGTGCCTCTAACAGGAAAGGGTCCGGGTTGGGAATCATACTAAAACCACCCACGGGTAATATAATAAGGCAATCTATTAGAACTATGAAATTGACTAACAATGAAGCCGAATATGAGGCTATGATTGTAGGTCTATAACTGGCTAACTCCTGGGGGTTGAGGCGATCAAAGCCAAGTGCGATTCCCTTCTCGTTGTTAACCAAGTTAACGGAATGTTTGAAGTCAAAGAAGATCGGATGCGGAGATACTTGGATAAATTACAAGCGGTGTTACATTGGTTCAAGGAATGGACATTACAACATGTGTCCCGAGATCAGAATAGCGAGGCCGATGCATTGGCTAATCTAGGATCGTCAGTCGACTCCGATGAATTCAATTCCGGAACGGTGATGCATTTGATGAGCTTGGTGATATATGGAGGTCATACCGAGGTAAACTCAACAAGTTTGAATTGGGATTGGAGAAACAAATACGTAGACTACCTTTAGAAGGGGTAACTACCATCGGATCCTAAAGAATCAAGGGCCCTTTGAACTAAAGCTGCCAGGTTCAGCTTAGTTGAAGGCCAACTATACCGAAGGTCATTTTTCGGGCCATTGGCAAGATTCTTGGGGCCCGGGGAAATTGATTATGTGATGGGGGAAGTCTATGAGGGTACTTGCGGAAACCATTCAGGAGCAGAATCGTTGGTTCGGAAATTGATCAGGGCCGGATATTTCTGTAATGAAATAGAAAAGGATGCGAAGGACTTTGTTAAAAAATGCAATGAATGCCAAAGGCATGCCCCGATGATCTACCAACTAGGGAAGCTGCTTTACCCGATCCTTTCCCCTTAGCCGTTCATGAAGTGGGGAATGGACATCATAGGTCCTTTACCACGGGCACTCGGTAAGGCTTAGTACATCTTTCTTATGACCGATTACTTCTCCAAGTGGGTTGAAGCACATGTGTTCGAGAAAGTCAGAGAAAAGGAGGTCATCGACATCATCTGGGATCATATAATATGCCAGTTCAGGATACCGATCGAGATCACATGTTACAACGGGATATAATTCATCGGCAGCAAGGTCAATAAGTTCTTTGAAGATCACAAAATCAAAAATATTTTATTGACCCCTTATTACCCAAGTGAGAACGGTCAAGTGGAGTCAACAAACAAAGCTATATTGCAGAACCTGAAGAAACGATTGACCGACTCAAAACAGAAGTGGAAAGAAATTCTGCCCGAGGTCCTATGGGCATTTCGAACAACTTCGAGGTCGAGTATCGGTGAAACACCGTTCTCTCTAGTCGACGGTGCAAAGGCTTTGATTCTGGTAGAGGTGGGAGAATCGAGCTTAAGTTTCTGATATACTACGGAGACATCGAACGATGAGGCCATGGCCACAAGTCTAAATTTAGCAGACAAAAGGCAAGAAGCTGTCCTAGTCCGATTAGCAGCTCAAAAGCAGCAAATTGGAAGATACTACAACCGAAGGGCAAACCTTCAACACTTCCAAGTCGGGGACTTGGTATTGAGGAAAGTCACACTGTATACCAAGAACCCGAATGACATAAAACTAGGCCCAAACTCGGAGAGACCGTACAGAGTCACCGATATAACCGGGAAAGGCTCGTACCAGCTTGAGTCCGAAAATGGCGTACAATTTCCAAACAACTGGAATATGGCACACTTAAAGCGGTCCTGCCACTAAGGTATGAATACATAAATTTCTTTAAGGTTTATTATGCTTTAAACAAACCCATACAGGTACTCAATCGACGTCAAGTACAAGGATTAGGTCTGAAAGCATGTGTTGCACTCTATTTTCCTTCGATCGATTTCTTTTCCGAAGTGGGTTTTACGGTGAGGTTTTTAACGAGGCAACAATAAGCGTGCTACTCTAATTTTGAAGAACGGTCTAAGACCGGGGAATATGGATTGCCAGTATCAGATCAATAGTACTCGAGCTCTCAATATTCAGCCTTATGTACTAGGGTACTATCACACCCTAAGTCAAGAACCGAAGATTTAAGCTCGAAAATTTAGAAGGCAATTTTATTCGATATCGAATCCAAGGCTTAAATAATAAGATTTATTGTAAAAACAAACTATGCCCACATAGGTCGTTCTCGCCATGGCGGATAGCTTCTGTATCTTCGATTACTTACACTACATTTAAAGTAATAAAATGAGAAATTCGCCTTCTATGTTTCATCGATCGGCGTTTGCATGAGAAATGTTATCGTTACGTCACTTAGAATGAAGTGCTGGGTTCAAAACCCCGAAGGCAGTAAAAGTCCATGGGCCATGCCCAACCACCTAAAGATCCTTAAGCCTACGGGTCACCGAGGGCACCGAGCCTACGAGGCAGGGCCTAAATACGAAAGGTCATGACCAACTTAAAATACGAAGCCATTGGCGTTTCGTTAACGATATATAAGCGACTCGGAGACGTCTGAGTTCGTACACATAAAAAGTAAGGTCTTTACACATTTTAAATCCACAAGAGATTATGTTCGATCTGGTCAAAGTCAATCGGTCTTGAATTACGTTCATGAAAAGAGCCACCTTCGGCAAAAATTAGTTGTGTCCAGATTAATCATTCGAATATTTTAATAAAGACTTCGTTTTCTTTTATATCGGATCCTCCGAAGTCAAAGCAAGTTGGAGTTGTTACTTGACCTAGGCTTTATCCAAGCTTTTGAGGTTGAAACAATTTAAGCAAATTTTATGCTAAGGCATCGATGCTGTATTAAATCTGAGACACAGGTTACATATCCTAAGTCCTAAACGTAAGCAAATGCAGAAAAATTAAAGGACACAAAATATAGCCAAAGGGTAATTTTATATATATGTATTCACCAAAAGGTATTTACCAAGGCACGAGGAAACGACCTAAAAGCACAAATGTATGAATACAAAAAACAAAAAAAAAGGGCAAAAATATGCTAAGGCATCTCGTGCCTAGTCTTCCTCAGAGCCCGACTTACTATCCGAACCCTCGGGCTGGTACTTTGCCTTAGCCTCGGCTTCGAGCCTCTTGGTCTCCTAAATTTCGGCCTCTAAGTCAACTCCTCGGGCTTGGACCTCCTCGAGAGTCTCTCTTCGAGATAGCCATTTCACGTACTTGGCCTTCTTTATAATACGGGCTTCGGCTACCTCTACATTATTCTTGTATTGGGCCAGCATGTCCTGGGCTTCCAAGGCCTCGTTCGAAGCCATCTCCAATCTGGATTTCAGCGCCGCGTACTCTTGGCCGAGAGCGTCACGTTCTGCAACAACCTGAGGCAAGCTGTGTACGGAGTTTCTCATTCAGCTGAGACTATTTGTCCACCTTCTCTCTCATCACTCGAAGCTGCACTTTGGTCGATGCCAGGTCCTCTTTAATGGAATCCCTCTCCAATTCTAGAAGGTCTATTTTACCCCCAGCTCGTTAGCTGAAGCATTGACCTCGTCCATCTCGGACCTAAGCTGGTCGATCAGGGTTATTTTCTCCTGGACCTGCGAGGTTGCGGCGTTAGCATTTGCATTTAAACTCTCGTTATCGATCTCGAGCACTTTTACCTTTTTAACAAGAAGGGTGTGGTCCTGTTTCGCTTTCAAAGCCTCTTTTTGGGCTTGGAGGGCAGGGCGGTCGACCATGTCCCTGAGGACTTCATCCTTCTGCTCAAAGAAAGCTTTATACATATCTTTTTGCCGGACCTGCTCCTTCATCTCGAATTCGAGGTGGCTCACCTCCATCCTGGACAGGTGAAAGCTTTCATGGTGAAGCACCGAGGCCCGAGACATAAAGAAAGAGAAATCATTAAAATGCCGTTAAGGCAAAGAGATCTCTTTAAGATATGAAGAGAGTAATGTATACCCTATTCAGTGCCTGCTGAGCCTCGTTGAAGAGACTTGGCTCGTCTACCTCATTCATCTTCACTTGGTCCTCTTCGATTACTAAGGAACAAAGATAGATGGCCACTCCAACTGGACCGGATAGCATGCTAGTATTCGCTGGTACTATGAACATGACCGTCTTCTTCCGTTCAGGGTGCACACTTGAGGCAGAAAACTACTTCTCGAGCTTTGGGCTCGAATTCGGCCCACCTGACCCCGATTGCACAACCCTTTTCGGGATCTCCAAGTGGCCAAAGACAGAGTAATCCTACAGCATGCCGTCGTCCACGCCCTCAAAAAATGAGTTAAGGGCCTCGTCCACGGCCTGGGATGCCTCAGTCGATTTTTCTGTGGTGGCCCGAGTTTCTTCTAAAGTGGCCTCCATATGAGGCGGTGACTCCGGAATGTAGATAACATTGGCATTTTCCGAGGCGGTCCCCTTCGGAACCAGAGGGGCTGCTTGCAAAGCGGTAACCACTTGTTCTTATGCAAGCCCTCGAGCCGAGGAAGACTCAGCCTTTTGAGATCCCCCCCTCCGAGGCCACCAACTCCAGGTCGGCATCGATCGTCATATGAGTGATGAACTCATCGTCATCCTCGGGAAAGTCCTTGAGCCGATGAAGAGCCTCGGGATTCGGAACCCGGGAACCCAATGCCCTTTTGGTTCTCTTTCTGACCATGAGCACGATCCTTTTCTTTCTCTTAGCCTCGGCATGAGTGTCCGAGGAGTCAGGAGACCTTTTCTTCTTCTTCTTCTTCTTCTTCATTTTCTCCTCCTTCTTGGCAGCAGCTTCGGCAGTAGGCTGTAGTAAAATGGAGGGCTTTATAGACGGGGTCGAGGCCACGACCTTTGTGATTTCCCAAAGTTTAGTGGTCTCAGGCAAACTTATGGAAGGAAAAGACTTGGTCATAATAATGACACAATAAGAAATGGCCAAAGAAAAGAAAATTTTTCAAAAAACAAAAGGGGAGGGGACTCACCATGAGAACGAGCCTCCCACTTGCCTCTGCAAAGCTTGCGCCACTCACGCTTGGGATAGGTGAGTTGTTTGCATATGCCCTTGCCCCACACCCTAAAATAAGGGACTGCATTGGGGACTCGAGCGACAACTGCATATCAAATGAAACAAATAATGAGAAAGAAGAGTAGATTCAAAAAAGTACTTAGACAACTTAAGAGGAAGTAAAACTTACGTTTTGATTTCCAGTTCTCGGGGAATGGAAAGAACTTGAAAGGAATAAGGTCCTCTATTTTTATCCGAACAAACCTTCCCTGCCAGCCTCGGTCCTTGTCCTCGTCTATGCAGGAGAAGGGAATTTTCTTTGCCTATCGAACGAGCTTGATTAACCCCCCTTAGAAGATCCGGGGGATGTAGACTCAGAGCATGTGGTCAATTGTGAACCGAGGCTCCTCCGAGTTGTTGGCAAAGTGACAGAGAAGGGTCACGATCCTCCAAAAAGACGGATGAATATGCCCGAGGCAGATTTCGTACCTCTTACAAAATTCGAGGATCACTGTATCCACCGGACCGAACGTGAAAGGATACGTGTAAACTCATAAATATCCTTCCACATGTGTCGTGATGTCCTCGTCAGTATTGGGAATGACTATGTCTTTGCCTTCCCATTTTTGCAGTCCTCTGGGACTACTTGGAGCGTCTCTTCAGTGATGGAGCAAACGTACCTCCATGCCTCCTCACCTTGGTCTCCTTGTGCGGAGGCTTTTTTGACCTTAAAGTCGTTATCTATGGAGCAGCCTCCGGGGATGAAATCTGTAAGGGGAGGTCCCAGAGCTACCACCAGAAGTGCTGCCTCGGTGCCTGTAGTCGGGGAAGAAGTCGAAGGTGCAGTATTTTGGGGTACCAGTTTCGAAATCTTAACCATCTCAATCTGGAAATATGAAGGTTTGGTATGAAGGTTTAAAGATTTGGTATGAAGGTTTGAAGATAAGATATGAAGGTATGAATGTGTGAAGAACAGATTATGAAGATTTGAAGGATTGATGAACAGATGAAAAATTTGAGGGTAACTCAGGAATATTCGAAATCAGAAAGAAATAAAAAAGAAAAAAAGGAAACCGGAGCTTTTATAGGGAAGGAATAATGAATGCATGACGTTTCACATTCAGTAACTGCCGAGGATGATCAACCGGTGGTTGACGTGTGTCCAAAATCAGAGCGACATGACTGATGGGAGGTTCGGCTCGTCAAGTTGATTATGGTGTACGAATGAAGGAACCAAGGGTCAATTAGTCACTTCTCATCGTTCCTATAAATCTACTCTCTGAGAAATGAGGGGATTATCTGTGTACGGGTAAAATCGAGGATAAAGTTATCCCTGATTTTCCGATGAAGAAGCGAGGAACAACGTGATTCGACGCTGGCTCGGGTAAGGCCGAGGGTGCCCGATTAGAGCCCGGGGGTGGATGAATAATACGTCGGGAATCGAGCATGGCCAAACACATGAAGAATCAAGCTCGAGCGAAACGAAGAATCGGGGTTAAAGGGAAGACAGTTAAAAAGGACAAACAAGGAGGCAAAATATTTGCCACCAGCCGAATATTACAGCATGAATCATGCCCGATATTAACGGTTGATCGTGTTTTCTTGGGAAAAAAAGGAATGAAAGGATTTTTACCTTATTTAGACTTGTATTAGAGCTAAAACTCCTCTACTATATAAAGAGGAAAACCTTTTCATTTTTTGGGTCACTGTTGGCACGCATATCAGAGCAATAAAGTTTACTTTTGTCTTTTACCAATTGTTCAAGTGTTCTTCAAGCTGTTCAACCATTCAGTTACCACTGAGCTCCATTCTAAGGGCTCGATTGGAACCGGTCTTTAGCATTCAAATCCAACGGGAGGCTTAATTACTTCGTCACATTTGGTTTGATCGTTTTGTTTTTCTTTAATTCAATTACTTGTTGTTCTTTGACCATTCATATTAAATTAAATCATGTATCATTTAAACCACGTATAAATTTAATTGTTACTTATTTTAAGGGTAAACAATAATCAAATATGCATTTTTAATGTTTATCACTTTACTTTCTAATTTTGCATTTTAATTAGTTTCATTTTTGAGAAAGTTGAATATCAAAACAAACTATTTAATATTTTATAACATTAGAATGACAGCAGAACTTTTGAGTTCGTATGTTGTTAGCTTAAAAGAAAACAAATGAAACCATGGCACATAGATCAATTGGATAGAATTGCATAGCTAATTAAAATTTTATCTAACACAAAATTTTCTTTACCTGCACAACTTCTAAACTTTATATCTCGCTACTCTCATACTGTGCACTCAATCCTTCCTCAGATATATCTGAATGTGAGTGAGATGTTTCAGACGCACTCTTGAAAAACTCGTAATTTTACATTTTACCAGCAAATGATGACTGGCAATTTCAATCTTTTATCAAGTGTACTATATATTCAAACAATGGAGTAGAGCTTATACTCTACAAAAGAACCTGCTATAAATAATTATATTGATATAAATAAAGTAAAGGAGGATGGAGAAGTGATTGATTCTTTGTTTGTACTTATAGCATGGTGGTCAGGTTGCATCATTTGGGATACGTATAAATTTTACATGGAGAATGGGAAATGAACCATCCATTTATTTAAAATTAAAAATAAAGTTATTTAAGAGCTTTTATTAAAATATAATGTGGAAGAAACTTTTCAATATGAAATGGACAACATGAGTGGGATGAAATAGTGGTGTTCAAAATCGAACCGAAATCGAAAACCGAAGCTTAATGGCTTATTGGTATCGGGTTAACGGTTTAACGGACGGGGAACAGATTGAAATTTTTTTATTAACGGCTTATCGGTTTGGGGGCGGATTATTCAATTTTCTTAACAGATAATCCGTTAACCCGTTAAGAATATATATATATATATATATATATATATAAAATTTAGCAGATGCAGAAAGAAGGGGTGAAACTAGATACTTTTCTTCTTAACAACATGCTCAACTTGTATGGTCGTCTTGGTCAGTTTTCAAAAATGGAAAAAATCTTAACTATCATCGAAGTTGGACCTTATGTAGCCGATATCAGCACCTATAATATCCTAATCAATGCATGTGGATGAACATGATTTATCGAAAAAATGGAAGAGATTTTCCAATCACTTCCTGGTAAGAACTTGAAGCCAAATATGGTTACTTGGACTTCCAGATTTGGAGCATACTCTAAAAAGAAACAGTACCAAATATGCTTAGAAATATTGAGGAAATGATCGATAAAGGTTGCTATCCAGATGGTGGAACAACAAAAGTGCTCCTTTCTTCTTGTTCGAGTGAAGATCAGATTGACCAATCTGTAATTAGATCAATGCACAAGAATGTAAAGACGGTACAGTTGGTTTGAAATGGCTCATTTAATTTCAAGCAATATGTACTCCCTAACACTGTATCGAAGTATGTTAAGTTTCAATCAACTGAAACTAAACCGATAACCGCCCGATAATAGCTAAACCGATACCAATCCGCCCGATATCTTATCGGGTGACTAACGAATTAATACATTGAAAAATCGATAACCGATCGATAAATCAAACTGTTAAGAGTAAATAACCATCTGATCCGCCCGTTAAGCATCCCTATAATGAAACAGACAACATGACGGGGTGCAATAATTTAGATTAGAAATAGAAACATAAGGGAAAAAGTGATTTTAGAATTTAGTGCTGCATTAAAGAGTAGAAATGAATGGAAGCTGCAGAAGCTTAGGGACATTATTAATATGAACTTATTTATTGTAAGTGTATTTACACTTTGTATATTTCTAAATAATGAGTGGTTAATATATTTAAAAGGATATAAACGTCCATCATATATTTTAGAGATATTTTTGTCTTTCAACTTTAGACTTAGGACTTTCTCACTTTTAGTATAATACTAGTTGTGGACACGCGCATTGCGCTGACACCTCATATTAATGAGTACAGAATTTATAAATTACAAAAATATTATTTAGACATATATTTGCGCTATGAAATAAAAATTATTAAACTAAAGAAATAAACTCTGCCTCACTAAAGTTTTTATCAGATATATGGGTTATGTATTTTGTGTAGAAGCTCGAACAGAGCAGCACGATGCGTATGTTGACTTGTATCTACATTGCTCACAGTATTTTCGCCCTTTCATGACCTTCACTTCTTTGTAGTGTAGAAAGAAAGCTTGAATCGCAAGGCGTGGAGATCGAGCATTAGGGATATAGGTTAGAAGGTAGATAAATTTTTTATACTTCATTTCGGGTGTGAGGATAGACTAATAAGGTTTGTCTTAAATTGCTAGTTGTTAATGTTGTGTTCACAGTATTCTTCCGTTTTTCTTTACTGGTTATTGTTATTGCGTTTCAACTATTCTTATAATGCTGTTATTATTTCTATGATTTCTGTTGATAACACTCATATATTGTCATTTTCGTCTTTTTTGTTTTTTTAGCCGAGGGTCCATCAGAAACAGTTTCTCTATTCTATCAGGGTAGGGGTAAGGTCTGCATATACATTTACACATTACTCTCCCCAGATCCCTTACTTGCGGGATTTTACTGGGTTGTTGTTGTTGTTGAGTCGCAATAAAATAAGACAGTGTGGGATACAGTGCTTTTTGTAATTTCATCGTCATTATGATTGATTTTTATTTTTCCATTCACGAGGGGTAAAACGTTAGTGCTTAAGGATTCCATTACTGGTACAAAAGTCTCTTGACTACTGGAAAAGAAAAACAAAAGAGGCACTATTTCATAGAAATAAATAACAAGTAGAGAGTATTTCTTAATCAAGATTTTTTTATCTTGATGGAAGCATGTAGAATCCTATTTTCCCCTTAAATTCTCTTTAAGTTGGCTACAAAAGATCCATCTTTCTTGCGATAGAAATTGAAGTACCGAAATTGCCAATCTTACATGAAACTAAACTGTAGAGAAATAACATGTATATACACCTACCTAAGTAAAAAGAAATGCAAGAAATATCAGTACTTTCTTCACATAAAGTAGAAATAATCGACTAAAAGTACAGTACAATTTTAGACTACTCTTTCTGCATTTAATTAGAAATTGTAATATCATGTATATCTTTCATTGTTAAATTGCTCTTAAATGCTTACTTGATGTCGTTATTATATGCTCTATCATTTATGGTCAAACATGCTTTTATATGCCTTAATTGATGTTGTTATCTCTCTTATTGTCATGTGCCTTTTTAATTGTTGAGTTATTCTCATTTAAAGTTATTATTCCATGGTGTATCTTCGTGTTGAATTATTCCCATGCATTTAGACGTAGTTGCTATTTCATGTTGGGATTTTAAGCTTGTGTAGCTTAAAGAAGGTGAATGAGAAATGGAGGGAAAATGAAATATTTGAGTTTCCCTTGGGAAAAGGGACATTGTCCCATATCGGAGAAAGAAAAGGCTTTTGATGGGTATATATATAATTGCTCTTCTTCTAGCACTTAAAGAGTTAAGAAAAAGGCAAGCTTCGCGCCATCGTCGTCGTCGCTCGCTCGGGCTTCGGCTTCGGCTTCGGATTTGGTCCAACATCGATTGGTTGATTAATCTTTTTGGACAAAATTCCTTTCAATTAATTAATTAATTAATTAAATAATTAACGAAAAATTCAATCCGAAATAACCCATGACCCGCGACCCGGTTCGATCAGGCCCGTTTTCTTTTCCGAATTATTTTAAATATATTTTTTTCGCAATATTTCAAACACCCCTTTTCCAACAGCCATGGCTGTTTCTGAAAGGTTGCAAACCTTTTCAGAAACAATGCCAGCAACTCTATAAATAGAGTTTGAATCCTAGAATCTTTCCTTACGAAATTTTCTGAGCTGCTGCTGCTTCTTCTTCTTCTGCACAATATTTTTCAGTGTGTTTTACGACCATTGAGTGATTCGCAGTTCATTAGAGTTTTTGGTACCAATACACTGGTGAGTTAAATCGTTCTATCCTGGGAGGATATATTCCAGCACCTCGGGTACTTGAGGGGAATAATTTCCTTAAGGACACACTGTGTATTCAGTGGGCTCGATTTATTCCTATACTATTTTTTGTTTTCCAGAATCTATTTCGTTAAACAAGTATTACTAACTTTCTGTTTTATTTTTCCAGAAAGTTTAATTGTTTATTACAGCAATACAGAATAATAACATTTCATACTATCTTTTTCGTTATTAAGCTTATGTTTTATAATTGAATTGGAAGTTGTCTTTTCGTGGGAACACCTTCATTTTGAGCTATTGAAGTTAAAGTTATGAAAATTATTATCACGTTGAGGTAGAAGTTGTTGCTTATTGAGATATATTTCTTTGTTGAGTAATTCTCATTCATTTTGTTATTATTGAGGTTCTGATACACATCGTGGTTGAGCCGTGGGCTATATGTAATATTAGTATTGTGATTCTCGCAGGTTGTGGCATATGAGCACGTGTGGTGCGAGATGTTATTGTGTTGAAGTGTTGATAGACATGCGGCGTAATAAGGATAGGGGTTGATGTACATGCGGCGACATAAGGGGGCTAAAGCGCGCGTAGCTATTCGGTGAAAAATCTTTTCAAAAATATAAATGTAAGACTCACAAAAAAAAAAAAAAATAATCCCTCACAACCGACGGGTCTCCGCTAGCGCCAAACAGATACGACACAATACCGAGCAGGTGGAGATAGTAGTCACACGTCATGATAGTCTTCTTTATCATGCTTGCGTGAAGGATAATAGTACATCCTTGAAGTTGTTGTTCTCATTCCAGCATCCAACACCTCTACGTACTTATCCATCTCTCAATATCAACTTTGATTTTTTACAAACTTTACTTTGAGGGAAAAGAAAGGAAAGGAAAAAAGAATGAAAAAGAAGATGAAAGATCAAACAAAACTAAATCTGCTAAAAAATGTCAGGCTATAAAAATGGAGAGCAAGAGTTGAGGGAAATGGAAAAATCCCTTCTTGCCTTTATATAGTTCTATACTGGTTGGCATTCTTTGGGCTTCCTTTCATGCGTTTATAGTCTTTAGTACATTTAATTTTATTCAATACATGGAGAGGAAGAGGGAAATGAAAATCCCTTCTTGCCTTTATATGATTTTATCCTAGTTAGCATTGTTTGGTTTTCCCTTCCATACGTTCATAGTCTTTACTCTTTATTCTATATTAAATTTTATTGAATACAGCAACTTCTCAAATTTTCAGATTTTTATGAAGAGGTCGGCTAACACAAATTTTATTATTGTTTGAAGGGTATTTTAGTCTCTTAGTGTTATAAGGTTAGTTTGATCTTTTAACTTTTACTTTGGGGCTTCACACTTATAATATATATATATATATATATATATATATATATATGATTATCCGGAAACTCAATGTCCCAAAAAAGTTTTTAAACTTATTTTTGGCTTTGTTATCATAATAGATTACCTACTAGAGCCTACATAAATTGTGTTGGTATGCCCTATTTGCGGATATGAAAAGGAAATTTTATGCCATATATTTCTTTCATGCAGAATTGCATTCTCTTTTTGTGATAAGATCGACATTTTGATTGATTATATTAACATTAACACAAATCACTGGTTCGATGCTTCATTAAATTGCAATTACCCTTCAAATATCTACACTTGGAATGCGTTAGTGTCATTTTGCTTGTGGGGCATCTTGATAAATACAAATAACACCCATTATAAGAACAAGAAGGATGAAGTGCCCATAAAATATATTTATTTATATGTGTGCTAAGGAATTTAAACTCCTCACTACAATCAAACTAAGAAGTACGTCACAAAGGATAACACTATAATAGCCCGTTTGGCCAAGCATCACCAAGGCTAAAAGCATTTTTTTTTTGAAAAATAAATACTTTTTTTTCAAAGTTCAAGTGTTTGGTCAATTTTTTAGAAGAGAAAAAAACGCTTTTCAGTTTTGGAGAAGCAAAAAATAATTGCTGCTCAGAAGCACTTTTTAAAAGTTTGGCCAAACATTAATTGCTGTTCAGAAATGCTTTTCAAATTATTTAGCCAAACACAAATAAAAAAAAATATATTTTAAAATAAGCTGATTTTAGAAGATTGGCGAAACAGACTATTAAAATAATATGCTCCACCAAGAGGATAATATAAACTGAACATGGACAGTTCTGTCAAAGATAAACCAGGCGAAGAGGTATAGGTGGGGTTATTAGGAATGCTAGTGAAAATTGGATCACTGGTTATTGTGCAGGCGAAAAGGTTTCAAACTAAGGAAACTAACTATTGGTACTGTTTCAGAGACCCAAATTAATCAATGAATAAAATTTGGCTACTAATATTACTATTGCTATTACTACTGTTACTACTACCGCTACTGTTATTATTACTACTGCTACTATTACTATTGCTGCTGCTACCACTATAAGACAATGATTCACTAAGCCGTAATACTAGTTTATTGGATTACAGGTGGTTGATGCAATTGGGCATGCGGATAATCAGATATAGGTTTATGAAGGGAAATTCGGTCGCAGATCTTTAGGAATAATTTTTATTAAAAGGTTAATATTTTGTTTTGAGGCTTTACACTTTTATATTAGAAAGTACAGATTGAAAATCAGAGTGCAACATCGATCAAAACTCTACCATGTATTTTTCTTTGAACTTCGTTTCCTCAAACTCAAAACCATAGATACATTGACAAGTATATATATATATATATATATATATATATATATATATATATATATATATATAGTTGTTTACCCTAAAAAACGGATAACAATTGGATTTATACGCAATTTTAAGGATACGTGATATAACTTGGCACAAATTAAGAAGACAGATTAATATTAAAATTGACAATAGAAGAATAAATGCAAACCACACGTATCGAATTGCCTCGGCCCTCGAGTTTGACCACCTTCGAACCAAAGATGTTTCAACTGAAGTATGAACAGGGTAATAGAGTAACAAGATAATAAAAATTAGAAAGTGTCAGTATATTGCTTTATGTTGCGTCGATATGATGTGTTTATAAATTATCCGACTCCCTTTATATAGTAGGGGTGTTCTACTTTTGGTACAATTCTATATAAGGTAAAAATGTTATGATTTGCTAATTATTCGGTCCCTCCTTAATACGCACCGAGATTTTCGCCATGATTTACAACCGATCGCAGATACTTCGTCTTTCTGTTATCTAGCTTGGCAAATTTCCCTCGATCTTGCCTGGTCTCGATTTTGCCTGGTCCCGAGGTCGGACCTCACCTGGGTTCGATATAATTCGCAGTCGAACCCTAACCGATCATATTCCAGTCTCGATTGATCACATAAGGAGCGAGCCCGGTTTTGATCACCTCCGCCCCTAAGCTCTTTGCCAGTTCGAGACCTGTAATCAGGGCCTCATATTCAGCCTCGTTGTTAGTCAATTTCATAGTTATAATGGATTTCCTGACTATGTTGCCTGTGGGTGGCTTCAGTACGATGCCAAGTTCGGACCCCTTTATGTTCGATGTATCGTCCGTAAAGAGGGTCCAGATTCCCGAAGATGTCCCCGAGTTTACCAGTAACTCTTTTTCGACCTCGGGGTATTAGGGTCGGCATGTAGTCGGCCACGAAATCTGCCAAAATTTGAGACTTAATGGCCGTCCGCGGTCGATATTCAATATCGTACCCACTGATTTCTACGGCCCATTTGGCCAGTCGCCCCGAGAGTTTGGGCTTATGCATTATATTTCGCAATGGGTAAGTTGAGGATATCTAGTTTCGGCCTCACCTAAGGTCCGGCTAATATAATAAATCGAAAATTGCGTACCTTGTTCTTTCCGAACTAGTAATCCACTTACCGCTATCTCCGATACTGCCAAATACAAGTATAGCTTTTCGTCCGCCTTCAGTGTGTGAAGCAGTGACGGGCTCGATAGATATCGCTTGAGTTCTTCCAAGACCCGTTGGCATTCCAGGGTCCATGTGAAGTTGTTTTTCTTCTTCAACAACGAGAAAAATCGATGACTCTTGTCGGAAGACCTCGAGATGAACCGTCCCAGGGCAGCTATGCGCCTGGTTAGCCTTTGTACGACCTTCACATTGTCCACTACCGTGATATCCTCGATGGCTTTGATCTTGTCGGGGTTGATCTCGATTCCTCGATTGGCTACCATGAACCCAAGAAATTTACCCGATCCGACTCCGAACGCGCATTTTTTCGTATTCAGCTTCATGTTGTATTTCTTCAGTATACTGAAGGTTTCCTACAAATGCTTTAAATGGGCCTCTGCTCGCAGGAACTTAACTAACATACCATCAATGTAAACTTCCATAGATTTCCCTATTTATTCGTCAAACATTCGGTTTACTAGTCGTCGGTAAGTGGTACCAGCATTTTTGTCACGACCCAAAACTAACCCCCTATCGTGATGGCGCCTATCGTAGAACTAGGCAAGCCGACTCATTTCCAAAAACAAAATGATATTTTCATTCAAAGATAATTTCAATATTATTTAACATAAAAACCTCCATTTAAAAAGTTCAAATCAAAGAAAAACAGAAGTGCGGAAAAGAAAAGCCCGACATCGGGGTGTCACTAGTCATGAGCATCTACTATAATCTGTCTAACAATATCAAGGCTAACTCAACCTGGAAAAATAGCTAAATACTACTAGAGGAAGATAAGAGGGAGAAGAGCAGGGGTTGCGATCCCCAAACAGCTACCTTGCTATCTCCAAGAAAATCTGCAACCAGAACACTCAATAACTGCTACCATGTCCAGATACACCTGAATCTGCACACAAGGTGCACGAAGTAATGTGAGTATTCTAACTCAGTAAGTAACAATAATAAATAAAGACTGAGCAGTAGTGACGAGAAATAAAGCATATAACGTTCATATCAGGAAAATCTCAGTAAAATACTACATGCTTTTAAAAATCAGGATTTGAATCAAACATCTCGTTTAAACCCAGTTCCAGTAAAAATCATTCAAAGACATTTTTCCAATAGTTTTTCAAAGAAAGGCTCAATGCAAAGGTGGGTAAAAATGATGAAATCATAAACAGCCCCTCGGGAAAACCTCACAGTCACTCGTGCCACTCGGGCATACCTCACAATCACTCATGCCACTCGGGCATACCTCACAATCACTCTTGCCACTTGGGCATACCTCACAATCACTCTTGCCTCCCAGTCACTCGGCACTCGGCACTCACACTCAGTAGGTACCTGTGCTCACTGGGGGTGTGTACAGACTCTGGAGGGGCTCCTTCAGCCCAAGCGCTATAATCTGCACGGAAATCTCACGTGCGATAATAATAAAGTATGCTACAGGCGGGCAGCCCCGATCCACACTCATCCTCACAAATCAGGCCCTCGAGCATTTCAGTAAAATAGGGCATTCGTCCCAAAATATTTATATGCATCAAAATAGAGTCATAAAATTGAGTTATGCGGTAAACAAATATAAACATGACTAAGTATAGATTTTTAATCAAAAACAGTGAGAGGATAGTAAGAAACAGCTCCTAAGGGTCCAAACAGCATTGGCACAAGGCCCAAACATGGCATTCAGCCAAATTTACAGAAATTCTTTCTAAAACATATAAGTATCAAATGGTTTCAACAAAGTATGCAACTTTACAGTTGCTACGGGACGGACCAAGTCACAAATCCCCAATAGTGCGCGCCCACACGCCCGTCACCTAGCATGTGCGTCACTTCAATATAATAGAATGATACGAAATCCGGCGTTTCATACCCTCAGGACTAGATTTACAATCGTTACTTACCTCAAACCGGTCAAATCTCTACCCCGCAATGCTCTTGCCTCTGGACTCTGCCTCCAAATGCTCTAAATCTATTCACAATCATTATAATACCATCAATATACGCTAATGGAATGAATTCCACAAGAAAAGCTTCAAAATTAGACCAAAACAAGAAATTGGCTCAAAAATTGCCTGTGGGGCCCACGTCTCAGAACCCGACAAAAGTTACAAAATTCGAAAGCCCATTCAACCATGAGTCTACCCATACCAATTTTACCAAAATCCGACCTCAACTCGACCCTCAAATCTATAAATCTAATTTCCAAATTTCTAAGTTCCAATCTCCGGTTTACACCTCAAAATCATGTAATCTAGTCGGATTATTCGATGATAATTCAATATTATGGAGTAGAAATGATCACAAGAGACTTACCTCAAGTTTTTCTTGAAAATATATCAAAATCGCCTCTCCCCAAGCTCCAATTTGTCAAAAATGGCAAATGGGACGAAGTCCTTGTTTTTATAATTCTGCCTAGACATCCTCGGTTCTGCCTCGATCTTGGCCCTCGGTCCTGCTTTCGAATATGACTTCGACCCGGCCTTCGACCGTGACCCTCGACCCTGGGCTCGATCATGCCTTCGATCGTGGCCCTCGACTCTGGGCTCGATCATGGCTTCGATCGTGGCCCTCGACCCTGAGCTCGATCTGGGCTCGATCGTGGCCCTCGACCCTGAGCTCGATCTGGGCTCGATTTTTGGGCAGAAATAATTTCCAACAGAAGGAAATTGTAGCAGCTGTTCTAGTTCGATTTTTGATCCGTTAACCATCCGAAACTCACCTGAGGCCGAGCCCTCGGGACCTCAACCAAATATACCAACAAGTCCTAAAACATCATACGAACTTAGTAGAATCCTCAAATCACCTCAAACAACGCTAAAAGCATGAATTACACCCCAATTCAAGCCTAATGAATGTTGGAATTTCTAATTTCTACAAACAACTCCGGAACCTATCAAATCACGTCCGATTGACCTCAAATTTTGCACATAAGTCCTAAATGACATAACAGAGGTATTCCAATTTTCAGAATTGGATTCTGACCCCGATATCAAAAAGACACCCCCGGTCAAACTTCTCAAAATAAAACTTTCGGCATTTCAAGCCTAATTCCTCTACGGACTCCCAAATAATATTCAGGACATGCTCCTAAGCCCAAAATCACCATACGGGTCTATTAGAATCATCAAAATTCAAATCCGAGGTCATTTACATATAGGTCCATATCCGGTCCACTTTTCTAACTTAAAATTTTTAATTATGAGACTAAGTGTCTCATTTCACTCCGAGTTCCTTCCGGACTCGAACCAACTAACTCGATATAACATAATATAACTGAATAACACAAAAAGAAGTAGGAATGGGAAAAACAGGGTTATAACTCTCGAAACGACCGGCGGGTCATTATAAATTTTTAACCCAAATGGCATTACACTATAACAGTATGTGCCGTACTTAGTGATGAAAGAGGTCTTTTCTTGATCATCCGGGTTCATTCGTATTTGGTTATACCGGGAATAGGAATCGAGAAAGCTGAGGATCTCGTGGCCGGCTCTGGCGTCGATCATGCGATTGATGTTAGGCAACGGGAAAGAGTCTTTGGGGCATGCCTTATTTAAATCCTTGCAATCCACATACATTCTCAGTTTATTCCCTTTTTTAGGGACTACCACTACGTTTTCTAGCCATTCTGGGTATTTGACTTCCCGAATGGACCCTATTTTAAGGAGTTTAGTTACCTCGTCTTTGATGAAAGCATGCTTGATCTCGGACTGCGGTCTCCTTTTCTGCTTGACCGGATGGAATTTTGGGTCCAGGCTTAGTTTGTGAGTGGTGATCTCCGGTGGAATCCCTATCATATCGATATGGGACCAAGCAAAACAATCCATATTAGCAATAAGAAATTGAATAATTTTTTTCCTGAGCTCGGGAGTTAATCCCGTTCCTAGGTATACCTTTCGATCGGGCAGATATTCAATAAGTATGACTTGCTCCAGCTCTTCGACCGTCGATTTAGTAGCATCGGAATCATCGGGAGCTATAAAGGATCGGGGAACCCCGTAATCGTCGTCTTCGTCAATCCCTTGCTTGTCCGATTGGGTCGAGGCTGGCATCGATGATTGCTATTTGGATTCCTGTTTTGCTTTCGAACCTGAGTCCTTTATCAATGAGAGTGTTGATATCAGAATTACTTCATCGATGGAAAACATCTCCTTTGCGGAGGGTTGCTCCCCGTAAACCGTCTTTATCCCTTTTGGTGTTGAAAATTTTAATACCTGGTGAAGGGTCGAGGGCACATCTCTCATGTTGTGGATCCATGGCCTCCCGAAGGGCATTGTACCTCATGTCTCCTTCGATCACATAAAACTTGGTCTCCTGTGTGGTGCCGGCTACGTTTACCGGCAACGTTATTTCTCCCTTAGTAGTTTCGCAAGCCATGTTGAATCCGTTTAGCACTCGGGCCAAAGGCACGATTTGGTCTTGTAGGCCGAGTTTTTCTACGACCCTCGATAGAATGATGTTGGCCGAACTACCTGGATCAATTTACACATATTTAACTCGAGTTTTATTCACGAGTACAGAAATTACCAGTGCATCATTATAGTGCTGCATGATTCTTTCTGCGACCTCGTCGTTGAAAGATAAAGTTCCTTCTAGTATGTAATCTCGAGTCCGTTTTTTCCTTGTGATTGATACTTTGGTGTGTTTTATCACCGGACCTTGTGGAACATCAACCCCTCCAATGATCATATAAATGGTGTTGGGGATCGTCTTGTTCATTCTGTTTATTGGAATCCCTGTTTCTAAAATGATTCTTAGCTCGGTCACTCAGAAATTCTTGAAGATGCCCGTTGTTGAATAACTCGGCTACTTCTTCTCTCAATTGTCGACAATCCTCTATTCTGTGGCCATGTGTGCTATGATATTTACATATTTGGTTGGGATCCCTTTGTGTTGGATCGGTTTGTAGAGGTCGAGGACATCTGGTATCTTTGATACGTCCAATAGCTGATACGGCAACTGCGTCAACACTAAAGTTATACTCTGATAACCGAGGTGCCTCTTTGGGTTCGATGGGCTTTCGATCACTTCTCCTTTCATTTCGTACAGGATTCCACCCAGGTCTGCTGCTTCTTCGATCTCTATTATATGACTGATATCGTTCTCTGTTCGACCTCGATTCTCGGTCGATATCCCTCTTAATTCTGTCGACGGGTCTGTTAGGATAAACGGACCCGGAAGCAGCCCCGAGTTGGTCTTCTTTGACCTTAATCTTCGATTGATACCGATTATGTACATCGGCCCAAGTGACAGTCGGGTATTCTATCAAATTCTGCTTCAACTGCTGCAAAGCCATCGAGCTTCGAACATTGAGTCCTTGGGTGAAATATTGAACTGCCTAATTGTCGGCGACTGGTGGAAGGTCCATCCGTTCCATTTGGAATCGAGATAAGAATTCTATGAGCATTTCGTTGTCCTTCTGCCTTACCTTGAAAAGGTCGGATTTCCTGGTTTCGACCTTGATAGCTCCGGCGTGTGCCTTTACGAAAGAATCTGCAAGCATAGCAAACAAGTCAATAGAATTAGGTGGCAAATTGTGGTACCATATCATAGCCCCCTTCGACAGGGTCTCTCCGAATTTCTATAGCAAGATTGATTCGATCTCGTCATCCTCTAGATCATTCCCTTTGATAGCGCATGTGTAAGAGGTGACATGCTCATTTGGGTTGGTCGTTTCATTATATTTAGCAATTTCGGGCATTCAGAATTTCTTGGGAATTGGCTTGGGATCCGTGCTCGGGGGGAAAGGCTTGTGCGCGAACTTTTTGTAGTCCAGACCCTTCAATATCGGTGGTGCCCCCGAGATTTGATCGACCCTGCAATTGTAAGTTTCCACCTTCTTATCGTTTGCCTCGATCTTCTTTTCCCCAGACTCGATTCGTTTTGTCAACTCTTCGAGCATCTTCATGATTGCGGGGTCGTTCCCCGATTCTTTCTCGTTCGATTTCCTTGAAGCTGATTCGAACCTGTGGACAACTTCCTGGGATGGCTCGGTCTCGATCCTGTTCGGTGGACGATTCTGGTTTTGGAGCTGGGCTATCGCTGCGTGTTGATCCTGCAACATTTCGAAGATTACTCACAGGCTGATCCCACCCTCTTCGCTGCCATGGGTGCTTTGAGCGGCCGATCGAACATCCATACGGATACTGCCCTCGGGATCGACGACCAAATTTGCGTTGATGGCTACATGCGAACTGACGACAACCAGATCTACAACTGGAACTCCATCGAGATCGACCGGAGGTACGTTGTTCCCTAGTGTTATGTTTTCATTCTCGCCGGAATCATTGTCAACGTGAAGGGGTGCCGATTGTGAGTTGGACATTTTGGTCCTGGAATAAAAAATACTCCAAAGAACAAGTGTAAAATATTGTGTGTTATGAAAGTATGAACCAAATAATCACTATTATCCTTAGCCCCACGGTGGGCGCCAAACTGTTTACCCTAAAAAACGGATAACAATTGAATTTATACGCGGTTTTAAGGATACGTGATATAACTTGGCACAAATTAAGAAGAAAAATTAATATTGAAATTGACAATAGAAGAATAAATGCAAACCACATGTATCGAATTGCCTTGGCCCTCGAGTTTGACCACCTTCGAACCAAAGATGTTTCAACTGAAGTATGAACAGGCTAATAGAGTAACAAGATAATAAAAGCTAGAAAGTATTAGTATATTGCTTTATGTTGCGTGGATATGATGTGTTTTACAAATGATCCGACTCCCTTTATATAATAGGGGTGTTCTACTTTTGGTACAATTCTATATAAGGTAAAAATCCTTTGATTTACTAATTATTCGGCCCCTCCTTTATACGCGCCGAGATTTTCTCCATGATTTACAACCGATCACGGATACTTTATCTTTCTGTTATCTAGCTTGGCAAATTTTCCTCGATCTTGCCTGGTCTCAATTTTGCCTGGTCCCGGGGTCAGACCTGACCTAGGTTCGATATAATTCGCAGTCGAACCCTAACCGATCATATTCCAGTCTCGATTGATCACATAAGGGGCGAGCCCGATTTTGACCGTATACAATAGTGCTTTTATTTCAGGAACATGGATACATCGCCTAATGTCACTACTCAAAATCCCGCCTTAGGTCGTGATGACGCCTAGCCGTACTTGCTAAGCAAGCCAACTCACAATCAACAAGAATATAGTCCAATTATTTTTAATTAACATAGTGATATCATAACAAAAACAGAAGTAATCTCAAAGCAGTGAATTATCTGATGCAATCATAACATGGTACGAACATATCCGAAATAGTACAACCCCCAAGGACTAGGTGACATAAGTACACGAGTAACTACTGGATAGGTACAGGTCTGAATACATAAAAACAACTGTCATGGGAAAGAAAAATAGACAGGAAATAAATGAGGGCAGGGACTCCATGTACTGCAGATCGATAAATTATGGCAGCTCACCACGAAGTCTCCAATAACACACTCCTACTCATCTCAAAGTGTACCGCAATACCAACCTCAGAACCTGCACAAAATATGCAGAAACGTAGTGTGGATGCATCACAGTCGGTACCCAGTAAGTATCAAGTCTAACCTCAAAGATGTAGTGGCGAGGCTAGATGCATCCAATTACTTACAACACAGAAATAATAATAACCCTGGAGCTAGAATAGTAAATATCCTCATAATTAACAGGTAGTAAGCTATAAGATAGTCAAAAGACTTAAATCATACTCTTTCCAATTAAAGAGATAATTATAACGCTGTGCAAGTATAGCAAGTAAAATTGGCATGCTTCCATAAATGGAGCCGAGGCTCCCAACTAGTATGTATACATGGCGTGCATGAGTTAGCATTTAAATGAATGCCTCTAAATGAATCAAGAATATCAATGCATGCTCAAACCGGTAGAAGATCCATGTATCCCGATACAAATTCATGTATTGCGATACAAAATCTATATTCACAATAACCCGATACAAAATCTATGTAACGACCTGGTACAAAATCCATGTACCGACCACGCTCAGAGGGCCCAAGGAACATGGATTATCACCTGACTCCGGAGAGACGGTACCAAATCCAAGCACAAAGAGGGACATAATAGCAATCTCTCATAAATCAATATCCGATCATCATGTCCAATGTGCCATAGCTATATCTCATTCACACGCTTACCTTTTGTGTCAATATCCTCAGTCCAAATTAAGTGTCTATCATTTAAAATGAATGTATATGCTCAAGAATTATAGATAAAAGATGCACAAGGACTTAATAAATGTCATACGGATATGTGATTATGATATTTCTATGTGGCTACGGATAATTGAGCTATTTAACATATCGTGAACAAGTATGCATGCCTTCACAATTAATCACAAGCCTAGTCATGATTTCTAACTTGAATAAGAGAGCCAACGTAGTCATATAAGTCAAATAAATCATGAATCAATTGAGCACGTAGACAAAACTGGGCATACAATATTCCAGCTCTACCTCGGTCATGATAAAAACTCGGTAAATGCATATACTCTCGCCACCACGTATATACACTACCCTGAATACCTTAAACACATATCAAACAAGTCAAATTCTAGGGGTTTCCCTTTTAACAAGGTTAGCCAAGAGACTTACCTCTTTTTGGGCTAGCTTCAACCGTAAACCGCATAAAAGTCACGCTCTAGCCCTCCAATCACACTAATCCAAGCCAAACATCATCCAAGAAAGTCAAACAATGCGATAGAAAGAAATCTCAATCCATAAAGCTTCGATCTTTGAAGAATTCCCAAAAAGTCACCTCGGGCCCGTGTGCCCGAAATCCGAAAGCAATACTAAAATTCGATGACCCACAACCTGCCGAGTCCAAATATATAATTATTTTCCAAATTCGGGTCCAAATCGATGGTCAAAACCCCAAATACTCTCTATTAAAGGTAGGCAAAAAACCCAAATTTTCTTCTTAAACTCGAAAATCAAATGCCAAAATCAAAGATAGAATCATAGATAATAATCAAATCTGAGTCAAGAACACTTACCCAATCTAAGTGGGCGAAAAATGCCTAAAAAGTCTCAATGAGCTACCAATCTCAAAATCTGATAAAATGAGCTCAAAGTCCGAAAATGACAACTTATAATACACTGCCCAGATGTACCCTTCACGATCACGAAATAGCCTTCGCGATCGTGAAACAAAACGTAACACTGCCCAAGAAAATTCACTACATTATTGCGTCTGAGCCCCGCGATCGTGAAAGCTAACGAACCACAGAAGCGCGAACGCGAGCCACTCACGTGAATGTGGAAGCCGACGAGTCAATCTACCTCCAGTAACACTTCGCGATCGTGAAGTAACGAGCACGAATGTGATAGCCAACTCCACAAACTTATGCGAACACGAACTTACACTGCGAATGCGAGGATCAAATCGCAGCTGCCCAAAAACCTTCTACACGATCGTATAGCTTCACCCTAGATCGTGAAACACATAAGATGCACCAGAAACCAGCATTGCAAGTACAACAAAAATTGATTCGAAACCAACCGGAATCACACCCGAGCCCTCC
The DNA here is from genome assembly GCF_000390325.3 of Nicotiana tomentosiformis. Classification (NCBI taxonomy): domain Eukaryota; kingdom Viridiplantae; phylum Streptophyta; class Magnoliopsida; order Solanales; family Solanaceae; genus Nicotiana; species Nicotiana tomentosiformis. The sequence continues at coordinate 45,614,179 of NC_090822.1, forward strand.
AGGATCCCATCCAATCATTCTAACAAGTCCAAATTCCTAATGCAAACTTATCCAATGGCTCAAAATACCACAAATAACATCAAAACCAAAAATTATTGACCAAGATCAATCTCTTAAGTTCATCATCCTCCAACTTCAAACCAAACGTCTGATTCAAGTCTAACCAATTAGGAATCCAACCAAACTTTGTGCACAAGTTCCAAATGACAAAATGAATCTATTCCAACTTCCAAAACAACCATCCGACCCGATAGCATCAAAGATAACTCCCAGTCAAATTTATGAACTTTCTAAACCTTCAAATTGCCAATTTTTAATAAATAAAGCAAAACTCTTCTAGGAACATCTGAATTCAAATCCGAGCGAACGACCAAGTATAAAATCATCATATGAACCTATTGAAATCATCAAACCTCAATTTCGAGGTCGTTTATTCAAAAGTCAAACCTTGATCAAATATTCCCACTTAAAGCTTCCGAATTGAGAATCATTCTATCAAATAAATCCCGAACCTTGCGAACATCAAAACCAACCATATATGCATGTGATAATATATCATATAAAGCTACTCAAGGTCTAAAAATTGCTGAATGGAATGCTAAAGCTCAAAGTGACTGGTCGAGTTGTCACATTCTTCCCCACGTAAACATACGTTCGTCCTTGAACATATCAAGAATCATTCCAAAGGCATCAAATAATGCACAAGCTCATCATACACACACCCGTGAGCGATCACATGCCATCTCAATCCATATAAGTTCATTAACACAATCCGACTGAAGATCATTCCTTCCACTTAGCTTGCCATTCTTAGAATCAAATTCCATCCTCCAGAACTCCTTCTTAGTTCTGATTCTTCCATACATACAATGTATCAGTCTCAACAAACCATAAATATGTTCCCAAGACATAATCACACGAAGTAACCCATCTCTCAGATACCCATAGCGATATATTCTAACCATAATAGCTACTCTTTATCAAACTCGATACTGGCAATGTACCTCATAAAATATAACCTCATCCCAAACCCTCACAATGTTGCAAATGGTGAAAGAAACATACAAAAACTCATAACCACACATCAAATTAATTAGTCATGGAATTCCTTTGCCCGACAAGTACCACTGCCAAAATTTGAGCTCACTAGTGATATTCTGCTTCAAAACATACCCTATCTAACTTCGATTGCACTATTTTCAGATCCAATAACCTCGTCTCAACCAGTACAAACTGTTCGACCAACAAGCCATACCAAATGTCGTCTAAAACTACATATGATGCAATTCGTGCACCAAATAAGCAACAACCCAAAAGTAGTAAATAACGAAAAGAGAACCAAATGAGAGGACTGTCTAACAAGCCTGACATATTCAATAACGAAAGCACAATGATATGAATCCTTTCCACAAGGTAGAAAAAAACACACAGAGAAAGAACTAGAAGTCATATCCAAATATAATATTGTTGTAGCGTACAACCCGATCCAATCATCATACCGCTCCACACGAGGATACTCATTGAGCCATAATCCTCATGCTCACTAACTACATACATATCAACAACCAGCACATACCGTGCATAATGATCACATCCAATTCACACCTAAATACGAGTATGAAACGTCGCTGCAATTGTAAAAACCCAACACAAGTCGAGGTCGAATCCATAGGGACCATGGTCAAACTTCAAATCCTTAACTTAACTAGTTTCTCAACCAATGGTCCAAAAGACATCCTAGCTCCTTGGGACCCCATCCAATCATACCAACAAGTACAAATACATCATTCAAACTTATACAAAGCCTCAAAATACCCATGGGAACATCACAACAAAGAATCGAGGCTCAAACCGAATAGAATTTCTCTTAAGTTGTTAAATCTTGATTCTTTCAAAAGAGTGTCTGAATTACACTTAAACACTTCGGATTACTTTCAAACTTTTCACACAAGTTCAATTCAAATAGGTAGACTTATCCAATGTCTCGAAACACCAATTGGATTCCAATGACATCAAAGTCAACTCTTGGTCAAACTTGTGAACTCTTATGTTCTTCAAATTGCCAACTTTCGACAAATAGTATCGAATTCTTTCAGGAACCTCCGAAATCAAATTCGAACATACGTACAAGTCCTAAATTATCATGCGAACCTATCAAAACAATCATAACCCGATTCCGAGTCCTTTTATCTAAAAGTCAAACGCTGGTCAACTCTTCTAACTTTAAGCTTCTAAAAAGAGAATCACTCTTCCAACTCAATCCTGAACCACTCGAAAATCAAAACCAACAATACACACAAGTATTAATACACCATATGAAGCTATTCGTGACCTCAAACCATTGAACAAAGTGCAATTCTTAAAATGACCGATCGGGTCGTTACATTCTCCCCCACTTAAACATACGTTCATTCTCGAACGTGCCAAGAGTCATTCCAAAGCCATCAAATTACCGTATAAACTTTCCATACACATACCCATGAGTGATCCCACATCACCGTAACCTATATAAGCCCTTCAACACAACTTAACTGAAGATTTTTTCTTCAACCTTAGTTTATCAACCATACACCTAAATTCCAATATTCGAAATTCCTGATACGATCCGATTCTCACATAAACATATTATATAAATCTCAACAAGATATAGAAAATCATAAATATATTCTTGAGATATAACCACACGACTTAACCCATTGCTCATATGTCCGCAACAATATCTCTGACCACAATAGCTGCCCATTACCAAATCCGATACCAGTAACATACCTCATATCCAATAACCTTGTTCCAAACCTTCATAACACTGCTAATGACATAAGAAACATGTAAAAACTCATAATCACTCACTCAGTGGAAGCTATTCGACTGACAAGCCACACCAAATGCCACCTAGTCACATACAACGCAATCCGTACCCAATTAGTAACAACTCGAATATAGCTGAAGATGGAAAGAGAACCAAATGAGATAACCACCTAACAAGTCCAACAAATACCACCACAAAGCGCAATGTTATGAACCTATCACACGAAATAAGTCCGTTGCGATGCGTGAAGCAGTGGTAAGCTATGGTAGAGGTGAACCTTTCGTGAAGTGAAGTTGGTTTTGCTTTAGGGGTGTAAGAAGAAATTATCTTTTTATTCATAGAGAGCAGCGAAAATATAAGGATATAGAACTGTTGGGTGATTGGTGGAATCCGGTGAGAGGAGAAGATAAAGAAGAAGAGACAATGCCAGTGTGAAAGAAGAAGAGAAGAGTGGCAGTTACGCGGTTAGGTTTTTGGAGTGGATGAGAAGTAAGCCTAATTGCAATAATATGTAATTTAAAGCCACTAATTTAAGGATGGTGGAGCATTTTAGGGAGAGGAAGACGAATTTGTATATGGTGTTCATTAATCTGGAAAAAACATATGATAAAGTCTCAAGGGAAGTCCTATGGAGGTGTTTGGAGGCTAGAGGTATTCATGTAGCATACATTAGGTCAATTAAGGATATGTATGATGGATCTTAGACCCGATTAAAGAAATTGAGAGGAGACTAGGGACACTTTCTAGTCATGATGGGGTTGCAATAAGAATCAGTTCTTAGCCCGTTCTTATTCGCCTTTGCGATAGATGTATTATCGTGACATATTTAGGGAGAGGTTCCATGGTGCATGTTATTTTGCAGATGATATAGTGTTGATTGATGAAACGCAAGGCGAAGTTAATGCTAGGCTGCAGGTTTAGAGACAAACTCTGGAATATAAAGGTTCCAAGCTAAGAAGGACTAAAACTGAATACATAAAGTTCAAGTTTAGTAATGCAACTCATAAAGATGAAGTGGAAGTGAGGCTTGATACGCAAGTTATCCGTAAGAGGGAGACTTTCAAGTATCTTGGGGTAGTAATCCAAAGTAACAAGGAGATTGATGAGGATATCACACATTGTATTGGGACATGGTGGATGAAATCGAAGCTTGCTTCCAGTGTCTTGTGCAATAAAAATGTGCCACCAAGACTTAAAGGCAAGTTTTATAGAGTGGTGATTAGACCGATTATGCTGTATGGGATGGAGCTTTGGCTAGTGAAGAACTCTCATGTCCAGAAGTTGAAAGTAGCGAAGATGAGGATACTGAGATAGATGAGTATGCATAGTAGCAGGGATAGGGTCAGGAATAAAGTTATCCGGGACAAGATAGGGGTAGCCCCCATTGAGGATAAGATGCGAAAAGTGAGGTTGAGATTGTTCGGACATGTGAAGAGGAGATGCCGAGACGCCCCTATCAGGAGGTGTGAGAGGTTGAACATCGTGGGCCTTTGGAGAGGCAGAGGAAGGCCAAAGAAGAATTGGAAAGAGGTGATTAGGCAGGACAAGGCATCTTCAGCTGACTAAGGGCATGATCCTTGATAGAAGGTTGTGAAAGTTGAGGATTAAGGTAGAATATTAGTAGTAGTAGAGCGTAATTTCCTTCCATTCCGGTAGCTATAGTTTACTCTTGTTTTTCTTTTTCTTAGATGTACAATATTATCCAATGTTGCTTCTTCTTCGGTTAGTTACTATCTCGCTACCGCTATGTTTTTTCTATGATTCTTTGCTATTTTTATATTTCAATTTGTTTCACTGTTGTAACTGTACTTGCCTGAGTCGAGGGTTTGTTGGAAATAACCTCTCTACCTACACAAGATAGAAGTAAGGTCAGCGTACGCACTACCTTCTTCAGACCCTACATGTAAGAAGATACTGGATATGTTGTTGTTAACGCCACTAAATATGCAAACCAGGTAATCAAAAGAGAATGGAACTCTTTACTGTGATATGCTTGTTTGGACGACCATGTGAACGTTAAAATTTTAATTTTTCCGCAATTTTCTCCTTTTGCTCAAAGTTCAAGAAATGAATCAAAGCATATAATTCGTAAAGGGTCTTTAGGCTTGAAAGGGATATTCAAGAAACCAAACGGTTTCGGCCTAAGTCTGAAAACCCCTTACATTTTATGAGCTCTTTTTCTTTCATTATTTGTTTTTGAAGGGCTTAATTTAACTAATAATACCGTAAGTACTAAAATATGGATTTTACATTTTAAAACAAAATACTATATCTGATTTGCCACTAGAGTAACTTTTTACTCCAATCTTTAATCTTGATTTTGAACCATTCAAAAAAGGTCGTGACCATCAATCAAAGTCATGATTTGAGAGTGCTATACGGTATATTAATAAAATTATCTCCGTATTATTATTGGTAACACATGTACCTACTTGGTCTTTTTACAAATAGGTAATGAGAGTTTATCCAAAATTATAACAATCCAATTTCTCGTTTTATCAATTTGTAGTCCATATTTTAGTTTGAGCCTTCGTACACATCAACATTACCATTTGAGGCTTGTTGGGAACTTGGGATGGCTTGGATTAAAATACGAGGGGTTCGGGTAGGTTTCAGCAACATTGGAACACATGGAAAAACTACAAAAATACAGGTAGACGCTATGGTTGGCGCGTGGTGCTCCCTGTGGCGCTGAGTGCGAATAGTATATGTATCTACTGCACGAACCAACTATGTTATTTCACCTATTTTTGGATTCTTGAGCTCGGTATTAGGAAATTTTGGACTTGAAAATCAAACTTGTGATTGAGATAAGTGTTCGAAACATCCTTTTGAGATTATATCAAGATTTGTGCTAAGTTTCACAATTAAACACATGAAACTTGATGGTGGAAACTAGAGATTTAGGCACTAGCCCTAAAAACACTAAGTTGATGTTTGAACATTTAATGGAATTCGAATGGAAATTTAAGCATACATTTGGACTTGTACGGTTATCGGTAATCTAGATTCGAAACTTATTTTAAGTTTTGACTATATTGATCTGGTGGTAGAGTTTTAGTGTTGACTTAGACTTTGATCATGTTTTGAATTATGAAATTGAGCAATAGCTTTATAAACGCTAACTCCTCAAATATCGGATACTACCTCGAATGAAATATATAATGGTCAACACCAGATAAAATGTCACATCTTAAGTCAGAGAAACTCACGGATACACTGACTTCTAATCCAAATATTATGCACGATTCTGCCGAGGTGAGCGGCCCGATCCCATAAGAGTAATAGCACGATTTTTTGTTGTGGCGTATGGTCCGATCCCATAATAGTTCTGCTAAGGCATTCAGCTCGATCCCATAATAATTGTGTACATTGTCGAGGGCCGACCAGCGTGAACCATAGATGCATCTCATAATACTACCGAGGTCATACGACCCTATCAATAATAGTACTACTGAGGCGTTTAGCCCGATCCCAAAGGAATAGTGAAACTTAACGGGTCACTGGCCTTACTCACAAATATATGTGTGAGTTATAAAATTTAAGAAACTTTTCGAGCATTTTTGTACGATGGGGGAGAAATCCGTAAAGGAAATATAATTTCTACTGCTAATAAAGTAGCTCCCCAAATATCTAAAATAGTAAGTCCGACAGTTTGCGCAAGCCAAGCCTCAGGAAAAAAGGTAATTTAAAGTATTTAAACAGGCAAGAATAACTCAAATATTACAATTAAAGCATGGCGTGAATCTAAGTCTACCCGGACCTAATCAGGAATTCTAGCAAACGCACGGACACTCGTCACCCTATACGTGCGTAGCTCCTATAACATGTAGCACATATCAAATATAACATCTACGGGATAAATTTTCCCTCACAAGGTTAAATGGGAGACTTACCTTGCTCCGAAATCCGATAACCGGCTCCAACGCCTTTTCAACTCCTCAAACTAATGTCGAACGATCCAAAACTAGTAAAACGACGTGCAAACCAATCAAAATATACTCAATAACTCGTAATTTAATAATTTATAACAATTCCCAACTCCACTCGAAAAGTCAACAAAGTCAACACATGTGCCCATGTGCTCGGATTCCAAAACGTTTGAAGATAAATATTACACATAGCACCACGAACTCAAATATATAATTTATTCTCAATTCCATATTCAATTTCATGGTCAAAATCCAAAAAATACCATTTCTAGGTTTTTTTCTAAAATCCCATAATTTTTACAAAATTTCATGTTTAAATCTATCTAAATTCATGTATTTAACTCACAATGAGTGGGAATCAGTTACCTCATGATAGATGATGAAAATGGCTCCTTCCAATCGCCCAAAAATCACCCAAGAAAGAGAGAAATGAGTTGAAATGAGCAAAATCCCGATTTGGCTAACATATATTCTGCCCAAGCGTTTGTCACGACCCAGAATTCCAACCTGTCGTGATGGTACCTAACACACTTGCTAAGCAAGCTGACAAACACATAACGTCAAAAATAATTGAATGGAACATGCTTAATAACTTAACAGCAAAACACTCTCATAAACATATGATAAAATATCTGAAACTCTACTACAACCACACCAAAATCTGATGTCAGCGAGTGCATGAGCTACTAAGTGTCAACACAGTCTGAAACTCTAGTACAACTGTCTGAGTAATAGAACAGTACTGAATATAATGAAAAGAAGGAGAATCAAGATCTGTGGGCGTCATAGCAGCTATCTCAAAGTCTCCGAGCAGGTACTAGCACCAACCTAATAATCACCGTGTCCATATGTACTCGGATCTACACACACAGTGCAAAGTGTAGTATGAGTACAACTGACCCAATGTACTCAATAAGTATCATAGCTAACCTTGACGAGGTAAAAGAAGAACAAATTATAAATGATGCTAGCTATCACCTGTATAGTTTCATCATTTTAACAAGTATAGAGCAATAATGAAATCAAGTCATAAAGCACAAGAAGAAACATATGTGTGTGTATGTGTACAGTTTCTCAAATACTCTGCTCAGTCAATATCCGGCATATAGAGATGATATGCAGTTAAATTAGGTAAATAATCACGAAAATTGCATGTAAATATAAAATGAAAAATTCAAACAAACACTGACCAGATTTCCTCATCCTTTCCAATTTCATACCAAACCACTGATCAGATTTCCTCAATATCCGCGTGTACACCATCAAGAGAGAAACATGAGAGGGTGACTCTAGGGGGATGGATCCATATCCACACGTAAGCACGACCAATTTAACGTGCTACCAGCCCGGCATGGTCACAGGCTCAATATCATAATCCGCCCAGCGTGGTCACAGGCACAACAACACAATGCGCCCGACGTGGTCACAAACATAATAATACAATTTGCCCGGTGTAGTCACATGCATAACAACACAATCCGCCTGGTATGGTCACAGGCATAACAATACAATCCACCTGGTGTGGTCACAGGCACAACAACAATCCGCCCAGCGTGGTCACAGGCACAATAATAATAATCCACCCGGGGTGGTCACAGGCACCCAGTCAAATCATAGCACATAGGAGCAAATAAATAAGAATATATGTACGTAAGGAATGAATATCAAATCTCATGCTCCTGGACTGGTATAAATGACATGCTAAAGTGTAGGCATGTGCAAAGTGTGCTATCATAGGTCAAACCGGCAATTTCATCATAGAATAGCATTTATCAAGTTCATTCAGGGATTAAACCTCTACGTAGCCTCCAACATGGCTCAAATAGCTCACAACAATGTTACAAAGGTGAGAAATATCATAGCTTAAAGCTTAACAATCAAATCTAGGCATATCATAACTTAAGCACAACCCGGGCATGGATAACTACCCCCGGTGTTAGCACATGGGCTCAAACCTCACACATGTGTGCACCCTATAGCACGTAGCTATCACAATAATTCAGGCAACTAGTGCCTCAACCAAGTTTAGATAAGATACTTATCTCAAGCAAACAAAATCCCTCCGCTAACAATCCCTTCCTGCGTGTATCAACCTCCGGAAGGCTCGAATCTAGCCAAAATAACATAATACTATCAATAAAAGCCATAGGGATTGATTCCAATTAATAAAGCTTAGAACTTTAACAAAAATAAAAAAGTCAACCCAAAATGTCAACCCTGGGTCTGCACCTCGGAACCCAATAAAATTCTCAAATTCCGAACATGCATTCAATTACGAGTCCAACCATGCCAAAATCATCCAATTCCAATCATAAATCAACCCTCAAATCTCACTCTCCAATAACATAGTCCAAAAATTCCCAAATTCTAACTTAGATTCATGAGAAATAGCTGTAATAATCAATGGGTATTCAATAATTATGGACAAAAGTGATAAAAATTCACTTACCTCTAGTGAAATCCTTCTCAAACATCGCCCCAAGTTCCACAACTCCAAAATTGAGAAAAATGTCAAACTCTTTGACTTTTAAGTTCTGCCTAGCAAAACCGCACGCGTGGTCACGATCTCCGCTTCTACGGAACCGCTTCTGCTGTCACACGTCTGCATCTGCGGGAAAATACTTAACTCCCGACTAGCCGCATCTGCGGCCACATTCACACACCTGTGATATCGCTTCTGCGGCCCTCGCCCGCACCTGCACATCCGCACCTACGGATCACCTCGTGCATCTGCGACCAAGGCCAAGCTACCTGACTCCGCACCTATGGACCCCTCATCGCAGAAGCGCTTTCGCTTCTGAAAAAAATCACACTTTTCTGCGAACCTCACTACCTCCCCTTCATTTCACACCTATGACCAAGGCACCGCACCTATGGTGCTGCATCTGCGGCCACTCCCACCGCATGTGCGAATGCACCAGATACCTGAAACTTCAACACTTTGCCAAAGTGTAACCAAGCTCCGCCAACCATCTGAATCACATTCCAGGCCCCTGAGACCCCATCCAAACATACCAACATATCCTAAAACATCATACGAACTTAGTCGTAGCCTCAAATCATCTCAAACAACATCAAAAACATGAATCACGCTCAAATTCAAGCCTATTGAAACTAATGGATTTTCCAACTTCTAAAATCGATGCCGAAACCTATCAAACCAACTCCGATTGACCTCAAATTTTGCAGAAAAGTCATAAATGACTCAATGGACCTGCTCCAACTCCTAGAATCAAAATCCAAGCCTGGCAATAGCAAAGTCGACTCTCAGTCAAATTTCTGAACCTTCCAAACCTTCAACTTTTCATCTTTCACCAATTCAAGACAAAATGACATGCGGACCTCCAAATCAATATCCGGAAATACTCCTAAGTCCAAAATCACCATACAAAGCTATAGAAACCATCAAAGCTCCATTCCGGATTTGTTTACACACAAGCCAATATCCGGCCAACTCTTTCAACTTAAGCTTCCAACCTTGGGACTAAGTGTCCAAATTCATTCCGAAACATCCCCGGAACCAAACCAACCACTCCGACAAGTCACGTAACCATAAGTGAACCTATAAAAGCAATAAACAGGAAAATGAGGCTACAATACGCAAGACGGCCAGCTGGATCATCACAATGTTGCCTTATGCGATCGCGGTCTAAAGCCTCGCAATTGCGAAGCAATATTACATCTGCCACCAAAAAAAGCCTACGTGATCGCGTCTGACCCCTCGCGATCGGGAAACACGACCAGTCCACCAACTGGGAATGCGGGACTAGTTCACGTTCACAAAGAACAACTCCCCAGCGCAGTTTTCACTCTATGCAAACGCGGAGCTCAACACGCGAATGCGGAGCCCTAACTCAGGCTACTATGCGAACGCGAAGCTTCACTTGCAAATGCGAAGAACATCAGGCTCCTAGCTCCAATTAATTCACGATCACAATTCTATATCTGCGATCACGATGCATTCCGAAGACATCAGAAACCAGCAGTCCCAAAACAAAGGAAAATTGTCTGAAACCATCCCGAAACATACACGAGGCCCCCAAGACCCCGTCCAATCATACAAACCAGTCCTAATACCTTATACAAACTTATCCAAAGGCTCTAAATGCTACGGATAACATCACAATCGCGAATCGTCGATCAAAATCCTTCCTTTAATTTTCAACCTTTTAACTCCGTCTAACGCATTCGAATCACGCTTAGACATTCTAGATCACGACCAAACCTTACACACAAGCTCCAATCCACTAAATAAACCTATCCAAAGTCCACGAACATCGACCGGAGTTCGATAATACCAAGTCCACTCTAAGTCAAACTTAGCAAATTTCAAACCTTCAAAAATGCAAACTTTCAACAACAAGCGTTGAATCGCTCCTGGACCATCCGATACTAAAACCGGATATACTACCAAGTCTTAAATCACTTGAACATATAGAAACTTTCAAATTCCGATTTCGAGGTCATTTATATAAAAGTCAAACCTTGGTCAACACTTCCGACTTAAAGCTTCCGAATTGTGGATTACTCTTCCAAATCAACTCCGAACTTCTCAAAAATTGAATCCAACCACCTCTTCAAGTAATAATATATAAAGTTAAGATACTCAAGGTCTCAAACCTCCGAACGACATGCTAAAGCTCAAAACAACCGGTCAGGTCATTACATCAGAATTTATTTAAGGGCCCATTGGGAGGCCTAATGAGAATGTGTATTCTATTTTAGATCGGGTTTATTTACTCAACACAAATATTATTTTGGGTGTGGAGTCGTCCAGGGTTGATCTCATTCATGCTCCAATATACTCCATGTGTTACTCTCACATGCTACGATGGGTTGTGCGACTGTTGACTATTTACACACATGATGCAGTTTTGTTTGGGGCTTGTGGTGAAATTCAAGTGAGATGAATTTTGGGTGTTGAATGGTTGATTGCACCTTGGTTATGGTTTTCCTATCTATGGTATATTGTGCTATCCGTTTCTCCAAGGTTATGGCCATGCGTTTCGTGTGCTTGTTGTTGATATACATGTGTTTGATGAGTTAGAGAATTTGGGCAATGGGTAATCCATGTGGACTGGTATGTTTGGATTAGGTTATGCGCCGCAACAGAGTTATGTTGCGATATGATCCTTTGTGTTTATTTAGTGTGTGTTTTTCCTCCTCTGTGAGATGGGTTAATAGTATTGCGCTTTGTGGTGGTATTTGTTGAGCTTGCGGGATGGTTCTCTCATTTGGTTCTCCTTCCATCATTGGTCATATTTGAGTTGTTTCTTGTTTGGAGCACTGATTGCATCGTATGTAGATCTAGGTGTCATTGGTGTGGTCTCTCCGTCGAGTAGCTTGCACTGGGTAAAATGGGGTTTTTTTACCTGGAATTTGTGCCATTAGATTTGGTTAAGGTATGTCTGGAAGAATGATATAGTTAGTTAGCTTAGATTTTTGCCATGGTTCTTGTCGGGCAAGAGCGCTCCATGACTTGTTGATCTGATAGGTGGTTACGAGTTCTACGTGTTTTTTTCATCATTGGCAGGGCACGAAGATATAATACAAGGTTTGTTTGATATGAGGTATGTTGCCGATACCAAGTTTGTTAGTAAGCAGCTATTATGGTTGGAATTTATTGCTATGAGTATCTAAGTTATGTTATATATCATGTGATTATATCTTTGGATATGGGTATGGCTTGATACAACTTGTTTAGACTTATACTGTGTATAGATACGTGAATTGGGTCTTATGATGAATTTCGGATGTTGGAGATTAGGTTCTTAGGTTTGTAAACTAAGATTGAAGAAAGAATCTTCGGCTACGTGGTATTGACGGGACTATATGGATTGAGGTAACGTGTGATCACCCATGGGTATGTGTATGATATGTTTATGCAATGATTTGATGGCTTCAGAACGACTCTTAGAACGTTCAAGGATGAACGTATGTTTAAGTGGAAGAGAATGTAACGACCCGACCGGTAGTTTTGAGCATTAAATTTTTGTTTGGTGATTCGAGGTTTTGAGTAACTTCATATGGTGTATTATGACGTTCGTGTTGGTCGGTTTTGGTTTTCGAGTGGCTGGGGATTGATTTGGAAGAATGATTCTCAATTTAGAAGTTTAAGTTGGAAGCGTTGACCAAATTTGACTTTTAGGTAAATGGTCTCAGATTCACATTTTGATGATTTTAATAGGTTCATATGGTGATTTTAGAATTAGGCGTATGCCTGGATTCATATTTGAATGTTTTTAGAAGGTGTTGGCTCTATTTGGCGAAAGTTGGCAATTTGAAGATTTGGAAAGTTTGTAAGTTTGACTGGGAGTTGACATGATTTTCGGGTTTAGATTGTTATTCCAGGAGTCGGAATAGGTTTTATGTCATTTGGAACTTGTGTGCAAAATTTGAGGTGATTTTGTATTGTTTAGACGTGTTCGGCATAAGTTCGGAATTTGGAAAGATTGAAATAGCTCATTAAGTTTGAATTAAGGTGTCATTCGTGGTCTTGATGTTATTTTGTGGGATTTGAGGCCTCGAGTAGGTCTGTGTTATGTTTTGAGACTTGTTGGTATGTTCGAATGGCGACCCAAGGGGCTAGTGTGTGATTCAGGGTGGTTGCGGGCCATTTTTGGTTGTATTGCATTGCTAATTTTGGCAAGGATATGGTATGGTCACACCTGCGGAACTTTAGGTGTAGGTGCGGATCCGCAGATGCGGCATATGAGGCACAAAAGCACAATTTGGGCAAGGGCAGGTCTGTCCGCAGATTCGTAAGAGTGTTGGCATAGATGTGCATGAGGAGCGCACTTGCGGTACCGTAGATGCGGATTTTGGCGCGCATAAGCGATGAGGATGGAGATAAATGAATTTTTCATCTGCGAAGTATTCTCCGCATATGCGATGTCGCAGAAGCGATTGTTGGACCGAAAAAGCAGAAATCCCTTAGCAGAAGCTTATATTTTAAAGGTTTTGTTCATTTTATCATATTTTGAGAATGGGAACTCGGATTTGAGCGATTTTTGGGGCGACTTTTACCACTTGGATTGGGGTAAATATTCTTGACTCGATTTTGATTATTATTCATGATTCCATCTTTGATATTGGCATTTGATGGATGAATCTAAAAGAGAAATTGGGGGTTTTGGGAAACTTTTATAAAGTGAATAATTGAGATTTGAGCATCGATTCGAAGTCGGATTTGGGTGAAACTTGTATGATTGGACTCTTATTCGATTGAGTTGTCGTAATATTTGTGAGTTTTGTCCGTGTAGCTTGTGTATAAGGATCCATTCCCTAGGGTCACCCTTTCATATTTCTCTATTGATGGTGCACACGCAGGTTGTGAGAAACCGATGGGTTTTTGGTTGATATGGATTTTGGTAATATTGATCATTTGTTGGACTTTGCATCTCTTCTCTATTTGCAAATTCCTATGATTTTACTGTATCTCTTCTCTATTTACTAGCTTCGGAGTGTATTCATTTATGCATATCTTCTCTATATGCCACCTTACTTGATGAGATGGGACACGGTACATATATTCTCTATATGTGAATCTGTGTGACTTGACTTGTTTAATCATGCATATCTTCTCTATATGCAATTATTGAAGGATTAATTAATGTTTCATGCATATCTTCTTTGTATGCAACTGATGAAGGTCAAGCTGGTATTTTACACATATTTTTTTCTATATGCAAGTTTGATGATTTAATGACATTGGACGCATATCTTCTTTATATACTAGATTGTCTGCACATTACCTCTTTGTGCACCGATGTGATTTAATCTGTGTTATATGATTAAACGGCACAATTTTTGTGTACTTGTGAAATTCAGGAATTAAACAGGTTATTAATGAGTATCATTGATAATTCTTGCTACTATTACCTCGTCGAGGTTAGTAATGATATTTGTTGAGTGTATGAGGTCGATTGTACTCATACTACACTTCTACACCATGCGTGCAGATCTTGGAGGTGAGCTGTTATGGATGACGAAAGCTGGCATTGAAGATGTACCTTCTTTCCGGAGGTATTTATTTTCATACCAGCTTTGTAAATCTAAATCTTAATGGCTCATGACTTGTACTACCAATCCTTGGGATATTGTATGAAAACTCAGCTATTTCATTTATTGAGTATATGATCTTCATTAGAATTGTGTAACTATTGTTTGGCTTACCTAGCGGGTTGGGTTAGGTGTCGTCATGACTAGGTAGAGTTTGGGTCATGACACTTGCTTCCATCAAATTTGATGAGGGTGATAGCCCATGGTATTTTAATGGCAGTTGTTCCAGGTATTTTTAGGGTCACAAGCTGGGTTGAGTTTGTTTGCTTACCATTACCTGGCAGGCAGTTTGAGGCGGGATATATAGATGCTCAGAGACTTATTGAGAAGGAATATCATAGACTCAGGGAGTCAGTAGAGTGATTAGCTACTTTTTTTGTAGATTTGTCATATTTGAGTTATTGCTTGTATAGTGCACAAATCATGTCGTTTGAGATTCTATGTGGAATTTTGTATGATTTGTTGGCCAAGCATCTTCTACTAGATGAGATGAAGTTAACGGACTTATAATTAGCGCAATCGGATTTAGATTAGGTTGGTTTGCAACAAAAATAATATTAGGTGTTGACGACCAATTTTGACCCTCCCTTTTATAATTAACTTACTTGCACTTAATAATTTTCAATAAGTATGTTAAAATATTTTCTGTTATAAAAATTAAGCAAGTAATGGCATTAATTAATAATTTAGTATTATATAATTATAAATATATTACTCTTATTATTTTTGAAACTATTAAAAATAACTCTCATATTTGTTACATAGGTTTATAAATAATTTAACTAGGTTATTTCTTAATTTTGGTAAAAATAACCCATTATTTTAAAACAAGCCCAAAATTAGTGTCACAAATAGAAAATAGAATATTTAATAATTAATTAACTAGTTATAGTAATTAATAGTGTATTTGATGATTATAATTTTATTATACTTTATTAAAATTAATTAAGTTTATTTAAATTAATTTTTAAAAAGCTAAAGGCTAAAAGGCTACAATTGCAATTGCACGATTAAATACAATGTGGCTATTCGTTAAATTAATTTCAGTCCAAAAGTACTGGCCCAAAGCATTTGACCCGGTCCAGGTCCACCCCTTCCATTCCAACTTGGCAATCCGGGCTACCCATTGAGCCAATGAAATTGCGCCACGTCATCTTTTCACAACACTCACAAAAGAAACACAACTAATCCAAACTGTCCATTCTTTAGATCAACGGCTCACATTTTTATCTCATTTTTCCCTTTACTTTTAACACCCCATCAGATTTAATCTCAGCCGTCCAAATCCAAAGATCCAACGACTATCATATTTTCTTGTTTTAATTGTTTAATCCCGAAATTATCAGGGTCGTTGATCTAAAGATCCAACGGCTAAAATTACATCCTCCGTTTTTAACTCTTAGAGACCAGCCCAACTATCCTCAAACCCTAATCATTTTCCTCTGACTCGCCCCCTCCCCCCCCCCCTATTCTCTCAACTCACCAGCTCAAATCAGTCACACTTGATCAAATCAAATGCAGAATCATCTTCTTTGCCATCCCTATCTGCGATTGTCACTGATTCCTTGCCCGTTTCATCACTTGAAATTCAAATGCCTAAAACCGAAGCCCTAGATTCAACGGTGCAATATCAAATCTTCAGATATTCTTCTATACTTTGTTAAATCTGTGGCATGTAAGGCCATCTCCCAGTGTTATCATGATTATTCTTGGTCTAGAGGTCAAGCGTAGCGACCTCTGGACATTGGAGCTTTTATCCGGTGGATTTGCCTTCAACGGACAGTTTCACCACCTCAAGTAAAAATTATCACTTCTCTCACCTCTGTCTCCTCTGATTTTACCCGATTGTGCTCACATCACCAGCTCTCCGTCACTCACCACTATCATTTGAATTCTGTTGAACCTTAAGTCATTGAATGCTACTATAAAAGAGAGCCTTCAATGCTCTTACCAACACACACGAAAATCACCTAACAAGCAGAAAATATATACCTAACTACAATATCATTTACTACACTTTAGTTTTGAGTGGAAAAATCAAGTTAGGGTTCATAACTGAGTTTTTGATTTCTTCTCCGGTTCTGAGTTCATCCACCATTCGAGCTTGAGCTTGGGATTCCTAACGGCTAAACAAAAACCCTCGTTTGGTTTGCTGCTCAAAAGAAGGTCAGTGAGCCTTGACCTTTCTTCTCTTTTAATCATCTAATTAAAGTCATATTTATTATATTATTTTCCTGTTAATTGACTTTGTTTCAGATATATTATAGCTAATTGTATCAATGTGTTTATCATTAGTTCATGACTGATCACCAAACTTTAGAGTTATAAGCTTCTGTAATAATCTGAAATCAGAATCATGTACTGATCGATTATTCTAATAATTTTGATGAATATGTTTTGAGTAACTTATGCATTGTTAGGTTTTTGAGGTTAGCAAAGAACTCCCAAATGATCCCATGTAGTTATCTTATCTATTAGACCCCCTGATGTTCTTTGTATGCTATACTAATTTGTCTTAGTATTATTGGTATGACTCACTTGATAAACTAACCTAAATGGATATGGAACCTTTAATGATAAAGATAGGGCTGTTACCTTAGTCTGGTACATCAGTTCATGATATTTAAATCAATTTCTTCTTTCAAATGTACTGCTGTGATTCTATTGACTCTTGGAAGATCATTAATCTTCTGTTAAACCTCATGACTGTGAGGTCATATCTGGGATCTCATTGTAAGAGTATGTTCTAAACTAGTTGTATCCCTGTACTTGCCCTTGTGTGTATTCTGATGGCTATTACACATTTAGCTTAAGTTATGGAGCTCAGATAAAATATATCTACGCTGTTGAGTTTCATCTGTTGTGTTAGAGTCATGACTAAGACTAAAAACTTAACATGTATAACTGATTTTTAATACAATACTTTTTAATGTCTTTTTTTCTGAACCCTATACATAATGATACTATTAGTTTGACTCAACCATGTTTGTGATGTTGTAATCCTGTTAGAATGTTCTTTGTATGTGCGCTCTTGGATACTCTGCACTTATCTTATTCTTAAAATAACATTGTCTGCCTTTCATGTTCATGTATACTTCTTCATTATCGCTTAACTTCACCAAGCTCCCTTAAATGAACTAGGCTTGGCTTATGAATCCAAGGTGAATTTTCTGCTATTACCTGTTCTGTTTGACTATAATAGTATGTATTAAATCCCAGTAAGGTTGGTATGAATATGAAGTTGAGAGCTTTTAGAAGAAAGAATCATGCCATGAGAATGACATGTTTATTTGCATCCCTGTTAACATCCTTTAAAGATTCCAATTGAAGATGATAACCTGTATATCTAATAGAAGTCTAAGACTTAATATAGGGATAAACTCTTCAACATAAGCTGTTAAGATAATATGATCAGTACTTGAGATTTCTGAACTATGCACCTTTACTACCCTTAAGTTATATGATTAGTTTTCTGGGTTTCTAAAGTGACTTGATAGGGCTCTTTTCCCCTGTGTGTGCCTGTAACTGATTTTATTGAGTACTCTTAAACCTGTTAAAGTATATGACAAAATATTACATGCTTGTATGTGAACTATGATCACTTTTGGTGTTATCTGTAATATTTTGAACAGTTATTTACAAGAAATGTACATCTCCTTATGTGTTGTCATTACTGTTGTATTGAAATTTATATTGGGTGCCTCATTAGCATTTAAACCTGTAGGGAATAGTTAGTATGAGTAGTTAAGGATATTTAGGAGTAGAATTTAGTTCTTGGTTGAAATACTCTTCCTGACACAAGCACTGCTCGGAGTCCTTGAGACCCTTATGAACTTTGAAGTGCCAAGGGTCTAAAGGGTGTCTTGGCCATGAATGAAATTTTACCTTAAGCCTTTAATTACTGACATTTGCTAATCTCTTTAGGTTTAGTGTTGAATGAAAATAAAGGCTTCACTATAAATTGCTTTACTCTTTTTTCACTTCAAATTAATTTACATTCCTAATTACTAATGATTGCTATAGTTTCATCTTGGGCCTATATTGATGTTATTTATGTTTAAATATTTTATTGGGTCATATATCTAATAATGTTTTTCTTTTTTACATGTGTGTCTGAATTGGGACTACCGAGTTCTCAAAGAACTCTGGCCCAAATTCTAGCCTAAACTCGGAGTCGTCTGAAGCAGATGTTGTTCGTTTCATTGTCTACAGGGCCCAATTTCCTTCAGGCTCAAACCATGAGTCCATTTCTTTTACTCTATTGCTTTTATAAGTTTTTTGTTATTCTCATGTGTATATAACATTGATGATAATTGATTGAATGCTTTCTTTTATTTCTTTGAATTACATTAACAACTTAGGCAAGCCTTAAAAAATATAGGTAAAAATAAAAGTACTACAACTTAGTAGTAAATAATTCTAATTGTTAATCACTTCTATTATTCAATTTTCATTCTTATTCTTATTAACAATTTTCATGAAGTTTTTGAAACTAAGACAGATTCGCAAAAGTTGACAATCTCTCTTTCTAAAACAAGAAGAAAACCGAAATACTAGAAATGATTTCCAAAAGCGGGCTATTTCTACAGATCAAACAAACATTGCTGCAATCAAATATCTTGAAACGATTTCTTCAAATTTTGAATATAAGGTTTGAAATCAACTTTCAAAGTATATCTAAACCTCACTTCCCCAACAGTTCTTACTTTACACAAATAGCCACTTTATTTTGAAAATCAAATGTTTTGAACTTAACCTCATTCATTAGTAAGTAAGTATTATAAACTCAGTGTTCTAAACACTCTTTCAATTGTATAGACATCTTTAAAGGCTTTTCTTAAAAAAATATAATGTACACTTTTCAAAGTATATACACTACTTTTCTTTCAAAATGATAAGTTTTAAAGCGTAACATAAGGTGAGCCGTACATTTTTAAGTACTAAGTAAGTAAGATATAAACACTTAATTCTCCGAACCTAGTCTAAGTCCTATGGAGCTACCTTAGGTAGATTCTAGGGCGTGCCTAACACCTTCCCTCTAGAAAAACAAGAACCATTACCCAAATCTCACTCGTTAGCAGACTAACAGGATAATGAACTTAACAATTAAAAAGGTACCCTCGTATACCTTTAAATATTAGGCGGTGACTCTCTTTTATCATCAACAAGGACACCACTAGCTGCATCTTGTTTTGACTCATACAAAATAGGGTGCAACATTAGGCAGCTCAGAATAGGCAATGGTTCATATCGGAAGAGAGAAATCTGTGACTTGTTCCTATGACAGGTAGTTATGAGTCTCTACATATTTGTTTCATTATTAGCAGAGTCTTGAAGACCTAGAAGAAGGATTTATTTAAGTTGGGGCATTTTAACTAGTGTTGGGTTTTGCAATGAGCAGTTATGGGAAAAAAAGATGTGGGATGCATCATATGGTTACATTCCAGAAGTTCAGCTATGACTCAATACATGTCTTTCAGATTGAGATATTGGATATATACAAGATTTGGGCTTTTGAGGAGGTTCCAGCTAATAAAGATGAGTTCATGAGCTTGCAAGCTAAGGTTAACGAAGAAATCCTTAGTTAATGGGTTCTAATGGTATTTTCAGTATGGATGCCGCATTAGATCATTGATAGGAATGTGTAAGATGAGTATTCATAGTTGCTTGATGGCTTCGGAAGGATTATTGATATGTTCAAGAACAAACATATTTTTAAGTGGAGTAGGATGTAAGACCGAACCGGTCGTTTTGAGTTCTAGCATTCCATTCTATGGTTTAATACTTCACGTAGCATTCCATTCTACGATTTTTATTTAGTGATCTATGACTTGCAGGTACAGATGGTTCGGGTCCTGAGAGGCTCGAGGGTGTTTTGGTATGCCTATTTGACAACTAGAAGTCTTAAAGTTAAAAGAGTTGGCCAAAGTTAAGATTTTAGGTAAACGAGCTTGGATTCATGATTCAAAGGTTCTGATAGGTTTGTATGATGATTTTGGACTTTTACATATGTTCGGTTTAGCACCGGAGAGGCTCGGGTATGATTCAGATGAATATTATGAAAGTTGTACTTTGAAGAACATAAGAAAGTTCATAAGTTTAGTTTAGATTGATTTATAGTTATGAAATTTTCATATGTATTTTGAGCTCATGGACAAGTTGGAATAGGGTATATGACTAGTCGGGATAATTTGGAGGGGTCATAGAGGGCTCGAGCGAATTTCAGCATGTTTGGAGAGTATTTAAGAAGTACTAAATTATAACAGCTGCAGAAAGTGCGGTATCGCACTTTAAAGTGTGGTCAACAATTTTAATTATTGAAGTCGGCAATTTGTGTAACGACCCGACCGGTCATTTTGAGCATTTACGCTCCTTTCAACTATCCGAAGTCTTGAATAACTTCCTAAAAGGTATTATGACTTGTGTGAATTGTCAGTTTTGATTTTAAGGTATTTCGGAGTTAGCTTGGAAGAATGAATTTCATGTTGGAATTTAAGTTAGAAAAGTTGACCAGATGTGGACTTATATGTAAACGACCTCGGGTTTGAATTCTGATAATTCCAACAGCTCCGTATGGTGATTTTGGACTTAGAAGCGTATTCGAAAAATTATTTGGATGTCCGTAGTGGAATTAGTCTTAAAATGTCGAAAGTTAAATTTTTGGGAAGTTTGACTGGGGGTTGACATTTTGATATCGGGGTCGGAATCCAATTCTGAAAATTTGAATACCTCAGTTATGTCATTTATGACTTGTGTACAAAATTTAAGGTCGATCGGACGTGATTTAATAGGTTCTGGAGTCGTTTGTACAAATTAAAATTTTTAAAATTTATTAGGCTTGAATTGGAGTGTAATTCATGGTTTTAGTATTGTTTGAGGTGATTTGAGGGTTCGACTAAGTTCGTATGACGTTTTAGGACTTGTTGGTATATTTGGTTGAGGTCCCGAGGGGCTCGAGTGAGTTTTGGAAGGTTAACGGATCAAAAATTTGGACTTGAACAGCTGCTGAAATTATCTGATATCTGAATCTGTTTTCCTTCTACGCGATTGCGTGAATGTGTCTGCGATCGCGTTGGCTTAGTTGGTCAGTGGAGGTTTTTGTTCTACGCGATCGCGTGGGGATATCTGCGATCGCGTAGGGTTAATTTGACCTAGTGATATTTTGTGCTTCGCGATCGCGTGAAGCGGGACGCGATCGCGTAGCTATGTGAGTTTGTTATTCGCGAACGCATGAAGAAGGACACGTTCGCGTAGAGGAAATAGGGCAGAAATGGAAATCACGCGTTTTGTGCTTCGCGATCACGTAGTTAGGTCTGTGATGTTTGCATCGCGATCGCATGGGAAAGTCCGCGATCGCGTAGAGTTAAATCTGGGCGGTGGAAAATTGTTCTTCGCGATCGCGTGGAAATGTTCGCGATCGCGTAAAGCAAATGACTGGGCAGAGTGTTTAAGTTCTGAAAATGGGACTTCGTCCAATTTTCTATTTTTGATGGATTTGAGCTCGAGAAGGGGCGATTTTCTTGAGTTTTTCAAGGAAAATAATGGGGTAAGTATTCTTAACTCAATATTGGTTAAATTACCAGAATCCATGGTTATTTTTATCATTTAATTGGTGAATTAAGTTGGAAAAGTTTGAAAACCCTCTTGGTTTAAATTGATGATTTGAGGGTCGAGTTGGGGTTGGATTTTGGTAAAATTAATATGGTTAGACTCGTGGTTGAATGGGCTTTCGGATTTTATAACTTTTGTCGAGTTCCGAGACGTGGCCTCCACGGGCGATATTTGAGCTAAATTTCAGATTTTTATGGAAAATTAGTATTTTCTTATGGAATTAATTCCAATAAATTTTATTGACTGAATAGAATTAATTGTGGATAGATTCGAGGCGTTTGGAGGCCAATTCACTAGGCAAAGGCTTAGCAGAATAAGAATTTCACGGTTTGAGGTAAGTAACAGTTATAAATCTGGTCCTGAGGGTATGAAATCCAAGATTTTGGTATCATGTGATTACTTTGGAGGTGACGCACATGCTAGGTGACAGGCGAGTGGGCGTGCACCGAGGGAATTGTGATTTGGTCCGTCCCGTGGAAACTATAAAGTTGAATAACTTGTTGTTAGCTATGTGCTCTCTATGTGTTGTGGAAATTTGACTGTCAGTCATGTTAGAAATCATGTTTAGGCTATATGTTGGTATTGTTGGGACCCACAGAGGTCGAGTACATGTTGAATTATCTGTTTAATTGTTGTTTTGTACTCAATCATAGTTTACTTGATTATTTTATCCCAGTCTCTATTATTGATTATTGATGCATCATATCATTGTTGTTTGGGCTGATTTCATGATTGTTGAGAGCCCGAGAGACTGGAGAGATTTATGACTGGGCGAAGCCGAGGGCCTGATTATGAGATATTATACTATAGTACGTGAGTTGTCCGTGCAGCACGTGAGTTGTACGTGCGGATCCAGATATTGATAATATAGCACGTGAGTTATCCATGCAGCACGTGAGTCGTCCGAGCGGATTATAGCGCTTGGGCTGTAGGAGCCCCTCCGGTATCTGTACACCCCAAGTGAGCGCGGGTACCCATTGAGTGTGAATGCTGAGGGCTGGGAGCCCAGTGAGTGATTATTGTCCTGAGAGGCTGTACTTGCTTTTCATTTGTTATTGCACTTAGTTGCTATCTGACATTGTTGTGAAATTTTCTGGAGGATTTTTGTCACGACCCAAAATCTCACCTGTCGTGATGGCGCCTATCTCAATACCAGGCAAGCCAAAAATCCTAATAAATCACCATTTCTTTTAAATTTGAAAACAAATTAATTAAATTCAGCGAAAGAAATCTTAAAATTTCAAATATATCACTCCTACAACCCGGTGTCACTAAGTACATGAGCATCTAATATGAATACAAGTCTGAAAATACGGTCTATAATAGTCTGAGACCAAATACAGTAAATAAGGAGATAGAGATGGAGAGGCAAGGTCTGCGAAATACGACAGCTACCTCAAAATCCCCTGAAAATCAGCTGTACGGAAGAATCAACACATGCTATATCCGGGAACACCTCAATCTGCACACGTAGTGCAGGGTGTAGTATGAGTACAACAAACTCAGCAAGTAACAATAATAAATAAGAAACTGAAGATAGTGATGAGCTACAATTATAATTCATTTTAAGTAATTCCAGCAAAGATTAGACATACTTTCAAATCCGGCAGTTTAAGTCAAATCAATTTTTATACAATTCAAGTTCATTTAATCCAGATATAGAATCTTTCAAAAATTTCACCACAATAACAGATAGCAACTAAGTGCATCAACCAATGAAAAACAAGTACAGCCTCTCATGACAACAATCACTCACTGGGCTCCCAACCGTCAGCACTCACACTCAATGGGTACCCGCGTTCACGGGGGTGTACAGACTCCGGAGGGGTTCCTACAGCCCAAGCGTTATAATCTGCATGGACAACTCACGTGCTGCACGGACAACTCACGTGTTGCACGGACAACTCACGTGCCATAATATAAATATCTGGATCCGCACGGCCAACTCATGTGCTATAGTATGATATAAGGATCCGCACGGCCAACTCACGTGCCATAGTATAATATTTCACAATCAGGCGCTCGGCCTTACTCATTCATAAAGCTCTACAGTCTCTCGGGCTCTCAACAATCATGAAATCAGCCCAAACAACAATGATATGACACATCAATAATGAACAATAGAGACTGAGACAAAATAATCAAGTAAACTATGACTGAGTACAAAATAACAATTTAAGCAGATAATTCAACATGTACACGACCTCTGTGGGTCCCAACAATACCAACATATATCCTAAACATGGTTTCTAACATGACTTATAGTCAAATTTCCACAACACATAGAGAACACATAATTATCAACAAGTTATTCAACTTTACAGTTTCCACGGGACGGACCATGTCACAATCCCCTCGGTGCACGCCCACACGCCCATCATCTAGCATATGCGTCACCTCCAAAATAATCACATGATACAAAATCCGGGGTTTCATACCCTCAGGACCAGATTTAAACTGTTACTTACCTCAGAGCGTGAAATTCTTTTACTCTGCTATGCCTTTGCCTCGCAAATCGACCTCCGAATACCTCGAATCTAGTCACAAATAATTCGTTTCAGTCAATAAAATTTATTGGAATTAATTCCATAAGAAAATGCTAATTTTCCATAAAAATCCGAATTTTAGCTCAAAAATTGCCTGTGGGGCCCACGTCTAACCATACCAATTTTATCCGGAAGCCCATTCAATCACAAGTCTAACCATACCAATTTTATCAAAATCTAACCCCAACTCGACCCTCAAATCTTCAATTTAAACTAAGAATGATTTTCAAACTTTTCCAACTTAATTCACCAATTAAATGATAAAAACAACCATGGATTCGGGTAATTTAACCAATATTGAGTTAAGAACACTTACCCCGTTATTTTCCTTGATAATAACTACCGAAGATCGCCTCTTCCCGAGCTCAAATCCGTCAAAAACTAAAAATGGGACGAAGTCCCATTTTCAGAACTTAAACTCTCTGCCCAGACATTTGCTCTACGCGATCGCGAACATTCCTACGCGATCGCGAAGAACAATTTTCCATCGCCGAGATTTTACTCTACGCGATCGCGGACTTTCCCATACAATCGCGAAGCACAACATCACAGACCTACGCGATCGCGGACTCGTCCACGCGATCGCGAAGCACAAAATGTGTGACTTCTATTTCCGCTCCACTTACTCTACGCAAACGTGACCTTCTTCACGTGTTCGCGAGTCACAAAATCCCAGAGCTACGTGATCGCATCCCGCTTCACGTGATCGCTAAGCACAAAATTCCACTGCCTCACATTAATCCTACGCGATCGCAGATATCTCCACGCGATCGCGTAGAAAAAATACCCCCATTGACCAACTAAGCCTACGCGATCGCAGACGCATTCACGCGATCGCGTAGAAGGTAAACATCATCAGATATCAGAAAATTCCAGCAGCTGTTCAAGTCCAAATTTTTGATCCGTTAATCATCTAAAACTCACCCGAGCCCCTCGGGACCTCAACTAAATATATCAACAAGTCCTAAACATCATACGGATTTAGTCGAACCCTCTAATCACCTCAAACAACGCTAAAACTATAAATTACACCCCAATTCAAGCCTAATGAACCTTGAAATTTTTAATTTCTACAAACGTCTCCGAAACCTATCAAATCACGTCCGATTTACCTCAAATTTTGCGCACAAGTCATAAATGACATAACGGAGGTACTCAAATTTTCAGAATTGGATTTCAACCCCGATATTAAAAAGTCAACCCCCCGGTCAAACTTCTCAAAAATTCAAACTTTCGGCATTTCAAGCCTAATTTCACTACGGACCTCCAAATAATATTCTGGATGCGCTCCTAAGCCCATAATCACCAAACGAAGCTATTGGAATCAACAAAATTCAAATCCGAGGTCGTTTACACATAGGTCCATATCCGGTCCACTTTTCTAACTTAAATTTTCAATTATGAGACTAAGTGTCTCATTTCACTTCGAATTCCTTCCAGACCCGAACCCACTAACCTGGTAAGTCATAAAATAATTATAAAGTATAAATTGAGCAGTAAATAGGGGAACGGGATTATAATACTCAAAACGACTGGCCGGGTCGTTACAATTTTATATCTGGAATACATGAACTTGAACTGTATAGAATTGATTTGACCTAAACTGCTGAATTTTAAAGCATGTCTATTATTTGCTGGAATTACTGAAAGTGAACTATAACTGCGTAGCTCGTCACTATCTTCAGTTCCTTATTTATTATTATTACTTGCTGAGTTAGTTGTACTCATACTACACCATGTACTTCATGTGCAGATCCAGGTGTTCCCGGACATAGCGAGTGTTGATTCTTTTGAGCTGTTAATTTTTCGGAGATTCTGAGGTAGCTGCCGTGTTTCGCAGACCTTACCTCTCCTTCCCTATCTCCTTGTTTACTATATTTGGTCTCAGACTATTATAGACCGTATTTTTCAGACTTGTATTCATAATAGATACTCATGTACTCTGTGACACCAAGTTTTGGGGAGATAGGCGCTATCACGACAGGTCAGATTTTGTGCCGTGACAAGTTGGTATTAGAGCCTAGGTTACATAGGGCTCACGAGTCATGAGCAAGTTAAGTAGAGTCTTGCGGATCGGTACGGAAACGTCTGTACTTATCTTTGAGAGGCTGCCGAACCCTTAGGAAAATTTCCCTTCTTGTATTCTATCGTGCAGAATTGATTCAGCTTGAAACATAACTCTCTGAATTCCTTCCTCGCATTCGTATGAGCACATGAGCGCTCGGTATCAGTTGTACATCGCCAGCTTGTGATTCTACGAACGATGTTTGAGATGTATATTCCGTGTTTTGGTGATGGGCCAGTCTGGAGGACTTGAGGCCAGGTTTAGACCGCAGCTTAGGCTCGGTAGCTTCAGTTGTAACTTGTACATTTGGACTCATATGTCCGGTAATGTCCCTACGAGTGAAATTTGTGGCTCGATGAGCGGCGGAATGGCTTTGTGATGAGTATGATGTAACTGTGGGATGTGTTAAGACGATTTGAATGTTCTTTTATTCCAGCTCAGTATATGATTTTGAGACTGTGCACGGGTTGCTATGATGGTTATGCGTTGTTATCGCACAATATTGGTGTAATGGTAAGGTGCTTGTTATGCGTTGAGGCGGTGAATGGCTCAAAGAGAGGATTTCTCAGTACATGATTAAGGGGTTTAGCAATTAATTCCAGCGGAGGAAAGGCAGTCGGACTATAGATGTCCAAGTTTGGTTGTTAAAGTAACAAGACTTGGTATTTGCGAGCATGGTCAAATTTTTATTGTAATGCTGTATCGTCGTCCTTGTTTGAACGCATCATGGTTCATCAGTGTTATGATCTTCTTGGATTTCGCCTTCGGGGCAGGGTGTTATGAAATGGTGCATGAGGGGCTGTTGCCAAAGATAGTTGTGTGCAGCGGTTCAGAATCGAATGGGTATTTCTAATGTTGGTGGCTCGATAAAGATGATCTTCGTAGAGGCTTAGAGTCGGTAACAATTTATTGTTTCAGGTGCTACAGAGATCTATTTTGATTTGATGCAATAGTTGGGCAGCAAATTATGAGGAAAGACATGATGGGAAGTGTTTCGCGGTGGTTGGAGTACTAGCAGGTCAAGTAGGAGAAGTAGAGGTTGAGAAGTTGCTTAAAGGAGATGATTTAACCGAAGTAACAGTGACAAATTAGCATATGGATTCTGTGGTAGGGTAATCGCATGCCTTGAGAAAATGTAGAATGGTTTGGAATCGTGATAGAATGTGATTTGTCCTACAGACTTTATTTGGGGTGATGGTTACTGTACGAAGAAAGATTGAATATGAGAGAAAGGAGTTTGTTTGAAATGAAGAGGGATGTGAAGATCTGATTATCGTTTCAGGCGCAATATGACTTGAGTTCGGAAGGTATTGTTGAACTTTTAGTTGATGTCAATAGGGAAAGTGCAGACATAGACAAATGTTGGGCGAGCATGAGCTCAGGAGAATTTATTTATTTCGTGGTCGTTGCACACAGTGCAGCGTCGTTGGAAGATGTCGGTAAGGAATTCCACAGGTGGGTTATCTCCTGTGAGTAGTTAGCGGTGGCGTGATGTTGATGAAACTCCTGCGAGAAATATTAGTTGCTACCTGGTAAGAGGTTGAGTGTATGACAATGGCTGGTGATTCAGAAGGTTCATGAAAATCTTAACAAAAGATTTCGAGATGTCTGGCGGGTTAACGATGCGAGATCTTGGTATTTGAGAAGGAGAAATCCTTACGGGTTCTAATTTTATATAGTTGCAGCTAAAAGCTAAGTGGGGGAGCCTACTATGGACGATTTGATTTCATGGTTATGTGTTAAATTTTAGTTTTGGTCGGAGGCGTACTTGTGAATCAGTTATGACTTGCAGAGATGGAGATAGAGGATGACTCGAGTAAGGAAATTCCTGAATACGGGTTATAGGGCACTTTATAGAAATATGAAAATTTTGGAATGATTAAGTTGTTATTTTGAAGGATGTAGTGCACACGAAGTATGAATTTGGTTGGTCCTGTTAAGGCAGGGTTACTTATTTGAGTATTGACTGTGTTAAATGAGCACATGTCTTTCGGCCCATATGGGGCGGAGTAAATTAGATTTGAGTAGAGTGGATGACTCTCGAAAGGGTTCTAATGGAATCAAAATGTATATGTGAAAATTGAAATTTTTTTGAATTTGTATATCACTAGAATCAGTTACTTACATTGGATGGTATCGGGATGTGCAGTAATTCTGTTTGACTATGGATTCTATATTTCAGTATAAGAAAGGAAAGAAGAATAATTTTAAATTCACATAACGTATTTTCAGAGTGAGTGTTACGGTTGGGGTATTTATGAAGGTGCTTAATATGAATACAGTGGCTTATGGGCCTTAGGGCGATGTTGTTTTATGTTAGGATGTCTTGTAGTGAGCTTTGGGTAAGGATAATAGTGTTTTGACACGGAGAAATGTCAACTTGAGGGTGATTCAGAAGAAACTCGGAGAAAATAGGACAAATGGGTAACATGCTGGATCAGTATGGTAATGGTATGCTTGGTTCTTTTGGTTCTTATGATGATGTGGGGCTTTACGAGTGTTTTGTGGCAATACTCTCGGATTCGGCAACTTGTGTGGCTTGGTGGAGTTGGACGAATTCAGTTCTGATTGCTTGGTTAAGTGCAAATGGATTTTAAAGAGTTCATAATGGTTTCTACCATGGGTTGAACCGGATATTTTCTACCGATGTATGGAACGTGTTGTGTATTGTGATTTCCTCTTGGAAAGAAGCAAAAGAAAGGTTTCTAACTAATAAGGTATGTAATTTGCTGGTGACTCAGAGTTGATAATGGGATTCTTGTGCTTTTCACATGATGTAATAATAGATGTGGTGTGTTGTGCGGGATTAGGATTTACATGTACAAAATGATAGTTCAATCTTGAAGAGAAGGTAACGAATGTTGGACAGCATGGTCAGTTTCAGATATTTTGATTAATGTTTTGAGAAGGGTGCGCATTTCAGAAGGCGCGTTGTGTTTTGACTTATGGATGTTCATCGATATTGCAGTACTCATCTAGTTGATAGACTGCTGATATTCAAATTATTGCTATGTGGCACGGAAGAATTATGAAAGTATTCCTCATGGGATTATCGTGAATGGAAGATGTGTTAGCCATTTTAGTGCTGGAGTTGGGATCAATTATGGTGATTCATGTGTTTGATGAATTTGGAGACTGAGAGTTCTCAGAAGTATATTGTTTCGGGGTTGCGACCTATTTTAGGTGACTATTTTATTTTAACTCAGTGGATGCACTAGTTACGTTAATTATTGTGATAGCTACGCGCTATAAGTGTGCATATATGTGAGGTTTGAGCCAATGTGCGGGCATTGGGGCAGGTATTTATACTCGAAAGGATGCTTAGGCTATGATATGCCTAGAGTTGACTGTTAAGTGTAAAGTTATAATGTTTCCCATATTCGTACCTTTGTTGAGAACTATCTAGGCTATACTTGAGGTTACAGTGATGATGCAACCCTGCATGCTATACTAAAAACCTTTGAAATGCCGCCCTAACTCAGGATATATGACGGCACAACCGACCCTGAAGATCATGTGACTCATTACGTCACCACCGTAAAAGGCAACGACCTTGCCAAAGAACATGTGTCTTCTATCTTGCTGAAAATGTTCGGCGAAACCCTCACAAGAGGGGCATTAACTTGGTATTCGCAGCTACCAGCATGCTCCATTGAGACCTTTGAAGAAATGGCCGACAAGTTTGTAACGGCCCACGTCGGAGGCAAAAAGGCCGAGGCGAAAGTGAACGACATATTTGATGTTAAACAATCTCTGGGAGAGGGACTGAGGAACTTCATCGCTCGTTTCAGCCGAGTAAGGATGACTTTGCCAAACGTGTGTTAAACAATCCACAATGCTTACTATGCCGAAGTCCGTGCAAATGAGGATGACCTCAACAGACCAACCCATTGGCTAACCTCAGTACAATCGGAATCAAGAAAGGATCGAAGAGACAGTACTAGAAGAGATAATCCAATTCCGCAACCTAATATGAAACACCACCAACCATATATCATAACGGCATCCGCCCCCTCCCCCCGTTACGGAGAAGGTCCATCCATACCAAGGACGGGAACCCATCCGAACTATAGAGGTATGCCCCCTATTATCTGCTCACAATTTGTGTGTGTCACCTACAGAGATAGTCTATGCCCCGGAGAAGCTCGAGCCAAAAGTGAAGTGGCCGCCAAAGATGAGATGGGACCCTAACACCAAATAATTTGACGCCCTCTGTGAGTTCCATCAAGAACGAGGACACAAGATGGAAGACTGCATCGCCCTAAGGCAGGAAGTCGTGAATATGATATGACAAGAACACCTTAAAGAGCTACTAAGCTGTAACGACCCGACTTGTTATTTTAAGAATTAGCGCTCCATTCAGTGACTTAAGGTTTCGAGCAGCTTCGCAATATGTATTATGACCCGCGGGTGTGGTCGAGTTTGATTTTCGGAAGATTCAGAATTAAATTAAAAGAACAATTCTTATTTAGAAGCTTAAATGGAAAGAATTGACCGGGGAGTTGACTTTTGAGCAAACGACTCCGGAATGGAATTTTGATGATGTCAATAGCTCCGTATGGTGATTTTGGACTTAGGAGCGTGTCCGAAAAATTATTTGAAAGTCCGAAGGTCAATTCAACGCATTGTGGCGAAAGTTGGAAAATAGAAGATTTTGGAAAGTTCGACCGAAGGGTGAAATTTTGATAACGAGGTCAGATTTCGATTCCGGAAATAGGAATAGCTTCATTACGTCAATTATTACATGTGTACAAAATTTGAAGTCATTCCGGATTGATTTGATATATTTCGGCGCAAAATATAAAAGTTGGAAGATTTGAAAACTTATAATTCAATTCGATGCGCGATTCGTAATTTCGGTATTGTTTGACGTGGTTTGAAGCCTCGACTAAATTCGTATTTTATTTTGGGACATGTTGGTATATTTCGTTGAGGTCCTAGAGGCCTCGGGTGAATTTCGGAAGGATAACTGAGCAATAAGAAATAAATATTTGTGTGACACATAAATTATCCCATTAAGAGTAAAATATAAGTTCCGTGTTAAAAATTACCGATTTGAAGTGTGATAGCAGACTTTGCACATGCTTACACTATGGCGTGCTATTTATACTAGTCCGGGAGCATGAGAATCTTATGTCATTATCATATACAAGTGTACTTATTTAATTACTCATGTATGATATGCTGGGACTGGAGGCCTGTGACTATGCCGGACGATTCATATTATTGGCACGTGAGTTGTCCATGCCGTGTGTGGGAATTCTATTTCTATAATAATTTATCTGATCTATTAATTTCCTTCCTCTACAAATGTGCACATGCACCTACGGTTATCCTCTTCGCGAAATTTGAGGAGTTGGTTGTAACATTGTGGTTGTGGTGATGCTTGTTGAACTTGCAATACAGTTCTCTTCCTTGAGACATCTCCCATATTTGGGTACACGGATTGCGCAGTTGTGGCTTGAGTTATATTGATGTGGCGTGTCTGTGGGATAGTTGTGTTTAATAAAATAAGGTCATTGGACCTAGAATGGGTACTATCAGGCTTGATTATGGTATATTCAGGAGGATAATATTGAAAGTCAGCTTAAGAGAGGATTGTGGTTCTGGTTGGGGCGAGAGAGCTCTATGACTAGTTGATCTGATGAGTGGTTATGAGTTTTTGATTGTTTCTTTCATCTTTGGCAGTGTACAAAAGTTTTGGAATGAGGTTTTATTGAATGCGGGGTTTTATTCTAGTACTTGATTGGTTTTGAGTAGTTACTGTGATCAGAAATGGTGTTACCAGTATGCGAGTTGAGTAGTATGTTATGCGATTATATCTGGGATTACGGTTATGTCTGGATACAACTTGTTCAGGCTTATACAGTGTGTAGATATGAGATTCGGGTCTTGTAAGAAATTTCGGATGTTGGAAATTTGGGTTCTAAGTTTTACGGACTAAGGTTAACGTAATGATCTTCAATTGTGTTGTGTTGTCAGGTCTATGGAATAGAGTGGCATGGGATCACCCCCAGGTATGTGCATGGTAAGGAGGAACGGTAATTTAAAGTCTTAGGAACAACTCTTGGCACGTTCGAGGACGAACGTATGTTTAAGTGGGGGAGATTGTAACGACCCGACCGGTCATTTTGAGCATTTACGCTCCTTTTAACTATTTGAAATCTTGAATAACTTCCTACGAGGTATTATGACTTGTGTGAATTATCGGTTTTGGTTTTAAGGTATTTCGGAGTTAGCTTGGAAGAATGAATTTTATGTTGGAATTTAAGTTAGAAAAGTTGACCGATGTGGACTTATGTGTAAATGACCTCGGATTTGAATTTTGATAATTCCAACAGATCTGTATTGTGATTTTGGAATTAGGAGCATATCCAAAAAATTATTTGGAGGTTCGTAGTGGAATTACGCTTAAAATGCCGAAAGTTAAAATTTTGGGAAGTTTGACCAGGGGTTTGACTTTTTGATATCGGGGTCGGAATCTGATTATGAAAATTGAAATACCTCCGTTGTGTCATTTATGATTTGTGTGCAAACTTTGAGGTCAATCGGACGTGATTTGATAGGTTTCGGAGTTGTTTGTAGAAATTAGAAATTACAAAGTTCATTAGGCTTGAATTGGGGTGTAATTCATGATTTTAGTGTTGTTTGAGGTGATTTGAGGGTTCGACTAAGTTCGTATGACGTTTTAGGACTTATTGGAATATTTGGTTGAGGTCCCGAGGGACTCGGGTGAGTTTCGGATGGTTAACAGATTAAAAATTTGGACTTGAACAGCTGCTGGAATTTTCTGATATCTGATTCTATTTTCCTTCTACGCGATCGCGTGAGTGTGTCTGCGATCGCGTAGGCTTAGTTGGTCAATGAGGGGTTTTGTTCTACGTGATCGCGTGGGGATATCTGCGATCGCGTAGGGTTAATTTGAGGCAGTGATATTTTGTGCTTCGCAATCGCGTGAAGCGGGACGCGGTCGAGTAGCTATGTGAGTTTGTTATTCGTGAACGCGTGAAGAAGGCCGCGTTCGCGTAGAGGAAATGGGGCAGAAATGGAAATCACGCGTTTTGTGCTTTGCGATCGTATGGTTAGGTCCCCGATCGCGTAGGTTTATGATGTTATGCAACGCGATCGCGCGAGAAAGTCCGCGATCGCGTAGAGTTAAATCTGGGCGGTGGAAAATTTTTCTTCGCAATCGCGTGGGAATGTTCGCGATCGCGTAGAGCAAATGACTGGGCAGAGAGTTTAAGTTCTGAAAATGGGACTTCGTCCCATTTTCCAATTTTGACAGATTGGAGCTCGAGAAGGGGCAATTTTCGGGAGTGTTTCAAGGAAAATAACGGGGTAGGTGTTCTTAACTCAATATTGGTTAAATTACCCGAATCCATGGTTGTTTTTATCATTTAATTGGTGAAATAAGTTGGAAAAGTTTGAAAACCCTCTTAGTTTAAATTGAAGATTTGAGGGTCGAGTTGGGGTCGGATTTTGGTAAAATTGGTATGGTTAAACTCGTGGTTGAATGGGCTTCTGAATTTTGTAATTTTTTCGAGTTCCGCGACGTGGGCCCCACAGGCGATTTTTGAATTAAATTTCAGATTTTTATGGAAAATTAGCATTTTCTTATGGAATTAATTCCAATAAATTTTATTGACTAAATCGAATTAATTGTGTTTAGATTCAATGCGTTTGGAGGCTAATTCACAAGGCAAAGGCTTAGCGGAATAAGAATATCACGGTTTGAGGTAAGTAACAGTTATAAATCTGGTCCTGAGGGTATGAAACTCCAGATTTTGGTATCATGTGATTACTTTGGAGGTGACGCACATGCTAGGTGACGGACGTGTGGGCGTACACCGAGGGAATTGTGACTTGGTCCGTCCCGTAGAAACTGTAAAGTTGAATAACTTGTTGTTAGCTATGTGCTCTCTATGTGTTGTGGAAATTTGACTGTAAGTAATGTTAGAAACCATGTTTACGCTATATGTTGGTACTGTTGGGACCCACAGAGGTCGTGTACATGTTGAAATATCTGCTTAATTGTTGTTTTGTACTCAGTCATAGTTTACTTGATTATTTTATCCCAATCTCTATTGTCCATTATTGATGTATCATATCATTGTTGTTTGGGATGATTTTATGATTGTTGAGAGCCTGAGAGACTGGAGAGATTTATGATTGAGCGAGGCCGATGGCCTGATTGTAAGATATTATACTATAGCACGTGAGTTGTCCGTACAACACGTGAGTTGTCCATGCGGATCCAGATATTATACTATAGCACGTGAGTTGTCTATGCAGCACGTGAGTTGTCCGTGCGGATCCAGATATTGATACTATAGCATGTGAGTTGTCCGTGCAGATTATAGCGCTTGGGCTGTAGGAGCCCCTCCGGAGTTTGTACACCCCTAGTGAGCGCGGGTACCCATTGAGTATGAGTGCTGAGGGCTGGGAGCCCAGTGAGTGATTATTGTCCTGAGAGGTTGTACTTGCTTTTCATTTGTTGTTTCACTTAGTTGCTATCTAACATTGTTGTGAAATTTTTTGGAAGATTTTATATCCGGAATACATGAACTTGAACTGTCTAGAATTGATTTGACCTAAACTGCTGGATTTGAAAGCATGTCTATTCTTTGCTAGAATTACTAAAAGTAAACTATAACTATGTAGCTCGTCACCATCTTCAGTTCCTAATATATTATTATTATTACTTGCTGACTTGGTTGTACTCATACTACACCCTGCACTTCGTGTGTAGATTCAGGTATTTTCGGACATAGCGAGTGTTGATTCTTTAACGCAGTGGATTTTTCGGAGATTCTGAGGTAGCTGCCGTGTTTCGCAGACCTTGCCTCTCCTTCCCTGTATCCTTATTTACTGTATTTGGTCTCAGACTATTATAGACCGTATTTTTCAGATTTGTATTCATAATAGATGCTAATGTACTATGTGACACCAGGTTTTGGGGAGTGTTCGTATCAGTATTTGTGGGATTTTGTACTGTATTTAAATATTATGTTTTTCGAACTTAAAGGAAATCGGGACTTATTGATGTTATCGGCTTGCCTAGTATTGAGATAGACACCATCACGACAGATTATATTTTGGGTCGTGACAATTTGTAACAGCACTTAGCATTTTGAAAAGTGTGATTCGCACTTCAAAGTGCGACCATCACTGTTTGGTAGAAATTTTAGCAACTATAAATATCGAGATTTTGTAATTTTTATTTCATTCTTCACCATCTTAGGAGACTGGAGAGCTCGACTTTGAAGGATTTTGACTTAGATCTTCAACACCAATTTGGACTTGAATTTTGAAACAAGTTACATATTTGAACTCATGAGATTATGAGTCAATAGAATTTGACTTTGGTTTTAGGTTTTGTGGGCCCATTTAACTTTTTATTGACTTTTGAGATTTTGATAAAGATTGAATCTTTCTTTTATAGGATTGATTTTTATGGTATTATTTGACTATATTGAGTATTATTTGGCTAGATTGTAGGTGACTGGAGGCCGTAGTAAAAGAAAAAAGTATTTTTGAAGGTTGAAGCTTGTTTTGGAGAAGGTAAGTTTCATGCTTAATCTTGACTTTAGGGGATTTTTTTAAAAATGGACTTATGCCCTACATGCTACATAGTTGGGAGCGATATGTATGCGAGGTAACGAGCATATATGTGAATGTCGAGGTTGTACCATACTCTAGATAAATTTTAGGTTGTTTATACCTCGTTTGGCATATGTTTCATTGTATATGCTTTACTTGATTTACTTGTGTTAGGACTCTATGTGCATCCTCACATGCTAGTATCATGTTATAGGTATCTCTCTTATGCTAGTGTAACATGATAGGATATTGTATGTCATGACTAGTTGTTGGATGACTACTTGGGTATCTTATTCATGCTAAAATAAAATTACAGGCATTGTTCACATTCTACTTAAACATTATGTATTTTATGTATTTGTGTTACATGGTAAAACTGCATAGTCATACACTATCTTCATATATGCACCATGGTAGTATATATATCTAGTTCTCATCATTCATCTGAGACTATTTCTACGTATGAGTTCACGTTCCTATGTTGACACATTTGTTGGGCTTGTGAATTTATGTTTTTGTGTTGAGACATTTGTTGGGCGCGTGGATTCACGTTCCCATTTTAATATATTTATTAGGCATGTGGATCGTTCCTGTATTGGGATATTTGTCCGGACGTATGAATGTTTTAGTTGTGTGTGATTATGGATCCGCCTCTCTAGAGTCACTGAACATTGAAATTCCACCGGCAGTGTGCACGCAAGATTGTGGACACATGGATTTGTGTCAGTTTCTGGTACCAAGTAAGAGTCTTTATCATGCATAGACATTCTAAACTCACATAGGAACATGAGCATATCATTTAAATATACGTATTCATGTAGTTTACACATGCACAAGACTTGATAGCAGGTTATTGGATACTTGGAGGGTGTCGGAATGATATAATATTTGAGTCCTTACTACTTGTTGCATATCTCCTTTATATATGAATTTGGTGCATATATATAAATATATATATATATATAACTTGTTATTTGATGAAGTATGCTTATGATCTTCCTCTTTGACTGTGCACCTTATTATTGATATTTTATATTTTTTGACTATTTCTCGGTTATTGTGAATGCTTATGAATTGCACATGATATATAAAGTGAGTGTCTTTTGACTAAAATCTCAACATTATTTCGTTAAGTCTAGTCCTGATACTCACTAAGTACATGTGGTCGGTTGTACTCATACTACACTTCTACACTTTGTGTGCAGATTTTAGAGCTGAGCAGTTGTGGAGTTCGGGAGTGAGCATTGAAGACATATCAGCGTTATACTTATTAGCTGTCATTTATTTATGGTAGCCTAGGATCTTGTATTTTGTTTATGTATATTCAAACATATAATGTATTTTCTCATATCAATATTAATTTTCTACTCTTAGTTGCTCATAACTTATCACATTAGTTCTTAGGATAGTTTTTATCAAAATTTTGTGTGCTTATTTTATTATTTAGTTGATGATCTTAAGTTTGGATTGTGTTTTATGTCGGTTGGTTCGCCTAACGGGTTGGGTTAGATGCCATCACGATCTGGTGAGATTTGGGTCGCGACACACTGAAAGGGTTATACAGCTTTCCCATGCTGCTATTGTAAGTTGCCTGCAGTGACTTCAGCACATTTTAATGCAGTCTTAGTTGTTTTAGCTGGGATTTCTTCTACAGCCCCTTTCAGTACAATCTCAGTTTTAGCTGGGGGTCCTGCTACATTTTCGTTGATCAAATATTTATGTTGCCACACACGTGTAATCACCTGCTCCTCTTCTATTTCTCCTTTTCTTCTCTCGTGGAACCTCTTTAAACTCAGCCTCCTCTTGTTTAGTTTCATTCCTTCAGCAAGAAGAGACATCATGGCCAAACCTTATACAATCAGTCCAAAATTTAGGCCGTCAGTCATAAGCTATTTGTTGATGAATTAGACCAGAAGGAGTATCAATCTTAATATAGTCAGGTAATGAATGTGATATATCAGATTCTACTAACACTAGCATAAGAGATCCTATCATATTCAGCAGTAAATTTATCAGTATATAAAGGTTTTCCCAAGTCTAGTCAATTTATTCAGAGCTTCACTTGACCAATACCCCACTGAAAGTCTCGAGAATTTAACCCATAAAGGTATAACACTCAATATTCAGGATCAAAATAAAAATCAATTACCGAGTTCTTCAAAAAAATTAGCTTATTATAAAAAGTATAAGGCCATGCCTGCATAACTAAATCTAGATTCTCAACTATCTGGAACTTGAAGATATAATATACTTCATCATGATGAAGAATTTTAGGTTTTGAAACATAATCCCATTCCTAATAAACATAATTCTCCATCGACCATATACATAACCAATTAGAGTAGAATTCCAGTAGTACTCTTGCGGTTTATATCTTCCTTAACAACTTTGACCACAAATTTCCCATTATGCATAGTAGGAGGAACATAGGATAAGGGTTTACCCATTTGTGAACTTCGATTGCTCGTCATATTTGCGGCTTCAAAGCTGTAGCAATATCCTTTGGTGGACTCAAAGGTGCAACTCTATCTTCGACTGGAGTTGGATGTGCAGAGGTTCCAGCTTCCGAGAATTGGAGTCTTCGAGGAGTATGAATTTCTTCTTACCTTTGTTAATTTTCTCTTCCGCTTTCGGAGGAAAATTGTTCTTCAATTTAGATCCATATTCAACTTCCTCTTCAACAGATTAAAATTTAGGAGGAAGGAAACTTCTAAATGTTTACAGGACCAATATAATTGTTGTTAAATACCTCTAGTCGTAGTCACCCATTGTTGCCGGAGGAGATGGAGTCGTTTTCTTTTGTCGAGCCATTTTTAGGGATCAGCGTACGTTAGCATCCCTTGCTTAACGAGCGTCGAGAGAGAAAACCGCCTAGAGAGAAAAAAACGAATCAATCAATGAAGATGGATATTGAGATATCATATGTTTTATTTGTACATATTGTTATATGCTTTATTTGTGCATTGGTTATATGCCGTAGATGTAGTTATTGTGGTTACATGCATATTATTGTTGTTGAATATAATATATGTATAGGTTTTGATGAAGAGTACTTTGTTTATTGATTCTTACCACTACTTCGTTGCGAGTGGCGTTCAAGGATACTTATTGAGTACCACTCGTACTCAGGCTCTCTTATTTATATTATACTAGTGTAATAACCACAATATTAATACTAAATAACTCCTACTCCCTCCGTTTTAATTTATTGAATCTGTTTAATTTGGTACAGAGTTTAAGAAAAAATGAAGACTTTTGAAATTTGTGGTCCTAAACAAGTCAAAAAGGGGATCAGAATATTTGTATGGTTATAAAAGATTTTCATTAAGGGTAGAATTATAAGTTTAAGCAAAATTATTTCCAAATTTCGAAAGGGGTCATTATTTTTAGAACTGACAAAAAAATAATAGGTTCACATAAAGTGGAACGGAGGGAGTAGATAAATTACAATAAAAATCCTTGAACTAGTATACCTTAGTTACGAGAAATTTACAACATTTCATTTGGTGGGCAATCCAATTTGGTGGGCAATCCAAGACTAGCAATTGTGGTTCAATCACATGCATGACATAAAAGTTGTAATTAACTGAATTTGGATTCTTGAAAGCTCATGTGATATTATTGTATATGGATTTTACTGTTTGACCGAGACCGGGAGACCGCATCGGAGGACGACCTCGTAACGGAGTTGACTAAAATACGAGGACAAGGTACCGAGTTCAGAACCGAGGTACCTGTCGAGATCGAGGCTAGTAGCGATCGAAGCCAAATGAGACAGACATCGAGCAAGATCGAAGATAGCATAATAACGAAAAGGCGAGACATCCGTGACTGGTCG
Organism: Nicotiana tomentosiformis; assembly: GCF_000390325.3. Lineage (NCBI taxonomy): Eukaryota > Viridiplantae > Streptophyta > Magnoliopsida > Solanales > Solanaceae > Nicotiana > Nicotiana tomentosiformis. The sequence continues at coordinate 45,654,641 of NC_090822.1, forward strand.
AAGATCACGGCGTAAATCTCGGTGACTGGTCGAGGATCATGGCGTAAATTTCGGAACGGATCGAATCAGAAACGGTTAATTAACTAATCATGGAATTTCCTTTTATAATTAGAAATATACCATAAGTGGGATTCCTCTACTATATAAAGGGGAGTCCTAATCATTTTGTAGACCACGATTCACAGAGATCAAACCAATACAATTTTCTTTCTCGTTTATACGATTGTTCATCATCTTGTTATATTTTAATTGTTCTTGCATCAACCAGTTCGAGGATATCCAGACTCGAGGGCGGAGTTCCATTCTAACACTGGTTTGCTTTACTTTATAGTTTATTTATGTTATTAATCCTCATATTTATCAATTGATATTAAGTGAAATCACGTGTTCTTAGAGCCACACTATAAGTTTAATGGTTATTCAATTTTAAGGGTAAACAATTATATAGGACAATATTACTATAAAATGGTTTAAAATTTGTGAGACGTCCAAAATAGATAGCTCGTGGTCATATAAGTTGATAGAGGGGATACAATTTATTGAGGAGTTTAAGTTTTATACACCGATGTATTAATATTTTTTTCCATAATTATATCGCTTAAAAGGTAATTACATTAATAGTAGTATTCATTTGTAACTTACAATGAATTATAAGTTTGTCTACTATAACATGTTAAATAATAGTGTAAAAATCATTATACTATCAGTATATATAATTTAAAATCTTTAAATAAATATTCAAATTAATATTAAACTTCATTGTTTAGGGCATCTATATCTATATATAAATCTATATATCTATATCTATATATATATATAAATATAAAGCTGGAACTGGCCCGGTGATGTGGCAGTCTTCTAAAGCCATCATTCTTATTTGTCTTTTTTCTCAAATTTTCTTTTATTTCATGTCTAAAAAATAGATAGAAAATTAAAAATATAATATTTATGTCGTGTCTCATTATTAGCATTTACTATTACGTTTCTTGAAACGTTTCAATGAGACGGTTTCCAAACACAGCAAACTAACGGTTGCAAATTAAATTTGTGACGAGGGATTCATGGTTTAAAGGTCTGCAGCCAACACCTCCATTTACAACTAGCAATATTGTATAGATTCTTTTGGGCCAACAGAACGTCTTATCCTCATCCTTTTTCCCAATTTTTTCCTTGAGCATTTGTTGTTAGAAGTTACGGGAATAAATCGAATGATGGGTTTAGATTTACCGGTATATCTTATTTTGAGTTTGTTTGGGTTGACTTCCAAATGACTATTGCATTGTAGATAATTTCATGAGAGCTCCGCCAAAAGGTTTGAATAAGAATGATGTTGTTTACATATAAATTTATCACTTCCCTCGCACATTCGAATTTATCGCATTTACAGGTAAAATTTTGTGTTTGTCAATGTAGATGGAGTAAATTCAATAATGCAATTTCAGAGCATACATTGACGCAATTGGAGAAATATTGATGCTTTATGACTACTAAAGAAACTCTCCATTTCTCTGTTAGACACCAAGAGGGTATTGATATATACGGTGCTTTTCACTTTTCACAGATAACTTCATATTTCCTATTTTCTTTGTTACTTGCAGAAGCAAAAAGTATTTAAATTCTGAGAACTTTCAGCGGAGCTTTTTAGGAGAGAAAGAAATGCTGGAATCTTCCAAGAGTTTGAAATCGATCGAAGGCGGCCTTTTAGCGACTTAATTGGTAATAACTATGATACATTTAATTTTCATGTTCTAACAAACTGCTCTTATTTTTAATATTTAATTTTTATTCTTTACATAGATGCCCCAACAACACAACGATATACTAAAATCATGATTTTTTTTTCCGGGTTTATTTAGGCAACTATCATGCATGGAGGAAGTTTAAAGTTTTATTATCACTTAATTATTACACGCTCAGAGTAGTGATACAAAAAGACCCTACGATTTCTTCCCTTCAGTTCAATGTGTATGTAGGGTGATTTAATTTGAGATAGTATGGAGATCAATTTGACTGTCTTAAGTGTTTAGTAACACAAATATATAAGTAGATACGTTCTGAACACTAGTACGGCTCGTGAGTGAGATATCAGAGTTGGTTGCCAATTCTCATGGTGAGCCACCTGTTTTAGTCCTCTAGATGCTTGGAGTTATTATGTCGCTTTTGTATTTTCTAGTCATACAGTTGTTGTATTTATTCTTCTTTCAGAACCTCGTGACTTATATGTACCCGATCCTACGTTATTGATTTGGCTTCTATGTTGTTATAAGATTCATCAGACTCTATATTTATGCTTATGACATTTTATCGGGTGAAATTCAAAAATAGCCAGATTTAGAAGTGATAATTGATAAATAGCCACAGTTTTAAAAGTAATTGAAATTTAGTCACTTTTCATGTAAAGATAAATCTGAACGAAAATACTGTTCAAAAATCCGAAAAATATTCCAGCATAATATACTGGAGTTCCAATATAATATATTGGTCCAACATAATATGCTGGAAGTTCATACACAGGTGCTCCAATCTCCGGTATATTATGCTGGAACTTTCCGTGTGTTGGAGTTTTAGCATAATATGCTGGAAGTTCATACACATGTGCATCAATCTCTAGTATATTATGCTGAAACTTTCCGTATTGCAGCAAAATAGTGGCTATTTTTCAATATGCAAACGCTAACTATTTTTTAATTACCAATGCAAAAACTGGTTAGTCCGTGCTATTTTTTCATTAGACTTGATGTCGTTTTGGGTTGTGATTCGAATTCATATTATTTATTTCGTGTTTCGTCCGACACGGGAATGTTGGGTGCCACTCACACATATTAGTTTTTGGGCCATGACATAAATTACATGTTATACATTTTTGGGAAAAGGGTTAAACATACCCCTCTATTATTTATTATTTAAATGTACCCTCCGTTATATAATCGGATCGAATACACCCTTACCGTTAGATGAAGTTTCAAAATTGCTCTTGTTTTAACGGATAGACAGGTGGAGGCTATTAATAGAAGACCCAATCGTTTGAATAAAAAAACTCAGCCCCGTATCCTAATCATAACTTATTCAGACCCGCTTCCCCTCCCTTTCCTCCCATAAAAACCATTAAACCCATAACTCCTTGGTTTGTCGTTAATTCTCTTTCTCAGTAAATACACAGACATCCGACTGTTATGGCATTATGAAATAAAAATAAAAATCAGATTTTGTTACTGATCTACCAAACTGATCATGAAACAAAGAGAAAATTTTAAAGGTTTCCACTATAGCAATACCAAAAAATAACAGAACCTTTAGTTCCTCTTAAAGCCTGCTAACGACGGAGTTTGCTTCAAAAATTTGAAGAAGAGTTTTTTATAATAATTTTCAATTCTAATAGAAACTGTTTCAATAAAAAAAATTTAAGATAGTTTGTCGACTTATGCAAAAGGAAAGACTTTTCTTTCTTGGTAGTTGGCTGAAAAACAATTTTGCAAATCTCTCTATATATATACATATAAAAGAGGCATCACCTCTTAGAAACTAGGATTAATATTTATCTTTTTTCTTAAATTTTTCTCCTTTTCCTTTATTTAGTGCTCAATTAATAATTTGAATAGTCGTCTTAAATATGCATGCCTCCATCCTTTTCCCATCCTTCTTTCCACGGCATATAATAGGCCCATCGTTAATATTTTTTGTGGTAACGTTGCTTCTCTTCTTCTTCTTTCTCTCACTTGCTACTTGCTAGAGATAAATTTCTCTCTCTTCGTTTCTTTCTCCCAATTGTCCAAGGTAAATTCCTTCATTTTGGTTTTGAGATTAATCAATTCTCTTTCATATTTTATTGATGTTTAATCTGGTTGATAAATTATTAGTTGGAACTGTGAACTCTTCATTGCAAATTACTTCTAACATGGTAATTGATATGAACCTTACCACTGATGAACTTATCTAATTTTAGGCATTTTGAAGTAATCAACATTAAATACGAAATCGATTGCAGGAACTGATTGAATGCTACGAAATCTGGCTATTAGCAAATTCATTTCGTATAGGATGAAGCAGACAGAGGGTTAGTCATGCTGAATATATTGAGTAACTATTATACATACATATAATGATACTGTTCTAACTCTAACTATTCTGTAACCAATTTATCGTCGGTGTTCGTTTTCATTCGGTTCTATTTTTTTTTATATCAAATGATTTTTATTTTACTTTTTCCTTTCATTATTTCATTTACTTTCTTTTAAAATGTAGAACATCATTAAGTATTTTGGTTATTTTCCCTTTCCAAGATTAATATTTCATGTCATGTCAATTAAAAGAGGATAAAACTCATTGAATCTCACGTTAGATCATTCCTCCTCTTCATCTCTTATCCTTCTCCATTCACTCTTAAACTCTCAACCTAACCCTCTAAACCCAAGTTGAAATTAAATCAAGAGAAATTATTAACTTTACAAATACCAATGTTTTTTCAAGATTTACTGTCGTTCTTTATGGCTGAATCTTTTTGGAAATGCATCTCCTTTCCAAGGACGCACTGGTGAGGTGAACTCTCTCTTATTTTTATTTTAAGTTTGAAAATTTATTGTAACCATTATATCACATTAATTGTTCTAAATGTTCATTTCTAATTTTTCTTTTTGAGATTAGAACTTTATTGATATTTTGTGCTTTCAAATTATTTTACATTGTATGTGGGCCATTTTGATTAAAAAAGGTCAGGAGGGAGGTCTCAATCAGTATGATTTTGTGGTGCATTTGGATATCTAAGGTTCATCAAATTTAAACAAAATGAAGGCTTTCTATAATATTCATAATTGGAAGTTGGAACATATGTTTGCGCTGTATATATTTACAGATAATTTAAGAGTTGAAATGTAAGTGTATTTAAACTTGGTTGAGTCAAAAGTGCGAGTAAAAATAACATTTTGGAAAAACTAAATCTTTAGGACAAAAAAGGTGGGTCTCATAAATAATCATATATTAAAAGAGAACTGAATTGTGTATGAAATAAGTCTCCTTTTAGACATATTTTATTTATTTATTTATTTTGACAAAAAAGGACAATATTATTTTAAAGATTGCACCTGGCAAAATATGTGCAGGCAAAAAGTCTGACTTTACCTTTTCAATTAACATCTCCAGAAGTCTCCTTAATACCAAATTGTTTAATTTCCTTTTCCTTTTTTGCTTTCTGCGAACAATTTTTTTTGATAATTTGTTTTGGTCATTTTCCCTTCATTCTTTTCATTCAACTTATATTTAAAAACTCAAAACCCATTAATAAAAACACAACACTAATTCCCTTGCATTAGGAAGCCGAAAAGACTCATCAGATTTTATCTTGGAAAGAGCTTGAAAGCTCCTCACCTAAGTGACATCTTTTTTGCCTTCTCCGAATGCTGTTAACTAATACTAATATTAGTACTCGCGCGATGCGCGGACATAAACAACGTCAAATTATGATTTGAATTATTTGAACTATGTGAAAATAACCTTAAAATTTAACCTTCTATATAAATAATTATTAAATATTAATTAAGAAGCAGGATATGAAATCATTTTTCAGATCTCATATTGGATAACATGTTATCTTTTTCTATACCGTAATAATCCAACCTCTTGATTTTGGCACTTTGTATTTTATTTTACGGAGAATATGAAATTGAATACTAAACATATAACGTTGTGAACTGTCTTGTTTGAGCATAATAAATCATATTATTTTAGCAAAATTCTTACTACCGCTTTATTTTTCATCTCAAGTTCAAATAAGTCTTATCATTCTATATTTTTAGACATAATTTTTTTCTCTTTTTGTTCTTTGCCTATAATTATTGCATTATTTATTACTTAATATTGTTATACTGTAATGTGATCTTTTATTAGCTTATAAATTGACTTAATGTCTTGCTTATGACCCTATTAATAATCATCAATGAATATAATTTTTTTATGCTTAAATTTTAATGTATTCTTACACTATTATTCTCTTACTCGGAACTCTTTCACCATTCAAATTTATAAATAATATTTTTGAGTATTATTTAATAATTTAATTCATATATTTTAAATAAATTTAAAATATAAGTGTCATCGCACTATCTATATTTTCCTCTTTATACATTCTCTTCCCTACTAAGTAATTTTGATTAGCTTTCTACACAAATATTTTTGGCCAATACTCATATAATATCACGTTTTATTTAAAAATATAATTTTTAATTGTCTAAAAAGTAATACATAGGTTCTTTTATTGTTTCAAATCTATTGAATTTTTTATAATTATTTTTTGTATTACATGCAATTAAATTTTCTTTCTCTTTTAGTTTCAAGAAAATATTTAGCTTGTAATTTTCATTAGTAAAATTACCAACATGAGATATTTATTTAGTATATTAAATTTTTTAATTTGGTATCAAATTCTTATTTTTCTTTATCAAGCAAAACTTGAATTTTATGATCATTTCATAAATTTTTTAAGTATTGTATACTTACTTTATTCTATTTTCTAAAGTAATTTTTAGTATAAAGATTGTCACATTATTTCTAATTTATTTTTATTATTTAATATTTTTTATTTTTTATTTTATCTATTAGACTTTAGTTATGTGGCCTTATCCACATGCATGCCATTTCTTATCATGCTTAAACAAAATTTTCACCTCTCAAATTTAAATAAGTTTTAACCTTCTTTTTTGTATGATGAATTTTTTGATTTTTTTCTCTATTTGTTCCTTAGTTTTGCTATTATATTGTTCAATACTTAATTTTATTACATTGTTATGTGGCTTTTTATTAGCTTGTCTGAATTTAATATCTATTTTTATCATGTTAAGATTTGTTCTTATTAAGTTTAAACTTTTTAATTATATAAAAAATATTTATTGCGTATAAAATATTTGTTTGCCCGATTTGTCAACACTAATATGACTTTATTATTCTTGTTATTAAAATAATTTTTACTGGCTATTTTTTTTTTATCTTATAAATAATTTGTATATTTTATGTAAGATCTTATTTTGCCGCTTGAATTTTTTTATTTTTAAAATCATTAAATCTTTAATATCTTAAGTAAATTTTTAGTTTTTCTGTATTGTAACTTACTCCAGAGTATAAGTAGTCATATGTTATCTTTATTTATGTTTTTCTATTTTTTATTTTTTATTTTTTACCTCCATATTTCTAGCTAATATAGAAGAAAATCTATGAGTGGATCAATATATAAATATAGATATACATATAAGTATAAATATAGATATATAGATTAGATTTATATAAGATCTATTTAGATTATGTATAATATCTATTTCATTCAACTACTTCCATTAATTATGTTTTTATTTATAATTTCTAATTATTATTGTTGTCCTAAAATTGCCAAGTGGCTTCATTTTAGCTTGCCACTTGGCTTAATCACATGCTTCACTACCATCCTTTTAATATAATATAGATTATTTGATATGTGTTGCAAATAAATAATATTCATTATATTTGTAGACTCTATAGTTATTGTTTCTTGATGGAATATGTGTGACTAATGTAAAATGCATTTGTTCTAGGAATTAATGATTGACCAGACAATGGTACCAGTTAAGATTAAGTTAAATGAGGTTACTTCATGATTATATGAACGCACAATTAAATAAAAGTTGAACAACATAGATGTCACAAGAGCTTAAGGAAGTCAGTATTTGCTCCGACTATAGATTTTTGTAACTTTGATTTGATGATGTCACGATCCAAAAATCTCACCACAGGTATCGTGATGGCACTTAGTCTCTAAAACTAAGTAAGCCGATTATAATCATAATTCAATCCATTTTTTTAAAATATATAATTTAATACAACCTCCCAAGACTGATAATACTGAGTCACGAACTCTAACTGAATACATGGAATGATCTCGAGGACCGAATGTACAATACTGTTCGAATAAGAAATTAACAGTACAATAAAATGGAAAGACTCCAAGGGACTGCGATGACCAAGCAGTCCTACCTTGAATCCTTGCGATCATACTCAAATCTCTATCCGAATCCGATATCTTCAATACCCGGCTGTGCACAAAAATGTGTAGAAGTATAGTATGAGTACACCACAGTCGATACCCAGTAAGTATCAAGTCTAACCTCAGTAGAGTAGTGGAGAGGTACAGTCAAGACACTCACTAGTCAAATAACCTGTGCAATATAGCATACAAAAATAATAGAAAACAAATAGCAGTGATAGCAATATTAATCAACTAGTGATTTAAACTGTAAGGCAACAGGAACACCATAAATATTGCTCTAACGAATAATAAACACAAGTACAACCAATTAATCAAGTCCTTCAAGATATACATCTTTTATCTATAAGTTTTTCAATAAAAGTCTCTAGAATATAATTATTTTTAATAAATATATTTCGAATATACTTCCTTCAAATAAATATCTTTCCATTATAATTCTTTCAAATAAATATCTTTCGAATATAATTCTTTCTAAGTAAATATTTTTCAAATATAATTCTTTCAAGTACATATCTTTCAAATATAATTCTTTCAAGTAAATATTTTTCAAATATAATTCTTTCAACTAAAATTCACCATGTGACACCTCATTTAACTTTCCTGGTATGAGAAATATATTCAACATATCGCATCAAATGGCACGGCAATACCTTCGTGTACTAGTCTCATTCTCTTATATATATATATATATATATATATATATATATATATATATATATATATATATATATATATATATGCCAATTCAATTGGCACGGCAACACCCTTCGTGCATACATATAACAATACCAACTAGGTGGGAGAAAAATCAATAACAATAAAAGAAATAAAGTGGGAGGCACACAGTAAGCAACAACGACTACAAGTCACATAGTGCATAATAACATCTCAAGATAAATGCATGAATGTATACACAACAAAACGATATCACAATATAATGTATGTCTCTCATCCTCGCCTGCACGGAAACACCCTTCGTGCCATGAATATATGATAATATAAAAATAATGGCACGGCATCACCCTTCGTGCTTTTACTCTCATCCTCACCTGATAATACAAATGAAATGGCACGGCATCACCCTTCGTGCTTTACACTCTCATTGGCACGGCATCACCCTTCGTGCTTTACACTCTTCCTTACCAAGCACATGTATATCATTAACAAGCAAGGTAGGAAGCATAAATAACATCAAGGAGGTTGTTTAAACCACAACACAATACAACAATTTATATCACAATTTTCCACTGACCACAACCAAATTCTAAATATGTAGCAGAATCAATAAATTTCTCAACAAATAGCCCAAGGCTCCACGCAACGTATATAAAACCTCAAACAATCAACAGAGATGGAAAATACTCAGTATAGGGTAACGCCTTCATTAATCTAAATTCTTAATAATTATATAAACACCTCTTCTTAAGCTTATTTAATTAATTATTTGTAAATAAAAAATTCATAATGAAATTAATTTTCAAGAAATATCAAATCATCAATTCACTGAATCCACATAAATATACAAGTAATAATCACATCAAATTATCATATAAAAATAAATTCAACAAACACGAATTGAGGCATGAAAAAATAGATGATTTAATAAATGTCAACAATTATCCAATTTACTACACAATATGCCTAAGACCTTAACCCAATATACTTTGCACATATAAGATCGAGTACGTACTCGTCACCTCGCGTACATGGCTTTTTATATTTCACAAATGGCCCATAAGACTCGATGCCTAAGGGGTAATTCTCCCACTCAAGGTTAGGCAAGATACTTACCTTTTTGAAGTTAGGCCGATATTCCAAAATAGCCTTCTTGCTTGAATTGACCTCCGGACAGCTCAAATCTATCCAAATTAATTGTATAACTTCATTAAAATTCATCGAAAATAATTCCGGATAATAAAATACCAACTTAAAATTTTATTCTAAAAAGTCAGTGCGGGGCCCCTCCCCTCGGAACCAGACAAAAGTTTTACGAAATCCGAGCACTCATTCCGATACGAGTTCAACCATACCAAAATTATCAAATTTCGATAACGGATCGCCCTTCAAATCTTAAATTAAAGTCTAGAGGATTTCAACCATTTTCAACTCAATTCACTAATTAAGTGATAAAAACAACAATAGATTCATGTAATTTAACCAAAATCAAGTTAGGATTTCTTACCCCAATATTTTCCTTGAAACACTCTCGAAACATCACCTCACCCAAGCTTCCTTGGTCCAAAAATGGAAGAATGAGACGAATTTGGACTTTATTCTGCTGCTAGGGTTTTGTTCTTCGCGTTCGCGACCCTCCCATCGCATTCTCAATGAACAAATTCTCCAACAGCCATTTTCAAACTCTTCTTAGACAGCCTCTAGTATAATGGTCATAGCGTTTTGGATAAAACTCCAAATGATAAATGGTTTAACTTTCTGAAAACTAGACTCCAAGGGCTATAACTTTTGTATGTTGCTCATCTCCGAGTTCCTTATATATTGCAAGATATAAGCTTCCACATTCAGCCCTTTGCAACAGAGATTTTCAAACTCTTCCCAGACAGCCTTTAGTGTATCTACCATAAATGTTTTTACACAACTCCAAATGACAAATGGTTTACCTTTATGAAAACGAGACACAAAGAGCTACAACTTTCATTTTTGGATCATCTCCAAATTCCTTACAGATTGCGAGATATGAGCTTCTAAAATCAGACGACAGACAACAAAAATTCCTTCTTCGCGAACGCGAGAGCCTCTCCGCGAATGCGAAGAACAAAGTCCCAATAGCAAAATCCTTCTTCGCGAACGCGAGAGGCTCCCCGCGAACGTAAAGAACAACACCAGAACTAGCAACCATCAGCATTAAAACACCCAAACTTGATCCAGAACCACCCCGAATCAAACTCGAGGCCCCCGAGACCCCATCCAATTGTACCAACCAGTCCCAATACATAACACAAACCTGCTCGAGGCCTCAAATCACATCAAACAATATCAAAACCACGAATCACACCCCAATTCAAGTTTAATAAAACTAAGAAATTTCAACTTCTACATTCGACGTCGAAACCTATCAAATCAAGTCCGATTGACCTCAAATTTTGCACACAAGTCATAAATGACATAACGGACCTATGAAAATTTTCAGAACTGGATTCCGACCCCGATATCAAAAAGTCAACTCCCTGGTCAAACTTCCAACTTAAACTTCATATTTTCGCCATTTCAAGCCTAATTTAACTACGGGCTTCCAAATAATTTTTCGGACACACTCTAAGTCCAAAATCACCATACGAAGCTATTGGAATAATTAAAACTCTATTACGGGGTCGTTTACTCAAAAGTCCAACTCTGGTCAACTCTTTTCAATTAAGCTTAAAGAATGAGAATTGTTCTTTCAATTTAATCCTGAATCTTTCGAAAATCAAACTCGACCACACCCGTGGGTCATAATATATATTACGAAGCTGCTCGAGACCTTAAGTCACTGAACGGGGCGTTAATTCTTAAAACGACAAGTCGGGTCGTTACACTCTTCACCTCTTAAACATACGTTCGTCCTCGAACGTGCCAAGAATCTTTCTAAGGACATTAAATTACTGAGTGTATTCTTACACACATACTCGGAGGTGATTCTATTTTCCGCAATTTAACATGGGTCTGACAATACCATCTCAGTTGAGATTATTTCTTTTATCCATACTTATAAACTTTAAAACCAATTTCTTACACTCCAAACATTTTCAAAAGGCCTGATTTTCACATCAACGCACGGTATTAGTCTCAATTGGCTATAGCAACTCGTGCCTACGCACACATCAACTTTCTTGATAGTGTTGAAGTACTTCAAAAAATTTTGGGGTGTTACATTCTCCGCCACTTAGGATCATTCGCCCTTGAATAAGAAGTAGAGTCCGCCCTCAAACACATAACATAACTTATCTCTTCTTTCGCACGTCTCAATCCCCCAAATTTTACTAACTCCCAAATTTTTCAGAAATTTCGGCAGAGTCTCCCCTGTAAATGGGGCATATCTACCTGCCAGAGTAACACCAAAACAACTCCTAACAACATATCCCCAACCCAACAAAGCACCACAATGTATATATTAATAACACTAATCTCAGCATTACAAGCACTGCATTATCATAATAATATCAGGATATGAAGCACATCATATGTATGCCCATCACCATATCTCTGGTCTTAATAGTTGTTCATAATCGATTACAACATCGCCAATTAACCTCATATTAACCAAAACCTCATTTCAAATTTTCACAACACTTACAGCAAAATGTGAGGCATGAAGACCTCATAATTATTTACCCAACTTAACGAGTCACATTTAACACCACCTGGGCACTCACCTCGTGGGCTAAAAATCAATATTTTCCTCACAATTATGGATAAATATGCACAGAAACACATAAAAGAATTATCAAATAAGCTTAACAGGCATGACTCCTTATTAATACTATAGTACAAATTTTAATTTCACAAAAGGAGAATTTAAACTCATAAGTTTTTTACCACAAGTACCTCATCCTTATATAATTTCGACCGCGGCTTATAGCCCAGTTTAATTATTTCTCACCATATAAAAAAAATGTGAGGATCTCATCCTCAACTCCAAATCACAAGTATTTTTGCACATTGTGCCAACTGAAAATTTTAATTTCCTTTCTTTCTTCTTTTCAATAAATTTCATAAATAATTTCCACAACACATAATGAACCCCCATACCGGTAGGGCATATAATTCATAAAATTGTAATCAATTATCCCGAAATCGCATCAAAACCCACTGTAATGAGTAATAAGAAGTCACCCTTTGGACTCATAGCCCACAATAATGTACAAAATAAAATGATACACACGGGCTAACACCATAAAATCTCCCAACAGGGATAAACACTGAAGTGGAGTACAAATTCACTAATCCACCATATAAGGAGCGTGAAAGGAGTTTTCACCTCGATAATCGGAATCGAATCAAAATAAAAATAGTGCTCCTTTTATTGTAAATTGATTCATACCTGTAACGACACTATATGGTGTATCGGCCTCAGCCAAATCATAGCAATTATATCAACGGGTCGGGCCTCCACCTCTTAGGCGCCCTCTACCCGCCTGTCCTCCACCCCTAACTGACTGTGCACGTGGAGTATTAACTGGAATAAAGCTTGTAGCTTGAGTAATATGATGAAATCCACCCCTCCCAAGTCTGGGAAAATTTCTCTTGATGTGTCTAGTATCACCACACTCATAACAACCTATCTGAGGCCGCGGCTGCTCGTACTGAGTCTGTGCTGGATAACTGAAATAACCACTGTAAGAACCTCATTCCAATGGTACACTAAAGTATTAACTGGAACACTATGAGTATTTTGAATTGCAGATTGGGCTGACCGATTGCCCGAGCCTCTGCCATGATGAGTCATAGATGCAGAGTAGAATCCACTAAATCCTCCAAAGTTCTGAGACCTTTTGGCCTCTTTAGCCTCCCTTTCCTCACTTCGAACACGTTCTAACATCCTAGCAATCTCTACTACTTGCTGAAATGAAATGTCAGTCTGCAACTCTCGAGCCATACATATTTTAAAATTATTATCGAGTCCTTCAATGAATCTGCGTACTCGCTTTCTAACTGTACAAACTATGATAGGTGCATGGCGGGCTAACTCACTGAACTTGATAGCATATTCTGACACTGTCATGGTGCCCTGACGCAACTGTTCAAACTCTGTGCGCCACGCGTCCCAGAGAGTTTGGGGGACAAACCCTTTCAAAAATATCTCCAAAAATTGAGCCCAGGTTGGTGGCATTGCACCGGCTAGTCTACCTTCTTCATAAACTTGCCACCACTGATACGCTGCTCCTGACAACTAAAATATAGTAAAGGCAACTCCACTCACTTCCATAATACCTATGGTGCGGAGAATACGGTGACACTTTCCAAGAAATCCCTGGCCATTCTCGGTAGCTGTGCCACTAAAATAGGTTAACTATATCTCTTAAACCTCTCAAGCCCTTTTTGTTCTCCTAATGCCTCTGGCCTAACCTCAGACATGACTGGAATAACAGGTTATACCGGCACCACACCAGAACCTGACCAATGTAGACATGCTGCTCTGGAGTACGGGCGGTAAGAGTCTGAGCTATTCCCCTAATCTGTGAAATATTTGGTGCAACGGAGATCAACCCTGCTTAAGTTAATATACCAAACATGTTCAGGAACTGTGCTAAAGTCTCCTGAAATCCTGGGGTAACAACAGGTGCTTCCGGTACCTGTCCCCCGACCGGAGCTACTGGCGGCTCCTCAATTGTTACTCTGACAGGTGCTCTAGCTGCGACATGTGCCCTTACTCGGCCTCTACCTCGGCTTCTACCTCGGCCCCGGCGTCTTGCGGCTCTAGCAGAATGCATGGGTGTTTGCTCAGATGATGCGGTAGCACGTGTCCTCACAATTTGTGTGAGAATAAAGATACAAAGGCTCAAATTCCAAAATCAACAAATTCCGCACGACAGGAATGAAAGAAGTGAAAATTTCCTAACAGTTCTGTAGCTTCTTGAAGATAAGTACAGACGTCTCCATACTGATCCACAAGACTCTACTAGACTCGTTCGTGACTCGTAGAACCTATGAACCTAGAGCTCTGATACCAACTTATCACGACCCAAAAATCCCACCACAGGCGTTGTGATGGCACTTAGTCTCTAAGACTAAGTAAGCCGATTATAATCATAATTCAAGCCATTTTTTTAAAAACAGATAATTAATACAACCTCCCAAGACTGGTAATACTGAATCACGAACTTTAACTGAATACATAGAATGATCTCGAGGACCGAATGTACAATATTATTTGAATAAGACATTAATAGTACAATAAAATGGAAAGAATCCAAGGGACTGCGATGACCAAGCAGTCCTACCTTGAATCCTTGCGATCATACTCAAATCTCTGTCCGAATCCGATGTCTTCAATACCCGGCTCTGCACAAAAATATGGAGAAGTGTAGTATGAGTACACCACGGTCGGTACCCAGTAAGTATCAAGACTAACTTCAGTGGATTAGTGACGAGGTACATTCAAGACACTCACTAGTCAAATAACTTGTGCAATATAGCATACAAAAATAATAAAAAACAAATAGCAGTGATAGCAACACCAATCAACTAGTGATTTAAACTACAAGGCAACATGAACACCATAAATATTGCTCAAACGAATAATAAACATAAGTACAATCAATTAATCAAGTCCTTCAAGATATACATCTTTAATCTATATGTTTTTCAATAAAAGTCTCTAGAATATAATCATTTTCAATAAATATATTTTGAATATACTTCCTTCAAATAAATATCTTTCCATTATAATTCATTCAAATAAATATCTTTCGAATATAATTCTTTCAAATAAATATCTTTCCATTATAATTCATTCAAATAAATATCTTTCGAATATAATTCTTTCAAATAAATATCTTCCGAATATAATTCTTTCAAGTAAATATTTTTCAAATATAATTCTTTCAAGTAAATATCTTTCAAATATAATTCTTTCAAGTAAATATCTTTCAAATATATTTCTTTCAAGTAAATATCTTTCAAATATATTTATTTCAAGTAAATATCTTTCAAATATAATTCTTTCAAATAAAAGTCACCATGTGACACCTCATTTAACTTTCCTGGCGTGAGAAATATATTTAACATATCATATCAAATGGCACGGCAATACATTCGTGCATATATATATATATATATATATATATATATATATATATATATATATATATATATATATATATATATATATATATATAGACCAAATCAATTGGTACGGCAACACCCTTCGTGCATTTATCTCTTTCTCACTGTACATACATATAACAATACCAACTAGGTGGGAGAAAAGTCAATAACAATAAAGGAAATAAAGTGGGAGGTACACAGTAAGCAACAACGACTACAAGTCACATAGAAAACATAGGTGCACATATCTCAAGATAAAGGCATGAATGTATACACAACAAAACGATATCACAATATAATGTATGTCTCTCGTCCTCGCCTGCACGGAAACACCCTTTGTTCCATGAATATATGATAATATAAAAATAATGGCACAACATCACCCTTCGTGCTTTACACTCTCAATGGCACGACATCACCCTTCATGCTTTACACTCTCAAATGGCACGTCATCACCCTTCGAGCACATGCATATCATTACATGTATATCATTAACAAGAAAGGTAGGAAGCATAAATAACATCAAGGAGAGTGTTTAAACCACAATACAATACAATACAATAATTCATATCACAATTTGCCATTGACCACAACCGAATTCCAAATATGTAGTAGAATCAATAAAATTTTCAACAAATAGCCCAAGGCTCCACGCAACGTATATAAAACCTCAAACAATCAACAGAGATGGAAAATACTCAGTATAGGGCAACGCCTTCATTAATCTAAATTCTTAATAATTATATAAACACTGCTTCTTAAGCTTATTTAATTAATTATTTGCAGATGGAAAATCCATAGTGAAATTAATTTCCAAGAAATATCAAATCATCAATTCTCGGAATTCACATAAATATACAAGTAATAATCACATCAAATTGACATATAAAAATAAATTCAACAAACACGAATTGAGGCATGGCAAAATAGATGACTTAATAAATATCAACAATTATCCAATTTACTACACAATATGCCTAAGACCTTAACCCAATATATTTTGCACATATAAGCCTGAGTACGTACTCGTCACCTCGCGTACACGGCTTTTCATATTTCACAAATGGCACATAGGACTCGATGCCTAAAGGGTAATTCCCCCACTCAAGGTTAGGCAAGATACTTACCTTTTTGAAGTTAGGCCGATATTCCAAAATAACCTTCTTTCTTGAATTGACCTGCGGACAGCTCAAATCTATCCAAATTTATTGTATAACTTTATTAAAATTTATCGGAAATAATTTCGAATAATAAAATACCAACTTAAAAAGTCACCGCGGGGCTCGCCCCTCAGAACCTGACAAAATTTTTACGAAATCCGAACACCCATTCCGATACGAGTTCAACCATACCAAAATTATCAAATTCCGATAATGGATCGCCCTTCAAATCGTAAATTAAAGTCTAGAGGATTTCTACCATTTTCAATCCAATTCACTAATTTAGTGATAAAAACAATAATAGATTCATGTAATTTAACTAAAATCATGTTAGGAATTCTTACCCCAATGTTTTCCTTGAAAAGCTCTTGAAATATCGCCTCACCCGAGCTTCCTTGGTCCAAATATGGAAGAATGAGACGAATTTGGAATTTATTCTGCTGCCAAGGGGTTTGTTGTTCGCGTTCGTGACCCTACCCTCGTGTTCTCAATGAACAAATTCTCCAATAGCCATTTTCAAACTCTTCTTAGACAGCTTCTAGTATAATGGTCATAACCTTTTGTACAAAACTCCAAATGATAAATGATTTAACTTTCTGAAAACTAGACTCTAAGGGCTATAATTTGCGTTTGTTGCTCATCTCCTAATTCCTTATATATTTGGAGATATAAGCTACCAAAATCATCCATATACAACAGAGATTTTCAAACTCTTCCCAGATAGCATGTAGTGTATCCACTATAACAGTTTGTACACAACTCCAAATGACAAATGGTTTACCTTTCTAAAACCTAGACACAAAGGTCTACAACTTTCATTTTTGGATCATCTTTAAATTCTTTATACACTGCGAGATATGAGCCTCCAAAGTTAGATAACGGATAATAAAAATTCCTTCTTCTCGAACGCGAAGAACAAAGTATCAACAGCAAAATCCTTCTTCGCGAACGTGAGAGGCTCCTCGCGAACGCGAAGAACAACACCAGAACCAACAACCAGCAGCATTAAAACACCCAAACTTGATCCGGAACCACCCCGAATCAAACCCGAGGCACCCGGGACCCCGTTCAATCGTACCAACCAGTCCCAATACATAACACAAACCTGCTCGAGGCCTCAAATCACATCAAACAACATCAAAACCACGAATCGTACCCCAATTCAAGTTTAATGAAACTAAAAAATTTTAACTTCTACATTCGACGCCGAAACCTATCAAATCAAGTCCGATTGACCTCAAATTTTGCACACAAGGCATAAATGACATAACAGGCCTATGAAAATTTTCAGAACTGGATTCCGATCAAGATATCAAAAAGTAAACTCCCCGGTCAAACTCTTAACTTAAACTTCATATTTTCGCCATTTCAAGCCTAATTTTACTACGGGCTTTCAAATAATTTTTCGGACATACTCCTAAGTCCAAAATCACCATACGAAACTATTAAAATAATCAAAACTCTATTCCGGGGTCGTTTACTCAAAAGTCCAACTCTGGTCAACTCTTTTCATTTAAGCTTCAAAAATGAGAATTGTTCTTTCAATTTAATCCCGAATCTTCCGAAAATCAAACTCGACCACACCCGCGGGGGTCATAATACATATTACGAAGCTGTTCGAGACCTTAAGTCGCTGAACGGGGCATTAATGCTTAAAACGATAAGTCGGATCGTTACAGATGATCTTTTAAATTTTATGTTCATGTTCGTGCATGATTTCTAATGCATTTGCTCTCACTTCAGAGTAATTTCTCCTGGAAATTTTAATGAAGGTCTTTTGTGAGGTCATCATTTTTCTTTCCCTTTTATTTAAGGTGATAATATATTTTAATGTTCAAATATTAGAAAAAGATTTGTTATTAAATTCAAGAATATCTTTTTATGACTGCGCGAAACGTGGACAAATTTACTAGTATTTTAATAATTTAAAAAGATCAAAATTTTGAAGCAAACACCATTAAATGAGCCGCAATATTGTGAAAATAATAATTAGCAAAAGTAGAAATATAAAAATATAGTGTTCAGATCCAGAAATACACAACGGAAGGAAATGAAAAACATTAGCAGACCTCGGAACCAAATCGATAAAAATATTTTCACTATCATTTTTCCATATATTTTGTATGACTACATAAAACAAGAACCAAACCCATTTCATAAAACATTGTTAACTTCAAAAATCTTCAAGCACAAGCACAAGAACATGGATTATCAACCACAATGACATCCTCTTTGCCGCTCTTGTAGAGCAAATACCTAATTACTGTCGTTGGATTAAATACTTCTAATGGACCGGGGGTTGTTCTCCAAATCGTTTATGGGTTAGGATATGGGGCTGGGTCTTTTTATTCAAACGGTTGGGTCTTTTAATTAATAGAGATTTTTTCGTTCCTATACACTATTTAAAATTTTATTACAAAAAATGTCCACGTTTATTTATTTACCCTACCTAAATAAGTTTTATCTACAAAATATATACATTTATTTAAACTAGAATCCTTTCTGCAGTAGCCTTCCTTTTTTAGACGCTGGAATTTAGGATCGCGTAGGATGGAATATGGGATTGCGTAGGATTCTTCAGAGATTTTACTGACGCAATCATCGCACATTAATCAAGCCAATGTATTTGTAGAATCCTGCTATTACGCTGATTTTCTCTGATTATCATTGCAGTGTAGGCATGCAAAATTTATTGAATTTAAATTCAATAAAATAATTTAGACTATTTTAAATATATTAGTCCAAATAAATATTATGGGCCAATATAATTAGATTAAATATATTAGTCCAATATATATGGATTAAATAATGAAGTTCGGATCCGTTGGGCTAACCCACTTAATTGGGCTACAAAAATAATGAGCCTATTTTATTAGGCCTAAGATATTATCTTCCTACATGCCCAGTTTGGTGCCACACGTGAAATGACGTGGCACGTCAAGTCAAACAGAAGAACCAATAGGATCATGCCACGTGTCAAAATGACAAGGCATGCCAAGTCATATTAGAAGGCCATTGAAATCATGCCACGTGTGCAAGTGACATATTCTGGCCAATCAAATGCGGCCTTGTCACACTTCAATTTGATTGGTCGAAAAGAGTTTGTTCTTATCATAACTCTTCCCTTCCACAACTATAAATAAGAGTCTTCATAACTCAGAAAAGACACCAAAAGTTATAACAAGAAGCAAAAAAGAGCTGGATCAAACGCTGCAAATTCCTCCACAAGTTTCAAGCTTCAAGCAATCAAGTCCAAGTTCAAGCAATCAAGTTCAAGATCAAGAACGAAGAACAAATCAAGTTCAAACTCAAGAACGAAGAACAAATCAAGATCAAGCTCAAAGGCCCTTGAATTTATATTGGAAAAGTAGAATCAGAGGAACCATAGAGATTGTAACACTTAAATATTTGAAATAAAATACTACGATTATTGCAGTATTTGTTCGGTCTTGATTTATTTTCTCGACGCAATTTATTGTCTACACGCAGCATAATCAAGTTCTATTCTCTGGAATGTGCCACAACATATAGCTGAAGAAGTTGTAATGCTACCTACTGGGAAAAGACAGCCAGGGAGACCTCAAAAACAAAAATATAAATCATATGATAAAGAAAATGCAAATAAGTACAAGGTTTCATGTGGCAACTGCGGACTAGAAGAACATAACAAAAGATCTTGTAAGAATACTCCCAAAAGGAAATAAAAATTAATACAGTCACAAGATTTGTTTTTCCTGTGTACTGTTGAAGATAATATGTAGTTTAAGATACGAAGTTGTATTTGTTCTGTTCTGGAGAATTATAGTTGATGTGTAATTGTGTTGTTAATTTGAATAAAGACTGTCTCGTATAATGAAATGTTTTCAACTCTTAATACAATTGGTTTGAAGTTGTTTTATTCAATTACTGAGTTTATTTATTTCAGCCTTTCCTAACAACACTGCTTAAAATTGAATGGATTAATTATTTTTTTATATTAGTTGTAGACATAATTGTAGTTAAACTGTAAAGAAATTATATGCTAACAATATCGAGATCAAGTACTAACAACTTTCAACAAAAAACAAACAACAGATATTTTCTATTTTAAGTAGTAGAATGCTGGACAAAATAACAAAATAAAAGGTAAAACAGTTGTATCATAAATCCGCTACAAATAAATTGCAGCTGACTTGTTCTTAGTTAACAATTTGTCTACAACTTTATTACAAACCAGCTACAACTAAACAATTTAACTACAATTCATTATATGCTAACAATATCGAGATCAAGTACTAATTCTTTCAACCAAAAAAAAATTACAGATATTTTCTATTCTAAGTAGTAGAATTCTAGACAAAATAAAAAAATAAAAAATAAAATAATTGTAGCACAAATCTGCTACAAATAAATTGCAGCTGACTTGTTCTTAGTTAACAATTTGTCTACAACTTTACTACAAACCAGCTACAACTAAACAATTTAACTACAACTTTTCTACAAAAAAGGCAACTAATACTTCTTTTTCCGGACTTGTGTTTTCTCGTTCATAGCTGGTGCACCTTTTATTCTTGCTAATATGCTAGTCACCTCACTTTCACTAATTGCACCAAGCTCTTGCTTTTTCCAACATAATCTCAAAGTAGTGCCCCATAGCGTCTATGGTATTGATCAATATCAGAAATGTCTTCCTTTGAAATCGCTAGCTCTCCAATGATGACATATTCTGCAAATGTAGCCACGTATACACCACAATCACTGCAAAAAATAATTAGGGGAAAGATTTAGCATTCATTGTAAAATAAAATCTGTTAAATATATAGAAGGAAAAAGCAATATTTTCATACAGTGATCCTTCTTTTTGTTGGGGTATCTCACCGACCAACCATTGAATGTCAAGAGGGTCAGTAACATCTTTTCAATGTATGCCTTTGTGTTCTTGTAGTTGATGTCTGGATGCTTTCCATAGAAGCCGGTGCATGACAAGTAGAGGGGGGTCGTAACAACAAACTTGTTGACAATATATTCAACAAGGTTATGATTTCGTGAAGAGACCATAGAATCATAAACATATAGAACCCTATCGGTAATGTCAAACACAACCAACAACCAACAACCAATGAAATTTCTTCATAATATTTATGGGCATAATCACAAAATCAACTTTATCCCATGCAACATTTGCAAGTAACCTGTACCCCAATATGTATTCTGATACGACGTCCTGGGGTTTGACAACAGCAAGCTTCTTATCGGCAGGAGCATTAATGTACCTCTGATAAATTTGTTCAATTCTAGTCTTGAACATACAGTCAGTGGTTGTAAACCGCCTTTTGTTTTGAGGACCTGTCACTACCCGAAATTACCCACCGACGGGACCGTGATAGCGCCTAACATTTCACTTGCTAGGCAAGCCAACGTTAGAGAATCATTAACCAATTCCTTATTTCCATTCAGTAATTAAAATAATTAACTAAGATGAAATGTAATAAGTGCGGAATATCTTAAAACTGTATTAACTACTACCACCCGGATCTGGAGTCACCATTCACGAGCATTCTAGAATTCACGACAAGTAATAGTCTGAAAGAAATACAACTGTCTGAATGAAAGAAAACAGTAGGACATAAAAGATAGACGGGGACTTCAAGGTCTGTGAGTCGACAGATCTACTTTGAGTCTCCGGATAGCGGACCAGTAGCAAATCTCGATCAACCTGAGCCGGTATAAAAATCTACACAGAAAGTGCAGAGTGCAGCATCAGTACAACCGACCCCATGTACTGGTAAGTATCGAGCCTAACCTCAGCGAAGTAGTGACGAGGCTAGGACAAGACACCCACATATAACCTAAACAGTATAATCATGCTAGTGGCAACAACAGTAAATAAAGCAATAACGCAAAAATAATGGGAAGGGAACATACAGTGGGGGAATACAACATAAAGAGTGAGAATAATAAAAAGAAAGAATTAAACAGAAAATCCTTAAACGAATCAAGCAATTAAAACAGCAAAGGAAAACTGCACGGTATCACCCTTCGTGCTTTTACTCTCAACCTCATCAAATAACAAATAAGACTGCACGGCATCACCCTTTGTGCTTTTACATTCTTCCTCACAATATAAATAAATTATGCACGACATCACACTTCGTCCTTTACACTCTTCCTCACAATATAAATAAAATTATGCACGGCATCACCCTTCGTGCTTTACACTCTTCCTCACAATTCACAGAATCAATAACAACGGATAGAGAAAAGTTTCACAAGAAATCAATATTTCATCAATGATTACTTTCACAATTTAACATCTCGACCTCGAATCAATATTCATAATTTTTATCGACCCTGGTGGAACCGGATACAAGTCTCCTAACATTTCAACAACAACAATAAGCATGGATAACTAGATTTAAGACTAATAATTTGCAAGAAATGGAATTTCATTCGCATGCTATTACTTGACCACAATGTATAGATGCTCGTCACCTCAACTATACATCGTATTCAACAACAAACACGTAGCAAATACTCACACAATACCTATTCCCTCAAGCCAAAGTTAGACACAACACTTACCTCAATTTCGCAAGCCACTTACTGCTCAAGTATCGCTTTCCCTTTAGAATTCAACTCCAACCCACTCGTATCTAATCATAATCAGTTTAATATCATCAATTATAGCTAAAGGAATCAACTTTAATGCATAATTACAATTTTCCTAAGTTTTCCCAACAAAAGTCAAAAACCGACCCCGGGCCCGCTTGGTCAAAACCCGAGGTTCGGACCAAAATCCATTTACCCATTCACCCCCGAGCCCGAATATATAATTGGTTTTTGAATCCGACCTCAAATTGAGGTCTAAATCCCTAGTTTCTACCCAAAACCCCTAATTCTACCATGAAAACCTTAGATTTTAGGTTGAAATCATGTAAAATGTAGTGAAAGATTGAAAGAAACTAGTTTAGAATCACTTACCTATGAATTGGGGAAGAGATGGTCTTTGAAAAATCGCCTCTTGTGCTTTAGTTCTTGAAAATTTGGGAAATGAATAAAAATTCCCGTCCAAAAGTCATTTTGTACAGTTGCAGATGTCGCATTTGTGACATGAGCTTCGCAAATACGAAGCTCACAATTGCGAAGGGGCTATCGCAATTGTGAAGCCTTCACAATCTTGCTTCCCTTCGCAAATGCGAGTAAAGTGTCGCAATTGCGATCACTGACCTCGCAAATGCGGACAAAAGATCGCATTTGCGATCTATACCCCTCCCAGACTCCCTTCGCAAAAGCGAATAAATGTTCGCAATTGCGAACATAAGCTGGCCCAGCTTCTCTTCACATTTGTGATGAGACGTTCGCAAATGTGACCTCAACAGTGATCGCAAATGCCAACCCTGACCTTGCATTTTCGAGGTCTGAGGCCTGCAACACAGCTGAAGCACACCAGCTATTTTTCTAAGTCCAAATCACTCTGTAGCCTATCCAAAACTCACCCGAGCCCTCGAGGCTCCAAACCAAACATGCACGCAAGTCTAAAAATATCATACGAACTTGCTCGCACGATCAAATCACCAAAATAACATCTAGAACTACGAATTTAGTACCAAATCAAATGAAATTCTCAAGAACACTTTAAAATTTCTATTTTTCTCAACTGGATGTCCGAATCACGTCAAATCAACTCCGTTTCTCACCAAATTTCACAGACAAGTCTTAAATATCATGATGAACCTGTACCGGGCTCCGGAACCAAAATACGGACCCGATACTAACAATTCCAAATATCAATCAATTCTTAAAAATAATTAATTTCTAGAATTTTAATTTTCATCAAAAATTCATAACTCAAGCTAGGGACCTCCGAATTCAATTCTGGGCATACGCCCAGGCCCAATAATTCAATACGGACCTACCGAGACCGTCAAAGCACGGATCAGGGCCCGTTTACCAAAAATGTTGATCGAAGTCAACTAAAATTAACTTTTAAAGCAAAAATTCTTATTTTCATTAGTTTTTAACATAAAAGTTTTCCAGAAACCAGTCCGGACTGTGCACGCAAATCAAGGAGGGTAAAAATGAGATTTATACGGCTTAAGAACACAGATTCGAGTTCTAAAACATAAGATGATCTTTTGGGTCATCACATTCTCCACCTCTAAAACAACCGTTCGTCCTCGAACGGACATAGAAAAGTACTTGGGCTGGTGAAAAGGTGGGGACATCTACTCCGCATATCGGACTCGGACTCCCAAGTAGCTGCCTCAATAGGTTGACCTCTCCACTGCACTCGAATTGAAGGGTAACTCTTTGATCTCAACTGGCGAACTTGCCGGGCTAGAATTGCCACCGGCTCCTCCTCGTAAGTCAAATCCTTGTCCAACTGGACAGAACTGAAATCTAACACATGGGACGTATCGCCCGGGATGTGCAGAAGTATAAAACCTCTCCTTTTTATCAACTTTCTCCACTCCAAGATCATACCACGGCTTGAGCTGGTTATCTTTTAAAGAATAAGGCGCCTTCCTCCTATTTAAACACATAGCAATTACAATTAATCAACTGGAAATCCAAAAATTGAATGCACTCGAAAATATAAAAAAATTGTATGATCTAACCTTTTTGAAACCGTATCGGTGCCAAATTATAACCACTTAATGAATTCTTCCAACAAGTCAGAATTAATATCATCGCCAATAACCCCAGTAAATGGATGCTTGATGAGGAAAATTGGAGGTCCAACAGAAGTGCTTCCCCAGAACTGTAAAAAGGGGAGAAAGGGGGATCTGACATGCTTTCTAGGATGCATTGTTCTTCCTTAATGCACAGGGGTTGTTTCATCTTCATTAAGCTTGCCGAACATAACAATCTGGGAGAAGTTCTCTGACAGCTCAAAATCATCAAGTGTTACTTCCTTTTTTTCAGACCTGGAGTGTAACAACCCGACTTGTTATTTTAAGAATTAATGCCATGTTCAGTGACTTAAGGTCTCGAGAAGATTTGTAATATGTATTATGACCCGCGAGTGTGGTCGAGTTTGATTTTCGGAAGATTCAGAATTTAATTAAAAGAACAATTCTCATTTTTGAAGCTTAAATGAAAACACAAATTGACCGGAGCTTTGATTTATGTGTAAACAACCTAGGATTCGAAGTCTGATGATTTCAATAGCTCTGTATGGTAATTTTGGACTTAGGAGCGTGTCCGAAAAATTATTTGGAAGTCCGTAGTGGAATTAGGCTTGAAATGGCAAAAATAGAAAGTTTAAGTTGGAAGTTTGACCGGGGAGTTGACTTTTTGCTATCGGGGTCAGAATTCAATTCTGAAAATTTTCAGACGTTCGTTATGTTATTTATGACTTGTGTGCAAAATTTGAGGTCAATCGAACTTGATTTGATAGGTTTCGGCGTCGAATGTAGAAGTTAAAATTTCTTAGTTTCATTAAGCTTGAATTGGGATATGATTCGTAGTTTTAACATTGTTTGATGTGATTTGAGGCCTCGAGCAGGTTCGTGTTATATATTGGGACTGGTTGGTATGCTCAGACGGGGTACCGAGTGGCTCGGGTGAGTTTCGGGGTGGTTTCAGATCATTTTTAGTTGCTCGTTTTTTGCCACAGAGGTATGCATCGCGATCGCGGACAAACGGTTGCGATTGCGAAGAGTAATTTTGTTGTTTGGAGACCGTCAATCGCGATCGCGGAAGCCTTTTCGCAATCGCGTAGAGGAAACTCCTGCCGCACTGACCCAATTTTCGAAGCTCATATCTCGCAATCTATAAGGAATTTGTGAGATGATCCAAAAATAAAAGTTGTAGCCCTTTGTGTCTAGTTTTCAGAAAGATAAATCATTTGTTATTTTGGGTTGTGTACAAAAGGTTATAGTAGATATAGTACAGGCTGTCCGACAAGAGTTTGAAAATCTCTATTGCATAGGGCTGACTTTGAAAGCTTATATCTCAAAATATATAAGGAATTGAGATGATAAACAAATGAAAATTATAGCCCTTGGAATCTAGTTTTCATAAAGTTAAACCATTCAGCATTTGGAGTTTTGTACAAAACGTTATGACCATTATACTAGAGGCTGTCCGGAAGAGTTGGGGAGTTTGTTCTTCGCGATCGCGATTGGTTTTCCGCGATCGCGAAGAGCAATTTAGGGGCTGAAAATTTTTGTGCTTCGCGATCGAGAAGAGTAAATACTTGGGTAGTAGCTATATTTCGAGGTTTCATCCATTTTTAACATATTTGGAGCTATGGAGCTCGGATTTAAGTTATTTTTGAGGCAATTTTCACCATATGGATTGGGGGTAAGTGTTCTATATCCTAAAGTATTTATATTTCATGAATCTATGATTATATTCATCGTTTAATTCAGATTTTAATGGAAGAAATAGAGATTTTTGTAAGATCTTCCAAAAATACAAATTTAAGATTTGGAGGTCGAGTTGTTATTGGAATTCAATAAAATTGGTATGGTTGAACTCGTATCAGAATGGGTGTTTGGATTTCATGAGAATTATGTCAGGTTCTGAGGGGCGGGTCCCACGTTGACTTTTGTTGACTTTTTGGAATAACTTTTTAAGTCGACGTATTATTATCCGGAATTATTTCTGACGAATTTTAATGGAGTTATACAATTAATTTGGATAGATTTGAGCTGTCCGGAGGTCAATTCAAGCAAGAAGGCTATTTTGGAATATCGGCCTAACTTCAAAAAGGTAAGTGTCTTGCTTAACCTCGAGTGGGGGAATTACCCCTTAGGCATTGAGTCTTATGTGCCATTTGTGAAATGTGAAAAAGCCGTGTACGCGAGGTGACGAGTACGTACTGGGGCTTATACGTGCAAAATTCATTGAATTAAAGTTTTAGGAATTATTGTGTAGTAAATTGGGAAATTCTGGAAAACTATTAAATCATCTGTTTGCCATGCCTAAATCCTTATTGTTGAATTTGTTTTCATATGATAATTTGATGTGATTGTTACTTGAAATATTTATGAAATTTCGTGAGTATTGTTGGTTTAAAAGTTCTTGAAAATTAATTCCAATATGAATTTTCTTATGCAAATAATTAATTTTAGCGAGCTTAAGAATAAGTGTTAATATAATTATCTAAATTTGCATTAATGAAGGTTTTGCTTTATGCTGAGTAATTTTTATCTCTATTGATTGTTTTTGGGTGTTATATACATTGTGTGGAGCCTTGGGCTATTTGTTGTGAAATTAATTAATTTTTGTTATAACTTTGGAATTTGGTTGTAGCCATTGGGTAAATTGTGATATGAATTGATTTTATTATGTTGCCGTGTTAACTGCCCGTGTAAACTGTTATGTTGTGTGAGTTATTATTTTGGGGAGATAAGGGTGGCATTTCACCATTGATATTATGGGGGTATAAGGGTGGCATTTCATTGTTGTTGTGTTTGTTGGAATATTGTCTGGGCGGAGCGATAAGGGTGGCAATAGGAGCGATAAGGGTGGCTATTGATATTGTCTGGGCGGAGCGATAAGGGTGGCTATAGGAGTGATAAGGGTGGAAATAGGAGCGATAAGGGTGGCTATTGTCAGGGATGATATGTGATGATGTGGGGTTGTGGTGTTGATAATTTTCATGTGATGTTGTGATCTTTTTGTGTTTACTTGTATACCTTGTGCAATTTGTCTTATTGTTGGTAAATTAATAACAATCTATTTTATGTTGAAATTGAGAGCCTGTGGCTATTGCGAGGCGGATTATAAATTGAAATGTGGGCACGAGGTGCCGTGAGTAAATAATGAGGATATTTGGCATGTGAATTGCCCGTGCATTTGTGATATAAAATGTGGGCATGAGGTGCTGTGATGAAATGATGATGATAATTGGCACGTGAATTGTCCGTGCAGTTGTGATTTGATTTAATTATGGGCATGAGGTGCCGTGAAAATATGAAAATGGGCTGAGACCCGTGTTTACGAAAAATATAAAAATGGGCTAAGACCCGTATTTTTTATGATTATGAAATGAGGTGTCACATGATGACTTTTTAATTGAAAGAATTATATTCCAAATATTTATTTCGAAGGGTTTTTATTCAAAAAGAATTATATGAAAGAATTGTATTTGAAAAATAATTATTTGAGAAAACTACATTTGAAAGAGAGTTATTTGGAAGAATTTTATGGGAAGGATATTTATTTGAAAAACTTAAATTTAATTGTGCGTACATGTATTATTAATTATTGGGTGATGTTTATGGTATTCTTGTTGTCTTGCTGCGCATAACATTGGTTGTTTTATCCTGCTCTTATTGCTATCTGTTTCCTAGTATTTTGTATATTATATTGCACAGGTTATTACACTAGTGAGTGTCTTGACTGTACCTCGTCTCTACTCCATTGAGGTTAGTCTTGATACTTACTGGGTACCGACCATGGCGTACTCATACTACACTTCTGCACATTTTTGTGCAGAGCCAGGTATTGAAGATAACAGACATGAGCAGAGTTAAAGCGGGATCGTAAGGATTCAAGGTAGAGCTGCTTGGTCGTCGCAGTCCCTTGGAGTATTTTTATTTCATTGTACTATTAACTTGTAATCAAACAGTATTATATATTCGGTCCTCATGATCATTCTATGTATTCAGTTAGAGTTCGTGACTCAGTACTACCAGTCTTGGGAGGTTGTACATTATAATTATTTCCGTTGTTAGTTTCAAAAAAATATGGCTTCAAAAATATAATGGAAATCGGCTTACCTAGTCTTAGAGACTAGGTGCCATCACGACTCTTGTGGTGGGATTTTGGGTCGTGACAAGTTGGTATCAGAGCTCTAGGTTCATAGGTTCTACGAGTCACGAACGAGTTTAGTAGAGTCTTGTGGATCGGTATAGAGACGTCTGTACTTATCTTCGAGAGGCTACAGAGCTAGTAGGAAAAATTCACTTCTTTCATTCCTTATCGTGTGGCATTTATTTAGCTTGAAGCATATATCTTATGTTCTTTTGAATCCACTCGTGTATGAAATTGCGCACTCGGTATCAATTATACGCCAACGGTTTGTGATACTACATAGGGGTTATAAGGGTGCCAGGGTTGTTCAACCATTGTTACAACGTGTCATCAAGATCGAGGATGCGGAAGTATTTAGAGATCATTCAATTGTGCACATGGGGGTGCAGTAGGTTCTGACATCTGGTTAATAAGTATGATCTTAAGAAGGTTTGATTAATTGCCTAATCGTCACAATCGTGGTAGGGTCACGAGGTGGATGTAGATATGAAGATAGTTGGTGGTGTTAGAGACTATGTAGTTCGTATGGGATTTCTATTTAGCGAAGGGTACATACTAGCAGCCAAGGCACTGGAGAAAGCCAGTTTAACTGTCACGAGGATGACATGCGCCAAATAAATTACTTGAGGTATCTTATGACCGGTGTCCTACGAGCGATAAGGTTAGTATTGTGGATCATCAGTATGTTTCCTATGGCGTCGTGCCAAGTGAGGGGAGTCCACTATCAACGATCAGATTGCGGGGTCATGTGCTATTTCAGTTTGGGCCTGAGATGTATTTATGTGGTATTGAAAGGTTCTCCGAAACTTGTATATGATTAAGAGGTGAGATTTGTATGGGATGATGCTGGGGCTTGCGGTATTTCCGCATCCTTAATAATTCTACATTTTAGTACCATCAGGGTCACAAAAATAATTTCAGAATATTCGGGGTGCTATAATAAGTTCTTTTAATGCACCACCAGCACGTGGTTCTTACAGTGGTTATTCCAGTTATTCGTCAGAGATTAAGTTTGAGCAGTCGTGCCCGCAGAGGGGTTGTTATGAGAGTGGTGATACTAGACATATCAAGAGAAATTGTCCCAGACTTAGGAGGGGTAGATTTCAATAGAACACTCCAGCTACAAGCATTATTCCAGTTGATACTCCACGTGCACATTCAGCTAGAGGTGGAGGACAAGCGGGTAGTGGGCGCCTAAGAGGTGGAGGCCTGACCCGTTGATTTAATCACTATGATTTGGCTGAGGTCAATACACCAGATGATGTCGTTACTGGTATGATCCTGATTTTTATTATAAAAGGATATTTTCCTTAATTTGATTCGATTTTGAATATTGAGGTGAGTCCTCCTATTATGCTCCACTTATGGGTGAGCTTCGTAAATTTGTGACTCACTTATATGTTTATCCCTGTTGGGAGATTTGAAGGTGTGAGTCCGTGTCTGTCATTTATTTTTGTACACCATTGAGGGCTATAAGTCCAAAAGTAATTTTTATTATTCATTACAGTGGGTTTAATGTGTTTCGGAATAATTGATTCCAATTTTTATGAATGATACGCCCTAGCGGTATGAGGGTTCATTATGTGTTGTGAAAACTGTTTATGAAATATATTGAAAAGAAGAAAGAAAGGAAAAATTAAAATTTCAGTTGGCACAATGTGCAAAATACTTGTGATTCGGAGTTGAGGATGAGATCCTCGCATTTTATATATGATGTGATATATTTAAACCGGGTTACAAATTGCGGTGGAAGTTATATAAGGACGAGGTCCTTGTGGTGAAATATTTATGAGTTTAAAATTATCCCTTTGTGAAATTAATTTGTACAATAATATTAATAGGGAGTCATGCATGTTAGGCTTATTCGATAATTTTTGTATATTTTTCTATTCATATTCAACCATTTTCGTGCTGTAAACATTGAGTTTTAGCCTATGAGGTTAGTGCCCAGGTGGCGTTAAATGTGACTCATTAATCCGAGTAAGTAATCATGAGGTCTTCATGCCTCACATTCCGTTGTCAGTGTTGTGAAAATTAGAAATGAGGTGGTGGTTAATATGAGATTAATTGATGATGCTGGAATTAATTATGAACGGCTTTTAAGACTAGAGATGTGGTGATGAGCATACATATGATGTGCTTCATGTCCTGATATCATTGTGATAATGCAGTATTTGTAACGTTGAGATTGTGTTATTGATATATACATTGTGGATGTGTTGTTAGGAGTTATTTTGGTGTTACTCTGGCAGGTGGTTAGGCCCAATTACAGGGGAGACTTTGCCGAAATTTCTGAATTTTTTTTTTTGGGAGTTAGACAAAAATTTGGGAGATCGAGATGTGCAAATAAGAGACAAAATTATGTTATGTGTTTGAGGGAAAATGATCCTAAGCGGGGAAGAATGTAACACCCCGTAAAAATTTTGAAGTACTTCAACACTATCAAGAAAGTTGATGTGCGTAGGCACGAGTTGCTATATCCAGTTGAGACTAATATCGTGTGTTGATGTGAAAATCAGGCATTTTGGAAATGTTTGGAGTGTAAGAAATTGGTTTCAAACTTTATAAATGTGGATCAAAGAAGTAATCTCAACTGAGATGGTATTGTCGGACCCCTGTTAAATTTATGGTGACATAGAATTATCCGCGAGTATGTGTGCAGTAAATACATTCAGTAAATTAAGTCCTTAAAACGATTCTTGGCACGTTCGAGGACGAACATATGTTTAAGAGGGGGAGAATGTAACGACCCGACTTATCGTTTTAAGAATTAACACCCTGTTTAGTGACTTAAGGTCTCGAGCAGATTTGTAATATGTATTATGACCCGCGAGTGTGGTCGAATTTTATTTTCGAAAGATTCAAAATTTAATTAAAAGAACAATTCTCATTTTTGAAGCTTAAATGAAAACAAAAGTTGACCGAAGATTTGACTTATGTGCAAACGACCTCGGATTCAAATTCTAATGATTTCAATAGCTCCGTATGGCGATTTTGGACTTAGGAGTGTGTCCGAAAAATTATTTGGAAGTCCGTAGTGGAATTAGGCTTGAAATGGTGAAAATAAAAAGTTTAAGTTGGAAGTTTGACCGGGGAGTTGACTTTTTGATATCGGGGTCGGAATCCAGTTTTGAAAATTTTCAGACGTTTGTTATGTCATTTATGACTTGTGTGCAAAATTTGAGGTCAATCAGACTTGATTTGATAGGTTTCGGCGTTGAATGTAGAAGTTGAAATTTTTTAGTTTCATTAAGCTTGAATTGGGGTATGATTCGTGGTTTTAGTATTGTTTGATGTGATTTGAGGCCTCGAGCAGGTTCATATTATGTATTGGAACTGGTTGGTATGCTCAGACGGGGTAACGAGTGGCTCGGGTGAGTTTCGGGGTTGTTTCGGACTATTTCTAGGCCATTTTTAGTTGCTGATTTTTGGCCACAGAGGTATGCATCGCGATCGCGGACAAACGGTTGCGATCGCGAAGAGTAATTTTGCTGTTTGGAGACTGTCAATCGCGATCGCGGAAGCCTTTTCGCGATCGTGTAGAGGAAACTTCTACCGCACTGACCCGACTTTGGAAGCTCATATCTCGCAATCTATAAGAAATTTGGAGATAATCCAAAAATCAAAGTTGTAGCCCTTTGTGTCTATTTTTCAGAAAGGGAAACTATTTGTTAGTTGGAGTTGTGTACAAATGGTTATGGTACATATACTACAGGTTGTTCGGGAAGAGTTTGGAAATCTCTGTTGCATAGGGCTGACTTTGGAAGCTTATATCTCGAAATATATAAGGAATTGGGAGATGATCAACAAATGGAAGTTATAGCTCTTGGAATTTAGTTTTCATAAAGTTAAACCATTCAGCATTTGAAGTTTTCTTTCAAAAAGTTATGACCATTATACTAGAGGCTGTTTGGAAGAGTTGGGGAGTTTGTTCTGCGCGATCGCGATTGGTTTTCCGCGATCGCGAAGAGCAATTTTGGGGCTGAAAATTTTTGTGCTTATCGATCACGAACCATTTTCCGCGATCGCGAAGAGTAATTACCTGGGCAGTAGCTATATTTCGAGGTTTCAGCCATTTTAAACATATTTGGAGCTATGGAAATCAGATTGAAGCGATGTTTGAGGCGATTTTCACCATATGGATTGGGGTAAGTGTTCTATATCCTAAAATTTTTATAATTCATGAATCTATTATTATATTCATCATTTAATTCAGATTTTAATGGAAGAAATTAAGATTTTTGTAAAATCTTCCAAAAACAAAAATTTAAGATTTGGAGGTGGAGTTGTTATTGGAATTCAATAAAATTGATATGGTTGAACTCGTATCGGAATGATTGTTCGGATTTCATGAGAATTATGTCGGGTTCCGGGGGGGTCCCGCGTTGACTTTTGTTGACTTTTTAGAATAAATTTTTAAGTCGACGTATTATTATCCGAAATTATTTCTGACGAATTTTAATGGAGTTATACAATTAATTTGGATAGATTTGAGCTGTCCGGAGGTCAATTCAAGCAAGAAGTCTATTTTGGAATATCAGCCTAACTTCAAAAAGGTAAGTGTCTTGCTTAACCTCGAGTGGGGGAATTACCCCTTAGGCATTGAGTCTTATGTGCCATTTGTGAAATGTGAAAAAGCCGTATACGCGAGGTGACGAGTACGTACTCGGGCTTATGCGTGCAAAATTCATTGAATTAAAGTCTTAGGCATTATTGTGTAGTAAATTGGGAAATTGTGAAAAACTATTAAATCATCTGTTTGCCATGCCTAAATCCTAATTGTTGAATATATTTTTATATGGTAATTTGATGTGATTGTTACTTGAAATATTTACGAAATTTCGTGAGTATTGTTGGTTTAAAATTTCTTGGAAATTAATTCCAATATGAATTTTCTTATGCAAATAATCAATTTAAGCGAGCTAAAGAATAAGTGTTAATATAATTATCTAAATTTGCATTAATGAAGGTTTTGCTTTATGCTGAGTAATTTCTATCTCTATTGATTGTTTTTGGGTGTTATATACATTGTGTGGAGCCTTGGGCTATTTGTTGTGAAATTGATTAATTTTTGTTATATCTTTGGAATTTGGTTGTGGCCATTGGGCAAATTGTGATATGAATTGATTTTATTATGTTGCCGTGTTAACTGCCCGTGTAAATTATTGTGTTGTGTGAGTTATTATTTTGGGGAGATAAGGGTGATATTTCACCGTTGATATTATGTGGGTATAAGGGTGGCATTTCACTATTGTTGTGTTTGTTGGAATATTGTGTGGGCGGAGCGATAAGGGTGGCAATATGAGCGATAAGGGTGGCTATTGATATTGTCTGGGCGGAGCGATAAGGGTGGCTATAGGAGTGATAAGGGTGGAAATAGGAGCGATAATGGTAGCTATTGTCAGGGACGATATGTGATGATGTGGGGTTGTGGTGTTGATAATTTTCATGTGATGTTGTGATCTTTTTGTGTTTACTTTTATACCTTGTGCAATTTGTCTTGTTGTTGGTAAATTAATAACAATCTCATTTATGTTGAAATTGAGAGCCTGTGGCTATTGCGAGGCGGATTATAAATTGAAATGTGGGCACGAGGGGCCATGAGTAAATAATGAGGATATTTGACATGTGAATTGCCCGTGCATTTGTGATATGAAATGTGGGCATGAGGTGCTGTGATGAAATGATGATGATAACTGGAACGTGAATTGTCCGTGCAGTTGTGATATGTTTTAATTATGGGCACTAGGTGCCGTAAAAATATAAAAATGGGCTGAGACTCGTATTTACGAAAAATATAAAAATGGGCTGAAATCCGTATTTTTTATGATTATGAAATGAGGTGTCACATGGCGAATTTTTAATTGAAAGAATTATATTCAAAATATTTATTTGGAAAGATTTTTATTCAAAAAGAATTATATGAAAGAATTGTATTTGAAAAATAATTATTTGAGAAAACTACATTTGAAATAGAGTTATTTGGAAGAATTTTATGGGAAGGATATTTATTTGAAAAACTTGAATTAATTGGGCGTACATGTATATTTAATTGTTGAGTGATGTTTATGGTATTCTTGTTGTCTTGTTGCGCATACCACTGGTTGTTTTATCCTGCCCTTATTGCTATCTGTTTCCTAGTATTTTGTATATTATATTGCACAAGTTAGTAGACTAGTAAGTGTCTTTACTGTACCTCGTCTCTACTCCATTGAGGTTAGTCTTGATACTTACTGGGTACCGACCGTGGCGTACTCATACTACACTTCTGTACATTTTTTTGCAGAGCCAGGTATTGAAGATAACGGACTTGAGCAGAGTTAAAGAGGGATCGTAAGGATTCAAGGTAGAGTTGCTTGGTCGTCGCAGTCCCTTGGAGTCTTTTCATTTCATTGTACTGTTAACTTGTACAACAACAACAACAACCCAGTATAATCCCACTAGTGGGGTCTGGGGAGGGTAATGTGTACGCAGACCTTACCCCTACCCTAGGGTAGAGAGGCTGTTTCCGATAGACCCTCGGCTCCCTCCCTCCATGAACTCCCCACCTTGCTCTTGGGGTGACTCGAACTCACATTGTATATTCGGTCCTCGTGATCATTCTATGTATTCAGTTAGAGTTCATGACTCAGTACTACCAGTCTTGGGAGGTTGTATATTATAATTATTTTCGTTGTTAGTTTAAAAACAAATGGCTTCAAAATTGTAATTGAAATCGGCTTACCTAGTCTTAGAGACTAGGTACCATCACGACTCCTGTGGTGGGATTTTGGGTTGTGACATGAAGTCATTGTTCAAATCACCAACATTAATGTAGTCGGCTGTTTCACCTTCAAAATTTAAAATAAAAGAACAACATTGTTTGTTGCATCAGTTCTTTTTGGAAAATTAAAACTTATATAAAACCTGTTTTTTTTTTCCTACAATTATATTGTAACATATAATACCGCTGAAATCTTCATAGCAATCGTCTTCTTGTTGTATAACATTTTCTTGTTGAATGGGAGATTGTATTTTTGTTGTCTCCTTCTCCTCATTTAAATGCTCTCCCGGAATGCCAACTTTAGCATCCTGTTTTGGAGAGTCTACATGCATAGTTTCCTTCTCTGTTATAATATATGTGTACAACTTAATAAAATTATAGATAATTTGTAGTAAACATTAACAACACTGTAGATAAATTGTAGTTTAATTATAGTAAATTTGTTGAAATGTTGTCCTGCAGCTGATATGCAAAATGAATTGTGAAATATGATGATAAAATGTACTAAATCATATCTGTATTTTCTTCATCCAATACCCCTTAAAATTGGGAAAATAAGTCAATACCTACAGGAACATTCTCCTCAATTTGAATGTCATTCATCTGTCTTGTATCTAAGAAAACCATTTGAAATATAATATAGATTATTTGTTGGTAATTTAGGCGATATGTAAATATAATGTTAATATAATGTAGATACATGTTTTACTGTTGCTGGCCAACACTGGTTTAGCACTAACTGCCCGGAATGTCTTGATTGTTCTTTTCTTTGTAATGTTCATCATTTTTCGTAGAACTGCCAGTAAACTGCAAGCATAATTTGTTAGGCTATATACTTTATGAATGATAA
Organism: Nicotiana tomentosiformis; assembly: GCF_000390325.3. NCBI lineage: Eukaryota > Viridiplantae > Streptophyta > Magnoliopsida > Solanales > Solanaceae > Nicotiana > Nicotiana tomentosiformis. The sequence continues at coordinate 45,691,930 of NC_090822.1, forward strand.
TAGAAACTTAGACATGGTAAAAATTGTTGTCCAAAATGAATATATTTCAAATGAAACCGTAGCATCAATGTTATCCTTTTGACTGTTTATTGCCTGTAAAACAGACTTGATGGAATCATTGAGTAGCAGTCGAATGCTACCTAGTTATTCAAAAACCTAAAGAGCAAAAAATAGTTATAATGTATCTTACAATTAGAGCCTTAAATATATATATATTTATAAAAAGAAGACTAAAAAATCACGAATTATGTATACCTCTTTCTTGAAGGTTCCAAGGTCTGAACCACCAATATATTAAAATAGAAAGAGTTAACGAAATAATTTGCATAACATAAATTAAAGAAACCATCTAGGATTATGTATAGATGTTACCTTATCAACATCTTTTCTTAATTTTTTTTTTTGTTTCACAATATCTTTCTTGTCATCTATTCCCATTGCATGCTTATGTCTTGATGGAGATGGAGCATCTGTCGGATGCTCGGCCTTTGTATCAGCTTCTTCAAGGATGTGTTCAACTTTATCTGGCAAATTCATTCTTGAAAGCTCTTCCGGTGCTTCAATTATGTTGGTGAACTGAGTGAAACAAAATGTGAGGGACCTAGTCATAATATGTATAAAATGTGTAGATAATTTGTATTAAATTATCTTCCCAGAAGTGAAAACCATTTACCTTGATCCACGATGGTTTGATCATTCTATCTTCCAATGCAGATAACCATATCTTGTCCTTACTAGCTGTCCAGTTAAGTATGCGTGGGATCGAATTACCAACCCTTGTAGCTGTATCCGTGTTGATTGTAGAGCAACACTCATACAACCATATTTGCATAACTAGTGCAAAACCTCGAATGACATAAAAATGCACAGAAGTGTTGATCTTGTGCCTAACGGACTAAAGCAATTGTGTATAAGATTCGATACCCCATGCATAGTTCGCATACTGCCCCGAGTCCACCAAGTTGAACCTAAAATGGTCTATCAAACCGAAATTATCTTTGTCTGAAGGAGAGAGGAAGAATTCTATCAGATAGAGAATACATAGCTTGACTGCATCTTCATCGTTCACCCAACTACGGCTGGTTACAATTTGTTTCAAGTATGACTTCTCAACTTTTTCCTTGTTCGGAAAATAGCTCTTCATTATGTTACTGTCATACTTAGTTGTGTAACCAAAGTCTGTCACTTCTGTAAAACATCTAAGGCCACTGATCAGGGCAAACTCTCTCAACCCAAAGTTTAGCCTCTCACCCTTTATCTCTGTTGTAAAAAAGTCGGAACCATATGCGTTTAATTCATACTTCATGAGAGGTGAATTGCCTGATTTTGGATACATATTTTGGGCAAGGAAGGAAAATGCCCAAAACATGTCTTCTTAAACAGCTTTAACCCATTTTCAGACAGTAATTCCTTGATTTGGCCAGGAATAGCAGGGTCGGATAATATCAAGAACCTAGTGATGCCATAATCAACATCATGTGGTGCAAAAAATGTTCGATTCTGCACCAAAATAAACAGCAAGTTAATAAAGCTTGTTTCAAAACCAGAAAATAAAATAACTACATTTCTACTACATTTTAGCTACAATCAGAAAAATATTAATACATTGCATACAAGTAAGTTTCAATATTAGTAAACATATATAACAACTGACTACATTGAAGCTACAAATGCACTAATAAAATTATGTTTAGAGCAAGAAATTAGAAATTAAGAACTAGACATAATATATACAATTTCTCTATAGTAACTGAAACTAACATCTACAAAATAGAACAAATAATAACCAATAAAACCAACTAAATCATGTAGTACATTCCCTAACTAAATGATTTCGAATAATATACAAGAAATCTACAATTTAGAGGGAAATGTAGAAAATTTATTAACCTACAACAAATCTACACAATGTAGACAAAATTTCTACAAATACAAAAAAACAAAAATTATGTATGTTCATGAGAATGAGAAAAAGTTTTTTAACTTTAAAAAAAAAAAAAAAAAATTGGAACTACTAAAATTTTACCTTCTCAAATGACTGTTGGGGTATAGTTTTAGCTGATTTTTGAACCTTCTTCTTTTTTGGAGGCTTAACAGTAGGAGAAACTCTGGTTTTTTTGCAACTTTCGTGATAACTTCTTTTTCGACGAAATCATCATCGGAAATAATTTCTTTGCCCTTCCGCTTTACAGATTTACCAGATGTCGAGGCTTCGCCAGCATCCCTATCATGCTAATGTTTTGTTCGAGCTTCTACCCTAGCTTTACGAGGGCTTTGTATCTAGTTTTACATGTGCTGATTTTGAAACTTTTTTGGGTGAATCCTATGAGAAAATACCCAAATCAAAAGTAGGAATATCACATACTTTAACCTTTTTAGGGCTAATCTTCGAAAGTGCTTTCTTCTTCATTGAAAGTTAAGGAAACATTTAAGCAACTACAATTTTGGTAGGATTTAGAGCTGGAATCTGTAAAAATCGCGAAGGATTTTTGAAGAAGAGTGAAAACGGGCGTTAATAGAGGAAGATATTAAAGCAACATGGGGGGTATGGAGAGAGAAACGTGAGGGAGTGGGATATGTACGTTAGAGTGATTATAGGAGTTAATTTATTCTCATTAAATTTCTAAAATGTACATAATTGATAAATTGTATATGACTATGTAATTAAATTAAAACTTGAGTAGGGAGGGTAATAAAGTTTCAAATAGTGTATAGGAATGTAAAAATTCCTATTTAATAACCTCCAGATGTCTAGTCCGTTAAAACGAGGGCAATGTTGAAACTTTGTCTAACGGTAAGGGTATATTCGATCCGATAGTATAATGGAGGGTACATCTATGTTTACCCTCAAAATCAGATAATATTTGAATTTGTAAGTGGTTTTAAAGAAACGTGGATTAACTTGATACAAAATGATGAATTAGAATGTAATTGAAACAAATAATGGAAAAGTAAATGCAAACCACAAGAATTGAACAATCTTAGCTTTGGAAGGTTAATCACCCTCAAGCCAGGTACGCTTCGATCAATGTCAGGATACATAACTACAAGAGCTTAAAGAGAAATAATAATGATATATTGCTTTGGAATGCGTGTTATAATGTGTCAAATGAACTATTAGACCCCCTTTATATAGGAGAGGAGTCCTACTTTAGGTACAATTCTATAAAAGGTAAAAATCCCTTGATTTGCTGATTACCGGTTCCTAACTGATACGCGCCGAGATTCCCGCCGTAAGATCCGACCGGTCATAGATATTTCGGTCTTTTGTTGGTTATTTTAACAATATTTCTTCGGGCTCGTTCGGGGCAAAGGTCGACTCCAGGGTCTCGTACTCAATGTTCTCGAAGGCAAGTATTCTGACCCCGTGTTCTAGCTCGGTAGGACTCGAGGTGGATCTTCAGCCCTTGGTTGTCACGTACTGGGCCTGAACCTACCATGCCATAGGCGAGCTCGATTTCGACCGTATACAGATAGTCCCCTAATTTTTTGGAGAGTAGACGATGAGAAACGACATGAGCTTCCGATCCTAACTTCGATACCCCGTGACATAAACGACAAAACAGTCAAAACGTCTCGTCAGTCAAGTCTTAATGGCATTAAATGCTTGTTAGTTGCTGGTCGGCCACTCCTAGATGTGAGCCGTCGCTGAAAAACTATAAATATCCCCTCATTTGTTCATTTAAACTTTACATCCAAACTTTCTGCTGACACTACCCGAAATTCCCACCTTTGGACTGTGATGGCACCTAATATTTTACTTGCTAGGCAAGCCAACGTTAGAATAATATTTGCCATTTTTAAATAATTTTTAAATTTATTAATAACAAAGAAATAAATGCGGAAGTAAAGTTTGAACTGTAGTAATTAATTCATAAAAATAGTGATGTCTAAATACCATCCCAGAATTGGTGTTACAAGTACACGAGCTTCTAGAATAATATAAATAAAGGTCTGAATAAAATAACGTTGTCTGGAAACAAACACACAGCTAAAGTAAAGTAGACGGGGACTTCAGAACTGCGGACGCCGTGCAGTTATACCTCAAGTCTCCCCTGGTAGCTGAGATCCGAGCAAGTCTATGGTACGCCGCTGGGACCAACTCCGAAATCTGCACAAGAAGTGCAGAGTGTAGTATCAGTACAACCGACCCCATGTACTGGTAAGTGCTGAGCCTAACCTCGATAAGTAGTGACGAGGCTAAGGCAGGTCACTTACATTAACCTGTACGCAATATTAGTAATAACAACAATAATAGAAATAAATCAAGTAACTCATTTTTAACAGTTGAAGCCAACTCACCAGTCATAACCAATTATTATTTCAATCAATTTCTGTTGCAGCATGCAACCCGCTCACACAACATATTCATTTTCAATCCTCCCATATATTTATTTTAATCATATATATAGACTTTTAAATAAGTCTGTTGTAGCGTGCAACTCGATCCCCCAATATGGACTTTTAATAAGTCTGTTGCGACGTGCAACCCGATCCCCCAATATGAACTTTTAATAAGTCTGTTGCGGCGTGCAACCCGATCCCCCAATATGGACTTTTAATAAGTCTGTTGTGGCGTGCAATCCGATCCCCCAATATAGACTTTTAATAAGTCTGTTGCAGCGTACAACCCGATCCCCAAATATGGACTTTTAATAAGTCTGTTGCGGCGTGCAACCCAATCCTCCAATATGAACTTTTAATAAGTCTGTTGCGGGGTGCAACCCGATCCCCCAATATATTCTTTTCAATCAATTCTGTTGCGGCGTGCAACCCGCTCCTCCAATATATTCATTTAAAAATTCTTATAGAAGAAATTGCCCCAATAAACGCAATAATTAATATAAAATTTTAAGACGACAAGCATACAATAATTATGATTTAATTATGAAACAAACAATGATAAATAATAATTTATTATGGAAATCAGGGAGAAAATAGGCAGTTTAATATTTAATATGCTAAATGTCAAGTAGCAATTAATGCACATAAATCAAATAAGCATGTAGCAATTATTGCAGAAATTCAAGAATTAATATTTGACAAGAAATAGGAGAGAAACAATTATTATAACAATTAATTCGTGTATTAAAACAAATTTAGGATTTTCAAATAATTATGAAAATAATTAATTTGACGACGTATAGACACTCGTCACCTCGCCTATACGTCGTTCACATTCATTTCACATAACAAATAATTTAAGGGTTCTATTCCCTCAAGTCAAGGTTAACCACGACACCTACATCGCTTTGCAATTTCAATCAATTGCTCGACCATAACTTTTCCTTTTAAATTTGACTCCAAAAGCTTCAAATCTATTCACAAATAATTCGATATACGTAATATGAATCATAGAAATTAATTCCATACGAATTTGTTAATTTTTCGGATTAAAATCCGAAATTCACTTTAAAAATTGACAGTGAGGCCCACATCTCAAATCTCGGAAAAACTTACGAAATCTGAACACCCATTCCGAGATGAGTCCAACCATAAAAAATTATCAAATTCCGATGTCAAATGGACCTTGAAATCTTAAATTTTTGTTTTGAAAGTTTTATTCAAAATCCCCATTTTTTCTCAACTCAAGACACTAATTCGATGATAAAAATAAATATATAATCATGGAATATAATCAGTTTGGGTGATGAACACTTACCCAATCAATTTGCTTGAAAAACGCATAAAAAATCTCCCAAAACAGAAGTCTAAAACTCAAAATGTGGAGAAAATGGCGAAACCCTCGAATATAAATTCTCTGCCTAGGACTTCCGCATCTACGGACAAATAAGCGCATCTGCGCTATAGCATTTGCGGGCAGATGTTCGCATCTGCGAACTTGAGTTACCAGGTCTGGGTCCGCATCTGCGGATAATGTAGCCGTACCAGCGGTGCCGTAGAAGCGAAAACTGGAGCGCAGAAGCGACTCCTTCGCAGAAGCGATCGATGAATCGCAGAAGCGGCCACGCACCTGCGGCCAAACTTGTGCAGGTGCGAAACACCAGACCCAGACCTGTAAGTTTTTACAAAAATGATCCGAAACACATTCGAAACTCACCCGAGCCCCTCGGGACCTTATCCAAATATCCCAGCAAGTCCCGTAATATAATACAGACTTACTAGGGGTCTTAAATCACATCAAATAACATCAAAATTACAATTCACACCTCGATTCGGACTTAAGAGTTTCAAACTTTTTTTCCATTTTCAAAACTTGTGCCGAAACATGTTAAATGAATCCGGAATGACTTCAAATTTGGCACACAAGTCATAAATGACATAACAGAGCTATTCCAATTTCCATAATCAGATTCCGACTCCGATATCAAAAAGTCAATCCCGTGGTCAAACTTTGGAAATCTTTAGCCTTTAGGCTTCTAGTTTCCGTTAAATTTCCATAACTTGAGCTAGGGACCTCCAAATTAAAGTCCGGACATACGCCCAAGTCCCAAATCACGATACGGACCTACTGTAACTGTCAAAATACTGATTCAAGTCCGTTTGCTCAAAATATTGACCAAAGTCAACTCAGTTGAGTTTTAAAGCTCTATTTTACATTTTAATCTATTTTTCACATTAAAACTTCTCGAAAAATTGTATGGACTGCGCACGCAAATCGAGGAATGATAATTAGTGCTTTTAGAGGTTTTAGAACACATAATTAATTATCAAATTTAAAGATGACATTTTGGGTCATCACATCTGCCCCCGTACCTAAGAAATTTCAATACTTCCAAGCACTTATATTCTGGTTACTTTGTGATCTTTTATAAGAACTTCTGTTCTGTCTTCATCCCAAACCATCAAGTGTACTCTTTTAACTTCCTCTTTTTCCTTATTTCCTCTCCATAAAGAAATGGTGAAAACATCCAAAATTATTCCCCAAAACAAATCTCCTTCTACCTCGCGGCCGGCTACCGAAGAGGCCGCTTCGCGTACTGCTGTCGAGGAACCAGCATCGGAACCTCCTCTAAAAATTTTCATCCCAGGGGAGGGTGGCCGGTCAATGTTAATTTTAAAGTCGAAAAGCCCTCCTCCATACCAGGCCGGTGTAAGGAGGTCTCGAGGTACATCTGTTCGATCACCGAGGATATTCTCTCCGAAGTCAAAAAGGATTGTAATTGGGTTGACAAACATATGGTGGTTCCCAAACCTGACGAATCCATCACTACCCACGTCGAGGGATTTTTAAGTGTTTACACTTATCCCTTTACGTTGGGCCCCTTGGACCCGGTTATCGTCGACTTTTGTAAAATATACGACGTAACCCTTGGTAAAATTCACCCTTCTTTCTGGAGGATCGTAATCCTCCTCCGTTTCTTTGTAAGCAAGATCGAAGGGTGCCCTTTTACTATCGATCACCTCATGCATTTATACAGTCCTCGACTCTACCAGGGGGACTGATCAAGCTCGCCCGTCGGGCCAGTAAGGCCCCGTTCTCGAGTATAGATGAAGATAGGGATCGAGGTTGTCTAGGCCATTTTGTTCGAGTGAGGACCTCAGACTTGATCCCGGCCGAGCACATGACATTCGCTGAGAAGTGGAACATGTCACGTAAGTATATAATTTTGCTTCCTAGATTTTATTTATCACCCTTTTCCTTCCTTCTTATCGGTGTTCTGTGATGGTGCAGTTGTTGCTCGGATCCCGAACGCAGTTCCTCGACTCAAGGAGTGGGTCGAGGGCATCATATCACAAAGGCCTTTTTTCGAGCGCTCGTGGCGCGAGCTTTCAAAGGGTCAATGGGAGGCCCGTTCGCATGGTGAGATCTCTTTCACGAGTAATATTTGGTTTCCCTTTTGCATGATTAAGTCCTTTCTTGTTTTATTTCCTTTTGAAGGTTTACCCAAGGATGTCCAAATGAGGCCCCCATTTGGTAGTGACAATTTCCCCACTGAGTCCCCTGCTCCGAAACAAGGTGAAGAGAAGAAGAAGAGAAAAACGACTCCGAGTTCTCCGAGCTCGGAGAAAAAAAACCAAGGAGGAGGCTGATCCGCAAGCCAAAAGAAACTTCCAGCTCTTGAATACTTAATTCGGACTCCCTCTACCGGCCTAGGGACAAGTCTGAAGAGGATGAGATTTTAGTGGCCCGGGAGCCATCAGTCCCTGAAGAACGGGCATCAACCGAAGGGGGGATAATAGAGGCCAATCCCTCCCAAACTTAAGAGGTCGATGCATCAGTGAGGGCCGAGAACCCTCAAGACGCCGGTTCTACTCCACTCGGTGTCATTGATATAATGGGATTGCCTTCATTCACAGACTCAATGTTCGGTGAAGCTCAAGAGGCAAATGAGCGTTCAAATGAGGGGGTCCAAGGATCGAATCATCCCCTCCAAATCTTTTTTGATAGAGTGGACTCTATTGCCACGGAGGATGTCACCAGATTGGGTGATTTAGAAGTACTAAGAAGAAGTCCACCCTCGGGGATAGGTGGGTCTAGCTCGAGCCCGAGATTGGTCAACCGATTCCTGCCCCGAGTGATGTTCCCGGTCGGAAGTGGTCGATCGTTATCTCTGTTCCGGAGGACTCCCAGGTCCTTTCTGTGCCTGTTGGGGTAGCTAGTTACCTTCGGTACCTGGTGACTGAAGAAGACCAGGCAAAGATGAATGAGGTGGAATCTCCGTGCTTGTTCAACGAAGCACAACAGGCATTGAATCGGGTAAGGTGTTACCAAACCTTTTCATTTTCCAGCTTTGGTTACTTGATGATCTTAATATTTTTCCTTGCATTCGCAGGCCTCGGTGCTTCACCACGAGAACTTTCTCCGATATCGAGAAGAGCTGAGTCTCCTCGAGGCCGAAGTCAAAGATCTTATTGAGAAGAGAGATAGGTACAAACTTCTCAGTGAGCAACGCGAGGAAGAGGCCAAGAGTCTTCGGGCCGAGTTGGACGCGGCTCAGAAAGAACATGCCATTCTGGTGGAAGAGGTAAAAGTCTTTGAGGTTAATGATAATGAACTAGACTTGGTGACTAACATTCATAATTCACAGGTCCAACGAAAAATTGATCGGGTTGATCAACTGCGAGCCGAGATGGATGATGTCAAGACCGAGATCGACGAATGGAGAGGAAGGATGGACCGACTGGCCTCGGAAAAGGAGTCTGCTCGGGCGCAGCTGGCTTCGACTGAGGCCTAGCTTCGAGCGGCAAAAGAAAAGGTCGAGGTGCAAGCCAAAAAGGTTGAAGAGCTCCAGTCTCAGCTAAGCTCGGCCGCCTCTGGGTGAGAAATTATGGCCAAGGAGCTTGAAACGGCCAAGTCGGCGAAAGTGGTGGTTAAAGCCGATGTCGACGAGATGGTGGCCCAATACAAGGCCGATGCCGAGGTGGCCCAGGATCTCTTGAAGGACATTGGTTATTATGAGAAATGGCAGTCGCGAAGAGAGGCCCTCTAGGAGATTCATGCTCGGGGTTTCAATCTATCGGCCAAGATCGAAGTCGATAAGGGGCTCGAGGCCGAGGCCAAAATATTGGCCTACCTCGAAGAAGAAAAAAAAGACTCTGAGGGTTCCAATAGACCCGAGGGTGAAGAAGACCAGGCTATTTAGATGCCTTTGTAGAAATTTTGTGTTTTTTTGTTGTTTTTGTACTTGTGTACTTTTGTATTTTTTGGTAAGGCCATTTGGCCTTTGTAAAGACTGTATATAATATACAAGGCTTGTTTTTCCCTTCGACAGTTTAAGAATTTTGTTTTCCTTTGCTTTATTCTTTATGTTTTCAAAGATCGGAATGCCTTAGAATAAGATAGTTAGGTCATGTTCGGAGGTTCGAACAGGGCTTGCCTTCGACATTATTTTGTATAAGGCATCGTGGGGGTTCGGTATGACCGGAAACGTTTTCTGATTCGGTATGACCATAAACTTTTTCCCCAAAGTACTTATGATTTTTTAGATTATAGTTTGTCGAGGGTAGCCTTTAGAACCGGTTATGAAATTTTGAAGGCCTTGTTTTTTGTTATGGGTATCGGACGTCTCCAAGCCATTTTAATACGGCTGTAGCCTTTAGTTCGGGTGTTGGCCAGTGGGCTTGTTACCCCGAGTTATCCGGGATTTTCCTAAGATAACAATCCTCGAATAGGGATGGTCGTAGCCGTTAAGGTTCGGGCGTTGCCTAATAGGTCTTGTGCCCTCGAGTTATCCGGGCTTTGCCTAAGATAACAGTCCCTGAATGGGAATGGTTGCAGCCTTTAAGGTTTGGGCGTTACCTAATAGGTCTTGTGCCCTCGGGCTCCCTCAGCCCGAGCCGTCCGAGTTTGTTTTTGGATGGCAGTCCCCAATTGGGAGTGATCGTTTGAACCGAATAAAGGCGACCGTTTGGCTCGATACCTTTAGGGGATCGGATGTAGGAAATTCCTTAAGAGGAAAGAAAAAAGAGAGAAATTCTTAAGGGACAAAATATTTAACCGCAAGTTAGAAACTTCTTTTTATTCTTGTGCATAATAGTTACACATATGTACAAGCTTTGTGCCAGGGATCGAGCAGTCTATGCGGGCACGGTTCATTTGACCGTTTGGCCCTTACACTAAATCCTATCGATCGAGCCGAGACCATTCAATCATAAAGTTTCTTTCCTTGCTAAAGTTGTTATCCGAGGGTAATGCCCCCAGTGTTCGGGGCCTATTGTAGAGAGGCCTCGAATACAGTTGTCGTGATCTTCGATATCGGTTCGTAACCGGCATCGATTCTAAGTTAGCACGATTTACTGTTGCCTCGTTAAAAATCTTGCCGTAAAACCCATTTGGGACAAAACCGGTTCAAGGGAAAAAGAGTGCAACGCGTGCTTTCAAGCCTAAAAAGTATTATCGGTCCTTGTTTGTTACCTTCAAGTGTTAGTTCAAAATAAAAGAAATGAATGGGGTCGTACCTTAGCAGTAGTATCGCTTCAAGTGAGCTATGTTCCAGTTGTTCGGTAGTTGCTCGTCGTTCATTATTCCAAGTTTGTACGATCCTTTACCGGTGATCTCGATAATTTGATAAGGGCCTTCCCAGTTTGGTCCCAACTTCCCTTCGTTTGGGTTCCGGGTATTTAGCGTGACCTTCCTCAACACCAATTCCCCAATATTGAAATGTCGAAGGTTGGCCCTTCGATTGTAATATCTCTCGATCCGCTATTTTTGTGCGGCCAACCGGACAAGGGCTGCTTCGCGCCTTTAGTCTAATAGATCTAGGCTCGTATTCATAGCCTCGTCGTTTGATTCCTTGGTTGTATATCGGAATCTCATGCTCGGTTCTCCGACTTTGACCAGTATTAGAGCTTCGGCGCCGTAAACCAGTGAGAATGGGGTGGCCCCGATACTGGACTTTGAGGTCGTACAGTATGCCCATAGGACTTCAGGTAGAATTTCCTTCCATTTTCCTTTGGCGTCGGTCAACCTTTTTTGAGGTTTTGGAGTATGGTTTTGTTGGTCAATTCTACTTGTCCGTTCTCACTAGGGTGGTAGGGTGTTGATAGTATCCTTTTGATCTTATGATCTTTGAGAAATTTGCTTACCTTGCTGTCGATGAATTGTTTCCCATTGTTGCATACGATCTCGGCCGGTATTCCGAACCGGCATATGATGTGGTCCCAAATGAAATCGATGACTTCTTTCTCCCTGACCTTTTTATATGCCACTTAGAGAAATAATCAGTCATAAACAAATATAAATTGAGCCTTACCAGGTGCCCATGGAAGGGGACCAACGATATCCATTCCCCACTTCATGAACGGCCATTGCAAAAAAAACTGAATGCAGCATCTCCCCGGGATGATGAATCATCGGAGCGTGTCTTTGACATTCATCACATTTTTGTACGAACTCCTTCACGTCCTTTTCCATATCTATCCAGTAGTAGTTGGCTCTGATCACTTTTCGAACCAATGATTCGGCGCCTGAATGATTTCCACAGGTGCCTTCGTGGATTTCCCTCAAAACGTACTCGGTATCCCCTAGTCCTAGACATATCGCGAGTAGGCCATCGAATGTTCTTCTGAATAGGGTTCCATCTTCGGACAGGCTAAACAGGGCTGCCTTTGTACGTAGGGCCCTCGATTGTTTTGTATCCGGGGTAGTTTTCTGGTCTTCAGATATTCTATATATTTATTTCTCCAATCCCAAGTTAGGCTCGTTGAGTTAATATCAACATGGCCTTCTTCCACTACCGATCTCATAATTTGTACGACTGCCCCCGAGTTGAACTCGTCATCCTCGACCGATGACCCTAAGTTAGCAAGGGCATCGGCCTCACTGTTTTGATCCTGAGGTACGTGTTGCAAAGTCCATTCTTTGAACTGATGTAATGTTACCTGCAACTTATCCATGTACATTTGCATTCGTTCTTCTCTGACCTCGAACGTCCTATTAACTTTGTTTACCACAAGGAGGGAGTCATACTTGGCTTCGATCACCTCTACCCCCTAGTTCGAGACCTTCAATCATGGCCTCATATTCGGCCTCGTTGTTAGTCAATTTCACAGTCCTAATAGATTTTCTAACTATATTGCATGTTGGTGGCTTCAACACGATGCCAAGTCCGGACCCTTTTGCGTTCGAGGCATCATCTGTAAAGAGGATTCGGATCCCCGAAGAGGTTCCTGGGTTGATTAATAACTCTCTTTCAACCTCGGGTATTAGGGCCGACGTAAAGTCGGCCACAAAGTCTGCCAAAATTTGAGACTTAATGGCGGTATGGGGTCGATATCCAATATCGTACCCACTGATTTCCACGGCCTATTTGGCCAACTGGCCCAAGAGCTCGGGCTTATTCATAACATACCTCAATGGGTAAGTAGTCACGACACATATGGGGTGACACTGGAAGTATGATTTTAGCTTTCTAGAGGCGCTTAGCAAAGCGAGCGCCAGCTTTTCTAGGTGATGGTACCTAGTTTCGGCCTCACTTAAGGTCCTGCTAACATAGTAAATTGGAAATTGTGTACCTTGTTCTTCCCGGACCAGGACTCCACTTACCGCTATCTCTTACACTGCCAAGTACAAGAATAGTTGTTCGTCTATCTTCGGCGTGTAAAGCAGCAGCGGGCTCGATAGATATCGCTTGAGTTCCTCCAGGGCCCGTTGGCACTTCGGGGTCGGAGAAGTTATTTATCTTATTCAATAGTATGAAGAACTGGTGGCTCTTGTCAGATGACCTCGAGATAAATCACCCCAGGGCAGCTATGCGCCCGGTAAATCTTTGCATGACCTTCACGTTGTCCACAACCGTGAAATCTTCGATGACTTTGATCTTGTCGGGGTTGATCTCGATTCCCCAGTTGGATACCATGAATCCGAGGAATTTGCCCTATCCAACTCCAAACGCACATTTCTCTGGGTTCAACTTCATATTGTATTTCTTCAATATGCTGAAGGTTTCCTACAAATGCTTTAAATGGTCCTCTGCTCGCAGAGACTTAACCAACATATCGTCAATGTAAACCTCCATTGATTTTCCTATTTGTTCCTTGAACATACGGTTTATTAGGCGTTGGTAAGTGGCACCAACATTTTTTAATTCGAACGGCATCACGTTATAGCAGTATGTATCGTATTTAGTGATGAAAGAGGTTTTCTCCTGATCACCCGGGTCCATCCGTATTTAGCTGTACCCGGAGTACGCATCGAGAAAACTGAGGATCTCGTGGCCAGCCGTGGCATCGATCATGCGATCGATGTCGGGCAAATGGAAAGAGTCCTTGGGACATGCCTTATTCACATCTTTATAGTCTACACACATTCTTAATTTATTTCCTTTTTAGGGATTACCACTATGTTCGCTAACCAATCCGGGTATTTAACCTCCCGAATGGAATCTATTTTAAGGAGTATAGATACATCATCCTTGATGAAAGCATGTTTGACCTGTCTCCTCTTCTACTTCACCGGATGGGACTTCGGTTCCAGGCTTAGCTTATGAGTGGTTATTTCCGGCGGGATCCCTGTCATGTCAAGGTGGGACCAAGAAAAATAATCTATGTTAGCTATAATAAACTGAATGAGTTTTTTCCTGAGCTCGGGACTTAACCCCGTGCCCAGGTATACCTTTCGATCGGGTAGATGCTCGACCAATATGACCTGTTCCAGCTTCTCAACCGTCGATTTAGTGGCATCGGAATCATAGGGGGCTATAAAAGACCTGGGTACCCCGTAATCATCGTCTTCATCAGTCCCATATTTCTCCGGTTGGGTCGGAGCTGATGTCGGTAATTGCTATTTAGTTTCTGTCTTTGTGACCGAACTCGGCCCCTTTGTCGTTGCAAGTGCGGATATCGGGATTGCCTCTTCGACCGCAAATATCTCCTTTGCGGCTGGCTGTTCTCCGTAGATTATTTTAATCCCACCTGGTGTTGGGAATTTTAACACTTGGTGCAGAGTCGAGGGTACTGCCCTCATGTTGTGGATCCATGGCCTTCCGAACAAAGCGTTGTACCTCATATCTCCTTCGATTACCTAAAACTTAGCTTCCTGGATGGTCCCGGAGGTATTCACCGGTAATGTTATCTCACCCTTAGTGGTTTCATATGCCATATTAAATCTGTTTAGAACTTGGACTGCAAGCACGATTTGGTCTTGTAGACCGAGATGCTCCACGACCCTTGATCGGATGATGTTGACTGAGCTACCTGGATCAATTAACACACGCTTAACTTAAAATTTATTTACGAATACAGATATTACCAGTGCATCATTGTGGGGCTGCACGATCCCTTCTGCGTCCTCGTCGTTGAAAGATGGGTTCCTTCCGGTATGTAATCTCGAGTCCGTTTTTCCCTCGTGATGGATACTTTGGTGCGCTTCAACATCAGCCCCTGAGGGACATCGACCCCACCGATGATCATGTTAATGACGTGTTGCAGTTCTTCTTGTTCGGTCTGTTTGTTAGAATCCCTATTCCTGAAATGATTCTTGGCTCGGTCACTCAGGAATTCTCGAAGATGCCCATTATTGAATAGTCGGGCTACTTCCTCTCTCAACTGTCGGCAATCCTCCGTTCTATGGCCGTGAGTGTCGTGATATTTACACATCTGGTTAGGATCCCTTTGGGACAGATCAGATTGTAGAGGTCGAGGCCATTTGGTGTCCTTGATGTGTCCGATAGCTGATACAATGGCAGCAACATCGACGTTAAAGTTGTATTCCAATAACCTCAATGCTTCCTTGGGCCCGATAGGCCTGCCAAAACCGTTCTTTCCCATGAGTTCCCGGTTACTTTGACCTCGATCACTTATACTTTCACTTCTTGTGGGATTTCTCCCGGATCCGTTACCCCTTCGATCCCCATTGTATGGTTGATAACGATCCCTGCTCGATCTCGGTTCACGATCAATATATCTTTTGGCTCTATCGATGGATCTGACGGGATAAACAGACCCCGAAGGGGGCCCAAGTTTATCATCTTTGACTCTGATTTTTGATTGATACCGGTTATGCACGCCGGCCCAAGTAACGGCCGGATATTCTATCAGGTTTTGTTTTAACTGATGTGAAGCCATCGAGCTTCGAATATTGAGTCCTTCGGTGAAAGCCTGAATGGCCCAATCATCAGCGACTGATGGCAGGTCCATCCGTTCTATTTGAAAATGGTACACGAACTCTCTGAGCATCTCGTTATCCTTCTGTTTCACTTTGAAAAGGTCCGACTTTCTGGTTTCGGCCTTGATGGCCCCAGCGTGTGCTTTCACAAAAGAATCTACAAGTATAGCAAATGAGTCAATAGAATTAGGAGGTAAGTTATGATACCATATCATAGCTCTCTTTGACAGGGTCTCCCCGAACTTCTTCAACAGGACAGACTCAATCTCATCACCCTCCAAGCCGTTCCCTTTGATGGCACATATGCCTGAGGTTACATGCTCATTTGGGTCGGTCGTTCTGTTATATTTAGGAATCTCGGGCATGCGGAATTTCTTAGGGATTGTCTTCGGAGCCGCACTCGGAGGAAAAGGTTTTTGCACGAACTTCTTGGAATCCAAGCCTTTCAATATCCGCGGTGCTCCTGGGATTTGGTCTACCTTGGAATTGTAGGTTTTCACCTTTTTGTCATTAGCTTCGATTTTCTTCTCCCCTGATTCCACTCGTTTTGTCAGTTCCTCGAGCATCTTTATGATCTCGAGGTTAGCCCTCGATTCATTTTCATTCGACCTATCTGTGATCGGTTTATCCCTGTGGGTGGCTTCCCGGGGTAGACCGGGCTCAACTCTGCTCGGTGCGCGGCTTTGATTCTATAACTGAGTTATCACCGCATGTTGAGCCTATAGCATTGCGAAGATCACCCTTAAACCGATCCTGTATCCGCCAACGTTTTGTGTATTTTGAGTCGCCGATAGGACTCTACCCCAGACACAATTCTCGGGGTCGGTAGGTAGGTTTGTGTCGATAGCCACATGCGAATTAGCGTCAATTGGGTCTGCGACCGGAATTTCGATAGGATCAACGGGCTGTATCTCGTCACCGGACGCTATGTTGTTATTTTCACCGTGATGACCGGACTCGTTGTCAACATGTAGGGGTGCTGGTTGAGAGTTCGATATTTTGAGTTTTAACCTGAAATTAGAGACACTTCAAAGAACATGTGTAAAGTAGTGTGTGTTGTGGAGATTTGTATCAAATAACCACTATTATCCTTAGCCCCACGGTGGGTGCCAAACTGTTTACCCTCAAAATCGGATAACAATTGAATTTGTAAGTGGTTTTAAGGATACGTGGATTAACTTGATACAAAACGATGAATTAGAATGTAATTGAAATAAATAATGAAAAAATAAATGCAAACCACACGAATTGAACAATCTTAGCTTTGGAAGGTTAATCACCCTCGAGCCAGGTACGCTTCGATCGGTGTCAGGATATAGAAGAATAAGAGCTTAAAGAGAAATAATAATGATATATTACTTTGGAATGTGGGTTATAATGTATCAAATGAACTATCAGACACCCCTTTTTATAGCAGCGGAGTCCTACTTTAGGTACAATTCTATAAAAGGTAAAAATCCCTTGATTTGCTGATTACCGGTTACTTACTGATACACGTCGAGATTCCCGCCGTAATATCCGATCGGTCACGGATATTTCGATCTTCTGTTGGTTATTTTAACAATGTTTCTTTGGGCTCGTTCGGGGCTAAGGTCGACTCCGGGGTCTCGGACTCAATGATCTCGAAGGAAGGTGTTCTGACCCCGGGTTCTAGCTCGGTGGGACTCGAGGTCGATCTTCAGCCCTTGTTGTCACGTTCCGAATCAGAACCTACCATGTCGTAGGCGAGCTCTATTTCGACCGTATACAATCTAGACAATAAATAATAGCAGAGGGATATTTTTGACCCTTTTTCCTATATTTTTTGATATCACAGTATTTCACGTTAATTATAATAATGACATATTGATATCACGACTTTCACATTAAAGAATAATGACGACGTATTGAAATTATAATAGTATCAGAAAATAGTCAAAAATACTCCTTTATTAAGCGAAAAAGATCATATATACACTCTGTTATACTATCGATTCATCACTACCTGACATTATAAAACTAGTGCAAAAATACCCTTCCTCTGCTAGAGTGTCCACCATGTCCAGTACCACGTGGCCTGACGTTTTGCTGAGGTACATGCCACGTGGTAATGCCACATCACTGCCCAACCCTATTTAACCTCGTCTACCACCACCTTCCCCTTCACCCAACCATCAGCCCTAATATCACCTAACCACCATAATTACAATCATCAGTTTTAACTCACCACCACAACCCTCCATTAGCATCCCCTCCTCTGCATATCACAAACCCATCACTGTCCCCCGTCCTCTTCTTGAAGAAATTCAGGAAAGCATGACAGAGAAAGAGCTACCTTTCATGGAAGTACACGTATTTCGAATTTTCTCTATATTTCCATTCACTCCATAACCATTCACAGCCTTATTCTCTCTGAATCACACTTTTTCATTTTCCTTTTCTCTCTTAATTTTTTTGATATTCCTTAGTTTTCATTCAAGGTGGATTCCCAGAAGAGAAAATTCACCAAAAATGAAAATTTTAACGACGATGCAAATAAAGCCGAGTGGCTCAGACTTGACGCCAAGGCGCAAAAAGCCATGACCGGAACCTTCAAAATAGAGACTAAACCCAAGAGGATCCAAAAGCTTGGAAATGGATGAGCCAAAAACGGGAGAAGTGCACAGTTAGCCACTAATTAGAGATGTCTTTACTCTTTAGCCACTGTTTAAAATGTATTTACTCTTTAGCCAGTATTTAATAAATTTTTATCCGTCCGGTCGAAAATACCCATGTGCTAGACATGGGTGCTGTGTAAATATTAAGGACATGGTGTCCTTAACTTCATGAATGCTGTGTAAATATTAAGGACAAAGTGTCCTGTATTTACACCTTTTGTTATTAAACTTTAGGACATTATGTCATTAACTTCATATGTGCAGTGTAAATATTAAGGACATGACGTCCTTAACTTAATGTGTGCAGTGTAAATGTTAAGGACATAATGTCCTTAACTTGTATTTGCATTTTCTATTGTTAAACTTTAGGACCTCGTGTCATTAACTTCATATGTGCAGTGTAAATATTAAGGACATGGTGTCCTTAACTTCATATGTGCAGTGTAAATGTTAAGGACATAATGTCCTTAACTTTATAAGTATTGTGTAAATATTAAGGACATGGTGTCCTTAACTTCATGAATGCTGTGTAAATATTAAGGACAGAGTGTCCTGTATTTGTAACTTCCGTTGTTAAACTTTAGGACATCATGTCCTTAACTTCATATGTGCAGTGTAAATGTTAAGGACACCATATCCTTAATATTTACACAACACTCATAAAAAAAAGGGTAAAAATGTCTTTTCGTATTAATTTTAATAGAGTAGTGGCTATTTTTGCTCAGCATTAAAAATACTGGATAAAAACTAAATACCATGTTAAAAAGTGACTATCCCACGCCATTTCTACCCTAAAAACGGATTGGGATTTGATGGAAGCCCAAAATGTAGCCTAATTTATTTCCAAGACCCGTTCATCATCAAATACCCAACTTTGTTAGGAGCTTCAGTTGTTGCTAATAAGGTTCAAAGATTGCATCTTTATGTGTTTTAATAAATAAAAATGAGATCTTTAAGGAAAATTTAGATAAGTAAAGAAAATTGGGATTCATGTTTAGCTAATTTACTTTTTGAGAATTTTTTGTGATTCATCTTTAAGAATTGTGCAATTACAGAGAGGATGAAGTAAGGGGAGGGGATTAAATGAGGAGGGGCAGTGACGTGGCATTGCCACGTTGCATCTATGTCAGCAAAACGCCGGGCCATGTGGGATGGTACTAGACATGGTGGACACTCTAACAGAGGAAGGTTATTTTTGCACTAGTTTTATAACGTAGGGTAATTATGAACCGATAGTATAAAGGAGGATATATATGATCTTTTTCGCATAGTAAAGGGGTATTTTTTACCCTTTTCCGTAATAGTATTTGTGAAGCAACAATGCTCTTGCAAGCGTTTCTCTCATGATGAGAAGTTTGAATGTTCTCTCGCTTGGTCCTTCATCATAATCTGTTAAACTTATTTATGCAGGGTGGGGGATAGGATCTGAGGTGCCTGAACACAAAAACACTATTTTCTGCATAATGCGAGGTCGATATGGAATTTAGTCAAGAAGATAAAGTAAAGGAGAGAGTGAGTTATTTTGTCAAACTCTTTTGAGGTTGTAATCTTCGTAATGGAATTCAGTACCATCCTCCATTATTATGTTCATTTCGTTTTAATATGCATAACAAAGGGATGAACACATAATAGGAAAAAGAAAAAAAAGAATATTAAGGGACAAATGAACCATCACACTTTGGAGAGGGGGAAGGAGGGACCCTCGTGCAATGAAACGACGGGCGAGCAGAAAACCATAGAAAATAGGATATGATCATTGATTGATTCCAAGAATTTGGGATGGGCATAGTTTGGGCAAACCTGAAATTCAAATCGAAATTTAAATTTTTTGAATTTTTGGTTTGAATTTTTGAATTAAAGATTGAATTTCGAGTTTAATATTTAAAATTTTCAAAGCACGGATAGGATTTTGGATTTGGAATTCAACTTTTCGATACCTGAAAATTTAAAGTTTTAATACACTATATTTAGCTGTACCCATTAAACATTATATCATTGCCCTTATACCTAATATTAATAAGTCTAATACCATATCCATCAGATATTAGTCCATATATGTTAGAATTGTTAATTCTTAGAGCCTTATTAATGCTTCTGTTGCATTCTCTTGATAATGGTTTCATTACTTCCATGAATACTTTATTTGAATAATTCTGATTGGAATGAGAAACTATTTCAATTTGATACAAATACTTTATTTGGATGTTTATTTTTGTAAGAAGAAGAAGTTCAAACCGAAAATTCGACACGTCCAAACAGATTAATTCGAAACCGAACTAAAAATCTAATCAAATTCGAACTTATTTAGATTGTAGTAATTTCTTCAATTTGAAAATCAAAAATCCAGACAACAATTTTAATATTTAACTCGAACTGCCCAAACATCCACCCCTAGTACAGGGTGGAGAGAGAAGTAGAAACGAGAAAGAATAATACTACATTAGAAATGAATGACAGAACAAAAGTGATCAATTTGAAAGCTTAGTGATTTACATTGTCAAAGTGCAATTATAACCATCTTGCCTATTCTTAAGAGTACATTAATGTATGAGCCATAAACAAGAATTGCATTAATCAAATAGAAAAAAAACTTCCTAACAAGAGAAAGATTAACACACAACCGGGTTCACGTGAACCCAGTAAATTTTGTTCAAACAGTGAAAATATTTTCGAAAAATTTACTAAATATGTATAAATGCTTGAATGGAACCCAGTTACTATTGAAAATTTACTCGAGATCGTTACAGGAACCCATGAACATTAAATCCTAGATCCGCCTCTGAGAAAGTGATACCTTTCTATATTTCAAATACATGCTTGTTTCCCAGATGTAGGAACATTCTATATTGTGCTTAAATGCGTGACCTTGAAGCTGAAGATGTAGAAGCAGGTGCACTCTGCAGCACAAGAAATGATACCAATAAGTAATGATTTTAACATATGTACACAACACAACAGCAAGCAATCCGAGTTAAAATGCACACAATTGCCAGCAGTCAGTGGCAACTTTTTGTTCCAGGTTGACCACATATCGATGAGGTTGAGCAATAGTGGCAATGCAACAGCTAACATTACCTCTCGTCCTCTTCTACTTCATTCCTCCTCCAAAGAACATGACTAACACCCTTTATTTTCTTTGATTTGGCAACAATGGGAGCTCAGACTGGTGATTATTTTTATCAGACACTTATGATAATCTGATTATCAAAGTCATCAATAATTGGAATTCAACTGTATATGCATATTAATTTTTTTTTAATCGGTTGTATGTGATAATATTTCAAAATTAATAGACACAATGACCAAACTTGAAGCTAAGGTACAACGGACAGCTAGAAAGATCTAAAAATGAATCATGGAGATGAGATCAAGTTCTTACCAAGGGGATGCCCTTTGTCGCTCTCTCTTCCAAGAACCTTGAGGGCTTGAAGAAATTACCATATAGTTCAGACCACTTCTTGAGACTTCTATATATACGGCCCGCTCCAACAGTGTCAGCCCAAAAAACAATACCACCTCTGCCAAAAACAGAATCATTGTCAAAATCATATTGTAGAAAAATGTTTAAATTTTGATAGAGATAATATTAACAGATACAAAATGTTAGCACAATTGCTAGAAAACCCAGTCATGATTTCTCATCTTTAAGTGTCAAGAGTTAAGGATCAATTAAAGCTATTTTATGTTTTAAGAAGACTGCCAATCTTCCATCATTTCCACTCTACCTAACCCCCCCCCCCCCCCCCTTTTTTGGTAATTATCTTCATGTCTCTTGGTTAAGAGTTCGATCTACTCTCATTGTATTGAAAGCTTTGTGAAGATTTCATGTTTAGTTCCCATTGTCTACACCTCTGAATAGTAATCAGTTAGCACAAGTTTCAATAAGTAATCCGACTTTAATATGGAGGGTAACATATGACTGCTGGTTTCCAGCAGAAGCATAGATAACTAACCGGTAAGATGGGAAACTCATTCCAAGGACGGATGCGACATCAAGGTCAGATGCTCGGACTACTATCCCCTCATCCAAAACACGACATGCCTCATTCACAACTGGAAAGAGTATCATCTCAACAATTTCTTGGTCAGTGACAGATATTGGCTGCAAGAAAATTCCAAAACAAAAAAACGCACTGATTATTCTCATATAAGTTAGAAACAACAGGACCCTCTGAGCTAATAGTCAAGTCCTCAATTCTTTAAACCCTTTTTCTTAGATAGAGATACCTTTCCTCCAGGCATTACGTTGGTGAGCCTTCTTGATTCCTCAATAATTGGAAGCACCGTAAAATCAGGTCTTGGCTTCCTTCCCTTTTCGTAAATGTAGTATCCTTTTCCATTATTTTTACCTGCAATACCTGTGTCAATGGTGGAAAGCAAGACCTCAGAACCAGCAACCCAAAGGATCAAATTTGCAACATTACCATTTCGACCACTTTTTATAAGAAGGTTGATCAATGGAGACTTAAATGTTCGATCAGAAAAAGCTGACCCAAATTCTTTCCCTACAGCAACAGCCACTCCATATCCTGTTAAATCCTGAAGCCTGCAAGATGTTAAAGCAAGTACCCAAGCATGCCATGTGAGCCAGCCAGTGGCGGAGCCAGGATTTTCTTTAAGGGGAGTCAAAACATAAAGAAATAAACTCATCAAGAAGTCAAGGGGTGTCATTATATAGTATATTTACATATTTTTAAAAATATTACCTAGCTCTACAGTGTAATTTTCCGGCGAAGGGGTGTCGGTCGACACCCCTTTGGTGTATGTGGCTCCGCCACTGGAGCCAACAAACACCAGTTAATACAGTGACTAATGAAAAAATGCCATTTTCCCTCTGTTTTCCTTCTTAATTTCTAAGCAAGCAAATGCAGTATACTATAGCATTCATCAAATTCCAACCAAACTAAAGGGATAGGAGACATTGCACTTGGGCTCTAACATATAATGGAATGTACATGCTGCTCTCTCTAATTTTTCTTGTGTTTTGTGGTAGCATCGGAAAAACTGTTTTCGAACATACTCTTAATCTTACATCAGACAGTAAATGCCTCTAACAATTCAAAGAATCTGCAATCCTTTTTACTACTTTGATGTATAGACAACTAGATTCGAACAAAATCATCACTTATATTCTGTCAAAGGATGCATTTGAGAATTTCTATCATCTAGAGCATTTTATACGAGGGTGTATGACTAAGAGACTTTTGACTCATAAGCAGTGTTTAAAAAAGCGCTCGCTTCATCGCTTTAAGCGAGAAGCGAGGCGAAGCGTGAAAGGCAGCGCTTCAGCTTGCTGAAGCGACTCAGGTCAGTAAAAGCGACCGCTTCTCTGTAAAAAGCGAGAAGCGGGGAAAGCGAAGCGAAGCGAAGAAGCGTCCGCTTCTCTGTATTAAAATACCCAACCCTATTTTATTAAAAACAAGTTTTTTGGATTAAACACTGATCTTCAACAACAGCGACTAGTATTCTTCAACTTCCAACAGCAACGACTTCTTCTTCATCTACTTCTGATTTCTTAAAGAATCTCAAAGCATCAACTAGGGTTGTTCTTCTTCTTCTTCAACTTCAAGTTCAAGACTTCAACAGGTATGTTCTGAACTTCTGATTTCCATTCTTCTTCTTCTTCTTCTTCTTCTTATTCTTTTTCTTTCTAAACGTCCAAAAAGCAGCGAAATGCTGGCGAATTTTTTCCAGAATTTTACTGCCCAATTTTTCCAGTTATTAACAGAGAATTCCAGTTATTAACAGAGAAGTATTGAACATTTGCTTACAATTACATGTATTGTCTATGCAATATTTTTTTACTTTTTTTTAAAAATTTCGCTTCACTTCAAAAAAGCGAGCGCTTCGCTTCTCGCTTCTCGTTTTAAGCGAAATTGGGTTTGTCGCTTTTTCTCGCTTCAGGCTCTTCACAACACTGCTCATAAGATAAATGTATATAACCTACAAGAAATACCTTAAAATCTTGTGGTATTCATCATGCCATGTCATTCTTATAGGACCATGACATTAAAGGTAAAATGGGGATGTGCAAATTAAAGCATTTCCAAATATGTAAAAAGATGTCAATCTTTTTGAAACAAACCAAAAGGAACGGAGAGAGAAATCATCCTAAAGCTGTTATAAGCTAAAGAAACAATGAAGAATAGCATCTGCGGAGATAAATTGCCCAGTTTGTATTTATGTGTTCTCTTGCATGAAAATTATAACCATGTCTGATAATTTAATAAGGAAGAGAATTACTGGAATGGACCCATAGGGAGACCAAAGTTGGTGATTTGCGCATCGATCCTGTAGACATCCACTCCTAGATTGGCCAGAATATGTGCACCCTGGGCGTAGGGAAAGAAGGTCCTATTGACAGCAAAGCCAGTACAATTTCCCACCACAACAGGCACTTTCTTAATTGCCTTGCCAACAGCCATAAGGTCAAGAATTGCTTGCGCAGATGTCTTCTCTGTTCGTACTATCTCCAGCAGAGGCATAATGTGAGCAGGACTGACCACGGCAAAAACCAAGTTAGCAGTTGGAGCAGAAAAAGATGCTCCCGTAGTAATTGCCTGCAGCTCTATCTCAAGGATTTGTTACATAACTTAAAACATAAGAATTACCCTCTTCTAAAAGGACCATTTACGTTACTATTCATGTTGCTGCATTCAGACACAGCAATATGCTTCCTGGGTGTCAGTGTAAATTAGCTTTTACTTTTAAAAATCCCTTAAGCGCAATAAATAAAGAGAAAGGCAGGTATAATATATGTGATAACACCCTTGTCCCTTCAAGCTAGTTTCACGAGCAAGTATAAAATATCACATTTTGTTTCACATTGTTTTATTTTATTTTTTGAAATTGTATGTACATCCTATTCTTTAAGTGGTCATATTTCCCTCAGATTAATAACTACTATACAAAACTTTGCCATGCATGACTTTGTACCTGAAAAAGTGGGCCCCTATAATCCTATCCTTGGATCTGGTATTTTCTCCAATAACATTGAGGTCGATAGTGGATGTGTTACTTGCCAAAATACAATGTGGAGGGCACACCTTCTCAATTTCACTGAATATTTTCTGTTTTAGCGGAATATTTTCAATTACAGCCTGCAAACAAGATGAGGCCGCCAGAGTTGCAGCAAATTAAGTATGGAAAATTCTGATCATCAGCATTGTTCCAGTAGTAGGGTGAAAAAGAAGCCTAGTGAAGAAGAAATGAGAAAAGAGGAAACAATTATGTGAACATTTAACAGCCAAACATAAGTTTAGAAACTCACCTCTATGACCACATCCACATCCTTAAAATCTGAGTAACCCAATGCACCTTTAACCATTGAAAGGGCTTTATCTGCTTTGCCCTGTGGCAATTTCTTTCTAGCTACCAGTCCACGGACATTTTCTGTAATATAAGATGCGTCCCCATAAGTTTCTACATTTCAGGACAACTAAAGGACTGTAAGAAAATAAACTGGTCAAGACCACCATGATTTTGCAATTCTCACCGTCACTGACTAAATGACTAGAAATAAGTAAGTTAACTGTAGTCAAAGAGTGTATCAACAACCTTCAATAGCTTTCATCCCCTTCTGAAGATACTCGGAATTAATTTCCTTGAGTACAACAAATGTGTTACTAAGAGCAAGAGCTGTAGCTATGCCTGAACCCATTAAACCTCCACCAATTACAGCAACTTTCTTGACCGTCCTAGGTTTGAGACCAATATCAGTGACGAAGGGTACCTGCCCAATAACAAATCAAAAGGTCATCCAGAAAGAAGAAAGAATTGAATGATTCAAAGGGAGTGCGGACATCTAACTGCATATTTCAAAAAGTTAAAAGTCGGGAGAGGATCAGAACAAATAGAATACAAAACTAATGAGAATGGTATATATATAAACAAGTAACTGCACAAGTTTATTACATTAAAAAGATCCACACTCTATGTCACCATGTGAAATCATACTGATAATAAACTTTACGAATTAAGGCACACCATGAAAATCCATTCCACACGTTAAACCTCAAGAAGAGTCAACCCAACTAAATTAGCAAAAGAAAAGAATCAGCAAACCCTAGCTTAGTTCACTCATTGTAATTGTTCTTTATAGAGACTTTGCACGTAAGCAGATAGTTTTGCATGCCACGGCTAATGCGTTAATCTCTTGAACATGAGGTTACTAATAGATAAGAACTTTTTTGATAATTGGCGATCAAGTTTACAGTTTAATAATAAATAGCAATTTCAAGAAAATGAGTCAAAGCAAAAGCAGTTAACTAAAGAATAAGTAAGACCGAGAAGGTGCATAAGTTGTAGTCATCCCAGCAATTCTCCTATTCATTCTTTGCCTGCTCAAATATAGATGCTTACGAAGAACTCCAACCTTCAAGCTAGCATCACAAAATCATATAGTGCAGATTCATACCCTTCATGGTTCAGGATTTGCCGTATCATACCTTTGATGTTGCCCGTTGGGCAAAAAATACATGAACAAGACCCTTTGATGTATCTGACAACACAAGGTCCTTAAATACTTTAGCTTCCTGCAAAACATACAAAAAGAGTTGTTATGCCATCTCGTACATGGTATGTAACTGGACCATCCACATTTTCTGCAGAGAAACGTGTTTACAATACAATAATATCGTTGACCGAGAAATAATACCTTGAGAACACCATGATATCCTCCATGGATGATGCCATCTTCAACTACGTCAATGCATGCCAAGTGCTGAGGCATATTCTTAACTGTCTGTTTCACTTGTTGCCTAGCCACCTTCAACACTTCACGCGCTTCAGAAAGGGAACCAATTTTGTCTGTCTTGTGAAGGGAACGCATCCAAGGCTTGCGCCTTTCAGCAATATCGAGTGCCCACTGTCTAGATACTTTTAACAACTCTGATGAAGGGGCAATGGCATCAATAAGACCAAGCTTCTTCCCTTCTTCCGACATTATTGGTTTAGATGTCTGCAAAAGTTGTTTATAATATATAATGCCATCACGATGATTCGCTTGATTGATTGACAAAATTTAAGTAAGAACAGAAGCAATCTAGTTAATGGAGCACATATTGGAAACTAAAAAGAGATCACTGCGAGGATAAGCAGATAAATTTTAGAACCCATAGGTCAGAAAGCGACCAGAAGTTGAATAATGCTCACATCTAAGTAGGACATTACGTCATAATATTTCTGCCTTTTGTTTGCAAGTTGCTAAAATAAAGAGAATTCCAATTATATCTAATGACAAGAATAACTGTAAACAGTTCTAGACAACATGTTCCACGCAGGACAGCATTGATTGCCCAGCACTTACTTTGGTAATGAATCGATAGACCAAATAAATTAACCTGAGGGTCTAAATAGTTCAGAACCAGGAAGAAAAAACTAGTAACAAGTAGGGGTGGCAAACGGACGGGTCGGGTCATATATGGGACGGGTCGAAAACGGATAATGAAAAACGACCTGATCCATATTTAATACGGATAAAAAACGGGTTAACCGGCGGATAATATGGGTAACCATATTATCCATGGCTTCTTGAATATGATCACTTTTGGGAGAATTCCTAGTCTCCCAAACTTGAGGAACCCCCAATTTGAAGCTTTACAAATGTAAAAGTTAAACCCATTAATTATCCATTTTCTAAATGGATAATATGGTTCTTATCCATATTTGACTTGTTTTTTAAAAGTTCATTATCCGACCCATTTTTTAGTGGATAATATGGGTGGTTAACTGTTTCCTTTTAACCATTTTGCCACCACTAGTCACAAGTTTCAGCTAGTTTACTGATATGAAGATAAATGACTTACCATCATCATTTCAACAGCTTTAGACAACCCTATAAGCCTCGGAAGACGTTGTGTACCTTAAGAAGAAACATTGTCTTTGTGCTTAGTCAGTTGGTAATGGATATAACTCAAAACCTACAATCAAGTGCAATGAGCAGTATGTGGCAGAATTACCTCCAAAGCCAGGCATGACTCCGAGACTGAGCTCTGGCAACCCCAGTTGTGCTCGTGGTGCAGCAATTCGTGCATGGCATCCCTGCCAAAAGCGTACACTACTTAATTGACACACCAAAAAAAGAGTTATATAGACAGCACAAGCTACAGTGATCACAGACCAATGCCAATTCCAGGCCGCCTCCTAGTGCAAGTCCTTCTATGGCAGCGACTGCAGGCTTCTTACCATCTAAAATTAAAAAAAACAACAGGATTGACAGATTTGTAAATAACATTTGACTACAGAATGATACAGAGAAGCACCAAGAGAAGTAAAGAGATATATAAAGATCTGAAATCATATGATTTAAACAGTGTCAACTACCTTCCATCGTGTTCACCACAAGATCAACAGAAACATCAGGCATTTGAGAAATATCTCCTGCAAGATTTAATCCAATTCCAATTTTTCAACACGGATGTCCACTGAGACACAACCTTGAACTATACGAAGATGAGATTAAAGTAATCCTACCAGTCCCATGAACCTTCTGAAAAACATTGATATCAAAACCACCAGAAAATCTCCCTCCATTTCCTGAATAAAAATACAGAGAACATAAAAATGAGATGCAACGGAAGACTCACATAAACAATTAAGCAAAGCGCACAAATCAATCAATTGCGTCTCAATAAAACTAGAACCTCTATATCGGATTTTTCATAAGCGGTGTCACAATTAATCGGTCGAGGGTGACTCATAGAAGTTGGGGGATGACGAGAGAGATGGGAAGCCGAGTAAAGTAGTAGCAAGCCAACACATCGAAAAAATATTTAAAAAATGCTTACTCTTTTTGCCATGTTTTCAATCTCGGCAGGAATAACATTAAAAATATTAACCAAATTCATCCGACGTAGGAAGAAACTTATAATATCGTAGCCGCTCATGGTTATAGCCATCTCTTCCCCCTTACGTCAATCCCACGAGCCAAGGAATTTTTCTGAATTGTGGGTTTAAAAATGAATATT
The DNA here is from genome assembly GCF_000390325.3 of Nicotiana tomentosiformis. Taxonomy (NCBI): domain Eukaryota; kingdom Viridiplantae; phylum Streptophyta; class Magnoliopsida; order Solanales; family Solanaceae; genus Nicotiana; species Nicotiana tomentosiformis. Next base: position 45,721,041 of record NC_090822.1, read on the forward strand.
CTCATCACTTCTTCAACATAGAATAGTCTGTCTATTGGTTTGTTCAGTGTATTTTAGAGGTAGCGTCGGCAGTTCGAATACTTTTTATTAGCAAAAAGTGCTCGAGAAAAAGAAAATACAGGCGGTTGGAACCGAACCTCCAACTTTTGCTAGGAAAATTAGACGCTCGACGAATGCACTAAGAACTGCATTTGGCAAATAGAGTCACTTTATTTCCATTATATATTATTTGCTATTCGCATATAATCTACCATAAATGAATTAAATAAAATTTTCCGACGAAGCGGCATCACGTGACACCACTTGGGTCTACATGCATCCGCCACTGCCCTATATGATTCATCAAACTACAACTAAATTAAACTAACCGCCAACCTACTTTATCCGGGCAGGCCTTGGTCCGGCTATGCAAAACTCACCATAGGTGGAGTTAAGGAAAACACCAAAAGTACCAAAAACATTAAACTCAAATAAATCCATAAAGCACCCAAGGATGTGGCCTATTGGTCAATGAAGTGGACTGAGAACCACAAACACGTTCAATCACAAGTGAGGCAAAGAAACACTAGGTGATTTCTTCCTATCTGCCTAAGTGTTAGGGGCCTGACTCTTTGACATCGGGCGTGGCGCGGCTGTGACAAGGATTGGGCGTGATGGCCTTGCCGTTGGCCTATGCGCGGGCAAAACGATCAAGCGGGCAATGGACAAGACATTGTCATGTGGGCTGTTGTGGGCAAGTATTGGCCAAGGTCTTGGGGCAAGTAAGACATGCTTGGCAAAGGCTTGACAAGGCAGTGTGGGCAAGTTAGGGTGGCATGGCACGGCATACGCGCCAAAGTCAATGACACGGGCACTTTTGGGTTGTGGCAGCGCCAAGTGCGGGCTAAGCTAAGGCAGAACAGTGCGGGATGATGACAAAGGCTTTCAATAGCTAAGACAAGGCTATGTGAAGGAAAATACAAGCAATGTCACGGGTGAAACAAGGGTTGACATAGGCAAGGCAGAAACTCGGCATTGGTGCGGAGCAATGTCATGGGCGACAGGTTGCGGGCAAGGCATTGGTGCGGAGCAATGTCATGCCAAGGCTGGGCGCAATGCCAGCCTTGGGCGTGCAGCAGCTGACCAAGTCAAAGGGCACATGCAGTGCACATGCCAAAGCAGTTGGCGGTTTCCTTTTTGTAACTACTTGTACCCATGTCTGTCTAGTGCTTGTATCCACTATCATTTCGTGGAGATAATGGCGTATGTAGTTGGGGATGTCAACTACAAGTTAGGATCAGATTTAGTCTTAGCCCGCCAAGTGGCAAAAGCTGTAGACAACAAGTGTCTATGTGCTGTCAAGTCCCAAAGGCTGCCTATGTGCTATAAATAGGTGCCTTTGGACTTAGTCAGATTTTAAGTGGGAATTTCGTGTAAAATTAAGTAAGGGAAACAAGAGAGAAACGTGAGGTTTTTTAAGTGTTTCAAAAAGGGGCTAAGGCCGGGCATTGGCCAGGTCTTAATGTGCAAGATTGACTTGTGATCTTGGTTAGACGAAGTGGGCTGTGAACGACTTGTGTTCATAGCAAAGTGAGGGGTTCCTTTGTAGATTTTCGAATTAATACAAAGGTTGGGATTTTTCCGTATTTGATTGTGTTATCTTTACATTTGCTGCCTAAATTCGTCTAAGGTCAAACTTGCTGAAAATTTGGCTAAGTGTTGGGAAATGCTGAGTCAAGTGCGCAACTTGACTGCCGCGCGGGTGTGACTTTAGACTGGCTAAAAACGCCCCGGTGACACTAAGCTTGGTACACAGTGTTAACCGGAACCTCTATTGGTGGGAGGTAGCAGGCACCAAGTGGAATAGTCAAGGTGCAAGAACCTGGTCTAAACACCAGCGTTATCAAATAAATAAATAAATAAATCCATAAAGCATCCCATAAAGCAACAGATCACTAACACTTCGCTTCACCACATTCTTTAGAAAGTGAAATTTCACTTATAGACGAAATAAATCATCTCAATTCCTGAATCCTAGTCGTAGAACACAGAAGATCTCGCTGAATTACAAGCAACCACCTAATTACCGAACGGTATAGAGAGCTAACCAGTTAAAACAATAGCTTTAACATCGTTTCGCATCGTCGCTTCAGTCCACTTCTCCTTCAATCCAGCGATAACTGAAACCACCAATACACAAAGTTCGAATCAAAATCCAATCCAAACACATTAAGTGAAATCGAAATAAGTATAAAGGGATAAGCTTACTGGGAATAGCAAGAGCGTTCACTGGAGGATTAAAGATGGTGATGACGGCCACGCCGTCGCTTCCCACCTCCATCGTCACCTTAACTCCGCCCATTTCCCACTTCTTTCAACTGGAAAAGAAAAAATATAGTTTTGCAATCACAAAGAATTAAGAGGAAGGCAATTTAAATAAGAAAGTTTGATAGTGGTGGTATATGTTGTTATGCTATGTTACAGGTGAAAGAAAATATGTACACGGTGTTAGTTGTACTTCTTAAATTAAAAAAATTCTTTCCATTCAGAATGAAAACTTTTACTTTGGAAAGTAACATACAGAGGATTTTCCAGTGGGAACTGAAAAGTTGATAAAGCACTAACCGAATGAAAGCAAGAGGAATTATTAATAATTAACTAGAAGACTAATTTTGCCCAAGTCGTCGGTTGGGACTTATTTTAATCGTGCGTCACGTTTTGTGTGAGGCAAAAGCAGTTAAGAAAATGATACCTTTTTTTTTGTTAAGGTAAGGATAGTATGTTTTTATTTGAGTCTGGAACCTAAATGTTGCATTTTTGGACACAAGAGATCAAAATAAATTGAAAAAAAGGGATAGAGTTCAATATTTCAAACTTAATACATGTGAATTGATTCGTATTAAATACTCAAATAATAGAGCGGCACGTGGAATCGGACACAGACGGAAAGCGAGGCAAGTGAAAACCAAGACTGGGGACAGCAGCCTCGGTTGGCACCGGGCAGACCCTAAAGGGAATATTACTAACGAAAGCAAACGAACATTTGTTACATTCAGTGAAGAATATTCTTCAGCATTAAATATACAATCCGTTACAGAAAATTTTGGCATTCATAGCCTACCGTTACAACAATCATCAATGGCCCTCATAATTGTCATTTAAGAGATGCTTGATCCTAGGACTTTATTCTCTAGGTGTAGCTATAAATAGTGATTTCAACAACCATTGTAAGACACGAAATTTCTGACAGACTGATATTACACATTGTTCTAAGCACAATAATACTTTATTTTCTGTCTTCTGATATTCTTATTGCTGTCTTAGGAAGCCCTGCTCCCGGAACCAAATTATTTGTTGTCTTATCTCGATTTCAACGCTAAGTCTTGCATTTTATTTAATTTATTTATCATTTTGGGATCAAATCGATTCGCTTGTCTATAAACCACATTACAAATTCAACTGTATCATTTTACAAGTAAACAGTTTGGCGCTCACCGTGGGGCTTAGACAGTTGCATAATTGAGTTGATCCTTGCATCTATTACTAATCTGTTTGATTCTTTGTCTCTTACCGAAAAATCGTAAAACAAAATGGCAGATAACGATGTCAACACCCGCAACAAGGAGGATGTAGCCACGCCGGTCCATGGCAGGCAATATCCATGACATGTTCGGGAGGCAACTCTTGGTGATGCTGAAGACGAACACGTTGCGGAAATGGTGAGAATCATAAGGGAACAACAAAAGGCTATTATGGGCCATCTCTCGCGACAAGATTAGGCCATGACAAAGTTGAGGCAAGCATTGTCGGGTGCTTCCAACAACGCGAATGGAAGAGGTCCAGTTCCTCCTGGTGCTCCCGCAAACCAAACAGCACAAAAGGTTGATAATAACACCCCGAGGGGTGAGGTAGGTTTCGACGGGGCCAGGGGGAACGACAACGGATCTGGAAACAACAACGGGAGTGATCCCTTTAAAATCGATCTCATGCGGTTTATGAGGGAAATAAACACCCGAATGGACCAAAGTCCGGTGCACCGCCAGTATTGAAAGGATCATACTCAAAGAAATATACGCAGTTTCCATTCAAATCGAGCGCGGCACCAGAGCTATTCCCGAAGCGGTTCAAAATGCCAGACGTACCAAAATATGATGGGACTTCGGATCCTCAGGAGCGCATCACCACCTACACAACGGCGGTGAAAGAAAATGACTTAGCTCCGCACGAGATTGAGTCAGTCTTGCTGAAGAAGTTCATGGAAACCCTCACGAAGGGGGCCCTGACATGGTATTCACTATTACCCGAGCACGCAATTGATTCCCTTTTTCATCAAGGCCTATGCGGGGGCCAGGAAGGTACAAATTTCAATAGAGTCTGAATTGCTGCGAGAGTTAGTGACCAGATTTCAGAAGGAAAGGATGTTGCTACCGGTCGTGCTAGATGAATGGGCAGCTAAGGCTTTTACTAAGGGGCTGAACCCGAGGAGCTCTAACGCTTCCCGGAAACTAAAAAAATATTTGCTTGAGTTTCAGGCGACTACATGGGCAGATGTCCACAACCGCTAGGAATCAAAGATAAGAATAAAGAATGACCAACTCGGTTTCCCGGCATCAACCAAGGGTCGGGATCGAGAAAAGAATAAGGATAAGTCCAAGGACGATTTTGACACAGATCGACGATCTTCTAAGGGCCGATTTTTCCCTACACAAGGGCCAAAGGACGCGACATAGGTTTTCGGTCGATGGACAGGTTCTCTACCGATAGGAGAGTTGACCGTGGCCGGAATAACATATCATACAGAACAAAGAGATATCAGGCTCTCGGGATTCCACCTACCCTACATTATCCGAGTATAATTTCAATGTCAGCGTGGTGGAACTAGTATCGGCGATGAGGAATATTAAGTAAGCACGGTTCCCGAGGCTAATGAGGTCCGATCCCAGTTAGAGGGATCCTAATCTATGGTGTGAGTATCATAGGACTAACGGCCACCGGACTGGAGACTACCGACATATGCGTGATGAGGTGGCGACATTGCTGAAAAATGGCCATCTCAGAGAGTTCTTAAGTGACCAGGATAAAAATAACTACGGTCGCAGCCGGGATAACACATAACCCTCGAAGATAGGAGAATATCCTCCTAGACTAACGATCAACATGATTTTCGGGGGGAACGAGATTAATGGTGTAACCTTTTCAGCAGCAAAAATGACAAAGGTATCGGTGACTCATAGAAAAAGACTTCGGGAAGTTTCCAAGGACGATATCACATTCACGGAGGACGTCGATGGACTCCTACTACTGCACAACGATGCCTTGGATAAGGACGTCGATGGACTCCTACTACCACACAACGATGCCTTGGAGGAGGAGTCGATGGACTCCTACTACGGCACAATGATTCCATGGCTACACGAGATGAAGGTTGTGCCATCAACTCCTAAAATTCCCAACTCCGGAGGGAATTAAACAGATAAAAGGAGATAAACTGACAGCAAGGGAAATGAATGCGATCTTAGTTTCCAATAGCAAAGTGAAGGAACCTGCAGCATAGCAATTATAGGAACCAACGCCCACTCCCGAACCAAACAAAGTAGACAAAGGGGAGGAGTCGTCGGAATCCTATCAGGTACCAAGGTATTTCTAGGTACCGGAAGAAACGGACGCAACCAAATCTACGGCGGAAGAACTCGAACAAGTCGCATTTTTGAGAACTTCTTAGAGAGGAAGTTCCACTTAGGGACAAGATTAAACTCCGAGCTCAGGTCAGGATTTATAGAATTTCTTAAATTTAATGTTGATTGTTTTGCGTTGTCGCATGCGGATACGACAGGTATTCTGTTAGAGGTGTCCGTGCATAAGTTAAACCTAAACCCCAACATTCCTCTGGTATGGCAGAAGAAATACCATATTGCCGAGGTCAGAAATAGGTTTGTCAAAGAAGACGTAACTGGATTGTTTGATATTAGTTCAATCCGGGAGATAAAGTATTCCGACTAGCTAGCTAACTTAGTAGTAGTTCCAAAAAAAATAATAAATTTTGCATGTGCGTAGATTATAAGGATTTGAATAAGGCGTGCCCAAAAGACTCGTTCCCATTTCCAAACATTGACCAAATGATTAATGCGATGGCTGGGCACGAGTTGATGGGTTTCCTTAATACCTATTCCGGGTACAACCAAATCAAAATAAACCTGGAGGATAAGGAAAAGACTTCGTTCATAACGAACTTTGGCATATATTGCTACAATGTGATGCCTTTCGGGCTTAAGAATGCCGGAGCCACTTATCAGAGGCTCGTGAACAAAATGTTCGAAAAGAAAATAGGGAAAACAATGGAAGTTTACAATAATATGATATGTTGGTTAAGTCTTTGAATGCAGGTGATCATTTGAAACACCTCCAAGAAACCTTTGACATCCTAAGGAAGCACAACTTGAAGCTTAACCCCGAAAAGTGTTCATTCAGAGTCAGCTCCTGTAAATATTTGGGTTTCCTGGTGTCACAAAGGGGGATCAAAGTCAATCCCGATAAAATTAAAGCCATCGAGGACATTCTCGATCATCTGTCAAATATGAAAGAGGTCCAAAGGTTAACTAGAAGACTGGCCGCTCTAAGCAGGTTCATTTCCTGGTCTTCAGAAAAATGCCATAACTTCTTCTCACTTCTAAAAAAGAAGAACAACTTCGAATGGACTCCGGAATGCCAGCAGGCCCTGAAAGATTTGAAAAGGTATTTATCAAGCCCTCTGTTACTATCAAAACCGGAGGAAGGCGAACAATTGCTAATTTACCCGGTCTCACAGGTAGCGGTAAGTGCCATTTTAGTCCGTGAAGATGAAGGTACGCAATCTCCTATCTATTATGCTAGTAAAATTTTAACGGGGGCAGAAAGTTTCTACCCACACCTCAAAATATTATCCTTAGCTCTCGTAGTCACCGCTTGAAATCTTAGGCCTTATTTTCAATACAACCTGATAACCGTGGTAACAACTTTTCCCCTACAAAATATCCTTTACAAACCTGAATTGTGAGGTCGACTGACCAAGTGGGCATTCAAAATGAGTGAATTTGACATAGAGTATAAACCAGGACTATGATCAAATTGCAAGTTTTGGCTGACTTCGTAGCCGATGTCAGTCTCAGACTGCTGCCTTTGGCCACTAAAGAAGCGGTGATGGTGTCGGAAATGACATCAGGAGTCTGAACCTTGTTCACGGACGGAGCTTCCAATGTGAAAGGGTCCGGGCTAGGGGTAGTACTAATTAAGCCCTCGGGAGAAACTCTGAGACAGGACATAAGAACTGTTCCCTTGACTAACAATGAAGTCGAGTATGAGGCTTTGATTGCAGGACTTGAACTGGCTCGGGGACTAGACTCTGAGGTCATTGAAATCAAATGTGATTCCCAACTGGTAGTAAATTAGGTATACGGGATCTTCAACACTAAAGAGGAACGCATGCAATAATATGTAGTGAAAGTCCAGACTCTTCTCTCACAGTTCAAGGAATGGTCAATCACCCACATCCCGAGAGAAGAAAATGTAAAAGCAGATGTACTGGCCAATCTAGGCTCGTCCACGGAAATAAAGGGATGAGATTCTGGTACGGTCGTACAGCTCATGCATTTGGTATTGGATATGGATGGTTATTATGAAGTAAATGCGACCAGTTTGGTATGGGATTGGAGAAATGAGATAATCGACTATCTTGAGCACGACATACCCGAAGATCCAAAGGCATCCCGGGCACTCCGCACCAAAGCAGCTCGCTACAGCTTCTGAGGAGGCCAGTTGTGTAGAAAGTCTTTCCAAGGCCTGTTGACCGATGTTTAGGAGCATCCGAGGCTAATTACGTCATGAGAGAAGTTCATGAAAGAATATGTGGAAATCACTCGGGTGAGGACTCGTTAGTGTTAAAGTTAGTTAGGGCAGGATATTACTTGCTCGGGATGGAACAAGACGCTAAGGCATTTGTTCAGAAATGCGACAAGTGTCAACTCCACGCGGCGTTGGTGCATCAACCGACAAAACTATTGCATTCGGTATTGTCGCCTTGGCCATTCATGAAATGAGGGATGGATATAGTCGGTCCGCTGCCGCTGACAGGTAAGATTTCTTTTGATTTTAACTGATTACTTCTCTAAGTGGGTTGAAGCAGGTCCTTACCAAAATATTGGCAAGCGCGAAGTGGTCGATTTCCTATGGGAGAACATAATTTGCAGTTTCGGAATACCAAAAGAAATAGCCTACAACAACGGGCAATTTATAGGCACAAAGTTCACAAAATTGCTTAAAGACTTGAAAATCAAAATAATCACATCTTCGCCATACCACCCGAGCGCAAATGGCCAAACGGAATCGACAAATAAGGTGATTATTTAAAATCTCAAAAAGAGATTGGAAGCAGCTAAAGGAAAATGGCCCGAAGAGTTACCAGGAATGCTTTGGGCATACCGAATGACGACCAAGTCAAGCACGGGAGAGACACCTTTCTCTCTCGTATACGGAGCAGAAGCCCTGATCCCAGTAGAAGTGGGAGAACCTACCATGAGATACTTTCGGGCGGGTGAAGAAGTAAACAACGAAGCATTGCTAGTTAAATTGGAGCTTCTTGACGAATGCAGGGACTTGACGCATATAAGGACGGTGACCCAGAAACAAAGAATGGAAAGATACTATAATCGAAGAGCCAATCTCCGTTATTTCAAAGTGGGAGACTTGGTTTTAAGAAAGTGTCTCAAAATACCCGAGAGCTCAACACAGGGAAGCCGTGTTTGATGTGGGAAGGCCTCTACCAGGTTTCAGCTGTCACCGAAAAAGGATCATATGAACTAGAAAATCAAGACGGAGTAAAATTGTCGAGCAACTAGAATGTGGCACACCTCAAAAGGTACTATTGCTGATGAGTACCGCCTTTACTGAAAGTATGTGCTGCACTCTTTTTCCCTTCATCCAGTTTTTGTCCTGATTGGGTTTTTCTAGCAAGGTTTTTAACAAGGCAACAACGAAAAGCATACTACTAAGGAAATGCCATCAGCAGAAATAAGACCTTTAAATGACAAGGCATGGAAACAACAAACCACTACGGGATGGTTAGATAGTCTTTCGATAGCAAAGTTCCTAATGGGAAATAGAGCTTGCTAACGGACCAAAAGCTACCCGACCTTTCACAAGTTCCCCTTCACTACAAGCCACTGGGGGTGGTTAGATAATATTTGGCTCAGTAGCAAAGTTCCTAACCAGAAATGAAGCTTGCAATCAGACCAAAGATTATCCAACCATTCACTAGTGGAATCTTCAAAGGAGCAAGACTTCCAGTGTTCCAATTCGCATTCTTCACATTCGAACACTGGGGGGAATGATATAAGAATACGGAAACCTAGTTGCCACAGAAACCAGGACTATGAAATCGAGGAACAAGAATGTATCATCTGAACCTGGGACTGCGCGGCCAGCCCCGTAGAAATAAGTTGTACAAATTAGCCACAAGTAATGGAAATTTCTTTTCAGCAAAACGAATGCTTATGTACTTTTGAAAATGGAAGGAATAAAGTAAAGTCCTTTTATTTTTATCTTGTTTCTTCTCCGAACGATGAATTAATTTTATCATTTAAAAGTTGATCAAATATTTCAAATACTAGTGCCGAAATGAACAGGAGACGTCCTTTTCAAGAGTACCGTAAATATAAAAGGGCCCTCTCTTATGAAACCCTCATAGTAAAGGGTAAGTTTCAGAAGAGTTTATGCCCGGAACCCAAATGCTACCGGGAAAAAATACACTCGAAGCCCTACATAATTCGACACAAAAAAGTAAATTTTGCACAATGCTTAAACAAAAAACACTTTTATATAACAATCGTGCCAAGCAGCACAAGTACAAAAGTATGAAAAGAAAACGACAAAGGGAAAAGAAAGTGAAAAACTAAACTAGTGCATCCCGAGAATTCGGGGGTAGAGAAGCATCTGCGCCCCCAGGGGAAGTAGGCGGATTTGCCGTCGGCTTAGGATCTTGGTCCTCATCATTATCCCCTTCAAATTCCTCCTCGGTTCCCGAGAACTCAGAACCGGAAGAGTCAGTTGCATCGGTTCGAGCCGGGAGGCACCTTCAGGCGGTTGACTCCAGCTCTCGGGCCTTGGCGATCTCGGCATCAAAGTCAATAATGCTCTCTTTGTCCTCTTCCAAGGTATTTCTCCTCATGTTATACATAAAATGTGTTTTCTCAATAGTGAGGGAATCCTCTTGGTGCTGGAGATCTGATTTAAGACGATCATCCGTGGTTGAAAGGCTATAACGCTAGGACCTTGTGGCCATAAGGCTGAGATCAAGGTCATGGATAGTGGAGATATGAACCTTATTGTATTCCATGACACTCTTGTACTTCTCCTCTATTTGGGAACGCTTCTCCTCAACAACAACAACCTCCAACTTTGGAGTTCAAGGCTGCCTCCAAGTTATTCAATCTCTCAGTAGAGGCAGCCTCGCGCTCAGCAGCAGCAAGTACAATGTTTTGGATCTCAGACCATTTAGCCTTGGCTTCTTGAAATTGCACACTTAACTGGGAGGCCACTTGGCTAAGGGCCATCACTTCCTGCTAGCTCTGCTTTAACCGAGCCTCCAACTCACTGGCTTCAGAAGCTTGTGCTTCCAGTGCGAAGAGGTGAGTAACAACTTGGTCCCTCTCAACCAACAATTGATCCCGCTCATACGTAAGCTTCTCTTTATCAAGGATAAACTTATGAAGGCCATCGGAAGCAAGGAAGTTGGCATGCGAAGCAAAAACCTAAGTTAGAAATCCTGTCATAACAAATCAAGAAAGAACAAACAGCAAAGAGAACATGTATCATACCGCTGTTGCATTGTGAATGGCATTTTTTATCATACACTCCCCCTAAAGAGAGTATATTTTCTTCTTGTATTTCTTTGAAGCTAGCGGCTTCAGGTAATTGGCGAGTTCCACTGGTTGGGACAATAGATGGCACTCGGTAGAGACCGAGAGGGAGACACTCCTCTTCCTCTAGGGATCTGCGAATGGGGACGAATAGTTGTGCCCCAAATTCCCATGGTCTAGGGAAGAGGGACATACTCTTCTCGGGTGTCTGCGGCCAGTGGGGGTGATGTAGCAGTTGCTGGTGATGAAGGTATGGCCACCGTGAAAGGAGATGAAGCTGATGGTGTTGTGGGTTGAGAAGCAGCTATGGCAAAGGCAGTGCTGGTGGTAGGTTGCTCATAAATCAAAGATGAAATAGGCCCGGTACTCAGGCTCATAGTACTGGGAGTAGCAATTGGGGCTCGAAAGCGAGAATTGGCATTCTCCACTAGATCACACTCTCCCTAGAGTTCTTGGACGTCGTCCTCGGTTGGTGTTATAAGCTCTTCGGATTGAGCATTTTGTTGAGCTGATGAAGGACGTCGTCTTCTCTGTAGGGAAGCCCCTTCATCACTAGCTTTCCCATCATCATCAATCATCACAATGGTTGTGGTTGGTTCGGATGTGGGGTTCTTTACCTTTTTATTTTTTTCCTCGGCCGAGGAGGAGCGATGCCTTTTTGGTTGCTTGATCTCCAGCTGGGGACTCCAAAAGGAAGCACTTGCACCAAAGGCTGATCCGATGGCGCCTGTTCGGGTGAAGGCCTCTTCATCGGGGACAGTAATAGAGCCCTGCGGAAGACCTGAATTCAACAAAAAAAGAAGTTAACCAATTTTCTTATACAAAACAAAATAAGATGAGGGCAAAATAAATCTCACAAGTCAACTTACCGTGAAAATTGGCCTTCCATCACTATTTTGGGGCCAGTTATTACCACCGGCGGGTCTCAGGCGTGGTAATGTCCAGAATCTGCTGAACCCACTGGTCCAAGCCTTCAACCCTTGGTGGAGTCCGCCGAGTTGCTAAAATAATGAAAAGAGAAGGATCAGTAATGGCATGAAACAACTATTTTTCAGAGAAAAGACAGACATTGAACTTACGTGTACGAGTGCATGACTCAGGAAAAGATGGAGTTGTGGCCAGGATGATATCCCTAGTGACAACAACAATGAACCGCTCCATCCATCCACGGTCGTTGTTGTCATCCATGCATGTGTGCAAAGCGTGGTGGCCACGTTTGCTAAAGTTTATTACTCCCCTGCGGAAAATCTTAGGGGAGTAGAGGTTCATCATGCATGCCAATGTGAACTCTTCCCCTGTCTCCTGGCACAACCGCCGAAGACAAGCTACCGTCTGCCACACAGAGGGGCCTACTTGTTCCAGGTAGACTTGATACCGGTGGTTGAACTCCAAGATCAGGGGGTTAAGTCCCCCGCTCAATGAGAATGGGCCCAAAGTGAAGGGGTACGTATAAACGTAAATAAAACCCTTCTTAGGGAAGGATACCCGCTCTACCAGTTCGGGAGAGATGATGCTCAGGTCATGGCAACCACAATCCTCCTTCACAGACGGAATGCTAGAAGGACGAATTGAAGAAGGGTATACGCCAATAGCCCATGTACGAGAGCTTGTAGAAGGAAACTTCTCTTCGAAGTCCTTGGCTGTGCTGAGTCTTCTGGTAATGATGGTGCTCACCGTAGGAGGGGCAGCATCATCGGTGCTTTCTTTGTATTTTTAGAGAAGTTGAATACTTGGAGGAGGAATCCATGGTTAGCAAAAGGTAATAATAGTTTTTTGAAGAAAAAAGATTAGATAAGAGTGAAAGAAGGAAAGAGTTGAATACAAAGTAGTTGACATAGTTTGAAAAACTATAAAGTGTAAAAGAAGAAGAATGAGGTGTATAAGTAAAGGAATAGGCGGCTAAAATTGTGGCTATGATTACCTCGAGAACCAGTGAAAATATTGCTAAATCGTGAAGTGACACGTGTTCGAGGAATTAAATGCAAAGAGACATGCGTCTAATCAAGTATCAGAAGCTTTTCAGAAGGGATCAGAAATTTTCCGCCAAGAAAGGTGTCTTCACCAACTTCCGATGACATAAAAATGTGCCACCAAAAAGTAGGGGGGCTATCTGTATAGGGTAAAATCAGTTCGTATTAAATACTAGAATAATAGAGTGACATGTGGAATCGAAGATAGATGGAAAGCAAGGCAAGTGGAAACCAAGACCGGGGACATCAGCCTCGGTTTGCACCGGTCAAACCCCAAAGGGAATATTGCTAACGAAAGCAAACAAACATTTGCCACCCGTTGACATTCAGTGAAGAATATTCTTCAGTATTAAATATAAAATCTATTATAGAGAATTTTGCATTCTTAGCCTGCCGTTACACATTCATCAATGGCCTCCATGATTGTCATTTACGAGGGGCTTGATCCTAGGACCTTGTTCCCTATGTGTAGCTATAAATAGTGATTTCAACAACCATTGTAAGACACGAAATTTCTGACAGACTGATACTACGCATTGTTCTAAGCTCAATAATACTTTATTTTCTATCTTTTGATATTCTTATTGCTGCCTTCAGAAGCCATTCTCCCAAAACCAAACTATTTGTTGTCATATCTCCATTTCAATGCTAAGTCTTGTATTTTATTTAATTTATTTATCATTTTGGGATCAAATTAATTCGTTTGTCTATAAACCACGTTACAAATTTAACTGTACAATTTTATGGGTAAACACACATGTATGCGCTATAACAGAATATAAATTAGTAAATATGATTTATTGTGTTCCTCGTTAATGGGTTCATCGTACCATTCTTCATAGTTACATTGATTTTTGTCCTACGAATGGTGATGATAACATACGACTATCAGTATTATGTTATAAAATAAATATCCGAATAACCAACATAAACTTGAATATTAATAACTACAATGTATTTACACATCCAACATTTATGCCCTAGATTTCAAGTGGCTCAACATGACTTCAAAATTGCACATTTCCCACAATAAAACCTAGGGACCTCATCGCGTCCAGACATATCGTATTGCTAGAACTTGAAATTTTATGAAAAATAAGATTATTTAGTTTTTTGAGCTATGAGGATTCGCAAAGTGGGTGGTTTTAGGTTGCATAACGCATATTGTACATGCGTCATGTTGAACTAACAAAGCAATCATTACGGTACAAGTGCGTACAGGCCTTTTCAGGTCGATAAGACAAGGCGTGCATTTAATTTGTACCATTTTTTTGAATTGCTGCATAACGCATATTGTACATGCGTCATGTTGAATTAGTAAAGGAATTATTACGGTACAAGTGTGTACAGACCTTTTCAGGTTGACAAGACAAGACGTGCATTTAATTTGTACTATTTTTTAAAACTTTTGCATAACGCATATTGCACATGCGCCATGTTGAACTAGTAAAGTAATCATTATGGTACAATTGCATACAAGCCTTTTCAGGTCGACAAGACAATGCGTACGTTTAGTAGCACATATTGTACATGCGTTATGTTGAACTACCTCTACTTTCGTTCTTGTTAAGTAGAACCAAATTTTTTTTCCAGTTATTCATTTAACCAAGTCTTTCCAAAATGCCACTTACATTTAATAAATGGTGTAAGAAGAGGCAAAAAGATAAAGGTAGCTAAAAAGATCCATATGGTACGGGCCAGAACACAATCAATCCCTTTTTTGAAAAAAATATGCTAGGTTGCTATATTGATTTGGTGGATGATAAGTGGTATGATGTTTTACATGCCTTAGAAAATAAACCCATCAATATACATATAGATCTAAAAATTGCAGGGCACATTTTTTAGGGGGAGGCGTATTCTACAAAGCCTGAATGTGTGTGAATTCAGGGTAAAAACCTACAGTAGATTGCTCTATACTAAAAAAGATGCGATTATGAAGTATAATATAGTTGGCATTGGCTAGCTGTACCACAAGCATTATCTGCAATGTTCCAAACATCCACACGTATAGATGAACCAGAAGTTATTCGGTATTTGATGTAGGAGATCTTAGATATGGAAAAGGCACTAGCCGTTCATGATGCACTGGATGATCTTAACTACCTCCAAGGGACTGAGGATCAGCATTGGGATTTATTAGAGAATGAAAAATTGCATAGAGATCTTGATTATCCTGTTTTCCTAATAGTAGTGGAGTGGGAGGGCCTACCAAAATATATACTGTAGACGTTGGACATTGAAGTGCCATATTATTGTAGAAACCAAGCAAGTAGTCTTATTGATGATAACGATGAAATGTGAGAAAGATGTCACAATTGGGGGCTGGATTATGATGCCTTAGGTCCAGATAGATACGAATAAGATGAAGAAAATGACAATGAAGACCCCGACGAAAGTAGTGATGAATTAGTGCCCGACAATGACTATTATGATGAATGAAAATATTTCAATTTTTTGTTAATTTTTCTATTGAATATTCAATGCTAAGTGTCAGTTAAAACTATTGGAAATACATTTTTATTTTATTGATATTGCAAACACATTATTACAGACACTTATTCCTACTAAATATACTGCTAAAAAAACTAATAATATGCCTGATGATTGCCAATGTTGGATGAACTGCCACCAGGAGCTGAATTGCCACTGCGTCCCAAACGACTGTAGGACATTTACGGTGATCGTGTCCTTTATGGGAACACAACCCATATTTACGTGCATATATGGTATCCCCAACATTCATTTGGTTCCGTATCTGCGTTCTTTTTTACACGCCCCTGCGATACAAAAATGCCATATTACAAACAATTACAAATGGTTGTGGCAGACAATAAAATTCAAAACCCAATGGTTGGAAGTGCTCGCTATAGATGTTTGCATATGCATCCACACTATATTCTCTATCAACATACCTCATCGCTACAAACCAATATGTTGAAAGCACTTCATGGCATGAGAGCATGGCAAGTTGTAATGACCCGATCAGTCGTTTTGTGTATTTGAGCCCTGTTTTCCCTTTTGATGCTTCCCGCATGTGTCTTTATGGTTTTATGACTTGGGGGGATGGGTAGTTTCATTCCGGGGAAGTTTTGGAATGATTTGGATGTCTTAGTTCTTGGTTTAGAAGCTTAAGTTGGAAATATTGACCGAAGTTTGACTTTGGTGAAAACGACCCCGAAACGGTGTTTTGAAGGCTCCGATAAGTTCATAACATGATTTTTGGACTTGGGCGTATATCCAAAAATTAATTTGGAGGTCCCTAGGTTGATTTGACTTGTTTTGCCGAAATTTAGAAATTTGAATGTTTAGAAATTCCTTAGGTTTGACCGTAGGCTAACTTTATGGCTATCGGGTTCGGATTTTAGTTTTGGGACTTGGAATAGGTCTGTTTTGGTATTTGGAACTTGTCTACAAAATTTGGTATCATTTCGAGTTGGTTTGGAATAGGATGGACTTTGGCTGGGTATCTCGCATTTGCGACCATCTGGCCGCATTTGCGAAGTCGGTGTCGCATTTGCGAAATTTTCCTGAGTTGTCAGGCGCCACATTTGTGAGGTAGTGTCCGCATTTACGAGGGTTCTCAATTGCATGGTTATTTATGATATTTAACATCTAATCCATGGAATTTGAAGAGAATATTTGGGAAATTTTGTCTATATTTTAAAAAATAAAAATTTGATATTTGAGAGTCGAATTGGACTTGAATTTGGAAACAAAACACATATATGAAGTCGTGGGGTTATGGGTAGTCGAGATCTACCCTTGGTCTCGAGTTTTGACCGGACTTACCCGGGGTTGACTTTTGTTTAATTTTAGGGAATTGGGTAAAGATCTTAGCTTTATTAATCGAAATTGGTTTCCCTTGCATTATTTGATGATATTAAGTCCTTTTTGTGTTAGATTTGAGCCATGCGGAGGTAAATTTAAGGGAAAGGTCATTTTTGGGTGTTGATTTGGCCTAGTTGAGGTAAGTATCTTGCCTAACCTTGTGTGGGGGACCTACCACGTAGGATTGAGCTTAATTGCACTATTTAAACTATGTGGAAGATGCATACATGAGGTGACAAAGTGTGTACACGAGCTTATATGTGAAAATTGATCGGTTTAGACTCTTAAGTTACTTATAAGTATTTAATTGGAGTTGTTATTATTTGTTATATCTTTCGTTGTCAAGTTTATTCTTATATGCTTTAATTGAAGTTGTTATTACATGTTCTATATTTCCTTGTCGAGTTTAATCTTATATGCATTTAATTGAGATTGTTATTACATGTCATGTCTTTCATTGTTGAGTTTATTCTTATACATTTAATTGAAGTTATAGTTATTGAGAGCTATTAACATGTTATTATTGAAGTTGATTTTTTATGGAGTATCTTTCATTGTTGAGTTATTCATGTTTTATTTGTTGTTATTGAGATTCTTGTACACATTGTGGTTGAGCCGTGGTCTATGTGTTGTGGTGATATTGGTAGTGTTGTTTTGGCAATGTTGTGGAATATGGGCACGTGTGGTGCAAGTTGATTGTTGTGTTGTGATGAGATGCGCATGCGGCGGTATAAGGGTGGTGATATTGATGTGCATGAGGCAAGATAAGGGGGATTTATGCGCGTGTTGCTAGTAAGGAAAATTATTTCATTTGAAGCGCACGCGGCGAGATAAGGGGCTAAAGCGCGTGAAGCTATTTCGGAAAAAAAAATGTTTCTAAAATAAATGCAAGGTTCACGCGGTGATATAAGGAAGATTGCGATTGTGACTTTTCAAATGTGAATATGAGGTGTGGTACCTCGGGGTGATTCTTGTTATATATTTTATGTTGGAACGGCTTGTTGATTTGAAAAATTGTTTTTCCTTAATTCTTTTCACTTGTATTTTGACTGTATTTGATCATTTGTTGTTTTTATCATATGTTCACTCTTTGTCGTCATTTATTGCTTTTACTTCCATTTTTAGCCTCATATTATCATTCTGCTTTGTTGTCATTTATTGCTTTTACTTCCCGTTATTAGATTATATTAATATTCTGCATAGGTTTCTATGTCTAGTAAGTTTCTTGACCTGACCTCGTTACTACTCCACCGAGGTTAGTTTTGATACTTACTGGGTACCGTTGTGTTGTACTCATACTACGTTTTAACATATTTTTGTGTAGATCCAGGTACCTCTGCCCGTGCCGGATGCTAGTGAGTTGCTTCAGACTTTGCGCAGACTTCAAGGTATACCTGCTTGACGCTCGCAGGCATCGGAGTCACCTTCTAGTGATCATATGCTACATATTCTTTTGTTTTCGAACAATATTGTAATAGAGGTTCCTAGTGTATTTCAGTAGAGCTTATGGCTCTGTACCACCGATTTAAGGATTGTATATCACGACCCAATTCCCACTATATGACATGATAGCGCCCAACGCTATCGTTAGGAAAGCCAACAATTAAATCATCACATCAATAGTTAATCCAAAATACAATTCGAAGGAATTAAAGAAATAAAGAGAGGAAATCTTTCGTTTTTATAGAAAATATAGTTATTATCATTATAAATGTTCGAATAAGGAAAAACTATAAACCAGAAAATCATAGCGGAATGCAATCAAGAGTAAAATCTAAATCCCCAAAACTTAGTGTCACGAGTTCATGGGCGTCGACTAGGGAGAACAATACTAATACAACATCTGTCTAGAATATAGAAATAGACAGGATAAATTAAATGAATATGATAGAGATTTCATGTGCTGTGGATCGTAGCATGGCATGCAGATCACCATAAAGTCCCCTCAACAGTCGCGCCTATGCACCAAGATGACCACCAAAGGAACATGTCTCAGTACCTGCACAATAAGTGTAAGAGTGTAGCATGAGTACGTAAATCAACGTATACCTAGTAAGTATCGAGACTAACCCCGAATAAGTAGTGACGAGGGGTCGACATCGACACTTACTAGTAATCTAATAAATCAAGTACAATAAATGTAGACAGATATGAAGCATGTCAAGTAAATCAGTGAAAACAGATATAGGTACATAATACAATCCTCAACTGAAGAGTAAACATGAAGTCCTCAAATACCGGATACTTCCACAAAGAGAATACATAATTGCCAACACCAATTAATGGTCACATCTCAAGTCAGGAAGAATGATAAGTACGTTGAATCTTGATAAAATATTTTGCACAATTCTGCCGAGGTGAACGACCCGATCCCATAAGTGTTGTGACACAATTTCCAGTTGTGGCGCATGGCCCGATCCCATAATAGTACCGCGAAGGTGTTTAGCGTGATCCCATAATTATCATGTACACTGTCGAGGGTCGACCAGCACGAACAATAGATGCATCTCACAATACTGTCGAGGTCGTACGACCCGATCCATCATAGTACTGCTGAGGCATTCAGCCCGATCCCAAAGGAATACTGAAACTTGACGGGTCACAGTCCTTACTCATGAATATATGTGTGAGTTATGGAATTCAAGAAACGTTTCAGACAATTACGTGCAATGCGGAACAAATCCGTAAAATGAAGTACAATTTCTACTGCTAAACAAGTAGCTCGTCAAATATCTAAAGTAGCAAGTCTGATACTTACACAAGTCTAGTCTCAGGAAAAATGTAATTTAAAGCATTTAAACAAGCAAGAATAACTCAAACATTACAAATAAAGCATGGCGTGAGTCTAAGTCTACCTGGACCTAATCAGGAATTCTATTAAACTCACGGACACTGGTCACCTCATACGTGCGTAGCTCTCACAACATGTAGCACATAGTAAATATAATACCTACGGGTAATTTCCTCCTCACAAGGTTAGACATGAGACTTAACTTTTCCCATAATCCGCTAACTGGATCCAACGCCACTCTAACTCCTCAAACCAATGCCAAACGATCCGGATCTAGTCAAACAACGTGCAAACCAATCTAAATAAACTCAAAAACTCATAATTTAATCATTTTATTATAATTCCAAACTCCTCTTGAAAAGTCAACCCGCAAGCCCGCCCACATTCCAAATTTTTTCGAAAATAAACATTATTCATAGCACCAAGAACTCAAATATATAAATTATTTCTAATTCCATGTTTAATTTCGTGATGAAAATCCAAGAATATCATTTCTAGGTTTTTTTCCAAAATCTCACAATTCCACTAATTTCCATGTTTAAATCCATATATAATCCATGTATTTAACTAACAAAAAGTAGGAATAACTTACATTATGATATATGACGAAAATGGTCTTCAAGAATCACCCAAAATTGCCCTACATGTGCTTCGAGAACATAAAAGTAAAGAAATGAACTCAAAATCCCGAAATTGGATGTTTAATACACCTAGCAAACCACCTTCTTCGCGACCGCGATCATTAGCCACACGATCGCGGTTAGTAAATGTTCCAGCATCATTTTCTTCATCGAGATTGCGGCCAAATCCCCGCGATCGTGATGTACAAATTGTGTTTTCTGTTCACAGACACCCTTCAGTATAATGGCCATAACCTTTTGTACAAAATTCCAAATGACAAACGATTTTATTTTCTGAAAACTGATTCAAAGGGCTACAACTTTTATTTTTGGATCATCCGAAGTCAGACCACTGATAGCAGAAATTCCTTCTACGCGATTGCAACCTATCTTCTGCGATCACGATTCACAAGGTTTGGAATGCACTTTGCTATTCGCAATCATGGCCCAGACCCCCGCGATCGTGATTCACACCTCTGACATCAGTTATAAACAGTTCAAAAAGGCCTAAAAGTGGTTTGAAACCACCCCAAAACTCACCTGATGTCCGAGGAACCCCGTCCAATCATTCTAACAGGTTTATATACCCTATGTAAACTTGTGCACAGGCTCGGAACACGAATTACTACATCGAAACCAAGAATTAAAGATCAAACTCATTTTCTTAAACTCTCTTAACTTTCAAACCTTCATGCTTCACCGAACGCGTCGGAATCCCACTTAGACATTCCTGATCACGACCAAACTTGACACACAAGTTCCAATCCATTAAATGAACCTATCCAAGGTCCCAGAACACCACCCAGAGTTCAATAACATCAAAGTTCACTCTAAGTCAAACATAGAAAATTTCAAAACATTCAAATTGCAAACTTCCGCTATTAAGCGTCGAAAAGGTCTCGGACCATCCGATACTCAACCCGAACATACGCCCAAGTCCGAAATCACCTTACGAACCTATAGGAACCTTCAAATCTCGATTCTGAGGTCGTTTACTTAAAATTCAAACCTTGGTCAACTCTTCCAACTTAAAGCTTCCAAACTGAGAATTATCCTTCCAAATCAACTTTGTACTTCCCGAAAATCAAAACCAACTACACGTGCAAGTCATAATACATGAAATGAAGCTACTCAAGGTATCAAACGCCAAGCGAGATGATGGAGCTCAAAATTATCGGTCGGGTCGTTACATTCTCCCCAACTTAAACATACGTTCATCCTCGAACGTGCCAAGAACCATTCCAAAGCTGCCAAAAATCCATGCATAACACCTTGTGCACCTACCCATGCCATCACAATCCATATGAGCATATTAACTCAACCCCAACTGAAGATCCTTCTTTCTACCTTAACCTACAAGCCTTAGAACCCAATTCCAACATCCGGAATCTTCTATAAGGTTCGATTCTAGCATATATACACCGTATCAAACTCCACTAGTTGTACAAAACATATATATAACCCCAACTCATAACCACATAATGTACCGCATAATTCATATGCCCATGGTAATATCTTCCAACCACACTAGTTGCAAATTTTCGAACTCAACATCGATAATGTACCTCATGACACATAAAAATCCCGTTCCAAACCTCGCAATGCTGCAACGATGAAAGAGACATACAAAAATTCATGAGCAACCGTCAAATCAATAAATCATAGAGTTCTTCTATTTGGCATGAACCATTGCCGTATTCTGAACTAATTAGTCACATTTCCCTCCAAACATATATTATACAAATACAATTGCGCTGATTCCAGTCCGAACAACCTCGTCTCACCCAGTACAAGCTGCTCGGTCGACAATCCAAATCAAAAACCACCTAAAATCTCATACGACATCATCAATGCGCCAACAAGACCCAACTCAAATATGGCCAATAAGGAAAAGCAAACACGAGTACAGAACTATCCAGCCCACGTAACGAATGAAACAACCAAATGAATACTATGATATTATCTCAGAGGTGAGGAAACAAACACACAAATTAAGTATAAGGAACCGTACTCAACATCTCAATATTGTGGCGTGTAACCCGATTCACACATGATACTGTTATGGCGCACAACCCAATCCAACATCATACCCATGGCGGCGTGCCACCCGATCCATACATAACAATCAGTAAGGAAATACACATCGAGCTAAAATGTTCATACGCACTAAACACACGTATATCAACCACGAGCATGCCAAGTGCATAAATATAACTCCGGGGAGACGGATGACATTATGCACTACAAAGGCCCAAGCACGACTGAGGTGCAATAAATAAATCAACATCTCAAAAGCATATCACTTATATACATTACAAGCTACACAGGATCATAACACACGTGTGAATAATCAAGCTACCTCACAACCCACATGGTAAGAGTAACACATGAAATAGACGATGACATGAATAACATCCACCATGCTTGAAGACTCATCCATAAGCAATGCTATGCTGAATACGCATATCTGATCTGGTATGGAATATATACTCACATTAGGTCTACCAACGGACCTCAAAGCCGATTCTGATCATCCCAAAATAGGTAAAAAAAAACCTTCCAAAGATCCACAATGACTATGACACATACGATCAATTATCAAATCCGGAACAAACTTCCATAGCCCGCAACCAAAGGAATAGAGTGTATCTCAGACTTAAACTCTCCAATCAACAATAGTACCAGAATCTTCATACCTAATTTCAATCTATACCACTTAAATGACTAACACGTCACACTTACACAATCATCCTATGGGAGATACTTCCACAACCTTCCGCATCAGGTAGCAAAATTTGCACATCCATGGCTATCAGTCATAATTTTTCTGTAATGCAAATCAAGAATCCGCAAATCAACACACAATGCCTCTTCCACAGAATACCATTCTTAGGCGACATTAAAATAACGCCAGCATACTCTGAACATTTGAAATTTTCCCCCCACTCCTCCGAGCACGTGACATCCCTGTCAAAGCTGAACCAGAACCTTGATCCTTCAATTCTAATTCCATACCGCTCACTGCATCCATCATGTTGCTATGTGTGAGTACAAGAATCCCATCATAAATACTGAACACCAGTGGAATAAACACTCCATCGGCTAGAACCCTTCACTTAATTCATTTCAAAAGAAAAAATTGCAACACACAACCAAATTCCCATAACTGCAAAAAACACAAACTTCAAGTCGTGGTCGAAACCATCATAAATCTTTGGGACCCATTTGCACATATCTAGACCATCAAAACTGGATCCCTGCAATCAACCAAGTAACGGAGACTGCCAAGTATGCAAGTATAGCCACGAAACACCCGCATAGCCTTATCGTATCGAAGGAACCGATCATTTCCTTTACAATAATGATCCAAACCAGTACTGACTGACTCAACTTCTTCCGATTTACTCTTGACTTGACTTCAAAATAATACATCTTTTCCAACATATAACGTACCTAAATCAACACTCAACCTGATTGACCCCAAACCGTAAGACCACATCGTCCCAATACCCATAGGACGTGTATTGCCTTCCCATGCACCCAATAGTACCTTTAACAAATACACCCATTCTGAGGAGATATTCTACGAATCCGAAGCTGTATCTTCCATCTCTCTAACACCGCACTGCAGACCGGTGGTAACAGAGAAATATTCCAAGCCTCTTTCACACTCCCTTGCAAAACTAATTCCCTAGCCACACGATGAACCCGAAAATCCTTAGGCACAACACTTTAATTCTTGAACCCACTAGAATCATCATTGGGAGTTGCCCACTCGGACCCGGTCTCGAATATATATCTAAAAACCTGTGCTCCATTAGTACACGAATACTCCAGAAAAAGCAATCGGATGAATCTCCTCCCTTGCACATCACCTTCACAAAGGAATATCAAATCTGGGTCATTTCACAACATTCACATCTCAATAAGGTGAAATGTAGCACACATCTATCAAATTCCTTGCTCGAATCCCCCTAATGTTCTCTTTCTCAGTTATAACTAATCCACCATTGTACCGATAACCGTAAACTATAAGACACTTAACCACGTGACTCAATCATCGACGGTAGGCTCCCCCACTTGGCTTTAAGACACAATCGCAAAATATAAGGACCCACAATGACTTATACTTCTAGCTATCATGATCTCACACCGTTACTCAGCCAAATTTCTCACAGGCTCTTGTTGCACTAATCATAACATCCCAAATTATCAGCCACAAAAACACACTCAATCTCCCGACAGTCGCACCGTCTTCTTCAAGCAATCCAAGCCCACATCGTAGTACATGCATTCCATTGAATAGAAGGTAGAAATCTTCAGAGGAACTTTTACCAGAAATCACTCAACTTCTCAACTTCTCACATGAGATAGCTCACCTGCGAAACACCACATTGACATTCTCTAATTATGCTGCACCGTCTTCTTCAAGCAATCCAAGCCCACATCGTAGTACATGCTTCCATTGAATAGAAGGTAGAAATCTTCAGAGGAACTTTAACCAGAAATCACTCAACTTCTCAACTTCTCACATGAGATAGCTCACATGTGAAACCCCACATTGACATCCTCTAATTATGCTGTTATGGTTATAACCACTATGAACTAAGTTAATCCTCCTGATTCCACACTCGTCCACCAGATGTTAGGGTTCGTTTATTCCATTAACATCAACTGAAGTTCCAACAACATGCTCAAAACTCGAGACCATATTTCATCCCAAAACGATAATCAAGCATCTACATTCCCTCTGCATTCCAAACAACCTCCTTTTCGTCACATTCACACTTTCTAAGCATAGAAGCCGCCATCACTCCTACTCTATTTTAGCCATCTCAAGAAGCAAACAACTCGATCTCTATTGCTCGTACTTAATATGCTAATAATTCAACCACCGCAAGATGTATCCAACAAGACTTTCGCCAACTATGATACTGCCTCAATCACGATCCATCTTCGTAGAATCTGAACAAATAGATTGACATCAACTCTAAGCCTCCTTAAGGATCTCCCTCGAACCATCAACACTGGAAATACCGATTCGACTATCGCAACACACTGTCATCTCCGATAACCACTTCTTAGGTTCCACTCCACAACACCATGCCCCCAAAGGTAAACAAATGAAGACCACCAAAATGATGAGCCTTAGTGCACTCAAATAAGAATGATGACACCACAACACAAACAAGAATTCCACCGAGTTCACAGATATCAAATCTTGCTACTCTATCAGCAAAAACCTGAACATCCATTGTCCTTTTGCCTTACCTGTGCTGGAATTAAATACCAATTCTGCCAATCACGAACCGAATAATCCTTCCCCTGAAGCATTTACTACCACAACACATAAGTAAATTCCCTACCGTTCACGCCATCACTACGTGATAACAACACGAGAAACATCACAATACACTATTTATAGCCCTAAACCGCGGGCAACACCAACATTGGACTGAAATGACTGAATACCACTCTACGAGGCGATGATAGAAGTCTACCTGCATACGTGGGAAAAATATCCTGCACCACATCTATAACATCTCCACAACTCGTAGGTGCCCAACAAATATCGTATGCTAGCCATCGCGTACTAATAAGTAGGAAGGAAATCAAGACATAAGCTTCAACCAATATCAAATAGCATGACATGGAATCAAGAAAGGGAAGTTCTTCTAATAGCCCGGTAACCTCGCAAAGGTAGGTACAGACGTCTCCGTATCGATCAATAAGACTCTCTACTAGACTAGCTCATGACTCGTGAGACCTAAGTGAACCTAGTGCTCTGATACCAAGCTGTCACGATCCAAATCCCACCATAGGCCGTGATGGTGCCTAATGCCATCGTTAGGCAAACCAATAATTAAATCATCATATCAATAGTTAATCCAACAAGCATTTCGAAACAACTAAAGAAATAATGAGTGGAAATTGTTCATTTTTATAGAAAATATAGATATTATTATTTTAATGTTCGAATAAGGAAACAATATATAGCGGAATAAAATCAAGAGGAAAATCTAAATCCCCAAAATCCGGTGTAATAAGTGCATGAGCATTGACTAGGGAGTACAATACTAATAAAACCTTTTTTGGAATATAAAAATAGACATGATAAAGTAAATGAATATGATTGAGACTTTCTATGCTGCGTATCATAATATGGCATGCAGCTCACCATAAAGTCCCCTCAGTAGTCGCGCCTTTGCGCCAAGATGACCACCAAAGGAACCTGTCTCGGTACCTGCACAATTAGTGCAGAAGTGTAGGATGCGTACTTAAATCAACGCGTACCCAGTAAGTATCTAGCCTAACCCCGAAGAAGTAGTGACAAAGGATCGACATCGACATCGACACTTACTAGTAGTCCAATAAATTAAGTACAATAAAGTTAGGTATGAAGCATGGCAAGTAAAATAGTGAAAACATACATAGGTACATAATATGATCCTTAACTGAAGAGTATACACGAAGTCCTCAAATACCGGATACTTCCTCAATGGGAATACATAATGGTCAACACCAAATAAACAATCACATCTCAAGTCAGAAAGACTAATAAGTACGCTGACACCTGATAAAATATTTCGCACGATTCTGACAAGGTGAACAACCCAATCCAATAAGAGTAATGGCATGGTTTTCTACCGTGGCGCACAACCCCAATCCCATAATAGTACCATTGAGGCGTTCAGCCGGATCCCATAATAATTGTGTACACTGCTGAGGGTCGACCAACACGAACCATTGATGTATCTCTTAATATTGTCGAGGTCGTACGACCCGATCCATAGTAGTAGTGCTGAGGCATTCAGACTAATCCCATAGGAATAGTGAAACTTGACTGGTCACTAGCCCCACTCACGTATATATGCCTGAATTATGGAATTCAAGAAACTTTTCAGACAATTTTGTGCAACGCGGGAGAAATCCGTAAAAGGAAGTACAATTTCTACTCTAAACAAGTACCTCGTTAAATATCTAAAGTAGAAAGTCCAATACTTACACAAGCCTAGTCTTAGGCAAAAATGTAATTTTAAGCATTTAAACAGGCAAGAATAACTCAAACATTACAAATAAAGCATGGTGTGACTCTAAGTCTACCCGGACCTAATCAGAAATTCTAGCATATACACGGACACTCGTCATCTCATACATGCGTAGCTCCCACAACATGTATCACATAGCAAATATAACACCTACGAGGTAATTTCTCTCTCACAAGGTTAGATATGAGACTTACCTTTCTCCAAAATCCGATAACCAGCTCCAACGCCCCTCTAACTCCTCAAACCAATGCCAAATGATCCGGATCTAGTCAAACAACGTGCAAACCAATCAAAATATATTCAAAAGCTTGTAATTTAATCAATTTATAACAATTCCCAATTCACTCAAAAAGTCAACAAAGTCAACCCACGGGCCCGGATTCTAAAATAATTCAAAGATAAATATTACTCATAGTACCACGAACCCAAATATTTAATTTATTCTCAATTCCATATCCAATTTCGTGGTCAAAATCCAAGAATATGATTTCTAGGTTTTCTTCCAAAAACCCACAATTCCACTCATTTCCATATTTAATTCCATATATAATTCATGTATTTTACTCACAAGTAAGAATAGCTTACCTTATGATATATGGTGAATATGGTCTACAAGAATCACCCAAAATTACCCTACATGTGCTCCAAAAACTTAAAGTGAAGAAATAAACTCAAAATCCCGAAATTGGATGTTTAGTACAACTGCTAGACCTCCTTATTCGCGATCGTGGTGATTAGCCATGAGATCATGGTTAAAAATGTTCCAACATCATTTTCTTCATCACAATCGCGGCCAAATCCCCGCGATCGCGATGTACAAATTGTGTTTCCTCTTCACAGACACTCTTCGGTATAATAGCCATAACCTTTTCTATAATATTCTAAAGGACAAATGGTTTAATATTTTGAAAACTAGATTCAAAGAGATACAACTTTTGTTTTGGATTATCCCTAAATTTCTTATAGATTACAAGATATAAGCTCCAAAAGTCAGACCACTAACAACAGAAATTCCTTCTACGCGATCGCGACCTACCTTCCCGCGATCGCGGTTCACAAGGACTAGAATGCACTTTGCTCTCGATCATAACCCAGACCTCCGTGATTGCAATTCACACCCCTGACATCAGTTATCTGCAGTTCAAAAAGGCCTAAAGGCGGTCCGAAACTACCCAAAAACTCACTCGAGGTCTGAGAAACCCCGTCCAATTATTCTAACAAGTTTATATACCCTATGTAAACTTGTCCCAAGGATCAGAACATGAATTACAACATCAAAACCAAGAATTAAAGATCAAACTCAATTTCTTAAACTCTCTTAACTTTCAAACCTTCACGCTTCACCGAACGTGTTCGAATCCCACTTAGATATTACGGATCATGACCAAACTTCATACACAAGTTCCAATCCACTAAATGAACCTATCCAAGGTCCCGGAACACCACCTGGAGTCCGATAACATCAAAGTCCACTCTAAGTCAAACTTAGAAAATTTCAAACTTTCAAAATTCAAACTTTTGATATTAAGCACTAAAACACCTCGGACTATGCGATACTTAACCCGAATATACACCCAAGTCTGAAATCACCTTTGATTCCTCAGGTAAATTCCACTTCTTTGATTCCTTATCGTGCGAATTTGTTGGTTTCAAAATCTAAGCCTTTGTCGCTCTATTCTCTCACAGATGGTGAGGACACGCATTGCTGGATCAGATGAGAAGACACCCGCGCCCCTACTAGAGCCACGAGAGGTCGGGGCCAAGGTAGAGGTCGAGGAGGGGAACGTGCCACAACTAGAGCACTTTCCAGAGCTGTGACTGAGAAGCCACCCATAGCTCCGGCTGGGGAGGAAGGAACTTGAGGCTCTTGTTGCTACACCTGGATTCCAGGAGACCTTAGCACATTTCCTGAGCATGTTCGATAAATTGGCTAAGGTGGGATTGATCCCAATTGCACCAACTGCATCTCAGGCTGGGAGAGGAGCTCAGACTCTCTCAGCCCATACTCAAGAGTAGTGGGTCCATGTTGATCAGGTTTCGGGAGTTATGCCATGATAGCCTGTTATCCCGGTTCGGCCTGAGGTTAGGCCAAAGGCATATGAGGAGGGGCATAAGATGCTTGAGTGGTTCAATAAGTATGATACTCCTAATTTCAGTGGCATAGTTACCGAGGATTCATAGGGTTTTCTAAACTAGCTTCACCATATTCTCCGCACCATGGGCATTGTGGAGGTGAATGGAGTCGCCTTTACTATATTTCAACTGACAGGGACGGCATATAGCTAGTGGCAGGCTTATGGGGAGGGTAGGCTAGTGCCACTCACTTTGGCTCAGTTTTCAGGTCTATTTTGAGGGAGTATGTTTCCCAGACCCTCCAGGATACGTGACGCACAAAGTTTGAGCAGCTGCATCAGGGGACTATGACGGTATTAGAGTGTGCCATCAGGTTTAGTGAGTTTTCCAGTCATGTACCTACTTTGGTTTCTACAGTATGACAACAGTAGGTTGTGGAGATCGTTCGAAGGATGGAGCGTATGCATGGCCAAGAGAGGGAGGATAGGGAGGCCAAGCGGCCTCGAGATTTTGGAGGATTTAGTGATTCCCGCGCTGCAGTTTCAGCTCGTCATAGCAGAGGTTATGTGAGTCGACCAGTTCATTCAGCATTTCTAGCTACTCATAGTGCTCCAGTTATTCCGAGGTCTCAGGCCGCCTATTAGGCACAACCACTTTCCAGTGCACCTCCTGCACGAGGTGCCTTCAATAGTCAGTCTAGCCGATCGGGTCAAACTCAATTTTAGTAGCCACGCTCGTAGAGATGTTGTTTCGACTGTGGTGATAATAGGCATATGGTGAGGGACTGTCCCTAACTTTGGATAGGTTCACCTCCAAAGGATCAATGGGTTCCACAGGGTTCATAGGCTATAGTTGCTTCTCCAGTTGCCGCTCCACCTGCACCGCTAGCTAGGGGTAGAGGTCAGGCGTGTAGAGGTCGTCCTAAAGGGAGAGGCCAGACCCGTTTCTATGATTTTTTGGGTAGGACTGAGGTTGTTACATCAGATATTGTCATCACAGGTATTGTTTCGATCTGTCATAGGGATGCATTAACTTTATTTGATCCGGGTTCCACTTATTCGTATGTGTCATCTTACTTTGCTCCATATTTGGATATATCTCGTGATTCTTTGAGTGCCCCCATATATGTGTCTACGTCTGTGGGAAATTCTGTTATTGTAGACCATGTTTATCACTCGTGTTTGGTCACTATCAAGGTTTATGAGACCAGAGTTGACCTTTTGCTACTCAATATGGTCAACTTTGACGTGATATTGAGCATGAGTTGGTTGTCTCCCTATCACGCTATTCTAGATTGTCACGCCAAGACCGTGAAATTGGCTATGCCAGGGTTGCCGCGGTTGGAGTGGAGAGGCACATTGGATTATGTTCCTAGCAAAATGGTGTCCTTTCTAAAGGCACAACAAATGGTTGAGAAGGGTTGCTTAGCATATCTAGCCTTTGTGAGGGATGTCAGTGATGATACTCCTACGGTTAAGTCAGTTCCAGTAGTGAGAGATTTCCCTGATGTGTTTCCAGCAGACCTATCGGGCATGGCGCCCGTTAGGGATATCGATTTGGTATTGACCTGGTGCCGGGCACTCAACCCATTTCTATTCCATCATTTCGTATGGCACTGGTAGAGTTGAAGGAATTAAAGGAACAACTTCAGGACTTTCTTGATAAGGGTTTCATCCGACCGAGTGTCTCGCCTTGGGATGCTCCAGTTCTATTTGTGAAGAAGAAATATGGTTCTCTGAGGATGTGTATTGATTACAGGCAGCTGAACAAGGTTACAATAAAAAACAAGTACCCACTATCACATATTGATGATTTGGACAACTAACTTTAGCGTGCTCGGGTATTCTCGAATATTGACTTGAGGTCAGGGTATCATTAACTAAAGATCTGGGATTCAGACATTCTGAAGATGGCTTTCAGGACTTGCTATGGTCACTATGAGTTTTTGGTGATGCCATTTTGGCTGACCAATGCCCCAGCAACCTTTATGCACTTGATGAGTAGTGTGTTCCAGTCATATCTTGATTCTTTCATCATCGTGTTCATTGATGACATATTGGTGTATTCTCGCAGCCAAGAGGACCCATGAGCAACACTTGAGGATCATGCTCCAGACCTTGATGGAAGAAGCAGCTATATGCAAAATTCTCCAAGTGTGAGTTTTGGCTGGATTCATTGGCATTTTTGGGGCATGTGGTGTCTAGTAAGGGGATTAAGGTGGATCCGAAGAAGGTGGAGGCAGTTCAAAGTTGGCCCAGACCGTCTTCGGCTACTAAGATCTGGAGTTTTCAAGGCTTGGCCGGGTATTATCGCCGTTTTGTGGAGGGGTTTTCATCCATCGCAGCTCCTTTGACCAGATTGACTCAGAAGGGTGCCCCATTCAGTTAGTCTGATGAGTGCGAGGAGAGCTTTCAGAAGCTCAAGATTTCCTTGACCACAGCTGCAGTTCTAGTCTTACCTTCAGCATCGGGTTCTTATAAAATTTATTGTGATGCTTCGCGGATTGGCATTAGATGTGTATTGATGCAGGAGGGTAAAGTGATTGCTTATGATTCACGTCAGTTGAAGCCACATGAGAAGAACTACCCAGTACATGATTTAGAGTTGGCAACCATTGTTTATGCGTTGAATATTTGGAGGCACTATCTCTACGGTGTGTCTTGTGAGGTATTCATAGATCACAGGAGTCTACAACACTTATTTAAGCAGAACGATTTAAACTTGAGGCAATCGAGGTGATTAGATCTATTAAAGGACTATGATATCACCATTCTTTATCATCCCGGGAAGGCCAATGTGGTGTCAAATGCTTATAGTAGGAAGGTTCAGAGCATGGGGAGTCTTTCTTATATTCCAGTTAGAGAGAGACCATTAGACCTTTAGCCATTAGAAGTCTTTCTCGGTCTTCTTTGTTTGAGCGCATCAAAGCGCATTAATATAATAATCCCCGTCTGCTTGTCCTTAAGGACAAGGTGCATCACGGTGATGCCAAGGAGGTTTCTATTGAAGATGATGGGGTGTTGTTAATGCAAGGACGAATTTGTGTGCCTAATGTGGATGGGTTGCGTGAGTTGATTTTTGAGGAGGCCTACAGTTTGCGGTATTCCATTCATCCAGGTTCCGCGAAGAAGTACCAGGATTTAAGGAAGCACTACTGGTGGAGAAGAATGAAGAAAGATATTGCGGAGTATATGGATCAGTGTTTGAACAGTCAGTAAGTGAAGTACGAGCATTAGAGGTTGGGCGGTTTACTTCAAAGGCTTGATATTCCAGAGTGGAAGTGGGAGCGTATCACCATGGATATTTGTAGTTGGACTTCCACGAACCTTGAAGAAATTTGATGCAGTGTAGGTTATTGTGGACAAACTGACCAAGTCTACACACTTTATTCTGGTCGTGACTACCTACTCTTCATAACAGTTAGCGCAGTTATATATTTGTGAGATTGTTCATCTTCATGGTTTGTCGGTCTCTATTATCTCCGATCGAGGCATACAGTTCACATTGCATTTCTGGAGAGCTGTGTAGTGTGAGTTAGGCACACAGGTCGAGCTGAGCACGACATTTCATCCTAGACGGACAGGCAGTTCGAGCTCACCATTCATATATTGGAGGACATGCTGCATGCCTGTGTTATTGGCTTTGGGGGTTCATAGGATCAATTCCTGCCTCTCGCAGAGTTTGCCTACAACAACAACTACCAGTCGAGTATTCAGATGGCTCCTTATAAGGCAATATATGGGAGGCAGTGTCATTCTCTAGTTAGTTGGTTTGAGCCGGGGGAAGCTAGGTTGTTGGGAACTAATTTGGTTCGGGATTCCTTAGAGAAAGTCAAGTTGATTCAGGATCGGCTTCGTACAACACAGTCTAGGCAGAAGTGTTATGCTGATCGGATGGTGGGAGAGAGGGTCCTGCTTAGAGTTTCACCCATGAAGGGTGTGATGAGGTCCGCGAAGAAGGAAAAATTGTACCCTAGGTATATTGGTCCTTTTGAGATCCTTGAGAGGGTTGGTGAGGTGGCCCACATGCTTGCATTTTCACCCAACTTATCGAGAGTTCACCTGGTGTTCCATGTTTTCATGTTCCAGAAGTATTTTGGTGATCCATTGCGTGTAGAAGATTTTAATTCAGTCCAATTGGACAAGGATTTGACTTGTGTTGAGGAGCTGGTGGCTATTTTGGACTGGCAGGTCCGAAAGTTGAGGTCAAAGAACATTGCTTCAGTGAAGATTCAATGGAGGGGTCAATCGGTCAAGAAGGCAACCTGGAGATCGAGCATGACATGCGGAGTCATTATCCTTACCCTTTTGGCACTTCAGGTATGTATCTATGCACGTTTGAGGATAAATGTTTGTTTTAAGAGGGGAGAATGTAATGACCCGACTGAATGTTTTGTGTATTTGAGCCCAGTTTCCCCTTTTGAAGCTTCCTAAATATGTATTTGTGGTTTTATGACTTACGGGGATGGTTAGTTTTGTTTCGGAGAAGTTATGGAATGATTTGGATTCCTTAGTTCCTGGTTTACAAGCTTAAGTTGAAAATATTGGCCGAAGTTTGACTTTGGTGAAAACGACCCTGGAACGGTGTTTTATTGGCTTCAATAGGTTCATAATATGATTTTTGCACTTGGGAGTATGCCCGAAATTAAATTCGGAGGCCCTAGGTTAATTTGACTTATTTTGCCGAAAGTCGACAATTTAAATGTTTAGAAATTCCTATGGTTTGACTATAGGTTAATTTTATGGCTATGAGGTTTGGATTTTTGTTTTGGGACTTGGAATAGGTCCGTTTTGCTATTTGGAACTTGTTTGAAAAATTTGGTGTCATTCCGAGTTAGTTTGATAGGAATCAGACGCTTGGTTGTGATCCGAGTGATTCTTGAGTTTATTGTAAAACTTTATGCGTTTTGATGTCCGATTCGTGTTTCTGGATGTTATTTTGGTTTTTTGACCGTGCGAGCGGGTTCATATGATATTTTTACACTTGCGTGGATGTTTAGTGTGGAGCCCCGAGGGCTCAGGTGAGTTTTGGATTGGTTTGAACTCATTCCGGGTTGCCTGTGTGCTAGTTCTTTAGTAATCACAATTGCGAGCACCAGCATCGTAATAGCAAAGTTGGTAGGGGTCTCAGGTATCGCATTGTCGACACTTTGTTCGCAATTGCGAAGGGTGGCATTTGGCTGGGTATCTCGCATTTGCGACCATCTGGCCGCATTTGCGAAGGGGATTGGCTTCGCATTTGCGAAGTCGGTGTCGTATTTGCGACATTTCCCTGGGTTGTAAGGCACCGTATTTTCAAGGTAGTGTCTGTATTTGTGAGGGTTTGCAATTGCGAACCCCAGGTCGCAACTGCGACTTCTGCACCTTGACAAAAGGGCTGGAAAATGTGACTTAGCTTCATTTATCATGTTTTAGAACCCTAGACTCGGTAGGAGGCAATTGTAAGGAGGGATTTTCAAATACAACTATTGGGTAAGTGGTTTTGATCAATTTTCAATTATATTACATGATTATTTATGATATTTAACCTCTAATCCATGGAATTTGAAGAGAAGTTTTGGGGTATTTTGTCTATGTTTTGAAAAATAAAAATTTGAGATTTGAGAGTCGAATTGGACTTGGATTTGAAAACAAAATACATGTATGGACTCATGGGGGTTATGGGTAGTCAAGATCTACCCTTGGACTCGGGTTTTGACCAGGCGGGCTCGGGATTGACTTTCGGAGAATTGTGTAAAGATCTTAGATTTATTAATCGAAATTGGTTTCCCTTACATTGTTTGATGATATTAAGTCATTTTTGGTTAGATTTGAGACGCGCAAAGGCGAATTATAAGGGAAAAGCTATTTTTGAGTATGGATTTGGCCTAGTTAAGGTAAGCATCTTGCCTAACCTTGTGTGGGGAACTACCCCATAGGATTGAGCTTAATTGCACTATTTGAATTATGTGGAAGATGTGTGCATGAGGTGAGTGTGTACACGGGCTTATATGTGAAAATTGACTGGTTTAGACTCTTATGTTACTTATAAGCATTTAATTGAAGTTTTTATTATTTGTTCTATCTTTCGTTGTCAAGTTTATTCTTGTATGCTTTAATTGAAGTTGTTATTACATGTTCTATCTTTCCTTGTCGAGTTTTCTCTTATATGCTTTAATTGAAGTTGTTATTACATGTTCTATCTTTCATTGTTGAGTTTACTCTTATATGTATTTAATTGAGATTGTTATTACATGTCATGTCTTTCATTGTTGAGTTTATTCTTATGCATTTAATTGAAGTTGTAGTTATTGAGAGCAATTAACATGTTATAATTGAAGTTGTTGTTTTATGGAGTATCTTTTATTGTTGAGTTATTTCCCATTTCATTTGTTATTGAGATTCTTGTACAAATTATGGTTGAGCTGTGGGCTATGTGCTGTGGTGATATTGGTATTGCTATTTTGGCAATGTTGTGGCATATGGGCACGTGTGGTGCGAGTTGATTATTATGTTGTGATGCGATGCGCATTCGGCGATATAAGGGTGGTGATATTTATGAGCATGCGGCGAGATAAGGGGTATTCATGCGTATGATGCTAGTAAGGGAAATTACTTCATTTGAAGCACACGCGACGAGATAAGGGGGCTAAAGCACGTGAAGCTATTTAGAAAATTATATTTTTAAAATAAATAAAAGGCTCACACGGTGATATAAGGAAGATTGTGATTGTTACTTGTGAAATATGAATATGAGGTGCGGTACTTCGGGGTGATTCTTGTTGTACATTCTATGTTCGAACGACTTGTTGATTTGAATGGTTATGGTTTTTCCTTAATTCATTTCACTTGTATTTTGACTGTATTTGATCATTTGTTGTTTTTATCATATGTTCACTCTTTGTCGTCATTTATTGCTTTTACTTCCATTTTTAGCCTCATATTATCATTCTGCTTTGTTGTCATTTATTGCTTTTACTTCCCGTTGTTAGATTATATTAATATTCTGCACAAGTTTCTATGTCTAGTAAGTGTCTTAACTTGACCTTGTCACTACTCCCCCGAGGTTGCCTTGATACTTACTGGGTACTGTTATGTTGTACTCATACTGCGCTTCTACACATTTTTGTGCAGATCCAGGTACGTCTGCCCGTGTCGGACGCTAGTGAGTTGCTTCAGACTTCGCGAAGACTTCAAGGTATACCTGCTTGACGCTCGCAGACATCAGAGTCACCTTCTAGTGATCATTTCCTACTATTTCTTTTATTTTCGAACAATATTTTAATAGAGATTCCTAGTGTATTTCAGTAGAGATTATGGCTCTGTATCACCGGTTTTGGGATGGTATGACTGTGGTTCTGCTTTTGTTTTATTATGTTATTTATTAGTTTAAATTAATAGCTTAGTCGTTAATTCTGCTAAATTCTCAATGTGTGTTAGGCTTACCTAGTCTAGAGACTAGGTGTCATCAGGATTCCTAAGGTGGGATATTGGGGTCGTGACACAAGTGATAAATCATCCATTTACCACATGCACATAATCACATGTTCTCATTGATGGTGTGGGTATTATTACCACGACCTCGTTGCAAACTGGTGCGAACTTCATACATATTTAGATCGCTATAATATTGCAAATATGTATGCCACTATGACCGCTTCCTATAACGCTCAAACTGTTGCATCAGTTTTGGCATAGTTTGAACACACCTTTCCAATAAGGAAGATGCATTGCGGAATCTATCAACGAACCTCTCCTCCAGTTGCTTGAATGACATCCACACCATGGCAGTGACTGGCAATCCACAGGCTGACTTCAACAACCCATTGAAAGACTCTGAGACATTTGTAGTCAAAATTCCCTATCTTCTGCCACCATCCTTATGCGGAGTCCACTTCTCAATCTTAAGATCCCTCAACCAAAGATAAGCTCTGTCACAAACCAAAAATTCACCTAGTCATGATGACACCTAACCCAACCCGCTAGGTAAGCCAAGCAATAGTCAACCCTACTTTAATGAAAATAATAAGAAATCAATAAGTGAAATAACTGAATTTCAAATAATAATCCAAAGATTGGTAGTACAAGTCATGAGCCACTAAGACTTAAGTTTATAAATGCTGGTATGAAAATAACTACAACATCTGTTTGGAATATACATAAACAGATTACAAATCCAAAACTACCAAGGACAAGTGGTAGCTATATCTGGAGAGTAGGTACATCTTCAATGCCCGCTTCTGCCATCCACAACAACTCATCTCCAAGATCTGCGCGCAAGGTAAAAAAGTATAGTATGAGTATAACCGACCCCATGTACTCAGCAAAGATCATAACTAACCTCGGTGAGGTAATATAAGCAAGAATTATAAATGATACTCGCTAATCACCTGTACAATTCATAATTCCAAAAAGTACAGAACAATAATTTGATCAAGTCATGAATCACGGATAAAATCACCTTGGTGCACACAGTAACTCAACATACTCTTCTCAATCAACAATCCATCTTATAAAGAGGATATGCAAATAAATCAGGTAAACAACCAAGGAAATTGAAAGTAAAGATAAAATGCAATAACCAAAACAAACACTTCCACTCTTTCCTCAGAGATACCACAACCGAACTGAACCACGGATCAACTTTTCCCAAAGTCCACCTCAACTAGAAACCCATTGGTTTCTTTCAATCCGCATGTATACCATCAAGAAGACACATAAGAGGGTGACCCTAGGGGATGGATCCATATCCACACGATGCATAGAAAACTCACGTGATATCATACCACAATCCGCCCAGCATAGTCATAAGCTTAATATCACGGATCCGCCTGGCGTGGTCACGAGATACCAGTCCTATCCATATCACACAGAAAGTAGATATGCAAGAATACATGATCAATGAACATCAAATTTCATACTCCTGGGCTGGTATAAGTGACATGTTAAGGTGTATGCATGTAACAACCTGATCGGTCATTTTGAGAATTTAAGTCTCATTCGGCGGCGTACGGTCCTGAGCAACTCCATATTATGAGTATTGACTTGCGTGCGAGGTCAAATTCAGTTACCGGATAATTTAGAGTCAAATCAGAAGAAGGATTCAAGTTTTGGAAGATTAAGTGATAAGAGTTGACAGGAATTTGACTTTTGAGTAAACGACTCCAGAATGGGTTTTGGATAATTTCAACAGCTTCGTATGGTGATTTTTGACTTAGGCGTGCGTCCAAATTTGGATTTGGAGGTCCGTAGGGTGATTTGAAGCATTTTGGCGAAAGTTGAAGTTGGAAAGTTCATAAGTTTGATTCATGGTGCGATTCGTAGTTTCGACATTGTTTGATGTGATTTGAGACCCCGAGCGAGTCCGTGTTAGGTTATAGAACTTGCATGTGTGTTTAGATGTGGTCCCGGGGGCCTAGAGTGTGTTTCGGATGGGCCACAGGTCATTTCCTCCTATTTTGAACTATTGTTTTCTGTCATCTGGTTTCCTTCATCACGCTCGTGTCCGTGTCCTTGCGTTCATGCAATGCAATTTTCATTCGCGATCGCGAAGGTCTGCTTTTCCCTCTTTCGCGTTCGCACCAGTCTCTTTTCGTTCGCGTAGCTCAGTTCCTGGGCCATCAATTTCCTTATTCGCTATCGCATATGTTTTTTCGCGATCGTGTAGCACTAATTACGGGCAATAATTATTTCTTCTCTGCATTTGCGAGCTTGTCTTCTTATTCGCGAAGCACTTCCTGGCAGCCTCATTTTTTTCTTCTTCACGAACGTGATCCTTTCTCCGCATTCGCGATGCATAATCATCTAGGCAGAATATAAGATCTTCAAATCGAGGGTTAGGCCATTTTTATCATATCTTGACTTGTGGAGCTCAGTTTTGAGCGTTTCTTTGTGGGTTTTTCAAGCAAATCGATTGGGTAAGTGTTCTTCACCTAGAATTTATTATATTCCATGATTTTATCCTTATTTTTATCATTTAATTTGTGTTTTGAGTTGACAAAAATAGAGGTTTTTGAAGAAAATTTTCAAAATGAAAAATCATGATTTGAGGGACGAATCGGTATTGGAATTTGATAATTTCAGTATGGTTGAACTCGTATCAGAATGGGTGTTCAGGTTTTGTAAAATTTGTCGGGTTCTGAGGTACGGGCCCAGGGGTCGACTTTTGGGTCGATTTTTAGATTTTGATAAAGATTGAGGCTTTATGATCCAAAATAGTTTCTTATGAGTTTTATTTGTGCTCTGAAGTTATTTTGATTAGACTTGAGCCGTCCGGAGGTTATTTTACCGAGAAGTTCATTTTTGAGTATCGGTCTATCTTCTTTGAGGTAAGTATCTTTCCTAACTTCGTGGGCGTGTGGGGGAACTACCCCTTAGGATTTGAGTCTTCTATGCTAATTGTAGTCCGTGTACGTGAGGTGACGAGTACGTGCTCAGACTTATTTGTGGAAAATTGGCCTTTTAGGGTTCTTAGGCCCTTGTATTTACTGAATATGCAGTTGTTCTTGTTATGATTACGCTTCTTAATTACTAGTTTCACCTCTACCTGCTTAATTAGAATTAATTTCTTCATGATTCACTCTTATTGCTTATTGATTCATATGTGCCTTAACTGAAATTATTACCATTCTATTTCCATGTTATCCTTTCCCCAACTGCTTATCTTTATTTGAAATTATTACTATCTCTTCTGTAATTGTTTAGCATTAATTAAGGTTATGGTTATCTTTCCACTGCTTCTTCTTAGCTGAATTTGTTGTATCTCTTTCCTAATTGCCCAACCTTAAAAGAAGTTAGATATCCTATATTTTAGTTGACTTGTCCTTATTTGGAATTATTCGACTTGCGTTAGCTCCCTCGTTGTCGAACTGTATATTGTGGACCGTTGTTACATAGTATTTCCTTTCTTGTTGAGTTGTTCCTATTATGACTATCATTCCCGATTGTGGCTACTCCTTGTGAATTAGTTCCTCTGTTTCTTTGAGTTCTGGAATCTCTGAGTTGACTTATTTGTCGTACCCTTGTATTATTGTCATTGTTGCTGTTGTACTTGTTGTTGTGATGCACGAGGTTTCTGCCGTGCGGTTGTTATTATTGTGATGCACAAGGTTTCTGCCGTGCGGTTGTTGTTATTATGATGCACGAGGTTTCTGTCGTGCTATTGTTATTATTGATATTTGCACATGCGGCGTGATAAGGCGGGATATATATATGTGGGTTTCGCATGTGGCGAGACAAGTTGGGAACATTATTATGCACGTGTGGCGAGACAAGGCGGGTATTTAATTTACTATTGCACACGTGGAAAGACAAGGTGGGTTGTGTCAGGGATTGATTTGTGATGACTTGTGATGGCCTGGGGTCATTCTTGTTATTGATGTTTATGTAGTGGTACACTTACCTATGTGAGTTTTGTCTTGTGGAAAGTACTGAGAAAACATTCTACGTGCTGTCCATTTCTTTTCCTATACTTACTAGCTGGCATGAACCGTTTTAGGACACTTGCACAAGCATACATGTAGTTGAGTACTCTTATCAGTTAAGAGGTTTTCTTGATATTGCTGAGTATAGATGCACACCCTTTTTAAAAATTGTAAGATGTTATTTAATTATTGTTGTTATTCAGTAAGTGTTAGGCTTACCTAGTCCCTAAGACTAGGTGCCATCACGATATCCAACGGAGGAAAAATTGGGTCGTGACAATGAATGTGCAAAGTGTGCTATCATAGCTCATATCAGGCAACTACATCACGAAAGTAGCAATTATCAGGTTGAATCAGGAGATTACCCTCTATGTAACCTCAAACATATCTCAAATAGCTCACAACATGGGTACAAATATAAGAACCATCACAGCATGATGCTTAGCAATCAACTCATGGCATATCATAGCCTAAGGACTACCCGAGCAAGAATAATACCACGGTGTATGCACATGAGCTCAACTCCATACATGTGTGCCACCTATAGCACGTAGCTATCACAAATAACTCAGACATGTAGTGCCTCAACCAAGTTTAGGTAAGATACTTACCTCAAGCAAGCCAAAATAATACTCTAGAAATGCCATCCCGCGCGAATCAACCTCCGAAAAGCTCGAACTAGACAACATCAACTCAAAAACATCAAATAATGCCATAAGAAACAAACCCAAACGATGAAGGTCGAATCTTTAATCAAATACTCAAAGTTAAGTAAAACGTCAACCCGGGCCCGTACCCCGGAACCCGACAAAACTCACAAACTCTGACGGCCCTTTCGAATACAAGCCCAACCATACTAGTTTCACTCAAATCCAACTACGAATCGATGTTTACATCTCAAATATTCACTTTAGAAAAGTTTTGACAAAATCCCCAATTTCTCTTTTAGATTTATCAATCAAATGCCAAAATGAAAGATGGAATCATGTAAAAACAATCAAATCTGAGGAAAAAATACTTACCACAATCTAAATCGTGTAAATCTCCTCCAAAATCTCCCAAAATCGAGCTCCATAACTCAAAATATGATAAAATGAGCTCAAAGTCCAAAATTAAGAACTTATATGCACTGCCCAATAGTACCTTACACGATCGCGGTTGTACCCACGCGATCACGATACACAAAGCAAACACTGGTCCAGGACCTGCTTCGCGAACGCGGCCTTACGCGATGAACAATTTGCCCCAAGCTCCGCGAACACGGACGAACAGTCGTGAATGCAACCCATGCAGACCTCTGACCCTCAATGCACCGCGAACGCGACACAATATGCGTAAACGCGAAGAACAACAAATCTCAAACCTCTACGAACGTACTTCACCTCTCACAAATACCATGAATAAAACCACCAGAATCTCCCAAAAAACTACGCGATCACGGTCCTATTCTCTCGATCATGAAGAACACTCCCAATACTAGAAAATCAGAGAAACCAATAGTGCAAACATGTGAGAAAATGGTCTGAAACCACCCAGAAACTCACCCAAGCCACTCGAAACCCGTCCAAACATATCAGCAAGTTCCAAAACACAATACAGACCTACCTGAGGCCTCAAATCCCACAATATAACATCAAAATTGCGAATTCCACCTCAACTCAAGCTTAATGAGCTATTCCAAATTTCCAAATTCCAAACTTATGCCGAACACGTCTAAACAACTCGGAATCATCTCAAATTTTGTACACAAATTCCAAATGATATAATGAACCTATTCTAACTCCCGAAACAACAATCCAAACCCGATAACATCAAAGTCAACTCCCCGTCAAACTTATGAATACTTCAAACTTTTAAATTGCCAACTTTTGCCAAATAGTTCCAAAACCTTCTAGAAACACCCAAATGCAAATTTAGGCATATGCCCAAGTTCAAAATCACCATCCGGACCTAATGGAGCCATAAAAACTCTGATCCGAGGTCAAATACACAAAAGTCAAACTTGGTCAACTCTTCCAACTTAAAGCTTCCTAGTTGAGAATTATTCTTTCGAATCAATCTCGAACCACTAGAAAACCAAAACCGATGATACAAACAAGTCATAATACACCATATGAATCTACTCATAACCTCAAAGAACCGAACTGAATGCAAATGCTCAAAAAAACCGGTCGAGTCATTACAAGCTCCTTCATCTTCCTACCTAATCAATTTTATTCGCATTAAGAATTTCCTCTCTTGATGATCTGTTATAGCTATCCATATTAGATCATGCAACCTGTTGTTCGGATAAGCCTACTAGAAGTTGGCCTTCAAGTGCCTAACACAGTAACGGTGGTAGCCGTACGACTCCTGCCATTCATCCAGAGCACGCACAGAACTTAAAATCTCACTATGCGGATCAGATATTAGACAAATCCCTGAAAGTTGTCTCACAGCGTGCTCCTTCAAGTGGTTTAAAAGCTATGTCCGAGTCTCTTGACTTTTATTGGAACAAATGACAAAGGCAAGGGGAAATATTTAGCCTCTAGCATCTACTCCAACACCAATCAACATCTTTATATCATACTTTCCGTACACATGTGTGTCATCTATGGATATTATCGGCCGATATAAACAAAACCATCAATGATGGTTTTAATGCCCATAACACATATCTGAATATGTTTTATACAATGTATGGACTCTACTCGTGCTTCCATTCAACAATTGTCCGGGTGTTAAACTGTTGCAAAGCAGCCATGTACCTCGGTAGAGCCGCAAATGACTTATCTTAGTTGCCATAAAAAAATCTCAAATGCACGTTTACGCCGGAGAAATGCCTTTCTTCTGGTGATGGTACACCCATATACCCGCGTAATGATGTTATACACTCTTTCAACTTGTACCTTATGGACGATTCAATGTGTGGAATCAAGACAAGAGAAATCAAATCAACGTTCAAGTTAAAATAATTAGCATTGAATGTGTCTATATTACAAGTATACTTGCCAATGTATTTCCCCACCACCCACATATTAGTTTTTAACTTTCTCCCAAGCTGCATCCACTTACAACCTTGGTCCCATCTAAGACGAACCACCTTATATGTTTTCTTAGATGACTCATCAACCTCGATCTCATGACAGTTATTTATGTTGTAAATTCGCACAGCCCTGCTGAGGCGAGCCTTGTCACCAAAAAGCATATTTTTACTGAGTTCCGTTGGTCTACATTCATCTCACATTGCGGTATGAATGTCATTAAGATCCATTGTGAGGGAATCCTCATCCGAAAAACTTGGCACGTGATCAAGGTAGGGAACTTTCCTTGAATAAAAGGGCACACGTGACTCATACACCGTTGGTCTAACGGTAGGTGGTGTCTGCATATATGGAGCATGCTGAGTGGTGGCATTATGCTCCATCATCAAATCTGGTTGATCATTCTTACTCTCATCTGTGAAGTGTGGTTCCTCATCGCCGCTCTTATTAGGGAAGGGTGTATCGTCTCCGGGCTCATCAGCGTTGTTCTCATAATCACTATCATGTTCCTCACTCTGTGCATCTGCCATATCCTGATTCAATGTGTCATCATCGCCCAACTTAGTTAGGACAAGACTGTCATGTTGCTCATTTTTACTTCATAACCAATAAAATAATAAATATTTCGTAGCCATCTCAATATAATATATTAAATTTAAATCTTAAACGTACCATTCATAATTTGTGGATAGTATATGATTCACATTATCGAGTTGCTGTTAACTCGAGAATAGACCAGCATGATCCACCTCTCCAAAATTAGGGATATTCTAACTGTTGGTTC
Source organism: Nicotiana tomentosiformis (assembly GCF_000390325.3). Classification (NCBI taxonomy): domain Eukaryota; kingdom Viridiplantae; phylum Streptophyta; class Magnoliopsida; order Solanales; family Solanaceae; genus Nicotiana; species Nicotiana tomentosiformis. The sequence goes on from NC_090822.1 coordinate 45,765,451, forward strand.
ATTCATAACTTGTAAAATTCATATTCTAGCCTGTAACCCATATGAAAGATATAAGAATTAGTACGATTATGATACATAAAGGAAATAGTTATACTACAACAAGGAAAATTGAAATTTACCTGTGACAACCCGATAGGTCATTTTCAGTACTAGCCTTAATTTCAGTATTCCAAGACCTCCCATAGCTTCATTTGATGTTTATTAATTTGTGTTCATGGTCCACGTCATTTTTCGAAAAATGCTTACATAAAATTTTGAAGAAAATGAGATTTTTAACTTATAATGAGGCTAGAGTTAACCATGGCTAACATTTTTGGTAAACGATCTCGGATTAGCATTTTGGCAATTCCGGTAGGTTCGTATGACATTTTTGGATTTGTAAGCATGTTTGGTTGGGGTCTGGGGTGACTCGAGCGTATTTCGGTGCATTATGTGAAATATTGAGTTTTCAAGTTGAAATCTTAAGTTTTGATGATTGATTCTTGTTATTTGGTGTTATTTCGATAAATTGATGTAGCGAGAAAGTTTATATGATGTTATTACATTTGTGTGCATGTTCGGTTTGGAGCCTGAGTGGCTCGAGTAAGTTTCTCATGCATTTGGGATGGTTTGGGATTGCTGGTGTTTCAGGTCTGCAGGTCTCGCAGTTGCGATGGCCTCTTTGCAATTTCGATTCTTGCATTTGCAAAGTCGAACTCGCAAATGCGATATATCTGGGAAGGACTATTGACTTTGCAAATGCGAAGATATGATAGCATTTGCGGCCTGTGTGTGGTCGCATGTGTGACCTTGGAGTCGCTTCTGTGATTGGAGCTGAGGGCTGGCAATCCGCAAATGCGAAGCTTAGCTCGCATTTGCGATGAAGGGGCTAATCGCATTTGCGAGATTTTTATCACATTTTTGACATCTGACTATTTGATGCACTGATCGCATTTTCAATCAGTGTCTCGCATTTGCGTACATCGCAATTGCGAACAAGTGTCCGCAATTATGACATCTACAACTGGGTAAAAGATTGGAAAATCAGGACTTAGCTCATTTTACATATTTTTTCAACCCCAAGCTCTCTAGAGTCGATTTTTGAAGAACTTGTTCTTCCCAAATTCATTGGTAAGCATCTTTAACTAGTTCTAAATCAATTTTAATTACTTTTTTATGAGTTTTAACATCAAATCTATGAATTTCAAGGTAGAAATTAGGGGGTTTGGGTAGAATTTAGAAATTTTGCAAAATTGAGATTTAGACCTCAAATTGAAGTCAGATTTCGAAACAAATCACATAATCAGGCTCGGGAGTGAATGAGTAATCAGAATTTGATTCGAATCTCAGTTTTCAACCAAGAAGGACATGATTGACTTTTGTTGACTTTTACAAATATAATACAAACTGAACATTTTTCATTCATGGGTAGTTTCTAAAGGTTGTTTTGAATTGTTTGATTGATAATTGGCTAGATTCAGTTGGTTTGGAGGCTTGCTCGAAAGATAAAGCTGGGATTGATTGTTGATTTGGTTGCGGAGTGAGGTAAGTATCATGGTTAACTTTGATTTGAGGGAATTAGGACTTGTTTGGTCTATTCTCTATGTGAACTATGTATGGGGACGATATATATGCAAGGTGACAAGTATATATACGTTGTCATGGGCTAAAGCATGCGGGTGAAATTAGTCTAATTTGCACCATGTTGATTCATTTGCTATGCCTTCCATGCCTTAGCTAGATTGTTTATTCTTTAATTGTTCACTTTCGAGTTTATTGTTCATGTTGAGGTTGTTGTGATATTTTAAGTTGAATTTTCTTATTCTAGCACCATGGTTAAAGTTTAAATTTGCTTCCCACCTTGCTTGATACTTTGGGTTGTTAGTATTGCTTGGTGAGGAAGAGTGAAAAGCAAGAAGGGTGTTGCCGTGCCATATTTGCATATTGATATCACTGCTTAAGTGAACGTGAGGCTAAAGCACGAAGGATGATACTGTTCTATTGCATTTATCATATCATATGAGGAAGAGAGTAAATGCACGAAGGGTGATGCCGTGCACATGCTTTATTTATATCATATAGTGAGGATGAGAGTAATAGCACGACGAGTGATGTCGTGCAAATTTGTTGATTTCATTGCTTTTACTTGATACTTGGATTGTGAATTTAACTTCGCGATTTCATTGCTTGCTTCGAAAAGAGACTTACTTGGTGATTATGTATTTATTGATCCGGTTGTTGCCGCTTTTATATGTCCCCACCCTATTATTACTTTGAAATGCTTTACTTGTTATTTCAGATGCTTTATATATATATATATATATATATATATATATATATATATATATATATATATATATATATATGCACAATTTTTAGTAGGTGGCTTGTCTTAGTCTCGTCACTACCTCGTCGGGGTTAGGCTCGACACTTACTGAGTATATTGGGTTGGTTGTACTTATACTATACTTCTGCACTTCTTGTGCAGATTTTGAAGTAGGTACCGGTGGAGTCCCTAGAGGTACTTAGCAGCTACCAGTAAGTGATTTGAGGTAGAGCTGCATTTCGTTCACAGAACCTGGAGTCATTTTCCTATTTCTTTTACTGTTTCCTTTTATTTTCGACAATGATGTATTTCTTTCAAATCTTGTATTTAGCTGGATCTACACGCTCATGTATTTGTGACAACAGAATCTTGAAATGGTTTATGTTATGTTTTTATCAGTTATTAGATAACTTCTTCTTTTCTTTTTATATTATCTATTTTTGTTGGCTTGCCTAGCATTCCGTGTTAGGCGCCATCACAGTCTCGCGGTTGGGATTTCGGGTCGTGATAAATTGGTATCAGAGCACTAGGTTTCCTTGGTCTCACAAGTCATGAGCAAGCATTGTAGAGTCTAGAAGATCTATACTGAGATGTTTGTACTTATCTTCTAGAGACTTTAGGAAAATTTCACTTCTTTCTTACTATGTCGTGCGACTTTATTCTATCGCTGAGGTTTGAATCATTCTATTCTTGTTCTCTCACATATGGTGAGGACACACACAACATCATAGCCGATCAGGAGCCGGAGCCCTGGGTCGTAACAACTACCAAGGGTAGGAGTCGGGGCCAAGGTAGGTCCATAGGCAGCAACACCTATTGCAGAGCCTCAAATAGAGCAAGATGAGGAGGTACTTATTCAAACCATGCCGATTGGACCAGCTCAGGCCCCAAAGAGGTTTATTGCCACCATAGTACTTCAAGATGCTCTAGTCCATCTAGTGGGCCTTATGGAGAGTGTGGCCGAGGCCGGTGTGATCCCTATGGCACCGGCCATTTCTCAGGCTAGGAGAGGAGCCCAGACTCCTGGCACTCACACACCAGAGTTGATGGCTCACGGATATCAGACTCTGGCAGTTTCAGCAGTTGGGCAGTTCAGCCTTTTATTTCTACTCAATCCGGGGAGGGACCAACTATGTCGTTCGAGGGGCTGAAGAGGTTGGACAAGTTCACCAAATTATTTCCTATTCTCTTTAGTGGATCATCTTATGAGGACCCCTAGGATTTCTTGGACCGTTGCCATGAGGTATTGCGCAACATGGGTATCGTGGAGTCCAACAAAGTCGACTTCGCAGTGTTTTAGATGCACGGTTCTGCCAAGAGGTGGTGGCAGGAGTATGTTTGGGGTAGACCAGCAGGTTCACCTCCACTCACTGTGGATCGGTTCTCACAGCTATTCTTGGAGAAGCCCATCCCTTTCACCCTAAGAGGACTACCGCAACCAGTTTGAGTGCCTCTAGGAGGGTAGCATGATGGTTACCCAGTATGAGACCAGATTCGTGGATTTATCTCTCTATGCAGTTGTCTTGATCCCTACTAAGAGGGAGAGGGTGAGTAGATTTATAGATGGTATTACTTATGGTATCAGTCTACAGATGGACAAAGAGACTAAGGATGATATTTCTTTTACCCAGGTTGTAGTGATCATAGGCGGATCGAGAGGATTCGTGGTCAGGGTAGGGAAGCAGCATCGGATAAGAGGCCTCGTCATTTTGGTGGTTACAGTGGTGTCTCGTCTGGAAGCAGAAGGTTCATTTGGTAGAGGCCATCCCAGCAGGCCGATTTAGGTGGTGCTTCAGGTATCACATAGTGCTTCGGGCAGTCGTGGTTCTTATGGGTCTCATCATGAGCAGCTAGCATATAACACACTTTAGCTCCGGTTAGTGCACCTCGGATTCAAAGTTATCAAGGTGGTTATTCAGGTTGATAGGGTCATTTCCAGGGTTAGCAGTCACATCAATCAAGGACTTGTTATACTTGTGGAGATCTGAGGCATGTCGCGAGGCTTTTCCCCATGTCACAGAGTAGTATGCCACATCAGGGTACTCGTGCCATGGTTCCAACACTGGTTGCTCCACCACCGCTCAACTAACTAGGGGCGGGGGTCAGGCAACCCGAGGTGGTGGTCAGGCCATAAGAAGTGGAGGCTAGCCAGCGAGAGGCCATCCAAGAGAGGGAGGTCAGACTGGTGGGGCTCAGCCCCATTTTTATGCATTCCCATCTAGACCCGAGGCAAAGTCATCTGATATGGTCATCACAAGTATTTCTCCGGTTTCCATAGATATGCTTCAATTTTATTTGATCCGGATTCCAATTATTTATATATGTCATCCTATTTTGTTTCGTATCTGAAAGTGTCTTGTGATTCCTTGAGTGCTTCTGTTTATCTGTCTACGCATGTGGGAGATTATATTGTGGTAGATCATGTTTATCGCTCATGTGTGGTATCTATCGAGGGTTTTGAGACTAGGGTAGACCTTCTATTACTCAGTATGGTTGACTTTGACGTGATCTTGGGCATAGATTGGTTGTCACCATATCACGCTATTCTAGATTATCATGCTAAGACCGTGACGCTGGTGATGCCGGGATTGCTGAGACTGGAGTGGAGAGGTTCACTGGATTATGTTCCCAGTAGGGTGGTGTCATTTTTGAAGGCACATCGGATGGTTGAGAAGTGGTGCTTGGCATATTTAGCCTTTGTGGGGGATGTTAATGCTGATACTCCTACCGTGGAGTCAATTCTGGTAGTGAGAACCAGATCTATTCCAGCAGACCTATCGGGCATGACGCCCAATAAGGATATTGATTTCGGTATTGACTTGGTGACGGGCACTCAGCCCATCTTTATTCCACCATATTTCATGACACTAGTGGAGCTGAAGGAATTAAAGAAACAACTTCAGGAGCTACTTGATAACGGTTTCATCAGACCGAGTGTTTTGTCTTTAGGTGCTCCAATTCTATTTGTGAAGAAGAAAGATGGCTCTATGAGGATGTAAATTGACTAGAGACAGCTGAACAAGGTTACAGTCAAGAACAAGTATCCATCACCGTGTATTGATGATTTGTTTGACCAGCTTCAGGGTGCTAAGGTATTCTCAAAGATTGACTTGAGATCGGGGTACCGTCAGTTGAAGATCTAGGCTTCAAATATTCCGAAGATGGCTTTCAGACCCCCTATAGCCTTTATGAGTTTTTGGTGATGTCTTTTGAGCTGACCAATGCCCCAACAGTCTTTATGCACTTGATGAACAACGTGTTCCATCCATATCTTTATTCCTTCATCATCGTGTTCATTGATGACATATTGGTATATTCTCGCAGTCAGGAGGATCATGAGAAGCACTTGAGGATCATGCTCCAGACTCTGAGGGAGAAGAAGTTATATGCTAAATTCTCCAAGTGTGAGTTCTGGTTGGACTCAGTTGCCCTTTTGGGGCATATTGTATCTTCTGAGGGCATCAAGGTGGATTTGAAGAAGATTGAGGCATTTCAACACTGGCCTAGACCTACTTTAGCTATAGAGATTCAGAGCTTCTTGGGTTTGGCGGGTTATTATCACTGGTTCGAAGAGGGGTTTTCTTCTATCTCATCCCCATTGACCAAGTTGACCCAGAAGGGTGCTCTTTTCAGATGGTCCGAAGAGTGTGAGGTGAGCTTTCAGAAGCTCAAGACTGCATTGACTACAACCCTAGTGTTAGCGTTGCCTATAGTTTCGGGATCTTATATGGTATATTGTGATGCATCGCGTTTTGGGCTTGATGCGGTATTGATGTATGATGGTAGGGTGATTGCCTATGCGTATCAGAAGTTGAAGGTTCATGAGAAAAATTACCCTGTGCATGATTTAGAGTTGGAATCCATTGTTCACGTATTGAATATTTGGGGGCACTATCTATACGGCGTTCCATATGAGGTCTACACCGACCATCAGAGTCTCCATCACCTGTTGAAACAGGATGACCTTAATTTGCGGCATCGGAGATGGTTAGAGTTGTTAAAAGACTATGATATCACCATTTTATATCCTCTAGGAAAGGCCAATGTAGTGGCTGATGCATTGAGTAGGAAGGCTGAGAGCATGGGCAGTTTGGCATATATACCGGTAGTAGAGAGGCCACTAGCTATGGATGTTCAGGATTTGGCCAATCAGTTCGTGAGATTGGATATTTCGGAGCCTAGCTGGGTTCTTGCTTGTGTTGTGGCACAATCATCATTGTTGGAGCATATCAAGGCTCGCCAGTTTGAGGATCCTCACTTGTTGGTATTGAAGGACACGGTGCAGCGGGGTAGTGCCAAGAAGGTTGTGATTGGGGATTATGGTGTTATGCGGCTTCAAGGCCGGATTTGTGTTACAAATGTTGATGGGTTGAAGAAGTTGATCCTTGAGGAGGTTCACAGTTCGCGCTATTTCATTCACCCAAGTGTCACGAAGATGTACCGTGACTTGAAACAACACTATTGGTGGCGGAGAATGAAGAAGGATATTGTTGCTTATGCCTCTTAGTGTTTGAATTGTCAACAGGTGAAGTACGAGCATTAGAAACCGGGTGGGTTGACTCAGATATTGGAGATATCGGAGTGAAAATATAAGAGGATCACTATGGATTATTTGGTAGGCTTACCATAGACCTTGAGAATATATGATGCAGTCTGGTTATTATTGACCGGTTGACTAAGTCCGCACACCTTATTCCGATGATGAATTCCTATTCTTCATAATGGTTGGCTCAGATTTACATCCGAGAGCTTATCTGCCTGGACGGCGTGCCCATTTCCATCATTTTTTACCGAGGCACACAGTTCACATTGCATTTTTGGAGAGCCGTGCAGCATGAGTTAGGCACACGGGTTGAGCTAAGTACCGCGTTTCATCATCAAAAGGATGGACAATCCGAGCGCACTATTCAGATATTGGAGAACATCTTGCAGGCATTTTTATGGATTTCGGAGTTCAGTGGGACCAATTTTTACCTCTAGTGAAGTTTTCCTGCAACAACAAATATCAGTAGAGCATTCAAATGGCTCTGTACGAGGCCTTTTTTGGGAGGCGATGTCATTTGCTGAATTGGTTGGTGTGAGCCCGGTGAGTCTAGACTGTTGGGCATTGATTTGGGCATTGAGATCTTGAAGAGAGTTGGGGAGGTGTTTTATAGGCTTGTATTGCTTCCTAGCATAGCAGGGTTACATTCGGTATTTCATGTCTTCATGCTTTGGAAGTACCATGAGGATAGATCACATGTGCTGGACTTGAGCACGGTGAAGCTTGACGAGAATTTGACCTATGAGGAAGAGTCGGTGGCTATTCTAGACCAGCAGGTTCATAAGTTGAGATATAAGAGTTATCCTTTTGTGAAAGTGCAATGGAGAGGTCAACCGATCGAGGAGGCTACATAGGAGTCCGAGTCCGATATGCGGAGTAGATACCCCCACCTTTTTACCAGTCCAGGTACTTTTCTAAATCCGTTCGAGGACGAACGTTTCTTTTAGAGGTGGAGAATGTGCGACCCGGTAGGTCATGTTGAGTACAAGCCTTAATATCAGCGTTCTGAGACCTCTTATATCTTTATTTGATGTTTCTTGATTAGCGTACGTGGTCCGCATCGTTTTCCGAAAACCTTTTACGTAAAAGTTTGAAGAAAATGAGATTTTTAACTTAAAATGAGGCTAGAGTTGATCATGTTCAATATATTTGGTAAATAACCTTGAATCGATATTTTGACGATTCTGGTAGGTTCGTATGACACTTTTGGACTTGTACGCACGGTTGGTTTGGGTACGGGGTGACTCGAGCGCATTTCGACACATTATGTGAAACATTGTAAAACAAAATGAGTTTTCAAGTTGAAATTTTGAGTTTTGATGATCGATTCTTGTTATTTGGTGTCATTTAGCGAGCGAGTTTGTATGATATTATTACACATGTGTGCATGTTCGGTATGGAGCTTGAGGGGTTCGACTGAGTTTCAGGTGCATTACGAGATGGTTTTGGATTGCTGACGCTAAATGCTGGTGTTTCAGGTCTGCAGGTCTCGCATTTGTGATAACCTGTTCACAATTGCGAGTCCCACTTTTGCAAAGTCGGACTCGCAAATGCGATATTTGGGAAGGGCTATTGACTTTGCAAATGCGAAGATGTGATCGCATTTGCGACCTATGGGTGGTCGCATTTGCGACCTTGGAGTCTCTTTTGCGACTTGGAGCTATGGGCTGGCAGCTTCGCAAATGCTTAGCTTAGTTCGCATTTGCGATGAAGGGGCTAATTACATTTGCGAGATTTTTGTCGCATTTGCGACGTATGATTGTTTGATGCACTGATCGTGTTTGCAATCAATGTCTTGCATTTGAGAACATCGCAATTGTGAACAAGTATCCGCAATCACGGCATCTGTAGCTGGGTAAAAGATTGAAAAATTGGGATTTAGCTCATTTTACACCATTTTTCAACCCCAAGCTCTTTAAAGGCGATTTTTGAAGAACATTTTCTTCCCAAATTTATTGGTAAGCATCTCTAACTAGTTCTTAATCAATTCTAATTATGTTTCATGAGTTTTAGCATCAAATCTAAGAATTTCATGGTAGAAATTAGGATTTTGGGTAGAATTTAGAGATTTTACAAAATTGAGATTAGACATCAAATTGAGGTGGGATTTCAAAAAAAATCACATAACCGGACTCCGGGGTGAATGGGTAATCAGAATTTGGTCCGAATGTTGGATTTTGACCAAGCGAGTCGGGGTTGCCTTTTGTTGACTTTTTAAAAAATGATCAAAATTGAACATTTTTCATTCGTGAGTAGTTTTTAAAGCTTGTTTTGAATTGTTTAATCAATAATTGGCTAGATTCGGTTGGTTTGGAGTGTTTTTCAAAAGGCAAAGCCGTGATTGATTATTGATTTTGTTACAGGGTGAGGTAAGTGTCATGGTTAACTTTGACTTGAGGGAATTAGGACTTGTTTGGTCTATTTGCTACATGAACTATGTGTGGAGACGACGCATATGCAAGGTGACGAGTATATATACGTTGTCATGGGCTAAAGCATGTAGGTAGAATTGGTCTTATTTGCACCTTGTTGTTTCGTTTACTATGCCATCCATGCCTTAGCTAGATTGTTTATTCTTTAACAGTTCACTTTCGAGTTTATTGTTCATGTTGCGATTGATGTGATATTGAAAGTTGAATTTGCTTATTCTAGTACCATGGTTGAAGTTAAAATTTGCTTCCCACCTTGATTGATACTTTGTGTTGTTATTGTTGCTTGGTGAGGAAGAGTGAAAAATACGAAGGGTGTTGCCGTGCCATATTTGTATATTGATATCACTGCTTGAGTGAACGTGAGGCTAAAGCACAAAGGGTGATGCCGTGCTATTGTATTTATCATATCATGTAAGAAAGAGAGTAAATGCACAAAGGGTGATGCTGTACACATGCTTTATTTATACTATATAGTGAGGATGAGAGTAAAAACACAAAGGGTGATGCTATGCAAATTTGATGATTTTATTGCTTTTACTTGATACTTGGATTGTGAATTTAACTTGGTGATTTTGTTGCTTAATTCGGAAAGAGACTTACTTGGTGATGTTGTATTTATTAATTTGGTTGTTGCCCCTTTTATATGTCCCGCCCCGTTATTACTTGAAATACTTTACTTGTTATTTCGGCTTTTATATATATAAAAGCAATAAAATCAACACCGAATGCCAAGCAATACTTTACTTGCCCCACCCCGTTTTACTTTTATATATATATATATATATATATATATATATATATATATATATATATAAAACAGGTTTTAGTAGGTGTCTTGTCTTAGTCTCATGACTACCTCATTGGAGTTAGGATCGACACTTACTGAGTACATTGGTTCCATTGTACTTATGCTATATTTTTATACTTCTTGTGTAGATTTTAACGTTGGTACCGACGGAGTCCCGAGAGGTATTTAGCAGCTACCAGTCAGTGATTCGAGGTAGAGCTGCATTTTATTCGCAGACCCTGGAGTCATTTTCCTATTTCTTATATTGTTTCCTTTTTATTTTGGATAGTAATGTATCTCTTTCAAACCTTGTATTTAGTTGGATCTAGACGCTCATGTACTTGTGTAGCCAAAATCTTAGGATGGTTTATGTTATATTTTTGATCAGTTATTAGATAGCTGCTGCTTTTCTTTTTATATTATCTGTTTATGTTGGCTTGCTTGGGATTCGGTGTTAGGCGCCATCACATCCCCACAATTGAGATTTCGGGTCGTGACATTACTACTCGGCTTGTGAATCCTATAAACTTGGCGACCCCCATGCTGCTACATTGGGAAGAAATTATGCCCTCGCTCTTTGTTAACCCCTGGAGATAAGTTTAGATCTGGCAAGACTCTTTCACAAAACAGCTCCTTGTTAACCCGTGGAGATAAGTTTAGTTCGGATAACACAGCTCCAAAACACCACCAAACAGTTGAGTGTTAGTTGTATTTTTTGGAACATCAATAATGTTGACATCTTCAGACTTTACGTATATTTCCAGCATTCTTAACACAAGAACATCCCTGTGTTCATCCGGAGTCCTCAAAAAATCATGCAGAGTTTCATCATCATCGAAGTTAAATTCGGCATAACAAGTAACACCTTATTGAGTAAGCGAATATGGATATCTTTCGGTTACCTTAAGATTAACCAAACATTTACTCACACTCATTCTTTTACAAATCAGAGATACCAATTTGTCGTACTCCAATGTGAGTGGCATCTTAATACTACACCGTAGAGAATAACTATAGTGTACCGAGTTATTCTCCACCACAGTCCCACCACTCCAATATAATGCAACTCTAATTTTTTGCTCATCAGACATTGTAGCAAAATTCAACAAGAAAGGGTATATATTGATGAAGATGAAGTGATGTATAAAGGATGTTGAAGAACAAAGGTAAATTGGTTCAAATTCACTCAAGAATGATTTTTTTAAGAATTAACGTTCGACCTTAAGTAAGCAACTATCCATTGCTTAGGAACGCCAAATGTCAATATAGCGCATGTAATATAACGTTGTACATAAAATGCATGTATTGCATGCGCTATACAGTTAATTATTATGGCAGCTCAATTGTCCAGTATAGCACATGTAATATATGTGTTGTACACATAGTGCATATATTACATGCGCTATACAGTAAACTATTATGGTAGTTTAAATATTGAGTATATCGCATATTACATGCGCTATACCTTAATTGGGTAACTAGCCATTAAAGTATAGCGCATGAAAAATATGCGCTATATATAAAATTGTACTCATCTCTTTTTTCCACCTATTTTGATTTTTTGAATCAAAAAAGGCAACATGTAGGGAATGGACTAAGGATTGGAAATATAAGTTACAGAGTTCCTAAATAGGTGCCAATGATCTTATGCATTACAATAGAAAAGTAGGATCGGTGCTGAATGTTAACAGGCCTAAAAGAAAATGATACTTGCCTCATTTTCGAACCATATTTTCTGTACTATTTGGAGGAATTGGACGAGATTGGCAGATCAAGGAGAATCTCCAGCTTCTCAAAACTACTTTTGTTTTTTTCCTATTTTTTTTCATTATACGAACCTTTACTTTGAAAAAAAACTGAAAAGATATATTTTGTTATATTATTAGTTTTGCTATATAGAGAAAATATAGTTTAAATTTTAATAAATAACATTATTTTTTCCTTTTCTGCTTAGCAAAAGAAATACAGATTGTTTTTATATTTTTCTGTTTCTTCTCTCTTTATTGGGCGAATCCTAATATGTAAACCCTCTCTCTCACGGTAGGATACTTTCTTTTGATCATCACATAATGTGTGTTACCTAGTTTCTGTTAGGTTTCGTAAACGGGCGTGAATTAAAAATGAAAGAGGTACCTTTTGAATTGCACCTCTTCATCTCACCCTTTCATTCTCTACAAATTTAGAGGCTTAGCATTATTTTTTAAATATGAAAAATTTGAAAACTTTTTCCCTCTTTTCTATATTGTTACGTTATTTTTTCAAATAAACAAAGTGTCAAGTGTGATTTGCTCCGTTTGTTGAGTTCGCTAAAGTTCTGTAATTTCGATTGCCAGTATTACAAAATAGTTTTTCCATTCTATCCGGTGAAGAAGTAATCCATAACTTTGGGTAATTGTGAGGGAATTAAATTCCTTAAAGACACACAAATAACTTGTGGGTTCGAAAATTATTTTATGTTTTATTTTATTAAACTAACATTTCTTTACTTTTCTGATTTTCTTGTTTCAATCACAGATTACTAACAATCTTAAGTATTTTAATATTCAATGACACCGTAAGGTCTGGCTTCCAATCACGTTGGATCTAATTGTGAAATGCTGCTTGGAAAAGATATCAAAAATGAAAAATAATCAAGTCATGTTTGACTTGAGTTGTTATCAATTAATTATTCTAACAGAATAATTGTGAATGCTGTGAACATAACGAATCACCATGTGGGAACAACTTCCAAAGGGCTGGTGCCTTTGTCTCTCTAGAAGACATTTTTCTTTAACGGTGCTGTTTAACCCTAAAAATCAAGCAACAACTAAACTTATATTGTGATTTTAAAGATATGTGATTTAAGTCAGCACCAATTGATAAATAACGAATTAAATAGATAAATTGGACAGTAAAATAAATCAAACCGGTCTGCAAACAATGCATCGACCTCGATTCAAGATATCTCGAGATTAGTTAATAAGAACAACAGGGAATGGAACAAGTAGTGATGAACAGTAAGTAAGATAAAGAAAGCAGCCTATATGGATACTTTTATGTTTATCAGTGAATCCTCCTCCCTACAAATGACTGGAACTCCTCTTTATATAGTAGAGAAAACCTAATTATGGTATGTCTCTAATTACAGAAGGAAATCGTATAAACAGCTAGTTAATCGCTTCTAATTTGGTCCGTTTCGAGATTCACGCCATGATCTTTGACCAATCACGGATATCCATTCCGAGATTCATGCCATAATCTTCGACCAGTCACGGATATTCGTTCCGAGATTCAGGCCGTGATCTTCGACCGGTTATTGATATCTCGCCATTCCGTTATTATGATGCCCTAGAAGTCGGTCATAATTGGTCTCGATTATTGCTGACCTCGGTCTCAACGTACACTTCGATCTCTAGGCTTGCTATTTCATCCTCGAGCTCAGGTATGATTTATTACGAGGCTACCCCCGATGTAACTCCCTTGTCTCGATCAAACAGCAAAATCGGGTAGGCACGATTTTGACCGTATACAGATAGTCCCCTCGTTTCTTGGAATGTAATGAGAAGAAACGAACCGAGACTTCGATTTAGTACCTCGACCAATTATGAAGTCAACACAATGACGTAAGTGACAAAAGCGATTGAAGCGTCGCGTCTGCACAGTTCCCAAGGTCATTAATTAACACCAGTTGATGGGTCGGCCACTAGTGCTTTCAAACCGTCAAAGTGGCCATTATAAATAGACCACATTCATAATCCTTTTAAACTTTACACTTTCAAACTTCTTCTAATCCTAAAAAAACTCTTGTATTCTCTTTAACCCTCTTCGATTCTTGGCCGATGCGAGCCCATGTCTAGATATATCTGTTCGATATCCGAAGGCGATCTCGAGCAAGTGAAAAAGGATTGTTGCTGAGAGAATAAAGAGGTGGTGATTCCTACCCTAGAAGAGGATATCACCACTCATGTGAAAGTATTTGTGTATACTTACCCTTTCACACTAGGTTCCTTCGATCCCGTCATAATCGACTTCTGCCGCCAATACCGGGTAAACCTAGGCCAGATCTACCCCTTTTTTTGGCGTATTGTCATTTTGCTCAGATTCTTCTCGAGCAAGATCGAGGGGATGTATTTCACCCTCGATCATCTCATTAGGCTATACAGCCCCCCGTCTTTATCGGGGCGGACTGATAAGGCTTCAGCGCCGGGCCACAAAGGTGCTATTCTCGAGCATAGACGAGGAAAATGACCGAGGATGTATGTGCCGGTTTGTACGAGTCAGGACCTCCTATTTAATCCCCGCCGGGAAGATGTCATTCCCCAAAGAATGGAACATAAAGCGTAAGTAGAACTTCACCGATAACGTTTGATTACCTGTTATGTTTCCTTTACCTCTTCTCATCTATATTCTTCTTTATGGTGCAGCTTCCCCCTGGTTTCGTGGTGTAGTCCCAGACCATGCAAGTTGGGTTCGATAACTGGTTTCGACCTCCTCGTATGCTGAGTGCTCGTGGAGCCATTTGGCCAAGGGCCGATGGGAGGCCAAAAATCATGGTAAGTTCCCCTGTATGTGTTTGATGATTTCTTGTGAAATACTTCTTTTTAACTTGATTTCTTCTTATACATGTCTTGGAGATAATGTCGTCCTGAGGCCGCCTCCCCTCGGGGAAGAGGAGACCCCAAAGCCGACCAAAGACAATAAAAGGAGAAGGGCCTCGACTTCAGATACCCCAAAGCCCAAGAAAAGCAGGGCTCGAAAGTGGAAGACTGATCCCTCCGTTCTGTCTGCCGATGTAGCCCAAACGCTACATAGATGAGGACGAGGAGCAAGAAGATGCCGACTACCTGCTGGTGGCTATGAAGAGGGAAAGAGTCGAAGCTTCGATAACTGCTGAGCCGGTGATGGTCGAGGAGGTTTAACCGCAGATCGAGGTGATCTTGGGGGAAGGTCCGAACAGAGTCCCCGAGTCATCGGCTATTGGTGACGCCTCCTACCGTGATGAGCAATCGGCGGGTGTGCCCGAAGGGTCTAGTTCTGAGGCCCTTCAAAGAGAAGAGAATGCCCCGAGTGACTCGCTCAGGGCAATTAATATCGATGATTCGCCGCCCAGTCCCACGTTCTTCGAGGGGCAATTTCGGGATGCCCGGTCCATGGGAACCCCCAAAGTGGGGACGGCCCCCGAAGGGGACAATATATTTTGTGGTTGCTTCACAGGGGTCGATGATGTTTTCGACCTTGACGCATCACTCATTTTTGATGAGGCCCAGCGGCTTCTGAACTAAGTGAGTTTTAGCCCATGCTACCATGCTTGCATTTGTTCTTATTTCTCTAAGTCTGATTTTCTTTATTTCTATACAGGCCACAGTGCTCCATCGAGAAGCGTCTTCCAAGTATCGAGCTGAGCTGGCTCGATGTGAGGGTGATCTCAAAAGGCTTACGGAGGAGAGAAACGCCCTCAAACTCCTCTATGTGCAAAAAGAAGAGGAGATCGTGAGTATTCGAGTTGAGTTGACAAGAGCTCATCGAGATCAGACCGAGCTCATTGATCGGGTAATGTAAATTTTTGGGAGCTTGTTATGTATTGACTTATTATTGGCAACTAACACTTTGATCCTGCTGGTTCAGCAGAAGGCCGAATTGATTGTACAGCTTGGCGAGAAGGCCAAGATGAAATAGGTAGAGACTTTGGGGTAGAAGCAGAACATGGACCGTCTCGCCTCGGAGAAAGAAACGGTTTGGGCCCAACTGTCTTCGGTTGAGTGTCAACTCCAAAGTATGAAGGAGGAGAACTTGGCCCGATCCCAGAAGGTTGAAGAGCTCGAGACTCGGTTGGCCACTGATCTTGAGAGGGCCACATCCGAGGCGGGGGTGCTTATGGCCTCCTATCGAGCTGACGCCAAAGCCGCTAACACTCGGGCAAAGGAAATTTCTGATGTTGCTGAGGTTAGATTGTCCCGTGTTGCCGAGCATGCTAAGTGCCAGTATCAAAGAGAGACTCTTGAGGAGGTGCATGCTCGTGGCTTCGACCTCACGGCTGATATCGAGAATGCGAAGGTTTTGGAGGACGAGGCTGGAGCTTTGCTTTCCGATGAGGAAGACTCTGCGAGTGGATCAGAGAGAGGAGATGAAGATGAAGCTCCCGAAGATGTGGCTCCCGAGGTGGACTAGGCACTTATGATTTTTTCTCCTTTTTTTGTGTAAGACCCTAAGTGGTCTTTGTAAATACTTTACATATATGAAAGATTTCTTACCTGATTTTGTTGATTTCTGATTTATGATAAATTCTGTTTTGCCTTTGCCTTGTGAAAACTCTGTTGAAATCGGGTTACTGTAGCCTCTATAGTCGAGTGAGCAATATCTCGAACTCAGAGTAGAACAAACCCTTAGGTTTTTAAGTTAAGATAGGGCGAGTCCTCGAGCTTAAAAATATGTTCGGGATTTCAATTTCGGATGGCTTGATCGAAGCCATAAATGTATTACTTTTGTAGCCGAGTTCGAGTAAGTTTCGAACTCATAGTAATAGACCTCTTAAGGTTTTATGATGAATCCTCGAGCTATATTTTATTTGAGCTCGGAATAGTAGAACCCTTAGGTCCGAATTGAGTGAGAACAAAATCTCGAACTCCGAGTGTATTGGCCCTTAGGCTCTTCAGATTGGGCTGACATGGCCTCTAAAATATGGCTATTTGTTTTCCTTTTTCGGCTTAGAAGACTTAGTAAAAAAATATAATTCTTTATGTCTTAACACGTATTCTTTACCTATTGGGTTTTTTGAGGGTTCGATGTCGATTGAAACCCCTTTGCTTTTTGTGCCTTAGCACATTTGTGTATCTCTTAAGGTTTATCGAGGGCTGATTTTATCGAGCCCCTTTTGATTACATGCCGAGGGTAGCCTTTTTAACCGGTTTTTCAAAGAATTTGAAGGCCTATTTTTATTGCGGAATTCGGACGTCTCCAAGCCGCTTTAATTTGGCCGTAGCCTCTGGGTATGCCTTTTGGGATTATTTCCTAATAATACTTCGAAGTTCGAAGTGTTAGTCCCTGAGAATGATGACCTTGGCCTGTAGATCTAGGAGTGCCTCTTTGAGGTCTTATGAATTTGAGTTTAGATTACTCGAATATGTCGATCATCGACGGCAGTCCCCGAGGTATATTTACACTTGGCCCTTGAGCCATTTCTCACAAAATCATAAGTATGGAGCTTGTATAGTAGAAAATTTTCTTTGAGACACAAGATGTTTGATATAAAAAGAATGCTACTTTGTATAATTTATACATGCATATATGTTTTGCCATCGGGGCTCGACTAATCTATACGTACACGGTTCATTCGACCGTTTGGCCCATTACAAAGTTTCTCTATCGAGTCCCTTTGACACGAAGTATTTTCCTCGAAAGTATAACATCAGAGGGTGATGCCCCCCCCCCCCCCCAATATTTGAGGTTGATTGTAAATAAGCCCTGGATACTGTTGAAATGTCCTCATATAGCACATAATTATTGCCTCGCTAAAAACCTCGTCGGGAAAAACCCACTTGGGACAAAAACCGATCTAAGGGAAAAAGAGTGTAACGCGTGCTTTAAAACCTGAGATCTCGATATCTTCGATCGATCATCTCCAATGAGTTAGTGTCGAATATATAAATGAAAAAAGAGGAATTAAGTAATACCTTAGCAATAATACCATTTGAGAAGCGATATGTTCCAATTAGTTGGCAGTTATTCGTCGTTCATCGTGCCGAGCTTATAAGATCCCTTTCCGATGATATCGATGACTTGGTAGGGTCCTTCCCAATTTGGGCCGAGCTTTCCTTCATTAGGATCTCGAGTGCTGATGGTGACTTTCCTCAGGACTAAGTCTCCGACTCTAAAGTGGCGAAGGTTGGTTCTTCTATTGTAGTATCTTTCGATTCGTTGCTTTTTTGTAGCCACTCGGACGAGTGTGGCTTCTCGTTTTTCATCCAATAATTCGAGGGTAGTATTTATAGCCTGTGATTTGACTCTTCTGTTGTGTGTCAAAACCTGGCACTGGGTTCTCCGACTTCGACTAGAATCAAGGCTTCAGAGCCATATACTAAGGAGAACGGGGTTGCCCCCGTGCTGGACTTTGACGTTGTTCGATATGCCCAAAGGACTTCGGGTAGAATTTCTCTCCATTTCACCTTAGCGTCATTCAACCTTTTCTTTAGGTTTTGGATAATAGTCTTGTTCGTCGACTCGGCCTGTCCGTTCCCACTACGGTGATACGGCGTTGATAATATCCTTTTTATTTTGTGCTCTTCGAGGAATTTCGTCACTTTGCTGCCGATAAATTATTTTCCATTGTCACACACTATTTCGGCAGGTATCCCAAATCGACATACGATGTGATCCCAGATGAAATCTATAACCTCTTTCTCTCTCACTTTCTCGAACGCATGAGCTTCAACCCATTTAGAGAAATAGTCAGTCATAAATAAAATGAACTTAGCTTTACCTAGGGTAGATGGCATAGGACCGACGATATCAATCCCCCATTTCATGAATGGCCATGGGGATAAGACTGAATGAAGTTTTTCTCCGGGATGATGGATCATCGGTGCAAAACTTTGACATTTATCACATTTTTGAACAAACTCCTTAATGTCTTTTTCCATGCTATCCTAGTAGTATCATGCTCTAATGATTTTGTGAATCAGTGATTCGGCATCGGAGTGGTTCCCACAAGTGCCTTCGTGGACCTCTCGTATAACATAATCAGTGTCTCCTGGTCCTACGCATACTTCCAATGGTCCATCGGATGTCCTTCTGTATAATGTTCCATCTTCATCCAATGTGAATCGAGCGACTTTGGTTCGTAGGGCCCTCGACTCTTTAGGGTCCGATGGGAGCTTTCCGTTCTTCAAGTATTCAATATATTTATTCCTCTAATCCCAGGTTAAGCTTGTAGAGTTTATCTCAGCATGACCTTCCTTGATCACGGATCTCGAGAGTTGAATGATAGTCCCCGAGCTGATCTCATCTTCCTCGACCGATGACCCTAAATTTGCAAGTGCATCGGCTTCACTGTTTTGTTCTCGAGGAACATGCTGTAAAGTCCATTCCTTGAGACGGTGCAAGGTTACTTGCAGCTTGTCCAAATATCTTTGCATTCTATCCTCTCTAACTTCAAAGGTTTTGTTTACTTGGTTCACCACTAGTAAAGAGTTACACTCGACTTCAACGACTTCCGCTCCCAAGCTTTTAGCTAGCTCAAGACCTGCAATCATGGCCTCGTACTCGGCCTCATTGTTAGTCAACCTAAAAGTTTTGATAGATTGCCTAATAGTACTACCCTTGGGCGGCTTCAAAATGATGCCTAGCCCGGACCCCTTCACATTCGAAGCACCGTTTGTGAAAAGGGTCCATATCCCTGATGATGTACCTGATTTTAACAAAAGTTCCTTTTCGACTTCAGGTACGAGGGTTGGCATGAAATCGGTCACAAAGTCCGCTAAAATTTGAGACTTGATGGTCGTCCGGGGTTGATATTTGATATTGTACCCACTGAGTTCGACGACCCATTTGTCCAATCGGCCCGATAGTTCAGGCTTGTGCAATATAATCCGAAGTGGGTAAGTGGTTAATACGCATATGGGGTGACATTGAAATTATGGTCTTAACTTTCTAGAGGTGCTTATCAGTGCAAGTGCCAATTTCTCCAAATGTGGATATCTAGTTTCTGCTTCTCCTATGGTTCGACTTACATAATAGACGGGAAATTGCGTACCTTGCTCTTCTCTAACTAGGATGCCATTTACCGCAATTTTCGATACTGCCAAGTACAAGTAAAGTTTCTCTTCTGCCTTTGAAGTGTGAAGCAGTAGTGGGCTCAATAGGTATCGCTTCAATTCCTCTAATGCATGTTGGCATTCAGGGATCCAGAAAAAATCGTTCTTCTTTTTTAGCAGAGAGAAAAATCTGTGACTTCGATCCGATGACCTCGAAATGAATCGGCCTAAGGCAGCTATCCGTCCAGTCAGCTTCTGCACGGCTTTTACACTATTCACAACGGTGATGTCTTCGATGGCCTTGATTTTATCGGGGTTGATCCCGATTCCCTGATTCGATACCATGAAACCAAGGAACTTGCCCAAACCAAAACCGAAAGCACATTTCTCAGGGTTGAGCTTCATGTTGTATTTCCTTAAAATCTCGAATGTTTCCTGCAAATGAGCCAAATGGTCCTCGGCGCGCAGGGACTTAACTAACATGTCATCAATATAAACTTCCATTGATTTACCTATTTGTTCTTCGAACATTTTATTTACTAGGCGTTGGTAAGTAGCTCCTACATTTTTTAGCCCGAAGGGCATTACATTATAACAATATGTTCCATACTTGGTGATAAATGAAGTCTTTTCTCGGTCCTCTGGGCTCATTTGGATTTGATTGTATACGGAATAGGCATCGAGAAAAGTAAGGATCTCATGGCCGGATGTGACATCGATCATACGATTGATGTTAGGTAGTGGAAAAGAATCTTTGGGGCACGCCTTGTTTAAATCCTTATAATCTACACACATTCTAAGTTTGTTCCCTTTTTTAGGGACTACAACTACATTGGTTAACCATTTGGGATATTTCACCTCCCGAATGGACCCTATTTTGAGAAGTTTAGTTACCCCGTCCTTTATGAACGCGTGCTTTACCTCGGACTGGGGTCTTTTCTTTTGCTTCACCGGTTTGAACTTAGGATCCAGGCTTAGACGAGCGTTGTTATCTCCGGTGGGATCCCTGTCATGTCTAAATGGGACCAAGCAAAATAATCTATGTTATCAATAAGAAATTGAATAAGATTTTTCCTGAGTTCGGGGGTTAATCCAGTTCCCAGGTATACCTTTCGCTCGGGTAGGTACTCGATCAATATAACCTGTTCCAGCTCTTCGACCGTTGATTTGGTGGCGTCAGAATCATCGAGAACAATAAAAGTTCGAGGGGTCAGAAAATCCTCCTCTTCTTCTTCTATCTCCTGCTTCCCTGATTCGGTCGAGGCTGGTGGCTATGATTGCTACTTGGATTCTTATTTACTTTTGGAGCTCGACCTTTCCGAGGTTGATAGTGTCGATATTGGCATTACCTCATCGACCGCAAACATTTACTTTGCAGCATGCTGCTCCCCGTATACTGTTCTTACACCGTTCGACGTCGGGAATTTCATTATCTGGTGAAGAGTCGAAGGAATTACCCTCATATTGTGGATCCAAGGCCTTCCGAGCAGGGCATTGTACGTCATGCCGCCCTCGATTACGTGGAACTTGGTATCTTGAATGGTTCCAGCCACGTTCACAGGTAGAATAATCTCCCCTTTAGTTGTTTCACTGGCCATATTGAAGCCGTTTAAGACTCGGGTTGCGGGCACGATTTGATTTTGTAGGCCGAGCTGCTCCACGACCCTTGATCGGATGATATTCGCTGAGCTACCTGAATCCACTAAAACACGCTTAACTTGAACTTTATTTAATAAGATAGAAATTACCAGAGCGTCATTGCGGGGCTGAGAAATGCCTTCTGCTTCTTCGTTGTTGAATGATAAAGTTCCTTCGGGCACATAATCTCGGGTTCATTTTTCCCTAGTCATTGATTCCTTAGTGCATTTGAATATGAGTCCTTGTGGAATGTCGACCCCACCGACGATCATAGGAATGACATGTTGGGGTTCCTCCTATTCACTTTTCCTGTTAGCGTCCCTTTCTCTGAAATAATTCATGGCTCGATCGCTGAGGAACTCTCGAAGGTGGCCCTCATTGAATAGACGAGCTACCTCCTCCCTTAATTGCCTGCAATCCTCGGTCTTGTGACTATGCGTGCCATGACACTTGCACATAAAATTTGGGTTTCTTTGGGAAGGATCGATTTGTATGGGTTTGGGCCACCTAGTATCTCTGATCCTTCCGATTGCCGATACAATCGCCGATGCATCAATTCTAAAGTTATATTCCGATAACTGAGGTGCCTCTCTGGGATCGGCATACTTTTCAAAACCACTTTTGCTCATAAGTCCCCTAGAATTTTGTCCTCGATCATTTCTTCAATCATTCCGGGCAGAATTGCGTCTTGAACCATTGTTCCTTCAATCTATGGTATATGGTTAATATCGGTCCCTGTTTGACCTTGGCTCCTTGTCGACGTCCCTCTAGTTTTTAACTGTGACCTGTTTGCATACACTGAACCAGAAGGGGCTCATAATTGGTCGTCCTCGACCCTTATCTTCGACTGATATCGATTGTGTACATATGCCCAAGTTACAACTGGATACGTGATCAGATTGTGTTTCAACTGACGTGACGCTATCGAACTCCACTCGTTCAACCCTTGGGTGAAATCTTGAACGGCCCAATCATCTGTGACCAGCGGCAACTCTATGTGTTCCATTTGAAATCGGGACACGAACTCCCTCAGCATTTCATTATCCTTTTGTCTTACCTTGAAAAGGTCCGATTTCCTCGTTGCAACCTTTATGGCCCCAACGTATGCCTTTACGAAAGAATCTGCTAACATGGCAAATGAGTCGATGGAATTTGGTGGTAGGTTGTGATACCAAATCATTTCTCCCTTCGAAAGGGTCTCTCCAAATTTTTTCAACAGCACAGATTCGATTTCATCATCCTCCAAATCGTTACCCTTGATGCCGCATGTATATGAAGTAACATGCTCATTGAGACCGGTGGTCCCATTGTATTTGGGTATGTCTGGCATACGAAACTTCTTTGGAATAGGTTTTGGAGCCGCACTTGGAGGAAACAGCTTTTGTAAAAACTTCTTCAAATCCATCCCTCTCAAGATTGGAGGTGCCCCCCGGTATTTGATCAACTCGAGAGTTGTATATCTTCATTTTTTTTATCGTTGGCTTCGATTCTCTTCTCCCCTGATTCAATTCTTTTGGTGAGCTCCTCGAGCATTTTCATTACCGCAGGATTAGTCCCCGATTTATTACCATTCAACCTTTCCGGTACTGGCCCGGTACAATGAGTAATTTCTGACTCGACCCTATTCGGAGCTCTATGTTGATTTTGTAACTGAGCAATAGAGGCTTGCTGAGCATGAAGCATCTCGAATATCACTTGGAGACTGACTCTTTCGTCTCCTCTGCCCTGTGTTCCTTGGCCACTAGATCGGCCTTCTCTGCGTACACTCCCATCAATATTTGCGTCTAAGTCTGCGTTTTGAGCAACGTGCGAACTCACATCGACTGGGTTGGCAACCGGGGCTGCCCCGAGAGTAGCCTGTGGCACCTCGACTCTTGGAGCGATCATATGTTCGTTTTCAACATGGAATCTGAGGCCATTGTCATCGTGTGTGGATGCGTTTTGTGAGTTTGACATGTTTTAATCTGAAAGCAAAGATACTCGACAAGAACAAGCGTAAAATAGTGTGTTTTACCAGAATCAGCACTGAACAATCACTATTATCCTTAGCCCCACGGTGGGCGGCAAACTGTTTACCCTAAAAATCGAGCAACAATTAAACTTCTATTGTGGTTTTAAGGATATGTGATTTAAGTCAGCACCAATAGATAAAAAATGAATTAAATAGATAAATTGGACAGTAAAATAAATCAAACCGGTCTGCAAACAATGCCTCGACCTCGATTCAAGATAGTCACGAGGTTAGTTAATAAGAGCAGCAGGGGATGGACAAGCAGTGATGAACAGTAAGTAAGACAAAGAAAGCAACCTATATGTATATTTTTATGTTTATCAGTGAATCCTCCTCCCTGCAAATGGCTAGAACTCCTCTTTATATAATAGAGAAAACCTAATTATGGTATGTCTCTAATTACAGAAGAAAATCGTATAAACAGCTAGTTAACCGCTTATAATTTGGTCTGTTGCGAGATTCACACCATGATCCTCGACCAGTCACAGATATCCGTTCCGAGATTCACGCTGTGATTTTCGACCGGTTACTGATAAATCGCCATTCTGTTATTATGCTGCCCTCGAAATCGGTCATACTTGGTCTCGATTGTTGCTGACCTCGGTCTCAACGTACACTTCGATCTCTAGGCTTGCTGTCTCATCCTCGAGCTCGGGTCTGATTTATTACGAGGCTACCCCCGATGCAACTCCTTTGTCTCGATCAAACAGCAAAATCGAATAGGCCCGATTTTGACCGTATACAGATGCATTCAACCATCCGCGATTATGACGGCATGACATTTCTTGCCTTGTAGAAACGTCATATTCGTCCAAGATTTCTCTGCCACATTTAGAGTTGGTAAAATCATATTCAAAGGAATAACCGAGGAGGAAGTGGCAATAAGATCGGGTTTGACTTACTTATAAATTTTACTTCTTTATAATCCATTTATATCTATCCTGTGTGATTTGTGAAATCTGATTTCATAAATGTTAAGTAAACTACTTATGTGATGATCTAAAAATATATCATAGTTTTGAAAGATAATTTGCTATTCCGGTTTGGCGGTATACAATTTAGTGCTATGCATGAAACTAAAAGTATTTAAGGTTGTAAGTATATGTTAGACTTACATTAATACTTGAAATTTGTTTTGAGATCATGAAGGTGATATCTTATATGTATATTTATTATTGTGCTATTTGTATATCATGCCCCTTTACAATTTTGAATTTAAGAAAATGACCTTTTTAGATCTCTTATGTGTAAAAGACAGATCTCTTATGTATAAAAATAAATCTCCCATGTGTAAAAAAAAGAGGTCCGATCATAAAATTAAAAATAAATTAATAAAGATCCAAAAGAGCAATTGACCCTATATTATTTTGGATAAATAAAAATATACATATGTTAGTTTGATAAGAATAATATATCAAACTGTTGAAATATTTGGGGTACAGTGGTTGAGTTGGAAAGTCATTTGAAAAGAAAATTAAAAAATGCTTGTGATTTTCTACCCCAATTTTGGAGACTAAAATCTTCGTGATTTTTTACTCCTGTTTCGAGATTAAAATCTGCCTGATTTTCTACTCATTCGTTGAGATTAAAGTCTTCGTGACTTTCTACTCGTTTGTCGGAAATTAAAGTCTAAGTGACTTTATACTCGTTTTGGAGATTAAAATCTTAGTGATTTTCTATTTTAATTTATTATTCGGTTTGAAGATTAAAAACTTCATTGTTTATTAAATTTGATTGTGTCAAATATTACTCGGTTTGAAGATTAAAAACTTCACCGTTTATTCGATCTAGTTGTATCAGATGTTACTTGGTTTGAAAATTAAAAACCTCACTGTTTATTAATTCTGAATGTGTCAGATTGGTTTTGTAACCACCCGGCCGGTCGTTTTGAGTGTATTAGCCCCGATCACCTATTTACTATTTTCTTCGTATCTATTTCTGCATATGTGACTTGTCGGGAAGTCTTGTTTTTGGTTTCGGTGTGTTTTGGGATACTTGGTCCCTAAAACGGAAGCTTAAGTCTCAAGATGTTGACCGTAGTTGGCAGTATGAAGACGACTCCGGAATAGAGTTTTGTCGGTTCCGTTAGTTCCGTTGGGTGATTTTGGACTTAGGAGCATATCCGGACTGTGAATTTGAGATCTGTAACTAATTTAGGCTTGAAATGGCGAAAGTCAGATTTTTGAAAAGTTTGACCGGAGGGTTGACTTTTTGATTTAGGGGTCGGATTTTGATTTCGGAAGTTGGAATAGGTCCATAATATTGAATATGACTTGTGTGCAAAATTTGAGGTCAATCGGGCGTGGTTAAGTAGGTTTCGACGTCGTTTGTGGAATTTAAAAGTTTAGAAGTTCTTTAGACTTGAATCTGGGTATAATAGGTGTTTTGATATTATTTTGAGTGATTCAAAGGTTCGGCTAAGTTTGCATGGGGTTATATGACTTGTTGGTATGTTTGGTTGAGGTCCCGGGGGCCTCGGGGGTATTTCGGATGCCCATCGGAAGGAAATTTGGACTTAGGCATTGCTGGTTTTCTTTCTGGTGTTCTGGTGTATCGCACCTGCGGTGCGGCCCCGCAGATGCGGAAAAAGGCCTGAGTGGGAAGGATCGCAGAAGCTGGAAGGGCCCGTAGGTGTGCACCCATAGGTGCGCACCCGTAGGTGCGAATGAGTGATTGCAGATGCGGAATCTGGGAGCTTAAGTGGGATCCACACGTGCGATGAAATTTCCGTATGTGCGGCGTCGCAGATGCGACAGAATATCCGCAGGTGCGGAAGAACTGTGCAGAAAATGGAACTTCGAGGTTTTGATTCCTATTTTGATTTTAGGACTTTGAGAGCTCGGTGTGAGGCGATATTTCAAGGTTTCTTCAAGAAGATTGTTGGGGTAAGTGATTCTAACTCGGATTGGACTATATTTCATGAATCTATTGCTATTTTTATCATCTAATTAAGGAATTGAGTTGTAAATTTGGGGGAAGATGGTAGAAACTTCATAGGCTAAAATTTTGAGTTTTGGAAGGTGATTTGAGGTTGGATTCAAGTAATTCTTGTATGGTTGGACTCGTGAGTGGATGGGTGTTCATATTTTGTGACTTTTGTCGGATTTCGAGATGTGAGCCCGGGGGCCGGTTTGAGTCTATTTCGGATTTTGACTTATAATTTCATGTTTCTCTTGTGGAATTGATTCTTTTAGCCTATATTAATTATATCGCACTACTTGTTGCTAGATTTGGGGCATTTGGAGATTGATTCGAGGGGCAAGGGCATTGCGGAGTAGGATTTTTGCATGGTTGCGGTAAGTAACAGTCTTAAATATGGTTTTGAGGGTATGAAACCCCGAGAATTGGTATGATATGAGTGTTTGGAGGTGACACACATGCCCGGTGACGGGCGTGTGAGCGTGCACCACGAGGGATTGTGACTTTGTCCGTCCCGTGAGACTGTAAAGTCGAATTGCCATTGTTATTACTTGTTTTTCCTTGTCTTTGAGCAATTGACTGCCCTTCATGTTAGAAACCATGCTTCGGCCATATGATATCACTGCTGGGACCCGCAGCGGTCGTATACTTGTTGAATTGACTGCTAATTTTTGTTTTGTACTTAGTCACAGTCTTACTTGTGTGCTATATCTCTGTTCCCTCTCTTTTATTGTTGATACTTGTTGTATTCTCTGTTTGGGCTAATTATTATGATATTCTGTGAGCCCGAGGGGCTGGAGAGGTCAGTGACTGAGATAGGGCCTGAGTGCCGAGCTGTGAGCTATGTGAGGGTATATGGGTTGGGTTGCACGCCGCAACAAGCCTTATGGCTATTTATGGATTGTGGATCGGGTTGCACGCCGCAACGAGCCTTATGGCTACTTATATGATTGGGTCGGGCTGCACGCCGAAGCGATATAGCGCTTGGGCTGAAAG
Organism: Nicotiana tomentosiformis; assembly: GCF_000390325.3. Classification (NCBI taxonomy): domain Eukaryota; kingdom Viridiplantae; phylum Streptophyta; class Magnoliopsida; order Solanales; family Solanaceae; genus Nicotiana; species Nicotiana tomentosiformis. Next base: position 45,792,810 of record NC_090822.1, read on the forward strand.
GAGGCCCTCCGAAGTCTGCACACCCCCAGTGAGTGAAGGTTCCTATTGAGAGTGTGTATTGAGGGATGAGAGCCGAGAGTATGAGCTGTTGAGATGAGTTGAGTGACTGCTGTCTTGAGAGGCTGTACCTGCTTTTATTTATTGTTGCACTTAGTTGTTATCTGTTGTTGTTGTAAAATTTCTAGAAGATTCATATCTGTTTTACTTAAGCTCGAACTGATTTGACTTATACCACCGAATTTGTAAGCATGTTCACCCTTTACTGAAAACGTTTGAAATGATCTGTATTGTTTTTATAGCTCGTCACTGCTTCTCAATTTCTTATTTAATTCTGTTACTTGCTGAGTTGGTTGTACTCATACTACACCCTGCACTTCATGTGCAGATCCAGGTATGTACGGTTCTGACGTCGTTGAGTTCGTGCGCGAGCTAATTATTGGAGACATACGAGGTAGCTGCTAGCGTTCGCAGTCCTTGTTTCTCCTTTTTTATTATCTTTTCTATCTTGTATTGGCATTTGGCACAGACTGTAGTAGACTCTGTTTCTAGATTGATTGTTAGATGCTCATGACTTAGTGACACCCCGATGTCGGGCTATCATTCTGCACTTGTGTTTTGGGTTTTTACCCCGTTATTATGTAAACCTTCAGTTAGTTTAATTGTTTTGGCTCACTTATGTTATATATTGAAAGCATATTGAGAATGTCGGTTTGCCTAGTTCTACGATCATCACGACTGGTTAGGTATTTTGGTCGTGGCAGGTTTGAAGATTAAAAAACATCACCATTTATTAATTTTGGTTCTATCGTGACACAAACAACAGTTCTTGTGGTTGGCTCTACAACGTAATAGCGGCGGCGAATATGAATCTCTTTTTGAAGAAATATGTTTGGAATAATAAAATTATTCACCAAACAATCACTCCTTAGTCACCGCAATCTAATAAAATTGCGGAAAGAAAAAATAAAATGTTAAAGGAGATGATGAATGTCTTGTTGATAAGTTCTGGTTTACCCCAAAACTTGTGGTGGGGGAAGTTATTCTTACAGCTAACCGAATACTCAGTCGATTTCCCATAGCAAGACGTAATCCATTCCATATGAAAAATGGAATGGGCGAAGCCCAACTTAAATATTTTAAAGTGTGAGGGTTCTTAGCTAAAGTGCAAGTTCCTAAACCCAAAAGGGAAAAGATCAGACCGGAAATTATTGATTGTGTTTTCATAGGATATGCAACAAATAGTAAGGCATATCATTTTCTGGTTCATAAATCGTAAAATCCCGATATTCATATTAATACGGTAATCGAATCAGATAATGCTGAATGTTTGGAGAATACTTATCCATATAAAAAGGAATGTGAGTCGTCTAGTGAAATATCTAAGCGACCTCGGGAAGAAGAAAAGGAAAGTACACCTAATGAGGTGAATCCAAGATGTAGTAAACGTCAAAGGACAACTACTTCCATTGGATCAGATTTTCTGACATTCTTGTTGGACAATAAGCTTCAAATTTTGAAAGAAGTTATGTCTTTCTCGGAAAAAAGCATTCAATAGTGAGATAAAATCCATATTAAATAACCATACTTGGGAGTTAGTTGATCTTACTCTAGGGAACGAACCATTGGGTTCCAAATGAATTTTCAAGAGGAAAATAAAAGATGATGGCATTATTGATATGTATAAGGTAAGACTTAGACAACGAGAAGGCCTTGACTATTTTAACACATACACGTCATTTCTGAGTATTACATACATATGGATATTAGTAGCATTGTCTATAGTGTATGATCTTGAAATCCATCAAATGGATGTGAATACAACCTTCTTAAATTGAGATTTAGAGGAAGAAATTTATATGGAATAACCCTAAGGGTTCGTGGTTCCTGAAGGAAAACAAAAAAGGTGTACCGACTTGTTATGTCACTTTACAGACTAAAACAAGCACCCAAATAATAAGATACGAGATTTTACCAAATAATATTGTCAAATAGTTTTAAAATTATGAGTGTAAACAAATGTGTTTACGTTAAAAATACTTCAAATCATATAGTCATTATTTGATTATATGTGGATTATATGTTGATGAAATATTTAAAATGTGGGGGCTTTTAGCTTATGCATGAAAAAAGTCAATATTAGACGTAATATATAAATGATATAATTTTTGAACCCCACTAATCTTTAGTGGATATTGATATGATAGTCAGTGAATTCATTACTTGTTCAGTCTTAGTGATGACTAGTGATGAAACTACAAATTCGAAAGATGTTTACGTGCCTTTTCAGAAATGATTTGTTCTTTCTTGAACATTTATAATGTTTAGCTCTTTTATGAAAGGGTGTCACCTCGAAGGATGTGATTTTTCATGAAAAGTGTGTTTGTATGTTGTATAAACATGATCGTTCATGAATGGATGTATTAATACATTGGTCTATAATATGGTGAACCAACTGATGAAAATAATAAAAATCCATAATAAGTTGGATTTGATTCATAAATGAAGATGCTATAATTTTCATATCATATAGACTTGTATTCTATCACGGAAGAAGAATAAATAGCATACAAATGCAAGAAAAGATGAAATGGTTGCAAAATGTATTAGATAATTAAAAGGTTATGGCTACAACTGATGCCAACCATTGCAACTGTTATTATAATATAATATTGCTACATTAAGTATAGTCAATAATCTGATATGCAATATAAAGTCGAGACATATTAGTCTATGACATAAGGAAGTTCGCATTGAACTATCATGACTTTTGGGATATTTGAAATATATCCATGACTATGCATTGCACTATAATAAGTATCCTGCATTTATTGAGGAGTATAGTGATGCAATTGGATCACTGGATCAACCTAAACTAAATCCACAAGTGGATATATTTATACAATTAGTAAAGTAGTGGTGTTTTGAAAATCGTCCAAACAAACGTGCATTGTCGCTCTACAATGGAGGCTGAGTTTATATCCTTAGACAAGGCTGATGAAGAAGCTAAATTGCTCCGAATTTTCTTGAAGAAATTCTATTTTAGCCCAAAATATTGGCACCTATATGCATACATTGCGATGGTCAAGCGGCAATAGGAAGCGCTGGGAGCATTATGTATAATGAAAAATCTTGTCATATATAACAAAGGCATAAAACCGTTAGGCAACTACTCTCTAGGAGAATTATCATACTTGACTATGTGAAGTCAAGCGATAATGTGTCTGATCCATTTACAAAAGGCCTAACTATAGAGGTAGTTGAAAGATCATCGAGGGGAATGAGACTATGGCCAAAGACAAGTCATTGTGGCGGTAACTCTACCTAGTAGACTAGAGATCCCAAGATCTAGGTTCAAGGAGCTCAAATAAAGTCATTAATGACGGTTCAACATTGTCAAATAAAATCTCTTTTTGGTCCATTCTCGGGATGAGACAATGTTCAGTACCAAGGATAAAGCATTAAGACTTTTTAATGATTTCTAAATTTGGTACGGGGTATATCAAATAGTGTATCTACGGGATAACACGTTTAGAAATTACCTATGTAAGTGTGAAGTGTAAGACGCTTCAAAGAGAATCATGTAAGTCCAATTATCTATGCACTTATGAAACTGTAACAGCCCAGCCCGCAAGTGATATTGTCCGCTCTGGGCCTAAGCCCTTACGGGTTTAAAATGCGTTACTAGGGTCTAATGCTTGTTAACTTATATACCTAGTATCCCTCTTGTATTTTCTCAATGTGGGACTCTGTCTAAAGTCTGGGGGTGTTACATATATCCCCTCTTATAGACTCAGCGTCCTCGCTGAGGTTTGCCCTACCGCATGGAATTCGCCTAGACTCAGCACTGAGGTTTGTCCCGCCTAATCGGAATTTGCCTAAACTCAGTTGAACTCTGACCCACCATCGGCAAGGCTGACACAAGAGTGGCTCTGATACCATCTGTAATAGCCCATCCCGCTAGTGATATTGTCCGCTCAAGGCCTAGGCCCTCACGGGTTTAAAACGCATCAGTAAGGTCTAAGGCTCGTTAACTTATATACTCAATATCCCTCTTGTGATTTGCCGATGTGGGACTCTGTCTAAAGTTTGGGGTGTTACATAACGAGGTAATATCGGCACAACCCTGTTTATTAAGCATTCAAATTCAGGTTATCTTATTACTCAAATTCATGTCGACGATATTATTTTTGGAAGCCCTAACTTTGTACTATGTGATGAATTCGCTCACATTATGAAAAGAGAATTCAAAATGAGCATGATGGGAGAGCTAACTTTCTTTCTTGGTCTGCAAATCAAACAATCTCCCAAAGGGATCTTTATCAGCCAAACCACGTACACCAAGGAGCTTATAAAGAAGTTTGGTATGGAGAATGCAAAGTCCATTGGAACTCCAATGATTCTAACAACTACGCTTGAAGAAGACAATAATGGAAAAAGTATGGTTGAAACAATGTATAGAGTAATGATTGGATCTTCATTATATCTCACTGCTAGTCACCCAGATATAATGTTCAGTGTTTGTAAATATGCAAGGTTTCGGTCGGCTCCAAAAGAATCCCATCTTACTGCAGTTAAATGCATTATTAGATATCTTATTGGGACAACTAAATTAGGATTATGGTATGCTCACTTTAACAATTTTATTTTAAAAGATTTTTCAGATGTAGATTTTGCAGGTGATAGGATTGATAGGAAAGTACTAGTGGCACATGCCAATTTTTGGAAAATGCACTAATTTCCTGGCATAGCAAGAAACAAAATTGTGTTGCCTTGTCAACTACTGAAGCAGAATATTTAGCTGTTGGAAGATATTGTACACAAGTCTTTTGGATCATGCATCAACTTCTCGATTATGATTTATCTCTTACCTCTACTCCTATATTCTGTAATAATACTAGTGTTATATGTTTGTCAAAAAATTATGTGCATCACTCTAGGGCAAAGCATATAGAAATCAAGCATCATTTTATCCGTGATCATATTGCAAAAGGTGATATTGTATTAGAATTCATTAGTACTGAGTCTTAACTTGCTAATATTTTCACAAAAACTCTTTTGGAAGAAAGATATTGTTTACTGCGTAAATATATTGGCATTATGCCTATTTTGTAAAAAAATCTTTCGTATCTATATAAAATATTTTACTTCCTTACTTAAGTTTTCTTAATTGATGAGTGTATTAATTTTTATGTGAGTGTAATTATTACACTTTCATTGGTGCTGCCGAAACAAATCCTCAGAAGTGTCACTTCCTTCTAAACCTGGCTCTGATACCATCTGTAACAGCCTAACCCGCAATTAATATTGTCCGCTCTAGGCCTAGGCCCTGATGCGTTTTAAACCCGTGAGGCCCTAGGCCCAGGGCACACAATATCACTACCGGGTTGGGCTGTTACAGTATGTAACACCCCAGACTTTAAACAGAGTTCCACATCGATAAAATATAAGGGAGATACTAGGTATATAAGTTAACAAGCCTTAGACCCTAGTGACACATTTTAAACCCGTGAGGGCCTAGGTCTAGAGCGGATAATATTACTTATGGGCTGGGCTGTTACAGATGGTATCAGAGCTACTCTTGTGTTAGCCTTGCCGATGGTGGGTCAGAGTTCAACTGAGTTTAGGCAAATCCCGGTTAGGCGTGGCAAACCTCAGTGCTGAGTCTAGGCGAATCCCATGTGGTGGGGCAAATCTCAGCGAGGACGCTGAGTCCGTAAGAGGGGTGTATGTAATACCCCAGACTTTAGACAGAGTCCCACATCGGCAAAACACAAGAGGGATGTTGGGTATATAAGTTAACAAGCCTTAGACCCTAGTGACGCGTTTTAAATCAGTGAGGTACTAGGCCCTGAGCGGACAATATCACTAGTGGGCTGGGCTGTTACAGAAATCAGGCGGTGTTTATCGCTGAAACGAACACAATAATGAGAACCAAAGACGGTTAAGGGTTGATTGTGTGACTTACGGTTGTTTAGGTATACATCAAAACTCGACGATTCAAAGATATCAAATCTACCGATTGACCGAGTATATCCGACATAAGCTCACTACGAAAAGTTCAAAGCGAAACCTACTTATCGAGATGCGATTAATCCTTACTTGCGAATCACACAAATATTTTGCATATTTTTTAAAATATATTGTCATTCCCCATTCATGTGCGGGATTGTTAGGTTTTGTAAATGGGTGTGAATGAGAAATAGAAGAGGCACCTTTTGAATTGCACCTCTTCATCTCACCCTTTCATTGTCTATAAATTTAGAAACTTAGACTCATTTTTTAAATATGAAAAATCTGAAAACTTCTCCGCTCTTTTCTATATTGTTGCATTGTTTTTCCTAAAAAATAAAGTGTCAAGTGTGATTTGCTCTGTTTGTTGAGTTCGCTAAAGTTCTGTAATTTTGATTGCCAGTATTACAGAATAGTTTTTCTGTTCTATCCTGGGAGGAAGTAATCCATAATTTTTGGCAACAGTGAGGGGATTAAATTCCTTAAGAACATATAAACAACTTGTAGGCTCGAAAATTATTTTATATTTTATTTAATTAAACTAATATTTCTTTACTTCTCTGATTTTCTGGTTACGAACACAGATTACTAACAGTTTCAATGGGACAAATCGTTTTTCCAATTTCTTCATATATGATCTATTATGAAAAATCGTTACTTGACTAGAAAAGTTAGAAGTCCTCGTATGCTCTTAATTAATGATTAGAACTAGTGACAGGGAAGATTCTAAAAATGAATCTTAGTAGCATTTAATAATTTAAGTTTAAGAGTACTCAGGTCGTTGGGTTGGAGGAACTAGAAAAAATAATTTCAAACAAATTTTTTTGTATAACATAATAAATTGTGTCTGATGGATTAGAAAAAAAAATCATGACTAATAGAATGCTTGATTAGCCATACAAGAAAAAATAATTTCGGTAACTTATAAATAGCAATTATTAGCAATCAAATTATGCCAGAAGCTATGCATTATTTTAAGCAGAAATAAATGTGAAATAAAAATACGTGTATCATCAATACGGAAATTAAAATATTTAAAAAAATATTGAAATAAATAACTTGTACATATTATCTCCTGTTATTATTTACCTATACGTTAGTATTATCTTAAGATCCCTTTTTAATATTATTCTTCACATAAACAAACATGCATTTTAGAACAACATGTGATCCAAAGTTCCAAACAACCCCGGTGTTGGAAATGTTATTTGAACCGGAAATGACTTCATTTGTACTAGTTTAAGGTTACCATGAGACTAAAGGCCCAAGGGGCAAACTAGAAAGTGAGTAGATAAGCATCAAAACGACATACTGTTGGTTGTTAAAAGTCAAATATGATCAACTCTTTAAACAATGAGATATTCATTTTTTCTGCAGCGCAGAAAAGGAAAAAGAAGTTTCACGGAAAAGTGAAAAGTTAGCTAACATTTTAGAGAGACTTGGTTCTCTAAAGAAAACAAACAAAGCTGAGTTGACCACTAATTTCTTCGCACTTTCAAGGTTGCTTCCTTTACATCAGAAATCTACTTTGGGTTGAATTTGACTTGAATCAAAGACCTCAGAACTAAGCAAATAAAATAAAATAAAATAAATAACCAAAACTTGATGGACTAGAAAAAGAAATAAAGAATGCAGATTAGTTTAGGGGTAACATAACAAAATGCAGGAAATTGCAGCCAAGTTAGAGTTTGGCAGGTAGACAACAAAACGACGAGTATTGGTTGTTAAATACAAATCAAAGTTGGTTTTCGATTGGTTGTTAAACATTTAAGATACCTAAATGTCTATTCATATCCTGGTCGAAAAGCAATTGTTGTAATAAGTTAAGATTCTAATCCTTTGGAAACGAAAAAAGAAAAGTTTTTAAACGGTAGAAAGAACCTATATATAGAAATAATTAGAGTGTTGATCTTTTGAAAGTACCAAATTGAAATGAGCACAAATTACTTGGTGATATACTAAGTACTAGGCTTACTATCACGAACCCAAATTCCCTCCTTAGAATGTCGTGATGGTACCTAATCTCTAAGACTAGATAAGTCTAACAAATACTGGAATATTAACATATTTAAATCAATCAACTATTAAACATGAACCAGAAATTTCTATACATAGCCAACAACCATCAGTAGATGTACTATATCCCAGAATCGGTTGTACAAGTCATAAGTTCTACTGAGTTCACTAGAAAATCTCTAAGTACAACTGTTCCGGAATAGAAATAAACAACGGTAAATAAAGACAACAGAGTATGACTCCAGAGCCTGCGAACAGGATGGCAGGTATACCTTGAAATCTCCACAGCAGCTCACAATCAACTAACTAACGACCGACACATTTCAAGGTACCCGGATCTGCACAAAAATGTGCAGTAAGCGTAGCATGAGTACACCACAACGGTCCTCAGTAAGTATCAAGACTAACCTCGGTAGAGTAGTGACAAGGTCAGGTCAAGACACCTACTAGATATAAAAACTTGTGCAGGATATTGATAAAATCTAACAATGGAAAAATAAAGGCAGTTAAAGGACAATTAAGTAATTTATCAGTACAAGGCTAGCAACGGTAGCAAAGCAAAATTGTCAGTAAGAGAGTACATGCGGTTAGAAAACAGGTAACCAAGTACAACCAAAATACGAATGGAAGGAAATAAGGAAGACAAGAACCATAACCGTTTTCAACATAAAATGTACAACAAGAATCACACCAAAATATTACCATTTCACAAATCCCAACTCATGAATCATAATCACACGGCATCTCGTGCCCACTTTGTGATTACAACTGCACGAATAATGTACGTTCTACACAGACAACTCACGTGCTAATACCATTAACAGTAACCTCATACCCGCACATACAACTCATGTGCCAACAGTAACAATATCTCATATTTGTATGGATAACTCACGTGCCAACAGTCCATTCCTCAAACAGAAAGCAGATATACAAGAATACACGTACATGATTAATGGACAACAAGAATTATCATGCTGGACTGATATTACGATGTATGCTTGTGCAAGTGTACTATCATAGCTCGAGTCAACAAGTAAGATCAAAGCCACGGAATAGCACATTGAAAACAACACAACAAAAACCACAATATGCATGACTCACACAAGATAGTCACACCACCACACAAATATCATCAATGACAATGCCCTCAGGCCATCACAAATCATCCGCAACATAGCCTCTCTTGTCTCGCTGTGTGCGCAACAATAAAGTGCATGCCCGCCTTGTCTCGCTACACGCACATAATAGTTATCCCACCTTGTCTCGCCACATGTACAAACCCAACATTTGAAGCCCGCCTGTCACAATCCAAAATCCAAATAGTCATGATGGCACCTAACCCCAACTCGCTAGGTAAGCCAATTAACAATCCGATTCAATGAGATTTACTGATAAATGTAATGATAATATAGCTGAACTTCTACATAAAGAATTCCTAAGGACTGCTAGTATAAATCACGAGCTTCTAAGATTTAGAGTTTACAAAGCTGGTATGAAATAAATACATCATCTATTTGAAATATACATGAACACATTAATAATTTTAAAGCAACCAAGAATAAAAGGCAGCTATGACCGGAACGCAGGTACATCTTCAATGCCAGCTCCTGCCGTACAAAACAACATTAGCATCAAAAATCTGCACGCAAGGTCCAGAAGTGTAGTATGAGTACAACTGATCCCATGTACTCAATAAGTAACAAACCTAACCTTAGGGTGAAAGCAGTGACGAGCTTGGACAAAGGTCAGAGTCCAACACGAATAGCCAAGAAAAAGTCGTAACAACATAAGAAAAAAGTACAAGCAATGACTCAAAAATATGTTGCTCAGCTCGTTCACAGTTACGGAAAATAGTCATGCTTCTCAGGTATAACAGTAAAATTCAAATCTTTCACCGAAAATACCAAAGTATGAGTAAGTAAGAAAAACTGTGATTTTTCCAAAAACCTTTCAACAATAAATAAGATGTTCATTATCAGATAGCATGAGAAAAGTACTTCTCTATTCCTACATGTCAATGTGCACGCGAAATCATGAATGTCACCAAAATCGGGTAGCACGAGGAAATGCATCGTTATGCTTGTAAGTTAAGTATGCATGTCAAATGCAATGCATCATAGTGATGAACTCATGCACTCACACTCTCAGAGTACTCAATATCACTGTCTCACACTCCTACTCATCACGCTCAATCACTCAACACACTCAGTCACTCAGCATTGTACATGGAAGATCCAGCCCAAACGCTAATAAATCCTGCTGCGACGCGCAGCCTGATCCCATCGTGAATCAATAGCAACCATGCTCACAGTGGGTGTGTTGAATCCAGAGGGGAAGATCCTGCCTAAACGCTATAATAAGCCAATCATGGCATGAATCAATAAAGCCTGTTGCGGTATGCAACCCGATCTCATAAATATCACTCACAAACAGACCTTCGGCCTCACTTAGTCATCAATCTCTCGGGCTCACAATGTCATGAAAATCAGTCCAAAAATAATGAAATGGTGTATTAATAAATAGCAACAGAGACTAAGATATGATATGCAAATGAATGAGTATGACTGAGCAAGCCAAACTATGCTTCAAAAATGCCATCCCGCGCGTACCGACCTCCGAACAACTCAAAACTAGCCAAAAGCAACTCAAGAACATCAAATAATGCCAGAGGAAACAAACTCAATCGATAAAGGTCTAATCTTTAATCAAAAGCCCAAAGTTAACCAAAATGTCAAACGTGGGCCCGCACCTCGAAATCCGATAAAACTCATAAAATCTGACAGCCCATTCAATTATGAGTTCAACCATACTAGTTTCACTCAAATCCGACTCTGAATCGATGCTCAAAACTCGAAAATTCACTTTATGAAATTTTAGACAACCCTAATTTCTCTTTTGAAATCATCAAATGCCAAAAACGAGGATAGATTCATGAAATATAATCAAAACCGAGTAGAGAACACTTACCCCAATCAATATGGTGGAAATCCTCTCAAAATTGCCCAAATCCGAGTTCCGTAGCTCCAAAAATATTGAAATGAGCTTATAAAAAAAAACTGCCCAATAAAAATACTAATGTGGTCGCTAAAAGTCCAATACCCGTCACTACAAGTACCAAATATGGTCGCTAAAGGTGCGCACAAGAACTTGCTTGCACCACCAATTTATTTTTTACTAAAAAGACTCTAACTCCTCATACGAACTCAGAATTCGACGATATTTGCTCCTACGAGTCATAAATAATAATACGAACCTAATCGTTCAGTCGAAACTCAATTCGGAGATCATTTGCACAATGTGATACCCACTTCGCTTGTTAAATAATTAACTCATGCTTCGCAGTAAAACATTATCATTATCAAACTCCCAGAAGTATCGAAATCGAATTCCGATCTCTAGAACTAAAAATGGACCTTTGGATCATTATATGCTTATGCTCAAAACAATGCCAATACACCAAACATGTTAAAAACCCATCTGAAACTCACCTGATCCCCACGGGATCCCAGCCTAATATACCAACAAGCCCTAAAATATGATACGAACTTGCTTGAGTGATCAAAACACAAAAATAATATCAAAACTATGAATCGCAACGAATTCAAGCTTTATGAAATCAAAGCTTTTAATTTTTTAAAAACTAACGAAAACGTGCCTACGCACCTCGAAATAACTTTGAATTTTGCACATAAGTCATAAATATTTTTATGAAGCTGCTCGAACTCTCGGAATCCAAATCGGGACCCGGTATAAAAAAAACTAATTATGGGAAAATTTTATAATTCAAAGCTTTTCAAAGTTAACAAGTTTTCGGAAAATTATGCCAAATCACTTTGGGACCTCCAATTTAAAATCGGGGAATACGCCTGAGTCCGAAATCACTATATGAAGCTAACGAAACCATCAAAAATCCATTTTGGGGTTAAACACTCAAAAGTCAAACTTGGTCAACTCTTCCAACTTAAAGCTTCCTAGTTGAGAATCATTCTTCCAAATAAATTTCAAATCACATGAAAAACCAAAACCGACGCCTCACACAGGTCATAATACATCATACAAAGTTACTCGGGACTTCAAATAGCTGAACAGGGTTCAAATGCTCAAAACAACTGATCGGGTCATTACATTCTCCCCACTTAAACATACGTTCGTCCTCGAACGTGCCCAGAGTCGTTCCAAAGCCATCAAATCACCATGTAACCTTACCATGCACATACCCGGGGGTGATCCCAGTCACCCTAATCCATATAAGCTAGACGACACAACCTAATTGAAGTTCCTTAATTCAACCTTAACCCATAAACCTTAGAACCCAATTTCCAACATCCGGAATTCCTTACAAGACCCGAATCTCGCACCTACACACTATATAAGTCTGAACAAGCTATATCAAGTTATATCAATAACCCAAGATGTAATTATATGATATACCACATAACTCAGATGCTCCCAGCAATAACTTTTGACCACAGTAGCTGCTTAAAACACACCCGGTACCAGTAATAAACCTCATATCAAATAAAACCTCGTTCTAAAACCTTTGTACGCTGCTGATGATGAAAGAAACATGCAGAACTCACAACCAGTCACCAGATCAACAAGTCATAAAACTCTCTCGCCTAACCAGAACCATAGCCCAAATTCTAAGTTGACTTCCGACATTACTCTTCCAAACACACCGTAATCAAATTCGATAGCAATCACGCCAGGCCCAAAGACTTCATCTCATCAAATACAAGCTACTCTACAGACATGCCATACCAATACTACCCAAAGCCACAAACCGTGCAATCGGTGCACCAATACGCAACAATTCAAATGCACTCAAAAATGAAAAATGACTCAAATGAGAGAACCGTTCCGCAAGCTCAACAAGTACCACCATAATGCAATGCTAAGATCCCATCACACCGTAGAACCAAAACATACGAATCTAACACAAAGGATCATATCCCAACATAACTTTGCTGCAGTGCGCGACCCTATCCAAACACCGGCCATATGAAATACCTCAAGCCACAATGCTCAAAATCAACAACTACACGCAATTCGACATCAAATACACAAAGTGCATGACCATAACCATGTAGAAGCTAACAACACAATATATCACAACCAGAAAAAGGCCATAACCAAGGTGCAATCGACCATTCCACACCCCAATCACCATCTCGCTCGGATTTCGCTACAAGGACCAAACAAAACCGTACCATGTGTGCATATAACCAATAAATCACAACCCCTCGTAGCATAAAAGAGTAATACATAGAACATACCAGATACGAATGAGATCAATTCTAGCCGAATGGCACATCCCTCAACAATAGTAGTACGAGGCCAACCAATCCGACCCGAGTAGAATACACATCCTCATTAGGTCTAACAATGAGCCCCCAAATCAACCCTGGTCATCCACAAATAGATAATTAACCCTCTGAAAGTCCACAATGACCTAACCATAACGCATACTATTATCAGGCTAGCTTTGGCCACATCTTCATGGTCCACAACCATGAAACAATCTGCTTCTGAGAACTCCCAGACTCCAAATTCATAGAACACATGAATCACCATAGCTGATCCCAACTCCAACACTCGAATGTCTAACACATCTATCATACACGATCATCCCACGAGAAGTACTTCTATAATTCTTTCCAACCACATAGCAAAAAGCTGAATTGTTGCGACCAAACACAAGTATACGTGGTCGTCAAGTAATAGAATAGAGAGTAGAATATCTTTCCCACAAAGACTTATGATTAACTTTTGACTGATTCAAACTCAAACAATTTATCGATTCAAGAGATTTCTCATAAAATATATAAGTGATTAATTTTACTACCTAAAACTATTAAGCAATGAAATAACTAGAATTCAACCACAATACTTAAGATTTTTCGGATAGTAATCAATAGGAGATGATATTCCAGGGTCACAGATTAGCTAACAATCCTGTTGCGTTCTTGGCTTAAAATGACTAATTGATATATCTGAATTGTTGATTGACAGGGTTTATATTACTCATAAGAATCTGTCTAGTTCTTACTTGCCTATTCAAGCTAACTTAATGCCTATATGTCTATGGAATTAAGATTAATAAGAATGCATTTACACTTCCTGTATTTCAACCAAGCAAGGAATTTATGTATATTTCTATCCTAATTGCGAATTCGTTCCCCGATGCCCGAGTTTAAGAACCTCCTCTATTTAATTCTGTATGCAATCTAGAATTCCCACTTTCGAGTTAAACTCTAGATTCGTAGATAGTATTTCACTGTTAGCTACTCAGCAAAATAATTAAAAATAGAATTAAATAAACAACCCAATATGATAAAATCAAATTCGTCAATTTAAACTTCAAACATCAACATTCATGTATCACCCATGACCCTAGAACCATATGGTTCTTAGCCACTCATGTTCATACAATTATCAAATATAATATTGTCAAACACAAAATCAATGAATACTAAAAGAGGAATGGAAGAATTGATCAACTTCATGCTCCCGAGTGTTTCATACTTTTTCTCTCCTCTTAAAGTCACGCCCCCATCTAAAAATAGGTTTATGTTGGCTTTTAAATGAGTTGGGGGCGTCTTAGGGTCGAAATAACCGAGTCGTTGTTGAATTAGGACATGCTTGCATTTTGAGCGTTCAGGGCAGTGTGGGGCCCTGGCCCTGGCGCTCAGCTTCCCAACAACACTGTAAAGTGCGCCATAGGCAGCGCCCCACGCTGCATGTGGCCCTCAAATTTGCACTTTTGCCTTTTCTTCCCATTTTCGCGCCAATTCGTGCCCTTTCGTCACAAATTGCATCCGAATGATTTCCTACACATAAAAATACCACAAATTAGCACAAATCATTATATTATGTATCTCAAATCTACAAGGCATGAGCAAAATGTGAGGCAATATACATTAAAATATGCATACCTTAAGCTAAATATCAACACCCCACACTTAGACTCTTGCTCGTCCTCGAGCAATGGAACTATATTAACACCCCAAAAATGTACCTATCTCTATAAAAGAGCACTTCACAATTAATTCAATCAAACACTCTACCTTTTGACTATGGTTGATATCGGCAATTAGTATGAACACACGAATTTCACATTCTTCCTGTTTTTAAACTAGCCCAAGTATACACAATGTTGTTCAACCAACTCAAACAACCTCTCCACAACCACGTTACCTCAATAGATGACTCGTTACCACTAAGCATCTTCAACTCTTGCACTCACCCAACAAAAGAAATGTACAACATCACCAATCCTTTATAATACCAAGTGCCCTCACCACAAATAAAAGAGTGTATATAAAAGTAGTCCATACATTCAAATATGTTACCGAACATAAATTAAGGACATCACACAATTTAACAAGATTCACTCACTCTCACAAAGAATTCATGTGCCTCCCGTGGTCATACCATAAGCTTTCCCGTTACTAATCTAAGCTAGCCAAATCTAGGATCAATTAGGACTTTAAGGTTGTAATGTAAGCTAAGGGACGGGTAGGATATATTTGGAAATAGTGACTAACCCTCCTAAGCACTTTAATACACTACACTCACAAATCAAGCGCATTTTCTTTTCAACCCATTCACTTGTCATACACCATATATAACATAGCCCTCTTTTCAATTAAGTACCTCTATAGTTTCACTAGTACGAGTTAAGCATTTTTTTTTTAATACTTCATACATTGAAGTTCATAAGATAGTGACCTTCTTTCACAATTTTAGTGCACCTTAAAGGGCCCTTAACACTATTTTTTTTTACAATCACAAGTCAAGAAGTATTCACCCACCCCACACTTAAGCAATGCATAGTCCCCGATGCATAACAAATTCAAAATAGAGTAAGGTGGAAAGAAAGAACTCCTTGCTAGTCGGAGTTTGCCTCTTCAGGATGCCCACCAGCTATGGCTTTGGGCTCATCATCATCTCCTAAAGGTACCAAAGCCATGGGCCCCGTAACTTCATCATCCTCCTCATTCTCATCATCAGATCCCTTGTAAGTGTTTTCATCCTCAGACGGATGAATGGGACTGCCCGATGCTATGCCTAACATCTCCTTGGATGAATTGGAGAGATCATTTCGCAATTGCATGCGCTCTTCATCTGACACCCCTAGTCTGCTCATTATACAATTGAGGGAACTATAAAGATACTTGTTGAAATTTTCGTCCCTCTCATTGCTTGCAGCCTGAGTAAGCTTTGATGTGGACTCTAGCAAGGATGTGATGTCTAGCAATGCCTTGGGTGCCTCCACTACCTCATCATATCCAGGGTACTCCGGTACCCCACAGGATAGCATGTACTGGGTTAGGATATTTCCAAAGAAGAACCTTTTGATCCTCCCTCCAAAGCGGGTGCGTGCCATCTCTCCAAGCATGAGCTCACCCACATTTAGGCATTGTCCGGTCATCAGAAAATAGATCACACACACTCGAGCTCGAGTGCATTAGTTGTTATGCTCAACGGGCATTAATCTTGCCTGCACAAAGTTTTGCCATACCTTAGCCGTCTTGTTGTAGTTGAACCGGAGCATCTCTAGGTGGGAATTTCCCTTAGTCCGCGTCCACCTTGCATTAGAATCAATGCCACAAAGTGTGTGATGTATAGCCTGGTAGCGTGGACTTTTGATGAATTTATGTAGCCTCCGTGGATTAGGGTTATCAACTCCC
Source organism: Nicotiana tomentosiformis (assembly GCF_000390325.3). Classification (NCBI taxonomy): domain Eukaryota; kingdom Viridiplantae; phylum Streptophyta; class Magnoliopsida; order Solanales; family Solanaceae; genus Nicotiana; species Nicotiana tomentosiformis. The sequence goes on from NC_090822.1 coordinate 45,809,531, forward strand.
AAGAAGTCACACAAGGATCGCCTATCCATTGGTATATCCTTTCCTCTGACCCATGATTGGAACATGCCCTTATTCCAGTTGGCATATAGCTCTCGTACCATTCTTAGATTTGCAGGACCCTAACATTCTATGAGCTTATCCATCTTCATATCTACCAACCGGGCAAGTACATCAGGGAAGTTCCTTTCTAGAGCCTTTACATTAATCCCCATTTCAGAGACATATCTCCCATATGGAACAAAATTATCATGCAATTTGATGGCATCATCAAAACTAATTCCTCCCGAGGCCGTGGTGGCCTCAGCGACCCGCTAGCAACTTGCCTTCCCTTAGCTTGTCGGGAAGCACCCTCACCTTGCTTGCATTTTTTCTTCCCCGCCCCTTTTCCTTTTACGGCACTGTCACGAGCCATAGCAACCTATACACGATAAACACAAAGATGAGAATGAATCAAGAAATTTTCTAAGGTCATCGTGAGAGGCAAAGATAACCCCACACTTAAAACCAAAGGCTATGTATAATCGACTCACAATATTGGTTCAACATGCACCAATGTGTCATTACAAGGCTATAGGTACTCAAGACTTCCCCATGCCATACAATTCAAGTAGTTTAACATGGACATAACTTAACTGTGGTGCAAGCAAAGAAATCTAAATTTCACATTACTACACTAATATAGTACACTAACTACTACTTACACGAGTTTACAACAAGATAGAATACCCTCAAACATCCCACACTTCGCCCAACATCATATACAACGACCCTCGGCTACTCAAAATTCACTGGTGTTCTTCTCTAAATTTCAACCATGGTGGAACAAGGTGGCCCTCCAAAATTTACATGAAGTAGAGGGAATTATAGTTTACTACTTCAAACACAACTTCTACAACCAATTTTTGAAACCAAATTCGGGCATATTAATATCACCATAACAACAAGATATGTCAAAGAGACCTATGACATTTTGGGGTTGTTTGAGAAATAGGACTAGCATTACACTAAAAACTTTCAACATACAAGAATAGAGAGAACAAGAAGAACATACCTTTGAGTCTTGATATGAAAGTGAGCAAGAAAGATTTGTGAATTTGATAAGGAGGGGGAAAGAGCAGCGGTGAGAGAGAGAGGGATTTTGGGTGAAAGTTAGTTTAATTTAATTGGGGGAAGGGTTTGGGTAATTGGGTATGGGTAAGGTTATGTGTGTATATGGGTAATTGGGTCAGGTTATATGGGTTGGGTCAGTTAAAATTAAACAAAGAAACTAAAAAAAATAATTAAATTTTTACCTGACCCCCCCAGCCCAGCGCCCCACGCTGGGGCTGGCGTTGGGGATTTTGGTGATACTGGAAAGTGCGACCCAGGCAGCGTGAGGCGCTGGCCTAGCGCTCGTTCACAGAATTATTATTATTTTTTTATAAATTCCCTCCTACCCGAGCACTCAATATATACATTATACACACCCCACACCATTCCCGCCTATGATTTTTATAACTACAAAGAAAACAAAAAGCTAAGCTACGAAAGCAATAAAAATTGGGTTGCCTCCCAACAAGCGCCTGATTTAACGTCGCGGCACGACTCAACATGTTTTCAAGCGTCGGCCAAGTCCATCGAGGTCTTGTGACGTGCAATGTCACCACCTTAATAATGTTTTATTCTCTGCCCATTTATCAAGAAGGTACCACTTGAGCTCGTATCATGCAGTTCCACCAATCCATGAGGACTCTCACTTACCAAAACGAAAGGACCTTCCCAACGAGACTTAAGCTTCTGGGGAAAAGCTTCAACCTCGAATTAAACAAGACCACTTCTTGACCTGGCTCAAACTCTCGATGTTGGATGTGCTTGCCATGCCACCTCTTGGTCTTTTCTTTATACAATTTGGCATTCTCATACGGGTGCAATCAAAACTTATCAAGCTCATTGAGTTGTAGCAACCTCTTCTCACCGGCTAAGTCCATATCCATGTTCAACTTTTTAATCACCCAATAGGCTTTGTGTTCAAGCTCGACGGGAAAGTGGCACACCTTCCCATAAACTAACTTATATGGAGAAGTACCTATGGGGGTCTTGTATGTAGTTCGATATGCCCATAATGCATCGTCTAGCTTTCCGGCCCAGTCCTTTCTATTTCCACTTACTGTTTTCTCCAGAATCTGCTTCACCTCTCTGTTTGACACTTTCACTTGACCACTCATTTGGGGGTGATAGGCGGTTGCAACCTTGTGCTTAACTCCATACTTTTCTAGAACATTATTCAACAATTTGTTACAGAAGTGAGTTCCTCTGTCACTTATCAACACCCTTGGAGTTCCAAAGCGTGTGAAGATGTGCTTCTTTACAAAGTTTACCACAACCTTTGCATCATTACTAGGAAGAGCAATGGCCTCACCCACTTAGACACATAGTCTACTGCCACCAATATGCACCTGTGACCATTAGATTATGGAAATAGTCCCATGAAATCAATCCCCCAAACATCAAAGAGCTCTACTGCCAGAATATTTTGCAAAGGCATCTCTTGCTTCTTCGTGATTGTTCCGGTTCTTTGGCACCTGTCACATTTTTTAACAAGGGCGTGTGCATCCTTAAATGATTTTGGACAATAGAAACCCGATTGCAGCACTTTTTGGGCAGTCCTGTCCCCACCATGGTGACCTCCATATGGAGAAGCATGACAGTCATGCAATATTGCATTCATCTCATCCTCAGGGACACACCTTCGTACCAACTGATCTGCGCACTGCTTATATAGGAATGGCTCATCCCACATGTAGAGCCTCATATCATGTAGAAACCTTCTTCTATTATCGAGTGTCAATTCTGGTGGCATCACACCACTTTCAATAAAATTCACATAATATGCATACCACGGGGCTTCACTCGAGGTGATTACTAATAAATGCTCATCAGGAAATATTTCTTTGATCAAACGCCCCTCAGCTACGTGGTTCCGATTTTCTAATCTGGATAAGTGATCAGCCACTTGATTCTCTTTTCCTTTTATCTCGGATTTCCAAGTCAAATTCTTGCAGGAGGAGGACCCAACGAATCAGCCTAGGCTTGGCATCTTTCTTTTCAAACAAATATCTGATAGCTGAATGATCTGTGTAGACGATGACTTTGGTTCCCACTAGATAGGATCTGAACTTGTCAAACGCCCACACCACTGCAAGCAACTCTTTTTTAGTAAAAGTGTAATTCATCTGGGCTGGATTCAGAGTTTTGCTCGCATAATAAATGGAGTGAAAACATTTATCCCTCATTTGCCCCAAAACAACTCCGATAGCCATGTCACTCGCATCGCACATCATCTCAAATAGCTGCGCCCAATCTGGGGCAATGATAATTGGTGCAGTCACCAATCTTCCCTTCAGCTCCTCAAATGCTTTCAGACAGGCATCATCAAACTTGAAGGGGATATCTTTCTCAAGAAGCCTGTACAAAGGAGAAGAAATTTTTGAAAATTTTTTAATGAAACGATGATAAAAATCTACATGGCCCAAGAAACTGCGAATGCATTTGACGGATGTCGGTAGAGGAAATTTTTCAATCGCTTCCACCTTTGCTTTGTCCACCTGCAAACCATTTTTGGACACTGTGTGCCCCAAGACTATACCTTCACGTACCATGAAATGACACTTTTCCCAGTTTAGCACCAAGTTCATCTTTTCACACCTAGCAAGCACTTTATCAAGGTTCATTAAACAATTCTCAAAAGAACACCAAAACACAGAAAAATCATCCATGAACACTTCTACGAATCTTTCAACCATGTCAGTAAAAATAGCCATTACACACCTTTGAAAAGTTGCAGGTGCATTACAGAGACCAAAGGACATTCTCTTGAACGCATACGTGCCATAGGGACACGTAAATATGGTTTTCTCTTGGTCCTATGGGGCTATAGCAATCTGATTATACCCTGAATAGCCATCTAGGAAACAATAATATTCCTAGCCAGCTAATTTATCAAGCATTTTGGTCAATAAAAGGGAGGGGAAAGTGGTCCTTTCAGGTGGCGTTGTTCAATTTTCTATAATCTATACAAATTCTCCACCCAGTGACAGTTCTTGTGGGAATCAAGTCATTATTTTCATTAATCACTACAGTCACCCCCCATTTCTTAGGCACACATTGGATGGGGCTTACCCATTTGCTATCAGAGATTGGAAATACAATACCTGAATCAAGCCACTTAATCACTTCTTTTCTTACCACCTCTTTTATGATTGGATATAGGCGGCATTGTGGCTCAACACTTGGCTTTTGTCCATCTTCCATGAGAATTTTATGCATGCAGAAAGCTGGACTAATGCCACTAATGTCAGACATCGTCCACCCAATTGCTTGCTTGTGCTCACGTAGCACTCTCAACAACTTTTCTTCCTGCAATTTAGATAAGTCAGAAGAAACTATAACAGGTAAAGTTTTAGAACCACCCAAATAAGCATATTAAAGGTGAGGGGGCATGGGTTTAAGCTCCAATTTTGGAGCTTCTTCAATCGACGGCTTTGGAGGGGGCCCAATTGGCTTATTTAAGGCCTCAAATGGGTTGAATACCTGCATGTAAGCACATTATGCATCTAGGATATGCATCATCTCTTCAACCTCATCATCAATCTCCAAACTATCGAACGACATGAGTGCTTTCTCTAGAGAATCGTCTAGATATACACTAGTGTCGAGAAGTTGCTCATTCATCTCCACAACAGATATCATAGAAAGCTCCTCATAATGGCGGGGCAGTTGGATCGCCTTATAGACATTAAAGACTGCTTCCTCGTTGTCCACCCTCATAATCATTTTTCCCTCTCTCACTTTAATAATCGCTTCACCTGTAGATAAGAGAGGTCCTCCCAATATGATCGGAACTTGTTCATTAGCCTCATAATCTAGGATAATGAAGTCAGTTGGGAAGATGAATTTCCCAATTTGCAGCAACACATCTTCAATCACTCCTTCAGGGTAGGCTATAGACCTATCAGTTAGTTATAACATTACAGTGGTTGGTCTTGGAGCTCAGAGACCCAATTGCTTGAACAAGGACAAGGGCATCAGATTTATGCTCGCCCTAAAATCATAAAGATCACGACTCACATCAATATTACCAATTCGTACAGGGATGGTGATGTCACACCCCAAACTTGGGGAGGCGTGGCCGGTACCGGTGCCGTGCTGGCCCGATCGAACCACTCTGTAACTCAATTGTTTTTTTCTTCTGTAACTACCAAGGGCCAACATGGGCACAACTCATAATGTATAACTATAAGTGGGCAAACGTTGTATCAATGAACCATCTTTCATATAATATAAATACATATGGGCCGTCAAGGCCTCTAACATACTGTACAAAACGAACGTCTGTCTACAAAGCCTCTAAGATTATTTGACATCAAATGGAATAGGGTATCGGCCTACCCATAAGTTTGTAGCAAAATTCTAACACGATGACTAATAGACTCGGCTGCACTCCGAATAAGGTGGAGTCTTACCGATCCTTCGCTGAATGCTAACCTCGTCTACCATGAGGGCTCGACAGTCTGATTATCTATACCTGTAGGCATGAATGCAGCGTCCCCAACAAAAAGACGTCAGTACGAGTAATGTACTGAGTATGTAAGGCAGAACCAAAACGTAACAATAAGTCAATATTAATTAAAGACATAGAAGAATTCACCCGAATCTCTGAAGTGCCACCGTATATGCATACATATTATACTCATATATATATATATATATATATATACAATGCTTCTCTTTGAGACTATTATCCATATTGTATGCTGCATGACTGCCCAACTGATCAGTGGTAACTGCCCGACCGGCCGTAGCACAGTGGTAAATGTATGACTGCCCGACCGGCCATAGTTTGGTGGTAAATATGTAACTTCCCAACCAGCCATAGCTTGATGGTAAATGCATGACTGCCCGACCGGTCGTAGCTCGGTGGTAAATGAATATGCATGTCTACCTAACTGGTGGTAAATAATGATACATAACTGCACAACCGGTGGTAACTGCCCGACCGACCTTAGCATGGTGGTAAGTACATGAAGATGCATGTATCACTATATAAAAAATAATAACATATTTATCAAATATCTCAATAGGTACTAGATACATACTTAGACATGTTTGAATATCACTTTACCGAAATGAATAACATAGACATCCTTAACTGCTAAGAGTAGAACCACTTATGGAATAGCATTACGTTTACGTATCGTTACTTGGATCATGCCAAAAGAAAGAAGGATTAGCCTTAACATACCTGGAGTAGGGAGAAATCCGTATAATATTCTTGGAAAAGGTTGCACCTTACTCCTATAGAATCGCAAAATCTCACGTTGCTAATGTGCTAATAATTCTCATTGGAATTATTTGGTTGCAAGGAGTTTTGTTGAAAATTTGTAGGAAGTGATAAATTGCTAACGTTCCGATCAAATCACAAATGACCTATAAGACTTATAAGAATCACAAATCACGTTCTCACCTAATCACAAACTTATGAGAATTGCTAACTTCTCGCTTCTGATTGTAGAGTGTATAAGAAATTGTAGGAATTTTGTTGGAAGCTTTTTTTTGGATTGAGTTTAGCGTCTGTTCTTGAAAGGTTTTGAATTAGGAAGAATGGTATATCATTTCTCACTTGATTGCTCTATGTCCCAATGAGACCAAACTTGTAATGTCATACGTAAGTGTCTTATGTACCTTACTTTAGATGGCCACCTAAGACATATGACTTTTCTTATGTACGTTATTTTAGATAGCCACCTAATCAACAATGACTAAGATTCATTTGTTTGGTTAGTGTCTTGCTGCCACGTAGGGGTGGGGTGGAGGTGGGAAATATTAATTTTTATCCACTTATTAGGTAATTAGGTAGTGTCCCGTTACCCGGTAATTAACTAATTACCCGCATAATTAAGAACTATCTCAAATTACTTAAAATACTACCCACTTTTAACACACTTTATATATACCCTACTATCGTGGTCATGTGGGTACCATATAAAATAAATACATACACTTATTATTTTATTAAAACATCCATGTAAAAAAATACATATATTTTCTCAACTTATAATTTTCCTAATCTCATATAAAGAATAAAAATTCTCGTACGCTTAATTCTTAAAATGGTAAAAAGATAATCTTCTTTTCTTGTGAGAAAATAATTTCTATCTTTTACAATAAAGAAAATCTCATAAAATTCCTCATATCGTGAGTAAAATTTTAAATATATTCGAAAGTAGTAATATTAATAACTATATAAAATCATATTTTTCAAACTTTTTACAATAATATTCCACTCAATATAAATACCATATCAAAATGTATCTAATGATATCAAGGTTGTAAACCTAGAGGGCCTCATAATAATAATGTCTTAAACCCTCTATAACCTCCTAATAGACATAATCCCTTCGAACTCATGTGGATTTACTACGGCTATCTTAATGCTAAGGTACGGAATATAACATTCTTCCCCCTTTAGAAATATTCGTCCTCGAATGTTAACTCTTAGAGATTTTCAAAACTTTCGCTAGGGCCCCCTCTGTAAACTAAACTAAAACTCAATCTCTATCTGAAGTCTCGACTATTCATAACCTTTTCTACTTGAGAATCTCGTATCTTCTTCATCTTTAACTTACTTACCTTTCAATCTCGCATCGTATCTGCTGTTTGTTTCATAACCTTCCTTTCACATAGGTAGAAATTACATCTACTCCTTAAAGCTCTATTGTGATACATGCACCTCTAGTGCATACAAAACCTGGCGAAAACTTCATACTGACTTCTTACGGCTCAGCTCTATGGCACGATCTCGGAACAAAAGAAGGGTAACATTTTCTAAATGCCCTACAGCCTCTCAATTATAAATGTGGCGCGCAACACACCCATAAGTGAGAATCTACTAGGCACGTCTTTGTAGACTCCCTAGGACACGACCTGCTCTGATACCACTTTGTCACGCCCCAAACTTGGGGAGGCGTGGCTGGCACCCAGTGCCGTGCTGGACCGAGCGAACCACTCTGTAACTCATTTGTTTTTTTCTTCTGTAACTACAAAGGGCCAACATGGCCGCAACTCATAATGTATAACTATAAGTGGGCAAACATTGTATCAATGAACCATCTTTCATAAAATATGAATACATATGGGCCGTCAAGGCCTCTGACATACAGTACAAAATGAATCTCTGTCTACAAAGCCTCTAAGATTATTTGACATCAAATGGGATACGGTACCGGCCTACCTATAAGTCTGTAGCAAAACTCTAACACGATGACTAATAGACTCGGCTACACTACGAATGAGGTGGAGTCTTACCAATCCTTCGATGAATGTTAACCTCGTCTACCATGAGGGCTCGGTAATCTGATTAGCTATACCTGCAGGCATGAATGAAGCATCCCCAACAAAAGGATGTCAGTACGAATAATGTACTGAGTATGTAAGGCAGAACCGAAACATAACAATAAGTCAACATTAATTAAAGACATATAAGAATCCACCTGAATCTCTGAAGTGCCACCGTATATGCATACTTATTATACTCATATATATATACACAATGCTTCTCTTTGAGATATATACAATGCTTCTCTTTGAGACTATTATCCATATCGTATGATGCATGACTGCCCAACTGATCAGCGGTAACTGCCCGACCGGCCGTAGCACAGTGGTAAATGTATGACTGTCCGACCGGCCGTAGCTTGGTGGTAAATATGTAACTGCACAATCAGACGTAGCTCGGTGGTAAATGCATGACTGCCCGATCGGCCGTAGCTCGGTGGTAAATGAATATGCATGTCTGCCCAACCAGTGATAAATAATGATACATAACTGCCCAATCGGTGGTAACTGCTCGACCGGCCTTAGCACGGTAGTAAGTGCATGAAGATGCATGTATCACCATATTAAAAACAATAACATATTTATCAAATATCTCAATAGGGACTAGATACATACTTAGACATGCTTGAATATCACTTTACCGGAATGAATAACATAGACATCCTTAACTGCTAAGAGTAGAACCACTTATGGAATAGCATTACATTTACTTATCGTTACTTGGATCATGCAAAAAGAAAGAAGGATTAGCCTTAACATACCTAGAGTAGGGAGAAATCTGTATGATATTCTTGGAAAAAGTTACATCGTACTCCTTTAGAATCGCAAAATCTCACGTTACTAATGTGCTAATAATTCTCGTTGGAATTATTTGGTTGCAAGGAGTTTTGTTGAAAATTTGTAGGAAGTGATAAATTGCTAACGTTTTGATCTAATCACAAATGACCTATAAGACTTATAAGAATCACAAATCATGTTCTCACCTAATCACAGTCTTTTGAGAATTGCTAACTTCTCGCTTCTGATTGTAGGGTGTATAAGAAATTGTAGGAATTTTATTGGAAGCTTTTTTGTGGATTGAGTTTAGCGTCTGTTCTTGAAAGGTTTTGAATTAGAAAGAATGGTATATCATTTCTCACTTGATTGCTCTATGTCCCAATGAGACCAAACTTGTAATGTCATACGTAAGTGTCTTATGTACCTTACTTTAGATGGCCACCTAAGACATATGACTTGTCTTATGTACCTTACTTTAGATAGCCACCTAATCAACAATGACTAAGAGTCATTTGTTTGGTTAGTGTCTTGCTTCCACGTGGGGGTGGGGGTGAAAAATGTTAATCTTTATCCACTTATTAGGTAATTAGATAGTGTCCTGTTACCCGATAATTAACCAATTACCCGCATAATTAAGAACTATCTCAAATTACTTAAAATACTATCCACTTTTAACACAATTTATATATACTCTACTATCGTGATTATGTGGTACCATATAAAATAAATACATACACTTATTATTTTATTAAAACGTCCATGTAAAAAAATACATATATTTTTTCAACTTATAATTTTCTTAATCTCATGTAAAGAATAAAAATTTCCGCACGCTTAATTCTTAAAATGGTAAAAAGATAATCTTTTTTTCTTGTGAGAAAATAATTTCTATCTATTACAATTAAAAAAATCTCATAAACTTCCTCATATCATGAGTAAAATTTAAAATATATTCGAAAGTAGTAATATTAATAACTTTATAAAATTATATTTTTCAAACTTTTTACAAAAAGGTTCCACTCAATATAAATACCATATCAAAATGTATCTAACGATATCAAGGTTGTAAACCTACAGGGTCTCATAATAATAATATATTACACCCTCTATAACCTCATAATAGACATAATCCCTTCGAACTCATGTGGATTTACTACGGCACATCCTAAATCTAAGGTACGGGATGTAACAGGTGAAGCTGACGGGATCCTTAAGCTTTTGAGGAAGCTTGGTTTGGACCCTTGAAGTACACTCCTCAGTAAGTGCGACTGTCTTGAATTTAGTTAATATCCTCTTATGATCTACTATATATTTTATGTACTTTGCATACTTTGGAATTTCACGAAGTACGTCTACCAATGGAATATTTAATTGAACCTGGCTCAACATAGAGAGAAATTTATTGAACATGCGATCATCATTCTTCTTCTGCAATCTTTTGGGGAAAGGTGGTGGTGGCCTTACAGCCTCCATTGGATTTGAACTTGCATCATCTTTCTTTGACTCATGTGTTGCTTAGGAATCAACTCCCCCTCAGGTACAAGCTTATCATTTCTCTTCTTTGGCACTTCTTCTAATTCCCTCCCATTTCTGAGTGTAACTACATTAACTTGAGGGTTCTTCTCTGTATCACTAGGAAGAGTGCATGCATGCCTAGTATTTTGATTCGATGCTAACTTCCCCATTTGCCTCTCAAGATTTCTAAAATCGGTTCTGAGTTGTTGATTGTCAAGAAACAACTTCTTCAACAAGTCATTCGTACTCTCTTCTATTTGCTGGGGTGGCTTATAAGGTTGATTGAAATTTCCTTAGGGCCTATAATGATTCTGAGTCGGCTGATTTCCACACCAGAAAAAGTTAGGATGATTCTTCCAATTTGGATTGTAAGTGTTCCCATATTGTGCATGCTGATTCATCCGACCTCTGATCTGTTTCCCCACATAGTAGATAGATTCAGGATTCGTGGGGCACATGTCACTCGTGTGACTATCACCAAATAGTTCGAATCAAGTAGACATTTGTTGTACATGTTGCATCTGTTGTGTTTGGTGCATTGTCATTCTATTCATCTGATTTGCTAATTTTGCTATATCTTCTCTCATGGATGAGAAGTCATCAAGCTCAATCACACCAACTACTTTCTGTTTAATTGCTCTTTGGGAGTCCCCGTCTCCTTGCCAATTATGATCATTAGCAGTGAAGTTATTTAGAAGGAGTTGTATTTTACTATATGACCTCGCCATGCAACTATCCCCACAAGCTGAATCAAGATTCATCTTTGATGTCTCGTCTAGCCCATCAACAAAAGTATGACCCAACACCTCATCAGTCTGACAATGATGCGAGCAGTCTCTGAGTAGCTTCTTGTATCTTTTCCAAGCTTGACAAAGTGTCTCGCCATCCCGTTGTTGGAACCCAAGAATCTGGCTCCTCAACGACTTTGTCTTCTTAGTGGGGAAAAACTTGATTAAGAATTTCTTTGCTAGATCATCCCAAATGTGAATTGAGTTCGCGGGCTCCTTTCGCAACCATTCCTTAGCTTCCCCCAGCAGTGAAAAGGGAAATAGTGTCATCCTGACATAGTCCTTGGAAACGTTCAAATAATTATAAGTGTCCGTAATTTCCAGGAAGTTCTGAATGTGCCTCTGCGGGTCCTCATGACCTCCAATTTAAAATCCAGGCATACGCCTGAGTCCGAAATTATCATATGAAGCTAACGGAACCATCAAAAATTTATTTCGGGGTTAAATACTCAAAAGTCACACTTGGTCAACTCTTCCAACTTAAAGCTTCCTAGTTGAGAATCATTCTTCCAAATAAATTCCAAATCACCTGAAAAACCAAAACCAACGCCTCGCACAGGTCATAATACTTCATATAAAGCTATTCGGGACTTCAAATAATTAAACAAAGTTTAAATGCTCAAAACGACCGGTCGGGTCGTTGCATTCTCCCCTACTTAAATATACGTTCGTCCTCGAACGTGCCCAGAGTCGTTCCAAAGCCATCAAACCACCATGTAACCTTACCATGCACATACTCGGGGGTGATCCCACGTCACCCTAATCCATATAAGCCTGACGACACAACCTAACTGAATATCTTTAATTCAACCTTAACCCATAAACCTTGGAACCCAATTTCCAACATCCGGAATTCCTTACAAGACCCGAATCTCCCACCTACACACTGTATAAGTCTGAGCAAGCTATATCAAGTTATATCCGTAACCCAAGATGTAATCATATGATATACTACATAACTCAGATGCTCCCAGCGATAACTTTTGACCACAGTAGCTGCTTAAAACACACCCGGTACTGGTAATAAACCTCATATCAAATAAAATCTCGTTCTAAAACCTGAGTCCGAAATCACCATATGAAGCTAACGGAACCATCAAAAATCCATTCCGGGGTCAAATACTGAAAACTCAAACTTGGTCAACTCTTCAAACTTAAAGCTTCCTAGTTGAGAATCATTCTTCCAAATAAATTCTGAATCACCTGAAAAACCAAAATTGGCGCCTCACACAAGTCATAATACATCATACGAAGCTACTCTGAACTTCAAATAGCTGAATGGAGTGAAAATACTCAAAATGACCGGCCGGGTCGTTACACCGCCTTATCATGCCACATGTACAAATATCAATAGTTACAATAGCATAGAAAACTCACGTGCAAACATCCCGACAATCCTCTCAACAATCCCACATGTGCCAAAAATATAACAACTTGCACCACATGTGCCCATATGCAACATAATTTTCTTAACAACATTTCCAATACCATAACCACACATAGCCCACGACTCAACAACATTGAGTACAACAACAACAACTATAACACGGGAGTATGACAAGTAAATCAACACAAGAATTACAACAACTCAATGAAATGGAAGAATAAGCTCGATAATGAAAGACATAACAAGTAATAATGACTTCAAGTAAGAATAACTCAACTATGAAAGAGATAACATGCCAATAAAAGAGGCAACAAATTCAATTAAGGCATGTAAGAGTATATATGGCAATAAAAGATAGAACATGAATTAACAACTTCAAATAAAGCATGTAAGGATAAATTTTACAATAGAGGGTATAACTAATATGACAACTTCAATTAAATGTACTTAAGAAACTTAAGGGTCTAAACTGGTCAAATTTTCATATATAAGGCCGTGTACACACTTATTACCTCGTGTACACGTCTTCCACGTAAGTCAAATAGTGAAATCAAATAAATCCCTACGAGGTATTTTCCCCCACACAAAGTTAGGGAAGATACTTACCTCAACTAGGCCAAATCAACACTCAAAAATAGCTTTCCCTTTATAATTTACCTCCGCTTGGCTCAAATCTAACCAAAATCGACTTGATAACACCGAATAATGCAAGAGAAACAAATTCCAATAAGTAAAGCTATGATCTTTATACAATTCTCAAAAAGTCAACAAAAGTAAACCCGGGTCCGCCCGGTCAAAACCTGGGTCCAAGGGTAGGACTTGACCCATAACCCCACGAGTCTATATATGTATTTTGTTTCAAAATCTGAGTCCATTTCGATTCTCAAATCCCAAACTTTTATTTTTGAAAATATAGACAAAGTTTCCTAAAATTTCACTTTGATTCTCATAAATTTGATGTTAAATATCATATATAATCATGTAAAATAATTGAAAATTGATCAACATCACTTACCCAATGATTGTAGATGAAAGACCCTCTACAAAATCGCCTCCTACCGAGTTTAGGGTCCATAGATATGAAAATGAGACTAAAATCCTGACTTCCAGCCCTTATGTTAAGTTGCAGGTGTCGCGAATGCAACCTGGGGTTTACAAATGCCACTCCGCAAATGCGAACCCCACAAATGCGAAGAATGATTACAAGAGTGACATCCCTCACAGTCATGCAGACGTCACGAATGCGACAAAAAGTTTGCAAGTGCGAACATGGAACATATCGCAAATGCTACCATGGTGATCATAGATGCGACCAAGCCTAGACCATGTCCCATCGCAAATGCGAACCTGACAGTTCCCAACATATGAGGCAAAAAAGATCCAAATTCCGAACCCGATAGTTATAAAGTCAAACCATAGTCAAACCTAAGGAATTTCTAAACCTTCAAATTGCTAATCTTCGACAAAACAAGCCACATCAACCTAGGGACTCCCGAATTTAATTCCGGGCATACTCCAAAGTCCAAAATCACAATACGAACCTGTTGGAGCCATCAAAACACCGTTCCGGGGATGTTTTAACAAAAGTCAAACATCGTTCAACATTTCCAATTTAAGCTTTTAGAATGAGAACCACTCATCCAATTCAATCCCGAAACATCTGGAAATTGAATCCGACCATACACGCAAGTCATAATACACAATATGAAGCCACTAAAGACCTTAAATCACCGAATGGAATGCTAAGGCTCAAAATGACCGGTCGGGTCATTACATTCTCCCCCTCTTAAAAAGCGTTCGTCCTCGAACGCGCTAAAAGTCTTTCCCAAGCCATAGAATCACTGTATAAACTCACCATATACATACACACGGGTGATCCCACGTCACCTCAAACCATATAAGCCCGATAATATCATCTCAACCGAAGATTATTTCTTCTACTCATGTCGATAATCCTTAGAATCACATCTCCACATCCACTAAGGGCCTTATTTTCACACAAGCGCACTATAAAATCCTCAAGTAACTGTAACAGCTTATGCATACATTCAAAAAGTATAACCACACGACGTGACACATCAGTCATATGCCCATGGCAACAACTCTGACCACAATAACTGGCCATTACAAAACCCGATACCGATAAGTAGTCTCATATTGACTAGAACCCTATTCCAAACCTTTCCAACACTAATGATGATGCAAGGAACATGTGAAACCCATAACTACTCACCCGACCAACAAGCCATGCCAAGACGCCACTTGGGCACATACATCGCAATCCAAACCCAACAAGCACAATTCGAATACAACTGAACATGAAAAGGAAAGCATATGAGAGAACTATCAAACAAGCCCAACATGCACAACTCTCCGTCGATACCCTACTACGGATCCATTACACAAGAAAGAAGCAACACACACGCAACAACCACAACGAATCTTAACCTAACATAACCTCACCGAAGCACAGAGCCCGGTACAAACACACCTATCCACAAAGAACACCAGGTTCTCATCCTCAACTCAGAATCACGAGCAAGATAACCATCTCGACATCTAAAACACTCTACTAACTCAATCCCGTGGAACCAAATCACAACATGGAACCAACTTCCCATACCTGTAAAGCACCTAAATCATAAGCTATGGCCAAGCCGCTCGGATATCATATCAAAACCTACTGTATTAACTAACAGAAAGTCCACCCAAGCTTCACGACCCTCGATAGAGACCAAATCAAAATGATAGACACGGGCTATCACAATAGAAGTCTCCAACTAGCGTAAACACATAAGCAGAGTATAAGAATCATGAAACACAACCATACATGAAGCAAGGTATGATGAATCTTACCAATAACTAGAACCGGAACGAAAAAATACTAATATATCTCAATAACTAATCAAGACCATACCTGTAATGACATCATCTGG
Source organism: Nicotiana tomentosiformis (assembly GCF_000390325.3). Taxonomy (NCBI): domain Eukaryota; kingdom Viridiplantae; phylum Streptophyta; class Magnoliopsida; order Solanales; family Solanaceae; genus Nicotiana; species Nicotiana tomentosiformis. The sequence continues at coordinate 45,825,307 of NC_090822.1, forward strand.
TACAGCTGCCTCAATCAAACTAGGAAAAACATAACAATGGGCTAGGCCTCCCCCTATAGGACAACCTCTACTCGCCTGACCTCCTCCCCTAGCTGGCGGTGCAGGTATAATATCAACTGGAGTGGAACCCATATCCTGAATACTCTGTTGTGGTACATCCGTTCGGAGCCTGGAAAAATCTCTTACCATGTGGCCGGTATCCCCACAATCAAAGCAGCCTCTCTGCTGACGTGGATGTGGAAGTTGTCCGGTACAGGTAGTTTGGGACCCATGGATATCTAAAGTACAATATGAAGCCTGAAGTGCAAACTGAATTGGCTGACCCACAAAACCTCTGCCATGATGCACCCTGCCTCCAAAATAGGGTCAGTTGATCCTCTCAGTCCACGAGGCCTCTTAGCCTCCATGTCCTCCCTCTCTTGGCCTCACATACCTTCCAAACTCCGAGAGATCTCTACAATCTACTGAAACAAAGTATTTGTATCCAACTCTTGAGTAATGCTGAATCTAAGACCATAACTGAGCCCCTCGATAAATCTGCAAACTCACTCTCTGACTGTAGGAACCAAGGTAGGTGCATGTCAGGACAACTCGCTGAACCTGATGGCGTACTCTGACACTGTCATAGTGCCTTGGCGCATCTGCTCGAACTTTGTGCGCCACATATCCCTGAGGGTCTAGGGAACAAACTCCCTCATAAATATCTCTGAAAACTGAGTCCAACTGAGTGGTGCTGCATCGGCTGGCATACCCTCCTCATAAACCTGCCACCACTAATATGCTGCTCTTGACAGCTAAAATATAGTAAAAGCATCTCCTCTCACCTCCACAATACCCATGGTACGGAGAATACGGTGGCACTTCTCTAGAAATTCATGCGTATCCTCGGTAGCTATGCCACTGAAAGTAGGAGGGTCTTACTTCTTGAACCTCTCAAGCCTCTTCTGCTCCTCCTCTGATTCCCCTGGCCTAGCCTCAGGCTGACCCGGAATAACAGGATGTAAGTGCGTAACACCTGGAACCTGACCAATGTGAGCCCGCTGCTCTGGAGTGAGGACGGAGGGAGACTGAGCTCCTCCCCATGTCTGTGAAGTAGCTGGTGCAACCGGAATCAATCCTGCCTGAGCCAATGTACCAAACATGTTCAAGAACTGCGCTAAAGTCTCTTGAAGCCCAGGGTAGAACCAGGCGCCTCCAGTGTCTGTCCCCCAACCGGAGCTACTGGTGGCTTCTCAACTACACTCTGGAAGGTGCTCTAGCTGTAGCACATGCTCCTCATCAGACTCCGCCTATGCCTCTGCCCCGTCCCCTAAAAACATCGGCTCTAGGGGTATCATCATCAGGAACCGCAACTCGTGTTCTCACCATCTGTGAGAGAATAGAATGATAAAGACTGAAACTCCAAAATTAACAAACTCGCACGATAGGAATGAAAGAAGTGAAGTTTCCTAATAGTTCTAGAGCCTCTCGAAGATAAGTACAAACGTCTCCGTACTGATCCGCAAGACTCTACTAAACTTGCTTATGACTCGTAACACCTATGAACCTAGAGCTCTGATACTAACTTGTCACGACCCCAAATTCTCTCCTTAGGATGTCGTGATGACACCTAGTCTCTATGACTAGATAAGCCTAACACATACTGGGATATTAACAGATTTAAATCAATCAACTATTAAACATGAACCAGAAATTTCTATACATTGTCAACAACCATCAATAGATGTACAATATCCCAAAACTGGTAGTACAAGTCATAAGCTCTACTGAGTTCACTAAAAAATTTCTAAGTACAACTGTTCCGAAATAGAAATAAACAGTGGTAAATAAAGACAACAGAAGGTGACTCCGGGGCCTGCGGACAGGATGGAAAGTATACCTTGAAGTCTCCACAACATCTCACAATTAACTAATTAATGACCGGCACACTTCGAGGTACCTAGATCTGCACAAAAATGTGCAGCGAGCTTAGCATGAGTACAGTACAACGTACCCAAAAATTATCAAGCCTAACCACGGTAGAGTAGTGACGAGGTCAGGTCAAGACACCTACTAAACATAGAAACCTATGCAGGATATTGACAAAATCTAACAATGGAAAAATAAAGGCAGGTAAAGGACAATTCAGTAATTTATCAGTACAAGTCTAACAATGGTAGCAAAGCAACAATTGTCAGTAAGAGAGTACATGCGGTAAAGACAACAAGTAACCAAGTACAACCAAAATATGAATTGAAGGAAATAAGGAAGACAAGAACCACAACCGTTCAATACATCAAGCTTTTTCAACATAAAATGTACAACAAGAATCATACCAAAATACCACCATTTCACAAATCCCAACTCACGAATCATAATCACACGGCATCTCGTGCCCACTTTATAAATCACAACTGCACGGACAATCTACATGTTGTATAGACAACTCACGTGCTAATACCAGTAATAGTAACCTCATACCCACACGGACAACTCACGTGCAAACAATAACAATATCTCATATTCGCACGAACAACTCACGTGCCAACAGTCCAGTCCTCACACAGAAAGCAGTTATACAAGAATACACGTACATGAACAATGAACAACAAGAATTATACTCCTGGAATGATATTATAGTGTATGCTTGTGCAAGTGTACTATCACAGCTCGAGTTAACAAGTAAGATCGAATTCACGGAATAGCACATTGAAAGTAACACAACAAAACCCACAATATGCATGACTCACACAAGATAGTCACACCATCACACAAATGTCATCAATGACAATGCCCCCATTCCATCACAAATTATTACCGACATAGCTCCCCTTGTCTCGTCGCGTGCTCAACAATAAAGTAAATACCCGTGTTGTCTCACCACACGCGCATAATATTTATTCCACCTTGTCTCGCCACATGCGCAAACCCAACATATATAGCCCGCCTTATCACGCCGCATGTGCAAGTATCAATAATAATAATAACAGCACGGACAACCTACGTGCAAATACCCCGACAATCCTCTCAACAATCCCATAAGTGCCAAAAACATAACAACAAAATATAACAACTCACACTATATGTGCCCATATGCCACAACATTTCCTTAACAGCAATTCCAATACCACAACTACACATAGCCACGACTCAACAACACTGAGTACAACAACAACAACAATAACACGGGAGTACGACAAGTAAATCAATACAAGAATTACAACAACTCAGTGAAACAGAAGAATAAGCTCAACAATGAAAGACATAACAAGTAATAATGGCTTCAAATAAGAATAACTCAACTATGAAAAAGATAACTTGACAATAAAAGAGGCAACAACTTCAATTAAGGCATGTAAGAGTATATATGACAATAAAAGATAGAACATGAATTAACAACTTCAAATAAAGAATGTAAGGATAAATTTAACAACAGAGGGTATAACTAATATGGCAACTTCAATTAAATGTACTTAAGAAACTTAAAGGTCTAAACCGGTCAAATATTTACATATTAGGTCGTGTACACACTTGTTACCTCGTGCACACTTCTTTCAAGTAATTCAAATAGTGCAATCAAACCAATCCCTACATGATAGTTTCCCCCACACAAAGTTAGGCAAGATACTTACCTCAACTAGGCCAAATGAACACTCAAAAATAGCTTTTACTTTACAATTCACCTCCGCTCAGCTTAAATCTAACCAAAATCGACTTGATAACATTAAATAATGCAAGAGAAACAAATTCCAAGAAGTAAAGCTATGATCTTTATACAATTCCCAAAAAGTTAACAAAAGTCAACTTCGGGCCCGTCCGGTCAAAACCTGGGTCCAAGGATAGTTCTTGACTACCCATAACCCCATGAGTCCATATATGTGTTTTGTTTCAAAATCCGAGTCCATTTCGACTCTCAAATCATAAATTTTTATTTTTCAAAACATAAACAAAGTTTCCCAAAATTTCATTTTGATTCTCACAAATTTGATGTTAAATCTCATATATAATCATGTAAAATAGTTGGAAATCGATCAAAATCACTTACTCAATAATTGTAGATGAAACTTTCTCTTCAAAATCGCCTCCTACCGAGTCTAGCGTCCAAAGATATGAAAATGAGACTAAAATTCCGACTTCCAGCCCTTATGTTCAGTCACATGTATCGTAAATGCGACATGGGGCTCGCAAATGCGAAGAATGATCGCAAGAGAGACACCCCTTATAGCCCTGCTGACGTCAGAAATGCGACGAAAAGTTCGCAAATGCGAACGTGGATCACAAGCCCCATCGCAAATGCGTACACTGGGTTCGCAAATGAGAACATCACAATTCCTAACATATCTCGCAAATGCGATGTCCCACCTTGCAAATGCCAGATCGCAAATGCAAACAAAATCTCGCATTTGCGAGACTTGAAGAATCTGTGCAAAAAACCAGCAATACTAAAACTCTTTCAACCACTCTGAAACGCATCTAAAGCTCACTCGAGCCTGGGGGCTCCATACCACACATCAACACAAGTCTAAAAATATAACACGAACTCGCTCGCGTAATCACACCATCAAAATAATATACGAAACCATGAATCAGACCTTCAAAAATATGAAATTGATATGAAACTCAAGAACTTCTTAAACACAACCGCGATTCCGATTCCTATCAAAACAACTCGGAATGACGCCAAAATTTGCGAACAAGTTTCAAATAAAAAAAAGAACCTATTCCAAGTCCCAAAATCAAATTTCGAACCCGATAGCCATGAAGTCAGACCATGGTCAAACCTAAGAAATTTCTAGACCTTCAAATTGTCAATCTTCGGCAAAATATGCCAAATCAACCTAGGGATCCCCGAATTCAATTGCGGATATACGTCCAAATTCAAAATCACAATACGAACCTATCGGAGCCATCAAAATTCTGTTGCATGGTCTTTTTCACAAAAGTCAAACCTTGGTCAATATTTCCAATTTAAGTTTCTAGAATGAGAACCACTCATCCAATTCAATCCCGAAACATCCGAAAATCGAATCCGACCATACACGCAAGTCATAATACACAATATGAAACCACCCAAAACCTTCAATCGTTGAACGGAACGCTAAGGCTCAAAACAACCTGCCGTGTCGTTAGACTTACTCTCGCGTTGGGTCTATTAGGCACAATAGAGCAATAATCGATTTTTAAATATTTATGAGTTCTATCAGTACACATTTAAAGTAGGTCTGTTAATATAATATTAACATTTATATTAAGACGACGAAGAATCATTGCAATGCATATTCTCATTAAGTTTTTAAATAATTACATAGGGTTGGTTACTTATAAATTGTGAAAGTTCTTTCATCATAAAGTACTAAAATTATTTGTCAACTAAAAGATTAAAACTTCATATCATTTTAGAAGTAGCAGCAAATTTTGCGAATCATGAATTTTGAATGTCTAACGGTACTAGAAGATGTATTGAAAAGGAATGATTGTATTTTAATTGATTGATACTATATTTTATAATAAATTTGTGGCTTTTTATATAAAAAAAAATATTGGAGCTCGTGAGCTTTAATGCATTATACCGTTACTAATTATTTTTTCCAACTGAAACAGTACCATCAGGTAATTTGGTCGATGCATCTGTTGTCATTATCGAGAAGTATATACATTTCTCAAATTTGCTTTTATTTTGTCAGAGTTGGGGGGAGGGGATTTCGGGTCCGGAACCAAAATATGTTATTTTTTGACTCAAACGACCGAAATGCGTAGAAAAAAAGATGGTGATTAAAATATGTATAACGCCCTTTTAAATGGTGCTATACCTTAACGGCCGTTTGCCCGTTAAAGTATAGCGCCCTTTAAAAGGGCGTTACACGTCAACTTGAAAAGAGCGGGAAGGTATAGCGTCATTTATTAAGGCACTATAGTATAGCGCCTTAATAAATGGCACTATACCTACATAAAACCCTGTCCCCTTACCTTCCCCACCAAACCAGAACTCTCCCCCCCCCCCCCCTCTCCCCCGGACCCATTAAAAATTAAAGAAACAACGGTCCCCCCATTAACGATCAAAAAATCTCGAGTGGAGCCCACCCGTCCCACAAAAAGTAAAGATTCTCGATCCCACATCCTAGCTAAGGCGTTATCTCGTTGTGGGTTGCTCGTTTCGGCTCCAAATCGCTAAATCTTAAATCGAGGTATTCCGACTTAGTTTTTGTTAAAACTCATATAAAAAATGCATATTAGTTGTTTTTAATGTGTTCTGTTTTGTTTTGTGATTGCTTTGCGATTTAACTATTTTGTTATTTTTATACGGATTATGATATTAGTGTGCTAAAAAAATTAGTAAAAATAGAAAAATTATTATTAGTTGTTAAAAAAATATTAACTAGTTACTTTTTACTGTGATATATGTATTCTCGTGAATGTTTTGTGATTAAATTTATTTGTTATTTTTATCCGATTTAGATTATTTATTTGCTTAAAGATTAGTAAAATAGATAAATTGTTACTTTAGTTCCCTCTAGTGGTATCTTGTGGCCTAATGTAGTGCTTGTATTTCTAATGTAGTGCTCTTCTAGCATAGTAAAATGTAGTGCCCTTTAGCGTAGTATCCTTGTAGTTATTGAAATTAATCATTTAAGTATCTATTATACCCAAAAATACGTCGAAAAAGTTGATAGTTCAAACACAAACTCTGTCCAATTCTAGTCGACAATCGTAAGAAAATAACATGAGAAAACAACAATATTACCTGGACTAAGTATGAGAAAACAACAATATTTTCAGAATACCTTGGTGCTACTGGGCCTCAAATATCAAGCCCGTAACCCATATGTGAATATTTAATAATTAAATCTTGTATAATTATGAAAATTAATTATTTAATTTTATTACAGTAAAAAATAAGTGAGTCATAAATAAAAATATATAATAATAAAACTAACATATAAAATAATAAAACTAACATATACAATATTAAACTAACATATACATAATAAACTAATATTTAAAATAGCAGACATGTTGAGGGATAAATCGAGATAATTTTTTCATCATGAACACAAGAATTCAGGATATCTTGGTGCTAGTGGGCCTCAAATATCGAGCCCGGAACCCATATCTGAATATTTAATAATTAAATCTTGTATAATTATGAAAATTAATTATTTAATTTTATTACAGTCAAAAATAAGTGAGTCATAAACAAAAATATATAATAATAAAACTAACATATAAAATAATAAAACTAACATATAAATTAATAAAACTAACATATACAATATTAAACTAACATATAAATAATAAACTAATATTTAAAATAACAGACATGTTGAGTGATAAATCGAGATAATTTTCTCATCATGAACACAAGAATTTAGGATACCTTGGTGCTATTGGGCCTCAAATATAGAGCTCGGAACCCATATGTAAATATTTAATAATTATATCTTGTATAATTATGAAAATTAATTATTTAATTTTATTATAGTCAAAAATAAGTGAGTCATAAATAAAAATATATAATAATAAAACTAACATATAAAATAATAAAACTAACATATAAATTAATAAAACTAACATATACAATAATAAACTGATATATAAATAATAAACTAACATTTAAAATAACAGACATGTTGAGTGATATCGAGATAATTTTTTCATCATGAACACAAGAATTCAGGATACCTTGGTGCTACTGGGCCTCAAATATCGAGCCCGGGACCCATATGTGAATATTTAATAATTAAATCTTGTATAATTGTGAAAATTAATTATTTAATTTATAAACAAACTTATAAAATAATAAAACTAACATGTAAAATAATAAAACTAACATATTAAAGTAAAATAGTGTAATTAATATTGTTTAATTTACAGTAGACGACATGGAGGTTCCGCTTTTGCATCCCGGACCTGCCAGCCTGGAGCTACTGTTGTTACAGGGTGATCATAGGTCGTCACACATATGGGAGGGACAGTTACTGGCCCAGACGCTCCGTGCCAGGAGAGTTGACGATATGTGGGGCTTTCTCAGGGACCACCCTCTCCATCCCCGTATAGTCAGACGCCTCCAGGATACAAGCTTTTATAGGATTGTGGAGATCGGCTGGCTGCAACTGGATTGGTCGTTGATCATGACCATGATAGAGCGGTGGAGACCGGAGACGCACACATTCCATTTGCCCATTGGCGAGGCCACTATCACGCTTCAGTACGTGGAGGTCCTGTATGGGCTGCCCGTTGATGGACACCTTGTTGCTTTGTCGAATGCCATCAGAGGGTATATGAGTTTGCACTACATGGAGATGCTACAATGGCTCACCGGTTTCCAGCCACCGGATGAGACTGCACTGGTTGGGGCCAGTCGTCTGCAGTTGACGCCCGTCCGACAATATTTGGAGGCATTGCACACTGACATCGTAGATAATACATCGAAGCTTCATATTCACCGGTACACGGGGTTGTTGCTGCTCCTTATGTTTGGAGGGGTTTTGTTCCCGAACACTTCGGGAAACCTAGTTAGCTTGAGATTTCTTCATCATCTTGAGCGGCTAGATAATTTACATTAGTACAGCTGGGGTGCTGCTATTCTCGGTTACTTGTACAGGTAGATGTGCCGAGCGAGCATGGACACCCAGCATGACGTTGCTGGATTTTTGCCGCTCTTACAGGTGAAAACATTGTCGAATAATCTATTAATTATAACATACCCAGTAAAAATATACCTTAAATTTTACGTCCACTTTGTATATTAGGTTTGGGCTTGGGAGCGGTTCCTGCAGTTGCAGCCACCTCTACCACCCTTAGATCCGGGTGCACCACCTCCATTTCTCCCTCTAGCTAGGAGGTGGGTTGATAGGCGAGGATATGGACGAGAGTACGAGGCTCGACATAATCTCCCCTTGTACAGGGATTTGTTAGATTTGTTGGAGGGCGCACAGGTAAATGTATACCTAAGTTTACTTGTCCTCGCTTCATATGTGTTGCGTATACTCACGTTTTCTGTTTTTACTTAATAGTTCATTTGGAGGCCATACAACGACGAGCTAATAGCTGGTCTGTCCGATTATTGCTCGGCCGGCCGAATTATGTGGAGCTCTTCCATCCTATTGATGTGCCTTGATATTGTGGAGCATCATGCCAACGAGCGAGTACTTCACCAATTTGGCCGCCCGCAGCTTGTACCGCCACCGCCCGCCTGACACATCACATATTACCAGTGGGATGATCGTTCCAGGGTGGACCAGACATATATGGCATGGCTAGAGGCGCAGATCGAAACTTGGAACCAGCGACATGACCTGATTCCGCCCCCCTCCACCTGACCGGACGGAGACTGAGCATGATTATATGGGCTGGTACCGCAGCGTTACCCGACTTTTCGTCGGGAATCCCATTTATCACGCCGGCGGTTGGTACGTTCCATACACCGAGAGGCACGATGTACTGGTACGTTATTTGGTATACTTACTTACAATGTTAACCTAGCGTTCCGTAATTTATATTTTTCATGTTGTGCAGGCTATTGGCCAACATCTGTTCCACCAGTTGGGACTGCAGATGCAGCAGCATACCAGCGAGGGAGCAGCCACTTTGCACGAGTATGGATGACAGGTTACTGATCTGGCTTCCCGGACATTGAGGCGAGCCTGAGATGATGAGCGATTAGGATACGAGGCTGAGTTTGTGGCGCCAGAGCAGTACCATCGTGAGCCACCAGTGGGGCCGGAACATGGTCGACGTGGAAGGTGTGCCCTACGATGTAGGGGTGTCCCACAGGGTAGGGGTGTCCCACGAGGTCGTGGGGGTCGGCGAGGAGGTGATCCCCAGCAAGGAGGCATTGAGGCACCTGTTGAGGATGTTGGAGTTGATCAGCCGGGTGACCTCCATGAGCCATACCACTCTCACAGCAGCATGCCGTCATTCAGCCTTCAGCTTCAGCTCACTCCAGGGACTTCGCAGGTGACCCTGTCCACTCCATTGTTGATCGCAAGTGCGACCATTACGCGAGAGGATTGGAATCAATATTTTCCTGATCTTCTATGCCCATCGACCGTTGCTGATGATCGGCCGACACGAGATGTGGATAGTGGGCGCCGGCTGAGTTATGGCTCATCATCGAGGGATGTTGGGGATCTTTCACAAGCGCAGGTATGTTTGTATTACTATTAAATTTAAATTTGTTTTTATCTCATTGATTAGCCATAAATATCTTTATGTTGTTTTTATTAAGACTTCATCCTCGCCCGTCACGGAGGCCACTTTGTGCGATACTGACCTGGCAGCGACGGATGATTATATTCAGGAGCCCGACGAGACCATGGTAAGACAATTTAAATTTTTGTGACTTTACACATACATTACTAATATATATTTCATTTACTTAAATATCTTATTATTCTGTAGGTTACTGCTGGACCGATGACCCCTTCTACCGAGCCTCCCAGGCCTATTGACGATCATCCTGCAGCGTATCCTACGATAAAGAGGCGACGTGATGAGGATGATCCTGATAGTATAGCCAGGTGGGATAGGATGTGCCTCAGGCCAACGGCTGCATTAAAGCATACAGGGCGTGGAACACATTGAATTTTATTGTATTTTATGTACATATGACATTCAGTAAATAATAGCAACAAATTTTATTGTTTACATTATATGCGCATTATGTTTTTATTTCTCCGGTTATTCGTTATTTTAATACTACAACACAAACACAAACATAACAACTTAACATAATTTAAATTTAGTACAACTAATGAAAATACATGACACAGAAAATATAAAGATAAAATACTACACTCAATACATACATGTATTTTTTTTTAGTCACTACCGTCTATTATTCTCTGCTCCAACTACTTAAATTTCTCTTCCATTTTTTTCTTCTTCCGCCTCTTTTAGTTTCTCCTGCACTGCCGCAATTTCTCGTTGCATTTCAGAGATCTGGCATTGGTATATTCCAAACATACTACAAACATGATTTATAGTATTCCTGATTAATGGGTTCATCATACCATTATACAAATATACAATGATTTCGATCATTGTGTCCAAACAATTGTTGACACATCCAGTATCTGCGCCCAACATTACCATCAGACCAACATACCGCACGTTTGCCACAATAGCACCTTGGTTGGTCATTGCGTCCAGACATTTTTTAATGCAAGAAAAATGAAACTTTTATGGAAAGTTTTGCTATTTGTTTTTATTAAGCGCAGATAATAACTAAAATGCACTAGTTATTTATAGGCAAGACAACCCACATAACATAGTATTTCACCGCGCTATGCTTCGCGTGTTAAAGATTCTTTCGGGTACAAAACGGCTTTTCCAGGAGATAGCTTTTGCAGGCGAGCAACTTTTCAGGTCGACAAGACAACACACATAATATAGTTGGACACCGCGCTATGCTTCGCGTGTTAAAGATTCTTTCGGGTACAATACATCTTTTCCAGAAGAAAACTTTTGCAGGCGAGAAAATTTTTCAGGTCGATAAGACAATTATTTTTTTTTAAATGGGTTTATGTTAGATTGTTGTACTGAAGTATTAATGTTAAATATCAATAATATTTAACAGCAATGGAAACATAATTTTATTTCATACATTCTGCAAGATAAACAAGTACATACACTTATTACAACCACATTACGGAAATAAAACATTACGTGTATCCTTGATAGTTGGGCACATTAGATGAACTTCCACCAGGAACTGGATTACCACCGCCACCCAAACCAGCTGAAGGACATTTATGACGGTCGTGTCATGTTTGCGAGCATATGCCACATTTGCATGCATAAATGGTATCACTAACATCCATTTGGTTCTGTATATGCGTTATTGTTTGCACCTGTCATTGACGTACATAATCCTTATTACGCACCATTTTAAATGGTTACGGCGGCCAATAATGCTCAGCACCCACTGGCTGCAACTATCCACTATAGGTGTTTAAGTATGCAGCGATACTATATTCTATATCAACGTAGTTGGTTGCCCCTAAACCTGTATGTTGAAAACACTTGATTACATGTAAGCACGGTATGTGGTAGATGGACCATTTCCCACAAGATCATAACCTTCTGGCTTTATTTACGGTGTGTGTATTATTCCCCCGGTTGTGATGGATAGCGGTGCGAACTTCAAAAATATTTCGCTCGTTGCAATACTGCAAAAATGAATGCCAATGTGCTCGCTTCCTGTATTTCTCAAATCTTTTCATTGGTATTGGCATAAATTCAACACCTCTTTCCATCAATGATGATGCACCTCTAGCCCTTTCAACAAACCTCTCCGCCATCTTCTTGAATGACATCCACACCATGGCAGTGACAGGCAATCCTCGTGCAGATTTCAATAACCCGTTGAAAGACTCTGACATATTTTTAGTCAGAATTCCACATCTTCTGCCACCATCCGCATGCAAAGTCCACTTGTCAAGCTCATGTCGCATCAACCAACGATAGGCTCCCTCGTCTTCCTGCCTGATAGATTCCATGCACCTCCTGAATTTACACTCTTGGTGATCTGTTGCAGCCATCCACATTAAATTATGCAAATCCCTGTTGGGATATGCCTTCTGGAAATTGGCCTTCAGGTGCCTCACACAGTAACGGTAGTAGGCATGCGGTTCCTGCCATGCACGCAAATTCTGTACAGAACTTAAAATACCACCATGCCGATCAGATATTAGACAAATACCTGAACGCTGTTTGATAACGTGCTCTTTCAAATGGTTCAAAAATAGTGGCCACATATATTGGCTTTCATTGGCACAAATAGCAAAAGCTAAGGGAAATATACCTCTATTAGCATCTACTACAATGAAGATCAACATCTTAATATCATACTTTCCATAGACATGAGTGCCGTCTATGGATATTACCGGCTGGCAATGCAGAAAACCATCAATTGCTGGTTTAAATGACCAGAACACATATTTGAATATATGTTCTGGTATTCCCGGACTTTGCTCAAGCGTCCATTTAGCAACAGTCCCGGGGTTAAAGTGTTGCAATGCGGCCATGTACCTAGGTAGAGATGCAAATGTCTTATCCCAATAACCATAAACAATTTCAAACGCATGTTTGCGCCCGAGAAATGCCTTTCTTTTGGTAATGGTGCACCCATATTCCTGGTGGACGGATGTAATACACTCTTTGATCTTGTACCTTATGGACGCTTCAATGTGTGGAATCAAGACAAGATAAATCAAGTCAACATCCAAGTTGAAGTGATTCTCACTGAATGTATCCATTTCACAATTATGGGTGCCAATGTATTTACCCACAACCCACATATTTGTTTTCTTCTTCTTCGCACGTAGCATCCAATTACAACTCGTAAACCATCTATGACAAACAACCTTGTATACATCCGAAGTTGACTCCCATACCGTCACATCACGACACTCTTTTATGCTATACATTTTTACCGCCCTGCTTAGGCGCGCTTTATCAGGAAAAAACATGCCCTTTGACAGCACCATTGGTTTAAACTCATCCCACATTGCTATCCGAATTTCGTCAGTATCCCTTGTGAGGGCATCCATATCCGGCATACTTGGCAAATGATCAAGGTAGGGAATCTCCCTTGAATGAAACGGCACGTGGGACTCTTACACTCTTGGTATAACGGTGGGTGGACTTGCTCTTGGGGCAAACTTGTCACCTCTAGGTAATGTGCTTACATAGCACAAACAACCAAACACCCTTATATGATCAACTTTTGGTGGCTTCTTATGCAGTATTTCAAAGGGATATTTGCCTTCCAAAACCTCTGAAGGCAACTTATTGATCAAGTACATAGCAGTCTTCACACAGTCTCCCTAGAACTTCACTGGCATACCACTCTGGAATCTTAAAGTCCTTGCTATCTCCAGAATGTATCTATGCTTCCTCTCCACAACTCCATTTTGTTGTGGAGTCTATGGACAACTGCCTTGGTGCACAATACCAAGTGATGCAAACAGATCATTGCACTGAGTATTGAAGAACTCTATGCCATTATTTGATCTTATAGTTTTAATCATAGTGTTAAATTGGTTCTTAACCAAGGCAAAGAAGTCTTTCAACACCACTATTACTTTGCTCTTTGAATGCAACAAGCAAATCCAAGTATATCGACTAAAGTCATCAACTATTGTCACAAAGTAATGTTTCCTGTCATAAGTTAGAACTTTATATGGGGCCCACACATCAGCATGCACAAGTTGAAAGATACTACTAGACTTACTACTACTATTTGTAAATTTAAGTCTACTTTGTTTAGCTAGTGGACAGACTTCACATATTTTGTGCAAGCTTGCATCAATTTTATTCTTCAACTCCTCTAGTTGTTGTAAAGTGCTTGGTGGTGCATGTCCTAGTCTTTGATGCCACAATGTAGTATCTGTTGTCTCCCCTTTAAAAGTTCCAGCTGCTACCACTCCTTCCCTTCTTAGTATGTAGAGTCCATTGTCTTCCTTACCAACCCCCAACACCTTGTCATTGTAGAGCCCCTGAAACACATAGAAATCAGGGTAGAAGGTAGCTAAGCAGCACAATTCTTTAGTTAGCTTGGATACTGAAAGCAGATTAAACTTAAAATCTTGCACATGTAACACATTTGTTATCTTTTGTTTTCCCCGAATGAATGCATCTCTTGAGTGTGTAATCTTTGACTTGTCTCCTGTAGGTACCTCTACTCCATAGTTGTTTTCTCCTTCAATTTCTTTAAGACTCTCTAATGCTTTTTTGCAAAATACTATGTGGTGTGATGCACCTGTATCTATTATCCAATCATATACTTTGCCATTGGACACAATAGATAGCAATGAAACTATACCTACCATGTTTGATGAACTTGTTGCAGCAACAGATCCTTCTCCTATAGAGGACTTGGTCAGCAAATTGACTAAGTGTTTGTAGTGCTCCTCTGTCATGAAGCTTCCTCGAACTTGCACTTTGACATTTGTTCCTCCTCCTGCCTTCACATTGTTGGCATAAGGTTTGTATCAACCTGCTTGCCCTTTCTTTTTGCTCTTAAAATCAGCTGGATACTCTATTATTTTGTAACAATTTTCCTTTAGATGGCCTTTATACCCACAGTGTTCGCAAATTAGGCCTGGTTTCTTTCCTTTGAACATTTGTCCTCTACCTGCTAACATAGTTAGAGGATCCTTATTTGTTTCAACAACTCCTAATGCTCTTTGACTTTCCTCTTGTACTGCAGTTGAATATGCCTGATTTACAGTGTGTACTGGCCTTCTCTGCAAAATGTAGCTTCTTATCTGGCCATAAATCTCATTCAGCGCCATAAGGAGCTGTAGTAGCATCTGTCTCACCAAGTGATCGACATATGGCCTTGACTCCTCACAATCACATGAAGGTAAAGGTGCTAGTATGTCTAATTCATCCCACAAATCTTTCATCTTTGAAAAATAAGAGGTAATTAAGTCTGTACCTTGTCTAAGTGTTGCAATTTCAGTCCAATGTTGATAAATCCTGGTCAAATTATCGTTGTCGAACCTTTCCTTGAACTCGTCCCAAACATTTCTTGTACTCACAACATTGGTAATAGAGGATGGTTATGAGGCAATTGATGAATCTCAGTGTCTGCCATTATTGAGCTTCAAATTCTCAGAAACAGGTTGTAGATCTACACAATTACAACGATCGCTGCTCTAATACCATGTGAACTTACACGGTTCAATAGGAGAAATTACCAATTGACAGTAATTTGCATGTGATTTGTAGAGAGAGAAAGTTAGAGAGAAGGGAGAGAGGAACTCGTGTTCATTTTATTGTTTCTGTTAACACTATTAGAGCACTAACAACTCTTTTAACAATCTAACTTCCCTTCTTCTCCTATACTACAATTTTATCCTCTAAGTTTTACTAATTACACATAGGTACCTATCTTCTTAGTAGAGTCTTTTATCACAAAACTACTAGTATACTATTCTCAGATGTTTTTGATTGGTGAAGGAATAAAATAGAGGAACATAAGATGTTGGGACCCTGTAGACCTTTGGTTAACATTGACTATATGGGGTCATTCCTTCAAAATATTTGCAAAAGTTAATTTTTAGTTTTAAAAGGGGAAATGAGAACTGTTATTTTCTTCTCATTTTGACGAGCCACAAATTTCCCGCAAAATTTATAAACGGTTTAAAATCTAACAAAAGATGAGGGGCTCAACCTCAGTTTCACAATAGATTTCTGGAGGAAAAAAGGAAGGACAAATAGAACTAATAAGTTATTTTGTTGAATGACCAAATATAGGTTTACTACCTCCATTATAACTTTTTATAAGGTAATATTTCTAGAGAAGTTTCTGATGTAAACTAAGGGTCCACCAAACTGTGTAGATAACCTGATTCTCTATCATTTTCTACTGAACACACACACACAACAGTAAGTAAAATACACATCAAAGTTTTACGTGGAAAACTCCCAGCTCACGAGATTAAAAACCATGACCTACCCTCGTAGGATTTTAACTTCACTAACTGAGAAAACTTTAGATTACAACCTATTGTAATCTAGGAATTGACGTCTTAATCCCTCACCTACTTGTAATAACTGTATTACAATCCTCTTTGTAATAACTCTATTACAAAGCAAATACTTTGACTAACTCTAGCAAAAACACAAACACAGAGTTTATGGTTTTACAAAAGATCTCCAAAAGAAATGCTTCTAAGTAAGTTGGGTAGGAGTTACAAATAGATAACACTAACAAAGATACAACAATACTAAGGACATATGATAGACTTGAGGCTGGGATCTGGTCCTTGGTTCTGTTGTTGCTTTGTTCTTCACTGACTTGAAAGTCGGCATCACACTTGAGAGAGAATTGATGATTTAGGGTTTTGCAAGTGTGTGTATTTACCTTGCTTCATGTTGCTAATATACAAGTGAGGTCCATTCTCGGGATGATGTATGCAATTATCCGGTACAAGGCATACTCCATGAAGTGATTGTTGCATTGTTGCATGTGCAGAAAATAGTGCAATGACTTTATAGCTGTAGAGAGTTGACTTGTACTGTCATCAGAAAAACTGATGGACATCTGTTTCCTCTCCTGTTTCTTTGACTCAAGTTGTTGGGACTTGTGCCAAACTTGAGACTTGTTGTTCTTGATCACTTTGAGGATGTGTAACAGGTTCCCAATATGGTTCTTATTACGAGGTTTGTTAGATCATCAAAATACACAAAGTCACGTAACTTAATAATTTTCCCCTTTTTGATGATGGAAAACTTATAATTGAAGTTCCTCCTGAGAACCAGATCTTTATGCAAAAAGACTTTATTCCCTCTGAGAACCTCAGGACATGTTCCCCTTCTCAATTTTTTCCCCCTTTTGGTATCATAAAAAGACTATACAAGAAGAGAAACGCTCCCGTCTGGAACCCTAGCCGCCAAAGTGCGAACTTTATTTTTTTTTAGCTTCCATGGCCTTTGAGGCCGGCGGCCAGCCATCTTTTTCGGCTGGGAAGCCCTCCCCAAACACAACCAATATGAACACAAACAACATATAATAGCCTCTAGACTATTCAAAAGTTCTGAAACAGAGCATATTGAACACTGCAATACAAGAAAAAGCTATGACTGTTGAACCTATACCTCTTAGAAGAGCTACCCTACTTCATGGATAACCAATCGTTATATTTACTGAAGCAGAAGTGGAGAGAATGAACTTGATTGAAGGACTTCAATATGCAGTAGTAGGAAAACTTTCATATGGCTGCCCAGATCTAGAAAAACTACGTAGAATCATCCCTGGACATTGTGGAATCAAAGGAGAATGCAATATTGGTTTTCTGATAGATAGGCATGTGTTAATAAGATTGACTCTATGGGAGGACTACATTAATTTCACTTTGAAGAATGCTTACTATATTAAGGATAAAGACTGTTTTGAGTACCAATTGAGATCGTTAATCTATGATGCAAGATTTAAGGCTGGAGAAGAAACACCGAAGGTAATGGCTTGGATCTCGTTTCCTGGTTTGTTATACACCTATTTTATAAATGAATGCTTATTTTCATTAGCTTCAGCTGTGGGAAAGCCATTGCACCTCGACATGGCTACCATAAATAATACTAGACCTAGCTGTGCGAATGTAAAGGTTTTAATTGATTTTCTCGCTGATTTGCCTAATAAGGTTCGAATGGATATTCTGAATGAAGCATCAAGTAAGATCATAATGGAATGGGTGAAGATTCAATATGATTGCTTACCCAAATACTTCAAGGAATGTAAACTACAAGGTCATGATGAATCAGAATGCTGGAAAATACATCCAGAACTATTGTCACTCGACAAACACAGAAACATAACTACTGATGCTAAGGATATGAAAGAAAATGGCAAAGACAAAAAGCCATTGATGGTGCTTACAAGTGGAAAAATGGTGGGCAATGTAGGTAAATTATGGAAGTAAGTAAGGGACAAACGTGTTCAAAACAAAGCCAAATAGATTCAAGAAATTCACAACACTACCAAAGAAATGGTGTCAACTAATGGTATAGTACAGCAGGTCCAGACAGCAAACAAGTTCGCTATTTTGGAGGTTCCAGAAGGTGAGAAAAATGAGAATACAGAGCTGGTATTAGTAGAAGAAAGCAATGAACAAAGTGGCACTACACCTAATCCTAAAACAACTGAAAAGTTGAACCCTGAAGCAGATGTGTTTAAGCCTAATTCACTCGCATTGACAAAATCCAAGACTGGAGGTGGGAATGCAGAGACTGGAGGTTCGCTAAATGAATCAACCGTTCAATGGGTAACTAGAACTTTTGGTGGCAATTTAGCAACAAACGTAACAACTGATATGTCCAAAGATAATGCTACAATGCAGCTCACTGGAAATACATTGTGGTGTGATCAACTCGAAGAAGTTTTAGAGGATGGGGGAATCCCAGAAGGTGTCACTGATAAAGAAGAAGCAATAGATGAAGATGGGGAAGAAGAGGAACAAAGAGTTAATGGAGAAAGGAGGAAATCCAATGCAGATGTTGTGTCAATCAATGAAGAGCTTACTGGAAGAAAGGAGATAGAGGAAGCAAAAAATAGTCAGGAGCCCTAAATTTAAACAGTTGAAACATGATGGTGCAATGACTCCAGCTACAACGAGATTTGATCCTACAAAACAGGATACTAAGGCTCATGTGTTTAAAGAAACAGATTGCAGAAAAGGAAATTTAAGTGCAAATGGTACTAACTCAATTGATGGAGACAATGATGTGGAACTAGTTATAAGAGGAAAACATGGGAATACTATTCCATTAGAGTCTCCAACAACTCAGTGTGGCAACTCAGTCAAAGAATACACTAGTGGAACAATAATTTCGATGGTAACAAAGAACGCTATTGTGGCTCAAATAAATAGTGTTGATGAAGAGGTGAACCTGGAAAAAGATGGAAAAGACCTTGATAAAGAATCCATTACCTAGAGCTTTATTAATGTAGCTCGAAAAGGTGATATCTCACCAAGACATATTGAAAAGGTCAAATCAGCTGAGAGAGGAAAAAAAACCATTAAGAGATAACCAAAGTGTAATACCTCATGGGGTCCAAATGAGAAGAACTCTGTCTAAATATCATAATTAATTATGAATGCTATAATTTAGAATGTGAGATCAGTGAATACAATGAAAGCCTTTGAGGCTTGTCAACATGCAGAGACAACATCATTTTCAATTCATAGGGATCATGGAGCCAATGCAGAAAGCAAAGAAGCTAGAACAATACAGGAGGAGTATTGGAATGCAACAAGTTTTTGCAAATGTCTCAAATAAGATATGGGTCTTTGTAGACGAAGTCTATGAGGTTGATATACTGATTGATATGGAGCAACAGATGAACTTGAAGCTATCAAACATGGATACTAAAGCCACTCTCATTGTCACTTTTGTTTACGCAAAATGTGATGCTACTGAACATATTGAACTATGGGACAGTCAGTATGCCTTTGCTAAAGACATGTCTTTACCTTGGCTAGTTGGGCATGATTTCAATGTTATTCCAGATGAGGAGGAGAAGTTTAGTGGAATGCATATATCTCTGACTGAAGTCAATGACTTTAGGCATTGCATCAACACTTGTAACCTATTTGATCTAGGCTTTAAAGGAAGTATCTATACTTGGTGGAATGGGAGAGCAGAGGAGGATTATATATTTAAAAGATTGGATCGATGCTTGGCTAATATGGAGTTTCAACAGATGTTACCTGGTATAGAGGTCACTCACTTATCGAAAATAAGATTTGATCATAGTCCTATGATGCTGACATGTAACACAGTTGCTGCACCAATTAAGAAGGCATTTAGATTTCTCAACTTCTGGATTAAACATCCAACTTTCAAAGATGTGGTGAAGGAGAATTGGCGAGCTGACTTAGCTGGGGACTCTTTTTTTTTTCTATTCAATCAAAGCTAAAGAAAGTGAAGAAGGCTCTATAAACTTGGAGTAGAGCAACCTATGGGGACATATTTCAAAAGATAGCAAGTCTGGAGGAGGTAGTTCTAGTTCATAAGGCTCAATTTGAAAGACAGCCTACATATCACAACCGAGAAAGACTATAAAAAGAGCAAGCAGAAATGATCAGATTTCTCGCTATGGAGGAAGATTTTTGGAAACAAAAAGCTGGCATGTCTTAGTTTAAAGATGGAGATAGGAATACGAAGTTCTTTCACGCATAAGTCAATGGCAGAAGAAAAAGATTACAATTGAAAAGGGTGCAAAACAGCAATGGTAACTAGATAGATGACACTTCTGATATGGCTGAAGAAGCAGTAAGATTTTTTCATGACCAGTTTCAAGAAAATACTATCCCTACATCTTTTGAAATTCTAAATTATGTTCCTGCAATGGTGGACGATGCAAATAACAGGTAGTCTTTGGCCTAAAGGGAGAAAGTGCAGGAGGGCCGGATGGATTTATTGGATGTTTCTATCATGATTGTTGGGATATAATATGGGAGGAAATTTTAGACATGGTTAAGGCTTTATTCAATGGCCATGACCTACCTAGATTTGTGACTCATACTAATCTGGTATTAATCCCAAAGAAGAAGGAAGTAACTAATTTCTCTGATATGCAACCTATTAGCCTCAGCAACTTTATTAATAAAGTATTTTTCAGAGTCATACATGAAAGACTAGTAGGTTTACTTCCTACTCTTGTATCATATGAACATGCTGGATTTGTAAAGGGCATGAACATAGTTTAGAATGTTATCTTGACACACGAAATAATCACAGATATAAGATTGCGAACCAAAGCAGGGCCAAATGTAGTAATAAAATTGAACATGACCAAAGCTTATGATAGATTATCATGGATATTTTTGACTAAGGTTTTGAGGAAAATGAGATTTGGAGAAAGATTTATTGGCCTGATATATGTGATTATCTCAAACAACTGGTACTCGGTGTTACTTAATGGGCAGCCTCATGGATTCTTTAGATCAACACGAGGGTTTAAGCAGGGTGATCCATTGTCACCAACCTTATTTATCCTGGCTGGTGAAGCAATGTCAAGAGGACTGAATGCACTACATACGAACTTGTACTTCTGTGGATTTGGATTGCCCAAATGGAGTCCTAAGATTAATCATCTAGCATATGCTGATGATACAATCATATTCTCATCTTCAGATGCCACTTCATTACAATTGATAATGGAAGTTTTGACAGCATACGAAGGTGCTTCTGGACAGCTCATTAACAAGAGCAAATCAGCAATATATATGCATCATTCAGCAAGTGACCAAGTGGTGAACAAAGTGCAAACAGTCACAAGTATTACCAGGCAAGAATTCCCATTCTTATATCTTGGATGTCCTATCTTCTACTCTAGAAGAAGGTTGGATTACTACCAAGGTCTTATAGGTAATGGACAGGTTGCAGGCTTGTAAAGGGAAGCTTGTATCTATAGGAGAAAGGGTTGTTCTAATAAAACATGTACTCCAAACCATGCCAATTCATCTACTATCTTCAATACATCCACCAGTAAATGTGATAAACAAATTGCACAAGATCTTTGCATAATTTTTCTGGTCCAGTTCTATTGGTGGGTTGAGCAGACATTGGGCATCATTGAAAAGACTATTCTTGCCATGTGAAGAAGGGGGGGGGTAGGGTTTAGATCTCTACATGACATCTCTACTGCCTTATTTTGCAAATTGTGATGGAATTTTCAAACTAAACCTACCTTGTGGAGCTCCTTTTTGAGTCAGAAGAATTGTAAAAAGTTTAACACTATAATTGTACCTAGGAAGAATGGTTCTCATGTTTGGAAAAAGAGGCTTCAGTGTATAACCAGATGATATCTCATGTGATCAAATGCTAGAGTGCTGCTATAGTACCTTCGCATAGCCTATAATGCAAGCCTTACCATCCATTATTGTATGGGAACTATGGAAAAGAAGGAACATCTATAAACATGGAGATGCAGTCACAGTAAGTAGGGTTATATATCATATATCGTCAACTATTCAATCCCTCATCAGACTTAGGAAGCCAGGACTTCAGAATATCCCACACAAATGGCCAGATATCTTGAATAAGCTGGAATCCTATACGCCTAAATTAAAGATTACTAAGGTCCTGTGGGAATGCCCAAGGCCAGGGTGGATAAAAATCAATACATATGGGGCTTCGAGGGGCAATCCAGGCAGAAGTTCAATTGCTTTTGTGTTGAGAAATGAAAAGGGAGATATCATTTATGGACGCGCAAATGAGATACCGGAAGGGACAAATACTGAAGCTGAAGCAAAGGCAATACTGGAAGCTTTGAGATTTTGTAGAGAACATGACTATATCATGATAGACCTCCACACTGATTCAATGTTGCTCAAAAACGTTATAGATGGGGAATGGCATGTCCCATGGGCTATTGCTATACAGATGGAGGAGATCAAGGAGATAATGGCAAAGTTGAACGTGACAATGGCACACACTCTTAGAGAAGGAAACATACTAGTAGATCACCTTGCAAACTATGCTTTAGATTATGGGCCTACAGAATGCAATTACTTTGGAGAACTGGATTCACAAGGAAGAAGGTTGCTGAATAACGACAAGATGTAATGTACCTATCTTAGAGTAAGAGTGGCAAAGAAGTAGGAGATAAAGGAGAAAGGTTGTCTAAAGGGAAGGAGACCTTTGGAAGTCATAAATAGGAAAACATGCTTCAAATAATGATGGAGGAGAGCAAGCTGATGTTGTTTTACGCTAACATGTTTTTGTTTTTTACAGGAGAAAACTTTGTCACTATGCTCTATCTTTTGCACAAAGTATGTTATTTGGAAACTGTAAGGGATACGGGAGAGCTTGATAAGGCAATTGCAAATGCAGAGAGGGAACGGGAATATGCACATCAGAGGGAAAGATCAGATGCATCAGATGCACAAAGCTATAACGATCTACCTACAGATGCAAAACAGGATAAGCTACTACTGATCAACTGGACCGAAATTCATGGGAAGGTGCAACACGAGTCTGGTTCACAGCTTCAAAATGCAAGTCACTAATGAAAGATGGGAAAATACGCAACATGATGCGAGGAGAACATGAAGATGCACACAGATCTTTGGGTGCAAACATTTATACTCCTACCATATGCTTCTGGCATTGCAACACACAGTAGTAAACCATTCCCACTGATGCAACTATTCACAGGAAAATAATAGGCAGTGTACTAGTATGATGGAAAGGACAGAGAAGGATCAGACTGCAGCGAGGAAATGTGAGCACAGACGATGTTTTGAGGAGCAAATACACATTGCAGCACATTGATACATTACCCCAACATGTACTTCGTGCATTGATTTTAACTAAACTCAAAGGGAGATCACTTCAAATGGGTGTAAAAATAGATTACTAGTCGCATGCGAACTACGCACTCATTTTTACTACAGTAGTAATCTCTATGAATTCATTCAGTTACAAAAATATACTACCATTGTTGAGTGTCCTTCGGTCAATTTTGGTAATAGGGATTATGTAATTGTCAAAATATATTTTTCTACTTGTTTTAACTCACCAAACTACTATGTTTGTTTTATTTTAATTATTTATAAAAACTAGCCCTAGGCACTTGCCTAGTGGATTGCCAAAAAACAAAAGACTATACACAAGTAAACGAAAAAAGAAGTCTAGCAAAGTTAACTCAGGCCACAAGTGTGCACACAACATGGTTAAAAACAGAGCGCAAGAGTATAACATGCATAGTAAAAGATGAGATGCTCATTAATTTAAACAGAAGAAATCAGAGATAGTAGAATCATTGTTACAAAAATATCCAAAAAAATAACTTAAAGTACCAGTCATAGGAACAACAAAAAAGACTAAGGTAGGACAGACATCATTCAACTGGACACCGAGAAGGGAACTATTTAAGGGGCACTAGAAGGGGGAGGGAAGGATGAGGAGGCAAGGGTTCTGAGAAGAATGTCCATTCGAGCGTTTGCAGACACTTGCTCGTTAATCAGCCACTTTTTCAGGTCCTCGACCTGTTTTTGGAGACCTGCATTTTCTATGGTCAGGCGAGCAACCTCTGTGCCTTGTGCACTGCTAGAACCAGATGCCTCCTTGGCCTGACTAAGCTTCCCTTCAAGAATGGCATACCGTTCCTTCAACCTCCTTATCTCCTCATTTCCAGCATTCTAAGCATCAATCAATTGAGAAATAGTGGAATTGCTGCCAACACCTCCTTTCTTATCAATACACTGATATTCCTCCAAGGTTGTATTTGAGAAGGTTTGCCTGTGAGTTTCCACTATTGCTCTTTCCAAAGGGACTTTGAAGAAGTTAACCACCTTAGTGAGCAAGAACCCATAAGGCAAGCCATGATTTTCGTCCTTGAAGTCTGCCACCTTCTTCATATGTTCAATCATAAGACCAGGCATATTGATGGTGGTGTAGGTATCCAGGGCCTCCATGAGGAACATGTCTGCTTTTGAAGTAATAGAACGTCTTTCTGCGCGTGGAAGCAAGACCTTATTCACTATTTCAAACAGAAGTTGATACACTGGAAGGAGGGCCTTCTTGTGCACTCGTTCCTCCTGCTGCACAACATCATCCTTCAGAATGGATCTTTTGAAGTTAGGAGCCCTTTAATGGATGACGGCCCTTCAGTAGGCACTCCCAAAATATTCACTAGAATAACCTTGTCCATCACAAAATCTACGCCATTAACCTTCAAGCAAATGATATCATCTTCCACTGTAAACTTACCTGTGTAGAAGCTATGAACCTCTTCCTCATAAGCCTTGGGACTCTCATTGGTGAAACAATGAGTCCACTTATGAAACTCACAGATGTCAAGCAGTTGTCTCATCCCGGACATCTCGAGAATGTCAGTTTCAAAAGTTCTGCCCCATAACACCCTATGCTTCTTAAGATTTTCTTTGCCTTCATCCTTTGACACATTCACTTTGGCCTTCTTGGAGGAACCAGGTTCCTCTTTATCACTAGGCTTCCTCTTCACCGACTTCCTCACATTTTTCTCCTTCTTTCCAAACTTCTCACAAGATTTCTCACCAGACTTCTCTTCCTCGACTCTTTTCACCTCTATAGCTTTCACAGATAACCCTCTCCTGGGCTTTGGAATCACAAGTTTTCTTAGAGGATTTACAAATTAAGGAAGTAGGTTCCTCATTCACCTCTCTATCGTCAACATGAACAACATGTGCTGGAGGCACATCCTCCCCATTTACTAGCTTTCCCCCTTTCACCAACCTCCTTCTTTTCTTTTCCTCTTTGTTTTTCTTCAGAACAGTTTCATAAGCTTCTTTCTTTTGTAGCCTAGTAGTGGGTCCTTAAAGAATGGGCTCTTTGGGAACTGCCCTACCACTTCTGGCAGCAATGAAGCTTGCCACAATCACATTATCATAGTTTTCCTCACTAGTTTCATTTTCCTCTTCAGATAGAGATCTCATCTCAGGAATGACAAAGTTTAATGGCTCAGCATCGAAGTGAGGAGAAGGACCAGGATCAGTACTGACCTGGGGCTATTTTGAGGAGCAAGGGGTTTCATCCCAAGTAGGAGTAGAGTGCTCTTCTTGGGAAGATGGATCATGTCCCTCTCTCATTTCCCCAATAGTACTGACTGGTGCCAAATTTTCAAAGGGCACCAGTTCCCCACCCTCAGCTCTGTGACTTTCACCTTCCCCCTAAGACCCAATGGTCTCATCGTCACACTCATATCCTCCAACCAATCCTCCCTCTGTAGCAATCAGTAACATGTTCTCAATGGCTTCTTTCTCATTCACCCCAAAATAGAATCAGAAGATGCAGGAGGAATATTACCTGTCGGAGTGGCAATATTCAGATCAAAGCTTGGAGCGGGCACTACTGATACTTCACCAGTGCCAACCACATCTTATTGAGTTTCAGAGATTTCCCCAACTTTCTGACTGGAAACCTCTTGTCCCTCGTCTCCGTCTACTTTTTCATTGTCTGCCATTTTTTCTAGCGAGGCGGAAGGAAAGTGTCACGACCCAAACTAATGGGCCGTGACGGGCACCCGGTACCTTACTCAACCGAGTAACAACGTAACGTATCTTTCATAATTACATCATCATATACACGTGACATAGGGGCCTAATAGGCCAACATGATTATTTATAAACTCAAAACATAGACCGACAAGGCCGTACAATCTTTCGCGTACACGACATATGTCTACAAGCCTCTAAGGATACAGAAATGTCATAAAGGTCGGGATAGAGCCCCGTCATACCAAACAATACATATCTAAATCATACTGACCAAAGAAGGAACTCCGAAGCAAATGGATGGATAACCGGATATCTGCCTTTCGGATAAACTTTATCAAATACGTATTTTTCTGAGACCCATGAACAGAAGATATAATAATAATAATTCACATGGGGAATCGAGAATATAGACACCCCTAGTATTTCTATGAATAGAGTTATTTATGAAAGTTGCGTATTTTGCTCGTTTTATTTGTATTATTTGGATCATGCCAAAAAGAAATAAGGGATAGACTTAACATACCTGGAGTAGGAAAAAATCAGTACGATATTCTTGGAAAAGGTTGCACAGTACTCCCTTAGAATTGCAAAATCCCGTTGTTGTTATGCAGTGTAATTTCTTATGAATTGCTTTACTAATCTAAGAATAGCCGTTACTGCTATAACATGAAGTCTTATGTGATCTTCCAACATCTCTTCCAAAAATGAATTTGATATCAATTGAATATCATTTGTAAAGATGACTAACTTGAAATTCCTTCTACGTTTTTTTAATGGCAAAGTGTAGTTTCCATGTGTTATCTTGATAGATTGCCCAACGACCCCTTATTGCCACCTATCCTAATTACTAATGAGTTATCAACTTGGCCTTAATTTGCTGCCACCTTGAAGTGTATTGCTTATCCAAATGTGCTTAATTAATCACCCAATAATTCCTTAATTAACTAGGTAATCTTCTATTACCCAATAATTAACCAATTTCCCATATAACTAAGAATTATCTCAAATTACTTAAAATATTACTTATTTTTAATACACCCTTATACATCATACTATTATGGTCATATGATACCTTGTATGGCACTAGTATATAAATACGGGATATTATAGCTTGGACCGTATTTTATCCCTAATTGCCAAACTTCAACGAAACTCATTTTCTTCTATTTGCTTACCTTCTCTCCTTCATGAATTTACTCATCACGTGTTTGAAATAGCATAATGCTAATAATCCCAAAATAATCTCGTTCTTGAGCTTACGTCGATTAACTTACGATGAAATATTATCGTACAAAAGAAATACGGGATGTAACATCTCATTTTCGAGCTCTCATCAATTTATTTATGGCGTGATTTCATATATGAAAATATGGGGTGTAACATCATTCCCCCCCCCCCTTGGAACATTCTTCCTCAAATGTTGACTGGTGCACTGATCATTTTCATAGCCTATTTCTTCTGAATACTTTATTACTTTCCTTGCCATCTATGCAACTCTTGTGTGAATAAATCCATAGGCCAGGGCATCCCCTCCTTTTAGGCCTCTTTCTCACACCACGACTTGTGGTCGGAATCCTTCCAATCTCGTAACTGTTGCTACCTTCTATCATGCAGCATTTATGACTTTGACCTTGTAAATGCGCCTATGTGACTCTTTCCTTCGGCTTTTAGCAAATCTCTAGGCCTCACTTTGTGAACATATACAGAAATAAAGATGTCCCTCTGGGCATTTATAGGTATACTGAAGTCCTTCCCTCTGTACTTTATCGAACTTACTACTATTGCTATATCTTGTTTCATAGCCCCGGTTATCCATCCGTGTGACTTTACTGCATCTAGGTAGGTCATAATATACCATAACACTTACTTTGATTTATCGTTACTTAGGCCTGCTACCAAACTCTAGGTTATTCTCGTTGCTTATCCCATATGTATAAATCTAAGTCCTTTTATGCTTCCTCATTACTGTTCATCTTAAGAACGACGGTCTAATCTCATCTCGTACTTTGTGACTTTTTTCCATCCATTGTTGATTCACCTCAATATTGATCTACAATATACCACTGATAACTTGAAACTTCTTACGTAAAACCTTGCCATTAGGGCTTAGGTTGCATCGAGGAATATTTGAAGTGATTTCCGTAATCGTATTTCATAGTATCTCGATGTGATTCGCCTTATGAGGATATTCTGATCTCGTGCCGTTCGCGAAATATTTTCTCCTTCTACCCTTTATTTTTCTTTCTTCAAATCATTATTCAGTCGAAGGCCCAACCGTTATCTTTTATCTATCACAATTACACCTTCATTTCACTACCAGGGCAGCATTCCATCTCTTCTAAATGCTACTAGTTTTAGACTCTTTTGAGTTCATTCAGGCTATACTGAGCCTTCTATAACTTAGAGAACCCACCGGCTCTCATGTTTTCATAGGCTTAATCCTGAGAACTGACCCATTCTCGTCACTTTCTTACTCGCCCTTTCTCATCCTTACTCCTGTCATAAAACCTTGTCGATTTACTATACTTTAGCTTGCGACCTCTACGTATCTATTTATACTATTCACAACATTCCTTCAACTTGCTTGCACCATTTATTCCCTTATCTTATTCTGGAACGTTAAGCGAGACATCACATCATCTCTAACTCTTCTTTACTCTCTTGACTAGATCTCTCGGTACTTAGAAACCATAGGCTGGAAGGTACGCCACTGACGACACTGCTATCGTTCTTGGATATTGAATCCCAGTGCTTCTAGCCTTCTATCCAAAGCATGGACTATTCACGATCTTCTGCCTTTGTGTATCTTGTACGTTGTTCGCCTTTACTTTACTTACCTTAAAATCTCGCATCGTATCTTCTATCTCTTTAATGACCTCCCTTCCACATAGGTATAATTCATGTCCATAACTTGAAGCTCTATTATAATACTTGCAACTCTGGTGCATACACAATCCGGTGGGAGTTTCGTACTGACTTCTTATGAGGCTGGTACTTTTCTAACCGGCTTTATCGTAGGGCCATTATAGAATATGGTTGTTGTACTATCCCTCTGGTACCTCTGATATTAAAAGTGATCCTGTAATATTCTCAATCACGATTTCTATAATTTTCTGGGTCCAATAATCAGATTCTTGATTTACTTCGTTGATATAACTCTTTAGTTTCCTCCTTCTTCTGATCAGCCTTTATGTAGGCTTAAGCTATCTCTTGATCTGCGGCTCATGGTATTAGTTATTATGTTTAGCCTTTCATGGGCGCTGAGGAATGTCCATGATACAATCCTTTAATAATACAATCCTTCATACATGACCTAGGTTGTTCTGCTTGGGGAGTAGCCCGTCAGAGAGTCTTTCTATCTACTAAAGCATTCTCGCAAGAACGGCTCCTCGGTGGAGGAGTAGACTCTCCAGTGGTTTCATTCCTTCTTACTGCACTTCTGGCTCAATTCTTTCTTTTAACTTATACCGGAATCTTCTACAGCCGTATATGCTGCATGTATAAAACTTCCAAACTCTTAAGTGCATTCATAACGTAACTAACTCTGGATCATGAATCTAATAATTCTTTTTGTTCCATCTCAGCTTTCTTCAAACGTAAGTAATTACTTTTTCTGGTCTTTTTGCCCCCTTTTTGCGTGCATACTTAGCTTATCTTCGTGCCCATGCATATTGGAATTCCATACAACTCATATGATCTTGAATATCACTTCTGATTTTACTTCCCGGTCATTAGCCATAGTAGGTGATATTTTCTTATGGAGTGCATACAATGTTGTTGTGAGACTATTGTTATAAGACCATTTCCTCCTTAGGTCACCCAGCTTAGGTTAAAGCTTCCTTCCTTACTTTCTCATCCAGTCTCTGACTCTTGTAAAGTTGCAAGCTAATTACACCGAATACTTAATGTCCTTTCTCTCCTATAATTATCTGTACTTACTTACTTTCACGCCCTTGTGCTTGTAGGGTTGTTCGGAACTGATATTTTGACTGTAATCCCAGTGAGATTCTCTTTTATTTTCGTAACACTCATACGGTACCTTTACTACCCCGACTCCTATCTGAATATTTCTCAAGTATCACAATGTCATACTGCGAGACTGAAGTCCCCATGTTGGGGTTCACTATGTTCATCTTGCATAATCTGTTGATTTGTCTGTGTCCTCTTGTTTAGCCATAACTAGGCTCTTCTTGGATCAACTACTGACTACTCATTGGCCCATTCTCATATCAATATTCCGCATAATCTTTCTTGGGTCATTTCCTTTATCTTAACTTACGTCTCACACGTTCTCCTTATCTATCAATAACATCTCTGGCAGGAACCCTTACTTACTCTTCTTGACGTCGTGCTTGCATAATATTCTGGAATCATAGCACATCTGTAGGATTTGAATACGTGCAATCTCATCCCCTTTTCATTTTTGTCGCACTCTTACTTTACCATTCCATAGTTACTAGAATTACTTAATGCCACGTAACTCCATATTCCCCCCTTTAGGGGAGTACTAAGAGTTGAAGCCACGAGGATCTACCTATAGATGTTTTACCTCTTCATCTTTGGCGTCATTTCACAACATCAATGACCCTTACTCGCCTTGTGGCAATCCATCTGTACCAAGGATAACAAATTCCCTTACTCGCAATGGTGACACTTAGTGCAACTGGCACATACAATCCCTTAAGCTTAACTTTGCTCATATTTCTTTCTTTAGGGAAGCGTCTTTCTGAATGACCATTTTCTGAATTTCTCATGAATCGTCTTCTGTTGTCCATTCTATTATCGCCGGAACGCAAATCTGAAATTCTCGTGATGCTGACCATTATTGAATCATTCAGTCCCTAATTCATGCTTAGTTTATCTTGTTCACCAGTCCATACTGATTTCTATTACTCTAAGGTCTAACTTTTCCTTCTGTTAACCATGTTAGAGTTGCGAACTTATCTCTCGAAATGAGGATGTGACCGTATGGCCTATACTCTTTTTTTGTCTTAAGGCCCATCACCTCTCGTCTCTTTTTTTATTTGACTATAGATTCTATAACACTCTACCATTGCCATCCATGTATCATATCTCACTCATAATGCTTCATTATCCCTCTTTGTACTTCCCTGCTAATATTTCTGCCTATTACTTTATTCTGAAAACTTTAACAAGACATTCTTTCGCTTTTACCTCCCCTTGCTCCATCTACCGACTCTTCGGGCTGCCTAACATTCTCCCTTTACTAGGGACGTGATCCATACTAAGATAATATTTATCCCTTCCAGGCTTCCCGTGCCTATCTTTATAGTATTCATATCAAGTTGTACTATTTTAGAGTGCACCATTTGGGTGTCTCACAAGGTGATCTATTAGCACCTTTGTAATATCCTTCGGAAATTTCAACTAACGCAAACAATTCATCCACATTTTGGGTTACTCTAACCCCAGCCAGATCCTGATACCTCATCCTTCTCTTATACTACTTTTGTTGACCCCCATGGGGCATAACTGGAATGGGTGTGACCAATTGTACATACCTCTGCTACCATTGAAGGTAACTCAAAATGCTTATATCTCCCATCATGAATGGTAAATAATGATAGTCTTCATTAACTGGGCTCCTCGTACCCTTCTTCACCTTGCTTCATTTACTTGTTGAGACTTGTACTATCTTCTGAATTCTCATTGCCTTTCACCATAGGGGTGGATAGATATCCTTGCCTTAAGGCTCCTTATCAAGAGGCTTACACGTTTTAGTACACACATGATCTACTGAAGACCTTACATTTTCTCATCATAAGCATTATGAAAAATCGAGTTCCTCTGACTCAACTCTTCCATATCCGTATTCAATCTCTTACCAACTGGAGGTATCGTCATATTACGGATAAAATAGAAGCTAGGAGTTTGAATTCTTATAAATGAGCTCTACCACACGATCTAGAGTAAGAAGAAGAGTGACAGTCTAAAATGCCCTGTAGCCTCCTGCTTATAAGTGTGGTCCACGACACACCCATAAACAAGACTCTACTAGACACGACTTGTAGACTCCCTAGGACAGAACTGCTCTGATACCACTTTTTTCACGACCCAAACTAATGGACCGCGATGGGCACCCGATACTTTACTCAACCGAGTACCAACGTAACGTTTCTTTCTTATTAAATCATCATATACACGTGACATACGGGCCTAATAGGCCAACATGATTATTTATAAACTCAAAACATAGGTTGCAAGGCCGTACAATATTTCACGTACATGA
The DNA here is from genome assembly GCF_000390325.3 of Nicotiana tomentosiformis. NCBI lineage: Eukaryota > Viridiplantae > Streptophyta > Magnoliopsida > Solanales > Solanaceae > Nicotiana > Nicotiana tomentosiformis. Next base: position 45,858,031 of record NC_090822.1, read on the forward strand.
CATATGTCTACAAGCCTCTAGGGATACAGAAATGTCATAAAGGTCGGGACAGAGCCCCGCCATACCAAACAATACACATCTAAATCATACTGACCAAACAAGCAACTCCGAAGCAAATGGAGTGCACCAACATCTTCCGCTGAGCTGATCACCTACTTGGAGGACTCTTGGCCTATCTATCGAGACCTGCGGGCATGAAACGCAGCGTCCCCAGGCAAAAGGGACGTCAGTACAAATAATGTACCGAGTATGTAAGGAATGAAAATCTATAAATAATACACATGAGAGAAACATGGAGTAAAAGACTCGACATGTACGTCTGCATAGCTCTGTGAATCATTTCATATTATAATGTCGTGCATATGCGTATAAATATCATACCATGCATGGGTATATGCCTTCATAAAGCCTCTGAGGGCATCCCATCATATCATCTCGGCCACTGTGGACAAATCATCAACGTATATCAGCTGATCAGGTGGTGGTGCGTATATAACGTTGTAACCTTTTTCCATATCCCATATACATATATATACATATATACACGTATATAACTTCATCTGGTCATGGGTCAATGTATATGTATAAATGCATGAAATGCATAAGAAATACGTTAATAATATTTTCTCGGAATCTCATAAAAATAATATGCCTTAAGAAATACGTTATTAGATTTTCTCGGAATGTCATATAAATCAACATGCCTTTCAGATAAACTTTATCAAATACGTATTTTTCTGAGACCCATGAATAGAAGATATAATAATAATAATTCACATGGGGAATCGAGAATATAGGCACCCCTAGTATTTCTATGAATAGAGTTATTTATGAAAGTTGCGTATTTTGCTCGTTTCATTTGTATTATTTGGATCATGCCAAAAGGAAAGAAGGGATAGACTTAACATACCTGGAGTAGGAAAAAATCAGTACGATATTCTTGGAAAAGGTTGCACTGTACTCCCTTAGAATTGCAAAATCACGTTGTTGTTACGCAGTGTAATTCCATATGAATTGCTTTACTAATCTAAGAATAGTCGTTGCTACTGTAACATAAAGTCTTATGTGATCTTCCAACATCTCTTCCAAAAATGAATTTGATATCAATTGAATATCATTTGTAAAGATGACTAACTTGAAATTCCTTCTACGTTTTTTTAATGGCAAAGTGTAGTTTCCATGTTTTGTCTTGATAGATTGCCCAACGACCCCTTAATGCCACCTATCCTAATTACTAATGAGTCATCAACTTGGCCTTAATTTGCCACCTTGAAGTGTATTGCTTATCCAAATGTGATTAATTAATCACCCAATAATTCCTTAATTAACTAGGTAATCTCCCATTACCCAATAATTAACCAATTTTCCATATAACTAAGAATTATCTCAAATTACTTAAAATATTACTTATTTTTAATACACCCTTATACATCATACTATTATGGTCATATGGTACCTTGTATGGCACTAGTATATAAATACGGGGTATTATAGCTTGGACCGTATTTTATTCCTAATTGCCAAACTTCGACGAAACTCATTTTCTTCTATTTGCTTACCTTCTCTCCTTCATGAATTTACTCATCACGTGTTTGAAATAGCATAATGCTTATAATCCCAAAATAATCTCGTTCTCGAGCTTACGTCGATTAACTTAGGGACAAAATATTATCGTACAAAAGAAATACGGGATGTAACATCTCATTTCCGAGCTCTCATCAATTTATTTATGGCGTGCTTTCATATACGAAAATGTGGGGTGTAACATCATTCCCCCCCTTGGAACATTCTTCCTCAAATGTTGACTGGTGCACTGATCATTTTCATAGCCTATTTCTTCTGAATACTTTATTACTTTCCTTTCCATCTATGCAACTCTTCTCTGAATAAATCCAAAGGCCAGAGCATCCCCTCCCTTTAGGCCTCTTTCTCAAACCACGACTTGTGGTCGGAATCCTTCCAATCTTGTAACTGTTGCTACCTTCTATCATGTAGCATATACGACTCTGACCTTGTAAATGCGCCTATGCGACTCTTTCCTTCGGCTTTTAGCCAATCTCTAGGCCTCACTTTTTGAACATATACAGAATTAAAGATGTCCCTCTGGGCATTTATAGGTATACTGAAGTCCTTCCCTCGGTACTTTGTCGAACTTACTACTATTTCTATATCTTGTTTCATAGCCCCGGTTATCCATCCGTGTGACTTTACTGCATCTAGGTAGGTCATAATATACCATAACACTTACTTTGATTTATCGTTACTTAGGCCTGCTACCAAACTCTAGGTTATTCTCGTTGCTTATCCCATATGTATAAATCTAAGTCCTTTTATGCTTCCTCATTACTGTTCATCTTAAGAACGACGGTCTAATCTCATCTCGTACTTTGTGACTTTTTTCCATCCATTGTTGATTCACCTCAATATTTTTCTACAATATACCACTGATAACTTGAAACTTCTTACGTAAAACCTTGCCACTAGGGATTACGTTGCATCGAGGAATATTTGAAGTGATTTCCGTAATCGTATTTCATAGTATCTCAATGTGATTCGCCTTATGGGGGTATTCTGATCTCGTGCCGTTCGCGAAATCTTTTCTCCTTCTACCCTTTATTTTTCTTTCTTCAAATCATTATTTATTTATTTTTTTTTGCCTAAGGGCTAATATATAAATAAAATCCCAAAAATGGGTCCAATGCTTACAAGATGTCCAAACCAAAAACCAAAATAGAAGTTGCATGAAGCCACTAGCTATTAAAAAAGATAGAAAAGCTAAAATCTAATTAACTAACTATTACAACAAGATAAGTTGAATGCTTCCTTCTCCTATTAGTGTATGTGAATCCAATTGTCATTGGCAAATACCAAGCAGCACCTATAAGCTCTCACCAGGCGCCAGGGTGTATTGTCCATAGTCTAAAATGAATTCCAAACATCTCTACCGCAGAGTTGAAGTCCGCATCGTCCTCTAAGTGTCGCCACTATATGATCTCCATATGCAGTGGATTGATTTTGTTCAAGTATTAATCATGTGCTCACTCATCAAGATTAATGTGTAGAAGAGGAGCCTGGCTTTAGGCAGGCTTTGCAAGGCAAAAGCCAGGCTTGAGCTGGCTTTAGGCAGGCTTTACAAGGCAAAGGCCAGGCATATGCTGGCTTTAGGCAGGCTTTGCAAAGCAAAAGCCAGGCATGAGCTGGCTTTAGTCAGGCTTTGCAGGCCAAAGGTCAGGCGTGAGCTGGCTTTAGGCAGGCTTTACAAGGCAAAGGCCAGGCGTGAGCTGGCTTTAGCCAGGCTTTACAAGGCAAAAGCCAGGCGTGAGCTAGCTTTAGCCAGGCTTTACAAGGCAAAAGCCAGGCATGAGCTGGCTTTAGGCTGGCTTTACAAGGCAAAAGCTAGGAATGATCTGGCTTTAAGAAGACTTTGCAAGGCAAAGGCCAGCCTATGCCTTTTTGTGATCTTGTAAGCACAGATCCTTCCCTACTAGAACCTTTAATGTAGACATAATTCAAAACATTGCTAAACCATCCTCAGATTGAGCTTGAAAGCATGCTAATACCACTGAGAAATGATTCAACAATCTCTAAAAATACCATATGATGGGTTCAGCATCTTCCTTAGCATTTGGACATATCAGTTTCAGAGTCCAATATTGTGAAGCCATCAGTCTGGGGTTCTTCTCTTTCCTATCCTAATCCTAAGGTTAGGTGATTAAGATTTGTCTAGATTGATCAACCTCCTCCCTACACTAGGCAGTTCAGAGAATGAATGAAACTCAGATGTACCTGCAAAAGAGAACACAATGTTAGCTATAAAATCTGCCACTGAGTTGCCTTCTCTGAACACATGTTGAAAGATCACATTGAAGTTGTCCTTCATCTCTATAATTTTCTTCACATCCTGTGCAATTACCCAAGGAGGATCCCATTCCCCTTTTATCGCCTTCTTCATCACCAATGAATCAGTCTCCAGTATGAGAGGGTGAAAATCATGCTCCACATAATATTCCAACCCTTGAAGAATAGCCTTAGCTTCAGCCACCATATTAGTTGTAACTCCCAGGCCTACTGCCCTAGCATACACCACATCACCTTCATCATCCCTCACACAAAAGCCTAGGGAGCTAGGTCCAGGATTGCCCTTTGAAGCTCCATCAGTATTACATTTGTACCAACCATGACAAGGAAGCTCCATCTTCAAATCATTATTCAGTCGAAGGCCCAACCGTTATCTTTTATCTGTCACAATTACACCTTCATTTCACTACCAAGGCAGCATTCCATCTCTTCTAAATGCTACTAGTCTTAGACTCCTTTGAGTTCATTCAGGCTATACTGAGCCTTCTATAACTTAGAGAACCCACCGGCTCTCATGTTTTCATAGGCTTAATCCTGAGAACTGACCCATTCTCGTCACTTTCTTACTCGCCCTTTCTCATCCTTACTCCTGTCATAAAACCTTATCGATTTACTATACTTTATCTTGCGACCTCTACGTATCTATTTATACTATTCACAACATTTCTTCAACTTGCTTGCACCATTTATTCCCTTATCTTATTCTGGAACATTAAGCGAGACATCACATCGTCTCTAACTCTTCTTTACTCTCTTGACTAGATATCTCGATACTTAGAAACCATAGGCTGGAAGGTACGCCACTGACGACACTGCTATCGTTCTTGGATATTGAATCCCAGTGCTTCTAGCCTTCTATCCAAAGCATGGACTATTCACGATCTTCTGCCTTTGTGTATCTTGTACGTTGTTCGCCTTTACCTTACTTACCTTAAAATCTCGCATCGTATATTCTATCTCTTTCATGACCTCCCTTCCATATAGGTATAATTCATGTCCATAACTTGAAGCTCTATTACAATACTTGCAACTCTGGTGCATACACAATCTGGTGGGAGTTTCGTACTGACTTCTTATGAGGCTGGTACTTTTCTAACCGGCTTTATCGTAGGGCCGTTATAGAATATAGTTGTTGTACTATCCCTCTGGTACCTCTGATATTAAGAGTGATCCTGTAATGTTCTCAATCACGATTTCTATAATTTTCTAGGTCCAATAATCAGATTCTTGATTTACTTCGTTGATATAACTCTTTAGTTTCCTCCTTCTTCTGATCAGCCTTTATGTAGGCTTAAGCTATCTCTTGATCTGCGGCTCATGGTATTAGTTATTATGTTTAGCCTTTCATGGGCGCTGAGGAATGTCCATGATACAATCCTTTAATAATACAATCCTTCATACATGACCTAGGCTCAATTCTTTCTTTTAACTTATACCGGAATCTTCTACAGCCGTATATGCTGCATGTATAAAACTTCCAAACTCTTAAGTGCATTCATAACGTAACTAACTCTGGATCATGAATCTAATAATTCTTTTTGTTCCATCTCAGCTTTCTTCAAACGTAAGCAATTACTTTTCCTGGTCTTTTTGCCCCTTTTTTGCGTGCATACTTAGCTTATCTTCGTGCCCATGCATATTGAAATTCCATACAACTCATATGATCTTGAATATCACTTCTGATTTTACTTCCCGTTCATTAGCCATAGTAGGTGCTATTTTCTTATGGAGTGCATACAATGTTGTTGTGAGACTATTGTTATAAGACCATTTCCTCCTTAGGTCACCCAGCTTAGGTTAAAGCTTCCTTCCTTACTTTCTCAGCCAGTCTCTGACTCTTGTAAAGCTGCAAGCTAATTACACCGAATACTTAATGTCCTTTCTCTCCTATAATTATCTGTAGTTACTTACTTTCACGCCCTGAGACCCATGAACAGAAGATATAATAATAATTCACATGGGGAATCAAGAATATAGACAACCCTAGTATTTCTATGGATAGAGTCATTTATGAAAGTTACGTATTTTGCTCGTTTTATTTGTATTATTTGGATCATGCCAAAAGGAAAGAAGGGATAGACTTAACATACCTGGAGTAGGGAAAAATCCGTACGATATTCTTGGAAAAGGTTGCACCGTACTCCCTTAGAATCGCAAAATCCCGTTGTTGTTACGCAGTGTAATTCCGTATGAATTGCTTTACTAATCTAAGAATAGTCATTGCTACTGTAACATGAAGTCTTATGTGAGCTTCCAACATCTCCTCCAAAAATGAATTTGATATCAATTGAATATCATTTGTAAAGATGACTAACTTGAAATTCCTTCTACGTTTTTTTAATGGCAAAGTGTAGTTTCCATGTGTTATCTTGATAGATTGCCCAAAGATCCCTTAATGCCACCTATCCTAATGACTAAAGAGTCATCAACTTGGCCTTAATTTGCTGCCACCTTGAAGTGTAATGCTTATCCAAATATGCTTAATTAATCACCCAAAAATTCCTTAATTAACTAGGTAATCTCCCATTACCTAATAATTAACCAATTTCCCATATAGCTAAGAATTATCTCAAATTACTTAAAATACTACTTATTTTTAATACACCCTTATACATCATACTATTATGGTCATATGGTACCTTGTATGGCACTAGTCCATAAATACGGGGTATTATAGCTTGGACCATATTTTATCCCAAATTGCCAAACTTCGGCGAAACTCATTTTCTTTTATTTTCTTACCTTTTCTCCTTCATGAATTTACTCATCACGTGTTTGAAATAGCATAATTCTTATAATCACAAAATAATCTCGTTCCCGAGCTTACGTCGATTAACTTACGACGAAATATTAGCGTACAAAATAAATACGGGATGTAACATCTCATTTTGAGCTCTCATCAATTTATTTATGGTGTGCTTTAATATACAAAAATGTGTGATGTAACAGAGAGGTTGTAGCAACGAATCTTTTGGGGGTTTTGAGTCTTACGACTGCGGTGAGAATCAGAATTCGATTAGGTTGGAAAAGAGCCTATAGGTGGTTGTTGGTCTGGTGTGGGGTTTTGACTGGGTGACAGTTGAGACTCAGACGCACACTCCTGTTCTTTATGAGATGACGACACAGTAGGGATGACACTGGTAGTGCTTGAAAGCTCTGGATTCTGAGACATAATGGAGTTTGGAAGTAGAGACACGAGAAAGAGAGGGTTTGCTTTTGAAAAAGAAGAGAATTTTGTGGCTTTGATGTGGATAGTTGGGAAAGAGACGTCTGTTGGGGTTATTTAGAGAGAGTGAGGGACCGGTTACAAATGGATGTAACTTACTAGGTAGATGAGTTTGTTTGTAACGGGTGCAACGTTTGGGTTTTTAAACAGTTGAGAGAGAGAGAGAGAGAGAGAGAGAGGCAGAAACAGTTAATGATATGGCACTTTTATAGCCGTTTAAAGTGTGTATGAGTGTAAAAGGAGCTACTAACCTAAGCCAAGGGAATCAGGTTCCGTGACTGAGTTTTGTAAATGAGAGCTTCATCATTTTACCAAGATGCAAGGTTATTGACTGCTTGTTTACTCAGTAATTCCCATGCGTGTTTACCTGTAACATTTTAGAGATGAGTTAGAGTCTGCCAGAAAACACTGTTTAGCATTTTTGTTTTCCTGTTTATTCTTTCATAGCTAATTATTGAGGGTCCTGGTACTCAGTTTGATTTTATCAACCCCAGTGTTAGTCTATATTTTTCAAAGTGCTCTCTGCTCAATGCTTTGTTGAAGATATCTGCTACATGGCCCTTTGTTTTGCAGAACTTCATGTAGATGAGGCCCTTTTCAACATTATCCCTGAGAAAATGATGTCGCACATCAATGTGCTTTGTTCGCTTATGTTGAACCGGGTTCTTTTCCATGTTGAGAGAACTTGTGTTATCAAATATAAGTGGCACACAATTCGAAAACACACCAAATTCCTCCAGTTGTTGCTTGATCCACAACAGTTGAGCACAACAAGAGGTAACTGCCACATATTCAGCTTCTGCACTTGAAAGAGCCACAGAGTTTTGTTTCTTTGTACCCCATGAGATTAAGCATGACCCTAGAAAGTGTGCCATGCCAGATGTGCTCTTTTTATATCCACCAGATAACCAGCATAATCAGCATCATCATACCCAATTAAGTCAAAACTGTCTCCTGAAGGATAGTAGAGAACCAGGTCTTGCGTTCCTTTGAGATACCTTAGAATCCTCTTGGCAGCTTTCAGATGAGATTCCTTTAGAGTGGATTGAAATCTAGCAGATAATCCCACAATGAATACAATATCAGGTCTCCTAGCTGTGAGATACAAGAGTGAACCAATGATGCCTCTGTACATGGTTTCGTTCACAGGAGAACCAGGTTCATCCATGTCCAGACGAGTGGCAGTGGAAATAGGAGTATCAATGGTCTTTTAACTTTCCATCTCAAATCTCTTCAGGAGCTCTTTAATGTACTTCTGCTAACTTATCATCGTTCCCTTAGAGGTTTGCTTAACTTGCAACCCTAAGAAAAAAATTCAATTCCCACATCATGCTCATTTCAAACTCGCTTCCCATAAGCTTTGCAAACTCCTCACACAAGGAATCGTTTTTTGCACCACGTCAACATAAAGTTTCACAATGAGCAGGTTCCTCTCACGTTTCTTCAAAAATAGGATGTCGCCGATTTTTCCTCTTGTAAAGCCATTTTCAAGAAAGAACTTGGACAACCTTTCATACCATGCACGAGGGGCATGTTTCAGCCCATATAATGCCTTGTCAAGTTTGAATACATGTTCAGGATGCTCATGACACTCAAAACCAGGTGGTTGTTTGATGAAGACTTCTTCCTTTAATTATCCATTCAGAAATGCACTTTTGACATCCATTTGGAACAATTTGAATTCAATATGCGATGCAAAGGCAATGAAGATTCTGATGGCTTCCATTCAAGCAACTGGGGTAAAGGTCTCATCATAGTCGATCCCTTCTTCTTGATTGTAGCCTTGAACTACTAACCTGGCCTTGTTCCTTGTAGTATTCCCAAACTCATCAAGCTTGTTTCTGAACACCCACTTGGTTCCTATAATAGTTCTGTCTGAGGGTCGAGAAACCAGGTGCCATACATAGTTTCTCTCAAATTGATGGAGTTCGTCTTGCATAAAAGTAATCCAGTCAGCATCTTTCAATGACTCCTTGATATTTTTGGGCTCAATTTGAGAAAGGAAATATAAGAAGGCAAGCGAGCTTCTTGTCTTTGACCTGATTTGAATTCCTGAATCAAGAAGAGTGATATGTGAACTTTTGTGCTTCCAAAAGATAGAGTTTCCATCTTTTGATATTTTTGGGCTCAATTGAACTTTTGGGCTCAATTGAACTCCTTGATATTTTTGGGCTCAATTGAACTCCTTGATATTTTTGGGCTCAATTGAACTTTTGATACCATCTTTGGATGTTTTCTTTCACTGCTCCATGCACAAGAAGATTAAGGATTAGACTTAGGAACCCAAACAAGTTTGGGTCCCTTGTAGTAAGAAAAAGGGCGAATTAAACTTCTTTTTGTCTAAGCAGGCATTACACGTTTTTTATTAGAGGGACCAAGTTCATTAGCAGTAGTTACCTTTTCAACAAAAACTTTATTTTTCTATTGGGACTGAATTCTAGCCTTACAGGTTTCTTTAAAGTGCCTAGTGTTATCACAGTGAGTGTAAATCCAGTTATCAGGGACAATAACATTCTTGCTATGTGGATTGTAGGAAGTCCTTTCCTTTTGGAACCCGACTCCCAGCCTGTTTCCCCGTTGCTTTTATACATGGCAGTGATTGTATCAGAGGGCCAAGTCCACTTTAGAAATTTTTCTAGGTCATTTTTAACTCTGCCTAGATCTTCCTGAAGTTGTCTGTTTTTTTCAAGTTCAGCACACATACTAGATTTCACCAATTTGAGCTAATTTTCAAGCTTAAGGTGTGCCTCACTTGCAACTTCCTTTCCCTTTTGGATGTTCCTAGAACTGTTTCCCCTTTTTAATTACTCAATTATTTCTTTTAGACACCAATATGTCATCTCTCTCATGCTCTGCGTTTTCAATTCTTTCAGTTAAAACATCTTTTTCTTTCTTTAGAACCTCAATGGTCTATTTTAGGTCAACCACTACGACTGCCAGATCATCTCTCTCATGTTCTACCTCTCCTAGTTCCACAGTTAACATATTTTTATTATTTATAAGATTATGATAAGCATCAATTAAAACATTGACCAAAGATATAAGCTTCTTTTGAGAGTAAGACTTCAAATTTCTTTGAACGTCTAGAAAGTTTACTCATCATCATCATCATTAGATTTTTTCATCAGGGCAAAGATAGAGTCATATTCAGCTGCTTCGCTTTCAACTGCCATCATGGATGTGTCACCTTGTTCATCATCTTTCCCAGATTCACTAGAGGAATCTCCCCATGCACCAAGAACTTGTTTCACAGCATTGTCAGCGACATCTTTTCTCTTGAATCTCCTATCAGGAACCGGGTTCCTCTTGGTTATTTTGTATGTGTTGTGCTTGTACTGATCTTTCTTGAGGAGAGGACAATCTTTGATGAAATGTCCTAGCTTCCCACATTTATGACACAAGTCATAACCTTTTGATTTGCTGGAGCTTCCCCTTTTTGGAATGCCTCCATTCATGAGAACCATTTTCTGAAATCGCTTTGTCAGGTAGGCCATGTCAACATCCTCACCACTTGAGTCATTGTTTTCTGCCTTGAGGACCAGGTTCTTCTCCTTTTTGAGTTATCTTCTTTCATGGTCCTTCTTATTCTTCATTTCGTAAGTCTTCATATTTCCAATGAGTTCATCAATGGTCAGCTTTTGTAGATCTTTTGCCTCTGTGATGGCATTAACTTTTCTTTCCCAAGAGCCATGTAATATGCTAAGTATTTTCCTGACAAGTTTGTTTCTTGGAATGATTTCTCCTAGAGAGTGGAGCTCATTGATGATGGAGGTGAATCGAGTATGCATGTCCTGAATGGACTCATCATCCTTCATCCTGAATAGTTTATACTCAGTAGTGAGCATGTCGATCTTTGACTGCCTAAATTGAGTTGTTCCTTCATGTGCTGTTTGGAGAGCCTCCCAGATCTCCTTAGCGGATTGACATGCAGAGATTTTGCAATACTCGTCTGGACCAATACCACAGACGAGGATTTTTTTTGTTCGGAAGTTTTTCTCTATAGATTTGCGGTCAGCATCGTTGTACTCCTTCCTTGTTTTTAGAACTGTCACTGCTGGCTCACCAATGGTCTTCATGGGAACGAAGGGGCCATCGCAGATGACATCCTAGAGCTCAGAATCCTCAGCCATGGTAAAATCATGCATACTTGTCTTCCACCATCTGTAATACTGTTCATTGAATCTTCCTGGTCTATAGGTTGACTGACCTTCTTCAAAGTTTGGTGGAGCATCCATGTGGATCCTTTCTAGGTGTTAGCCTTGTAGAAAGAACCTGCTCTGATACCAATTGATATAAACTAAGGGTCCACCAAACTGTATAGAGAACCTGGTTCTCTATCAGTTTTCATAGAACACACACACATCAGTAAGTAAAAGACATATCAAAGTTTTATGTGAAAAACTCCCAGCTCGCGGGATTAAAAATCACGACCTACCTTCGTAGGATTTCAACTTCACTAACTGAGCAAACTTTAGATTACAATCTATTGTAATCTAGGAATTAACCTCTTAATCCCTCACCTACATGTAATAACTCTATTACAAGCCTCTTTGTAATAACCCTATTACAAAGCACACACTTTGACTAACTCTAGCCAAAACACAAACACATGGTTTATGGTTTTACAAAAGATCTCATACAGAAATGCTTCTAAGTAAGTTGGGTAGGAGTTACAAATAGATAACACTAATAAAGATACAACAATACTAAGGACGTATGATAGACTCGCTGGGATCTGGTCCTTGGTTATGTTGTTGCTTTGTTCTTCACTGACTTGAAAGTCGGCAACACACTTGAGAGAGAATTGATGATTTAGGGTTTTGCAAGTGTGTGTATTTCTCTTGCCTCATGTTGGTAATATACAAGTGAGGACATTGGGATGATGTATGCAATTATCCGGTACAAGGCATGCTCCATGAAGTGACTGTTGCACTATGCGTGTGTAGAAAACAGTGCAACGACTTTACAGCTGTGGAGAGTTGACTTGTAGTGTCATCAGAGGAACTGATGGACATATATTCCCTCTCCCGTTTCTTTGACTCAAGTTATTGGGACTTGTGCCAGACATGAGACTTGTTGCTCTTGAGCACTTTGAGGATGTGTAACAGGTTCCTGATCTGGTTCTTATTATGAAGTTTGTTAGATCATCAAAATACACAAAGGCACGTAACTTAACAGTTTCAAAACATTTGATATAATTTCATTAATTTGTCATAGTTAATCATTCTCCCCTCCTTTTCTCTAATTTGGAGAACAAGAGGGTTGATGTCATAGTCTATCCAAATTGTACGACTTCTTTTTGTTTACTCTAGGATGATCTAAATGGTCGATACTATCTTTTTACTAAAATAATATTTTGTTTAACTTTTAAGAAATTTAAATTTATTTATATGTTCAGGTTTAAATTTCAATGTGATGCTTTTTATTATTATAATTTTTAACTAATATTGTTTTATGCTATTAATATAATACATAAATTAAGTAACATCTTAAACTTCATATTTTTTTTTATCAATAGGAGGATGTTACGTTTTTCTTCTCTTTCTTTTTGTTTTGTTTTCTGGGAAGGAGGATCAGATCAATGAGAAAAAGACAGCAGACATCTTATCCTCGGAAAGAGCTAGGGGCACGAAAGTAAATTTAAAGAGTTCAACATCGTCCAGTGTCCTAATATAATAAGCTGAAATCCGACATTGATATGAAGCTTCACTAACGGCCACACATGGCCTCCACCTCCTACATCACCTTCAAACCCCTTCAACAAACTCAACTCAAACTCTATTACTTCACTCACTGCAGTAAGCATTCTTCAACTCTGTTTCACTCTTCTTTTCATACTCTCCTTTCTGCACCAACAAAATACACACTGGAACCACCAAGAATTTTGCCCTCCATTCAAGTTAAAGCACATGTCACTCACTTGGAAACAAGATTGTCCTTTGAACCAGAGCAAGAAATATCAGGCAGTAGAACTAATAATGAAAATAGTTCTGGGTTTTCTTCCTTTAGTCCCAAAGATAAGATGGTTGGCATGAAATCTTCAAGAGAAAATTTAGGTGGGAAAACAGTCATTCTAAAAGACAGAAATGCAAAGAGTGGATTAAAACCTAAAAGAAGTAGAGAATTGGGTTCTAATAAGTCCAAGACTGAAACTTTTGAGAAAAGGACAGTGAAGAGTAAAGGTAAAAAAGTAGAGAAAGAAGTTAGAAAAGATGGTGGTAATAGGCCAAGAATGGAAAACATGGAAAAGGGGTCAAAGAAAAGTAAAATCGATTCAACATTTAAGATAGGGTTGGATATGTGCTCAAAGAGAGGGGATGTAGTTGGTGCAATTAGGCTGTATGAGTTGGCATTGCAAGAAGGAATAGCAATGGGACAGTATCACTATGCTGTTCTTCTCTATCTTTGTGCTTCTGCAGCTACTGGTGTTGTTCAGCCAGCAAAAAGTGGAAGTGGTAGTAATAGGACTTTGAATTCTGTTGACTTGCCCAAGGGAACATGCTCTAGCAGTTCTGTGAAAATCAAAGCTTCAAAGAATGGCAAAATAACAAACTTGACTAATATGTTGAGCTTCTCTTCAGATAGGCACTGTCAAACTTTAGATGAATTGGTGCAATTGTTCAAGAGCAGTGCAGAAGCTTCTAATACAAAAAGTGTGAGAGGCGAACAGGAAGATCATGGAATTAAAGTGAGTGAAGAAGTGAAACACTATGCACTTAAATATGGTTTTAAGATATATGAGAAGATGCGGTCAGAGAAGGTACAAATGAATGAAGCAACCCTTACATCTGTTGCAAGAATGGCAATGGCATTGGGAAATGGTGACATGGCATTTGATGTGGTAAGGCTAATTAAAGAATATGGAATAAACCCGAGGCTGCGATCTTATGGTCCTGCCTTATCTGTTTTCTGCAATAATGGGGATGTTGACAAGGCATTTATGGTTGAAGAACACATGTTGGAGCATGGTGTCTATCCAGAGGAACCCGAACTGGAGGCACTTTTAAAAGTAAGTGTAGAAGCTGGTAGGAGTGAGAAGGTGTACTATTTGTTGCATAAGCTTCGAGAAGGAGTTCGACAAGTCTCACCTTCTACTGCAGATTTGATTGAGAAGTGGTTCAACAGCAAGATAGCTTCAAGGGTTGGGAAAAGAAAATGGGATGAAAGAACCATACGCGAAGCTATTAAAAATGGAGGTGGTGGGTGGCATGGACAAGGCTGGTTGGGTAATGGTAAATGGACTGTATCACACGCATATGTTGACTCTGACGGCTGCTGCAAATGCTGTGGTGAGAAGCTGGTGACTATTGATCTTGATCCTGTTGAAACTGAAAATTTTGCCAAGTCAGTTGCTTCTATAGCTGCGCAGAGAGAGAGAAATTCAAGCTTCCAGAAATTTCAAGTACGTTTTACTAACTGCTCTAATGATTAGGTTATTCTTGGATCATTTGTGTCTCTAGTGAGGGTGAAACAACTGCAGAGATGGCTTGACTATTATGGACCCTTTGAAGCTATTGTTGATGGAGCAAATGTTGGCCTTTATAGCCAAAGAAAATTTAGGCCATCTAGGGTAAGTGTTGGATGCCTTGTTAATGAAACGTGATATCTTCATGACACCCCTGTATTTTCAAAAATTCAGGTCTTCTGTTTTCTCTATTGAATGTTGGCATTTGCATTCAGGTCAATGCTATTGTCAACGGAATTCGCCAGATGCTTCCTTCGAAAAAGTGGCCGCTGATAGTTTTGCATAATAGACGTATTACTGGAGATAAGATGGATGAACCATTCAATAGAGCGTTAATTGACAAGTGGAAAAATGCTGACGCAATCTATGCAACACCTACAGGCTCCAATGATGATTGGTGAGAGCTGTAATCTTTTATTTCTAGGACGCTTTGTGCTTAGTCTGAGTGCCTTGTATTCTAATTCGTTTTCATTTATATTCTGATGGCGAATTAACTTGTTTCTTCAGGTACTGGCTGTATGCAGCTATAAAATTTAAGTGCTTAATTGTGACGAATGATGAAATGAGGGACCATTTGTTTCAACTTCTGGGAAATGACTTTTTCCCAAAGTGGAAAGAACGGCATCAGGTGAGTTTCATTCTAATATGCATGTTGGAGGTTCAAGAAAGTAACAAGACAGTCATGGCATATTAACTATCTAGCAATATATTCGTTTCTCTTGACTGATGTTTTATTGCATCGATAAAAGGTAAGGCCCTGAGGTAGAGATTTAGAGGAATTATTTTAAGAGGGAAAGGGCACCCAGGGATGTGAGGGGTGAGGGGGTGGAGAAAATTGGTTGTGGGCATCGAATTATGTCTAGGCAGCACAATGGTGACAATGACCTATTATTGACCATTGGAAAACAACCTTCTCTAGCCGTCGTTGCTTTTTGTTATAAAATTGTCCCTCATATCACTTCTTATTCTATCCATGAAGCAACATGAGCCATCTTTCTTTAATTAGCTTACTTGAGAAGGGATACCTCCATTTCATGATCTATATGCTATAAATTCAAATATACTTGTACGTTTCACAGTTTTCTGATGAAGGAATTTTCTTTTCTTAATTGAAGGTGCATTTCAGTTTCTCTGAAACAGGTCCAGTACTTCACATGCCGCCTCCCTGTTCTGTTGTAATTCAGGTCATTATTGCCTTTTACTTGATCTGCTTCAGAATATACATAGCAAATAAATTGCTCATGATCAATTTTATAAACCAAAATACAAATATAGGTGGGGCATTCTTCTCGATTTGCACTAATAAAATCAATAGCAGAGATTGAGCACATGTAGGAGAAGAACATTATTATGTGGTACTTGCATGTCATTTAACACAACTATCAGATGTAATCTTGTTCCTTATGTCTCCAGGAGTCAGAAAAAGGCTATTGGCATGTACCAATTGTCTCACAACAAGAATCTGAAGAAGAAAGGACGTGGTTGTGCATTAGACGTGCTAATTCACCTTTGGCAAAGCAAGAGTCTTCCAGCGTAGACATATGTAAGTGCATGTTACAAGAAAGGTTAACCAGTATCATAAAATAAATGCCTTAGTGCAATCTGACAGAATCGCCTAGTGGTCTAAGGCATCATATTTAGGCTCTAAATACTTACTGGAAAACAATCCTCTGTACATCTTGAAAACATTTTCTCCAGTCTTACTAATCACCATTCCTTATTTTTGTTTTCTAGCTAGTAAAATTTCAAAAGAGTGACTCTGTATTTTGCTTAGGATTTGAATGATTGTGATTCTGAACTCAAAAACTTCAGACTCCCAGTTTATTTTTCCAACCTTTCCTTCTCCAAGTCCACAAAATCTCAATTACTTATAAACTGATAGCGGCATGCAAAAAAGAAGGATAGGCATGCGCACCTTCCACCAAGAAGATAGCCTTCCTGTACTGTATATTGCTTCTATCTGTTATTCTTTATGTCCAGCTGCATTAACTTTTGGTAGTGTCAAGTTGTCCAAAGTACATTGTGCTATTTCTTTCCTTGGAATTACAAGAAATGTGTAATATAGTAAACGAGCATGGCTAAACAAGTAAATGGACTGCATGGTATAGCATTTAGCATGTTCTTTTACATGTGCATCACAAACACAATGAAGTAAACTAGGCTTAGAGGATATATATGAATGTAAAATCAAACATCTTAATCACAGAGACCTAAACCGTTAAGATGTCAAAGCATTTGATTCTTGGATCAAATTCTACTTGTTTCGTGTTTATAGAGATACCTTATATGCCATTTCTTTCTTTCAATAGCAATCTTTACATTGCACACCTTTTCTCAAAGCACTTAGAATTATACAACATGTTTCCTGGAATGGTTGTATGCCATGCAGCCAAAAATGTTGGTGATTCCACTCACAAATGTACTTCTGAATTGCACTCACCTCACCACAAGGAAGATTCAACGGCCAGCACGAGAAGGAAAAATCAAGTTAAGGTGACAGGAAAAATGCATGGCAGCCACGATCGAAATAAGGAGGCACCTGAAGAGATATATAGAAGTCTTAAAAATATTTTACAACCGTCAATATCTGCAGATCATCATTCAATTCTTCCAGAACTGGAGGCTGCAGAGGAGCAAGGAGATGGCATGATTGATTTCCAAATATAATCTTTTACTTTGGAATTTGGACCTTTTTGACACAAGATAGTGCAAGGCAACCTAGCAAGATTTGCTTTTGTCGCTTTTGGGCTACTGCAGCCTCCAATCTATGGAAGAGTTTCTAGTTGTTAGGTATACCACATACTTGAACAGATCTTCCATCTAGATTAATTAGATAGGAATTCCTGCATTGCTGGGGAATTGGCAGGAAAAGAAATGGGAAGGAAAGGCTCGTCTTGGTTCTTTTTGGCTACATTAATAATAGTAGTTAACATATTCTTTATGGTGAATAATTTTCTTCAGTGTGAGTTGGTGTATTTTTCGTTTCTTTTGCTTCAATCTTTCCGTCATGTGCAACAAGTAATTCGGAATGAGCACAAAATACTCGAGGCAGTTCTCTGAACAGCTTACATATGCTCAACATTCTAAGAGAGTGAGATAAACGTCAGGAGAATTATATCCATTGAAAATGCAATCGCAAGAAGATTAAGTAGAACCTCCAACAAACCTGATATCCAGAAAAAAAGGAGAATAGCTTACTAGGTTTGTACAAATGAAAGAAGTGAAGTAGTCCAATTGCTGCTTAGGTTGTAAACAACTAGTATGATTTGAAGCAGAGAGGGTATTTTCTTCTGCACAAATACAAGCACAAGCCTTATCTAGTTGAAGATGCAGTGGGGAGGAGTGGATTTTCACCGCCAGCATTAAGAAGATATGCACACAACTTGGGCAACATTAAAATCCTAAATAGAAATGATTGAAATCTCAGCTCTTATATTGTTTCGACATGTCAATTTTGATTTGCAGGGCTCGCAATTCAAGATTTGTTGTTTGACCACAATCACAAAATTCATACTATTCCTTAAAAATCGAGAAACAGATAGTGAACTGCATATTGATTTTACTGTTTCAATCGAGTGGCACTGTAACCACAACTAGTGTTGGTTTTGTTAGACTTCACAACCTTGATACTGTATAGGGTAAAATTAACAGACGACTGGTGGATGTTCGTCGAATGGACACGGGGCAGTAAAGACATGTAGGAGATGAGTCATCAAATAGCTGACATCGGATACAAGCATGTGACAGGTGTTGTATAAGCTCCGAAGACATTAAAATCGTAGAAGAGAATTTGAAAGCAAGGTACTTGTTGAAGAAGACAACATTAAAGGAGCAACCATTATAGAGAATCATAGCATTTACACTCAACCGTTATGCACTATCAAGAAGGGTTTTTATTCACCTTAAAGAGGAGCTTGCTTTGGGGATCTTGTCTCCCCTAATTTAGCTATAAATAGAGAAATTTGTACTCATTGAGCGACACGAAAAAAGGCTAAGCTTACTCTCTTATTCTGTAAAATCTTATTTTGCTTATACTTAGTTTTCAGCATTGTTCTTGTTTCCATAGAAGTTCAATTCAAGGCCCATCCTTGTGTTTTCTTCAATTATTCTTATTTTATTCGTTTATGTTCTTCGTTATTTTATTTACTGAGATCAATTTAATCCACGTGTCTATAAACCACATTACAAATTCAATTATACCGTTTTACGGGTAAATAGTTTAGCGCCCACCGTGGGACATAGACAATTATGGTATTGCTTTGATCTATCCATCTTTTTATGACATACTTTGAAGTTTTTTCTGTAGTAAGCAAAAAAATAAAAATAAATATGGCACTCAATGATGTCAACAACTCGCTCAATGTTGGAACAAACAACATCAATGAGAATGAGGATAATTTCTATGATAGAGATCGGCAGGAGATTCAACCAGTGAAACTCGTATCGATGGGAATGAGTCAACTCCGGTCTAGAAGGAACTAAATACTCGGGGTGCACTCCTACCCCTGATGATATGGATGATAAACCCGTTGTCGAGACGGTAAAAGTTTTGAGAGCACAATAGGGGAAATCACGAATCATCTCTCAAGACAGGACCGAATAATGACTGAGCTCCAGAAAGCGCTATTAGTTGCTTCAAATAACTCCAATAGAGGAATTCGAGCCACTCCCAGCGTGCCTGCAAATCAAACAACACAAAGAACCAGTAACATCGCTTCGAGGGAGGAGTTTAGATCTAATGATAATCAAGTAGGTGGTACAGAACAACAGATCCGGAAATGAAAATAACACAGATGATCCTTTTAAAACCGAGCTCATAAGGTTCATGAGGGAAATGAATGATCAGATCGATCAAAACTCTAAGGAATTCCACGCTCGGATGGATCAGATCCGGGGGCACCTCCGGTATTAAAGGGCCTGGACTCAAAGAAGTATACTCAATTGTCATTCAACCCAAGTGCGGCCCCGTAGTTGATTCCAAAGAAATTCAAAATGCCGGATATTCCAAAATACGATGGAACTTCGGATCCACAAGAATACATCACAAACTTACACTACGGTTTTGAAGTGAAATGATTTGGCTCCGCATGAGATCGAATCAGCTTTGCTAAAGAAATTCGGCGTAACCCTAACAAAGGGAGCATTAACTTGGTATTCACTCTTACCTGAATTGCTTCTTTTGAAATGTTTGCCGATTTATTCATCAAAGCTCATGCTTGGGAAAGGAAAGTCCAAGCTACGAAGAAGGATATATGTAGAATTGCTCAAGGAGATTTTGAGTTGCTACGAGAATTCTTGATCCGGTTCCAAAAGGAGAGAATGTTATTGCCGGCAGTTTCGGATGAATGGGCAGTAGAAGCATTACCCGATGTCTCGATCCTTAAGCTCTAATGCCTCGAGGAAGCTAAAAGAAAATTTATTGGAATTTCAAGCAACCACATGGGCTGATGTTCATAATTTCTATGAATGAAAATTAGAATTGAGGAGATTAGTTAGGTTCTTCGTTGTCATCCAAGGGTCGTAATCACGATCGGAATCAAGAAAAGTTCAAAATGATCCTGATGCGGATCGGAGATCATCCAAGAATCATTTTCAACCTTATTTTATCAAACAAAAGATCTTATGGGCGTGGAGCTAAATGTTTTCAGTCATCGGAAAGATTTGGACCAGACAGAAGGATATATCATGGACGGAGTAGCAGAACTTTGAAAGATAAAGAACTATCAGGGTCTCGGGATTCAGGATATCCCAGGTTATCGGATTACAATTTCAATATCAATTTGATAGAGTTGGTTTCAGTTATGAGAAACATCAAGGAAGCAAGGTTCCCGAAACCAATTCGATCATACTACAGTCAAAAGGATCGTAATTTATGGTGCGAGTTCCACGGTACACATGGCCATAGGACTGGCGACTGCCGGCACCTCCGTGAAGAGATAGTGATGCTGTTGAAAAATGGTCATCTTAGTGAATTTTTAAGTGAACGTGGGCCAAGAACAACTACGGTAGGAGTCGGGATGCAACAGAACCGGAAAAACCAACAACAGGGTCTCCCCGCCTAATAATAAACATGATTTTTGGTGCGGTTGAAGTAAACGGGGTGTCATTTTCGGCAGCAAAAAAGACAAAAATATCAGTCACTCATGGCAAGAGAATCTTAGAAACATCATAGGATGATGAAATCACCTTCACAGGGGAAGAAGCTGATAGACTTATTTTACCGTACAATGATGCTTTGTTAATATCTTTAAATATTTTAGATTTTAAAATTAAGCGTGTGTTGGTTGATTCAGGTAGTTCTGCCAATATTATCCAACTAAGGGTCTTAGAACAAGCAAAGCTAATCGAAGTTCCGACAATGAAGCTTCTGGCCGGGTTCAACCTAACAAGCGTAACGACCCAAGGAGAGATCGTGTTGCCTACATATGCTGAAGGGGTGACGAAATCCACCTTGTTCAAAGTTGTGGATGGCGATATGGGCTACAATGTAATTATCGGTAGGCCATGGATCCACAAAATAAAAGTTGTGCCATCAACTTATGATCAATTTCTAAATTTTCCTACATCAGACGGGATTAAGCAGATTAGAGGTGATCAACCTGCTGCAAGGGAAATGAATGTTGTCACCTTATCTAGCAGTAATGCGGAGGAAATCAACAAATAGTAGCTTCAAGAACTGGTGTCAACTTCTGTTCCTTTCCTGGTTAAAAACGATGGAGAGGAAGAGACATCGAATATTGACCAGGTGCCTAGATCATTCTAGGTAACAGAAGAAATGGATGTAACAAAATAAAAGAGGACTTTCAAGAGTCACTTAGCCCCTTGACCTCTTCTCTCAAAAAAGACGTTGTGCGGGCAAGTCGATCAAAGTCAGAGGGCCATATACTACCAATGTAAGAAAATGACTACCACAAGACCAGGTATACCAATTTGGAGAAAACCTACTTGGCTTTGGTTTGGGTAAGGCAGAAATGTAGATCTTTGGCAAATCAATATGGGTTCTTTCGTAATTAGGTTGTTCTCCGAACCTTGTTTGTTACTGAGCTGGGTAACTCAAACCCTATCCCTTCCTTTCTTAATAGTAGATAGATGTAGAGCTGGAGACTCCCTGGTCTTGACCGTATCTTCCCCTGGAGGAGTAGTAACATTGTTTTCTCTATGGGCAGATGACATAGGGACTATAAAACATGACTGATCACATGACTCAGGTTCTTCTTGTTGATGACTCAAGGTTTTCTTGGTTGGGTCATGAGAATCTAGTCGAGATCGAGATATTTCTTATCATGCAGCTCCTAGATTGAAAAGAAGCTGGTGGGCCAAGGCTTAAACTGCCAGACAAAGACGAGCTAGCTCCTTCTACTGTTGTGACTACCTCTCTTATCTTTTCTTTTAGAAAAGTAAAGGACCACCAGAGAGGCAAGTGCTTTCATGAATGCGGTAAACCGATCGATCTTTTCGTTACATATCGTGGACAGAAGCACTGCAAAAATCCAACCTGATTTTTTATTCGTTTGACGAGGAAAGACAATCGTGCTTCTAGTTTCCATTCCAATCATCATATTGAGTCAACCATAGAAGAGCTTGAACAAGTTTCTATGTTCACAAAATTCCCAGGGAGGAAGGTTTACTTGTGAATGAGGTTGAGCCCCGAATCAGGTTTAAAGTTATTGAATTTCTTAAAACTAACACTGGTTGTTTTGCGTGGTCTCATTCAGATATGACAGGTATTCACTAGAAGTGGCTATCCACAAGCTAAGTATAAACCCTAATTTCCCTCCGATAAAGCAGAAGAAGCTGAAGATAACTGAGGTCTAAGAAATAGAGTTGGAAAAGAAAAGGTAACTAGGTTGATAAATATAGTTTCAAAATGTGAAGTAAGTTATCCAAATTGGTTAGCTAACGTAGTAGTCGTACCAATTTTTTTTTATAATGTGCATAAACTATAAGGATTTAAATAAGGTTTTACCTAAGGATTCATTTCCATTTCCAAACAACAACCAAATGCGATGCTTCGACTGGGCATGAGCTGATGAGTTTTCTTGATGCATACTTCGGACATAATCAAATTAGGGTGCACCCAGAGGATTAAGAAAAACCTCATTTATTAAAATTTTTCATACATATTGTTACAATGTGATGCCTTTTAGGCTTAAAATGTCGGCGCCACTTATCAGTGGATCGTTAATAAATTGTTCGAACGCCAAATAGGTAAAACCATGGAAGTCTATATTGATGACATGTTGGTTAAGTCTCTCAGTGCAGGGGATCATTTGACCCATCTTCAAGAAACATTTGACATCTTGAGGAAGTACAACATGAAGCTCAATCCGGGAAATTTCTTGGTTTCTTAAAGAGAAATTGAAGTACATCCTGACAAGATTAGGGCCATAGAAGATATCTCGGACCAACTGAAAAGTGTAAAGGAGGTGCAAAGTTTGACCTATAGGTAGGCAGCCCTTAGCAGATTCATATCAAGGTAGTCAGAAAAATGTCACCATTTCTTTTCACTTTTAAAGAAGAAGAATGACTTCCCATGGACTCCGTAGTGCCACAAGTGACTTGAAGATGTATTTTATGGTCCTCACTTAATGTCTAAACCGAAGGAGAGAGCATAATTGTTAATTTATTTAGTGGTATCATAGGTTGCGGTGAGTGCAGTTCTAGTCCGGGAGGAAGAAGATATGCAATTTCCTATATATTATGTTAGTAAAATACTGTCAGGTGCGAAAACATGATATCTACACCTGGAAAAGCTGGCTCTAGCTCTCGTAGTCGCCTCTCAAATGCTTAGACCCTATTTTTAATGTCACACAATTATCGTTGTGATGACTTTTCCCTGAGGAACGTTCTTCATAAACCTGAATTGTCGGAAAGATTGGCTAAATGGGCAGTTGAAATTAGTAAATTAGATATTGAATATAAATCGCAGACTGCAATTAAGTCACAAGTTTTGGCTGATTTTAGTTCGAAAATGACGCCTTTAGCTGCAAAAGAAGCAGTTCTGGTATTGGGAACTACTTCCGATCTACGGACCTTATTTACGGATGGTGTATCCAATGTAAAAGGTTCCGGTCTTGGGATAGTACTAATAACTCCTTTGGGAGAAATCCTGAGACGGGCCATTCAAACTGCTCTGTTGACTAACAATGAAGCTGAGTATGAGGATATGGTTGCAGGACTTGAATTATCCCGGGGATTAGGCTTCGAGATGATTGAAGTAAAGTGTGATTCCCAGCTGGTGGTAAATCAGATATATGGGATCTTTGATGTGAAAGAAGAGCGCATGCAACAATACTTGAATAAAGTTCAAATTTTACTTTCCTAGTTTAGGGAGTGGTAGAGATCCATATTCCAAGAGAAGAGAACATGGAAGCGGATGCGTTGGCTAAGTTAGGTTCATCCACGGAAATTAAAAGAGCTTATTCTGGTGCAGTTGTTCAGCTATTGCATTCGGTCCTTGACACAGATGGCTATTGCGAAGTGAACTCAACAAACCTAGTTTGGGATTGGAGAAATAAGTTCATAGAGTATTTAAGGCATGGAAAACTGCATGCTAATTCTAAAGCCTCCCGGGCATTACGAACAAAAGTTGCCCAGTTTTGTCTTGTGGATGGACAATTGTACCGAAGACCTTTTCAGGGTCTGTTTGCACGATGTTTAGGACTATCAGAAGTTGATTATATGATGAGGGAAGCTCACGAAGGAGTTTATAAAAACCAGTCCGGTGCGGATTCATTGGTGCTCAAATTAATAAGAGCGGATTACTATTGGCCCCGGATGGAACAAGATGCAAAGACATTTGTACATAAATGTGATAAGTGCCAACATTATGCTCAACTGGTACATCAGCTAGCGGAACTTTGTCACCATGGTCATTCATGAAATGGGGGATGGAAATAGTTGGTCATTTGCCTCTAGGGCTCGGGCAGATAAAATTTATTTTAGTTTTGACTGATTATTTCACTAGATGGGTTGAAGCAGGTGCTTTCAAGGAGATTGAAGAACGAGGAGTGATTGATTTTATTTGGGATCATATTATTTTCTGGTTTAGAATACCAAAAGAAATTACCCGTGACAATGGACCACAATTTAAAGGTTCCAAGATTACAAAATTCCTAGAGGGGTTGAAGATGAAAAGGATCACATCCTCCCCATACCATCCAAGTGCTAATGGTCAGCCAGAATCAACTAACAAGGTGATAATTCAAAACCTAAAAAGGAAATTAGAGGATGCAAAAGGCAGGAGGCATGAAGAGTTGCCCGGAATATTGTTGGCATATCGAACAACGGCAAAATCGAGCACAGGAGAAACGCCTTTTTCCCTTGTGTACGGTGCGGAAGCTTTGATTCCGGTGGAGATAAATGAATAGACCATGAGGTATTCCCGAGAAAACGAGCAGGAGAATGATCAAGCATTGTTGATTAATTTGGAGTTACTTGAGGAGCATCGAAACTTAGCTTATACAAGAATGATGGCACAAAAGCAAATGATGGAAAGATACTACAATCGTAGAGCAAATATTCGTTATTTTAAAGTTGGAGACTTGATCTTCCGGAAGGTAACTCATAATACCCGGGAAGTCAATACCGAGAAATTGGGACCGACCTGGGAAGGATCTTACCAGATTTCAGCTATAACGGGCAAAGGTTCATATCAGCTGAAAAATCAAGATGGAGTAAAATTATCAAGAAACTGGAATGCAACTCACCTTAAAAGGTAATACTGTTGAAGATCATTGATTGTATTGACAGTATGTACTTCACTCTTTTTTTCTTCGTCCAGTTTTTGTCCCAAATGAGTTTTTTATTGGCATGGTTTTTAATGAGACAACAACGTACAACGTACTCCGAATATGTATTGTCAATAGCAACAACAACTCCAGTGTTTGAGTTCTCATACTTTGCATCCAAATACTGGGGGGAAACTTTTGTATATTAGAGAACTAAAAGTGTCAATAAAATCGGGAACTGCTAGAACTAGAAACTATATCTTGAACTTAAAAGATAAGTTGTTATGAAAGACGTCGAGTCAGGGTTAGGGATTATATGTCCAGCTTTGTAGAAATAAGAAGTTCAAATTAGCCATATGTATTGACAGTTTTATTTACTTAAGCGAATATACAAAATATTTTGGTTTGTATAAATTTACTTTTGAAAATAGAAGGAATAATTAAAAGTCCTTTTGTTATTATATCTTATTTCTTGTCCAAATGACCTAATTTTTCTTTCATTTGAATACTATTTAAATGTCAAATGCAAGTGTCGGAATAAACACGACACGTCATATTTAAGAAAACCGTAAACATAAGGGCCCTCTCTTATGAAACTTTCACAATTAAAGGTTATCAACCAGAAGTAGAAATACCCAGTGTTAAAGTTAATCGGATGAGAAAAAATCCTGGACTTTATCAATAGAAAAATAAAAAGATATCTTTTGCACATAAGTTAAGTAAAAAGGATATCTTTTCTTTCAAAAACCCTGGACCCAATAGAGACTCCAAGATAATTATAAGGAAAAGAAAAAACATACATTAGTCTGTTTTATCAGCAGAGTGTGAAGGGCGAGAAGTATCTGCTGCATCTTTTGAAAATGAAGGTTGCTCAGCATTGGGTTTAACATTTTCGCCCTTATCTTCATGATCATCTTCAGTTTCTTCCTCGATCTCTGAGGACATAGAGAAAGTGCTCGAGGAACTTGAAGCAATAGGCTGGGCAAGATTGTTTTTGAAGGTAGTTGTTTCCAAGGCAAGAGCTTCAGCGATGAAGTTGTCTATATTGCCTTCTTTGGCATCCTCCAAAGTTTTCCTCCTCATGTGATATGCTGCATGAGTTTTCTCAAGAAAGAAAGAATCTTCTTGATATCGGAGTTTGGCTTGGAGTCTATGGATTTTTGACTGCAACTGCTCATTATCAACCTTCAAGATATCATAGGCCCCGGAAAGGTCAGTATTGTTTTTCACATGTTCGCGGTTTTTCTCCATGACCCTTTTGAGCCTTTCTTCCATTCTTGCCCTCTTCTCTTCTGACATAGTAGCTTCCTCGATTTTGGAACGTAAGTTCGCTTCCAGGTTGTTGGTTCTTTCTATGAAAGTAGACTTGCGTTCGACTACTAAAGTCACAGCATCCTGCAACTCTGCCCACTTGATCTTTGATTCAGCAAGTTCAGCATACAAGTGAGTGGCCTATTGGCTATAGGCCATCTTTTCTTGCTCAATTTACTCCAATCGGGCTTAGAGTTCTCCCATGTGAAGAAGCGTTGCCTCTAGAGCCGGGAGGCACTCAACAAGTTGATCCTGTTCAATATCAAGTTGATACTATTAAATAGCAAGTTGATCCCGCTCAACCCTAAGCACTTTTTTATCCAAGATCGTCTTTTGTAAGACTTCGGAGGCAAGGAGGTTAGCCTGTAGAGACAATATTTGAAGTTTTCAAAGGCGTTGTTTAACAAATATAAAGGAAGGAGAGAAGGATGAAGTGATACTTAAGCAGCAAGATGCATGCTATTATTGATCAGACATTAAGCAGAAAGAGCATCCATTTTCCTCCAATCTTTATCCAAAGCCAAAGGCTTCAAGTAGTTGGCTACCCCCACCATCTTGGAAAGCAAATGGTATTCATACAAAACTGAACGGGTAACATAGCGTTTATTGTGGGTTTTGGATGGATTCCGGGAAGGCATTTTCTATGTTACCTTGATCGGATGAACGGGGAAACACACATCTTTCTCTTGTTCGGCTGGGACCGGTGGATAGGCAGGAGCTGGTGATGGAATAGATGTTGGAGGATGCACATGAGATTCATCATTCTCAACCAATTTTAACTCTTGAAAGAGTCCTTCTATGTCCTCTGGTTGAGCTAAGGAAGTTCTTAGTTTTTTTTTAAAGAGAAACCGCTTCATCATCATCCTCGATTTTATCTTTATTGAGGACTACTGTGGCTGGTCCTTTTGGGATGTTTTCTATAACTGGGGGTTTCTCTTAGCCTCAACCGTAAATGTATTATTTCTTTTCTATTTTTTATCTTAGGAGGGACTCAGGGAAGATGTGCCTTCACCGGAAGCAATAGCGGCATCACGAGACCTATTTCGATCAAGGGCTTCTTGAATTTGTTATTGTGCCACCTTCGGGTCATGTGAAACCACGATAGTGGGACAGACAGAAGATCCCTTCGGAAGGACTAACATGTTGATGTAAGAAGTCAAAATTATCTATTGCATAGAGATAAAAGTTAAAAAAGGAAAGGGGAAGTTTTTCTTACCAATGTTCTTTCCTTTCCAGTTGAACCTCATAGAAATTTCCTTCCACATAGGGGAATCCGGTGTGGAAGTATCCAGAATTTTTTGAACCCATTGAGTTAGATTCTCAACTTCTAGAGGAACCTAACAGGTGGTTGAAATAAGAGGAAAGAAAGTTTGGTACAAAGGGGAAGTTCCATTAACATGGTAAAAGAGGGATGTTAAGAAAGCTTACGAGATGCTGACGCTTGTAAAATGTTCCCTGGAGAGACAACAACAAACCTCTCCATTCAACCACGCTCGTTGTTGTCATCAACACTGGTAATGATGGCATGATGTCCACGTTTGCTAAGTTTGATCACGCCTCCATAAAAAATTATAGGGGCATAAAGGTTGATCATATGTGCAAGAGTAAGGTTTTCTTGAGTTCGGGAACACAGATATCAGAGACAAGCCACCATGCACCATATTTCCAGCTCCACTTGAGCCAAACAAACTTGATAGATCCGGCAAAACTCCAAGATGATTGGGTCTATTTCCCTACCAAGCCTTAAATTAAAAGGGTATATGTAAACATAAACATACCCTGGTCTGCTGAATGTGATCCTCTCCACTTCACTAGCGGCTAAAACCTCAATGTTCTTCCAGCCACATACCTCTTTTATAGTAGGAATATTGGCCGAGTGAATAGAAGAGGGATATTCACCAACAACTTTGTTTCTATCGTTATCTAGGTTAGAAGTTTTCTTTTGAACATGGAGATCATTTTTCCAAGACAACTGAGAAGGGATGATCGTGTTAGTAGAGGGAGGTTCAGCATCAGGTTTCTTAGACTTGTTCTTCTTGGAGGCGGCCGCCTATGCATGTTCATGTGTAACTGGAGGAAGAAATAGCAGAAGACACGTGATGAAAAGTACGAATTTGTAAGTTTTACTAAGAAAAAAGGGAGTTTTAGAAAAGCTTTAGGTAAACTCGGAGAAGTTATAAAAGTGAAAGATGAAGGTGATGTAAAGGGAAGAAGTTTATAGGCGGTACAATGCAAGGCCATCATTACCTAACTAACTTGCGAAAATACTTGTTGAATCACAGGAAACCATATGTTCGTCTCATTAAATGCAAAGAGATGTGCATCCTTTCAAATGCCAAAAACCGTTCAAGAACTTTCCCGCCAAGAAAAGAGAATGTCTTATCTACCTTCAAGTCACATCAAGTTGAGTCACCGGAAAGAAGGGGGACTATCTGTATTGGGTAAAATTAATAGATGATAGGTGAATGTTCGTTGAATGGATACGCGATAGTAAAGACATGTATGAGATGTATCACCAAATAGCTAACACTGGGTACAAGCATATGACCGGTGTTGTATAAGCTCCGAAGACATTAAAACTAGAGAAGAGAATTTGAAAGAAAGGTACCGGTTGAATAAGGAAGCATTAAAAGAGTAGCCGTTACAGAGAATCATATGATTTACACTCAACCGTTATGTAGCAATCAAGAGGGGTCTTTATTCACCTTAAAGAGGAGCTTGATTTGGCGAACTTGTCTTCCCTAATTTTGTTATAAATACAAAAAAATTTACTCATTGAAAAATACGAAATACTTATCTAAAAAAGGTCTAAGATTACTCTCTTATTCCTTAAAATCTTATTTTGCTTATACTGAGTTTTCAGCATTGTTCTTGTTTCCAGAGAAGTTCAATTCAATGCCAGGCATGTCTTTTCTTCAATTATTCTTATTTTATTCGTTTATGTTCTTCATTATTTTATTTGATCTGATCAATTTAATCTACGTGTCGATAACCATGTTACAAATTCGAGTTTACCGTTTTACGAGTAAATACTAAATTAAAGGAGGGAGAACAATTATTTATTTATTTAGCAGCATCAGAGGTTACGGTGGGTACAGTTCTCATTCAGGAGGAAGAAGGTACGCAATTCCTTATATATTATGTTAGTAAAATACTATCAGGTGCAGAAACACGAAATCTGCACCTGAAAAATTTGGCTCTAGCTATCGTAGTCGCCTCTCGAAAGTTTAGACCCTACTTTAAATGTCACCCAATTGCCGTTCTGAGGACTTTTCCCCTAAGGAAATTACTTCATAGACCAGAATTATTGGGTCGATTGGCTAAATGGGAAGTTGAAATTAATGAATTAGATATGGAGTATAAATCACAGATAATGATTAAGTCACAAGTTTTGGCTGACGTTGTGGTTGATTTTAGTCCAAGAATGATGCCTTTAGCTACAAAAGAAGCAATTCTGGTATCGGGGACTACTTTCTGTGTATGACCTTGTTTACGGTTGGTGCCTCCAACATAAAAGGTTCTGGTGTTGGGATAGTACTAATCACTCCTTCGGGAGAAATCCTGAGACAGGCCATTAGAACTATTATATTGACTAACAATGAAGCCGAGTATGAGGCTATGGTTGTAGGACATGAATGAGCCCGAGGATTAGGATCCAAGGTGATTGAAGTAAAGTGCGATTCCAGTTGGTGGTAAACTAAATATATGGGATCTTTGATGCCAAAGAAGAGCGCATGCAACAATAATTGAATAAAGTTCAAATTTAACTTTCCGGGTTCAGGGAGTGGTAGTGATACATATTTCAAGAGAAGAGAACGTGGAAGCAGATGCGTTGGCTAACTTAGGTTCGTCCACGGAAATGAAAGGATCTTATTCTGGTGCAGTTATTGTTCAGTTATTGCAGTTGGTCCTAGGCATAGATGGCTATGGCAAGTGAACTCAACAAACCTAGTTTGGGATTGGAAAAATGAGTTCATAGAGTATTTAAGGAATGGAAAACTGCCTCATAATTATAAAGCCTCCCGAGTATTACGAACAAAACTGCTTGGTATTGTCTTTTGGATGGACAATAATACTGAAGGTCTTTTCAGGGTCCGCTGGCTTGGTGTTTAGGACCATCAGAAGCTGATTATGTGATGAGGGAAGTTCACAAAGGAGTTTGTGGAAATCACTCCGGTGAGAATTCATTGGTGCTCAAATTAATGAGAGCCGGTTACTAGTGGTCCCGGATTGAGCAAGATGCGAAGGCGTTTGTGCTCAACTAGTACATCAGCCGGCGAAACTTTTATTTTCAATGGTGTCAATGTGGCCATTCATGAAATGGAAGATGGATATAGTTGGTTCTTTGTCTCAAGCGCCTGGGCAGGTAAAATTTCTTTAGTTTTGACTGATTATTTCACTAAATGGGTTGAAGCAGGTGCATTCAAGAAGGTAGGAGAACGATAAGTGATTGATTTAATTTGAGATCATATCAATTTCTGGTTTGGAACACCAAACAAATTTGCTTGTGACAACAGGCCACAATTTATAAGTTTCAAGATTACAAAATTCCTAGAGGGGTTGAAGATTAAAAGGTGTTAGACGGAATCAACTAACAAGGTGATAATTCAAAACCTCAAAAAGAAATTAGAGGATACAAAAGGTAGGTGGCCTGAAGAATTGTCTGGAGTATTCTAGGCATATCGAACAATGGAAAAATTGAGCACATGAGAAACACCTTTTTCCCTTGTGTATGGTGCAATAACTTTCATTTAGGTGGAGATAGGTGAACCGACTATGAGGTATTCCTGAGCAAACAAGGAGGATAATGATCAAGCAATGTTGATTAGGTTGGACTTGCTTGAGAAGCATCAAAACTTGGCTTATGTAAGAATGATGGCACAAAATCAAAGGATGGAAAGATACTACACTCGTAGAGCCAATCTTCGTTATTTTAAAGTCGGAGACTTGGTCTTACCGAAGGTAACTCATAATACCCGAAAAGTCAATGTCGGGAAGTTGGGACCAACTTGGGAAAGACATTACCGGATTTCAGCTATAACTGGCAAAGGTTCATATCAACTGAAAAATCAAGATAGAGTAAAATTATAAAGTAACTGGAACGTGACTCACCTCAAAAGGTACTAATGCTGAAGATCCTTGATTGTACTGAAAGTATGCGCTGCACTCTTTTTTCCTTCATCCAGTTTTCGTCCTAAATGGGTTTTTCTGGCAAGTTTCTTAATGAGGTAGCAACATAAAGCGTACCTTGAAGATGGATTGTCAATAGCAACAACAAATTCCGTGTTCGAATTTTCATACTTTGCATCTGAACACTGTGGGGGGGGGGGGGGGGGAATACTGAATATTATAGCACTAAAGTGTTAATGAAATCGGGGACTGCTAGAACTGGGAACTATATCTTGAACTTAAAAGTTCAGTTGTTATGAAAGACTTCGAGTCAAGACCGGAGATTGTATGTCCGGCTCGATAGAAATAAGAAGTTCAAATTAGGCACATGTATTGGCAGTTTTATTTACTTAAGCGAATGTACAAATGTTTTTGGATTATATAAATGTACTTTTCAAAAGATAAGTAATAATTAAAAGTCCTTTTGTTTTTATATCTTATTTCTTGCCCAAGTGACATGATTTTTATTTCATTTGAATCTTATTTGAACATCATATGCAAGTGCTGGAATGAACATCAAACGTCCTCTTCAAAAGCACCGTTAACATAAGGGACCTCTCTTATGAAATCTTCACAATTAAAGGTTATCAACCGGAAGTAGAAATACCCAGTGTTAAAGTTAACCAGATGTAAAAAATTCCCAAACTTGATCAATAGAAAAACTAAACGATATCTTTTGCACAAAAGTTAAGTAAAAGGGTATCTTTTATTTCAAAAATCTCTGACCCAATAGAGACTTCGAGATAATTACAAGGAAAAGGAAAAATAATACATTAATCTGCTTTATCAGCAGAGTCTGAAGGGTGAGAAGTCTTCGCTGCATCTTTTGACTATGAAGGTTGCTGAGCATTGGGTTCAATATTTTTGCCCTTATCATCATCATCATCATCATCATCATCATCATCATCTTCAGTTTCTTCCTCGGTTTCTAAAGAGCCAGAGCAAGTGCTTGAGGAACTTGAAGTAGTGGGCCGGGCAGAAATGTTTTCAAAGGCAGTTATCTCCAAGACAAGAGCTTTAGAGATGTATTTGTCTATATTTGAAATTCCTTCTTTGGCATCCTCTAAAGTTTTCCTCCTCATATGATAAACTGCAAGAGTTTTCTCAAACAAGAAAGAATCTTCTTGATCTCGGTGTTTGGCTTGGAGTATTTGGATTTTCGACTACAACCTCTCATTATCAACCTTTAAGATGTCATAAGTCCCGGAAAGGTCAGTATTGGTCTTCGCATGTTTACTATTACATTTTGCATTTTCGTACGTTAAAGTTTCGTCGTAAGTTAATCGATATAGACTCGGGAATGAGATTATTTTTGCGGTTGTAAGTATTTATGCTATTTATAACATGCGATAAGTAAGTGCCGTGAAGGTTAGAGAGTAAACGAATCAAAGAAAAATGAGTTTCGTTAAATGTTGTCAATTTGGGATAAAATACGGTCCGAGCTATAATACTCGGTATTTATGAACTAGTGCCATACAAGGTACCAGATAACCAAGATAGTAAGGTGTATAAAGTGTGTTAAAAGTGAGTAGTATTTTAAGTAATTTGAGAAATTTTTTAATTATGTGGATAATTGATTAATTATGGATTTTTAAGTGGGAGATTAACATGTAATTGAATTTGTGGATAAAGCTTAAGGGGGACACCATCCCCAACGTGGAAGCAAGCTATGCCCAATTAAGTGACTCTTTACTCACAAAACAGGGTGGCACATTTAGAGGAACTCTTGTCTAAGCCATCAGGTAAGTGGGGCCCACACCCACTAAGGTAAAAGACTTCTCAAATTCACAAAGAGAGATATCATATGGAATGGCGACGTGATTTCTTCAACAAAAGTCATACAAGATTATGTAATAGTAGTGTGGGATGTAATTCTAAGAGAACACGGTACAATCTTTCTCAAGAATATCATACGAATTTTTCCCTACTTCGATCCGCCATTACGTGTTTTGTCGCAATTAACGTGTGTTAGAGGGATTGTCAAGAGAATCGGTTCAGGTATGTTAATGCTATCATTTCTTTCCTTTTGGCATGATTCATTCGATACAAATGAAATGAGTAAACGCACAACTTTCATAAATGCCTCTATTCATAGAAGCACTATGGGTGCATATGTTCTTAATTTCCCATGTGTCTTATTATATATTTTGTTCATTGGTCTCAGAAAAATACGCAGTTGATAAAGTTTATCTGAAGACATATTGATCTTATGATATTTCGAGAAATCATATTAACGTATTTCTTATGCATTTCATTCATTTATACATGTACATTGACCCATGGACAGATGGCATTATATTCGTGTATATTATATGTATATGGGATGTGGGAAAAGGTTACATCGTTATATACGCACCACCACCTGATCAATTGGTATATGTTGATAATTTTGCTCACAGTGACCGAGATGATATGATGGGATGCCCTCAGAGGCTTGATGATGTTATGTACACCTATACCTATGCATGATACGACATTTATACGCATATGCATGACATTATAAATGTTTCCGGATTCACAAAGTTATTTAGACTCACAGGTGGAATTCTTTACTCTATGTTTCATCTATGTCTTTATGTACTGATTTTCATGCCTTGCATACTCGGTACATTATTCGTACTGACATCCCTTTTGCCTGAGGACACTGCGTTTCATGCCCGCAGGTGCAGGTAGATAGGCCGACGGTCCCCCTTTTTAGGATCTTTGATCAGCGAGAGTTGGTGTACTTCACTTGATCCGGAGCTGTTACTAGTTTTGGTACGCTGTTTTGATATGTAGATATGGGTACGATGGGGCCCAGTCCCGTCCTTTATACAGTTGTAGACTCTATTAGAGGTCTATAGATAGTCATGTATAGTTGGATAGTATGTGGCCATGCCAACTTCCAGTTTTGGATATATAGTTGTCTATAGCAGCTTTGTCGGCTCGCCCTACCATACTCCCTGCATGTATATGTATATATGTCTTTGGACATGTTTTCCTCACATATGCCATTCACGTAATTTAGCAGTTTATTAACAGATGTTATTGATGACCTACCCTTAATTCATGTTTATATCTTAGACGCTTGCTTAGGGGTGTTTGATAGGTAGGACTCGGGCACTCGTCATGGACCATCGGTTTGGGCCGTGACAAAAGTGGTATCAGAGTAGTTCTGTCCTAGGGTTGTCTACAGACAGTGTCTAGTAGAATCTTGTTTATGAGTGTGTTGTGCACCACATTTAAAAACAGGAGGCTAAAGGACATATAGGATATTATCCTCCTTTCTAATCTAAGATCGTGTGATATAAGGATTCATTTCCCTAACGATATATTATGTTTTCAGCGATGCCTAAGAAGGCTATAGCTGTCCAGAAGGGCAAGTCTATGGCTGATGAGACTATTAGTTGAGTGATATGAGTTACCAGGGCTCGAGGAGATTCTCATAGTGAGATTGCATCTCAGACTTCACATACCCTGCCCTCTCCAAAGGAGCTCCGAGGGGCACCAGCTCCAGTGCCTGTCCCTGTACATCCAGCTCCTCAGCCAGATACACCGGGTCAGGAGATGAGAGATGTTATTCAGCTATTGACTTGATTAGTAGCCGCACAATCTTGGCATCAGGAAGTAGGTATTGGTCATGCAGATAGAGCTATCAGTGCGAGGGTTCATGATTTCATTAATTTGGACCCTCCGGTATTCACTGGAGCAGATCCAAATGAGGACCCTCAGGTATTTATCGATAGGATGCAGAGGACTTTGAGGGTAATGAAGGCCACTGTGACTGAGTCAGTTGAGCTAGCTTCCTATAGACTTCAGGATGTTGCAGTTAATTGGTATGATTCTTGGGAGTTGTCCAGAGGTAAGGATGCCCATCTAGCGGTATGGCATGAGTTTACAGAGGCTTTTCTTCGTCATTATCTGCCACCAGAGCTTAGACGGGCCAGAGTTGATAGGTTCTTAACCCTTCGGCGGGGTAACATGAGTGTTCGGGAGTCTAGTCTTCAGTTTGATTCATTGGCTAGGTATGCTCCCACTATTGTATCTAAGATGGAGGATCGGGTTCAATGGTTCATGATGGGGTTGGAGCTGCACCTGCTTAATGACTGTATTTCGGTCTCACTTCAGCCAGGCATGGATATTTCTTGTATTTAGGCATACTCTCAGGGTGTAGAGGAGCGTAAACAGAAGCATAGGGCCGATCGTGAGCATGATAGGGGCAAGAGTAAGAGAGCGAGATCTTTGGGTTCTTCTGGTGAGTTTCGAGGTGGTCAGAGACAACAATATCCGAGGTATCCAGCTCAGCCATCGACTAGCACACCCCCTCAGTTTGCCGATAGGAGATTTGATCATTCCACATATTCAGGGCCTAGTCAGAATTCCAGGGCCTCAAGTTCTCAATATAGGTGTGAGTCAAATCAGATGAGGCCGCCCTTGCCACAATATGCTCAGTGTGGTAAGCAGCATGTCGGGTAGTGTCGTGTGGGGTTGGATGTTTGTTATACTTATGGTTATCCAGGCCACGTTATGAGAGATTATCCGATGAGAGGTGGTACAAGCATAGTTCAGCCAGCAAGATCTATAGTTGGTTTGTCATCATCAGTACGCCCCCTAAGCCAAGGTTCACAAGCACCAATCGATCGTGGTAGAGGCAGAGTTGGAGCATCTAGCTCGAGTAGTCCTCAGAACCGTATTTTTGCATTAGCAGGTTGACAGGATCATGAGTCATAACCTGATGTTGTCACAGGTATATTATCAGTCTCCTCATATGATGTATATGCATTGATTGACCCCGGTTCCACCTTATAATATGTTACTCCATTGGTTGCTAGTAAGTTTGGAATAAAACCTGAGTTGGTTAAACGTTTTGAGGTGTCCACACCTGTTGGGGATCCAATGATAGCTAGGCGGGTACATAGAGGTTGTATAGTAGTAGTTCATAGTCAATCTTCAGTAGCAGACCTAATCGAGTTAGATATGGTAGAATTTGATGTTATAATGGGTATGGATTGGTTGGTTCTTGTTATGGAAATGTTGATTGTAGATAAAAAATGGTCCGATTCCAATTTCCAAGGGAACCCGTTTTGGAATGGAAAGGTAATACGGCATCGCCGAGAGGCAGATTTATTTCCTATCTCAAGGCAAGGAAGATGATCATAAAGGGCTATATTTATCACTTAGTTCGGGTTCAGGATGTGAAAGTAAAGTCACTAACCATTCAATCTATCCATATGGTTAATGAGTTTCCCGATGAGCTTTCGGGTCTTCCGCTATAGCGATAAATTGAGTTTGCTATTGACCTATTACCAAATACTCAACCAATATCTATTCCTTCCTATAGAATGGCACCCGCGAAACTAAGAGAGTTGAAGGAACAACTAAGGGACTTGCTTGAAAAAGGCTTTATTAGACCTAGTACATCACTGTGGGGAGCACCTGTGTTATTTGTGAGGAAGAAAGATGGTTCCTTGCGAATACGTATAGATTATAGACAGTTGAATAAGGTGACGATCAAGAATAAGTACACGCTCCCAAGGATTGACGATTTATTTGATCAGTTGCAAGGTGTCAAGTGTTTCTCGAAGATAGACCTAAGGTCCGGGTACCATCAGGTAAGGGTTCAGGAGAAAGATATTCCAAAGACAGCATTCAGGACCAGATACGGACACTTCGAGTTTCATGTTATGTCATTCGGTTTGACTAATGCCCCAGTAGTATTCATGGACTTGATGAACCGTGTGTTCAGACCTTTTCTAGATCTGTTCATGATTGTATTTATCAATGATATATTGGTTTATTCTCATTCAGAGACTGAGCATGTAGATCATTTGCATACTGTGCTCAAAGTTCTACAAAAAGAGAAGTTGTACGCCAAACTCTCTAAATGTGAATTTTGGTTGAATTTTGTAGCTTTCCTTGGGCATATTATTTCAGGTGAAGGTATCCGGGTTGATACACAAAAAGATTGAGGCAGTAAAGACTTGGCCTAGACCTACGACACCGACGGAGGTTCGTCGCTTTCTCGGTTTGGCAGGGTATTACAGGAGATTTGTAGAGGGATTTTCTTCTCTTTCAGCACCATTGACAAAGTTGACTCAGAAGTGAGCTAAGTTTCAATGGACTGATGTTTGTGAACGGAGTTTCCAGGCATTGAAGGACGGATTAACTTCAGCACCGATTCTAACGCTCCCAGAGGGGACCGATGGTTATGCTATCTATTGTGACGCTTCGGGCATTGGATTTGGTTGTGTACTGATGCAACATGGTAAGGTTGTAGCTTCTGCTTCTAGACAACTAAGAAAACACGAGAAGAATTACCCGACCCACAATCTAGAGTTAGCCGCAACGATTCATGCACTAAAGATATGGAGGCACTATTTTATGGCATTTATGTTGATATCTATATGGATCATAAGAGCTTCAGTATATCTTCAAGCAAAAGGAATTGAATTTACGTCAAAGGATATGGTTGGAACTACTGAAATACTATGACGTTGATATTTTATACCATCCAGGAAAAGTGAATGTAGTAGCCGATTCCCTCAGCCGTAGATCTATGGGTAGCATGTCATAGTTACAACCAGAGAAGAGTGGGATAGCCCATGACATTCATCAGCTAGCTAGTCTTGGAGTTCGATTACTGGACTCAGGTGATACTGGAATTAATATTCAGGACACGACAACATCCTCTTTAGTAATTGAAGGTGAAGGAACGCCAGTACAAGGATCTTGTGTTAGCTCATTACAGGGATACAACCCCTTAGAAAGAGAAGACACCATTTGAGATTATAGGAGATGGGGTTCTTAGATATCGAGGATGAGTATGTGTCCCTAATATTGCAGGGCTGCATCGGTAGGTTATGGGAGAAACTCACTATTCTCGTTATTTTATCCATCGAGGAACAACTAAAATGTATCATGATATCAGGAAAATATATTGGTGGGACGGAATGAAAAAGGATATAGCGGGGTTTGTTGCTTAGTGCCCTAACTGTCAGCAGGTTAAGATTGAGCATCAAAAACCCGGTGGATTATTGTAGGCTATAGAGATTCCGACTTGGAAGTAGGAAGTAATCAATATGGATTTCATCATAGGTTTACCTCGTACCCAGCGTAAGTTCGATTCTATATGGGTGATTGTTGATAGTCTTACAAAATCATCCCATTTTCTGCCCGTTAGGACTACATATTCCGCAGAAGATTATGCAAGGCTTTATATTAAGGAGATAGTACGACTTCATGGTGTCCTTATATCTATTATCTCGGATAGAGGTGCTAACTTTACAGCTAATTTCTGGAGGTCCTTCCAAAAATAATTGGGGACTCAGGTAAGTCTTAGTACAGTATTTCATCCCCAGACAGACGGACATGCTGAGCGTACTATTCAGACACTTGAGGATATGTTACGGTCTTATGTGATGGACTTCAAGGGTATCTGGGAGGATCATCTGCCGCTTATTGAGTTCGCGTATAATAATAGCTATCATTCCAGTATTCAGATGGCTCCATACGAAGCTCTTTACGGACGAAAGTGGAGGTTGCCTATAGGATGGTTCTATGTTGGGGAAACTAAGTTAGTCGAACTAGAGTTGGTATAACAGACAATCGAGAAGATTAAGCTTATACAATAAAGGCTATTAGCAGCTCAAAGCTGTCAGAAGTCTTATGCGGATAATCGACGATGAGACTTGGCATTTTAGGTTGACGATTGGGTATTCCTAAAGGTATCACCGATGAAAGGCATTATGAGGTTAGGTAAGAAAGAAAAACTTAGCCCTCGGTACATTGGACCATATAAGATCATACACAAGGTAGGCCAGGTAGCATATGAGTTAGACTTGCCTTCTGACTTGGAGTCTGTACATCCCGTCTTTCATGTGTCTATGCTTCGTAAATGTGTCGAAGATCCTTCCATAGTCGTGTCAGTTGACGATGTTCAAGTCACATAGCATCTATCATATGAGGAAACTCCCATTGCTATACTTTATAGATGGGTTCAGAGATTGAGGACTAAAGACGTAGCTTCGGTGAAAGTACTTTGGAGAAATAATAATGTGGAAGAAATGACTTGGGAAGCCGAAGAAGACATGAAGTCTAGGTATCCTCATTTGTTTCCTCCTCCAGAGAAGGATCCGACTGAGACATCACAGCCTTAAGGTACGAGTATGGATTCTTGTGTTAATTATTTTCATTGGTCGTATGAGGCCATTGTCGTGATTGATGATTGTGGCAATATGTGGCATTGAATTATTTAGTTTTCTATAGGAAGGGTTGATAGTAGTACTATAACAAAGGTGACTCTGCCAAAATTTAAATAGATCCCGTGGTGTTAAACATTCGAGGACAAATATTTCTATGGGGGGAGGGATGTTACATTTCACGTTTTCGTACGTTAAAGTTTCGTCGTAAGTTAATAGACGTAGACTCGGGAATGAGATTATTTTTGAGGTTATAAGTATTTATGCTATTTATAACAGGCGATAAGTAAGTGTCGTGAAGGTTAGAGGGTAAACGAATCAAAGAAAAATGAGTTTCGTTGAAGGTTGCCAATTTAAGATAAAATACGGTTCGAGCTATAATACCCGGTATTTATGGACTAGTTCCATACAAGGTACCACATAACCACAATAGTAAGGTGTATAAAGTGTGTTAAAAGTGAGTAGTATTTTAAATAATTTGAGATAATTCTTAATTATGTAGATAATTGGTTAATTATGGACTTTTAAGTGGGAGATTAACATGTAATTTAATTTATGGATAAAGCTTAAGGGGGACACCATCCCCAACACGAAGCAAGCTATGCCCAATTAAGTGACTCTTTACTTACATATCAAGGTGGCATATTTAGAGGAACTCTTGGCTAAGTCATCACCTAAGTGGGGCCCACACCCACTAAGGTAAAAGACTTCTCAAATTCACAAAGAGAGATATCATATGGAATGGCAGCGTGATTGCTTCAACAAAAGTCATACAAGATTATGTAATAGCAGCGTGAGATGTAATTCTAAGAGAACACGGTACAATCTTTTTCAAGAATATCATACGGATTTTCCCGTACTTCAATCAGCCGTTACGTGTTTTGTCGCAATTAACGTGTGTTAGAGGGATTGTCAAGAGAATCAGTTATGGTATGTTAATGCTATCCCTTCTTTCCTTTGGGCATGATTCATACGATACAAACGAAACAAGTAAACACACAACTTTCATAAATGCCTCTATTCATAGAGGTACCAGGGGTGCCTATGTTCTTAATTTTCCATGTGTCTTATTGTATATTTTGTTCATGGATCTCAGAAAAATACGTAGTTGATAAAGTTTATCCGAAGACATATTGATCTTATGACATTCCGAGAAATCTTATTAACGCATTTCTTATGCATTTCATTCATTTATACATGTACATTGACCCATGACCAGATGGCGTTATATACACGTATATTATATATATATGGCATGTGGGAAAAGGTTACGACATTATATACGCACCACAACCTGATCAGCTAGTATATGTTGATGATTTTGCCCACAGTGGCCGAGATGTTATGATAGGATGCCCTCAGAGGCTTGATGATTTTATGTACACCTATACCTATGCATGATACAACATTTATACGCATATGCATGACATTATAAATATTTTAGGATTCACAAAGTTATTTAGACTCATCGGTGGAATTCTTTACTCCATGTTTCATCTATGTCTTTATGTACTGATTTTCATGCCTTACATACTCGGTACTTCGTACTGACATCCCTTTTGCCTGGGGACGCTGCGTTTCATGCCCGCAGGTGCAGGTAGACAGGCTGGCGATCCCTCTTTTTAGGATCTTTGATCAGCGAGAGTTGGTGTACTCCACTTGATCTGGAACTGTTATTAGTTTTGGTATGCTGTTTTGATATGTAGATACGGGTACGATGGGTCCCAGTCCCGTCCTTTATACAGGTGTACACTCTATTAGAGGTCTGTAGACAGTCATGTATAGTTGGATAGTATGTGTCCTTATCGGCTTCCAATTTTGGTTATATAGTTGTCTATAGAAGCCTTGTCGGCTCGCCCTACCGTATTCCGCATGTATATGTATATATGTCTTTTGGACATGGTTTTCTCACGCATGTCATTCACATAATTCAGCAGTTTATTGACACATGTTATTCATGACCTACCCTTAATTTATGTTTATATCTTAGACGCATGCTTAGGGGTGTTCGACAGGTAGGACTCGGGCACTCGTCATGGCCCATCGGTTTGGGTCGTGACATTCGCGGTTTTGCTCCATGATCCTTTTGAGCCTTTCCTCCGTTCTTGCCCTCTTCTCTTCGACCGTAGTAGCTTCCTCAGTTTTGGATCGTAAGTTCTCTTCCAGGTTATTGATTCTTTCCATTGAAGTAGAATCACGTTCGGCTGCCAAAGTCACGACATCCTGCAGCTCTGCCCAGTTGATCTTTAATTCAGCAAGCTCAACATGCAACTGAGTAGCCTCTTGTCTATGTGCCATCTTTTCTTGATCAGTTTGCTCTAACAGGGCTTCGAGTTCACCCATGTGAGCAAGCCTGTCCTTTAGAGCTGGGAGGCGCTTAGCAAGTTGATCTCGCTCAGCCTTAAGCATTTGTTTTATCCAAGATCATCTTCTGTAAGTCTTCAAAGACAAAGCGGTTAGCCCGTAAAGACAAAATTTGTAGTTATCAAAGGTAGTGTTTAACAAATATAAAGGAAGGAGAGAAGGATGAAATGATACATGAGCAGCAAGATTCATGTTGTTATTGATCAAACATTCAGCATAAAGAGCATCCATTTTCCGCCAGTCGTTATCCGAAGCC
Source organism: Nicotiana tomentosiformis (assembly GCF_000390325.3). NCBI lineage: Eukaryota > Viridiplantae > Streptophyta > Magnoliopsida > Solanales > Solanaceae > Nicotiana > Nicotiana tomentosiformis. The sequence continues at coordinate 45,900,587 of NC_090822.1, forward strand.
AGAGGCTTCAAGTAGTTGGCTACTCCCACCGGCTTGGAAAGCAAATCGCATTCTTCCAAAACTAAAAGGGAAACATTGCATTTACCGTTAGGGTTACGTATGGATGACGGGAAGGCATTTTCTATGTTCCCTTAATCGGGTAGTCGGGGGGAACACACATCTTCCTCTTGTTAGGCTGGGACCGATGGTGAGGTAGGAGCTGGTGATGGAATAGATGTTGGAGGAGATTCAGATATGCAACCCTTCTGACTGGAGATAAAATTCTGAGCCCCGAAACAAGATTCAACATTTTCAATCAACTCGAACTCTTGAAAGAGTCCTTCTATGTCTTCTAGTTGAGCTGAGGGAGTTCTTCTTTTTCTTCTTTTTTGAGAAGAAACCACTTCATCATCATCCTCGGTTTCATCTTTATCAAGGACCATTGTGGCTGGTCCATCCAGGATATCTTCTATGACCGAGGGTTTCTCTACAACCTTAGCCCTAGGGGTATACTTTCTTTTTGATTTTTTCCCCTTGGGCTGGAGACTCCGGGAAGATACGCCTTCATCGAAAGCAAGAGCGGCCTGAGAAGACATCTTCCAGTCAGTGGTTTCCTGAATCCGTTGTTGTACCACATTTGGGTCATGTGAAACCGCGAGGGTAGGACAGACAGAAGGTCCTTTCGGAAGGCCAAATATGTTGATATAAGAAGTTAAAAATTATCTATTGCATAGAGATAAAAGTAAAGAAAGGAAGGAAAGTTTTTCTCGCCATGGTTCTTGCCATTCCAGTTGAACCTGATTGAAATTTACTTTCACATACGAGAATCCGGTGTGGAAGTATCTAGAATTTGTTGAACCTATTGAGCTAGATTTTCAACTGTTAAAGGGCGGGTGGCAAAAATAAGAGGAAAGAAAGTTTAGTAAAGAGGGGGAATTCCTTTAACACAGTAAAAGAGGGATGTTAAGAAAGCTTACGAGTATAGTTTCAAGATTCGGGAATAGAAGATGCTGATGCTGGTAAAATGTCCCCAGAAAAGACAACACCAAACCTCTCCATCCAATCACGGTCGTTATTGTTATCAACAGTGGTAGCGATAGCATGATGACCGCATTTGATGAGTTTGATCACGCCTCCAACGAAAATTTTAGGGGCGTAAAGGTTGATCATATGTGCAAGAGTAAGGTTTTCTTCAGATCGGGAACATAGATATCAGAGGCAAGCCACCGTGCGCCATATTACCGGCCTCACTTGGGCCAAACAGACTTGGTACTTTCGATAAAACTCCAAGATGATTGGATCTATTTCCCTACCAAGCATTTCAGTAAAAAGGTATGTGTAAACACAAACATACCCTGGTCTAATGATGTAATCCTCTCCACTTTACTAGGGGCTAAAACCTCAATGTTCTTCTAGCTGTATAACCAGAGGAAGAAATAGCAGAAGACATGATGATAAAAAGTATGAATTTGTAAGTTTTATTAAGAAAAAGGGAGTTGTAGAAAACCTTTAGGACAACTCGGAGAAGAAAGATTATAAAAGTGAAAGATGAAAGTGGTGAAAATGGAAGAAATTTATAGGCGGCACAATGCAAGTCCATCATTACCTAGGTAACTGGCCAAAATACTTGTCGAATCACAGGACAACACGTGTTCGGCTCATTAAATGCAAAGAGACATGCGTCCTTTCAAGTGTCAGAAACCGTTCAAGAACTTTTCTGCCAAGAAAAGAGAATATCTTATCTACTTCCCGGTCATACCAAATTGAGTCACCGAAAAGTAAGAGGACTATCTGTATATGATAAAATTAACAGATGACAGGTGGATGTTCGCCGAATGGATACACGACAGTAAAGACATGTAGCAGATGAGTCAGCAAATAGCTAACACCGGATACAAGCATGTGACCTCTTGTCTCCCCTAATTTGGCTATAAAGTGAGAAATTTGTACTCATTGAACGACATGAAACACTTATCTGAAAAAGGCTAAGATTACTCTCTTATTCTCTAAAATCTTATTTTTGCTTATATTGAGTTTTCTGCATTGTTCTTATTTCGAGAGAAGTTCAATTCAAGGCCCAGGCTTGTCTTTTCTTCAATTATTCTTGTTTTATTCATTTCTATTCTTTATTATTTTATTTACTCAGGTCAATTTAATCTACATGTCTATAAACCATGTTACAAATTCAAATGTACTATTTTACGAGTAAACAAATACATTAAATGAAGCGTAGCAAAAATATGCACACATGATAACAATCAGAGGCAGACCTACATGGAGATGATAGGGTCATCGGAACCCGCTAGACTCGGCAAAAACCGTATATATATATATATATATATATATATATATATATATATATATATATATATATATATATATATATATATATATATATATATTTGTTTATACATCAAGGACCCCTCAAATAATTTTGATGTGCCCCCTCAAACAGAATAGCTGAACTGCTCTGTTGGTTTAACATGTTGCATTTATGTCCTCCCTCACTAGATGACCTAGGTTCGAGACCCAACACCATTTCTCTTTTTCATTTTATTTGTTTTCCTCTTTGAATTCAACATAGTGTAGTATCCTTTATTTAGTGTTCAACTTGTTTTTTTGCTTTATCTTTTCTAAGTTAATGAACAATAATTTAGTACTAGTATATAGAAGGGGGATAAGATATTCCATTAGCAAGAAGACAATCATCTTCTTTATCCTTATATCTAAGTTTATAAGCATTATCATTTTCTTTACATGTATAAAAATAAGTAATTCACCAAAATTATCCCAAAAACAGTAATTAAAAGCTTCAAAAACCCTTCTGCCGTTAAGAATCACTTCGGCAAAGTAGCAAACATCTATCGGTTCAACGACAGTGACTCAGACTCTGCGTGGATTCATTTGTATACAATATATTGCGTCGGAAAAATAAAATCAAGACCGAAAAATATTGCAACAATGATAGTTTTTGATTTCGAGTAATTTGAGTGTTACAATCTCTATGGTTCCTCTAATTCTACTTTTCCAATATAAATTCAAAGGCATTTGAGCATGGTCTTGAATTTGAATTTGTTTTATCCATTGCGAACGCTTTGATGGTTGCCACGAATTCTATCACGAACAAGTAGCATTGATCTTGGACGCCTTGTATTTGATTTGACTTCGTTCTTGATCTTGAATACTTGAAATTTGTGTTGAAGTGCTTGAATGCTTGAACACTTGCAATTTGCAGAGAATTGTGGCCTTTGATCCACGAGCTTCCTTGTGTCTTCTTGCTATAACTTCTGTTTTCTTTTCTGAGTTATGAAGACCTCTATTTATAGTTGTGTGAGGGAAGAGTTGTGATGAAAACAAACTCTTTCTGACCAATCAGATTGAAGAGTGACAAGGTCCTATTTGATTGGTCAGAGCATGTCACTTGCACATGTGACGTGATTTTATTGGTCTTTTAATTTGACTTGGCATGCCTTGTCATTTTGACATACGGCACGATCTTATTGGCTCTTCTGTTTGACTCGGCGTGCCACGTCATTTGACACGTGACACAAAACTGGGCCTCTAGGAAGATGGCATATTGGGCCTAATAAAGTGTCACGACCCAAATATCTAACCAGTCGTGATGGTGCCTATCGTGGAACTAGGCAAACCGACATTCTCAATATGCTTTCAATATATAACAGAAGTGAGCTAAAGCAATTAAACTAACTGAAGGTTTACATAATAACGGGGTAAATTTCAAAACACAAGTGCGGAATGATAGCCCGACATCGGGGTTTCACTAAGTCATGAGCATCTAACAACCAATCTAGAAAACAAAGTCTACTACAGTCTATGCCAAATGCCAATACAAGAGAGAAAATATAATAAGAAAGGAGAAACAAGGACTGCGAATGCCGGCAGCTACCTTGTAAGTCTCCGAAAATCAGCCCGCGCACGAACTCAGCGACCTCCAAAACCGTACACACCCGGATCTACACATGAAGTGCAGGGTGTAGCACGAGTACAACCAACTCAGCAAGTAACAGAATTAAATAAGGAAATGAGAAGCAGTGATGAACTATAAAAATACAGATCATTTCCAAAGTTTTCAGTGAAGAGTGAACATGCTTTTAAATTCGGTGGTATAAGTCAAATCAGTTCGAGCTCAAGTAAAACAGATATGAATCTTATAGAAATTTCACAACAATAACAAATAACAACTAAGTGCAACAATATATTAAAGCAAGTACAACCTCTCAAGGCAGCAGTCACTAACTCATCTCAACAGCTCAAAGTTTCGGCTCTCAGCCCTCAATACACACTCTCAATAGGTACCTGCGCTCACTAGGGGTGTACAGACTCCGGAGGGGCTCCTTCAGCCCAAGCGCTATATTGTTGGGGCGCGCAGCCCGATCCAATATTGTTGCGGCGTGCAACCCGATCCAAGCTTGTTGTGACGTGCAACACGATCCAATAATTAATATATATATATATATATATATATATATATATATATATATATATATATATATATATATATATAGCCCGAAGGCTTGTTGCGGCGTGCAGTCCGGTCCAATATTGTTACGGCGTGCAACCCGATCCAATATACCTCACAACTCGCAGCTCGCAGCTCGGCACTCAGGCCTTATCTCAGTCACTAACTTCTCCAGCCACTCGGGCTCACAGAATATCATAATAATTAGCCCAAACAGAGAATACAACAACTATCAACAAGAAATGAGAGGGAACAGAGATATAACACACAAGTAAGACTGTGACTGAGTACAAGACAACAATTAGCAGTCAATTCAACAAGTATTCGACCGCTGCGAGTCCCAACACTGATATCATATAGCCTAAGCATGGTTTCTAACATGAAAGGCAGTCAATTGCTCAAAGACAAGGATAAACAAGTAGTCTCACGGGACAGACGAAGTCACAATCCCTCACGGTGCCCGCTCACACACCCGTCACCTAGCATGTGCGTCACCTCCAAATATTCACATCATACCAATTCTTGGGGTTTCATACCCTCAAAACTAGATTTAAGACTGTTACTTACCTCAACCGTGCAGAAATCCTACTCCGAAATGCCTTTGTCTCTCGAATCGGCCTCTAAATACCCCGAATCTAGCCATAAACAGTACGAGATAATCAATATTGGATAAAAGGATCAATTCCACAAGAAAACTACTAAAGCATAGTCCAAAATTTGAAATCGGCTCAACTCGGCCCTCGGGCCCACATCTCGAAACCTAACGAAAGTCACAAAAACCCGAAAGCCCATTCACTCATGAGTCTAACCATACCAAATTTATCAAAATCCGACCTCAATTGCCCTTCCAAAACCCTAAATTTCACTCTCCAATTCCCAAGCCCTAATCTCCCAAATCGCACCTCAAACACTTACCAACTTGGTATAAAATTAGTGGGGAAACACCATTATTGAAGATAAATAGGCACAAGGAACTTACCTCAGTGATTACTCCGAAATCTCTCTCAAAATCCCCAAAATCCAAGCTCAAAAATGATGAAAATGGTGAAAAATCTCATAGTGTTCTATTTATAGGTTCTGCCCAGACTTCTCGCACCTGCGGCTCCATTTCTGCATCTACAGGCAAAGCCCCGCTTCTGCGGAAAAATCTCTAAACACTGCCTCCGCTCCTGCGATCAAGTGACCGCATCTACGCTCTTCACGGGTGCGGGAAATACATCGCACTTGCGGTCCAAAAAAGCACTTGCGCCCCTAAATCCGCTTCTGCGACCATCGCAGGTGCGGGAATTCCATCGCACCTACGTCCTCTGCCCAGATCCTCCGTAGCCACATCTGCAGCTCCTCCATTGCTTCTGCGGGCTCTCACCTACGGTTCCCACTCCGCAAGTGCGGTTACACCAGTAGCAGCAGCTTCAGCTGCAATTCTTCAACTCCCATCAAGCCGTTAACCACCCGAAATCACCCCGAGGCCTCCGAGACCTCAACCAATCACACCAACAAGTCATATAACCCCCTGCGAACTTATTCGAACCTTCGAATCACTCAAGACAACATCAAAATACCAATTACACCCGGATTCAAGCCTAAAGAACTTCTAAACTTTTAAATTCCACAGACGACGCCGAAACCTAACAAACCACGTCCGGTTGACCTCAAATATTACACATAAGTCAAAAATAACACCACGAACCTATTCCAACTTCCGAAAATCCAATCCGACCCTGATATCAAAATTTCCACTATCGGCCAAAATAGCCAAAATTTCAACTTTCGCCAATTCAAGCTTAATTCTACTACGGACCTCCAAATCACATTTCGGATGCGCTCCTAAGTCCAGAATCACCTAACAGAGCTCGACCTTTTCCCATAAGTCGACATCCGGTCGACTTTTTCAACTTAAGCTTCCAATAAAGAGACTAAGTGTCGCAACTCACTCCAAAACCACTCCGGACCCGAACCAACCAACCCGGTAAGACATAATACAGTGTTAAAGCACAAAAGAAGCAGAAATGAGGGGAAAAGGGGATAACTCCCGAAATGACCGGCCAGGTCGTTACATCCTCCCCCTCTTAAACAAATATTCGTCCTCGAATGGGTCTATAAATTTACCTGGAGTCTCAAATAGGTGTGGATATCTGCTCCACATCCCTTGCTCGGTCTCCCAAGTGGCCTCCTCCATAGGCTGACCTCTCCACTGAACCTTCACTGAAGCTATATCCTTCGACCTCAACTTCCGAACTTGCCGTTCCAAAATGGCCACCGGCTCCACATCATAAGTCATATCACCATCCAACTAAACCGTGCTGAAATCCAAAACATGGGATGGATCGCCGATATACTTCTGGAGCATAGAAACATAAATTACTGGATGCATACTCGACAAGCTAGGTGGCAAGGCAAGCTTTTAAGCTACCTCCCCAATCCTCTAAAGTACCTCAAAAGGCCCAATGAACCGAGGGCTCAACTTACCCCACTTCCCAAACCTCATAACACCCCTCATGGGTGATACCTTCAGTAGAACCTTCTCCCCGACCATGAAAGACACATCATGGACATTCCTGTCAGCATAGCTCTTCTGCCTAGACTGCACCGTGCGAAGTCGCTCCTGAATGAATTTCACCTTGTCTAATGCATCCTGGACCAAGTCTGTACCCAAGAGTCTAGCCTCACCTAGCTCACACCATCCCACCAGAGATCTACACTGCCTCTCATATAAAGCCTGGTATGGAGCGATCTGAATGCTCGACTGATAATTGTTGTTATATGCAAACTCCGCGAGCAGCATAAACTGGTCCCATGAACCCCCTAAATCAATGACACAAGCGCGTAACATGTCCTCCAATATTTGGATAGTGCGCTCGGACTGTCCATCCATTTGAGGGTGAAAGGTTGTGCTCAACTCAACCTGAGTACCCAACTCTCACTGCACGGCCCTCCAAAACTGCGATGTAAAATGTGTGCCTCTATCTGAAATGATGGAATTTGGGACACCATGAAGGCGAACACTCTCTCGGATGTAAATCTCAGCCAATCGCTCTGAAGAATAAGTAGTACCAACTGGAATGAAGTATGCAAACTTGGTCAGCCGATCCACAATCACCCAAATAGCATCGAACTTCCTTAAAGTCTGTGGGAGCTCAACTACGAAATCCATGGTGATCCACTCCCACTTCCACTCTGGGATCTCTAACCTCTGAAGCAAGCCACCCGGTCTCTGATGCTCATACTTAACCTGCTGACAGTTGAGACACCGAGCCACAAACCAAAATATATCCTTCTTCATCCTCCTTTACCAATAGTGATGTCTCAAATCCTGGTACATCTTCGCGGCACCCGGATGAATAGAATATCGCGAGTTGTGGGCCTCCTCAAGAATCAACTCCCGAAGCCCATCCACATTGGGCACACATATCGTGCCCTGCATCCTCAACATGCTATCATCACCAATAGTCACATCTCTAGCATCACCTCGCTGAACCTTGTCCTGAAGGATGAGCAGATGTGGGTCATCATACCGACGCTCCCTGATACGATCATAAAGAGAAGACCTAGAGACCACACAAGCCAATACTCGACTCGGCTCCGAAATATCCAACATGACAAGCTGGCTTGCTAAGGCCTGAACATCCAATGCCAAGGGTCTCTCTGCTGGCGACTCAAGGCATTGGCCACCATATTGGCCTTCCCGGGATGGTACAAAATGGTGATATCATAGTCCTTGAGAAGCTTCAACCACTTCCGCTGATGCAAGTTAAGATCTTTCTGCTTGAACAAATGCTGCAAACTCCGGTGATCAGTGTAGATCTCACAATAAACCCCGTACAGATAGTGCCGCCAAATCTTTAAGGCGTGAACAATAGCTGCTAACTCAAGATCATGGACATGATAGTTCTTCTCATGGGTATTCAATTGGCACGAAGCATAAGCAATCACTCTACCCTCCTGCATCAGAAAACATCAAATACCTATACGCAAGGCATCACAATACATTGTGTAAGTACCAGAAGCTGATAGCAGAACTAGAAATGGGGCCGTGGTCAAGGCATTCTTGAGCTTCTGAAAGCTCTCCTCGCACTCATCCGACCACCTGAATGGAGAACCCTTTTGGGTCAATTTGGTCAAGGGCGATGCAATAGATGATAAACCCTCCACAATATGACGGTAATAGCCCGCCAACCCAAGAAAGCTCCTAATCTTCATGGCTGAGGACGGTTTGGGCCAACTCTGCACCGCCTCTATCTTTTTCGGATCCACCTAAATACCCTCACTGGACACCACGTGCCCCAAGAACGCCACTGAACCGAGCCAAAGCTCACACTTGGAGAACTTTGCATAAAGCTTCTCCTCCCTCAATCTCTGTAACACAATCCTCAGATGTTGGGCATGTTCCTCTTGGCTACGAGAGTACACCAGGATATCATCAATGAATACAATAACGAACGAGTCCAAATAAGGCTGAAACACGCTGTTCATCAAATGCATGAACGCTGCTGGGGCATTAGTCAGCCCAAAAGACATCACAAGGAACTCATAATGGCCATATCGGGTCCTGAAAGCTGTCTTAAGAGTATCTGAATCCCGAATCTTCAGCTGGTGATACCCTGTCCTCAAATCAATCTTGGAGAACACCCTCGCCCTTTAAAGCTGGTCAAATAGATCATCAATACGTGGAAAAGGATACTTGTTCTTGACCGCGACCTTGTTCAATTGTCTGTAGTCAATGCACATCCTGATAGAACCATCTTTCTTCTTAACAAATAGAACCGGTGCACCCCAAGGTGACACGCTAGGCCGAATAAACCCCTTATCAAGGAGTTCCTGAAGCTGTTCCTTCAACTTTGTCGGTGCCACACGATACGATGGAATAGAAATGGGCTGAGTGCTCGGCACTAAATCAATACCGAAGTCAATATCCCTATCAGGTGGCATGCCCGGCAGGTTTGCAGGAAACATATCCGGAAAATCACGCACCACCGGAACAGAATCAATCGCAAGAGTCTCTGCACTAACATCCCTTACAAAAGCTAAATAGGATAGACAACCCTTCTCAACTATCCGCTGAGCCTTCAAGTATGAAATCACTCTACTGGGAACATAGTCTACAAAATCGCTCCACTCAACTCTCGGCAACCCCGATATTGCTAACATCACAGTCTTAGCGTGACAATCTAGAACATTATGACATGGAGACAACCAATCCATACCCAATATCACATCAAAATCGACCATACTGAGCAGCAAAAGATCCTCTCTTGTCTCCAGACCCCCAATAGTCACGACACATGACCGATATACGCGGTCCATAATAATAGTATCACCCACAAGAGTAGATACATAAACAGATGAAACTAAAGACTCACGGGGCATATCCATAAAATGAGCGAAATACGAGGAAACATATGAATAAGTGGAACCAGGGTCAAATAATACAGAGGCATCTCTGTGGCAAACTGAGACAATACCTGTAATCACAGCATCTGAAGCAATGGCATCTGGTCTAGCAGGGAGGGCATAGAAATGGGCCTGGCCACCCCCTGATCTGCCTCCCCCTCTCGGGTGACCCCTAGCTGACTGGGCTCCACCCCGGGCTGGCTGAGCGGGTGGTGGAGGGGATGGTGCTGATGACATAGACTGGCTCCTCTGCGGAGCTGGACCTCCCACTATATGGGGACACTCTCTCCTCATGTGACCAAACTCCCCACACATATAACAACTCCCTGGTGCTAGTGCATGGGATTGAAGGGAGCCTCGAGCACCGACATAACTGGTAGAAGGACCTGGCATAGACGAACCCTGACCCGATGGAGCACGGGATGAACTCTGCGCTGGGAGGGCATCGAGAGATGAACGGTCCTACTGGTAACTATGAGAACCATGGCCAGATGATGCACCACGGTGACCTGGACGAGCCGTCTGAGCATGTCTGAAAGGACGACCTCTACTGTGTTGGAACTAACCCCCAGAAGGAGAACCGCTAAATCCTCCCTATCCATGAGGCCTCTTGGCCTCCATCTCAACCCTCTCCTGACTGCGAACCATCTCAATCTGATGAGCAATGTCGACAACCTCATCAAAGGTAGCACCGGACGCACTCTCTCTCTCTGGTCATAAGCAATCATAGTTAATAAGTGAGGCCATCTATAAAACTCCTGATCCTCTCCCTATTTGTGGGAACCAACCAGATAGCATGACGGTCCAACTCCGAGAATCACATCTCATACTGCATCATAGACATATCACCCTGACGAAGATGCTCAAACTGTCTGCGCAGCTCTTCTCTGCGGGACTGAGGCACGAACTTCTCTAGAAAGATAATGGAGAACTGTTGTCAGGTAAGAGGCATTGCGTCGATCAGGCTACACCTCTCGTAAGCCTCCCACCAATTGAATGCAGCCCCAGAGAACTGAAAGGTAGTGAACGAGACCCCATTGGTCTCCAGAACACCATCTGTACGGAGTATCCTCTGACACCTGTCCAAGAAACCCTGTGTATCATCTCTCTCTGCACCACTGAAAGATGGAGGCTGGAGTCTCCTAAACCTTTCCAATCTACGCTGCTCATCCTCAAGCATAGAAGGAACCACATAGTCCTGAGCAACTGCAACCGGCTGGCTTGGTAGTGCCTCCGGTGTCTAGAATCCCTGTACCACCTGCTCTGGTGTGCGGGCAGCGGGAGTATGAGCACCTCCCCCAGCCTGAGAAGTGGCTGCTGCTGCCGGAATAGAGACCGCCTGGGCAAGACTGGTACACGCGGTCAGAATCTGAGTTAAGGCCTCCTGAAGGCTTAGAATCACAATAGGCATAGGTGGTGCCTGAGCTGGTGCATCAATAACTGGAATCTGGTCCTGATCTGGGGCAACTGGTGGGTCTGCAGGTACTGCCCCAGCTGCTGTGCGGGCTGTACCTCTGCCCCTACCGCGACCTTGGCCTCTCACGGCCCTGGATGGTGGTTGTCCATCCTGACCAGTAGTACGAGTCCTCACCATCTGTGACAGAATGGAACAACAGATGTTTAGTTACTAGAATCAACAGATTCGCATGACAAGAATTCAAGAATATGGAGTTTCCTAAAGGTTCTGCAGCCTCTCGAAGATAAGTACAGACGTCTCTGTACCGATCTGCAAGAATCTACTAAACCTGCTTATGACTCGTGAGACCTATGTAACCTAGGCTATGATACCAATTTGTCACGACCCAAATACCTAACTAGTCATGATGGTGCCTATCATGGAACTAGGCAAGTCGACATTCTCAATATGCTTTCAATATATAACAAAAGTGAGCTAAAGCAATTAAACTAACTGAAGGTTTACATAATAACAAGGTAAAACCCAAAATACAAGTGCGGAATGACAGCCCGACATCGAGGTGTCACTAAGTCATGAGCATCTAATAACCAATCTAGAAAACAGAGTCTACTACAGTCTGTGCCAAATGCCAATACAAGAGAGAAGAGATAATAAGGGGAATTATTTCATAGTGAAGCTCACGCGACGCCATAAGGGTGGCTTGTTGATTATGATATATGGTATTTCAGGGTGATTCTTGATGTTATTCTTGTGTTGGAACAGGTTGATAATTCGAACATATCCTTGTTTTCCTTAAATGATTTAACTTTGTGTTTTACGAATTGTTGGTTAATTTACCGTGTTATCACATTCCCTATTCTTTGTTGATATTTATTCTGTTATGCTTTCCGTTTTCAATTTTATATTGATATTCTGCAGTGGTTATTTCACGAGTGAGTGTCTTGACTTGAACCGTGTCACTACTCCACCAACGTTAGTCTTGATATTTACTAGGTACCGACTGTGGTGTACTCATATTATGCTTCTGCACATTCATTGTGCATATCCAGGTACCTCAGATCGTGCTTGTCGCTAGAGAATCGAGCAAAAGCTGTGGAGACTTCAAGGTAAAACTGCTATTTCGCTTGTAGGCCTCATAGTCACCCTCTATTGTTTCCTTACTATAGTTTATTGTATCCCAAACAGTGTTGTATTTTAAGACTTTTTGTGTGCTCTCTGTAGCGCTTATGACTCAGTATTACCGAATTTTGGGATGTATGACTATTGTATTCACTTTACGGCTATGTTATTGCATTTTCCAATTTTTATTTAATAGTTAAGTTGCTTTATTATGTTTTTGATCTCATCATGCGGCAGCCATACCTAGTCTCAGAGACTAGGTGCCATCACGATCCTTAAGGTGGGATTTTGGTCATGACAGTTCAACACAAAAATATTCATCGGGAAAGAACCATGGCATAAAGAAAACCTAAGGAGATTTATTGGAAAATATATTACCACTAAATAAATAAAAATATAATCAATTAAAAACTACTAAAGAAAATAAAATAACAAAGTAATTAATCCACGATTATACTACCAATTACAAAATAAACCCAAAAGGGTACATGATCATCTATAATAGTAAGACTAGCCCGGCAAGAGCACACAATATCCATACAAAATCATAAGCCCGGCAAGGAAACATATCAAGAATAGATGTACAAATAGAGTGCACTCCCTAATGCCACCCCAACTAAAAATAATGCAGTGTCCTCACTGCACAATATCAGGATAAAATAAGAGTAGTTTGAGGGTCTGCATAAGACTAGCAGACTGCGGGAAAAAGCTGATCACTATTATGTATAACTCTGGGCCTCATCACTACTAGCATCATCATCGTCATCATCACCTGATAAGAAAGAATACTACTCACTGTCATCCTCTTCTTTAACTGGTATCTTCTTGTTCGACTGCCACCATTTTAAAATGGCTTTGATTCTTCTTCACATTTTGACCATGAATTTTTCCTTCTTTTTGTTTTTCTTTTTCTCAGCTGTGAAGTCTTCCCGAAGATAGACATGTGCCTTGGCCATCTTTCCATATGCTTCCTAAAGCCTGCTAACAGAAGCTGCTAACTTCTCATGAGACTCGACCTATTTATTTTTTAGATTCCAGGTATGTCTTCATTTACTCTTTAGTACAGTAGTGAGACATAGGTTGGGAGTGTGAGGGTCCAATAGAGAGCTATGACACTAAGTCACGAATGGAGTCAAGTTGGGAATTAAGCATCCCATATGGTCCCTCGGGCTGTGTCACCTGGGAGGACTCTTGTCTGGAAACTGTGATCATTTTACTCTTCTTGTTTTTCATTGCACGACCCTCTTCGGTCACTCTCAATGGATGCAAGGGTTTGTCAGCCGATATCTAACGATCGCTGCTGAGCACATCAACATTCTCCCGCCGTCACAATTCTGTGATCAAATAAGGGAGCATCAAGCCTTCATTGTCTTGCATAAAGTACTCTTTCATCTCCTGGATGATATAATAACCGACATTCACCAGAATACCGTCAAGTATGCATGATATCATCAGGGCCTGACATATTAAACATCAGAGACATTCCCACAGGGTGAGACTCTGCTACAGATTATGTACAGCCACATCTTAGCCTCAGCTATGAAGTGAATGGATTTTAAGCCCTTCCTCTTGTTGTCCCACTTCACTCGCTTACTTGCGGGATAAAGTTTAAACACTAGCCAATCTCCATTGGAGCATGTATATTTTTCTCGCGTCGGCTCTAGTGGATGGTTCGGAAGCCCATAAACATCATTGATCCTCTTAGGTCCAAATCTTACTGGTTTTACCCTTATGGTGAGTTCTGGGTTGTTGAAGTTTGTACACTTAAGGATGGCATAAAACTCTCGAACCCATTCCTCATTAGCATCACATTGGTTGGGCATGAAGCACGTCCAGCCTGTTGTATCTACATGGCCACAGAAATCTGGAAGTAGCTCGACCAATATTTTCCCAAAAGTTCCATTTTTAATTAGGACCTTCTTTGTAAGAATGTTATCATGGTACCAGCGATGACAATCAGCAAACATGGAGGACGCCGACATCTACCTCGTAAGTCTCCGATAATCAACCCGCGCACGAACTCAGCGACCGCCAGAACCGTACACACCTGGATCTGTACATGAAGTGCAAGGTGTAGCATGAGTACAACTAACTCAGCAAGTAACAAAATTAAATAAGGAACTAGAAGCAGTGACGAACTATAAAAATACAGATCATTTCAAAAGTTTTCAGTAAAGAGTGAGAATGCTTTCAAATCCGGTGGTATAAGTCAAATTAGTTCGAGCTCAAGTAAAACAGATATGAATCTTCCAGAAATTTCATAACTACAATAGATAACAACTAAGTGCAACAATAAATAAAAGCAAGTACAACCTCTCAAGGCAACAGTCACTCAACTCATCTCAACAACTCATACTTTTGGCTCTCAACCCTCAATACACACTCTCAATAAGTACCTGCACTCACTTGGGATCTAGAGACTCCGGAGAGGCACCTTCAGCCCAAGCGCTATATTGTTGCAGCGCGCAGCCCGATCCAATATTATTGCGGCGTGCAACCTGATCCAATAATATATATATATCCCGAAGGCTTGTTGTGGCATGCAACCCGATCCAATATTATTGCGGCGTGCAATCTGATCCAATATTTGCGGCTTGCAACCCGATCAAATATACCTCACAGCTCCCAGCTCGGCACTCAGGCCCTGTCTCAGTCACTAACCTCTCCAGTCTCTCGGGCTCACAGAATATCATAATAATTAGCCAAATAGAGAATACAACAAGTATCAACAAGAAATGAGAGGGAACGGAGATATAACACACAAGTAAGACTGTGACTGAGTACAAGACAGCAATTAACAGTTAATTCAATAAGTATTCGACTATTGCGGGTCCCAACAGTGATATCATATGACCTAAGCATAGTTTCTAACATGAAAGGCAGTCAATTGCTCAAAGACAAGGATAAACAAGTAATAACAATGGCTATTCGACTTTACAGTCTCACGGGATGGACCAAGTCACAATCCCTCACGGTGCCCGCTCACACGCCCGTCACCCAGCATGTGCGTTACCTTCAAATATTGACATCATACCAATTCTCGGAGTGTCATACCCTGAAAACCAGATTTAAGACTGTTACTTACCTCAACCGTGCAGAAATCCTACTCTGAAATGCCTTTGCCTCTCGAATCGGCCTCCAAATGCCCCGAATCTAGCCACAAATAATACGAGATAATCAATATTGGCTAAAAGAATCAATTCCACAAGAAAACTACTAAAATATAGTCCAAAATTCGAAATCGGCTCAACCCGGCTCCCAGGCCCATGTCTCGAAACTCGACGAAAGTCACAAAAACCCGAAAGTCCATTCACTCACGAGTCTAACTATACCAAATTTATCAAAATCTGACCTCAATTGCCCCTCCAAAACCCCAAAATTCACTCTCCAATTCCCAAGCCCTAATCACCCAAATCTCACCTCAAACACTCATCCACTAGGTGTAAAATCAGTGGGGAAACACTATTATTGAAGATAATTAAGCACAAGGAACTTACCTCAATGATTACTCCGAAATCTCTCTCAAAATCCCCAAAATCCGAGCTAAAAAATAATGAAAATGGTTAAAAATCTCGAAGTGTTCTATTTATAGGTTCTACCCAGACTTTTCGCACCTGCGGCTCCATTTCTGCATCTGCGGGCAAAGCCCCGCTTCTGCGAAAAAATCCCTAAACACTGTCTCCGTTCCTTCGTTCAAGTGACTGCATCTGCGCTCTTCACGGGCGCGGGAAATACATCGCACCTGCAGTCCAAACACGCACTTGCACCCCTAAATCCGCTTCTGCGACCATTGCAGGTGCGGGAATTCCATCGCACCTGCATCCTCTGCCCAGATCCTCCTTAGCCGTATCTGCGGGCTCGCACCTGTGGTTCCCACTCCGCAGGTGCAGTTACACTAGTAGCAGTAGCAGCAGCTTCAACTGCAATTCCTCAACTCCCATCAAGTTGTTAACCACCCAAAATCACCCCGAGGTCTACGGGACCTCAACCAATCACACCAATAAATCAAAACAATATCAAAACACCAATTACACCCGGATTCAAGCCTAAAGAACTTCTAAACTTTTAAATTCCACAGAGGACACCGAAACCTACCAAACCACGTCCGATTGATTTTAAATTTTACACACAAGTCAAAAATAACACCACGAACCTTTTCCAACTTCCGAAAATCCAATCCGACCCCGATATCAAAATTTCCACTGCCAGCCAAAATCGTCAAAATTCTAACTTTCGCCAATTCAAGCCTAATTCTACTATGGACCTCCAAATCTTATTCCGGTTTCGCTCCTAAGTCCAAAATTACCTAACGGAGCTAACAGAACCATAAAAATTCAAATCCGAGATCGTTTTCGTACAAGTCGATATCCGGTCGACTTTTCCAACTTAAGCTTCCAATTAAGAGACTAAGTGTCTCAACTCACTCCAAAACTATTCCGGACCCGAACCAACTAACCCGGTAAGACATAATACAGCTGTAAAGCACAAAAGAAGCATAAATTGGGGAAACAGGACTAACTCCCGAAATGACCGGTCGGGTCGTAACATGAAGTGGGCTCATCATTTGTAGCCCAACTAAATAGACTAGCCCAATTATATTGGCCTCATATAATCAATCTAATTATATTAGTCCAACATATTTATTTGGACTAATATATTAAAATATAGTCCATGTTATTTTATCGATTTAAATTCGATAAAATTTAAATGTCTATAAATGCCCCTACTTCAAGCGTTGTCCGAACAAAAACTTGATTATTAATGACAAGGCCTTGAAGTATCAGTGAAGCCCCAAACACGGGTGTCGAACTAGGGCTTCCAACTGAATAATTTCCTCAATTAACTTGCACTTTGCCTCAAAAGCATTAATGGTAATTCATATTTGGACAAGAATAAAATAAAACCGTAATGATTGAAGTTTGCATTCTATATGTTGTAATCTCATTACATTCACATGACTTTACTATCTGAAACGAATTTGGTTGGCAATTTACGTTCTTTGCAAGGTAATCCTCTTTGTCTCTAATAAGGATTCTAGGAGATAGCCATGCATTAAATGAGCTTCCTTATTCCATTTTAAAAAGGACTCTCACCCCATATTTGAGATCAAACTTTCAGTAGTTTATTGCACAAGACAACCGATGCAAACCAACCAAATCCAATTAGGAGACAGATTGTAACTATCGTCCCACATCGAAATCACTATTTGACAGCCACCTTTTGTGTTTTCTATATATATGTCACAATGCTCTACGCTTGTCATCATCAATTTGCTGCCTTTACGAGCTGTTTTGAATCACCTTTTTCTTTTGGCGATTTTGACTTAGCTGCGTCACGATAATTTCTCCTCTTTTTACTTTGCGTTCATTTCTTTCCCTTTTTGTAGGTAATGGAGATATCTTCATCAACAAATTCTATATAATATATATAGAATGATAAATCCACAACAACTTATAGAAGGATCAATCCACAGCAGCATACAGAAGGATCAACTCCATAACAACATAAAGAAGGATCAACTCCATAACCGCATATAGAAGTATCAAAAGGAGTATCAAATTTGCAACAACATATAGAAGGACCAATTCATGGTTACCTATGAAAGAACAAATCCTCAACAGCATATAGAAGGATCCAATCCGTGATGAGACCAGCTCAAGGTACAAAGGAACTTAAATATTCACCTTAATACTGGAAAATTATAGTTCCTTTTAAGGACAAACTCGCAAAGAGGCCAACTTAAGGTGCAAAGGGACTTAAATGTCCACCTTAAGATTGGAATATCATAGTTTCCTTTAAGGACAAATACACGAAGAGGCCAACTTAAGGTGCAAAGGGACTTAAATGTCCACCTTAAGATTGGAAAATCATAGTTCCTTTTAAGGACAAATACGCGAAGAGGCCAACTTAAGATACAAAGGGACTAATATGTCCACCTTAAGATTGAAAAATTAAAAAGCTTCAATTTGAAGACTTGGTGGACTTGACGACATCGACTTGAACATTTGGCAGACTTTGAAGACTTGGTGGACCTTGCAGACTTCAACTTGAAGATCGACAAACTTGAAGATTTGACGGACTTGAAGATTCGGCAGACTTTGATGCTTCAGACTGAAGAGCGGTGGACTTTTAAACTTCAACTTGAAAAATTAGCAGACATGAAGACTTCAACTTGAAGACTTAGAGGGCTTAAATAATTCAACTTGAAGACCGGCGAATTAGAGGACTTCAACTTGAAGACCGGAGGACTTGAAGACTTGGAAGGTTTGAATAATTCAACTTAAAGACTGGTAGACTTGCAGACTTCAACTAGAAGGACGGTGGACTTGAATACCAACAAACCTGAAGGTTTGGCGAACATGAAGACATAATGAATCTCTGGACTTCAATGCAAATGCTTGGCATCCTCCTAAAGCTGTCCCATTAAAGATACCAATTTACTTTGGAGGGTTGCCCCATTTAAATCAAATGAGATCCAAAGTTCAACAGAAGAATGACATTTCAGCCTGATTTTCAAGTGTTGATTGAATGGATTATATTCCATCATACTTCATTCGGACAACAATTGGAGAAATATGTATCTTTTGAATTCATGCGACTGAATGTAGAAAGAAACTCTAAGTTGCCTACGTACCTCGATGAAGGGGATCAAATCATACCATAGTTCATAATGGGTGATTTGTTTTTATGTCCTAAACTTTTGCCTAGGCTGCCTCTTTCGAGGTTTTCAGCCTAGTAGACTTTTCTTTTGGGGGGCGTACACAATTTATACTCTTGCGGGCCAGGACTAACATGCAGTTTATGGTCTTGCGTTAAGGAGAATAATGACTTGTAATTTAAGCTCATGTTTTGAGGAGCTTTGCAACTTGAAGATTTTACTCGAATTTGAAGAGCTTTATGACCTGCAGTTTAGGCTCGTGCATCCAGGAGCATTGTAATTTGAAGAATTACAATTTGAAATGCTTCGCAACTTTAAGACTTGCTCAATTTTGAAGAGCTTTGCAACTTGAAGTTCCACTCAAATTTGAAGAGCTTTACAACTTGAAGCCTTTGCCGAATTTGAAGAGCTTTACGTCTTGAAGTTTGGCTCGAATTTGAAAAACTTTGCGATTTGAAGTCCCTGCTCGACTTTGAAGAGCTTTCGACTTGAGTCTTTGCTTGTATTTGAATAGCTTTTCAACTTGAACACTTTGCCCAAATTTGAAGAGCTTTGCAATTTGAAAACTTTACTCGAATTTAAAGAGCTTTACGCCTTAAAGATTTATTTTAGAATTGGGGAGCTTCATGACATACAATATATACTCATGTACCAGGAAGCATTATAACTTGCAGATTAGGCTCGTGTAAAGATTTTGCTCAAATTTGAAGAGCTTCATGACATGCAGTTTAGGCTCGTGCATTCAGGAGCGTAGTAATTTGAAGATTTAGCTCAAATTTGAAGAGCTTTGCAACTTAAAGTCTTTGCTCGACTTTGAAGAGCTTTTGATTTGAGTCTTTGCTCGAATTTGAAGAGCTTTGCAACTTGAACACTTTGCTCAAATTTGAAGAGCTTTACAATTTGAAGACTTTGCTCGAATTTGAAGAGTTTTTCAACTTGAACAGTTTGCTCGAATTTGAAGAGCTTTACATCTTAAAGATTTAGTTCAAATTTAGGGAGATTCATGACATACAGTGTAGGCTCATGTGCCAAGAAGTATTATAACTTGTAGTTAAGGCTCATGCGTTGAGGAGCATTATAACTTGCAGTTTAGGCTCATGCATTAAGGAGCATTATAACTTGTAGTTTAGGCTCGTGCGTTAAGGAGTGTTACGACTTGTGGTTTAGGCTCATGCGCCAAGGAGCATAGTGACATGCATGGACTTTTCCTTTTCATTTTCGAATGAAAACTTGCCCCCATCCTCGCCTTCTTGTTCTTCTTCTTCGCCGTAAAGCTCAAAGACAGGTAGCCCTTGGTAGGAACTTATGGCCATATTTAGTTCCATATCATGAGCACGAGTTACTAGTTCTTCAAATGTTTTGGGCTTTATTCCTTGCAAGATATAGCCAAGACCCCAATGCATGCCTTGAATGCATATTTCGATGCCAGAAGTTTCACTGAGGCGATCTTTGCAGTTGAGGCTTAAGCTTCTCCAGCGGTTAATGAAGTCAATAACTAGCTCATCCTTTCGTTGATGAGCGTTTGCAAGTTCGATCATGCTTACAATGCGCCTTGTGCTATAGAAATGATTAAGAAACTCATGCTCTAACTGCTCCCAACTATCGATGGATCCAGGTTCGAGATCTGTGTACCAATCGAATGCATCACCTTTGAGAGATCGAACAAACTGTTTGACAAGATAATCATCGTTCCAGCATTCTTGCAAGTTTCAACAAAGTGCGATACATGTTGTTTCAAATTTCCCTTGCCGTGGAATTGTTGCAACTTAGGAGGTTAATAACCAGCATGCATCTTCAAGTTATCAATTCTTTGCGTATACGGTTTTGCATATGTGAGAGATAGTTTGGACTATGACTCAGGTTTATCATTGATAGCCTCTATGATGAAGTCCTTCAATTTCTCAACGGGAATTAGACATTCAGTGGAGACTTGGATCTCCTTAGTTGTCGTTGCTTGATTTTCGGAGGAGACCCATTTCTCTTGTAACCTTTGAAGATTTAAAGGTGTTTGTATGGACTCTCCCTCAACTATGCTATCTAACTTATTTGTTAAATTGGAAAGCTTAGCATCTTGATCTTGCATGCGCTTTGACAAGCCTTCAACTGCTTTCGTCAAATTTGCGAGTTGTTCTTCTACGGTAGAAACTTCAATAACCATTGCTTGAATGATGTCCGTAGAGGATGAAGAATGAAATAGATTATTATTGGGATAGAGCTTGGAGGTCGCTTTAATGGAGACTAAAGTAGATCCAACACTCAAGTTATCATCGTAAGCTTGCATGAAAGTTTTCTCAGACTTAGATAAACTAAGATGGGCAAGAACCTTTTCGTTCCTTTTGGCGACATCGTTCCCTTTTTGGGTCGTGTTTGTAGAGGATCTTGCTCTTTTTGAAGATGAAGATCCCAAAATAAGGGTTGACGTGGACAACAATGGAGTGCTTGGTGTCCTAAAGAGCTTGCTTTGCTCCTTGTAACTGACCCAAAACTTCCAAAGGTAACATCGAGGATGCTTTCCACATTATCATAGAACTTGGAATTAGCAGCCTCACTAGAAGTTTATCTAGAAGTTTAATTTTCTGTGACGCCATTTCGATGTTCTTGAACTTTGGTGATTGACCCCATTTCATAATCTGCTGCAAAAGCTCGATACTCAACCATACTACAGATTCGAGATCCTTAGACACCGTACTTTAAATTTTTGAACCCACTACGACCTTTCTTGAGAGTCACTTGCTCTGACTTGTTCCCAAACATGATCAACTCCAAGGCCTTGTTAACACATGGACACTTTATCAAGGAAACACCCGACTATCTCACTTCCCCTGTGCATTACATCTACACGAAGCATAAACTCTGAGTCCTCCCAAAGCCTGAACATGAATCGATAAGGCCAAATATAGCACACATTCCCCCAAATCCTTTGCTTAAATTACCACTGATGTTTTCTTTTCTTAGTTGAAATGACCCACCAATACACCGATAAGCAGAAACCTCACAAATAGACAACCATGCAATCCAATTGTAGACGGTGGGGCTCTCCCACTTAGCTTGAAGCTACAATTACATAAATTCTAGAATCCACCGAGATTCTTTCTTAATCGTTGAGATGATTCTACACACGCAACCCGCATCTATTAACCTTTAATAACCGCTTTGAACAACTAGCCACATTTACATATTAAATCTATTACCGGGTGGCCAGTAGAATTCTTCGCAGAAGCTTCATCAACACCACGCGACCACTAACCTGCTCACAGGAGATAACCCGCCTGTGGAAATTACATGCCGACATATTCCAACGTCGTTGCACTGGGTGCCATTACTATGAAATCAGTAGATCATCCTGAGTCCGAGCTCATTCACCAGCTGCACCAATCTGTTCACTTCTCATGGATGTCAACTAGAGGTGCAACGATACATCCCAATCCAAAGTCATTTTGCATCCCTCTTCATATTAAGAAATTCCCTCCTGTCACGCCCAATCTTCCTCAATATAGCAGCCAATATTACAACTCTAGTCTGTAGACCTAGTCACTGTCCATCATGAATTCCAAATCACTTCAAACTTTCCTCAAGTTGTGTAGTTATCCTACCACATAACACATGAACATCGTAGTAACTTGTGCGTAGCCTCAAAACCCTCTGAAATATAGCTACTGAGCTGAAATGACAGAACATCGTTCTACAAGATGACAACAATAGTCCAATCATTTATGCAGGGAGAAAACATCCTGCCTCACATATGTAGTACCATTACAATTCCTCAATTCTTGATGTATAACAAGTATTTCACGCCACATAAGATCGAGTAGGAAAGAAACAAAGGCATAAGCCTCAAAGGAATCAAATCGCATGATAAGGAATCAAGAAGGGAAATGCTCCTAACAACCCTGTAGACTCTCGAAGATAAGTACAGATGTCTCTGTACCGATCCGCAAGACTCTACTAGACTTGATCATGACTCGTGAGACCTAAGTGAACCAAGTGCTCTGATACCATGTAGTCATGACCCAAATCTCACCTTAAGTTTGTGATAGCGCCGGACACCGCTGTCAGGCAAGCCAATAATACAAACTTCACTTAATTACACATTTAGTATTTTTGAAATCAAAATTTCTTTAATGAAACAGCAAAGATAGAAATCATAGAGTAAATGATAAATATTTTTAACAACTAAATTTCAAAACAATCTGTAACCGTTCCCAAAACCCGGTGTCACAAGTGCATGAGCATTTACTAAGGAATTAAAAATAAAATACAGCATCTGTCCAGAATACAAATTAGACAGGAAAATATAAATAACTCTGAAGGAGACTCTGTTGGCTGCGGATCGTAATATAGAATGTAGCTCACCTAAGTCCCTGCATTTTAACCACACCTCTGCGCCCACAAGGCTACTACAGCAAGTGTAGTATGAGTACGTAAACAACGTGTACCCAGTAAGTATCAAGCCTAATCTCGAAGTGGTAGAGACGAGGTGGCCGACTTTGACACTCACTATGGGTCAATAATAAAAAATGAAATAAAATTAGAATATCTAAATCAGCATGATTCAAAGAATTTACAATAATTTATTTAACCAGCAGAAATAATTAAATTCCTTCAAAAGCAACAATTCTCAATATATTAATTAAATTCCTTCAATTCCAATAAATTTCTAATTTATCAATTAGTCTCATTTACAGGAATAACAATAATTCCTTAACAAGCAGGAATAATAATTTTTTAAATTCCAAAGATTTCCAAAGCTTCGCAAGCTGCAATAAACTATCAAAGTATCGTGTAATTATTATTATTAAGCACGATTTCTATCGAGGTCGTTCGGCCCGATCCAGAGTATTGTGTACACTGTAGAGGGACGTGCGGCATGATCCATAGATGCATCTATCCTGCCGAGGCGTTCGGCCCGATCCACAAGAAAGGATGACATTTTCTTATGTACCTCCGGAATAAGAGTATTTATTGTAAAATTTATTCGAGAGGATAACAATTTATTTCAACAATTAATTAATCTAAACAAAAATTAAGCATATGAAAATTTCATCTTTTACTACCTTTCGTAACAATTCACAATATATATACATGAAATAATTTAATTAATAAAGAATATAATTTACACAAGTAATTCATGCTTTAAGTCCTAAACTACCCGAACTTAAGCATTAAAAGTAGCTACGCACGGACTTTCATCACCTCATGCGTACGTAGCCCCCGCAATTAGCAATAATTATTTAATTTAATCATCTATGGGGTAAATTTCTCCCTCACAAGATTAGACAAGAGACTTACCTCGTCTTGCTCCAATTTAATCCACTAGTAGGCCTATTCCTCGATTATCCAACTTCGATTGGCTCTAATCTAACCAACAATAATTTGATACAATCACTAAAATTTATAGGAATCACTTCTATAAGAAAATACTACATTTTCATTAAAAATTCCGAAATTAATTAAAAATTTGCTCGTGGGGCCCACATCTCAGAATCCGGCGAGAGTTACGAAATCCGACAACCCATTCAATTACGAGTCCAACCATACCAATTTCACTCAAATCCAACTCTGTATCGCTATCGAAATCTCAAAAATTCGTTTCTAGGAGATTTCTAAAAATTTTCCCAAACTTCAATCTCAAAACACTAATTAAATGGTGAAAACAATGATATATTTGTGTATATAGACCAACTCCAAGTTGGAATCACTTACCCCAATATCTTTCCTTGAAAATCTGTCAAAAGTCGCCTCTGCTCAAGCTCAAGTTTGTCAAAAATGGCAAATGGGTCGAATGCCCCTGTTTTTATAACTTATAGATCTGTCCAGTCCGATCAGGGAGCTCGATCAGGGAGTCTGATCATGGAAGCTCGATCATGGGAGCTAGATCAGGGAGTCCGATCATGGGAGCTCGATCATGGGAGCTCGATCTTGGAGTCCGATCATAGGAGCTCGATCAAGGGAGCTCGATCAGGGGAGCTCGATCTTGGGCGTCGATCTTGGGCTCGATTTTGGGCTCGATTTTGGGCTCGATCATAGCCCAGAATTTCCAGCAGAAGAGAAAGATTGCAGCAGCTGTTTAAGTCCAATATTTTTGATCCGTTAACCATCCAAAACTCACCACCCTCGGGACCTCAAGCAAATATACCAACAAGTCCAAAAACATCATACGAACTTATTTGAAACCTCTAATCACATAAAACGACGCTAAAACCACGAATGATGCTCCAATTCAAGCTTAATGAAACTTAAAATTTCCAACTTCTACATTCGAAGTCGAAACTTATCAAATCAAGTCCGATTGACCTCAAATTTTGCACACAAGTCATAAATGACATAACGGAGATGTAAAAATTTTTAGAACTAGATTCCGACCGCGACATCAAAAAGTCAACTCCCCGGTCAAACTTTCAAACTTTAAATTCTTATTTTAGCTATTTCAAGCCTAATTTCACTACGGACTTCCAAATAAAATTCCGATCACACTCCTAAGTCTAAAATCACCATGCAGAGCTGTTGGAATCATCAAAATTCTATTTCGGGGTCGTTTGCATATAATGTTGACCGAAGTCAAACTTGGCCTTTTAAGGCTAACTTAAGGAACCAAGTGTTCCGATTTCAACCCGAACACTCCAAATTCTGAACCAACCATCCCCGCAAGTCATAAATCAATAAAAGCACATTCATGGAGTTTTATTTTAGGTAACGTGGTTCTAAAAGTTAAAAATGACCGGTTGGGTCATTACATTCTCTCTCACTTAACTATATTTTCATCCTCGAACGTGCTAAGGAATGTTCCTGAGTTGTACAAAATCATTGTTTAACACCTCGTGCCCATACCCGTGCTACCACACCTAATTGAGCACATTAGCTTGAGCCAATCTAAAGATTCTCCCCTTTATTTGATCAAATAAGCCTTAGAGCCAAATTCTAACATCCAGAATTTTCCACTATGCTCGTTTCCAACTTATGAACACCGTATCAATCACTACACGATGCACCAATACAGGATTGCATACCTTGGTTGAATTTAAAGCATGCACCACACCATTCACATGCCCAAAATAATATACTCGGTAACAATAGTCGAGATTCCACGAATCTGGTGTCCACAACACATCTCATGATACATATAAGTCATGTTCCAACTCTCGCAATGCTTCCACGATGGAAGAAATATGTAGAATTTTATAACCAACTGCCGAGTCAATAATTTACTAAGTTTCTCTTTCTGACAAGGACCATTATCTCATTCTAAGCTGAATAGCGATGTTTATTCTTTAATATACCTTATATAATTCTGATTGCACCTATTTCAGGTCCAATAGTCTCGTCTCACCCAATATAAACTACGCAGGAAATAAGCCGCCTCAAACCCTGACCAAGGTCTCGTATGACGCCAACAATGCACCAACATGCTACAAACTGGAATGCGATACATAAGGAAAAATGAACTCTGGAAAGAACTACTCAACCCGCGTAACTAATTAGACAACTGAAAAGGTGTCATGAACCTTCCTCAGAAAATGGGACACAAAACACATGAAATAGAATATAGGGGACTATACTCAACATCACACTGTTGCGGCGTGCAACCTGATCCAAACAACATACCCGTGGCGGCGTGTCACCCGATTCGCACAAAAAGAATCTATAAGGAAATACTTACCGAGCTAGAATGCTCATTACAATAAAACATCTGAATATCGGACACAAGCACGCTAAGTGCATAACACCATCCCTAGAAGGACCGACAGCTCCATACGCTACAAAACACTAGCACAACTAAGGTACGACATATGATCTGAATCTCGAGAGCCATCCTGCTCACATAACACCATCGCTACGCGGAACCTCAACACATAAGAAATTTATCAAGCCGTCTCACAACTAACATGGCACAATATAGTAATACATGAAATAACCGACGACGAAATGACATCCAACGTCCGAATACTCCTCTATAGGGAGCGCTTATGCTGAAATGAACACGTCCGTCCTGATTTAAGGCTTGTATTCATATTTAAATCCATCAACAGAACTCAAGCCGATTCTGATCGCACCGTAATAGGCTAATAACCTTTCAAGGATCCATAATAACCCTTTTTACCATAATACACAAGAACAACCATCATAACCGGAACAAACTTCCAGAGTCCATAACCAAATTAACCGAGCTCCCTCCAGGCATAAATTCTCGAATTAGCGATACCGTCACAATCTTCATACTTGGTTGTTAAATATTTAATCAATCAGGTGACTACTTGTCACACTTATACATTCTTCCCGTGGAATACGCTCCTACGACCTTCCGTAACAGATAAAAAGTTTGCACATCCATACCACCGGCCATACTAATACTGTAAGGAGAATCAAGGATCCGTAAATCAATACACAAAGCCTCTTACACATAACACCGATCTCAGGTGACACTAAAGACAATACTAGCTTGCTTTAAACCTCTAAATCCTTTTCTGCTCGTCTGAGCTTTTGACACTCTTGTCAAAACCGAACTGCAACCTTGATACTCAACTTTCATATTCCCATGTCGTTCACTGTACCTAGCATGCCAATACTCGAGAGTACAAGAATTCCATCATAACTCTTGAACCACTAACAGACCCAACACTTCATCATATAGCAACCTTTTGCTTAACTAAATTCAGGAGAACTATTGCAATACGTGACTGAATTCCCATATCCGCAGGAAATAAACTCCTCAAGTAGTGGCCTAAACCACCATAACTCTCCTGGAATCCATCTACACATAACATGCCATAATACTTGAATTTCTCCAAATACAATCAATTACGGCGGTCGTCAAGCCTCGCACGTACCGCCACAAATCACATTCATAACTTAATGCGCTAAAGGAACTGATCATTGCCACTATCATGCCAATTCAACCATTCTTAGCTGACCCATCTTTTCTCAATTTGTTTTCAACTTGCCTTAGAAATGATAATAGTCCCATTCATTACATCACGAATTCAAATCCACACTCATCCCGAGTGACCTTATTTTACGAGACCACGTTATTTCAAAACCCACGAATCATCTCATACTCTTCCTTGTGCAAACTTTTACATCTTCAACTAGTACACCCCTTCTGAAACTTCTTTTATGAATCCGAAGTTATTTTCTTCCATTTTTCTACTGCTACACCACAACCTAAAGATAACGCAGAGTACTCCAAGCCCCGTTTCATAATCTGCTGTAAAAGCTCGATACTCAACCATACTACAGACTCGAGATCCTTAGACACTGTACTTTAAATTTTTGAACCCACTACGACCGTTGTTGTGAGTCACTTGCTCTGACTTGTTCCCAAACATGATCAACTCCAAGGCCTTATTAACACATGGACACTTTATCAAGGAAACACCCGACTTTCTCACTTTCCCTGTGCATTACATCTACACGAAGCATAAACTCTGAGTCCTCCTAAAGCCTAAACATGAATCGATAAAGCCAAATATGGCACACATTCCCCCAAATCCTTTGCTCAAATTACCACTGATGTTTTCTTTTCTTAGTTGAAATGACCCACTAATACACCGATAACCAGAAATCTCACAAATAGACAACCATGCAATCCAATTATAGACGGTGGGGCTCTCCCACTTAGCTTGAAGCTACAATTACATAAATTCTGGAATCCACCGAGATTCTTTCTTCATCGTTGACATGATTCTGCACACGCAACTCTCATTTATTAACTTTTAATAACCGCTCTGAACCACTAGCCACATTTACATATTTAATCTCTTATCGGGTGGCCAGTAGAATTCTTCGCAGAAGCTTTGTCAACACCACGCGACTGCTAACCTGCTCATAGGAGATAACCCGCCTGTGGAAATTACATGCTGACATATTCCAACATCGCTGCCCTGGGTGCAATTACTATGAAATCAGTAGATCATCCTGAGTCCTAGCTCATTCACCAGCTGCACCAATCTGTTCACTCCTCATGGACGTCAACTAGAGGTGCAACGATATATCCCAATCCAAAGTCATGTTGGATCCCTCTTCATATTAAGCAATTCCCTCCTGTCACACCAAATCTTCCTCAATATAGCAGTCAATATTACAACTTAAGTCCGTAGACTTAGTCACTGTCCATCATGAATTCCAAATCACTTCAAACTTTCCTCAAGTTGTGTAGTTATCCTACCACATAACCCATGTGCTACCTTGCCACTCTCCCACTTTGGTCAAACCCTCTCCTTTAAGCAACTACTCGACTTCTGTTTTCTCACACTTGGGCTTCTAGGAACTTAACCACCACAAGACACCTTCCACATGTCCTTCCTCATCCTTCGCTGCCCAAATATTGTATCAAATCAACATCCATTTCTGTAACACCTGAACTAACAAATTACTACCAGCCTTAATCCTCCTAGAAGATCATCTTCCTTGAGCCGTGACATTAGAAATACCAATTGAATCCTGAAGTTTTGCACACTGCTATTTCCGACAACTGCTTCTCTGATTCCAATTCCTAACACCCCGCCGTGAAAGCGAGTTAAAGAAAATTGTTACGACCAAACACACTCACGCAAGTATACGTGGTCGTCAAGTAATAGAGTAGTGAATAAAGTATCGTTCCCACGAAGACTTATGATTAACTTTTGACTAATTCAAACTCAAATAGCTTATTGATTCAAGCGATTTCTTATAAAATAGATAATTTTCTAATTTACTACCTAAAAACTATCAAGTAATGAAATACTAGAAAGCAACACAACACTTAAATAGTTTTGAATAACAATCAATAGGAGATAATATTCCAGGGTCACGGGTTATCTAACAATCATGTTGCATTCTTAGCTTAAAATAACTAATTGATTTATCTGGATTGTTGATTGACAGGGTTGATATTACTCATAAGAATCTGTCGAGTCCTTACTCGCCTATTTAAGCTAACTTAATACCTATATGTCTATGGAAGTAAGATTAACAAGAACGCATTTACAATTCCTGTATTGCAACCGAGCAAGGCAATTAGGTATATGTCTATCCTAATTGCGAATCCGTTCCCCGATGCGCGGGTTTAAGAACTTGCTCTATTTAATTCTATATGCAATCTAGAGTTCCCACTTTCGAGTTCAACTCTAGATTCGTAGATAGTATTTCACTGTTAGCTACTCAGCAAAATAATTAAAAACAGAATTAAATAAACAACCTAATATGATAAAATCAACTTCGTCAAATTAAACTTCAAACATCAACATTCATGTATACCCATGACCCTAGAACAATAGGTTTCTTAGCCACTCATGTTCATACAATCATCAAAAATAATGTTTTCAAACATAAAATCAATGAATACTAGGAAAGGGATGGAAAAATTTATCAAATCCTTGCTTTCGAGTGTTTGGCGCCTCCCTCCTTTCTCTAAATCACGTCCCCCTCCTCAAAAATAGGTTTAGGTTGGCTTTTATATGAGTTGGGAGCGTCTAGGGGTCGAAATAATCGAGTCCTAGTCGAAAAAGGATACTTTCCCGTCTTCAGCGTCCAGGGCAGCGTGGGGCGCTGGCCCTGGCGCTCAAACATTTTGGCTGCTGTAAATTGCGCCACAGCCAGCGCCCCACGCTGGCTGTGGCCCTCAAATCTCCCTTTTTGCGATTTTGTCCGATTTTGCTCCAATTCGCGCCCTTTCGTCCCAAATTGTATCCGAATGATTCCTACACATAGAAATACCAAAATGTAGCACAAATAATCATATTAAACATCTCAAATCG
Organism: Nicotiana tomentosiformis; assembly: GCF_000390325.3. Lineage (NCBI taxonomy): Eukaryota > Viridiplantae > Streptophyta > Magnoliopsida > Solanales > Solanaceae > Nicotiana > Nicotiana tomentosiformis. Next base: position 45,931,363 of record NC_090822.1, read on the forward strand.
TTGAGACATGAGTAAAATCTGAGGGGATATATATCAAAATATGCATGCATTAAGTCGATTATCAACACCCCACACTTAGACTCTTGTTCGTCCTCGAGCAATGGAACTATATTAGCACCCTCAAAACGTATTTAGCACTATGAAAGAGGACCTCACAATTAATTCAATCAAACAACCAACCTTTTGACTATGATCGATGTCGACAATTAAGCATGAACACACAAATTTCATATTCTTCCCGTTTTTAAATAGCCCAAGTATACTCAATATTTTTCAACCAACTCAATCAACTCAAGCAACCTCTCCACAACCACCTTACCTCAAGAGACGACTCGTTACCACTAAGCATCCTCAACACACGCACTCATCCAACACAAGAAAGTGTACAATTTCACCAATCCGTCATGAGATCAAGTGCCCTCACCACAAGCAAAAGAGTGAATATCAAAGTAGTCCACAAATTTAAATATTTCATTGAACATAAATTAAGGACATCACACAATTGAACAACATTCACTCACTCTCACAAAGAATTCATGTGCATCCTGTGGTCGTACCATAAGCTTGCCCGTAGTATACATCTCTACTAATCTAAGCTAGCTAAATCTAGGATCAATTAGGACTTTAAGGTTGTAATGCAGGCTAAGGGACGGGTAGGATACATTTAGGAATAGTGACTAACCCTCCTAAGCACTTTAATACACTACACTCACAATTCAAGCGCAATATCTTCTCAACCCATTCACCTGTCATACACCATAACTAACATGACACTCTTTTCCATCAAGCACCTCTATGGTTTCACTAGCACGAGTGAGAAGGATAAGGAGGTGTGTCTTTCTACATTAGTTGAACTTTTGTTTGCTCTTTCTTGCAAAATTTTTCCTCTTTTTTTTTTTTTACACACTCCATACATTGAAGTTCATAAGCTAGTGACCTTTATTCACAATTTTAGTGCACCTTAAGGGCCCTTCCATGGTTCCACGTGAAAGCCACTTCCTAATCTCTCACCTTACTTCTTTTAGCGACTAAGTGCCTTAGGAGGTAAAGGTTCAACAATCTCAAATTAAGAACAACTAGGAGTACGGCTTGTAATGTGGTTGCCAAGGAAACGGTCTATAGGCTCAAAGGGGCTATCAATGGGAAAATTTTATTTGTCAGTGACAAGCACCTTTATGGTCAATCAAGAAACGCCTATGTCATCTCCTAGACTAGCACAACTTAATGATTTCGCGTTGATTAACACACGGGGCAAGTTCTAGACTACACAGGGTAGCACAGAATATCAACAATCCTTACACACACATGGAACTTGACCCACTCAAGACGGTTCTGTGTGACTCTCAAGTCAAGAAAGCATATCAAGTTGAGGATTTTTAAGCAACAATGCACTAGTGGCATACAAGTCAATCAACTGAGTAAAAGGCATCAAAAAGTAGGTTACTTAATCTACTTGGGCATTACAATTCAAATCATATATGCAGGATGACAGAGCGCATGCTCTAACTTAACTTGCCAACACCAAATATGTCAACAGGTACCTCAGAGCAATCTCAATTTTCTCCCTTATCCTACTCCTAAAAAAATAAAACAAAACACCCGGTTCGAGCTACACCCTTGGAAAAGAACCGGCGTCCAAAGAAAAACCAAGGGATACTACCTAACTATCAAAAATAAAACAAAAGAAAATCTTTTTGGTATTTTTAATCGGACTTTTAATCCCTCAAGAAAATTATGCAACAGATCCATCGTCGGGAAAAGTCCAAGTTTTTGTTAATTTTTTTTTTATGTACTCTAGCTAATTAGACTATGTTAGTCTTAAATTAAGCTAAAAGGTGATAAAAGAAAAAATAATAATAATAACACTAAAAATTTTATACAATTCAAGGAGTATTCCCTCCACCCCACACTTAAACAATGCATAGTCCCCGATGCTTAATAAATTCAAAAATAAAGTAAGGTGGAAAGAAAGAACTCCCTGTTAGTCAGAGTCTGCCTTATCAGGATGCCAACCAGCTGCAGCAATGGGCTCATCATCATCTCCTAAGGGTACCAAAGCCATTGGTCCCATAACTTCATCATCATCCGCATCCTCATTATCAGATTTCTTGTCAGTGTTTTCATCCTCAGAGGGATAAACGGGACTGCTGGTGCTATGCCCAACATCTCCTTGGAAGAACTGGAGAGATCACTTCGCAATTGCGTACGCTCCTCATCTGACACCCCAAGCCTGCTCATAATAACATTGAGGGATTTGTAAAGATACCTTTTGAAATTTTCGTCCCTCTCATTCCTAGCAGCCTGGGTGAGCTTGGATGTGGACTCTAGCATGGATGTGATGTCTAACAATGCTGTGGGTGCCTCCACTACCTCATCATAGCCAGGGTACTCTGGTACCCCATGAGAGAGCATGTATTGTGTCAGGATGTTGCCAAAAAAAAACCTTTTGATCCTTCCTCCAAAACGGGTGCGGGTCATCTCCCCAAGCATGAGCTCACCTACATTTATGGTGTGTCCGGTCATCAAAAAGTAGATCACGCACACTCCAACTCGAGTGCACTCACTATTATGTTTGACGGGCATTAATCTAGCTTGCACAAAGTTTTGCCAAACCTTGGCCGTTTTGTTGAAATCGAACCGGAGCATTTCAAGGTGAATATTTCCCTTAGTTCGCGTCCATTTTGCATTAGAATAAATGCCACAAATTGTGTGACGTATTGCTTGGTAGCTTGGACTTTTGACGAACTTTTGAAGCCTTCGTGGGCTAGGACTATCAACTCCCAAAAAATGACACAAGGCTTCCCTGTCCATTAGAATTTCCTTTCCTCTGACCCACGACTCGTCATTTTTCTCGTTCCAGTTGGCATATAACTCTCTTACCATGCTGAGATTTTCCAGGCTCGGACATTCGAGGAGCTTATCCATCTTCTTTTCAATCAATGTAGCAAGTACAACTGGGAAGTTCCGTTCTAAAGCCTTCACATTTATTCCCATTTCAGACACATATCTCCCATATGGAACAAAAGTATCATGCCATTTGATGGCGTCATCCCGAACAAGTTCCACTTGAGGCCGTGGTGGCCTCATAGACTGCTAGCCTGTTGCTTTCCCTTGGCTTGTCGGGAGGAGCTCTCGCCTTGCTTGCGTTTCTTTGGAGGGGGAGTAGTGGTGGAGGACTTCCCCACCCCTTTTCCTTTAGCGGTATCGTTACGAGCCATAGCAACCTACACATGATAAACACAAAGATGAGAATGAATCAAGAGATGTTGCCTAAGGTCATCGTGAGAGGCAAGATGACCCCACACTTAAAACCTAAGGCTATGTATAATCGAATCATAATATTGATTCAATGTGCACCAATGTGTCATCACAAGGCTATAGGTACTTAGACTTCCCTATGCCATAAAATTCAATTAGTCTAACATGGCTGTAACTTAACTATGGTGCAAGCATAACAAAGCTAAAGTCTATATTACTACACTATTTTAGTACACTAACTACAACTTACAAAGGTTTACAACAAGATACAATACCCCCAAAACACCCCACACTTCGCCCTAACTCATATACAACTACACTCGGCTACTTAGACTTCACCGGTGTTCAAATTTACTCTCTTAAGCATTTTAGGAAACACCTTGTGGGCATCAATTTTGCTCTTCTATTTCAACAATGGTGGGAGAAGGTGGACCTCCCAAATTTACATGAAGTAGAGGGAATTATAGTTTACTACTTCAAACACAACTGCTCAACCAAAGTTTTGCACCAATTTCGTGTATAATCATTCGACCCACAATAACATCCAATATGTTAAAGAGGCCTAGGGGGTTTGAGGATTGGGGGAGAAAGAATACTACAAATACTCTAAGAACTTTCAAAATACAAGAAAACAGATAAGAAGACGAACATACCTTAGAGTCTTGAGATGGAATTGAGCAAGGAATATGGTGAGAACTTGAGAGAAAGGGGGAGAAGAAGAGCAAACCGTGTGTTTTTGGAGAGAATGGGGGGTTTTAGGTTTTAGCTATTTTAATTTAGGTGGGGGATGGGTATGGGTAATTGGGTATGGGTTGGTTTGTGAGTGTATATGGGTAATTGGGTAGGGTATTTTTAATTAAACAAAGAAAACAAAAAAAAAAAAATTTTTTTACTTACCTGAACCGCCAGCCCAGCGCCCCATGCTGGAGCTGGCGCTGAAGCTCCCGAGCTAATGCAAAGTGAGCCCCAGGCAGCGTGGGGCGCTGGCCTGGGCGCTCAATTCGTTTATTTTTTTTTAAAACAATCCCGACTACCCGAGTACTCAATATATACATTACACACATTCCACACCATTTCAACTTACAAAGAAAAAATTATGGCCTATAAAAGAAAAAACTATGCTTCGAAAGCGGTAAAAAATGGGTTGCCTCCCAACGAGCGCCTAATTTAACATCGCAGCACGACTCAACACGTGTTTAAGCATCTGCCAAGTCCACTGAGGTCTTGTGACGTGCAATGTCACCACCCCAATAATGTTTTATTCTCTGGCTATTTACCAAGAAGGTACCACTTGAGCTCGTATCACGGAGTTCCACCGCTCCGTGAGGCCTCACACTTACCACAACAAAAGGACCTGCCCAACGAGACTTAAGCTTTCCAGGGAATAGCTTCAACCTTGAATTGAACAAGAGAACTTCTTGACCCGGCTCAAACTCTCGATGTTGAATGTGCTTGTCATGCCACCTCTCCGTCTTTTCTTTATATAATTTGGCATTTTCATATGCGTGCAATCGAAATTCATCAAGCTCGTTGAGTTGCAGCAACCTATTCTCACCAGTTGAGTCCATATCCATATTTAGCTTTTTGATCGCCCAATAAGCTTTATGTTCAAGCTCGACGGGCAAGTGGCATGCCTTCCCATAAACCAACCTGTACGGAGAAGTACCTATGGGAGTCTTGTATGCAGTTCGATATGCCCATAATGCATCATCCAGCTTCCCTGCCCAGTCTTTTCTATTTCCACTTACTGTTTTCTCCAGAATCTGCTTTACCTCTCTGTTTGAAACTTCTACTTGACCACTCGTTTGGGGATGATAGGCAGTGGAAACTTTGTGCTTAACTCCATACTTTGTAAGAACATTATTCGGCAATTTGTTACAAAAGTGAGTTCCTCCGTCGCTTATTAACACTCTTGGAGTCCCAAAGCGCGTGAAGATGTGCTTCTTTACAAAGCTTACCACTACCTTTGCATCATTAGTAGGAAGAGCAATGGCCTCCACCCACTTAGAAACATAGTCGACCGCCACCAAGATGTACCTGTGACCATTAGAATATGGGAACGGTCCCATGAAATCAATCTCCCAAACATCAAAAAGCTCTACTGCCAGAATATTTTGCAAAGGCATTTCGTGCTTCCTCGTGATAGTTCCGGTTCTTTGGCATCTGTCACACTTTTTAACAAAGGCATGTGCATCCTTAAATAATTTTGGCCAATAGAAACCTGATTGTAGCACTTTTTGGGCGGTTCTATCCCCACCGTGATGACCTCCATATGGCGAAGCATGACAGCCATGCAATATTGCATTCATCTCTTCCTTAGGAACAAACCTTCGCACCAACTGATCTACGCATTGCCTATATAAGAATGGCTCATCCCACATGTAGAGCCTCATATCATGTAAGAATCTTCTTCTATTATCAGGTGTTAATTCTAGTGGTGTCACCCCACTTGCAATAAAATTCACATAATTCGCATACCATGAGGCTTCACCTGAGGTGACTGCTAATAACTGCTCATCAGGAAATGTTTCTTTCATTGACCCTCCTTCAGCTACATGGTTCCGACTTTCTAATCTGGACAAGTGATCAGCCACTTGATTTTCTGTCCCTTTTCAATCTCGGATCTCTAATTCAAATTCTTGCAAGAGGAGGACCCAACGAATCAGCCTCGGCTTGGTATCTTTCTTTTCAAACAAGTATCTGATAGATGAATGATCTGTGTAGACGATAACTTTGGTTCCCACTAGATAAGATCTGAACTTGTCAAACGCCCACACCACTGCAAGCAACTCTTTTTCAGTAATTGTATAATTCATCTGAGCTGGATTCATAGTTTTGCTCGCATAATAAATGGAGTGAAATATTTTATCCCTTCTTTGCCCCAAAACAGCTCCGATTGCTATGTCACTTGCATCGCACATCAACTCATATGGCAGTCCCCAATCTGGGGAGATGATAATTGGTGCAGTCACCAACCTTCCATTCAGCTCCTTAAATGCTTTCAGACATGCATCATCAAACTTGAAGGTGACATCTTTCTCTAGAAGCCTGCATAACGGAGAAGAAATTTTCGAAAAATCTTTAATGAATCGACGATAAAAACCTGCATAGCCCAAGAAACTGCGAATGCCTTTGACGGATGTCGGTGGGGGCAATTTTTCAATCGCCTCCACCTTTGCTTTATCCACCTGTAGACCATCTTTTGACACCTTGTGCCCTAAGACTATACCTTCACGTACCATGAAATGGCACTTTTCCCAGTTGAGTACCAAGTTTATCTCTTCATACCTAGCAAGCACTTTATCAAGGTTCATTAAACAATTATCAAAAGAACACCCAAACACAGAAAAATCATCCATGAACACTTCCACAAATCTTTCAACCATGTCAGTAAAAATAGCCATCATACACCTTTGAAAAGTCGCAGGTGTATTACAGAGACCAAAGGGCATTCTCTTGAACGCATACGTGCCATATGGACACGTAAATGTGGTTTTCTCTTGGTCCTCTGGGGCTATTACAATCTGATTATACCCCGAATAACCATCTAGGAAACAGTAGTATTCATGGCCAGCTAACCTATCCAAAATTTGGTCAATGAAAGGGAGGGGAAAGTGGTCCTTTCGGGTGGCATTGTTCAATTTTCTATAATCTATGCAAATTCTCCACCCAGTGAAAGTTCTTGTAGGAATTAAGTCATTATTTTCATTAACCACTACAGTCATCCCCCTTTCTTAGGCACACATCAAACGGGGCTTACCCATTTGCTATCAGAGATTGGGAATACAATACCTGCATCAAGCCACTTAATCACTTCTTTTCTTACCACCTCTTTCATGATTGGATTTAGGCGGCGTTGTTGCTCTACACTTTGCTTGTGTCCGTCTTCCATGAGGATTTTATGCATGCAGAAAGCTGGACTAATGCCTTTGATGTTAGACATCGTCCACCCAATTGCTCGCTTGTGCTCACGTAGCACTCTCAACAACTTTTCTTCCTGCAATTTAGACAAGTCAGAAGAAACAATAATAGGTAAAGTGTCAGAACTACCCAAATAAGCATATTGAAGGTGAGGGGGTAGGGGTTTAAGCTCCAATTTTGGAGCTTCTTCAATTGACAGCTTTGGAGAAGATCCGCTTAGCCTATTCAGGGGCTCAAACGGGTGTATTCCTTGCATGTAAGCACAAGATGCATCTAGGATATACATCATCTCCTCAACCTTATCATCAATCTCCAAGTTATCGAACAACATGAGTGCTTTTTCTAGAGAATCGTCTAGATATACACTCGTGTCAAGAAGTTTCTCATCCACCTCCATAACAGATATCATAGAGAGCTCCTCATAGTGGCGGGAAAGTTGGATCGCTTTGTAGACATTAAAAATTGCTTCCTCGTTCTCCATCCTCATAATCATTTTTCCCTCTCTCACTTTAATTATTGCGTCACCAGTAGCCAAGAGACGTCGTCCCAATATGATTGGAACTTGTTCATCAGCCTCAAAATCTAGAATAATGAAGTCAGCTAGGAAGATAAACTTCCCAATTTGCAGCAATACATCTTCAATCACTCCTTCAGGGTAGGCTGGACCTATCAGCTAATTGCAACATCACAGTGGTTGGTCTTGGAGCTCCCAGACCCAATTGCTTAAATAAGGAAAAGGGCATTAGATTTATGCTTGCCCCCAAATCACAAAGAGCACGACCCACGTCAATATTACCAATTCGCACAGGGATGGTGAAGATGCCAGGATCCTTAAGCTTTTGAGGAAGCTTGTTTTGGACCCTTGAAGTGCACTCCTCAGTAAGTGAAACTGTCTCAAACTCAGTCAATTTCCTCTTGTGAGCCACTATATCTTTTATGTACTTAGCATATTTTGGAATTTCACGAAGTACATCCACCAATGGAATATTCAATTGAACCTGGCTCAACATAGAGAGAAATTTGTTGAACATGCAATCATCATTCTTTTTCTGCAATCTCTGGGGGAAAGGTGGTGGTGGCCTTGCAGCCTCCACTGGATCTGAACTTGCATTATTTTTCTTTGACTCGTGTATTGCCTTAGGGATCAGCTTCCTCTCAGGTATAGGTTTGTCCTTTCTCTTCTTTGGCACTTCTTCTAGTTCCCTCCCGTTTCTGAGTGTAACTGCATTAACTTGAGGGTTATTCTCTGTATCACTGGGAAGAGCGCCTGCAGGTCTAGTGTTTTGATTTCTACAATCTCTGGGGGAAAGGTGGTGGTGGCCTTGCAGCCTCCACTGGCTCTGAACCTGCATCATTTTTCTTTGACTCGTGTATTGCCTTAGGGATCAGCTCCCTCTCAGGTATAGGTTTGTCCTTTCTCTTCTTTTGCACTTCTTGTAGTTCCCTCCCATTTCTGAGTGTAACTGCATTAACTTGAGGGTTCTTCTCTGTATCATTGGGAAGAACGCCTGCAGGTCTAGTGTTTTGATTTGTTGCTAACTGTCTCATTTGCCTCTCAAGATTTTTGAAATTGGTCCTGAGCTGTTGATTATCAAGCAACAACTTCTTCAACAAGTCATTCGTATTCTCTTCTATTTGTAGGGGTGGTTTCTGAGGTTGATTAAATTTTCCATGGGGCCTATACTGGTTCTGATTCTGTTGATTTCCTCCCCATGAGAAGTTAGGATGATTCCTCCAATTTGGATTGTAAGTATTCCCATATTGTGCATGCTGATTCATTGGACCTCCGCTCTATTGCCCCACATAGTATATAGATTCAGGATTCGTGGGGCACATGTCACTCATATGACTGTCACCACATAGTTCGCAGCAAATAGACATCTGTTGTACATGTTGCATCTGTTGTGTTTGTTGCATTGTCATTCTATTCATCTAATTTGCCAATTTTGCTATATCGGCTTTCATGGCTGAGAAGTCATCAAGCTCAATCAACCCGGCTGCCTTCTATTTAATTGCCCTTCGTGAGTCCCCATCTCCTTGCCAATTATGGTCATTAGCAATGAAGTTATTTAGCAAGAGTTGTATTTCACTATACGGCCTCGCCATGCAACTACCCCCACAAGCTGAATCAAGATTCATCTTTGATGCCTCATCTAGCCCATCAACAAAAGTGTGACCCAATACTTCATCAGTCTAAAAATGATGCGGGCAGTCTCTGAGTAGCTTCTTGTATCTTTCCCAAGCTTGACGAAGTGTCTCTCCATCTCGTTGTTGGAACCCAAGAATTTGGCTCCTCAGCGACTTTGTCTTCTTAGTGGGGAAAAACTTGATTAAGAATTTCCTTGCTAGATCATCCCAAGTGTGGATTGAGTTCGCGAGCTCCTTTTGCAACCATTCCTTAGCTTCTCCCAACAGTGAAAAGGGAAATAGTGTCAGCCTGACATAGTCCTTGGAAACGTTTGGATAATTGTAAGTGCCCGTAATTTCCAAGAAGTTCTGAATGTGCCTCTGCGGGTCTTCATGAGATAGACCCACATATTTCCCCTTGGACTGAATCAGTTGTACCATGTACTGTTTGAGTTCGAAATGCCCTGTGATATCAGGCTTCACAATAGCCTGAGTCATATTCGCAAGATTGGGCCTTGCGGCTTCTATCACCGCACGCTCTTCATTACCTGCCATCTCTATTGGCTGTGGTTGAACTACAATGTCCAACTCTCCCTCTATTCTAGTTCTTGTTTCGACTTCCCTCCTCACTCTATGAAGTGTTCGTTCAATTTCAGTATCAAAAGGAAGGGGGTTGTTTGCACTTCTACTCCTCCGCATTTAAGAGAAGATCCGGCGTTAACACAAACAAGGCGAACTGAAAATTATACACTTGAACAAATAACTAATAAAAGCTTAACTCAGTCAAGTAGCTAATTTCTAAGTCCCCAGCAACGGCGCCAAAATCTTGTTGTGACCAAACACACTCACGCAAGTATACGGGGTCGTCAAGTAATAGAGTAGTGAATAAAGTATCGTTCCCACGAAGACTTATGATTAACTTTTGATTAATTCAAACTCAAATAGCTTATTGATTCAAGCGATTTCTTATAAAATACATAATTTTCTAATTTACTACCTAAAAACTATCAAGTAATGAAATACTAGAAAGCAACACAACAGTTAAATAGTTTTGAATAACAATCAATAGAAGATAATATTTCAGGGTCACGTGTTATCTAACAATCATGTTGCATTCTTAGCTTAAAATAACTAATTGATTTATCTGGATTGTTGATTGACAGGGTTGATATTACTCATAAGAATCTGTCGAGTCCTTACTCGCCTATTTAAGATAACTTAATACCTATATGTCTATGGAATTAAGATTAACAAGAACACATTTACAATTCCTGTATTACAACCGAGCAAGGCAATTAGGTATAAGTCTATCCTAATTGCGAATCCGTTCCCCGATGCCCGGGTTTAAGAACTTGCTCTATTTAATTCTATATGCAATCTAGAGTTCCCACTTTCGAGTTCAACTCTAGATTCGTAGATAGTATTTCACTGTTAGCTACTCAGCAAAATAATTAAAAACAGAATTAAATAAACAACCCAATATGATAAAATCAACTTCGTCAAATTAAACTTCAAACAACAACATTCATGTATACCTATGACCCTAGAACAATAGGTTTCTTAGCCACTCATGTTCATACAATCATCAAAAATAATGTTTTCAAACATAAAATCAATGAATACTAGGAAAGGGATGGAAGAATTTATCAAATCCTTGCTTTCGAGTGTTTGGCGCCTCCCTCCTTTCTCTAAATCACGTCCCCCTCCTCAAAAATAGGTTTAGGTTGACTTTTATATGAGTTGGGGGCGTCTAGGGGTCGAAATAACCGAGTCCTAGTCGAAAAAGGACACGTTCCCGTCTTGAGCGTCCAGGGCAACGTGGGGCGCTGGCCCTGGCGCTCAAATATTTTGGCTGCTGTAAATTGTGCCACAGCCAGCGCCCTACGCTGGCTGCGGCCCTCAAATCTCCCTTTTTGCGATTTTGTCCCGATTTTGCTCCAATTCGCGCCCTTGCATCCCAAATTATATCCGAATGATTCCTACACATAGAAATACCAAAATTTAGCACAAATAATCACATTAAACATCTCAAATCGTCGAGACATGAGTAAAATGTGAGGCAATATATATCAAAATATGCATACATTAAGCCGATTATCAAAAATCATAACACCGGCAAACCTTAACGCATTTAACCACGCGATGACACCACATCACAATTGAAAATTTTACAACGCTCGAAAATATCAAGACTCATTACTCCATCAACCCCAAACCTGAACATTCATAGTACGATTACCTTCCCTTTTGCTGGAATAAAATGTAGAACCTTTTCATCATATACTGAGAATAACCCTTTATTTTCACTGCGTCGGTACATAAATGAGCACCCCGTCATACATCAATTTTGCGAGATAATAACTCATGAACATCGTAGTAACCTGTGCGTAGCCTCAAAACCCTCTGAAATATAGCTACTGAGCTGAAATGACATAACACCATTCTGCAAGATGACAACAATAGTCCAATCATTTATGCAGGGAGAAAACATCCTGCCTCACATCGTACCATTACAATTCCTCAATTCTCAACGTATAACAAGCGTTTCACGTCACATAAGATCGAGTAGGAAAGAAACAAAGGCATAAGCCTCAAAAGAATCGAATCGCACGATGAGGAATCAAGAAGGGAAATGCTCCTAACAGCCATGTAGCCTCTCGAAGATAAGCACAGACGTCTCCGTACCGATCCGCAAGACTCTACTAGACTTGCTCATGACTCGTGAGACCTAAGTGAACCTAGTGCTCTGATACCATGTTGTCACGACTCAAATCTCACCTAAAGGTCATGATGGCATCGGACACCGCTGTCAGGCAAGCCAACAATACAAACTTCACTTAATTACACATTTAGTATTTTTGAAATCAAAATTTCTTTAATGAAACAACAAAGATAGAACTCATAGAGTAAATGTTAAATATTTTTAGCAACTAAATTTCTAAACAATCCGTAACCGTTCCCAAAACCCGGTGTCACAAGTGCATGAGCATTTACTAAGAAATTAAAAATAAAATACAGCATCTGTCTAGAATACAAATTAGACAGGAAAATATAAATAACTCTGAAGGAGACTCTGTTGGCTGCGGATCGTAATATAGAATGCAGCACACCTAAGTCCCTGCATTTTAACCACACCTCTGTACCCACAAGGCTACTAGACATATCTGTGCATGCACAATAAAATGTGCAACAAGTGTAGTATGAGTATGTAAACAACGTGTACCCAGTAAGTATCAAGCCTAATCTCGAAGTGGTAGAGACGAGATGGCCGACTTTGACACTCACTATGGGTCAATAATAAAAATTAAAATAAAACTAGAATATCTAAATCAACATGATTCACAAAATTTACAATAATTTATTTAACCAGCAGAAATAATTAAATTCCTTCAAATGCAACAATTCTCAATATATTAATTAAATTCCTTCAATTCCAATAAATTTCCAATTTATCAATTAGTCTCATTTACAAGAATAACAATAATTCCTTAACAAGCAGGAATAATAATTCTTTAAATTCCAAAGATTTTCAATTTATCAATTAGCTTCGCAAGCTGCAATAAACTATCAAAGTATCGTGTAATTATTATTATTAAGCACGATTTCTGCCGAGGTCGTTCGGCCCGATCCAGAGAGTTGTGTACACTGCCGAGGGACGTGCGGCACGATCCATAGATGCATCTATCCTGCTGAGGCGTTCGGCCCGATCCACAAGAAAGGAGGACATTTTCTTATGTACCTCCAGAATAAGAGTATTTATTGTAAAATTTATTTGAGAGGATAACAATTTATTTTAACAATTAATTTATCTAAACAAAAATTAAGCATATGAAAATTTCATCTTTTACTACCATTCATGACAATTCACAATATATATACATCAAATAATTTAATTAATAAAGAATATAATTTACACAAGTAATTCATGCTTTGAGTCCTAAACTACCCAGACTTAAGCATTAAAAGTAGCTACGCACGGACTCTCGTCACCTCGTGCGTACGTAGCCCCCGCAATTAGCAATAATTATTTAATTTAATCATCTATGGGATAAATTTCCCTCTCACAAGATTAGACAAGAGACTTACCTCATCTTGCTCCAATTTAATCCACTAGCAGGCCTTTTCCTCGATTATCCAACTTTGATTGGCTCGAATCTAACCAACAATAATTCGATACAATCACTAAAATTTATAGGAATCACTTCTATAAGAAAATACTATATTTTTATTAAAAATTTCGAAATTAATTAAAAATTTGCCCGTGGGACCCACATCTTGGAATCCGGCGAAAGTTACGAAATCTGATAATCCATTCAATTACGAGTCCAACCATACCAATTTCACTCAAATCCAACTCTGTATCGATACCGAAATCTCAAAAATTCATTTTTAGGAGATTTCTAAAATTTTCCCAAATTTCAATCTCAAAACACTAATTAAATGGTGAAAACAACGATATATTTGTGTATATAGACCAAATCCGAGTTGGAATCACTTACCCCAATGTCTTTCCTTGAAAATCTGTCAAAAGTCGCCTCTGCTCAAGCTCAAGTTTGTCAAAAATGGCAAATGGGTCGAATGCCCCTTTTTTATAACTTACAGATCTGTCCAGTCCGATCAGGGAGCTCGATCAGGGAGTCCGATCATGGGAGTTCAATCATGGGGGCTCGATCAGGGAGTTCGATCATGGGAGCTCGATCAGGGAATCCGATCATGGGAGCTCGATCATGGGAACTCGATCAGGGAGTCCGGTCATGGGAGCTCGATCATGGGAGATCGATCATGGGAGTCCGATCATGGGAGCTCAATCAGGGGAGCTCGATCTTGGGCTCGATCTTGGGCTCAATCACAGTCCAAAATTTCTAGCAGAAGAGAAAAATTGCAGCAGCTGTTTAAGTTCAATATTTTTGATCCGTTAACCATTCGAAACTCAACCGAGGCCCTCGGGACCTTAACCAAATATACCAACAAGTCCTAAAATATCTTACGAACTTATTTGAAATATCAAATCACATAAAACGAAGCTAAAACTACGAATTATGCTCCAATTCAAGCTTAATAAAACTTAATATTACCAACTTCTACATTCGAAGTCGAAGCCTATCAAATCAAGTCTGATTGACTTCAAATTTTGCACACAAGTCATAAATGATATAACGGAGCTGTGAAAATTTTCAGAACTGGATTCCGACCCCGATATCAAAAAGTCAACTCCCCGGTCAAACTTTCAAATTTTAAATTCCTATTTTAGCCATTTCAAGCCTAATTTCACTACGGACTTCCAAATAAAATTCCGATCACGCTCCTAAGTCCAAAATTACCATGCGGAGCTGTTGGAATCATCAAAATTCTATTTCGGGGTCGTTTGCATATAATGTTGACCGAAGTCAAACTTGGCCTTTTAAGGCTAACTTAAGGAACCAAGTGTTCCGATTTCAACCCGAACACTCCAAATTCCGAACCAACCATCCCCGCAAGTCATAATTCAATAAAAGCACATTCAGGGAGTTTTATTTTAGGGAACGTGATTCTAAAAGTTAAAAATGACCGGTTGGGTCATTACAAATCTGGCTCAATTGAATGTCATGCTATAGTCGTTCATGATAGATTCGTTACTATGGGAATATAGGATTGATGGGTAGTATTGCGGGAGCATACTATTCATATAAATGATCCAGACAACTAACAACCATAGATAATTCGGGTTAACAAATGTAATCATGATTTACGAATTCAATAGGATTGATAAGCCGATCCCGTGATCTTCTTCTCAGTTGGTTAAGTCGTATTCATAAACACTTGCTTTTTTGTTAGTCTAGTTAATTTCTTGTTTAATTTCTGCAATATTAATTTAGTCATAACCACCAATTTTTAATACCTTGAACATATAATAATTTCTTGTTTGCTTAGGTAACTGACTAATCTAAGTCTATGTTGATTCGAATTTTGAATAAATTTACTACTTGTGAGCACATATACTTGTGTGCTGGCAGGTGACCATCTTATAATTGAATATAAGCACTGAAAGTAAGAGAAGTGAGGCGTTCGGGACCTACTCTAGTAGAGGAACCAACCCCGTAAAACTTGACCAAAAGATAGCTAAGTTCCTGTCACTAACTTTACTTTTGGGAAACAACAAAGATACAAGGTAAAAGTTCTACCAGCAACTGGTAAACTACAACTGGATTCTTTAGAAAAAAGTTGTTCTAATGTCTTCTATAAAATTTGGCATCTTTTTTTCTGTCCCTAAATGAATTAACGAGATATTAGCTTTTGTTATTTTCTGAGGACCTCAACTGAGTCAATTGTTAACGTCCGTTGCATTATTTTCGACTCAAATTCGCAATTGTAGTAACCCACAACAACATCGTACCAAATTATGTTAGATTTAACAGGTGACTAAATAGATCGAAGTGCCATAAAAGTTCGGGAAGATGCCACAAAAGTCCGATTAAAATTGTCCATAAATTAATCATAGTCCGATTTTTTTCTCAGGACTTTAATACTTAAATGGCCAATTCTAGTAAGCTGCTTATACATAGGTTGCCTAACTTCTATAATTCAGTTGGCTGCTTAGATTGACTTGTTTAGGGCATAAATATGAGTTAATACTTTTCTAGGGGTCTAAGTGTCCAAACAGGGCCTTATCTAGTAGTTTAGATGTGGGTACAAGGTAAAATACTAGTAAATCGAAATTTATCTATGTAAAATTCATTGGAATTACCGAAAATATTAAATTAGGAACCCAAAACTCATACAAAGTGATAGGGTTCAATGAATGGAACCTAAATTCTAAACTCATAAAATTAAAATATTAGATTCGCTATTATTACAATCATATACCTTATTTTAAGTATTTGCGTCCTAATTAGTGTTGTTAACATGTCCATTAGTTGATAGAGTCATTTGTGACCTATACGTATGGTTCGGGTTGAGATCCAAGGAGCTCGAGATGTCGGACTTGATTGCAACTTGAAAATAGTGCAATATTTTGTTGGTGCCAATTATGACTTACGCGGTTGCGGACCTGGAGGTCGCAATCGCGGAGTGAAAATGTGGATGGACTGAGGGTTAGGCAAAATGCCTTCGTGATCACTTCGGGTGGTCGCGATTGCGAAAAAAGATTTTGGAGTTGATTGAGTTTGATCTTTGCAATCGCCTGAGGAGGTCTGCGATTGCCTAGAAAGCCTAACCTGGGTTTTGGACTTTGACAAATTTCAGACTTCATTCTTTGCCTTTTTGGAGAGGTGGAGCTCGTGGGTGATTCCAAAAATGGATGGATTTCAGCCTAAATCATTAAGGTATTGATTCTCTAATACTCTATGATGAATATACTTGATTTTGGTGCAATCTTGACCACAAAATCATGAGATTGAAAGAGTTAATTGAGAATTTTTGACATAGTTTCCTAATATGATTACAATCATATACCTTATTTTAAGTATTTGCGTCCAAATTAGTGTTGTTAACATGTCCATTAGTTGATAGAGTCATTTGTGACCTATACGTATGGTTCGGGTTGAGATCCAAGGAGCTCGAGATGTCGGACTTGATTGCAACTTGAAAATAGTGTAATATTTTGTTGGTGCCAATTATGACTTACACAGTTGCGGACCTGGAGGTCGCGATCGCGGAGTGAAAATGTGGATGGACTGAGGATTAGGCAAAATGCCTTCGTGATCACTTCGGGTGGTCGCGATTGCAAAAAATGATTTTGGAGTTGATTGAGTTTGATCTTTGCAATCGCGTGAGGAGGTCTGCGATTGCCTAGAAAGCCTGACCTGGGTTTTGGACTTTGACAAATTTCAGACTTCATTCTTAGCCTTTTTGGAGAGGTGGAGCTCGTGGGTGATTCCAAAAATTGATGGATTTCAGCCTAAATCATTAAGGTATTGATTCTCTAATACTCTATGATGAGTACACTTGATTTTGGTGCAATCTTGACCACAAAATCATGAGATTGAAAGAGTTAATTGAGAATTTTTGACATAGTTTCCTAATATGATAAAATTAAGATTTGAGCATGCAAATGAACTGTAAATGAGAAACTAAATATAGATTTAGACTCATGAGCTTATGGGTAATCAGGTTATGTGGTTTATTATGAGGTTTGATTAGTTTGATTGAGAGTTAACTTTGAACGTCAACTTTGACTATGACTTATTTTAAAATTTAAAAATAGTTCCCGTAGACTAATTTGGACTTGTTATTCAATATTTGACATAGATTGAGGTGATTGGATGTAGTCTTGGTGGACTTGGGTTTTTCAAGTGAAGCTAAGGTTGACCATTTTAAGGAAAGTGAGACTTTTAACCTCTCGAATAAATGCTTTCTTTTCAACGCCATGATTTAGAACTTGTATGAATGCTCTTAAATACCTAATATGTTAAGTAGCGAGCGTGTATTAGAGTATTTATACCATTTTTTTTAGCTTAGATGCTATATGTGTCGACGCATTTCTCTTACGTAGTTGAGTTATAAGCATGTGTTATAATACCTTTTATGATAAACTGAGCATAATATATTAGTGTGTACTGATTATGAAGCATTGATAGAATGTGTGTCCTTCCTATACGTGTTAAGACTCATAGCAGGACTTTGTTCTTATCTATTGATATTGTTAGCTTGCATTGTTTGATTTGTGTGTATATGTTTGATGACTTGAGATATGTCACGACCCAAATCCCTTCACGGGGTCGTGATCGGCACCTAATTTCCCAAATTAGGTAAGCCGATCACTTAATATTATTTTTAAAAATAAGCATGATATAACAAAATAAAGTTTAACATCAATGTGAAAATAGAAGTAATACAGGCCAAAGCGGCAATACTCAACATAACTCCCCAGAACTAGGTAGTACAGAGTCACGAGCTCTAACTGAATACATGAGAATATTTCAAAATACAGTAGTGTGTGAAATACGCAAATAATAGAAATGAAACAAAGAGGGTGACTCCGAGACCTGCGGTCGGATCATGCAGGGATACCTTGAAGTCTCCGATATGCAGAATGCCTCACTAACTATCAGCCCGATCCAAAGTATCCGGATCTGCACAAAAATATACAGAAGCATAGTATGAATACACCACAATCGGTACCTAATAAGTATCAAGACTAACATCGGTGGAGTAGTAACGAGGTTCCAATCATATGATACTCACTAGACAAATATTATGTGCAGTGAATATATCAAAGAAACTGACAACATAAATATAACTGGAAACAACAACAACAATCTCTTTAGAACGTGTAATAACAACTCAGTGGAGTAAAACCCATCTTTCATCACAATTATCAAATAGAGGTGAGGCATGTGATAACACGTCAAATACAACAATTAACTCATATAAGTGCAAAATAAAAACTTTCAGAAACAATTATGTAATAAAAATATCAATCCCGTCTCAACACAATCACAATAACAAGAAGGACACCCAAAATATCACGTAACATTATCAGCAATGCCACCCTTATTCTGTCGCATGTGCACATAACAATGAAATGCCTCCCGTATTTTTTCACATGCGCATATAGCCACCCTTATTTCGACACGTGGGCAACTTGAGATAACATCACCCTTATTTTGCCCCACGAGCACAATAATAGATACAACCGCACGACAAAGACCTCGTACTGACACCCTCAATCAATCCGCTTAATATGTCCACAAGTGCCATAATACCATAAAATAATAATACCAAGTGCCACAATATCACAAACAATGATACCAAAGTTTTACCAAGATATAAGCTCACAACTTTCAACAATAGTGCATACGGACATAACAATAATCATAAAAGTGTAGGGGTGTTCAATAAATAAAGCATGACTATTCAACGTAATGATCAAGAACAAATAGTCATAAAGTGGTCTCAACATGTTTTATATAAAGTTCATAATCACATTAAGACATATTAATAGCCTACAGTCTATTCTAGTCAAAATCATACATATTACCCACATACACGCTCGTCACCTCATGTACACGTCACGTTTTACATCATAGAAATTAACAAATTAGGGCTAGAACCTAAGGTGAGTTTTTCCACACAAGATTAGACAAGATACTTGCCTCAAACAAGTCAAATCAGTACTCTAAAAATCCCTTCTCGCGTGAATCAACCCCCGGACAACTCGAATCTAGCCAAAATAACTTAATAATATAAATAGAAGCTACAGAAAATAACACCAAACAATAAAGCTTCGATCTTGAAGAAAAATAAAAAAGTCAGCTCAAAAGTCAATCCGGACCCGTCTCTCAAAATCCGACAAAAATCATAAATTTCGAACACCCATTAGAATACGAGTCCAACCATAGCAATTTCATCTAAATCCGACTATAAATCTAAATTCAAATCCCTATTTTTCATTTAGAAAGTTTTTTATTAAAACTTCCAATTTCTTTACTTAGATTCATCAATGAATCCCTAAAATCAAGGTTGGAATAATGAGTAATACATTAATCCGAGTAAAAAATGCTTACCCCAATCCAAATCGTGAAACTTTCCTCCAAAATCACCCAAATCTGAGCTCCCAATCTCAAAATGTAATAAATGAAATAAAACCAATGTTCAAGATATATTTTGCCCAGCATTTTCGCTTTTGCGGTCTCTCAGTCGCATCTGTGGTACCGCATATGGTGAAAAACTTATCGCATACGCGGAAGCAACTTAAATCCTAAAGATCCGCTTCTGCGGCCAAAACAGCGCTTCTGTGAACCAATAGGCGCACCTGCGATGTCTTTTTTATGACACGAATACTGCACCTGCGGACATCCAAGAGCCCAACCATTAACGCATTTGCGATCCCTTGTCTGCTTCTGCAGACTTGCACCTGCGAACCAAATGTAGCAAGTGTGAAAGCACCAGAACTGATCACCCCAAACAATCACAAAATTCGAAGCCCATCCAAAACTCATCCGAGGCACCCTGGACCCTATCCAAACACACCAACCAATTCCAAAATATAACACATACCTATTTGAGGCCTCAAATCACACAAAGCAACATCAAAATTACGAATCGCACCGTAGTTCAAGCCTAAGGAACTAATACAAATTTCAAAATTCAGAACTTACGTCGAACGTGCCTAAACACCTCAGAATGACCTCAAATTTTGCATGCATGTCCCAATTACCACAATGGACCTATCCCAACTCCCAGAACCAAAATTCGAACCCGATATTAACTAAGTCAAACCTATTAACCTTCAACTTTCTAACTTTCGCCAATCCAAGCAAAAATAATCTAGGAACCTCCAAATCTAAATCCAGACATATGCCTAAGTCCAAAATTACCATACGAAACTACTGGAACCATCAAAATATCATTTTGGAGTCGTCTACACAAAAATTAAACTTCGATCAACTCTTACAACTTAAGCCTCTAACCAAGAGACTAAGTATCCCAAATCAATCCAAAACCTCCCCGAAACCAAACTAACAATCCCCCCAAGTCACGTAAGCACAAATACACATGTGTAAAGCATAAAATGGGGGAAACATGGCTAAAACACTCAAAATGACCGATCGGATCGTTACATTCTCCACTCTTAAATAAACATTCATCCTTGAACGAGTATAAAGACATACCTGAAGTGCCAAAAGGTGAGGATATCGGCTCCGCATATCATGCTCGGTCTCCCAAGTCGCCGCCTTGACCAGTTGACCTCTCCACTGAACCTTCACTGATACAATGTTCTTTGACCTCAACTTCCGGACCTGTCTGTCCAAAATAGCCACCGACTCCTCATCATATGTTAAATCCTTGTCCAATTGCACTAAGGTGAAATCTAATACATGTGATAGATCACCATAATACATCCGGAGCATGAAAACATGGAACACCGGGTAAACTTCTGATAAGCTGGGTGGCAAACCAAGTCTGTAGGACACCTCGTCGACTCTCTCAACAATCTCAAAAGCACCAATATACCGAGGGCTCAACTTGCCCTTTTTTCTGAACCTCACACACACTTTTCATGGGTGAAACTCTGAGTAAAACCCTCTCACCCACCATGAATGCCACATCAAGAGCACTCCTATTAGCATAACTCTTTTTCCTAAATTGTGATGTACGAAGCTGCTCCTAAATTAACTTCGCCTTCTCTAAAGCATCACATACCATATTAGTGCTCAACAACCCAGCCTTCCCAGGCTCAAACCAACCAACCAGAGAACAACATCACCTCCCATATAAGGCCTCGTAAGGAGCCATCTAGATACTCGACTGATAGCTACTGTTGTAGGAGAACTCTTTTAGCGATAGAAACTGATCCCAAGAGCCCCCAAAATCAATGACACATGCATGTAACATGTCCTCCAAAATCTGAATAGTGCGCTTGGACTTTCCGTCCGTCTGTGGATGAAATGTCATTCTCAGCTCGACCTGTGTGACCAACTCACGCTGCACGGCTCTCCAAAAATGCAATGTGGACTGCATGCCCAAATCAAAGATAATAGACACCGGCACACCATGAAGGCGAATAATTTCACGAAGATAAATCCGAGCCAGCTGCTCTGAAGAGTAGGTAGTCATGACTGGAATGATGTGTGTAGACTTAGTCAGTCTGTCCACAATGACCCACACTGCATCGAATCTCCTCAAGGTCTGTGGAAGTCCAACTACAAAATCCCTAATGATACGCTCCCACTTCCACTCCAGAATATCAAGCCTCTAAAGCAGACCACCTGGTCTCTGATGCTCATACTTCACCTGCTGACAGTTCAAACACCCAAAAACATACTCGGCAATATTCTTATTCATCATCTGTCACCAATAGTGCTGACTCAAATTATGGTACATCTTCGCGGCACCCGAATGAATGGAAGACCGCAAACTATGGGCCTCCTCAAGAATCAGCTCCTACAACCCATCCATATTTGGAACACAGATCTAGCCATGAAGCCTCAATACCCGATCATCCTCAATAGTCACCTCCTTGGCATCACCGTGTCCTAAGGACAAGCAAGTGGGTATCATCATATTGATGCACCTTGATGCGCTCAAACAAACACGATCGTGAAACTATGCAAGTAAGAACTCGTCTAGGCTCTGAAACATCCGACCTCACGAACCTGTTGGCCAAAGCTTGAACATCCAAATCTAATGGTCTCTCCCCAACTGGAATAAAAGCAAGACTCCCCATCCTCTCAGCCTTCCTACTCAAAGCATCGACCACCACATTGGCCTTCGCCGGGTGATAAAAAATGGTGATATCATAGTCCTTTAGTAGCTCTAACCACCTCTGTTACCTCAAGTTCAGATCCTTTTACTTGATTAAGTACTGAAGACTCCTATGACCCGTGAACACCTCACAAGACACTCCATAGAGATAGTGCCTCCAAATCTTAAGCGCGTAAACAATGGCTGCCAACTCCAAATCGTGCACTAAGTAGTTCTTCTAATAGGGCTTCAACTGACGCGAAGCATAAGCAATCACTCTACCCTCATGCATCAACACACGTCCAATGCCAATCCGTGAAGCATCACAATAGACTGTATAAAAACTCAATGCTGAAGGCAAAACCAGAACTAGAGTTGTAGTTAAGGCAGTCTTGGGCTTATGAAAGCTCTCCTCACACTCGTTAGACCACCTGAATGGGGCACCCTTATGAGTCAATATAGTCAAAGGTAATATTATGGATGAAAAGTCCTCCACAAAGCAGCGATCTCAGTAGATGTAGAAGGTCTAGGCCAACCCTGAATTGTCTCAATCATCTTCGGATATATCTTAATCCCATCACTGGACACCACGTGGCCCAAGAATGCCACTGAATCAACCCAAAACTCACATTTGGAGAATTTAGCATATAGTTTTTTTCCCCTCAAAGTCTGGAGCACATTCCTCAAGTGTTGTTCATGCTCCTCTCGGCTGCGAGAATATACCAATATATCATCAATAAACACAATAATGAAGGAATCTAGACACAACTCAAACACGTTGTTCATCAAGTGCATGAAAGCTGCTGTGGCATTGGTTAGCCCAAAAGACATCACCAAAAGCTCATTATGACCATAGCGGTTCCTAAAAGCCGTCTTCAGAATATCTGAAGCCCGGATCTTCAACTGATGGTATTCCGATCTCAAGCCAATATTCGAGAATACCTTAGCACCATGGAGACGATCAAATAAAACATCAATACGCGGTAACCTTGTTCAACCGCCTATAGTTAATGCACATCCTCATAGAACTGTCCATCTTCTTCACAAATAGAACTGGAGCACCCAAGGTGAGACACTTGGTCTGATGAAACTCTTATCAATCAACTCCTGAAGTTGTTCCTTTAATTATTTCAACTCCACTGGTGCCATGCGATATGGTGGACTAGAGATGGGCTAAGTGCCTGACACCAAGTCAATACCAAAATCAATATTCATATCGTATGACATGCCTAGTAGGTCTGCTGGAAACACATCTGGAAACTCTCACACTACAGGAACTGACTCAATGGTAGGCACTTCAACACTAACATCCCTCACAAAGGCTAAGTATGCCATGCACCCTTTCTCAACCATTAATTGTGCCTTCAGAAAAGACACCACCCTACTAGGAACATGACCCATTAAACCTCTCTACTCTAACCTCGGCAACCCCGACATAGCCAATGTCACAGTCATAGCATGACAATCAAGAATAGTGTGATATGGTGACAACTAATCCAAGCCCAAAATCACATCAATATCCACCGTATTGAAAGTAACAGAAGATTAACCCTAGTCTCATAGCCCCCAATAGTGACGAAACAAGAATGATAGACCAATACACCATAATAGAATCCCCAACGGGTGTAGACATATAGACATGAGTATCCAAAGAATCACAAAACATATCCAAATATAAAGCAAAATAGGATGACACATACAAATAAGTAGATTCCGGATCAAGTAGAAATAATGCATCTCTATGACAGACCAGAAAAATACATGTAATGACGGGATCTGATGCAACTAACTCAGTTCTACTAGGAAAAGCATAACAACGGGCCTGGCCTCCCCCTCCAGGACATCCTCTACTCGCTTTTCCTCCACCCTCAGCTAGATGTGCAGCTAGATTAGCAACAGGAGTGGGAACCATAGCCTGAGTACCCTGCTGAGGTCCACCCCTCCGAAGTCTGGGACAATCTCTCATAATATACCTAGTATCGCCACACTCAAAACAACCCCTCTGCAGGCGTGGCTACTAGTACTGCGTCAGACGACTACAGTAACCACTACATGAACCCCGTGCAGAAGATTCATTGAAAGGTGGCTGTCTAATATGAGTATCTTGAGGTCCCTGATTAGCTGGAGCACGACGAGAAACCTGAAGTGCAGACTAAACTGGTCGACTGATAAAACCTCTGCCATGACAGAGTTTGCCTCCAAAGTAGGAGCCCCCAAGTCCTCTAAAACCACGAGGCTTCTTAGCCTCCCTATCCTCCCTCCTAACCACGGATACACTCTAACCTCCTAGCAATCTCTACAACCTGATGAAATATAGTATCAATCTCCAACTCTCGTGCCATCCCAAATCTGAGACCTTAACCGTATCCCTCAATAAATCCGCGGACTCTCTCTCTAATAGTGAAAACTAAAGCAGGTACGTGACGAGATAACTCAGCAAACCTCATAGCATACTCGGACACAACCATAGTCCCCTGGCGCAACTGCTCGAAATCAGTGCGCAGCGCATCCCTGAGGGTCTGTGGAACAAACTCTCTCAAAAAGAGATCAGCGAACTGAGCCCAATTAAGTGGCATTGTGCCAGCTGCCCTACTCTCCTCACATGCCTTCCATTATTTATATGTCGGCCCTGTCAGTTAGAAAGTAGTAAGGCCGACCCCGCTCAACTCCACTATGCCCATAGTGAGTAGAATATGGTGACACCGGTCAAGGAAACCCTGTGCATCCTCAGAAGGCCCACCGCTAAAATGAGGAGGATGGTACTTCTAGAACATTTCTAGCCTCTTGTGCTCCTCCTTTGATGCAGCTGGACTGACCTGGGGCTGAGCCGCAATCACGAGCTGCACCGGCATAACTCTCGTAGCCTGGTCGACAAGAGCCCGCTGCTCTGGAGTACGGGCGGTGGGAGTCTAAGCACCCCTCCCCCAGCCTGAGAAGTAGCTGGTGCTACTAGAATCATTCCCGCCTAAGCTGAGGTACCAAACATACTCAGAAAATGTGCCAAAGTCTCCTGAAGTCTAGGGGTAGTAACAGGCGCATCAGGTGCTTGCTCCCAAACTAGAGCTACTGATGGTTCCTCAGATGCTGCTCTAGCAGGTGCTCTAGTTGTAGCACGTGCACCACCTCGGCCTCTGCCTGTGCCCTGGCCACTAGCAACACCGGCCCTGGGTGCATCATCATTAGTAACTGAAGCTCGTATCCTTACCATATATGAGAGAACAGAAAGAAAAAGGCTCAACTTTGGAAATTAACAAATCCGTATGATAAGGAATGAAAGAAGTGAAATTTCCTAATATTTCTGTAGCCTCTCGAAGATAAGTATAGACGTCTCTGTGTCGATCCGCAAGACTCTACTAAACTTGTTCATGACTCATAGAACCTATGAACCTACAGTTCTATACCAACTTGTCACGACCCCAATCCTCCACAGGGGTCGTGATGGCACCTAGTATCCCAAACTAGGTAAGTTGGTCACTTAACGTTATTTAAAATAATAAAATCATGATATAACGAAACAAAGTTTAACATAAATGGAAAAAAGAAATAATTCATGCCAAAGCGGCAATACTTAACATAACTCCCCAGAACTAGGCAGTACAGAGTCACGAGATCTAACTGAATATAAGAGAATATCTCAAAATACAGTATTGTCTGAAATACATAAACAGTAGAATTGAAACAAAGAGAGTGACTCCGAGGCTTGTGGTCGGATCATGCAGGGATACCATGAAGTCTTCGTTATACAAAATGCTTCACTGGCGATTGCCCGATCTGAAGTACCTGAATCTGCACAATAATATGTAGAAGTGTAGTATGAGTAGACCGCAATCAGTACCCAGTAAGTATCAAGACTAACCTCGGTAGAGTAGTGACGAGGTTCAAGTCATATGATACCCACTAAACAAATAACATGTGCAGTGAATATATCAAAGAAATTGACAACAGAAATATAACTGGAAACAACAACAACAATCTCTTTAGAACGTGTAATAACAACTTAGCGTAGTAAAACCCATCTTTGATCACAAAATATCAAATAGAGGTGAGGCATGTGATAGCACGTCAAATACAACCATTAACTCATATAAGTGCAAAAGAAAAACTTTTAGAAATATTTATGTAATAAAAATATTAATCTCATCTTAACACAATCGCAACAACAAGGACACTGCGAAATATCACATAACATCATCAACTATGCCACCATTATTTCACTGCATGTGTACATAATAATGAAATGTCTCCCTTATTTTGCCACATGCACATCTAACCACCCTAATTTTGCCACATGGGCAGTTCGAGATATCGCCGCCCTTATTTTGCCCCACGACCCAACCACATGGCAAAGACCTCGTGCTGACACCCCCAATCCGCTCAATATGTCCACAAGTGCCAAAATACCACAAAACAATGATACCAAGTGCCACAATTTCACAAATAATTATACCAAAGTTTAACCAAGATATAAGCTCACAACTTTCAACAGTAGTGCACAAGGACATCATAATTATAAAAGTTGAGGGATGTTTAACAAATAAAGCATGACTATGGCTTAGTCAATGTAATGATGAAGATAAAATATTTATAAAGTGGTCTCAACATGTTTTATATTAAGTTCATTATCACATTAAGGCATATTAATAACCTACGGTCTATTCCGGTCAAAACTACACATAGTACCCGCATACACGCTCGTCACCTCATGTACACGTCACTTTTTACATCATTAAAATCAACAAATTAGGGCTAGAACCTAAGGGGTTTTCTCCACACAATGTTAGGTAAGATACTTACCTCAAACAAACCAAATCAGTACTTTAAAATTCCTTCCCGCGTGAATCAACCTCCGGACGACTCGAATCTAGCCAAGATAACTTAATAATATCAATACAAGCTATAAATAAATAACCCCAAATAATAAAGCTTGGATGTTGAATAAAAATAAAATAGTCAACTCAAAAAGTCAACCCAGGCCCGCCTCCTGGAACACGATAAATTTACAAATTCCGAACACACATTCGAGTATGAGTCAAATAGTAGCAATTTCATCCAAATTCGACGCCGAATCGGGATTTAAATCCCCATTTTTCGTTTAGAAACGTTTTTACTAAAATTCTCAATTTCTTCACTTATATTCATCGATGAATCCCTTAAATCAAGGTTGAAATCATGAATAATAAATAATATTAGTCAAAAATGTTTACCCCAATTCAAATTGTGAAAATTCCCTCTAAAATTGCCCAAATCAGAGCTCCCTATCGCAAAATGTGATAAATTAAATTAAACCCTAGTTCAAGATATATTCTGCCCAGTATTTCTGCTTTTGCGGTCCCTCAGTCGCATCTGCGGAAAAATCAACGTAGATGCGGAAGCAACTTAGATCCCAAAGATCAACTTCTGCCGCCAAGACTCTGCTTCTGCGAACTAATATGTGATGTCTCTTTTGCGACACGAAGACCACACCTGCACACACCCTAGAGCCTAGCAAATAACACATCTATGGTCCTATGTCTGCTTCTGTGGACTCGTACCTGCGGACCAAATGTCACAGGTGCAAAAGCACCAGAACTGATCACCTCAAACAACCACAAATGATCTGAAGCCCATCAGAAACTCATTCGAGGCCCTCGGGACCCTGTTCAAACACACCAACCAATCCTAAAATATAATATGAACCTATTCAAGGCCTCAAATCATACAAAAAAATATCAATATCACGAATCGCACCTCAATTCAAGCCTAAGGAACTAATCCAAATTTCAAAATTCAAAACTTACGCCGAACGTGCCTAAACATCTCGGAATGACCTCAAATTTTGCATGCAAGTCCCAAATGCCACAAAGAACCTATCCCAACTCTCGAAATCAAACCCGATATCAACCAAGTCAACTCTCAGTCAAACATATCAACCTTCCAAACCATCGACTTTTTAACTTTCGCTAATTCAAGCCAAAACAACCTTGGAACCTCCAAATCCAAATCTGTAAATACTCCTAAGTCCAAAATCACCATACAAAACTACTAGAACTATCAAAATACCATTCCAGAGTCGTCTACATAAAAGTCAAACTCTAGTCAACTCATACTTCTTAATCCTGCAACCAAGGGACTATGTATCCCAAATCAATCCAAAACCTCTCCGAAACTAAACCAACCATCCCCGTAAGTCACGTAACCATAAATACATATGTGTAATGCATCAAATGTGAAAAAAAGGAGCTAAAACATTCAAGACGGCCGGTCGAGTCATTAGAAGATGATGCTACCATCATGCGACTATGGAATGGTACCCAATTAATGCACAGTCCGATTATTACCATAATGGCTATCACACCTCTTTTTTTCAGGGATGGGTCTTGACACATAATTTTGACCCTCTGTATAACTTCTGCAGGCTTTCTAGTCACTAAATAACTTTTTGACACATAAATTAACTTTTGCAGGCTTTCTAGTCACTAAATAGTAAAATATATCATTTTTACACATTTTTAACCTTAATAAAATTTATTGATAATTATTCCTATTTTTACCAAAATACATGAGTTCTTATCAATTTACTGTAATTATTTAAATACTACAACTTTTGTGTATTTTTTTAAAATTCAAAATAATTTATTGATAATTGTCCTATTTTCAAAGTATTAGGATTTTTCTATCAATTTATTTTCATTTAAAAAAATAAAATGATTACTACAACACTATTGTAGTAGTTGATATTTTTAAATAAATATCGCAAGCCATATATTTTAATTAAATAATTATATTTTAGTTGGTAACATAGTCTAATAATTACATGGAAACCAGTAGAATTTATCTCAAAATATGGATTAAGTCTAGTCAAATTCAATGTCCCGTCAACGTCCGATGTGACAGAACACTTGATGTGACATGGCATGACAAAACATGTGATTTGACAGCACATGTGATGTGTCATGACATCCCTTTTATCCAACGTGGAAAATCTCTACCCAATGAGTAAAGGCCATTATTTTGTCTTTTCCTATAAGCTAAATAAATTACACTGATATATATATATATATATATATATATATATATATATATATATATATATATATATATATAAAATAAAGGAAAACACTATTTCATAGTGCATGGTATCTAGCACAAGGTATTTGGGCCCATGATTTTTGCCCATAGTTTTAGGTTAATGGTTTTACATATGACCCCCATATTTTCTTTTACATTTAACATTTATTTCACAAAAAATGAGGACCACATATTTTAATATGTATATTTTTCTTTTATATTTTATCTTCTAAATTTTGTCAAATAAAAATGTCCAAACCCTAAAACCAACACTCACTCTCTTAGAGATACACGAAAGGGACACAAGAATGGAAAAACAAGACGAGGATGCCCAGAAAATTCACCATAGGCGGGCACTATTGGTACTCCAAAACATGATCAAAGGATGAGCTATGGAATGACAACCCAATGCATTTCGGTACTTCAACTTCACATATACGGACTCATACAAAGTTTTCTACATATCAACGCTGTAAATCACAACCATACTTCCTCAAACTATACTGGTTCAATTACGTGCAAAACTGTTGCACAATGGAAACCAGTAAGGATACCCGTGGTTGTGCTGTGTTTTATCTTGATGTATGTGTACTTCTGGATCCTAGACATCATGAGGAAGAAATAATGACATGGGATTAGATTGGTAGATGCAAGGAGATAGAACATATGAAACTAGAAAATGGCAAGACAGAATACTTTGCGATACAACATGCTACCAGATATGTGGATGAAAACAGGAGATGCACATACAAGGAAGATGCAGATTCAGCCTGGAAAACGAAAATTGTGGCTACAGAACTGGATTTAATATGTTCATGTCTTTTACGGCGAAGGGAAGATGGCAAAAGTTGCAACAAAAGAAGATTACATATGGGCATCAATTGCGAAGAATTAGCATGGCTATTTTTTATAACTCAGTTTAATTGCTTTATTAGATTGCATATTCTAATATCAGTGTCGAGTACATCGTTCAACATTGATAATTGAAACTGTGTACTCGTCAAAGTTTATTTCTTTCATCTTGTAAAACCTCAATACATTTCATTTTGTTTTTAAGTTATATATATAAAAACTAACCCTATGCACATTGCCTGTCGGATTTGATTAAAAAAAAAACCCACTAACTCTCCCGTTTTTCTAAAAAAAAAAAAAAGCCGTCTCCCGCATCTTCTTCTCTCATTGAGAGATCAGCCGCACCCAAAGGCTTTCTCTCATCTCTCTCTCAAGATGGAGAAGGCATCCTCCCTCCCTTAGCTCCATCTCCGGTGACTATGGTCGTCCCAACGGCCAAGACCCCACTGCCCGTCATTCTCCCTCACTCTTTATGCTACTATTGTCGCCGCCGCCGGAGGTGACGATCGGCTGGGCGACGATGCCACCAGTGACCTCCGATGAAGACTGCTCTCCTTTTCCATCTCCCCTTCCCCCATTTTCTAACTCTATACTGATTTTTCTCTTGCAGGTTATAGCCCGCCGGAAATAACTAGATCTGGCCGAAATAATTTTTTGACGGCCTTTCGTGTTCGCCTCTTTCAATGTTTCTCTGGGATGCCTTCTTTGGTTTCTGCCTTTCTTGATCAGATGTTCCATTGTTTGGTTTTGGACGTGACTTTTTCGTTCATGGAATTTTGAGTGACCGTGTGAAAAGATAAAACCCAAACTTTGATTTGTTTGGATGTACAGATTTGAATGAACATTGCACTAAAAGGCCGATGAAAATAATTTTTAAATTATTGAGACCACGAATTTCTCCGAAAATTACGAGGCGTTGATGATAAATATCAAAAAAAGAAAAAGATGAGAATGTGACGAACTAATAACCTTTGGACGGCAACAAGGTTGGCCACCATCGTCGCAACCAAGGCGGTTCACGTTCTCATTTCTAGATAAAAATAAAAAATACAATTTGAGCCTCCTATAATATTTTTTAACTATTTTTTAAAAAACTTTTTCCAAAACACTTTTAAAAAGGGAATTATTTTCTTAGTTCATCTTTATATTATATTGAGGTAAAATATTGTACTTAGTTCATCTTTATATTATATTGTTGACTAACATGTTTACTTCTTTTTGCGAGGTACGTTCACATGAAGCTGCTTCCAAAGACGATATTTGGGTTGACTCGATATCCCCATCAAAATACCCCGCTTCGTACTACTCACTCTTAGATGTACACAAAAATACAAGTATAGTGAAACCTTAGTTAGGTTTTATACATGTTATTTATTAGCCTAAAGTTAACTCCATAGATAATGAGTATGCTTAGTCAAATAAGTTACTTTAAGCATTTAGGTACTTTATTCTAATTAGAGTAAATACATAATACGTGAAATTTTAAATATATTTTTTATCAAATCAAATTTGTACATTTCATTAAATCATCAATATTTGTTTTTATATACTTTATTCACAATCATTGTATGTATGCCATTACATAAGTGTTTATATTCTATCATGTGACACTCACATTTAATCACTGTTCTTCCAAACTACTTTCATATTCTTTGTATATATCACATTAATCATTCTTTATTTAATCCCTCTTTTATTTGATTGAGTCTACCGGAACTACATTTTGTGTATCTCGAGGGATGCCTAACACCTTCCCCTTGAGATAACTTGAACCCCTACCTAAAATTTCAACAGTTTCACAGACCATAATTAAAGTGTACAATATATAGTGTAGTATAGGTGTCCTAGTATACCTTCAATACTAAGTGGCAACTCTAAACTCTAAATAACCTTATAGAGTACTATAATTTGTATATTATTTTGACTTGTGCAAAATAGGATGCGACAACATAGCGATTTTACTGGGATACTTTAGGTTCTAACCATAACTGACTTGATCAATTACTTGAGGGACTACAGGTTCTCCAATACTCAAATTTCTATTCTTTTGTATCACATGCTTCAAGTAGTATATTCTTTGTCATATGCTTCAAATCGTATATTCTTTGTCACGTGCTTCAAGTCATATATTCTTTGCCCGGAATTGAATTTGGAGATCCGTAGGTTGATTTGTGTTGTTTTGCCAGAAATTGGCAGTTTGAGGTTTAGAAGTTTGACTGTAGGTTGACTTTTTGCTATCGGGACCATGAATAGGTCTGTTATGCTATTTAGAACTTGTTTGCAAAATTTGGTGTTATTTAGAGTTGGTTTGATAGTATTCGGACATTTGGTTGCAATTCTAGAGGTTCTTGAACTTTACTTTTAAATTCATGTGTGTTGGTGTTTGATTCGTAGTTTTAGATATTATTTTTGTATTTTGATCACGCGAGCGAGAGCGTATGATATTTTTAGACTTGTGTAAATTTTTGGTTTGGAGTCCCGAGGGCTTGGATGAGTTTCGGACGTGTCGTGGAATGGTTTGGACTGCTGGTATGTTGATACCTCAGGTGTCGCAATTCTGAACATCAGCATCGCAATTGCGATCCTAGTAGGGGGTCTCAGGTGTCGCAATTGTGATACCTAGATCGCAATTGCGAAGAGTGTCAGGATTTGGGTAGGCTCGCATTTGTGACAAAAGTGTGGCATTTGCGATGAGGATAGTCTTCGCAAATGCGAAGCCAATGTCGCATTTGCGATTTCCTCTATAATGACCCGGCCGGTCGTTTTGAGTATTGTAGCCCCATTTCCTGATTTATTGCTTATTCTATATT
Organism: Nicotiana tomentosiformis; assembly: GCF_000390325.3. NCBI lineage: Eukaryota > Viridiplantae > Streptophyta > Magnoliopsida > Solanales > Solanaceae > Nicotiana > Nicotiana tomentosiformis. The sequence continues at coordinate 45,964,542 of NC_090822.1, forward strand.
CATTTGTTGTTATTGACTTGCCAGGGGGTTGGTTCGGTTCCGAAAATATTTCAAAATGAATTGGGACACTTGGTCCCAAGGCTGGAAGCCTAAGTTGAAAGAGTTGACCGGATATTGACTTATGTGTAAACGACTCTGGAATGGAGTTTTGATGGTTCCGATAGCTCCGTATGGTGATTTTGGACTTATGATTATGTCTGGATATCGATTTGGAGGTCCGTAGGTCATTTTGGCTTGAATTACGAAAGTTGGAAAATTGAAAGTTTGGAAAGTTGAGAAGTTCGACCGAGAGTTGACTTTGTTGATACCGGGCTCGGATTTTGGTTCAACAAGTTGGAATAGGTCCGTTGTGTCATTTATGAGGTGTGAAAAATTTGAGGTCAATCGGGGTTATTTTGATAGGTTTCAGCATCGATTGTAGAAGTTGAAAATCCATTAGTTTCAATAGGCTTGAATTGGGGTGCGATTCATGTTTTTGATGCTGTTTGATATGATTTGAGGCCCCGACTGAGTTTGTATGATGTTTTAGGATGTGTTGATATGTTTGGATGGGGTCCCAGGGGCCTCGGGAGTGATTCTGATTAAAACAGGATTGATGTGACTTGAAGAAATGTTGAAGATTTGCAAGTCTAGTATGATCGCACCTGCGAGGCTTTAGTCATAGGTGCAAGATCACAGACACGGTCAGGCTATCGCAGGTGCGGAAAATGCTGGGAGCCGGGGGATGCGCAGGTGCGAAGGTTAGTCTGCATCTGCGAGCTCGTAGATGCGGGAAGTGGAGCGCAGAAGTGGAGTGCAGTTTGGTCTTGTGTTTTCGCAAAAGCAGACATTTTGGCAAAGGTGGGCGTGCGTATAAGCGCATATTTGATCGTAGAAGCGGAAGTGGACTAGAAGGTCTGGGGCCGCAGATGCGGCCACCTTTTCGCATAAGTGGGGCCGCAGATGCGGTTAAGTGACCACATGTGCGGAATCACTGGCAGAAAGATATAAACAAGGGTTTGAGTCTTTTCTTTATTTTTGGACTTTGGAAGCTCGGTTTGAGGCAATCTTTGGAGAGGTTTTCACCTAGATTGAAGAGGTAAGTGATTTTTTATCACTTTTGTCCATGACAATTGAATACCCATTGATTATTTCACCTATTTATCGTGAATCTAAATTAGAATTTGGGGATTTTTTACCCATGTATTGGAGAGTAAGATCTGGGAGGCCGATTCGCGAGGCAAAGGTTTGTTGGGGCATTGAGTTGCGCACTTTGAGGTAAGTAACACTTCTAAACTTAGTACTGAGCGTATGAATCCCTGGAATACATGTTATTTGCTTGGTCTCGGGGTGACGCATATGCTAGGTGACGGGTATATGGGCGTGCACCGTGGTAATTATGACTCGGTTTATTCTGTGGTGTTGTGTAACTATCTAGTCTTGTTTCTATCCATGTAAATCCTACGTGTTAGGTTAATTGAGTTGTGATACATGTTAGAAAACATGTTTAGGCTATGTGCTTATTTTGTTGGAACCCACTGAGGTCATTTCTGTAGTTGAGTTATTTACTTCAGTTGCAATTATGTACTCAGTCATATTTATTCATTTGCATATCATATCTCAATCTCTGTTATCATTTACTGTTACATCATGTTAGCATTGTTCGTGCTAAGTGGTATGAGATTTGTGAGCCCAAGAGACTAGAGAGATTGATGACTGAGTTGTGGCCTGAGAGACGGATTGTGAGAGATATTTATGGGATCGGGTTACACGCTGCAACAGGCCTTATTGTCTTATCTATTATTATGAGATCGGGCTGCACGCCACAGTAGGCCATATTGGCTTTATATTAGCACTTGGGTAGGATCCGCCCCTAATGATTCTGACATACCAACAGTGAGCGCAAGTACTGTACAGTGCTGAGTGATTGTGTGTGATGAGTGGGAGTTGAGACAGACAGATTGAGTACTCTAAGAGTGTGAGTACCTAGGGTTATCAATGTGATGCATTACATTTGACATGCATATTTGAAATGTAGTCATAGAGATGTAACGTTCCTCATGCTAGTTGTACTTGGAATATTTTATCAGTGTTGAGCTTAAATTGTTGAACGTGAAAGCATGCCTAAGTTTCTGTACTGTGTACAAGCTGAGTATGGAAAGTTCTCTGAGTTATTACTGTCATTATCTTGTTATATCTGTGTTGTCATTATTTCGATTCAGATTGTATCTTTCTGAGCTCATCACAGCTTTCAGGCCAAGGTTAGTTCTGTTACTTATTGAGTACATTGGGTCGGTTATACTCATACTACACTCTGCACTTCTTGTGCAGATCCAGGTACATCTGGACACGGTGCTTGCAAGAGTGGTGATAGTACCTGTTCGGAGACCTTGAGATAGTTGCTATGACGCATGCAGACCTTGTCTCTCCTTCCTTTCATTTTATTTCAGTACTATTCTATTTTCTCAGACACTTGTACTGGAGTTTTAGACTATGTTGGCATTAGTAGCTCATGAACTCGGTGACACCAGGATTTTGTGATTTGTTGTCGTTGAGTTTCAGTTGTTTTTATCAGTTATATATGAGATTTTCCACTGTTGATCTTGTTAATAATCATGCTTTTAATTCAAATGCGTAGTTATTATGTTATTGTCGGCTTTCCTAGTAATGTGATAGGCGCCATCACGATAGGTTGGGATTTGGGTCGTGACATCCTCTTAGGCTATCAGTTTCCGTATTTGCGAGGATTTCTTCGCAATTGCGACATTTGTAACTGAATAAAAGGGTTGGGAGTCAAGATTTTTCATCATATTCTCTTATTTTAGAACCCTAGACTCGGTAGGAGGCAATTTGGAAAAGGGATTTTCATCTACAAATATTGGGTAAGTGATTCTAATTAATTTTTAACTATATTTCATGATTATATCTTGGATTTATTATCAAATTTATGAGAATCAAAGAGGAAAAATTAGGAAGTTTTGTCAAGCTTTTAAAAATGAAGAATTGCATTTTGAGAGTCGATTTGGACTCGTATTTGAAAAGAAATACATATATGGACTCGTGGGGTTATGAGTAGTCGGAATCTACCCTTGGACCCAGGTTTTGACCGCGCGGGCCTGGAGTTGACTTTTTATGAAAAGTGTAAAGATCATAGCTTTATCTGTTGTAATTAATTTGTCTTGCATTATTTGATGTTATTAAGTCGATATTAGTTAAATGTGGAGGAAACGTGTAGGGAAAAAGCTATCTCCGAGAGTTGAGTTAGTCTAGTCGAGATAAGTATCTTTCCTAACTTTGTGTGGGGGAACTATGTCGCACCCCGTTTTCTCGCGAAAGCGGATTTCGATAAGTGACAACTCTTTTAAATGGGTATTAAAAGAGAAGAGTCACTACCTAACGATTTTGAGGTGCGTTAGGGCACCTATTTGCAAATAAATTTGTTTTAACTAGACCATGTTACCAAAGAATGGGTAAGGGCTCAAATTACCTCAAAGAGAAGGGATTAGGCACTCTTTGAGGTCCACAACTGTGGGTCCTGTCCGAATTTTACGCTATGTAGGGATTATTTGAAATACAATTATCCTATGTAACCATGTAAATTGTAACAAGGGATTCAAACATCCAATTATAACATGTATTGAAGACAAAGAAGTGGGTCATAATTGATACAACTTTCGTGGGTCATAAGATATATCCTAGTTTTGATCTAAGTTTGCGCAAATAGGTGCATAATTATCAATTATGTGGGGGGGGGGGGGGGGTCCCTAAATTTTTTAGCATAAAAGATCACCTCGTGCAACATAAATAATACTTCGCAACTTCCTTAAAGGTAAGGTTACTCATATTATTCAGCGGGCATAGACTATCATCTCCTGCTACCCAATTACTATCTTGAAGTTATTTACCTAAGAGCATTCTAATTCAATTCTAAAGCGCGTCCTATGCGTGCTTTACCCGTCCCATGCCTATGGCCCAGGACGCTTTTGGACCTACTACTTTGGTAGTTTTAGACTTCCCTTAGGCTGCTCAAAATGAGAAAACTAGGCGCGCAATCAAAATAAGTAGGACTTCACATAATCAACGCAAAAAGGCTCAAATTCACCTCCTCACACAACTCAAGTGCACGCTGTCAATTAGTCGGATATTTATGACTTACCAACTATATTCATAATAATTAAGTGGGTAGCTGTAGATAGGCAGGGTTGGAATTAAGACGGGCTAATTGTTCAAACCTTATAGACATGGTTTCTATGTGATTAAACGATTCAGCAAGTGACATAAAGCCTTATAGGCAGGATTTCTAGGCAACCAATTTGACGAAGCTGTTTTTACTACACAATTCTATTAAGTATCCTATAGGTATGTTTTCTAGGTGAGTAGTAGCATCCTATAGGCATGATCTCCAAACGATTCGTTTGGTAGTAAAGTCATTGAGAGAGCAAATATTTATTCGTTTATCCCTATAGGCATGCTTTCTAGACAAACTGTATGATAGGAGAGAAGTGCAATAGCAACAGTTTTGATTACTTAAGTTGAGAGCCTATAGTCATGATGTCTAGGTGAATCACATAATTGAAAGAAGTAAACCAAAACATACATTTTCAGTTATTCATATTGAACTCCTATAGGCATAACGTCTAGTTGTAACAAGTCCAATTTCAGATCCTTTAGGAATGCTCTCTAATCATTGCAAGTCATTATATTAGCCATAAGTCATGTTTTCTAAGTGAATAGCATATACATAGATAATTTCACAAAATGAGACATGGAAAACAAAATAATTAGGACCCTATAAGCATATTTTCTACCCATTCATGCAAGAGATAAAATATCCCAGTTCCCCATTTTCCACTAATCCCCATTATTCAATAACAACAAACAACAACATACCTAGTATTATCCCATACCGTGGGGTCTGGGGAGGGTAGTGTGTACGCAGACCTTACCCCTACCTTATGAGGATAGAGAGGTTGTTTCCAATAGACCCTCGGCTCAGAAAAGTATAAGCACCGCATTAATGAAAATATAGACACGAAGGGACAGTACCAAAAGCCATATAAAAGCAGAATAAAAATAACAAGACAATAAGGTAATCAACAATTAAAGAAAACAACGGTTAGTCATAAAAATCTACTACCAACATAAAGCGAGACTACGTGCCAATACTACCAACTAATCCCCATTATTCGCTATTACAAATTATTACAAGCCAAATGAAATAATAAAAACAGAATAAAACAGTCACAAGCCTAGTGGAACAGCTATAAGCCCAACACAAAGTAACCCAGTGATGTTTGGGCCTTCAACAACCTTACTCTCCGGACAACCAGCAGGCCCAAATCCCAAGCTCACAAGGACAACTAGAGTGCATCTGAATCCAGTACTCAGGTCCAACAACACATACGCCCAACAAACCAGGCCCAAACGAATGCCTTGCTTACCCAATTGGATGTCAAACCAACCATACAAGTGACAAACTACATACTGGGTCAATTAACAACCCTTGAGATCCACACACTTAATTCTTAAGGCTATAGCTAACAACAATTTCTAACCAAATACACATGGACAGGATTACACGAAGTCTTGGCAGGCATACAAGGCATACACAAGATAGGCATGCTATGTTTTCCAGAAAAATAAATTCAGAGTGACGGGATTAAATATTATAAGATAGAAAACTACTCCAAATAGAGTTTCAAAGTAAAGCATGATCCAAATTAGACTAAAAAGGACTTTAGATATAAGAGTCTTAATCATGAAAATCTGCCAAAGTAATAGACAGGGAGAATAGTAGTTTTCACATGAGAGTCTCTAACATGAGAGCCTAATATGATCAGAAATAGTATAACAAACAGGCTAGGGGACATATTCTACAATAGCTGACCAGCAGCCTAAGCATAAGAAGCCTAACATGCTGAGTATTAATCATAACACAGAGATTCAAAATCCAAAGGAACTCATTATAAGTAAGAACATATGAACTCAAGGTTAACAAGACATGCAGACCTCAGGACCTATACCAGTTGACCACACATAAGAGAAGAAGCTAAGTATATTGGGACTCAACCAGAAGTCTTAGGCAATACCGAAGAATATAGGATTGAACAAGTCAAGAAGCACAACATTAGAGCAGATAAAGATGTTTGGATAAATATTGAGACAATATTTTTCACGTGGGATTCACATGATCATGGGTCAATTTGCAGAGAAACAGTAGACTATACATAAAATATTCAGCATAAAGAAGTTCATTCAAGAAAGTTCTGGGCAGAAATAGTTCCCTAAGAGTTTCAGTACAAGAATTCAAAGAAAGGCATGAGAAAGGACTCACAACAAACAATAGGTAATCATAATAGTTGAGCAGGCTTAAGGTTGTCATAAATCATTCAAGTTGCACACATATAATGGGCAAGCATTAAAGCTTAGAGTTCAGACAGGTTCAGATGCTAGAAAAGCGCAGGGCTACAGAATAACTCCAAGGCAAATAGGACTACAAACAGAGACAAACAGAGACAAACAGTAGCATATTGATTCACAAAGGCTTAAATACATGTGCATACAAAGCATGAACACAAGCAAGAGAGAATGAAATTGCGAGACTCTAAGTACTTACCAGTTTGCAGAATTAACGAGCAAAAAAAGGAAGAAAACTAAATGCCAGTAGTAGCTAGCTTATCAGTAGCAAAGAGAGTACAGTAGAAACCCTAAAATTCTCAGTGTGTCAGAGTTCCCAATGGTCTCAGATGAACCTCGAGCAGTGCTCACGCTGAGAAAGGCCAAACAGTCAAATTCCGATGGTCTTGCCATTTAGCCGGTCAAGAGCCCAAGTTTCAGAATAGTATAGAATGAGTGTGAGTGAGAGAATAACAGTAATCAAGTCCGTTTTAGGTGATTGGGGAGGGGGTTATATAGTATTGAATCAGACGAGTAAATAAGGAAAGAAATCAAGCAAATATAAATAAGAAAAAGAAAAATAAACATGCAATCAGTAGAGTAACCGGCAAAGGAAAGAAATTGAATTCCAAATCCTAGTTAGGGCAACGTTTGAAATTGGCCAACTGGCGTGAGGAATCAAGCCCCTCTTCATATATATGGACGAAATACTGTCAAAATCCCAAAGATTGAGGTTGATCCAATGCGATCTAGGAGATGGTACTTGCCAAAATCGGGAAAGTACCTAGGTAAAACCACAAACGCGTGACCAGTAGCGGAGGAACATAGATATGGTAAGCAAATAATGGGTGAATCCCATTATCAACAGGATTCGGAGAGGGATTGAAAGGGAGAGGTTGCTAGGGTTCCTCAGAAGAGAGAGGGAGAGTTGAGAGTGTTTTGGGGTGGCCGTTTGGGGGAAATGGGTATTAGGGTTTAGGGTTGGGTAGTTAAAAGTGGTAGGATTTTTGTGGGCCGTTGATCATCTGAGATCGACGATCAGGATTTAAGATTGACAGGGCAGATCAGGAGATGGGTTCCGACCGGGTCATTTTAAAAGGGGTTGTTTGGTTTGGGCTGGGTGGTTATGGGGCTAGGGTTTAGGGTGTTTGGGCTATTAATTTGGTTCGAAATTTGGTATAACTTGGGCCAGATTTTAATAATAAAGAAACTAAGGAAAACTAAATTAATAAACTAGCTAAATAAGTATAAAAAATATTATTTAAGCAAATAAGTATTTTAAAATAATAGCTGAAGGTTGTAAATATTTAAAAAGTTATTTTGACCCTAAATAAAAATAATAAATGCAATTAATTGTGAAATATAAGCTATTATTACAAAATATGTGTAAATAATATAAAAATGAAAATGTAATTATATAAAATAAAGTAAAATATTGTAAAGAATTCATGTGGGTACAAATAATAAATGTTTATTATAAAATCACTCCAAATTAATTTGAAGGAATAATTAAAAATTATTTGAATAATTTAAATGCGAGAAAATCAATTTTAAAGCTTTAAAAATTATGAAAAATACTTATATGACCCCTATGAGTTGGGTAATAATGCAAAATGATATTTTTAAAGTATATGGAATACTTTATAAAATATGAGGGCAAAATTGGATATCAGCAAATTACCCCTTAGGATTTGGGTTGATTGTACTATTTGTGTTATGTGAAAGTCGTGTACGCAAGGTGACAAGTGGGTACACGGTCTATATATAGTATTTGACTGGTTTAAGCTATTTAGACTCTTTCCATGCCTTTAATTGAATTGTTATAACAAGTCACATCTTTCATTGTTAATGTACTCTTACACTCGTTAACCTACTCTTACATGCTTTATTTGACGTTGTAGCACTTGTTCTACCTCTTACTTGTTATATTTGCTCTCATATATTTTAGTTGAAGTTGTTATTTTCCTTATTGCCTTGTTACCTATTTATTGTTAAATTACTCTTACTTGAGATTGTTATTCGTGGAATATCTTCTTGTTAAGTTATTGGTGTTAAAGTTGTAAAAGTCGATGTCACATTGAGGTGAAGTTGTTAATTGTTGAGGTATCTTTCCTTATTGAGTATTCCTCATATATATTATTGTTATTGAGATTATTGTATATATTGTAATTTATCCATGGGTTATTTTGTTGTGGAAATACTGGTATTGTTGATATTTTGGCAAGTTGTGGCATATGGGTACTTGTGGTGCAAGTTATAAAATTGATACGCATGTGGTGGGATAAGGCTAGGGGTTGATACGCATGAGGTGAGATAAGGTGAGCTTGATATGCGTGTTTCTAGTGGAGGAACTACTTGAAGCCACATAGTGAGATAAGGTGGGTTAAATGCGTGTAGCTATTTCAAGAAAAATAATTTTCAAAACTAAATGTAAGGCTCACGCAGTGGTATAAGGAAAGATTATGATTGAATTTGTGAAATGTGGAAACGAGGTGGTACCTCGGTTGTGATTTCTTGTTGTGCACTCTGTGTTTAAAAGGCTTGTTGGTTGAATAGTTCTTGTTGTTTCTTTATTGCCTTACTTGAACTACCCGTATTTGTTTCCTTGTTGTTTTCATCGTGCGTTTACTCTTTGTTGCCTTTACCGCTTAAACTTCTGTTGTTAGCTTACATTATTGAACTGTTTACTTGTCATTTACTTCCCCGCTTTCCAAATTTTGACTGTGCTATACTTTGTTAGTTCTCTTTTATCCTAGTAGGTGTCTTGATCTGGCCTCATCACTACTCTACGGAGGTTAGTCTTGATACTTACAGGGTACCATTATGGTGTACTCATACTACACTTCTGCACATTTTTGTGCAGATCCATGTACGTCTGCTTGTGCTGGACGTTAGTGATTGATTGATTAGCTGCTTTCGGAGACTTCAAAATATACCTGCTCTCCGTCCGCAGGCCTCAGAGTCACCTTCCGTTATCTTCTCAATTATGTTATTTCCTTTGTCAGACAGTGTTGTAGTAGAGGTTTTAGAATATTTTGTAGAGCTTATGAAGCAGTTCCACCGATTTTGGAAATTATGTTGTTGATGTTCTATTTTGGGGATTTATATGAGCTTATCGGTTTGATTTTAGTATCTAAGTTGGTTATTTCTATTAAGCTACTGTTTAATGTTAGGTTTACCTAGTCTTAGAGACATGTGTCAGCACGAAATCCTAAGGTAAAAAATTGGGGTTGTGACAGTTAGGAGTGTGCATGGGAAAGAAACAAGTGTTTAAAGTGGTATGATGGAGAGGATCAGCTTCGGGTAAATCATAGATTCCTGTGGTACCTCTTAATTATTCCTTAGTGACGCTCGAAAAAATTCTCATGCTTACGGTTAGGATAAGAACAAATGTGTCATGACCCCAAATTTCCACCTTAGGATGTCATGATGGCACCTAGTCCCTAAGACTAGGTAAGCCTAACACATACTGAGTTAATAGCTGGATTGAACTATTTAATCCTTAAACATAAACTAGTAAATGATATACATAGCTACAAACGACCAATAGTTATACATTTCCCCAAAACCGATAGTATGGAGTCACAAGCTCTACTGTCATATACTAGAATTTATAAATACAATACTGTTCTGAATTGAAGATAAATAGCAGTAAAGATAATATCTTAAGGTGACTCTGAGGCCTGCGAATATCAAGCAGATATACCTTGAAGCTTCCCACCACAGACACAAATCCTAACAACACGATCAGAAGTACCTGGATCTGCACAAAATATGCAGAAACGTATCATGAGTACACCACAGTGGTACCCAATAAGTGTCAAACCTAAGCTCGGTAGAGTAATGACGGGGCCAGGTCAAGACTCTTACTATACGTAGAAACCTGTGCAAAATATAACATAAAGATAGCAATGGAAAGAATATCAATGGAAAACTAACACCGAAAAGATTATCTATTTGCAACCAACATTGAAAATAATAGAAGCACAAATGGCAGCAAGAAGTAGATGGGTAATAAAGTAGAAACATAATCAAAACACAGGTGAGATATGAATGAACCCAAATAAAGAAAAACAGATGACAACTCAATTAATCAAATCATTCCCAGCACATGAACTTACAACAAGAATTACCCCAAGGCACCACACCTCGTAAGCACAAATCACGAGCCACAATTTTCAAATCTTACACGTCTGGCACCTCGTGCCCACAATAACAATCACCTTCGCACAGCAAAGCACACGTGCTATCATGTATATCGTATTTGTGTCGAATATCAATTAAGATGACCGAAAGATACATTTAAACATAATAAAGCATAGTAACAATCTTGAATAAAGTAAGGCTTCAAATGAGATAATAAGTTTATTTTAGAAATCAAATAAAGTAAAATAAAGTACAAGTTATATAAAATAGAGTATCAGATGGGTTTAGTTTAGAAATTAATAAAATAACTTTAAAATATCATGTTTAAACAAAGTAAAACATCAGTTAAATTAACGAATTAACTATAGAATTTGTTAAAAGTAAACGTGATAACAATTTTAAGTAAGGTAAATATCAAATAGGGTGATGAGTATAATTTGAAAACCCAATTAAAGTAAAAATTTGATAATCATTTAAAATAGTAAAGCACTGTGTGAGATAATGAGTTCTATCTTAAGAGACACATAGAATAAGGCATGTTAATAATTCTTTTATTTAAAATTGTTATGTTACCAACAACTAAACTAAATATGAGATAATGACCCCGCAAATAAATTCACCTTGACAATCAATTTACCAAGTAACAATGAAGGCACAGATTGGCATGTTAAAGCGACATAACGAATCACATAGAGTGCATGACTCTCACAAGAAGTTACTATCGTTCCAATACTAGAATAACATCCACCAAATACGATCAAAATACAAGTGAAATGATTTAAGGAAAAATAATAACCACGCAACCGATAAACCGTTCCAACATAGAATGTACCATGAGAATCACAAACGAGGATAACTTTACTGTCACAAACAATTACAACATATCAATCTGTTGCTGCGTGCAACCCGATCCCACCTATATCATATCATCCGTCTGTATCGCTCCATATCATATCTTTTCATATCATTTCAATAGCGTTGCGGTGTTCAACCCAATTCCCAAATAATATGAATTAAACAAACAACTTCAACCAACTACGGCGTATCAAAAAACTTAAACGCAATAACGAATCTAAACAAAGAAGTCACAAGCGGAAGAAATAGTTACATGTAACTCACAAAATCAAATAGAAAGTAATGACAATTCATAAGTAAGGGCACGGTTAGCAAGAATCAATTAACAATTAAGGCATGTAACAGATAAGGCATGAATTCAACAAATAATTGCAATTAACAATTAAAGCATAAAAGAGTAAACTTGAAAATAAAAGATAGAACATGTACTAACAACTTCAAGTAAAGCACGTAAGAACAAGCCTAAGAATAGAAGATATAACATGGAATGAGAACTTCAATTAAATGCAAGAAAGAAGCCTAATAGTCTAAACCGGTCAAATACCACATATAAGCCTACCTCGTGTATACGTCTTCCACATAATTCAAATAGTACCATCAACCCAAAACCTAAGGGGTAGTTTCCTAAACACAAAGTTAGACAAGATACTTACCTCAATTAGGCCAAATCAATACTCACAATAGCTTTTCTATTTAAAATTCACCTCCGCTCGGCTCAAATCTAGTCAATAATGACTTAATAATATCAAACAATGCAAGAGAAACCAATTTCAATTAATAAAGCTATGATCTTTATACAATTCCCCAAAAGTCAACAAAATTCAACTCCAGGCTTCCCCGGTCAAAACCCGAGTCGAAGGGTAGGTCTAGACTACCCATAGGCCGACGAGTTCATATATGTGTTTTGTTTTCAAATTCGAGTCCAATTCGACTCTCAAATCTCAAATTTTTATTTTTTAAAATATAGACAAAAATCCCCAAAATTTCTCTTCAAATCTCATGAATTTGATGTTAAATCTCACAAATGATCATGTAATATAATTGAAAATTAATTAAAACACTTAGCCAATAGTTTGGTATGAAAATGTCTCTAGACAATTGCCTCCTACCGAGTCTAGGACTCAAAAGGTGATAAAATGAGACTAAATCCCGAAATACAAAACTTATAACCAGCCTTAGATGTCGCATTTGCAACTAGCGGTTCGCAAATATGACCACCACAAAAGCGAACTAAGGTCCATAAAAGTGACCCCTGATAGTCATAGCAAATGTCGCATTTGCGACAACCTCTTCATAAATGCGAAGACTCTTCCCTCAGTGACCCGTCGCAAAAGTGACAATCCAGCCTGCAAAAGCGAAACCCCAACTTTGCAAATGTGATGCTTTTCCTCGCAAATGTGAGTCCCTTCCCAGCAACCCAGAATCGCAAAAGCGATGTCGCAATTGCGAGACCTGAACACCAGCAAAAATCTGAACCTTCCTCAACACTCTGAAACGCGTCTGAAACTCACCCAAGCCCCCGGTGCTCCAAGACAAACATTCTCGCAAGTCTAAAAATATCATACGAACTAGCTAACATGATCAAAACACTAAAATAATATCTAAAACCATGAATCAGATATCAAAACGCATGGAATTCACAAGAAAACTCAAGAACTTCTAGAATTGCAACCAAGCGTCTGAATCATATCAAACCAACTCCAACTTATACCAAATTTTACAGATAAGTTCCAAATTTAAAAACGGACCTATTCTAAGTCCCAAAACCAAAATCCGTACCCGATAGCCTTAAAGTCAAACCATGGTCTAACTTAATAAAAATTTTAAACCTCTAAATTCCGACTTTCGCCAAATGGTGCTGAAACTTTCTAGAAACGTCCGAATGCAAATACGGGTATACGCTTAAGTCCAAAATCACCATCCGGGCCTACTAGAACCATCAAAACTCCGATCTGAGGTCAAATACATAAAAGTCAAACTTGGTCAACTCTTTGAACTTCAAGCTTCTCAAGTGAGAGTCATCCTTCTAAATCAATTCTGAACCACTCTGAAACCAAAGCCGACAATACACGCAAGTCATAATAACTAGACGAAGCTACTCATGAACTCATACTGCTGAACTGAATGCAAATGCTCAAAATGACCGGTCGGGTCGTTACATTGTCCCCCACTTAAACATACGTGCATCCTCTAACGTGCCCAGATTCGTTCCAAAGGTATCAAATCACTGCATGAGCTCACCATACATATACCCGCGGGTGATCCCATGTCACCCCAATCCATGAAAGCCTGACAACACACTTAACTGAAGATCCTACTTCCTCCTTGGCCCATAAACATTAGAACCAAATCCTTAACATCTAAAACCACATGGATTCTCACATAACATGGTCCATGCACCAAGCAATCAATAACTCAGATATACCCTAAAAATAGAAAGAAAGTAAGGTACGAGGACTATCTAACAAGTATAGTAGATAACAATATAAAAGTGTAATTTCATTAACTCACCCCACAAAGGGAAAATAAAACACGAAATAAACACAAGGAAGGGTATCCCACATAACTCCGTTGCGGCGCGCGACCCGATCCCAAATATATTAATCCACATAGGGATACTCATCGAGCCAAAATGCCCGGGTTTACTAATCACATGTACTCCAACATCAAGCACGATATAGTGCACAAATATAACTATGGAAAGATGAATAGGAATAATATAATAAGGAGAAAAGCAAGCACAACTAAGGTGCAATAAGCAAATCAACATCACGAAGGCCATCTCGTCCATATAGCCATAAGGCCTGAACGGGATTAGAACATGCGTGTGAATAATCATATAACCTCACAACCCATCATAGCATAAGAGAGAAGAACATAACATAGACTGGGACACGAATAACATCCATTCTTACCGATAATATACCCGCAATAGCAATTGCGTAACAGTAACCACACATGATATGATATAGAATACACATTCTCATTAGGATTACAAATAGCCCCCAAACCAATTCCGATTATCTCCAAATAGGTAAATAAACTTCCAAAATTCCATAGCAACCTATCCATAACATATACCATCAGTTATCCAATTCTCAACATTCCTTCACAATCCCCAATCAAGGAATAGTCCGCCTACAAGGACATCCAACCCCTAAACCTCATGAATACCAGAATCTCCAAACCTGATCTCAACCCCGCTACTCAAATGGCTGATACATAACTCATACTCCATCATCTTATGGAAAACACCCACATAGATCTTCCATGCCACGTAGCAAAATCTGAACCTCAGAAGCCCAAAACTAGGCAATCACCGTAACACTATTCAAACATCCGCAAGTAAAAACATAAGGTGCCTCCTAAAGTGCACACTCTTCTCATGCGATATCCAATAATGCCAGCATTCTCTTAACTTCTGATATCTTCCATGCCATCTACGACTCGTGACCCCATCCAGGAGAAAACCATAATGCACAACTTATTTCTTATGCCAGTAGCAGATAGCCGGCTCAAGTCGTGGTCGACACCATCGAGAACTCTCTGAGACCCGTCCGCACATAACTAAGCCATCAGAACTGAATATCTCCAACTCAACCGAGTCACGCAAACCATCAAACCCAAGTGTACTGCCATAAAATACCGATAAAGCATTACCACCCCAAAAGAACCAATGACCTTTATTGCTTTGCTGACCCAACACCACCAAGCTGACCCATTTATTCAATTCCTCCTCGACTTTTCTTTAGGGTGACACTTCTCCTTGTCGGTACACAATGATGCCAAACCAAAGCTCACCGTAGGAGATCCTAACACAAACCACGTAGCCCGAAAGCTCATAAATCATTGTATTTCCTCTGAAGCACCCCATAATGCTGCAACCGAGATACCCACTCTAAAGAGACTTTTCGTGAATCTGAAGCTATTTCTCTAATCTCTCTGGTATTGAAATGTAGAATTAATAATGATACATAAATACCGCAAGTCCCAGCACTGTCCCATGCAAATCTCAGACCTTAGCAATACACAAATTTCGGGGAACCCTTCAATACCATGTATGCACTTCAGGCCAAAACTGATGTAACACATGACCCTACATTCTTATCTCCAATAGTGGACTCCCCCACTTGGCGCAAAGCCATAGGACATAACATACGATGATCCACAATACCAACCTGTATAGCTCGTATATGACCAATCATAAGACATCTAAAATTATCTACTAAGCGCATGTCCATCCTCGTGACAGTCAAACTCGTTTTCTCAAGTGCCTTGAATGATAATATGGACCTTTCACTGAGTAGAAGTCCCATACAAAACACATACCTCTAATACCACCAACTATCTTCAAATCAACATTCTCCCATGACCCTACCACGATCTTGACAACTAGGAAATCAATTAATTCTTCCCAAGCTAGTACTCACCAAGTAGATGGCAGAACCTGATGCACCCCACGCATGAACAACTGAAAGATCTATCAATATATTTCCATCCTCATCCTGAAAAACACATTGAGACAATGATCGAGCATCAATGGCCCCCCTCATAGCCTATCAACAATATCACGAATCATCGGTGCATAGCTGATACCGAGTGCGCAATATCATACACGAGTGGATGCAAAGGAATATAAGATATACGCTTCAAACTAAATCAATGTCTCATGATAAGGAATGGAAGAAATGGAATTTCCTAATAGTTCTGTAGCCTCTCGAAGATAAGAACATACGTTTCCATACCGATCTACAAGACTCTACTAAACTTGCTTATGACTCGTAGCACTTATAAAACTAGAGTTCTGATACTAACTTATCACGATCCCAGATTACTACCTTAGGATGTCGTGATGGCACTTAGTCCCTAAGACTATGTAAGCCTAACACATGTTGAGTTAATAGTAGGATTGAACTATTTAATCGTTAAACATAAACCAATAAAATGATATACATAGCTGTAAATGACCAATAGTTATACATTTCCCCAAAACCGGTAGTACGGAGTCATAAGCTCTTCTGTCATACACTAGAATTTCTAAATACAATATTGTTCTGAATTGAATATAAACATCAGTAAAGATAATATTCGAAAGTGACTTCGAGGCCTGAGAACGTTAAGTAGGTATACCTTGAAGTCTCCTGCCATGCAGACACATCTCCCAACAAAATGATCAGAAGTACCTGGATCTGCACAAAATGTGCAGAAGCATAGCATGAGTACACCACATTGGTACTCAGTACGTATCAAGCCTAACCTCAGTACAGTAGTGATTAGGCCAGGTCAAGATACCTACTAGACGTAGAAACCTGTGCAAAATATAACATAAAGCTAACAATGGAAAGAGCATTAATGGAAGACTAACAACGAAAATGTTATTGATTTGCAACCAACATTGAAAATAATAGAAGCACAAATGGCAGCTAGATGTAGTCTGGAAATAAAGAAGCAACATAATCAGAACACATGTGAGATATGAATGAAACCAAATAAGGAAAACAGATCACAACTCAATTAATCAAATCGTTCCCAATGCATGGACTTACAACAAGAATTATCCCAAGGCACCACACCTCGTAACCATAAATCATGAGCCACAATTTTCAAATCTTACATGTCTGGCACCTCGTGCCCACAATAACAATCACCTTCGCACGGCAAAGCCCATGTGCTACCATGTATATCGTATCCGTGTCAAATATCAATTAAGATAATCGAGAGATACATTTAAACACAATAAATCATAACAACAACTTTGAATAAAGTAAGACGTCAAATGAGATAATAAGTTTCTTTTAGAAACATATAAAGTAAAATAAAGTACAAGTTATACAAAATAGAGTATCAAATGGGTTTAGTTTAGAAATCAATAAAATAAAGTGAAAATATCATGTTTAAACAAAGTAAAACATCAGTTATATTAACGAATTAAATATAGAATTTGTTAAAAGTAAAACGTGATAACAATTTTAAGTAAGGTAAACATCAAATAGGGTGATGAGTATAATTTGAGAACCCAATTAAAGTAAAAATATGATAACCATTTAAAATAGTAAAGTACCGAGTCAGATAACGAGTTCTATCTTAAGAGACACATAGAATAAGGCTTGTTAATAATTCTTTTATTTAAAACTGTTATGTTACCAACAACTCAATAGAATATGAGATAATGACCCTACGCAAGTAAATTCACATTGACAATCAATTTAACAAGTAACAACGGAGGCACAAATTGGCATGTTAAAGAGACACAACAAATCACATAGAGTGTATGACTCTCATAAGAAGTTACTATCGTTCTCCTGCGTGACGTTCTGAGGTTGTATGATCCCTATGATGTTTTTGTGAAGAGTTTTCTCTTACCGGTGGGTTATATGTGTTGCAATTAGAGAGTGGATCGCTTGAGGAAGTTTGATTGATTGTCATGGGGATGAATGTGAGTTTAATATATGATTTGAGGTATTTCTATGATTAGTGCTATATGGGTTCATGAGGGATTTTGTTGAATTATAGTGCAAGATTATGGGAGTTATTGAATAAGGGTATTGTGGTAATGGTTATGTGTTGTATTAGTTTCAATATGGGGCATGTTTGAGGATCTGTTATGACTTGAATAAGTTGGTTTTGAGGATTACTCGGGTAGGGAAATTTCTGGATGCATGATGTATTACACTTTATGGATATATGGAAGTCTTGGAATGGTTTAGGTTTGCTGTTCATGATGGATGTAATGTACTAAGAAAAGGGATTCACATGGTTTCTTATAGGTGTGGATTACTTCTTTGGGTGTTGGTGTGCTAATGGAGCACATGTCGTTCGACTTCTTTGGGCGGTGTTTTGAGTGATTAAAAGGGGATACAATGGCTTTTTGACCTTCAGGCGACGTGGTTTCATGCTAGGATCTTGTTTGGCAAGTTTTGGTTGAAGATCGTGGTATTATGGCAAGAATAAGTGTTAAATTGAAGGAAAGTCAGAAGAAACTCGGAGAAAATAGGACAACTTGGTAGTAGGTTGGATCAGTATGGCAATGGTATGCTCGGTTCTTTTGGTTCTTATGATGTGGTGAGGCTTTACAGGTGTTTTATAGAAATACTCTTGGATTTGGCGATCTGCATGACTTAGTTGAGTTGGAGGGATTCAGTTCTGATGGCTTGGTTGTGTGCAAATGGGTTTCGAAGTGTTCTCGATAATTTCTGCCATGGCTTGAGATGGATATTATCTATAAGTATGGGGGGGGGGGGGTGTTGCATGTTTTAATTTTCTCTTGGATGAGAGTCAAGTAATAGGTTTCTAGCTGATTGAATATGTACTACTACCTGTGACACAGAGTTGATAACTGGATTCTCGTATTTTATTTGATGGTATGATAGATGCGGTGCGTCATGTGGGATTGAGGTTTGCATGTACAAGTTGAGGTTTAGCTTTAAAGGGAAGGTCATGAGTTTTAGACCGCACAGACAGTTTCAGATGCTTAGAAGAATGCTTGCACTACTTGGTATCACCCGAGAAGGGCCCGTATTTCAGAAGGCGCACTATGTTTTGACATTCGGATGCTTCATTGGTACTGCGATACTCGCCTGGTCAGTCGACTACTTATGTTCCGATTTTGTTATATGGTACGAAAGAATTTTGGAAGTATTTCTCGTGGAATGGTTGTGTATGAAGGATGTTTCAGTCACGTGAGTGGTCGAGTTGGGATCGAATATGGTGATTATGGTATTCTAGGGATTTGGAGACTAAGAGTTCTCAGAGGCAAATTGTTCCTTGGTTGCGGATTGTGAAGGTATGGCCAAAGTTAGACAACTAATAGTAGGTGTTAAAATTTGGTTATTTTGGACTTTTGGAAGGATTATCTATCAACTTGTGGATAGATAGAGTTGATTTGGGGGCCCATTAGTAGGCTTAATGAGGATGTGTATTCTACACCGGGTCGTATTTGCTTACTCAACACAGCTATTATTGGAGGATGTGTCACAGGTTAGAGTTGATCTATTTCGTGTCTGTTAGATTCCATGTATGGCTCTTCTATGCTACGATGGGTTTTGATCAGTTGGGTATTTGCACACATGGTGCGTTCTGTCTGGTTCTTGTGCCGAAATTTGAGCGAGATGGTTTTTGGGGTGTTGAACGGTTGATTGTGCCTTGATTATGGTCTTCCAAGTTGTAGTATATTTTGCTATTCATTTATCCATGTTAATGGTTATGCACTCCGTGTACTTGATGTTGATTTGCGTGTGGTTGTCGATTTTGAGCATTATGACTTGAGGTATTTCATATGGACCGGTGTCTAGATTGGGTTACATACTGTAGTGGAGTTATGTTGGGATATGATCATTTGGGTAGATTTTGCGTGTCGTGGTTCTCCTTTATGTGATGGGTTTCTATTGAGCTTAGGATGGTTCCCTCATTTGATTCTCTTTCCATATTGGGTACATTTTAGTTATTGCTTTTTTGGGTGCAGATTGCACGATGTGTGGATATAGATGGTATTGGGTGCGGCATGTCAGTAGAGCAGCTTATATTTGATGAGGTGAGGTCATTGGACCTGGAACGAGTACTATCGGATTTGCTTACGGTATGGTTAGAAGAGCAATGTCACTAGTCTACTTAGAATTTGGACTATTGTTCTTATTCAGCGAGAGAGCCCTATGATTTTTTTATTTGAGGGATGGTTATTAGTTTTTGCATGTTCTTTCATCATTGTCAGTGTACGAAGTTTTGAACAAGGTTTTATTTGATATGAGATTTATTATCGGTATCAGGTTTGTTATTTAGCAGCTATTGTGGTTAGACGCTATTGCCTTGAGTATCTGAGTTATGTGATATATAATGTGATTACATCTTAGGTTATGGTCATGGTTTGGTACCGCTTGTTCAGACTTATATAGTGTATAGATGTGAGAATCGGGTCTTATAATGGATTCCGGGTGTTGGAGATGTGATTCCAAGGTTTATAGGCTAAGGTTGAAGAAAGGATCTTCAGTTAGGATGTGTTGTTAGGCTTATATGGATTGGGGTGGCATGCGATCACCCACGGGTATGTGCATGGTGAGTTTACACAGTAATTTGATGGTTTTGGAACGACTCTTAGCACGTTCAAGGACGAATGTATGTTTAAGTAGGGGAGAATATAACGACCCAATCGGCCGTTTTGAGCATTTTCATTCTGTTAAGCTGTTTGAAGTCTTGAGTAGCTTCATATGATGTATTATGACCTGTGTGAATTGTCGTTTTTGGTTTCAGATGATTCGAGATTGATTTGGAAGAATAATTTTCAACTAGGAAGCTTTAAGTTGGAAGAGTTGACCTAGTTTGACTTTTGTGTATTTGACCTCGGATCAGAGTTTTGATGGTTTCGTTAGGTCCGGATGGTGATTTTGGACTTGGGCATATGCTCGGATTTGCATTTGGATATTTCTTGAAGGGTTTGGCGTTAATCGACAAAAGTTGGCAATTTGAAGATTGGGAAAGTTCATAGGTTTGACCGGGAGTTGACTTTGATGGTATCGGGTTCGGATTGTAGTTCCGGGAACTGAAATATCTTCGTTATGTCATTTGGGACTTGTGTGCAAAATTTGAAGTTATTATGAGTTGATTTGATATGATTCGGCACGAATTTTTGAAGTTGAAAGTTCTAAAGTTCATTAAGTTTGATTTGAGGTGTGATTGATGGATTTGATGTTTTTATGCGTGATTTGAGGGCTTGAGTAGGTCCATGTTGTGTTTTGGAACTTGTCAGTATATTCGGACAGGGTCCCGAGGGGCTCAGGTGAGTTTCGGACCATTTTGGGCCATGTTGATATTGCTGGTTTTCTGCTGTTACCTGTTGCTTCTAGTGAGCCGCGATCGCAAAGTATGTTTTGGCCACTGGTGGTTTGCTCATCGCAGACGCGACATATGGTACGCTTTCACAGAGGTTTAGTTTGGTTATTGTTCGTGTTTGCGTATGGGGCACCGCGCTCGCGTAGTGCTGAGTGGGAGCCGGGAGTTGGAGGATTCTTCAATGCGTTCGCGTAAGCTTGGATGCTTTCACGAAGCTTGGGCGTCTATGTGCTTCCTGTTCACATTGTTAGTGTCGCGAACGCGTAGAGCTTTTGTGTGGCAGTGGAATTTGTTATTCGCGATCGTGAAAATATTCCCGCAGTCGCGATGAGTATCCCTGGGCTGTGATTATAAAGTAATCTATTTCGAACGCTTCAGACATTTTATCATATTTTGAGCTATGGAGCTCGGATTTGGGTGATGTTAGAGGCGATTTTCATCACATGGATTGGGGTAAGTATTTTGTACTCGGTTTTGATTTTATTCCATGATTACATCTTCGATTTTGGCATTTTATTGAGGATTTTAAAAGAGAAATTGGGGGATTTTTGTCTAAACTTTCCTAAGATGAAGTTTTGAGTTTTGAACATCGATTCGGAGTTGGGATTGAGTGAAATTAGTATGGTTTGACTCGTAATTGAATGGGTTGCCGGATTATGTGAGTTTTGTCGGGTTCCGAGGTGCGGGCCCGAGTTTGACGTTTTGGTTGACTTTGAATATTTGATTAAAGATTTGACATTTATCAATTGGGATTGTTTCCTTAGACATTATTTGATGTTTTTGAGTTGATTTTGGCTAGTTTCGAGCCGTTTGGAGGTTGAATTGCGCGAGATGAAATTTCTAGAGTGTTGTTTGGTTTACTCGGTATTTGATTTGGCTTGTTCAAGGTAAGTAACATTTCTAAACTTTGAATTGAGGGTATTTATTCCCTGGGAAACGTGTAATTTGTGTTGTGTTGGGGTGATGCACATGCTAGGTGAGGGCGTGTGGGCGTGCATCATGGTAATCATGATCCGGGTTGATTTTTGTACTGTGTTGCCATCAAGTTTTGTTTTATCCGCATAATCCATACTTGTTAGAGTAATTGAGTTGTAATTCATGTTAGAAATAATGTTTAGGTTATGTGCTTATTCGGTTGAGACTTAATGCGGCTATTTCTGTTATTTTGAGTTATCTTCTTTAATTGTAATTATATCTTCAGTCATGGTTCTTTATTTTCATATCATATCCAATCTCTGTTCATCATTCACTGTTACATCACATGTTATCATTATTTGGGCTGAGTGGTATGAGATTGTGAGCCCTTGGGACTTGAGAGATTGATGACTGAGGTGGGCCTGAGAGCCGTGTTGTGAGTGTATTATGGATCAGGCTGCGCACCGCAGCAGGCCTTATTGGCTTATTTACCATTGTGGATCGGGCTGCACGCCACAACAGGCCTTATAGTCTTTTGATTAGCGCTTGGGCAGGATCCGCCTCTCCGGAGTCTGACATACCAGCAGTGAGTGCAGGCACAGTGATATATATATACACGTGCTTTGGTGAGGGACTTATGAGCCAGGCACCCGTACAGTGCCGAGTCATTTGTGTGTGTGTGTGTGTTGAAGTGCGCATTTGAGACATACAACTTGAGTATGTTGAGGGTGGGAATACGTGGGGATATCACTATGAAATCATTTCATTTGACATGCATACTTGACATGCAGGCATAGAGATGCATTTTTCTCATGATAGACGGTACCGTGACATTCATGATTTGACATGTACATTTGACATGTAGGCATAGAGATGTACATTCCTCATGCTAGACGGTATATGGTAATTGATGACTTGACATTTATAGTGACATGTAGGCATAAAAACGTACTTTCCTCATGCTAATTAGTAAACGGAAATTCCTATCTGGTGTTGTGAATTGGACATACAGTTTTATTGATAAACTCATGTTTAGTTGATTTTCAGTTGTAATATCTGGACTTGACTGTTATACCTGGAAAGCATGTCTACTTTTCCATAACTGTGAACGAGCATAGCATAATATTACTTTTACTGCCTCCATTATATTATTATGAGTTAATATTGGCTATTGGTGTTGTATACTGACCTTCTTCCGAGCTCGTCACTTCTTTCAACCTAAGGTTAGGTTTGTTACTTATTGATTACATGGGGTTAGTTGTACTCATACTACACTTCTGCACCTTGCGTGCAAATTTTGGAGCTAATGCTATTGTGTATGGCGGGATCTGGCATTGAAGATGTACCTGCGTTCCGATTATAACTGCCTCTTGTTTTTGGTAGCTTTAGATCTATAAATCTGTTTATGTATATTTCGAACAGATGATGTATTTATTTTGTACTGGCTTTGTAAATTTTAAGTCTTAGAAGCTCATGACTTATACTATCAATCCTTCGGATATTTGTATAGAAAGCTCAACTATTTTATTTATTAATTCTTGTTATCCTATTTGAGTTGTGTTGTCTATCACGACTAGCTGGATTTTGGGTCTTGACAGGGTGTCTTGACTTACCTCGTCACTATTCCACTGAGGTTAGGCTTGATACTTATTAGGTACCGCTGTAGTGTACTCATGCTACACTTCGGCATATATTTGTGCAGAACTCAAGGTATACCTATCGTTTCGGCATATTTTTGTGCAGAACTCATCCTATGCGATTGGAGACTTCAAGGTATACCTGTCATTTCGTCATAGGCCTCAGATTCACCATCTTATTTTATTATGCTGCTGTTAAATTGTAATTCAAAATAGTATTGTATTTTTGTAATATCTTGTGTACTTTCTGTAGTGCTTATGACTCTGTATTACCGGGTTTTGGGATTTGTGAAAGTTGTATTATGATATTGGTTGTGCTTTGGGCAGTTGTTCTTAATTTTATTAAACATTCAACTATTATACCTTATCTGATATTGTTAGGTGATCGGCTTACCTTGTCGTAGAGACTAGGTGCCATCACGATCCTAAAGGTGGGATTTTGGGATCGTGACAAATATCTACTAGGAATTCTCGAAACCCGGTGTCACAGGTGCATGAGAATCTACTAGTGAGTACAATACAAATACAACATCTGTCTAGAATATAAATAGATATGATAAAATAAATAAATTTGATGGAGACTCTGTGTGCTGCGGATCGTAACATAGAATGCAGCTCACCATAAAGTCCCCTCAGCAGCTACGCCTATGCGCCAAGATGACCACAAAATGAACCCGTCACAGTACCTGCACAATTGGTGCAGAAGTATAGCATGAGTACGTAAATCAACACGTACTCAGTAATTATTTAGCCTAACCCTGAAGAAGCATTGATGAGGGGTCTACTTTGACACTTTCGAGTGGTCCAATAAATCAGGTATAATGAAAGTAAGCAGATATGAGGCATAGCAAGTAAAACAACGAGACATATATAAGTTCATGATACGATCCTCAACAGAAAATAAATACGAGGTCCTCAATAACCGGGTACTACCTCGAATGGAACACATAATGGTCAACACCAGATAAAATGTCACATCTCAAGTTAGGAAAACTCACAGGTATACTAACTTCTTATCAAATATTACACACGATTCTTTCAAGGCGAACAGTCCGATCCCATAAGAGTGTTTCGTAGAACTACCGAGGCAAGCGGCCCGATCCCATAAGAGTGATTCATAGATCTGCCGAGGCGAGTAGCCTGATCTAATAAGAGTGATTCATAGAACTGCCGAGGGGAGTGGCCCGATCCCATAAGAGTGTGATACATGATAATGCCGAGGCGAACAACCCGATTCTATATGAATATGTTACTCTGTCGAGGAGAACGTCTCGATCCCATAAGAATATGTTACTATGCCAAGGCAAACAACCCGATACCATAAGAATATGATACATAACCCTGCTGAGGTGAACGACCCGGTCCCATAAAAGTACTGCTGAGGCGTTCAGCCCGATCCCATTAGAATATGAAACTTTAAGGGTCCTTAATCCCACTTACGAATATACGTGTGAGTAATGAAATTCAAAATAACTTTCTGATGAATACGCACAACATGGGAGAAATCTGTAAGGGAAGTAAAATTTCCACAGCTAACCAAGTAGCTCGTCAAGTATCTAAAATAGCAAGTTCATTACTCTATGTGAGTCTAGTCTCAGGCTATAATGTAAATTAAAACATTTAAACAGGCAAGAATATACAGTTAAAGCATGGTGTGAGTCTAAATCTACCCGGACATAATCTGGAATTCTAGCATCCGCATGGATACTCGTCACCTCATACGTGTGTAGCTCCCACAACATGTAGCACATAATAATATAACACCCACGGGGTAAATTCCCCCTTACAAGGTTAGACAGGAGACTTACCTCGCTCTGAAATTCGATAACCGGCTCCAACGTCTCTCTAACACCTCAAATCAATGGCAAACAAATCTGAAACTAGCCAAAGAATATGCAAACTAATCAAAATATTCTTAAAGACTCGTAATTTAACAATTTATAACAATTCCCAACTCCACTTGAAAAGACAAAAAAGTCAACCCCCAGCCCACGCACCCGGAGTTAAAAAATTCTCGAAGATAACAATACCATAGCATTACGAATTCAAATATATAATCTATTCCTAATTCCATGTCTAATTTCGTGGTCAAAATCTAAAAATATAATTTCTAGGTTTTCTTCAAAAATCCCACAATTTCTATAAATGTTCTTGCTCAAATCCATTTAGAAATCATG
Source organism: Nicotiana tomentosiformis (assembly GCF_000390325.3). Classification (NCBI taxonomy): domain Eukaryota; kingdom Viridiplantae; phylum Streptophyta; class Magnoliopsida; order Solanales; family Solanaceae; genus Nicotiana; species Nicotiana tomentosiformis. Next base: position 45,990,469 of record NC_090822.1, read on the forward strand.
TATTTAGCTCACAATGTGTGGGAATTACTTTCCTTGCAATAGATGATGAAAATCTCCCCTTAAAGAGCTCCAAAAATCTCCCAACCAAGTGAAAGTGTGAGAAAAATGGGTTAAGTCCCGATATAAATTGAAGTCTGCCCAGCGATTCCTTCTTCACGTTAGCGAGAATAGACTCGTGTTTGCGAAGTCCCTCCTGCCCAATGCATCGCGTTCGCAATAAAAACATTGCGTTTGTGATGGCCAATTTTTCACCCAGCCCAGAACTCCTCTTTCGTGTTCGCGAAGGGAAAACCCGCAAGCCCTACATTTCTCCGCGTTCGCGACTCCCTGTCGCGTTCGCGTAGGGTACCCCAGCCCCTTCTCTGCGTTCGTGACTCCTCTGTCGCATTCGCGAAGAACAAATTCCCAGCAGCTAAAATCCTTCTTCACGAGCGTGAGCATCCCACCGCATTCGCGAAGAACAACACCAGCAGTAGCAAATCATCCAAACTTGGTCTGGAACCATCTCGAAACACACCCGAGGCTCTCGAGACCCCGTTCAATCATGCCAACCAGTCCCACTTCCTTATCCAAACTTTTCAAAAGGCTCGAAATGCCATGAACAACATCCAAAACCACAAATCGACGATCGAATCCTTCGCTTAATGTTCAAACTTCGCCGAACACATCCGAATCATACTTTGACATTTCGAATCACGACCAAACTTCACGCACAAGTTTCAACCAATAAAATGAACCTATCCGAGGTCTCGAAACACCATCCGGAGTCCGATAACACCAAAGTACACTATAAGTCAAACTTAGCAAATTTTAAACCTTCAAAAATTCCAACTTCCGATAATAAGCACTGAATCGCTCCCGGACCATCCGATACTCAACCCGAACATACGCCTAAGTACGAAATCACCTTACGAACCTATAGAAACTTTCAAATCTCGATTTCGATGTCCTTTACTCAAAAGTCAAACCTTGGTCAACTCTTCCAACTTAAAGCTTCTGAATTGAGGAGGATTCTTCCAAATCAACTCCGAAGTTCTCAAAAATCAAAACCAACTACACGTGCAAGTTGTAATGCGTGAAGTGAAGCAACTCAAGGTCTCAAACCGCCAAACGACATGCTAGAGCTCAAAACAATCAGTCGGGTCGTTACATTCTCCCCCACTTAAACATATATTCATCCTCGAACGTGCCAAGAACTGTTCCAAAGTTGCCAAAATCACTGTATAACTCCTGATGCATCTACTCGTGCCATCACAATCCATATGATCACATTAGCTCAACCCAGACAGAAGATCCTTCCTGCTACCTTAGCCCACAAGCCATAGAACCAAATACCAATATCCAGAATTTCCTCTAAGGCCCAATTCTTGCATACCTACACTATATGAATCTCCACAAGCCATACTTACACATACATACACACCCAAGTCGTAACCACACGATGTACTACATCGCTAAAATGCCCATAGTAATATCTTCCAACAACAATAGCTATAAGTTTTTCCGACTTCGGTACTGGTAATGCACCTCCTAACACATGAAGGCCATGTTTCAATGCTTGCAACACTGCAACGAAGAAAGAGATATACGGAATCTCATAACCACCAGTCAAATCAACAAATCATGGATCTCTTCCACTCGACAAGAACCATTGCCACATTCTGAACTGATTAGCGACATTATTCCTCCGAATATACATTACACGAATACAATTGCGCTGATTCCAGGCCCAACAACCTCGTCTGACCCAGTACAAACAGCTCGGGCAATAAGCCATATCAAACACCATCTAAAATCTCATATGACACCATCAATGCACCAACAAGACACAACTCGAATATGACCAATAAGGAAAGCGAACCCAAGTACAGAAATATCCAGCCCGCGTAACGAATAAAATAACCAAACAAATGGTATGAAACTATTCCACATAACAGAAGTAAAATACACAAAAATAGTATAAGGAACCGTACTCAACATCTCATTGTTGCGGCGTGCAACCCGATCCAAACATCATACCCGTGGCAGCGTGCCACCCTATCCACACATAATCAATCTGCATGGGAATACCCATCGAGCCAAAGATGCTATACTTGCTAGACTCTATAATAACCACAAACACGCCAAGTGTATAAACATAACCCTGGTGGAGGCGGATAGCCTCATGCTCTACAATTGACCAAACATGACTAAGGTACAATAAATAAATCAGTATCTCGATAGCCATCCCGCTCATACAACACCACAAGACTATACAGGATCACAACACACGTGTGAATAAAAATCAAGTTGCCTCGCAACCCACATGGAATAAAAGAGTAACACATGAAATAGACGACGATGGGAATAACATCCATCATGCCCGAAAACTCATCTGTAAGCAATGCTATGAATAATAAGCATATCTGATCTACTGTAGAATATGCATTCACGTTGGGTGAACCAACGGACCTCCAAGACGATTCCTATAATCCTAAAATAGGTCAATAACCTTCCAAAGATCCAAAATGACCCTATCCATGACACATACGATCAACCATTGATTCGGGAACAAACTTCCACAGTCCGCAACCAAAGGAAAAGAGCAATTCTCAGACATAAACTCTCCAATCAGCCACAATACCTGAATCTACATACCTCATTTTAATCTCTACCACTTAAATGATTAACACATCATACTTACATAATCATCCCATAGGAGGTACTCCTACAACCTTCCGCACCAGGTAACAAAATCGGAACATCAATGGCTACCGACCATGCTATTCCGCAAATCAATACACAATACCTCTTCCACCCAAGCATGCCATCTTCAGGCTACCTGAAAATAGTGACATCATACTCTGAACATTTGAAATCTCCCCCGCTCCTTCGAGCTCGTGTTATTCTTGTCAAAACTGAACCACAACCTTGATCCTCCAATTCCAATTCCATACCGCTCACTACACCTATCATTTTGCTACGTGAGAGTACAAGAATTTCATCGTAAATCTTGAACCACCAGTAAAATAAACACTTCCTCGGCTAGGAACCTTCCACTCAACTCATTTTAGGAGGAAAATTGCAACATGCAACCAACTTCCTATAACCGCAGAAAACACAACCTCAAATCGTGGTCTAAACCCATAATTCTTTTGGGGCCCATTTACACATAACAAAACCATCAGAATTAAATAACTCCAAATCAAAAATATTACGTAGACTGTCTAGACTGCAAATATAGCCACAAATAACTTGTATAACCTTTCCACACTGAAGGAACCAATCATTTACTTTACTATGCCGATCCAGACCACTGCTAAACTGACTCAACTCCTCAGCTTTCTCTTGACTTACCTTCAGAATTAGCACCTCTCTTTTCCAGCACACAATGGACCTTAATCGATACCCTTCCCCCCCCCCCCCCGAGTGACCCAAAACTGCAAGACCATATTGCCTCAATACTCACAAGTCACTTTATACACTCCTCATGCACACAATAGTATCTCCAACCGATACACCGGCTATAAAAGATCTTTTGCGAATCTGAAGTTGTTTCTTCCATCTTTCTAGCATTGTACCACAGACACGATGATAACATAGAATACTCCCAGTACCTTTTTGTAAAGCCCCGTAAAAGTTTTCCTAAAAGCCCGAATTCCGTGATGCCAAAGTAGGTGTAGAGATTAATAATAATAAAAATTCTTCGTGACGAGCTTGCAAGCAGCGGTTCGGCCTTTTTGGATTGAACAGTGCATTGGGGAGTTAAAGGAAAATGTTGGGTAGAAGTACGCATTTCTGCGGCCTAATCTGCAGCCGCAGAACCACTCTGCGGACCGCAGACTGGTCGTAGAGTGGGGCAAATTTCTGGGGCATTTTTTATGCCCAATTTCGCGGCCATTATGCGATCGCATAACCATTTCGCGGGCCGCATTCTTGTCGCATATCCCGTCTTGGAAATTTTTAGAGGGAGGTTCTGTGATGAATTATGCGACCGCAGAACAGGTCTGCGGGCCGCATAGTGACCGCAGACCAGGTCAGTTTCTTTCCACCTCTAGCACCCATTTTCGCGATCATTTTGCGGACCGCATAACCACTATGCGGTCGCATATGCGACAGCAGAACCCGTTCCGGAGCTTTATTTTATGGGTTTTAAAGCCCGACCCAATTCCGTTAAAACACACACCATAGTCCATTTTGAGCACATTTCTGATATTTTAGAGTGAGAGGGAGAGTTCTTAGAGTGGAGGAGCAATCTTTAATCATTACCCATCAATTCTTGCTCAATCATTGAGGATTAACAAAGGAAGTCTTCACCCTAAAGGTAAGAATCTATGTCCTAGCTCTTAATTTCGAAAATTTATAAAAATTGGGTAATTAGAGAAGCAATTATTGGGTATGGGGGTTGTTATCTTGCATGCATGTATCCTTAAAGTATGTGGGAAGGTTGTGAGCTAAACATGGGAGAGAGTGGGTTGGGAAATGATGGAATATTCCACAAAGGAGCCTTAGAACCTTAATGCACACCTAGTGTTAGATAAAATGCTAAAATGAGCTAAAACCATGATCATCTTCCTAATTTTTGGTTCAACTTATTATATTTCTAAAATAGATTAAAGTTGCTAAGAATTCCAGATCATTTTAGAGTTTGAGAAGCTCAATTGAGGTATGTTGGCTAACCCCCCCCCCTTCTTCTTAGAATCGAATCCCACGATTTTCATGTAATTGGAGTAAGTCTTTGATCATTATTGAATTGACCTTTCCTAATGTGGTTGTGTTGAAGGATGTTTGTTCAATGTTTATTCTAAATGTTTCATCATGTCATCTTGCCATTTGAGAATATGTTCAAAATGTGGAATATGTGTTAGGAATGTTAAAACTTCATGTTAAGACCGAAAGAAAGGTTGTTATGCCAAATTGTATGAAAGCCCTCTATATGCCTAAGATTTTCCAAATTGCTCATATGTGAATTAACGTCTTGAATGGGAAGTCCTATTGATGTTGATAATGATAATGATATTTGAATGTGGAAAAGGGAACTGGAATTATGAAATACGGCCAAGTGCCAAGAATGACTTTGTAATTGTTAAGAAGTATGATGTGAAATGATTGACTGAAGAAGGTAATGTCTCAAATGAGATGGCCGAGCCGATCGGGCCGATATCGGACTCCGTGTAAGAACACAATGGTATTGTGGATGAAATTGTGGTAATGTCTCAACTGAGATGGCCTAGCCGATCTGGCCGTTATCGGACGCCATGCCGCACACATGGTGGTACTGTGCTAGAAATTATAATGAAATTGTGGTAATGTCTCAAATGAGAAGGCCTAGACGATCGGGCCGAGATCGGACTCCGTGTAAGAATACGGGGGTATTGTGAATTGTGGAATATTGGTGCTAAAGATCACCCAACCTAATAATATGGAAATTGACTTGAAAACGTATATGATCCTTAACTTGTTGTTTTAATATTATTTGAAACCTTATTGAATTCTTGATTGTTCCTCTTGTATTATTATTCATTCTATTGAGTTGGTGTTTAGCTTTACATACTAGTGCTATTCGATGGTACTAATGTCCCTTTTGCTGGGGGCGCTGCATCTTTAAATGGATGCATGTGGTTACATAGCAGACAGTATTGATCACAGATAGTGTTGCATCCTCTTCTCAACAGACTCGGTGAGCCCCATTTCATTTCGGGGTCATGTATTTTACCTTTTGTTTATATTGTGGTCACTTTTTGAGGTATAATCTGGGCCTTGTTGTCGGCACCATCTTTACTCTCTTTTGTATCTTTAGAGGCTCCGTAGACACTATGTCGGTTGTATATGGGTGTTGGGGATGCTAACTAATTTATGTTGTGTTTGATCACTTGTTCCATTCGAACTATAAGAAATGTGTATTTTGAGACTTAAAGGAGCAATAGCTAATGAAACAGTTTAATGTTGTATGTATGAACTTCCTTCCGTCTAATTAATGAAATCACGTCATGTCTTGATCATGGGTGAATTGGGTAAAAAGTATCTAACAGACTTGCTCGACCGGGTTCACTCGGTTGAGCGCTGATCGCACTTCCCGAGGTTGGGGCGTGACACCTTCACACTCTACTGCAAAACCCAATCCTTAGCAACATAACAAACTCGAATATCCTTAAGCACCACACCTTAAATCTCGAATCCATTGGAACCATTATTGAGATTCATCCACTCTGAACTAGTCCTGATTATATAACCAAACAACTAGTGTTCCGTTAGCACACAAATACTCCAAAGAAGCAACCAAATAAATCCATTTCCTTTGTACATCACATCCACTATAAGTTTAAAATTTGAGTCCTTCCACGAGCTTAACATGAATCGATAAGGTGAACCGTAGCACATATCTATTAAATTCCTTGCTCGAATTACCCTTGATGTCCCCTTCCTCAGTCATAACTAATCCACCACTAAATCGAAATCCAAAAACTACAAAGACACATGATCACATGACCCAATCATCGACGGTAGGCTCCCCCACTTGTCTTTAAGCCACAAAAACATAAATCCAGAACTCACAATGACTTCTCCTTCTCAGTTACCATAATCTCACGTTGTATAGAAAGTATAACTCTTTATAGGAACTTTATCAGAAATCATGCAATCCCTAATCTTCTCAGAGGAGATAGCCCACCTGTGTACCCTCATATCGACATCTCCCAACGACATTACCATAGTAACATCTACTATAAAATTACTTAATTCTCCTGGGTCCGCACTCATCCGCCAGCCGTAAGAATTCATTCATTTCCTTAACATCAACCGAAGGTCCAACACTACGTTTAAACTTAAAGCCATATTGCACACCAAAATGATAATTAAGCATTCACATTCTTCTATATCCCAAGCAAACTCTTTCCATCACATTCGAACTTCCTAAGTATAGAAACCACCTTAAGGATTATCTCCCTCGAACCATCAACACCAGAAACATTGATTCGACCCCGAAGTCGCAATACACCGCTATCTCTGATAATTGCTTCTTAGGTACTCCTTGATAATGTCATGCTTCCAAAGGCACCCAAATGAAGACCCTCATACCAACAAACCTTAATGCATTCACACAAGGACGACGATACCACAACATACACAAGAATTCCACCAAGTTCGAAAATACTCAACCTTCGTGACTCTATCAGCCAATGCCTAAATATCCATATACCAATTGCCTCTCCAATACTAAAACGAATACCAAACTTCCTGATCATGAACCGAATAATCCTCCTCCGGAATCACAAACTGCCATGACACATAGGCAAGCACCCTACCATTCACACCAGCACTACATGATAACAACGCATGAACACTACGATACACTATGTAAGGTCTCAAAAATATGGGCAACACTAACACTGGGCTGAAACGACTGAACACTCCTCCAATAGGTAAGGATAATAGCTCGCCTGTATGAGCATGGAAAACCCTCTTGTACTATATCTGTAGTATCTCCATAACTCATCACCGCCTAACTGATATCGAATGCCCAACATCGCGTACAAATGAGTGGGAAGGAATTGAGGCATATGATTCAATGAAATAAAATAACACAATAAGGAATCAAGAAAAAGAAGTTCTCCTAACAGTCGTGCAGCCTCTCAAAGATAAGTACAGACGTCTCTGTACCGATCCACAAGAATCTACTAGACTTGCTCATGACTCGTGAGACCTAAATGAACCTAGAGCTCTGATACCAAGATGCCACGACCCAATTCCCGCTATAGGCCGTGATGGCGCCCAACATCGTCGTTAGGCAAGCCAACGACGAACTATCAACTTAATTATTCATTTTATTATTTTTGAAATTATGGGTTTTATTAATCATGGAGATATAAAGCATAAATAAAAACATTAAAAGGAAAAGGTTACATTACAAGATAAATACCATAAATATCTACTAGGAATTCCTAAAACCCGGTGTCACAAGTGCATGAGCATCTATTAGTGAGTACAATATTAATACAATATTTTTCTGGAATATAAATAGACAAGATAAAATAAATAAATATGATGGAGACTATGTGTGCTGCAGATGGTAGCATAGAATGTAACTCACCATAAAGTCCCCTCAGCAGTTGCGCCTAAGAGCCAAGATGACCACCAAAGGAATCTGTCTCAGTACTTGCACAATTAGTGGAGAAGTGTAGCATGAGTACATAAATCAACACTTACCTAGTAAGTATCTAGACTAATCCCGAAGAAGTAGTGAGGAGGGGTCGACATTGACACTTACTAGTGGTCCAATAAATTATGTATAATGAAAGTAAGTAGATATGAGGCATAGCAAGTAAAACAACGAGACATATATAAGTGCATGATACGATCCTCAACAGAAATAAACACGAGGTCCTCAATAACTGAGTACTACCTCGAAGGAACACATAATGGTCAACACCAGATAAAATATCACATCTCAAGTCAGGAAACCTCACGGGTACACTGACGTTTTATCAAATATTACGCATGATTCTGCCGAGGCGACTGACCCGATCCCATAAGAGTATTTCGTAGAACTGCCGAAGCAAGTGACCCGATCCCATAAGAGTGGTTCATAGAACTGCTGAGGCGAGCAGCCCGATCCCATAAGAATATATTACAATATCCTGCCAAGGCGAACAATCCGATCCCATAAGAGTATTGCTGAGGGGTTCCGCTCGATCCCATTAGATTATGAAACTTTAACGGTTCCTTGGCCCAACTCAAGAATATACGTGTGGGTTATGAAATACAAGAAAACTTTCTGATGAATACCCACAACACAGGAGAAATCCTTAAGGGAAGTACAATTTCCACGTCTAATCAAGTAGCTCAGCAAGTATCTAAAATAGCAAGCCCAGTACTCTACGCGAGTCTAGTCTCAGGCTATAATGTAAATTAAAGCATTTAAATAGTCAAGAATAACTCAAATAGTACAAATAAAGCATGGCATGAGTGTAACTCTACCCGGACATAATCGGAATTCTAGCATACGTACAGATACTCTTCACCTTATACATACGTAGCTCCCAGAACATGAGGCACATAACAATATAACACTTACATGGTAAATTCCTCCTCACAAGGTTAAACAGGAGACTTACCTTGCTCTGAAATTTGATAACCGGATCGAACACCTTTCTAACACTTCAAATCAATGCCAAATGAATCCGAAACTAGCCAAAGAATATGCAAACCAATCAAAATAAACTCAAAGACTCTTAATTTAACAATTTATAAGAATTTCCAACTCTACTTTGAAAGTCAACAAAGTCAAACCCTGGGTCCAAGTGCCCGAATTCTGAAACTTCTCGAAGATAAACATTACCCATAGCATTACAAACTCAAATATATAATTTATTCGCAATTCCATGTCCAATTTCGTGGTCAAAATCCAAAAATATAATTTCTAGGTTTTCTTTAAAAATCCCACAATTTCTACCAATTTTCATGTTCAAATCCATTTAGAATTCATGTATTTAGCTCACAATGTGTGGAAATTACTTACCTTCCAATAGATGATGCAACTCTCCCCTTAAAGAGCTCCAAACATCGCCCAACCAAGTGAAAGTGTTAGAGAAACGGGCTAAGTCCCGAAATAAATTGAAGTTTCCCCAGAGATTCCTTCTTCACGTTCGCGAGAATAGCCTCGCATTCGCAAAGGCCCTCCTGTCCAATACTTTGCGTTCATGGTAACCAATGTTTCACCCATCCCAGAACTCCTCCTTCACGTTCACGGTCGCCCTTCCGCGTTCGAGAAGGAAAAACCTGCCAGGCCCGCATTTCTCCGCATTCGCGTAAGGTACCCCAGCCCCTTCTCCGTGTTCGTGTCTCCTCTGTCGCATTCGCGAAGCACAATTTCCCAGCAGCCAAAATCCTTCTTAGCGAACTTCTCGAAAATCAAAACCAACTACACGTGGAAGTTGTAATACATGATGTGAAGCTACTAAAGGTATAAACTTCTGAGCGACATTCTAGAGCTCAAAACGGCTATTCGGGTCATTACATTTGTGCAGATTTAGGTACCTCTGATTGAGCCGGTCGCTAGTAAGTTGAGCCAGATATTGTGGAGACTTAAAGGTATACCTGTTATTCTCGCTCGCTGGCCTTGAAGTCACCTTCTATTGATTTTCCTTACTACTGTTATTTATATTCCAAAACAATGTTGTATTTGGAGATTTCTAGTTTATTCACAGTAGAACTTATGACTCCGTACTAGCAGTTTTGGTATGTCTGACTGTTGATCATCTTTTGACTATGTTATGTCATTTATCAATTTTATTTAATAGCTAAGTGGTTTTATTTTGTTAATATCATCCTGTGCTAGGCTTACCTAGTCTTAGAGACTAGGTGCCATCACGATCCTAAAGGTGGGATTTTGGGTCATGACAAGTTGGTATTAGAGCTCTAGGTTCATAGGTTCTACGAGTCATAAGAAAGTTTAGTAGAGTCTTGCAGATCGATACGGAGACGTCTGTACTTATCTTCAAGAGGCTACGAAACTATTAGGAAATTTTACTTTTCTATTCTCTCACATATGATGAGGACATGAGCTTCAGTTACTGACGATGCTGCCCCCCCCCCCCCGGTATTGCTAGAGGCTAGGGTAGAGGCTGAGGCGAAGCACGTGCTGCAGTGAGGGGGTGTGATAGGGCCGCAACAGAGGAGCCACCAGTAGCTCCTATTGGGGATCAGACACCCGAGGTGCCTGTTGCTACCCCAAGTGTCACGACCCAAAATCCACTAGTCGTGATGGCACCTAACTTAACCAGCTAGGTAAGCCAACTAACAGTCAACACAATTCAAATGGGAATAATAAGTGATCGAGAAATGAAATAATTGAAACTCTATTAGATAACCTAAGGACTGGTAGTACAAGTCATGAGCCACTAAGACTTAGATTTACAAAACCGATATGAAATAAATACAACATCTGTTTGGAATGTATATAAACAGAATTCAAATCTAAAGCCACCAAGGGTAAGTGATAGTTATATCCGAAACGCATGTACGTCTTTAGTGCCAGCTCTCGTCATCCACATCATCTCAGCTCATAGATCTACTCGCAAGGTGTAGAAATGTAATATGCATACAACCGACCCCATGTACTCAATAAGTATCATAACAAACCTCAACGAGGTAATAGAAGCAAGAATTATAACTAATACTCGCTATCACATGTACAGTTCATAATTCCAGCACGTACAAAATACAAAATATAATCAAATGATGAAATCACACATAAAACCACCTTGGTGCTCTCAGTTTTCTCAACGGATTCTGCTTAGTCAACAATTCTGCATATAAGGAAGATATGCTAATAAATTAGGTAAAACCAAAGGAAACTGCAAGTAAAGATGAAATACAATAACCAAATATCAATCTGTTGTGGCGCACAACCTAATCCAATTAGAATTTACATCACGGCTCTCAGGCCCACATCAAAATCTCAGTAACCGAACCAAATCAATAACCAGCTCTCCCAGAGCTCACATCAATTAGAAACCCATCGATTTCTGACAATTTGTTTGTATACCATCAAGAGAGAAACATGAGAGGGTGACCCTAGGGGGTGGATCCATATCCACACGCTGCACGGACAACTCACGTGCTATAATATTAATATATGGATCTGCAGGGATAACTTACTTGTTGCATGAACAACTCACGTGTTATTAGGCTGGTCGCAGGCATAACAACACAATTCACCCAGTGTGGTCATATGCACAACAATGCAATCCGCTCGGTGTGGTCACATACATACAGTCAAAATCATATCACACAGAAGCAAATATATAAGAATACATGTGTATGATCAATGTATATTAGATTTCATGCTCTTGAACTGGTGTACATGATTTGCTAAGGTGTATGCATGTGCAGAGTGTCCATTCAAGGGATTAGCCTCTATGTAATCTCAAACAGGGATCAACTAGTTCACAACAGGGTTACAAGTATGAGTTCCTACCTAGCTAGTTGAAATACAGAAGGATATAAATACAGAAGGATATATATATACGTGACATTTATATACAGGAAAGATTAAATTCCTAAATATTAGGGATTTCTACATAAGTGACTATTCCTAAAGGGTAGAAAAATACTCAAATGACTATTTTGTCTAGTGTGAACTCTATGTTTAAAAGTGTAAAAAAGATGAACGATATTTCGTTAAGAGCCTTCGTGCTTTTAATAGTTAAACTAGCTTTAGGGTACGCGCTTTGCGGGTGTACCCTATATCAATAAGTTCAAACTTTAAAAGATCATGTAAATATTATTAAACTATGCATAACATGGCGTGCAATTATTAAGTGACATTTTAGAGGTATTTTTAGATTTGATATTGAGTTACAGAGTACAATAATTGTGGGTATTGAGATAATCGATATTTAATTATAATATTATTTGAACGTGTATTTGTATTTTGGTGTATATTAGAGGAGTGTTTGACTAAAGGGTAATGGACATACTATTATATACTCAGAGAATCAAGCATAAATTTTCATAAAAAGTCTTTCTAAAATATTTTTCATTTTTTCTAAGATAATTAATTATATAGCATAATTGATTTTAATTGTATGAGTGGTCGAGTCCTATCATGTTGTTCGGCGGTTTAAGACCTTGAGTAGTTTCACTATATGTATTATGACTTGCACGTGTAGTTGATTTTGATTTTCGAGATGTTTAGAGTTTTAAGTTGGAAGAGTTGACCAAGGTTTGACTTTTGAGTAAACAACCTCGGAATCAGGATTTGAAGGTCATGATAGGTTCGTAAATTGATTTCAAACTTGGTCGTATGTTCGAGTTGAGTATCGGAAGGTCCGGGAGCGTTTCGTCGCTTATTATCGAAAGTTTACATTTGGGAGGTTTTGAAATTTGCTAAGTTTTACTTGGAGTGTGATTTGGTGTTATCGGACTCCGAACGTTGTTTCGGGACCTTGAATAGGTTCATTTAGTTGATTGTAACTTTTGTGTGAAGTTTGGTCATGATCCGGAATGTCTAAGTGTGATTCGGACGCGTTCGGCAAAGTTTGAAGGTTTGAAAGTTAAAAGAAATATTTTGATCGTCGATTCGTATTTTGATGTTATTCGTGGCATTTCGAGCCTTTGGAGAAGTTTGGATAAAGGTTTTGGGACTGATTTGTATGATTGGACGGGGTCCCGGGGCCCTCGGGTGTGTTTTAGGGTAGTTTCAGACCATTGCGGTGTGTGTTATTATTGCTGGTTCAGGTGTTGTCCTTTGCGAACCTGGTGGAGAGCACACGTCCGGGAAGAAGAATTTGAGTTGGAGGTCGATTGTTCTTTGTGCTCGCGATTGGTGAGTCGCGTTCACGAAGGTTTGGGTAATGGTGCTCCGCGTTCGCGATAGCCCGGTTATGTTCGCGAAAGAGAAGTTGGGCCTGGAGACTTAGCCTTCGCGTTCGCGGAGGCATGGTCGCATTCGCGAAGAGCCGGCCTGGTAAAGCATCGTGTTCTTCTCACGATCACGAAGAAGATTTTTGGAGCAGGAGCTGAGTTATGCTTCACGAACGCGAGGCACATGCCGCGTTCACGAAGAAGGATGCCTGAGCAGAATATAAGTTAGCAAAATTGGGATTTGGCACATTTCATCTCATTTCTTCCATTGGATCCGGTTTATGGGCGATTTTAAGGGGATGTTTCATCATCTATCACAAGGTAAGTGATCTCTACTTATTGTGAGCTAAATACATGGATTATATATGGATTTAAACATGAAAATTAGTTGAAATTGTGGGATTTTGAAGAAAATCTAGAAATGATATTTTTGAGTTATGACCATGAAATTGGACATGGAATTGGGAATGAATTATATATTTGAGTATGGGTAATATTTATCTTCGCCAATTTTTGAATTCCGGGCGTTGACTTTGTTGATTTTTCGTGTGGAGTTGGGGATTGTTTCTAATTGATTAAGTTACGAGTTTTTGAGTATATTTTGATTAGTTTGCACGTTCTTTGACTAGTTTTGGATCGTTTGGCATTGGTTTGAGGTGTTAGGGAGGCATTGGAGCCGGTTATCAGATTTCAGAGTGAGGTAAGTCCTTTGTCTAACCTTGTGAGGAGGAAATTACCCCGTAGGTGCTATATTTTCTATGTGCTACATGTTATGGGAGCTACTAATGTATGAGTTGACGAGTGTCCGTGCATATGCTAGAATTCATGATTATGTCCGGGTAGACTTAGACTCACGCCATGCTTTATTTTTATTTGAGTTATTATTGCCTTATTAAATGCCTTAATTACATTTTGGCCTGAGACTAGACTTGGGTAAGTATCAGACTTACTATTTTATATACTTGACGATCTATTTGATTTGTGATGGACATTATACTTCCTTTTTAGGGATTTTTTTCCGCGTTGTGCGTATTCGTGCAAAAGTTTTCTTGAATTTTATAACTCACATGTATATCCATGAGTGGGGCCAGTGTACCGTCAAAGTTTAATATTCTAATGAGATCGGGCTGAATGCCTCATCAATACTCTTATGGGATCGGGTCGTTCGCCTCGGCGGTATTGTGTAATACACTCTTATGGGATCGGGTCGTTTGCCTCGTCCGTATCATGTAACACACTCTTATGGGATCGGGCCGTTCGCCTCGACAGAGTACATATTCTTATGGTATCGGGCCTTTTGCCTTGGTAGAGTACACTATTATTATGGAATTGGGCCGTTCACCTCGGCAGATTACATTATTCTTATGTGATCGGACCGTACGCCACGACGGGATGTCATACCATCACTCTTATGGGATCAAATCATTTGCCTCGGCAGAATCATGCGTAATATTTGATAAGGAGTTAGCGTACCTATGAGTCGTCCTGACTTGAGATGTGACATTTTATCTAGTGTTGACCATTGTATTATTCGAGGTAGTATCCGGTAATTGAGGACTTCGTATTTACTCTTCTGTTGAGGACCGTGTTGTGCACTTATATTTGTTTCATTGCCTTTACCTACTATACCCTTTACCTGTCTACTTTTATTGTACTTAGTTTATTGGACCACTAGTAAGTGTCGATGTCGACCCCTCGTCACTATTTCTTTGAGGTTAGGCTAGATACATACTGGGTGAGTTAATTTACGTCTTACTGCACTTTTGCACTGATTGTGCAAGTACTGAGACAAGTATATTTGGTGGTCACACAGGCGCGTGGGCGCAGCTACTGAGGACTCGTGGTGAGCTGCATCCCATGTTACGATATGCGGTGCACGAAGTCCCTTTTCTATTCATTATTGCTTTATCTCTATTTTCTACTCTAGACAGATATTGTAGTAGTATTGTATATTCTAGTAGATGCTCGTGCACTTGTGACACCGTGTTTTGGGGGTTTCTAGTGGATGTTCACAGTTGTACCTATTATTATTATTACTTCACTTTATGTATTATTCATGTCACGACCCAAACCGCATGGCCGCGACGGGCACTCGGTGCCTTACTCAACCGAGTACCAATGTAACATATCTTTCTTATCATACCATCATGGGTAAGTGGGCTAGAAGGGCCATCATGAGATAACCAGAATAAAACATAAGGGACTACTAGACATATGATGACCCAACATGATATAGAAACTTATACATGTGACATACGGGCCTATCAGGCCGACATGATCATTTGTACACTCAAAACATAGGCCGACAAGGCCATACAAGTATCCATATACATGACATCTGTCTACAAGCCTCTAAGAGTACATAAACATCATAAAGGTCGGGACAGGGCCCCGCCATACCAATCAATACATGTCCAACTAAGCTTTACTTCAAGCTCAAACAAGATCTTTACCCCAAACAACAAAGGAGAGATAACTAGGTGATCTTGATCTTCCAAGAGAGAAATCACCTTACCAACTTGTGGATTTGGTCTTGAACCCTAGGATAACGTTGAGAGAGGTCTTGGGATGATATTTTGGAGCTCCTTCACAATGCAATAGAGAGATAGGGATCCTAAATTGTTTTCTAAGTGAAATATCTATGTATATATAGCCTTACTAATGGGCTTGGGCAGATGGGTTGGGCTGCCCATCTCTATCCTTTTCCTTTCCCTTTTAATTTGGTCCACAAACTCTAAGTAGGTGATGCACATACTTTTCACCTACTTAATCAAGTAGGTGACACATGTTGGTTCTTTTTCCATCTTGAAACATGTGTCTCATCCTCGTTAAATAATTTAGAAATGTGTCGAGTAGCTCGAGCAAGTAGGATGGAAAGTAAGTTGTTGAAGCAGGCACATCAGGTAAGCAAGCAGCTCGTTTTTATTTATCCAAAATCTCCTTTCTCACATTTAAGTGCATTCGTCCTCAACCTAGAGGTTTTTATGTTGAACGAAAAGACGGGATATAATATCATCCGATTACTTTATATACTTTCAAAGAGGATCTCATTTCTGAGCTTACATCAATTGAATTACGATGTTTTTTGTGACGAAAACATGGGGTGTAACATCATTCCCTCCTTTGGAACATTCGTCCTCGAATGTTTACTGATGCGCTTATCAGTCTCATAACCTACAACCCTTACAAATACTTTAATACTGTCCTTGCTATCTAGGTAACTGTTCTATGAATAAATCCAAAGGCCAGGGCATTCCCTGCTTTAGGCATCTTTCCCACACCACGACTTGTAGTCGGAATTCTTCCAATCTCGTAACTGTTGCTATCTATTGTCATGTAGCATGTACGACTCTGACCTTGTATGCGCGCCTATGAGACTCTTCTCTCCTTTTTCCTCCAGCTTTTAGCTAATCTCTAGGCATCACTTTGGGAACATATACAGAACTATGACAAGCTGTCCTTCTGGGCATATATAGGTGTACTGAAGTTCTCCACTCGGTACTTTGTCGAACTTTCGACTATTGCTATATCTTGTTTCACAGCCTCAGTTATTTATGTTTATGACTTTACTATATCTAAGTAGGTCATACTATACCATAACTATTACTTCGATTTATTGTTACTGAGGTCTGCTACCCAACTCCAGGTTACTATTGTTGCTTATCCTATATGTATAAATCTAAGTCCTTTAATGCTTCCTCATTACTGTTCCTCGATGCGACGTGAGCCCTAGTGACAATCGTACTCATGCTGCACTTCTGCACTAAGTGACACATGTTGGTTCTTTTTCCATTTTGAAACATGTGTCTCATCCTCGTTAAATAATTTAGACATGTGTCGAGTAGCTCAAGCAAGTAGGATGGAAAGTAAGTTAGTGAAGCTGGCACGTCGGGTAAGCAAGCAACTCATTTTTATTTGTCCAAAATCTCCTTTCTCACGTTTAAGTGCATTCGTCCTCAACCTAGTTGTTTGTATGTTGAACAGAAAAACGGAATGTAATATCATCCGATTACTTTGTATACTTTCAAAGAGGATCTCATTTCCGAGCTTACATCAATTGAATTACGACGTATTTTTGTGACAAAAACATGGGGTGTAACAATTCATACTCGGTAATTTGGTGAAAAAGAATGTATGTCTCCATGAGTTCTAGATTTAATTCTATTTATTTAATTAAATTCCTGATTCTAAAATTTAAAATAGGTAATTAAGTGGAGGTTCACGCGTTGGCTTGCCTAACATCATTGTTGGGCGCCATCACGACCTATTATGGGATTTGGGTCGTGATAGTTTGGTATCAGAGCACTAAGTTTACTTAGGTCTCACGAGTCATGAGTAAGCCTAGTAGAGTCTTGCGGATTGGTACAGAGACGTCTGTACTTATCTTCGAGAGGCTACATGGCTGTTAGGAGAACTTCCCTTTCTTGATTCCTTGTCGTGTGAATTGATATCGATCGAAGATTATGTATTTAGTTCCTTCCTTCTCATTCGTACACCACGTCGAGCATTCGATATTAGTTGGGCACTGGCAATTTGTGGAGATGCTACATGTGTGGTGCATGATGTTTTTCCATGCGTATGCGAGCAGACTATTATCGTCGCCTTGTGGAGGGGTGTTCTGTCATTTCAGCCCATTGTTAGTATTGCCCATGGTTTCGAGGATTTACACCGTGTATTATGATGTTCATGCATTGTTACCGTGAAATGCTAGTGTGAATGGTAGGGTACTTATCTATGTGTCACGGCAGTGAATGAGTCAAGAGGAAGATTATTCGGTTCATGATCGGGAGATTCAACATTTAATTCCAGCGGAGGAGAGGCAATTGGTCTATGGATGTTCAAGCGTTGGTTGATAGAGTCGTGAGATTGGATATTTCCGAACTTGGTAGAATTCTTGTTTATATTATGGTGTCGACGTCCTTTTTTGAACGCATTAAGAATCGTCGGTATGATGGTCTTTATTTATTTGCCTTTGGGGCACGATGTTTTGAAATGGTGCCTAAGAAGCAGTTTTCGGAGATGGAGGTGTATCACAACTTCGGGTTCGAATCGGTGTTCCGGTGTTGAGGGTTCGAGTGAGATGATCCTTGAGGTGGCTTCTATACTTGGGAAGTTCGGATGTGACGAAAGGAGTTTGTTCGGAATGTAGAGAGTTGTGAATGATTGGTTATCATTTTGGAATGCTATATGGCTTCGAGTTTTAAACATATTGTTGGACCTTCAGTTGATTTTAATGGAATGAACGAATTCTTACGGCTGGCAGATGAGTGTGAACCCAAGAGAATTAATTGATTTCATTGTGGATGTGTCTATGGAAATATTGTTTGGGGATGTCGTTATGAGGTTACACAGGTGGGCTATCTCCTGTGAGAAGGTTAGGGATTGCATGATTTATGATAAATTCCTATGAAGAGTTCTAATTTCTATCCAATATGAGGCATGCACTGTATGTGGGTCTAAATCACCTGAGAAAGATGGCGCGATTGAATTGAAGTTGAGTGTGCATTTAAGACTATTGATTCGAGATGTGTGATGATTAGTGCAACAAGAGCTTGTGAGAAATTTGGCTGAGTAACGGTGTGAGATCATGGTAGCTAGGAGGAGAAGTCATTGTGGGTCCTTGGATGTTACGATTGTGGCTTAAAGATAAGTGGGGGAGCCTACCGTCGATGATTGGGTCACGTGGTTATGTGCGTTTTTAGTTTCTGGTTAGCGGTTCGTTGGTGGATTAGTTATGACCGAGGAAGAGAACATTAGGGGTAATTCGAGAAAGGAATTTGATGGATGTGTGCTATATTTCACCTTATTGGTGTGTGAAGGTTGTGGAATAACTCAGATTGGGTATTTCTTTGTGGATTTGATGTGCGAGGAAAATGATTCTTTTGGTTGCTTCTTTGGAGTATTCGAGCGCTAACAGAGCACTAGTTGTTTGGTTATATAATCGGGACTGGATTAGAGTGGGAGACTCTCAATAATGGTTCTAGTAAGGTCAAGAATTTAACGTGTGGTACCTAAGGTCTTTCCGGTTCGTCGTATGGCTAAAGATTTAGTTTTGCAATGGAGTGTGAAAGAGACTTGGATTATTTCTATGAACATCACCGGGTTTGGGGTATGGTGTTAGACGATGGAACAAACAGCTTCGGATTTGCAGAAGATCTTTTCAGAACGGGTGTATCAGTTGGAGATTCTATTTAGTGCACGAGGATAGTATAAATTGGCTTAGTGGTATTGAGGCAATGTGGTATTGCGATTTGGGGCCACTCGGGATGAGTGTCGATTGAGGTCCATTGTGTGCTGGAAAGGAGAGGTATTAGTTCTGAAGGTAAGTCAAGGGAAAAACTGAGGAGTTGAGTCAGTTTAGTAGTGGTTTGGATTGGCACGGTAAAGGAAATGATTAGTTCCTTCAGTGCGATAAGGCTATACGAGTGTTTCGTGGCTATACTTGCGGGCTTGGAAGTCTCCGTAATTTGGTTGATTTAGAGGGATTCGATCTTGATGGTTTGGATATGTTCAAGTGGGTCCCGAAGGAATTATGACGATTTTGGCCATGACTTAAGGTTTGCGTCTTCCACGGTTACGAGAAGTTGGTTGCGTGTTGCGATTTTTCTTCTGGACTGAGTTAAGTGAATTGTTTCTAGCTGATGAAGTATTTATTCTGCTTGTGGTGCAGGATTATGATGAAATTCTTGTACACTCGCATAACAACATGGTAGGTGCAGTGAGCGGTATGGAATTGGGATTGAAGGATCAAGGTTGCAGTTCAATTTTGACAGGAATGTCACGAGCTCGGAGGTGTGGGGAAGATTTCTGATGCTTAGACATAAATCTTAGAAATCAATTCAAGGCATATCATAACTTAAGTACTACCCCGAGAATGGATAAATACCTCGATGCTTGCATAGGGCTCAAACCCCACACATATGCGCACCCACAGCACGTAGCTATCACAAATAAGTCAGGAAACTAGTGCCTCAACCAAGTTTAAGTAAGATACTTACCTCAAGTAAGCCAAATCAAATACCGAGTAAGCCAAACAATAGTTCAGAAATGCCATCCCGCACAAATCAACCTCTAAACGGCTCAAAACTAGCCAAAAGCAACTCAAAAACCTAAAATAATGCCTTAGGAAACAAACCCAAGCGATAGATGTCAAATCTTTAATTAAAAACTCAAAGTCAACCAAAAGGTCAACCAGGGCCCGCACCTTGGAACCTGACAAAAATTACAAATTCTAACAACCTATTTGAATATGAGTCCAACCATACTAATTACATCCAATTCCGACTCCGAATCGATGTTCAAATCTCAATTATTCTCTTTAGAAAAGTTTTGATAAAACCCCACAATTCTCCAATCAAAATATAGATAAATTCACGAATGAACTAGTTTAACCATGTTAAAATATTTAAAAAAAAATAGGTTAGATAATGAACTCCATGAAAAGACGAGAAGAACGCCACAAAAATCACCTCGATCGGAGCTCTAGAACTCAAGATATGCTCAAAATACTAAATGAACGCAATTTGATTTTTTTATACACAGGGATTTCCGCTTTTGCGCCCAAAAATCCGCACATGCAGTTTTCCAGCTCTCATTTCCGCTTTTGCAGACCACTTTTCGCACCTGCGGGGTCACAAATGCGGACCCCACTTCGCATCTGTGAAGCACCAGCAACAGCTAACTTCTCCAACACTAAAATGGCCATAACTTCCTCATATGATAACCAAATTCGAAAATTCTTTTTGCTATAGTTCCGTAATTATGATACGGATCTAATGATTCAATTAAAACATAATTTGGAGCTTATTTGCTTAATTTTTTACCGTTTATCCTTGAAAAACCAATGTCAAAATCTCAAAAACGAGCGCAACACAACCCAAACCTATCTGAAACTCACCCGACCCCTCGGGACCCCGTCCAAATATACCAATAAGTCTCAAAATATAATATGGAACTGCTCGAGGCCTCAAATCCCACATAACAACATCAAACCATGAATCACACCCTCAATTCAAACTTAATGAACTTTTAACTTCCAAAACGCGTGTCGAACCATATCAAATCAACTCGGAATGACCTCAAATTTTGTACACAAATTCCAAATGAAATAACAAACCTATTCCAACTCTTGAACCACAATATGAACCCGATAACATTAAAGTCAACTCTCGATCAAACCTATGAACTTTCCAAACCTTCAAATTGCCAACTTTTGCCAATTAGCGCCAAAACCTTCTAGAAATATCCAAACGCAACTTCGGGCATACACCCAAGTCCAAAATTACCATCCGGACCTAACGGTACCGTCAAATCTCTAATCCGAGGACAAATACATGAAAGTCAAACTTGGTTAAGTCTTCTAACTTAAAGCTTCTAATTTAGGAATTATTCTTCCAAATCAATTATGAACAACTCGAAGACCAAAACTGACGATACACGCAAGTCATAATATACCATATGAATATATGCATGACCTTGAACCACCAAATTGAATGTAAATGATCAAAACGACTGGTCGAATCATTACACCTAGACTCCAGGAGACTTTGGCATATTTTCTAAGCATGTTTGGTACTTTGGCTTAGACATGGTTGACTCCGGTTGCACCAGCTACTTCTTAAGATGGGGGAGGAGCTAAAAATCCCACTTCTCATACTCTAGAGCAGCGAGCTCATGTTGATCAGGCACCGGCTGTTATGCCGGTACAATCCATGATCGCGGTTCAGCCTGAGGTCAGGCCAATGGCATTAGAGGAGGAGCAAATGAGGCTAGATAGGTTCAAGAAGTATTTTCCTCCTACTTTCAGTGGTGCGGCTTCTGAGGATGCATAGGGTCTAGACTAGTATCATCATATTTTACGCACCATGGACATAATGGAGATGAGTGGGGTCCGCCTTACTACCTTCCAGCTGACGGGGTCGGCATATAGATGGTGGAAGGCTTATTAGGAGAGTATGTCAGCTGGCGCAACACCACTTACTTGAGTTAAGTTCACTGATCTAATTTTTAGGGAGTTTATTCTACAGACCCTCAGGGGAGTTGCATACCGAGTTCGAGTTGTTGCACCAGGGGACCATGACTTTGTCTAAGTAAGCTTTAAGGTTTAGTGGGTTATCTTATCACGCACTTGATTTGGTTTCCGCTGTTCGAGAGAGAGTTTGCAGATTCATTGATGGACTTGGCTATGGTCTTAGATTTGGGATGGCATGGGAGTGGGGGACTGATACTCCATTTCAGCAGGTTGTGGAGATTGGTAGGAAGTTGGATAGTATCCACGACCAGGAGAGAGGGGATAGGGAGGCCAAGAGGCCTTAAGATTTTGGAGGGTTTAGTGGTATCCGCTCTGCAGTGTCAACTCATCACGACATAGGCTTTATTGGTCGACTAGTTTAGTCTGCACTTCAGGCTACTCACAGTGCTCCAGCTATTCAGGGACCTCAGAGTACTCATTTTGGACAGCCATATTCCAGTGCACCTCCTGCACAAGGTTCCTACTGCGATTATTCTAGCCATCTGAATCAGACTCAGTACCAGAAGCCATACCGCAGAGAGGTTGCTTTGAGTATGGTGACATGAAGAATATGGTGAGGGATTGTCCCAGACTTCGGAGGGGTGGACCTTCCCAGGGTACTCAAGCTATAGTTTCTGTTGTAGTTGCTACTCCACCTGCACAACCAACTAGAGGTGGAGGACATGTGGGTAGAGGATATCCTAGATGGGGAGTCCAGGCTCATTGTTATGCTTTCCCTTGTAGGACAACGACTATTACATAAGATGCTATCATCACAGGTATTGTTCCGGACTGTCATAGAGATGCATCAGTTTTATTTGATCTAGGTTCCACTTATTCATATATGTCATCCAATTTTGTTGCATATTTGGATATGTCTCGTGATTCTTTGAGTACCCTTGTTTATGTGTCTAAACCTGTAGGGGATTCTATTATGGTAGACCATATCTATAGTTATTGTTTGATCAGTATCTGGGGTTATGAGACTAGAGTTAACCTTCTATTACTCAATATGGTGGATTTTGATATGATTTTGGGCATGGATTGGTTGTCACCCTATCACGCTATTCTTGATTGTCATACTAAGACCGTGACGTTGGCTAGGTCGGGGTTGTCGATGTTAGAGTGGAGAGGTTGATTGGGTCATATTCCTAGTAGGGCGGTGTCTTTCTTGAAGGCATAACGGATGATTGAGAAGGGGTATTTGTCATACTTAGCCTTTGTGAGGGATGTTAGTATTGATATTCCTACCATTGAGTTCGTTCCGATAGTGAGAGAGTCTACTGATGTGTTTCTAGCAGATCTACTGGGCATGCCACCCGATAGGGATATTGATTTTAGTATTGACTTGGTGCTGGGCACCAGTGGAGTTGAAGCAATTAAAGGAACAACTTCAAGAGTTGCTTGATAAGGGTTTCATCAGGCCTAGTGTCTCACCTTGGGGGTGCTCCAGTTCTATTTGTGAAGAAGAAAGACGTTTGATGAGGATGTGTATTTACTACAGGCACCTGAACAAGGTTACAATCAAGAACAAGTACCCACTATCGCGTATTGATGATTTATTCAATCAGCTTCAGGGTGATATGGTATCCTTGAATATTAATTTGAGATCTGGGTACCATCAATTGAAGATCTGGGCTTCAGATATTCCGAAGAAGTCTTTCAGGATCCGCTATGGTCAGTATGAGTTTTTGGTGATGTCTTTCAGGATGACCAATACCCCAACAACCTTTATGAACTTGATGAACAGTGTGTTCCAGTCGTACCGTGATTCCTTCATCATCATGTTCATTGATGATATTTTGGTGTATTCTTGTAGCTGGGAGGATCATGAGCGGTACTTGAGGATCGTGCTCCAAACTTTGAGAGAGAAGAAGCTATATACTAAATTCTCCAAGTGCGAGTTTTGGCTTGCTTTAGTGGAATTCTAGCGCCACGTGGTGTCCATTGAGGGGATTAAGGTAGATCTAAAGAATATTGAGGCAGTTTAGAGTTGGCCCCGACCTTCTACCTCTATCAAGATCCAGAGTTTTCTAGGCTTGGATGGGTATTATCGTTGTTTCGTGGAGGGTTTTTCATCTATCGCAGCTCTTTTGACTAGATTGACTCAGAAGGGTGCCACTTTTAGGTGGTTTTACGAGTGTGAGGAGAGCTTTTATAAGCTTAAGACTGCCTTGACTATATCTCTAATTCTTATTTTTCCTTCAGCGTCGGGTTCTTATACAGTCTATTGTGATGCTTCACGGATTGGCATAGGATGCGTGTTGATGTAGTAGGTTAGAGTGATTGCTTATGCTTTGCGTCAGTTGATGCCCTATGAGAAGAACTACCTAGTGCATGATTTGGAGTTAGTAGCCATTGTTCACACGCTGAAGATTTAGAGGCATTATCTCAACAGCATGTCATATGAGGTCTTCGCAGATCACAGGAGTCTACACCACTTATTCAAACAAAAGGATCTGAACTTGAGGCAACAGGGTGGTTAGAGATACTAAAGAACTATGATATCACAATTCTTTATCATCCTGGGAAGACCAATGTAGTGGCCGATGCTTTGAGTAGAAAGGCTGAGAGCATGGGGAGTCTTGCTTTTATTCTAGTTGGGGAGAGGCTGTTAGTCTTGGATGTTCAGGTTTTGGCCAACAGATTCATAAGGTTGGATGTTTTGGAGCCTAACCGGGTTCAGGTTACGTGGTTTCACGGTCTTCTTTGTTTGAGCGCATCAAGGTGCGTCGGTATGATGATCCCCACTTGCTTGTCCTTAAGGATACGGTGCAACACGGTAATGCCAAGGAGGTGACTATTGCAGATGATGGGGTGTTGAGGCTTCAGGGCCGGATTTGTATGCTTAATGTTGATGGGTTATGGGAGCTGATTCTTGAGGAAGCCCATAGTTTGCGGTATTCCATTCATCCGGGTGCCGGAAAGATGTACCATAATTTGAAACCGCACTACTGATGGAGAAGAATAAAGAAAGACATTATGGAGTATGTGGCTCGGTGTTTGAACTTCCAGCAGGTTAAGTACGAGCAACGGAGACCGGGTGGTTTGCTTCAGAGTCTTGATATTCCAAAGTGGAAGTTGGAGCGTATCACCATGGATTTTGTAGTTGGACTTCCACGGACCTTGAGGAGATTCGACGCAATGTAGGTCATTACGAACAGACTGACCAAGTCTACTCACTTCATTCCAATCATGACTACCTACTCTGTAAGGACCCGTAAATATTTTAACCAAAAAATCGGGGTTTCGTGGTGCCAAGTTGGATTGAACAGTACCCTACGGACTGAGAGGAAAATGTTTCGCAGAAAAATGCATTTTTGCGGCCCATTATGCGGCCGCATAATCACTATGCGGACCGCATAATGGCCGCAGAGGGAAGCAGTAAGTTTGGCCAACTTGAGGTCAGTTTTGCGGTCGATTATGCGACCACATAATCAATATACGGACCGCATATCGGTCACATAATTCCTCTTGGGTTTCTACGGAGGGAGTTCTGCTGTGTATTATGCGACCGCAGAACAAGTATGCGGACCGCATACTGGTCGCATACCTGAGCCAAAAGTTTAGGCCCATGAGGGCCATTTCTTCGGTCACTTTGCGGACCGCATAACCATTATGCGGTCGCATATGTGACCGCAGACCTGTGTCGGGACACCATTTTTCTTAATTTAAAACCCGACCCCCATTTAGCCTATTTTGAAGCTCATTTCTAATATTTCTAATGTGAGAGAGAGAGGGTTCTAGAGGGAGGGCCTAATTCCCATCAATTAATCTTCAACCATCACTCAAAGTTTGGAAATATTCAAGTAGAGCACCAAATTCTTAATCCAAAAAGGTATGACTTCATCACCCCAACTCTTAATTTCAAACATAGCTATAATGGGGTATTAATAAGATGGTCCATGGGTATGAGGATTGTTCATCTTGCATTCATGTGATAAAGAGTGTGGGAAAAATAAAAAGTGAACTAGAACCATGAATGTTTTCCTAATTTTGGGTTCAATTTAGATTGAGGTTGCTAAGGGTTCCGGATAATTGTAAAGTCTAAAGAAGTGCAATTGACGTATACATGGCTAACTCTTTTCTTCTTAGAATCGAACTCCTGGTGTCCGAATAATTGGTGTAAGTTCCAACTTGATCATACTAGAATTGTTTGGCTTAGTGTGTTGGATTGAAAGAGTCATGTTCTCTAATCGTTTTAGATGGTTACCATGTCATCATGCTATTTGAGAATGTAATTATGATTTTCCAAGCTCGTTCCCTTATGTGTGAAATGCCTTATGTGATGGTACTTATTGACATGAATGATGATGTTATTTGAAAAAATAAAAAGGGAAAGAATTGAATTGTAAAATGTGCCCAAGTGCCAAGAACTACTTAATAAATGAGGTTGTTTGTGCTATGTAATGAAGATGGGAAAGAAATGTGAATTGAGTGGACAGTTGAAAGAGGTTATGTCTCAAGTGAGATGGCTTAGCCGATCGGGCCGAGATCGGATGCCATGCTGTACACATAGTGGCATTTGTATTGGAATTATTGAATTACATTGTGGATATGGATATGTCTCACTTGAGATGTCTTAGCCGGTCGAGCCGAGACCGGAATCCGTGTAAAAACACGGTGGCATTGTGAGTTGTGGCTTTGGCACTAAAGATTATTAATCTAAAAAGATGGAAAGATTGAATTGGAAACTATGTGATCCTTACTTGGTGTTTTCTTTGTATTTCTATGAAGTACTTATTGATTATTATGAATGCCTTCTCTTTGTTTCACTGTTCATTCTACTAAGATTGGTGTTTGCCTTACACACTGGTACTATTTGACAGTACTAACGTCCCTTTTGTCGGGGGCGCTACATCTTTGAATGGATGTAGGTGGTTCCATCGCAGATAGTGCCGATCGCAGATAGTTGTGCTCTCTTTCTCTCCTCACAGCAGTCTTGGTGAGACCCATTTCTCCCAGGAGTCATGTAGTCCTTCTTTTGTATAAGTTTTCACATTTTGAGGTATAGCCGGGGTCTTGTTGCCGGCATTGTCATGTTGCTCTTTTGTATCCTTATAGGCTCCGTAGACGTTTATGTGGGTCATGTATGTACGATGGGGTGGTCGCTGGATTGAGTTATATTTTGGAAACTCAACAATGGCATGATGTATATAAGGAAAAATTAACTAGCAACGTTTATATATTTATATAACTGATCTCTCCCCTATTTTACAAATAGTGATGCGATCCCTTTTTGGATTATGAATGAGTCGGGTAGGAAAGGTTTAATAGGCTTGCTCGACCGGGTTCACTCGGTTGAGCGCCGGTCGCGCTCCCCGAGGTTGGGGCGTGACATACTCTTCATAGTAGCTAGCTTGAATTTATCTTCGTGAGATAGTTCGCCTTCATGGCGTGTCGGTGTCTATTATCTCTGATCGGGGCTTATAGTTCATATCGCATTTTTAGAGAGACGTGCAGCGTGCGTTGGGAACACAGGTCAAGCTGAGTACAGTATTTCATCCACAGATGGACGAGCATTCCGAGCGCACTATTCAGATTTTGGAAGACATGTTACGTGTCAGTGTTATTGATTCGGGGGTCCATAGGACCAGTTTCTACCGCTAGCAAAGTTCTCTTATAACAACTTCTATCAGTCGAGCATCCAGATGGATCCATATAAGGCCTTATATGGGAAGCAATGTCGATCTCTGATTAGTTGGTTTGAGTCTGGGGAGGCTCAGTTGTTAGGCACTGAATTGATTCGAGATGCTTTGGAGAAGGTGAAGTTGATTCAGGATCGGCTTCGTAAAGCGCGGTCCAGGCACAAAAGTTATGCTGATTGGAAGGCTCGTGATGTGGCATTTATGGTGGGGGAGAGGGTTCTGTTCAGAGTTTCACCCATGAAGGGTATCATGAGTTTCGGGAAGAAGGGCAAGTTGATCCCTCGGTATATTGGTCCGTTTGAGATTCTTGAGAGAGTTAGTAAGGTGGCCTACCAACTTGCATTACCACCCAGCTTATCGAGAGTTCACCTGGTATTTTATGTTTCCATGCTCCGAAAGTACTATGGCGATCCGTCTCATGTTTTAGATTTCAGCTCAATGCAATTGGACAAGGATTTGACTTATATTGAGGAGCTGGTGGCTATCTCGGATAGGTAGGTTCAGAAGCTGAGGTCGAAGAATATTGCATTGGTGAAGGTTCAGTGGATAGGTCAACCGGTCGAGAAGATGACTTGGGAGACCGATCTTGATATGCGGAGCCGTTATCCTCATCTTTTTGGCACTTCAAGTATGTTTCTATACTCGTTCGAGGACGAACATTCATTTAAGAGGGAGAGAATGTAACGATCCGACCGGTTGTTTTGTGTATTTGAGTCTTGTTTCCCTTTTTGAAGCTTCTCATATATGCATTTATGGTTTTATGACTTACGGGGATGGTTGGTTTGGTTTCGGGGAGATTTTGGATTGATTTTGAACAATTGGTTCTTAGTTCGGAAGCTTAAGTTGAAAATATTGACCAAAGTTTGAGTTTTGTAAAAATGACCTCGTAACGGTATTTTGATGGTCCCAATAGGTTCGTAGGGTGATTTTTGACTTAGGCATATGCTCGTAATTTTATTCGGAGGTTCCTAGGTTGAATTGACTCTTTTTGCCAGAAGTTGACAATTTGAAGGTTTAGAAATTTCCTATGTTTGACCATTGTTTGACTTTATGGATATCCGGTTTGGATTTGGGTTTCGGGACTTGGAATAGGTCTGTTTTGTCATTTGGAACTAGTTTGCAAAGTTTGGTGTCATTCCGAGTTGGTTTGGTAGGAATCAGACACTTGGTTGTGATTTTAGCGATTCTTGAGTTTCATGGTGATTTTCATGTGTTTTGGTGTCCGATTCGTGGTTTCGGATGTTATTTTTGTAATTTGAGCGCACGAGCGAGTTTGGGTGAATGTTTGATGTGGATCCCCGGGGGCTTGGGTGAGTTTCGGACGTGTTTCAAATTGGTTTGGACTTGTTTCAGGTTGGTGGTGTGCTGGTGCTACAGTTATCGCAATTGCGAGCACCAGTTCGCAATTGCGAAGGGGAAAGGGGGAGCGATTTTGAGGAGGAGATTTTCATGCAAAGCTATTGGGTAAGTGATTTTGATTCACTTTTGATTACACAACATGATTATTTATGAATTTTTAACATCTAGATCATGATATTTGAAGAGAAATTTTGGGGATTTTTGACTATATTTTAAAAAATAAAAAATTGAGATTTAAGAGACGAATTGGACTCAGATTTAAAAATCAAACACATATATGGACTCATGGGGTTATGGGTAGTCGAGATCTACCCTTCGGCTCGGGTTTTGACTGGGTGAGCCCAGGGTTGACCGTTTTTTTACTTTTAGGGAATTGTGTAAAGATCTTAACTTTATTAATCGAAATTGGCTTCTCTTGCATTGTGTGATGATATTAAGTTATTTTTGGTTAAATTTGAGCCGAGCGGAGGTAAATTATAAGGGAAAAGTATTTTTAGAGTATTTAATTGGCCTAACTAAGGTAAGTATCTTGCCTAACTTTATGGGGGGGAACTTCCTCTTAGAATTTAGTCTAATTGCATTAATTGTATTATGTGGAACGACATATACATAAGGTGAAGAGTGTGTACACGGTCGTGTGTGTGGTAATTGGCCGGATTAGACCTTAGGCTATTAATATGCCTCGAATTTGAGTTTGTTTGTTACATGAAGCACTTTCATTGTTGTTCATTCCTCGTACCCTTGTGTTATCGTTGTTATTCTTGTACCTATTGTTATTGAGTCGTGGGCTATGTATTGTTGTGGATTTGGTATTGTTGATTGGGTGATGTTGTGCATGTGTGCACATGTGGTGCTAGTTGATTGTTGTGTTGTGAATGCGATGCTCATGGGGCAACATAAGGGTGGTGTGTATATTGAAGCACATGCGGCGAGATAAGGGGGCTTATACGCGTCTTGCTTGTAAGGGAAAATACTTCATTGTGATGCACACGCGGCGAGATAAGAGGGCTTATGCGTGTTAAGCTATTTAGGGAAAATGTTTTAAATGTGAAGCTCACGCGACATCATAAGGGTGATTTGCAATTATGTTATGTGGTGCTTCAGGGTGATTCTTGTGTTATTCCCATGTTGGAACAGTTTGATGATTTGAAAATGTCATTGTTTTCCTTAACTGTTTTCACTCTGTATCTTATTATCACATGCTCTTTTCTTTGTTGTTGTTTACCTTGTTTGCTTTCCGTGTTAGTTTTATGTTGATATTCTGTGCAAATTATTGTCTAGTGGGTGCCTTGACTTGAACCTCGTCACTACTCCACCGAGGTTAGTCTTGATACTTACTGGGTACCGATTGTGGTGTACTTATACAACTTTCTGCATATTTCCTTGTGCAGATCCAAATACCTCGGATCGGGTCGGTCGCTAGTGAATTGACCTAGATATTGTGGAGACTTCAAGGTATACCTGTTGTTCTCACTCGCAGGCCTCGGATTCACCTTTAATTGTTTTTCCTTACTACTGTTATTTGTATTCCAAAACAACGTTGTATTTCGAGATTTCTAGTTTATTCTTAGTAGAGCTTATGACTCTATACTACCAGTTTTGGGATGTATGACTGTTGATCATTTTCGACTATGTTATGTCATTTATCAGTTTTATTTAATAGCTAAGTTGTTTTATTCTGTTAATCTCATCATGTGCTAGGCTTACCTAGTCTTAGAGACTAGGTGCCATCACGATCCTAAAGGTGGGATTTTGGAATGTGACAAAACTCTTACAAAGGATGCACTACGTGGTATTTTCTTTTACTTTAAAATTCAATTGACTATTTTGCTGATCTTGTAGATTCATTTATTAGAGCACATTTGGAAGCTCAGTAAGTAGAAAAATAATGAAAGATATCTTCAAGGCAAAACAAGAAAGTACATAATTGCTCAGAGAATTCGTGGATCGCTTCCAGCGAGAAAGGATGTTGTTACCTCGCGTACCTAATATTGGACAGCAATACCAGAATGAGAGAAGCTTAGAATCCACGAGAAGATTGAAGGAGAGTCTGCGAGAAATCCCAGCAACTACTTACAACAGGTACAACACAAAACTTTGAATTGAAGAAGGTACGGTATTCCAACCAAAGGTGGAGGATAGGTTCGGATCTACACGATCAGACCAGAACAAAGGACCGAAAAAAATAGGTAGGAGCCTTACATGGGACCAGTAAGGCTAGATCTTATGCTGAAACCGGAACATGTACGGTTTGATCAAAGATCACGATAGAAAGAAGTAGGTTCCTCTTCTCGATTCGGGAAGGAACGAGATATGACAAGGAACAACGACCTAAATTCTCAATCAAAAATAGGTGGTTACAACTTCAATGTAAGTACTTCCAAATTAGTAGCAGTGTTAAAAGACATGGGAGATAAGGTACGGTGGCCCAAAGAATTGAGATCAGATCTTAGCAAAAAGAAGTCAAGAATTTTGTTGTAAATTTCATAATGATCACGGGCACGAACGACAGATTGCCAGCTCCTACAAGCAGAGGTTAATTATTTATTGAAAACAGGTTATCTCAATGATCTATTTAGTGAGAAAGGTAAGCAGTCTTATATGAAGAACATGGAAGAGCCACTGAAGCCCCCATCACCAAAGAGGACGGTGAACATAATAATCGGGGGACTCATGGGAAGCTAATTCTGTAAGTTTTAGAGGGAGAGAGAATAGCATTCGACGATGAGGATGCAGATGGCTTGTTCATCCCTCACAATGATGCACTGATAAATTCTTTACTTTTTCATGACACTAATGCCAAAGGAGTTTTAATTGATCCAGGTAGCTCACTGAATATTATATTACTACGAGTGGCCAACAAAATGCAAACAATTGATTGTGTAATACCCAAGGCTCGGTCTTTGTCTAGGTTAGACAATTCAAGTGTCATAACTAAGGGAGAAATTACGTTGTCCACATTTGCCGAAAGAGTAGTGAAAGATACCAATTCTAAGTGATGGATGCAGACATGGCTTACAATATGATTTTAAGAAGGCCATGGATTCATGATATGACTGCAGTACCTTCAACTTTGCATCATGTTGCCTCTAGTAGTCGTAGAGGAGGTAGGCGGGTACCTCCCCCCGCCCCAGTAGAGGAGGAAGTGGAGCGCATCGATCCAGATGCGGATGCAGTACCGGGCTGCAAGTATGACATTCGGGTTGTGCCAGCTCATGCTAGAAATTGGTACAGGACCTTTGTGCATACGGTGAGCCCCAACCGGGAAGTTGGTATTGATGACTGCAAGCTAGCTAGGAAGTACTCGGGGATATACAACAACATTAGATACCTGGGTTTTGAAATCTTGTTCCATTCCAATGAGTCGGTGAACGTGAACATGTTAAACGAGTTTTATGCCAACTGACAGCCCGAGGCCAGTTTGGATGCGGTGTATGAGGTGCAGGTGAGAGGCAAGATGATCCTCTTTTCCTTACAGGTGATAAATCAAATTATGGGGTTCACAGAGCACTCTCATAAGTTGTTCCAGAGCTTACTGCGTCGACCCCCTATCCTAATATTAGGCGCCAGCTGTGTGGCGCTGATTCTCTTACCACATGGACGCGAGAGAGTTCCACAAAGACATGAAGAAGAGCAATTTACAGTGTCCCACTAGAGTCATTCTCTGGTTGATTAATGCAAAGATCATGCCTACCCAGAACGACACCGATGTCTTCAGGTTGAAGGTGTGTCTCATTTATGCCATCTTGACTCGGATGATGTTCGATTGTTTCAAGATTATGCTTGAGCACATGGCTCGAGTATGACCACTTGGGGCTCGCCGCCTGTATTTCCCGAGCATGATCACTCGGCTTCTGTGAACGCACCATGTGGAGGAGGAGTTCCATTATGATCGAACGATTTCGGTGTTGCGGCCTCCTAAGGCCTTTCATGTCACAACTGTGATAGATCCCCCTTTTATTGTTGTTCTTGTGGATCAGAGATTACTTCGTGTCGAAGAGACACTGCAGCTGTTATTTGCTGATATGCCTTCGTGCTACTCCGGGGAAGACTGACTTGGCAGAGCTACAGAAGGACCCCCTGTCACGCCCAGAACTCGGGGAGTGCGACCGACGCTCACCTGAGATAACCTGGTCAAGTAAGCCTACTAGATGCCTTCTACCCAACCTTGCCCATTAACCCCTAGCAACTGGTTCTTTCAATACCTCCTCGCTGCCTCAAACTCGTAGGTTACTCGTATGGAAAATGAGACATGACGAGGAAATTAGCTTCCTATCTTGAGCTCTATCGCACGATCTGGAGTACCAAAGAAGTGTGAAATTCTTAAATGTCCAAATATCCTCCTCATTATAGATGTGGTCAACAACACACTGATAAGAAGGACTCTACAAGACATGGCTCCGAGATATCCTAGGACACTTTAAAACCTTAGGCTCTGATGCCAAGTTTGTCATACCCCCGAACTCGGGGAGCGCGACTGGCGCTAAACCGAGATAACCCGGTCAAGCAAGCCTGCTAGATGCCTTCTACCCAACCTTTCCCATTAACAATATAAGAATCAGTCGCCAGAAATATACATGAGAGAAGTCAAGTGCTCCCATTCTTTTCCATTAATCAAGGAGATTCATTTACGACTTCCAAAATATTACAAGTTTATAGATATGATGAAAAACATATTTTCCACATACCAACACTTCTAGTTCATTACTCAACATCAAACCCCACCCACAACCTGTTTACGGAGCCTCTAAGTACAATCGAAGAGTAGTATGGAAGTGCCGGCAATAAGGACCCGGCTATACCTCCAAATACAATGTACAACTCAAATGACATTAGGCCTGGAATAGAGTAGGGCTTACCAAAATATGCTGAATAGAGAGTGACTTCTAACGAGGACCAAAGCTTCCAGTTGATGAACCACCTGCATCCATTGAAGATGCAGCGTCCCCGGCAAAAGGGACGTTAGTACAAATAGAATAGTACTAATATGTAAACCTAACTGTCCTCTTTTAAAATAGAATGCCAATGTAAGAAAAGGAAAACCATGGAAACATCAATCAACAATCAATGATATCCAAATTCCAAGATAAAAAACATAACAATTTCAAAATTACGAAGATAATATTTTATATTTTTGGTTGGGAGATCTTTAGCACTGATATACCACTGTTCACAATATCACCGTACTTTTAGAATGGAGTCCGATCACGACCCGATCGTCTAGGCCGTCTCATCCGAGACATCAACCACAGTCACAATCTCGATCATAATTTCAATTACAATTTCCAGCACAATCACCACCATGTGTGCGGCATGGCATCCGATCACAACCCGATCGGCAAGGATATCTCACCACAATGCCGTGTGGATCGCCATCATCATTTTTTATCAATCATCTCATCCCAATTAAGGGAAATAATTTTATCACATCAATCTCATCCCAAATAAGGGGAATAATCACAATCTACTCCTACACCGGCACGTGTAGTCTCAGGCTTAGATTATTTCAAC
The DNA here is from genome assembly GCF_000390325.3 of Nicotiana tomentosiformis. Lineage (NCBI taxonomy): Eukaryota > Viridiplantae > Streptophyta > Magnoliopsida > Solanales > Solanaceae > Nicotiana > Nicotiana tomentosiformis. The sequence continues at coordinate 46,025,341 of NC_090822.1, forward strand.
CTACCCTTCCTCGGTGACTATCGATACTCCAAAAACACTTTTGATTTGCATATAAAGGAAACAGAAGTACAAATTGCATTTTACCTCATAACCTTTCATACCGTATATAGCTTCATTGGTACTTTTATCTACTTACAACATCATTATTTCATTGGCTCTCTTGGCCATACATATGATTCATCATTCATGGCACGATGTTCATATTTCATATTCCACACTTTCATTTGTTTCCTTTCATGGATCGTCATCATAAATATCAACATATATAATATTCCGGAAATAAAAACTTTAAGTTCATTAGAAATGAAAAATTTAAGCACAATAGATTTCTTTCCAAGAAATGGAGTAAAATGATTGGCAATCGATGCGCAAGTTAAAATCATAAACAAGTAAGACACCATTTATTCTTGAAATACTTTTCCCCAAAAAGGACAATACACAATTTCTACTCACGAATATATAAGAACGCAAAACACATTGAAAATACTCACAAAGCATAGCATTAGTTAAAACATCCACATTAGGGCATGACTTGAGGACATAAGCTTTTAGGTAAATCTACTTTTCAAATAATTTTGGAACAGTTGAATCAAGGCTTATTTCTTGACCTTTCTCACATCATTTCATTTTCTTGGCACCACTGGACATAAGTATAACTTTCATTATCGGCACGGTGGCCACACATTACATCTTCAACCCATTTCTTTCACTTTCCAGCATCTTTATAGATTATCAACAATAAGGCATTTTAAATCAAGACTTTAGGTACACATAGGATCAATTAAGAGTCTTAAGCACATCGAGTTTTTCTCCCATAATTTGGCATCATAACTTTCATTTGAAACACGACTCAAAGTCATAATATTTTAATACACATATCATTCTTGGACACATTCCCGAAGGATAACATAATGTGATAGGAACATTTGGAATACATTTTGAATACATAATTCTCGACACTTTGCTTACTCGGGACAATCAAATTTATTGGGAACAAATCGGAACATGGGAATAAAGAACTTGAGCCAACCATACTTGAAACTTACTGGAACATCATGAAATTCAATTCTAAGAGATTAGTTTAGTCAACATACCTCGATTGAGCTTTCGTTAGAGTTGTTACAATGTTCCACTACCCTTGGCAATGTCAATCTATAGAAACATGGTCAAATTGGACCATCATTAGGAAGGGTTTCATAGCATCTAGCTCACTTAGGGATTTTATCAAACACTAGTAGGCATGAATCTCTACATCTCCTAACCATAGAATTAGTTCATCCAACTACTATCATTTACCGGCAATTTATCCCACCATCATTATTAAAAAATTCATAACTTCCAACATCATATACATGATCATACATCCACACCCAACCAACAAAACTTCCATCAAATAATCACCTTTCAATCTCTACAATGGTTATGTATTTAAATTGGGAACTTATGGCTTCTAATCACCATACCATAAGTTCCAATACTTAATTCATACTCATATTCCCATAATATTTCATACGTGTAAGTCTAAGTGTGTATGATTACCTTTTGGAAGAAATGTTGCAAAACCCTCATTTGAGTAATTGAAGAAAGTTCTTGAAGAGCTATTTATTTTATGGAGGATTGAGTTAGTTTTAGGGTGGAATTGATGGAATGAAACAAAACATTAGTCGGGATTACTCACATTAAAGATGGGGGGGAGTTAGGGGTCTTGATAGAGTGGAGAGGAGCTCCAAGAATCAGCCAAGAGGAGTGGGGGAAGTGAGCTACCGAAATGCTCTTTATAAAGGCTTCAGGCCTAGCTTGTCTATCCTCGTGCGTCGCGCGGACATGGACGAGCTCTCGTTCAAGTTTGCGTGCTGGGGCAATACTTCATTGTTTTATTGAAATTGTTGGGGGTCATGGATCGTTCAAACCCGCGCGGCGTACGAGTTCAAATGAGCTGCCTAGTTGTATCCTTTCTATATTTCTTGTTTTCCAACTTACCCTCCATTGATACCTTGCTATGATGTAGACCCCAATTCACTTCCAAACTTTCATATAAGTATGAAACCATGATTACACGATGTTACCCTCATCCATAGACATCTAGGGTACACAAGCGAAAAGTAGAGATCTCGAGGCATGATATAGCGCCTTAAACCCTTAGCAAAACTTTCTTTGTTCCAGCTGCCTCATTTTAGTAATTTGATCATAACTTCTTGTAGAAATATCCAAATGACAAATGGTTTGACGCTTTCGAAACTAGACTCGAAGGGCTATGCTTCAGGGAAAAAATTCATGGAAAATATCCTTTTGCTATAAGAGTAATTCCTAGTTATAATAAGATGTTGTGCAAATTGAGACATCCTTTCCACTTAATATATCCAACTTGTCCCACACAAATTCTTCCCACTCACAAACCTCCTTAATTTGTTCCAACACACCTTAAACAAATATTTTTAATTAAAAATGATGTGGTTCTATCCCATAGGTCTCCTTTAATACTCGAAACGTTATTCCCAAATACCGTTGGCTCACTTTAAAATCTTAAATCATTAGGAAATTTTAACGGGGCCTTACATTCTCTCTCGCTTAGGATCATTCGTCCTCGAATGAGGGTTAGAATCCGCCATAGACACCCAATGTGACTTAAATCTTCATCCACACACCAAAAGCTCCAAACTTTGGCTAACTCCCCAAATTTCCAGAAATTTCGATAGAGTGTGCTATAGCCCACGCCTTCCGAGTGGGCCGTGCCCCCCGCACTCGGATCACCTAAAAAGTTTTTGGGCCATCAAATAAGACCTAAGGAACCATAGTCACCTTCCCGCCATGATCGTTTCTCATTTTGTGCATTTTTCGGCCAAACAACTAGAATTCCGCCCGATTCCCATATTTTCGTGTGCTATACCCACGCCTTACAAGTGGTCCCGGGTCTCAGGACCCCTATCGCCTAAAATTTTTCCGGACTATCAAAAAAGACCTAAGGAACCATAGTTACCGCCCAGCCATGATCGTTCCTTATTTTTTTCCTTTTTCTCCCCTGTATTTGGACCTATCCACCTGTCAGAGAGCCCCAGAAACCACTCTTAACAACACATCCACAACCTAATGAAATATCACAACATACAAATAACACCAATCTCAGCATTACAAGCATTACATCACCAAAAAGTGGTAGCTCAACATAAGATGTACATGTTTAAATCATAATACATAGGAAGTTCTTTTTTAACCACAACCATTAGGTTATATAAACAAGTGGGAATATTTTCTTTCCACAACATCCTTGGCCTTCGAGGTAACCTCCTCGACTCATAGACTTCGCCGTAGCACTTTAACGGAGGCGATCCCAACTTCCGGACTTATCTAACAAGGATGACAATTAGATACCCCTCATAAGCCAATTACCCATTAACTTCACCTTCCATAGTTTCCACTGGAGCGACTGACAAAGGATTTCCAACTAACTTCTTAGACATAGACACATGAAACACCGGGTACATGGAGGACAATGATGGGGAAACATCATACTCTTAGTTTGATCTATTTCCTTCAAGATTCCATAAGGCCTAATGTGACTACACCCACTTTACCTTCCTTCACAATTCACCTAATATCTTCATGGAGAAAATTTTGAGAATATCCCGTTTACTTCCTTCAACTCTAAATCTCTACGTCAAACACCCAAACTAAACCTTTGGCAGCCTTCAACAATTATTCTAAGATGTGCTAGCCTGAATATGACCATAAAGTCTCCTACCCGATATGTTTGATCATTGAATGATGCTTCTTCTTTGACATGTTTGAACCTTCAACCCCAATAGATTTAATACAAAGAGAAACAACGGGGTTTCAAAATACATGAAGTTACGTTACGCTCTTAACAGTATTTGACACAAGAAATCTATGCCACAAGCCCACGAGGTTGAAAAGGAGGTTGAACACTTGTGAGATTATTATCATTCTGACAGCTTAACCCTTCACGATAGTTGATCCTATATGAGAGGACTAGAGATACGGAAAACTTGTCTTTCAAATCAATATGCTCATCATATGTGCCAGAATCTGAAACATCCACCTGAAGTGGGGACAAAAAAGTTGCGGTAAGGCTTCGTAACTTTCAACCACACATAAGTGAAACCATGTAGCTAGGACATCTTAATGTTGGGATGAAATCATATATTGGTTAGAGAGAATGAACACTTTGCTATGAGCTAGACATGTTTTTGCCATAAAAACTCTCAAGCTGCAATACTAGGCTACTTCATGGGCAACTACAATACTAAGAACAAAGTGAGTTACTCACTGAGGCATGATCTAGGTGGACATGAAAGTCATACTGAGATGGGCAAACAAAAAGATCTTCCTGTGACAAATTTGTGAAAATCTCAAATTTTCGAGAAACTTTATATAGACAAGTGACCATTTCAATTGACATGTACACATATGATAGGCGTTGAGACATGCTCTCATGTTGCTAGAAAGTGAGAAGGGTTTATGATAATATTCACAAAGGAGTATAGTGACTGTTCAAACCATAAGAGCCACATACACCGGAGAGAGAAAGAGTGGCTCAAGAAGGATCTCAACACTAGGTTGTTTTACATTGGATTTGATACCACATAGGTAAACTTTATGACGGTGCATATACAAACACAAGTGTGCAGATGTTATCCATTTGAATCAAAGGTTCTATAAGAAATTCATCAGGTATAGTCCCTTATTTTGAATTTAGGGAAGCAAGTGGGAAGTTATAGCCTAGGGTTATAACTCAATTCAAGGAAATAATTATAGAACTCAATTCCTCAAGAGGTTGTAAATAAGAGAATTTGTGATAGAGTGGCTTCACGAATAATGCGTCTCGTTTAGAAAGTAAGTACATGCAATGTTTTGTGATTCAGCATCTTGTTAAGACCGTGTTTATGAAGGCTCTTCAATACAGATGTACATATATGCCAAGGAAAATTATGCGGTGTTCAGAATGATGTAACAAGGAGTGACTTACTTGGTGACTTTAGGTTGACGGGGCAGTGCCTTAACTGATGCCCCTCGACTCCACATCCATAACACACATTGGTACCATAGTGACATACCCTCAAATGATATCTACTACAGTTCACGCAACGGGGATGAGGTCCGTTAAACTAACCTACCCTACTGACCTGACTTTTACCTTTTTTGCATACATCATAAGCATTCCCCATGTCCTTCCTCCAGGACCCTTTGAAGGGATTAATAATCTCTGCACCAGCTCGCTGTATGGGCTTTTGGAATTTCCCAAATCTACCACCCCTAACACGCTCCTGAGCATACTCACAACACGACGCAAAATGTTCTCACCCGCATATCGGGCAGACCGGGATGGGTTTACCTAACCTAAGGGCATTTTTTTCTTCTTGTGCCCCCTCTTTCCACAACCATAACATATTTCAAGAATCATCCAACATAAACCCGAGTGAGTCTTCTTTCATATCAAACATTCCGGCTTATTGATGCCAATAATACTCTTTCATTTCTTAGGTGCTCTCACCACATATTCCGGTGGCGCGATAACATTAATAGGAACAAGGACACTTCCCCTAGCAACTGGTTCTTTCAATACCTCATCGCTGCCTCGAACCCGTAGGTTACTCATATGGAAAATGAGATATGCCGAGGGAATTAGCTTCCTATCTTGAGCTCTATAGCACGATCTGGAGTACCAAAGAAGTGTGAAAGTCCAAGTAACCTCCTCATTATAGATGTGGTCGATAACACACTGATAAGAAGGACTCTACTAGACACGGCTCCAAGACATCATAAGACACTTTAAAACCTTAAGTTCTAATACCAAGTTTGTCACTCCCCGAACTCGGGGAGCGCGACCGGCGCTCAACCGAGATAGCGCGGTCAAGCAAGTCTGCTAGATGCCTTCTACCCAACCTTGCCCATTAACAATATAAGAATCAGTCGCTAGAAATATACATGAGAGAAGTCAAGTGCTCCCATTCTTTTCCATTAATCAAGGAGATTCATTTACGACTTCCAAAATATTACAAGTTTATAGATATGATGAAAAACATGTTTGCCACATACCAACACTTCTAGTTCATTACCCAACATCAAACACCACCCACAACTTGTCTACAGAGCCTTTAAGTACAACTGAAGAGTAGTACGGAAGTGCCGGCAACAAGGCCTTGGCTATACCTCAAAAAATAATGCACAACTCAAATGACATTAGACTCGGAATAGAGTCGGGGTCACCAAAACCTACTGAATAGAGAGTGACTGCTAACGAGGACCAAAGCTGCCCACTGATAAACCACCTGCATCCATTGAAGATGCAGTGCCCCCGGCAAAAGGGACATTAGTACATATGGAATAGTACTAGTATGTAAACCTAACTGTCCTCTTTCAAAATAGAATGCCAACATAAGAAAGGGAAAACCATGGAAACAACAATCAACAATCAATGATATCCAAATTCCAAGTTAAAACATAACAATTTCCAAAATACGAAAATAATATTTTGTATTTTTGGTTGGGAGATCTTTAGCACCGATATACCACTATTCACAAAACCACCGTACTTTTAGCACGGAGTCCGATCACGACCCGATCGGCTAGGCCCTCTCATCCGATACATCAACCACAGTCACAATCTCATTCACAATTTCAATTATAATTTCTAGCACAATCACCACCATGTATGCGGCATGACGTCCGATCACGTCCCGATCGGCTAGTCCATCTCACCACAATGTCGTGTGGATCGACATCATCCTTTTCTATCAATCATCTCATCCCAATTAAGAGAAATAATTTTATCACATCAATCTCATCCCAAATAAGGGGAATAATTTTATCACATCAATCTCATCCCAAATAAGGGGAATAATCACAATCCACTAATGCACCGGCACGTGTAGTTTCAGGGTTAAGTTATTTCAACCTACCCTTTTTCGGTGACTATCGATACTCCCAAAAACATTTTTGATTTGCATACAAAGGAAACAGAAGTACAAATTGCATTTTACCTCATAACCTTTCATACCGTATATATATTCATTGGTACTTTCAGCTACTTACAACATCATTATTTCATTGGCTCTCTTGGCCATACATATGATTCATCATTCATCGCACAGTGGTCGTATTTCACATTCCACACAGTCATTTCTTTCCTTTCATGGATCGTCATCATAAATATCAACATATATAATATTTCTGAAATAAAAACTTTAAGTTCATTAGAAATGAAAAATTTAAGCACAATAGATTTCTTTCCAAGAAATGGAGTAAAATGATTGGCAATCGATGCGCAAGTTAAAATCATAAACAAGTAACATACCATTTATTCTTGAAATACTAAAAAGGACAGTACACAATTTCCACTCACGAATATGTAAGAACGCAAAACACATTGAAAATACTCACAAAGTATAGCATTAGTTAAAACAACCACATTGGGGCATAACTTGAGGACATAAGCTTTTAGGCAAATCTACTTTTAAAGTAATTTTGGAACAGCTGAATCAAGGCTCATTTGTTGACCTTTCTAACATCATTTCATTTTCTTGGCACTATTGGCCACATGTATAACTTTCATTATCGGCACAGTGGCCACACATTACATCTTCAACCCACTTCTTTCACTTTCCAGCATCTTTAGAGATTATCAATAACAAGGCATTTCAAATCAAAACTTTAGATACACATATGAGCAATTAAGAGTCTTAAGCACATCGAGTTTTTCTCCCATAATTTGGCATCATGACTTTCTTTTGAATCACGACTCAAAGCCATAATATTTTAATACACATATCATTCTTGGACACATTCCCGAATGATAACATAATGTGATAGGAATATTTAGAACACATTTTGAATACATAATTCTCCACACTTTGCTTACTCGGGACAGTCGAATTTATTAGGAATAACTCGGAACATAGGAATAAGGAACTTGAGCCAACCATACTTGAAACTTACGAGAACATCATGGAATTCAATTCTAAGAAAGTAGTTTAGCCAACATACCTCGATTAAGCTTTCGTTAGAGTTGTTACAATGTTCCACTACCCTTGGCAATGTCAATCTATAGAAACATGGTCAAATTGGACCATCATTAGGAAGGGGTTCATGGCATTCAAGTCACTTAGGCATTTTATCAAACACCTAGTAGGCATGAATCTCTACATCTCTTAACCATAGAATTAGTTCATCCAACTACTACCATTTACCAGCAGTTTATCCCACCATCATTCTTAAATAATTTATAACTTCCAACATCATATACATGACCATCCATCCACACCCAACCAACAAAAATTCCATCAAATAATCACCTTTCAATCTCTACAATGGTTATGTGTTTAAATTGGGAACTTATGGCTTCCAATCACCATACCATAAGGGTGGAATTAATGGAATGAAATACAAAATTAGTAGACATTACTCACATTGAAGATGGGGGGAGTTGGGGGTCTTGATAGAGTGGAGAGGAGCTCCAAGATTCGGCCAAGAGGAGTGGGGGAAGTGAGCTACCGAAATGCTCTTTATAAAGGCTTCAGGCCTAGCTTGTCCATCTCGTGCATCGCGCAGACATGGACGAGCTCTCGTTCATGTTTGCATGTTGGGGCAATACTTCGTTGTTTTATTGAAATGGCTGGGGGTCATGGATCGTTCAAACCCGCGCGGCGCACGAGTTCAGACGAGCTCCCCAGTTGCATCCTTTCTATATTTCTTGTTTTCCAACTTACCCTTTATTGATACCTTGCTATGATGTAGACCCCAATTCACTTCCAAACTTTCATAAAAGTATGAAACCATGATTACACGATGTTACCCTCATCCATAGTCATCTGGGGTACAGAAGCGAAAAGTGGAGATCTCGAGGCACGATATAACGCCTTAAACCATTAGCAAAACGTTTTTTGTTCCACCTACCTCATTTTAGTAATTTGATCATAACTTCTTGTAGAAATATCCAAATGACAAATGATTTGATGCTTTCAAAACAAGACTCGAAGGGCCATGCTTTAGGGACAAAATTCATGGAAAATATCATTTTCCTATAAGAGTAATTCCCGCTTATAGTAAGGTGTTGTGCAAATTGAGATATCTTTACCACTTAATGTATCCAACTTATCCCACACAAATTATTCTCACTCACAAACCTCCTTAATATGTTCCAACACACCTTAAACATATATTTTCATTTCAAAATGATATGGTTCTATCCCATAGGTCTCCTTTAATACTCAAAACATTATTCCCAAATACCGCTAGCGCACTTTAAAATCTTAAATTATTAGAATATTTTAACGGGGCCTTACACCCCTCCCCTCTGCGGTCACTCAGTAGTGGTTGGGCTTGGAAGATGGAGCACAGATGCCACCAGATAAGGACATAAACTCTGTTCCCTCCGATGATGAGGATTACCTGTGCACCTTTGAGGGTGTTGATGAGGAGTAGGCCAAGGGCCTCAGGGAGTTACCTTTTCACTTTTGTTTATATTGTTTTGCATTGGGGATAATGCAAATTCTTAAGTGTGGGGGTGTGGTGCTCCTATTTGGTTGTATTTGTTTGTTTTCTATTTGCCTATTTTCTTTGTTTGATTTGTTTCTTGCTTTCTTAGACAATATGGTCTGTAATTATAACTCTAAATTATATCGTCTTGTAATAGTTAGTAATCATAATTGTTTAGTTTCGACTCTTCTGAACGATGGATTTCGTCGACTTGATTCTTAAGGGATTTGAAGTCGAACGAGAAAAATACAAAAAAAATCCAAAATTTTGAAAATCCAAAAATATGTCTTTTATTTTATTATATTTTATTTTACTTTCTTAGGTTGTGTAATAATTTTCCCTTGATTTTTCTTTGTGTTGCAGTTCTTTTCCAAGGGTTTTACTTGAATCGGGTATAGTTAGTTTTTTAGTTTTATAGGAATAAAGAATCTTGAGTCACAGTGATAATTTGAAGCAATTTCCCTTGACTGCATATTCTTTGAGAGTGGTGAGTGCCTTAGTTGTGACATCTAGGCTCAGTTCTTAACTCTTAGATAAGTGCCTTAAATTGGTTGATTGTAACTTTGCTTAATTGTTTTGACCAGAGAGCTGGGATAGATCCGATTCTAAGTGAGTTATGTGCCAATGTGTGAGTGAGGCTTGTGTTGATATTCTGTGCATATTAGTTGATGTCTAGAACTTGCCCTATGTGTTTGCAAAGGAAAATAGCAGTCTTGTTCAGTCTAGAAAGTGATATATGCATTTCTTTGTTGAGCCAATTATATGTCTGTGACCCGCCGAATTGTTGTATATCCTAGTTAGCCCTTTTGAGCATGTAACCCTATTTTCTTTGGCAACCACACTACAAGCCTGACCCCTTTGATTGAATTGACTATCTGATTGAACCGTTTTACCTCTCTTGAGCACTTGATATATTTTTAAACTTGTTAAAAGCTAAGTGGAGGTATGGTTGGGGTTTTGAGTAGAACTATAGAAAAGGAGAAAGGTACACTGTTTGAAAAAATAATTGGGAGATCCACTTGTAGGGAATTGGAAAAAAAAAGAGAAAGAAAAAAATGTTGGTGTTTGTATATATTATAAAGAAAATTATTCCTTACTAGTGGTAAATATTGCTTTTTCTCTACTTAAAGAAATTGGGAGTTTGGTATCAATATGATGTGAAGGTTGGGGTTTAGTTCAACATAAATGAGGGGTTTGGATTTGTGAATTGTATGTATTAAAGTGCTCAGGGAGGTGTAGCCAATATTATCCAAATTGTATCCTACCCGTCCCGTAGCCCACATTGCAACCAAAATTAAGTCCTACTTGATCTTTGACTGAATGAGCTCAATTGATAGAGTATTATACTACGGACAAGCCTATGATAGGTCTTCGGTAGCACATTAATTTTGATTCTGAGAGTGAGTGAATTCTGTCTATCTTGAATTCTTATTTGTTCGTAAATTTTATTTTGTGTGGAACTACACTCTATTTTTTGTTAGTGTGAGGGCATATGACTTGTGAAGGAAAGATAATGACACTGACCTCTGTGTTAGAGTAAGTGAGCATGTTGTGAAAAAATACGTGGTGCTTTTGAGTCGAGTTTTCAGGCTTGGATGTTATGATAGGGTGTTTAGTATGCTTTAAAAATTCTTGGGCTGATGTGTTAGAGAAGTTGTTTGATGAAAAGGTCGTCCATATGTGAAGTGTAGTTTGATTGCTCGAGGACGAGCAATAGTCTAAGTGTGGGGTGTTGATGGTAGGCTAGAAACCCGTATTTTAGCCGTAGTATTGCACTCTAATTACGTGTATTTGAGCTTAAATGATAGTGAATTATACTTATTACATGTTTATGCCTTGCAGGAAGTGATTCCAAGTTAAAAAGTTAATTTGGAGCTAAATCGAACAAGTTGAAACTTTGAAGTCTGAGTAGAAGCCCAATAAATTAAGCCGGGATCACGTTTAGAGTTCGAGGACCAAGTCTGGATGTCAAAAAGCGGACGAAAAGATTTACTCGGAGAAAACAACATTGCCGTGCCGCGTGGGGTGCCACATGGCGCGACGCAGCGCAACTGTGTAAAAGTGGGCTGCCTGTCGGATTTGACCTCTCTGAATATCCTCACAAGCGCGCCGCATGGTGCGGCACGGGGCGCAGTGCGCCCGTACAAATTTCTCAGAGTTATTTCCTGTTTTGGCTAGGAAAGGGTAGTTTCGTCCGGGCCTGTTCCTACAGGGTATAAATACACCAAAAATATATTTTTGAAGGGACTTTGACCTATGAAAGATTTGAGAAGCAACTAAGGCAAGAAGACACAAGAATTCGTCAAGATTTTAACCAATGATCGGTGCAATACAGGAGTTTATATCGAATCACTAGCATTGATGTTTTCTATATTTTTAAACCTTATTGAGACGACTTTTTCCATTGTTATGGAGTAATTTCCATTAGGGTATTGACAGATACGATGTTTTGATAACTTGATTAGGGATTCAATTCTTGATAATTGTTGAAATTAATTAATGTAGTTTTAATTCGTATTATAAAGTTATTTTTTATTTTGCTTAATCAAAAGAGGAACGTTATATTGAATTTCTTTACATCTTATGCTCTACTTTAAATTCGTGATTCAAATAGGTAATCGAAAGAGTCTCTTGAATTGTTAATTGAATTAGAAAATAGGAAAATATTCGTGAGAAGTTTCCCTTTAGACCATATCCATCATTTTATTCGTTGCAATTGTTTACCATACTTCAATTAGATTAATTACTGAAATTAATATTTAAACGAAAGAGGAACATTAACTTCAAGTGTAATCCAATTATCTGTTGAATTCATGAGAATCAACAGTATTATAGAGTGAACTAACTCAAGAATTGGATCGCAAGTCAATTATCTTGCACCTGTCTAGTCAATTACCCTTATTTCTCTCATTGATATTTCTTTGTTGCTCATCTACTGTCTTTTGTGATCAATTGTTAAGTGTTCAATTTTTAGTAGTAAATCATAGTTGATAATCATCAAATCAAGTGTTAATTTTCCTGGATAGTAATCAATTGAAGATTACTCGAACACTATTTAAATCTAATCAATATGGAGACGATAATTAAACTATACTATCTTTGACTAGCGAGCAATAATTTTGTATTGTGTTTTGCGCTTGTCACCATTACATCAAACTGACAGAACCGTATGAGCCTAAAATACCGATGCAAACCGTAGAGCCAATCATAATAAGATACTCATCTCAAAATTAAATGGAAGAGACATAAGTCTCTTTACTTCTGATGCGCATCATAATAATCTTGGAAAGAGGCGGCAAAACATCCCTGCCATAAATAAACTCTCCACTTCCCGAATACTAAGTTGAGAATATTCAGAAAGTGGGAGGGACTATTGTATTGGTGAAAAATAAACTCACCGTGTGGACCAATATTATGATGACATGTGGCATGAGAGTCGAAGCAATAAAAATTATGTGTAGAGAAGATATGAGTAATACCCACGTGATCGTCTATGAAGATACCGTACCTATTAGCTGAAAAAGAGAAAATAGCTACGGGGCTGATAATTAAGGACATTGGAAGCCATAGATATGGAAAGATCATTAATAGCCACAAATATGGCAAGAAATCAGTTGAATCCCTGATTATGTGCGATGTGCTATTATCACTTCAACCGTTATAAATCACCCACGTAATGGGTAATAAATACTGATAATGGGCAAGAATTAAATAGGGTAAGAATTATATAGGGCAAGCATTTATGAATTATTCTCTTATATAAATCCCCTTTCCATATCTTATAACCCATCGAGAAAACTACAAAGTAATTTATCAATTGTCAATTTTCTTGTTATTCTCTGCCATTGGAAGATCTTGTTCTTTCTTATTGGAAGAAAGCAACAATCATCAATAAATTTCTATTTTCTTATTCTCAGTCTTATTTTCCTTTATTATTATTCTTTTATATTAGGAAAAGTGAAGTAAAATTGATTGTTAGAAGTCCGGATTATTTTTTTATTTGCTTTGATCATAAAAACTATTTTTTGGTTAAAACACTACCAAATTACAATTTGTGGTCTATATCTATGTGTAATTTTCTCTCAGTTATTTTAGGAGGGAAAAAAAATGATCTCAAACAAATCGGGAAGAAGAAATACAAGTGTGTATTTATGTTTCTTTTGTTTCTCATAATTAATAAAAAAAATAAAAAATTAAAACTTGTATTGGAGAGCAAGAAAGAAAAGTCTACAGGTGGCGCAGTCCCTTGTTTTAAACCGCCCACTGTGTTATACTTACAGGTGGTGTGTTCCACGCAGCACCAAAGTAGCCAAACAATATTCTATAGATTAGTAGGAGTCGTCTTTTTGGCGAAGGGCGTCACTCCATAAATTCCTCAAGAAAGATCACACTTCCATTACATCTTTGAAGTTTTTCTCTGAAGAAATCCCATTCATTTTTTCAAAATGGCAAATTCCTCCAATTCTGTTTTTGCCCATGTTGTTCGTGCTCCTGAAGATCCCATCTTAGGAGTACCTCCCTTTCCACTCTTTCTATTTTACATTTCCACTGAATATGTTTCTTCTGTGGCTCCTTTAATAATCTTCCGTAAATATATTATTAGTGGATTTGATAAGCTACTTCTCTCTCTCTCTCTCTCTCTCTCTCTCTCTCTCTCTCTCTCTTTTATTTTCTTATTTTGGGTTAGATTAGAATGAACATTAATTAATGATCAGATGATTAGGTTAAAAATGATATCTTGGAGATCGGCATAAATAAGTTGATTGGAATGATCGCTATAGGGTTACCTATTGTATGCATTGGATCATGGATGTGTTTACTAATTATTTAATACCTCTTTCTTTTTACTGTGATCTGGCAATTCCTTATTTTATTCCTGGTGTGGTTGATGGAAGGGTGTAGATTTGATTCTTTAACTTGCTCTATTGAGAAGATAATTTGTTCTTCTCAAGTGTTTAGTAATGGTTTTTTTCCTGTTGTGCTACTTCATTAAAACAGGTCACAGTTGCTTATAACAAAGATACCAGCCCGGTGAAGTTGAATTTGGGTGTTGGCGCATATCGCACTGAGGTCTGCCACTTCTACTTTGTCTCGTTATTCTTTATTTTTTATTTTTTATTATAACCAAAATAAGTTGCCCCTTGAATGGATTTGGTCCTGCTATGTTTTGTTGAATCCTTGGTTAAGTTTTTCTTTAATAGGCTCCTTCACAAGGATACAAAATTGTAGACACTGATGCATACACATTAATATTTTTTTTCCCTGATGCATAATGAAGTGAAACCACTTGATTTTATAAGTGGTTGTTTTTTTCTTCAATCTTGAGTTGGATGTTAGTGTTAAGCTTGAAAATTATGTTCTACTAATGCATAGTCCGATGACAACTTGCAGGAAGGAAAGCCCCTTGTTCTTAATGTGGTGAGACGAGCTGAACAAATGCTCGTCAATGACACGTAACTTGCCAAATTAGAAACTAGCTTACAGATTTTCTTTTGAGATATGATCACCTGATGCCATGATTGGAATCTAAGGCTGATATGATGCAGGTCTCGGGTGAAGGAGTATCTCTCAATTACTGGACTAGCGGATTTTAACAAACTGAGTGCAAAGCTTATATTTGGATCTGACAGGTTTGGAGAATTTTTGGTGCAGTTGCTCTTGATAAATGCTTGAATCAAAAATATAAAAAAATGCTCACTATCCATGTCGCTCCAGTTAAACCTATCTTGCCAAACCACTTGTATAAAAGAAAATGAGCCTTCAATATTCTTCCTTCCATCTAGTTTGATATTTGAATGAGAGATTGTTGCTAAAAGGGAATGCTTTATCTCTACAAAGTAGAGTAACTGAATACCTGTTAAAACATATTCCTCCGTATTTCATCTTATTATGATGCCTTGCATCAGAAGAAAATTGTTCTAGAGTTAACTTTCTCTCCTCTTTGTTGTACTGACTTTCTGTGTAAGGTGAACGTGATATCAGGAAATATGTGTCTTCTATCACTATTACTCCTTGTTAAGTCATATGTAAGATATCAGCAGATTTACTTATCTTTAGATGTAGTTTAAATGCTTTTTGTGCTGTTTTGTTGCTGATACAGCCCTGCCATTCAAGAGAACAGGGTGACTACTGTTCAGTGCTTGTCGGGCACAGGTTCTTTGAGGGTTGGGGCTGAGTTTCTGGCTAAGCATTATCATGAAGTTAGTATTCCTTGCTCTCTTTCCCTTTATATGTCTAAATCAAATGGACACTTCTATAAGCTTCTACTGTTTGTTTTGTTGCCAGCATACTATATATATACCACAGCCAACATGGGGAAACCATCCGAAGGTTTTCACTTTAGCTGGGCTTTCAGTAAAATATTACCGTTACTACGACCCAGCAACACGAGGCCTGGATTTCCAAGGTACTACTGTAATCAATGTTCTTAAAGTTCTACAGTTGTAAGTAAGAACCGATTTCTCTTTTTCATGGACAAGTGAACTTGCTCCTGGTCGTGTCTAGAAAGATCTATATATTATGTGTAGCTAGCACAGGATCTTTATTTATTTAATTTTGTATTCTGTTGGTAAAGATATAAGCATAGTTTATCTGTGGCTTCTCCTGTATTTGGGTGTTGCGTATCAAATTTAATCATGAACCCTGTAGGACTTTTGGATGATCTTGCTGCTGCACCCGCTGGAGTAATAGTTCTTCTCCATGCATGTGCTCATAACCCAACTGGCGTTGATCCAACAAATGACCAGTGGGAGAAAATCAGGCAGTTGATGAGGTCCAAGGGGCTGTTACCTTTCTTTGACAGTGCTTACCAGGTAAAGCTTATGATGGGATTTTGAATTCAAGTGATACTTCGTTAAGAATGATTACCAAATAATTTGAAGCCCCAAACTATGTATTAATGGGCTGCTCAATGGACCCCTACTATAATGAATATTTTTGATATTGCAGGGTTTTGCCACTGGCAACCTAGATGCAGATGCACAATCTGTTCGCATGTTTGTGGCTGATGGTGGTGAATGTCTTGCAGCTCAGAGTTATGCCAAAAACATGGGACTGTATGGGGAGCGTGTTGGTGCCCTTAGCATTGTAAGTCCTTTTGTCGGTTGTAATTGCTTTCCCTTTTTAATAAGCAATAAAATTGCTTTCCCTTTTTAATAAGCAATATAGCATGATATCCATGGCTATATCATGCTATTTATGTCTAAAGATGATTTTTTCTTTGGAAGCATAATTCAGGTTATATTCCCTAAAAGGCTAAAAAGAGGTTGTTCTGTTGGTACAATGAACACAGTCTCTAGAGATATTGAAAGCCAATTTTTTGAAGATGGCTTCCACTTAGATTGTAATTGGAAAAGAAAGAGAAGGACAAAGTGGAATTAGTACCGGATTGTATGTTTAGGAAAAAGTGTCGTTTTTTTTTGAGTTTTATCAGACAGGTACTAAAAGCTGACTAACACTACAATAAAATTTTGTGTTGTGTTATAGGTTTGCAAAGATGCAGATGTTGCAAGCAGAGTCGAAAGCCAGCTAAAGCTGGTTATCAGGCCAATGTACTCTAATCCACCAATTCATGGTGCGTCTATTGTTGCTACTATACTCAAGGACAGGTTTGTACAACTATATACAAGATTCTGTTTTGTTGTTAGTAGATGCTATACCTTCTACATTTTGATGTGGTTGCTCATCTAATGGTGATAGACAAATGTACGATGAATGGACAATTGAGCTGAAAGCAATGGCCGACAGGATTATTAGCATGCGCCAACAACTCTTTGATGCCTTGCAAGCTCGAGGTATCTGATCTTCATATTTGTTCTTTCTAGGGAAGCATACTGTATTCTGTATGATGGGTTTGACTGCTACTGCAATAGGAACTTTTTCTGGAAAAGTGCCAGGGTGAAAGAACCACGGCAACTAAATCTTCTGACTTCATTGTTCAGTTTAGTGCTAATGTAAGTTTTATTCTGTTGTGCAGGTACAGCAGGTGATTGGAGTCATATCATCAAACAAATTGGCATGTTTACTTTCACAGGATTGAATACTGAGCAAGTTTCATTCATGACTAGAGAGCATCACATTTACATGACATCTGATGGGTAAGGACATCTGACTGTTGATATTTTTTTTTATTTGTTTAGTTTGTTACTTTGGGTTGCTTTTTTCTCAGTAGAAACTTAAATAATTGGAACTTAGAAGTCCTTATCATTGATTATTTCGGCTTGAATTCTTTAATAAGGAGAATTTCAGACTTATAGCTTCAGTTTTGAGAGGAAGCATAAACAAGTCCAGCTCTGTCATTCATACTTAAAATTTACAGAAGAAAGTGCAGTTCTGTTTTCCCCCCCTCCCAAATTATATTGATTCTCAAAAGAACTTACCTTCAATCTATGGCACATTTAGTAATCTGGTATCAGTTGAAACATCTCTTTGTTGAAGTTAAGATTTTGGTTAAAAAGATCATCATCTCTAGTGACATTTTCTACTTTCCATTTTTAGAAGGAATGATTTTCTCCTTTCTCATTTGCAGGAGAATTAGCATGGCAGGCCTTAGTTCTCGCACAATTCCGCATCTTGCCGATGCCATACATGCTGCTGTTACCAAAGCGGCCTAAATGAGTTCAGTTGCATTCGAGAGCGGTCTTATTGAGAAACTAAGTCTGTTTTTCCTTGATCGCTTCCTTGTCCTTTGATGTTAAATAAAAACTTGTATGACTATATAGACATAGTATTTGGATGTCAGATTTTGAAATCCCATTATAAAGGGATTTGATGAATGCAAATCACCTTCTGTCAAATTATTAAGTTAGGCTGAATGTTATGAATTCGTAAATTTCTTGGGAATTTTACTTATGTGCAGTAACATTTTAAGTATCATGGATGAATTAGCAATATTGCACATCAACAGATGTTCTTCATGTATTGCACATCTACAGAAACTGACATGAACTTGAAAAGGAAAATAGAAAAGAAAAAAGATAAAAAAAAACCTAGGTTGCTCGATGGAAGGAGTCACTTCTCCTGAGTGCTTAGCATCAAAGTTTATACTTCAAACCCTGCACTGACTTATGCTTTGAGATGGACATGGAGTAATTCGTGAGGAACACTTTCCAAAAGCAAAAAGCCAAGAATGCTATTAAAAGGAAAAGAACATCTAACCAAAAAATGGATTACATCTTGAAATTACCTATTCGCTTCAGAAGAAGAGCAGTTACAGTCTTGCATACACTGGTAAGAGAAATTAGACACTGATCTGGTTCTCTACTATATGAATCAGACTTTGATCACTTTAGTGTTTAATGCCGAGCAGTAGGGACTTGTTAGGCCACTTTCAATGTAAGAGAACTTATCGTTGCATGGATTTTTCATTATCATCTTGGGCAAAAAGTTTCCTGATTCTTATGTCTCCCTCTCCTTGCTCCATATTCCACCCCATGAAATCGGACAAGGTCATTGAGGTTGGTGTTTCTGCTGCAGAACTTAACATCTCTGACTCTCCCCTGGGAGTTGACATTCCACTTAGTGGTTGCTGAGGTGAAGATTCAGCTGAAGGGTTCCACTTTGCTATCGCAAGTGATGGATCTTGTGTGACAGAATCTGCGTATAGGACATCCTCAATACGCGACATAACTGTGTTGGCTAGGCTTTCTAGCACCCTTGAGTAGCTCTCCAGAACAGCATGTCCCACATCCTGCAGGTGAAACAGTTGATAATTTGTTCAATGAATATATCAGTTGTGTAGAGAGCCAGCAGGATAGTTCTTACTCTGTTATATTGGATTTTACTGATCTCGAGGGAAGATTGAGGAATTCCAGGAAATCTGTGTTTTAGCAGGAGTAAGATAGTCTCTGCTCTCTCTTCAAAGAGCTCCCTCTTCTCCAAACTCACAGCTGGAACCCAGGAAGATTTTCCATCTTTTTGGTGCATCTTCCTCTTCCAAATCACAATAGATGCTTCAATTCTGTTTTTAAGGTCAAGAACTTTGTGTTCTGATGACATATCCATGGTTGAAAGGAATTGTTCTGGATCAAAGAATTCGACCGTGATGTTCTTGTAGATTGAATCACCAAGACTTGATCTACCATTCTAGCAGTAGAAGAGCAGGAGTCAGAAAGAAGCAGTATGTTAAAATCTAACTTGTGAGTGTGTACTTGTGCTTCTCACCTTGGGGAGAGATTCAATGTAGTTTTCAGGGACTTCCATTTCTGCTAGTATTTGAGCGTTAATCGCCATGGATGCTTTGAGTACTTGGTTCACACAATCCTTCTGATATTGTAGCCATCTCCGGGAAGCATCTGAGAGTCCCTCAGGTGGAACCTTGATTGTAGGTAGCCACCATTTATCAGTCCTCTGGACACCTTTCTCAGATTCTTCAGCATCTCTCGAGACATACCAGAATTCTTTTGCATCTTTGAAGTTATCTAAGCAGTCCTGTAAATGTTGATTCAGTTATTGGGGAAGTTGATACAATTTAAGTAAGTAATAGAGTGCACTTCAGGTTTCTCACAATGAGCATTGCATCAAGCTTCTTCAGAGCAGGGATGTTCATGAGCAGATCTCTTCTTTGTTGAGTAACCATTATCTGTCAAAACAGGGATTACATTTCTTACTTTAAATCTTGAAGCAGAAATGTAAGGAGGACGAGACTGAAATAGTACCTCCATGTTTGTTCCATCTTTTGATTTTTGTTGCGCGGGGATAAACTCAACAATGTAATCTGTCACAGATAATAGCCAGTCGATTTCTTTTCTCCACCTCTCTTTTCTCTTTTGAGACATAGGCTCCAATTTCGATTGTTCTCCAAAAACAGAAGCTATAACATGTTACAAACAGATGTCAGAAACATTTTTTTTTTCTCCGTTGAAGAATACAAGGAAAGAACATAAATCGAACATTGATTAACAATTGCATAGCAGAACTATACATGGACGTCGAAGACCAGGGCATTATTTGAGAGTTACCAGCTAGATTGGTAATGGCGTTTGATAAAGCCAGAGCTGATGAAACACCTTTTCCTCCTCCTGACATATCCTCCCCTAAAAGCAGCTTTGCAAATCTTTCTTTCATCAACTCCATGTCTGAATCCATAACATTTACATCAAATTAATGTGTCATGACACATTAATACGGTTCAAATTGTGCATACATACAGCACAATTATATAATTATCTATCAATGTCAAGAATAATACCTGTAGGTTCATTATCTTTTTGGGTATTTCCTGCCTTAGCTGCATCCTGGGTTAAGCTTGAAACAGGTTCATTATCCATCTGATGATTTTCTAAAGGTACAGACGTTGTTCCGCCTTGGCTAATAAATTGGACGTTTCCAATGTTGTTATCCATGTCCTCTTCATCACTATCACTCTCCCCCCCAATGCTCTGTGCCAATCTACTTGGAATCTCAAATATCTTCCTAAAATTGAAAGACCTCGACTTCTGAATCTTATTTTCTTCGTTAACCATTTTGTGCCAATTCCCGAATCAGAGGGTATCTATATAACCAGGGGATTAAGAAACAATATAAGAATCCACACCAAAGATCTGAACCTGAAACCTTAAGCAACTTTTAACAACCATTAATGTTACTGTATAAACTTCCCCTATATCAAGAGGATATAAAAATTCTTTTCACCCTATTTGTACAATATAATTTTTCGTTGAAGGGGATTAATTAAATCCCTTTGAACCATGACGCTCTGTCCCTGCCCCTAACTATGAAAACTAGTTTGTATACCCCCAACAATGTTGCAAGAAGACGTAGTAATATTCGTGAACTGCATGAAGATAGACTTTTTTGTACATATGTTCTTTCTCCTCAAGGAATGTGAGAAACGGAAAATGAAGAAAACCCCTCCTTTTCTTTTTTGGTATAAAATGAGAAGCCAATGATGGTGATGAATGAGTGAAGGGTTTCTTATTTTCCTGATGAAAGGGGTTAGTGAAAACAAGGGAAAGAATAATAAATAACACATGTTGTTCTTGGTCTGTTTTAGTAGAATATATGTGGTTGAATTTTCACCTATAGCAAAAAGCCCGGGAAAGCATACGATGGACAACTAACTGTCGTCTTAAAATGGTCTCTCCACGCAACACTCTAGTCAACACTTGTCATAACACATTTATTTATCTTTGCTATTCATTAAAGTTATAATAATATTGTAGTGTCTTAGTTTTCACATTTTCGTATTACTCATTGTACATTTTTTAATAGTTATTTTGGTTTTACTTTTGAAGTGTCGCAGATCAACAAAGCAGGTGTGCCTCTAAGCTTTGTACATGAAGAAGTTCGCCAACGATCATTAGTAAGATCCTGACAGATTTCTTACATTTTTTGCACTTCTTTTATATATAATAAAAGAATGCACATGGGCATTTTTGAAGTGGCATTAAGCACCTCTTGAGGGATTCTATTTTGTAGTTAATTAGGCTTTAAAGTTTTAAGAGTGTTTGGACAAGATTGGGTTGGTTTTGCGGCTAAGTATTGGTGGAAGATGTTTTTTCAGGTTTTTGACTGACTCCCGTGAAACTATTTCATAGAAATTCATTGATATCATCTTTTTATAAAGCAAATCGATTTCGATTCTTGAATAATCCACATCACTTCTGCTTCTATTGGAACACAAGATTCCCTTTTTCTATGGAAAAAACCCGTATCAATAATTCTGAAACGTATTCGGTTTGTAATTTAGCGGTGTATATTTATAATGTATATTACTAATATATAGAAACGGGAGTTAAAGCTATACGAACAAGGGTAAATGTGGTATTATAATTGTTTATCATGGGCATTTCGGTATTTGACTTTCATTATGGGCCAGTGGCCACGTGTTTAGCAGCTTTATATTTGTGAACAAGTTTAAGTTTAACATCACTTTTATTTCTGGTTCTTCTTCAATCTCTGTTCTTTCTATTACTCTTCCTTTCTCTCTCACTTGCATCTTTATATCTTCTCTGCAACTAATTCTTTTTGTAAAAAGTTTTGCTCTTATTCAATCTTAATCTGGCATTTAAAAGGTGAAAGAGAAAATTTAGCCATAATATTTTTCGTATTAATTTTTGCATATCTACGTAGACTTGCTTGGAATATATGCCTAGATGTATAATTTTGTATAATTGATGAACAAACTCTGATTTTTAGAGTAACTCGATTCCTTTGGCACACTGATGCAGCCAAGGTGCTTGATGATCTGACCCAAACAACTAGCTTTTCTCTAGTTGACAAGTTGATAAGGAGGATGCATCTGTCTCAATTTACTTTCTACATGCATGTTTCATGATCTATGCGATGCAACTTTACTATGTATCATATAATAAAATGTCTCACCTTACATTGAGTCTTGGGATATGTTGAGTCGATTTCTATAGCAACATTTGGTCCAAAAATCTTTTAAGTGTTTAATTAATCCTGTGATAGGACAATATAAATATTTAATCGAATGTAGGTGTACGTATCTTGAAGCTCAGATCTTCTGAAATTGCCGCAGCGATGATAATGTTTGATTCAGTCTACCAAGGAAAAGAAGAACACATTGAAAGGTGAATGCATTGTATTTGATCATGTGTACTTTTGATTCTTAATGCCAAGGGAAGAATTTTGCGGTGATATTTGGCTGTCTTTCAAAATGATGTTTAATTTTAGACTATACGGTACTTTGGTTTATTTTTATATTAATGAAAGAAAAAATTTGATTAGTACATACACCAAAAACAATCATTCTGCAAATATAAGATGACTAAGTTGTTAAATGCATGGATAGGCAATGCATTGTAATAATTTGTTATACATGACTGTGGTGTAAGAGTAAGTATGCTATTCAAAAGGGCATGTTATCACAGAAAATGCCTATAAGAATCTTATAGTATGAGGCACCTATATGAATTGTTATCTTTTTGTCGAAACTTATTATGAAATAACTCAAAGTGATTTTAACTATTGCCAACTCATATGGTAGTTGTCATGGCAATGATGACATTATGGTTGGGTACTTTCGCCAATATTTGCCTGGTAAACAAGCTTTTAAAGGGGGAATTGGCCAAAAAGCACTTCACTGTTTCATTAGATAAGCTCTTTGTATTTGTTGATTCTGCAGTGGTACCTCTATTGGTATTATAATCTTCTATTGTGCCTTTCTTTTAAGATATTTAACATTGAGAAAGAGTTCCTTTATACGTTTCACCTTATAAAAAGAAGTATCTTTTATAGAAATCAAAATATGTAACATTAAAGTGCTAGATGTTTCAAAGCTTATTTTCTGTATTCCTTAAATAAATTCTACTTTCAGTAATACTAGTCTGCTGCACAAGACAACTATGATCTTGGCTGAAGAGAGTATGGAAGTGGAGGTTCCCAAGATTTAGGTTGCCTAAGGTCCCATTTTTCGGTGAGTTGCACTGCTACTGGAAATCCTTATTGATTTCTTTATGTTTTTGCTCTGTAGCATATTTTAATGAAGTTAACTCTGTTGTAGGGAGTGAAACCTGCAACTGCAAAAGCTTTGAAAATATTCCCTATAGCGAAGGCAGGAACGAGAATTGTGCCTCTTATGTTTAAATGGCGGTGAGCATGCAAAAATCGTGGGAATTGCTATATTGGATTGTGCCACTGTCTGAATAATGAATGCATTAGTTTTTTTCTCTTTCGGTAAAGCGACTTGCATTCCAGATTTGGATAGGAGTTGAGCACACATTTTAGAGCGATAGGTTGTAACTTTGGTTAAGGCTCCTCAATACACATCTAAGTTTTGATTATTTCCTACGATATTTCATCACATATTAAAGGAGTTTTTTCTTTTTCTCAGTACTATTTTCCATTGTTCTTGATGATACAATGAATTTGTTGGATTTCATAATTTTAAAGTTGTTTGAGAAAGTAACAGAGTACAAGAATTGTTAGAAGTTTAGTTTATGATTGTCTATGTTGGGCCCGTGCTTTTGCACGGACTATACCTTACTAGTATATATATATTGAGCAAGTGTAATATGTATAATAAACGTGTTCGTATTAGTTAGTTGTTTCATATGACATTATTTAGTATTCGGGAGTGTATTTAATCAGTTTAGTTATCAGAATAATTTAATCAGTTTAGTTATCAGAATAATTTAATCAATAAATGTGAACAATAAAGTGGTTGTTTAGTGATGTAAGATGCATGAATATATTTGGTTTGTTATCTCAAATGTATGTATGTATAAGATCGGTTGTATATTTAATTCAGCCATCTCTTTAATTCAATACATGTATATTTTTTCTTATATCATACTATATTATAAGTATGAAGACCCAAACTAAAATTTAAAAGATCGAAATAACCTTATAAAGGTGAATGATTATAATACCCTTCAATATAATATTATTTCAGATATAAATTTGTACAAAGAGGTAAAGATACATTCTAAGAAAATTAATAAAAAGAAAATATTTAAATTGAAATAATGACAGACATTCACCATTAAAAATAATCCTCCTATTATATGATGAATTATAACTACACATTAATTTATTATTTATTTTGTTAATCATGCATAGAGTTTAAACGTTAATTCCCTTGCAAAGCTACATCGGGCCTTTTGCAAAGTTACATCGGGCCTTTTTCAATTGAAAGGCGCATCGAAAAATTCACATACCAGCGGAACACACCAGCCTGGTGAAAAATCCATCTAGTCTTCCATGTCAGCCGCCTCAGGCTATTTCAAAAAATACATGGAAGATCATTCAGAAAGCCACCTCACAATACCGAGGGGAACAGACCTCCCAACCATCAAGAGCCTGACCAATCATCATCATCCTGCAGGTAAGGCTCCGAGGACGTCGCCAACTCAGGTGGGGGAGAATGTCATGGGCTGCTTTCCATCATCAACCCATGACCCCTTGGACACACCCTGTGGCGTCTCGGCAAGCCTCCCAATGCCTAGCGCCACGGTCGGCCCCGTGGTCTCGGCAGCGCCAAATGACAAGCGCGCATGTGCCTCTGTCGTCCCACCGATAATCAGTGTCAGTACCCAGTGACTGGCGAATGCCATTAGTACTGCGCGCACCGACAATGCCGCGCACACAAACCATCATGTTGCCAACAGCGCCGCCCGCACAGACAGTGCCCCGCGCGCAGACCCAATGCCAAACACCAGCGCCCAGCCGCTGGCAGATCCAAATAGTGCCGCGCGCGCCAACAGCAATGCGCGCGCAGACCCTGATGCTCAAGACAAAGTTGCTGCCATCGGACTTGCTTCCATAGAAGACTAAGTCTTTTTCATTATAATTATATAGTAGTTTTACTTCATTCATTTTCAGTGTGCTTCTACAACTTTCTTAGGTCAACTCATGTAACTTTGGTTTATTTTTTTAAGCATTATTAAGGGGGACCAAAGCATTCAAACATTTAAGCATTCAAACAATTCTCTGTACTGGTGTCTCTCCCCCCTCCCCCTCCCCCCGATACTGCATTGCATCTTGCAATAAATTTCATCATCATCATTACAATCATCAACTTTCATCATCAATTGCTCATTTTTTGCTGCTCAATTGCTCATGACATTGGTTTTCCCGTACGGCACTGACAATCTAGTCTAGCGTAAGGCGAGTACCTCAGTTAGCGCATAGCAACCGCAATGACTGACATCGGTTGCTTAGCCTTACGTAGCCCTTTCAAGGAACTTCAGGAAGGCACCGCGTAACAGTTGGTATCAGAGCCTAGGCTCGACATCAGATGAGGGAACCCATTGCCATCATCATCACCATTTCTGACCATGGTGAATTACGGGGATCGCATCACGACCCTAGAAGAGATGGTTGACGCATTACGGCCCATCGTGGATACGTTGCCTGATCTAAAAGCCAGCCTAGTGCAAAGCTTGGATGACCTGGACCGCAGAATGCGGCAGGCAAAAATTAACATAGCAAACATCAGTCGCGACTCTGAGGAAGACCGGCAAACGGCTGCCATCGAGGCAACCGAAATTCATGGCAAATTCGAGGACCTCCAACAGGAGCGTGCCGAGGATTTAGCCCATCGGGAACTAGAGGCAGACAGACTGAGCGTCATGCATCAAACCATAGACAACTTGACAGGCCAGCTCAATGTTGTCAATGCTGCCCTTCAAAGCCTGCTCAAAGGAGGCGAAAACCAAATCAGAGGTGCCATGAACATCGCCCCCATGCCACAAAAGCTGAAAATTCCGGATCCCAAGCCATACAACGGAGCCCGGGATGCTAAAGAAGTGGAAAACTTCATCTTCGACATCAAACAATACTTCGATGCCGTGGGAAAATTGGAAAAATACAAAAAAGTAGCAACTGCTGCCATGTATCTTCAGGGTGATGCAAAACTCTGGTGGCGAGTCAAATACGAAGCCATCAGGGCCGGTGAAGATACTCTCCAGACATGGGTAGAACTGAAGGTCGCCATACGCTTCCTGTTCTTCCCCAAAAATATGGAATACAATGCACGGAGAAAGTTGCGTGAACTCTGCCACACCAGGTCAGTGCGGGACTACGTGCGTGAATTCTCCGCACTCATGCTAAACATACGGGATATGGGGGCAAAGACAAACTGTTCGCATTCATAGAAGGTTTAAAACCTCATGCTCGTATAGAGCTGCAAAGACAACAGGTAGATACCCTGCCCAAGGCCATTCAAGCTGCAGAGTGCCTTGGGGATTATAAGTTGGAAACTCAGAAGGATAGGCCCCAGCCGCCTGTCCGAGGGGGATACAACGGGAGCCAACCTAGCAACGGTGGCCCCAACAAAAATGGAGGAGATCGAGCTGCATCCAAATCTAAGACTCCTTCCTCAAGCAGCAACAGTGCTGCGTCAGTCAACAACAATCAGGGGAGAAAGCCCCCATCAGAATGCCGTCATTGCGGTGGGAAACATTGGAACAATCAATGCCCTAATACCCAAATCAATGCTCAACAAACTGTTGACGATGATGAGTCAGATCAGGACGGCTCAGTCGGCGCAGAACAAGTAGGGCCTTCAACGCATTTGTTGGCTCCATTCATGATACCTTGGCGGGAACCAGTGCTGGCAACCCCAAGAAGAACACATTCCCAATCGACAAGAAAGGGAAAGGAAAGGCGGACGAGAGGCCTCCCACATCACAAAAGAGGACCTTAATGTTCGTTGACATGAAAGTAAACGGCAGACCTATTCGGGCATTGATAGACATGAGTGCTAGCCACAACTACCTGGCCTCAACTCAGGTGCAATGCCTCGGTCTAGCAGTGCAAAAATGCAAGGGTCGTGTCAAGGCTATCAACTCTCCATCTCAGCTAGTGAGTGGAATAGCCAAAGAAGTGCCAATGAAGCTTGGCCCATTCAAGGGAATATTCGACCTACGCATAGCTATCATCGATAACTTCGAACTGATAGTGGGATTGGACTTTCTCAAGCAAACAAACACCATCCCGATACCATATGCCAACATGCTCCTAATGATGGGAGACAACGGGGCCAAACCCCGTACCATACCGTGCATACCCATAAATATGACCACTGGAAACATCTCGGCCATGCAGTCAAAGAAGGGAACCAATAGACCTGAACCTACGGTTTCGGCTGCCCTCAACATCATCAATCAAACATCAGATCATCGGCGTCCAACAGCTCATGGCGCCCCTCATTGTGTGAAGACCTGTCAAGCATTCCAAAAGCACAAGTCGGATCACTCAGCACAAGCGGGACTCTTGGAGCCACTGCCTGTCCCACAGAGACCTTGGGAAAGCATTTCCCTAAATTTCATCACACGATTACCCAAGGACGGAAATCATGCAACCATCATGGTGGTAGTAGACCAATTTTCCAAGTATGCTACCTTCATCGCAGCCCCACAGAACATATCGGCAGAAGATACAGTTCGACTCTTCTTCTCTCATGTTGTCAAACATTGGGGTATTCCCAGCAACATCATTAGTGACTACGACCCACGCTTCACTAGCAAATTTTGGACCCAACTCTTCAGTTGCCTCGGATCCAAATTGAGTTACAACTCAAGCCATCATCATCAGCAAACATATGATCAAATACACTGGTTCAATGACATGCTGGAGGAATATCTCTGCCAATTTACAACCGGGTCACAAAAATATTGGGTGAAGCTTCTGCATGCTGCTCACCTGTGTTTCAATTCACAAAAGTGCGCCCATACAAACAAAAGCGCTTTTGAAATTATTACCGGATAGCAACCGTTACTCCCACAGAATGTGAATGCACCAAACATGCCAACATCTCACCGAACTGCCAGTTTCTCGACAGAATGGGAGAAAACTTTGAAGATAGTGTGGAGCCATCTTGTCAAAGCCCAAGACAGGGCAACGAGGTATGCCGAACAAAATCTTCACTTTGCCCAACATCAAACAGGGGACAAAGTGATGGTAAGAACCCCGAGGCGGAACTTATTTGCAAAGAGGACCCAAGATCCTCGCCTATTGCAAAGCTACATCGAACCTTTTTCCATTGAAAGGCGCATCGGGAAATCCACATACCAGCTGAACTCACCAGCCTGGTGGAAAATCCATCCAGTCTTCCATGTCAGCCGCCTCAGGCCATTTCAGAAAAATATGGAAAATCATTTAGAAAGCCACCTCACAACACCGAGGGGAACAGACCTCCCAACCATCAAGAGCCTGACCAATTATCATCATCCTGCAGGTAAGGCTCCGAGGACGTCGCCAAATTAGGTGGGGGAGAATGTCATAGGCTGCTTTCCATCATCGACCTATGACCCCTTGAATGCGCCCCGTGGCATCCCGGCAAGCCTCCCAATGCCTAGTGCCACGGTCGGCCCCGTGGTCTCGGCAGCGCTAAATCACAAGCGCGCATGCGCCTCTGTCGCCCCACCGATAATCAGTGCCAGCACTCAGCGACTGGCGAATGCCATTAGTGCCGTGCGCACCATCAATGCCACGCGCACAAACCATCATGTTGACAATAGCGCCGCCCGCACAGACAGTGCTCCGCACACAGATCCAATGCCAAGCACTAGCGCCCAGCTGCTGGCATATCCAAATAGTGCCGCGCGCGCCAACAACAATGCGCGCGCAGACCCTGATGCTCAAGACAAAGTTGCTGCCATCAGACTTACTTCCATAGAAGATTAAGTCCTTTTCATTGTAATTATATAGTAGTTTTACTTCATTCATTTTCAGTGTGCTTCTACAGCTTTCTTAGGTCAACTCATGTAACTTTGGTTTATTTGTTTTAAGCATTATTAAGGGGGATCAAAGTATTCAAACAATCAAGCATTCAAACAATTCTTTGTACTGGTGTCTCTCCCCCTGACACCGTATTGCATCTTGTAATAGCTTTTATCATCATCAATATAATCATCAGCTTTCATCATCAATTGCTCATTTTCCGCTGCTCAATTGCTCACGACATTGGTTTTTCCGTACGACACTGACAATCTAGTATAGCGTACGGCGAGGACCTCAGTTAACGCATAGCAACCGCACTGACATCGGTTGATTAGCCTTACGTCACCCTTACAAGGAAATTCAGAAAGGCACCGCGTAACAGTAAGTATGCTATTCAAAAGGGCATGTTATCACAGAAAATACCTATAAGAATCTTATAGTATGAGGCACCTATATGAATTGTTATTTTTTTGTCGAAACTTATTATGAAATAACTTAAAGTGATTTTAACTATTGCCAACTCATATGGTAGTTGTCATGGCAATGATGACATTATGGTTGGGTACTTTCGCCAACATTTGCCTGGTAAACAAGCTTTTAAAGGGGGGAATTGGCCAAAAAGCTCTTCACTGTTTCATTGGAGAAGCTCTTTGTATTTGTTGATTATGCAGTGGTACCTCTATTGGTATTATAATCTTTTATTGTGCCTTTCTTTTAAGATATTTAATATTGAGAAAGAGTTCCTTTATACGTTTTACCTTATAAAAATAAGTATCTTTTATAGAAATCAAAATATGTAACATTAAAGTGCTAGATGTTTCAAAGCTTTTTTTCTATATTCCTTAAATAAATTCTACTTTCAGTAACACTAGTCTGCTGCACAAGACAACTATGATCTTGGCTGAAGAGAGTACGGAAGTAGAGGTTCCCAAGATTTAGGTTGCCTAAGGTCCCATTTTTCGGTGAGTTGCACTGCTACTGGAAATCCTTATTGATTTCTTTATGTTTTTTCTCTATAGCATATTTTAATGAAGTTAACTCTGTTGTAGGGAGTAAAACCTGCAACTGCCAAAGGTTTGAGAATATTTCCTATAGCGAAGACAGGAACGAGAATTGTGCCTCTTATGTTTAAATGGCGGTGAGCATGCAAAAATCGTGGGAATTGCTATATTGGATTGTGCCTCTGTCTGAACAATGAATACATTAGTTTTTTTCTCTTTCGGTAAAGCGACTTGCATTCTAGATTTGGATAGGAGTTGAGCACACCTTTTAGAGCGATAGGTTGTAACTTTGGTTAAGGCTCCTCAATACACATCTAAGTTTTGATTATTTCCTACGATATTTCATCACATATTAAAGGAGTTGTTTCTTTTTCTCAGTACTATTTCCCATTGTTCTTGATGATACAATGAATTTGTTGGATTTCATAATTTTAAAGTTGTTTGAGAAAGTAACAGAGTACAAGAGTTGTTAGAAGTTTAGTTTATGATTATCTATGTTGGGCCCGTGCTTTTGCACGGGCTATACCTTACTAGTATATATATATTGAGCAAGTGTAATATGTATCATAAACGTGTTCGTATTAGTTAGTTGTTTCATATGACATTATTTAGTGTTAGGGAGTGTATTTAATTAGTTTAATTATCAGAATGATTTAATCAATGAATGTGAACAATAAAGTGGTTGTTTAGTGATGTAAGATGCATGAATATATTTGGTTTGTTATCTCAAATTTATGTATGTATAAGATCGGTTGTATATTTAATTCAGCCATTTCTTTAATTCAATACATGTATGTTTTTTTTTATATCATACTATATTATAAGTATGAAGACCCAAACTAAAATTTAAAAGATCGACATAACCTTATAAAGGTGAATGATTGTAATACCCTTTAATATAATATTATTTCAAATATAAATTTGTACAAAGAGGTAAAAATACATTCTAAGAAAATTAATAAAAAGAAAATATTTAAATTGAAATAAAGACAACCCTTTGACCTTCACCATTAAAAATAATCCTCCTATTAAATGATGAATTATAACTACACATTAATTTATTATTTATTTTGTTAATCATGCATAGAGTTTAAACGTTAATTCCCTTGTACTTTCTATTTGTTTTTGCTGCTAAATAATGAGCTAATAAGAATCATTTATATCATTTGCTGGTTTGTTAGTTAGCTTTCATTTGTCAAAAAATAATTTCTTCTAACCTTCTATGCATGTATCACCATTTAAGAGCTAGATTTTACAATTCCATAACTGGTTTACAAAAAAGCATATTTGCAAACATAATTACATAAACTAATGTTCTCTTCATTGCTATTAAATATTTAGAGAATTTGAGGAGTTGCTTTGAATATTTTATTTGTCTAATTTCGTTCTTGTCACGATCCAAAATTTCTCACCGACGGGACCATGATGGCGCCTAACATTTCACTTGCTAGGCAAGTCAACGTTAGAAAATCGTTAAACCAATTCCTTATTTCCAATCAGTAAATAACAATAATTAACTAAGATAAAATATAATAAGTACGAAATATTATAAAACTGTATTAATTACTACCACTAGGATTTGGAGTCACAATTCACGAGCATTCTAGAATTTACTACAAGTAATGGTCTAAAAGAAATATAACTGTCTGAATGAAAGAAAACAACAGTGACATAAAAAGTAGACGGGGACTTCAAGGTCTGTGAACGCCGACAGATCTACCTTGAGTATTCGGACAGTGGACCAATAGCAAAATCTCGATCAACCTGAGCCGGTATCAAAGTCTGCACAGAAAGTGCAGAGTGCAGCATCAGTACAACCGACCCCATGTACTGATAAGTGTCGAGCCTAACCTCGGTAAAATAGTGACGAGGCTAAGACAAGACACCCACATATAACCTGAACAGTATAATCATACTAGTGGCAACAACAGTAAATAAAGAAATAACGCATAAATAATGGGAAGGGAACATACAGTGGGGGAATACAACATAAAGAGTGAGAATAATAAAAAGATAGAATTAAACCGAAAATCCTTAAATGAATTGAGCAATTAAAACATCAAGGAAAACCGCACGGCATCACCCTTCGTACTTTTACTCTCAACCTCACCAAATAAATAAATAGAATGGCACGGCATCACCCTTCGTACATTAAACCGCTCATAATATACACGGCATCGTCCTTCGTGCTTTAAACCTCTCATAATATACACGACATCACCCTTCGTGCTTTACACTCTTCCTCACAATATAAATAATGCATGCACGACATCACCCTTCGTGCTTTACACTCCTCCTCACCAATCACAGAATCAATAACAACGGATAGATACGAGTATCACAAAGAAACCAGTATTGTACCCATAATCAATAGCACAATGTAATCTCAACCTTGAATCAATATTCGAAAGTTACCAAATCTCAGTGAAACCAGATGTGAGTCACCCAACATTTCAAATAACCCGCTAAGCATGGATAGTAGAATTTAAGGCTACAAAATAGACAGAATATAATTTTACTCGCATGCTATGACTCGACAATGACGCATAGATGCTTGTCACCTTACCTATACATCATATTTAATAACCAAACACGTAGCAAATGAACACATAATACCTATTCCCTCAAGCCAAAGTTAGACACGACACTTACCTCGCTCTGAAGGCTACTTGATTCTCAATCACAGTTTTTCCTTTGGAATTCACCTCCAAATCACTCGTATCTATTCAAAAATGACTCAATAATATCAAACATTGCTAAAGGAATCAAGTTTAATGAATAATTACAGATTTCCCAAATTTTTCCTCCAAAAAGTCGAAAAGCGACCCCGGGCTCGCTTGGTCAAAACTCGAGGTTCGGACCAAAATCCATTTACCCATTTACCCCCAAGCCCGGATATGCAATTAGTTTTGGAATCCAATCTCAAATTGGGGTCTAAATCCTCAAATTTTCGAAATCCCTAGTTTCTACCCTAACCCCTAATTCTACCATGAAAACTCTAGATTTTAGGTTGATAATTCATAAAATATAATGGGTAATTGAAAGAAAATGGTTTAGAATAACTTACCAACAATTTGGGGAAGAAATGGCTCTTGAAAAATCGCCTCTCACCGTTTGGTTTTTGAGAAAAATAAACTTTTGGCTAAAATCCTGTTTTTGGATTCTGTTAAGTGCTGGACGATAGTGTTCATCGCGTTCGCGAGAGCAGTATCGCGTTCGCGAAGGGTACTGGCTGCCAAACCTTCGCGTTCGCGAGAACCAGCTCGCGTTCGCGATGGTTACTCCCCCCTGGCCTTCGCATTCGTGAGGCATTGCTCGCGTTCGCGATGAAGGAACGACTGACTCCCCCTCCCCAATGCCTAAAACTACGTGTTTGCGATGGGCTTGTCGTATTCGCGAAGGATAATGCCCCCCATCGCTTCGCGTTCGCGACCAAGCCTTCACGTTCGTGAAGAAGAAATCCCTGCCTCATCAGTTTACTCTTCACGTTCGCGAGAGGACCTTTGCGAACGCGAAGAAGGATATGTCAGACACCAGAATCTTCAGAAAACCAGTTTTTTTCCAAGTCCAAAGCATCCCGTGGCCTATCCGAAAATCACCCGAGCCCTCAGGGCTCCAACCCAAACATGCACACAAGTCTAAAAATATCATACAAACTTGCTTGCGCGATCAAATCGCCAAAAATCACCTAGACTATGAATTTAGCACCAAATCAAATGCAATTCTCAAGAACACTTTAAAATTTCTATTTTCTCAACTGGACGTCTGAATTACATCAAATCAACTCTGTTTCTCACCAAATTTCACAGACAGGTCTTAAATATCATAACGAACCTGTACCGGGTTTCGGAACCAAAATACGGACCTGATACTAACAATGCCAAATATCAATCAATTCTTAAAAGCAAATAATTTTCAAACTTTTAATTTTCATCAAAAATTCATAACTCAAGCTAGGGACCTCCGAATTCGATTCCGGGCATACGCCCTGGTCCCATAATTCGATACGGACCTACCGGGACCGTCAAAATACGGATCCGGGCTCGTTTAGCAAAAATGTTGACCGAAGTCAACTAAAATCAACTTTTAAGGCAAAAATTCTTATTTTCAACATAAAAGCTTTCCGGAAACTTGCCCGGACTGTGCACGCAAATTGAGGAGGGTAAAAATGAGATTTTTAAGGCTTAAGAGTGCAGCTTCGAGTTCTTAAATATAAGATGACCTTTTGGGTCATCACATTCTCCACCTCTAAAAAATTGTTCGTCCTCGGACGGATATAGAAAAGTACCTGGGCTGGTGAAAAGGTGGGGATATCTACTCCGCATATCGGACTCGGACTCCCAAGTAGCTGCCTCAATAGGCTGACCTCTCCATTGCACTCGAACTGAAGGGTAACTCTTTGATCTCAACTGGCGAACTTGCCGGGCTAGAATTGCCACCGGCTCCTCCTCGTAAGTCAAATCCTTGTCCAACTGGACAGAGCTGAAATCTAACACACGGGACGGATCGCCGTGATACTTTCGAAGCATGGACACATGGAATACCGGATGAACAGCTGCTAAACTAGATGGCAACGCAAGCCTGTAAGCCACCTCTCCAGAATCTCAAAAGGTCCGATATACCTAGGGCACAACTTGCCCTTCTTTCCGAAGTTCATTACACCCTTCATGGGTGATACCCGAAGTAACACTCTCTCTCCGACCATGAATGCAACATCACGAACTCTACGGTCGGCATAACTCTTCTGCCTGGACTAAGCTGTGCGAAGTCAATCCTGAATAATCTTGACCTTATCCAAGGCATCCTGTACTAAGTCTGTGCCCAACAACCGAGCCTCTCCTGGCTCGAACCACCCAACTGGCGACCAATACCGCCTACCATATAATGCCTCATAGGGAGCCATCTAAATGCTCGACTGGTAGCTGTTGTTGTAGGCGAACTCTGCAAGGGGCAAGAACTGATTCCACGTTCCTTTGAAATCTATAACACAAGCGCGGAGCATATCCTCCAAGATCTGAATAGTACGCTCGGACTGCCCGTCCGTCTGAGGATGAAATGCTATGCTCAACTCAACTTGCGTACCCAACTCACGCTGAACTGCCCTCCAAAAGTGCGAGGTAAACTGCGTACCTCGATCAGAAATGATAGACACGGGCACACCGTGAAGACGGACAATCTCACGAATATAAATCTCTGCTAACCGCTCTGAGGAATAGGTAACTGCCACAAGAATGAAGTGCGCTGACTTAGTCAGCCTATCCATAATGACCCAAACTGCATTGAACTTCCTTTGAGTCCGTGGGAGTCCAACAACAAAATCTATAGTGATACGCTCCCACTTCCACTCAGGAATCTCTAACCTCTGAAGTAAACCACCAGGTCTCTGATGCTCACACTTCACCTGCTAGAAATTTAGGCACCGAGCTACATAGGCAACTATGTCCTTCTTCATTCACCTCCACCAATAATGCTGCCTCAAGTCCTGGTACATCTTGGCAGCGCCCGGGTGAATAGAATACCGAAAATTGTGAGCCTCCTCAAGGATCAACTCACAAAGTCCATCCATATTAGGAACATAAATACGACCCTGCATCCTCAAAACTCTGTCATCTCTAACAGTAACCGACTTGGCACCACCGTGATGCATTGTGTCTCTAAGGACAAGTAAATGAGGATCGTCATCCTGCCGATCTCTAATGCGCTCAAACAAAGAAGACCGAGCAACTGTACAAGCTAGAACACGGCTGGGCTCAGAAATATCTAACCTCACGAACTGGTTGTCCAAGGCCTGAACATCCAATGCAAGAGGTCTCTCACCAACTGGCATATATGCAAGGCTACCCATACTGACTGACTTTCTACTCAAAGCATCGGCCACCACATTGGCCTTCCCGGGATGATACAATATGGTGATATCATAGTCTTTCAATAGCTCCAGCCACCTCCTCTGCCTCAAATTGAGTTCCTTCTGCTTGAACAAATACTGCAAGCTCCGATGATCAGTGAATACCTCACATGGCACGCCATAGAGATAGTGCCTCCAAATCTTCAGCGCGTGAACAATGGCTGCTAGCTCTAGATCATGAACAAGGTAATTCTTCTCGTGAACCTTCAGCTGCCGTGAAGCATATGCAATAACCTTGCCACCCTGCATCAAAACCGCACCCAGACCAATACGAGATGCGTCACAATATACTGTATAAGATCCTGAACCTGTGGGTAACACCAATACTGGTGCCGTAGTCAAAGCTGTCTTGAGCTTCTGAAAGCTCACTTCACATTCGTCTGACCACCTGAACGGGGCATCCTTCTGGGTCAATCTGGTCAACAGGGCTGTTATGGATGAAAACCCCTCGACAAATCGATGATAATAGCCCGCCAAACCCAGGAAACTACGGATCTATGTAGCTGATGTGGGTCTAGGCCAGTTCTGGACGGCCTCAATCTTTTTAGGATCAACCTAAATACCCTCTGCTGATGCAACGTGACCCAAGAAAGCAACTGAACTCAACCAAAACTCGCATTTTGAGAACTTAGCATATAACTGGCTGTCTTTCAGAATCTAAAGAACGATCCGAAAGTGCTGCTCATGCTCCTCTCGACTGCGGGAGTAGATTAAGATATCATCAATAAACACAACCATAAAGGAATCCAAGTAGGTTTTGAACACCCGGTTCATCAAATCCATGAATGCTGCTGGGGCATTTGTCAGCCCAAATGACATCACTAGAAACTCATAATGCCCATACCAAGTCCGAAAAGCCGTCTTAGGAACATCGGATGCCCTAATCCTCAACTGATAGTAGCCAGATCTCAAATCAATCTTTGAAAACACCATGGCACCCTGAAGCTGATCAAATAAATCATCAATCCTCGGCAATGGATACTTGTTCTTGATGGTGACTTTGTTCAACTGCCGATAATCTATACACATCCTCATCGATTCATCTTTCTTCTTCACAAACAACACAGGTGCACCCCAGTGTGAGACACTAGGTCTAATGAAGCCCTTATCAAGCAAATCTTGCAACTGCTCCTTCAATTCTTTCAACTCTGGCGGGGCCATGCGGTATGGCAGAATGGAAATAGGCTGAGTGCCCGGAGCCAAATCAATGTAGAAATCAATATCCTTGTCGGGTGGCATCCCCGGCAAGTCTGCAGGAAACACCTCTGGAAACTCATGAACAACTGGCACAGAATCTATGGAAGGAACCCCCGCTCTAGAATTGCGGACATAAGCCAAATAAGCTAGACACCCCTTCTCGACCATATGCCGAGCCTTCACATAAGAGATAACCCTGCTGGCAGAATGGCCAAGATTCCCTCTACACTCTAATTGAGGCAACCCCTACAAGGCTAAGGTCACCGCCTTGGCGCGCCAATCTAATATAGCATGATAAGGTGACAGCCAAACCATACCCAGTATGACATCAAAATCAACCATGTCGATAAGTAGGAGATCTACACGAGTCTCAAGACTCCCAATAGTGACCACACATGAACGATAAACACGATCTACAATAATAGCATCTCCCACTGGTGTGGACACATATACAGGAGCACTCAAAGAATCACGGGGCACAACCAAATAGGAAGCAAAATAGGATGACACATAGGAGTAAGTAGATCCCAGATCAAATAGAACTGAAGCATCTCTACTGTCACGACCCAACTGGAGGGTCATGACTAGCACCCGGGCCATACTTGCCGAGAACCAACGTACATTTTATCTAACCTTCCTTATTATCTTTAAGGGCCGACAAGATCAATATAAATGGTAGACATGGATCATGAACATCCAACAATGAAAGATAATGTCATGAACATACATAACATGGGACAACAAGACTGTCAAGAAACTATATATAAGGTACGAGCTACCATGAGTCGACACCTGTCTATGAGCCTCTAAAGGAACATAAGTTCTATAACATTGCAGGAACAGGGCCCCGACATACCCATAATGTCTATAACAAAAATGCATACTAAAACCACGGCAAGTCCGGAGAAGGGATCTCATCAATAACTGCTGAACTGGACAGCCTACTGTGGTGGGGGAGCTGTGTCTACCCGTCTATCAGGACCTGCAGCACGACATGCAGCATCCACAAATAAAAGGGACGTCAGTGCGAATAAAGTACTGAGTATGTAAGGCAGGAAAGCATAAGTAAGAACAGTAATGTAAACAGGGTTTAGGGAATATACAACCTGTGACATCTGGGTACCTCTGAGGGCTACTGACATGAAACACATGATACATACATATATATACATAAACTTTTAAAACATACGCCTTTGGGGGCATCACCATCATCATATCGTACCCGGCCGTAATAGGCTCGGTAAAACGTACCCGGCCATCAT
The DNA here is from genome assembly GCF_000390325.3 of Nicotiana tomentosiformis. Lineage (NCBI taxonomy): Eukaryota > Viridiplantae > Streptophyta > Magnoliopsida > Solanales > Solanaceae > Nicotiana > Nicotiana tomentosiformis. Next base: position 46,064,328 of record NC_090822.1, read on the forward strand.
AGGGCTCGGTAGAATCATACCCGGCTACGTGGAGCTCAGTAAAACCCAACTGATCAGTGGTTGCACAATAGGTGCCGTACCCGGCCGACTATAGCGCGGCTCGGTAAAGTAAAATAGATACATATATATGATGCATGTTAGACTCATTGGAATCACATTTTGAACCTTTCGGAGTGACATAAGATTGGTATCCTTCGTACACGTTATTAGGATTAACTCTTCATCAAGAATCTTATAAGAATCAGGAACTACCAACAACATTGATAATATAAGAATAAGAGAAGTAACATCAATATCAATCGTTTCATAAGAAGGGCAGTAATGTAAGTACTGCTAGATTCTAAGAGTAGAGTATCTTTGGGAGCTCGTTCATTACATTATGTACAACCGGAGTCGTGCAAAAGAATGAAGGGGATATCCTCACATACCTTGTATATATTTCCCAACCTCAAGCTATGCAAATGTCACGACTCCTTAGTCTACAATAAGAGAAATGACACTATCATTATCGTTTAAGCGTCGTAACTATTATGTATCGACCGCAACCTATTTTACGATGAAACGGACAGCACCTCCCTATTTATATGACTTCCCACAAGTCAATACAATCACCAAACAGCCCAAACAACATCATTAATAATCATATTGAGCCTCCAAAACAGTCCACCAACCAACAACATTACTACCAAGCCTTTCGATATATATTTCACAAGTTCTAGCTTCAACGACTTAGCCGCAACTTGGATAATCTTAAATATATATAGAGTAAGAGGTTACTTACCTTTAAACAGAAAGAACAACTCAAATTTGACCTTAATTTTCCACGAAATATCCCTTCAATTCTGCCACGAGAACAAGGAAGCGAAACTAGCAATTAATTTGGGTTTTTCGGCACTAGAATTACTTTAGAAAACTTGAAATCACCTAGGGTTGATATTAAAAACTTGAAGGTGTATTTACAGAATATAAAACACTTAAAACAACCTCCCACACGAGCTGGAACAATACAAAAATCAGCAACAACAAGAAGAACAAGAAACTTACTAGCGCCACGGGATTCTCAACACTTGATTTGTGTTGTTTGCCCTTTGTTTGGGTCTTGGATCATGAGAGAACCTTGAGAGAGTGTTTTTAGGGTTCTAAGGTTTGAATATACTGAAAAATAATGACTTAAAACGGGGTTGAGGTATCTTATATATATCCATATGTCTTAAACCGCCTATGTGGGCCCCATAGAGAGCTGCTTGGCGCACTCTCCCGAAAATACGAATATCTCTCTATTCCGAGATTGTATCGACAAACGGTTTAATGCGTTGGAAACTAGACTCATAGATCTTCAATTTTATAGGTAGATCACCCCATAATTCCAAGTATATTGGGAGAAACATGTAGTAACATTTGACCTAAAGTTTAAGTAAAATTATAAACGTAAGTTGCGACAACTTTTATCGACATTGTTTCATAACTCGCTTGACTTCAAGACTTATGATACGGATATTATATAATTTAAATACATTAAAACATGACCTCTTGGGACAATTAATCACCTCTAGTGTTACCCGAAAATACGGGTTACAACATCCTTGATTCGTTTAACTTCTAATACTTGTTAACCACTCTTATACACCCTTGTATCGTTTAAGACCAATACGATTAACTTCTTATCATCTAAAAGATAATCTCTTCTTGGATTTACGTAGACTAACTTACGGCGTGATCTAAGGTACGTGAATTTGGGTTGTAACACCCTCTCCCCCTTAGGAACATTCGTCCTCGAATGTAAGGGTTTATGGGGTGTCTAACTCATTGTGGATTCCGACGGAAATTTCCGGCTGAGCTTCCCCTATAAAATGGACACTAGCCAAACTTGCAAGCAGTTAAACCCAACCTATGGCCTTACAAGACTATACAAAGCATTATGGATATGTACGTTATCTGCATATCACCATTTTGTATTAAAAAAAAGTATTCACAAGCTATTGCTTACCTCATAGAGCCGTTCCACCTTATAATGCGTCCTTCTTTCCCCCGGCATCCTCGTTATCTTCACTCTGGAATAGGTAAGGGTATTTAGACTTCATCTCCTCTTCTGCTTCCCATGTCATTTCTTCTATATTCTTGTTCCTCCATAATACTTTGACGGAAGCTACATCCTTTATTCTCAGCTTGCGGACTTGTCGATCTAATATAGCCACTGGCACTTCATCATATGATAGATCCTCTGTAACTTGTACATCTTTGATAGGGACGACCCGAGAAGGGTCTCCAATACATTTCCTCAACATAGATACATGGAATACCGGGTGGACAAATTCCAATTCGGATGGCAATTCTAACTTATAAGCAACCTGTCCAATTCGTTGAAGAATTTTGTACGGCCCAATATACCGCGGACTCAACTTACCTTTCCTCCCAAAACGCATAACACCCTTCATCGGTGAGATCTTCAGGAAAACCCAATCACCAACCTCAAATTCCAGATCACGACGTCGGACATCGGAATAAGACTTTTGCCTGCTTTGTGCCGTCCTCAGTCGCTCTTGTATCACTTTCACCTTCTCAATGGCTTGGTGAATCAAATCTGGCCCATATAATTCTGTCTCACCGACTTCGAACCATCCAACTGGTGATCTACATCTCCTCCCGTACAGTGCCTCATACGGGGCCATTTTAATACTGGAATGGTAGCTATTATTGTAGGCAAATTCTATAAGTGCCAGATGGTCATCCCAATTCCCCTTGAAATCTAGAACACATGCTCGTAGCATATCTTCAAGCGTCTGGATGGTACGTTCAGCCTGTCCGTCAGTCTGCGGATGGAATGCAGTGCTGAGATTTACTTGTGTGCCTAAACCCTTCTGAAAAGACCTCCAAAAGTTAGCCGTAAATTGAGCTCCTCGGTCTGATATAATAGATACCGGCACACCATGAAGCCTAACAATCTCCTTCATATACAACTTCGCATAATCTTCAGCCGTGTAAGTTGTCTTAACTGGCAAAAAATGGGCAGATTTTGTAAGTCGATGAACTATCACCCAGATGGAGTCAAACTTATGATAAGAGCGAGGTAATCCAATAATGAAGTCCATATTAATCACCTCCTATTTCCAGGTCGGAATCTCTATATTCTGAATCAATCCACTGGGTTTCTGATGCTCGATCTTTACTTGTTGACAATTAGGACACTGAGCTACAAATTCTGCAATAGACTCCTTCATGTTAGCTCACAAATACTGCTCCTTAACGTCATGATACATCTTTGTCGAGCCGGGATGGATAGAATATCGGGACTGATGAATCTCAATCATAATCTTCTCTCGCAACCCTGCCACACTAGGCACACATAATCGGCCCTGGTATCTCAGTGTCCCATCTTCTCCGATCTTGAAAGCTGTAATCTTACACTGCTGAATTCCCTCTCTCAATCTTACTAAGGTAGGATCTTCATATTGTCGTGCTTTTACCTCGGCTACCAAAGATGATTCTGCTGTATTCTGTACAGTAACACCTCCGTCATCAGAGTCCAACAATCTGATTCTCATATTGGCCAGCTGGTGAAGCTCTTTGGTCAACCCTTGTCTACCTGCCTCAATATGTATTAAGCTTCCCATTGACTTACGGCTGAGAGCATCTGCCACAACATTAGCTTTACCGGGATGGTACAATATCTCGACATCGTAGTCTTTCAGTAATTCAAGCCACCTACGCTGCCTCAAATTCAACTCCTTCTGCTTGAAGATGTATTGTAAACTCTTGTGATCTATGTAGATGTCAACATGGATGCCGTATAAGTAGTGTCGCCATATCTTCAAAGCATATATTACTGCAGCCAATTCCAAATCATGAGTCGGGTAATTCTTTTCATGCTTCTTTAATTATCTTGATGCATAAGCAATCACCTTCCCACGTTGCATCAATACGCACCCCAAACCTATACCTGAGGCATCACAATATACCACATAACCTTCTATTCCTTCTGGGAGAGTGAGCACTGGCGCGGATGTCAATCGATTCTTTAGCTCCTGAAAACTATGTTCACAAGCATCAGACCACTGGAACTTGGTAGTTTTCTATGTTAACTTAGTCAATGGTGCTGATATAGAGGAAAACCCTTCTACAAACCGCCTATAATATCTTGCTAGCCCCAGGAAGCTGCGGACTTCTGACGGTGTTGTAGGTCTCGGCCAATTCTTCACTGCATCGATCTTCTGAGTGTCGACACTAATACCCTCATCAGATATCACATGGCCAAGGAATGCTACTGAGTTCAGCAAGAATTCACATTTAGAGAGCTTAGCATATAACTTATGATCCTGAAGGGTCTGGGCATAAGCCTGAATACGGGAAATATCCATGCCCTCTACCAAGGAGGCTGTTGTGCACTCATTTATCAGATGTGGTCACCCTATCACTCATCTCGGCCACCATATGGGGAGTATACCTTGATAAAGAATCAAACTATATACTATACTCTCATGCACTCATATTACCCTGTCGAAGGTTCAAGAACTTATCAGCTCTAGCTCATCGTATCTCAGCTGGTAAGTAGTGATGAAGAAAGGCCTCAGAAAATTCCTTCCACACGGCTGGAGGAGCGTTCGGACCCCTAGATCTCTCCCAACTATCATACCATAAAATCGCTAAATCCCATAACCGATAAGAAGCCAACTCTACTGCCTCTGTATCACTAGCATGCATAACACGCAATGTACAATGAACCTGATCAATAAATGTTTGCGGGTCCTCCTTGGGGCTTGATCCGGTAAACACTGGAGGGTCTAGATTAATAAAATCACGAACTCCTGCACTAACCGGTTTATCAGCAGCACCGGTATTCTGCCTCTGAGCCTGAGCAGCTACTAAGCTACTCAACAACTGCACTGCACTGCGCATATCGTGGTCTGTAGTGCCAGACGGAGGAACTGGATGTACTGGGTGCCTCCTAATATCCTCTGGAGGAGACAGAGAGGTATGAGACGGCATCTCACTCTGAGGCTCACTTTGGCCTGCTATGGCTGGAGGCACCTGAATGTTACCCTCTCCTACAGCTGTATCAAGCCGTTTACTAATCGCTTGCTTCCTAGTCGAAGGCATCGCTAAAAGAAAACAAGGTGAATATTAGATATGAACACTTACGACTCAACTCTACGCACGATCTAGATTCAGGAAGAAGGTAACAACCCTAGATGTCACGTAGCCTCCTGATTATAAATGTGGCGCGCTACACATCCATAATCAAAACTCTACTAGACACGGCTCATAGACAACCCCTAGGACAGACTTGCTCTGATACCAAGTTTGTCACGACCCAACTGGAGGGTCATGACTAGCACCCGGGCCATACTTGCCGAGAACCAACGTACATTTTATCTAACCTTCCTTATTATCTTTAAGGGCCGACAAGATCAATATAAATGGTAGACATGGATCATGAACATCCAACAATGAAAGATAATGTCATAAACATACATAACATGGGACGACAAGACTGTCAAGAAACTATATATAAGGTACGAGCTACCATGAGTCGACACCTGTCTATGAGCCTCTAAAGGAACATAAGTTCTATAACATTGCCGGAACAGGGCCCCGACATACCCATAATGTCTATAACAAAAATGCATACTAAAACCACGGCAAGTCCGGAGAAGGGATCTCGTCAATAACCGCTGAACTGGACAGCCTACTGTGGTGGGGGAGCTGTGTCTACCCGTCTATCAGGACCTGCAGCACGACATGCAGCGTCCACAAATAAAAGGGACATCAGTACGAATAAAGTACTGAGTATGTAAGGCAGGAAAGCATAAGAAAGAACAGTAATGTAAACAGGGATAGGGAATATACAACCTGTGACATCTGGGTACCTCTGAGGGCTACTGACATGAAACACATGATACATACATATATATACATAAACTTTTAAAATATACGCCTTTGTGGCATCACCATCATCATATCGTACCCGGCCGTAATAGGCTCGGTAAAACGTACCCGGCCATCATAGGGCTCGGTAGAATCATACCCGGCCACGTGGAGCTCGGTAAAACCCAACTGATCAGTGGTTGCACAATAGGTGCCGTACCCGGCCGACTATAGCGCGGCTCGGTAGAGTAAAATAGATACATATATATGATGTATGCTGGACTCATTGGAATCACATTTTGAACCTTTCGGAGTGACATAAGGTTGGTATCCTTCGTACACGTTATTAGGATTAACTCTTCATCAATAATCTTATAAGAATCAGGAACTACCAACAACATTGATAATATAAGAATAAGAGAAGTAACATCAATATCAATCGTTTCATAAGAAGGGCAGTAATGTAAGTACTGCTAGCTTCTAAGAGTAGAGTATCTTTGGGAGCTCGTTCATTACATTATGTACAACCGGAGTCGTGCAAAAGAATGAAGGGGATATCCTCACATACCTTGTATATACTGCCCAACCTCAAGCTATGCAAATGTCACGACTCCTTAGTCTACAATAAGAGAAATGACACTATCATTATCGTTTAAGCGTCGTAACTATTATGTATCGACCGCAACCTATTTTACGATGAAACGGACAGCACCTCCCCTATTTATATGACTTCCCACAAGTCAATACAATCACCAAACAGCCCAAACAACATCATTAATAATCATATTGAGCCTCCAAAATAGTCCACCAACCAACAACATTACTACCAAGCCTTTCGATATATATTTCACAAGTTCTAGCTTCAACGACTTAGCCGCAACTTGAATAATCTTAAATATATATAGAGTAAGAGGTTACTTACCTTTAAACAGAAAGAACAACTCAAATTTGACCTTAATTTTCCACGAAATATCCCTTCAATTCTGCCACGAGAACAAGGAAGCGAAACTAGCAATTAATTTGGATTTTTCGGCACTAGAATTACTTTGGAAGACTTGAAATCACCTAGGGTTGATATTAAAAACTTGAAGGTATATTTACAGAACATAAAACACTTAAAACAACCTCCCACACGAGCTGGAACAATACAAAAATCAGCAACAACAAGAAGAACAAGAAACTTACTAGCTCCACGGGATTCTCGACACTTGATTTGTGTTGTTTGCCCTTTGTTTGGGTCTTGGATCATGAGAGAACCTTGAGAGAGTGTTTTTAGGGTTCTAAGGTCTGAATATACTGAAAAATAATGACTTAAAACGGGGTTGAGTTATCTTATATATATCCATATGTCTTAAACCGCCTATGTGGGCCCCATAGAGAGCTGCTTGGCGCACTCTCCCGAAAACACGAATATCTCTCTATTCCGAGATTGTATCGACAAACGGTTTAATGCGTTGGAAACTAGACTCATAGATCTTCAATTTTATAGATAGATCACCCCGTAATTCCAAGTATATTGGGAGAAAAATGTAGTAACATTTGACCTAAAGTTTAAGTAAAATTATAAACGTAAGTTGCGACAACTTTTATCGACATTGTTTCATAACTCGCTTGACTTCAAGACTTATGATACGGATATTATATGATTTAAATACATTAAAACATGACCTCTTGGGACAATTAATCACCTCTAGTGTTACCCGAAAATACGGGTTACAACATCCTTGATTCGTTTAACTTCTAATACTTGTTAACCACTCTTATACACCCTTGTATCGTTTAAGACCAATACGATTAACTTCTTATCATCTAAAAGATAATCTCTTCTTGGATTTACGTAGACTAACTTACAGCGTGATCTAAGGTACGCGAATTTGGGTTGTAACATCTACTGCAAATTGAAACAGTACCTGTGATAACAGCGTCAGATGACTCAGCCTCAGGCCTGGTTGAGAAAGCATAACACCGAGGCTAGGCCCCACCACCCTAAACTATGTCCCTGGGATGACCTCTAGCTGGCTGGTGTCCACCTCTAACGGCCTGACCCTCCACCTCTAACTGTCTGGCCCCTACCTCTGGCTGCCTGACCCCTACCCCTGGCTGGCTGAGCAGGTGGTGCAGCAACTGGTGCCGTAACCATGGCATGAGAACTCTGATGCTGTGTGCTGCCCGTTACCCGAGGGCAAAATCTAGCAATGTGCCTCGGATCACCACAAGTATAACATAACCTCAGCTGCTGTGACTGCTGGCCCTGAAACTGACCATGTCGACCTGAATAACCACCCTGATAACTCTGGAGTGGAGGTGCACTAATAGGAGCTGGTGGTGCACTGTAGGCTAGCTGGTCGGAATAATGCATCTGAGGTCCATGACCACCTGAGGCACCGTGAGATGCCTGGAGTGTTGAATGAAATGGCCTGGGAGGATGGCCTCTACCAAACGTACTCCTGCCTCTAGATGAGGCACTGCTGAACTCACCGAAATGACGAGGTCTCTTGTCAGACCCCTGACCTCCCTGAGTAAGAACCATTTTGACTCATCTGGCGACATTAGCAGCCGCCTGAAAAGAAATCTCACTCCCAGTCTCCTTAGCCATATGCAACCTGATAGGCTGAGCAAGTCCATCAATAAACCTCCTCACCCTCTCTCTCTCGGTGGGAAGCAGAAGAATGGCATGACGGGCCAAATCCACAAAACTTGTCTCATACTGAGTAATAGTCATACTGCCCTGCTGGAGATGCTCAAACTGACGGCGACGCTCCTCTCTCAATGTGATAGGCAGAAACTTCTCTATGAAGAGCTGAGCGAACTGGTCCCAAGTAAGAGCAGGCGACCCAGCTGGTCTGGTCAACAAGTAATCTCTCCACCATTTCTTGGCGGAACCAGTCATCTGAAATGCAGCAAAATCGACCCCATTGGTCTCCACTGTACCCATGTTTCGTAAAACCTCGAGACAACTGTCAAGATACTCCTGGGGATCCTCTGAAGGAGCACTACTGAAGTGAACAGGAAAGAGCTTGATAAACCTGTCTAATCTCCATAAAGCCTCAGAAGACATAGCTGGCCCATCTCCGACCTGTGCCGCAATAACCGACTAAACTAATCCGACTGGCTGAGCTGCGAGAGCCTGATACTGGGGAGCTATCTGCTCTAGAGCGGGAGTGGTAGGATTCTGGGCTCCTCCTTCAGCCTGAGAGACTGCTGGTTCCATGGGAAATGCGCCAGTCTGGGCCAAACTCTCCATAAGGCCCACCAAACGGACCAAAGCGTCCTGAAGTACTAGGGTAGCAATGAACCCCTCCGCAACCTGAGATGGTCCGAAAGGAACAGTCTGGGCTGGAACCTCCTCGTCAAGTTCTACCTGAGGCTCCACTACTGGGGCTGCTGCTCGGGCTCTAGGCTGAGCCCTGCCCCTGCCTTGGCCTTTGGCACGGCCTCGACCTCGACCTCTGTCCCGTGTAGGAGTTGCCACTGGAGGCTCTGGCTGCTGCTCAGCTAAGGAAGCAGTACGTGTTCTCACCATCTGCGAGAGAATATGAGTAGAAGAGTTCAATCAGTATTGAGAAAGCAAAATCGCACGACGGAGAAGAATAGAAGTGAAACTTGTTCCTAAACTTCATAGCCTCTGCAAGATAAGCACAGACGTCTCTGTACCAATCCTCCAGACTCTACTAAGCTTGCTCATGAATCGTGAGACCTAGGCAACCTAGTATTCTGATACCAACTGTCACAACCCAAAATTTTCCACCAACGGGACCGTGATGGCGCCTAACATTTCACTTGCTAGGCAAGCCAACATTAGAAAATCGTTAAATCAATTCCTTATTTCCATTCAGTAAATAACAATAATTAACTAAGATGAAATATAATAAGTACGGAATATTATAAAACTGTATTAATTACTACCACCCGGATCTGGAGTCACAATTCACGAGCATTCTAAAATTTACTACAAGTAATAGTCTGAATGAAATTTAACTGTCTGAATGAAAGAAAATAACAGTGACATAAAAAGTAAACGGGGACTTCAAGGTCTGTGAACGCCAACAGATCTTCCTTAATTCTCCGGATAGCGGACTAATAGCAAAATCTCGATCAACCTGAGCCGGTATCAAAGTTTGCACATTACCTAGAACTACGAATTTAGCACCAAATCAAATGAAATTCTCAAGAAAACTTTAAAATTTTTATTTTCTTAACTGGACATCCGAATCACGTCAAATCAACTCCGTTTCTCACCAAATTTCACAGATAGGTCTTAAATATCATAACGAACCTGTACCGGGCTCCGAAACCAAAATACGGACCTGATACTAATAATACCAAATATCAATCAATTCTTAAAAATAAATAATTTCCAAACTTTTAATTTTCATCAAAAATTCATAACTCAAGTTAGGGACCTCCGAATTCGATTACGGGCATACGCCCAGGTCCCATAATTCGATACGGACCTACCGGGACCGTCAAAGTACAGTTTCGGGCCCGTTTACCAAAAATATTAATCAAGTCAATGAAAATCAACTTTTAAGGCAAAAATTCTTATTTTCATTAGTTTTCAACATAAAAGCTTTCCGAAAACCTGTCCGGACTGCGCATACAAATCGAGAAGGGTAAAAATGAGATTTTTAAGGTTTAAGAGTGCAGATTCGAGTTCTAAAACATAAGATGACCTTTTGAGTCATCACAGTTCTCCAACTTACTCCTTTGCACTACTCTCATTTTCTTTCTAAATTCCATTCATTCAAGATGATTTTTGGTTCAAGTTTTGATACAAATTTCTCACTCTTTTCTTCTCTTCCTCTTATTTCTATTATCAAATTTTTATTTGAAATTGTGTGATATTATTTTTCTTAATTTTGTTTCCCTACTTCTATAGAAGCATTGAGTAAAAGACGAGCCAAAGTATTTAGCTCCAACACCAAGCAGAAACGTCAAACACTCAAAAATATATTTCTATAGTGAATTGTAAGAAATTTAACTATTTGTAAGCAATTCATACTATTATGCAAAAGGTAAAAATGAGTTTCATGTTTTGAGATGCAAATTTAATTCTTGCAGTGCATCACGAGTTATCTTTTTACGTTGATTGTTCCATTAATTTTTTCAAGATATAATACAGAAAGTTTCTCAATAAATTGGGAGGATTATTTCTAAGTAAGATAACTTGAACTCCTAGAAAATATATGTCTTTATGAATGATTATATTACTAGTAAAAGCTTTAAGATATTTTATCTTTTTTTTTAGTTTATCAAAATCACTGTGCGCCTCCCTAAAAGGAAGCATTAGGAGCGCGACCGGAGGCATTTTGGTCCCTCTTCAATGTTAGAATGAAGACGTGGACTTTACAAATCTAATACACTTCCTCACTCTCGGTTGGAAGTCGAATGCAAAATTTACTTTTTGCGTCTTTAATTTTTAAATTTTCCTATTCAATTATTGTTTGAGTGAGCTAAATAGGATCATATTTATAATTTTTTAATAATTTAAACTTTTATTTTTAATTTTAATTTTCTAACTCAAATATTCTTTTAGTTATATAATTTTTTAATTCTATACTCATCAGTGGGTTATACGCGCTAGGTGCATGCCCAAAAACTAGTACGGAGAATAAACTTGTGCTGCGTGAATGTGTACTCCCCTTATACTTTCTTAATAAACATTGTGTTCAATCGTGGAGTACTACATTATCACTGATTTATCCTTTTTTCTGTGGGGACGTGACAATTATTGTTAAGGTCTATAGGAGGTGGGAATCGCTGAATCCCCCAAAAATGAACTTATCAGTATGGATATGGTTCTAATGGATAATTCACTACAAAAAATCTCTCAAACTACAGCGGTCAAGTTGCGGCGGCCACCGCTAACCTCCGCAATTTGTATCAAATTATAGGACTTTCTTTAACCGACGAAATTACTAACAATTTGCAGGGTTTTCTCTGCTACATTAAAAACAAAAAGAGTGACAAACTTTTGTTATAAAATAAAGACTATAAAGTAGATAAACTGAAAACAAGTATACAGAGAAATTGATATATTATTCAACTTTAAATTCATGTATATAATGAACTGAAAACTCCTCTATTTATAGAAGAAATGAAGCAGTTGCGAGGTTTTTCTTGAGCTGCTTCTAAGCTGCCTGCAACCTGCCTATTTAATAAGAAGTTGCTGCAAATCATTTCATTGAGTTGCTTGCAACCTACCTGCATCAGCTGCTTGTAGATAAACTTCAATAGAGTACCAAACGTATAATCTTCTTCAGGAAGATTATCTATAGCGGAGTAATAATGGACATCCACAATATAATTATTTTCATAACACTCTCCCTTGGATGTTCATTAAAAGATATTGTGCCTCGTTAAAACCTTACTAGAAAAAATCCAGTGAAAAAAATTCTAGTGAAGGAAAAAGAGTACACATATTTAGTAATACGCATTTCGAGCTGCCTCATTAAAAACTTTATAAGGAAAACCCTGTGAGAAAAACCTTAGTAAGGAAAAAAGAGTAAAATACGTATTTCATTCCCCCTGATGAAAATCTTGTTTCAAATATTTGAGTCTCTGCATTCCAATCTTGTATACCATCCTCTCAAAAGTTGAAGTTGGTAAAGATTTATTGAACAAATCTGCTGGATTGTCAGTTGAACAGATTTATTGCACACCGATATCACTATTTTTCTGAAGATCATGTGTGTAGAATAATTTTGGTGAAATGTGCTTCGTTCTATCTCCTTTCATAAATCCTCCCTTTGATTGGGCTATGCATGCAATATTATCTTCGTATAAAATTATGGATCTTTTATCACATTCCAAATCATATTTTTCTTGAATAAAATGAATCAATCTCAACCATACGCATTCCCTACTTGCTTCATGAATAACTATTATCTCAGCATGATTTGAAGAAGTAGCAACAATAGATTACTTTGTGGAGCGCCATGATATGACAATATCTTCACATGTAAACACGTACCCGATTTGAGATCGAGATTTAAGGGGATGAGATAAATAACCTGCATCCGCATAACTAACAAGATCTGCACTACCTTTGTTAGTATAAAACAAACCCATATCAAGAGTTCCCTTTAAATATCGCAAAATATGCTTAATCCCGTTCCAATATCATCGTGTAGGAGAAGAGTTATATCTTGCTAGTAAATTAACAGAAAATGCTATGTCAGGCCTTGTAGCATTAGCAAGATACATAAGTGTACCAATTGCAGTGAGATAGGGTGTTTCAGGACCAAGGAGTTCCTCATATTATTCACTTCAAGTGACCGAACACCTATTGGTGTACTTAATGTGTATGCTTTGTCCATGTAAAAATGTTTAAAGACCCTTTCTGTATAGGCAGATTGATGGATAAAAATCTCATCTGCTAAATATTCAATTTGCAGACCAAGACAAAATTATATTTTTCCAAGATCTTTAATCTCAAATTCTTTCTTAAGATATTCAATTGCCTTTTGGAGCTCTTCTGGAGTTCCAACAAGATTTATGTCATCAACATAAACAACAAGTATAATAAATTCTGATGTCATTTTCTTTATAAAAATATATGGACAAATAACATCATTTATGTAATCTTCTTTCAGCAAATATTCACTGAGGCGATTATATCACATGCGCCCAGATTGATTTTAAACCGTATAAATATCTTTGTAATTTGATCTAGTGCATTTCTCGACTTCAAGCATTTTAAACCGTTCAGGGATCTTTATATAGATTTAATCAAATGAGTCATATAGGTTATGACTTGCACTTAAATGGCATGACATCTTCAGGTGTCTGGACTACATGTCCGATTCTCACAATCGTTTACAATATTGTGCACCATATTGTATCAAATATATCGTCGATGATCATTTTGTATCGGTTCCTAAGCGACATAACTTGTTGAGATCTCATCACTTTCTTTATTTTAAGATATCTCAACTTCTTCTGGAGTTTCATGAAATGTTATGTCGTAGGCTCTTCTAGAGATCATTTCCTCCTCATTATGATCATTTTGATCATTTGCTCCTATCATTTTTCAAGGATTGTTACCTTTGGAACTGATCGGTTTACTACGCTTCATGCGTGCAGTAAACATTATCCTTCAGGGACTTTAATTTTAATAGGAGCATTTCCAGCTGAAATATGATATTTAATTTTGGATCGGCAAATGCTTCTGGCATTTGACTTGAATTATCTTCTAAATGATGATCATACTAATGATAATTCGATTCATATAGCATATTTTTTAGCTGTTTATTCCACCCCCCAAGTGTTAGAAAAACTAACACATATCCCCAATCTTCTTTGGAAAATCTATCTTTGTGCATTGTGGTAGAGAAATTAATCATATACCACACATCAAAAGTTATTAGATAGTAAAAATATTTAGTTTCTGATCCTAAATCAATTGTGAGGGGAGGACTTATCACTTATCATATTTTGTTAGTCTGATACATACAAGTTCTGCGGTATGCAATTTACAAAATCTTAGACCAACACATGAGGCTTTGTTCTAATGATCAACAGTTTAGCCATTAATAGAATTCAATGCTAAACTAGCTTGGATATAAACCAGCATATCAAAATGAACTATATATCTTGATTTCATAATCTGAAAATTATGCTCTTAATTGAGAAAAATAATTTCAAATGCCAAATTACAGGTTGACAATAAACACACATGTAACCATCTCATATATGCATCTATAAGTGGTTCACATGATAGGCGAATGGGCCCATATTCATCTTTTATATATTTCAGAATTAAGGGTCTTAGTCCCAACTTTAGCTGGTATAATCATTTTATTATGAGAACAAGCAACACTAGAGAATTCTTGAAGAATCTTCTAGTTCTTCAGTATATGATTATTTGAATTCTCAAATAGCTATTTAAAAATGGCAAATGAAAATTTCAAGTTTATCATGGCATGTGCTATCTCTTAGTAAGCTTCTATTTTACTATGGCATAAACTTTTGCATTAGTAAATTTCTGATTTATTGTAGCTACTTTTGTATTAGCGAATTTCTGATTTACTGTAGCTACTTTTTCCTCAGTAAAACTTCTGATTTACTGTGACTGCTTTTTCATTAGTAAACTTCTGGTTTACTATGATATATGATATAGTACAAATTGAAGAATAAAGCGGGTAACTTCTCACATACATATTATTTTACCCCCTATGATTATGAAAATATGAAGATTTTTAATCTTCCAGTCATTTGTAGTCTCAATATGATATCCATTTGTATTAGTAAACTTCATGTTTACTACAACATATCTTTTGACCATAATCATATAATACGAATGACATATTTGTATATAAGCTCTTCGAGAGCCTTCATTTATTATCCACAATCTAATATTTATCGGATACTAGTGGTATCATGTGTCTTCTAGACAAACAGCTAGCTCTTTAGGAGTTGATGATACATTTTATACTATCAAATATTGCTCAGACACTTCTGGTATCATGAGAAAAAATCATAATCAAATGAACAATATAAAGCCAATTCTAAATTTATAAATGATGAAAATTAGGAATTTTAATATTTCTACCACTAACTTTGTGACAAATATCCCTTAAAGGAGAAATACCATTAACATCTGAATATTTTGTATCATTACGGCAACTACATAGTCATTGCATCCTTTAAGGAAAGATACACGAGTTGTTATTTCCTTCGGAGAACTCAATAACTAACCATAATATATTAACGTGGTTGTAGTAGAAAACATTCTACAAGAATGCTTTTACCTTAGAATGATACTTAATAAAATTATCCAAGATGTTTTACGTACAACAGGTATATGCAACAATGATCTTTATGCGACAAAAAATAATATTTATATCATATGCTATTCTAGCTCTTCAGGAGGTGAGTAGTGGTATTTCTTTTTCATTCACTCCAGGGAATGAAAATGTGCTCCAAAAATAATTTTGAATAGCTCATTATTTTGTTTAAGCACAGAAAGACACAGTTTCATAATATTTTTCTGCTTCAGGAGAAAAATTCAATTGTTTTACTACTTCAGGAGCAAATTTAAAATATGAAATATTAAATATATATTCTCTCAATCATATTACCTCTTCTGGAGGTGAATTGTAATATATTTACATTAAAAGTGCATTCAGATTTATAAGCTTTATTAATATTATTGCATTAATAAATTAATTGTAAGCCTAAACTATCACTTCTGGTGGTCATAGGCATATGCCACTTCTGGTGGTTAACAAAATTTAGTTACAATGAGATATATGAAACATAACCACTTTCGGTGGTTGTATATTTCTTGTAAACTCTGCTGAAGTTTAAGTGGATCTAATAATGTTATCCACTTTGTAATACTTTATTAAGATAATTAGGATGAAAAAATAAATACCAAAATAGGTATTGTATACGTAACATATAACCAAGCAAGCGATAATAAAGATATTAAAATATAAGTAAAAGGCTTAAATTAAATTACGCAAATTTGGCCACTCCAGATGTAAGTGATATCTACATCACTACTTTCAAGAATAAAAACTCACCACCTCAAGAATATAATCTGTCTTATGATTCGCCTTGCATCGAAGATGAACTCATTTTGCACGAGCTGAAAGCTTGAATGACATCGACTGCAGTCCATAACACGGCCCCTCAGTGGCAATCTTGTGAAGCCCATAAAGCTGCATCTTCAACTCATTGTTAAGAATATCATCATTCTTTTTTGGAATCCACAAATACCACCGCTGCACCGAATAGCTTTTCCAAATCTGTTCTTCTATACCTTCCCAATCTTCTAATAACTCCCCTTCATTTCGGAATCTCTTTCTATTTCTACATCTCTTTCTTCCTCAGTCTTTTTCCCGTTTTCAATTTCTTGAAATTCAAGTTACTCTGGAATTTCTTCAACATAATACAAGGACCCAATTTCAAATTCCCAAAATTTTGGAGCCACATAACAATTCTTTTTACTTACTTGCGCTTAAAATGGCAGAGTCTCGTGCTGATAACGTGTTATAAAATAAAGACTATAAAGTAGATAAACTGAAGACAAGTGTAGAGAGAAACTGATATATTATTCAACTTTAAATTCATGTACATAATAAACTGAAAACTCTTCTCTTTATAGAAGAAAGGAAGCAGCTGCGAGGCTTTTCTTGAGCTGCTTGTAAGCTGTCTGCATGAGCTGCTTGCAACCTGCCTGTTTAATAAGAAGTTGCCGCAACACGTATTATAAAATAAAGACTATAAAGTAGATAAACTGAAGACAAGTATAGAGAGAAACTGATATATTATTCAACTTCAAATTCATGTACATAATGAACTGAAAACTCCTCTATTTATAGAAGAAAGGAAGCAACTGCGAGGCGTTTCTTGAGCTGCTTGTAAGTTTCCTGCATGAGCTGCTTGCAACCTGCCTGTTTAATAAGAAGCTGCTCAAATCATTTTATTGAGTTGCTTGCAACCTGCCTGCATCAGCTGCTTGTAGATAAACTTCAATAGAGTACCAAACGGGCAATCTTCTTCAGGAAGATTATCTATAGCGGAGCAATAATGGACATCCACAATATAATTATTTTCATAACACCTTCTAATTTTTCCCTCAATTTCGTTTTGGTTTCCTTCGTCATTGTCTCTCCCAAATCTTTTAGATCAACCTATTTTTCTTTCTCTCTCTTTTTCTCCCTCCTCTCTCTTTCTCTAGTCTCCCGCCTTTCTCTCCCAAATCTTTCTAATTTCTCCGCAAGTTGTTTGAGGAAAATTAGAAAGTGAAAAAAGCGTAGCAATTGAAGTTCTTCCAATCTTAGTAATTTCTTCTTCGATTTATCTACAATCGTTTCTTTCATCTTTTCTATTTTTTGTTTTGTGTAATCTGATATTTGTCTGTTTTTGATTTGTATGTGGGGTTTTACTTTGTTTTTGTGTTATTTTGGGTATTCTATGATGGATTTGGATTTTCTCTGTGTATTTGATTTTGTTTTCTAATTTGGGATTTTTATGTTGACTTTATACACTTTATTAGCTTGATTTCTCAATAAACCCTAGGATTTTCGAGTATGCAATCTCCCATTACTAACTTTTTCTATTAACTTTACTCATATGTAGTGGAGTGATGTTCTGTACTATAAATTTTCTCTAACAAATTGATTAGTCTCTGGTGTCTCTTTATTCTCAGTTTTGGTATGCTTTTTCTCAATTATTTCTTTGATTGTTGCATTTGTGTGCTTAATTTTACACCTGACATGCATGTTTATTAACATATACCTAATACATGTTGGTGTGTATAATTTGAGTATGTGATGAACTTGTTAAATATTGTTGCACAATAACCTATTTTTCTAATCTTATAAGTTTGAAGAGCTTGCAGGTGATATTGTTGCATACTAACAAGTTTTTCTAATGGATAAATCTAGGATTAAAATGGAGAAGAACACATCCGAATATTTGCTTGGTTCGAATAAGTTTTTTGAATTTGCATTTAAGAATAGAGCTATAGAAGATAGAATAAAATATCATTGTCCTAATTATGATTTTGTAAAGTGAAAAAATAGCATTTGGTTTGCAAGTCATTCCCTCTATATTATATCCCTTGGGTCATGCATGGGGAAATAAATGTGATGCAAAATTTTAGAAATATAGAGTTTACTCAGGATATACTACTTCCTGAAAATTTTGTAGAATTATTAATTAATGAAGCATTAGGCGGCTTAAGGCATGATGGCGTCAATGTTGATCCATCACAAGTAGTGGTAAGAAGAAGAAATATTAAATAATATGCATGCTTCATATAATAGAAACTTTTTTGAGTTGATTAGAGATGAAAGTCAAGAATTATATGAAGGGTTCTGATGTCGGGCTATAATTCCATATATTTTATCGTTATTCACCTTATTTGTTTGTTGTTTTGATGCCATTCGTTTGACATTTAAGCTTAATTGAATTTATTTTACGTGTAGGAACACTTGGACATGAAGTGACGAAAAGTTGCACGAAATGGTACCTAGAAGCTATGAAATAGAGAACAAAAAGAAGACATTGCAAGACCATAAAAACTCACAACCTTAGATAATGCAAGGTCATGAAAACTCACAGCCCTTGACAATGCAAGGCCATAAAAACTCATAGCCTTAAACAGTACAAGGCACTTTCCAGAGCACTAGCTTTGGTACCCTCAATGATGCATGCTGTATTTTTTAGCACCTCTAATGGCGCATTGCCCTATTATTTTGGCGCCCCTGATGATGCCTCCTCGCTGACGATGTCTATCCGAGCCACTTTTATTTCCTCCTCAATTTTGGATGTGTACACTTTAACCCTACCTTATAAATACCCTCTAAGTGAGTTTTTGGAGGAGGAGACATTATTTGGGAGGCAAAAGACGACTGGAACGATTGCAAGCAGCGGATCACACGAGTTCTTCTTTAGTTCTTCCTTAGTTTGTAGATTAGTGCTTTCAATTTTTAATGTGATAGTTAGTATTCCATGTGTAGCTAAACCTTTATCTAAAGTTTGATGGAACCTTTTGGAGGATGACTTTTTATTACGTTTAATATAATTTTTTCGTTGGATTTCTCTACTTGTTTAACTACGTGCTTATTTTAGTTGATTGAATGGACGTCGATTGACCGTACCTATTTATTATGTACTTCTTGTAAAAGAGTACATATTTAGGTGGTTGTTAAACAATGTTACTCTTAATGTATGTGAGAAATCAATACAACATTTTTAAAGGTAGGTTTACGAATAACAAAGCCTTGACGTTGTCATAGTGAGCGGTAAAATAGTGTCAGCTAGCGTAGTTCGGGAGAATATGTCTAGTAAATTATTGTAATTGATCGGAAGAGAATTACGACACCTGAAGTGTTCACGATCAGTATAAAATACTTAGACAAAATTATAGGAGACGTAGCGGGAAGGATTTCGACAACCGGGGAAACCATAACTCTAGGTCTCATTAATTTTGTTTCCAACCTTTAGTATCTTTAGTTAATAATCTTACAGCTTTCTAGTATTGTTAGTTTCTTAGTTAGAATAAAAATCTCAATCTTTATAATTTAGAAAATTGTTCAAACTTGTCTTCTTAGTGATTGCGAACAACTGTAGCTAAGCCTTTGTTCTCTGTGTGATTTAATTCAGGACTCTTAGACCGGATTATATTTGTAACGACCACTTAATCCTTTTTATAAGGCATAGTTGGGGGTGATCAATTTTTTGCGCCGTTATCTATGAACTAACAGTGTAGCTGTATGTGTAAATATTGATAGGGTTCAAGTTTGGCATTAATTTTATTTTATTTTATTCATTTTATTTGTGATTTGATAAGCATGAAATCTTGGAATTATGGGAGTTTGGATGTTGGTAGTTCAGCTTTTGATCTTCCTAATGCTTATTGTGGAGGAAATCATCCATGGCAAAATTATCAAAATATTCCCGAGAGGGAGTTATGTGCACCAACTCAATCTTGTATATGGAATGTGTGTGATATTTGTGGTGGTCAATATGGTCACGTTTATGATTGTGATTATATTTCATATCCTCCCCAAGCTCCTTATTATGATGGGTCTACTTTTTCTTGTGAAGTTAATAGGGATAAAGAACCCGAGGATGCTAACCTGAAGGAGATTATTGGTATGTTAAAGTTCCTTGTGGAACAATATGATAAGAAATCACTGAATATACAAAGACAAGAGGCAACTATTCACAAATTGGAGTCTCAAGTGAGTCAACTAGTTGAACCTTATAAATCACAACGAACTGAAATTGCGGATAGAAACCAAAAAGAGCGTGAATTAGCGGCACAAATTGATATTATAATGTAGGAGTTAAGGTACAAACTAACCAACTGAAATTTGATAATGTCGATATTGAAAAAGTGACATTTGAGTCAACCAAGGACCTTAAAGATGTAAGTTTAGTTGACTCTAGTTTGTGTCATGAACATGATGTGAATAATACAACAAATTTTCAGTTTGAGTGCATTTATCCTCGCTCCAAGCACTTTTCCATATTGTATTTGGATGAGGATATGGAAATAAAGTCATTCGAGCTAATTGAGGAGTCAAAGAATGAGAAACAAGGTGCCTATATTTTGGAATATTTCTTGCCAGAAAGTCAGGATTACACACCTCATGTAAAAGCCAAGAATTATAGAATATTACCTTATTTCCTTGGGCCAGTTAGATTTGTTCCGCTATCCCTAGAGCATAACTGAAACTTGAAACCAAACTGGATATTCAATTCATAAGCTCGAGGTGAAGGCAAAAAGTATTTCACATCGTGCCACGACGTTAATTAAGGCGCTTGTTGGGAAGCAACCCAACTTTACTGATTTCGTTTATTTTTTATTTGTTTACCTTTTTATTGTGTTATTTTTGTAGTGTAGTTTTTTTTATTTTGTAGGAGAATGGAAAGAAAAACTATTGGAAGGATGCAACAACAAGCCAGATAATTAGAACTAAGTGTGGGGTGCCCGTATAAAGGAAAATGCCTGAGAGAAGTCTCAGTATCCCATGAGCTGCTAGTGCTTCAGCGTTTGGCCTACCAGAGAATTTTTTTTACCCTCTTATTAGTTTTGATGTGCACTGGGGACAATGCACAATTTTAAGTATGGGTTGAAGAGATTGTTTGGGTGACTTTCTATGCTATTTTAGTTGTGTTAGTTTAATTGATGAATTTTCTGTAGAAAAATAGAAAAAGATTGGACTTTTCCCGATGATGGATCTCCTAGATAGTTTACAAGAACACGTGTCACGGCCCAATTCTCTTATAGGCAGTGATGGCGCCCAGCGCCGCCGCTAGGCAAGCCAACAATGAACTAACCACGTGATTTCTCTTTTTAATCAATTTCCAAGTAATTTAATTTTCCTTAATTAAAATATTAAGAAACAATAGATTTAAATAAATAAAATGAAAGGAGCAGAGTGCAATCAAAACTATAGTAATAATTCAAAACCACAATGTCTACTAGTGTGTGCCAAGACCCGGTGTCACAAGTGTATGAGCACTAATAGATTATACAAAACTCTAGCAACTGTCTCAAATGAAAATAGACATTAATGAATGCAAGGGAGAGACTCTAGGTGCTGCGGAACGGCTCAGGAAGCAGCTCACCACTAGGCCTCCGGGTAAAGGGGATGCACGCCAGTGTGATCGCCAGATGCACCTGCCTCAGATCCTGCACGGTCTGTGCAGAAGTGTAGCGTGAGTACATAAACAACATGTACCCAGTAAATATCAAGTCTAACCTCGAAGAAGTAGTAACGAGGGATCGACACTTACTATGGGCCAACGATAAAAATAAAGAAGCTCCAAATAAGCATGAGTTATGTATATAACTACAGCAATTCAACAACAACAAGGAAATAAATAATTCCTTTACACATACTGAATCTCAAATAGCTTTCTGTTTGATATTATTTTAACCTCTCAAGCCATGAAATGATATCAAATAAATAATTAAAATCCAAGTATTATCACGCACAATTATGCCGAGGACGTATGGCCCGATCCTGAATAACGAGTAGACTATCGAGGGTCGTGCGACATGAACCATAAATGCATCTATATACTGCCGAGGCGTTCAACCTGCTCCATAAGAAGAGAGGATACTTTATAGACACTTGGCTTAAAAGTTATTACAAGGCAAATACATAATGAAACACAAATTCTCATTAACGGTCAAGTAATCCACTCAAAATTAAAATAAATGAAATTCGGCCTTTTACAATTCCTCTAACAAGTTTCAATATGATTTAGGCACCTTAATTAACAAGTAGGGTACAAACATTACTAGTAATTCATGATTTGGGTCCTAAACTACCCAGACATAAGCATAATTAGTAGCTACACACGGACTCTCATCACCTCATGCATATGTAGCCCCACAATTAGAAGCAATTATTAATTTAAATCACCTATATGGTAACTTCTCTCTTACAAGGTTAGACAAGAGACTTACCTTATCTCAAAGCTCGCTTCCCGGCTTCAAATTCACTCTAAAGTCTCAACTCGGTGCCGAAAAATCTAAAACTAGCCAAATGTTGAATAATTTAATCAATACATGTTCAAAAGTTTATAATTTAACTAATTGAGTAATTACCCAACCCAAATTAGAAGATTTCTAAAATTTACCCACGGGCCCACGTGCCCGGATTCCGAAAATGTTCGAAGAAATTTGTTACCCATAACCTTACGAACTCAAATATATAATTTTTATCCCATTCTATAATCATTTTCGTGGTTAAATCCCATTTTTATCAAAACCTAGATTTTTCAACTAAACCCATAATATTCACAATTTTACATGTTAAAATCTACCCATAATCTATGTATTAAACTCATATTGGGTAGGAATTACTTACCTTCAATATCTAGGTAGAAACCCTTCTCCAAGAAGCTCCAAAATCCGCCAAGGAATGAAAAATGAGAGAAAAATGGCCTAAGTCCCGTTTTAAAACATTCTGCCCAGGTCTGTGCCTTCATTGCGATCGCAGTCAAGCCCTCGCGATCGCGAAGGAAAAATTGAAGAAACCAGGAAAATTCCTCTTCGCAATCGTGAGAGGACACTCGCAAACGCAATGCACTGGGCTGCCTCCTCATCGCGAACGCGTAAGGCAGCAGGGTTGCCCAGGACCAGACCCTCAACTCTACACGAACGTGAAGACCACTGGTCCCAAGCCTCCGTGAATGCAGCCTTGACTCCACAAACGCGAAGCACAAAACCCACCCTAGTCTAATTCCTTCATCGCGAATGCGAGGGTCCTTCCGTGTTCGCAAAGAAGGAAACTAGAACTGGAAAATCTGGTGTTTTCAACTTAGCTTCGGGTGGTCCGAAACATACCCGAGCCACTCGGGACCCCATCCAAATGCACTTACAAGTCCATAAATATAATACGGACCTACTCGAACTCTCGAAACGTGTAAAACAACAACGGAACTAAGAATCGCACTCCAAAACCAAATTGAATCAAATTATGAACTTCAAGTTTCCAATTCACTCCGAACGCGCCGAATCGTACTTATTTTTAGCAAATATACCACTAGATTATTCACCTAGTAGTTGTTATATATAATAATTCCCAAACCGGGTCAAAGGTACAAACTGTCCAAGTACAAAGAATAAAACAAAACCAATGGCTATTGCTACCAAATACAGTAGAGCAGTAGCGTAATGATTAATGGAAACTACAAAGCAAATAATTTAAAATATCCAATTGCTGCCGACGACAATAAATCCATACACCAATTGCAAACAATTCCATGTAGCACTAACAATGCTCTCACCAGGTGCCATTTGTTGTAATCCAATGGAGTAGGTATGTATTAATCCACATGCCGTGAAGAATTGGTTGTCGAATATCCTCAGTATGGTGCTGAAGAACTGGAATTCTAGCGTCGAACCTGTTGTGATGCATTCATCTTCAAACTTCAAATGAGTCTATTGGAAACTGAAACCTGCCTTATTGAAGTATTGAATTTGTAAGTTGTCGAACAACCCCCAGAATGAGCATGGTAACATGCTAATACCACCGGGAATTGATACGACACCAAACAGTATGTTCAAAATTATCGCAGCAAAAGTAAATAGTTGTGCCAACCAGTACTGCATTATATTGCTGTGAAATGATGTTATGTTGATGTATTCTTAGAAGCACAGTTGCACTTGTAGTGCCAATGAATACTCATGATTCTATCTTGAAGAATACATAGAGCGTATCAAATGTCCTTGGGATCTTGCAACTGAGGATTAACTGTAGTTGTGTCCACTTAGCATAATGGTGTTAGTGGCGCGTGACAATTGATACAACTGCAGGTGATCGAGCACTTGGGATTCTAATAGCAATCCATGCTGACACCTCAATAAGCTGAGCCTGTCTGTGGAACCTGCACAATGTAGCAAACAAATTAGGAGGAGAGATTCTGCTCTCAGGTTCTTGTGTGTTCTGGGAGCAGTGAAGAAGATTGCGTAGTGATTGAAGGAGGAAATCTGTGGATGACATCTGGTTGGTATATTATTGTTGTATGCCATCAAACCACCCCCAGGTTGAGCATGAAGACAAGCTAATACCAATGGGATCGATGTGATACGATAACACACAAACACTTGATACCTTCATAGAGAACTGATTTGCTAAAACAATACACTTTGACCTTCATGTGAACTGATTTGCTGATGATGTATTTGTACAAGCATAGTATCAGTTGTATCCCCATTGAATAATTATGTGTTTGTGCTGAATCATTGATGAAGCACTGAAGGTTTCCATCTCTATAATCCCTTGCATTTTTGAAATAACCATCGCGATTAGATAGTTGAACAGAAGCAACAAAATGATGTATAATACACCAACTGTTGCAGATTGAACATTTTTCCACAGTATAACCATGCAAATACCACTAAGAGATGGTGCATCTCCACATCGCTAGTAAGCTGTGCAGAACTATTTTTTAACTGATTAGAAAACATATAACTTCCAGGCTAATGCATGTAAGTTATGTAATTACAGCAGAAAACATGTAACTTCCAGATGAGTTACACTTTGAATTGTAACCTGATATAGCATTTGCTCTATGCACCACTCAATTTGATGTGTACACTGTAAACAGTACAGTTTTACTAGCAGTGCAACAATTTGTCCACCCTTGCTTTCATGTGATTCTCCTCACACTGTTAGACCATCCCCAGACTGAGCATGGTAACATGCTAATACTACTGGGAGAAAGTCTAACTGTGTGCAGATTACCAGCATCAATAAATAGACCGATGTGTTACTTGTTGAGTAAGATGCAGAGATTTTACAATTTGAGTCCTCCTGAATAACAGCAGTACATTACCTTTGATAAGCATTGTTGGCAGATATTGCATTGGCAATTCACTTGCCAACTCGCTATCATTACTATGGACCTTTTTCTATTACCTGTTCTGCAAGTAAAAGACAGCAAGAACTGCACATTTGAAGAGTGCATTGTTTGCATTAATCCCTGTCATCTTTACCATCATTACAACTATGTGTCGAGGTTATGTTATTCTTGTGTTTGGTTATCCATTCACCATCAGAGCACCCTCATGTTGTCATTTTATGTTAATATCACTTAGAAGTATCCTTCCTTATTACAAACTAACAGCAGCAACATACCATCCTAGTGTACTAACAGAAACTTTTGCACATCAATCTCGAAATTTTCTTTTAGCAATTTTAACCCTTAGATTTGGTATTTTTGACTTGTCCATGTTTATTAATCTCCTCCCTGCTGTAGGAAGTTATGTGAAGGAGTAAAAATGAGTTGTCCTTGCAAAAGAGAAAGCAATGTTAGCTATATAATCTGCTAAAGTGTTTCCTTCTCTGTAAACATGTTGAAAGATCACATTGAAATGATCCCTCAACTCCTGAATCTTCTGCACTTCTGCCATTACACACCAATGTGGCTCCCATTCTCTTTCAATAATCTTCTTCAACAGCAAGCAGTCTGTCTCTAATATCAGTGGATGAAGGCTGTTGGCATAACAATATTCCAGCCCCTGTAGTATAGCTTTTGCTTCAGCTACCACATTGGTGGTTTCATCTAGGTTCACTGATCTTGCATATATTAGATCACCTGCATCATCTCTTACACAAAAGCCAAGTGAACTAGGTCCAGGGTTCCCTTTTGAAGCACCACCAGTGTTACACTTATACCACCTTTCACGAGGGAGCTGCCAAGTAAATTTCCTGGTGATTAAAATTGGCTTGTATGCTTCAAAAAATTGGATCATTTCTGGCCATAACACAGGTATATGAGATAGCCATGGAAACTTAATCCTTGCCAAGTTGTGGAGTGTTTTGTTTACTTCATGAATGACTCTGTTTGTAGAAACTGTTACTCTATTCCTGCATGTATTCCCCTTTTTCCATAGTTCCCAAGTATTGATTGATGGAGCTTCCTGAAACAATGGTTTTAACTTTGGACAGCAATCTATGTTCCACCATGCCCTTATCACTTGCTTTACTTGGATTAATTGTATAGAATTCCCTGCATATCCTAGAAAGTGTTGCCATACCTTTGATACTGTATGGCTCGTCAAGAAAATGAGCTCAAATGTTTCATCAGTTGGATGTTTACAACACCAACATCTTGAAACAATTATATATCCTTGCCTTCTCCACAAGTCATCTGTAGACAGCTTGTGCCTCCAAAGTCTCCACATAAAGGAAAGAGATCTTGAATGGTAGACCTTTAATCCACATTTGTTTGAATTCTTGACAAATATTTGCCTTACGTCTTTGAATTTCCCATGCGCTCTTGATAGAAAACTTTCATGAAGCTTTTGGAATCCAGTGGGGTATGTCCTAGGCTTCGTGATTATCATTATAATGCATATTGGGTTTGATATGGTTAGCAATATCTGTTGGGACAGTCTGGTCAAGTAGTTGAACATTCCATTCTCCTCCGTGTCTCAGTTGTGTTATTTCTTCCAAGTTCTCATTAATAGGGAATTCATGAGGTAGTACATCATAGAGTGCCCCCAAACCAGTCCAGTTTTATGCCATACACTTGTTGTTCCGCTCTTCATCTCCCACAAGATTTCATGCTCGACTTCTTCCCTAGCATGCAACATTTGCCTCCACACATGAGATCCCTTTCTAAACTGTACCATAATAGGTAACTCCTTTTTGCAATACTTATTTCACATAAAGTTTGACCACAAGGATTTATTAGTCCTAAACCTCCACCATAGCTTACCGAATAGAGCTTTTGATACATCTTTTAAAGATCTGAATCCTAGTCCCCCATGTTGTAACACCCCAAAAAATTTTGAAGAACTTAAGTGTAAAGCCCGGTAAAATTTGCAAAGAAAATAATGTTTCATGGTGCCGGACTAAGATTACGTGTTTGAGGATTTTAGAAAGGCTCGGACCTTTTGGGTTGAACAATGCACGAGAATGTAAAGGAATAGTTTTGGCGGACTGTGCATTTCTGCTGTCCGCTATGCGACCGCAGAATCACTCTGCGGACCGCATAATGGCCGCAGAGTGATGTAGTTATTTGGGTCAGTTGGAAGCAATTATGCGGTTGACTATGCGACCGCATAACTGTTATGCGGTGTACTATGCGATCGCAGAATAGTTATGCAGACCGCATAGTGACCGCAGACTCAGGCAAAATTTTGGTCATTTTGGACACCAATTATGCGACCGATATGCGGTCCGCATAACCATTATGCGGTCCGCATATGCGACCGCAAAACCTGTTCCGGAACTTCATTTTTGGGTTTTTAAAACCCGACCCTATTTCGTTAAATACACGCAAAGGATCATATTTGAGCAGATATTCTGATGTTTTAGAGAGAAGGGAGAGTGTTTTAGAGAGAGAGAAAACTCTAGGCTAATTATTCATCAAGTCTTGCTCAAATCTTGGAAGATTAACAAGGGAAACCCACAAGTTCTTCATCTAAGAGATTGGGATTGCTAGAATTTTCGGAACGTTGTAGTAATTTAAGAAAAGCTCAATTGAGGTATGTTGGCTAAACTTTCTCTCTTGGAATTGAATTCCATAATGTTACCATGGGTTTCAAAGTATGGGTTGCGTATTAAAATGTTATGTCTTTGAATCGTATTTCAAATGAAAGCTAGTATTCCAAATTGTGTGAGAAAATCTCAATATTCTTAAGACTCTTAATTGCTCATATGCGTACCTAAAGTCTTGATTGGGAATGCCTTATTGTTTATAACCTATAAAGATGTTTGGAAGTGAAATCAGTGAATTGGGGATATAAAGTGTGGCCAACGTACCAATAGTGAAAGGTATACTTGTGGCCAATGGTGCCGATGTAATGAAATAATGTGAGAAAGATTATGAAATGAGCTTTGACTCAACTATTCCAAAAAATTGACTTCGACAATATAATCGGCTAAAAGTTTATGAACTCAAGTGATGCCCATTTGTGGCTGTTTTAGCTAATGCTATGCTTTGTAAGTAATTTTCAATGTGCTTTGCATTCTTACATATTCGTGAGTGGAAATTGTGTATGATTTTAATTTGTGCTTCGATTGCCAATCATTTTGCTCCATTTATTGGAAAGGAATCGATTATGTTTAAAGCCTTCATTACTAATGAACTTAAAGTTGTGATTTTCGAAATATTCTACTTGTTGATAATTATGATGATGATCTATGAAAGGGAAGAAATGAAAGTGTGGAATATAAAATATGGCAATTGCGCCATAAATAAAGAATCATATGTTTGGCCAAGAGAGCCAATGAAATAATAATGTTGTAAGTGGTTGAAAGTACGGATTAGGTGATATGTGATGTGAAAGGTTATAAGATGTACGTATTTGTACTTTTGCTTCCAATGTGTTATGAAACCCTATGGACGGTCTTTGAAACGTATAGGTATATTGTGTTATGAAACCCTATGGACGGTCTTTGAAACGCATAGGTATATTGTGTTATGAAACCCTATGGATGGCCTTTGAAACGCATAGGTATATTGTGTTATGAAACCCTATGGACGGTCTTTGAAACGCATAGGTATATTGTGTTATGAAACCCTATGGACGGTCTATGAAACGCATAGGTATATTGTGTTATGAAACCCTATGGACGGTCTATGAACGCATAGGTACATTGTGTTATGAAATCCTATGAACGGTCTATGAACGCATAGGTACATTATATTATGAAATCCTATGGACGGTCTATGAAACGCATAAGTACATTGTGTTGTGAAATCCTGTGGACGGTCTATGAAATGCATAGGTGCACTGTGTATAAGAGGTATAGATATATGGTATGAATAAACACCGTGGACGGTCTATGAAACGCATAAGTGTATAATATGATATGTGAATACTAAGGACGGTCTAATGAGACACATTATTAATGCAGACAATAGGTGCCCCTTTTATTGTCCTTGTTTGTACAGGTTGTTTCAATTACATTATATTATGTGTTTCACGTATAGATCATATGGGCATTCTATTTTGAAAGAGGATTTCTAGCTATACATACTAGTGCTATTCGACAGTACTAACGTCCCTTTTGCCGGGGGCACTGCATCTTTAATAGATGTAGGTGGTTCTACAGCAGGTGGCATTGATCAGTGATAGCAGTACACTCCTTTCAGTCGATTTGGTGAGCCCCACTTCATTTCGGGATCATGTATCTTTTGTTTCTTATGTACTTTGTGGTTGAGGTATAGTCGGGGCCTTGTTGCAGTCATTTCCATATTACTCTTCAGTTGTACTTAGAGGCTCCATAGACAGGTTGTGGGTGGTAATTAATGTTGGGAATTGGATTAGAACTGTTGGTATTTGGAAACTTGTTTTTCATTAAATCTATAAAGTCGTACTATTTTGAAAATATTGAATGATGTTGTTAATGTGAATGAAATGGAAGCGGTTAATGAAATCTCTTCAGTATTTGATTAACGGAGTACAACTCCTCTTTATTCACGAATTAATTTGGGTAGAAGGTATCTAACAGGCTTGCTCGGTCGGGCTCACTCGGTTGAGCACCGGTCGCGCTCCTCAGTTTTGGGGCGTGACACATCTTCTTTGGGAAGACATAGGTTTTGCCAAGATGCCCAATGCCTACTCCTCCCTTCCTCCTTGGTGCTCCAAAAGAATCTTGCAAAGATTTTCTGTAAATGTTCTAGTATATTGTTGGGAGGGTCAAGAACTGAAAGAAGATATAGAGGCATAATTTGTAGTACGCTTGTAACGAGAGTGGCCTTTCCTCCAAAGGATAAGAGTTTGCCTTTCCAAGAGTGTAGCTTGGCCTTCACTTTTTTAACAAGATCATCATAATAGTCTTTCCTTCTCCTAGTGTAGAATATGGGGCACCCTAGGTATGTGAAAGGAAATTGTCCTCTAGTGAAACCTGTAATATCAGCCACTTCATGGAATAGGGCATGTGCAACATTGGCATGCATGTAATAGAAACTCTTGGATTTATTGATTTGCTGTCCCGACATCTGCTCATAACCTCTTAACACTGTCATTATCTTCCTCAGGGAGTAAGGATTAGCTGATGAGAAAATAATAGTATCATTGGCATATGTCAAGTGGTTTAACAAATCTGACTACTTGGGCATACCAAAGCCAACAAAAGACTTATCTTCAAATAGTTTGTTCAAAGTTCTAGACAATACTTCAGCTAACATAGTAAGTAAAGCCGGAGACAGAGGATCTCCTTGTTTCACTCCCCTTGTTGACTTGAAAAAACCTGAGGAATTCCCATTAACTAAAACTGAATACCAGTTGTTGGCTAATAGGTTCCCCACCATGATGATGAAGTGTTCTGCAAAACCTATTTTTCTGAGAACATGCATCAGATATTTCCAGGAAACCCTATCATATGCCTTTGTCATGTCCAGTTTTAGCACCACATTGGCAGACTTGCCTCTCATCCTTATGTCAATGATAATTTCTTGTGTGAGTAGGATGTTCTCGTAGATGCCCCTTCCTTTCACAAAACCAGATTGATTAGGGGAGATGTAAGTAGGCATGAACTTTTCCAGTCTATCATGTATGATCTTAGAGATCACTTTATTGATGAAATTTCTCAAACTTATAGGCCTTAGGTCGGAAAATGTCTGAACTTGTGGTTTTTTTGGCAGTAGGACCAAATTTGCATGGGTAATGGACTTTGGCAAAGTTACACCTCCATAGAAATTTAGGACCATATTGTGAATGTCATGACATATCACCTCTCATGTGGCTTGATAAAATATGCCCGTGAATCCATCTGGACTACTTGCACTATCACCACTCAGGTCAAAAACTGTAGCCTTAACTTCATCCAAAGTTGGGTACCTACATAACTCCATGTTCTCCTCCATCGAAACCATTTCAGGAACATGTTCCGGCATAGAGAAGTCTGTAGGATCCTCGTCATTTGTGAACTATTTTTGGAAGAATTGAACTGCAACATTGGCCATTTGTTCTTGATTTTCTAACCGGGTTCCATCTTCATTCTGGATTCTTTTCATTTGTAATTTCTTTCTCTTTCCATTGACATGATTTTGAAAGAAACGAGTATTCCTATCACCTTTAGTAAACCATGTCATTCCCCCTTTCTGCTTCCAGTATTGCTCCTCTATACTGAGGTACTTCTTCATTTCTAATTGACATTTCTGAAGGATAATTCTATTCTTAATTTTAGGCTCATCTTCAAACAACTGCTCCTTAATTTTGATGATATCCTCTAGTATTGCTATTTGTTTGAAAATGTCTCCAAAAGTATCTCTGCTCCACTTAGATAGTGCCGCCTTGACCTTCTTTAGTTTGTGCTTGAACATAAGGAAAGGATCTCCAATGAAATCAGCATTCCAGTTCTGTCTCACTACGTCCATGAATGTAGCATGTTTTGTCCAGAAATTCAGGAATCTGAATGGCTTGACAAAGGTAGTAGTGTGCTCTCCACAGGTCATCAGGAGTGGGGCATGATCTAAACCAGTTCTAACAAAGTGTTCCACTTGAATTGATGGAAGAATATTTTGAAACGGTAAATTCACAAAGATCCTGTCCAATCTTTTGAATATACACTCACTATTAGTTCTCCCATTCCACCAAGTGTATGGACTCTCTTGTAATCTTGATCAAATAGTCCACATGAGTTAATACTTGCTGCGAAATCCTCATATTCTAAAGGATGAACAGTAAGGCACCCTATCTTCTCACTTTCATGTAAAACCACATTGAAATCTCCTCCTACTAGCCACGGTAGTTCCATATCACTTGCCATGTAATACAGAATATCCCATAGTTCTATTCTATCTGTTGATGAATAATTTGCATATACAAAAGTCATCATGATATGCTGCCCGATGTCATGGTGAAATAGTTTTACTGTAACTTGTTGATCAGTCTCCATAATCAATTCCCACTCTGTTTCAGAACTGAAGAATAACCATATTTTTCCATTCAGATTTGAAAAAGCAGTTTCCATATCTAGCCTTCTTCTGTACCTTTGTATATGCCTTGCATTCTGAAAAGGTTCCATTAAGGCTATGATGAAGAAATTGTGCTCTCTTTGCATGTTGATCACCCTGGGAAAGGCCTGTTGTGTGTTAACGGACCTAATATTCCAAATTAATGTCTTAACCATCATTTAGAATGCGAGGCTGCCCTTCTTGGCAAGATTCTTGTTGGTTGGTGTGCAACTTTGTTTTGAGTATGCTTCTTTGTTTTTATCCCTCCCTTTGCATTGTTTCTAGGAAATAAATCAGCCTCTTTTGCTACTTGTTTAAAATTCCCCGCAGTTGACTCATCATCTCCTTCCTCCTCAATTTGGTGTTACTCCATCAAGTCTAACTCCACAATTGCCACATTGTGAGTAACTAGATCATTCACTGTCTGCATTGGTGATTTCAAAGAAACATTGAGATGCAGCTGCATACTCTGCTCTATGACTGAAGTACAAGCAATTTGCATTGAGTCTATAGCTGAAGCAGTCTTTATTGCAATAGCCTGCTCTTCAATCACCTCAAGTTGCTGCTCCAAATCACCTACTGTCGAATGCATCATGTTGGTTCGAACTTCATCTCCCTCCGAGTCAACAATATGGTTATCTTCAGGTTCAAGATGTAAGTGAACCTTATCCTCAGAATGCATGGTTAGAAATTCATGTTCCTCAAGAGCAGAAGTGGAGATCTTGTTGAATTGACATAGTTTCATCAGAGGCAATGGTGTTGAAAGTTCCACTGTATGTGCTACCCCAGGCATAAGTGAAGGTGTATCATGTACCATTGCACCTACTATTGCAGAGTTTGGTGCTGGTGTTACAGATGGATCAGGTCCTACCTCCATGGCCAGATTTATGGTAGTTACATGTGTCCCAGATCGAGCTACATTTGAAGTAGATGCAGAGGGATTTTCTGTAATTACTCTATCTCTGGCAGTCTTAGGAGTGAATGCTGCAGGTGACATTGTGCAACGCCGAATCGTACTTAGACTACTCGAAATGACACTAAATTTTGCGTGCAAGACTTAAATCACCATACGGAACTATTCTTAGGCTCGAAATCCCAAATGGACCTCGATAACACCAAAACCTACTCCAATCCAAATTTAAATAACATTTAAATTTTCAATAAGCCAATTTTCAACATTAAGCGCCGAAACGCTCCCAAGTCATCCAAAACCCGAGCCGAACATACGCCCGAGTCCAAAATCATCATACGAACCTATTGGAACCGTTAAATCCTAGTTCTGAGGTCGTTTAATCAAAATGTTGACCAAGATAAAACTTAGCCTTTTAAAAGCCAAATTAAGGAACCAATTGTTCCGATTTCAACCCGAATCCTTCCAAACCCGAACCCTTCCAAACCCGAACCAACCATCCCCGCAGGTCATAAAATAGTAAAAGCACATACGAGGAGTCTTATTTAGGGGAATGGGGATCTAGAAAGCAAAACGACCGGTCGGGTCGTTACATTTTCCACCTCTAAAACAAACATTCGTCCTCAAACGGGTCTAGAATCATACCTGGAGTGCCGAATAAGTGTGGATATCTGCTCCACATGTCCTCCTTGGCCTCCCAATTGGCCTACTCAACTGGTTGGCCACTCCACTGAACCTTTACCGCAGAAAGCTTTTTGGACCTCAATTGGCGAACCTGCCTATCAAAATGGCAACTGGATCCTCCTTATAACCCAACTCTCATCTAGCTGAACCGTGATGAAGTCTAACACGTGCGACATGTCGGCATGATACCTCCGGAGCATAGACACGTGGAAAATCGGATGAACTCCCAATAGACTGGAAGGTAAAGCAAGCTCATAAGTAACCTCCCCAACTCGACTCAACACCTCAAATGGACCTATAAACCTTGGGCTCAACTTACCCTTCTTCCCGAACCTCATGATTCCCTTCATCGGTGAGACCTTCAAGAGAACTTTCTCGCCCACCATAAATGATAAATCACGTGCCTTCTGATCCGCGTAACTCTTTTGTCTGGACTGTGCTATGCGAAGTCGCTCCTGAATCAACATTACATTTTCCAAGGCATCCTTCACCAAATCAGTACCATAAAACTTAGCCTCACCTGGCTCAAACCATCCGATGGGCGAACGACATCGCCGACCATATAAAGCCTCAAATGGATCCATCTCGATGCTGGACTGATAATTGTTGTAAGCAAACTCAGCCATAGGTAAGAATCGATCTCACTGCCCTCCGAAGTCAATGCTCTGAGCATATCCTCTAAGATCTGAACTGTCCGCTTTGACTGCCCGTCGATCTGTAGATGAAAGGCCATGCGGAGCTCCACCCAGGTCCCCAACTCACTCTGTACTGCCCTCCAGAAATGCGAAGTAAACTGAGGGTCTCTATCAGATATGATGGAAACATGCACACCATGCAACCAAACAATCTCCTGAATGTAAATCTGGGCAAACCTCTCTGAAGAATATGTGGTCACCACCAGAATGAAGTGCGCCGACTTGGTCAACCTGTCGAAAATGACCCAAACTGCATCAAACTTTTGCAAGGTCTGCGGCAACCCAACTATGAAGTCCATAGTAATGCGCTCCCATTTCCACTTAGGTATAGTCATCTGCTGGAGTAGGCCACTTGGCCTCTGATGCTCATACATACTCAACTATGTCCTTCTTCATCCGCCACCACCAATAATACTGCCTCAGGTTACGATACATCTTCGTAGCACCTGGATGAATTGTATACCGAGAATAATGTACCTATTCTAGAATATTTTCCCTCAGCCCATCAACATTAGGAACACATAGACAACCCTGGAGTCGCAGAACACCATCCTCACCAATAGTAGCCTCCTTGGCACCACCCTACAGTACCGTCTCTCTGAGAACCAACAAGTGCAGATCATCAAACTGGCAAGCCTTGATCTGCTCGAGTAGTGAAGACTGGGCGACGATGCATGCAAGAACTCGGTTGGGCTCTGAAATGTCCAACCTCACAAGTCTGTTAGCCAAGGATTGAATGTACAAAGATAATGGCCTCTACTCTACGTAAATGAATGCCCAACTACCCATACTCTTTACCTTTTTGCTCAAGGCATCCACAACTACATTCGCCTTCCTCGGATGATAAAGGATGGTAACATCATAATCCTTCAATAACTCAAGCTACCTGCATTGCCTCAAATTGAGATCCCTCTGCTTGAACAAATGCTGCAAGTTGTGATGGTTGGTGTAAACCTCACAGGACACCCCCTAAAGATAATGCCTCCAGATCTTAAGAGCATAAACGATCGCAGCCAACTCCAAATCATGTACAGGGTAATTCTTCTCATGGGGCTTCAGCTGACATGAAGCATATGCAATAACTCGCCCCTCCTGCATCAATACACAACCCAAACCAACACGTGAAGTGTCGCAATACACAATATACATCTTTGAACCGTAAGGCAACACTAACACCGGTGTTGAAGTCAATGCGTTCTTGAGCTTCTGAAAGCTCGCCTCCGAATCATCGGACCATCAGAACAGAGCACCCTACTGAGTCAATCTAGTTAAAGGTGACACAATAGATGAGAAGCCCTCCACAAACCGACGATAATAACCCACTAACCCCAAGAAGCTCCTGATCTCAGTTGGTGTGGTAGGACGAGGCCAACTCTGAACTGCCTCAATCTTCTTGGGATCTACCTTAATACCCTCACCTGATATAACATTCCCCAAGAATGCTACAGAATCTAGCCAAAACTCATACTAGAACTTAGCATATAACTTCTATTCCCGCAAGGTCTGAAGCATCACTCTCAAATGCTGCTCGTGCTCCTCTATACTACGCGAGTAGATCAAAATGTCATCAATGAAGACAATGATAAAGAAATCAATATACGGCCTAAACACTCGGTTAATCAAATCCATAAACGCCTCCAGGGCGTTAGTCAAACCAAAAGACATCACTTGAAACTCATAATGGCCATATATAGTCCGGAAAGCTGTCTTCGAAACGTCTGAATCACGAATCTTCAACTGATGGTACCCCGATCTCAAGTCAATCTTAGAGAACACCTTGGAACCCTACAATTGGTCAAACAAATCATCAATACACGGTAACGTGTACTTGTTCTTGATGGTAACTTTGCTCAACTGGCGGTAATCAATGCACATTCGCATAGTCCCATCTTTATTCTTCACAAATAACACTGGTGCATCCCAAGGCGATACACTCGGTCTGACAAACCCCTTTTATAGCAACTCCTCAAGCTGTTCCTTCAATTCCTTCAACTCTTTCGGAGCCATGTGGTACGATGGGATAGAGATAGGCTGGGTTCTTGGAGCCAAATCAATACAGAAATCAATATCACGGTCTGGTGTCATGCCTGGTAGATCATAAGGAAACACATCAGAGAACTCCCAGGCCACGGGCACTGAATCAATCACCGGAGTCTCTGCAGTAGTATCTCGAATATAAGCTAGATAATCCAAAGAAAAGAGATAACCCGACTGGATGCACTGACAGACGAACCCTTCCACTCAAATCAAGAAAACTCTGGCATTACCAAGGTAACAATCTTGGCATGGCAATCAAGGATGGCATGATATGGAGATAACCGGTCCATTCCCAGGATGGCCTCAAAGTCGGTCATATCGATCAACAAAAGATCTGCTCTAATATCATAACCACAAAAATTAACAACGCAGGACTGATATATCCGATCCACAACAACGGAATCGCCCACAGGAGTGGATGCTTAAACAAGAGTACCCTAGGACTCACGAGAAATACCCAAGAAATGAACAAACATGGATGAAACATATGAATAGATAGACCCTGGATCAAATAGTATTGAAGCATCCCTACCGCAGACAGAAATAATACCTGTGATCACGGTATCTGAGGCCACTGCATCTGGTCTGGCCAGAAAAGCATAGAACCTAGTTGGAGCACCACCTGACTGGCCTCCACCTCTAGGACGACCCCTACCCACCTGCCCTCCGCCTCTAGGAGGCTGGACGGCTGGTGGGGCAGTTGGAGCTGTAATCATAGGCTGCTGACCCTGCTGCACTGCCTTGCCCCGAAGCTTGGGGCAGAACCTCCGCACATGACTAAGATCCTCGCACTCTAAATAACCTCTCGGTACGGTGGACTGCTGACCTAAAGTCTGACTGTGATGGCCTGAATACCCACTAGAGGAACCCTGAATAGTTGGTGGGCGGTAGGAACTCTCTGGCATGGCGCTGAAATAAGGTCTCACTGGAGCACCCTAAGGAGGCGGCGATGCTGGATATGTGGGCCTGCTAGACTGACCCCTGACAAACTACCTCTGCCCCCAGCCGGGGCACATCTGAACTCTTTAGAATATAGAAATCGCTTATCCCTCGTCGTCGCCTGCTCTCGGTTGTGCTGACGTACACCCTTGATTATCAGAGCTATCTTTATAACTAGCTCGTAAGAAGTCCCCATCTCAACCTCTCGGGCCATAGTGGCCTAAATACCTGAATGCAAACCCACAACAAACCTCCGCACTCTCTATGCATCAATAGGAAGTATCATAAGTGCATGGCGAGACAACTCAGAGAATCTCGCCTCATAGTCGGTCACTGACATCTGACCCTGCTGGAGCTGCTCGAACTGAAACCGTAACTCTTCCCTCTGAGAGGGTGGGATATACCTATCCAGAAAAATACGGGTGAACCGGTCCCAAGTCATGGGAGGAGAATCTGCTGGTCTGCCGGGAAGATATGATTGCACCACCTACAGGCCTTGCCCTCCAGCTAGAAAGTAGTAAAATCTACCCCATGGGACTCCAATATCCTCATGTTGTGTAGTCTGTCCCTGTACCGATCAATAAAATCCTGGGGGTCCTCATGTCGCTCACCTCCAAAGACAGGAGGGTGAAGCATGGTCCATCTGTCCAATAGCTTCTATGGATCACCGACCGCAGTTGGTCCGGGCTCAGGTATAGCTGCCGTAACTGGCTGAGCACCGCCCATGGGTAGTGCGCCCGGGGTCTGATATATGGTAGCTGCATGTCCTGGAGCCTGGGCGGTATGGGTCTGTGCTCCCCTTCCCGCCTGAGATATGGCTGGGTCTGCTAGAAATAAACCAGCATGAGTCATAGAATCCATGAACCGTAGCATATGGCCCATGACCTCCTTGAATCCTTGTGCGAACATGAAATCGACCGAGGCTGGCTCTGCTGCAGGCACCTCGCCCTGCTCCTCGATAATAGGATTCTCTACTGGATCCGCTGGTGGCATAACTGGAGCAACTCTAGGACTCCCTCGTCCTCTACCATGAGTTGGAGCCCTCCCTCGGCCTCTACGTCGGCCTCTAGCAATAGGGGGAGCAGATCCTCCATGGCCTGGAACATCCGCTGCGTGCGTTCTAACCATCTGTAAGAGAATAATAGAAAAATACTTAGTACCACATCAACTACACGATAGGAAATGAAGAAAGAGTAGTTTTCTAACACCTTATAGCCTCTCAAATATATGTACGAACGTCTCCGCACCGATCCACAAGACTCTATTAGGCCTGCTCATAACTTGTGAGACCGACATGAACCTATTGCTCTGATACCATATTGTCACGACCCAATTCTCTTATGCGCCGTGATGGCGCCCAGCGCCGCCGCTAGGCAAGCCAACAATAAACTAACCACGTGATTTCTCTTTTTAATAAATTTCCAAATAATTCAATTTTCCTTAATTAAAAGATTAAGAAACAACAGATTTAAATAAATAAAACAAAAGCAGCTGAGTGCAATCAAAACTATAGTAATAATCCAAAACCACAAAGTCTGCTAGTGTGTGCCAAGACCTGGTGTCACAAGTGTATGAGTACTAATAGATTATACAAAACTCTAGCAACTGTCTGAAATGAAAATAGACAGAAATGAATGCAAGGGAGAGACTCTGGGTGTTGCGGAACGACTCAGGAAGCAGCTCACCACTAGGCCTCTGGGTAAAGGGGATGCGCGCCGGTGTGATCACCAAATACACCTACCTTAGATCCTGCACGGCTAGTGCAGAAGTATAGCGTGAGTACATAAACAACATGTACCCAATAGGTATCAAGTCTAACCTCGAAGAAATAGTGACGAGGGGTCGACGTCGACACTTACTATGGGCGAACGATAAAAATAAAGAAGCTCCAAATAAGCATGGGTTATGTATATAACTACAATAATTCAATAACAACCAGGAAATAAATAATTCCTTTACACATGGTGAATCTCAAATAGCTTTCTGTCTGATATCAAATAAATAATTAAAATCCAAGTATTATCACGCACGTTTATGCCGAGGACATACAATTCGATCCAGAATAACGTGTACACTACCGAGGGTCATGCGACATGAACCATAGATTTATCTATCTACTGCCAAGGCATTCAGCCCGCTCCATAAGAAGAGATGAAACTTTATAAACACTTGGCTTAAAAGTTAATTCAAGGAAAATACATAATGAGACACAAATTCTCATTAACGGTCA
Organism: Nicotiana tomentosiformis; assembly: GCF_000390325.3. Taxonomy (NCBI): domain Eukaryota; kingdom Viridiplantae; phylum Streptophyta; class Magnoliopsida; order Solanales; family Solanaceae; genus Nicotiana; species Nicotiana tomentosiformis. Next base: position 46,104,583 of record NC_090822.1, read on the forward strand.
AGTAATCCACTCAATATTCAAGTAAATGAATTTCGGTCTTTTACAATTCCTCTAACAAGTTCCAATATGATTTAGGCACTTTAATTAACAAGTAGGGTGCAAACATTACAAGTAATTCATGATTTGGGTCCTAAACTACCCGGACATAAGCATAATTAGTAGCTATGCACGGACTCTCGTCACTTCGTGTGTACGTAGCCCCCACAATTAGAAGCAATTATTAATTTAAATCACCTATGGGGTAACTTCCCTATTACAAGGTTAGGCAAGAGACTTACCTTGTCTTAAAGCTCGCTTCCCGGCCTCAAATTCACTCTAAAGCCTCAACTCGGTGCTGAAAAATCCGAAACTAGCCAAATGTTGAATAATTTAATCAATACATATTCAAAAGTTCATAATTTAATTAATTGAGTAATTACCCAACCCAAATTAGAAGATTCCTAAAATTCACCCCGGGCCCACGTGCCTAGATTCCGAAAATTTTCAAAGCAAATTGTTACCCATAACCTTACGAACTCAAATATATAATTTTCATCCCATTCCATAATCATTTTCGTGGTTAAATCCCATTTTTATCATAACCTAGGTTTTTCAACTAAACCCATAATATTCACAATTTTACATGTTAAAATCTACCCATAATCTATGTATTAAACTCACATTGGGTAGGAATTACTTACCTTTAATATCTAGGTAGAAACCCTTCTCCAAGAAGATCCAAAATCGGCCAAGGAATGAAAAATGAGAGAAAAATGGCCTAAGTCCCGTTTTAAAACATTCTGCCCAGGTCTGTGCCTTCATTGCGATCGCGGTCAAGCCCTCGCGATCGTGAAGGAAAAACTGAAGAACCCAGGAAAAATCCTCTTCACGATCGTGAGAGGACACTCACAAACGCAATGCACTGGGCCGCCTCCTCATCGCGAACGCGTACCCTCACTCGCGATCGTGTAAGGCAACTGGGTTGCCCAGGCCCTCGACTCTACGTGAACGCAAAGACCACTGGTCCCAAGCCTTCGTGAATGCGTCCTTGACTTCTCGAATGCGAAGAAAAATACCCAACCCATTCTAATTCCTTTATCGCGAACGCGAAGGTCCTTCCGCGTTCGCGAAGAAGGAAACCCGAACTGGAAAATCTGGTGTTTCCAACTTAGCTCCCGGTGGTCCAAAACACACCCGAGCCACTTGGGACCCCGTCCAAATACACCAACAAGTCCATAAACATAATACGGACCTGTTCGAACTCTTAAAACACGTAAAATAATAACAAAACTAAGAATCGCATGCCAATACCAAATTGAATCAAATTATGAACTTCACATTTCCTATTCGCTCCGAATGAGCAGAATCATACTTAGATTACTCGGAATGACACCAAATTTTGTGTGAAAGTCTTAAATTACCATACAGAATTATTCCGAGGCTCGAAAGCCCAAATAGACCTCGATAACACCAAAACCTACTCCAATACAAATTTAAAGAACTTTTAAACCTTCAATAAGCCAATTTTCAACATTAAGCGCCGAAATGCTCTCGGGGCATCCAAAACTTGAGCCGAACATACGCCCAAGCCCAAAATCATCATACAAACCTATTGGAACCATCAAATCCCATTTCAGAGGTCATTTACTTAGAATATTGATCAAGGTCAAACTTAGCCTTTTAAAAGCGAAACTAAGGAACCAAGTGTCTCGATTTTAACTCGAACCAACCGTCCCCACAGGTCATAAAATAGTAAAAGCACATAAGGGGAGTCGTATTAAGGGCAACAAGGATCTAGAAAGCAAAATAACCGGTGAAGTCATTACACCACGTCTTCTTATTTTCCTTAGATAGTAATAATCTCCCATGATTTGTTTTTGTGCCTCGGTTCTTTTTCATGAAAAATAACTAGAACTAGGTAGTAGTAGTTGTTTTTTTAGCAAAGTAGTACTTAGGAAATAAAAGAGAAGGAATGATGTGATTGACTTGTTTGATGGTTGCATACTTAGTTTCAGGCATGTGTTTCACCTTCCCTTGGTTTTAAATATATGATGATTCCTTGATAAAAATGAATAGCATGTGTCATGACTCCTATATCTCATTTGCTTGACTTGTGTTCACTTTATGCTTAATGCTTAATATATCTCTTGGCTTTGTGAATATTTGTTTGATTGAGAGTCAGAATGGGACCATCGTTAGTGAGTCATGTGCCATGTGTGTAGCGATTTCTTAGTTTCTCCATATTATCGCATTTAAGTGTAGAACTTCCCCGGAATGTGAGTTGAAGCGAAATCCTGGGTGTTGCTCGATTTGAAAAATGATATTAGGATTTCTTTGATCCTTTAGAGCTTTATTGCTTATCATAAATAAAATCATCCCTAGTTTACCATTTTGAGCCTATAAGTCTTTTTTTGGCACTCGCATTACAAGCCTATACCCTTTTGTTCTTAGTTGAATCGGTTTGATCCTTATACCTCTTAAAGCACTTGAATTTTAAAGAGAGTGCTAGAAAGAAGTAACGAGAAAACTTGGGGTAGTGTTTGAGTGGAACTAATATAAGGAAGAAAGGTGCACTTGTATCTTAAAGAAAAATCCACTAAAAGTAAGGAAAAAAATACAAAAACAAAAAAAAAATAGTAGAAAACATATTTGAAAAAAAATAAAAAAAATAAAGGTATCTTGTTCTTGCAAGAGAGTGTGAGTTATAGTAGTGGTTAAAGATAGAGGGAACATATTTTAGGGTGATCTATCTTATGATGATTGAAGTGGATTGAAGAAATAATGTGCTTAAAGTTGACTACGTGATGTGTTAATGTCATGACCCAAAATCACATGTGCCGTGATGGCGCCCATCGCGATACTAGGAAAGGCGACATCTCACAAATACATGCATCTTTAATTTAAAAACATACTGAAATAGGCTTTAAGTAAATAAAATCTCATAATAATTGGAAGAAAACACCGCAACTCAATATAGAATTCCCCAAAATCCGGTTGTCACTAAGTACATGAGCATCTATAAAATAACATGGTGTGACTTCTGAAACACTGTCTAGGAAGATAGAATAATATAAATAAAACTAAAAAAAAGGAGGAGGGTCGAGGTCTACAGACGCCAAAGCAGCTACCTCGATAGTATCCGAACTTATAAAGCTCCAAATCAGCAACTGTCATGCCCGGAAATACCTGGATCTGCACATGAAGTGCAGAGTGTAGCATGAGTACAACCAACCAATGTACTCAATAAGTAGCAAGACTAACCTTGAGCTGAAAGCAGTGACAAGCTTAACCAATACCGTCCAAATACAAAATTTAACAATACAAAAATGACATGAAATATGATAATAATATCTCAGAGTAACTCATAATCCACTGGTACACAGTACAGGAATGTAGACATGCTTCCAGGTTTAATAGTTAAGCTCAATATAGATAAAATATGCCAAGTATGACTGATATGAGGAATATTGCATCTCTATATCTACATGTCAATGTGCATGCCACATGTGATTCAACATAATGAAAACCGCACGTACTCACACTCTCAGAGTACTCAATCTAACTATCTCAATTCTCGCTCATCACACTCAGTCACTCAGCATTGTACGGTACCTGTGCTCACTGCTGGTATGTCAGACTCTGGAGGGGCGGATCCTGCCCAAGCACTAATAAAACCTGCTGCGGCGCGCAATTCGATCCCATCATGAATCAATAATACATGCTGTGGCATGCAACCCTATACCATCATGAGTCAATAATACATTCTGCGACATGCAGCCCAATCCCATCAATATTACTCACAAACAGGCCCTTGGCCTCACACAGTCATTAATCTCTCCACTCTCTCGGGTTCACAACACTCATGCCAATCAGCCCAAAACAATGATACATGATGTGATAATAAATGGTGATAAATACTGAGATATGATATGCAATGATGAATGCGACTGAGTAAATAACTGCAATTTAAGAAAATAACTCAACAACAAAAGAATGACCGATGTGGGTCACAATAGTACGAGCACATAGCCTAAATATGATTTCTAACATAAATCACAGCTCAAATTCTTTAACACATAGGGTACACTAACAATATTCAGATAAGATGATTACATAGTTTCACAGAATCGACTGAGTCACAATTTCTATGGTGTACACCCACACGCCCGTCACCTAATATGTGCGTCACCTCAACACCACCACATAACACGTAATTCAGGGATTCATACCCTCAGAACCAAGTTTAAAATTGTTACTTACATCAAACCGTGCAAATCGCTACTCCAATAAGCCCTTGCCTCGTGAATCGACTTCTGAACGCCTCAAATTTAGTCACAAACAACTCGATACAATAAACACAAGCTATAGGAATCAATTCCATAAGACAAAACTAAGTTCTTCAACAAAAGTCAAAAAGTCAACTCAAAAGATCAACCCTAGGTCCACGTCTCGAAATCCAACAAAAGTTATAAAATCCGAACACCTATTCAATCACGAGTCCAACCATACAAAAATTACTCAAATTGGACACCAAATCACCACTCAAATCCTCAATTCTTACTCTCCAATACCTAGCCCAAAACTCCTAAAATTCCACCTTAAAAACACATAAACTAGGTGGGAAGTTCAATGGATATTCAATATTAATCAATAAAACTGATCAAAAGTGACTTACCTCTTGAAATCTAGTGAAATCCCTTCGAAAATAGCCTTAATCCGAGCTCCCAAAGTCCAAAAATGAATAAAATCTCGGAACCCTTCAATTATATACACTGCCTAGCCATTTCGCTTATGCGGCCAAAAATCCGCATCTGCGGAGATGCTTTTGTGGTGAAAACTCTGCACCTGTGGAATTCACTTAAGCCCTCCTACTCTGCACCTGTGACCTATTCCTCGCATCTGCGGAAGTGCTTCTATGCCCAATCGCGTGCTTCTGTGAAGCCGGCCACTCCTGCCAAAATCCGCATCTGCGGGCTCGCAGATGTGAAAAATCCATCGCACATGCGACCACTGCCCAGTACATGCTAGACCGCACCTGCGAATCCTTAGCTGCTTCTACGACTCAACACCTGCGGCCTAACCCTCGCAGGTGCGATTGCACCACACCTGATCACACCAGCTCTTCCAAACATCCAAAATCCAATCTGATTTCGATCTTAATCACTCCCGAGGCCCCCGGAACCCCATCGAAACATACTAACACATCCCAAAACACGATACAACCTTAGTTGATGCCTCAAATTATGTCAAACAATATCAAAAATACGAATCGTACCCCAATTCAAGCCTATTAAAATTAATGAACTTCCAACTTCAACAATCGATGCCGAAACCTATCAAATCAACGTCGATTGACTTCAAAATTTGCACACAAGTCATAAATGACACAACAGACCTATTCCAACTTACGGAACCAAAATACGAGCCCAGTAACCATAAAGTCAACTCTCGGTCAAACCTCTTAACTCTCCAAACTTCGATTCTTTCAACTTTCGCCAATTTAAGTCAAAATCGACTACGGACCTCCAAATTAATATCCGGGCACACTCCTAAGTCCGAAATCACCCTACGAAGCTATCGGAACCATCAAAACTCTATTCCAGAGCTGTTTACACATAATTCAACATTCAGTCAACTCTTTCAACTTGGGCTTCCAACCTTGGGACTAAGTGTCCAACCCATTCTGAACACCCGGAACCAAACCAACCACCCCGGCAAGTTATATAACAACAATTGAACACAAAATAAGCAGTGAATGGGGGAATGAGGCTACAAAACTCAAAACAACCGGCCGAGTCATTACAGTTAAAATGCTTAGGAGGGTTAGCCACTAACTTCTAAATATATCCTACCCACCCCTTAGCTCACATTACCACCATAATAAAGTCCTAGTTGATTTTGGATCGAGTGTGCCTACATTAGTAGAGGTTTACATAATGGGCAAGCCTATAGTACCTTTTGCGTGCATGTGACTTCTTTGAGAGAGTGAGTGATTTTCGTTATATGTCCGAGTCCTTAAAATATATTCGATCATTTGATTTTGATGTGTAGACTACTTACTCCCTTGATTTTATTGTGAGGGCTCATGTTTCCACAATGGATAGGTAACATTATTAGACTTCTCTATTAGATTATGTATACAAGTCTTGAGTGCATTGTGTTATTGAATTAGTTTTCGAGCCTAGGATTGTTGTTGCGACCAAAAACACTCACGCAAGTATACGTGGTCATAAAGTAATAGAGTAGTGAGTAGAGTATCGTTCCCACGAAGACTTATGATTAAATTTTGACTAATTTAAACTCAAACAAATTATTAATTCAAGAGATTTCTCAAAAAATATATAAGTGTCTAATTTACTACCTAAAAATATCAAGCAATAAAATAACTAGAAATCAACCACAACATTGAAGCAATTTCGGATAACAATCAGTTGGAGAGGGTATTCCAGGATCATAGGCTAGCTAACAATCATGTTGCATTCTTGGCTTAAAATGACTAATTGATTTATCTGGATTGTTGATTGATAGGGTCAATATTACTCATAACAATCTATCGAGTTCTTACTCGCCTATTCAAGATAACTTAATTCCTATATGTCTACGTAATTAAGATTAACAAGAATGCATTTACACGTCCTGTATTTCAATCAAGCAAGGCAATTAGATATATTTCTATCCTAATTGCAAATCCGTTCCCCGGGTTCAAGAACTTACTCTATTTAATTCTATATGCAATCTAGAATTCCCACTTTCGAGTTCAACTCTAGATTCATAGATAGTATTTCACTATTAGCTACTCAGTAAAATAATTAAAAACAGAATTAAATAAATAACCCAATATGATAAAATCAAATTCGTCAATTCAAACTTCAAACGTCAACATTCATGTAGCACCCATGACCCCAGAACAATAGGGTTCTTAGCCACTCATGTTCATACAATCATCAAAATTAATATTTTCCAACATAAAATCAATGAATACTAGAAGAAGAATGGAAAATTTGCTCTAATCCGTGCTCCCGAGTGTTTCGTACTTTTGTTTTTCTCTCCAAGTCACGCCCCTACCCTCAAAATCAAAATAGGTTTAGGTTGGCTTTTATATGAGTTGGGGGAGTCTTGGGGTCGAAATAACCGAGTTATAGTTGAATTAGGACATGCTTGCGTTTTGAGCGTCCAGGGCAGCGTGGGGCGCTGGCCCTGGCGCTCAACTTCCCAGCAACACTGTAAAGTGCGCCACAGGCAGCGCCCCACGCTGCCTGTGGCCCTCAAAATTTTACTTTTGCCCTTTCTTTCCATTTTCACTCCAATTCGTGTACTTTCGTCCCAAATTGCATCCGAATGATTCCTACACATAGAAATACCACAAATTAGCACAAATCATTATATTATACATCTCATATCTTCGAGACATGAGCAAAATGTGAGGTGATATACATCAAAATATGCATACATTAAGCCAAATATCAATTGTTATGAGCATTTATTCATGTGTTGGATATTTTGACATTGGGCATAAGTACGGGAAGTGTTTGTTGACCGCATATGCTAGAACTTAATTGTTTCTATCAATAATGGTCATAGGTGTAGTGTGCTCTGAACGTATAGCTTATTAGGTACTTGAAGAGGAAGTGTTTAGTTGGTCATGACCTGAAATCCCAACCACGGCCCCGTGATGATGCCTAATGTCTACTTGCTTGGCAAGCCAGCATTAGCTACCCAGTATTCATTTTTAACAATTTTAAAAGCAGATTATTAAGAGGGTAAAGCTGTAGATCTTCAAAATATATATAATAAATTCTAAATATGTTGTCTAGTCTAATCCCGGAATCAGGTGTCATAAGTACACGAGCTACTAAATATACTACAGGCAAGGACTAAAATAAAATACAATTGTCTGAATGAAGTAAACATTATAAAGAAAAGAAGGGGACTTCAGGCTACGCAAGCGCTATCGCGCCCCGTTTTCTCGCGAAAGCGGGTTTCGACGTGTGACAATTCTTTTAAATGGGTATTAAAAGACAATATTCACCACCTAATGATTTTAAGGTGCGTTAGGGCACCTATTTGCGAATAACTCTATTTGACTAGTCAACACCACCAAAGATCGGGTAAGGGCTCAAATTACCTCAAAGAGAAGGTGTTCAGCACTCTTCGAGGTCCACAACTGTGGTTCCCGGTCGAATTTTAAACTATATGGAATATGTAATTAGGCTAGGTGATCAAATAAGCAAAGGAAAATATAAAAGTCTAAGAGTCATATCATAGCACATAATAATCGGTACAAATCTTTAATGATTACAAGTGTACAACTACGTTAGTCTATATTAATGACTAAGTGTAAATATTAAGCATATAAAGAGGGGGGGGGGTTCCTTTGTTTTTTAGCCTAAAGGATTACCCCGTGCAATATAAATAATACTTCACAACCCCTTTAAGGTAGGGGTTGCTCATATTATTCAGTGGGCACAGACTATCATCTCCTGCTACCCAATTACTATGTTGAAGTTGTTACTTAAAGGCACTCTAACTCAATTCTAAATCGTGCCCTATGTGTGCTTTATCCGCCCCATGCCTATGGTCCAGGAGGTTTTGGACTTACTACTTTGGTAGTTCTAGACTTTCCTTAGGATGCTCAAAATGAGAAAACTCTGCGCGCATTCAAAACAAATAGGACTACACGTAATCAACACCAAAGGCTCAAATTCACATCCTCATATAGACATGAATGCACGTTGTCAGTTAGGCAGACAATTATAGCTTATACTAGCGATGTTCAAATTATTTAAACAGACAGCTATAGATAGGCAGGTTTGGACTTAAGGCATGTTAAATTGTTTAAGACCTATAGCCATGATTTCTATGTTATTCGAACCACTCTGCAATTAGCGTAAATTCTTATAGGCAGGATTTCTAGATGACTAGTTTTGACGAAGAGGCTATTTTTAATACAAAGTTCTATTAAAGAATCCTATAGCCATGCTTTATAGGCGAGTAGTAGCATCCTATAGACATGATCTCTACGCGATTAACATCTGGCAGTGAAGTAGTTGAGAATGAAGAATTATTCATTTATCCCTATAGGCATGCTTTCTAGGCGAGTTGTGTTATAAGAAGAGAGTAACAACAATAACAACTTTGGTTACTTAAGCTGAGAGCCTATAGCCATGGCATCTAGATGCGTCACATAGTTTAAAGAAGTAACCCAAAGTATGCATTTTCAGTTATTTGTTTTGAACTCCTATAGGCATAACATCTAAGTGCGACAAGTCCAATTTAGATCCTATAGGCATGCTCTCTAACATTATAAGTCATTATATTACCCCTAAGTCATATTTCCTAAGTGAGTGGCATATACACAGATAATTTCAAAGAGTGAGGCATGGCAAACAAAACAATTAAGGTCCTATAGGCACGTTCTCTACCCATTCATGCAAGAGATAAAATATCCCAGTTTCCCCCATTTTCACTAATCCCCAACTGTCTGTTTACAAGTTATTATAGACCCGAGAAGAAACAATACAAGGTGACAGATTGCAGACTGAACCAATACAAGCCCAATGAAGTAATTACAAGCCCAATACGAAAATAACCCAGGAATTCTAGGGCCTTTGATAGTCTTACTCGTCGCGCAACAGCAGACCCAGAGTCCCAGGCTCACCAAGGAATTAGAGCAGCCTGAGTTTAATACTCAAACCTAACAAAATATGTGGCCCAATAATAGGACCACACGAATAACTTACTTACCCAAATGGATGCCAAGTTCAGCTATACAGGTGATAAAAATACTTGAAGGAATTAACTAAATAGTTTAAACAATTAGTTCTTAAAGTTATAGCCAACAACAACTCTAAATAGGATTAGGCTAAATTGAAAGGCACACAAGACACTTATGAGGCAAGTTTATGATTGTAGTTCCAGAAAGAAAGTTTAAAAGTGACAGGATTGACCACCATAGATGTAATGAACCGACCGGTCATTTTGAGCTCCAGCGCATCGTTCGGTAGTTTGGGGCCATAAGCATCTTCACTTTAGGTATTATGACTTGTACGCGTGGATTCGGAGGTCCGTAGGTCATTTGGCAGAAGTTAGAAATTTGAAGGTATTTGAGAAGTTTAACCAGGAGTGGACTTTTTGGTATCGGGGTCGGATTCCGATTCCGATTCCGAAAGTTGGAATAGGTCCGTAATGTCGAATGTGAATTGTGTGCAAAGTTTGAGGTCAATCGGACGTGATTTGATAGGTTTCGGCATCAAACGTAGAAGTTTGAAGTTCTAAAGTTTATTAAGCTTGAATTGGGGTGCGATTAATGATTTAGATTTTTTTTGATGTGATTTGAGGCCTCGAGCAGGTCCGTGTTATGTTTTAGGACTAGTTTGTATGATTGGATGGGGTCCCGGGGGCCTCGGGTGTGTTTTGGGGTAGTTTCGGACCAAATTGGAGCTGTTTTGGAATGATGTTGCCGGTGTCTGGTTTCCTTCTTCGCGAACGTGAAGGAAGTCCCGCATTCGCGAAGAGGAATATATGGGGCTGCTGGGTTTGGCCTTCGCAAACGCGAGCCATTGGACGCAAACGCGAGGCAAGATCTGGACAAGCCTTCGTGAACGCGGCCAAGGCGACGCGAACGCAAAGAGGAAAGGAGGGAGCTGGGCCTAAGGCCATTTGGCCTATGTGAATGCATAGAGGGGTGCGCGAACGTGAAGGGGAGGGTCAGCTGGCCATCGCGAATGCGATCAAAGGGTCGCGAACGCGAAGATAGATTTCTGGGCAGTGAGTTGTTTTAAAACGGGATTTTGGCCATTTTTACTTCATTTCCTCCATGGGAGCCGGTCTTGGAGCGATTTTGGAGCTCCATATTCATAATCTATGTCAAGGTAGGTGATTCCCACCTATTTCAAGTTAAATACTTGGATTATATATGTATTTTTACATGAAAAGTTTTAGAAATTTGGGATTTTGAAGAATAACCTAAAAATTGGTATTTTTGGAATTTGACCACGAAATTGGATATGGAATTTGGAATAAATTGTATATTTGAGTTCATGGTGATATGGGTAAGGTTTATCTTTGAAAATTTTCGGAATCCGGGCACGTGGGCCCGAGGGTGATTTTATCGACTTTTCAAGTGGAGTTAGGAATTGTTATAAATTGGACTATAATAAGTATTAGAGTGTATATTTATGGATTTGCACGTTTATTGACTAGTTTTAGAGCGTTGGACATCGGTTTGAGTTATCGGAAGGGCTTGGGAGACAGTGATGGAACTTCAGAGCGAGGTAAGTCTCTTTTCTAACCTTGTAAGAGGGAATTTACCCCACATGTGAACTTAATTAATATGTGTTGTTATTTGTGGGGGCTACGTACGCACGAAGTAACGAGAGTCCGTACGTAGCTACTATTCCTGTTTATGTCCGAGTAGATTTAGGTTTACACCAAGCTTTGTGGACACCATTATTTGATTATATTTGTTAATTGTATCAAATGGAAATAAGTCAAGGATTTTAAGGATTTAAAAGCTTCAAGTTGAATTGTCTTTATTTTGAAAAGAATCAAGAAAGAGTTATGATTTATTGATAATTTATATTTGACTGCGTCGCATGTATGATCCACGAGCGGGGTATTTCTTTCTACTACTCTCTGGCTGAGAAAGTTGGCTTGAGTGTCAAGAGAATAATTGCGAGCTTAGCGGATGATTTGGGGTATTTTTATGGTTGGCGTTGCATGAGTTTGAGAAGAAGTTTTGTTGAACTGACTGTGGCATTATGACAGTAATAGAGTATTGGTGTTGTGAGTTATGGAATGTTTTAATCTATGGCTTTGAGCCAAGTGGGGGAGCCTAGTATTGATAATTCAATTTCATGATTATATGTAAAGGTTTAGTTTTGGACTGAGGCATACTGGTGGGTTAGTTATGACTTGCAAAAGTTGAGATCGATGATGGCTCGAATAACGAAATTCCTGGATACGGATTATATTGCACTTATGAGTATATGAAAATCGTGGGATGAGTGAGTTATTATTTGTGAATGATGTGGTACGCATGGAGTATGAATTTGATAGGTGGTATTAAAGTAGAGTTACTTCTTTGAGAGCTATTATGCTAAGGGGGCACGTGTCTTTTGGCCCATTTGGGTTGTGCAATTAGATTTGAGTAAAGTGGGTGACTCCCGAGAAAATTTTAGTGGGTTTGAGAATTTTATATAGCAATTGAGAATTTCTCCGGACTTGTTTATGGATAAAACCTGAGATTTACACTAGATGGTGCCTGGACTTGCAGAAATTCTGTATGATTATGGATTCTATGTTTTATTATAAGGAGGGTGAGAAGAACAATTTTAAATTCACATAAGGTATTTTCAGAGTGAGTGTTACAATCATGGAATTTTTGAAGGTGCTTAAGAAGAATACAGTTGCTTATGGGCCGTGGGGAGTTATGGTTCTATGCTAAGGTTTGTGGGGTGAGTTGTGGTTAAAGATAGTGGTGTTTTAGCAAGGAGAAGTATCAATTTTAAGATAAATTCGGAAGGAACTTGGAGAAATAGGACAGCTTTGTAGTTGGTAGGATCAGTATGGTAATGGATATGATCGGTTCTTTGGGTGCTAATGATGTTGGGATTTTCTATAGGTTCTTTGTGACAATACTCTTAGGTTTGGCGACCTGCATGGCTTGGTTGAGTTTGAGAGATTTAAATTTGATGGAATCAGAAATAGTGATCCGTATGTTCTATGGATTTGGAGACTGGGAGTTCTCATGAGCAGATTGTTTTGTGGTTGTGGACTGTGAAGTCGTGACCGAAGCGAGTCAGATGATATGATGTATTATGAATCAGTCGCGATGAATTTTTGGAGGGTTATTTATCTACTATGGGTGACCAGAGTTGATTTGGGGGTCCATTGGTAGGCCCAATTAAGATGTGTATTCTACACCGAACCGGAATGGTTGGCTCCATACTGCTATTGTTGAGGGATGTGTCATTCGGTTGATGTTGAGCTTATTCGTGTTCTGAAATGATCTGTGAGTTACTCCTTTATGCTATGAGGAGTTGTGATTCATTGGTTATGTGCACAGATGGTGTGGTTCTATTTAAGCTTTATAACGGAATTTGAGAGTATTTGGGTAGAGCGATTGCGTAATGGTTATGTTCTTTTAGGTTTTGTGTGGCATTTTGTCCTTCGCCTCTCTGTGGTTATTGATTTTGAGCGGGTGGCTCGAGGTATATATTATCGACCAGTGTTTGGATGGGGTCACGCATTGCAGCAGAGTTATGTTAAGGTATGAACCTTGTGTTAGAATCAGGTGATGGTTCTACGGTGCATGATGAATTTTCAGCATTTTGTTGTGGCGGTACTTGTTAATCTGGCGGGGCAGTTCTCTCATTTGAGTCATTTTTCATGCGTGGGTACATTTGAATTGTTGCGTATTGGTGCATGGATGGCACGGGTTGTGGCTCTGAGTTATATTGGTGTGACATATTTGTGAGATAGTTTTGTTTAATAATATAAGGTCATTGGACCTAGAAGGGGTACTATCGGGCTTGATTATGATATATTCGGGAGGATAATATTGAAAGTCAGCTTAGGAGAGGATTATTGTTATAGTTGGGGAGAGAGAGCTCCATGACTTATTGATCTGATAAGGGGTCATGAGCTTTCCGCGTGTTTCTTTTATTATTAACAACGTACAAAGGTGTTGGGATGAGGTTTTTTTCTATATGGAGTTTAATGCTAGTATTTTGTTGGTTTGAAGTAGTTATTGTGATCAGGAATGGCGCTACGAGAGGGCGAGTTGTCTAATATGCTGGGTGATTATATCCGGGGTTATAGTTATAGCTCGATGCAGCTTGTTCGGATTTATACAATGTGTAGATGTAAGATTCAGGTCTTGAAAAGAATTTTGGATGTTAAAAATTTGGCTTCATAGGTTTTGGGCTAAGGTTAAATTAACGATTTTCAATTATATTGTGTGGTTAGGCCTATATAGAATAGGGTGACGTGATATCACCCCGAGTACGTGTGTGGTAAGATGGAACAGTGATTTGATGGCTTGGAAACAACTCTTGGCACGTTCGAGGACGAACGTATGTTTAAGTGGGGGAGAATGTAACGACCCGACCAGTCGTTTTGAGTATTACAACCCCGTTTCCCCATTTACTGCTCAAATTGGGCTTTACAGTTGTTGTGTGACTTCCCAGGGCAATTGGTTCGGGTCCGGTGAGGTTTTGGAAGGAATTGAAACACTTAGTTCCAAGGTTTAAAGCTTAAGTTAAAATAGTGACCAGATATCAATTTATGTGTAAACGACATCAGAATTAAATTCTGATGATTCCAATAGCTCCGTATGGTGATTTTGGACTTGGGAGCGTGTCTGGAAAAGTTATTTTGAGGCACGTAGTAGAATTAGGCTTGAAATGCCAAAAGATAAATTTTTGAAAAGTTTGACCGGGGGGGAGGGGGGTGACTTTTTAATATTGAGGTCGAAATCCGATTCTGGAAATTGGAATAGGTCCGTAATGTGAAATGTGACTAGTGCGCAAAAATTTGAAGTCATTCCGAATTGATTTGATGTGTTTCGGCACAAGATATAGAATTTGAAAGTTCAAAGTTCGTTGATTTTGAATTGAGGAGTAATTCGTCGTTTCGATGTGGTTAGGTGTGATTTGAGGCCTCGAGTAGGTCTGTGTTATGTTATGGAACTTGTTGATACAATTGGTTGAGGTCCCGGGGGCCTCGGGTGAGTTTCGGAAGATTAACGGATCAAATTTGGACTTAAGGAAATGCTGGAACTGCTGCCTACTTGTGCGATCGCACCTGCGAAGATTTTGATCGTAGGTGCGAAGCCGCATGTGCGTGAAATAAGACACAAAAGCGGCCAAGAGTGGGACTGGGCAGTGCTCGCAGGTGCGAGGAATTTGCCGCATCTGCGAGGCCGCAAGTGCGAAGGTGTTGGCGCAGATGTGGACTGGGGCTGGCCTGGGGCGAACGTAGGTGCAAAGGGTTTGCGCATCTGCGAGCCCGCAAATGCGAGAAGGGCGCCGCATATGTAAGGTTTTGAAAGGTTGGCAATGTCCGCAGGCGCGCAATTTGTTCCGCAAATGCGGATGCATAGGTGCGAGCCCAGGCACCGCAGGTGCGGAAATGCCTGGGCAGTGTTTAAAACGAGGGTTCTGAGATTTTTTCTCATTTTGGACATTTTGGAGCTCGGTTTAGGCGATTTTGGAGAGGAAATTTTCCACACAACTTGGGGTAAGTGTTCTTAACTCCCTTGTGATTATATTCCATGAATTAATCTTCATTTTTGGTGTAAGATTAGTGAATCTTCAAGAGAAATAGAAGAAAATTTCTATAATGTCACAAAATGAATTTTTCAAGTTTGAATACCGATTTGGAGTCAGATTTGAGTGAAATTAGTATGGTTGAACTTGTAATTGGATGGGTTGTCGTATTTTGTGAGTTTCGTCGGATTCCGAGACGTGGACCCCAAGGGTATTTTTGGGGCGTAATTTCGGATTTTTGTGGAAATATTAGTATTTTGATATGGAATTAATTCCTATAAATTGTGTGGACTGAATCAAATTAATTGTGGTAGATTCGAGCCATTCAGGAGTTGATACACGAATAATGGGATTTTTGGAGCATTGTTTAGCTTGCTCGACATTGGATTCGGCTTGTTCGAGGTAAGTAACTCTTTTAATCTTGGAGTTGAGGGTATGAATCCTGGATATATGTATTTCGTGAATTGTTGGGAGGTAACGCACATGCTAGGTGACAGACGTATGGGCGCGTACTATAGAAATTGTGACGTAATTGTTTTTGTGGAATTTTGTAGTTAAATGATCTTGGCATTTTCCATGCGTTTTGTGAGTTAAAGAAATTAAGCTGAAAAGCATATTAAAAATCATGTTGAGGCTATGTGCCAGTATTATTGGGATCCACAGAGGTCATATTGCTGTGAATTAGTTGTTTTAAGTTAAAACTTCATACTCAGTCATATTCATTTCATTGCATATCATATCTCAGTCTCTGTTGTTATTTATTAATACATCATATCATCATTTTGGGCTATTTTCATGACATTGTAAGCCCGAGAGACTGGAGAGATTGATGACTGAGTGAGGCCGAGGGCCTAATTGTGAGGATTATTATGGGATCGAGCTACACGCCTTTAGCAGGCCTTATTGGCTTATTATGGCATGTGAGTTGTCCGTGCGAATTCTGATATGATATTATAGCACGTGAGTTATATGTGCAGCATGTGAGTTGCCCGTCCAGATTATAGCGCTTGGGCTGTAGGAACCCCTTCGGAGTCTGTACACACCCCCAGTGAGCGTAGGTACCTACTGAGTGCGAGCGTCGAGTGCTGAGTGACTATGAGGCATGATTGATTGTGAGGTATGCCCGAGTGGCAAGAGTGATTGTGAGGTATGCCCGAGTGGCAAGAGTGATTGTGAGGTATGCCCGAGTGGCATGAGTGACTGTGAGGTTTGCTCGAGGGGCTGTATATGAGTGATGTTCTACCCGAGGGGCTGTTTATGATTTTATCATTGAGTTGCATCGCATTGTCATGCACACATGACATACAGGCATAAAGATGTTTTTCCTCGTGATGTACTGCATCACACCATTCATGAATTTTCACACATTTTTGACAGATGGGAATAGTGATGCATTTGTTTTTACACGGGTTATCCGGAAGGAAAATGAAACATATTATTTATTATTGACAAGATTTTGGGAGAAATTTATTGTTTTCAAACTATTCATATTTTTGGCTACTCCGGCAAAAGATTTGAGTTTTCACTGATGGATTTGAAAGGAAGAACTATTATTTTTGAATTCATGATTTGGCAGAGCATTTTATCTCTGAGTTATTCTGGTATTATTTGCTTATTGTTTTTATGGATTGTTGTGGACTATTGGTTTTGGACCCGACCTTGGTGAAAGTTCGTCACTACTTTCAACCTACAACTAGGTTTGTTATTTACTCAATACATGGGGTGAGTTGTACTGATACTATACTTCTGCACATTGCGTGCAGATGTTGATTGTTGTTGTTGCTGTGCTCGATGGTTGCGGGACTTGAAGATGTACCTGCGTTCCTGTTGTAGCTGCCTCTTGTTCAGGGTAGCCTTAGATTTATAAAAGCTCTGTTTATGTATTATTCAAATAGACTATGTATTTATTTCATTTCCGCTTTGTATACTTTATTCTTAGAAGCTCATGATTTGTACTACTAGTTCTTGGGGGGATGCATAAGATTAAGATCTTTATTCTCTTAAATTATTTTAATAATTATTATTGGAATTGGATAGTTGGTAATTGTCTTACCTAACGGGTTGGGTTAGGTGCCATCACGACTAGTTGGATTTTGGGTCGTGACACGTAGCTACTATTCCTGATTATGTCCGGGTAGTTTTAGGTTTATACCATGCTTTTTGGACACTGTTATTTGATTATATTTGTTAATTGTATCAAATGGAACTAAGTCAAGGAGTTTAAGGATTTAAAAGCTTCAAGTTGAATTGTCTTTATTTTGAAAAGAATCAAGAAAGAGTTATGATTTATTGATAATTTATATTTGACCGCGTCGCATGTATGATCCATGAGCGGGGCATTTCTTTCTACTACTCTCATGGGAGCGGGCTGTTCGCCTCAGCAGGTTAATAGATGCATCGATGGTTCGTGCCGTTCGACCCTCGGTAGTGCACAATTTACATTTATGTTGGATCGAGTCGAACATCCTCGGTGGAATTTTGTGCATGATAATAGAATTGGAAGTCCCTTTTATAATTGGTATAAACTCATTATTTGAAAGATTATTTGTTTTAAATGAAGGAAGTGATTTGGGTTCTTAAATATGGTGATGAATTATTCAGTTATTTCTTGTTCTGAGTTTTATTGTTATATATATCATGCTTAATTATAATTTCATATTATCATATTGTTGGCCCTTAGTAAGTGTCGAAGTTGACCCCTCGTTACTATTTATGTACTCATGCTATATTTGATGCATATTTTTGTGCAGGTGCATATATGTCTAGTGGCCATGTGGGTGCAGAGGAGCGGTTATTGCGGGGACTTAGGTGAGCTGCATTCCACGTTACGAGTCCACAGCCAGTAGAGTCTCCTTAAGAGTATTTACATTTTTTCTGTCCAAATTGTATTCCGGACAGCTGTTGTATTTTTATTTTATATTCCTAGTTAATGCTCGTGCACTTGTGACACCGGGTTTTGGGTGATTATGTGTTGCACTGTATTGGAATTTTTTAAAATATTATTATTTATTTTGTAAACCCCATCCTTTACTATTTAATTTATGGAAATATGATTTCAAAAATAATAAAATGAGAACCCAATTATGTAATTATTGTTGGCTTGCCTGACAGTAGTGTCCGGCGCCATCACGAACTTTATGGATTTTGGGTCGTGACAATAGAATAGAAAATAACTCCAAAAAGTTTTAAAATGAAGCACGATTCAGAACCAACCTATAGAACCTTAGATGAGTGTCTAGTAGAATCATAGACAAGAAACAAGCAAAGTACAACCTTCACATGAAAGTGTTCATCATGAAAAGCATAATGAAAGGAATAACATAAAAGAACAGGTTCATGATCAAAGCAATTACTTAATTAAATAAGGGAAAATATTAGCATGCTGAAAATCAATCAAAATATGAGAGGCATGTCAATTTTGTAGAAGCAAGACAACCAAGCATTAGACCTGGTGCTAGTTGGCCACATATAAGAGGAGAGGCTAGTTATTTCATCCTAAAGTCTTAGGCAGTATTAGAGAACACAGGATTGAAGACAAAAATTAAGATAGCACATGTTAAGTAGCAGGAATGCATGCTTGGCATGGCAATGCGATCAAATATTAGTTTTAGGAAATGTCAAGTTGCACATGAATGATTCCATAGGGAAGTAAACGCATGCCAGGCAGCAGATTTAAGCATTCAGGCACAAACACACTAGGCTAAACGAGCCTAAGATAGCCAAAAATCATTCATATTGAACATATGTAATAGATATATCTCAGAGTTGGGAATTTTAGGCAAGTTCAAATGCTAGAAAAGTTCAGAGTCACAAAACAACTTCAGAGCCAATAAGGCTGCACACAGATATGGCATAGAAACATATTGATTCACATAAGTTTCAGTGGTATTAGTATATAGAATATGAACACAAACGAAAGAGGATGAAATTGCGAAGGCCAAGGAACTTACCAGTTACCAACTGACAAATAAATAAACAAGAAGAACAGTCTCAACAGTACTCCAAACGTCAACAAAGAGTTAGGGCGGGTCATAAACGGGTCGCGACCGGGTTGGCTAAAAGGGTTGTCTTGTTTGGGCTTAGGGTTATTAGGCTAGCTTGGTTTTGACTAGATTTTGGTCCAAAATAAAATTGTCTTAGCATTGGGCTACAATTTAAATACACGAAATTCATTAAAAAATAAATTACAAAAATGACTAATAAATAATAAGATGTGTAGTAAAATGCGTTAAAATAACAACTTAACATTATAACAATATAAGAAATGCTATTTTAGTATAGGTAATATAACAAATACAATTATGTATAGAATATAGGCTATTGTTGCAAGCTGTGTAAAATAGCCTTAAAATACAAATATAATTATATAAAACAAAGAAAAATATTATGAAATGTATATGTGGGTGCAAATAATAAATTTGGATGATTAAGTCCTCACATAATGATTTAAGGGGTGATTAATACATATTCAAGTAATTAAAATACAAGAAAATTAATTTTAAAGCTTTAAAATTATGGAATATTATGTAAAATACTTATATGAACCTTGTAAATTTGGTAATAATGCAAAATATGATATTTTGAAAGTATACATGACACTTATAAAAACATGAGGGCAAAATTGGGTACCAACAACTCCCCCTCTTTACCCGAGAATAATGAAAGAGTTGTCGGGTAAAGAAATTGATGACCAATTTTGTCCGAATTGAGTGACGATGATGTGTTTTTGAAAAAATGGGGGCCGAAACCTGGTTCATGAGTTGCCTAGATATCCCTGTTGTTACGGGAATCAGGCCGTGTGTAGTTCTGGATCCAACGACGAACGAAACTGATGGAATTGTTATAAGATTGGTCGTGTGAAAAAGGATCTTTTAATGTGATATTATCGTGAGTAACAGATGATTTCAGGCGGAGCTATGAATCCGAATTTGATTATTACGGATGTACAAGACAAATGTTTGAGTGGTTATGGAATAGAAATAATCAATCCCTGGTTATTAGTAACGTTTGAGATGATCAAAGGATGTGAATGTTGTGAACGAAAACCGGAGCGATAATTGCTCCTGTTTGTAGAACGGTTACTTCGCGAGTTACCTGCAAAACTTAAAACACGATGCACGCGAATATATATGGATTTTTTCAAAATATTTAACATGATGCAGATTCCCTTCAGACTATTAGAGTTGTCTTTGGACGATGCGGATGATGTCCTCAGACTATGACGTCCCCGGCCATGAAGCGTATGATAAGGGATTTGCAGACCATGAAATGGTGTCCTCGGGCCATGAGGATGGTGCCTCCAGACTATGACGCCTTTGAATAATGATATGCAATTTCGAGAGACCCTCAGGCCATGGCATGGTGTCTTCAAGCTATGAAGATGGTACCTTCGAACTATGACGCCTTCGGACAATGTGGCGATGTTTCAACCCATGAAATGCGAGTATGCAGTGATATCAATCGTTTGATAGAGGACACATGTAATGCTTAGTCATATGCGGGAACGAGGCGAGACAAAACTCAGCCTTGTATGAGATGAGGGCAGTGCTTAGCCCGATGCAAATAGTGGAGACAATGCTTAGTCTCATGCAAAGAGAAGTAGTGCTTAGTCTTATGCAATAATGGAGGCAATGCTTAGCCTCATGCAAGGAATGGAGACAATGCTTAGTCTCATGCAAAGAAAAGCAGTGCTTAGCCTTGTGCAATAATGTAGGCAGTGCTTAGCCTCATGCAAGGAATGGAGAAAATGCTTAGTCTCATGCAGAGAAAAGCTGTGTTTAGCCTTATGCAATAATGGAGGAAGTGCTTAGCCTCATGCTATGGTGAGGGCAGTGTTTGACCCTATGCAAGGAGCAGAGACAATGCTTAGTCTCATGCAAAGAAAGGTAATGTTTGGCCTTATGCAATAATGGACGCAGTGTATAGCCTCATGCAAAGAGTGGAGACAATGCTTAGTCTCATGCAAAGAAAGGCAGTGCTTAGCCTTATGCGATAATGGAGGTAGTGCTTAGCCTCATGCAGAGAATAGAGACGGTGCTTAGTCTCATGTAAAGAAAGGCAATTCTTAGCCTTATGTAATAATGAAGGCAATGCTTAGCCTCATGCAAAGAATGGAGACAATGTTCAAATGCGAGAGGGCAAAGTATTTCTTAGCTTGACGCATTTGCGTTTGGCGACTTCTGTTGGTATGAAGATAGTGATCTTGTTGTGTGCATATATTTGCGGACGTTCTAGTTATATCCATTGTGCCTGTATCCAAAGGAAAATTGTGAGTTTGTATGGGGAAAGGTTGGTTCGTGCTCCCGATTCCTTGCTTTGCCTTTGTTCCTATCTTGAGGTCCTATTTGAGTTTCCCCGGGTAACGTCTGGCTACAATAGAAAGAATGAAATTTTCAAAAAATATGCATTTGTGATAAATTGTTTATATAAAATGTAGTCATTTGAAATATGTGATAATGCATGAGAGAAAATAATTTTGTTGAATTGATGACTGTGACAAGCTTTTGAGACATAGCAACCTCCTTAACTCAAAATTTCTGCCCCAATTTAAATGCATACTTCTGGCGATACATTCCTTGATGATTCTAAATACGAGATCAGGCAAACTCGAGA
The DNA here is from genome assembly GCF_000390325.3 of Nicotiana tomentosiformis. Taxonomy (NCBI): domain Eukaryota; kingdom Viridiplantae; phylum Streptophyta; class Magnoliopsida; order Solanales; family Solanaceae; genus Nicotiana; species Nicotiana tomentosiformis. Next base: position 46,126,443 of record NC_090822.1, read on the forward strand.
TCTTGCCCCAGTTTCTGACCATAGGGGGGGAATAAAGATCTTATTATGATGTGACCTAACTCACAGGGCTGCCTATGTATCCCCTCTTAAACGGGAATCAGGTCAAGCGTAGTTCAGGTTACATAAAATAGAAAGTGCAAACATAGCCTTAAACATAATATCTCTTGACTGCGTCCGAATTGATAGGTTTTGGCCAAATCCCTCCGTCCATATTTGCAAGTATAAGGGCTCCTCCTGTAAGCACTCGGTGAACCATATAAGGGCCTTGCCAGTTGGGTGAGAATTTCCCTTTTGCTTTATCCCTTATGTGGGATGATTCGTTTTAGCACCAATTGCCCCGGTGTGAATTGCCTGTACCTAACCTTTTTATTGAAAGCTCTTGCATTCTGTTTTGGTAGAGTTGACTATGACAGACTGCGTTCATTCTTTTACCATCAATGAGATCTAGTTGTTCATACTAGTCCCGTACCCATTCTGCATCGTTGAGCTCGGCCTCTTATATGATCCTTAAGGAAGGAATCTCCACTTCGGCAGGGATAACGGCCTCGGTACCATAGACCATTAGGTAGGGGGTTTCCCCAGCGGACGTTCGAATTGTAGTGCGATACCCGAGCAAAGAAAACGATAGCTTTTCGTGCCATTTCTTGTAGTTGTCCACCATTTTCCTCAATGTCTTCTTGATGTTCTTGTTGGAGGCTTGTACGACTCCGTTCATTTGGGCATGTATGCTATAGAGTTCCGATGCTTGATCTTGAATGTTTCACACATAGCTTTCATCAAGTCACTGTTGAGATTGGCAGTATTGTTAGTAATGATTGACTCGGGTACTCCAAATCGACAAACAAGGTGGTCCCGAATAAAATCTGCTACGACCTTATTAGTTACAGCCTTATAGGATGCGACTTCAACCCATTTTGTGAAGTAGTCTATAGCCACCAAAATGAACCTATGTCCGTTTGAAGCAGCAGGTTCAATTGGTCCGATGACATACATTCCCCAAGCAGAGAAAGGTTAGGGCGAACTTGTTGCATTGAGTTCGTTGGGCGGTACTCGTATCATATCAGCATGTATCTGGCATTGGTGACACTTTTGAACATATTTGATATAGTCTGTTTCCATAGTCCTCCAGAAATACCCTGCTCTTAATATCTTCTTGTCCAAAATGAAACCGTTCATGTGAGGTCCGCAAGTTCCAGCATGTATTTCTTCGAGCAATCTATATGCCTTCTTGGCCTCGACACATTGCAATAATCCCAAATCAGGAGTCCTTCTATACAGAATTCCTCTACTTTGAAAGAAATGGTTGGCCAATATTTTTATGCTCAAAGTACCTAAAAACTCAAAATCATGTTAGTAGATCATTAGAATCATGTTAAGAAATTGAAAACACTACTATTAGGCCAAAGAATCAGGCCAAACCAATTTCGGAAGCTACTTCCTTGCAAAAAATCAGCTCAATCACCGGACCTGTCGCCGCATGCATATTTTGCTACCCTTATACTCCACACAATAACAATCACCCGCACAACACGTACACATGTTCCACAACATCATCACACCAACAATACTAAAGTCACAGCAAGATATAACCCATGACTCAACAACATTGTGTACAAGAACCTTAACAATAACATAAGGGCGCAGGAAGTGAACAATAATTAAACATGTTTTATATAACAAACAACCCCAATTCAAGGCATATTAATAGCCTAAGGTCTAACCCGGTTAATTATCACATATGCGCATGTGTACACACCGTCACCTTATGTACACATCGTTTCACATAGCACTAATCATGCCAATTAGACCAAATCCTAAGGGGTAATTCCCTCACAGAAAGTTAGGCATGATACTTACCTCAATTAGGCAAATTCAATACTCTAAAAATTCTTTTCCTTTAAAATTCACCTCCGCTCAGCTCAAATCTAGCACAAAATGACTTAATAATATCAAACAATGTAAGAGAAAATAATTTTCGATTAATAAAGTTATGATCTTTACAAAATTTCCAAAAAGTCAACAAAAATCAACCCCGGACCGAACGGTCAAAACCCGAGTCGAGGGGTTGATCTCGACTACCCATAACCCAACGTGTCCAAATAAGTGTTTGGTTTTCAAATACGAGTCCAATTCGACTCTCAAATCTCATATTTTCATTTTTCAACACATCGTCAAAATTCCCTGAAATTCCTCTTCAAATATCATGGATTAGATGTTAAAATTCATAAATAATCATGTTATAATATAAAAATGGAGTCAAAATCACTTACCCCATAGCTTTGTATCAAAATCCCATCCTAAAATCGTCTCTCGCCGAGTCTAGGGCTAAAAAATATGATAAAATGAGCCTAAGACCTGAAATCTCACTATTTGTTCAGTTGTAGAAGTCGAAAATGCGACACGGGGTTCGCAAATACAAACTCTTGCAAATGCGATTCCTGCTTAGACCAGGGAATATCACAAAAGCAACACAGACTTCGCATTTGCAAAGTCAGTCCCCTTCACAAAAGTGATCCTATAGTTTGCAAAAGCAAACAAACTAGCACCCAACCTACCTCGCAAATGCGATACATGCCTCGCAAATGCGAGGTCTGCAAATGCGAACAGGATCTCGCATTTGCGAGACCTGCAGCATCATCCCATTACCAGCAAATCTGAAACTCACTCAAATCACTTCAAAACGCATCTGAATCTCACTCGAGCCCCCAGGGCTCAACGCCAAACACCCACACAAGTCCAAAAACTTCGTACAAACACGCTCGCAAACTCAAAATACCAAGATAACATCCTAACCCACGAATCAGATACCAAAATGCATAGAATTCACAATGAAACTCAATAATCGTTAAAATCACAACAAAGCGTCTGATTCCTACCAAACCAACTCGGAATAACACCAAACTTTGCATAAAAGTTCCAAATGAAAAAACGGACATACTCCAAGTCAAAGAACCAAAAATCGAACCCAATAGATAGAAATTCAACCTAAAGTCAAACGTAGGAAATTTATATACCTCCAAATGGCCAACTTCCGGCAAAAAGAGCCTCATCAACCTAGGAGCCTTTAAATCTCATTTCGGGCATACATATAAGTCCAAAATCACCATACGAACCTAATGGAACCATCAAAATACCGTTTCAGGGTTGTTCTCACAAAAGTCAAACCTCGGTCAATATTTCCAACTTATTCTTTCAAACTAAGAACCAGTTGTTCCAAATCAATCGAAAATCTCCCGAAACGAAACCAACCATCCTCGTAAGTCATATAAAATAGCATATACACATACGGAAAGCTTTAAAATGGAAAATGGTTACACAAAATGACCGGTCGGGTCATTACATTCTCCCCCTCTTAAACAAATGTTCATCCTCGAACGAGAATAAAGACATATCTGAAGTTTCGAAAAGGTGAGGATATCGAATCCGCACAACATGCTTGGTCTCTCAAGTCGCCTCCTCGACCGGTTGACCTCTCTACCGAATCTTCACCGATGCAATATTCTTCGACCTCAAATTCTAGACTTGCCTATCCACAATAGCCACTGGCTCCTCAACATAAGTCAAATCATAGTCCAATTGCACTAGCTGAAATCTAACACATGTGACAGATCGCCATAAAACTTCCGGATCATGGAAACATGGAACACCAGGTGAACTCCTAATAAGCTGGGTGGCAATGGAAGTCTATAGGTCACCTTACCCACTTTCCCAATAATCTAAAGAGGGCCAATATACCGGCTCAACTTTCTCTTCTTCTCGAACCTCATCACACCCTTCATGGGAGAAGCTCTGAGTAGAACACTCTCACCCACCATGCATGCTACATCACGAATCCACTGATCAGCATAACTTTTCTGTCTGGGCTGCACTGTACGAAGCCGATCCTGAATCAACTTCACCTTCTCAAAAGCATCACGGACCAAATTAGTGCCCAACAACCTAGCTTCCCCAGGCTCAAACCATCCATCCGTAGAACGACATCGTCTCCCATATAAGGGCTCGTATGCAGCCATCTGGATGCTCGACTAATAACTGTTATTGTAGGCGAACTCTGCTAGCGGTAGAAACGGATCTCATGAGCCCCCAAAATTAATTACGTAGGCATGTAACATGTCCTCTAAGATCTGAATAGTGCACTCGGACTTCCCATCCATCCGTGGGTGAAATGTTGTACTGAGCTCAACCTGTGTGCCTAATCTACGCGGTACGGCTCTCCAAAAATGCAATGTAAACTGCATGCCTTTATCCGAGATGATAGACATGGGCACACCATGAAAGAGAACAATCTCACAAAGATAAATCTAAGCTATCTGCTCTGAAGAGTAGGTAGTCATGATTGAAATGAAGTGTGCCGACTTGTCAGTCCGTCCACAATGAGCCACACAATGTCGAATCTCCACAAGGTCCATGGTAGTCCAACCACAAAATCCATGGTGATACACTCCCACTCTGAAGCAAACCACCCGGTTTCTAATGCAAGTATTTAACATGCTTATAGTTGAAACACCGAGCTACATACTCCACAATATCTTTTATCATCCTTCTCCACCATTAGTGCTGCTTCAAATCATGGTACATCTTTGCGGCGCCCAGATGAATGGAATACTGCAAACTATGGGCCTTCTTAAGAAGTAGCTCTCATAACCCATCAACATTGGGTATACAAATCCGGCCCGTGCTGTACCGTGTCCTTAAGGACAAGCAAGTGGAAATTGTTGTACCATATTTTGCACATGTCAAAACAAAATACAACTTGTGGTTTTCCTGAAGTTGATAAAAGAAGAGTCGTCACCTAATATTTAATAGTATACTAGGGTACCTATAAGTCTATGAAGATCATTATCCTAATGGTCTACTAAACCAATGAGAATCCGAGTAAGGATTCTAGTTATTCTAAGGGGAAGGTTTTAGGCATCCCTTAAAATCTACCTGAGGTAGCTCCTTAAATTTATGCTAGATACGAGGAGAGATTTTTTTTTTATATTCTAGTAGTTCATTGATTAAAAGTTACTAAACGGGTCTCATGTGAAAGTCTTGAATATATGAGGAAGCAATTTAATTTGTTTTCAAGAAAATGAATTGTACCTCTCTAAGATGGCAACATTTACTTTTAAGATTATATCATAAGGTTCATGAAAATAAGGGATTATTTGAAAGACGTGAATTCTATACTAACACATCCTAGATAGATCAAAATAAATGTACCTTGTTTATTCGTTTGAAGGCTGTTTAGGCAAGATCAGTATATTTTCCATAATTTGTTTGGTTTTCTTCTTGTAAAAATCGGATTTGGCTGTGTGTGGAGCAATTGCCTCTTTGCTTTAAAAAAAACTCAGACGCCAAATTTCCTACACGACTTGATTAATACATTTCACAGGGATGTTTTCGCTTAAGCTTATTAGAATCCTGTAAATGCCTAAAACAAATGAAACTTATTAAAAAGGGTGTGCAAAATGAAAGAGACGTTAGTTGCTAAACCATGAGTTTAAAAGCATTCAGATTCCGAACAGTGTAAAGATTATTAAAGCGATAGATCTCTTCGGTCAAAAATTACCTTCTATGTTATTAAGTTTGATTTATCTTAAGCTTCTCCTAAATAATCAAAGCAAACAATACTCAATATCAAAGCTAGATTCCTTAAGACATACACAAAGGATAATACAACAATATTAATAATAATACTTTCAGGTGAAAGAGGGAGGGGGGGGGGGGGGGGTGGACTCTCGTTGTTGGGCTGACAATAAGTCAGGCCCAGCTAGGATCTAAGCTATGACAAGCTGCAACGGACGACAAATCATGCAGCCTAGTTCTCTGAACTTGGGCCTGAGCTCTCCATGAACTCAGCATGTCCAATAATTCATTCAAATAAAAGAGAAAGAATCAATTAGCATATACAAATAAATGGTGAAATAAAATTCGGAAAAAGGCCAAAACTACCCTAGACTATACGATTTTGTATAAATATGCCCTCAATTCACCTATTGAGTCAAAAATGCCCCCACCATTATTTTTCTGGCTCACTTATGTCCCTACAGCTAATGGTCAATGCTAGATAAAAAAAAGGTTTACTTAAATTAAACGTGACAATATTTTATTGGTCCAATTTTAAACTGTGATCCCAATTAAATAACCCCACCCTTAACCCCTTTTTTTACCAAACCCATACATCCAACCCACCTAAAAAAACAAAAGGCAAAACTCTTGATTGTCAATAAAAATTAACTTCTCCATCCTTTCAACTCTACCATCACCATATCTGCCACCACCCCTTTCCTCCATAACAACCACGCTGCCACCATAATTATGATTCTCATGTTTGCTCCATTCCTCTATTTTCGAACAATAACAACAAGAATGTTATGCTAATCGAAAGGCCTAATTAGAAAATCTTTAATTTTTTCGATTTGATGTCCTTTTTTTGTTGTAAAATTAGGATTTTGTCCAAGGAGGAGTACCTAGTCCATAAAATTTTTAGTTTCTACAATAAATTATCATTTGGGTCTAACAACTTTTTAAGAGTTTTCAAAATTTACAAAAATTGTGAAGAAAAAATAAGACTATTTCGGAATTTAAAGCCCATGAATTCATAATGGGTTCTTTGATTCATATATTATATGATGAGAAAGAAAAAAAAGACTACCATTATTAGTGACATTTGAATGTGAAAATTAAGGTCTTTTGACGAACATTTTCGAAAAATGACAGCTCCAATGGTAAATGTAAAATGAAGAAGATGATAAAAATATAAAAAAGGACCAAAATTGCACCTAGACTAAAACTTTGGTGGCAGCGTCGTTGTATAGAGGAAAAAAGATGGTGGCAGCTTTGATGGTGGTAGAACTGAAAAGATGGAGAAGTTAATATTTTTGACAATCAAGAGTTTGACAATTATTTAAGGCGGGTCAGATTTATGGGTTGGGTAAGAAAATGGGTTAAGGGTGGGTTTATTTAATTGGGATCACGGTTTAAAATTGGACCAATAAGAAGTTGCCACGTGTAATTTAAGCAAATCTTTTTTATTTGGTATTGACCATTAGTCGTAGGGGCATAAGTGAGCCAGAAAGATAACAGTGGAGATATTTTTGGCTTATTAGGTGGCCTGAGGGTATATTTACATCAAATCGAATAGTCTAAGGGCAGTTGCGGCCTTTTTCCGAATAAAATTAAAGTTTATAGTAAATGTGATATAAAGTAAATATAAGGGAGCTAAATTTTCATTTGTGATAATCCCCTGAGGATTAACTGAGATCAATGGTCATGGGCTTTGGGTGAACCATATTTACTTATAAGGTTCCCCTATGGACCGCTGACACTTCATAGTTCACGAGAGTCTTTTGGACCCCGAGTAGTGCTTGTTCCAAGGAGGGGTTTCTCAACAGTAAAGTAAATCTCACACTTAAACGCCCTTAAGTACCAAACCTCACTCTTCTCCAGTGGTTTAAGCACAAATTAAATCATAACTTTTACATTCTCACATAACCAACATCAAACAAACCAGTACAGATACAGCAGGTCATTATGATGACACATTTCAGAAGTTCAATCATATAGAGACATCAAAAACTTAGAACTAACAACTTCAATCTTCAGGAATGCCATTCTACATTTCCAAGATGTCAAGTAGTTAGCAAAGACACACACATTGCACTCATTTACTACACTTTATCAAAGGTTTAGTGCCTCATAAGGATTTCATTAAACAGGGTTTCTTTAACAGGTTTAGACTATTAAAGCCAGTGACAGAACACTAGAAGAACCTCAAGGTTGTCCTTCAACACAAACAAAACACATAGTTGTAGACTTCATTACATGCCAATATTCCATTCCGAACATCTTAACCCAGAATTGACCTAACGATTCATGGCAACAGTAAAAATACATTGGAGCATTAAACATGAATGTGGTGGTCAGTTTCCAGTCCCATTATTTGTATCCTATATGTCACGCCCCATCCCGGGAAGTGCGACCGACGCTCAACCGAGTGAACCCGACCCAGCAAGCTTGTTAGATACTTTCTACCCAATTAACCCATGATCAAGAAAAGGCGTGATTTCATTAATTACACAGTAGGAATCTCATTCATACAATCCTAAATCATTTCATTTGTCATTGCGCCTTTAAGTCTCAAAATACACATTTCTTATAGTTCAAGTGGAACAAGTGATCAAACACAACATAACTTGTTTAACATTCCCAACACCTATATACAACCCACATAGTATCTACGGAACCTCTAAAGATACAAAAGAGAGTAAAGATGGTGCCGACAATAAGGCCCCGGCTATACCTCAAAAAGTAACCATAATATAAAGAAAAAGTACAATACATGACCCCGGAATAAAATAGGGCTCACCGAGTCCGCTGAGAAGAGGATGCAGCACTATCTGAGATCCGCATTGTCTGCTATGTAACCACCTGCATCCATTTAAAGATGCAGCGCCCCCGGCAAAAGAGACGTTAGTACCGTCGAATAGCACTAGTATGTATAGCTAAACACCAACTCAATAGAATGAATAATAATACAAGAGGGGCAGTCAAGAATTAAATAAGGGCTTCAAATAATAGTAAAACAACAAGTTAAGGATCATATACATTTTCAAGACAATTTCTATATTACTAGTTTGGGTGACCTTTAGTACTGATATTTCACAATTTACAATACCTCTGTATTCTTATACGGAGTCCGATCTCGGCCCGATTAGCTAGGCCATCTCATTTGAGACATTACCTTCTTTAGTCTATCATCTGAAATCGAACTTCTTTCATATACTTTCAATTCATTGGCACTAATGATTACGATTACAAAGTCATTCTTGGCTCTTGGCCGTATTTCGTAGTTCCAGTTCTCTTTTCCACCTTCAAATATCATTATCATTATCATCATCAATAGGGCTTCCTATTCAAGACATTAATTCACATATGAGCATGAGCAATTTGAAAAATCTCAGGCACATAGGGGTCTTTCATACAATTTGGCAAAATAACCTTTATTTCAATCTTGACATGAAGCCTTAACATTCCTAACACATATTCCACATTTTAAACATATTCTCAAATGGCAAGATGACATGATGAAGAATTTAGCATAAACATTGAACAAACATCCTTCAACACAACCACATTAGGAAAAGCCAATTCAATAATGATCAAGGACTTACTCCAATTACATGAACACCGTGGGATTCGATTCTAAGAAGAAGGGGGTTTAGCCAACGTACCTCAATTGAGCCTCTTAAAACTCTAACACTACTAGAAATTCGGCAAAAATCGACCAAGGTCGACCGACCAACTTTGGTCGGTCAAAAAACCGACCAAAGTTGGTCGGTTTTTCAAAATATATTTTTTTTAATTTTTTTTACGAAACCGACCAACTTTGGTCGGTTTTCTTTGGCGCAAAAATACGAAAAACTATTTTTGAGTCCCGCAAAATTTATGTTTCAAGAAACCGACCAACTTTGGTCAGTTTTTTAATTAAAATAAATAAAAATTAATATTAAAAAAACCGACCAAAATTGGTCGGTTAATTCGGCTGGTCATTTAATAAAACCGACCAACTTTGGTCGGTAATTTTACTTTTTAATAAAACAGACCAACTTTGGTCGGTTATTTTCGTGCGAAAATACAATTAAAGAGTATAAATCAAATAAAAGATAGTCTTAAAACAAAATGTACCAATGATCTAGTGGTAGAATAATATCCTGCCACAGTACAGACCCCGGTTCGATTCCCGGATGGTGAATCTTTTTATTACACAATTAAAATACCGACCAACTTTGGTCGGTTTTTTTTTGCAATATTTTTTTTTTGAATTTAATTGACCGACCAAAGTTGGTCGGTAATTTCCGACCAACTTTGGTCGGTATGCCTTTCCGACCACAAAAATATCGTCCATACGTAAATGGTCGCGTTTTGGTCGGTTTTTGGCCATTACCGACCAACGTTGGTCGGTTTTTTTAGTCGGTTTTTACCGAATTTCTAGTAGTGTAAGATGTTCCGGACTATTAGCAACTTCAATCTATTTTACCAATATAACAAAATTGAAGCAAATTTAGGAAGATGAATATGGTTTTAGCTCATTTGAGCATACTATCAAACACTAGGTGTGCATCAATGTTTTAAAGCTCTTTTGTGAAAGAATCCATCATTTTCCAATACACTCTCTACCATTATTAGCTCACAATCTTCCCGCATACTACAACGATACATGCATGCAAGGTAAGCACTCTCATCCCCATGAATTACCTTTCTAATGGCCCATTATAGTTATATTTTGAAATTTAGAGTTTGGGTGATAAAATCTTACCTCTTAGGAAGAAGACCTAGGTGCCTCTCTTGATAATCTTCAAGATTTAAGTGAGAATTGAAGAACAATTTGATGAAGATCACTTGTCCCTCTAGGACCCTCTCTCTCACTCTAAAAATATCAGAAAATATGCTCAAAATGGTCCATGGGGTGTGTTTTAACGAAATAGGGTCGGGTTTAAAAACCTCAAAAATAAAGCTCCGGAACGGGTTCTGTGGTCGCATATGCGACCGCATAATTACCCGAAAATGGGGGCCGGAGCTGGAAAAAAACTGATCTGGTCTGCGGTAACTATGCAGCCCACAGACCTGTTCTGCGGTCGCATAGTGCACCGCAGAACCTCCCTCCGAAAACAATCCCAAGGCGGGTAATGAGACAAGAATGCGGCCCGCGAAACGGTTATGCGGTCGCATAATGGCTTCAAAACTGACATAAAAAAGCCCAGAAACCTGCCCCATTCTGCGACCAGTTTGCGGTCCGCAGAGTGGTTCTGCTACAGCAGAATGGCCACAGAAATGCATACTTCTGCCTAATATTTTTCTTCAACTCCCAGAGCACTGTTCAATCAAAAAAGTTCGAACCGCGGCGAGCTGAAGAATTTCTACTATTATTAACCTCTACGCCTACTTTGGCATCACAGAACCCGGATTTTTAGGAAAAGTTTTATGGGGCCTTAACACTATAGGCATGACATCTAACATAATAATACGTATTCAACAACATTCAGCTGAACTCCTAAGCTACCAGGATCAACATTACTCAAATCACATCAGGGAAAACCTTCTAGACACTATCCTTAAACATCAAATGACCATGAGCTATAAAAAATACTTATTTATAGCTAGCCAAGGTAAAATAGGTATATGATTGCTAGTCAACATTTCTAGTCAGACAAATAGGATCACTATTGAAATTATGCCTATAAAGTTTGTCATATACTTCCCTTTTGTTCAAGTTATCATGGTAAATAAATATAGACCATACTAATTAAGCTGAACAGAACAATATAGCATAATTAATATGACTGTTGACTGTGACTATTTAATCAAACGGAGCAACATGATAACAAAAGCAAGACCATCAGTGAGAGTAATTCAATGAGCTAAACAAAATCAACATGATACTTTAAACAAGAGGGTCATTCAAACAGAACAACATAATGATGTAAGCATGGGGATCTTTCAATTAATTGAGTAGGACAACATGGAAGTTTATGAACATTATTCAATCAGCTTAATCAACATGATAATATAAGCATGGAGAGCAATTAGTATTACTCAATCAATAGGGCAATAGTATAGGCCAAACATAGCTGCCAACACAGAGATCAACATAAGAAGTTAACAGGATGAGAATCACAATGATAATATCAGTATGAGAAACAGAATCCTACGATCACCATAAAATATTGACTTAAACAACAACATAGGAGAAAAGCATAACTATTACCAGGGAGTGTTAGTTAATTAAATTATGAGTAATACAGGCAACAAAAGACAACTGAAGGTCACATGACTATCATGAAGAAGAATAAGCATACTATCAACAGAGAACATTAGATAAATGAAACAACACAATAATGTATGAAGTGAATAAATAATTAAAGAGGGGGTCAGTGGTCTACTAAGCTTCTTCGGAGCAGCAGACCAAGTAGTAGTAGCTTCTGGACGTTAAGGGACCAAACTCACAATCAATTTGCAATAGTCGAACTCGAGCAAAAATGAATGAAAGAACGGAAATTAGAGAAGAACTTTCAGAGTATTTAAGCAAGGAGCATTTACTAGATTTCTTAGGTAGTTCGTGTTTGGTGAGAGCAATAAAGCCCCTATTTACGGTTGCAATTGGAGCCTTAAGGTTCCATTTGAATTTGAAACACTTAGTAGAATGTGACGATGAATGCTGATGAGAGAGTGGGGAAAAGATGAGGAAAACATAGAGAAAAATCAGAAGGAGAGTTTACCTATTTGAAATGCAGAACGAATCGGCCGTTAAAGCCAAGCGGACCATCGATTAAAGCCAACGTCCAGAGGTCACTGCGTTTGACCTCTGGACCATCGACTATCGTGATGTGGTCGAGCTTCTCATGAATACACAAACACATGTATCGATTTGAACTGGAAGAAGACGAAATAATTAAATTCTTGCACTTTCGTATTTTGGTCTAAGGTTTTGAGGCTTGAGATTCAAAATCGGGTGATGGAAAAGGTAGGTTCGACGAGATTCACAGTTGACAGAGAAAGAATGATGAAGCTTTGGATTTCTTGAGTGACCTTGCACAATTTAGTGTAAGGTGTGAGAGATGATAGGGTCTGAGGAGAAGAGAGAAAAGAGAGAGGAAGGGAAAAGAAGGGCGGCCGATCTTTTGGCGGAATGATTAGGGTTAGATGGGGATTGTCTAGTTAAAACAAGAGATGGCATGGGAGCCGTTGGATCATTTTAATTAAGGGCTCTAGATTTTTGGAGATAAAGGATAGAAAAATGTTTAATGGGGGTAAATTAGGGGTTGTTGGATCATTTGGATCCAACTGTGGGGATAATACACTGAAAGGTTAAATAAAATCAAAAAGCAAATGGGATTAAATTTGGACCGTTAATAAATTTGATCAACAGTCTGGATTTATTGTGTTTGTTGTGTGAGTGTTAGAGGAGGTGACATGGCACATTGTGATTGGTTGAGGGGTGAGTGGCATCTATTTCCAAGTAGGATGAGTGATGGGGTTAGCCGGACTGGGTCAGGAGTGTTGGGCCAATGCTTTTGAGCCAATTGTTTGGGTATTAGGCTGGATTGGGTATTCAAACTCTGGAGCATTATTTGGGATATCGGGGAAGGGATGTTTGGACTAACTTTGAATGTTATCCAGGTTGTGTACCATTCTGAAGTTGTCAAAGTATTTGACTTTGAATTTGAATCTCCACGTGATGGGAGAATTCGAGTTTGAATTTTAATTTCCTCGTGATGGGAATATTTGACTTTGAATTTGAATCTCTGCACGATGGGAGTATTTGTCTTTGACTTTTAATCTCCACGCGATGAGAGTATTTGACTTTGAATTTGAACAAAACAAGAATTTAAAAATGCATATAATATAAGGCCCCGTGAAAATTTTTCTAAAAATCGGGGTTCTGTGATGCCGGGGCAGGCGTAGAGGTTAATAATAGTAAAAATTCTTTGCAGCTCGCAAGCTCGCTGCGGTTCGGACTTTTTGGATTGAACAGTGTGCGGGGGGGTTGAAGAAAATATTGGGCAGAAGTAGGCATTTCTACGGCGTATTCTGCGACCGCAGAACCACTCTGCGGACCGTAGAATGGTCACAAAGTGAGTCAGTTTTCTGAGTCATTTTGATGTCAATTTCGCGGCCATTATGCGACCGCATAACCACTTCGCAGGCCGCACTCTTGTCATATATCCCGCTTTGGGATTTTTCGGAGGGAGATTCTGCGGTGCACTATGCGATCGCAGAACCGTTCTGCGGTACATTATGCGACCGCAAAATAGGTTTGCGGGCCGCATAGTGACCACCGACCCAGATAGATTTTTGGCCAGACAGACTAATTATGCAGCCGATATGCGGTCCGCATTATTTCGGAGCTTCATTTTTGGGTTTTTAAAATCCGACCCTACTCATTAAATACACGCTTTGAGCCATTTATGAGCTAAAATCTAACATTTTAGAGTGAGAGAGAGTGCCATATAGTGAGAAGGTGTTCCTCAATAATTGTTTTTCAATTCTTGCTCAAATTCTAGAAGATTAAGAAGGGAAACTCACTAGGTCTTCATTCTAGAAATAAGATTCTACACCCTAACCCTCAATTTCGAATTTTGTCTAGAAATGGGTAATTAGCAAGATAATTTTTGGGCATGAGAATTGTTTATTTTACATGCATGTGTTATCAAAGAGTGTAGAAAGATTGTTGAGCTAAAAATGGTAAAGATTAGGTTGTAGGATGATGGAATCCTCCATAAAAGGACCTTAAAGCCTTAATGCACACCTAGTGTTTGATAGGATGCCCAAATGAGTTAGAACCATGAGCATCTTCCTAATTTTGGTTCTATCTATCTATCTATCTCTCTCTCTCTCTCTCTCTCTCTATATATATATATATATATATATATATATATATATATATATATATATATATATAAAAGAGGGAATAACCAAGCTGATGTGGCATGTCTCGTATGCAAGGATTCTCATTTATCTTGATTCTCCTTTTTTTTTTTGCTCTTTTTCACTCATTTTCCCCGTAAAAAAACTTTACTTCCTTTCCAGCACTAAACAAAAATTTATGAAACGCTCAAAACGTCCATTACGAAACGTTATATACAATGACGCAGTAGATGACCATTAATTGAAACATCACACCCGTTACACTAAACGGCACATTGGTAAGCTTTCAAATATAATTTTGTACATAAGTACAACATCCCTTCACATTCTGTGGATTGCTAAAAATCATAACCTGATTGCGTGGTCCTATTTACATCTCACCGTCGTCGGAATCGGATCCAAAATTGATAGCAAATTTTCCACTGTGACAATGTAAATCGCGAATACCAAGAAATTGGTGATATAGAAAGATCGCGGTAATTTTTTTTTTTGACTTTCATGATACTCTCCTTTTATTCCTTTTTACTTCCTTTAGTTATATTTTAGTAATATTAAACATTGCTCTTAGTGTTATACACGGACATATTGCGAGAAAGATCAAACAACCTATATAAATTTTATTTGCCCTTGACAATTGCTACGGTACGGTTACACTACTCATCTCTTTCATGTTCTTTATCCGTCAGAATGTACTTATTTATTTTTATATAGGAAGACTCTTACGTGTTTATAACACCATAAAACTTAGACAAAATGAATATTATCAAAAATTAAATAAAGTTCGGTATTAAGTAGCAAAATAATTGGTATATGAACTTACTGAAACTACCTAAGCATCACAACATCGTTACATTTGTTTGTATATGTGACATTAATACTAGTACTAATTCCAAAATTTGCATGTTGAATCTTTGTTCAGAAAATTGCATTAGCTGCACCAACAATCCTTGGCCATAAATCAGCACACTCCTTCCCAATTGGACCAATGATAGCAGAACCTTTCATTTTTCCCTTGGGATTCACAATAACACCGGCATTACCTTCCAAGTACATGAAGACACCATCCTTTCGTCGCCAAGGTTTACGTTGTCTAACAATGACAACAGACATCACTTTCTTCCTTAAACCAGGCTTCCCTTTCTTGACAGTAGCCATCACCATATACCTACATAATCTATTATTCTCTTATATATCAGTATAATGTACACTCATTAATTTGATACTATAACCTGCACAATGGTAATTCTAATCTATGCAGGTTGTTACGATGGGATCTCGATTGGTGTATCATCATTGGAGATGAGGATACATTGCATGTGATTGACAGCCTTGCATTTATGCTAGGTTATGATTCCTTAAAAATCTTCATTGATGAGCTTACAAAGCTCAATGCTATGTGGTGGTATGTGATGCAGAGAAAGTTGCATTACCCGCTAGGGCAATGGTATTTTGTTACATTTAGCTAAAGCAGTTGAATTGGTTTTTTAATAAGGCACCTAACTAGATATAACAACATGCATGAAGGTTTTTCCTTTTCTAGAAACGATGAATATAATAGACCATGAGAGTGGGAAGAGTAACCTTGAGAATTAAAGAGTGGGCAATAGGAAAGTGAGGTTAGGCCAAGCAACTTATTTATTTTTTTTTCTCTTTTTTGAGTTTTTTTATCATTATTAAATCTTCATAACTCTCACCCCATTATCTTCATAACTCATACTTTTAATAATCTCATTAACTCTCATGTCTTTTATATCCACGACTGCCAAATATTTAATATGTAAATTTATGACAATTTTTATTTATCTTTTGTCCTTTATTTGTTTTAAAATTTTTATTTTCGTAACTCAAACCTCTTTAACTTCCACTCTTAATAATATCCATAGCTTCTAGGTTGTTCATAACCCCCAAATATTTAATTCAAAATTTAAGATACCTTATGGTATTCTATCTTTTTTCTTTTTCTTCCTCTTTACAAATATTTTGGGTCTTCCTTTTTTCTTTACCAAAGACATTTGTGACTATTTTGATTTTATTTATTTCAAAATCATAGTATATACAAGAACAAGAGTACAGCAGAAAAGTTTCAGATTTATTTGTTGCTTATCAAAAGATATCTTTACTTCAGTTATGTACAATGTTATCTCTCAACATACACAACTAACTTTAGTTTATATCTTTTTCTTCGTATAATTGGTAGCTTTAAGATGAAATTTATGTAGTTTTCATTTTAATTAGAGTATTATATAGTTTAGTACTATTTAGATCTTTATCAATTAGATGAGACTTAAATAAACTTCATATAATACATAGAAGTATCTGTTCAAAATAAACCAAAATTATAAAATTAACCCAATAGTAATATGCTATATAAGTGTTTTTGCTCTCATAAAAAGAGGGTTAATATCTAAATTAGTTATTAGCATAATGGTCTTATGAATTATGTATGTTTTCTAAAATCGCGCGAAGCGCGGTCAAATTTACTAGTATATATATAATTGAGGGGTTGGAGAATGTGACTTGGCACCTCTAATAGGCCAAATAACGTATTTATCTTTCTCTCCATTTTCCAACATTTCCCCGCTAAATCTTTTCATTTGTAATCCTAATTAATATTAACAGTCCAAAAGCCATGTCTCTTTGGATACATCCGATAAAAAAGAATCCCAAAAGTCGTCACTATTAAATAAAAGAATCATTTCTTCCCTAGCCGCTCATATGCCGCCTCCTTTGGTGATCATCTTCTCATCTTTCTTGTGTTTTTCTTTTTTTTTCTCTTACTAGCTTTAGCACTATTTTTGTCATGTTTGATTTAGTATTTTTACTACATTCGCTCATCTATTTATCATATATTGCGTTCATCTATTGCTACCCTTTTGTTCAATGTTGCTATGATCGTTTGTGCGTTTTATTCTTCGTTTTTCCTAATTTGGTAGATACAGATATGGATGTCATGGTAGTTTGTTTTCCTCCCTTTATTTACCCATCAAAAAATTATATACAGAGATATAATCAATCTTTAACAAGTTGAGTAAAGAAGGCATGAAAAAATTCCTAGAGCTTCTTATAGTTGCGACCTTCCCGTTCGTGAGATTTACAATTAAATTTTTTATTTGACTTTCAGGAGAATTTGTATCTTATCTGAATTTTGGCTGGACTTTTATAAGAGTTTGTTAATTCTGGAGGTTATAAATAGGAAAATCATGAGATAAAAAATATGAAAAAAACGGCAATTTAGTGGGTAAGTATGTCGGAAAGGGATGTGTAACTGGCGGTCTGAAGGTATAAAATTGGTGAAAAGATCGAAGTACGAGATGGATATAAACTACAATTTGTTTGAGCCTCTGAGGAGGAGGTTGTTAAAATGAGGCAGGTCTGTAGTTCGAATGAATTGGAGAAGCAAAGTGCTGTCTATTTTAAAGTCAATCTTGGATCAGTGTATTGATAAACTAGTTAGGATTTTCGTGGAGATCACGACTTTCGTGGAGCCTTTAGTGACCTCTCTGATCGTTAACTATCATTGGTAAAATAATTTCAACTTGCCTACAACCTTTTCTGGATGTAGTTCAAGGAAGAGGTTTGGAATTTTGGCAGTTTCAAACACCTATAAGCAGTGTCAATGCTAAAGGAGAAGAAGAAGTTAGGTTGTCTAAGAAAGTCTCGGTCATTTGTAGTCACAGAAATGGATTTCTTTTGGTCCTGTTTTTCACATTTTTCTTTTTTGTAAATTTTCTATTCCTTTCTTTCAGATTTTGGCGTGACCTCCGTGTTTGGTTTTCGTTAACACATATGACGTTACATTTTAACTTCTTTTATTCTTAGAAGATTCCGAAATTTATCTTCATATTAGAATGATGCAACATGTGAGACACAAAGCACTCTTGAAGCCTGTAATTGACTCGTAATTATAGTAAATAAGTACTTATATGGAGGAAAAACTATCAACTTTAATTTAAACCTTATGCCAAAAAAGAAGATAATTTAAAGGTGAAGAAGTACGCGTAATTCTCTTAGGGGTAAGGAAATGAAATTTTCTTGAAACTTCTTTTAAAAAGATCAAAGAGTTAATTGATTCAGAAAATATGTATATTTGGAATCTGATTCATTTATAGAACTATATATATTCCGTCCGTATGCACACATATAATATATATGAAAAATTTATCCTCTTTAACTCAATTAATTTTGTAAAAAAAAGTTATATTAAATATATTACTCCTATCTCTTATGACCGCGCGAAGCGCTGATATACTAACTAGTTTGTTATATTTCTAAAATAGATTGAAGTTGCTAAAAATTTCGGAACATTTTAGAGTTTAAGGAAGCTCAATTGAGGTATGTTGGCTAAACTCGTCTTTAAGAATTGGAACTCTAATATCCTTGTAAGTTCCAAGATATTTATTACAGCTTGAGTATTCCGAATAAGTTTTGTGACAAAGATATATGTTTAATTTGTGTTTCAAATGCTCTCATGATATTGTATTATAAATTGAGGATGTGTTCCAAACTATGGATTGTGCATCTACGTGTTATGATTCTAAGTCGTGATTTATGTGAAAAACTATTATGCCAAACTGTGTAGAGAATGTGATTGGGGTTACACCTCCACACGCATATATTGGGGTGAGGCGGCAAGACCGCTTTGCGCATGATTTTGGTATTGTTGTTGCACCCCACACACACACACACACACACACACACACACACACACACACACATATATATATATATATATATATATATATATATATATATATTGGGGTGAGGCGGAAAGGCCGCTTTGTGTAGGTATTGGTATCGTTGATACATTTTCACCCGCATATATATTGGGGTGAGGCAGCGGGGCCGCTTTGTGTGAAAATAAGTATTGTATTTACATCTCCACCCGCATATATATTGGGGTGAGGCGGCAGGGCCGCTTTATGTAAAAATGGGTGTTGTGTTTACACTTTCACCCGCATATATATTAGGGTGAGGCGGCGGGGACGCTTTGTGTGAAAATGGGTATTGTGATTACACCTCCACCCACATACATTGGGGTGAGGTGGCGGGGCCGCTTTCTGTAGAAATGGTTACAAAGGATCTCATCTTGAATTCTATAAATATTAATGATAGTTCTTGATAAGCTTGCGTTGGTTTAAACGGTTAACTATGATATTCTATTGTCGCCCTGGTTCATCACATTTATATTGTATTTCCGAATTCTTTAATTGGTATTTGGTTTTCATACTAATACTATTCGACATGTACTAACGCCCCTTTTACCGGGGGTGCTGCATCTTTAATGGATGCAGGTGGTTCCACAGCGGAGGATATTGACCAGTGATAGTGGTACTCGATCTTCCCAGCTGACTTGTTGATCCCCATCTCATTTCGGGATTGTGCATCTTTTGTTTCATATGTGTTATCGTATTTTGAGGTATAGCCGACACTATTATTGTACTTTTTAGTATTTTAGAGTCTCCGTAGACATAGTGTGGGTTATGTATTGGTGCTGGGAAAGACAAACTATGTTATGTTGTGGTTGTATTACTTGTTCTATTTAAGACGTTAAAAATGAGGGAGCTATTGGTAATGAATTGGTATTGTGGACATGAACACCTTTTTGTCTAATCAATGAAAATATGTATTATCTCCATTCATAAGTGAGTTGGGTAGAAAAAAATCTAACAGGCTTGCTCGGTCGGGTTCACTCGGTTGAGCACCGGTCTCGCTCCCCGATTGTTGGGGCGTGACATATAATCTGCACAAATAAAATGTCAAAACAATCAAAATAGAAAAATAAATGATCATGCCCAAGAGAGACTCTTGACTGCAGAACTAATTCGCGGCCGTCAATCCGCGAAACGTGTGATGAAATTGAATGATCCATCCTAGGATTGGCGAAGTTGGCAATGAGGTTTGCAACGATCTATCTGGACTCTCCGATTTGGCAGAGTGACGACGCAATCTGTACGAGGTGGTCCGATTGGCATAGTTGATGATTTGATATGTACGAGATGCTCTGATTGGCAGAGCGGACGGTTTGATATGTACATGATGCTCCGATTTGCGAAGCAAATGATTTGATATGTACAAGGTGCTCCGATTGGAAGAGCGGTCAGTACGATATATACAAGGAGTTTTGGCTCATGGACACCTTCAAAGAATTCAAAGTTAGTCCTTAGGTATATGAGACTGAAACAAATTGAATAATTCAGAAGGATTGAGAGCTCATGAAGTTGTATAAGGTATGGCTTCGATTCCAGTGTTATCTGGCGCCCTTTAATTCTAGTCAATCCAGCGCTCAAGGAAAAAATTCTTAGTAGGGGAGGGGCATTGATTTGTGTTGATCACGAGCCTGGCCTTTCCCTGAATCTGGTGGATTATGCCATGAATTTCGGTAGGTGAAAAAGTAGTGTTTTTCTTAAAAGTTGTTTTTGTTTTTTAAAAGTCATTTATGTTTATGACAAACGTTGTCGTTCTGGATTATGACATGTTTTGATGCTTTCCTCAATGCGAGTATTATTTCTTGATGACTCTGCTTTACTAATAGTGCTTCCTGTATATGCCCTTAAAGATGTAACTTTATTGCTGATGCGATCATTTACTAATCTAGACAATGCATTACAAAGGCTTTCCTAGGGCGATGACCAAAACTTTTCAGGTTGCCTACGTATCCAATAGAATCAGGTCAGGTATAAGTAAATGAAAATATTGAAATGACCTAGCCTGACTCAGGCAGCCTATGTATCCAAACAAAATCAGGTCAAAACGTAGTTCGATTACAATATATGCAAAATGATGGAAGAAATAATATGACCGAGTTTGACTCAGAAGGCCTATGTATCCAAAATGGAATCAGGCCAAAATATAGTTCGATTACAATGGAAGACTGAATCCGACATTGATTGCCTACCTATCCCTACCAAAGGAAATCAAATCATGCAGTCGTTCCGAATACAAGAAAATTGTATTTGGATTTTCTATTAGAAAAGGGGACCAGACCCTATGTGGGTTGCCTACGTATCCCACCGTGGGAAGTCCGGTCGAGCGTCGTTCTGTTACACAAAAACCTAACTCTATTGTCTTCAAATGTAGTATCTCTTGATTGCGTATGAATTGATTAGCGCAAATTTTCCCTTAACTTCCTCTTGATGGGGGATTGATCACTATCCATTGTCGGTGATTGATCACTATCTTTCGCAAGATCCCCTTGATGTTTTTGTTGGCTGCTTCACCTGCTCCATTAATCCGTGGCATGTATGCTCTGGAATTACAATGGATTCTTTTGAACTTATTGCAAACTTCCCTCATTAGATCGCTATTGAGATTGGCTGCATTGTCAGTTAGGATTGATTTTGAAATTCCGAATCGACAGATGTGATGACCCGATAGGTCATTTTAGGTTTTAGCCTTTAATTCCATGTTCGGAGACCTCTAGCTCCGTTTTATCATTCCTCGATTTGTGTACGCAGTCCGTGTCTTTTTCGAAAATCTTTTATGTGAAAAATTAAAGAAAATGTGAATTTTAGCCTTGAAAATAATTTGAGTTGATTTCGATCAACATTTTGTATAAACGGACCCGGATTAGTTTTTGACAGTCCCGATGGGTCCATATCATGATTTAGGACTTGGGCGTATGCTCAGAATTCAATTTGAAAGTCCCTAACTTGATTTAGCGTGATTTGTTGAAAACTAGTAATTTGAGGGCTTAAAGAATTCCTAAATTTGACCATGTGCTGACTTTATTGCTACTGGGTTAGGAATTTTGTTTCGAAACTTTATATAGGTTCATTTCACTATTTATGACTTGTCTGTAAAATTTGGTGCAAAACGGAGTTGATTTGACGTGATTCGGACATTCGGTTATAAATTTGAAAGTTCTTAAGTTTCTTTTAAAATTTCATGCATTTTGATGTGCGATTCATAGTTTTAGGTGTTATTTTGGTGTTTTGATTGCATGAGAGAGTTCGTATGATGTTATTACACTTTCACGAACGCGACCAGCCAGTCGCGAACGCGTAGGGTTAAGGTGGCCTGGGAAGGGACATGACTGTTACTCTTTGTGAATGCCAGCCCTAGCTCGCGAACGTGTAGGCCATTCTAGCTGCTGCACATCGCTAACATGTCAGGCCCTTCATGAACACGAAGATGTCCTGATGCCCAGTGACTTAAATATCCCAAAGTTGGGATTTAACCCATTTTTCACCATTACCATGTTTGAGCTAGGCCTAGAGGCGATTTTGAAGAGAAATTTCGTCCTAACTTCATAATTTTAACTCGTTTTCTCCCATTTCCATCAACAACCATTGATTTCTAACCTTTAATCTATGTTTGTTCATGGTAGAAATTAGGGATTTAGGTAGAAATTGTGAATTTTGAGAAATTGAGATCTAGATCTCAAATTGAGGTCAGATTTCGAAACTAATCACATAATCGGGCTCGAGGGTGAATGGGTAATTGAGTTTTGATCCAAATCTCGAATTTTTACCAAGCGAGCCCGGGGTTGACTTTTGTTGAATTTTTCCAAAATAATTAAAGATTAAATCTTTTTCACTTGTGGGTAGTTTCTAAAGCTTATTTTGAATTGTTTGAACTATATTTGGTTAGATTCGATTGATTTGGAGGAAAGTTTTAGAGGAAAGTCACCGGTTGATCTTTGATTTGATTGTGGAGCGAGGTAAGTATCGTGGTTAACCTTGACTTGAGGGATTAGGACTTATTAGTCATTTTGCTACGTGTTTTATGTGTGAGAACAACGTATATGTGAGGTGACGAGTACTTATGCGTTGTTATTGGGTTAAAGCATACGGGTGGAACTCGTTTCTTTGTATTTTATTGCTATGTAAATTATGATATCCATATTTAGGTAAGATTATTATTTCTTTGACTATTTATCTCGTAAATATTTCCCTTTTATAATTAGCAAATATTTCTGGAAGTTGAAGTTTGGTATCTTGGCATCATATCTGATGTTAAATATATTCTCCACATTATTTATTACTCAAATTCATCTTATCATTGTTATATGGTGAGGAGGAATATAAAAGTACGAAGGGTAATGACGTGCCATTGCATTTATATTATTAATATTACATGGTGAGGACGAGAGTAAAAGCACGAAGAGTGAGGCCGTGCCATTTATCTCAATTATTCATTATTACACATTGAGGAGGAGAGTAAAAGCACGAAGGGTGATGCCGTACCATTTATCTCATTTATTCATTATTACATGGTGAGGAAGATAGTAAAAACACGAAGGGTGATGCCGTATCATTCATCTCACTTATTCATTATTACATGGTAATGATGAGAGCAAAAGCACGAAGGGTGATGCTGTGCCATTTTCATATCATTGGTTTAACTGATTTACCGGTTAGTGATTTACTTGGTTACTTCGTGATTTAATTCTTGTCGGAGTTGTTATATTTTTCCCCTTCTTGCATGTCCCCTCCCAGTTTGCATGTTACCATTCTCTGTTATTACTGTGCGTTATATATACTTGTACAAGTTAATTAACGTAGGGGTCCTATCATAGCCTCGTCGCTACCTCATCGAGGATAGGCTCCACAGTTACGGAGTACATTGGGTCAGTTGTACTCATACTATGCTTCTGCACTTTTTGTGCAGATACATGTATTGACCCCCGTGCGTGAGGTGCGTCAGCTTGGACCTCTACTTACAGAGACTCGAGGTAGATCTGCCGGCGTCCGCAGACCTTGAAGTCCCCTTCCTTTTCCCACTTTTACCGTTCATTTCCTTTGAAAGAGTTGTATTTATTTCAGACTTTGTTTGTAGATTTCTAGTTGCTCGTGTATTTGTGACTCCAGATTTCTGGGAGTAGATATTTTCACGTGATTTATATTGGTATTGTATCAGATTGGGTTTCTATTTCTCATTATATAACATCATTGTGCTTTTAAATGTTAAAACTTGGCTATTTAATTATCTCACGTAGGCTTGCCTAGCAAGTGCTTGTCAGGCGCCATCACGACCGCGAGGTTGGGATTCCGGGTTGTGACAAGTTAGTATCAGAGCACTAGGTTACCTAGGTCTCACAAGTCATGAGCAACCTTAGTAGAGTCTGGAGGATTGGTACAGAGGCGTCTGTACTTATCTTCCAGAGGCTATGGAGTATTAGGAAAAATTTCACTTCTCTCCTTCTTTATCATGTGATTTTATTCTATCATGATAATTGAACCGTTCTATTATTGTTTCTCCAGATGGCGAGAACATGCACAACATCTGTAGCCGGACAGGAGCCGCATCCCATGTGGCAGCTACTACTAGGGGTAGAGGATGAGGTCGCTTCAGAGGGCGAGGCCGAGGTCGCGTTAGAGGCCGAGGCAGATGCAGAGCTCAGCCTAGAGCTCGAGCAGCTGCACCTACAGTGGGGCCTGAGATTGATGATGAAGAGGAGGTCCCAACTCAGAATGCACCCGCCAGACCAGCTCAGTTCTCGAAGGGATTCATAGCCACTCCAGTGCTTCAGAACGCTCTAGTCCTTTTGGTGGGCCTTATGGAGAGTGTGGCCCAAACCAGTGTATTTTCGGTGGCACTGGCCGTCTCTTGGGCTGAGGAAGGAGCACAGACTCCTGCTACTCACACCCAGGAGCAGGTGGCTCCCCTATATCAAACTCCAGCAGCCCATCCAGTTAGGGTAGTTTAGCCAGTTATTGTGGCACTGGCAGGGGATAGGCCCGTTATGTCTTCTAAGGCCTTGTTGAGGCTGGATAAGTTTACCAAGCTCTTTCCTGTTCATTTCAGTGGTGCACCTTCTGAGGATCCACAAGATTACTTGGACCATTGCCACGATGTGTTGAGCAACATGGTATTGTTGAGACCAATGAGGTCAACTTTGTAGTGTTCCAGATGACCGGTTGTGCTAAGGGATGGTGGAGAGATTATGTGTTGACTAGACCAGCTGGTTCACCTTCACTTACCTGGGATCAGTTTTCACTGATATTTCTAGAGAAGTTCATTCCTTTCACCCTGAGAAAAGAGTACTGCAGGCAGTTTGAGTGCCTTCAACAAGGTAGCATGATTGTTACCCAGTATGTGACTCGATTTGTGGACCTAACTCGCCACGCCATTATATTTCTCCCTACTGAGAGGGAGAGAGTGAGGAGATTCATTGATGGGCTCACTTTCACTATCCAGTTATAGATGGCCAAGAAGATGAGATATGATATTTCTTTGCAGAGGGCCATAGAGATTGCTAGACGGATCGAGATGGTTCATTGACGAACGCATAACACACACGTAAATTATGCTCGCTAATCAAATATAGTATAGTATAATATCGTATCCATATGGATTGGATTTAAACAGTATTTTCGTAGTTTCTAGCTTGATTGCTATCCAAGAGGATCAACAATTGATATTTATATGATGAATACTAAAATTAACTAAGAATCTAAGGCTATTGACTAATGACACTCGAAACTAGGACTAAGCATAGAAGGTTATCAGTGGGAGAAGATAGGGATTGATAGGATAGGTGCAAAATAATTGTTGGGATCTAACTCTAGATAATTCACTTCTAATATTTAAGTGAGTCTCTCGAATTCACTCAATTATTAATTCACACGTTCAGCAGAAACTCCTGTCTCGATTAAGTCTCAACCTCACAAGATGAACCAATTTAAGCACTATAAAGATATGCAAGAATGCGTAGTGGATTTGTCTTTAGGACAACCTCTCTCGATTAACCTCCTAACTAAGTTTAATCAATGATTCAACAAGCCTCTTCCGATTACTAAGAAGAATTAATGAACTCAATCAACAATATAATGCAAAGATATCCCAAGTTATGCCTCTCTCGATTACATGAACAAGTGAATAAAGATGCAACAATTAAATCATCCAAAAATGCTTCAATACATCAAAACTAGAGTTATAATCCACAAATAAATATCAATACACCAAATCCATCAACCCTAAAGAAAACTACACCATAGACATGGAGTAATTCATCACAAATATAGAACAATTAAAGAAAAACATAAATTCAATCCAAACTCGGGTCTTGAGTGAGGAGTGAATGATGAAATCCTCGTGCTTTTGCTATTCCAACTCCTCCTTAGCCTCCTTAGGTTGAATATGTGTCAAAAGTCAAGAAAATAACATTTTTCCATATATTTATACCAAGTAGGGTCGGGCCCTGACGAAAGCACGGGCGACGCGCAATGCGGGGCATTAGTGGGGAAATCCAGAGAGCTCAACTTCCATCAGGCGGCCAAAAATACACTACTGCATCGCACTATGCATCGCATGGTGCATCGCATCAGTGCATATTTCTCAGAGTACGGATTAAATCTTGCTTTTTGACGTCCAGACACATGGTCCTCGAACCCCGAACATGATCCCGGCTTAATCCCTTGGGCTTTTACTCATATTTCAAAGCTCCAAATAACTCCAATTAGCTCCACAACATCTACATAAATCGGAATCACTCATAAACGGCATAAAACACACAATAAGTGAAAAACACTATCAATTAAAGCTCAAATACCAGTAAAGTGCAGTGAATTAGAGTGCAATAAGCAACTAAAATACGAGATTATATCCAACCATCAACACCCCAAACTTAAACCATTGCTCGTCCTCGAGCAATTAAACTACACTTTATATAAACACGGTCTTTTTAAACAACACTCCTAACTCATCATACTAAGAATATTTAAAGTAGATTAAGTGCAGTAACGTAACATCCTTGCCTCAAGATTTGACTCAAAAGCACCACGCATTTTTACACAACCCGCTCACTTACTCTAACACAGAGGTCAATGACATTACCTTTCCTTCATAAATCAAGTGCCCTTACATAACAATAGAGAGTACTTCCACACACCATAAAATTAAGAATATTCAGGAACTCAAGATAGAAAGAATTCACTCACTCTCAGAAACAACATTCATATGCCATAAAAGATGAAACATAGGCTTGCCCATAGTGTACTACTCTACTAATTGAGTTCATTCAGTCAAGGATCAAGTAGGACTTTAATTGGTTGTAATGTAGGTTGCAGGACAGGTAGGATACATTTAGATATAAGAGTGACTACACCTCCCTAAGCACTTTAATACATATAATTTACCATTTAAGAACCCCACACTTATGTCAAACCATAACTCCACCTTCACATCACTAACAACTGCGACAGATGAGGAAGGAAAGAAATCTCATCGAGATGTTAGAAAAGGTTGGGAAATCCTCAACCAAAGAAATTATGGCTGGAGTCGATAATGATAATGTAGATTTGGCTACAAGAGAGGCAGCCCAACAACGAGAAAAAGCTGCACGGGATGCTGAGGAAGCAGCTATTAGAGATGCACATATTATCTATGAAGAAGAGAGGGGTCGGAGAATTTCTCAAAATCAACCCTTGGCTGCAGACCAGTTTGGAAATATAGCTCCCAGGCCTGGGAGACCACTTGGCGATTATGCTAGACCGGTCTTCAATCAAGGATTATCTAGTCTTAGACCACCTCCAATTGCAGCAAACAATTTTGACGTGAAGCAAGGGTTGCTTCAAACCCTTCAGAATTGTTGTGTCTTCAGAGGGAAACCAAACGAAGATCAAAATGCACATCTAATGCACTTTGAGGAGATTATGAACACTTTTCAATACAATGGGGTGTCACAATATGCAGTGTACTTAAGGGCATTCCCCTTTTCACTTAAAGATGATGCAAAGCAGTAGTTTCAAAGCTTGCCCACAGGATCGATCAAAACATGGGAGGAGGTGACCAGAAAATTCCTTGATAAGTATTTCTCCTTAGCTAAGACTAACAAGTTTAAAAGAGAAATCCATAACTTTTTCCAGAAAGAGATTGAAACTATTTCTGAAGCATGGGAGAGATTTAAGGAGATTGTTAGAAAGTGTCAACATAGTGGAATTGAACTCTGGATGCAACTCCAGGCCTTTTGGGATGGATTGACACCGGCCTCACGTAGAACATTGCGCAATGCAGCTAGAGGTCGGTTGATGATGAAGAATCTAGAGGAGATAGTTACAATTCTTGATGAGTTATCTGAAGATGCAAATCAATGGCCTTCTGAGAGTGTTGAAAGAAGAAGATTAACTGGTGTTCAACAAGGTGATACTAATACATCTGTGCAGGTACAACTTGATGTTATGGCTAAAGAAATACAAAGGATGACCTTAGCCTTGATACAAATGAGCCTCACATAGCTTGTGATATATGTGGAAGAGGGCACCCTATTCAAGAGTGTCAAGCCTCAATTAAGTAAGTGAATGCTGTGGGAAATTATAATTTTAATGCAATGGGTCAGACGTACTCCAGTTTTTCATGGAGTTTACCTGCAGGTACAGCAAATACATGGCAACAAAACAACCCTAGATTACAGGGACAAGGAGCTCCTAGTTTTATGAATCAACCAATGAAGCAGTTTCAGTCTCAACAACCCAATTAGCCTGGTCTTGAAGATCTCTTGAAGGCCTTTATAGTGAAAACTGATGAAAGATTTAAGTACAGGGGGCAGCAATTCAAAATTTAGAGAAGCAAGTGGGACAAATTGCAACAATATTATCTAAAAGGGGTCTAGGCACTCTCCCCGCTGATACTGAGACAAATCCCAAAGAAATAGTGAATGTTGTGACCTTGAGAATTGGGCAAGTGTTGAAAGATCCCACCCCGAGCCAAAAGAGGTGGTACTTGAAAAAGAAAATGGGGAGCAACTGAATAATGATATTGATAAGAAGAAGAAGGGCCGGACAAAAGCTGAGAAAAAGAAGAAAGGAGAAACTTCGAGAATGGAGGAACCTAATGAGAGCGATCATATACCTGCTTTACCCTTCCCTCAAAAGCTATATAGAGAAAAGCTAGACAAGCAATTTGAGAGATTTCTAGTTGTACTGAAACAAATTCATGTAAATTTACCATTCACAGAAATTCTCTCACAAATATGGCTTATGCCAAATTCATTAAGGAGATCCTGACAAAGAAGAGGAAGATAGAGGAGACCTCAGTGGTCAAGCTCACAGAGCAGTGCAGCACGATATTGAAAAATAAACTCCCACAAAAGTGTGGAGATCCAGGGAGTTTTACTATACCTTGCTCTTTAGGCATTATTAATTTTGATAAGTCTTTATGTGATTCTGGTGCCTCAGTTAATTTAATGACTCTATCTATTTACAAGAAACTGGAGAAGGAGGTTGGTGAGATAAGGTCGGCACCAATATCTTTGCAGCTAGGAGACTAAATGACTTTGATACCCGAGGGAATAGTGGAAGATGTGGTAGTTCGGGTGGATAAGTTCGTATTTCATATGGATTTTATAGTGGTAAATATGGAGGAAAACAAGGAGGTCCCCCTAATCCTAGGAAGACCATTCTTAGCAACGGGTAGAGCTATATTAGATATACATGAGCGAAAACTCATGCTTAGAGTGGGTGAGGAGACTGTGACTTTCAAGATGGGTGTAGAAAGCGGGTGCAAAAAGGAAAACCAATTGCAAGTGTCGAGTGGAAAGTGAAGGGCTTGAAAGAGAAGGCTGCAGTGAGCGAGAAAGATAAGTGTGGGGTGTACCGCAAGAAGGCTGAGAAGAAGTTGTCTTCATGGATGTGTGCACTAGTTCGGGCGCGAGGAATGGATCCCAACTTCGACTCAGACCCTGACTAGATATTCAAGGAAGTTTCCTTTACCTTATGCTTTTTAATTGTCTGTCATGGGGGCATGCCACAACTTAACGTGTGGGGTGGGGGGTATTTGTATGTATGTATGTATATTAGTTTTAGTTTTGCTTTTTAGTAGTTAGAGATAAAAAACATAAAATTTGTAAATTTTTTGATTTTTCCCGACGATGGATATCATCGATAGGTTTCTTGAGGGATTAAAGTCGAAAGCAAAAAGTCAAAAAGATATTCTTTTGTTAGGTAGTGTAATAATTCCCCCTTGGTTTTTCTTTGTGCCGTGGTTCTTTTCCAAGGATTTTGTTTGAACCGGGTGTAAATAGTTTTTATTTTTGTCAGTAGTAGAAAACCTTGTGCTATGGTTTGAATTGAAGGCAACATCTCTTTACTTTGTTATGCCTTCAGAATAGTAAGTGCTTTAGTTGTGACTCTTAGGCTCACTTTTTGACTCTTGTATAAGTACCTGAAATTGTATGAGCTTAACTTTGCTTAATTGCTGTGACTAGAGTGTCTTGATGAGTCCGATCCTTAGTGAGTTATGTGCCATGTGTGTGTGAGATTTTGTGTATTCGGTGCATTGCATTTGATGTCTAGAACTTATCCCGTGTGTTTGCAAAGTGCAATAGTAGTTTTATCCAGTCTTGGAAGTGATATAGGTGTTTCTTTGTTGAGCCAGTTATATGTTATTACCCACCTAATTGTTATGTATCTTATTTAACCCCTTTGAGTATGTAATCCTGTTTCTTTGGCAACCACATTGCAAGCTTTACCCATTCGTTTGAATTGACCATCTATTTGATCCTTTTCACCTCTCGTGAGCACTTGAATTTGTTATGAACTTTGTAAAAGTTGAAGTGTGGGGCGTTTGGTTTGGCTGTTGAGTGGAACTTTTGAGATAAGGAGAAAGGTGCAATGTTTTAAAAATGCAAGAGCCACTTGAATTGAATAAGAGAAGAACAAGAAAAAAATAGTTGTATAGTTCTGAAGAAAAATATTCCTTTAAAGTGGTAACTCTTGATTTAATTGTGCTTAAAGAAGTTTTTCTATCTTTGGCTCGCACGGTTGCACTTCTTTCGCAGAAGCTCGAGTCATGCACCAATCTGAACCTGTAACCTACGCACAGTCAAGAACACCAAACGTAAAAAGAGAAAATAGAAAGAAAAATAAAAAAAATTCATGAATTAGCACTACAAACTATTTCAAACACTATTGATTGACAATCCCCGGCAACAACGCCAAACTTTGATGAACGCAAAACACACTTAAATTAGGCTCGCTAATCAAATTTAGCATAGTATAATATCGTATCCACATGGATCAGATTTAAATAGTATTCTCGTAGTTTCTAGCTTGATTTCTATCCAAGAGGATCAACAGTTGATATTTATATGATTAATACTATATATAACTAAGAATCTACGGCTATTGACTAATGAGATCGAAACTAGGACTAAGCAAAGAAGGTTATCCGTGGGAGAAGATAGGGTTTTGATAGGTTAGGTGCAAGATAATTGTTGGGATCTAACTCTAGATAATTCACTTCTAATGTTTAAGTGACTCTCTTGAATTCACTCAATTATTAAATCACACGTTCACTAGAAACTCCTCTCTCGATTAAGTCTCAACCTCACAAGATGAACCAATTTAAGCACTAGGAATATATGCAAGAATGCGTAGTGGATTGGTCTTTAGGAAAACCTCTCTCGATTATATTCCTAACTAGGTTTAATCAATGATTCAGCTAGCCTCTTCTGATTACTAAGAAGAATTAATGAACTCAACCAACAATATAATGCGAAGATATCCCAAGTTATGCCTCTCTCGATTACATGAAAAAATGAATATAGATACAACAATTAAATCATCCAAAAATATTTCAATACATAAAACATAGAGTTATAATCCACAAACAAATATCAATACACCAAATCCATCAACCCTAAAAAAACTACTCCATAGACATGGAGTAATTGATCACAAATATAATAAAATTATAGGAAAACATGAATTCAATTCAAACTCGGGTCTCGAGTGAGGAAGGAATGATGAAATCCTCGTGATTTTGCTCTTCCAACTCCTCCTTATCCTCCTTAGGTCGTATATATGTTAAAAGTCTAGAAAATAATGTTTTCCATATATTTATACCAAGTAGGGTCGGCCCCTGACGAAACCACCTTCTCCTAGTCAATATAGGATATTGGCTCTGTAAAATATGCGCAGGCGCGTCACATGTGGTGACGCGCCATGCGGGGCATTAGTGGGGAAATCCATAGGTAGTTCACATCGCACTTCTATCAGGCAGCCAAAAATACACTGCTGCGTCATACTATGCGGCGCATAGTGCATCACATCAGTGCAAATTTCTTAGAGTACGAATTAAATCTTGCTTTTTGACGTCCAGACTTGGTCCTCAACCCCCGAACACGATCCCGACTTAATCCCCTGGGTTTTTACTCAGATTTTAAAGCTTCAAATGACTCAAATTAGCTCTACAACATCTACATAAATTGGAATCACTCCTACAAGGCATAAAACACACAATAAGTGTAAATCTCAATCAATTAAAGCTCAAATACCAGTAAAGTACAGTGAATTAGAGTGCAATAAGCAACTAAAATACGAGATTATATCCTACCATCATTTGTGGTCAGAAGAGGGGGCCGGTATCTGATAAGAGGCCTTGTCATTTCGGTGGATTAAATTGTGCCTTATATGGAGGCAGGGGTACTTTTGGTAGAAGCCATCCTCCCGGGCCATTTCAGTCAGTGCTTCAAGTATCCCACAGTGCTTCGGGTAGACGTGATTCTTATGTATATCATCCTAAGAAGCTAGCCTACAGTGCCCCTCTGATCTAGAGTGATCAGAGTGGTTATCCAGGTCGACAGGGCCAGTTTCAAGGTCAGCAGTCGCAGCAGCTGATGGCTTGTTATACTTGTGGAGATCCAAGGCACCTTTCTAGATTTTGCCCTAGATCATAGGGTGGCATGCACCAGCAGGTTTCTCGTGCCATGGTTCCGGCATAGGTTTCTTCACCGCCCGCTCAGCCAGCTAGAGGTGGGCGTTAGGCCGCCAGAGTAGAGGTCATGCCATTAGAGGTGGAGGTCAGGCCTTTAGAGATGGAGGCCAGCCAGCTAGAGGCCGTTCGAGGGGAGGAGATCATAGTGGTGGGGCCCAGCCCTGTTTTATGCATTCTCGGCTAGACCTGAGGTCGAGTCATATGATGCAACCATCACAGGTATTGTTTCAGTTTTCCATAGAGATGCTTTAGTTCTATTTGATCCGGATCTACTTATTCCTACGTGTCATCCTATTTTGCTTCATATCTGTTTGTGCCTCATGATTCATTGAGTGCTCCTGTGTATGTGTCCATGCTTGTGGGAGAATCTATTATTACATATCCTGTCTATCGCTCGTATGTGATTACTATTGGAGTTATGAGACTAGTGTAAACGTCCTACTTCTTGATATGGTGGACTTTAATGTTATTTTGGGCATGGATTGGCTGTCATCGTATCATGCTATATTGGACTGTCAAGCCAAGACGGTGACCTTAGCCACGCTGAGGTTGCCTCGATTAGAATGGAGAGGGACTCCTGGTTACTCTACCAGCAGGGTTATTTCTTATGTGAAGGCTCGGCGTATGGTTGAGAAGGGATGTTTAGCTTATTTGGCCTATATTCACGATTCTAGTGCGGAGGTTCCTTCCATGGATTCGGTACCCGTTGTGCGTGAGTTTTCATAAGTGTTTCCTACAGATCTACTGGGGATGCGATCCGATAGAGATATTGACTTCTGTATTGACTTGGCTCCAGGAACTCAGTCCATTTATATCCCATCATATCATATGGCCCCAACAGACTTGAAGGAACTGAAGGAGAAATTGCAAGATTTTCTTGAAAAGGGATTCATTAGACGTAGTATCTTGCCTTGGGGTGCGCCCATGTTTTTCGTGAGGAAGAAGGTTGGCTCGATGAGGATCTATATAGACTATCGGTAGTTGCACAAAGTCACTATCAAGAACAAGTACCCGTTGCTGAGGATTTATGACTTGTTTGATCAGCTTCAATGTGCCAAAGTGTTTTCAAATATCGATTTGAGGTCTGCCTAACATCAGTTGAAGATTAGGGCATCTGATGTCCCTAAGATAGCTTTTCGGACTCGGTATGGGCATTATGAGTTCCTTATAATGTCATTTAGGTTGTCAAATGCCCCATCAACATTTATGGATTTGATGAACCGGGTATTTAAGACCTGCTTGGATTCTTTTATGATCGTATTCATTGATGATATCTTGATCTACTCCCACAGTCGAGAGGAGCATGAGCACCATCTTCAGATAGTACTTCCGACTCCGAGAGATGGTCAGTTAAATGCCATGTTTTCAAAGTTTGAGTTTTGGTTGGACTCGGTTTCCTTTTTGGGGCATGTTGTATTGGCCGAGGGAATTAAAGTGGATCTTAAGAAGATTGAGGCGGTTCAGAACTAACCTAGACATGCTTCACCTACATAGATTCGGAGTTTCCTGGGTTTGGCGGGTTATTATCGTCGGTTCGCGGATGGGTTTTCATCCATAGCAGCCCCATTTACTAGATTGACCCAGAAGGGCGCTCCATTCAGTTGAGTTGAGGTTTCAGAAGATCAAGACTGCATTGACTACGACGCCAGTGTTGGTGTTGCCCACAGGTTCAGGATCCTATATGGTGTATTGTGAAACTGTTACACCTTATATTTTTGTACGTAAAAATGCGTCGTAAGCTTTTAGAAATGGAACATGTGATACAAATACAACATTCTAGTTTCACTTTCCCAACACCAATATAAAACTCACACTATATCTATGTGGCCTCTAATAGATACAAAAGAGTAATATGATAGTGCTGGCACAAGGCTCCGGCTATACCTCAAAACACTATACATAGAGGACAAGAAATACAAGATCCGGAGAAGAAGTGGGGCTCACCAAGTCAGGTGAGAAGAGGGTGTACTCCTATCACTGATCAACACTGCCTATTGTTGAATCACCTGCATCTATTAAAGATACAACACCACCGGCAAAAGGGACTTTAGTACATATGTAATAGTACTAGTATGTAATACTAAACACCCTCTCAATAGAACGAGTAACAATACAAGGTGAAATAATCATAGGAGCAATGGAAGCCTCAAACAATACCAAAGCATCAAGTTAGGAATAAGATAAGTTTTCAAGTAAATTTCAATATTTTAGGTTGGGAGATCTTTAGTACCGATATACCATCGTGTATTTAGCACGGAGTCCGATCACGCCCCCGATCGGCTAGGCCGTCTCACCAAAGACATCCAATCACAATCACAATCACCACCATGTGCGCGGTATGGCATCCGATCTCAGCCCGATCTGCTAGGCCATCTCAACACAATGCCGTGTGGATCGACATCACCCTCCGCTAGCAATCATCTCATCCTAAATTAAGAGGAATAATATCAACACATCAATCTCATCCCATTTAAGGGGAATATCCTCAACACATTAGTACGGGGATTTACCCCTCAATCACTCCTACACCGGTACGTATAGTTTTGGGGTTAGGTTATTTCAACCTACCCTTCCTCAGTGACTAACGATACTCCCAAAGTGTCCATTATATAAAGGATTTTCAGTTCATTTCATAATCTTTTACACATATATTCATTTTATTGGCACTAGTGGCCACAAATGTAATATCATTCTTGGCCCGTTCGCCGTATTTGATATTTCATGCTCACCCCTTTAACTTTCAAACATCATCATGGATTATCAACAACAAGGCATTTCTAATCAAGACTTTAAGTGTACATGTGAGCAAATAAGAGTCTTAAGCACATTTAGTCTTCTTCCACAATTCAGCATACTAACTTTAATTTGAAACACGACCCAAATTTATAACATTTTATCACACCACCCATACTTTGAACACTTTCTCGAAGGATAACATAATATAATAAGAGCATTCCGAACACATTTTGAACATATGTCTTTCAACACAAAGCTTATTCGAATTATCAAATTTGTAATGAATATCTCGGAACATGAGAAATAAGAACTTGGCCCATCATACTTGAGACATACGAGAACATCGTGGGATTCAATTCTAAAAGAGAAGTTTAGCAAACATACCTCGCTTTGAGCTTATCCTAAATTACTACAATGTTCCGGAAATCCTAGCAACTTCGATCCAGTCAGAGACATGATAAAATTGAACCATAATCAGAAAGATATTCGGGGGTTCAGCTCATTTAAGCATTTTATCAAGCACAGGGTGTGTATTATGATTTCAAGGTTCTCCTATGGTGGATTCTTTCATCCCACAACCCAATATTTACCAATTTGAGCTCAACAACCTTCCCACAAACCTTGATGTACATCCATGCATAGATAACACTCTTATATCCAAGAATCACACTCCTCATTACCCATCTTCTGCCCCAAATTCGAAATGGAAAGCTAGGGCTAGAACCTTACCTCTTTAGAAGAAAACTAGCATGGTTTCCTTGTCCCCTTAACCCTACGCATTCGCGAGCTATTGCTCTTGTTCGCATAGAGTAATAATCACGTCCCTTCCCAAGTCCCCTTAACCCTACGCGTTCGCGAGAGGCTGGTCGTGTTCGCGAAGGGTCGCCCCTCCAGTGCTTTGCGTTACCGTTCGTGATGATGAAGTCCACCCCCACCCCAACTTCCCCTTCACGATCGCGAGAGTAGCTTCGTGATCGTAAAGCACAAAATGTCAGACACCAGATATCACCAAACCAGTAGACCCTCTAAGTTCAAACTCAATGCATAGCCTATCCGGAACGCACCCGAGCCCCTCGTGCTCCAAACCAAACATGCACACAAGTGTAATAACATCATACAAACTCATTAGCGCAATCAAAACACCAAAATAACACCTAGAATTATGAATAGAACATCAAAATGCATGAAATTTTCAAAGAAACTTAAGATCTTTCAAATATACAACCGGACATCCGAATCACGTCAAGTAAACTCTGTTTTGACAAAATTTTACATACAAGTCATAAATAGTGAAATGAACCTATCCCATGTTCAGGAACCAAAATCTGAACCTGGTAGCAACAAAGTCAACTGACGGTCAAACATAGGAATTTTTAAGCCCTCAAATTACTGGTTTTTAATAAATCATGTTAAATCAAGTTAGGGACTTCTGAATTCAATTACGGGCTTATGCCTAAGTCCATAATCATGATACGGACCCATCAGGACCATCAAAACACTGATTCGGGTCCGTTTACACAAAGTTTTGACCGTAGTCAACTCAAATCATTTTCCAGGCTAAAATTCACATTCTCTTCAATGTTTCACATAGAAATTTTCCAGAAAAAGACACGGAGTGCGCACGCAAATTGAGGAATGCAAAATGCAGCTATTCAAGGTCTCGAAACATGGAAATAAAGGCTAAAACCCAAAATGACCTATCGGGTCATCACATTCTCCACCTCCAAAATAGACGTTCATCCTCGAACGGACATAGAAAGGTACCTAGACTGGTGAAAAGGTTGTGGGTATCTACTCCTCATGTCGGACTCGGACTGCCACGTGGCTGCCTCAATTGGCTCACCTTTCCACTATACTGTAACTGAAGAATAACTCTTAGACCTCAATTTCCGGACTTGCTGGGCTAGAATGGCCACCGACTCCTCCTTATTAGTCAAATCCTTGTCCAATTGGACGTAGCTAGAATCTAACACATGGGATGGATCACCGTGATACTTCTGGAGCAGGGAGACATGGAACACCCTGTGGACTGTTGATAAACCAGGTGGCAATGCAAGCTTGTAGGCCACCTCACCCACTCTCTCAAGAATCTTAAAGGGTCTGATATACCTAGGGCTCAACTTGACCTTCTTTCCGAACCTCATCATACCCTTCATGGGTGAAACCTAAAGCAATACCCTCTCTATGAATGCAACATCACGAACTCTCTGATCGGCATAACTCTTCTGCCTAGACTGAGTTGTGCAAAGTCGATCCTGAATCATCTTGACCTTTTTCCAAGTCATCCTGAACAAAATTGTTACCCAACAACTGAGCCTCTCCTAGCTAAAACCAACCAGTTGGCGAACGACACCACCTACCATATAATGCCTCATAGGGAGCCATATGAATACTCGATTGGTAGCTGTTATTGTAGGGAAACTCCGCAAGTAGAAACAACTGATCCCAAGAAGCCCCGAAATCCATAACACAGGCGCGCAACATATCCTCCAATATCTGAATGATGCGCTCGAACTGACCGTCTATCTGGGGGTGGAATGCTGTACTCAACTCAACCCGTGTACCTAACTCACATTGTATGGCCCTCCAAAAGTGCGATGTGAACTACGTACCCCGATCAGAAATAATTGACACCGGTACACCGTGAAGATAAATGATCTCGCGGATATAGATCCCAGCCAACTACTTCGAAAAATAGGTAACTGCAACTGAAATGAAATGTGCCGACTTGGTCAACCTGTCCACAATGACCCATACTGCATTGTATTTCTTCAATGTCCGTGGAAGCCCAAGAACAAAATCCTTGGTAATACACTCACACTTCCACTCGGGAATCTCAAGCTTCTGAAGTAAACCACCAGGCTCCTGGTGTTCGTACTTTACTTGCTGACAATTCAAACACCGAGCCACATATGGAACTATATCTTTCTTCATTCTTCTCCACTAATAATGCTTTCGCAAATCCTGATACATCTTTGCGGCACCCGGATGAATGAAATACTGTGAACTGTAGGCCTCCTCAAGAATCAACTCATGAAGCCCATCCACATTGGGTACACAAATCCGACCCTGCATCAGCAACACCCCATTATCTCCAATAGTAACTTTCTTCGCACCACCATACAATATCGTCTCCTTAAGGACAAGCAAACGGGGGTTGTCATACTGACGCTCTTTGATGTGCTCATACAAAGAAGACCGAGACCGTGCAAGCTAGAACACGATTGGGCTCCGAAACATCTAACCTCACGAATTGATTGGCCAAGGCCTGGACATCTTATACTAGCAGTCTCTCACCAACCGAAATATACGCAAGGATACCTATATTCACAGCCTTTCTACCCAAGGCATTGGTAACCACATTGGCCTTCCCGGGATGATACAAAATGGTGATATCATAGTCTTTCAATAGATGAAACCACCTGCTCTGCCTCAAGTTTATATCATTTTGCTTGAACAAAAACTATAGACTCCGATGATCCATGAACACCTCACACAACACGCCGTAGAGCTAATGCCTCCAAATCTTCAGTGCATGAACAATGGCTGCTAACTCTAGGTCATGAATAGGGTAATTTTCCTCATGAACCTTCAACTGCCGTGATGCGTAAGCGATCACCCTTCCAACTTGCATCAATACTGCACTGAGCCCAATATGTTTCTGTCACGCCCCGAACCTAGGAGTGAGACAAGCACCCGGTGCCTCACCTAACCTGGCGTACCAAATTGCGACTAAGGGACTCTGAACATATAATGTCATACTTTGGCCACGGGGCCACCTTGCAAGACAATTTGCGAAGAAAAATATAAAACTGAATGGAAACTAGTGATAACTAAACATCAATATAAAAATAGGCTGAAAAGGCCGTCATAGCTACTACAGCTGACAAACCACCAAATTATACATACCAGGCCTACAAACCCAACATACTGCACTAACCAATAGGATATGTCTACAAGCCTCTACTGATAGATATATTGTGATAGGAACAGGGCCCCGACCTACCCATATTATATATATAATTACATACATAAGATGCACACAAAAACTTAGACCCGATAACTCCGAAGGATGTGGAGCTTACCGATCAGGCTAAACTCTGGAAACACCTACTGAGGAGGTCTACTCGTCTGTCTATCTGAACCTGCATGCATGAAATGCAGCGTCCCCGGAAAAGGGACGTCAGTACGAAATAATGTACCGAGTATATAAGGCGATAACATAACTGAAAGTTGAAACTGAACTGATAATATAATAACTGAAAATAATTGGGAGTCAAAGATGATCTGGAGATATACTTACCTGTTGATACTGACTCAACTCCTTCAATATAGTAAGTAAAATAATTGTACGGCCTTATAAGGCTCGGTATATATAACTGCTCTGCCGTAGTAGGCTCGCTCATAGGCGCTCGACCATACTAGGCTATGTATCTCGACCATGCTGGGCTCGCTCATAGGCGCTCGGCCACAGTAGGCTCGGTATATAACTTTCCATCTGATCAGAGGTTGCCCAATAGGGGCCTGCCCATCGATTATAGCTCGATGGTAATGAAAATACTGTAATACTGTATATATAGGCTTGCTGCTCTCTTGACTGGAAGAAGACAATACTAAATTGAATATAGAATCTCGATAAGAAATAATATTGTAACTTATGAGACTAGAATAGTGTGAATAAATTCATAAATATGAACTTCTCTTTTTGTCTCATTACTAACACATGTAGCTACGAGATCATGCCAAAATGAAGGAAGGCTTAGCCTTAACATACCTTATCACAATCTTTCCAATCACCAAGTTGAACTCACCTCTTCGCACCTTAATCTACAAGAATGATAATAATACTATCGTTAAGTTACGAAAGTTACAACTATCGCACAACGAACGACAAACTTATTTTGTATTAAAACGGGTAGCATCTCACCTATAATCCTTACTTCCTCCAAATTCAAGATAACACCAACAATACAAGAACAGAATAATGACAACATATATACATCATTTTCCAGCCCTATATACACCATCAAATACTACAAAACAGCCCAACACACCCCAATCTCTTCATACACAAAACGACCACCGTAGTAGTGTCAAACGACCCGAAAATGTTATGACGAACGACCAGCCAACCACCCTACATTTATATGGTGTTTCTACACCCCCTTCCTCCTCCAAAACTCCACAAAACAGTAGTAAAACATGCAGCTCAACAGCAACACAAAACAGTCCACAAAACAGTCCGCTACAAGTGAATAACTCGAACTCATGGCTTCCGATCACCGTCCCGTGAATTCTCACAAGTATAGAACGACTTACCATGAATTTATAGAATAAAAACTGGATGAAAGAGAGCAGTAAACTCACCATATTTGTTGGATAAATCAGCTCCTATCTTTGTTCTTCAAACTCTAGGTTTTACCTCCAATTAGAACTTGAAAGGGAGAGAAAATCAATTAGGGTTTGTGGAAAATTTTTGGGAGGATTCTTTGCAGAGCTTATGTCCGGTTATTATGCTCTATTTTAAGTCTAATATATGAAGAAAATAGGCCTTTAAAAGGCCTCTTTGGACTACCCGAAATGGCCCATTTTTGGGCTTTCATTTAAGCAAGTAGGTGACACACCTACTTGTCACCTAGCAGCTTGTGCAGTATCACAAAAATGCCCATATCTCACTACTCCGATGTCGTATTGACAAACGGTTTAATGCATTGGAAAATAGACTCATAGATCTTTAATTTGATGGGTGGAACACCCCATAACTCTAAGTATATTGGGAGAAAATTGCAGTTAGATTTGACCTAAAGTTTCAGTAAAACTTATGAGTGTAACTTGTGATGACTTTCATCGACTTTTGTTCCACAACTCGCTTGACATTAAAACATAACACACGGATGTCATACGACTAATATAAATCATAACATAATCTCCTTATCATGTTAATCACCCTAGTCTCACCCCAAAGGTACATGTTATAACATTCCCAACTTGTCGACTTTCGACGAAACATTGTTTTATTCAATTGCTTTAGCTTCTGAACTGTCCAACCCTCTTTGTACTTGTTGTTCATGATCTTCAATATTTGTAACCTCATAGGTAACATGATTAACTTACTTTATATACTTTTAAATATTATCTCATTTTTGGTCCTACATTAGAATGTGTAATGTAATATTTTGGAGACTTATAAGTGACGTAACTAATGGTAATGAATTGGTGTTGCTCACTTAATGAAATATATCTTCTCTATATTCATGGGTAAGTTCGGGTAGAAAGCATCTAGTAGGCTTGCTTGACCAGGTTATCTCGGTTGAGCGATGGTCGCGCTCCCCGAGGTCGGGGCGTGACATTTGGTTACATTATTATTTCTTTGATTATTTGTTTCGTAATTTAATTCCCTTTTATAATTAGCAAATATTTTTGGAAGTTGAAATTTGGTATCTTGGCATCATATTTGACGTTAAATATATTCTCCGCATTATTTATTACTCGAATTCATATTATCATTATTACATAGTGAGGAGGAGGGTAAAAGCATGAAGGGTGATGTCGTGCCATTGCATTTACATTATTATTATTACATGGTGATGGCGAGAATAAAAGCACGAAGGGGTGATGCCGTACCATTTTTCTCATTTATTCATTATTATATGGTGAGGAAGAGAGTAAAAACATGAAGAGTGATGCCGTGCCATTTATCTAATTTATTCATTATTACATGGTGAGGAAGAGAGTAAAATAACGAAGGGTGATGCCACGCCATTCTTCTCATTTATTCATTATTACATGGTAAGGATGAGAGTGAAAGCACGAAGGGCGATGCCGTGCCATTTTCATATCATTGGTTTAGCTGATTTACCCGTTGGTGATTTACTTGGTTACTTCATGATTTCATACCGTGCCATTTTCATATTATTGTGCTTTATCATAGCCTCGTCACTACCTCGTCGAGGTTAGGCTCGACACTTACAGAGTACATTGGGTCGGTTGTACTCATACTACACTTCTGCACTTCTTGTGCACATACTGTTATTGAAACCCACTGTGCATGAGGTGTGTCAGCTTGGATCACTGCTTACGGAGACTCGAGGTAGATCGGCTGGCGTCCGCAGACCTTGAAGTCCCCTTCCATTTCCAACTTTTATTGTTCATTTCCTTTGAAACAGTTGTATTTATTTCTGACTTTGTTTGTAAACTTCTAGTTGCACGTGTACTCGTGACTCCATATTTCTGCGAGTAGATATTATCATGTGACTTATATTGGTACTGTATCAGTTCGGGTTTCTATTTCTCGTTATATAGCATCATTGTGCTTTTAACTGTTAAAAATTGACAATTTAATTATCTCACATCGGCTTTCCTAGCAAGTGGATGGTAGGCTCCATCACGACCCTGAGGTTGGGATTTCGGGTCGTGACAACCGACTATGTTGTTATGGACAAAATCTGCCACCAGTTTCATTGTAATAGCCTTGTGTGTGGAAGCTTCGACCCATTTGGTGAAGTAGTCGATGGCTACCAAGATGAAGCGATGTCCATTTGACACAGCCAACTCTATAAGTCCAATTAAGTCCATGGCCCAAGGGGCGAATGACCATGGAGAACATATTACGGTTAACTCATTTGGTGGGACACTGATGAAATCCCCGTGAATCTGGCACTGGTGACATTTTAGCACATAGCGAATATTGTCCCTTTCCATGGTCATCCAAAAATATTCATCCCTTAGAATCTTCCTAGCAAAAGTGAATCCGTTGATGTGAGGCCCGCACGTTCCTGCATGTATTTATTCACATAGTCTTGTTTCTTCAGCAGCATCTACACTCCTTAACATACCCAAGTCCGGGGTCCTCATGTATTGGACTTTCCCGCTAAGGAAAAAGTGGTTTGCCAGTCTTCTCAATGTATATTTCTGACCGATAATGGCACTCTCTTGATATTCTCTCGCCTCGAGGAACCTCTTGATGTCGTGAGACCATGGTTTGCCATCTGGTTCTTCATCTACATGCAAGGAATACACGTACTGATCCCAGATCTCTACTTCGATAGGGTCGATATAATTCTTGTCCGGGTATTGATTCATGGATGATAATGTTGCAAGAGCATTGGCAAACTAATTTTTGATTCTGGGAACATGCTTGAACTCGATATTGTGAATTGCTTGCACAATTCCTTCACATAATGCAAGTACGAAAGGATCGTGACGTTCTTGGTGGTCTATTCTCCTTGGTCTTGGTGGATCAGCAAATCAGAATATCCTATGACTTGAAGTTCCTTGATGTTCATATCGACCGCCCTCCTAATCCCAAGGATGCATGCTTCGTACGCCGCCATATTATTTGTACAGGGTAACCTTATCTTTGCCCAAATCGGAAAATGTTGTCCTGATTTGGAGAATAAGATTGCCCCGATTCCTACTCTCTTAAATTTTGTTGCTCCATCAAAAAACATTCTCTACCATGGGTACGACTCTGAAATGTCCTCACGTGCGAATAACACTTCTTCATTTGGGAAATACATGGTGAGTGGCTCATAGTCTTTGTCCACCAGGTAATCTACGAGATGATAGACCAATGCTTGTCCTTTAATAGCTTTATGTGTCACGTACACAATGTCGAACACACTAAGAATGGTCTTCCATTTTGCTAACTTTCCGGTAGGCATTGGTTTCTAAAATATGTACTTGAGCGGGTCGAGTCTGGATATCAGATATGTGGTATTTGCC
The DNA here is from genome assembly GCF_000390325.3 of Nicotiana tomentosiformis. Classification (NCBI taxonomy): domain Eukaryota; kingdom Viridiplantae; phylum Streptophyta; class Magnoliopsida; order Solanales; family Solanaceae; genus Nicotiana; species Nicotiana tomentosiformis. The sequence goes on from NC_090822.1 coordinate 46,170,969, forward strand.
GAAAAATAATTTCTTAACTTCAAAGAAATCCAAGTTAAATCACACTACATCCATTCCAACAAGGTGTATCTAGTTTCGTACGACGTGAATTTCTTACTCAAGTAGTAAATAGCATGTTCCGCCTCTCCGGTCTCATCATGTCGCCTTAACACACATCCAAATTCATTATCCAAGATGTACACATATAGTAGCAACAACTTTCTAGGTTCGGGAGGAACCTGCATGGGAGGACTAGACAAGTAATCTTTGATTCTGTCAAAAGCTTTTTGGCATTCTTCTGTCCATTACGTAGTGGACTTTTTCTTCAACAGCTTTAAATTGGTGCGCAGATTACTGTCGACTAGTCTGTGAATCGGCTGATGTAATTCAGTCTCCCGAGGAAGCTCATTACGTCCTTCATGATTTTGGGAGGAGGCAAGTCCTGGATAACTTTGATTTTTGAAGGATCTAACTTTATCCCTTTCCTGCTGACAATGACGCCCAACAATTTTTTCGTGGGAACTCCGAATGCACACTTCACAAAAATTAACTTCAAATGTACCTTCGCAATCATTCGAAGAACTTTATCAAGTTACTCAAATGATCCACATTCTTTCGTGACTTGATGATGACATCATCCACACATACATCAATCTCTTTGTGGATCATGTCATGAAAAAGGGTCTTCATGGCCCTCATATAGGTGGTATCAACATTATTGAGTCCAAATGGCATGACCCTTTGGCAATAAACTTTCCATGGTGTTGTGAATGCTTTCTTCTCTGCATCCTCTTCGTGCATCAAAATCTGGTGATATCCAGAAAAACAATCCACGAATGATTGTAAATCGTGCTTTGAATAGTTTTCATTAAGGATAAGGATATTTGGCAGAGGAAAGTCATCTTTAGGACTTGCTTTGTTTGGATCTTGGTAATCCATACATATCCTAATCTCTATGTCCTTATTAGGCGGTGGTACGATGTTGGCCAACCAGGTAGGGTAATTCGTGAGCGTTACCACATTCGCCTATATTTGCTTGGTCACCTCTTCTTTAATTCTTAGACTCAAATCATGTTTGAACTTCGTGGGTTTGTGCTTGACTGGTGGCTTAGTAGGATCGGTTGGTAATCAGTGTGAGACGATGTCAGTACATAGTCTAGATATAACAAGGCAAATACATCGATGTATTGTCGAAGGATATCTACCAATTCTTTCTTCTGCTCTTCTTCCAGGTGAATGCTGATCCGAGTCTCTTTCACGTCTTCTTCACTTCCCAAATTGATCACCTCTGTTTCTTCGAGATTGGGCTTCTTCTGGTTATCCAACTGTTCAGTCTCATGTGGTAAGTTCTCGGGCATCATAATCTCATCGTATTCCTTGTAATCCCGATCGTTTTGCTCGAGTATTTCATTACATGTCATAGTCGTGGAACGATGGGTTTTTATTAATTTGATCACTAAAAAGAAAAGTCGAGTATAAATAAAGACAAGTTTGCAATGATTTTTGGGAAAAATAATACTTTTATTTCATTAAAAGGAACGTTTCAACATTCAAAGAGGATATTTAACAAAAAATCACAGGCATGGATCAAACCTCAATTGACAATGCAGTTTTCAAAAAGTTACTACAATTTCACACTACCAAGACTCTCGGCGAACCAGAGATAGACTGGCTGTCCAGTTCGGCAAAGTCTCTCTTGGTTCGTTATCCCTAATGGTCAGTGTCTTGATGTCAGCTTTGCCGTAGCATTCTTCGATCATTGTGATGAACAACCTTCCGATCTCGTCGATGAACAATTCTTCTTGTGGTAAGCTCTGACCTGACTCGAAATATTCTCTGGCATGAAAACATTCTCCCTAGTGTTACTTTGGAGGACTCCTCAAACTGTAGGTTGGTTGAATTGGCTCAGTCATCTTATATGATCGGGCTCCCAGCCCGGACCATCGCCTATACCCATACATCATCATTTCTCGAATCGCAATCCCTAATCCATATGGAAACTGAGTGTCGTTGTCCTATTAATTGCTCCTAATTTCTATTGCTTGCGTGATCTCGACTGAATGAAAAGAGACCCCATCTAGTCCCTCTATAAAAGGAACAATATGTTCTAAATAAGTGCGACTCCATTCCCCATGTATCACTATTTATTGGCAATACCACTCGAAATTCATACACAGATGGAGAGTAGAAGGAACTACCCCTGTCATGGCTCTCTTTTACCTCTCTTTTGTGGATGCCTAATTCTCGCAGTGTGGAGGACTGGCAGATATTTACTCTCTATCCCCCGTCAATTAGTACCCGAGATATGACCTTGTCTCCAAATTTGATAGTGATGTACAGAGCTCTGTTGTAATCTATTCTCTCCATAGGACGTTCGTCCCTCCGAAAAATAATTTTGTTTTCCTCCACCATCTTCCCAATAGTTGATGCCAGTGCCTCACTGGTGGTATTCCCTGGTACGCTTACTCCGCTCAACACCTTTATCAGAGAGTCTTTGTGACTATCAGAATTCATCAACAAGTCCATGATTGATATGTGGGCGAGTGTATTTCTTAGCTGCTCTTCTATGGAGTATTCCTTAACCGGCATCTTATTAAAAACTATGTTGCCTCTACGTCAGTTATGTTCCTTCTTTAGATCTGCTCTTTATTTGAATTTCCTCGGTTCATTTCTTCAGGAGCATAGCATCTCCCAGGTCGAGTCATCCCATAAGGTTCATGAAAATAAGGGATCATTTGAAAAACGTGAATTCTATACTAACACCCTATGTATATTAAAATAAATATATAGTGTTTATTTGTTTGAAGGCTATTTTGGCAAGACCAGTATATTTTTCAAAAGCCGTTTCGTTTTTTTCTTTTAAAATCGAGTCTAGCTATGTGTGGTGCAATTACCTCTTTATTTTTAAAAAAAAACTCAGATGCCAAATTTCCTACGTGATTTGTTTAAAAATTATAAGAGGGACGTTCTCGCTTAAGCTTATTAGAATCATGTAAATGCCTAAAACAAGTGAAACTTATTAGAAAGGGTATGCAAATGAAAGAGACATTACTTGCTAAACCGTTGGTTTAAAAGCATTTAGATTACAAACATTGTTAAGATTATTAAAGAGATCAATCTCTTCCGTCAAAACTTACCTTCTGCCTTATTAAGTTTCATTTATCTAAATCTTCTCTTAAATAATCAAAGCAAGAAATACTCAATATCAAAGTTAGTTTCATGAAGACATATACAAAGGATAAGACAACAATATTAATAATAATAATATCAGGTGAAAGAGAAGGGGGGTGGACTCCCGTTGTTGGGCTGACAGTTAGTCAGGCCCAGGTAGGCTCTAAGCCGCCACAGGCTTTAACGGATGACACACGATGCAGCCTAGTTCTCTGAACTTAGGCCTGAGTTCTTAATGAACTCAACAAGTCTAATAATTCATGCAAAGAAAAGATAAAGAATCAATTAATATGCAAATAAAAGGTGAAATAAAAATAAAGTTTACGGTAAATGTGATCTAAGTAAATATAATGGAGTAAATTTTCATTTGTGTTAATGCCCTGAGGATTAATTGAGGTCAGTGCGAACACCTATATCAGCATAAGGAGTTAACATGACGAGGATCACAATAATATCATTTCATTTATATAAAAAATACACCTAATGATAATATCAGTATGAGAAACAGAATCGAACGATCACCATAAAATATTGACTTAAACAATAACATAGGAGATAAGCATAACTATTAGCAGGGAGTGTTAGTTAATTAAATGAAAAGTAACATAGGCAGCATGACACAATTGAATGTCATATACTATCCTGAAGAGGAATAAGCAGACTAGCAATAGAGAACATCATATGAACAAAACAACACAATAATAGAATAAGTGAATAAATAATTAAAGGGGGGGGGTCAGTGGTCTACTGACCTTCTTCAGAGCAGCAAACCAAGTAGTAGTACTTTCTATCTGTTAAGTGATCAAACTCACAATTAATTTGCAGTAGTCGAACTCGAGCAAAAATGAAAGAAAGAAAGAAAATTAGAGAAGAACTTTCTAAGCATTTAAGAAAGGAGCATTTAATAGATTTCTTAGGTAGTTCGTGTTTGGTGAGAGCGTTAAAGCCCCTATTTATAGTTGTAATTGGAGACTTAGGGTTCCATTTGAATTTGAATGAATTAGTGGAAGGTGACAATGAACGCCGATGAGAGCAAGAGGGGAAGAGATGAGGAAAACAAAGGGGAAAATCAGAAGGAGAGTTTACCTATTCGAAATGATGATTGAATCGGCCGTTGAAGCCAAACGGACCATCAGTTAAAGCCAATGTCCAGAGGTAACTGCGTTTAACCTTTGGACCATCGACTATCATGATTTGGTCGAGATTTTCAAGAATCCACAACTGCATGTATCGATTTGAACAAGTAGAATATGAAATGATTAAATTCTAACACATTTATATTTTGGTCTAGGGTTTTGGGCCTTGAGATTCAAAATCGGGTGTGAAAAAGGTAGGCTTGGCGAGATTCGTGATTGATAGAGTAAAAATGATGAAGCTTTGGATTTCATGAGTGAACTTGCACAATTTAGTGCAATGTTTCAGAGATGATAGGGCCTGAGGAGAAAAGAGAAAAGAGAGAGGAAGGGAAAGAAGGGCGTCTGGTCATTTGGTGGAATATTAGGGTTTGAGGAGGGTAGGCTAGTTAAAACAAGAGATGGAATGGGAGCTGTTGGATCGTTTTAATCAACGGCTCCAGATTTTTGGAGATGAAGGATAGAAAAATATTTTATGGAGGATAAATAATGGTCTGTTGGATCTTTTGGATCCAACGGTAGAGATAAAACGCTGGAAGGTTAAAAAAATCAAAAGGGAATTGAGATTAAATTTGGACCATTGATGAATTTGATCAATGGTCCGGATTGATTGTGTTTGTTGTGTGCGTGAGGGGAGGTGATATGGCCCGTTGTGATTGGTTGAGTGTGAGTGGCAAGGATTGCCAAGTAGGATGAGTGATGGGGTTGGCCGGACCGGGTCAGGGGTGTTGGGCCAGTGCTTTTGGACCAATTGTTTGGGTATTAGGCTGGATTGGGTATTTAAAGCATGGACATTTGAATTAAAATTAATGAATTGCAATTGTAGCCCTTATAAAGTTTTAACCCCCTTTTACAATTAAATTAATTAAACTTATTTAATCCCAAAAAATATAATAAAATATTATTGAAAGATGTATTAATAATTAATTACAGTAATTAGTTTTAGATTATCAAAAGAATTATAATATTCGTTCATAAAATTAAGAAAGCTAGTTATTTGATTAATTAAAGTAATAGAGGTAGTATAATTATAATTATTTAAAACAAAATTATTATTGATAAAACTGATGCATCACTACGATAAACCGGAACAATACCTGTGATGACAGCATCTGATGCAATAGCCTCAGTCCTACCAGGAAAAGCATAACAACGGGCCTGGCCTACCCCTCTAGGACGTTCTCTACCCGCCTGTCCTCCTCCCCACTGGCTGTGTAGGTGGAGAAGCAACTAGAGCATAAACCATAGCCTGAGTACCCTGGGAAGGTCCACCCCTCCGAAATCTAGGACAATCTCTCACTATGTATCTAGTATCACCACACTCGAAACAACCTCTCTTTCGGCGTGACTGCTGGTATTGTGTCTGCCTCGGACGGCTAGAATAACCGTTGTATGAACCCCGTGCAGAAGGTGGACTGGAAGATGGCTGTCCAAAATGAGTACTTTGGGGTCCCTGAATAACTGGAGCATTGCGAGTAACCTAAAGTGCAGACTGAACTGGTCGACTGATAAAGCCTCTACAATGATGAGCTGAAACTGCAAAGCAGGAACTATTTAACCCTCCAAAATCTCGAGTGCCTTTTGGTCTCCCTATCCTCCCTCTCCTAGCCACAGATACACTCCAACTCCTAGAGATCTCCATAACCTGTTGGAATTGAGTATTTGTCACAACCAGAAATCCACTATAGGTCGTGATGGCGCCTAACGCCGCCGTCAGGCAAACCAACGTTTATTCATCAATTTATTTACTCATTTAATTCTCTCGAATCATAATCACCATTACTTAAACAGTATAAAATAGACTTTACAGGGTAAAATGATTATAACTACGTGATCTACAATAGCGATCAACAAGCAAAAACCCCGAAAATCCGGTGTCACAAGTGCATGAGCATCAACTAGGAAATATGATAAAATACAACATTTGTCTGGAATACAAATTAGATATGAGAATGTAAATAACTCTGATGGAGACTCTGTGTGCTGCAGACTTGTAACATGGGATGCAGCTCAACCAATTCCCCGCAATAGCAGCGCCTCTGCGCCCACAAGACCACTAGACATATATACACCTGCACAAAATGTACAGCAAGTGTAGCATGAGTACGTAAAACAACGTGTATCCAGTAAGTATTTAGTCTAACCTCAAAGAAGTAGTGACGAGGGGTCGACTTCGACACTTACTATGGGATAACAATAAAATACCGAAATTTTAATTAAGCGTGGATTATGTAAATACAGCTAAAAACTCAATAACAAGAAATAAATAAATAATTCTTTCACTCATAGTAAATTCCAAATTAATTTTCATCATTTAATAAATTAATCTCTCAAGCCAATGAAACAATATCAACTATAATTGGACTCCAAGAATTATTACACACGAATTATGCTGAGGTCATACGGTCCGATCCAACATACAAATATATAAATTGTGCACTACCGAGGGTCGAATGGCACGAACCATACATGCATATATCTGCTACCGAGCCGTTCGGCCCAGTCCACGAGAAGAGAAAATACTTTATAAACAACTGATTCAATATTTATTAAGAGGCTAATATTCAAAGAAACACCAATTCTCATTAATGGTCAAGTGACCTGTCCAAAACTCAAGTAAATGAGGTTTAATCTTTGACAATTCCTTTATAAAGTTCCAATATGATTTAACCAATTAAATTAATAAGTAGGGTGCGAACATCCCATGTATCGCATGATTTGAGTCCTAGACTACCCGGACATAAGCATAATTAGTAGATACGTACGGACTCTCCTCACCTCGTGCGTACACATCCCCCACAAATAGAAGCACGTATTAAATCAATTCACCTATGGGGTTAATTCCATCTTACAAGGTCCGAAAAGAAATTACCTCGCTCCGAAGTTCAATAACCGGCTCCAAAGCTTTTCTAACAACTCAAATTGGCGCCCGTCGCTCCAAAACTAGTAAATAAATGTGCTATTCCATGAACATATATTCTAATACTCATAATAAATCAATTTATAACAATTTCCAACTCCGCTCGAAAAATTGATAAAGTCACCCTCAGGCCAACGTGCTCGGATTCCGAAAATTTCTGAAGATAATCATTAACCATAACACTACGAACTCAAATATATGATTTAATCCCAATTCCATGTCCAATTTCGTGGTCAAAATCCAAAAATACCATTTTTTAGGTTTTCTCTCAAAAATCTCAAATTCCTACTAGTTTCCTTGTTTAAATCTTTATAGAATCCATGTATTTAACTTGTAATAGATGGGAATCACTTACCTCGTGTTGCTTGATGAAAATCCCTCCTTGAAGCTCTCCAAAATCACCCTAACCAAGTGAAAAATGAGAGAAGAAGAGCCAAATCCCGCTCTTAAAACGATTCTGCCCAGCGATATTTTTGAACCTGCGACGTCGCTTCTGCGACCTCGCCACCGCTTCTACGGAAAATAACCCAAACACGATGCCTCGCACCTGCATAAACATTCCCTGCCTTTGCGGCATCGCAGGTGCGAGCCCCCTTCTGCTCATGCGCCTTCTCCCACTTCTGCTCACAATGCTTCGCTTCTGCGCCTGCGCTGATGCGACCAAAACTCCGCACCTGCGGTCTTTCCCGTGGCTGACCTGCTCTGCTTTTGCGGCCCGGCACCTGCAGCCAAAACCTCACAGGTGCGGTTACACCAGATGACAACAGCTTCAGCATTTTCATAAGGCCAAATTCAATCCGTTAACCATCCGAAATTCACCCGAGGCCCTTGGGACCTTAACCAAATATACCAAAATGTACCAGAACGCATCAAATCAAATCCGATAGACCTCAAATTTTGCACACAAGTCATAATTGACATTATGGACCTACTCATACTTCCGGAAGAGGAATCCAACCCTGATATCAAAAGTCCACTCCCGGTCAAACTTTCCAAAAACCTCCAAATTCCAATATTTTGCCAAATGACTCGAAATGACCTACAGATCCCTAAATCCACATCCGAATGCGCCCCTAAGACCAGAATCACCATACGGAGCTATTCCCAGGCTCGGAATCCCAAATGGACATCGATAACATCAAAATACACTTCAACCCAAATTTATGAAATTCTTCCAATATGCTAACTTTCCATAATATGCACCGAAATGCTCCCGGGTCATCCAAAACCCGATCCGAACATACGCCCAAGTCTGAAATCATCATACGAACCTATTGGAACTTTTAAATCCCGAATCCGAGGTCGTTTACTCAAAAGTCAAACCATAGTCAACTCTTCCAACTTAAAGATTCCAAAATGAGAATTTTCTTTCCAAATCAACTCTGAACTTCCGGAAATTCAATCCGACCACACATACAAGTCATAATACCTGAAGTGAAGCTACTCAAGGCTTCAAACTGCCAAATGACGCGCTAAAGCTCAAAACGACCGGTCGGGTCGTTACATTCTCCCCCACATAAACATACGTTCATCCTCGAACATGCTAAGAACTGCTTCGGAGATTTTCGAAATCACTATTCAACACCTCGTGCACCTACCCGTGCCACCACGACCTAGTTGAGCACATTAGTTCGAGCCAGTCTGATGATCCTCATTATTATTTAGTAAAATAAGCCTTAGAGCCAAATTCCAACATCCAAAATCCTCTACCAGGCCTGCTTTGAACATACGAACATCGTATCAGTCACTACACCCTCTACCAAAATATGATTGTATACCCTTATTGAATTCGCATCATGCACCGCATAATTCACATGACCATAATAACATCCTCTGACAACAATAGCTGAAATTCCACGCATCTGATGCCTATAACACACCTCATGATGCATATAAGTCCTGTTCCAACTCTTGCAATACTGCCACGACGGAATGGATGTGTAGAAATTCATAACTACCTTCCGAATCAACGAATTTTTGAGTCTCTCCTCCTGACAAGAACCATTACCTCATTCTGAACTAAATAACGATGTGTGCCCTTTAATATGCCTTATATAAATCCGATTGCCCTGATCCCAGGTCCAATAATCTCGTCTCACCCAGTACAAGCTTCTCCGACAATAAGCCACCACAAACACTATCTAAGATTTCATATGACGCCATCAATGCGCCCACAAGCTACAACTGAAATATGACACATAAAGAAGAACGAACTCTAGAAAAGAACTATCTAGCCCGCGTAACGAATGAAACGTCCATCAAATACAGTGAGCCTTTCTCAGAGGTAAGAAACAGGACACCAAAAATGAATATAAAGAATCGTGCTTAACATCTCAGTGTTGCAGCATGCAACCCAATCCAAACATGACGATGTTGCGGCGTGCAACCCATGGCAGCATGCCACCGAATCCAAACAATATACTTGTGGTAGCATGCCACCCAACCCGCACATGATAATCTAAAGAAAACACACATCAAGACGTAACGCTTATACTTACGAAATGTCCGGATATCAACTACAAGCACGCCAAATGCATAATACAAATCCTGGGGAGACGGATAGCGTCGTGCGCTACGAAACTCAAGCACAACTAATGTGCAATATGTGACCTGCATCTCGAGAGCCATCCTACTCACATAACACTACAGCTGCACGGGACCTCAACACATGTGCGAATAATCAAGATGTCTCACAACCCCCATGGTACAATAGAGTATTACATGAAATAGCTGATGACGAAAATAACATCTAATGTCCGAAGACTCCTCCATAAGAAACGCTATGCTGAATGAACCCACCCAGCCTGATATAGAGCACACATCTACATTTAGATCCATCATAGGGCCTCAAGTCGATTCCGATCATACCATAGTGGAAAAATAACATTTCAAGGATCCACAATGACCTATTCATGACACATAAGAACAATCGTCAAATTGGGAACAACCTCACACGGTCCACAACCCAAGGAATAGAATCCTCGCAGGCATCAATTCTCGCATTTGCGATATTACCATAACCTCCATACTTGGTTTTAATCTATAACAATCAAGTGACTAACATGTCAACTTATACAAATCCCTAGTGGGGTACGCTCCCACGACCTTCCGCTCAGGTAGCAAGGTCCGCACATCGATACCACCAACTGTTCAAATCCTGTAAAACTGAATCAAAACTCCGCAAGTCAATACACAAAGCCTCTTCCACAGAACACCATTCTCAGGTGACACTAAAGAAAATGCTAGCTTACTCTGAATATTTGAATTCCACCCCTGCTTATTCGAGCCAGTGACATCCTTCTAAGCACTTAACCGCAACCTTGATTCTCAACTTCCACTCCCCATGCCGCTCAGTGCACCTATCATGCTGCTATACGAGATTATCAGAACGCATCATAACTCCCAAACTACTAGTAAAATAAACACTTCCTTGTCTAGAAAACTTTTCACTCAGCTTATTTCAGAAGAACCAACGCAACATGCAACTGAATTCTCAAACCGTAGAAAATACAAACCTCGAGTCGTGATCTAAACCACCATAACTCTTTCGGAAATCCATTTACACAATAAAGCCATTCGAATCAAATACCTCCCAAATCAACCACGTTGTGGTGGCACTTAAGCCCAAGTGTACAACCACAAACTACATGTATAACTTCACGCTGAAGAAACTAATCGCTGCCACGATCATACTGATTCAACCATTACTAACTGACCCAACTTCTTCCAATCTATTCTCGACATGCCTTGGAAATGATAATAGCTCCATTCAAACGTAACGAATCAAATCCGCACTCGTCCCGAGTTACCCACATCACGAAACCACATCATCTTATTACTCATGAATCATCTCATATTCTCCTTACGCATACAATAGCATATCCCACTAGTTTGCCCATTCTGTAAGACCTTCCGAGAATCCGAAACTATTTCCTCCTTTCCTCCAATACTGTACTGCATACCCAATGATAACATAGAACATCCCAAGTCCTTAGGCACTGAACTTAAATTTTTGAACTCACTAGGACCACTGTTGAGAGTCACCCATTCTGACTAGGTCCCGAATATAAGCCAAACTCTAGTGCGTTGTTAGCGCAGGAACACCCTATCAAAGAAGCACCCGACTAAATTCTTTTCCCTTGTACATTACACCCACCAGAAGCAGAATATCTGAGTCTTCCCAAAACATGAACATGAATAGATAAGGCCCAGTATAGCACATATTCCTCAAATCCTTTGCTCGAATTACTACTGATGTTTTGCTTTCCTTAGTCATAATAATCCACCAATACACCGATGACCAGAGACCGCACAAGCAGACAACCACGTGATCCAACCATAGACGGTGGTGCTTCCCCACTTAGCTTGAAGCTACAATTTCATAACCCTGGAACCCCCCAGTTTTCTCCTTCCCAATTACGATGATCTTGCACAATCAACCCGCCAAATTTCTCAAAATCTTTCTGTTAAACATTTCATGAACATTTTGAATCACTAGCCATATTCACATGTTCGACCTCTTACCGGATAGCCAGTAGAATTCTTCGTAGAAGCTTCATCAACACCATGCAACTGCTAACCTGCTCACAGGAGATAACCTACCCATGGAAATTCCATGCCGACATATTCCAACGATGCTGCAGTGGGTAAAATTACTACGAAATAAGTAAACCCTCCTAAGCCCGTGCTCATTCACCAGCTGTACAAGTCTGTTCGCTCCCCATTGACATACACTAAAAGTGCAAAAATACATTCCAATCCGAAGTCATGTTGCATTTCCCTTCATATCACGCTCGAAAATACCAAGTCTCTTTACTCCATCAACCCAAACCTGAACATTCATAGTCCGATTGCCTTTCCTTTGCTGGAAATAAACGCTAAACCTCTAAATCATGTGCTGAGAAATCCTCATTTCAAGTCATTCACTGCCTCGATACATAAACAAACACCCCACCATTACACCAACACTATACGATAACATTGTCTGAACATCATAGCAATATGTGCGTAGCCTCGACCCCATCCAAAATACAGCTACTAAGCTTAAATGACAGAACATCCTTCTACAAGAAGACGATAATAACTTTCTTGAATGCAAAGGGAGAAACATCCTACTCCACATCTATAGTACCACTACAAATCCTCGATGCCCAACTGACATGAGTGCCCAACACCGTACAAGAATGAATAGGAAGAAAACAAAGGCATAAGCCTCGAAGGAATCAAATCACACGATGAGGAATCAAGAAGGGAAGTTCTCCTAACAGCCATGTGGTCTCTTGAAGATAGGTACAGACGTCTCCGTACCGATCCGCAAGACTCTACTAGACTTGCACATAACTCGTGAGACCCAAGTTAACCTAATGCTCTGATACCAATCTGTCACGACCCGAAATCCACTATAGGTTGTGATGGCGCCTAACATTAATTCATCAATTTATTTACTTATTTTAATCTCTCGAATCATAATCTCCATTACTTAAATAGTATAAAATAGAATTTGTTGGGGAAAAATGATTATTACTACGTGAACTACAATAGCGATCAACCTGCAGAAACACCCAAAACCCGGTGTCACAAGTGCATGAGCATCAAATAAGAAATATTAAAATATAACATCTGTCTGGAATACAAATTAGACAGGAGAATGTAAATAACTCCGATGGAGACTCTGTGTGCTGCGGACTCATAACATGGGATGCAGCTCACCTAAATCCCTGCAATAGCTGCGCCTCTGCGCCCACAAGACCACTAGACATATATGTACCTCCACAAAATGTGCAGTAAGTGTAGCATGCGTACGTAAAATAACATGTACCCAGTAAGTATCTAGTCTATCCTCGAAGAAGTAGTGACGAGGGGTTGACTTCGACATTAACTATTGGCTAAAAATAAAATACTGAAATTTTAATTAAGCATGGATAATGTAAATATAGCTGAAAACTCAATAACAAGAAATAAATAAACAATTCTTTCACTGATAGTAAATCCCAAATTAATTTTCATCATTTAACAAATTAATCTCTCAAGCGAATGAAACAATATAAATTATAATTGGACTCCAAGAATTATTACGCAGGAATTATGCTGAGGTCGTGCGGCCCGATCCAACATACAAATATATAAACTGTGCACTGCCGCGGGTCGAACGACACGAACCGTAGATGCATCTATATGCTACAAAGGCATTTCGGCCTGCTCCACAAGAAGAGAAAATACTTTATAAACAACCGATTCAAGATTTATTAAGAGGCTAATATTCAAAGAAACACCAAGTCTTATTAACGATCAAGTGATCCATCCAAAATTCAAGTAAATGAAGTTTAACCTTTTACAATACATTTATCAAGTTCCAATATGATTTATGTAATTAAATTAACAAGTAGGGTGCGAAAATCGCAAGTATAGCATGATTTGGGTCCTACGCTACCCGAACATAAGCATAATTAGTAGCTACGTACGGACTCTCGTCACCTCGTGCGTATGCAGCCCCCACAAATAGAAGCACATATTAAATCAATTCACCTATGGAGTTAATTCCCTCTTACAATGTTAGAAAAGAGACTTACCTCACTTTGAAGTTCCATAACCGGCTCCAAAGCTTTTCTAACAACTCAAATAGGCGCCTGTCACTCCAAAACTAGTAAATAAATTTGAAATTCCCTGAGCATATACTCTAATACTCATAATAAATTAATTTATAATAATTTCCAACTCCGCTCGGAAAATGTATAAAGTCACCGTCGGGCCAACGTGCCCGAATTTCAAAATTTTCTGAAGATAATCATTACCCATAATACTACGAACTCAAATATATGCTTTACTGACAATTCGATGTCCAATTTCGTGGTCAAAAGCCATAAATACCAATTTTTAGGTTTTCTACCAAAAATCACAAATTCCTACTAATTTCCATGTTTAAATCCTTATAGAATTCATGTATTTAACTTGTAATAGATGTGAATCACTTACCCCCGTATCCCTTGATAAAAATACCTCCTTGAAGCTCTCCAAGAAGAGCCAAATCCTGCTCTTAAAACGATTCTGCCCAGCGATATTTTCGCACCTGCGGGACAATAGCCGCTGCTGCGGCGTCGCTTCTGCGACCTCGCCACTGCTTTTGTGGAAATTCACTCAAACACGATGCCTCGCACCTGCATAAACATTTCCCGCTTCTGCAATATAGCATGTGCGAGCCCCTTTCCGCTCCTGCGCCTTCTCCCGCTTCTAAGCCCAATGCTTCGCTTCTGCGCTTGCGCAGATGTGGCCAAAATTATGCACTTGCGGTCATTCCTCTGGCTTACCTGCTCCACTTCTGCGACCCCTGGGCTGCTTCTGCGGCCCGCACCTACGGCTAAAACCTCGCAGGTGCGGTTACACCAGATGACAACAGCTTCAGCATTTTCATAAGGCCAAATTCAATCCATTAACCATCTGAAATCCACCCGAGGACCTCAAGACCTTAACCAAATATACCAACATGTACCAAAATACAATACGAACTTAGTCGAAGCCTTAAGCCACGTCAAACAATATCAAAATCCAGAATCGCGCCTCGAATCAAACTTATAAATTCCCAAATTTTATAACTTGTACCGGAACGCATCAAATCAAGTCTGATTGACCTCACATTTTGCATACAAGTCATAATTGAGATTACGGACCTAATCCCACTTCCGAAATCGGAATCCAACCCCGATATCAAAAGTCCACTCCCGGTCAAACTTTCCAAAAACCTCTAAATTCCAATATTTTGCCAAATGATCCCGAAATGACCTATAGACCCCCGAATCCTCATTCGGACGCGCCCTTAAGACCAGAATCACCATACGGAGCTATTCCCAGGCTCGGAATCCCAAATATACATCGATAACATCAAAATACACTTCAACCCAAATTTATGAAATTCTTCCAATATGCTAACTTTCCATAATAAGCACTGAAATGCTCTCGGGTCACCCAAAACCCGATCCGAAATCACCATACCAACCTATTGGAACTTTCAAATCTCGACTCCGAGGTCGTTTACTCTAAAGTCAACCCTTAGTCAACTCTTCCAACTTAAAGCTTCTGAAATGCAAAATGTTCTTTCATAATCAACTCCGAACTTCCCACAATTCAATTTCGACCACACTTACAAGTCATAATACCTTAAGTGAAGCTACCTAAAGCCTCAAACCGCCAAACGACGCGTTAGAGCTCAAAGTGACCGATCGGGTCATTACCATATTAGTCTCCAACTCGAGTGCGATCCCAAATTTGAGACCAGAACCGAGTCCCTCACTTAATTTGCAAAGTCTCTCTCTCTAACAGTGGAAACCAAAGTAGGTGAATGACGACTTAACTCATTAAACCTCATAGAATACTCTGACATAATCATAGTCCCATGGCTTATCTACTTGAAGTTGATGCGCAACGCATCACTGAGGGTCTGTGGAACGAACTCCTTCAAACGAGATCAGTGAACTGAGCCCAAGTTAGTGGCGATGCACTAGCTAGTCGACTCTCCTCATAAGTCTGACACCATCTATATGTGGCCCCGTCAGCTGGAAAGTTGTAAGGTCGACCCCGCTCAACTCCATTATGCTTGTAGTGCGCAAAATACGCTGACACTGGTCTCGGAAGCCTTATGCATCCTCAGAAGCTGCGCTAGTAAAGGTAGGAGGATAATACTTTCTGAACCTCTCTAACTCTTCTACTCCTCCTTTGACTCCACTGGCCTAACCTCGGGCTTAATCGCAATTACGGGCTGCACCGACATAACACCTAGAGCCTGATCGACATGAGTCTGCCGCTCTGGAGTTCAGGTTGTAGGAGTTTGATCTCTCCCCCAGCTTGATAAGTAGTTGATGCAGCCGGGATTAACCCCGCCCGAGCCAATGTACCAAACATGCTCAGAAAGTGCGCTAAAGTCTCCTGAAGTCCAGGGGTAGAAACAGGTGCCTGCTCCCCAATCGGAACTACTGGTGTCTCCTCGATCGTGGCCTGAGTACGACCCCTCACTGCAGCACATGATGCGCCTCTGCCTTGGCCTCTGCCCTGGCTTTGGCAACACCGGCGCCGGGGGCAGCATCATCAGTAACTGAAGCTTATGTCCTCACCATCGATGATAGAATAGAAAGTCAAGGCTCAAACTACGAAATCAATAAATTCGCACAATAAGGAATGAAAGAAGTGAAATTTCCTAATAGTTCCATAGATTTTTGAAGATAAGTACAGACGTCTCTGTACCGATCCGCAAGACTCTACTAAACATGCTTATACTTGTAGAACCTATGAACCTAGAGCTCTGATTCCAACTCACAATCCAAATTTCCACCTTAAGGATCATGATGGAACCTACTCTCTAAGACTAGGTAAGCCAAGCCTACCACATGATGAGATCAAACAGAATAAGGCAACTTAACTATTAAATAAAGCTGGAAAATACGATAATGTCACGACTCGAAATTCCCACTTTTTGGGACTGTGATGACGCCTAGCATTTCACTTGCTAGGCAAGCCAACGTTAGAGGATTATTAAGCCAGTCCTTATTCAATTCAATAAATAAGAGCAAATAAGGTAAAACAAATTAAAGCGAGTGCGAAATAATATAACTGCCTCAATATGTACTACAACCGGATCTGGAGTCACAATTCACGAATTTCTAGGATTTACTACAAGTAAAAGTCTGAAAAAAATACAACTGTTTGAACGAAATAAATAGTAAAAAAATAGAAAAGATAGACAGGGACTTGAAGTTCTACGAACGCCCACAGATCTACCTTGAGTCTCCGATGAACTAGTCTGAGCTGCTACACCTCTCGATCAGTTGGGACCAATGCCAAAATCTGCACAAGAAGTGCAGAGTGTAGTATGATTACAACCGACCCCATGTACTCTGTAAGTGCCGAGCCTAACCTCGATGAAGTAGTGACGAGGCTAAGGCAGGTCACTCATATTACAACCTGTACACAATATATATAATAAAGGCGGAAAAGAAAATGCAGAATAGAATAAAGCAGTAAATTGCAAGAAATAACTACAACTCCAGGAACTAAGCCAACATCGTTCAGAATTTACTAATCCTTAAGTGCAAAAGAGAATACCGTCAAGCTAACACAGCTCAGGAAACATAAACACATAGGTTGTTGCGGCGCGCAACCCGATCCCACCGTACATCTCATATTACTCCCTTATTTCCTCATAATAACATAAACAAAAATGGATATATATAAAAGTGTTGCGTCACACAACCCGATCCCACCATATCACAATATCACAATCATAGATCACCCTTATACCACCACAACAATCCACCCTTATTACACCTGTTGCGGCGTGCAACCCGTTCCCACCGTACAATATAGATTCACCCTTATTCCACCTCAATGTATCACTCTTATTTCACCTGTTGCAGCGCGCAACCCGTTCCCACCATATCAATAGCAAGTACTCAGTACGCATAGTAAATTCACAATTCAAATCACAGAAACCCTTCAGAATTCCTAAACATCAAACCGAAACAAATAGGAAACATGTACACCATGAATCTTCACATAGTAGTACTACACGGCGAGACCAATTCGGCAATTACAACTAAAAGGTACATATAAAGTAGCTTAAGCAAATAGTAGGAGATTATGAAACTATGGAAAGAACTAATATCATGAACAGGAGGGAACAATGACCAACAAGTAGTAGTTAGGCATGGGAACATAATTAGGGCATGTAACAATTAAGACAGGGAAAGAGATAATATAAGAAAAGCGTGAAAATAGGGAAAACGGATAATTCGGTGGCGCATGAGCACTCGTCACCTCACATATACGCCGCTCACATGAAATTCACATAACAAATAGTCCGAGGGTTCCTAATTCCCTCATGTCAAGTTTAGACACAACACTTACCTCGCTCCAACGACCAAACTCAAAGCTCAACCACGGCTTTTCCTTTCACACAAGCATCTGAACCAATAGAATCTAGCAAATTACCAACCAAACGATTCAATTTAAGCCTTAGGAACTACCCACGATTGTAAAGGATTCAATTTAGGTCATTATTTTAAAAAGTCAACAAAAGTCAACACCCGAGCCCGCTTGGTCCAAACCCGAAATTCGGACCCTAACCCGATTACTCATTCACCCCTGAGCCCAGTTATGTAATTTATTTTGGAATCCGACCTCAATTTAAGGTCTAAATCCCCAATTTACCAAATCCCTAGTTTCTAACCAAAAACCCCCAATTCCACCATGGAACCCTTATAAGTCATTTGGAGATGTCATATTTTTTCAGTTGGAGATGTCGCATTTGTGACCTGGGCTTTGCAAATGCGAAGCCCGCAAATGCGAGAAATCCATCGCATTCGCGAAGACTCCCAAAATCATCGCATTTGCAATGAAAAGTTTGCAAATGCGAACACTGACTTGACTGCAAATGCGACCCAATGATCGCAAATGCGAAGAATCTCCCTCCCCAGCTCCCATCGCAAAAGCGGATATTGGCCTTCCGCAAATACGACCTTATGATCGCAAATGCGAACCTAGGCTGACCCAGGCACCTTCGCAAATGCGAAGAAATGGCTAGCAAATGCGAGCTTGACAGAAGATGGAAATGTTCGCAAATGCGAACTCTGATCTCGCAAATGCGAGATCAGAGGCCATTTCCGAGAAATTGCAGACACCAGCAAATGTTCTAAATCCAATTCACTCCGTAGCCTATCCGAAACTCACCCGAGCCCTTGGAGGTCTAAACTAACTATGCACACAAGTTTAAAAATATCATATGAACTTGCTCGCTCGATCAAAACACCAAAATAATAGCTAAAACTACGAATTGAACACCAAATTAAATGAAATTTTTCAAGAAAACTCTGAAACTTCTATTTTCTCAACTGGATGTCTGAATCACGTTAAACCAACTCCGTTATTCATCAAATTTCACAGACAAGTCACAAATATGGTATTGGACCTGTAACGGGTTCCAGAACCAAAATACGGACCCGTTATCCAAAAAGTCAAATTTTGGTCAAATATTTCAAATTCATTAAGCCAAAACTTTCAAATTTCGACAAAATCTGATATCTCGGGCTAGGGACTTCCGAATTCGATTTCGGGTATATGCCCAAGTCCCAAATCACGATACGGATCCACCGAGACTGTCAAAATATGAATCCGGATCCGTTTACTCAAAACGTTGACCGAAGTCAACTCAAGTGGATTTTAAGGCAAAATTTCATATTTTTCTCAGTTTTTAACATAAAAGCTTTCGGGAAAGATACCCGGACTGCACACACAAATCGAGGAAGGCTAAAACATGTTTTTTAAGGTTTCGGATCACAGAATTAGGTTTTAAAACATGAGATGACCTATCAGGTCATCAAATATAACATAGTCGTAAAGTGAATACAACACTCATACATCCCAAAATTTGGTAAAAATGAGTCATAATCGCTACAGAAGGTACACAAGAAGTCTCAAAATACAATACTGTTTGGGATACAATAAACAGTAGCAAGCAAGTAATATAAGGTGACTCTAAGGCCTGAGAGCGGAATAACAGATATACCTTGAAGTCTCCAAAGGTGTAGCTCAACTCTCTAGCGACAAGCATGATCCGAGGTACCTGGATCTGCACAAAGAATGAGCAGAAGCATAGTATGAGTACACTGAAGTCAGTACATAGTAAGTACAAGACTAACATCGCTGGAGTAGTGACGAGGTTCAAGTCAAGTCATTCACTAGTAAAATAACCTGTGCACAATAGCAATATAAAATGGATAGCAGAAAGCAAAGTAGAATAAAAATAAATAAAGAACATGGCATGTGATAACACGACAAATTAACCAACAACTGGTAGATTTGCCCCTTGGGCTTATTTTTCCGTTTTACTTCGAGCTTGCCCAAATTATGAGTCCCCGAGTGGGGCGGCCGTGGCCTATAAAAATTGAGGTTTGCCTTATTAAGGTCTTATAATCTCGAGAGTTTAATAATTCGATTTCTTCTATTTATCTCGTCTATTCTTCGAACGACAGTCCCCGAGTATGGGGTTAGTTGTTCGAACTTCAGTTGTGATCGGCCCTTAAGCTTCTCTTAATAGATACACGCGTACATGTTTGATGTCCGGACTTCAGCAACCTATATGGGCACGGTTCATTCGACCGTTTGGCCCTTACAAAATTTACCTATCGAGACCCTGTTGTCACGAAGTTGACATTCGGGGGTGATGCCCTCCAGTATTCGTGGTTGATTATAGAGAAGCCTCGGATACTGTTGAATTGTTCTACATTAGTACGAACAAAGGTTGCCTCGTTAAAAACCTCGCCGGAAAAAACCCATTTGGGACAAAAAACTGGTCAAAGGGAAAAAGAGTGCAACACGTGCTTTCAGACCTAAAGACTCCGTGTTGAAGAATCCATCGCCGTCCTCGATCGAACACCTGTAATTGGTTAACTTAAAATATAAATAAAAATGGGGAAAGTCGTACTTTAGTATTAGTATCGCTTTAGGAGTGATACATTCCAATGGTTTGGTAATTGTTCGCCGTTCATCGTGCCGAGCCTGTAGGATCCCTTTCCGATGATATCGAGGACTTGATATGTCCCTTCTCAATTTGGACCCAGTTTTCCTTCATTCAGGTTTCGAGTGTTGAGGGTGACTTTCCTTAGCACCAAGTCCCCAATTTTAAAGTGTCGAAGATTGGTTCTTTGGTTGTAGTACCTTTCGATCCACTATTTTTGTGCGGCCAATCAAACGAAGGCGGCCTCACATCTTTCATCCAATAATTCTAAGCTCGTATTCATGGCCTAGTTATTTGATTCTTCTATTACATATCGACACCTGAGGCTAGGTTCCCCAATCTCGATCGGGATAAGATCTTCGACTCCATAGACCAAAGAGAACGGTGTTGCCCTCGTGCTGGATTTCGACGTCGTGCGGTACGCCCAAAGAACCTCGGGCAATATCTCTCTCCATTTTCCCTTAGCGTCGGTCAATCTCTTTTTAAGATTTTGAATGATGGTTTTGTTGGTCGATTCGGCTTGTCCGTTCCCGCTGGGATGGTATGGAGTTGATAGAATCCTTTTAATCTTGTGATCCTCGAGAAATTTAGTCACTTTGCTGCTGATGAATTGTTTCCCATTGTCGCACACAATCTCGACAGGCATCCCGAATTGAGATATAATGTGGTCCCAAATGAAGTCTATGACTTCTTTTTCTCTGACTTTCTCGAAATCCTGTGCTTCAACCCACTTAGAAAAATAAGCAGTCATAAATAAAATAAACTGAGCTTTACCTGGAGCCGATGGTAGAGGGTCGACGATGTCCATTCCCCATTTCATGAACGGCCATGGGGATAAGACCGAGTGGAGCTACTCCCCGGGCTGGTGAATCATCGGCGCATACCTTCGGCATTTGTTGCATTTTTGGATGAACTCTTTGGTATCCTTTTCCATATCAGCCCAATAATACCCTGCTTTGATAACTTTGTCAACCAGTGATTCGGCACCGGGGTGGTTCCCACAAGTGCCTTCGTGAATCTCCCGCAGGACATAGTCGGTGTCTCCTGGTCCCAAACATATCGCCAATGGCCCATCGAACATCCTCCTGAAGCGCCGTCTGTGAAGAGGGTCCACACCCCTGATGACGTACCCAATTTTAATAATAGTTCCTTTTCGACCTAGGGCACGAGGGCTGGCATGAAGTCGGCCACGAAGTCTGCCAAGATTTGAGATTTGATGGCCGTTCGGGGTTGATACTCGATATCATACCCGCTGATTTCGACGGTCCATTTGGCCAGTCGACCCGAAAGTTTGGGTTTGTGCAAAATATTGCGAAGGGGATAGGTAGTTACAACACAAATCGGGTGACATTGAAAATATGGTTTTAATTTCCTAGAGGCGCTTATTAAAGCAAGCGCTAATTTTTCTAAGTGTGGGTACCGGATCTCATCCTCACCTAAGGTTCGACTAACATAGTAAATAGGGAATTGCGTACCTTGCTCTTCTCGAACTAGGACCCCGCTTACCACTATTTCCGAGACTGCTAAGTATAAGTAGAGTTGCTCATCCTCTTTTGGGGTGTGAAGCAGTGGTGGGCTCGACATGTATCGTTTTAATTCTTCCAAGGCCTGCTGACATTCTGGGGTCCATGCAAAATTGTTCTTCTTCCTAAGCAACAAAAAGAATCGGTGACTCTGGTCTGAGGACGTCGAAATGAATCGCCCCAGGGCGGCTATGCGCCCGGTTAGCCTTTGCATGACCTTTACATTGTCTACAACCTCGATATCCTTGATAGCTTTGATTTTATCAGGGTTAATCTCGATTCCCCGATTGGACACCATGAAGCCGAGAAACTTTCCCGAGCCGACCCGAATGCGCACTTTTCTGGGTTGAGCTTCATATTGTACTTCCTTAGTATATCGAAGATTTTTTGCAAATGCTTTAAATGGTCCTCTGCTCGTAAGGACTTAACTAGCATGTCATGAATATAAACCTCCATAGATTTCCCTATTTGTTCTTCGAACATCAGATTCATTAGGCGTTGATAAGTTGCACCAGCAATGTTTAGTCCGAATGACATTACGTTATAACAATACGTGCCATATTTAGTGATGAACGAAGTCTTTTCCTGATCCTCCGAGTTCATCTATATTTGATTGTACCCGGAGTAGGCATCGAGAAAACTGAGAATCTCGTGACCGGCTGTGGCATCGATCATGCCTTAAGGAAAAGAATCCTTAAGGCAAGTCTTGTTCAAGTCTTTATAGCCTACGTACTTTCTAAGTTTATTTCCCTTCTTCGGGACTACCACTACGTTTGCTAGCAATTCGGGATACTTTACTTCCCGAATGGATCCTATTTTGAGAAGTTTGGTTACCTCGTCCTTGATGAAGGCATTTTTGATCTCGGACTGGGGCCTTCGTTTTTGCTTCACCGGGCGGTATTTTGGATCCAGACTCAACTTGTGAGTGGTAATTTCCGGCGGGATCCTTGTCATATTGAGGTGGGACCAGGCAAAACAATCCATATTAGCTTTAAGGAATTGAATAAGTTTTTTCCTGAGCTTGGGAGTTAATCCCGTGCCCACCTTTCGATCGGGTAGATGCTCAATCAGTATGATTTGTTCCAGCTCTTCGATCGTTGATTTTATGGCATCAGAATCATTGGGGATTATGAAGGATCGGGGGAACATATATTCATTATCCTCGTAAATTTCCCGTTCCTCCGGTTGGGCCGAGGCTGGCGACTGTGGTTGCTATTTGACTTCTAGTTCTCCCTTTGAATTTGATCCCTTTACTGATGAAAGTGCCGATACCGGTGTCACCTCATCGATCGCAAACATCTCCTTGGCGGCGAGTTGCTCCCCGTACACTATTTTGACTCCCTCCGACGTTAGGAACTTCAGAACTTGGTGTAGGGACGAAGGCACTGCCCTCATGTTATGGATCCAAGGCCTTTCGAGCAACGCGTTGTACCTCATGTGGCCCTCGATTACATGAAACTTTGTTTCTTGGATGGTCCCGACCACGTTCACTAGCAAGATAATCTCACCTTTGGTGGTTTCGCTCGCCATATTGAAGCCGTTAAGTACTCGAGCTGCGGGCACAATTTGATCTTGTAGGCCGAGCTGTTCTATGATCCTCGATCGAATAATGTTGGCCGAGCTACCTGGATCAATCAAAACACGTTTAACTTGAATTTCATTCATAAGGATAGATATTACCAACGCGTCGTTATGAGGTTGTTCAATCCCTTCCGCATCCTCGTCGTTGAAAGATAAAGTTTCTTCTGGTAAGTAATCCCGTGCTCGCTTTTCTCTTGTGATCATTACTTTGGTGCGTTTAAACACTGGTCTTTGTGGAATATCGACCCCTCCTACGATCATGTGAATCACGTGTTGTGGCTCTTCCTGCTCGTTCTGCCTGTTTGAATCTCTATTTTTAAAGTGATTCTTAGCTCGATCACTTAAGAATTCCTGAAGGTGCCCCTCGTTGAACAATCGGGCTACTTCCTCCCTTAGCTGTCTGCAATCTTCTGTTTCATGGCCATGGGTACCATGATACTTGCATATTTGGTTGGGATTTCTCTGGGCCGGTTCGGTCTGTAGAGGTCGAGGCCATCTAGTATCTTTGATACGTCCAATAGCTGACACTATGGCGAAAGCATCTACGTTGAAGTTATATTCTGACAATCGAGGTGCTTCTTTAGATCCGGCATTATTATCAAAACCATTCTTGCTCATGAGCCCTCGGGAGCTCTGTCCTCGATCATTCCTTCTATCATTCAGAACGGGGTTTCGTACAGGGCCATTATCTCTCCGATCTCCACCGTATGGCTGATATCGATCTCTGTTCGACCGTAGTTCCCGGTCGAAGTCCCTTTTAACTCTTTTCATGTGCCTATTAGTATAAACTGAACCGGTTGGAGCCCCCAATTAATCATCCTCAACCCTGATTTTCGACTGATACCGATTATGCACATTGGCCCAAGTGACAGCTAGATACTCGATCAAATTTTGTTTCAGCTATTGTGAAGCTACAAAACTTCGAGCATTGAGGCCTTCAGTAAAGGCTTGAACGACCCAATCTTCGGTGACCGATGGCAAATCCATCCGTTCTATTTGGAACCGAGACACAAATTCCCTGAGCATCTCGTTGTCTTTTTGCCTTACCTTGAAAAGGTCCGATTTTCTTGTGGCTACCTTGATAGCTCAGGCATGTGCCTTTATAAAAGAATCTGCAAGCATAGCGAACGAATCAATAGAATTAGGTGGTAAATTATGGTACCATATCATAGCTCCCTTCGATAGAGTTTCCCCGAATTTCTTCAGCAACACAGACTCAATCTCGTCATCTTCCAAGTCATTTCCCTTAATGGCGCATGTGTATGAGGTAACGTGCTCGTTTGGATCTGTTGTCCTATTATATTTCAGGATCTCGGGTATCCAGAACTTCTTGGGGATTGGCTTCGGAGCCGCACTCGGGGGAAAAGGTTTTTGTACAAACTTTTTGGAATCAAGTTCTTTCAACACCGGTGGTGCCCCCAGGATTTGGTCGACCCTGGAATTATAAGTTTCCACTTTCTTATCATTTTTCTCGATCCTTTTTTCTCCTGTTTCGATTCGCTTCGTTAGATCCTCAAGCAACTTTATGATAGCAGGATTGGTCTCCAGTTCTCCTCCATTCAATTTCTTTGATACCTATTCGGCTGTATGAACAATTTCTTGTGATGGCTCGGTATCGATCCGGCTTGGTGTACGATTCTGATTTTGAAGTTGTGCTATTGCAGCTTGTTGAGTTTGCAACATTTCAAATATCATTCGAAGGCTAATCCCGCCTTCTCCACTGCCCTGTGCATTCTGATCAGATGTTCGAGCATCTCTGCAGATGCTATTTTCAGGATCGACGCCCAAATTCCCATTAATAGCAATATAGGAGCTGACGTCGATTGGATCCACGGCCGGAGCTCCATCGGAGTTTACTGGAGGTACTCCGTTTCTGGAGCGGCTATGTTGTCATTCTCTCCATAGAGACCGATGCCATCGTTTGTGTGTGTGGGTGCTACTTGAGAGTTTGACATGTTGATCCTGGAATCAAAGACACTTCAAAGAATAAGCGTAAAATTATGTGTGTTACGAAAAATTGTACCAAACAATCACTATTATCCTTAGCCCCACGGTGGGCGACAAACTGTTTGCCTTAAAATCGGACAACAATTAAACTTATAAGTGGTTTTAAGGATATGTGATTTCACTTGGCACAAACTGATAAATGTCAGAATTAATGCTAGGGATTAATTGTAAATAAAGCTAACCAATATGATGAACAACCACGGCCCTCGAGCTAGACCGCCCTTGAACCAACTAAGTATGCTATTAAAAAGTATGGGCTTTATCAACAGAGCTTGCAAGAGAAAATATGATATATTGCCTTGTTGTGCGTGAATGTATGTTGGTTACACAATGATTAAGACCCTCATTATATAGCAGTGGAACCCTATTTATGGTATATTTATAATTATAGAAGTAAATCCCATGATAGGCTAAATATCCGGTCCTAACTTGATATGTGCCGAGATTCCCGCCACGATCCTCGACCGATCACGGATATCTCGGCTTTTCGTTATTCGGTGTAGCAGGCCTCCTTCGATCTTGCTCAATCTCTTTCTCTCTTCGATCTCGAATTGATCTCGATCCCGATCGGCCAGTGATCCACGAGCTTACCAATCCATCTTCGTACCATGTTCCGATATAACTGGGGCCGAGCCTTGATCTTCCGTCCCGATTTCAGTTAATCGTATGATATTAGGTTAGCTCGATTCTGACCGTATACAAAGTATTCTTTCAATTTCACTTTTTTGCAAAGATGTGCCTATCGTGCATAATAATTATCACACAACATTGTGATCTCAAGAGTAAATCAAAGGACCATCCAAATTTTAGATGCCAACAAAAATGACCAAGGACCTCATAATTCTTCCTTAATGTAGCAGAAGCAATATCCTTGGCGAGTAAGTAATATGAATACAGATTAAGTATCACAATATTCCCATATATCCTGATTAAAATTACTGACCTTCGAGCTTTAAAAATTTCATTGACAACCTTCGATTCGATGTTGGAGGAAAAACACCTTAGGGCAGCTTTTCATATAAAATAGGAGGCTTTTTGGATCTTTTAACTCTCTCATATCGACTTCCCAAGATTTCGCTACCAACTATAAAAGTTCTTCCCAATTTGGTTGCTAAATCAACCTTTGAACAAAAGCGTAGAAGGGAGCTCAACTTTTTTCATCTTCCAGTTGTTTTACCATTATCTTTCAATTTCTGGTCAGAATTATGCATGGATAAATAGAGCTGAAATTTTGCATTAAGGTTTAATTTGGATAAAAAGGCTGAGAAGACTCAATTCAAATAATTTTCATTAATATCAAGAAGATAAAACCCTACAACTATTCATTAACAAACAAAAGGGGCAGTAGATCACCACTTATGAGTACTTCAATTGCTGTAATTCTCAAATCCATGCGTTGGTGAATTCGTCATAGCAAGAGAAATCGAGGAAAGCACTGATAGATTGTCGAAGGCAGACATGTCATCTAATTAAGCTCAAGCATTCCACGACCCAAAATCCCACCGGAGTTGTGATGGCGCCCAACACTGCTTGCTAGTAAGCCGACAACACATATGCAGAAATAAACTTCAACATTATAAGAAGTAGTCTCAAATAGCGGAATAGTATAAGTAAATGAAGTCAACATAAAGATACAACTAAGAACCACTCCAATATCTAGTGGCACCGAGTGCATGAGTTGTATAGATTACGAATTGCAAAGTCTGAATTAAATACAATACTGTCTAGAAGACTAAATAGTAATAATAATAGACAAAGGAGGAGACTTCAAGGCCTGCGAACGGTACTGTAGTGCTACCTTGAAACCACCAAGCAAATTCGGATACACAGCTCGCTAGCAACCACTGCTATCACTAACACATGGATCTACAAATGAAGTGCAAAGTGGTTTTGAGTACAACCGACCCTATGTACTTAATAAGTAGCAAACTTAACCTCGGGCTGAAAGTAGTGACGAGCTTGGAAAAGTTCGATGCTCACTTTTCATAGCCAACAACAATAATAATAGCAGAATAATAGCATGTAGGGGAAAAATCAGCTCAAATAATAACATGATCAACTCTAACACAATAAGAAAAGGAATAGGAACATTTTCAGGAATATCGGTCAAGGCATCAACATTTTCCACATAAATCACTTAGGAGGAAATTTATCAAGGTAAACTGTGATTTCAAGTTATAAACATCAAGTACAAACATCAAATACCAAATAGCATGAGAAAAATGCAACTCTATGCTTACATGTCAAAAATACATGCCAAATCGATAATATCACAGTTAAATCATCAAGTAGAACTGTTATGGAATATTGGTGTTGGACCCGACTTTTGTGTTAGCTCGTCACTACTTTCAACTTAAGGTTAGGTTTGTTACTTACTAAGTACATGGGGTCAGTTGTACTCATACTACACTTCTGCACCTTGCGTACAGATGTTGGCTGCTAATGTTGTTGTGTTTGATGGGAACTGGATTTGAAGATGTACCTACGTCTCGGTTGTAGCTGCCTCTTTTTCATGGTAACCTTAGATTTATAAAACTCTGTTCATGTATTTTTCAAACAGATGATGTATTTACTTCATTTTAGCTTCGTAAACTCTATTCTTAGAAGCTCATGATTTGTACTACCAGCCTTAGGGAAATGTATAAGATTCAGATGTTCTCTTTCAATTAATTGTCTTATTAATATTATTGGAATTAGATAGTTATTAGTTGGCTTACCTAGAGACTGGGGTTAGGTGCCATCACGACTAGTTGGATTTAGGGTCGTGACAAAGTAACACCATGAATGCGTGAGTAGTAGCAGAATAAGGCAAGAGAATCACGAAGGGATTCCATATTGGGGTCGGATTCGGAGAGGATTTAGAGGTACGACGGCTAGAGTTTGTAAAGAAGAAGAGAGGAATAGAGAAAGTAGAGGCGGCTAAAGTAGGGACTGGGTATCTAAGGTTAGAGGGGAGGGATATATGGAAAGGGGTCGGCTTAATTTGGGCCATCGATCATTTGAGATCAACGGCCAAGATTGAACGAGGAGCGGGGCGGGTTAAGTTCTAGTCGTGATCGGGTTTTGAAGATGGTTGTTTGGTCTTTGGCTGTTTACTTGTATCTTGATATGTAGGCATAGAGACGTACTTTCCTCATGCTATCTGAAAATGAAATATCTTACTGATTATTGAAAGGAGTTTTGGGAAAAATCACACTTTTCATACTTACTCGTATTTTGGCATTTTCGGTAAAAGATTTGGGTTTTCACTGAGATACTTGAAAAGAAATGCCTATTTTTTCTGGAACTGTGAACAAGCTAAGCATTTTATTTTTGAGATACCTCTTTTATTACTTGTACTA
This sequence comes from Nicotiana tomentosiformis, assembly GCF_000390325.3. NCBI lineage: Eukaryota > Viridiplantae > Streptophyta > Magnoliopsida > Solanales > Solanaceae > Nicotiana > Nicotiana tomentosiformis. The sequence goes on from NC_090822.1 coordinate 46,200,122, forward strand.
TGTTGTTATGAATTTTTGTGGAATATTGGTGTTGGAACCGACCTTTGTGTTAGCTCGTCACTACTTTCAACCTAAGGTTAGGCTTGTTACTAACTAAGTACATGGGGTCGGTTGTACTCATACTACACTTCTGCACCTTGCGTGCAGATGTTGGCTGCTAATGTTGCTGTGTTCGATGTGAGCTGGATTTGAAGATGTACCTACATCCCGGTTGTAGCTGCCTCTTGTTGATGGTAACCTTAAATCTATAAAACTCTGTTAATGTATTTTTCAAACAGATGATGTATTTACTTCATTTCAGCTTTGTAAACTCTATTCTTAGAAGCTCATGATTTGTACTACCAGCCCTAGGAAAATGTATAAGATTCAGATGTTCTCTTTCAATTAATTGTCTTATTAATATTATTGGAATTGGATAGTTATTAGTTGGCTTACCTAGAGACTTGGGTAAGGTGCCATCATGACTAGTTGGATTTGGGGTCGTGACAAAGTAACACCATGAATGCGTGAGTAGTAGCAGAATAAGGCAAGAGAATCACGAAGGGATTCCATATTGGGGCCGGATTCGGAGAGGATTTAGAGGTACGACGGCTAGAGTTTGTAAAGAAGAAGAGAGGAATAGAGAGAGTAGAGGCGGCTGAAGTAGGGAATGGGTATCTAGGGTTAGAGGGAAGGGATATATGGAAAGGGGTCGGCTTAATTTGGGCCATCGATCATTTGAGATCAACGGCCAAGATTGAACGAGGAACGAGGCGGGTTAAGGTCTGGTCGCGATCGGGTTTTGAAGAGGGTTTTTTGGTCTTGGGCTGTTTGTCACAACCCAATTTCTCCCTCCATGAACCGTCGTGATGGCACCTAGTCTCTACGACTAGGTAAGCCAAACACTTTGCGGAAATGAAACAAAAGCATGAACATTAACTACTAACAGTAACAAGTATCTAATAAGCAACTGAATGCCACTCGGCATATACAATTATCACCTCTGAACATGTACAAAACAATTTTCCCAAAACCCGGAATACCGTAAGTCACAAGCTACTAAGAAGTTTTAACAGTTCTATACATCATTTCTATAGAAAGAAGAAAAAATGAACATAGGGGGATAGAGGGGGACTCCGAGGATCTACGGGCGCGAGCAGATGTACCTTGAAGTCTCCAATAAGCAGTAGCAACTGCAACTAGTGATGAGGCTGGTAAGATGAACCTGGATTTGCACATGAAAAACATATGCAGGAAAGGGCGTGAGTACACCACAACGGTATCCAGTAAGTGCAAAGCCTAACCTCGGTCGAATAGTGACGAGATCAGATCAGGGCCCTACTGGTATTAATATAATGAAATAAGATAGAATGAAATATCGCAGTAAATTAAATACAAATATCTAATAGGAATAGAATCAATGAAAGACAACAGCTCATAACACAGTGAAAACAATAGAGGATCTCCTAAGATACTGTCTCGTAGTCCCAAACGTAAATATGTAGGGGGATCTCCCGGAATACCTTTCCGTAGTCCCAAAATAAATATGCAAAACAGGGGGATCTCCCGAAATACCGTTCTGTAGTCCCAAAGTAAATATGCAGCGCAACCAACCGAAATAACAATTACAGCAAGAAATCCTATAGTTTAGACTAAGTTAAACCAAGGAAAATAAGAAAATTCCACTAAACATGTTGCATAGAGTTCAAATAGGCAGTTAAACAAGTTGGCATGGTATTATAGTCTAAACAGGATAGTTAAATAAAGAGAAAAAAAAACAAGTTATGACTTAGTGAAAAATGGAGTTTTGTAACAAATATCCCGTGTACGTACTCGTCACCTCACGTACACGGCGCTCACATATCAAACAGTACCAAATCCTAAGGGGAGTTCCCCCACACAACGTTAGGCAAGCGACTTACCTCGAACCAAGCTCAAATTAATCCATCACAATGCTCTTTCCACAAATATCCGGCTCCGAATGGCTCAAATCTTTCCAAACCCAATTACATAACATAAATATAGGTAGAAGAAACTAATCTAGCTAACGGAATCAAATCTAAGGTAAGAAATTAGAAAAATGCCCAAAACGCCTCCCCGTGCCCACGTCTTGGAATTGGGTAAAAGTCACAAATTATGAACACCTATTCACTCACTAGTCTAACCATACCAAATCTACTCAAATCCCATCCCAAATCCGAAATTAAATGATGAAATCAAGCATAAATTAGTGGGATTTAATCATAAAGGAGTTAGGAATCATTACCCAATAACTTCCTCCGAAAATCTCTCCAAATTTTGCCTTCTACCCAGCTCTCAATCAAATTTTGTGATATGAACTTAAACCCATATTTTTGAACTTTAAATTCTACCCAGTGGTTCCTTAATCGCGATCGCGGAAAAGGCCTCGCGATCGCGAAGAACAACTTCGCTCCCTCAAAAATTTACTCTATGCGAACGCGATGCACTAGCTGCTCACACCTACGCGATCGCAATTGTCCTCATGCGACCGCGAAGAGTAACACTCAAACTCCACTGCTGCATCACTTCTTCTTCACGAACGCGGCCTAGCCCACACGTTCGCGGTGCACTGCCTGATAACCTTACGTGATCGCGTCTTTATCTTCGCGAATGCGAAGAACAGTTTTAGCTGATCTCTCAGATGACCTACGCGATTGCGAGATCTCCCTCGCGAACGCGATGAAGAAAAATGTCTACAATGACACCAGAAAATCTGCCAACTCCCTAAGTCCAAAAATGACCCGTTGAGCATCCGAAACATGCCCGAGGCCCCTGGGACCTCTACCAAACATAGCAACCAATCCTAAAATACCATACGAATTTGTCTAGCCTTCAAACCACATAAAATAGTGCAAAAATCAAGAATAACTCTCCAATTCAAACTTAAAGTACTTAAAACTTCAAAATTCGACAACCGACGCCGAAACCAACCAAGCCACGTCCGATTGACCCCAAATTGTGCACACAAGTCATATTCAACATTATGGACCTACTCTAACTTCCGGAATCGGATTCCGACCCCGATATCAAAATTTTCACTACCGGTCCAAAACTCCAAAAATTTATCTTTTGCCAATTCAAGCCTAAATAAGCTATGAACCTCCAAAACATAATCTGGACACTCCCTTAAGTCCAAAATCACCTAACGGATCTAACAGAACTCCATTCTGGAGTTGTCTTCATACAGTTCCAACTACGGTGCCAATCCTAAGGCTTAAACCTCTATTTAGGGACTAAGTGTCCCAAACATTTCCAAAAACCAAAATGAAACCTCCCGGCAAGTCACAATAGCAGAAAACAATACGGGAGAAGCAGTTAAATAGGGGATCGGGGCTATACTTCTCAAGACGACCGGCCGGGTTTTCACCTTCTCCCCCTCTTAAAATAATCGTTCATCCTCGAACGAGTATAGAGACATACTTAAAGTGGTGAAAAGATGAGGATAACAGTTGCGCATATCCTGCTCGGTCTCCCAAGTCGCCTCCTCGACCGGCTGACCCCGCCACTGAACCTTAACGGATGTAATTTCCTTTGACCTCAGCTTCCAAACCTGCTTGTCCAAAATAGCCAATGGCTCCTCAACATAGGATAGATCCTTGTCCAACTGGACTGAGATGAAATCCAACACATGAGATGGATCGCCGTGATACCTCTGGAGCATCGAAACATGAAATACCGGATGAACTCCTGCTAGGCTAGGAGGTAAGGCAAGCTCATAGGCAACCTCCCCAACTCGCCGCAACACCTCAAAAGGGCCAATAAACCTTTGGCTCTACTTGCCCCTATTTCCGAACCTCATAACGCCATTCATAGGCGAAACCCAAAGCAGGACTCACTCTCCAACCATAAATGCAACATCGCGAACCTTCCGGTCTGCATAGCTCTTCTGTCTGGACTGGGCTGTGTGAAGTCTATCCTGAATCACCTTCACCTTCTCCAAGGTATCCTAAACCAAGTCTGTACACAATAATCTGGCCTCGCCCGGCTCGAACCAACCCACTGGGGACCGACACCGCCTACCATACATAGCCTCATATGGTGCTATCTGAATGCTGGACTGATAACTGTTTTTGTAGGCAAACTCCGCAAGTAGCAAAAACTGATCCCAAGAACCTCCAAACTCTATCACACACGCACGGAGCATATCCTCAAGAATCCGAATAGTGCACTCGGACTGCCCGTCCGTCTGAGGGTGACAAGTTGTGCTCAACTCCACCCGAGTACCCAACTCCTGCTGTACGGCTCTCCAGAACCGTGATGTAAACTGACTGCCCTGGTCAGAGATGATAGATACTGGTACGCTATGAAGTCTGACAATCTCACGAATGTAAATTCGAGCCAGCTGCTCGGAAGAATAGGTAGTCATCATAGGAATGAAATGAGCTGACTTGGTCAGCCTGTCCACAATCACCCAAACTACGTCAAACTTCCACTGAGTCCGTGGGAGTCCAACAACGAAGTCCATAGTGATCCGCTCCTATTTCCACTCCGGATTCTCTATCTTCTGAAGTAACCCACCCGGTCGTTGATGCTTATACTTCACCTGCTGGCAATTAAGACATCTAGCCACATACTCTACTATGTCCTTCTTCATCCTCCTCCACTAGTAATGTTGCCTCAGGTCCTGATACATCTTCGCGGCACCCGGATGAATGGAGTACCATGAGCTGTGAGCCTCCTGGAGAATCAACTCACGCAAACCGTTGACATTGGGCACACATAACCTGCCTTGCATCCTCAATGCACCATCCTCCCCAATAGTGACCTCCTTAGCATCACCGTGCTGGACCGTGTCCTTAAGGACAAGCAGATGGGGTCATCATACTGACGCTCCCTGATATGATCATAAAGGGAAGATCGAGAGACCACACAAGCCAATACTTGACTCAGCTCAAAAATATCCAATCTCACAAACTAGCTGGCTAAGGCCTGAACATCCAACGCCATGGGCCTCTCTGCTGCTGGTTAGATATGCTAGACTCCCCAAACTCTCTGCCCGACGACTCAAAGCATCGGCCACCACATTGGCCTTCCCGGGATGGTACAAAATGGTAATGTCATAATCCTTAAGTAGCTCTAAACACCTCCTCTGACGAAAATTAAAATCTTTCTGCTTGAACAGATGCTGCAAACTCCGGTGATCAGTGTAGATCTCACAAGGAATGCCGTATAAATAGTGCCTCCAAATCTTCAAGGCATGAACAAGAGCTGCTAGCTCATGGTCGTGGACAGGATAGTTCTTTTCATTCACCTTCAGTTGTCTGGACGTGTAGGCAATCACCCTTTGGTCCTACATCAACACCGCGCCGAGGCCGACTCGCGACGCATCACAATAAACTGTATAAGACCCCGAACCTGAAGGCAATACCAATACTAGGGCTGTAGTTAAAGCTATCTTGAGCTTCTGAAAGCTCTCCTCACACTCCTTTGTCCACCTGAATGGAGCACCCTTCTGGGTCAGCCTGGTCATAGGTGCTGCAATAGAAGAAAATCCCTCAACAAACCGACCGTAATATCCCGCCAAAACAAGGAAACTCCGGATCTTTGTATCTGACGACGGTCTCGGCCAATTCTGCACTGCTTCCACCTTCTTTGAATCCACCTTGATACCCTCACTCGACACAATATGACCCAAAAATGCCATAGAGTCTAACCAGAGCTCACTTTTTGAGAACTTTGCGTACAACTTTTCTCTCAAAGTCTGAAGCACTGTCCTCAAGTGCTGCTCATGATCCTCCCGAGTCCGGGAATACACTAAAATGTCATCAATGAATATGATGATGAAAGAATCAATATAGGGCTGGAAAATAATGTGCATCAAGTGCATAAAAGTTGCTGGGCATTGATCAGCCCAAAAGACATAACAAGAAACGCATAGTGACCATATCTGGTCCTAAAAGTAGTCTTCGGGATATCTGGCTCCCGAATCTTCAACTGATGATAGCCCGAATGCAAGTCAATCTTAGAAAACACTTTGGCACCCTGTAACTGATCAAATAGGTCATCAATACGAGGCAAAGGATACCTGTTCTTCACTGTGACTTTGTTTAACTGGCGATAATCAATACACACACGCATAGAACCATCCTTTTTATTCACAAACAAGACAGAAGCACCCCAAGGTGACACACTGGGCCGAATGAAGCCTTTATCAAGCAACTCCTGCAACTGCTCCTTCAACTCCTTCAACTCAAGAGGAGCCATACGGTATGGAGGAATAGAGATGGGTTGAGTGCCCGGTAACAAATCAATACCCAAATCGATATCTCTGTCGGGCGGTATGCCCGAAAGATCAGCCGGGAACACATCCGGATAGTCCCTCACTACTGGAACTGACTCAAGTGTAGGGGTATCAATACTAACATCTCTCACATAAGCTAGATACGTGTCACACCCCTTCTCAACCATTCGTTGAGCTTTAAGAAATGAAATAACTCGGCTGGGGGTATACTCTAAGATACCTATCCACTCTAATCGTGGTAAGCCTGGAATAGCCTGTGTCACGGTCTTAGCGTGACAATCAAGAATAGCATAATGGGGCGACAACCAGTCCATGCCTAAGATAACATCAAAATCTACCATGCTGAGTAATAATAAGCCGACTCTGGTCTCAAAACCAATAAGAGCAATCAAACACGACCGATACACGCAGTCCACAATAAGAGAATCTCCCACAGGAGTAGACACATAAACATGGGAACTCAAAGAATCTCGAGATACGCCCAAATGTGGTACAAAATAAGAGGACATATATGAATACGTAGAGCCTGGGTCAAATAATACCGACGCATCTCTATGACAGACTGGAACAATACTTGTAATGATAGAGTCGAAAGTAACTGCCTCTAGACGAGCTGAAAGGGCATAATACCTGGCCTGGCCTCCCCTCCAGGGAGACCTCGACCTCCCCGACCTCCACCTCGAGCTGGCTGAGCAGGTGGGGCGGTAGCTGGTGCTAGAATCATAGCCTGAGGACCCGGTTGAGCACGTGGTAGTTGAGAAGTCTGTGGAAATGCAACCCTCCTAAGTCTGGGGCAATCCCTCACCAAATGGCAGGTGTCTCCACTCTCAAAACAACCCCTCGGAGGGCGTGTTTGTTGCGACTGACTCGGGCCAGGTCATCTAGACTGGCCGCTAAAAGTACCCCGAGCAGGAGGCACACTAGATATTGGCGGTGCATAATAAAGTTCCTGGGGCCTAGAAGGGGCTGAAACACCACTGGCGGCTGGAAGAGCTGAATGAACGGGGCGACCCACATAACCGCTACCATGGTGGGCTGCTGGGGCACGAGCTCCAAAATAAGAACCATTCTCTCGAGACCTCTTGGCCTCTCTCTCCTCTCGGTCCCGGCCAAGCATGCCCTCCAATCTCCTAGCAATACTCATAACCTGCTGGTAAGGAATATCCATCTCCAGCTCTCTGACCATACTAATCCTGATACTAGGGTGGAATCCCTTAATAAAAAGTCGAACCCTCTCTCGAACTGCGGCAACCAAGGCCGGTGCATGTCGGGCCAAATCACTGAAGCGGACTGCATACTCTGATAGAGTCATAGCACCCTGGCGCAACTGCTCAAACTCCACGTGCCATGAGTCCCTGAGGCTCTAAGGGACATACTCTCTCAAAAACATGTCTGAGAACTGAGTCCATGTAAGTGAAGCTGCCTCATACGGACTACTCAACTCATAAGCACCCCACCACTGATAGGCTGCTCCTCTAAGCTGGAAAGTGGTAAAAGAAACCCCACTCATCTCCGTTACGCCCATAGTACGGAGAATACGATGACACTCTTCCAGAAAACCTTGAGCATCATATGTAGCCAATCCGCTGAAGGTAGGTGGGTGGTACTTCTGGTACCTCTCAAGTCTTAGCTGCTCCGCCTCAGAAGCGGTTGTCCTAGTCTCATGCTAAACCGGGGCTACTGGCGGCATAGGAATGAACTCTGGGGACTGATCAACCTGGACCCTCTGCTCAGGAGTGTGGGCTGTGGGAGTCTGTGCCCCTCCCCCATCTTGAGATGTGGCGGGAGCTAACGGAATCAATCTAGCCTGAGCTAAGGTGCTTAACAAGCTCATGAACTAGGCTAGAGTCTCCTAGAGGGCTGGTGCAGCAATAGGAACCTCCGGTGCCTGCCCTCCACCTGGAGGCTCCTCTGTCGCAGCTTGTGCGGATGCTCTGGCTGCACCGCGTGGCCGTACTCTACACTGGCCCTGGCCTCTAGCGGCTATAGTAAAAGGCGTGTGTGCCTGGTCATCAGATCCTCCAGCACGGGTCCTCACTATCTGTGAAAAAGAATAGAATAGATTATTTTTAGAATTTGATGCCAATAACTCACACGACAAGAAAATCAAAGAAGTATGTTTGTTCCTAACAGTTCCATAGCCTCCTGAAGATAGGTACAGACGTCTCCGTACCGATCCGAGAGACTCTAATAAACCGGCTTGTGACACACGACTCCTATGAACCTAGAGCTCTGATACCAACTTGTCACGGCCCAATTTCTTTCTCCGTGAATCGTCGTGATGGCACCTAGTCTCTACGACTAGGTAAGCCTAACACATTGCGGAAATGAAACAAAAGCATAAACATTAACTACTAACAGTAACAAATATCTAATAAGCAACTGAATTCCACTCGGCATATACAATTATCACATCTGAAAATGTACAAAACAATTTTCCAAAACCCAGAATACCGTAAGTCACAAGCTACTAAGAAGTCATAACCCTTCTATACACCATTTCTACAGAAAGAAGGAAAAATGAACATAGGGGGATAGAGTGGGACTCTGAGAATCTGCGGGCGCGAGCAGATGTACCTTGAAGTCTCCAATAAGCAGCAGCGACTGCAACTAGTGATGAGGCCGGTAAAAATGAACCTGGATCTGCACACAAAAAAAAAATGTGCAGGAAAGGGCGTGAGTACACCATAACGATACCCAGTAAGTGCCAAGCCTAACCTCGGTCGAGTAGTGATGAGATCAGATCAGGGCCCTACTGTATAAATATAATGAAATAAGACAGAATGCAATATCGTAGTAAAATAAATACGAAAATCTAATTAGAATAGAATCAATGAAAGACAACAACTCAGAACACAATGATAACAATAGAGGATCTCCCAAGATACCGACTCGTAGTCCCAAACGTAAATGTGCAGGGGGATCTCCCGGAATACCGTTCTGTAGTCACAAAATAAATATGCAAAACAGGGGGATCTCTCAGAATACCGTTCTGTAGTCCCAAAGTAAATATGCAGTACAGGGAGATCTCCCGGAATACCGTTCCGTACTCCCAAAGTAAATATGCAGCGCAACCAACCGAAATAACAATTACAGCAAGAAATCCTATAGTTTAGACTAAGTTCAATCAAGGAAAGCAAGAAAGTTTACTAAACATGCTGCACAGAGTTCAAATAGGCATGCTATTATAGTTTAAACATGTTAGTTACATATGCTAGTGTGTTTCAAATAAGGAGAAAAAAACAAGTTATGACTTAGTGAAAAACGGAGTTTTACAACAAATATCCCGTGTACATACTCGTCACCGCACGTACATGGCGCTCACATATCAAACAGTACCAAATCCTAAGGGGAGTTCCCCCACGCAAGGCTAGGCAAGCCACTTACCTCGAACCAAGCTCAAATCAATCTGTCACAATGCTCTTTCCATGAATATGCAACTCTAAATGGCTCAAATCTAGACAAAACCAATTACATAACTTAAATATAGCTACAAGAAACTAATCTAGCTAACGAAATTAAAGCTAAGGCAAGAAATTAGAAAAACGTCCAAAAAAGCCTCCCCGGGCCCACGTCTCAGAATCGGGTAAAAGTCACAAATTATGAACACCCATTCACTCACGAGTCTAACCATACCAAATTCACTCAAATACAATACCAAAATCTCGATCAAAATCCCAAAATTCGACCTAAGAACTTTTCTCAATTTTTCCCCTATTTCCACCCCAAATCCGAAATTAAATGATGAAATCAAGCATAGATTAGTGGGATTTAATCATAAAGGAGTTAGGAATCATTAGCGAATAACATCCTCTGAAAATCTCTCCAAATTTTGCCTTCTACGAGCTCTCAATCAAATTTTGTGATATGAACTTAAACCCTCGTTTTTGAACTTTAAATTCTACCAGTGGTTCCTTAATCGCGATCGCGAAGAACAACTTTGCTCCCTCATTATTTACTCTATGCGAACGCGTAACAACTCACGTGAATGCGATGCACAAGCTGCTCATACCTACGCGATCGTAATTGTTCTCACGCGACCGCGAAGAGTAACACTCAAACTCCACTGCTGCCTCACTTCTTCTTCGCGAACGCGGCCTAGCCCACGCGTTCGCGGTGCACTGCTTGATAACCTTACGCGATCGCGTCTTTATCTTCACGAGCACGAAGAGCAATTTTAGCTGACCTCTCAGATGACCTACGCGATTGCGATATCTCCCTCGCGAACGCGATGAAGAAAAATATCTGCAATAACACCAAAAAATCTGCCAACTCCCTAAGTCCAAAAATGACCCGTTGAGCATCTGAAATACGCCCGAGGCCCCCAGGACCTCAACCAAACATACCAACCAATCCTAAAATACCATACGAACTTAGTCGAGTCTTTAAACCACATCAAACAACGCAAAAAGCAAGAATCACCCTCCAATTCAAACTTAAAGAACTTGAAACTTCAAAATTTGACAATCGACGCCTTAACCAACCAAACCACATCCGATTGGCCTCACACTTTGCACACAAGTCATATTCAACATTATAGACCTACTCCAACTTCCGAAATCGGATTCCGACCCCGATATGAAAATTTTGCACTACCGATCCAAAACTCCAAAAATTTGACTTTCGCCAATTCAAGCCTAAATAAGCTACGGACCTCTAAAACACAATCTGGACACGCCCCTAAGTCCAAAATCACCTAACGGAGCTAGCGGAACCGATAGAACTCCATTTCGGATTCGTCTTCACACAGTTCCGACTACGGTGCCAATCCTAAGGCGTAAACCTCCATTTAGGGACTAAGTGTCCCAAACACTTCCAAAAATCAAAATAAAACCTCCCGGTAAGTCACAATAGCAGAAAAGGATACGGGGGAAACAGTTAAATAGGGGATCGAGGTAATAACTCTCAAGACGACCGGCCGGGTCATCACACTGTTGAAGAGTGAACTGAGGATGGGGCAAATGTTTTGGGCATTTTTTTGTCCGAAATTTAGCCTAAAATTAGGCTAAGAATTAAATACACAAAATTGTTTAAATGAAATATTTAATAAATAATAAATTATTAATTATGAAATAAAATAATAGAAAATAATAACTTAACATTATAAATAAATATAAAAATGCTATTTTAGCATGAGTAATATAATAAATGCAATTATGCATAGTATATAGGCTATTATTTTAAAATTGTATAAATAGCTTAATAAATACAAGTATAATTATATAAAATGAAATGAAAATATTATGAAACATATATGTGGATGCAAATAATAAAGTTGGATGATTAAGTCATCATAAAATAATTTAAAGGGGTAATTAATAAATATTTGAACAATTTAAATGTAAGAAATCAATTTAAAAGCTTTAAATAATTATGGAAAATTATAGAAAATACTTGTATGACTCTTGTAAATTATGTAATGATGCCAAAATGATATTTTAAAAGTATATATACTATTTAAAAAAATATGAGGGCAAAATTGGGTGTTAATAGCTGCCCCTCTTTACCCAGAAATGATGAAAGAGTTGTCGGGTAAAGAAACTAATGACCAATTTTGTCCGAAATAAGTGGGGGATGATGTGTTTTGGAAAAATGGGGGCGGAACCCTGGTTCCTGAGTTTCCTACATATACCTGGTGTTGCGGGAATAAGGTTGTGTGTAGTTCTGGATCCAATGGTGAACAAAACCGATGGAGTTGTTATAAGAGTGGTCGTGTGTTTCGAAAAGGATCTTTGGGTATGATAGTGTCGTAAGTAACAGATAATTTCAAGTGGAACTATGAATGCTAATTTGAACGTTGCGAATATTTGAGGTAAATGTTTGAGCGGTTTCGGGACAAAGAGTAAACAATTGCTGATTGTCGGCTACATTTTAGATAGTCAAAGGATGTGAACATTGCGAACAGAAACTGGAGCAAGGATTGCTCCTGTTTGTAGAACGGTTACCTCCCGAGTTACCTGCAAAACATAAAACACGATGCGCGCAAATATATGGGGTTATTGCATAATTTAAACATGATGCAAATTCCCTTTGGACCATGAGGATTGTCTTCGGATGATGAGGATGATGTCCTTAGACCATGACGTCCTGGGCCATGAAGCGTATGATAAGGGATTCGTAGGCGATGGAATGGTGTCCTCGGGCCATGAGGATGGTGCCTCTAGACTATGACACCTTTGAATAATGATATGAAATTTCGAGAGATCCTCAGGCCATGGCATGGTGTCTTTAGGCTATGAGGATGGTGCCATTGGACTATGATGCCTTCAGACAATATGGCGATGTTTCAGCCCATGAAATGAAAGTATGTGGTAATATCAATCACTTGATAAAGGAAACAGGTGAAGCTTAGTCATATGAGAGAATGAGACTAGACAAGGCTTAGTCTCGTATGGAATGAGGGCAGTGTTTTAACCTGATGCAAAGAGTGGAGCCAATGCTTAATCTCTTGCAAGGAAAGGCAGTGCTTAGCCTTATGCAATGGTGAGGCGGTGATTAGCCTTATGTAGTGTGGAGAGAGTGCTTAGCGTCATGCGAGGAATTTAGACAATGCTTAGTCTCATGCAAGTAAAGGCAGTGCTTAGCCTTATGTGGTAATTGAGGCAATGCTTAGCCTCATCGAAGGTGAGGGCAATGTTTCGCCCTACGCAAGAAGTAGAGACAATGCTTAGTCCCATACAAAGAAAGGAAGTGCTTAACCTTATGCAATAATGAAGGCAGTGTTTAGCCTCATGGAGACAATGCTTAGTCTCATGTAGAGAAAAGACAGTGCTTAGCCTCATGCAATATGGAGGCAGTGCTTAGCCTCATGCAAGGTGAGGGCAGTCTTTCACCCTATGCAAGGAGTAGATACAATGCTTAGTCTTATGTAAAGAAAGACAGTGCTTAGCCTTATGCAATAATGGAGGCAGTTCTTAGCCTCATGGAGACAATGCTTAGTCTCATGCAGAGAAAAGGCAGTGTCTAGCCTTATGCAATATGGAGGCAGTTCTTAGCCTCATGCAAGGAATGGAGACAATGCTTAGTCTAATGCAAGGCAAAGCAATGTTTAGCCTTATGCAATGATGAGGCCAGCGCTTAGCCCTATGCAAGAGAAGCGATGATTAAATGTGAGAGAGCAAAGTATTTCTTAGCTTGATGCGTTTGCGTTTGGTGACTTCTGTCGGTGTGAATATAGTGATCTTGTTGTATGTATGCATTTCCAGATGTTCTTTTTATGTCTATCACGCCTGCATCCAAAGAATAATCGTGAGTTTTTTAGCGGGGGAAGGTTGGTTCGTGCTCTCGATTCCTTGATTTTCCTTTGCTCTTGTCTTGAGGTCTTGAGTCAACCCGCGTAACGTCTGGCTACTATAAGAAAAAAAATGAAATTTTTGAAAACTTACATTTGTGATACATTGTTTATATAAAAATGCAGTTGTTTGAAATATGTGATAATTCATGAGAGAAAATAATTTTGTCGAATTGGCGACTGTGACATGCTTTTGAGACATTGCAACCTCTCTAACTTGGAATTTTGAGGATCCCAGTTTAAATGCATACTTCTGCCGATACATTCCTTGGCGATTCTAAACATGATGAGATCGGGCAAACTCAAGTTCTTGCCCCAGTTTTTGACCATAGTGGGAATAAAGATTTTATTATGATGTGATCGAACCCACAAGGCTGCCTACATATCCCCTCTTAAACGGGAATCAGGTGAAGCGTAGATCAGTTACATCAAATAGAAAGTGCAAACATAATCTCAAACATAGTATCTCTTGACTGCGTCCGAGTTGATGGGTTTTGGCCAAATCTCTCCATCCATTTTTGCAAGTGTAAGTGCTCCTCGGTGAACCATGTAAGGGCCTTGCGAGTTGGGTGAGCATTTCCTCTTTGCTTCATCCTGATGTGGGAAGATTTGTTTCAGTACCAATTCCCCCGGTGTGAATTGCCTTGACCTAACCTTTTTATTGAAAGCCCTTGCCATTTTGTTCTGGTAGAGTTGACCGTGACACACTGCATTCATTATTTTAACATCAATGAGACCTAGTTGTTCATACCGGATCCGTACCCATTCTGCGTCGCTGAGCTCGGCTTCTTGTACGATCCTTAAGGAAGGGATCTCCATTTCGATGGGAACAACGGCTTCAGTACCGTAAAACAGTAGATAGGGAGTTGCCCCGGTTGATGTACGAGCTGTGGTGCGATACCCGAGCAAAGCAAATGGTAACTTTTTGTGCCACTACTTGTAGTTATCCACCGTTTTCCTCAATATCTTCTTGATGTTCTTATTGGCGGCTTCTACGGCTCCATTCATTTGTGGCATGTATGTTGTAGAGTTATGATGCTTGATCTTGAATGTCACACACATGGCTTTCATCAAGTCACTATTGATATTGGCGGCATTGTCAGTAATGATTGACTCAGGTACTCCAAATCGACAAACGATGCGGTCTCGAACAAAATCTGCTACGACCTTCTTAGTTACAGCCTTATAGGATGCGGCTTCAACCCATTTTGTGAAGTAGTCTATAGCACTAGAATGAACCTATGTCGGTTTGAAGCAGCGGGTTCGATTGGTCTGATGGCATCCAAGCCACAAGAAGAGAAAGACTAGGGTAAACTAGTTGCATTGAGTTCGTTGGGCGGCACTCGTATCATATCAGCATATATCTGGCATTGGTGACACCTTTGAACATATTTGATGCAGTATGTCTTCATAGTCATCCAGAAATACCCTGCTCTTAATATCTTTTTGGCCAAAACGAAACCATTCATGTGAAATCCGCAAGTTCCGGCAAGTATTTCCTCGAGCAATCTAGATGCCTCTTTGGCATCGACACATCGCAACAGTCCCAAATCAGGAGTCCTTCTATACATAATTCCTCTGCTTTCAAAGAAATGCTTGGCCAAGTATGTGTGTAGCGTGCCCTGGATATTCTCCCTTTTTCCAAGTATTCCTTGATGTCGTGGAACTACAGATTTCTGTCAATCTCTTCTTCAACATGAGCACAATAAGTTGGCTGCTTATGAATTCCTATTGGGATAGGATCAATGAAATTCTTTTCTAGGTGTTGTATCATGGAAGACAAAGTGTCTAATGCATCTGCAAACTCATTTTGAATCCTTGGAACATGTTTGAACTCTATCTTTGTGAATCTCTTAATCCACTCTTGTACACAACGCAAGTATGGCAATATTTTGGTGTTCTTAGTAGCCCATTCTCCTAGAACCTGGTGCACCAATAGATCTGAATCTCCGATTACCGGCAACTCCTGAACGTTCATGTCAATGGCCAACCTGAGTCCCAATATGCGTGCCTCATATTCCGCCATATTGTTGGTGCACGGGAACTTGAGTTTTACGGATACAAGGTAGTGTTGACCAGTTTCTGATACTAAGACTTCTCCGATACCCACTCCATTAAAGTTTGCTGCTCCATCGAAGAACATCCTCCAATCGTCGTATGCTTTGGTAATATCTTCCCCTACGAATGATACCTCTTCGTCGAGAAAATATGTTTTCAATGGTTCGTATTCTCCGTCTACGTGATTTTCTACTAAGTGATCTGCCAATGCTTGCCTTTTGAGTGCCTTCTGAGTTACATAGACGATGTCAAACTCACTCAGCAATATCTACCACTTTGCTAACTTACCCGTAGGCATGGGTTTCTGAAAGATGTATTTTAGCGGATCCATCCTTGATATGAAATATGTAGTGTACGCACAGAAATAATGTCTCAACTTCTAGGCAATCCATGTCAAAGCACAGCAGGTGCGTTCCAACAAAGAGTACCGGGCTTCGCAAGGCGTGAACTTCTTGCTCAGATAATATATCGCACGCTCCTTCCTTCCTATTTTATCATGTTGTCCGAGAACGAAACCAAAGGCCTCATCCAACACAGACAGATAAAGCACCAGAGGTCTTCCTAGTTCTGCTGGGACCAACACGGGCGATTTAGATAAATACTCCTTGATTTTATCGAGGGCTTTCTCGCATTCTTCTGTCCAACATGTTGCAGCATCTTTCCTTAGCATTCTGAAGATTGGCTCACATATCACCGTTGATTGTGCATTAAAGCGGCTGATATAATTGAGGCGCCTAGAAAACACATCCCATCTTTCTTATTCTCTGGAGATGGAAAGTCTGTATAGCTCTGATTTTTTACGGGTCTAACTTAATACCTTGGTGACTAACGATGAAAGCTAACAAATTTCCAACAGGGACTCCGAAGGCACATTTTGCAGTGTTCAACTTCAAGTTGTATTTTCGAAGCCGATCGAAAGATTTCTTCAGATCTGCTATGTGATCCGACCTCCTTTTAGATTTGATGATAACATCATCCACGTATCCCTCTATTTCCTTGTGTATCATGTCGTGGAAGATAGTCATCATGGCCCTCATGTAGGTGGCCCCAGCATTCTTCAAACTAAACGGTATCATTTTGTAATAATATATTCCCCATGGTGTGATAAAGGCAGTCTTTTCAGCATCCTCTTCATCCATCCAAATCTGATGGTATCATGCGAAGCTATCCACAAATGATTGGAGTTCATGCTTGGCGCAGTTGTCAATCAGTATGTGTATGTTGGGCAGCGGGAATCATCCTTAGGACTCGCTCTATTCAGATCTCGGTAATCGACACATACTTTAACTTTCCCATCTTTCTTTGGAATTGGCACAATGTTGGCTAACCAGGTCGGGTATTCGACCACTCGGAGAACCTTGGCTTTGATTTTCTTGGTGACCTCCTCTTTTATCTTTAAACTTATATCTGGCTTGAAATTTCTGAGCTTCTGCTTTACCGGGGGACACATGGGATTGATGGGTGGCGTGTGAGCTACTATGGATGTGCTTAAACCAGAAATATCATTGTAGGACCATGCGAAGATGTCATCATACTCCTTTAGGAACCTGATATACTCTTCTTTCTCTGACGGTGATAGATGAATGCTTATCCAAGTTTCCTTGACCGTCTCGAAATCCCCTAAGTTAACAGCCTCAGTTTCCTCCAAATTAGACTTCAGTTTGTTTTCAAACTTCTCTACTTCTTTGACAATTTCATCAGGTATTACATTATCTTCCAGATCTTCCGAATCATTGTCCTTATGTTGTGTTATCTCATTACATGTCACAATCGCAGGTTCATCAGGATATGTAATAATTATGCTGAAAAAAATTTAGAAAGATAATAATAAATACGAAAAACAATTATGTGTTAATAAAACTTTAAAATGTCAACAAATACGACTTGATAGCTCGAGTAATTATTTCAAAACAAACTGCTGGAAATGTCTTAAATGCTCAAAACCATTTGAAAATAAGTCATGCTAATTTGCCAGGCTACCTAGGAACTCGGCGAGCCCGGGATGGTGTAGCGGTCTAGTTCTTGAGAATAGATCCTTCTTCCATTATTTGAATGGTAAGATCCTCCTCCTCCTCAACAATTGAACTGCAGTCCATGTCTTCTTCATCTAGATATAGCTTTCTCATGCCAGCCAAAATCTCATCTTCCTCAGATCCCCACATCATGTCAGCCTGATGGAATGTCTGGTGCAGAGGTAGTATGGGCTGTTCCAGCAGATAATAAGGGGTGTGCCATGGCGGTGTCCAATCCTGATGTTCTAGCACGATATATTCATACCCGAGTCCAAAGGTCGTGCCATGATACTGTGGTTGTATGGGTTTGGTGATCCCCTAAAGCTTTTTACCAAGACCCTTGCCTGGTTCATATCCCGTCCATAGCAATATGCTTTCTATCTTCTTGCTCCACCATTGATCCTTTTCAATTACGTTCACCCGCTCAATGCGGTGATATGTTTCTCCACTGAACTTCCTCCTTTTTTTGATGACTGGAATGGTCTGGTTGGTGTAGATGAGGTTGTTTTCATCTCCATGAATGATCATCTCCTGATGATTCCATTCGAACTTCAAAGCCTGGTGAAGAGTAGAAGCCACTGCTCCAGCTGCATGTATCCATGGTCGTCCTAACAATAGGTTGTATGTAGCAGATATATCTAGCACTTTGAACTCAACATCAAACCAAGTCGGATCCTATCTGTATATCAAAGTTGATTTCCCCGATAGTGGCTCTTTGAGATCCATCGAATGCCTTCACATTCATGCTTCTCAATCGTATCTCGTGCAGGACCTTACCTAATCTCTTTAAAGTGGTCAGTGGACATATGTTCAGACTCGAACCTCCATCTATCAAAACCCTGGCAATGAACTTGTCCTCGAATTGCACTGTGATGTGCAACACCTTCTTGTGACTCAATCCTTCTGGTGGTAACTCATCTTCGTGGAAAGTGATTTTGTGGATCTTCAATACCTGTCCAACCATGTTAGCCATTTCTCCATGAGTGATGTCCGTGGGTACATAAGCTTCACTTAACACCTTCATCAAAAGCATTCTTGTGTGCTTCTGAGTTTTGCAACAGTGATAAGATGGATATCTGAGCAGGAGTCTTGTTCATGTGGTCAATAATAGAGTATTCCCTTGCTTGTATCTTCCTACAAAGATCGTCAGTGCTAGTGTCAACAACAGGTGGCTTAGATGCAGCTTCCTTGCTTGTTCCTCCTAGATTCTCAGGTGTGTAAACTCTACCAGTTCTAGTCATACCTTGTGCGAAACCTGTTTCTTACATTTTGGCTTTTCCCTTTCTTCTTGCTTCCCCAAAATAATCCCACGGGATGACATCAGACTTGTAAGATAGTGTTGGAGCTACCATTATAGTGAAGGGCGCTACCTCGACTTCAAATGGCGCCTGGGTTTGTACCACAACTAGTGTGAGGGTGACTGGAGATGTTTTAGGAGCGTCTACCTCTCGAATGAGTCCAATGGACCCTTCCTCATCCCACTCCTCATCAGTTTCTATCACATTTACTCCCTCACCTCTATGATCCTGGAGGGGGTTATTGCGAACATTTGGTGCAGCTTTCTTTGCTTGTATAACCTTAGTTTCGATCAGCATCTGAATCTTGTCTTTTAACGTGCGGAATTCCTCAATGGTATAACCCTTCATGCCTGAATGATAAGCACATGTTTTGTTGGGGTTGATCCATTGGGAGGGACTTTCCACAACAACATCATGAATAGGGGTGACATAAACAGCAGCCTTCAGTCTCTCATACAGTTGGGCTATGGGTTCAGCAATTGGGGTGTATTGTCTAGGTGGTCTGCTGTCGAAATTTGGATGTGGCTTTGGGTAGTTTTGGCAGGCGGGTGGAGGTAAATGGTAATATACTGGTTGAGTGTTGTGGCTATGGTAGGTGGCGGCAGGGTATTTGTATTTTGGGGGTAAGGGTTGATATGTGGGTGGAGGTATTTGGTATGTGAGGGGAGACTTAGGGCCCTGGGCTACCATCACGGCACCCACATCTTTCTTCATTGAAAAACCTCTTGATTGCAAAGCTTTATTCGTGGCCTGCAGCGCCTCAAAATTAGTTACCATCCCACTCTTGATTCCTTCTTCTATTCTTTCCCCTAACTTGATGATGTCTGAGAACTTGTGATTTTCGATGACCATCAACCGTTCATAATATTGCGGATCTTATGATCTAACAAAGAACTTGTTCATTTGTTCTTCATCAAGTGCTGGCCTTATTTTTGTGGCCTCTGATCTCCAACGAGTAGCATACTCACGGAAGGTTTCTGTCGGCTTCTTCTTGAGGTTTTGAATGTAGAAAACGTCGGGTGCATCTTCCGTGTTAAACTTGAATCTGTCCATGAAATCTGATAACATACTTAGCCAATTAACCCACTTCTTTGGGGTTTGACTGATATACCAAGACAAAGCGTCTCCTATGAACAGTTTCATGTGGATTTGTTCATTCTTACCCACTCCTATAAGCTTGTCGCATTATGTTCTCAGATGCACCTTCGGATCACCAGTACCATCGAACATTTCAAACTTGGGAGGTTTGTAACCCTCTGGCAGTTCCACATCCGGCTGAATGCACATGTCTTCATAGTTTAGACCTTCAACGCCTTTCCCACCTTCAACACTCTAGACTCTCCTTGTGAGATTCTTAAGTTCCTCCACCATGTTTCTAATGAGCAGGTCCTTCTCAGTTGGTTCGGGTATGTATAGGGATTGCTGCGGGGTATGGGGTAAGGTTTCCACATATATCGAATTGCTTTGATGAGTTCCTGGAACTTGGGTATATGGGTGATTGTTGGTCGAGTTTTGGGGATCGAGAGTAGGTTGTGGTGCATTTTGGGTAGTGTGATAAGTGGTGGTTTGCGGGTATTGAGCTGGATGATGGTGGTGGTGTTGAGCAGTTTGCACTGGTAGTGGGTTAAGGTTCTAGGGAGGTGCAGGATTATGATACTGGTGTGGTGCGCGAGGATTTGGAGCTATGGTGGTGGAATCTGGTTTTGTGTGTTTTGTGGCGGTGTTTGGTTCTGGGTAGTCAGGTTTTACTGATTGATGTCAGGAATATTGAGAGTAAGGAAAAGGTTTGCCAGATTTCGGACCTGCTCAAGCTCGCCCTGTAGTTCCAGGATTTTCTGCTCCAAACGTAAGACCAGCTCATTTTTCCCCGGAGTACTTCTACCATCTGAAGTTTCAACATTTTCTGCCACAACAACATTGTCTTTCCGGATACCACTTAAATCATCCATTTTCCCTTTGCCCTTGCTTTTGCTTTTCGGGTCTCTAGGTGACGGAGGAATGGAGGACCTCTGGATCTAGTGTGGCATGCTGATGATGCCAGTATAAACGAACCAACCTTTGGGAATGGGAATAATCAGAAAGAAAGAAAAAGCAAAAGGTAACCAATTTAGTAAGGTGAAATAAAAGAGTGTTCGCAATATTTAAACATGTTTCACAAACATAGACTTGGAGAAAATTGGTGCCAGTGTTTGCTTCATTTCATTAATGCGAAAATGAGCTAAAACAATCTTTTACTAAATCGACAATAATAAAATAAAGTTACTAATGGCATTTAGCCTTATTACATCGAAATCTAATCTAAGCTAGAAAGTAGTAAAGAACATCATCTCCTAATCTACTTGGTCCCTGAAGGACATTCTTCATGCTTTGTTCTTTTGACCCCATCAATCATGTTTCTCAGATCACGCATATCTAGCAATAAGTAATCTTTTGCCAGCTTTCCTCCTTCATTGTCGTCCATGCCTTGACAATCCGAAAGTGTCTTTCTCATCTTCCCTTCTAGATCCATTAGTCCTTGTTCCAGGTATTCCAATCCTCCCATTCCCTTATCGCCTCCATGTTCACTTTGTGCTGCTCCAGATGTTTAGCCTCCAACTCGAACAACCTTTTGCGTAGCCTCTTGTACTTCACTTGTGCCTCTGACACTTTATCTAGGATCCTATCCTATAGATTAACTCCTGGCTTGACGTCTCTAGCTACATCGTCTTCCAGCCATGATAGATAGTAGAACATATGACTGGCGTGATACCTGCCTAGCTCAATAGTTTCTCCTTCCATAATAATCTTTCAGTTCCATATGTGTTGCACTTTGAACTTTGACGGGATGACATCTCCCTTGAAATCTGCATTGTATTGAACCATGTTGGAAACCCGAGGTATGACCTATTTTCTTCCAGCTTCTCTCATTACCCTTATAGGAGCGTAAGGGTAGATGCCTCGCAGCCCGATCAGTACCAAATGAGTAGTCCCCCTTGAGCTGATGATGAAATCACTACTAGGAAACCATTCAAACATCCAATGTGCCTACTCGTCTGTCAGATTGCTGAAGAAACACACCCAACCTACATCATTTCCAGGCTTTGCAAACCAGTCTGGAATAAACGTCATTTTCTTTAGGTGATAGTTGTCTATGTAGTCATTCAATGGCCTTCACAGAATCTCTGACAGTACTCTCCCCTATGAAAGTGTTCCAGCAGCCAGACTTGTAGCAATAGATTACAACCCTCAAAGTGTCTGAATCCATGCTTGCACCGATCTAGAGTACGGTACATCTCGGATAAGATCATGGGGATGATAGAGTAAGTTTGTCCCTCGATGCCATCCATTAAGGTCCTGGCGATCATGGCTAAGCGAGTATGAATCCTTCCTCCTTTCATCGGAAATATCAACAAACCCAAGAAGCAGACAATGAACACATAAACCCGACGATGCACCCATCCTAAGGACGTAATGGCTAGTTCATTGTGATGAAGGCGATATGATTTGCTATGCCCATAATGCTCGTAGAGAAACTCAAAAGGGATGTATGACTTCTTTATACAGAGTAGTTCATCATTCTTCTTAAAACCCAACATTTTCAGGAAATCGCAGGGAGTGCAATTTTCTGGCACCAGTAATCTCGGACTATCCCATGGCAACTTGGCAAAACCTCCTATTTCTTCTAGGAAATGAGTCATTTCTATATTTCCAAATCGGAAAACAGCTATTTTTTCATCCCATAACATAATAGCGGCCTCGATCAGCTCCCTATTTGGTCGAATGTTCATCAAATATGGCAGGTCACCAAGTGCTCTCCCCACATGATTTTTGTCACAAGGTGCAAGGTCTTTCCACCAGTCAAGTAGAAAAGGCGGGATATTTTGGACCATACCAAACCTGGGATTTCGTGCTTCATTTTCTGCAAACAAAAAAAGGTTAGCCCTTTCCCCCTCCAGATTTGACTACTTATGCAATAATGATCAACAGGTTGGCACATTTTCTCCAAGTAATGCACATAATATGATAGTGTCCATTGGGATTGTGGAAATCCCGTCGGATTTTGGACAAGGTTCATCTTAGCGGGTTGTTACGTTAATAATGCTTCAACCTATACTAGGCTTAGCATGATGCATGTGCATTTCAAATTGGAGTAGGGGTTTCTAGAATGGTCTAGACTGGTACTCCCAAGTGGACAACTTGGGAGGGAAACACACGGGACCGTTAACTGTACCGCTGATCGACTAGTCTGCCGCAAATAAGCCTTTCCAATTTTAAAAGGGTGATTTCAGGAAAGCGCGGACACTGATCAAGCGCCGCTATGTTAATAATTGGCACGAGTGAATTAGAGGTCGGGCATGCTTTATGCAGAAATAATAACACATTGCCAAATATTTTCATGATAAAAGTACGTAAAAGCAGTAAATAACATAGTAAAGGCGAATCATGAAAAGAAAAGAAAGGAAAGACAAAAGAGAGAAGTCAATTTAGCTCATGAAAATATGCGAGAACATAATGAAGCAGGTGGGGAAATAGGGATGGGAGATTCATAGTATAGCAATCTTAAATAAGATGAAGGAGATTGAGAGAGGTCATACATGTCATAACAAATAAAGGAGAAGAATGGAAGGGATGTGCATGTCGTAGCAGTTTAAAACTAATAAAGGTAAATAAGGGAAGGGATGTGCATGTCATAGCATTTTAAAACAAATAAGGAAAGTAATCCACATAAGTCAAGTTTGTTATGGTAAGAGCATAAGTATCTCCCAGCAGAGTCGACATGCTGTCGCGCCCCATTTTCTCGCGAAAGCGGGTTTCGACGTGTGATAACTCTATTAAGTGGGTATTAAAAGAGGAGAATCGCCACCTAATGATTTTTAAGGTGCGTTAGGGAACCTATTTGCAAATAACCCCGTTTGACTAGTCCGTGTCACCAAAGATCCGGTAAGGGCTCAAATTACCTCAAAGAGAAGGTGTTAGGCACTCTTCGAGGTCCACAATTGTTGGTCCCAGCCAAACTTTAAACTATGTGGATTATATAATTAGGCTAGGTGATCAAATAAATAAAGGAAAATTTAGAAGTCGAAGATTCTTATTATAACACATGAGAATCGGTACAAATCTTAATGACTACAAGGATACAACTACATTGATCTATGTTAAATGACTAAGTGTAAATAACAAGTACATAAAGAAAGGAGGGTCCTATGTTTTTAGCCTAAAGGATCACCCCGTGCAACATAAATAATACTTCGCAACTACCTTAAGGTAGGGGTTGCTCATATTATTCAGCGGGCACAGACTATCATCTCATGCTACCCAATTACTATGTTGAGGTTGTTACTTAAAGGCGCTCTAATTCAATTCTAAATCGTGCACTATGCGTGCACTACCCATCCCATACCTATGGTCCAGAAGGCTTTGGACCTACTATTAGGTGGTTCTAGACTCAACTTAGGTTACTCAAAATGATAAAACTAGGCGACATTAAAAATAGATTACACTTCACGTAAAGACAATTAAAGGCCCAAGTTAGCCTCCACACATAAACAACAAATGCACGTGGGCAGTTCAGGCAATATATAATTTCAGAATCAAAATTTAAAGTCCTATAAGCATAGTTTCTAGGTGATTCTGGATTCCAGTATTATATAAGCAGCGTATAGGTAGGTTAAAACATCGCAAATCCTATAGGCATGATTTCTAATTGTTGATGAGGCAATAAAGCGATACGAGTTACCAGATTACTAATGTTGATTTTATAAGCGTGCACCTTAGGCAGACGTTAATGTCCTATAGGCATGGTTTCTAAAAGTTGCATAAATAGGCAGTGAAACAGCTTTGAGAGTCTAGTACTAACAACATTTATCTCATAAACAATTCTTATGTGTGTAACAACATCCTATAGGCAGGATTTCTAACAATTGACAATTAGGTTTGATTTTATAACACTTTATTCCTACAGACATGTCATATAGGCGGGGCAGTGTAATGAAAACAACGGAAATAGTCGACTAAAAGATTAGAATCCTATAGTCATGATATATATATGGGCGGTACACTATAAGTAATATAAGCAATTCACCAATTGATTATTCGAAGTCCTATAGACATGGTATCTAGGTTAACAAAGCATATGTTATACATCCTATAGGCATGCTGTCTAAATGTACAGTAGTAACATAGAAATGAGTATGGTAGATACTTAGACTAACGTGTTTGAACAGTGTACAAATGAAGTGTGCATGATTCCTATAGGTATGATTTCTATTAGTGTGCAACATACCAAACGAAATAACAAACAAGGCATGTTAAACGAAATAGCAAATACAACACAGATACCCTATAGGCATGTTTTCTACCCTTTCATGCAAATATTAGAATACCCTAGCCCCTTTTTCATTTATCTCCCCATTATTTGTTATTACAAATTATTACAGGCCCAAAATGGAATAAATACATGCCTAATCATAAATGTAAAACAACCCAGCGATGCATCTGGGCCTTCAAATGGCTTAAAATTTGGACAGGCCCATATTCGAGGCGCAGATAGTGTGCTTAAAACCACATTATCAAGAACCAGATTCAGCAGTCCAGGCCCAACAACAAAACAATTCTCTTGCCCATCCGTTACAAGTTATAGATAATTGAAGTACGAATGGCAACTCATACAAACCCCAAATCATTTAAGATAACTCAAATTCTAAAGTGGAGCATATGCTCATTTGGACCCTAATACCACAACTAACAAAAACAAGAATTCTACATGTCCCATGGATAAGACACACACTTGAACATCACATAAGTACCCATAAGATATAGAGAGTATATAGAACACATAGATTGGACATATACGGGGGTTTTCATATTAACAGACAAGTTCAAGGTAACAGGTTTCTTGGGATACATATGATTCGATTGCAGTCTAGCATACAAGAATCCACAAATAGAGGAGTTAAGCATGAGAAATCAAGGCAATCAGGGTCATGAATTAATTTCCAGAAGGTTAACAAATAGCAATGGCATGCTTCAGAGACAATGATCAACGGTGAACTTCACAAGAAAATCTTAACATAAGCATGTAGGGCGAAACATAACTTAGATTTGTAAGTTTGTGACAAGCAGAAAGTATTCATAAGAAAACCTATTAAGAAGTTAAAGGTCAACAATATTGAAAACTCTACACAACAGCTAATTAGCAGGCATGTATCTAATTCTAAGAATGTAAGTCTATAGCAAGTTCCACCATACATACCAAGGATAACAATAGGCACGAAACTAAGCAAACTAGCACTAGCAAACATGTCATATATAACAGTGTTGTGGTAACCAAAAATGGTAGCAAGACATGCAACTATAGTACAGTGTTGAGGCTTGCAAGTAAAACAGAAATATACAGTCTAAAAGGTTCAGGATTCACATAGGTATGATCATTTAAGAAAGTGAGCAATTTGAAAGTTGTATATATGAGAGACTTAACATGAAGAGGGGAGAATGCATTTGGAACAATTTCTGGGCAAATATTAATTACTAGTAAGTTTTAACAGAGGAGTCCAAAGCAGAGTATGAAGATACACTCACCGGGCATTAACATTTGAACCAGGCAAACATATAAACAACAAGAATTACCTTAGTTAACTACTCATGATTCTAAAAGTAGAACCTCAATAGCATTAGGGCATTAAAACTACAAAGAGACATTAAGGCAAACAGGATTGAAAACAAAAGTAGCACAATAGAAGGATCACAGAAGTTCAAGTAACATGTAAGAGGGCCAGAACTTTATTGCACCTAGGAAAAAATAAGCTACCCTTTTAGAAGCTTTGGACATAGGTAATATCAGAACACACAGAATTGTAAAAGTAACATCATCGAGGCTGATAGTCAGTAGAACATATGATAACCATACAACATTAGAAAGCTCATAAACAACAGGGAAACTGAACCAAACAATAGTGGCACGCACAATCATCATATAGGAGGGAAGTAACTTGAGTTGTAAGGGTAAAGAACACTAACTAGTTGCAAAGATAAACGAGCAAAAGAGTGAGGAATTTAAAATATCAATTATGATTCAGCTAAAGCAATTGAAGGATGACAGTGAAAGCACAGGAGCCCCTAAACTTTCTATTTCAGTTATATGCTTCAAGGACAATGAAGTCATTTAATTTGGGGGCGGGTAGCAAATATACAAACTTGTGTGATTGTATGTATATGTCAGTTATAGGTTGTATACTTTTTTGGATTTGACATAGTTTTTCTTTCTCTGGTTCTATTTAAATAATGTTGTTGATACCTAATTTTGCCCTCATATTTTTTCAAATAGTGTATATACTTTCAAAATATCATTTTTTTCATCATTACTTAATTTACAGGAGTCATATAAATATTTTCTATAATTTTTCATAATGTTTTAAAGATTTTAAATTGATTTCTTGCATTTAAATTATTTAAATATTTATTAATTACCCCTTTAAATTATTTTATGATGACTTAATCATCCAAATTTATTATTTGCATCCCCATATATGTTTTATAATATTTTTACTTCATTTTATATAATTATATTTGTATTTTTTAAGCTATTTACACAATTATGCAATAATAGACTATATGCTATGCATAATTACATTTATTACATTACTCATGCTAAAATAGCATTTTTATATTTTTTTATAGTGTTAAGTTATTATTTTGAATTATTTTATTGCATAAGTAATATTGTATTATTTATTAACTATTTTATTTAAACAATTTCGTGTATTTAATTCATAGCCCAATTTAGGCTAATATTAGGACAAAAAACAGACCCAAAATATTTGGCCCATCCCCAGTTCACTCTTCAACAGTCCAAGACAAAACAACCCTCTTCAAAACCCGATCGCGACCCGACCTTAATCCGCCTCGCTCCCAGTTCAATCTTGGTCGTTGATCTTAAATGATCAACAGCCCAAATTAAGCCGACACCTTTCCATATTTCCCTCCCCTCTAACCCTAGAGACCCATTCCCCACTTCAGCCGCCTCTACTCTCTCTATTCCTCTCTTCTTCTTTATAGACCCTAACCGTCGTACCTCTAAATCCTCTCCGAATCTCTGCTACTACTCACGCATTCATGGTATTACTTAGTATTTATCTAACTTTGGTAAATACTACCATTCAAGACAGACCTGATTTGGCTCTAATTTTGTTAAGATCTTGCCGATGTTTCATCTATATATATTCTACAATGAACGATTCTCACATTTTCGACCAGATTCATGGCCATTGGACACAACTAGGGTTTTAAATTTTGATTTACCCATTACCGGTCCTATTACTGATTGCATGTGATATTCTTTCCTTATTTTGTGATTGATTAATTATTTTTCGTGTTTACTTGCTTGATTTTGCCACTATATAACCCCTCCCCAAATTCCCCTTTGGACAGACCTCATGACTGCTATTACTCTCACTATTCTCCTCTTTCACTCAATCACTTACACTGTTACACTCGAATATTTTCAGAATGGATTCTTGGCCGGCTGAAAGCCAAGGCCATAATACTATTTAAACGACCTCCTCCGGTGAAAGCACTGCTCGGAGCCCTTCTCGAGGCTTTTTTGAACTCTGAAGCACTGGGGATTTGAGGTTTCATCGTCTTCCTTCAATTGTTACTGCTGAATCATTACTGATATTCTAAATTCCTCACTCTTTTGCTCGTTTATCTTTGCAACTAGTTAGTGTTATTTACCCTTACAACTCAAATTACTTCCCTCCTATATGATGATTGTGTGTTCCATTATTGTTTGGTTCAATTTCCCATGCTCCACTTTAGAATTTGAGTTATCTTAAATGATTTGGGATTTGTATGAGTTGCTATTCATACTTCAATTATCTATAACTGGTAACTGATGGGCAAGAGAATTATTTTGTTGTTCGGCCTGGACTGCTGAATCTGGTTCTTGGTACTGTGGTTTTGAGCACACTACCTGCGCCTGGAATATAGGCATGTCCAAATTTTAAAACATTTGAAGGCCCAAATGCATTGCTGGGTTGTTTTACATTTATGATTAGGCATGTATTTATTCCATTTTTGGCCTATAATAATTTGTAATAATGATTAATGGGGAGATTAACGAAAAGGGGCTGGGGTATTCTAATATTTGCGTGAAAGGGTAGAAAACATCCCTATACGTTCTCTGTGTTATATTTGCTATATCATTCAGCATGTCTTGTTTGTTATTCCGTTTGGTATGTTGCACACTAATAGAAATCATGCCTATAGGAATCATGCACACCTCACTTGTACATTGTTCAAACACTTTAGTCTAAGTATCTACCATACTCATTTCTATATTACTATTGTACATTTAGACAGCATTCCTATAGGATGTATAACATATGCTTTGTTAACTTAGATACCATGTCTATAGGACTTCAAATAATCAATTGGTCAATTGCTTCTATTACTTTTAGTGTACCGCCCATCTAGATATCATGACTATAGGATTCTAATCTTTTAATCGATTATTTTCGTTGTTTTCATTATACTGCCATACCTAGATGACATGTATATAGGAATAAAGTGTTATAAAACCAATCCTAATTGTCAATTGTTAGAAATCTTGCCTATAGGATGTTGTTGCACGTATAAGAACTGTTTATGAGATCTACATTGTTAGTACTAGTCTCTTAAAGCTGTCTCGCTGCCTAATTATGCAACTGTTAGAAACCATGACTATAGTACATTAACGTCTACCTAAGGTGCACGCTTATAAAATCAACATTAGTAATCTGGTAACTCGTATCGCTTTATTGCCTCACCAACAATTAGAAAGCATGCCTATAGGACTTGCAATGTTTTAACATGTCTATACGCTGCTTATATAATACTAGAATCCAGAATCACCAAGAAACCATGCTTATAGGACTTTAAATTTTAATTTTGAAATTATATATTGCCTGAACTGCCCGCGTGCATTTGTTGTTTATGTGTGGAGGCTAACTTGGGCCTTTAATTGTCTTTACGTGAAGTCTAATCTGTTTTGAATGTCGCCTAGTTTTATTATTTTGAGTAACCTAAGCTGAGTCTAGAACCTCCTAATAGTAGGCCCAAAGCCTCCTGGACCATATGTATGGGACGGGTAGTGCACGCATAGGGTACGATTTAGAATTGAATTAGAGCGCCTTTAAGTAACAACCTCAATATAGTAATTGAGTAGCAGAAGATAATTGTCTGTGCCTGCTGAATAATATAAGCAACCCCTACTTTAAGGGAGTTGCGAAATATTATTTATGTTGCGCGGGGTGATCCTTTAGGCTAAAAATATAGGATCCTCCTATCTTTATGTACTTGTTATTTACACTTAGTCATTTAACATAGATCAATGTAGTTGTATCCTTGTAGTCATTAAGATTTGTACCGATTCTCATGTGTTATAATAAGACTCTTCGACTTCTAAATTTCCCTTTATTTATTTGATCACCTAGCCTAATTATATAATCCACATAGTTTAAAGTTTGGCCGGGACCAACAGTTGTGGACCTCGAAGAGTACCTAACACCTTCTCTTTGAGGTAATTTGAGCCCTTACCTGATCTTTGGTGACACGGACTAGTCAAACAGGGTTATTTGCAAATAGGTTCCCTAACGCACCTTAAAAATTATTAGGTGGCGACTCTCCTCTTTTAATACCCACTTAAAAGAGTTATCACACGTCGAAACCCGATTTCGCGAGAAAACGGGGCGCGACAGCATGGCGACTCTGCTGGGAGATACTTAGTATCTTACCATAACAAACTTGACTTATGTGGATTACTTTCCTTATTTGTTTTAAAATACTATGACATACACATCCCTTCCCTTATTTACCTTTATTAGTTTTAAACTACTATGACATGCACATCCCTTCCCTTATTTACCTTTATCTGATTTAAATATTTATGACATGCGCATCCCTTCCATTCTTCTCCTTTATTTGTTATGACATGTATGACCTCTCTCAATCTCCTTCATCTTATTTAAGATTGCTATACTATGAATCTCCCATCCCTATTTCCCCACCTGCTTCATTATGTACTCGCATATTTTCATGAGCTAAATTGACTTCTCTCTTTTGTCTTTCCTTTTTTTTCTTTTCATGATTCGCCTTTAATATGTTATTTACTGCTTTTATGTACTTTTATCATGAAAATATTTGGCAATGTGTTATTATTTCTGCATAAAGCATGGCCGACCTCTAATTCGCTCGTGCCAATTATCAACATAGTGGCGCTTGATGAGTGTCCGCGCTTTTCTGAAATCACCCTTTTAAAATTGGAAAGGCTTATTTGCGACAGACTAGTCGATCAGCAGTACAGTCAACGGTCCCGTGTGTTTCCCTCTCAAGTTGTCCACTTGGGAGTACCAGTCTAGACCATTTTAGAAACCCCACTCCAATTTGAAATGCACATGCATCATGCTAAGCCTAGTATGGGTTGAAGCATTATTAACGTAACAAGCACGGATCGGGGCAAGCACGGATTCAGACACTTTGAGGGTTGTAATCTATTGCTATAAGTCTGGCTGCTCGAACACTTTCATAGGGGAGAGTACCGTCAAGAGCTTCTGCGAAGGCCATTGAATGGACTGCATAGCCAACCATCACCCAAAGAAAATGACGTTTATTCCAGACAGGTTTGCAAAGCCTAGAAATGATGTGGGTTGGGTGTGTTTCTTCAGCAATCTGACAGACAAGCAGGTGCATTGGATGTTTGAATAGTTTCCTAGTAGTGAGTTCATCATCAGATCGAAGGGGACTACTCACTGGGTGCTGATCGGTCTGCGAGGTATCAACCCTTGCGCTCCTATAAGGGTAATGAGACAAGCTGGAAGAAAACAGGTCATACCTCGGGTTTCCAACATGGTCCAATACAAGGCAGATTTCAAGGGAGATGTCATCTTGTTCAAGTTCGAAGCGCAACACATGTGGAACCAAGAGATGATTGTGGAAGGAGAAACTATTGAGCCAGACAGGTATCATGTTTGTCATATGTACTACTATCTATCATGGCTGGAAGACGACGTAGCTGGGGACGTCAAATCAGGAGTCAATCTGAAGGATAGGATCATAGATGAAGTGGCTGAGGCACAGGTGAAGTACAAGAGGCTACGCACAAGGGTGTTTGAGTCTGAAGCTAAACATCTGGAGCAGCATAAAGTGAACATGGAAGCGATAAGGGAATGGAAGGAGATTGCCACTAAGTCAATGGAAAGATTGGAATACCTGGAACAAGGGCTGATGGAGCTAGAAGGGAAGATGCGAAAGAGACTTTCATATTGTCAAGGCATGGACGACGATGAAGGAGGAATGCTGGCAAAAGCTTACTTATTGCTAGATATGCTCGATCTGGGAAACATTATTGATGGGGTCAAAAGAGCCAAGCATAGAGAAGGTCCTTCAGGGACCAAGTGGATTAGGAGATGATGTTCTTTACTATTTTCTATCTTAGATTCGATTTTGATGTAATAAGGTGAAATGCCATTAGTAACTTTATTTTATTATTGTCGATTTAGTAAAAGATTGTTTTGGATCATTTTCGCATTAATGAAATGAAGCAAACGTTGGCACAAATTTTCTCCAAGTCTATGTGTCGCTTAGGCCTACCTAAGGCACAATGAGGTCCCCAAATTAGGACGGGAATAATTGCATGACTTTGTGAAACATGTTTAAATATTGCGAACACTCTTTTATTTCACCTTAATGACTTGGTTACTTTTTGCTTTTTCTTTCTTTCTGATTATTCCCATTCCCAAACGTTGGTTCGTGCATACTTGCATAATCAGCATACCACACTAGATCCAGAGGTCCTCAACCTCCTCCTCCACCTAGAGACCCAAAAAGTAAAGGCACGGGCAAAGGTAAAATGGATGATTTAAGTGGTATCCGTAAAGACAATGTTGCTGGGGCGGAAAATGTTGGAACTTCAGATGGTAGAAGTACTCCGAGGCAGAATGAGTTGGACTTACGTTTGGAGCAGAAAATCCTGGAACTACAGGGCGAGCTTGAGCATGTCCGAAATCTGGCAAACCTTTCCCTTACTCTCAAAATTCCCGACATCAATCAATAAAAGCCGACTACCCAGAACCAAACACTGCCACAAAACACACAAAACTAGAATCCACCACCCATAGCTCCAAATCCTCCCGCACCACACCAGTATCATAATCCTGCACCTCCCTAGAACCATAACCCACCACCAGTGCAAACCCCTCAATAACACCACCATCATCCAGCTCAATACCCGCAAACCACCACTTATCACACTCCCCAAAATGCAGTAACCCCTACTTCTGATCCCCAAAACTCGACCAATGACCACCCATATACCCAAGTTCTATGAATTAATCAAAGTAATCTGATATATGTGAAAATCTTGCCTCATACCCCGCAGCAAACCCTATACATACCCGAACCAACTGAGAAGGACCTGCTCATTAGAAATATGGTGAGGGAACTCAAGAAGCTCACAGGGAGAGTTCAGAGTGTTGAAGGTGGGAAAGGCGTTGGAGGTCTAAACTATCAAGTCATATTTGTTGACATTTTAAAGTTTTATTAACGTACTATTGTTTTTCATTTTTATTATTATCTTTCTACATTTGTTTCAGAGTATTTATTACATATCCTGATGAACCTGCGACTGTGGCATGTAATGAGACAATGCAACATAAGGACAGTGATTCGGAAGATCTGGAAGATGATGTAATACCTGATGAAATTGTCAAAGAATTAGAGAATTTTGAAAACAAAACGAAGTCTAATTTGGAGGAAACTGAGGCCGTTAACTTAAGGGATTCCGAGACGGTCAACGAAACTCATATAAGCATTCATCTATCACCGTCAGAGAAAGAAGAGTATATCAGGTTCCTAAAGGCGTATTATGACATCTTCACATTGTCCTACGATGATATGTCTGGTTTAAGCGCATCCATAGTAGCTCACAAGTTACCCATCAATCCCATTTGTCCACCGGTAATGCAGAAGCTCAGAAAGTTCAAGCCAGATATGAGTTTGAAGATAAAAGAGGAGGTCACCAAGAAAATCAAAGTCAAGGTTCTCCGAGTGATCGAATACCCAACCTGGTTAGCCAATATTGTGCCAATTCCAAAGAAAGATGGGAAAGTTAGAGTATGTGTCAAATACCGAGATCTGAACAGAGCGAGTCCTAAGGATGATTTTCCGCTGCCCAACATACAGATACTGATTGACAACTGTGACAAGCATAAACTCCAATCCTTTGTGGATTGCTTCGCAGGATACCATCAAATTTGGATGGATGAAGGGGATGCCGAAAAGATCGCATTTATCACACCATGGGGAATATATTGTTACAAAATGATGCCGTTTGGTTTGAAGAATATTGGGGCCACCTACATGAGGGCCATGATGACTATCTTCCACAATGTGATACACAAGGAAATAGAGGTGTACGTAGATGATGTTATCATTAAATCTAAAAGGAGTTCGGATCACATAGCAGACCCAAAGAAATTTTTTGATCGGCTTCGAAAATACAACTTGAAGTTGAACCCTGCAAAATATGCCTTCAGAGTCCCTGTTGGAAAATTGTTATGTTTCATCGTCAGCCGCCAAGATATTGAGTTAGACCCATCAAAAATCAAAGCTATCTAGGACTTGCCACCTCCAGAGATTAAGAAAGATGTGATGAGTTTTCTAGGGCACCTCAATTATATCAACCGCTTTATAGCACAATCAACGGTGATATGTGAACCAATCTTCAGAATGCTGAGCAAAGATGGTTGAACAAGCTGGACTAAAGAATGCCAGAAAGCCTTCAACAAAATCCAGGAGTATTTATCTAAACTGGCCGAGTTGGTCCCACCAGAACCAGGAAGACCTCTGCTACTTTATCTGTCCGTGTTGGATTGGGCCTTTGGTTGCGTTCTAAGAAAACATGATGAAACATGAAGAAAGGAGTAGGTGATATATTATCTGAGCAAGAAGTTCACACCTTACAAAGCCCGGTACTCTTTGTTGGAATGCACCTGCTCTGCATTGACATGGATAGCCCAGAAGTTGAGACATTACTTCTGTGCGTACACTACATATCTCATATCAAGGATGGATCCGCTAAAATACGTCTTTCAGAAACCCATGCCTACGGGTAAGTTAGCAAAGTGGCAGATATTGCTGAGTGAGTTCAACATCGTCTATGTAACTCAGAAGGCAGTCAAAAGGCAAGCATTGGCGGATCACTTGGCAGAAAATCCCATACACGGAGAATATGAACCAATAAAATTGTATTTTCTCGACGAAAAGGTATCATTTGTAGGGAAGATATTACCAAAGCATACGACGGTTGGAGTATGTTCTTCGACGGAGCAGCAAACTTCAAAGGACTGGGTATCGGAGCTGGCTTAGTATCAGAAACTGGTCAACACTACCTGGTAACCGTAAAACTCAAGTTCCCGTGCACCAACAATATGGCGGAATATGAGGCATGCATATTGGGACTCAGGTTGGCCATTGACATGAACGTTCAGGAGTTGCCGGTAATCGGAGATTCAGATCTATTGGTGCACCAGGTTCTAGGAGAATGGGCTACTAAGAACACCAAAATATTGCCATACTTGCGTTGTGTACAAGAGTGGATTAAGAGGTTCACAAATATAGAGTTCAAACATGTTCCAAGGATTCAGAATGAGTTTGCAGATGCATTAGCCACTTTGTCTTCCATGATACAACACCCAGAAAAGAATTTCATCGATCCTATCCCAATAGGAATTCATAAGCAGCCAGCTTATTATGCTCATGTTGAAGAAGAGATTGACGAAAATCTGTGGTTCCATGACATCAACGAAAACTTAGAAAAGGGAAAATATCGAGAGCACGCTACACACACTCAGAAGTGCACGCTTTGAAGATTGGCCAACCATTTCTTTGAAAGCGGAGGAATTCTGTATAGAAGGACTCCTGATTTTGGGACTGTTGCGATGTGTCGATGCTAAAGAGGCATCTAGATTACTCGAGGAAATACATGCCGGAACTTGCAGACCTCACATGAATGGTTTCGTTTTGGCCAAAAAGATATTAAGAGCAGGGTATTTCTGGATGACTATGGAGACATACTGCATCAAATATGTTCAAAGGTGTCACCAATGCCAGATACATGCTGATATGATACGAGTGTTGCCCAAGGAACTCAATGCAATGAGTTTGCCCTGGCCTTTCTCTGCTTGGGGCATGGATGTCATCGGACCAATCGAACCCGCTGCTTCAAACAGACATAGGTTCATTTTGGTGGCTATAGACTCGCATCCTATATGGATGTAACTAAGAAAGTCGTAGCATATTTTGTTCGGGAGTGCATCGTTTGTAGATTTGGAGTACCTGAGTCAATCATTACTGACAATGCCGCCAATCTAAACAGTGACTTGATGAAAGCTATGTGTAAAACTGTGATGACCTAAAAGGTCATCTTATGTTTTAGAACTCGAATCTGCGCTCT
The DNA here is from genome assembly GCF_000390325.3 of Nicotiana tomentosiformis. Classification (NCBI taxonomy): domain Eukaryota; kingdom Viridiplantae; phylum Streptophyta; class Magnoliopsida; order Solanales; family Solanaceae; genus Nicotiana; species Nicotiana tomentosiformis. The sequence goes on from NC_090822.1 coordinate 46,236,486, forward strand.
TAAGCCTTAAAATCTCATTTTTACCCTCATCGATTTCTGTGCGTAGTCCGGGAAGGTTTCAGTAAAGCTTTTAAGTTGAAAAATGAAAAATAAGAATCTTTGTCTTAAAAGTTGATTTTAGTTGACTTCGGTCAACATTTTTGGTAAGCGAGCCCGGATCTGTGCTTTGACAGTCCCGGTAGGTCTGTATCAAATTATGGGACCTGGGCGTATGCCCGAAATTGAATTCGGAGGTCCCTAGCTCAAGTTATGATTTTTTGATGAAAATTAAAAGCCTGAAAATTAATTATTTTTAAAAATTGATTGATGTTTGGCATTGCTAGTACCGGGATTGTATTTTAGTTTCGGAGCCCGGTACAGGTTCATTATGATATTTAAGACATGTCTGTGAAATTTGGTGAGAAATGGAGTTGATTTGACGTGATTCGGACGTCCAGTTGAAAAATTAGAAGTTTTAAAGTGTTCTAGAGAATTTCATTTGATTTGGTGCTAAATATAGAGTTCTAGGTGTTATTTTGGAGATTTGATCGCGCGAGCAAGTTCGTATGATGTTTTTGGACTTGTGTGCATGTTTGGTTTGGAGCCCCGAGGGCTCGGGTGAGTTTCGGATAGGCCATGGGATGTTTTGGACTTCGGAAAAATCTAGTCTCTGTAGATTCTGGTGTCTGTCATATCCTTCTTCTCATTCGTGAAGGTCCTCTCGCGAACGCGAAGAGTAATCTGATGAGGCTGAGACTTCTTCTTCACGAAAGCGAAGGCCTAGTCGCAAACGCGAAGTGATGGGGGATTTACCCTTCGCGGACGCGATCGGCTCAACATGAAGCATGTGGGGACCTTGGGGGGGAGGGTTGGTAGTTCCTTCAGCGCGAACGCGAGACATTCCTCGCGAACGCGAAGGCCAAAGGGGAGTGATTATCGCGAACGGGATTTTTGCCAAAAAAAATCATTTTTCTCAAAAACCAAACGGTGAGGGGCGATTTTTCAAGAGTCATTCCTTCCCCAAATTGTTGGTAAGTGATTCTAAACCATTTTCTTTTAATTACCATTATATTTCTTGAATTTTTAACCTAAAATCTAGAGTTTTCATGGTAGAATTAGGGGTTAGGGTAGAAAATAGGGATTTCGGGAATTTGGGGATTTAGACCTCAATTTGAGGTCGGATTCCAAAAACTAATTACATATTCGGGCTCGAGGGGGAAAGGGTAAAAGAATTTTGGTCCGAACCTCGGGTTTTGACCAAGCGGGCCCGGGGTCGATTTTTTGACTTTTTGGAGGAAAATTTGGGGAATTTAATTTATGCAATATAATTGATTCCTTTAGGAATATTTGATATTATTGAGTCATCTTTGAATAAATACGAGTGGTTTGGAGGTGAATTCCAAAAGAAAAGGTGTGATTGAGAATTAAGTGTCCTTCGGAGTGAGGTAAGTGTTGTGTCTAACCCTGACTTGAGGAAATTAGGAACCTTAGATTATTTGCTAAGTGAAATTCATGTGAGCGGCGTATATGTGAGGTGATGAGTACCTATGCGCCGCCAATTTACCTATTTTTTTATGTTTCTCTATTTTTCTAATATTGTCTTATTCCTATGCCAAATTGCTACGTGTTATACTAGTGTTGTTCAAATTATCGTTTTTATCATGTTTACGGAATTTTCTGGTGATAATTGAGTTTTTATTTCAAAGTTAAGATTGATATTATGGAACCAAATGTTGAAGTAAGGTTTGTACTTGTTATTCTTTCTCCCTATTGTTATTTATGCATTGCATTATTGTAAGGGAGAGTGTTAATGCACGAAGGGTGATGCCGTGCCGTATTGTGAGTATTAATGCACGAAGGGTAATGTCGTGCCGTATTGTAAGTATTAATGCACGAAGGGTGATGCCGTGCCATATTGTGAGTGTTAATGTGCGAAGGGTGATGCCGTGCCATATTGTGAGTGTTAATGCATGAAGGGTGATACCGTGCCATATTGTGAGTGTTAATGTACGAAGGGTGATGTCGTGCCATGATATGAGAGTAAAAGAACGAAGGGTGATGCCGTGTCGTTTCTATTAATTTTATGGTGAGATTGAGAGTAAAAGCACGAAAGGTGATGCCGTGCATTCTTCTTTACTGTATTCACTATTCCTGTTGATTCATGATATATTGACTGCTCCAGTGATCATTCTATTGTAGTTCTTTATCTTGTATTCCCCTCAGTATGTCTCCCCTCCCGACATTACCTGTTTAGTTCTTTATTCCTGCTATTTGCGCATACACTGTTAAATTGTACAGGTTGATTGTAGGTGCCTTGTCGTAGCCTCGTCACTACTTCATCGAGGTTAGGCTCGACACTTACCAGTACATGGGGTCGGTTGTACTAATGCTCCACTCTGCACTTTCTGTGTAGATTTTCATACCGACTCAGGTTGATCGAGATTTGCTATTGGTCCGCTATCCGGAGACTCAAGGTAGATCTGTCGGTGTTCACAGACCTTGAAGTCCACATCTATCTTTTTATGTCCTACTGTTTTCTTTCATTCAGACTATTACTTGTAGTAAGTTCTAGAATGCTCGTGAATTGTGACTCAGATCCGGGTGGTAGTAGTTAATACATATTTATGATATTCCGCACTTGTTATATTTCATCATAGTTAATTATTGCTAATTACTGAACGGAAATAAGGAATTGGTAAATGATTCTTTAACGTTGACTTGCCTAGTAAGTGAAATGTTAGGTGCCATCACGGTCTCGTCGGTGGGAAATTTCGGGTTGTGACAATTGGTATCAGAGCACTAGGTTGCCTAGGTCTCACGATTCATGAGCAAGCTTAGTAGAGTCTAGAGGATCGGTACGGAGACGTCTCTGCTTATCTTCCAGAGGCTATGAAGTTTAGGAACAAGTTTCACTTCTATTCTTCTTTGTCGTGCAATTTTGCTTTCTCAATACTGATTGAACGCTTCTACTCTTATTCTCTCGTAGATGGCAAGAACACGTACCACTTTCTCAGCTGAGTAGTAGCTAGAGCCTCCAGTGATAGCTCCTATGCGGTGCAGAGGTCGAGGCCGAGGCCATGCCAGAGGCCGAGGCAGGGGCAGGGCTCAGCCTAGGGCCCGAGCAGCAGCCCCAGCAGTCGAGCCTTAGATAGAGATTGACGAGGAGGTTCCAGCCCAGACTGTTCCGGTCGGACCAGCTCAAGTTCCGGAGGGGTTCAATGCTACCCCAGTACTTCAAGACGCTTTGGTCCATTTGGTGGGCCTTATGGCGAGTGTGGCCTAGACTGGCGCATTTCCCATGGAACCAGCAGTCTCTCAGGCTGGAGGAGGAGCCCAGACTCCTACCACTCCCGCTCCGGAGCAGATAGCTCTCCAGTATCAGACTCCAGCAGCTCAACCAATCGGATTAGTTCAGCCGGTTATTGTGGCACAGGTCAGAGATGGGTCAGCTATGTCTTCTGAGGCTTTATGGAGATTGGACAGGTTTACCAAGCTCTTTCCTGTTCACTTTAGTGGTGCTCCTTCAAAGGACCCCCAGGAGTATCTTGACAACTTTCACGAGGTTCTACGGAACATGGGTATAGTAGAGACCAATGGGGTCAATTTTGCTGCATTTCAGATGACTGGTTCCACCAAGAAATGGTGGAGAGATTACTTGTTGACCAGACCAGCTGGGTCGCCTGCTCTTACTTGGTACCAGTTCTCTCAGCTCTTCATAGAGAAGTTTCTGTCTATCACATTGAGAGAGGAGCGTCGCCGTCAGTTTGAGCGTCTCCAGTAGGGCGGTATGACTGTTACTTTGTATGAGACCCATTTTGTGGATTTGTCCCGTCATGCCATTCTTCTGCTTCCCACTAAGAGAGAGGGTGAGGAGGTTTATTGATGGACTTGCTCAGCCTATCAAATTGCAGATGGCTAAGGAGACTGGGAGTGAGATTTCTTTTCAGGCGGCTGCTAATGTCGCCAGACGAGTCGAAATGGTTCTTACTTAAGGAGGTCAGGGGTCTGACAAGAGGCCTCGTCATTTCGGTGAGTTCAGCAGTGCCTCATCTAGAGGCAGGAGTACTTTTGGTAGAGGCCATCCTCCCAGGTCGATTCATTCAGCACTCCAGGCATTCCACAGTGCCTCGGGTGGTCGTGGCCCTCAGATGTATTATTCTGACCAGCTAGCCTACAGTGCACCACCAGCTCCTATTAGTGCACCTCCACTCCAGAGTTATCAGGGTGGTCATTCAGGTCGACAAGGTCAGCAGTCTCAGCAGCCGAGGTTATGTTATACTTGTGGTGATCCGAGGCACATTGCTAGATTTTGCCCTCGGGCAACGGGCAGCTCACAGCATCAGAGTTCTTGTGCCATGGCTCTGGCACCAGTTGTTGCACCACCTGCTCAGCCAGCCAGAGGCAGGGGTCAGGCAGCCAGAGGAGGGAGCCAGATATTTAGAGGTGGAGGTCAGGCCATTAGAGGTGGAGACCAGCCAGCTAGACGCCGTCCCAGGGACGTAGTTCAGGGTGGTGGGGCCCAGCCCCGGTGTTATGCTTTCCCAGCCAGGCCTGAGGCTGAGTCATCTGACACTGTTATCACATGTACTATTTCAGTTTGTAGTAGATATACTTCAGTTCTATTTGATCCGGGATCTACTTACTCCTCTGTGTCATCCTATTTTGCTTCTTATTTGGTTGTGCCCCGTGATTCTTTGAGTGCTCCTGTGTATGTGTCCACACCAGTGGGAGATGCTATTATTGTAGATCGTGTTTATCATTCATGTGTGGTCACCATTGGGAGTCTTAATGTAGATCTTCTACTTCTCGACATGGTTGATTTTGATGTCATACTGGGTATGGATTGGCTGTCACCTTATCATGCTATATTAGATTGTCATGCCAAGACGGTGACCTTAGCCTTGTAGGGGTTGCCTCGATTAGAGTGGAGAGGGAATCTTGGCCATTCTGCCAGCAGGGTTATCTCTTATGTGAAGGCTTGGCATATGGTCGAGAAAGTGTGTTTAGCTTATTTTGCTTATGTCCGCGATTCTAGTGCGAAGGTTCCATCCATGGATTCAGTGCCAGTTGTTCGTGAGTTTCCAGAGGTGCTTCCTGTAGACCTGCCGAGGATGCCACCCGACAGGAATATTGATTTTTGTATTGATTTGGCTCCGGGTACTCAGCCCATTTCCATTCCGCCATACCGCATGGCCCCGCCAGAGTTGAAAGAACTAAAGGAGCAGTAGCAAGATTTGCTTGATAAGGGCTTCATTAGACCTAGTGTCTCGCCCTGGGGTTCACCTGTGTTATTTGTGAAGAAGAAAGATTGATTGATGAGGATGTGTATAGACTATCGGCAGTTGAACAAAGTCACCGTCAAGAACAAGTATCCATTGCCGAGGATTGATGATTTATTTGATCAGCTTCAGGGTGCCAAGGTATTTTCAAAGATTAATTTGAGATATGGCTACCATCAGTTGAGGATTAGGGCATCCAATGTTCCTAAGACAGCTTTTCGGACTCGGTATGGGCATTATGAGTTTCTAGCGATGTCATTTGGGGTGACAAATGCCCCATCAACATTCATGGATTTGATGAACCGGGTGTTCAAACCTTACCTGGATTTATTTGTGGTTGTGTTTATTGATGATATCTTGATTTACTCCCACAGTCAAGAGGAGCATGAGCAGCACCTTCGGATCGTTCTTCAGACACTAAAATACAGCCAGTTATATGCTAAGTTCTCAAAATATGAGTTTTGGTTGAATTCGGTTGCTTTCTTGGGTCACATTGTATCAGTAGAGGGTATTCAGGTGGATCCTAAGAAGATTGAGGCAGTCCAGAATTGGCCTAGACCCACATCAGCTACAGAGATCCGTAGTTTCCTGGGTTTGGCGGGCTATTATCGTCGATTTGTGGAAGGGTTTTCATCCATAGAAGCCCCGTTGACCAGATTGACCCAGAAGGGTGTCCCGTTTAGGTGGTCAGACAAGTGGTAAGCGAGCTTTCAGAAGCTCAAGATAGCTTTGACTATGGCACCGGTATTGGTGTTACCCACAGGTTCAGGATCTTATACAGTATATTGTAATGCATATCGTATTGGTCTGGGTGCGGTATTGATGAAGGATGGCAAGGTTATTGCATATGCTTCACGGCAGCTGAAGGTTCACGAGAAGAATTACCTTGTTCATGATCTAGAGCTGACAGCCATCGTTCACACGCTGAAGATTTGGAGGCACTATCTTTACAGCGTGCCATGTGAGGTATTCACTGATCATCGGATCTTGAAGTATTTGTTCAAGAAGAAGGAACTCAATTTGAGGTAGAGGAGGTGGCTGGAGCTATTGAAATACTATGATATCACCATATTGTATCATCCCGGGAAGGCCAATATAGTGGCCGATGCTTTGAGTAGAAAGTTAGTCAGTATGGGTAGCCTTGCATATATTCCAGTTGGTGAGAAACCGCTTGCATTGGATGTTCAGGCCTTGGCCAACCAGTTCGAGAGGTTAGATATTTCTGAGCCTAGTCGTGTTCTAGCTTGTACAGTTGCTCGGTCTTCTTTATTTGAGTGCATCGGAGATCGGCAGGATGACGATCCTCATTTACTTGTCCTTAGAGACACAGTGCGGCACGGTGGTGCCAAGCAGGTTACTGTGAAGATAACGGAGCTTTGAGGATGCAGGGTTATATTTGTGTGCCTAATGTGGATGGACTTCGTGAGTTGATCCTTGAGGAGTCCCACAGTTCCCGGTATTCTATTCATCCGGGCACCGCCAAGATGTATCAGGACTTGAGGCAGCATTATTGGTGGAGGCGAATGAAGAAAGACATAGTTGCCTATGTAGCTCGGTGCCTAAATTGCCAGCAGGTAAAGTGTGAACATTAGAGACCTGGTGGTTTACTTCAGAGGTTAGATATTCCTGAGTGGAAGTGGGAGCGTATCACTATGGACTTTGTTGTTGGACTCCCTTGGACTCAGAGGAAGTTCGATGCAGTTTGGGTCATTGTGGACAGGCTGACTAAGTCAGCGCATTTCATTCCTGTGGCAGTTACTTATTCCTTGGAGTGGTTGGCAGAGATTTATATCTGTGAGATAGTCCGTCTTCACAGTGTGCCCGTGTCTATCATTTCTGATCGAGGTACGCAGTTTATCTCGCACTTTTGGAGGGCAGTTCAGCGTGAGTAGGGTATGCGGGTTGAGTTGAGCACAATATTTCATTCTCAGATGGACGGGCAGTCCGAACGTACTATTCAAATCTTGGAGGATATGCTCCGTGCCTGTGTTATTGACTTTGGAGGTTCTTGGGATCAGTTTTTGCCGTTAGCGGAGTTTGCCTACAATAATAGCTACCAGTCGAGCATTCAGATGGCTCCCTATGTAGCATTATATGGTAGACGGTGCAGGTCGCTAGTTGGGTGGTTCGAGCCGGGGAAGGCTCAGTTATTGGGTACAGATTTAGTTCAGGAGGCCTTGGACAAGGTCAAGATTATACAGGATCGACTTTGTGCAGCTCAGTCCAGGCAAAAGAGTTATGTTGACCGTAAAGTTAGTGATATTGCATTCATGGTTGGATAAAGAATATTCCTTCGGGTATCGCCCATGAAGGGTGTTATGAGATTTGGGAAGAAGTGCAAGTTGAGCCGTAGGTGTATCGGGCCATTTGAGATCCTCGAGAGAGTGGGGGAGATAGCTTATAGACTTGCGTTTCCTCCAGGGTTATCCTCAGTTCATCCGGTATTCCATGTGTCTATGCTCCGAAAATATCATGGTGACTCGTCCCACGTGTTAGATTTCAGCTCTGTCTAGTTGGACAAGGATTTGACTTACGAGGAGGAGCCAGTGGCCATTCTAGACTGACAGGTTCATCAGTTGAGGTCAAAGAGTTACCCTTCAGTTTGAGTGCAGTGGGAGTCCGAGTCCGTTATGCGGAGTAGATATCCCCATATTTTTACCAGCCCAGGTATTTTTCTATGTCCGTTAGAGGTGGAGAATGTGATGACCCAAAAGGTAATCTTATGTTTTAGAACTCGAATCTGCGCTCTTAAGCCTTACAAATCTCATTTGTTCCCTTCTCGATTTGCGTGTGTAGTCCGGGCAGGTTTCCAGAAAGCTTTTATGTTGAAAACTGATGAAAATAAGAATTTTTGCCTTAAAAGTTGATTTTAGTTGACTTCGGTCAACATTTTTGGTAAATGGGCCCGGATCTATGCTTTGACGATTCCGGTAGGTCCGTATCGAATTATGGGACCTGGGCGTCTGCCCGGAATCGAATTCGGAGGTCCCTAGCTCAAGTTATGAATTTTTGATGAAAATTAAAAGTCTGAAAATTAATTGTTTTTAAGAATTGATTGATGTTTGGCATTGTTAGCGCCGGGTCCGTATTTTTGTTCCTGAGCCAGGTACAAGTTCATTATGATATTTAAGACATGTTTGTGAAATTTGGTGAGAAATGGAGTTGATTTGATGTGATTCGGACGTCCAGTTGAGAAATTAGAAATTTTAAAGTGTTCTTGAGAATTTCATTTGATATGGTGCTAAATTTAGAGTTCTAGGTGTTATTTTGGCGATTTGATCACGCGAGCAAGTTCATATGATGTTTTTGGACTTGTGTGCATGTTTGGTTTGGAGCCCCAAGGGCTCGGGTGAGTTTCGGATAGGCCACGGGATGTTTTGGACTTGGAAAATTCTAGTTTCTGCAGATTTTGGTGTCTGTCATATCCTTCTTCGTGTTCGCGAAGGTCCTCTCGCGAACGCGAAGAGTAATCTGATGAGGCTGAGACTTCTTCTTCGCGAACGCGAAGGCCTGGTCGCGAACGCGAAGTGATGGGAGATTTACCCTACGCAAACGCGACCGGATCAACGCGAAGCATATGGGGACCGGGGGGGGGGTTGGTCGTTCCTTCGGCGCGAACGCGAGACATTCCTCGCGAACGTAAAGGCCAGAGGGGAGTGATCATCGCGAACACGAAATGGGCCTCGCGAACGCGAAGGCTGAAGGCTTGGCAGCCAGTACACTTCGCGAACGCGACAGTGCTCTCACGAATGCGATGAACACTGTCGCCCAGCACTTAACAGAATCTAAAACGGGATTTTTGCCAAAAAACTCATTTTTCTCAAAAACCAAATGGTGAGGGGCGATTTTTCAAGAGTCATTCCTTCCCCAAATTGTTGGTAAAGTTATTCTAAACCATTTTCTTTCAATTACCCATTACATTTCTTGAATTTTCAACCTAAAATATAGAGTTTTCATGGTAGAATTAGGGGTTAGGGTAGACAATAGGGATTTCGAGAATTTGGGGATTTAGACCTCAATTTGAGGTCGGATTCCAAAAACTAATTACATATTCGGGCTCGGGGGTGAATGGGTAAAAGGATTTTGGTCCGAACCTCGGGTTTTGACCAAGCGGGCCCGGGGTCGATTTTTTGACTTTTTGGAGGAAAATTTGGAAAATTTAATTTATGCAATATAATTGACTCATTTAGCATTATTTGATATTATTAAGTCATTTTTGAATAGATACGAGTGGTTTGGAGGTGAATTCCCAAAAAAAAGCTGTGAGTGAGAATTAAGTGGCCTTCGGAGCGAGGTAAGTGTTGTGTCTAACCCTGACTTGAGGGAATTAGGAACCTTAGATTATTTGCTAAGCGAAATTCATGTGAGCGGCATATATGTGAGGTGACGAGTACCTATGCGCCGCTAATTTACCTGTTTTTCCATGTTTCTTTGTTTTTCTGATATTGTCTCATTCCTATGCCAAATTGCTATGTGTTATACTAGTGTTGTTCAAATTATCGTTCTTATCATGTTTATGGAATTTTCTGGTGATAATTGAGTTTTTATTTCAAAGTTAAGATTGATATTACGGAACCAAATGTTGAAGTAAGGTTTGTACTTGTTATTCTTTCTCCCTGTTGTTATTTATGCATTGCATTATGGTAAGGGAGGGTGTTAATGCACGAAGGATGATGTCGTGCCGTATTGTGAGTATTAATGCACGAAGGGTAATGCCGTACCGTATTGTGAGTATTAATGCACGAAGGGTGATGTCGTGCCATATTGTAAGTGTTAATGCACGAAGGGTGATGCCATGCAATATTGTGAGTGTTAATGCACGAAGGGTGATGCCGTGTTATATTGTGAGTGTTAATGCACGAAGGGTGATGCCATGCCATGATATGAGAGTAAAAGCATGAAGGGTGATGTTGTACTGTTTCTATTAATTTTATGGTGAGATTGAGAGTAAAAGCACGAAGGGTGATGTCGTGCATTCTTCTTTACTGCATTCACTATTCCTATTTATTCATGGTATATTGACTGCTCCGGTGATCATTCTGTTGTAGTTCTTTATCTTGTATTCCCCTCAGTATTTCTCCCCTCCCGACATTTCCTGTTTAGTTCTTCATTCCTGTTATTTGCGTATACACTATTAAATTGTACAGGTTGATTGTAGGTGCCTTGCCTTAGCCTCGTCATTACTTCGTCAAGGTTAGGCTCGACACTTAGCAGTATATGGGGTCGGTTGTACTGATGCTGCACTCTGCACTTTCTGTGCTAATTTTCATACCGATTCAGGTTGATTGAGATTTGCTATTGGTCCGATGTTCGGAGACTCAAGGTAGATATGTCGGCGTTCACAGACCTTGAAGTCCCCGTCTATCTTTTTATGTCCTATTGTTTTCTTTCATTCAGACAGTTGTATTTCTTTTAGAATATTACTTGTAGTAAGTTCTAGAATGCTCGTGAATTGTGACTCCAGATCCGGGTGGTAGTAGTTAATAGAGATTATGATATTCCGCACTTGTTATATTTTATCGTAGTTAATTATTGCTAATTACTGAACGGAAATAAGGAATTGGTAAATTATTCTCAAACGTTGGCTTGCCTAGAAAGTGAAATGTTAGGCGCCATCACGGTCCCGTCGGTGGAAAATTTTGGGTCGTGACAGAAACATTCAAGATCAAGAATCAGAACTCTACACCATACAGGCCACAAATGAATGGAGCCGTAGAAGCCACCAACAAGAACATCAAGAAGATATTGAGGAACGGTGGACAACTACAAGCAGTGACATGAAAAGTTACCATTTTCTTTGCTCGAGTTTTGCACCACAGTTTGTACATCAACTGGGGCAACTCCCTATCTACTGGTTTACTGTACTAAAGTCGTTATTCTCACCGAAGTGGAGATCCCTTCCTTAAGGATCATACAAGAAGTCGAGCTCAGCGACGTGGAATGGGTACGGATCCGGTATGAACAACTAGCTCTCATTGATGGTAAAACAATGAACACAGTATGTCACGGTCAACTCTACCAGAACAGAATGGCCAGGGCTTTCAATAAAAAGGTTAGATCAAAGCAAATCACACCAGGTCAATTGGTACTGAAACGAATCTTCTCACATCAGGATAAAGCAAAGGGGAAATTCTCACCCAACTGGCAAGGCCCTCACATGTTTCATCGAGTATTAACAAGTGGAGCACTTATACTTGCAGAAATAGATGGAGAGATTTGGCTAAAACCCATCAATTCGGACGTAGTCAAGAGATACTATGTTTAAGATTATGTTTGCACTTTCTATTTTATGTAACTTAACTACGCTTGATCTGATTTCCATTTAAGAGGGGATACGTAGGCAGCCCTGTGGGTTCGGTTACATCATATTAAAATCTTCATTCTCCCTATGGTCAGAAACTGGGGCAAGAACTCGAGTTTGCCCGATCTCATCATGTTTAGAATCACCAAGGAATGTATCGCCAGAAGTATGCATTTAAATTGGGGCAAAATTTTGAGGAGGATCCTTAAAATTCCAAGTTAGAGAGGTTGCAATGTCTCAAAAGCGTGTCACAGTTGCCAATTCAACAAAATTATTTTCTCTCATGCATTATCATATATTTCAAACAACTACATTTTTATATAAACAAATTATCATAAATGCATGTTTTCGAAAATTCCATTTTTTTTTCTTATAGTAGCCAGACGTTACCCGGGGTGACTCAAGTAGGACCTCAAGACAAGAGAAAAGGCAAAGTAAGGAATCGAGAGCACGAACTAACCTTCCCTCTCTCCAAAACTCACGATTTTTGTTTGGATGCAGGCGTGATGGACATAACAAGAACGTCCGCAAATGTATACATACAACAAGATCACTATCTTCACCCCAACAGAAGTTGCCAAACGCAAATGCATCAAGCTAAGAAATACTTTTCCCTCTCGCATTTAATCATCGCTCCTTTTGCATAGGGCTAAGCGCTGACCTCATCATTGCATAAGGCTAAACATTTCCTTTCTTTACATAAGACTAAGCATTGTCTCAATTCCTTGCATGAGGCTAAGCACTGCCTTCATATTGCACAAGGCTAAGCACTGCCTTTTCTCTGCATGAGACTAAGCATTGTCTCCATGAGGCTAAGTAATGCCTCCATTATTGCATAAGGCTAAGCAATACCTTTCTTTGCATGAGACTAAGCATTGTCTCTACTCCTTGCATAGGGCGAAACACTGCCCTCACCTTGCATGAGGCTAAGCTTTGCCTCCATTACTGCATAAGGCTAAGCACTGTCTTTCCTTACATGAGACTAAGAATTGTCTCCATTCCTCACATGAGGCTAAGCACCGCCTCCATACTGCAGAAGGATAATCACTTCCTTACCATTGCATAAGGCTAAGCATTGCCTTTTCTTATGAGACTAAGCCTTGTCTTGTCTCGTTCTCGCATATGACTAAGCATCACCTGTTTCCTTTATCAAGAGATTGATATTACCACATACTTGCATTTCATGGGCTGAAATATCGCCATATTTTTCGAAGGCGTCATAGTCTAAAGGCACCATCCTCATAGCCTGAAGACACCATATCATGGCCTGAGGATCTCTCGAAATTGCATATCATTATTCAAAGGCATCATAGTCTGGAGGCACCATCCTTATGGCCCAAGGACACCATTCCATGGCCTGCGAATCCATTATCATATGCTTCATGGCCCAGGACATCATGATCTAAGAACATCATCCTCATCGTCCGAAGACAATCCTCATGGTTCAAAGGGAATTTGCATCATGTTTAAATTATGCAATAACCCCATATATTCGCGCGCATTGTGTTTTAAGTTATGCAGGTAACTCGAGAAGTAATCGTTCTACAAACAGGAGCAATTATCGCTCCGGTTTCCATTCACAACATTCACATCCTTTGACTATTTCAAACGTAGCCGACAATCAGCAATTGTTTACTCTTTGTCCCGTAACCGCCCAAACATTTACCTAAAATATTCGCAATGTTCAAAATTCGCATTCATAGTTCGACCTGAAATTATCTGTTACTTACGACACTATCATACCCTAAGATCCTTTTCGAAACACACGACCACTCTTATAACAACTCCATTAGTTTCGTTCGTCGTTGGATCCAGAACTACACACGACCTGATTCCCGTAACACCGAGGATTTGTAGGCAACTCAAAAACCAGGGTTCGGCCCCCATTTTTTCAAAACACATCATCCGTTACTCATTTCAAACAAAATTGGTCATCATTTTCTTTACCCGACAACTCTTTCATCATTCCAGGGTAAAGAGGGGCATTTATTGATACCCAATTTTGCCCTCGTATTTTTTTAAATAGTATATATAGTTTCAAAATATCATTTTTCCATCATAACTTAATTTACAAGAGTCATACAAGTATTTTCTATAATTTTTCATAATATTTTAAAGCTTTTAAATTGACTTCTTCCATTTAAATTGTTCAAATAATTATTAGTTATCCCTTTAAATTATTGTATGATGACTTAATCATCAAAATTTATTATTTGTATCCACATATATGTTTCATAATATTCTCACTTCATTTTATATAATTATATTTTTATTTTTTAAGCTATTTACACAATTTTGCAATAATATCCTATATGCTATGCATAATTACATTTATTACATTACTCATGCTAAATTAGCATTTTTATAAAAAATTTTTATAATGTTAAATTATTATTTTCAATTATTTTATTGCATAAGTAATATTTTACTATTTATTAACTCTTTGCCCAATTTTAGGCTAGTTTTCGGACCAAAAGCAGGCACAAAACATTTGGCCCAATCCCAGTTCACTTTTCAACAGCCCAAGACCAAACAACCCTCTTCAAAACTCGGTCGCAACCCGACCTTAACCCGCCCGATATCAACGGCCCAAATTAAGCCGACTCCTTTCCATATATCCCTCCCCTCTAACCCTAAAGACCCATTCTCCACTTCAGCTGCCACTACTCTCTTTAGTCTCTCTTCTTCTTTACAAATTCTAGCCGACTTACCATTAAATCCTCTCCGAATCTGGCCCCAATATGGAATCCCTTCGTGATTCTCTTGCCTTATTCTGCTGTTACTCACGCGTTTATGGTGTTACTTAGTATTTACTTAACTTTGGTAAATGCTATCATTCAAGACGGGCCTGATTTGGCTCTAATTTTGTTAAGATCTGGCCGATGTTTCATCTATATATACTCTACAATGAATGATTCTCACATTTCTGACCAGATTCATGGCCATTGGACTCAACTAGGGTTTGAAATTACGATTTTCCCTTTACCGGTTCTATTACTGATTGCATGTGATATTATTTCCTTATTTTGTGATTGATTAATTATTTTTCATGTTTACTGGCTTGATTTTACCACTATATAACCCCTCCTTAAGTTTCCCTTTGGACGGACCTCATGACTGCTATTACTCTCGCTATTCTCCTCCTTCACTCAATCACTTACTCTGTTACACTCGAATATTTTTTGAAACTGTTGGATACTTGGCCGGCTGAAAGCCTAGGCCATAATACTATTAAAACGACCTCATCCGATGCAAGCACTGCTCGGAGCCCTTCTCGAGGCTCTTGTGAACTCTGAAGCACTGGGAATTTGAGGTTTTATTGTCTTCCTTCAATTGATATTGCTGAATCATTACTGATATTCTAACTTTCTCACTGTTTTGCTCGTTTATCTCTGCAACTGGTTAGTGTTCTATACCCTTACAACTCAAATTACTTCCCTTCTATATGATGATTGTGTGTGCCGCTGTTGTTTGGTTCAGTTTCCCTGTTGTTTATGAGATTTCTAATTTTGTATGATTATCATATGTTCTACTGACTGTGAGCCTCGATGATGTTACGTCTACAATTCTGTGTGTTCTGATATTACCTAAGTTCAAAGCTTCTAAATGGGTAGCTTGTTCTTTTCTAGGTGCAATAAAGTTCTGGCCCTCTTACATGTTACTTGGACTTCTGTGATCCTTCTATTGTTCTACTTTTCGTTTCAATCGTGTTTGCCTTAATGTCTCTTTGTAGTTTTAATACCCTAATGCTATTTTGGTTCTACTCTTAGACTCATGAGTAGTTAACTAAGGTAATTCATGCTCTTTGTATGTTTGCCTGGTTCGAATGTTAATGCCTGGTGAGTGTATCTTCATACTCTGCTTTGGAATCCTGTGTTAAAACTTACTAGTAATTCATACTTGCCCAGAAATTGTTCCAAATGCATTCTCCCCTCTTCATGTTATGTCACTCATATAAACTACTTTCAACTTGCTCACTTTCTTAAATAATCATACCTATATTTCTATGTTACTTGCAAGCCTCAACACTGTACTATAGTTGCATGTCTTGCTACCATTTTTGGCTACCACAACACTGTTCTATAGGCCCTACTTGCTAGTGCTAGTTTGCTCAGCTTCATGCCTATTGTCATCCTTGGTATGTACAATGGAACTTGCTATAGACTTACATTCTTAGAATTAGATACCTGCCTGCTAATTAGTTGTTGTGCAGAGTTTTTAACATTGTTGACCTTTAATTTCTTAATAGGTTTTCTTATGAATACTTTCTGCTTGTCACAAACATACAAATCTAAGTTATGTTTTGCCCTACATGCTTATGTTAAGATTTTATTGTGAGGTTCACCGTTGGTCCTTGTCTCTCAAGCATGTCATTGCTATTTGTTAACTTTCTGGAATTTAATTCATGACCCTGCTTGCCTTGATCTCTCATACTTAACTCCTCGGATTGTGAATTCTTGTATGTTAGATTCCTGCAATCAAATCATGTGTATCCCAAGAAACCTGTTACCTTGAACTTGTCTGTTAATCTGAAAACCCCTGTATATATCCAATCTATGTGTTTTATATACTTTCTACATCCTATGGGTGCTTATGCGATTTTCAAGTGTGTGTCTTATCCATGGGACATGTAGAATTCTTATTTTTGTTAGTTGTGGTATTAGGGTCCAAAAGAGCATATGCTCCACTTTAGAATTTTAGTTGTCTTAAATAATTTGGGGTTTGTATGAGTTGCCATTCGTACTTCAATTATCTATAACTGGTAACGGATGGGCAAGAGAATTATTATGTTGTTGGGCCTAGACTGTTAAATCTGGTTCTTGGTACTATGGTTTTGAGCACACTATATGTGCCTAGAATATGGGCATGTCAAAATTTTAAGCCATTTGATGGCCCAGATGCATCACTGGGTTGTTTTATATTTATGATTAAGCACGTATTTATTCTATTTTTGGCCTGTAATAATTTATAATAACGAATAATGGGGAGATTAAAGAAAAAGGGGTTGGGGTATTCTAATATTTGCATGAAAGTGTAGAAAATATGCCTATAGGGTCTCTGTGTTATATTTGCTATATCGTTCAGCATGTCTTGTTTGTTATTCCATTTGGTATGTTACACACTAACAGAAATCATGCCTATAGGAATCATGCACACCTCACTTGTACATTGTTCAAACACGTTAGTCTAAGTATCTACCATACTCATTTCTATGTTACTACTGTACATTTAGACAGCATTCCTATAGGATGTATAACATATGCTTTGTTAACCTAGATACCATGTCTATAGGACTTCAAATAATCAATTGGTTAATTGCTTCTACTACTTTTAGTGTACCGCTCATCTAGATATCATGACTATAGGATTATAATCTTTTAATCGACTATTTCCGTTGTTTTCATTACACTGCCCCGCCTAGATGACATGTCTATATGAATAAAGTATTATAAAATCAAGCCTAATTGTCAATTGTTAGAAATCCTACCTATAGAATGTTGTTGCACGCATAAGAACTATTTATGAGATCAATGTTGTTAGTACTGTACTCTCAAAACTGTCTCACTGCCTAATTATGTAACTGTTAGAAACCATGCCTATAGGACTTTAACGTCTGCCTAAGGTGCACGCTTATAAAATTAGCATTAGTAATCTGGTAACTAGTATCGCTTTATTGCTTCACCAACAATTAGAAATCATGCCTATAGGACTTGCAATATTTTAACCTGCCTATATGTTGCTTATATAATACTGGAATCTAGAATCACCTTGAAACCATGTTTATAGGACTTTAAATTTTGATTCTGAAATTATATATTGCCTGAACTGTCTGCGTGCATTTGTTGTTTATGTGTAGAGGCTAACTTGGGCCTTTAATTATCTTTACGTGAAATCCTATCTGTTTTGGATGTCGCCTAGTTTTATCATTTTGAGCAACCTAAGCTGAGTCTAGAACCGCCTAATAGTAGGTCCAAAGCCTCCTGGACCATAAGTATGGGACGGGAAGTGCACGCATAGGGTACGATTTAGAATTGAATTTGAGCGCCTTTAAGTAACAACCTCAATATAGTAATTAGGTAGCAGGAGATGATAGTTTGTGCCTGCTCAATAATATGGGCAACCCCTACCTTAAGAAAATTGTAAAGTATTATTTATGTTGCACGGGGTGATCCTTTAGGCTAAAAAATATAGGACCCCCCTTTCTTAATGTACTTGTTATTTACACATAGTCATTTAACATAGATCAATGTAGTTGTATCCTTGTAGTCATTAAGATTTGTACCGATTCTCATGTGTTATAATAAGACTCTTCGACTTCTAAATTTTTCTTTATTTGTTTGATCACTTAGCCTAATTGCATAATCAGCATAGTTTAAAGTTTGGCCGGGACCCACAGTTGTGGACCTCAAAGAGTGTCTAACACCTTTTATTTGAGGTAATTTGAGCCCTTACCCGATCTTTGGTGACACGGACTAGTCAAATAGAGTTATTTACAAATAGGTGCCCTAACGCACCTTAAAAATTATTAGGTGGGGACTCTCCTCTTTTAATACCCACTTAAAAGAGTTGCCACACGTCGAAACCCGCTTTTGCGAGAAAACGGGGCGCGACAAATGTATTTTAAGAACCAAGGTCCTAGTAATGAAGTATTGCGACACGGTTGATACTAGTGTGTCAGATTTTAGCATGTCATCTATGTTTGAATTCAATCATACCCCTCAAAAAATTTTATAATGTTAAAAGAGTTGCAATGCGAATGAACGATCATTTTTGTGAAATAATGGCTCATTTCGTGATTTTGTGATTGCTAGAGTATTAATCTTTGTGAGATGTTGCCTTGCACTCAATTAAAAGTTG
The DNA here is from genome assembly GCF_000390325.3 of Nicotiana tomentosiformis. NCBI lineage: Eukaryota > Viridiplantae > Streptophyta > Magnoliopsida > Solanales > Solanaceae > Nicotiana > Nicotiana tomentosiformis. The sequence continues at coordinate 46,254,903 of NC_090822.1, forward strand.
AAAATAAGCAATTTCAAATAATTCATATGCCATGCGTGGTGAGAGTTCGTAAATAATTCATGTGCTTACTTGTATCTTCTAGAACTTGCCTCGTTGGTCTTTCAACATGAATCTTAGGATTATGTTTGATTGTGAAAATAATCTTAGGCTTATTTTGTGATAATTAAACCTTATGTAGCCTCATATGCTTCCCATTGTATAAATATTGTCCCTAATTATCCCCTTTTGAGATTTAAGCCTTTTCTTTGGCTACCACGTTACAAAACTTTACCCTTTTCTGGCAATATCAATCTTTTGAACTCATCTCTCCTTGAGTGCTAACTATATGAAAATGAGGTTAAATTCCTAAGTTAGGGGTGTTGATATATGTTGGAAATGCTGAAGATTCATATTATACCATAATAATGGCCCCCCTCAATGATGTTTTCCCTTACAGTTTGAAGCATATGACCGAATCTTAGAGCCAGTAGAGCTGAAACCTGAGCTTCAAAAGACCTTTAAACTTAAAAATAACTTCTGATATATAAATCTCTTGATACTTTGCATTGGAAGCATATCTAGAAGGTTGTGGCTATACCATTCAAGGTGGCTCATTATCATTGACTAGTGGTGAAAAAGGTTATGTGGTACATGTTAATCTTATAAAGAGGAGGAAAAGAAGCAAAGTGGAAATGCAAGAAAGACTTGGCTAGTGCTCAAAGAAGGGCGTAGTTACTCTTATTCTAAATATTTATCCTACTCGTCCTCAAGCCTACATTACAAGCTGTGAAAATATCTTTTGTGATGTTAAACCAAATATTCCTAAGTTAGTGGCGATTTTAAATAAGGGCAAGCCTATTATATGGTACTTGTAACACTTGAACTTCTTTTTGAGTGTGAGTGATGTTGCATATGTTCGATGTTCCTTATATTTATTACTGCGAGTGTTGGGACTTTCTTTGTTCCAAGGGTGCATGAATTTTAATAACTTAGGAAAATCATAAGCTTCTCGAATTGTAGTACATGTGCAATATTAGTTACTAGTAGGGCATAGTCATCATGTAAGACTTGATTTTCATGAAGTGATTGTTTGATTAGCTAAGCACTCTTGGATTTTTGTTTGACATTTAGGGGTTAACTTTAATGAAGTCACATGCTTGTAAACTAATATTTATTACCAATTGTAGACATTCTCGCTTTTTGAAGCACATGAATTGTTTAGTTTATAATGTAGGTTGTGTTCTAGTTCCTTGAGAACAAGAGTTTAAGTTAGGGATGTTGATGTGCCGTAAAACTACGACACCTTCTATACCATTTGCATAAGATTTTGCTATTCTTTACGTATATTTTCTATCATTTCTTATATTATTTGATAATTTATAGTAATTCGAAGTTTAAGTATTAAAAACAAGCAAAAGTGCGGATCACACATAAGGGAGTTTTGCAAGCCACTATGTGAGCCACAAAAAGAGTATGTGAACCGCAAAATAGAAATAGACATCCCCAAACGAAAATAGAACCCGGTAGTTCTTTGAGAGCATTCTGCGAGCTATTCAGTAAGTCGCAGAGCAGATATGCGAGCCATAAACCAAGTCTACGAGAAGATGCCAAGAACAAGGAAGTTCCAGTCTATGAAGACCTGGCTTATATTGCAGATGGCAAACCTATTTTGCATTCCATTCTTCGAGCCGCAGTTTAGACCCGAGGTTCTAGATCCAGATAACAAAGGCACAGTTTGCGAACCCTAGGACCATTCTGAAAACCGCAGGCCAGTTCTACGGTGCATTTCGCAATTGCATATGGATCTCGAAGGGAATTTTTGTACACATATATTGGACCGTATAAATAGAACCTTTAGGTTTTTGTAGGACATTCTTATTCAAATCTTGCCTCCTGCAATATTACTCTCTCTAGTTGGTAAAGCTTTTAAATCATCTTCTTCGTTGCTTTATAAGAATTGATGTCTCACATTAACTTCTATGCTTTTTCTTGTTCTTTAATCTCTAGCTAAATACTCTAGCTAGAGTTATGTGAGTATGAATATAAAAGCATGGTTTTAGTAAAGTTGGTATTTTCTATTTACTTCTCATATTTTATTATTTATTTGGTGGTTGCAAACATTGAATAGTGCCACTTTACTTTAATTTTGCTTGAGAAAGAGGGTTAGGGTTTGAAAAGAGCAAATAGCAAGGATTTGGGGCTTTAAACCCAATCTAATAAATTCGACCTAGAGATAGGAAGAGTTTAATTTGAAATATATTAAGTACTCACATTCACACACTTTAGCTTCGAGAGAATCTAAGAGCGATAACTATTGAATTAGTCGATAGACCTTTAATAGGAATTTAGACATCATTGTTCATAACATTGTATCATAAAATTAGCTAAACCACATGTCCATTGGCATTATCTTCACTTGAGAACCATAACCCTAGTCCCTTTAGCTACTTGTTACATAATATCTACATAGTCTCATGTTAATTATTATTTAATCAATTAATCAATTTACAATTATTGTTATAGATTCCAAACCTTGTTACTTACTATCATAGAAATACTAGACTTTGAGTTGAGTTTCACACTTAATAAGTAATATGTTCTATATCGTATTTATTTAGGGATTCGGACCTAACCTTGTTGGGTTCTATATTTGACGATGGCCAGGTATACCATTTGAAGGTGTAATTTGGGCGTATCATGTCACGCCCCAAACCTGGGGAGGCTTGGCTAGCACCCGATGCCATACTCGGCCCGAGCGTACCATTATATAACTGTAAGCTTTAGAGGGGTAGCCCTCAGCATAAGTCGATAAGGCCTACTTGCAAGCTGACAATATCCATCAACGCTGGCGAGGTCATATTTTGAATCATCTGAAGATAACATCTATCTCATCTAAGGGTTGAACATACCCAAAAGTTCATAAAAATAACTGTGCAAGTTGACGAGACTTCCATGAACATCTACAACCAGCAATATCAAACTGAATATGTACACAAGGCTGGCACGGCCACAATACTAATATACAAAATATACAGGACTCATATACAAGCCTCTAGAGATAACAGAACTGTATCATGGTCGGGACACGGCCTCGGCCTACCCATCAAACTTGTATATATAAAATGAACTCCAAAGTTTAGACCCAGTAACTCAGGGGGAGTGGAGCTTACCAACCAAGCTGATATCTGGCTCGATCTACTAAGAAGGTCTATCCGGCTGTCTATCATGACCTGAGAGGATGAAATACAGCATCTTCGGCAAAAGGGACGTCAGTGCGAATTAATGTACCGAGTATATAAGGCAATAGAATAACTAAAATCTGAAACTGAACGATAATATAATAACTGAAAAAAATTGGGAGTCGAATATGGTCTGAAGATATGCTTACCTGCTAATACTGACTCAACTCTCTCAATATAGTAAGTTAACTAGCTATCCGACCCTAGAAGGTTTGGTACGTGTAATTGCTCGGCCCTAGTAGGCTCGCTCATAGGCGCACGGCCGTACTAGGCTTGGTAGGTGTAACTGCTCGGCTATAGTAGGCTCGCTCTTAGGTGTTTGGTCATACTAGGCTCAGTATATAAATCATTACTCGACCATTCTGGTCTCGTTCATAGGCGTTCGGTCATAGTAGGCTTGGTATATAACTTACCATCTGATCAAAGGTTGCCCAATAGGGGCCTGCCCACCGATTATAGCTTAGTGGTGATAAAAATATAGTAATATTGTATATATGTATGTACCCTCTACACTCTTGACTGAAAGAAGACAATACTTAACTTAATATAAAGTCCCGATAAGGGAGAATACTATAACTTATGAGACTAGGATAATGTACAAATTCAGGAGTACGAACTTCTCTTTATGTCTCGTTATGAAATTCATTTGGTTACGGGATCATGCCAAAATGAAGGAAAGGTTTAGCCTTAAAATACCTTTGCCTTCCTCCTTCAACAATTCCAATCCAAACAGTCTGTAATACGCCTTATTCTACAAAACAAAGCAAGTACACAAGTGTTACCAAAGAATCTACAAATCATCACGACGAGTGGCGAGCTCGGATTGATCCCCATTCAAGCCCTTTATACCCCTTTCTTTGCCTCAACTTCAACTTGACAACATACCTAGCAAGTTAACAAAAATATTCATACAATTTTCACACCTTGTATTCATCTCTAGTAACAACAATAGTCACCTAACAAGAGCTACCATATCACAAACAACTTCTAAGTATTCTTGTGGATATTCTTTTTAGCTCGTAATGTCATCTACTCAACCAACCAATAGACAAGCATAATAACAACAAAATCGTCATTACCAAGTTATTTCCTTTAATTTACAGCCATAGGAAGCCGTATACATAGCCTCAAAATAGTCCAACAAAAGGACAATAACAAGAATCTCCATATCAAGTTTAACTCTAAGGCAACAAGTAACATATCAAGAAACTAGCTCATTTTAGGAAATAACTGACAGCATCTCCCCTACTTCTCTTACTTTTCCAAGTTCATAACTGCAACCAGAAATATATATAACCGTTAAACATAGATTTACAACATCACAACCACCTTCAAAAGCCCAACAATATAATACAAAAGTACTTCAACCGATTTCAGAGTATCTTCCATAATTTCTAATCTAATGAACATTTCTACGGCCAAACAAGCTTAAGCACAAGTAGAAAGATGAAAATCATACCTTACACAGCGAGAATAACTTGTCCACCAAATCTTTCTTCAACCAAACAAACCCTTAATCCAACAACAACAACACGATAGAAACGCTTTTTGCTACCTTTACGGGGTGCTTGATGTTAGATTTAGGTGGTTTACCTTAGAAATGACCCTTAAACCTTTGAGAGATATTAGAGAGCCTTTGGATAGATATGGTGTATGCTCTGGTTGACAAATGAGATAGAAAACGGCTTCCCCCATTTTTATAACAAAAGGATAAGCATCCACCACCTAGGTGGGTCCTATAAGGACTGCCTACAGTCTCGCAAAAATACAAATATATCTCTACTCTGATGTCGTATCGACAAACATTTTAATGCGTTGGAAACTAAACTTGTATATATTTAATTTGATGGGCGGATCACCCCGTAACGCAAAGTTTATTGAGAGAAAAGCTCAGTAACATTAGACCCAAATTTCAGTAAAATTATGAACATATCTTGCGGCAACTTTTGTCGACTTTTGTTTTACCACTTGTTTGACTCCAAAACTTAACATACAAATATTATATAATTCAAGTAGCTTAAAACACTACCTCCATTGAATATTATGCACTCCTAGTTTTACCTCGAAAATATGGTTTATAATATCTTTGATTCGTTTAGCCTCCAACCCTCACGATACTTTTGTTACACTTGTGTTAACTCATCACTATATTTGCAAAAGTCCTTTAACTCCTCGGATTATATTGATTCACTTAAGACGTATTCCAACATGAAAGTACGGGTTGTAATATCCTTCCCCCCTTAGGAACATTCGTCCTCGAATGTTAACTCTTAGAGACTTGCGAAAATTTTGCCAGAGTCTCCTCTAGACACTGGACTAAAACCAACTTGCACGCAACCAAAAACATACTATACATGCCACACAGGGCCAGTGTCTATATATAGCAACACTTGGCTTCACATGGCCATCAATCATAAGTACTGCAAGTCCAAAATAAGAGCTCACCTGACTTATCCCGGTCACATAAAAATTTATACTTGACTTGTCATCTTAGCTCACTCACATTCTTCATCTTTTAAATTGTGGTACTTCTGTAAAAGCTAGCACATTTCAATTTTTAGCATAGCTTGTACTAACAGATACCTTTTAACTGAACTATGTCTTCTTATTTCTACAGTATTCTAAATTACAATGTTGTTTTTGTCTGTGTTCTTTACTTGAATGGTAAAAATTATGCTCCCTCGCCTTGGTAATGTCTCGGAGTCCCACAATAGTGGGGGCACATATTTACCCTGTCATCTTCACTCCATCTTTTGTTAATTCTAAGGATAGTACTTCTAACTTACTTTAGCGTAGAGCTGTTATAGAATAAGGTTGTTGTGCTATCTTTCTTGCACTTCTTCTATTAGAAGTGATTCTGCAATGTTCTAAGTCATGATTTCTAAAACCATCTGGGTCTAATACTCGGACCCCTGATTTTCTTAGCTGACATAACTCTCGAGCTTCCTCTCTCTATTAACCTTTAAGTAGGCTTAAGCTGTCTTTCAATCTGCAGCTCGGGGTATCAGATATTAGATTAGCCTTTCGTGGATGCTATGGAACATCCATATTATAATCTTCTAATAATTCAAGCCTTTGTGTGTGACGTGGACTCAATCCTTTCTTTTAACTTATACCGGAGTCTTCTATCATTATAAGAATGTCAACATATATGTTGCATGGATAATACTCTGATATCTTAAGTGTGGTCACAACGTAAATAACTTTGGGAGTTATAGGTCAAATAATTCCTTTCGTTCATTCTCATTTGTCTTTAAACATAAGCAATTACTTTTCCTGGTCATTCTACCACTTGTTGCATGAATACTTGGCTTATTTTTGTGCCCACGCGTACTAGAATTCTGTGTAACTCATATGATCTTGAATATGATTTTTGATTTTTACTTCGCGTTCATTAATCACAATAGGTGCCACTTTCTTATGGAGTGTATAAAATATTTTAATGAGACTGTTGTTACAAGATCATTTCTTCTTTAGATTACTATGCCTGAATCGAAGCATTCTTCCTTATTTCCTCAGCTAGTCTTTCGTGGTAGTACTTAGGGGAGACCCTCTAACTCCTATAAAGCTGCGAGCTTATTACATCGTATACCCGACAGAATTTCTGATGTTCTTACTTGCCTGTAATTATCCTTAGTTACTTACCTACGTGCCCTTGTGCTCATAAGGTTACTTCTGAACTCAAATTTTTGATTGCCTCCCCAGTAACACTCTCTTTTATTTCCGTAACACTTATACTGTACCTTTAACTATCCCAACTCCTATCTAAATACTTCTCTAGTATTGCATCCCATATCTGCAATACTAAATTCTCTATGCTGGTGTTTACTACATTTATCTTGCATGATCTGTTGATTTATCTGTGACCTCTTGTCTAGCCATAACTGGGCTCTTCCTGAATCAACTGCTAACTACTCGTTGCTCCATTCTCATATCTATATTTTGAGTAATCTCTCTTGGGTTATGTATTTTGTATTAACTTACCTCTTGCACTGGCTCCTTATGTATTAAGTGTCTATTTGCACTCATTTATCAATAACATTCTAGTCGAGAACCCTTACTGCTTCATCTCGGCATCGTGCTTGCATAACGTTCTGCAATCGCGACGTATCTATAGGATCTGAATAAATGCAATCTCATTCCTTTTTCCTTTTTACCACATTATTCCTTTACCATTCTATATTTACCTAAACCACTTAACTCCAACTTAATACATATCAAAACATCTTCCCCGCTTTAGGGGAGTAGTTACATTTAATGCTCTAAAGTTTTACCTGTAGATTTTTGACCTCTTCATCTTCGGTGTCTTTTCACATCTTCAATTACCCTTACTCGCCTTGTCGTAACCCATTTATACCAGAGATAACTGAATTTCTTATGATAGAGGGTGACACCTAGTAACTGGCACACTAAGCCCCTTAAACGTAACTCTGCTCACAACGCTTGCTAAATGGAAGCATCTTCATGAATGACCTTTAAAGGTTATTCTTCTGTTGTCCATTCAATTATTGTTAGAACATGATATCCAAAATTCTCACGATGTCAACTATTATCAAATCTCCTGGTCCCTAATTCATGTTAGTTTTATCTTATTCACTAGCCTATATTGATTTCTATTACGCTGAGGGATCTAACTTAGCTTTCGCGTAATCACGTTGGAGTCACCAACTCATTTCTCGAAATGAGGATATGACTTTATGGCTTATACTCTTTTATAGTCTCAAGGCATGTCTCCTCTTGTCTTTTCCTTCACTTGACTATAGACTCTGTCATCCTATCATATTTTGATTTACCGTAATCACCCATTTATCATATCTTACTCATAATGCTTCATTTACTCTTTTCTTATTCTTCTGCTAATGTTTTTGTCTATCACCTTATTCTGAAAACTTCAACAAAACATTCTTTCACTTTTAGCTCCCCTTGCTCTATCTCACTAGCTCTTTGGGTCGCCTAACATTTTCTCTTTACTAGGGACGAGAGTCATACTAAGGTTAATATTCATCCTTTCTAGGATTCCAGTGTCTATCTTCTGAATTTTCTGAACATTCTAATATTCATATCTGATTGTACTACTATAGATTGCACCACTAGGGTGTGTCACAAGGAGAACTATTCTCACGTTTGCAATATCTTTTAGAAATGTCAGCTAAAATTAACAATCCATCCACCATTTTGGGTTACTCTAACGCAAGTTGGATCCTGATATCCCATCCTTCTCTTAAACTATATATGTTAGCTCTCTTAGGGCATAATTGAGATGGGTGTGGACAATTGTACATACCTTTGTTATTGTTGAAGGTAACTCAGAATACTTATATTTTGTCTGCCTAAATTATAAATATTGATAATCTACACTAATTGGGTACCTCGTACCCTTCTTCACCTTGCTTTTGCTACCTGTTGAAACTTATACTTTTACCTTCTGATACTCTTATGGCCTGCTATTCCCGGGGTATGTTAGATATTCCCATCTTAGGGTCTTAAGCAAGAAATTTGCATATCATGTACGCACGATCTGATAGTGCCTCAAATTAGGCCACGTCGCCAAGAACTCTTTCTCTACTATAGCCCTTACCTGCTGCTGTATAAGTCTTTTGGCTAGCTCTAATCTTTCTAATTGCTAGTATCTCTGTATCATTAGCAAACATAAGTCTTGACTCAAACTCTTAAATGCCTTGTAGCTTCCTATTTATTTAATGTGGCGCACAACACGTTTATAAACAAGACTCTACTAGACACGGCTTGCAGACTACGTAGGACAGACCAGCTCTAATACCAAGCTTGTCATGCCCCAACCTGGGGAGGCGTGGCTGGCACCAGGTGCCATACTCGACTCGAGCGTACCACTCTGTAACTGTGAACTCTGGAGGGGTAGCCCTCAATATAGGCTGACGATGCCTACCTGCAAGCTCACAATGCCAATCAAGATTAAGGAGGACATATTCTGAATCATCTGAAGATAATGCCTACATACCCAAAAGCTCATATACATAATTATGCAGGCTAACGAGGCTTCCATGAGCGTCTACAACCAGCAATATCAAACTGAATATGTACACAGCGCTAGCAAGGCCACAATACTGACATACAAAATATACATGACTCGTCTATAAGCTTATAGAGATAATATAATTGTATCATGGTCAGGACAGGGCCTCAACCTACCTATAAAACTTGTATATATATAATGGACTCCAAAGTCTAGACCTGGTAACTTTGGGGAGTGGAGCTTACCAATCTAGCTGATGTTTGGCTCTGTCTACTAGGAAGGTCTATCAGGCTGTCTATCAGGACCTGCAGGCATGAAATGCAAGATCCCGGCAAAAGGGACATTAGTACGAAATAATGTACCGAGTATGTAAGGCAATAGAATAACTGACAGCTGAAACTGAACTAACAATATAATAACTGAAAGTAACTGGAGTCAAAGATGATCTGAAGATATTACCTGCTGATACTGACTCAAATCTCTCAATATAGTAAGTAAAATAGCTGTCCAGTCCTAGACGGCTCGGTACGTGTAACTACTCCACTGTAGTAGGCTCGCTCATAGGCGCTCAGCCATACTAGGCTCGATATGTGTAATTGCTCTATCATAGTAGGCTCTTTCATAGGCGCTCGGCCATACTAGGCTCGATATCTAAATTATTACTCGTCCATTCTAGGCTGGCTCATAGGCTCTGTATATATAACTTACCATCTGATCTGAGGTTTCTCAATAGAGGCTGCCCACCGATTATAGCTCAGTGATAGTGAAAATACTGTAATACTACATATATATACTCAGTGATAGTGAAAATATTGTAATACTATATATATATATATATATATATATATATATATATATATATATATATGTGTGTGTGTGTGTGTGTGTGTGTGTGTGTGTGTATGTGTGTGCGCGCGCGCGTGTGTGTGTGTGTGTATATATATGTATGTATGTATGTGTGTGTGTATATATATATATATATATATATGTGTGTGTGTGTGTGTGTGTGTGTGTGTGTGTGTGTGCGCGCGCACGCACGCGTGTGTGTGTGTGTATGTATGTATATGTATGTATGTATGTATATATCCTCAACTCTCTTGACATAAAGAAGATAATACATAATTGAACATAATGTCCCGATAAAGGAAAATACTATAATTAATAAGACTAGGATAATGTACATAAAGTACGAACTTCTCTTTATGTCTCGTTATCAAACGTATTTGATTATGGAATCATGCCAAAATGAAGGGCGGGTTTAGACTTAACATACATTTGCCTTTATGCTTCAACAATTCCAATCCAAATAGTCTATAATATGCCTTATTCTACAAAACAAAGCAAGTACACAAGTGTTATCAACGAATCTACTAATCATCACGATGAGTGGCGAGCTCAAATTGAACCCTATTCAAGCCCTTATACCCCTTTCTTTGCCTCAAATTCAACTTGACAACATACCCAGCAAGTTAACAAACACATTCATACAATTTTTACACCATTTATTCATCTCTAATAACAACAATATTCACCCAATAAAAACTACTATAAGACCCGGCCGGTTGTTTTACTTTCAAGATCCATGTTCCTTTATTTAAGACTTTCCATATGTGCTTTTATTGTTTCATGACTTGCGGGAATGATTGGTTTGGTTTTGGAAAGGTTCGGGTTGTATTCGAAACACTTAGTTCCATAATTATGGCCTAAGGTGGACAAGTTTGACTTGAGTCAACACCTTGAGCAAACAGCCTCAGAACCGGGATTGGAAAGTTCTAATAGGTTAGTATGATGATTTTGTACTTAGACGTATGGTTGGATCATGTTTTGAGTGATCCGGGAGCATTTCAACGCTCGCTTATTTTTGAAAGTTCGCATCTTGAAGGTTTTAGTGTTTAATAAGTTTTGTTTGAAGTAGACTTTGGTGTTATCAATGTCCGTTTGGGATTCCAAGCCTTGGAATAGGTTTGTATTGTGATTTTTGACTTGTGTGTAAAATTTAGTGTCATTCCGAGTTGTCTAAGTATGATTCATCGCGTTCGGAGCTAGTTAGAAGAAGTGTGAGTTCAAAGGTTGATTAATTTGATTTTGAGGTGCGTACTTGGTTTCGGTATTGTTTTGTGTGTTCCAAGATATTTAGTGGGTCTGAATTATGTTTAGGGACTTGTTGTTGCATTTAGACGGGGTCCCAGGTGGCTCGGGTGTGTTTCGGACCACCCGGAACTAAGTTTGATTTGGCAGATTTTCTGGTGCTGATTTCTTTCTTCTTGAACACTGAGGGGTTATCGCGTTTGTAATGAAGGATTTGAGGCAAGTCACTTTTTTGCTTCACGTTCGCGGTTGTGGGGCTGCGTTCGCGAAGGCTTAGGGACCAGTGGCCTTCATATTCCCGATGGAAAGCTTGCATTCATGTATAAGGAACTGGGTATGGGGGGTCAGCAGGTTGTTTCCCTTCTCGTTCGCAAAGGGAAGATCGCGTTCACGGAGCGTTGGCCGGGCTTCCTTCGTGATCGCGAATACCTGGCCGCGTTCACGAAGAGAATTTCTGGGGCGATGGCAGATTTTGCTTCACGATCACAAGGAGCTTTCTACGATCGCGAAGAAGGATCGCTGGGTAGAATCATTTTTAAAAGTCAGGACTTAGGCTATTTTTCTTCATTTCTCACTTTTTGTTGGACGAAATTGTAGCTTCTTGGAGGGAGATTTTCATCTAGCATTTTAAAGTAAGTGATTTATACCCAATGTGAATTTAATACATAGAGTATGGGTAGATTTTAATATAGAAATTGTGGGATTTTGTTAGAAAACCTAGGGTTTAGTAAAGATAGACTTTGACCACGAAATTGACTATGAAATTGGGTATATATTTGAATTCATAAGGTCATGGGTAACATTTATCTACAAACATTTCCGGGATTCAGGCACGTGGGCCCGGGGTGACTTTTGGGAACTTTCCGAATTGTGTTGGAAAATTACTCTAATAGATGAATTATGAACTTTGGAACATATATTGATTAGTTTGTATGAATTTTGACTAGTTTCGGGTTGCTCGGCATTATTTTGAGGCTATTACTATGGTTTGAGGGCCGCGAAGAGGACTTGGAAGCAAGGTAAGTCTCTTGCCTAATCTTGTAAGAGGGAATTATCCGCATAGGTGCTATATTTGTTGTGTGCTACTTGTTGTGGGTGCTACGTACGCACGAAGTAATGAGAGTCCGTACGTAGCTACAATCATGTTTATGTCCGGGTAGACTTAGGACTTTACCATGCAATATTTGTACTACTTGAACTCAACCTGTTAATTTAATTACTTAAATTTACAAATGAAATTTGATTAGGGATTATGTTGGGCCAAGCTTCATTACCTTGAGTTTTTGGGGAATAATTGATTGTTGATAAAAATCATGCTTTCTTTATGTGCCCATACTTGTGTTGTAATTGTTTAACCCGTAGTTCGAAAAGTTCCTCTATTCCTGTGGATCCACCCGTACACCTCGGCAGTGCTATGAAATAGCATTTTGGATTGAGTCATACAACCACGGTAGTATATTTGAGATGCATCCATGGATCGGGTTGTACGACCTCGGCATTGTACATGTTTATTAGGGATCGGATTGTACGATCGTGGCATAATTTGTGCGTAATATCGCTACGAGTCAGAATATACATGATATTTCCTCTTGACTTGAGATTGATATTTACTTGATGGTTCTTATCTTTTCGAGATAGTACATGATATTTGGGGATTTTTACTGTCATTATGTTATGGGATCATGTTACTTGTCTTTCTTATTCGTTTATTTCTGTTGTGCTCCATGCCTATTGATAATTCATGTAGTTTATTTATTGACCACTAGTAAGTGTGGATGTCAACACCTCGTCACTACTTCTTCGAGGTTAGACTAGATACTTACGGGGTATGCATTGATTTATGTACTCATGATACACTTTTGCACTAATTGTGCAGGTACTGAGTCAGGTACATCTGGTGGCCACTCGGGCGCACATCCCTGTTATCCGAAGACTTAGTGGTGAGTTGTTCTCCATGCTTCGATCTGTAGCACCTGGAGTCTCATTCCTGTTATATTTTCATTTCTGTCTATTTCATTTCTGACAGTAGCTATGGTAGTTTGTAAATTCTACTAGATTGCTCGTGCACTTGTGACATCAAATTTTGGGAAATTCTAGTAGATGTTTATGGTTTTTTCCTAATATTGTCACCATTTAATTTTTATGTTTTACTTATGTTGTATATCTCTATGGTTTTCTACGCTTAGTTTCTTTAAGTTAATAAAACACATGATTTCAAAAGCAATAAAATGAATAATTAAGTTGATAGTTAAATGTTAGCTTGCTTAACAGCGACATTGGACGCCATCATGGCTGATAGTGGGAATTCGGTCGTGACAGCTTTGTATCAGAGCACTAGGTTCACATAGGTCTCACAAGTCATGAGCAGGCCTAGTAAAGTCTTGCGGATCGGTACGGAGATGTCTGTACTTATGTTTGAGAGGCTATAGGGTGTTAGGAAACTTCTCTTTCTTCATCTCCTATCGTGCAGTTGATGTTGTTCTAAGTGTATTTCTCTTATTCTCTCACAGATGGTGAGAACGCGCGCTATGGTTGTACTCAATGGCAGAGGGAGTGCTCCCACGGTTGTTAGAGGCAGAGGCCGAGGAAGCACCACAACTCTTGTTAATAAGACAAGGGAGTCCTAGAGTTTCTTCTGTAGTACCACTAGTGGATCCGGTAGAGGATATTAATATTGAGGAGTAGGATGAGGCACCAACAGCTGAGCCAGCCCCGGCAGATTTTATGATTGCACTGGGATTCAGGAGGTCATGAGTCGTATGTTACGGTTCATGGATTTTATGACTCAGGGCGGGCTATTTCTGGCAGATCCGGCCACATCTCAGGCGGGCTATTTCTCTTAGGGCATGTTGCTACCCTTTATCAGACCCCAGGTGCACTACCTGCTGGTGAGGCTCAACCGGTGGCAGCAGTTAGACCAGAGACCAGATCAGTCGCATCCATCGAGGAGCGGAAGAGACTGGACAGATGGACTAGGCTTTATCCTCTTGTCTTTGGCAGCGAGCGGTCAGAGGACCCACAGGACTTCATTGATCGTTGTAGGGAGAGGATGCATAATATAGGAGTATTGGAATCCAATGGGGGTGGACTTCACCATATTTCAACTAGAGGGGAAGGCTCATAGATAGTGGCAGTCTTATCTCTATAGTAGGCCAGCAAGTTCACCTCCATTGACTTAGGACCAGTTCACACGTCTCTTTTTGGAGAGGTATATTCCACCCTCACAGAGGGAAGAGTTATGGGGTCAGTTCGAGCGGCTCCAGTAGGGTTAGATGTCCATGATTGACTATGAGGTGAGATTCTCTAAGTTGTCTCGCCATGCACTTATGATACTCCCCAAAGATACAGAGAGAGTGCGGAGGTTTATTGCGGGATTGCACTATGGTACCCAAGTTTCTATGGCTCGAGAGACTGAGATGTAGACTCATTAAGATTAGGTTATGGAGAGAGCTCTCAGGATCGAGCATATTAACAACCAGGTCCAAGAGTATACGATGGGGGATAAGCGGCCTCGGCATTCTGGCGAATTTAGTGGTGCCCTGTCTGGGGGGGGCAAAGGTCAGTTTATGAGGGGACAGTCTAGCAGGCCCATGTAGTCAACATCACCGCCTACTTGAAGTGCTCCAACATGGCCCTACTTCAGCGCCATTCCAGAGAGCACCTACCATCCACCAGCTATTCAGTGTTCCTCCAGTGGGTATTCAGGTCACCAGAGTCAGACCCAGGGTTAACAGTATTCCACACCGAGAGGTTGCTGCGAGTGCGGAAAGCTTGGTCATATGAGGATGTTTTGTCCCAAGCTTCAGAGCAAGGTAGTACAACAATAACATCAGCCCATGATTATCGCACCTGCTGCTACATCATCCATCCGGCCGGCCAGAGGCGGAGGGCAGGTGTATAGGTGTTGCCCTAGAGGTAGAGGCCAGCCAGGTGGTGCTCTGGCTAGATTTTATGCCTTCCCAACTAAACCAGATACAGTAGCCTCAGACGTCGTGATCACATGTATTATTTTGTCTACAGTAGGGATGCATCGATACTATTCGATCTCGAGTCTACTTATTTATTTGTATATTCTCTATTTTCTTCTTATCTAGATATATCTCGTGAGTCCTTGGGGGTTCTTATATATGTGTCCATGCCAGTGGGTGATTCTGTTATTGTGGATCGGGTTTACCAGTCTTGTGTAGTGACTTTCTGTGGTTATGAGACCAGAGCAGATCTTTTGTTGCTTGATATGACCGACTTTGAGGTCATCCTGGGCATGGACTAGTTGTCTCCGTACCACGTCGTTCTTGATGACCATGCCAAGACTATTACCTTGGCGATACCAGAGTTGCCTAGATTTGAGTGGAGGGGCTTATCTATCAGTACATCTAGTCGGGCCATCTCTTTCTTGAAGGCTTGACATATGGTTGAGAAACGTTATTTGGCCTATCTGGCTTATGTTTAGGATACTGCTATGGGGAATCCCACGATTGGTTCAGTGCCCATGGTGTGACAATTCTTCGATGTGTTCCCTTCTGGTCTGCTAGGCATGCCACCGGATCGTGATATCGATTTTAGCATTGATTTGGCGCCAAGCACCCAGCCTATCTCTATTTCGCCTTATCGTATGGCTCCAAAGGAGTTGAGGGATTTGAAGGAACATCTTGAGTAGTTGCTCGAGAAGGGCTTCATTAGGCCGAGTGTGTCGCCTTGGGGTGCACCAGTATTGTTTGTGAAGAATAAGGATGGGAGCATGTGAATGTACATTGATTACCGCTAGCTGAACAAAGTCACAATAAACAATAAGTACATGTTGTTTCGTATTGATGATTTATTTGATCAGTTATATGTGCTAATGTGTTTGTGCTTCGGATATTCCGAAGATGACTTTTCGGACTAGATATGGGAACTATGAGTTTCTAGTAATGTCCTTCGGCTTGACTAACGCGTCGGCGGCGTTTATGAATTTGATGAATGGGGTGTTCAGGCCATATCTTGACTCATTTTTCATTGTCTTCATTAATGACATATTGATCTACTCGCGTAGTATGGAGGAGCACGAGGAGCATTTGAGGATTGTGCTTCAAACCTTGCGGGAACATAAGTTGTATGCTAAGTTCTGCAAGTGCAAGTTCTTGTTAGATTCTATATCTTTCTTGGGGCATGTGGTATTAGGTGAGGGTATTAAGGTGGATCCCAAGAAGATCGAGGTAGCTCAGAGTTGGCCTCGTCCTATCACAACGATCGAGATCAGGAGTTTCTTGTGGCTAGCAGGTTATTATCGCCTGTTTGTGGAGGGTTTCTCGTCTATTATAGATCCTTTAACTAGATTGAACGAGAAGGGTGCTCAATTTAGATGGCCCAATGATTGTGAGGCGAGATTTTAGAAGCTCAATATCGCATTGACTACAGCACCAGTGTTGGTTTTGCCCTCCGGTTCAGGGATGTATACTGTGTATTGTGATGCTTCATGCGTTGGTTTGGGTTGTGTATTGATGCATGAGGGGCGAGATATTTCATATGCTTCACGTCAGCTGAATCCCCACGAGAAAAATTATCATGTGCACGATTTGGAGTTGGTTGCCATAGTTCATGCTCTTAAGATCTGGAGGCATTACCTTTATGGAGTATCGTGCGAGGTTTACACCGATCACCACAGTTTGCAGAATTTGTTTAAGCAGAGTGATCTTAATCTGAGGCAATACATGTGGCTTGAGTTAATGAAGGATTATTATAGTACCATTCTCTATCATCTGGGCAAGGCGAATGTGGTTGTGGATGCCTTGAGCAGAAAGGCCGAGAGTATGGGTAGTTTGGCATTCATTTCAGTAGGGG
The DNA here is from genome assembly GCF_000390325.3 of Nicotiana tomentosiformis. Taxonomy (NCBI): domain Eukaryota; kingdom Viridiplantae; phylum Streptophyta; class Magnoliopsida; order Solanales; family Solanaceae; genus Nicotiana; species Nicotiana tomentosiformis. The sequence goes on from NC_090822.1 coordinate 46,272,021, forward strand.
AAAGGCCATTCGCTTTGGACATTCAGTCCTTAGCTAACTGACTTGTGAGGTTGGATATTTAAGAGCTCAATCGAGTTCTTAAATATGTTGTGGCTTAGTTTTCTTTAATCGAGCGGATCAAGTCTCGTCAGTACGATGATCCGCACTTGCTGATTCTTAGAGAGATGATGCTATGGGGTGATTCCAAGAAGGTTAATATCGGTGATGGTGGTGTTCTGAGGCTCCAGGGTCGTTTATGTGTTCCTAATATTGATGGCCTGAGGGAGATGATTCTAGAGGAGGCACACAGTTCATGGTGTTCTATTCATCCAGGTGTCACGAAGATGTAATGTGACCTAAGGAAACATTACGGGTGGCGGCGGATGAAGAAGTACATAGTTGAGTATGTGGCGAGATGTCTAAATTGCCAGCAGGTTAAGTATGAGCACCGGAGGCCAGGTGGCTTATTCAGCAGATGGTTATACCAAAGTGGAAGTGGGAGCGCATCACGATGGATTTCGTGGTTGGTTTACCGCGGACGATGAAGAAGGTTGATGTTGTTTGGGTCATTGTCAACAGACTGACCAAGTCTACACACTTTTGTTCCGGTGGTGACTACATACACTTCAGAGAGGTTGGCCCAGATTTATATTTAGGATATCATCCGGTTGTATGGCATGCCTATTTCCATCATTTCAGATAGAGGCCCTCAGTTCACTTCACATTTTTGGGGAGCTGTACATAGTGAGTTGGGTACCCAGGTAGAGATCAACACGGCCTTTCATCTGCAGAATAATAGGCAGACAGAGCGGACAGTTCAAATTTTGGAGGATATGCTCTGAGCATGTGTGATTGACTTCGGAGGGCAGTGGAATCAATTCTTACCTCTGGTAGAGTTTTCTTGTAACAACATTTATCAGTCCAGCATCGAGATGGCTCCATTTGGTTGGTTTGAGCCCGACGAGACTAGGTTATATGGTACTGATTTGGTAAAAGGATGCCTTGGATAAGCTAAAGGTGATTCAGGAGCGACTCCATACAGCTCAGTCCAAATAGAAGAGTTACGCGGATCAGAAAGTTCATGATTTATCATTTATGGTGGGTGAGAAAGTTCTCTTGAATGTCTCGCTGATGAAGGATCATGAGGTTCGGAAAGAGGGCAAGTTGAGTCCGAGGTTCGTCGGTCCATTTGAGGTATTGGAGCGAGTTGGAGAGGTCCCTTATAGGATTGCTTTGCCTCCCAATCTATCGGGAGTTCATCCGGCTTTCCATGTGTCTAGGCTCAGGAGGTACCATGCTGACATGTCACATATGTTAGATTACAGCGCAGTTCAGCTAGATGAGAGCTTGGGGTATGAGGAGGAGCCAGTTGCTATTGTTGACAGGCAGGTCCGCAAGTTAAGGTCTAAGAAGATTTCAGCGGCAAAGGTCCAGTAGAGGGGTTAACCAGTCAAGGAGGCGATTTGGGAGACCGAGGAGGACATGCGGTGCAGATATCCATACTTATTCGAAACTCCGTATATCATTCTAGACTCGTTCGAGGACGAATGTTTGTTTTAAGGTGGAGAATGTAACGACCTGACTTGTTGTTTTGATTTCTAGATCTTCCTTCCCCTATTTAAGACTTTTCATATGTGTTTTTACTATTTTATGACTTACAAAGATGAGTGGCTTGCTTTTGGAAGGATTCGGGTTGAATTCAGAACTCTTAATTCAATTATAGTGGCCTAAGGTGGCGAAGTTTGACTTGAGTTATCACCTTGAGAAAATGACCTCGGAACTGATATTTGAAGGTTCCAATAGGTTTTAAGATGATTTTGGAGTTGGGCGCATGTGTGGATCGTGTTTTGGGTAATCTCGGAGCGTTTCAACGCTTATTGTTGAAAGTTGACGTCTTGAAGGTTTTAGAGTTTACTAAGTTTTGTTTGTAGTAGACTTTGGTGTTATCGATATCTTTTTGGAGTATTGAGCCTTGGAATAGGTTCGTATTTTGATTTATGACTTATTTAATGTCATTCCGAATTGTCTAAGTATGCTTCGTCGCGTTCGAAGCTAGTTGGAAAAAGTTTGAAGTTCAAAGGTTGATTAAATTGGTTTTGAGGTGTGATTCTTGGTTTCGATGTTGTTTTATGTGTTCCGAGACTTCGAATAGGTCCGAATTATATTTGTGGACTTGTTGGTGCATTTGGACGGGGTCTCGGGTGGCTCGGGTGTGTTTCGGACCACCCGAAACTAAGTTTGATTTGGAAGATTTTCTGGTGCTTGTTTCCTTCTTCGCGAACGCGGAGGGGTTCTCGCGTTCGCGATAAAGGATTTTGGGCTGTTGCATTTTTGTGCTTCGTGTTCACGGTTTTGGGGTCGTGTTCGCGAAGGCTTAGGGACAAGTAGCCTTCACGTTCGCGATTGAAGGCTCGCGTTCGCGTATAAGGAACTAGGTCTGGGGAGTCAGCAAGTCGTTGCCCTTCTTATTCGCGAAGGGAGGATCGCGTTCACAGAGCATTGTCCAGGCTAGTCTTCGCGGATACAAGTACCTGGCCGCATTCACGAAGAGGATTTCTGGGGCGATGGCAGATTTTCCTTCGTGATCGTGAGGAGCTTTTCACAATCACGAAAAAGGATCGCTGGGCAAAATCATTTTTAAAAGTCAGGACTTAGGCTTTTTTTCTTCATTTCTCACTTTTCTTGGCCAAATTGGAGCTTCTTGGAGGAATATTTTAATCTAGCATTTTAAGGTAAGTGATTTCTACCCAATGAGAGTTTAATACATAGTGTATGGATAGATGTTAGCATAGAAATTGTGTGATTTTTTTGAAAAAGCTAGGGTTTAGTAAAAATGGGATTTGACCACGAAATTGAGTATGAAATAAGGTATAAATTATATATTTGAGTTCGTACGGTCATGGGTAACATTTATCTACAAATATTTTCGGGATCCCGGCACGTGGGCCCGAGGTGACTTTTAGGAACTTTCCGAATTGGGTTGGAAAATTACTCTAATAGATGAATTATGAACTTTTGAGTATATATTGATTAGTTTGTACGACTTTTGACTAGTTTCGGGTTGCTCGGCATTATTTTGAAGGCTATTATTGTGGTTTAAGGGCCGAGAAGAGGAATTAGAAGCAAGGTAAGTCTCTTGCCTAATCTTGTAAAAGGAAATTATCCCCATAGGTGCTTTAATTGTTATGTGCTATTTGTCGTGGATGTTACGTACACACGAGGTGACGAGAGTCCGTACGTAGTTAAAATCATGTTTATGTCCGGATAGACTTAGGACTTTACCATACAATATTTGTACTACTTGAGCTCAACCTGTTGGTTTAATTACTAAAATTTACAATTGAAATTTAATTAGGGATTATGTTAGGCCAAGATTCATTTCCTTGAGTTTTTGGGAGATACTTGATTGTTGGTAATAATCATGTTTTCTTTATGTTCTCATCCTTGGGTTGTAATTTTTTGACCCGTAGTTGGAAAAGTTCATCTATTCCTGTAGAACGGGCCGTACGACTTCTGCATTATATTTGAAATACATCCATGGATCAGATCGTACGACTTCGGCAGTGTACATATTTATTAGAGATCGGTTTGTATGTACGAGTTCGGCATAATTCGTGCGTAATATTGCTAGGAGTTAGAATATACATGATATTTCCTCTTGACTTGAGATTTTTTTATTATTGTTTTTAAGTAAATATACCACTCAGCTTGATGCCTTGTGGTGAATATATAAATAATAATCCAAAATAGGAATCCAGTTTGTACATAAAAATTAATTAAGCACAGAAAAAGGTATAAAAAAGCAATGTTCTAGCTATTACAAAAGTTTTAATTGGATAGATTCCAGCCAAAGGCGTAGTATGTATCCTGTAGCCCATTGCAAAACCTCTATGTAGCACCTCAAATGCTCTCACCAGGCGCCATGTTTTACGAACCAAAAAGGTTAGGCTATCATGAATCTTCAACGTACTCCTTGCATAGCTTAGTCTGTCCATTAATCTGTTGATGCGCGTAACCAATTATGATACCTTTGTTTTTCTGTCGTGGCATATACCATTTGCATCTCATGGCTGTTGTATATTCTAAAGAAAACACACCACCATAAAGAGGTTGAACTCATGTATTGTTCCTTGTTGATCACCGTCAGGATAATCAGCAGCCGAAGAAAAATAATGCTCCCTAGGCAAATTGGTTGAACTACAACTGAGACGGCAGTTAACATGCTGGCCACATTGCACTTGCAACCCTTATTAGAACTTGTACAGAGTACCTGCAAAATTGACAAACCAGTTATTGCCAGATGAGTTCTCAGTTTATGATTCTTGATGTTGGCTTCAGTGATAGGTCCTTGTGTGTATTGGTAAAGAGTATGTTAAGAGGTCAGCTGCTGCAATATTGATCTTGGATGTCCAGTTGTTTAGGATAGATATTCCTGAAGAGTTGAATATGGACTGCTCCTTCTGTGGTTGAAGAATTGTTTTGACTGATGATGTACATTTCACTTAGCATCTCTCTGGCATTACGAGAATTGTACCATCAGTGATCCTTTGATTTCCAGTCTTGGATAAGCTTGTTAGTGTTGTCATAACTTGCTGCTTCTTTCTTGTGAAGAAGTAATTGTGGTGATTATTGTGAAATCTGCTCAATTCGGAGCCTTCTTTTTGCAATTCTAATCCTTAGATTAGGAGTTTGAGACTTGTCGAGGTTTAGTAGTTTCCGCCCTTCACTAGCCATCTCTATGAACGAGTGAAATATAGTTGATCCTGCAAAATTGAAAGCACTATTAACTATATAATCTGCCATTGTATTGCCTTCTCTATAGACATGTTAAAATATCACATTAAAGTGTTCCCTCAGTTCCCTAATCTTCTACACTTCTGCCCCTATACACCAAGGTGTCACCCATTGACCTTCAATGACTTTTTTCAAAACCAAAGAATCTGTCTCCAATATCAATGGATGAAGGTCATTCGTCACACAATATTCCAACCCTTAAAGTATTGCTTTTGCTTTAGCTACAATATTAGTGGTCATTCCTATGTTATCTGCCTTTGCATACATTAGATCTCCTACTTCATTTCTAACACAAAAATCAATTGAACTAGGCCCTGGGTTGCCCTTTGATGCCCCATCTGTATTACATTTATACCATCCTGCATCTAGAGGCTGCCAAGTTACTCTTTTGGTGAGCAATACAGGTTTTTATGCTTCAAAGTAACGGATCATATCTAGCCATAACACAGGAATGTGTATTAACCATGGATACCTAACTCTTGCTAGGTAATGAATTGTCTTGTTGATCTGATGAATGACTCGAATAGTAGAGATTGTTCCCCTATTTTTTCCTGTATTCTCTTTTTTTCCATAGTTCCCATGTAATGACTGCTGGTGCTACTTGAAAGAGAGGTTTCAACTTTGGGCAGCATTTTACATTCCACCATGCTCTAATAACTTGCTTTATTTAGACTAGTGGTACAATAATTCCAGCAGCTGCCAGAAATGTTTTCCATACTTTTGATGTAGTGGAGCTTGTTAGAAATATGTGTTCAAGGGTCTCCTCCTGTGGATGTTTGCAACACCAACATCTGGAGACGTGAATATATCCTTGCCTCCTCTATAGGTTATCAGAAGATAACTTTTGCCTCCATAATCTCCACAAGAAGAATGATATTTTGAATGGCAATCCTTTAGTCCACATTTGTTTATACTCTTGATTAGGGGCTGCCCTGAGCCTCAGAATTTGCCAAGCACTATTAACTGTGAATTTGCCTGAAGATGTTGGCATCCAGTAAGGTCTGTCCCATAGTTCTTCAGTATCATCAAAATGAACATTTTGTATAATATGGTCAGTGATATCTTCAGGAAAGCTTTGATGTATCAGTTGTTCATTCCATGCTCTTTCTTGCCTCAGTTGTACCACGTCTTCCAGCTCTTCATCTATTGGAAATTCTGGCGGTAGAACATGATAGAGTGAACCTATTCCTATCCAGTTTTCATGCCATATGCTTGTTGTTCCACTCTTCATCTCCCACATGATTTCATGTTCTACTTCCTCCCTAGCATTCAACATTTGTTTCCATACATGGGAACCTTGTCGGAATTATACTGTTGTTGGCTGCTCTTTTTTGCCATACTTGTTCCACATGAAGTTTGACCAAAGTGATTTTTTGTCCTAAAACTCCACCACAACTTAGCAAATAGAGATCTCTAAACATCATCTAATGATCTAAAGCCAAGGCCACCTTCTTCTATAGTAAAACATAGTTTCTGCCAACTTGCCCAATGTCTACTCTGCCTTTCTTCCTTTGTACACTAAAAGAATCTTGCAAATATTTTGTGTAAGTGTGTCAGGACATTCTTAGGAGGGTCAAGAACAAATAGTATGTGTATTGGCATGCTTTGTAGGATACTAGTTATTAGTGTGGCCTTCCCTCCATATGATAAGAGTTTGCCTTTCCAAGAATGTAGTTTAGCCTTCACCTTTTTGATAAGATCTTCATAGTATCCCTTCCTTCTTCTAGTGTAGTAAATTGGGCATCCTAAGTATGTGAAAGGAAATTGGCCTCTTGTGAAGCCTGTGGTATGACCAACATCTTGAAATAGCATTTTGCAGTATTGGCATGCATGAAGTAAGAGCATTTGGCTCTGTTAATCTGTTGTCTTGAGATATGTTCATACCCTCTTAATACTATCATGATCTTGTTCAAGGAAGGTTGATGTGCAAATGTAAAATTTATGGTATCATCAGCGTATGCCAAATGGTTAAGTGGATCAGTCCATTTGGGCATGCCAAATCCCACAAATGATTTATCATCAAACAATTTTTTCAACGATCTTGATAGTACTTCTGCTGCCAAAATAAACAGTGCAGGAGATAGTGGATCTCCCTGCTTCACACCCCTGGTTGATTTGAAAAAACCTGTTGATTGCCCATTAACCAACACTGAATACCAGTTGTTGGCTATTAGATTCCATACCATGTTGATAAATTGCTCTGCAAACCCTATTCTTCTCAGCACTTGCATCAAAAATATCCATGAGACTCTATCATATGCTTTCGCCATATCAAGTTTAATTACCACATTCGCAGGTTTGCCTCGTAATCTCATGTCTGTTACTATTTTTTGTGTAAGTAGTATGTTCTCAAAGATGCTCCTCCCTTTAACAAAACCTGATTGATTAGGTGAAATGTAAGCAGGCAGTAGCTTCTCCAATCTATTAAGAATGCACCTCGATAGGACCTTGTTGATGAAATTACTCAAGTTGATAGGTCTTAGGTCTGTAAAAGATTCTGGACTAATCTTCTTTGGCAGTAGAACTAGATTTGTGTGAGTAATTAACTTTGGCAAGCTTGATCCTCCAAAGAATTTCAGAACCATGTTATGTATGTCATGGCTGATGACTTCCCAGCAAACTTTATAAAACCTTCCATTGAATCCATCTGGACCACTGGAGTTGTCTCCACTAAGTTCGAACACTGCTGCCTTTACTTCCTCCAATGTTGGATATCTATATAGCTCAATATTCTGCTCCACGGACACCATAGCCGGTACATTATCTAGCATTGTAAAATTAGTGGGGTCCCCTTGTTTAGTGAAATGTTTCTGGAAATATTCAACAGCAGCATTGGAGATTTGATCCTGATCTTCTAACCAATTCCCAGCTTCACCTTTTATTCTTTTCAGCTGTAACTTCTTCCTCTTTCCTTTGACATGGTTGTGGAAGAAGTTAGTATTTCTATCTCCCTCCGCAAACCATGCCATTCCAGCTTTTTGTTTCCAGTAGTGCTCCTCAAAACTCAGGTATTTCTTTAGTTCTGATTGAGTTTTCTGTAGGATTACTCTGTTTGCAATTGTTGGTTCCTCTTCGAACAACATTTCTTTGACCTTTACAATGTCCTCTACTATTGCCAATTATTTGAATATATCCTCAAACGTATCTCCACTCCATTTTGAAAGTGATGTCTTAACATTCTTCAGCTTATGTTTGAATACAAGAAATGGGTCTCCAATGAAATTTGCATTCCAGTTCTGTTTTACTGCTTCCAAGAAAGTATCATGATTTGTCCAGAAGTTCAAGAACCTGAATGGTTTGGGCAATTTTGTGTTTTGTTTTCCAGTATTCATTAGTTAAATATTTACTTGAACTAACAGGTTGAGCTCAAGTATTACAAATATTGCATGAGATTTGATATTTGATTGTAAATTTTAATTGAAAAAATTTCAGATAGTACATGATATTTGGGGATTTTATATTGTCATTATGTTGAGGGATCATGTTACTTACGGTCTTTCTTATTCCATTATTTTTGTTGTGCTTCATGCCTATTGATAATTCATGTATTTTATTTATTAACCAGTAGTAAGTGTCGAGGTTGATCCCTCGTCACTACTTCTTTGAAGTTAGACTAGATACTTACTAAGTACGTATTGATTTACATACTCATACTACACTTTTGTACTAATTGTGTAGGTACTGAGGCAGGTACATCTTGTAGATACTCGGACGTGCATCCCCGTTATCCGGAGACTTAGTGGTGAGTTGTTCACCATGCTCCGATCTGCAGCACCCGGAGTCTCCTTCCTGTTATATTTTCATTTCAGCCTATTTCATTTCAGACAGTAGCTATGGTGGTTTGTAAATTCTACTAGATTGCTTTTGCACTTGTGACACCGGATTTTGAAAAAATTTTATAGATGTTTATGGTTTTTGCCTAATATCGTCACTATTTTATTTTTTATGTTTTATTTATGTTGTATATGTCCATGGTCTTCTATGCCTACTTTCTTTAATTTAATAAAACCCATGATTTCAGAAGCAATAAAATGAATAATTAAGTTGATAGTTCACATTGACTTGCCTAACGGCGACGTTGGGCGCCATCACGGCCGATAGTAGGAATTAGGTTATGACAGCTGCCATATCACAAACAACTTCTAAGCATTCTTGTGGCTATTCTTTCATTTAGTTCTTAACGTCATCTATACAACCAACTCATAACAAGCATAATAACAACAACATCATCATAATCAAGTTATTTTCTTTAATTTTCAGTCATAGGAAGCCTTATACATAGCCTCAAAACAGTCCAATAGAAGGACAGCAACAAGATTCTCCATATCAAGTTTAACTCTAAGGCAACTAGTAACATATCAAGCAACTAGCTCATTTTAGGGAAAACTTGACAGCATCTTCCCCTCTTTTCTAACTTTCCCAAGTTCATAGTAATAACTAGAAACATATATAACCGTTAACCATAGATTTACAACATCACAATCAACTTTAACAACCCACCAATACAATACAAAAGTACTTCAACCGATTTTCGAGTATCTTCTATATTTTTTTATCTAACGAACACTACCACGACCAAACAAGGTTAGGCACAAGTAGAATGAGAATAACTTGTCCAGCAAAGCTTTCTCCAAACAAACAAATGACAATAACATGATAGAAGCGCTCTCTGCTACCTTTACGGGGTGCTTGATGTTAGATTTAGGTAGTTTATCTTAGAAATCACCCCTAAACCTTTAAAATCTCTTAGAGAGACTTTGGAGAGATATGGGGTGTGCTCTGGTCTAAACAATGAGAGAGATAAGGGCTTCTCCCATTTTTATTATAACAAAAAGATAAGCTTTCACCGCCTAGGTGGGTCCCATAGGGGCTGTCTGCGTAGTCTCGCGATAATGTGAATATCTCCCTACTCAGATATCGTATTGAAAAATGATTTACTGAGTTAAAAATTAGACTCGTAGATCTTCAATTTGGTTGGTGGATCACCTCACAAATCCATGTATATTAAGAGAAAAGCTCAGTGACATTAGACCTAAGTTTCAGTAAAATTATGAACGTATTTTGCTGCAACTTTTGTCGACTTTTATTTTACAACTTGTTTGACTTCAAAACTTAATATAAGAATATTATAAGACTCAAGTACCTTAAAACACGACCTTCTTAGAATATTAATTACTCCTATTTCTATCTCAAAAGTACGGGTTATAACATCATTCGTTTAGCCTCCAACCCTCACGATACTTCTATAACACATGTGTTAACTCATCATCTCTTTGTAAAGGTCCTTAAACTCCCCGGATTATATTGATTCACTTAAGACGCATTCTAACATGAAAGTATATGGTGTAATATATCAGTCCCACAGCCTATTTATCCAGCATGAATAATACAAGAGGGGTAAAAACGAAAATATATTTTTTTCTTAACTTTGTGGAGCTTGAGCACTCCCTTATGTATGGGAGATGTTGGAATATTACTATTAAGTTCGGTCCACCCATAAGGGGTGCGAATTGGCTTATTAACCCATTAGCTTATTCTCCTTCTAAACCCTACTTATACCTTATATACACCATTATGAGTATTTGAAAAGATATATTTTTTCCATCTATATATGACAATTAGGGTTTTTATGAGAAACTTGTCTCTGCATTTTGGAAAGGATTAGTAGGCTGTGGACAAAGGGTTTCATCCGCTTTGCAAGGATTCTCGACAACCAATGATACAAGTTGTGATTATTGCAGATCCATTTCCATTAAAGAAAAACTTGTAAGTCTTCTAAACTAGTATTACATTGACCTGAAACCCACATTCACACTTGTCAACATAAAGAATGCCTCACACAACTTTCGTTGGTTGTGTCCCACACCAAATAAAATTTCTTCCAACAACCTCATACAAGGTTTCATATAGGAAAGATCGATAGAGACAGAGAAAAGGCTTCCAAAATAGAATAGGAACGAAAGAAAAGGAGAAATGTTCTCTTCAATTAACAACGCTAAAAGATCATACCAATGTGTCGTAGCATAATCATTCACTTGTAGAATGGTAGGTACACTCACCTTTCTTGTAAATGAAAAAATAAATAATTCTAGAGACTTACTATATTATAAGTGAAGCTTGGTACGACAAAGGGCAAAGTGGTAAATCACTCTGACTTGTAGATTTACAGGTGTCCTATTGTATATACCACATTGCTTTAATTTTGGTCCATCCTTTTGGTTTATTCTCTCCCATCGATGAAAGCAACTATTTTCAGAGCTCTTCATTCTCATCTCTCTCTTCATGGTAAGTTCTTCTTCTTCCTTTTTTCGAGTTGGAGGGGAAGCTGAGGGTTATGGGGGCCTGGAGGAGTAGTGGGGACACAAGTTATATGTGGTCGATGACGACGAACTATATTAGGGAGGTTGCGAGGGAGGTGTTAGGGGTCTTAAAGGGTTACTTTGGCGGGCACAGAGGAGATTGATGGTAGAATGAAGAGGTTCAAGAAAAAGTGAAAGCAAAGAAAGTGGCATACTTGAATTTAGTGGAGAGTACAGACGAGGGGGAGAGAAGAGAGAACAAAGCAAGGTATAAGAATGCTAGGAAGGAGGCGAAGCTAGCGGTCAATGATGCCAAGAATGCAGCGTTTAGTCGTTTGTATGAAGAGTTGAGGGACAAAGGCGGGGACAAGAAGTTATTTTGGTTTGCCAAGGCGAGAGAGAGAAAGGGTCGTGATCTGGATCAAGTAAGGTGCATCAAAGACGAGGAAGGCAGAGTCTTAATGGATGAGGCTATGATTAAAAGGATATGGCAGACTTACTTTCATAAACTTCTGAATGAAAAAGGGGACAGAGACATTGTGTTCGGTGATTTGGAGCACTTTGAGAGTCGTCATGTTTTTAGGTACTGTAGGCACATTAAGGTTAAGGAGGTCGTGGGAGCTATGCGTACGTTGAACAGGAGCAGAGCGACTGGGCCGGACGAGATACCGGTTGAATTTTGGAGGTATGTCGGTATAGAGGGCCTGAAGTGGCTGACCGAGCTGTTCAATGTTATTTTTAAGACGGAGAAGAATGTTTTCTTGTTGGGAAGAGTTAGAAATGGTTCCTCTTAGGAATACTCAGCTGCAGAAGCCATGGCTTTCCATTTTCTTAATGTTTCGTCAATCTGATCGTGTAGGCGAGCTTTCAGATCTTGAAGTTTCTTATTCTATTGGTACTCCTCTTTATTACAATCATCAACTGAAGTAGATACACAATTTAATGATGATGCAAAAGCCAGATTATATTTCGAGTCTATAATATTCATTTTTCTTTGATAGACAGTTATTGGTTGGGATGAAAATTGCAAACCACTACTTAGTCTTCAACTTCAGGTATCTATCGAGGAGGAAAACTCACGCATGCATATATATCACCAACCATCCAGTAATGTACAAAAGAGTTGACCTGCATGTACAAAATCGAGCCAGAACTGCCTGAAAGAAAAATAAAACTAAATATACTCTTCAATTCCAAAACTAGGAATCATTGAAACAAATAAAGAAGGAAGAGAAACCCAAAAACCTCTTATATAGTGTAGGCAGTGGAGATAAAGTTGAAACTAAATGGGTAATTTTTTAAACAAAAAGCAATAAACCAGAAGCGAAGGCCCCAAAGCAGGAAGATCCGGAAAAAATGCAGAGGATGAGAAAGAAAGTGTTAGTTTTTTATGGCCAGGTTAATTATCCTTCAAATTTTAATGTAGTCAAAATAATTGATTTTATATTAATATTTTTAGATGATCATTATTTTAGCTGTAACAGTTGATTCGTACGGTTGATTCGTACAACATGGAATTGATGTGCCTCGACAGGAGCAGTGGGGTACTTTTTGTTGGTTGTTTCAGGTCTCGAAGGCGATATGGGTCCAATTAGTTTATATAAAATAAAAAAGAAAATAATTCTTGTTCCCTTTTTAATGCTGGATAATATCGAGAACAGATATTTATTGGTAATTGAGCTTAGACCTACACAATTAGATATCAAAATAACCGAAAATGAGTACTAAACTAAGTATTAGATGGTTAACAATCAAACTTTTTATCACTCATTATTAATGTTTTTAAGTAAGAAACAAAAATGCTTGAAACAAGGGAGCGGTAGGGCACACGTAAGGGTGTACCAATAAAATCGACAAATCGCACTAACCCGATAATTCGAGTCAAACCGAAAAAAAATGACTATGATTTGGTTTGGTGTTGGAAAAAAAACCCGATCATATTTGGTTTGGTTTGGTTTTAACTAAAAAAAGTCAAATCGAAACCAAACTATGCCGACATTATATGTATAAAAGTTTTAAATATATTTAATACATAAAAATATTTACTGTAGTGTAGTTTATAAATATTTCTTAAGCTTTTTTCATAGTTTTATCTTTTAATTTATTATTTCAAGTTTGGGCTTATAATTTTTGGATGCTCCAACATGTTTTATACTCCATAAATGTTAGTAACTCAAATAAATCCTAAACCAAAATCAAATCAATACTAATGCTAATAAAATATTCAACTCAATTGTACTATGAATGAAAATAGTATTGGATATCTATTTTTTAGTTTTTCCATGGTTTAGATAAAATGTACTATAACTTATTTTTCTTGTAGTGGTTAGTCATGTAAATAATAGTACTTATTAGTCGTAATTTAAAATTATGTTTGTTTTCATTATGACTTATTAATAATATTTATTTTACTGTTGAATATTTTAGTACAATGTCATGACTCATCTCATATTTATGTTATTTTATTGAAAAACAACTTATATAGTTATGTCTTACTAGGATAAAAGAAATATTTGGAGTACAAATTTTACGTTTTGTGATATGAAGACTTTATGAAAAAAAAAACCGAAAAAACCCAAAAACCCAAACAACCCGAGATTAAAAAACCTGACTTTTACTGGTTTGGTTTGGTATTTAGATTTGATAACCCGATACAATTGGTTTGGTTTGGTAATTAAAAAATCCGAACCAACCGGGCCTATGTCAGGCACATGTAGGGCACTAAATACAGCAAGAGTTCAGGATTTAGCCTCCTAAATATAGACTTACAAATGCATGATAATATCATAACAAAACCTTTGTAATATCTCGAGTAAGAGTTGATTTTTCACGATTCTTTTACATGATCCACAGTTCAGATGGTTCCAGCATTTATGAGTTCAAGTGGTTATGGCTCTTGCTCAATCCGTATAGCTATGAAGTAAATCAATTTATTATAACACATTTTGCTGTCAATACATTATTGATACAAGTTAAACTGTTAAAAAGTACTTCCTTTCTGAAATAGTGTAGAGAAACCCATCTTTGTTTTGCTTTGCTAGCTTGAGTGTTGAATATCTTTTAATGCCTTTTTCTGATAGATCATGACATTGTGATAGGCACCATTTATACAGGAATGATCTTTTGTGCACTTACTGGTCAGGGTCATGCTTAACAGTTCAATGAGATCATTTCAGGTTATTTCTATGTTGGAAAGGATTAAAGTGAAAGGAAGTCACTCTTGATTGAATGTGTATTATGAATCATCACATCAATGACCGAGCCACTTTCTCTTATAGATATTGTTTATGCGACGTAGTATCTAAACAACAGACTTGGAATAGGATAAAAATACATTTCACTATGGTAAATATTTTAGTTACTGAAATTTTATGGTCTTTAGGGTACTTGAATTATGCCTTTGTATTCTCACTGAGTAATATTGGTCAGCATTGAGTTGTAGAAACTAAGTAGTATTCCGACTACCTTTCCAATGACTGGCGCTCATAAGCTAAACTTATGAATTTTATTTACAAGCTTAATATTTTGTACATAGCATTTTGATATCAATTCATTTGCCGGTGAAGGAAACATTGAATATGTATTAATAATTTGGTAAATTCGAATTAGTGAAGCATACTGTTAAGCATCGCCGGTATAAATTGGAACAGTATCTCTTCTTGCATTTCTTGTATTTGGCATTAATTAATGTTCTTTTTATGATGCATATTGTCTTTTCATATAGTTTATTTTTATTTTCCTTTCTTTCCTTGATGTAGTTGTTTAAATTGGTACCTTACATTATATGGCTATTGGCATTTGATCATTTCTTCATAATTCTACCGCTGTCAATATTTTTGTCACAGAAGACTATTCACGTGATGGAAAATGCCACCCTTGTTGTCGATATGTAAACAGTATAATGTAACTCTCATGGAAGCAGGTTGAAGAACATGTTGTGTTGTAGATACATATCTCATATGTTTTGCAGTTCTGTTTTTCAAAATAATGTACATATCATGTAGCGTTAATACACTGCTAACTTTTAGCCAACTTGATAGTCTTACTACTTCCTTTCCCGGTAATGCTGCTAGACAATTAAATCAAGTATGAAATTATGTTCTCCATGTTAAAACTTTTAGCTAATCTTATAGTTGTGTAAATAACACAAACAAAGATGTCACGACGTGTCAAGCATACGGGCCATCTAGTTAAAAGAAAAAGAGAAACTTCTTTGCTTTATTGCTTAGTCTCAGCATTCATCAAACTCTAATACACTTTGTTTTGATACATCAAGCTCTCATACATTTTCACTCTTCCAGTATGAACACAAGGTAAATGTAACATATCCTCAAGATTTAAAAGAAAAAATATTAGTACAGCGATTCATAATTTAAGTAAAAGAAGAAATTTTGTCAACATAGCAACTTAAGCATTCTACATATTTAGTAACTTAATGAGCTTTGAGATCCAAGCCTCCTCTTTCTGAGGCGTTCAGCGATAATAAAGGCGAGTTCAAGGGATTGAGATGCATTGAGTCTAGGATCGCAGTGGGTGTGATAGCGTGAGCTCAGATCATCGAAAGTCACGGTCCTTGATCCACCAATGCACTCTGTTACATTTTGGCCGGTCATCTCTAGGTGAACTCCTCCTGGATGGCTTCCTTCTTGCTCATGCACGTCAAAGAATGCTCTCACTTCAGCCTGTTCCCAAGAAGAGTGCAATGTAAGACGTGTGCTTTATTGTCAATGTTGTAATGTGAGGGTTAAAACTTCATCCAAAAGCTCTAACAAAAGAATACAATATTCTTAACTGTTAAGACATGTAAGTTGATGTAAACTTTCAATCATTTTTAAGACAATTATACTGTTACAATATCGAGCGTCATTGAAAAAAAAGGAAATCTACCTAAAAGACTGGATCTCAAAAATAATCCTTGTGGAAAGAGACAGACAACCACCAACCTAGCTGAGATATATTTAAATCCACCATATGACAGCTTAAGAAACATACTTTTGACTGAACACACCCTTCCAAATTCAGTTTTACATTCTCTTACCTACCCATATCTCTCTCATACATTCTTTGCCCTAGTCTAGCAAAGAAAAAGCAGCTACTCTTTCTATGAACAACTAATATTCCCATCATGAAAGATGGTCCCCCCGCGAATTAACACAATCATTCAGCTTGTCAAATTATATGGTCCAAAGAAACGGACTTTTTCAGCTGCTCGGTCTATAACTGCTGGTACCTTTCCTATTGGCTGTAGAAGTGAATTCTAAGTGTGGTCCTTCCTTAAATATGAATAGGCACCACCATAAAGGAGATGATTAAGATCAAAGTATAGGAAGTATGCAATTACTTGAAGGCAGCAAATTTTGTGAATTCAAATTGTCTTTCCAGTATAACCTCGGGTCTCACCATCCTAAAGGGTATGTATGATATAACGAGTCAGGAAATTCTGAAGGAGGTATGAGAACTTACCCTGATGGCATCAAAAGGTCGAGTTTTCAGACCACAAGGTGCTTTAATGGTATTTCCATGCATAGGATCAGATACCCATGTAACAATTTGCCCAGCTCTTCTCACTGCCCTTATTAGATGAGGAAGCTTAACCCTCATGTTCTCTGCTCCCATTCTGGTAATTATTGTAATCCTTCCTGGTTTGTTGTTAGGGTTCAGAATGTCAATGAGCTTAACTAACTCATTTGGATCCATCTTGTCACTCACCTGCAGCATATATTTTCTGTTAGCCTCAAATTTTGTTACCAATTCAATATGATCTGCACATTTGCCATATTCATAAATGCAATCACGAAAAGACTCAAAGTAAAGCAATGCACTCACCTTTATACCAAGGGGGTTGGCAATTCCTCTCAAGAACTCAACATGGGCACCATCCAATTGTCTGGTTCTCTCCCCAGCCCAAAGAAAATGGGCAGAGCAATCATAGTAAAGGCCAGAAGTTGAATCCAATCTTGTAAGTGACTGCTCATACGGCAAAAGTAAGCACTCGTGAGACGTCCAAAACTCGGTGGTTTTCATGATAGGATGGTCCGTTGTAAGTCCAGCAGCAGCCATGAAACCAAGGGCCTCATCCACTCTATGAGCTAATTCACGATACCTGCCAATTTAAAAAAGAAAAGAAACATTATTAGCCCATAATTGCAACATTATATAAAAGCCGACGGAAAATCCCTCTCGTAATAAATTTTTGGAACAGTCTAGATAGTATCCCTATAGAGGTCCGGAAGTGTCTTGGGGAGGTTGGAGTTGGAGTAGTATGGCTCACCAAGCTATTTAATGCCATACTAAGAAGTGGTAGGATGACCGAAGAGCGGAGGAATAGTACCTTGATTTCAATTTATAAGAACAAAGGAGATTTTAAAGTTGTGCGAACTATCGTGGCATTTAACTCATGAGTCATACAATAAAACTCTGGGAAAGAGTGATAAAGCATAGACTTAGGAACACGACAAGATAGACTGAGAATCAGTTTGGATTTATGCCCGGTAGATCTACAACGCAACGCAGGCTATATTCTTGCTAAGAAGATTGATGAAAATTTAAAGCCAAACGAAGAAAAATCAACACATAATGTTCATTGACCTAGAGAAAGCATAGACCACGGACGACCCTAAAGATAGGACACAATAGAAGCAGATAGGGCACAATAGAAGCGGAAAATTCATATAAGTGATATCTACTAGTTGAGAATAGATTTTAGACTTGGTAGAGAAGTTATATTACAATTATTATTATTACTATTATTTATATATGTATTTATCTTTTTTTACTTGCACTTTCATTTTACTTTGATAATGATGAAGATATGAGTTGAGCTAAAATTGAGGATTCAAACAACAAATAGCAACAAAAATTTCCAACAATATTCACCAAGATGGAACATACCGATCACCCTGCTCACTGTGCTCTGTAAAATCTAAGTTCCATTGGTTGATTCTCTGCATGGCAGCATATCCTCCTTTAGCAAAGGCCCTCAAGAGATTCAAAGTAGCTGCAGATTGACAATAGGCCCTGATCATCCTTTGAGGGTCCGGAATTCTGGATTTCTCATCAAATGCATCTCCATTCACATTATCTCCCCTGTAACTTGGCAGCTTTACTCCATCTTTCTCTTCAAATGGGTCTGATCTAGGCTTTGCAAATTGCCCAGCCATTCTTCCAACCTATTTAGATCAAATTTGAAAATGGATATCAATACAGTTGACATATGCCAAAAGAAGGAATTTATCTACTCATTAAGTTTTCCATCAGATAAGAGAATACTCATGAGTCATGACTAAAAAAATAAATACCCATTTCCAGGAACGAATTCAAGATAAAATAAGTACTGCAACAAACAGCAGGCTATTAAATACCCTAATAATTGAATAAGATTCAATATCCATTTCTTGATAGGCAACTTAAATAAAATTTAAAAAAAAAAAAAAGCATTCCAAAATTAAGGTAACAAATTCAATTTAGCAGCGAAAAAGGTCAAAATCAAAATATTTGTCTTAATTCAGACATCTATTCATTACTTTTCTAAAATAAAATTTACGTAAAAATTACAAAAAAGGACTATAACAGTTAAAAAGATTACAAAAAAGGACTGTGATTAAGAAATACATATGAAACATGGTAGTTTAAAAAAACACTGTTTGAGTTGGAAACATTAACAGCGTAACATAAAATGGGACCACCAAGTAGAAAACAACAAACAAGCAACAAATTATTGAAAGCTACCCCTACACTAAGATATTAGTTAGGTCCAACTTGTAGTTCTTTAAAGGCAATGTAAATACAAAAAGAAAACATTCAAAAATTAAGTAAGAAACAAAAATATGACCTTTACAACGGGCATCTGACCACCGAACATAAGAACAGCACCCATTTGAAGGAGGATTCTGAAAGTGTCCCTTATGTTAACAGCATTGAATTCCTTGAAACTCTCGGCACAGTCACCACCTTGTAGCAGAAACGCCTTCCCAATTGCAGCCTCTCCAAGGCGCTCTTCAAGACTCCTCGCCTCACCAGCAAACACAATAGGAGGGAAATCTTCAATGGTCTTTAGAACTGATTCAAGATCATCTTTATTTGGGTACTCTGGAAGCTGAAGTGCTCTCTTCGATCTCCAGCTGTCAACTGACCATTTTTTACAAACTTGGTCTGTTTTCGTCACCGCGACAGCAGCAGTGGAGGAGGTGGCTGCCGGCGGCGAAGGTTTAGGGGTCTTGTCGGAGGTAATGGGGTTCTTGGAGGAGTCGGGAGAATAGACGGCTGAGATCGGTTGAGGAAATTTAACGGGTTTGGTTGAGTTGGTGGGAAGGGCATGTTTGGGAGAAGGTAAAAGAGGTTGAGTTTGAATTAAGGATTTATTTGGTAGGAGGGAGTTGGTGCTGCTAGTTGAAAGAGCCATTGGATTCTTTCTGTGTATTGTAAGGAAAAGATGTGCTCAAATGTGGTACTACCTGAAGAGCAGAGAGATGCCAAGGGTTTTTATAAGGAGGCTTATGGTTGTTGGAGGATTTGTTGTTAGGTGAAGGCTATTTTGGTAATTAAATTACTTAACTGGCACACACCAGCAAAGTCAATATTTCACCAACTTTCTTGTACATTTTGTTAAAGTGAATGGGTGGATTCAGCGAATAAGGAAAAAGAGAAGCATATTGAGAATGAGGCCATTAAAAATATTTTAAACCTTGTAACTAATCATTAGACCTATTACTTATCTTATTTCTTCACATCAATTTTGTGACAAGATTCCCCTCTTTCTCTATTTAGAATGTGAATCTTTCAAATATAAAGGAATTTTTTTGAACTAGGAGTAGGATTTATTTATCGCCCTTTTCCTTCCTTCTTATCGGTGTTCTGTGATGGTGCAGCTGCTGCTCGGATCTCAAACACAGTTTCTTGACTCAAGGAGTGAGTCGAGAGCATCGTATCGCAAAGGCCTTATTTCGAGTGCTCATGGCGTGAACTTTCAAAGGGTCGATGGGAGGCCCGTTCGCACGGTGAGATCTCTTTTGATAAGTGATATTTGGTTTCCCCTTTGCATGATTAAGTCCTTACTTGTTTTATTTCTTTTTTGCAGGTTTACCCAAAGATGTCCATATGAGGCCCCCATCCGGCAGTGATGATTTTCCCACTGAGTCCCCTGCTCCGAAACAGGGTGAAGAGAAGAAGAAAAAAAGGGCTCCGAGTTCTTCGAACTCGGTGAAAAAGAAACCAAGGAGGAGGCTGATCCTTAAGCCAAAAGAAACCTCCAGCTCCCAAATACTTGATTCGGACTCCCTCTACCGGTTCAGGGACGAGTCTAAAGAGGATGAAATTTTAGTGGCCCGGGAGCCATCGGTCCCTGAAGAACGGGCATCAACCGAAGGGGGGACGATAGAGGCCAATCCCTCCCAAAATTAAGAGGTCGTTGCATCAGTGAGTATCGAGAACCCTCAAGACGCCGGTTCTGCTCCACCCGGTGTCATCGATATAACGGGATCGCCTTTGTTCACGGACTCAATATTCAGTGAAGCTCAAGCGGTGAAGGAGCGTTCAAATGAGGGGGTCCAAGGTGCGAACGAACGCCTCCAAATCTCTTTTGATGGCATGGACTCTATTGCCACGGAGGATGTCACTGGATTGGGTGATTTAGAAGTACCAAGAAGAAGTCCGCCCTCGGGGACAGGTGGGTCTAGCTCGAGCTCGAGATTGGTGTAAGGACCCGTAAAAATTTAAACCAAAAACTCGGATTTTCATGGTGCCGAGATAGATCCTTGTGTTATATTAGTAAAAAACTTTCGCGGCTAGCTTGCGAGCCGCGGTTCAGACTTTTTGGATTGAACAGTACCCTATGGACTGAGAGAAAAATATTTTGCAGAAGAACGCATTTATATGGCCCATTATGCGGCCGCATAATCACTCTGCGGACCGCATAATGGCCATAGAGTGAAGCAGTAAGTTTGGCCAACTTAAGGTCAGTTTTGCAGTCGATTATGCGACCGCATAATCGATATGTGGACCGCATATCAATTGCATAATCCCTCTTGAGTTTTTGCGGAGGGAGTTTTGCGGTGCATTATGCGACCGCAGAATGAGTATGCGGACCGCATACTGGTCGCATACCTGGGCCGTAAGTTCAGGCCCATAAGGGCCATTTCTACGGTCACTTTGCGGACCGCATAACCATTATGCGGCCGCATATGCGACCGCAGACCTGTGTCGGGGCACCTATTTTCTTAATTTAAAATCCGACCCCCATTCCGTTAAAATACCCCTTAGGTCTATTTTGAGCTCATTTTCAGATGTTTCTAGAGTGAGAGAGAGAAGGTTCAAGAGGAAGGATCTAAGTTTTCATCAAATTAATCTTCAACCATCACTCAAAGCTTGGAAATATTCAAGTAGAGTACCAAATTCTTCATCCAAAAAGGTAAGACTTCATCACCCCAGCTCTTAATTTCAAACATAGCTATAATGGGGTATTAATAAGATGGTTCATGGGTATGAGGGTAGTTTATCTTGCATGCATGTGATAAAGAGTGTGGAAAAAATAAGAAGTGAACTAGAACCATGAACGTTTTCCTAATTTTGGGTTCAATTTGTATATTGCTAAAATAGATTGAGGTTGCTAAGGGTTCCAGAAAATTGTAGAGTCTAAAGAAGCGCAATTGAGGTATGTTGGCTAAACTTTCTCTCTTGGAATTGAATTCCATAATGTTTCTGTAAGTTTTAAAGTGTGGGTTACGTATAAATAGTTATGGCTTTGAGTCGTGTTTCAATGAAAGATAGAATTGTCTAAAAGCTTTTGTACTAAATTCATGCCCATTAGTGGCTGCTTTAACTAATGCTTTGATTTATAAAAATATTTAGTGTGATTCGAGTTCTATATACTCATGTGTTGAAATTTTATATTGTCATTTCTGGGGGAGAGTATTACAAGAGTAAATGGTGTATTGACTGTTTATGATTTTTCATGTGTGTTTCTATTATTGGTTGGTATGCTTCATTCTTTGGAAAGAAACCATTTGTGTTTGAAGTTTCTATTTCAAATGGATTTGAAGTATATAATTTTTAAAATATCCTATATGTTGATACTTGATGGTGATCTTTGAAATTGAAAGAGATGAAAGTGTGGAATATGAAATACGGCCATCGTGCCAGGAATAAAGAATCTTGTGAATTGTCTAATGAGCCAAGAAAATATTGTCGTTGTGAATGACTAGAAATACTAATGAGAATTCATACAATGTGAAAGATGTTGAGGTGAGTACAATTGTATTTATGATATTTCTGTTTGCAAATCAAATCAAAACTATTTTTGGGAGCATCATTAGCAATACCGAGGAAGTGTGGATCATAAGGCCTACACCTGAAACTACACGTTCTGGTGTAGGGGTAGATTGTGATATTATTCCCCTTAATTGGGATAGAACTGGAACCTTTATGGATTGGAAAATTCAACCCGCACGGCATATGTGGGAAGGCGGCCTAGATGATCAGGTGGAGATCAGACGCCATATTGCGCATATAGTGGTACTACTCTTGGTAACAACTTTCTTTCGCATCACATGTCAAACCACATTGTTCATGGGGAGATGGCCTAGCCGATCGGGCATGATCGGACTCCGTGCTAACAAAGACGGTGGTATATCAATGTTAATGATCTCCCAACCAAAATTATATATGAAGTTCGTATTTTTAAAATTATTAAGTTTTAACTGAATGTTTGGATATTGTTGATTGTGACTTACTGTTTCTATGCGTTGCCTTTTCTTATATGGGCATTCTATTTTAAAAGAGGATGTTTAGCCATACATACTAGTGCTATTCGACAGTACTAACGTCCCTTTTGCCGGGGGCGCTGCATCTTTAATAAATGCAGGTGGTTCTTCAGCAGGCGGCATTGATCAGTGATAGCAGTACACTCTTTTCAGTTGATTTGGTGAGCCCCACTTCATTTCGGGGTCATGTATCTTTTATTTCTCATGTACAGTGTTTTGAGGTATAGCCGGAGCCTTATTGCCGGCATTTCTATATTACTCTTCTATTGTATTTAGAGGCTCCGTAGACAGGTTGTGGGTTATGGTTGATGTTGGAAATTGAACTGGAAATATTGGTGCTTGGAAATTATGTTTTTCATTAATTATATAAACTCGTTTTTTTGGAAATTATGAATGAAGCTACTAATGGGAATGAAAAGGAAGTTGTTAATAAAATCTTTTCAGTGATTGATTAATGGAATACATCTCCTCTTTATTCATGGATGAGTTTGGGTAGAAGTAAGTCTAATAGGCTTGCTCGGCCGGGTTCTCTCGGTTGAGCGCCGGTCGCGCTCCTTGAGTTTGGGGCGTGACAATTGGTCAACCGATTCCCTGCCCCGAGTGTCAATCCCGGTCAGAAGTGATCGATTATTATCTCCATTACAGAGGACGTCCGGGTCCTTTCCGCGCCTGTTGGGGTAGCTAGTTACCGCTGGTGCCTGGTGATTGAAGAAGAACAGTCAAAGATGAACGAGGTGGAATCTCCATGCTTGTTCAACGAAGCACAACATGCATTGAATCGGGTAAGGTGTTACCAAACCTTTTCATTTTCCATCTTTGGTTACTTAATGATCTTAATATTTTCCCTTGTATTTGCAGGCCTCGGTGCTTCACCATGAAACCTTCTTCTAATATCGAGATGAGCTGAGTCTCCTCTAGGCCGAAGCCAAAGATCTTATTGAGAAGATAGATATGTACAAACTTCTCAGTGAGCAACGCGATGGGGAGGTTAGGAGCCTCCGAGCTGAGCTAGAGGTGGCTCGAAAGGAGCATACCGACTTGGTCGAGTAGGTAAAAATATTTGAGGTTAGTGATGAAGAGCTAGGCTCGGTGACTAACGATCGAAATTCGCAGGTCCAACAAAAAATCGATCAGATCGGTCAACTGCGAGCTGAGATAGATGCTGTCAAGGACGAGACCGATGAATGGAGGGGCATGATGGATCATCTGGCCTCAGCAAAAGGGGCTGCTCGGGCACAACTGACTTCGGTTGAGGTCTATCTTCGAGCAGCAAAGGAAAAGGCTGAGGTGCAGGCCAAAAAGGTTGAAGAGCTCCAGTCTTGGCTAAGTTCGGCTGCTTCTGATCGAAAAGTTATGGCCAAGTAACTCGAAACAGCCAAGTCAGTGGCCGCGGTGGTTAAAGCCGGCGCTGATGAGATGGTGGCCCAATTTAATGCCGATGCCGAGGCGGCCCAGGACCGCTTGAAGGACATTGTTGACTATGAGAAGCGGCAGCCGCGAAGAGAGTCCCTCGAAGAGATTCATGCTCAGGGTTTTGATCTATCGGCCGAGATCAAAACCGCTAAGGGACTCAAGGCCGAGGCCAAGAAGTTGGCCTACCCCGAAGAAGAAGAAGAAGATGAAGACTCCGAGGGTTCCGATGGACCCGGGGGTGGAGAAGACCAGACTATTTAGACGCCTTTGTAGAAATTTTTGCTTTTTAGTTTTTTGTACTTGTGTACTTTTGTATTTTTTGTTAAGGACATTTGACCTTTATCAAGACTGTATATAATATACAAGGCTTGTTTTTCCCTTCGAGGGTTTAAGAATTTTGCTTTCCTTTGCTTTATTCTTTTTTTGTTTGCAAAGATCAAAATGCCTTAGCATAAAATAGTTAGGTCATGTTCGGAGGTTCGAACAGGCCTTGCCTTAGACATTATTTTGTTTATGGCATCGTGGGGTTTCGGTATGACCAGAAACCTTTCTCCCCAAAGTATATATGACTTTTTAGATTATAGTTTGCCGAAGGTATCCTTTAGAATTAGTTATGAAATTTTGAAGGCCTTATTTTTTTTTACGGGTCTCGGACGTCTCCGAGCAATTTTAATATGGTCGTAGCCTTTAGTTCGGGTGTTGCCCATTGAGCTTGTTATCCCGAGTTATCCGGGTTTGCCCAAGATAACAGTTTTCGAGTGGGGATGGCCGTAGCCTTTAAGGTTCGGGCGCTGTCTAATAGGTCTCGCGCCCCCGGGTTCCGATAGCCTGAGCCATTCGAGTTTTTTTTGGATGGCAGCCCCAATTGGGAGTGATAGTTTGAACCCGAATAAAGGCGTCCCTTGGGCTCGATACCTTTAGGGGATCGAATGTAAGAAATTCCTTAAGAGGAAAAGAAAAAAGAGAATTTTTTAAGGGACAAGATATTTATCCGCAAGGTAGAAACTTCTTTTTATTCTTGTGCATAATAGTTACACATGTGTACAAGTTTTGTGCTAGGGATCGAGTAGTCTATGCGGGCATGGTTCATTTGACTGTTTGGCCCTTACAGTAAATCCTATCGATCGAGCCGAAACCATTCAATCATAAAGTTTCCTTCCTTGCTAAAGTCGTTATCCGAGGTTGACGCCCCCAATGTTCGGGGCCGAGCGTAGAGAGGCCTCGAATACTATTGTTGATACCGGTTCATAACCGGCCTTCAATTTTAAGTTAGCATGATTTACTGTTGCCTCATTAAAAACCTTGCCGGAAAACCCATCTGGGACAAAACCGGTTCAAGGGAAAAAGAGTCTAACGTGTGCTTTCAGGCCTAGAGATTGTATCATTCTTTGATGATTGCCTGCAAGTATTAGTTCGGAATGTAAATAAATAAAAGGAAAGAAATGGGGTCGTACCTTAATAGTAGTATCTATTCAAGTGAGTTATGTTCAAGTTGTTTGGTAGTTGTTCACCGTTCATTGTTCCGAGCTTGTACGATCCTTTACCGATGATCTTGATAATTTGATAAGGTCCTTCCTAGTTTAGCCCATGCTTTCCTTTGTTTGGGTTCCGGGTGTTTAGTGTGACCTTCCTTAACACTAAGTCCTCGACATTGAAGTGTCGAAGGTTGGTCCTTCGATTGTAATATCTCTTGATTCGTTGTTTTTGGGCGGCCAACCTGACAAAGTCTGCTTTGCGCCTTTCATCTAATAGATCTAGGCTCGTGTTCAGAGCCTCATCGTTCGATTTCTTGGTTGCATATCGGAACCTGAGACTTGGTTCTCCGACTTTGACTGGTATTAGAGCTTCGACACCGTAAACCAGTGAGAACAGGGTGGCCTCGGTACTAGACTTTGAGGTCGTACGGTATGCCCATAAGATTTCGGGTAGGACTTCATTCCATTTTTCTTTAGCGTCAGTCAACCTCTTCTTGAGGTTTTGGAGTATGGTTTTGTTGGTCAATTCTGCTTTTCGTTCCCACTAGGGTGGTAGGGTGTTGATAGGATCCTTTTGATCTTATGATCTTCGAGAAACTTGCTAACTTTGCTGCCGATGAATTGTTTCCTGTTGTCGCACACGATCTCGGCTGGCATTCTGAACCGACATATGATGTGGTCCCAAATGAAATCGATGACTTCTTTCTCCCTGACCTTCTCATATGCCTGGGCTTCCACCCACTTAGAAAAATAGTCAGTCACAAATAATATAAATTGAGCCTTACCGGGTGCCCATGGAAGGGGGCCAACGATGTCCATTCCCCTTTTCATGAACGGCAATGGTGGCAAAACCGAATACAACAGCTCCTCGGGTTGATGAATCATCGGAGCATGACTTTGACATTCATCACATTTTTGTATGAACTCCTTCGCGTCCTTTTCCATATCGATCCAGTAGTAGCTGACTCTGATCATTTTTCGAACTAATGATTCGGCGCCTGAATGATTTCCACAAGTGCCTTCGTGGATTTTCCTCAAAACATATTCGGTATCCCCTGGTCCTAGACATATCGCGAGTGGGCCATCGAATATTCTTTTGAACAGGGTTCCATCTTCGGACAGGCTAAACGAGCTGCCTTTGTATGTAGGGCCCTCAATTCTTTTGTATCCGAGGGCAGTTTTCCGGTCTTCAGATATTCTATATATTTACTTCTCCAGTCCCAAGTTAGGCTTGTTGAGTTAATCTCGGCATGACCTTCTTCCACTACTTATCTCATAAGTTGTACAACTACCCCTGAGTTGAACTCGTCGTCCTCGACCGATTACCCTAATTTAGAGAGGGCATCGACCTCACTATTTTGATCCCGAGGTACGTGTTGCAAAGTCCATTCTTTGAACTGATGTAACATTACCTACAACTTATCCAGTTACCTTTGCATTCGTTCTTATCTGACCTCGAACGTCCCATTAACTTGGTTTACAATAAGGAGGGAGTCGCACTTGGCTTCGATCACCTCTACCCCCAAGCTTTTGGCTAGTTCGAGACCTGCAATCATGGCCTTATATTCAGCCTCATTGTTAGTAACTTTCACAGTCCTAATATATTGTCTAACTATATTGCATGTTGGTGGCTTCAATACGATACCAAGTTCGGACCCTTTTGCGTTCGAGGCGCCATCCGTAAAGAGGGTCCAGATCCCCGAGGAGATTCCTGAGTTGATTAATAATTCTCTTTCGACCTCGGGTATTAGGTACGGCGTAAAGTCGGCCACAAAGTTTGCTAAAATTTGGGATTTAATGGCAGTCCGGGGTCGATATTCAATATCATACCCACTGATTTCCACGGCCCATTTGGCCAATCGGCCAGAAAGTTTGGGTTTATGCATGACATTCCTCAATGGATAAGTAGTTACGACACATATGGGGTGACACTGAAAGTATGATTTTAGCTTTCTAGAGGCGCATAGCTGTCACGCCCCAACCCCGGGGAGCGCGATCGGCGCTCAACCGAGTGAACCCGGTCAAGCAAGCCTATTAAACCTTTCCTACCCGACTCATTCATAATCTAAAAAGGGATCGCATCACCATTTGTAAAATAGGGGGGATCAGTTATATAAATATATGAACGTTGCTAGTTCATTTTTCCTTATATACATTATGCCATAGTTGAGTTCCCAAAATACAATTTAACCTGCAATTAGAGACACTTCAAAGAACAAGTGTAAAGTAGTGTGTGTTATGGAGATTTGTATCAAATAACCACTATTATCCTTAGCCCCATGGTGGGCGCCAAACTGTTTACCCTCAAAATTGGATAACAATTGAATTTGTAAGTGGTTTTAAGGATATGTGGACTAACTTGATACAAAATTATAAATTAGATCGCAATTGAAATAAATAATGATAAAATAAATGCAAATCACACGAATTGAACAATTTCACCCTTGGAAGATTAGCCACCCTCGAGCCGAACGTATTTCGATAGATATCAAGATAAAAGAATAAGAACTTGAAGAGAATAATAATGTATCGCTTTGAAATACGTGTTACAATATCCCAATGAATTATCAGACTCCCCTTTATATAGGTAGAGGAGTCCTACTTTAGGTAAAATTCTATAAAAGGTAAAAATCCCTAGATTAGCTAATTGCCAGTTCCTTACTAATACGCGCCGAGATTCCTACCATAATATCTGACCGGTTACGGATATTTCGATCTTCTGCTAGTTATTCTAATAATGTTTCTTCGAGCTCGATTGGGGCTAAGGTCGATTCCGGGATTACGGACTCAATATTCTCAAAGGCATGCATTCTGACCCCAGGTTCTAGATCGGTGAGACTCGGGGTCGATTGTAACACCCCGAAAAAATTTCAAAGTACTTAAGTGTAAGACCTGGTAAAATTTGCAAAGAAAATAATGTTTCATGGTGCAGGACTAGACTTACGTGTTTGAGGATTATAGAAATTCTTTGCGGCAAGCTTGCGAGCTGCGGCTCAGAATTTTTGGGTTGAACAATGCACGAAAAAGTAAAGGAAATTTTTTGCCGAAAATGTGCATTTATGCGGTCTATTATGCGACCGCATAATCACTCTACGGGCCACATAATATCCGTAGAAGTGAGCAGGTGAGGGCTATTCTGGAAGCAGCTATGCGGTCGACTATGCGACCGCATAACTGTTATGCGGCGCATTATGCGACCGCATAACAGTTATGTGGACCGCAGAGTGACCGCATACACAGGCAGTTCTTTTGGATATTTTGTAACCAAATATGCGACCGATATGCGATCGCATACCTTGTTTCGAAGCTCCATTTTTGGATTTTTAAAACCCGACCCTATTTTGTTAAATACACTCTTTGGGCCATTTTTTAGACATAATCTGATATTTTAGAGTGAGAGAGAGTGCCCTAGAGTGAGAAGGCGTTCTTCCATAATTTTTCTTCAATTCTTGCTCAAGTTTTGGAAGATTAAGAAGGGAAGCTTACTAGGTCTTCATCCTAGAGGTAAGATTCTACATCCTAAACCCTAATTTCGAAATTTTCTGAAAATTGGTAACTAGGAAGATAAATTTATGGGCATGAGAGTTATTTATTTTACATGCATGTGTTATCAAAGGGTGTAGGAAGATTGTTGAGCTAAAAATGGTAAAGATTGGGTTGTGGGATGATGAAGTCCTTCATAAAAAGGACATTGAAACCTTATGCACACCTAGTGTTTGATAAAATGCTCAAGTGAGCTAGAACCATGATCATCTTCCTAATTTTGATTCAATTTGTTATATTTCTAAAATAGATTGAAGTTGCTAAGAATTTCGGAACGTTTTAGAGTGTAAGGAAGCTCAAGTGAGGTATGTTGGCTAAACTCTTCTCTTAGAATTGAATCCCACGATATTCATGTAAATTATGTAAGTCCCGAGTGATTCATTATGAAATTGGCTATTCCGAGTAAGATTGAGTTAAACGATATATGTTCAACAAGCATTACAAATGCTCTATTCATGTTATGCTACCAATTGAGGATGTTTTAAAATATGGGTTGTGCATTAATAATATTTTGACTTTAAGTCAAGTTCAAATGAAGGCTATTATGCCAAATTTTCTGAAATATCTCTATGTGCATTAGACTCTAAATTGCTCGCATGTGTACTACACACTTTGATTTGAGTTGTGTTTTGTTGTTGTTGATGATGAGGATGATATTTGAAATTAATAATGTGAGCATGAAATACTGAATATGGCCAACGTGCCAAGAATGATCTTATAATTATGTCCACTAGTGCCAATGAAATAAAAATATGTGAAAGTATTATGAAATGCGATGAATGATATAAAGAGGTTGATGTCTCAAATAAGACGGCCTAGCCGATCGGATCGTGATCGGACACCATGCCGCACACATGGTGGTGATTGTGCTGGAAATTGTAATTGAAATGATAATTGTAGTTTATGTCCCTAATGGATAGCCTAGCCAATCGGGTCGTGATCGGACTCCGTGTTAAAGACGGTGGTATTGATATTGAGAGAAATTGTGGTTGATGCCTCTAATTAGATGGCCTAGCCGATCGGGTCGTGATCGGACTCCGTGCTGAGAGTACGGTGGTACTGATTTTGTGAATAATGGTATTGTGGACAATAGTATATCAATACTAAAAATCTCCCAATGTGAGATATGGAAATTAATTTGAACATTGTTTTGATCCTAAATTGAGGTTTGATGTTGATTAAGTCTTTCATTGATATTATGATAATCTTATTTGTATTATTTGTCATTCTATTGAGAGGGTGTTTAATTATACATACTAGTACTATTCGACGGTAATAACGTCCCTTTTGCCGGGGGCGCTGCATCTTTAAATGGATGCAGGTGGTTCCACAGTAGGAGATATTGATCATTGATAGCAGTGCACCTTCTTCCCAGCTGACTTGGTGAGCCCCACTTCATTCCGGAGTCATAAATCTTTTATACTTTGTATCTTCTGTTTGAGGTATAGTCGGGGCCTTGTTGTCGGCATTATCATTGTACTCTTCTTTATCTATAGAGGCAACGTAGACATAGTGTGAGTTATATATTAGTGCTGGGGAAAGACAAACTATGTTATGTTGTGGATGTATTACTTGTTCATTTGAGACTTTAAAAATGATGAAACTATTGGAAATGAATTGGTATTGTAGACATGAACACATTTTCGTCTAATTAATGATAATATGTATTTTTTCTATTCATAGATGAGTTTGGGTAGAATGAAATCTAACAGGTTTGCTCGGTCGGGTTCACTCGGTTGAGCGCCAGTCGCGCTACTCGATTTTGGGGCATGACATCGATCTTTAGTCTTTGGTTGTCATGTTCCGATCCTATCCTGCCATGTCGTAGGCGAGCTCAATTTCGACCGTATACACATTTCAATTTAATATTTCACGAAAAGATAAGTAAAATCTTAGCAAAGAATGTGCAAGTGCACGTCATCTTTAAGTTATCTGGAAAAGAGAATGGTAACTCCGTTTAACTTTTTGTAAAATGAGTAAGGATTATTTCAGATTCTTTTATTGTTTATAACATCTATATATATATATATATATATATATATATATATATATATATATATATATATATATAGTCAATATGTCGGCGCAGATGTGGCATAAAACTGAGTCATCGACTCAATTTTGAGACCCGCTTCACAACGTATATTAATTAATTTTGGAGGGGTCCTATATTATTTTATAATTATAGTTGCAATTTAGTATATGTTGATTGCCTACTCATTTAGTGCTTGATGTCTTTTTTTTCCTGAGCTGAAAGTTGATTTGTTATGTTGAACTAAGAGTGGCAAACGGACAGGTCGGATCAGATATGGTTCGGGTTAAAAACGGGTAATGAAAAAATGGATAAATTATCCGATCCGACCCATATAAAATACAGATAAAAACGGGTTAACCGGCAGATAATATGGGTCCATGACTTCTTGAATATGATCACTTTTGGGAGAAGTACTAGTCTTCCAAACTTGAGGAACTCCCAATTTGGGACTTCTGTTCATAAAGACCCCGTTCAACTTGTCCTGAAAAATTATTTACACACCTAAACTTTACGGGTGTCCTAACACCCCACTATTGTTAAAATAATTGTATTTATCTACTCCCTCCTAAGCCCTGGCCAATCGCGTGTCTTAGACAACGGAATTGAGCGCGTTTTTGCTTTTTTTTTTAATCGTTAAAAACACCTAAAAAAAAGAAAGAAATTAAATTTTTAACTTTAATATAACCCCAACCAACGGTAAAATCCATTGTTCCCCAATAGTTTACCAAACTCAATTGAAGAACCCTAATTTCTTCTTCATCTAAATTCTGCCGAAATTGCATCAAATAATTACCCTTTGAAGTTTTGATCTTTGAAAACACAGGTTAATCTTTCTCCTTCTCAAGAACCCTAATTTCTTTCTTTTATTATTGTTATGTCTTTCTCCTAAAATCCAATTTTACTTGGTTAAATATTGTAATGTGGCTGATATTTTTAATTTTTTGGTCGGCAAATTATCTGACTTTGGTATTGTAGTTGTTGCAATATCTTCAAAAGGCTTGAATTTGACAAGGCTTTGCACGAAAGATGAGGAAAATGAGTCAAGTGGAGAAATTTGATGCAACCATGGCTATGTATTGCCTTTGTTAAAAGCTTGGACCCCTCGGAACCTAGGAAGAAGATATTGGGTTTGTCCATACTATGGGTAAATGATAAGACAAATTCTTTCAATAATTGAGTTGTGAAAAATTATCATTGATTAATTTTCTTTTGTTATTCATCTTAGGGTCCACGATCTTGTGATTTTTGGGTTTGGAAGGATTCTGAAATTGATCCTAGGTCCAAATTTGTTATTCCAAATTTGCTTGACAAAATGGGTAAACTTGAGATTGCATTAGAAGGCTTTGAAAATCTTGCCAAGCCGAGAGAAACTTTAAAGGTTGAAAACACCATAGAAGGGAAGAAGATGAAGAAGATTGAGGCGTAATTGGTGAAATTGCAAGTTGATATGTAGAAGATGAGAGAGAAGGAAAAGAAGTGGAAGAGCAAATTGGCTACGTACAAGGCTAGAAAAAATGTACTTTGGTTCATTATATTGGGGATGTGTATTATACTTGTTGCTTATAGGTATCCAGGAATGTCATTGAAAGAAGATGCAATGAAGTTTCCATTTTGAATCTAATTTTGTCATCTCAATATGTATGTAGTTGTTGCTTGTAGGTATTATTTTGTATGTTTGTAATGGACCGTTCATTTGAATGTAATGAACCTTTCAATGGAATGTAATCAAGTGTTGTTTCTTTGTATTCCCAGAATTTGGCAATCAATCAAGCGTGTATCTTCATACATCTATTTTTAGTGTTTAATATCAACAATAGATACACAAAAGACTTAATATGGCAGCTATATAAACTGTATTAAAACACATATTTGGTCTCTTTGACCTAAAAGAAATAGACCTAATAAACAGTTACAAAATGAGATAACAAAACATCTATTTGTTCTCATTGTAGCAGCAACAAAACAGATACCATAAGATAATAAAATGCGAAATGTAGTCTATAGCTGCCTAAATATCCTTATCATAATACTGAATTGCAGTCTATAGCTACCTAAAATTTTATCATAATGCAGTCTATTGCAATACAGTCATCCACAAAATAATATCTTGATCAATTGAGTGATTTTGCAGTGGTGCTTTCCTGGCTCAACTTAGCAGCCCTAGACCTTGTTTGAATGAGTTTCTTGCTTCTCAATTGTTGAAGCTGCCTTGATGTCATAGCTTCTTTGCCTTTCCATTTAACACCTCGTGTTGGTTGATGGCCTAGATCTTCAGTTACTTCTATTGAAGACCTCACATTCTTAAAGTTTGTAGAGGATATTCCAGACTGCCAAAATCCAACAGAAAATCAGACAATGAATTCACCTAAATATGAGAGGTTGTGTTAGAACTTACATTTTGAATTTTAAAGCCACTTTGAGTGTGTAAAACTCCCATCTCAACCATCCTTGGCCTGTTATATTGTGTTCTTACATCACTTCTAGTACTAACATCCTATATCAACTAATTAAAAGTAAGAATCTATTAATTATTTTTTTTAAAAAAAAAGAAGACATTAAAGGGAAGAACTTCACCTTTTCTTTAGAACCTTTTGGCCTACCCCTTACTCTTCCAGTACTTTGCTTTGGTGGCTTTGAACTACCAACATTTGCAGGCACAAAACTTGCTGAAGTAGCAGCAGTATTACTTCCAGCAGCTTTATGACACCCCCTCTTGTTATGACCCTTATTATGACAATTGATACATGTCATTTCCACTCCACTTTTGGTCAATTTTCCTGTCTTATTTTCACCTGGCTCTTTTCTTCTAACCTTCTTTGGGCTGCTTGGCATCTTCTTGATATGAGGTGGTATAACAGTTGGATTTTGTGACTCTAGCCACATATTCGTACCCAAAACAAGCTGAAGAAAGTAACTGTATGTTTTCATATAAGTGGCATTACTGTATCAGTAAGAAATATAGTTCAAAGGCTCCATATTTTTATAATGCAGGGTAACAACTGCATGAGCATATAGTATGCCTTTTAACATCCAAGCTCTACAGGTGCATGTTTGCCTATTGATGTCCACCAGATGCTTCACGTCAATTGTACCTGATCCTTGCTTAACTTCAAATCCAAACTCACCATTCTAGAAAATGTTATATTTCATTGATCTTTCTGTGTTCTCTTCCAAGACTTTCATGGCCATTGGTCAAAAATAGTAATCCAAGTGTTTCCAAAGTGCCTGAGTTGACCTATTATGTTCATCATCTTCACCCTTATTTCTTCAAGCATTGTCACTATAGTCTTATGCCTTGCTGCAAAAATCCAAGCATTGAAAAATTTTACCATATTATTGTCAACACTGTCACACTTGCAGAATGTATTGAAATACACCTTGCTCTATCTTTCTATGTTGTAGTACAACAGTTCATCAACTATCTTATTACCCAATTTCTTCATTTCATCTAGATTTTTCTTCAACTCCCACTCATAGGTAGACCTTGCACACCTCTAGAATAGTTCCTTCGCTCTATGCCCCTCTATTTCTTAGACCAGTTAGCTAGGATGTGCCTTGCACACATCCTATGCTCAGTATTTGGAAGTAGATCTGTTATAGCATTCTCAAGCCCCTGCAAAATGAACAATGATAGTTAGTTTTGAGTTAAATAGCAGTAGGAAAATAATAATAAACTACAAATGCTTACCTTTTGTCTGTCTGTTATAATGATCAGATTTGTACCATCTCCAAGCTGAAGATCATCTTTAAAAGGTTGACAAACCACCTCCAAGTGTGCATATTTTCAATCTCAATAACAGCCCAAGCAAGTGGAAGCATCTGATTATTTTCATCTTTGCAAACGACTATAAGTAGTTGGCCTATACATACCCCTTTTAAAAAACATCCATCTAACCTAATGCATGGCTTACAATCAGCCAAGTATAACTTCTTCATTGCATCAAAACAAATATAGAACCAAACAATCATTTTCTTCCCACCTTCAAAAGTTTTATCACTAAGCTTCACTACACATGTACTCCCTGAATTAGATCTAAGCAACTCATCCCTATAATCTAATATTCTGCCATACTCCAGTTTATGATCACCCATTATCCCATTCAACACAATATTTCTTGCCCTCCTACAAACTGTCCTTCCAACATACAATCCTAATTTCTTTCTAATCAACTCCTAAAACTTGAATATTCTAATGTTAGGTTGTTCTTTTATCCTCTCATTGAACCTTTTGGCCAAGAACTTTGAATTACACAGCTTGTTTATGTTAGAAGGGTCACATTTGTGAACTGAATTATAGTTCTTGACTACAAAATCCTTAGTCCTAGAATCATAACTAGCAACTAGAAGCCAAGGACAGGATGCCTTCTTGCACTTAACCCTCACCCTTGTAGGTTCATTTACATACTTTTCTATAGAAATCTTTTGTTGAACAACATATTTAGTTACAGCTTCTCTGAAATCTCTCACACTTGCAAATGCAAGTCCAGTTTCCCAAACTATTTTCTTGCATGTCTTGTCAAAGATTACTCTTCTTTTAGTCTTTCTTCTTCTAGCTTTAACTTTCTATTGAACCTTCCCTTCACTTTAATTATCAACATCATCTGGATCTGTCTCAAAGCTAGCAGCTTCATCTGAATAGTAATAAGGCCCGTCACCACCTATCTTACCTTCTAAACTCTTCTTATTCCTAGATTCATATTTTCATACCCCACATCTGGCCCTCTCTTACCTAGTTTAACATGTTCTTGTTCAGGAGCAATTTTTTTCCTCTTCCTTCTCTCTACAGTCCTTCTTTCTGCCCTAAATGCCTTGTACTCCTCATGTGTATCACTGCCATAATCAGCTTCTCCTTCTTCAAACAATTCCTCATGCTCTGAATCTGAGCTATTATCAGTGCTACTGCTAGATTCAGATGAGGAGTTTGAACTATCATCAATAGTAACAGCTGTAGGCACACTATTATTGGCACTATTTTCAGCAGCATTGGATGCCTTTTCAGAAGTTCTCAAACCCTCACAACCCCCAAATCTTGACCAGATTCCTTCTCAAAAGTAACATTACTATCAACCCCCCCCAATTAGCTAGCATATTCTAATAGAGGGGGGACCACTATAGCATCATCAACCATGTGATCTACATATACCTCTAAAATATCATCACTTTTTAACTCTTCACAAATACCCATAAGGTCCCTATCAACCTTAATTACTACTAAACCAGGACAATTAGGTGGTCTAACATAAATAACTACAGAAGAACTATTGTACCCAAACTCTTTCACATAACCTAGAAACTTAAAATATGAGAACCTATCAACATCGACATCAACATAATCAGTAATCATCCCACCAACATAATCCTCCATTGCAAAGGAATGTAACTTATCCATGAAGATTTTTGCACCATGGAAAAACCTCAATGTAACAAGTACAAAAGACATTGAAATACCTGAATATAGTAGAAAATAACTAATTAAGGATTAATAATTACTATTAGATCTGATCCTTACAAGCGACAACACATGCAACAAGAAAAAATTGAAATTTGGTTATTATACACCTTCAAAAATTGTATTTCTGTTACTCGATTTTACATTGAAAAAGATACAGTGAAGAAATTTGAAGTAAGTTCAAAATCCTAGTTACGGGTGATATTAAACAAACTAAAACAGAGATAACGTTTAGGGTTGCTGATAGAAAAGCTAGGGTTGATGGATTTACCACCAAACTAAAACAGAGAAAATCCTTTGAACTTGATTCTTCAAAGACCTTCAGCTTCGAACGAGTCTTCCACCAACTCGTCAAATGAAACAATAACAACAAACGGAACCTTAAAGGACAATGAAATCGAAGGATTTTGCAACAGGTCCCTTCGATTTTGGTGAGGCAAATCGATTTTGGTGAGGCAAATCGAATCTTTGAAGGTTGGGCATAGGGTTCTTCAATTAGGGAATTTTTAACTAACGGGAAGTGTTAGTAAATAGTGGAAGACTAATATTTTAATTTACTAAACATTTTAATTATGTGGCTTCATAATAAAAGCGCGTGTTTCCCACTCAAGTTATTATAGTTGGGCCAGGGTTTAGGAGGGAGTAAATAAATACAATTGTTTTAACAACATTGGGGTGTTAGGACACCCGTAAAGTTTATGTGTGTAAATGATTTTTCAGGACAAGTTGAATGGGGTCTTTATGCATTTTCTTTTTTCTAAATGGATAATATGGTTCCTATTCATATTTGACCCATTTTTAAAAAATTCATTATTCAACCCATTTTTAATGAATAATATGGATAATTAACTATTTTCTTTTAATTATTTTACCATCACTATGTCGAACTATTACTGCACATTTAATAATGCATTGCAGCATTTTGTGAGCTCATACTTTGAATGGTTATCTAAATATTGGTCCAGTTTTATGCCTTTTCACGTATATGAATAATCTTTCGTTTGTTCAGTTTGCTAACACGCGTTTGAGTATTTTTTGAATATTAAATGCGGATTCATTATATATTATTAGATACATTTAATTGTGTCGCGTTATCTGTTGGTATTCAGCCTCTATATAAAGGGTATCTTCCGATGATTCCATGTCGTCATACCTTTATTGCATTCTAGTACTTCGTCAGAATATTTTACTGTTATTTTAAGTGGGTTTTCATAAATATGGAGTTTGTGCCGCTTAATATTCTCAATCTTTCTAAGGATGACTGGGAAAGAAGAATCTGAATATACCGTATGTGAATATCAGTTGGTTTAGATATGGTTTGCATAGACAAAAAGGTCTGTTTTCTTATTCGTTATGTTATTTATATTTTTCCGTTATTGTTATTATTATTATTATTATTATTATTATTATTATTATTATTATTATTATTATTATTATTGTAGTATGGTAAGTTGATGCGTGTAAACGTTTATGGTGATCATAACTTTTTTACTGTTTATAATAGGCTAACTTGATGTATGCATATATTTATATTGATCATTTTGAGAACGGCAAAGGGCTAAATATACCCTTGTATTTTCGAAAATGGTCTAAAAATATCCCTCGTTATACTATTGGGCTATATATACCCTTCTCGTCATACTTTGGAACAAATATACCCTTATTTTGGATGGAGTGCCACGTGGCAGCACCAGATGAAAACGACCCATTTCTTTTTTTTTTTACCCGATCCGTTTTAAAAAACCCACAACTCGACCCGTTTTAAAATTTAATTTTTTCAGTTTTTTAAAGCATATATTTTGTAAAAACTGAATTTTTTTTGTGTAAAAACTGGAAAAAAAAATTTTGTAAAATATATATTTTTAAGTCTGGAATTTTCAATATATTTATTTTTTAGTTTTTATAAAAAAAATACTTTAAAAAAGCTGAAAAGACTTAAAAATATATATTTTGTAAATTTCTTTTTTTTTTTCTTCAGTTTTTACAAAAACAAATCCAGTTTTTATAAAATATATGCTTTAAAAAAACTGAATTTTAAAACGGATCGGGTAAAAAAAAGAAATGAGTTGTTTTCATCTGGCGCTGCCACGTGGCACTCCATCCAAAATAAGGGTATATCTGTTCCAAAGTATGACGGGAAGGGTATATATAGCCCAATAGTATAACGAGAGATATTTTTAAACCATTTTTGAAAGTATAGGAATATATTTGGCCCTTTTGCGTTCTAGGAAACATGGATGTCTCCTCCGAGAAGGGTCAATTTATGGCATTAAATATTTTATGGTTGCACTGCACCTAACAGTATCCACTATTCACCCGTCATGTCTGATTATAAAACTTATTTTATTCGACTTACTTCCGTAATTGAAATTACACCAAAGAATAGTGCCATTCCAACGCACGGTTTCCAGTTTGTTAATCTTCCTATTATTCTTTCGTGTTTATATGTTAATACGTGGGTTTCCCCGAATTTCTTGGATAAAACTGACTCAATCTTGTGCGTAGCTAGATCGTTCTTCTTCACCGTCGTTGTATATGTGGTGATGTGCTCTTGAGGATCTGAAGCCTCATCATAGCACTACCTCAAGTCTCCTGGAAAAGGGTCCGAGTAAATTACCTCTAAACGCCATTGGGATCAACAACGAGATCTACATAAAAAATATAAAAGTATAGTATGAGTACAACCGACCATATATTGTAGCAACCCCTTTGGGAGGTTGCTCGGTGTACTTTGTTGGCCTTATTCTATTGGTTACACATGCGCTTACCTTAGGTAAAAATCATTTTTTTCCTCGTCTAATCGTACGTAATTACTCAAACGACAAATCAAACAATTTATGTAACGGCCTGGCCGGTCATTTTGCGTATTTTAGCCCAGTTCCACTATTTGATTCTTTTCGAATGTGTATTTATTGCTATGTGACTTGCGGAGATGGTTGGTTTGGGTTTGGGAAGGTTTTGGAGTGAAGGGGCTACTCGCATTTGCGTGATTTTCGTCGCATTTGCGACTTCTGGAGGTCTGATGCACATATCGCATTTGCGATAAGTGTTTCACATTTGTGGATATCGCTATTGCGACGTCTGCATCTGGTTAAAAGGGGGAAAAATACAGCTCACGTTGTGATATTTTACGCAAGACTTTTCAACATCTCAAGAGGGTACGAAACAGGGGTCATGCCTTTGACAATTAACGTCAACTCTCTTTTGGTGAAAGCATAACAAGTCATGAGCAAGCGTCTAGTAGAGTCTCGCGGATCGATATGATGACGTCCATAATTAGCTTTGAGAGGCTACAGAGCATTTAGGATAAACTTCCCATCTTTTTTTTCCTTATCGTGCGACATTAATTAAGCGAGCTTCCTCTCGCGATGCACAATTTTCCCGGACCTTCGCGAACGCGAAGAACAATCTTCGCCTACCTCCCAGATACAATTCGCGAACGTGAGACCTCTCTCGCGAACGCGTATAAGGAGACTTACATGTGATTATTCTTACCAATCTAGCTTCTAATGATATATAATATATTATTAGTTTTCAATATAAATATGTACCTTTGATATTGTAGAGGTTATAGATATTTTGACGGCGGTTGGTATATCACTCAATCATTTTCTTCTAGTGTGCACAAGAAGTCTCGGTATTAAATTCAGAGGGTTATTATTGGCTGTGCTGTTTTTGCATATATCACTTTTTTATTTTGTTCATGTTGGGTCCAAACACACACACACACAAGTATACATGGTCGACAAATAATAAAGTGATGAGAAAGTATCGTCCCACGAGGATTTAAGATTTACTCTCGGCCAATCTAAACTACTTATAAGTTTCTTGCTCAAGTAGTTGTGAAGAAGATGATAGTGACTTTTACTACTAAAAATTACTAAACAATCAAGATTGCAAGGATGCAAAGCAAATAAGCAAATACTTAGAAGGAATTCAATCAGATAGGAGTATTTTGAGGTAATTATGGGATTAATATCTCTCCTATTGCATTCTTCCGATTGATTTAATCACTTGATTTATCTAATTTGTTAATTAACAGGGTTTACTATGCTTGCAAAGTTCTTTCGACGCTTCGCTTACCTATTCAAGCCAACCTAATACTATATGGCTATAGAATTAGAATTAACAAGAATGCATGTATATTTCCTGCATAAATAACCAAGTAAGCCAACTAGAATATGTTTATCCTAATCGCGAATCTATTCTCTGATGCCCAGATTCACGAACTTACTCTATTCAACCTTATATGCAATCTTCAGTTCTCACTTTCGAGTTCAACTATAAATTCGTAAATAGTATTCTACTGTTAGCTATGCAACAAAATAATTAAGTGCAAGATTGAATAAATAAATTAATGTGATAATTCAAACAAAATAATCAACTGTCATACAACAATAGCCAAATACAACCCATAACCCCAGAATAATGAGGTTCTTAGCCACTCATGTTCATGACAATAATCAAAGTATTATTTTTAAATATAGAAGCTACTAATACTATATGAAAGATGGAAGAATTGATGAACTCCGTGCTTTGTTTGTGTTTCTATGCATTTTGCCGCCTTCAAAATTGACCAACCCCACCAAAATAGGTTTAGAACCTCTTTTTATACATGTTGGAGACGTATAGGGTTGAAATCACCAAGTCCTAGTCGAATTAGGATGAAATCCACCCTTGGGCATCATGCTTTGTGCCTGGAGCGAAGCTGGACAATGAACTTTTTATCCTGCTGCCAACGGTGTTTTGGTTGGCGCCTGGTGCAAAGCTGGGCACCAAACTTTTTTCACATTTGTGCTCTACTGCCCTTGGCATTTTGGTTGGCGCCTGGTGCAAACCTTGGCACCACAGTCATGCTTCCTCTAAATTCATCCGTATTTACTTCAGTTTGCACGCAACCTTTGCAAATCACTCCTGGTTAACTCCTACACATATAAATACCATTATTAAGCTCGAGTCATAAATATTCATACTAAAGTTAACAAGATTGAGGCATGATGCAAGGCAAATTACATGCAAAATATAGTTTTTTAGCCAAACATTACCACCCCACACTTAAATGTTGCTCGTCCTTGAGCCAACCAATAATTCACATTATTCTTGAGCACTTTATATTTACACATTTGAAGCACACTACACTAATGACCATTGTTGATAGCAATAATTAAACTGTAGCATATGCAATCACATACACTTTCCTTTACTTATGTCATTGTTCAAAAATATTCACAACAAAGACAACATGTTTATAACAATCATAACCTCAAAAACCGACTCAATGTCATAATGCACTCATGGCTTGAACACCCAACATCCTAGAGAAGTTTAATAATATTACCTATCCCTCGTGAACTCATGTGCTCTCACAAAAAGAACAAGAGAGTAGGTTGAATCCACACATTCAAATTAAATGCTAAAATATATTTTAGGGACTCGCATATATCAAAGAAAATCGCTTACTCTCACAAAAGAAGTCACATGCATGCAATTGGTACCACATGCTTGCTAATAATATAAATCTCTACTAATATAGGATCACTCGATCTAAAATTAATTAGGACTTTTTTATAGTTGTAATTTAGGATAAGGGACGTGTAGGATATATTTAGGAATAGTGATTAACCCTATTAAGCACTTTAACACATCACATAATCAACTTTAAGCGCAAATATTTCTATTCCAACTTCAGTTTCACAAACAAAATCACCCCAACAACGTTCTCTCTCTCTCTCTCTCTCTCTCTCTCTCTCTCTCTCTCTCTCTCTCTCTCTCTCTCTCTCTCTCTCTCTCTTTAAGCACTACTTTACTTCATACCCACTAGCAAGGACACGGTGTCAATTTATTCATCTATACATACATACATATATATAGCAATTTTCTCTTCTATAATTTTCGCTAGAGGTGTATTTCATACAATGCAAGTGCACCATTCTTTCTTTCATTGGTTCCACTGAAAAGTCACTGTCACGCCCCAAAACCGAGGAGCGTGACCGGCGCTCAACCGAGTGAACCCGACCGAGCAAGCCTGTTAGATTTTCTTCTACCCAAACTCATCCACGGATGAAGATAATACATATTTTCATTAATTAGACAAAAACGTGATCATGTCTACAATACCAATTTATTACTAATAGTTTTCATTAATTTTTTTAAAGTCTCAAATGGGACAAGTAATATAACCATAAACACAACATAGTTTGTCTTTCCTAGCACCAATACACAACCCACACTATGTCTATAGAGCTTTTATAGATAATGAAGAGTACAATGATAATGTCGGCAATAAGGTCCCGGCTATACCTCAAACAAAATACACAAAGAACAAAAGATACATGACCCTGAGATGAAGTGGGGCTCACCAAGTTAGCTAGGAAGAGGGTGCACCGCTATCCCTGATCGATGCCTCCTGCTGTGGAACCATCTGCATCCATTTAAAGATGCATCGCCCCCAGCAAAAGGGACGTTAGTACCGTCGAATAATACTAGTATAAAAACCAAACACCAATTTAATAATTCAGAAATACAACATGAATATGATGAACCAGTGCGACAATAGAATAATATAGATAACCATTTAAACCAGAGCAATCTTATTAAGAGCTATCAATAATATTTATAGAATTTAAGATGAGATCCTTTGTAACCATCTTCACACGAAGCGGCCCTGCCGCCTCACCCGATGTATGCAGGTGGAGGTGTAAACACAATACCACAACTCTACTCAAGCGGCCCTGCTGCCTCACCCCAATGTATGCGGGTGGAGGTATAACCACAGTACCAAGAACCTACACAAAGCAGCTATGCCACCCCACTCCAATGGATGCGGGTGGAAATGTATCAACGATACCAATGCCAACACAAAGCGGCTATGCCGCCTCACCCCAATATATATGGGTGGTGGTGCCAAAACCATACCAAAACTATAAGCAAAGCGGTTGTACCGCCTCACCCAAATGTATGCGGGTGGAGGTGCAGTCCCAAAATACCATAATCCCTACACAAAGCGGTCATGCCGCCTCACCCCAATATATATATAGGTGGTGGTGTAACAACAATACCAAAACTATACACAACGCCGTCATACCGCCTCACCCCAATGTATGCGGGTGGAGGTGCAGTCCCACAATACCATAATCCCTACACAAAGCGGTCATGCCGCCTCACTCCAATATATATATATATGGGTGGTGGTGCAACAACAATACCAAAACCATACACAAAGCGGTCGTACTGCCTCACCCCAATGTATGCGGGTGGAGGTGCAGTCCCACAATACCATAATCTCTCTACAACTTTGCATAATATCTTCCACATAAATCACGAAATGAAATTATAACATGTAGATACACAATCCATAGTTTGGAACACCTCCTCAATTTATATTGTAATATGATAAGAGCATTTGAAATATGAATTGAGCATATATCTTTATCACAAAACTTATCGGAATACTCAATTTGTAATCAACATCTTGGAACTTACAAGGATAATGGGAATTCCAATTCTTAAAGAAGGGTTTAGCCAACATACCTCAATTGAGCTTCCTTAAACTCTATAATTTTTCGGAA
Source organism: Nicotiana tomentosiformis (assembly GCF_000390325.3). Taxonomy (NCBI): domain Eukaryota; kingdom Viridiplantae; phylum Streptophyta; class Magnoliopsida; order Solanales; family Solanaceae; genus Nicotiana; species Nicotiana tomentosiformis. Next base: position 46,316,332 of record NC_090822.1, read on the forward strand.
TTCTCAGCAACTTCAATCTATTGTAGAAATATAAAAAATTGAACCAAAATTAGGAGGATGATCATGGTTCTAGCTCATTTGAGCATTTTATCAAACACTAGGTGTGCATATGGTTTCAAGGTCCTTTTATGGAGGATTCCATCATCCCACAACCCAATCTTTTCCATGCTTAGTTCAACAATCTTTCCACACCCCTTGATATCACATGCATGTAAAATAAACAACTCTCATGCCCAAAAATTATCTTGCTAATTACATATTTTCAGATAATTTCGAAATTAGGGGTTAGGGTATAGAATCTTACCTCTAGGATGAAGCCCTAGTGAGTTTCCCTTCTTAATCTTCCAAAAGTTGAGTAAGAATTGAAGAACAATTATTGAAGAACACCTTCTCACTCTAGGGCTCTCTCTCTCACTGTAAAATGTCAGATTTTAGGCCAAAATGACTTAACGCTTATCTATACCCGGCCTTGGGGTTATTTAATGAGTTCCTACATGCACGGCCGCATACCTGGGCAAGTGGCCGTGCACATGAGGCAAAAACTCTCAAACATGCGCGGTCGCGCATCTAGGCGCGCATATGACACAGGTCCAGTAAAATGGCCATAACTTTCTGTATACATATCCAAACGACGAACGGTTTGATGCGTAGGAAACTAGAATCGAAGGGCTGTAATTTTATAGGTAGATCACCTGATAAGTATTTATATGTGGAGCAAGTTCTATGCATTTGAATTCGGGTCTTGTGCCAATTGAATCATCCTTTCCACTTAATGTATCCAACTTGTTCCACACAAGTTCTTGCCATTCACAAAACTCCTTAGTATGTTCCAATACACCTTAAACATACATTATCATTTCAAAATTATGTGGCTCTATCCCATAGGTCTCCTTTAATACTCAAATACGTTATTCCCAAATACCTTTAGCGCACTGTAAAATATTAAATCATTAGAAAATTTTTACGGGGCGTTACATTCACCCCCTCTTAGGAACATTCGTCCTCAAATGTTTTACAAGTCATTATTAGGCACAGTATTATCCTCCTTTCACCTTAACCATCATCTTTAATCGTTCTTGACTTCGTGTAGATCTTAGATATTCTTCCAACATTTCAACTTCCATAAGGCCCCAAAATTTGGCTAACTCCCACATTTTTCAGAAATTTCGACAGAGTGTCCTCTGCAATTGGGCCTAACCACCTGCCAAAGAATTACCAAAACTAGTCCTAACAACATATACATGAACCAACGATGCAACATAACATTAAAACAATGCCAATCGTGGCCTCACGAGCAGTATACTACCAAAAAGGAACACCTTTAACATAAGATGTACAAATGATACGTAATTTATAGGGAACAATTTCATAGAATGATTACATAGCTATTCAAACAAATAAGGGTACTTTCTCTTCATATCTTCCTTGGCGTCCCAAGTAGCCTCTTTAACCCATTGGTTTCGCCATAGCACTTTCACGGAGGCAATTTCTTTATTTCTCAACTATTGGACTTGCCGATCAATAATAGAAACTGGAATCTCTTCATAAGTCAATTTTTCATTAACCTCAATAGTCTCAACCAGAACAATGACTGTCGGGTCTCCAACTACTTTCTTCAACATAGACACATGAAACACCGGGTGCACTAATGACATTTCAGGCGGTAGCTCAAGCTTGTATGCCACCTCACCGATCCTTTAAATAATTCTGTATGGTCCGACATACCTCGGACTCAATTTTCTTTTCTTATCAAATCGCATTACACCTTTCATGGGGAAAACTTTCAAGAATACCCAGTCATCTTCTTTGAACTCCAAATCCCTACGACGAACATCCGAATAGGACTTCTGATGACTCTGAGCAGTCTTCAACCGCTCCTTAATCATTTTAACACTTTCCATAGCATGATGTACGGGGTCTGGCCCTATCAACTCTGCTTCCCTAATTTCGAACCACCCAATGGGAGATCTACATCTCCTTCCATATAAAGCCTCGAACGGTGCCATTTGAATGCTAGCATAATAACTATTATTGTAGGAAAATTCTATGAGTGGTAAATGATCATCCCAACTACCTTTGAAGTCTAGAATACAAGCGCGCAATATATCCACAAGCGTCTGAATAGTCTGCTCTGCCTGCCCGTCAGTCTGCGGGTGAAAGGCTGTACTAAGATTTACCTGAGTACCCAAACTTTGCTGAAATTTCTTCCAAATATTAGCAGGGAATTGTGCCCCTGATCAGAAATGATGGAAACTGGGGTGCCATGCAACCTGACTATTTTTTTGATATACAACTGAGCATACTGCTCCGCTGTGTCGGTAGACCTAACCGGCAAAAAGTGTGCTGATTTCGTGAGTTTATCCACAATCACCCAAATTGAGTCAAACTTACGAGGAGTACGGGGTAATCCTACCACAAAGTTCATATTAACCATTTCCCACTTCCATATTGGAATTTCTATGTTATGTGCCAATCCACCGGGCCTTTGGTGTTTGGCCTTCACTTGCTGACAATTTGGATACTTCGCCACAAAGTCCGTTACATTCCTCTTCATATCATTCCACCAGTAGACTTCCTTAAGATCATGATACATTTTTGTAGAACCTAGGTGCACGGAATACCTAGAAGTGTGAGCTTCAGTTATAATTCTTTTTCGGAGACCATCCACATTTGGAACACATAGTCACCCTTGGTACCTTAGTGTACCATTATCCATGCCAAGAGAAAAGGCCATGGTCTTATGTTTATGAATCCCCTCTTTCAATTGCACCAACAATGGATCGTTGTATTGCTCTTTTTTTGACTTCCACAACAAGCGATGATTCAGCCCTATTTTGCACAATTACCCCTCCTTCACTAGAGTCCACAAGGCGAACTCCCAAACTAGCCAATCGATGGAATTTCTTGGCCAATGGCCTTTTATATACCTCCAAGTGTGCTAAACTACCCATAGATTTCTGTCTAAGAGCATCCGCCACAATATTGGCTTTCCCTGGATGATATAGAATATTGATGTCATAATCCTTGAGTAACTCAATCCATCTTCTCTGCCTCAGATTCAGCTCCTTTTGTTTGAAAATATATTGAAGACTCTTCTGGTCCGTGAATACATCTATGTGGATCCCATATAAATAATGATGCCAAATCTTTAGTGCATAAACTAGCGCCGCAAGTTATAAGTCAAGTGTTGGATAATTATTTTCATGATTCTTGTCACGACCCAAATCTATGGGCCGCAACGGGCACCTGGTACCTTACTCAACCGAGTACCAACATACATATCTTTATTATCGTACTATCATTAGCAAATGGGCCAAATGGACCGTCATGGGCTAACCAGAATAAACATAAGGGAATACTCAATATAAGATGACCCAATCTGATATAAAACTTATATATGTGACATACTGGCTTATAAGGCCAAAGTGGTCAATCGTACACTGAACATAGGCCGATAAGGCCATATAATCTTTCATATACATGACGTCTATCTACAAGCCTCTAAGAATATATAATTGTCATAAAGGTCGGGACAGAGCCCCGCCATACTAAACAATACATGTCTAAATCATACTAACCAAACAAGCAAATCCGGAGCAAATGGAGCACACCAACATCTTCCGCTAAGCTGATAGCCTACTTGGAGGACTCTCGACCTGTCTATCGGGGCCTGCGGGCATGAAACGCAGCGTCCCTAGGCAAAAGGGACGTCGGTACAAATAATATACCAAGTATGTAAGGAATGAAAATCAGTAAATAATAGACATGAGAGAAACATGGAGTAAAAGACTCAACATGTAAATCTGAATAGCTCTATGAATCATTTAATATTCGAAATGTCATGCATATACGTATAAATGCCATACCATGCATAGGTATATGTGTACATAACGTCATCAAGCCTCTGAGGGCATCCCATAATATCATCTCGGCCACTGTGGGTAAATTATCAATGTATACCAACTGATCAGGTGGTGGTGCGTATATAACGCCATAACCTTTTCCCATATCCCATATACATATAATATATGCGTATATAACGCCATCTGATCATGGGTCAATGTACATGTATAAATGTATGAAATTCATAAGAAATACATTAATAAGATTTCTCGAAATGTCATAAAAATCAATATGTCTTTCGGATAAACTTTATCAAATACGTATTTTTATGAGACCTATGAACAGAAGATATAATTATAATTCACATGGGGAATCAAGAATATAGACACCCATAGTATTTCTATGAATAAAGTCATTTATGAAAGTTGCGTATTTTGCTCGTTTCATTTGTATTATTTGGATCATGCCAAAAAGAAAGAATGGATAGCCTTAACATACCTGGACCGATTCTCTTGACAATTCCTCGAACACACGTTTTTTGCGAAGAACACATAACGACGGATCGAAATAGAAAAAAATTCGTATGATATTCCTGAGAAAAATTATACCGTGCTCTCTCCGAATTGCGTCTCACAGTACTGCAGCGTTATGAAATTCATATGAATTCATTTTTGAGAATTCCTCCGTTAGAGTATTCAACGTTGTTGGTCTTGGCAAGCAACGTTATTAAATAAGAAACCATATAAGCAAATAAGATTGTTTGCGTTTCTTCTCAATCATTTCCTTTCTAAGCCATTTATTTAAACTTCTTGGAGTATTATCCATCCTTACGTGGAGTCATCATATTAAAGTAGCTTTAGATCCTTGTTGCTAGTCTTAAATTACATTCCCAAATAAGACACCAACCAAGGTAGTCATCCAAAGGAGCCTTACGTGGCAACTTAAGTTTTTTTAACTCATCATGCACATTTGTGCCACTTGGCTTGGCTTAATGCCATGTGGCAGCCCCAAAAATATCTTTATTCACTTAATCAATTATCCACATAATTAAGAATTATCTCAAATTATTTAAAATACTACTCACTTTTAACACCTTACTATCATGGTCATGTGGTACCTTGTATGGCACTAGTCCATGAATACGGGATATTATAGCTTGGATCGTATTTTATCTCCAAATTGCCAAACTTCGACGGAACTCATTTTCTTCGATTCTCTTATCCTCTCACCTTCGCGAATTAACCTATCACTTGTTTGAAATAGCATAATGCTTATAATTTCAAAATAATCCCATTCCCGAACTTACGTCGATTAACTTACGACGAAACTTTAACGTACGAAAATGCGGGATGTATATCTCATTTCCGATATTTTATCAATTTATTTATGGCGTACTTTTACGTACGAAAATATGGGGTATAACATCATTCCCCCCTTTGGAACATTCGTCCTCGAATGTTGACTGATGCACTTATCATTCTCATAACTCATAGCTCCTGTGAATACTTTAATACTCTTCTTTCCATTTAGGCAACTGTTCTTTGAATAAATCCAAAGACCAGGGCATTCCCCCCTTTACGCCTCTTTCTCACACCACGACTTGTAATCGGAATCCCTCTATTCTCATAACTGTTGCTACCTTCTATCATACAGCATGTACAACCATAACTTTGTATGTGCGTCTATGCGACGCTTCTCTCCTCTTTCCTCCAGCTCTTAGCCAATCTATAGGCCTCACTTTGTGAACATATACAAATTATGTCAAGCTGTCCCTCTGGGCGTTATTAGCTTTACTACATCTAAATAGGCCATACTATACCATAACTCTTACTTCGATTTATTGTTACTGAGGTCTGCGACTAACTCCAAGTTACTCTCGTTGCTTATCCTATATGCATAAACTAAGTCTTTTAACACTTCTTCATTACTGTTCATCTTAAGATTGATGGCCTAATCTCATCTCATACTTTGTATCTTTTATTCATTCATTGTCGATTCACCTTAATATTGATCTTACAATCTTCCATTGATAACTTGAAACTTCTTACGTAATACATTGCCGCTAGGGCTTATGTTGCATCGAGGAGTATTTGAAATGATTTTTCCTGATCCACCTGGGGGCGATACGATACTATATTTTCATAATCGTATTTCATAGCATCCCAATGTGATTTACCTTACGTGGTATTTTAATCATGTACAATTCATGAAATCATTACTCAATCGAAGGCCCAAACATCATCCTTCATGTATCACGATTACACATTCATTCTACTACCAGGGCAATATTCCATCATAAGCATGATGCAAAAATCGAGTTCCTCTGACTTAACTCTTCCACAACTATATCTCTTACCAACCGTCTTTCTCGATGTAGGCATCGTCGTATTATGAATAAGATAGAGTTTAGAAAATTGAGTTCTTACAACTGAGCTCTACCACACGATCTAGAGTAAGAAGAAAGAGTGACAGTCCTAAATGCCCTGTAGCCTCCTGCTTATAAGTGCGGTGCACAACACACCCATAACAAGACTCTACTAGACATAGCTTGTAGACTCCTTAGGATAGAACTGCTCTGATACAACTTCTGTCACGACCCAAACCTATGGGCCGCAACGGGCACCTGGTACCTTACTCAACTGAGTACCAACATACATATCTTTATTATCGTACTATCATTAGCAAATGGGCTAAATGGACCGTCATGGGCTAACCAGAATAAACATAAGGGAATACTCAATATAAGATGACCCAATCTAATATATAACTTATACATGTGACATACTGGCCTATAAGGCCAAAATGGTCAATCGTACACTGAACATAGGCCGATAAGGCCATACAATCTTTCATATACATGACATCTGTCTACAAGCCTCTAAGAATATATAATTGTCATAAAGGTTGGGACAGAGCCCCGCCATACCAAACAATACACATCTAAATTATACTGACCAAACAATCAACTCCGGAGCAAATGGAGTGCAACAACATCTTCCGCTGAGCTGATAGCCTACTTGGAGGACTCTCGACCTGTCTATCGGGGCCTGCGGGCATGAAACGCAGCGTCCCCAGACAAAAGGGACGTCGGTACAAATAATGTACCGAGTATGTAAGGAATAAAAATCAGTAAATAATAGACATGAGAGAAACATGGAGTAAAAGACTCAACATGTAAATCTGAATAGCTCTGTGAATCATTTAATATTCGAAATATCATGCATATACATATAAATGCCATACCATGCATAGATATAAGTGTACATAACGTCATCAAGCCTCTGAGGGCATCCCATCATATCATCTCGGCCACTGTGGGCAAATCATCAACGTATACTAGCTAATCAGGTGGTGGTGCGTATATAACGTCATAACCTTTTTTCATATCCCATATGCATACAATATACACGTATATAACGCAATCTGGTCATGGGTCAATGTATATATATAAATGTATGAAATCCATAAGAAATGCGTTAATAAGATTTCTCGAAATGTTATAAAAATCAATATGCCTTTCGAATAAACTTTATCAAATATGTATTTTTTTGAGACCTATGAACAGAAGAGATAATAATAATTCACTTGGGGAATCAAGAATATAGACACCCATAGTATTTCTATGAATAGAGTAATTTATGAAAGTTGCGTATTTTGCTCGTTTCATTTATATTATTTGGATCATGTCAAAAAGAAAGAATTGATAGCCTTAACATATCTGGACCGATTCTCTTGACAATTCTTCAAACATACGTCTTTTGCGAAGAATACATAACGACGAATCGAAGTAGGGAAAAATCCGTATGATATTCCTAAGAAAGATTATACCGTGCTCTCTTCGAATTGCGTCTCACACTGCTGTAGCGTTATGAAATTCATATGAATTCATTTTTGAGAATTCCTCCGTTAAGAGTATCGAACATTGTTGGTCTTGGCAAGCAACGTTATTAAATAAGAAACCATATAAGCAAATAAGATTGTTTGCGTTTCTTCTCAATCATTTCCTTTCTAAGCCATTTATTTAAACTTCTTGGAAGATTATCCATCCTTACGTGGACTCATCATATTAAAGTAGCTTTAGCTCCTTGTTGCTGGTCTTAAATTACATTCCCAAATAAGACACCAACCAAGGTAGTCATCCAAAGGACCCTTACGTGGCAACTTAAGTTTTTTTGACTCATCATGCACATTTGTGCCACTTGGCTTGGCTTAATGCCATATGGCAGCCCCAAAAATATCTTTATCCACTTAATCAATTATCCACATAATTAAGAATTATCTCAATTATTTAAAATACTACTCACTTTTAACACTTTACTATCATGGTCATGTGGTACCTTGTATGTCACTAGTCCATGAATACGAGGTATTATAGCTTGGACCGTATTTTATCTCCAAATTGCCAAACTTTAACGGAACTCATTTTTTTCGATTCTCTTACCCTCTCACCTTCGCGAATTAACCTATCACTTGTTTGAAATAGCATAATGCTTATAATCTCAAAATAATCCCATTCCCGAACTTACGTCGATTAACTTACGACAAAATTTAACGTACGAAAATGCGGGATGTAATATCTCATTTCCGAACTTTCATCAATTTATTTATGGTATACTTTTACGTTCGAAAATATGGGTTGTAATAATTCTTGAGTTGCCCAGAGGCATAAATAATTATCTTGCCACATTGCATTATTAGTGGAACATGTATATCAGATTTCTCTTTCATATGAACTCCTAGGAATTGAGTTCTACAAAAATTTCCTTGATACGGTTAAAATCTTATTAGTACTTGCAACTTATTTTTTCAAATTTCTCAACAAAAGATATTACTAAGTCAGTTTTCTTATGGGACTATCTGTTTCAAATGAATAACATCTACTAGCTTGCGCTCACACACCCTGATAATATTAACCTACATGGCATTGCCTCAATATGTGAAGTGACATCGTGCTCATTACTTTCTTAGCCACCCTCTATCCTCATTATAAGTCTTATAGGATTTTAAGAAACTACTCTACTTCCCTTGTGAACATTCTCACGATTCATCTTTACTGCTAAATACTTCCCAAAACACATATTGACACCCTTCATATATATTCAATAAAAAAAATCATTGGCCTGAACAGGCCCTTTTCTGAAACTTGAGATCCTCCTAAATGCTTCAACGGCGACTTCTTATTTTTCTTATAAGTGTAGGACTTAGTCCACCTGATTCCATCCTCGATGAGGAACTCACCTTATTCTCAATATTGTAGTCACCAATAGTGTTTCCTGGTATTGCATCCTAAGAGCTATCATGTTAAACATGTTTGGTTCGTAACAAGTGTTCATCCTCTCTCAATCTATTTCACACATTTTTCCTTTGGTCTAGACAATATGTTGGTACTATATTTCCTTTGTGACGGGAGCATTCACTCCCATCCCGTTTTGTCCTTAATTCATAGTTGACAACCTTATTGTGCCATGCACTTGTTTGCCTCCCATGAACTCGTAGTATCATTGTGCCTCGTTTGTTGAGTTTATCACACCACCACTTCATCACCAGTAGTCTCACTTTCCAATATAATATGTAGATGTGAACTCTTTCTAAATTTTTTAGTTGATATTCAGTGTCACTCAAGTCGGCTGCGTTACAGTTGATTCTTTATATCTTCTCTTAATACTTGTGCTCTAGGCGAGTCCACCATTCTGATACGAACTATTTTGAGATAACCATGGCCATCTAAATTTATAAATTTTTCTTCCAATTCTTCTCACCTCATTCTTCCTAGTTAGTGAATAGCCATGCGTTCTTTCATACGTTACATGGTCTTTTCCCTTAGTTGGAAATTCATCTTGCTCGCCTCTCGACACTTGTTGGGATATCCGTGGGAAAGCGTGTTCGTTCGTGTATCACTTAACACTTCCTTGCTTGTAAGATTCTTAAGAGACTCTCTATCAAGTCCCGATACATTCTTGGGTTATTATAATATCACATTTATCTCTCCCACTCGTTCTGTCTTTCTTAAAGCCTTGGAACTTTAGCTAAATCGCAAATCCGTGATTAACTTATTCTAAGAACTCACAAGCCTTTCACATTTGATCTGTAGCACTTCCTTGGGTTCCATTGTCCTTGACTATCTAACAAGTACAAAACTCTTTTGCAAACCCTACTCTTAGTTTCTAGTATCGTTGACCCTGTCATGTATATTGTCACGTACGAAGAATTTACATTTCTTAACCTTTCATATTATTTTTGTACTAGTGATTTATCATTTGCATATCCTCTCAGAAAATCACGTTACCCCTTACCACTTTTCTAGACTACACATGTCTTCAACAAAATATCTAAACATCATAGCTACATGGCCCTACTCTCATTTTATTGAACTTAAGTAGCCTCATCATGGACCTTCCCTCCCCACTTGGGGTAAATGTTTCATATTTCGACACAAGTCTTGAATTTAGCAATTTGAGGGACACATGTTTCACATCTCTAGTCCTCCTGTATATGATTAGCTATTAGAGAGATTTAAGTCCCCATGGTATTAACCTTATAAGTCCTCTACTCTTATTCAGCCGCATAGGCTTGGGATCCAAATCCCTCGTGTCAATATCCTTTTTGGAGTGTAACACCACTTCGCACATTCATGGGACTTTTATAATATTCATAGTGCTAGGGTCTTCTCATTGTAGGTTCACTTAACTCTCCTTTCATAACTTCTTGTCTCCCATGAGAGACCTACACATTTATCATTACTCTCCAGGCTATGTCTTTCATATATCACGTGCCTATGTAACGAATTTACATCTTAGAATCATACACATGGTTCCCACACTATCCACATATACTAGTTAAGTTTATGTCTTATTTATCACGTCAATGCCTCTTTGGAGGTGGGTAATCACTTCTAGCACTCTTCTCATATAAAGTATGCTCATGGTACTATATACTTGTCTCATATGGCCATACCATTCATTCATCATGATATATGTGCCATCTGTTTAATATTCAGACCTTTACCCATTCATCATGTCACATGACAACATTACTTGGAATAAACTAAAAGAGCATTTAAACTTACCTTGAACCTCAACGCACGAGTTAGAGGAAGAACAGTTCCACAATTAGTTTCATCGCATGATTCAGAATATCAAAGAAGGGTATTTTTCCTAAATGTCCAATGTAGTATCCTAATTATAGATGTGGTCGACAACACACCAATAAGAAGGACTCTACTAGACATGGCTCTGAGACATCCCAGGACACTTTAAAACTTTTACATCCCGCATTTTTGTATGATAAAGTTTCGTCGTAAGTTAATCGACGCAAGTTCGGGAATAAAATTATTTCATGATTATAAGCATTATGCTATTTTAAATAAGTGATGAGTAAATTGGTGAAGGTGAGAGGGTAAGCAAATCAAAAAAAATGAATTTCGTCGAAGTTCGACATTTTGGGATAAAATATGGCCCGAGCTAAAATACCCAATATTTATGTACTAGTACCATACAAGGTACCACATGGCCATGATAGTGAGATGTATAAGGTATGCTAAAAAATGAGCAATATTTTAAGTAATTTGTGGATAAGTTTAATCAAGTTTTAGATAAGTTTAATAGCCAATAACGTGGCAGCAACTTAAAGATATTTGATGACTCTTCAGTTAAGGCAACCAAATTAGATAACACATACTCTTTGTCATCCGTAACTTTGCCTCAAGGTCTCCATAATTTGTACCCAGATGGAGCAATTTATATTGGTAGTTACCTGCTCTTGTTAAAAGTCTTATTTTTTTTAAAGTAGAATATATTTAAGTGACAAATAAGCTTCACGCAAAGTGCAATCTAGTTGGAAACAATTAGACAGAATTTCAAGTCATCCTTCAGTTGTTCTTGTAAAAAGCTCTCAACCAAGTTAACTTTTAAGCCCTTCTTAGTTGCAAGAGTTGGCAGAAAAATTTAAAAGTGTGAAAGCACCATAATATGATGTTGTATGTTACAACTGAGAGTCATATGAGCAACTCCCAAGACCTTCAACAATCTAAATTAACGTGAGATTTTATAATTTTAAGGGAGTACATTGTAATCTTTCTCAAGAGAATCGACTCAGGTATGTTAAGGCTAAGCTCTTCATTTATTTTGCATGATCTCCTAATTACACAAGTTTGATAACGAGGTATAAAGAAAAGAATTCATGTCCCGGAATTTACATATATTTTCCTAGTCTTATAAGTTACAATATTCTCCTTTTTTGGACTTTATATTTAATAAAGTATTTCCTTTTTTCCAGTCATGAGAGCAGAGAATCTATATATACAATATTATAGTATTTTCATTACCATCGAGCTATAATCGATGGGCAGGCCCCTATTGGGCAACCTATGATCAGATGGTAAGTTATATACCGAGCCTACTGTGGCCGAGCGCCTATGAGCGAGCCCAGTTGGCCGAGACACAGAGCCTAGTATGGCCGAGCGCCTATGAGCGAGCCTACTACGGCAGAGCAGTTATATATATACCGAGCCTTATACGGCCGGACAACTATTTTACTTACTATATTGAGAGAGTTGAGTCAGTATCAGCAGGTAAGCATATCTTCAGATTATCATTAACTTCCAATTGCTTTCAGTTATTATATCAGTTTCAGCTTCCAGTATAGTGCCTTATACTCGGTACATTATTTCGTACTGACGTCCCTTTTCTGGGGCGCTGCATTTCATGCTTGCAGGTTCAGACAGACAGACGGATAGACTTCCTTATTAGGTGTTGCCCAAGTTCAGCTTGATCGGTAAGCTCCATACCCTTCGGAGTTGCCGGGTCTAGAGCTTTACGTACATTTTTGTATATATATATATATATATATTTGTTATGAGTAGGTCGGAGCCTTGTTCCGATCACAGTATATCCATCAGTAGAGGCTTGTTGACATATCCTGTCAGTTAATGCAGTATGTTGGGCTTGTAGGCCTTTTATATATATTTTTTTGGATTGTCAGCTGTAGTAGTTATGACGACCTTGTCAGCCCAGCTTTTTATTGATATTTAGTCAGTATTCGCAATTGTCTTGCAATGTGGCCCATGGCCAAAGTATGACATTATATGTTCAGAGTCCCTTAGTCCCAAGTTGGTACGCGAGGATAGGTGAGGCACCGAGTGCCGGTCTCGCCCCCAGGTTCGGGGCGTGACAAAAACCTTAGGCTCTGATACCAAGTATGTCATGCCCCAAAACCGAGGAGCGCGACCGACGCTCAACCGAGTGAACCCGACCGAGCAAGCCTGTTAGATTCCCTTCTACCCAAACTCATCCACGGATGAAGATAATACATATTTTCATTAATTAGACAAAAACGTGATCATGTCTACAATACCAATTCATTACCAATAGTTTTCATCATTTGTTTTAAAGTCTCAAATGGGACAAGTAATACAACCACAACATAACATAGTTTGCCTTTCCTAGCATCAATACACAACCCACACTATGTCTACGGAGCCTCTATAGATAATGAAGAGTACAATGATAATGTCGGCAACAAGGCCCCAGCTATACCTCAAACAAAATACACAAAGAACAAAAGATACATGATCTCGGGATGTAGTGGGGCTCACCAAGTCAGTTGGGAAGAGGGTGCACTGCTATCACTGATCGATGCCTCCTTTAGTGGAACCACCTGTATCCATTTAAAGATGAATCTCCCCCGGCAAAAGGGACGTTAGTACCGTCGAATAGTACTAGTATGAAAACCAAACACCAATTTAAGAATTCAAAAACACAACATGAATATGATGAACCAATGCGGCAATAGAATAATTTAGATAACCGTTTAAATCAAAGGAAGCTTATTAAGAGCTATCAATAACATTTATAGGATTTAAGATGAGATCCTTTGTAACCATCTTCACACAAAGCGGCCCCGCCGCCTCACCCAATGTATGCAGGTCGAGGTGTAAGCACAATACCACAACTATACTCAAGCGGCCCTGCCGCCTCACCCCAATGTATGCGGGTGGAGGTATAACCACAGTACCAAGAACCTACACAAAGTGGCTATGCCACCGCACCCCAATGGATGCGGGTGGAAATGCAACAACCATACCAAAACTATACACAAAGCGGCTATGCCGCCTCACCCTAATATATATATATATATATATATATATATATATATATATATATATATATATATATATATGTGTGTGTGTGTGTGTGTGTGTGTGTGTGTGTGTGTGTATATATATATATATATATATATATATATATATATATATATATATATATATATATATATATATATATATGTGTGTGTGTGTTTGTGTGGGTGGTGGTGCCACAACCATTCCAAAACTATACAGAAAGCGGTCGTACCGCCTTATCTAAATGTATGCGGGTGGAGGTGCAGTCCCACAATACCATTATCCCTACACAAAGCGGTCATGCTGCCTCACCCCAATATATATATGGGTGGTGGTGCAACAACAATACCAAAACTATACACAAAGCGGTCGTACCGCCTCACCCAAATGTATACGGGTGGAGGTGCAGTCCCACAATACCATAATCTTTCTACAACTTTGCATAATAACTTTCACATAAATCACGACATGAAATTATAACATGTAGATACACAATCCATAGTTTGGAATACCTCCTCAATTTATATTGAAATATGCTAAGAGCATTTGAAACACGAATTAAACATATATCTTTATCATAAAACTTATCGGAATACTTGATTTGTAATCAACATCTTGGAACTTTCAAGGATAATGGGAATTCCAATTCTTAAAGAAGGGTTTAGCCAACATACCTCAATTGAGCTTTCTTAAACTCTAAAATGTTCTGAAATTCTCAGCAACTTCAGTCTATTATAGAAATATAACAAATTGAACCAAAATTTGGAGGATGATCATGGTTCTAGCTCATTTGAGCATTTTATCAAACACTAAGTGTGCATAAGGTTTCAAGGTTCTTTTATGGAGGATTCCATCATCCTACAACCCAATCTTTTCCATGCTTAGTTCAACAATCTTCCTACACCCCTTGATATCACATGCATGTAAAATAAACAACTCTCATACCCAAAAATTATCTTGCTAATTACCCATTTTCAGATAATTTCGAAATTAAGGGTTGGGGTGTAGAATCTTACCTCTAGGATGAAGACCTAGTGAGTTTCCCTTCTTAATCTTCCAAAAGTTGAGCAAGAATTGAAGAACAATTATTGAAGAACACCTTCTCACTCTAGGGCACTCTCTCTCACTCTAAAATGTCAGAGTTTAGGCCAAAATGACTTAACCCCTATCTATACCCGGCCTTGGGGTTATTTAATGAGTTCGTACATGCGCGGCCGCGCATCTGGCCGCGCACATGAGGCAGAAACTCTCAAATATGCACGACCGTGCATCTGGGCGCGCATATGACACAGGTCCAGTAAAATCGCCATAACTGTCTGTATATATATCCAAACGACAAACGGTTTGATGCTTAGGAAACTAGACTCAAAAGGATTTAATTTTATAGGTAGATCACCTACTAAGGCTTTATATGGAGAAATTTCTATGCATTTGAAGTCGGGTCTTGTGCCAATTGAATCATCCTTTCCACTTAATGTATCCAACTTGTTCCACACAAGTTCTTGCCATTCACAAAACTCCTTAGTATGTTCCAACACGTCTTAAACGTACATTATCATTTCAAAATTATGTGGCTCTATCCCATAGGTATCCTTTAATATCCAAATACGTTATTCCCAAATACCGTTGGCGTACTGTAAAATATTAAATCATTAGAAAATTTTTACGGGACGTTACAGTCACCCAAGTTCTCTCCTTACTTCTTCTAGCGCTTATTTTACAATTAAAGTACTTTAAGAGGTAAAATGATCAAACTCATGTCAATTAAGAACAAAAATGGTATAGGCTTGAAATGTGGATGCTAAATAAAAGTCTATAGGATTAAAATAGTTAATTAGGGATAAATTTTATTTGTGATAAGCAATAAAGCTCAACAAGGTCAAAGAAAGCCTAAAATTATTTGTTCAAATACAACACCTATAATTTTGCTTCAACTCACATACCGGGCAAGTTCTAGACTCAAATACAATAACATGGATTA
The DNA here is from genome assembly GCF_000390325.3 of Nicotiana tomentosiformis. Taxonomy (NCBI): domain Eukaryota; kingdom Viridiplantae; phylum Streptophyta; class Magnoliopsida; order Solanales; family Solanaceae; genus Nicotiana; species Nicotiana tomentosiformis. The sequence goes on from NC_090822.1 coordinate 46,332,273, forward strand.
CACAAAAATCTCACGATGGCACATGACTCACCAAGGACGGCCTCATTCCAACTCTCAATCTAAAGCAAGTATTCACAAAGCCACGAGATATTGAGAATTAAGCACAAAGTGAATAATAGTACAAAAATGAGACATTGATGTCATTAACATGCTATCCAAATAATCAGTACATCATAAGCAATTTTAGCACATAGGGAAGATACTACACATGCCAAAGCCTAAATATGCTACTATCAAACAAGTTAAGGGAGCCTAGAAATTTCATCTTTCTTCCCCCATCTTTTCTAAGTCCTACTCTAAAAATAAAAATAATTACTACCCGGTTTAGACTACATCTCATAAAAAAGAACCGAGGCACAAAGAAAAATTACGGAGATTATTACTTCCTAAAAAAAACTAAAATATATGTTTTTGTATTTTTCTATTTTTTAATTTTTTGTGTGTTTTTGGTTAGACTGTAATCCCTCAAGAAAGCTGCCCAGGAGATTCATCGTCGGGAAAAGTCCAAACTTTTCTATTTGTTCTTTAGATTTTCTGTAATTAACTAATTCCAAAATAGAAAAAAAGAAAGCTAAATAACAATAAGAAGCTAAAAGAAACTAATATACGAATGTACAAACCATAGAGAATTTTTCACCCACACTTAAATCATGCAGTGTCCTCCATGCATATAAAAGTAATAAAAATCAAGAAGGGTGGTAAGAAAACTCCTTGGTCATCATCGTCATCTTCCTTATCAGCTTAACATGTGTTCCTAATGACCCCACACTTAAAATTTTAGCACACGGTCAATGTATGCACCACACTTTTAGACGCGAGGTGTCTCGGGGAGTGCACACGTGATTTCCATCCCATTTGTTTTTCGTTGGACTCATTCATGAATTATTGACCTCCTAATATGCTCCTATACCTATTCAAACACCAAACTCGGCTCGTTAGTACCTAAAAATAAAAAGAAAAATCTAATTAAGCTAACTAAACTACGAATTGGGTTGCCTCCCAACAAGCGTCTTAATTAGCGTCACGACATGACGAATACAACATCACAATGGGTTGCCTCCTATGAAGTGCCTGATTTAACTTTGCGGCACCACGGAGAATGTTCCCTCAAACATCCACCATGTATATCAAAATATTTTGATGACGAACACCATCACCCCAATAGTTTTTAAAACTTTCCCATTGACTAAAAATGATCCATTACTTTCGGGATCCGGTAGTTCAACAGATCCATGCTTCGTAGCCCGTAATACATCAAATGGCCCCAAACATCTAGACTTGAGCTTCCCAGGAAAGGGCTTCAACCTTGAATTGAACAATAGAAGGGCTTGACCTAGTTCAAACTCACGATGCAAAATATGTTTGTCATGTCATCTATTTGTTTTATCTTTATACAACTTCGCATTCTCATATGCATGGAATCGAAACTCTTCGAGCTTATTGAGTTGTAACATTCATTTTTCCCCAGGTAGATCCATATCAAATTTGAGCTTCTTGATTGCCCAATATGCCTTGTGCTCAAGATCACGTGAAAGTGACAAGCCTTCTCATAAACTAACCTATATGGTGAAGTGCCAATTGGAGTTTTGTATGCAGTTCGATATGCCCATAGAGCGTCATCCAACTTGCTAGCTATAAGGCCCCGTAAAAGTTTGCCAAGGATTAAAGTTTTTATGGTGCCAAGGTAAGCTAATGTGCCACAGTACGGATTTTTGGATTGTGCAATGCATCGTGGAGTAATTTGTAGAAAATGACAATTCTGTGGTACATTATGCTATCGCGGATATGATACCCTGACCGCAGAATTACCGCGGAATGAATCAGAAGCAACTCAAATTTGAGGGACATTTTCTGGTCCATTATGATACCGCAAAATGCATCGCGGATCTCTTCCACTGATCGCGGATCTGCCAGACCCAACCCAGATTTTGAAGACCATTTTGTGGAATTTCGCTGATCGCAGATATGTTCTGTTACCGTGGAATTGCATCGCAAAATTGACATCGGGGGATTATTTTTAAAATTTCCTAATCTGATTCTATTTTGATATAAAGACTTAGAGAGTCATTATAGAAGGTATAACTTGAGGTTTTAGAGAGAGAAGAGAAATTTAAAGAGAGAGGGAGAAGCTCTATTAATTACACTCTTCAATTCTTGCTCAAATCTTGGGATTCTACAGGGAAACTCACACCCTTTTCAACCAACCGGATAAGTTTTTGCCCCTAAGCTTTCATGCAATGTTTGTTATGGGTTTAAGTTGACATGTTATTATTTTGGGGCTTATGGGATGGTGATTGGAATCCATAAGCCCTAAATTTCAAATTTGGGGTACCTGTGAAGAATGGAAGGTATAATCCTTGAGTAGGGAGTAAACGAATGGGCATGCATGTGCCAATGAAGGTTGTTGGGTGTTGTAGGACTATTGTAGATTAATTAATTGCTTTGGAATGGGTTATGGGGTGGAGGAATTCCATTTTCAAACCTTGTAGTTGAATTCGCATATTAGGTATTTGGAAAAATGCTTAAAAGACCTATATCATGAGATTTCCTTTTAATAGTGGTTAAAATGAACTATGTAAATGTAGATTGAATTTCTAAAGAGTAGTGGAACGCCGTAGTGATTCTAAGAAAAGCTTAATCGAGGTATGTTGGCTAAACTTCTCCTATAAAATCTGAATCTATGAGTTCCTTGTAAATTCCAAATGTGGTTTGTTCAAGCCCCTATTCTTATCGTTCCACATTGATTGTAACAATTGATTTATGCGAATGATTGTATACTCAAGTCATGTTCCATTTGCCCTAACATGTTACTCTCCAATGGGAAAATATTTCAAATATGGTTATTATATCTAATGCTTGTGACTTGAATTCATGTTTCATTTGCAAATCCTTATGCTCCCTTTTGGAAAGAGAATTCAATGTGTTTAAGACTCTTATTACTCATGTACTTAAAGTCATGATTTCCAAATGGTCTTTATGTTTTTGACTTATGATGATCCTGGAAAGTGAAAGAATGAAAGTATGAAATATGAAATGTGGCCATAGTGCCAAGAATAAGGATTTACATGTATGGCCAAGAGTTCCAATATCATGAAAAGAATTATAAAAAGGCTACGAGATGCGTACTTTGTTTTTATATAGAATTTGTTTTGGGAGTATCATTAGGTCACCGAGGAAGGCTGGGTTATAAATGCCCAAGACGGAAACTACATATGCCGGTGTAGGAGTAGATTGAGGGGTGAGTCCCCATTATATTATATTGATATTATTCCCCTTAATTGGGATGAGTTGATAGCTAGCAAGGACCATGTCGACCCACACAACATTGTGGTGAGACGACTTAGACGATCGGGTAGGGATCGGATGCCATGCCGTGCGCATGGTGGTATTGTGGTTCTATGTCCACCCACATGCATTAGGGTTAGATGGCTTAGCCGATCGAGCGGATATCTGACTCCATGCCATGTGCATGGTGGTGTGTCAGTACTAAGGATCTCCCAAACTAAATGATTAGTGCTTACTTGAAAATTTACTTCGTTTTAACTTGGCATTTAAATAAGTATTGATTTTCTTACTATCGTACTACTATTCTGTTTCATTTAGAGGCTCCGTAGACATGTTATGGGTTGTATTATGATTGGGGTAACAAACTAAAAATGTTGTAGTTGTCGGACATGTTTCCACTTTTAAACCATGAACTTGTAATATTTTGGAAATCGTAAATGAAGTTTCTATAAGTAATGAAACTGGTGTTGTACATGTTATTCTCTGGTTCGCCTAACTCTTGGTATTCATACTCAAATTACATGGGTATGGTTGGGTAGAACGCATCAAGTAGTCTTACTTGACTGGGATATCTCGATTGAGCGCCAATCTCGCTCCCTAGGGTTGGGGTGCGACAAGCTTGGTATCAGAGCCTAAGGTTTTTAAATTGTCCTAGGATGTCTCAGAGCTATGTCTAGTAGAGTCCTTCTTATCGGTTTGTTGTTGACCACATCTATAATTAGGAGGCTATTTGGGCATTTAGGAATTTCACCCTTCTTTGATATTCTAGATCGTGCGATAGAGCTTGATTATAAGATTGCCCCCTTTCAAACTCGTGCGTTGTTCTACTTTTTCAGTACAAGGCACCTAAAAAGAAGGCATAGAGTAGCAAAGGGCCAATTCCACCCCAGGAGTGGCCGTTGATACTATACTTGATGTTGCAGGTGAGCACCCGAGGGGTGAGGATATACCCCCCACCACAACACATCCTGTATCTACTATTCCTGCTGAGAATGCATCGATTCCTCCTCCAACTGATATTCTAGCTCCACCTCTATCCTCAACCATTGGTCCTAGTGTTTCTGATGTGGACCTTAGGGGATACATACAGATGTTGACCCAGATGATCAACAAGGATGTATCTACCATTTGGTCCGAGTCACGGACACTGAGGGTGAGGCACTGACACTTGAGTCCGTGCCGGCAGTGAATGAATTTCCAGAGGTCTTTCCTAATGAGCTTCCTGGGATCCTACCAGACAGGGAGATTGATTTTGGGATCGATGGTTTGCCGGGCACACAACCCATATCAATTCCATCTTATAGAATGGCTCCGACAAAATTGAAGGAACTGAAGGAGCAGTTGAAGGATTTGTTGGAGAAGGGTTTCATCTGACTGAGTATGTCGCTTCAGGGCGCACTGGTTCTCTTTGTAATGAAGAAGGACCGGTCACTAAGGATGTGTATTGACTATCGGCAGCTCAACAAGGTCACAATCGAGAATAAGTACCCATTGCCATTGATACATGACCTGTTCGATCAGTTAAAAGGAGCTAAGTACTTCTCCAAGATTTACTGAACATCAGGGTATCACCAATTGAAGATCAGGGAGTAGGATATTCCGAAGACAGCTTTCAGGACTCAGTATGGGCACTTCGAGTTTCTGGTGATGTCCTTTGGGCTAACTAATGCCCCAACAACCTTTATGGATCTTACGAATCGATTCTTCAAGCCTTTCCCTGAATCTTTTATGATAGTATTCACTAACGACATCCTTGTGTATTCCCAAAGTCGAGAGGACCATGCCGACCATCTCAGAGCAATTTTGCAAACCCTATATCAGCATAAGTCGTATGCAAAGTTTTCAAAATGTGAGTTTTAGCTCGAGTCTGTCACTTTCTTGGGACATGTTATTTCAAGCGAGGGAATCAAGGTCTATCCTCAGAAGATTGTAGTTGTGAAGAATTGGCCTAGACCTACAACTCCGACAGAGATTCGCAGTTTCTTGAGCTTAGCTGGTACTACAGAAGGTTTGGGGAGGGGTTTTCTTTTCTTTCCTCTCCATTGACTAAATTGATGCAGAAGGTAGCTAAATTCCTGTGGTCAGATGCTTGTGAAAAGAGTTTTCATGAGTTGAAGTCAAGATTGACTACGACATCGGTGTTGACCTTACCGGAGGGTACAAGTGGGTTTGTTGTGTATTGTGATGCTTCAAGGGTTGGACTTGGGTGTGTATTAATGCAACGTGGCAAATTGATCACTTATGCTGCTAGGCAACTCAAGAACAATAAAAAGAATTATCCACCACATGATTTAGATCTTGTGGCGGTGTTGTTTGCATTGAAAATTTGGCATCATTATTTGTATGGGATCTATGTGGACATATTCATGGACCATAAGAGTATTTAATACATTTTCAAGCAGAAAGAGTTGAATCTAAGGCAAAGGAGATGGCTTGAGTTACTCAAAGACTACGCCATCAATATTCTATATCATCCGGGGAAAGCTAACATTGTGGCAGATGCTCTTAGCCGAAAATCCATGGGTAGTTTGGATCACTTGGAGGCATACTGAAGGACGTTGGCCAAGGATGTTCACCGGCTGGCTAGTTTGAGAGTTCCGCTTACGGACTCTAGCAAAGGTGGGGTGGTTATGCAAATTATGGTTGAATTATTACTCAAAGTTGAAGTCAAGGATAAACAATATGATGATCCGTTATTGGTGAAATTGAAGGATGGGATTCACAAACACAAAACCATGGCTTTTTCTCTTGGAATAATGATGGTACGCCAAGGTACCAATGGTGATTGTGTGTTCCAAATGTGGATGGACTTCGGGAGAGAATTATTACTGAGGCTCATATTTCCAAGTATTCTATGCATCCAGGCTCTACAAAGATGTACCATGATCTCAAGGAATTCTACTGGTGGAATGACATAAAGAGGGATGTAGCGGACTTTGTGGCTAGATGCCCAAATTGTCAGCAAGTGAGGGCCGAGCACCAGAAGCCCGATGTCTTGGCATAGAATATAAGGAGATGATCAACATGGAATTTGTGGTAGGTTTGCCTCGCACACCTCGTAAGTTTGATTCCATTTGGGTAATTGTCGACCGACTCACGAAATCCGCGCACTCCTTGCTTGCAAAGGCTACATCCACAACATAACTCTATGATCAGCTGCACATCAAAGAGATCGTTAGGTTTCATGGCACTCCAGTTTCTATCATCTCAGATCGAGGGGCACAGTTCACCGCTAAGTTTTGGCAGAAATTTCAGCAAGATTTGGGTACTCAGGTAAATCTTAGTACAACTTTCCATCCACAGATCGACAGGCAGGCAGAGCGGAATAGTCAAACGCTTGAGAATATGGTACGCGCGTGTGTTCTTGACTACAAAGGTTGCTGGGATGACCATTTGACGCTCATAGAATTTGCCTACAATAACAGTTATCATACCAGCATTCAGATGGCACCATTCGAGGCTCTATATGGTAGGAGGTGTAGATCTCCCATTGGTTGGTTTGAAGTTGGAGAAGTAGAATTGATAGGGCCATACCTCATGCATCAGGCTATGGAGAAGGTCAAGATCATTAAGGAACAATTGAAAACTACTCAGAGCGCCAGAAGTCCTATTCGGATGTGCGTCGCATGGATTTGGAGTTCTAAGAGGATGACTGGGTATTCTTGAAAGTTTCTCCCATGAAGGGTATAATGCGAATTGGGAAGAAAGGGAAATTGAGTCCAAGGTATATTGGACTATACAGAATCGTGCAGAGGGTTGATCAAATGGCCTATAAGCTTGAGTTACCTCCTGAGATGTCTTTAGTGCACCTAGTATTTCATGTGTTCATGTTGAAGAAGGTAGTTGAAGATCCTTCTCTTATCGTACCGGTGAAGGCTATTGAAGTTATTAAAGAATTGACTTATGAGGAGATTTCGATTGCCATCCTTGATAGACATGTTTGGAAGTTGAGGAATAAAGAGATTGCCTCCGTCAAAGTACTACTGAGAAACCATCAAGTCGAAGAGGCCACCTGGGAGGCCGAGGAAGTAATGAAGAGGAAATACCCTCACTTGTTTGTGTAACCAAATGGTTGTGTTTTAAAGAATGTCAAAAGTTTACTTTTCATGAGTTATGTTTAGACTTGTACAATTTATGATAAGATGCCCCTTTTTAGCAATATAATGCCTATGATGTTATAGTTGGTGTTGTTTTCATGTCTATGGTGCATTGTTGGATTATGAATATGTTGTTATGATTGGTTTCTAGGGCTCTCTGACAGGTGGATAGGCCCAATTACAGGGGAAACTCTGCCGAAATTTTGCGAATCTGGGGAGTTAGCCAAATTTGGAACTCTTGGTATAAAAGGTTGAGTCATATTGGGTGGCTATGGCAGACTCTAACCCTTATTCGAGGACGAATAATCCTAAGTGGGGAAGGATGTACGGCCCTGTGTAGGTTTTTGCGGTGCTAAGGTATCACGCCCTGACCTCGGGGAGCGCGACTAGCGCTCAACCGATATACCCCAGTCAAGCAAGCCTACTTGATGCCGTCTACCCAACCTTATCCATGAACAATATAAGCATTAGTAACAAGAGATAGACATGAGAAGAGTAAAGTGTTCCACATTCTTTTTCCATTACTAAAAGGAGCTTCATTTACAATTTCAAAAAACAAATTACAAGTTCATAATTACGAGGAAAAAACATGTTTTCAGATACCAACACTTCTAGTTCATTACCCAACATCAAACACCACCCATAACATGTCTACAGAGCCTCTAAGTACAATAGAAGAGTAGTATGGAAGTGTCGGCGACAAGGCCCCGAATATACCTCAAAACACAATGTACAATGTCAAGTGACATAAGGCCCGGAACAGAATAGGGCTCACCAAAACCTGCTGAATAGAGGGTAACTGATAACGAGGATCAAAGCTGCCCATTGACGAACTACCTGCATCCATTAAAGATGCAGCGCCCCCGACAAAAGGGACGTTAGTACATATAAAATAGTACTAGTATGTAAGGCTAAATACCCGCTCATCAAATAGAATCCCAATATAAAAAGGGAATAATCATGAAAGCAACAAGTAACAACATACCAAAATGCAAATTTAAAAAGTAACAGTTTTCAAAATAAGAAATTAACATTTTTGGTTGGGAGATCATCATCATCCGATCATCACACCATACACGAGGCATGGAGTCCGATCACAAACTCGATCGGCTAAGGCATCTCTCCATGAAACAATATGGATTGACATGGTGATGCGAATAAAAGGTGATACTTAGGGTAGGAACCACCATGCACGTGACATGGCGTCAGATCTCCACCCGATCGTCTAGGTCGTCTCCCCACATATGCCGTGTGGGTGGACTTCCAATCCAGGGACAACATCAATATCATCCCAATTAAGGGGAATAATCTCAACACATCAATCTCATCCCAATCAAGGGGAATAATCTCAATCTATCCTTACACCGGCACGTGTAGTTTCAGGTGTGGGCCATTACAACCCACCCTTCCTCAGCTCACTAATGATACTCCCAAATTGTTTTTTGTTTTGCACACAAAGGAAACAAAAATACAAATACATTCATCTCATAACCTTTCATACCACATATAGCATCACTAGTACTTTCAACTACTCATAATTTTATTATTTCATTGGCTTTTTTGGCCGTACATATGATTCTGCATTCATGGCACGATGGCCGTATCTCATATTCCACACTTTCATTTCTTTATTTTCAAGGGTCATCATCATAAACATCAACATATAGAATATTTTGAAAATCATAACTTTAAGTTCATTAGATATGAATGCTTTAAACACAATGGGTTTCTTTCCAAAGAATGCAGCAAAATGACTAGCAATTGAAGCACAAGTAAAGAATCATAAACGAGTGATACAACACTTATCCTTGAAATAATCTTTCCAAAAGGGAAATACATAGTTTCAACTCATGAGTATGTAAGGACTCAAAACACATTGAAAATACTTAAAAGCATAGCATGGTGATTTACGATTGAAACATGGGTTCAAATCAGAAACATTAGTTAAAACAACCATGTTTGAACATTTTTCCACTAAGGGGAGCATAGTATGATAAGGGAATTTTGAACACGACTTGAGTACATAAGCATTTAAGAAAATTAATTTTCGGAATCAATTTGGAACAGTTGGAACGAGAGTTTGAACAAACCATATTTAGAACTTCCGAGGAACTCATGGATTCCAATTCTAGAAAGGGAGTTTAACCAACATACCTTGATGAATCTCTTTAGTGATACTAAAACCTCCCACTACTCGTACAACTTCAATGTACATCAACATAATTCGATTGGTCCAATATTTGTATAAATTTCTAGGTTTTAGGTTTTTTTGGCATTTTATCAAACATCTAGAGTGCATAGCATTGTACTACCTATAGTAATGGTATTTCTTAATCCAACAATCCCTCCTTTCTACCAACAAGATATAATACAACATCCTTTGACTACTAACTTCCTTCTTTAGCACCATCATAATCATCAATGAACTCACATCCACCAAATTTCACTAATTAACTCATTATAAAATCTCTACAATACCCAATAATCTAGTTTAAGTATTTATAGCTTCCAAGGACCATCTAATAAGTGCTAATACTTATTTCTTGCTCATATATTCACTAACAATCCATGAATGTAGGTTTAAGGGTGAAAGATTACCTCTTGTAGACCAAATCTTGAAAGATAACTTTTGGGGTATTCTTGAGATTTTGATGAAATCCAATACAAAAACTTGTTGTAACTAGTGATTTAGAAGTGAAATCATCATAAAATCACACTTAAAAACTCACCTTAAATGTGTATTTGAAGCCTTGGCCATATGAGTGATGGAGAGAAAACCCCTAGTCTTGAAATCCTTTTATTTTTCTCTCTCCCTGCTCAGTAATTAATAGGCACATATATAGTATTTTTCCATTGGTGCTATAGTTGTGCTATAAGACTCTAGCTCACTGGTTTGCTAAAATATTTCTTCTTCCCTCTTGTGCTATAGTTGCCATATGGGGAGATAGTTTACTGTATTTTCTTTAGTTTTCTTGCTTTGAAATTAGCGTCCAAGTGTTCCCCATTATGAAAACAGCCAAAGATTTATAAAATAATTTTCCTCAACTATCCAAATAAATTTATCCACTCCATTAATTTCTCATGTGGTTCGGGTAAAAGTTAAATTGTATTCCTAAGTTCAAAATTGTTTGAATTAGCTATAGAAATTCACGGGGCCTTACACATTAGCCTACCTCGGCACCACAAACTTTGAGTTTTTGGTAAAATTTTACCGTGCCTTACATCCTCCCCCACTTAGGATTATTCGTCCTCGAATTAGGAGTAGAGTCTGCCTAAAACACCCAGTAGAACTCATCTCTTCTTTCACACATCTCAAGCCCCCAAATTTTGGCCAACTCCGAAAAGTTTCAAAATGTTTGGCAGAGTTTCCCCTGTAATTGGGCCTATTCACTTGTCAGATAATGCCAGGAACAATCCTAACAACACACCCACAACTCCACAAAGCATCACAACATAAAATATCACCAATATCAACCTTACAAGCATTACATTACCAAAAGGGCATTCTAAACTGTTCGAGTTTAAAATATCAGTCATAGATAGTACGCCTCTAACATTCTTTTAAACACAACCATTGTTTTATACAAAAAGTGGGACACTTTCCTTTTCTATCTTCCTCGGATTCCCAAGTGGCCTCTTCAACATTGTTGATTCTGCCATAGCACTTTGATAGAGGAAATCTCTTTATTTTCTCAACTTACGAACTTGCCTAACAAGGATGGAAATAGAAACCTCTTCATGGGTCAAACCCTTACAAATTCCAACATTCTCCATAGGGGCAATGAGTGACAAATCCCCAATCACTTGCTTTAACTAGGACACATGAAACACGAGATGCATGGAGGACAATGGTTATTGAAATCAAGCTCATAGGCTACTTGGCCTATTTTCTTCAAGATTCTACAAAGCCCAATGAGTACTGCACTCAATTTACCTTTATAAAAAAAATCACATAACGTCTTCATGGAGAAAATCCTAAAAACACCCATTCCCGTCCTCCAACTCAAAATCTCTATGACGAACATCCGAATTGGACATTTGGCGGCCTTCAACCTCCTTCTCCTCCTTATAATATAATGTGTTCGAATGAATATAACCATAGAGTTTCCTACCCAATATAATTTATCATTGAATAATACTTCTCCTTTGACATGTTTGAACCTACAACTCTATATAGATCTACTACGAGTAGGAACAACGAGGTTCGAGATTGAGCTAGAATTGTTCAAGAATCCATCAATGGGCTGAGCAGGGGTATTTCAGGAGGTTATATCCTAAGAGATATAAAGGTTACTACCAATAGCGCTGAGATGGTTAATCAATGTGATGACATCATTGATTCGACCAACGAGACCTACAGTTAACTAGTACACATTGATAATGTGAGAACCATGTACATGATCCTGAGATGTAAAAAAAAGTGGGTCGTTTTATAAATGTGATATATGGGAGGCATGATCGGAAGGATAAAGACATTAGCATCAATTATTCTTGGAAGATGATGAGTTATGAAATGTATAGTAGCTGTTATTTTATTCCATATGTGCCTTGTTCGGCACTATTAAGCCTTAGGTAGAAATAGCGAAGTACGTGACATCAGATTTTTCCTTGAGTGTAGGTAAAATAAATTTAACTCGAAATGAGAAGATTCTTGCACCATAAATGTGATAGAGGTTTCAAAAACACATGAATTGTGTTACGCTTTTAACAGTATATGACACAAGGAATCTTTGCCACAAGCCAACGAGGTTGAAAACGGGGTTGAGCACTTATGAGGTTATTACTTCGGCAACTTATAACTTCCCGAATTTGATCCCATATGAGAGGATTAGAGATACGATAAACCTTCCCTTCAAACTAATATGTTCATGATATGTGACAAAATCTAAAACATCCACCTGAAGTGGGGAGGGAAATGTCGTGGTAAGGCTACTTAACTTCAACCAAACACGAGTGAAACCATGTATCTAGGATGTCTTAATATTAGGGTGGAATCATGCATGTGTTGGAGAGATTCTAATGGTTAATATGATGCTCCAAGGAGAAAGGCAAATGATAAACCCCTATCCACCTAGGGAGGGAAATGTTAAGGTCAGTAAATTCTCCGCACATGACAATGGCATAGTAAATGATTCCAGAAGTCGAGTGTTAAGATAATGGAACCCAGGGAGTCACTGTAAAGTAAACATGAAAGGTTTGCGAATGTTCATAATGAGTTCACCATGGATTTTGTGACTTGAAAAGTACCAAGATGCTAGTGAAGGATGGGAAAAATATGAGAATCGGACGTGATGCTATGATAACCCCAAAAGTGTATTCGGTCCTGATAGATATCCCCTTAAGAGAAATGAAGTGTTAAAACAACTCATGGAAGGAAGCGATCTCTCATAGTTATCCAACAAGTGTTGGGAGACTAGCAAAATGAGTTTACTAGCTAGGGATCACAATCAGAACATGTTGTAGAGGTGTAAAGAGAGAGTGGGCACTTGTTATGAGCTGGACATGTTTAGCCATAATAACTCTCAAACTGCAATACCAGGCCACGTTATGGGCAACTATAATACTAAGAACAAGATGAGTTACTTACTGCGGAATGATCTAGGTAGACATGAAAGTTATACTGAGATGGGAAAACGAAAGATCTTCCTATGACGAATTTTTGAGGATCTCAAATTTCGGATAAACCTTATGCGGACCATTGACTCTTTGATTGACATGTACACATATGATAAGTGCTAAGATGTGCTCTTATGTTACTAGATAGTGATAAAGATTCAAGATAATGTTCACAAAGGGAGTAAAGTGATTCCTTACACAATATGAGCCACATACACAGGAGAGGGAGAGAGAGGCTCAAGAAAATCTCAACACTAGGCTACTTTACATTAGATTCGATGCCATGTAGGTAAATAGTATGATGGTGTGTGCACAAGTAAGCAGATCTTGTCCATTTGAATCAGAAGGTTCTATAAGAAATTCATTAGATATTGTCCTTTGTTGAGAATTTGGGGAAGCAAGTGGGAAGTATTAACCTAGGGTTATAACTCAATTCAAGGACATCATTATAGAACTCAATTCCTTAAGAGGTTATAAGTAAGAGAATTGTGATAAAGAGGCTTCACGAATAATGCGTCTCGTTCAAAAAGTAGGTACATATAATGTTTTGTGATTCAATGTGTTGTTAAGACCATATTTATGCTTTCTCTTCAATGCAGATGTACATATACAACAAGGAAAAAGTATGTGGTGTTCATAATGATGTATCAAGGAGTGACTTACCTAGTGACTTTAGGTTGCCGGGGCAGTGCCTTAACTGAGGCCCCTTGACTCCAAATCCATAACATATATTGGTACCATAGTTAAATACCCTCGAATGACATCTCCTACACTTCTCACAATGAGGATGAGGTCCGCTAAACTGACTCGCCCCACTGACCTGATTTTTACCTTTTTGCATACCTCATAAGCATCCCCTATCCTTCCTCCAGGACCTCATGGTTTCTGTGTGGACCTTTGTAATTGCCCAAGCCTGCTACCCATAACACGCTCCTAAACATACTCACAACATGACGCCAAATGTTCTCTCCCGCATATCGGGCAGACCGGGCTGGGTATACCTAATCTAGGGCATTTGTTCTTCTTGTGCCCAGTATTTTCACAACCATAATATATTTCAAGAGTCATCCAACATGTCCCCACGTGGCGTTCCTTACAAATCAAACATTCCGGCTTATTGGTACAAACAACCCTCTTTCGTTTCTTAGGTGTTCGCACCACATGATCCAGTGGCGCGGTGACATTGATAGAAACAAGGGCACTTCCCCTAGCAACTAGTTCTTCCAATCACTCCATGGCTCGACCCATTCTCCCAATGAACTCTTGTACAACCTCCCCAAATTCAATGGGGGGTCTATCTCTTCCGCTGCTTCAAACTCGCGGACTACTCATCTGGAAAATGGAGACATGACGAGGAAATTAGCTTGAGCTCTATCGCACGATCTAGAGTATCAAACAAGGGTGACATTCCTAAATGTCCAAGCAGCCTCCTAATTATAGATGTGGCCGATAACACACCGATAAGAAGGACTGTACGAGATACGGTTCCGAGACATCCTAGGACACTTTAAAACCTTAGGCTATAATACCAAGCTTGTCACGGACCGACCTCGAGGAGCACAACCGGCTCTCAACCGATATCATTATTTCATTGGCTTTTTTAGCCATACATATGATTCTGCGTTCATGGCACGATGGCCGTATCTCATATTTCACACTTTTATTTATTTACTTTCAAGGGTCATCATCATAAATATCAACAAATAGAATATTCTGGAAATCATAACTTTAAGTTCATTAGAAATGAAGGCTTTAAACACAATAGATTTCTTTCCAAAGAATGGAGCAAAATGACTAGCAATTGAAGCACAAGTAAAGAATCATAAACGAGTGATACACCACTTATTCTTGAAATACGTTTTCCAAAAGGGCAATACACAGTTTCAACTCATGAGTATGTAAGGACTCAAAACACATTGGAAATACTTACAAGCATAGCATGGTGATTTATAATTGAAACATGGGTTCAAATCATATACATTAGTTAAATCAACCGTGTTTGAACATTTTTCCACTAAGGGGAGCATAGTATGATAAGGAAGTTTGAACACGACTTGAGTACATAAGAATTTAGGAAAATCAATTTTTGCAATCAATTTGGAATAGTTGGAAAGTTTGAACAAACCGTATTTAGAACTTCCGAGGAACTCATGGATTCCAATTCTAGAAAGGGAGTTTAGCCAACATACCTTTATGGATCTCTTTATTGATACTAAAATCTCCCACTATTCTTACAACTTCAATATACATCAACATAATTCAATTGGACCAACATTAGTAAATATTTCCAGGTTTTAGGTTATTTTGGTATTTTATCAAACACCTAGAGTGCATAGCATTCTACTACCTCTAGTAATGGTGTTTCTTAGTCCAACAATCCTTCCTTCCCACTAACAAGATATAATACATTCTTTGACTACTAACTTCCTTCGTTAGCACCATCATAATCATCAATGAACTCACATCCACCAAATTGTACTAATTAACTCATTACAAAATCTCTATAACACCCTATAATCTAGTTTAAGTAGTTATGGCTTCCAAGAACCATCCAATAAGTGTTAATACTTATTTCTTGCTCATATATTCACTAACAATCCATGCATGTAGGTTTAAGGGTGAAGATTACCTATTGTAGACCAAATCTTGAAAGATAACTTTTGGGGTGTTCTTGAGATTTTGAAGAAATCTTATGGAATCCAATATAAAACCTTGTTGTAACTAGTGATTGAGAAGTGAAATCATCATAAAAACACACATGAAAAATCACCTTAATTGTGTATTGGAAGCCTTGGACAGATGGGTGATGGAGAGAAAACCCCTAGTCTTGAAATCCTTTTATTTTTCTCTCCCCCTGCTCAGTAATTAATAGGCACATGTATAGTATTTTTTCACTGGTGCTATAGCTGTGCTATAAGGCTTTAGCTCACGGGAGATAATTCATTGTATTTTTTTTAGTTTTATTGCTTTGAAATTAACATCCAAGTATTCCCCATTATTACAACACTCAAAGATTAATAAAATAATTATTCCCAAGTATCCAAATAGCTTTATCAACTCCAGTAATTTCTCATATGGTTCGGGTAAAATTTAAATGGTATTTCTAAGCTCAAAATTGCTTGAATTAGCTATAGAAATTCACGGTGCCTTACACATTAGCCTACCTCGGCACCACAAACCTTGAGTTCTTGGTAAAATTTTATGGGGCCTTACACAAGGTAAGCTAATATGCCAGAGTACAAATTTTTGGATTATGCAATGTATCGTGGAGTTGGTAGAAAAATTTGCAAAAATGGCAATTTTTGTGGTCCATTATGATATCGCGGATCTACTTCACTGATCGCGGAATGAGTCAAAAGAAACTCAAATTTGAGGGATATTTTATGGTCCATTATGCTACCGCATAATGCATTGCAAATGTGTTTCACTGACTGCGGATCAGTCGCGGATCTGACCAGACCCAACCCAGATTTTGTAGACCATTTTGTGGCCATTCTGCTGACCGCGGATCTGTTCTGCTACTGCAAATTTGCATCACGGAATCAACATCGGGGGGTTATTTATGGAATTTTTTAATCCGAGTCTATTTTGATATAAGGCCTTAGGGGGTCATTTTAGAAGGTATAACCTGAGGTTTTAGAGAGATGAGACCAATTTAGAGAGCGAGGGAGAAGCTTTATCAATTCTACTCTTCAATTCTTGCTCAATTCTTGGGATTCTAGGGGGAAACTCACATATTCTTCAACCAACCGGGTACGTTTTCGCCCCTAAGCTTTCATGCAAAGTTTGATATAGGTTTAAGTTGAGATGTTATTGTTTGGGGCTTATGAGATGGTGATTGGAAACCATAAGCCCTTAATTTCGAATTTGAGGTGTATGTAAAGAATGAAGGTGTGATCCTTGAGTTAGGAGTAGAAGGATGGGCATTCATGTGCCAATGAAGTATGTTGGGTGTTGTATGACTATTGTAGATTAATTAATTGCTTTGGAATGGGTTATGTGGTGGAGGAATTCCATTATCAATCCTTGTAGTTTAATTTGCATATTAGGTATTTGGCGAAATGCTTAAAAGACCCATATCATGTGGTTTCCTTCTAATAATGGTTAAACTCAACTATGCTAATGTTGATTGAATTGCTAAAAAGTAGTGGAACGCCGTAGTGATTCTAAGGAAAGCTTAATCGAGGTATGTTGTCTAAACTCCTCCTATATAATCGGAATCTATGAGTTCCTTGTAAATTCCAAACGTGGTTGTTCAAGCCTATATTCTTATCATTCCACATTGCCACAAATTATTGATTTATGCAAATGCTTATGTACTCAAGACATGTTCCAATTGCCCTAACATGTCACTCTCCATTGGAAAAATGTTTCACATATGGTTATTGCATGTAATGCTTGTGACTTGAATTCATGTTTCAATTGCAAATCATTATGCTCCCTTTTGGGAAGAGAATTCAATGTGTTTAAGAATCTTGTTAATCATGTACTTAAAGTCGTGATTTCCAAATGTTCTTTATGTTGATGACTTATGATGATCCTTGAAAGTGAAAGGATGAAAGTATGAAATATAAAATGTGGCCATCGTGCCAAGAATGAGGATTTACATGTATCGCCAAGGGTGCCAAGGGAATGAAAAGAATTATAAAAAGGCTATGAGATACATACTTTGCTTTTGTAGAGAACTGTTTTGGGAGTATCGTTAGGTCACCGAGGAAGGCTGGGTTATAAATGCCCAATCGCAAAATACACGTGCCAGTGTAGGAGCGGATTGAGGGGTGATTTTATATTATATTATATTGAGATTATTCCCCTTAATTTGTATAAGGTTATAGCTATCAAGGACCATGTCAACCCACACGATATCATGGTAAGACGGCTTAGCCGATCGGGGCGGGGATCCGACGCCATGCTGTGCACATGGTGGTATTTTGGTTCTACGTCCACCCTCATGCATTATGGTGAGATGGCTTAGCCAATCGAGTGGAGATCGGACTCCATGCCAGGTGCATAGTGGTGTGTCGGTACTAAGGATCACCCAACCTAAATGATTAATGCTTACTTAAAAATTTACTTTGTTTTAACTTTAAATTTAAATAAGTATTGATTTTCTTACTGTTTCCACGTTTCTCTCCTTTAATGCTGGCATTCCATCCATGAGAGGGTATTTAGCTTTACATACTGGTACTATTCCATATATACTAACGTCTCTTTTACTAGGGGCACTGCATCTTTAATGAATGCAAGTTTTTCCTCAGCAAGTGGCATCGATCGTTGATAGCATCATACCCTCTTCTTAGCTGCATTGGTGAGCCCTACTCTATATCAGGGCCTTGTATCATTTTGATTCTCTTGTATATTTCTATTGAGGTATAGCCTGGGATTATCATCGGCACTATCGTACTACTCTTCGGTTTCATTTAGAGGATCCGTAGACATCTTGTAGGTTGTATTTTAATTGAGCTAACAAACTAAAAATATTGTAGTTATCAGACATGTTTCCACTTTTAAACCATGAACTTGTAATATTTTGGAAATCATAAATAAAGTTTCTATAAGTAATGAAATTGGTGTTGCACATATTATTCTTTGGTTCCCCTAACTCTTGGTATTCATCCTCACATTATTCATGGGTATGGTTGGGTAGAAGGTATCAAGTAAGATTTCTTTAATGGGATATCTCGGTTGAGCGTTGGTTACGCTCCCTAGGTTTAGGGCATGACACTAGCCCAATCCTTTCTACTCACACTCACTGTCTTCTCCAAAATTTGCTTCCCTTCTCTATTCGAAACCTTAACTTGACCACTGGTTTTCGGATGATAGGGAGTTGCGACCTTGTGTTTCACCCCATACTTAGCAAAGAGGTTTCCCAAAAATTTGTTACAAAAGTCAGTACCTCTATTACTAGTCAAAGCACGCGGAGTTTCAAATCTCGTGAAAATATTTTTCTTCACAAAATTCACCACCACCTTAGCATCATTCGTAGGCAAAGCTGTAGCCTCTACCTACTTTGACACATAATGAACTGCAACCAATATGTATCTATGGCCATTGGATGATGGAAACAGTGCCATGAAGTCTGTTCCCCAAACATCGAAGATTTCGACCTCAAGTATTCCCTTCAACGACATATCATGCCTCCTTGAAATTATGCCCGTTCTTTGGCACCTATCACATCTTTTCACAAAAGTATGTGCATCCTTGAACAGAGTAGGCCAATAGAATTTTGACTGCAACACCTTTGTAGATGTTTTGTCTCTACCATGGTGCCCTCCATAAGGTGATGCATGATAATCATACAAAATTGCTTCCATCTCCTCCTCAGGGACACATCGGCATACCAACTGATCTGCACAATGCTTAAACAAAAACGGCTCATCCCATAGATAAAATCTAACATCATGCATAAATTTTCTCTTGCCATCTGGTGACATCTTTGAATGAGTTACCCCACTTACAATGAAGTTCACATAGTCGGCATATCATAGGGCTGCATCAGCCATAACTGCTAACAATTGCTCATCAGGAAAGCTTTTCTAAATCTCACCCTCTTCATCAACATGCGCACGAGTTTCCAAGCACGTAAAGTGATCGACTACCTGATTTTCGGCCCCCTTTCGATCTATGATTTCCACATCAAATTCCCACAAAAGAAGAACGCATCGGATTAGTCTAGCCTTATCATCCTTTTTTCTCAAGTAAATACCTGATGGCTGCATGGTCTGTGTAGACGATGAATTTAGTTCCCACCAAGTAGGCCCTAAAATTTTCAAACGCCCATACTACTACTAGAAACTCTTTTTCTATAAGTGTGTAATTTATTTGTGTTCGGTTTAGAGTTGTGATAGTGTAGTAAATCGAGTGGAACACTTTGTCTTTCCTCTGATCCAGTACATCTCAAATTGCCGTGTCACTGGCATCACACATCAACTCAAAAGGCTCCCCTAGTCTGGGGCAGTGATAATTGTTGCAGTCACCGATCTCTTTTTAAACTCCTTATATGCCTTCAAGCAATGCTCATCAAACTTGAAAGGCGTGTCCTTCTCAAGAAAACTACACAAGGGAGAAAACATCTTATAGAAATCTTTAATGAATCTGTGATAGAAACCTGCATGACCTAGAAAGCTTCTGACTCATTTGATAGAAATTGGAGGTGGCAGTTTATCAATTGCTTCAACTTTTGCCTTGTCCACCTCTAACCCATCTTTGGACACTTTGTACCCAAGTTCAATCCCATCTCGTACAACAAAATGGCACTTCTTCCAATTCAACACCAAGTTTGTCTCTTCACACTTGGCAAGCACTTTACTCAAATTCGTTAAGCATTCATCAGAAGATGGTCCGAAGACCTAGAAATCATCCATAAACACTTTAACAAAAGTTTCTACCATATCAGTGAAGATTGCCATCATGCACCTTTGAAAAGTCACAGGTGTATTGCACAACTCAAATGGCATTCTCTTAAAAGCATAAGTGCTATAAGGACAAGTGAAAGTGGTCTTCTCTTTATCCTCTGGTGCAATTAATATTTGATTATCGCATGAATATCCATCAAGAAAACAATAATAGTCTTGTCCGACCAATCTATCTAACATCTGATCAATGAAGGAAAGGGGGAAGTGATCCTTTTTAGTAGCATTATTTAATTTTCGGCAGTCTACGCAAATTCTACAACATGTGACCATTATAGTTGGAATTAATTCACTATTCTCATTTATGACCACCGTCATTCCACCCTTCGTAGTCACACACTATACTGGACTTACCAACTTGATGTCAGAGACGAGAAAGATAATACCCGCATCTAGCCAATTTATGACTTTCTTCCTTACCACTTCATGACTGGATTCAAGCGGGTGTTCCACACTTTGTTTGTGCCCATCCTCCATGAGAATTTTGTGTATACAAAATGCTGGGCTAATACCATTAATATCAGCCATGGTCCATCCAATCTCCCACTTGTGCTCTCTAAGCACCCGAAATAGCTTTTCCTCCTGCAAAACAGACAACTTAGAAGATACAACATGTAAAGTTGCGTTAGCACCCAAATAAGCATAATAAAGGTAAGTGGGTATGGGATTGAGCTCCAATTTGGGAGCTTCTTTGATGGACGCTTGGGTGGTGGCCCAGTCGGTCTGTCTAGAGGCTCAAAATTAATCATCCCTCTGATGTAAGCACATGTATCTAGATGATGCACCATCTACTTAACCTCATCATCCAAGTCTATGCTGTCGAATAACATAAGTGCTTTCTCTAGAGAGTTATCCAGATATGCACCCACGATATTTCTTTCTTCTTCCTTATCAACCACATAGATCATAGCTAGATCCTCATAGTGACTTGGAAGCTGGATTGGCATGTACACATTAAAGACTACTTCTACATTGTCAACCCGGAGAATCATTCATTCACGAACGTTTATCATAGCATCGATGGTGGCTAAGAGAGTTCGTCCCAAGATGATTGGGACGTGTTCATCAGCTTCATAGTCCAATATGATGAAATCCACCGAAAAATGTAATTTCCCGATCTGTAGTAGCACATCTTCTATCACCCCCTCGGGATGAACAATAGATCTATCCGAAAGCTGCAACATGACAGTTTATGCTAGCCCCTAAATCACAAAGTGCCCATCCTAATTGACTTAAAACCAAGAGGGGCATCAACAAATTTATGCTAGCCCCCAAATCACAAAGTATCCATCCTGCATCTACCTCACCAATTCAAACAGGGATGGTGAAGCTCCCAAAATCCTCCAAAAATTTGGGCAACATCCTTTTAGTTCATAGTGTGCACTCTTCAGTAAGTGCTACTATTTCAAACTATATCAATCTTCTTTTATTAGCAACAATATCCTTGATGTACTTAGCATATTTTGGAATTTAACGTAATATATCAACTAATGGGAGCTTCAGTTGTATTTGGCTCAGCATATCAAAACATTTGTTGAACATTCTGTCATCACTTTTCTTATTCAATCTTTGTGGGAATGGGGTGGTGGCCTTGCAACTGGAGCCTTTTCACTTTCCTCAATTTCTTTCTCAGTTTCCACCATAGCTTTAGGAACCAGTTCGCCTTCAGGAGTGACTTTTTCTTTCTTTGTTTTTGGTACTTCTTCTAATTCTCTGCCGTTCCTCAAAATTACAGAATTTACTTGAGGATTCTTCTCTGTATCACTTGGAAGGGCCCCTGCAGGCCGGGTGTTTTGATGTACAGCCAACTTGTAACACCCCGGAAAATTTTGAAGTACTTAAGCGCTATTAAGAAAGTTGATGTGCGCTAATTATATTATTTTATGTATAGACGAGTACTATTATATGAATTATATCAATTGATCATGATAATATATGTATGATGTGCATTAAGAATGGTTTATAGTCTAAGAAAATCCCCAAGGCTAAGTCAACTTGAAAATTTTATGATGGGATAAAGTTTCAAGTGAGTTTGCACAAGATCCTACTTCAAACGCATGCTGCTACCAAACTATAACTACTTAAAAGTATGATTCTTGGGTATGAGAGTATTATTTATACATGTATGTACCAATAAGATTTGTGGGTAGATTGTTGGACTAAAATAAGTAAAGATTGGGTTGAGGAGTGAAAGAAATCTTGTAGAAGAACCTTGTAGCCAAATGTGCACACCTAGTGTTTGATAAAATGCTCAAATGAGCTGAGATCATGAATATCTTTCGAATTATGGTTTGATTTTGTTATATATCAAAATAGATTGGGATTTCTAGAATTTTCGAAACATTGTAGTAATTTAAGGAAAGCTCAAAGCGAGGTATGTTGGCTAAACTTCCTTTTTAGAATTGAATTCAATGATGTTCCCGTAAGTTTCAAGTATGGATGTCTCAAGTTCCTTATTCTATGTTCCAGGTTGTTCCCAATAAATTTGAATGTCCTAAATAAGCAAAGTGTCGAGAGTTATGTATTCAAAACGTGTTTCGAATGTTCCTATCACATTATGTTATCTTTTGGAAATGTGTTCAAGAATGATATGTGTATTAAAATGCTATGTCTTTGAGTGGTGTTTCAAAGTAAGGTTATGATGTCAAATTGTGTGAGAAAACTCAATATGCTTAAGACTCTTAATTGCTCATATGTGTACCTAAAGTATTGATTGGAAATGAATTATTGTTGATAACCTATAAAGATGGTTGGAAGTGAAATAAATGAATTGAAGATGTAAAGTTTGGCCAACGTGCCAAGAGTGAAAGTTATACTTGTGGCCAATGGTGCCCATGAGATGAGATGGTGTGAGAAAGATTATGAAATGGGCTTTGATTCAACTATTCAAAAATTGACTTTGAAAATAAAAGCCTGAAAGCTTATGAACTCAAGTGATGCCCATATGTGGTTGTTTTAGCAAATGCTATGTTTAGTGAGTATTTTCAATGTGTTTTGCATTCTTACATATTCGTGAGTGGAAATTGTGTATTGTCCTATTTGGGAAAAAGTAATTCAAGAAGAAATCCATTGTGTTTAAAGTCTTCATTACTAATGAACCTAAAGTTGTGATTTCCGGGATATTGTATATGTTGATATTTAGGATGATGATCCATGAAAGGAAATATATAAAAGTGTGGAATATGAAATACGGCCATTGTGCCATGAAAGAAGAATCATATGGATGGCCAAGAGAACCAATGAAATAATAATGTTGTAAGTGGTTGAAAGTACGGATTACGTGATATAGGGTGTAAAAGGTTATGAGATGTACGTATTTGTACTTTTGTTTCCAATGTGTTATAAGCCCCTACGTTCTTGCGAGTAAAGGCTATGATGTTCCTAAATGTTCTAAATGCTCTTAATGTTCTATGATCACCCATTGCAACTACAAGTAAGTGATAGTATGAACATGAGATGTGATCGTTGCCTAAATGAGAATTTCCGAAGTGTTGTATGTCCCAATGGTTTCAACTATAGTTGTATGCTTCTGAAATAATGCAAAATTATTGATTTTTAAGTCCCCAAGAGTCATGAACCTAGATAATGACCTCAATAGGTCAAGGGAGTGAATAATGAGATGGAAGGGAGATGTCCTTTGTGAAATGACGATGAACCTTAAAAAAAGGAATTAGGCCCATGTGCCATTGAAATCGACTTATTGATTTACCATGCATGCGCTAATGTAATGAGTTATGTTTCTCCATGATAAGCTTGAACATGAAGTATTCCAATGATATGAGTAATTACGACATTAAATGTAATGACAAACTATGTTGCTTTAAGTTTATATATGGTATTGTGATTGGGATTACACATCCACCCGCATATATTAAGGTGAGGCGGTAGGACCGCTTTGTGTAGGGATTGTGGTATTGTGTAATACACCTCCACCCGCATATATTGAGGTAAGGCAGCATGACCACTTTGTGTAGGGATTGTAGTATTGTGATACACCTCCACCTGCATATATTGGGGTGAGGCGGTAGGACCGCTTCGTGTAGGGATTGTGGTATTGTGGAATACACCTCCACCCACATATATTGGGGTGAGGCGGCATGACTGCTTTGTATAGGGATTGTGGTATTGTGATACACCTCCACCTGCGTATATTGGGGTGAGGCGGTAGAACCGCTTTGTGTAGGGATTGTGGTATTGTGATACATCTCCACCTGCATATATTGGGGTGAGGCGGCATGACCGCTTTGTGTAGGGATTGTGGTATTGTGATACACCTCCATCTGCATATATTGGGGTGAGGCGGTAGTACTGTTTTGTGTAGGGATTGTAGTATTATGATACACCTCCACCTGCGTATATTGGGGTGAGGCGGTATGATCGCTTTGTGTAGGGATTGTGGTATTGAGGAATACACCTCCACCCGTATATATTGGGGTGAGGCGGCATGACCGCTTTATGTAGGGATTGTGGTATTGTGATACACCTCCACCTGCGTATATTGGGTGAGGCAGTAGGACTGCTTTGTGTAGGGATTGTGGTACAGTGATACACCTCCACCCGCTTATGTTGGGGTGAGGCGGCATGACCGCTTCGTGTAGGGATTGTGGTATTGTGATACACCTCCACCCGCGTATGTTGGGGTGAGGCGGCATGACCTCTTTGTGTAGGGATTGTGGTATTGTGATACACCTCCACCCGCATATATTGGGGTGAGGCAGCATGACCGCTTTGTGTAGGGATTGTAGTATTGTGATACACCTCCACCCGCATATATTGGGGTGAGGCGGTAGGACCGCTTTGTGTAAGGATTGTGGTATTGTGATATACCTACACCTACGTATATTGGGGTAAGGCGGTATGACCGCTTTGTGTTGGGATTGTGGTATTGTGATACACCTCCATCCGTAAATATTGGGGTGAGGCGGCATGGCTGCTTTGTGTTGGGATTGTGATATGGTGATACACCATCACCTGCATATATTGGGGTGAGGCGGCGGGGTCGCTTTTGTATAGAGGTTGTGGTATCATGATACACCTCCAGCCGCATATGTTAGGGTGAGGCGGCATGGCCGCTTTGTGTGAGGGTGGTTATAAAGGATCCCTGACTTAATATCGATAAATTTGAATGGAAGCTCTTAATTAATTTGCTTGATGTTAACGGCTATCTAAGCCCATTTATTGTTACCATGATTAATCATATTCACATTGTATTTCCAAGCCCTTGAATAAGTTTATTTGTATTGTGTAAGTGAACGCTGTGAACGGTCTATGAGACGCATAGGTATATAATATGATATGTGAACACTAAGGACAGTCTACGAAATGTATATGTGTAAATTAAGGGAGGAAGGTGCCACTTTCGTTGGCATTGTTTGTACATGTTGTTACAATTACATTATAATATGTATTCCACGTATAGTTCATATGGCGCAGTTGATCCTAAAAGAAGGTTAGAATGATGCAAGTATAATAAGACTTGAAATGTGATTTTATTGGATGTTTCGTAGAGTCTTGATGTACTTTAATTGCCTCTTATTTGAGTTACCGTATTTTCATATGTTGTTTTGACAGCCTTATATACGAGTACTATTCCACATGTACTCACGTCCCTTTTGCCGAGGGCGCTGCATCTTTTAATGGATGCAGATATACTTCTACAGGATGATATGGATCTTTGATAGGGATCTTCTTCACTACTCAGCTTATGGTGAGCCTGCTACAGTTCTAGTGGGTGTTTGGGTCTAGTTCATTTTATGTATATAGTTATCCATTGTTATAGAAGCTCCATGTACACTGTGGGTCATGTAATTAAAGATTTGAGTTTTGTCATGTATTTATGTTCACAGTATTTATAGCTATTTATAGAGCTGTGTAACCACCACAAGAAAGAAAATATGGGCCATTGAGCCAACTGTATTTAATATGAAAGTCAAAATCTTATTATGTTATGGTAAATCATGCATGAGTAATGATGAGAGGTTAATTTAAATTAGGCTTGCTCGACTGGGTTTACTCGGTTGAGCGCCGGTCGCGCTCCACGATTTTGGGGCGTGACACAACTACCCAATCCGCCTCTCTAAATTTCAAAAATCAGTCCTCAACTGTTGTTGTCGATTAACAGCTTTTTCAACATATCATTGGTGCTTTCTTCTACCTGTTGTGATGGCTTTTGGGGATGATTGGAGTTTCTTTGGGGTCTATATTGACTTTAAGTAGCCTGATTTCCACCCCATGAGATGTTCGTGTGATTCCTCCAGTTGGAATTATAAGTGTTCCCATATTGTGAATTTTGGTTCATTGGACCTCTACCCTACTGGCCCACATATTAAATAGATTCTGGATTCACCGGACATTGGTCACTCGTTTGACCTTCTCCATAAATTTCACAACATATGGCCATATGTTGCACCTGCTGCATCTTATGTGCTTGTTGCATCGTCATCTTATTCACCTAATTGGCTAATTTTTTTATATCTGCTCTCATGGCTGAGAAATAATCAAGATCAATAACACATGCTGCCTTCTGTTTAAGTGCTCTTTGTGGTTTTCCATCTCCTTGCCAATTATTATGATTAACAATGAAATTGTTCAGCAAGAACTGAATTTCACTATACAACCTTGTCCATGCAACTACCTCTACAAGTTGAATCAAGATTCATCATGGATGCTTCGTCTACCCCATCAACAAAAGTATGACCCAAGACTTTATCAGTTTAGCACTGGTCCAGACAATCTCTAAGTAGCTTTTTATATCTCTCCCTGGCTTGACTTAGAGTCTTGCCATATTTTTGTTGAAACCCTATAATTTGGCTTCTTATTGACCTTGTTTTCTTTGTGGGAAAGAATTTGATTAGAAATTTCTGTGCTAGATCATCCCATGTGTAGATTGAGTTTGATGGCTCTTTGTTCAACCATTTTTTTGCTTCCCCCAAAAGAGAAAAAGGAAACAAGGTCACTCTCACATAGTCCTTGGACACGTTCAGATAGTTGTATGTATCTAAAATATCAAAAACAATTTGTATGTGCCTTTGTAGATCTTCACTCGACGAACTATGTGGATTGAATTAGCTGCACCATGTACTGTTTCAGCTCGAAGTGCCCAGTTATGTCAAGCTTCTGATATCCTGAGTCATATTGGCAAGACTAGGCCTTGCAGCCTCAATCACCGGTCTCTCATCATTCTCTGCCATCTTGATTGGTTGTGGTTGGACTACGATGCCCAACTCTGCAGTTCTTGCTCTTACTTCTGCCTCCCTCCTTAACTTGTGAAAAAGTATTTCGGGTTCAGGATCAGGAGGAGGAAGATTGTTCAAACTGTTACTTCTTCTTAGCATTCAAGGTGAACACCTGTAGAGTCAGAATCAGTAAAATAAAATAAAATTCAAACAAAAATGAATAAAATCTTATTTTAGACATGTAGGTAATTTCTAAATCTCCAGCAACGACGCCAAAAACTTCTTGGGTCCAAATGTACATGCAAGTATACATGGTCGACAAGTAATAAAGTGATAATAAAGTATCGCCCCACAAGGATTTATGATTAATTCTTATCCAATCTAATCTACTTATAAGTTTATTGCGCAAGTGATTGTAAAGAAGATGATTGTGAATGTTACTACTAAAAATTACTACGAATTGACTATACAATCAAGAATGCAAACCAAATAAGAAAACACTTAAAAAGAATTCATTGAGATGTGAATATTCTGGGGTTATAGGATTAATGTCTCTCCTATTGCGTTCTGGTTGATTTAATCACTTGATTTATCTAATTTATTGATTAACAAGGTTTATAATGCTTGAAAAATTTATTCGACACTTCGCTCACCTATTCAAGTGTCACAACCCAAACCGATGGGCCGCAACGGGCACCCGGTACCTTAATCAACCGAGTACTAACATAACATATCTTTTCGTGTCATGCTATCATAGATAACTGAGCCAAAGAGGATGCCATAAGATAAGTAGAATACAACATGAAATACCAACTTATACATAAGACATACTGGCCTATAAGGCCAAAATAACCATTCATACATTGAACATAGGCTGACAAGGCCATATAATATTTTACGTACATAAAATATGTCTACAAGCCTCTAAGAATACATAATTGTCATAAAGGTCGGGACAGAGCCCCGCCATACCAAACAATACACGTCTAAATCATACTGACCAAACAAGCAACTCCGGAGCAAATGGAGCGCACCAACACCTTCCGCTGAGCTGATATTCTACTTGGAGGACTCTCGACCTGTCTATCGGAATCTGCGGGCATGAAACACAGCGTCCCCAGGCAAAATGAACGTCACTACAAATAGTGTACCGAGTATGTAAGGAATGAAAATCAGTAAACAATAGACATGAGAGAAACATGGAGTAAAAGACTCAACATGTAAGTCTGAATAACTCTGTGAATCATTAATATTTACAATGTCATGCATATGCGTATAAATGTTATACCATGCATAGGTATATGCGTTCATAACATCATCAAGCCTCTGAGGGCATCCCATCATATCATCTCGGCCACTGTGGGCAAATCATCAACGTATACCAGCTGATCAGGTGGTGGTGCGTATATAACGCCATAACCTTTTCCCATATCCCATATACATATAATATATGCGTATATAATGCCATCTGGTCATGGGTCAATGCACATGTATAAATGCATGAAATGCATAAGAAATACGTTAATAAGATTTCTCGGAGTATCATGAAATCAATATGCCTTTCGGATAAACTTACCAAACACGTATTTTTCTGAGACCCATGAACAGAAGATATAATAATAATTAACATGGGAAATCAAGAATATAGACACCCCTAGTACTTCTATGAATAGAGTAATTTATGAAAATTATGTGTTTACTCGTTTCGTTTGTATCATATGGATCATGCCAAAAAGAAAGAAGGGATAGCCTTAACATATCTGAACCGATTCTCTTGACAATCCCTTTAACACCCGTTGATTGCGACAACACGTAACGACAGATCGAAGTAGGGGAGAATCTGTATGGTATTCTTGAGAAAGATTGCACCGTACTCCCTTAGAAAGGTTGCTATAACATTACGTAGTCTCGTATTTTTGTAGCACAATCACGTTGCTTAACATCTAATCTTTCATGAATGAGTTGCTGAAGCATTCTTTGAACTTTTGTAGAGATTCCATAATGAATTAAAGAGGTCCTTTTTAATATTTGGGTATGGCCCCACTTGAATAATGACTAAGCCACAGAATCTTGTAATTGTGACACAAAGTTAAATGACTTAAGAGTCATATTTAACTAAGGCTTCTTGGCTGCCACGTGGGGGAATTTGTCCCCACCTATTAATTATCCACAAATCCCTAATTATATGGTTAATCTCCCATTAAACTAATTACCCACATAATTAAAAATTATCTTAAATTACTTAAAATACTACTCACTTTTAACACACTTTATATATCTTATTATCCTGGTCATGTGGTACCTTGTATGGTACTAGTCCATAAATACCGGGTATTATAACTCGGACCATATTTTATTCCAAAATGTCGAACTTTGACGAAATTCATTTTTTTCGATTTTCTTACCCTCTCACCTTCACGAATTTACTCATCGCTTGTTGAAATAGCATATTACTTATAACTTCAAAATAATCTCATTCCCGAGCTTACGTCGATTAACATACAACGAAACTTTAACGTACGAAAATGCGGGATGTAACATCTCATTTCCGAGCTTTCATCAATTTACTTATGACGTACTTTCACGTACGAAAATATGGGGTGTAATATCATTCCCCTCTTTCGAACATTCGTCCTCGAATGTTGACTGATGCACTTATCATTATCATAACCTATAGCTCTTGTGAATATTTTAGTACTCTCCTTGCCATCTAGGCAGCTGTTTTGTGAATAAATCCAACAGCTAGGGCATTCCCCCCTTTAGGCCTCTTTCTCATACCGTGACTTGCTATCGGAATTCTTTCAATATCGTAATTATTGCTACCTTCTATCATACAGCTTGTATGACTCTGACCTTGTATGTGCTCCTATGCGACTTTTCTCTCTTGTTTCCTCCAGATTTTAGCCAATCTCTAGGCCTCACTTTGTGAACATATACAAAATTATGACAAGCTGTTCCCCTGGGCGTCATTAGTCTTACTACATCTAAGTAGGCCATACTATACCATAACTCTTACTTCGATTTGTCGTTACTGAGGTCTGCTACCAAACTCCAAGTTACTTTCACTTTATATGTATAAATCTAAGTCCTTTAATGCTTCTTCATTGCTGTTCATCTTAAGAATGGCAGCCTGATCTCATCTCATTTTGTTGTAACTTTTATCTATCCATTGTTGATTCACCTCAATGTTGATCTACCATCTACTACTGATAACTTGAAACCTCTTACGTAATACATTGCCACTAGGGCTTACGTTACATCGAGGAACATTTGAAGTGATTTTCCTGATCCACCTGGGGGCGATACCGTACATCCATAACCGTATTTCATATTATCCCAATGTGATTCACCTTATGTGGGTATTTTAATCCCGTACAATTTGTGAAATCATTACTCAATCGAAGGCCCAAACATCATCCTTCATATTTCATAATTACACCCTCATTGTACTACCAAGGCAGCATTCCATTTCTTCTAAATGCTACTAGTCTTAGACTCCTTTGAGTTCATTCAGGCTATACTGAGCTTTTTATAACTTAGAGAAACCATCAACTCTCTTGTTTTCATGGTCTTAATCCCAAGGACTTATCCATTCTCGTCACCTTCTCATTCGCCCTTTCTTATCCTTACTCCTGTCTTCTAGAACCTTGTCATTTTACCATACTTTAGCTTGCAACCTACACATATCTATTTATACTACTTGCAACCTTCCTTCAACTTGCTTGCACCATAGATTTCCTTATGTTATTCAGGAACATCAAACGAGACATCACATCATCTCTAGCTCTTCTTTACTCTCTTGACTAGGCCTTTCGATACCTAGAAACCATAGGCTGGAAGATATGCCACTGACGACACCACTACCATTCCTGGATACTGAATCCTAGCGCTTCTAACCTTCTATCTACGGTATGGATTATTTGCAACCTTCTGTATTTGAGTATCTCGTATGTTGTTCACCTTTACCTTACTTACCTTAAAATCTGGCATCACATCTTCTATCTCTTTCATGACCTCGCTTTAACACAGGTATAATTCAGAATCCACAACTTGAAGCTCTATTATAATACTTGCACCTCTGGTGCATACACAATCTGATGGGAGCTTCATACTGACTTTTTATAAGGCTAGTACTCTTCTAACTGGCTTTATCAAAGAGCCGTTATTGAATATGGCTGTTGTACTATCTCTCTTGTACCTCTGATATTAAGAGTGATTCTGCTATGTTCTCAATCACGATTCATGTAGTTTTTTGTGTCTAATAATCAGACTCCTGATTTACTTAGTTGATTAAACTCTTTAGTTTCCTCTTCCTTCTGATCAGCCTTCATGTAGGCTTAAGTTATCTTCCGATCTGTGGCTCATGGTATTAGTTATTACTTTAGCCTTTCATGGGTGCTATGGAATATCCATGATACAATCTTTTGACAATTCAATCCTTTGTCTATGCCTCAGGCTCAATTCTTTCGTTTAACTTATACCAGAGTCTTCTACGAGTGTATGAATGTGAATATATAAGCTGCATGGATAATACTCCGAAATCTTAAGTGCATTCATAATGTAACTAACTCTAGATCATTTATCGAATAATTCCTTTCATTCCATCTCAGCTTTCTTTAAATGCAAGCAATTA
Source organism: Nicotiana tomentosiformis (assembly GCF_000390325.3). NCBI lineage: Eukaryota > Viridiplantae > Streptophyta > Magnoliopsida > Solanales > Solanaceae > Nicotiana > Nicotiana tomentosiformis. The sequence goes on from NC_090822.1 coordinate 46,364,491, forward strand.
CTTTTCCTGGTCTTTCTGCCCCCTTGTTACGTGCATACTTAGCCTATCTTAGTTCCCATGCATGTCGGAATTTTATGCAACTCATATGGTCTCGAATATTATTTTTGTTTTCATTTCCCGCTCATTAGCCACGCTAGGTGCCACTTTCTTATGGAGTGCATACAATGTTGTTGTGAGACTGTTGTTACAAGACCATTTCCTCTTTAGGTCACTGTGCTTAGGTTGAAGCCTTCTTCCTTATTTCCTCAGCTAGTGTTTCGTTGTAGTACTTAGGGAGACCTTCTGGCTCTTGTAAAGTTATAAGTTTATCACATCGTATATTTTATGGAATTTTTGATGTTCTTCCCCGCCTATAATTATCCGTAGTTACTTATTTCCATGCCCTTGCGCTTGTAGGGTTGCTTCTGAACTATTATTTTGACTGTCTTCCTAGTGGCATTCTCTTTTATTTACCTTTAACTACCCCAACTCCTATCTTAATATATCTCAAGGATCATGATGTCATATCTGCGAGACTGAATTCCCCATGTTGTGGTTCACTATGTTCATCTTGCACAATCTTTTGATTTGTCTGTGTCCTCTTGTTTAGCCATAACTAGGCTCTTCCTAGATCAACTACTAACTACTCGTTGGTCCATTCTCATATCAATATTCTGCGTAATCTTCTTGGGTTATTCCTTTTGTCTTAACTTACCTCTCGCACTGGCTCCTTATTTATTAAAAACATCCTGGGCTGGAACCCTTACTTTCTCTCCTTAACGTCGTGCTTGCATAATGTTCTGGAATCTTAGCATATATGTAGGATTTGAATAAGTGCAATCTCATCCCTTTCTCATTTTTATCCCATTCTTCCTTTACCATTTCATAGCTACTAGAACCACTTAATTCTGACTTAATGCCACATTACTCCATATTCCCCCCTTTAGGGGAGTACTAAGAGTTAGAGCTACGATGATCTACCTATAGATGTTTTACCTCTTCATCTTTGGCGTCTTTTCACTTCATCGATGACCCTTACTTGCCTCGCGATAACCCTTTTGTACCAAGGATAACAAATTTCCTTACTCACGAGGGTGGCACTTAGTATAACTGGCACACATAGTCCCTTAAGATTAACTTTGCTTCATTTGCTTGATTTAGGGAAACGTCTTCCTGAATGACCTTTAAGGGTTATTCTTCTGTCGTCCATTCTCTTATCGCCGGAACGCAATCTAAAATTCTCATGATGACGACTATTATCAAATCACTCAGTCCCCAATTCATGTTTATTTATCTTGTCCACCAGCCCATATTGATTTCTATTACTCTGGGGTCTAACTTTTCCTTTTGGTAGTCGCGTTGGAGTCACAAACTTATTTCTCAAAATGAGGATATGAGTTTATGGCCTATACTCTTTTGTTGTCTCAAGGCTTGTCACTTCTCGCCTTTTCCTTCACTTGACTATAGACTCTGTAATACTGTCATCTTTTTTATCTACCGTTGTCATCCATGTATCACACCTCACTCATAATGCTTCATTAACTCTCTTTTTATTTCCCACTAACATTTATGTCTATCACTTTATTCTGAAAACTCGAACAAGACATTCTTTTGCTTTTAGCTCCCCTTGATCCATCTACTGGCTCTTCAGGTTGCCTAACATTCTCTCTTCACTAGGGATGTGAGCAACACTAAGATAATATTTATTCCTTCAAGGCTTCCAGTGCCTATCTTTGTAGTACTCATATCCAGCTGTACTATTTTAGAGTGCACCATCTGGGTGTCTCACAAGGAGATCTATTAGCACATTTGCAATATCCTTCGGGAATGTCAACTAACAAAAAAAATCCATCCACTATTTTGGGTTACCCTAACCCCAACTAGATCTTGATACCCTGCCTTCTCTTATACTACTTCTGTTAGCCCCCATAGGGCATAAATGAGATGGATGTGGCCGGTTGTACATACCTCTACTACTGTTGAAGGTAACTCAAAATGCTTATATCTCCCTTCCTGAATGGTAAATAATGATAATCTTCACTAGCTGGGTACCTCGTACCCTTTTTCATCTTGCTTATTTTACTTGTTAAAGCTTGCATCTACCTTCTGAATCTCTTGTTGCTTTTTACCATATGGGTGGATAAATATTCATGCCTTAGGGCTCCTTTTCCAGAAGCTCTCACGTCTTAGTACACACATGATCTGCTGGAGACCTTACATTTACTCATCATAAACATAATGCAAAATCCAGTTCCTCTGACACAACTCTTCCACAGTCGTATTCAATCCCTTACCAACCGTCTTTCTGGATATAGTCATCATCGTATTATGAATAAGATAGAGTTTAGGAAGTTGAGTTCTTACAACTGAGCTCTACCACACAGTCTAGAGTAAGAAGAAAGAGTGACAGTCTTAAATGCCTTGTAGCCTCTTGCTTATAAGTTTGGTGCACAACACACTCATAAAGAAGACTCTACTAGACACGGCTTGTAGACTCCCTAGGACAGAACTGCTCTGATATCACTTTTGTCATGACCCAAATCGATGGGGCCGTGACGGGCACCCGTTACCTTACTCAACCGAGTACCAACATAACATATCTTTTCGTATCATACTATCATAGATAATAGAGCTGGAGAGACTGCTGTGAGATAAGTAGAATACAACATGAAATACCAACTTATACATAAGACATACATGCCTATTAGACCAAAATAACCATTCGATAAGGCCATACAATCTTTTACGTACATGACATCTGTCTACAAGCCTCTAAGAATACATAATTGTCATAAAGGTCGGGACATAGCCCCGCTATACCAAACAATACACGTCTAAATCATACTGACCAAACAAGCAACTCCGGAGAAAATGGAGCGCACCAACACCTTCCACTGAGCTGATAGCCTATTTGGAGGACTCTCGACCTGTCTATCGGGACCTACGAGCATGAAACACAGCGTCCCCAAGCAAAAGGGACAACAGTACAAATAATGTACCGAGTATGTAAGGAATGAAAATCAGTAAACAATAGACATGAGAGAAACATGGAGTAAAAGACTCAACATGTAAGTCTGAATAACTCTTTGAATCATTAATAATTATAATGTCATGCATATGCGTATAAATGTCATACCATGCATAGGTATATGCGTTCATAACATTATCAAGCCTCTGAGGGCATCCCATCATATCATCTCGGCCACTGTGGGCAAATCATCAACGTATACCAGCTGATCAAGTGGTGGTGCGTATATAACGCCATAACCTTTTCCCATATCCCATATACATATAATATACGCGTATATAACTCCATCTGGTCATGGGTCAATGTACATGTATAAATGCATGAAATGCATAAGAAATACGTTAATAAGATTTCTCGGAGTATCATAAAATCAATATGCCTTTTAGATAAACTTTATCAAATACGTATTTTTTGAAGACCCATGAACAGAAGATATAATAACAATTAACATGGGGAATCAAGAATATAGACACCCCTAGTACTTCTATGAATAGAGTCATTTTTTAAAATTGTGCGTTTACTCGTTTCGTTTATATCGTATGGATCATGCCAAAAAGAAAGAAGAGATATCCTTAACATACCTGGACCGATTCTCTTGACAATCCCTTTAACACCCGTTTATTGCGACAACACGTAATGGTAGATCGAAGTAGGAAAAACTCCGTATGATATTCTTAAAAAAGATTGCACCGTACTCCCTTAGAATCGCAAAATCTCGTTGATATAATATTACGTAGTCTCATATGATTTTTGTAGCACAATCACATTGCTTAGCATCTAATCTTTCATGAATGAGTTGCTGAAGCATTCTTTGATCTTTTGGAGAGATTCCATAATGAATTAAAGAGGTCCTTTTTAATATTTGGGTGTGGCCCCACTTGAATAATGACCAAGCCACAAAATCTTGTAATTGTGACATAAAGTTATATGACTTAAGAGTCATATTTAACTAAGGCTTCTTGGCTTCCACGTGGGGAATTTGTCCCCACCTATTAATTATTCACAAATCCCTAATTACATGGTTAATCTCCCATTAAACTAATAATTAACCAATTATTCACATAATTAAGAATTATCTCAAATTACTTAAAATACTACTCACTTTTAACACACTTTATATATCTTATTATCCTGGTCATGTGGTACCTTGTATGGTACTAGTCCATAAATACCGGGTATTATAGATCGGGCCGTATGTTATCCCAAAATGTCAAACTTCGACAAAATTCATTTTCTTCGATTTGCTTACCCTCTCACCTTCACGAATTTACTCATCGCTTGTTGAAATAGCATAATACTTATAACTTCAAAATAATCTCATTCCCGAGCTTACGTTAATTAACTTATGACGAAACTTTAACGTACGAAAATGCGAGATGTAACATCTCATTTTCGAGCTTTCATCAATTTACTTATGGCATACTTTCACGTACGAAAACATGGGGTATAACATCAAGCCAACCTAATATTATATGTCTATAGAATTAGAATTAACAAGAATGCATGTATATTTCTTGCGAAAATAACCAAGTAAGGCAACTATAATATGTTTATCTTAATCGCTAATCTATTCTTCGATGCCCGGATTTGAGATCTTACTCTATTCAATATTATATGCAATCTACAGTTTCCACTTTCGAGTTCAACTATAAATTCATAGATGGTATTCTTCTATTAGCTATGCAATAGATTAATTAAGTGCAGGATTGAATAAACAAATCAATATGATAATTTAGTCAATATAATCAACTGTCAAACAACAATAATCGAATACAACCCATAACCCTAGAATAATGTGGTTCTTAGCTACTCATTTTTATGACAATAATCAAAGTATTGTTTTTAAACATAGAAACAATGAATACTAGATAAAAGATGGAAGAATCGATGAATTCTGTGCTCCGTTTGTGTTTTTTTGCCTTTTACCGCCTTCAGAATTGACCAACCCCCCAAAATAGGTTTAGAACCTATTTTATACATGTTGGGGACATGTAAAGTTGAAATCACCAAGTCCCAGCCAAATTAGGACGAAATCCGCTGTTGGGAGTTGGGCTTTGTGCCTGGCGCGAAGCTGGACAGTGAAATTTTTAGCATGCTGTCAATGGCGTTTTGGTTGGCATCTGGCGCAAACCTGGTCACCAAATATTTTCTACGTTTGTGCTCTTCTGTCCTTGGTGTTTTGTTTGGCGCATGTCGCAAACCTGGGAACCAAAGTCACGCTTCCTCCAACTTCTTCCAATTTTACTTTAGCTTTCACGTAACCTTTCCAAATTACTTCCAATTGACTCGTACACTAAAGTTAAGAATATCAAGGCATAATGCAAGGTAAATTACATACAAAATCATGGATTTTTAGCCAAACATCAGTTCATATTGATCTTAAGACATTAATTATTATTTTTGTGGATCATCAACTTAAAAAATAATTTTGTGGGTAAATTAGATTTGTAATTTAATACCTTGTCATATTCAAATTTGTCACAATCCAAAATTCACCTAGTCGTGATAACACCTAACCCAATCCGCTAGGTAAGCCAAATAACAGTCAACACAATTCTAATGAAATAAAAGTGGTCAATAAATGATAAAACTGAATTCCATACAATATCCCTAGGTTTGATAGCACAAGTCATGAGCCACTAAAACTTAGATTTATAAAGCTGGTATGAAATATATAGAACATATGTTTGGAATGTACTTAACATATTACAAATCTAAAAACTACCAAGGAAAAGTGGTAGCCATATCCGGATAGCAAGTATATCTTCAGTGCCAGCTCCCATCATCCACAGCATCTCAGCTCCAAGATCTACACACAAGGCAAAAAAGTGTATTATGAGTACAACCAACCCCATGTACTCAGCAAGTATCATAACTAACCTCGGTGAGGTAATAGTGGCAAGAATTATAAATGACACTCGCTAATCACATATACGATTCATAAATCTAACAAGTACAGAACAATAATATGATCAAGTTATGAGTCATAGATAAAACCACCTTGGTCCACACAATTACTTAACGTACTATGCTCAGTCAACGATCTAGCATACAAAAAGAAGATATGCAATAAATCAAGTAATCAACCAAGGAAATTGCAAGTAAAGATGAAAGGCAAAAACCAAATCGGACAATACGTTGCAGCGTGCAATCTGATCCAAATCAAAATCACATTCCAGATCTAAGGCCTAAATCAGAATCCCAATATCCGAACTAAACCACTGATAAGTTTTTCCAAAGTCCTCATCAACCATAAACCCATCGGACCCATCGGTTTCTCAAAATCTGCATGTACACCATCAAGAAGGAACATGAGAGGGTGACCCCTGGGGGGATGAACCCATATCCACACGGTGCACGGACAACTCACGTGCAGCACGGATAACTCACGTGCCAATAATATCAATATCTGGATCCACAAGGAAAACTCACTTGCTTCACATACAACTCACTTGCTAATAATATCAACCGCACAGACAACTCACGTGTTGCACTGACAAATCACGTGCACATATCACAATCCGCCTAACATGGTCATAAGCTTAATATCACAATCTGCCCGGTGCGGTCACAAGCTCAATATTACAATCAGCCTGGCGTGATCACAAGCTCAATATCACTGTAACGACCTGACCGGGCATTTTGCTTTCTAGAACCTTGTTCCCCTAAATGAGACTCCCCGCATAAGCTTTTACTTCTTTATGACTTGAGAGGAAAGTTAGTTCGGGGTTTGGAAGGGTTCGGGTTGAAATCGGAATACTTGGTACCTTAATATTGATTTAAAAGGCTAAATTTGACTTGAGTCAACGTTTTGAGTAAACGACCTCTGAATTGGGATTTGACAATTCCAAAAGGTTCGTATGATGATCGTAGACCTAAGTGTAGGTTCGGATTGGATTTTGGATAACCCGGGAGCATTTCGGCACTTAATAGTGAAACTTGGCTAATTGAAGGATTTAAAGTTCTTTAAATTTGGTTTGGAGTAGGTTTTGGTGTTATCGAGGTCCGTTTAGGATTCCGAGCCTAGGAATAGTTCCGTATGGTGGTTTAGGACTTGCACGCAAATTTTGGTATCATTTCGAGTAGTCTAAGTACGATTCGGCACATTCGGAGCGATTTGGAAACTTGAAGTTCATAACTTAATTCAATTTGGTTTTGGGGTGTGATTATTAGTTTTGTTGTTGTTTTATAAGTTTCAAGAGTTCAAGCAGGTCCGTATTATGTTTATATACTTGTTGGTACATTTGGACGGTGTCCCGAAGAAATCGGGTGTGTTTCGGACTACCCAGAGCTAAGTTAGAGAAAACCAGATTTTCAAGTTTTGGTTTCCTTCTTCGCGAACGCGGAAGGGCACTCGTGTTAGCGATGAAGAATTTGGGCAGTGGGGCAATTTGTTCTTCGCGTTCGCGATCAGGAGGTCGTGTTCGCGATCAGGAGGACGCGTTCGCGGAGCTTTGAGATCCCAGGCCTACGCGTTCGCGAAGGCCATAACGCGTTCGCGTAGAAGAAAGGGGCCTGGGAGGGACTGTACCCATTACCCTTCATGTTCGCGAAGAAGCCAACGCGTACGCATAGGGTAGGCCAAGCAAGCCTCCACGTTCGCGAGGCCCGTGCCACGCTTAAGATAGGTATTCTTTTGGGCTTGGGGAGCTTTGTCTTCGCTAACACAAGGCCCTTTTCGCATTCGCGAAGAAGGGGCAGCTGGGCAGTGTTGTTTTAAATCGGGACTTAGTCAATTTTTGAGTTAATTTATTACACTCTTGGGCGATTTTGGAGATTTAAAGAGGGGGATTTCAACCTAGCTTTTGAAGGGAAGTAATTTCTACCCAATGTGAGTTTAATACATGGATTATGGGTAGATTTGAACATGTAAATTTATGAAAATTATGGGTTTAGATAAAAAACTTTGGTTTCGATAAAAATGAGATTTAACCACGAAAATGATTAGAATATGAACTTTTGAGCATGTATTGATTAATTTATATAATATTTGACTAGTTTTGGATTGTTCGGCACTGAGTTGAGGCTTAGGAGTGAATTCGAGGCCGGAAAGTGAGCTTTGAGACGAGGTAAGTCTCTTGCCTAACCTTGTAAGAGGGAATTTATGCCATAGGTGATTTAAATTAATCTTTGATTCTAATTGTGGGGGCTACGTACGCACGAGGTGACGAGAGCCCGTGCGTAGCTACTATTTATGCCTATGTCCGGGTAGTTTAGGACCCAAATCATGAATTTATTGTAATGTTTGCACCTACTTGCTAATTTAAAGTGCTTAAATTATATTAGAACTTGTTAGAAGAATTGTAAAGAGGCCGAATTTCACTTGCTTAAATCTTGAGTGGATCACTTGACCGTTAATGGAAATTGTATGACATTGTGTATTAGACTGGTAAAATTGTTAAGTCAAATGCTTATAGGGTATCCTCTCTTCTTCCGAAGCGGGCCGAATGCCTCGGCAGTAGAATATATGCAACTATGGATCGTGTCACCCGTCCCTCAGCAGCGTACACATTATTCTGGATCGGGCCGAACGACCTCTGCATAAATCGTGCTTATTAATACTCAGATCCTATTCATACTTGATTTTATTTTGTAGCTTGTGAGGCTAAAATTATTTAATGACAGAAATGTACTTGGAGTTTATAAATTAAATTTTCCTGCTTGTTAGTAAGTTATTGTTATTATTTACATAACCCATATTTATTTAGAATTTATGTATTTATATTGTTAGCCCATAGTAAGTGTAGAAGTCGACCCCTCGTCACTACTTCTTCGAGGTTAGACTTGATAATTACTAGGTACATGTTGTTTATGTACTCACGCTACACTTCTGCACTGACCGTGCAGGATCTGAGGCAGGTGCATCTGGCGATCACACCGGTGCGCACTCTCCCTACCCGGAGGCCTAGTGGTGAGCTACTTTTCCCGAGCTGTTCCGCAGCATCCTAGAGTCTCTCCTTTACTTTCATTCATGTCTATTTTTATTTCAGATAATAGCTAGAGTTTTTTATAATCTATTAGTGCTCATACACTTGTGACACCAGGTCTTGGCACACACTAGTAGACTTGTGGTTTTGGATTATTTCTATGGTTATTATTGCACTCAATTGCTCTCGTTTTATTTATTTTAAACCTGTTGTTCCTGAAATCTTCTAAATTTAGGAAAGTTTAATTACTTGGGAATTTTATTAAAAAGTGAAATCACGTGGTTAGTTCACTATTGGCTTGCCTAGCAGCGGTGCTAGGCACCATCACGACCTATAAGAGAATTGGGTTGTGACAACATGGTATCAGATCCCTAGGTTCATGTAGGTCTCACAAGTTATGAATAGGCCTAATAGAGTCTTGCAGATCGGTGCGAAGACGTCCGTACTTATCTTTGAGAGGCTATAGGGTGTTAGGAAACTACTCTTTCTTCATCTCCTATCGTGCAGTTGATGTGGTACTAACTATCTTTCTCTTTTTCTCTCACAGGAACGTGCACAGTAGAGGATCATATTATTGAGGCCGGGGGAGGGCTCCAACCCATGCTAGAGGATGGGGATGTCCTAGAGTTGCTCCAGCTATGCCACGAGCGGATCCAATAGAGGATCATATTATTGAGGAGTAGGGCGAGGTGCCTGTAGTCGAGCCAGCCCCGGTAGATTGCATGTCAGCACCGGGATTCCAGGAGGTCATGGGCCATATGCTAAGGTTCATGGATAACATGACCAAGGCTAGTTTATTTCCAGCAGACACCAGCCACATCTTAGGCGTGAGGGGGAGCACAGACCCCTACTTCTCAAGATCTAGGGCATGCAGCCACTGTATATCAGACCTCGGGAGCACTACACGTGGGCGGAGCTCAGCCAGTTGCAGCAATACCAGAGCCCCGACCATCTACGACCGGTGATCCGCAGAAGCTATTGGAAAGATGGACCAGGCTATACCCTCCTGTCTTTGGAGGTGAGTGACATGATTACCCCCAGAACTTTATTGATCGGTACAGGGACAGATTGCACATAATGAGGATATTGGAGTCTCATGGGGTGGATTTTCTACTTTCTAACTAGAGGGCAGGGCCCGTAGGTGGTGGTAGTCCAATGTTCTTGGCAGACCAACAGATTATCCTCCCATGACTTGGGATAGGTTCACCAGTATTTTGTTGGATAGGTATATTCCACCCTCATAGAGGGACGAGTTACGGTTTCAGTTTGAGCATCTCCAGCAGGGTCAGATGTCAGTGACCGACTATGAGGCGAGGTTCTCTGAGTTATCTTGCCATGCACTTATGATACTTCCTACCAACACAAAGAGAGTGCAGAGGTTTGTCGCAGGGTTGCACACAGGTATTCAGGCCACTATGGCCCGAGAGGTTGAGATGGGGACTTCTTACGAGCTAGATGTAGAGATAGCTCGGAGGATCGAGGGTGTACGTCAGCGTAGCGGAGAGCAGGCTACGAGGGATAAGCGGTTTCGGTATTCTGTAGAGTTCAAAGGTGCCCCGGTTGGGGGCAGAGGTCAGTTCGTCAGGGGTCAGTCCAGTAGGCCCACATATCCAGCAACGCCACCTCCTCGGGGTGCTCCAGTTCAACCCTATTTTAGCGCCATGCCAGAGTGTTCCTACCGCCCACCAGTTATTCAGGGCTCCTCCAGTAGGTACTCAGGTCATCAGGGTCAGACTTCAGGTCAGCAGTCCACCGTGCCGAGAGGTTGTTTCGAGTGTGGGGATCTTAATCATGTGCAGAGGTTCTACCCAGGCTTCGGGGCAAGGTATTGTAGTAGGGACATCAACCTATGATTATAGCATCAGCTGTCCCACCAGTCGTCCGGCCGCCCAGAGGCGGAGGGCAGGTGGGTAGGGACCGTCCTAGAGTTGGAGGCCAGTCTGGTGGAGGCCAGTCATATGGCGTTCCAGCTAGGTTCTATGCTTTTCCGATTAGACCATATGTAGTGGCCTCAGATAACGTGATCACAGGTATTATTTCTGTCTGCTGTAGGGATGCTTCAGTACTATTTGATCCAGGGTCTACATATTCATATGTCTCATCGCTGTTTGCTCATTTCCTAGTTGTTTCCAGTGAGTCCCTGGGTGCTCCTGTTTCTGTGACCACACCTATGGACGATTCTGTTGTTGTGGATCGGATCTATCGGTCTTGTGTTGTTATATTCTGTGATTATGAGACTAGAGCGGATCTTCTGTTGCTTGATATGACAGACTTTGAGGTCATCCTGGGCATGGACTGGTTGTCTCCATATCACGCCATCCTTGATTTCCATGCCAAGAATATTACCTTGGCGATGCGAGAGTTGCCTAGATTGGAGTCGAAGGGCTCATCTGTCAGTACATCTAGTCAGGTTATCTCTTTTCTGAAGGCTCGACACATAGTCGAGAAAGGTTGTTTGACTTCTCTAGCTTATGTCCGAGACACTACTATAGAGGCTCCGACGATTGATTCAGTGCCCATAGTCAGGGAGTTCTCTGATGTGTTTCCTTCTGATTTTCCAGGCATGCCACTAGATTGTGCTATCTCTATTCCACCGTATCGCATGGCTCTGAAAGAGTTGAAGGAATTGAAGGAACAACTTGAGGAGTTGCTAGCAAAGGGGTTCGTCAGGCCGAGTGTATCGCCTTGGGGTGCGCCATTGTTATTTGTGAAGAAGAAAGACGGGACTATGCGGATGTGCATTGATTACCGCCAGTTGAACAAAGTTACCATTAAGAACAAGTACCCGTTGTCATGTATTGATGATTGGTTTGACCAGTTGCAGGGTGACAGTGTGTTCTCTAAGATCGACTTGAGATCGGGGTACCATCAATTGAAGATTCGGGATTCAGATGTTTCGAAGACTACTTTCCGGACTAGATATGGCCATTATGAGTTTCTAGTGATGTCCTTCGGTTTAACTAACACTCCAGCAGTGTTTATGGATATGATGAACTGAGTGTTCAGGACGTATATTGACTCGTTTGTCATTGTCTTCATTGATGAGATTTTGATCTACTCGCGTAGCATAGAGGATCACAAGTAGCATTTGAGAGTGTTGCTTTAGACCTTGCGGGAACAAAAGCTATATGCTAAGTTCTCCAAGTGTGAGCTCTGGTTAGATTCTATGGCATTCTTGGGACATGTTGTATCGGGCGAGGGTATTAGGGTTGATCCCAAGAAGATCGAGGCAGTTTAGAGTTGGCCTCATCCTACCGTAATAATTGAGATCAGGAGCTTCCTGGGGTTAGCAGGTTATTATTGTCGGTTTGTGGAGGGCTTCATATCAATTGCAACACCTTTCACTAGATTGACCCAGAAGGGTGCTCCGTTCCGTTGGTCCAATGATTATGAGGTGAGCTTTCAGAAGCTCAAGACAGCTTTGACGATGACACCAATTCGAGTGTTGCCTTTAATTCATGGATGTATACTGTGTATTGCGACTCTTCACGTGTTGGTTTAGGTTACGTATTGATGCAGGAGGGGCGAGTTATTGCATATGCTTCACGTCAGTTGAAGCCCCATGAGAAGAATTTCCATGTACTTGACTTGAAGTTGGCCGCGATTATTCATACTTTTAAGATCTGGAGGCATTAACTTTATGGGGTGTCCTGTGAGCTTTACTCCGACCATCGCAGCTTCCAGCATCTGTTCAGATAGAGGGATCTCAATTTGAGTCAATGCAAGTGACGTGAGTTACTAAAAGACTATGATATTACCATCCTTTATCATCCGGGCAAGGCGAATGTAGTCGCGGATGCCTTGAGCAGAAAGGCGGAAAGTATGGGTAGTTTGGCATTCATTTTAGCAGAGGAAAGGCCACTAGCTTTGGACATTCAGTCCTTCGCTAATAAACTTGTGAGGTTGGATTTATTAGAGCCTAGACGAGTTCTTGCGTGCGTCGTTTCCCAGCATTCACTATTCGAGCAGATCAAGACTCGCCAGTTTAATGATCCGCACTTGTTGGTTCTCAGAGAGACAATACTACAGGGTGGTGCTAAGGAGGTTACTATCGGCAAGGATGGTGTTCTGCGACTCCAGGGTTGTCTATGTGTTCCTAATGTTGATGGGCTGAGGGAAACGATTCTAGAGGAGGCACACAATTCTCGGTATTCTATTCATCCAGGTGCTATGAAGATGTATCGCGACATGAGGTAGCATTATTGGTGATGGCGGATGAAGAAGGACATAGTTGATTATGTTGCGAGGTGTTTAAATTACCACCAGGTTAAGTGTGAGCATCAGAGGCCAGGTGGCCTGCTTCAGCAGATGACTATACCTGAGTGGAAATGGGAGCGCATTACTATGAACTTCGTAGTTGGGTTGCCTGTGATGACCCAAAAGATCATCTTATGTTTTAGAACTTGAATCTGCGCTCTTAAACCTTAAAAATCTCATATTTACCCTCCTCAATTTACGTGCGCAGTGTGGGTATGTTTTCGAAAAGCTTTTATGTTGAAAACTAATGAAAATAAGAATTTTTGCCTTAAAAGTTGATTTTAGTTGACTTAAAAGTTGATTTTAGTTGACTTAAAAGTTGATTTTAGTTGACTTCGGTCAACATTTTTGGTAAACGGGCCCGAATCCATGTTTTGATGGTCCCGGTGGGTCTGATCAAATTATGGGACCTGGGCGTATGCCCGGAATCGAATTCGGAGAGCCCTAGCTTGAGTTATGAATTTTTAATGAAAATTAAAAGTCTGAAAATTAATTATTTTTAAGAATTAATTGATGTTTGGCATTGTGTGTACCGGGTCCGTATTTTGGTTTCGGAGCCCGATACAGGTTCATTATCATATTTAACACTTGTCCGTGAAATTTGGTGAGAAACGGAGTTGATTTGACGTGATTCGGACCTTCGGTTGAGAAAATAGTAACTTTAAAGTGTTCTTGAGAATTTCATTTGATTTGGTGCTAAATTTAGAGTTCTAGGTGTTATTTTAACGATTTGATTACGCGAGCAGGTCTGTATGATGTTTTTAGACTTGTGTGCATGTTTGGTTTGGAGCCCCGAGGGCTCGGGTGAGGTTTGATAGGCCACGAGATGTTTTGGACTTTGGAAATCTAGTTTTTTCTGCAGAGTCTGGGTTCTGGCATGTCCTTCTTCGCGTTCGCTAAGGTCCTCTCGCGAACGCGAAGAGTAAACTGATGAGGCAGGGATTTCTTCTTCGCGAACGCGAAGGCTTGGTCGCGAACGCGAAGCGATGGGGGCATTACCCTTCGCGAACGCGGGAAGCCTATCGCGAATGCGTAGTGTTAGGCACTGTGGAGGGGGAGTCAGCCTTTTCTTCATTGCGAACGCGAACACTCTCTCGCGAACGTGAAGACCAGGGAAGGGTAGCCTATGCAAACGCGAGCAGTGTCTCGCGAACATGAAGGCTTGGCAGCCTATACTCTTTGTGAACGCGACAGTGCTCTCGCAAACGCGATGAACACTATCGCCCAGCACTTAACAGAATCCAAACACAGGATTTAGTAAAACATTCATTTTTCTCAAAAAACCAAACGGTGTGAGGCGATTTTTCAAGAGTCATTTCTTCCCCAAAGTGTTGGTAAGTGATTCTAAACCATTTTCTTTCAATTACCCATTACATTTCTTGAATTTTTAACCTAAAATCTAGAGTTTTTATTGTAGAATTAGGGGTTAGGATAGAAACCTGGGATTTCGGGAATTTGGGGGATTTAGACCTCAATTTGAGGTCGGATTCCAAAACCAATTATATATTCGGGCTCGGGGATGAATGGGTAAATGGATTTTGGTCCGAACCTCGGGTTTTGACCAAGCGGGCCCGGGGTCGATTTTTAACTTTTTAGACGAAAATATGGGAAATCTGTAATTATTCATTAAAGTTGATTCCTTTAGCAATATTTGATATTATTGAGTCATTTTTGAATAGATACGAGTGGTTTGGAGGTGAATTCCAAAGGAAAGGCTGTGATTGAGAATTAAATGGCCTTCAGAGCGAGGTAAGTGTCGTGTCTAACTTTAGCTTGAGGGAATAGGTATTATGAGTTCATTTGCTATGTGTTTGGTTGTTAAATACAATGTATAGGTGAGGTGACGAGCATTTATGCGTCGTTGTCGAGTCATAGCATGCGAGTGAAATTCTCTTCTTATCTATTTTGTAGCCTTAAATTCTACTATCCATGCTTAGCGGGTTATTTGAAATGTTGGGTGACTTATATCTGGTTTCACTGAGATTTGGTAGCTTTGTAATATTGATTCAAGGTTGCGGTTACATTGTGCTGTTGATTATGGGTAAAATACTGGTTTCTTTGTGATACTCATATCTATCCGTTATTATTGATTATGTGATTCGTTAGGAGGAGTGTAAAACATGAAGGGTGATGCCGTGCATGCATTATTTATATTGTGAGGAAGAGTGTAAAAGCACGAAGGGTGATGCCATGTATATTATGAGAGGCTTAATGCACGAAGGGTGATGCCGTGTCGTTCTATTTATTTATTTGGTGAGGCTGAGAGTAAAAGCACGAAGGGTGATGCCGTGCCGTTCCATTTATTTATTTGGTAAGGCTGAGAGTAAAAGCACGAAGGGTGATGTCGTGCCGTTCTATTTATTTATTTGGTAAGGCTGAGAGTAAAAGCACGAAGGGTAATGTCGTGCCGTTCTATTTATTTATTTGGTAAGGCTGAGAGTAAAAGCACGAAGGGTGATGCCGTGCAGTTTTCCTTTGCTGCTTTATTTGCTCAATTCGTTTAAGGATTTTCGGTTTAATTCTGTCTTTTCATTATTCTCACTCTTTATATTGCATTCCCCCACTGTATGTCCCCTTCCCATTATTTATGCATTATTTCTTTATTTACTGTTGTTGCCACTAGCATGATTATATTGTTGAGGTTATATGTGGGTGTCTTGTCCTAGCCTCGTCACTACTTAGCTGAGGTTAGGATCGACACTTACCAGTACATGAGGTCGATTTTACTGATGCTGCACTCTGCACTTTTTGTGTAGATTTTGGAACCGTCTTAGGTTGATCGAGATTTTGCTTTTGGTCCGCTGTCCGTAGGCTCAAGGTAGATCTGTCGACGTTCACAGACCTTGAAGTCCCCGACTATCTTTTATGTCCTACTGTTTTCTTTCATTCAGACAGTTTTATTTCTTTCAGACTATTACTTGTAGTAAATTCTAGAATGCTCGTGAATTGTGACTCCAGATCCGGGTGGTAGTAATTAATACAGTTTTATAATATTCCGCACTTATTATATTTCACCTTAGTTAATTATTGTTATTTATTGAATGGAAATAAGGAATTGGTTTAACGATTCTCTATCGTTGTCTTGCCTAGCAAGTGAAATGTTAGGCGCCATCACGGTCCCGTCAGTGGGAAATTTTGGGTCGTGACGGTTGGTATCAGAGCACTAGGTTGCCTAGGTCTCACGCTTCACGAGCAAGCTTAGTAGAGTCTAGAGGATCGGTACGGAGACGTCTGTGCTTATCTTCCAGAGGCTATGATGTTTAGGAACAAGTTTCACTTCTATTCTTCTCTGTCGTGCGATTTTTCTTTCTTTATAGTAATTGAACTCTTCTACTCTTATTCTCTCGTAGATGGCGAGAGCACGTACCACTTCCTCAGCTGAGCATCAGCCAGAGCCTCCAGTGGCAGCTCCTACGCGGGGCAGAGGTCCAGGCCGAGGCCGTGCCAGAGGCCGAGGCAGGGGCAGGGCTCAGCCTAGAGCCCTAGCAGCAGCCCCAGCAGTGGAGCCTCAGATAGAGCTTGACGAGGAGGTTCCAGCCCGGACTGTTCCTACCGGACCAGCTCAGGTTCCGAAGGGGTTCATTGCCACCCCAGTACTTCAGGACGCTTTGGTCCGCTTGGTGGGCCTTATGGAGAGTGTGGCCCAGACTGGCGCATTTCCTATGGTACCAGTAGTCTCTCAGGTTGGAGGAGGAGCCCAGACTCCCATCACTCCCATTCCGGAGCAGATAGCTCCCCAGTATCAGGCTCCAGCAGCTCAGCCAGTCGGATTAGTTCAGCCGGTTATTGCGGCACAGGTCGGAGATGGGCCAGCTATGTCTTCTCAGACATTATGGAGATTGGACAGGTTTATCAAGCTCTTTTCTGTTCACTTCAGTGGTGCTCCTTAAGGGGATCCCAGGAGTATCTTGACAGCTGTCACGAGTTTTTACGTAACATGGGTATAGTGGAGACCAATGGGTCGATTTTGCTGTATTTTAGATGACTAGTTCCGCCAAGAAATGTTGGAGAGATTACTTGTAGACCAAACCAGCTGGGTCGCCTGCTCTTACTTGGGACCAGTTCTCTCAGCTCTTCATAGAGAAGTTTCTGCCTATCACATTGAGAGAGGAGCGTTGCCGTCAGTTTGAGCGTCTTCAGCAGGGCAGTATGGCTGTTACTCAGTATGAAACCCGTTTTGTGTATTTGGCCCGTCATGCTATTCTTCTGCTTCCCACCGAGAGAGAGAGAGGGTGAGGAGGTTTATTGATGGACTTGCTCAGCCTATCAGATTGCAGATGGCTAAGGAGATTGGGAGTGAGATTTCTTTTCAGGCGGCTGCTAATGTCGCCAGACGAGTCGAAATGGTTCTTAGTCAGGGAGGTCAGGGGTCTGATAAGAGACCTCATCATTCCGGTGAGTTCAGCGGTGCCTCACCTAGAGGCAGGTGTACTTTTAGTAGAGGCCATCCTCCCAGGCCGTTTCATTTAGCGCTCCAGGCATCCCACGGTGCCTTAGGTGGTCGTGGCCCTCAGATGCATTATTTCGACCAGCTAGCCTATAGTGCACCACCAGCTCCTATTAGTGCACCTCCACTCCAGAGTTATCAGGGTGGTTATTCAGGTCGACAAGGTCAGCAGACACAGCAACTGGAGTTATGTTATACTTGTGGTGATCCGAGGCACATTACTAGATTTTTCCCTCGGGCAACGGGCAACTCACAACATCCGAGCTCTCGTGCCATGGTTCCGGCACCAGTTGCTGCACCACCTGCTCAGCTAGCCAGAGGCAGGGGTCAGGCAGCCAGAGGTAGAGGCTAGACTGTTAGAGGTGGAGGTCAGGCCGCTAGAAGTAAAGACCAGCCAGTTAGAGGCCGTCCCAGGAACATAGTTCAGGGTGGTGGGGCCTAGCCCCGGTGTTATGCTTTCCCAGCCAGGCCTGGGGCTGAGTCATCTGATGCTGTTATCACAAGTACTGTTTCAGTTTGCAGTAGAGATGCTTCAGTTCTATTTGATCCGGGATCTACTTACTCTTATGTGTCATCCTATTTTCCTTCATATTTGGTTGTGCCCCTTGATTCTTTGAGTCCTCCTGTGTATGCGTCCACGCCAGTGGGGGATGCTATTGTTGTAGATTGTGTTTACCGTTCGTGTGTGGTCACCATTGGGAGTCTTGAGACTCGTGTTGATCTTCTACTTCTCGACATGGTTGATTTTGATGTCATACTGGGTATGGATTGGCTGTCACCCTATCATGCTATATTAGATTGTCATGCCACGACGGTGACCTTAGCCTTACAAAGGTTTCCTCGATTAGAGTGGAGAGGGAATCTTGGCCATTCTGCGAGCAGGGTTATCTCTTATGTGAAGGCCCAGCATATGGTCGAGAATGGGTGTCTAGCTTATTTGGATTATATCCACGATTCTAGTGCGGAGGTTCCTTCCATGGATTCAGTGCTGGTTGTTCGTGAGTTTCCAGAGGTGTTTTCTGCAAACCTGCCGGGGATGCCACCCGACAGGGATATTGATTTCTACATTGATTTGGCTCTGGGCACTCATCCCTTTTTCCATTCCGCCATACCGCATGGCCCTGCCAGAGTTGAAAGAATTGAAGGAGCAGTTGCAAGATTTGCTTGATAAGGGCTTCATTAGACCTAGTGTCTCGCCCTGGGGTGCACCTGTGTTGTTTGTGAAGAAGAAAGATGGATCGATGAGGATGTGTATAGATTATCTTCAGTTGAACAAAGTCACTATGAAAAACAAGTATCCATTGCCGAAGATTGATGATTTGTTTGATTAGATTCAGGGTGCCCAAGTGTTTTTGAAGATTGATTTGAGATCTGGCTACCATCAGTTGAAGATTAGGGCATCTGATGTCCCTAAGACAACTTTTCGTACTCAGTACAGGCATTTCGAGTTTTTAGTGATGTCATTTGGGCTGACAAATGCCCCAGCAGCATTCATGGATTTGATGAACCGGGTGATCAAGCCCTACTTGGATTCCTTTGTGGTTGTGTTTATTGATGATATCTTGATCTACTCTCACAGTCAGGAGGAGCACGAGAAGCACATTCGAATCATTCTTTAAACTCTGAGAGATAACCAGTTATATGCTAAGTTCTCAAAATGTGAGTTTTGGTTGAGTTCAGTTGCTTTCTTGGGTCACGTTGTATCATCAGAGGGTATTCCGGTGGATCCTAAGAAGATTGAGGCAGTTAAGAACTGGCCTAGACCCATATCAGCTACAGAGATCCGTAGTTTCTTGGGTTTGGCGGGTTATTACCATCGATTTGTGGAGGGGTTTTCATCTATAGCAGCCCCGTTTACCAGATTGACCTAAAAGGGTGCCCCGTTTACGTGGTCAGACGAGTGTGAAGCGATGTTTAAGAATCTCAAGACAACTTTGACTATGGCATAGGTATTGGTGTTACCCACAGGTTCAGGATGTTATACAGTATATTGTGACGCATCTCGTATTGGTCTGGGTGCGGTATTGATGCAGGGTGGCAAGGTTATTGCATATGCTTTGCGGCCGATGAAGGTTCACGAGAAGAATTACCATGTTCATGATCTAGAGCTGGAAGCCATTGTTCATGCGCTGAAGATTTGGAAGCACTATCTTTACGGCGTGCCATGTGAGGTATTCACTGATCATCAGAGCTTGCAGTATTTGTTCAAGAATAAGGAACTCAATTTGCGGCAGAGGAGGTGGCTGGAGCTATTGAAAGACTATGATATCACCATATTGTATCATCCCGGGAAGGCCAATGTGGTGGCCGATGCTTTGAGTAGAAAGTCAGTCAGTATGGGTAGCCTTGCATATATTCCAGTTGGTGAGAGACCGCTTGCATTGGATGTTCAGGCCTTGGCCAACCAGTTCGTGAGGTTGGATGTTTCTGAGCCCAGTCGTGTCCTAGCTTGTACAGTCACTGGGTCTTCTTTGTTTGAGCGCATCAGAGATTGGCATGATGACGATCCTCATTTACTTATCCTTAGAGACACAGTGTGGCACGGTGGTGCCAAGTAGGTTACTGCTGGAGATAACAGAGTTTTGAGGATGTAGGGTCGTATTTGTGTGCCTAATGTGGATGGGCTTTGTGAGTTGATTCTTGAGGAGTCCCACAGTTCCCGGTATTCTATTCATCCGGGCACCGGAAAGATGTATCAGGACTTGAGGCAGCATTATTGCTGGAGGCGAAAGAAGAAGGACATAGTTGCCTATGTAGCTCGGTGCCTAAATTGCTAGCAGGTAAAGTGTGAGCATCAGAGACTTGGTGGTTTACTTTAGAGGTTAGAGATTCCTGAGTGGAAGTGGGAGCGTATCACTATGGATTTTGTTGTTGGACTCCCACGGACTCAGAGGAAGTTCGATGCAGTTTTGGTCATTGTGGACAGGCTGACTAAGTCGGCGCATTTCATTCCTGTGGTAGTTACCTATTCTGCGGAGCGGTTGGTAGAGATTTACATTCGTGAGATCGTCCGTCTTCACGGTGTGCCCGTGTCTATTATTTCTGGTCGAGGTACGCAGTTTACCTCGTACTTTTGGAGGGAAGTTTAGCATGAGTTGGGTACGCGGGTTGAGTTGAGCACAACATTTCATCCTCAGATGGACGGGCAATCCGAGCGTACTATTTAGATCTTGGATGATATGCTCCGTGCTTGCGTTATAGACTTTGGGGGATCATGGGATCAGTTCTTGCCCCTTGCAGAGTTTGCCTACAACAACAGCTACCAGTCGAGCATTCAGATGGCTCCCTATGAGGCATTATATGGTAGGCGGTGTCGGTCGCAAGTGGGGTGGTTCGAGTCGGTAGAGGCTCGGTTGTTGGGCACATACTTAGTACAGGATGCCTTGGATAAGGTCAAGATTATTCAGGATTGACTTCGCACAGTTCAATCCAGGTAGAAGAGTTATGCCGACCGTAGAGTTCGTGATGTTGCATTCACGATCGGAGAGAGAGTGTTACTTCGGGTATCACCCATGAAGGGTGTAATGAGGTTCGGGAAGAAGGGCAAGTTGAGCCCTAGGTATATCGGACCTTTTGAGATTCTGGAGAGAGTGGGAGAAGTGGATTACAGGCTTGCGTTGCCACCTAGTTTAGCAATTGTTCATCCGGTATTCCATGTGTCTGTGCTTCGAAAGTATCACGGTGATCTGTTCCATGTGTTAGATTTCAACTCTGTCCAGTTGGACAAGGATTTGACTTACGAGGAGGAGCCGATGGCAATTCTAGCCCGGCAAGTTCGCCAGTTGAGATCAAAGAGTTACCCTTCAGTTCGAGTGCAGTGGAGAGGTCAACCTATTGAGGCAGCTACTTGGGAGTCCGAGTCCGATATGCAGAGTAGATATCCCCACCTTTTCACCAGCCTAGGTACTTTTCTATGTCTGTTCGAGGACGAACGGTTGTTTTAGAGGTGGAGAATGTGATGACCCAAAAGTCATTTTATATTTTAGAACTTGAATCTGTGCTCTTAAACCTTAAAATTATCATTTTTACCCTTCTCGATTTACGTGCACTGTCCAGGAATATTTCTAGAAAGCTTTTATGTTGAAAACTAATAAAAATAAGAATTTCTACCTTAAAAGATAATTTTAATTGACTTCGGTCAATATTTTTGGTAAACGGGCCCGGATCTGTATTTTGACTGTCCCGATGGGTCTGTATCGAATTATGGGACCTGGGCGTATGCCCAGAATCGAATTTGGAGGTCCCTAGCTTGAGTTATGAATTTTTGATGAAAATTAAAAGTCTGAAAATTAATTATTTTTAAGAATTGATTGATGTTTGGCATTGTGAGTACCGGGTCCGTATTTTGGCTCTGGAGCCCGGTACAGGTTCATTATGATATTTAAGACTTTTCTGTGAAATTTGGTGAGAAATGGAGTTGATTTGACGTGATTCGGACCTTCGATTGAGAAAATAGTAACTTTAAAGTGTTCTTGAGAATTTCATTTGATTTGGTGCTAAATTTAGAGTTCTAGGTGTTATTTTGGCGATTTGATCACGCGAGCAGGTCCGTATGATATTTTTAGACTTGTGTGGATGTTTTTTTTGGAGTCCCGAGGGCTCGGGTGAGTTTCGGATAGGCCACGGGATGTTTTGGACTTTGAAAATCTGGTTTTTTCTGCAAAGTCTTGGTTCTGGCATGTCCTTCTTCGCGTTTGCGAAGGTCCTCTCGCGAATGCGAAGAGTAAACTGATGAGGCAGGGATTTCTTCTTCGCAAACGCGAAAGCTTGGTTGCGGATGCGAAGCGATGGGGGCGTTACTCTTCGCGAACGCGGCAAGCCCATAGTGAACGCGTAGTGTTAGGCACTGGGGAGGGGGAGTCAGCCTTTTCTTCATCGCGAACTCGAAAACTGTCTCGCGAACGTGAAGACCATTAAAGGGTAGCCTACGCGAATGCAAGCACAGTCTCGCGAATGCGAAGGCTCGAAAGCCTATACTCTTCGCGAACGCGACAGTGCTCTCGCGAACGCGATGAACACTGTCGCCCAGCACATAACAGAATCCAAACACGGGATTTAGCCAAAAATTCATTTTTCTCAAAAAACCAAACAGTGTGAGGCGGTTTTTCAAGAGTTATTTCTTCCCCAAAGTGTTGGTAAGTGATTCTAAACCATTTTCTTTCAATTACCCATTACATTTCTTGAATTTTTAACCTAAAATGTAGAGTTTTCATGGTAGAATTAGGGGTTAGGTTAGAAACTATGGATTTCGGGAATTTGGGGATTTAGACCTCAATTTAAGGTCGGATTCTAAAACTAATTATATATTCGGGCTCGGGGATGAATGGGTAAATGGATTTTGGTCCGAACCTTGGGTTTTGACCAAGCGGGCCCGAGCTCGATTTTTGACATTTTGGAGGAAAATTTGGAAAATCAGTAATTATTCATTAAAGTTGATTCCTTTAGCAAAATTTGATATTATTGAGTCATTGTGGAATAGATACGAGTGGTTTGGAGGTGAATTCCAAAGGAAAAGCTGTGATTGAGAATTAAGTGGCTTTCAGAGCGAGGTAAGTGTCATGTCTAACTTTGGCTTGAGGGAATAGGTATTATGTGTTCATTTGCTACGTGTTTGGTTGTTAAATAAGATGTATATGTGAGGTGACGAGCATCTATGCGTCGTTGTCGAGTCATAGCATGCAAGTGAAATTCTCTTCTTGTCTATTTTGTAGCCTTAAATTCTACTATCCATGCTTAGCGGGTTATTTGAAATGTTGGGTAACTTATATCTGATTTCACTGAGATTTGGTAACATTCGAATATTGATTCAAGATTGAGGTTACATTGTGCTATCGATTATCGGTAAAATACTGGTTTCTTTGTGATACTCCTATCTGTCCGTTGTTATTGATTCTATGATTTATGAGGAGGAGTGTAAAGCACGAAGGGTGATGCCGTGCATGCATTATTTATATTGTGAGGAAGAGTGTAAAAGCACAAAGGGTGATGCCGTGTATATTATGAGAGGTTTAATGCATGAAAGGTGATGCCGTGCCGTTCTATTTATTTATTTGGTGAGGCTGAGAGTAAAAGCACGAAGGGTGATACCGTGTCATCGTATTTATTTATTTGGTAAGGCTGAGAGTAAAAGCACGAAGGGTGATGCCGTGTCGTTCTATTTATTTATTTGGTAAGGCTGAGAGTAAAAGCACGAAGAGCGATGCCGTGCCGTTCTATTTATTTATTCGGTGAGGTTGAGGGTAAAAGCACGAAGGGTGATGCCGTGCAGTTTTCCTTTGCTGTTTTATTTGCTTAATTCGTTTAAGGATTTTCGGTTTAATTCTGTCTTTTCATTATTCTCACTCTTTATATTGCTTTCCCCCACTGTATGTCCTATTCCCATTATTTATGCGTTATTTCTTTATTTACTGTTGTTGCCACTAACATGATTTTACTGTTCAAGTTATATGTGGGTGTCTTGTCCTAGCCTCGTCACTACTTCACCGATGTTAGGCTTGACACTTACCAGTACATGGGGTCGGTTGTACTGATGCTACACTCTGCACTTTCTGTGCAGATTTTGGTACCGACTCAGGTTGATCGAGATTTTGCTATTGGTCCACTGTCCGGAGACTCAAGATAGATCTGTCGGCATTCACAGACCTTGAAGTCCCCGTCTATCTTTTATGTCCTACTATTTTCTTTCATTAAGACAATTGTATTTCTTTCAGACTATTACTTGTAGTAAATTCTAGAATGCTCGTGAATTGTGAATCCAGATCCGGGTGGTAGTAATTAATACAGTTTTATAATATTCCGCACTTATTATATTTCACCTTAGTTAATTATTGTTATTTACTGAATGGAAATAAGGAATTGGTTTAATGATTCTCTAACGTTGGCTTGCCTAGCAAGTGAAATGTTAGGCGCCATCACGGTCCCGTCGGTGGGAAATTTCAGGTCGTGACATTGCCGCAGACCTTACAGAAGTTTGATGCAGTTTGGGTCATTGTCGACAGATTGACCAAGTCGGAACACTTCATTCCGATTGTGACCACGCATTCTTCAGAGAGGCTGGCCCTGATTTATATTCAAGAGATTGTTAGGTTGCATGGTGTGCCAGTTTCCATCATATCAGATAGAGGCCCTCAGTTTACTTCACCTTTCTGGAGAGCAGTACAGAGTGAGTTGGGGACCCGAGTAGAGCTCAGCATAGCCTTTCATCCGTAGACCGACGGGCAGTCGGAGCAGACTGTTCAGATCTTGGAGGATATGCTCAGAGCATGTGTGATCGACTTCAGAGGGCAGTGAGATCGATTCTTGCCTTTGGCCCAGTTTTCTTACAAAAACAGTTATCATTCCAGCATCGAGATGGCTCTATTTAAAGCTTTATATGGTCGGCGATGTCGTTCTCCCATCGTATGGTTTGAGCCCGACAAGGCTATGTTATATGGTACTAATTTGGTAAAAGATGCCTTGGAAAAGGTAAAGTCGATTCAGTCGCAACTTCGTACAACACAGTCCAGACTAAAGAGTTATGCGGATCAGAAGGCACGAGATTTATCATTTATGGTGGGCAAGAAAGTTCTCTTGAAAGTCTTGACGATGAAGAGAATCATGAGGTTCTGGAAGAAGAGCAAGTTGAGCCCAAGGTTTATAGGTCCATTTGAGGTGTTGAGACGAGTTGGGGAGGTTGCTTATGAGCTTGCCATGCCTCCCAGTCTATAGGGAGTTCATCTAATTTTCCACGTGTGTATGTTCCGGAGGTATGATGCTGACAGGTGTTAGACTTCAGCACGATTCAGCTAGATGAGAGACTGGGTTATGAGGAGGAGCCAGTTGCCATTGTTGATAGGTAGGTTCGCCAGTTGAGGTCTAAGAGAATTTCCACGATAAAGGTTTAGTGGAGGGGCCAACCAATCGAGGAGGCGACTTGGGAGGCCGAGGAGGACATGCGGAGCAGATATCCACACTTATTCAGCACTCCAGGTATGATTCTAGACCCATTAGAGGACGAACGTTTGTTTCATAGGTAGAGAATGTAACGACCCGACCGATCGTTTTGCTTTCTAGAACCCCATTCCCCTAAATGAGACTCCCCGTATGTGTTTTTACTGCTTTGTGACTTGTAGGGATGGTTAGTTTGGGGTTTCGAAGGGTTCAGGTTGAAATCAGAACACTTGGTTCCTTAATATTGATTTAAAAAACTAAATTTGACTTGACTCAATGTTTTGAGTAAACGACCTCGGAAAAGTGATTTGACGGTTCCAATAGGTTCGTATGATGATTGTGGACTTGGGCGTAGGTTCCTATTGGGTGTTGGATGACCCGGGAGCGTTTCAGCGCTTAGTAGTGAAAATTGGCTAATTGAAGGATTTAGAGTACTTTAAATTTGGTTTGGAGTAGGTTTGATGTTATCGAGGTCCATTTGGGATTCCGAGCCTGGAAATAGTTCCGTATGGTGGTTTAAGACTTGCACGTAAAATTAGGTGTCATTCCGAGTAGTCTAAGTACGATTCGGCGCGTTCGGAGCGATTTGGAAACTTGAAGTTCATAACTTGATTAAATTTGGTTTTGGGGTGCGATTCTTAGTTTTGTTGTTGTTTTACGCATTTTGAGAGCTCGAGCAGGTCCGTATTATGTTTATAGACTTGTTGGTGCATTTGGACGGTGTCCCGAGGGGCTCGGGTGTGTTTCGGACCACCCAGAGCTAAGTTGGAGAAACCAGATTTTCCAATTCTGGTTTCCTTCTTCGCGAAAGCGGAAGGGCACTCGCGTTCGCGATGAAGGATTTGGGCAGTGGGGGGATTTTTTCTTTGCGTTTGCGATCAGGAGGTCACATTCGCGGAGCTTTGAGATCCTAGGCCTACGCGTTCGCGAAGGTTATAACGCGTTCGCGAAGAAGAAAGGGGCATGGGAGGGTCTGTACCCATTACCCCTCGCGTTTGAGAAGGAGCCAACGCGTTCGCGTAGGGTAGGCCAAGCAAGCCTCCGCGTTCGCGAGGCCCCTTCCGCGGTCGCGATGGGTATTCTTCTGGGCCTAGGGAGCTTTGCCTTCGTGAACGCCATGCCCTTTCCGCATTCGCGAAGAAGGGGCAGCTGGGCAGTGTTGTTTATGACACTCTTGGGCAATTTTGGAGCATTAAAGAGGGGTATTTCAACCTAGCTTTTGAAGGTATGTAATTCCTACCCAATATGCGTTTAATACATGGATTATGGGTAGATTTTAAAATGTAAATTTATAAAAATTATGGGTTTAGATAAAAAACCTAGGTTTTGATAAAAGTGAGATTTAACCACGAAAATGGTTATGGAATTGAGTGAAAATTATATATTTGAGTTCGTGAGGTTATGGGTAACATTTATCTTCGAACATTTCCGGAATCCGGGCACGTGGGTTCAAGGGTAAAATATAGGAATCTTTCAATTGGGGTTGGGTAATCACTCTAATAGTTAGAATATGAACTTTTGAGCAGGTATTGATTAATTTATATAACATTTGACTAGTTTCGGATTGTTCGGCACCAAGTTAAGGCTTAGGAGTGAATTTGAGGCCGAAAAGTGAGCTTTGAGACGAGGTAAGTATCTTGCCTAACCTTGTAAGAAGGAATTTACCCCATAGGTGATTTAAATTAATCTTTGCTTCTAATTGTGGGGGCTACGTATGCACGAGGTGACGGGAGTCCGTGTGTAGCTACTATTTATGCCTATGTCCGGGTAGTTTAAGACCCAAATCATGAATTGCTTGTAATGTTTTCACCTACTTCCTAATTTAAAGTGCTTAAATTATATTAGAACTTGTTAGAAGAATTGTAAAGAGGCCGAATTTCACTTGCTTAAATCTTGAGCGGATCACTTGACTGTTAATGGAAATTGTATGACATTGTGTGTTAGCCTGGTAGAAATGTTAAGTCAAATGCTTATAGGGTATCCTCTCTTCTTGTGGAGCGGGCCAAATGCCTCGGCAGTAGAATAGTTGCATTTTAAACTTGTTGTTCCTTAAATCTTCTAAATTAAGGAAAGCTTAATTACTTGGGAATTTATTAAAAAGTGAAATCACGTGGTTAGTTCACTGTTGACTTGCATAGCGGCGGCGCTGGGCGCCATCACAGCCTATAAGAGAATTGGGTCGTGAAAATCCCAATCTGCCCAGTGTGGTCACAAGCTCAATATCACAATCCGCCCGACGTGGTCATGGGCTACCAGTCCAATTCATATCACACATAAAATAGATATACAAGAAAGAATACATGTACATGATCAAAGAACATCAAATTACGTACTCCTAGGCTGGTATAAGTGACATGCTAAGGTGTATGCATGTGCAAGTGTTATATCATATCTCAAATCAGGTAAATATATCACAAAGTAGCAACTATAAGGTTTAATTAGGAGATTAACCTCTATGAACCTCAAACATGACTCAAATATCTCATAACAGAGGTAGAAATAAGATAAACATCATAGCATAAATATTAGCAATCAATTCAAGGAATATCACAGCTGAAGCACTATCCCAAGCATGGAAAATACCCTCGTGCATGCAGATGGGCTCAACCCCGCACATGTGTGCCACCCACAACATGTAGCTATCACAAATAACTCATACAACTACTGCCTCAACTAAGTTTAGGTTACCTCAAACAAGCCAAATCAATACACTAGAAATGCCATCCCACGTGAATCGACCTCCGATCGTCTCTAAAATAACCAAAAGAAACTCAAAAATATCAAATAATGCCATAGGAAACAAACTGAAACAATAAAAGTCAAATCTTTAATCAAATACTCAAAGTCAGCCAAAATGTCAACCTGAGCACGCACCTGTATCCCAACAAAACTCACAAATTCCGACGACCCATTTGAATACGAGTCCAACCATACTAATTTTATCCAATTCCGACTCTGAATCGACGTTCAAAACTCAATTATTCACTTTATAATTAGACCCCCCCCCCCCAGTTCTCCACTCAAAATATGGATTGATTCACAAATGAAGTAGTGTAATTATGTTAATATATAAATATTGAGGTTAGATACTGACCCCCATGAAAAACTGAGAATAACGCCACGAAAATAATCTCAAACAAAGCTCTAGAAGTCAAGATATGCTCAAAATACCAAAATACGCAGTTTGATTTTTTTAATACACAGTGGTTCCGTATCTGCGTCGAAAACATCGCACTTGTGATATGCCAAGTGTCATTTTAGCACATGTACCCCACTTTACATCTGCGAAGAACCATCACAAGCTATCTTCTCTGACACTAAATTAAGCATAACTCCCTCATACGATGTCCAAATTCGACGATTTTGCTATGGCTCCATAATTATGATACGAATGTAATGGTTTAATCAAAACAGAATTTAGAGCTCGTTTGCTTAATTTGGCATCATTTATGCTTGAAGAAACAATGTCGATACATCAAATACGAGCGCAACATAACCTAAACCTATCCGAAACTCACCCGAGCCCCTCGGAACCTTGTCCGAATATACAAATAAGTCCCAAATATATCATGGACTTGCTCGAGGCTCAAATCTCACATAACAATATCAAAATCACAAATCGCACCTCAAATCAAGTTTAATGAACTATTTCAAAATTACAAATTCCAAACTTACGCCGAACACGTCTAAGCAACTTGGAATCACCTCAAATTCTGCACACAAGTCCGAAATGACATAATAACCCTATTCTGACTCCCAAAATAACAATCTGAACCCAATAACATCGAAGTCAACTCCCGGTCAAACCTATGAACTTTCCAAACCTTCAAATGGCCAACTTTCACCAATTAGAGCCAAAACCTTCTAGAAACATCCAAATACAAATCCAGTCATGTTGACGATCAATTTTGACCCTCCTTTTTAAATAAAATTATTTACATATATTAATCAGAAATAAATGTAGTAAAGTATTTTAAATCAATAATATCTATTTTCTTAAAATATAAATGATATAACACATAATAATAATAATAATTAGCAATATTAAATTAATAGTAATTTAGTGTTTAACATTTATAAATTATATTACTCCTATTAATTTAAATTATTAAAATAATTTTTATATCTTAATAAACAAGTTTCACAATTAATTTAATAAATTAGTCTTTAATTTAAAACTATATTACCTTTGTTACTTTAATTAGTCAAAATTAGTTTTCACATATGAAGTATTACAAGTAATTTCAACAACTAATTCATTACAGTGATCAACTAATATATTTGATAAGTATATTTTATTTATTTTTTATTAGGATTAATTAGATCTGATTAATTTAATTACAAAAGGGGTTAAGAACTCAAAAAGGTTGTAGATGCAATAATTAATTTAAATCCAATGTGGCTACACGTTTAATCCCATACCAGCAGAATACATTTTGACCCAGTCCAGAACCCATCCATCCATCCAAATTGGCAATTCGCGTCAATCCGTCTAAGCCAATAACAAAGTGCCATGTCACTGCCTGCAAGCACTCATAGAAGAAGCACAACGCATATGCACCGTTGATCCAAATCATCAATGGTCCATAATTAATCTCAATTTCTTCCATTATTAGTGGAATTCCCAATGTTTTATCTCAACCGTTGGATCCAAGTGATCCAACGGCTCCCATTTTATTCGCTTTAAACTATCTCCCCTCTTTTATCTCCAAATATTTGGAGCCGTTGTTCACAATGATCTAATAGCTCCCCTTCGATCACATATTTTAACTAGCCAAAGTCAGTAACCCTAATCATTCTTTACCTTGACCGGCCGCCCTTATTTCCCCTTCCTCTCTCTTTTATCGCAAGCCCTAAACCCCCACCAGTCCAAAAATCTTGCATAAATTTGTGCAAGGTCACTCAAATCGCCTCAATACATTCACCTTGTCCTTACATGCTGCAAATCTTACATGAAATTCTCCTATTTCATTGCCTTGATTCAAATCCCCCAAATCTAAAACCCTAGACCTAAACTATGCAATCTGAAATTCCATCAATCCTTCCTTTGTTCCGTCGAATCAGAGCATGCATGACCATTATATTCAACTTCATCATCATTATTCAATGTCCAGAGGTCAAACGCAGTGACCTCTGGACAATAGGGTTTGACCGATGGTCTTATGTCTTTGACAGTCGACCTCCTTGTGCATAGGTAAGAATCTTCACTATTTTTCCCTTTTTTCTTCTGATTTTCACCTCTATTGGTGCATCTATTGTCACTCTCCACTATATGTTCAAACTCAATGGAAATCCTAAGTGGATTGAATGCCACTATAAATAGAGAATTCAATGTCTTCACCTAACAGACATCAATAGGCATCCACACACACCAAATATCACTGGAAAAACAAAAAGCTCAAGTTTTCGGCTAAGTTTTAGTTCCAGTAGCTCTTTTCTAATTCCTCTTTTCTTCTTTCGTTTTTATTCAAGATCGACCTCTGAAAGTTGATCGTTGCTGGTTTTGGATCCCTAAACGGCTAACAATCGACTCCTACTTCATTTGCTTCTCTACAAAAGGTCAGTGTACACTTACTCCCTCTCTATCTTTTGATTAATTATTTAATTATGTTGATAATGTTTTCCCTATTAAATCACTTTCATTTATGATATACATCAGTGGTATATGATTATACTTATTATGTTGCATGCCATTTTCACTGTTGAGTTGATGGTTTCCTGATAACTTATGTTGTTCTAATACTGCTATCCATTTTATGTTGTTTGTGAATTCCATCCCTCACAATTTAGCTAGATTTAATATTTTTGTGCTATTGATACTCTTATGAACAAATCCTGTTAAACTTCTTATGATTAGTTGTGCTAAACCTTAAGTTGATACTATGTGTGTCCCATCTCTGACAGTTAAATGATAGTTATACTACTATGTTAGCTAACTCGATTGAATTATGCTTTTAAGCTTCTCCTTATGACCTTTTAAGACTTCACATATGCTACATTGTGCTATATTGATCTTTATGTTTGTGATGTTATGCCACAGTATTTTAGTTCAATAAAAATGATTCTCATTACAACTCATATCTTACATTAGATCTATCCGCTTTAATGACCATAGTTGACACTTTTATTGTTTAAACCATGTATGTTTTGTGCACTTAATAATTCATCCAAGTCTATCATTGTAGTTTGAAGTCATGTGATAAACCTATTAGCATAGCCATCACTCACTTGTTGTGTCTTCACCTGCCATGTCCCTTTGCTATTTTACTACCATGAACCCTATAGCAGTGGCTACCTGAAACCTTACTGCCACAGTGACTAAATGACTCATGTTTGACCTCTATGCTTGTATCTATACTCAGTTTCTTGGTTTCTGCTTATCTAGTGATGTCCATGAACCTTGATATGCCCTTAGTTGAGAATGTCCCATGTTTAAACTACTATGCCAACTTGCCTGAGATTCCTTGTTTAAAGGCCTTCCTAACAACATGCCTATTCTATTATGCTGATATGTTTGCCTAAGCTACAAACTTTAGCTAACAGCCATGTTTGGCCTCATATTAGTTCTATTCAGCTAAAAGGAAAGTAGTCTATGATGATAGCCCTATAAAAATATGAATACTTGACAAATGTTGACCTAGGGTATCACTATATTCTTGTTTGTTAATCTAAAATGTTATTATGAATTTATCTACTTGTCATTTTGACAACTTATGTTTTTCTAGTTCTCTTAAGATTATGTAATGTGCAAGACACTGTTTAGGAAAACTCCTCTTGTCAACTTGAGTATTGCCTGCCTCAATAACTCAATAACTTGACTGAATGTTGCTGAACATGTATTATGCATGTAGGATCTAAAATGACAGTTTATTGGTGTAACTTACTAATAGAACTTCTCATATGTTCAAGTAGACTGATTGTGATCTGCTTGCCCTATTTCTTTCAAATTGAAATGACTATCATTATTTGCCATCTCATGTTTATAAATATCACAGTTTATAGAAGAACTTAATTGAGAATATGAAATAGTTTTGGATATGGTAGTTTGAAAATCTGATAGATTATGTGGTGTTACAAATAGATATCATGCCATTAGTTCTAAATAAGAATTAACTAACATGTCTATTCATATTGGCGTCCCTGCTGGTTGTTCTCACCCTTACAAAGTCTGGACAAGACTGCTAGTATAAGTGCTTAGTGAAGTGGGGTCTCAATTATATATTTTTTTGCTCTAAACTATTTTAAAAATCTGTTGAAGTACATGTTGAATTGCTCCAAGTAATCTGCATCTATTTAAAGATCCTAAAATACTGAACCTTCAATTGAATTAGCAAAGTTAGTGCATTTATGAACTTGAATTGGTTAGAAATAACACCTAACTACTGCCAATATGTAACTAATTCTCTTTGTTCTATGATTGCATCTTAGTTTATGGTCCTCTTAAGTGTTCTGATGCATGCTAGGATCATCCTTAAGGCCTTTGATGTTATTGGAACTTTATAAATCCACCTGCAGTGATCTATCTTTGTGTTAGTGTTTTGACAATATTTCCTAAGGTCAATATTGTGATTGGTACTTGGTTGCTCATGCTTTTATATTCTGATGATTAGTTGTAATGTCCTGCTTGTATGAAGTTATTGAACTTCTTTGTGTATGAACCTTTGAAAGTCTTATCATGAGCCTTCTGTATTTACTGCTTCCATATTAACTGTTAAGTTGACACATTATTTGTGTCTAAACCTTTGAGGAAGTGTAAGAGTAGGTGACTAAGGCTATTTGGGCGTGAAACTTGGTTTGTCGTTAAGGTACCCCTCCCTGACACAAGTACTGCTCGAGGTCCATGAAACCCTTGTGAACTCTGAAGTGTCAGTGGTACACAAGGGGGATTTTATCCATAGAGAATAGTTTACTCTAAGCCTTTGGTCACTAGCTATCATAGGATTAACACAAATGAAATTAGCTTCACTGAACTCTTTAGCTTTATTATTACTTGTTATACTTTTTATCTTGTTTCACCTTATATTGATTTCCACTAATGATCTTCTTTGTTCTTTTATGTGCATGTCCGAATTGGGCTTGCTGAGTTCCTTGGAACTCAGGCCCAAGTTCCAGATTTGGATCACTTCTTCTCCACTTGTTGAGTCTGTTGCTTATGTGAATCCTGCTAGGCCTGACTATCTACTGGCCCAATATCAAGAGTCCATTTCTCTCCCCCTGTTCTCATTTTTAATGATATCTATTACTATTTGTTGCTTCTGTGTATGTCTTTAAAACTAATTTTGCTATTGGGTATTGTTTGACATTTTTGGTTGTTTAGGAAACATAGGCAAACCAAGACTTGTAGGTAAAAGGTCAACTGAAATTAGAAGATTTGCTTGCTTACATTACTTTAGCAAATAAGTATTAGTAATTTGAGACTAACCAATCTAATAAACAAGTTTCTACTTTTGTTTACCACTAACGACTTCAGTGATTTCAAGATTTTGGCAGATTCAAAACAAAAAATCAATTCTATTTGGAAAATCATCGAACAAATCACGTAAAATACAAGAACAATTTATAAAGGAGTAAATACAATGACATGCAATTGGGTTTACAAGAAGTAACAAACGAATTTGAAAATACAAAGGCCTTCTTTTAAAGTAGTCTTCTGAAGCAAACAACGTATATTCGCCCCTATCAAAAATCTGTTTTTAAGATAACCTCTTTGTTCTTTGAGTTATAAAATCTTACAAACAAATATAACCCTTTTAGAAAGAAATACACCACCTTTTCCCAAAAGAATAAGTTTTCAATCAAGACTCCAGACATTTGTTGTCATAAACTATACTTAGCAGCTTTAACCATTAATCAACTAGAATATAGACCTTTCTTTCCCCAAACTTGCCTAACACCTTCTCCTTAGAATAACTTGAACCCTTACCCAAACCTCACCAGTTAGCCGACTATCGGGATAATAAATATTTATAGAGTTATAGATACGGTAATATACCTTAAAATATTAGGTGTCGACTCTCTTTCTATCAATTTCAGAAGAACCATTAGTTGTATTTTATTTTGTCCAGTGCAAAATAGGGTACAACAACATGATGACTCTACTGAGGATGCTTACACTTAGGTTCTGACCTTAGCATATTTAGGCTAGACATGAACTTGTGGATGTTTGTTTAGATTCTTCTTAATTATGTGGTTAACTGCAAATATGTGCTTACTTGTTTGTCTTACTTGTTAAAGCTTTACATGACATTCTTCCCGGTTAATATATGTTTATATTCACCTACTTGGTTTTGATATTAATTATGTGTTTAATTGCAAATATGTTCTTACTTGTTTGTCTTACTTCTTTACACTTTACATGACTTTGTACCCTGTTAATATATGTTTATATTCACCTGCTTGGTTTTGATATTATCACATCACCACAATTATCTGTTACTGCTTTATACACTATCATCACATTCTTTCCTATCGAGTCTTGGCAGTATACATTCACACACAATGGCACGCGAGGATTGTCTTTTCATGCCTCCGAACCTTCTTTGAAAACTCTCTATTTCCCGAGAATGACTTTGTCCGTCCAACTGACATAACATCTCGCAGTTATTGAGTTCAACTCCAAAAATTAGGAAAAGCTCTACTCCTATGAACATAGGTCATGTTGCATAAACCTGAGGTGATCCGATCTTCAGTATTGACCCACAATTAAGAAAACCACCTCAATGTTGACGGGTCATGCACCCAATAACATGCTTTCTGTGGAACGACAAGTAATTCTAGATAAAACTCTAAGGATCCGGAGCAAAATACTTACCAAACCTTTCACCCTTTTAGATAGAAATCAACCGCAACATCCCAGAGATAAACATGGTCATGAGTGGACCTTGCAAATTGAAGCAGTGGTGGAAGAACATTCGATGGGAGCACGCGGATGAAACCAGGATGTACCTAGGAGCATTGACCGAACTGATGAACATTCGGGCTGACAGAGTACTCACCATGTTACTGATAAAGTTATGGGACCCAGCCAAGGTGGTTTTCAAATTTGTTGATTGTGATCTGATGCCAACATCAGAGGAAATTACCAATTTAACTGAGTTACCATTCGCTAGGGGGAAGTCAATACTTCTAATCACCATGCCAAACCATAGATTCCTCCATGCACTAGGTTTAAGTAGCAACACAAACTTGAGAAATGTCGAGGATGGATGGGTGAGTCTGGACCAACTATTTGACAAATTTGGACACCGGGAGAGCTATGAGTGGCATCTTGAGGAATTCCAGTGTGACCAAGCGGCATGGGAGAGACTTAGCCTCCTCACCTTTTCCCTAGCACTGTTGGGACTTTTGGTTTTCTTGCAAAGGAAGGGGCGGATCAATATCAACCTACTTCCCCTGGTTTTGGCTACCTTCAAAGGATATTTGCGGGTCACCCTTGTTCCTATGATATTGATAGAGACATTTCGAGCACTGTCTCCGTGTTCAAGAGGATATTATTTCTTTAGAGGTTGTAACATGCTACTACAGATATGGGCTACAGAGCATTTCTTCCCGAGGGAGCCGAGCATTGACTACTTTGTCGGTACTAGTAACATGATCTGCAACCACAATGAAAGGATGAGGCATTGGGGTACACCACAAAGCCAGGAGGAGGGGATGTAGCTTTTGACTCACCTAAGTGGAGAATTCATCAACTGGAAACTCTCTTGGTTGAGGGGTTGAGAGATCTTGAGAAGCCCGGGAAATGCTTCATCGAGTTGGTAGGTCTGGAAGGGATTCAGCCGTATGCGCCACTGAGGATTCTGAGGCAGTTTGGTTTGATTAAAGACGTGTCTCTTTGGTCAAGGACAGCTTTGCACGAGGATGATTACAACGGGCAGATTCCAATCCTGAGGTTAAGAAGGTTCCAGGACGCGTGGAACGACCTGATCATAATGGGGATAGAGTAAAACCCTGGTGCACGCTCGAGTATTTTGTATGGATCAATGAAGAAGATGAATTGGCTAGGCCTAGTAGGGAGGGATTAGCTGGAGTAGAGGACTCAACAGTAGCCTAAAAAATATACCATGACATCCTGTTGCACTATCTTGTCACCACTGCCATGCATCAACAGGAAGTTTGGGATGGATCAGTCGATCACATTCTTCCGCCGCAGGATGATGAGAACTAGATAGTTGAATACATATAGAATTTTGAGACAGAAACAGAGGACGATCCAGAAGAGGAACCAGAGTACAACCATGATGCAGATGAGAAGTAGGTAGAAGAGGATCTTGAGGAAGATTTGGAAGAAGAGAGTTTGGGAGGTGACTCCAGCAACGACTATTAAGTTGTTTATTGATTTCCTCTTTTGTAGTTTTCATTCCTTAAGGGAGATTCTATAAGCCCATGTAATCTTTTGTGAACCCTGAAAATCATTGTTGTAACTAATGGTAGCCATCCCCATCTTTGTATTAGTGATGAAGCCTTGATTGTAACCTACAAATCCTATCAATGAAAATCAAGTTTTCTCCAGATCCGAATGTGTCAAAATCTGATTGTTTGTCAAACGCTCGCGATATAGGCCTACCTCCAGCAAAGAGAAGTCCTTAAATATTTTAGGAATGCTCTTGTTTGAACATGTGAACTAACTGCTCTTTGTGATTATATCTGTGCAATCCCTGATACTGACTTCCATTTTTCTTTATTTTCTTGCTTTGTCTATCTATTTATCCTTGAAATAGAGGGTGATTTGTGTTTATATATAAACTGGCCGAGCCACCGTACAACCTAAGGTCCAAAGGGAAGATGACTTCTACAGATGACCAAGCCGTAAATGCTCTAGTGGTAGGCGACAACCGGGGGGGTCAGGGGGAAAGGACGAGACTCGGAATAGGGAACACGTTTCCTAAATGAAACATGAGATGGAATCATTAAGAGAGGAGGTATAACACATCCAGAAGCTGGCACACCTAGCCGTGAAATTGTTTCCACAACCACCCTGCTTTCCCTCACTAGATTCAATCCCTAACCACTTTCCTTTATCAACCCGATAAACAATTAATACCCCAACTACCATCACCACAAACCCCGCTATAACTCAAGGTATACCACTAGTAACCCCCGCAAATCCACCAAACCCTCCCAAACACACACCTTAAGTTCCTAACTATGTTCAATCTCAACATCCACTAGCCACTACCAATTTGGTCCAAACCCCTCCCGGTGACAATGTCACTTTTGCCAACAACCACACACAGTATATACATATGGCACACACCGCCACACATGAGAGATATGTTCCACCCGTATATACCGCATCTAAACACACCTTTACCACGCCTGTCACGGTCTAAGTGCTTTATGATATAGACCAATATGCTGGAATAGAGAGAGAAGAAAAGTGCAAAGAAGATGATTCGCTGTCTGAACAACTACAGGTACTGAGGAAACAGATGAAGAACCTGCAAGTTGCTCGAGGGAGCGAGCGCTTGGATTATGAAGACCTATGCATACACCCTGATGTTGATACTCCCGTAGGGTACAAGCCTCCAAAGTTTTGACATCTTTGATGGAAAAGGGGATCCCCACACTCACTAGAGGGCGTACTGTGACAAGTTGGTCGGATGGAAAAGAAACGAGAAGTTAAGAATGAATCTTTTTATAAGGAGTATGACTGGGGAGGCACTAACTTGGTACAACAGAAAAGACCCCAAGAAATGGAAGAAGTGGCAAGACATGGTCGACGATTTTATGAACTGCTTCAGGTTTAACACTAAGATCACCCCGAACATATTTAATTTGGTGAATATATTAAAGAAGCCCTTTGAATCATTTCAAGAATACGCTCGCCGTTGGAGATCAAAAGTGTAAGGCCCCGTTAAAAATTTCCTAATGATTTAAGATTTTAAAGTGCGCCAGCGGTATTTGGGAATAACGTATTTGAGTATTAAAGGAGACCCATAGGATAGAACCACATTATTTTGAAATAAAAATATATGTTTAAGGTGTGTTGGAACATACTAAGGAGTTTTGTGAATGGCAAGAACTTGTGTGGAATAAGTTGGATACATTAAGTGAAAAGGATGATTCAATTGGCACAAGACCCGAATTCAAATGCATAGAACTCCCTCAATATAATGACTTAGGAGGTTATCTACCTATCAAATTAAATCCCTTTGAGTCTAGTTTCCAACGCATCAAACCGTTTATCATTTGGATATTTCTACATAAGGTTATGGCCATTGTATCGTACCTATGCCATATGCGTGACCAGATGCATAGCCACGCATATTATAGGGTATTCTGTCTCAGGTGCACGACCAGGTGCTAGATCGCGCACGTAGTAGCCCATTTAATACCCCCAAGGCCGGGTAGAGAGACGGGTTACGTCATTTTTGAGCTAAAACCTGATATTTTTAGAGAGAAGTGAGAGTGTTCTAGAGAGAGGTAAAAGCTCAAGTGTTTTGTTCATCAAGATCTTGTTCAAGCCTTGAAATCCAATAAGGAAATCTCACAAGATCTTCACTCAAGAAGTAAGATTCAAACCCCTAGTCTTCAATATTGAGTTTGGGGTAAAAGATGGATGATTGGGAGTATCATTCTTGGGTGTAAAGAGTATTATTTATATGCTTGTACCAATAAGGTTTGTGGGAAGATTGTTGAGCTCAAATAAGTAAAGATTGGGTTGTGAAATATAGGAAATCTTGTAGAAGAACCTTGTAGCCAAATTTGCACACCTAGTATTTGATAAAATGCTCAAATGAGCTGAAATCACGAATATCTTCCTATTTTGTGTTTAATTTTGTTATGTCTCAAAATAGATAGGGATTACTAGGATTTTTGGAACGTCGTAGTAATTTAAGGAAAGCTCAAAGAGAGGTATGAATTCCATGATGTTCACGTAAGTTTTAAGTATGGTTGTCTCAAGTTACTTATTCTATGTTACGAGATGTTCACAATAAATTCGATTGTCCCGAATAAGAAAAGTGTCGAGAATTATGTATTCAAAACGTGTTCCGAATGTTCCTATCACATT
The DNA here is from genome assembly GCF_000390325.3 of Nicotiana tomentosiformis. Classification (NCBI taxonomy): domain Eukaryota; kingdom Viridiplantae; phylum Streptophyta; class Magnoliopsida; order Solanales; family Solanaceae; genus Nicotiana; species Nicotiana tomentosiformis. The sequence continues at coordinate 46,404,072 of NC_090822.1, forward strand.
ATTTTATCCTTTGGGAATATGTTCAAGAATGATATGTGTATTAAAATGCTATGTCTTTGAGCCATGTTTCAAATGAAGCCTATGATGCCAAATTATGTGAGAAAATCTCAATATGCTTAAGACTCTTAATTGCTCATATGTGTAGCTAAAGTCTTGATTGGAAATGTCTTATTGTTGATAATATATAAAGATGGTTGGAAGTGAAATAAGTGAGTTGGAGGTATCAAGTGTGGCCAACGTGCCAAGGATGAAAATTATACTTGTGGCCAATAGTTCCAATGAAATAAAATGATGTGAGAAAGGTTATGGAATGAGCCTTGATTCAACTATTCCGAATTGACTTCGAAAATAAATTTTCCTAAAATCTTATATACTCAAGGCATGCCCAAATATGGCTATTTTAGCTAATGCTATGCTTTGTAAGTATTTCCAATGTGTTTTGAACTCTTACATATTCATGAGTGAAAATCTTGTATTGCCCTTTTTGGGAGAAGTATTTCAAGAAAAAATGATGTGTTACTCGTTTATGATTTTAACTTGTGCTTTGATTGCCAATCATTTTACTCCATTTCTTGGAAATAAATCCATTGTGTTTAAAGTCTTCATTACTAGTGAATCTAAAGTTGTGATTTCCGGAATATTCTAGTTATTGATATTTATGATAGTGATCCGTGAAAGGGAATAAATGGAAGTGTGGAATATGAAATATGACCAATGTGCCATGAATGAAGAATCATATATATGGCCAAAATAGATCCAATGAAATAATGATGTTGAAAGTTGTTGAAAGTACAATTGAGGCTATATAGGTATGAAAGGTTATAAGGTAAATGCATATGTATTGTTGTTTCCTTTGTAAGCAAATGAAAAATATTTTCGGGAGTATCGATAGTCACCGAGGAAGGGTAGGTTGAAAAAACCTAACCCCGAAACTACATGTGCTGGTGTAGGAGTGGATAGTAATTATTCCCCTTATTTGGGATGATATTGATGTGATAAAATTATTCCCCTTAATATGGATGAGATGATTGATAGAAATGGATGATGTTGATCCACACGGCATTGTGGTGAGATGGTCTAACCGATCGGGTCGTGATCGGACACCATGCCGCACACATGGTGGTGATTGTGTTGGAAATAGTAACTAAAATTGTGATTTGGTTGATGTCTCTAATGAGATGGCCTAGCCGATCGGGTCGTGATCGGACTCGGTGCTAAAAGTACGGTGGTATTGGTATTGTTAACATTGGTATTATGAACGATGATATTGTGAACAGTGGTATATCGATGCTAAAGATCTCCCAACCAAAAATAATATTATTATGATATTATCTTCATATTTTTGGAATTATTATGTTTTAACTTGGCACTTGAATATAATTTATTGTTGATTGTTGTTTCCATGGATTTGCCTTCCTTACATTTGCATTCTAATTTGAAAGAGGTCAGTTAGCTTTACATACTAGTACTATTCCATATGTACTAATGCCCCTTTTGTCGGGGGCATTGCATCTTTAATGGATGCAGGTGGTTCATCAGCGGGCAGCTTTGGTCTTCGTTAGCAGTCGCTCTCTATTCAGCAGGTATTGGTGAGCCCTACTCTATTCTAGGCCTGATGTCATTTGAGTTGTACATTGTATTTTGAGGTATAGCCGGGGCCTTGTTGCCGGCACTTCCATACTAATCTTGTGTTGTACTTAAAGAATCCGTAGATAGGTTGTGGGTGGTAGTCGATATGGGAAATTGAACTAGAAATGTTGGTATTTGGCAAACATGTTTTTCATTATATTTATAAACTTATAATATTTTGGAAATTATAAATGAAGCTGCTAATGGAAATGAAATGGGAATTGTTAGTGAAATCTTTTCAATGTTTGATTAATGGAGTACATCTCCTCTTTATTCATGGATGAGTTTGTGTAGAAGGAAATCTAATAGGCTTGCTCGGCCGGGTTCACTCGGTTGAGTGCCAGTCGCGCTCTCCGATTTCGAGGTGTGACAAACTTGGTATCAGAGCCTAAGGTTTTAAGTATCCTACGATGTTTTGGAGCCTTGTCTAGTAGAGTCGTTAGGTGTGTTGTCGACCATATCTTATAATGAGGAGGCTACATGGACATTTAGGAATTTCACACTTCTTTGATACTCCAGATCGTGCGATAGAGCTCAAGATAGGAAGCTAAATTCATCGTCATATCTCATTTTCCATATGTGTAACCTATGAGTTCGAGGTATAGAGGCGGGAATGAAAGAACCAATTACTAGGGGAAGTGTTTAATGTCACCACGCCACCAGATTATGTGGTGAGAGCACCTAAGAAATAAAAGAGGATTATTGGCATTAATAAGCCGGGATGTTTGATATGAAAGAAGAGCCACTCGGGTTTAGCCACTCGGGTTTGTGTTTGATGATTCTTGAAATATGTCATGGTTGTGGAAAGAGGGGGCACAATAAGAACAAATGTCCTTAGGTTGGGTAAGCCCATCCCAGTCTGCCCGTTATGCGGGCGGAAACATTTTGTGTCATGTTGTGAGTATGCTCAGAAGCGTGTTAGGGGTGGTAGATTTGGACAATTCTAAAGGACCATACAACGAGCTGGTGCATAGAACGTTAATCCCGTCATGGGTCCTGGAGGAAGGATAAGGGGATGCTTATGATGTATGCAAAAAGGATAAATATCAGGTAAGTTGGGCGAGTTAGTTTAGTGGACCCCATCCTCGTTGTATGAAGTGTATGAGATGTCATTTGGGGGTACGTCGCTATTGTAATAATGTATGTTTTGGATGTGGAGTAGAGGGCATCAATTAAGGTACTGCCCTGTCAATCTAAAGCCATCAAGTAAGTCGTTCCTTAGTACATCATTATGAACACGCGTAATTTTTCCTTGTTATATATGTACATCCATATTGAAGAGCCTTCATAAACACGGTCTTAACAAGATGCTGAATCACAAAACATTGCATGTACTTGCTTTCTAAACGAGATGCATTATTCATGAAGCCACTCTATCACAAATTCTCTTATTTACAACCTCTGGAGGAATTGAGTTCTATAGTGATTTCCTTGGAATAAGTTATAACCCTAGGTTAATACTTCCCACTGCTTTCCTAAATTCTCAACAGGGGACTATACCTGATGAATTTCTTACAGAACGTTTTGATTCAAATGGATAATATCTGCCCACTTGTGCCTATGCATGCACCACCATAATATTTACCTATGTGGTATCAAATCTAATGTAGCCTAGTGTTGAGATCCTTCTTGAGCCACATTTTTTCTCTCCGGTGTATGTGGCTCCTATAGTTTGAACAATCACTTTGTTCCTTTGTGTATATTATCATGAATATTTTTCACTGTCTAGTAACATGATAACATATTGATTTGAAAGACAAATTTGTCGTATCTCTAGTCCTCTCATAGAGGATCAACTATTGGCAAAGGTTAAGTTGTGAGAATGATAATAATCTCACAAGTGTTCAACTTCTTTTTCATCCCCATAGACATGTGGCATAGATTCCTTGTGCTAGTTACTGTTAAGATCATAATGCAACTTCATGTATTTTGAAACCCATATCGCATTCGGGGTGCTAGAATATTTTCATTTTGAGTTAAACTGATTTTCCCTACACTCCAGGAGGCGACTGGTGTCACGTACTTGGCTATTTCTCTTTGAGGCCTGCTATTGCCAAACAAGGCATATATGAAATGAAACAATTGTTGTTGTCCTTTTCATGAATAATAGTCTTCCAAGAATAACTGGCGCTAATGTCTTTATCCTTCCGATTATGCCTCCCATATGTCACATGTCTAAAATGACTCATTTCTTTTAAATCTCAGAATTGTGAATATGGTCCCTCAGTTATCAATATGTACTAGGCAACTCTATACCTCATTTGTCGAATTGATGATGTCATCACAATGATTAACCATGTTGGTGCTATCGATAATAACCTTCATGTCTCTGGGATATAACCTCCTGAAATGCCCTGCTCAGCACATTGATGGAATCTTGAAAAAAATTCCAACCCAATCTCGGACCTCGTTGTTCCTATTTATAGTAAATTTCAAACATTTCCAAGAAGAAGCGTCATCCCGTGATCAAATATATTGGATAGGAAGATTTATGGTAATATTAAAGCTAGCACATCTTAGAGAAATTGTTGGAGGTCGACAAAGGTTTAGTTTGGGTGTTCAACGTAAAGATTTAGAGTTGAAGAAAGTGAACGGGTTATTCTTAAGATTTTCTCTATAAATATATTGGGTGAGTTATTAAGGAAGGTAAAGTATGTGTAGTCATATTGGGCCTTACGGAATCTTGAGGGAAATAGGCCAAATTATGAGTATGATGTTTCCCCATTGTTGTCTTTTATGCACCTGGTGTTTCATGTGTCTATCTCTAAGAAGGTAGTTGGAAATCCTTTGTCTATCATTCCAGTGAAAACTATTGAAGGTGAAGTTAATGGATATTTGGCTTATAAGAGGTACCTAGTTAACATTCCTGTTAGATAAGTCGGGAAATTGAGATCTGCCTCCATCAAAGTAAAGGAAGTATTCTTACTTGACTGTATAACCAAATGGTTATGGTTCAAAAAAGTACTTGTTATGTGTTATGATTTAAATATGTGCAACTCATGTCTAGATACCACTTCTGTTAATGTAATACCCTTACTGTTGAGATCAGTGTTGTTGATATATACTGTGATGCTTTGTTGAGTTATGGATATGTTGTTAGGGTGGTTTTGGGATTCTCTGGCAGGTGGATAGGCCCAGTTATAGGGGAGTACGGTGGTATTGGTATTGTAAATATTGGTATTGTGAATATTGGTATTGTGAATAGTGGTATATCGGTGCTAAAGATCTCCTAACCAAAAATAATATTATTATCATATTTTGATTATCACTTCACAGTGTTATATTCATATTTTGAAAATTATTATGTTTTAACTTGGCACTTGAATATCATTGATTGTTGATTGTTATTTTCATGATTTTCTCTTTCTTACATTGGCATTTTATTTTGAAAGAGGTCAGCTAGCTTTACATACTAGTACTATTCCATATGTACTAATGTCCCTTTTTCCAGGTGCGCTGCATCTTTAATAGATGCAGGTGGTTCATCAGCGGGCAACTTTGGTCCTCCTTAGAAGTCGCTCTCTATTCAGCAGGTTTTGGTGAGCCATACTCTATTCCGGGCCTGATGTCATTCGAGTTGTACATTTTGTTTTGAGGTATATCCGGGGTCTTGTTGCTGGCATTTCCATACTACTCTTGTGTTGTACTTAGAGGCTCCGTAGACAGGTTGTGGGTGGTAGTCGATATGGGGAATTGAACTAGAAATTTTGGTATTTGGCAAACATGTTTTTCATTATATTTATAAACTTGTAATATTTTGGAAATTATGAATGAAACTGCTAATGAAAATGAAATGGGAATTGTTAATGAAATCTTTTCAATGTTTGATTAATGGAGTACATCTCCTCTTAGAAAATCTAATAGGCTTGCTCGACAGGGTTCACTCGGTTGAGCGCGAGTCACACTCTCCGAATTCGGGGCGTGGCAAGAAGCTGCTAGGGTGCAACCCTGTTGGATGATAACGAGTTGACTAAGTATTTCATCCATGCTCAAGAAGGAATCTACTTCGAAAAGATCATGGAAATAATGGGCCAGAAGTTCCCCGAACTAGTCAAAATGGGAGATTTCCTAGAGGAATGTATTAAATTAGGAAAGATACAGTCTATGGCCACGCTATAAGCTATTAGCAAGGTTATGCAGTCTGGTTCCATCGGTAGTAGAAAGAAGAGGTGACAACAATTGTTCCCTACTATCAATCGAGTCCTCCTTGTCGAACCAACCCCTGCCCCGCAAACATCATCCTCCAAATCAACCCACTTATACCCCAGTATATAATGCCCAACCATACTACAATACTCAACCCCACTATAACCCACTCCAAACCAATATACATCCAAACCTACCATGACCATATGCTCCCGTTCAAACTACCACCCACCAAAATAGACTTGCCTATGCACCCAGACATCACCCAATCTTTGTAGCAAGAAACACTAGAAACTTCACCCCAATTGCTGAGCCTTTAGCCCAATTATTCTAGAGGTTGAAAAGAGTCGGACTGATATACCCGGTGGAAGGGAGAATCCTCGAGCATTGTGCCTATCATTCAGGTGTTCCTGAACATGACATCGAGGATTGTTATAGGTTTAAGAATGAGATCAAAATGCTGATTAGGAGTGGAGCTATCCAATGCACCCTAAACTCACCAAATGTAAACCATAACCCACTGCCAAACCACTAAACCAAGGAGCCAACGTGATAACCTTGGACGAGGACTATGACTTGAAAGGGACTATTGTTACTATTGGGAATGCCAAAACAGCAAGGACACCCCCTCAAGCAACTCCATTGATCATTGTGCAGCTAGAACCCCTTGTGATGATTCAGACATACCAACAATGGACCATCAGAGCTATTAGAGATGAGGGGAGTCAAGAATATAAAATAGTTCCATGGATATATCAGTCGAGGGGAAAGGGCAAAATGACGGACACTGCAACCGCTCATGGGATGACTAGATGAGGAAGGTGCTACGCTCCAGAAGAAGTGAACCGGGGAAATCCAAATAGGGAGAATAGTAAGACGAGAAACATAACTAACGTAGAGTCAGCAGAATTCTGGAGGAAAATGTCGGTCAAAGAATACTCCATAGAAGAACAGTTGAGGAGGACCCCTGCCCACATATCTATTATGGATTTGCTGATGAGTTCTGACAGACATAGGGACACTATGGTAAAAGTGCAAATTGGAGTGAGCATGCCAGGCAATACCACTAGTGAGGCACTAGCAGCAACTATTGGGAAGATGGTGGAGGCAAACAATATTTCCTTTTGAAAGGACGAACTGCCAATGGAGGGAATAGATCACAACAAGGCTTTGCACATCACTATCAAGTGTGGAGACAAAGTCGTATCTCAGGTACTTGTCGACGGGGGATCTGGAGTAAACATCTGCCCATTATCCAATTTGCGGAAATTAGGTATTCACTTAAGGTAAGTAAAAGAGAGCCACATGAGAGTAAGGGCTTTCGACGGGTCACAGAAGGTTATCATCAGATAAATCTGCCTAGCCTTGCATATTGGACCAGTTGAGTTCCTGATATTGTTTCTGATGATGGATATCTCGTATTCATACAATTTATTACCAGGAAGGCCCTGGATACACATAGAAGGGGTAGTTCCTTCAGCTCTCCATTAGTGTATGAATTCAAGTGGGATTTCCAAGAAATTGTGGTACACGGGGAATAGAGCCGATCAACTTACTTCAAACATGTGATTCCTTTTATAGAAGGATTTGATGGGGTCTCTTTCCACGCGGTTGAGATCATGGAAGCAATAGAAGTGGGGAAGAATGAACAGGATCACAATATGCAGTCACTGTGTGGGTCAAAAATGGCAATTCGAGAAATAATGAACAGTGGATATCGACCAGGGACTGGGTTGGGAGCCCGATCAGATGGGATAATAGATCCAATTCAATCAAATAGGTAGAAATGTACCACCGGCTTACGATACCAACCTACAAATGGAAGAACCTATAACGGTAACCCTATGAAGAAGGTTATCGTACCGAAGCATGTTCCGGGCAGGGGTCAGAGCTCATCACCAGAAGAAGATATCATCAACGGGATGGTAAGATTGTTCGTGGCCATGATTGAGGAATGTTGTGGCAAAGCTCATGTCAAGACGCTGACCACTCGGGATGCCGAACTAGGAGAGACCTTATAGAACTGGACAGCCAGTCCATCTCTAGTTTGCGGGGAGTCTTGGTAGGCTGGAATTGTAGTAATTTTGAAATCACATGGTCAGTTGAGGCCTGAACCTTGCCTGTGCTTTTTTGTGAAATTCCCTCTTTGAACGTTGAGACATTCCTTTTGATGAAATAAAAGAATTATTTTCCTGAAACACATCACAAATCTATCATTGTCTTTATTTATACTTAGTTTTTCTTTTCAGTAATCAAACTAAAAAACCTCGTGTTCCACGATTATGACATGTAATGAAACCCTCGAGTAAAATGATCCCGACTACAAAGAATACAACAAGAGTCTGATGCCCGAGAATCTACTGCAAGATATTGAACAGCTAGAAAGCCAAAAGAAGCCCAACCTTAAAGAGACAGAGGTGATCAATCTGGGAAGTGAAGAAAGTAAAAAAAGAGACCCGAATCAACATTTATCTCAAGGCAGAACAGAAGGAAGAATTGGTAGAGCTAGTCTGACAATACATCAACGTATTTTCCTAGTCATATGAAGACATGCCTGGACTAAGTACTGACATTGTTTCGCATCTATTGCCCATCGATCCTGCCAGGCCACCAGTCAATCAGAAACCTAGAAAATTCAAGCTGGATTTGAGTCTAAGGATCAAGGAAGAAGTCACCAAGTAGATAGAAACAAATATGGTAGGGGTCACCAATTATCGTACCTGGTTGGCAAACATCGTACCAGTGCCGAAAAAGGACGGGAAGATTAGGATATGTGTGGATTACCGAGATCTCAACAAAACCAGTCCAAAGATGACTTTTCTCTGCCAAATATCCATATCCTTATTGACAAATGTGCGAAACATGAATTACAATCATTCGTGGATTGTTTTGCTGGATATCACCAGATTGTGATGCTCGAAGAAGATGCAGAGAAGAAAACATTCACCATGCCATGGGGAGTTTATTTCTACAAGATCATGCCACAAATCCATGGTAATGCACTCCCACTTCCACGCCAGTATCCCAATCTTTTAAAGTAACCCACCCGGTCTCTGATGCTCATACTTGACTTGCGAAAATTCAAACACTGTGCAACATATCCAATAATATCCTTCTTCATTCTCTGCCACCAATAATGGTGCATCAAATAATGGTACATCTTCATAGCACTTTGATGGATAGAATATCATGAACTATGAGCCTCCTAAAGAATCAACTTCGTCAACCCATCCACATCAGGAACATAAATCCGACCCTGGAGTCACAATACACCATCATCACCAATAGTCATCCGTAGGTCTACCTCGAAACACCGTGTCCTTAAGGACAAAAAAATGAGGATCGTCAAACTGGCACGCCTTAATGCGCTCAAACAATGATGACTGTGAAACAACACAATCAAGGACTCTGGTCGGCTAAGAAATATCCAATCTCAGAACCCTATTTGCCAACACCCGAACATCCATAGCCAAAGGTCTCTCCATAGCTGCGATAAGTACCAAACACTCCATACTCTCTGCCTTTCTACTCAAGGCATTCGCTACCACATTCGCCTTCCCCCTAGTGATACAAGATAGTATATCATAATCGATCAATAACTTCAACCACCTCTGTTTCCTAAAGTTCAAATCCTTTTGCTTGAATAGATGTCGAAGACTCTGATGATCCGGATACACATCACAAGACACGCCATATAAGTAATGTCTCCAAATCTTGAGCGCATGCACAGTAGCTGCTAACCTCCAAATAATAAACCAGATAATTCCTTTCTCATTGGGATTCAGCTAGTGCAATGCATAGGCAATTACCCTACCGTCCTGCATCAACACACACCTAAGACCGACACGCGATGAATCACAATAGACAATATACATCCCCGATTCTGAGGGCAACACCAAAACTAAAGTTATAGTCAAAGAAATCTTGAGCTTCTGAAGGCTCTCCACAATCGTACGACCATCTGAATGGAGCGTCCTTTAGAGTCAACTTGGTAAATGGAGCTGCCATAGAATCTCCACAAAGCGACGATAGTAACCAGCAAAACCTAGAAAACATCTGATCTTAGTAGCAGTAGAAGGTCTGGGCCAATTCTGAACTGCTTCAATCTTTTTCAGATCCATCCTAATCCCATCACAATACACCATGTGCCCCAAGAATGACACCAAGTCCAACCAAAACTCACACTTGGAGAGCTTATCATATAACTTCTTCTCCTTCAAAGTCTAAAGCACAATCCTCAAATATTGCTCGTGCTCCTCCCTACTATGGGAATATACCAATGTGTCACCTACAAATACAATTACAAAAGAATCTAAATAAGGTTGGAATACGTTGTTCATCAAATGCATGAAAGTTGTTGGGGCATTAGTCAACCCAAACGACATCACCAAAAACTCAAAATACCCATAATGAGTCCTGAAAGATGCCTTAGGGATGTCTGAAGCCCTACTTTTCAAGTGGTGAAACCCCGAACTCAAGTCAATCTATGAGAAAACCGTAGCACTCAAAGCTGATCAAATAAATCATCAATGCATGGCAATGGATACTTTTTCTTGATTATAACCTTGTTTAACTGCTTGTAGTCAATACACATTCTCATAGACCTATCCTTCTTCTTCACAAACAACACTGGCGCACCCTAAGAGGATACACTAGGCCTAATAAACCCCTTATCCAGCAACTCCTATAACTATTCTTTCAATTCCTTCAACTTAGCAAGAGTCATGCGATATGGTGGAATAGAAATAGGCCTAGTGCCTGGTGCTAAATCAATGCCGAAATCAATATCCCTATCGGATTGCATGCCCCAGAGGTCTGTAGAGAACACATCTGGAAACTCCCCCACATGGAACTGACCAAATACTAAGAGTATCAACACTAACATCTCTGACAAAATCTAGATACGCCAAACATCCCTTTTCAACCATCTATTGAGCCTTCAAAAATGATATCACTCTACTAGGAGTGAAACAAAGAGAACCCTTCCACTCCAAGCTCAGCAACACCGACATAGCAAATGTCATGGTCTTAGCGTGACAATCAAGAATAGCATGGTACGAAGATAGCCAATCCATATACAAAACCATATCAAAGTGTACCACATCTAACAATATAATGTCCGCCCTTGTTTTAAAACCACATATAGTGACCACACACGATTGATAAACTCGACCCACCATAATGGGATCCCAACCGGTGTAGATACATGAACAAGAGTAACAAGCAAATCGCGTGGCATATCTAGACAAGAAAAAAAGTATGATGACATATATGAATAAGTAGAGCCATGATAAAATAATATTGAAGCATCCCTATGGCACATAGAAATAATACATATAATCACTGCATCAGAAATAATGATTACGATCCTCCCTAGGAATGCATAGCATCTGGCCTGACCTCCACTAGACTAAGCTCCCTTTCTAGGACGATCACGTCCTGGATGACCACTACCCTGAGCAAGCTGAGCAGATGGTGTAGTAACCAGCACAGGAATCATAGTCTGACCTGCCTTCTTCCCTGAACCTCTACAATAACGGGGGCAGTATTTCTTGAAGTTCCCCAGGTTTCCACACTCATAGCAACCTTTAGCCGAAAATGATTGCGGGGCCTTAATCGGACCCCTTGAACTAGAATAGCCACCAAAAGAACCTTGTACCAATGAACCCTGAACAGATGGAGCGCGATGAGAAATCTGTGTTGGAAGTGCACTGAATGCATACTGCAGAGAAGCTCCTCGATTGGGTGATGGTGTACGATAAACTAACTTGCTAGACTAGCTTCTCCCAAATCGACCTCAGCCTCCAAATGAGGCACCACTGAAGCCACCTTAATGTCGGGACCTCTTGTCCCTACCCTACATCATCTCTCTAGTCTCAATGTAGATAAGATCAATACAATGCACTATCTCTACAGCCTGGTGAAATAATGTCACGGTCTCTACCTCTCTAACCATAGTAAGGCGAATACCATAGTGAAGACCATCAATGAATCTCCTCACTCTCTCCTCCTCGGAAGGATCCAAAATAGTAGAATGATGGGAGAACTAGACAAACCTCATCTCATACATAGTAACTAACATTGGACCCTGGGGAACATGATCTGGTCCCACTGACTCAACATAGTCAGGAATCTGCTCCCTAACAGGAGCTACTGGTGGCTCCACAATAGGTGCTCGAGCAGGATCCCTAGTTGCGACGCATGCTCCACCTATGACTTTGCCTCGGCCCCAGCCTCTCAAGGTCTTGGTCTGGGGTACTGGCACTTGTTTATCTGTACCAGAAGAATGTATTCTCACCATCTGTGAGAGAATAAAAAAGCAAAGATTTAGACATAAGGATAAAACAATCCGCACGACAGAGAATGAAAGACAAGTTTTCCTAACAGCCCTGTAGCTTCTCGAAGATAAGTACAGACGTCTCCATAGCAATTCACAAGACAATACAAGACTTGCTCATGACTCGTGAGACCTATGCAACTTAGTGCTCTGATACCAACTTGTTATGACCTAAAATCCCAGCGGAGTTGTGATGGCACCTAACACTGCTTGCTAGGAGAGCCGGCAACAAATATACAGAAATAAACTTCAACAACAGAATGAAATAATCTCAATAGTAGAATACCATAAACAACTAAAGTCAAAATAGAGATACAATCGAAAACCATCCCAAAATCTGGTGTCATCGAGTACATGAAATCTATAGAATAAGTAAATGCAAGGTCTGAGCCAAATATAATAATGTCCGAATGACTAAACAGTAATAACATGAAATAAGAAAATTGAATTCAAGATATGCGAATGGAATAACAACGATACCTCAAGATCTCCACGCCAATATAGATAACAGCTATCTAGCAATCACCGCTACCAGCGACACCTGGATTTACACATAAAGTGTAGAGTACAGTATGGGTACAACCGATCCTATATACTCAATAAGTAATGATCCTAACCTCATTTTGAAAGCAGTGATGATATTAGAAAAGTCCAATATTCTAATTCAACAGCCAACAACAATAATAATAGCAAAATAATGGCAAAATGACAGGCAACTCACTTATATCATATTCATCTTTCATCACAATAAGGGGAAAATAAGCGTGCTTTCCAAATATATCAGTTAAGACATCAACTTTAAAAGCATAAAATATCAAATAGCATGAGTAAAAGACAACTCTATGCATGCATGATAAGTATTCATGCCAGATCGTCAACTTTATAGTTTAATCATCAAGTGAACACAATCTTAGAACATACATAGTGCTTGGTGCAAATACCCCCTCGATCATCACACGTACACACTCAGCACTATACGGGTGCCTAGCATAAGCCCCTCACTAAGCACATATCAAGTGCGTACTCACAAAGCCCAAAGTAACATGGGTTATCACTCGACTCCGGAGGGGCGGATGCTAACCCAAGTACTGATCAGATCAAAAGTCAATGATCAATATCACTCAACCCAATATGGGGCCTGGCACAAGTGTCACCTCACAATCAATACCAATACTCAACCATAAATTTCACTTAGCCCAATATGGGGCCTTGACGCAAGCACTACCTCATAATTAATATCAACGTGGCTCTATGGACCAAGATCAGTAATCAATCCGCTAAATTCTCAATATGCCAAAATCTCACAGTATCATAATCAATATACCTCAAGGAATAAACCAACATACACAACTCATCTCAAACCCGTGTCACACCAATAAGAACACCAACATCATGTGAGATAACATATGAAGAGTGCGCAGAGACAGAGATATAATATCATGCCTAAAACGTATGACTACAACTAAGACAAATAGCTCAACAAATCAAAATATCCCTATCATATCTCAAACAAATGTTCAACAACTTAGACATGATTTGTAGCTTGAATAATAACTCACGTAGTCGAACAAGTGAATAAAATATGGTATCAAAGTGTTACACCCCGTACTTTCATGTTGGAATGCATCTTAGGTGAATAAATATAAGCTGTAGAGTTTAAGGACCTTTACAAGGATAAGGATGATATAAAGCATGTATTAAGGAAGTACCAAGAGGGTTGGAAGGTTTACAAACTAAACGAATTGAAGAAAATAAGTTTCGTCAAAAGTCGACAAGTTGGGAATGTTCTAACCCATACTTTTTGGGGGGATACTAGGGTACTTAACATGATAATAAGGTTATTTTATGGGTTATTTTAGTCGATTATAGTTGTGTCTTAAATTTTGAAGTCAAGCGAGTTGTGAAACAATAGTCGATGAAAGTCATCACAAGTTACGTTCATAATTCTATTGAAATGTGGGTCTACTATTACTGAGTTTTAATCCCAATATACTTGGATTTATAAGGTGATCAACCCAGAACATTGAATTTCTACGAGTCTAGTTTCTAACGCATTAAAACTTTAATCGATACGACATCAGAGTAGAGAGATATTCTCGGTTTCGCGAGACAGCATAAGCAGCTCCATATGGGACCCACTTAGGCGGTGGCCGGCCTACATCACCTTAAAAATGATTTGGACGACCATTCTTGCTCAGCTTTCTATCCAAATTTTCCCCCACACTCCTCCTAACCCTCTTAAACAGATTCCAAAGGTTCAAGGGTGATTCCAAAGTAATTACACCATATTTCAACATCAAATGTTAATTCTAGTGAAGAACACCACCTCTTTGAGGTTGTGTTGTCAATGAGGATTGTTGTGAGCAGTGTTTGGATGAAATTTCAAGTGGTTGCTGCTGGTTTAGATATGTATAACACTCTACTACCTGTGCTTAAAGTTTTGTGTATGTTGGTTTCCTTATTTGAGCAAGATACTATAAGAGGACACTTGAAATAGTTTGAGATGTTATTCTTCTTAATGAATTGTTTTAGAAAGAGTGTTTCCATGAACTTTAAATTGTTGGAAACCTTGTAAAATGACTTGTTTATGATTTCTCTATTATAAATATATTGTTTACATGTCGAACTTTCTGTTGGAATTGTGAATAAGAAGAGAAAGGACAACATAACAATGTAGAGTTGTACTTGTTGTTGTTGTTAGATTGTTGTGCTATTTGAGTGTGAATTAGGAGATGAATAGGAGGTTAGAAGTCCTCCAATTGTATTTAATATCATGCTAGAAATGTTATTAAGTTAATGAATGGATGACTTTTGGGTTAAGGGTTCAAAAGGGATTCAATCCGAGCTTGCCGCTCGTCAGGATTGCTAAATAATTTTGAAAGGCTTATTATGAGTATTATCGATGTTGTTTGGGTGGTTGTTGGCTTTGTAATTTGTGGGAAGTAATATAAATAGTGGTTGTTATGGCATTCGTATTATGACGATGGTATTGTTCATTGCTTGCAGACAAAGGAGCTGCATATTATGTTAGCTTGAGGATTGGACGGGATATTATATGGTACATTAAGGCTAAACGTTTCCTTCATTGTGGCATGATCCTGTAACTACATGCCTTTGATAACGGGACATAAAGAGTAGCTCGTATTCCTGAATTTATGTACATTATCCTAGTCTCATACTTTACAGTATTCTCCGTTATCAGGACTTTATATTCAGTTATGCATTAACTTCTTTTAGTCAAGAGAGCAGAGAGCTTATATATATATATATATATATATATATATATATATATACACAAACAACATTACAATATTTTCACCACCACCGAGCTATAATCGGTGGGCAGACCGCTTTTGGGAAACCTCTAATCAGATGGTAAGTTATATACCGAGCCTACTGTGGTCGAGCGCTTATGAGCAAGCCTAGAATAGTCGAGATACCGAGCCTAGTATGGCCAAGCACCTATGAGCGAGGCTACTACAGCGGAGCAGTTACATATATCGTGCCTTATAGGGCTGGACAATGATTTTACTTACTATATTGAGAGAGTTGAGCGAGTATCAGCTGGTAAGTATATCTTCAAATCATCTTTGACTCCTAGTTACTTTCAGTTATTATATTATCGGTTAGTTTCAGCTTTCAGTTATTCTATTGCCTTACATACTCGATACATTATTTTGTACTGACGTCCCTTTTGCCGGGGACGATGCATTTCATGCCTGTAGGTCTGGATAGACAGTCGGATAGACCTTCCCAGTAGACCGTCCCTTTTGTCAGCTTGCATGTAGGACTTGTCGGCCTAAGTTGAAGGATACCCCTCCAAAGATCACAGTTATAGAGTGGTTTGCTCGGACCTAGTATGGCACTGGGTGCCGGCCATGACTCCCCAGGTTTGGGGCGTGACAAACTTGGTATCAGAACAGTTCTATCCTAGGGAGTCTACTAGTAGAGTCTTGTTTATGTATGTGTTGTGCACCACATTATATAAGCAGGAAGCTACAAGGCATTTAAGAGCCTGGTACCCTTATTTTAAATCCAAATCATGCTATAGATATGAGTCATAAGCATTTGAGTGAGGACTATGTTTGCTAATGATACGGAAATGCTTGCAATGTGAAAGATCACGGCTAGTTAGAGGGCTAATACAACAATAGGTAAGGGCACTAGTAGAGAGAGAGTTCTTGACAACATGGCCCAGTTTGAGGCACTATCAGATCGTGCATAACAGATGAGAAAATTTCCTACTGAAGACCCTAAGACGGGGACATCTAACACACCCCGCGAATAGCAGGCCATGGGAGTATCAGAGGGTAAATGTATAAGTTTCAACAGGTAAAAGAAGCAAGGTGAAGAAGGGTACGAGGTACCTAGTTAGTGAAGAGTATCAGTATTTACAATTCAGGCAGAGAAATATAAGCATTCTGAGTTTACTTTTGACAGTAACAGAGGCATGCACAATTGGCCACACCCATCTTAGTTTTTCCCTATGGGAGCTAACATTTATAGTTTAAGAGAGGGATGTGATATCAAATTCCAACTAGGGTTAGAGTAACCTAAAACTGTGGATGGGTTGTTAGCATTAGCTGACATTTGCAAAGGATATAGCAAATGTAATAATAGTTCTCCTTGTGAGACACCCATATTGTGAACTCTAGAATAGTATAGTTAGATATGAATACTAAAATGTTCAGAGAAATTCAGAAGATAGACACTGGAATCATTGAAGGGATAAATAGTTACATTAGTATGGCTCCCGTCCCTAGTAAAGAGAGAATGTTAGGCGACTCGAAGAGCCAGTGGATGGAGCAAGGGGAGCTAAAAGTGAAAGAATGGTCTGTTGAAGTTTTCAGATTAAGGTAATTGACAAAAACATTAGCAAGGGAATAAGAAAAGAGTAAATTATGCATTATGAATAAGATGTGATAAATGGGTGATAACAGTAAATCACAATATGATAGGATGATAGTCTGTAGTCACGTGAAGGAAAAGATAAGAGGAGACAAGGCTTGAGATTCTTAAAGAGTATAAGCCATAAAGTCATATCATCATCTCGAGGAATAAGTGACGACTCCAACGTGATTACCAGAAGCTAAGTTAGACACCCCAGAGTAATAGAAATCAGCATGGGCTAGTAAACAAGATAAATTAAACATGAATTAGGGACCAGAGGATTTGATAATAGTCTACATCATGGGAATTTCATAGACCTCGTTCCGACAATAATGGAATGGAATACAGAAGAATAACCTTTAAAGGTCATTCAATAAGACGCCTTCCTTTAGCAAGCGTTGTGAGCAAAGTTAAGCTTAAGGGACTAAGTGTGCCAGTTACACTAGGTGTCACTCTCGTGTGTAAGAAATTCAGTTATCCCTGATACAGAAGGGTTACCGCAATGAGATTAAGGGTCATTGAAAATATGGAAAGACACCAAAGATGAAGAGGTAAAGCATCTGCATGTAAAACATCATAGCATTAAATGCTATTACTCTCCTAAAGGGGGGAGATGGTGTGTTATGGTATTAAGTCAGAGTTAAGTGGTTCGTGTAACTATGGAATGGTAAAGGAAGAATGCGATAAAAAAGTGAAAGGGATGAGATTGCATTTATTCAAATCCTACAGATATGTTACAACTCCAGAACATTATGCAAGCACAACGTCGAGGAGAGGCAGTAAGGGTTCCTGACCAGGATGTTATTGATAAATAAGTGTGAATGGACACTTGATACATAAGGAGCCAGCGTGAGAGGTAAGTTAAGACAAAGGACATAACCTAAGAGAGATTACGCGGAATATAGATGTGAGAATGGACCAATGAGTAGTTAGTATTTGATTCACGAAGAGTATAGTTATGGCTAGACAATATGTCACAGATAAATCAGTAGATCGTGAAAGATAAATATACTGAACCCCAGCATAGGGAATTCAGTCTCATAGATACGACATCGTAATCCTTGAGAAATATTCAGATAGGATTTGGGGTAGTTAAATGTACCATACAAATATTACAGAAATAAAAGAGAGTGCCACTGGGGAGACAATCAAAATGTGAGATCAGAAGTAACCCTACAAGCACAAAGACACGGAGGTAAGTGACTAAGAATAATTATAGGCGAGTAAGAACATCAAAGATTCCTTCGCGTATATGATGTAAGAAGCTTGCAGCTTTACAAGAGTCAAAGGGTCTCCCCTAAGTACTACAATGAAAGACTAGTTGAAGAAATAAGGAGGAAGGCATCGACATAAGCATTGTAACCTGAAGAAGAAATGATCTTGTAACAACAATCTTATTAGAACATTGTATGCACTCCATGAGAAAGTGGCACCTATCGTGACTAATGAATGGAAAGTAAAAATCAAATGTAATACTCGAGATCATATGAGTAACACGAAATTCCAATATGTGTGGGCACTAAGATAAGCCAAGTATTCATGCAACAAGTGGCGGAATGACCAGGAAAAATAATTGTTTACAATTAAAGACAATTAAGAAGGCACGGAAGGAATTAATCGATTTATGACCCAGAGTTCGCTACGTTATGACCACACTTAAGATTTTGAAGTATTATCCATGCAGCATATATGTTGACATTCATACAATTATAGGAGACTCCGTTATAAGTTAAAAGAAATAATTGAGTCCACGCGACACACAGAGGCTTGAATTGTTAGAAGATTATAACATGGATGTTCCATAGCATCCACAAAAGACAAAAGTAATAACTAATACCCTGAGCTCCAAATTGGAAGATAGCTTAAGCCTACTTAAATGATGAGAGAGAAGAGGAAGCTCGAGAGTTACATCAGCTAAGCAAATCAAGAGTTCGGTTATTAGACCCAGATGATTATAGAAATTCTAACTCAGAATATTGCAAAATCACTCAAAATAGTAGAAGTACAAGAGAGATAGTACATAGACCATATTCTATAACAGCTCTCCGATAAAGCTAGTTAAAAGAGTACTAGCCTTAGAGATAACAAAAGATGGAGTGGAAATAACAACCAAAATATGTGCCCCCACTATTGCGGGACTCCGAGACATTACTTGAGAGAGGTAGCATCATTATTACCATTCGAGTAAAGAACACAAACGACATCAGCGTCATAATCTGGATTACTATAGAAATAAGAAGACATGATCTTAGACAAGTGACACCAAGTGGTCGGTAATACAAAGATGACCGCGGAGTACAGAGTATAACAAGGATGAATGACTCTCTATATCGACCATTTAGTTCAAAAGTGTCTATTAGGACAAGCTATTCTAAAAAAAAGAAATGTGCTAGCTTTTCCAAAAGTACCATAATTTAAAAGATCAAGAATGTGAGGGAGCTAAGATATCAAGTCAAGTATAAATTTTTACGAGGCCGGGATAAGTCAAGAGACTAGAATACGAAGCTGAGAAGTTGAAGCCTATCCTAAATCACTCACTTCTCAAGCGGAGCAGAAATATATGAATATCTCTATATAGGGTGCTGCAGAAGGGTTTAATAGTAATGTTACAAGTACCAATATGGTAACTAATCTTAAGAAAAGTAAAGCGAGAACTATGAGAGCCAAAGTTGGGATTGTACTTAGTTCTAAGAGCACCAGAATAAAAAGTATATGATGGCCAAGGGTGTAGATAAAAAAGTCCTAAAGTACGAACGTATGGAAAGTAATAGACGATTGGGTATTTCTAAATATGTCACCTACGAAAGGTGTCATGAGATTCGGCAAGAAGGGAAAGATTAGTCCAAGATATATGGGGCCTTATAGAGTCATTCAATGGATAGGCAGAGTAGCTTATGAGCTTGAATTGCCTCCATAGTTAGAGTCAATCCATTATACATGCTACAAAAGTACATTGGAGATCCTTCACGGGTTGTTCTAGTAGATGACATTCAGATTAAAGAGGAGCTACCCTACGAGGAAGTTCTAGTGGCTATCTAGATCAACAAATATTTAGGTTGAGGACCAAACAGTTAGGCTCGGTGAAGGTTTTATGGAAAATCCAGAGCATGGAAGAGATGACGTGGGAAGCAGAGGAAGAAATAAAGTCTAAATAGCCCCACCTATTCAAACTGAATATATGGCTCTAGATGCGATATTAAAACCAATAGGTCGTGAGGTGAGATCTTATTTTTGACTTGCAGTACATATGATTGATGGTCGTGTGAGGCCAAGTGTTGCTATGTATAGATATTGGCCATGTGTGGCATTTATAATATATTTTCTGGCTGCGTGCAGGTTGGTTTTAGTCCATTGTATAGAGGAGACTCTAGTGGAATATTTGTAAGTATCTAAGAGTTAATATTCAGGGATGAATGTCCATAAGGGGGAAGGATATTACACCCTACACATTCATGTTGAAATACATCATAAGTGAATAAATATAATCTGGAGAGTTTAAGTACCTTTACAAAGATAAGGATGAGTTAAAACATGTATTAATGAAGTACAAAGAGGGTTGGACGGTTTAGAAGCTGAACGGATTGAAGAAAATAAATTTCGTCAAAAGTTGACAAGATCTGAATATTATAACCCGTACTTTTGGGGAGATACTAGGGTGATTAACATGATAAGAAGGTTATGTTATGAGTTATTTTAGTCATATGATAGTCGCGTGTTAAGTTTTGAAGTCAAGCAAGTTTTGGAACAAAAGTCGATGAAAGTCATCACAAGTTACGCTCATAATTATACTGAAATTTGGGTCTAATATAACTGAGCTTTTCTCTAAATATACTTGGATTTATGAGGTTATCCACCAACCAAATTTAATATATACAAGTCTAGTTTCTAACACATTAAACCGATAATTTATACGACATCAGAGTATAGAGATATTTGTATTTTTGTAGATACTGCGCAAGAAGCTCCATATGGGACCCACTTAGGCGGTGGTCGACCTACTTCATCTTAAAAATGATTTGGACGATCATTCTTGCTCATTTTGCGACCCAAATTCGTCCCCATACTCCTCCTAACCCTCCTAAAAATATTCCAAAAGTTCAAGGGTGATTCCAAAGTGATTACACCATATTTTAACATCAAACGTTAGTTCTAGTGAAGAACAACACCTCTTTGAGGTTGTGTTGTCATTGAGGATTGTAATGAGCAGTGTTTGTCTGAAATTTCAAATGGTTGCTTCTAGTTTAGGTATGTATAATACTATACTACATGTTATTGAAGTTGTGTGTATGTTGGTTTCCTTATATGAGCAAGATACTACAAGAGGAGACTTGAATAGTTTGAGATGTTATTGTTCTTAATGGACAATTTTAGAAAGGTTGTTTCCATGAGCTTTAAATGGTTGGAAACCTTGGAAAATGACTTGTTTATGATTTTGTTATTATGAATATATTTTCTACATGTCGAACTTGCCGTTAGTATTGTGAATAAGAAGAGAAAGGACAACATAACAATGGAGAGTTGTACTTGTTGTCGTTGTTGGATTGTTGGGCTGTTTGAGTGTGAATTAGTAGATGAATAGGAGGTTAGAAGTCCTCCAATTGTATTTAATATCATTCTGGAAATAATGTTAAGCTAATGAATGGATGACTTTTGGGTCAAAGTGTTCAAAAGGGATTCAACCCGAGTATGTCGCTCGTTGGATTGCTAAACTATTTTGAAAGGCTTATTATGTGTATTATCGATGTTGTTTGGACTATTATTGGCTGTTATAACTTATGGGAAGTCATATAAATAGGGGAGGTGTTATCCGTTTTATCGTAGAATAAAGTGTGTCGTTTAAATACAATAAGTTATGACATTCATATTGTGACGATAGTATTGTTTATTGCTTGTAGACAAAGGAGTTGCATGTTAAGGTAATTTGAGAATTGGATGGGATAGTATGAGGTATGTTAAGGCTAAACGTTTCCTTCATTTTGGCATGATCTCGTAACTACATGCGTTTGATAACGAGACATAAAGAGAAGTTCGTATTCCTAAACTTATGTATATTTTCCTAGTCTCATAAGTTACTGTATTCTCCCTTATCGGGACTTTATATTATGTTAAGTATTAACTTCTTTTAGTCAAGAGACCATGGGGTCTCTCTCTCTCTCTCTATATATATATATATATATATAGTATTATAGTATTTTTACCACCACCGAGCTATAATCGGTGGGCAAGCCCTTATTGGGAAACCTCTGATCAAATGGTAAGTTATATACCGAGCCTACTGTACATGAGCGCTTATAAGTGAGCCCAGAATGATCGAGATACCGAGCCTAGTATGGCCGAGGGCCTACGAACGAGCCTACTATGCCCGAGCAGTTACACGTATCATGCCTTACATGGACGGATACCTATTTTACTTACTATATTAAGAGAGATGAGCCAGTATCTACAGGTAAGTATATCTTCAGATCATCTTTGACTACCAGTTAGTTTCAGTTATTATATTATCAGTTTAGTTTTAACTTTCAGTTATTCTATTGCCTTACATACTCGGTACACTATTTTGTACTAACGTCCCTTTTGCCGAGGATACTTAATTTCTTGCTTGCAGGTTCGGATAGACAGCTGGATAAACCTTCCTAGTAGACAAATCCAAGCATCAGCTTGATTGGTAAGCTCCACTCCCCTGGAGTTACCAAGTATAGACCTTGTAGTCCATTTTGTATATATAGGTTTGATAGGTAGGACGTGACCCTGTCCTGACCATGATACAGTTCTGTTATTTCTAGAGGCTTGTACACGAGTCATGTATATTTTGTATATCAGTATTGTGGCCTTGCCAGACCTATGCACATGTTCAGTTTGGTATTGCTGGTTGTAGATGTTAATGGCAGCCTCGTCGGCCTGAATATTTATGTATATGATCTTTTTGGTATGTTTACCCCTTAGATGGGATAGACGTTATTTTTAGATGATTCAGAATATGGCCTCGTCGACCTTGATTGGTATTGTCAGCTTGCAGGTAGGCCTCGTCAGCCTAATTTGAGGGATACCCCTCCAAAGATCATAGTTACAGAGTGGTATGCTCGGGCCGAGTATGGAATCGGGTGCTGTCCATGCCTCCCCAAGTTTGGGGCATGAAACAAAGAATCATGATATCAAAACAAGCCATACAATAGCCTAGACTCTACCCGGATCATGAATAATCATGGTGCCTACAAATGTGCTCGTCACCTCACACATGCGTCACCACCAACATATAGCAAACATAATATCCTTCAGACAAATATCCTCAAGCCAAGCCTAGGAAAGATACTTACCTCAAATGCGCGAGAATTAAGACTCCAAAAATCCCTTTCCTCTCAAGTTGGCCTGCAAATGGGTCAAAACTAGCAGAAAAACAACTCAATAACGTCAAACAAGGCCATAAGAATCAATTCTAAATAATAAAGCTTTAATTTTTATTCAATTACACAAATTCAATCGGGGCCCGCTTCTCAGAACCCAACAAAACTCACAAATCTCGGCTACTCATTTGAATACGAGTCTAAATACAAAAGTTTCATCCAAATCCTACTCCAAATCGGGGTTCAAATTCACTCTCTAAAATATAACATAAAACCCTCACATTCCTCTTTAAAATCCCATAATCTATGTGTAATAATCCATATGAAGACAAGATATAATATCAAAATCAAGTAGAAATCCCCTACCCTTAGGGTGGTGATTAAATTCTCCCCAAAAATCGTATCTAGCCGAGCTCAAAAACTCAAAATATGGTAAAATAAAGTTTAACCCTCGATGATAATATTCTGTTAGGGATCTCGCATCTGTGGTCCCTACTTCCGCTTATGCAACTTTGCATTTGATACCCAAGATACGCATCTGCGAAGCTTCGCTAAAACTCCTGACCACTTGTACTTGCGAAAAAATATCCACTTCTACGGATCCGCTCCCGTGACCTCAGCGTGCGTTTGCGCTCAAAATTCAGCATTGCGAACTCCCAGACTCAGAACAAACCTCACTTCTGTGATACCTTATGGCTTATGTGCTATTGCAAAAGCGCAACATGTGCTACTTCTACGACCTTGCACCTGCGCAAAAGTTCCACAAGTACGTAACACTAGAACCAGCAGCTGCCAGCGAACTCTAATCTCCTACCAGGTGGTCCGAAACCCACCTGAGCCCCTCGAGACCCTGCCCGAGCATACCAACAAGTCCCAAAATATGACAACGACCTACTTGAGGTCTCAAATCACGCAAATTAACATCGAAACTACAAATTGCACCTCAATTAAAATTGAATGAACTATCCAAACTTCCAACTTCCAACTTCCAATACGCCGAACCACGTCTAACCAACCAAGCCCAAATTGTGCACACAAGCTCCAAATAATAAGCTAAACCTATTCTAAATTTAGGAACAACAATCCAAACGCGATACCATCAAAGTCAACTCCCGATCAAACTTTACTTTCCAACCCATCAAATTGCCAACTTTGAAAAATAGAGCCAAAACATCCTAGGAATCTCCAAATATGTATGTATGCCTAAGTCCAAAATTACCATATAAACCTATTGGAATTATCAAAATCATCAATCTAAGGTTTTTTCCATAAAAGTCAAACCTTGGTAAACTCATACAACTTAATCTTTCAACAAAGAAACTAAGTGTTCCAATTCACTCCATAACCTTCCCAAAACCAAACCAACCATCTCCACAAATCACTAAACAACAATCAAGCATATGGGAAGCATAAAATAGGGAAACAAGGCTCAATTAATCAAAATGACCGACATGGTCGTTACATAAATGTGGTCCTGAGTAGACCAATGTTTTAATATGTCCAAATATTTCAGATACTCAATTACAATCAATGTTTAAAAGTCCACTCATCTTGTATGATTTATTAAGATTTGAGCGAAGTGATATTGACAAGGTTATTTTCTTTTCTTATTCTTTCATGTATTTTCTATCTTTATTTAAGAGTCCACATGGTCATAACACATTATCTTTTTAGGAACAGAATGTTACTGCCTGTGCAATGATTATTTTGATCAATTCGTCGTCTGATTGATACTATGTCTGTTGTATTTTTGTAATGATCGAACTAGTAATTTTGAGTTCTACACTCTGTTTTGTAATTCGAGACTTCAAGTAGGTTCGTTTGATATTTTATGACTTGCATATATGGTTGGTTTTGACTTTCGAGAGGCTCAGGAGAGTTTTGGAGGGAGGATTCTCCTTTGGAAGCCTTAAGTTGTTAGAATTGACCAATATTTGACTTTTGACTAAAAGACTCCGCATTAGTATTTTGATAGCTTTGTTAGCCTCATATGATAATTTTGCACTTGTACGTATGTTTGATTTGGATCTGGGGTGACCTGAGGTTATTTCGGCGCTTCTAGTCGAAAGATAGAAATTTGAAGTTTAGAACTTTTGAAATTCTTGATTTTATCTTTGATTCCTTATTTTGATGTTAATGTTTTGGTGTTTTGAGCCTTCGGGCAAGTTTATGTTAGGTATATAGACTAGTTAGGTTGATTGGGTAGGGTCCCGAGGGGCTCGGGTGAGTTTCGAGATAGTTTTGGATAATTTTAGGAAGTTCATATTTGACTAGATTTTGACCGTTTTGAGGATATTTCTAAGAAAAAGAAACTTTGGAGCTTTAGAATATCCTGGATGAGGTAAGTGATTTATCTATCCTTGGTTTGAGGGAATTTTTCCTAATGATTAATATTGCTTGCTATATGCGGAGGTGACGTATACGCTAGGTGATGGGGTAGAATTTATGTTTCCTTATACCTTGTTGGACTATGTGATCTTCTTGACTTATATTTCATTTGAATTTCATGACTACATGAACACAATATCCATACTAGAGATCATGTCTTAACTTGTAATTCTTAATTGACCATGTTGGACTATTATTGAGGGTGTTAATATACTTGGTTTGGCTATAGCCATACTAGATGTCATGAATACATATCTACACCTATTGTTCTTGTGATACTTGGGCTTCCTTATTCATGTTAAAAATCATGTATAGGCTTTGTTATGATATTTGACACGATGGGTGTTTCCGTGCGATTTGATATAATATTGACACAATGGACACGTCTGTGAGACTTGGTATGATATTGGCACGATAGGTGTTTTCGTGGAGGAGAATGAGAGTTGGGATTTACTTTATGTTTATTCATCCCTTATACACATACATGCATTCTACCTTGTTTTTACTATTACATCTATGTATCTTACCTGATTTGTGACTGTTACATATATATAGATCCTTCCTTGTTTATTATTGTTGCTTGCATGTATTCTATCTGGCTATCACGGTTGCATCTATATCTTCTACCATGTTTGCTATTGTTACATCTATTTCTTCTACCATATTTTCTATTGTATATCTATGTCTTCTACCGTATTTGCTACTATTACATCTATATCTTCTAACATATTAGCTATTATTACATCTATGTCTTCTACAGTGTTTGCTACTGTTACATCTATATCTTTTACCTTGGATGATATTGTTACATCTATGTCCCCTCTCTTGTTTGTCACTGCTACACATATGTCTTTCGCCTTGTTTGTTGGTGTTAACTTGTTGGTTGTTAGTTTTGTTTGTTACTGCTTTGTTATAAATTGATATAATAGAATCGGGTTGCATGTTGCAACAGTATTGGATCGGGTTGCACGTTATAATGGTATGGTCATTGGATCGGGTTGTATGTTGTAACATCATTATTATGATTAGATAGGGTTATACGCCGCAACAACATATGTTGGGATCTGGTTGCTTGT
This sequence comes from Nicotiana tomentosiformis, assembly GCF_000390325.3. Classification (NCBI taxonomy): domain Eukaryota; kingdom Viridiplantae; phylum Streptophyta; class Magnoliopsida; order Solanales; family Solanaceae; genus Nicotiana; species Nicotiana tomentosiformis. Next base: position 46,430,879 of record NC_090822.1, read on the forward strand.
CTCAACGGTATTATGTGTTTGTTAAATAGAGTTTTTGACATATGTTATACATATTTATGCATTCTTACATGCAACCTACATGAATATATCTCCACATGCTTTTAGATATTTTATTACGTACGCATGGGACTTCTTGGTGAATTGTTGGATACTTGAAAGGTGTCGGATTGATGTAAAGAAAGAGTCTTCTCATACCTTGATATAAGGAACTCATGTAAGGGCCATCGTATAGTGCTAATTGGTAATTGGTATGGGTTTGGATCTCATTCATGTATAGATACACTACACTCAAGTAAAAGTGTTTAAGTTAATGCTACTTGGTGCATATCTCCTTTGTGTGCGGATTCGTGCAGTAGTATATGCTTGGGCCTAGTTATTTGGAAAAGCATGTTCTAAATTTCTTCCATTAATGTGCATCTTATTATTGACATGAGTTGTTTCTTGGGCTTGTTTCTAGTTATCTTTCACCCTATTAGTTTCTATTATTATAAACTGCACAAGATATTAAATGAGTATCATTTGACTTAAAACTTTGCCACTACTTTACTGATGCTAGTCAAGATACTTACTAAGTACATGGGGTCGGTTATAATTATACTACACTTTTGTACCTTGCGTGCAGATTTTGGAGCTCTGTGGCTATGGAGTTCGAGGATGAGCATTGAAGACTTTAGCGTTCCAGCCATTAGCTACTATCTTGTTTATGACAGTTTAGAATTGTGAATTTCTTTTATGTATTTTCAAACAGATAATATATTTATTCTTTCCAACATTGTAAAATTCCAAATCTTAGTTGCTCATGACTCATCCTCGAACTCTACAATGGCATAGCTCCAAAATCTATATGCAAGGTGCAGAAGTATAGTATGAGTACAACCGATCCCATGTACTCATAGAAGTAGTAACAAGGTTTATTAGGCCAAAAGCTACTCACTTTACATAACCTAGGCAACTCAATAACATGTACAATACAGAAAAATAATCCAACAAAGAGAGTTACAAAATCACGGATATTAATAGTAAAGATGCTCAACTGGGGTAGGGGAAATAAATAAACTCGTCCAAATAAATAGATCAAGCAAATGCAACGTGCACCAGCCCCACTCACAAAGAGACATGCACCAAATACTGCATACTCAAATACTCATACATGGTTGTAAGCCTATGCCTAATATGATCCAATTTCATATTAATTGCCATATAACATGTTTGGGAGAACCTTACAAGAATCCAATGCATCAATACTTGATGACAAGTTCCTTTGTACGTCAATCCGTTACACTATCAAAAAACTCAACAATAGTTGAGATATCAACTCAACATAGGTACTTACATCTTATTAACCAAATCGTCAAATAACAATAGAAGCGTAGATTAGCATGTTAGATGCAACATAAAAACATGTGAAATGCATGGCAAAACATAAAGAATTCACTTACATAATAAAGATAACACACAACTTTGATAGCAAGTCATCAAATAGAAACTCAAACATATGACACCTCGTGCCCACATTCCTGCCACAATAATAATATCTACCCTTGTCACTCCAATCCTGATACCATAGCAATATCCACCATTATCGCTCTGCCTTGACACAATAGCAATATTCACCCTTATCGCTCCGCCCTAACACACTAGAAATATCCACCCTTATCGCTCTGTACCCGACAATATAACAATATCAATCATAATCGCACAGTAAAAACCTAGTGCAATCCGCCCAACAAATTCGTTCGTGCCATAATCACAATAATGCAAGATAACAAATTATCATCAAGAGGCATATCCTCATAGCTCATCAATAAAGTGGACAAGTACATGATAACAATAAAATGTGGATAGGGTTCAACATTAAAACATGATTATGGCTAAGTCAATTTATCAATGATTCCACAAGTGTCCATCTTGGCCAAATAGGAAGTAATGATCTTAAAACATGATCTTTAGCATAAAAAGATAAGCCACATAGGCACACAAAGGATGGCACATGTATCATTGAGAGTACATGTTAAGATCAAGGTACACCACAAGAACAACAAGTACGGTGTTTGTTCATAACATACATATGACTACGTCCGAGACAAGTATATCAATATTCTTAACTTAGTTCATCATGTGAAAAATAAGGCACCAATATCCTTTACATTAGCTCTAATATGATTTATTATGCTCACATAGTCAATTAATTAAATAACTCATAGAATCAAGTAGAACACACAACCAAATAAGGCATTGAGTAATCTAGAATCCACCCCGAGCATGAATACCCATGGAACATGTATATACGGTCATCACATCATATATAGATCACCCCCGCGTGTAGCAAATAATATTTTTATTAGGAAAGATTCTCTCAACCAAATCTAGGCAAGACACTTACCTCATTCGAGTAAATCCAAAGCTCCAAAATCGCCTTTTCTTGATAAATCGCATCTAACCGGCTTAATTATCGCCAAACATTAACCAAGGAAGTCAACCAATGACATAGGAAGTAATCCCAATAAATAAATCCTCTATTTTTGAAGAATTTCCCAAAAGTCAACCATGGTCTTGTGTGCCCGAAACCCGAAATCAATACTAAAATTTGACGACCCATAACCTGTTGAGTCCAAATATATGATTAGATTTCAAAATCGAGTCCAAATTGTTACCCAAATTCGAAATAATCATTTCCAAAATCTTTGTTGATGCTCTTACTATTGAGTTAGTTCTGATAGCAAGGGAGTTTCCAGATGTGTTTCCAGCAGACCTACCAGGCATAAAACCCGATAGGGATATTAATTTTAGTATTGACTTGGTTCCTGGAACTCAGCCCATATCTATTCCACCGTATCGCTAAGCTCCAGCAGAGTTGAAGAAATTCAAAGAACAATTGCAACGGTTGCTGGATAAAGGGTTCATCAGGGCTAGTGTATCATTGTGAGGTGCACCAATGTTGTTTGTAAAGAAGAAGGATGGTTCAATAAGGATGTGTATTTACTACAGGCAATTGAACAAGTTTACCATCAAGAACAAGTATACATTGCCTCGTATTGATGATTTATTTGACTAGATTCAGGGTGCTCGAGTGTTCTCCAAGATTGATTCGAGATCGGTGTATCACTATTTGAAGATCAGGGCCTCGGACATTCCCAAGACGACTTTCATGACTCATTATGGGAATTATGAGTTTTTGGTGATGTCTTTTGGCCTGACTAATGCCCCAGCAGCCTTCATGCATTTGATGAACAATGTGTTCCAGTCGTATTTTGATTCTTTTGTCATTGTGTTCATTGATGATATCTTGGTGTATTCTCATTGTGTTGAGGAGCACAAGTGGTATTTGAGGATTATGCTTCATATTTTGATGGAGATGAGGTTGTATGCTATGTTCTCCCAGTGTGAGTTCTGGCTGGACTCGGTGGCAGTCTTGAGTCACATGGTATCTAGTGATGGTATTAAGGTGGACCCGAAGAAGATTGAGGTAGTTTAGAGTTGGCCTAGACCTTCTACCGCTACTAAGATTAGGAGTTTCTTAGGCCTGGATGGGTGTTATCGTCGTTTTGTGGGTGGATTTTATCTATTATAGCCCTAGTGACTCAGTTGACTTAAAAGGGCGCTTCGTTCAGGTGGTAAGGCGAGTGTGAGGAGATATTTCAGAAGCTCAAGACGATATTGACTACAACTCCAGTGTTGGTTTTGCCTTCAGGATCGGGATCATATACGGTCTATTTTGATGCTTCGAGGGTTGGACTTTGATGTGTATTGATGTAGTACGGCAGGGTAATTACTTATGCGTCGTGCCAACTAAAGCCCCATAAGAAGAATTATCCAGTGCACGATTTGGAGTAAGCTTCTATTGTACACGTGCTCAAGATTCGGAGGCATTACTTATATGGCATGTCTTGTAAGGTATATACGGACCACCAGAGTCTCCAACATTTGTTTTAAACTGAAAGATTTTGAATCTGAGGCAGCATAGATGGTTGGAACTGTTGAATGACTATGATATCACCATTCTTTATCATCTAGGGAAAGCCAATGTAGTAGCTGACGCCTTGAGTAGAAAGTTAGAGAGCATGGGGAGTTTGACATTTATTCTAATCATAGAGAGACTGTTAGCTATGGATATTCAGCCTTTGTCCAATAAGTTCATGAGGTTGGATATTTTGGAGCCTAGTAGGGTACTTTCTTGTGTTGTGTCGCAGTCGTCTTTGTTTGAGCACATTAAGTCATGCCAGTATGATGATCCCCACTTGCATGTCCTTAAGGACATGGTGTAGCGAGGTGGTGCTAAGGAGGTGACTCTTGGGGATGATGGGGTATTGAGGTTTCAGGGTCGGATCTGTGTTTTGAAGGTTGATTGTTTAAGGGAGTTTATTCTTGAGGAGGCTCACAGTTTGTGGCATTCTATTCACCCAAGTGTTACGAAGATGTATCGTGATTTGAAGCAGTATTAATGGTGGAGAAGGATGAAGAAGAACATTTTTTATCATGTTGCACGATTTTTGAACTGTCAGCATGTTAAGTGTGAGCATCAGAGATCACGTGGTTTGCTTCAAAAGTTAGATATATCGGAGTTGAAGAGGGAGCTATCACTATGTGTGGTTGGGTTTCCACAGAACTTGAGGAGATTCGATGTTGTGTGGGTCATTATGGACAGACCGGCCAAGTCTGCACATTTTATTCCGATCATGACTTCCTACACTTCTGAGTAGTTGGCTCGGATTTACCTTAGAGAGATTGTTTGCCTGCGTGGTGTGGATGTATCTATTATCTCGGATCAAGGGACTTAGTTTACTTCACATTTTTGGAGAGTGGAGTAGCGTGAGCTGGGCACGTAGGTTAAGTTAAGTATAATATTTCATCCTCAGATGGGCGGGCAGTCCGAGTGGACCATTCAGATGTTGGAGGATATGTTGAGAGCCTGCATCATTGATTTTGGAGGCTAGTGGGATCAGTTTCTTCCATTATCAGAGTTCTCCAATAACAACAACTACCAGTCGAGTATCTAAATGGTCCCGTACGAGGCCTTATATGGGAGGTGATGTCGTTCTCCGGTTGGTTAGGTGGAGCCTGGGGAGGCTAGGTTGTTGGGAACTGATCTAGTTCGTGATGCTTTAGAGGTGAAGTTAATTCACGAGAGGCTTCGCACTTACCAGTCCAGACATAAGAGTTGTGATGATAGGAAGGTTCGCTATATAGCTTTCATGGAGGGTGGGTGGGTTTCTCTCAGAGTTTTGCCTATGAAGGGCATGATAGGATTCAGGAAGAAGGGCAAGTTGAGCCATCGGTACATTGTTCCATTTGAGGTTTTGGAGAGAGTGGGTAAGGTGGCTTACATGCTTGCTTTTCCACCTAGCACAAATTGGCGCAACGCCGACTAATACTCCTTCCTCATCATCTCTCACTTCTCTCAGAGCCGGGAATCCTGCTGACCTTTCCTTTTCTTCCCATTTCCACTCCCTGACTCGCCTCTAAAACCCTAAGCCCCAAAATGAGAACTTCAAACTCATCATCAAGACGACCCCCTAAAGATCCAAAAACACCTCATCATTCAAATTCTCACAATATAATCTCCCTTAAAACTCCACATGCATCCCAGGATCGAGACAAATTCTCAGAGATTCCGGGAATCCTTTACCTCGTCATGACCTCTAAAGATCCAAAGGTCAAACGCAAATTCCGCTGGGTAAAAATCATATCCAAAGGATCAAAATCGGTTAATGCTTCAAACGGCTAGTCTCTTCATCATTTTCGGGATGGTAAATTCTTCACCTCTTTTTCCTCTGATTTTCTCCTATGTTCCCCTGTTTTCATCATGGTTCATCATCGCAATCTCGTCACTGCTTTGTCATCTTTGTTCAAATTTGAAGTTCAAATTTCGAACCCTAGAAACCCTAAACTTTGGCTATAAATACTGGGCTTTAATGTCCTCAACAACTAAGAATTAATATACTACTGATCCCTAGAGTCAACTGATAATAATATTTAAAAGTCTGTGACTTTGGTTCTCACTGCTTTCTTTTTCTTCTCTTCTGTCCTAGTAGAATTCTTGCTTGAGTTTCATTCTGGAGACAATCCTTTGATGACTGGATTCAATGCCTTGGTTTGCAGCCCCAGAAAATGCCAGTACTTGTTTACTTCTACATATCCCAATTTGTTTAGACTTGTGAGCATGTTGAATATGCGTTAATAGCTTTCATGTTTGGCTGATATAGTATTTGTTCAACAGTTTCATTTAGATATCCATGCCTTTCATGTTGATATCCATGTTTTGAGATTTGAATTGGTTGAAATTGTCTATAAAGCTTGCTGCAAAGTTTGGTTGTCTAGTATATTAGAAACTATGTCTCAATACTCATCTTTATCTACTTATTAAACTTTGCTGACACGAATGCTCACTTCTCAACTAGGATTTGTGTGTAGATCTAGTCGTTCTTCTGCTATCTAAATTATATGTTCAAATTTTATCCTATGTCATCATAAGGCTATGACATCTTTGTATGAGTAGAGACCATGCATATAGGGTCATCACTTGCTTATGTTTAAATTACTTGATGGAATTCATGATCACGCAAATGGGGCCTTCCCAATTCTGTCTTTGTTGGCTTACTTGTTTACTGTGAGCATGATTCTCCATAGTCAAGCATGTAATTTGTTATATGACTTAAAAAACCATGACTATGGGGGTCAACTGTTGGATGCTTTGTGAGTTTTGAACATGAATCTCCACATCTTGATTAATGTACTTGTTAACACACTTACATGATTGTTTTAACTTGGCATAAGTCTTATTTGGCTCATGGTTTCGTAACTTGGATTCGTTGTATGTAAAATTCTACGTATGAGATGAAATTCATGTCCACGAAAATGTTTCATGGGATATATTATTGTGACACTGCTTGATCCACTTGTCTGGCATTAATGGGATATTATGCACTCTATTATGCCCCAAGAAGTGAACAATATGATCATGCTTGTACAAGCTTTAGTTAAAAACCTCTGCTGAAATTATGAAAGGTTCAATGTCCTATCTGAGTATGTGTTGAGATAACATTGGTCACAGCGTTTAAGATTCAAACTAAGAGTTATTTCTACATATAGAAAGCATGTCTATAGGAGTGAACTATGTCATTCAAATATGATGAGCTGAATTTATATATTTAAGTTGTTTAGTATGTTTAAGGAAATGATCTTCGGGGGATCTATTTTTGCCTCAATGGATTAATGGTCATAAATTATGTTAACCTGAACTTTAAAAGCCTTTAAGGAAACTATTTGTGATCTATGACCATGTATGCTATTTTTTTGTATGGAAAGCTTTCTTTAGATTAAAACCAAAGACCTTTACTAGTTGTTAATAATGCATGAGTATAGAATTAGAAGCCAAATTGTCATGCCCCAGTCCTGGAGAGGTGTGCCGGCACGCAGTGCCATACTCGGCCAAAGCGTACCACTCTGTATCTATGAACTTTGGAGGGGTAGCCCTCAACTTAGGCCGACGTGACTTGTGTGCAAGCTGACAATACCTATCAAGGCTAACGAGGCTATATTCCGCATCACATGAAAATGATGTCTATCTCATCTGAGAGGTAAACATACCCAAAAGCTCTCATACATAACTGTGCAGGCCGACGAGACTACCATGAACGTCTATAACCAGCAATACCAAATTGAAAATATACACAGGGCGGGCAAGGCCATGATACTAACAAACAAAATATACAAGACTCATCTACAAGCCTCTAGGGATAACAAAACAGTATCATGGTCCGGACAGGGTCCCGACCTACCCATCAAGTCTGTATATACAAATGTCACGACCCAAAATTTAGCTAGTCGCGATGGCACCTAACACAACCCTCTAGGTAAGCTAAATAATAAACAAAATAACTCAATTAGGATAACAAGAGTCAATAAATAAAATATCTAAAATTTCTACACAAAATTTCAAGGATTGTTAGTACAAGTCATGAGCTTCTAAGATTTAGAATTTACAAATATGGTACTAAATAAATGCATCCTTTGTTTGAAATATACTTAAACAGATTTATAAATCTAAAGCTACAATGAACAAGAGGCAGCAATAATCTAAACGCAGTTACATCTTCAATGTCAGTTCCCTCCATAAACATCAACATCAGCTCAAAAATCTGCACGCAAGGTGCAGAAGTGTAATATCAAATGCATATCTTCTTTATATGTTGAACTGTTAAGAGACTTTCGCACATCCTATGTGCACTATTTGGTGGTACCTGTATTTCATGTTTAGACTTCGATATTGTTGCTGGGTACACGTATATGTTTTTAAGTTTTACAGGTTATATATATGGAGTATCCTTGACCTGAGACCTCACCACTACTTCACTAAGGTTAGTGAGGATACTTACTGAGTACATGGGGTCGGTTGTACTCATACTATATTTCTGCATCTTGCGTATAGATCTTGGAGCCGAGTTGTTGTGGATGACGGAGGTTAGCATTGATAATGTACCTATTTTTCGGATATAGCTATCACTTGTTCTTGGTAATTTAGGATTTGTACTTCTGTTTATGTATTTTTGAACAGATGTTGTATTCATTCTATACTAGCTTTGTAAATCTAAAATTTAGTGGCTCATGACTTGTATTACCAATCCTTAGGATGTTGTATGGAATTCAGCTATTTTTATTCATTGTTAATAATGATGTTTCATTTAAGTTACATTATTCTACGTTTGGCTAACTAGCATGTTGGAGTTAGGTGACATCACGATTAGGTGAATTTTGGATCGTGAAAAATTGGCATTAAAGCTCTAGGTTCATAGGTTCTATGAGTCATGACCAAGTGTCTAGTAGAGTCTTGTAGATCGGTATGATGACGCCCATACCTATCTTCGAGAAGCTGCAGGACATCTAGGAAACTTCTCATCTTTCTTTCCTTATCATGCAACTTTATTTCAGCTTGGAACCTGTATCTTTGATTTCTTTCCATTCAATCCTATGTGATATGGAACACTCGGTATCAGTTGTGCACTGACGGCTTGTGATGTCGTGGATAATGTGCGAGATATGTTTCTGTTATGAAGGTAGCCTAGTGTGGAGGACTTGAGGCCAGGCAGAGACAGTAGCTTAGGCTCGGTAGTTTCAGTAGTGTGAGTGTGTGCATTTGGACTTATATATCTGATAGTGTCCCTAGGAGTGGGATTGATAGCTTAGTGAGTTGCGAGATAGCTATATGATGAGTATTATGTGACTGAGAACTATGCTTAGATGGTTTGGATATCACAAGAAGAATTTGCTTGGGATGCAAAGGGCTATGGATGCTTGATTTCTATCTTGATGTGTTGTACAATCTCGAGATTATGAGTGTGTCGATGGATCTTTCAGTTGCTCCTTTGAGGAACAAAATAGATTCTTCTATCTTATTGACGAGTAGAGACTCGGGAAGATTAAGTAATTGCATAGGCAAGTGGGTTATCTCATGTAGGAAGGTATGAGGTTGTGTGATCCTTATGTTGTTTCTATGAAGAGTTTACTTTCTATACAGTGGGATGTGTGTGATATAATTAGAGTCCAGATCACTTGAGGAAGTTTGCACGACTGTCGCGAGGATGGGTATGCATGAGGCAGATGATTAGGAATGTTTTACGAGTAGTGCTACATGAGCTTATGAAAGATTCTGCTGGATACCAGTACGAGATCATGGCTGTTACGAAGGAAGAGTATTATGGATTATTGAAAGTTATGTTCTGTGGCTTCGAGCCAAGTAGGGGAGTCTACTATCGACAATCAGATTGCATGGTCATGTGTTATATTAGTTTTGGACTTAGGCATACTTATGGATTAGTTATAACTTGAAAGGGTTGACTTTGAGGATGATGCAGGCAAGGAAATTGTTGGACGCATGATGTACCATATGTATGGGTATATGAAGATCTTGGGATAATTCAAGTTTGATATTCGTCGTGGATGTAGCGTGCAAGAAAAAGGAATTGCTTGGTTGCTTTTTTTTTGGATATTCATATGTTGGTGCGACACAAGTCATTCGGCGTACATCATTTGTGCGTGGGGGATTAGAGCAAGGTGAATGACTCTTGAGAAGGTTCTAATGGGTTCAACATTTATATGTGGTATTTAAGGATTCCAGAATTTACATATGGCTAAGATTTGAGACTTGCATTGGATGGTGATGATACTTGAGGTATTTCTATGTCATTATTGATTGTACATTTTGGTATTAGAGAGAGGAAAGAAACTGTTTCAAATTCATAAAATGTCTCTTCAAAGTGGGCATCTTGATTTGCAATACTATTGGGTGCTTAACAGGGGATACAGTGGCTTATGGTTCTTAGGATGACGTGGTTTCATGTTGGGGTCTCTTGGGGTGAGCTTTGATTGATGATCGTAATGTAATGGCAAAGAGAAGTTTTATTTTAGAGGAAAGTCAAAAGGACCTCGAAAAAATAGGTCATCTTGGTAGTGGTTTGGATCATCATAGTAGTAGAAATGATTGGTTCCTTTGGTATGGTGAGGCTTTACGGGTGTTTGTGGAAATACTTTTGGGTTTGGCAATCTACATGACTTGGTTAAATTAGAGGGACTTAGTTGGATGGTTTGGTCATGTGAAAAGGGGTTCTAAAGAGTTCATAATAGATTTGACCACAACTCGAGGTTGATGTCTTCTATTGGTGTGGAATATTTGTTGCGTGTTGCGATATTCTCCGGGATTGAATTAACTGGAAAGTTTCTATTTGATAGGGGTGTCTATCCTACTTGTGATTCAGAGTTGATAATGGGATTCTCGTGATTTCATATGATAGCATGCGAGATATGGTGCGTCGTGTGGGATTGAGATTTAAAAGTACAAGTTTGCGGTTCAGTTTAAAAGTGAAGGTCATGAGTTCTAGACATCATGGACAATTTAAGATATTTTAGAGAATGATGGAACTATCTGATATCACCTGAGAAGGGTGTTAGTGTTAGAAGATGCTTTGTGTTTTGACTTGCGGATGCTTGACTAGTATTATGGTGATCGCCCAGTTGTTAACTCCTGATGTTCAGGTTTTGCTACGTGGCGCGGAAGATTTATAAGAGTATTTCCTGTGAGATGATTGTGTATGAGTGATGTGTCAATCATTTGAGTGGTGGAGTTGGGATCGGATATGGAGATTCTTGTATTCATGAAGATTAGAGACTAGATGTTCTTAGAGGCAGACTATCCCTTGGTTGTGGACTGTGAATAAATGTTAAGAGTTAAACAGTTGATGGATGTGTTATGGATAGGTTACTATGGACGTTTATGGTTATTACCTATTTTGGGATGATCATAACTGATTTGGGGGCCCATTGGTAGGCATAATGAGAATGTATATTCCACATCAGATCGGGATTGCTCACTCTTGTGCATCATTTACTATGGGTGTATCATCGGGTGAAATGGATGTTATTCGTGCCCTGATTTGTTTCAATACACCTGGTGGAATGGATGTTATTCGTGCCCTGATTGTTTCATGTCTTGCTCTCTAATGCTACGATAGGTTGTGAGACTATTTTATTAGTCACACGCATGATTTGGTTCTGTTCAGGCCTTGTGGCGAGATTTGAGTAAGATGGCTCTTGGGGTGTTGAGTTGCTTATTGCAACTTAGTCATGTTGTTCCTATCTGTGGTATATTGTGTTGTCTGTTCCTCTATGGTTATGGTCATGCGCTTTGCGTGCTTGTTATTGATACATATGTGTTTGTTAATTTTGAGCATCATGGCTCGGCGGGTTCCACGTGGATTGTTGTATTGGATCAAGTTACGCGCCATAATGGAGTTATATTAGGATATGATCCTTTGTGCTTAACTTGTGTGTTTTGCTTCTCCCCTATGGGATGGAATCAAAGTATTGTTCGTGATGGTTGTATCTGCTGAACCTTTTGGACGGTTCTCTTATTGGTTCTCTTTCCATCATGGGGTTACAATTGATTTGTTGCTTGTTTGGTGCACGGATTACGTCATATGTTGCTTTAGGTGGAATTTGGTATGGCATGTCGGTCGAGCAGCTTGTACTGGGTGAGATGTGATTATTGGACCTGAAATTAGTGCTATCGGATTTGGTTAAGGTATGATTGCATGGATAATGTTAGTAGTCAGCTTAGAATTTGGCAATGGTCTTTTTTGGGCGAGAGAGCTCCACGACTTATTGATCTGATGGGTAGTTATGAGTTTTTACGTGTTTGTTTCATCATTAGGAGTGTTGCGAAGGTTTGGAACAAGGTCTTATTTGATATGAGGTAAGTTACCGGTACCGAATTTGGTAATGAACAGATATTGCAGTCTGAAGATATTACTATGAGCACATGAGTTATGTGGTACAGTGTGTGGTTACATCTTGGGAATATAGTTATGACTTGATGCAGCTTGTGGAGACTTATACAGTGAATATATGCTAGAATCAGTTCTTATAAGAAATTTCGGATGACGGAATTTGGTTCTAAAGTTTATGGATTAAGGTTGAAGAAAGAATCTTCAGTTAGGATTGCGCTAGTGGACTGATATAATTTGTGGTGACGTGGGACCACCCATGGGTATGTGTATGATAAGTTTATATAGTGATTGGATGACATTTTGGCACGATCAAGGATGAACGTATGATTCAATGGGGAGAATGTAACGATCCGACCGGTCGTTTGAGCTTTAGCATTCCGTTTGGTGGTTTGAGACTTTGAGTAGCTACATATGATGTATTATGACTTGTGTGTATGGTCGCTTTTGGTTTTCGAGTGGTTCGGGATTAATTTGGAAGAATGACTCTCGATTTGAAAGCTTTAAGTTGGAAGAATTGACCAAGTTTGAGTTTTGAGTAAATGGACTCATAATCGGTTTTTGATGATTTCGATAGATTCATATGATGCTTTTGGACTTGTATGTATGTTCGTATTTGGTTTTGGAGGTCCCTAGAAGAATTAGACACTATTTGTCGAAACTTGACAATTTGAAAAACTTAATTGTTCATAAGAATGACCAAGAGTTGACTTTAATGTTATTGGACTCCAATTGGTGGTCTGACACTTTGGATAGGTCTATATAGTTTAGTTGAACTTGTGTGCAAAGTTTGGAAGTAATCTGAAGTGTCTAGGTATGATTCAAATACTCTTTTGAAAGAATCACGATTTAATAACTTAAGAGAAATTCTATTCGGTTTGAATCTCGATTCTTTGTTGTGATGTTCCCATGGGTATTTTGAGGCTTTAGATAATGTAACGACTCGGCCAGTCGTTTTGAGTATTACAACCCTGTTTCCCCATTTACTGCTCAAATTTTACTTTACAGTTGTTGGGTGAATTGCCGCGGCAATTGGCTCGGGTCCAGTGAGGTTTTGGAATGAATTGGAACACTTAGTTCCAAGGTTTAAAGCTTAAGTTAAAATAGTGACCGGATGTTGACTTATGTGTAATAGACCTCGGAATTTAATTCTGATGGTTCCAATAGCTCCGTATGGTGATTTTGGACTTAGGAGCGTGTCCGGAAAATTATTTGGAGGTCCGTAGTGGAATTAGGCTTGAAATGCCGAAAGATGAATTTTTGGAAAGTTTGACCGGGGGTTTGACTTTTTGATATCGAGGTCAATATTTGATTCTGGAAATTTGAATAAGTCCGTAATGTAAAATATGACTTGTATGCAAAATCTGAGGTCAATCGCACGTGATTTGATAGGCTTCTGCGTCGTTTGTAGAATTTGGAAATTTGGAAATTTATTAGACTTGAATCCGTGTGTAGTTCGTATTTTTTTAAAGGTTGTTAGGTATGATTTTAGGCCTCGAGTAGGTCCGTGTTATGTTATGGGACTTGTTGATATAGTTGGTTGAGGTCCCAGGGGCCTCGGGTGACTTTCAGATGGTTAACAGATTGACTTTTGAATTTGGAAGACTGCTGGAACTGAAGCCTTCTGATGTAATCGCACCTGCGGAAAAGTGGTCGCAGGTGCGAGCTCGCAACTGCTAGCAGGGGTGCGCTGAAGCGAGGCACGCATGTGCGGAAGGAGCTTCGCAATTGTGCAATCGCACCTGCGCGAGAAGGAGCGCAGATGCGGGCAGAGGGCTGTGAGGCATTGGTCGCAGGTGCGAGGGAAAATTCCGCACCTGCGTGAGCGCAGATGCGGACGGATGTGCACAGAAGCGAAAACTAGGCAGGTGAGTGGAGTCCAAAAATGAGACATTTTGCTCGCACAAGCGGAGGCGAAGGTGCGCAAATCTTGTCCGCAGATGCAGAAAGCCAGGGTAGAACCTTAAATTCGAGGGTTCGACATTTTCACCCATTTTTCGGATTTTGGATCTCGGGTTGGGCGATTTTGGAGAGGAAATTTTCCACACAACTTGGGGTAAGTGTTCTTAACTCCTTTGTGATTATATTCCATGAATTAATTTTTATTTTTGGTGTAAGATTATTGAATCTTCAAGAGAAATAGAGGGAAATTTCTATAATGTCACAAAACGAATTTTTCAAGTTTGAATACCGATTTGGAGTCAGATTTGAGTGAAATTAGTATGGTTACACTTGTAATTGGATGGGTTATCGTATTTTGTAAGTTTCGTCGAATTTCGAGATGTGGGCCCCACGGGTGATATTTGGGGCGCAATTTCGGATTTTTGGAAAATATTAGTATTTTGATATGGAATTAATTCCTATAAATTGTGTGGACTGAATCAAATTAATTGTGGTAGATTCGAACCATTCGGGAGTTGATACGCGCATAATGGAATTTATGGAGCATTGTTTAGCTTGCTCGGCATTGAATTTGGCTTGTTCGAGGTAAGTAACTCTTCTAATCTTGGAGTCGAGGGTATGAACCCTGAATATATGTATTTCGTAAATTGTTGGGAGGTGACGCACATGCTAGGTGACGGGCGTATGGGCGTGTAATATAGAAATCGTGACATAATTATTTCTGTGAAATTTTGTAGTTAAATGATCTTGGCATTTTCCATGCGATTTTATGAGTTAAAGAAATTGAGCTGAAAAGCATATTAAAAATCATGTTGAGGCTATGTGCCAGTATTATTTGGACCCACAGAGATCATATTGTTGTGAAATATTTATTTTAAAATAAAAATTCATACTCAGTCATATTTATTTTATTGCATATCATATCTCAGTCTCTGTTGTTATTTATTGATACATCATATCATCATTTTGGGCTATTCTCATAACATTATGAGCCCATGAAAAAGAGACTGGAGAGATTGATGACTGAGAGAGGTCGAGGGCCTGATTGTGAGGATATTTTTGGGATCGGGCTGCACGCCGCAGCAGGCCATGTTGGCGTTATATATATTATACTATTGCACGTGAGTTGGTCGTGCGGATCAATATATTATACTATTGCACGTGAGTTGGCCGTGCTGCACGTGAGTTGGCCGTGCAACACGTGAGTTGGCAGTGCGGATCCAGATATTATTATAGCACATGAGTTGGCCGTGCGGATCCAGATATTATTATAGCATGTGAGTTGGCCGTACGGATCCAGATATTATTATAGCACGTGAGTTGTCCGTGCAGCACGTGAGTTGTCCGTGCAGATCCAGATATGATATTATAGCACGTAAGTTGTCCGTGCGGCACGTGAGTTATCTGTGCTTATAGCGCTTGGGCTGTAGGAGCCCCTCATGAGTCTGTACACACCCCCAGTAAGCGTAGCCGACTATAAATAGGGATCGGGCTGCACGCCGCAGCAGGTATTGTATAGCGGTGAGTGATTGAGTGTGCTGAGCATAGTGAGAGATAATGCGAGATAGTGAGATTGAGTACTCTGAGAGTGTGAGTACATGAGTACAATCTCTGAGACACATTGCATTGCCATTGTCACGACCCGAAATTTCCCACCGACGGGACCGTGATGGCACCTAACATTTCACTTGCTAGGTAAGCCAACGTTAGAGAATCATTAAACCAATTCCTTATTTCCATTCAGTAATTAACAATAATTAACTAAGATAAAATATAATAAGTGCGGAATATCATAAAACTGTATTAATTACTACCACCCGGATCTAGAGTCACAATTCACGAGCATTCTAGAATTTACTACAAATAATAATCTAAAAGAAATACAACTGTCTGAATGAAAGAAACAGTAGAACAGAAAAGATAGACGGGGACTTCAAGGTCTATGAACGCCGACAGATCTACCTTGAGTCTCCGGACAGCGGACCAATAGCAAAATCTCGATCAACCCGAACCGGTATCAAAATCTGCACAGAAAGTGCAGAGTGCGGTATCAGTACAACCGACCCCATGTACTGGTAAGTGTCGAGCCTAACCTCGACGAAGTAGTGACGAGGCTAAGGCAAGTCACCTACAAATCAACTTGTACAATTTAACAGTGTATATACAAATAACATAAATGAAGAACTAAACAGGAAATGTCGTGAGGGGAACATACTGAGGGGAATACGAGATAAAGAACTACAACAGAATGATAACTGGGGCAGTCAATATACCATGAATCAATAGGAATAGTGAAAATAGTAAAGGAAAAATGCACAGCATCACCATTCGTGCTTTTACTCTCAATCTCACCATAAAATAAATAGAAATGGTACGTCATCACCCTTTGTGCATTACCTCTCATATCATGGCATGGCATCACCCTTCGTGCATTAACACTCACAATATGGCACGGCATCACCCTTCGTGCATTAACAATCACAATATGGCACGGTATCACCTTTCGTGTATTAACACTCACAATATGGCACGGCATCACCCTTCGTGCATTAACACTCATAATATGGAACGGCATCACCCTTCGTGCATTAACACTCACAATATGGCACGCATCACCCTTCGTGCATTAACACTCACAATATGGCACGGCATTACCCTTCCTGCATTAACACTCTCCCTTACCATAATGCAATGCATAAATAATAACAGGGAGATAGAATAACAAGTACAAACCTTACTTCAACATTTGGTTCCATAATATCAATACCAACCTTGAAATAAAAACTTAATTATCACCAGAAAATCTGTAAACATGATAAGAACGATAAATTGAACAACACTAGTATAACACGTAGCAATTAGGCATAGGAATGAGACAATATAAGAAAAACAGAGAAACATGGAAAACAGGTAAATTGGCGGCGCATAAGTACTCATCACCTCACATATACGCCGCTCACATGAATTTCACTTAGCAAGTAATCTAAGGTTCCTAATTCCCTCAAGTCAGGGTTAGACACAACACTTACCTCACTCCGAAGGCCACTTAATTCTCAATCACAGCTTTTCTTTGGAATTCACCTCCAAACCACTCTTATCTATTCAAAAATGAATCAATAATATCAAATATTGCTTAAGAAATCAATTATATTGCATAAATTAAATTCCCCAAATTTTCCTCCAAAAAGTTGAAAAATCGACCCCGGACCCGCTTGGTCAAAATTCGAGGTTCGGACCAAAATTCTTTTACGCATTCACCCCTGAGCCCGAATATGTAATTAGTTTTGGAATCCGACCTCAAATTGAGGTCTAAATCCTCAAATTCCCGAAATCCCTAGTTTCTACCCTAACCCCTAATTCTACCATGAAAACTCTAGATTTTAGGTTGAAATCTTGTTATAAGATGTAAAATATTGAAATAAAAGAGTTAGGAATCACTTACCTATGATTTGGGGAAGATTTGGTCTTTGGAAAATCGCCTCTTGAGGTTTAGGTTTTGAAAAATTGAAGAATGAATGAAAAATCCCGTCTAAGTCCCTTTTACTCAGCTGCAGGTGTCGCAATTGTGACCTGAGCTTCGCAAATGCGAAGGAACAATCGCAATTGCGATGCCCTTCACAATCCTGCTGCCTTCGCAAATGCGAGGAAAGTGTCGCATTTGCGACCACCGAACCTCGCAAATGCGAGTAGATGTTCGCATTTGCGAACCTGCCCTTCCCAGACTCCCTTCGCAATTGCGAAGGTAACCTCGCAAATGCGAGAACTGCTGGCCCAGGCTTTTGATCGAAATTGCAATGAAAGCCTCGCAATTGCAGACCCTGTTATGTTCGCATTTGCGATGCCTGATCTCGCAATTGCGAGATCAGAGGCCTGCAACAGGTTCAGTTATACTAGCAAAATTTTCTAAGTTCAAAACATCATGTGGCCTATCGAAACTTACCCGAGCCCTCGGGGCTCCAAACCGAACATGCCCACAAGTCTAAAAACATCATACGGACTCGCTCGCGTGATCAAATTGCCAAAATAACACCTAAAACTACGAATTTAGCACCAAATCAAATGAAATTCTCAAGAACACTTTAAAATTCATATCTTCTCAACTGGACGTCTGAATCACGTCAAATCAACTCCGTTTCTTACCAAATTTCACAGACAAGTCTTAAATATCATAATGAACTGTACCGGGCACCGAAACCAGAATACGGACCTGGCACTAACAATGTCAATCATCAATCAATTTTTAAAAATAATTAATTTTTAGACTTTTAATTTTTATCAAAAATTCATAACTTGAGCTAGGGGCCTCTGAATTCGATTCCGGACATACGCTCAGGTCCCATAATTCGATACGGACCCACCGGGACCATCAAAACATAGATCCGGGCCCGTTTACCAAAAATGTTGACCGAAATCAATTAAAATTAACTTTTAAGGCATAAATTCTTATTTTCATCAAATTTCAACATAAAGCTTTCCGGAAGCCTGCCCGGATTGCGCACGCAAATCGAGGAGGATACAAATGAGATTTTTAAGGCTTAAGAGCGTAGATTCGAGTTCTAAAACATAAGATAACCTTTTGGGTCATCACATTCTCCATCTCTAAAATAACCGTTCGTCCTCGAACGGACATAGAAAAGTACCTGGGCTGGTAAAAAGGTGGGGATATCTACTCCGCATATTGGACTCGGACTCCCAAGTAGCTGCCTCAATAGGCTGACCTCTCCACTGCACTCGAACTAAAGGGTAACTCTTTGATCTCAACTGGTGAACTTGCCGGGCTAGAATTGCCACCGGCTCCTCCTCGTAAGTCAAATCCTTGTCCAACTGGACAGAGCTGAAATCTAACAAATGGGACGGATCACCATGATATTTTCGGAGCATAGACACATAGAATACCAGATGAACTGAGGATAACCCTGGAGGCAACGCAAGTCTATAAGCTACCTCCCCCACTCTCTCGAGGATCTCAAATGGCCCGATATACCTAGGGCTGGACTTGCCCTTCTTCCCAAATCTCATAACACCCTTCAAGGGCGATACCCGAAGCAATATTCTTTCTCCAACCATGAATGCAATATCACAAACTTTACGGTCGGCATAACTTATTTGCCTAGACAGAGCTGTGCGAAGTCGATCCTAAATAATCTTGACCTTATCCAAGGCATTTTGTACCAAATTGGTACCCAATAACCGAGCCTCTCCCTGTTCAAACCACCCAACTGATGACCTACACCATCTACCATATAATGCCTCATAGGTAGCCATCTGAATGCTCGACTGATAGCTGTTATTGTAGGTAAACTCCGCTAATGGCAAGAACTGATCCCAAGAACCTCCAAAGTCAATAACACAGGCACGGAGCATATCCTCCAAGATCTGAATAGTACGCTCGGACTGTCCGTCTGTCTGAGGATGGAATGATGTGCTCAACTCAACCTGCGTACCTAACTCACGCTGTACTGCCCTCCAAAAGTACGAGGTAAACTGCGTACCTCGATCAGAAATGATAGACATGGGCATGCCGTGAAGACGAATGATCTCACGAATGTAAATCTCTGCCAACCGCTCCGAGGAATAGGTAACTGCCACAGGAATAAAATGCGCTGACTTAGTCAGCATGTCCACAATAACCCAAACTACATCGAACTTCCTCTGAGTCTGTGGGAGTCCAACAACAAAATCCATAGTGATACATTCCCACTTCCACTCAGGAATATCTAACCTCTGAAGTAAACCACCAGGTCTCTGATGCTCACACATTACCTGCTGGCAATTTAGGCATCGAGCTACATAGGCAACTATGTTCTTCTCTATTCGCCTCCACCAATAATGCTGCCTCAAGTCCCGATACATCTTGGCGGCGCCCGGATGAATAGAATACCTAGAACTGTGGGACTCCTCAAGGATCAATTCACAAAGTCCATCCACATTAGGCACACAAATACGACCTTGCATCCTCAAAACTCCGTTATCTCCAACAGTAACCTGCTTGGCACCACCGTGTTGCACTGTGTCTCTAAGGACAAGTAAATGAGGATCGTCATCCTGCCAATCTCTTATGCGCTCAAACAAAGAAGACCGAGCAAATGTACAAGCTAGAACACGGCTAGGCTTGGAAACATCTAACCTCAGGAACTGGCTGGCCAGGGCCTGAACATCCAATGCAAGAGGTCTCTTACCAACTGGAATATATGCAAGGCTACCCATACTGACTGACTTTCTACTCAAAGCATCGGCCACCACATTAGCCTTCCCGGGATGATACAATATGGTGATATCATAGTCTTTCAATAGCTCCATCCACCTCCACAAATCGACGGTAATAGCCCGCCAAACCCAGGAAACTACGGATCTCTATAGTTGATGTGGGTCTAGGCCAGTTCTGGACTGCCTCAATCTTTTAAGGATCTACCTGAATACCCTCTGCTAATACAACGTGACCCAAGAAAGCAACTGACTGTGGGAGTAGATCAAGATATCATCAATAAACACAGCCACAAAGGAATCCAAGTAGGGTTTGGAAACCCGGTTCATCAAATCCATGAATGCTGCTGGGGAATTTGTCAGCCCAAATGACATTACTAGAAACTCATAATGCCCATACCGAGTCTGAAAAGTTGACTTAGGGACATCAGATGCCCTAATCTTCACCTGATGGTAACCAAACCTCAAATCGATCCTCAAAAATACCTTGGCAACCTGAAGCTGATCAAATAAGTCATCAATTCTTGGCAGCAGATATTTATTCTTAATAGTTATTCATAATCAATTACCGAATTGCCAATTAACCTCATGTTAATAAAAACTCTCATTGCAAACCTTCACAATACTGATAACGAGATGCGAGGCATGAAGAACTCACAATTATTTACCCGAATTAATGAGCAATATTTAACGCCACCTGGCGAGCACCTACCTCGTAGGTTAAAATTCAATAATTACAACATTCAATATTTTGGCAAATATGCACAGAGAATTTCATACACGAATTCTCAAATAATCCTAATAGGCATGACTCCCTATTAGTACTATAGTACAAATTTAATTTCACAAGGGAGAACTTAAACACAGGAATTTTTCCTCATAAGGATCTCATCCTTATATAACTTTCACCGCAGCTCGTAGCCCGGTTTAAACATATCGATTTATATTAAAAATGCGGCGATCTTATCCTCAGTTCTGGATCACAAGTAGTATGCATATCGTGCCAATAGAAAATTTTTATTTTCTCCTTTTACATAATTTCGGTTACACAAAATCACAACACGCAATGGACCCCACACCGGTAGGGCATATAATTCATAATTGGTAATTAATTATCCGTAAATTACATCAAAACTTACCGAAATGATAACAGAAAGCCACATTTGGCCTCACGGCTCTTATTAGTGACCAACATGGAATAATAGGCGTAGTTATCTTCATATAATCTCCCAACAGGAGTAAACACATAAGTAGATTATAGAATTACGAAGCTTTCTCATACGTGGAGCACAATAGGAGGACCCGTATTGATACTCAGAACCAAATTGATTTAAGGAAATTATTCCTTTATTTTGAATCGAGGTCGTACCCATAATGACACCATCTGATGTAACGACCTCCGCCATACCATAAAACAAAGATAACAACGGCTGGGTCTCCACCTCTAGGATGCCTTCTACTAGCCTGTCCTCCACCTCTAATGGTCTGACCTCCCCCTCTAGGTACCTGACCCCTGTCATAAGTACCCCTGCCTCCAGACGAGGCACCACTGAAATCACCGAACTGACGAGGCATCATATCATACCTCTGCCCTCTCTCCTGTGCAAGAACCATCTCGATCCTCCTCGCGACATTAGCAGCCGTTAAAAGGAAATCTCACTTCCAGTCTCCTTGGCCATCTGAAGTCTGATAGGGTGAGTGAGTCCCTCAATAAACCTCCTCACTCTCTCTTCCTCCGTAGGTAGTAAAAGGAGAGCATGACGGGCCAAATCCACAAAACGGGACTCATACAGAGTAACAGTCATACTGCCCTATTGTAGATGCTCAAATTGCTTGTGGAATTCCTCTTTCAGTGTGATAGGGAGGAACTTTTCTAGAAATAGATGAGAAAACTGCTCCCATGTAAGTGCAGGAGATCCGACTGGTCGGGTCAATGTATAATCTCTCCACCACCTCTTGGCGGAACCCGTCATCTGAAATACAGCAAAATCAACCCTATTGGTCTCAACTATACCCATGTTCCGCAGTACCTCATGGCATCGTTCAAGATAATCATGTGGGTCCTCAGAAGGTGTACCACTGAAGTGAACTAGAAAGAGCTTGGTAAACTTATCCGGTCTCAATAAGACCTCAAAAGACATGGCGGGCCTATCACCGATCTGTGCCGCAACAACCGGCTGAACTACCCCAACTGGCGGGGCTGCTGGAGCCTGATTCTGGGGAGCTATCTGCTCCGCAGCGGGAGTAGTGGGAGTTTGTGCTCCCCCCCCCCCAAAGCCTATGAGACTGCTGGCGCCACTGGAAATGTACCATTATTGGCCATGCCCTCCATAAGACTCACCAAACGGACTAGAGCTTCCTGAAGCACTGGAGTGGCTATGAACCTTCTGGGACCTGAACTGGTCCAATTGGTGCGTTCTACAACAGGTGTGGCTTCTCGAGCTCTGGACTGAGCTCTACCTCTGCTTCTACCTCGGCCTCTAGCACGACTTCCACCTCGGCCTTTGCCCCTAGTCGTAGCTATCACTAGGGCTCTGGCTCATGTCTGGTTGTAGACACAGTGCGTGTTCTTGCCATTTGTGAGAGGACAAGAATAGAAAAGTTCAATAGTCAATGATAGAATAAAATTGCACAACAGAGTAGAATAGAAGTGAAATTGTTCCTAAACTCCATAGCCTCTGAAAGATAAGTACAAACGTCTCTATACCTATCATTCAGACTTTACTAAGCTTGCTCGTGACTCGTGAGACCTATGTAACCTAGTGCTCTGATACCAACTATCACGACCCAAAATTTCCCACCGACGGGACCGTGATGACGCCTAACATTTCACTTGCTAGGCAAGCCAACATTAGAGAATCATTAAACCAATTCCTTATTTCCATTCAGTAATTAACAATAATTAACTAAGATGAAATATAATAAGTGCGAAATATCATAAATCTGTATTAATTACTACCACCCGGATCTGGAGTCACAATTCACGAGCATTCTATAATTTACTACAAATAATAGTCTGAAAGAAATACAACTGCCTGAATAAAAGAAACAGTAGAACAGAAAAGATAGACGAGGACTTCAAGGTCTGTGAACGCCGACAGATCTACCTTGAGTCTCCGGACAGCGGACCAATAGCAAAATCTCGATCAACCCGAACCGGTATCAAAATCTGCACAGAAAGTGCAGAGTGAAGTATCAGTACAACCGACCCCATGTACTGGTAAGTGTCGAGCCTAGCCTCGACGAAGTAGTGAGGAGGCTAAGGCAAGGCACCTACAAATCAACTTGTACAATTTAACAGTGTATATACAAATAACATAAATGAAGAACTAAACAGGAAATGTCGGGAGGGGAACATACTGAGGGGAATACGAGATAAAGAACTATAACAGAATGATAGCCGGGGCAGTCAATATAGCATGAATCAACAGGAATAGTGAAAACAGTAAAGGAAAAATGCACGGCATCACCATTCGTACTTTTACTCTCAATCTCACCATAAAATAAATAGAAACGGTATGACATCACCCTTTGTGAATTACCTCTTATATCATGACACGGCATCACTCTTCGTGCATTAACACTCACAATATGGCACGGCATCACCCTTCGTGCATTAACACTCACAATATTGCACGGCATCACCCTTCATGCATTAATACTCACAATATGGCACGGTATCACACTTCGTGTATTAACACTCACAATATGGCACAGCATCACCCTTCATGCATTAACACTCACAATATGTCACGGCATCACCCTTCGTGCATTAACACTCACAATATGGCACGCATCACCCTTCGTGCATTAACACTCACAATAAGGCACAACATCACCCTTCGTGCATTAACACTCTCCCTTACCATAATGCAATGCATAAATAACAACAGGGAGATAGAATAACAAGTACAAACCTTACTTCAATATTTGGTTCCATAATATCAATCTCCACCTTGAAATAAAAACTCAATTATCACCAGAAAATTCGTAAACATGATAAGAACGATAAATTAAACAACACTAGTATAACACGTAGCAATTTGGCATAGGATTGAGATAATATAAAAAAAATAGAGAAACATGGAAAACAGGTAAATTGGCGGCGCATAAGTACTCGTCACCTCACATATACGCCGCTCACATGAATTTCACTTAGCAAGTAATCTAAGGTTCCTAATTCCCTCAAGTCAGGGTTAGACACAACACTTACCTCGCTTCAAAGGCCACTTAATTCTCAATCACAGCTTTTCCTTTGGAATTCACCTCCAAACCACTCTTATCTATTCAAAAATAACTCAATAATATCAAATATTGCTTAAGAAATTAATTATATTGCATAAATTAAATTCCCCAAATTTTCCTCCAAAAAGTTAAAATATCGACCCCGGGCCTGCTTGGTCAAAATCCGAGGTTAGGACCAAAATCCTTTTATACATTCACCCCCGAGCCCGAATATGTAATTAGTTTTGAAATCCGACCTCAAATTGAGGTCTAAATCCTCAAATTCATGAAATCCCTAGTTTCTACCCTAACCCCTAATTCTACCATGAAAACTATAGATTTTAGGTTGAAATCTTGTTATAAGATGTAAAAGATTGAAAGAAAAGAGTTAGGAATCACTTACCTATGATTTGGGGAAGATTTGGTCTTTGAAAAATCGCCTCTTGAGGTTTAGGTTTGGAAAAATTGAAGAATGAATGAAAACTCCTGTCTAAGTCCCTTTTACTCAGTTGCAGGTGTCGCAATTGTGACTTCAGCTTCGCAAATGCGAAGGTCGCAAATGCGAAGGAACAATCGCAATTGTGATGCCCTTCACAATCCTGCTGCCTTCGCAAATGCGAGGAAAGTGTCGCATTTGCGACCACCGAACCTCGCAAATGTGAGTAGATGTTTACATTTATGAACCTGCCCTTCCCAGATTCTCTTCACAATTGCGAAGGTAACCTTGCAAATGCGAGAACTGCTGGCCCAGGCTTCTGATCGAAATTGCGATGAAAGCTTCATAATTGCGAACCCGGTTATGTTTGCATTTGCGATTCCTGATCTCGCAATTGCGAGATCAGAAGCCTGCAACAGGTTCAGTTATACCAGCAAAATTTTCTAAGTTCAAAACATCCTGTGGCCTATCCGAAACACACCCGAGTCCTCGTGGCTCCAAACCGAACATGCCCACAAGTCTAAAAATATCATACGGACTCGCTCGCGTAATCAAATCGCCAAAATAACACCTAGAACTACGAATTTAGCACCAAATCAAATGAAATTCTCAAGAAAGTCTTCTCAACTGGACGTCCGAATCACGTCAAATCAACTTCGTTTCTCACCAAATTTCACAGACAAGTCTTAAATATCATAATGAACTTGTACCGGGCTCCGGAACTAGAATATGGACCCGGCACTAACAATGTCAATCACCAATCAATTTTTAAAAATAATTAATTTTCAGACTTTTAATTTTCATCAAAAATTCATAACTTGAGCTAGGGACCTCTGAATTCGATTCGGGCCCGTTTACCAAAAATGTTGACCGAAGTCAACTAAAATTAACTTTTAAGGCATAAATTCTTATTTTCATCAATTTTCAACATAAAAGCTTTTTAGAAGCCTGCCCGGACTGTGCACGCAAATTGAGGAGGGTAAAAATAAGATTTTTAAGGCTTAAGAGTGCAGATTCGAGTTCTAAAACATAAGATGACCTTTTGGATCATCACAGACATGCACACATGACATATATGCATAGAGATGTATTTTTCTCATGCTGTACGGTATCCCATTATTCATGATTTCTCACACATGTTGACAGATGGGCATAGTGATGTATTTGTTTTACACTAGTTATCTAGAAATAAAATGAGATATTTTATTTATTATTGAAAGGATTTTGAAAAAATTTCTGTTTTCAAACTTATTCACATTTTTGGTGGCTTTGGCAAAAGATTTGGATTTTCATTGATGTACTTGAAAGGAAGAACTATTATTGCTGAAATCATGAGGTGACTGAGAATTTTATCTCTGAGTTACTTCTGGTATTATTTGCTTTATGTTGTTATGGATTGTTGTGGACTATTGGTTTTGGACCCGACCTTGGTGGAAGCTCGTCACTACTTTCAACCTACGGCTAGGTTTGTTACTTACTCAGTACATGGGGTCGGTTGTACTGATACTACACTTCTGCATATTTCGTGCAGATGTTGGTTGTTGTTGTTGATGTGCTAGATAGTTGCGGGATTTGAAGATGTACTTGCGTTCCTGTTGTAGTTGCCTCTTGTTCAGGGTAGCCTTAGATTTATAAAAGCTCTGTTTAGGTATTATTCAAACAGACTATGTATTTATTTCATTTCCGCTTTGTATACTCTATTCTTAGAAGCTCATGATTTGTACTACCAGTTCTTGGGGATTGTATAAGATTAAGATATTTTTTCACTTAAATTGCTTTAATAACTATTATTGGAATTGGATAAATGAAAGTTGGCTTACCTAGCGGGTTGGGTTAGGTGCCATCACGACTAGTTAGATTTTGGGTCGTGACAAATAAGTTTGGTTAATATATTTGTACTTGTTGGTATGATTGGATGGGGTCCGAGGGGCTTGGGTGTATTTTGGATCATTGGTTGAGAGACTAGTTAAGATAATGATTTGGAGTTTGACCATGGTCAATATCGAGTCAAGACGATCTATTTTCAGTGTTGTGAGTACGCGAGCATGTTTGTAGTGTGTTTTAAGATTGCAATGCATATATAGTTCATATCCCGGAGATTCCGAATAAGTTTTAGGTGCTAAAACAAAGATTTTGCAATTGCTGATTTTCTCGTGCTACAATTCCGAATATACTGATTATGTCCTTGGGTTCGTCCACAAATTTCAAGCTTCCTTTAAAACTTCAAAATATTATATCTCCCTTATTTTAAGGCTAAATTGGGTGATTCAAAAGGCTATCTTGGGTTTAATCTCGCAAGAATTATGTTGAGATTGTCAAAAGTAAGTTTTGGAGTCTTCTAGCATCTGATTTCGGCTGGGATAGTTGCTATATTGTTTTACTTGTTTCGGAATTTAGTTACTCCCTCTGTTTCAAATTAGATGAGGTACTTTTCTTTTTAGTTTGTTCTAAAATAAATAACACATTTCTAAAATTGGAAATAATTCAACTTTAAACTCTTCATTTTACCTATTTTACCCTTAATAAGAAGCTTTTATAACCACACAAATGTCATGGCCCCACAAAGCTTTTACCCCTTAAGCTTTTAAGATCACAAGTTTCAAAAGTCTTCTTCTTTTTTCTTAAACTATATGCCGAGTCAAACTACCTCATCTAAATTGAAACGGAGAGAGTACTTTTTTTCATAAAGTTTTGGAGCTCGGGAAGAGACAATGTTTTAGGAGATTTTTATCACTACTTTGTGAGTAAGTAATTTCTAGTTGGATTTGATTATTGTATTGATTCCCCATGGACTTCTAGACCTAAAATACAGATTTTTAAAGTGAAATTTGAGATTTTTGTCTACAAGATAAGAAAGAGTATTTTAGAATTTTGAACACCAATTTGAACTCGTATTTAGAAACAAATCACATATTTGGACTCGCCTGGTTATGGGTCATTGAATTTTGGTATGGGTTCCGGATTTCGGGCACGCGGGCCATGGTTGACTTTTGTTGAATTTTTGCAAATTCTTCCAAGATTGATGCTTTATTGATTTGGATCGTTTTCTATGGCATTGGTGGACTTTCTTGGTCGATGTTTTTCTAGATTTGAGCCGGTTAGAGGTGATTTCTCAAGGAATGCGATTTTGAAGCTTCGAACTAGTGCAATTAAGGTAAGTATCTTGCCTAATATTGTTGAGAGAATAAACCTTAGGAAATGACATTGTTTGTCTAATTGAAATGTGTGATACGCGACGTATATGAGAGGTAAAGAGCATATATACGGGTGCAATGTATGATTCATGACCGGAGTAGTCTTTAGGTTGTACTATGCCTTGACATGGATATTGTGCCTCTTACTATCATGCTTTTTATGTTTGTATGACTATGCGAGCTCTGTGAATCATGATAGAGATCATGTGTAGGAGTTGATTCCCTATTTGAGCATAATATTTGTTATTGTGTAGCGTATCCGCCTAATCTGAGGTTTAATTGTACATTTCACACAAGCATACACCCTTAGCATGCTATTTATCAGTCAATGAGTACTTGATTTGATATTCGTTGATGATATACATGTACTGTTGTATATGCTTCTGTGTAATGGATTGGATTATTAGCACGTGAGTTGTCCGTGTGATTGTTGGGATTTTGGCTAGTGAGTTTTCCGTGCGGTGGTTATGATTGTGGCACGTGAGTTGTTCGTGTGGTAATTATGCACGTGAGTTATCCCTGCAACGTGTGGATAAGGATCCATCCCCTTAGGGTTGTCCTTACATGTTTCTCCTTGATGACGTACACGCGAATTATGAAAACTTGCTAGTGGTTGGATTTTGCATATCTTCCTATATGCTAGTCCCTGAATGTTTACATGCCTTCTAAGCATATCTTCTCTATATGCCGTATGATTTAAAAAATGATTCAAAGTACATATCTTCTCTATATATCAATATGTGCAAGATGACTTGTCTAATCATGCATATCTTCTCTATATGACATTGTTGAAGGATTACTTGGTTTTCATGCATATCTTCTTTATATGTAATTGTAGAAGGATTATTTGATATTTTAAGAATATCTTCTCTTATGCAAGCTTGAGGATTTAATGATGTTAGATGCATATTTTTCCTATATGTTGAGTTGTTAAACTTGGACAATACATGTGTGTATCTTCTCTATATGCAATTGTTGATGTATTATCTGATATCAAATGCATATATTCTCTATATGCTAAACTCTTAAGAGACTTGCGCACTATTTGGTGGTACCGGTATTTCATGTTTAGACTTCGATATTGTTGTTGGGTACAAGTATTTGTTTTTGAGATGTATAGGTTATATATAGTGAGTATCCTTGACTTGAGACCTCGTCACTGCTTCACTAAGGTTAGTCAGGTTACTTAATGAGTACATGAGGTTAGTTGTACTGATACTACAGTTCTGCACCTTGCATGTAGATCTTGGAGTCAAGCTGCTGTGGATAATGGAGGCTGGCATTGATGATGTACCTGTTTCCAGCTATAACTACTATATGTTCTTGGTAGTTTAGGATTTGTACTTTTGTTTATGTATTTTCGAACATGTGTTGTATTCATTCTTTATATCAGCTTTGTAAATTTAAATCTTAGTGGCTCATGACTTATACTACCAATTCTTGGGATGTTGTATGAAATTCAGCTATTTTAATTCCTTTTTAATATGATCTTTCAATTGAGTTATATTATTCTATATTTGGTTTACCTAGCATGTTAGGGTTAGGTACCATCACGACTAGGTGGATTTTGGATTGTGACAGTATGCCCAGCCATTTATTCCTGACCCAAGGATCACATCTCCTATTCTTCACATACACCCAAATTCAAGATTGAGGGCTTATGGCTTCCAATTACCATCCCACAAGCCGCAACACTAAAATCTTACCTATGAATTCATTATTGAATATTGCATGTTAGCTAGGGATAAAATCTTACCTGGTTACCTGAAGAACTTGTGAGTTTTCCCCTTTGAATCTCCAAGAATGGAAAGAAATTGAAGAGTATGAAAGATTGGAGCTTCTCTCTCGCTCTCTAGAATGACACACTCTCTCAAATACCAGATTTTCCCTCTAGAATAACCCCTTATCCCCTTCTATTAAAATAGAACTGGGTTAGGAATTTCTCAAAAATACCTCTTCGAGTCAAGTTTACGATTGCGACATGAACAGCAAAATGCCTATGCGGTCCGCGAAATGGACTGCAAAATGGTCCTCGGTTTTGGGTTGGAACTAGACAAGTTTGAGGAGGATATGCAGTCTGTATAATAGCTCTGCGGTCTACACATTGGACTACGAAATCTCCTTCAAAATTTTTTTAGGTGGCCTGACCAATTCCCTGATGGATCTGTGGTCCGCAAAATAGCTATACGGTCGGCATAACCCACCGCGAAATGATCTTCAACTTCTAGTTTG
Organism: Nicotiana tomentosiformis; assembly: GCF_000390325.3. NCBI lineage: Eukaryota > Viridiplantae > Streptophyta > Magnoliopsida > Solanales > Solanaceae > Nicotiana > Nicotiana tomentosiformis. The sequence continues at coordinate 46,461,346 of NC_090822.1, forward strand.
CTTCTGCCACAATCCGCGATAATTCTGCGGTCAGGGGAACCGATTCGCAGTTCGCATAACTGATTGTAGAATCGCCCTCTTATGCCAATTCTTCCACCCACTCCGCGATATATTGCTCAGTTCACAAATCCGTACTACAACCTTTCAAATGTATTAACTTGACATTGGCACTATAAAACCGTAAATCTTTGGCGAACTTTTACGGGACCTTACATAATAAGACATTAATTAGATTCAGAATAGCCATTGTAAAAATATTCAGAAAAGTCGGTATAAAAATTCTCTTTTGACTTCACGGTATCAATTGTATCATTATGGAAATCAATGTGCAATTAAGCTCGCAAAATCTAACTAGGTTTAGTGCTCTTTTTGGTTTGCAACGATACGCATTGTATATTCCCAAACGGAAAAGGGGATCCATGATTTTGGGGAAAACGTGGAATTTAATTACAGCATTATAATCGGAAGAAATAATAATGTGCTATTTGCAGAATGTCTTTCTGCTTATGCTTACCATATATCCTTTTCTTTGGTCCAAATAATTACCAAATACTAATACTACAACAACAACAACAACAAAAAATCTAATAAATTTTCACAAGTAGGGTTTGGGGATGATAGTGTGTAATCAGACTTTACCTCTATCTCGGGAGGGCAGAGAGGTTGTTTCTAATACACCTTCGGCTAAAAAAAAAAAAAGAAGTAGTGACAACAAACAGTAACAATAATTAAAAAAATATTATAAAAAAGCAAAGCGACAGATGAGAATCAACAGTAGGTAGTAATAACAATATAAGAATAAAAGATATAATATTAACACTAAAACTACCGGTACGAAAAAGAAAAAGTAAAATGCTCACTACCTTCTAACCTCTACCTTAATTCTCGGCCTCCACACTTTGCTATCAAGGGTCATATTCTAGGAAAGCTTAAGATGTGTCATGTCCTGCCTAATCGCCTCTCCCGAATACTTTTTTGGCCTACCTCTACCTCTTTTCATGCACATCAAAACCAACTTCTCACACCTCCTAACTTGATCATTTGTGCTTCTCCTCTTCCAATGCTCGAATCATCGCAACCTCACCTCCCGCATCTTGACCTCCATAGGGGCGACCCTACCTTTTCCCTAGTCTTATCTAACCTAGTATGCCGGCACATCCATCTCAACATCCTCATTTCAGCACATGAGAGTTTTTAACTGGCCAACACTTTACCCCATATAACCTTGTCGGTCTAACCACCACTTTATAGAACTTACCTTTAAGGTTTAGTAGTACATTCTTAGCACACAGGACACCGAATGCAAGCATCCATTTCATCCATACTGCTCCGATATGATGTGTCATCCAAGTCAATTTTTCCATTTTCTTATATTACTGACCCAATATACTTGGAAATTCCTCTCTTGGGGATGACTTGCTTACCAAGCCTCATCCTTGTCTGCTACCTGGGTCACGTAGCTAAAATTACACTCCAAGTATTTTGTCTTTGTCCTAATCAACTTAAAATCTTTAGACTCTAGGGTTTGTCTTCAAACCTCCAGCCTCTTGTTAACACCACCTTGTGTCTCGTCAATCAGAACAATGCCATCTGCAAATAACATACATTATGCACCTAAGTAGGAATATGTCGTGTCAGTGTATTCATTGCCAAGAAAATAAAAATGGGCTTAATATCTTATGCAACCCTATCACAACTGGAAGGTATTTCGAGTCTCCTCTCACTGACCTTACCTCGGGCTTAGCTCCATCATAAATATCCTAAATCACCCTAATGTAGGCTATAACCACGTCTCTATCCTCCAACCATCTCCATAGATTCTCTCTCGAGACTTTGTCGTATGCTTTTTTCAGAACAATAAACACTCTATGCAAGTCCTTCTTCATCTCTCTATACTACTCTAGCAATGTCCATACAAGGTGAATGTCTTTCATAGTCGAACGATCCAGCACGAACCCTAACTGGTTCTCAAAAATAGACACAATCCTCCTCACCTTCACTTCTACCACTCTCTCCCAAACATTCATAGTATGGCTTAGAATCTTGATACCACTATAGTTGTTGCAATTTTGGATATGTTATGGACTATTGGTCGGTATGTTTATTAATTGTTGGCTTGCCTAACGGCATCGTTGGTCTCCATCACGGCTTATGGTAGGAATTGGGTCATAACAGTCCATATAATATTCACGTCTCCACTACTCCCCCAGGCCCTATAGCCGGTAACTTTTCTCCCGTATGCTGAGCTTTGTCCTTGGTCAAGGCTCCCCTCCTAATCCTAGGTTGACCATACACATCCCTCTTCTTCCTTTTCCTTATGATCTCTAAGTCCATCACCAATAGCCTATGTTGAGTCGTGAGATCCTCACTCGGAATAACCGTACAATCCGTGCAAAGACCTCTATCATACTTCCTGAATAGTACATAATCAATCTGGATTTTTGCCACTGTATTCTGAAATGTGACCAAATGCTCCTCATTCTTCGAGAAACACGAGTTAGCAATCACAAAATCAAAAGCTTTAGCACACTGGAATTTTGAAGTTCCTCCTTCGTTTTTATCGCCAAAATCGAAGCCGGCATGCACACCGTCATAATCCCTAGAAGTCGTCCCGATGTGGTCATTAAAATTTCCTCTTATAATTAGCTTTTCGCTGTGCGGAATTCCATTCACCAACCCGTCTAAATCCTCCCAAAAGTGTCTTTTCACCTCTTCGTCCATTCCCGCTTGAGGCACATAAGCACTAATTATGTTTAAAGTAGACCCTCCTACAACCATTTTAATAGCTATCAGTCTGTATTCACCCTCCTAACCTCTACCACTAGCTCTCTGAGTTCCCTATCGACCAACATGTCTATCATGTTCTTGTCCCTTACCTTTCCTGAGTACCACAACTTAAATCCATCTACATCCCGAGCCTTAGTTCCCAATAGGGTTGCTTATCGGGCGGATCAGGCGGTTATTTACGCTTAATAGTTCGGCTTATTGGTTATCGATTTATAAATATAGTAATCCGCTAGCCATACAATAAGACATCGGGCAAATTGGTATCAGATTAACGATTATCGGGCGGTTATCGGATGGTTTATTGTCTAAACCAAATAGACTTCAAAAGAAGCTGTTGTTGTCTAGTTGAGCAAATATGTTTGAGAAAATCAAGGAGATTTATTGTGGAAATCATAAATAACTATCGATGGGATCTAGTTTAGATTCATAGTCATCAAAAGCAAAATCATAACGTTAAAATTTGATAAAAAGAAAATTCATAATTATTTTTCAAGGTTATAAATAATATAATTGATCTACATATAAACAATGAATTATGAATACATGTTTCTTGGTCTTACATATACTCTCAATTAGGGAAAAGAGAGAGACGATTGTTGGGCTAGGGGGTGCTTATCGGCTGCTACTGAGATTTGATAAATTAGGGATTTAGATTTTAGGCTTTAAGGTTTCAAATATTACATTATATACATAGAGGTAAAAGTATAAATATAAAAATTCTTTACGGGTTAACGATTTATCCGATAAGGAAATTGAGTAATTCGCCCTCAAAGCTGTTAAGTCGTTAATTATAAAATTTTAATCCGTTCACCAACCGTTACCCTGATAAGCCGATACTAATAAGCACTTTTTTGGTTCGGTTAACGATTATAGTTCGATTTTGAACAGCCCTAGTTCCCCATCTAGTCTCTTGAATATAAGTTATGTTGGTTTTCCTTTCGGGAGAACAAATGCTTACCAAATATCAATTTATAACAATATGGTATACACCACATATTTCGTATGTCACTTCTATCTTTTACAAACGAAGTCAAGAATTTTAAGTTCTTTTGGCTATGACTAAAACTGAGTCTATCACGAAGAATTGAGGTAAAGAAGAGCATTTTCAGCCTCTTTTTTTTTTCTTTCATGAATTCACTTTAGATCTGAGCGAAATTAAAAAGTGCTTTAATAATTGGTCGTACTTGTATACGGTCGAAACTAATTTCGGCCTTCGTACGACTAGTCAAGATAGGATCATAATGGACCGAAGAAAGTCTTCATAATATCGAGATGGGATCCGAAGATGGCACAAACGAGCTTCAAATTTCAGGTACAGGTCAAATACCAAGTTCGAAGTCATTATCGAGCTCGGGTCCGAATAGAACTATGATAAGATGTGATGGAATCGAGCTTAAGGGCCAGAGGCCAACCAATACCAAGCCCAAGTCATTACCGGACCCCGAGTCAACATCGACCTCAAACCCGCATCGAGCTCTAAAACTGGAAACCGACCAATACCGACCAATGCTGAGTCTGATCAAGATCGAGCTCATAGACAAGAGTCGTTGCAGCCGCACTAAGGGAGAGAATCTCGGTGAGAATTAGGAAAAAGCTGATTAATCATGGGTTTTCCACTATGTATTTTTAATTATATCTAAAGTAGGATCCCCCACTATAAAAGGGATGACTATATTTCTGTAAAGGGGATAAGTTTTTGGCATACGTTGTAACTCAGATACCATACACTCCCTATTGAAGAATTATCCTTTTTTAGCTTCATAGATTGATTAATCTTGCTTAATCCATAAATCATCCTCTTTTCAACTTTGCTTATTTTTCATTCTTTACAGTCAATATTCGATATTTCTATTTATTCTTACGATTTGTGTCAAGTTATACCACATACCCTTAGAACTACGTACAAATTCAACTTTATCTGTTTTTTGGGTAAACAGTTTGGCGCCTAGCATGGGGCTAAGTATAACAGTGGTTATTTGGTACGAATCTTTGCAAAACACACCATTTTACACTTGTTCTTGGAAGTATCTTTGATTTCGGATTAGCAACGACGAGCTATCAATTAAATGGCCTTACCTATCGACAACAAAACTGGTCTTCAAGGTGAGAACAACAACTTGACGTCCAGAACCAAAAGGACGCTTGTCGACGCCGTTGGAGCTCGAGTCGAAGTGCTATTAGACGTTAATTCGCATGTGGCCATTGAGGCAAACATATATTCTGAACCTGAAAATAGCATTCATGGTGGCACTCGATCTGCAGCTCGAGATACCTATAATATCGAGGAAAACAACGTCAGCTTGCGTATGATTTTCGAAATGTTGCAAGCTCAACAAGAAGGAATAGCTCAGTTGCAGAGTCAAATACAGATACCGAGCAGGCCGGAGCCCAGTCCTCCCCGAGAAATCGCTCACAGAACGGAACCAGCTATAGTAAGGTTAAATGAGCAAGAGTTGGGGACTAATCCCGGAGTTGCTAAGATGTTCGAAGAACTAACCAAACGAATAGAATCAGGAGAAAGGAGGATCAAAGAAAACGACAAAAAAGTGGAAACGTATAACTCCAGGGTTGATCAGATCCCGGGGGCACCACCGATATTGAAGGGATTAGATTCCAAAAAATTCATACAACAGCCTTTCCCCCCAAGCACGGCTCCTAAACTGATCCCAAAGAAATTCCGCATGCCTAAGATTCCTAAATATAACGGAACTACCGACCCCAACGAATATGTCACCTCTTACACATGTGCCATTAAAGGGAACGACCTAGAGGGCGATGAAATCGAATCCGTATTATTGAAGAAATTCGGTGAAACCCTGTCAAAGGGAGCAATGATATGGTATCATAATTTATCATCTAATTCTATCGATTCTTTTGCTATGCTTGCAGATTCCTTTGTAAAAGCGCACGCCGGACCCATAAAGGTCGAGACCAGGAGGTCGGACCTGTTCAAAGTAAGACAAAAGGATAACAAGATGCTAAGGGAGTTCGTATCTAATTTTCAAATGGAACGGATGGATCTGCCACCAGTCACAAACAATTGGGCAGTTCAGGCTTTCACTCAAGGTTTGAACGAACGAAGCTCGACGGCTTCACGGCGGTTGAAGCATAACCTGATCGAGTACCCAGCTATTACTTGGGCCGACGTGCATAATCGGTACCAGTCAAAAATTAGAGTCGAAGATGATCAGTAGGGTTCTGAACCCACTGCTAGAAGGGACATCAATCGAGAATAAGGTGATCAGGGACCGATACCAACCATATAGTGGAAACCACAGGATCAATGAATCGAGACGTAACCCCGGACAAGGCAATAAAAGAAGTGATCGAGGTCAAGGGTCTCATGGGCTGATGAACAGAAATGGGATCGACATGCCTACTGGACCTAAGGAATCACCACGATTATCAAAATATAAGTTTAGCATCGATGCATCTGCTATTGTGTCGGCTATCAGACGCATCAAAGACACTAAATGGCCTCGACCCATGCAGACCGATCCTTCCCAGAGGAATCCCAATCAAATATGCGAATATCATGGTACCCATGGCCACAGAATTGAAGATTGCAGGCAACTAAGAGAGGAGGTAGCCCGGTTATTCAATAAAGGGCACCTTCGAGAATGATTAAGCGACAGGGCCAAAAACCATTTCAAAAATAGGGATTTCGGTAAACCCAACGAACAGGAAGAACCACGGCACATCATCTACATGATCATCGGTGGCGTCGATACCTCTCAAGGTCCGGTGCTTAAACGCACTAAGACATCAGTTATGAGAGAAAAGCAACCTCGAACTCAGGATTACGCACCCATAGGAACCTTATCCTTTAATGATGAAGATGCAGAAGGAGTCATGAAACCTCACAATGATACACTGGTAATATCCGTACTTATGAATAAAACTAAAGTTAAGCGTGTGTTAATTGATCCAGGTAGCTCGGCCAACATTATTAGATCAAAGGTTGTAAAACAGCTCGGTCTACAGGACCAGGTCATACCCGCAACCCTGGTTCTAAACGGATTTAATATGGCATGTGAAACCACCAAAGGCGAGATAATTTTGCCGATAAACGTGGCCGGGACCATCCAGGAAACGAAGTTCCACGTAATCGAAGGCGACATGAGGTACAACGCCCTTTTTGGAAGGCCATGGATCCACAATATAAGAGTTGTACCTTCGACCCTCCACCAGGTTCTTAAATTCCCAACATCGAAGGGAGTCAAAATAGTGTACGCAGAACAACTGGCCGCGAGAGAAATATTTGCCGTCGAAGAAGCAATTTCGATATCCTCACCTTCGTCAACAAAGGGGTCGGACTCAAAAGGGGAACGAGATGCCAAATAGCAATCACAGACGTCAGCTTCAACCTAACCAGAAAATCAGAAGTTTGACGAAGATGATGATCAAAGGATCCCTCGATCCTTCATGGTCCCCGATGATTCCGACGCTACCCAATCAACGATTGAAGAACTGGAGCAAGTCATACTAATCGAGCATTTTCCCGAACGAAAGGTATACCTAGGAACGGTATTAACCCCCAAACTCAGGAAAAGGCTTATTCAATTTCTTATCGATAACATAGATTGTTTTGCTTGGTCCTATTTGGATATAACAGGGATCCCACCGGATATAACGATGCATCGGCTAAGCCTGGACCCTAGGTTCAAATCGGTGAAGCAAAAGAGAAGACCCCAGTCTGAGGTAAAGCACGCATTCATAAAGGACGAGGTAACTAAACTTCTTAAAATAAGGTCCATTCGGGAGGTAAAATACCCCTAATGGTTAGCCAATGTAGTTGTAGTCCCTAAAAAGGGGAACAAACCTAGAATGTGTGTAGAATATAAGGATTTAAACAAGGCGTGCCCCAAAGATTCTTTTCCGCTGCCCAACATCGATTGCATGATCGATGCCACAGCCGACCATGAGGTCCTTACTTTTCTCGATGCCTATTCGGGGTATAATCAAATCCAAATGAACCCGGAAGACCGGGAAAAAACTTCATTTGTCACCAAGTATGGAACATATTGTTATAATGTGATGCCCTTCGGGCTAAAAAATGCAGGAGCTACTTACCAATTCCTAGTAAATAAAATGCTCGAGGAACAAATAGGTAAATTAAATGGAATTTTATATTGATGACATGCTAGTTAAGTCCTTGCGCGCAGAGGACCATTTGGCTCATTTGCAGGAAACATTCGAGATTTTAAGGAAATACAACATGAAGCTCAACCTCGAGAAATGTGCTTTCGGGGTCAGTTCGGGCAAGTTCCTTGGCTTCATGGTATCGAATCGGGGGATCGAGATCAACCCTGATAAAATCAAGGCCATCGAATACATCGCCATCGTGGATAGTGTAAAAGTTGTATAGAGGCTAACAAGACGGATTGCTGCCTTAGGCCGATTCATTTCAAGGTCGTCAGATCGAAGTCATAGATTTTTCTCTCTACTCAAAAAGAAGAACGATTTTGCCTGGACCCCGAAATGCCAACAGGCATTAGAGGAATTGAAGCGATACCTATCGAGCCCACCACTGCTTCACACTCCAAAGGCAGACGAGAAACTTTGCTTGCACTTGGTAGTATAGAAAATTGCGGTAAGTGGTGTCCTAGTTCGAGAAGAGCAAGGTACGTAAGTTTCCGTTTATTATGTAAGTCGAACCTTAGGGGAAGCAGAAACTAGATATTCACACTTAGAGAAATTGGCACTTGCACTGATAAGCGCTTCTAGAAAGTTAAGACCATACTTTCAATGTCACCCCATATGTGTATTAACCACTTACCCACTTCATAATATTTTGCACAAGCCCGAACTATTAGGCCGATTGGCCAAATGGGCCGTCGAACTCAGTGGGTACGATATCGAATATCAACCCCGGACGGCCATCAAGTCTCAAATTTTAGCAGACTTTGTGGTCGTTTTCACGCCAACCCTCATACCCGAAGTCGAAAAGGAACTCTTGTTGAAATCGGGTACATCATCGGGGGTATGGAACCTTTTAACAGACGGGGCTTCGAACGTGAAGGGTTCCGGGCTAGGCATCGTGTTAAAGCTGCCTACGGGTGGCACTATTAGGCAATCTATCAAAACTACTAAGTTAACTAACAACAAGGCCGAGTATGAGGCCATGATTGCAGGTCTTGAGCTAGCTAAAAGCTTGGGAGAAGAAGTCATTGAAGCCAAGTGTGACTCTTTACTGGTGGTAAATCAAGTAAACAAAACCTTCGAAGTTCGAGAGGATAGAATGCAAAGGTATTTGGACAAACTACAGGTAACTTTGCACTGTTTCAAAGAATGGACTTTACAGCATGTACCTCGAGAACAAAACAGTGAGGCCGATGCACTTGCAAATTTGGGATCATCGGTCGAGGAAGATGAGATCAGCTCGGGGACTGTCGTTCAACTCTCGAGATCGTGATCGAGGAAGGTCATACCAAGATAAATTCTACAAGCTTAACCTGGGATTGGAGGAATAAGTATATTGAATATTTGGAGAACGGAAAGCTCCCATCGGACCCTAAAAATTTGAGGGCCTTACAAACCAAAACTGCTCGATTCACATTGACTGCAGATGGAACATTATACCGAAGGACATTCTATGGACCATTGGCAGTATTCTTAGGTCCAGGAGACACCGACTACATCCTACGTGAGATTTACGAGGGTACTTGTGGAAATCATTCTGGTGCTGATTCATTAGTCCGAAAAATAATCAAAGCAGGATATTATTGGATTGATATGGACAAAGATGTAAAGGAGTTTGTTCGAAAATGTGACAAATGCCAAAGGTTCACACCGATGATCCATCAGCCCGGAGAGCAACTTCACTCAGTCTTATCCCCATGGCCATTCATGAAATGAGGAATGGATATCGTCGGCCCTCTGCCATCGGCCCCGGGTAAAGCTAAGTTCATTTTATTTATGACTGACTATTTCTCTAAATGGGTTGAAGCACAGGCGTTCGAGAAAGTAAGAGAGAAAGAGGTTATAGACTTCATCTGGGATCATATCGTATGTCGATTTGGGATACCCGCCAAAATAGTGTGTGACAATGGAAAATAATTTATCGGCAGCAAAGTGACGAAATTCCTCGAATACCACAAAATAAAAAGGATATTATCGACACTATATCACCCTAGTGGGAACGGACAGGCCGAATCGACGAACAAGACTATCATTCAAATCCTAAAGAAAAGGTTGAACGACGCTAAGGAAAAATAGAGAGAAATCCTACCCGAAGTTCTTTGGGCATATCGAACAACATCAAAATCCAGTATGGGGGCAACCCCGTTCTCCTTAGTATATGGCTCCGAAGCCTTGATTCCAGTCGAAGTCGGGGAACCCAATGCCAGGTTTCGATATACAACAGAAGAGTCAAATCACGAGGCTATGAATACTAGCCTCGAATTATTGGATGAAAAACGAGAAGCTGCTCTCGTCCAATTGGCCGCCCAAAAGCAGTGGATCGAAAGATACTATAATCGAAGGACCAATCTTCGCCATTTTAAAATCGGGGACTTAGTGCTAAGGAAAGTCACCCTCAGCACCCGAAACCCAAATGAAGGAAAACTGGGTCCAAACTGGGAAGGGCCGTATCAAGTACTCGAAAACGTCGGTAAAGGATCCTACAAGCTCGGTATTATAAAACGGCAAACAACTAGCAAGCAATTGGAACGTGTCACACCTAAAACGATAAAACTTCTAAGGTACGACCCTCCCATGTTCGTTTATATTTAGAAACTAACCCTTGTAGGAGTTCAATCAGGAACAAGGATGAATCATTCAACACGAAGCCTTAGGTCTGAAAGCACGCGTTGCACTCTTTTTTCCTTAGACCAATTTTATCCCAAATGGGTTTTTCGGCGAGGTTTTTAATGAGGCAACCATTGATCGTGCTAACTTAAAATAATTAAACAGTATCCGAGGCCTCTTTACAATCAACCTCGAATACTGGTGGGGCATTACCCTCAAATATATCAAGTTCAATGCAAGAAAGTTACTTCATAACAACAGGGTTCCGATAGGAAAAATTGTAAGAGCCAAATGGTCAAAACGAACCATGCTCGTGTAGATTGCTCGATCCCTGGTACAAAATATAAACACATGTATAACGACATGAAAAGAAACTTCTTTTCCCATATCTCATATCTCACAACCCATCCTCTATTTCATGATCTATTACGCAAACAGGCTCAAGGACCGACTATTACCCCACAAATCGGGGACTCCCACTCAACCATTAAGCCTACAGACCACATTACTTCGAGTTCGAATCACTCACTCGACTACTAAGCCTACGGGCTACTCTTATTTTGAGTTTGAGAAATCACTCACTTAACCATTAAGCCTACGGGCTACATTACTTCGAGTTCGAGCAAGTACTCATTCGACTACTAAGCCTACAGGCTACTCTTATTTTAAGTTCGAGAAATCACTTACTCAACAATTAAGCCTACGGGATACATTACTTCGAGTTCGAGCAAGCACTCACTTGACTACTAAGCCTACGGGCTACTCTTATTTTGAGTTCGAGAAATCACTCACTCAACCATAAAGCCTATGGGCTACATTATTTCGAGTTCGAGCAAGTACTCACTCGACTACTAAGCCTACGGGCTACTCTTATTTTGAGTTTGAGAAATCACTCACTCAACCATTAAGCATGCGGGCTACATTACTTCGAGTTCGAGCAAGCACTCACTCGACTACTAAGTCTACAGGCTACTCTTATTTTGAGTTCGAGAAATCACTCACTCAACCATTAAGCCTATGGGCTACATTACTTCGAGTTCGAGCAAGCACTCACTCGACTACTAAGCCTACGGGCTACTTTTATTTTGAGTTCGAGAAATCACTCACTCAACCATTAAGCCTACGAGCTATATTACTTTGAGTTCGAGCAAGCACTCACTCGACTACTAAGCCTACGAGCTACTCTTATTTTGAGTTCGAGAAATCACTCACTCAACCATTAAGCCTAAGGGTTGTTTTTTATTCAAGTTCGAGAAATCACTTACTCGATCTTTAAGCCTACGGGCTACATTACTTCGAGTTCGAAGCACTCACTCGATTATTAAGCCTACAAGCTACATTACCTCGAGTTCGAAGCACTCACTCGACTATTAAGCCTACGAGCTACATTACTTCGAGTTCGAATCACTCACTCGACTAATTAGCCTATGGGCTACATTACTTCGAGTTCGAATCACTCACTCGACTAATTATCCTACGGGCTATACCACTTCAAGTTCGAACAATCACTCACTCGACTACTAAGCCTACGGGCTACCTTATTTTGAGTTTGAGCAAGCACTCACTCGGTTATAGAGGCTACAAGGTCCAAATTCAATCAAATTGCCTAAAGCCTTATGAAAACCTTCATAAGGCATGAATAAAACAAAATCTTCACAAGGCAGAGAATAAAACAGAGGCAAGTCGGGAATAGAAAATATATATATATATATATATATATATATATATATATATATATATATATAGAATGTTTACAACGCCCGAACAGGACCCTACAGAAAAACCAAAATGAAAACTAAGGGCTAAGTTTCTTGGCTATCTCCGGGGGCGGTCTCTTCTCTATCGGGCTCCTCCCCGCTTTCCGACCCACTCTTGCTCCCATCATCATTATCATCATCAAAAGCCAAGGCTTCAGCATTGGCTTCGAGCTCTTTAGCCCTTTTAATTTCTTCAGCGAGATCGAAACCTCGAGCATGGATCTCCTCGAGGGTCTCCCTCTGAGATCGGCATTTAGCAAGTTCAGCAACCCAATGTGCTCGAGTGTTAGTGGTCTCGGCCGCCTCTCTTTCCTGTACCTGAGGAGCTTCATCAACGGCCCGATAGACGGCCACGAATGCATCCACATTAGCGTTTGCTTTTTCGGTGTCAGATTGGGCCTCGGCAAGTTCGGAGGCCAACCGAGCCTCGAGCTCCTCTATTTTTCTTGATTGAACCAAGCTATTCTTCTTCTTTGAAGTTGATTTTTGGCCAATGATAATTGGGCTCGAGCAGTTTCTTTTTCTGCGGCAATACGGTCCATACCATCTTTCCATCCCAAGGACTCCGCCCTTATCATATCGACCTCCTCACGAAGCTTCCCAATCACCTCAAGCTTCTGCTGCAGCTGTGAGATCGAAATATTAGCCACCATTCCAGGATCGAGCCCATGGGTTTTTAATATTATTATTACCTGCTCGGTCAGGTCGGTCTGGTCTTTATGAGCCTTAGCCAACTCAGCTCGGGAAGTCTTTGATTTCTTCTTCCCTTTGCCCGAAGAGGAGTCTAAGGGCGTTCCTCTCCTCCGTGACCCATCGTAGGTCGGCCTCGTACCTATGCAGCTTAGCTCGAGACCAAGAACATGCTTCTCGATGAACCGTTGCAGCCTACATAAGAAAGAAGAAAAAAAGTTAGAGAAGAATAGCAAACATAAAAGTAATATCAACGAAGGGAGTTAAAGCTTACCCGATTCAGAGCTTGCTGCACTTCACAGAAAAGGCCTGACACATCACTAGGGCCAGCAACATCCTCGACCCAAGTAAACAAATCACTGAAGGGGTCCTCCCCTTCGTGAGACCAGTTTATCTCGAGGGCCCCCAAAGCTTGGGCTTCCCGAATCACCCCTTCAGAAAAGGCAGGGAGAGTGGGCGAGTCTCCGATTTCTATTGCCCCAAGCGACTCGCTTGGGGCGTTCTCCTCAGTTCGGAGAGCTTCAGGACCGGCCCCTTCTGATATACCCACCATTTGTTGACTTCGGTGGGAAGCATCCTCGATCTCTAACGATTCGGGGACTCTGCCCGAACCTTCCTCCGATATCTCCTCAGTCCGAGGTAGAGCTTTATAAATCACCATCGATTCAGCTGCCTTTGGGGCATCAATGGTTTTCTTCACTCGGGCCACCAGCACGGACCCGTCATTTTCTTCTTCTTCTTCTTTTTCTTCTTCTTCTTCTTCTTCTTCTTCTTCTTCTTCTTCTTCTTCTTCTTCTTCTTCATCCCTTAGATGCAGAACTGATTCTATGGTCAAAGGGATGGTATTCTTCCTTGGTTTATGAGCAATCCTTGTCTTCGATTTTGGATCTTCGGAAGCGGAGGCCCTTTTTTGCTTATTATCCTTCACCGATTTTGGGACAGAGGCCGAAGCCTCTTCCTCGACGGACGGGCCTACATACAAGAAAATTGATTTAAGTAAATGGAGAGCATCTCATTTGAATTACCAAAGATACGAGAAAGAGGCTTACCAGGATTTTTGGCCTCCCATCGGCCCTTTGACATATCACGCCATGAGCACTCGGCAGATGTAGAGGTTGAAGCTAGACCCCGTACCCAGTTCTTGAGGTCAGGAACTGCACCGGGCATCCAAGGAACCGCTGCATCACAAAAGGGGGATATCAGTGAGGAAGAAATAAAGGGGCAAAACAGTAGAAGATAACATCAGAATTACACTTACGCTTCATGTTCCACTCCTCGGGAAATGGCATCTTTTCAGACGGAATCAGGTCCGAAGTCTTCACTCGAATGAACCTGCCCATCCAGCCTCGATCCTTATCCTCGTCTATACTCGAGAACAGAACTTTGGTAGCCCGGCGCTGAAGCTTTATTAACCCGCCTCGAAAGAGGCGAGGGCAGTACAATCGAATGAGATGGTCAAGGGTGAAAGACATCCCCTCGATTTTATTCACGAAGAAACGGATCAAAATAACGATCCGCCAAGAAGAAGGATGGATCTGGCTTAGGGTTATTTGGTATTGACGGCAGAAATCGATAATAACAGGGCCGAGAGGACCTAACGTGAAAGGGTAAGTATACACGCTTAAAACCCCTTTCACGTAAGTGGTGATATCTTCTTCAGGAGACGGGATTACTATTTCTTTGTTCTCCCAATTGCAATCTTTTCTTATTTATTCAAGGTACCCCTCGGTTATTAAACACATATACCTCGATACTGGCTCACATCGGCCGGGAACCGACGAGCCTTTGTCGACCTTAAAATCAGAGGTAAGAACACACGCCCCAGGAACGTACTCCTCAGGCCGTGGCTCCACCGGTGTTTTATCGGCGGCAGAATGTGAAGAAGAAGCTTTTTCTTTTTGAGGAATGGTTTTTGATGTTTTCGCCATTTTGGATTTAAAGATCGAAAATAGAAGGAGGTAACAAAGATTTGATGCTTTTGAAGAAAGATTTTGCAGTAAAAAATCACAGATTTACGGATGAACTCAGAAGAAGAACTTGGAAAATTTGGAGATTGAAGATGTAAAAGTGATAAATGGTAAAAGGAGGGGCTATTTATAGATTGAGCAATGACGGTTCAATATTAGCAGTGACCGACCACCGTCTGACACGTGTTAAATACCTTGGTAAACTAAACCGACGGGACAGCTATCACGTACATCATGGTCGGGCTGGATGCAAACGTCAGTGCATATCCAATTGAGCCGTTGGCAAATCATATCGTTTCTCGCCACATCCTTCCCGAGAAATGAGGGGACTATCTATATACGGTCGAAACTGATTTCGGCCTTCGTATGACTGGTCGAGATGGGATCATAATGGACCGAAGAAAGTCTTCATAACATCGAGATGAGATCTGAAAATGGCACAAACGAGCTTCAAATTTCAGGTACAGGTCAGATACCGAGTTCGAAGTTATTATCGAGCTCGGGTCTGAATCGAACTATGATAAGATGTGATGGAATCGAGCTTAAGGGCCAGAGGCCAACCAATACCGAGCCCAAGTCATTACCGGACCCCGAGTCGGCATCGACCTCAAACCCGCATCGAGCTCTAAAACTGGAAACCGACCAATGTTGAGTCCGATCAAGATCGAGCTCATAGACAAGAGCCGTTGCAGCCGCACTAAGGGAGAGAATCTCGGCGGGAATTAGGGAAAAACCGATTTATCATGGGTTCTCCACTATGTATTTTTAATTATATCTAAAGTAGGATCCCCCACTATAAAAAGGATGACTATATTTCTGTAAAGGAGACAAGTTTTTAGCATACATTATAACTCAGATATCATACGCTCCCCTATTAAAGAATTATCCTATTTTAGCTTCATAGATTGATTAATCTTGCTTAATCCATAAATCATCCTCTTTTCAACTTGGCTTATTTTTCATTCTTTACAGTCAATATTCGATATTTCTATTTATTTTTATGATTTGTGTCAAGTTATACCACATACCCTTAGAACTACGTACAAATTCAACTCTATCCGTTTTTCGGGTAAGCAGTACTGGATTCTTCAATGCAGTTATAAATGTAGTTTTCCTTTTTCTTTTCGTACATTACATTTGTCCTCACTTTTTCTTCATCTAAACTGTCCATATATATTTTCACAAAAATATCCATTATACTTACTGAAGGTATCATCCTACAACAACATGAATTACCACATCTATTGTCTATATCTTGTATTTTTCAAAAATCAATATTCAAATTCTTTTTTCTTATGACGACAGTTGGATCTATCCTGAAGAATTCTGAAATTTTAAGTGATCAAACAAAAAAGTGAGAGCAATAACACACCCCTTCAACAGAGAAAAGGCCAAAAAGAAATTTAAAAAGAAAAGAAAAGGGACTTTGGGAAAATGTAGAGAAGATTACCTCAGGGTATTAACTGCCAATTCAGTTTCAACGTATATTGGAGGGGAACTCACTCTGTGTATAATTGCAGAAATATTTGAGTCTCCGTCCAATGATAACTCTAAAGCTCCTCCCTCCATTACCTTCACAAAACCCTTGCTTCAACTCTGTCCACTCTATAAACTTCAACCCTTTATCTAAAACCCTTCAATTCAACAGATTCTTGTTAAAAACCCCAAAGTGTCAATCTTTCAAGCAATCAGGCTGTCGAAAATCTCAATTTCAGAGCTTTAAATGCAGTGGGGTTAAAAATTCCAACGAAGAGACTAATAAGGTTGGCGGCGGAGGTGGTGATGGTGATGGTGGTGGTGGAGATGATGAAAAGGCGGAGAAGCAAAATGGGTTTCTCTCAGAATGGCTGGATTTTAGTTCAGATGATGCAAAAACGGTTTTTGCAGCATTGGCTATATCGCTTGCCTTTAGGTCCTTTGTGGCTGAGCCTAGATATATTCCTTCTTTGTCTATGTATCCCACTTTCGATGTTGGAGATCGACTTGTTGCTGAAAAGGTAATGTTTTCAAACCTCTTGCTGGATTTTCATCCATATTTTGATATTAGCAATTGCATTATATAAGTAAGTATTCGTGCATCTGCTATTGGAGAAAGAATGCAGAATTATGCTGGTTTTTTTGCTGTCATTTAAGAGCCTAAGTGTTGAATCTGAAATTGAATGTATCAAGGGATGTGGATCTAAAAGCTGATTTAAGGAATGTTATTCTGATTTATGCTTGTCTCTTTTGTTATAGCATAATGATATTTTTTTTGTCTTCATGAGTTCCGTGGAGCACAACACCAAATAGCTTCCTATGTTTTAAATAGACATGCACCCAGGGGCGGAGGCACAAACCGAGCTACAAGTTTGGGCAAACTCATAGCTTTTGCTCAAATAGTTTATTTGGTGTTTATAATTCATTAAATATGTACACATATTAAATTTAGAACCCAGTCAATTAACACTTGAAGTCGTCATTCTAAAATCTAAAACCCGTAAGATTGAATTTCTGGCTCTGCCTCTGCATGCACCACCTTACTTTAGACTAGGTTAGTGTTGCTAAACTTGTTTGTATACACTACATCTTAAGAGCAAATTCTATCTTGTTTCTTCTCTTAAACCATATTTTTTTAAGTTCCATTTGTATGCAATCGTATCAATACAATTGATCTAAGGGTATCAGTGGTGTTTTAAGATTCCACAAAGGTTGCTGTTTATTCCCATCAAACTTGCCCTCTATTTTATTGTGCATTTAGTATATGACTAGTCCATGTAGATTCAAAGTCATTTCCTTCACAAACTATTGCAATCTTATTATTTACAGGTCTCTTACTATTTCAGAAAGCCATGTCCCAACGACATAGTTATTTTCAAGAGTCCTCCAGTGCTTCAGGAAGTAGGATACACTGATGAAGATGTCTTTATTAAGCGGATTATTGCTAAGGAAGGTGATCTTGTGGAGGTGAGCTCACAACATACAAAACAGTTATACTACTTCATAGGTGAACTTGCCTTCTTGCTTAGAAGATAAAGTGATGGTATTTCATAACCTCCGCCAGTTGTCCTATACTGAGTTTTTTCCCCTTAATGACAGTGACTGAACAAATTATAAGGTCGACAGCAAACCTGGGGCAGATCTACCTCATATTTTGAGTGTTGTGCGAAAATGTGAAAACTTCTCACTTATTTTATACTGCTTCAAGAATGTAAAATATTAAATAGTCCAGACATCTTTGCACTTCTCTTTTCTTTCGAAATCCAATTCTACCCTCGTAAACAGCCAGACCAGTCATGAAATTTAGGGCTGGTATCTTTTGTCAAAACCCCCTGTATCTTGTGTTTGGAAAGTGCAGGTCTTTCTCTGTTTCTATTCTTGTGATGGTAATACCTAAGTGCCATTGCCTCCAGCATATCTTGATGTTTAGTTTGTGCCGTCACGGTAACTTGCAACCAATAACACATTGTTGATAGCTACTTTATTTTGTAACATTGAGATGTTTTTCCAGTATCCTCTCTTGCAGGAGAATGCATGGTCAAATTTGTCTAACAAAGTTGGTTTACTGGTTTTAAGCGACAACAAAGTTTATCCAGTCAGTGGCTGGTCTCGGTGATGCTCTCTTTTGGCATCTATATTACTCCCTGCATCACCTTTTGAATGTTCACCTTTGCTTTTCATCTACCCCAAAGTAGTGCCTACTTTCTCAGAAAAGAAAACATGCATTTAATCCTGTATGAAAAAGGTAATAGGGAACCCCTTTTAAACTGTCCAATACTAACTTTACCCTTTCCTTAAGCAACAAGAAATAACTCAAGTGTTACAGGTTTAACCATCTGATTATTAATTTTCATCCTCTCTTTATCATTATGCCGAGTGAAAATAAGAGACTCGGTTTTACATCGACGGAGAAAGGATTTTTCTATTTAAACCTCACCAGACTTTTGTATTATCCAAGTCTTGCTCTACGAAGGTTGGGGGAAAGGTTTTTCTTTCTCTTTTTGATTCAACAAAGAATGCCAGTGGACTGCGATTTTTCACATCAAATTCGTAGATTTGCATTATTTGAATTCTCAGAGAGGAAAAAATGGAGAGGACTAATGGTATTGATTCAAACTTGCTTAGCTGTTTCTCTTCATGCACATGACAATTATTACATATTCTATTTACCAGAACAACAACTAGTAATTATGGTTCTATTGTTTTTCAATGTTAGGTCCACTCTTATTAGCATTTCTTTATACTACATTATCTCTTCTTTCCCCAACGCTAGATTAATTCGTATTATATTTTCATATACTGCAGTAATTACCAATATGATCTCCAATAGTGCAACTGAGGTCATTTGCAAAACGCATGTTCCTGTTTGGTTCACCTTTGCATTTATATGGACCAATTCCTGGCAACATAAATGAAGTATTTTGGATTATTCTTTCTAGTGCAGGTTCATAATGGAAAGCTAATTGTAAATGGTGTTGTGAGGAATGAAGATTTTGTTCTTGAGGCGCCAAAATATGAAATGACCCCAGTGGTATTTTACATTGTTTTTATTTAACTCGACTAATTCGGCAGTCAGCTTCCCTGTATTCTTTCTTAACAATGGAAACTTAAGCAAGTGTTGAATAATCGTAAGTATTGGCTCGTCCAGAGCTATGACTCTTTAAGCAAGTCAGCAGTCATGGTTGCGATCAAACTGTACTTTATCTCCACATAGTGTGTCAGAAAATATCTCCTCTTCTTACTGTTTCTATTGTGTTCTGCAGAGGGTACCTGAGAATTCAGTATTTGTGATGGGTGATAATAGGAATAACAGCTATGATTCACATGTGTGGTAAGTTTACTCGCTCTTGAAACTGAAGGTATCTTGTGAATTGCCACATCCATAACTATGCTTATATCAAAAGTATGATATTGTTTAATTAGGGGTCCCCTCCCGGCAAAGAACATAATTGGCAGATCCATATTCCGATATTGGCCTCCAACGAGAGTGGGTGGAACAGTTTCCCGAGAAGGTTGTGCTATCGACGAGCAGGGAACTAGTTTAGCACCTCAGTGACTAATTTAGCTTTACAACTGAAGCCATAGTTTCTTCTTTTTTCCCCTTGCCTTTGCTTAAACTCACTCTATAATTTGGAGTCAACCATATGTTTAATTATAAAATTAATCATTTGTAAGGCAATTTTTGTGGATAGCATAATTGGCACAGTCCGAGGTCTTACTGTATTAACATTAGCAGCCTTTAGCTCAATGCTCTCACTGTATACTTTCTCTCTTTTATTTCAAATAAACCCGATTGTCATGGTCCTCTGTTCCACTTCAACTTATAGAACCACATATAATACTAAGTTATATGATGCGAAATTAAAATTTCAGATTTTGCTTTTTTGTCAGTATTGTTTTTCGTGCCTTTGATGTATTTGACATATTCAAAGTGCATTCAACACGAATATGTCTCAAGAATCAAGAACAGCATAAATCTTTGTACATATAGTTCTCTGTGAACTGACAAATTCTGAATGCTCAGTAGATCATATTCATAGCGCTATACAATCCTAGTGGGAATGAGGTAAGTATGAATTGGGAGTTAGGAAAGGGCAGGGGATGATTGCATGTCTTATTAGTTTTGTGATGCAAAATTATTTAGATAAGCTTGTTTACTTCATATGGTTACGAGAGGGGATTCTGCTACTGCGTGCATTTTAATGCTATACAACTTGAGTTTCAGATGTTAAGGACATATAGTCTAAGAAAATATAATTAAGGTTGAAAGTCCCTAAGAGTCTGATGCGTTACTCCAAATGCTGCCCACCACTAGCAGTATGCAACAAGCAACCCGACGGTTCTACTAAAACTAGTCGACGACTGCTAGTCTTATGCTAAAGTGTACACATGTAGCCTTACATTTTTGCCAAAAAATACTAAGTAATTTCTTCTCATGCCTAAGCCTTGACAGAGGTACTTGGTACCTGTGTTGGTGGAAGGTAGCTAGAATCCAGTGGAATAGTCAAGGTGTGTGCTAGTTGGTCCTGAAAACCCCATTATCAGGGGCAGATCTATGTAGATAGGCCGATGCCTCAGTTGAAAATTTGTATATATGTATAAGAAATAGACTAAATACAAGTCGTGCCGCCTGGAGTATCAAAAGAGTGAAAAGTGCCAGTGGTTGTGAATTTAGCGACGCCAATTTGAAGCCTAACTGGTACACTTTTTTTTTTCAGCATGCTGCCTTTGGTATACAAACCACCGATGAATTTGATAAATAGTATAACTTGACGTGCTGGTTAGAAGCTTAATCTTGCTTGAGGTGGTTTGAGGTTCGAACCACATCTTGGACATTCTTGTTGGCAAATATTTATTAAGGGAGCCTCTGTTGTTATAGATTTGTGGTTAAGTAGAATTGAACTCTAGACCTATTCTATCTTAACACTCAACTAAACCATCAAACAATGGCTCTCCTTGTCTAAATAATTGATGATAAATATCATTTATTGATTCTCTTATGTGATATTAACAACACTCACGCAAAATCCTACATACGCCCTGCCCTTGTTCAAAGATGTGTGGCACCCGGAACCTCCCTCTGATCCAAGATTCATGTTGCTTTATTGGCCATAAACAATAGTCAAACTTTGTCATAGAAAACACATAGCAAAAGTAAGTGATCAAAGGCAGTTTTGTTGAAACAACCAGGATGTTGGTCATGCTAAAGCACACCCTAATGAATTGATTCAAAGTTGTAATTTGTTCTGGCAGGTGAGCCATAAGATAGAACAAACTTAATCTTCTGAGTGACCAAACAGGCATATGAAATCATTAGAATCGCTGTTAGTAGTATATGTTGGAGAATGGAGTGGATGTTGCAACCTCAATCAAATGCACAGGAACCCTGCTTGAATTTTATTTCTTTTGTGCTTCTTGAGCTGATGAGCAAGGAACAAGAGATGTGTTTCCGATGCTTTGTCTTCACCAGCTTGCCAACTAAATATCCTTGTGACAGGATTTCAAAGTCTAATTTCAATGGAACCCCGTCACTGCCATCTGATTTTACTAAGGCTATCCCAGCTCCATATAGGGGGACTCTACACCCATCCAGGTTCACAGACATACTGCGCTGGCTCTTTTTTGGTTGATAATATTCGTCCAACTGCATCCATAAGTTGTAAATCATCAGGTAAAAAAAAATGCTGACAACATGTTGCTTAAAGAACATGACACTGGCACTATACAAAACCAAAAATCGGGTAACATGTGATTGATATTTTTTTCCCTGTCATCCATTATGTCGAGGTTTGATCCTCTAAATAATATAATATTTCTTCATGGATAATGAGAAGGGGAGCCTTGTGGTAAAGTTGCTGCCATGTAACCAGGAGGTTAGAGGTTCGAGCCGTGGAAACGGCCTCTTGCAGAAATACAGGGAAAGACTGCGTACAATAAACCATTGTGGTCCGGCCCTCTCCCGGACCCTATGCATAGCGGGAGCTTAGTGCACCGGGCTGCTCTTCTTCATGGATAATGCAGGTTTATCTGTCAGTATTAAAATTCTTGAGATTATAATTGACTTCATCAAAGATATCACTCTGGTAAACTCACCTGGCCAGTTGCAACTGTGATTTCTGAAAAGAAAAGATTGACAGGGTTGGAGCTGACATGAACTCCAAAAAATGTAGCAGGGTTATATATGACCATGGTCACAGAACAGTTAACTGTAAGCAACTTGGTCGGAACACCTGTGCGGTCTGACCCTTGCCCAAAATAGAAGTTATGTACCCTGCAGGCCTAGCAGAAAATCCACTTTATATGAATAAAAGTTAATCAAAGATTATACTAAAATGCAGCGGATTGTAAGTTTTTAGAGCAATCACCAGATTTTCACCCATGTAGTATCAACATAATGCAACCTCGAAATGAAATGATCAAGAATTTCTTTCTGAGAGAAACTCAGTCCTTAAAATATCAAGGAAAAATCTAAGCATGACTTTGGTCCTTGAAGGATTAAACATGTTAACTAGGACATTATGCTGCCAGTTTGAGGAAATCAGCTTATATCGTGCACAAGGTTCTTAAAAATCAAGTTCCACAGCTTTTGTGACCATCAAAGGGAATATTGAGAACTAATAGGATTGTGCAGGAGCAACTTATAATTCACAAGTCACAAATCTGTATAATCTATTTCAAAAGCATCAGTACTACTATGCATATTCCCTGGCCTTATATGATGGTTATAATCTCCTTCGTCTTACCCTTTTTTTTTTTTTTTGTTGGTATAATTTAGTTTCCCCAATATTAATAATAGTGATAAGAACAAGTTCTAGACAATAAACAGACTCGTAATTCAATTAATGAAACAAGTAGCATGATTTTTTAGAAGAATACCTTCATACTGATGTGAGGTTGGTAAGGTCTACTAGCTCCCCACAAAATCAAGCAAAAGAAAGCAAAAAAAGCTCCAAAACCCATGAGAGCAATAAAAAATAGGCAGCGTCTTGAATAGGCTTGATTCATATGATCATAATCAAGATCCTCTTCAATCACAGCACATTCTTGCCACCCTTTCCCACTTCTCCTCCGATTGTAACCCCTCGCCCATCGCCAATTCCCCGAAAGGCGGCTAGAGGAAGAGTCCCTAGATGAATGAGAAGGGGAATCAATGGGGCTGTGATAAGCAGGAGTATTTTGCATGGAGGATGATGACTTATCAGCATCATCGTGGGAATCACGTGATGGGCTCTGTACATAGTAAACTGGCAGTTTTGGGGATGTAAGAGACGATGATGTTGCTGTGCTTGCATTATCAGATTCATCCCTGCTGTTCATCATCATCTTCTTCTTCCAAGATTCACAATCAGAAAACTCACATGCCAAACACTATGCCAGAATTGCCTTGAAACTACTAGTAAAAATCCCCTTTTTTCAGTAGCTAAGGGAACTTTTGTATTGTAGTAGTTAGTTTAAAGATTTTGTCCTTTTTCGTATGGCGAGATTATTTATCAAAGCTAAATAGTAAAAGCACAACTTTTGGTTGGTTATCAAGAAGAATCAGACAGATGTATGCTGTTCTGTTTCATCATAATGATGATTACTGGAATCTGTTTACAATGTATCTCTAGTTTTTATGGCTTTTTCTTGCCCCTAACATAAACTTCGGTATGAAAGCAATTTTAAGGTTGCCTTTTAAAAAGCACTATATAAAAGGAAAGAGACAGTTACTTAGGTGTAACACCTCGTAACGTCCGAAGAGGAGGAGACTAGACTTGGTACAATAAACTGTGTTTATTCGTCTAGAGGACCCTTTTGGCTGTTTCAGAAATCCCGAGTCCTTGGCATATTAACAGCTCCAATTTATGCGTATGGAACTCTGCAAATTGGCCTATAAACTAGTAAGCATTACTTTGATGACCTTTCCTTAAGTATTACAATGACCTCTCATCTCGGCTTGACTTTGCTTCGTTCAAAGCTCGATTAAGATCAGGTTGCTCAAAATGGCTCGGCTCAATTGACTCTATTAATCATGTAATTTTTGTTTTAAAATTAAGTTCATTTCTTATTGTTAATATATTTATTTAATAATTACTATAAACTTTATTATTTCGTACTTCTTGATTTGATGTAAGTAAATTTTAATCGTTGCATAACTTAAGCCTACTTAATGGATGAACTAAATTGCAGCTAAAGTTTATTTAAGAATTTCAAATTATTATTGATGTTCAATTCAATATAATATTTTTTATTATATTTTTTATTTATTTATTTGCTCAAAAGTTCTATTTTGTGCTCTACACTTAATTTAAGTGAATTCGAATTTAATTTATAATTTAAAGTAATTATTCACGTAATTCAATCACATTTTACTCAATTCTCTATTACAGTATTGTTCATTATATTTAAAAGTGTTGGTTTTGAAAGATTGGATATGCTAAAATGATAGATCGATAATTAAAATTCAACATATATAGATTTTGTTTTAGTGATGATGACGTGATTCTAATTAGATGCTTAAACTATAAAATTATACTTTATGCACTTTTGTATAACAAATATAGAAGAGCTGACTCGGTCTCAGTTAGAATTATTGTACAGTTCAATGGCCTCGGTTCTATTCAATAGGGGCATTTTCGTAAAAATTACACAGGCGGCCTATTTGGCCGCCCCCATTTAACTTATACCCACTTTTTAAAAAAGTTTTAACTTATACCCACTTTTTAAATAATTTCAGGCCTCTTTGTCCTCCTCCTCCTTCTTCGGGTGATATTATTCTTTCCTCTAGATGATATTATTATTCATATGGTACAAGGTGAGTCCCGAAACGATTGTGTGGGTTGCCAACAGGGACTACCCAATTTTATTTTTATCAACTGAACTTTTCGTTATCGCTATTGATGAACGTAAATTTCAAAGTGTTGGACCGATCAAGGAAGTCATATTTCTGAACACAAGTAGGCACAAGTGCATCTTCTTCACATAAAGCGAAGCTCTTGGATTCAGAAAATTTGGTTTAATTGATGATTTGTCAGGGAAGCCACTATGGCAAAGTTTTGATGAACCCACTGATACCTTCCTTCCTGGTATGAGGATGGACGACGGGAAGTTCAAGTTGACTGCTTGGAATATTACCCAAAAGGACCTAAGCACTGAAGTGCATCCTCTAGGAGCTGAAGTTCAGCAGATACTAAACAAACTTCAGCTACTAGAATGCTGAAGTTCAGCAATTACAAAACAAAAACTTCAGCCAAAATTGCTGAAGTTCAGCAATTATTAAACTGAAGTGCATCCTCTAGGAGCTGAAGTTCAGCAAATACTAAACAAACTTCAGCTCCTAAAATGCTGAAGTTCAGCAGATACTAAACAAACTTTAGCTTGTAGAATGCTGAAATTCAGCAATTACAAAATAAAAACTTCAGCCAAAATTGCTGAAGTTCAGCAATTATTGAACTGAAGTGCATCCTCTAGGAGCTGAAGTTCAGCAAATACTAAACAAACTTCAGCTCCTAAAATGTTGAAGTTCAGCATATACTAAACAAACTTCAGCTCCTAGAATGCTGAAGTTCAGCAATTACAAAACAAAAACTTCAGCCAAAATTGCTGAAGTTCAGCAATTATTGAACTGAAGTTTTCCATTGTACTATGAACTGAAATTTGCGCGATTGCCTTTGCAAGTCAGTCCAAACTTCAGGCAAAAATATCTGAAGTTTTGCTTTGATAAGGCTACACTTCAGGCAAAACATTCTGAAGTTTAAACTTCAGACATAAATTTTTGCTACTTCAAGGCCTGAAGTTACCCGAAAAGTGGGTACGCTTGCAATTTCTTTTGCAAAACGGGTACAGGTTAAAATGGGACCCAAAAACTGGGTATAGATGCAAATCCCCCGGCATTTTCACATATATTCACTTTTGGACCGTTATTGAAGTTACACCTGAATTACACAAAAAATTACAAAATTTATGCGTCAGCATCTGAATTTCTTCTATTTCTTCAATGCAACTTTAGAATCGGATCTGTAATTCTTTTATCTTTCCAATATCACTTCAGAAAATCGAATCTTAAATAGTTCTATCTATTCAATACAACTTCAGAATCGGATCTGAAGTTCTTTTTTTTCCAATGCAACTTCAGAAAAATTGAATCTTAAGTAGTTATATCTCTTCAATGTAACTTCAGCTATCAGA
Organism: Nicotiana tomentosiformis; assembly: GCF_000390325.3. NCBI lineage: Eukaryota > Viridiplantae > Streptophyta > Magnoliopsida > Solanales > Solanaceae > Nicotiana > Nicotiana tomentosiformis. The sequence goes on from NC_090822.1 coordinate 46,487,939, forward strand.
TCTTAAATTCTTATATCTTTCCAATGCAATTTCAGAAAATTCGGATGTTAAACAGTTCTAGCACATCAATATAACTTTAGAAATCGAATCTTAAGTTATGAAACATAAACTTATTCGTCGAATTCAACAATCCAACATACGATTCAACACCAAAATCAACTCCAAATGAGCTCAAATTTGAAATATTACTTTCAAATATCATAAAGAATAAAACTCAATCATTAAATTATCAAAACAACAATAAATCTAACAAACCCATTTAGCAACTAAGAAGAAAAGGAAAAAAATACTAAGCACTGTTTACCTCAAAAATGAGTAACAATTAAATTTATGCGCGGTTTAAGGGATATATGATTTAATTCAATACGAATGATTAAGAACAACATGTAAATGAGTTAAAGATAAAATAAATGATCAAACTAATTGCAATGTAGTGACCAAGCTTGATCTTAGATTGAACAGTGGAATTCGTCCTCGATTGGACTTTCGGTACAAGCTCGGTCGCGAGTGAAGAAAAGAACAAATAAATAATGCTTTGAACAATAGCTAGAAGATAAAAGTAAACTTTTATTGCTTTGATTTACATGTCACAATGTGATATAATAAAGCAAACTTTTCACTTTATATAGTAAGGGAATTTCAGTCCTAGTACAGGTCTAAATAAGGTAAACATCTTCTTTTCTCATTAAATGTCGATCCGCAGTTGATATGGGATGGGATTCCTGCCGTAATACTCGGTTAAGGCTGAACATTACGGTGCCCTACTCGTCATGCGTAACCGATCTATGCGTTTCCTGAGGTCCAGAAGTTATGCTTGGTCTGGGTCCGTTATTCCACCATGTCTAATCTTAGATACATCGTTCATTTCTCTCGGGTTTCGATACGAGGGACTCATGGGCCTCGATTATAATTACGTCGAGCCGTACTTCCCCTTTGTTTCCTCGTCGGGGAATCGGAGAAAACTGTGCGCCCGATCTTATCCATACATAGATAGTCCCCTCATTTTTCGGAGAGCAGATTTATCAAAGTGACGGGAAGCGATAAATTAACCCCGATTCCTTCTTCCGTATGCTACAACCTAGTTGACGGGACATCGAAACGTCCCATCAGTCGCGTCGTTCTGACTTCGGACATATGTCAGTCATCGGTTGACCGTCCTCGAATGCGAAACATCACGCATTGATTACCCTTTCTCTATAAAAGCTTTGACCCCTTTTTCACTTTTTTGCTTTTCGATTCCAGAGCTCCTTGACTTACCCTCGAATTCTTCACTTATTTCTTACCCCTCCAAACCTTTATCCATTGTTTTCCAGATCTTTATATTTTTATCTTCAAGTCTGGCCTCCATACCTTCATCCTTACTTTCCAAATCTTCATACTTATCTTCAAACATTTATCCCTACCTTTAAATTTTCATATTTTTCAGAATCCGATGGCGAAAACTTCCAAGTCAGTGCCTCAATAGACCGTCCCTTCAACTTCCAACCCGGCTAAGTATGCCGAGGTGGCCGTTCCTGAGGTGGTCCCGAAACCTCCCTTGAAGAGCTTCATTCCCGGGGGCTGCTCCATTGAAAATGACTTCAAAGTCGAGAAAGCCTCCAGTCAGCAGGACCGAGGCGAGGAGGTATGGAGGTACATATGCTCCATCTAGAGGACACACTTCCTACCGTTCGGGAGGACTATCACTGGGAGGGCAAGGAAGTGGTCGTCCCCCGGGCCCAATAAGGATATTACCACTCACGTGGAGGGGTATCTAAATATTTACACTTACCCCTTCACGCTTGCCCCGATGGACCCCATAATCCTCAGCTTCTGCAAAAGGTATGAGGTCTGCCTTGCGCAGATTCATCCATCCTTTTGGAGGATCGTAATCCTCCTCTGTCACTTCGTCAACAACACCGAAGCACCTTTATTCACCCACGACCACCTACTTCGTCCCTACAATCCCCGAGTTTTCTGAGGGGGGTTGATTAAGCTCGTCCGTTGAGAAAGCAAAGCTCTATTCTCGAGCATCGATGAAGACCGAGATCGAGGTTGGAAGGGATGTTCGTTCGGGGGAAAATCAAAGACCTCATTTCCCCCGAATATTTACCGTTCCCTGAAAAGTGGAACTCAGCCCATAAGTTTTCTTTCCTTCCTGAGTACTTGGTACTTTCTTTGTTATTTTTCTTATTGCCTGTGCGTATCGTTGTGCAGCATTCGCCCAAGTTCCCTGTCACAACCCAAACCGAAGGGCAGCGATGGGAACCCGATGCCTTACTCAACCGAGTACCAACGTAACATATCTTTCTTATCGTACTATCATGGGTATATGAGCCGGAAAGGCCGTCATAAGATAATCAGAATGAAACATAAGGGAATAATCGATATAGAATGACCCAATATGATATACAAACTTATACATGTGACATACGAGCCTATAAGGCCGACATGATCATTTGTACACTCAAAACACAGGCCGACAAGGCCATAGAAGTATCCATATATATGACATCTGTCTATAAGACTCTAAGAGTACATAAACGTCATAAGGTTGGGACAGGGCCCCACCACACCAATCAATACATGTCCAAAGCATAATGACCAAATAGGTAACTCCGGAGCAAGTGGAGTGCGCCAACACCTTCCGCTGAGCTAATAGCCTACTAAGAAGACTGTCAACCTATCTATCGGGACCTGTGGGCATGAAACGCAGTGTCCCTAGGCAAAAGGAATGTCAGTACGAATAATGTACCGAGTATGTAAGGCAGGCAAGCATAAATAAGAACAGTAATGTAAAGAAAGATAGAGGAGATACAACCTGTAGCATCTGAGTGTCTCTGAGGGATACTGACATGAAATGCATGATACATATATATATATATATATATATATATATATATATATATATATATATATATATATATATATATATACACACACACACACACACATAAACTTTTAAAAACATACGCCTATGTGGGCATCATCATCATCATATCATATTCGGCCGTAATAAGCTTGGTAAAAACGTACCTGGACATCATAAGGCTCGGTAAAATTGTACCCAGTCATGTGGAGCTCAATAAAATCCAACTGATCAGTGGTTACACAATAGGTGTCGTACCCGGCTGACTATAGCACGACTCAGTAGAGTAAAATAGATACATATATATAATGCATGCTGGACTCATGAAATCATGTTCTAAACCTTTCGGAGTGACGTAAGGTTGTAACGCCTTCGATTAACATTATGGACATCCATACCATCAATATGAACCTCAGTCGGATTCAAGGATCATACATACTTGCTTAGAATAACTTTATAAGGAAAGAACAACATGGACAACCTTAGTTGCTAGGAGTAGATCCGTTATGAAATAGCGTATTGTTTACGTTCATTTCACTTTAGATCATGCCAAAAGAAAGAAGGAAGTGACTTAACATACCTTTGCAATCTTCTCTCCAATCGTCAACCAAACTCATTATGATCTTCTTATGTCTACAATGAGTAAACCGACATCTTCGTCATCATATAAGCGTTGTAACTCTCATATTTCGAAACCAATATTCTACAAGAAAATGGACAGCACCTCCCCTGTTTGTGATACATCCCATAAGTTACTAAAAGTCACCAAACAGCCCAAACAAGTCATAAGAGTTTGAGTCGGGACTTATGTATGCTAATGATACAGAGATGTTTGTAATTGGCAAGATTACAGCTAGCCAGAGGGCTAATACAACAACATGTAAGGGCACTAATAGAGAGAGAGTTCTTGACGACGTGGCGCTGCTTGAGGCCCTATCAGATTGTGCATACCAGATGTGCAAATTTCCAGCATAAGACCCTAAGATGGGGATATCAAACACACCCGGTGAATAGCAGGCCATGGGAGAATCAGAAGGTAAAAGAATAAGTTTCAACATGTAACAAAAGGAAGGTGAAGGAGGGTACGAGATACCAAATTAGTGAAGATTATCAGTATTTGCAATTCAAGCAGAAAAATATAAGCGTTCTTACTTACCTTAAACATTAACAGAGGTATTTACAATTGGGCACACCCATCTTAGTTATGCCTAATGGGAGCTAACATATATAGTTTAAGAGAAGGATTGGGTATCATGATCTAGCTAGGGGTAGAGTAACCCAAAATGGTGGATGAATTGTTATCGTTAATATTAACCGACATTTCCGAAGGATATTGCTAACGCGATAATAGCTCTCCTTGTGAGACATCTAGATGGTGCACTCTAGAATAGTATAGTCAGATATGAATACTACAATGTTCTGGAATTTCAGAAGATATGTAGTGTAATCTTAAAAGGGATAAATATTTACCTTAGTATGACTCCCACCCCTAGTAAAGAGAGAATATTGGGTGACCCGAAGAGTTAGTGAGATGGATCAAGGGGAGCTAAAAGCGAAAGAATGTTTTGTTGAAGTTTTTAGAATAAAGTGATAAACATAAATATTAGTAGGAGAATAAGAAGAGAGTAAATGAAGCATTATGAGTAAGATGTGATAAATGGGTGATAACAGTAAATCAAAATATAACAGGATGAAAGAGTGTATAGTCAAGAGAAGAAAAAGACATGGGGAGACAAGCTTTGAGACTATAAAAGAGTATATGCCATAAGGTCATATCCTTATTTCGAGAAATGAGTTCGTGACTTCAACATGATTACTAGAAGGCTAAGTTACACCTCCGGAGTAATATAAATTAGTATGGGCTAGTAAACAAGATAAAACCAAACATGAATTAGGGACCGAAGGATTTGATAATAGTCGACAACGTGGAAATTTTAGAGATCGTGTTCCGGCAATAATAGAATGGACAATAGAAGAATAACCTTTAAATGTCATTCAGGAAGACGCTTCCCAAAAGCAAGCACTATGAGAAGATTTAAGCTTAAGGGACTAAGTGTGCCAGTTACACTAGGTGTCACCCTTGCGCATAAGAAATTCAGTTATCCCTGGTACAGAAGGGTTACCGCAAGGCGAGTACGAGTCAGTGAAGACGCGAAAAGATGCCGAAGAAGAAGAGGAAATATATAATTGTAGGTAAATCTTCATAGCATTAAATATTAGTATTCCCCTAAAGGGGGGAGATGGTATGATATTGTATTAAGTCGGAGTTAAGTGGTTCAGGTAACTATGGAATAGTAAAGAAAGAATGCGGTAAAAAGGCAAAAGGAATGAGATAGAATTTATTCAGATCCTACAGATATGTTACGACTCCAGAATATTATGCAAGCACGATGCCGGGGAGAAGCATAAAGGTTCCCGCACAAGATTTTATTGAGAAATAAGTGTGAATGAACACTTGATACATAAGGAGACAGTGCGAGAGGTAAGTTAAGACAAAGTAAACAATCCAAGAGAGATTATGCGGAATATAGATATGAGAATGGACAGACGAGTAGTTAGTAGTTAATTCAGGAATAGATTAGTTATGGCTAGACAAGAGGATACAGACAAATCAACAGATCATGTAAGGTTAACATAGTGAAACCCACCATAGGGAATTCAGTCTCGCAGATATGATGACATCGTAATCCTTGAGAAACATTAAGATAAGAGTTGGGGTAGTTAAAGGTACCGTATAAGTGTTATGAAAATAAAAGAGAGTTCCACTGGGGAGACAATAAAAGTTTTAGTTCAGAAGTAACCCTACGAGCATAATGGCGCAAAGGTAAGTCACTAAGGATAAATATAGGCGAGTTAGAACATCAAAAATTCTGTTGGGTATACGATGTAATAAGCTCTCAGCTTTATAAGAGTCATAGGGTCTTCCGTAAATACTACAACAAAAGACTAGCAGAGGATTAAGCAATAAGGCTTCAACCTAAAAATAGTAACCTAAATAATAAATGATCTTGTAACAACAGTCTCACTACAACATTTTATGCACTCCATAAGAAGGTGGAACCTATCGTCACTAATGAACGGGAAGTAAATTAAAAGTGATATTTGAGATCATATGAGTTATAGGGAATTCCAGTATTCGTGGGCACTAAGATAAGCCAAGTATTCATGCATCAAGTGGCAGAATGACTAGGAAGAGCAATTGCTTGTATTTAAAGACAACTAAGAAGGAACGAAAGGATTTATTTGATCTACGATCTGGAGTTAGTTACGTTATGATCACACTTAAAATTTCGGAATATTATCCATACAACATATATGTTGATATTCATACAGTTATGAGAGACTTTGGTATAGGTAAAAAGAAAGAATTGAGTCTACGTCACAGACAAAGGCTTGATTTGTTAGAAGATTATAACATGGATGTTACATGGCATCCAAAAAGGCTAATGTAATAGCTAATACCCTGAGCCACAGATTGGTAGACAACTTAAGCCTACATAAAGGTTGTGAGAGAAGAGGAAGCTCAAGAGTTACAATAGCTAAGTAAATCAGGAGTCTAATTATTAGACCCAGATAATTATAGAAACTGTGATTAAGAGCATTGCAGAATCATTCATAATATCAGAGGTAAAAGAGAGATAGTAAAATATCCATATTCTATAACGGCTCTACGATAAAGCCAGTAAGAAGAGTACCAGCCCTATAAGAAGTCAGTATGAAGCTCCCACCGGATTATGTATGCACCAGAGGTGCAAGTATTATAGTAGAGCTTCAAGTTGTGGATGTGAATTCCACCTATGTGGAAGGGAGGTTATGAAAGAGACAGAAGATATGATACGAGATTTAAAGGTAAGTAAAGTAAAGGTGAAGAAGGTACGAGATACTCGTGTGCAGAAGGTTGTGAATAGTCCATACTTCAGATAGAGGGCTAAAAGCGCTGTGATTCAGTATCCAGAAATGATAGCGGCTTCATCAGTAGCATATCTTCCACCCTATGGTTTCCAGGTATCGAGAGGTCTAGTTAAGAGAGTAAAGAAGAGTTAGAGATGGCGTGATATTTCTCTTGAGATTACAGAATAACATAAGGAAATTTATGATGCTATCACGTTAAAGGATGGTTGCGAGTAGTATAAATAGATATGTATAGGTCGTAAGCTCAAGTATGGTAGAGAAACAAGGTTTTACATAGACATGAGTAAGGATAAGAAACGGTGAGTGAGAAGGTGACGAGAATAGGTAAGGCCTCAGGATTAAGCCCATCAAAACAAAAGACTTGATGGTTTCCATATGTTATAGAAAGCTATGTATAGCCTTAATGAACTTAGAGGAGTTAAAGACTAGGAACATTTAGAAGAGATAGAATGATTCCTTGGTAGTAGAATAAGGGTGTAATTGTGATAAATTATAAGAGGATGACATTTCGGCCTTCGATTAAGTATTGATTCAAAGAGAAGGGAGTTCATAAACTACATGGCATTAGAATACCCCCATAAGATGAATCACGTTGGGATGCTATCAAATACGATTATTGAAGTATAGTATCGTCCCTAGGTGGATCATATGAATAACTTCAGATGTTCCATAATGAGACATGAGCCTTAGTGACAATGTGTTACGTAAGAGATTTCAAGTTATCAGTGGTATATTATAGATCAACATTAAGGTGAATCAACAATAGATGGATAAAAGTTCCAAATTATGAGATGAGATTAGGCCGTCATTCTTAAGATGAACAGTAATGAGTAAGCATTAAAGGACTTAGATTTATATATATAGAATAAGCAACGATACAATAACCTGGAGTTGGGTACCAGACCTCGGTAATAATAACCGAAGTAAGTGTTATTGTACAGTATGACCTACCTAGATGCAGTAAAGCCATAAGGATAGATAGTCGAGGCTATGAAACAGGATATAGCAATAGTCGTAAGTTTTATACAATACTATGCGAAGAACTTCAATATACCTATAGATGCCCCAGAGGGACATCTTGTCATAGTTCAGTATATGTTCACAAAGTGAGGCCTAGAGAATGGCTAAAAGATGGAGGAAAAAGTATAGAAGAGTCTCATAGGCACACATACAAGGACAAAGTTGTAAGGCTGCATGACAGAAGGTAGCAAGAATTATGAGATTAGAAGAATTCTGATCACAAGTCATTGTGTAAGAAAAAGGCTTGGGGGGGGGGGGGGGGAATGCCCTGACCTTGGATTTATTCATAGAACAGTTACCTAAATGAAAAAGACAGTATTGAAGTATTCATTGGAGCTATAGGTTATGAGACTGATAAGCGCATCAGTCAACATTCGAGGAAGAATGTTCTAAAGGGGATAATGATGTTACACTCCATGTTTTCGTACGTGAGAGTATGCCCTAAGCTAATTAATGTAAGTCCAAAAATGAGATCATCTTTGAAAGTACACAAAGTAAGTTAATAATGTTACCTTGGAGGTTACAAATATTTAAGATCATGGATAACAAGTACCAAGAGGGTTGGAAAGCTTAGAAGCTAGATAAACTGAAGAAGATAAGTTTCGTCGAAAGTCGACAAGTTAGGAATGTTATAACATGTACTTTTGGGGTGACACTAGAGTTCTTAACATGACAAGGAGGTTATCTTATGAGTTATTTTAGTCATATGATAGCCGGGCGTTATGTTTTGAAGTCAAGCAAGTTGTAGAAGAAAAGTTGGTAAAGGTCATCACAACTTACATTCATAAATGTGCTAAAGATTAGGTCAATTGTAGCGGAGTGTTTATCTCAATATACTTGGAATTACGAGATAATGCATCTACAAAATTGAAGATCTACGAGTCTAGTTACTAATTCTTTAAACCGTTCGTTAATACGACATCGGAGTAGAGAGATATTTTTATTTTTGCGAGACTGCGCAAGTAGCTCCCTATGGGACCCACTTAGGCGGTTGAGATATCTTGATATATATGTGACGCCTAAATTCCGTTTTAACTCATTACTTTTCACTCTCTTCAGACCCGAGAAACCTAAAAACTTTCTCTCAAAGTTCTCTCATGTTCCAAGACCCAAACCAAGGGCAAACAACATAAATCAAGTGTCGGGAATCCCGTGGCGCTAGTGAGTTTCTTGTTCTTCTAGTGGTTGCTGATTTTGGTGTGGTTCCATCTCATGTGGCGAGTTTTTTAAAGTGGTTTAGCTTATGTAAAATACTCTACCAAGGTTTTCATATCAATCTTAGGTGATTTCAAGTCTTCCAAAGTGATTCTAGTGCCGAGAAACCCGAATTGATTGCTAGTTTCGCCTCCTTATTCTTGAGGTTGCGTTGGAAGGATATTTCTTGGTGATGTAAGCTCAAGTTGGAGTTATTCTATATGTTTAAGGTTAAGGAACCTCTTACTCTACATATATTTAAGCTTATCCAAGTTACGACTAAGCCGTTGAAGCTAGAACTTCTGAGATATCGATCGAAAGGCGTGTTAATAATGTTGTTGATTGTTGGACTGTTTGGGAGTTATTCTTGCAGCATTTTGTGGATGGAAAATTTATGGAATAACCTGAGTATATTTTGTTGTTATTATCAACATTTTCCTAAATATAAATAAGAGGTAAAGGGTTCAAAATATAGTGTTATTAGACATGAACCAAGCTTGCCGCTCAATGTGTTGTTATGTTAGTTATGTTCCATATAGCTACTTAACAAAAACAAACAGAGCAATACAATAAGAACAATATCAACAATAGGGCACAAAATATTTCATTAATAAGTCATCAACAAATCACGACGAGCGGCAAGCTCGGATTGAATCCCTTTACCACCCTTCAACCCCATTATCATTCATTCTTGAACTTATTAATATATCAAGAATAATAACCAATGCATTTTAAAGGATTTACAACCTTCTACTCAATTTCAAAGTTGCCCGAAATAGCCCAACACAAGATAATATCATTGTGGACAACTTCCAAGTGCTTTATAGCCATTTCTTTTTCTAGTTACCAATTTCCTCAACAAGATTGACATGTAAACCAACATAATTATACTAAAAATATCATATCCAACTTAGTTTCCATAATTTCCAGCCACTTAAAGTTCATAAGAGCAACTTTCAAATCAATCCATCAATAACAGCAACATCTCAAGATACTCAAAGTATTATCTTGTAGTTTGTCATCCTAACAACTTAACCAAGATACAAGAAAGCTTAAGCACAATTAGTAGGATGTTATACTCACCTTATCCAGAGCAAAAACTTGAAATTTCAGCCAAACACAGCCCACAATTATCATCAATGATAACACAACCTCAAAGAGGTGTTGTTCTTCACTAGAACTAACTTTTGATGTTGAAATATGGTGTAATCACTTCAAACCCTTATGGTATATGTTTAGGAGTGTTAGGAGGAGTGTAGTACAATTTTGGGTAGAAAAATGAGAAATAAAGGTTGTCCAAATCGTTTATAAAGTGAAGTAGGTCGACCACCACCTAAGTGGGTCCCATTGGGAGCTGCTTGCAGTCTCGCGAAAATGCAAATATCTTTCTACTATGATGTTGAATTGATGAACGGTTTAATGCGTTAGGAAATAGACTTGTAGATCTTCAATATGATAAATGAACCATCTCCTAATTCCAAGTATATTGAGAGAAAAGTTCCGCTACATTTGACCTAATTTTCAGCATATTTATGAATATACCTTGTGATGACCTTTGCCAACTTTTCTTCCACAACTTGCTTGACTTCAAAACATAACACCCGGATATCATATGACTAAAATAACTCATAAAATAACATCCTTATCATGCTAAGAACCCTAGTATAATCCTAAAAGTACATGTTATATCATTCCCAACTTGTCGACTTTCGATAAAACTTATCTTCTTCAATTTGTTTAGCTTCTAAGCCTTCCAACCCTCTGGATACTTGTTATCCATGATCTTAAATAATTGTAACCTCCAAGGTAACATTATTAACTTACTTTATGTACTTTCAAAGTCGATCTCATTTCTGGGCTTACATTAATTGGCTTACGACGTACTCTTACGTATGAAAACATGGAATGTAACACCAACTTTTGTTCCATAAATGGCTTGACTTCAAAACGTAACACACGATTGTCATACGACTTAAATAACGCATAACATAACCTCCTTATCATATTAATCACCCTAGTCTCACCCCAAAAGTACATGTTATAAGATTCCAAACTTATCAACTTTTCACAAAATTTATTTTCTTCAATTCGTTTAGCTTCTAAGCTTTCCAATCCTCTTGGTACTTGTTATTAATTATCCTAAATTTTTGTAACCTCCAAGGTAACATGATTAACTTACTTTATATACTTTTAAAGACGATCTCATTTCTGAGCTTACATCATTTGCCTTACGACGTACTCTCACGTACAAAAATATGGGTGTAACATCATTCCCCCTTGGAACATTCTTCCTCGATTGTTAACTGATGCGCTTATCAGTCTCATAACCTATAGCTCTTACAAATACTTCAATATATTCCTTTCCATCTAGGCAACTGTTCTATGAATAAATCCAAAGGCCAGGGCATCCCCCCCTTTAGGCCTCTTTCTTATACCACGACTGTTGCTACCTTATGTCATGCAGCTTGTATGACTATGTCCTTGTATGTACGCCTATGCGACTCTTCTCTCCTTTTTCCTCCAGCTTTTAGCCAATCTCTAGGCCTCACTTTGTGAACATATGCAGAACTATGATAAGCTACCTCTAGGCATTTATAGGTGTACTAAAGTTCTTCGCTCGATACTTTGCCGAACTTACGACTATTGCTATATTTTGTTTCATTGCCTCGGTTCTCTATCCTTATGGTTTTACTACATCTAGGTAGGTCATACTATATCATAACTCTTACTTTGGTTTATTATTACCGAGGTCTGCTACCCAACTCCAGGTTACTCTCTCACTACTTATCCTATATGTATAAATCTAAGTCCGTTAATGCTTCCTTATTTGTGTTCATCTAAAATGGCATTCTAATCTCCTCTCATACTTTGAAAATTTTATCAATCTATTGTTGATTCACCTTAATGTTGACCTATAATTTACCACTGATATCTTGAAACCTCTTACGTAATATATTGTCACTAAGGCTCAGATCTCATCGGGGAACATCTTAAGTGATTTGCCTGATCCACCTAGGGATGATACTATACTTCAATAATCGTATTTCATAGCATCACAATGTGATTCATCTTATGAGGGGGAGGGTATTCTAATCCCGTGCAATTCATGAAATATCTTTTCTTTAAATCATTACTCAATAAAAGGCCTAAACGTCATCCCCTTATCTATCACAATTACACCCTTATTCTACTGCCAGGGCAATATTCCATCTCTTCTAAATGCTCCTAGTCTTAGATTCCTCCGAGTTTATTCAGAATATACTGAGCTTTCTATAACTTATGGAAACCATCAACTCTCTTGTTTTGATGGGCTTAATTTTTGTCACCTTCTCACCCACCTTTTCTTATCCTTACTCCTATCTACCTAAAACCTTTTCGCTCTACCATACTTTAGCTTGCGACCTACACATATCTATTTATACTACTCACAACCTTCCTTTAACTTGCTAGCACCATAGATTTCCTTTCATGCCTTCTCATTTGTCTTTAAATGCAAGCAATTACTTTTCCTGGTAGTTCTACCACTTGTTGCATGAATACTTGGCTTATCTTAGTGCCCACACATATTAGAATTCCATGCAACCCATATGATCTCGAATATTACTTTTGATTTTTACTTCCCATTCATTAGTTAGGATAGGTGCCACTTTCTTATGGAGTGCATACAATGTTGTAGTGAGACTGTTGTTAAAAGATTATTTCTTCTTTAGGTCACTATGCTTAGGTTGAAGCCTTCTCCCTTATTTCCTCAACTTGTCTTTTTTTGTAGTACTTAGGGGAGACCCCCTAAGACCTATAAAGCTGCGAGCTTGTTACATCATATAACCCGAAGGAATTTTTGATATTCTTACTCGCCTATAATTATCCTTAGTTACTTACCTCCGCACCTTTGTACTCGTAGTGTTGCTTCTGAATTGAAATTTTGATTGTCTCCCCAGTGGCACTCTCTTATATTTTCGTAACACTTATATGGTACCTTTAACTACCCCAACTCATATCTGAATATTTCTCAAGGATCACGAAGTCATCATATCTGCGAAAGTGAATTCCCTATGTTGGATTCACTATGTTTATCTTGCACGATCTGTTGATTTATCTGTATCCTCTTGTCTAGCCATAATTAGACTCTTCTTGAATCATCCACTAACTACTCGTTAGTCCATTCTCATAGCTACATTCCGCGTAATCTCTCTTGGGTTAGTTCCTTTGTCTTAGCTTACCTCTCGCATTGGATCCTTATGTATCAAGTGTTCATTCATACTTATTTGTCAATAACATCTGGTGTGGGAACACCTACTGCTCATACCGGCGTCATACTTGCATATCATTCAAGAGTCGTGACATATCTATAGGATCTGAGTAAATGCAATTTCATTCCATTTGCCTTTATACAACATTCTTCCTTTACCATTCTATATTACCTGAACCATTTAACTCTGACTTAATACGAGATCACATTATCTCCCTCCTTTTAGGGGAGTACTAACATTTAATGCTATGAAGATTTACCTATAAATATTTTACCTCTTCATATTTGGCGTCTTTTCACATCTTTACGGAATCTTACTCGCCTTGCGATATCTCTTCTGTACTAAGGATAACTGAATTTCTTACGCACGAGGGTGACACCTAGTGTAACTAGCACACTTAGTCCTTTAAGTTTAACTCTGCTCACAACACTTGCTTTAGGGAAGTGTCTTTCTGAATGACCTTAAAATATTATTCTTCTATTGTCCATTCTATTATTGCTGGAACACGATCTCTGAAATTCTCACGATATCGACTATTATCAAATCTTCTGATCCCTAATTCATGTTCACATTATCTTGTTCACTAGCCCATACTAATTTCTATTATTCTGGGGGTCTAACATTTCCTTCTGTTAATCACGTTGGAGTCACTAACTCATTTATCGAAATAAGAATATGACTTTATGGCTTATACTCTTTATTGTCTCAAGGTCTGTCACCTCTTTTCTTTTCCTTCACTTGACTATAGACTCTGTCATCCTGTCATATTTTGATTTACCATTATTACCCATTTATCATATCTTACTCATAATACTTCATTTACTCTCTTCTTATTCTCCTGCTAATATTTCTGTCTATCACTTTATTCTGAAAATTTCAACAAAATATTCTATCGCTTTTAGCTCCCTTTGTTCCATACACTGGCACTTCGGGTCGCCTAACATTCTCTCTTTACTAGGGACGAGATTCATACAAACGTAAATATTTATCCCTTCTTGATTTCAGTGCATATTTTCTGAATTTTCTAAACATTGTAGTATTCATATCTAACTGTACCTATGTTAGAGTGCTCCATCTGGGTGTCTCACAAGTAGAACTATTATCATGTTTGCAATATCCTTCAGAAATGTCAGCTAATGCTAATAATCCATCCACCATTTTGGGTTAATCTAACCCTACTGGATCCTTATATCCCATCCTTCTATTAAACTATATCTGTCAGCTCTAGTAGGGCATAACTGAGATGGGTGTTGTCAAGTGTATATATCTATGTTACTGTTGAAAGTAACTCAGAATGATTATATTTCTCTTCCTGAATTGTAAATACTGATAATCTTCACTAACTGGGTACCTCGTACCCTTCTTCACCTTGATTCTTTTACTTGTTGAAACTTGTATCTACCTTCTGATTCTCTCGTTGCATTTTACCATATGGGTGGATAGATATTCATGCCTTAGGGCTCTGACACACATGATCTGCTGAAGACCTCACATTTACTCATCACAAGCATGATCAAAATCGAGTTTCTTTAACTCAACTCTTCCACAGCCACATTCAATTTCTTACCAACTGTCATTTTGGATGTAGGTATCATTGTATTACAAATAAAGTAGAATTTAGGTGTTTGAATTCTTATAATTGAGCTCTACTACACGATCTAGAGTAAGAAGAAAGAGTGACAGTCCTAAATTCCCTATAGCCTTATACTTATAAGTGTGGTGCACAACACACCCATAAACAAAACTCTACAAGACACGGCTTGCAGACTCCCTAGGACATAACTGCTCTGATACCAAGTTTGTCACGACCCAAACCGAAGGGCCGCGGCGGGTACCCGGTGGCTTACTCAACCGAGTACTAATGTAACATATCTTTCTTATTGTACTATCATGGGTATATGAGCCGGAAAGGGCGTCATGAGATAACCAGAATAAAATATAAGGGAATACTCGACATAGGATGATCCAACATGATATACAAACTTATACATATGACATACGAGCCTATAAGGCCGACATGATCATTTGTGCACTTGAAACATAGGATGAAAAGGCCATACAAGTATCCATATACATGACATATGTCTACAAGCCTCTAAGAGTACATAAACATCATAAAGGCCGGGACAGGGCCTTGCCATACCAATAATTACATGTCCAAAGCATACTGACCAACTGTGCAACTCAGGAGCAAGTGGAGTGCGTCAACACCTTCCGCTGATCTGATAGCCTACTAGGAAGACTATCAACTTGTCTATCGGGACCTGCGAGCATGAAACACAGTGTCCCTAGGCAAAAGGGACGTTAGTTCGAACAATATACCGAGTATGTAAGGCAGGAAAGCACAAATAAGAGCAGTAATGTTAAGAGAGATAGAAGAGATAGAACCTGTAGTATTTGAGTGCCTGTGAGAGCTACTGACATGAAATTCATGATACATATATACATAAACTTTTAAAAACATACGCCTCTGTGGGCATCATCATTATTATATCGTACCCAGCAGTAATGGGCTCGGTAAAAAGGTACCCGGCCATCATAAGGCTCGGTAGAATTGTACCTGGCCACGTGGAGCTCGGTAAAACCCAGCTGATCAGTGGTTGCATAATAGATGTCGTACCCGGCTGACTATAGCGCGGTTCAGTATAGTAAAATAGATACATATATATAGCGCATGCTGGACTCATGGAATCACGTTCTTAACCTTTCGGAGTGATGTAAGATCGTCACGCCTTGGATTAACATTATGGAAATCCATACCATCAATATGAACCTGAATAGGATTCAACGATCATACATACTTGCTTAGAATAACTTTATAAGGAAAGAACAACATGGACATCCTTAGTTGCTAGGAGTAGATCCGTTATGAAATAGCGTATTGTTTACATTCATTTCACTTTAGATCATGCCAAATCATAGAAGGAAGTACCTTAACGTACCTTTGCAATCTTCTCTCCAATCGTCAACCATGCTCATTATGATCTTCTTATATCTACAATGAGTAATCCGACTTCTTCGTCATCATATAAGCATTGTAACTCTCATATTTCGAAACCAATATTCTACAAGAAAATGGAAAGCACCTCCCCTGTTTGTAATACATCCCATAAGTTAATAAAAGTCACCAAACAGCCCAAACAACAACCTGTAGCTATATGGAACACAATCAGCATAATAACACGTCGAGCGGCAAGCTTGTTTCATGTCTAATAACACTATATTTTGAACCCTTTACCTCTTATTTATATTCCGAAAAATATTGATAATAACAACACAATATATTAGGTTATTCCATAAATTTTCCAGCCACAAAACGCTGCAAGAATACCTCCCAAACCATCCAACAATCAACAACATTATTAACACGCCTTTCGATCGATATCTCAGAAGTTCTAGCTTCAACAACTTAGCCGTAACTTGGATAAGCTTAAATACATGTAGAGTAAGAGGTTACTTACCTTTAAACATATAGAATAACTCCAACTTGAGCTTACATCAGCAAGAAATATCCTTCCAACGCAACCTCAAGAATAAGGAGGCGAAACTAGCAATCAATTCGGGTTTCTCGGCACTAGAATCACTTTGGAAGACTTGAAATCACCTAGGATTGATATTAGAACCTTGGTAGAGTATTTTACATAACCTAAACCACTTTAAAAAAAATCCCCACATGAGCTGGAACCACACCAAAATCAGCAATCACTAGAAGAACAAGAAGCTCACTAGCGCCACGGGATTCCCGACACTTGATTTGTGTTGTTTGCCCCTGGTTTGGGTCTTGGATCATGAGAGAACTTTGAGAGAAAGTTTTTAGGTTTCTAGGGTCTGAAGAGAGTAAAAAATAATGAGTTAAAACGGGCTTTAGGCGTCACATATATATCAAGATATCTCAACTGCCTAAGTGGGTCCCATAAGGAGCTACTTGCGCAGTCTCACGAAAACACGAATATGTCTCTACTCTGATGTCGTATAGACGAATGATTTAATGCGCTCGAAACTAGACTCGTAGGAGTTTAATTGGATAGATGGATCACCCCACAAATCTTTTTATATTGAGAGAAAAGCTCTGCTATAGTTTACCTAATATTCCACACATTATGAATGTAACTTGTGATGACCTTTGCCAACTTTTGTTCCACAACTTGCTTGACTTCAAAACGTATCACACGACTATCATACGACTAAAATAACTCATAACATAACCTCCTTATAATGTTAAGAACCCTAGTGTCACCCCAAAAGTACATGTTATAACATTCCAAACTTCTCGACTATCGACGAAACTTATTTTCTTTAATTCGTTTAGCTTTTAAGCTTTCCAACACTCTTGGTACTTGTTATTCATGATCTTAAATTTTTGTAACCTCCAAGGTAACATGATTAACTTATGTTATGTACTTTCATAGACGATCTCATTTCTAAGCTTACGTTATTTGCCTTCCGACATACTCTCACGTACGAAAGCATGGGGTTTAACATTCCTAATGCACTCTCCTGCTACAAAGAGTGGATCGACGGGATCTGCAAACAAATGTCATACTTTTAGTGCGAATGGCGCAAGCTTTCAAAGGGCAAGTGGGAGTCCCGCTCCCATGGTGAGTCCTCCTAGCGAACAATTCTACTTACACACTTAACCTTTTTTTCTACTAAGTTTATTACTTTTTATTGGTTTGCCCAAGACCACTGAGCTCCAGCCATTGGACGAGGACGAGGCCCCGTCCTCACTTGCTGAACCCTCCACTTCGGGAAAGCCTGGGGTTGTTGCACAGGAGGATAAGAAAAGGAAAAGGAGGAAATCCTCTGGCTCCCCGGACGCCGAGGTCAAGAAGAAGGGGGTAATTGTCCGGGTCCGGAAAAGCAACAAAAAGAGTACCAAAGGCAGGATACTGGACCCCGATTCCCTCTTTCGGCTCAAGGATTACTCCGAGGATGATGATATGGAGTTTGTAACTCATGGGTCGACCATAGACGAAGGAGAACAGGCAGCAACCGGGGAAGGTAGACGAGAGGCCGATCCCCCTTTAGCTCTGGAACCAAAAAGAGAATCAGAGTCCACGGCCCTGAAGGAAGTAGTCGGTGTTATCGACATCGCGGAGTCACCATCTGACACAAAGTCTATGTTCGAAGAGGCTCAATCCGACAAAGAGAAATCAAATGAGACGGCACGGGGCGTAGATGAGGCAACATGTTTTTTGACTACATGTACATAGGCACGCTGGAGGATTATTTCGGGCTTGGTCACCTAGAGATCCCAAAAAAGGACGTGCCGTCAGGAGTAGGCGAGCTGAGCTTTAGCTTGAAACTGGTGAGGTAGTTCCCTACTCCGAGTGTGGATCCTGACTGTAAAAGAATGGTCGTTCTTACTATCCTGGCAAACACCCTGGTGTTGTCCGCTCTGGTGGGTTTGGCCAGATATCTTCGCTGCCTAGCGACCGAAGAGGACCAGGCGAAGATGAACGAAGTAGGCACATCGAGCCTCTTCACGAGGCACAACAGGAACTGAACCGGGTAAGTTTTCTATTCCTTATGTCTTTTGCGAATCTTGCTCAGCTTTAGCATACTCTAACGGTCTTATCATTTTGTTTTTCAGGCTTCGGTGCTCCACCATGAAAGCTTCCTTCGATCTCGAATGGAAGTCAGCCGGCTCGAGTTCGAGCTCAAAGAGTAGGTCCGACAGAAGGACATGTATAGGGTTCGTAGTGAACAAAAAGATGAGACCATTAAGGATCTCTAAATTCTCCAAGCCAAGCTAGAAAAAGCACAGAAGGAGGCCTTGTTCGTGAAACGGGAACATGTTGAATTGGTTGAAAAGGTAAGGATTTTTTAGGTTAAAAATGAGAGGTTATGCATAGTGTCTAATGATGCAACCCTGTAGTTCCAAGAGAAGATAGACTTGATTGACCAACTTCGAGCCGATATAAACGAGGTCAAAGCTACGGCCGAGGCACTGAGGAGCAGGATGGACTGCTCGCTTCAGAAAAAGAGGCTACAAAAGAGGAGTTAGCATTGGTCAAGGACCAACTCCGTGTGGCAAAGGACAAGGCCGACAAGTGGTCTTGGCAAAATGACAAACTCTGGGCACAACTTGATTCAGCTACCTCAGAACGGGATGCCCTTGACCAGAAATATACTGCGCTGAAGTCCAAATTGGAGGCAACCTCGATTGATTCCTCTGAGGTCGAAGAAATGCTATCCCACTATAAAACTGATGTAGAGATAGTCGAGGACCGTTTAAGAATGAAGTCCGAGTATGTAAAGCGGCTGTCCCGGAGGGAAAACCTCGAGTAGATTCATGCTCGGGGATTTGATATGTCAGCCGAGATTGAAGAGGCCAAGAGTCTTGAGGCCAAGGCAAAAGAGCTTTATGAGCCCGAAGGTCCCGAAGGTTTGAAGGTTCCTGTGCCGAGTCGAGCTCCGGTGAAGATTCGGTGGCGATGCCTTAGCTCCTTTTTTGTTTCCTTTTTGTACATTTTCTTTTTTTATTTTATTTTGAGGTCATTTTATCGTGCTTTTGTAAATACTTTTTTAAAATATATATAAAAAAATTCCTTCGGTAACATCGTGTCTTTTATTTTTCAGTATTTATTTGAAATTATTTATTTGTGGATTATCCTTAATGGCTTGGAATAAAATTATATGTAATATGGAGCATCGGTCCTCTGATGGTAACTCAAGATTGCTCGTGGGTTTGTGTCTTCGAAATTTCGATAAAAATTGAAGGCCTTTAAGACACTTAAGTGTTTCAGTCATAGACGATGATGTTTTGCCAAGGGTAACCCTTTAATAGGTTTTAATTATACATAAGGGCCTTACTTTATGAGTACGGACTTTGGACGTCTCCGAGCCATTTTAGGGCGGCCATAGCCTTTCATATTCGGGCACTGCCTAATAGGCTCGGTGCCTCTTGGATTCGATAGCCCGGGCCATCCGGTTTTTTATCGGACGACAGTTCCCGAGTCGTTGTAGCTCGTGGGATTTAGGATTTAGGATCTGATGGTAGGCTATAATCTCTTGTTTTAGTCACTTATTGCACTCTAATTCACTGTACTTTACTTGTGTTGAGCTTTAATTGGTAGTGTTTTGCACTCATTGCGTATTTTATGCCTTGTAGGAATGATTTCGAGTTATGTAGATGTTGTGGAGCTAAATCAAATAATTAGAACTTTGAAGTATGCGTAAAAGCCTAATGGATTAAGCCGGGATCATGTTCAGGGGCCGAGGATCAGTTCTGGATGTTAAAAATCAAGGAAGAAGCAACAGCTGAGGAAATACACTAATGCGACACACTGGGCGACGCATAGTGCGACACAGTAGTGAAATTATGTGTTAGAAAATTGACTAAGTTCAGAGGCTGGGTTTCTGTGGTCTGACAAGAAAAAGCACTACTGTGGAAACGCATGGTTCGATGCATGAAAAGAAATAAGTTTAGAGGTTTTCCTACTTCGGCTAGAAAAGGGTGATTTCGTCTAGGCCCGACCCTACTTGGTATAAATACATGGAAAAATGTTATTTTCTGGACTTTTGAAATACTTTCGACCTAAGGAAGCTAAGGAGGAGTTGGAAGAAAACGAGCACAAGGATTTCATCATCCCTTCCTCACTTAAGACCCGATTTTGGCTTGAATTTATGTTTTCCTATACTTTCATTATATTTGTGATGAATTACTCCATGTCTATGGAGTAGTTCCTTTTAGGGTATGATGGATTTGGTGTATTGATGATTGTTTATGGATTATAACTCTAGTTTTATGTATTGAAGCATTTTTGGATGATTTAATTGTTGCATCTATATTCACTTGTTCATGTAATCGAGAGAGGCATAACTTGTGATATCTTTGCATTATATTGTTGGTTGAGTTCATTAATTCTTCTTAGTAATCGGAAGAGGCTAGTTGAATCATTGATTAAACCTAGTTAGGAGGATAATCGAGAGAGGTTCTCCTAAAGACCAATCCACTACGCATTCTGGCATATTTTCACAGTGCTTAAATTCGTTCATCTTGTGAGGTTGAGACTTAATCGAGAGAGGAGTTCCTGATGAACATGTGTCTAATAATTAAGTAAATTCGAGAGACTCACTTAAGCATTGGAAGTGAATTATCTAGAGTTAGATCCCAAATAATTATCTTGCACCTATCCTATCAAACCCTATTCTCTCTCACTAATAACCTTTTTTGCTTGTTCCTTGTTTCAATTGTCACTGGTCAATATCTTTAGATTCTTAGTTAATTTTAGTATTAATCACATAAATTTCAACTGTGAATTCTCTTGAATAGCAATCAAGCTAGAAAGTACGAGAATACTGTTTAAATCCAATCCCTGTGGATACGATATTTTACTATACTATATTTGATTAGCGAGCATAAGTTTAAATGTGTGTTTAAAGCTCATTAGGATCCATTGTAAAGCATCGATGGAGCGAAATGCGTAGTGATAAAATATAAAGAAAGCAAAGATTTATTTCATTATTTTGTATGTAAAGTACACAATGCGCACAAGCCTTGTGCCATGGCTAGAGTGGGCTACATGGGTACGATTCGTTTGACCATTTTACCCTTACAACGAATCCTAACCACCAAGCCTTGAATTTTAATATTAAATGATTGCACCTTCTAAAGGTCTTAGTATTTTAGGCCGAACTTGTGAAGGCTCGAATATTGTTGTTAACATCATATTTAAGCTCTGATTTGGGTACTCACCAGCAATGAACTGTTCTCCTCAGTGTTAGCCTACTTATTTATAGATGCTTAATCCAGGAATCTGAAATTAGATAACTAACACGGACTACAATTAGTTGTAGAAACTCTAAGAAAATCAAATTCTTTTTGGATATTAACCCATGGTAGACCACCCACAGGCCAATATCTTCACTCTGTTGGCCTCCTTCGGCTAGATTTTATCCTTTATAACAGTGCAAATAAATCAATACAACATATTTTCTTTAGCTGCATAGCTGCTCAATCATTCTAGCATAGGCTATCCATGGAATGTACCAATGATTCTTGTCGCGGGATATAATCTTTGACCATACATCTTGGTCCAATACTTTGATAAAAGTTAAAGACAAGTATTTCAACAAATTTCAATTGTGATAACGTTCTTCCTTTTTATTTCTAGCATGCCTGGGCTATAAGGAATAAAAATTTGTTTAACAATAAGAGGAAACTAATTTTTGTAACAGATACCATAGCTAGAGCCACTGAATTCCACCTACTGGCTGGTAGGGTTCACACCTTAAAGCCTAGGATTACTATCTATGTGAAACTGGGGATCTTATAAACTGAACACAGATAGTTCTACGCTAGGCGATCCAGGGATTGGGGAATAAGAGGAGTAATCAAAAGGGCCTTATACATACAACTAACAATTTGGTTGAATTTCTAGCCATCTTGTAGGGACTGAAACTAGCAAAAGAACATAGTCTCATCCCTTGGAGATTACTTCTGATTCAGCTGAGATAATCAACATGATCCAACAAGGACATCTCCTTTATAACTCCTTCATTTGTGAATGCAGGTCACTGATGCAGCAGGTGGGAATCCAACACTGTGGTATAGCTATAGGGAGCATAACGGTGTGGCAGACCTTTTGGCTAAAGAAGGCGCCAAGAAGAAGCTTTTTGGAAAAGTATGAATTTGTCTAGTTCCTCTGGTGTTTGCGAATGCAGCAGTATGGTCAGACATCCTAGCAACTGCTTTTGAAAGATAAATCTTTTCATGTAACATTAATAGCAGCACTGCAGATACATCATCACTTCAGGGGGCTAATACCCTCAATATTCCTGACTCTATATATATATATATATATATATATATATATATATGTGTGTGTAACATCTCTTATTTAGAGGGTGAGAATTATTAGAAAAATCAGAAATGTTCTGAATAAATATGAAAGAAACTTACGTATTATTAATTTAATTTTTTTCAAAATCTTAGATTTCCAAAAATAAAAACTGTTTTATTTTTTTACTGTTTAAAATATGGTGTAGGAAATATCCAAGAAAATAGCAATGGCCATGACATTAATGTAGGCCCTCCCATTCGGACAAAGACATATTGAGCTATTTTGGACAAGTGTCGGGAAAAGCTTTTTGAAACTTTGATTCTTTTGGAAAAAATGATTTGTGAAAAATAATAATCCATTGGTTTTAATTTATGCCAATCTATTACTAGATAAAAAGTTAAAACAGTTTTTTTTATCATATTTGTTGCAAATACTTTTTAAATATATTAAAGTATTAACTATTATGGCTTATAATACTTTTTATGTAAATTTTAATATAAAATTTATTGCAAAAAGTTTGAACCTTTGGTTTTTTTTAAAGAAAAAAAAACGCTGAAAACACTTTTTCAAAACAAATTTTTGGAAAAAATGTTTTCCAATATCTAATTGACAATACACCTTCGTAACAATTATCTTCCTCTGTTATGCCACTATTAAGAGTTTAATTGTATCCGAGCTTGGCCTTCGATTTGAGTCGAACTTAATCCATTTCGAGACTGGCCTAGCTTTTTATGATATTGAATCTTAATTACTCCATTTCGAGCCTGGCCTAGCTTTTTATGATATTGAATCGTAATTATTTTACGGGGCGCCCTATTTGGTTAATCCCATTTAACCTGTACCCATTTTTCAAAAAAGATTTAATTGATACTCAATTTTTGGGTAACTCAAATACACTTTTCTCTTCTTCTTCTCTGTTGTTTTCTTCTTTTCTGTATTATGTCTCATGTATCCAGGAGCTTCGCTACTGCTTTCGTCTTCTCTGTCTTCCTGTTCCAAGTATCTAAGAGCCGTTTGGTTTATTCTTCTTCTTTCTTACTTGCAAAACACTATTGTAGGTTGTGCTTGTGTACGGGTAAGATCGGGGCAACATGTTTCCCAGATTCCCCGATAAGAAAAACAAAGGGGAAGTACGGCTCGACGTAATCATAATCGAGGCCCAGGAGGCCCTCTTATCGATACCCAGGAGAAATGAACAATGTATCTAAGATCGGACACGGTGGAATAGCGGACCCAGACCAAGCATAACTTCTGGACCTCGGGAAACGCACAGAACGGTTATGTATGATGAATAGGGCGCTGTAATGTTCGGCCTCAACCGGATATTATGGTACGATTCCCGTCCGATATCAACTGTGGATCGACATTTACTGGAAAAAGAAGATTTTTACCTTATTTAGACCTGTACAAGGACTGAAATTTCCCTACGATATAA
Organism: Nicotiana tomentosiformis; assembly: GCF_000390325.3. NCBI lineage: Eukaryota > Viridiplantae > Streptophyta > Magnoliopsida > Solanales > Solanaceae > Nicotiana > Nicotiana tomentosiformis. The sequence goes on from NC_090822.1 coordinate 46,512,386, forward strand.
AGGGAAAGGTTTTCTTTATTCTGACATGCAAATCAAAGCAATAAAATATTACTTTTGTCTTCTAGCTACTGTTCAAAGCATTATTCATTTGTTCTTTTGTTCACTCGCGACCGAGCTTATACCGAAGGTCCAATCGAGGATGAATTCCGTTGTTCAATTTAAGATCAGGCTTGTCACTACATTGCGATTGGTTTGATCATTTATTTTGTCTTTAACTCATTTACCTGTTGTCCTTATTCATTCGTATTGAATTAAATCACATATCCTTTAAACTGCATACAAATTTAATTGTTACTCTTTTTTAGGATAAACAATTTAGTGACCACCATGGCACTAAGGATAATAGTGGTGATTTGATGCGAATCTTCATAACACACCTTATTTTAAGCTTGTTCTTTTAAATTTTATTTCCAGGTTAGCCTAAGGATGTTAAACTCTCAGTCTGCTCACTTGAACGTTGACGCTGAGTTAGGCCATCACGGCAAGAATAATAACATGATGCCTAGTAGTGATGTGCCTCCTGCCGATCCCAATGCTGTCCCAGCCACTGACCTGGTCGATGCTAACTCGCAGGTGGCCATTAACATCAATTTGCCAACTGATCCCGAAAACAGTATTCGTGGGGGACCCCGACCAGTGGCTCGAGAAGCGCCCGAAGGTGAAGGTGAAGTGGTGAGCCTGCAATTGATTTTTGAAATATTACAATCTCAACAAGTGGCAATAGCACAGCTGCAGAACCAAAGCAACGCCCCTAACAGGGTCGATCACGAAAAAATAAAGCCCATAGAGGACATTACCGTAGTTGACAACGTCAAGGCAGTAAAAATACTGACCAAGCTGATAGCCACGTTGGCCCGATTCATCTCGAGATCGTTAGATAAGAGTCATCAATTCTTCTTACTATTGAAAAGAAGAACAATTTCTCTTAGACTACGGAATGCCAGCAAGCTTTGGAGGAACTCAAGCGATACCTATTGAGCCCTCTTTTGCTGCACACTCCGAAGGCAGATGAAGAACTGTACCTCTACTTGGTAGTTTGCGAGGTAGAGGTACGCGGTGTCCTAGTCTGGGAAGAAGAAGGTACACAATTTTCTATTTATTATGTCAGTAGAACCCTAGGCGATGCCAAAACAAGGTATCCACACCTAGAAAAATTAGCGCTCGCCTTACTAAGCGCTTCTAGGAATTAAAATCATACTTTCAATGCCACTCCATATGTGTTGTAACCTCTTACCCGCTGAGAAATGTCATGCATAAGCCCGAGCTCTTGGGCCGGCTGGACAAATGGGCCATAGAGATTAGCAGGTACGATATCGAGCACAAACCCCATACTGCCATAAAATCTCAAATTTTGGTAGACTTTGTGACCGATTTTACGCCGGCTTTGATACCCGAGGTCGAAAGGGAATTGTTTCTCACTTCAGGGACTAGCTTGGGGATCTGGACCCTATTCACGGACGGTGCCTCCAATGCAAACGGGTTCGAGCTCGAAATCTTATTAAAACCACTTGCGGGTGATATAATTAGACAATCTATTAGAACTGTGAAATTGGCTAACAATGAAGCTGAGTATGAAGCTATGATTGCAGTTCTAGAACTGGCTAAGAGCCTCAGGGCCGAAGTGATCGAAGCCAAATGTGACTCCCTCCGCGTGGTAAATCAAGTCAATGGGACGTTCGAAGTAAAAGAGGAATGGATGCGGAGGTACCTGGACAAATTGCAGGTGACCTTACACCAATTCAAGGAATGGACTTTGCAGCATGTACCTCAGGATCAAAATAGTGAGGCTAATGCACTAGCCAACTTGGGATCGTCTGTCAACTCCGGTGAATTCGACTCGGGGGTAGTAGTATAGCTGATGAAATCGGTGGTAGAAGGAGGTCACACCGAGATAAACTTAACAAGTTTGATGTGGGATTGGAGAAACAAATACATAGACTACCTGAAGACAAGAAAATTACCATCGGATCCCAAGGAATCAAAAGCCCTGTGCACCAATAGCTTGGTCGATGGAAAATTGTTCAGAAGATCCTTCTTCGGCCCACTAGCTAGGTGCTTGGGTCTAGGGGAGACTGAATACTCCATGCGAGGGCACTTGCGGAAACTACTTGGGGGCAAAATCCCTGATTCAGAAGTTAATCAGAGTCGGTTACTATTGGAATGAAATGGAGAAAGATGCAAAAGACCTTGTATGGAAATGCAACGAGTGTCAAAGACCCGCCCCAATGTTTCATCAACCGTGAGAGATGCTTCACCCAGTCCTGTCACCATGGCCATTTATGAAGTGAGGAATGGACATCGTCGGACCCCTTCCATGGGCACCCGATAAATCCTAATACATACTACTCATGACCGATTATTTTTCAAGTGGGTCGAGGCTCAGGCGTTCAAGAAGGTCCGAGAGAAAGAGGTCATCGACTTCATCTGGATCACATAATATGTTGATTCGGATACAAGCTGAGATCGTTTGCGACAACGGAAAACAATTCATCGGCAGCAAGGTAAGTAAGTTTTTCGAAGATCACAAAATCAAAAAGATAATATCAACGCCTTACTACCCTAGTGGAAATGGGCAAGCAGAATCAACGAACAAAACTATACTCTAGAACTTGAAAAAGAGACTAACCATGTTACAACCCATATTTGCATATGTTAGTTCATGCCATAAGTTAGTCGACGTAAATCCGAGAAGAGATTATCTTTGAGATGATAAAAATTTAATCCTATTGGTCTTAAACGATACAGGGGTGTATAAGAGTGGTTAATAAGTATTAAAAGTTAAACTAATCAAGGATATTGTAACCCATATTTTCAGGTTAAAACTAAAGGAGCTTAATAAGATCAGGAGGTCATGTTTTAAGGTATTTGAATAATATAATATCCGTATCATAAGTCTTGAAGTCAACGAGTTATGAAATAAAAGTCGACAAAGGTTGTCGCAACTTACGTTCATAATTCTACTTAAACGTTAGGTCAAATGTTACTAAGCTTTTCTCCCAATTTACTTGAAATTACTGGGTGATATACCTACCATATTAAAGATCTATTAGTCTAGTTTCTAAAGCATTAAACTATTTGTCGATAAGATATTGGATTAGAGAGATATTTGTATTTTTTCGAGACCGCACCTAGCAGCTCTCTATGGGACTCATATAGGCGGTTGAGATATATATATATATATATATATATATATATATATATATATATATAAGACGCCTCAACCCCATTTTAACTCATTATCTTTTAGTATCTTCTGACCCTAGATACCTAAAAACACTCTCTCAAGGTTTTATCATGATCCAAGACTCAAACAAAGGGCAAACAACACAAATCAAGTGTCAGGAATCCGGTCGCGCTAGTAAGTTTCTTGTTCTTCTTGTTCTTGCTGATTTTTGGGTGGTTCCAGCTCACGTGGGAGGTTGTTTTAAGTGTTTTAAGTTCTTTAAAATACTCTCTCAAGTTTTTAATATCAACCTTAGGTGATTTCAAGTATTCCAAATTGATTCTACTACCGAAAAATCCGAATTGATTGCTAGTTTCGCTTCCTTGTTCTTGTGGCAGCATTGGAAGGATATTTCGTGGAGAATTAAGGTCAAATTGGAGTTGTTCTATATGTATAAAGTTAAGGAACCTCTTACACTACATGTATTTAATATTATCCAAGTTGTGGCTAAGTTGTTGATGCTAGAACTTGTGAGTTATCTATCAAAAGGCTTTTTAGTAATGTTGTTGGTTGGTGGACTATTTTGGGAGGCTCAATATGATTATTATTGATGTTGTTTGGCCTGTTTGGTGATTGTTTTAACTTGTGGTAAGTCATATAAATAGGGGAGGTGCTGTCTATTTCATCGTAAAATAGGTTGCGGTCGATACATAATAGTTACGACGCTTAAATGATAACGATAGTGTCATTTCACTTATTGTAGACTAAGGAGTCGTGAAATTTGCATAGCTTGAGGTTGGGTAGTATATACAAGGTATGTGAGGCTATCCCTTTCCTTCTTTTGAACGACTCTGATTATACATAATGTAATGAACGAGCTTCCAAAAATACTCCACTCTTAGAAGCTAGCAGTACTTACATTGTTTCCCTTCTTATGGAACAATTGATGTTGATGTTACTTCTCTTATTCTTATGTTATCAATGTTGTTGGTACTTTCTGATTCTTATAAGATCCATGATGAATAATTAGTCCTAATAACGTGTACGAAGGTTACCAACTTTACGTCACTCCAAAAGGTTCATAATATGATTCCAATGAGTCCATCATGCATTATATATATGTATCTATTTTACTATTCTGAGCCATTGATGGTTGGGTATAGTTGCATGTTTTAGTTGCTTATCGCACTCTAATTTACTGTGCTTTAATTGAGTTGAGCTTTCAATCGCTAGTGTTTTACACTAATTATTTATTTTATACCTTGTAGGAGTGATTTCGAGTTATGTAGATAATGTGGAACTAATTCGAGTTATTTGGAGCTTTGAAGTCTGAGTAAAAGCCCAAAGGAATAATCTGGGATATTGTTCGGGGGTCGAGGATCACTGGTGGACGCTAAAATTCAAGGAAGAATCAACTGCTGAAAAAATACACTAGTGCGACGCAGCAGTGTAAATTTATGTCAGAAATTGGCAAATTTCAGAGGCTACCCAGGTGCACGAATGCGCACTGGGCGCTTAAGTTAGGCAGTGTTCTGGCCAAAGTGCACGGCTATATGCGCGAGCACACTCCCAGGTGCGCGGCCACACACGTTCTGTTAAGGAAAGTGTCCTATTTCGTGTAGGAAAAGGTGTTTTCGCTTGGGCTCGACCCTACTTGGTATATATACATGGAAAGACGTTATTTTCTGGATTTTTCATACATCTAAGACCTAAGGAGGAGGTGGAGAAGCAAGAGCACAAGGAATTCATCATTCAATTGTCACTCAAGACAAGAGTTTGGATCGATTTATGTTTTTATTTACTTTAAACTTATTTGTGCTGAATTACTCCATATCTATGGAGTAGTTCTCTTTAGGGTTTGATAGATTTGGTGTATTGATATTTGTTTGTGGATATTAACTCTAGTTTTTATGCATTGAATCATTTTGGGTATCTTAATTGTTGCATCTATATTTACATGTTCATGTAATCGATAGAGGCATAACTTGTGATATCGTTGCATTATCTTGTAGGTTGAGTTCATTAATTCTTCTTAATAAATGAAAGAGGCTAGTTGAATTATTGTTTAGACCTAGTTAGGAGGATAATCGAAAGAGGTTCTCCTAAAGACCAATCCACTACGAATTCCTGCATATCTTCACCGAGCTTAACTTAGTTCATCTTGTGAGGTTGAGACTTAATCGAGAGAGGAGTTTTCACTGAACGTTTGAACTAATAATTGAGTGAATTTGAGAGACTCACTTGAACATTAGAAGTGAATTAACTAGAGTTAAATCCCAGACAAGTATCTTGCACCTATCCAATCAACCCTTATTTTCTCCCATTGATATCTTCTTTGCTTACTCTTGTTTCGAGTGTCATTGTCAATAGTTTAGACTCTTAGTAAATTTTAGTTTTAATCACACAAATCTTAATTGTTGATCACCTTGGATAGTAATCAAGTTATAAACTACGAAAATACTGTTTAACTCCAATCCATGTGGATACGATATTATATTATACTATATTAGACTAGCGAGCATATTTAAGTGTATGTTTTACGTTCGTCAGTCGCGCTATAGTCGGTCGCGTACGGCACCTATTGTGCAACCACTGATCAGTTCGGTTTTACCGAGCTCCATGTGGTCGGGTACTTTCTTACCGAGCCTATTACGGCCGGGTACGATTTGATGATGATGATGCCCACAGAGGCGTAATAATATATATATATATATATATATATATACACACACACACACACACATATGTATCAAGCATTTCATGTCGGTCTCCCTTAGAGGCACTCAGATGTTACAGGTTGTATATTCTCTATCCCTGTTTACACTACTATTCTTACTTATGCTTTCCTGCCTTACATACTCAGTACTTAATTCATACTTACGTCTCTTTTATTTTGTGGACGCTGCATGTCGTGCTGCAGGTCCTGATAGACAGGTAGACAAAGCTCCCTCACCATAGTAGGCTTCCTAGTTCAGTGGTTATTGGAGAGATCCCTTCTCTGGACTTGCCATGGTCTTGGTATGCATTTTTGTTATAGACATTAAGGGTATGTCAGGGCCCTGTTCCGGAAATGTTGCAACACTTATGTTCCTTTAGAGGCTCATAGACAGGTGTCGACTCATGTATAGTATGGATTGCTTTGTCTACTGAATTTTGTTGTATAGTCTGTCATGGCAGCTTGTCGGCTCGTACCTTATATATAGCTTCATGATAGCCTTGTCGCCCATATTATATATGTTCATTCCATTATCTGTTATTGTTGGTTGTTTAGGATTTATATCTACCATTTATATTGATCTCATCGGCCCTTATAGATAATAAGAAAGGTTAGATAAAATGTACGTTGGTGCTCAATAGGTATGGCTCGGGTGCCAGTCTTGGCCCTCAAGTTTGGGTTGTGACAAACTTGGTATCAGAGCCAGTCTATCCTAGGGGTTGTCTATGAGCCATGTCTAGTAGAGCCTTGATTATGGATGTGTAGCGCGCCACATTTATAATCAGGAGGCTACATGATATCTAGGGTTGTTACCTTCTTCTAGAAACTAGATTGTGTGTAGCATTGAGTCATAAGTGTTTGTCTCTTATATTCACCTTGTTTTCTTTCAGCAATGCCTTCGACTGGGAAGCAAGCGATTAGTAGACGGCTTCATACAACTGTGGGGGAGGGTACCAGTCAGGTGCCTCCAGCTAGAACAGGCCAAAGTGGGGCTCACAGTGAGATGTCATCTCATACCTCATCTACTCCGTCTCCTCTAGAGGATATTCGGAGGGACTCAACACCTCCAGTTCCTCCGTCTGGAACTACATACCATGATATGCGCAATGCGATGCAGTTATTGACTAGATTGATAGCTGCTCAGGCTGAGAGGCAGAATACCAGTTGCTAATAAACCAGTAAGTGCGAGAGTTCGTGATTTTATTAATCTGGACCCTCAAGTGTTTACTGGATCAGATCCCAATGAGGACTCGCAGACTTTTATTGATATGGTCTATCGTACACTACGGGTTATGCATGCTAGTGATACTGAGGCAGTAGAGTTGGCTTCTTATCGGTTACGAGATTTAGCGGTTTTCTGGTATGATAGTTGGGAGATATCTAGGGTCCGAACGCTCCTCCAGTTGTGTGGAAGGAATTTTCTGAGGCCTTTCTTCGTCACTACTTGCCAGTTGATATACGGCGAGCTAGAGCTGATAAGTTCTTGAACCTTTGACAAGGTAATATGAGTGTGCGAGAGCATAGTATGCAGTTTGATTCTTTAGCAAGGTATGCTCCTTATATGGTGGCCGAGATGAGCGATATGGTGCACCTGTTCGTGAATAGGTTGGGACCACATCTGATAAATGAGTGCACGAAAGCTCCTTGGTGGAGGGCATGGAATATTTCCCGTTTTCAGGCTTATGCCCAAACACTAGAGGATCGTAAGCGCCAGCAAAGGGAAGATAGGGAGCAGGATAGGGGCCAGCATAAGAGGGCAATATTCACAGGGTATTCTGGTGTCTTCAGAGGCAGTATCAGGCCCCAGTCTTTGAGGAGTTCGGCGCCACCTATAGCTAATGCTCCTTTACAGTTTCAAAGGCCTCAGTATGATTGATCTATCTATTCTAGTCCAGGTTAGAGTTCCCAAGCATCAGGCTTGCAATATCATAGGAATACTAGTCAGACGAGACCCCCAACACCCCGTTGTGATCAATGTGGCAAGGCCTACTTTGGACTCTACCGTCGAGGTTCCGATGTGTGCTATTCTTGCGGACAACCTGGCTATATGATGCGGGATTGTCCTAATAGATGAGGTGGTGGTATGGCTCAGCCGACTAGATATGTGTTTGGTTCTTCCTTATCAGTCTGACCTCCAGCACTGGGTTTTCAGCAGTCGACAGGTTGTGGTAGAGGTAGAGGTGCAATGCCAAGTTCGAGTGGTACTCAAAATCGAACCTATGCTCTAGTAGGTCAACAGGATATCGAGTCATCTTTGGATGTTGTTATAGGTATATTGTCTGTGTTTTCTTATGGTGTATATGCGCTGATTGATCCGGGATCTATATTATCACATGTTACACCATTTGTAGCTAATAGGTTTGGCCGTTGAACATGAATTGATAAGTAAACCACTTGTCGAATCCACTCCGATAGGAGATTCTGTGATTGCTAGAAGGGTATATAAAGGTTGCACCATGATTATTTGTAGTCGTCAAACCTCGGCGAATCTATTTGAGTTAGAAATGGTTGATTTTGATGTGATAATGGGAATGGACTGGTTGGCCTCATGCTATGCAAATATTGATTGTCGTACGAAGATGGTTAGGTTTCAGTTTCCTAGTGAACCCGTCATTGAATGGAAGGGGAATATTTCTACGCCGAAAGGTAGGTTTATTTCCTATTTTAAGGCAAGGAACATGATCTCAAAAGGTTATATTATCATCTCATTCGCGTTAGGGATGCGGAGGCGAAGCCGCTTACTATACAATCAATACATGTGGTCAATGAATTTCCAGATATTTTCCTAACTGAACTCCCAGGCCTTCCTCCTGAAAGGGAGATTGAGTTTATCATTGATGTGTTGCCTAACACTCAACCGATCTCTATCCCTCCATACAGGATGGCCCCGGCAGAGTTGCAAGAGTTGAAGGCGCAGTTGAAGGACTTACTGGATAAGGGCTTCATTAGGCCTAGCACTTCACCTTGGGGTGCGCAAGTCTTGTTCCTGCGAAAGAAAGACGGGTCGTTAAAGATGTGTATCGATTATCGACAGTTGAATAAGGTTACTATACAGAACAAGTATCCACTTCCAAGGATTGATGACCCGTTTGACCAACTCCAGGGTGCCAAGTATTTCTCCAAGATTGACTTATGTTCAGGGTATCATCAGGTGAGGGTTAAGGAGAAGGATATTCCGAAGACAGCCTTCCGAACAAGATATGGGAACTTTGAGTTCTTGGTGATGTCGTTTGGGCTAACAAGTGCCCCAACAACTTTTATGGATCTCATGAATAGTGTATTCAAACCCTATCTTGATGTGTTTGTGATCGTACTCATTGATGATATTCTGGTGTATTCTCATTTGGAGGTGGAACATACGGGCCACTTGCGGATAGTATTACAGACCCTTCAGGATCGTAAGTTATATGCTAAGCTATCCAAATGTGAATTCTGGCTGAACTCAGTAGCATTCCTTGGCCATGTGATATCTGATGGGGGTATTAGTGTCGACACTTAGAAGATCGATGCAGTAAAGTATTGGCCACGACCTACAACACCGTCAGAAGTCCGCAGCTTCCTGGGGCTAGCAGGATATTATAGGCGGTTTGTAGAAGGTTTTTCCTCTATATCAGAACCATTGACTTAGTTGATATAGAAAGCTACCAAGGTCCAGTGGTCTGACGCTTGCGAACGTAGTTTTTAGGAGCTAAAGAATAGATTGACATCCACACCAGTGCTTACTCTCCCAGAAGGAACAGAAGGTTATGTGGTATATTGTGATGCCTCAGGTATAGGTTTGGGATGCGTATTGAAGCAACGTGGGAAGGTGATTGCTTATGCATCGAGACAATCGAAGAAACATGAAAAGAATTACCCGACTCATGATTTGGAATTGGCTGCAGTAATATATACTTTGAAGATATGGCCACACTACTTATATGGTGTCCTTGTTGACATCTACACAGATCACAAGAGTTTACAATACATCTTCAAGCAGAAGGAGTTGAATTTGAGGCAGAGTAGGTGGCTTGAATTACTGAAAGAATACGATATCGAGATATTGTACCATCCCAGTAAAGCCAATATTGTGGCAGACGCTCTCAGCCGTAAGTCAATGGGAAACTTAGTACACATTGGAGCAGGAAGACAAGGGTTGACTAAAGAGCTTCACCATCTGGCCAATATATGAATCAGATTGTTAGACTCTGATGACGGAGGTGTTACTGTACAGAATACAACATGATCATCTTTGGTAGCCGAGGTAAAAGCACGGCAATATGAAGATCCTACCTTAGTACAATTGAAAGAGGACATTCAGCAGTGTAAGATTACAACTTTCGAAATCAGAGGAGATGGGGCACTGAGATACTAGGGCCGATTATGTGTGCCTAATGTGGCAGGGTTGTGAGAGAATATTATGATTGAGATTCATTAGTCCCGATATTCCATCTACCCCGGTTCGACAAAGATATATCATGACGTTAAGGAGATGTATTGGTGGGACAACATGAAGAAGTATATTGCAGAATTTGTGGTCCAGTGTCCAAATTGTCAACAAGTAAAGATCGAGCATCAAAAACCTGGTGGATTGATTAAGAATATAGAGATTCCGACCTGGAAATGGGAGGTGATCAATATGGACTTCATTATTGGATTGCCTCGCTCTTATCATAAGTTTGACTACATCTGGGTGATAATTGATCGAATTACAAAATCTGCCTGTTTTCTGCCAGTTAAGACAACTTACACGACTGAAGATTATGCCAGGTTGTATATCAAGGATATTTTTAGGCTTCATGGTGTGCCGATATCTATTATATCAGACGGAGGAGCTCAATTTACGGCTAACTTTTGGAGGTCTTTTTAGAAGGGTTTAGGCACACAAGTGAATCTCAACACTGCATTCCATCCGCAGACTGATGGACAGGCTGCACGTACCATTCAGACACTTGAATATATGCTACGAGCATGTGTTTTAGATTTCAAGGGGAATGGGGATGACCATCTGCCACTCATAGAATTTGCCTACAATAATAGCTACCATTCTAGTATTAAAATGGCTCCATACGAGGCACTGTACGGGAGGAGATGTAGATTACCAGTTGGATTGTTTGAAGTCAGTGAAACAGAATTATATGGGCCAGATTTGATTCACCAAGCCACTGAGAAGGTGAAAGTGATACAAGAACGACTGAGGACTGTGCAAAGCAAGTAAAAGTCTTATTCCGACGTCCGACGTCGTGATCTGGAGTTTGAGGTAAGTGATCAGGTTTTCTTGAGTATCTCACCGATGAAGGGTGTTATGCGTTTTGCGAAGAAGGGTAAGCTGAGTCCGCAGTATATCGGGTCGTACAAAATTCTTCGATGAATTGGACTGGTTGCTTATGACTTAGAATTGCCATCTGAATTAGAATTTGTCCACCCGGTATTCCATCTATCTATATTGAGAAAATGTATTGGAGACCGTTCTCGGGTCGTCCCTATCAAAGACGTACAAGTTACATAGGATCTATCATATGAAGAAGTGTCAGTGGCTATATTAGATCGACAAGTTTGCAAGCTGAGAACAAAGGATGTAGCTTCCGTCAAAGTATTATGGAGGAACAAGAATATGGAAGAAATGACATGGGAAGAAAAAGAGGAGATGAAGTCTAAATACCCTTACCTATTCCAAATTGAAGATAACGAGGATGATGGGGGAATGCAGGATGCATTAGAAGGTGAAATGACTCTATGAGGTAAGAAATAGCTTGAGAATACTCTTCCTTAATACAAAATGGTGATATGCAGATAATGTACATATCCATAATGCTTTGAATAGCCTTTTGGGGCCATAGGTTGGGTTTAATTGCTTTCAAGTTTGGCTAGTGTCCATTTTATAGGGGAAACTCAGGCCAGAAATTTCCGTCAGAATCCACGATGAGTTAGACTCCCCATAAACCCTTACATTCGAGGACGAATGTTCCTAAGGGGGAGGGTGTTACAACCCATTTTCGCGTATGTTAGTTCATGCCGTAAGTTAGTCGATGTAAATCCAAGAATATATTATATTTGAGATGATAAGAAATTAATCTTATTGGTCTTAATTGATTTGGGGGTGTATAAGAGTGGTTAACAAGTATTAGGAGTTAAACGAATCAAAGATGTTGTAACCCATATTTTTAGGTAAAGCTAAAGGTGCTTAATATACTCAGGAGGTCGTGTTTTAATGTATTTGAATCATATAATATCCATATCATAAATCTTCAAGTCAAACGAGTTGTGAAACAAACGTCGACAAACATTGTCGCAACTTACGTACATAATTTTACTTAATCTCTAGGTCAAATGTGACTAAGTTTTTCTACCAATTTGCTTGGAATTACGGGGTGCTCTACCCACCAAATTAAATATCTATGAGTATAGTTTCCAACTCATTAAACCTTTTATCGATACGACGTCAGAGTAGAGAGCTATTGGCATTTTTACGAGACTATGCCAAGCAGCTCTCTATGGGACCCACATAGGCGGTCGAGATATATTGATATATATAAGATGCCTCAACCCCATTTTAACTCATTATGTTTTAGTATATTCAAATCCTAGACACCTAAAAACACTTTCTCAGTGTTCTCTCATGATCCACGACCAAAACAAAGGGCAAACAACACAAATAAAGTGTCGGGAATCCCGTCGTGCTAGTAAGTTTCTTGTTCTTCTTGTTTCTGCTGATTTTTGGGTGGTTCTAGCTCTCGTGGGAGATTTTTTTAAGTGTTTTAAGTTCAGTAAAATAATCTTTCAAGTTTTTAATATCAACCCTAGGTGATTTCAAGTCTTCCAAAGTGATTCTAGTGCCAAAAAACTCGAATTGATTGCTAGTTTCGCTTCCTTGTTCTTGTGGCAGCATTGGAAGGATATTTCATAGGGAATTAAGGTCAAATTAGATTTTTTCTATTTGTTTAAAGGTAAGTAACCTCTTACTCTACATGTATTTAATATTATCCAAGTTGCGGCTAAGTCGTTGAAGCTAGAACTTGTGAGTAATCTATCAAAAGGCTTGTTAGTAATGTTGTTGGTTGGTGGACTATTTTGGGAGGCTCAATATGATTATTATTGATGTTGTTTGGACTGTTTAGTGATTGTTTTAACTTGTGGAAAGTCATATAAAAAAAGGAGGTTCTGTCTTTTTCATCGTAAAATAGGTTTCGATCGATACATAATAGTTACGACGCTTAAACGATAACGATAGTGTTATTTCTCTTATTATAGACTAAGGTGTCGTGACATTTGCATAGCTTGTGGTTGGGCAGTATATACAAGGTATGTGAAGCTATCCCTTTCCTTCTTTTGCATGACTCCGATTGTACATGATGTAATGAACGAGCTTCCAAAGATACTCCACTCTTAGAAGCTAGCAGTACTTACATTGTTTCCCTTAATATGGAATGATTGATGTTGATGTTACTTCTCTTATTCTTATGTTATCATTGCTGTTGTTACATCCTCATTCTTATAAGATCCATGATGAAGAGTTAGTCATAATAACGTATATGGAAGTTACCGACCTTACGTCACTCCGAAAGGTTCAAAATGTGATTCCAATGAGTCCAACATGCATTATATATATGCATCTATTTTACTCTACCGAGCCAAGATATAGTCAGCCACGTACGACACCTATTGTACAACCACTGATCAATTAGGTTTTACCAATCTCCACGTGGCCGGGTACGATTCTACCGAGCCTTATGATGGTCGGGTACGTTCTTATCGAGCCTATTATGGCCGGGTACAATATGATGATGATGCCCACATAGGCGTATGTTTTTAAAAGTATATGTGTGTGTGTGTATGTGTGTGTGTGTATATATATATATATATATATATATATATATATATATATATATGTATCATGCGTTTCATGTCAGACGCTCTTAGAGGCACTCAGATGTTACAAGTTGTATATTCTCTATCCCTGTTTACACTACTAATCTTACTTATATTTTCCTGCCTTACATACTCAGTACTTTATTCGTACTGATGTCCCTTTTATTTTGTGGACGCTTCATGTCATGCTGCAGGTCCTGATAGACAGGTAGACGGAGCTTCCCACTACACTAGGCTGCCCAGTTCAGCGGTTATTAGCGAGCTCCCTTTACCGGACTTGTCATGGTCTTGGTATCCATTTTTGTTATAAACATTATGGATATGTCGGGGCCATGTTCCGACAATGTTGCAGCACTTATGTTTCTTTAGAGGCTCATAAACAGGTGTCTACTCATGTATAGTTTGGATTGCCTTGTCGACTGTTTTTTGTTGTATAGTCTCTCATGGCAGCTTGTCGGCTCGTACCTTATATATAGCCTCATGACAGCCTTGTCTCCCATGTTATATATGTTCACGCCACTATCTGTCATTATTGGTTGTTTAGGATTCATGTCTACCATTTATATTGATCTCGTCGGCCCTTGTAAATAATAAGAAAGGTTAGATAAAATGTACGTTGGTGCTCGGCAGGTATGGCCCGGGTGCCAGTCATGGCCCTCCAGTTTGGGTTGTGATATATCGATTTGAAAGGAAAGGGGAAGGAAATTTTGCCCAAAGTCTTGCGGGCATACCGAATGACTTCAAATTCGAGCACCGAAAGGACCCTGTTCTCTCATGAAATCTTGATAGCCTCCTCTCTAGGTTGGAAAGGACCATGGATTATATTTCTGAGAGGAGGTTGATCAGGAATCTAGGAATACTCCAAAAACCTAACTTTATCTCCTTATGGATAACTCGTTTTGAGGCTAATGAGCATATCTTTCACCCCTCCAGAATACCTTTCCAAGTTTAGTCTTATGGCTTCTAAGAATTTGGCCCCTTCTGTAGTATTTTGCAATAAGTAATTTTTCCCATAGTGCATCGGGCTTGTTGAAAAGTCTCCAATCCATTCCAGTTAGGATAGCTTTGTTCTTTCAGTCAACCTTTTGAATTCCTAGGCCCCTATTCTTTTTAGTTCTAGTGATAATGTTCCAACTAATGATATACATTTTTCTTTTCTCAGAAGTGGTACCTGAAATGAAATTCCTTTCCATTCTATCAATGAGTTTGGCGGTGTGATATGGAAGCGTAATATACTGCATGACATGGTTGAGAATTCTAACTAGGACGGCTTTAGCTAGGATAGTTCTACCAACTATATTTAAAAGACTAGTCTTTCATCCAGCTAGCCTAGTACTCATGCTGTCAACAATATACTTGGAATCAACATTGGTATGCCTTTTATTAAAATGGGGTAGCCCAGGTACTCACCAAAATTGTTTCTAGCCTTAATAAAGGGTCCCTCAGAGCACTCCTCTGTAAGAGAAGGCTGACAATTAGAAGAAAAACTAACTTTAGACTTGGTGTGATTAAATTTTTACCCAGACCTATTGTTGAAATTATTTAGGTGGACATAAATGAGTCAAAGTTCTCAGTACGGGCTCCAGCAAAAAGAGTTAGATCAACTGCAATGAATAGATGGGAGATCCTAGAGTTAGTTATACTAATGGTGATGGGAAACCATAACTTGGAATGCACTTCATTCTCAATCTGTCTGGATAATATTTTCATACAGATGATTAAAAAATAAGGGGAGATGAGGTCCCTCTATCGAATTCCCCTTGATGGGTGAAAGAACTCATAGTTAGGAGTGGGCATAATACCGTCCGAATCGAAAAAATCGATCGAACCGTAAATTTTGATTTATTCGATTTTGATTTTTTGGCTTAATCAGTCGGTTTGCGGTTTATGTTTTCTAAAATTTCGGTGTTCGGTTTTGTTCAATGCTCGATTTTGCGACTTCAATTTTTAGTTAAACCGAAGTTTTCTAACATGAGTCCTAGCCTTTGGGCTCCTCTTAAGTTATCTAGCCCAACTTTTTCACATATTTAAATTATAAAATTTGAAGCCCAAACCCAAATAAAGTCCCACATTCTAAAAATTATCCCTTTTTGTTTGGCAATGCATCTTGCATCTCTGTTTGCCATTGACTCTATCAGCTTTTAGAAGAAAGAGTTATTGCTGAAATGGAAGAAAATAGTACTCCTACTATATAATTTATTTTTCCCATTATTTGTTTATGTTTTATGGGAAGTGTGAGATCTAAAGTAAAAAAACCTTTTATATAATAGATACTAATGCTCTTCTTATTTGAACTTGCTTAGATTATGCTTCTAGATGATTGTCTACATCTCTACGAGATAGTTATATTGTAAGTAATATTTGTCAAATAAATTTATATTTCCTACATCAACTAAATAATTTGGCTAATCATATTACAAGTACCGCATTTTCGAGTTTTAGTTGCACTAAAATATGAAATTAGTCATATTTTTTAGTAGAAAAAGTCAGATTTAAAAGCTCAATGCGACAAGACCAAACTGACCGAATTGAACCAAAAATCAACCGAACCAAATTAGAAAAATCCGAAGAAACCGAACTAATTTTGGTTTGATTTTTAGTGCACCAAATAGAAAACTGAAAATCGAACAAACCGAACCGAACTTCATGAAAATCGAACCGAACCGGCTGACGCCCACCCCTACTCATAGCTATAGAGGTGGTGGTGATGAAGGATATAATTAATTGGTTGAGTTTGTTGGAGAAATCGAATAACTAGAAAGTCTCCTTAATGAAAGATCATTCCAGTCTGTCAAATACTTTCTCTAAGTCTATCTTAAGAATCATGTTGGAATTTTTCCCTTTCATCTTATGGAAGTGTATTATGTATTCCTGGATTATGATATCATTATCTACTGCCCTTCTATTTGACAAGAAACTAGCTTGATTTGGGTCAATGATAGAGGGAAAAAAATACTTGATCCTACTCACTATTATTCTAGACATTATCTTGTACATAATATTACAGAGTCCAATCGGTCTACAATTTGTAATGATGGTAGCATTCGCACATATAGGAATGAGGCTTATGTAGGTGGAGTTCACCTCAGAAAAATTTTTTTGATTAAAGAACATGTACTAGAAAAAGGCAATAACAGGGTCTTGAAGGAGATGCCATTACTTTTTATAGAAGAAAGGAATGAGGACATCTGACCCCGGAGCTTTCGGGGGCTTGAGGGAGTCAATTGCTTGTTTAATTTCACTAATTTTGAGAGGTACATTAGAAATAGATTATTGAACATAACTAAGTGTGTGATGGCTTCTAATTGGACCACTATGGAAGTTTGCAGAGGTGTTGGCTTTGTCGCGCCCCGTTTTCTCGCGAAAGAGGGTTTCGGCATGTGACAACTCTTTTTAAAAGGGTATTAAAAGAGAAGAGTCGCTACCTAATGATTTTAAGGTGCGCTAGGGTATCTATTTGTAAATAACTCTGGTTTAACTAGTCCATGTCACCAAAGATCGGGTAAGGGCTGAAGTTACCTCAAAGAAAAGGTGTTAGGCTCTCTTGGAGGTCCACAATTGTGGGTCCCGGATGAAGTTTACACTTATGCAGGTTATAGATTATAACTTTCCTATGTGATCATATAAGCGAGGGAAGACAAAGAATTTAAATGTTCTATTGTGAACAAGTGTGAGGAAAATCAGACAACAGTTAAACTATATGGATAATCAGTACAAGACTTTGGCGGTTATACAGTACAACTTGATTAGTCTATATTTGATGACTAAGTGTGAACAACAAACATATAAACAAAAGGGAGTCCTAAGTTTTTTAGCCTAAAGGATCACTCTATGCAACATAAATAATACTTCGTAACTCCCTTTAGGTAGGGGTTGCTCATATTATTCAACGGGCACAGACTATCATCTCCTGCTACCCGATTACTATGTTAAAGTTGTTTACCTAAAGATGCTCTAATTCAATTCTAAGTCGTGTCCTATGCGTGCATTACCCATCCCATGCCTATGGTCCAGGAGGCTTTGGACATACTATTAGGTTGGTTCTAGACTCCACTTAAGATGCTCCAAAAAGATAAGCTAGTGCGCATTCAAAACATATAGGACTACACATAAATGCAAGAAAAGTCTCAAGTTAACCTCCACACATAAACAACAAATTGCACGCGAGCAGATTCAGCAATAGATAGTTTTTAGAATTAGGATGCATTATAGCCATTAAGTCCTATAGGCATAATTTCTAGGCAATTCTGATTTCCAGTAGTGTACAAGCAGCGTTGCAACTTTAGGCTAACAAATTTGCAGATTAAAGGCATTACAACCCTATAGGCATGATCTTTAGTTATTTGCGTAATGAGGTAATGAAACGATCCCAGAATTCCGAATTACCACTACTGATTTTTATAGACATGCTCCTTAGGCAGGTGACAGTATTCTTGTAAGGCCCCGTAAAATTTACCTAAAACCTGGGGTTTCATGGAACCGGAAGAATTGAAGGAACTAAAGGAACAATTGAAGGATTTGCTCGAGAAGGGTTTTATCCGGCCGAGTGTGTCATCTTGGGGTGAACCAGTTCTCTTTGTAAGGAAGAAAGATGGGTCACTGAGAATGTGTATTGACTATCGGTAGCTCAACAACGTCACGATCAAGAATAAGTACCCACTGCCAAGGATAGATGACTTGTTTGATCAATTGCAGGGTGCTAAGTACTTCTCCATAATTGATTTAAGATCCGGGCATCACCAATTGAAGATCAAGGAGAAGGATATTCTGAAAACAGCTTTCAGAACCCGATATAGGCACTTTGAATTTCTGGTAATGTCTTTTGGGCTAACAAATGCCGTGACAGCTTTCATGGATCTTATGAACCGAGTTTTCAATCCGTTCCTAGACTCTTTTGTGATAGTGTTCATTGACTATATTATGATGTATTCACAAAGTCGAGAGGACCATGTCGATCATCTCAGGGTCGTTCTGCAGACTCTGTATCAGCACTAGTTGTATGCGAAGTTTTTCGAAATGTGAATTTTGGCTTGATTCTGTCACATTCTTGGGTCATGTTGTCTGTAGAGAAGGAGATAAGGTTGATCCTCATAAGATTGCAATGGTGAAATATTGGCCTAGACCTACAACCCTAACAGAGATTCGCAGTTTCTTGGGCTTAGCTGGATATTACGAAAAATTTGTGGAGGGGTTCTCTACCATTGCCTCTCCGTTAACTAAATTTACACAAAAGGCGGATAAGTTCCAATGGTCAGATGCTTATGAAAGGAGCTTCCAAGAGTTGAAATCAAGATTGACTACAGCGCTGGTGTTGACCCTACCAGAGGGTACATATGGGTTTGTGGTATATTGTGATGCCTCAAGGATTAAACTAGGGTGTGTATTGATGCAACATGGCAAGGTAATCGCTTACGCTTCTAGGCAACTCAAGAATCATGAGAATATCTATCCAACGCATGATGTAGAGCTCGCGGCGGTGGTTTTTGCATTGAAGATTTGGCATCATTATTTGTATAGGGTCCATGTGGATATATTCACGGACCATAAGAGCCTTCAATATATTTTCAAGCAAATGGATTTGAATCTGAGGTAGAGAAGATGGCTTAAGTAACTCAAAGATTACGACATCAATATCCTATATCATCCGGGGAAGGCTAATGTTATGGCGGATGCTCTTAGCAGGAAATCTATGGGCAGTTTGGCTCACTTGGAGGTATATCAAAGGTCGTAGGCCAAGGAGGTTCATCAGTTGGCTAGTTTGGGAGTTCGTCTTGCAGACTCTATTGAAGGAGGGGTGATTGTGCAAAATAGGGTTGAATCATCGCTTGTTGTGGAAGTCAAGGAGAAGCAGTACGACGATCCGTTGTTGGTACAGTTGAAGGAAGGAATTCATAAACATAAGACCATGACTTTTTCTATAGGCATGGATGATGGTACACTAAGGTACCAAGGGCGACTATGTGTTCCAAATATGTATGGTCTCCGGTAAAGAATCATGACCGAGGCTCACACTTCTAGATATTCCATGCACCCAGGATCTACAAAGATATATCATGATCTTAAGGAAGTCTACTGGAGGACCGATATGAAGAGGAATGTAGCGAACATTTTGGAAAGATGTCCAGATTGTCAGCAAGTGAAGGCCGAACACCAAAGGCCCGGTGAATTGGCATAGAACATAGAAATTCCAATGTGGAAGTGAGAGATGATCAACATGGACTTTGTGGTACGACTACCTTGCACTCGCAAGTTTGACTCGATTTGGGTGATTGTGGATCGACTAACAAAATAAGCACACTTCTTACCTTTTAAGGCTACTGATGCAGTGGAACAGTATGCTCAGTTGTATATCAAGGAGATAGTCAGGTTGCATGCCACTCCAGTTTCTATCATTTCTGATCAGGTGGCACAGTTCATGGCTAATTTTTGGAAGAAACTTCAACAAGGTTTGGGTACCCAGGTGAATCTTTGTACAACCTTCCATCCACAGACTGACGGGCAAGCAAAGTGGACTATTCATACGCTTGAGGATATATTGCGCGTTTGTGTTCTTAACTTCAAAGATAGTTGGGATGATCATTTTCCGCTCATAGAATTTGCCTACAACAACAATTATCATGCTAGCATTCAGATGGCGCCGTTCGAGGGTCTATATGGTAGGAGATGTATATCTCTCATTGGGTGGTTTGAGATTGGTGAGGCAGAGCTGATAGGGCTAGACCTCGTGCATCAGGCTATGGAGAAGGTTAAGATCATTAAGGAACAGTTAAAAACTACCCAGAGTCATCAGAATCCCTATTCGGATGTGCGTCGCAGGGATTTGGAGTTCTAAAAGGATGATTGGGTATTCTTGAAGGTTTCCCCCATGAAAGGTATAATGTGGTTTAGGAAGAAAGGAAAATTGGGTCCGAGGTATGTCGGACCGTGCAGAATCATTCAGAGGGTTGGTCAGGTGGCCTACAGGCTTGAGCTACCACCTGAGATGTTATTGGTGTACCCGGTATTTCATGTGTCTATATTGAAAAAGGTAGTTAGAGACTCGGCACTCATTGCTCTGGTTGAGACTATTGAGGTTAATGAGAGATTTACTTATGAAGAAATCCCAGTTGCCATTTTTGATAGGAAAATCCGAAAGCTGAGAAATAAAGAAATTGCCTCCGTGAAAGGGTTATGGCGAAACTAGCAGGTTGAAGAGGCCACCTGGGAGGCCGAGGAAGAAATGAAGGAGAAGTACCCTCATTTGTGTGAATAGCTGTGTAACTGTTTCTAGGAAATTGTTCTGTATGAATTATGTACCATTTGTACAGTTTATGTTAAGGGTGTTCCTTTCTGATAATATATTGCTTATGAGGCCACGGTTGGTATTGTTTTCATGTTATGTTGCATCGATGGTTTATGTATATGTTGTTGTAATTGGTTTCTAGGATTCTCTAGCAGGTGGATAGGCCCAGTTACAGGGAAAACTCTGCCAAAATTTTTGAAAATTTAAGGAGTTGCTCAAATTTGGAACTGCTGGTGTGTGAAGTCATGGTTGAGTCATATTGGATACTAATGGCGGATTTTAACCCTCATTTGAGGATGAAGATCTTAAACGGGAGAGGATGTAAGGCCCCGTAAAATTTCACCTAAAACCCGGAGTTTCGTGGTGCCGAGGTAAGCTTATGTGTTTGATAATTGTATAAATTCTTCGCAGCGAGCTTGCGAGCCGCGGTACGGACTTTTTGGGTTGAACAATGTATTGGGGAGTTGTAGAAAAATTTTGCAGAGCAGGGCATTTCTGTGGTCCACTATGCGACCGCAGAATCACTTTACAGGCCGCGGATCAGCCGCATAGTGCAATAGAAAAATGGCCAATTTTGGAGGGTCGTTTTGTGGTCCAATATGCCACCGCATAATGTTTTCACGGGCCGTACAATCCATCGCAGATCGAGCACGAAGATTTACAGAGGGGAATTCTGCGTCATATTATGCGACCGCAGAACTCGTCTGCGGACCATAGACCTGACCCAGTAGCCCAGTTCTTGGCATTACTTTTGTGGCCCATTTTACGGATCACATATCCATTCTGCGGTCCACTCTGCGACAGCAGAGCTGTGTTCGGAGAGTCCATTTTCTGGTTTTTATAACCCGGCCCTATTTCAATATATAGACGTTAAGGACCATTTGTAAAGTAAAAACTGATATTTTTAGAGGGAGAAGTGCTCTAGAGTGAGGGGGAGTTCCTAAGCTATTGTTCATCAATCCTTGCTCAAAAGTTGGAGAATCCACAAGGAAAACTCACAAGTTCTTCATCCAAGAGGTAAGGTTCCACACCCTAGTTTTAATTTTGAATTTGGGGTAGAAGATGGTTAATGGGGAGTGTAATTCTTAGGTGTGAGGGTGATTTTTATGCATGCATGTACTATCAAGGTTTGTGGGAAGGTTGTTGGGCTCAAATGGGTAGACTTTGGGTTGTGGGATGAAGGAATCCACCATAGGAATACCTTGAAATCATAATGCCCACCTAGCGTTTGATAAAATGCTCAAATGAGCTGAAACCACAAATACCTTCCTAATTTGTGTTCAATTTTGTTATATTTCCAAATAGATCGAAGTTGCTAAGATTTTTCGAAACATTATAGTAATTTACGGATCTCAAAAGGGGTATGTTGGCTAAACTTATCTCTTAGAATTGAATCCCGCGATGTTCTTGTAAGCCCCGAATTGATCATTATAAATTTGACTATTTCGTATGCTTTTATCTTATTTGTTATCCTTCGGGAATGTGATCTAAGTATGGGTTGTGTGTTAACATATTATGACTTCAAGTCGTGATTCAAATAAAAGCTATTATGTCGAATTATGTAAGAAATCTCATTATGCCTAAGACTCTTATTTGCTCACATGTGTACTTAAAGTCTCGAATAGAAATGCCTTGTTATTGATAATCTATGATAATGTTTGAAAGCGAAAGAAGTGATCATGAGATACGAAACACGGCCAACATGCCAAGAATTATATTACATTAGGGGCCACTAGTGCCAACGAAATGAAGAGAAGTGTAAAAGACATTGAAGTGAGCTCTAAATCCTTTAAATAATAAATGCTTTGGAAGTATCGTTTAGTCACGTACCGGTGTAGGAGTGAGTGAGGGGTAAATTCCCTGTGTAAGGTGGTGATAGTTTTCCCCAAATATGGGATGAGATTGATATGTTGAGATAATTCCCCTTAAATGAGATGAGATGATTGCTAGCAAAATGTGAGGTGACATCGACCCACACGACATTTTGGTGAGACAGCCTAGCCGATCGGGTAGAGATCGGACACCATGTCGCGCACATGGTGGTATTATGAGTAGACGTCTCGGGGTGAGACGGCTTAGCCGATCGGGCTGAGATCGGACTTCGTACTAAAAGCACAGTGGTGTATCGGTACTAAAGATCTCCCAACTTGAGAGTATTGAAACTTGCTTGAAATTTATCCTTTCTCCTAACATGATACTTTAATATTGTCTGAGGCCCTCATTGATTCCATATTTCTTTCTCATTGTACGGTTACTCGTTCTATTGAGGGGGTGTTTAGTTTTTCATACTAGTACTATTCCATATATACTAACGTCCCTATTTTCGGGGGCGCTGCATCTTTAATAGATGCAGGTGGTTCCACAGCAGGTGGCATTGATCAATAATAGCAGTACATCCTCTCCTCAACTGACTTGGTGAGCCTCACTTTATTTCAAGGTCTTGTATCTCTTGTCCTTTATACATAGTGTTTTGAGGTATAGCCAGAGCCTTGTTGCTGGAACTGTCGTAGTACTCCTTTGTTTCTGTTAGAGGCTCCGTAGACATAGTGTGGGTTGTATATTGGTGTTGGGAAAGTCAAACTAGAAATGTTGTGTTTGTATCACATGTTCCACTTCAAACTATGAATGTGTAATGTATTTTGAGACTTATAAATAAAGTAACTAATAGTAATGAAATTGTGTTGTTCACATGACCTTCTTATTGTCTAATTAATGAAATTCATCTTCACTTTATTCATGGGTGAGTTGGGTAGACGGCATTGTGCAGGCTTGCTCGATCGGGATATCTCGATTGAGCGCCGGTCACGCTCCCTAAGGTCGGGGCGTGACAAGCTTGGTATCTCAGTCTAAGGTTTTAAAGTGTCCTAGGATGTCTCGGGACGTGTTTAATAGAGTCTTTTATATCGGTGTGTTGTCGACCACATCTATAATTAGGAGGATACTTGTGCATTTAGGAATGATACACTTCTTTGATGTTCTAGATCGTGCGATAGAGCTAATTGCAAGACTGTTCCTCCTTTAACTCGTGCATTGCTCTAATATTCAGTACATGACGCTTAGGAAGAAAGCAAGAACTGGCCAAGGAGTCGATGCCACCCCAGGAGTCGCAGTCGATTCTATACCTAATGATGCGGGTAAGCACCCGAAGGGTGAGGATATTCCCCCAGCTACAACACTGCCAGATTCTACTACTCTTACTCAGACTACACTAATCCCTACTCCTGCTGAGGGTGCAGCTATTCCCCCTCCATCCCCAGCTTCTGGTCCTGGTGTTTCTGATGGGGACCTTAGGGGAGCCATACAGATGTTGGCTCAGATAGTGGCTTCATAGGACCATAGATCGAATGTTGCGCTTGGTTCTTCCAGCCATCAAGGAGATTCTGCTAGTTCCAGGGCGAACAGGTTTCTTCTGTTGGATCCTCCAGTGTTCATGGGTACTAATACCAAGGAGGACCCCCAGGACTTTATTGATGAGATGCACAAGACTCTTCGAGTCATACGTGCTACTGAGACGGAGGGAATGGGGTTGTCCTCCTACCGCCTGAAAGAGGTGGCATATTCTTGGTTTGAGATGTGGTAGGACTCCAGTGAGGAAGGGAGCCCTACGGCGAGGTGGAGTAAGTTTGTCGACGCCTTTATCGACCACTTCTTGCTTGCTGAGACAAAGGCAGCCCATGCCGCCGAGTTTGAGAGTCGAAAACAAGATAGCATGAGTGTGTGGGAGATTCATATGAGGTTCGCGCGCCTGTCCAAGTATGTCATCTACATGTTGCCCATTATGGAGGCTAGAGTGTGCCGGTTTGTGCAAGGCCTTATCCCCTTGGTTATTAATGAGACCGCTATAGCTGCCTTGAATTCTGATATGAACTATGGGAAGATGGTTGCATTTTCTCAAGCCACAGAGACCCACAAACTGAAAAATAGAATGGGGCGAGAGGGTAGCAACAAGACCCGATCAGCGGGCAACTTTAGTGGTACTTCTGGTGGTGGTGGTGGTAGCAGGTCAACATTTAGGGGAGGGTCGTCAGGGACATCCCAGTCCTTTGCTTAGTCTTTAGTCAGTGCACAGCCATCAGGGCCCAGTCAGCAGCAGTGGAGCCGTTTCAGGCCCAGCCAAAGCAACGGGGGATCCTACCGACAGGGTCAGCCTGGAAGGAGATTCCAGTGGCAGCAGAGGCCCACATGCCCTAAGTGTAGGAAGATGCACTTTAGGCCCCGCTTTATGGACCTGACCATATGCTATGGGTCTGGTATGAGGGGTCACATTCATAGGGATTGTCGTTCGCCCCACAAAAGCATGGGCAAGGGTGCAACACAGCTAGCCAGTTCTACAGCTACTACATCCGCAGCACCTCCTCCAGCTCGAGCATCTCTAGCACCCGCAGGGTATGGTGTAGCTAGGGGTGGTGCACAGAGTTCAGGAGGACCCAACCGTTTCTATGCTATGAGGGATCGCCAGAGTTCAGAAGCTTCTCCAGATGTTGTCACATGTATATTGACTGTCCAATCTCATGATGTATATTCTCTTATTGATCCCGGTTCTACATTGTCATATGTCACTCCTTATGTTGCTATGGAATTTGGGATAGAACCGGAACAGCTTCATGAGTCATTCTTATTATCTACTCTGGTTGGTGAGTCTATTATGGCTATACGGGTTTATAGGGACTGTGTTGTCACGGTGCGTGGTCGGGACACCATGGCTGATTGCATTGAGTTGGGGATGATTAATTTTGATGTAATAATGGGGATGGACTGGATTTATTCATGTTTTGCCAAGCTTGATTGCCAAACTAGAACCGTTAGGTTTGAATTTCCAAATGAGCCAGTTATTTAATGGAAGGGGGATGATGTGGTGCCTTGTTGCCGGCACTGTCGTAATACTCCTTTGTTTCTGTCAGAGGCTCCGTAGACATAGGTGGGTTGTATATTGGTGTTGGGAAAGTCAAACTAGAAATGTTGTGTTTGTATCATATGTTCCACTTCAAACTATGAATGTGTAATGTATTTTGAGACTTATAAATGAAGTAACTAATGGTAATGAATTTGTGTTGTTCACGTGACCTTCTTATTGTCTAATTAATAAAATGCATCTTCACTTTATTCATGGGTGAGTTGGGTAGACGGCATTGTGCAGGCTTGCTCGACCGGGGTATCTCGGTTGAGCACCACTCGCGCTTCCTAAGATCGGGACGTGACAATCCTATAGGCATGATTTCTAATAGTTGACAATTGAAATTGATTTTATAATATTTTATCCCTATAGGCATGTCATCTAACTGTGGCAATGCATCGAAGTAACAAAGTAATTGATTAAAATCTTATAGTCATTATACCTAAAGGAGCAGCGTACTAAGAGCAATAGAAGCAGTTGATTGATTGATTAATTGGAAACCTATGGGCATGGTATCTAGATTAACGAAGCATATGTTGTTACATCTTATAGGCATGTTGTCTAAGTGTGCAAAATAATAAACATAGAAGAAAGTATGGCAAATACTTGGGCTAACATGCTTGAGCGGTGTACAAGTGAAATGTGCATGATCCTTATAGACATGATTTCTATAAGTGTGTAGAATAAGAGCATGTCAAACGAATAGCAAGCAAAGCAGTTAAATCCTATAGGTAAGTTTTCTACCTGTTTATGCGAGCATTAGAATACCCATGCCCCACTTTTTTCCCTAACTTCCCCATCATTCAGTTTTACAAGTTATTACAGGCCATATTGAATGCTTACAGGACCAAATACAAATAAAGAACAACCTAGTAACACATCTGGGTCTTCAAATATGCGTAGAACTTCATGCGACAGCAGGCCCAAAGTCCAGGTGCAGATAGTGTGCTTCAGACTTCAAATACCAAAGGCAGGCCCAATATACCAGGCCCAAATGATCCTAGTAATTAAGCTAATGGATACCAATTAGCCTTTACGCATGGAGTAATTTAAACACTTAGTTTTCACCACTGAAAGAACTGCATTTTCAGCCAATATACATGGGCCATGCTAAGTTCAAAGGTGTCAAAGACACATACAAATAAGTAATTTCAGAAAAAACAAGATTAACTATGACAGGGTAGGATGACCTAAGTTAGCAAACTGCTACAAACAGCGTTTCAAAGTAGAATCAACCCAAAAAATTCCAAATAGTAGCTTAGAAGAATCACGGACAAGAAAAGGTAGGGTACAATCTTCATATGAGAATTTTGCACAACATACTAGTAGCACAGTTTGGTGAACATACTTAGTTGAATATGAAATATAATTGTAGCATAAGATTTTAAGGAACTCATAGTAGGTAGAAGAACATGTTAATTCTAGGTGGACAGGACAAGCAAACATTAGAATGCAACAAGATAGGTGATTATCTTAATGCCAATTGACCATATGCAAGAAGAGGCTAAACATTTGGATTCACCATAGAAAGTCTTGGGCAACACTTAGAACCACATAATTGAGCAGGTCAAAGAGCACATATTAGAGTTACAGAAACCATGTCATACTCGTCTTAGAGGTTCAGGCAGTGATAACATTCAGAAATTACATGATCATTGAGGAAGTTAATGGTCTACACATGAATGACCTAGTAGAAGCAATGCATCTGAACACATTTAGGGCAACGAACTGGTTTCTCACAAGAATCTCAAGTAAGGCAGGGAAATAGGCGCAAGCAAATAGTAGGCGTAAGTAATCAGAAACACATAGAATAGTAAGATAAACACGATTAAGGAATCCAGGATCAGGGTTAGCAAACTAGGCGAGTTCTAGTGTTAGAAGAAGTTTAAAATCACAAAATAACTTTATAGAAATAGGACTATAAACAAAGATAGCATGGTAACATATTGGATGACAAAAGTTCATGAACACAAACAAAAGATGAAACTGCGAAGTTCAAAGGACTTACCAGTTACTAATTGACAAACAAGCAAATAAGAAGAACAATTTTAGCAGTATCTCAATCGTCAGTGGCAAAATGAGTAGTAGAATCCAAGAATCTTAGTTCGTCAGAGTTCCCAAGGGTTTCAGATGAACACCGGGCAGTGCTCACTATGGGCTGGTGCATTGGTCCGAAATTAACTCCAAAATTGGGCCATAGTTTAAATACACAAAATTATTAAAAAATAATTTATAAAGTAATTAATAAATAATAAAAGTATTATTTATGTAGTAAGAATGTTTGAAAATAATAGCTTAACATTATAAAAATAAATAAAAATGCTATTTTAGCATAAATAATGTAATAAATATAATTATCTATAGAATATAGGCTATTATTGCAAAAATTGTGTAAATAGCTCAAAATACAAATGTAATTATATGAAATGAAGTAAAATGTTATGAAACATACATGCGGGTGTAAATAATAAATTTGGATTATAAAGTCATCACGAAATAATTTGAAAAGATAATTAATAAATATTTGAACAATTTAAATTCAAGAAAATCAATTTAAAGCCATAAAAATTATGATAAATTAATGAAAGTCCTTATATGACTCTTATAAATTGGTTATGATGCAGAAATAATATTTTGAGAGTATATATGATATTCATAAAAATATGAGGGCAAAATTGGGTATCAACAGTTGCCCCTCTTTATCCAGGAATAATGAAAGAGCTATCGGGTAAAGCAAATGATGACCAATTTTGTCCGAAATGAGTGCAGATGATGCATTTATTTTTTTTTGGAAAAATAGGGGCCGAACCCTGGTTCTTGAGTTGCCTACATATCCCTGGTGTTATAAGAATCAAGCCATGTGTAGTTCTAGATCCAACGGCGAACAAAACCAATGGAGTTGTTATACGAGTGGTCGTGTGTTTCAAAAAGGATCTTTTGGATATGATAGTGTTCTGAATAACGGATAATTTCAGGTGGAGCTATGAATGCGAATTTTAATGTTACGGATGTATAAGTCAAATATTTGAGCGGTTACGGGATAAAGGGTAATCTATTGTTGATCATCGGCTACGTTTGAGATTATCGAAGGATGTGAATGTTGTGAACGGAAACCAGAGCGAGAATTGCTCCTATTTGTAGGATGGTTACCTCCCGAGTTACCTGCAAAACTTAGAACATGATACACACGAATATATGGGGTTATTGCGAAAATTTAATCATGATGCAAATTCCCTTCGGACCATGAGAGTTGTCTTTGGACAATGAGGATGATGTCCTTAGACCATGACATCTTGGGCCATGAAGCGCATGATAAGGGATTCGCAGGCCATGAAATGGTATCCTCGGGCCATGAGGATGGTGCCTCTAGACTATGACGCCTTTGAATAATGATGTGTAGTTTTGAGAGATCCCCATGCCATGGCATCATGTCTTCGAGATATGAGGATGATGCCTTCAGACTAAGACACCTTCAAACAATGTGGTGATGTTTCAGCCCATGAAATGCAAATATGCAAAAATATTGATCGTTCAATAGAGGGAATAGCTAATGCTTAGTTGCATGCAAGAACGAGACAAGGCAGCGCTTAGCCTTGTGTGTGATGAGGGCGGTGTTTAGCCATTTGTAGAGGAATGCAGCGTTTAGCCTTAATGATGGAGGCAATGCTTAGCCTCATGCAATGTAATGGAGACAATGCTTAGTCTCATGCAAGGAAAGGCAGTGCTTAGCCTTATGCAATGATGGAGGCAGTTCTTAGCCTCATGCAAAGAATGGAGACAATGCTTAGTCTCATGCAAGGAAAGGCAGTGCTTAGACTGATGCAATGATGGAGGCAATGCTTAGCCTCATGCAGAGAATGGAGACAATGCTTAGTCTCATACAAGGAAAGGCAGTGCTTAGCCTTATGCAGTAATGGAGGCAATGCTTAACCTCATGCGGTGTAATGGAGATAGTGCTTAGTCTCATTCAAGGGAAGGCAGTGCTTAGCCTTACGCAATAATGGAGGCAATGCTTAGCCTCATGCAATGTAGTAGAGACAATAATTAGTCTCATGCAAGGGAAGGCAGTGTTTAGCCTTATGCAATGATGAGGGCAGTGTTTAGCCCTATCCAGGAAGAGCAATAATTAAATATGAGAGGGAAAAGCGGTCCTTAGCTTCACACGTTCGTTCTTGGCAACTTATGTCGGTGTGAACATAATGATCTTATTGTATGTATATATTTGCAGATGCGTTTATTATATCCCTCGTGCCTGCATTCAAAGAAAAATCATGAGTTTTGGGGGAAAGGTTGATTCGTGCCTTTTATTCTTCATTTCGCCTTTTCTCCTTGTCTTGATGCCTTGTTCGAATCACCCTGGGTAACACCTAGCTATTACAGAAAATGAAATTTTTGAAAACATGCATTTGTGACAAATCATTTA
This sequence comes from Nicotiana tomentosiformis, assembly GCF_000390325.3. Classification (NCBI taxonomy): domain Eukaryota; kingdom Viridiplantae; phylum Streptophyta; class Magnoliopsida; order Solanales; family Solanaceae; genus Nicotiana; species Nicotiana tomentosiformis. The sequence continues at coordinate 46,542,712 of NC_090822.1, forward strand.
TTTAAAAATGCAGCAGTCCAAAATATGTGATAATGCATAAAATCGGAGACTGTGACACGCTTTGAGACATTGCAACCTCCTCAACTCAAAATTTTGAGGACCTTCCTCAAAATTTTGCCCCTGTTTATATGCATACTTCTGGCGATACACTTCTTGGTAATCCTTGAAATAATGAGATTGACGAACTCGAAATCTTGCCCCAGTTTCTGACCATAGAAGCGAATGAAGATTTATTATGATGTGACTGAATCCACAAGGATGCCTACGTATCCCCTCTTAAACCGGAAATAGGTCAAGCATCAGATTACATCAAATAGAAAGTGCAAATATAATCTCAAATGTAATATCTCTTGACTGCGTCTGAATTGATAGGTCTTGGCCATGTGTAAGGGCCTTTCCAGTTAGTGAGAATTTGCCTTTTGCTTCATCCTGATGCGGGAAGATCTGTTTCAGCACCAATTGTCCCGGTGTGAATTACCTTGATCTAACCTTTTATTGAAAGCCCTTTCCATTATATTCTGGTAGAGTTGGTTGTGACACACTGCATTCATCCATTTACCATCAATGAGAGCTAGTTGTTCATACCAACCTCGTATCCATTCCGCGTTGCTGAGCTCGGCCTCTTGTATGATTCTTAAGGAAGGAATCTCCACTTCAGCGGGAATAATGGCTTCATACCGTAGACTAGTAGATAGGGGGTTGCCCCAGTTGAAGTACGAACTATGGTGCGGTACCCGAGTAAAGAAGATGGTAGCTTCTCATGCCATTGCTTGCAGTTGTCTACCATCTTCCTCAATATATTCTTGATGTTCTTGTTTGGCCGTTTCTATGGATCCATTCATTTGTGGTATGTATGCTATAGAGTTCCGATGCTTGATCTTGAATGTTTCACACATAGCTTTTATCAGACCACTGTTGATATTGGCATCATTGTCAGTAACGATTAACTTAGGTATCCAAATCGACAAACAATACGATCCCGGACAAAATCTGTTATGACCTTCTTAGTCACAGCCTTATAGGAAGAGGCTTCAATCCATTTTGTGAAGTAATCTATAGCCACCAAGATGAACATGTGTCCGTTTGAAGTAGCGGGTTCGATTGGTCCAATGACATCCAAGCCCCAAGTAGAGAAAGGCCAGGGTGAACTTGTTGTGTTGAGTTTGTTGGGTGGTACTCATATCATATCATTATGTATTTGGCATTGGTGACATTTTTGAACATATTTGAGGCAGTCTGTTTCCATGGTCATCCATAAATACCTTGCTCTTAATATTTTCTTGGCCAGAACGAACCCGTTCATGTGAGGTCCACAAGTTCTGGCGTGTATTTCTTCAAGCAATTTAGATGCCTCCTTGGCATCAACGCATCGCAATAATCCCAAATTAGGAGACCTTCTATATAGAATTCCTCCGCTCTGAAATAAATGGTTGGCCAATATTCTAAGTGTGCGCTTCTAAGTGTGCGTGGCATTTTCTGGGTATTCCCCTTTCTCCAAATATTCCTTGATATCGTGGAACCATGGATTTCCGTCAAACTCTTCTTCAACATGAGCACAATAAACTGGCTGCTTATGAATCTCTATTGGGATAGGATCAATGAAATTCTTGTCCGGATGTTGTATCATAGAAGACAAGGTAGCTAATGCATCTGCGAACTCATTCTAGATCCTTGGAACATGCTTGAATTCTATCTTCATGAACCTCTTGATTAACTCTTGTACACAATGCAGGAATGTCAATATTTTAGTGTTCTTGGTAGCACATTCTCCTAGTACTGGTGAAGCAATAGATCAGAATCTCTGATTACCAGCAACTCCTGAACGTTCATGTCGATGGCCAATCTAAGTCCGAAGATACAGGCCTCATATTCCACCATATTGTTGGTGCATGGGAATCTGAGCTTTGCGGATACCGGATAATGTTGACCGATCTTTGATATAAAACAGTTCTGATGCCCACTCCCTTGAAGTTTGCTGCTCCGTCGAAAAACATCCTCCAACCATCATAAGTTTCGGCAATATCTTTACCTATAAATGACACTTCCTCGTTGGGAAAATACGTCTTCAATGATTCGTATTATCCATCTACGGGGTTCTCTGCTATGTGATCAGCCAATGCTTGCCCCTTGACTGCCTTCTGAGTCATATAAATGATGTCAAACTCACTTAGCAATATCTGTCACTTTGCTAACTTACCTGTAGGCATGGGTTTCTGAAAGATGTATTTTAGAGGATCCATCCTTGATATGAGATATGTAGTGTATGCACAGAAATAATGTCTCAGCTTCTGGGCTATCCATGTCAATGCACAGTAGGTGCGCTCCAGTAAAGAATACCGGGCCGCGTAAGGTGTGAACTTCTTGCTCAGATAATATATCGCCTACTCCTTCCTCCCTGTTTCATCATGTTTCACCAGAACGCATCCAAAGGCTCCATCCAACACTAATAGATACAGCAGCAGAGGTCTTGCTGGTTCTGGCGGGACCAACATGGGTGGTTTAGATAAGTACTCCTTGATTTTGTCAAAAGCCTTTTGACATTCTTTGGTCCAGCTTGTTGCATCATCTTTCCTCATTATCTTGAAGATCAGTTCACATATCACCGTTGATTGTGCTATAAAATGGCTAATGTAATTGAGGCGTCCGAGAAAACTCATCACATCCTTCTTGTTCTTTGGCGGGGCAAGTCCTAAATAGCTTTGATTTTTGACGGGTCTAGCTCAATGCCCCGGCGGCTGATGATGAAACCTACCAACTTTTTAGCAGGGACTCCGAAAGCATATTTTGTAGGATTTAGCTTCAAATTGAACTTTTGAAGTCCGTCGAAAAACTTCCTCGGGTCTGCTATATGATCTGAACCTTTCTTAGATTTGATGATAACATCATACACGTACACCTCTATCTTCTTGTGTATCATATCATGGAACGGGTCATCATGGCCCTCATGTAGGTGGCCCCAGTGTTCTTCAAGCCAAATGGCATCATTTTGTAACAATATACCTCCCATGGTGTGATAAAGGCTGTCTTTTCGGCGTCCACCTCATCCATCCACATCTGGTGGTATCTTGCGAAACAATCCATAAAGGATTGGAGTTCATGCTTGGCACAGTTGTTGATCAGTATGTGTATGTTAGGCAACGAAAAATCATCCTTAGGACTTGCTCTGTTCAGATCTCAATAGTCAACACACACTTTGACTTTCCCATCTTTCTTCAGAACCGGCACAATGTTGGCTAACCAGGTCGGGTATTCAACTACTCGAAGGACCTGGGCTTTGATTTGCTTGGTAACCTTCTCTTTTATTTCAGACTTATATCTGGCTTGAATTTTCTGAGCTTCTGCTTTACCAGTGGATGCATGGTGTTGGTACGTAGCTTGTGAGCTATTATGGACATGCTTAACCCAATCATGTCGTCATAAGACCATGCGAAAATATCCTTGTATTCCTTCAGAAACTTGATATACTCTTCCTTCTCTAACGGTGATAGATGAATGCTTATGCGAGTTTCTGTTTCAGAATCCCCTAAGTTAACTGCCTCAGTTTCTTCCAAGTTGGATTTTGTTTTGTTCTTAAAATTCTCTATTACTTTGACAATTTCCTCAGGTATTATATCATCTTCCGAATCACTTTCCTGATGTTGTATTGTATCATTACACGTCACAGTCATAGTTCATCAGGATATGTAATAATTACGCTAAAAAAGAATGTAGAAAGATAATAATAAATACGAAAAGCAATAATGCATTAATAAAGCTTAAAATTGTCAACAAGTATGACTCGATGGCTCGAGTAATTATTTCAAAACAAAATACTGAAAATGTCTTAAATGCTCAAAAACAATTTAAAATAAGTCATGCTAATTTTGCCAGGCTACCCAGGTACTCGGCGAGCCCGGGATGGTGCAGTGGTCCAGTTCTTGAGAATAGCTCCTTCTCCCACTGTCTGAATGCTAAGGTCTTCCTCCTCCTCCTCCTCTAAAATTGCACTGCAGTCCATGTCTTCCTTGTTCAGAAATAGCTTCCTCATACCGGCCAAAATCTCATCTTCCTCGAACATGTCAGTCTGGCAGAATGTTTGGTGTAACGGTGGTATGGGTTGTTCCAGCGGATAGTAATCGGTGCGCCATGGCGGTGTCCAATCCTGGTATTCTTGCACAGTATATTCATATCCGAGCCCAAAGGTCGTGCCATGATACTGCGATCGTATGGGTTCTGTGATCCCCTGAAGCTTTCGGTCAAGACCCTTACCTGGTTCATATCCCAACCATATCAATATGCTTTCTATCTTATTTCTCCACCGTCGATCTTTCTCAATTGCGTTTACTCACTCAATGCAGTGGTATGTTTCTCCTCCCAATTTCCTCCCATTTTCGATGACTGGCACGGTCTAGTTGGTGTAAATAGTGTTGCTTCCATCTCCATTAATGATCACCCCATGATGATTCCACTTGAACTTTACAACCTGGTGCAGAGTAGAAGCGACTGCCCCAGCTGCGTGTATCCATGGTCGTCCCAGCAACAGGTTGTAGGTGGCGGATATGTCTAGCACTTGGAATTCCACATCAAACTAGGTCGGGCCTATCTGTAGATTAAGGTTGATTTCTCCAATAGTGGCTCTCTGAGATCCATCGAATGCCTTCACATTCATGCTCCCCATCTGTATCTCATGCAGGCCTTTACCTAATCTTTTCAGAATGGTCAGCAAGCATATGTTCAGGCTCGAACATCCATCTATCAGCATCCTGGCAATAAACTTGTCTTCAAATTGCACAGTAATGTGCAATGCCTTGTTGTGGATCAACCCTTCTGGCGGCAACTCATCTTCGTGGACAGTAATTTTATGACTCTCCAGTACCTATCTGACCATGTTAGCCATCTCCCCACTAGTGATACTGGTGGGTACATAAGCTTCACTCAACACTTTCATCAAGGCATTCTTGTGCTCGTTTGAATTTTCCAATAGCGACAAAATGGATATCTGGATGGGAGTCTTGTTTATATGATCAACAATAGAGTATTTCCTTGCATGTACCTTCCTCCAAAGATCGTCAGTGCTCATTTCAACGACAGATGGCTTAGATGCAGCTTCTTTACTTGTTCCTCCAAGATTCTTAGGTGTGTAAACTCTGCCAGTTCTAGTCATACCTTGCGCAACACTTGTCTCTTCCATCTTGGCTTTTCCCTTTCTTCTTGCCTCCGCAGCATAATCCCATGGGACGGCATCAAACTTATAATATGGTGTGGGAGCTACCATCACAGTGAAAGGTGTAGCACCTTGACCTCAAATGATGCCTGGGTTTGCACCACAATCGGCGAGAGGGTGACATGAGATGTCTTGGGAGTACCACCCTCTCGAATAAGTCCAATGGATTCCTCCTGATCCCATTCTTCATCAGTTTCTATCACATTCACTCCCTCACCCCTATGATCTGGAAGAGGGTTATTACGGATATTTGGTACAGCTTCCTTTACTTGTATAACTTTAGTGTCAATTAGTGTCTGAATCTTGTCCTTTAACATACGGCATTCTTCAATGGTATGACCCTTCATGCCTGAGTGATAGGCACAAGCTTTGTTGGGGTTAACTCACTGGGAGGGGTTCTCAACATCATCAGCAGGAATAGGGGTGACGTTACCAGCGGCCTTTAGTCTCTCATACAGTTAGGCTATGGGTTCAGCAATTGGGGTGTATTGCCTGGGAGCTTTGCGGACAAAGATTGGTCTTGGCTTTGGGTAGTTTTGGCGGGCGGGTGGAGGTGAATGGTAATGTGCAGGTTGTGTATTATAGGTATGGTAGATGGTGGCAAGGTATTGGTATTTTGGATGTGATGGTTGATATGTGGGTTGAGGTTTTTAGTATGTAAGGGGAGACTTAGGGCCCTGGGCCACCATTACGACACCCACTTCCTTCTTCTTCGAAATGCCCCCTGATTGCAAGACTTCATTGGTGGCTTGCAGTGCCTCGAAATTAGTTACCATTCCGTTCTTGATTCCTTAGTTACCATTCCGTTCTTGATTCCTTCTTCTATCCTTTCTCCTAACTTGATGATGTTTGAGAACTTGTGATTCTCGATAACCATCAGCCTTTCATAGTACTGCAGATTTTGGGCTCTAACAAAAAACTTGTTCATCTGTTCTTCTTCAAGTGGTGGCCTCACCTTGGCGGCCGCTGATCTCCAACGAGTAGCATACTCGCGGAAGGTTGTCATTCAGCTTCTTCTTGAGATTTTGAACAATTCTCTATATTGAACTTGAATTTGTCCATTAAATCTGATGACATACTTACCCAATTCACCCACTTCTTCGGATTCCGGCTAATATACCAAGATAAGGCATCTCCTGGGACTTTGCATGAACAGTTTCATGTGGATTTACTCGATCTTACCCACTCCTACTAGCTTGTCACAGTAGGTTCTCAGATGCACCTTTGGATCACCAGTGCCATCAAACATCTCAAACTTGGGGGGTTTGTAACCCTCCGGTAGTTCTACATCTGGCTGGATACACAAATCTTCGTAGTTTAAACCTTCAACACCCTTACCACCTTCAACACTCTGGACCCTCTATGTCAGTTTCTTGAGTTTTTCTACCATGTTTCAAATGAGCAGGTCCTTTTCACTCAACTCAGGTATGTACAGGGTTTGTTGTGAGGTATGGGGTAAGGTTTCTACGTATATCGGGTTGCCTTGATGGGTTCCTGGAACTTGGGTATATGGGTGATCATTGATTGAGGTTTGAGGGGGATTGGGTTGTGGTGCATTTTGAGGAGTGTGATAAGTGGTTGTTTGCGAATATTGGGTCGGGTGATGGTGGTGGTGTTAAGGGGTTTGCACTGGTAGTGGGTTAAGGTTTTGGGGAGGTGTGGGATTGTGATACTGGTGCGGTGCGGGGGGATTCAAAGCTATGGATGGTGGATTCTTGTTTTGTGTGGTTTGTGGTGGTGTTTGGTTCTGAGTGGTTGTGTTTTCCTGATTGATGTCAGGAACATTTAGAGTAAGGGAAAGGTTTTCCAGATTTTGGACCTGCTCAAGCTCACCCTGCAGCTCCAGGATTTTCTGCTCCAAACATAAGACCAACTCATCCTGTCCTGGCGTACTTCTCCCGTCTGAGGTTTCAACATTCTCTACCACGGTAGCATTGTCTTTTTGAATACCACTTAAATCATCCATCTTCCCTTTGCCTTTGTTTTTCTGATCGCTAGGTGGATGAGGAGGTGGAGGACCTCTAGATCTGGTGGTATTCTGATGATGCTAGTATGCATGAACCAACCTTTGGGAATGGGAATAATCAAAAGGAAATAAAAACAAAAGGTAACCAAGTTAGTAAGACGACGTAAAAGAGTGTTTGCAATATTTAAACATGTATCACATAAGGTCATGCAATAATTTGCGTCCTAACTTTGGGGACCTCATTGTGCCTGAGGTAGGCCTAAGCGACACATAGACTTGGAAAAAATTCATGCCAACGTTTGCTTCATTTCATTACTGTGAAAATAATCCAAAATAATATTTTACTAAATCGACAATAATAATAAAGTCACTAATGGCATTAAGCCTTATTACATCGAAATCTAATCTAGAAAGTAGTAAAGGGCATTATCTCCTAATCTACTTGGTCCCTGAAGGACCTTTTCCATGCTTGGCTCTCTTGACTCCATCAATCATGTTTCTCAGATCGCGCATGTCCAGTAGCAACTAAGCCTTTGCCAGCTTCCCTCCTTCATCATCGTCCATGACTTGACAATCCCAAAGTCTCTTTCTCATCTTCCCTTCTAGCTATATCAATCCTTGCTCTAGATACTCTAACCTCTCTATTGACTTATTGGCAATCTCTTTCCATTCCCTTATCACCTCCATGTTCACTTTATGTTAATCCAGATGCTTAGCTTCGGACTAGAACACCCTTTTGCGTAGCCTCTTATACTTCACTTGTGCTTCAGCCACCTCATCTATGATCCTATCTTTCAGATTGACTCCTAGTTTGACGTCCCCAGCTATGTCGTCTTCCAACTATGAGAGATAGTAGTACATATGACTGGCGTGATACTTGTCTGGTTCAATAGTTCCTCCTTCCATTATGATCTTTTTCTTCCACATGTGTTGTGCTTCGAACATGAATGGGATGACATCCCCTTCGAAATTTATACTAAACCATGTTGGAAACCCAAGGTATGACTTGTTTCCTTCCAGCTTGCCTCATTACCCTTATAGGACTGTAAGGGTAGATGCCTCACAGCCCGATCAATACTAAGTGAGTAGTTACTTTGGATCTGATAATGAAATCACTACTAGGAAAACATTCAAACATCCAATGCACTTGCTCGTTTGTCAGATTACTAAAGAAACACACCCAGCCTACAGCATTTCTAGGCTTTGCAAACCTGTCTGGAATGAATGTCATCTTCTTTGGATGATGACTAGCTATGTAGTCATTCAGTGGCCTTCGCAGAAGCTCTTGGCGATAATCACCTCTCTGAAAGTGTTCCAGAAGCCAAATTTGTAGCAAGAGATTACAACCTTCAAAATGTCCGGACCCATACTTTCACCGATCTAGAGCACGGTACATCTCAGCTAAGATCATTGGGATGATAGTGTGCGTTTGTCCTTCGATGCCATCCATTAAGGTCCTGGCGACCATGGCTAAGCGAGTATGAATTCTTCCCCCTTGCATCGGAAAGACCAACAAGCCCAAGAAGTAGACTACGAAAACATAAACCCGGTGGTGCACCCATCCCAAAGAGGTAATGGCTAGCTCCTCATGATGAAGGCGATATGATTTGCTATGCCCATAACATTCATAGAGAAATTCAAAGGGAATGTATGATTTATTCAGACAGACCCGCTCATCATTCTTCTTAAAACCCAAAATTTTCAGAAAACTGCATGGAGTGCGATTCTCTGGCACAAATAGTCCTGGACTATCCCATGGTAACTTGGCGAAACTGTAAGGCCCCATAGAATTTCACCTAAAACTTGGGTTTTCGTGGTGCCAAGGTTGACTTATGTGCTGATGATTGTATAGATTCTTCGCGGCGAGCTTGCTCGCCGCGGTATGGACATTTTGGGTTGAACAGTGCATTAGGGAGTTAGAGAAAAATATTTGTAAAGCAGGGCATTTCTGCGGTCCATTATGCGGCCGTAGAATCACTCTGCGGGCCGTAGATTAGCCGCAGAGTGAAGTAGAGAAATAGCCCATTTTTGGAGGTTGTTTTGCGGCCCATTATGCAGCCGCATAACCATTTCACAGGCCACACAATCCATCACAGATCCAGCATGAAGATTTCTAGAGGGGAGTTCTGCGACGCATTATGCGACTGCAGAACTGGTCTGCGGACTGCAGACCTGCTGCAAACCCGACCATAATAGTCGAGTTCTTGACATCACTTATGTGGCCCATTTTGCGGACCGCATATCCATTCTGCTGTCCACTCTGCGACCGCGAAGCTGTGTTCGGAGGGTCCATTTTTTGGTTTTTATAACCCGGCCGTATTTCGATATATAGACGTTAAGGGCCATTTGTAAAGTAAAAATCTGATATTTTGAGAGTGAGGAAGTGCTCTAGAATGAGAGGGGGTTCCTAAACTAATTGTTCATCAATTCTTACTCAAGGCTTGGAGAATTAACAAGGAAAACTCACTAGGTCTTCATCCTAGAGGTAAGATTATACCCCCTAGCCCTCAATTTCAAGATTTAACTGAAAATAGGTAATGAGAAAAGAAATTCTTGTGTGTGGGAGTTGTTCATTATGCATGTATGTACTATCAAGGGTTGTGGGAAGATTGTTGAGCTCAATTGAGTAGACTTTAGGTAGTGGGATGAAGGAATGCACCATAGGAGGACCTTGAAATCATAATGCCCATCTTTGATAAAATGCTCACATATGTTGGAACCATGAACTTCTTCCTAATTTGTGTTCAATTTTGTTATATTTCTAAATAGATCGAAGTGTCTAAGATTTTCAAAATATTGTAGTAAGTTAAGAAGCTCAAGACGAGGTATGTTGGCTAAACTTTTATCTTAGAATTGAATCCCACGATGTCCTTGTAAGTCCCGGTGTTGTTCATTATAAATTGACTATTCCGAATAAGCCCTGTGTCAAAAGATATATGTTTAATTTGTATTCCAAATTCTCTTGTTATGTTATGTTATGTTACCATTTGAGAATGTGTTCAAAGTACGAGTCATATATCCAAATGTTATAACTTCAAGTCGTGTTTCAAATGAAAGCTATTATGCCAAATTGTGTAAGAAATCTCAATGTGCTTAAGATTCCTATTTGCTCACATGTGTACTTAAAGTCTTGAATAGAAATGTTTTGTTGTTGATGATCTGTGATGATGTTTGGAAGTGAAAGAGGTGAGCATGAAATATGAAATACGGCCAACGTGCCAAGAATGATATTACATTTGGGGCCACTAGTGCCAATGAAATTAAGAGACGTGTAAAAGATATTGAAATGAGTTATAAATACTTTAAATAATAAACACCTTAAGAGTATCATTAGTCACCGAGGAAGGGTAGGTTGAAATAACCTAACCCCGAAACTACACATACCGGTGTAGGAGTGAATTGTGATTATTCCCCTTATTTGGGATGAGATTGATGTGATGAGAATATCCCCCTTTATTGGGATGAGATGATTGATAAAAAAGGGTGATATCAATCCACATGGCATTGTGGTGAGACGGCCTAGCCGGTCGGGTCGTGATCAGACGCCATTCCACACACATGGTGGTGATTGTACTTGAAATTGTGATTGAGATAAGGATTGAGGTTGTGATGGTTATTGCGATTGTGGTTGATGTCTTTGGGTGAGACGGCCTAGCCAATCGAGCTGTGATCGGACTTCGTGCTAAAATCACGGTGGTATATCGGTGCTAAAGATCTCCTAACCTAAAATATGGAAATTTACTTGAAAACTTGTCTCGTTCCTAACTTGATATTTTGGTACTCTTAAAGGCTCCCATTGGTTTTATGATTGTTCTTCCTTGTGTTATTACTCGTTCTATTGAGATCGTGTTTAGTCATACATACTAATACTATTTCATATGTACTAACGTCCCTTTTACTAGGGGCGTTGCATCTTTAATGGAAGCTGGTGGTTCCACAGCTGGCGGCTTTGATCATTGATAGCAGTACACCCTCTTCCCAGCTTGACTTTGTAAGCCCCACTTCATTTCAGGGTCGTGTATCTTTTATTCCTTGTATAATAAGTTTTGAGGTATAGTCGGGGCCCTGTCGCCGGCACTATCATCGTACTCTTTTGTATCTATTAGAGGCTCCGTAGACATAGTGTGAGTTGTATGTTGGTGTTGGGCAAGCCAAACTAGTAATGTTGTATTTGTGCCACATGTTCCACATCAAACTATGAAAGTGTATGTATTTTGAAACTTATAAGTGATGTAACTAATGATAATGAATTGGTGTTGTTCACATGGTCCTCCTCATTGTCTAATTAATGCAATAGATCTTCTCTTTATTCATGAGTGAGTTTTGGTACAGGCTTGCTCGGCCGGGTTACCCTAGTTGAGCGCCGGTCGTGCTCCCCGAGTTCGGGGCGTGACAAACCTTGTATCATATCCTAAGGTTATAAAGTGTCCTAGGATGTCTCGAAGCCGTGTCTAATAGAGTCCTTCTTATCGGTGTGTTGTCGACCACATCTATAAATAAGAGGCTACTTGGGTATTTAGGAATAATACCCTTCTTTGATGTTCTAGATCGTACGATAAAGCTGATTGTAAGATTGTCCCTCCTCTAACTCATGCATTGCTCTAATTTTAAGTACATGGCGCCTAGGAAGAAAGCAAGAACTTGCCAGGGAGCCAATGCCACCCCAGAAGTGGCAGTTGATTCTTTACTTGATGATGCGGGTGAGCACCCGAAGGGTGAGAATATTCCCCCGACTACTACACTTCCTGATTCTACTACACCTGATCAGACTGCACCAGTTCTTGCACCTACTGAGGGTGCAACGATCCCTCTAACCGATATTCCAGTTCCACCTCCAGCGCCAGCTTCCGGTCCCGATGTTTCTGAGGGGGATCTAAGGGGATACATATAGATGTTGGCTCAGATAGTGGCATCTCAGGCCCAGAGATCGAATGTTGTGCCTACTTCTTCTAGTCAGCTAAGGAATTCTGCTAGTTCCAGGGTGAACAAGTTCCTTCAGTTAGATCCTCCAGTGTTCACGAGTACTAATCCCTAGGAGGACCCCTAGGACTTCATTGACGAGATGCACAAGACTCTTTCGAGTTATGCGTATGACTGAGATGGAAGTAGTGGAGTTGGCTTCCTACCGCCTGAAAGAGGTGGCATATTCTTGGTTTGAACTGTGGTAGGAATCTCGTGAGAAGGGTAGCTCTCTAGCGAGGTGGAGTGAGTTCGTCGATGCCTTCATTGGTCACTTCTTGCCTGTCGAGACTAAGGCAACCCGTGCCACCAAATTTGAGAGCCTGAGGTAAGGTAGCCTGAGCATATGGGAGTATCATATGAGGTTCGCGTGCCTATCCAAGTATGTTATATACATGTTGCCCACTATGGAGGATAGAGTACGTCAGTTTGTACAGGGCCTTAGCCCATTGGCTATTAATGAGGCCGTTAGAGCTGCCTTGAATTATGATATGAACTATGGGAAGATGGTGGCATTTGTTCGAGCTATAGCGAACCGTAAATTGAAGAATTTAATAGAGCGAGATGAGGACCTACCCGTATGCTACGGGTGAGGGCTAAGGGGCCACATTTAAAAAGATTGTCATTAGTCTCGCCAGGGTGTGGGCAGGGGTATGGCACAGCCATCCAACTCTGCAGCTACTACACCCACAGCAGCTCCTCCAGCTCGAGGCACTCCAGCAGCTGCAGGGCGTGGTGCGGATAGGGGTGGTACACAGAGTTCGGGAGGACCAACCGTTTCTATGCTATGAAGGGTCGCCAGAGTTCAGAGGCTTCTCCAGATGTTGTCACAAGTATATTGACTGTCCAATCTCATGATGGGTATGCTCTTAATGATCCTGGTTCCACTTTGTCATATGTCACTCCTTAGGTTGCTATGGAATTTGGGATAGAACCGAAACAGCTTCATGAGCCGTTCTCTGTCTCTACACCGGTTAGTGAATCTATTGTGGTCGCGCAAGTTTATAGGGATTGTGTTGTTATGGTGTGTGGCGGGACACCATCGCCGACCTCATTGAATTGGGGATGGTTGATTTTGATCTAATAATGGGGATGGACTGGCTTTATTCATGTTTTGCCAAGCTTGATTGCCGAACCAGAACCGTTAGGTTTGAATTTCCTAATCAGTCAATTATTGAATGGAAGGGGGATGATGTGGTGCCGAAGGGTAGGTTTATTTCTTACCTTAAGGCCACAAAGATGATTAACAAAGGGTGTATTTACCATTTGGTCCAGATTACGGACACCAATGATGAGGCACCAACACTTGAGTCCGTGCCAGTTGTGAACAAATTTCCGGAGGTCTTTCCTGATGAGCTCCCTGGGATTCCACCAGACAGGGAGATTGATTTTGGGATTGATGTGAGGCCGGGCATGCAACCTATATCTATTCCACCCTATAGAATGACACCAGTAGAATTGAAGGAGCTAAAGGAGCAATTGAAGGATTTGTTAGAGAAGGGTTTCATACGGCCAAGTATGTTGCCTTGGGGCGCACCGGTTCTCTTTATAAGAAATAAAGATGGGTCACTAAGGATGTGTATTGACTATCGGCAGCTCAACAAGGTCACAATCAAAAATAAGTACCCACTACCAAGGATATGTGACTTGTTTGACTAATTGCATTGTGCTAAGTACTTCTCCAAGATTGATTTAAGATCCGAGTATCACCAATTGAAGATCAGGGAGCAGGATATTCCGAAAACAACTTTTAGGACCCGGTATGGGCACTTTGAATTTCTAGTAATGTCTTTTGGACTAACAAATGCCTAGGCAGCTTTCATGGATCTTATGAATCGAGTCTTCAAGCCTTTTCTTGACTCCTTCGTGATACTGTTTATTGACGATATCCTTGTATATTCACGAAGTCGAGAGGAACATGTCGACCATCTCAAGGCAGTTCTACGGACTCTATATCAGCACCAGTTGTATGCGAAATTTTAGAAATGTGAATTCTGGCTTGAATCTATCACGTTCTTGGGTCATGTCATCTCCAGAGAAGGAATTAAGGTTGATCCTCAAAAGATTGTAGTTGTGAAGAATTGGCCTAGACCTACAACTCCAACAGAGATCCGCAGTTTCTTCGGCTTAGCTGGGTATTATCAGGAAATATTTGGAGGGGTTCTCTACTCTTGCCTCCCCGTTGACTAAATTGACGCAGAAGGCGGTTAAGTTCCAATGGTCAGATGCCTGTGAAAAGAGCTTCCAAGAGTTGAAATCAAGATTGACTACGATGTCGGTGTTGACCTTACCATGTGGATAAATTCACGGACCATAGGAGCCTTCAATGTATTTTCAAACAAAAGGAATTGAATTTGAGGTAGAGAAGATGGCTTGAGTTACTCAAAGATTACAACATCAATATCCTATATCATTCGGGGAAGGCTAATGTTGTGGCAGATGCTCTTAGCCAAAAATCTATGGGCAGTTTGTCTCACTTGGAGGAATATCAAAGGTCGTTGGCCAAGGAGGTTCATTGGTTGTCTAGTTTTGGAGTTCGTCTTGCGGACTCTAGTGAAGGAGGGATGATTGTGCAAAATAGGGTTGAATCAGCGTTTGCGTGGAGGTCAAGGAGAAGCAATACAACGATCCATTGTTGGTACAATTGAAGGAGGGATTCATAAACATAAGACCGTGGCCTTTTCTCTTGGCATGGATAATGGTACACTAAGGTACCAAGGGCGACTATGTGTTCCAAATGTAGATGGTCTCCGAGAAAGAATCATGACTGAGGCTCACACTTCTAGGTATTCTGTGCACCCAGGTTCTACAAATATATACCATGACCTTAAGGAAGTCTACTGGTAGAATGATATGAAGAGGAATATGGTGGACTTCGTGGAAAGATGGCCAAATTATCAGCAAGTGAAGGCCGAACAACAACGGCCCGGTGGGTTGGCACAAAACATAGAAATTCCAATGTGAAAATTGGAGATGATCAATATGGACTTTGTGGTAGGACTACCTCGCACTCCTCATAAGTTCGACTCGATTTGGGTGATTGTGGATCAACTCACGAAGTAATCTCACTTCTTACCTGTTAAGGCTACCGACACAATAGAACAGTATGCTCAGTTGTATATTAAGGAAGTAGTCAGGTTGCATGGCACTCTAGTTTCTATTATCTCAGATCGAGGGGCACAATTCACGGCTAATTTTTGGAAGAAATTTCAGCAAGGTTTGGGTACTCAGGTGAATCTTAGTACATGCTTTCACCTGCAAATTTATGGGAAGACAGAGCGGACTATTCAGACGCTTGAGGATATGTTGCGCGCTTGTGTTCTTGACTTCAAGGGTAGCTGGCATGACCATTTGCCACTCGTAGAATTTGCCTACAACAACAGTTATCATGCTAGCATTCAAATGGCACCCTTCGAGGCTTTATATGGTAGGAGATGTACATCACCCATTGGATGGTTCGAGATTGGAGAAGCAAAGTTGATAGTGCCATACCACGTGCATCAGTCTATGGAGAAGGTTATTATCATTACAGAACAGTTGAAAACTGCTCAGAGTCATCAGAAGTCCTATTCGGACGTGCGTCGTAGGGATTTGGAGTTCAAAGAGGATGATTGGGTATTCTTGAAGGTTTCCCCCATGAAGGGTATAATGCGGTTTAGTAAGAACAGAAAATTGAGTCTGAGGTATGTCGGACCATACATAATCATTCAAAGGATTGGTCAGGTGGCTTACAGGCTAAAACTACCTCCAAAGATGTCTTTATTGCACCCGGTGTTTCACGTATCCATGTTGAGGACGGTGGTAGGAGATCCGTCGCTTATTGTTCCAGTTCAGACTATAGAGGTTAATGAGGAATTGACTTATGAAGAGATTCCAGTTGCCATTCTTGATAGGCAAGTCCGAAAGCTAAGAAATAAAGAAATTGCCTCCGTGAAAGTACTATGGTTAAACCAACAGGTCGAAGAGGCCACCTGGGAGGCCGAGGAAGAAGTGAAGAAGAAGTACCCTCATTTGTTTGAATAGCTATGTATTCATGAAGTTGTGTTCTATGAAAATGCTGAGAGTTTACCTTCTATGAATTATGTTTCACTTGTACAACTGATTATAAGAGTGTTCATTTTTGGTAATGTATTGCTCATGAGGCCACGGTTGGTGTTGTTTCCATGTTATGTTGCATTTTTTGATTTTATATATGCTGTTAGGTTTGGTTTTTGGGGTTCTCTCACAGATGGATAGGCCCAGTTACAGGGGAAACTCTGGTAAAATTTGTGGAAATTTAGGGAGTTAATCTAAAATTTGGAATTACTGGTGTGTGAAATAGCAGTTGAGTCACATTGGATGCTAATGGTAAATTTTGACCCTCATTCGAGGACGAATGATCTTAAGCGGTGGAGGATGTTAGGCCCCATAAAATTTCACCTAAAACCCGGGTTTTCGTGGTGCCAAGGTAGACTTATATGACGATGATTGTAGAGATTCTTTGCGGCGAGCTTGCTCGCCGTGGTACAGACTTTTTGGGTTGAAGAGTGCATTGGGGAGTTGAAGAAAAATTTTGGCAAAGCATGGCATTTCTGCGGTCCATTATGCGGTCGCAGAATCACTCTGCGGGCCGCAGATCCGCCGCAGACTGAAGAAGAGAAATGGCCCATTTTTGGAGGTTGTTTAGCGGTCCATTATGCGGTCGCATAACCATTTTGTGGGCCGCACAATCCATCGCAGATCCAGCATGAAGATTTCTGGAGAAGAGTTCTGCGGCACATTATGCGACCGCAGAATTGATCGGCGGACCGCAGGCCTGCCGCAAACCTGACCCGAATAGCCCAGTTCTTGACATTACTTCTGCGGCCCATTTTGCGGACCGCATATCCATTCTGCGGTCCATTGTGAGACCGCAGAGCTGTGTTCGGAGGATCCATTTTTTGATTTTTATAACCCGACCCTATTTCAATATATAGACGTTAAGGGCCATTTGTAAAGTAAAAATCTGATATTTTGAGAGTGAGAAAGTGCTCTAGAGTGAGAGGGGATTCCTAAACTAATTGTTCATCAATTCTTGCTTAAGGCTTGGAGAATTAACAAGAAAAACTCACTAGGTCTCTATCCTAGAGGTAAGATTCTACCCCCTAGCCCTCAATTTCGAGATGTAACTGAAAATAGGTAATGAGAAAAGCAATTCTTGGGTGTGGGAGTTGTTCATTATGCATGCATGTACTATAAAGGGTTGTGGGAAGATTGTTGAGCTCAATTGGGTAGACTTTGGGTAGTGGGATGAAGGAATCCACCATAGGAGGACCTTGAAATCATAATGCTTATCTAGTGCTTGATAAAATTCTCAAATGAGCTGGAACCATGAACTTCATCCTAATTTATGTTCAATTTTATTATATTTCTAAATAGATCGAAGTGACAAAAATTCCCAAAACATTGTAGTAATTTAAGAAGCTCAAGGCGAGGTAAGTTGGTTAAACATTTATCTTAGAATTGAACCCAACGATGTCCTTGTAAGTCCCAATATTGTTCATTATAAATTGACTATTCTAAATAAGCCCTATGTCAAAAGATATATGTTCAATTTGTATTCCAAATTCTCTTGCTATGCTATGTTACCATTTGAGAATGTGTTCAAGTATGGGTCGTGTATCCAAATGTTATAACTTCAAGTCGTGTTTCAAATTAAAGCTATTATTCTAAATTGTGTAAGAAATCTCAATGTGCTTAAGACTCCTATTTGCTCACACGTGTACTTAAAGTCTTGAATAGAAATATTTTGTTGTCGATGATTTGTGATGATGTTTGGAAGTGAAAGAGGTGAGCATGAAATATGAAATACGGCCAACGTACCAAGAATGATATTACATTTGGGGAAACTAATGCCAACGAAATTAAGAGACGTGTAAAAGATATTGAAATGAGATGCAAATCCTTTAAATAATAAACACATTGGGAGTATCGTTAGTCACCGAGGAAGGGTAGGTTGAAATAACCTAACCTCAAAATTACACGTGTCAGTGTAGGAGTGAATTGTGATTATTCTCCTTATTTGGGATGAGATTGATGTGATGAGAATATTCCCCTTTATTAGGATGATATGATTGCTAGAAAAGGCAGATGTCGATCCGTACGGCATTGTGGTGAGACGGCCTAGCCAGTCGGGTCGTGATCGGATGCCATGTCGCACACAGGGTGGTGATTGTGATTGAGATAATGATTGAGGTTGTGATGGTGATTGTGATTGTGGTTGATGTCTTTGGGTAAGACGGCCTAGCCGATCGGGCCGTGATTGGACTCTGTGCTAAAATCACGGTGGTATATTTGTGCTAAAGGTCTCCCAACCTAAAATATGGAAATATACTTGAAAACTTGTCTCGTTCCTAACTTGATGTTTTGATATTATTTGAGGCTCCCATTGGTTTTATGATTGTTCTTCCTTGTGTTATTACTCGTTCTATTGAGAGGGTGTTTAGTCAAACATACTAGTACTATTCCATATGTACTAACATCCCTTTTGTCGGGGGCGCTGCATCTTTATTAGATGCAGGTGATTCCACAGTAGGCGGCTTTCATCATTAATAGCGGTACACCCTCTTCCCAGCTGACTTGGTAAGCTCACTTCATTTCAAGTCATGTATCTTTTGTTCCTTGTATATTAAGTTTTGAGGTATAGTCGGGGCCCTTTTGCCGGCACTATCATCATACTCTTTTGTATCTATTAGAGGCTCCGTAGACATAGTGTGGGTTGTATGTTGGTGTTGGGCAAGTCAAACTAGTAATGTTGTATTTGTGCCACACGTTCCACATCAAACTATGAAAGTGTATGTATTTTGAAACTTATAAGTGATGTAACTAATGATAATGAATTGGTGTTGTTCACATGATCCTCCTCATTGTCTAATTAATGAAATAGATCTTCTCTTTATTTATGAGTGAGTTCGGGTACAGGCTTGCTCAACTGAGTTACCCCGGTTGAGTGCCGGTCGCACTCCCCGAGGTTTAGCATGATACATGTATATTTCAAATTAGAGTATAGTTTTCTAGAAAGGTCTAGATTGGTACTCTCAAGTGGATAACTCGAGAGGGAAAGGCACGGAACCATTGACTGCACCGTTGATCGACTAGTCTACCGCAAATAAGCCTTTCCGGTTTACAAGGGTGATTTCAAAAAGCGCGGATACTCATCAAGCGCCGCTATGTTGATAATAAGCACGAGTGGAATATGTATGGAGCATACTTTATGTAGAAATAGTAACAAGTTCCCAAGTATTTGCATGATAAAAGTGCATGAAAACAGTAAATAATATGGTAAAGATGAACAGGAGGAGAAAAATAAGGGAAAAGAAAAGAAAGACAAAAAAGAGAGGTCAGTTTAACTCATGAAATGTGCGAGAACATAATGAAGCAAATAAGGAAATTGGACGGGAGATTCATGATATAGCAATCATAGACAAGATGAAAAAAACGGGGAGAGGACGTTCATGTCACAGCAATTTAAACATATAAAGGAAAATAAGGGAGGGGATGTGCATGTCATAGAAAATAAAGGAAAATAAGGGAAGGGGTGTGCATGTCATAGCAATTTAAAAAAATAAAGGAAAATAAGGGAAGGGGTGTACATATCATCAATAACCCACATAAATCAACTTCTTTATGTTAAGAGCCTAAATGTAATTCTCCAGCATAGTCGCCATGTTGTCGCGCACCGTTTTCTCGCGAAAGCGGGTTTCGACATGTGACAACTCTTTTAAAATGAGTATTAAAAGAGAAGAGTCGACATCTAATGATTTTAAGGTGCGTTAGAACACCTATTTGCAAATAACTCTATTTTAACTAGTCTGTGTCACCAAAGATCGGGTAAGGGCTCAAGTTACCTCAAAGAGAAGGTGTTAGGCACTCTTCGAGGTCCATAATTATGAGTCCCGACCGAAGTTTACAGCGGATTATATATTATAACTTTCCTATGTGATCATATAAGCGAGGGAAGACAAAGAATTTAAATGTTCTATTGTGAACAAGTGTGAGGAAAATCGGACAACAGTTAAACTATATAGATAATCAATACAAGTCTTTAGTGGTTATATAATACAACTTGATTAGTCTATATTTGATGACTAAGTGCGAACAGCAAACATATAAAGAAAAGGGGGGTCCTAAGTTTTTTAGCTTAAAGGATCACCCCGTGCAACATAAATAATACTTCACAACTCCCTTTAGGTTGGGGTTGCTCATATTTTTCTGTGAGCACAGACTATCATCTCCTGCAACCCGATTACTATGCTAAAGTTGTTTATCTAAAGGCGCTCTAATTCAATTCTAAGTCGTGTCCTATGCATGCATTACCCATCTCATGTCTATGGTCCAGGAGGCTTTGGACCTACTATTAGGTGGTTCTAGACTCCACTTAAGATGCTCAAAAATAATAAAACTATCACGCATTCAAAACATATATGACTATACATAAATGCAAGAAAAGGCTCAAGTTAACCTCCACACATAAATAGCAAATTGCACGCAGGCATATTCAGCAATAGACGGCTTTTAGAATTAAGACGCATTATTTTCGTAAAGTCCTATAGGCATAATTTCTAGGCAATTCTGATTTTCAACAGTGTACAAGCAGTGTTGCAACTTTAGGCTAACGGATTTGCAGATTAAAGGCACTACAAACCTATATGCATGATCTCTAATTGTTTGTGTAATGAGGTAGTAAAACGATCCCAGAATTCTGAATTACCAGTGCTAATTTTTATAGACATGCTCCTTAGGCAGATGACACTATCCTATAGGCAGGATTTCTAATAGTTGATAATTGAAATTGATTTTATAATACTTTATCCCTATAGGCATGTCGTCTAAGTGTGGCAATACAGCAAAGTAACAAAGTAGTTTATTAAAATCCTATAGTTATGATATCTAAAGGAGCAGCGTACTAAGAGCAATAGAAGCAGTTGATTGACTGATTAATTGAAGTCCTATAGGCATGGTATCTAGATTAACGAAGCATATGTTGTTATATCCTATAGGCATATTTTCTAAGTGTGCACAATAGTAAACATAGAAGCAAGTATGGAAAATACTTGGGCTAACATGCTTGAGTGGAGTACAAGTGAAATGTGCATGATCCCTATAGGCATGATTTCTATGAGTGTGTACAATAGGAGCATATCAAACGAATAGCAAGCAAAGCAGTTAAATCCTATAGGCAAGTTTTCTACCCGTTTATGCGAGCATTAGAATACCCCCAGCCCCACTCTTTTCACTAACTTCACCATTATTCAGTTTTACAAGTGACTACAGATCACATTGAATGATTACAGGCCCAAATACAAATAAAGAACAACCCAGTAACACATCTGGGCCTTCAAATATGCTTAGAATTTCATGCGGACAGCAGGCCCAAACTCCAGGTGCAGACAGTGTACTTCAGATTCCAAATACCTAAGGCAGGCCCAATATACTAGGCCCAAACGATCCCAGTAATTAGGCCAATGAATACTATATTAGCCATACAGGCAATAGAACTACGCATGGAGTAATTTAAACATTTAGTTTTCATCACTGAAAGAACTGCAGTTTCAGCCAATATACATGGGCCATGCTAAGTTGAAAGGTGTCAAAGACAAATACAAATAAGTAATTTCAAAAAAAACAAGATTAACTATGACAGGGTAGGATGTTCTAAGTTAGCAACTGCTACAAACAGCGTTTCAAAGTAGAATCAACCTAAAGAATTCCAGATGGTAGCATAGAAGAATCATAGACAAGAAAATGTGGGGTACAATCTTCATATGAGGATTTTGCACAACATACTAGTAGCACAGTTTGGCGAACATACTTAGTTGAATATGAAACTTAATTGTAGCACAAGATTTTAAGGAACTCATAGTAGGTAGAAGAACATATTAATTCTAGGTGGATAGGTCAAGCAAACATTAGAATGCAACAAGATAGGTGATTATCTTAATGCCAATTGATCATATGCAATAAGAGGCTAAACATTAGGATTCTCCCTAGAAAGTCTTGGGCAACACTTAGAAACACATAATTGAGCAGGTCAAAGAGCACATATTAGAGTTACAGAAATTATGTCATACTCGCCTTAGAGGTCCAGGCAGTGATAACATTCAGATATTACATGATCATTGAGGAAGTAAACGAGCTACACATGAATGACCTAGTAGAAGCAATGCATCTGAACACATTTAGGGCAACGAAGTGGCTTCTCACAAGAATCTCAAGTAAAGCATGGAAATAGGCCCAAACAAATAGTAGGCATAAGTACCCAGAAACACATAGAACAGTAAGCTAAACATGCTTAAGGAATCCAGGATCAGGGTTAACAAACTAGGTGAGTTCTAGTATTAGAAGAAGTTTAAAATCACAAAATAACTTCAAAGAAATAGGATTGTAAACAGAGGTAGCACGGTAACATATTAGATGACAAATGTTCGTGAACATAAACAAAAGATGAAACTGCGAAGGTCAAAGGACTTACCAGTTACTAATTGACAAACAAGCAAATAAGAAGAACAATTTTAGCAGTATCTCAATCATCAGTGGCAAAATGAGTAGTAGAACCTAAGAATCTCAGTGCTTTAGAGTTCCCAAGGGTTACAGATGAACCCCGAGCAATTCTCACACTGAGAAAGGTCCAATAAATAAGTTTCAATGGCATTGGCTTCCAACAGGCCAAGAAATTAAGTTTCAGAGTAATATAGGACAGGTGAGAGTGAGAAATAGCAGTAGTTGTTAAGATTGTTCAGACCTAGAGGGGAACGGGGAAAGGGGGTTTATATTAGCCAAAATCAAACATCCAAACAAGGAAACACAATAAATCAAATATAAATAAGGAAAGAAGAGCATGCAGAATCGATTAAGAACCAAATTAAGAGAAAAATCATGCAAACCCTAATTTTGCCTGGAATCACAGATTGGCCGAAGAATCTTGTCAAATCGGACCCGTATGATCTTACTACGGACGTATATAGACGAGAAACCGTCTGAATCTTGAGGAGTACGTCTAATTTCTCTTTATATGGAAGATTGATAGTTACCAAAAATGAGAAAGTACTATGTAACACCATAGTCTTGTAAGAAATAATGAGATAATCCATAAAAGGTAAGTAAATCACAGAGGGAATCCATGACTTAATCGGATTTGGAGAAGATTTGGGAAGGCAGCTAGGGTTTCTGAAAAAGGGAGAAAGAGAGACGAGAGAAAGCGGAAGCAGCTGGGCAGGGGATTTATCTCTAGAGTTTGGGTTAGGGAGATATAAGGAAAGGGGAAAGGCTATTGTGGACCGTTGATCATCTAAGATCAACGGCCATGATTAAAGGGGAAGCGGAGCGGATCATAAGGCGGGTCGCGATCGGGCTAGGTGAATGGGGTTGTTGGTTTGGGTTGAGACCTATTGAGCTAAAGTTTTAGGTCTGGGTTGGTGTATTAGGTCCGAAATTAACTCAAAAATTGGGCCAGTTTAAATACACGAAATTTATTAAAAAATAATTTATAAAAGTAATTTAATAAATAATAAAATATTATTTATATAGTAAAAATGTTTGAATATAATAGCTTAACATTATAAAAAATATAAAAAAGCTATTTTAGCATAAATAATGTAATAAATATAATTATATATAGAATATAGGCTATTATTACAAAAAATGTGTAAATAGCTCAAAAATATAAATGTAATTATATGAAATGAAGTAAAATATTATGAAACATATATGCGGGTGTAAATAATAATTTTGGATGATTATGTCATCACGAAATAATTTGAAAGGATAATTAACAAATATTTCAACAATTTAAATGCAAGAAAATTAATTTTAAAGTCTTAAAAATTATAAAAATTTACTAAAAGACCTTATATGACTCTTGTTAATTGGTGATTATGCAAAAATAATATTTTAAAAGTATATATGATATTTATAAAAGTATGAGGACAAAATTAGGTATCAACAGGCCTGAGTAAGTTTGGTTTGATGATTGACAAAGAAACACATGCATGAACCAGGTCCATACACAGTATACACAGGGCATGGGCAGATTCAAGCACAAAGCATACACGTGAAGGGGATAAGCACAACTGGTTATATTTAATATCTCCTGAACAAAAAGTTTGCATAATTGATAAGGAGAAGGACTCCTTACTTGAAGAGAACTCCATCCTAGATAAGGAAGGAGTTAGAAGTTGAAGATAACTAGAACTCTTCCACCATGGAAGAGTATAGCATTAGAACTCTAGTTGATCCTATTCTACTAACTCTATATTTTTCAGGATGTTCTCTTTTACAGACACGCACAAACGTTGAAGTTAAATAAGAGTTGAGAGTAAAATAGCAAGGCATTTTGCAAGCAATTCATGTGTGTTTCAAGTGTACGAACCTGAAGTTACATGAACCAGATAGAAGAACCAGTTCCAAGTGTCTGTCTTTTATTCTAGTTTCATTGTAGTAGGACTTTTGAGTTGTACTTTTCAATTTTCTCTAGAAGCATTTGTACTAGGTACCCTCAGTGTATTGTTCAAGTTAGAGTTAACTTGAAGTTATCGCAACAGCCTGAGGTTGGCTGCCATAGAGGGTTAGAGATAATCCTTAGGTTTATAAGAGTTTTGTAAATGCTGTCTTTGGCTCAGTGATTTAGTAGAGTGTTGGGAAAAATCCTACTGGGAAGTAGGCTGTGGGTTTTTCACCTTTTGAGCCAGGTATTTTTCACGTAAAAATTATTTGTGTTCTTCACTTTCTCCAGTTACTATTCCGCAATTGTAGTGTAAAATTGAACACCACACAAATCATCTCCTTTTCCCATCTTGTGTGGTATTGAAGTACAAAATATCAAGAGGAGTGGTAATCAATAGTGAAAAAATCCATGAAATAAGAGAAGATGGTATCTTTGATGACATCTTGATCATGAATCTAGTTCCTTACATCATCAACTAGAGCTAGATCTTATTTCTCCTTACCTATTGAGGGTTGAAGTGTGAAAGAACTTAGTACTAGCATTACTGTGGGTCAACGAGAGGATTTTAGATTTTAATTTCCAGAAAAGCTCTTCATTTTTTTGAAAAATAGAGTATTCTGATTGGAGTTTGCATGTCGCAATAAAAGCTTGATTCGAGGTGTCAGAAAAACATTGCCGTCTGTTCCAAAAACTAACTTTTAGCTCCAGTACATAAAACTTGAAAGCATAGCTAGGGGACATCTGGATACCAGCTAATCTAGCTAGGAGCTGCTTTTTCTTGTGAAAGATGTTTCCAAGACTTTTTTTACCAGATCATTTCTTGAGACTGAAAGTTCTTAGTTGCATGCAAAAGATTGCTAGAATACTTAAAGCAATAATGTACTAATGATGGAAAATCTTGGTGGCTGCACCACATAGTTTCAAACCTGAAGGGCTTGGTTTCATTATGAAATTGGTGCATATTCGGGTTGACAAGGAGTGGATAGCGGTCTGAGTGTGTTCTAAGGAGGTGAGTAACAGTAGTGTCATGGTATATGGAGATCCATGCATCATTGTCAATGTTGACACGCAATTTTGGCTCATAATATATAAAAATCACTTTCTGCAGGCTTTGTAGTCATTAACTGCAAAGTATAATCTTTTACACATTTTAATATTAATGAAATTTATTGAAAATTAACCATATTTTATAAAATATGAGAATTTTTATCATGTTATTGAAGTTATTCCAAATCACCATTGTTGCACATTTTCTAAATTTCAGAATAATTTATTGATAAGTTTTCTATTTTCAAAATATTAGGATTTTTCTATAAATTTATTTTTATTTAAAAATAAAAATAATAATTACTACAATATTATTTTAGTTATTGGTATATTTCAATAAATACTACAAGTCATATTTTTTAATTAAATATGGGAGCAAATAGAATTTATATTTTAAACGCGAATCAAATCTAGTCAAACCTATATCTTGTCAACTTTTTGTATAATATTTGACATGACTAGATGTTGACTTTATTTTGTGGTTAATTGTATTATATCTTTTTGATAATAGGAAGTTTAAACCATTGGATAGTAACTAAGGGATTATAGGATTATTTGGGGGACAAGTGGTTTAGCTCTAATATCCATTGGTCAAAAAGGGGGAGGGTTAAAATATATTATAAAAAGGTTGGGGTAAATTTTAAAAAGGGGGATTAAATTTTATTTTAAGGGGTTTTAACCCTAAGTTTCTCTCCCTCCCTCATTTTGGAGATTGGCTGTCGTTCACCTCACTCCCTTCCTGACTTCACTGCCGCTATCGGTATTAGTCACTGATCGAGTAGAAATCAACTCACGTTCCCCCTTCCCCCCACGGCTGCCGCCAGTGCTGCTCTCATCCCCCTCTCTTACTCTTCTGTCTCGTTAGGCAAGGGATTCGCTAGCGAAGAGAACCCATCTGGATCTAGTCGGAAAAAGAGTTGCGGCAACCCCCGTTTAGCTTTCTTGTCCACTTCTCATTCTTTGCTTCCTTTTACAGGTTAAAGACGGCCCAGATATGGCTGTATTTAATTAGATCTGGGCGGAAGAAAATCAAGCGACCCTTCTCTGCCTTTGTTCATCCGACATCGTTATTCCGGTGGACACCGCTATCGTAGCAGGGCTGCTATTGCGAATATATTTTGTTGTACTATGTATTGCTATTTTGCTACTTTGTAACATGAATTTGTGTATGACATTTCGGTAATATAAAAACAAATTATATCGCTAAAAGTATGGACGAAAATAATTATTCGGCGAGTTCTCTAATTTTAGAATTGTTATCTTGGTTTGTTCATTGCTGACCTTGTGATTCTAGAATGAAAAATCCCATTTTTGGTTCAGATTCACTAACTTTACAATGTTAATATTTTCTCTTTACTTTTATGCTCTTTTCACCGGTGACATATCGAGACTCGTAGATCCTTGGTTTCTTCGAGGATATCTCCGCTAGAAAATAATATTTTCATTACCTTGATCCATTCAGATTATATTGTCTCTGTTCGGAACATCGTTCCATCACTGTGGCTGCTTAATCGTTGGTCTTGATAGTGTAATCTTGTAGATTTACTGTAATTAGTGGCCAATAAAAATAATACAAATTATTGAGGCCACGACTCGATTTGTCCCTTCGAACCAGGCCCAAAAAATAAAGAGGCAATGACGATAACCATCGGAAAAGAAAAAAAGACGAGAAGTACGATGAACCGACACTTTGGACGGTAACACAGTTGGCTACCATTAATCGCAACCAAAGCGGTTCCTATTCTCATGTCTAGACAAAATAAAATATATAATTCGAGCCTCCCAAAAATATTTTCAAAGAGACTTTTTTCAACAACACTGCTTCCGTATTTGATCCACGTAACAAGTTTGAATATGTTAGCATTGCACTTGATGGACCTTTTAGGGAGAAAAAAGGGAAGAAAATAAATGATGAGGTGTATGCTTATATGAATTCTTTGTTTAAAGAGTATCGTAGACAACAGTCAGTTGTTTCACTTCAGTAAGAGGTAAGGCAGAAAAAGGGAAAAGGGAAAGGCACCTTGCCTTCTTTTCGTTTACGTGGCTACATACTTGTAGCGATCAAATGGCATATTTATTATTATTTATTATTTATTATTTATATAAGAAAAAGGTAATTGTATGGGCCTTTGCTTCGAGAACAATCGTATTAGCGCCTTCGCAGCATGCCTTTCCATTCTTCGAGTGCAGTTCCTTCTTGAGCCTTTTCTTTTTGACTCCTACCGAAGCAAGCCTCTCAAGTGCTGACCTTTCTTCCCACCTTTGAGCGAAGCAAGCCTCTCAAGTGCTGACCTTTCTTCCCACCTTTGAGCGAAGCAAGCCTCTCAAGTGCTGACTTTTCTTCCCCCCTTTGGTGAGCTGACCTAAAAAGTATTCAACAGGATCTTGTCCTCAATCTCCATCTAGATCTACTTCATCTGATAAGATATCTAATATATCTAGTGGGAGTATTATAACTGCATCATTAATAAGTATGAAGTTTCACTTGAAGAAACAAAAGAAAGACAATGGAAGTGGGGGTGCTAAATCGGACTTGGATAAATATATTAGTGAAGAACAAGAGCCTTTTAGTGAAAAATTTGATATCTTAAGTTGGTGGAAAATACATGCTCCTAGATTTCTTATTCTTCCAGAGTTGGCTCATGATGTGTTGGCCATTTCAATTTCTAATGTGGCGTTGGAATGTGCATTTAGCACCGGTGGCCGTATTCTTGATTCATTTAGGAGTTCATTGACTCCTAAATGCGTGCAAGCTCTTGTTTGTGTTCAAGATTAGCTTAGAGAAGAGAATAATTCTATTAGTGTTGAAGAAGAGTGAGAGTATCTTGAGGAACTCAAAATTGGTAAGCTTTTAATATTTTGTGTGTTTTAGTTCAAAATATATTGTAACACCCCGGAAAAAAATATTCGAAGAGTTTTAAGACCATTAAGGAGATTGGCGGGTGCTAATTATATTAATTCGGGTATGAACAAGACTGCTAATTTGAATGATATCAATTGATAATGATAATATATATATGAGGTGCATTAAGAATAGTTTATGGTCTAAAAAGAGCCCTAAGGCTAAGTCAAGTTGAAAATTATATGATGGGATAAAGTTTCAAGTGAGTTCGCACAAGACCTAACTTCAAACGAGCATAAATCTCAAGATATGTAGAGTTATATGGTGTATAACCTATCAAAAGAAAGGTCTATGTGTCTAATTTCTAATGATTCAAACCGTTTCTCATTTGAAGATTCCTACAAGAAGTTATGATGTTCTTACTAAAGGGTGGCAGAACAGCTACGCGAATCTTGCGTAGCCTATGCAACATTACAGCGTAACCTACGCAAAATTGCGTAGGCAAATCCAGTAGCATCAAGGGTCATTTTAAGAGCTGAAAACGTGGGTTTAGAGAGAGAATGGGTTAGTTCTTCATCTTGGAATGAATTTCTAGAGAGAAGGAGGAGCTCTTCCACCATGGATACACTTCAAGGTAAGTTATTTTGGTACAAGGATGATTATATAACATCATTTAGTGATAACATTAACATTATTATAGATCAAATTCATAGGAAATGGGTTGAATCTTCAAGAACATCAAAAAGCGAAAAAGTTAGATTCCTCCACCAGAGGTAATCCCTTCACTTGAGCTTCATATATATGTCATATTGGAGTATGGGTAGCATGTTTATGAGTTTTATTTGAAGTTCTAATGGGATATTGTATGAACTCTAAGGGAGGGTCTTAAAAATGATATTTTGGGCAAAGAAGAAGATGAATTGATATACAATGAATTGTTTTGAGTTTCTAATAATTCCAATAGACTTGATAACTTAATTGATGAACGAATTGAATAGGGAATTACCATTTTGACAAAATACAACACTACTTCTTGAAATGGGTGTTCTTAAACATAGGGTTTTGTTAGAGAAGACAATGAATAGTGACTTAATGATGTTGGGTAATTAACATAGTATTATTAATGACTCCAAATGAGTATTAAATAATAAGAATGGAATTGAATAGGCTAATAGATGAGCCTATTGGATAATTTGGGATGGTTGAAGGCTTGTTGCAAATTATGAAGCCAAAATGGATATTTATGAATCTTTTCGTATTTATTTTGATATAGTTGGGATATCTAATGGTAGATATTGAATTGTGGGTGATATTTGGACATTTTAATCAATTGGAGCATTGTAGTATTTTCGGAGTTTGAAGATTTGAGGGTCGAGTTGAGGTCGGATTTTGGTAAAATTGGTATGACTAGACTCGTGATTGAATGGGCTATCAGATTTTGTAACTTTTGTCGGGTTCCGAGACGTGACCCCCACGGGTAATTTTTGGGGTGTAATTTCGGATTTTGTGAAAAATATTAGTATTTTGATATGGAATTAATTCCTATAATTTTGTGGACTGAATCAAATTGATTGTGGCTAGATTCGAGCCGTTCGGAAGTTGATACGCGCAGAATGGAATTTTTGAAGCATTGTTTAGCTTGCTCGATATTGGATTTGTCTTGTTCGGGGTAAGTAACTCTTCTAATCTTGGAGTTGAGGGTATGAATCCTGAATATATGTATTATGTTAATTTTTGGGAGATGACGCACATGCTAGGTGACGGAAAACGCACATGCTAGGTGACAAACGTGTGGGCGTGCACTATAAAAATTGTGACGTAATTGTTTCCGTAAAATTTTGTAGTTAAATAATCTTGACATTTTTTATGTAGTTTTATGTGTTGAAATAATTGAGCTGAGAATCATATTAAAAATCATGTTGAGGCTATGTGGCAGTATTATTGGGATCCACAGAGGTCGTATTGTTGTGAATTATTTATTTTAAATTGAAAATTCATGCTCAGTCATATTCATGTCATTACATATCATATCTCAATCTCTGTTGTTATTCATTGATACATCATATCATCATTTTCAGGCTATTTTCATGACATTGTGAGCCTATGAGAAAGAGACTGGAGAGATTGATGACTGAGTGAGGTCGAGGGCCTGATTGTGAGGATAATTATGGGATCGGGCTGCATGCCGCAGCAGGCCATATTGGCTTTATATACTTTATTATTATGGGATCGGGTTGCACGCCGCAACAGGCCAGATTGGCTTATTATAGCACGTGAGTTGTCCGTGCGGATCCAGATATTGATACTATAGCACGTGAATTGTTTGTGCGAATCCAGATATTGATGTTATGGCACGTAAATTGTCCGTGCAACACGTGAGTTGATCGTGCGGATTATAGCGCTTGGGCTGTAGGAGCCCCTCCGGAGTCTGCACACCCCCAGTGAGCACAGTCGACTATAAATAGGGATCGGGCTACACACCGCAGCGGGTATTGTACAGCGCTGAGTGATTGTGTGTGCTGAGCATAGTGAGAGAGAATGTGAGACAGTGAGATTGAGTACTCTGAGAGTGTGAATACATGAATAAATCTCTGAGATACATTGTATTAATATGCACACATGACATACAGGCATAGAGATATATTTTTCTCATGTTGTACGGTATCACATCATTCATGATTTTTCACGCATTTTGACAAATGGACATAATGATGAATTTGTTTCACACTGGTTATCTGGAAAGAAAATGAAACATCTTATTTATTATTGAAAGGATTTTGGGAAAAATTATTATTTTCAAACTTATTCATATTTTTGACAACTCCATTAAACGATTTGGGTTTTCATTGATGTACTTGAAAGGCAAAACTAGTTTCAGAAATCATGTTTATGTAATATGACATATTTGGTCGCATTATCTTTAGATATAGAAAATAATGGAAGCACTACTAGCAATGTTGATGTATAGTTGTAACTTGAGTTGTAAGTTTAATACTTTATTTGTTTGGTGATATATTTTTGTAGTTTTGTTCTTTTATCATCAAAAAATTATATTCTAATTTTGATTTTATTTTCTTTCTTAAGTTCAAGTTCAATCATGTCCCGTGCTTCTAAAGTGCACTAAGTGCACTAACATATTTGAGAACACTTTGAGGTGATAGAAGATAATGGAAAAGTTCGCAAAGTAGAGTGCTTACACTGTGGTTGAGACTATAATGTTCATCCAAAGAGGGATGACACATATAATTTAAGGAAGCATATAGAGGTTGTCTTGAGCGTTTTTCAAAAATTCATATTTAAGTTAATTTGAGACAATTTGTGTTATTTTGATTTTGAATTTGTTAAGACTTATTTAAGTTTAATGGGTTAGATACTTAGACTTATGGGCCAGTGTTCTCATGTTGATGTTGCTGCTACTTGTTAGTTACACTTTAGCTTTATGTTTGGCAAAATGGAAATAGGTTATATAGCTTTATGTTTGGCAGAATAACAGTAGGTGTGCATAATGTTGCTGTTGTAAGCATGTGACACTTTAGTTGTCATTTGTACAAAATACATAAGTTACCACCTGAATTAAGTAACCAAATCCCTCTTACACATTTTTTGCGGAGGAAAATCACCTAAACACTCCTCTATCTTCTTCCTAACCTCAGTCAGTCATTTTCCATGGTAATTTCAAATGCATCTTCCTCCCAGCAACAATAAACACTGAAGAAATTAGGGTGGCACTTTGATTAAGAAAGAGAACCAGTTAAAGAATTTTATCATTTGTCATCTTAATAATCGGAATTGGTCGGAATTGAAGCCGAAAATACTTAACTTTAAGCCGTCGGTACTCCAGCCTATGTTGCCTCCTCCATAGACCAATATAATCCTTGACACCTTCCACAGGACAAACTCCAAATCAACCCCAAATTTAAAATTTAAAAAAAAAAAAGAATGAAGAAGAAGAAGAAAAAAAAACAAACTAGAAAATTCATTCTTCTATGGTGGAAGGTACCAGCGTGAAAGCAAGCAAGAAAGAGAGAATTAAATGGGTCACTTGTGTGGTAAAGGAGGATATGGATAAGATAAGGAGGGAGGGTAGTGGCAGGGACGAAGGGGGAGGGTAGCGGCAAGGACGAAATGGGAGGGAAGGGTTTAGATACTTTTTTCTTCTATTTATTTAAAAGAAAAATAAGGAAAAAAAATATTTGGACTAAATAATTATCTTTAACACGCTCAGTTACATGTGTAAGGTTATTTTCGTCCACCAAAAGTATATACCACGTATTTGAGGCATAATTTGGATGGTAATTTATGTATTTTGCCTTGTTACTAGTGTAAACTTAATTCTTTTTGGTAGGTTTATGCCCTCTCGATTTTTGTTGCATCTGTGTAAACTTGAATTCTGCTGCTGGCCTGCTGCTCGTTAGATTCTGACACTGGGCTACTGCACGTTACTACTAGTTGCTCATATTTCCCAGTTCCTTATCAAACTTTTGGCCTTCTTGCTTAGTGTATTGACCTTTGGGTTTAGGTGTGGCAAATATACTCTACGAGATTTTGCAGAACTTAATTTTGGATGAAGAATCCGATATTCATGGTGCATGTAAAGGTTCACTAAGAGCTCATAACATGACACCAATAGAAGTGTTAGTATGCAATAATACCAAGGAAAAGATTAAAGTCAGTCTCGCTTCATAGACTTCATTTGTTTTATTTAAGATACAACTAAATCTATATATACATCAGAATATTAAAATGTGTATTAAGATTAAGACATCTGAACTGAATAGACATAATATTAAGATAGATTTTATGATCTGAATACTAAATGATTAAGACTTTTTGTTTTTTAAATTTGAATATATAAAACTTATCTTTATTTAGAAATTAATATAAATTCAAATAAAATACTAATTATATATATATATATATATATATATATATATATATATATATATATATAGTAATTGGTGGTGGTGATGGCTAACAGATGTGCTTTTGACTACTGACTAGAGGCAGTGGTTGGTGGTGATTTTGATTGATGATAGTGGTTCTGGGTAGTAGATAGTGGTGATTGGTAGCGATAGCGATTATGGTTGAGGATGTTGGTGATTGGTAGTGATAGTTAATAATGGTGGATGATGGTGGTGGTTGTGATTGAGGAAGGTGATGGTGGATAGTGGTAGTTTATAAAGGTGGGCGTTGCAGGCTATAGCAGACTACTATAATTAGGATGGGGTGATAGTTAATAATGCAGACTACTATAATTATTTTGTAATAGCCCATCAATGCTTGTGATCCCCTTCCTAGTTCCTCGTCCTCCACCTCCCACCTGCTAGCTTAGCAGTGTTAGCACAACATGACTGTCCACTCTCCATTTATATCATCTATCCATGTTTGTAAATGATTTCCTTTTAAAAGGAACAATTCCGTTAATGTATCAAACGAAAATCGTATCAAATCAAAATAAGAAATATCGAACCATAACAAACCACTTTGGTACAATATTTGGTATACACAATTGATAAACCGAATATTAATATAACAAATCAAAGCTCTTAAATATCAAACCTAAATACCGAATGCCGGCCTCTAAAGGTGATATATAGATCAATGAAAAGTTTCAAACGCAAATTACTCATTAAAATCATGAGATTACTCATCTAATCATAAAATCAAAGAAAAACTTTGAGTCTAAGTAGTAGTAAAAAGTCAAAGATGATAAGCGATCAGAACCTGTCGAGATTTCACTGTTAACATCGCACAAATTAGTCAGTGGATTGACAGACTAATGAATTCTATCGTCAAATCGCTCTTTCTTTCCCATGAAAAGAGTAAAAAGGACCTCAAAAGCAACAAGAGGAAAATATAAAACTGGTTAAAAAGTGAAGACTTCAGAACTTCGTAGAGAGTTGTGTCTATGGTACACATTTCAAATTTCAAGTGAAGGCCTCAGAACTTCGCAGCATCCAAAAAGTAAATACTTAAGAAACATGAGAACTCATTGAATTAAAACCAAAACTAAAACAAAGCAATTTAAAGGAAATTTAATGGGGACTCGGTTTATGGGTGGTGATATATCAGGATGGTCGGCAAGGTGGATTTACACCATTACGACGAACGAGACCAATCTGAAAAGTAGTCGTCATTGTCCTCATAACACTTTTAAATCTCAAAATAATCAAAAGCAATTTATAACGAAAACAATTGGAGAGTCATCAGATAGGAGCGAAAGACTAAAGTAGTTTTATAATCACAAATAACTTCATGTGAACTATGCTACTAGTCATCATTTGACCCACTACTGCATACACAGAAGAAGCAATTATCAATTATTGAATTAAAAGTAGAGAAAAACTATATAAAATTTTGATAAAAGGGCAGCCTCAGAAGGAAGGCAGTAGTATAGTCGTAATCATGATTTTCTCATTATCGCAAAACAACTACATCATCATCGGCAAAAACTGAAACCAAAACTTAGAAAAAGATAAAAGAAACAAATAATTTTCTCTGAAAATCAAAGGGAAAGAATGTGAAGGATTTAAAGAGACATAAAACGGCCTCATAGAGAAGATTAGAGTATTCAACATGAGAAAAATTCAGACATATGCTTGTCTATTAAATAAATCTAATCATTGGCCAAACACCTAGCAAATACAACAGACGAAAAAACAGAAAAAAGAAAAGAAATAGAAGTTTGCGTCGAAGCTATATAGAAGAACGGGAAAAGCTTACTAATTGAAGATCGGAGGGAGGCCTATAAAAACAAAAGCAGTCAGAAAATTGAATCTGCGTAAAAACTACGGGAATGGAGCTTATATAAAGAGGAGAAATAAAGGCTAGGGTTTTATGAGCGCCCTTAGAGGAGAGCCCTCAGCCCAGCAGCCTCCTTTCAAATTTTAGCCCAATTTTGAATGGAAACCCCGGCCCATTAATAAAAGGAAAACTTTCATAACTACAACTTTAGTCTTTATATAAAGAAGGGATCTTTACACAAATAGCCGGCCATAATTATTATTTTATATTTTCTAGCCATATACATAGTTTATACATTAATTATACACATGTAATACATAAATTATGCATAGATTATATCTCCACGGGCTAGTTTTGGTTTAAGTGGTTGGGTGGGCGGCTATTTGGGTTAATTCTTCTATAAAGAACATCATGTTATAAATAAAGACTGTAAAGTAAAGACAAGTATAGAGAGAAACTGATATTTTATTCAAACTTCAAACTTATGTTCATAATGAACTGCAAAACTCATCTATTTATAAAAGAAAGAAAGCAGTTACGAGGCTTTTCAGGAAGCAGCTGCAAGGCTTTTCTTTAGCTGCTTGTAAGCTGTCTGCATGAGCTGCTTGCAACCTGCCTGTTTAATAAGAAGCTGTTGCAAATCATTTCATTGAGTTGCTTGCAACCTGCCTGTATCAGCTGCTTGTAAGTTGTCTGCATGAGCTGCTTGCAACCTGCCTGTTTAATAAGAAGCTGATGCAAATCATTTCATTGAGTTTCTTGCAACCTGTCTGCATCAGCTATTTGTAGATAAATTTCAACAGAGTACTAAATGAAAAATCTTCTTCAGGAAGATTATCTATAGTGGAGTAATGAATGGACATCCACAATATAATACTTTCATAACACTCCCTATTGGATGTTCATTAAAAGACAATGTGCCTCGTTAAAACCTTACTAGGAAAAACTCAGTGGGAAAAATCCTAGTAAAGGAAAAAGAGTACACATATTTAGTAATACGCATTTTTAGATGCCTCATTAAAAATCTTACAAGAAAAACCCTATGGGAAAAAGCTTAGTAAGGAAAAAAGAGTACATCGCGTATTTCACTACCCCTGATGAAAACCTTGTTTCAAATATTTGAGTCTTCGCATTCCAATCTTGTATACCATATTCTCAAAAGTTGAAGTTGGCAAAGATTTAGTGAACAAATCTGCTGGATTGTCACTTGAACGAATTTGTTACACATCGATGTCACCATTTTTCTGAAGATCATGTGTGTAGAATAATTTTGGTGAAATGTGCTCGTTCTATCTTCTTTTATATATTCTCCCTTTAATTGGGCTATGCATGCAGCATTGTCTTCGTATAAAATTGTGGATCTTTTATCACATTCCAAACCATATTTTTCTTGAATAAAATGAATCACTGATCTCAACCATACGCATTCCCTACTTGCTTCATCGCCCTTCTCCGGCGCATCAGAATCGTCACTATGAGTTGCCCAGGTGCCACCGGGTCTTTCCTGATGGTCACTTTGTCTGCCTGAAACTTTGCTTTTTTCTTCACCATGCCATCCGTATTTGGGTTCTCATGCACCCTTGCTTCCCGGCACAATCTAGTGACCAGAGAGGGGAAAAGGAACCCATACCTCTTCTGTGGTGAACGGACGAACGTCTCAGATGAATAATCTTGGCCACATCAAAATCGTGGCCATTCACGAAGCACCAGATCAAGGCAGCTCTCGGACCATTTACCTCTGTGGTGTTGTGGGACGGCAGCAAGCGACTGTTGATGATGTACAACCAGCACTTTCCTTCAAAAGTGAGTGAGGCAGAGTGTAGCTTCGATCCCGGCACAACCCATACTACCTCTTTGTCTGGTGCACATATAGTTCTGAAAAACCTGTTCCATGTGATGGGTTCTCGCTTGTAAGTATCATAGAAATCCTCCTCCCCATTGAATACAAGCAATCGATACACTCTGCTGATGGCTTCTATCGAAGCATCCACCCTCGTGTGTCGCACAGTGCATATTCTATCCTCATGTTCAGGGCAGTTGGCATAGAACTCCCGGACAAGCATCAAGTTACCCTCCTCTGGCTCTTTGAAAAAGTTATCCAACCTGTACCTGATCAACTCCCGATACATATTAAGGCACTCATCCTGGAGGGACGCCCTGTCAATACCCCTTTCTGGTACAGGTTTTTTAGTGGCCTTCAAACTGAAACGGTCTTGGACAGCTCTGGAGACAAACCTGGTACAATCAAACTGAGCTGTACTGATCGGTGTCCGTGCCCGGGATGAACCTCCATAACCACTTGATGAGGCTCCGATGATGCGTCTCTTCTTTGAAGGTGCCATGGTACATACACAACAAACACTACTATCAGTAATCGGCGGAATATGGGAACCAATGGCGGTTACTCAGACTTCACTCGCACAATTGGTCACAATTTACATTCAAACTCATTGTGGCAATTCAACAAACACTTAAGGTGCATATACCCCCCAAGTTACCCAAAGCCCTAATTGAACTTCCATTCCTCACAAACTCAACAATGTCTTCCCCCAATTCAACCAAATCTATTAGCCTCACATGCCACATATATACTACAATCCTAAACCAAGACAAGAGTACCCATGATTCTACTATCCTACACATACAATAGCAAAGGAAAAGAATGGGAAAAATAAAAAATTGAAAACAAAACAAATACTAAGAAAGAGGAATAGAATCATGTTACTTACTTGGAGATCTTGGGAGGAACGGAGATTGAGGATTGGTTGAATGGAGAAGAGGAGGAAGGAGAATAAGCTTTGTTGATGAGAGAAATTTTGAGGGAGAGGGAGAGGGGGCATGTGTTTTGTTTTAGGTGAAGGGGGAAAGGTTTTAGATTTTGTTAAGGGGGAGGGAAAGAAGAAGTGGGGGAGTGGGCGGTTAGGGGGGAGGGGTTAAGTAAAAGAAACTAATTAAAATAATAATAATAATAATAATAATAATAATAACAAATTCTGAACCTGGTACCGCCTCATCCGCGGTCGATCGCGTCCAATCCGCGGCCGCGGATGAAGAATAGTGAGGGGGGGAAAATCTGCGCCCCAATTCGTGGTCAAGTCCGCGGGCACAGACTTGCGGCAGTGAAGGCAGTAAAATCCGCAGTCGACTCCGCGGTCCAATCCGCGGGCGCGGATGGGGGGCAGTGGTCTGTGCAAAATCCGTGACCTACTCTGCGGTCCAATCCGCGGCCGCGGATATCGATCTCCACCAAATTTTTGTCTTTTTCGCACTTTTACCTATCTCCAGGTTAATTTCATCCCCCGAATCCTTCTGATGCGCATAATTTTATCCCTGCAAATTAGTAGCTCGGTTAATGTCATTCAAAATCAATTACAAAAACAAGAGTAAAGAAAAATAATGGGTTGCCTCCCAAAAAGCGCATGAGTTAACGTTGCAGCACGACGATTTACAACAAACCATGGGTTGCCTCCCAAGAAGCGCCTGATTTAATGTCGCGGCATGACGCAGGCTTTCATTATTACTCCGGGTTGTATAACAACACTAGATCTCCAGGTTTGAAGTTCCGATCTAGAATGTGCTTATCATGCATCATTTTCATCCTTTCTTTGTACAATCTTGCATTCTCAAATGCATGGAACTTGAATTCCTCGAGTTCATGTAACTCGGTGACTCTGCTGGTGCCTGCGGTCTCCATATCCAAATTCAACTGCCGCAGTTCCCAAAGGGCTTTATGTTCGAGCTCTACCAGAAGATGGCATACTTTTCCAAACACCAACTTGTATGGTGACATACCAATTGGAGTTTTGAATGATGTGCGGTACGCCCATAATGCATCATCCAGTTTCTTTGCCCAATCAGTCCTTGTCGCATTCACTGTCTTGGTCAGGACACTTTTGATTTCCCTGTTGGACACTTCAACTTGCCCGCTCGTCTGTGGGTGGTAAGGTGTGGCTACCTTATGGTGAACTCCATACTTTTCCAACAGTCGTGCGAATGCTCTATTGCAAAAATGGGTTCCGCCATCACTGATTATAGCTCCCGGGGTGCCAAAACGCGTGAAGATATTTTTCTTTAGGAAGCCTGTCACCCCTTTTACATCATTGGTTGGGAGAGCCACCGCTTCGACCCATTTGGAGACATAGTCAACTGCTACCAATATGTATTTATTACCATACGAGCTGACGAAAGGCCCCATAAAGTCAATCCCTCACATGTCAAAAACCTCCACCTCTTGAATTGTGGTCATCGGCATCTCGTGACGTCGAGATATGTTGCATGTCCTTTGACACTCATCACAACTTTTTACCCAAGCATGGGCATACTTGAACAGAGTTGGCCAATACAACCCCGATTTTAACACTTTTGCTGTTGTCCGGATTCCTCCAAAGCGTCCACCATATGGTGAAGCATGGCAAGCCTGCAAAACAGAAGGTTGATCTTTCTCGGGGATACACCTCCAGATCATGTTATCTACACATATTCTAAAAAGTAGAGGTTCATCCCAATAATAAGATCGACAATCGCGAAAGAACTTTTTCTTTTGAATTGAAGAGAGTTCATAAGGTACAATATCGCTTGCTAAATAGTTAGCAATATCAGCATACCATGGCGACTCCTCCATTGTCACAGCGATTAACTGTTCATCCGGGAATGTCTCTATTATATCTTCAACCTCCATCTTCTTTTCAGCTCCTTCCAACCTTGAGAGGTGGTCTGCCACTTAATTGTCCGTCCCTTTTCTGTCACGAATTTCCAGATCGAATTCTTGTAGCAAAAGAACCCAACGGATTAAGCGTGGCTTTGACTCCTTCTTTGCTATCAAGTACCTAATTGCTGCATGGTCAGTATAAACAATAACTTTTGAACCAATTAAGTACGGCCTGAATTTGTAGAAGGCAAACACTACAACCAATATTTCCTTTTCTGTTACGGTGTAATTGAGCTGTGCACCGCTGGGCGTCCTGCTTGCATAGTAAATTGGGTGCATCATCTTGTCTTTTCGCTGCCCCAAGACTGCTCCTATAGCATAACCACTGGCGTCGCACATGAGCTCGAACGGTTGCTCCCAGTTGGGTGCAACAATGATGGGTATAGTTATCAGTCTCTTCTTCAGCTCTTCAAATGCCAACCTACAATCATTAGAAAACACAAAGGGCTGATCCTTTTCAAGAAGTTTACATAAAGGGTTAGCAATCTTAGAAAAATCTTTTATGAATCGCCTGTAGAACCTGGCGTGCCCAAGGAAACTTCTCACTGCCTTGACCGCAATGGGCGGTGGCAATTTCTCAATCACATCAACCTTAGCATGGTCGATCTCAATTCCCTTACTGGACACTCGATGCCCCAAAACTATTCCTTCTTGTACCATAAAATGACACTTTTTCTAATTCAGCACCAAATTTGTCTCCACACATCTTTTGAGCACTCTTCTTAAATTGTGAAGACAATCTTCGAATGAATCCCCCACCACGGAGAAATCATCCATAAACACCTCCATAATGTCTTCAACCATATCAGTGAAAATGGCTAACATGCACCGCTGGAATGTAGCTGGCACATTGCAAAGTCCAAAAGGCATTCTCCGAAAGGCAAAGATGCCATACGGACAAGTGAAGGATGTTTTCTCTATGTCTTCAGGGGCTATTGAGATCTGGTTACACCCCGAATATCCATCCAAGAAACAGAAGTGAGACCGCCCAACTAACCTATCCAACATCTGGTCAATGAAAGGCAAGGGGAAATGGTCCTTCTGGGTGGCTGTGTTTAATTTCCGATAGTCCATGCAAATTCGCCACCCCGTGACTGTACGAGTCGAGATCAACTAATTATTCTCATTTTGTACGACCGTCATTCCTCCCCTTTTTGGCACACACTGAACAGGGCTGACCCAGTTGCTGTCAGAGATGGGGAAGATGATACCCACATCCAGCCACTTGATCACTTCCTTCTTCACCACTTCTTTCATATTCGGGTTCAGCCGTCGTTGATGCTCTTTGGAAGGTTTGTGCCCCTTTTCCAAGAGAATCTTGTGCATACAAAAGGCTGGGCTGATACCCTTTAAGTCTGCCATAGTCCAACCAATGACAGTCTTACATTCTTGTAACACCTGCAAGAGTTGCTCGACCTACACAACTAGCAAATCAGATGATGTAATAACAGGCAAAGTAGAACTAGGCCCTAAGAAAGCGTACCTGAGGTGAGTTGGAAGCGGTTTCAGGTCCAACTGTGGTGGCTCATCTATTGATGGTTTTGCAGGTGGTGTTGCTCTTTCTTCTAAGCGTAGGGGCTCGAACTGAGGTTCCCTTTTCCAGAACCCTTAACCCTCGATAGCCATGACCCACTCCGCCAGCCTTTCACCATCCATCTCTTCCAAATTCATCAAACATGTTTCTAGCGGATCCCTGACATTAAGGGTCTCATCCTCCTCTTACAGTATCACATCCACGGCCTCCACTAGCGAGCAAT
Organism: Nicotiana tomentosiformis; assembly: GCF_000390325.3. Taxonomy (NCBI): domain Eukaryota; kingdom Viridiplantae; phylum Streptophyta; class Magnoliopsida; order Solanales; family Solanaceae; genus Nicotiana; species Nicotiana tomentosiformis. Next base: position 46,584,398 of record NC_090822.1, read on the forward strand.
TTGGAAATTCGTTGGGTCTCCTCATGGATTGTTGAACGTTGAATATTATTTCTTCATTGTTCAACCTCATTTTCAACTCTCCAGTCTCACAATCAATCATTGCTCTCCCAGTGGCTAAGAACGGCCTTCCCATAATGATGGGTATCTCTTCATCCACTTGACAGTCAAGAATAACGAAGTCTGCAGGGAATACAAACTTCCCCACTTGAACAAGCACATCATCAAGAATTCATGTCGGTCTTTTGACTGTGCGATCAGCCAATTGCAATAACATTGAGGTCGATCTAGCTCTGCCAATGTCCAATGGCCCCCAAGTCACACAATGCTTCAGCAAAAGCATAACTCCCAATGGTGCATGGGATAGTGAAACTACCTGGATCAGACACTTTTTGAGCCATAGGTCTTGTCACTACCGCAATGCAGGTTTGCGTCAGAATTATAGTGGACAAGTCCTGGAAGTCAAATTTTTGCGACATCAGATCCTTCATCATTTTTGCATACCTTGGAATTTCCCTCAAATCATCCATCAGTGGAATAATCAATTGAATTTATCGAAGCATTTCCATGAATTTCCTGTATTGATCATCTTTCTTTTGCTTTGCCAATCTCTGAGGGAATGGTGCAGGAGTTTATCTCTACCCACTGCTTGGTGTCTTTTCTTTGTTGGAAGCTTTTTCTACCACCTGTTCTGAGAGTTGTTCACCTTCCTTCTCCTTACCCTTGTCAACCTGTGCTTGTTCAATTACAACCTCGGTGAGCTCTGCTGACTCATCTGTCTCTAATGTAACTGGAGTAGTTGGCGTAGTCTCTCTCCTAGATTGAGCAACTTCTTGCTCTCTGTCTAAATCTCTTCTATTCCTGAAACTCACTGCCATTAACTGATTTGGGTTCTGTTCCTTTGGGTTAATATTTGTATCTACAGGCAATGTTCCTTGTGGGCGATTGTTCAAGACCATAGACAGTTGTCCCAATTGAGTTTTAATTCCTTTGATTGCCGAATCATGTGCTGCTAACTTTTCTTGTATCTTACTATTTGTCCCAATGAGTTATTGTAGCAAGCCCCTAATTTCTGTCATGTTGCTGTCCTGCTGTTGATGAGGTGGTTGGTAGGCCAACTATTGTTGGTGCTGCTGATTATAGCCATGTTGCCTTTGATAAGGCACGACTTGGCCTTGTGGTCGTGCGCTTCTTGGATTGGGGTTGTGTTGTGGCTGGTTTGGTCTGTACTGTTGGTTTGGTGTTGGTCCCCATTGCTGCCCACCTTGCCTCTGACCTCCGAAATTGTTGACATAATTCATGTCCTCTCTGAAGCCCTGGTTGACGGGATTTGCAATTCTAAGAGAGCACGGTACAATCTTTCTCAAGAATATCATACGAATTTTTGCCTACTCCAGGTATGTTAAGGTTATCCCTTCTTTTTTTTTGGCATGACCCAAATGATGCAGAAAGAAACGAGCAAACGCACAGTTTCCATAAATGACTTTATTCATAGAAATATTAGGGGTGTCTATATTCTCGATTCCCACTGTGAATTATTATTATATTTTCTGTTCATGGGTCTCAGAAAAATACGTATTTGATAAAATTTATCCGACAGGCATATTATTTTTATGACATTCTGAGAAAATTATATTAACGTATTTCTTAAGGCATATTAATTTTATGTCATTCCGAGAAAATATTATTAACGTATTTCTTATGCATTTTCTGCTTTTATACATATACATTGACCCATGACCAGATGGTTTTATATACGCGTATATATGTATATTAATTGTATATGGGATATGGGAAAAGGTTATGGCGTTATATACGCACCACCACCTGATCAGCTGGTATACATTGATGAATTGCCCACAGTGGCCCAAATGATATGATGGGATGCCCTCAGAGGATTGATGACGTTATGAACACATATACCTATGCATGGTATGACATTTATACGCATATGCATGACATTATAAAGATGAAATAATTCAATTCTCTCCATTCCACGAGCACACATATGACTGGTTTATGCAAGGATTGCACAAGCCTCCATTTGTTGTATCAACAATGTGCACTTGCTTTGTACCCATCTCATCAATTTTCTTTGTCAGCAAGCTCATTTGGGTCATGAGAGTGGCTATGTTCTCTGCATTGGAATTGTTTGGGTCAAGAGCAACAGAATGCACTATTGGTGCAAGTGTCGTACCTCTAGTCATCCAGCCTGAATTTTGAGCCATCTTGTTGAGAAGAATCTTGCACTCTGTGAACGTTTTGCTCAAAAATGCACCCCCAGCTGAAGCATCTACATTGGCCTTCAAACTATCTACCAAAGCCATGTAGAATCTCTGTCCCAGCATCTGAGCTGGAATGCCATGGTGTGGACACTTCACTAGCATACCCTTAAACCTCTCTCAGGTTTCTTGCAAGGTCTCAGTCGGTTTCTGCCTGAACTGCAATATCTCATCAATTTGCCTTGTAGTCTTGTTGGAAGGATAAAACTTGTTTAAGAACTGCTTGACTAATTCTTCCCAAGTAGCAATGGAGTTTATTGGGAGCGAATTCAGTCAAGTTTGAGCCTCTCCAGTCACTGAGAATGGGAACAGTAATAGCTTAATTGCTTCAGGAGTCACGTTCGGCTGTCTTTGAGTCACACAAATTAATAGGAAGTTCTTCAGATGTTGTTGTGGGTCTTCGATGTATGACCCGGAGAACAGTCCCTTATTCTGTAACAGGTGCAGCATGTTGTTGGTAATCTGAAATGTCTCCGCTTGTAACTAAGGAACAGCAATGGCGGTGGCCAGGTTATCAGCAGTTGGTTGTGCCCAATCATAAAGAGTAGCTTCCGATACAAGAGGTGCCACCACTCCATTGTTTGGGTCAACACGATCATTCCGATTGTTTCCATTGATGTCGTCCACATTGTCCATTTCACTTTCGAGTTGGTCTTTTTGTTTTAACTGTTTGTTCTTCTTGTTGGCCCGATTCAATGCCCTGAATGCTTTCTCGGGGTCTGAGAGTCCTTCAAAAAGTTCACCAGTCCTCAAAGAGCTTCTAGGAATACACCTGAGTCACAGAAGAGTTTAAACGTGAGAATTTCAATGGAAATTTTTAACACCGTAGGAAATTGATCTAAACTAAGAATCCTAGCAATTTTTCTAAGTTGTAATAAATAACACCATTAGTTCCCCGGCAATGGTGCCAAAATTTGATCACGCCCAACTATGCCTTGTAAAAAGGACTAAGCGGTCGCTGCAAATATAATCCGGTTCAAGTCCGGAGTCGAATCCCACAGGGAACTAACCTATTTACTGCAACTTTTAACAATGCTAATGATAAGCTCAAACAATTTTCGGATGTAAGATTTTTAATAGAGCATAAGTGAAATTTATTTATCTAATGAAAAATGACAACAAAATTAGCAATAATCAAGAATAAGGTTGAACTCAAAGGTAAAAGGATCTAGGGCTATTGATTTTCCCAATTGCCGGACTAATTCCTGACACGTTAGCTATAATCTCGCCGCAATACTCTATGAGGATTATGAGTTCCGGGCTACCATAATTATCTCTCGATTAATTACGATAATTTACTAGAAGCATTCTCTCGAACTACTCTAGTTAACAATTAATGCAACTCAGAATTATCCCACCAAAGGTTCGTTATCTCTAACCCCGCTTTTAAATTCAAGTAATTAATCTCTTAACTTACCCGAAAGTGGAATTGTTCAACAACAATCTAACCAAGTATTCTTTCTCAAGCAACACAAGGTAACTAGACACGATTAATCAAGGGCCCTTTCAATTAATCACAACACAACACATAGTTGAACAATCATAGAATAAGAACGACTCAATTATATCTAAACATAGTCAAAGCTTCATCTAACAATTGGTTCCATCAACCCTAGATGATGGGTTTAGCTACTCATACTAATGGATAAAAATTCACTATAACAATCCATAATCAACAATGGAAGTAAGAAGAAGAAGATGAAAACTCTTAGGAAATTCTTCGTCTTCTCTCTCTTGTTCTTGCCTCCAAAAACTCCTAAAAATAGCTCCCCTTCTCTTCTGGGCGAATTAGGCTTCATATAGGTTTAGGTTAGTCGCCTTAGAAATTACATAATTGCTCCTGAGTTGTTGGCCTCCGTCCGCCCGTCCGCGGCCGCGAATTTCAGCCAGTGTTCTGCCTCCAGTGCGCGGTCCAATTCGCGGTCAACTCCGTGGCCGCACATCTGGAGGGGACCCCCCGCTTGCTTTTCTCGCTCTTTTCGATCGGGCTAACCTTCGATTGGCCTTCCACACTCCATATTGACTCCAAAACACTCTTTAGTTTTCTCCTAGCTCGGAGTGGCTCCTGCAAAGCATAAAATTCTTAATTAAAGCATTTTGTTATCTTTTAGCATTCAAATATCAATAAAGTGCAGCTAAATTAGAGTATAAATAATGTCTAAATTGCATAAATATAGCCTACTATCAATCAACTATTTTGATGTTTGCAATGGGGTGTAGTTTGTCTAGACATGCTTATCCAGCATGTTCACTCATTCTGTAATCTATAATGCATTTGGATCCCATAAAGTAAATTTGCACTAACTTTTGTCTCTGAGACACATATCCACCCCCAAACATCCCACCCTCAAAAGAAGAGAAAAATGAGCAAGGGAAAACTAAGCACCACACTCTTACTAAACATCTGCCACATTTAATTCAATGTGTCTTCAGGAGGAAAGACCAGTTATGCAGCATTATCTTCAAGGTCATAACCCTCGCCAGAACTGAACAGGATCACACTATTTCTGAAATGAATGTATTTGTCATCAGAAAAGCAAAGTGGGAAAAATATCGCCTTCTTCCTACAAGTGCAATACTTAATGGTGGCTTCCTAAAACCACTTTAGGTTTCCAATACAGTAAAGGTGACCCCAAAAAGTTAAGCCTACATCTAGACCAAAGGATATTTGAAGAGAGAACCATTCTTACCATCCGGTCATGAATTTTTTAGAAGCCCAGCTCCTAAAAACTTTATAGAACGCCTGCAGTAACCAAAAAAAGAACATAAAGTTTTTATCAGGAAAACATAAGAGAAGCAAGCATGAAATATCAATAAGAAATTGCATCAGAGTATTTCCAGTTGCCAGTTTAGTCACTACATAACCAAGCTTAAGGAAATCACAAGTTTTAAGCTCTGAAAGTTCTACTTGCAGATATCATTTCTGGACCTATGTGATGAAGGTGCATGTATTAGACAGAGAGGAAGAGGAAAGAAAACAGATGGGAGGTAGGAAGAAAGAGAAACAAAAATTTCTGAGAGCAAAGACCAGAAAAAGAGGACAGTACTCCTAATCAGCAAGAGAACTATGGTTGCAAAAGCTCAAGGTTCAGAACAAAATAAATTTTACATGATTTGCAGCACTGAAGAAAGAGTAGTTAGTCAACTAGTCAAATACGGTACACATGAAAATTGTTAGATGGGAAAAAAGATCTTTTACTTTAAGGTTCCATTTCGGTCTCTTCAGGGACATCCAATACAACAACAATAACTCTGTATAATCCCACAAGTGGTGTTTTAGGATGGTAGTGTGTATGCAGACCTTACCACTACCCTGTGGGATAGAGAAGTTGTTTCGATAGACCCTCGGCACAAGAAGATGAAAAAAGATAATAGAACAGTACCAACAACAGAGGCCAAAAAGATAGTACCAGCGATCTAAGAATAAAAAAAATAAATGAAAAAAGCAATATCAATAATTAGTAACAATGGCAAGGTACTAGGAAACCGGAACGGAAAAATAATCTGAACACAACACGTACCACTAGCATACGAAAACAAGACACTAACACACTAGCCTTACACCCTGTACGGAGTAGAAAAATGCTCAACTACTACTAATCTACAACCCTAATGCTCGACCTCCATACCTTCCTATCACTGGCCATGTCCTCAGTGAGCTAGAGTCGCGCCATGTCCTGCCTGATCACCTCTCCCTAATATTTCTTAGACCGTCCTCTACCTCTTCTCATACCCGCCAAGGCCAACCGCTCGCACCTCTAACAGGGGTATCTAAGCTTCTTCTCTGCACGTGCCCGAACCATCTAAGCCTCGCTTCCCGTATTTTGTCTTCCAAGGGAGCTATGTCCACCTTCGCCCCGATATTTTCATTCATGTGAAGGTGGGTCCCCATGCAAGGATGGCACACACAAAACAAGAAATGGTTTTTAAGAATCTCTGTTGGATGAGGTAAAGTTTTTTCCTCAGCTATTCAGTGTTTGGTTGGTCGTATATGTTGGCAGCATGTGACAACAGAAGGTGAGAGATGGGGCACAAATTCAGTGTTCTGCTGATGGTCTTGAATGGTAAAGGGCGAAAACAAGTAGTGCCTTAGATATAACTTATTTTTTACCCAATTTAAAGAACCGTATGTTTTATTTGATAAGATAAATTTATTGGGAACAATGTACAGCATGCCAAGCAGAGAGATCAATTTTGTAAGTTACTCATTCATACAGCATGGATAAGGACAAGATTATGATTACTAAAAATGAATAGCTGCAAGAAAAAGTCAGACTATGCAACTTTGACAAAATAATGCATTTTTTTTTCAAATAAGCTAATCTAACCAAAAATCATCTAGTTTAGAGAACCTTAGCTATCCCCTCTTCTCCTTGTCTTCTCCTTATCAGTATTATTATCTTATGCTACCTTTATCTTATTTTTCGATTTTATGACTCTTGTTGTTGTTTACTCTGGTTAGTTTTACTATTTTTTTGATTGTCAATATCTTTCTATCCGACAGTTTTTTATCATAGCTTTTCTACTCTTGTATTTTCCAAACCTGTCTTGAAAATGCTTTTCATGAGCCGAGGGTCTATTGAAAACAACCTCTCTACTCCACAAAGGTAGGGGTAAGATCTGTATACGTTTCACACTCCCCAAACCCCACTTTGTGGGATCATATTGGTATGTTGTTGGTGTAATCAATAGTAATAGACATAGGTAGTATGAAGGAAAAAGCCATTACTTTATAAAAACAATCGAAAAATACATGCTTTAACAAGTATTTAACACAGAATAGGATGAACGAAGAAAAAATTAACACACAATACATTTAACATGGCATATGTGGTGAACATGCTAAGATTTCAGAAATATACATGCATTCTAGATATAAGATTGACATCATTACACAACATCAAAATGCCATAAAGAATATGTGTTTTTATTATTTGATCAATATATATTTATTTTCTTTTTTAATATACTAATCCAACATAATCCTTGACTCAAAGGGAAGAGATAGGCTGGAACTGAAGAATCCTACAAAATGCATGACAATATATGATAATCAAAACTGACATGAAGAATTAAACATATATCTGCAGTCATGCCCACAAAAAGTCAAACTTTAATAGTATCTCCTATTAACGAATTAAGTTGTGTTACTGATAAAATGCTAAGAAATTTTCCTTTCACATCACAGGATAGAACCTCTCCAGGTAGTAAAATAGAAAGCAAACAAACGCTTCTTGAAGCACTTCTGATGCAAGAACAGGAAGATGCAGAATTAGCAACTGACGTGGCAAGTTAGTTAGGAACTGTTAGAGTTAGTTATAACTGTCAATAACTGTCATGGTGAAGGGATCGAGTGAGCCATTTGTGTGAGTTGTTTTAGTTTTATAAATACATTGTAATCAAGCTAATAACATTCATTCAGAAATAAGATCTCATTCTACTTCTCGTCTCTATTCTTCTTCCCAGCTAAAATCTCGGAAGTTCCCTGTTTAGCTGCCATTGTTCTTTGAGCTAAGCTCCTAGTTCAATCTTCTCATTCTCAGTTCTTCATTGCATCATATGGTATCAGAGCCGACGTTCCTCGGCATTAACATGAGTAGAGATAAGAATCAAGATAAACCTACAGAAAGTATGGAGGGCAAATTCTCAGAAATCCAAGACCAATTGCAGAAATTAATGGAGGGCTTAACTAGTATGAATGTCTGGAATGCACAAACAGATAAAGAATTGCTTGAGATTAAGGAGGCAATTGGGTGTCACGACCCAAAATCTAACCATGGTCGTGATGACGCCTATCGTGTTACAAGGCAAGCCTATTTCCCAAAATATTACTATTAAATCGATTATAAGAATTTAATAAAATATTTTCAACATTTGAATTTTTCCTAAACTAAATCAACTCTAAATATAATTATAAAAAATACGAAAACGAGCCCCAAACATCGAGGTGTCACTAAGTCATGAGCGTCTAAATCTATGAACTAAGAAATAAAACTATCTAACTGTCAATACAGTCCAAAAGAAGAAATGATAAAAGGAGTAACAAGGTCCTGCGGACGCTAGCAGCTACCTTACAGTCTCCAACGATAGCCGGCCTGAACTCAACGATCGTTGCGCTCTAACTCGCCTAGATCTGCACATAAAGTACAGGGTGTAGTATGAGTACAACCGACTCAGTAGTAACGGAAATAACTAAGGAACTGAGTAGTAGTGACGAGCTAAGTAGAACAATTCAATTATTTCTTTATCACAATTTAAAATAAACAGGAATAATCAGGTAAATTCCATCAACTTAATAAATGCTACAAAGAAATTAACGGGTAAAAATGCAGCAAAAGCAATAAATCCTCACAGCAATGTCATTCCATCACTCAGCACTCGGCTCTCGGCACTCGCACTTAGCACTCAATATTCAATAGGTACCTGCGCTCACTGGGAGTGTGTACAGACTCCGGAGGGGCTCCTAAAGCCCAAGCACTAAGCACGGACAACTCACGTGCCATAATATCAATCCCTGGATCCGCACGGTCAACTCACGTGCTACGCGGACAACTCACGCGCTATGGTATCAATACCTGAATCCGCACGGACGACTCATGTGCTGCACGGACAACTCACGTACCATAACATCAATCAAATACCTCATAACAGGCCCTCGGCCTCACTCAGTCATGTACCTCTCTCGCCTTACCATCATCAACAAATAAGGGAAACACAACTCACGTCAAGTATCACAGCATATTGGCAAAATAATAGGGACTGAGGTAAACATGTATAATAATATCTATGACTGAGTGCAAATAATGTGAGCATGAATAAAGCCTAAGCATGATCTCTAACATGAAGGCAAACAAGTTCAACAACAAATTAACACATAACCACAGATAATAGCTATTAGGCCTCATAGCCTCACGGGATGGACCAAGTCTCAATCCCTCACGGTGCACACCCATACGCCTATCACCTAGCATGGGTATCACTTCCAAACAATCACGTGATGTCAAATCTTCGGGTTTATACCCTCAAAGCCAGAGTTAAAACTATTACTTACCTTAACAGCGTAAAATCCTACTCCGGGATGCCCTCGTCTCTGGACTCGGTCTCCAAAAGCTCCGAATCTATCCATAATCAGAATAATACTATCAACATAGGCTAAAGAATCGAATTCCACAATAAGAACTACATAAATAGGCCAAAAATCTGAAATCGGCCAAAACCCGGCCCCTGGGCCCACGTCTCGAAACCAGTCAAAAATGGCAGAATAATAATCCTCGTCCTCTCCCGAGTCTAACCATTTAAAATTCATCAAAATCGAATTCCGTTTGGTCCCTCAAATCCTCACTTAAAACTCTCCAAAATTCAAACCCTAACTCCCTCAATTTCACCCTAAACCCCTACTAATTTCATGGCTAATCAGCGGGAAATCATTAAAAACATACGTAAATAAATCCAAGTAACTTACCTTAGTGATATCTCTTATTTCTCTCTTGGAAAACACAACCCTAAGCTCAAAAACCGTTCAACAATGGAGGAAAAAAGGCAAAAATTCGAGAAGTGTGATATATGTAGGTTCTGCCCAGGGGTTCCGCACGTGCGACTCCATATGCGCATCTGCGCTTCCGCATCTGCGATCCCAGGTGCGCACCTGCGCATTCCACTTAACCGACCAGGCTTCACACCTGCGGCAGATCCCTCGCACCTGCGGGCTCGCAGGTGCGATCCTCTTTTCGCATCTATGACTAAGATCTGTGCCTCCATTTTCCGCATCTGCGACATGCCATCCGCACTTATGATCATCGCACCTGCGACTCCCCATCCGCAGGCGCGGCCACACCAGTAGCCTTACACCAGCAGCTTCCAGCTGCATTTCTCAACTTCCAAACTTCTCGTTCCAAACTTCTTGTTAACCATCCGAAATCATCCTGAGCCCCTGAGGACCTCAACTAATAATTCTAACAAGTCATATATCACTACCCGAACTCAGTCGAACCTCCGGAACACCCAAAATAACACCAAAACACCAAATCAACCTCGAATTCAAGCCTAAGAACTTTTAAACTTCCAAAATTCACCAACGGCCCCGAAACCTATTAAACCACCTCTGAATGACCTCAAATTTTGCACACACGTCACAAATGACACGGCGAACCTACTCTAACGTGCGAAATTTCATTCCGACCCCGATACCTAATTTTTCACTGCCAACCAAAATCGCCAAATTTCTAACTTTCGCCAATTCAAGCCTAATTCTACCACGGACCTCCAAATTACATTCCAGACACACTCCTAAGTCAAAAATCACACAACAAATCTAACCGAATCATAAAATTCCACATCCGAATTCGTTTACTCATAAGTCAACTTCCGGTTGACTTTTCTAACTTAACTTTCTAACTAAGAGACTAAGTGTCTCATTTCACTCCAAAACTACTTCAAACCCAAACCTACCAACTCGATACAACTCAACACAGCTGAACAATACATAAATAAGCAAAAATGGGGAAAACGGGGCTACAACTCTCGGAACGACCGACCGGGTCGTTACATCCCCCCTCTTAAACAAACTTTAGTCCTCGAACGAGTCTAACAGAAGAACATACCTGAAATCACAGCATCTGAAGCAATAATGTCTGGCCTTGGATGGGAGGGAATAGAAACGGGCCTGACCACCCCCTGATCTGCCTCCCCCTCTCGGGAGACCCATAGCTGACTGGGCTCCGCCCCTAGCTGGCTGAACTCCACCCCTAGCTGGCTGGGCGGGTGGTGGAGGAACTGGTGCTGGTGCCGTAGGCCGAGTACTCCGCTGTGGAGTCCCACCCAACATCCTAGGGAAATATCTCGCAATGTGACCAAAATCCCCGCACTCGAAACAACCCCTCCTCTGACGAAACTGCTGCTCCTGATGCCTAAAAGAATTACCCGATGATACTTGAGCGGGCGGGGCATAATGAGAACCCTGCGCCGGCAATGCACTGAATAATGACTGACTCTGCTAAAACTGACCTCCCTGAGGAGCACCACTGAAATCACCCTGACCACGAGGCCTCTTAGCCTCCCTCTTAGCCCTCTCCTGACCTCGAACCATCTTAATCTGTCGAACAATGTCGACAACCTCATCAAAGGTAGCCCCAGATAATCTCTCCCTGGTCATAAACAATCGAAGCTAAAAACCGAGGCCATCTATAAACCTCATGATCCTCTCTCGGTCTGTGGGAACCAACCAGACCACATGACGAGATAACTCAGAGAACCGCATCTCATACTGTGTAACAGACATCTCACCCTGGCGAAGCTGCTCAAACTGCCTGCGCAGCTCCTCTCTGCAGGACTCAAGTACAAACTTCTCCAAAAAGAGAACGGAGAACTGCTGCCAAGTAAGGGGTGCTGCGCCAACAGGCCTATGCCTCTCGTAAGTCTCCCACCATCTGAGTGCAGCCCAAGAAAACTAAAAGGCAGTGAATGAGACCCCACAAGTCTCCAGAATACCAGCAGTACGAAGTATCCTCTGACACATGTCCAAGAAGTCCTGAGCATCCTCTCTCTCTGTGCCACTGAAGGGTGGTGGCTAAAGTCTCCCAAACCTCTCCAACCTACGCTGATCATTCTCAGGCATAGCAGGAACCACATAATCCTGTGCAGCTGCAACCGGCTGGGCTGGTGGTGCCTCCGGTGTCTGAAGTCCCTGAACAACCTGCTCGGGTGTGCGAGCGACGGGAGTCTGAGTGCCTTTCCCATCCTGAGAAGTGGCTGCGGCCGTCGACATAGAGACCGCCTGAGCAAGGCCAGTACATGCTGTCATAATCTGAGCTAGGGCCTCCTGAAGGCCTGGAATCACAATATGCACAGGTGGTGCCTGAGCTGGTCCCGCCGGAACCTCTACCTCCGGGACCTGGTCCTGAGCGGGGACAACTGGGGGATCCGTAGGTGCTGCCCCAGCTGCTGCGTTGGCGATGACTCCGCCCCTACCACAGCCTCTACCACGGCCTCCGCCTCTTGCGGCCCGAACTAGTGGCTGTCCCTCTTGACCGGTAGCACGAGTCCTCACCATCTGTGAGAGAATGAATAACAGATGTTTAGCTACTAGAATACACAAGACGCATGACAAGAATCCAATAATGTGAAATTTTCCTAAAGGTTCTGCAGCCTCTCGAAGATACGTACAAACGTCTCCGCACCGATCCGCAAGACTCTACTAAACCCGCTCATGACTCGTGAGACCTATGTAACCTAGGCTCTGATACCAACTTGTCACGATCCAAAATCTAATCATGGTCGTGATGGCACCTATCGTGTTACAAGGCAAGCCTATTTCCCAAAATATTACAACTAAATCGATTATAAGAATTTAATAAAACATTTCCAACATTTGAATTTTTTATAAACTAAATCAACTCTAAATATAATTATAGAAAATACAGAAATGAGCCCTAAACATAGGGGTGTCACTAAGTCATGAGCGTCTAAATCTATGAACCAAGAAATAAAACTGTTTAACTATCAATACAATCCAAAAGAAGAAATGATAAAAGGAGTAACAAGGTCATGCGGATGCTAGCAGCTACCTTGCAGTCTCCAACGATAGCCGACTTGAACTCAATGATCGCCACGCTCTAACTTGCCTAGATCTGCACATAAAGTGCAGGGTGTAGTGTGAGTACAATCGACTCAGTAGTAACAGAAATAACTAAGGAACTAAGTAGTAGTGATGAGCTAAGTAGAACAGTTCAATTATTTCTTTATCACAATTTAAAATAAACAGGAATAATCAGGTAAATTCCATCAACTTAATAAATTCTACAAAGAAATTAACGGGTAAAAATGCAACAACAGCAAAAGCAATGAATCCTCACAGCAATGTCACTCCATCACTCAGCACTTGGCTCTCGGCACTCGCACTCAACATTCAATAGGTACCTGCGCTCACTGGGAGTGTGTACAGACTCCAGAGGGGCTCCCAAAGCCCAAGCGCTAAGCACGGACAACTCACGTGCTGTACGGACAACTCACGTGCCATAATATCAATCCCTGGATCCGCACGGTCAACTCACGTACTACGCGGACAACTCACGCGCTATGGTATCAATACCTGGATCCGCACGGACAACTCACGTGCTGCACGGACAACTCACATGCCATAATATCAATCAAATACCTCACAACGGGCCCTCGGCCTCACTCAGTCATGTACTTCTCCCGCCTCACCATTATCAACAAATAAGGGAAACACAGCCCACATCAAGTATCACAGCATATCAGCAAAATAATAGGGACTGAGGTAAACATGTATAATAATATCTATGACTGAGTGCAAATAATGTGAGCATGAATAAAGCCTAAGCATGATCTCTAACATGAAGGCAAACAAGTTCAACAACAAATCAACACATAACCACAAATAATAGCCATTAGGCCTCACAGCCTCACGGGACGGGCCAAGTCTCAATCCCTCGCGGTGCACACCCATACTCCTGTCACCTAGCGTGGGTGTCACTTCCAAACAATCACGTGATGTCAAATCTTTGGGTTTATACCCTCAAAGCCAGAGTTAAAACTATTACTTACCTTAACAGCGTAAAATCCTACTCCGGGATGCCCTCGTCTCTGGACTCGGTCTCCAAAAGCTCCGAATCTATCCATAATCAGAATAATACTATCAACATAGGCTAAAGAATCGAATTCCACAATAAGAACTACATAAATAGGCCAAAAATCTGAAATCGGCCAAAACCCGGCCCCGGGCCCACGTCTCGAAACCAGTCAAAAATGGCAGAATAATAATCCTCGTCCTCTCCCGAGTCTAACCATTTAAAATTCATCAAAATCGAATTCCGTTTGGTCCCTAAAATCCTCACTTAAAACTCTCTAAAATTCAAACCCTAACTCCCTCAATTTTACCCTAAACCCCTACTAATTTCATGGCTAATCAGCGGGAAATCATAAAAAACATACGTAAATAAATCCAAGTAACTTACCTTAGTGATATCTCTTATTTCTTCCTTGGAAAACACTGCCCTAAGCTCAAAAACCGTTCAACAATGGAGGAAAAAGGGCAAAAATTTGTGAAGTGTGATATATGTAGGTTCTGCCCAGGGGTTCCGCACCTGCGACTCCATATGCGCATCTGCGCTTCCGCATCTACGGTCCCAGGTGCGCATATATGCATTCCACTTAACCGACCAGGCTTCGCACCTGCGGCAGATCCCTCGCACCTGCGGGCTCGCATGTGCGATCCTCTCTTCGCATTTGCGACTAAGCTCCAAGCCTCCATTTTCCGCATCTACGACATGCCATCCGCACCTGCGGCTCCCCATCCGCAGGTGCGGCCACACCAGTAGCTTCCAGCTGCATTTCTCAACTTCCAAACTTCTCGTTAACTATCCAAAATTATCCCGAGCCCCCCGGGACCTCAACCAATAATTTCAACAAGTCATATATCACTACCCGAACTTAGTCGAACCTCCAAAACACCCAAAACAACACCAAAATACCAAATCAACCTCGAATTCAAGCCTAAGAACTTCTAAATTTCCAAAATTTACCAACGACGCCGAAACCTATCAAACCACGTCCGAATGACCTCAAATTTTGCACACACATCACAAATGATACTGCGAACCTACTCCAACTTCGAAAATTTCATTCCGACCCCGATACCTAATTTTCCACTGCCGACCAAAATCGCAAAATTTCTAACTTTCACCAATTCAAGCCTAATTCTACCACGGACCTCCAAATTATATTCCAGACACACTCCTAAGTCAAATATCACATAACGAAGCTAACCGAATCATAAAAATCCACATCCGAATTTGTTTGCTCATAAGTCATAAAAATTCACATCCGAATTCGTTTACTATGGAAAAAAGCCTCTTCCTCCTTGAAGGCATAAGAAAGAGCCTATTCACATACAGTTGATTCTCGAACGAAGCGAAGAATGACAGCGACTCTCTCTTCCCAGTATATAAGGTGGATCATGTTTTTTCTATGGATGAAATTGCTTTTGAAGAAAGGGTGAAGGTTGCTTGTATTCATTTTGATTGGGATGCCATTGTATGGCATAAGTCATATATGAAATCCAGGAATAGTGATACATTTCCCACTTGGACTGAATATGTTTTAGCTTTACATGATAACTTTGGGGAAGGGTTTGAAGATCATATGGAAGCTATTAAAAATCTGAAGCAGACCGGTTCTGTGAAGGATTATCAAACTGAATTTAATAAGCTGTTTAATGAAGTAAATTTGTCGACTGAGAACGCCATTAGTTGTTTCTTAGGAGGACTGAACTCAGAACTTAATAAGGCTGTTAAGATTCAAGCACCTAGAACACTTATGCAAACCTACAAAATTGCTAGACTGCAAGAAGGTGTTTTTGATGCACAAGCTCAGTCACGGGGCCTTAAATTTGTTAGCAGATTACATAATTCCCTCATACATAACCCCAGCATGTTAAACCCCACAATTCCCAAAAGATTCCTTTACAAAACTCAACATACAAGAAACCCCTTGAACCTAATTCCAATATACCCGGTAGATCTTCTGGTAACAATTATGGTAGAAGACTATCTGCTGCTGAGATGGATGAAAAAAGAGCTCAAGGACTGTGTTTTTTCTATGATGAAAAATACGTGCAAGGGCATAACTGCAGAGCAAGGAAGCAATTGTTTCTAGTGGATATAGTGGAGGAGGATACAAAAGGTGATGAGCAGTCTATGGAGTTAGTACAGGAGATCACAAATGCGAGTGATGAGTTTATGACTATCTCCTTACAAGCGTTTACTGGGGTCAGTGACTATCAAACTATTAGAGTGACTGGCTATCATGAGAAGAGTCCTCTACAGGTATTGATTGACACTGGTAGTACTCATAATTTCATTGACCAAGCAGTAGCCAGGAAGTTGGGATGCAAAGCTGACTCTATAGTTGAACAATCCATTAGTGTGGCTGATGGCAGGAAGGTACAAACAACTGTATGTAGGAACTTACAGTGGTTACTACAAGGTACTACCTTCTCCTCAAATTTCCTTCTATTACCTTTGGCCAATGTTGATATAGTTCTGGGAGTATAATGGTTAAGCACATTGGGCAGAATTTTATTTGATTTTGGCAATAGAACTATTGAATTTATGTATCAAGGAAAGAAGCATGTGTTAAGAGGGGCTAGTAACTAACTAAAATCAGCTAAGGCAAGAGCAATGATTAAGAAAGGAGGGGAAGAACAACAACAACAATAATAATCCAGTATAATCCCACTAGTGGGGTCTGGGGAGGGTAGTGTGTACGCAGACCTTACCCCTACCCTAGGGTAGAGAGGCTGTTTCCGATAGACCCTCAGCTCCCTCCCTCCAAGAACTCCCCACCTTGCTCTTGGGGTGACTCGAACTCACAATCTCTTGATTGGAAGTGAATGATATTTACCACTAGAGCAACCCACTAGTGAGGGGAAGAAAACCTATTTTTCATGATGACAGTACTTACTAGTGAGGCAGAAGACAGTCAGTGTCATAGTATACAGGTTGCACCCAACAAGGAACTGTCTCCATCATTATCTGCATTGATGACTGAGTATTCTAGCATATTTGACATACCTACTACATTACCTCCTCATAGAGGGTCTTTTGATTACAAGATACCTCTAATAGAGTCTGCACCTCCAGTAAGTAAAAGACCTTACAGATACCCTGGGGTTAAGAAGGATATCATTGAAAAGTTGGTACAAGAAATGTTAGAACAAGGGGTGATACAACAGAGTACTAGTCCTTATGCCTCCCCAGTAGTGTTGGTAGGTAAAAAGGATGGGAACTGGAGACTTTGTGTTGATTATAGGGAGCTTAATCAGTTAACAATCAAGGATAAGTTTCCCACACCTATAATAGAAGATCTTCTTGATGAATTGGGAGGAGCAGTAGTCTTTTCCAAGATAGATCTCAGAGCTGGATATCACCAGTTGAGAATGGCAGAAGGTGATGTCCATAAAACAGCCTTTAAGACTCATGAAGACCACTATGAATTCTTAGTTATGCCTTTTGGCCTAACTAATACACCATCTTCTTTTCAAAGTCTCACGAACTATGTTTTTAAACCATTACTAAGGAAATCAGTTTTGGTATTTTTTTTATAATATACTGATATACAGTAGGAGCATGACTGATCATTTGGCTCATGTGAAGGCAATTTTTGACATAATGAAGAAGCACCAGCTATATGCTAAAATGTCAAAGTGTGCATTTGGGGTGCCTAAGGTGGAATATCTTGGTCATTTTATCAGTGCTGAAGGAGTAGCTACAAACCCAAAAAAGATTGTTGTTGTACAACAATGGCTTGTCCCTAGTAATATCAAGCAGCTAAGAGGGTTCTTAGGTCTTACAGGATATTACAGAAGATTTATTAAGGGGTTTGGATCAATATGTAAGCCATTACATGAACTACTTAAGAAGGATGGGTTCATATGGACAACAGAGTCTACAACAGCCTTTGAAAAGCTTAAACAAGTTTTAATATCTGCACCTGTCTTAGCAATGCCCGATTATTCTAAGCCATTTGTGGTAGAGACGGATACTAGTAGATCAGGTATTGGAGTTGTCTTGATGCAACAAGGGCATCCAATATCATATATCAGCAGATCATTAGCCCCTAGACATCAATCTATGTATGTCTATGACAGGGAGCTTTTAGCACTCATTTTTGCTGTCACTAAATGGTCACACTACTTATTGGGAAGTCAGTTCATTGTCAGAACAGATCAAAAGGCCTTTAAGCATTTACTAGACCAGCATATACATACTGATTTCCAGGAGGCTCGTATCTCCAAACTTATGGTTTTTGACTTCTCTATTGAATACAAGAAAGGGGTGGAAAACAAAGTTGCTGATACTTTGTCTATGCAGCCTAATGCTGAATTGCTGGCCATCTTCTTATTAACACCAAACGACTCTTTATTTGAGCAAATTAAACAAACTTGGTGTACTGATGCAACTCTCAAGGAGATCATTGATAAGTTACAAGTACAACCATTCAAATCCTTTACTTGGAGTAATAACCAGTTGCGATGGAAGGGTCGATTGGTAGTAGGTGATGATCCACAGCTACAGAAGACAATTATTACATTGTGGCATGCTTCAACTCACGGAGGTCACTCTGATATGGATGCAACTATTAAGAGATTTCAGTCTTTATTCTATTGGAAGACTCTTATTCAAGATACTAGGGACTTCATCAACAAATGTGATATTTGTCAAAGACATAAATATGATGTAGTTGCTTATCCTGGTTTATTACAGCCATTACTAATACCAGATGGGGTTTGGACTGATATTTGCTTAGATTTCATTGAAGGTTTACTAGCATCTAAGGGAGAGGATGTGATATTAGTAGTGGTGGACAGACTGAGAAAGTATAGTCACTTCATGAGTTTGTCCCATCCTTATACTGCTCAGTCTATGGCTCAGAGTTTCATAGATAATGTTTTCAAGCTCCATGGTATGCCAGTATCCATAACTAGTGATAGACATCCAATCTTTCTCAGTACCTTTTGGCAGGAGTTGTTCACATTACAAGGGGTTCAGTTACAAAGGTCCACAGCCTACCATCCACAAACAGATGGCCAGAGTGAGGTCTTAAACAGAACTTTGGAGATTTATTTGAGATGTTTTTGTTCAGATAAGCCTAAGGAATGGTCTTCCTACTTACCTCTTCTTGAGTCGTGGTATAATACCACTTATTACTCTACCATTAAGTGCACCCCATATGAGGTCTTGTATGGTCAAAAACCACCAATACATCTTCCTTACCTGGAAGGTGAAGCTGTTAATGAGATGGTGGATAGAACTTTAGTTGCTCGAGAAACTATCATTCAGCTTCTAAAGTTTCACATCTCAAGAGCGCAGCAAAGAATGAGAGACCTAGCTAACGAACATAGGTCTGACTGAAGTTTTGCAGTAGGAGATTGGGCGTATTTGAAGTTACAACCTTATAGGCAAGTATCTGTAGCCACCAGACCATTCAACAAACTAGCAGCCAAGTACTTTGGTCCTTATCCTATTGCTTCTAAGGTTGGTGCAGTTGCCTACACCTTATTGCTACCTGCAAATGTCTTAATTCATCCCACATTCCATGTTTCTCAACTTAAAACGATGTTTGGAAGTTCCAGATGCCATTAACCACCCCCATGTCTTCCACTTATCTAGCCCTTATTGTCCTATGCCTGAAGCTATATTGAGCAGGAGATTAGTTAAACGGGGCAACAAAGTTGTATGTCAGGTTCTTGTGAAATGGACAGGAATTGATGATTCTCAGGCCACTTGGGAGTATTATTCTGATTTGCAACATAGATTTCCTTCATTCCACCCTTGAGGTCAAGGGTGTTCTTTAGCGATGGGTATTGATGCAAGACCAGGAAGATGCAGAATTAGCGACTGACGTGACAAGTTAGTTAGAGTTAGTTATAACTGTCATGGTGAAGGGATCGAGTGAGCTGTTTGTGTGAGTTGTTTTAGTTTTATAAATACATTGTAATCAAACTAATAACATTCATTCAAAAATAAGATCTCATTCTACTTCTCTTCTCTGTTCTTCTTCTCAGCTAAAATCTCGGAATTTCCCTGTTTAGCTTCCATTATTCTTCGAGCTAAGCTCCTAGTTCAATTTTCTCATTTTCAGTTTTTCATTGCATCAACTTCAATCGCACTCTATGATCATTTAGAAACACCAAACAAAGAACCAATTTCCTCTTAAGGCCGCAAGTGCTTGACTAAAGAAACAGAAAAAATAGAAATTAATAGAAAACAATAATAGCTTGTACCATAATTCCCCTTTCCATAACCTTGGTCTCTTATAAGTAAAGAGCATAGAAACAGTATAATAAATTAAACTTGCAAATTTGCAATTAAGATTCAAATTTTTCTTTCCTGAAACATAGCTCTAACTCCTCTACCCACAACAAATTAAAAAAACAAATTAATGCCAGAAGTTGACATAACCCTAATATATTCCAGCAGAACAGCTGATCAAAACAAAACACATCCTAATCCTCTCTCTATGTGCTCTTCTTTTTTAAATTTAATTTTCTGTATTTTTAAATAAAATATTGTTAAGTCTTTAACTTTCTATTAGTCTAAAGGACTAAAATCACACGGTTATATTAATTAAAGGTTTAATGTGCTTAGTCAAATAACACATGGACCAAAACCAAAATATTGCAATAATTTAGGGACTAAAAATATTATTTCCCCTATTTCAAACAACACTCCTCTTTTCCACTCACCCTCACCTATACGTATGTATATCTACTAATTTTATTAATTAAAAAATTATATATATATATATATATATATATATATATATATATATATATATATATATAAGCACAATGTCGGTTTACAAAAATAATCTTATAATATTAAGTATAATAAAAGGATATAACCGAAATTCTAGATATTAGCCATATAATCCTATTAGTTTTAAGACATAATACTACACGTTAGGAATCCTACATGATTACCTTTCGAAATCCTATTAATATAATTACTTTCGGGCTGTCTAATTCATATAAAATTGAACAAGTAAATATCTTTAGTCATATAATTCTATTTACTTTTAGGATATACTTCTTAAAAATTTCTATTACTAATTTAATTTAAAAACGTATTATAATATCCTATTACTAATTTAATTTGAGAATATATTATATTGTCCAAATCCATTTAAAAAAATGAGAGCCTATATTATTATAAAAATATAAATACAATATTAATATACCAAAATAGTCCTAAAATATTAAGCGAAAGAACTCATAGGGAAAAGACATAACTGCCACAACCTATTTTTTGGACTACAATACCTTCTATGCCATTTTTAATATTTAAAATTTTAAAATTAATAAAATTTGGTCTATTAAATTCTTATTAAAAATATGTAGGAAAATTTAATAAAATTAATTTCATAAGAATCCTCCGTATTGGCAATACATTACCACTCCATAATATCCAATACCAAGAAAAAATAAAAGTAATATTAAATAGACTGCATAAAGAGTTAAAATTGAGAGAAAAAATACCCTCACGATAATATATTTTTATATTATATTTGAATTATTTTCTTACTCAAATAATATATTTTTAATCAATTTCTTGTGTAATATTGGAAAATACTCAATTATTAAACAACAACTAAGAAAATATTTAAGAATATAAATGTGTGAGAAAGAGAAAAAAAATGGTTCATAATAGTCAATACCACTAATGATTTTACAAACATAACAATCTAAAAATGAAATATCATATCAATCTTTTACTCTTTGAAAATAAAATGTATGGTGGATAAAATTATAATTAAGATTAAATATTTAAAACAAGAGATGAACTAATATTAAGATCTGAATCAACATAGAATAAATTATTTTTTATGTTAAAATTAAATAATTAAATCTTTTAATTAATTATTTAGCAAGAGAATCCAATTCAATTATTTTTAAATTCATCATATGAGTAAAATTCTTACTCAAGTTAAACGAATTCTTATGGTTTAAAAATTTATTCCATAAAAAGAGCGTTAGAACACAAAGTAAAAATGTTGGTCTATTATTAAGAATCAAAATACTAAACAAGTGTCTGAGGAAGCACAATCAAAACTAAATCCTAATCAAGAACAAACTTTCAAGACTATATTATAAAGAGTCAACTCTGGTATAACGGGATTATTCTTTGTAGATGCCTCCGGCGGAATCAACATAATATTTCTTTGTCATGCATTACTTGCAAATATCATATCAAGAGGCATGCCACTGTTAGCAATAATAGCAAGTGGTGTACCAATAACAATTTTATTGTGAGGTCACCCACTTTAGATTTGATATACCTCTTCAAACAACTTAAATAACCATCACAAATATATCAATGCAGAGCAATGTTGCTAAATTTATAAAGAAAACAAAATTGATAATATGGGACGAAGCACTTATGGCTAAGTGACAAACGATCAAAATAATTGCCCGGAGTTCTAGAGATATATTGGATATTAATGAATCGTTTGGTAAAATATTAATGGTTTGGGAGGTGATTTCTATCAAGTACTACCCATAGTTCCAAAATCGACAAAAGCAGAGACGATAAAAGCTAGCTTGCCAAAGTTATACTTCTAGCCTCAAATGAAAAATATTCAACTAACAAGAAATATATATAAAGTAATAACAGATCAAGTATTCAGTGTCTTCTTGCTTCGTGTCGGAAACGAAGAAGAGCATCCAATAAAAGATGATTTGGTTCTTCGTGAACACTTGGTTATCAATCCCAATGGTAATGGTAGTGCATTTAATAAGAGAAATATTTCTATCATTAGATTAAAACGCAACTTGTGCAAATCACATGATATAATTAAAAAGATATCTTAGCTAGCAAAAATAAATATGTTGATCAACTAAATAAAAGGTTGATTGCAAAATTTTATAGTAAAAATAAAATATTTTTCAGTTTTTGACTCAGCAGAAAATGATACCAATAATTACTACCTAAAATAATACTTACATACTTTAATACCAAATGGCCTTCTACCCTACATATTTGTTGTCAACTTTATTATTTCTTACGTATGTTAGTGTCACTGTATATATAATAGACTAAGTTAAAATTGATCTTCCATTGTATATAGATTAATTTTGAAGAAAAATATGCATGTGATGCTACTGAAAAACTTAGATACGCCGAATAGCTTATGTAATAGCACACATATGATATATAGAAGTTTTGACAATAACTTCATACATGCAAAAATTATTATACTGGTCAATGTGCTTCTAAGTATATTCTTATTCCTAAATTCGACTTTCGTCTTCTGAAACTAAGGAATATCCTTTTAAATTTGTGTGAAAATAATTTTTAGTATGTTTATGTTTTGCAGATATAATAAATAAAGCACAAGGACAAACATCCTAAATATTAGACTATATTTACCGCAATATATTTTCTTGCACGAACAATTGTATGTTGCACTTTCAAGAGGAATATCAAGATCGACAACAAGAGTTATGGTTAAGGCAGAACAACCAAAGCATTAGGAGAAAATATACAAAAAAATATTGTCCACAAAGAAATGTTCGTTAAGATACCATCACATTAAATACTTTTAAACTATAATACATATTTATCTAACTAACATGACAAAATTGATCATTTGTGTAAGTTTTGATGATGTCCTTTTATTTTAAATTCATGTATTATGCTAATGTAATAATATTTTTCGATATTTAGATGATTGTTGTATTATTATACATAAAATCTCTTTCATTAATTAAATTTTATTGTTCGTTCATATAAATAAATATTTAAATTATCACATGTCATTATTAACGTGCAACGCACGTTCATAGATACTAGTATATATATACGAGCGAATTACTGTGACAATGACATCTTTTATGTTATTAATTATTTTTATTCTACTCTGCGTATATTTGGCCATAATCGTACTTGCTCCATAATGATCCATTGGGAGGGAAAGAGCTGTAACTATAATAAATAGATATGTTTTATTATTTTAATGTATATCTTTTTGAGTTGAGCAACTTGAACTGGGAGTTTTGGTTGGGTGTAGCCACTAGCCAGTTTGGAATTGTTGTTATAATGCGGATTTGTCTCCCATCATTTTATGCCAACTCCACTACTTGGTTAACAGTCTGATGAATTGGTAATATTCGCTTTGGACAGTTCATCCTAATTACTTTAAAATTTAGCATGATCCACCACATTAATTGGAATTATCGAGTAAATTAACATATTAGTCGGGGGCTACTATGTTGAAGTAAGATTTGATATCTCATATACGAACCTTTGTATTTATCAGGTGGTGCAACTGAGTACTGCTTGCCTTATCTTGCTATTAATGTGATACGACTACAATTAATAATATCATATTATTTGCTTACAACATACAAGAAATAGTACGCGACAAAATTGTATCTTTAAAGCCTTTGTTTTTTCTTCTAAAAGTCTTGCGATGCTATCCTTCTTATTTACCAAAAAGTTAATAAGGCTTGTAAACTTCATGGAGTGCGTCTCTTCACGAGGATAATTTAAGTACAATAAAATACCTTAAAGTTGAATATTATTCGGGAAGCGTCTAGCCTATCGATAATCTTCCTCTTTTGGATTATCGCTCGTAAAGCATCCCAAGTAGTTCTCCAAGCACCGGTTAGCTATCCCCCTTACAATTTGCATGAGCCGGAAATGTGTGTTTGTGGGCGATGAATATTGCAGACCAATGGATCATGTGGTTGATAATCATGGAGATTGGGGAATGGGTTGAATAAACTACTTTAGGGCCAGAAAAATAACAAATGAAGCTTTACGGAGATCTCTAGAACGTAAGACAATATCACCTTCGCGACATTGGACTATATTTTCATTATTTTTAGAAAGTGCACGATAATCACCATTTCTCCCTATATATTCATTAGATAAGAGATTGTTGATTTGTTTTTAGTGAGGACAACAGGATTGGGACAATCAAGTCGGTTGAGGGCAGCACCACACCTACAGGTTTCCTTCGAGCTGGGTTTGACCCTTTAAAAAACTAGTTCTAAAAGTATTTTTGTCTAGACCTAGACTAATATTCATTTTGATGATGTCAAATCACCATCAGTTTGTATAAAATTACTCGATCACATTTCAACCTCGATATATTGAATCATCATGTGCCATGTGTATTAAGATTGTTTGGAAGACACGATCCAACACCGATAAACTTCATGTTACTAGGTGGGTTGCGGGAAGCACTATAAGTTAGTTGACTTCTCGACCAAATGTAGCATAGCTCAATCATCAAGCAATTTCACCAGGTCCATGTTAGAGAAATCAAGACAATTATTACATTATTCGTGCAGGTCGTTATGATTCGCAGGTCGTTATGATAATAGGGGTTTAGGATAGGAAGGGTCCCCTCTACAATCTTTTGCCCAAAAATCTAGGGAGGTCGGCTCGAAAAGAAATAAAAGAGTTTACTCTTTGAGGTCAATAATAATAATAATTTTATGTTTTATAGGCTTATCATATTTAGTCGGATGAGTTTAGGTAATGCTTACAAATATTTTTTTATGAGAGAATCTATGCTATTCAGGAAGAATCACAACTTTCCCCTATCTCTCAGCAACAAGGTGAAAACGTATAGCAACTAACAAGGAATAACTATATATCTACTAGTTAGGTACGAGAGAAAGGCCTTAGCTCTTGGAAAGATTCTGATAGTCCATGCGTGTGAACTCATCATTCATCTCATCAAAGGCATGACAGATTCAATAAACACTCATGAATAAATAGTTGCAACAATTAAGTTTCATTTCTTTTTACAGTATTAAATTGTGGTGCTTTGCAATCAAGGAAGAGAATGTTTTGTGCTCTTTATCCTTTTTCCCAATAAACTACTTTTTTAACATTCGTGTTTGCTTATTTCTTTTTTCTCGCGACCTACCATAGATTGCGTTTGAGAGTAGTGTGATTGGTGACTATCAAGCACGGTTAGGAGAGGACTTTTAGTATGTAAATTGCATTCAAAATGAACTTCACCCCCTCTAATATTGATATTCAATTTTGCCCTCATATTCTTATAAATATCCTATATACTTTCAAAATATCATTTTTGAATTATTACCTAATTTACAAGGGTCGTATAAGTAGTTTCTATAATTTTTCATAATTTTTAAAGCTTTAAAATTATTTTGCTTGCATTTAAATTGTTCAAATATTTATTAATTACCCTTTTAAATTACTTTGTAATGACTTAATCATTAAAATCCATTATTTACATCTACATATATGTTTTATAATATTTTACTTCATGTCAAATAATTATCTTTATACTTTTGAGCTATTTACATAATTTTGCAATAATAGCCTATATTCTATGCATAATTACATTTATTACATTATTTATACCAAAATAGCATTTTATATTTTTATAATGTTAAGCTATTATTTGCAATCATTTTACTGCATAAGTAATGTTTTATTATTTATAAATTATTTTAAATAATTTTTGTGTATCTAATTTTATAGCCCAATATAGGGATAAGTTTCGGACCAGACTAGGCCCAAACGCTTAGCCCATTTCATTTTCACTCTTCAGTAGCCCAAACCAAATAATCCAATTGACTTAACCAGGTCGGAACCCATCTCCTTGACCCGCCCCAAATTCTTTTAGTCTTGTCTGCTGAACTATTAATATCAACGACCCACAATAAACCAATCCTTTTCCTTATATCCCCACAACCAAACTCTACAGACTATTCTCCCAAACCGGCCGCCTTTTCATTCTCTCATATCTCCACTCCCATACTAAACCCTAGCCGCCTCCTCCAAAATCCCTTCAAAACCCGGCTAAATCTTAAAATTCTTTCGCGATCTACTTACCTTATTTGCACTATCCCGTTATCATTCATACACTCGTGGTATTACTTAGTACTTGCCCAATTTTGGCAAGTATTACCTCTCTGAATCGAGTGCAATCGTACTCAATCTACAAGATTGAGACGAAAATCCATCTGTATACACTCTCAACAAGGTTGTATGGGTCCGATTCACCAGATTCTTGGCTAATTTTTTATAACTTGTCAAACTAGGGTTTGTCCGATTTTTACCTATTCTGATTCTGAATAGGCTGTGCATGTGATTTTCCTTTTCCTTGCTTGAACCTGATTGATTTTCTTTCCTTGTTTGTCTGCTTAATCGACTACTATATAAACTCCTCCCCTAATTCCCTTTAAACAGACCTTAACAATCACTATTATTTTCTCACTCTTACTCATTATATTCTTAAACTTGAGACCTTGGCCGACTGAAATCCAAGGCCATTAAAATTCGACTGTGTTCTCTTCTTAATGCGAGAACTTCCCGGGGTTCACTCGTAACCCTTGGGAACTCTGACGCGCTGGGAGTTTGGGGATTCCGCTGCTCTTTGCTACTGTTAATTGAATTACTGCTGGAAATTGCTCTTCTCATTTGCTTGTTCATTAATTTGTAACTGTAAGTACCTTTGACTCTCGCAATTCATTTTCTTGTGCTTGTATTCATGCTCTGTATATCTATGTCGCTTAAGCTTCGATG
The DNA here is from genome assembly GCF_000390325.3 of Nicotiana tomentosiformis. Taxonomy (NCBI): domain Eukaryota; kingdom Viridiplantae; phylum Streptophyta; class Magnoliopsida; order Solanales; family Solanaceae; genus Nicotiana; species Nicotiana tomentosiformis. The sequence goes on from NC_090822.1 coordinate 46,611,765, forward strand.
AACCAATATGCTACTATATTGTCTCTGTTTGTGGTCCTCTTTGCTTTGAAGTTATCCTGTAGCCTTGTGTAGCATCAAAACTTGCCTAAACTCTAAATTTTGATGTATGCTCATGACCTCTGACTGTTTTAAGCCGTCTTAGCCTAGTGTGTTTGTGTATAGCTGAATGCTATTCTACTGCTTGTCAGGAGTTCATCTCCCTGCTTGTTTCAGATTCTTGTGATAGATTAATTCACGCCCAGAATTTGTTCTAGTGTATTATTTCCTATTGTGTCCTTCTTGTACAACTTGTTAACTTCTTTTTGGTTGATCTATGCTCATGCAATTTCTAAATGCCAGTATTGCCTGAACTTCTGAACCAACATGGCATGTTTTCTTGCTATTTGTAAAGTATAATGTATACTCTTGACTTGTTCAAGTCTGTGTTCCTCAAATATTTCCTAAGACTTCAGTACATAGCCTTTTCTTCTATATATGCTTAACTGGTATAAGTCCTGAGGCCTACCTATCCAATTAATCTTGGTAATATTTTTGAACTTTGGTATTATGACTGATGCTCAGCATGTTAGGTTTTTCCATGCTCAACTAGGTGATTTCTTGTCAACCATTGTAGACTATGCCCACTAGCATATTTGTTATGCTCGTACCATCACTAGGATCCCATGTTAGGACTTTTATGTGAAGATTGCTATTTCACTTGTTCCTGTCTTTGATTATGCTAGACCTTCATGTCAAAACTCTTATGTCTAAAGTCCTTTAGTCTAATTCTGGATCATGCTTTACTTTGCAACTCTCTTTAGAATGGTTTACTATCCTATGGTGGTCAATCTTGTCTCTCTTAAACTTACTTTCTCGAATTACAAGCTTCAACTTGCCTCATATGTGTCTTGTGTGCCATTTTAATTTAGCCTGACCCTGTCTATATGTTTTGGCTAGAGTTGCTGATAGCTATAGCTTTAATAATTAAGTGTTTATGTTGTTTAGTTAAATTCTATAAGTATTTTGTCACCTATATGGCTGAATTTGGCATTTATTTGGGTAAGTAAGTTATTCGTTTGGGTCTGGTATGTTGGACATGTTTTGATATCGGAAGTCTGAAATGCACTATCCGCATCTAGAGTTTGGGCCTGCAGTCCATATGAACTTCTAAGCCTATTTGAAGGCCCATATGTGTTACTGGGTTATTCTATATTCGTATTTGGCCTGTAATCATTCAATATGGTCTGTAATAACTTGTAAAACTGAATAGTGGGGAAATTAATAAAAAACGGGGGCTGGGGTATTCTAATGCTTGCATAAAAGGGTAGAAAACATGCCTATAGGTTCTATGTGCTATTATGTTCAGCATACCTTACTTGTTATTTCGTTTAGTGTGTTGAACACTAATAGGATTCATGCCTGTAGGAATCATGCACACACTTCACTTAACCTGTCAAAATATGTTGGCTCAAGTAATTTCTACACTTGTTTCCGTGTTTACTGCTCAACGCTTTAGATAGCATGCCTATGGGATACGATAATACATGCCTTCACTAATCTAGATATCATGACTATAAGGTTTTAATAATTGATCAACTGCTTTCTGTTACTTTTATACTGTCCCACTTAGATGACATGCCTATAGAGATAAAGTGTTATAAAACCAAGTCTAATTGTCATCCTGCCTATAGGATATTATCATTCATATAAGAAACTGTTACTCGACGCTGTTAATCCTGTGTTTTCAAGCGACTTCACTGCTTTATTATGCAACTATTAGAAATCCTGCCTATAGGACACAGTCATCTGCTTAAGAAGCATGTCCATAAAATTAGCACTGGTAATTGGTTGTTCTGGGATCGTTTCACTACGTTATTACGCAAATAATTAGAAATTATGCCTATAGGACTTGTAATGCTTTAATCTGCCTATACGTTAGTCCAGAGCTGCAATCTGTTTGTGTGCCTTTGTTGTTATGTGTGGAGGCTAACATGAGTCACTTGTTGCTATTATGTGCAATCCTATTTGTTTTGAATGTGCGATTAGTTTTACCATTTTGAGCAACCTAAGTAAAGTCTAGAACCACCTAATAGTTGGTCCAAAGCCTCCTGGACCACATGCATGGGACGACTAGTGCACGCATAGGATACAATTTAGAATTGAATTAGAGCGCCTTTAAGTAACAACTTCGACATAGTAATTGGGTAGCAGGAGATGACAGTCTGTGCTCGCTGAATAATATGAGCAACCCCTACCTCCAGAGAGTTGCGAAGTATTATTTATGTTGTACGGGGTGATTCTTTAGGCTAAAAAACTTAGGACCCCCTTTCTGTAAATGCTTGTTGTTCGCATTTAGTCATTAGTCATAGATCAATGTAATTGTACTCTTTGTGATTTTTTAAAGACTTGTATCAATTAGTCATATAATTCATTCTTATGTTATAATAGAGCTTTCAACCTCTACATCTTTCTTTGCTTATTTGACCCCCTAGTTTAATTATCTAATCCACATAGTTTTAACTTCAACCGGGAACCACAACTGTGGACCTCGAAGAGTGTCTAACACCTTCTCTTTGAGGTAATTTGAGCCCTTACCCGCTCTTTGGTGGTGTTGATTAGTCAAACACAGTTATTTGCAAATAGGTGCCCTAACGCACCTTAAAAATCGTTAGGTGGCAACTCTTCTCTTTTAATACCTATTTAAAAGAGTTGTCACACGTCGAAACCCGCTTTCGTGAGAAAGTAGGGCGCGACAGCATGGCGACTCTGTTAGGGATTTACACTTAGGATCTTACCATAACGAAATTGACTTATGTGGATTATTTACCTTATTTTTCTATATTTGTCTAAATTGCTATGACATGCACATCTCTTCCCTTATTTTCCTTATTTGACTAAATTCCTATGACATGAACATCCCTTCCCTTATTTTGCTTTATTTGTCTAAATTGCTATGACATGAATATCCCCTCCCTGCTTCCCTTTATTGTTATGCATATACGTCATCTCCCCGTTTCTTTTATCTTATCTAAGATTGCTATATCTTGACTCTCTCGTCCCTATTTCCCTACTTGCTTCATTACATTCTAGCACGTTTTCATGAGTTAAACTGACTTCTCTTTTTGTCTTTCTTTTCTTTTCTCTTTTGCTCCTACTCTTTTTCATCTTTATCATACTATTTACTGTTTTTATGCACTTTTATCATGCAAATACTTGGTAATGTGTCACTATTTCTGCATAAAGCATGCTCTACATCAAACTCCACTCGTGCTTATTATCAATATAATGGTACTTGATGAGTGTCTGCGCTTTCCTGAAATCACCCTTTTAAATTAGAAAGGCTTATTTGCGGTAGATTAGTCGATCAATGGTGCAGTCGACAGTCCCGTGCCTTTCCTTTTCAAGTTGTCCACTTAAGAGTATCAGTCTAGATCTTTCTAGAAACCTCACTCTAATTTGAAATGTACATGCATCATGCTAAACTTAGTATGGATTGAGATGTCATTGATGTATCAACCCGCTTAAGATCAACCTTGTCCAAAGTCCGACGGGATTTCCATAACCCCAAAAGGACAACATCATATTATGTGCGTTACTTTGAGAAAATGTGCCAACATGTTGATCATTATTGCGTAAGTAGTTGAATCTGGAGGGGGAAAGGGCTAACCTTTATTTGTTTGGAGAAAATGAAGCACGAAATCCCCAGGTTCGGTATGGTCCAAAATATCACGCCTTTGCTAATTGGCTGGTGGAAAGACCTTGCACCTTGTGATAGAAATCATGTGAGGAGAGTACTTGGTGACTTGCCATCTTTACTGAACATTCGACCAAATAGGGAACTGATTGAGGCCGCTACCATGTTCTAGGATGAGAAAAGAGTTGTTTTTCGATTTGGCAATATAGAAATGACTCCTCTCTTCTCCTGGAAGAAATAGGGGGTTTCGCCAAGTTACTATGGGATGGTCCAGGATTACTGGTACCAGAAAATTGTACTCCACGCGGTTTTCTGAAAATGTCGGGTTTTAAGAAGAATGATGAACTGCTTTGTCTGAAGAAATCATACATCCCTTTTGAGTTTCTCTACGAGCATTATGGGCATAGCTTCTTAGGATTGTTGATCTTTCCAATGCAAGGAGGAAGGATTCATACTCACTTAGCCATGGTCGCTAGGACCTTAATGGATGGCATCGAAGGACAAACTTATACTATCATCCCAATGATCTTAGCTGAGATGTACTGTGCTCTGGATCGGTGCAAGCATGGGTTCGGACACTTTGAGTTTGTAATCTATTCCTACAAGTTTGTCTACTAGAGCACTTTCAAAGGGGAGAGTATCGCCAACAGCTTCTGTGAAGGCCGCTGAATGACTACCTAGCCAATAATCACCCAAAGAAAATGACGTTTATTCTAGATAGGTTTGCAAAGCTTGAAAATGCTGTAGGCTGGGTGCGTTTCTTTAGCATCTGACAGACGAGCAAGTGCATTAGATGTTTGAATAGTTTTTAGTAGTGAGTTCATCATCAGGTCAAAAGGAACTACTCACTTGGTACTGATCGGGCTGCGAGGCATCTATCCTTACTCTCCTATAAGGGTAATGAGGCAAGCTGAAAGGAAAAAAAGTCATACCTCAGGATTGTCAAGGCATGGACGACGATGAAGGGGGGAAGCTGGCAAAGGTTTATTTGCTATTGGACATGCACGATCTGGGTAATATGATTGATGGGGTCCAGAGAGCCAAGCATGGAGAAGGTCCTTCAGGGACCAAGTAGATTAGAAGATGATATTCTTTTCTGCTTTCTAGTTTAGATTAGATTTCGATGTAATAAGGCTTAATGCCATTAGTGATTTTATTATTACTATTGTCGATTTGGTAAAAGATTGTTTTGGCTTATTTTCGCACTAATGAAATGAAGCAAACATTGGCATCAATTTTCTCCAAGTCTATGTGTTGCTTAGGCCTACCTCAAGCACAATGAGGTCCCCAAATTAGGATGCGAATTATTGCATGACTTTTGTGATACATGTTTAAATATTGCAAGAACTCTTTTACTTCGCCTTACTGACTTGGTTACCTTTTGTTTTTATTCTTTTATTTATTCTCATTCCCAAAGGTTGGTTCGTGCATACTGGCATCATCAGCATACCACACTTGATCCAGAGGTCCTCCACCCCCTCCTCCACCTAGCGACCCGAAAAGCAAAGGCAAAGGGAAGATGGATGATTTTAGTGGTATCCAGAAAGATAATGCTACTGCGGCAGAAAATATTGAAACTTCAGATGGTAGAAGCACTCCAGGACAAAATGAGTTGGTCTTAGGTTTGGAGCAGAAAATCCTGGAGCTACAGGGTGAGCTTGAACAAGTCCGAAGTCTGGTAAACCTTTCCATTACTCTCAATGTTCCGACATCAACCAGCAAAACCCAACCACTCCAAACCCAACACCACCACAAAACACACAAAACTAGAATCCACCACCCATAGCTCTGAATCCTCCCGCACCGCACCAGTATCGTAATCCCGCACAACCCCAAAACCTTAACCCACTACTCCTCAACAACACCACCAGCACCCAACTCAATACCCACAAACAACTACCTATCACACTCCCCAAAATGCACCACAACCTACTCCTAATCCCCAAAACTCAACCAACGATCACCCATATACCCAAGTTTCAGGAACTCATTAAAGCAATCTGATATACGTGGAAACCTTATCCCATACCCCACAACAAACCCTATACATACATGATACGACTGAGAAGGACCTACTCATTCGAAACATGACAGCGAAACTCAAGAAACTGACAGGAAGAGTCCAGAGTGTTGATGGTGGGAAAGGCGTTGAAGGTTTAAACTATGAAGATTTATGTATTCAGCCAGATGTAGAACTGCCGGAAGGTTACAAACCTCCCAAATTCGAGATGTTCGATGGCACTGGTGATTTGAAGGCGAATCTGAGAACCTACTACGACAAGCTCGTAGGAGTGGATAAGAATGAATAAATCCGCATGAAACTGTTCATGCAAAGCTTTACATGAGATGCTTTGCCTTGGTATATCAGTCAAAACCCGAAATAGTGGGAAAATTAGGTAAGTATGGCGTTAGATTTCATGGATAGATTTAGGCTCATTATAGAGAACACACCAGACATTTTCTATATTCAAAACCTCAAAAAGAAGCAGATAGAAACCTTCCGCAAGTATGCTACTCGTTGGAGATCAGAGGCCGCAAAGGTAAGGCCAGCACTTGAGGAAGAACAAATGAACAAGTTCTTTGTTAGAGCTCAAGATCCATAATATTATGAAAGGTTGATGGTCATCGAGAATCACAAGTTCTCAAACATCATCAAGTTAGGTGAAAGAATAGAAGAAGGAATCAAGAGTGGGATGGTGACTAATTTCGAGGTGCTGCAAGCAACAAATAAAGCCTTGCAATCGTGAGGTATCTCAAAGAAGAAAGAAGTGGGTTCTGTAATGGTAGCGCAGGGCCCTAAGTCTCCCATCATATACCAAATACCTCAATCCACATACCAACCCTCACCCCCAAAATACCAATACCCAGCCACCACCTACCATACCTATAATACTCAACCTGCATATTATAATTCAAAGCCACGCCCAAATTTCGACCACAGAACTCCCAAATAATACACCCCAATTGGTGAACCCATAGCCCAATTGTATGAGAGACTGAAGGCCGATGGTTACGTCACCCCTATTCTTGTTGTTGCTGTCGAGAACTCTTCCCAGTGAATTAACCCTAACAAAACTTATGCCTATCACTCAGGCATGAAGGGTCATACCATTGAGGAGTGCCTCATGTTAAAAGACAAGATTCAGACACTGATCGACACTAAGGTTATACAAGCAAAGGAAGCCGCACCGAATGTCCATAATAACCCTCTCCCGAATCATAGGGGTGAGGGAGTGAACGTGATGGAAACTGACGAGGAATAGGATCAGGAAGGATCCATCAGAGTGAGTGGGGTTGGGGACTTTTGGAATCAGAGTGATAGCAGTACAATTTATGGCCTTGTTCATTTTTCCTGTTTGAAAGAATGCTAGTACATCAGCAAGCACATCACCTTGTACCTCCTCCCTATGTTGTGTGAAGAATTCAATTGGAAATCCATCAATACCTGGTGCTTTGTCAGTTGGCATGCTTTTAACAGCAACAAATACTTCCTCTATTGTGACTTACTTGATCAACTCAAGTTGTTGTATTCTTGTCAAGTAGAACCCTTTCTTAATCACCTCAGAATTGGGGCAAGTGAGAATGTGTGATGACTCTCCCATCAGCTTCTTGAAGAAAGTGAGGAATTGTTCTTCTACCTGCTTTGGTTCTGTGATCTTAATTCCTGCATCATTATGTATAGAGTTAATTGTATTAGCACTAGTGCGCATCTTCCACTAAGCATGGAAGTATCTTGTATTAGCATCTTCATACTGTATCCATGTGGCTCGAGATTTCTGCCTTAGAACATGTTCCTCCACATTGCTCCACCTTTCCACTTCTATTAATGTTGTTTTCTCCTATTCTATAAAGATCTGGCATAATGATTATAGGGAGATATTGGATTGAGCTAATTCCAATTTTTGCTTGGCTTAATTTAGCTTTTGTTGATAGGAGGCCATGTAAATGTTTAGATCCCTCGGTGCCTCCTTTAACCTCTTAAGTTTCTGCCATATTCTGGGCATCCCTGCATCTCTGTAATCCTGTGCCCACACTTTTTTCACAATCCCTGCAAATTCTGGGTGGTGTAATACTGTTTGATATAGCTTGAAGGGTCTAGGATTCAAATTCTGTTGTTGTACTACAAAGTTGCATTTTAGCAAGATTGGTGAATGATCTGAAACTCCAGAATTCAAATACTCTGCTTCACTATAGCCATAGTTCATCAGCCAATTGTAATTTCTAAAGGCCCAGTCAATCTTGATGTATACTCTTGCATTGTCATCTCTTTTGTTACACCATGTGTAATACCATCCTGTGCTCTTTAAGGGAGTAAATTGTAGTCGATCCAATAGTTCCTTGAAGCCCTAGGTCTCTGCTTGTGTTACAGGGACCCCAATCCTATTCTCTGTGTGAAGCACATTGTTGAAATAACCACATACCAGCCATTCAGTTGTAATGTGAGATCCTATAGAAGCAAGCTTATCCCGTAATTGTTGTCTCTGCATCAAGTCATTACTTACATAAATCACAGTGAGAAGCAACCTTGTTTGACAAGTGGAGTCCACCACTTCACAATGGATGAACTGAGCATTTACCTATAATATTTGAAGTTGTATATAAGGTTTAAACAGTAACCGAACACAACCATTATACGCATGATCATAGTTGTATTTGGCTTGCCAGTCCTTAGCTATCTTTTGTTTGATCCCCCTAGCTTTATTTACTTTTACTCTTGTCTCAACTATCCCCATAACTTCTATTTTGTACTTCTTCAGACAGAGAGTCATCTTCTTCTGTTTAAAGGGCCTATTAAGCCCTCTACTATTCCAAGTACTTATAATCATGGAGGTTTGAGGTGGTATGTACCACCCCCTCTACATCATGTGAAGTATGTCCTTGAGTCAGTACCTCAAATCTATTGGTAGTTCCCAACTGTCTAGTGGAACAGATAGCTATAGTTTGTTGTGGCTGATCATTCATTCCACCATCAACAATTCTTTTACCTTGACTTTTTGACCCTTTTTTCCTCACAAGTGCTACTAACACTGGGAATTCCTCCTCTTTCAATGTAGCATTAGTCTCATGTGGTTCAGCGGCAGTTTCCTGTGTTTTAGAAGTAGTTGGATCAGTGGTAGTGCTAATCTGGTCTTTTGCCACCCATTCAGTCACCACCTTCCTCCTCTTCCTACCTCTTCTATTCTTCTTTGTTTCCTCAACAAAACCATCATTTTCCTCTTAGGTCTTCCTCTGTCTGCATTCCTCAGTAGTGTGACCAACTTTAGCACAATCAGTACAATACTTTGGCTTCCAATCGTACTCTATACACTCGTGGATAACCTCTGCTGTAGTATGGAGTTCAAGAGCATTTAGCAGGGGGGTGAGATATATCTGTCTCTACTAGTACTCTAGCATATGATATACGATCCATCTCTACTGCAAACAGGTCATTGTACATAGGTTTACCCACCACACTAGCCAACTTACTCAAAGCTTCTGTAGACTATTAGCCAACAGGTAAACTAGGAAATCTCATCCATAAAAGAATTACAATTAGACATTCAGGATCAAACACAAAATCAATCGACCAATTCTTCAAGATGAAAGGCTTGTTATGGAATGTATAAGGACCAGATTGCATGACTCGATCCCTATCACTCGCAGAATCAAACCTGAATATGTAATAGCTGTCGTCATGATATAGGATTTTGGGTTTGATAACAAAATTCCACACATTCTCCAAATAATTCTCCATGGATTTGAAAAATGGAGTATCACCCAGAACACACCCTATAAGAGAAGTACCCCAATACTCATGTTGTTCCTTAATGTCCTCAACTACAAATGTTTCACCACGCAAATCTGGAGGAATGTAGGTAAGGGCCTTACCCACTTATGAGCTTCGATTCCTCTGGTAGGGTTTCTCATCCATTGGTGGAGATTTATGTTCCTCCATCGCAGGGCCTTTTGCAGCATTAGGAATTGGTACTATGGACTTAGCTAGGTCAGAAAATTGAAGTCGGCGGGGAACCTCTAACCCCGCTCTTCTCACAACAGTCTTCTAGTTCCTTACGTATGGGTTGCAATTGTAGCGGTAGGTGTGAACAACTAATTTTTGACCACACCTAAATTCTATACTATTTTATTGTAAATATCTCTTTTAGGTCTAATCTTAATATTTTAAACTTTTGTCTTACTCTTAATAGGCTTTATTTAAATAAATAAAAAAAAAACTACAAAAATAGTCACATTCTTAGAGTATAAATTTTATTGCTTAAAAAAAAATTAATTAAAAATAAAAATAAAATATATATATATATATATATATATATATATATATATATATATATATATATATATATGGTTTCTTTTAATTAAAATTTTAATAAGTTATGATATTTTTCTTAGTATCATTTAAAGAACATGTAAATATTTAGTTTTCCTATATTGTAAGAAATGTTGGTTAATCTTCTTATCTATATATTTAATTTATTTTCTAAAATAATAATAATAATAATAATTAAAAAAAAATAAAGTGAAGTTAATCAGATTTTTAATTTAGCCAACTACCCCAATTTTGCAAAACTCCCACTTTTCCTTAGCACTCCTCACGTCCTCTTCCCTCTATTACCCCATGATCCCCTCCACTGCTCCTTATCCCTAAAACCACTAACTCTAACCTTCATATCCTATTCTCACGTACATAATCAAGCCAACGATCCAACTAACTTTGTTATAAAAGATCATTTTTCTCACAGTAAAAAAAGAGGAGGAGGGAAAAACTTGACTGGGATCTAAAAGAAAAAAAAAGAACGAGAGAGAGAGGGACAGGAGGAAAAGATTTCATTGAGTGGAGAGTTTGAAAAATATTTGGCTCCTTTATTTCTTTAAAGAAACTTTAGAAAGAAAAATGGAGTTTGAATAGAAGCAAAGATTCGAGTGGACGTTTGGTTACTGTTTTGGTTCCGATTTTGAGTTTTTGTCTCCTTTGGCTGCTGTCTTTCTCATTTGAAAATTTTGAAACTGAAGTTTGTACGTACCAGTTTTTACTATTATTGGTAAAGAAGCTTCACATTACAGGTTTTCTTCTAATCTTTTGTTTAATCTATTTTAATGTGTTTGTTGGAAGATAAACTGTAAATAGATATTTTATAAGAATTAAGCTCTATTATAAAGTTATTGTGTTGCTATAGTTTATATATCATTTATTATCTGAGTAGTATTTGAGTTTTTAGTTTTCTCTTAATCCCTGTTGTGTATTTAAAATATTATTTCTTGAATATTGAGTGTGTAAGTATTTTCTATTTACTATTCTGGCTAAAATATTTTCTTAAATTTTTTGTGTTAAAATAATATCATTGGTAAATGGGTAAGAATAGTTCAATCAATAAAGTTATATCTGATGCCATAAAATTTATTAATAAGAAGTACTGAAGCTAAAAATCAAGTCCATCATGAGTTTTTATGTTAAGTCTATTAATTTGCGGTAATACCACTTCTAAAAAAAAAAAATAGTTTTACTTCTCTTCAAGAGTTCATGTAAACTCCATATAGTCTGTTTTGGGTTTGGAGTTTATTTGAATTTTTCCTTTTATGTGTTATTTTGAATTTTTCTTTTCTTTTTTTTTTTTTTTCTAAAAATTTTGCAAAAGACTCACGTTACAAGTTTCAATGGAAGGTTGTGATATTTTTATTGATTAGTTTTCTTAGTTTTACGTTGATCTCTCTTCCAATGTGACTAATAGTGAATATCTTATTTGGTTCAATTTGTAATGTGATTTTCTTTTCTTTTTAATATTCTTTTATTTTATCATGCTTGGATTCTGGTTTGGAATTGTGGGACATTTATTCTTTTATTTTTGTGTAATGATGTACCGAAACAAATGGGTTTATGGGAGAGTACAGCTCATTGAGCCATTTCAAGGATTGTATATATATAAAAATTAATTGTGAGGGAGCGAGATGAGTTAGGAACTAATTCAAGACTCGTGGTAAATATAAAATATAAGTATAAATAAATGTTTTGGATCTTAAAAAAAAAAAACAAATAGCCATGAACTAATTAAAGACTCGTTTCAATAAGTAATAAAGTAATAATAATAAAATATGCAAATAAACAGAATACTTTGAATACTTTAGTATGCTTTAGGTGCGTGTTAACCAGTCAATTATTGTAATTATGTATACGTTCGCGTGACATAATTATGATTTTCCAAATTAAAGGCAAAGGATGCGTTCGCGCGACTTTGACAAAACAATCCTTAAAAATAATAAAGTGTTATTGATTGTGTACACGTACGCGTGACATGATTCATGTCACACCAAACAAAACGAATACACGTACGCGTGATTCGATTCAAAAATAATTCCATAATTTCAAATAATAAAGCAATTAAAAGCGGTAAAAAGGTAAATGTACATAGGTTCTAAAATGAGTAATTAAACTATTTAATTAAGCCAGGTATGATTAAAGCGACCGTGCTAAAACTACGGAATTCGAGAGTGCCTCACACCTTCTCTCGAGTTAACAGAATTCCTTACCCGATTTTCTGTGTTCGCGGACCGTAAAACAGAGTCAAATTTCCTCGATTTGGGATTTAAAATAAATCGGTGACTTGGGACACCAGAAATTATCCCAAGTGGCGACTCTGAATCTAATAAAACATCCCATTTCGATTAATGTCACATAAATTAGAAAAACTCCTTTGATTCCATTCCCCCGGGTAAAAGGAGGTGTGACAGCTCTGGCGACTCTGCTGGGGAGAAGAACCCAGAACTTCTGGTTCGGGGTTCAGAATTCGAGCTTATAAGATGATTTATACTTGGCTTTATTGATTTGATGTTATTAATGTATTTTTGGTTCTAATGTGCTAATTGTCGTTTATTTACCGCTTTGATATTATTTGAACTGTATTAAATTATCTTCTTACGCCTCCCTTCTGAGTCTTCTGAATTTATGGTGCACACGTGCGCGTGGCCCACTTTTCTGTTAGAAGTCATACCAATTAGAACGAGGCTGGGTCAGTAACTAGGCCGGGTAGACTTTCGTGCTCCCGGTACGTTACCCCCACCTCGGCTCGAGCTGTCCGCTTGGGTAAGCCAGGTCTAAAACACTCCCCTTAGGATTTAAACCTAGAATAATATAGCCTCATGCCGGATCCCTAGTAGGAATGTTTGTTTTCATCATATGCATTTGACTTTGGGGGCTCAACAAAGGGGTTGGGTCCGTCTAGGACAGGTGTACCTGAAATTACAAGACCATCCTGATGCATCTTATGTGCTACTTGTGCATTATGTTTGATTTGGTTTGTGCATGTTGACCGGTTTCTAAAATAAAATAAAAATATAAAAATATTGAGGAAAAACCAGAAAGAAGAAAATATGAGGGAGAAAATTTACCCGATTTTCGAAAATCTCAGTATTTATCCAAAAAACCCCCCCCAAAAAAAAAACCTGAATTTTTAACAAAAATAATGTCATCCTATTCCTGAAATATTTACGAACTACGCGGGTCTGATTCTCACCGGATGTGAGATACGTAGGCAACCTTCATAGGGTTCGGCCCCATTTTTATAAAATAACTAAAAAAAAAAAGAAAAAAGAAATGTGTCTAGCGTTTTTTTTGTTAATCAAAAAACAAATAAGCAGACTCAACTTCGGTTAATCCCAAATCGTTCCTGTCGGAATAGCGAACATCTTCAAAATTGTTGAAGGGATGTTCTCGCAAGAACGGACGTGTCTGTCAATTGGGAATCACTTTTACCATAATGCCCTTCCCCCGGCCCTAAAGCTATCCTTGAAAGTAAGAAGGGGCCATAGTTGCAAAAATAGCCACCCTTTCTTCGGTCACAATTGCAAAAATAGCCCCCCTTTTTCGTTGATTTTTCTAAAATTGAGTTATTTACAAAAGATTGTTTGCAAAAGGAGTGCATTGGTTCTGTCTCTTGAGACTAGTGTCAACCCTAACCTTAACCACCCACAGGTACAAAATGAGCACTGTCCAGAACACACCGTTCACAGTTGTAGACGAGGCTCCACTTCAGCTTCAGATTTGGTGGTATGATTTAGGAGAAGATGGTCAGAAATGGGTCACCAAGTACCTGGGAGCCCTCACAGATATTATGAAAATTAAACCACGGGACGATTTGATTGAGGCACTAGTGACTTTTTGGGACCCTGTTCACAATGTTTTTCGCTTCTCCGATTTTGAGCTAACTCCCACTTTAGAAGAGATAGCTGGATATTCCGATTTTGGCAGGGATTTGAGAAAACAGGAGCTCATATTCCCGAGGGATCTTTCTGTACACCGATTCTTCGATCTTCTGAACATCAGTAAGCAAATTAGAAAGACCAACGTAGTCGAAGGGTGTTGTTCTTTCTACTTCCTGTACTCTAGGTTCGGGCAGCCAAATGGGTTTGAAATGCATGAAAGGGGCCTTAACAACAAGCAAAACAAAGACACATGGCAGATTCATCGTCGCTTCGCCTTCATAATGGCATTTCTGGGAATTATAGTCTTCCCAAACAAGGAGCGGACAATTGATACCCGCATAGCCAGGGTTGTACAGGTCCTCACTACCAAAGAACATCACACTCTTGCCCCGATCATTCTATCAGACATTTATCGGGCGTTGACTTTGTGCAAGTCCGGGGCAAAATTCTTCGAAGGGTGCAATATTTTGTTACAAATGTGGTTGATTGAGCATCTCCGACATCACCCCAAGTTCATGAGCTATGGTCCGAACAAGGACAATTTCATTGAGAGTTACGAAGAAAGAGTAAAAGATTACAACTCTCCAGAAGGGGCGGAAGCCTGGATATCCCACCTAAGATCTTTAAATGCAAGTCAAATTGAGTGGACTTTGGGATGGCTCCCGCTAAGAGAGGTGATACACATGTCGGCCATAAAAAGTTATTTGCTGTTATTGGGTTTGAGAAGTGTCCAGCCGTATGCGCCACACAGAGTTCTAAGACAGCTAGGAAGGTACCAAGTAATACCTAAGGATGAAGATTTGAGTGTGCAAGTTATTGAGCTACACCCCGAAGCCCCACTCCCCGAAGCTTTAATCCAGCAAATTTGATCCAGCAAATTTGGAATGGTTGTCGCTACTTGAAATATGATACTCAGGTGCTAGATCCTGCGAGAGGTGAGGTAGATCCGGGTTATGCTATATGGTTTGGAAAGAGGTCTCACGTGGATGATGTGCCAGAGCCCAAAAGGCCCACAAAAAGGCCGCATGTTCAAGCCTTTGATGATAAAATCCAAGAACGGTTGGCTTGGGGTGAACGGGAAAAGGGATACAAAACAACTATTCATGTCTTAGAAGAAAGGCTAAGAAACCTCAATTTTGAGAAAGACTTGCAAGAACAAGAAGCCGAAGGGGAAAAGAAGAGTCTGATCTGCAAAAATGAAGCCCTTCGTGCTCAACTTCAACAGATGAAGAAAGCCTCTGAAGTGCCAGTGAGAAGTTGGAAAGACCAGAGAACCATTGCCAATCTGATGGAGAAAGTGCAAGATTATGATTCCCTCTTGGCAAAGACTGAAAAGTCGTTGGACAAAGCCAATGAAAAGATCGTACAACTAAATGAGAAGGCCGAATCAAGTAAGGATCGCCAAGTAACACAATTTGAAGAAAAGAGGGCTCAATTCGAGAGAGAGAAGGCCCATTGGGTACGTTCAGAAGCTCAGCTCCATGCACAATTGGAAGAAATGAGAAGGTACAATAGAGAATACCAGCATGCAAATTTTGATAGGGAGATGGCTCAGGCGAGACTCGAGCAGGCTAGACTTCGGGCTCAGTTGGAGTCAGCCTTAGATCGTGAGGGCCACATAAGGGAGATAGCCACCACTCGCCAGCAGCAGTTACAAGATCGAGACCAAAATTTCCAGTACTTCAAAGAGCAAGTTCATAATTTGGCTGTTTACACCGCTCAAAGTTATGTGAACTGCCAAGGGATGGATTATGAGAAGTTTTTGGAGCATGCACCTACTTTTGCCCGTCATCTTGCAGCAGAGTTAGAAAGGATGTACCGTACATTAGGGGGTCAACCAGGGCAAGCCCCACCATGAGCAGATGTTCCAGTGTTTGAAAGCCAGAAGATTGTGGAGTTGAATTATAGTCGTAGTTGTTAGAACTTTTTATGTAGTAGTTATGTTTTAGTTTGAGTCATTGTTGAATCTTTAAAATTGCTGTCTTTTAGTCTTGTCAGAGTCTGGTAAGTCATTTTCAATATAATGTCCTTTCTGTTATTGTATTATTTCGTTTTGTTAAAAAAAAATTAAAAAAAAAACTATTATTGTTTTCCCCTGAACTACGTAATGGTCTGATTCATGCGGCGTCATGATACGTAGGCAATCCTCATCGGATGCGATCATAACCATAATTAATCTAAAAAAAATGATAAAAAAAAACCCCCGTTAAATTCAAGATGAAAATAAACCAATAAATCAATAAGCCGGGATGAAACATAAAGCCTTCCAAGATCATTTTAGAAATGAAAATGGCATTAGGTGCATAACATATAATGTGTGATTAATGTCTGCAAAATGCCTAACTCTAACACGTTTGTTGTTTGTCATTTTCAAAGATAAAGTAAAACTGAGGTGGTTGGTTTGTGGTTTAAACTGGCAACTCACCCTTACAACACGAGATCAAAAGGAAAAAGTAGAATGGCAAACAACAGTGAGAATGAGTCAGATAATGATGATGTCCATGGACAATTGGTTGAACAAGGTTCAGGACTGGTTGGAGAAGTAAGAGTGTTGAAGCAACAATTGGCAGAGATGTACCAAGCCTGGGTGAATGGACAAGCACCGCCCTCATTACCCATAGGGCCTTCGGACAATCTTCATAATGTGTCAGTTGCCACTCAAGTGCCTATATCCATAACAAGTAACCCATTGTACCAACCTGGATTTAGTCCGAGCTTTAACCTTCCCACTATCCCCAGTACCTCCATTCCACGTCCTCCAATCGCACCCCTCAGAAATGACCCACCTACTATACCCATTGTCCATACTTTCACTGTCCCTCAACCGGCTCTTACTCAAAAGTCCAATAATGATCCACAGCTGGATGCTCATGATGCCCAACATTACTCTCCAGAACTGACTTTAAAGGTTCCAGATTCATACAAGCACACTCCTCATAACGTGTTCCCAATTGAGATCGAAAAGCCCGAAAAGAATATGGAACAAGAGGAAATGACCAGAAAAATGAAGAGCTTGGAACAAACCATGAGAAACATACAGGGTTTGGGGGGCCACAAGAGTGTTTCGTTTAACGATCTATGCATGTTTCCCCATGTTCATTTGCCACCCGGCTTCAAGACCCCCAAGTTTGACAAGTATGATGGGCATGGTGATCCCGTTGCCCATTTGAAGAGGTATTGTAACCAACTAAGGGGAGCGGGAGGCAAAGAAGAATTGCTCATGGCTTATTTTGGGGAAAGTTTGACAGGAATTGCTTCAGAGTGGTTCATAGATCAAGACATCTCTCACTGGCACGTTTGGAATGACATGGCTCAAGATTTTGTCCAACAGTTTCAGTACAATATTGATATAGTGCCAGACCGCTCCTCTCTCGTCAACATAAAGAAGAAACCAACAGAAAGCTTTAGAGAATATGCAATCAAGTGGAGAGAGCAGGCTGCTAGGGTCAAACCACCAATGAAAGAGGCAGAAATGATTGACTATTTTCTCCAAGCTCAGGATTCAGATTACCTCTATTACATGTTGGCCGCCATCGGTAAACCTTTTGCTGAGGCGATTAAGATTGGTGAAATAGTTGAGAATGGCATGAAGTCAGGCAAAATTGTGAGTCAGGCAGCCCTTAAGGCAACCACACAAGCAATACAAAGCGGGTCAGGCAATTTCGGAAATCGGAAAAAGAAGGAGGAAGGATCCATGATGGCATCTGGGTTCAGGGGAGTTCAAAGAGGAATATCTCCTTCTTACATGCAATTCCAACAAGGACTATCCAATTCTCTTCAACATTATTATCCGCCTCAAGGTCCCCGATACTCAGTTCCCCTGCAATAATACACAGTGTTTAATGCTCAGGCTTATGCTAGGCCTCCCAATCACCAACAATGGCGGGCACCGATTCCACAAGGCTCCCGTCAACTCCGACCGAATTTTCAGGCACCATATAATCCTCGTCCCCGACAAGAATATGTGAGAGAACAGGAGCCAAAGAAAGAGTTCACCCCAATTGGAGAATCGTATACATGCCTATTTCGAAAGTTGATGCAGTTGAAGTTGATTGAACCTATTATGCCGCGTTATGTGAATCCAAATTCAAAAGGTTTTGACTCAAATGCAAGATGTGAGTATCACTCTAACACCCAAGGGCATAGTACTGAAAACTGTTGGACATTAAAGAAAGCCATTGAAAATTTGATTGAAGCAAAGGCAATTGTGGTAACAAACAATGAGGATACTCCTAATATCACAAACAATCCGCTCCCAACTCATGATAATACACATTTTATTGGGATGATTTGTGATGATCGGGATTATAAGCAGTCTGGCAAGACAGAGGTGGTTTTTAGAACCATAGGGCCAGAACCAAAAGTGATAGTGAGCCCGCCGCAATTGGCACCATTGATGGTAAAAGGTGTGAATTCTAGTTTGAACTTGGCATGTTCTGAAAAAATGATTCTCTATGTTCCTGGAAGCACAAAAAAGGTTGAGGTTCAATTGGGTGGGCCAAAACTTTACATCCCCGGAGGCATTCAAAAGATCATTCCGAATAATGGTTTGAGAAATATAACAGAGCCAGTCGTGATTCGACCTGTTGCCCAACTCCTAGTGACAAACACAAAAGCTATTCCCTGGAATTATAACAAGACTGTCATGACATATAAAGGAAAAGAGATAGTTGAAGAAACAGGTGAAATAGGGGGCTTGACCCGCTCTGGAAGATGTTATTCACCAGAGGAATTGAGAAAAGCTAAGCAAGCCAGGGAAAGTCACTTGCCAGTGAAAGAACCCGTTCCAGAAAAAGAAGCGGAGGAATTCTTTAAGAAGATGAAATTGCAAGACTACTCAATCATTGACCAACTAAGGAAAACTCCTGCTCAGATATCTTTGTTATCTCTACTTTTGCATTCAGAAGAGCATCGTCGTGTGTTGATCAAAACTCTGAACGAGGCATATGTCTCAGAAAAGACAACGGTGAATCAGCTAGAAAAAATGGCTGAAAGATTCTTTGAAGTAAATAGAATTACTTTCAGCGATGATGATTTGCCTGAGGAAGGGTGTGGCCACAATAGAGCTTTGCATCTTATGGTCAAATGTGAAGGGCACTACGTAAAAGGAGTCATGATTGACGGAGGCTCAAGTGTAGATGTGTGTCCTCTTTCTACTCTACAACAACTGAACATCGACAATAACAGAATTCGAACCAGTAATGTCAGCATCAGAGCTTTTGATGGTTCAAAAAGAGACACTATTGGGGAAATCGAACTCACCATGACAATCGGCCCGGTTGATTTTAACATTGTCTTTCAAGTGTTAGATATGGAAACTTCCTATAATTTTCTTTTGGGAAGGCCGTGGATCCATATGGCCAGAGCTGTACCATCCACCCTACATCAAATGGTCAAATTTGAGTGTGACGGGCAAGAAATTATTGTTCATGGGGAGGACGACTCATCCGTCTATAAAGACCCGTCCATTCCATATATAGAGGCCAACGAAGGATGTGAATCCATCATATATCAAGCATTTGAGGTGATTGAGGTGGACCAAGTGGAAGAAGGAAAACCAATTCTGCATCCCCGTCTTTCAGCCACATCTATGATGGTAGCTTCGCTGATGTTGAGGAACGGCTATGAACCAGGAAAAGGATTGGGATCCTCTCTGCAAGGAATTGTGAACCCCATTGCTCCATTTTCGAAGAAAAATACCTTTGGCTTGGGCTTTAAACCAACATCAACTGACATAGACAGAGCCAAGGCCCGCAAAAAGAATGGTTGGAATCTGTCCAAACCAATCCCTCACATTGCCTACTCTTTTGTCAAGCCACAATTTGAAGAAGTCCAAAATCCTTCTACTCAGGATGACATTGACGGAGTTTGCCAGGGTCTCAAGGAGATGTTCTATGAGATCAATATGGTTCAAGTTGGGGAGGGCCCTAGCCGTGCAAGTGTTCAACTGATTGGTCCAGATACCTCGCTCAGCAACTGGGAAGCAACTCCTCTTCCCATCAGGAAGGAGTCTTGGTAGCCTGTTTTGTTGTTTTTTCTGTATTTGGATTATTTTAAGGGTTGTAATCCAGATATTTTAGTTTAATTGCTTTGCTGTGATGTTAACCCTTCTATCCTTTCAAATTCAATGAAATGAAGTTCCATTTTCGTAGTAAAATTCTATCTTTTTATTTCCCTAATTTTTGTTATTTTTTTTTATCATTTTCAGTTTCGATAATGCTGGCTTTAAAAATATGACATGCATGCGGAATTCATGCCCAGATCTTAAAAAGCTGTCTAATCTCGAAATAATGAATCAAGAAGTTGAGTATGACGAAGATGAGGCTTTTAGAGAAATGAAAAGGCAATTGGATCAATTTGAGAATAAGCCTAAGCCTAACTTAAATGAAACTGAGGCAATTAACCTGGGAAGCCCTGAAGAAACCAGAGAAACAAAAATAAGCATTCATACTGAACAAAAGACGAGAGATGCCATAATTCAAGTTTTGTTCGAGTACAGAGATGTATTTGCTTGGTCGTATGATGACATGCCGGGTTTGATTGCCGATCTAGTGGTCCATAAGCTTCCCACACATTCTAATTTTGCACCAATCCAGCAAAAACAAAGGAAGTTTAAGACAGACATGAGTGATAAGATTAAAGAAGAAATCACGAAGCAACTAAGTGCAAATGTGATCAGGGTCGTCCGATACACTACATGGTTAGCAAATGTTGTGCCAGTGCCAAAGAAGGATGGGAAAATCAGAGTTTGTGTTGACTATAGGGATTTAAACAAAGCAAGTCCAAAGGACAACTTTCCCTTACCCAACATTCATATCCTTGTTGATAATTGTGCTAAACATGAAATCCAATCTTTTGTGGATTGTTATGCCGGATATCACCAAATTCTGATGGATAAAGAAGATGCAGAAAAGACCGCCTTCCACAACTCCATGGGGAACTTATTGTTATAGGGTCATGCCATTCGGTTTGAAGAATGCAGGGGCAACTTACATGAGAGCCATGACTACCATATTCCATGACATGATGCATAAAGAGATTGAAGTGTACGTTGATGATGTGATCATTAAGTCGAGAACACAAGCTTACCATGTGCAAGACTTGAAAAGGTTCTTTGAAAGGCTACGAAGGTACAATCTCAAACTCAATCCAGCCAAATGTGCATTTGGAGTTCCTTCTGGGAAGCTTTTAGGTTTTATAGTTAGTCGAAGAGGCATTGAGTTAGATCCCTCTAAGATAAAGACCATTCGAGAGTTGCCTCCCCCGAAGAACAAAACAGAAGTCATGAGTTTACTCGGGAGGTTGAATTACATTAGCAGGTTCATCTCACAGCTTACAACCACATGTGAGCCTATTTTTAAGTTGTTGAAAAAGAACGCCGCTATCAAGTGGACAGATGAGTGCCAAGAAGCTTTTGATAAGATCAAGGAATATTTGTCAAATCCCCCTGTTTTGGTCCCGCCGGAACCTGATAGGCCTCTGTTTTTATATCTGTCAGTAATGGATAGTTCCTTTGGTTGTGTTCTGGGTCAACATGATGCCACAGGCAAAAGGGAACAAGCAATATATTATTTGAGCAAAAAGTTCACCACTTATGAGGCCAAATACACTCTTTTGGAAAGAACATGTTGCGCTTTAACCTGGGTCGCCCAGAAGCTTAGGCATTATCTTTTGGCCTATACAACTTACCTCATATCCCGAATGGATCCCCTGAAGTACATCTTTCAGAAGCCGATGCCAACTGGCAAATTAGCAAAATGGCAAATCTTGCTCACAAGAGTTTGATATTGTTTATGTCACTCGCACTGCCATGAAGGCACAAGCTTTGGCTGATCATCTGGCAGAAAACCCGGTTGATGATGAGTATGAGTCTTTGAACACATATTTCCCAGATGAAGAGGTTAATTTAGTTGAAGAAGTAGTCCAAGATGACAGTCAAATTTGGAAACTATACTTTGATGGGGCTGTCAACATCAAAGGCGTAGGGATTGGGACAATTCTGGTATCACCTACTGGGCAACATTACCCTGCCACGGCGCGACTTCGTTTTTTCTGTACAAACAACACAGCAGAATATGAAGCTTGCATCATGGGTCTGAACATGGCAATAAACCTAAATGTGCATGAATTGTTGGTGATGGGAGATTCAGATTTGCTTATTCGGCAGGCTCAAGGTGATTGGGAGACTCGAGACATCAAGCTCATTCCATATAGACAATGTGTGGAGGATCTTAGCAAAAGGTTCAAGTCCATCGAATTCAGGTACATTCCCAGGTTTCACAATGAATTAGCTGATGCCTTGGCCACCCTGGCCTCAATGCTTCCATATCCGGGTAATACTCACATTGACCCATTAGAAATTCAAATTCGGGATCAACATGGTTATTGCAATACAATTGAAGCAGAACCAGATGGTGAACCATGGTATCGTGATATTAAGCAGTTTCTGAAAACAAGAGAATATCCGGAACATGCTAATAGGGATCAAAAGAGAACTATTAGGCGACTCTCTAATGGTTTCTTTTTGAGTGGGGAAATCCTATACAAAAGAACTCTGGATTTGAATTTGTTGAGATGTGTAGATGCCAAAGAAGCTGAAATGATTATGAATGAGGTGCATTCGGGAGTTTGTGGTCCGCACATGAATGGATATGTTCTAGCAAAGAAAATCCTTCGGGCAGGATATTATTGGCTTACTATGGAACGAGATTGCTTTTGTTTTGTTCGCAAGTGCCACCAGTGTCAGATTCACAGTGATTTGATTCACTCGCCTCCTTCAGAGTTGTATCCTATGTCGGCTCCTTGGCCTTTTGTTGCTTGGGGAATGGACGTCATTGGCCCAATCGAGCCAAAAGCTTCAAATGGGCACAGATTCATCTTGGTTGCAATTGATTACTTCACCAAATGGGTGGAAGCTATTACATTGAAAGCAGTTACCAAGAAAGCAGTAGTAGACTTTGTTCACTCCAACATTATCTGTCGTTTCGGTATTCCAAAAACCATTATTACAGATAATGCTGCTAATTTGAATAGTCATCTGATGAAGGAGGTATGTGAACAATTTAAAATTGAGCATCGCAATTCTACTCCTTACCGTCCCAAAGCTAATGGAGCTGTTGAAGCTGCAAATAAGAACATCAAGAAGATTCTTAGGAAGATGATCCAAGGGTCTAGACAATGGCACGAGAAACTACCTTTTGCTCTTTTGGGATACCGGACAACTGTCCGTACATCAGTTGGCGCAACGCCCTACTTATTGGTTTATGGAACTGAAGCGGTCATACCTGCTGAAATTGAGATTCCCTCTCTCCGAATCATTGTTGAAGCAGGGATTGAGGACACTGAATGGGTGAAGTCCCGATTGGAACAGTTGAATTTGATTGATGAAAAGCGTTTGGCGGCAGTTTGTTTTGGTCAGTTATACCAACAAAGAATGGCACGCGCTTACAATAAGAAAGTGCGCCCAAGAAAATTCGAGGTAGGACAACTTGTTTTGAAACGTATCTTTCCGCACCAGGAAGAAGCAAAAGGAAAGTTCGCACCGAATTGGCAAGGTCCTTACCTCGTCAAGAAAGTATTGTCAAAAGGAGCTCTACATTTGGTAGATATAGAAGGAAATGTTCCCGATACAACTGTCAATACAGACGTGGTCAAAAGGTACTATGTATGACCCTTTACACAGCTTTAATTCTCTCTGATTGGGATGACGAAGGCTTAATTCTCACTACCCAAATACTATTAACCCTTTGCTAACCCTTTGAGCCAGATACTTTTTCCTTGGCCACCCTCTTTGGAACCTTGTATGTAATGAGAAAGGAAAAGAAAAAGAAAAGAAAAAAAAAGAAGCAAAAGAAAACAAAATAGAAAAAAAAAAAAAACAAAACAATAATCAAAACAAGTTTAAGTCCATTGAACTACGTCTGACCTGATTCCGAAAGGATACGTAGGCAGCCTCACTCTGGGGTTCGGTCACACCAAAACAAAAATCCACATGTCCTAAGTATTCAAATAAACTGGGGCATGGTTTTATTTTATTTTCGATGGTTGTTCCATCAAAATGGGTCCAAAAGTTGTAATTCAGTTGAGTATTTCTTTTTACCTTTCCCTGCTAAGACCTTCTGATCAACTTTCGAGAATGCTAAGTCAGTATACTACGGGTGATGCCTCAGTCATTGTAAAGAGAGAAAAATAAATGAGAGAGTCTTATTGGTGAAAACCCTCACGGGCACTATAAGGCAATGGTGAGTTGAGAGAAAGATAGATGAGAGAGGTCAATTGGTGAAAACCCACAAAGGGCATCATTGATCGATTTAAGGCTTCGTACATCCCGACACAAGCATGGTCAAGACAAAGAACTCGGTTTCAAAGTTAAGTTTACAACAGATTTCGAGAATTAGACGGTTCAAACGGATCGGGCATCCAGTCCAAAGTGCATGTCATGTTCATTGAAGTCAGCATATTTCCTCTAGATAAGTCTTTTCTTATTTTTTCTTCTGAAAGGGACACTTCTTGATTAAGTTGTAATATCTATTAGGTCACCTTCTTATTTTCTTTCGCATTACTTTTTTTTTGAGTCCCTTTCAGTATAATCTTGTCAAAGCAAAGCAAAGAAAAGGCCGCAAAATTGGTTACAGTTTCCCCGTTATATAAAGCAAAGATTGCTGGGCATAAACCGTATAGGAAAAGGCATAAAGCCATCTGCGATTTTCCTTGACGAGAAAAAGGCTGGAAGGACTAAATAATGTTCCAAGGGTCAACAAAAGTTACTCAGTTAAAAGATTTTTGGGAAGCAAGGTTGTTTGCACCATGAACACAAATGGTGATAGGCGCAAAATGGTTAGGTTTTGATGTTGAGAAAGAAGATCTCCAGAAAGAAAAGACAGAATCTCCATGCAACTTGTACAATCATCGACGAAGTCAGTTTTTCTAACAAGTGTAATAGACGCAAGGTCAAGTCGCCCAAGAAATCAAGGCCACAAACCGACCACCATTTTAAAACTAACAAATCTTTCTTTGTTTAGAACAGGAACATAACAATTTTAGGAAACAGTTCGTGAAAAGACGAACACCACCAAGTGAAGTTCTCAAATCCTTGATTTTCTCCTAATACATGTAATCATGTTATTTTTAGTTTCATTATAGGGAATCAATACCCTATCTTCAATATAGGGTACTACATCCCTTGGTTGCATTTTTTTTCTCTTTTTCTGCCAACATAGGGTACGACGATCCCTAGTAGCATCTCAAAATGCTGCAAACCTTATTTTATTGCCAACATAGGGTACGACATTCCCTAGTAGCATCTCAGAGAGCCACGTGCCTCATTTTATTGCCAAACACAGGGTACTACATCCCCTGGTTGCATTTTAGTGCCAACATAGGGTACGACATTCCCTAGTAGCATCTCAGAGTGCCACGAGCCTCATCTTATTGCTAACACAGGGTACTACATCCCCTAGCTGCATTAGTTTTTACCAACGTAGGGTACGACATTCCCTAGTAGAATCCCATAGTGCCACGAGCCTCATCTTATTGCTAACACAAGGTACTACATCCCCTGGCTGCATTACTTTTTTTGTTTTTTCAACATAGGGTACGACATTCCCTAGTAGCATCCTAGAGTGCCAAGAGCCTCACCTTATTGCCAATACAGGGTACTACATCCCATGGTTGCATTTCTTGTTAACATAGGGTACGACAATCCCTATTATAAAATATTATAAAAAAATCTCATGTCTTTTTCAATTCTTTATTTTGCAATAAAAAGATAGTTTATTGTATTTTCAATAACTCACAAAAATTTTCTAGTGCAAACTGGGGCAGAAAATTTTTGTTCATTTTGTTTGTTTCTGATGGCTTGCAGGTTTTTCTGCAAAGTACGGATTGGATGAGCAAAAATAAGACTCTAGCTCTCGCCAGAGAAAATGGAATGTTTGATCTCAATACCAGCCAAACCAGCTTTGACGTAATGCATGCAGAGACATAGGGTCTCAAGATCCATCTTCTCATCGTCTGATCAAGAATCAAGCGTGGGAGAATATTTCATAGTTTGTTACATCAAGAGCATCAAGTTTCAGTCTAAAGTCAATGGGGGAAGCAAGTCAAGAATCAAGACAAGACTCCAGATGGCATTTAGATAGAAATTTTGTAACTCTTAGATTTCAAGAGTATATAATTTTCTTTTCATTTTGATGTAATAGTAGGAACCGCGGATCGGAACCTCGACGGAACTTCACTCGACTCTCCCTCTAAGCATACTCCATCACTCTTCTTTCACTTGAACTACACATGACATGATTCCCTTATAACCCGAGATATGTAGGCTGCCTAAAACCAAGGCTCGGTCACATCTCTTTCTTTTATCTTCTTTTGATTTTTAAATAATAGTGAAGTCAAAAATCAGTCACCTTGTTCATTTTCTTTGCCTGAAAATTTTTCATATTTCCAAGCAAAGAGGTGCATGCTGTGAACAACTAATTTTTGACCACACCTAAATTCTATACTATTTTATTGTAAATATCTCTTTTAGGTCTAAACTTAATATTTTAAACTTTTGTCTTACTCTTAATAGGCTTTATTTAAATAAAAAAAAAAAAACTACAAAAATAGTCACATTCTTAGAGTATAAATTTTATTGCTTAAAAAAAAATTAATTAAAAAAATAAAAATAATATATATATATATATATATATATATATATATATATATATATATATATATATATATATATATATATATGGTTTCTTTTAATTAAAATTTTAATAAGTTATGATATTTTTCTTAGTATCATTTAAAGAACATATAAATATTTAGTTTTCCTATATTATAAGAAATGTTGGTTAATCTTCTTATCTATATATTTAATTTATTTTCTAAAATAATAATAATAATAATAATAATAATTAAAAAAAAATAAAGTGAAGTTAACGCCAAAAGAGACAAAAAATCAGATTTTTAATTTAGCCAACTACCCCAATTTTGCAAAACTCCCACTTTTCCTCAGCACTCCTCACGTCCTCTTCCCTCTATTACCCCATGATCCCCTCCACTACTCCTTATCCCTAAAACCACTAACTCTAACCTTCATATCCTATTCTCACGTACATAATCAAGCCAACGATCCAACCAACTTTGTTATAAAAGATCATTTTTCTCACAGTAAAAAAAGAGGAGGAGGGAAAAACTTGACTGGGATCTAAAAGAAAAAAAAAGAACGAGAGAGAGAGGGACAGGAGGAAAAGATTTCATTGAGTGGAGAGTTTGAAAAACATTTGGCTTCTTTATTTCTTTAAAGAAACTTTAGAAAGAAAAATGGAGTTTGAATAGAAGCAAAGATTCGAGTGGACGTTTGGTTACTGTTTTGGTTCCGATTCCGAGTTTTTGTCTCCTTTGGCTGCTGTCTTTCTCATTTGGAAATTTTGAAACTGAAGTTTGTACGTACCAGTTTTTACTGTTATTGGTAAAGAAGCTTCACATTACAGGTTTTCTTCTAATCTTTTGTTTAATCTATTTTAATGTGTTTGTTGGAAGATAAACTGTAAATAGCTATTTTATAAGAATTAAGCTCTATTATAAAGTTATTGTGTTGCTATAGTTTATATATCATTTATTATCTGAGTAGTATTTGAGTTTTTAGTTTTCTCTTAATCCCTGTTGTGTATTTAAAATATTATTTCTTGAATATTGAGTGTGTAAGTATTTTCTATTTACTATTCTGGCTAAAATATTTTCTTAAATTTTTTGTGTTAAAATAATATCATTGGTAAATGGGTAAGAATAGTTCAATCAATAAAGTTATATCTGATGCCATAAAATTTATTAATAAGAAGTACTGAAGCTAAAAATCAAGTCCATCATGAGTTTTTATGTTAAGTCTATTAATTTGCGGTAATACCACTTCTAAAAAAAAAAAAATAGTTTTACTTCCCTTCAAGAGTTCATGTAAACTCCATATAGTTTGTTTTGGGTTTGGAGTTTATTTGAATTTTTCCTTTTATGTGTTATTTTTCTTTTTTTTTTTTTCTAAAAATTTTGCAAAAGACTCACGTTACAAGTTTCAATGGAAGGTTGTGATATTTCTATTGATTAGTTTTCTTAGTTTTACGTTGATCTCTCTTCCAATGTGACTAATAGTGAATATCTTATTTGGTTCAATTTGTAATGTGATTTTCTTTTCTTTTTAATATTCTTTTATTTTATCATGCTTGGATTCTGGTTTGAAATTGTGGGACATTTATTCTTTTATTTTTGTGTAATGATGTACCGAAACAAATGGGTTTATGGGAGAGTACAGCTCATTGAGCCATTTCAAGGATTGTATATATATAAAAATTAATTGTGAGGGAGCGAGATGAGTTAGGAACTAATTCAAGACTCATGGTAAATATAAAATATAAGTATAAATAAATGTTTTGGATCTTAAAAAAAAACAAAAAACAAATAGCCATGAACTAATTCAAGACTCGTTTCAATAAGTAATAAAGTAATAATAATAAAATATGCAAATAAACAGAATACTTTGAATACTTTAGTATGCTTTAGGTGCGTGTTAACCAATCAATTATTGTAATTATGTATACGTTCGCGTGACATAATTATGATTTTCCAAATTAAAGGCAAAGGATGCGTTCGCGCGACTTTGACAAAATAATCCTTAAAAATAATAAAGTGTTATTGATTGTGTACACGTACGCGTGACATGATTCATGGCACACCAAACAAAACGAATACACGTACGCGTGATTCGATTCAAAATAATTCCATAATTACAAATAATAAAGCAATTAAAAGCGGTAAAAAGGTAAATGTACATAGGTTCTAAAATGAGTAATTAAACTATTTAATTAAGCCAGGTATGATTAAAGCGACCGTGCTAAAACTACGGAATTCGAGAGTACCTCACACCTTCTCTCGGGTTAACAGAATTCCTTACCCGGTCTTCTGTGTTCGCGGACCGTAAAACAGAGTCAAATTTCCTCGATTTGGGATTTAAAATAAATCGGTGACTTGGGACACCAGAAATTATCCCAAGTGGCGACTCTGAATCTAATAAAATATCCCATTTCGATTAATGTCACATAAATTGGAAAAACTCCTTTGATTCCATTCCCCCGGGTAAAAGGAGGTGTGACAGTAGGAAGCTACCAAAAGTAAGTGGTCTTACTTGTAATTGTATTGCATTCGCCGGTGTTTCTATAGCCAAAGTCACCGGTGATGGTAAGGTACTGGTGGCCGGCGTTTTCACATTACTCGTGCACATTAGTAGGACTCGCTTAATGTGCGCCGAGAGGAAAACATGCTAGCGCTCACCATTGCATAAGGCTAAGCATTGTCTTTCCTTGCATGAGACTAAGCATTGTCTCCACTCCTTGCATAGGGCTAAACATTGCCCTCACCATTGCATAAGGCTAAGCATTGCCTTTACTTGCATGAGACTAATCATTGTCTCCACTCCTTGCATAGGGTTAAACACTGCCCTCTGCATACTGCATAAGGCAAAGCACTGCCCTTCCTTGTATGAGACTAAGCATTGTCTCCACTTCTAGCATAGGGCTAAACACAGCCCTCTACATATTACATAAGGCAAAGCACTGCCTTTCCTTGCATGATACTAAACACTGCCCTCTACATACTGCATAAGGCAAAGAACTGCCTTTCCTTGCGTGAGACTAAGCATTGTCTCTACTCCTTGCATAGGGATAAACATTTCCCTCTACATACTGCATAAGGCAAAGCACTGCCTTTCCTTACATGATACTAAACACTGTCTCCATTCCTTGCATGAGGCTAAGCACTGCCTCCATATTGCATAAGGCTAAGCACTGCCTTTCCTTGCATGAGACTAAGCATTGTCTCCACTCCTTGCATCGGGATAAGCACTTCCCTCATCTCATACAAGACTAAGCCTTGTCTTATCGCGTTCTCGTATATGACTAAGCATTACCTGTTTCCTCTATCAAACGATCGATATCACCACATCTTTGCATTTCATAGGCTGAACATCGCCACATTGTCCGAAGGAATCATAGTCTGAGGGCATCATCCTCATAGCCCGAAGACATCATGACATGGCCGGAGGATCTCTCGAAATTGCATATCATTATTCAAAGGCGTCATAGTCCAGAGGCACCATCCTCATAGCCCGAGGACACCATCCCATGGCCTGCGAATACCTTATCATATGATTCATGGCCCAGGATGTCATGGTCTAAGGACATCATCCTCATCGTCTGAAAGACATCTCTCATGGTCCGAAGGGAATTTGCATCTTGTTGAAATTTTCGCAATAACTATATATATTCACGTGCATCATGTTTTAAGTGTTATAGGTAACTCGGGAGGTAACCGTTCTACAAACAGGTGCAATTCTCGCTCCGGTTTCCGTTCACAATGTTCACATCCTCTGACTATCCCAAAAGCAACCGACAATCAGCAATTGATTACCCTTTATCCCATAACCACTCGATATTTGCCTTATCATCCGTATCGTTCAAATTCGCATTCATAGCTCTACCTGAAATTATCTGTTATCCACGACCCTATCACATCCAAAAGATCCATTTTGAAACACACGGCCACTCTTATAACAACTCCATCGATTTCGTTCGTCGTTGGATCCAGAACTACATACGGCCTGATTCTCGTAACACCAGGGATATGTAGGCAACTCAAGAACTAGGGTTCGAACCCTATTTTTCAAAAACGCATCATCCTCCGCTCATTTCAGACAAAATTAGTCACATTTTCTTTACCCAACAACTCTTTCATCATTCTTGGGTAAAGAGGGGCATCTATTAATACCTAATTTTGCCCTCACTTTTCTTATAAATATCCTATATATTATTACCTAATTTACAAGGGTCATATAAATATTTTCTATAATTTTTCATAATTTTTAAAGCTTTAAAATTGATGTTTTTGCATTTAAAAATTTCAAATATTTATTAATTACCCTATTAAATTACTTTTTTATGCCCTAATCATTAAAATTCATTATTTACATATACATATATGTTTTATAATATTTTACTTCATTTCATATAACTATCTTTTCATTTTTGAGCTATTTACATAATTTTGCAATAATAGCATATATTCTATACATAATTACATTTATTACATTATTTATACAAAAATAGATTTTTATATTTTTATAAAATTAATCTATTATTTTAAATCATTTTACTACATAAGTAATATTTTATTATTTATAAATTACTTTTTATAAATTATTTTAAATAATTTTCGTGTATCTAATTCTATAGCCCAATATAGGGATAATTTTCAGAACAGACGAGGCCCAAACACTTAGCCCATTTCATTTTCACTCTTCAACAATCCATTTGACTTAACCCGATCGGAACCCATCTCTTTGACCCGCCCCAACTTCTTTTAATCTTGGTCGTTGATCTATTAAGATCAACAACCCAAAATAAACCAACCCTTTTCCTTATATCCCCATAGCCAAACCCTAGAGACCATTCTCCCAAATCGACCGACTTTGCATTCTCGCATATCTCCACTCCCACACTAAACTCTAGCCGCCTCCTCCCAAATCCCCTCAAAACCCGGCTAAATCATACAATTCTTTCACGATCTGCTTACATTATTTGCATTATCCCGTTATCATTCATACACCCGTGGTATTACTTAGTACTTGCCTGATTTTGGAAAGTATTACCTCTCCGAATTGAGTGCAATCGTCCTCAACCTACAAGATTCGGACGAAAATCCGTATGTATACACTCTCAACAAGGTCGTATGGGTCCAATTCACCGAGATTTTTGGCTAATTTTTGACTACTTGTCAAACTAGGGTTTGTCCGATTTTTATCTAATCTGATTCGAAATAGGCTATGCATGTGATTTTCCTTTTCCCTGCTTGAACCTGATTGATTTTCTTCCCTTGTTTGTCTGCTTAATCGAATACTATATAAACCCCTCCTCTAATTCCGTTTAAATAGACCTTAACAATCACTATTATTCTCTTACCCTCACTCATTATATTCTGAAACTTGAGACCTTGGCCGGCTGAAAGCCAAGGAAATTAGAATTCGACTGTGTTCTCTTCTTAGTGGGAGCACTGCCCGGGGTTAACTCGAAACCCTTGGGAACTCTAAAGCGCTGGGATTTTGCGGATTCTGCTGCTCTTTGCTACTGTTAATTGAATTACTGCTGGAAATTGCTCTTCTCATTTGCTTGTTGATTAGTTTGTATCTGTAAGTACCTTTTACTCTCGCAATTTCATTTTCGTGTGCTTGTGTTCATGCTCTGTATATCTATGTCGCTTAAGCTTCGAAGAACCAATATGCTACTATATTGTCTCTGATTGTAGTCCTCTTTGCTTTGAAGTTATCTTGTAGCCTTGTGTTTCTTAGCATCAGAACTTGCCTAAAGCTCTAAATTTTGATGTATGCCTGTGACCTCTGACTATTTTAAGCTGTCTTAGCCTAGTGTGTTTGTGTATAGCTGAATGCTATTCTACTACTTGTCAGGAGTTCATCTCCCTGCTTGTTTCAGATTCTTGTGATAGATTACTTCACGCCCAAAATTTATTCTAATGTATTATTTCCTATTGAGTCATTCTTATACAACATGTTAAATTCTTTATGGTTGATCTATGCTCATGTAAATTCTAAATGCCAGTATTGCCTGAACTTCTGATCAGCATGACATGTTTTCTTGCTATTTGTAAAGTATAATGTATGCTCTTGACTTGTTCAAGTCTGTGTTCCTCAAATATTGCCTAAGACTTCTTTACATAGCCTTTTCTTCTATATATGCTTAACTGGTATAAGTCCTGATGTCTACTTATCTAGTTAATCTTGGTAATATTTCTGAACTTTGGTATTATGAGTGTTGCTCAGCATGTTAGGTTTTCCCATGCTCAACTAGGTGATTTCTTGTTAACCATTGTAGACTATGCCCACTAGACTATTTGTTATGCTCGTACCATCACTAGGATCCCATGTTAGGACTTCTATGTGAAGGCTGCTATTTTACTTGTTCCTGTCTTTGATTCTGCTAGACCTTCATGTCAAAACTCTTATATCTAAAGTCTTTTAGACTAAATCTAGATCATGATTTACTTTGCAACTCTCTGGAATACGGGTTATATTGCACTTTATGTAAAATCATGAGACGATTAAATTGTTATTTTGAAGGATGTAGAGCGCACGGAGTATGAATTTGATTGGTGGTGTTAAGGCAGAGTTACTTTTTTGGGGGCTTGTGTCTTTTGGCCCGTTCGGGTGGTGCAATTTAGATTTGATCATAGTGGGTGACTTTCGAAAGGGTTATAATGGATTCAAAATATATATGTGGCAATTGAATTTTTTTTTTTGGATTCGTATATCGCTATAATCGGTTATTTACATTGGATAGTGTCGGAATTTGCGGTAATTATGTATGACTATGGATTCTACATTTTAAGATAAGAAAGGAAAGAGAATTAATTTTTAATTTCACATAAGGTATTTCAGAGTGAGTATTACGGTTGTGGTACTTTTTTGGTGCTTAAGAAGAATACAATGGCTTATGGACCTTAGGACGGTGTGGTTTTATGTTGGGATGTCTTATAGTGAGCTTTGGGTAAGGGTAGTAGTGTTATGATAAGGAGAAACATTAACTTGAGGGTAATTCAGGAGAGCCTCAGAGAAAAATAGGACCACTAGATAGTAGGCTAGACCAGTATGGTAATGGCATGCTCAGTTCTTTTGGGTAATAATGATGTGGAAGCTTTACAGATATTTTGGTGGCAATAATTTTGGGTTTTGGTGACTAGTGTGGCTTGGACGAAATAAAGAAAATTAGTTCTGATAGCTTGATTAGGTGAAAATGGATTTCAAAGTGTTCTTAATGGTTTCTACCATAGTTTGAACCGAATATTTTCTATCGGTGTGGGGAACGTGTTGTGCATTGTGATTTCCTCCTGGAAAGAAGCAAGAAAAAAGTTTCCAACTAAAAGGGTATGTAATTTGCTAGTGACTCAGAGTTTATAATGAGATTCTCGTACTTTTCACGTGATAGATGTGGTGTGTTGTGAGGGATTTAGATTTATATGTATGAGGTGGCAGTTCATTCTTGAAAGGAAAATCACAAATTTTGAACAGAATGGTCAGTGTTATATATTTAGATGAATGTTATAGTTGCTCGGTAATCCCTGAGAAGGGTGTGCGGTTTAAAGGGGCATTTTATTTTGATTTACAGATGTTCATTGGTATTACAGTACTCCCCTGGTTGATAGACTGTTGATATTCAAATTATTGATATTATTGGCACGTGAGTTGTCCGTGCAGGTTCTGATATTGATACTATAGCACGTGAGTTGTCCGTGCGAGTGATGTTAATGTGAGCTCTAGAAGAGCTGGTTACTATTATTAAACATGTGTGTATTGGTTCTACTATATATAATGAACTTATAGCATTACAGTTGTGGTGGTGCTTGTTGAACTTACAATACGGTTCTCTACTTTGAGACATTTTCCATTTTTGGGTACAAGGTTGCGAGTTGTGTAGTATGTTAAGTGATTATATATGGGGTTATGGTGATGGATTGATATAGCTTGTTCAAACTCATACAGCTTGTAGATGTGAGATTCAGGTCTTCTGAATGTTGGAAATTGAATTCCAAGGGTTATGGGCTAAGATTGAAGTAATAATTTTCAATTGTGTTGTGTTGTCAGGCCTATACAATTTACACAGAATAGGATGATGTGGGATCACCCTCGGGTACGTGCGTGATAAGACGGAATAGTGATTTGGTGGCTTGGAAACAACTCTTGGCACGTTCGAGGACGAACGTATGTTTAAGTGGGGGAGAATGTAACGACCCGGTCGGTCGTTTTGAGTATTACGGCCCCGTTCTCCCATTTACTGCTCAATTTATGCCTTACAATTGATTTATGACTTATCGGGTTAATTGGTTCGGGTTCGGAAAGATTTTGGAGTGAAATGAGACACTTAGTCTCATAATTGAAAACTTAAGTTGAAAAAGTTGACTGGATATTGAATTATGGGTAAACCACCTCAGAATTGAATTTTGATGATTCCAATAGCTCTATATGGTGATTTTGGACTTAGGAGCGTGTTCAAAAAATTAATGGGAGGTCTGTAGTGGAATTAGGCTTGAAATGCCGAAAGTTAAATTTTTGGAAAGTTTGACCGGGGGTTGACTTTTTGATATCGGGGTCGAAATCCGATTCTAAAAACTTTAATAGGTATCATATGTCATTTATGACTTGTGTGCAAAATTTGAGGTCAATCAGACGTGATTTGATAGGTTCCGGCGTCGTTTGTAGAAATTGGATGTTTCAAAGTTCATTAGGTTTGAATCAATGTGTGATTCGTGTTTTTAGTGTTGTTGGATGTGATTTAAAGACTCGACTAAGTTTGTATGATGTTTTAGGAGTTGTTGGTATATTTGATTGAGGTCCCGGGGGCCTCGGGTGAGTTTCGGATGGTTAACAGACCAAATTCGGACTTAAAACCACTGCTGGTATTTTTCTTCTGGTTTCCTTATATGCGATCGCGTAAGCTATTTGATGCAGGGGTGATTTTTGTTCTATGTGGTCACAGAGAAAGGAACGCGATTGCGTAAGTGTATTAAGATGTGCTTCTCGAACGTGTGGATGAGGTCGCGTTCGCGTAGAAGGATTTGAGCAGTAGATGAGAGGAGGCAATTGCTCTACGCGATCGCGTGGGGCTGAACGCGTTCGCGTAAGTTTGAGAGGCAGTGTTCCGTGATCGCGTGAGTGATTCCGTGTTTGCGTAGGGTAAAATGTGTGGGCAGTCTGCTTGTGCTTCGCGATCGCAAGGCCATTTCCGTGATCGCGATTAAGAAAATCTGGGCAGACAGTGTTAATCCAAAATCGAGGGTTTGAGCCCATTTTTCATATTTTGAGCTAGAGATCACGGATTTGGGCGATTCGTGAAAGGATTTTCGCAGAGTTGATTGGGGTAAGTGTTTCTTACTTGGTTTTCATTAAATCCCATGATTATATCTTTGAAATTATCATCTAATTAGTATTTTGGGTTGAAAATAGTAGAAAAATTCATAGACTTTAATTGAGGATTTGAAGGCCGAGTTGTGGTCGAATTTGAGTAATTTTGATATGGTTGGACTCGTGGTTAAATGGAGGTTCAGATTTTGTGAGTTTTATCGGATTCCGAGACGTGGGCCCCACGGGCAAATTTTAAGCTAAATTTTGGATTTTTATGGGAAAATAGCATTTTTTATGGAATTAGTTCCAATAAATTTCATTGACTGTATCGGATTATTTGTGGCTAGATTCGAGGCGTTTGGAGACCAATTCACGAGGCAAAAGCATACTTGAGTAAAGAATTACACGGTTTGAGGTAAGTAACACGTCTAAACTTGGCTCTGAGGGTATGAATCCCCGAATTTGGTATGATATAAATTGTTTGGAGGTGACACACATTATAGGTGCTGAGCATGTGGACGTGCACCGTATAAATTGTGTCTTGAATAAATCCTGTGCAATTGTAAGATTAATGAATCATGTTATTATCTGAACATTCTCCACGTGTTAGAGAAATTGAGCTGAGGCTTCTATTAAAGATCATATTTAGGCTACGTGCCAATATTTTTAGACCCATGGGGTTGTGTTGTTGTTGAATTAATTGTTCAAAAATATATATATTTCACACTCAGTAATAATTCTCCATTGTGAGGATATTTATGGGATTGAGTTGTGCGACGCAGCAGGCCATAATGGCTTTATACGTTATTATTATATGGATCGGGGCTGCCCGCCTGTAGCAGGCCTTATAGGCTTCACTATTTCATGGATCGGGGTTGCTCACTTGTAGCAGGCCTTATAGGCTTTGTTATTATACGGATCGGGACTGCCCGCCTGCAGTAGGCCATATTGGCTTTGTATTATGTTTGGGCTGAAGGATCCCCTCCGGAGTCTGTACATACCCCCAGTTAGGGTAGATAATCATATATATTCGGGATGGACTTCTCAGGGCATGGACTTGCCTTACTTACTGCTTTTATATATATATATATATATATATGGGATGGATTTTCTCAGGGCATGGACTTGCCTTACTTATTTGTATTGTAACGAGTTTATCAAGACATGGATCTTGTCCGTATCATTTATATTTAGGGATAAATTATTCTAGGGCTGGATTGGCCTTATACGGTACTGGGTGACTGACTGTTAGTCGATGTGTACTTATATACGGGTTGGAACACCCTGGGCTGGATTGGCCATAAACAGTACCGAGTGACCGGATAATTTGTGACCAGTATTTACATGAGATCTTTCTACTGAGATGTCATATTCCTCATATCATGCAGTATTGATCTATTTCACTTGTACTGAGTTTAATTGTTAAATTTGAAAGTATGCCTACATCTTGTACCATTATTTATACTGGATTGTACCTGCGGAGCTCGTCATTGCTTTCAGCCGAAAGGTTAGTCTTGTTACTTATTGAGTTAGTTGTACTCATACTACACTCTGCACCTCGTGTGCAGATCCAGGTGCTCCGGGATACGACGACTGCTAGAATTCAGATTTATTTCTAATGGAGACTATCAAGGTAGCTGCTTGACGACCGCAGACTTGATTCCCTTCCTGTTTAGTTATTGTACTGTTCTATATTTCAGACAGTGATTTTTATCAGTCATATTTTGTATTCATTTAGATGCTCATGTACTCAGTGACACCCGGTTTTAGGAGTGTTATATTTGAAATTGTGAGATTTCTTCCGCTGAATTTAATTATTTTATTTTCAAATTTAAAAGAAATGGTGGTTTATTGAGATTTTCGGCTTGCCTAATATTGAGATAGGCGCCATCACGACAGGTGAGATTTTGGGTCGTAACAACTTTAGATAGCATGCCTATAGGATACGATAATACATGCCTTCACTAATTTAGATATCATGACTATAAGGTTTTAATAATTGATCAGCTACTTTCTGTTACTTTTATACTGCCTCACTTAGATGACATGCATATAGGGATAAAGTGTTATAAAACCAAGTCTAATTGTCATCCTGCCTATAGGATGTTATCATTTGCATAAGAAACTGTTCCTCAACGCTGTTAATCTTGTGTTTTCAAGCGACTTCACTGCCTTATTATGCAACTATTAGAAATCCTGCCTATAGGACACTGTCATATGCCTAAGAAGCATGTCCATTAAATCAGCACTGGTAATTGGGAGTTCTGGGATCGTTTCACTACCTTATTACAAAAATAATTAGAAATCATGCCTATAGGTTTTGCAACGCTTTAATCTGCCTAGACGTTAGTCCAGAAGCTGCAGTACTGCCTGTTTTATGTATAATATTGGAAATCGGAATCATATAGAAATCATGCTAATAGGACCTAATGATTCTAATGCGTCTAAAAATTGTCCACTGCATAACCTGAAATCTGTTTGCGTGCCTTTGTTGTTATGTGTAGAGGCTAACATGAGCCACTCATTGCTATTATGTGCAGTCCTATTTGTTTTGAATGTGCGATTAGTTTTACCATTTTTAGCAACCTAAGTAAAGTCTAGAACCACTTAATTGTAGGTCCAAAGCCTTCTGGACCACATGCATGGGACAGGTAGTGCACGCATAGGATACGGTTTAGAATTGAATTAGAACGCCTTTAAGTAACAACTTCGACATAGTAATTGGGTAGCAGGAGATGATAGTCTGTGCACGCTGAATAATATGAGCAACCCCTACCTCCAGAGAGTTGCGAAGTATTATTTATGTTGCACGGGGTGATTCTTTAGGCTAAAAAACTTAGGACCCCCTTTCTGTATAGGCTTGTTGTTCGCATTTAGTCATCAGTCATAGATCAACGCAATTGTACTCCTTGTGATTTTTTAAAGACTTGTATCAATTAGTCATATAATTCATTCTTATGTTATAATAGAGCTTTCAACTTCTACATATTTATTTGCTTATTTGACCCCCTAGTTTAATTATCTAATCCACATAGTTTTAACTTCAGCCGGGAACCACAGCTGTGGACCTCGAAGAGTGCCTAACACCTTCTCTTTGAGGTAATTTGAGCTCTTACCCGTTCTTTGGTGGCGTTGATTAGTCAAACGAAGTTATTTGCAAATAGGTTCCCTAACGCACCTTAAATATTATTAGGTGGTGACTCTTATCTTTTAATACCTATTTAAAAGAGTTGTCACACGTCGAAACCCGCTTTTGCGAGAAAACATGGCGCGACATACATAACTGCAATTAAGCAAATAAATCAACAACAAGAACGACCACTGTGGGTCCCAATAGCACCAACACATAGCCTAAATATGATTTCTAACATAATTCACATCTCAAGTACTCTAACACATAAGGTACAGTAATAGTATTTAGATAAGATAGCTACACAGTTCCACGGAATTGACTGAATTATAATTACTATGGTGCACGACCACACACCCGTCACCTAGCATGCACGTCACCTCAACACTAATCACATAACACGTAATTTTAGGGATTCATATTCTCAGAACCAAGTTTAGAAGTGTTACTTACCTCAAATCGTACAAATCTCTACTCCGACAAGCCCTTGCCTCGTGAATCGGCCTCCGAATGCCTTGACTCTAGCCACAAACAGTTTGGTACAAACAACGTAAGCTATGGGAAACAATTCCATATGAAAATGCCAAGTTCTAAATCAAAAGTAAAAGTCAACTCAAAAGTCAACCCCTGGGCCCACGTCTCGAAATATGATAAAAGTTACAAAATCCAAATACACATTCACCCACGAGTCCAACCATAGTAAAATTACTCAAATCCGACACCAAAATCCCGCTCAAATCCCCAAAATTTGGCCTAAGAAGTTTTCTCCATTTTTCCCAAATTTTTCAACCCAAATCACTAATTAAATGATGAAATCAATGATATATTCATGTAATTAAACCAAAACCAAGTTAGAATCACTTACCCCAATCACTCCCTTGAAAAACTCTCCAAGAATCGCCTCAATCCGAGCTCCCAAAATCAAATTGTGAAATAAACTCAAACCCTCGTTTTTGAGACTTTAGATTCTGCCAAGAAGTCCCTTCTTCGCGATCCTTCGCGATCACGAAGCACAAGTTAAACTGCCCAAAACTTTACTCTATGTGAATGCATAAATAGCCACGCGAACGCGATACACTGCTTCCTTAGACCTACGCGATCGCGAACTACCTCACGCGTTCGCGATGAACAATGCGCGTGAACCCCAACCTTGCCTTTCCTCTACGCGAACGCGACCTCAGCTACGCGTTCGCGATTCACAACCTCACTAACCTACGTGATTGCAGACCTTAACTCGCGAACATGTAGAACAAAAATCTCAGCTTCCCAAATAAGCCTACGCAATCACGGACCTTTCCATGCGATCGCGTCTAAGAAAACATGACCTGAACACCAGAAAACTACAACAGACTTCAGCCATTTCTCCAAGTCAAATTATACTTCGATAAGCATCCGAAATCCACCCGAGGGACCTCAACCAAACATACCAATAAGTCCTAAAATATTATACGAACCCGCTCGAAGCGTCAAATCCCATCAAACAACGCTAAAATCAAGAATCGTGCATCGATTCAAGCCTAATGAACTTATGCATTTCTAACTTCTACATTCGATGCCGAAACCTATCAAACTAACTCCGATTGACCTCAAATTTTGCACACAAGTCATAAATGATATAGGAGACCTATGTCAACTTTCGAAACCAAAATTCGAGCTCGGTAATCACAAAGTCAACTCTCGATCAAACTTCTCAATTTTCAAAACTTTTAATTTTTCAACTTTCGTCATTTCAAGACAAAATCAAATACGGACCTCCAAATCACTATCCGGACACACTCTTAAGTCCAAAATCACACAACGGAGCTATCAGAACTATCAAAACTCCATTTCGAAGTCGTTTACTCATAAGTCAATATCCGCTCAACCTTTTCAACTTAAGCTTCCAACCTTGAGACTAAGTGTCTCAACTCATTCCGAAACATCCCCGAATCCAAACCAACTACCCCGGCAAGTCACATAACAACAATTGAGCATAGAATAAGCAGCAAAATGGGGGAAAACAGGGTTACAACACTCAAAACGACCGGCCGGGTCATTACATCGACGAGGTTTAAATAAAATAGGGATTTTTTTCTTAAATTTAATGCGCTAAGAATTACCAAAATATGTTGCCTACACATTTTTGTGCTACCAATAAGTCTACTTATTGTTTTTCTAAAAAAAAATGATTTATTATAAATTTTAAATTAGAATTTCAAAAGTAATGTTATATTTTAAACAATAAAATATAAAAATTTGTGTTACAAAAAGTCCCGGGCTTTGGGTCTTATATCTTATTTTCTAAATACAATTTTTGTTAGTGTGAATTTGATGAATATATATATATATATATATATATATATATATATATATATATATATATATATATATATAATAGGCTCATCTAGAAGACACCGCCTCATTCTTAATGCTCTCCTCCTATATCCCAATCGTCAGTCCAAAATTGACTACTCTGTCCAAAACAATGTCAACCTTTCCATTGGATGTTCTGACCGAAATCCTTTGTCGACTACCCGTTGATTGTGTGTTACGTTGTAGGTGCATATCAAGAACTTGGTGGGCTCTCATTGATAGTGAAGAGTTTGCAAAATTGCATGTCAAGTATTCAGTGAAAACCAATTCTAACCTTGGGGTGATGTTGAGAAAGGTCGACTATTTTGAATATGGAAAGCGTTGCTTTTACTCTCTAGACTTTGATTCTCTCAACTCCCGAGTTGTTACTCCCAAAGAATTGACCAACCCTTTGATGTCTTGTGAAATTAACACCAAGATACTTGGTTCTTGTAATGGATTATTGTTGATATCAAATACTGTGGATGAAATTGCCTTATGGAACCCTTCAACGAGAAAATACAAGAAGATACCAGTTGTGGGGATTACTGAAAACCATGTCCATGTGCATGTTAATTTTGGTTTTGGGTATGATGTTACTAATGATGACTATAAGGTTGTTAGAATTGTGCAGTTTCCCGGAACTGAAAAAGATTCTTTTCACTCTGATGTTAAGGTTTTCAGTTTGAGATCAAGTTGTTGGAGACAGGTTGAAGAAGAAGTTTCTTATTACCTCCGATATGAAGATCAACCAGGTACATATCTTAATGGTTCATTGCATTGGATTGCTAGTGCTAAGATGGAGAGACCTGGCAATAAATTAGAACCACTGATTGTTGCTTTTGACCTTGGAACTGAAAAGTGGGGACTTTTCCCGCGTCCCCTTATACTGATACGGGTTTCATTGTGAGGTTGGTCATATTGCGAGGCTCTCTTTGCACATTGTATACGGGTAAAACCGAGCTCGATATTCGATCGGGCTTCCGAACTCCTTGGTTAGGCAAGGGTCCAAATATCTATAATCAGGTAAAGTCGAGCTCAAAGATCGATCTAACGACTGACACCACTAACCGAGATCGGCACAGGATGATTATGATCGAACCCAAAGAACTATCAAAATTAGCCATCAAAACCATCAGATTTGCCCTCGAGTTTGCCGAAGGCGTGACTGGTCCTGTTTCTAACGGTCTCGAAGAAAGATTTGCCAACTCGTCCGACAAGGGTCCGTGATTCTTGCCATTAACCGATCATTATGGCAAAAATCACGGAATTGGTCAAAAAGGAAACCAATGGTCTTCAAAATCAATGACTTATGTTTTTATAGTGCAATTAAATAATACCCTAAGGGGTAGGTCTCCCTCCATATATAAAGGGGACTTTACAATCCATGAAGCACATTGTAACATACGCTCATAAGCAATATATTTTCCAAGCTCCTACTCTTTTGATATTCTTTCTGTTAATAAAAGTATATTCAACTAAAGGGTGGATGGCATTCTTAAATTGAAATCATCCAATTCCTGTGGTTTGCAGTTTATTTTATCGCTTTGTATCAAGTTAATTCACATGTCCTTATAACCACTAACAAATTCAATTGTTATCCAATTTTGAGGGTAAATAGTTTGATGCCCACCGTGTGGCTAAGAATAATAGTGGTTATTTGATACAAATCTTCATAACACACACTACTTTACACTTGCTCTTTGAAGTATCTTTGATTTCAGGCAAAAAATGTCAAAATCTCAATTAGTACCCCTACATATCGACAACGAGTCCGGTCACCAGGGTGAAAATAACAACATAGTGCCCGGTAACGTGGGGCCACCCGCTGGTCCCGTTGGAATTTCGATCACAGATCCGATTGATGTTAATTCACATTTGGCGATCGACGCCAACTTGCCTACCGACCCCGAAAATAGCATCCGTGGTGGGGTCCGATCGGCGATTCGAAACACATAAAACAATGAAGAAGACGGGATCAACCTATAGATGATCTTCGAGATGATGCAAGCTCAACAGGTGGCAATAGTTCAGTTGCAAAGCCAAAGCCGGACACCGAGCAGGGTTGAATTCGATCCGCCCCATGAAGTCACCCGCAGAAATGAATCGGTCATAGTAAGGTCCAATGAACATGAATCGGGTACTAATCCCAAGATTATAAAGATGCCTGAGGAGCTGACAAAACGGGTAGAATCAGGGGAAAAGAAAATCGAGGTGAACAACAAAAAGGTGGAAACTTACAATTCTCGGGTGGATCAAATCCCAGGAGCACCTCCTGTATTGAATGGACTGGATTCCAGGAAGTTCGTGCAAAAACCTTTTCCTCCGAGCGCGGCTCCAAAGCCAATCACCAAAGAATTTCGTATGCCCGATATACCTAAGTATAACGGAACGACCGATCCAAGCGAGCATGTAACTTCTTATACGTGCTCTATCAAAGGGAACGACTTGGAAGACGACGAGATCGAGTCTGTTCTGCTAAAAACATTCGGGGAGACCCTGTCAAAAGGAGCTCCGACATGGTATCACACTTTACCTCCTAATTCTATTGATTCATTTGCTATGCTTGCAGACCCCTTCATGAAAGCACATGCTGGTGCTATCAAGGTCGAGACCAGGAAATCAGACCTTTTCATTATTAGACAGAAGGATAACGAGATGCTCAGAGAATTCGTGTCCCGTTTCCAAATGGAACGAATGGACCTGCCACCAGTCGCTGATGATTGGGTTGTTCAAGCTTTCACTCAGGGACTCAATATTCGGAGCTCGGTCGCTTTACACCAACGAAAGCAGAATCTGATAGAATACCCTGCAGTTAC
Organism: Nicotiana tomentosiformis; assembly: GCF_000390325.3. NCBI lineage: Eukaryota > Viridiplantae > Streptophyta > Magnoliopsida > Solanales > Solanaceae > Nicotiana > Nicotiana tomentosiformis. The sequence goes on from NC_090822.1 coordinate 46,655,849, forward strand.
CTGGACAAATGTACATAACCGGTATCAATAAAAAATCAGAGTCAAAGATGACCAACTCGGGGGCCCCTCGGAATCTGTTTATCCCGTCAGAACCCTTGACAGAGTTAAGAGAGATATCAATCGTGAGCCAAGATCAAACATGGATCGATATCTACCATATAATGGAGATCGAAGGAGCAGTGGGTCAGGCAGAACCCCATAAGAAACGACAGGAGAAATGATCAAGGTTGAAGCAACCGGGTGCACATGACCAAAAATAGCTTCGACAGGTCCATCGGTCCTAAAGAAGCGCCGAGGTTATCAGAATACAACTTTAATGTCGATGCTGCCGCGATCGTTCCTGCTATCGGGTGCATCAGTGATACCAAATGGCCTCGACCTCTGCAATCCGATCCGGCTCAAAGGGACCCTAACTAAATGTGCAAATATCATGGCACTCACGGTCATAGAACGGAAGATTGTCGACAGCTGAGAGAAGAGGTGGACCGTTTGTTCAATAATGGGCACCTTCGAGAATTCTAGAGCGACCGAGCCAAGAACCACTTTACAAACAGGGATTCTAACAAATAGACAGGACAAGAAGATACAGAACCTCAACACATCATAAATATGATCATCGGTGGAGCCGATGTTGAAACGTACCAAAGTATCCATCACTAGGGAGAAACGAACTCGAGACTACATACCGAAAGGAATTTTATCTTTCAGTGATGAGGATGCGGAAGGGATCGAACAACCTCACAATGATGCACTAGTAATATCTGTACTCGTAAATAAAATGTGAATTAAACATGTGTTGATTGATCCAGGTAGATCGGCCAACATCATTCGGTCGAGGGTTATGGAACAACTCGTTCCACGAGACAAAGTCGTGCCGGCAGTCCGAATTCTAAACTGGTTCAACATGGCATGTGAAGCCATTAAGGGGGAGATAGCGTTACCGGTCAATATCACCAGAACCATACAAGAGGCCAAGTTTTATGTGATCGAAGGAGACATGAGGTGCAATGCCCTTTTCGAAAGGCCGTGGATCCACAACATGAGGGCAATACCCTCAACTCTTCACCAAGTGTTAAAATTCACAACTCCGGAAGGTATTAAGACAGTCTACGGGGAACAATCAACCGCAAAAGAGATGTTTGCAGCCAAAGAAGTGATTCCAATATCAGTACTCACAACATCGAAGGAACCAAATCTGGGCACAAACCAAGAGGCCAAACAGCAGTCACCGACACCGGCCACGACACATTCGGATAAGCAGGGGACTTATGAAGACGATGATTATGGGGTCCCCCGATATTTTATAATCCCCGATGACTCCGACACAACCAAATCAATGATCGAAGAGCTGGCACAGGTTATATTGGTCAAGCATCTACCCGTTCAAAAGGTATACCTAGGCACGGGGTTAACTCTCGAGCTCAGGAAAAAACTTCTTCAATTCCTTGTAACTAATATAAATTATTTCGCTTGGTCCCATCTTGATATGACAAGGATCCCACCGGAGATAGCCACTCACAAAGTAAGCCTGGACCCAAAAATCAATCTGGTCAAGCAAAAAATGAGGCCTTAGTCCGAGGTCAAACATGCTATCATCAAGGACGAGGTATCTAAACTCCTTAAAATAGGGTCCATTCGGGAGGTTAAGTACCCGGATTGGTTAGCAAACGTAGTGGTAGTCCTTAAAAAAGGTAATAAAGTAAGAATGTGTGTAGATTACAAAGATTTGAATAAAGCATGCCCCAAAGACTCTTTTCCTTTGCCCAACATCGACCGTATGATCGATACCACGGCCAGCCACGTGATCCTCAGTTTTCTCGATGCCTATTCCGGGTACAAACAAATATGGATGGACCCAAGTGATCAGGAAAAAACCTCCTTCATCACTAAATATGGCACATACTGTTATAATGTAGTGCCATTTGGATTAAAAAATGCTGGTGCCACATACCAACGCTTAGTAAATCGGATGTTCGAAGAACAAATAGGAAAATTGATGGAAGTTTACATTGACGATATATTGGTTAAGTCCATGCGAGCAGAGGACCATTTAAAACATTTGCAGAAAACCTTCAGCATATTGACAAAATACAATATGAAGCTGAACCCGGAAAAATATGCGTTCGGAGTTGGATCGGGTAAATTCCTCGGGTTCATGGTATCCAACCGAGGAATCGAGATCAACCCCGACAATATCAAAGCCATAGAAAATATCACGGTCGTTGACAACGTAAAGTCTGTGCAAAGGCTAACCGGGCCCATAGTCGCTCTGGGGCGATCTATCTCGATGTCGTCCGACAAGAGCCACAGATTATTTGCACTATTGAAAAAGAAGAATAACTTCTCATGGACTCCTGAATGTCAACGAGCTCTGGAGGAGCTCAAAAGATACTTATCGAGCCCACCGCTACTTCACACAGCAAAGACAGATGGACAACTATACTTGTACTTGGCGGTCTCGGAGATAGCGGTAAGTGGAGTCCTAGTTCGGGAAGAACAAGGTACATAATTTTCGATCTATTATGTTAGTAGGACCATAGGCGAGGCAGAAACTAGGTACCCTCACCTAGAAAAACTGGTGCTCGCCTTGCTAAGCGCCTCCAAGAAACTAAAACCATACTTCCAATGTCACCTCATATGTGTCGTAACAACTTACCCATTAAGGAACATTATGCATAAGCCCGAACTCTCAGGTCGATTGGCCAAATGGGTCATGGAATTAAGTGGTTACGATATTGAGTACCGGCCCCGGACCGCCATTAAGTCCCAAATTTTGGCAGATTTCGTGGCCAACTTTACGCCGACCTTAATACCCGAGGTCGAAAAAGAGTTATTGATTAACTCGGGGACTTCTTCGGGAATTTGGACCCTCTTCACAGATGGTGCCTCAAACGCAAAAGGGTACGAACTTGGCATCGTACTAAAGCCACCGATATGTAATATAATTAGGCAATCTATTAGGACTGTGAAATTGACTAACAACGAGGCCAAATATGAGGCCATGATTGCAGGCCTTGAATTAGCCAAAATCTTGGGGGCAGGGGTGATCGAAACCAAGTGCGACTCACTCCTTGTGGTAAACCAGGTTAATGGGATATTCGATGTCAGAGAAGAACGAATGCAGAGATACTTGGACAAGTTACATGTGACATTACATCGATTCAAAAAATGGACTTTGCAACATGTACCTCGGGATCAAAACAGCGAAGCTGATGCCCTCGCTAACTTGGGATCGTCGGTCGAAGACAATGAGATCAACTCGGGAGAAATTGTGCAGCTTATGAGATCAATGGTGGAACAAGGCTACACCGAGATCAATTCAATGAGCCTAACTTGGGACTAGAGGAATAAGTATGTGGAATATCTCAGGACCGGAAAACTGCCCTCGGACCCAAAAGAATAGAGGACCCTATGTCAAAGGCAGCCCGATTTAGTTTATCCCAAGGATGGAACCTTAGTCAGAAAAACGTTCGATGGCCCGATGATGATATGTTTGGGACCGAGGGATCGGGGGATACCGGATATGTTTTGAGGGAAATCCACAAAGGTACCTATGGAAATCACTCGGGCACCGAATCATTGGTTTGAAAAATAATCAGAGCCGGTTACTACTGGATCGACATGGAAAAGGATGCAAATGAGTTCGTTCAAAAATGCGATGGATTCCAAAGGCATGCTCCGATGATTCATCGAGCAGGAGAGCCGCTACATTCGGTCTTGTCACCATGACCGTTCATGAAATGGGGGATCGACATCGTCCCCTTCCACGGGCGCCCGGTAAGGCCCAATTTATTTTATTTATGACTAAATATTTTTCTAAATGGGTGGAAGCTCAGGCATATGAAAAGGTCAGAGAAAAAGAAGTCATCGATTTTATCTGGGATCACATTATATGTCGATTTGGAATACCGGCCAAGATTGTATGCGACAATGGAAAACAGATTATTCGCAGCAAAGTAAGCAAGTTTCTTAAAGACCATAAGATCAAAAGGATCTTATCCACTCCTTACCACTCCAGTGGGAACGGACAAGCAGAATCCACCAACAAAACCATAATCCAAAACCTCAGAAAGAGGTTGATCGACGCCAAAGGAAAATTGAAAGAAATGCTACCTGAGGTCTTATGGGCGTACCGTACAACCTCGAAGTCCAGTACCGGATCCACACCGTTTTCTTTGGTTTATGGCACCGAAGCCTTAATATCGGTCGAGGTCGGAGAACCAAGCATCAGATTCCGACATGCAACAAAGGAATCGAATGACGAGGCTATGAGTACGAGCCTAGAACAATTAGATGAAAGGCGCGAAGCCGCCCTTGTCCGGTTTGCCGCCCAAAAACAGCGGATCGAGAGATATTATAATCGAAGGGCCAACTTTCAATATTTCAATACTGGGACTTAGTATTAAGAAAAGTTACACTGAACACCCGAAACTCGAACGAAGGGAAATTGAAGCCAAACTGGGAAGGACGGTACCAAATTATCGAGATCACCCGAAAAGATCCTACAAGCTCGGAACAATGAACGACGAGCAATTACCAAACAATTGGAATATATCTCATTTAAAACTATATTATTGCTAAGGTATGACCACAATTCTTTCTTTTATTTTTCTTTTTACATTTCAAACTGACACTTACAGGCAACTTGCAAAGGATGATACGAGATCCTAGGTCTGAAAGCACGTGTTGCACTTTTTTTCCTTGAATCAGTTTTGTCCCAAATGAGTTTTCCGGCAAGGTTTTTAACGTAACAGCAAGTAAATCGTGCTAACTTATAATCGAAGGCCGGATACGAACCCATGTCAATGATCACAACAGCATTCGAAGCCTCTCTTCGGTCAACCTCGAACACTGGGGGCAATACCCTCGGAGATATCAACTTTAACAAGGAAAGGATTTATTGTAAGGGCCAAACGGTCAAATGAACCGTGCCCACACAGACCGCTCGAGCCCTGACACAAAACATGTATACATGTACAACTATTATGTACAAGAATATAAAAGAAGATTCTTCCTTGCACATAAACATCGTGTCCTTTAAAGTACATCTTACATCTTTCAAGGAAATTCCTAAAGCTAAAGGCTATCGAGCCCAAGGGCCACCTTAATCCAAGTTTGAACATTCACTCTCGCTCGGGGACTGCCACCTTGGCATTGCCCGAATTAAAAAGCTAAGGCCATTACGAGTTAAAAATACTCGAGGGAACAAAGCTTATTTGGCATGCCTGAATCTAAAGGCTAAGGCCGTTCCGAGTTAACAAAACTCGAGGGCACAAAGCTTATTTGGCATTGCCCGAACTTAAAGGCTAAGGCCGTTCCGGGTTAACGAAACTCGAGGGCATAAAGCTTATTTGGCATTGCCCGAATTAAAAGTCTAAGGCCATTTCGAGTTGAAAACACTCGAGGGCATGAAGCTTATTTGGCATTGCCCGAACTTAAAGGCTAAGGCCGTTCCGGGATAACGAAACCTGAGGGCACAAAGCTTATTTGGTATTGCCCGAATTAAAAGTCTAAGGTCATTCCGAGTTAAAAACACTCGAGAGCATGAAGCTTATTTGGCACACCCGAATCTAAAGGTTAAGGCCATTTCGGATTAACAAAACCCGTGGGCACAAAGCTTATTTCGCATTGCCCGAACTTAAAGGCTAAGGCCATTCCGGGTTAATGAACCCGAGGGCACAAAGCTTATTTGGCATTGCCCGAACTTAAAGACTAAGGCCGTTCCGGGTTAACGAAACCCGAGGGCACAAAGCTTATTTGGCATTGCCCAAACTTAAAGGCTAAGGCCGTTCCGAGTTAACGAAACCCAAGGGCACAAAGCTTATTTAGAATTGCCCGAATCTAAAGGCTAAGATCGTTCTGAGTTAAAAACACTCGAGGGCATAAAAGTTTATTTGGCAGCGCCTGAACTAAAAAGGCTGCGTTCATACTAATATGGCTCTGAAATGTCAGAGACTCGTAACGAAAACAAGGCCTTTGAAAATCTCTCATAACCGGTTTTAAAAGCTATCTTTGACAAGCTATAAACCTAAACTATTATTGGGGAAAAGTTTTTGGTAACACCGAATCCCTACAATGCCTTCGAACATTCGAACATAACCTAATCATTTCATTCTAAGGCATTTCGACCTTTGCGAATACAAATAAAGCTAAGGAAAGATTCAAAAACTATGTAAAGGAAAAGCCTTATATATATAACAAAAAAAATTTACAAGGGATGAATAGCCCCAATGAATAATTTTTACAAAAGGCTGAACGGCCTCAACAAAAGATAGTACTAAAGGTAAAAAAAAACCTAAATTGCCTAATCTTCATCAGGGGCTACATCATTGCCTACAGGGTCTTCGCCACCATCGGACCCACCCGACTCTTCAGACCCCTCGGAATCCTCCTCGGGATAAGCTAACTTCCGGGCCTTGGCTTCGCATATCTTGGCATTCTCGATTTCAGCCAATATGTCGAAACTCTGAGCATGGACTCCCTCGAGGGTCTCCCTTCGGGATTGCCACCTCGCATGCTTCACCATGTTTCTCTCTTGTTCCTGAATGGCCTCGGCATCAGCCTTGAACTGAGCCACTTTATCATCGGCCTCGGTCTTGGTCACAACGACCTCTAACTTGGTCGCCTCAAGCTCCTTGGCCAGGACCTCTTGACCAGAAACAACCGAAGCTAACTGAGAATGGATTCCCTCGATCGTGTTGGCCTGCACCAAATATTTTTCCTTTATAGGCTGAAGCTGAACCTCAGCCGAAGCCAACTGCTCCCGGGCAGTCTCTTTTTCCAAGGCCAGGCGGTCAATATTTTTCTTCCATTCATCGGCCTCAGACTTCACCATGTCCACCTCCACCTGGAGCTGTCCGATCTCGTCAAGTCTCTTTTGAACCTGTGGGTTCAAGTCATTAGCCAATGTGTCTGAATCATCGTCACTAAGTTCGAATATTCATATTACCTGCTCGACAAACCGGCATGTTCCTTCCGAACCGCTTCTAACTCGGCCTGGAGCTTCTCACTAAGAAGCTTGTAATCATCTTTCTTCTCGGCAAGCTCCCGAGTCTCGACCTCGTGACGCTTGAACTCCTCCCAATATCGGAGAAAAGCCTCGTGATGAAGCACCTAGGCCTGCAAGCACAAAGAAAATTTTAGGATTATTCATTATTGAATCTAAGTACATAATGAAAGGACATTCGAAATTACCCGATTTAGCGCATGTTGAGCTTCGTTGAACAGGCAGGGCGCTTCTACCTTGTTCATTCTAGCTTGATCCTCTTCGGTCACCAAGCACCGAAGGTAACTAGCAATCCCCACTGGGGCAGAGAGAACCCGGGCGTCCTCCGAAATGGACATAAAAATTGCACGTCTTCGAGTAGGATCAACACTCGGAGCGAGGAACTGGTTCACTAATTTTGGGCTTGAAGAAGACCCGCCAGCTCCCAGGAACGGTATCTTCCTTGGTACCGGTAAGTCGCCCAAACCGGTGACGTCCTTCAAAGTAGTAGAATCCAGGTTGTCGAAGAAATTGTGGAAAGAATCGGCTTGTCACGATCCAAAATCTCACCTGTCATGATGGCGCCTATCTCAATACTAGGCAAGCCGAAAATTTCAATAAACCATAATTTCTCTTAAGTTTGAAAATATAATATTTCAATAAAATCCACAAATCTTACAATTACTGATACAACCACTCCTAAAACCTGGTGTCACTGAGTACATGAGCATTTAATCTGAATACAAGTCTGGAAAATACGGTCTATAATAGTCTGAGACCAAATACAATAAACAAGGAGATAGGGAAGAAGAGACAAGGTCTGCGAAATACGGCAGCTACCTCTGAATCTCCAAAAAAAGTCAACTGTGCGAGAGAATCAACACCCGCTATAATCGGGAACACCTGGATCTGCACATGAAGTACAGGGTGTAGTATGAGTACAACCAACTCAGTAAGTAATAATAATAAATAAAAAACTGAAGATAGTGACGAGCCACACAACTACAGTTCATATTCAGTAGTTCCAGCAAAGAATAGATATGCTTTCAAATCTGGTAGTTTAATGTCAAATCAATTTTTATACAGTTCATGTTCATGTAATCCGTATATAAAATCTTTCAGAGATTTCACAACAATGACAGATAGCAACTAGGTGCAACAATAAATGGAAATCAAGTACAACCTCTCAGGACAACAATCACTCACTGGGCTCCCAGCCCTCATCACTCACACTCAATGGGTACCCGCGCTCACTGGGGGTGTACAGACTCCGGAGGGTATTCTACAGCCCAAGCGCTATAATCTGTACAGATAACTCACGTGCTGCACGGATAACTCACGTGCCATAATATAAATATCTGGATCCGCATGGCCAACTCACGTGCTATAGTATAATATAAGGATCCGCACGGCCAACTCACGTGCTATACTAAAATATAAGGATCTGTACGGCCAACTCACGTGCTATAGTATAATATAAGGATCTGCACGGCCAACTCACGTGCTATAGTATAATATAAGGATCTGCACGGCCAACTCACGTGCTATAGTATCAATATCTCACAATCAGGCCCTCGGCCTCACTCAGTCATAAATCTCTCCAGTCTCTCGGGCTCTCAATAATCATGAAATCAGCCCAAACAACAATGATATGATGTATCAATAATAATAACATAGACTGAGATAAAATGTGCAAGTAAAAACTGAGACTGAGTACATATAGCATTTAGCAGGCAATTCAACAAGTACGCGACCTATGTGGGTCCCAACTATACTATCACGTAGCCTAAGCATGATTTCTAACATGATTTACAGTTAAATTTTATCAACACATAGAGAGCATATAGCTAACAACAAATTATTCAACTTTACATTTTCCCGGGACGGACCAAGTCACAATCCCCTCGATGCATGCCCACACGCCCGTCACTTAGCATGTGCGTCACCTCCAAAATAATCACATGATAACAAAATCCAGGGTTTCATACCCTCAGAACCAGATTTATTACTGTTACTTACCTAAACCCGTGTAATTCTTTATTCTTCTATGCCCTTGCCACGAGAATTGGTCTTCGAAAGCCTCGTATCTAGCCATAATTAATTCGATTCAGTCAATACCAATTATTGTAATTAATTCCATAAGGAGATACTAATTTTCTAATAAAATCTAAAATTAACTCAAATATCGCCCGTGGGGCCCACGTATCGAAACCCCGACAAAAGTTATAGAATATGAACGCACATCCAACCACGAGTCCAACCATACAAATTTCACCAAAATTCGACACCAACTCGACCCTCAAATCTTCAATTATAGTCTATGAAGATTTCTACCATTTTCAACCCAATCCTTATCCATTTGAACTTAACAATCTTTCCATAACCTTATTGGTATGTATACATAATACTCTTACACTCAAGAATCATACTATTAATCACCCATTTTTACACCAAACCCGAAATTGAAGGATTGAGGAAAGAAATTCTTACCTCTTTGAAGCCCTAGCAAGATCCTTGTGAAATCTTCAAACCTTGAACAAGAATTGATGGATAAATGACTAAGTCTTCACTTTCTCTCTCTAAATGCTCTCACCTCTCTCTAAAATATCAGATTTTGGCTCAAAAATAAGCTTCAAGGGCTATAAATCGAAGTTTGGTCGGGTCAAAAATTAGAAAGAATGGAAGCTCCGACGCAGTTATGCGATCGCATAACAGGTATGCGGTCCGTATATCCGCCGCATAATTTGGCCTCCAAAGCTGGGTGTTACTGACCCGGTCTGCGGTCATTATGCGGCCCGCATACTTGTTCTGCGGTCGCATAATGCACCGCAAAACAAGTCTACGGTCGCATAGTGCACCGCAGATTTTCCTCAAATCTTTCCCCTCTCCTGATCCACTTTGCGACCATTATGCGGTCCGCAGAGTGATTCTGTGACCGCATAGTGGTCGTAGAAATGACCTTTTTCCGACAAAATTTTTCTTTATACATCGGTGCATTGTTCAACCCAAAAAGTCCGAGCACCACCAAACCTTAATTTCCTTAGCAAAATTTCTACGGGGTCATTACACATAAGTCAACATCCGGTCAACCTTTTCAACTTAAATTCTAAACTTTGGAACTAAGCGCTCCAAATCATTTCAAAACCTCACCGAACCCAAACCAATTACCCCGGCAAGTTAAATAACAACTATAATTCACAATTTGAGTAGTAAATGGGGGAACGAGATTGCAATAGTCAAAACGACCGGCCAGGTCATTACACGGCTGCTCCTTGTGCCCCTTCGCCAAGGTTACCTTTCAACGCCTGAGCCTCGTTTATCATAGAATTGGTAAACGAAGGCGACCCAGAGAGATCAATCTCCTCAAGCGCCTCCTTAGGCACATTATCTTCTGATCGGGATGTACCGATCACAGTTTCTTTTTTTGACCTAGCTGGCTCGGGGCAAATCGGTCTGAATCCTACCTGGCTCAGAAACTTCAGCCACTGCTTCTTCTACGGCCTCCATTGCTTGAGGCATTTCAGAACCGCTTCTCACGCGGGCCACCAACTCAGAATCGTCTTCTTCTTCTTCTGACTCATCCCTCAAATGTTGGAGTGAGTCCGATGAGAGTTCTCGGGTGCTGGCATTCTTAGGTTTGTGCGCTAGCCGCTTCCTCGGTCTTTTCTTCTCAGGGCCCGGGGAACTCAGAGCCTTTTTTCTTTTCTTTTTTTCTTTATCCTACTTTGGAGTAGGGGGATCAGCGTATATGTCGTAATCGACTGATGGAGGCCTCATTTCAATATCTTTTGGTAGACCTACAAAGAGAAAATAAAACTATTCAGAGATCGATGATGTGAAAGTAAGATCAAATACAACTTAGAGAAGAAATTCTCACCATGATTACGGGCCTCCCATCGGCCCTTCGAGAACTCACGCCATAAGGTCTCTGTGTCACAATGTCCTCGACCCACTCCTTGAGTCGAGGAACGACATCCGACATCTGGGCAGCAGCTGCATCATCACATATCATCGATGAGAAGGGATGAAGAAGAAAAGCAATAAAAGAAATCTTGAAGGCAAAGTTATACTTATGTTTCATATTCCATTTCTCAGCAAATGGCATATTCGCAGCCGGGATCAAGTTCGAGGTCTTCACTCGAACGAATCGGCCTAACCAGCTCCGGTCCCGATCCTCGTCGATGCTTGAGAATATGGCCTTAGTGGCTCGGCGTGCGAGCTTGATTAATCCCCCTTGGTAAAGTCTAGGGTTGTACAGGCGCATTAAATGGTCGATAGTAAATAGACACCCCTCGATTTTGCTCATAAAGAAACGTAGAAAAATTACAATCCTCCAAAACGAGGGGTGAATCTTCCCGAGAGTTACCTCGTACCTTTTGCAAAAGGCTATGATGACTGGGTCTAAGGGTCGAGCGTGAAAGGATAAGTGTAAACACTTAGAAAACCCTTCACGTAGGTCGTGATCGATTCCTCAGGGGTAGGGATCACAATAAGTTTATCTTCCCAGTGGCAGTCCTCTTTGACCTTATCGAGGATGCTAGCAGTAATGGTGCATATATACCTCCAGACCGGCTCGCACCGACCCGGTACCAAGGTGGTGTTCTCGATCTTAAAATCGGCCTCGGCTGGGCACCCCGAAGGGACAATTTCTAAATAGAAGAAAGAAGAAGATGTTGGTAAAAGAGGAGTTATAATTAGCAGGTAACTTATGAAGAAATTTCAATGAACTCACAAGGAAGGAAGTTGTTAAGCTTAAAACCAGAAAACCAGAAGGTGAGGATGATGAAATTCTCTTAAAACGCAAGAGCAAGAGTTGAAATGGAAAAGGTTCTAATGAATGGGTTGGAGGGTATTTATAGTGTTCCCAAACGGCGGTTCACATCACGATGGTTCGTATTCCAAGATGGCTGACTATTGACTGACACACATTTATTGCCTCGAAGACTGGATCGGCGGGATGTTTTCACTGATCTTATCACTAACGTCATGAATTCGTCGTCACGTTTTTAAGAAGTGAAAGCTCGAATCGTTTCCCATCATTTGCTCTCCGAAAAATAAGGGGATTTTGACGTCATATTTTTGTCACTTGCGTCATGATATATAGAAGTGAGAATCTGAGGCTCATATCGTTTCTCGTCATCTACTCTCCGAAAAACGAGGGGATTATCTGTATACGGATAAAACTGAGCTCGATATTCGATCGGACTTCCGCACTCCTTGGTTAGGCCAGGGTCGAAATATCTGTAATCAGGTGACGTCGAGCTCAAAGATCGATCTAACGACTGACACCACTAACCGAGATCGGCACAGGATGATTATGATCGAACCCAAAGCACTATCAAAATTAGCCATCGAAACCATCAGATTTGCCCTCGAGTTTGCCGAAGGCGTGACCGGTCTCGTTTCTAACGATCTCGAAGAAAGCTTTGCCAGCTCGTCCGACAAGGGTCCGTGATTCTTTCCATTAACCGATCATTATGGCGGAAATCATGGAATTGGTTAAAAAGGGAACCAATGGTCTTCAAAATCAAGGACTTATGTATTTATAGTGCAATTAAATAATATCCTAAGGAGTAGATCTCCCTCCATATATAAAGGAGACTTTACAATGCATGAAGCACATTATAACATACGCTCATAAGCAATATATTTTCCAAGCTCCTACTCTTTTGATATTCTTTTGTCAATAAAAGTATATTCAACCGAAGGGTGTCTGACATTCTTAAATTGAAATCATCCAATTCCTGTGGTTTGCAGTTTATTTTATCGCTTTGTATCAAGTTAATTCACATGTCCTTATAACAATCCGATTTTGAGGGTAATAACACATAAAACCTACTTTATAGATCATTGGGGAAATGCGGATCTTGTTTTGGACCATGTGGACATATGGGTAATGAAGGAATATGGAATTAGGGATTCGTGGGCTATGGTTATATCTCTTGAACAGCCAGATAAGTATATTGGTCATACTGTGGTCCCACTTGCAAATTCTAAGAGTGGAGAGGAAGTTCTTGTTGAACAAGATAATAGGCGATTCCTATGGACTAGTATTGAGGGGGATTCCATAAAGATTGTTGATACTGAAATTGGGAAGTTACGTGGCTTTCTACATTTCAATAGTTATATTTATTTGGGAAGCCTCGTTAAGCTTACTTCCAATAGTGATCTGAAGAAACAGTTAAATCAAGAAAAAGGAGGAAACAAGAAAGCCCGGTTGGTCATTCCGTTAATTTGTGGTTATGTTGTAGCCTTCTTTCTTTTACGTAGAGCTTTTAAGATCACTCGTTTCAACAACAGGGCACTATTGTCAACATTTAGGTGAAGTGGAGGGTCTATATTATTTTCTATGCAACAGGGAGATTGCTTATACAAGTTATGCTTTGTATCTGCTTCCTTTCTTTGCTAAATTTTCTATTTTATCCTTGACTTGATAGGGGAGATGATTTCCTTTCAAGGGGGTTCAAGTTGAAGCTTTGAGCAATGAATGAAGTGAAGATTCAGATGGTCAAGGTACCTTCTTTACCCTCTATAAAAAAAAAATAAGCAGGATGTTCCTGAATATGATTTTTGAGTTTAATGGTTTGGCATTGATTTTCTCGAAACTTAAACAAAGCAGCATTTGATTCCTGGTATTACCTCTTCATTTCTCTTATGAAATTGTTTTGGTGCATTTCCATGTTACTTTTTGATGGTTGTGATGATGGTGTAAGTTACTATTTACTCCCTGGTTCTGTAAGTGTGCAACTTGCAAGTGTGCAACTTAGTCTTAGAAATTGTGATTGACAAGGAACTTAAGTATATAAGAAACTTATTTTGGCAAGGATGGGTTGAAAAAATAATCACACAGGTTATGTAATGAATTGAAGTTACTTAAACTTTAGTAGTCCAAGTGCAACTGAAGAGTCTGACCATATAATTTTCTTTGCTTAACCTGAAGAACTGAAAGTAGCTTTCCACACTGAACTGTACTAATTAAATTGCCTCAATTTTGTTACTTTCTTTATCTTTGTTTGTTCTCTTCAATATTAAGAGTAGTGATATGCTAGTCCTTTCTAAGTTTTCAATGCTTGATCACATCAATAAAATCGGTTGCATGCTTAAGTAAAGTGGAATTTCTAGAACTTGTACTTCGCTCCTTGTCATAATAAGAATTTTGTTGCATTTTAAGTTGGCTGTTGGCTGTTTGCTCTCTCTCTCTCTCTCTCATGAGTTTTCTCTTAAAATCACTCTGCTTGTGATGTACAGAAGATAAAAAAGAAATATTGATGAGAAACCATCAAATAGTCGCATAACAAAATTGAGCTTTTTCACTTATTATAAAAAAGAATGGCCTTTTTTTCATTAGCTCCAATGATTAAATAGTCTTCAGATGGATGAATGGTGAATCAAGAATGGTATATTGAAACCCTTTCACATTAGATCATGATTTCAGCTGATTCTAGCACTTGCAAATTTGTAATGTTTAAGGTTGCCCATTTTCATCATTTTGATGTTCTATAGTTAATTGCTCAAGTCATAGAGTTTGCTGCTCCTAGCACATGTATTCGACATTTATTTTGGGGTAAAAGTGACAAGCATTTCTGTGAATGATATAAATTCCATTTGGAGGAACCAGATCTTGATTGGTGAACTTTTTATCTGAAATCAACTACAAGATTGTAGTGTTTACCCGAAAAACAGATAGAGTTAAATTTATACGTAGTTCTAAGGATATGTGGTATGAATTGGTACAAATCGGGAAAGATAAATAAATGTGTGTTGAAATTAGGTATAAAAGAAATGAATACAAACCAGATGAACTAATTAGCTTAACACTTCAAGTTTAATCACCTCCAAATCGGGTGAAGAGCGATTGATAGAAGAAACAATTTGACTAAAATACCAAAAGCCATCAAAAAATAGTATTAGCTCTGTTTTCTGTGTCTATTAGAATGAATGTGTGTATCAATCAATGTCCTCTTACAAATGATAACCACTCTTAATATAGTGGGAGAATTCCATTTTGAGTATAATTAAAAATACATAGTGGAGATCCAATGATGGACTAATTAATTAACTTTTTCTTGATTTCCGATTCTCTCCCCAAATGCGGCTATAATGGCTCTTTTGTCCCTTGGCTCGATCTCGGTCTCGGCCTCGGCCGGTCTCGGTATAGGTCGGTCTCTGGGTCTCGAGCTCGATATTGATCGGTTTATGGGTCTCGAGCTCGATATTGACTCGAGCTCGATATTGATCGGTCTCTAGGTCAATCTCGATCTTGACTCACTTGACAACCCAACTTCACATCACAACTCGATATTATAATGACGAATCTCGGTCCATCATGCTCCAATCTTGATTAATCAAACGAAGGTCCAACTCGGTTTTGACCGTATAAAAGTAGGTCTTTCCTCAATTAGAGTTTCTAATTTTGCTCATCCAGCTTCCTGTTATGTTTCTTCTCCATCAATGACCTCATCATCGGGCTGTCTTCTTTTGAGTTATCAGTATGCAACTTAGATTTCTAAACCTTTTGGGTTGGATATGGATATACCTTTGTAGTTTTCTTATTTTAATTCAAAGAGAATTATGTTTTTCCATTGGAGCATATTAAATTTGACTTCTCTCTGCGAGTTGTAAGGTTGACTATGCTATCCAAGCCAAGATGGTTGACTTCTCTGCGAGTTGTAAGGTTGACTTATTTGAGGGGTATTAGGGCATTTTAAATTAAATGTGCACAGTTGAACTAATGGGATTGGGAAGTTGGTGGCAATGCTATATGATTATATAATATGTGACATGTGCTCCAAAGAAAAACAGAAACTGTATAATTGCAGACACATTCAAGAGTACCTGAATTAGTTTCTTTTTTTGGCAGGTTGCGTTTTTTGATGGTTGAACACTGAAGCTGGTCAACGAAGAAGACCACATTGACTTTAACGTCCAATATCCTTACTATCCTTTAATGTAAATAGTAGATACTTATGTTTTGATATATCAGTTTCCAGTCGATAAAGCTGATGAACTGTATGAAATTTACATATATGCATTTGGAATTGTAATGGATTTAGTGAATGGTCCACTTCAGTTGTTGGTTCTATTCTTTTGCTGGGTTTAATTATTGTCAGGACACTGAAATTGTAGACAATGGTCTTACCCCTTGAAAGACATTACTCTTTCTATTTCAAATTAGATGATCTACTTTTCTTTTTAATCTGGTCCAAAATAAATGACACATTTCTAAATTTGAAAATAATTCAACTTTAAACTTTTTATTTTACCCATTTTATCCTTAATAAGAAGTTTTTATAACCACACAAATGTCATGGCCCCACAAAACTTTTACCCCTTAAGCTAGTTTAAAGTCTTTATTTTCTTAAACTCCGTGCTGAGTCAAACTATCTCATCTAAATTGAAACGGAGGGAGTATTATTATTTTTCATGGAGTTACAACGCAATTCTTAAGTATACAGCCGATATCATCTAGTTTCCTCTCCATATATGTTTTGGTTAAACAGAAAGGAAAAAAAAAAAAGGCATTAGATGGTTTCTCAAAATTTAGAGAAATTGCTATTCAAGCATCAAATTTGGAGGTGGTTGAGACCTTATCAAGTGACAAAGATGGATGGTGGAAATCAAATGTATATGAGATAATCCTTTGTGTAATCTATATTCAGTTCATGTAAACTATGCTTTCATCTCTTCGTTTACTTTGTTCTGTTACTAAACATTGTGCATGGGATTATGGCAAAGCTTAGCTTTAAAATTCTTCAAGTATTTAAAATTTAAAGGCCAAATACATAGACAACCACCTAAACTGGCACCAATTTTTACTTAAACACTTAAACTGAGACTTGTTCCTATTAGGCACTTAATCTATCTTCAAACTAACCTACTAGACACATTCAGCTTACGTGGCACAATGCGTGTACCACACTTCATATTCGAGCGTGAACAACCAGAATTTTTGCTTTTAGTGTTTTTTCCTCTCTTTTTCTTCTCTCTTCTCCACCGATCTCTCAACCTTCCCCAATTTCTCGATAAACAACCATGAACCTTTTTTGTCCCCTTCAATCTTACTCCAACGCATAGGAGCCATGGTCCCTTTGTTCTTAATCTTATGTCTCTGTCTCCCTAAATTTTTCACTACAAAATACAAATTTCTCTCTTTCTGTTTAACTCTCTCTACAGATCTTTGAGGACCTCATATAATTACAAAAAAGAAAAACTTATAGGCGCCTATTTCCCAATAATTTACTCTTTGTGCAATATGATGGACTTTGGAATAGAGAGCTACAACAACCCCACCGCCACCACTGCAACTGCCGACGACAATTCCGATTATGATATTCCTCAAACGTTGTCGTCTTCCAGTGTTTATCAAACCCTTCTTCTCATTAAATTCAATGACTCACTTTGAAAATTCAGGCGGCTAGGGAAATTGGACACCTCACATATATTTCTAATTGTTATCGCCGTTATTTCTCCAACACCGTTAAACTCCTCTGTGACATCCTTTGTTTCAGTTCCATCGTTGCCTCACCAACACCACCTTCTTCAACTCTCCGCCATCAAACACCGACCGTAAAGGCATTCGCCGTAGCCCTGAAATTTTCAGCACTTGTTTTGTTTCAGAGCAAGATAACTCTGAAATTTGCCAGAAATAAGGGGGGCTGTTTTATTTGTTTCATTTGCTCAAAATCTTTTTTTAACTGAAAAGACACTTGGCATTTTTTATTCCTTATTCTATTATGTAAGAGCGTGTGAATTTCACGCAATGTATTCTGTGTACGGGTTAGTCACAAAGTGTTTAATAGGTATAGATTGACTTAAGTTAAAGTGTCTAATAGGAACAAGTCTCCGTTGAGATGTTTAAGTGGAAATTGATGCCAAGTTTAGGTGGTTGTCTATGTATTTGGCCAAATTTAAATGATAGAGTTGATTTATGTAGCAGTTGATAATAGCAACGCGACCTATAGGATAGAATCAAGATGAGTGTGACGAGAGATATAAAGCCCCCTCATAAGTCATAAGTATACTTTCAGCAAATTTACCATTTGTAGTTATATTAGAATTTTATAGTAAATTTATGAAACAAGAGATTAATTGCTTTGAACTGAAATAAGAGAGCAACAAGCTCTCGTAGCTCAATTGGTTAGAGCGCTCGCTTAGTTAGCGGTGGTTTTGAGTTCGACGACTCTCAACAAGAGCATTTTATTTTATCGTATTTATGTATTTCGCCTTAGTTATATTCGCTGCGCGAACGAATACAGTCAATACAAGTTGTTTTCTTTGTATACATCCTTGTATACAGTCGATACATGTTGTATCCTTTGTTTACGCCCTTGTATTTCATGTTGGTTACAATTGATACATGTTGTATTCATTGCTCGAACGAATACAATTGTATTCGTTGTGCGAATGATAAATAGACAAACTATAGTTACTAAGCTCTAAATATAGTGCTTTATGAAAATTTCTCTTTATTTAAAAGTTTAGACCCTTTTTATTTTTTATTTATTTTTGGCCGAAGAACATTTGTTTTTATTAAGATTAAAAATCATTTTGGTCGGGGTTTCTTTTGAAATTTTAAAAATTTCTGGGGCAAACTTAAATTCAGCAAATAAATCAGAAACTGAACTTCTCCATTCCACTTCATTTTGTTCAAAAATCTTCTTCTTCAATTTCAGAGCTTCCAAGGAAGTTTTGAAGATTTAAGCTTTTTGCAATAGGTTAACGAGCATAAGTCCGCATAACACATCACATAAGAAGAACAATGCACAATTGTGACAAAAGACCACGTCATTTTTCGTAGTATTTTCTTATATGGGCAGCAGTTATCCCCTTCAATAGATTTCTTTCCATCAGATTCTTCATATCTTTTCCAGTTGCTCGAAATCCATCAATTTTGGTAGTGTTTATCCTTGAAATGGATAACAATTAAATTTATACGCGATTTTAAGGATATGTGGATTGATTCAATACAAGTACATAATTAAGGATGTAAGATAAGCGAATTAAAGATAAAACATACAACCAAATCAGTTGTGATGTTGAGCCCAGGCTCGGATCTCAGCCTAAAAAATATTCTGCCCTCGATTCGGAGCCAAATGTGTATGGAGAGCTATGATTAAAATAAGAATCTTTCAATAACTAAAAAACAAAGAAACAAGTTTGTATTGCCTTGATATGCGTGTTACAATGTGTCGATTGAATAAAACCTACCCCTTTATATAGTATGAGAGTTTCACCTCTAGTACAATTCTAAAAAAGGTAAAAATCTTCTTTTTCGTTAATCACTAATCTGTTGCCGATGGATCTGCGCCGTGATATCCGGTGGGTTGAGGATATCACGGCCCCTTGTTAGTCGTGTGCAACCGTTGTCATATTTTTCGGAGTTTCGGAGCTCATTTCGGGTTCGAGGAACTTTTGTCTTCTCGGGCACTCCGTTTGGGCCCCAGTACGAGAGGTCTCCAGCTCTGAATCCAATCCCATGCGGTCACGTCTTGGTTTTGTTTGACCCACCGGAAAATCGGGGTATATGCTACCCCCGGTTTCACCCGTATACATATAGTCCCCTCGTTTTCCAAAGAGTAGGTTTGCCGAAATGATGGGAGACGATAGATGAACCCCGATTCCTTTCTTCGTGCGTTACAACCGAGATGGTGGATAGGCCGAAACATCCCATCAGTCATGTCGTTCTGACTTCGGACACGTGTCACTCATCGGCTGGTTGCCTTCAAATGTGAAACGTCGCATACTTCCCCGATAAAAAGCATCTACCTTTTGTATTTTTCCTACTTTCCGATCCAAGCTTCCCACCTTCGAATTTTCTAGCGGTTATCAACTCTTTTCAACATTCATATCTTCATATTTGATCTTCAAATCTTCATTATTATTCTTAGGTTCTTACCCATATCTTCATCCTACCTTCAAATCTTCATACTCTTTTCTTCAGCCTCCAAACTTGTTCTTTCAAACCTTCATACTTTTTCATTAATTTTTCAAATTTTCTCGGATAGTAATGGCTAAAACTTCCAAATCAGTTCCTCAGTAGGCCGCCTCTTTATCTTCCTACCCGGCCACAGATGCAGAGGTGGTTGCTTCCGAGGTGGTTTCTCCCAAGGTGGCTGCCCCCGAGGCCGCCCTCGAGCCCCCCCATGAAAAGCTTTGTACCCGGGGGTTGTTCAATCGCAGACGACTTTAAAGTCGAGAAGGCCTCATCCAAACAGGACCGGGGTGAAGGAGCGTGGAGATACATATGCTCCATTACTGAAGATGTCCTTCCCACAGTCCGAGAGGACTGTGAATTCGAGTGTTTACACTTAACCCTTTACGCTGGGCCCAGTAGACCCGAGGCCTTCTGCAAGAGATACGATGTGTGCCTTGGGCAAATCCACTCATCTCTTTGGAGGATCATGATCCTTCTACGTTACTTCGTAAACAACACCGATTCTTCTCGGTTTACCCTTGACCATCTACTCCGTCTGTACAGTCCGTGAATGTTTTGAGTGGGACTAATCAAGCTTACTCACCAGGCCAGCAAGGCCCCTTTTCAAGCATCGACGAGGATCGAGACCGAGGCTGGCAGTGGCGCTTTGTTCGAGTGAAAATCGAAGATTTGATCCCTCCCGAATTCCTTCCATTTCCCGATAAGTGGAATGCATCTCGTAAGTCTAGCCTTCTATTAGGTGTCAATTTCCCTTTGTTTCCTTTCTTACCATCAGTATTCATGGTTGTGCAGCCATTGCCCGGGTTCCCAATGCGGTCTCCTGACTCAAGGAATGGATCGAAGGCACCTGCCAGCAAATGTCGTATTTCAAGCGCTCATGGCGCAACTTTCAAAGGGCCGTTGAGAGGCCCGTTCTTACGGTATGGTTCTCCATTGAATAGTTATTACTATGCCCCAAACTCGCATAACACTGATTTTTCTTTTTTCCTTCGCAGGTTTGCCTAAGATCACTGAACTTAGGCCACTAGAAGGGGACAAGGATGTGCCCTCGTTCGTTGATCCCTCCATCACGGGGCAGCCTCGAGTTGCTGCGGAGGAGAAGAAGAGGAAAAGGAAATCCTCGGGATCAGAGGGGCCCGAGGTGAAGATAAAAAAGAGGTCGGCCACTCGGTCCTGCAAGTCCAAGAAGAATACCGGGTCCCGGGTATCGGACTATGATTTGCTTTACTAGCTCAGGGATGAGCCTGAAGAAGATGATATCTTTGTCGCTCACGGATCGTCCCTTGCCGGGGAGCAGGCAGCAGCCGAGGAAGAGAGTCATGAGGTCGATCTCCCTCTGACTCGAGAGGCTAAAATGGAGACCGGGGCTGAGACCTCCCGAGAAGCTTCCTCTGCTCCGAAGGAAGCATCTAGTGTGATAGATATCATGGAGACGCCCTCCTATACTGAGTCTATGCTTGAAGAGGCCCAAGTAGGGAAGGAGAAGTCAAGTGAAGGAGTTCATGGTGCGGACGACCCTCTCCGTTCCTTCTTCGATGGCGTGGACATGTCCACTTTGGACGACTTTACCAGACTGGGTGACCTGGAGATCCCGAAGAAGGACGTGCCTTCTGAAACTGGCAGACCGAACTCGAGCCCAAAACTGGTAAAGTAGTTTCCTACTCTGAGTGTGGGCCCTGACCGCAAGAGAATAGCCGTTCTCACAGTCCCAGAGGATGCTTGGGTTTTATCTGCTTCGGTGGGCATAGCCAGTTACCTCCGATGTTAGGTGACCGAAGAGGACCAGGCAAAGATGAATAAGGTGGGCGCGTCGAGTCTCTGCAATGAGGCTCAGCAGGCGTTGAACCGGGTAAGGCATCAATACTCATTTGTGGATTCCACTTAGGTTTCAATATCTCCTGCTATTTTTGTTGTTTCGTAGGGCTTAGTGTTTCACCATGATAGCTCCCTCAGGTTTCGCTCCGAGATCAACTAGCTCGAGTTTGAGTTCAAGGAGCAGTCTCGAAAGAAGGATACATACAAGCTCCTCAATAAGAAACAAGATGGGGTCATCAAGGACCTTCAAGCTGAGCTGGGCAGGGCTCAGAAGGAAGCTTCGAACCTGAGGCGGGAACATGATGATCTGGTCGAAAAGGTAAAGGTCTTTGAAGTTAAAAACGAGGAGCTAGTCGTGGTGACTAATGAAAAAACCTTGCATATCCAACAGAAGATCGACCAGATCGACCAACTCTGAATCAAGATGAACGAGGTCCAGGCCATGACCAATGGGTGGAAGAGTAAAATAGACATGTTGGTTTTGGAAAAGGAAACTTCCAAGGCGAAGCTGGCATCGGTAGAGGTCCAACTCTGGGTGGCAAAGGAGAAAGATGACAAGTGGTCTTAACTGAATGACAACCTCCGAGCATAACAGAGCTCGGCTGTCATGGAGTGGGACGCCCTCGGTAAAGAGAATACGCGGCAGTGAAGTCTAATTTGGATACAAGCTCCACCGACGCTGATGAAATGGTGGCCCAATACAAGCACGATGTGGAGGCAGCCGAAGTCCGCCTGAAGGCAAAGGCCGAATATATAAAGCGGCTATCTCGAAGAGAGACCCTCGAAGGGATTCACGCCCGAGGTTTTGACCTATCGGTTGAGATCGAAGAAGCTAAAAAATCCGAGGCCGAGGCAAAGAAGCTTTACGAGCTCGAAGGTGCCGAAGGTTCTGAGGGTTCCGAAGGTTCCGAGGGTTCCGAGGGATCCGATGGTTCCGACGGTTCTGGAGAAGAGTCGGGCCCTGGTGAAGATTAAGCGTAGATGCCTTAGTACTTTTTGTTTTTTGTCTTATGTACATTTTTTGTTTATTTTGAGGCCGTTTGTATTGGGCCTTTATAAGTATATTCCGAAATATAAATAAAAGTTTCCCTTTCTGGCAATTTCAAGTCTTTACTTTTTCAGCATCTCTTCGTAATTTTATTCCTGCAATGTTTCCAATGCCTTATAGAATCGACTGTAGTCATATGGCGTCCGATTTTTCAGAAGTTCGAACAGAGCCTCACTTCGATACAACTTTGTTTGCTCGAGGCTTTGAAAACTCGGTGTGACCAGAAATTTTTTCAAGATGCCTAAGTGATTTTAAACGATGCTTTTACCGAGGGTAACCTTTTAGTAGGTTTTGAATTTTTATAAAGGCCTTATTTTCTAATTACTAACTTCGGATGTCTCCGAGCAATTTTTTTTAGAGTGGCCGTAGCCTTATGTATTTAGGCACCTCCTAATAGGTTTGGTACCTCTGGGATTTGCTAGCCCGAGTTGCCCAAACTTACAGTCCTCGAGTAGGACTAGCCCCTGGGCCCGATAGTCCCGAAATAGGGGTAGCCCTTGGGCTCAATAGTCCCCGAATAGGGTAGCCCTTGGGATCTTAGGATCCGGAATTTAAGAGGCAAAAATATGTAATAGCAAGGCAGAACTTTCTTTCATTTCAGTGTGTAAAGTACATGATCGAAGGAGTGTAAAAGCTTGTATCATGGCTAAAGTAGACTATGAGGGTACGGTTCACTCGATCGTTTGGCCCTTACAATAAATCCTAACCACCGAGCCTTAGCTTAATAGAAGATTTTCCTTTTGTTTCCTTGCTAAAAAACCTTAACCCGAGGGTGATGGCCCGGTATTCGAGGTCGAGCTTGAGAGGGCTCGGATACTGTTGATGCGAAATAAATGCCCATTGATTTTGGTTTGAGATCGGCCTTCGAATCTAAGTTAGCACGTTTTACTGTTGCCTTGTTAAAAAACTTATCGAAAAACCCATTTTGGTACAAAACCGGTCTAAGGGAAAAAGAGTGCAATGCGTGCATTCAGACCTAATGTTCACATTCACCCTTGGCCGTTTCCTGTAAGTGTTAGTCTGATTCATAATATTATTAAAGAGTAATTGAGATCGTACCTTAGTAGTAGTACCGCTTTAAGTGTGTCACATTCCAGTTGTTCGGTAGTTGCACATCGTTTCCTACTTCGAGTTTATATGAGCCTTTGCCGGTAATTACGACGACCCGATATGGTACTTCCCAATTCGGTCCAAGCTTTTCCTCGTTTGGGTTCCAGGTGTGTAATGTTACTTTTCTCACACCAAGTCTCCGATCTTGAAGTGTCGGAGGTTGGTTCTTCAATTGTAGTATCTTTCTATCTGCTGCTTCTGGGCGGCCAACCGGACTAGGGCAGCCTCACGCCTTTCATCCAGTAGTTCCATATTTGTGATCATGGCCTTGCCATTCGACTCTTGGGTCGCATATTGGAACCTGAGGTTCGGTTCTCCCACTCCGACTGGTATTAAGGCTTCGGCACCGTAGACCAATTAAAATGGGGTGGCCCCGGTACTAGACTTCGAGGTTGTATGATACGCCCATAGGACTTCGGGCAAGATATCTTTCCATTTTCCTTTGGCATAGGTCAACCTCTTTTTCAGGTTTTGAAGTATGGTCTTGTTCGTTGATTCCGCCTATCTGTTCCCATTAGGGTGATAGGGTGTTGATTATATCTGTTTAATATTATGATCTCCGAGGAATTTTTTTACCTTGTTGCTGATGAATTGCTTCCAATTATCACACACGACTTCGGCCGGTATCCCAAATCGACATATTATGTGGTCCCAGATGAAGTGAATGACTTCTTTCTCCCAGACCTTTCCGAATGCTTGGGCCTCGACCCATTTGGAAAAATAGTCAGCCATGAATAGTATGAATTAAGCTTTACTTGTTGCCCATGGAAAGGGACCGACGATGTCCATCCCCCATTTCATAAACGGCCATGGGGATAGGATCGAGTGTAGTAGCTCCCCCGATTGATGGATCATCGGTGCGTGTCTCTGGCAGCCGTCGCATTTTCGTGCAAAGTCTTTCGCATCCTTCTCCATTTCGGTCCAATAATAGCCGGCCCTGATTAATATTTGAACCAAAGACTCTGCCCCCATATGGTTTCCGCAAGTGCCCTCGTGAACATCTCGCAAGGCGTACTCGGTATCTCCCGGACCTAAGCATCTGGCTAATGGACCGTTGAACGTCCTTCTGAACAATGCCCCTTCGACCAAGCTAAATCTGGCAGCCTTGGTATGCAGGGCTCTCGATTCTTTGGGGTTCGAGTGCAATTTCCCAGTTTTTAAGTAGTCTATGTACTTGTTCCTCCAATCCAGGTTAAACTTGTTGAGTTTACTTCGGCATGGCCTTCTACCACCAACTTCATGAGCTATACGACTGTTCCCGAACTGAATTCATTGGCATCAACTAATGACCCTAAGTTAGCCAGAGCATCAGCCTCTCTATTTTGATCTCGGAGCATGTGCTGTAGGGTCCACTCCTTGAATTGATGCAGCGTTACCTGTAACTCTTTTTAAATACCTTAGCATTCGTTCCTCTTTTACTTCAAACGTCCCATTGACTTGATTTACCACAAGGAGGGAATCACACTTAGCTTCGACCACCTCGGCCCCAAGGCTTTTAGCCAACTCAAGACCTGCAATCATGGCCTCATACTCGGCCTCATTGTTAGTCAATTTCACAGTTCTAATAGACTGCCTAATTACATTCCCCGTAGGAGGCTTCAGCATGATGCCGAGCCCAGACCTTTTTGTGTTCGAGGCGTCGTCTGTGAAAAGGGTCCAAATTCCTGAGGTAGTCCTCGAGGCTAACAATAATTCTCTTTCGACTTCGGGGACTAAGGACGGCGTAAAGTTGGCCACGAAGTCGGCCAAAATTTGAGATTTTATGGCAGTTTGGGGTCGATACTCTATATCGTCCCCGCTGATTTCGACGGCCTATTTAGCCAATCGGCCAGAGAGCTCAGGGTTGTGCATGATGTTCCTCAGTGGGTAAGAGGTTACGACACATATGGGGTGACATTGAAAGTACGATTTTAGCTTCCTGGAGGCGCTTAGCAAAGCGAGCGCCAATTTTTTCGGGTGGAGATACCTTGTTTCTGCCTTGCCTAGAGTTCTACTGACATAGTAAATAGGAAATTGCGTACCTTCCCCTTCCTTGACTAAAACTCCACTTACCGTCTCCTCGGACACTGCCAAGTAAAGGTATATTTGGTCATCCGCCTTCGGAGTGTGGAGCAGGGGCGGACTCAAAAAGGTATCGTTTGAGTTCTTCCAAAGCTTGTTAGAATTGCAGGGTCCAGGAAAAGTTATTCTTCTTTTATAGCAGTGAGAAGAACCGATGGCGTTTGTCCGAGGACCTCGATATGAACTACCCCAGGGTGGCTATACACCCGGTCAGCCTCTGAGCATCCTTGACAATGTCTACCATGGTGATGCCTTCTATGGACTTGATCTTTTCAGGATTAATCTCGATCCCCTGATTGGATACCATGAATTCGAGGAACCTTCCCAATCCGACCGCGAATGCGCACTTCTCCGGGTTCAGCTTCATATTGTATTTTTTCAATATGTCGAAGGTTTTCTGCAAATGTATTAAATGGTCCTC
Organism: Nicotiana tomentosiformis; assembly: GCF_000390325.3. Taxonomy (NCBI): domain Eukaryota; kingdom Viridiplantae; phylum Streptophyta; class Magnoliopsida; order Solanales; family Solanaceae; genus Nicotiana; species Nicotiana tomentosiformis. The sequence goes on from NC_090822.1 coordinate 46,682,223, forward strand.
TGCTCACAGGGACTTAACTAACATGTCATCAATATAAACTTCCATTTATTTTCCTATCTGTTCTTCGAACATCTGGTTTACTAGGCATTGATAGGTGGCACCGGCGTTCTTTAATCCGAATGACATTACATTATAACAATAGATGCCGAATTTAGTGATAAAGGAAGTCTTTTCTTGGTCGCCCGGGTCCATCCAAATTTGGTTATACCCGGAATAGGCATCGAGAAAGCTGAGTATCTCATGCCCGGCCATCGCGTCGATCATCTGATCGATGTTAGGCAAAGAAAGAGAATCCTTAGGGCATGCCTTGTTCAAGTCTTTGTAATCTACACACATTCTTAGCTTATTTCCTTTTTTAGGTACTAGCACTACGTTAGCTAGCCAATCCGGGTATTTAACTTCCTGGATGGACCCTATCTTAAGGTGTTTAGATACCTCGTCCTTGATGAATGCATGCTCAACCTCGGACTGAGGTCTCCTCTTCTACTTCACTGGATGGAAATCTGGATCCAAACTCAACTTATGAGTGGTTATCTCTGACGGGATCCCTGTCATATCAAGATGGGATTAGGTAAAACAAGATATGTTAGCTTTAAGAAAATTAATGAGTTCTTTCCTGAGCTCGGGGGTTAACCCCATGCCCAGGTATACCTTTTGATCCGGTAAGTGTTCGGTTAATATGACTTGCTCCAGATCTTCAATCGTTGAGTTGGCGGCGATGGTTTCATCAGGAGCTATGAAGGATCTTGGAATTCCGTAGTCATCTTCCTCGCTAGCTCCTCGATCCTCCGGTCTGACCGGGACTGACATCGGTGGTTGCCATTTGACTTCGGCCTTTTTGGTCGGCTCTTTGTTCCTTAATATCAGGACGGCGGGCACCGGGAGTACTTCATTGATTACGAACATCTCCTTTGCAGCCGGCTATTCTCCGTATACCGTCTTAATTCCTCCTGGAGTAGGGAATTTTAACGCCCGAAACACATTCTCGAAGTATAACATAATGTGATAGGAGAATTTGGAACACATATTGAACATATATCTTTTGATACAAAGCTTATTCGGAATAGTCCAATTTATAAGGAATAACTTGGAACATGAAAAATAAGAACTTGGCCCTTCAAACTTTAGGCTTACGAGAACATCGTGAGATTCAATTCTAAGAGAGTAGTTTAGTCGACATACCTCGCTTGAGCTTCTCTTAAATTACTACAATGTTCCGGAAATCCTAGAAACTACAATCTATTAGAGAAATGACAAAATTGAACCGCAATTAGGAAGAGGTTCATGGGTTCAGCTCATTTAAGCATTTCATCAAACACTATGTGTGCAACTTAACTACAAGGTTCTTCTACAAGATTTTCTTCACCCCACAACCAATTCAACACCAAGGGTTCACCCTTATTAGCTCAATGAGTTCCCCATCATCCTTATTGGTACATGCATGCATAAATAACAAATCCCATACCCAAGAATCATACTCTCCATTACCCAAGTTTTGCCCAAACTCAAAATTGGAGACTGGGGTATGGAACCTTACCTCTTAGATGAAGACCTTGTGAGCTTCCCTTGTGAATTCTCTATGGCTTGGGAAAGGGATTGAAGTGGTAGGTGTTGGAGTTGCTCCCTCTCTCTCTAGTTCCTCCCATCTCTCTAAAAATATCAGATTAAACTAGCCAAAATAACCCCATGATCGTTTTTAAAAGGAAATAGGGTCGGGTTATAAAATCAGAAAATGGACCCTCCGAACTCAGTTATGCGGCCGCAGAGTGGACCGTAGAACGGGCATGTGGTTCGCACAATGGACCGCAATATGGTCCTCTAAAACTGGGCTATCTTGGTCCAGTCTACGATAGATCTGCGGTCTGTAGATCAGTTATGCGGTCGCATAATACACTGCAGAATCTTTCTTCGAAGTTTTCTCACGCTGGCTCTACGATGGATGTGCGGCCCGCGAAATGGTTATGCGGCCGCATAATCGACCGCAAAAATTCTCTTCAAAATTTGGCTTGGGCCCTGTTGCATTCTGTGGCAGATCTGCGGTCTGAAAAGTGATTCTGTGGTCGCATAGTGGACCGCAGAAATGCCCTGTTCTGCAAAATTTTTCTTCCAACTCCCCAACGCACTGTACAACCCAAAAAGTCCGTACCGCGGCAATCTTAGAATTTCGTCAAACCTCAAACACATTCGCCTACCTCGGCACCACGAAAACCCGGGTTCTAGGTGAATTTTTACGGGGCCTTACATACTCCCCGCTTAGGATCATTCATCCTCAATTGAGGGTCAAAATTCACCATCGGCATCCAAAGAAACTTAGCTCTTAATTCACATACTAGCAGTTCCAAATTTGACTAACTTCCCAAATTTTTAGAAATTTCGGCAAAGTTTCCTCTATAACTGGTCCTATTCACCTGTCAGAGAATCCCAGAAACCAGTCCTAACAGCATAACCACAACACAACGATGTACCACAACATGAAAACATCATCGACCATGACAGAATAGACCTTATGTTACCAAATAGAACATCCTTAACATAAACTGTACAAGCGAAACATAATTCATAGAAGGTAAACTCTTAACATTTTCATAGAACACAACTTCATAAATACATAGTTATTCAAACAAATGAGGGTACTTCTTCTTAATATCTTCCTCGGCCTCCCAGGTGGCCTCTTCAACCTATTGGTTTTGCCATAGCACTTTTACGGAGGCAATCTCTTTATTTCTCAGCTTTTAGACTTGCCTAGCAAGAATGGTAACTGGAATTTCTTCATAAGTCAATTCTTCACTAACCTCGATAGTCTCAACCGGAACAATGAGTGTCGGGTCTCCAACTACCTTCTTCAACATAGATACATTAAACACTGGGTGCACCAATGACATCTCTGGTGGTAGCTCAAGCCCGTAAGCCACCTGACCAATCCTCGGAATGATTTTGTACTGTCCAACATACTTCGGACTCAATTTCCCTTTCTTACCAAACCGCATTATACCTTTCATGGAGAAAACCTTCAAGAATACCCAATCATCCTCTTTGAACTCCAAATCCCTATGACGTATATCCGAATAGGACTTCTGATGACTCTGGGCAGTTTTCAACCGTTCCTTAATGATCTTAACCTTATCCATAGCCTGATGCACGAGGTCTGGCCCTATCAACTCTGCTTCCCCAACCTCGAACCATCCAATGGGAGATGATCTCCTACCATATAAAGCCTCGAACTATGCCATCTGAATGCTAGCATGGTAACTGTTGTTGTAGACGAATTCTATGAGCAGCAAATGATTATCCCAGCTACCCTTGAAGTCAAGAACACAAGAGCACAACATATCCCCAATCCTCTGTGGATGGAAGGTTGTACTAAGATTCACCATAGTACCCAAACCTTGCTGAAATTTCTTCCAACAATTAGCCGTGAATTATGCCCCCGATCACAAAATGATAGAAACTGAAGTGCCATGCAACCTGACTATTTTCTTGATATACAACTGAGCATACTGTTCTGCAGTGTCGGTAGCCTTAACAGGATAAGAAGTGTGTTGATTTCGTGAGTCGATCCACAATCACCCAAATCGAGTCGAACTTATGAGGAGTGCGAGGTAGTCCTACCACAAAGTCCATATTGATCATCTCCCACTTCCACATTGGAATCTCTATGTTTTGTTCCAACCCACCGGGCCTTTGGTGTTCGGTCTTCACTTGTTGACAATTTGGACATCTTGCCACAAAGTCTGCTATATTCCTCTTCATATCATTCCACTAGTAGACTTCCTTAAGATCATGGTACATCTTTGTAGAGCCTGGGTGGATGGAATACCTAGAAGTGTGAGCCTCGGTCATGATTCTTTGTCGGAGACCATCTACATTTGGAACACATAATAGCCCTTTGTACCTCAGTGCACCATCATCCGTGCCAAGAGAAAAAGGCATGGTCTTATATTTATGAATTCCCTCCTTCAACCGTACCAACAACAGATCGCCGTACTGCTTCTCATTGACTTCCACAACAAGCGATGATTCAACCCTATTTTGCACAATCACCCCTCTTTCATTAGAGTCAGCAAGATGAACTCCCAAACTAGCTAACCGATGAACTTCCTTGCCGAATGGCCTTTGATAGGCCTCCAAGCGATCCAAACTACCCATGGATTTCTGGCTAAGAGCATCTTCCACAACATTAGCCTTCCCTGGTTTATATAGAATAACGATGTTGTAGTCCTTGAGTAACTCAAGTTATCTTCTCTGCCTCAGATTCAATTCCTTCTGTTTAAAAATATATTGAAGGCTCTTATGGTCCGTGAACATATCCACATGGACCCCATACAAATAATGACACCAAATCTTCAATGCAAATACCACCGCCGCGAGCTCTAAGTCATGTGTTGGATAGTTCTTCTCATGATTCTTGATTTGCCTAGAAGCATAAGCGATCACCTTGCCATGTTGCATCAATACACACCCAAGTCCGATCCTTGAAGCCTCACAATACACCACAAACCCATTTGTACCCTATGGTAAGGGCAACACAGGTGTCGTAGTCAATCTTGTCTTCAATTCTTGGAAGCTCTTTTCACAAGCATCCGACTAGTGGAACTTAACTGCCTTCTGTGTCAATTTAGTCAATGGAGAGGCAAGAGTAGAGAACCCCTCCACAAATTTTCTGTAATACCCAGCTAAGCCCAAGAAACTACGAATCTCTATTGGAGTTGTGGGTCTAGGCCAATACTTTATAGCTGTGATCTTTTGAGGATCAACCTTAATTCCATCACTAGAGATGACATGACCCAAGAATGTGGCAGCTTCAAGCCAAAATTTGCATTTCGAAAACTTCGCATACAATTTGTGCTGATAGAGGGTCTACAGAACTGCCCTGAGATGGTCGGCATGGTCCTCCCGACTTCGTGAATATACAAGAACGTCGTCAATCTACACTATCACAAAGGAGTCAAGAAAAGACTTGAAGACTCGACTCATAAGATCCATGAAAGCTGCCGAGGCATTTGTTAGCCCAACAGATATCACCAGAAATTCAAAGTGCCCATACCAGGTCTTGAAAGCTATTTTCAGAACATTCTGCTCCCTGATCTTCAATTGGTGATACCCAGATCTTAAATCAATTTTAGAGAAGTACTTAGCACCCCGCAATTGGTCAAACAAGTCATCTATCCTAGGAAATGGGTACTTATTCTTGATTGTGACCTTGTTGAGGTGCCGATAGTCAATACACATTCTTAGTGACCCATCTTTCTTCCTTACAAAGGGAACCGACACGCTCTAAGGTGACACACTTGGCCGGATAAAACTTTTCTCTAACAAATCCTTCAATTGTTCCTTTAGTTCCTTCAATTCTGCCGGTGCCATTCTGTAGGATGGAATAGATATAGGTTGAGTTCCTGGCATCACATCAATCCCAAAATCAATCTTAAATAGTATTATGAGTAGCTAAACCCGTCATCTAGGATTGATGGAACCAATTGCTAGATGAATTCTTGATTGCGTATTGATATAATTGAGCCGTTTTTACTCTCTAATTCTTCAACTATGTGCTTTTTGTGGTTAATTGAAGGGCCCTTGATTCATCGTGTCTAGACTTCTTGTTTTGCTTGAGAGAGAACACTTGATTAGATTGTGGTTGAACAACGCCACTTTTGAGTAAGTTAAGATATTAATTGCTTGGATTTAAAAGCGGGATTAGAAATAACAAATAATTGCGAGAGAATACTTCTAGTAAATTATCGTAATTAATCGAGAGATATTTGCGATAAACAAGAACTCATCATCTTTAGAGAGTGGTGCAAAGAGATTATAGCTAACGTGATAGGAATTAATCCAGCAATTGAGAAAATCATAAACCCTAGAACTTTTTATCCTTGATTCAACCTCATTCTTGCTAGTTGATAGTTTTTATTGTCCTTTTTTCTTAGTTAAGTAATTTTTGTTAATTCAAAAATCAAATCTTGAACTTTCAAAGTTGTCTAAGCTTATCATTATTGATACTAAAAAGTTATAGCAAATAGGTTAGTTCCCTGTGGGATTTGACTCCAGACTCTTGAACCAGATTATTTTTGCAGAGACCGCTTAGCACTTTTTATAAGGCATAGTTGGGCGTGATCAGGACCCCGAAATGTCAGCAGGCTTTGAGGGAATTGAAAAAGTATTTGTCAAGTACTCTGTTGCTATAAAAACCGGAGGAAGGTGAACAATTGTTGATCTACTTAGCGGTCTCGGAGGTAGCGGTATGTGCCGTGTTAGTCCGTGAGGATAAAGGTATGCAATCTCCTATTTATTACGTAAGTAAAATTTTAACGGGAGCAGAAACTCGCTACCCACATCTGGAAAAATTGGCCTTAGCCCTCGTAGTCGCCGCTCGAAAGCTAAGGCCTTATTTCCAATGTCACCCCATAGTTGTGGTGACCACTTTTCCCCTGTGGAATATTATTCATAAGCATGAACTCTCAGGTAGGCTGGCCAAGTGGGCCATCAAAATGAGCAAATTTGACATAGAATATAAACCCAAGACTTCAATTAAGTCATATGTTTTGACCGACTTTAGTTCGGGATATTTACCTCTGGCTACGAAAGAGGCAGTAATAGTGTCAGAATCGACATCAAGAGTTTGGACCTTGTTCACGGACGAAGCTTCCAACGTGAATGGGTCCATGCTCGACATAATATTAACCACGCCTTCGAGAGAAACCCTAAGGCAAGCCACAAGAACTGTTCCCTTGAGTAACAATGAGGCGGAGTATGAAGCTTTAATTGCATGGCTCAAATTGGCCCGGGGACTGGACTCCGAGGTCATAGAAATCAAATGTGACTCCTAATTGGTGGTAAATCAGGTCTACAGGATCTTCGAAGCCAAAGAGGAATGCATGTAACAATACATAGTGAAGGTTCAGGCTCTGCTTGCCCGGTTCTAAGAATGGTTAATTATGCACATCTCAAGGGAAGAGAATGAAGAAGCGGACGCACTAGCTAACCTTGGCTCGTCTTCAAAAATTAAAGGGTTGGACTCTGGGACGATCGTACAGCTATGAATTCGATGTTAGGTGCATATAGTTACTACAAGGTAAACACGACCAATTTGGTCTGGGACTAGAGGAATGAGATCATTAATTATCTCGAGAACGAAAAGTTGCCTGAAGATCCCAAGGCATCCCGGGCGCTATGTACTAAGGCAGCGCGATATAGTTTCAAAAGAGGTCAATTGTACAGAAAATCTTTCCAAGCCCCGCTGACCTGATGTTTGGGAGCCTCCGAAGCTAATTATGTTATGCGAGAAGTCCATGAAGGTATCTGCAGAAATCATTCAGGCACAGATTCCTTAGTGTTTAAATTAATTAGGGTAGGATACTATTGGCCCCGAATGGAATAAGACGCCAAAGCTTATGTTCGAAAATGTGATAAGTGTTAACGCTATGCACCGTTGGTACATAAACCGACAGAGTCGTTGCACTCAATTTTGTCACCATGGACGTTCATGAAGTGGGGAATGGATATCGTCATACCACTACCACTGTCCCCCGGTAAGGTAAGATGTCTTTTGATTTTAACTCACTACTTTTCTAAGTGGGTTAAAACAGGTCCTTATAAGAAGATCGGTGAACGTGAAGTGGTAGATTTCTTGTGGGAGAACATAATTTCAGATTTGGGATACCAAAAGAGATAGCCTACGACAATGGGCCACAATTTACAGGCGCAAAGGTCACAAGATTCCTTGAAGGCTTAAAAATCAAAAGGATCACATCTTCACCCTATCGTCTGAGCGCAAACGGTCAAGCGGAATCAACGAACAAAGTGATTATACATATCTCAAAAAGAGATTGGAAGCAGCTAAAGGTAAATGTCCTAAAGAATTGCCAGGTGTATTATGGGCATACCGAACAACGACCAAATCAAGCACGGGAGAGATTCCTTTCTCCCTCGTATACGAGGCAGAAGCCCTGATCCCGGTAGAAGTAGAGGAGCCTACCTTGAGATATTTCTGGGGGGATGAAGAAACAAACAATGAAGTAATGTTTGTAAATTTGGGGAGCGTGACCGATGCTCAACCGATATACCCCGATCAAGCAAGCCTACTTGATGCCTTCTACCCAGCCTTGACCGTGAACAATTTAAGAATTAGTCACAAGAAATATACATGAGAAGAGTCAAGTGCTCCACATTCTGTTCCATTACTCAAAGGTTATTCATTTTACAAATTTCAAAATATTACAAGTTCATAATTACGAGGGAAAAACATGTTTGACAAATACCAACACTTCTAATTCATTACCCAACATCAAACTCCACCCATAACATGTCTACGGAGCCTCTAAGTACAACAAAAGAGTAATATGGAAGTACCGACGACAAGGCCTCGGCTATACCTCAAAACATAAAGTACAACTTCAAGTGAAATTAGGCCCAGAACAGAGTAGGGCTTACCAAAACCTGCTGAATAGAGAGTAACTGCTAACGAGGACCAAAGCTACCTGCTGGCGAACCACCTGCATCCATTGAAGATGCAGCGCCCCCGGCAAAAGAGACGTTAGTACATATGGAATAGTACTCGTATATAAAGTTAAATGTCCTCTTTTGAAATAGAATGCTAGTATAAGAAGGGGAAAACCATGGAAGCAGCAAGTAACAATCAACAATATCCAAATACCAAGTTAAAACATAACAATTTTCAAAATACGAAAATAATATTATTGTTTTGGTTGGGAGATCATTAGCACCGATATACCACCGTGTTTTTAGCACATAGTACGTTCATGCCCGATCGGCTAGGCCATCTCTCCATGAACAATGTGGATTGATACGTGATGCGACAGAAAGGTATTACCAAGAGTAGGAACCACCATGTGCGCTACATGGCGTCTGATCACCATCCGACCGACTGGGTCATCTTCCCACATATGCCATGTGAGTCGACATCAAATCCAGGGCTATCAACAATCTCATCCCAATCAAGGGAAATATTCTCAAAACATCAATCTCATCCCAAATAAGGGGAATAATCATAATCCACTCCTACACCGGCACGTGTAGTTTTGGGTATGGGCCGCTACAACCCACCCTTCCTTGGTTCGGTAATGATACTCCCAAAAACATTTTTGTTTTGCACACAAAGGAAATAGAAATGTAATACATTCACCTCATAACCTTTCACACTATATAAGGCTTCACTAGTACTTTCAACCCCTCAGAACATTATTATCTCATTGGCTCTCTTAGCCATTCATAAGATTCTACTTTCATGGCACGATGGTCGTATCTCATATTCCACCTTTTCATTTCTCTACATTCAAGGATCATCATCATAAACATCAACACATAGAATATTCCGTAAATCATAACCTTAAGTTCATTAGTAATGAAGGCTTTAAACACAATAGTTTTCTTTCCAAAGAATGGAGGAAAATGACTTGCAATCTCAACACATGTTTCAAATGATAAATGAGTAATACACCATTTCGTTTTGAAATACTTGTCTAAAAAGGTAATGTACAGTTTCAACTCATGGGTAAATAACAATTCAAGACACATTGGAAGCTCTTAAAAAGGAGATCATGGTGATTTACAATTGAAACATAAATTCAAAGCATACAATCTAGTTACAATAACCATGGCCACATTTTATATCTCACTCTTACTTCTTTCACTTCCAAACGTTGTCATAGTTTATCAATAATAAAGGCATTTGGAAATAGGGGTTTGATAGGTATATGAGCTATATGAGTCTTAAGCATAATAAATGCATTGGGTTTTATTTCCAAGTTAAGCATAATAGACTTTCATTTGAAACACTAATTGAAGTCATAACATTTCAATACATAAACCATACTTGAATACATTCTCGAAGAGGTCATAATAGGATAGGAACAATTGGAACCCGTTTTGAGTATATGCATATTTCAACACAACACTTACTTGGGATAATTGAATTTATTAGGAACAACTCGGAACATGGGAATTAGGAACCTGGGCCAACCATACTTGAAACTTACGGGAACATCATGGAATTCGATTCTAAGAGAGAAGTTTAGCTAACATACCTTGCTTGAGCTTTCCTTAAGTTACTACAATGTCCCAACACCTCTAGCAATATCAATCTATAGGAAGATAGTAAAAATCAGATAATAATTAGAAGGATTCTCATGGTGTAACTCTCTTAGGAATTTTGTCAAACATCTATTATGCAAAAATCAACTACAAGGCTCTACAATGGTAATCCCTTCCTCCCTCAACCAATTTCAACAAGAAACTACCCAAAATAGTTACACAACCCCATATACTACCACCTAATGTCATATGCATGGACTATCTCCAACCCCACAACATACTTAAACCTATAACCTCTTGCATGAAAGCTTAGGAGAAGGACTTACCCGGATAGATGATGGTCTAGTAAGTGGCTTCCATGATTCTTGAAGATTGGGGCAAGAATAGTTGATTAGAATGGCTAGGTCTTCTCTCTCTCTCTCTAAAATACTCACACTTCTCTCTAAAATCATGAGATATATGCTCTAAAATAAGCCCCAAAGGCTTTTAATCAGTGTCGGGTTATAAAAATAGAAATTTGACCCTCCGAACTCAACTCTGCGGTCACAGAATGGACCGTAGAATAGATATGTGGCCCGCAAAATGGATCGCAAAAGTGATACCAAAAATTGGAATGGCCCGGACCAGTCTGCGGCCAGGTCTGCGGTCCGTAGACCAGTTATGCGGCCTCAAAATAGACCGCAAATTCACCCTCCGAAATTCTTTATGCCAATTTTGCGATGGAAGTGACCGCAAAATGGATATGCGATCCCATAATGGACCATGAAACAACCTTCAAAATTCAACAAATTTTGTGCTCAACTCCGCGATGATTATGCGGACCACGAAATAATTCTGCGGATGTGAAATTGACCGCAGAACTGCCTTCTTCTTCCAAAATTTTCCATCAACTCCTAGTGCATTCTTCAACCCAAAAAGTCCGTACCGCAATCGAAGAGCCAACCTCCGTTACTTCAAACTAGGAGACTTGGTTTTAAGGAAAGTGACTCAGAACACCCGGGAGCTCAATACAGGGAAGCTAAGTCCAACATGGGAAGGCCCCTACCGGGTTTCAGCTGTCACCAGGAAAAGATCATATGAGTTAGAGAGTCAAGATGGAGAAAAGTTTCCAAGCAACTAGAACGTGGCACACCTCAAGAGATACTATTGCTAATGAACATCACCTGTACTGAAAGTATGTGCTGCACTCTTTTCCCTTCATCCAAATTTTGTCCCAATTGGATTTTTCTGAAAAGGTTTTTAACGAGACATCAACAGAAAGCATACTATGAAGAAAGCTTCAGCAACAACAAATAAGACCTTTAAATGACAAGGCACATAAGAAAATAACCACTGCGGAGCAGTTACTTAGTCTTTTACTCGATAACAAAGTTCCTACTGGGAAGTTAAGTTTGCTATCGAACTGAGATTACCCGACCGTTCACAAGTGCAAGCCACTGGAGGATTGTTAGATAATCTTTTGCTCGATAGCATAAATTCCTAAGAGGAAGTGAAGTTTGTTGCCGAACTGAAGATTATCTAGCAATTCGCTAGTGGAATCCTCGAAGGTGTAAAACTTCCAGTGTTCAAATTCGCATTCTTCGCATTCGAACACCATGGGGAATGATATGAGGATACGACAACAAATAATAAAAATCACCTTCCACTTCTTCTTCAGTTCCCAAGAACATAGAACCGGAACCAGAAGAATCGGTAGCATCAGGCCGAGCCGGAAGACCCCTTTTTGCAGCTAACTCCAGCTCACGGCCCTTAGCGATTTCGGCATCAAGATCAATGACACCTGTTTTGGCCTCTTCTAAGGTTTTTCTCCTCATGATGTACATAGCATATGTTTTTTCAAAAAAGAGGTAAGCCGCTCGGCGCTAAAGTTATTCTTTAAGATAGTCGATCTCAGCAGAAAGGTTTTCCGGCGCAGATCTGGTAGACCGGAGGCTGACATCAAGTTCATGGACAATAGAGCTAAAAATTCTATTATGCTCAATGGTCCTCTTGTGCTTCTCCTTCAATTGGGCGTACTTCACTCCGAGAGCAGCAAGCTCATTAGCTTTGGAGTTTAAGGCTGCCTCTAAATTATTTAATCTTTCAGCGGAGGCAGCCTCACGATTGGATGCAGCAAGAACGACATTATGGACTTCAACCTATTTGGCATTACTTTCTTCAAATTGAGCCCTCAACGAGGAGAACTCTTGGATAAGGGTTACCACTTCTTGCTCGCTTTTCTGCAACCGAGCCTCCAACTCAATGACCTCAACAGCTCGAACTTCTAGTTCTGAGAGGCAAACAACAATATGGTCCTGCTCGGCCAAATGTTGATCCCGCTCGGAGGTAAGTTGCTTCTTATCATGAATCAACCTTTGGAGGCCCTCAGAAGCAAGGAAGTTTGCCTGCGAAACAAGAATGCAAATTTAAAACCCTGCCATAACATAAATGGGAGAAACAAACAGAAAAAACAAAGATTATAGTATTGTTCAACAAGCATTCTCCCGAGAGAGCTTGTAGTTTTTCCCTATCTTTTTCTGAAGCCAAAGGCTTCAGGTAGTTAGCAAGTTCCACCAGCTCAACAGCAGGTGGCACCAGTAGAAACTGAGAGTGTAACACTCCTCCTCATTTGAGGATCTTCTGAATGGGCATCATAATTTTTCCCCAGGTTCCTATGAACGGGGGACTTGGAAGAGGGATGTCATTCTCTCGGGCAACTGCGACCGGTGGAGACAATGTAGCAGTTGCTAGTGGTAGAAATGGAGTTGGCAAAGAAGGAGATGAAGCTGATGGCATTAAAGGATAGGAAGTGGCTACGGCAAGCGCAATGGTGGTTGTTGGTTTCTCATCAACCGAAGACGGCAGGGACCCAATACTCAGCCTCACGGTACTGGGCACGACAACTGGAATGCGGAAGCGGGAGTTAGCATTTTCTACCATATCATACTCCCCCCAGAGTGCCGAAGCATCGTCCTCAGTTGTGTAACTAACTCAATAAATTGGGCATTCTATTGAGATGATAAAGGTCATTTGCTTCTATGTAGAGAAGCTCCCTTATCACTAGCTTCTCCATCATCGTCGATCTTCACAGTTTCTGGGACCGGCTCGGGCATGACACTCGTCACCATAACATCCGAAGATGTCTCAGGCATGATGTTGTTTGCCTTTTTATTTGTTCTCCCTGCCGTGGATGAGCGTCTTCTTTCTTGTTGCTTATTCTCCGGTCGGGGACTTCGAGAAGAAGCACTTGCACCAGAAGCAGGCTCGAAGACACATGTTCGTGTAAAGGCCTCCTGCAGCAGCCTTGCTGCATCAACAGGATTATCCAGAACATCCTCTACAGGTACGACAACTGAGCCCTGAGGTAGACATGAATTCAACAAAGGAAAAAGGGGTAATCAGATTCCTTATGCGAAAGGGAAAAAGAAAGGAGAGTTTAACCTACCGTGATTTTTGGCCTTCCACCCATATTTGAGGGCTAGTTCTTTCCACGTGCGGGTTTCGGGCGTGGTAAAATCCAAATTTTTCTGGACCCACTGGTCCAAGCCTTCAACCCTAGGTGGTACCCACTGAGTCACTGAGATAAGCGAAAGAAGAAGGGTCAATAATGATATGAGGCGATCTTTAATGGAAGAAAAGACACATGGGGAACTTACGACTGCGGTCCCATAATTTCGAAAAAGATAAAGCCGTGGCCGGAATGATGTCACTGGTGGCATGCAACATGATGCAATATGCTTAAGACTATCCCAAAACTCACACGTACCTCTCGGGACCCTGTCAAATCATCCAAACAAGTTTCTATATCTTATACAAACTTTTTGATAGGCTTGAAACACTAATCTCATCGATCCATCTTTCTTCTTCACAAATAACACAAGTGCACCCCAAGGCGAGACACTAGGTCTAATGAAGTCCTTATCAAGCAAATCTTACAACTTTTCCTTCAATTTCGGACCCGGACCGTCTAAACTTTATCTGAATAATAGAAAATAACCTAAAAAACATTGGTCACCGACCCGCCATGACCGTTCCTCATTTTATAGCGTTTTAGGGCCATAAAACGAGAACTCGGATCGATTCTCATATTTTCAAGTGTTATAGCCCACGCTTTCCACCTGGGCCCGTGGCGGGTGATTAACGAACCCCAGCGCAGAAAGTGCCAAGGAATACTAAATTGAAAGCCTGCCTCTCGCGCCCCATTCGCGGTGCGCGCGGGGGACTTGTGCTACCCCGGGATTGGTCCAAATCCCAAAAGACTTTGGAGAGCATTATTGGGCAATCGAACACGATTAACGGAAGGCCATAATATCTGTGACTAATCGGGTATCACGGCGCGGATCTCGGCACGTATTGATGAGAATCATACCGTACGACCTCAAAGTCTAGTACCGAGGCCACCCCATTTTCGTTGGTCTACGGTGTCGAAGCATTAATAACGTTTGAGGTAGGAGAATCGAGTTTCAGGTTTCATATTATGTATTATGAATTGCATGTGTGGCCGGGTTCAGTATTCGGATGATTCGGGATCAATTTGGAAGAAGGATTCTTATTTTAGAAGCTTAAGTAGTAAGAGTTGACCGGAGTTTGACTTTTGTGTAGACGACTTCGGAATGGTTTGGTAAGTTTCGGCGTCATTTGTGGAATTTGAAAGTTTAGAAGTTATTTAGGCTTGAATTTGGGTGTAATTAGTGTCCAAAAGTGTAATCTCCATGTCTTTCCTAACTCCTCAACTTTTAAGGATTCAAAATTTTACTCTCTCTCTAAGTTCCAAGAATTTTGACAGAGTTCGATTTAGAGTCGGAATTGAGTGAAATTAGTATGGTTGAACTTGTAATTGGATGGGTTGTTGGATTTTGGGAGTTTCATCGGATTTCGAGACGTTGGCCCCACGAGCGTTATGCCATGGCCATGTCCCGCCACGTTCGACGTCGGGCCATGGCCACGCCCTGCCATGTCCTGCGTCGTGCCATGGCCATGCCCTGCCACGTCCGATGTCGTGCCATGGCCACACCCTGACATGTCCTGTGTCGTGCCACGGTGAGGCAACTAGGTTCTACGTGGGTGTTATTCGTGAATGCGTAGCTGTGTCTGCGATCGTGTACATCTGAGGAGGTAGTGCTTCACGTTCACTTAGAAATTGTCGCGTTCGCATAAGGTTAGTTCTTGGGCATCTGAGTTTGTGCTGACTTTGGAAGCTTATATCTCACAATCTATATCGAATCTGGGGATGATCCAAAAATAAAATTTGTAGATATTGATGTCTATTTTTCAGAAAAGTAAACCATTTGTCATTTGGAATTGTGTACAGAGTGAGGGTTCAAAATGAGTTCACAGATGCATTGGCCACTCTATCTTCCATGTTACAACATCCAGACAAGAATTTCATCGATCCTATTCCAATAGGAATTCATAAGCAGCCAACTTATTGTGCTCATGTTGAAGAAGAGAGCGATGGACTCCTCCAGGAAAGATTTTGGGGGAGTAGAGGTTCATCATATGTTCCAGGATAAGAGACTCCTTTGTATCCAGGCACAACCGCCGCAAACAGGCCCCCGTTCGCCACACCGAAGGGCCCACCTAATCCAAACAGACCTAGTACCGATGGCACAATTTCAAAATCACGGGGTCAAGTTCCTGTATTTAATAATATTTTTATTAATAACATTACTTTTTGTTTATTCCATTAATAGCCTTTTTTTACAAGTATAGCAGGTTTTTAAATTTTATGCGTAGATTAAGAAATAAACGGACTCCACAAATTGTGGGATTAGTTGGAATTGTGTGAAGATGACTCCGGAATGGAATTCCGTCAGTTCCGTTAACTCCGTTGGGTAATTTTGGACTTAGAAGCATATTCGGAGTGTGAATCTGAGGTCTGTAGCTGATCCCGCGTGTTCCGACCTCCGAACGGCTCGAAACTAACCAAAAACAACTCAAGTACATCACGCAATGCTAAAGGAACCAATCCCGATAAAAAAAGATCAAATCCTCTCTCATCTCCTGGCACTGGCGCCGAAGACAAGCGACTATCTTCCACACAGAAGGACTTACTTGCGCCAGGCATACCTGATAGTCGATGAAGAATTCCACGATAATGGAGTCAAGCTCTCCACTCAAAGAGAACGGCCCCAAGGTGAAGGAATACGTATAAAAATACGTAAAACCCTTCTTGGGTAAAATTCCGCTCTACCAGATCAGGAGCGATAATATCTAAATCTTGGCAATGGCAATCTTCCTTCACAACAGGAATGTTGGAAGGTCGGATGGAAAAAAAGTATCTGCAAACAGCCCAAGTGCGAGCATTTAAAGATGGGAACTTCTCTTCGAAGTCCTTGGTTGTGATAAGACTTTTTGGGATGATGGTGCTCACTGTAGGAGGAGTGGCCTCATCAGCATTACCTTTGTTTTTTGAGGAACTAAGGTTTTTAGAAGAAGAAGCCATATTTTATCAGAAAGGGAGGAAAGTTTTCTCTCAAGAAGAATGTTAAAGAAAGTTTGAAGACAAAATATGAAGTTGAGTAGAAAGAGTTTGAGAAAGTATGATGAATTAAGAAGTGTATATGAAGAAGTTTGATGTGTATAAGCAAAGGAATTGACGGCTGAAATTGTGGCCATAATTACCTCGATAACCGGCAAAAGTGATGCTGAATCATGGGATGACGCGTGTTCAGGACATTAAATGCGAAGAGACATGCGTCTAATCAACCGTCAGAACCTTTTCGGAGGGGGTCAGGGAGTTTCCCATGAAAAAAAGGTATCTCTATCAACTTCTCGGTAAAACAAGCTACCAGAAAGGAGGGGGACTATTTGTATGGGATAAAATATGTTCATATTTAATGATCGCATGAGAAAGCAACACGTGGAGTCGTTGACAAAAGATATTCGAACCTAAAGGCAATGATCTCGCTTATCATCGAAAATAATGATATTCATAAAGGCCAAATAAATGCCTGCCCTCAGGTTTCATCCAATGAAAATATTTTACAGCATTAAGTGCATTATCCGTTACATAGAATATGGTATTCACTGCCTACCATTACACATTCTTCAATGGACCTCATAATTGTCATTTAAGAGGGGCTTGATCCTAGGACCTTGTTCCCTATGTGTATCTATAAATAGTAAGCTCTACCATCATTGTAAGGGAACAAATTTTCTGACAAACATACACTATATTCTATCTAAAGCTCAATAATATTTTACTTTCTTATTTATTCATACTGTTCTTACTACCCTCGGTAGCTCTACGCTCGGGATCAAGATATCTACTGTTTCATTTCAATTTTAAGGCTAAGTCTTACATTTTTGCCTAAATCATCCACTATTTTAGAATCAAATTAATTCATTTGTATATAAAATACTTATAAGTTCAACTATACCATTTTACGGCTAAACACTTACCAGCACTTGTTTACCTTTATTCAAACATGTAACTGCTTATTTATAAATCCAGCTATAACACTTAAAATCCAAACGGGCTCTTAATCTTGGAAGTGAGGTATTTGAGCTTGTGTCATTTCCTGAGAATTTGGGCAAGCCATTCCAATTGAATGTGGCAATGTTGGGAGAATGCCTTTGTTTGCTTTCAGGCCATGCCACGTCACGTCACTGTTCGTACTAATACAAAGAATCATGTTTTAGATCATGTTGACATATGGATGATGAAGGACTATGGAGTGAAATAGTCTTAGGTTAAGTTGTTATCAGTTGAGCAGTTAGATGGCCATCAACATTTCAGTTATTTGAGGCCAATAGCATATTCGGTGTCCGGCAAGGAAGTTCTTCTGGAATTGGATAATGGAAAGTTCCTTTGGAATAGTCTTGAAAAGAAGTCGCGCAGATTAGTGGTGGGCTGGACTCTTTGTCAGTTTGGGAACCCTTGTCCCCTTATATGGAGGTCGTGAACAACATCATCTTTAACAGAGGGGTCTTATGATCAAATAATTTCAAAGATATGTCGCATGAATATTTGAATTAATGATGCATATCACAGTCTGACTTCGAAAGTTTGGAACTTTAGAATGTCTAATCCTCTTGGTATCTTTTTCTGGTTGTCTAATCCGGCCTTATCAGTTATAGGTCATTGCCATATCTTTGTGGAATTTGTAAATCATCTAAGTGGCTTTGATTCATTGGACTTGGAAGAAAAATGATCTGGTATGTTTCACATTGCATTTCAAAGTTACACGTTTATAGGGATTTGTAGACTATGACACATTGGTTCTCTATTTGTTCTTGTTCTATGTTACTCTCACTAGTCACTACTAATGGTAATACCATCTATACCTTTTTCCCCCAAAATTTATGCATAAAGTTGACATATCCATCTGTTTCCTTGAATAAGGTATTTACACATAAAACGGTATAGTTGAATTTGTAACGTAATTTATAGACGCGTGAATTAATTTGATCGAAGAATATGAAAATAATAAGAACATAAATGAGATTATTAAAATAACTTGAGAAAAATACAAGCCTGGGTGTGGATCTAGCTTTTTCGGAAGCAGTGATAAGAACAGAGTTAAGAGCAAAAGAAAGAGAATAATTTTATAAAGTAAGAGCAAATTTTATCCTTTGAGTACAAATGATTTTTTGTGTCCAACTATGGATATAAATTCTCCAACTTATAGCTCTATTCAAGGAGACAAGGTCCCCAAATCAAGCTCTTCTTGAATGAGAATAAAACCCCTATTGATGGCTGCATAATGGTCGAACGTTAACACTGAGATTCTTTGTAACAGCTGCTCATTGAATGCTTCCTTTTCTAACCGATATCACCCTTTCAAATCTTCGTTCTCTGTTCCAATGCCTTTGTTCAGCACCAGTCACATACTTGTATCCGGTGCCAGCTATTTGCTGATTCATATCTTATTTTCTTCAGTTCCACATGTCATCTCGTCATTCATCCAACTGTCGCTAACCAATTTTACCCCATACATATGATAAATGAAAGCTTAAAATATAGCTGCATAGATTTTTAAAAGCTTTCATGATTCCCTCATAGGTGATATTATTACGAATTTTGTAATGACCCGGCTGGTCATTTTGAGAATATTATCCCCGATACCCTATTTATTGCCCTTCTGTTTTATTTTGTGGTTACTTGACTTGTCGGGGTACTTGGTGTCGGGTTCGGGAGAGTTTCAGAGTGAAACGGGACAAATAGTCCCTAAGTTTGAAGTTTAAGTTGTAAGAGTTGACCTTAGGTTGACTTGTGTGAAGATGACTCCGGAATAGAGTTTTGTTGGTTCCAATAGCTCCGTATGGTGATTTTTGTCTTAGGAGCGTGTCCGGATGTTGATTTAGAGCTCTGTAGGTCATTTCGGCGTTAATTGGCGAAAGTTGGAAAGTTGGAAGATTTTTGAAAAGTTTGACCGGGAGTGGACTTTTGATATCGAGGTTGGATTCCGATTCCGGAAGTTGGAGTAGGCCTGTAATGTCAAATGTGACTTGTGTGAAAAATTTGAGGTCAATCGGACTTGATTTCATAGGCTTCGGCATCGGATGTGGAAGTTAGAAGTTTATAAGTTCATTAAGCTTGAATTGAGGTGCGATTCGTGATTTTAGCATTGTTTGATGTGATTTGAAGGATCTACTAAGTTTGTATGATGTTTTAGGACTTGTTTGTATTATTGGTTGAGGTCCCAGGAGCCTCGGGGGTGATTCAGACCATGTTCGGCGCATTTCAAAACTTTGAAGAATTGTTGAGGCTACTGAATTTGTTGATGTCTGGTTTCCTTCATCGCGTTCGTGAGTGAGGTCTCGCGTTCACGAAGGGGTACCTGGAAGGCAGGTGAGAAATGTTCTTCGCGTTCGCGATATTAGGCCCGCGTTCGTGAAATTTTGTGGGTCTCAGGTCAACGCGGACACGACAGGGTCCACGCGTTCGCGTAGAGGAATGGTCAGTTGGGGCATCAGGCTTAAGCCTACGCAATCGCGTAGTTGTGCATGCGTTCGCAAAGCATCAGGCCGGGTAAGCAATGAGTTTGCATTAGTTGCTTCATGTTTGCGTAGACCATTTTTGGAGGTTGTGATTATTTGTTCTTCGTGATCGCGACGTAGGTCCCACGATCGCGATACATAACGTCTGGGCAACAGTATTGATTTTAAAAAAATGAGGGTTTGAACCCATTTTTCATATTTTGAGCTAGATACCACGGATTTTGGGCTATTCTTGAAGGGATTTTCAAGGAGTTGATTGGGGTAAGTGATTCTAACTCGGTTTTAGTTGTATTACATGAATCCATCGTTATTGTTGTCATTTAAATAGTGATTGGAGTTAGAAATTTTGGGGGAAAATGGTGAAAGTTCTTCGTCCGAATTTTTGGGTTTCGAAAGGCCAAATGAGGTCGGATTTGGATAATTCTTATATGGTTGGACTCGATATCGAATGGGTGTTCGGTTTTTGTAATTTTGGTCTGGTTCCAAGACGTGGGCCCGGGTTGACTCTTTGGAGTGATTTTTCAATTCTTTGTAAAAGTCATAATTTTATTATTTAGATTAGTTTCCTATAGTTATATTTATAGTATGTAATTACTTTTGGCTAGATTTGAGCCGTTCAGAGTCGGAAAATCATGGGAAAGACCTTCTTATTGATTGATTGAGTGTGGTTTGAGGTAAGTGACTTGTCTAACCTTGTGTGGGGGAAACTCCCCTTGGGATTTAGTACTGTTATGGTAATTTGCAATATATGAAGGCCTTGTACGCGAGGTGACGAGTGCGTACTCGGGCTAAATATTGAAACTCCAATTTTTTCTAAGTAGTTTCCTTTTGTTTCCTTAATTGAGTTACTCTAGCATGTGTAGTCATCATGTTTAGCCTAATTTCACATGTCTACGTGTCTTACATCTTATTTGCAATTTGTACAACATTCTTAGTTAAATTACCTGCTCCTTGATTCCATATTCATTATTTAACTGTGAGATTCCTTACTTGAATATCATTGTTTAATTTATCATGTTTTGGTTTTCGTGGTTATTGTTGAGTTGATTGTTTGGTTGTGGCACAAGGTTTCTGCTGTGCGGGTTGTTATTGTGGCACGAGGTTTCTGCCGTGCGGATTGTTATTGTGGCATGAGATTTCTGTCGTGTGGACTATTATTGTGTCACGAGGTTTCTACCGTGCAGATTGTTATTGTGCCACGAGGTTTCTCTCGTGCGGATTGTTATTGTGGCATGAGGTTTTAGCTGTGCTGATTGTTATCGTGGCACAAGGTTTCTGCCGTGCGGTGGTTATTATAAGGAAAGATTGTGAGATATTTATTTTTGGGACTACGTCGGTACCTCAGGAGTTCCCCTGCTAATTTCCTCTATTTGCAGTATTGTTTGTTGTTGTTGTTGTTTTGCCTTAACTTGTATGATTCTTGATTCCTTACGTGTTGTATTTGTCTTCTTTGATTTCCGTGCTGTTAATTCCCGTACATTCTTATTGTTTCATTTCCTTGCAATTTTATTATATCATTATATCTTCTGCCTTATTTCTTATATTCCAGTAGGGCCCTGACCTGACCTCATCACTACTCTACCGAGATTAGGCTTGGCACTTACTGGGTACCGTTATGGTGTACTCATACTACGCTTCTGCACATGTGTTTGTGTAGACCCAGGTACATCCTATCAGCCTCGATATTAGAGTGTTGTGCTCCTGGTTGGAGACTTCAAGGTACACCTGCCCGTGTCTACAAGCCTCGGAGTCCCCTTCTTTCCTTTTCTTTTTCTTACTTCTTTATATCTTATTAGACAATGATTTATAGGAGCGTTCCACACTATATCTAGAGCTTGTGACTTGTATTTCACTAGGTTTTGGGATTTGTACATGTTGAGCGGTAGGTTTTATTTATATAGCTGTTGATGTTTTATATTTAAGTTATTATTTTAGTTATTCTGCAAATTTGTTAGGCTTACCTAGTCTTAGACACTAGGTGTCGTCACAACATCTTACAGAGGAAATTTGGGTCTTGACAAGTTGGTATCAGAGCTCTAGGTTCATAGGTGTTATGAGTCACAAGTAGCTTTAGTAGAGTCTCGCGAATCGGTATGGAGACGTCTGTACTTATCTTCGGGAGGCTATGGAACTGTTAGGAAAAGTTTCACTTCTTTGATTCCTTGTCGTGCAAAAACTGTTGACTTCAAGATTCTAAACTTCTATCTTTTTATTCTCTCACAGATGGTGAGGACACGTACAGCTGGATCAGATGACAAAACACTCGCGCCCCTTACTAGAGCCGTGAAAGGCCGAGGCCGGGGCCGGTGTGGAGGTTGAGGATGTCCATATGGCACAGCCATAGCACCCGCACGAGCTGCTACATAGGAGCCACCAGTAGCTCCAGTTGGAGCGCAAGCACCTGAGACACCTGATACTGCACTAGCTCTTCAGGAGACCCTCGCCCAGTTTCTGAGCATGTTCAGTACTTTCACTCAGGCAGGGTTGATACCACTTGCTCCTGCCACGTCTCAGGCCAGGGGAGGAGCACAGACACCCGCCACCCGTACCCTAGAGCAGTGGGTTCAGGTTGACCAGGTCCCAGAGGTCATACTAGTGCAGCCGGTAGCTCCAGTTCAACTAGCGGTTAGGTCAACAGTGTCTGAGGAGGAGCAGCTCAGGCTCGAGAGGTAGAAGAAGTACCACCCTTCTACTTTCAGTGTCTTGGCGTCAGAGGATGCCCAAAGTTTTCTTGAGGAGTACCACTGTATCCTCTGTACTATGGGTGTTGCGGAGTCTAGTGGGGTTGCTTTCATTACATTCTAACTTAGGGGAGCGAATTATCAGTGGTGGCGAGCACATGAGTTGGGTAGTCCGGCCAAGGCAACTACACTCATTTAGACTCAGTTCTCAGATATGTTCTTGAGGGAGTATGTTCCCCAGAGTCTCAGAGATGCATGGCGCGCAGATTTTGAGCATTTGCACTAGGGTTCTATGACCGTGTCGGAGTATGCGGTCTAGTTCAGTGACTTAGCTAGGCATGCACCAGCCTTGGTTGCTACTGTTAGAGAGCGGGTCCACCATTTTATCGAGGGGCTCTACCCAGTATCAGATTTTGCATGGCCCGAGAGTTGGAGATGGACATCGCTTACCAGCAGTTAATGGGGATTGCTAGGAGATTGGAGGGTATACTGAATCAGGAGAGAGAGAAGAGAGAGGCCAAGAGGTCTTGAGAGTTCGGCACTTATAGTGGTACTCGTGCCCCAACTGCAGCTCGTCAGGGTAGGGGCTATGTGCGTTTCCCTGTTCATTCAGCACTTCTAGCTTTCAGCGGTATTTCGGCCACTCCTCGGCCTCACGCTCCCTATTATGCACCGCCATTATCTAGTACACCTCCAGCACGGGGTGCTTTCAGTGATCAGTCCAGCCGATCAGGCCCGAGCCAGCCACAGCAGCCACATCCTCTGAGAGCTTGTTTTGAGTGTGGTGACACTCGTCATATGGTGAGGGATTGCCCCAGACTCAGGAGGGGTGCACCTCTACAGACTACTCAGGATCCGCGTGCTCCACTGGGCTCTCACGCTATGGTTACAGCACCAGCTACCACTCCACATGCGCAACCAGCTTGAGGTGGAGGTCGAGAAGGTAGAGGTCGCCCTAGAGGGGGAGGCCAGGCTAGATATTATGCTCTTCCTGCTCGGACGGTGGCAGTTGCATCCGATTTTATCACCATATGTATTGTTCCGATCTGTTATAGTGATGCATCAGTCTTATTTGATCCAGGCTCCACTTATTCATATGTGTCATCTTATTTTGCTCCGTATTTGGGTGTATCCCGTGATTCCTTCAGTTCTCATGTCTATGTGTCTACACCTGTGGGAGATTCTATTGTTGTTAACCGTGTGTATCGGTCGTGTTTGGTTGTTCTTAGTGGTTTTGAGACCAGAGCTGATCTATTATTGCTCAGTATGGTAGACTTTGATGTTATTTTGGGCATGGACTGGTTGTCGCCCTATCATGCTATTCTTGATTTTCACGCCAAGACCGTGACGTTGGCTATGCTAGGATTACCACAGTTAGAGTGGAGAGGTACCTTAGATTATACTCCTAGCAGAGTTATTTCATTTATAAAGGCTCAATGGATTGTTGAGAAGGGGTGTGATGCGTATCTAGCATATGTGAGAGATGTTAGTGTTGATACTCCTACCGTCGAGTCAGTTCCGGTAGTGAGGGATTATCCAAATGTATTTCTGGCGGATCTTCTAGGCATGCCGCCTGACAGGGATATCGACTTTGGTATTGATTTGTTACCGGGCACTCAGCCCATCTCTATTCCTCCATATTGTATGGCCCCACCAGAGTTGAAAGAGTTAAAGGAGAAATTGCAGGAGTTGCTAGATAAGGGCTTCATTCGGCCCAATGTGTCGCCTTGGGGTGCTCCAGTCTTGTTTGTGAAGAAGAAAGATGGTTCTATGCGTATGTGTATTGATTATCGCCAGTTGAACAATGTTACAGTGAAGAACAGGTATCCATTGCCACGTATTGATGACCTATTTGATCAGTTACAGGGTGCCAGAGTGTTCTCCAAGATTGACTTTCCTTCAGGCTATCATCAGTTGAAGATTCGGGAGCAAGATATCCTGAAGACTGCCTTCAGGACTCGGTATGGTCACTACGAGTTCCTTGCGATGTCATTTGGGCTGACCAATTCCCCTGCAACATTCATGCACTCGATGAACAGTGTATTATGGCCCTATCTTGACTCATTCATCATTGTATTTATTGACGACATTCTGGTGTACTCCCGTAGTGGGGAGGATCATGAGCAGCACCTGAGGACTGTGCTTCAGACCTTGATTCAATGGTTAGATTCAGTGTGAATTCTGGCTAGATTCAGTGGCATTTTTGGGTCACGTAGTATCAAGTGAGGGGATCAAGGTAGATCCGAAGAAGATTGAAGCAGTGTAGAGTTGGTCCAGACCGTCCTCAGCTACGGAGATTCAGAGTTTTCTTGGTTTGGCAGGGTATTACCGTCGATTTGTAGAGGGTCTCTCATCTATTGAAGCACCTATGACCAAATTGACCCAGAAGGGTGCTCCGTTCAGGTAGACCGAGGAGTGTGAGGAGAGATTTTAAAAGCTCAAGACTACTTTGACTACAACCCTAATGTTTCTATTGCCTACTGGTTTGGGGTCCTATACTATGTATTATGATGCATCGTGCATTGGTCTCGGCGCAGTATTGATGTAGGATGGTAGGGTAATTGCCTACGCGTCTAGACAGCTAAAGGTGCACGAGAAGAACTATCCTGTCCACGACCTTGAGTTAGCAGCTATTGTTCATTCCTTGAAGATTTGGCGGCACTATTTGTACAGTGTCCCTTATGAGATCTACACCGATCACCAGAGTTTGCAGTATCTGTTCAAACAGAAGGATCTTAACTTGCGTCAGCGGAGGTAGTTAGAGTGGCTTAAGGACTATGATATCACCATTCTATATCATCCCGAGAAGGCCAATGTGGTGGCCGATGCCTTGAGTCGTAGGCCGTAGAGTTTGGGCAGTCTAGCATATCTACCAACAGCAGAGAGGCCATTAGCATTGGATGTTCAGGTTTTCTCCAACCAGTTTGTTAGATTGGATATTTTTGAGCCGAGTCGAGTTTTGGCTTGTGTGGTTTCTCAGTTTTCTCTTTATGATCGTATCAGAGAGCGTCAGTATGATGACCCCCACCTGCTTGTCCTTAAGGACACGGTTCAGTACGGTGATGCCAAGGAGGTCACTATTGGGGATGACGGTGCATTGAGGATGCATGGCAGGCTATGTGTGCTTAATGTAGATGGTTTGCATGAGTTGATTCTCTAGGAGTCTCACAGTTCGCGGTACTCCATTCATCCAGGTGCTGCGAAGATATATCAGGACTTGAGGCAGTGAAGAAGTACATAGTGGAGTATGTAGCTCGTTGCCTAAATTGTCAACAGGTGAAGTATGAGTATTATCTGCCAGGTGAATTTCTCTAGAAGCTAGAGATTTAGGAGTGGAAATGGGAGCGGATTACTATAGATTTTGTCGTGGGTCTCCCACTCAGAGGAAGTTCGATGCAGTTTGGGTGATTGTGGATAGGTTGACCAAGTCATCTCATTTCATTCCAGTGGTGACTACTTATTCTTCTGAGCAGCTGGCTCAAGTTTATATCCGCGTGATTGTCAGGCTTCATGGCTTTCCGGTATCCATCATCTCTGACTGAGGTACACAATTTACATTGCTATTCTGGTTGGCCGTACAGCAAGGGTTAGGTACTCTAGTTGAGTTGAGCACAACATTTCACCCTTAGATGGACGGACAGTCCGAGCGCACTATTCAGATATTAGAGGATATGCTCCATGCATATGTGATGGAGTTTGGGGGTTCTTATGATCAGTTCTTGCCACTTGAGGAGTTTGCCTACAACAACAACTACCAGTCAAGTATTCATATGGCCATATATGAGGCTTTGTATGGTAGACAGTGTCGGTCTCTAGTGGGTTGGTTTTAGTCGGGCAAGGCTAGGCTATTGGGTACGGACTTGGTTCAGGATGCTTTGGAAAAGGTTAGACTGATTCAGGATCAACTTCGTACAGCCCAATCCATATAGAAAAGTTATGCGGATCGGAAGGTTTGCAACGTTGCATTCATGGTTGGGGAGCGGGTCTTGCTCTGGGTTTTGCCCATGAATGGTGTTATGAAGTTCGGGAAGAAGGTCAAGCTGAGCCCAAGGTTTATTGGCCCATTCGAGGTGTTGCGGCGAGTTGGGGAGGTTGCTTATGAGCTTTCCTTGCCTCCCAATCTATCGGGAGTTCACCCAGTGTTCCATGTTTCTATGCTCCGGAAGTATGACGGTGATCCGTCTCATGTGTCAGATTTCAGCTCAGTCCAGTTAGACAAAGATTTGTCTTATGTGGAGGAGCCGATGGCCATTTTGGACAGGCAGGTTCAAAAGTTGAGGTCGAAGAACATTGCTTCAGTGAAGGTTCAGTGGGGGGGTCAGCCAGTCGAGGAGGCTACTTGGGAGACCGAGCATGATATGCGTAGCCGTTATCCTCATCTTTTCACCACTTCAAGTATGTCTCTATACTCATTTGAGGATGAACATTTGTTTTAAGATGGGGAGGATATAACGACCTAGCCGGTCGTTTTGAGATTATTAGCCCCGATCCCCTATTTATTTCTCCCGTTATTTCATTTTGTGGTTACTTGACTTACCGGGGTGCTTTGTGTCGAGTTCGGGAGAGTTTCGGAGTGAAATAAGACACATAGTCCCTAAGTTTGAAATTTAAATTGTAAGAGTTAACCGTAGGTTAACTTATATGAAGACGACTCCGGAATGGAGTTTCGTCAGTTCCAATAGCTCTGTATCATAATTTTGGTGTTAGGAGCATATACAGATGTTGATTTGGAGGTCCGTAGGTCATTTCAGCGTTAATTGGCGAAAGTTGAAAAGTTGGAAGATTTTTGGAAAGTTTTACCGGGAGTGGACTTTTTGATATCGGGGTTGGATTCCGATTCCGAAAGTTGGGGTATGTCTGTAATGTCAAATGTGAATTGTGTGCAAAATTTGAGGTCAATCGGACTTGATTTGATAGGTTTCGGCATCGGATGTGGAAGTTAGAAGTTTATAAGTTCATTAAGCTTGAATTGGGGTGCGATTCATGGTTTTAGTGTTGTTTGATGTGATTTGAAGGCTCGACTAAGTTCGTATAATGTTTTAGGACCTGTTGCTATTATTGGTTGAGGTCCCGGGGGCCTCGGGGGTGATTCGGACCATGTTTGGCGCATTTCGGAACTTTGAAGAATTGCTGAAGCTACTGAATTTGCTGATGTCTGGTTTCCTTCATCGCGTTCGCGAGTGAGGTCTCGCGTTAGCGAAGGGGTACCTGGGAGGCAGGTGAGAAATGTTCTTTGCGTTCGCGATATTAGGCCCGCGTTCGTGAAGCTTTGTGGGTCTCAGGTCAACGCGGACGAGGGTCCACGCTTTCGCGTAGAGGAATGGTGAGTTGGGGCATCAAGCTTTAAGCCTGCGCGTTCGCGTAGTTGTGCACCCGTTCACGAAGTGTCAGGTCGGGTAAGCAACACGTTCACATCAGTTGCTTCGCGTTCGCGTTGACCATTTTTGGAGGCTATGATTATTTGTTCTTCGTGATCATGACGTAGGTCCCGCGATTGCGATGCATAACGTCTGGGCAACTATATTAATTTTCAAAAAATGAGGGTTTGAACCCATTTTTCATATTTTGAGCTAGAGACCTCGGATTTGGGCTATTCTTGAAAGTATTTTCAAGGAGTTGATTGGGGTAAGTGATTCTAACTCGGTTTTAGTTGTATTACATGAATCCATCATTATTTTTGTCATTTAATTAGTGATTGGAATTGGAAATTTTGGGGGGAAATGGTGAAAGTTCTTAGACCGAATTGTTGGATTTTGAAAGGCCAAATGAGGTCGGATTTGGATAATTCTTGTTTGGTTGGACTCGATATCGAATGGGTGTTCGATTTTTATAATTTTGGTCAAATTCTGAGACGTGGGCCCGGGTTGATTTTTTGGGGCGATTTTCCAATTCTTTGTTAAAGTCATAAATGCATTATTTAGATAAGTTTCTTATAGTTATATTTATAGTATGTAATTGTTTTGGCTAGATGTGAGCCATTCGAAGTCGGAAAATCGAGGGAAAGACCTTCTTATTGATCGATTGATCGTGGTTTGAGGTAAAAGACTTGTCTAACCTTGTGTGGGAAAAATTCCCCTTAGGATTTGGTACTGTTATGGTAATTTTCAATATGTGAAGGCTGTGTACGCAAGGTGACGAGTGCGTACTCGGGCTAAATGTTGAAACTCCGATTTTTGCTAAGTAGTTTCCTTTTGTTTCCTTAATTGAGTTACTCTAGCATGTGTAGTCATCATGTTTAGCCTAATTTAACATGTCTACGTGTCTTACCTCTTATTTGCAATTTGTACGACATGCTTAGTTGAATTACCTGCTCCTTGATTCCGTATTCATTATTTAATTGTGGGATTCCTTACTTGAAATATCATTGTTTCATTTATTATGTTTTGGTTTTCGTGGTTATTGTTGAGTTGATTGTTTGGTTGTGGCACGAGGTTTCTACCGTGCGGATTGTTATTGTGGCACGGGATTTATGCCGTGCAGATTGTTATTGTGGAACGAGGTTTCTGCCGCGCGGATTGTTATTGTGGCACGAGGTTTCTGCCATGCGGATTGTTATTATGGCACGAGGTTTCTGCCGTGCGGATTGTTATTGTGGCATGAAGTTTTAGCCGTGCGGATTGTTATCGTGGTACGAGGTTTCTGCCGTGTGGTGGTTATTATAAGGAAAGATTGTGTGATATTTACTTTTGGGACTACGAGGCAGTACCTCGGGAGTGCCCCTGCTGATTTCCTCTATTTGCGGTATTGTTTGTTGTTGTTGTTGTTGTGCCTTAACTTGTAAGATTCTTGCTTCCTTACGTGTTGTATTTGTCTTCTTTGATTTCCGTGATGTTACTTCCCGTAAATTCTTATTGTTTCATTTCCCTGCCATTTTATTATATCATTATAACTTTTGCCTTATTTCTTATATTCTAGTAGGGCCCTGACCTGACTCGTCACTACTCTACCGAGGTTAGGCTTGGCACTTACTGGGTAACATTGTGGTATACTAATACTACGCTTCTGCACATGATTTTGTGCAGACCCAGGTACATCCTATCAGCCTCGATATTAGAGTGTTGTGTTGCTGCTTGGAGACTTCAAGGTACACTTGCCCGCGTTCGTAGGCCTCAGAGTCCCTTTCTTTCCTGTTCTTTTTCTTACTTCTTTATATCTTATTAGATAGTGATGTATAGGAGCGTTCCACACTGTATCTAGAGCTTGTGACTTGTATTTCACCGGGTTTTGGGATTTGTACATGTTGAGCGATAGTTTTCATTTATATAGCTGTTGATGTTTGATATTTAAGTTAGTATTTCAGTTATTCCACATATTTGTTAGGCTTACCTAGTCTTATAGATTAGGTGCCATCACGATATTTTATGGAGGAAAATTTGGGTCGTGACAAGTTTGCACTGCAATATTAGGAAAAGGGGCAACCGTGTGTGCGGGTAAAATCGAGGATAAAGTTACCCCCGATTTTCCGATAAAGAAACGAGATGACAGCGCGACTCGATATGGCCTCAGGCAATGCCGAGGGCTTCCACAGACCAGAACCCGGGGAGGACGAATGGTGCACAAGGAACCAGATGCGACCAAGCAGTGAGCTCGAGAAAAGTGAAGAACCGAGGCTAAGGGAAAGACGGTTAGACGAAACAAACGGGGGGCTGAAGTATCTACCCTTAAGCGGATATTACGGCACAAGTCTCGCTCGATATCAACTGCATATCAATGTTTACTAAAAGAAGAAGATCTTTACCTTACTTACACTTGTACTAGGATTGAAACTCCCCTACTATATAAAGGGGAGAACATTTTTATTTTGAGGACCACTGTTGGTATGCATACCAAAGCAATAAAGATAATTTTTGTTTTCTAACTATTGTTCAAAGTGTTCTTCAGCTGTTTGTTTGTTGAGTTAACCAAGCCCGTTCCGAGGGTTGGATCGGGAACAATTTCCAGCATCTATCACAAAGATAGACTTAATCATCCATCGCGTCTGCTTTGATCGTTTCGTTTTCCTTTAACTCAATTATTTACTGTTCTTAGATCATTTGTGTTAAATTAAATCACATATCCTATAAACCACGTATAAATTCAATTGTTACTTATTTTAAGGGTAAACAGTTTGGCGCCCACCGTAGGGCTAATAATAATAATGGTGATTTAATACAAATCTCCATAACACAACCTATTTTACACTTGCTCATTGAAGTTTGATTTCAGGTTTATTTAAAATGTTAAATTCTCAGTATGATCCCATGAACGTTGACGTCGAGTCAGACCACCATGGTGAAAATAATAATGTGGTGCCAAACAATGACGTACCCCTTGTTGATCCTAATGGTGTCCCAATCGCTGACCCGGTCTACGCTAACCCAAATATTTCCATCAACATCAACCTTCCAACTGATCTCGAAAATAGCATTCGCGGGGCACCCCGGCCATGAGCTCGAGAAGCACCCGAAGAAGAAGATGATGGAGTTAGTTTACGATAGATTTTTGAAATGCTGCAAGCTTAGCAAGTGGCAATAGCACAGCTACAGACTAAAAATCATGCCCAGAACATGACCGAACCCGAGCGGGTTAGAGAAGACGCTCGGAGAGATGAATGGATTGTCGCAGAACTGGATGAGTTCTGACCCGGAGAAACTTCTGAGGTGATGAAAATGCTCGAAGTACTAACAAAGATGGTGGAATCTGGTGAAAAAAAGATAGAGGCAAATGACAAGAAGGTGGAAACTTACATTTCGATGGTCGATTAGATCCTGGGAGCACCTCCAATATTGAAAGGGTTGGATTCCAAAAAGTTCATTCAGAAACCCTTCCCCCCGAGTGTGGCACCAAAGCCAATTCCGAAGAGATTCTGAATGACCTTCCCAAATATAACGGGACCACAAATCCAAACGAGTATGTAACCTCCTATACATGCGCAATAAAAGGAAATGACCTACAAGACGAAGAGATCGAGTCGATATTATTGAAGAAATTTGGGGAAACCTTATCCAAAGGGACAATGATATGGTACCATAACTTACCTCCAAATTCTATTGATTCATTAGGTATGCTTGTAGATTCCTTCGATAAAGCTCATGCTGGCGTCATCAAGGCCGAGACGAGGAAATCGGACCTATTCAAAGTCAAGCAAAAAGACAACGAGATGCTTAGGGAGTTCATGTTGAGGTTTCAGATGGAGCGGATGGACCTGCCCATGGTCGAAGATGATTGGGCCGTTCAGGCATTCACTTAAGGTGCTACATCTCGCATTTTTCATACGTTAAAGTTTCGTCTTCAGTTAATTGACATAAACTCGGGGATGAGATTATCTTGAGGTTAGCATATTTATGCTATTTATAACAAGCAATAAGTAAGTGCCATGAAGGAAATGGTACACGAATTAAAGAAAATGAGTTTCGTTGAAGGTTGTCGATTTGGGATAAAATACGGGTCGAGCGATAATAACCGAAATTTATGGACTAGTACCATGCAAGGTACTATATGACCGTGATAGTATGATATAGTAAGTGTATTAAAAATAAGTAGAATTTTAAGTAATTTGAGACAATTCTTAATTATGCGGATAATTGGTTAATTACCGGGTAGCGAGATATTACCTAATTAGTTAATTAATTATTGCATAAGATCAAAATCCCCACCCCACCCCCACGTGGCAGCAAGCCCCTAAATCAAAGAAATGACTCTTAGTCATTGTTGATTAGGTAGCAACTTAGTATGATAGTTAAAAGACAGTTCATTTCTAAAGTCTTGAATACAAGAACACTATAGCAAACGTTAGCAATTCCTAAGCTTTCAACAAACATTTCTTGCAATAATTCCTATAATCTTTCAACATCAGATGTTAACAATTCCTACAAAATAACACTATAATTAGAGGTTGAGAACGTTGGCCATTCTTATACGTTTTCAACTTTTCATTTTCAAACACTGGAATCAGATTCTAAATGTCACATTAAGCAACGTGATTCCTACAAGGTTCAACCATTCCAGCAAGAATTATTTACATATTAGCAACGTAAGATTTTGCGATTATAAGGGAGTACGGTGCTACCTTTTTCAAGAATATCATACGGAATTTTTCCCTACTCCAGGTATGTTAAGGCTAAGCCCTTCCTTCATTTTGGCATGATCTCATAATTACACGAGTTTTCTAACAAGGCATAAAGAGAAATTCATATTCCGAAATTTACGTATATTTTTCTAGTCTTGTAAGTTACAATATTCTCCTTATCGGGACTTCATATTCAATTGAGCATTTCCTTTTTCCAGTCAAGAGAGCAGAGAGTCTATATATACAGTATTATAGTATTTTCATTACCATCGAGCTATAATCGATGGGCAGGCCCCTATTGGGCAACATCTGATCAGATGGTAAGTTATATACTGAGCCTACTGTGGCCGAGCGCCTATGAGAGAGCCTAGTTGACCGAGATACAGAGCCTAGTATGGCCGAGCGCCTATGAGCGAGCCTACTACGGCAGAGCAGTTGTGTGTGTGTGTGTGTGTGTATATATATATATATATATATATATATCGAGCCTTATAGGGCCGAATAGCTATTTTACTTACTATATTAAGAGAGTTGAGTCAGTATCAGCAGGTGAGCAAAACTTCAGATTATCTTTGACTCCTAGTTACTTTCAGCTATTATTATTATCAGTTCGGTTTCAGCTTTCAGTTATATTATTGCCTTGCATACTCGGTACATTATTTCGTACTGACATCCCTTTCTTTGGGGACGCTGCATTTCATGCGTGCAGGTTCAGATAGACAAACGGGTAGACCTCCTTAGTAGGTGTTGCTCGATTTCAGCTTTATCGGTAAGCTCCCCATCCTTCGGAGTTGCCGGGTCTAGAAGTTTTGTGTATATATGTAGATAGGTTATGGGTAGGTCAGGGCCCTGTTCTGATCACATTACATCTATCAGTAGAGGCTTGTAGACATATCCTGTCAGTTAGTGCAGTATGTTGGGCTTGTAGGCCCTGTACGTATATTTTGTTGGCTTGTCAGTTGTAGTAATTATGACGGCCTTGCCGGCCCATCTTTATAATGATATTTAGTCAGCGTTAGTCTCTATTCAGTTTTATATTTTGCATCGCACATTATCTTGTAATGTGGCCCATGGCCAAAATATGACATTACATGTTCAGAGTCTCTTAGTCGCAAGTGGTACGCAAGGATAGGTGAGGCATTGGGTACCGGTCTCCCCCCAGGCTCGGGGCGTGACAAAAGTGGTATCAGAGCAATTCTGTCCTAGGGAGTCTACAAGCCATGTCTAGTAGGGTCTTGTTTATAGATGTGTGGTGCATCACATTATATAAGCAGGGGACTACAGGGCATCTAGGAGTTGGTTACCCTTCTTTCAAATCTAAATCGTGTTGTAGCACTGAGTTATAGGAAATTTGAGTTAAACTTATGTGTTGGCATTTGCATGCACAGATGACGATAACTAGGAAGACTACGGTTGCCAGAGGAGAGAAACAGCAGTAGGTGAGGGGACTAGCAGGGTACCCCCAATAGATGTGGCCCAATCGGAGGCCCAGGGAGAGACCCCTACTCAGCCATTACCGACTCCTCTGCCACCTGAGGAGATTCCTAGGGAGACCGCACATCTAGTTCCCCCTCCGCTTCTATCAGATAAGGACTTAAGGAGTGCGGTGCATTTGTTGGCACAGTTGGTAGCTACCCAACAACAGGCTAGGGCATCCGCTAGTGCAGGACCTTCTGAGGGATCTTGGAGTTCATGGGTCTGAGAGTTTATTGCTTTGAGTCCCCCAGAGTTTATGGGGACAAATCATAGGGAGGACCCGCAGGATTTCATAGTACAGCTTCACAACATCTTTCGAGTTATGCATGCCACGGAGAAAGAGGCAGTTGAGCTAACAGTTTTTTGACTCCGTGATATAGCCATCCTTTGGTACGAGGGATGGGAGAGGTCCAGGGGACGTGATGCACCTCCAACTATTTGGGAGAATTTTTCGGATGCCTTCCTTGACCAGTACTTACCGTGGGAGATCCAAAAGGCTCGAGTCGATCAGTTTCTAGCCCTCAAGCAGGGCAATATGAGTGTTCGAGAGTATAGTCTCTGTTTTAACTCATTGGCCAGATATGCACCATCCATAGTTGCTACTATGCGGGACAGGATTCACGGGTTTATAGCAGGGTTGGCCCCAGAGTTGACCGAGGCATGTGCCACCGCTACATTGCAGGTTAGTATGGATATCTCCCAGATTCAGGTGTTCGCCCAGAATATAGAAAGGGGTAGGCATCGGCAACAGGGTACAGATAGGACTGAGTCAGGATAGCGTAAGAGGATGAGATTTTCCAGGTCGCAGGAGCAGTCTCAGGGTCGTTATAGGCCCCAGTACTTCAAACGGCCACCTAGGCCTCTGCCACCTTAGTTATAGGGTTACAGGTATGACTATTATACTCAGTCAGGACCAGGTGAGAGCTCACGGGCGTTGGGTTTGCAGCGACAGTGAGGTTCAGGGCAGACATGGCCATTTCCGCCACAGTGTGACATCTGTGGTAGAGGACACTTGGGCCAATGCCGAGCCGTTTCCGATGCTTGTTATACATGTGGATGTCAGGGGCATATGATGCGAGATTGCCCAAATAGAGATCCTGGGGGTATGGCACAACCAGCGAATTCAACAACAGGATCATCTACGTCTGTGCTTCCTTCAGGGTGCGAGTCTCAGTCCTCGTCTGGTAGAGGTCGAGGCAGAGGTAGAAGTTCTAGTTCAGGTGGTAACCAGAATCGTAGCTATGCTTTAGCGGGTCGACATAACCAGGAGTCTTCACTAGACGTTGTGACAGGTATGTTGACCATTTGCTCTCACAATGCTTATGCCTTGATAGATCCAGGATGTACTTTATCGTGTATTACCCCATTTGTCGCGGGAAAGTTTGGTATAGTGCCTGAAATACTAAGTGATCCTTTAGCGGTATCTACACTGGTCGAAGAATCGATTATCGCTAGACGGATTTACCGAGGTTGTACAGTGTCAGTTTGTGGTCGTCAGACCTCAACCGACGTAGTTGAGCTAAAGATGTTGGATTTTGATGCAATCATGGGCATGGACTGGTTGGCAGCTTTCTATGCCACAATTGATTGTCGAGCAAAGATAGCTAGATTTCATTTTCCGGGTGAGCCAGTCCTTGAATGGGTAGGTAATACAGCGACACCCAGATGTAGGCTTATTTCCTATCTGGAGGCGAGGAAAATGATCGTAAAAGGGTGCATTTATCATATTATGCGAGTTAGAGATGTGGATGCAAAGATACCTACACTTCAGTCTATTCCAGTAGTAAAAGAGTACACAGATGTATTCCTAGATGAACTTCCAGGTATTCCTCCAGAGCGAGAGATTGATTTTGGCATCGATTTGTTTCCGGGAACTCAACCAATATCCATCCCTTCGTATAGAATGGCACCTGCCGAATTGAAGGAGTTGAAGGAGAAGTTAAAAGATTTAATGGAGAAAGGTTTCATCAGACCCAGTACCTCACCTTGGGGTGCACCGGTACTATTTGTACGGAAGAAAGATGGCTCGCTGAGGATGTGTATCGATTATAGGCAACTGAACAAGGTAACTATTAAGAATAAGTATCCACTTCCAAGGATAGACGACTTGTTTGATCAGTTGCAGGGAGCTAGATGCTTTTCAAAGATAGATTTGAGGTCGGGGTACCACCAGGTTAGAGTTTGGGAGAGAGATATTCCCAAGACAGCTTTCAGGACCCGATATGGCCACTTCGAGTTTCTTGTCATGTCCTTCGGGTTGACGAATGCACCTGCCGTATTTATGGGCTTGATGAACAGCCTATTCCGGCCATATTTAGATCTGTTCATGATAGTCTTTATTGATGATATTTTAGTTTATTCACGTTCAGAGGATGAGCATGCGGACCACTTGCGAGCGGTACTCCAAACCCTCCGTGATAGTAAATTATATGCTAAGTTTTCTAAATGTGAGTTCTGGTTGAAGTCTGTAGCATTCTTGGGGCACATTGTATCCAATGGAGGTATAAAGATAGACACTCAGAAGATTGAGGCTGTGAAATCCTAGCCTAGACCTACCACTCCGACAGAGATTCGTAGCTTTCTAGGCTTAGCAGGATACTACCAGAGGTTCATAGAGGGTTTTTCTTCTCTTTCAGCACCATTAACGAAGTTGACGCAGAAAACAACTAAGTTTTAGTAGACGGAGGCTTGTGAGCGGAGTTTCCAGGAGCTTAAAAATAGGTTGACTTCAGCGCCAGTTCTAGCACTTCCAGAGGGTCCAGTTGGTTATGCCATGTATTGTGATGCCTTAGGTGTCGGGTTAGGATGTGTCCTGATGCAACATGGGAAAGTAAAGTGTATGCTTCAAGGCAGTTAAGGAAGCATGAGCGGAATTATCCGACCCCTGACCTCGAATTAGTTGCGGTTGTCCATGCACTTAAGATATGGTGGCATTATTTATATGGTGTTCATGTTGATGTATTCAGATCATAAAAGCATGCAATATATCTTCAAGCAAAAAGAGTTGAATTTGTGACAGAGGCGATAGCTTGAGTTATTGAAAGATTACGATGTTAACATTCTCTACCATCCAGGGAAAGCTAATGTTGTAGCAGACGCCTTAAGTCGCCGATCTATGGGTAGCTTAGCACATGTAGAGGCCAGAAAAAGACAATTAACCAGAGAGATTCATCAATTGGCTTGTTTGGGGGTTCAGTTAGTAGACTCTGGCAATGGTGGAGTTGTACTCCAAAATACTGCAAAATCATCTCTCATAGTTGAAGTAAAGAAGAAGCAGTACGAGGACCCATAGTTGGTCGAGTTGAGAGAGCGAGTTCCGCAGTAGAAGAAGCCGTTGTTAGAACTCAAGGGAGATGGGGTTCTCAGATATAGGGGTCGTTTGTGTGTTCCAGATGTAGTAGGGCTAAGAGACAGGATTATGTCAGAGGCACATCATTTGTAGTACTCCATTCATCCTAGGTCGACGAAGATGTATCATGACATTAAGGATGTGTATTGGTGGAACGATATGAAGAAGAACATTACTGAGTATGTCGCTCAGTGCCCTAGTTGTAAGCAGGTGAAGATAGAGCACCAGAAGCCCGGATGGCTAATGCAGACTATAAAGATCCCGACATAGAAATGGGAGGCGATAAACATGGAATTTATCACGGGTTTACCTCGTTCTCATCGTAAGTTCAATTCCATATGGGTAATAGTCGATAGGCTCACGAAATCAGCTCATTTCCTACCGGTTAGATTTACATATACAGTAGAAGATTATGCAAAATTATATATTAAGGAGATAATGCGACTACACGGAGTATCAGTATCTATTATATCTGACCGTGGGGCCTAGTTTACATCACATTTTTGGAGGTCATTTCTGAGAGGTCTAGGAACTTAGGTGAATCTCAGCACAACTTTTCATCCACAAACTGATGGACAAGCCGAGCGCATAATTCAAATGCTCGAGGATATGTTACGAGCATGTGTGTTGGATTTTAAAAGAAGTTGGGATTAACATCTACCCCTTATCAAGTTTGCATATAATAACAGTTACCACTCCAGTATCCAGATGGCTCCGTACGAGGCTTTGTATGGGCGTAAGTGCAGATCTCCTATAGGGTGGTTTGATGTTGGAGAATCTGGATTACATGGGCCAGACCTGGTTCAGCAGGCCATAGAAAAAGTAAAGCTTATCCGGGAGCGACTGTTGACAGCACAGAGTCGTCAGAAGTCATATTTTGATGTGCGGCGATGAGATTTAGAGTTCGGGGTTAATGACTGGGTATTCTTAAAGGTGTCACCTATGAAGGGTGTGATGAGGTTTGGCAAGAAAGGCAAACTTAGCCCACGGTATATTGGGCCTTATAGGATCATTCGAAGAGTGGGCCATGTAGTTTATGAGTTAGAATTGCCCACAGAATTAGAGTCAGTCCATCCGGTTTTTCACGTATCCATGCTACGGAAGTGCATTGGCGATCCTACCCGAGTGGTGCCCACAGATGAAGTACAGATTATGGAGGACTTGTCATACGAGGAAATTCCGGTTGCCATCCTAGACCGACAAATCCGCAAGCTTCGAAATAAGGAGGTGGCCTCCGTGAAAGTTTTATGGAGAAGCAAGAATGTGGAAGAGATGACGTGGGAAACGGAGGAAGAAACGAAGTCTAAATATCCCCACCTATTTCAAACTGAAGATATGGCTTGAGGTGGGATACCTCAGCACAGCTCTATTCAGGCCAATAGGTCATCAGGTAAGCTCTCATTTTTTACTCTCAGAATTTATAATGGACAGTTGTGTAAAGCCAAGTGTTGCTATTATAGACAGTGGCCATGTGTGGCATGTATAGCATATTTTCTGGCTGCGTACAGGTTGGTTTTAGTCTAGTGTATGGAAGAGACTTTGGCAAAACATTTCCCAAAGTATCTAAGAGAAGACATTTGAGGACGAATGTTTATAAGGGGGGAAGGATGTTACATCTCGCATTATTCGTACGTTAAAGTTTCGCCTTCAGTTAATTGACATAAACTCAAGGATGAGATTATCTTGAGGTTAGCATATTTATGCTATTTATAACAAGCAATAAGTAAGTGCCATGAGGGAAAGGGTACACGAATTAAAGAAAATGAGTTTCGTTGAAGGTTGTCGATTTGGGATAAAATACGGGCCGAGCGATAATAACCGATAGTTATGGACTAGTACCATCCAAGGTACCATATGACCGTGATAGTATGATGTATTAAGTGTATTAAAAATAAGTAAAATTTTAAGTAATTTGAGACAATTCTAAATTATGCGGGTAATTGGTTAATTACCGGATAGCGGGATATTACCTAATTAGTTAATTAATTATTGCATAAGATCAAAATCCCCACCCCACCCCCACCCCCCACGTGGCAGCAAGCCCCTAAATAAAACAAATGACTCTTAGTCATTGTTGATTAGGTGTCAACTTAGTATGATAGTTAAAAGACATTTCATT
Organism: Nicotiana tomentosiformis; assembly: GCF_000390325.3. Lineage (NCBI taxonomy): Eukaryota > Viridiplantae > Streptophyta > Magnoliopsida > Solanales > Solanaceae > Nicotiana > Nicotiana tomentosiformis. The sequence goes on from NC_090822.1 coordinate 46,721,867, forward strand.
TCTAAAGTCTTGAATACAAGAACACCACAGCAAACGTTAGCAATTCCTATGATTTCAACAAAAAATTCTTGCAACAATTCCTATAATCTTTCAACATCAGACGTTAACAATTCCTACAAAATAACACTATAATCAGAGGTTGAGAACGTTGGCCATTCTTATACGTTTTCAACTTTTCATTTTCAAAGAGGGAATCAGATTCTAAATGTCACATTAACCAACGTGATTCCTACAAGTTTCAACAATTCCAGTGAGAATTATTAACATATTAGCAACTTAAGATTTTGCGATTCTAAGTGAGTACGGTGCTACCTTTTCCAAGAATATCATACAGAATTTTTCTCTACTCTAGGTATGTTAAGGCTAAGTCCTTCCTTCATTTTGGCATGATCTCGTAATTACACAAGTTTGATAACGAGGCATAAAGAGAAATTCATATTCTGGAATTTACGTATATTTTCCTAGTCTTGTAAGTTACAATATTCTCCTTATCGGCACTTCATATTCAATTGAGCATTTCCTTTTTCCAGTCAAGAGAGCAGAGAGGCTATATATACAGTATTACAGTATTTTCATTACCATCGAGCTATAATCGATGGGCAGGCCCCTATTGGGCAACCTCTGATTAGATGGTAAGTTATATACTGAGCCTACTGTGGCCGACCGCCTATGAGCGAGCCCAGTTGGCCGAGATACAGAGCCTAGTATGGTCGAGCACCTATGAGCGAGCCTACTACGGCAGAGCAGTTGTATATATATATATATATATACTGAGCCTTATAGGGCCAGACAACTATTTTACTTACTATATTGAGAGAGTTGAGTCAGTATCAGCAGGTGAGCATATCTTCAGATTATCTTTGACTCCCAGTTACTTTCAGCTATTATTATTATCAGTTCAGTTTCAGCTTTCAGTTATATTATTGGCTTGCATACTCGGTACATTATTTCGTACTGACGTCCCTTTCTTTGGGGATGCTGTATTTCATGCATGCAGGTTCAGATAGACAGACGGGTAGACCTCCTCAGTAGGTGTTGCCCGAGTTCAGCTTTATCGGTAAGCTCCCCGTCTTTCGGAGTTGCCGAGTCTAGAAGTTTTGTGTATATATGTAGATAGGTTATGGGTAGGTCAGGGCCCTATTCCGATCACAGTACATCTATCTGTAGAGGCTTGTAGATATATCCTGTCAGTTAGTGCAGTATGTTGGGCTTGTAGGCCCTATACATATATTTTGTTGGCTTGTCAGTTGTAATTATGACGGCCTTGCCGGCCCAACTTTATGTTGACATTTAGTCAGCGTTAGTCTCTATTCAGTTTTATATTTTGCATCGCACATTATCTTGTAATGTGGCCCATGGCCAAAGTATGACATTACATGTTCTGAGTCTCTTAGTCGCAAGTGGTACGCAAGGATAGGTGAGGCACTGGGTGCCGGTCTCCCCCCACCCCCACCCTCGGAGCTGACACAAGGTGTCAACCCCCGAAGTTCCATTGCTTCCTAATAATTGAAGCAAAACTTGGTGGAGTACCCAGCGGTTACTTGGACCGATATTTATAATAGGTATCAGTCAAAGATCAGAGTCGAGGACGACCAGTTGGGGGTCTCCTCGGGGTCTGTTTACTCCAATAGAGCAAACGAAAAATCTAAAAGAATTATGGACCAGGAGCCAAGGTCGGTCCGAGATCGGTATCAGCCGTACAACTCGGATAGAAGGGGAAATGGACCTGGTCGCCACCCATCCAGGAACGACAGGAGAAGCGACCAAGGACCTAGCAACTGAGGTCTGATGAGTAATAACGGTTTCAACAGATCACTTGGGGGCATGGAAGCCCCGAGACTATCGGAATATAACTTCAACGTGGATACTGCGAGTATAGTGTCGGCCATTGGTCGCATCAAGGAAACCAAATGGCCTAGGTCACTTTAGTCTGATCCCACACAAATGGATCACAACTTGGTATGTAAATACCACGGTCCTCACGGTCACAAGACCGAAGATTATCGACAACTAAGGGAAGATGTATCACGTCTATTCAACAATGGGCATCTTCGGTAATTCCTAAGTGAGCGGGCCAAAAATCATTTTAAAAATAGGGACGCCAACAAACAAATTGAGCATTAGGAGCCTCAACACGTGATCAACATGATCATTGGGGAAGTGGATGTCCCACAAGGGCCAATGATAAAAGCGCACCAAAGTTTTTATCACAAGGGGAAAATGCACTCGGGATTATGTCCCGGAGGGGTCCATCTCGTTCAGCATGAGGATGCCGAGGGCATCATCCAGACTCACAACAATGCGCTGGTAATATCCATACTTATTAATAAATCTTGAGTTAGGCATGTGTTAATTGATTCGGGTAGTTTGGCCAACATCATGCGATGGCGGGTCGTAGAACAATTGGGAATATTAGACCAAACCGTACCGGTAGTACGAGTATTAAACGGGTTCAACATGTCATGCGAGACGACGAAAGGTGAAATAAACCCACCACTAAACACTGTCGGGACTACCTAGGAAATGATATTTATGTGATCGAGGGGGATATGAGATACAATGCCTTGTTCGGGAGGCCATGGGTCCACAACATGAGAGCGGTGCCTTCGACCCTACATCAAGTGTTGAAGTTTTCCACCCCAGGTGGAATCAAAATGGTCTACAGGGAATAACCGGCCGCAAAGACGATGTTCGCTATCGAGGAAGTAATCCAGATGCCCGCGATCACGACGTCAAAAAGTGGGGGACTGGTCGAAGAGAAAGAAACCAAATAGTAATCAGCGGACCCGATCCCTGACCAGGCCGGGAAACAGGGGGAACACACAGCAAATGATGAGGATGATTTCGGTGTCCCGATATCCTTTATAGCACCCGATAATACCGATGCCACCAAATCGGCAATCGATGAATTGGAGCAGGTCATACTGATAGAGTACCAACCAGATAGAAACGTATACATGGGCACGGGGTTAACTCCGGAGCTTAGGAAAAAACTTATTGATTTCCTTAAAGCTAATGCTGATTGTTTGCCTAATCCCACTTAGATATGACGGGGATTCCACCGAAGGTGACAACTCACAAATTAAGCTTGGATCCAAAATTCTGCCTTATCAAACAGAAGAGGAGGCCACAGTCCGAGATCAAACACGCATTCATCAAAGGCGAGGTATCTAAACTTATGAAAATAAGTTCTATTTTGGGAAGTTAAATACCCGGATTGGCTAGCTAATGTAGTGGTTGTTCCTAAAAAGGAAACAAACTTAGAATGTGTGTAGATTATAAGGACCTAAACAAGGCATGTCCGAAGGATTCATTTCCTTTGCCTAACATCGACCTAATTATCGATGCGACGGTCGGGCACGAGACGCTGAGTTTTCTTGATGCTTATTCCGAGTTCAACCAAATATGGATGGACCTAGGAGACCAAGAAAAAACTTCTTTTATAATTAAATTCGTCACCTATTGTTACAACGTAATGCCATTTGGGTTAAAAAATGCCGATGCCACATCTCAATGCCTAGTTAACCGAATGTTCAAAGAACAAATAAGAAAATCAATGGAGGTTTATATTGACAATATGTTAGTTAAGTCCATGCAAGCAGAGGACCATTTGAAGCATTTGCAGGAAACCTTCGGCATACTGAGGAAATACAACATGAAGCTAAATCCGGAGAAGTGTGCCTTCGGGGTCGGCTCGGGCAAGTTCCTCGATTTCATGGTATCCAACCACGGAATAGAGATCAACCCGAACAAGATAAAATCTATAGAAGATATCACCGTAGTCGACAACGTCAAGGCAATACAGAGACTGGCCGGGCAGATAGCCGCATTAGGCCGATTTATTTCGAGGTCATCTGACAAAAGCCACCAATTTTTCTCATTGCTAAAGAAGAAGAATGACTTCTCTTAGACCCCGGAATGTCAGTAGGCTCTAGAAGAACTCAAACGCTACCTATCAAGCCCTCCTTTGTTTGGAGGCCTTCTCGACCTTAAAGTCATTATCTGTGGAACAACCTCTGAGGATAAAATCCTTAAGAGGAGGTTCCGGGGCTATTGTCGACAGGGTCATTTTGATATTAGTGGCCGGGGTAGAAGTTGAAGGAGCGATATTTTGAGGAATAGATTTTGAGGTTTTTGCTATCTTTATCTGGGAATATGAAGGTTTGAAGGCGGATATGAAGGTTTGAAGATAGGTATGAAGATTTGAAGTTTTGAAGATTGGAGATGAAGAAATGAAGGCGTGAAGAACAATTTGTGAAGATTAGAGGGAATTATGAACACGGAAAAAATTTGAGGGTAACTCAACAAGATTTGAAATTGGAAAGTAAAAAGTGAAAAAAGGAAATTGGAGCTTTTATAGGAGGGAAATAATTAATGCATGATGTTTCACATTCGATGCTCACCAAGGATGGTCAACCAGCGGTTGACACGTGTCCGAAGTCAGAACAACATGACTGATGGGATGTTTTGCTGACTCGTCAACCCGTTTGTAGCGTACGGAGGAAGGAATCAGGGTCAGTTAATCACTTCTCGTCGTTTCTATAAATCTGCTCTCCAAAAAGTGAGGGAACTATCTGTGTGTGGGTAAAATTGGAGATAAAGTTACCCCTGAATTCCCGCTAAAGAAACGAGAGGACAGCACGACCCGATATGGCCTCGGGCAATGCCAAGGGCTTCCACAGACATTAACCTGGGGAGGACGAATGGCACACCCGGAACCGGACACGGCCAAGCATTGAGCTCGAGCAAAGTGAAGAACCATGGCTAAGGGAGAGATGGTTAGACGAGTCAAACAGGGGGCCAAAATATCCGCCCTTAACCGGATATTACGGTGCAAGTCTCGCCCGATATCAATTACGTATCAATGTTTACTAGAAGAAGAAGATCCTTACCTTACTTAGACTTGTACTAGGATTGAAACTCCCCTACTATATAAAGGGGAGAATCTTTTTATTTTGAGAACCACTGTTGGCATGCATACCAAAGAAGTAAAGTTAATTTTTTGTTCTCTAGCTATTGTTCAAAGTGTTCTTCAGTAGTTTGTTTGTTGAGTTAACCGAAGTCGTTCCGAGCGCTCGATCGGGACTAATTTCCAGCATCTATCATAAAGCTAGACTTAATCATCCATCGTGTTTGGTTTGATCTTTTTATTTTCCTTTAACTCAATTATTTACTGTTCTTAGATCATTCGTGTTAAATTAAATCACATATCTTTTAAACCGCATATAAATTCAATTGTTACTCATTTTAAGGGAAAAAGCCAACAAATGTTCTCGGCTGAATGAGGAGCTCCGGGCACCACTTGACTCGGCCGTTATAGAACAGAAAACTCTTGGCCAAGAGTACACCGCGTTGAGGTCCAAGTTGGAGGCGGCTTTGAATGAGGCTCCCAAAGTTCAGGACATGCTGGCCTAGTACAAGAGCGATGTGGAGGTAGCCGAGGCCCGTGTAATAACGAAAGCTGAGTATGTGAAGTGGCTCTCATGGAGAGAGACTCTCAAGAAGATTCATGCCTGGGAGATTGACCTAGCGGACGAGATCAAAGGGGCTTGAAGCCGAGGCCAAATAGAGATACCAGCCTGATGGTTCGAGCAGCGAGTCGGGCTACGGTGAAGACTAAGCGGGAAATGCCTTAGTTTATTTTTTGTTTTCCCTTGGACCAGTTTTCTCTCGAACTGGGTTTTACGGCAAGGCTTTTAACGAGGCAATAGTAAAATGTGCTACCCTAGTTTTGAAGATCGGGGACTGCGGACCATCCATATCAGATCAATAGTATTCGAGCCCTCAAAAATTTAGTCTCGAATACTAGAGGGCCATCACACCCTAAGTCATGGTCCTGAGCTCGGGAATGTAGAAGAAATTCTTATTTGATATTGAAAGCCGAGGCTTGAATATAAGGATTAAGTTTAAGGGTCAAGTGGTCAAACTAACCGTGCCCACATAGCTCATTCTCTCCATGGAAGATAGCTTCTGTACCATCGATTATTTACACGAAATTCAAAATAATAAAAGAAATTTGCCTTCTATGTTTTATCGGTTCACATTTGTATAAGCAATATTATCGTCAAAAGTTACTTAGAACAAATGTTGGTTTCAAAACCCTTAATCCTACGGGCCTCCCCGAACCGCGGACTACTACCCAGCGATAAGACCAAACAATTCGGGTTACTTAATCTCGGAGGCAGCGAGCCTACTAGGCAGGGCCCAAATGCAAAAGGCCATAGCCAACTTAAACGACTCAAAAATGTCTGAGTCCGTACTTGAAAAGTAAGGTCCTTACATATTTTTAATAATAAAAAAAACTACTTCAGACTCGGTCAAGTTAATCGATCTTGAATTACGGCAAAGAATGATTATGTCTGGCTAAAACGTTCAAAATTTTAACAAAGACTTCATTTTTATCGAGTCCTCCAAAGCCAAAGCAATTCGGAGTCATTACTTAATCCAGGCGTCATCCAGGCTATAGGGGAACGAACAATTTAAACGATGTCAAATCCTGTAGTAAGGCATCGATTACATATTATAAGTTTTGGATACAAGCAAGTACAAAAAAGTAAAAGACACAAAGCATAGCCGAAAAAGAGTTTTTATATACATAAGTACCAAAAAATATTTACAGAGGCACTATGAAACGACCCCAAAATACAGAATATAAGGGGGAAAAAAACTAAGGCATTTCCCGCCTAGTCTTCATCGGAGCCCGACTCGCTGCCCGAACCATCGGGATGGTATCTCTATTTGGCCTCGGCTTCAAGCCTCTTCAATCTCGGCGGCTAGGTCAATCCCCTGAGCATTAACCTCCTCAAGGGTCTCTCTCCGAGACAGCCACTTTACGCACTCAGCCTTCATTATTACACAGGCCTCGGCTACCTCCACATCATTCTTTTACTGGGCCAGCATGTCCTGAACTTCGGAGGCCTCGTTTGAAGCCGCCTCCAACTTGTACCTCAACGCGGTGTACTCTTGGCCAAGAGTGTCCCGTTCTGTAACGGCCGAGTCAAGTTGTGCCCGGAGCTCCTCATTCAACCGAGACCATTTGTCATCTTTTTCCCTCATCACCCGGAGCTGATCTTTGGTGGATGCCAAATCCTCTTTGGTGGCATACCACTTCGAGGCTAGGAGATCCATCTTGCTCCTCAACTCCTCGGCTAAGACTTTAACCTCGTCCATCTCAGCCCTAAGCTGGCGATCGAGTTTATCTTCTCTTGGACCTGCGAGGTTGCGACGTTAGCAGTTGTTCTTATCCTCTCATTATTAATATCAAACACTCTTACATTTTCAACCAGAAGGGCATGTTCCCGTTTCACTTTTGAGGCCTCCTTTTGAGCTCTTTCCAGCTCGGCTTGGAAGACTGAGTGATCCTTGAGGACCTTATCTTTTTGCTCACAAAGAGCTTTGTACATATCCTTCTGCCAGACCTGCTCCTTGAGCTCGAACTCAAGATGACCTACCTCCATAAGAGACCGGTGGAAGCTCTTATGATGAAGCACCGAGGCCTGAGGAATAAAAAATGTTGTAATCATTAAATTACGCTAAGGCAAAATTGACTCTTTAAAGACGTGAGGAAAGGAAAACATACCATGTTCAGCGCCTGTTGTGCCTCGTTGAAAAGGCTTGGCATATCAACTTCGTTCATCTTAGCTTGGTCCTCTTCGATTACCAAGCAATGAAGGTAGCTGGCCACATCGACCAGCCCGGATAGCATCCTGATATTTGTCCGTGCCGTAAACATGACCGTCGTCTTACGATCAGGGTCCGCACTCGGGGCGGGGAATTGCTTCACAAGCTTTGGGGTCGAACTTGGCCCACCTGAACCCGGTAGCACATCCCTTTTCAAGATCTCCAAGTGGCCAAACTCGGAGTAGTATTCCAGCGCACCGACATCTATACTTTTGAAAAACAGGTTAAGGGCTTCATCTGTGGCTCGTGATGCCTTTATCGGCTTTTATTTAACGGCCTGAGCCTCATTAGAAAGAGGCTCCTTTAGGGACGGTGACTCCATGACGTCAATAACGTCGGCGGCCTCGCTCGAGACTGGAGTAGACTCTTGAGAGGCAACAACCACATGTTTTTCCTCGGGGTCCCGAGCTGAAGAGGGTTCAACCTTACGGTTGCCCCCCTCCGGTGCTGCCAACTCCTGTGTAGTGTCGGCCGGTTCATGGATGACAAACTCCATGTCATCATCCTTGGGGTAGTCCCAGAGCTGGTAGAGAGAATCAGAGTCCGGGACCCTGGCGTGAGTACTTTTCTTGGTACTCTTTCTGACCCTGACCGAAACCCTCTTCTTCTTGGTCTCGGCGGGAGCATCCGAGGAGCCAGAAGACATCCTCTTTCTTCTTGTGTTTTCCTCCTTCTGCATAGCAGCCTCGACGGTAGGTTGTCCTGCAGAGGAGGGTTTTCCAGATAGGGATGAGGCTTCTTCCTCGAAAATGTTCCGAAGCTAGGTGTTCTTGGGCAAAACTGTGAGAAGAAAAAGAGACATAGTCGGATTGTGCCACTCGCGCTCGGAGGGGGAAAAGGATACTTACCATGGGAACGAGCCTCCTATTTGCCTTTAGAAAGTTTGTGCCACTCGCGCTCGGAGTATGTCAATTGTTTGTAGATACCCTCGACCCACTCCTTGAAATAGGGGACTGCATTGGGGAAATGAATAGTAAATTTGAAGTGTTATTTTGACGACTTAACAGGCGATGAACTTACGTGTCTAGTTCCACTTCTCAGGGAACGATAGGAAATTGGAGGGAATGAGATCTTCGGTCTTGACCCGAACAAATCTCCCCTGCTAGCCTCGATCCTTGTCCTCATCGATGCTCGAGAAGGGAGCCTTCTTTGCTCTTCGGGCGAGCTTGATTAACCCCCCTCGGAAGATTCAGAGGCTGTAGATACGGAGCAGATGGTCGATAGTGTACCGGGGCTCCTCTGTGTTGTTGACAAAGTGACGGAGGAGAATCACATAAATTTCGATATCAGCGGTCGGCATAGAAGTTAAAGGAGCAGTAAGAGACACAAATTTCGAGGTTTTGCCATCTTTATCTGGGAATATGAAGGTTTGAAGGCAGATATGAAGCTTTGCTGATGGGTATGAAGATTTGAAGGTCTCACTTGAAGACTCAAAGACAAAATATGAAGATTTGAAGATTGGAGATGAAAAAATGAAGGTGTGAAGAATAATTTGTGAAGATTTGAGGGAATTATGAACACGTAAAAAATTCAAGGGTAGCTCAAGAAGATTTGAAATCGGAAAGTAAAAAAGTGAGGAAAAAAAAAAGAAAACTAGAGCTTTTATAGGAAGGAAATAATTAATGCGTAACATTTCGCATTCGATGCTCACCGAGGATGGTCAACCGGTGGCTGACACGTGTCCGAAGTCAGAACGACAAGACTGATGAGACGTTTTGCTGACTCGTCAACCCGTTTGTAGAGTATGGAGGAAGGAACCAGGGTCAGTTAATCACTTCTCATCGTTTCTATAAATCTACTCTACGAAAAGTAAGGGGACTATCTTTGTGCGGGTAAAATCGGATATCAAGTTACCCCCAATTTTTCGGTAAAGAAACGAGAGGACAACCCGACCCGATATGGCCTCGGGCAATGCCGAGGGCTTCCACAGACCAGAATCCGGGGAGGACGAATGATGCACCGGGAACCGGACGCGGCCAAGCATTGAGCTCGAGCAAAGTGAAGAACCGTGGCTAAGGGAAAGATGGTTAGACGACACAAAAAGGGGGCGAAAATATCCGTCCTTAACCAGATATTACGGTGCAAGTCTCTCCCGATATCAACTACGTATCAATGCTTACTGGAAGAAGAAGATCTTTACCTTACTTAGACTTGTACTAGGATTAAAACTGCCCTACTATATAAATGGGAGAACTTTTTTATTTTGAGGGCCGATGTTGGCACGCATACCAATGCAATAAAGTTAATTTTTGTTCTCTAGCTATTGTTCAAAGTGTTCTTCAGCTGTTTGTTTGTTGAGTTAACCGAGCACATTTCGAGGGCTGGATCGGGACCAATTTCCAGCATCTATTATAAAGCTAGACTTAATCATCTATCGTGTTTGGTTTGATCGTTTCGTTTTCTTTTAACTCAATTATTTACTATTCTTTGATCATTCGTGTTAAATTAAATCACATATCCTTTAAACCGCGTATAAATTCAATTGATATCCGCAATATTCAGCAAAAGGGGCAACCGATCCTACTTTTGCTTGTTTGTCAATTGAAAAAACTGATGGCATGATGGTTGGTTGATTGGTGGCCTTTTATAAATATATTCGTTCTAATGGTTTTCAAAAGCATGGTTATAATATGACATGAATACTTGTTATTCGTGTTGCACATCATCTTATTACTAGGGAAAAACGACATCATCATCCTAATCTTGTTCCTTTCTCATTTCTCTTCTCAAGCTGATTTCTAAACTAATTTTGAAGCCCTGTCAGTTGTTGCAGGAGTTACTTCGCTCACTGCTTTTGTTCACATTGAGAACCCACAATAGCTGTTTTGTCATATGTCTACCATTTAGCTACAGTTGTGATAGATGCTTTTACCATTCACCCATGTTTTATTTAAAACTTTAAATAATTGTGGCACACTATGTTTTCGAAAAACTTTTTGACGTTGAATATAATTGCGACAATTGTAAAGTCAAAAAATTATTTTAAGAAAAAATTCATGGAATTATGTAAAAAAGTTATATAGGAGCAAAGACTAGGAACTTTGAGACGAAATAGAAGGCCATTTTAACCTTGCCCCCTTTTAAAAATCAGTGATTCGAACATAGGCACATATTTGTGTTGACACTAAATGCATGATCAAGGTAGTTTTGACAGAACCAGTTCCTCTTGGTTCTGTGATTTAATTAAGATTGCAGATGTAAACATGAGATAAAGAAAGTTGATAGCTGACGGATCATTTGAGTAGGTGCTATAGCAAAATATTAGTAGCTAGTGGGCGGACTATAGCTGAAATGGTTTGCCTTTGCACATAAAACTGATCAGAATGAATTATGCCCAATATACAGTAGTATATGTTGGATATTCTGGTTCTTTCCAAGTTAAAAGATGCCGGTAAGTAGTAGGTCTTTTTCACTTTTACTGGATCCTTACCAATTCCCATAAAAATAGAAAATGCTATGTTTGAGGGGAAGTAACAAAGTGAAAGGGGTTGCTTTCTGCCTCTTCCTGTATGGTTCTTTTGATGTTTGAGCTCCAGCAGTCATCTATGTCTAATGTTGTTAACTTGCTTTATGCTTTAGCTTGTGTCTTCAATTTTTATCGGCGAAATGACCTCGTGGCCACTTAAACTTGTACGAGATTTAAAAGACCGATATATAAACTTTGAATTTTTTCATTTTAGCACTTCAACTCAATCAATTGAGTATAAATCCCTTCGTCGTTGCGGTGTGACTCAAGTGCCCGACAAGAAGAACACATCAAATGCTAAGATCATTTATTATTTTACATGTGTCATCTGTGGGTCCCTTTTTTACTAATTTATCATAATTTCTTTTTTTATTTTACTTCTTTCACCGTTTCTTCTACATATTTTAGCGCCGCCATAGGGGGAAAATCCCAGCCATCACCTGACTGCCTCAATCAACCATGATCTTCCATAAAATTCATTCCATCTTTCACTTCTAACAAAATCCATAAAATTCATACTCTAAGTCAAAGAGTCGATGGGTCACTCCTAAAATACTGTCAAGGCAAAAAAGAGTCGGCGAAGCTATGTCAATGAAGGACACGAATGGTGAAATCCAAAAGAGAGAAGAAGTCAAACTGTGTAAGTAGAATTTTCCACCCAAAATTCGTCAATTTTTTTATGGTCTTTCTCTTTTCTCTATCTGTCTTCCAGCTTGAGATAGATACAAAAAGGAGAAAGGAAATTAATGTGAGAGAAAAGATTGACAGAAAATTTTTGACGAAATTTATTGCTTTTCTCACTACTGCTACCTGGGTTTGGAACAAAAAGAGGAAGAAGCGGGGAAAGATTGGAGTGGGTGAGAAAGAAAACGAGGGGGGCAGACGACGATGGAGAAAAGGGAAAAGAAACAGAAAGGGGTGAGGGGAATAATGATTTTGGAGGGGGGGGCTTATTTTCTTTCTTTTTCTTTGTAATTTTTTTAATCAAAATTATTGTAGTGAGCTTAGTTTATGTGACTTGCACACACATTGTGATGACACGATAGGTCATCTAGAATTAAACCTTAATTCTATGTTTCGAAACTTCAAATATATTATTTTAGCCTTTCTCGATTTTGCGTGCACAGTCCGTGTCTTTTTCCGAAAGGCTTTTATGTTAAAAATTGATAAAATGTGAAATTTTGCCTTAAAAATCTATTTGAATTTGGCTTCGGTCAACGTTTTGAGCAAACGAATCCGGATTCGTAATTTGACGGTATCGGTGGGTCTGTATCATAATTTAGGACCTTGGCATATGCCCGAATCGAATTCGAAAGTCCCTAACTCGAGTTATCGCATTTTGTCGAAAGTTTAAAGTTTAAAGGTTTAATGAATTCAAAGATTTGACCAAGGTTTGACTTTATTCTGACCGGGTCCGAATTTTGGTTCCGGAGCTTGGTATATCTTCATTACTATATTTATGACTTGTCTGTAATTTTTGGTGAAAAACGGAGTTAGTTTGACATGATTCGGACGTCCGGTTGTTAAAATAGAAATTCTTAAGTTTCATTGAAAAATTCATATGATTTGGTATCCGATTCGTAGTTTTGGGTGTTATTTTGGCGATTTGATCGCGCGAGCAAGTTCGTATGAGGTTTTTGGACTTGTGTGCATGTTTGGTTTGAAGATCCGAGAGCTCGGGTGAGTTTCGAATAGGCTACAGAATGAGTATGGACTTAGAAAAATAGCTGGTGCTCTACTGTTTCTGGTGCAGGCCTCAGACCTCTGGCTTCGCATTTACGATAAGGCAGTCAACCTATCAGGTTCGCAAATTGCGAGCAACTCCCTCGCAATTGCGAAGAGTAGCTGGGCACCATGGGTTCGCATTTGCGAAGTAGTACTGGGGATGGAATGCTTCACAATTGCGATCAAGGGGTCGCAATTGCGGAAGTCCCAAGTTCGCAATTGCGAACAAAACCATCGCATTTGCGATGGTAGCAGAGATGGGGGCCTTTGCAATTGCAAAGGATTTCTCGCATTTGTGAGGTTCGCAATTGCGAACCCCAGGTCGCAATTGTGACATCTGCGCCTCGACTTGAGATTGAAAAATAGGATTTTAGTTCATTCTTTCAAATTTTCAAACCTAGAAACCTTAGAAGCGATTTTTCCAAGAGCTCTTCTTCCCCAATTCGTTGGTAAGTGATTCTAACCTACTTTCTTTCAATTGACTATTGTATTTCATAAGATTTCAACCTAAAATCTAGGATTTTCATGATAGAAATTGGGGATTTGGGTAGAATTAGAGATTTTTGTAAAATTAAAATTTAGACCTCAAATTGAGGTCAGATTTCGAAACAAATTATATAACCGGGCTCGGGGTGAATGGGTAATCGGATTTTGGTCCAAATTTCGGGTTTGGATCAAGCGGGCCAGGGAGTTGACTTTTTCAATAATGACCTAAATTGAACCTCTTTCATTCATGGGTAGTTCCTAAGGCTTATGTTGAATCATTTGGTTGATAATTTGCTAGATTTGGTTGGTTCGAAGGCTTGTTCGAAAGGCAAAGCCGTGGTTGAATTTTGAGTCGGTTTTGGAGCGAGGTAAGTGTCGTGGTTAACCTTGACTTGAGGAATTAGGACGTGTTTGCCTATTTGCTACATGTTTAAATGTTGGGTGCAACGTATATGTGAGGTGACGAGTACTTATGTGTTATTGTTGGGTTAAAGCATGCGGGTGGGACTTGTTTCTTGTAATTTACTCCCTTCTTTGATTATGATATCCATACTTAGACTAGTTTGTTACTAAATTGATCGTTCTTTCCGCATTTATGGGTTATTTGTGATAATTGAGTATTGTTTTTGAAGTTAAGGTTGGTATTATGGAACCGTTGATGACGTAAGGTTTATTCTTGCCTATTCTATCTCCCAATTGTTATATATTCATTTTTACATGGTAAGGGACAATGTAAAAGCACGAAGGGTGATGTTGTGCCAATTGTTGTTACAATTATTGATTAATACATAGTGAGGAAGAGAGTTGAAGCACGAAGAGTGATGTCGTGCCGTATTTATTGTTTCATGATGAAATTGAGAGTAAAAGCACGAAGGGTGATGTCGTGCCGTATTTATCATTTTATGAAGAGGTTGAGAGTAAAATCATGAAGGATGATGACGTGCCATTATTACTGTTTCATGGTGAGGTTGAGAGTAAAAGCACGAAGGGTGATGTCGTACAGTTTTTATTCATTATGTTTATCTGTATCATTGGCTGAAGGTTTATTGACTGTTTCATATTGTCATTCCCTATTGTAGTTACCGTATCTTGTACCCCTTTCTCATGTCTCCTCCCAATAGTACATGTTTAATCTTTATTTGTTGTTATGTTGTACGTATATTTTGTCTGTACAGGTTTAATTACGTGGGTGTCCTGTCAATAGCCTCGTCACTACCTCGTCGAGGTTAGGCTCGACACTTACGGAGTACATTAGGTTGGTTGTACTCATACTACACTCTGCACTTCTTGGGCAGATTTTAGTACTATCCCCAGTTGTCCGTGAGGCGCATCAGCTCGGCTTAGCTTATTTGGAAACTCGAGGTAGATCTGCTGGCGTCCGCAGACCTTGAAGTCCCCTTTCCTTTTTCCCTATTTACTGTTCATTTCACTCGAGACAGTTATACTTATTTCAAACCCTATTTGTAGACTCTAGAAGCTCGTGTACTTGTGATTCCAGATCCGGGTTGTACTATATGATTATGTTATTATGCTACTTGTTCTTCATTTCAGTTTCATTTCTGTCTGATTGGGTAAATTGTTTAAAGTGTTTAAAATTGGTAAAAGATTTACTCTAGCATTGGCTTGCCTAGCAAGTAAAATGTTAGGCGTCATCACGATTCCGAAGGTGGGAATTTCGGGTCGTGATAAGTGGTATCAAAGCACTAGGTTGCCAAGGTCTCATAAGTCACGAGCAGGCTTAGTAGAGTTTGGAGGATCGGTACGGAGACATCTGTACTTATCTTCTAGAGGCTATGGAGTTTAGGAACAAATTTCACTTCTATTCTTCTCTATCATGAGATTTTATTCTCTCATTTATAATTGAACTCTTCTACTCTTGTTCTCTCACAGATGGCGAGAACATGTACTGCATCTTCAGCTGGACAGCAGCCGGAGCCCCCAGTGGCAGCTCCTACTAGGGGTACAGGACGAGGTCGCGCCAGAGGCCGAGGCAGAGCTCAGCCTAGAGCTCGAGCAGCAGCACCAGTAGTGGGGCCTTAGGAGGATTTTGACAAGGAGGTTCCAGCTCAGACTGTACCTGTTGGACCAGCTCAGGTCCTAGAGGGGTTCATCGCCACCCGAGTGCTTCAGGACGCTCTAGTCCATTTGGTGGGCCTTATGAAGAGTGTGGCCCAGGCCAGTACATTTCCTGTGGCACCAACCGTCTCTCAGGTTGAGGGAGGAACATAGACTCTCGCTACTCATACTCCGGAGTAGATGGCTCCCTAGTATCAGACTCCAGCAGTCCCGCCAGCTGGGGTAGTTCAGTTGGTTGTTACGGCACAGACCGGTGATAGGCACGTCATGTCTTCTGAGGGCTTATTGAGATTGGACAATTTTACAAAGCTCTTCCCAGTTCACTTCAGTGGTGTACCTTCTGAGGACCCACAGGATTATCTTGACCACTTCCATGAGGTGCTGCAGAACATGGGTATAGTTGAGACCAATGGGGTCGATTTTGCTATGTTTTAGATGAAGGGTTCCGCCAAGAGGTGGTGGAAGGATTTTTTTATCAACCAGGCCAGCTAGGTTGCCTGCTCTTACTTGGGACCAGTTCTCTTAGCTATTTTGTAGAGAAGTTCCTTCCTATCACACTAAGAGAGGATTACCGCAGGCAGTTTGAGTGTCTCCAGCAGGGCAGTATGACTGCTACTCAATATGAGACCCGTTTTGTGGATCTAGCCCGTCATGCTCTTCCTTTGCTTCCTACTGAGAGAGAGAGAGGGTGAGGAGGTTTATTGATGGACTCACTCACCCTATCAGGCTGCAGATGGCCAAGGAGACCGGAGGTGAGATTTTCTTTCAGACGGCTAATAATGTTGCTAGGAGGATCGAGATGGTTCTTGCACAGGAAAGAGGGCAGGAGTCTGATAAGAGTCCTCGTCATTTCGGTGGGTTCAGTGGTGCCTCGTCTGGAGGCAAGGGTATTTTTGGTAGAGGCCATCCTCCCAGGCCGTTTTACTCAGCACTCCAGGCATTCCACAGTGCTTCAGGTGGTCGCGGCCCTCATATGTCTTATTCCGACCAGCTAGCCTATAGTGCACCACTAGATCCTATAAGTGCACCTACGCTCCAGAGTTTTCAGGGTGGTTATTCAGGTCGACAGGGTCAGTTTCAGGGTTAGCAGTCACAGTAGCCGAGGTCCTGTTATACTTGTGGTGATCTAAGGCACATTGCTAAATTTTTCCCTCGGGCACCGGGCAGCTCACAACAGCAGGGTACTCGTGCCATGGTCCCGGTACCGGTTACTTCACCTCCCGCTCAGCCAGCTAGAGGTAGGGTTCAGGCAGCTAGAGGTGGAGTTCAGACCATTAGAGGTGGAAGCCAGCCAGCTAGGGCCCATCCCAGAGACGTAGTTCAGAGTGGAGGGGCCCCGCCCCGATTCTATGCTTTCCCAGCTAGGTCTGAGGCTGAGTTATCTGATGTTGTTATCACATGTATTCTTCCAGTTTTTCATAGAGATGCTTTAGTTCTATTTGATTCGGGCTCTACTTATTCCTATGTGTCATCCTATTTTGCTTCATATCTGGTTGTGCCTCGTGATTCTTTGAGTGCTCCTATGTATATGTCCATACCTATGAGAGATTCTATTGTTGTAGATCGTGTCTATCATTCATGTGTGGTTACCATCGGGAGTCTCGAGACTAGCGTAAATCTCCTACTTCTCGATATGGTAGATTTTGATGTCATCTTGGCTATGGATTGACTATCATCTTATCATGTTATATTAGATTGTCACGCCAAGACGGTGACCTTAGCCTTGCCAGGGTCGCCCCAATTAGAGTGGAGGGGGACTCCTGGCCATTCTACCAGCAGGGTTATCTCTTATGTGAAGGCTCGGCATATGGTTGAGAAGGGGTGTCTAGCTTATTTGGCTTATGTCCGCGATTCTAGTGAGGAATTTCCTTCCATAGATTCAGTACCAGTTTTTCGTGAGTTTCCAGAGGTGTTTCCTGCAGATCTGATGGGGATGCCACTCGAATAGATATTGACTTCTGTATTGATTTGGCTCCGGGCACTCAACTCATTTCTATTCCGCCATACCGTATGGCCCCGCCAGAGTTGAAAGAATTGAAGGTGCAGTTGCAAGATTTACTTGATAAGGGCTTCATTATACCTAGTGTCTCGCCCTGGGGTGCGCCTGTGTTGTTCGTGAAGAAGAAAGATGGATCGATGAGGATGTGCATAGATTGCTGGCAGTTGAACAAAGTCACCATCAAGAACAAGTATCTAGTTCCGAGGATTGATGACTTATTTGATCCGCTTCAGGGTGCCAAGGTGTTTTCGAAGATTGATTTGAGGTCTGGCTACCATCAGTTGAAGATTAGGGCATGCGATGTCCCTAAGACAGCTTTTCGGACTTGCTATGGGCATTATGCATTCCTAGTGATGTCATTTGGGCTGACAAATGCCCCAACAACATTTATGGATTTGATGAACTGGGTGTTCAAGCCCTATTTGGATTCCTTTGTAATTGTGTTTATTGATGATATCTTGATCTACTCCTGCAATCGAGAGGAGCATGAGCAGCATCTTCGAATCGTACTTCAGACTCTGAGGGACAGCCAGTTATATGCCAAGTTTTCAAAGTGCGAGTTTTGGTTGGACTCGGTCGCTTTCTTGGGGCACGTCGTATCGGCAGAGGGCATACATATGGATCCTAAGAAGATTGAGGTAGTTCAGAACTGGCCTAGACCCACTTCAGCTATGGAGATCCGGAGTTTCTTGGGTTTGGTGGGTTATTACCATCGGTTTGTGGAGGGGTTTTCATCTATAGCAGTCCCACTGACCAGGTTGACCCAGAAGGGTGCCTCGTTTATATGGTCGGACGAGTGTGAGGCGAGCTTTCAGAAGCTCAAGACTGCTTTGACTACGGCGCTAGTGTTGGTGTTACCCACAGATTCATAATCTTACACGGTGTATTATGATGCATCTCGTAATGGGCTTGGTGCAGTATTGATACAGGATGGCAGGGTGATTGCATATGCGTCGCGGCAATTGAAGGTTCATGAGAAGAATTACCATGTTCATGACTTAGAGTTAGCAACCATTGTTCATGCAATGAAGATTTGGAGGCACTATCTTTACGGCGTGTTATGCGAGGTATTCACGGATCATCGGAGTCTACAGTATTTGTCCAAACAAAAGGATCTCAATTTGAGGCAGAGGAGGTGGTTGGAGTTATTGAAAGACTATGATATCACCATCTTGTATCATTCGGGGAAGGCTAATGTGGTGGCCGATGCCTTGAGTAGAAAGGCAGTGAGTATGGGCAGCCTTGCATACATTCCAGTCGGTGAGAGACCGCTTGTATCGGATGTTCAGGCCTTGGCCAATCAGTTTGTGAGGTTAGATGTTTCAGAGCCCAGTCGTGTTCTAGCGTGCACAGTCGCTCAGTCTTCCTTGTATGAACGCATCAGAGAGCGGCAATATGATGACCCTCATTTTCTTATCCTTAGGGACATAGTGTGGCACGGTGGTGCCAGGCAGGTTACTGTTGGAGATGATGGAGTTTTGAGGATGCACGGTCGTATTTGTGTGCCCAATATAGATGGACTTCGTGAGTTGATTCTTGAGGAGGCCCAAATTTTCGGTATTCTATTTATCCGGGTGCCGCCAAGATGTATCAGGACTTGCGACAACATTATTGATGGAGAAGGATGAAGAAGGACATAGTTTCATATGTAGCTCGGTGTCTAAATTATCAACAAATAAAGTATGAGCATCAAAGACCTGGTGGTTTGCTTCAAAAGTTAGATATTCCTGAGTAGAAGTGGGAGCGTATCACTGTGAATTTTGTTGTTGGACTCCCACGGACTTAGAGGAAGTTCGACGTGGTATGGGTTATTATGGACAGGCTGACCAAGTCAGCGCATTTCATTCCTATGGCAGTTACCTATTCTTCAGAGCAGTTGGATGAGGTCTACGTCCGCGAGATCGTCCGTCTTCACGGTGTACCCGTGTCTATCATTTCTAATCGAGGTACGCAGTTCACCTCGCACTTATGGAGGACAGTACAGCGTGATTTAGGCACGCAGGTTGAGTTGAGCACAACATTTCATCCTCGGACGGACGGACATTCCGAACGCACTATTAAGATATTAGAGAGGATATCCTCCGCGCTTGTGCTATAGATTTTGAGGGTTCTTGGGATCAGTTCTTGCCACTTGCGGAGTTTACCTACAACAATAGCTACCAGTCGAGCATTCAGATGGCTCCCTATGAGGCATTATACGGGAGTCGGTGCTGATCGCCAATTGGATGGTTCGAGCCGGGGGAGGCTCGGTTGTTGGGTACATATTTGGTACACGATGCCTTAGATAAGGTCAAGATTATTCAGGGTCGACTTCACACAGCTCAGTCTAGGCAAAAGAGTTATGCCGACCGTAGGGTTCATGATGTTGCATTCATGGTCGGAGAGAGTGTATTGCTCCAGGTTTCACCCATGAAGGGTGTGATGAGGTTCGAGAAGAAGGGAAAGTTGAGCCCTAGGTATATCGGACCCTTTGAGATTCTTGAGAGAGTGGGTGAGGTGGCTTACAGGCTCGCATTGCCACCTAGTTTATCAACAGTCCATTCGGTGTTCCATGTGTCTAAGCTTCGGAAGTATCACGGTGATTCGTCTCATGTGTTAGATTTCAGCTCAGTCCAGTTGGACAAGGATTTGACTTATGAGGAAGAGCCGGTGGCTATTCTAGCCCGGCAAGTTCGACAGTTGAGGTCAAAAAGTTATCCTTCAGTTCGAGTGCAGTGGAGAGGTTAGTCGGAGTAGATATCCACACCTTTTCACCAATCCAGGTACTTTTCTATGTCCGTTCGAGGACGAACGATTATTTTAGTGGTGGACAATGTGATGACCCGATAGGTCATCTAGAGTTTTAAACCTCAATTCTATGTTTCGAAACCTCAAATATCTCATTTTAGCTTTCCTTGATTTGCATGCGCAGTCCGTCTCTTTTTTCTAAAGGCTTTTATGTTAAAAATTGATAAAATGTGAAATTTTGACTTAAAATCCATTTGAGTTATCTTCGGTCAAAGTTTTGAGTAAACGGACCCGGATCCATTTTTTGACGGTCCTGTGGGTCTGTATCGTAATGTGGGACCTGAGTGTATGCCCGGAATCGAATTCGGAGGTCCCTAGCTCGAGTTATCCCATTTTGTCAAAAATTTGAAGTTTAAAGGTTTAATGAATTCAAAGATTTGACTAAGGTTTGACTTTATTGCTATCGGGTCCGAATTTTGGTTTCGGAGCTTGGTATATGTTCATTACTATATTTATGACTTGTCTGCAAAATTTGGTGAAAAACGGAGTTAGTTTGACGTGATTCGGACGTTGGGTTATTAAAATAGAAATTCTTAAGTTTCATTGAAAATTTCATTTGATTTGGTGTCTGATTCGTAGTTTTAGATATTATTTTGGCGATTTGATCGCGCGAGCGAGTTCGTATGAGGTTTTTGGACTTGTGTGCATGTCTGGTTGAGAGCCCCGAGGGCTCGGGTGAGTTTCGGATAGGCTACGAAGTGAATTTGGACTTAGAAAAATAGTTGATGCTCTACTGTTTCTGGTGCAGGCCTCAGACCTCGCAAGTGCGAGGTCTGGCTTCACATTTGCGATAAGGAAATCAACCTGTCAAGTTTGCAATTACGAGCTACTCCCTCACAATTGTGCAGAGTAGCTGGGCACCATGGGTTCACATTTGCGAACAATTGATTGACATTTGCGAACAATTGGTTCACATTTGCAAAGTATTAGTGGGGAGGGAATGCTTCGTAATTGCGATCAAGGGGTCATAATTGCGGAAGTCCCAAGTTCGGTATTGCGAACAAAATCATCGCATTTGCGATGGTAGCAGAGATAGGGGACCTTCGCAATTGCGAAGGATTTATCGCATTTGCGGGGTTCGCAATTGCGAACCCCAGGTCACAATTGCGACATTTCCGCCTGGACTTAAGATGGAAAAACGGGATTTTAGTTCATTCTTTCAAATTTTCAAACCTAGAAACCTTAAAGGCGATTTTTCCAAGAGCACTTCTTCCCCAATTCGTTGGTAAGTTATTCTAACCTACTTTCTTTCAATTGCCCATTGCATTTCATAAGATTTCAACCTAAAATCTAGGATTTTCATGGTAGAAATTGGGGATTTGGGTAGAATTAGAAATTTTTGTAAAATTGGAATTTAGACCTCAAATTGAGGTCGGATTTCGAAATAAATTACATAACCGGGCTCGGGGGTAAATGGGTAATCGGGTTTTGGTCCGAATTTTGGTTTAAACCAAGCGAGCCCGGAAGTTGACTTTTGTTGACTTTTTCAATAATGACCTAAATTGAACCTCTTTCATTCGTGGGTAGTTCCTAAGGCTTATTTTGAATCGTTTGGTTGATAATTTTCTAGATTTGGTTGGTTCGGAGGTTTGTTCGAAAGGCAAAGCCGTGGTTGAACTTTCAGTCGATTTTGGAGCGAGGTAAGTGTCGTGGTTATCCTTGACTCGAGGGATTAGGACTTGTTTGCCTATTTTCTACATGTTTAAATGTTGGGTACAAAGTATATGTGAGGTGACGAGTACTTATGCGTTGTTGTTGGGTTAAAGCATGCAGGTGGGACTTGTTTCTTGTAATTTACTCCCTTCTTTGATAATGATATCCATGCTTAAACTAGTTTGTTACTAAATTGATCATTCTTTCCGCATTTATGGGCTATTTGTGATAATTGAGTTTTGTTTTTGAAGTTGAGGTTGTTATTGTGGAACCGTTATTGACGTAAGGTTTATTCTTGCCTATTCTATCTCCCAATTATTATATGTTCATTGTTACATGGTAAGGGGGAGTGTAAAAGCACGAAGGGTGATGTCATGTCGATTGTTGTTGCAATTATTGATTAATACACAGTGAGGAAGAGAGTTGAAGCACGAAGGGTGATGCCGTGCCGTATTTATTGTTTCATGATGAAATTGAGAGTAAAAACACGAAGGGTGATGCCGTGTTGTATTTATCATTTTATGAAGAGATTGAGAGTAAAAGCACGAAAGGGTGATGGCGTACCATTATTATTGTTTCATGGTGAAGTTGAGAGTAAAAGCACGAAGGGTGATGCCGTGCAGTTTTTATTCATTATGTATATCTGTATCATTGGCTGAAGGTTTATTGACTATTTCATATTGTCATTCCCTGTTGTAGTTACCGTATCTTGTACCCCTTTCGCATGTCCCCTCCAAATAATACATGTTTAATCTTTATTTGTTGTTATATTGTACGTATATTTTCGTCTGTACAAGTTTAATTACGTGGGTGTCCTGTCATAGCCTCGTCACTACCTCGTCGAGGTTAGGCTCGACACTTACGGAGTACATTAGGTCGGTTGTACTCATACTACACTCTGCACTTCTTGTGCAAATTTTGGTACTGGCCCCAGCTGTCGGTGAGGCGCATCAGCTCGGCTTAGCTTATTTGAAGACTTGAGGTAGATCTGCTGGCGTCCGCAGACCTTGAAGTCCCCTTTCCTTTTTCCCTATTTACTGTTCATTTCACTCGAGACAGTTGTACTTATTTTAAACCCTATTTGTAGAAACTCTAGAAGCTCGTGTACTTGTGACTCCAGATCCGGATTGTACTAGATAATTGAGTTATTATGCTACTTGTTCTTCATTTTAGTTTCATTTCTGTTTGATTGGGTAAATTGTTCAAAGTGTTTAAAATTGGTAAAAGAATTATTCTAACGTTGGCTTGCCTAGCAAGTGAAATGTTAGGCACCATCACGATCCCGAAGGTGGAAATTTCGGGTCGTGACACACTTTCACTACAAGAAATCTGACTTATTGCGGCGACCAATGTCGAGCGACCTTGGACTCGCTGCATGTACTCCCGTTACTAAAGGTTATTTGTGACGACTTTTGATAGTCGCCACAAAAAACCACAATTTGTGGCGACTACACTCGCCACAACAAGTAAATACTCATGGAGAATGGCTTTTAGTGGCGACATTAGTCGCTACAAAACAATCGTACATTCGGCAACAAGTAAATACTCATGGAGAATGGCTTTTAGTGGCGACATTAGTCGCTACAAAACAATCGTACATTCGGCAGCAAGCCTCCGTCGCCACAATAGCTTGCTGATTAGTGACGACTTTAGTCGCCACAAATAGTTTTTTCTTATTATGATGCTGCAATATTTTTACAAATGTTGCCCAAATGTATTAGAATAATCCATAACGTTAGAAGAGACACCAATAAATATATTTCTCAAACAAAGTTAAATCGGAACTTTTTATTAACAAATTCATAACATATAGTAGTTGTACATAAACATGAAATGTACAAAAGAACAAAGATAAATATAATGTTTTGGAGCTCCTCCTTGGCTAGAACCATTCCCTCCTCCCCTAAAGAACATGATTTTGTAATTCAACTAACAAACTTTGATGTCCTAAATGCTGCCAAATGTGAGAGAAAAGGCCTGACCAAAACCAAGATAGGATAATATTGGCAGATCCCATTGTTCCGCTCCTTGGTACTGCCTATAAGAAGGTGCATCATTATACTTTGCACACACTTTGGATAGATTGGTTACTACCTACAAAGATTCAAGGAGATTTATTAGACAACACATTCAGATACCATTAATATGGAATGATGCAACCATGTGAATATGTTCTTTAAAAAGTCGCGATCGGAATGATGACTAAAATTACTTTCATTCATTTGTAAATCCCCAAACTTTAAACTAATCAACTGAAAAAGAACAAACTTCCTAATTGAGTATTACAATGTGTTGTGATGCAAGTATAGTTTGACAATGTTAACATTTGAAATAATTCACAAGCGATAGAAATAAATGTTATGTATGGAGAGTTTAACATCTCCACTGCCTTCATGTTTTAATCTCATTGAAATAAGATGTGCACTTCAAGAAAATGTTAAATCCTATGAGATAAAATTTTGATAGTGCAATATCAATCCTATCTCTTTCTCCGTGGACAGTAAGGTCAACCATGAAACTTAAACATCCCCAAGCTCTTATTCGCATATATCACAAACCAAAACAACTCAAATGAACATACAATATTTATACATAAACTGTTCTAGCTATTCTATTTAAAATGAGATATTTGCATGCATGAGAATAGCTTGAGTTCAACCTTTTACTAGTTTCCAGTAGCCTTCAACATTTTTTTACAACTTAAATCTATTCTTTAAATTTTAATTTCCATCATCCTATAGACATACCATGAAAGTGTGGGAGAGGGTGGTTGAAGCGAAGGTGAGGATGACGGTTTCCGTATCCGACAACCAGTTCGGGTTCATGCCGGGTCGTTCGACTACAGAAGCTATACACCTTGTTAGAAGGTTGGTAGAATTGTACACAGAGAGGAAGAAGGATCTACACATGGTGTTTATTGACCTAGAGAAAGCGTATGACAAGGTTCCTAGAGAAGTTCTCTGGAGATGCTTGGAGGCAAAAAGTGTGTCGATTCCCTACATTATGGCGATTAAGGACATGTATGATGGGGATAAGACTCGGGTTAGGACAGTAGGAGGCGACTCTGAGCATTTTCCAGTTGTAATGGGGTTACACCAAGGTTCTGCGCTCAATCCGTTCTTATTCGCCCTGGTGATGGACGCGTTAACACACCATATTCAAGGGGATGTGCCATGGTGCATGCTATTCGCCAATGACATAGTTCTGATTGATGAGTCGCAAGCCGGTGCTAACGAAAGGCTGGAGGTTTGGAGACAGGCTCTTGAGTCTAAGGGCTTCAAGCTGAGCAAGACGAAGACGGAATACCTGGAATGTAAGTTCAACGTTGAGCCAGGGGAAGTGGGCGTGGATGTGAGGCTTGATTCGCAGGTCATCCCGAGTAGAAGCAGCTCTAAGTACCTTGGTTCGGTTATCCAGGGGGGAGGGGAGATCGACGAGGATGTCACACACCGTATTGGGGTAGGATGAATGAAGTGGAGGTTAGCATCTGGAGTCCTGTGTGATAAGAGAGTGCCACCGATACTCAAAGGTAAGTTATATAAAGCGGTGGTTAGACCGGCCATGATGTATGGGGCTGAGTGTTGGCCCGTTAAGAAGTCACATATCCAGAAGATGAAAGTAGCAGAAATGAGGATGTTGTGGTGGATGTGCGGGCACACTAAGATAGATAAGATTAGGAGTGACGATATTCGAGAGAAGGTGCATGTGGCTCTCATTGATGACAAGATGCGGGAAGCGAGGCTTAGATGGTTCGGACATGTTCAGAGGAGAAGCCCAGATGCTCTGGTACGGAGGTGTGAGCGACTGGTTGTGGAGGGCACGAGAAGAGGTAGAGGGCGGCCAAAGAAGTATTGGGGAGAGGTGATCAGGCAAGATATGGCGAGACTCCAGATTTTCGAGGACATGACACTTGATAGGAAGATGTGGAAGTCGAGTATTAGGGTTGTAGGTTAGGAGGTAATTGAGTTGTGCCTTACTTCGTACCATTGTGGGACTAGCCATGTAGGGTTTTTGTCTAAGATAACTAGTGGCAATGTTGTGTCTTACTATTTCGCTTTTCATTGCAGGTCCTATTTACTAGCTATCGCTTTTGCTTTGCATCTTTCTTCTGAATTTCATGGTGTTCTTATTTTTTTTATGATTGCTGTGGTGATATTAATATTGTCTCCCTTTGCTTTGCATCTTTCTTCTGGATTTCATGGTGTTCCTATTTTTCCTATGATTGTTGTGGTGTTACTAACATTGTCTCCTTTTTGTCCTTTTGTCTTTTTATTTTCTTGAACCGATGGTCTTTCGGAAACACCTCTCTACTCTTTCGGGGTAGGGGTAAGATTTGCGTGCACACTACCCTTCTCAGACCCCATTAGTGGGATTTTACTGGGTTGTTGTTGTATCCTATAGACATAATGGAATTACTAAATAAACAAGCAAAAAAACAATGATTGTCAATAGGAATATCAAAGATTTACTAACTCGTTTATCCGTCATCTTTCCGAGACCAGTTTCTTTGTCCATGTGGTTTAAGTCTTCTCAGCAAAAGACAGAACCACATATTTTACATGAAAGATAATAACATCTTGACACATGATAATAACGCCGGATAATAAACTTATACACGAAGAAACATGAGAATTATCAGTTGGTTCTCCGCGACAGCAGAAGAAATGCAGCTATAAAATTAGCAAATCAGACCACAAATTAGCCACGCCAAAGGGGTAAAATTCAAACATAGCTTACTTTCCCTTGGTTTTACCAATTTGTAGCCACTAATTCACCGATCTCCCTGAACAAATATGATAGAACTGCTAACCTACAACCATTTAGACATATGACTAAGAAAGTAGTGTATAATGCACAAGATTATAACTTTAGGACCAACTATAAATGTATAAGTTGAACAGGCGTGTAATAGTATTATCATGAAACTAGAACACTTGACTACTACTATTCTAACATGAGCTTAACACTAATATTTAAGACACTTGGCTCTTATCATAACTCATTAACCACAATGCATCCTACCAAAAGTTACTGTACCTTAAAGTTGCTAATAAGCTGAAATATCAATCTCTTCCGGAACAAACTTCGAATATAAGATTTGCTCCATGGGGGGAAAACAAAAAAATCAAATAGTGAGAAATGTAGTTTAAAATAGCAGAAAAGGATTTATCTTGCCAAGTCAAAAATGCTTTTCAACTTAATCACATACCAACACAAATTTTAATAACCAACTTTTCCAACTTCTACATCTTTATGGAACATCTCTTCTTATGATAAAATATGCACCCTTCAATGATACACCTAATACAAAGGTGATTAATAAGAATATAAACTTGAAAAAAGTTCATCAGGTAGTTTCCATAAGGAGGCTACTAAAAGATTAAACATGAGAAGAAAATTGTATCAGATTTTCTAATGCAGATCATTGACAAGTACAAATCTCCAAAAATAATATGTTTATAATATTAGGATGGTAAAAATAACCTGTTCGGAGCATTGGATTAACAAGGAAATAAATAGAAGTTGATAACAATAAGAGCACTTAGTTTCAATTTGGCAAATTAACTAGCGACCAATCTGATTAGATGGGCATCCCAAATACATAATAAATCAACTATCCAAATATATGTGAATCACATATTCTCTTTTCTATGAAAAATCACAAGATGGAATAAATCCCCAATTCTATTTTTCTTTCTAATCTAAAATAATATATCATCAAGGGAACATATGAAGCAAATTAATACAAGTTCTCATTCAAAGACCTAATTTCTAGGCTATCATAACCAATAACTACGGAAAATGGGAATTGAATCTTTCCAAAATTACCTAAAACTTAGCACTCCAAAGCATTGAGCAGTATTCAAGTATAAAAACCCTAAATTGCAAAAATTTAATCAAACCCAGTAGTTTTAAAGCTTAAGAGAACAAAGATACCATAAAAAAGAGTTAAAATCCACATAATCAGGACTTAATTTTACACTTCTAGAGAAAGGAAACAACACTAAATAACCAAAAAACCCTAAAGACCGTGCTTACCATGAGCCTTGCGCTGCACAAACACACCAGTCGCCATCAGGTATAATAGCTTCTTTTGAATATGATGATAATTCGTAAACCATCACATTAGAGAAAAAGAGATTAGGTTTTTTCGCCCTGTGAAAACAGAGAGCACAAAATCAAGATAGAGGAAGAAATGAGGACGGAAATCAGCGCTCGATTCGCCAGATAATGAGACAAGAAGGAGCATGTTCACCACCGACGGTGTGTGGTCCTCTTCACTGAGAAGCAAGTCGTAGAAGAAAGGTGATTTGGGGTTGAGAAGCTGGAGCGTTAGCTCCTTTATGAGGAGGAGATTTGTTACTTTAGGGTTTGTTTTTTAATTTTTTCGTCTTTATATAAAAATAGGACTATCTAGGGCGATTTAATTATATTACAACTAGTGAATTTGTGTGGCTAAATAGTTATTGTTAAAAATTTAATTAGAAAAAATTAATCTTTACTCTTCAATCAATTTTAGCTTCTGTATGCTCCAACTTTAAATAGTAAGAATAGTACTCAACAATTCAACATCGACCAAATGAGACATAACACATTCTTAAGATATAAGAGAAGCCATGGATTCCCTATTAGTATTTAAAAAATAAAGCAAACATGTGAAATAAAAAGAAAAATAAATTAAAAAATAACTAAATCTGCACTTTTTAACCATTCCGCATTAACAATGATATCTTAACAATGAAATAAAAGGTCAAAGCCTCGAAATTGGGAAATATATCAGTTTAGTTTCTCAATTTCATCACCCAAACCTATCTTTAATTGGCAGCACCTCGATCGGTTGTCTTCTCTCTCAAACCTCTATGATTATGCACCCTCTAGTGCAGATTTGCCTTTCTCTATATTTCTATCTTTTGATTTTATTTTTTCATTCACATCACATAATGTTAGAGAGAATTCCTCTCATAGAATCTTCTTTTTTTTCCAATTCATATCACCGTATCTCGTATAATTTTTCGAATGATGTATTTTTATTGAGACAACTTTTCACCTAGATAAAGGATACAGGAAAAGCGAAAATAAACATACAATCCAATCTCTCAGTTTCAGAAAATAACTTTATAGAAAAAGCATGTTCAATTTCGAAGAAGGATACTATGCTACATCGACGATTTGATATCGTACTTAAAAAAACATGTCTGCATTATTCTTTTACTTGCATTATACATATTGCACAATACTCAAAAAGTTTCTCTTACCTCCAATTGCTAGTTACAAAACAAAAAATATATATGTTCATTCGATTATGTAATCCCATTATATTACAAAGAGGAAATGATCTCATATATACACACATTTACAATTTGAATAACAAAATAACATTATTAATGGACTATAAAAGGGCAAACTTCTCCGCTCTTAAAAAATAAACTTATCCGCTCCAAAATGGATGTTCAGCCTCTCAAAATAGGAGCTAATCAACGACTCAATCAATATCTTCCTTGCAGGTTAGACCAGTCCAAATCAATAGCAGGTGCAAAAAGGTTGTGGCTGGACATCTTTTTTTCCCCAAATTTTATTGTCTAAAGAGTGTGATAACAACTGAGTAGAAGCGTCGGTACACTCCTCACTCAGAACATCTTAAAGAACACTAAAGGCTTCATCTGGATTAAAATAGTATCAGAATTCTAAAGCAAATCATGCCAAAAGTTAATTATCAGTTGGAAGCAACATGGAATCTCTCAATAAAACTTATTTATAGCAATCAATTAATAAATGATCTTCTTGTCGAAATAACTTACTGTTGGAAATTCAAAAATTGTTATACTGGCTAGCGAAGTAGTTGTTTCTAGATCATAAAAACCAATTCTCATATTTTATCCTCCCAGTAAACCCAAACTAAATCATACTCCATGAAAATATCTTAAGTTGAGGGACATTAGAAGTTAAGAAACACCTTCAACCCATTGCATCGCCCATAATTGATCAAAGTATAAGAAAGATCAAAACTTTAAAAACTTGACTTGCGTCATTATTCAAAACTTAAACCACCCTACCCTGGCACCCAATAAAAAAAGGGATCAAATAAAATAAGAACTTCATTATTTAGTTTCTGCAGTTGCCTTGACTTCCTAATTATGGAAGCAATTAATAAGCATCCGTGACCACTTAAGTATATAAGAATTCATGTATTTAAAGACGAATTCAACAGTAATTGTGTTTACATTACCAAAAATAATATCCATCTCAACAAAACACAAGTTTAAACATTTTCTTCGTTCTTATTCTTTTTCCTAACAACAACTGAGAAAGCCTCTTAGAGTCGTATTTAGCTAAAGCAAAATAAAAGATGGATGACATACAGAGATAGAGCAGAAGAAATGCTATTTTTACGGAGAAAGAGAAAAAAAAAGAATGTCACTTTCATTGACGCAAGAAAATATGGTTGCTATAATCCATCCATCAAAATGCAGTTGCTCACTTTTCTTTTAAAACTTACTTTCTTCCCGATTTATTTGGACCTTGAGGTGGAGACACATACCAATTTAAAACAACTACTACGACCACCTTAATAGTCCAATATCTATTGAACATTTGATTCATCAGATGAAGCAATGACACACAAACTGAACATAGAGCAAATAGCCAGTAAAAATCAAGATAAGCCTATAATACCAAGTTTCAGACTCTATACTACCCTCAATGTAATTAAAAATAATAAAAAGAGAAACCCAGAGGTGCTAAATTTTATAAAATTGACATCTTAGTTGAACATGAAATTGCATACAAACTGAATTATTATATCAGTGCTAGTCACACTAAGTGTACTTTCAGCACATTTATAGAACCTATAAATGCTGTAAATACCAATTGCAAACACTATTCTCAGTTTTTCTTTTTGCACTCTTCTTTTTTCTTAATATAAATCTCACTCTCCAGACTAACAATGTGAAGGCCAAAAAGGAAAGGAAGAAGAAGCAAAGGAGAAAAAAGTTTCAAAGAATTCCCATGGTTGGTTAGCTTGCCGCTCCGATAATTGTAACATGAGTCTATTAAAGCAATTATTTTAATTACGTGAGGTGCAAACCTGAGCTGGATGTTGTCTAGGACCATCTCCTGCATTAATAATTGAAATATTTGTAGTGCAACTGCTCTTTAGCACCACCACAAGTGTCTCAAACAATAATATCAGAAAAATCTTTACCATTCGAATGATACCTGCAAAACAAACTCAGTTATAATAACCCACAATAGCTTGATTATGTTTCCTCAACCATACTACTATAAATTGAGAAATATTTAAGAGAAAATCAAAAATTTTCTTGGATGCTGGAAGTGAATGTAATCACAATACTGCACAATCCAAAAGAGTAACAAACAATATTCAATTCATTAGTTTCAATTATCATAAGTATATAACCAAGAAAATTTTAAAGGAACAAAATAAGAGGGGATTAGGGTTAGGTAGTGAAAAGAATTACCCATGTTAAACAGTAAGGGGTTTGTAATCATCGGTGTGTATCCGAACTTGAGATATAATTCATTGGAAATCAGGGATCGGTAGTTGCTGATTAAGAAGGTAATGGAAATAATAAAGCACCATTGAAATTGAATCCGCTTTGTTGTTTCATTTTTTGCTTTAAGTGCTTGCAATTGAAGCGGTGGAATAATTGCTCTGAAACGTGCTGATTTGAAACGGTTTGGGGAATTTGCTCTAAAACGTGTTGGTTTGAAAGGCTCAGGAAATTGTGAATGCTCCGCCTTTTCGGGATGGATGAATCCTAAAATAAGAAGAAAAAGCTCAAAAAATTGAGAAATTAGATAAATATCATTCTTGTTCAATGATAGATGCCGCGTCAGTGGTCTAAAGCCCTGCTTTATAATTATATATAGATTAGTGGCGACACCGAGAGTCACCACATAATCCCTTGTGTTATGTGGCGTTCACCCCGGCCGCAGCGAAATACATTATATTTTGTAACGACTCGTTCTTAGTCGCCACTAATATTAAGCTTTCAGCGGCAATAATATTTGTCGCCACTAAACACTTATCTTTTGTGGCGCCACAAATAGTCGCCACTAAATATCAGATTTCTTGTAGTGTTTGTCCACACCACCTGTCACTGTTATGGTCAACCGTCAAATAAGTTTATTAGTTACCAAATACGTGAGTTTGAATGTTCAAATGGGAACGATGTAAGTTTATATATCGGTTTTAAAATTTAATACAAGTTTAAGTGGTCACGAGGCCATTCCGTCATTTTTATTCTCCAAATTTACAATTTAAGGTGGCCCCTATTGGGTGTTGTGTGTGATCATTCCATGGTACATCTCATTAAAAGGTATGAAACTTTGATGTCGATGAGTAGTGCACTGTGAGGTCGTTTGGTAGGATGTATAAGAATTGTATCGAATATGATGTATTAGTAATGTTGAGATTAGTAATACTGAATTAATTATGCTGAGATTAGTTATGATATAATTATTTTTTATCGATTGTTTGGTTTGGTATATTAAATATAACATGCATTGCATAATTTCTTTAAAATTTGGTTATTTACAAATATACCCTCCACATTCATTAGAAAGGATATGGAAAAGTTTTAAAAGAGCAGTTCTGTCTTTATATATACTTATTCATATTAAAAATAATGGCATTACTAATGTCATGGTTTACTATGTATAAGAATAGTGTTGAATAAGATGTAAAACTAATACATGTATTAGTTAATCATATGTTAAAAAACACTACCAAATAAGGAATTAATAATAGCAAAATTAATACATATTTTATTTTCATCTTCTTGCATTACTAATATTTAGAAAAGGGTGTTGTAGGGGACGAACACGGTTATAATTTGTTGTTCAAATAGTTTTCGAAATTGTACTAATATAAAGTGTGGGACCTATTTGGTTGGCTCTTGCCACTTTTGGGCCTGACTTTTAACACGTGTAGGCTTCATTCAATAAGGACATTTTGGAGTTTAAAAACTGGACGTGTGTCTTTTAACCTAAAGGAAACTGCCACGTCTGTCCAACTTTTGTCTATCTTCTCTATGCTTGCTTCATCTAGAGCTTTCTCTATGCATCCACGCCTAATGGCCATTGGTATTTCAGGTAATCTCCTACCTTTTTAGAATTAATAAATTTTCTTTTACTGTAAGTTGATTTAGTAATCAAGTAAATCAGTTGGAGAAACCCATAAGTAATAAAACTATGACCCTATGCGATGGTGTGCCTTTGCCTCTTTCGAGAATTTTCTTTAGGTGTTATTATGTATCTTCATTAGCTTTTATTTGTGATTAGTTGCATTAGTTTAATATTTTCTTCTTTTTCTTCGCTATCTTTTAAACACCATTATGCAATAAAAGCTAATGGTTGCTGTAGTTGTCGTTTGACTTTTTTCTGTATCTTCTAATTGCCTACTTTGGTCATCTGTTTGACCTATCGGTCATAGTTTTATTTCCTTTTCTACCATTGTTATTTGCTGCTCTTGTCTAAGTTTTGTCATTGTTTTATTAATTCTGCAACTTCCATATATATCCTCTATTGGTTTAATTTCTTCTATGGGCACCTGAAAGTTGTATTAAGAACAAAATTTGTTTTAGATTCTATGTACATGCCAAAAGAGGGGATAAGAAAGGGATGGTCATCTCAGATTATAGAACATTCCTCCGTTCAAATTTATTTGATGTATTTAGGATTTTGAGAGTTAAACGACTATTCTTTGATCGCGATTGTTTTATGTTTTTAAGTATTTTGAATTATTAATTATTATGACTTATAATACTTTTGATGTAGTTTTCAAATATGTAATTTTTATTTAAAAAATTAAAAGTTTTATGTGTGAATTCGCAGTCAAAATTGAGAATTTTGACTCTCAAAATCGGAAATGCATCAAATTAATTGGGACAAAGGGAGTATTTAGATTCTCCCAATATGCTTTGCGATGGTAAAGTTGCGACATGTTAGATGTGTTCTGCATTTGTTTTCGACTGTTGTTCTGGTGCCAATCATGATAAGAGTTTCTAAAAAATATTTATGGAACTGTACTTCAATCTTAGGAATGTATTGAAGCTTCTCAAAAATGAAAGGAAATAAATTCTCATCTTCATTCTCTTCTTTTAAGCGTATTATGCTTTTACTAATACACATGTTTTATTCATTCATCCTCCGCTCTTGCACCAGATAATAAGGCAAATAGTTAGATGCAATAGAAGCCGCAGAAAAGTTTAATTTATTTCTTTCTTTCCATTATATCATTATATTATATATTATATATGCTAATTCTGTAAAAGATTGTTAAGAGAATAGTGATTGCATGATGTAGTAGACTAATTTCAATTAAAATGGTATTGATACTTCGCTCTTTATAATTAACCGTTTAATGCAGTTTTCTGAAATAAACAGCATTCATTGAAAGAGTCCTAAAGTAGAAGTAAAAACTCCAAAATAAATTTTAGAGACATAATTCTCCCATATGTTCTCTGGTGAAGAAAATACTCTTAACGTAGAAAGAGATTATAAAAATTGAAAATGCACCTGATGGATAAACAAGGATGAGTTCATCCTAGGTAAATGGGAAAAATGAATGATATGCACTTTCTTACTAATTTATGGTTGAAAACTCTCTTTCCTGTTTTTGTTTGCAATAACAAACTCATATCAGAGTCCAGACAGTGAAAGAAGGAATATTTACATTTTGTTTTATCAATACATAAAGGAGATGCTGAAGTACGTAGTATGTTCACTTTTTAAATGTATGTTTGACCTTATTGTCTTAAAATTTCTGTATGCTCAATTTAATGTATGTTTTCCTCTCATTTGGCCTTGCTCCACTCTGCAACTTATTCCTGCTTAATTTTATGTTTTCTATTGGTGGAAATTGTCGCGTTCCATCTTTTGCTTGTTTAGTCATCGGTCACCTTTGTTTACCCGAAAAACGGATGGAGTTGAATTTGTACGTAGTTCTAAGGATATGTGGCACAACTTAATACAAATTGTAAGGATAAATAGAAATATAAGTATGGATTGCAAAGAATGCAAAATAGATAAGGTTGTAAACAAGATG
The DNA here is from genome assembly GCF_000390325.3 of Nicotiana tomentosiformis. NCBI lineage: Eukaryota > Viridiplantae > Streptophyta > Magnoliopsida > Solanales > Solanaceae > Nicotiana > Nicotiana tomentosiformis. The sequence goes on from NC_090822.1 coordinate 46,756,808, forward strand.
AATTTCAGGACTAAACAAGTGGAATCAATTTAAAAAGCTTGAAAGAACAACTCTTTACTATGGGAGAATATAGTGTTTTGATTACAATGTAAGCATGAAAACTTGCCTTTACAGAAATGATAACCATGCCCTTTATAGTAGAGGGATCTTGCTTTAAACATAATTAAAAATACTCAGTGGGAGACCCAACGATAAATCAGCTTTTTCACAATTCCTGCCAAGATTCTCTCCTCTAGTGGGATTGCAACGGCTTTTGTCTGTGAGCTCGATCTTGACTCGAGCTCTCGATCTTGGCTCGAGCTCGATTCTGACTTGAGCTCTCGAATTGCTTCGGGGTCAATGTTGGTCGGTCTCTGGATCATAAGCTTGATAGCTTTACTTTGCATCATAGTTTGATTTGGATCCGAGCTTGATAATGATATCGAACTCGACATTGATCGGCCCCTCGGATTCGAAGCTTGTTTGTACCATCTTCGGAACCCATCTCGAGGTCTCACTTCGATCGATTATCTTTCGAACTCGATCAAACGTACGAAAACCGAAATCTATTTCGACCGTATACAACCTTAATAGAAATTCCAATTCAAATTTCTTATTTTAACAGTTGAATATGCGGTGAAACCTTGTGCGAATAGGGACTTTAAGGCAGATGCCGAGCTAGCGCATGGAAGTGTAAATCACAGCCAGAAGATTTTTTCTAAAATGGGTTCTAATAGCTTGGCTTAAAGTTTCAACAAAAATGCTACTATTCACCAGGAAATTCAACCTACCCAAGAGTGACAATGGTGATCCTGCTGAGAAGTTGTGTTGCTCCCAAACGCACACGCAAGTATACGTGGTCATACAAGTAATATAGGATTGTAAGTCCAGATATCGTACCTATAGGGACTTGTGATTAACTATTTACTAAATTAAACTAAAACAATTAATCTATTCAAGCACTTTTCTAACGATTATTAACTACAACTAATCTAGAGTCAAAAATCAAGAAACTAAAGAAAACAAGTCGGCAATATTAGAGACGAATTCAATGAGACGATATTCTAGAGTTATGGGTTAGCTAACAATCCCGTTGAGTCTTCCACTTAAATTGTCTAATTAATTTATCTTGTATATTAATTGACAGGGTTAATATTACTCGTAGTATTCTCCCGAAGTATTACTCGCCTATTCAAGCTAACCTAGCACATATATTCCTATCGAATTACGATTAACAAGAACGCATTAATAATTCCCGTATAATAACCAAGCAAGGAAATTAAGTATATCCCTATCCTAACCGCAAATCCGTTCTCCGTAATTCAGGTTCAAGATCTTGCTCTACTCAATCTTATATGCAATCTAGAATTCCCTCTCCCGAGTTCAATCCTAGAATCGTAGATAGTATTCAATTGGTGATCAAACAATCAAATAATTAAGCACAAGATTGAATTAATAAACCAATATGATAATATAATAAGAACAATTCAAGTTTCAAACTATAACGTTCGTGTTGCACCCAAAACTTTAAAACTAATAAAAGTTAAAGGAAGAGAAGATGAAGAAAACTAGTTAGAAGGCTCCTCCAAGCGTGGTGTGTGTTCTCTGCCTCCAAAATATGTTAGGTAGCCTCCATATTAGGTTTAGAACTCCTTTTAAATGAGTTGGGACTGTGTAGGGCCGAAATAACTGTCCTAAGCGAAATAGGAAAAATTCCGCAACACAGCGTTTCCGCCTAACTTTGCCATTCTACTCGTTCCTTTTCTCTTTCTTTCCAATTGTTGTTTTCTTTTCTTATTTTAATCATTACCCCTTTATTATGTCTTCAATCATCACCCAATCATGATATCATAATATTTTCAATCATTAAATAATCATGAGCCATTCTTGTAGGATATAAAATACACATAAAATTTCTACTTTGCTCCCAATTTCATCTCCACGGTACCTACACATAAAATAAACTTAATTAAGCACAAATATAGTACAATTTAGTATTAAAGCACCAAAATGTAAGGTAAGTAATGCACTAAAAATATATAATTATAGCCAAACAACATGGCCAATTACTACCTTATCTACTAGCTCCTCCTATGAACTTGAGGGCAGTTGCAACTGTTCTATTACTGAAAATGTTGTTGGGAACTTTGTGATTTTCTTATTACTTGATTTACTCTATTGGGAGATAGATATGAATTGCTTGATTTACTGTTTTTGCTATCCAATGCAGTGAAAGTACTGTTAGGGTCATTAGTAAAGCAAAAAATAATAATCTCTCTTTGATATGGGCTGCTTTTCCAGGTACATGAGAAAATCTTGAGAAATAATAGCGTTGATGTGTTCATATGTAGCAACTAGATTAGATTCCTCATCTATCGCAAGTTAATTTTAGTTGGGTAAGGCGTTCTTGGCTGTTCATTTCAGCATTGTGAAATATTCACTCTTTTAGATGGCAAATGTGGACTCTGTTGGATGAAAAATGTGATAATGGAATTGAGGCAGGGTGTGTTTGAATGAGAAAGACATGTCGACATCTCATTTGTACTTTTTGAATGCAATACAGGCATTTGTACTTCTTTTTGTGCTAAATCATACTATCGAAATTGTTAATTTGAAGGACTGAATTTCAAGTCTCACATCTTCCATGGCACGTTAACATCTTCATGTCGGTCCCGTGCACAGCACGGGTAACGATATCTAGTAGTACTTAGAAGTGAATTAAGCAATAGAAAGTGTCCATACCTGTGGATCAGGAAGATGCACTTTCAAATACTAGACCTAATGCTATTGATAAAGGTTGATCTCATGTACAAAGGCCCCTCCTTCTCCCCTCTCCCCCAAATAAATTTTTAAAAAAACCTCTTGTATGAAATTATGTTTTCCATTATTGATTTCCAAAACAAGAATTCATCTATTTGTGGAGTTGTAAAAACAGAGTTGAAGAAAGAAAGAAAGAATGCTGGAGGAAAAAGGCAAGATAAAGGAGACAGATATGGCAATGAGGATGCAGATGGCTTCTGCATCTGAAGCTCTTGATGTTTATGATGTCTATGACTATACCTCTATAGTTGTGAAGGTACTCTAATTTTACTTAGCTACTCTGGTTTAGTTTTCTTGGGTTTAATCTTGATGCTTTTTGTTGCGTTGATTTGATCTCAGGAATTTGATAAGTTATATGGGAGTGGATGGCAATGTGTGGTGGGCTCAACTCAAACTTTGGCTGTTTCATCACTCAACTCAAACAGTTGCTTTTAAGGGAGCAACTGTCTGAAGTTCTTTTAGCATTTTATATTAGTGCTTTCCGCTTCGTGTACAAACATCAACACGAAAAGTATAGGAATGAAGCAGAATGGACGTTTTTTTTTTTTTTTTTGCAGGTGTACAAACTTGAAGTACAATATAACTAAAACAGACGGTGCATCCTTCTAAACAACTTTTGACAGAAACCTCAATTTTTCATAAACACCGGTGCACATGCTGCCTCTACGAAGCTGATCAAGCTTCAAAATGATATCTGGATTTGTAAAACTATATCAGAAATATATGAATAAATTCAAGATCAACTCAGCATTAAAATGTAATTTGAGCTAGTAAACTTCATGTTATTCCGAAACCCCAGCTTCTTAAAAACCTATTTCAACTCGTCTATCTTATTTACAGATTATATAAGTCAAGCTACTAAATCGCCAACGTGAATATGTACTGGTGCTATAGCATGAAGTCAGTCAACACATCATCGATAAATCCAGTTAAAAGATACTTCTCAATATCAGTCACTACTTGTTCAACTTCATTATTAGTTAATCCACTTCTCCAACCCAAATCCCATGCACTGCTGACCACTCCCTTACACCATAAATCTCTTTCTAGCAGTGGATGAAGAGCATCTGCTGAAAGGTTCTTCCCAGCAACCTTATGGTAACTTCGCAAAACTTCAATCCCGTCACAAATTTCATTCACCAACTTGTCAAAAGATATAGGAATTTTTTGCATCTTCAGTGAAAACGGATCAACTGCCAGTGCACATTGAGACCTTCTATTTTCTAACAACTCATTTGCACAATCAAGTAAGAGTCCGCTATCAGCGATTTCATGATCTACACTTGTTATATGCCTTACAGTTGGTTCCCATGCATCTGTTTCAAATAGCTCCTCGGACTGACAGAGGAATGATTCACTGCTTAACAGTAAATACCTTGTAGTGGCTCCGGAGTTGAAGTTTTCATTCTCAGTGAAGTCTAGATCGATGTTACAGTTAGTGTGCTCCACTAATCTGATGTCACTGACACAATGGATTGATTGCACGCTAGATTCACAAGGGAAACGTTCACCATTGGCAATATTATCTGCAATAGAAGAAGTATTATATTTTATTAGAATTTTTTCACAAAGCCAACAGATAAATCTCACTAAAGGAAAATTGGAGCCTGACTGATGACAGCTTTTCAGATTGTCATCTGTCTATCATGGTTCTTGAACGGATGGAATAACAAAGAGGTATATATGCACATGGCAAGCAGTGGCTACCATTGGCCAAAGCTTTTTCTTCAGGAACTATAATTATTACAACCTTTTGTGTGTCTGGCTGTAAAAGGTTGAAGTGCATTAGACTACTTCAATTACTGCTTGCAGATTTTCCAACCCTTGATCTCTTTACAAGTTTTGGAACTTTCACCCACAAAGACAGTAATCAAGATACAAAAATCCATATGTTTTACTAGAAAACAACTTTATATAGTTTCTCAAGAATATCGGATATATATATAGATTTTATGGAAGCTTTTGAGTCCACCAGATTTTTCGTTTAAGTTTTTGGTTATATGCAGCTGCTGCGTGTCTACTAAACAGTATACAGTATTGTCGCATATATTAGTTCGCCGAAAAGAAGAAAATAGATATTCTAAGCTGCACAGGAAGAATATAAATACTCTGTATGTTTGGTCTCTTAGATACTATATGTAGGTAATATCATCATTCTTGTTTGTTGAACAATGTCTGGGAGATATATATATATATATATATATATATATATATATATATATATATATATATATATCGGGAAAAGGGCCAAATAATACCCCTCTACTTTCATATATTGTCTGCATTTAACCTCCGTTATACTATTGGGGCCAAATTTATCCCTACAATCAGCAAACTTTTAAAAGTACCCTCAATCTGTTAAGTAATCCAAAATCTCCCAAATTCCTTTTATTGAAATCACTTGTTCTTCTTGGTCCACTATTTTAATTTCAAAAATTACTATTGATGTGAATGCTAAAGTTACTAGACTATACAAATTATTCATAATTTTTTTTTTATTAACAATGCACCAATTTCTCTTTTTGTAAAAAATAAAATTGGTTTAAAATTTTATTTATTTTTCAATCATATACACACCGTAGAATTTAGTGGGTCTATTTATTGTGTATTATATGCAGCTGATCATCATGTATGTACATGTATATTCAAATATATTTTGTCATTGCCTGGTTAGTATAGAGTTCGATCGACTAACTTAAGAGTGCAAAATGTGTAGGTATTTAATTAAAGCAAAGTTGAATTAGACAATGTAAAGTCTCCGAGGAACTTCAACTTCAATCACTAATACTTGCAAAGTCTCCATACATTTGGTGCAACGAATTCATTAAAATTGGGATGTTGTAAATACTTTTAGAATTTAGAAAAGCTACCTAATTTAGATTTTTCAATTTACTATACTTTGTTTATTCGGTTGTATTATTTAATATTTTTTTCTCTTATTTATTTTTTCTCTAATTCAGAAAGCAGGTAAATGCCAATTATTTCAGAAATAGTGGACGAAGAAGAACAACAAGTAATTTAAATAAAAGAAATTTGGGAGATTTTGGATTATTTAACAGATCAAGAGGTATTTTTAAAAGTTTGTTGATTATAGGGGTAAATTTGGCCCGATAGTATAACGAAGGTTAAATGTAGACAATATATGAAAGTAGAGGGGTATATTTGGCCCTTTTCTCTATATATATCTAACTACATTGCAACACTTAAGGTTATTCCCTGGAAATAGTTACTTGAAAGCCTATGTATGATGAACAATTGCAAACAACATGTTCTAATATAACCTGAACAATTGCATGAAACTGGCAAAATAATGAAATAAGTGTCTTACCGATGACAAGATTCTCAAAGATATCAGCCATTTCTTCTAACTGAAGCTCTTCTGAGGATGTAACTTTGGTTATGGCTATATCTGTGTCTTTCTCCGCTTCTACATTTTCATCCTTGTGTTCCGTGTTGTCAACCTGTATCAATACATTTCATTAGTCTGGGCCCATACTAGAAAAATCCTCCTAAGTTAATTTCCACAGAAGGACCAACACCTACAGAACAGTGTCCCCTAATTCTGTGTTAGAAAAAGGAAATTGGACAATAAATAATAACACGTGAGATGAGAACCATAGCTTCCAGAAGAAGGAAGACTCGAAAATATCAGTTATAACTATGTACTCACTGTAGCAATGGGGGTACTCTTGACAGACTTGTCAGCTTTAACATTCTTCTTCCTCTTACTGGAGTTATCAGATGCAGTGGTTGTTATGCGCTTCGAGGTGGGATCTGATATAGTATTTTTACCTTGTGCAACCAGTGGATTTCTCTCGGGTTTTCTCACTTTCATAGTGCTCATCTTGCTTTGGTCCTGAAATTTAGCACTGTCGTTGATTTTGACATTTTTCATTTCTTTAGATTTTCTCAAAGCAGGAGCTACTCGTTGAGTCCCGTCCTCTCTTTTTTCAATTGCTTCTTTCTTTGGTTGCAGGGTCTTTCCAGGAGAAGAAGCTCTAGTCCTTGTATTAGGCTCTTTTTCCTGAATCACAACTTCAAGAGTCTTTGAATTTGCAGGTACTTCACCACGATCCTTGCCTGGAGAAGAAGCTCTGAACTTTGTATTAGGCTGTTTTTCTTGACACCGAACATCAAGAGTCTTTGATTTTGCACCACGATACTTGCCAGGAGAAGAAGCTCTAATCTTTGTATTATTAGGCTGTTTTCCGTGAACCAGAACATCAAGAGTCTTTGATTTTGCACCACGATACTGTCCAGGAGAAGAAGCTCTAATCTTTGTATAATTAGGCTGTTTTCCATGAACCAGAACATCAAGAGTCTTTGATTTTGCAGGTGCTTCACCATGATCATTGCGCCCTTTTCCTTTACTGAATCTATTATTTTGATATTTTCCTGTCTCCAATTTCCTATATATGGTGGAATTCAATGCTCCCTTCTTATCATCAGAGTTTTCAGGTGAAGTTTCTTCTTTTACATCCCATTTTCCAGTTGTGTTTCTATTGCCTGATGGATTTTCTTCATGGTTACAGGGAGGAAACCTTTCAGCCTGCGAGTCTAGCGCATACAGAGGTTTCATGATCACAATGGGTGGAGAATCATCAACAAACCTATTTAATAATTGAGGAGTTCCATGATTAGACTTTCTTCTCAAAAGCCCCTTGAAATGCATGGTTTCAATAATTTCATCCAATGTTCTTCTTTTTGCATCCACCTTCTGAGCGATGGATGTTGGCTTCTTTGCCTTTGGCAAATCTATTTCAAATATAGGTCTGCTCTGCTTGATAACCCTTTCGTTCTCCAAGTGCTGAGGCTTTCTAGGAATCTCTTCAAGACCCATCAGTCTGGCAATTAAATTCGGCCCGTCTTGGGATTGAACCTTGGGTGGAGAATAACCAAAAGAGCTAACCTCTTGGGATTGAACCATGGAGGACTGGCTTGAGCTAGTTGATGGGACATCCGATGATGTAATCATTTTACTTCTACCAACACTAGCCTTTTCAAAGGAGGAGTCACTTGAGCTATTGAAGCTGGTAAAGGGGAGATCTGGAGATAATTCCACTTTCCTTCTATCATTTTCTGAAGCACAAGTTGGTGGCAACAGATTTTGTCTAGCAAAGCTGTCTCTTATCATTTCCCTCAGCTCATCAAAACAATCTTGAGAAGCCCCATCAACAGAAAATCTATGTTTCTGAAACTCAAGCCTATTAAACCTGTGATCTGAAATCCTCTCGGACTTGGTCCTTCCAATGCATATTCCATCTTTCTGATTTTTCTTCAACTTAGCCATATGTTGTGAAGCTTCTTGCAGCTTTCCTAGCATCACTAGCGACTCCTGTAAATCAAGAGCTCCTTTCAACAAATCTTTGGCGATATATTTAGAATGCGTTTCAAAGGTCATACCCTTAGACCATGAGTCAATCACTTGATTCAGCTTTTGAGCTTCTCTGGACACCTCCATTAGCTGGATGGAAGATGAGGAATATAACTCATCTGCCGCCATTCCTTTGCAGACTGACGATGATGAAGACACATTCAAATGGCTGCATGTTCTTTGTGTTCCTTCCATCTTTGGATGGTCAATCTTGGATTTTCTAATTGTCTTACATTCCACAACACCTTTCGGGTCATCACATGTCACAAAGGATCTGTATACAGCTGATCTCAGACTGTCTTGAGGCATATTCTATTAATCAAAAAAAATTCACAAGAACAAGTCAGCAACTTAAACAAGCTTATACTAGTAGAATTTGCCGAATGTACTCACATAAACTAGTAGTATATCTCCACCAAGCTTTTCAGAGAGTGATGTAGACAGACACAAGTCTTTCTTAGCTTGAAGTCACTGAAAGCAAAGAATTAGTTGCCGTCTACAACTAATTAACAAATATCAAATGTACCAAATTTTGAACAAATTCATCTCCTCTTGAAATATTCAAATTAAAAAGGCAATGGATCTGAACATTTGAATAACAAATCTACAAGACACAAAAAGCACTAAAAACAACTCTCCAAATGTTAGTACATATGAAGTACCTGAGTTATTGCCTCTTCTGGTAAATGGAAAATGATCAAAAATTGATTCTTTCACCTTCAGACCTCTAAAAGAGCAAACCCAAATGAAAATGTTGAGCTAAGACAAGAACCCCAAATGATGAAACCAAGCCTCAGATAGACACATTCAAGAACCTAATTAAACAACCCATGAACTCATTAACTGCTCTCCACCTACATTATCAGCTAAGCCTCCTTATCTTTAGTCAAAAAAAGAAAGAAGCCCAGATCCCACATAGTACAAAATAGCTGGTGAATCTTGACTTTCTTCACTCTATACTACAATGCCAATTACTTTAACAGAAAACAAAGATCCCAAGGTCCCTGTATTTTCAAGAAATAGGTTTTTTTTTTCCTATTCAAACTAAAAATTCAGGAGAGGTTTAAATGTGAATTGTTGGAGGTGGTTGAGAAAGATGGTGTATACATGTGAATTGCAGTGTGTTAAGGGCTAATTGGAAAGAAAAGGTGAAGGGGCATTGGATCACAGACTTTGGAAAGAGACACCTACCCTACGTAGTCCTAAGTTGTGTGCAGTTACTTACAAAGAGAAACTACCTGTGAAAAATGAAAATGCCCGTGAATTTATTAAATATATGGGTGCCTAACTGTTTGCTTGTGCTTGGAAAACCTTATTCTGTGCCAAGGAACTGTTTTTGAGGTGGATTATCTAGATTCTCTGCTCCCGTTAACATTATTTAAAACTAGTCTTAGTCCGAAACCTAATATTATATTTTTTTTTCTGGAAATAACTTTGGCATGTGAGATTTTTTCTACATACTAAAGATGAAGTACAAAAAGGTCCATGTAAACAACAGTGACAATAAAACCGTGAAGTGCGATATGAATTGTGCACTAAATTGCAAAAAGATTTTTGTTACGATTGCCTTGTAACAATGATAAAGTTGTCTATATATGACTTATAGTTTACGGGTTCAAGCCGTGAAATCAGCTATTAATGCTTGCGTTAGGATAGGTTGTTTACATCACATCCCTTGGGGTACAACTCTTTTCCAAAATCTGCGTGAATGCGAAATGTTATGTGCGTCAGACTGACCTTTAAGCATCTAGTCTTTAGTAACCTGCTAGCTAACTAACTCGGTTCAGCCCTGTTGAGCGAGGGATGCACTCTCTTTCCGGACCTTATTATTATTATTATTATTATAGAGTTATATAATTGGAGTTATATTTTAGTAATTTTAACTTCACATCACACTCAAAGTGGGTGTGCTCAAAGATCACTCTCATGCGAACAATTTTTTTTATTTTTAAATTCCCTTTTAATATTTTGATTGTGGAGACTGTAGCATGTTTTCTCTTTCTATATACAACACTAGTGCTACCTTAACATAAAAGATAGAGTGGCTGATGAGACTTAATTAGAATGATTGTGAACTATAAAACGCTTTAACCCAAGGTATTCAACTCTATTTAATACTCCCAATTAGTGGTGGCAAAATGGTTAAAAGAAAATAACTAACCACTCATATTATCCACTAAAAAATGGGTTGGATAATAAACTTTTTAAAAACGGGTCAAATATGGATAAGAATCATATTATCCATTTAGAAAATGGATAATTAATGGGTAATCAATAGATAACTAATAGGTTTAACTTTTATATTTGTAAAGTCTCAAATTGGGGGTTCCTCAAGTCTGAAAGATTAGGAATTCTCCCAAAAGTGATCATATTCAAGAAGTCATGGATAATATTGTTTACCCAAAAAATGAATAACAATTGAATTTATATGCGATTTTAAGGATACGTGATATAACTTGGCACAAATTGAGAGAATATATATATTAATATTGAAATTGACTGAAAGAAATAATCCAAACCAAACGAATCGAATAGTCTTGGCCCTCGAATTCGGTCACCCTCAAACCAAGTGAAGGTTCAACTGATATAAGAACAGAGTAACAAGATATTGAAAGATAGAAGAAGGCAGTATAATTGCTTTGTATTGCGTGAATATGATGTCCCTTACAAATGATCAGACCCACTTTATATAGTAGGGGAGTCCTACTCTTGATACAATTCTAAATACAGTAAGGAATCTCATGACAGGCTGATTAATCGGCCTCTTCTTGATACGTGCCGGAATTTCCGCCGCAGTCCTCGCCCGATTGTTGATATTTCGGATTTCCGTTATTTGGCTCAGTAAGCTTCCCTTGGTCTCACTCGATCTCTATCTTGCTCAGTTTCGATCTTGCTCGGTCTTGATCTTGACCGGTCTCGGTCTCGATCTCGATCGGTCTCTAGGTCACGAGCTTGGCAACCTAACTTTGCACCATGGTTAGATATAACACGAGGTTGAACCTTGGCCTACCATATTCTAGTCTCGATTAGTCATACGAAGGGCAAGCCCGGTTTTGACCGTATACAGATAGTCCCCTCGTTTCTAGGAAAGAAGATGACAAAAAATGATACGAATTTTTGAGCTCCATCTCAATGGGTAATGACGTAAGCGACGAACCTCATTGATACACCCGATCATGGCGTAAGAAACAACTCGAAACGTCTCATCGGTCTAGTTATCAAGGTATTAAATGCCTGTCAGTCGCAGGTCGGCCACTACCAGTTCTGAATCGTCACCAGCAAGCCATAAATACCCTAGCTTTTTCTCATTCAAACTTTTACGTTCAAAGATCTTTCTACTCTTGCTCTTTCTTCAAAAAATCCCTTTGCTTTACAACTTTTGCACCCAAATATCTTGAATTTTCATCAATCCGCATACTATCTTAATTCTCTTTTCTCCTGTTCTTCAATGGCGAAAATTTCTAAGACCGTACCATAAAAGGAGGTTGCTTCTTCATCACGGCCCACCGGCAGTGAGGTTGCGGCGGAACCTCACCATGAGGAATTCATTTCGGTAGGGTGCCAGACTGCACTGATTTTAGGATCGAAAGGACCTCCTCGGTACCGGGCCGATGTGAGTCGGTCTCGAGGTACATGTGCGCAATCACTGAAAACCTCCTCACTAGGGTTAAACAGGACTGCAACTGGGTCAATAAGCATGTGGTGGTTCCTTCGTCCGAGGAGTCGATTACTACCCATGTGGAGGGGTTTCTAAGTGTTTACACTTACCCCTTCATGTTGGGCCCATTAGACCCCATCATTATTGCTTTTTGCAAGAGTTATGATGTGACCCTCGGCCAGATCCACCCCTCCTTTTGGAGAATAGTGAGTCTCCTCCGATTTTTTGTAAGCAAAAATCGAGGGATGTCCCTTTACCCTCGACCACCTTATGCGCCTCTACAGTCCCTGACTCTATCGAGGGGGGCTGATCAAGCTTGCTCGCCGAGCCAGTAAGGCTCCGTTCTCGAGCATAGATGAAACTAGGGACCGAGGTTGGATGGGCTGATTTGTTCGAGTAAGGACTTCAGACCTGATCCCTGCCAAAGACATGCCATTTCTCGAGAAATGGAACATGAAACGTAAGTAGTACTTCGCTTTGAAGGTTTAATCTCGTTACTTTTCTTCTCATTTCTTTCTTCATTGATGTTTTCTGGTGTCGCAGCTGTGGCCCAGATGCCGGACCCAATTTCGGAACTTAAGGAATGGGTCGAAGGCATTGTATTATAGAGGCTGTATTCAAAGTGTGCTTGGATGGAGTTACCAAAGGGTCGATGGGAGGCCCGTAATCATAGTAAGTTTCTTTCTTAGAACGGTGATCGCTCGGGATTCTTCTCGATCTTACTTATATTTTTTCCTCTGTAGGCCTCGAGAAGGATATTGCAATGAGGCCCCCATCTGGTAACGAAGAAGTCCTTCCCCACCCGCCTGCTCCGAAGCAGGCCAAAGAGAAGAAGAGGAAAGAGGCTCCGATTTCCCCGGGCTCGAAAAAGAAGAGACCGGCGAGGAGGTCTCGCAAGCCTAGGGGGACACCGATGCTATGTCTTCAGACTCAATCCGCCGATTAAGGGATGAGTCCGAAGAAGAAGAGGAAGATAATTCCAAACTGGTGGACCGCGTGCGGGCCGGTGTCACCGTACAAGAAGTTCTCAAATCAGCGAGCGCTGAGGTTGAAGCATCCCGACATGAGGAGGTCGGTGAGAGAGCTCTAGCTGAAGCTTCCGAGCTAGAAAGGGTTGAGCCCATTCCGCCCCAAGCTAGGGGGGTCGAGAGAGAGACCGAGGACGATGGTTCTCAAGCTGCGGAAAGTGCCCCATTAGATGAACTTGGAGCGATCGACATCAGCGGGTCTCCTCAGATTTCGGATGCCATGATCCGTAAGGCCGGTATGTTGAGTCCTCAGGGGGTGACTGATATCCACGACTTCTTATATGGGGTTGAGTCTGCTGCTTTGGAAAACGTCATCGGGCTCGGTGACCTACCGATACCAAGGAAGGAACCGTCATCGGGTGCCACCGGGTCTTCATTGGGCTCAAAACTGGTGGATCGATTACCGGTCCCATGTGTTAATCATGTCCGAAGACGGTCAATAGCTTTTTCTATCCCGGAGGATGCCCGGGTTTTCTCTGACCCTGTGGGGGTCGCTAGTCACCTTCGGTGTTTGGTGACCGAAGAAGATCAGGCAGTGATGGACGAGGTGGAAAGCCCCTGCCTATTCAATGAATCCCAACAAGCATTAAATCGGGTAAATTCGCGTGTCTTTTCTTTCTCATATATTTTAACTTTTAAAGTAATAAATTACTATAATATCTTCCTTTATGCTTGCAGGCTTCAGTGCTGCATCACGAGGCTTTCCTCTGATATTGGGAGGAATTAACTCATCATGAAGCCGAGGTTCGGGACCTCACTGAGAAAAGTGACACCTACAAGCTTCTCAGTGAGAAGCTTCAGGCTGATTTAGTAACAACTCGGGATGAGCATGCCGAGACGACCGAGCAGGTATTCTGGGTGCTTCACGATAGTGAAGATGAATTGAAAATAGTAACTAATGATCCAAGCCTGCAGGTCCGGCAGAGGCTCAAACAGACGGGGAGCTTCAGAAACAAGTAGATACAATACAAGCCGAGGCTGAAGAATTCAAGAAGAATACGGACATCTTAGCCTCAAAAAGGAAACCGTCCAAGCACAACTGGAGTCGGCCGAGACCCAGCTCCAAGCTGCAAAAGAGAAGGCCTCGGTGCAGGTTGAGAAATCAAAGAGCTTCAATCTCAGTTGGACTTGGCTATTTCTGATAAGGTAAACTTAGCTAATAAACTCGAAGTGGCCAGATCTGAGGTGGTCGTGGCCGACACCAAAGTTGATGCTAAAGTGTCCCAATTTAAGGTCGATGTCGAGGCCACCCGGGCGAAGGCCAAGAGCATGGTGGATCATGCAAAATGGCAAGCTCGGAGGGAAGCCCTCGAGGGAGTCCATGCTCAGGGCTTAGATATTATGTCCAAAATCGAGAATGCCAAAGCAGAGGAAACCAGGGCTCGGAAGCTGGCCTTTCCTGAGGATGACTCCGACAGCTTAAGCGAGTCTGAAGAAGGGGAATATCCCGAGGATGTAGATGCTATTCCCGATGAAGTCCAGGCCACTTAGGCCTTTATATTTTTGCTTTCTTTGCATCTTTTTTGAGGCCGTTTTGGCCGTTGTAAATTTTTGTATTAGGCCGATCTGGCCTTTATTATATATAAGGCTTTTCTTCCTCTTCTGGCTCTCAAATATTTCCTTTGCTTTGTTACTTGTATTCACAAAGGTCGAAATACCTTAGCATGAAACAATGAGGTTGTGTTTGAGGATTCGAATTTATGACTTTGCCGAGGGAAGCCTTTAGAACCGATTGTGAAATTTTTTCTCTTTTTAGAAGGCCTATTTTTTTTTACTGGTTTCGGACATCTCCGAGCCGTGTTAAATTGGCCGTAGCCTTTTAGTTCGGGAACTGCCCACTGAGCTTATTTTTTCGAGTCATCCGGGCTTGCCCAAGATGACAGTCCCCGAGTAGGTTGGCCATGGCCTTTAGAAATCGCGGAGTTGCCTAATAGGTCTTTTACCACCGAGGCCCGATGACTTGGGCTGTTTGAGTTGGACGGCAGTCCCCGAGTACGAAGCTCTTTAAGGGGATGTAAAGAGGAAAAATTTTAAAATATAAGATGATTGAAAGGAAAGTACTTCTCTTTATTCTCGATCGAAACAATCATACATGCGTACATATTTTATGCCAAGGCTCGAGCAATCTACATGGGCACGGTTTGTTTTGACTGTTTGCCCCTTACAATAAATCCTATCTATCGAGACCCTCCCTTTATGGAGTAGTTTCCTCGCTAGAGTTTGATATTCGAAGACAATGCATATCCGAGGGTATCCCCCCAGTATTCGAGGTTGATTGCAAAGGAACCTCGGATATTGTTGAATTGATCTTTGGTGCCGATTTGTAATCGGGCTTGATTCTATATTAGTACGATTCATTGTTGCCTCGTTAAAAACCTCGCCGAAAAACCCATTTGGGATAAAACCGGTCTAGGAAAAAAGAGTGCAATACGTGCTTTCAGACCTAAAGACTTCGTGCCGTTTGCTGAAAAATCCATCGTCGTTTCTTGTTGGCCACCTGCGAGTGTTAGTCTGAAATAAAAAAGGGAAATGGAAAGGGGTCGTACCTTAACAGTAATACCGTTTTAGGTGAGATATGTTCTAATTTCTTGGTAGTTGTTCTTCATTTATCGTTCCGAGCTTGTAGGACCCTTTTCCGGTGACCTCGAGAATTTGGTACAGTCCTTCCCAATTCGGACCCAATTTCCCTTCATTCGTATTTTGGGTGTTGAGGGTGACTTTCCTTAGCACTAAGTCCCCGACGTTAAAATATCGAAGATTGTCTCTTCGATTGTAGTATGTCTCGATCCGTTGCTTTTGGGTAGCTAATCGGACGAGGGCGGCTTCACGCCTTTCATCCAATAGCTCTAGACTCGTATTCATGGCCTCGTCATTTGATTCCTTTGTTGTATATCGGAACCTGATACTCGGCTCTCCGACCTCGACCGGTATTAGAGCCTCGGTCCCATAAACTAATGAGAATGGGGTAGCCCCGGTACTGGACTTCGAGGTCGTACGGTATGCCCAAAGAACTTCGGGCAGAATTTCCTTCCACTTTCCTTTGGCGTCGGTTAACCTCTTCTTAAGATTTTGGATGGTGGTTTTGTTGGTCAATTCGGCTTGCCCGTTCCTGCTAGGATGATAAGGTGTTGATTGGATTCTTTTGATCTTATGATCTTCGAGAAATTTGGTTACTTTGCTGGCGATGAATTGTTTCCCATTATCATACACAATTTCGGATGGCATCTCGAATTGACATATGATGTGATCCCAAATGTCATCGATGACTTCCTTCTCCCTAAATTTCTCGAAGGCATGTGCTTCAACCCACTTAGAAAAATAGATAGTCATAAATAAAATAAATTGAGCTTTACCCGGTGCCCATGGAAGAGGGCCAACGATGTCCATTCCCCACTTCATGAATGGCTATGGTGACAAAACCGAATGGAGTAGATCCCTGGGTTGGTGAATCATTGGTGCATGTCTTTGGCATTTGTCACATTTTTGAATAAACTCTTTCGCATCTTTTTCCATGTCGATCCAGTAATAGCCGGCTCTGATTACCTTTTGAACCAATTATTCGGCACCAGAATGATTTCTGTAAGTGCCCTCGTGAACTTTCCTTAGAACATACTCAGTGTCTCCCGGTCCCATACATATCGCTAATGGACCATCGAACATTCTTCTGAACAAGGTTCCGTCTTCGGACAAGGTGAATCGTGCTGCCTTCGTGCGCAGGTCCCTCGATTCTTTTGGATCTGAGGCAAGCTTTCCAGTTTTCAAATACTCTATGTATTTATTTCTCCAATCCCAGGTCAAGCTTGTGGGGTTTATCTCGGTGTGGCCTTCTTCGACTACTGACCTCATAAGTTGCACGACGGCCCCCGAATTGAGCTTGTTGTCTTCGACCGATGACCCTAAATTTGCGAGGGCATCAGCCTCACTATTCTAATATCGAGACATGTTGCAAATTCCACTCCTTAAATCGGTGTAAAGTTACTTGTAACTTATCTAAGTATCTGTGCATTTGTTCTTCCCTAACCTCGAAAGTTCCGTTAACTTGATTAACCACGAGGAGGGAGTCGCATTTGGCTTCGATCACCACTGCTCCTAAGCCTTTGGCTAGTTCGAGACTTGCAATCATGGCCTCTTATTCGGCCTCGTTGTTAGTCAATTTCACAGTTCTAATAGATTGTCTAACCATGTTACATGCGGGTAATTTCAGTACGATGCTGAGTCCAGACCCTTGTGCATTCGAAGCACCATTCGTAAAAAGGGTCCAGATTCTTGAGGATGTACCCGAGTTTACCAATAGCTCTCTTTCAACATCGGGTACTGGGGCCGGTGTGAAGTCACCCACCAAGTCTGCCAAAATTTGAGACTTAATGGTTGTTCGGGGTCGATATTCGATATCATACCCGCTGATTTCTACGGCCCATTTCGATATCATAAATGTACACTTCCATAGATTTCCCTATTTGTTCTTCGAATATCCGGTTTACTAGGCGTTGGTACGTGGCACTAGCATTTTTAATCCAAATGGCATTACGTTATAGCAGTAGGTTCCATATTTAGTGATGAACGAGGTATTTTACTGATCATCCGGGTTCATTTGTATTTGGTTGTACCCGAAATAGGCATCGAGAAAACTGAGGATCTCGTGGCCGGCCGTGGCATCGATCATGCGATCGATATTAGGAAAAGGAAAAGAATCCTTGGGGCATGCTTTATTTAGATCTTTGTAATCTACACACATTCTAAGTTTGTTTCCTTTTTAGGGAATACCACTACGTTTGCTAACCATTCGGGGTATTTGACTTCCCAGATAGACCCTATTTTAAGAAGCTTGGTTACCTTGTCTTTGATGAAGGCATGCTTGATCTCTGACTGGGGTCTTCTTTTCATCTTCACCGGATGGAACTTCGGGTTCAAGCTTAGTTTATGGGTGGTGATTTCCGGTGGGATCCCTATCATGTCGAGATGGGACCAAGCGAAACAATCCATGTTAGCTATAAGAAATGGAATAAGTTGTATCCTGAGTTCGGGAGTTAACCTCGTGCCCAGGTATACCTTTCGTTCGGGCAGATGTTCGATTAGTATGACTTACTCTAGCTCTTCGACCGTTGATTTGGTAGCGTCAGAGTCATCGGGGATTATGAAGGATCGAGGGACCCCATAATCATCATCTTCGTCAGTCCCCTGCTTCTCTAGTTGGGTTGAGGGCGGCGTTTGTGGTTGCTATTTGGCCTCCTATTTTCCCTCCGAATTTGACTCTTTTGTTGATGAGAGTGCCGATACCAGAATCACTACGTCAACGGCAAACATTTCCTTTGCGGCGGGTTGTTCCCCGTAGATGATTTTGATTCCCTCTGGTGTCGGAAATTTTAGAACCCGGTGAAGGGTTGAGGGCACTGCCCTCATGTTGTGAATCCATGGTCTCCGAACAGGGCGTTGTACCTCATGTAGCCCTCCATCACATGGAACTTCATCTCCTGGATGGTCCCGGCCACGCTCACTGGCAAAGTTATCTCGCCCTTAGTAGTTTCACATGTCATGTTGAATCCGTTAGCACTCGGGCCGCGGGCACAACTTGATCCTGTAGGCCGAGTTGTGCTACGACCCTCGACCAAATGATGTTGGCCAAACTACCTGGATCAATTAACACACGTTTAACTTGAGTCTTATTCATGAGTACAAATATTACCAGTGCATCATTATGGGGCTGCATGATCCCTTATGCGTCCTCGTCGTTGAAGGACAAGGTTCCTTCTGGTGTGTAATCCCGAGTTCGCTTCTCCCTTGTGATCGACACCATGGTACGTTTTAACTGTCATGCCCCAAAACCGAGGAGCGCGACCGACGTTCAACCGAGTGAAGCCGACCGAGAAAGCCTATTAGATTTCCTTCTACCCAAACTCATCCACGAATGAATATAATACATAATTTCATTAATTAGACAAAAGCGTGATCATGTCTACAATACCAATTCATTACCAATAGTTTTCATCATTTTTAAAGTCTCAAAATGGGACAAGTAATATAACCACATCATAACATAGTTTGTCTTTTCCAGCACCAATACACAACCCACACTATGTCCACGGATCCTCTATAGATAAAGAAGAGTACAATGATAATGCCGGCAACAAGGCCCCGGCTATACCTCAAACAGAATACAGAAAGAGCAAAAGATACATGACCCCGGGATGAAGTGGGGCTCACCAATTCAGCTGGGAAGAAGGTATACTGCTATCACTGATCAATATCTTGTGCTGTGGAACCACCTGCATCCATTTAAAGATGCAGCGCCCCCGACAAAAGGGGCGTTAGTACCGTCGAATAGTACTAGTATGAAAACCAAACACCAATTTAAGAATTTAGAAATACAATATGAATATGATAAATCAGAGCGGGAATAGAATAATATAGATAACTATTTAAACTAGAGCAAGCTTATTAAGAGATATCAATAATATTTATAGGATTTAAGATGAAATCCTCTGTAACCATCTTCACACAAAGCGGCCCCGCTGCCTCACCCGATGTATGCAGGTGGAGGTGTAAGTACAATACCACAACTCTACTCAAGCGGCCCTGCCGCCTCACCCCAATGTATGCGGGTGGATGTATAACCACAGTACCAAGAACCTACTCAAAGCGACTATGCCATCTCACCCCAATGTATGCGGGTGGATGTATAACCACAGTACCAAGAACCTACTCAAAGCGGCTATGCCACCTCACCCCAATGTATGTGGGTGGAAATGCATCAACGATACCAATACCAATACAAAGCGGCTATGCCGCCTCACCCCAATGTATATATGTGGGTGGTGGTGCCACATCAATACCAAAACTATACACAAAGCGGTCGTACCGCCTCACCCCAATGTATGCGGGTGGAGGTGCAGTCCCACAATACCATAATTCCTACACAAAGCGGTCATGCCGCCTCACCCCAATATATGAAGGTGGAGGTGTATCACAATCCCAATCTCTACACAACTTGGCATAATAACTTTCATATAAATCACAACTTGAAATTATAACATGTGGATACACAATCCATAGTTTGGAACACATCCTCAATTTATAATGCAATATGATAAGAGCATTTGAAATACGAATTGAACATATATCTTTATCACAAAACTTATCGGAATACTCGATTTGTAATCAACATCTTGGAACTTACAAGGATAATGGGAATTCCAATTCTTAAAGAAGAGTTTAGCCAACATACCTCACTTGAGCTTCCTTACACTCTAAATATTCCGGAATTCTTAGCAACTTCAATCTATTTTAGAAATATAATAAATTGAATCAAAATTAGGAACTTGATCATGGTTCTAGCTCATTTGAGAATTTTATCAAACACTAGGTGTGCATAAGGTTTCAAGGTCCTTTTATGGAGGATTCCATCATCCCACAACCCAATATTTACCATGTTTAGTTCAACAATCTTCCTACACCCCTTGATATCACATGTATGTAAAATAAACAACTCCCATGCTCAAATATTATCTTGCTAATTACCCATTTTCAGATAATTTCGAAATTGGGGGGGTTAAGGTATAGAATCTTACCTCCAGGATGAAGACCTAGTGAGTTTCCCTTCTTAATCTTCCAAAATTTGAGCAAGAATTGAAGAACGATTATTGAAGAACACCTTCTCACTCTAGGGCACTCTCTCTCACTCTAAAATATCAGATTTTAGCTCAAAAATGTCCCAAAGTGTGTATTTAACGAAGTAGGGTCGGGTTTTAAAAACCCAAAAATGGAGCTCCAGAACAGGGTCTGCGATCGCATAATCGATATGCGGACCGCATATTGGTCGCATAATTGGTGTCCAACACTGGCAAACATCTGTCTATGTCTGCGGTCACTATGCAGCCCGCAGACCTGTTCTACGGTCGCATAATGAACCGCAGAACAGTTATGCGGTCGCATAGTCGACCTCAAAATTGCATCCAAACTGGCCTTCTCCTACCTCACTTGTGCGGCCATTATGCGGCCCGCAGAGTTATTCTGTGGTCGCATAATGGACTGCAAGAACGAATTTTTCTGCCAAAAGTTTTCCTTTACTTTACGGTGCATTGTTCAACCCAAAAAGTGTGAGCTGCGGTGAGCCCAATCCTCAAACATGTAAGCCCAGTCAGGCACCATGAAACATTATTATTATTTTCCTTTGAAAATTTTTAGGGGTCCTTACATTTTCCCCCACTTAGGATCATTTGTCCTCGAATGAGGGTCAAAATCTGTTATTAGCATCTTACCACACACCAGCAGCCCCAAATTTGACTAACACCCTAAATTTCCAAAACTTTCGCTAGAATTTCCCTTGTAACTAGGCCTATCCACTTGTCAGAGAGCCCCAGAAACACATCCTAACAGCATATACATAATCCAACGACGTAACATAATACAAAACAGCACCAACTGTGGCCTCATAAGCAATATATTTCCAGAAAGGAACACCCTTAACGCCAATTGTTCAAATGATACAAAATTCATAGAAAGTAAGTCTTATAATTTTTCTAGATCACAATTTTATAAATACATGGTCATTCAAACAAATAAGGATACTTTTTCTTCATTTCTTCCCCGGCCTCCCTAGTAGCCTCTTCAACCTGTTGGTTTCGCTATAACACTTTCACGGAGGCAATTTCCTTGTCTCTCAACTTTTGGACTTGCCGATCAATAATAGAAACTGGAATCTCTTCATAAGTCAATTCCTCATTAACCTCAATGGTCTCAACCGGAACAATGAGTGTCGGATCTCCAACTAATTTCTTCAACATAGACACATGAAACACCGGGTGTACTAATGACATCTCAGGTAGTAGCTCAAGCTTGTACGCCACCTCACCGATCCTCTGAATTATTTTGTACGGTCTGACATACCTCGGACTCAATTTCCCTTTCTTACCAAATCGCATTACACCTTTTATGGGGAAAACTTTCAGGAAAACCCAATCATCTTCTCTGAACTCCAAATCCCTACAACGAACATCCGAATAGGATTTCTGATGACTCTGAGCAGTCTTCAACTGCTCCTTAATGATTTTAACTTTTTCCATGGCCTGATGCACGAGGTCTGGCCCTATCAACTCTGCCTCACTAATTTTGAACCACCCAATGGAAGATCTACATCTCCTACCATATAAAGCCTCGAACGGTGCCATTTGAATGCTAACATGATAGCTATTGTTGTATGCAAATTCTATGAGTGGTAAATGATCATCCCACCTACCTTTGAAGTCTGGAACACAAGCGCGCAATATATCCTCAAGTGTTTAAATAGTCCGCTCTGCCTGCCCGTAAGTCTGCGGGTGAAAGGTTGTACTAAGATTCACCTGGGTACCCAAACCTTGCTAAAATTTCTTCCAAAAATTAGCATTGAATTGTGCCCCCCCCGATCAGATATGATAGAAACTGGAGTGCCATGCAACCTGACTATTTCTTTGATATACAATTAAGCATACTGTTCCACCACATCAGTAGCCTTAACTGGCAAAAAGTGTGCTGATTTTGTGAGTCGATCCACAATCACCCAAATTGAGTCAAATTTGCGCGGAGCGCGCAGTAATCCTACCACAAAAATCCATATTAATCATTTCTCACTTTCACATTGGAATTTCTATGTTCTGTGCCAACCCATCGGGCCGTTGGTGTTCAGCCTTCACTTGCTAACAGTTTGTACACTTTGCCACAAATTCCGCTACATTCCTCTTTATATCATTCCACCAATATACTTCCTTAAGATCATGATACATTTTTGTAGAACCTGGGTGCACGGAATACCTAGAAGTGTGAGCTTCAGTCATAATTCTTTCACGGAGACCATCCACGTTTGGAACACATAGTCGCCCTTGGTACCTTACTGTACCATCATCCATGCCAAGAGAAAAGTCCATGGTCTTATGTTTATGAATCCCCTCTTGCAATTGCACCAATAATGGATCGTTGTATTGTTTCTCTTTGACTTCCACAACAAGCGATGATTCAGCCTTATTTTGCACAATTACCCCTCCTTCACCAGAGTCCACCAGACGAACTCCCAAACTAGCCAATCGGTGAACTTCCTTGGCTAATGGCATTTAATATGCCTCCAAGTGATCCAAACTACCGATGGATTTCCGGATAAGAGCATCTGCCATAACATTAGCCTTTTCCGGATGATATAGAATATCAATGTCGTAGTCCTTGAGTAACTCAAGCCATCTTCTCTGCCTCAGATTCAATTCTTCTTGCTTGAAAATATATTGAAGGCTCTTATGGTCCGTGAATATATCAACATGGACCCCATATAAATAATGACGCCAAATTTTCAATGCAAATACCACTGCCGCAAGTTCTAAATCATGTGTTGGATAGTTCTTTTCATGATTCTTTAGTTGCCTAGAAGCATAAGTTATCACCTTCCCATGTTGCATTAATACATACCCAAGCAAAATTCTTGAAGCATCATAATATACCACAAATCCATCTATACCCTCTGGTAGAGTTGCTTTCAACTCTTAGAAACTCTTTTTACAAACATCTGACCATTGAAACTTAATTGCCTTCTACGTAAATTTAGTCAATGGAGAGGCAAGAGTAGAAAACCCCTCCACAAACTTTCTATAATATCCAGCTAAGCCTAAGAAACTATGAATCTCTGTTGGAGTTGTAGGCCTCGACCAATTCTTCACAGCTGAAATTTTCTAAGGGTCAACCTTAATTCCCTCACTAGAGACTACATGACCCAAGAATATGACCGATTCAAGCCAAAATTCACACTTTGAAAACTTTGCATATAACTTGTGCTGATATAGGGTTTGTAGAACTACCCTGAGATGATCGGCATGGTCTTCTCGACTTCGTGAATATATAAGAATATAGTCAATAAACACTATCACAAAAGAGTTGAGGAATGGCTTAAAAACTAGATTCATAAGATCCATGAAAGTTGTTGGGGCATTTGTTAGCCCAAAAGACATTACCAAAAATTCAAAGTGCCCATATCGGGTTCTAAAAGCTGTTTTCAGAATATCCCGCTCCCTAATTTTCAATTGGTGATACCCGGATCTTAAATCAATCTTGGAGAAGTACCTGGCACCTTGCAATTGATCAAACAAGTCGTCTATCCTTGGCAGTGGGTACTTATTCTTGATTGTGACCTTATTAAGCTGTCGATAG
Organism: Nicotiana tomentosiformis; assembly: GCF_000390325.3. Taxonomy (NCBI): domain Eukaryota; kingdom Viridiplantae; phylum Streptophyta; class Magnoliopsida; order Solanales; family Solanaceae; genus Nicotiana; species Nicotiana tomentosiformis. The sequence continues at coordinate 46,780,827 of NC_090822.1, forward strand.
TCAATACAGATTCTCAGTGACCCATCTTTCTTTCTTAGAAAAAGGACCGGTGTGCCCCAAGGCGACACACTTGGCCGGATAAAACCCTTTTCTAATAAATCTCTAAATTATTCCTTTAGCTCCTTCAATTCTGACGGTGCCATTCTATAGAGTGGAATAGATATAGGATGCATGTCTGGCATCACATCAATCCCAAAATCAATCTCCATGTCTGGTGGGATCCCAGGGAGTTCATCCAGAAAGACTCCTGAAAATTCATTCACAACAGGCATAGACTCAAGTATAGGTGCCTCAGCATCGGTGTCCGTAACCCGGACCAAATGGTAAATACATCCTTGTTGATCTTCTTTGTGGCCTTAAGGTAGTAAATAAACCTACCCTTTGGCACCACATAATCACCCTTCCACTCAATAACTGGCTCATTTGGAAATTCGAACCTAACAGTCCTGGTTCGCCAATCAAGCTTGGCAAAGCAAGAATAAAGCCAATCCATCCCCATTATCACATCAAAATCGACCATTCTCAATTCAATAAGATCGGCCATGGTATCCCGACCACGCAATGTGACAACACAATCCCTATAAACTCTCACGACCAAAATAGACTCACCAACCGGAGTGGATACAGAGAATGGATCATGAAGCTGTTCTGGTTCTATCCCAAATTCCATAGCAACATAAGGAGTGACATATGACAAACTAGAACCGGGATCAATAAGAACATATACATCATGGGATTGGACAGACAATATACCCATGACAACATCTGGAGAAGCCTCTAATTCCCGACATCTCCGCATAGCATAAAATCTTCTGGGTCCTCCCAAATTCTGTGCACCACCCCTAGCTGCACCACGCCCTGTGGGTGCTGGGGTGCCTCGAGCTGGAGGTGTTGTGGATGTAATAACTGTAGAATTAGCTGGCTGCGCCGCACCTATACCCATAATTTGGCGGGACGAGCGGCAATCTCTCTGAATGTGACCCCTCACACAACACCCATACCATACTGGTAGGTCCATGAAGCAGGACCCAAAGTGCATCCTCCCACACTTAGGGCATGGAAGCCTCCACTGCTGAAACCTTCTATCGGGCCAACCCTGCTGGTGGGGTCCCTTGTTTCCCTAACTCGATCCAAATGACTGTGCACCCATCGAAGACTGGGCGAATGATTGGGATGGTCCTAATGACCCTCCCCTAAATGCCGACCTACCACTACCACCACCGAAAGAACCACTAAAGTTGCCTGCGGACCGGGCCTTGCTGCTACTCTGATGTTCTATTCTATTCTTCAATTTACGGGTTTCTATGGCTTGAGCAAATGCCACCATCTTACCATAGTTCATATCAGAATTTAAGGCAGTTTTAGAGGCCTCATTTATAACCAAGGGGCTAAGGCCCTGTACAAACCGGCGCACTCTTGCCTCCATAGTGGGCAACATGTGAATAGCATACTTGAACAGGCGCACAAACTCTATATGGTACTCCCACACATTCATACTACCCTGCTACAGGCTTTCAAATTCAGCGGCACGAGCTGCCTTAGTTTCGGCAGGCAAGAAATGAGCCATAAAGGCATCTGTGAATTCACCCCACCTTGCCGGAGGGCTTCCCTCCTCACGGGATTCCTCTCACAACTCAAACCAAGAATAGGCCACCCCTTTCAGGCGGTAGGAGGCCAACTCCACTCCCTCCGTCTCTGTAGCATGCATAACCCGAAGAGTTTTGTGTATCTTATCAATTGTGTCCTGGGGGTCCTCCTCGGGATCAGAACTCGTAAACACTGGAGGATCTAACTGAAGAAACTTGTTCACCCTGGAACGAGCAGATTCTTCTGGATGACTGGAAGAAGTAGGCCCAACACTCGATCTCTAGCCCTGAGAAGCCACTATCTGTGTCAACATTTGTATGGCTCCCCTAAGATCAACATCAGACACACCAGAATCGGAAGCTGGAGCTGGAGGTGGAACTGGAATATCAGTTGGAGGAACTGTTGCACCTTTAATAGGTGTAGGGATAAGTGCGGTCTGAATAGCTGTGGTAGAATCAGGCAGTGTAGTAACTGGGGGAATATCCTCACCCCTCGGGTGCTCACCCGCATCATCAAATATAGAATCGACTGCCACTCCTGGGTGACATTGGCTCTTTGGCCAGTTCTTGCCTTCTTTTTAGGTGCCATCTACTGAAAATTAGAGCAACTCAGGAGTTAAAGGAGGAACAATCTTACAACCAGCTTTATCGCACGATCAAGAACATGATAGAATGGTATTATTTCTAAATGCCAATGTAGCATCCTAATTATAGATGTGGTCGACAACACACCGATAATAAGGACTCTACTAGACATGGCTCCGAGACATCCTATGACACTTTAAAACCTTAGGCTCTGATACCAAGTTTGTCATGCCCTAAAACCGAGGAGCACGACCGGCGCTCAACCGAGTGAACCCGACAGAGCAAGCTCATTAGATTTCCTTCTACCCAAACTCATCCATGAATGAAGATAATACATAATTTCATTAATTAGAAAAAAACGTGATCATGTCTACAATACCAATTCATTACCAATAGTTTTCATTATTTTAAAGTCTCAAATGGGACAAGTAATACAACTACAACATAACATAGTTTGTCTTTTCCAGCACCAATACACAACCCACACTATGTCTACGGAGCCTTTATAGGTAAAGAAGAGTACAAGGATAATGCCGGCAATAAGGCCCTGACTATACCTCAAACAGAATACACAAAGAATAAAAGATACATGACCCCGGGATGAAGTGGGGCTCACAAATTCAGCTGGGAAGAAGGTGTACTACTATCACTGATCAATATCTCCTGCTGTGGAACCACCTGCATCTATTTAAAGATGCAGCGCCCCCAGTAAAAGGGACGTTAGTAACGTCGAATAGTACTAGTATAAAAACCAAACACCAATTTAACAATTTAGAAATACAATATGAATATGATGAATCAGGGCGGCAATAGAATAATATAGATAACCATTTAAACCAGAGCAAGCTTATTAAGAGCTATCACTAATATTTATAGGATTTAAGATGAGATCCTCTGTAACCATCTTCACACAAAGTGGCTTCGCCACCTCACCAGATGTATGCAGGTGGAGGTATAAGTATAATACCACAACTTTATTCAAGCGGCCCTACCGCCTCACCCCAATGTATGCGGGTGGATGTATAACCATAGTACCAAGAACCTACTCAAAGCGGCTATGCCGCCTCACCCCAATGTATGCGGGTTGAAATGCATCAACGATACCAATACCAACACAAAGCGGCTATGCCGCCTCACCCTAATATATATATGTGGGTGGTGGTGCCACATCAATACCAAAACTATACACAAAGCGGTCGTACCGCCTCACCCCAATATATGCGGGTGGAGGTGTAGTCCCACAATACCATAATTCCTACACAAAGCGGTCATGCCGCCTCACCCCAATATATGAAGGTGGAGGTGTATCACAATCCTAATCTCTACACAACTTGGCATAATAACTTTCATATAAATCACAACTTGAAATTATAACATGTGGATACACAATCCATAGTTTGGAACACATCCTCAATTTATAATGCAATATGATAAGAGCATTTGAAATACGAATTGAACATATATCTTTATCACAAAACTTATCGGAATACTCGATTTGTAATCAACATCTTGAAACTTACAAGGATAATGGGAATTCCAATTCTTAAAGAAGAGTTTAGCCAACATACCTCACTTGAGCTTTCTTACACTCTAAATATTTCGGAATTCTTAGCAACTTCAATCTATTTTAGAAATATAACAAATTGAACCCAAATTAGGAAGATGATCATGGTTCTTGCTCATTTGAGAATTTTATCCAACACTAGGTGTGCATAAGGTTTTAAGGTCCTTTTATGGAGGATTCCATCATCCCACAACCCAATCTTTACCATGCTTAGTTCAACAATCTTCCTACACCTCTTGATATCACATGCATGTAAAATAAACAACTCTCATACCGAAAATTTATCTTGCTAATTACCCATTTTCTAGAAAATTTCGAAATTGGGGGTTAGGGTGTAGAATCTTACCTCTAGGATGAAGACCTAGTGAGTTTCCCTTCTTAATCTTCCAAAATTTTAGCAAGAATTGAAGAACAAATATTGAAGAATATCTCCTCACTCTAGGGCACTCTCTCTCACTCTAAAATGTCAGATTTTAGCTCAAAAATGACCCAAAGCGTGTATTTAATGAAGTAGGGTCGGGTTTTAAAAACCCAAAAATGGAGCTCTGGAACAAGGTCTGCGATCGCATAATCCATATGCGAACCGCATATCGGTCGCATAATCGGTGTCCAGTACTGGCAAACATCTGTCTGTGTCTGCGGTCACTATGCGGCCCGCAGACCTGTTCTGCGGTCGCATAATGAACCGCAGAACAGTTATGCTGTCGCATAGTCGACTGCAGAATTGCATCCAAACTGGCCTTCTCCTGCCTCATTTCTGCGGCCATTGTGCGGCCCGCAGAGTGCTTCTGCGGTCGCATAATGGACCACTGCCAAATATTTTCCTTTCCTCAAACACGTAAGCCCAGTCCGGCACCATGAAACATTATTATTATTTTCCTTTGCCATATTTTATGGGTCCTTACATTATCCCCCACTTAGGATCATTCGTCCTCGGTCACCCTCAAACCAAGTGAAGGTTCAACTGATATAAGAGCAGAGTAACAAGATATTGAAAGATAAAAGAAGGCAGTATAATTGCTTTATATTGCGTGAATGTGATATCCCTTACAAATGATCAGACCCCTTTATATAGTAGGAGGTCCTACTCTTGATACAATTCTAAATACAGTAAGGAATCTCATGACAGGCTTATTAATCGGCCTCTTCTTGATTCGTGCCATGATTTTCGCCGCAATCCTCGTCCAATTGCTGATATTTCAGCTTTCCATTATTTGGTTCGGTAAGCTTCCCTCGGTCTCGCTCGATCTCTATCTTCCTCGGTCTCGATCTTGCTTGGTCTTGATCTTGACCGGTCTCGATCTCAATCGGTCTCTGGTCACGAGCTCAACAATCTAACTTCGCACCATGGTTAGATATAACACGAGGTTGAACCTTAGCCTACCATGTTCTAGTCTCGATTAGTCATACGAAGGGCAAGCCCGATTTTGACCGTATACAAATATGGTTTCCCATATTATCCGCCGGTTAACCCATTTTTTATCAGTATTAAATATTGATCGGGTCGGATAAATTATCCATTTTTTATTACCTATTTTTTACCTGAACCATAACCGACCCGACCTGCCCGTTTGCCACTCGTACTCCCTGTTGTAGTCCTGTTCTTTGGTACACTTCATCCAATTCCCACCGATATGTAAGAGTCGGATTAAATGCCTTAGTTGGTAAAACAAAAGTGTTAATGCCATTAAGTGTCACGATCCAAAATCCATTATAGGTCGTGATGGTGCCTAACACCGTTGTCAGGCAAGCCAACAATAATTAATTAATATTCTTAAATTCTTTTTCAAAAATATGAAATTCAATGAAAACTTTCAAGTCTCGAAATCCTCAATTTCAACTCTTTTCAAGGAATTTAATAAGCATACTCGATCTCAATTCTTTTCAAGGAAAATAATAAACACAATCAAATAACGGTATCAACAAGGCATGGCGTAAACCTAAAACTACTCGGATATAGGCATAACTAGTAGCTACGTACGGACTCTCGTCACCTCGTGCGTACTAGCCCCTCACAAATGGAAGCACATATTAATTCAATTCACCTATGGGGTTAATTCCCTCTTACAAGGTTAGAAAAGAGATTTATCTCGCTCCGAAGTTTCATAGCCGGCTCCCAAGCCTTTCAAACGACTCAATTCGATGCTCAACGCTCCAAAACTAGTCAATAAATGAGTAAATCCATAAATATATATACTCTAATACTCATTATAATCCTATTTACAATAATTTTCAACTCCGTTCGAAAAGTTGATAAAATCACCCTCGGGCCCACATGCCCGGATTCCGAAAATTTTCAAAAATAAACTTTACCCATGACACTACGAAATCAATTATGTAATTTATCCCAAATCCCATGTCCAATCTCGTGGTCAAAATTCAAGAATACCAATTTCTAGGTTTTTCTTCAAAATTCCAAATTTCTATAAATTTTCATGCTTGAATCCATATAAAAATCAGGTATTTAACTTACAATGGTTGGGAATAACTTACCTTAGCATAGATGAAGGAAACCCCCACTTGAAGCTGTCCAAAAATCGCCCAACCAAGAGAGAAGAAGAAAAATGGGCCAAGTCCCGTTTTTATAAAAATCTTCTCTGCCCATCGATCCCTCGCATCTGTGGTCCTTAGTCGCTTTTGCGGCTCCGCAGATGCGATGCTCCTCTTCACTTCTGCGACTTCCCTCGCTTATGCGGTCAAAGAGTCCGCTTTTGTGGACTCGTTTCTGCGGCTGCATTGCCGCTTCTGCGAATAAGCCCTCTCTCCTTCTTTTTGCTTCTGCGACCCTTTTGGCTGCTTCTGCTGCTCCGTACCTGCGGCCAAAACCTCGCAGGTGCGGTTACACCAGAAGACAACAGCCCCAACATTTTCCCCAAACACAAATTTGATTCGCTAACCATCCGGAACCCACCTGAGGCCCCCGGGACCCCATCCAATCACACCAACTAATTCCAAAACATAATATGGACCTGCTCGAGGCCTTAAATCATATTAAACAACATAGAAATCACGAATCGCAACCCAATTCAAGCTTAATGAACTTTAGAACTTCAAACTTCTACATTCGATGCCGAAACCTATCAAATCACGTCCGTTCGACCTCAAATTTTGCGCACAAGTCACATTTGACATTACGGACTTACTCCAACTTTCGGAATCGGAATCCGACCCCGATATAAAAAAGTCCACTCCCGGTCAAACTTCTCAAAAACCTTCAAATTTTTAACTTTCGCCAAATGATCCCGAAGTGACCTACAGTCCTCCAAATCCATATCCAGACGCGCTCCTAAGATCGGAATCACCATACGGAGCTATTCCGAGGCTCGAAATCTTAAACGGACATCGACAACATTGAAATACACCTCAACCCAAATTCATGAAATTCTTTCAAAATTGACAACTTTCCACAATAGGCGTCGAACGATCCAGAGTCATCCAGAACCTGATCCGGACATACGCCCAAGTCTAAAATCATCATACGAACCTGTTGGAACCTTCCAATCTCGATTCCGAGGTCTTTTACTCAAGAATCTAACCCTTAGTCAATTCCTCCAACTTAAAGCTTCTGAAATTAGAGTATTCTTTCCAAATCAACTCCGAACTTCCCGAAATCCAATTCCGACCACACGTACAAGTCATAATACCTGAAGTAAAGCTACTCATGGCCTCAAACTACCGAACGACGCGCTAGGGCTCAAAACGACTGGTCGGATCGTTATATTAAGTTTGTAGCCGCGTAATATCTGAGGAATTATCGGATTAAAGTGACATTAAACATAGTGAAATTAACAAAAACTATGAAGAGCATGATATAAATCGCAATTTGATAACTACAAACACTAAAAGTACTGTAAAACTATCACTGAATTTTACCTCAATCTTTTCTACCTTGATGAGAAAACATTTTTAGACCTCATTTGACTTTTTGAAAGATTTATTAACATTTCATGCTTCATATGAAGTACAACCAAGGTTTAGATGGAAGGATTAAATGGAGGACCCCCAAAAAGTTATCATACTCTTTCCGGCTCTAAATATTTATGTGTTGCCAAATTGAATTTCTTCCAAAATATCGATATTTTAAAAAAGTAATATTTTACTTATTTTTCAAAATTACCATTACTGCTCTAATTACTGATATTGAATTAATTGAGATATTTAAAAGAGAGATAACTGATACTCTGTATTACTCCCTCTGTCTCATATTATGTGTCGTGTTTCTCTTTTACACGTCCTTATTAATTAGGAAAGGGATTGGACTAAAAAGAAAAAAAATAATTAATTTTGTCTTGAACTTCTAAAATGACAAATAATTTGAGACAACTATTTTTAGTAATCACGATATTAATATGAGACGGAGGGAATAACAAAAACTCTTAAACTTAAGGCTATTTAATGTCCTTAAACTATATATAGAAATCATAAATAAACACTGATCAAGCAATCCAAAAGTCAAAACTCAAAAGCCCTTTCTAGCTCGACAAAAACATTCTTACCAACCAAAATTTACTCACACCAAACATACAATATACATAATTATTTCGAAAGGGAAAAAAATTGAACATGTTATTATTTGAATTGCTGTACCATGTGTCTTCTTTAATGTAAGGGCAACCGCCCCTTGGGTGGCCTACCTACAAATTATTTAAATCAAGATGAAATGTACCGCCATCGCTTTCATAATTACTTAGAAAAACAATGGAAATTCCTTCTACTTCAATTACTTTAAAATTGCAAAACCATTTTCATTTTTGGCCCCACTGTTAATAGCTCTGACAACCTTTAATCGCAACAAGTATGAGAAGGGAGTTCCTCTTATTGGGTGAATAAATTGACCATATTCTTATTACATGAGGACAATAAGAAACACATTATGAGCAGGACATTCAACCTTGTAACATAACTAATTTTAAGATAGAGGGAAACAATGACACTTTTATAGTCCCGGACACAGAGCTACCGAAGGTAGTAAGAACAATATAAATAAGCAAGAAAGTAAAATGTTATTGAGCTTTTAATAGAATATAATGTATGTTTGTCAGAAAAATCCTCCTCCTTACAATGGTTATGGGGTTTACTATTTATAGTACAACGAGGTCCTAAGATCAAGCCCTTCTTTAATAACAATTATGAGGGCCGCTGAATAATATATAACGCTAAGCAATGAATGCTATATTCTCTGTAACAGACCGTGCACTTAATACTGTGGAATATTCCTTATTAAATGCTACCATATGGTGGGCATTTACTTCGCTTTTATGTATATCATTCTCTCTGATACCAAGCGAGATCATTGCCCTCAGGCCCTTCTGTTTTCGGCTCCACGTGTCACTCTTTCATGCTAACATTAAATATGAATATATTTTATCCCATACATATAGTCCCCTTGCTTTCCAGTGGCATAACTTTGTGTCACCGAGAAGTTGGTAGAGATACCTTTCTTGGCGAAAAATTCTCTGCCTCCCTCTGAAAAGTTTCTCACGGTTGATTAGACGCACGTCTCTCCGCATTTAATGCCCCGAACATGCGTCATCCCACGATTCAGCATCACTTTTGCCGGTTATCGAGGTAATTATGGCCACGATTTTAGCCGCCTATTCCTTTACTTATACACATCAAACTTCTTTATTTACACTTTCTAATTCTCCAAACTTTCTCAAACTCTCTTTACTCAACACGTACTTTGTCTTCAACCTTTCTTTAATCTTCTTCTTCAGAGAAACCCTTACTTCCTATTTGATAAAAATGGCTTCTTCTTCCAGAAACCCTAGTTTCTTAAATAACAAAGGTAAAGCTGATGATGCTGATCCTCCTATGGTGAGCACCATCATCCCAAAAAGTCTTATCATTACTAAAGACTTCGAGGAGAAGTATCCTTCTGCTAACCTTCGTACGTGGGCCATTGGCGTGTACCCTTTTTCCATCCGTCCTTCCAGTATTCTTGCTGTGAAGGAAGACTGCCATTACCATGATTTAGACATTATCACTCCTAATATGGCGGAGCGGGTAACTTTGCCCAAGAAGGGTTTTACGTATCTTTATACGTATCCCTTCACTTTGGGGCTGTTATCTTTGAGTGGGGAGCTTGATTCCGTTATTGTGGAGTTCTGCATCTGTTACCAGGTGTGCCTGGCACAAACTAAGTCCTTCTGTGTGAAGGACAGTTACTTGCCTTCAGTGTCTATGCCAGGAGACGGGAGAGGAGCTAACCCTAGTTCGATTAATGAACCTTTATTCCCTCAAAGTCTTTCGCGAGGGAATGATAAAATTTAGCAAACATGGTAACCATGCTCTACTAGCCAGCATGAATGATGACAACGACCGTGGATGGATGGAACGGTTCGTTGCAGTTGCCACTAGAGATATCATTCCGACCACGGCTTCATCCTTTTCAGAATTATGAAACTGTACGCGTAAGTTCATCGCTTGCTTCTTCTTCTAGCTAAAGATCATCCCATGCTGTTATTGATTCTTCTTCTTTCACTTGTTTCAGCAACTCGAGGGGTTCCACCGAGGGTCAAAGGCTTGGACCAGAGGGTCCAAAATTTTTTGGATATTACTATGCCCGAGACATGTACGTGGAAGGAACTAACCCTTAAATATGGGTGGAAGGCCAAAAATCATGGTAGGTTAGACTTATCTTGTTTTCCCCTTTCGTACAAGAAAAACGGATTAACCCTTTTTCTCTTATTGAATTTAGGTCTACCCAGGGCTCACTTGTCATCCCCGAGGAGGGCATTTTGGCTAATCTTGATGATGCAACGAGGCTGCTGCAGGAGGCCTTTACCCAAACAGGTGTCTCCGGGCCTGCTTCTGGTGTAAGTGCTTCTTCTCGGAGTCCCCAGCCGGAGAACAAGCAACCAAAAAGAAGACGTTCCTCCGTGGCCGGGGGAAAAAATAAAAAGACAAATAATTCCGCACCTGATTCGTCCTCGGAAGTTGTGGTAATGAGCCCCGTGCTGGAGCCGGCCATAAACACTGTGGTGATCGACGATGATGGAGAAGCCAACGAGGAGGGGGCTTCCCTACATAGAACACGATGACCTTCCTCAGCTCAACAGAATGCTCAATCTGTTGAGTCAGTTACACCAACCGAGGAATATGCCTCGGCCCTCTTGGGGGGCGGGGGAGTTTGATATAGTAGAAAATTCCATCTCCCATTTTCGAGTCCTATTACCGTGCCCGATACTATGAGGCTGAGTACCGGGTCCCTGTCGTCTTTGGTTGATGAGTAACTAATAATCAGCACTGCATTTGCCTTAGCTGCTTCGCCATCAGCTTCATCTCCTTCTTCACCAACTCTGCCTTCGCCACCAGCAACTGTTACATCATATCCACCGGCCGCGGTTGTTCGAGAGGATGATGTCCCTCTTCCCCAGTCCCCAGATCATGGGAATTTGGTGCAAAATTATGATGTCCCTTTCGAAGATCCCCAAAGGAGGAGGAGTTTTACCCTCTTGGTCTCTACCGGATGCCATCTGTTATCCCAACCAGTGGAACTTGCAAACTATCTGAAGCCTTTGGCTTCAGAAAAAGATAGGGAAAAAAATACAAACTTTCTCGGGAGAGTGTTTGTTGAACAATGCCATGCACAATGCAGCGGGCGATATAATCTTTGTTTCCTTTATTTCTTCTATCTTTTTTATGGCATGGTTATGAATTTGTATTTTTTCGTTTTGCAATCCAACTTTCTTTCTTTCGAGGGCCTTCAAAGGCTGATTCATAATAAGGAGGCACTTACCTCCGAGCGAGGTCAAGTTTTGGTCGAGCGAGAGCAAACTGGTACTCGACTCTCAGAGCTGGAAGCACGAGCTTTTGAGGCCGTTGAGTTGGAGGCTCGGTTGCCGCAAAGCAAGCAAGAAGTGGTAACCCTTAGTCACGCCCCGTTAAGGGCACAATTTGAAGAAACTAAGGCCAAATGGGTTGAAGTCCACAATGTCATTCTTGCTGCATCCGTTGGTGAGGCTGCCTCCGTTAAACGGTTGAGAAATTTGGAGATAGCCTTAAACTCCAAAACTGAAGAAGTTACTGCTGTCGAGGCGAAGTATTCCCGTTTGGTGGAGAAGCATAAAAAGACCATTGAGCACAATAGGGTTTTCAGTTCCACTATCCGTGTCCTTGATGTCAGCCTTCGGGCCACCAGATCCACGTGGGATAACCTTTCTGCTGAGGTTGGCCAGCTTAAAGAAGAACTTCAACGCCAAGTAGCTTCTATCATTATTGAAACAACATATGCTATGTACAACATGAGGAGAAAAACTTTGGAAGAGACCAAAACGGGTGTCATTGACTTTGATGCCGAAATCGCTAAGGCTTGGGAGTTGGAGTCAAGTGCCAAAAGGGGTCTTCCGGTCCAGCCTAATGCTACCGATTCTTCTGGTTCCGGTTCTTAGTTCTCGGGAACTGAGAAAGAACCGGAAGGTGATGATGTTGAAGGCAAAAATGATGAAGGCTAAGATATCGAACTGATGGCAGATCTACCCACTTCTTCTGGGGGCGTAGATACTTCTCTTCTTCCGGGTTCTCGAAATATAGCAACTTAGTTTTTGCTTTCTTTTTTACACTTTTTTACTTGTGTTGTTTGGCACATTCATTGTGAATAGAAGTATCTTTTTGTTCTAGTATTGTGCAAGTTTTTCTCTTTGCGTCCTTTTTGTTTAAGTATTTGCGCAAGTTTGCTATTTGCATCTTTTGTTTTGTTTAAGTATTTGCGCAAGTTTTACTTTTCTGTCGAATTGTAAAAGGCTTCGGGTGTATTCCCCCCCCCGAAAGCACTTGGATTTCGGGCATAAGTTCTTCCGAAATCAACCCTATAATGTGAGGGTTTTCATAAGAGAGGGCCCTCTTATGTTTACATTACTCTTGAAGAGGACGTCTCCTATTCATTACGGCACTAACATTTAAAGTACTTGTTTAACTTTCAAATGATAAAATCAATTCATCATTCAAAGAAGAAACAAGATAGAAATAAAAGGACTTTACTTTATTCCTTCCATTTTCAAAAGTACATAAGCATTCGTTGTGCTAAAAAGAAGTTGCCATTACTTGTGGCTAGCTTGTACAACTTATTTCTATGAGACTGGTCACGCAGTCCCCGGTCCTGATGATACAATTATATTTCCGGATTTCATATTCCGGTTGATGTGGCAGTCAATTCATGTCGTATCCTCGTATCAATCCCCCCCAGTGTTCGAATGTAAAGAATCCGAATTTGAACACTGGAAGTTTTTCACCTTTGAGGATTCCACTAGTGAATTGCTAGATAATCTTCAGTTCGATAACAAACTTCACTTCCCCTTAGGAATTTATGCTATCGACCCAAAGATTATCTAACAATCCCCTAGTGGCTTGCACTTGTGAATGGTCGGGTAATCTCTGTTTGGCAACAAACTTAACTTCCCGGTAGGAACTTTACTATCGAGCAAAAGACTATCTAACCTCTTTGTAGTGGTTCTTTGCTTGTGTGCCTTGTCATTTAAAGGTCTTATTGTTGCTACTGAAGCTTCTTTCATAGAATGCTTTCTGTTGCTGCCTCGTTTAAAACCTTGCCAAAAAAACTCAATTGGGACAAAAACTGGATAAAGGAAAAAAGAGTGCAACACATATTTTCAGTACAGGCGATGTTTATTAGCAATAGTATCTCTTTAAGTGTTCCACGTTCCAGTTGCTTGGTAACTTTTCTTCATCTTGATTTTATAACTCGTATGACCCTTTTCCGGCGACAGCTGAAACCCAGTAAGGGCCTTCCCATGTTGGACCTAGCTTCCCCGCATTGAGATCCCGTTTGTTCTAAGTTACTTTCCTTAAAACCAAGTCTCCTACTTTGAAATAATGGAGGTTGGCTCTTCAATTGTAATATCTCTCTATTCTCTGATTTTGGGCTGCCATCCTTATATGCGCCAAGTCCTTGCATTCATCGAGCAGCTCTAAATTGACTAACATTGCTTCATTGTTTTCTTCTTTGTTTGCCCGAAAATATCTTAGGGTAGGTTCTCCTACTTCCACCGGGATCAGGGCTTCTGCCCCGTGCACGAGAGAGAAAGGCGTCTCCCTCATGCTCGATTTGGCCATACACCCATAGTACACCTGGCAGCTCTTCGGGCCATTTACCTTTAGCTGCTTCTAATCTCTTTTTGAGATTTTGTATAATCACTTTGTTCATTGATTCGGCTTGGCCGTTTGCACTCGGATGATAGGCTGAAGATGTGATCCTCTTGATTTTCAAGTCTTCAAGGAACTTTGTGACCTTTGCGCCTATAAATTGTGGCACGTTGTCGCAGGCTATCTCTTTTGGTATACCAAATCTGCAAATTATGTTCTCCCATAAGAAATCTACCACTTCATGTTTGCCGATCTACTGATAAGGACCTGCTTCAACCCATTTAGAAAAATAGTTAATTAAAATCAAAAGAAATCTTATCTTACTGGGGGTCGGTGGTAGTGGTCCGACGATATCCATTCCCCACTTCATGAATGGGCATGGTGACAAAACTGAGTGCAATGGATCTGCCGGTTGATATACCAACGGTGTGTAGCATTGACATTTATTACAATTTTGAGCATAATCTTTGGCATCTTGTTCCATCCGAGGCCAATAGTATCCTGCCCTAATCAATTTTAATACTAAGGAATCTGCTCCTGAATGATTTCGTAGATCCCTTCATGGACTTCTCGCTTAACATAATTAGCTTCGGAGGTTCCCAAATATTGGGCCAACAGGCCTTGGAAAGATCTTTTATACAATTGGCCCCCCTTGAAGCTTTATCAAGCTAATCTAGTGCGTAGTGCTCGAGATGCCTTAGGATCTTCGGGAAATTTTCCCGTGCTCGATATAGTCAATAATCTCGTTTCTCCAGTCCCAGACCAAATTAGTCGCGTTTACCTCACAATAGCTATCCGCGTTGAATACCAAATGTATAAGTTGTACTACCGTACCAGAGTCTAATCCATTCATCTCTATTGATGATCCAAGGTTAACTAGTGCATCTACTTCTGCATTCTCTTCCCTCGGGATATATGTAATTGACCACTCCCGAAACTAAGCAAGAAAGGCCTGGACCTTCATTACGTATTGTTGCATGAGTTCCTCTTTGGCTTCAAAGATCCGTAGATCTAATTTACTACCAACTGGGAGTCACATTTGATTTCTATGACTAGTCTAGTTCCTCGGACAATTCGAGTCCTACAATCAAAACATCATACTCCGCTTTATTGTTAGTTAGAGGAACAATTCTTATGGTCGGCCTTAGGGTTTCTCCTGAAGGCGTGGTTAATACTATGTCAAGCCTGGACTCTTTCACATTGGAAGCTCCGTCCGTGAACAAGGTCCAAACTCCTGATGTCGATTCCGGCACCATTACTACTTCTTTGGTAGCCAGAGATAAAAGTCCCGGACTGAAATTGGCCACAAAGTCGGCCAAAACTTGTGACTTAATTGCAGTCCTAGGTTTATATTTTATGTCAAATTCGCTCATTTTGATGGCCCACTTGGCCAGTCTACCTGAGAGTTCAGGTTTATGAAGAATATTCCGTAGGGTAAAAGTGGTCACCACAGCTATCAAGTGACATTGGAAATAAGGCCTTAGCTTTCGAGCGGCTACTACGAGGGCTAAGGCCAATTTTTCCAGATGTGGGTAGCGTGTTTCTGCTCCCGTAAAAAATTTACTTACATAATAAATAGGAGATTGCGTACCTTCATTTTCGCGGGCTAAAACAACACTTACTGCTACCTCCGAGACCGCTAAGTAGATCAGTAGTTATTCGCCTTCCTCCGATTTTGACAGTAACAAAGGACTTGACAAATACCTTTTGAGATCCTTCAAAGCCTACTGGCATTCCGGTGTCCACTTAAAGTTATTCTTCTTTTTTAGAAGTGCGAAAAAATGATGGCTTTTTTTCGAAGATCGGGAAATGAATCTGCTCAAAGGGGACAGTCTCCCCGTTAGCCTCTGAACCTCTTTTACGCTTGATAGCTGGTCCGGGATATCTTCGATGGCTTTAATTTTATTAGGGTTAACCTTGATCCCCCTTTGTGACATGAGGAATCCCAGGAACTTACCAGAGCTGACCCCGAATGCACACTTCTCGGGGTTAATCTTCATGTTGTGTTTCCTCAAGATGTCAAAGGTCTCTTGTAGGTGATTCAGATGGTCACCTATGTTCAAAGACTTAACCAGCATGTCATCTATGTAAACTTCCATAGTTTTTCCTATTTGCTTCTCAAACATTTTGTTTACAAGCCGTTGATAAGTGGCTCTGGCATTCTTTAGCCCGAAAGGCATCACATTGTAACAATATGTGCCAAAGTTCGTTATGAACGAAGTTTATTCCTGATCCTCCAGGTTCATATTGATTTGGTTATACCCGGAGAAAGCATCGAGGAGACTCATCAACTCGTGCCCGGCCGTCGCATCAATAATTTGATCAATGTTTGGCAATGGGAATGAGTCTTTTGGGCACGCCTTATTAAAATCCTTATAGTCTACGCACATGCGAAACTTATTCTTCTTCTTTGGAACTACTACTGCGTTAGCTAGCCAGTTAGGATACTTTACATGGCCACTTCTGGTGGGGTACCTGTCATATCCATATATGACCATGCAAAACAATTTTCATTTAATTTAAGAAATTCAAAAAATCCAAACCTGAGTTCGGGGTGCAGTCCTGTCCCCAAGTGGAAGTTCCTCTCCAAGAACTTTTCGAATAATACGACTTGTTCAAGTTCTTCTACTGTGGACTTTGTTGCATCCGTCTCTTCTTGTACCTAGAAATACCTTAGCACCTGATAGGATTACGATGACTCTTCCCCCTGGTTGACTTTGCTCGGCTCGGGAGCAGGCGCCGGTTCCTATAATTTCTATACTGCATGCTCCTTCCCTTTGCTACTGGAGACTGAGATTGCATTCATCTCTCTTGCTGCTGGTTGGTCACCTCTTATTTGTTTAATTCCCTCGGGAGTTGGGAATTTTAGCAACTGATGGTATATTGATGGGATGACCTTCATCTCGTGCAACCATGGTCTCCCCAGGATGATATTGTAACCCATATCGCCGTCTACTACCTCGGAAAGGGTCATCTTCATAACCCCTTCGGCATTCTTGGGCAGTAGGATATCTCCCCGGGTTGTCGCGCTTGCCAGATTTAACCCGACAAGAAGTTTCGTGGCCGGAATGATACTTCCGGTGAGATTAGATTGCTCGAACACTCTCCATTGGATAATATTGGTCGAACTTCCAGGGTCCACCAGAACATGTTTAATTTTAAAATCTAAGACATTTAGAGAGATTACCAGGGCGTCATTATGCGGTAGCAACACGCCGTCCGCGTCTTCCTCTATAAAAGTTATGTCATCCTCGGTGACTTCCCGGAGTCTCTTGTTGTGTGTAACCGACACCTTTGTCTTTTTTGCCGCTGAAAATATCACACCATTAATCTCGTTCCCCCCAAAAATCATATTGATCGTCAAACGTGGAGGATCCTCTCCTACTTTTGAAGGCTCCATGTTATCGCGACTGCGGCCGTAATTGTTTTTAGCTCGATCACTCAAAAATTCCCTGAGATGGCCATTTTTCAGCAATGTTGCCACCTCTTCGTGCAGATGCCGACAGTCGCCAGTCTGGTGACCGATTGTCCCGTGGTATTTGCACCACAAATTAGGATCCCTTTGGATGGGATCGAATCTCATTGACTTCGGGAACCATGCTTCTTTAATGTTTTTGTTAGCCGACACCAGCTCCACTACGCTGACGTTAAAGTTGTATTCGAAAAGCCTGGGGTAGGAAGAATCTCGAGAACCAGACGTTTCCTTATCCTGCAACGACCTGTTATTTCGGTCGCGATCAGTTCTCCTATCGATAGTGAATCTAATCCGCCGACCGCAAACCTTTGCCGCCAACTATGTCAAAATCATCATTTGATTTTTCTTTATTCCTTTCCCGGTCCCGACCCTTGTCCAACGCCGGGAAACCGAGCTGATCATCCTCAATCCTTATATTTGACTCATACCAGTTGTGAATATCCGCCCAAGTTGTTGCCTGGAACTCGAGCAAACTTTCTTTCAACTTCTGGGAAGCGTCAGAACTTCTCGGATTCAAACCTTTGGTGAATTCTTCAGCTGCTCATTCCTCCGGTACAGTTGGTACCAACATCCTTTCCTTCTGAAATCTGGTCACAAACTTCCGTAGCAACTCATATTCTCCTTGTGCAATCCTGAATATGTCTGCCTTTCGGTCCTGTACCTTTCGGGCCCCGACATGGGCCTTGATGAAAGAGTCCGCGAGCATATCAAGGAGTCTATAGAGTGCTTGGGCAAAAGCGAATACCATGTCAAGGCTCCCTTCGTAAGAGTCTCCCCAAACTTTTCAGTAAGACTGTCGCAATCTCGTGGGGAGCTAAATCGTTTTCATTCACCACCATTATATAGGTGGTGATGTGTTCTTGAGGATCTGAAGTCCTATCATACTTTGGCACGTCTGGCATTTTAAACTGCTTCGGGATCAATTCTGGTACCGCGCTTGGTTTGAACAACAATTGTGTGTACTTCTTTGAGTTCGGCCCTTTCAGCACTGGTGGTGCGCCCGAAATTTGATCCAGAAGCCAACCTCGCCCCTCAGGGTGTTGTTGTCGACCCTCTGCATTATTTGATTTGCGGGAGCATTGGGAGGAACTGGACCTCATCCATTTGTGCTGTTGGAAGCACCCGACAACGCCTGCTTTAATTTTTTTATGACCTAATCATGCCGCGAGAGATGGCCCATAATGGACCTTTGTTATTCCCTCAGGATCCTTACTATTTGTATGACGTGCTCATCTTCAGCAACGTCATGGGTTGCCACTCGAACATATAGTGGATATTGCCCGCCATGAACTGGCGTGGCCTCATTCCCCTCGTTGTGGGTATCACTGATGGAATCTTCGTGCTGGGGCTGATTTCCTTGGGCCTCAACATTGTATGTGGTATTGAACCCGTTATCTGCCATTTTTAATGATTTTTTATAAGAACAAAGAATCAAACAAGTTAGTAATAGATGCAGGGATCAATTCAATTACACAATTGTCTATGCCCCACGGTGTGCACCAAACTGTTTACTCGTAAAACGGTACAGTTAAATTTATACGTAGTTTATAAACAAGATAATTGAATTGATCCAAAAATAATAGATGAATTAGACAAAAATATAAGGCTTAGCCTTGAAATTGAAATAAAAGGACACATATCTTAGTCCCGGACGCAGAGTTACTGAAAGCAGTAAGAAAAATATAAATAAGCAAGAAAATAAAATGTTATTGAGCTTTTGATAGAATATAGTATTTGCTTGTCAGAAAAATCCTCCCCCTTACAATGGTTATGGGGATCACTATTTATAATGGAATATTGTCCTAGGATCAAGCCCTTCTTTAATGATAATTATGAGGGCCATTGAAAAATGTATAACGGTAAGCAATGAATACCATATTCTCTGTAACAGACCGTGCATTTAATATTGTGAAACCCTCATTAAATGCTACCAGGTGGTGGGCATTTACTTCGCCTTTATGGATATCATTCTCTCCGATACCAAGAGAGATCATTGCCCTCAGGCAGTTCTGTCTTCGGCTCCACGTGTCACTCTTTCATGCTAACATTATATATATATATATATATATATATATATATATATATATATATATATATATATATATATATATATATATATATATATATATTACCCCATATAAATAAATGTAGGGATCAATTCAATTACACGACTGTCTATGCCCCACGGTGGGCGCCAAACTGTTTACCCGTAAAATGGTACAGTTAAATTTATACGTGGTTAATAGGCAAGCGAATCGATTTGATCCAAAAATAATAGATGAATTAGACCAAAATGTAAGACATAACTTTGAAATTGAATAAAACGATATATATCTTTGTCCCGGGCGCAGAGCTACTGGAGGCGGTAAGAATAGTATAAATAAGCAAGAAAGTAAAATATTATTAAGCTTTTGATAGAATATAGTGTATGCTTGTCAGAACAATCCTCCCACATACAATGATTATGGGGATCACTATTTATAGTGAAATGAGGTCCTAGGATCAAGCCCTTCTTTAATGACAATTATGAGGGCCATTAAAGAATGTATAATAGTGAGCAATGAATGTTATATTCCCTATAACAAACCATGCACTTAACACTATGGAATATTTCTCATTAAATGCTACCAGGTGGTTGGTATTTACTTCGCCTTTATGGATATTATTCTCTCTGATACTACTGATTTGAATAATTGACACTGATTGATAAAAAATGATTGGTCGCAGTTTGCCACGGGCAGTTGTACCAACAAAGAATGGCTCGTGTCTACAACAAGAAAGTGCGGCCCAAGAAATTTAAAAAAGGACAACTCATTCTAAGACGTATCCTCCCACCTCATGAAGAAGCTAAAGGAAAATTGGCTCCAAATTGGAAAGGTGCATATATTGTAACGAGAGTACTGCAAAAGGGAGCATTGTACCTGGAAAGAATCGAAGGAAATGACCCCGAGACAACTATCAATGCAGACGCGGTCAAAAGGTATTATGTTTGACCCTTTTACGCAACTTTAATGCTCTCTGATTGGGATGACGAAGGCTTTCATTCTTGATACCCAAACACTATAAACCCCTTGCAAACCCTTTGAGCCGGTTACCTTTTCTTTGATTACCCTCTTTGGAACCTGAAAGCTTATTGCAAAAAAAGAAAAGAAAAAAGAAAAGAAAGACAAAAAAAAGAGAGAAAGAAAATGAAATGAAAAATGAGAAAAAAAGGAAAGGAAAAAGAAAGAGAAGAAACCAAAACAGAAAAGAAAACCAAAACAAAAGAAAATCATAAACAAAATTCTTTGAACTATGTTTGACTTGATTTCGAAAGGATACGTAGGTAGTCTCTCTCTGGGGTTCAGTCACACCAAAATAAAAATTCACACTCCCCAAAAGTTAAATCTAGGGCAGAATTTATAATGGTTCGGCGATGGTTTCGCCCGAAGGGTTCCAAAGTTGTAAGTGAGTCCAAATCTTTTTCACCCAAACCTTTTTCAAAGTCCTTCCGATCAATCAATGAGAATGTTCAAGAATTGGAGAATACAGTCACATGATCTGATGCAACCAAAATGAGAGAAATGAAATGAGAGATTCTTGTTGGTGAAAACCCTCACGGGCACCATAAGGCGATGGTAAGTAAAGAAATTAGAATGAGAGTCTTGTTAGTGAAAACTCGCAAAGAGCACTATAAGGCAATGGTGAGAATAGAAATGAGAGAGGTCAGTTGGTGAAAACCCGCAAAGGGCGCCACTGATCGAAAAGAGGAACTTCATAGCCATTGGCATTGACACAGTCCTAGGCAAGGTTTCTCGGTTTCAAGGCAAAACTTGTGATGAATTTTTGAGAGTCGGACAGTTTACACAGATCAGGCATCCAGTCCAAAAGGTATGTCATGTTCATTGAAGTCCGCATGTACTCCAGATAAGTCCTTCTTTCCTTTCCCGAAAGGGACACTTCTTGCCTAAATTCATTCTCTATTCTACTGTTTGTTTTTCTTTGAATCCCTTTCGGTCTAACTTTGTTCCGAAATTAAGACAAAGAAAGGATGGTAAGACTAATTTATAGGACTCTCGTTTGTTACAAGATAATATGCAAAAAAAGGCACCCACAGCCTTGGTGGGGGCATCAAGTCAACCTCGACTGGCCATGGCAGCCGATGCTCCAAAATTAAAAGATCTTAGAAGGAGAAAATAAAATTGAAGTGCCTACAAAGGCAAAATGAAGTTGAAAAGATTAAGTCCCACTTGGCTAACTGTCTTGGCAAAGTTCGAAAAGCCAAAGGTTCCCCAATGCTCTGAAGTTAAATTTAGAGGAAAGAAGTCAAAAGCCTACAAAGGCAAAATGAAGCTGAAAAAGGTTGAGGGCCATTGAAGAATATATAACGGTGAGCAAATGTATGTTATATTCTCTGTAACGGACCGTACACTTAATACTGCGGAATATGCCTCATTAAATGCTACCAGGTGATAGGCATTTACTTCGCCTTTATGGATATCACTCTCCGATACCAAGCGAGATCATTGCCCTCGGGCCCTTCTGTCTTCGGCTCCACGTGTCACTCTTTCTTGCTAATATTAAATATGAACATATTTTACCCCATACAATACGCGGAATAAATAATTTAAACTACGTCCTTAAGGATATCTGGGAAGAAGTTCAAAACAACCTTATAAAAAAATAAATTCTACACCAAATAAGAATAATTGTACTTATCGTTATAGTACTGCAAAGTAATATCTCCCTTATTTTTTCTTATTCAAAATAAACCAATATGCTGATAAATACTGCAATAACACAAACTGAGAAGCTTAATCCTTGTATCAGCAGAATTAATGAAATCAACGTCTTATTTAGTGTCTCTCACAAAATAGGTATTGGTTAAATTCTCACTATCTCATTCTCTGCCTTTTCTCCTATCCTCTATTTAATATAGGGCTGCTTATCGGGCAGATCGGAAGGTTATTTACTCTTAATGATTTCGCTTATCGGTTATCAGCTTTTAAATATATTAATCCACTAGCCACCTGATAAGATATCGGGCGGATTGGTATCGGTTTAGCTATTATCGGGCGGTTATCAGGCGATTTATCGGTCTTGTTGAATCTGTATTACAGAGGCCTATTTTGGTCCTTCGTGTTATACCGTTACTAATAAATACCAGCAAAAAGTTAGTTTACTTTGCATATATTCCCATCATTTTTTACCGTTACCTCCAATGATCGTAAAACACAAGCCATTGCATGTTACTATCTTCTTTTCGTCAACAATCTGGTCCATCTAGTGGCATTATGATCTCATTTACCTATATATTTATAACATACAAAGAAGGAGATTGTTGGCATGTTATAGGTTTGAGAAACATAAAAAAATAGAAATTCTTCAACAGTAATGCAGTCTGCACATTCTTCAGCTAACATAACAGTTAACACTTCCTAACATGGGAATTATATCTGTCAAAATGAGTTCAGAATACAACTAGAGATAAAATAGAAATTTAGAATAAAATCTAGAACAATTGGAGACATTCAAAATACAACTGCTACAGCTAACAATGCTTCAATTTCTACAGCTTCAAAGTTCAAACAACTTGCAAAGATGAGAGGAGGAATGAGTTGAGGAGCAGTAGATTCAACTGATGCAGCAGCAGATTCAGTCAAGAGCATCAATATTCTTGATAACAATAAGCAGATTCAGTTAGCAACAACAATAAGCAGATTCAAGCTTATGTTCTTGTTGACCAACAAAAGGAACAACAATACACAACAAAAGCCTACAATTAGAGCAACAGAAAAAAAGGATTCTATTTTCTCATCAAGAAGGGACAGAACAGAGCCACAAAAACTTGAGGAAATACAAAATGTGAACATGCATTATAGAAATGATGCATGGGACAAACTGTGTTCCTACATGCCCAAGGATTACAACTTGTAGACAAAATGTAATTTAGAAGGCCATACTGTTCTAGAAAGTATGCTCGAATATCCAACTTGTAGAAAAAAATATAATTCGAGCGTAGCCAACTAGACAAAATATAATTTACAAGTCCATACATTTCCAGAAAAGAGGCAATTACAGTATAAATCCAGACAACCTCATAAACTAGTTTCGCTAGAACATTAAACTAAGCACTAACACACATGAGTCATGCGATAAATATATTAATAGATTTATTACCACTATATTACAATTTGAATTCTTACCAGATATATTAACACTACACGTCAATTACGAAAGGATCTTTTCCATCGCTAGCAAAATCTGAAGAAAAGAATTATAATAATAAGTCGTGCGATAAATATAAGCATATCCACAACACTAATATACAACAAATATAGAAACAGTATTATTACCTTCTTTAAGCTGCTCGATTTTATCAAGTATCTTCCTCAACACTAATAGGTTGTTTTAATTTTTTATTTCGAAGCCAATCTTGAAGACACACTAGAGCTTGCACCAATTTATGAGTTAATGAACTCCTAAATGAATCAAGAAGACGTCCTCTCATACTAAATACACATTTGAATGCCACACTTAAAATTGGAATAGCTAATACATCACGAGCTATCTCTGCAAGAATAAGAAATCTAGTTGAGTTCAATTTCCACCAAAGAAGAACATCAAATTCTTTAGTGTCATCCTCAGTTTCTTCACCAAAATATTTATCTAATTCTGTTCTAGTATCCACACCTCCACTCACAGTTTTATATTTTTTTAGATCTTGCATGAGTGATTCTAAAAGTCCTGTATTTTGGGTGCTTACTTGACAGCCAGAAAGCCCAGAAGTAGAAGTGTCCAATAAAGAACAATCTGAAAATAAAGCAAGCGCGACACCTTTTGAGCTGGACTTTACATACTTACTAAATAATAAAATCATGTACTTTTTCACTTCTGCTTGTATAGTTGCCCCCGGATCTTCACAAAACATCTTTACAAGTACATAGCCAACTGATTCGAGCTTCTAACATGGATCCAAAATACATGAGATGAAAATTATCTTGTTCATTTTTCCTGGATCACCCCAATACTTATCAAACTTTTCTTTCATCTTCTTTGCCATTTCACTTAAAATAGTATATTCATTTGCTATCAATTGCTTCAAATAAATAACAACCGCATAAATTTCAAGAAAATAAATATTTGATATAACATAACGTGATCCATATATTTTCAAAGTAAGAAGATAGAAGATTTCAAGAAAGTTTGCAATTCTTTTTACATTCGCCCAATCACTACTCAAACGTTCACCTGTAGGAATTCGAACTTCAATATAAGAATGCTCAAGATAATGTTTTAGGCCAATTTCACTAGAAGCATAATGTTAAAATACACTTTCAAATTCAATAGCCCTACGCAACATCAAGCAGGTGAAATTTCGCCTAGTTGGAACATCCAAGCATAAAGTTTTTTTACAATTGAGTTGTTCATCATCAAAACATTCTTGAAACCTCTTCAACCTCACAGGAGACTGCCTAACATATCTCACAGCATGCCTAACACATTCAATAGACACTGAAGATTCTTTTAAACCATCCTGGACCATAAGATTCGTGATGTGAGCCATACATCTCACGTGAAGGTGATTACTGTTCAACAAATTAGTTCCCAGTTTTGTTAATTGCTTAGACAATTCTTTTACCGTCACATCATTTGAGCTTGCATTATCAACTATAACAATAAAGATCTTATTTATCCCCCACTCACGTAAGCACCTACCAATACCATTTGCCATATCTTCGCCTTTATGGCTAACAATAGGATAAATATTAATTATTCTCTTAAGCATATTCCATTCACTATCAATCCAATGGGCAGTGATACACATGTAATTTATTCTTTGTATAGAAGTCCAGGTATCAGTGGTAATACATACTCTTTGTTTTGTTTCTATAAAAGACTACTTCAACTTTTACTTTTCTTCATTAAAATGATCAAAACAATCCCTATTTACAATACTACAGGAAGGGATTCGAAATTAAGGTTGCGCCACTTTCATAAAGTCTCTAAAACCTTCTTTATCAACAAAGTTGAAAGGAAGCTCATCAACTATTACCATACGACATAACGCCTTCCTACACTCTTCTTGATCAAATTTCTAAGTAACAACATCTACGTCACCCTGACTACTCCCCGGAACAGATTGAAAGCCTTTGATTATTTTTATCAACAATAGCAGGGTGTTTAGGACATTTAAACATATGAGAAAGAAGTGTCGAGGTACCGTCTTTTGTCTAAAATAATACTCAATAAAGTAATAGTCACATTTTGCTTTTGTACTCCCTTCGGAAGAAATAATTTATGTAAAATGATCCCACACAACACAACTTTTTTTCTTTTTTTTGGGGTTATATTTGACTCCGTTGTTTTACTTTGACTTATTGTATTTGAATTAGAAGTTCCACTTTCACCCATCACCTTATCACTTTGTATATTTTCAGCCATGCTATGAGTCACTGCAACAAGAAAAGAAAAGGAATGAATACGAATGATAAAAAAGCTACAATCTTTTTGATGATGAAGAAGTATTTTTCATTTAGAACTGAATCAAAATCGAATTAGAAAGTAAATTTATTTCTAGACAAAGTATGACGAGGAAAATGACATTCTTCTGTCACGAAATTCCTCTTTTAATCTCCAGAATAATTTTGATATTTTCCCACATTTTTGACATAGATTTGGTTTATTTTATCAATAAGAGAACTAAAGATTCGACCATCAAGTAAAGATTAAAAAAGGAGAAAAAAGAAACATACCGTCTGCAGCTCTGGCTATGGCCGTAACTGAGGTTCTGAGATTAGAGGTGATGTATGGAGGAAACAAGGAAAATATTAGAGAAGAGAATGGGAGGCGAGAGGCAGCGGCTGGGTTGTTGTTGTTGTTGTGTTGACTGTAGTGTTGCCTCAACCTTTAGACTTCAGAGAGTAGAGAGTCTGAGAGTGAGAGACGACGCGAGAGGGAGAGGCGAGAGGGTTGGGTTCTGACTTCTGAGATCTGAGGGAAATTAGAAATTCGGAATTTTTGATTTTAGGGTTTTTAGTAGAGTAATAGTGGATAAGTGGAACTGTGGAAGGGATATTCTTAACGGGTTAACGGTTTATCCGATAAGAAAATTGAATAATTTGCCTCCAAACTGATAAGCCGTTAATAATAAAATTTCAATCTGTTTCCCATCCGTTAAACCGATAATCCAATACCAATAAGCCATTAAGCTACTTTTGAGGTTCGATTTTCGTTTTCGATTCGATTTTGAACACCCCTAATTTAATAGAGAAAAATTAATGATATGAAACTTTACGGCTTTGAAACTTAATCTTTAGTATTTAAATTCACAAACATGAAAAAATCTCCCTTTTTCCTTATATTAAACTAGTCAATGTGCCTGTGCTCGCGCGGTAGTCAAAGAAAATAAAAACATAGGTCCTCTTTTTTCCTTTGTAATAATCATTCTCAATTACAGCTGATTAAAATAGTCAGAGTGTGACATTGGCAAATGCTATAAATTAATGATTTAGTATTGTATCATTCCCATTGTTGTATATTGATTCAATATAAAATTTTAGAAAGAAACAGTGTTTGTTAAAAGAATATAAGAACACTTGTACAATTTAAAGTCTACAATAAACAAAAAAGAAGAGCTACGTTGCAGAAAAACACTATAAGGAGAATGTAAGAGATTTTTGTAGAAATTTCAAATGAATTCTAAAAGAACATTGGGATCTAGGAGTGGGATTTAAATAGCTTCGCCAATCTATCATTAGAAATAAAATAAAAATAATAAACCAATAAATTTGAAAGAAATAAGAATAAACCAGCAGATATGTCTCAATATAGTAATTCCATATTATAGCTTATTCAGAGTTTCAAAAGGGTGTAGGCATGGAAGAAAAATACTCATTCTTCAGGCAGAAACCATCCCCAAATCTCCTTTTCATTTGCTTCCATTTCATAGCAAAACCATTTATAGATATCAGTTTTGTAATATTAATCCGTAGTCCTCATTCCTATCATCCAAGTAATCAGAGCTCCAAATATATTTACTCAAAAAAGTAGTTAGATAAGGGCGAGCTGTAACGAACCTTGCATCTCAGTTCATGTCAATCTGTCACCCCTAATCTTGTCAACTCTTTTGACTTTTTCAACTTTCCAATTGAAATATTTTAAAAACTTAAAACTTTAATTCTTTTGAGCAAGCTATCATTGCATTCACACTCATTTTTCTTCTTGTCATTATCGATCCCAATAATTCGCAGGCACCAGTAGCAGTTTTACACCCTCCACAACCTGTAAGCAAATCTTAAATAAATGTTTATTAGGTAATCACACAAGAGT
Source organism: Nicotiana tomentosiformis (assembly GCF_000390325.3). Taxonomy (NCBI): domain Eukaryota; kingdom Viridiplantae; phylum Streptophyta; class Magnoliopsida; order Solanales; family Solanaceae; genus Nicotiana; species Nicotiana tomentosiformis. The sequence goes on from NC_090822.1 coordinate 46,808,449, forward strand.
GTTTAATTTATCAACTCATTTTGATTGCCAAAAACTAGCAACAATGAAACCTGGTTCAACTTTTGCAGTATTCTAAACAACTCCAACACCTAAATAGAAAATACATAGTGTAAGCTAAAGAGGGGGTGGGGGTGAAATAATTAGGTCATAGATAAACAAAAAAAACATAGAAGAAAGAGAAAAAGGAAATATTGGACACAACAGTGGCATTCTATGAGAAACGACTTTCTTCCTATGTGTTTCCTCCGGCGGAATAACTAACACGGACTTGTACGATGATTTTTCGGGTTTGCACGTATGTTTCGAAATTGGCAATTTAAAGAATTTAAGAGCTCATTAGTTTGACCAATAATTAACTTTGAGTGCATAAGACAGATACGTGGAATAACCATCAGAAGGCACTCTCTGGTAACTCATAGATTAAGAATATAAGGAGTTTAGAAACGGATTGGACTCGACTTTACATCAGAAATAATACAATCCATGATTCAGGAATCACTTTGAATGTATATATATCACCATAGGCATTGTTTTGAAGAATCGCATGTAGTGCAATCCATATTTCAAATATGAAGCACCTACAGGATCATTAACAGCAAAACGTAAATTCAATCAAGGATTACAAGTTGAAAGGAAGTCACCAGTTGGGAAGCTAATACCCAGGAGGCATTCTTTCTGCAGAAGAGCTACATGGAAAATACCTTGCAGCTCATGACCAAAGAAAACATGGGAAGAGACTGTCACGATCCAAAATTCGCCTAGTCGTGATGACACCTGACTCAACCCGCTACGTAAGTCTCAACACAACTCAAATAATAATAATATGAAATCAATAGGAGAAATAACTGAATTTTTATACAATAACCCAAGGATTGGTGGTACAAGTCATGAGCCACTAAGATTTAGATTTACAAAGCTGGAATGAAAATAATATAACATCTATTTGAAATGTACAATAGAATTATAATCTAAAACTACCAAAAACAAGTGATAGCTCTGTCCGGACAACATGTACAATTTCAATGCTAGCTCCCGTCACACATAACAACATCAGCTCTAGTATCTGCACGCAAGGTGCAGAAGTGTAGTATGAGTACAACCAACCCCATGTACTCAATAAGTAACAAACCTAACCTCAGGTTGAAAGCGGTGACGAGCTTGGAAGAAGGTCAGTGTCCAACACCAATGATCAGTAGCAACACAAGATATGATGATGACAGTAATAGTAAGTAAATCAAAAGAAATCATGTTCGGTTCGTTCACAAATACAGAAAATTTGACATGCTTTACAAGTATAACAGTTAAAGTCCAAATATTTCACTAACATCACTAAAAATATGAGTTTATTAGAAAACTGTAATTTTTCCAAACTTTCAACAACAAATAAGACATTTCATCTACCAATTAGCATGAGATAAATATATCTCTATGCCTACATGTCAAGTCAATAACACCATACTGCCATCTAGCATGAGAAAAATACATCTCTATGCCTAAATATCAAATATACATGTCAAGTCAACAATATCACATTGAAATCATCAAGTACGCTCACCCTCAGCACACTCAAGGTGCTTGGCTCAAATTAATGCCCCTCACCATCACTCACACAATCACTCAGCACTGTACAGGCGCCTGGCATAAATGCCCCTCACCAAAGCACATATATCTCTGTGCTTACGCTCGCCGTAATATCAGACTCCATAGGGTGGATCCTGGCCCAAGTGTTAATCAATAGTGAATATGACATGTTGCAGTGTGAAACCTGATCCAAATAACAATCAGTTGCGACGTGCAACCCGATCCAAATATCTCTCCGTTGCGACGTGCAATCCGATCCAAATATCAATCCATTGCAACATGCAACCCATCCAATATAACTCACAATATGGCCATATGGCCCACATCAATCATGAGTTCACTCAAATCTCCATATACCAACATCTCACAAAAATATAATAAAATTATACAACAGGGAATATCACAATGTGCCATAAATTCAGCTCAAACGCATATCACATACAAGGACACTAATAACAAGTGAGACAACATATCAAAAGTGCACAGAGACAGAGATTTAACATGCAGATATAACTATCATGAATGAACAGTATGACTACGGCTAAGGCAAATAGTTCAATATGGTGACATAGCCCTATCATATCTCAAACAATAAAGCAGATAGCAGGTAGTCATTCAAATGGAGAAAACGTGATATCCAAGAAGCTTGATAGCAAAACAAGGCACATAATAGCCTGAAAACTATACAGATAATGAATACCTTGGTGCACGTACATGCGCCCGTCACATAACACGTGCGTCACTCCAACACATCTCAAATCTCATAGTTCTCAAGGATAATTGCCCACAAATCCAAGTTTAGATATGTTACTTACCTCGAACGAGCCAAATTAATTTTGGAGCTAGCCAAAACAATACTCTAGAAATGCCACTCAAAGTCAACCAAAAAATAAACTCGGGAACGCACCTCGGAATCGGATGAAACTCACAAATTCCAACAACCTATTCGAATAGGAGTCCAACCATACTAATTTCACTCAAAACTGACTCCTAATCAATGTTCAAAACTTAATTATTCACTTTAGAAATGTTTAGACAAAATCCCCAATTTCTCTTTTAGATTCATCAATCAAATGCCAAAATCAAAGATAGAATCATGTAATATAATCAAATCCAAGTAAAACATACTTATTCCAATCCAAATCGTAAAAATCGCATCCAAAATCGCGCAAAGACGAGCTCTAGATCTCAAAATGTGATAAAACAACTCAACCCTCGAAATATATAGAATATGCCCAGGGATGTCACATTTGCGACAAAATTATCCGCTTCTGCGGAACCGCATATGTGGCCAGGAACCCGCTTCTGCGAGATGCCTCAACTCAGCACCTGTCGCTTCGGCGACAACCAATCTGCTTCTGCACTTGCGCTTTTGCGCTCAGGGGATTGCTTTTGCGGACGCGCAGATACGCCCAGGACTCTGCATCTGCGATCTTCTCGTCCTCCAGTCCAATTTGCTTTTGCGATAACAAGTCCGCATCTGCATCTAATCCTCTGCAGATGCGGCAGCACTAGTACGAGAAAATCCTTCAGCAATGAAACATGAGACAAAAATGATCTGAAACCACCCCGAAGCTCACCCAAGCCCCTCGGGACCCCGTTCAAGCATACCAACAAGTCCCAAAATATAACACGAACCTACTCGAGGCCTCCAATCACACAAAATAACATCAAAATCACGAATCATCGATCAAGATCAATCTCTTAAGTTCATAAACTTCAAACCTCAAACCAAGTGTCCGATTCAAGCCTAACCAATCCGGAATCCAACCAAATTTTGAACACAAGTCCCAAATGACAAAACAAATATATTCCAACTTCCGAAACAACAATCCGAACCCGATAATATCGAAGTTAACTCCCGGTCAAACATATGAACTTCCAAATCTTCAAATTGATAACTTTCGCCAATTCAAGCTAAAACATTCTAGAAACACCCAAATGCAAATTCGGGAACACACGCAAGCTCAAAATCACCATCCGGACCTAATGAAACCATCAAAACTTTGATCCGAAGTGAAATACACAAAAGTCAAACTCCGCTCAACTCTTCCAACTTATAACTTCTAAAATGGGAATCATTCTTCCAAATCAATCTCGAGCCACTCAAAAATCAAAACTAACCATACACGCTAGTTATAACACATTATATAAAGCTACTCAAGATCAAACCACCGAATGGAATGCAAATGCTCAAAACGACCGGTCAGAGTCATTCCAAAACCATCAAATCACTATATAAACTCATTATACACATATCCATGGGTGATCTCACATCCCGCTAATCCATATAAACCCGACAACACAACCTAACCGAAGATACTTAATTTAACCTCAGTTTATAAACCTTAGAACCCAATCCCAACATCCAGAATCCATTATAAAACCTGAATCTCGCATCTATGTACTGTGTAAGTGTGAACAAGCTGTATCAAGTTATAACCATAACCCAAGATATAATCACATGATATACCGCATAGCTCAGATACTCATAGCAATAACTCCCGACCATAATAGCTGCTCAATACAAATTCGGTGCCGGTAATAACCTCATATCAAATAAAACTTTGTTCTAAACCTTCGCATACTGCCAATGATGAAAGAAACACATAGTAACTCATAACCATTCATCAGATTAACAAGTCGAGGAGCTCTCTCTCCTGCCAAGAACCATAGACAAATTCTGAGCTGACCAATGACGTTATTCCTCCAAACATACTTTAATCAAATCCAATAGCACTCATTCCAGATCCGATAACCTGATCTCATACAGTTCAAGCTGCTCGACCAACATGCCATACTAATACCATCTAGAGCCACATACCATGCAATCTGTGCACTAACGAAACAACAACTCGAATGTACCCAATGATATGGAAAGAGAATTAAATGAGAGAACCGTCTCGCAAGATCAACCAATACCATGAAAAAGCGCAATGCTATGAATCCATCACACAAAGGAAAAGCAAAACACATGAAATAAGCACAAGGATCATATCTGAACATAACTTCGCTGCGATGCGTGACCCAAAACAAACACCGGTCCGCATGGAATATGTCACGCCCCGAACCTAGGAGCGAGACAAGCACCCGGTGCCTCACCTAACCTGGCATACCAAATTGCGACTAAGGGACTCTGAACACATAATGTCATACTTTGGCCATGGGGCCACCTTGCACGACAATTTGCGAAGCAAAATATAAAACTGAATGGAAACTAGCGCTAACTAAACATCAATATAAAGCTAGGCCGACACGGCCGTCATAGCTACTACAGCTGACAAACCATCAAATATACATACCAGGCCTACAAACCCAACATACTGCACTAACCAACAGGATATGTCTACAAGCCTCTACTGATAGATGTACTATGATCGGAACAGGGCCCCGACCTACCCATAACATATATACAGATATACATAAGATGTACACAACACTCTAGACCTGGCAACTCCGAAAGGCGTGGAGCTTACCGATCAGGCTGAACTCGGGAAACACCTACTGAGGAGATCTACTCGTCTGTCTATCTGAACCTGCATGCATGAAATGCAGCGTCCCCGGAAAAGGGACGTCAGTACGAAATAATGTACCGAGTATGTAAGGCAATAACATAACTGAAAATCGAAACTGAACTGATAATATAATAACTGGAAGTAACTGGGAGTCAAAGATGATCTGGAGATATACTTACCTGCTAATACTGACTCAACTCCTTCAATGTAGTGAGTAAAATAATTGTACGGCCTTATAAGGCTCGGTATATATATAACTGCTCTGCCATAGTAGGCTCGCTCATAGGCGCTCGGCCATACTAGGCTATGTATCTCGGCCATGCTGGGCTCGCTCATAGGCGCTCGGCCACAGTAGGCTTGGTATATAACTTTCCATCTGATCAGTGGTTGCCCAATAGGGGCCTGCCCATCGATTATAGCTCGATGGTAATGAAAATACTGTAATACTGTATATATAGGCTTGTTGCTCTCTTGACTGGAAGAAGACAATACTAAATTGAATATAGAATCTCGATAAGGAATAATATTGTAACTTATGAGACTAGAATAGTGTGAATAAATTCATGAATATGAACTTCTCTTTTTGTCTCATTACTAACACATGTAGCTACGAGATCATGCCAAAATGAAGGAAGGCTTAGCCTTAACATACCTTATCACAATCTTTCCAATCACCAAGTTGAACTCATCTCTTTGCACCTTAATCTCCAAGAACGATAATAATACTATCATTAAGTTACGAAAGGTACAACTATCGCACAACAAACGACAAACTTATTTTGTATTAAAACGGGCAACATCTCCCCTATAATCCTTACTTCCTCCAAATTCAAGATAACACCAACAATACAAGAACAGAACAATAACAACATATATACATCATTTTCCAGCCCTATATACACCATCAAATACTACAAAACAGCCCAACACACCCCAATCTCTTCGTACACAAAACGACCACCGTAGTAGTGTCAAACGACCCGAAAATGTTATGACGAACGACCAGCCAACCACCCTACATTTATATGGTATTTATAAACCCCCTTCCTCCTCCAAAACTCCACAAAATAGTAGTAAAACACGCAGCCCAACAGCAACACAAAATAGTCCACAAAACAGTCCGCTACAAGTGAATAACTCGAACTCACGGCTTCCGATCACCGTCCCGTGAGTTCTTACAAGTATAGAACGACTTACCATGAATTTACAGAAGAAAAATTGGATGAAAGAGAGCAGTAAACTCACCTTATTTGTTGGATAACTCAGCTCTTATCTTGGTTCTTCAAACTCTAGGTTTTACCTCCAATTAGAACTTGAAAGGGAGAGAAAATCAATTAGGGTTTGTGGGAAATTTTGGGAGGATTCTTTGCAGAGCTTATGTCTGGTTATTATGCTCTATTTTAAGTCTAATATATGAAGAAAATAGGCCCTTAAAAGTCCTCTTTGGACGACCCGAAATGGCCCATTTTTGGGCTTTCATTTAAGCAAGTAGGTGACACACCTACTTGTCACCTAGCAGCTTGCGCAGTATCGCACAAATGCCCATATCTTTCTACTCCAATGTCGTATTGACAAACGGTTTAATGCGTTAGAAAATAGACTCATAGATATTTAATTTGATGGGTGGAACACCCCATAACTCTAAGTATATTGGGAGAAAATCGCAGTTACATTTGACCCAAAGTTTCAGTAAAACTTATGAATGTAACTTGTGATGACTTTCATCGACTTTTGTTCCACAACTCGCTTGACTTCAAAACATAACACACGGATGTCATACGACTAATATAAATCATAACATAATCTCCTTATCATGTTAATCACCCTAGTCTCACCCCAAAGGTACATGTTATAACATTTCCAACTTGTCGACTTTCGACGAAACATTGTTTTATTTAATTGCTTTAGCTTCTGAACTGTCCAACCCTCTTTGTACTTGTTGTTCATGATCTTCAATATTTGTAACCTCAGAGGTAACATGATTAACTTACTTTATATACTTTTAAATATTATCTCATTTTTGGTCCTACATTAGTTTGCTTACGACGCATTTTTACGTACGAAAATATAGGGTGTAACATCACTCCCCCCTTGGGAACATTCGTCCTCGAATGTTTACTCTTAGAGACTTTGGAAAATTTTTCCAAAGTATCCTTCGTACACTAGGTTAAAACCAACCTGCACGTAGCCAGAAACATACTATACATGCCACACATGGCCAATCTTTATAAATAGCAGCAATTTGCCTCACCGACCGTAAATTATAAATATTGAAAGTGAAAAATAAAAGCTTACCTGATGACCTGCTAGCCTACATAGAGCTATGTTGTAGCGTCCCATCTCGAACCATATCTTCAGTTTGAAATAGGTGGGGGTATTTAGACTTCATTTCTTCCTCCGATTCCCACGTCATCTCTTCTACATTCTTGCTCCTCCATAAAACCTTTACGGAAGCTACCTCCTTATTTCGTAGATTGCGGATTTGTCGGTCTAGGATGGCAACTGGAATTTCCTCGTATGACAAGTCCTCTGTAATCTGTACATCATCCGTGGGCACCACTCGGGTAGGATCGCCAATGCACTTCCGTAGCATAGATACGTGAAAAACCGGATGGACAGACTCTAATTCTGAGGGCAACTCTAACTCATAAGCTACTTGGCCCACTCTCCGAATGATCCTATAAGGCCCAATATACCGTGGGCTAAGCTTGCCTTTCTTGCCAAACCTCATCACGCCCTTCATAGGTGATACCTTTAAGAATACCCAGTCATTAATCCTGAACTCTAAGTCTCGTCGCCGCACGTCAGAATATGACTTCTGACGACTCTGAGCTGTCAACAGTCGCTCCCGGATAAGCTTTACTTTCTCTATAGCCTGCTGAACCAGGTCTGGCCCATGTAACCCAGATTCTCCAACATCAAACCACCCTATAGAAGATCTGCACTTACGCCCATACAAAGCCTCGTACGGAGCCATCTGAATACTGGAGTGGTAACTGTTATTATATGCAAACTCGATAAGAGGTAGATGTTCATCCCAACTTCTTTTAAAATCCAACACACATACTCGTAACATATCCTCGAGCGTCTGAATTGTGCGCTCGGCTTGTCCATCAGTCTGTGGATGAAAAGCTGTGCTGAGATTCACCTGAGTCCCTAGACCTCTCTGAAATGACCTCCAAAAATGTGCTATAAACTGAGCCCCACGGTCAGATATAATAGAAACTGGTACTCCGTGTAGCCGCACTATCTCCTTAATATATAACTTTGCATAATCTTCTGCTATATATGTAGATCTGACCGGTAGGAAGTGAGCTGATTTCGTGAGCCTATCGACTATCACCCATATGGAATCGAACTTACGAATAGAACGAGGTAAACCCGTGATAAAGTCCATGTTTATCGCCTCCCATTTCCATGTCGGGATCTCTATAGTCTGCATTAGCCTTCCAGGCTTCTGGTGCTCTACCTTCACTTGCTGGCAACTAGTACACTGGGCGACAAACTCAGCAATGTTCTTCTTCATATCGTTCCACCAGTACACATCCTTAATGTCATGATACATCTTCGTCGACCCAGGATGGATGGAATACCATGAATAATGTGCCTCTGACATAATCCTGTCTCGTAGCCCTGCTACATCTGGAACACACAAACGACCCCTATATCTGAGAACCCCATCTCCCTTTAGCTCTAACAGTGGCTTCTTCTACTGCGGAACTCGCTCTCTCAGCTCGACCAACTCTGGGTCCTCGTACTGCCTTTCCTTGACTTCCGCTATGAGGGATGATTTTGTAGTGTTTTGGAGTACAACTCCACCATCCTCAGAATCTACTAACGGAACCCCCAATGAAGACAATTGATGAATCTCTCTAGTTAATTTTCTTTTCTTGGGCTCTACATGTGCTAAGCTACCCATAGATCGGCGACTTAAGGCATCTGCTACAACATTAGCTTTCCCTGGATGGTAGAGAATGTTAACATCGTAATCTTTCAATAACTCAAGCCATCGCCTCTGTCGCAAATTCAACTCTTTCTGCTTGAAGATATATTGTAGGCTTTTATGATCAGTAAATACATCAACATGAACACCATATAAATAATGCCGCCATATCTTAAGTGCATGGACAACCGTAGCTAACTCGAGGTCGTGGGTCGGGTAATTCCTCTCGTGCTTCCTCAACTGCCTTGAAGCATACGCAATTACCTTCCCATGTTGCATCAGGACACATCCTAACCCGACACCTGATGCATCACAATACACGGCATAACCCTCTAGACCCTCTGGAAGTGTTAGAACTGGAGCTGAGGTCAACCTGTTCTTAAGCTCTTGGAAACTCCGCTCACAAGCCTCTGTCCATTGAAACTTAGTTTCTTTCTGTGTCAACTTCGTCAATGGTGCCGAAAGGGAAGAAAAACCCTCTACGAACCTCCGATAGTATCCTGCTAAGCCTAGAAAGCTACGAACCTCTGTCGGAGTGGTAGGTCTAGGCCAATATTTCACGGCCTCAATCTTCTGAGTGTCCACCTTTATCCCTTCATCTGATACAATATGCCCCAAGAATGCTACAGACTTCAACCAGAACTCACATTTAGAAAACTTAGCATACAACTTACGATCACGGAGGGTTTGGAGTACCGCTCGCAGGTGGTCCGCATGCTCATCCTCTGAACGGGAATAAACCAGAATATCATCAATAAATACTATCACGAACAGATCTAAAAATGGCCGGAATAGGCTATTCATCAAGTCCATAAATACAGCGGGTGCATTAGTCAACCCGAAGGACATGACAAGGAACTCGAAGTGGCCATATCGGGTCCTGAAGGCTGTCTTCGGAATATCTTTTTCCCGAACTCTGACCTGGTGGTACCCCGACCTCAAATCTATCTTTGAAAAGCATCTAGCCCCCTGCAACTGATCAAACAAGTCATCGATCCTTGGAAGTGGATACTTATTCTTAATAGTTACCTTGTTCAGCTGCCTATAATCGATACACATCCTCAGCGAGCCGTCTTTCTTCCGCACAAATAGTACTGGTGCACCCCAAGGTGAGGTACTGGGCCTGATGTAACCTTTCTCCAGCAAATCTTTTAACTGCTCCTTCAACTCCTTCAATTCGCCAGGTGCCATTCTATACGGAGGGACGGATATTGGTTGAGTTCCTGGAAGCAAATCGATGCTAAAATCAATCTCTCGCTCTGGAGGAATACCTGGAAGCTCATCTGGAAACACATCTGCATACTCTTTGACTACGGGAATAGACTGAAGTGTAGGTATCTCAGCATCTGCATCTCTAACTCGCACAATATGATAAATGCACCCTTTTGCGATCATTTTCCTCGCCTTCAGATAGGAAATAAACCTACCTCTGGGTGTTGGTGTATTACCTACCCATTCAAGGACTGGCTCACCCGGAAAATGAAATCTGGCTGCCTTTGCTCGGCAATCAACTGTGGCATAGCAAGCTGCCAACCAGTCCATGCCCATGATAGCATCAAAATCCATCATCTCTAGCTCAACTAGGTCAGCTGAGGTCTGACGACTACAAATTGTCACCGTACAACCTCGGTAAACCCGTCTAGCAATAATCGATTCTCCGACCGGTGTAGATACCGCAAAAGGATCACTTAGTATTTCAGGCACTATACCAAAATTCCTCGCGACAAATGGGGTAATATACGATAAAGTAGATCCTGGGTCTATCAAAGCATAAGCATCGTGAGAGCAAATGGTTAATATACCTGTCACAACGTCTGGTGAAGACTCCTGGTCCTGTCGACCCACTAAAGAATAGATACGGTTCTGATTACCACTTGAACTGGAACCTCTACCTCTGCCCCGACCTCTACCAGCCGAAGACTGAGACTCGCGCCCTGAAGGATGCACTGACATAGATGATCCTGTTGCTGAACTCGCTGGTTGTGCCATTCCCCCCGAATATCTATTTGGGCAATCTGGCATCATATGCCCTGGACGCCCACATGTATAACAAGCATCAGAACTTGCTCGGCATTGGCCCAAGTGTCCTCTACCACAGATGTCACACCGTGGAGGAAATGACCATGTCTGCGTAGATCCTCGCTGTCGCTGCAAACCCGACGCCCGTGAGCTCTCACCTGGTCCTGACTGAGTATAGCGGTCATACCTGTAACCCTGTAACTGAGGTGGCGGAGGCCTAGGTGGCCGTCCGAAGTACTGGGTCCTATAACTACCCTGATATTGCTCCTGAGACCTGGGAAATCTCATCCTCTTACGTTGCCCTTGCTCAACCCTCTCTGTACCCTGCTGCCGACGCCTACCCCTTTCTATATTCTGGGCGAATGCCTGAATCCGGGAGATATCCATACTATCCTGCAATGCAGCGGTGGCATATGCCTCGGTTAACTCTGGGGCTAACCCTGCTATAAACCTGTGAATCCTGTCCCGCATAGTAGCAACTATGGATGGTGCATATCTGGCCAATGAGTCAAAACGGAGACTATACTCTCGAACACTCATATTACCCTGCTTGAGGGCTAGAAACTGATCGACTCGAGCCTGTCGGATCTCCCGTGGTAAGTACTGGTCAAGGAAGGCATCTGAAAAATTCTCCCAAATAGCTGGAGGTGCATCACGTCCCCTGGACCTCTCCCATCCCTCATACCAAAGGATGGCTATATCTCGGAGTCGAAAAGCTGCTAGCTCAACTGCCTCTTTCTCCGTGGCATGCATAACACGAAAGATCCTGTGAAGCTGATCTATGAAATCCTGCGGGTCCTCCCTCTGATCTGTCCCCATGAACTCTGGGGGACTCAAAGCAATAAACTCTCGGACACTTGAACTCCCAGACCCCTCAGAAGTTCCTGCACTAGCTGATGCCCTAGCCTGTTGCTGGGTAGCTACCAACTGTGTCAACAAATGCACCGCACTCCTCAAGTCCTGATCTGATGGAAGTGGAGGGGGAACTGGATGTGCGGTTTCCCTAGGAATCTCCGTAGTTGGTGGAGGAGCCGGTAATGGCTGAGTAGGGGTCTCACCTTGAGCCTCAGACTGGGCCCCATCTACTGGGGGTACCCTGCTGGTCCCCTCACCTACTGCTGTATCTCTCCTCTGGCTAGCCGTAGTCTTCCTAGTCACCGTCATCTGTGCATGCAAACACCAACACATAAGTTTAATTCAAATTTCCTATAACTCAGTTCTATAGCACGATTTAGATTTCAAAGAAGGGTAACCAACTCCTAAATGCCCTGTAGTGCCCTGCTTATATAATGTGGTGCACAACACATCTATAAACAAGACTCTACTAGACACGGCTTGTAGACTCCCTAGGATAGAACTGCTCTGATACCAAGTTTGTCACGCCCCGAACCTAGGAGCGAGACAAGCACCCGGTGCCTCACCTAACCTGGCATACCAAATTGCGACTAAGGGACTCTGAACACATAATGTCATACTTTGGCCATGGGGCCACCTTGCACGACAATTTGCGAAGCAAAATATAAAACTGAATGGAAACTAGCGCTAACTAAACATCAATATAAAGCTAGGCCGACAAGGCCGTCATAGCTACTACAGCTGACAAACCATCAAATATACATACCAGGCCTACAAACCCAACATACTGCACTAACCAACAGGATATGTCTACAAGCCTCTACTGATAGATGTACTATGATCGGAACAGGGCCCCGACCTACCCATAACATATATACAGATATACATAAGATGTACACAACACTCTAGACCTGGCAACTCCGAAAGGCGTGGAGCTTACCGATCAGGCTGAACTCGGGAAACACCTACTGAGGAGATCTACTCGTCTGTCTATCTGAACCTGCATGCATGAAATGCAGCGTCCCCGGAAAAGGGACGTCAGTACGAAATAATGTACCGAGTATGTAAGGCAATAACATAACTGAAAATTGAAACTGAACTGATAATATAATAACTGGAAGTAACTGGGAGTCAAAGATGATCTGGAGATATACTTACCTGCTGATACTGACTCAACTCCTTCAATGTAGTAAGTAAAATAATTGTACGGCCTTATAAGGCTCGGTATATATATAACTGCTCTGCCATAGTAGGCTCACTCATAGGCGCTCGGCCATACTAGGCTATGTATCTCGGCCATGCTGGGCTCGCTCATAGGCGCTCGGCCACAGTAGGCTCGGTATATAACTTTCCATCTGATCAGTGGTTGCCCAATAGGGGCCTGCCCATCGATTATAGCTCGATGGTAATGAAAATACTGTAATACTGTATATATAGGCTTGTTGCTCTCTTGACTGGAAGAAGACAATACTAAATTGAATATAGAATCTCGATAAGGAATAATATTGTAACTTATGAGACTAGAATAGTGTGAATAAATTCATGAATATGAACTTCTCTTTTTGTCTCATTACTAACACATGTAGCTACGAGATCATGCCAAAATGAAGGAAGGCTTAGCCTTAACATACCTTATCACAATCTTTCCAATCACCAAGTTGAACTCATCTCTTTGCACCTTAATCTACAAGAACGATAATAATACTATCATTAAGTTACGAAAGTTACAACTATCGCACAACGAACGACAAACTTATTTTGTATTAAAATGGGCAGCATCTCCCCTATAATCCTTACTTCCTCCAAATTCAAGATAACACCAACAATACAAGAACAGAACAATAACAACATATATACATCATTTTCTAGCCCTATATACACCATCAAATACTACAAAACAGCCCAACACACCCCAATCTCTTCGTACACAAAACGACCACCGTAGTAGTGTCAAACGACCCGAAAATGTTATGACGAACGACCAGCCAACCACCCTACATTTATATGGTGTTTATAAACCCCCTTCCTCCTCCAAAACTCCACAAAATAGTAGTAAAACACGCAGCCCAACAGCAACACAAAACAGTCCACAAAACAGTCCGCTACAAGTGAATAACTCGAACTCACGGCTTCCGATCACCGTCCCGTGAGTTCTTACAAGTATAGAACGACTTACCATGAATTTACAGAAGAAAAATTGGATGAAAGAGAGCAGTAAACTCACCTTATTTGTTGGATAACTCAGCTCTTATCTTGGTTCTTCAAACTCTAGGTTTTACCTCCAATTAGAACTTGAAAGGGAGAGAAAATCAATTAGGGTTTGTGGGAAATTTTTGGGAGGATTCTTTGCAGAGCTTATGTCTGGTTATTATACTCTATTTTAAGTCTAATATATGAAGAAAATAGGCCCTTAAAAGTCCTCTTTGGACGACCCGAAATGGCCCATTTTTGGGCTTTCATTTAAGCAAGTAGGTGACACACCTACTTGTCACCTAGCAGCTTGCGCAGTATCGCACAAATGCCCATATATTTCTACTCCAATGTCGTATTGACAAACGGTTTAATGCGTTAGAAAATAGACTCATAGATATTTAATTTGATGGGTGGAACACCCCATAACTCTAAGTATATTGGGAGAAAATCGCAGTTACATTTGACCCAAAGTTTCAGTAAAACTTATGAATGTAACTTGTGATGACTTTCATCGACTTTTGTTCCACAACTCGCTTGACTTCAAAACATGACACACGGATGTCATACGATTAATATAAATCATAACATAATCTCCTTATCATGTTAATCACCATAGTCTCACCCCAAAGGTACTTGTTATAACATTTCCAACTTGTCGACTTTCGACGAAACATTATTTTATTTAATTGCTGGTCCTACATTGTTTTCCAACCCTCTTTGTACTTGTTGTTCATGATCTTCAATATTTGTAACCTCAGAGGTAACATGATTAACTTACTTTATATACTTTTAAATATTATCTCATTTTTGGTCCTACATTAGTTTGCTTACGACGCATTTTTACGTACGAAAATATAGGGTGTAACAGAATACCCTGGAGCCATGATGCTCACAACCAATAACCATATGCATATCAACAACAACACGTGAGTGCATGACCCTAACAATGGAGTAACACAGAGAATAATATACCACAAATAGGAAGACCATAACCAAGGCGCAATCATCAATTCAACACCCCAAGAGCCATCTCACTCGAATTCTGCCATAAGGCCAAAACAGAACCGCATCATGTGTGTAAATAGTCTCACAACCCATCACAACATATGAGGGTAGCACACGAAACATATCAGAACACGAATAAGATCAACTCTAGCCGATGACGCACCCCTCAAAAATTGTTGTGCTGAGTAAATAAAGCCGACCCGATGTCGAATGCACATCCTCATTAGGCCTACTCGTGGCCTCCAAATTAATTTCCGATCCTCTATAAATACGTATATAAACTTTGAAAAGTTCATAATAACCTATTCATAGCATATATAATCTGCCATCAACCTCTCCACATACCTTCATCGTCCGCAACCAAGGCACAATCTGCCTTTGAGAACTCTTCTAGTCTTCAAATCCCTAGAATACAAGAATCTCATGCCCGATCCCAACTCCACTATTCAAATGACTAACATATCCCTCATACACAATCATGTCACGAGAAATACTTCCATAATTCTTCCGTACCACATAGCAATATCTGAACATCAGTAGTTGATCAATTAGGCGATTACCGTGATACATCAAGCATCTGCAAGTCAAAACATAGTGCGCCTTCTGAAATGCACACCCTTATCAGGTGATACCAAATAGTGCCAACATTCTTCTAAACATCCGAAACCGTCCATGCTGTCTAGAACTCATAACCTTCCCCATCGAATAGAACTCCAACCTCGTACATGGAAACCTCAATCCCACGCGTCGTATCATATCTATCATGCCATCATATGAAAATACAAGAACCCTATCATCGACTCTAAATCGCAAGCAGGATATATATTCCATCAGCCAAAAAACTTCCACTTGACCACATCCAGGAGAAAATCACCACACGCAACAAAACTCTTTTATGCCTGCAGAAATCATCCGCCCCAAGCCATGGTCTAAACCATAGAGAATTCTTCAAAACCCATTTGCACATAACCAAGCCATCACAACTGAATCCCTCTAACTCAGCCAAGTCACGCAGGTATCCAAGCCCAAGGGTATTGCCAAAACATACCTAGAAAGCCTCGCCACACCAACTAACCAAAAGAACTGATCATTTCTATTACCATGCTGTCTCGAACCACTACCAAGCTGACCTATTTCTTCGAGTCTCTCTCGACTTTCCTTCAAGTTAACAGTTCTCCTTGCCAGTAACACTACTGTCCTTAATCAAAGCTCACCCCAAATATCCTAATATGAAACCACGTCGTCTTAAGGCCTATAAACCACTGTATTCCTTCTTAATCACCCAATAGTACCGCAACCGAGATACTCACTTTGAAGAGGCCTTCTATGAATTAAAGCTATTTCCTTAACCTACCTCGTACTAAAGTGTAGAGTCCATACAACAACAATAACAACCCAGTAAAATCCCACTAATGGGGTCTGGGGAGGGTAGTGTGTACGCAGACCTTACCCCTACCTGAAGGAGTAGAGAGGCTGTTTCCGAAAGACCCTCGGCTCAAAAAACAAAAAGACAAAAGGACAAAAGGGAGACAATATTAGTATCACAACAACAATCATAGGATAAATAGGAACACCATGAAATCCAAAAGAAAGATGCAAAGCAAAGGGAGATAATATTAGTAAATATTAGTATCACCACAACAGTCATAAGAAAAATAGGAACACCATGAAATCTAGAAGAAAGATGCAAAGCAAAAGCGATAGCTAGTAAATAGGACATGCACTGAAAAGCGAAATAGTAAGCCACAACATTCCCACTAGCTATCTTAGACAAAAACCCTACATGGCTAGTCCCACCATGATACAAAGTAAGGCACGACTCAACTACCTCCTAACCTACAACCCTAATACTCGACCTCCACATCTTCCTATCAAGTGTCATGTCCTCAGAAATCTGGAGCCTCGCCATATCCTGCCTGATCACCTCTCCCCAATACTTCTTAGGCCGCCCTCTACCTCTTCTCGTGCCCTCTACAACCAGCTGCTCACACCTCCGTACCGGAGCATCTGGGCTTCTCCTCTAAACATGTCCGAACCATCTAAGCCTCGCTTCCCGCATCTTGTCATCAATGGGAGCCACATGCACCTTATTCCGAATATCATCATTCCTAATCTTATCTATCCTATTGTGCACGCACATCCACCGCAACATCCTCATTTTTGCTACTTTCATCTTCTAGATATGTGAGTTTTTAATGGGCCAACACTCAGCCCCATACATCATGGCCGGTCAAACCACCGCTTTATAAAACTTAACTTTGAGTATCAGTGGCACTCTCTTGTCACACAGGACTCCAGATGCTAACCTCCACATCATCCATCCTACCCCAATACGGTGTGTGACATCCTCGTCGATCTCCCCTCCCCCCTGGATAACCGAACCAAGGTACTTAAAGTTGCCTCTACTCTGGATGACCTACGAATCAAGCCTCACATCCACGCCCACTTCCCCTGGATCAGCGCTGAACTTACACTCTAGGTATTCCGTCTTCCGTAAAGATACATAAATACCGCAAGCTCTGACACCATCAAATGAAAGTCTTAGATCTTAGCCATTTACAAATTTGAGAAATCCTCAAATACCACATGTGATTCTTGAACTCATTAGAACTTTCTTTGGAGTTATCCACTCTGCTCTAATATCCAATGCACTGCCAAAACAAGACGAATGACTTGTTCCCCATTAGCACACAACCACCGAAATAAGTAACCCCCACTTTTAAGCGACTGAGCAAATCCCTTCTCCTTGCACACTACGTACACCACAAATAACCGACCCCAATCACTCCAAGGTTTCCATATATCCATAAAGTGTAATACATCATACATCCAGAAATTTCCCTTACTCGAGTCATTCTCGAAAGCAACCTTTCCAAGATAAAATCGATCAACAAATAAGCCTGAGACCGAAACTAATATCATGCATGATCATGCAACTTGATCGTCGATAGTAGACTCCCCCACTTGGCTCAAATATATAGAACATAACATCTGATAACCCACGATACCCTTATTCCATAATTGCCATAATCCCATACTGTAATTTAACTAAATCCTTCATACGCTCATGTAGCTCCATCCATAGAATACCTCAAATCTTATGCTAAGCACATACCCATCCTCATGACGGTTGTGCGAACTTCCTCAAGCGATCCAAACTCAAATTGCAGCACATGCGCATTCCACTAGCAGTAAGAAAACTCTTCACAGAAACCTCATAGGTGTCACGACCCAAACTGATGGGCCGCGATGAGCACCCGGTACCTTACTCAACCGAGTACCAACGTAACGTATCTTTCTTATTACATTGTTATATACACGTGACATACGGGCCTAATAGGCCAACATGATCATTTATAAACTCTAAATATAGACCGACAAGGCCATACAAGTATTCGTACACATGACATCTGTCTATAAGTCTCTAAGATATAAGTATCATAAAGGTCGGGACTGAGCCCCGCCATACCAATCAATATATGTCCTAATTATACTGACCAAATAAGCAACTCCGGAGCAAATGGAGCACACCAACATCTTCTGCTGAGCTGATAGCCTACTTGGAGGACTCTCGACCTGTCTATCGGGACCTGCGGGTATGAAACGCAGTGTTCCCAGGCAAAAGGGACGTCAATACAAATAATGTACCGAGTACGTAAGGAATGAAAATCAGTAAATAATAGACATGAGAGAAACATGGAGTAAAAGACTCGACATGTACGTCTGCATAGATCTGTGAATCATTTTATTTTTATAATGTCATGCATATGCGTATAAATGTAATAGCATGTATAGGTATATGTGTTCATAACATCATCAAGCCACTGAAGACATCCCATCATATCATTTCAGCCACTATGGGCAAATCATCAACGTATACCAACTGATCAGGTGGTGGTGCGTATATTACACCGTAACCTTTTTCATATCCCATATACATACATATATATATATATATATATATATATATATATATATATATATATATATATATATATATATATATATATATATATATATATATATACGCGTATATAATGCCATCTGGTCATGGGTCAATGTGCATGTATAAATGCATGAAATGCATATGAAACACGTTATTAAGATTTCTTGAATTGTCATAAAATCAATATGCCTGGCGGATAAATTTTATCAAATACGTAAATTTTAGGGATAGCCTTAACGTACCTGTAGTAGAAAAAAATCCGTATGATATTCTTGAGAAAGATTGCACTGTGCTCCTTAAGAATCGCAAAATCTTACGCTTCGAAGTTTTGATCACTTTGCAAATCTTAGCATCTCACTCTAAAATTTATGAACCATGTTACTAATTAAGAATGAGTTGCTTCTCTACAAGAATGGAAAATGACCGTACCCTTTTGTGGCTTTCTTGATAACACTTCTCCATCCAAATGATATAATGTAGTTATCACTTCAAATATTGCCACCTTTACAAAATGAATTAAGAGTCATCAAATATAAGATGTATTGCTGCCACGTTAAACTTCAAGACTTATCCAAAATGTCTTAGAGATTTTCTTGGAATTTTAGAGCTTCCTCCGTAAGCTCTCTTAGCAAACTTATGTAATTCCTTCTTTGTTTACGTATAGTAATCCTTGTGGCCACTAGTTCTCCTAAAAATATGCCATATAGCATATATAAAGGAAGAGTCATCCCTTGGGCTTTACATGGCTGCCACATAATGTTCAAGGTTCAAGAGTTATCCAAAATCTTAAATAAATTACCACTTTCTTAATTAACTTGGTAATTTTTTACTAATCCAATAATTAATCAATTATCTACATGATTAAGAATTATCCCAAATTACTTAAAATATTGCTTATTTTTAGCATACTTTATACACCTCACTATCATGGCCATGTGGTACCTTGTATGGTACTAGTCCATAAATACCGGTATTTTAGCTCGGGCCATATTTTATTCCAAAATGTCAAACTTCGATGAAATTCATTTGCTTCGATTTGCTTACCCTCTCACCTTTACGAATTTACTCATCACTTGTTTAAAATAGCATAATACTTGTAACCTCAAACTAATCTCATTCCCGTGCTTTCATCAATTCACTTATGGCATACTTTCATGTACGAAAACATGGGGTGTAACATCATTCCCCCCTTTGGAACATTCGTCCTCGAATGTTGACTGATGCACTTATCATTTTTATAACTTATGCCTTTCGAATACTTTAGTACTGTCCTTGCCATCTAGGCAGCCGTTCTGTGAATAATTCCAAAGTCTAGGGCTTTCCCCCCTTTAGTCCTCTTTCTCATACCACGACTTGTGGTCAAAATCTTTCCAATCTCGTAACTGTTGCTACCTTCTATGATAGATCTGTTTATCCATCCGTATGAGTTTACTGCCATAACTCTTACTTTGATTTATCGTTACTGAGGGCTGCTACCGAACTCCAGGTTACTTTCGTTGCTTATCCCATATGTATAAATCTAAGTCATTTAATGCTTTCTCGTTACTGTTCATCTTAAGAATGGCTGCCTAATCTCATCTCATACTTTGTGACTTTTGTCCATCAATTGTTAATTTACCTCAATAATTAATTTACAATATACCACTGATAACTTGAAACTTCTTACATCATACCTTGCCACTAGGGCTTACGTTGCATCGAGGAATATTTGAAGTGATTTTCCTAATCCACTTGGGGGTGATACTGTACTTCAATGACCATATTTTATAGTATCCCAATGTGATTTACTTATATGGGTATTTTAATCTCATACAATCCATTAAATCCTCTTCAAATCATTACTCACTCGAAGGCCTAATCATCATCCTTTATCTATCGCAATCACACCCTTATTTCACTACCAGGGCAGCATTCCATCTCTTCTAAATGCTACTAGTCATAGACTCCTTTGAGCTTATTCAGGCACCCATCAGTTCTCTCTCATTTTCGTGGGTTTAATCCTGAGGGCTTATCCATTCTTGTCACCTTCTCACTCGCCCTTTCTTATCCCTACTCATGTCTTCCTACAATCTTGTCACTCTACCATATTTTAGCTTGCGATTTACACATATCCATTTATACTACTCGCAACTTTCCTTCAACTTGCTTGCTCTCTAGATTTCCTTGTATTATTCTGGAACATCAAGAGAGACATCACATCGTCTCTAATTCTTCTTTAATCTCTTAACCAGACCTCTCAATACCTAGCAACCATGGGCTGGAAGGTATGCCACTAACGACGCCGCTATTATTCCTGGATACTGAATCCCAATGCTTCTAGCCTTCTATCTGAAGTATGGACTATACACAACCTTCCGCATGTGAATATCTTGTACGTTGTTCACCTTTACCTTACTTACCTTAAAATCTCGCATTACATATTCTATCTCATTCATGCCCCCCTTTCCACATAGGTATAATTCATATTCACAACTTGAAGCTCTATTATAATACTTGCACCTCTGGTGTATACATAATCCGGTGAGATCTTCATACTGACTTCTTATAAGGCTGGTACTTTTCTAACTGGATTCCTTATAAAGCCATTATAGAATATGGTTGTTGCATTATCTCTCTTACACCTCTGATATTAAGAGTGATTCTGCCATGTTCTCAAGCACAATTTCTATAATTTTCTAGGTCCAATAATCAGACTCCTGATTTACTTTCTTGTTGTAACTCTTTAGTTTTCTCTTCCTTCTGATCAACCTTTATATAGGCTTAAGCTATCTTGCGATCCGCGGCTCATGACAGTAGTTATTACTTTAGCCCTTCATGGACGCTATGGAATATCCATGATACAATCTTATAACAATTCAATCTTTTGTCTATGACCTGGTCTCAATTCTTTCTTTTAACCTATACCAGAATCTTCTATGGCTGTATGATTGTCAACATATATGCCGCATGGATAATACTCTGAAATCTTAGGTATATTCATTATGTAATTATCTCTGGATCATTGATCGAATAATTCCTTTCATTCCTTCTCAACTTTCTTTAAATGCAAGCAATTGCTTTTCCTGGTCGTTCTGCCTCCTTGTTGCGTGTATACTTAGCTTATTTTAGTGCCCACACATATTGGAATTCCATACAACCCATATGATCTTGAATATCACAATATATACCTTTTGATTTTGATATATATATATATATATATATATTTTTTTCTTCTTCCCGTTCATTAGCCATGATAGGTGCCACCTGCTGATGGAGTGCATACAATGTTGTTGTGAGACTGTTGTTACATGACCATTTCCTCTTTAGGTGACTGTGCTTGGTTAAAGCCTTCTTCTTTATTTCCTCCGCTAGTCTTTTATTGTAGTACTTAGGGAGGACCCTCTGATTCTTGCAAGGTTGCGAGCTTATTACATTGTATACTCGACGAAATGTTTGATGTTCGTACTCACATATACAATTCCTTAGTTACTTACCTCCATACTTATATGCTTGTACGATTGCTCCCGAACTGAAGTTTTGACTGTCTTCCCTTAACACTCATACGGTATCTTTAACTACCCCAACTCCTATCCGAATATTTCTCAAGGTCACGATGTCATATTTGCGAGACTGAATTCCCCATGTTGGGGTTCACTCCGTTTATCTTGCACGATTTATTGATTTGTCTGTATCCTCTTGTCTAGCCATAACTAGGCTCTTCCTGAATCAACTACTAACTACTTATTGGCTCATTCTCATATCAATATTCTGCGTAATCTTTCATGGGTCATTTCCTTTATCTTAACTTACGTCCCGCACTTGCTCCTTATCAATCAATAACATCTCAGGAAGGAACCCTTGCCTCCTCTCCTTGACGTCATGTTTGCATAATGTTCTGGAATCGTAGCGTATCTGCAGGACTTGAATAAGTGCAATCTTATCCCTTTCTCATTCTTATCACATTCTTCCTTTACCATTTTCATTGTTACTAGAACCACTTAATTTTGACCTAATGCCACATCACACCATATTCCCCCCTTTTGGGGAGCACTAAGATTTAGTGCTACGATGATCTACATATAGATGTTTTACCCTCTCATCTTTGGCATCTTTTCACATTATCGATGATCCTTACTCGCCTCGCGGTAATCCTTCAGTACCAAAGATAATGAAATTCCTCACTCGCGAGGGTTACACTTAGTATAACTGGCACATACAGTCCCTTAAGCTTAACTTTACTCACCTTGCTTGCTTTAGGGAAGCGTCTTCCTGAATGACCATTCTCTGAATTTCTCATGAATCTTCTTCTGTTGCCCACTCTATTATCGCCGGAACGAAATCTGAAATTTGCATGATGCTGACTATTATCCAATCGCTCAGTCCCTAATTCATGTTTAGTTTATCTTGTTCACCAACCCATACTGATTTCTATTGTTCTGGAGTCTAACTTTTCCTTCCGGTAGTCGCGTTGTAGCTACGAACTTATTTCTTGAAATGAGGATATGACTTTATGGCCTATACTCTTTTGTTGTCTCAAGACCTGTCATCTCTCGTCTTTTCCTTCAATTGACTATAGACTCTGTAATACTGTCATCTTTTTAATCCACCGTTGTCATCTATGTATCATATCTTACTCATAATTCTTCATTAACTCTTTTCTTATTTCCCACTAATATTTATGTCTATCACTTATTCTGAAAACTCGAACAAGACATTCTTTTGCTTTTAGCCCCTCTTGCTCCATCCACTAGCTCCTCGAATTGCCTAACATTCTCTTTCTACCAGGTATGGGATCCACACTAAGGTAATAGTTATCCCTTCCAGGCTTCCAGTGCTTATCTTTGTAGAACCCATATCTAGCTGTACTATTTTAGGGTGCACCATCAAGGTGTCTCATGAGGAGATCCATCACCACGTTTGCACTATCTATCGGAAATGTCAACAAACTCTACCAATCTATCCACTATTTTGGGTTACTCTATCCCTAGCCGGATCCTAATAACTCATCCTTCTCCTTTCTTCCATTGTCCTATTTTATTGCCCGGACCAGCTGCCCTAACCTAGGCAGTTTGTGATTTTTGTCATATATCTTGGACAGGGCGGGAGAGGCAATTTTAGCCAAGTTTAAGCACACGGGTTCGGGAGGCAGCAACATTCAGCGGATTGGGAAGTGCGTCCGGACATCCCCGACTGTAATCCAGGTTCCATCTTTCTTGAATTGTATTTGTGCACATCTATTTACTGTTGCCTTGCCAACAATTATTATTTGTGTACACATCTATTAGTTTTGGTTTCCTTACCGGTAACCCATAGTTGGATTGATTGCTTTTTCTATCTTTTCTACTAGTGTTTTAAGCTTAAGGTTTCATCTATCCCTTTTAATTCTGTGTTTGCATAGGGGTAGTTTCTTAGACGTGGTAGATTCATTGTTCTAGCGCCTGCTCGCGTTACTGTTCTCGTAGTAGTGCCTTTGAGTAATTTTTAGCTCTCGCGTTCGTAGCTTGTAGGCCTTCGTTCCCACTACTTGTTCTTAGTGGTAGTGTTTACCTAATACCTTTTGCTTATAGTGGCGGTAGTGAACGATGTGAGAGTAAGGTCATGTCCTCGGGTAGGGCTGGGGGTGGGGTCTAGGGGTGGGAAGGGGGGTAAGAAAGCCTCTAAGCTGAGAGTTGGGTCTTGGAACATTGGGACGTTGACGGGGAAGTTTATAGAGTTAGGTAAGATTCTTCAGAAGAGTAAGATCAACATAGCATGTGTTCAAGAGACTAGATGGAAGGGTACTAGGGCACGAGATGTAGACGGGTTTAAACTATGGTACTCAGGAAGCGCTGGGGTAAGAATGGGGCAGGTATTTTAGTTGACAGGGACCTCAGGGAGCTCGTGGTCGAGGTTAGGAGGGTAAATGATAGGTTGATGAGTATTAAGCTTGTAGTTGGTGGGTTTACTGTAAACGTGATTAGTGCATACGCTCCTCAGGTAGGTTTTGACCAAGAGGTTAAGAAGCAATCCTGGGAGGATTTGGATGAGATGGTGCATAGTATCCCGCACACAGAGAAGCAGTTCATTGGCGGAGATTTCAATGGCCATATTGGGGCTAGTGCTAGGGGTTATGATGATGTACATGGCAGGTTCGGTTTTGGGGATAAGAATGAGGGAGGTAATTCACAGTTGGATTTTGCTAGAGCTTTTGATTTAGTTATAGCTAACTCGAGTTTTCCGAAGAGGGAAGAGCACCTGGTCACTTTCCAGAATTCAATGGGAAATACTCAGATTGATTATCTTCTCTGCAGGAAATGCGATAAAGGTCTGTGCACTGATTGCAAGGTCATCCCAAGTGAGCACCTCACGACCCTACATAGGCTCCTAGTTGTGGACCTGGAGATCAAGAGGAGTAGGAGGAAGAGGGCGGGGTGTAGGCAACCTAGGTCAAGTTGTTCTTTATTCTTGGTCAAGTTAGGTGGGGTAACTTGACCAAGAACAAAGCTCAGGAGTTAGGGAGAAGTTGTTGGCTATGAGGGCCTGGATGAGTAGGGGGGACGCATCTAGTATGTGGTTCATGACTGTGAATTGCATTAGGGTAGCTGTTAGAGAGGTCTTAGGGGTCACGAAGGGCTCTCCTGGGGGTCATAAAGGGGACTGGTGGTGGAATGAAGAGGTCCAAGGTAAAGTGGAAACTAAGAAAGCTGCTTATTTGAAGCTAGTGGAGAGTACAAACAAGGAGGAAAAAAATACTTATCGGGAGTGTTATAGAAAGGCACTGAAAGAGGCAAAGTTAGCAGTTACGACGGCTAAGAACGCGACGTTTGTTAGTTTATACGAGGAGCTCGGGGGCAAAGGCGGGGACAAGAAGTTGTACTGGTTGGCCAAGGTAAGGGAGAGGAAAGCCCGTGACTTAGACCAAGTCAAGTGCATCAAGGACGAGAATGGCAAAGTATTGATGGACGAGGCACTTATTAGGAGAAGATGGCAGACATACTTCCATAAACTGTTGAACGAGGAGGGGGATAAACGCATTGTGCTGGGTGAGTTAGAGCACTCTGAGAGTCGGCGGGATTTTGGGTACTGTAGGTGGATTACGGTAGAGGAGGTGGAAGGGGCGATGCGTAAGATATGCAGGGACAGAGCGACGGGGCCAGACGAAATCCCGGTGGAATTTTGGAAGAGCATGGGGAGAGCAGGTTTAGAGTGGCTCACTGGGTTGTTTAATGTTATTTTTAAGACGAAAAAGATGCTCGAAGAATGGAGGTGGAGTACAATGGTTCCGCTTTACAAGAACAAGGGTGATATACAAAATTATAACAATTATAGGGGTATCAAGCTGTTGAGTCATACTATGAAGGTTTGGGAGAGGGTGGTGGAGGCCAGGGTGAGGAGGTGCGTGTCTATTTCCGAGAATCAGTTTGAATTCATGCCGGGGCATTCGACTACGGAAGAGATTCATCTAGTAAGGATATTAGTGGAGTAGTATAGGGAGAGGAAGAAGGAATTGCATATGATGTTTATTGACCTTGAGAAAGCATACGATAAAGTCCCGAGGGAGGTCCTGTGGAGGTGTTTGGAGGTTAGCCGCATTCCGGTAGCGTACATCAGGGTGATTAAGGATATGTATGATGATGCTAAGACTTGGGTGAGGACTATGGGTGGTGACTCAGAGAATTTCCCTGTGGTAATGGGGTTGTACTAGGGATCGGCTCTTAGTCCATTTTTATTTGCCTTGGTGATGGATGTACTGTCGCGACACATCCAAGGGGAGGTGCCTTGGTGCATGCTATTTGCCGATGATATAGTATTAATTGACGAGACGCGAAGCGGAGTTAACGCGAGGTTGGAGGTTTGGAGACAGACCTTGGAGTCTAAAGGTTTCAAACTGAGTAGAACCAAGACAGAATACTTGGAGTGCAGATTCTATGATAGGACCCATAAAGCAGACGTAGAGGTAAAGCTTGATGCTCAAGTTATCCCTAAGAGAGAGAGAGTTTTAAGTATCTCGGGTCTATTATCCAAGTTAACCGAGAGATTAACGAAGATGTCACACATCGCATCGAAGAAGGATGGATGAAGTGGAGGCTCACTTCCGGTATTTTATGTGATAAGAATGTGCCGCCAAGACTTAAGGGTAAGCTTTATAGAGTGGTGGTTCGACCGGCTATGTTGTATGGGGCTGAGTGTTGGCCAGTCAAGAACTCCCACTTGCAGAAGATGAAAGTAGCAGAGATGAGGATGTTGAGATGGATGTGTAGGTGTACCAGGAGAGATAAGATTAAGAATGAAGTTATCCAGGATAGAGTGGGAGTAGCCTCCGTGGAGGAAAAGATGCGGGAGTCGAGGCTGAGATGGTTCAGACATGTTAAGAGAAGAAGCATTGATGCTCCTGTTAGGAGGTGTGAGAGGTTGGCCATGGAGAGTTTGAGAAGAGGTCGCGGTAGGCCTAAGAAGTACTGGGGAGAGATGATTAGACAGGACATGGCGCTGCTTCAACTCACTGAGGACATGACTCTTGATAGGAGGGTGTGGAGGTCGAGGATTAAGGTAGAAGGTTAGTGAGTAGTTTTTAGTTGTTCACCGATAGTCTTAGTAGCACGCATGTCCCTTCATATTCTTATATTTTTATTATGTTATGTGATTTTTTTTGCCTCATGTATTGTATTCCTTGTTGCTATTATTTGGTACTACTTATCCTTTATCTCTCCCTTTTTCTTTTCTCTTCCATCTTTCTTCCTTCCTTGCTTTTCTCCTCTTCTTCTTACCCTTCCTGAGTCGAGGGTCTATTGGAAACAGCCTCTCTACCTGCATTAGGTAGAGGTAAGGTCTGCGTATAGACTACCATCCCCAGACCCCACCTATTGGGAACATACTGGGTTTTTTTTTTGTTATTGTTGTTGTATAATATAGGCCTAATAAGAAGTTGTTGACAACTAGGGACATTGAGAAAACTAAGGAGTAATGGAGAACCATAATGGTATACATGTTTCATATAAGACAACTTATAACTAGAATAAAAAGAGCGGAATCAAGATTGTAATGGATGCGTTTAGTCGTAAGTCACAAGTGGTTTGATAAATGAGCAAGCCCAAAAGGAAAAAGGGTTGACTAGAGGTCTTCACCAATTAACACGTTCGGAATACGCTTGGCATACTCAGATTATAAAGGTATAATGGCCTGGAATATGGCAATGTCATCTCTTGTAGATATGGAAGATTTCCGTTTTAGGGAAAGTTAAAAGAGGTATTTGATAAGAGAAAACTACAAATTTGAGTCTATTGAAGGAGGGATCTTGAAATATCATGGCCGATTGCGTATTAGGACAAATGTTCATTATTCCCGCTATTCTATTCATCTCGGAACATCGAAGATATACCATGATTCAAAGGATTACATTGATAGGACGACATGAAGAAAACCATTATAGGGTTCGTGGTTTAATATTCTAGTGTCCAATTGGACAAAATAGAACATAAGGAACCAATTGGATTGACACGAAATAAAGTAACCCAATATGGAAATAAGAAGTGATTGGCATAAGATTCATTAAAAATATAGCAAGTTCGATTCCACATGGACGAGTGTGGTTAGTTTGACAAAAATCAGTTTACTTTTACTGGAAAAATTTCTAAAGGTTATGTGAAACAGAAGGGTGTAGAAGGTAGATCGGGTACATAATGTTTCAGCCTCGATTACGGTTAATAGAGGTTCTCAGTTGTAGATAACTTCTGAAAGTCCTCTCAAAGAAACTTGGGTACATAAGATAATTCTAGCAAGTTAAGCGTACAATTCAGATGCTCAAAGACATGTTACAAGCTAAGATGCCAAATTTTACGGAAGGGTGAGATAATCACGACTATTGAGTAGTGCACAACAATAACTATAGTAGTATATATACATGCGGGAGGATCATAAGGGTACATTTTAAACTGCACGGAGTAACTCCTTATAAATCATGATGCAGAAGGAAATGTAGATTTCCCACACGATAATTTGAAAGACATAATTGTTTGACCTGATTTAATACATCAAGTTATAAAAAGTCAGCCTCATTCAAGAGTGTTTGTGTTTATAAGCGTCATAAATCGAACCCCAACACACGACGACGAGACTTAAGGAAATAACTTGATAAGGTCTTCTTGAAAATTCCGCTCATGAAGAGCATAATAACATAATGGGACAAGCTAATCAAGACATATGTAATTCCCTCAGAATTAGGATCCGTTCACCCAACTATCATGTTTCTATATTGAAGAAATTCATTGAATGATATACAAGTAATAGAGGGTCAATCTTATGAGAAGACTCCAGTAGCTATTAATGAATCAAAAATCTATGCTGCAGAAGTACATGATGTTCAGATTATAAAGAACCTATCTTACGAAGAGGTTCTAGTTGCTATTTTAGATCAGTAGGTGCACAAGTTGGGGACCAAGAAAATGACTTCTGTAAAGACATTGTGTAGGAATAAGAACGTTGAAGGAAAGATGAGGGAAGCCGAAGAAGAAATGAATTCTAAGTACCCTCAGTTATTTCATATAGAATACCCTTAACGACTGTAGCTCGATCATGTATTTTCTTAGCCCATGTTATTTGATTCTGATTAACACTCATTCTATGATTAAATAATATTTAGTATAGAAGCGTTGCAATATTTTTAGGAGCAGAATTATTTGGACACAAGGTATGGGATATTCTTGTTTGCAGAGGAGACTCTATCAAAATTTTTGTAAAATCCGCAAGGGCTAATTTCTCCTCTATGAGTCTTTTATATTCAACGACGAATGTTTCAAAGAGGGGAAGGATGTTACATCCCGTAATTTTATGTTATAATTCATCTTTAGTGAATCAATATGAGCGAGAGAGTTGAAGGACCTTTACAAAGATAATGATGGGTTAAAATAAGTTTTAAGGAAGTATCGTGAGGGTTTGAAGGTTTAGAGCTAAGCGAATCGATGAAAATAAGTTTCGTCGAAAGTTGGCAAGCTGGAAAAATTATAACCAGTACTTTTGGGGTGAGATTAGGGTGCTTAACATGATAATAAGGTGATGTTATGAGGTATTTTAATCATATTATAGTCGTGTGATAAGTTTTGAAGTCAAGGAAATTGTGAAACAAAAGTCGACCAAAGTTGTCACAAGTTACGTTCATAAGTTTTAATGAAATTTAGGTCTAATGTCACTGAGATTTTATCCCAATGTACTTGAAGTTATGGGGTGCTCCACCTATCAAATTAAAGGTATACGAGTCTAGTTTCTAACGCATTAAACCATTCATCGATACTATCATACCCCGACCTCAGGGAGTGCAACCGACGCTTAACCAAGACAACCTGGTCAAGCAAGCCTGCTAGATTCTTTCTACCCGACCTTTCCCATGAAAAGAGTGGAGATGTACTTCATTAATTAAACATTGAAAGGATTTCATAAACAACACCCATTTCATTACCATTGGCAACTTCATTTATAATTCCCAAAATATTACAAGTTTATAGATATAATGAAAAATATGTTTGCCAAATATCAACACTTCTAGTTCAATTCCCAATATTAAACACCATCCACAACATGTCTACGGAGCTTCTAAGTACAACAGAAGAGTAGTATGGAAGTGCCGGCAATAAGGCCCCGGCTATACCTCAAAACACAAAGTACAACATCAAGTGATATCAGACCCGTAATTGAGTAGGGCTCACCAAAACCTGCTGAAAAGGAAGCAACTTCTAACGAGAGTCCGATCACGCCCGATCGGCTAGGACATCTCCCCACGAACAATGTGGTTTGACATGTGATGCGAAAAAAGGTGTTTCCAAGATTAGTATCACACTGTGCGCAACATGGCATCCGATCTCCACCCGATCGGCTAGGCCGCCTTCCCACATATGCCGTGTGGGCCGACTTCATTATTTCTAATTCACAACTATCATCAATCTCATCCCAATAAACGGGAATAGTCACAATCATATCAATATTTAAATATAATCCCAAATAAGGGGAATAATCATAACCCACTCCTACACTGGCACATGTAGTTTGGGATGTGGGCCTTACGACACACCCTTTCTCGGTTTGCTAATGATACTCCCAAAAATATTTTTTACTTATTTTTGCACACAAAAGACATAGAAGTACAAATACATTCACCTCATAACCTTTCACACTATATATAGTTTTATTAATACTTTTACCACACTCGTATGATTCTCCATTCAAGGCACGGTGGCCGTAATTCATATCCCACACTTTCATTTCCTTACTTTCTAGGATCATTATCTCAGCATCAACATATAGAATATTCCGGAATCATAACTTCAAATTCATTAGTAATGGCACTTTAAACACAAAAGGTTTCTTCCCAAAGAATGAAGCAAACTGACTAGCAATTGAAGCGCAAGTAAAGATTCATAGACGAGCAATACACAATATATTATTTGAAATACTTTTTTCCAAAAAGGTCAATACATAATTTCAACTCGCGAGTATGTAAGAACTCATATCACACAATTTCAAGGAGAGCATGGTGATATACGATTGAAATACGGCCTCAAATCAAGTACACTAGTTACAACAACCATAGGTACATTATATATATATTACCCTTACTTCTTTCACTTCCGAACATAGTCATAATTTTATTAACAATAAGGGCATTTGGAAATCGAGTTCTGATATGTATATGAACAATAAGAGTCTTAAGCGCATTGAGGTTTCTTCCACGACTTAGCAGGATAAATTTCGTTCGAAACACGATTGAAATCATAATATTTTAACACCTTAGTCACATTTGAATACATTCCCGATGGAGAACACAATATGGTAGGAGAATTCAACACATGTTTCTAGTACATATGTTTCAACACAATATTACCCGAAATAGTAAAATTTATAAGGGATAACTCAAAATGTGGGAATAGGAACTTGGGACATACATACTTGAAACTTATGGGGGACATCATGGAATTCGATTCTAAAAGAGAAGTTTAGACAACATACCTTTCTTTGAGCTTTCCTTAATTTACTACAACGTCCTAAAACTTCTAACAATATTAATCTATAGGAAGATAGCGAAAATCATATAATAATTAGAGGGATTCTCATGGCGTAAATCTCTTAGGAATTTTGTCAAACACTTAGTATGAAAAATGGACTACAAAGCTCTACAATGGTAATCCCTTCCTCCCTCAACCAATTTCAACAAGAAACTACCCAAAATGGTTCATTAACCCCACACACTACAATCTATTGTCACATGCATGGCCTATTTCCATCCCCACAATATACTTGAACTCATAACCTCTATCATGAAAGCTTAGGAGTAGGACTTACCCGGATAGATGATAATCTAGTGATTGACTTCCTTGATTCTTGAAGGTTGGTGTAAGAATGGGTGATTAGAATGCTATATTTCCTCCTTCTCTCTCTAAAATACTCTTAACTCTCTCTAGAATCATCAGAAATTCTCTTCAAAATGAGCCCTTAAGGTTATTTATAAAAAAGGGTCGGGTTATAAAAATAAAAAAATGGACCTACCAAACTCAGGTCTGCGGTCGCAGAATGGACCACAGAACAGGTATGCATCCCGTAAAATGGATCGCGAAAAGTGATGCCAAGAACTAGAATGGTCTGGACCGGTCTACGACAGGTTTGCAGTCCGCAAACCACTTATGCGGCTGCAGAATGGACCGCAGAATCGCCCAACAAAATTCCTCATGCTAACTCTGTGATAGAAGCACGGACCGCGGAATGGATGTGTGATAATGACCGCAACATGCCGTTCAAATTTCAACAAATTTTCTGCCCCACTCCACGATGGATATGCGGCCCCCGAAGTGGTTATGGGGTCACGAACTTGACCACAACACTGCCTTCTTCTGCCAAAAATTTCCATCAACTCCTCAATGCATTCTTCAACCTAAAATGTCTATACATAAGTCGACCTCGGCACCACAAAAACCTGAATTCCTTGGTAAAATTTTACGGGGCCTTACAGATACGACATCGTAGTAGAGAGATATTCGCATGTTTGCGAGATTGCACAAGCATCTCCCTTTGGGACTCATAAGGTCGGTTGATAATTATCTTGATATATAAAGTTGTGGCCTTCATCTCCAAGCCTCATTTTCGACCCAAATCAGACCTAAAACTCTCTATAGACCTCCTAAAAATATCCTTAGAGTTTGAAATCCAAATCAAAGGGGGAAAAGGTGAAACAAGTGGATTGAAGCCTTAGGAACCTGAACTAGTTTATAATTTGCTGCTTTCTCTCTCCGTGGCTAATTGAGGAAGATATATCAACGAACTAATCTATGAAAATTGAGAATTTGTGTGCTATAAGATATGTTATTCACCCCTCTAGGTGGTTTTTAGTCGTGTTTAGGCCATAGAAAGCTTAGATGTTGAAGTCAAACATGTTTTACTCAAGGTTGGAGGTATGTTTGAGTTGTTGTGCGTATGAGGCTGTTTTTGAAGATATTATGTGGATGTTTTGAACTAGGAATCATAAGGTACATATAAGTATGATGTTCTAAAGGCTGTAAACTAATTTATGAAATAAGAGTTGGATTCAATTTATATTTTGTTATTAGTAAAAACGAGCTTGCTGCTCAACATGATTGTTAAGATAATCGGAGAAACTCATATTTGATTATATTATTGTTGTTACTATTCTTGGTTATTGTTGCTATTGTTGAGCTATTGATGACTCTTAGTGGTCTTTGGGATGTATTAAAAATAGGGGAGTTGCTGCCTAAATTTTCGTAAGTTATACGACTAGCCAAATACGATGATGAGGCATTATATGTTGACGGCAATATTATTTCACTTGTTGTAGACACAAAAAGTTGTGTTGAGCTTGGTCGAGGAATAAGGAAGAGATCATACGGGTATAATAAGGCACATTCTTTCTTTCTTTTAGCATGATTTCGAATGGACGTAACATAAACGAATGCCCTCCCAATAAGATTCTATTCTTGGTAGCTAGAAAACGTGCAAGCTCTTCATTCAAATGAAAAGTATATGATCATGTTTATGTTCCGATTCTTGGAATATCATATAAGGCTATGTTGATGGTATTTTCTGCTTCTTATGACATCATATGTTGACGAGTTAGCTCAATTACATATTTAGAGGTTTAATGACCTTACGTCACTCTGAAAGGTTCAGAATGTCATTCCATGAGTCCAACATGCAATATATATATATATATATATATATATATATATATATATATATATATATATATATATATATATATATATATATGTTCCTATTTTACTATACCAGCCGCGCTATAGTCAACTGGGTATGACACTTATTGTGCAACCACTGATCAATCGAATTTTACCGAGCTCCATGTGGCCGAGTACGATTCTACCGAGCCTTATGATGGTTGAGTACATTTTTGCCTAACCTATTACGGTCGGGTACAATATGATGATCATGTTTCCCACAAAGGCGTATGTTTTTAAAAGTATATGTATATATATGTATCATGCATTTCATGTCAGTCGCCCTCAAAGCCACTCAGATGTTACAGGTTGTATCTTCTCTATCTCTCTTTACATTACTGTATTTGTTTATGCTTTCCTGCCTTACATTGTCACAACCCAAAACTTAACCCGTCGTGATGGCACCTATCGTGATACTAGGCAAGCCAACCTTCCCAAAACACTTTCAAAATTTAACAGAAATGAATTAAGACATTTACAATAACCGGACTTTTTCATAATAACGGGGGTAAAACCCAAATAAAACACAAGTGCGGAAACAAATAGCCCGACATTGGGGTGTCACTAAGTCATGAGCATCTAATAACCAATCTAGAAACAGAGTCTACTACAGTCTATGCCAAATGCCAATACAAGAGATAAAAGATAATAAGAAAGGAGAAACAAGGACTACGGACGCCGGCAGCTACCTCATAAGTCTCCGATAATCAGTCCGCGCACGAACTCAGCGACCGCCAGAACCGTACATACCTGGATCTGTACATGAAGTGCAGGGTGTAGCATGAGTACAACCAACTCAGCAATTAACAAAATTAAATAAGGAACTAAGGAGCAGTGACGAACTATAATAATATAGATCATTTCAAAAGTTTTCAATAAAGAGTGAACATGCTTTCAAATCCGATGGTATAAGTCAAATCAATTCGAGCCCAAGTAAAACAGATATGAATCTTCTAGAAATTTCACAACAACATCAGATAGCAACTAAATGCAACAATAAATAAAAGCAAGTACATCCTCTCAAGGCAGCAGTCACTCAACTCATCTCATCGGCTCATATTCTCGGCTCTCAGCCCTCAATACACACTCTCAATAGGTACTTGCGTTCACTGGGGATGTACAGACTCCGGAGGAACTCCTTCCAGCCCAAGCGCTATATCGCTGCGGTGTGCAGGCCGACCCAATCATATAAGTAACCATAAGGCTCGTTGCGGCGTGCAACCCGATCCACAGTCCATAAATAGCCATAAGACTCGTTGCGGCGTGCAACCCGATCCATATACCCTCACATAGTTCACAGCTCGGCACTCAAGCCCTATCTTAATCACTAACCTCTCCAGCCCCTCGGGCTCACTGAATATCATAATAATCGTCCCTAACAGAGAATACAACAAGTATCAACAAGAAATGAGAGGGAACGGAGATATAACACACAAGTAAGACTGTGACTGAATACAAGACAGGAATTAGCAGTCAATTCAACAAGTATACGATCGCTGCGGGTCCCAAGAATGATATCATAAGGCCTAAGCATGGTTTCTAACATAAAAGGCAGTCAATTGCTCAAAGGTAAGGAAAAATAAGTAATAACAATGGCTATTCGACTTTACTATCTCACGGGACGGACTAAGTCACAATCCCTCATGGTGAACGCTCGCACGCCCGTCACCTAGCATGTGTGTCACCTCCAAACACTCACATCATACCAATCCTCGGGGTTTCATACCCTCAAAACCAGATTTAAAACTGTTACTTAGCTCAAACGCGCAAAAATCCTACTCCGCAATGCCTTTGCCCCTCGAATCAATATCCAAATGCTCCGAATCTAGCCATAAGCAGTACGAGATAATCAACATTGGTTAAAAGGATCAATTCCACAAGAAAACTACTAAAATGTAGCCCAAAATCTAAAATCGGCTCAACCCGGCCTCCCGGGCCCACGTCTCGAAACCCGACGAAAGTCACAAAACCCGAAAGCCCATTCCCTCACGAGTCTAACCATACCAAATTTATAAAAATATCTGACCTCAATTTCCCCTCCAAAACCCCAAAGTTCACTATCCAATTCCCAAGCCCTAAATCCCCAAATTTCCAACTCAAATCCCTAATTAGGTGATGAAAAAAGCCATAGATTCACGAAATTTAGACAAATCCGGGTTAGAATTGCTTACCCTAATGTTTTCCTTGAAAATCCTCAAAAAATTGCCTCTCTCTCGAGCTTCTCAAGTCCAAAAATCGAAAATGAAAGTCCAACCCTCGAGCTGGTGTTTTTCTACCCAGAAATACCGCACCTACGGTCCTCTTGTTGCTTCTGCAACGCCGCACCTACGGAAATTCCATCGCAGATGTGGATTTCACTTAAAAATCCTGACCTCGCTCCTGCGGCCCCAAGACCGCATCTGCGCCTATCGCAGGTGCGGGAATCCATCGCACCTGCGGTCATCCTTCGCACCTACGCCCAGCTACCCGCATCTGCGACCCTCGCAGGTGCGAGAATATCTTCGCACCTGCGGCTCCTGCCCAGCTCCTTCTTGGCCGCATCTGCGGCTCCTTCTTTGCTTCTGCGGACTCGCACCTGCGGTTCCCACTCTGCAGGTGCGGTTGCACCAGTAGCAGCAGCTTCAACTGCATTTCTTAACTCCCATCAAGCCGTTAACCACCCGAAATCACCCCGTGGCCTCTGGGACCTCAACTGATCATACCAACAAGTCATGAAACCCTATGCAAACTTAGTCAAACCTTCGAATCACTCAAGACAACATCAAAACACCAATTACACCCGGATTCAAGCCTAAAGAACTTCTAAACTTTTAAATTTCACAAACGACAGCGAAACCTAGCAAACCACGTCCAATTGACCTCAGATTTTACCCACAAGTCAAAAATGACACCACGAACCATTCCAACTTTCGAAAATCCAATCCGACCCCGATATCAAAATTTTCATTACCGGCCAAAATTGCCAAAATTTCAACTTTTGCCAATTTAAGCCTAATTCTACTACGGACCTCCAAATCACATTCCGGATGCACTCCTAAGTCCAAAATTATCTAACGGAACCATAAAAATTCAAATCCAAGGTCGTTTTCCCACAAGTCGATATTAGGTTGACTTTTCCAACTTAAGCTTCCAATTAAGAGACTAGGTGTCTCAATTCGCTCCAAAACTACTGTGGACTCGAACCAACCAACCCGGTAAGACATAATACAACTGTAAAGCACAAAAGAAGCAGAATTGGGGGAAATGGGGCTATAACTCTCGAAACGACCGGCCGGGTCATTACATACATACTTGGTATGTTATTCGTACTGATATCCCTTTTACTTGGGGACACTGTGTTTCATGCCCGCAGGTCCCGATAGACAGATTGACGGTCCTCCTAATAGGCTATCAGCTCAGCAGAAGGTGTTGGTGCACTCCACTTGCTATGGAATTGCCTTTTTGGTCAGTATGCTTTGGACATGTATTGATTGGTATGACGGGGCATTGTCCCGACCTTTATGGCATTTATGTACTCTTAGAGGCTTGTAGACAGATGTCATGTATATGGATGCTTGTAAGGAATTTTCGGCCTATGTTTTGAGTGTACAAATGGTCATGTCGGCCTTATAGGCCAGTATGTCACATGTATAATTTGTATATTACGTTGGGTCGTCCTATGTCTAGTATTCCCTTATGTTTTATTCTGGTTATCTCATGACAGCCTTTTCAGCACATTTGCGCATGATAGTATGATAAGAAAGATATGTTATGTTGGTACTCGGTTGAGTAAGGCACCGGGTGCTCGCCACGGCCCTTCAGTTTGGGTCATGATAGGACACTACCAGACATGCAAGTCCAAAAGCACATACCCATACAACCAAAATTACCGAGCCCAAGCTACGGTTTGAACCCGACCTTAAGTCCTCCGGACTGGCCCATCCCCAAAATATAAAAAACACATCTCGCACCTCATCCATGACATCATAAGCCATTGATGTACAACTGATATCGAGTACTCAACATAACACACGAGTGGATGGAAGGAAATCAAAGATATACGCTTCAAGCTGAATAAGAGCTGCACAATATGAAGGAAAGATGAAATGTTTTCCTAGATGTCATGTAGCCTCTCGAAGATAGGTATGGAAGTTATCGTACCAATCCGCAAGACTCTACTATACACTTGCTCATGACTCGTAGAACCTATGAACCTAGAGTTGAGATACCAACTTGTCACGACCCAAAAATCTGCCTAGTCGTGATGGCACCTAACTCAACCTGCTAGGTAAGCCAAACGACAGTAAACACAACTCAAATATGAATAATAAAAAATCAATAGGTGAAATAACTGAATTTCTATACAATAACCCAAGAACTGGTGGTAAGCTATGAGCCACGAATACTTAGATTTACAAAGCTGGTATAAAAATAATACAACATCTGTTTGAAATGTACATAAAGAGAATTCGAATCTAAAACTGCCAAGAACAAGTGGTAGCTATGCCCGGACAACAGGTATAACTTCAATGGCAGCTCCTTCCATACACAGCAGCATCGTCTCCAATATCTCCATGCAAGGTGCAAAAGTGTAGTATGAGTATAACTAATCCCATGTACTCAACAAGTAACAAACCTAACCTCAGATTGAAAGCAGTGTCGAGCTCAGAAGAAGAGTCAGTGTCCAACACCAATGATCAGTAGAAACACATGATATGATGATGACAATAACAGTAAGTAACTCAAAAGAAATCATGTTCAGCTCGTTCACAAATACGGGAAATATGAGATGCTTTACAAGTATAACAATTAAAGCCCAAATCTTTCACCGAAGTCACTAAAATATTAGTTTATCAGAAAATTGAGATTTTTCCGAGCATTCAGCAGCAACTAATACTTTTCATCTACCAATTAGCATGGAAAAAATACATCTCTATGCCTACATGTCAAGCCAATAACACCATATTTCCATCTAGCATGAGAAAAATACATCTCTATGCCTACATGTCAAATATACATGTCAAATCAACAATATCATAGTAAAATCATCAAGTATTCTCACTCTCAGCACATTCAAGGTGCCTGGCTCAAATTACCCTCACCATCACACACTCAATCACTTAACACTATACGGGTGCCTGGTATAAATGCCCCTCACCAAAGTATATATATCTATGTGCCCGCACTCCCTATAATATCAGATTTCGGAGGGGCAAATCCTGGCCCAATCGCTAATCAATAGTCAATATGACCTATTCCGGTGTACAACCTGATCCAAATAAAAATCCGTTGTAGCGTGCAACCCGATCCAAATATTTATTCATTTCGGCATGCAACCTGATATGATATAACTCATAACACGGTCTTATAGCCCACATCAGTCATCAATTCACTCAAGTCTCCATATGCCAAAATCTCACATAAATGTAATCAAATTATACAACACGAAATATCACAATGTGCGACAAATTCAGCTCAAACTCATATAACGTACAAGGACACCAACAACAAGTGAGACAACACATCAAAAGTGCACAGAGATAGAGATTTAACATGCGGATATAACTATCATGACTAAACAATATGACTACCGCTAAGGCAAATAGCTCAACATGGCGACATAGCCCTATCATATCTCAAACAATAAAGCAGATAGCCTAGACATGATTTCTAGCATGAATAATAACTCACATAGGCATACAAATGGAGAAAACATGATATCTAAGAAGTATGATAGCAAAACAAGGCACATAATTACCTAAGAACTATACGGATCATGAATACTTCGGTGCACGCACATGCGTCCACCAACTAACACATGCGTCAACCCAACACATCTCAAATCTCATAGTTCTTACGGATAATAACCCGCAAATCCAACTTTAGACATGTTACTTACCTCGAACGAGCCAAATCAATTTTGGAGCAAGCCAAAATAAAACTCTAGAAATGCCAACCCGCGCGAAACGACCTCAAAACGACTCAAAACTGGACAAAAGTAATTCAAAAACATCAAATAATGCCATAGGAGACAAACCTAAATGATAAAGGTCGAATCTTTGATCAAATACTCAAATTCAACCAAAACGTCAAGCCGGGCTTGCACCTTAGAACCCAATAAAACTCACAAATTCTGATAATCCATTTGAATACGAGTCTAACCATACTAATTTCTCTCAAAATCGACTCTGAATCGATGTTCAAAACTTAATTATTCACTTTAAAATTTTTTAGACAAAACCCCTCAGTTACTCTTTTAGATTCATCAATCAAATGCTAAAATCGAAGATAGATTCATGTAATATAATCAAATCAGAGTAAAAAAATATTTACCCAATCCACATCGTGAAAATCGCCTCCAAAATTATCCAAAGCCGAGCTCTGGATTTCATAATGTGATAAAATAACTCAACCCTCAAAATATATTGAATCTGCCTAGGCATGTCGCATCTGGGACCAAATTATCCGCTTTTGCGGAACCACATATGCGGCCAAGAACCCACTTCTGCGAGATGCCTCAATCAATACCTGCCGCTTTTGCGACAACTAATATGCTTCTACGCTTCTGCGCTCAGGTGACCGCTCATGCGGACACGCAGATACATCCAGGACTCCGCATCTGTGGCCTTCTCGTCCTCCAGTCCAATTCGCTTATGTGATAACAAGTCTGCATCTACGGACGCGCATCTGCATCCAATCCTCCGCATATGCAGAAGCACCAGTACCAGAAAATCCTTCAACAATGCAACATGAGACAAAAAAGATCTAAAATCACCCCGAAACTCACCCGAGCCCCTCGGGACCCCGTCCAAATATACCAACAAGTCCTAAAATATAATATGGACCTACTAAAGGACTCCAATCATACAAAATAATATCTAAATTATGAATCATCGATCAAGATCAATCTTTTTAGTTCATAAACTTCAAACCTCGAACTAAGCGACCGATTCAATCTTAACCAATCCGGAATCCAACCAAACTTTGCACACAAGTCCCAAATAACAAAGCGAACATATTTCAACTTCTGAAACAACAATACGAATACGATAATATCGAAGTCAACTCCCGGTCAAATTTATGAACTTCCAAACCTTCAAATTGATAACTTTCGCCAATTCAAGCTAAAACATTCTAGAAACACCCAAATACAAATTCGGGCACACGCCCAAGTCCAAAATTACCATCGGACCTAATAAAACCATCAAAACTCTAATCTGAGGTCAAATATACAAAAGTCAAACTCCGGTCAATTCTTCCAACTTATAACTTCAAAAATGAGAATTATTCTTCCAAATAAATCCCGAACCACTTGAAAATCAAAACCGACTATACAAACATGTCATAACATCATATGAAGCTACTTAAGACCTCATACCATCGAACATAATGCAAATGCTTAAAATGATTGGTCGGATCGTTACAGAGACCTTTGGGTTCCTTCAAGAAGCTAGAAAGACCAATATTTCAGATTACGCTCAATAACACTATATAACAAACATATAATATTTATCTAAACCTAAGTTAAATACATATTAATAGACATTGATTATAGGGAATGTGAAGAAGACCGTTCCATGTATTAATAAAGACTTTTAGGTTTTTAAACGTATGTTGAATGAAATATTATATAATGGCAGTGGATGTCTATAACGCCTAAAGAAGTTACTCTCATTACATTCATCATATAGTTAACCCCCTCCCCCCCCTCCCCCACTTCTCACTATCGTGGTTGTAACTCCCACACCTCCATAACCTCCTCCATGATCTTCCCCAAGATCTCAATAGTAAATATCATGTTCATGACATCCCTTTATATTACCTTAATGTCATCCTATAAATAGAGGATTTGAACATCACATTATACACACTTGGAAAATACTTGATGAAATAAGATAGTTTTCTCTTTCTTCTCTACATCTCTTGTCTATTTTCTTATTTTATGTTATAACTTTGAGCTTAGTTTCTTAATATGTTATCAACACGAATATTATTTTATTTCCTCTAATACTTTCTAAAAGAAGTGAAAACCTTCCATGAAAGCTAAAACTGCTTTTGCTGCTTTGCCAAAGAAAGCTTTCATTACATCTCGATAAAGATTTTGTGGTAAGAACTAAAGATGACACTGTCGTGTCATTAATTTAGTCTTATATGCATAAAGATGATAAAGATAAGATTTTGTACTGCAATAGCATAATTAACCTCATATTGATCTCAAGCCAGTCTCATTTGATGATAATATTCAAATTAAGACTAAAATTAACCCCAAAAGGATTGTATTTTGAACCATGCAACAATGACACTTTTGCATATACATGTGATAAATTATAAATTTAATTAGATTTTTTAATCACGATCATTTTTACTTAGAAGCAACCCTATTCACATTTATAGAAATGGTGCCAGTAAACATTTAAAGCCAAACCATGCATATTTGTGATGCAAAGGAGTTGCTTATTTATGTAACACCTGAAAAACAATATATTTTTCAGTAACATACGTAAACCAGTGCCTAAGTTTTAGCCACGCAAACTTTCATTTTACATATGTATGCATAATACAAGTAATTAGTTTTTCTTTAGCAAACTTTTAATTGACTTTGGGCATGCCAATTGTTTGGTTTGCTAACTTACTGTCACGATCCCATTTTTTCCACCTTAAGATATCGGGATGGCATCTAGTCTCTAAGACTAGGTAAGCCTAACATTCATTGATAGCTTAACATAATTAACAACTAAGATAATAAAATAATTCTATAAAACTCATAATAACTCAAAACAGAGCATTTGTATCAAAATTCCCAAAACCGGTGAAGATGAGTAATAAGCTCTACAAAGATAGTCTAAAAACCTCTAATACAACACTGTATGAGTAGAAGATAAACAATAGTAAAAGTAATGACCGAAGGTGACTCTGAGGCATGCGAGCGCCGAGCAGGTATACCTTGATGTATCCGAAATGTAAAGCCCAATCACTGATGCATAGCCTGAGATGAAGTACCTGGATGTGCACAAAAATGTGCAGAGGCGTAGTATGAGTATACCACAACGGTACCCAGTAAGTATTGTACCCTATTTTGCATGAGTCAAAATAAGATCCAACATGTGATTTCTCTGTTGTTGATGAAAGATAGTTTCCACTTAATATTTAAAGGTATACTAGGGTACCTATTTAACCACTAAAGTCATATTCTCTATTAGTCTGCTAACCGGTTAGATTTTAAGTAAGGGTTCTTATTTTTCTAAGGAGAAGGTATTAGACACCACTTAAAATCTACCTGAGGTAGCTCCATAGGACTTGGACTAGGTTTAAAGGGTTAGTTGTTTGTATTCTACTTAGCTAGTATTAGAGAGGCGACATACCATGTATGTATTTTTAAGACTTAATACTTGAAAAGAGGGTGTGTAGTTTTAAAGGACATAGGTTTAGGAAAGCTTTGAAGATAATGTTTGTATATACATGTGATTGAAAAGGTTTAAGATATTCTACATAATATTTGTGTTTATAACAATATGGGATGGGGTTAAGTTATAAACACTTTGTATTTAAATGATTATGGCTATTTGTGTAACTCTAATGAAGTAAAAATATTGTAAAGCGACAGGTTTAAGATATACTTTGGTTCTCAAACTTTATCATTTTTTGAAGAAATCATTGGAAGCCCCTTTTAACTGGGCGATGGCATTTTAATGTTGTAGAAAAGCGCAATTTAGAAGACCAATTTTAGATTCCACTTACGATTTTGAAAAGAGAGGATTATTGCCTTTTGCTAAATCTGTTTTGATCCCAAAGGACTTCATAAAATCGTTAGCAGAAATTAGTATAAACATTGTTTAATTAATGAATTAAGATTATCTATTACTAAGTCTAATACTTCTTTTAATCCTATATCCTTTTAGGGCTTGCCTAGATTGTCTACATGATTCAAAGAGGTAAAGTAAAGCATTCAATATAATATGATAAATGTTTTATACATATGAGAAATAAGGATAGCAAAAATGCAATAAAGCAGTAAAGGGAAAGGATGGATTCTAGTTTTGGGCCTAAAAGAGGCAGGCCCAGCAGACAGCGGAACAGACATCAGCAGGCTTCAGACGTCCCAAATGCGCAGGTACATGACTTGGCCCTGAGTTCTTTGGGAACTCAGCAGGCCCAATTATAATACATGTTAAAAAAAAGAAGGTCATTAGATATGCTACTCTATGCATATAATTATATATGAAACAAACTAGTAAGGGCCTAAACAAATTATAACAATCAATGATAATTTAGATTATAAGAATTACACTAATGTGGGGGTCACATATGGCAAAGTGATTCATATTGAGAACCTTTCATTGTCATTAAACACTAAACCTAAAGGGAGTAATATATGTCAATAGATAAAAGGCTAAGGGTAGAGCTCCATTCATAGCCAAAGCTCTCTTTGGACCCCTAACACTTCAAAGTTCCCAAGGGTCTCAAGGCCCAGGGCAGTGCTTGTATCAAGGAGAGTA
This sequence comes from Nicotiana tomentosiformis, assembly GCF_000390325.3. Classification (NCBI taxonomy): domain Eukaryota; kingdom Viridiplantae; phylum Streptophyta; class Magnoliopsida; order Solanales; family Solanaceae; genus Nicotiana; species Nicotiana tomentosiformis. Next base: position 46,853,169 of record NC_090822.1, read on the forward strand.
GCTCAACCAACTACTAAACTCTACTCCCAAATACCTCTAACTACTCAAATTCATTCTTTCCTACGGGTTTAAATTCCAATGAGTTACTTCAATATAAATTCAAATGTCACAATGATACCACACAACAGAAGTGTATGTACATTTTTCTTAATAGTTAATACAAAGTACTATAGGATCATAAGACAACCATTCATCATAATGTAGCCACAATCTAACAAGGTACATGATCCAATGTGAATGATATATTAGGCATGAAAAAAAATCAACTTCAAACACACATAGAGACAAAGACATTATCAGGTTGATGTTGGGAACCCAAAATCTTAGGTCCTATATCTTAAGAATAGAGTAGATGCATGGTTTGAACCTATGAAGTTCCTGGGCATAGACATATTCCCTTTATAGCCTAAGTCTTAACTTCTGGGATGTATACTAGTTAGCAGTTCCAATTGAAACCCCTAAGGATATTAGCAGAGATGTAGGTTAACCACTTCAATTGAATTCTTTAATAGGTGCTGAAAGAGATACCATTAACAATTAAGATTATAACGTCTAAAGAGTATTAATAGAATTTGTAGATTAACAACTACAGTTAGAACTTCTAAAAGGTATTAACAAAGTTACAAATTCATAACTTCTACTAGAATTGCTAATAATATCGACAAGAAAAAAGATTAGCAAACTTCAGTTAGAATTTCTAAATATATTAACAGAGATACAAACTAATAACTATAGCTGGGACTTCCAAAAGGTATTAGCAAAGTTACAGATTCATAACTCGGATTAAAATCTCTAAAAGAGTATTAACAGAATCTTAAGCTAACAATCTTGCTTTACTCTAAAGTCCATGACATCATTACTTCTTTCTAGGAGTTTTCAACTTCATACTAATCCTTTTGGAGAACAAAGCATGCTGTTATACTCAAATAGTAGCAAATGAAGGTTCACAAGTTGGGTTTGGTTTATTCATGTAAGCTTGATGAAGTTCTAAGGACAACATAATCATGCACATGGTTATGAAAAGCAAGCAGAAGTATTGAAGAACTAATATGAGTGCAGAATGATGAGAACATATACATGGGACATTTAGCATGGAGTCATATTATTTCAAAAATAAAAGTGTTATCATCATCAAGCTAACAGTGTAACTACATGAGTTTCAAGAAAGGGGTAGGGGTATCATCATATTGGGAAAATCTGTCAAGAATGTGAAGTATAGGATTTCAGGTATAGTGGAATTTGGTTTTAGCATCTTAGCTTAATAAAATAGAATACCAGAACTTACACAAACCTCATGACTTAAGACAAGTATGTGGTAACCTTCAATATACACATAATGATGGTAGAGGAATCTAGTTTGGTCAAAACATGCTTATATAATGTGATCAAACAGCCATAAGCTTATCAGAGAGTCAATGACCTTTTAAGACTTAACAAAATTACAGAAGCATGCTAGAAAGAGAGGATAAGTTCAGATATCATAAAATGGCATCCCCAAACCAAGATGACAATCTTATCTTATCACTAAACATATTCATATTTGTTTAAGTCTAATTTGTCAGGTAAGCTACTACAAATAGAGGTGATACTTAAGGCAAATTTACATCATGACAATACTTAACAGAACATCAAGAAAATCCAAAAGAAACTAAATATCAGGATAGTTCGAAAGTTATTAGGTTGTTATTAAGACTTAACAATAGAGATATGTCATCAAATGTTCATTGGAATCATTACATAACTCTAATTTCAATAACTAAAGGAAATTCGTGATCTCAGAACCTACTTAAGAACCATATGTTATTAACAAGCATATAAAACAGTAAACTATTAATACATTATTAACATCATCATTCAATAACAGAATAATTCATACTTAGTAATTTAAACGAACAAAGAAGAATATGGTTGAGGTTTTATTGACCTCCTTTAGGGCAGCAAACCAAACGAGTATTCAAATTAGCCGTTTAGGAAGCCAAAAGCTAAAGATTTCCATCAGTAACAAACTCAGAGCCATAAAAGAAAGAGAGAAGCAGAGATTGAGTAAAACTCGAACTTCAAATAAAAATTCCTAAGAAATACTCTATTGTGCCTTAATTTCTCAGAATGTTAGGTGTAGTTGGTGTCTTTTTGGTGAGAGTATTTAAGACTGCTATTTATAATGGTCATTGAGCCTTAGGGTTTCAGCAAATTCAAACTTGTGAGTGGAGGGTGATGATGAATTGATGATGTGAACATAGTCGGGTAAAATGAGAAAGAATAGAGGGAGAATCGTTGAAGATTTTTACTTGGGCGTGTGAAGATCAGGAATGACGATTGATGAACCAATCTGTCGGCTAAGACCTTCAATGTTTAGAGGTCACTGCGTTTGACCTCTGGACATCGAATAACATGATGAAGCTTCTGAAAAATCCTCATGCATACTCTAATTTGATGGAGCATAAGAGAAATCAGGGGATTTAAAGTTGCATTCTTTGGTCCAGGGTTCTAGATTTGTGGCATTTTGAATTTTATTGGTTAAACGGGAAAGGCTTAGTAGGAATCAAGTATACAAGAGGCAGGAAGGATGAATCTTTGTATGGATTCATGACCTTGCACGAATGTGTGCAAGGTCTTTGATTGATTTGAGCTATGAGGTTGAGAGAAAAGGGAAAAGGGATGCATCCGGGCTTGTGGGGGGAAATGATTAGGGTTTCTGAGAGAGGGGTGGTTGTCTCTTAGGTTAAGCTTTGGGGATAGGATCTGTAATGACCCGACCGGTCTTTTTGAGCTCTAGAATGTCGTTCAGTAGTTTGAGGCCTTGAGAAACTTCACTTTATGTATTATGACTTGCACGTATGATCGGAATTTAATTTCGGGAAGTTCAGAGTTGATTTGGAAAGAAAATTCTTATATCGGAAGCATTAAGTTGGAAGAATTGACTAAGATTGGACTTTTGAGTAAAAGACCTCAGAATCGGGATTTTAAGGTTTCAATATGTTCGTGTGATGATTCTGGTCTTAGGAGAGCATCCAGATGTGGATTTGGAGGTCTGTAGGTCGTTTCGGGGTAATTTGGCAAAAGTTGGAAGTTGGAGGTTTTTGAAAGTTTGACCGGGAGTGGACTTTTTGATATCGGGGTCAGATTCTGATTCAGGAAGTTGGAGTAGGACCGTAATATTAATTATGACTTGTATGCAAAATTTGAGGTCGATAGGACTTGATTTGATGCGTTTCGGTACAAGTTATAGAATTTGGAAATTTGGAAATTTTAAGTTTGATTCGAGGTGCGATTCATGATTTTGATATTGTTTGACATGGTTTAAGGCTTTGACTAAGTTTTTATTGTAATTTGGGACATGTTGGTATATTTGGTTAAGGTCCCGAGGGCCTCGGGTAGATTCCGGATGGTTAACGGATTGAATTTGGCCTTATAAAAATGCTGAAGCTGCGGTCATCTGGTGTAACCGCACCTGCGAGGTGTTAGCCATAGGTGTGGGGCTGGAGAAGCGGCCCATGGGTCATATAAGTGGAGCAAGTCGGCCAGGGGAAGGACCGCAGGTGCGGAGTTTTGGTCACATCTGCGCAAGCGCAGAAGCGAAGCGTGGGGCGCAGAAGCGGTAGAAGGCGCATGAGCTGAAGGGAGTTCGCACTTGCGATGTCGCAGAAGCGGGGAATGTTTCCGCAGGTGCGAGGCATCATGTCTGGGTGATTTATGCAGAAGTGGTGGTGTGGTCACAGAAGCGACGCCGGAGGTGCGACTACTGTCCCGCAGGTGCGATAATATCGCCAGGCAAAAGCATTTTAAGAGCAGGATTTGGCTCTTCTTCTCTCATTTTTTACTTGGTTGGGGCGATTTTAGAGAGCTTCAAGGAGGGATTTTCATCATCTATGTCAAAGTAAGTGATTCTCGCATATTGTGAGTTAAATACAAGATTTATATATGCATTTAGACATGAAAATTTGTAGAAATTTTAAATTTTGTAGGAAAACCTAGAAATTTATATTTTTGGATTTTGACCATGAATTTTGGCATGAAATTTGGAATAAATTATATATTTGAGCAATGTTATGGGTAATTTTTATCTTCGAACAAATTTCGGAATCAGGGCACATGGGCCAGAGGGTTGACTTTATTGACTTTTTGATCGGAGTGGGAAATTATTATAAATTGATTTATTATGAGTATTAGAGTATATATTTTTGGATTTGCACAATGATTGACTAGTTTTGGAGCGATGTGCATCGGTTTGGGGTGTTAGAGTGGTGTTGGAGCCGGATTATGGAACTTCGGAGCGAGGTAAGTCTCCTGTCTAACTGTATGAGGGAAAAACTACCCCTAGGTGTTGTAATTGATAATTGCTACTTGTTGCGGGGGCTACGTATGCACGAGGTGACGAGAGTCTGTATGTAGCTACATTTATGTTATTGTCCGGGTAGATTCAGGTTCGTGCCATGCTATAACTGTACTATTTGAGTTATCTCTTGCCTATTAAATTCTTTTACTATACGTTAGAATTAGAGATTAGATTTGTGTAGAGTGGTAGATTCGTTATTGTAGAGATTCGAATGAACTTCATGATTTGCCATGGAATAATTGTACTCCTCTTATGAATTTCTCCCGCATTATGCGTTCTCATCGAAAGGTTTCCCCAAAGCTTCTTATAGATCACATGTCCCTTCGTGAGTGGGGTTAAGAACCTGTCAAAGCTTCTTATTTTAATGGGATCGGGCCGTTCGCCTCGGTAGGATAGATACATCTATGGTTCGTGTCGTTCGACCCTCGACAATGCACACATCTTATGGGATCGGGCCGTTCGCCTCTACAGGATTATGTACCACATCTTATGGGATCAGGCCGTTCGCCTCGGCAGGATTATGTACCACACTCTCATGGGAGCGGGCCGTTCGCCCGGCAATAAATAATAGATGTGTCTATGGTTATATACCAGATTATGATGGGATCGGGCTGTACACCACGACATTTCAATAAAATACTTCTATGGGAATGTGCATATAATTTGTCAAAAAGCCAGTGTATCTGGGAGTTTTCCTGATTTGAATTATGACGACCTATCTGGTGAGGTCCTTTTTATATATATATATTCACACTCCGGTGGAGGAGGTATCTGCTAATCGATTATTGAGAGAAGGATTGCACCACATACTTATACTTGTTTATTTCGTTTCTTTACACTACTCCATATCTGTTTACTTCTTATTATAACTGTCTTATTGGACCACTAGTAAGTGTCGATGTCGACCCCTCGTCACTACTTCTCTAAGGTTAGGCTAGATACTTACTGGGTACGCGTTGATTTACGTACTCATGCTAAACTTGCTGCACATTTTTTTACGTGCAGGTACATATATGTCTGGTGGTCTTCTGGGCACAGAGGCGAGGATGTTTCGGGGACTTACCGTGAGCTGCATTCCATGTTACGATCCACGGCCTGCAGAGTCTCCATCAGAGTTATTTATGTTTTCCTGTCTAAATTGTATTCTAGACAAATGTCAAATTTTATTATATTTCCTAGTTGATACTCATGCACTTGTGACACTAGGTTTTGGGGGTGCTTACGGGTTATTCATTATTGAAGTTAGCAAAAATATTATCATTACCCTGCGAATTCTATTTCTAACTACTTAATTGATGAAAATTATGATTTCAGAAGTACTAAAATGAGTAATTAAGTTAAACATTCACTAATGGTTTTCCTGACGGCAGTGTTAGGCGCCATCACTACCTTTAGTGGATTTTGAGTTGTGACAACTTCGTATCAGAGTGTTAGGTTCACTTAGGTCTCACGAGTCATGAGCAAGTCTAGTAGAGTCTTGCGGATCGGTACGGAGACGTCTGTACTTATCTTCAAGAGGCTACAGGGCTGTTAGGAGCACTTCCTCTCTTGATTTCTCATCGTGCGATTTGATTTCTTTGAGGCTCGTGACTTTATATCCTTCCTACTCATTCATATAAGATGTTCAGCTCTCGTATCAATTGGGCATCGAGGAGTTGCAGTGGTACTATAGACGGGGAGCAGGGTGTTTCTCCCTGCGCATTCAAGCAAGTTATTATCGTCTTCTTGCAGAAGGATGTTCTGTCATTTCAGCTTAGTAGCTATATTTCGGATGGTTTGAGGCTATGCACAAGTTGCTATGATGTTCATGAGTTATTATCTCACGGTATGGATATAATGGTGGGGTGCTCGTTTATGTGCCGACGCAGTGAATGACTTGAAAGAAGGATTTCTAAGCGCATGATGTTGAGATTCAACATTTAATTCTAGCAAAGGAAAGAAAATCGTACTATGAATGTTCAGGTTTGGGTTGATGGAGTAACGAGACTTGATATTTTTGAGTGTGGTAGAGTTCTCAATTGTGATGTGGTGTCATCGTCCTTGTTGAAGGCGTTAAGGTTCACCGGTGTTATGGTCTTCTTCAATTTGCCTTCGGGGCAAGGTATAGCGAAATGGTGCATGAGAAGCGGTTGTCAGAGATAACAGAGTATAGCGATTTCGGAATCGAATTGGTATTCCTAGTATTGATGGCTCGAGAAATATGATCTTCTAAGAGGTTTAGAGTTGGTAGTGACTCATTTCTTCAGGTGCTACAGGTATGGATTTGATTTGGGGTAATATTCAGGTAGCGAAGTATGAGGAAGGGCATGGCAGAAGGCGTCTCACAGTGGTTGAATTACTAGCGAGTCGAGTATGAAAAGCGGAAGCCGGGTAGTTGCTTAAAGGAGAGGGTTTAACCAAAGTAGGATAGTGGCAGAGTAGCATATGGGTTATGTGGTAGAATGGCCACACACCTTGAGGAAAGTTTGGATCCATTTGGGAATTCATGGTGGACGGCGACTAGGTCCACATAATTTATTTGGATGAAACATGACTTCGAGTTTGGAATGTATTGTTGGACTTACAGTTGCTGTCAATGGGGAAGAAGGAATCTTGGTGGGTTCCAGAGTTCTATAATTGTAGCTTCAAGCTAAGTGGGGGGAGTCCCACCGTCTGCGATTGGATCGCGTGGTTGTCTGCTTGTGCGGTTTCTGGTTATCAGTGTATTGGTGGGGTATCATGACTAAGGAAAGAAAATGATAGTGGTAATTCGATCAAAGGAATTGATGATGGTGTGCTATATTCGGCCTTATCGATTCATGTAAAGGTTTTGGGAGGACTCGTAGTCTATGCTTCGTAGGGATGTGATGTACAGGGAAAGGAATTCAGCCGGTTGCTTCTTTGAGAGGGTGTTCATATACTAGTAGGGCCTTGGAGTTTGATTATATTCGGGAACAAGTCAGAGTGGGTGACTCTCAACAACGGTCCTAGTGGGTTCAAAAATTAAAGTGCGGTGCCTAAGGATTCCGAGTCCATGATATAGTTAAGTATCGAACTTTTGTAGTGGATTGTGAAAGGGGGTTGGAGTGTTCTATATTATCATTGGTCTGTGGTGTAGCATTGGATAAATAGGAGAAAATAACTTCGGATTCATAGAGGAATTATCAGAATGGGTATACTAGTTGAAGATGCGAATGTGCGCACAAGGAGGGCATGAGATGGTTCGTGGGTTTTGAGACAACGTGGTCTCATGAAATGGGGTCACTCAGATTGATCTTGTTATATTTTGAATGAAGCTATTATTATTTCTAAGGCAAGCCAAGAGTAAATTGGAAGAAGTTGGGAATAATGACCCGACCGGTCGTTTCGAGAGTTGTAGCCCCGTTTCCCTAATTTCTGCTTCTTTTTGAGTCCTTCAGCTATATTTTGCTATACCGGGTTAGTTGGTTCGACACCGGAGTGGTTTCGGAGTGGATTGAGATACTTAGTCTCTAAAGTAGAAGCTTAAGTTGGAAAAAGTCAACCGGACATTGACTTATATGTAAACGATCTCAGAATTTAATTTTGATGGTTTCGTTAGCTCCGTTAGGTGATTTTGGACTTGGGAGCGCGTTCGGAATGAGATTTGGAGGCCCGTGGTAGAATTAGGCTTGAATTGGAGAAAGTTAGAATTTTGGCGATTTTGGTCGGTAGTGGAAATTTTGATATTGGGGTCGCAATGGAATTCTGGAAGTTGGAATGGGTTCGTGGTATTATTTTTGATTTGTGTGTAAAATGTGAGGTCATTCGGACATTGTTTGGTAGGATTCGGCATCGTTTATGGAATTCGGAAGTTTAGAAGTCCTTAGGCTTGAATCCGAGTGTAATTTGGTGTTTTGATGTTGTTTTGAGTTATTTGATGATTTGACTAAGTTTGTATGATATTGTGGGATATGTTGGTATGTTTGGTTGAGGTCCCGAGGGCCTCGGGGTGATTAACGGAACAAGTTTGGAAATTGGAGGAATTGTTGTTGAAGTTGAACTCAGGTGTCATAATCGCACCTGCTGATGTCTCATCGCAGGTGCGAGCCCACAGAAGCGAGTGGGTGATCGCAGATGCGAGATTGGAGGAGGTGGGCAGAAGGCGCAGGTGCGAGACCAGGGGCGCAAGTGTGGAAGGGAGGAAAATGACTGGCTTCGCAGATGCGGAGAGTTATGAGCAGGTGCGCAAGCACAGGCACGAGAGATTGGCCGCAGATGCGGAACCTGGGATCTTAAGTGAGTTCCGCACCTGCGATGGAAATTCCGCAGATGCGGTGTAACAGAAGCGGAAAAAGGACCGCAAGTGCGGCTTCGTTGGGCAGAATGTATAAATTGAGGGCTTCGTAATCTTTGCTCATTTCCACCATTTTTAACTCGGATTTTGGAGCTTTTGAGGGGATGTTTGAAGGGGATTCAAGGTTATTCACTGAGGTAAGTTGTTTAAGCTCTATTATCATTAGCAATGGTGTTTTCCCGTTGATTTCTCACCTAATTAGTAGGATTTTTGAAGTGAAATAAGGGGTTAGGGCTTGGGATTTGTGAGAGAGTAATTTGAGGATTTGAAGGACCAAATGATGTCGTATTTTGATGAATTTCATATGGTTAGACTCGTGAGTGAATGAGCTTTCGAGTTTTGTGACTTTTGTCGTATTTCGAGACGTGAGCCCAGGGTTCGGATTTGAGTCAATTTCGGGTTTTGAGTCTAATTTAGTAGCTTTCTTGTGGAATTGATTCCTTTAGCATATATTAATGGTATTGTACTGCTTGTACCTAGATTCGGAACGTTCGGAGACCGATTCGAGAGGCAAGGGCATTGCGGAGTAGTGATTTGCTCGGATTGAGGTAAGTAACAGTTTTAAATCTGGTCTTGAGGGTATGAAACCCCAGATTTTTGTGTCAAGCAATTAATTTGGAAGTGACGCACATGCTAGGTGACAGGCATGTGGGCGTGCACCGAGGGAATTATGACTTGGTCTGTCCCGTAAAACTGTAAAGTTAAATAACTTGTTGTTAGCCATATGCTCTCTATGTGTTGTAGAAATTTAACTGTAAATCATGTTTAGATTATGTGTTGGCACTGTAGGGACCCATAGAGGTCATGTACATGTTGAATTATCTGCTAAATTGTTGTTTTGTACTTAGTTACAGTTTTCTTGTTATTTTATCTTAGTCTCTATTGTTCATTATTTGATACATCATATCATTGTTGTCTGGGCTGATTTCATGATTATTGAGAGCCCGAGAGACTGGAGAGATTTATGACTGAGTGAGGCCGAGGGCCTGATTGTGAGATATTATACTGTAGCATGTGAGTTGTCCGTGCAGCACGTGAGTTGTCCGTGAGGATCCAGATATTTATACTATGGCACGCGAGTTGTCTGTGCAACATGCGAGTTGTCCGTATTTATGGCGCTTGTGCTGTTGGAGCCCCTCCGGAGTTTGAATACCCACAGTGAGCATGGGTACCCATTGAGTGTGAGTGCTGAGGGCTGAGAGCTGAGTGGTTGAGTTGTTGTGACGAGTGGAGTGACTGCCCTGAGAGGCTGTACTTGCTTTTCATTTGTTGTTGCACTTAGTTGCTATCTGTCATTGTTATGAAAATCTGTGAAAGATATTATATCCAGATTACATGAACTTGAATTGTATAAAATTGATTTGACTTAAACTGCTGGATTTGAAAGCATGTATATTCTTTGCTGGAATTGCTGAAAATGAACTATAACTGTGTAGCTCGTCACTATCTTCAGTTCCTTATTTATTATTGTTACTTGTTAAGTTAGTTGTGCTCATACTACACCCTGCACTTCGTGTGCAGATCCAGGTGTTTCTGGGCATAGCGGCTGTTGATTCTCTTGTGCGGTTGATCTTCCGGAGATTCAGAGGTAGCTGCCGTGTTTCACAGACCTTGTCTCTCCTTCCCTACCTCCTTGTTTACTGTATTTGGTCTCAGACTATTTTAGACCGTATTTTCCAGACTTCTATTTCTAATAGATGCTCATGTACTCAGTGACACCAGGTTTTGGGGAGTGTTTATATATGTATTTGTGAGTTTTTCTTCCGTTAAATTTAGATATTATGTTTTCAAACTTAAAGGAAATCGGGGGATATTGATATTTTCAGCTTGCCTAGTATTGAGATAGGCGCCATCACGACATGTCAGATTTTGGGTCGTGACAAGTTGGTATCAGAGCTCAAGGTTACATAGGTCTCACGAGTCATGAGCAGGTTTAGTAGAGTCTTGCGGATCGGTACGGAGATGTCTGTACTTATCTTCGAGAGGCTGCAAGAACCCTTAGGAAAATTTCACTTTCTTGTATTCTATCATGCGGAATTGATTCAGCTTGAAACATAACTCTTTGAATTCCTTCCACGCATTTCGTATGCGCATATGAGTGCTTAGTATCAGTTGTGCATCGCTGGCTTGTGATTCTATGAACGAGGTCCAAGATGTGTATTCTGTGTTTTCATGATGGTCCAGTTTGGACCGCAGCTTAAGCTCGGTAGTTTCGGTTGTGAGAACTTGTACATATGGACCCCTATATCAGGTAATATCCCCATGAGTAGGATTTGTGGCTCGATGAGCGAGTGAATGGCTATATGGTAAGTATGATGTGACTGCGGGATGTGTTCAGATGGGTTGAATGTGATGAATAAAGTTTGCTTATGACTCAAGAGTTTGCTATTGGGTATTTGATTTCTGTGTTGATTTGACATACAGTCTCGAGTTGTGAGTGTATTGAAGAATCTTTCACGTTGTTAAATTATGGGGAAAATTAAATTCTCATGTCTTGTCAATGATTTTGGACTCAAGAAGAGTAAGTGATTGTGTAGTAATTGTGGTTGCGAATGGGCATTTATAATGTTGATGGCTCGAGAAAGATGATCTTCGAAGAGGCTTAGAGTAGGTAACGTTGTATTGGTTCAGGTGCAACATAGATGCATTTTGATTTGATGCAACAATGGGGCGGCAAAGTATGAGGGAAGACATGACGGGAAGTGTTTCGCGGTGGTTAAAGTACTAGCAGGTCAAGTAGGAGAAGTAGAGGTTGAGAATTTTCTTAAAGGAGATGATTTAACCGAAGTAAAAGTGGTAGATTAGCATATGGATTATATGGTGGGTAGTCGCGTGTCTTGAGAAAATGTAGAACGGTTTGGAATTGTGATAGAAGGTGATTTGGCCTACAGACTTTATTTGGAGTGATAGTTACTGTACGGAGAAAGATTGAATATGGCAGAAATGGGTTTGTTTGAAATGAAGAGTGATGTAATGATCTGATTATCATTTCATGTGCAATATGACTTGAGTTCGGAAAGTATTGTTGAACTTTCAGTTGATGTCAATAGGGAAAGTGCAGACTTATACAAATGGTGGACGAGCATGAGCTTAGGAGAATTTACTGTTTACGTAGTTGTTGCACCCAGTGCAGTGTCATTGGAAGATGTCGGTAAGAAATTCCACAGGTGGGTTATCTCCTGTGAGCAGTTAGCGGTGGCGTGATGTTGATGAAGCTTTTGCGAGGAATATTACTTGCTACGACTATGGATGGTGATTCAGAATGTTCATGAAAAGCTTAACAAAAGACTTCGAAAAGTCTGGCAGGTTAACGGTGCGAGATCTTAGTAACTGAGAAAGGGAAATCCTTGCGGGTTCTGATTTTATATAATGGCAGCTTAAGGTTAAGTAGGGGATCCTTCTATGGACAATTTGATTTAATGGTTATGTGTTAAATTTTAGTTTTGGTCTGAGGCATACTTGTGGTTTAATTATGCCTTACAGAGGTGGAGATTGAGGATAACTTGGGTAAGTAAATTCCTGAATGCAGGTTATATTGCACTTTATGAGTATATGAAAATCATGGGATGATCGAGTTGTTATTATTGGATGTAGTACGCATGAAGTATGAATTTGATTGGTGACGTTAAGGCAGGGTTACTTCTTTAAGTGTGGTCAAGCTAAGGGAGCACGTGTCTTTCGGCCTGTTCGGGCACGTGTCTAATGGATTCAAGATTTATATATAACAATTGAGAATTTCTTCGGACTTGTGCACCGCCCGGGCTTACGGAAATTCTGTATGACTATGGATTCTACACTTTAGTATAAGGAAGGTAAGAAGAACAATTTTAAATTCACATAAGGTATTTTCAGAGTGAGTATTACAGTTGGGGTATTTATGAAGGTGCTTAAGAAGAATACAATTGCTTAAGGGCCGTAGGGCATTGTGGTTTTATGCTAAGGTTTGTGGGGTGAGTTGTGGCTAAAGATCGTGGCGATTTAGCAAGGAGAAGTATCAATCTGAAGACAAATTCGAAAGGGACTCGGAGAAATAGGACAACGTGGTAATAGATATGATTGGTTCTTTTAGGTGTTTATGATGTGGGGGTTTTCTATAGGTATGTTGTGGCAATACTCTTGGATTTGGCGACCTATGTGGCTGTAGAGAGATTCAGTTTTAATAGCTTAGTTGTGTGCAAATGGGTCTCGAAGAGTTCTCAATGGTTTTTTCCACGGCTCTAAGAGTATATTTCCTGTCGCTATGAGGAATATGTTGCGTATTGGGATTTTCTCTGGGAGGAGATCAAATGGAAGGTTTCTGATTGATCGGGTATGTGTTCTGCTTGTGACTCAGAGTGATTATGAGATTCTTGTACTCTTCACAGGATGGCATGTTAGACGGGGTGCATTGTGTGGGATTGAGATTTGCAGGTGCAAGGTCACGATTCAGTTTTGAAGGGAAGGACATAAATTCGTAGGCAGCATGGACGGTTTCAGATGACTAGGTAAATGATATTATTAATCGGTATGGCCTGATGAGAGTATACATTTCAGAAGGGGCAATGTGTTTAGATTCATCGATGCTTAATTGGTATTGCGACATTCTCCTGGTTGATCGGCTGCTGATATTCAAATTTTACTATATTGCACGGGAGAATTATAGAAGCATTTCTCGTGGGATGATCGTGTATGAAAGATATGTTAGACATTCGGCAGTGGAGTTGGGATCAAATATGGTGATTCGTGTGTTCTATGGATTTGGAGACTGGGAGTCCTCAGGAGCAGATTGTTTCATAGTTCTGGACTGTGAAGTCATGGCAGAAGCTAGCCAGATAATAGTATGTGTTATGATTCAGTCATTGTTGGCTTTCAGGGGATTAATTATCTATTTATGGTTGACCAGCATTGATTTGGGGCCCATTGGTAGGACCAATTAGGATGTGTATTCTACACTGAGTCTGACTGGTTTGCTTCCTACTGCTATTGTTAAGTGATGTGCCATTCGGTTGATGTTAAACTTATTCGTGGTCTGAAATGATCTGTGAGTTACTCTTCTATGCTACGAGAAGTTGTGTTTCATTGGTTATATGCACACATGGTGCGGATCTATTGGGGGCCTTATGGCAGAATTTGAGCGAGATAAGTATTTGGGTATTGCATGCTCGATTGCGTATTGGTTATGTTCTTTCAGGTTTTGTGTGGCATTTTTGTCATTTGCCTCTCCGTCGTTATTGATTTTGAGTAGGGTGGCTTGAGGTAGATATTATGGACCAGCATTTGGATGGGGGCACGTATTGCAACGGAGTTATGTAAAGGTATGAACCTTGCGTTAGAATCGTATGATGGTTCTTCAGTGTGTGATGGATTTTCAGCATTTCTTTGTGGCGGTACTTGTTATTCTGGCGGGACAGCTCTCTCATTTGAGTCATTTTCCATGAATGAATGCATTTGAATTGTTGCGTATTGGCGCACGGATGGCACAGTTTGTGGCTCTGAGCTATATTGGTATGGCATGTTTGTGGGATAGTTGTTTTTAATAATATAAGGTCATTGGACCCAGAATGGGCACTGTCATGTTTGATTACAGTATATTTGGACGTGCTGATCTAATAAGAGATTACGAGATTCTGCGTGTTTCTTTTATTATCGACAGTGTACGAAGTTCTGGGGTAATGATTGGTTTGATATGGGGTCTAATACTAGTACTTGGTTGGTTTTGGAGTAGTTATTGTGATCAGGAATGGTTCCACGAGCATGAGAGTTGTGTAAAATATTAGTTAATTATATCTGTGGTTATAGTTATGGCTCGATGCAGCTCGTTCAGTCTTATACAGTGTGTGGATGTGAGATTCGGGGTCTTGAAATGAATTCTGGATGTTAGAAATTTGGCTCCAAGATTTTTGGGCTAAGGTTAAATAAATGATTTTCAGTTATGTTGTGTGGTCAGGCCTATATAGAATAGGGTGACGTGAGATCACCCCCGGTTACGTGCATGGTAAGATGGAATAGTGATTTGATGGCCTGGAAACAACTACTGGCAAGTTCGAGGACGAACGTATGTTTAAGTGGGGGAGGATGTAACAACCCTACTGGTCGCTTCAAGAGTTATAGCCCCGTTTCCCCCATTTTTGCTTCTTTTTGAGTCCTTCAGCTATATTGTGTTATACGGGTTAGTTGGTTTGTCACCGGAGTAGTTTCGGAGTGGATTGAGACACTTAGTCTCTAAAGTAGAAGCTTAAGTTGGAAAAAGTCAACTGGATATTGACATATATGTAAACGATCTCGGAATTTAATTTTGATGGTTCCGTTAGCTCCGTTAGGAGATTTTGGACTTGAGAGCGCATTCGTAATGAGATTTGGAGGCCCGTGGTAGAATTAGGCTTGAATTGGCAAAAGTTAGAATTTTGGCGATTTTGGTCGATAGTAGAAATTTTGATATCGGGGTCGTAATGGAATTCTGGAAGTTGGAATGGGTTCCTGGTATTATTTTTGACTTGTGTGTAAAATTTGAGGTCATTCGGGCGTGGTTTGGTAGGATTCGGCATCGTTTGTGGAATTCGGAAGTTTAGAAGTCCTTAGGCTTGAATCCGAGTGTAATTTAGTATTTTGATGTTGTTTTGAGTGATTTGATGATTTGTCTAAGTTCGTATGATGTTGTGGGATATGTTGGTATGTTTGGTTGAGGTCCCGAGGGCCTCGGGGTGATTCCGGTGATTAACGGAACAAGTTTGGAAATTGGAGGAATTGTTGAAGTTGAACTCAGCTGTCATAATCGCACCTGCGGATGTCTCATCGGAGGTGCAAGCCCGCAGAAGCGAGCGGGTGATCGCAGATGCAAGATTAGAGGAGCTGGGTAGAAGGCGCAGGTGCGAGAAGGTTGTCGCATTTGCGAGCCCGCAGGTGTGAGTCCTAGGGCACATATGCGGAAGGGAGAAAAATGACTGGCTTCGCAGATGCAGAGAGTTATGCGCAGGTGCGTAAGCGCAGGCGCGAGAAATTGGCCGCAGATGCGGAACCTGGGATCTTAAGTGAGTACCACATATGCGATGGAAATTCTACAGGTGCAGTGTCACAGAAGCGGAAAAAGGACTGCAGGTGCGGCTTCACTGGGCAGAATGTATAGATTGAGGACTTCGTGATTTTTGCTCATTTCCACCATTTTTAACTCGGACTTTGGAGCTTCTGAGGGGAGTTTTGAAGGGGATTCAAGGTTATTCACTGAGGTAAGTTTCTTGAGCTCTATTATCATTAGCTATGGTGTTTTCCTGTTGATTTCTTACCTAATTAGTAGGATTTATGAAGTGAAATAAGGGGTTAGGGCTTGGGATTTTGGAGAGAGTAATTTGAGGTTTTGAACAACCAAATGATGTCGGATTTTGATAAATTTCATATGGTTAGACTCATGAGTGAATGGGCTTTCGTGTTTTGTGACTTTTGTCGGATTTTGAGACTTGGGCCCAGGGTTCGGATTTGAGTCGATTTCCCTTTTTGAGTTTAATTTAGTAGCTTTCTTGTGGAATTGATTCCTTTAGCGTATATTAATGGTATTTTACTGCTTGTGGCTAGATTCGGAATGCTCGGAGGCCGATTCGAGAGGCAAGGGCATTATGGAGTAGTGATTTGCTCGGATTGAGGTAAGTAACAGTTTTAAATCTGGTCCTGAGGGTATGAAACCCCGAATTTTTGTGTCATGCGATTAATTTGGAAGTGACGCACATGCTAAGTGACAGGCGTGTGGGCGTGCATCGAGGGGATTGTGACTTAGTCCGTCCCGTAAAACTGTAAAGTTGAATAACTTGTTGTTAGCCATATGCTCTCTATGTGTTGTATAAATTTGACTGTAATCATGTTTAAATTATGTATTGGCACTGTAGGGACCCACAAAGGTCGTGTACATGTTGCATTATCTGCTAAATTATTATTTTGTACTCAGTCACAGTTTACTTGTTATTTTATTTCAGTCTCTATTGTTCATTATTTGATGCATCATATCATTGCTGTCTGGGCTAATTTCATGATTATTCAGAGCCCGAGAGACTGGAGAGAATTATGACTGAGTGAGGCCGAGGGCCTAATTGTGATATATTATACTATAGTACGTGAGTTGTCCGCGCAGCATGTGAGTGGTCCGTGCGGATCCTTATATTATACTATAGCACATGAGTTGTCCGTGCAACACGTGAGTTATCCGTGCAGATCCAAATATTTATACTATGGAATGTGAGTTGTCCGTGTAGCACCTGAGTTTTTTGTGCTTATAACGCTTGGGCTGTAGGAGCCCCTCCGGAGTCTGAACACCCCCAGTGAGTACGGGTACCCATTGAGTGTGAGTGCTGAGGGCTGAGAGCCGAGTGATTGAGTTGTTGTGACGAGTGGAGTGACTGTTGCCCTGAGAGGCTGTACTTGCTTTTCATTTATTGTTGCACTTAGTTGCTATCTTTCATTGTTGTGAAATTCTCTGAACAATATTATATCCGAATTACATGAACTTGAACTGTATAAAATTGATTTGACTTAAACTGCTAGATTTGAAAGCATGTCTATTCTTTGCTGGAATTGCTGAAAATGAACTATAACTTTGTAGATCAGAACTATCTTCAGTTCCTTATTTATTATTGTTACTTGCTGAGTTGGTTGTACTCATACTACACTCTGCACTTCTGTGCAGATCCAGGTATTTCTAGGCATAACATGTGTTGATTCTCTCGTGCGGTTGATCTTCTAGAGATTCAAAGGTAGCTGTCGTATTTCGCAGACCTTGTCTCTCCTTCCCTATCTCCTTGTTTACTATATTTGGTCTCAGACTATTATAGACCGTATTTTCCAGACTTGTATTTCTAATAGATGCTCATGTACTCAGTGACACCGGGTTTTGGGGAGTGTTTATATATGTATTTGTGAGTTTTTCTTCCGCTAAATTTAGATATTATATTTTCAAACTTAAAGGAAATCAGGGGATATTATTGTTTTTGGCTTGCCTATTATTGCGATAGGCGCCATCACGACAGGTCAGATTTTGGGTCGTGACATTGGGTTGGTTAGTAATGGTTGAATCAACATGATTGTGGCAGTGATCAGGTTATACATGTAGTTTGAGGTTGTACACTTGGGCTTGAGAGCCACCACTACTTGGTTGATTTGGGAGGAATTTGACCCGAATGGCCTGTTTTGTGTAGATGGATCCCGGAAGAGTTATTGTGATTTAGATCACTACTTGAGGATTGTATTTTCTGCGGTTATGGGAATTCAGTCGCGTGTTGCAATGATTCTCGTGAAATGAGTTAAGTGAAAGGTTTGTATGTGATGGAGTGTTTATTCTATTGGTGGTTTGGGAGTTATTATGGAATTCTTATACTTTTGCGTATTTTGTCACGTATTTCATCGCGTATTTCAGTCGCGTGTTGCAATGATACTCCTGATGTTATTTTCATCGTCAGCTATTTCGTGTAATACTCTGTTGTGCCATGTGGGTTTTGAGATGGCTTGATTATTCGCACATGTGTTGAGGTCCCGCATAACGGTGGTGTTATGTGAGCAGGATGGCTCTCGATATGCAGGTCATATATCACACCTTAGTTGTGCTTGAGTTTCGTAGTGTATGGCACTACCCGTCTCCCCAGGATTTGTATTATGCACTTAGCGTGCTTGTGATTGATATTCGGACATTTCATGAGTATAAGCATTACGACTGGATGTGGGTTTCCTTTAGATTATTATTTGTGGATCGGGTGGCACGCCGCCACGAGTATGTTGTTTGGATCGGGTGGCATGCCGCCATGGGTATCATGGTTGGATCGGGTTCCACGCCACAATGGTATCATGTGTGGATCGGGTTGCAAGCCGTAACAATGTGATGTGGAGTACAGTATCCCTATATCTATTCTTGTGTGTTTTGTTCCTCATTTTCTGAGGAAGGTTCGTAACATCTTTTCGGTTGTTAATTAGTTTTGTAGGTTGAGTAGTTCTTTCCAGAGTTCATTTTTCTTATGTATCACATTCGAGTTTGTGGCTTGCTGGTGCATTGTGGCATCATATGAGACCTTGGTCAATGTTTGAGGTGGCTTATTATTGAGCAGCTTGTACTGGGTGAAATGATATTTTTGGACCTGAAATCAGTGCAATCAGATTTATATAAGGTATATTAAAGAGCAAAAGTCGCTATTCATTTCAGAATGAGTTAATGGTGCTTACCAGGAGGAGAGGCTCCATTATTTGTTGATTCGGCAGGTGATTATGAGTTTCTACAGATCTCCTCCATCGTGGCAGTAGTGCCAGAGTTGAAACAAAGCTTATATATCATATGAGGTATACTACGGGATTCAGGTCAGTGGAAATTTCAGCTGTTATACTTGGGGGGAGATTGCCTTGAGCAAATGAGCTATGTGGTACATGGTGTGATTTCAGCGGAGGAGCATGATCATGTTGGGTTCAGTGTCTGGTGATTGATACGGTGTTTGTGTGTTAGAATGTGGTATCGTGGAGAATTATGGATGTTGGAATTTGGTTCTAAAGCTTATTAGCTAAGGTAGCAGGAAGGATCTTCAGTCTGGCTCGAGCTAATATGCTCAAGTGGGTTGTGGTGGCACGGGTAGGTGCACGAGGTGTTTAACAACATTTTGGATAACTGTGGTGCAGTTCTTAACACGTTTGAGGACGAACGTATGTTTAAGTGTGAGAGAATATAACGACCCGACCGGTCATTTTGAGCTTTAGCGTGGCGTTCAGCGGTCTGAGGCCTTGAGAAACTTCACTTCATGTATTGTGACTTGCACGTGTGATCAAAATTTAGTTTCGGGAAGTTCTGAGTTGATTTGGAAAGAAAATTCTCATCTCGGAAGCTTTAAGTTGGAAGAATTGACTAAGGTTGGACTTTTGTGTAAACGACCTCGGAATTGGATTTTTAAGGTTCCAATAGGTTCGTGTGACAATTTTGGTCTTAGGAGCGCATCCAGATATGGATTTGGAGGTTTGTAGGTCGTTTCGGGTCATTTGGCGATAGTTGGAGGTCTTTGGAAGTTTGACCGGGAGTGGACTTTTTGATATCGGGGTCAGATTCCGATTCCAGAAGTTGGAGTAGGATCGTAATGTCAATTATGACTTGTGTGCAAAATTTGAGGTCAGTCGGATATGATTTGATGCGTTCCGGTACAAGTTATAGAATTTGGAAATTTGGAAATTTTAAGTTTGATTCGAGGCGTGATTCATGATTTTGATGTTGTTTGACGTGGTTTAAGGCTCCGACTAAGTTCGTATTGCAATTTGGGACATGTTGGTATATTTGGTTAAGGTCTCGAGGGCCTCAGGTGGATTCCAGATAGTTAACGGATTGAATTTGGCCGTATGAAAATGCTGAAGCTGTTGTCATCTGGTGTAACCGCACCTGCGAGGTTTTTCCTGTGGACTAGGGGTCGCAAAAGTGGAGCAGGTCAGCCAGAGGAAGGACCACATGTGCGGAGTTTTGCCGCATCTGTGCAAGCACAGAAGCGAAGCGTGGGGCGCAGAAGCGGAAGAAGGCGCAGGAGCGGAAGGGAGCTCGCACCTGTGATGTCGCAGAAGCGGGGAATATTTCTACAGGTGCGAGGCATCGTATTTGGGTGATTTCCACAAACCGGTGGCGTGGTCGCAGAAGCGACGCCGCAGGTGCGGCTACTCTCCCGCAGGTGCGAAAATATCGCTAGGCATAATTGTTTTAAGAGCGGGATTTGGCTCTTCTTCTCTCATTTTTCACTTGGTTGGGGAGACTTTAGAGAGATTCAAGGAGGGATTTTCATCATCTATGCCAAGGTAAGTGATTCCCGCGTATTGTGAGTTAAATACAAGATTTATATATGGATTTAGACATAAACATTTGTAGAAATTTGGGATTTTGTAAGAAAACCTAGAAATTTGTATTTTTGGATTTTGACCACGCATTTGGGCATGGAATTTGGAATAAATTATATATTTGAGTTATCAATGTTATGTGTAATGTTTATCTTCGAAACATTTTTCAATCCGAGTACGTGGGCCCGAGGGTTGACTTTATCGACTTTTCGAGCGGAGTGGGAAATTGTTAAAAATTGATTTATTATGAGTATTAGAGTATATATTTATGGATTTGCACATTGATTGACTTGTTTTGGAGTGACGGACATCGGTTTGGGGTGTTAGAGTGGCGTTGGAGCCGGATTATGGAACTTTAGCGTGAGGTAAGTCTCCTGTCTAACTCTATGAGGGGGAAACAACCCCTAGGTGTTGTATTCGATAATTTTTATTTGTTGCGGGGGCTACGTACGCACGAGATGACGAGAGTCCGTACGTAGCTATATTCACGTTATTGTGTAGACTCAAGTTCATGCCATGCTATAACTGTACTTTTTGAGTTATCTCTGGCCTATTAAATTCTTTTACTATACGTTACAATTTGAGAATAGATTTGTGTAGAGTGGTAGATTCGCTATTGTAGAGATTCAGACGAACTTCATGATTTGCCACGGAATAATTGTACTCATCTTACGAATTTCTCCAGCATTATGCATTCTCATCGAAAGGTTTCCCCAAAGCTTCTTATAATTCACATGTCCCTTCATGAGTGGGGTTAAGAACCCATCAAAGCTTTTTATTCTAATGGGATCGGGCCGTTCGCCTCGGCAGGATAGATACATCTATGATTCGTGCCGTTCGACCCTCGACAATGTGCACATCTTATAAGATCGGGTTGTTCGCCTCGGCAGGATTATGTACCACACATCTTATGGGATTGGGTCATTCGCCTAGGCAGGATTATGTACCACACTCTCATGGGAGCGGGCTGTTCGCGTGGGTGCAGAGGCGCGGATGTTGCGGGTACTTACAGTGATCTGCATTCCATGTTACGATCCGAAACCTGCAGAGTCTCCATCAGAGTTATTTATGTTCTCCTGTCTAAATTGTATTCCATACAGATGTCGAATTTTATTATATTTCCTAGTTGATGCTTATGCACTTTTGACACCGGGATTTGGAGGTGCTTACGAGTTGTTCATTATTGAAGTTGCAAAAATATTATCATTACCCTGCAAATTCTATTTCTTACTACTTAATTGATGAAAATTATGATTTCAGAAGTACTAAAATGAGTAATTAAGTTAAACATTCACTAATGGCTTGCCTGACGGCGGTGTTGGGCGCCATCACGACCTTTAGTGGATTTGGTGTCGTGAACGGGATCTGGGCCGTTGACCTTTTAGATAGACGGTCCTAGTATTTTGGTGTTCAAATATTTTTGTGGGAAACTTTTGTGGCCGTTGAATCCTTGTGATCCAACAGTTAAGATTAAATCTCTGGGCGTTAAACATTAAAGAGGAAATAGAGTAAACAATTGTGGGCCATTGATCTAAGAAACAGACGACCTAGATTTGTTGTATTTGTTTTGTGAGTGTGAGAGTCAGGTGATGTGGCAGGAGCTGATTGGTCCAATGGGAGTGGCATGGGTTGCCAAAGTGGAGAGTGAGGGTGGACGTGGACTGGGTTAATTACGAATCAGGCCTATGTATTGGGCTAGAATTAATTTAAATGGTAGCCTTTTGTGTTTTAATTATGAATTGCAATTATAGCCTTTTAGATTTTTAACCCTTTTTGAAAATTAAATTAAATAAACTTAATTATTTCCAATAAAGTGTAGTAAAAATTGTAATTATCAATATATACTACTAATTATTATAATTAATTATTTATAAAATACTTTATTTTCTAAATTATAATACTAATTTTGAATTATTAGCATATTAATCAAATTAATTAGAAATTAAGGAGTAATTTGTTAAATTAATTATAGAGCATATATGGTGTATATAAAAGTTACTCTAATAATAAGCATATTTGTAGTTGCATAATACTAATATTAAATTATTAATTTGAAACTTAATACTTAGTTAATTTTGTAAAATATGTATTATTGATTGACAATATTTTCAAAATATTCATTGCAAATTATTAAGTAATAAATTAATTTTTAAAGGGAGGATCAAAATTGGCCTTCAACAGCTGCCCCTCTTTGACCGGAGACGATGAAAGAGTTTTCGGGCAAAGAAATTGAACTAAAGCCAATTTTTTCCCAATTGTAGACATGCATTGCAAGAATGGCACGAAGATTATGAGTTTGTAGGACTAGGGAGATTCTAGGAGAATTTTGGGGAGTTGGGGGCTGAATTCTGGCTTTGAACTGCTTACATACCTCAGGCTTAACGAGAATCAGTCTTCATATAGTTCTGGAGCGATAACCTTGAGGAAGTGACGTTCGCAGGAATTGCCCCAGTATCATAGTGTGACGATACTGCAAGACAGAGGATTGGGCACTCATGATATCTTTGAATTTGTGGTTTGACTTGAAAGATTTGAAGAATTTAGAATTCTACTGATTGCTTTAAATTTAAGCTTGAATCGTTGGCCCGCTAATGAGTTTGTTGTCCCTCATATGTTGTAGTTTGGTCTGCTTCTTAGAAGGAGTTTCGTGTTGCAATGTTTGTTCCTGAAAAAAAAATTAAATACACACATACCCATATATTGCAATGCAGAATATGTCAAGATGTGATGTAAATGATGCAGGAATGATAATGCTTGGCTGCCGGCGAGCAGTTATTTGGGATCGGATTGGTTGAGAAACGATTTGTTATATACAATACTCCAATTAGTGAAGCCAGCGGCTCGTTTTGTACAAGGTTCTCCGATTGATTGAGCAAACTGTAAGGCCCCGTAAAATTTTCGCAAAGGAAATTAAGGTTTCGTGGTACTGAACTAGGCTTTCGTGGTGCCGAACTCCAATTAGGCTTACGTGCCGAACTAGGCTTACGGACCGCATACTGGTCGCAGAGTGAATCGGAGGCGGGGCAAGATTGGAGGAAGGTCTGCGGTACACTATGCGACCCCAGACCAGTTATGCAGTGCATTATGCGACCGCAGAACAGGTCTGCAGGCCGCATAATCACCGCAGACCCAACCAGAAGACCCCAATTTTGGAGCGTCAATTATGCTACCGATATGCGGGCCACATAATGGTTCTGCGGTACAATCTGCGATCGCAGACCCGATTTCGGCAAGTTTAAGTTTTGGAAATTTTACCCGATCCTATTTTGATAAATAGCCTTTGGGGCTTATTTTGGGGCATCCATATGGTGATTTTAGAGAGAGGTAAGAGTATTTTAGAGAGATAAAGAGGAAACCTAACATTCTAATCATCCATTCTTGTCCCAATCTTCAAGAATCAAGGAAGCCTATCACAAGATCTTCATCTAAGAGGTAAGATTCAAACCCTAGTCTTCAATTTTGAGTTTGGGTATGAGATGGGTAATTTGGGAGTATGATTTTTGGATATGGGAATTTTTATTTATCACATGCATGGGCTAGTAGGGATTGTGGGGAAGTTGTTGAACAATCTTGGGTGGTTTTGGTGTTGAATTAGTTGTGGAGTAAAGGAAATCTTGTGGATAAACCTTGTAGTGTAATTTGCACACCTAGTATTTGATATGATGCTCAAGTGAGCTGGAACTATGAATTCCTTCCTAATTTGTGTTCAATTATTCTATATCTCTAAATAGATCGAAGTGGCTAAGTTTTCCAGAACGTCGTAGTAAATTAAAAGGCTCGAAGCAAGATATGTTGGCTAAACTCCTCTCTTAGAATTGAATCCCACGGTATTCATGTAATTTATGTAAGTCCCGAGTTGTTCATTATAAAGTTGGCTATTCCGAATAAGCTTGGGTTGAAAGATATATGTTCAATATGTATACCAAATATTTTTATCAGGTTATATCATCATTTGAGAACGTGTTCAAAGTATGGGCTGTGCATTTAAGATGTTTCGACTTCAAGTCAAGTTCAAACGAAGGCTATTATGCCAAATTTTGTGAAAAGTCTCTATGTGTCTAAGATTCTTAATTGCTCACATGTGTGCTAGAAACCTTGATTTGTAATGCTTTGTTGTTCTTGATGATGGTTATGTTTGAAAGTGAAAAAGGTGAGCATGAAATACTAAATACGACCGATGTGCCTAGAATGATTTTATAATTGTGGCCACTTGTGCCAATCAAATGAAAAGATGTGAAAGAGGTATAAAACAAAATGATTGGTATTAAAGGATGATGTCTCAAATGAGACAGCCTAGCCGATTGGGTGTCGTGATCGGATGCCATGCCGCACATATGGTGGTGATTGTGCTGGAAATTATGATTGCGGTTGATGCCTCGAATGAGACGGCCTAGCCGACCGGGTCGTGATTGGACACCATGCCGCACACATGGTGGTGATTGTTCTTGAAATTATGATTGTGGTTGATGTCTCGAATGAGACGGCCTAGCTGATCGGGTCGTGATTGGACTCCGTGCTAAAAGTACGGTGGTATTGGTATTGTGAAATATGGCATTATTGGTACTAAAAATTTCCCAACGTACGGTATGGAAATTAATTTGAACACTATCTTGATACTAATTTGAGGTTTGATGTTGTTTGAGGCTTCCATTGATATTATCATTATTCTTGCTCGTATTATTTATCATTCTATTAAGAGGGTGTTTTGTCATTCATACTAGTACTATTCCATATGTACTAACGTCCTTTTTGCCGGAGGCGCTGCATCTTCAATGGATGCGGGTGGTTCCACCGCAGGAGACACTGATCAGTGATAGCGGTACACCCTCTTCCCAGCAGACATGGTGAGCCCCACTTCATTTTGGGGTCATGTATCTTTTGTTCCTTTTGTATTGTGTTTGAGGTATAGCCGGGGCCTTGTTGCCGACATTATCATAATACTCTTCTGTATCTATTAGAGGCTCCGTAGACATAGTGTGGGTTGTATATTAGTGCTGGGAAAGTCAAACAAGTTATGTTGTCTTTGAATTGCTTGTTCCACTTTAGACCATGGAAAATGTGTGCATTTTGAGACATTAAATTGAAGTAACTAATGGGAATTGGTATTGTATACACTCCTTATCGTATATTTAACAAAAATATGTATTCTCTGTATTCATAAGTGAGTTTGGGTAGAAAGTATCTAACATGCTTGCTTGACCGGGTTCAATCGGTTGAGCGTCGATCGCGCTCCCCGAGTTCGGGGCATGACACGAACGGTTTTCTATGTACAATATACCTCGCTTGCGCCAATGGTCTTATTCCAAAATACCTGCAAATGATTCAAAGTTAGTTTTATTTATACCGAGAAAAATTTAAAATAAAGAAGGAGAGGGATGATAGTCCTGGCAGATCCTGGCAGATCCGTATTTCCAGTATTTCCTTGCGTCCTATTGGCCTTGCGCTCAAAGAAAATTCTTAGCGGGGGAGGGAGTTGGTTTGTGTCGACCATAGTACTGGCTTTGCCCCGGTCCTGGTATGGTTACGCAATGAAGCTCAGTAGATGGAACAAATTATGATATATTTTTTAGAAAACATTTTTGAAAATATTTGTTTTGTGGAAAATGACATCGTTCCGTACTATGACATGTTTCGAAGGTTACTTAAATATGAGCATTGTTCCTTGAACACTCTTTCATGTTGATGTCGATCCTCCATGATGATTTTGATGACGCGGCTGCTTACTGTTGCAACTGCATCCTAATATAAACTAATGCATTACAAAGTTTCCTAGGGTTATGACCGAACCCTTTCAGGTTGTATACATATCCAAACAGAATCAAGTTTGAACGTAGTTTGTGATAATGATAAAGAAAGTATGATAAGTATGATCGAGCCTGACTCAGGAGCCTACGTATCAAAATAGAATCAGGTCAAGACGCAGCTCAATTATAACAGATGGAAAATGATGAGATTAAGAATGGAATGGTTGAGTCTGACTCAGACTGCCTACGTATCCAAATGGAATCGGGGTAGAATGTAGTTCAATTACAAAAGATGATTAAATCCGATGGGGATTGCCTATGTATTTCTTCCAGAGGAAATCAAGTCGTGGCGTAGTTTCGAGCAACATACAAAATGATATTTGGATTTTCTATTGCAAAAGAAAGGGGAGAGAGAAATTGAACCCTGCGTGGGTTACCAACGCATCCCTCCGTGGAAAGTCAGGTTGAACGTAGTTCTATTACAGCCAAATCCTAACTCTATTGCCTTCAAATGTAGTATCTCTTGATTGCATCTGGGTTGATGGGCTTCATGCTAACTATTACGTCCATTTTTTCCAAGATTAGAGCTCCACCCGTAAGGACCTTGCCAATTCAGTGCAAACTTTCCTTTTGCTTCTTCCCGGTAGGGGAAAATCTTCTTCAGAACCAATTGCCCGGGTGTAAACTGGAGATGCTTCACCCTTTTGTTAAATGCACCTGACATCCTATTCTGATACAGTTGACCGTGGCATACCACATCCATTCTCCTTTCATCAATGACCATGAGCTGCTCCTGCCTAACCAGTATCCACTCTAAATCGTCTAACTTGGCTTTTTGGATGACTCTTAAGGATAGTATCTCGACTTCTGCAGGTATCACAACTTTGGTACCATATACCAACATGTATGGCGTTGCCTCAGTGGATGTTCTCATGGTGTTCTGATAACCCAGTAAGGCGAAAGATAACTTGTCGTGCCACTTCCTGTGACTGTCCACTATCTTTCGCATAAGTCTCTTGCTATTCTTGTTGGCTTCCTCGGCTACTCCATTCATTTGTGGTTTGTAGGCTGTGGAGTTGCGGTGGACAATTCTGAACTTCTTGCAGATTTCCCTCATGAGATCACTATTGAGGTTAGCTGCATTGTTAGTGATAATTGACTCGGGTATCCCAAATCGGCAGACGATGTTGTTTCGGATGAAATCCGCTACCACCTTCTTTGTGAGGGCCTTGTAGGTAGATTTTTAGACATATTTAGTGAAGTAGTCGATGGCTACCAAAACGAAGCGGTGCTCGTTTGATGTAGCGGGCTCTATTGGTCAAATCACATCAATGCCCCAAGCAGCGAACGTCCAAGGCGAACCCATCACATTGAACTCATTAGGTGGGACCCGAATGAAATCTCCAAGGATTTGGCACTGGTGACACTTCTGCACGTAGTGGATACTATCGCTTTCCATGGTCATCCAAAAGTATCCGGCTCTCAAGATCATCTTGGCTAATGTGAAACCGTTCATGTGAGGTCCGTACGTTCCAGCATGTATCTCCTCTAATAGTATGGTTGCCTCAGCGGCATCTACATATCTCAACAAACCCAAGTTCGGGGTCCTCATATACAAGACTTCTTCGTTAAGGAAAACGTTATTTGCCAAACTTCGGAGCACTCACTTCTGACTATTTGGAGCATTCTCCGGTATTCTCTTATTTCGAGGAATCTTTTGATGTCGTGATACCACGATTTACCGTCCGGCTCTTCGTCTACATGAAAATAGTATGGATGTTGATCACTCATCTCTACCTCGATAGGGTCAATATAATTCTCATTTAGATGCTGAATCATGGATGATAAGGTTGCAAGAGTTTCAGTAAACTCGTTCTGGGTCATGGGAATGTGCTTGAACTCAATCTTTGTGAACTTCTAGCATTCTTTTACACAGTGCAGGTATGGAAGGATCTTGATGTTCTTGGTAAACAACTCCCCTTGACTTGATGTATCAATAGATCAAAACCTCATATGACCAAAAGCTCTTTGACATTCATGTCAACTTCCATCCTTAAATGAGGACTAACCCAATTTTCACTCCTTTGAAATTCTCCGTTCCGTTGAAAAACATTCTCCATCTAGGGTATGATTCTGCGATATCTTCTCTGACGAATAATACCTCATCATCGGGAAAGTACATAGTGAGCGTTTCATAATCCTTTTCTACTGGATTCTCTGCAAAGTGGTCAGCTAGAGCTTTTCCTTTGATAGCCTTTTGGGTTATGTACACAATGTCAAATTCGCAGAGGAGAATCTGCCATTTATCTAGCTTTCAAGTGGGCATCGGCTTCTGAAAGATTACTTGAGCGGGTCGAGCAGAGATATCAAATTCGTGGTATACACTGACATGTAGTGCCTAATTTCTAGGCGATCCAAGTCAAAGCACGGCAAGTGCGCTCTATCAAAGTGTGTTTGGCCTTGCATGGTGTGAACTTCTTACTTAAGTAGTAGATGGACTTCTCCTTTCTTCCGATTTCATCGTGTTATCCCAACACATATCCGAAGGTATTATCCAAAACTGACAGGTACACCAATAGTAGTTTCCCGGGCTCGGGGAGAACAAACACTCGTGGATTTGAGAAATATTCCTTAATTTGGTTAAAGGCTTTCTGACACTCTTCTGTCCACTTTGTGGAAGCATGCTTTTTTAGCAGCTTGAAGATAGGTTCATAAATTCCTATAGACTGGGCTATGAAGTGACAAATATAATTCAATTTACCCAGGAAACTCATCACATCTTTCTTACTCTTAGGTGGTGGCAACTCTTGAATGGCTTTGATTTTTGAAGGATCCAGTTTTATCCCTTTTCTGTTTATAATGAAACCTAATAATTTTGTAGCAGGGACTCTGACCGCGCATTTTGCAGGGTTCAAATTCAAGCTATATCTCCGCAAGCGTTCGAAAAATTTCCTCAAGTTGTCCAAATGTTCTGAACTTTCTCGAGATTTGATGATGATGTCATCCACATATACCTCGATCTCTTTGTGAATCATTTTGTGAAAAAGGGTTGTCATGGCCTTCATGTAAGTAGCACCAGCATTTTTAAGGCTGAATGGCATGACTCTGTAGCATTAAACTCCCATGGTATAGTGAAGGCTGTCTTTTCTGCATCTTCTTCGTGCATTAGGATCTGGTGGTATCCGGCGAAACAATCCACAAACGGCTGTCATTCGTGCTTCCTGTAATTGTGGATGAGGATATGAATATTTGGCAAATGAAAATTGTCCTTCAGGCTGGCTTTGTTGAGATCTTGGTAATCAACAAATATCTTGATCGTCGCCAGCTTTCTTGGGAACTGGGACGATATTTGCTAACCTAGTGGGATAACTAGTGACCCTTACAACACTTGCCTCTATCTGCTTGATTACTTCTTCTTTTATCCTCAAACTCTGGTCAAGCTTGAATTTTCTAGGTTTTGGTTTGACTGGTGGTCTAGCGGGATCGGTAGGCTATCGATGCGAGACGATATTAGTACTTAATTCAGTCATGTCATCATATGGCCATGCAAACGCATCGATGTATTTTAGGAGGAGCTCAACCAGTTCTTCCTTCTGCTCATGGATGCTGATTCGAGTTACTTTTACGTCTTCATGGCTTCCGAGATTGACCGCTTCTGTCTCTTCAAGATTGGGCTTTTTCTGGCTTTCCAGTTGTTCTATCTCTTGTGGGAGATTGTCCGGCATCATAGTCTCATCGTATTTCTCGTAATCTAGATCGTTTTGCTCGAGGGTTTCGCTATATGTCACAATCGCAGAACGCAAATTTTTATCATTTTGATTACTGAAAAGAAAAACTAAGTATAAATGAAGCGATAAATAACATTGCAAAATTTTAAGAAAGCAATTCTTTTTATTTCATCAAAAGAAGAACGTCTAAGCGTTCAAAGAGGCAAATGACAAAAAGGTACAGACACAGTTCATGCCTCAATTGATTGTGCGCTTTTTAAACATTTTTACAATTCCACACTAGCAAGACTCCCGGTGAACCAAAGACGGGCTGGTGGTCCAATTCCGTAGATCCTCTCCTGGTTCGGCAGTCCGAATGGTCGGTTTCTTGATATCAACTCATTCATAGCATTCCTCAATCATGGTCACGAACAACTTTCCCATCCCATCTCAAAACACCCATCCTATTGTTGTGGCTGCTGAAGCTGAAACTGCCCCGAACGGGTAGGATAACTACGGTGGTAGCTCTAGATTGGAGGCGCACTAATAGATGCTGATGGTGCACTATAGGCTGGCTGCCCATAATGAGATACATAAGGACCACGACTTCCCATAGCACTGCGAGATGCCTGAAGCACTGACTGAAAGTGCCTAGGAGGATGGCCTCTACCAAAAGTACTCCTGCCTCCAGATAAGGCACCACGGAAACTACCGGAATGACGAGGCCTCTTATCAGATACCGGCCCCCTCTCCTGACCACGAACCATATTGATCCGTCTAGCAATATCTACGACCCTATAGAAAGAAATATCATCTCCAATCTCCTTGGCCATCTGTAGCCCGATACAGAAAGAGATCCCATCAATGAATCACCTCACTCTCTCCCTCTCAATAGGGAGTAAAACAATGGCATGGCGAGCTAGGTACATAAATCGAGTCTCATACCGGGTAACAATCATAATACCTTGCTAAAGACTCTCAAACTGCCTGCGGTAATCCTCTCTCAGAGTGAAAAGAATGAACTTCTCTAGAAAAATCTGTGAAAATTGATCCCAAATAAGTGTAGGCGAACCAGCTGGTCTAGTAAACATAGAGTCTCCCCACTATCTCTTGGCAGAACCGGTCATCTGGAACAACGCAAAGTTGACCCCATTTGTCTCAACAATACCCATATTGCGCAATACCTCATGGCAACGGTCCAAGTAATCATGTGGGTCCTCAGAAGGTGCACCACTGAAATGAGCAGGGAAGATCTTGGTAAAGTTATCCAGCCTCAACAAGGCCTTAAAAGACATAGCGGGCCTATCACCGACCTGTGCCGCAACAACCGGCTAAACCATACCAATTGGCTGAGCTACTGGAGTCTGATATAGGGCAGCCACCTGCTCCGGGGTGTGAGTAGATGGAGTCTATGCTCCTCCCCCATCCTGAGAGGCGGCTGGTGCCACTGGAAATGCACCGGTCTGGGCCACACTCTCCATAAGGCTCACTAAGCAGACTAGAGCGTCCTAAAGCACTGGAGTCTCTATGAAACCCTCCGGGACCTGAGCTGGTCCGACGGGTACGGTCTGAGCTTGGACCTCCTCCTCATGATCAACCTGAGGCTCCACTGCGGGGTGCTGCTGCCCGAGCACTAGGTTGAGCTCTACTTCTGCCTCAGACTCTAGCTTGACCTCGGCCTCGGCTTTTGCCCCTGGTAGTAGCTACCACAGGGGGGCTCTGGCTTCTGTCCGGCTACAGATATTATGCATGTTATCGCCATCTGTGAGAGAACAAGAATAGAATGGTTCAGTCATCAACGATAGAATCAAATCGCATGATAGAGAAGTAAAGAAGTGAAATTTTCCCTAAATTCCATAGCCTTTGGAAGATAAGTACAGACGTCTCCATACCAATCCTTCAGACTCTACTAAGCTTGCTCATAACTCGTGAGACCTAGGAAACCTAGTGCTCTGATACCAACTTGTCACGGCCCAAAATTCCCAGCCTCGGGACCGTGATGGCGTCTAACATTTCACTTGCTAAGAAAGCCACCGTTAGATATAGTTATTAACCATTTTTAACACTTCAAGTTAAATGAAACCAATAAGCTGAGTAAACCGAAATAGAGTAAATAAATTAATAAACGACGATATCCAAATACAATCCCAAAAGGGGTGTCACGAATACACGAGCATCTAGAGTACTACAAATAATAGACTGAGTAAAAGCATAAATGTCTGAATCGAAATAAATAGCTATGGTAAGGTGGAAGTGAACTCCAGGGCTGCGAACGTTGTGCAGTTGTACCTCAAGCCTCCGTCAAGATCAGGATCTGAGCAAATCTACTGTACGCCGCTAGGACCCACTTCGAAATCTGCACAAGAAGTGCAGAGTGCAGTATGAGTACAACCGACCCCATGAACTCTGTAAGTGCCGAGCCTAACCTCAATGAAATAGTGACGAGGCTAAGGCAGGTCACTTACAATAGAATGTACGCATAATAATAATAATAACAGGGAAGGAAAACAAGAAATGAAAATAAGGTCATTTATTTATTAAAAAGAACTTAATCCTTGCAATCAGAGATCCTAGAATAGCCGATCTCATAATTTCATGTACCAATGTACCAATGCTGGAAACCAACACAATAACAACAACGAATACAACATACACAATCCGTTGTGGTACGCAACCTGATCTCACTATACACACACAATCTACCCTTTTTCACCATAGCATCATTTATCAATATCAAGAATCACATATAAAATGTGTTGCGACGCGCAACCCAATATCACCATATCATCATAATCAATATTAGAATCCCCCCTTATCTCACCATGTCATAACTTATCAATATCAAGTATTACATAAGCAACTGTTGCGACGCGCAACCTGATCCCACCATATCATCATAATCAATGTCATAATCCTCTCTTATCTCACCATGTCATAACATATCAATATCGAGTATTACGTACGAAACCGTGTCGGCACGTAACCCGATCCTACGATATCATTATAATCAATATCAAAATCCTCCCTTATTCCACCATATCACAACTGTTGCGGCATGCAACCTGATCCATGAACATTGTCAACAGAAGCAATCAATGCAATAACTCAATTTAGAAGAATCTCTACAGTTAAGGAATATGAAAGCAAAGCAATAAAGGAACCACGTACTAATCAAAGGAATGATACAAATAATACAAAAGCAACAAGACAAGCCTAGTGCGTGACAGTTAAGCTGTGCAAGTAAGACAATTAAGGCAAGTAGCAATTAATCAATGAGTCATGGAAGAAATGAACAATTCAATACAAGAATAATTAGTGACAAGTAACAAGTTACGGCATAGAAAGCAATTAAAGCATGTAACAATTAGGGCACAGAGTGAGATAATTCATGAAATACTAGAAGACATGAAAACAATTATTTTTATGGTGTATATACACTCATCACCTCGCATATACGCCATTTCATACGTAATTCACATGACATATAATTCAAGGGTTCCTAATTCCCTCAAATCAAGGTTAGACCCAACACTTAACTCGCTATGCAACCCAATCAAAGCTCAAGCGGGGCCTTTCCTCTAAATATTCGCCTCCAGACCAATCGAATCTAACCAAAATCGCCTTAATATCATCAACCAGTGCTAGAGAAATTAATGACAATAGATAAAGCAAAGAGCTTTACACTTTTTTCAAAAAGTCAACAAAAGTCAACCCTGGGCTCGCTTGATCAAAACCCGAGATTCGGACCAAAATCCAATTACCCATTCACCCTCGAGCCTGATTCTGTGATTAGTTTTGAAATCCGATCTCAGTTTGAGGTTTAAATCTCAATTTTATAAAAATTCCCAATTCTATCCAAATCACTAATTTCTACCATAAAAGAACATAGATTAAAGGTTAGAAATCAATGGGTATTGATGGAAATGGAAGAAAACGAGTTAAATATACTAACCTTTGAAGTGGGGATGAAATTTCTCTTCAAAATCGCCTCTAGGCCGAGTTCAAATGTGGAGATGGTGAAAAATGAAGAAAATCCCGTCTTTGGGATATTTTAAATCACTGGCGTCAGGTCTTCATCGCGTTCGTGAAGGATATGACGCGATCGTGAAGCACTGCGGCCCAACTAGCCTTCGCAATCGCGAGATGTTCTACGCGTTCGCGATGACTCTTACCCCCTGTCCTTCGCGTTCGCGACTCTTTGATCGCGTTCGCGTAGAACACAAAGTCGATCCCCTCCCAAGTCCATACCTATCATGTTCGCATAGTTTTTATCGCGTTCACAAAGGGTTATCCCACCACTGCTTCGTCTACGCGACCTTAACCTCACGTTCGCATAGAGGAAATCCCACCCCATCCCAAGTTACTCTTCGCGATCATGGGAGAGGCTTCGCGATCCCGAAGAACAAAGCACCAGACACCAGAATCTCTGAAACTAGCAATCCTCCTAAGTTCAAAATCAATCCGTAGCCTATCCGGAACTTACCCGAGCCCCTCGGGCTCCAAACCAAACATGCACCCAAGTGTAATAACATCATACGAACTGGCTTGCATGATCAAAATACCAAAATAATACCTAGAACTATGAATCCAACATCAAAAGGTATGAAATTTTCAAAGAAACTTAAATACATTCAAATTTTACAACCGGACGTCCGAATCACGTCAAATCAACTTAGTTTTGCACTAGATTTTGCAGACAAGTCATAAATAGTAAAATGAACATATACCAAGTTCCAGAACCAAAATCTGAAGCCGGTAGCAACAAAGTCAACCTATGGTCAAACTTAGGTATTCTTTAAGCCTTCAATTTACTAGTTTTCAACAAATCACGTTAAATCAAGTTAGGGACTTTCAAATTCGATTATGGGCATATGTCCAAGTCCCAAATCATGATACGGACCTACCAGGACCATCAAAATACTGATCCAGGTCCGTTTACCTAAAGTGTTGACCATAGTCAACTCAAATCATTTTTAAGGTTAAAATTCATATTTTCTTCAATTCTTCACATGAAAATTTTCGAGAAAAGACACGGAATGTGCATGCAAATCGAGGAACACTAAACGAAGCTAGTCAAGGTCTCGAAACACGGAAATGAAGGTTAAAACTCAAAATGATCTATCAGGTCATTACATGAGTCGTGCGGTGGTGAATTGTAAAGGAATAACTATTTTTGAATGTTGATTTGGCCTAATTGAGGTAAGTATCTTGCCTAACTTTGTGTGGGGAAAAATATCCTTTAGGATTGGGTTTGATTGTACTATTTAATTTATGTGAAAGGCGTGTACATGATGTGACGAGTGTGCACACGGGCTTATATATGGTATTTGACCGATTTAGACTATTAGGCTACTTATAAGCATTTAATTGAAGTTGTTATCATTTTTTCTATCTTTCGCTGTCAAGTTTAGTCTTGAATTCCATAATTGAAGTTGTTATTACATGTACTAATTTTCATTGTCAAGGTTACTCTTATATGTATTTATTTGTAGTTGTTGTTTCATGCTATTCTCTCCATTGTTGAGATATTCTCATGCATTTAGTCATAGTTACTATTTCATGCTATCTCTTTCATTGTTAAACTTATGTTATGTACCTTAATTGGAAGTTGCCATTCCATGGGAATACCTTCATTGTTGAGTTATGAGGTTGTAGTTATGAAAGCTATTAACACTTTGTGGTTGAAGTTGTTGATTATTGGGATATCTTTCCTTGTTGAGTTGTTTCTATTCATTTTATTGTTATTGCGATTCCTCTACATATTGCGGTTGAGCCGTGGGCTATGTGTTGCGGTAACATTAGTATTATTGATTTTGGCAATGTTATGGCATATGGGCACGTGTAATGCGAGTTGTTTATTGTGTTGTGAGATTGATACGCATGCAGTGGTATAAGGGTGGGTATTGAAACACATGCGGTGAGATAAGGTGGTGTTTATATGCGTGTTGCTAGTAGGGGAATTACTTGAAGCCACGCGGTGAGATAAGGGGGCTAAAACGCGTGTAGCTATTTCGGAAAAAATATTTTTAAAATAAATGCAAGGCTCATGCAGTGATATAAGGAAGATTGAGATTGTGATTTGTGAAATGGGAACATGAGGTGTGGTACGTCAGTGTGATTTTTGTTGTACATTCTAAATTGAAAGGGTTCATTTATTTGAACGATTGTTGTTTTTTCTTAAATCATTTCACTTGTATTTTGATTGTATTTGGTCATTTGTTGTTATTCTTGTATTGGAACAATTGTGACTTGTTGTGTGAGTCATGCATTTTATATGATTTCTTGTGTTGCTTTAATGGGCCAATTTGTGCCTCTGCTGTTACTTGGTGTATTTATTGTCAAGATAAATTTACTTGTGTGGGGCCATTATCTCATATCATGTTGAGTTTTTGGTAATATAATGGATTTAAATAAAAGAATTATTAACATGCTTTATTTTATGTGACTCATAAGATATGACTCGTCACCTCACTCGGTACTTTACTATATTTAAATTGTTATCACACTTTACTTTAAATGATTTTACATTTAGGTCGTTAACCTATCCGATGTTTTACTTTATTTAAAAATGTTATTTTACTTTATTTTTATTGTCTTCTCAACTAAACTCATTTTCTTATTTGCTACTCTACTTTGTATAATTTGTACTTTATTTTACTTTATTGACTTCTAAAATAAACTCATTATCTCATTTGATGCTTTACATTATTCAAAATTGTTATTTTGCCTTATTTTATTTAAATAAATTTCTCGAACATTTTATTTGGCAATTGATACGGATACAATGTACATGGTAGCACGTGGACTTTACCGTGCGAAGGTGATCGATAATGTGAGCACGAAGTGCCACATGTGTAAGATTCGGTATTGTAGCTTTTGATATTTGATTACGAGGTGTGGTGCCTCGGGGAAACTTTTGTTGTAAGTCATGCTTTAGGAACGATTGGATTACTTGAATTGTCATTTGTTTCCATAATTGAGTTTATTCATATTTCATCTGTGTTCTGATTATGTTGTTGTTGTATTACCCGTTTGCTTCTTGTTGTTATTTGTGTTTATATTATATCGATAATATTTCCGTTGTTAGCCTTACATTGATGTTCTTTCTATTTCTAGTTTTATGTTAATATCTTACATAAGTTTTATATCTAGTGAGTGTCTCAACTTACCTCGTTACTACTCCACCGAGGTTAGTCTTGATACTTACTGGGTACCGCTGTGGTATACTCATGCAACGCTTCTGTACATTTTTGTGTATATTCAGGTACTTCGGACCGTGTTGGTTTTGAGAGTTATGTCTGCGCGGCTGGAGACTTCAAGGTATACCTGCTTGACGCTCGCGAGCCTCGGATTCATCTCCTGATATTACCTTTACTATTGTTTATCTTCATTTCAAAGCAGCATTGTACTTAGAGATTCTACTGTATTTTAGTAGAGCTTATGACTCTATACTACCAGTTCTTAATTTTAGTTACGTTATTTCCCTTATCAGTTTAATTTTTATAGTTGAATTGATCTTTGTATTAGATCTCTTTATGTATTAGGCTTACCTAGTCTTAAAGAGTAGATGTCATTACGATTCCTAAGGCAGGATTTTGGGGTCGTGACAGTGCAAAATACTACATTTTATTATTTTTTGACTAGGAAGCTTGCAAAAGTTAATTTTTAAATACGAAGGGTCAAAATTGAGTGTCAACAGGTAGAATTTAGGAATTTTGTAAAGTTGAGATTTAGACCTCAAATTGAGGTCAGGTTTCAAAAAAAAATCACATAACCCGGCTCGGGGGTTAATGTGGTAATCAAGATTTGGTCTGAATCTCATATTTCGACCAAGCGAGCCCGGGGTTCACTTTTGTTGACTTTTTTAAAAATGATCAAAATTGAACCCTTTTCATTCGTGGATAATTTCTAAATCTTATTTTGAATTGTTAGAGCGGTAATTGGCTAGATTTGGTTGGTTTAGAGGTTTGTTCCAAATGAAAGGCCGTGGTTGATCATTGATTTGGTTGTGGAAAGATGTAAGTATCGTGGCTAACCTTGACTTGAGGGAATTAGGACTTGATTGGTCTATTTACTACTTAATTTATGAGTGGGGACGGCGTATATGCAAGGTGACGAGTGTATGAACATTATCATGACTTAAGCATGCGTGGTGGGCTTCTTAGTTATTTGTCTTCAATTACTTCATGCCATCATTTATTCCATGTTACTACGTGTTAAATGCTTTAATTGTTACTTTCCCTAGCTTGTTAAATTCAAGTTTTGTTCGTTACATGCCTTAATTTGCTATATGTTTCCACGTATCCGTGTATTTATTTATTTATTTCCTTTACTTGCCTTATGTTTTGTATGTTGTTAGATAATCGCTTTTATCTGTCTTATGCTTTTATTTGTTTAATTCCCTTATTGCATTTTATGGTGAAATATGCCATAGTTGGTTATATTTTTATACATATATGTTATATATTTAGGATCAGGTTACATGCCATAACAGATATTAGAATGATGTTTGAGATCGGGTTGCACGCCACAACAGATATTGCAATTGTATTTGGGATCGGGTTGCATGCCGCAACAGATATTGATATGTTATATGGGATCAGGTTGCACGCTGCAATGGTATTTGTATTATTATGATATGTGTGGATCGAGTTGCGCGCTGCAATGGAGAATATATATTATGATTGTTCTTGACTGTTGGTTCAGTATCCGTGTTGTGTTGTGAATTTGAGCATAGATGATATACTGGGGCTTTCTGTTATGTATTTTCCGTTCCGATTTTCATGTTAATTCCTTCTTCTCTATTATGCTATTAATGTTACTTATACTCATACATGTTTGTAGTGAATGTCTTGTTATAGTCTCATCACTACTTCGTCAAGGCTAGGCTCGGGACTTACAGAGTACATGGGATAAGTTGTACTCATACTACAGTTCTACACTTCTTGTGCAAATTCTGGTGTTGGTCCCAGTGGAGTTTAATGGAGGCTTGCTCGGATTATAATTACTCGAAGACTTGAGGTAGAGTTGCACGACGCTTGTTGATACCCAATTTTGTCCTCATGTATTTATAAATGTCATGTATACTACCAAAATATTATATTTTGCATTATTACCTAATTTACAGGGTTCATATAAGTACTTTCTATAATTTTCCATAATTTTAAAGCTTTAAAATTAATTTTCTTACATTTTAATTACTTGAATATGTATTAATTACCCCTTTAAATCATTTTGTGAGGACTTAATCATCCAAATTTATTATTTGAACCCACATATACATTTCATAATATTTTATTTTATTTTATATAATTATATTTGTATTTTAAGGCTATTTTACACAGCTTGCAACAATAGCCTATATTGTTTACATAATTGTATTTATTATATTACTTATACTAAAATTGCATTTCTTATATTGTTATAATGTTAAGTTGTTATTTTCAAGCATTTTACTACACATATTATTATTTATTAGTCTTTTTTTAAAATTTATTTTTTAATGAATTTCGTTTATTTAAATTATAGCCCAATTCTAAGCCAATTTTGTTTTGGACCAAAATCTGGTCCAAACCAAGCTAGCCCAATAACCCCAAGCCCAAAACCAGACAACCCTTTTAGCCAACCCGGTCATGACCCGTTTATGACCCGCCACATCTCCCTTTTAATCTTGGCTGTTGATCTCAGAGATCAACGACCCATAAACCATCTCCCCTTTTTTAACCATCAAACCCCTTACCCTAAAGATCGTTCCCCCATTCCGTTGCCCTTGAATCCTCTCTACTCCCTTCTTCACTGAAAAAAACTTAGCCGCCGTGCCTCCAAATCCTTTTCAAATCCGGCCCCAAGATGGAATCAATCTGTGATTCCCTTATCTTATATGTTCTGTCACCTTGTTACTTACACAATTTAGGTATCACCTAGTACTTGCCTATTTTTGGCAGTACTAGGCCCTGATTTATGTACAATCATCTTCAATCTTCAAGATCTAAACGGTATTCTGTCTGTATACATTTGTGGCAAGGTGATATGAGGCCGATTCCCCAAGATCATTGGTCGATTCTTGGATTTCTGTCGAACTAGGGTTTGAAATTTCACTTTTCCTTTTACCAGTTTCATTATTGATTACATGTGATATTTTCTCTCCTTATTTACGTTTGATTAATTGTTTTCCATGTGTGCTTGTTCGATTTCTACCACTATATAACCCCTCCACAATTTTCCCTTTTGGATGGACATTAATCACTATTACTCTCTTACTCCTTCACTCTATATTGTTCTAAACTTTGGCTCTTGGCTGGCTGAAAGCCAAGGCGATTGGAATTCAACTTATTGACCTTTCTTGGTGCGAGCACTGCCTGGGGTTCATCCGAAACTCGTGGGAACTATGACGCACCAAGATTTTGGGTTCTACTGCTCTTTGTTGACGTTTGAAGTATTGTTGAGACTGTTCTTCTTGTTTATTTGTTTGTCAATTCGTAACTGGTAAGTTCTTTGGCCTTCGCAATTTCATCCTTTTTCATTTGTGTTCATATTTTATACTCATGCCACTGAAACTTATGTGAATCAATATGTTTCTATGCCATCTCTGTTTGCAGCCTTATTGGCTCTGAAGTTGTTTTGTGACTCTGAACTTTTTTAGAATTTGAACTTGCCTAAAATTCCCAACTTTGAGATATATCTATTACATGTGTTCAATATGAATGGTTTTTGGCTCTCTTAGGCTCGTTTAGCTTAGTGTGTTTGTGCCTGAATGCTTATATTTGTTGCCTGGCATGAGTTTACTAATCCCTATGGAATCATTCATGTGCAACTTGACATTTCCTAAGACTGATACTTGATCATATTGCCATCCCAAGCATGCTTTCCTACTACTTAATGTGTTCTCTCTAAATTTTTGTCTTCAATCATATGTTCTCTAATACTGCCTAAGACTTTAGGATGAAATAACTAGCCTCTCCTCCTACATGTGGCCAACTAGAACCACATCTAATGTTTGGTTATCTTGCTTCTACAAAATTGACATGCCTCTCATATTTTGATTGATTCTCAGCATGCTAATGTTTTTCCCTACTTAATTAAGTAATTGCTTTGATCATGAACCTATTCTGTTATGATGATCCTTTCATTAAGCTTTTCATGATGAACACTTTCATGTGAAGGTTGTACTTTGCTTGTTTCTTGTCTGTGATTCTGCTAGACACTCATCTAAGGTGCTATAGGTTGATTCTAAATCGTGCTTCATTTTGAAACTTTTTGGAGTGATTTACTACTCTATGGTGGTCAATCCTTTCACTCTTAAACTTTATTTCTGGAACTACAAGCATAAACTTGCCTCATATGTGTCTCGTGTGCCTTTCAATTTAGCCTAATCATGTTTAGAGCTGTTGTTGGCTATAGCTTTAAGAACTAATTGTTTAAGTTGTTTAGTTAATTCCTACAAGTATTTTTATAACCTATATGGCTGAATTTGGCATCCATTTGGGTAAGTAAGTTATTCGTGTGGTCCTAGTGTTGGGCCACATATGTTGTTAGGCTTGAGCATTGAACTCAGGCTGCTCTAATTCCTTGGTGAGCCTGGGACTCTGGGTCTATTGTTGCGCGACGAGTAAGACTATCAAAGGCCCTAGGATTCCTGGGTTTTTTTCGTATTGGGCTTGTAATTACTTCATTGGGCTTATATTGGTTCAGTCTGTAATCTGTCACCTTGTATTGTTTCTTCCCGGGCCTGTAATAACTTGTAAACAGACAGTTGGGGATTGGTGAAAATGGGGGAAACTGGGATATTTTATCTCTTGCATGAATGGGTAGAGAATATGCCTATAGGACCTTAATTGTTTTGTTTGCCATGCCTCAATCTTTGAAATTATATGTGTATACGCCACTCACTTAGGAAACATGACTTAGGGCTAATATAATGACTTATAACATTAGAGAGCATGCCTATAGGATTTGAATTGGACTTTTCGCACTTAGAAGTTATGCCTATAGGAGTTCAAAACAAATAACTGAAAATGCATACTTTGGGTTACTTCTTTAAACTATGTGACTCATCTAGATGCCATGGCTATAGGCTCTCAGCTTGAGTAACCAAAGTTGTTATTGTTGTTACCTCTTCTTATTACCCAAATCACCTAGAAAGCATGCCTATAGGGATAAATGAATAGTTCTGCATTCTCAACTACTTTACTGCCAGACGCCAATCGCGTAGAGATCATGTCTATAGGATGCTACTAGCTTAAAAAGCATGAGTATAGGATTCTTTAATAGAACTGTATATTAAAAATAGCCTATTCGTCAAAACTAGTCATCTAGAAATCATGTCTATAGGAATTTACGCTAATTGCTGAGTGGTTCAAATCACATAGAAAACATGCCTATAGGTCTTAAACAATTTAACATGCCTTAACTCAAAACCTGCCTATCTATAACTATCCGTTTAAATAATCTGAACATCGCTAGTATAAGCTATAATTGTCTGCTTAACTGACAGTGTGCATTCGTGTCTATATGATGAGGTGAATTTGAGCATTTGGTGTTGATTATATGTAGTCCTATTTGTTTTGAATACATGCCTAGTTTTCTCATTTTGAGCAGCCTAAGGAAAGTCTAGAATTACCAAAGTAGTAAGTCCAAAACCTCCTGGACCATAGGCATGGGGTGGCTAAAGCACGCATAGGGCACGATTTAGAATTGAATTAGAGCGCGTTAAATAACAACTTCAACATAGTAATTGGTTAGCTGGAGATGATAGTCTGTGTCTGCTAAATAATATGACCAACCCCTACCTTAAGGGAGTTGCGAAGTATTATTTATGTTGCATGGGGTGATCTTTTAGGCTAAAAAACCTTAGGATCCCCCCCTCTCTTTATATGATTGATATTTACACTTAGTCATTAATATAGACAACGCAGTTGTACACTTGTAATCATTAAAGGTTTGTACTTATTATTATGTGCTATGATAAGATTCTTCGACTTCTATATTTTCCTTTGCTTATTTGATCACCTAGCCTAATTATATAATCCACATTATTTAAAATTCAGATGGGAACCACAGTTGTGGATCTCAAAGAGTGCCTAACACCTCCTCTTTGAGGTAATTTGAACCCTTACCCGATCTTTGGTGGTGTTGACTAGTCAAAAAGAGTTATTCGCAAATAGGTGTCCTAACGCACCATAAAATCGTTAGGTGGCGACTCTTCTCTTTTAATACCCATTTAAAAGAGTTGTCATACATCGAAACCCGCTTTCGCGAAAAAGCGGGGTGCGACAGTATGGCGACTCTGCCGGGGATACTTAGGCACTTACCATAACGAAATTGACTTATGTGGCTTATTTCTCTTATTTTCTAAATTGTTGTGACATGTACATCCCTTCCCGTATTTTCTGTTATTTGTTTAAAATGCTATGACATGTACATCCCTTCCCTTATTTTCCGTTATTTGTTTAAATTGTTATGACATGAACGTCCCTTCCCTTACTTTCCTTTATTTGTTTAAATTGTTATGACATGAACATCCCTTCCCTTACTTTCCTTTATTTGTTTAAATTATTATGACATGAACATCCCTTTCCTTACTTTCCTTTATTTGCTTAAATTGCTATGACATGCACATCCCCTTCCTTATTTTCCTGTATTGCTATGACATGCGTGACCTCTTTCTGTTTCTTTCATCTTGCCTAAGAACTGCTTTATCATGATTCTCCCGTCCCTATTTCCCTACTTGCTCAATTACGTCCTCGCTCATTTTCATGAGCTAAACTTACTTCTATTTTTGTCTTTCTTTTCTTTTCTCTTCTTTTCATGTTCACCTTTACTATGTTATTTACTGCTTTTATGTATTTTTATCATGCAAATACTTGGCAACGTGTTACTATTTCTGAATAAAGCATACTCCACATCATACTCCACTCGTGCCTATTATCAACATAGCGGCGCTTGATGAGTATCCGTGCTTTCTTGAAATCATCCCTTTTAAATCGGAAAGGCTTATTTGCGGTAGACTAGTCGATCAGCGGTGCAGTCGACGGTCCCGTGCCTTTTACTCTCAAATTGTCCACTTGGGAGTACCAGGCTAAACCCTTCTAGAAACCCCACTCTAATTTGAAATGTACATGCATCATGCTAAACCTAGTATGGATTGAAGAATTATAGTCGTAACAACCCGCTTAGATAAACCTTGTCCAAAGACCGAGGGGATTTTCATAATCCCAAAGGA
Organism: Nicotiana tomentosiformis; assembly: GCF_000390325.3. NCBI lineage: Eukaryota > Viridiplantae > Streptophyta > Magnoliopsida > Solanales > Solanaceae > Nicotiana > Nicotiana tomentosiformis. The sequence continues at coordinate 46,897,273 of NC_090822.1, forward strand.
CACTATCATGTTTGTCATGCCCCGAACTTGGGGGGGGCGAGACCGGCACCCGGTGCCTCACTTAACCTAGCGTACCAACTTGCGACTGAGGGACTCTAAACATACAATGTCATACTTTGGCCATGGTGCTACATTGCAAGACAATTTGCGAAACAAAATCTAAAACTAAACAGAAACTAGCTCTGACTAAACATCAATATAAAGCTGGGCCGACAAGGCGGTCATAACTACTATAATTGACAAACCAACAAAATATACCTACAAGGCCTACAAGCCCAACGTACTGCACTAACTAACAGGATATATCTACAAGCCTCTACTAATGGATGTACTTCGGTCAGAACAGGGACCCGACCTACCCATAATATATATACATATATACACAATATGTACTTAAAACCCTAGACCCGACAACTCTGAAGGACGTAGAGCTTACCGATCAAGCTGATCATGGACATCACCTACGGAGGAGGTCTACCAAGCTGTCTATTGAACCTGCATGCGTGAAATGCAGCGTCCCCAGGAATGGGACGTCAGTACAAAATAATGTACTGAGCATGTAAGACAATAGAATAACTGAAAGCTGAAACTAAACTGATAATATAATAACTGAAAGTAACTGGGATTCAAAGATGATCTGGAGATATACTTACCTTCTGATACTGACTAAACTCTCTCAATATAGTAAGTAAAATAGTTGTCCGGCCCTATAAGGCTCGGAATGCTCTACCATAGTAGGCTAGCTCATAGGTGCTCGAACATACTAGGTTCTATATCTCGGCTATTATGGGCTCGCTCATAGGTGCTCGGCCACAGTAGGCTGGGTATATAACTTACCATCTGATCAGAGGTTGCACAATAAGGGCCTGCCCATGGATTATAGCTCGATGGTGGTGAAAGTACTGTAATACTGTATATATGCTCTCTTGACTAGAAGAAAACAATACTTAACTGAATATAAAGTCCCGATAAGGTAGAATACTGTAACTTATGAGATTAGGATAATGTACATAAGTTGAGGAATATGAACTTCTCTTTATGTCTCGTTATCAAACTAATGTAGTTACGGGATCATGCCAAAATGAAGGAAAGGTTTAGCCTTAACATACCTTATCACAATCTTTCCAATCACCAAGTTGAACTCACCTCTTCGCACCTTAATCTACAATAACGATAATAATACTATCATTAAGTTACGAAAGGTACAACAATCGCACAATGAACGACAAGCTTATTTTGTATTAAAACAGGCAACATCTCCCAAATAATCCTTACTCCCTCCAAATTCAAGATAACACCAACAACACAAGAACACAACAATAACAACATATATACATTATTTTTCAACCTTATATACACCACAAAATACTACAAAACACCCCAAAATACCCCAATCTCTTCATAAACAAAACGACCACGGTAGTAGTGTCAAACATCCCAAAAATATTACGACGAACGACCAGCCCACCACCCTGAATTTATGTGGTGTTTATCCACACACTTTCTCCTCCAAAACTCCATAAAACAGTAGCAAAACACGCAGTCCAACAGCAATACAAAACAGCCCACAAAATAGTCTGCTACAAGTGAATAACTCGAACTCACGGCTTCCGATCACCGTTCCGTGATTTTTTACAATTATAGAACGATATTCCATACATATCCAGTAGAAAAATGGATGCAAGAGAGCACTAAACTTACCTTATTTTTTGAATAACTCATCTCCTATCTTGGTTCTTCAAACTCTAGGTTTTACCTCCAACTAGAACTTGAAAAGGAGAGAAAATCAATTAGGGTTTGTATGCAATTTTTGGGAGGATTTTTGCAGAGGTTTATGTCTGGTTATTATGACCTATTATCAGTGTAGTATATGAAGGATATAATCCTTTAAAATGTCTCTTTGGCCGACCCGAACTGGCCCATTTTCAGACATATATAATCTTCTAATTTAAGCAAGTAGGTGACATACCTACTTGTCACCTAGTAGTCTACGTAGTCTCTCAAAAATGTATCTACTCCGATGTTGTATTGATAAACGGTTTAATGATTGAGAAAATTGACTCATAGATCTTCAATCTTATGGGTGGAATACCCCGTAACTCTAAGTATATTGGGAGAAAATCGTAGTTACATTTGGCCCAAATTTCATTAAAACTTATGAACGTAACTTGTGATGACTTTCATGGACTTTTGTTCCTCAACTCGCCTAACTTCAAAACTTAACACACGACTATCATACAGCTAACATAACTCATAACATAACCTTCTTATCATGTTAATAATTTTAGTCTCACCCCAAAGGTACGGGTTATAACATTCCTAACTTGTCGACTTTCGATGAAACATTATTTCTTCAATTCCTTAGCTTTTGAACCTTCCAACCCTCTTTATACTTGTTGTTCATGATCTTCAATATTTGTAACCTACGAGGTAACATGATAACTTACTTTACATACAAAAATATGGGGTGTAACATGATTCCCCCCTTAGGAACATTCGTCCTCGAATGTATACTCTTAGAGACTTGGGAAAATTTTTCCAGAGTCTCCTCCGTACTCTAGACTAAAACCAACCTACACGCAGCCAGAAAACATACTATACATGCCACACATGGCCAATGTCTATAAATAGCAATACTTGGCCTCACACAGCCGTCAATTATAAATACCGAAAGTAAAAAATAAGAGCTTACCTGATGACCTACTGGCCTGAATAGAGTTGTGCTGAAGTATCCCATCTCGAGCAATATCTTTAGTTTGAAATAGGTCGGGATATTTAGACTTCATTTCATCCTCCACTTCCCCCGTCATCCCTTCCACGTTCTTGCTTCCCCATAAAACTTTCACGTTGCCTCTTTATTTTGTAGTTTGTGGATTTGTCGGTCTAGGATGGAAACCGAAACTTCCTCGTATGTTAAGTCCTCTGTGATCTGTACATCATCAGTGGGCAGCACTCGGGTAGGATCCCCAATGCACATCCATAACATAGATACGTGAAAAACTGGATGGACAGACTCCAATTTCGAGGTCAAATCTAACTCATAAGTTACTCGGCCCACTCCTAAGCTTGCCTTTCTTGCCAACCCTCATCACGCCCTTCATAAGAGACACCTTTAAGAATACCCATTCATGAACCTCCAACTCTAAGTCTCGTCGCCGCATGTCAGAATATGACTTCTGACGACTCTGAGCTGTCAACAGTCGCTCCTGGTTAAACTTTACTTTCTCTACAGCCTGTTAAACCAGGTCTGGCACATGTAACCCAGATTCTCCAACATCAAACCACCCTATAGAAGACCTCCAATATCAAAGCTTCATACGGAGCCATCTGGATACTAGAGTGGTAACTGTTATTATATGCAAACTCGATAAGAGGTAGATGTTTATCCCAACTTCTTTTAAAATCTACACATATGCTCGTAACATATCCCCGAGCGTCTGAATTGTGCGCTTGACTTGTCCATCAATCTATGGATGAAAAGCTTTGCTGAGATTCACCTGAGTCCCTAGACCTCTCTGAAATGACCTCTAGAAATAGGTTGTAAACTGGGCCCCACGGTCCGATATAATAGATACTGGTACTCCGTTTAGCCGCACTATCTCCTTAATATATAACTTCGCATAATTTTCGGCTGTATATGTAGATCTGACTGGTAGGAAATGGGCTGATTTTGTGAGCCTATCGACTATCACCATAAAGAATTGAACTTACGATGAGAACAAGGCAAACCCGTGACAAAGTCCATGTTTATCGCCTCCCATTTCCACGTAGGGATCTATATAGTCTACATTAGCCCTCTGGGCTTCTGTTGCTCTACCTTCACCTGCTGGCAACTAGGACACTGGGCGACAAACGCTGCAATGTTCTTCTTCATATCGTTCCACCAGTACACATCCTTAATGTCATAATACATCTTCATCGACCTAGAATGAATGGAGTACCACAAATAATGTGACTCTGGCATAATCCTATCTCGTAGCCCTGCTACATCTGGGACACACAAATGACCCCTGTATCTAAGAACCCCATCTTCCTTGAGATCTAACAATGGCTTCTTCTGCTGCGGAACTCGCTCTCTCAACTTGACCAACTCTGGGTCCTCGTACTGCCTTTCCTTGACTTCAGCTATGGGAGATGATTTTGCAGTGTTTTGGAGTACAACTCCACCATCGTAAGAATTTACTAACCGAACCCACAAACAAGCCAATTGATGAATCTCTCTAGCTAATTCTTTTTTCTCAGCCTCTACATGTGCTAAGTTACCCATATCGGCAACTTAAGGCACCTGCTACAATATTAGCTTTCCCTGGATGGTAGAGAATGTTAACATCATAATCTTTCAATAACTCTAGCCATCGCCTCTATCGCAAATTCAACTCTTTTTGCTTGAAGATATATTGCAGGATTTTATGATCTGTAAATACATCAACATGAACACCATATAAATAATGCTGCTATATCTTAAGTGCATGGACAACCCAGCTAACTCGAGGTCGTGTGTCAGATAATTCCTCTCGTGCTTCCTCAACTACCTTGAAGCATACGCAATTATCTTCCCATGCTATATTAGGACACATCCTAACCTGACACCTAAGGCATCACAATACACGGCATAACCCTCTGGACCCTCTAGAAGTGTTAGAACTGGTGCCGAGGTCAACCTGTTCTTAAGCTTTTGGAAACTCCACTCGCAAGCCTTCATCAACTGAAACTTAGTTGCTTTCTACGTCAACTTTGTCAACGGTGCCGAAAGGGAAGAAAAACCCTATACGAACCTCCGGTAGTATCCTGCTAAGCCTAGAAAGCTACGAACCTCTGTCGGAGTGGTAGGTCTAGGCCAAGATTTCATGGCTTTAATCTTCTGAATGTCTACCTTTATACCTTCATCGGATACAATATGCCCCAAGAATGCTACAAACTTCAACCAGAACTCACATTTAGAAAACTTAGCATACAACTTACGATCAATGAGGGTTTGGAGTACCGCTCGCAGGTGGTCTGCGTGCTCCTCCTCTGAACGTGAATAAACCAGAATATCAGCAATAAATACTATCACAAACAGATCTAAAAATGGACGGAATAGGCTATTCATCAGGTCCATAAATATGAAAGGTGCATTTGTCATCCCGAAGGACATGACAAGGAACGCGAAGTGGCCATATCAGGTCCTAAAGGCTATCTTCAGAATATCTTTCTCCCGAACTCTGACCTGGTGGTACCCCGACCTCAAATCTATCTTTTAAAAGCATCTAGCCCCTGCAACTGATCAAACGGGTAATCGATCCATGAAAGTGGATACTTATTCTTAATAGTTACTTTGTTCAGCTGCCTATAATCGATACATATCCTTAGTGAGCCATCTTTCTTCCGCACAAACAGTACTCGTGCACCCCAAGGTGAGGTGCTGGGCCTGATGAAACCTTTCTCCAGCAAATCTTTTAACTACTCCTTCAACTCCTTCAATTCGGCAAGTGCCATTCTATATGGAGGGATGGATATTGGCTAAGTTTCCGAAAACAAATCAATGCTAAAATCAATATCTCGCTCTAGAGGAATACTTGAAAGATCATTTGGAAACACATCTGTGTACTCTTTGACTACTGGAATAGACTGAAGTGTAGGTATCTCAACATCTGCATCTCTAACTCGCATATTATGATAAATGCACCCTTTTGCGATCATTTTCCTCGCCTTCAAATAAGAAATAAACTAGCTCTGGGTGTCGCTGTATTACCTACCCATTCAAGCTCTAGCTCACTCGAAAAATGAAATATGGCTGCCTTTGCTCGGCAATCAACTGTGGCATAGCAAGCTGCCAACCAGTACATGCCCATGATAGCATCAAAATCCATCATCTCTAGCTCAACTAGGTCGGCTGAGATCTGACGACTACAAACTGTCACCGTACAACCTCAGTAAACCCGTCTAGCAATAATCAATTGTCCGATCGGTGTAGATACCGCAAAAGAATCACTTAGTATTTCAGGCACTATACCAAACTTCCCTGCATAAATGGGGTAATATACGATAACGTAGATCCTGGATCTATCAAGGCATAAGCATCGTGAGAGAAAATGGTAAATATACCTATCACAATGTCTGGTGAATATTCCTGGTCCGGTCAACCCGCTAAAGCATGGATACGGTTCTGATTTCCACCTTAATTGGAACCTCTACCTCTGCATCGACCTCTATCAGCCGAAAACTGAGAATCGCACCCTGAAGGATGCACGGTCATAGATGATCCTGCTATTGAACTTGTTGGTTGTGCCATACCCCTAGAATCTTTATTTGGGAAATCGCGCATCATATGCTCCGGACGTCCACATGTATAACAAGCATCAGAACCTGCTCGGCATTGGCCCAAGTATCCTCTACCACAGATGTTGCACCGCGACAGAAATGACCATGTTTGCCATGCACCTCATTGTCGCTGCAAACCTGATGTCCGTGAGCTCTCACTTGGTCCTAACTGAGTATAGAGGTCATACCTATAACCCTGTAACTGAGGCGGTGGAGGCCTAGGTGGCCGTCCAAAGTACTGGGGCTTATAACTACCCTGAGACTGCTCCTGAGACCTGACAAATCCCATCCTCTTACGCTACCCTTGCTCAGTCCTCTCCATACCCTATTGTCGATGCCTACCCCTTTCTATATTCTGGGCGAATGCCTGAATCCAGGAGATACCCATACTATCCTGCAATACAGCAGTAGAACATGCCTCGGTCAACTCTGGGGCCAATCCTGCTATAAACCGGTGGATCCTGTCCCGCATAGTAGCAACTATGGATGAAGCATATCTAGCCAATGAGTCAAAACGGAGACTATACTCTCAAACACTCATATTTCCCTGCTTGAGGGATAGAAACTGACCGACTCGAGCCTATCGGATCTCCCGCAGTAAGTACGGCTCAAGGAAGGCATCTGAAAAATTCTCCCAAATAGCTGGAGGTGCATCACGTCCCCTGGACCTCTCCCATCACTCGTACCAAAGGACGACTATATCTCGGAGTTGAAAAGCTGCCAGCTCAGCTGCCTCTTTCTCAGTGGTATGCATAAGTCAAAAAATCCTATGAAGCTGATCTATGAAATTCTGCGGGTCCTCCTTCTGATCTGTCCCCGTGATTTCTGGGGGACTCAAAGCAATAAACTCTCGGACCCTTGAACTCCTAGACCCCTCAGAAGATCCTGCACTAGCCGATGCTCTAGCTTGTTGTTGGGTAGCTACCAACTGTGTCAACAAATGCACCGCACTCATCAAGTCCCGATCTGATGGAAGAGAAGGGGGAACTGGAGGTGCGGTATCCTTAGGAATCTCCTCAGGTGGTGGAGGAGCCGGTAATGGCTGAGTAGGGGTCTCGCCCTGGACCTCAGACTGGGCACCATCTACTGGGGGTACTCTGCTAATCCCCTCACCCGCTGCTATGTCTCTTCTATGACTAGCCGTACTCTTCATATTCATCGTCATCTTTGTATGCAAACACCAAAACGTAAGTTTAACTCAAATTTCTTATAACTCAGTTCTATAGCACGATTTAGATTTGAAAGAAGGGTAACCAACTCCTAAATGCCCTGTAGTTCCCTGCTTATATAATGTGGTGCACAACACATCAATAAACAAGACCCTACTAGACACGACTTGTAGACTCTCTAGGATAGAACTGCTCTGATACCAAGTTTGTCACACCCCGAACCTGGGGGGGGGGGGGGGGGCGAGACCAGCACTCGGTGCCTCACCCGGTGCCTCACTTAACCTAGCGTACCAACTTGCGATTGAGGGACTCTGAACATACAATGTCATACTTTGGCCATGGTGCCACATTGCAAGATAATTTATGAAACAAAATATAAAACTGAACGGAAACTAGCTCTGACTAAACATCAATATAAATTTGGGCCGACAAGGCCGTCATAACTGCTACAACTGACAAACTAGCAAGATATACATACAAGGCCTAAAAGCCCAACATACTGCACTAACTGACATCATATGTCTACAAGCCTCTACTGATGGATGTACTGTGGTCGGAATAGGGCCCCGACCTACCCATAATATATATACATATATATACAATATGTACTCAAAACCCTAGACCCGGCAACTCTGAATGACGTGGATCTTACCGATCAAGCTGATCACGGACAGCACCTACGGAGGAGGTCTACTAGGCTGTCTATCTGAACCTGCATGCATGAAATGCAGTGTCCCCATAAATGGGACGTCAGCACAAAATAATTACCGAGTATGTAAGGCAATAGAATAACTGAAAGCTGAAACTAAATTGATAATATAGTAACTGAAAGTAACAGGGAGTCAAAGATGATCTGGAGATATACTTACCTGCTGATACTGACTCTACTCTCTCAATATAGTAAGTAAAATAGTTGTCCAACCCTATAAGGCTCGGAACGTGTAACCGCTCTACCAGTAAAGGCTCGCTCATAGGTGCTCGGCCACACTAGGCTCTATATCTCGACCATTCTGGGCTCGCTCATAGGAGCTCGGCCACAGTAGGCTCGGTATATAACTTACCATCTGATCAGAGGTTGCCCAATAGGGGCCTGCCCATCGATTATAGCTCGATGGTGGTGAAAGTACTGTAATACTGTATATATATAGACCCTCTGCTCTCTTATATATATATATATATATATATATATATATATATAGACCCTATGCTCTCTTTACTGGAAGAAAATAATACTTAACTGAATATAAAGTCCCGATAAGGGAGAATACTGCAACTTATGAGACTAGGATAATGTACATAAGTTCAGAAATACGAACTTCTCTTTATGTCTCGTTATCAAACTCATGTAGTTACGGGATCATACCAAAATGAAGGAAAGGTTTAGCCTTAACATACCTTATCACAATATTTCCAATCACCAAGTTGAACTCGCCTCTTCGCACCTTAATCTACAACAACGATAATAATACTAACATTAAGTTACGAAAGGTACAACCATCGCACAATGAACGACAAGCTTATTTTGTATTAAAACGGGCAACATCTCCCCTATAATCCTTACTCCCTCCAAATTCAAGATAACACTAACAACAAAAGAACACAACAATAACAACATATATACATTATTTTCCAACCTTATATACACCACAAAATACTACAAAACAACCCAAAACACCCCATTCTCTTCATACACAAAACAATCGCCGTTGTAGTGTCAAACATCCCGAAAATATTACGACGAACGACCAGACCACTAACCTGAATTTATGTGGTGTTTCTCCACACAATTTCTCCTCCAAAACTCCATAAAATAGTAGCAGAACACGCAGTCCAACCGCAACACAAAATAGTCCAATAACAGTCTGCTACAAGTGAATAACTCGAACTCACGGCTTTCGATGACCGTCCTGCGATTTTTTACAATTATAGAAAGACTTTCCATACATCTATAGCAGAAAAAATGGATGAAAGAGAGTAGTTAACTTACCTTATTTGTTGAATAACTCAGCTCCTAACTTCGTTCTTCAAACTCTAGGTTTTACCTCCAACTAGAACTTGAAAAAGAGAGAATTTATTAGGGTTTTTGTGCAATATTTGGGAGGAGTTTTGCAGGGGTTTATGTCTGGTTATTATGACCTATTATCAGTGTACTATATGAAGGAAATAATACTTTAAAAATTTTCTTTTGACGACCCGAACTGGCCCATTTTCGGACATATATAATCCTCTCATTTAAGCAAGTAGGTGACACACCTACTTGTCACCTAGCAGTCTGCGCAGTCTCGCAAAAATATATATCTCTCTCTACTCTGATGTCGTATTGACAAACGGTTTATTGATCTAGAAAATATACTCATAGATATACAATTTTACGGGTGGAATACCCCGTAACTCTAAGTATATTGGGAGAAAATCGTAGTTACATTTGACTCAAATCTCATTAAAACTTATGAACGTAACTTGTGATGACTTTTATCGACTTTTGTTCCTCAACTTGCCTGACTTCAAAACATAACACACGACTATCATACGGCTAACACAACTCATAACATAACCTTCTTATCATGTTAAGAACCCTAGTCTCACCCCAAAGGTATGGGTTATAACATTCCTAACTTGTCGACTTTCGACGAAATATTATTTTCTTCAATTCCTTAGCTTCTGAACCTTCCAACCCTCTTTATGCTTGTTGTTCATGATCTTCAATATTTGTAACCTCCAAGGTAACATGATAACTTACTTTATATACTTCCAAATATGATCTCATTTTTGGTCTTACATTAGTTTGCTTAAGACGCACTTTTACATACAAAAATATGGGGTGTAACAATATTATGGAGAAAAATGTGCCAACATGTTGATCATTATTGCGTAAGTAGTCGAATCTGGGGGGGGGGAAGGGCTAACTCTTATTTGTTTGCATAAAATAAGCACGAAATCCCCAGGTTCGGTATGGTCCAGAATATCCCGCCTTTGCTACTTGACTGGTGGAAAGACCATGCACCTATTGATAAAAATCATATAATGAGAGTACTTGGTGACTTGCCATCTTTGCTGAACATTCGACCAAATAGGGAACTGATCGAGGCCGCTACCATGTTCTGGGACGAGAAAAGATCAATTTGGCAACACAAAAATGACTCCTCTCCTGGAAGAAATAAGGGGTTTCGCCAAATTACCATGGGATAGTCCGGGACTGCTCGTACCAGAAAATCGTACTCCCCGCGGTTTTCTAAAAATGTTAGGTTTTAAGAAAAATGATCAACTCCTATGTTTAAATAAATCATACACCCCTTTTGAGTTCCTTTACAAGCGTTATGGGCATAGCAAATAATATCGTCTTCATCATGATGAACTAGCCATTACTTCTTTGGGATGGGTGCATCGCCGGGATTATGTTTTCATTAACTGCTTCTTGGGTTTGTTGATCTTTCCGATACAAGGAGGAAGGATTCATACTCGCTTAGCCATGGTTGCCAGGACCTTAATTGATGGAATCGAAGGACAAACTTATACTATCATCTCCGTGATCTTAGCTGAGATGTACCGTTCTCTAGATCGGTGCAAGCATGGGTTCAGACACTTTGAGGGTTGCAATCTATTGCTACAAGTCTGGCTGCTTAAACACTTTCAGATGGGTGAGTATAGTCAACAGCTTCTGCGAAGACCACTGAATGACTACATAGCCAACCATCACCTAAAGAAAATGGCGTTTATTCCAGACAGGTTTGCAAAGCCTGGAAATGCTGTAGGTTGGGTGCGTTTCTTCAGCAATCTGACAGACAAGCAAGTGCATTGGATGTTTGAATAGTTTCCTAGTAGTGAGTTCATCATCAGATCAAAAGGGACAACCCACTTGGTACTGATCGGGCTGCAAGGCATTTAACCTTACGCTCCTATAAGGGTAATGAGGCAAGCTAGAAGAAAACAAGTCATACCTCGGATTTCTAATATGGTCAAGTACAAGGTAGATTTCAAGGGAGATGTCATTCCATTCAAGTTCGAAGCGCAACACATGTGGAACCAAAAGATCATTGTGGAAGGAGAAACTATTGAGCCAGACAGGTATCACGCTGGTCATATGTACTATTATCTATCATGGCTGGAAGATGACGTATCTAAGGACGTCAAACCAGGAGTCAATCGGATAGGATCATAGACGAAGTGGTTGAGGCACAGGTGAAGTACAAGAGGCTACGCAAAAGGGTGTTCGAATCCGAAGCTAAGCATCTGGAGCAACATAAAGTAAACATGGAGGCGATAAGGGAATGGAAAGAGATTGCCACTAAGTCGAGGGAGATATTGGAATACTTGGAGCAAGGACTGATGGAGCTGGAAAGGAAGATGAGAAAGAGACTTTGGGATTGTCTGGGCATGGATGACGATGAAGGAGGGAAACTGGCAAAGGCTTACTTGTTGCTGGACATGCGAAATCTGGGAAACATAATTGATGGGGGTCAAGAGAGACAAGAATGGAGAAGGTCCTTCAGGGACCAAGTATATTAGGAGATAATGTTCTTTACTGCTTTCTAGCTTAGATTAGATTTCGATGTAATAAGGCTTAATATCGTTAGTGACTTTATTATTATTATGAAAGTTTGTTTTGGCTTATTTTTGCATTAATGAAATGAAGCAAAAGTTGGCATCAATTTTCTCCAAGTCTATGTGTCGCTTAGGCCTACCTCAGGCGCAATGAGGTCCCCAAATTAGGACGTGAACTATTGCATGGCTTTGTGAAACATGTTTAAATATTGCAAACACACTTTTATTTCACCCTACTGACTTGGTTACCTTTTGCTTTTCTTTATTTTGATTATTCCCATTCCCAAAGGTTGGTCCGTGCATACTGGCATCATGAGCATACCACACAAGATCCAGAGGTCCTCTACCTCCTCCTCCACCTAGCGACCCAAAAAGCAAAGGCAAGGGCTAAGGGAAAATGGATGATTTAAGTCGTATCCAGAAAGATAATGCTGTTGTGGCGGAAAATGTTGAAACTTCAGATGGTAGAAGCACCCCGAGGCAGAGTGAGTTGGTCTTACGTTTAGAGAAAAAAATCCTGAAACTACAGGGCAAGCTTGAACAGGTCTGAAATGTACCAAACCTTTCCCTTACTCTCAATGTTCCCGACATCAACCAGCAAAACCCGACTACCTAGAAACAAACACCGCCACAAAACACACAAAACTAGAATCCACCACCCATAGCTGCAAATCTCCCGCGCCACACCAGTATCATAATCCCGCGCCACACCAGTATCATAATCCCGCACCTCCCCAGAACCTTAACCTACCACCAGTGCAAACCCCTCAATAACATCACCATCATCCAACTCAATACCCACAAACCACTACTTACCACACTCCCCAAAATGCACCACAACCTACTCCCGATCCCTAAAACTCAACCAACAACCACCCATATACCCAAGTTCTAGGAACGCATCAAAGTAAACTGATATATGTGGAAACCTTACCCCATACCCCGCAGCAAACCCTATACATACCTGAACCGACTGAGAAGGACCTGCTCATTAGAAACATGGCAGAGGAACTCAAGAAACTTACAAGGAGAGTCCAGAGTGCTGAAGGTGGGAAAGGTGTTGAAGGTCTGAATTATGAAGATCTACGTATTCAGCCAGATGCCATAGGGTTACAAACCTCCAAAGTTTGAAATGTTCGATGGCACTGGTGATCCGAAGGTGCATCTAAGAATATACTGCGACAAGCTTGCGGGAGTAGGTAAGAATGAACAAATCCGCATGAAGTTGTTCATGCAAAGTCTTACAGGAGACGCCTTGTCTTGGTATATCAGTCAAAACCTGAAGAAGTGGGCCAATTGGGTAAGTATGGCATACGATTTCTTGGACAGATTCAGGTTCAACCCAGAAAATGCGCCAGACATTTTCTATATTCAAAACCTCAAGAAAAATCCGACAGAAACCTTTCGTGAATATGCTACTCGTTGGAGATCAGAGGCCGCAAAGGTAAGACTAACGCTTGAAGAAGAATAAATGAACAAGTTCTTTGTTACAGCTCAAGATCCGCAGTATTATGAAAGGTTGATAGTCATCGAGAATCACAAGTTCTCATATATCATAAAGATGGGAGAGAGGATAGAAGAAGGAATTAAGAATGGGATGGTGACTAATTTCGAGGTGCTACAAGCCACAAATAAAGCCTTGCAATCAGGAGGTATTTCAAAGAAGAAAGAAGTGGGTGTCTTGATGGTAGCCCAGGGTCCTAAGTCTCCCCTCACATACCAAACACCTCCACCCACATATCAACCCTCACCCCCAAAATACCAATACCCTACCATAACCTACCATACCTACAACACTCAACCTGAATATTACCATTCACCTCCACCCGCCCGCCAAAACTACCCAAAGCCACATCCAAATGTCGATCGTAGAACTCCTAGACAATACACACCAATTGCTGAACCCATAGCCCAACTGTATGAGAGACTGAGGCCGCTGGTTACGTCACCCTTATTCTTACTGTTGTTGAGAATCCTTCCCAGTGGATCAACCCCAACAAAATATGTGCCTATCATTCAGGTATGAGGGGTCATACTATTGAAAAGTGCCACACGTTGAAAGACAAGATTTAGACGTTGATCGACACTAAGGTTATACAAGCAAAGGATGTCACACCGAATGTTCGCAATAACCCTCTCCTGGATCACATAGGTGAGGGAGTGAACGTGATAGAAACTGATGAGGAATGGGACCAGGAAGGGTCCATCAGACTCATTCGAGATGGGGACACTCCTAAAATATCTCCGGTCACCCTCACGCCAGTTGTGGTACAAACCCAGGCACCATTTGAAGTTGAGGTAGCTACACCCTTCACTGTAATGGTAGCTCCTACACCATTTTACAAGTCTGATATTGTCCCATAGGATTAGGTTACAGAAGCAAGAAGAAAGGGAAAAGTCAAGATGGAAGAAATAGGTGTCGTGCAAGGTATGACTAGAACTGGCAGAGTTTACACACCTGAAAATCTGGGAGGAACGAGCAAAGAAGTTGCACCTAAGCAGCATGTTGTTGAGACTGGCACTGAAGATCATTGGAGGAAGATACAAGCAAGGGAAGACTTTGTTTTTGACCACCTGAACAAGATTCCTGCTCAAATATCCATCTTTTTATTGTTGCAAAATTCAGACGCACATAAAAATGCCTTGATGAAAGTGTTGAGTAAAGCTTATGTACCCGCCGGCATCACTAGTGGAGAAATGGCTAACACGGTCGGATAGGTACTAGAAAGTCACAAAATCACATTCCACAACTATGAGTTACCTCCAGAAGGATTGAGTCACACCAAGGCATTACACATCACAGTGCAATTTGAGGATACGTTCATTGCAGGGTCCTGATAGATGGAGATTCAAGTCTGAACATATGACATTGACCACTCTAAAAGGAATAGGTAAGGGCCTGCACGAGATACGGACGGGAAGCATAAATTTGAAAGTATTCGATGGATCTCAAAGAGCCACTATCGGAGAAATGAACCTGGATCTACAGATGGTTCCGACTTGGTTTGATGTTGAGTTCTAAGTGTTAGATATATCGGCCACTTACAATCTACTGTTGGGAAGACCATGGATACATACAGCTGGGGCAGTGGCCTCTACTCCACACCAGGCTGTGAAGTTCGAGTGGAATCATCAGGAGGTAATCATTCATGGAGATGGAAGCAGACCTATCTACACCAATCAGACCGTTCCAATCATCAAAAATAGGAGGAAGTTGGGTGGAGAAACATATCACCGCATTGAGCGGGTTAATGCAATCAAAAAGGATCGATGGTGGAGCAATAAGACAGAAAGCATATTGTTGTGGACGGGATATGAACCAGGCAAGGGTCTTGGTAAAAAGCTTCAGGGATCACTAAACCCATACAACCACAATATCATGGCATGACCTTTGGACTCGGATATAAATACACCGTGCAAGAATATCATAATTGGACATCGCCTTGGCACACCGATTACTATCCGCTGGAACAACCTGTACCACCTTTGCACCAGACATTCCATCAGGCTGGCATAATGAGGGGATCTGAGGAAGATGAGATTTTGGCTGGCATGAGAAAGTTGTTTCTTGATAAAGAAGACATAGACTACAGTGCAATTGTTGAAGAGGAGGAGTAGGAGGAAGACCTTACCATTCTGACAATGGAAGAAGGAGTTGTTCTCAAGAACTGGACCGCTGCACCATCCCGGGCTCGCCGAGTTCCTCGGTAGCCTCGCAAATTAGCATGACTTGTTTTCAAATTGTTTTGAGCATTTAAGACATTTTCAGTATTTTATTTTGAAATAATTACTCAAGCCATCGAGTCGTACTTGTTGACATTTTAAAGTTTTATTAATGCATTATTGCTTTTCATATTTATTATTATCTTTCTACATTCTTTTCAGCATAATTATTACATATCCCGATGAACCTACGATTGTGACATACAATGAGACAATGCACATAAGGACAGTAATTCGGAAGATATAGAAGATGATGTAATACCTTAGGAAATTATCAAAGAAGTAGAAGATTTTGAAAACAAACCAAAGTCTAATTTGGAGGAAACTGAGGCCGTTAACTTAGGGGATTCTAAAACAGTCAAGGAAACTCGTATAGGCATTCATCTATGACCGTTAGAGAAAGAAGAGTATATCAAGTTCCTAAAGGAATATGGGGACATTTTTGTATGGTCCTACGATGATATGACTAGGTTAAGCACATCCATAGTAGCTCACAAGCTACCCACCAATCTTATGTGTCCACTGGTAAAGCAGAAGCTCAGAAAGTTCAAGCCGGATATGAGTTTAAAGATAAAAGAGGAGGTCACCAAGTAAATCAAAGCCAAAGTTCTCTGAGTGGTTGAATATCCGACCTGGTTAGCAAATATTGTGCTGGTCCCAAAGAAAGATGGGAAAGTTAGAGTATGTGTTGATTACTGAGATTTGAACAGAGTGAGTCCTAAGGATAATTTCTCGCTGCCTAACATACACATACTGATTGACAAATGTGCCAAGCATGAAATCCAATCCTTTGTGGATTGCTTCGCAGGATACCATCATATTTGGATGGATGAAGAGGATGTCGAAAAGACTGCTTTTATCACACCATTAGGAATATATTGTTACAAAATGATGCCGTTCGGTTTGAAAAATGCTAGGGCCACCTACATGAGAGCTATGAAGACTATCTTACATGACATGATACACAGGGAAATAGAGGTGTACATGGAGTATGTTATCATCAAACCTGAAGAAAGTTTTTGATCGGCTTCGAAAATACAACCTAAAGTTGAACCCTGCAAAATGTGCCTTCGATGTCCCTGTTGGAAAGTTGTTAGGTTTCATCGTCTGCCATCGAGGTATTGAGTTAGACCCGTCAAAAATCAAAGTTATCCAGGACTTGCCACCGCCAAGGAATAAGAAAGATATGATGAGTTTTCTAGGACACCTTAATTATATAAGCCGTTTTATAGCACAATCAATAGTGATATGTGAGCCAATCTTCAAAATGCTAAGGAACGATGTTGCAACAAGTTGGATTGAAGAATGCCAGAAAGCCTTCAACAAGATCAACAAGTATTTATCTAAACCACCCGTTTTGGTCCCACTAGAACCAGGAAGACCTCTGATGCTTTGTCTATCTATGTTGGATGGGGCCCTTGGCTACGTTCTAGGACAACTTGCTGAAACTGGGAGGAAAGAGCAGACGATATATTATCTGAGCAAGAAGTTCACGCCTTACGAAGCCCAGTACTCTTTGTTGGAATGCACCTGCTGTGCTTTGACATGGATAGCCCAAAAGTTGAGACATTATTTCTGTGCATACACTACATATCTCATATCAAGGATGGATCCACTAAAATACATCTTTCAGAAACCCATGCCTACGGGTAAGTTAGCAAAGTGGCATATATTGCTGAGTGAGTTCGACATCATCTATGTAACTCAGAAGGCAGTCAAAGGGAAAGCATTGGTTGACCACTTGGTAAAAAATCTCGTAGACGGAGAATACAAATCATTGAAGGCATATTTTCCCGATGAAGAGGTATCATTTGTAGGAGAAGCTACTACCAAAGCATACGAGGGTTGGAGGATGTTCTTCGACGGAGCAGCAAACTTCAAGGGAGTGGGCATCAGAGCTGTCTTAGTATCAGAAACCAGTCAAAATTACCCGGTATCCGCAAAACTCAGGTTCACATGCACCAACAATATGGTGGAATATGAGGCTTGCATCTTGGGACTCAGGTTGGCCATTGACATGAACATTCGGGAGTTGTTGGTAATCGGAGATTCTGATCTATTGGTGCACTAGGTTCTGGGAGAATGGGCTACTAAGAACACCAAAATATTGCCATACTTACATTGTGTACAAGAGTTGATCAAGAGGTTCACAAAGATAGAATTCAATCATGTTCCAAAGGTCCAGAATGAGTTTGCAGATGCATTAGACACCTTGTCTTCCATGATGCACACATCCGGACAAGAATTTCATCGACCCTATCCCAATAGGAATTCATAAGCAGCCAGCTTATTATGCGTACGTTGAAGAAGAGTTTGACGAAAATCCATGGTTCCACGACATCAAGGATTGGGCTGGGAGAAGAAAGAGTAGAGTTTGACTTATTGAAGGAGATGTTAAAATACACCCGACATGTCGCATCTGTGGAGTTTTAACCGCTTATGCGATGATGCTTCTGCAGTTTTTGCTCCGCATCTACGAGCATCTCGCATCGGCGTTGACATGGGCGCTTCGGCAATGCTGCATCTGCACACAAATATTTGGAGGTGCAGTTGCATAAAACTTCTGATAGACAGAACTGGGCAACCACTATTTTGGCAGGTCTCCAACACCTCAAACTCCTCAATTCAACTCCAAAAAATCTAAAACTTTACAGATTAGTCAAAAATAATATAATAAACTATTCTAAAAAAAATTCCAAAAATAATTTAAAATTTTGAAAACGATGGGTTGCTTTCCACCAAGCGCTACATTTAACATCATGGCACGACGCGAATCAACTTTACTACTTTTCTCTCCACTTTGAGGATATGAATTGGGCATCTAACTTGGACTAAATTTTGTGAACACGGTCGGCGGGGGTGTAGTAAGTAGATGATAAAGCCAAACATCAATTTCTTCATTTTGCAATTCATGGCTTTCTTTTGAGAAATGTCATTTTGCGTTCTTGAACTTTCAAATTGCACGATGTATGGCTCTTGTCTTTCTTATTTTTTAAGTTCAAATGGAAGGATGGATATCACCATAAATTTTTAAAGTTGAAAAATGCTTAGAATGAGATAACAACCTCCAAACCTGAAACCTTTTCTTCATTTTGACAACCCCTTTTTTCCCCCGAACTATAGTCAATTTCAACTATCTCTTCAATTATGCCGGTTGACTCTAATTCTATTTTTTCCTCGGCATCACCAAGTATCATGGAGTTGATTGGTAGATGTTCAATTCTTGATTCAAGCTCCAAACCATTTTGTAGATTGTTTTTCAAGATCTCCTCTAAGGCTTTTTGCTATTTGTTTCCTTCTTAAAGTACGCACTTCATCATGATTTAAACTCTCCATTTTGCCCATGCTCATTTTCTTCCACTTTTAAAGCCCTATAAATATCACAACCAAAAGTTGAATTGTCATAGTGGGGGTTCGGAGAATGGAAGGACAAATAAGAACAATTGCCAAGGTAGCCATTTTGACTACCACACCTATCGCATATACTCCACTTATAGGTTTGAGATTGTGCGCATAATCCGCCTCCAGAGAATTTAAATAATTTTTTCATGAGTGTGGTCCTCCACAATAAGGACAAGGGCCATCAAAGTATGAACAACTATCATCCAACCAATTTTTATTATGCGATGCCATTTTCGAAAACTAAAAAAATAAACAAGAAAAAAAATATAAGAAAGATAAATACACAAATGTTTATAAGTTTTGACCAAAGCACATACGCTTACTTCTCAAACAACCTAAATACGCCAAATTATTCCCCGGCAATGTCGCCAATTTTGATGACGTCCAAAGCCACTTCTCAAAGAGAAAGCAGACACAGTTAAATACAATATAATATACCCAACTATGAGTCGGGGTCGAATCCCACAGAAAACAATATGCAGGCGATTAGGCAAGTAAGAGAATTATCACTTATTATGCAAAGTCAAACATTAATAAATAGTTTTGAGAAAATATTATATCCAAATAAAAAATATAAACTAACCTAGAAAGCATGTAAAATGATCATTGGCTACAAGCATGGATAAACGGGAATTTACACTCAAGTATTGACCCAATGTATTTCACGATTTTACAAATATGAATGAGTTTATGTTAATTAGGCTCTGATAATAATTCTATATTAGCTTCTTCCGAAGACTGGCAATACTTTCTAATGAAACTATCCCTACAATAATTAAGAGAATTAACTGCACCTGAATGTGGCTATTAGTGGTTCAATCTTATCCCTAGTTAGAATTTATAAAATGAGGATTAACACATCAAGTTCTTGTAAATTAATCTTTCCCAACATCGAGTTTGCCTTTTCCAAGTCCAAATGGAATTTAATGGGCGAGTTCTAGGGTTAACTAATCCCTTTGGAAATATTAGAGAACAAGAATAATTAAAGAAATAATAAATCACTTCAAAAGTAATAAAAATTATTCACTACATAAGCATAACAAGAGATTTAATCCAATTTTTTATAACAAATATTCCCATAAACAAGATTAAAGTAATGGAATAATTATTATACACTTAGATATTCAATACAAATCATGAAATTGGCGATATGAGTAAAGGGTTAAGAATTTCTCATCCAAAGACTTCAAATCTTCAATCCCCAAGTGTGGTGCAAGAAACCCTAGCTCCAAAGCTTGTAAAACCTGCCTAATATATCTTCTAAAATTAGCTAGATCGTGTATTTATGGGTTTAGGATCAACAAAATATAAAATCGCAAGTCTGTCAAGAACTGAAGCCCGTTGACCACACATACTGAAGAATCATAGCAGGCGCGGTCGCAGATACGGAATACCACTTGCAAGTGCCAGTCTTGTAGAATACTGGCTACTCCGCAGAAGAGGACATTTCAATGCATAAGCCGTTTCACAGATACGGATGGTTAAGTGCAAGTGCGATCTCAGTGGAACAGTTGCCTTCTCCAGATGCAGATTCTTTCTCGTAGATGCGATCCTTGTTGTGCATATTCGATTTCACTGGATGCCTTTTTACTTTTTCAACTCTTTTTTTCTTAATTCCATTTCAATTAACTTCAATTCTCTTCATGACTCATTGTACATGAGATTCTAGCAATGCACACCATAAATTATCTCATACTATATTTAAAGAATACACAAACCAAAGCAAAAGGGAGTAGAATGCGTGGTAAAATCACCACTTATCATTGGTTTCCTAACGGTTATTGTAGGGTGGATTGTTGGTGTAGAAGTTGGTTGTAGGATGAAGGAGTTTCATTTATAGGAGGTTGTAGACGAATGTGCATTTTAGATGTATGACAATATGCCTAAAAGACATAAAATATGAAAATTCTTACTAATGTTTGTTCAATTAAACTTTTGTAATGTAGATTTATGTAATTCATGCAGGGGAACATAGTAGGGATCCTAACAAATCTCGATTAAGGTATGTATGGCTAAACTCTTTCCTATCGTATTGCTTAGAATGAATTTCTTGTTCTCTTCCTACTCATGATGTCATAACTTCAAGGTTTCTTCTCCTTAGCATGTAGTTGTGAGAGACAAGATGTTATCCATGTAATCTCTTCACCTGTTTAGTTTCACATGCCATGGTATTCCCATTATGATAACGTTATAGAAGTTCAAGTTTACAAATAAGCAAGACATAGAAATTAAGGCATTTCAATGGTTTTAATTATATAATGTATGCTTCAAAAATAATAAAAGCAAACGACTTTGATCTTAAGTCTCCAAGAATGATGAACTTAGCTAATGACCTTAAATACGATGAATTGGGCCCATGTACAACTAAAATGTATTTATTTATTCTCCACACATATTCTAGTGTAATAAAATATGTTTCCTCATGATGAACCCGATGAAGCATTCCAATGATCTGGAGTCCTATGACCCTAAAGGTAAATTTTTTCGTATTGCTTTGAGATTTCATATGATCTTATAGAAATATTCTTGATCGTCGAAAGTGGTTAGGGGCTTACATGAGAAATTTGTACTACATGTGACTCGAATGTAGCACTCCCACAGGTAATGACTTCATCGAATCGATTCGTAGCACTCCCATAGGCTAATGTTGACTTTGCATATGTTATATAGGATTGGTCATTTGAAAAATCATGTGTTACATGCCCTATGGACAGTCTGGTAAATGCATAGAAACATAGTAAAGATGAGCCCTATTGTTACACCGCATGTTTTCGTACGTAAAAGTAATGTCGTAAGTCATATATGTATGCTCGAAAATGAGATCCTCTTTGAAATTATTCAAAGTATGTTAATCATGTTACCTTGGATGTTACAAATTTTTAAGATCATGATCAGCAAGTACCAATAGTGTTGGAAGGATTAGAAGCTAAACGAATCGAAGAAAATAACTTTCGTCGAAAGTTGGCAAGTTGGGAATATTATAACCCGTACTTTTGAGGCGAGACTAGAGTGCTTAACATAATACGAAGGTGATGTTATGAGGTATTTTAGTCATATAATAGTCTTGTGTTGTGGTTTGAAGTCAAGCGAGTTATAAAACAAAAGACGACGAAAGTCACCATAAGTTACGTTAATATATTTTACTGAAATTTTTGTCAAATTTCACTTAGTTTTTCTCCCAATATACTTGAAGTTACAGATGGTAGGGTATAATTACGTGTTTTAGTTGCTTATTGCACTTTAATTCACTACACTTTACTTATGTTGATCTTTAATTGGTAGTGTTTTGCACTTATTGTGTGTTTTATGCCTTGTAGGAGTGATTCCGAGCTATGTAGATGTTGTGGAACTAATTTGAGCTATTTGGAGCTTTGAAGTCTGAGTAAAAACCCAAGGGATTAAGCCAGGATCGTGTTCGGGGTCGAGGACGGCATCTGGACATCAAAATCAAGCAAAAAGCATACCTCTGAGAATTTTGCACTGCTGCAGCACGTGGGGCGGCGCGTGGGGCACCGCAGAAGTGTGTTTTGGCAGCATGGTGAAAAGTGTTAGCTTCCTAAAGATCTCCACTAGTGCGTAAGATGTTGCGTCGCCCCATGCGGCGCACCTGTGTATTTCTTCGAGAGCAATTGTCCTATTTCGGCTAGGAAATGATGATTCCATCTAGGCCCGACCCTACTTGGTATAAATATATGGAAAACCATTATTTTTTGGACTTTTGACATACTTTTAGACCAAAGAAAGCTAAGAAGGAGTTGGGAAGAAAAAAAGCACAAGGATTTTATCATTCCTTCTTCACTCAAGACCAGAGTTTGGATTGAATTTATGCTTTTCTATACTTTAATATTATTTTTGATGAATTACTCCATATCTATGGAGTAGTTCCCTTTAGGGTTTGATGTATTTGGTGTATTGATGATTGTTTGTGGATTATAACTCTAGTTTTATGTATTGAATTGTTTTGGATGATTTTATTTTTGCATCTATATTCACCAGTTCATATAATCGAGAGAAGCATAACTTGTGATATCTTTGCATTATATTGTTGGTTGAGTTCATAGATTCTTTTATGTAATCGAAAGAGGCTAGTTGAATCATTGATTGAACCTAGTTAGAAGAATAATCGAAAGAGATTTTCCTAAAGACCAATCGACTATACATTCTTGCATATCTTCACGTGCTTAAATTGGTTCATCTCGTGAGGTTAAGACTTAATCGAGAGAGGAGTTTTTGCTGAATGTTTGAACGAATGATTGAGTGAATTCGAGAGAATCACTTGAACATTAAAAGTGGATTATCTAGAGTTAGATTCCAAACAATTATCTTGCACCTATTCTATCAAAACTCTTTCTTCTCCCATTGATAACCTTATTTGCTTATTCCTTGTGTCTATAGTCATTAGTCAATAGCTTTAGATTCTTAGTTAATTTTAGTTATTAATCAGATAAATCTCAACTGTTGATTATCATGGATATAAATCAAGCTAAAAACTACAAGAATACTGTTTAAATCCAATCCATGTGGATACGATGTTATACTATACTATATTTGATTAGTTAGCAGAATTTAAGTGTGTGTTTTGCATTCATCAAATTTTTGCACCGTTGCCGAGGATTGGTAATCAATAGTGTTTGAAATAGTTTGTAGTGCTAATATAGGAATTATTTTTCTTTATATTTTGTTTTTCACTTTTTACAGGTTAAGATTGGTGCATTACTCGAGCTTCTGCAAAAGAAGTGGTACTATACAAGCCAGAGTTAGAAACAAAACTGCGACAACTGAGGAAGGAAAGAGATCTCTCTGAGAATCTAAAAAAAGTTGGGCAATCCTCAACCCAAGAAACTATGGCCAGAAATGGTGATGATAGTGTAGATTTGGCTGCAAGAGAGGCAGCCCAATAACGAGAAAAAGTTGCACAGGATGCTGAGGAACCAGCCATTAGAGATGCACAGAATGTCTATGAAGAAGAGAGGGGTCACAGACTTAATCAGCATCAACCCTTGGCTGCAGACCAGTTCGGAAATATAGCTCCCAAGCTTGGGAGACAACTTGGTGATTATACTAGACCGGTCTACAATCAAGGATTATATAGTATTAGACAACCTCCAATTGCAGCAAACAATTTTGAGTTGAAGTAAGGGTGGCTTCAAACCCTTCTGAATCATTGTGTCTTCAGAGGGAAGCCAAATGAAAATCCAAACACACATTTAATAGACTTCGAGGAGATTATGAATATCTTTCAATACAATGGGGTGTCACAAGATGCAGTGTACTTAAGGGCATTCCTCTTTTCACTTAAATATGATGCTAAAGAGTGGCTTCGAAGTTTTCCCAGTTGATCGATTAGATCTTGGGAGGAGATGACCAGAAAATTCCATGATAAATAGTTCTCCTCATCTAAGATGGCAAGATTAGAAGAGAAATCCATAACTTCTGCCAGAAAGAGAGTGAAACTATTTTTGATGTATGGGAGAGGTTTAAGGAGATAGTTAGTAAGTGTCAACATAGCGGAATTGAACTCTGGATGCAACTCCAAGATTTTTGGGAATGATTGACATCGACCTCGCATAGAACATTGAGCGATATAGTTGGAGGCCTTTGATGAAGAGGACTACAGAGGAGATAGTTACAATTCTTGATGAGTTAACTGAAGATGCTAATCAGTGGCCCTCTGAGAGTGCTGAAAGAAGAAGATCAACTGGTGTTCACCAAGTTGAAAGTAATACATCTGTGCAGGTACAACTTGATGATATGGCTAAAGAAATATGAAATCTGACCGTAGCCTCAATACAAAATGATCCCCAAGCAGCGTGTGATATATGTGGAAGAGGACACCCTACTCATGAGTGTCAAGCCTCAACGGAGGAAGTGAATG
This sequence comes from Nicotiana tomentosiformis, assembly GCF_000390325.3. Classification (NCBI taxonomy): domain Eukaryota; kingdom Viridiplantae; phylum Streptophyta; class Magnoliopsida; order Solanales; family Solanaceae; genus Nicotiana; species Nicotiana tomentosiformis. Next base: position 46,922,287 of record NC_090822.1, read on the forward strand.
CTGTGGGAAACTATAATTTTAATGCAATAGGTTAGAGGCACCCCGGCTTTTCATGGAGTTCACCTCGGGTTACTGTGAATGCGTGGCAACAAAACAACCCCTGACCTAAGGGACAAGGATCTCCAGGTTTTATGACTCAGCAGAGGCAACAATTTCAGCCTCAACAATGTTACACCCTATATTTTCGTAAGTAAAGGTGCGTCGCAAGCAAACTAATGTAGGACCAAAAATTAGATCATCATTGAAAAAATATAAAGTAAGTTAATCATGTTACCTCATAGATTACAAATATTGAAGATCATGAACAACAAGTACAAAGAGGGTTGGAAGGTTCAGGAGCTAAAGGAATTGAAGAAAATAAAATTTTGTCTAAAGTCGACAAGTTCGGAATATTATAACATGTACTTTTGGGGTGAGACTAGGGTGCTTACCATGATAAGGAGGTTATATTATTAGTTATGTTAGTCGTATGATAGTTGTGTATTATGTTTTGAAGTCATGCGAGTTGTGAAACAAAAGTCGCTGAAAGTCATCATAAGTTACGTTCATAAGTTTTACTGAATGTTTGGTCAAATGTAACTGCGATTATCTCCTAATATACTTAAAGTTGCTGGGTGTTCCACCCATCAAATTGAATATCTGTGAGTTTATTTTCTAACGCATTAATTTGTTTGTCAATACATCATCATAGTAGAGAGATAAATGCATTTTTGCCCAACTTCGCAAACCGCTAGGTGACAAGTAGGTGTGTCACCAACTTGCTTAAATGAGAGTTCGAAAATGGGCCAGTTCGGGTCATCCAAAGAGACCCTTTAAAGGCCTATATCGTTAATATAATACACTGATAAGAGGGCACAAAAACCTGACCTAAACCCCTGCAAAATCCTCACAAAATTACACACAAATCCTAATTGAATTTCTTTCCTTTTCAAGTTCTAGTTAGAGGTAAAACCTAGAGTTTGAAGAACCAAGATAGGAGCTGAGTTATTCAACAAATAATGTAAGTTTAATGCTCTATTTTATCCATTTTTGTGATGCTGGAGATGTATGGAAAGTCGTTCTATAAGTGTAAGAACTCACGGGACGGTGATAGGCAGCCGTGAGTTCGAGTTATTCACTTGTAGCAGACTGTTTTGTGGATTGTTTTGTGTTGCTGTTGGATTTCGAGTTTTACTATTTTTTTATTGAGTTTTGTAGGAGGAAGGGTGTGGAAAAACACCACATAAATACAAGGTGGTGGGCTGGTCATTCATCGTAACATTTTTGGGCTGTTTGTCACTACTACGGTGGTCGTTTTATGTTTGAAGAGATTGGGGTGTGTTGGGATGTTTTATAGTATTTTGTGGTGTATATAAGGTTGGAAAATAATGTATATATGTTGATATTATTGTGTTCTTATGTGGTTGGTGCTATCTTGAATTTGGAGGAAGTAAGGACTATAAGGGAGATGCTGCCCGTTTTAATACAAAATAAGCTTGTTGTTTGTTGTGCGATAGTTGTACCTTTCGTAACTTAATGATAGTATTATTACTGTTGTTGTAGATTATAGTGAGAAGAGGTGAGCTCAACTTGGTTATTGGAAAGATTGTTATAAGGTATATTAAGGCTAAACCTTTCCTTCATTTTGGCATGATCCCGTAACTACATGAGTTTGATAATGAGATATAAAGAGAAGTTCGTATTCCTTAATTTATGTACATTATCCTAGTCTCATAAGTTACAGTATTCTCCCTTATCGGGACTTTATATTTAGTTAAGTTTTGTCTTCTTCCAGTTAAGAGAGCAGAGGGTCTCTATATATATATATATATATATATACGGTATTATAGTATATTTACCACCATCGAGCTATAATCGGTGGGCAGGACCCTATTGGGCAGCCTCTAATCAGATGGTAAGTTATATATCGAGCCTACTTTGGCCGAGCACCTATTAGCGAGCCTACTACGGCCGAGCAGTTACCCGTACCGAGTCTTATAGGGCTGGACATTTATTTTACTTACTATATTGAGAAAGTTAAGTCAGTATCAGCAGGTAAGTAAATCTCCATATCATCTTTGACTCCCAGTCACTTTCAGTTATTATATTATTAGTACAGTTTTAGCTTTAAGTTATTTTATTATCTTACATACTCGGTACATTATTTTATACTGACGTCCCTTTCTTGGGGATGCCGAATTTCAGGCATACAAGTTCAGATAGACTGACGGGTAGACCTCCTCAGTAGGTGTTGCCTGAGTTCAGCTTGATCGGTAAGCTCTACGTCCTTCGAAGTTGCCGGATCTAGGGTTTTGTGTACATATTGTGTATATATGTATATATGTTATGGGTAGGTCGGGACCCTGTTCCGATCACAGTACATCCATCAGTAGAGGCTTGTAGAAATATCCTATCAGTTAGTGCAGCATGTTGGGCTTGTAGGATTTGTATGTATATTTTGTTAGTTTGTCAGCTATAGTAGTTATGACGGCCTTGTCGGCCCAGCTTTATATTGATGTTTAGTCAAAGCTAGTTTCTGTTCTATTTTATATTTTGCTTCTCAAACTGTCTTGCAATGTGGCCCCATGGCCAAAGTATTACATTGTATGTTCAGAGACCCTCAGTCGCAAGTTGGTACGCTAGGTTAATTGAGGCACCGGGTGCCGGTCTCGCCCCCAGGTTCGGGGCATGACAAAATTGGTATCAGAGCAGTTCTGTCATAGGGAGTCGACAAGCCATGTCTAGTAGGATCTTGTTTATAGATGTGTTGTGCACCACATTATATAAGCAGGGAACTATAGGGCATTTAGGAGTTGGTTACCCTTCTTTCAATGCAAAATCGTGTTGTAGAACTGAGTTATAGGAAATTTGAGCTAAGCTTATGTGTTGGTGTTTGCATACACAGATGACAATGACTAGGAAGACTACGGCTAGTCATAGGAGAGACACAGCAGTGGGTGAGGGGACCAGCAGGGCACCCCAGTAGATGGGGCCCAGTCTGACGCCTAGGGCGAGACCTCTACTCAGCCATTACCGGCTCCTCTACCACCTGAGGAGATTCCTAGGGATACCGCACATCTAGTTGCCCCTCCACTTCCATCAGATCAAGACTTGAGGAGTGTGGTGCATTTGTTGACACAGTTGGTAGCTACCCAGAAATAGGCTAGGGCATCAGCTAGTGCAGGATCTTCTGAGGGGTTTGGGAGTTCAAGGGTCCGAGAGTTTATTGCTTTGAGTCCCCCAGAGTTTACGGGGACAGATCAGAGGGAGGACCCACAGGATTTCATAGATCATCTTCACAGGATCTTTTGGGTTATGCATGCCACGTAGAAAGAGGTAGGTGAACTAGCAGCTTTTCAACTCCGAGATATAGCCATCCTTTGGTACGGGGGATGGGAGAGGTTCAGGGGACGTGGTGCACCTCCAGCTATTTGGAAGAATGTTTCAGATGCCTTCCTTGACCTGTACTTCCCGCGGGAGATCCAACAAGCTTGAGTCAATCAGTTTCTAGCCCTCAAGCAGGGCAATATAAGTGTCCGAGAGTATAGTCTCCGTTTTGACTCATTGGCCAGATATGCACCATCCATAGTTGCTACTATGCGGGATAGGATCCACAGGTATATAGCAGGGTTGACCCTAGAGTTGACAGAGGAATGTGCCACCGCTGCATTACAGGATAGTATGGATATCTCCCAGATTCAGGCATTCACCCAGAAAATAGAAAGTGGTAGGCGACGGCAGTAGGGTACAGAGAGGACTGAGCAAGGGCAGCTTAAGAGGATGAGATTTGCCAGATCTCAAGGGCAGTCTCAGGGTAGTTATAGGCCCTAGTACTTCGGACGGCCACCTAGGCCTCCGCCACCTTAGTTACAGGGTTACAGGTATGACCTCTATACTCAGTCAGGACCAGGTGGGAGCTCATGGGCATCGGGTTTGCAGCGACAGCGAGGTTCAGGGCAGACATTGTCATTTCCTCCGTGGTGTGACATCTGTGGTAGAGGACAGTTAGGCCAATGCCGAGCGGGTTTTGATGCTTGTTATAAATATGGGCGTCGGGGGCATATTATGCGAGATTGCCCAAATAGAGATTCTGGGGGTGTGGCACAACCAGCGAGTTCAGCAACAGGATCATCTATGTCAGTGCATCCTTCAAGGCACGAGTCTCAGTCTATAGCTGGTAGAGGTCAAGGCAGAGGTAGAGGTTCCAGTTCAGGTGGTAATCAGAACCGTATCTATGCTTTAGCGGGTCGACAGGTCTAGGAGTCTTCACCAGACGTTGTGACAGGTATATTGACCATTTGCTCTCACGATGCTTATGCCATGATAGACCCAGGATCTACTTCATCGTATATTACCCCATTTTTCACAGGGAAGTTTGGTATAGTGCCTGAAATACTATGTGATCCTTTTGCAGTATCTACACTGGTCAGAGAATCGATCATTGCTAGAGGGGTTTACCGAGGTTGTACAGTGATAGTTTGTAGTCGTCGGACCTCAGTTGACCAAGTTAAGCTAGAGATGATGGATTTTGATGCTATCATGGGCATGGACTGGTTGGCAGCTTGCTATGCCACAGTTGATTGCCGAGCAAAATGTGCATTTATCATATTGTGCGAGTTAGAGATGCAGATGCTGAGATACCTACACTTCTGTCTATTCCAGTAGTCAAAGAGTACGCAGATGTGTTTCTAGATGAGCTTCGAGGTATTCCTCCAGAGCGAGAGATTGATTTTAGCATTGATTTGTTTCGGGGAACTCAAGCAATATCCATCCTTCCATATAGAATGGCACCTTCCGAATTGAAGAAGTTGAAAGAGCAGTTAAAAGATTTGCTGGAGAAAGGTTTCATCAGACCTAATACCTCAACTTGGGGTGCACCAGTACTATTTGTGCGGAAGAAAGATGGCTCGCTGAGGATGCGTATCGATAATAGGCAGCTGAACAAGGTAACTATTAAGAATAAGTATCTACTTCCAAGGATCGATGACTTGTTTAATCAGTTGCATGGGGCTAGATGCTTTTCAAATATAAATTTGAGGTCGACGTACTACCAAGCCAGAGTTTGGGAGAAAGATATTCCGAAGACAGCCTTCAGAACCCGATATGGCCACTTCGAGTTCCTTGTCATGTCCTTCGGGTTGACGAATGCACCCACCATATTTATGAACTTGATGAATAGCGTATTTCGGTCATTTTTAGATATGTTCATGATAGTATTTATTGATGATATTCTGGTTTATTCACGTTCAGAGGAGGAGCATGCGGACCACCTACAAGCGGTACTCCAAACACTCCATGATCGTAGGTTGTATGCTAAGTTTTCTAAATGTGAGTTATGGTTGAAGTCTGTAGCATTCTTGGGGCATATTGTATCTGATGAAGGTATAAAGGTAGACCCTCAGAAGACTGAGGTCGTGAAATCCTGGCCCAGATCTACCACTCTGACAGAGGTTCATAGCTTTCTAGGCTTAGCGGGTTACTATCGGAGGTTCGCGTAGGGTTTTTCTTCCATTTTGGCACCATTGAAAACCCTGAATCAGAAAGCAGCTAAGTTTCAGTAGACAGAGGCTTGTGAGCGGAGTTTCCAAGAGCCTAAGAACAGGTTGACCTCAGCACCAGTTATAACACTTCTAGAGGGTCTAGAGGGTTATGCCATGTATTATGATGTCGTAGGTGTCGGGTTAGGATGTGTCATGATGCAACATTGGAAGCTAATTGCGTATGCTTCAAGGAGGTTGAGGAAGCACAAGAGGAATTATCCGACCCATGACCTAGAGTTAGATGCGATTGTCGAGGCACTTAAGATATGGTGGCATTATTTATATGGTGTTCATGTTGATCTATTTACCGATCATAAAAGCCTGCAATATATATTCAAGCAAAAAGAGTTGAATTTGCGACAGAGGTGATTGCTAGAGTTATTTAAAGATTACAATGTTAACATTTTCTACCATCCAGGGAAAGCTAATGTTGTAGCAGATGCCTTAAGTCGCCAATCTATGGGTAGCTTAGCACATGTAGAGGCTGAGAAAGGACAATTAGCTAGAGAGATTCATCAATTGGCTTGTTTGGGGGTTCGGTTAGTATATTCTGACGAGGGTGGAATTGTACTCCAAAACACTGCAAAATCATCTCTCAAAACTGAAGTCAAGGAAAGGTAGTATGAGGAACCAGAGTTGGTCGAGTTGAGAGAGCGAGTTCCGTAGTAGAAGAAGTCATTGTTAGAACTCAAGGGATATATGGTTCTAAGATATAGGGCTCATCTATGTGTTCCAGATGTAGCAGGGCTACGAGACAGGATTATATCAGAGGCACATTATTGGTGGTACTGCATTTATCCTGGGTCGACGAAGATGTATCATAACATTAAGGATGTGTACTGGTGGAACGAAATGAAGAAGAATAATTGCTGAGTTTGTCGCCCAGTGTCGTAATTGCCAGCAGGTGAAGGTAGAGCACCAGAAGCCCGGAGGTCTAATGTAGACTATAGATATCCCGACGTGGAAATGGGAGGCGATAAACATGGACTTCATCTCAGGTTTGCCTCGTTCTCATTGTAAGTTCAATTTTATATGGGTGATAGTCGATAGGCTCACAAAATCAGCCCATTTCCTACCAGCCAGATCTACATATACAACCTAAGGTTATGCGAAGTTATATATTAAGGAGATAGTGCGCCTACACAGAGTACTAGTATCTATTATATATGACCGTGGGGCCAAGTTCACAGCACATTTTTGGAGGTCATTATAGAGAGGTCTAGGGACTCAGGTGAATCTCAGCACAACTTTTCATCCACAGACTGATGGACAAGCCGAGAGCACAATTCAGATGCTTGAGGATATGTTATGAGAATGTGTGTTGGATTTTAAAAGAAGTTGGGATGAACATCTACCTCTTATCGAGTTTTCATATATTAACCGTTACCACTCTAGTATCCAGATGGCTCCGTACGATGCTTTGTATGGATGTAAGTGCAGATCTTCTATAGGGTAGTTTGATGTTGGAGAATCTAGGTTACATGGGCCAAACTTGATTCAGCAGGCTGTAGAGAAGGTAAAGCTTATCTAGGAGTGACTCTTGACAGCCCACAGTCTTCAGAAGTCATATTCTAACGTGCAGCGACGAGACTTAGAGTTCGGTGTTAATAATTGGGTGTTCTTAAAGGTGTCGCAAATGAAGGACGTGATGAGGTGTAGCAAGAAAGGCAAGCTTAGACTACGGTATATTGGGCCTTATAGGATTATTCGGAGATTGGGCCAAGTAGCTTATGAGTTAGAATTTCCATCGGAATTGGAGTCTGTCCATCAAATTTTTCACGTATCACTACTACGGAAGTGCATTGGCGATCCTACCCGAGTGGCTCTCACTGATGATGTATAGATTATGGATGACTTGTCATACGAGGAAGTTCCAGTTGCCATCCTAGAATGACAAATCCGCAAGCTACGAAATAAGGAGGTAGCCTCTGTGAAGGTTTTATGGAGAACCAAGAATGTGGAAGAGATGACGTGGGAAGCGGAGGAAGAAATGAAGTCTAAATACCTCCACTTATTTCAAATTAAAGATATGGCTCAAGATGGGATACATCAGGACATCTCTTTTCAGGCCAGTAGGTCATCAGGTAAGCGCTTATTTTTTACTTTCAGTATTTATGATTGACTGCCGTGTGAGGCCAAGTGTTTCTATTTATAGACATTGGCCATGTATTGCATGTATAGTATATTTTCTGGCTGCGTGCAGGTTGGTTTTAGTCTAGTGTGCAGAGGAGACTCTAGCAAAATATTTTCCAAAGTCTCTAAGAGTAAACATTTGAGGACGAATGTTCCCAAGGGGGGAATGATGTTACTCCCTATATTTTTGTACTTAAAAGTGCGTCGAAAGCAAACTAATGTAGGACCAAAAATGGGATCATCTTTGAAAGTATATAAAGTAAGTTAATCATGTTACCTCAGAGGTTACAAATATTGAAGATCATGAACAACAAGTACAAAGAGGGTTGGAAGGTTCAGAAGCTAAAGAAGTTGAAGAAAATAATATTCCGTCGAAAGTTGACAAGTTGGGAATGTTATAACATGTACTTTTGGGGTAAGACTAGGGTGCTTAACATGATAAGGAGGTTATTCTATGAGTTATATTAGTCTTATGATAGTCGTGTGTTGTGTTTTGAAGTCAAGGGAGTTGTGAAATAAAAGTCGATGAAAGTCATCACAAGTTACGTTCATAAGTTTTACTGAATTTTGGGTTAAATATAACTGCGATTTTCTTCCAATATACCTAGAGTTACGCGGTCTTCCACCTATCAAATTGAATATATATGAGTCTATTTTCTAATTCATTAAACCATTTGATAATATGACATTGTAATAGAGAGATATATGCGTTTTTGCGAGACTGCGCAAGCTACCAGGTGACAAGTAGGTGTGTCACCTACTTGCTTAAATGAGTGTCCGAAAATGGGCCAGTTCGGGTTGTCCAAAGAGATATTTTAAAGGCCTATTTCGTTCATATAATACACTGATAAGAGGGCATAATAAACAGACCTAATTTCTCTCCTTTTCAAGTTCTAGTTGGAGGTAAAACCTAAAGATTGAAGAACCAAGATAGGAGCTGAGTTATTCAAAAAAAATAAGATAAGTTTAATGCTCTCTTTTATCCATTTTTTCTGTTGGAGATGTATGGAAAGTCGTTCTATAAGTGTAAGAACTCACGGGATGGTGATAGGAAGCCGTGAGTTCGAGTTATTCACTTGTAGCGAATTGTTTTGTGTTGCTGTTTTATTGCGTGTTTTACTACTAATTTATTGAGTTTTGGAGGATGAAGTATGTGGAGAAACACCACATAAATTCAGGGTGGTGGGCTGGTCATTCGTCGTAATATTTTCGGGCTGTTTGGCACTACTACAGTGGTCATTTTGTGTATGAAGAGATTGAGGTGTGTTGAGCGATTTTGTAGTATTTTGTGGTGTATATAAGGTTGGAAAATAATGTATATATGTTAATATTGTTGTGTTCTTGTGTTGTTAGTGTTATCTTGAATTTGGAGGATGTAAGGACTATAGGGGAGATGCTACTCGTTTTAATAAAAAATAAGCTTATAGTTCGTTGTGCGATAGTTGTACCTTTCGTAACTTAATGATAGTATTATTATCGTTGTTGTAGATTAAATTGAATATACCTAGAGTTACGCGGTCTTACACCCATCAAATTGAATATATATGAGTCTATTTTCTAATTCATTAAACCATTTGATAATATGACATTGTAATAGAGAGATATATGCGTTTTTGCGAGACTGCGCAAGCTGCCAGGTGACAAGTAGGTGTGTCACCTACTTGCTTAAATGAGTGTCCGAAAATGGGCCAGTTCGGGTTGTCCAAAGAGACATTTTAAAGGCCTATTTCGTTCATATAATACACTGATAAGAGGGCATAATAAACAGACCTAATTTCTCTCCTTTTCAAGTTCTATTGGAGGTAAAACCTAAAGATTGAAGAACCAAGATAGGAGCTGAGTTATTCAAAAAAAAAGAAGATAAGTTTACTGCTCTCTTTTATCCATTTTTTCTGTTGGAGATGTATGAAAAGTCGTTCTATAAGTGTAAGAACTCACGGGACGGTGATAGGAAGCCGTGAGTTCGAGTTATTCACTTGTAGCGAATTGTTTTGTGTTGCTGTTTTATTGCGTGTTTTACTACTAATTTATTGAATTTTGGAGGATGAAGTGTGTGGAGAAACACCACATAAATTCAGGGTGGTGGGCTGGTCATTCGTCGTAATATTTTCGTGTTGTTTGACACTTCTACGGTGGTCGTTTTGTGTATGAAGATATTGAGGTGTGTTGGGCGGTTTTGAAGTATTTTGTGGTGTATATAAGGTTGGAAAATAATGTATATATGTTAATATTGTTGTGTTCTTGTGTTGTTGGTGTTATCTTGAATTTGGAGGATGTAAGGACTATAGGGGAGATGCTGCTCGTTTTAATAAAAAATAAGCTTATCGTTCGTTGTGCGATAGTTGTACCTTTCGTAACTTAGTGATAGTATTATTATCGTTGTTGTAGATTAAATTGAATATACCTAGAGTTACGCGGTCTTCCACCCATCAAATTGAATATATATGAGTCTATTTTCTAATTCATTAAACCATTTGATAATATGACATTGTAATAGAGAGATATATGCGTTTTTGCGAGACTGCGCAAGCTGCCAGGTGACAAGTAGGTGTGTCACCTATTGCTTAAATGAGTGTCCGAAAATGGGCCAGTTCGGGTTGTCCAAAGAGACATTTTAAAGGCCTATTTCGTTCATATAATACACTGATAAGAGGGCATAATAAACAGACCTAATTTCTCTCTTTTTCAAGTTCTAGTTGGAGGTAAAACCTAAAGATTGAAGAACCAAGATAGGAGCTGAGTTATTAAAAAAAAAAAAGATAAGTTTACTGCTCTCTTTTATCCATTTTTTCTGTTGGAGATATATGGAAAGTCGTTCTATACGTGTAAGAACTCACGGGACGGTGATAGGAAGCCGTGAGTTCGAGTTATTCACTTGTAGCGAATTGTTTTGTGTTGCTATTTTATTGCGTGTTTTACTACTAATTTATTGAATTTTGGAGGATGAAGTGTGTGGAGAAACACCACATAAATTCAGGGTGGTAGGCTGGTCGTTCGTCGTAATATTTTCGGGCTGTTTGGCACTACTACAGTGGTCGTTTTGTGTATGAAGAGATTGAGGTGTGTTGGGCGATTTTGTAGTATTTGGTGGTGTATATAAGGTTGGGAAATAATGTATATATGTTAATATTGTTGTGTTCTTGTGTTGTTAGTGTTATCTTGAATTTGGAGGATGTAAGGACTATAAGGGAGATGCTGCTCGTTTTAATAAAAAATAAGCTTATCGTTCGTTGTGCGATAGTTGTACCTTTCGTAACTTAATGATAGTATTATTATCGTTGTTGTAGATTAAATTGAATATACCTAGAGTTACGCGGTCTTCCACCCATCAAATTAAATATATATGAGTCTATTTTCTAATTCATTAAACCATTTGATAATATGACATTGTAATAGAGAGATATATGCGTTTTTGCGAGACTGCGCAAGCTGCCAGGTGACAAGTAGGTGTGTCACCTACTTGCTTAAATGAGTGTCCGAAAATGGGCCAGTTCGAGTTGTCCAAAGAGACATTTTAAAGGCCTATTTCGTTCATATAATACACTGATAAGAGGGCATAATAAACAGACCTAATTTCTCTCCTTTTCAAGTTCTAGTTGGAGGTAAAACCTAAAGATTGAAGAACCAAGATAGGAGCTGAGTTATTCAAAAAAAAAAAAGAAGATAAGTTTACTGCTCTCTTTTATCCATTTTTTCTGTTGGAGATGTATGGAAAGTCGTTCTATAAGTGTAAGAACTCACGGGACGGTGATAGGAAGCCGTGAGTTCGAGTTATTCACTTGTAGCGAATTGTTTTGTGTTGCTGTTTTATTGCGTGTTTTACTACTAATTTATTGAGTTTTGGAGGATGAAGTGTGTGGAGAAACACCACATAAATTCAGGGTGGTGGGCTGGTCGTTTGTCGTAATATTTTCGGGCTGTTTGACACTACTACGGTGGTCGTCTTGTGTATGAAGAGATTGACGTGTGTTGGGCGGTTTTGTAGTATTTTGTGGTGTATATAAGGTTGGAAAATAATGTATATATGTTAATATTGTTGTGTTCTTGTGTTGTTGGTGTTATCTTGAATTTGGAGGATGTAAGGACTATAGGGGAGATGTTGCTCGTTTTAATAAAAAATAAGCTTATCGTTTGTTGTGCGATAGTTGTACCTTTCGTAACTTAATGATAGTATTATTATCGTTGTTGTAGATTAAGATGAACAGAGGTGAGTTCAACTTGGTGATTGGAAATATTATGATAAGGTATGTTAAGGCTAAACCTTTCCTTCATTTTGGCTTGATTCCGTAACTACATAAGTTTGATAATAAGACATAAAGAGAAGTTCGTATTCTTGAACCTATGTACATTATCCTAGTCTCATAAGTTACAGTATTCTCCCTTATAAGGAATTTATATTTAGTTAAGTATTTTCTTCTTCCAGTCAAGAGAGCAGAGAGTCTATATATATATATATACATAAGAGCATAAGGTCTATATATATATAGTATTATAGTATTTTCACCACCATCGAGCTATAATCAGTGGGCAGGCCCCTATTGGGCAACCTCTGATCAGATGGTAAGTTATATACCGAGCCTACTATGGCCGAGCGCCTGTGAGCGAGCCCAGAATAGCCGAGATACCTAGGCTAGTATGGCCGAACACCTCTGAGCGAGCCTACTATGACCGAGCAGTTACTTGTACCGAGCTTTATAAGGCCGGACATTTATTTTACTTACTATGTTGAGAGAGTTGAGTCAGTATCAGCAAGTAAGTATATCTTTATATCATCTTTGACTCCCACTTACTTTTAGTTATTATATTATCAGTTCAGTTTTAGCTTAAAGTAATTTTATTGTCTTACATACTCGATACATTATTTCGTACTGACGTCCCTTGTCTGGGGATGCTGCATTTCATGCGTGTAGGTTCAGATAGACAGACGGGTAGACCTCCTCAGTAGGTATTGCACGAGTTCAGCTTGATCGATAAGCTCCATGTCCTTTGGAGTTGCCGGATATAGGGTTTTGTGTACATATTATGTATATATGTATATATATTATGGGTAGGTCGAGGCCCTGTTCTGATCACAGTACATCCATCAGTAGAGGCTTGTAGACATATCCTGTCAGTTAGTGCAGCATGTTGGGCTTGTAGGCTTTGTATGTATATTTTGTTGGTTTGTCAGCTTTAGTAGTTATGACGGTCTTGTCGGCCCAGCTTTATATTGATGTTTAGTCAAAGCTAGTTTCTGTTCTGTTTTATATTTTGCTTCACAAATTGTCTTGCTATGTGGCCCCATGGCCAAAGTATGACATTGTATGTTCAGAGTTCCTCAGTCACAAGTTGGTATGCTCGGTTAAGCGAGGCACCGGGTCCCAGTCTCCCCCCCATGTTTGAGGCGTGACAAACAACCCATCCAGTCTAGCATTGAATATCTCATGATGCTTTCATTCTGAAAATCGAGGAGAGGCTTGAAACTCATAGCTCAGCTATACGGGAACATAGAGCTACAATCAAAGAACTGGGCACGAGTTTTCGAAACCTAGAAAGACAGGTTGGGCAGCTAGCGACTCAATTGTCAGAGAGAATTCCAGGAACTCTCCCTGGTGACACAAAAAAAATTCCCAAAGAAAGAGTGAATGCTCTAACTTTGAGAAGTGGGAAAGTGTTGAAAGATCTCACCTCGATCCAAAAAGATGTGAAAATTGAAAAAAAAAGTAGGGAGCAGCTGAAGAGTGATGTTGATAAGAAGAAGAAAGGCCAGATGAAAGCTGAGAAGAAGAAGAAGGAAGGAAACTCGAGAAGGGAGGAATCTGAGGAGAGCAAGTATATGCCGGCTCTACCTTTCCCCCAAAATTAAAGTAGAGAAAAGCTGGACAAGCAGTTTGGGAGATTTCTGGATGTGCTGAAACAGGTTCATATAATTTTACTATTCACAGAAGTTCTCTCGAAGATGCCTGCGTATGCCAAATTCTTGAAAGAGAACCTTACGAAGAAGAGGAAAATAGAGGAAACTTCAGTGGTCAAGCTCACAGAGCATTGCAGTGCGATATTGCAAAATAAACTCCCACAAAAGTGTGGAGATCCAGGGAGTTTACTATGCCTTGCTCTTTAGGAACTATTAATTTAAGTGATTCTGGTGCCTCAATTAATTTAATGCCTCTATCTATCTACATGAAATTGGAGAGATAAGGTCGGCACCCATATCTTTGCAGCTGGCAGACCAAACTACTATAATACCTGAGAGGATAGTGGAAGATGTGTTAGTTTGGGTGGATAAGTTCGTATTTCCTGTGGATTTTATAGTAGTAAACATGGAGGAAAATAAGGAGGTCCCCCTCATCCTAGGAAGACCATTCTTAGCGACGGGTAGAGCTATATTATATATGCACAAGAGAAAACTCATGAGTCGAGTGGGGGAGGAGACTATCACTTTTAAGATGGATGTAGAAAAGGGGGCACAAAAGGACAAACCAGCTGCGAGTGTTGAGTCGAAAGTAAAGGGATCGAAAGAAAAAGCTGCGATGAGCGAGAAAGATAAGTGTGGGGTGTACCCCAAGAAGGCCGAGAAGAAGCTGTCCGCATGGATGTGTGCATTAGTTCGGGCGAGGGAATGGATCCCGACTTCAGACACCGACTAAATGTTCAGAAAAGTTTCTGTTACCTTATGCTTTTTAATTGTGTGTCTTGGGGACATGCCACAACTTAAAGTGCGGGATGGGGGTATTTCTATGTATATGTGTTTCTCTTTGCGTAGTTGTAGTAGTTAGAGATAGAAAATAAATTGAAAAAAACATAAAACATTTAAAAAATTTTGATTTTTCCCGACGATCGATATCATCAACAGGTTTCTTGAGGGATTAAAGTCAAAGGAAAAAGATAAAAGATTTTCTTTTGTTAGGTAGTTTAACAAGTCCCCCTTTGTTTTTCTTTGTGCGGTGGTTCTTTTCCAAGGAATTTATTTGAACCGGGTGTAGTTTATTTTTATTTTTTGAGGAGTAGGAAATCTTTTATTGTGATGTGAAAGGAAGGCAATATCTCTTGACTTTATTATACCTTGATAATGGTGAGTGCTTTAGTTGTGACCCTTAGGCTCATTTTTTGACTCTTGTATAAGTACCTTAAATTGTATGATCTTAACTGTGCTTAACTGCTTTGACCAGAGTGTCTTGATAGTCTGATCTTGAGTGAGTTATGTACCATGTGTGTGTGACGTTTCGTGTTATTCTATGAATTGCATTTCATATCTAGAACTTGTCTCGTGTGTTTGCAAAGCGAAATTATAGTTTTATTCAGTCTTGGAAGTGATATAGGCATTTCATTGTTGAGCTAGTTATATGCTTTTACCAACCTAATTATTATGTTTCTTAGTTAACCCTTTTGAGCCTGTAATCTTGTTTCTTTGGCGACCACATTACAAGCCTTGCCCATTTGTTTGAATTGACCATCTATTTGAACCTTTTACCTCTCATGAGCACTTGAATTTGTTATGAATTTTGTAAAGGTTAAAGTGTGGGGGTGTTGGTTTGGCTTTTGAGTGGAACTAATGAAATAAGGAGAAAGGTTCACTATTTTAATAAAGTAAAAAAAAATAAATGTATGATTTTGAAAAATATTCCTTGATAGTGGTAACTCTTGATGTATTTGCGCTTAAAGAAGTTGGGAGTTTATGTATATTGATGTGAAGGTGGAGTTATGATTTGACATAAGTGTGGGGTTTTGAATGGTTAATTTTATGTATTAAAGTGCTCAGGGAGGTGTAGTCACTCTTATATCCAAATGTATCCTACCCGTCCCGCAGCCTACATTACAACCAAATAAAGTCCTACTTGATCCTTGACTGAATAAGCTGAATTAGTATAGTAGTACTCTACGGGCAAGCCTGTGGTACGTCTTTTGTGGCATATGAATGTTGTTTCTAAGAGTGAGCGAATTCTTTCTATTTTGAGTTCCTAATTGTTCTTAAATTTTATTGTGTGTGGAATTACTCTTGATTATCATGTGAGGGCACATGATTCACGAAGGAAAGGTAATGTCTTTGACCTCTGTGTTAGAGTAAGTGAGCGGGTTATAAAAAATTCATGGTGCTTTTGAGTCAAATCATGAGGCGAGGATGTTACGACATTGTGATTAATTTGTTTTAAATATTCTTGGTGTGATGAGTTAGGAATGTTGTTGAAAACGATCGTGTCTATATGAAGTGTAGTTTGATTGCTCGAAGATGAGTAATTGTTTAAGTGTGGGGTGTTGATGGTAGGATATAATTACGTGTTTTAGTCTCTTGTTGCACTCTAAATCACTGCACTTTACTTGTGTTGAGCTTTAATTGGTAGTGTTTTGCACTTATTGTATGTTTTATGCCTCGTATGAATGATTCCTAGGTATGTAGATGTTGTGGAACTGATTCGGGCTATTTGGAGCTTTGAAGTCTGAGTAAAAGCCCAAGGGATTAAGCCGGGATCGTGTTCGGGGGTCGAGGACCGCATCTGGACATCAAAAATCAAGTAAAAAGCATAACTCTGAGAATTTTGCATTGCTGCGGCACATGGGGCGGCGCGTGGGGTGCCGCAGCAATGTGTTTTAGCAGCCTGATGAAAAGTGCTAGCTTCTTGAAGATCTCCACTAGCGCGTGGCATGGCGCGTCACCCCATGCAGCACGCTTGTGTATTTGTTTCGGAGCAATTATCCTATTTCTGCCAGGAAAGGGTGATTTCATCTGGGTCCGACCCTACTTGGTATAAATACGTGAAAAATATTATTTTCTGGTTTTTTCACATACTTTTAGACCTAAGGAAGCTAAGGAGAATTTGGGAAGAACACAAGCACAAGGATTTCATCATTCCTTCCTCACTCAAGACCTGAGTTTGGATCGAATTTATGCTTTTGCTATACTTTAATTTTATTTGTGATGAGTTACTCCATATTTATGGAGTAGTTCCCTTTAGGGTTTGATGGATTTGGTGTATTGATGATTGTTTGTGGATTACAACTCTAGTTTTATGTATTGAATCATTTTGGATGATTTAATTGTTGCATCTATATTCACTAGTTCATGTAATCGAGAGAGGCATAATTTGTGATATCTTAGCATTATATTGTTGGTTGAGTTCATAGATTCTTTTAAGTAATCAAAAGAGGCTAGTTAAATCATTGATTAAACCTACATAGGAGAATAATCGAAAGAGGTTTTCCTAAAGACCAATCCACTACGTATTCTTGCATATCTTCACGTGCTTAAATTGGTTCATCTCGTGAGGTTGAGAATTAATCGAGAGAGGAGTTTTTGCTGAACGTTTGAACTAATAATTGAGTTAATTCAAGGGACTCACTTGAATATTAGAAGTGAATTATCTAGATTTAGATCCCGAACAATTATCTTCCACATATCCTATCAAAACCCTATCTTCTCACATTGATGACCTTATTTGCTTATTCCTTATCTCGATAGTCATTAGTAAATAGCTTTAGATTCTTAGTTAATTTTAGTTATTAAGAAGATAAATCTCAACTGTTGATCATCTTGGATAGCAATCACACTAGAAACTACAGGAATACTATTTAAATCCAATCCTCGTAGATACAATATTATACTATGGTATATTTGGTTAGCGAGCAGAATTTAAGTGTGTATTTTGGGTTCGACGGTTACTGGGTAATTCTCCCATAAAATTGAAGATCTACGAGTCTAGTTTCCAACGTAATAAATCATTCATCAATGTGATATCGGAGTAGATAGATATCCGTGTTTTCGCGAGATTGCGCAGATTGGTAAGTGACAAGTAGGTGCATCACCTACTTGCTCAAATGTAGGGACCAAATAAATCCCAAAAAGGGGCAGATTGAGGGCTTTGGCCCCATATATGGGCCGATTCTATCACATTTTCAACATAATCTCTTGAGCAAAACATATGATAAAAAACCCTGCAACTCCTCCCCTAAACATCCGACACAAATCCTAGGCGATTTTGGGTGATACGAAGTGATTCTAGTGCCGAAACACTCGGACAACTTACTAATTTCCCTTTCTCCTTCTTGTATCTGCATTGGGGGACTAATTTCGGATGAAGAAGGACTAGGTTTCATGGGTTCTACTTAGTCCAAGTTAAGTTTATGCTTCTCTTTCCCTTATCTAAGCTTCTACGAGTTGTTGCTCGATCGTAAACACTAGAACTTGCGACTTTCGAAAGAGTAATATATTGTTTGTCAGTGCATCATTGTTTGCTGGTTGTGAACTTATATTTAGGTTGAATTCATGGATGGTTTATATGAGAAGAGGCTAAAATATGTACTGTTGGTTGTGTTGCTCGATTTGAATTGAAAGATAAGTCGCAAATGTGTTTTAGTAATATGAAAAATTAGTATTGAGATTTTGAACTTGTGGGACTGTTATGGGGTCGTTCTAAAGTTGGATTGTGGATGAATACTATAAGGTATAATTTAATATGTGGTGGTTAATGTTATTGATAAATTCTTGATGGAAGAAGGGGTTTAAAACTATAGTTGTTTAGTCACAAACCGAGCTTGTCGCTTGTTGGGATTGTTAAACTATTTTGAAAGGCTTATTATGAGTATCATTGATGTTATTTGGGTTGTTGTTGGTTGTTGTATCTTGTGGAAAGTCATATAAATAGGGGAGGTACTGTCTATTTTATCGTAGAATAAAGTAGGTCTTTCAAATGCAATAAGTTATGGCATTCGTATTGTGATGATAGTATTGTTCATTGCTTGTAGACACAAGAGCTGCATGTTAAGTTCACTTAAGGATTGGACGGTATATTATGAGGTATGTAAGGTCTTCCTTTCTTTTCCTTGGCATGATTCCGTAACTTATGTTTCCCTTATAAGGAATTCAAAGGGGCGAGTCTTTGTATACGTACTATTGCGATGATTAAGGTCTATTCACGAGTAGAGTCATATGAATGTTGAAATTGATTTGTTTGTCGTGGTTTCATGTATTCTTAAGGAGTAAATCTAGCCTTCCGAAATGTCCTTGTCTTCTATATGTAATAAGACATCAAGATGTCAATTAAAAAATACGTATGAATGGTCTAACAAATCAGAAACAATATAGTGTCTATATAATGAGAGATAGGTATACAAGGTAGCATAATGTATAGGTTGTAGAGTGATAAGATTGATTAAGCCTAAAGAATTCCACGACTTCCAATACTTACACGTTTGTGTTCCCAAAACTGATAAAGACCCACGAAGGGTTGCTCTCAAGTTAAGTAAGGTTGATTATATATGAGGGTGATGTTAACAGACGATATACGTTACCTATAGAGTCATAAATTACGGAATATTACAAGTTTAGAAATAAGAATATAAGTTGATAGAGCATAAATCCTGCAACTCTTGTTACGTATTGATGAATGGATATATATATATATATATATATATATATATATATATATGTTTCATGCCCCGACCTCGAGGAAGCGCGACTGTCGCTCAGCCGAGATACCCCGGTCAAGCAAGCCTTTACAATACCCTCGACCCAACTTACCCATGAATAAAGAGAAGAATACATTCCATCAATTAGACAGTAAGAGGTCATGTGAAAATACTAGTTTATTTCCATTAGTTACGAGATCAACAAGTCTCCAAAATAGTACCTTGTACAATCATAGTTAAAGTGGAACAGATGATACAATTGCAATATTTTTAGTTTAACCTTCCTAAAAACAGAGACAACCTACATTATGTCTACGGAGCCTCTAACAGGAACAAAAGAGTGCTATGACAGTGCCAGCAACAAGACCCCGACTATACCTCAAAATGCTATGTATAAAGGATAGGAAATACAGGACCCTGAAATGAAGTGGGGCTCACCAAGTCAGCGGAGTAGAGGGTGTGTTGCTATCACTGATCAATACCATCTGCTATGGAACCACCTACATCCATTAAAGATGCAGCGCCCCCCGAAAAAAGGGACATTAGTACATATGGAATAGTACTAGTATGTAAAACTAAGCACCCTCTCAATAGAACAAGAAAAGCAGTAAACAGAGAGGGAAACGAGACATCAATAAGAGGATGAAATAGTAACAAGGTGTAAAGTTAGGGACAAGTAAATTTCAGTATTTTAAGTTGGGAGACCTATAGCACCAATACACCACCGTGTTTTAGCACGGAGTCCGATCTCAGCCCGACCGGCTAAGCCGTCTCACCCTGAGAACTACACTCACAATACCACCATGTGCGTGGTATGGCATCCGATCCTAGCCCGACCGGCTGAGCCGTCTCACCACAATGTCGTGTGGGTCGATATCACGTCACATCTCGCTAGCAATAATCTCATCCCATTTAAGGGGAAACATCTCAACACACCAATCTCATCCCATTTAAGGGGAAATAGTCTCATCATATTAACACGGGGATTTACCCCTCAATCACTCCTACACCGACACGTCTTGTTTCGGGGTTAGGTTGTTCCGACCTACCCTTCCTCGGTGGCGAAATGACACTCCAAAGGCATTAATTATTAAAAGTATTTACCACTCATTTCACATCCTTTTTCATGTCATTCATTTTGTTGGCACCATTGGCCATAATGCAATATCATGCTTGGCACGTTGGCCGTACTTCATAATTCATGCTCACTATTTCACTTTCAAACATCAACATGGATAATCAACAACAAGGCTCTTGAATTTAAGACTTTAAACACATACTTGAGCAATGTAGGGTCTTAGGCACATGTAATTTCTTACACAATTTGACATGATAGCTTTCATTAGAATCATGTTTTGAAATCAAAACATAATATCATACAGCCCATACTTAAACCAAATTCTCAACGGTGACTCAATATAACAAGAATCATTGAAATATATATTGAACGCATATTTATTTTGACACAAGACTTATTTGTAATAATCGATTTATAATAAGCATCACGGGACATACAAGGATGTCATGGGATTCAATTCTAAGATAATAGTTTGGCCAACGTACCTATCGTCGATCTTTTTAGAAATATAGCCAAATTGAACAAAAGAATTAGGAAGGATTTCATAGTTCCATCTCCCATCAGCATTTTATCAAACACTAGGTGTGCATTAAGGTTTCAAGGTCCTCCCATGGTGGATTCTTTCATCCCACTACCCAAAGTTCACCCAAAACAGTACTACAATCCTCCCACTACCCTTGATGGTACATGCATGTAAAATAAACAACTCCCACACCCAAATATTTCTTGGATTATTACTTATTTCCAATTAGAATCGCGAAATTGAGGGCTATGGAGTAGAAACTTACCTCTAGGATGAAGACTTAGTGAATTCTCCTTGCAAGTTCTTCAAATTTGAGCAAGAATTCATGGATGATGAGCTTAGGAACTTTCTCTCTCACTTATGTCACTCCCTCTCTCTAGAAATATATGTTTTCCCCTTTAAAATGATCCCCAAGGGTGTTTTATAATAATGGGTCGGGTTCAAAAATTAGAAATATATGAGGCCCGTCACAGGTCTGCGGTCGTTGAGACCGCTTAATGCTTCTGCGGTCAGCAAAATGGGCCGCATAATGGCCCTCCGGAACTGGGCAAGTCTGCCCCTCTCTACAACTAGTACGTGATCCGCAGACCTATTCTGCGGTCGCATAATGCACCGTAGAACATCCCTCCGGAAACTTTTGTGCCGGGTATGTGATGGGTTATGCGGCCACATAATGGACCACATAATGGTCCAGAAATTTGCCTAATTTTTCTGCCTCACTCTGCGGCAGATCTGTGCCCCGCAGATCAGTTCTGCGATCGTAGAGTGGACCGTAGAAATGCCCTTCACTTCCAAAATTTTTCTTCTACTCCTTCAACGCACTGTTCAACCCAAGAAGATTCTCTACAATCGTCAACATGCAAGCCTACTTTGGCACCACGAAACTTCGAGTTTTAGGTAAATATTTTACGGGGCCTTACAATATATGTATGTATATATATATATATATATATATATATATATATATATATATATATATGTGTGTGTGTGTGTGTGTATGTGTGTGTATGTGTATATATATATATATGTATGTATGTATGTATGTATGTTTAATGAATAGCCTCACAAGCTAAGCATATTATATAGCTACAAGTACATAGAATCATGTAATCCCCAGAAATGAGTGATGATATGGATATAAGGATAGAAGTGCAATTCTAAAATATTTACAATGTTCTTTATGGCTAAATAATATAGAATACGAAGGATAACTTAGCAAGCGGCTAAGGAATAAAGTTGCTTATTGTAACGAGTTACTCACGAACTTATATGTTTATGAATACAAGTTTATCTATTAATGATTGAATGATGTCTGCATGAGTGATACGAAATGAATATGTAAAATACATGATTCCTACGGATAGTCCATGAATGCACTTACGCGTTTCATAAGAGACTGTTCGTAAGGCTCACTATAAAAATGAATAACTAGTGGCTCGTACACGTATAATAGTAGACTATCTTTATGGCTCACAATACCGAGTTCTAGCTATGCGTGCAACTGACACCATCCATTACCAACATGAATTATGCATCTATGCATTCATATACCGTCAATAGGACTTCACAGTACATCTACACGTTCATAGACCGTGCGTAGAAATCATGTCTTATACATATTCATTTTATATCACACATGCAAACATCATTTAATCATCAATAGAGAAAGTCGTATTCATAAACATATAAGTTTTGGAGTAACTCGTTACAATAACCAACCTTATTCCTTTGTTGCTTGCTACGTTATCCTTCGTATTCTATATTATTTAGCCGTAAAGAACGTCATAACTATTTTAGAATTGCACTTCTATCCTTATTTAACATCACGACTTGTTTTTGGGGATTACATGATTCTATCTACTTATAGTTATGTAATATTCTTAGCTTGCGAGGCTACACGTTAAACATATATATATATATATATATATATATATATATATATATATATATATATATATATATATATATATATATATATATATGTATGTATATATTCATTCATCAATACGTAACAAGAGTTGCAGGATTTATGCTCTATCAACTTATATTCTTATTGCTAACTTATCATATTCTGTAATTTATGACTCCATAGGTAATGTATATTGTCTCATAACATCACCCTCGTATATAATCAACCTTACCTAACTTGAGGGCAACGTAACTACCTTCGTTGCTCTTTATCAATTTCGTGAACACAAACGTGTAAGTATTGGGAGTCGTGGCATTCTTTAGGTTGAATTATTCTTATCATTTTGCAACCTATATATTATGCTACCTTGATGAACTATTCGTGTACAACTATCACTCACTATATGGATATTATATTTCTTCTGATTCATTAGACCATTGGTATGTGATATTTAATTTACATCTGGATGTCTTATTACATATATAAGACAAGGACCTTTCGGAAGGCTCTATTTACTCCTTAATAAAACATGAAACCATGACCAACACAATCCATTTCAACATTCGTATAAATATACTCGTGAGCAGACCTAAATCGTCGGAATTGTACATATACAATGACTCACCCCCTTGAATTCCTTATAAGTGTAACGTAACTTACAGAATCATGCCAAGGAAAAGAAAGGAAGACCTTACATACCTCATAATATCCCGTCCACCCCTCAAGTGAACTTAACATGCATCTTCTGTGTGTACAAGCAATGAAAAATACTATCATCACAATACAAATACCACAGCTTATCGTATTTGAACGATACACTTTATTCTACGATAAAACGGACAATACCTACACTATTTATATGACTTACTACAAGTTACAACAACCACCAGCAACCCAAATAACATCAACAATACTCATAATAAGCCTTTCAAAGGAGTTTAACAATCCCACCGAGAGGCAAGCTCGGTTTGTGACTAAACAACTATAGTTTTAAACCCCTTTATCCTTCCAGAATTTATAAACAACATTAACTGCCACATATTCAATTATTCCTACTTATTTTCAGTCACAATAAACATAAAAACAACCTTATAATAGTCAAACAAGTTTAGCAAGTCAAAACTAATTTTTCAGATTACTAAAACACGCTTTCGACTTGTCTTTTCATTCAAATCAAGCAACACAAAAAATAGTACTTATTTAAACCTCTTCTCGTATAAACCAGGCATGAATTCAACTTAAAAATAATTTCACCACCAACCAACAGTGACGCAACAACAAACAACATACTACTCTTTTGAAACTTGCAAGTTCTAGTCTTTACAATCGAGCTACAACTCGTAGAAGCTTAGATGAGGGAAAGAGAAGCATAAAACTGAGTAAAACAAACAAAACCTAGTCCCTCTTCATCCTATCGGTCCCCAATGCAGCTACAAGAAGGCGAAAGGGAAACTAGCAACTTGTCTGAGTTTTTCGATACTAGAATCACTTCGTATCACCCAAAATCAGCTAATGTTTGTGTGGGATTTTGGGGGAGGAGTTGCAGAGGTTTTTATCCTATGTTTTTCTCAATAGATTATGTTGAAAATGTGAGAGAATCAGCCCATATAAATGGCCCATTGGCTACCCTCAATCTGCCTATTTTTTGGGATTTATTTGGTCCCTTCATTTAAGCAAGTAGGTGCTACACTTACTTGTTAACTACTAGTCTGTGCAGTCTCGCAAAAACGTGAATATCTCTCTACTCCGATGTCACATTGATGAACTATGTATTGTGTTAAAAATTAGACTCGTAGACTTTCAATTTGATGGGTGAATCATCCCGTAAATCCAAGTATATTGGGACAAAAGATCAGTGATATTAGACCCAAAGTTTAGTAAAATTTATGAACGTAACTCGTGACGACTTTCGTCAACTTTCGTTTCATAACTCGCTTGAGTTCAAAACTTTACTATCATACGACTAAAATACCTCATAAAATCACCTTCTTATCATGTTAAGCACCCTAGTTTCACCCAAAAAGTACGGGTTATCGCATTCCCAACTTGCTAACTTTCGACGAAACTTATTTCTTCGATTCTTTTAGCTTTTAAACCTTCCAACCCTGTTGGTACTTGCTGATCATGATCTTAAATATTTGTAACCTCCAAGTTAACATGATTAACTTAGTTTATATACTTTCAAAGAGGATCTCATTTTTGAGATTGTATCAATTGACTTACTACATACTTTTACGTACCAAAACATGGGATGTAACATCACCCCTCCCCCTCCCTCCCCTTGGAACATTCATCCTCGAATGTTGGCTAATGCGCTTATCAGTCTCATAACCTACGGCTCTTAGGAATATTTTGGGATTGTCATTTCCATCTAGGCAATTGTTCTGTAAATAAATCCAAAGGCTAGAGAATTCTCTCCTTTGCGACTCTTTCTCATACCACGATATGTGGTCGTAATTCTTCCAATCTCGTAACTATTGCTACCTTCTGTCATACAGCCTGTATGACTCTGTCCTTGTACGCATCCTATGCAACTCTTATCTCCTTTTTCCTCCAACTTTTTGCCAATCTCTAAGCCTCACTTTGTGAACATATACAGAATTATGACAAGTTATTCCTCTAGGCATCGATAGGTGTACTGAAATTCTTCATTTGGTACTTTGTCGAACTTACGACTATTTCTATATTCTGTTTCAAAGCCTCATAACTTTTATCCATCTATTGTTAATTACATTAATGTTTATCTGTAATCCTCTAGTGATAACTTCTAACTTCTCAAGTAATACATTTTCACTAGGGCTCACGTTTTATTGGCGAACATCTGAAGATATTTGCTTGATCCACCTTAGGGACGATACTATACTTCAATAACTGTATTTCATAGCATCTCAATATGATTCATCTTATCGGAGGTATTCTAATCCCGTGCAATTCATAAATTCCCTTCTCGTTGGACCATTACTTCAATCGAAGGCTATATTTCGAAACGTAATCCTCTTATTATTTATCACACTCACACTCCTATTCTACCACCAGGGCAGCATTCCATCTCTTTTATATGCTCCTAGTCTTATACTCCTCCGAGTTCATTCAAGTTATACTGAGCTTTCAATAACTTACAAAAACCATAATCTCTCTTGTTTTGATGGGCTTAATCCCGAGGCCTTTCCTATTCCTATCACCTCCTCACTTACCTTTTCTTATACTTATGCCAGTCTACCTAAAACCTTGTCTCTCTACCGTAATTTAGCTTGCGACCTACACGTATGTATTCATACTACTCACAACCTTAATTCAACTTGCTAGAACCATAGATTTCCTTATTCGTTTCTAGAACATCAAGCGAGACAACACGTTGCCTCTAACTCTTCTTTACTCTCGTAACTAGACCTCTCGGTACTTGAAAACTATAGGTGGGAGATAAGCTACTAACGAAACCACTATCATTTTTGGATACTTAATCATGGTGCTTCTATCCCTCTATCTGAAGTCTGACTATTCACAACCTTCTGTACTTGAGTACCTCGTACCTTCTTCACCTTTACCTTACTTACCTTTAAATCTCACATCATATCTTCTGTCGCTTTCATAATCTCCCTTCCACATAGGTGGAATTTACATCCATACCTTAAAGATCTACTATAATATTACACATCTGGTGTATACAATATCCGGCAGAAGTTTCATACTAACTTCTTATGACTCGGTTCTTTGGCATGATATGAAAACGAAAGAAGGGTAACATTTTTTAAATGCCTTGTAGCCACTCAATTATAAGTGTGGTGTGCAACACACTTATAAGTGATACTCTACTAAACACGACTTTATAGACTCCTTAGGACACGACCTGCTCTGATACCACTTTGTCACACCCCAACCTAGGTGAGGTGGACAGGCACCCAGTACCTCATTTACATGGCGACTCATGTTGTACTGTCATTGATCTACTTAAACTCGAGCTCCTGCATGCAAGAAAGTGCAAAAACACACACACACACACACACACACACATATATCTATATTTGTCACACCCCAACCTAGGTGAGGTGGACAGGCACCCAGTACCTCATTTACGTGGCGACTGATGTTGTACTGTCATTGATCTACTTAAACTCGAGCTCCTGCATGCAAGAAAGTGCAAAAACACACACAAACATATACACACGCGCGCACACACACATACATACACACACACACACACACACACATACACACACATATATATATATATATATATCGGTTACCGACCCTAGGAGAGAGGCTTGATAAGATAAGTTAATCGGTCTTCTCGGAAGGAGGTCCCACCATTTACTTAACTCTTAGAACCTTTGTTGGTTTTGGACAACGGGGATCAACTTCCAAGACAAGAAAGGGCGATCCATCTATTTATTTGACTGAACCTAGTTCATGATAAAGAGTCCTAGGGTTCCAAACCTTTGTTTTGCACCGAGAAGAAATCAATAGAATCGTCTAACGAATCATCTGATACTAGATGAAGAGGTACCTTGGAAAGCAGGAAAAGAGGAGGCACATGCCTGCCATTAGAAGAAACCAAAGGCAATTAGTTCATCTTTGAATAGTCCGCCATGTTAACTAGACAAGCTGGAGGGACTTCCTGCCATAGAGGAAAGGAAAGACCTGGGACCTGTACTTCCAAACTTGGGAACTCTGCTTATAGCGAAGGGAAGGAGTCGCTTTTTATGTGACACTACTATGGTGAAGAGTGAACGGAGTCTCTCTTTATTGAGATTTCCCCCGGGTTTCTACTTCATTTAAGGAAAGACAAGTTCTTATCATCCCGATCAGCATAGACGGGCCTGCCTCGCTGCTGGTCAGCACCTCGGGCTCACTTTCTGCTTTCTGTCTGTCTACAAGCGGAAGGCGTTAATGTAAATGTTCAAGTAAATAGCCATCAAATGCGAATTGATGTTGAGATGGAGTCCTTACAAAGGTACTTCTATTATCAGATGAGGCAGAATCAGAACCTGGAGATCAACCCCAAGGACTGACTGCGGGAGCAATGATTGGATTTCCGACTGCATGACTTGATTCCTATTCTTCCACTGAGTGCTTGGGGGATAGAAAACGGGTTGTCAGCAAACATTACGAGAGGTAGGGGTTCAAAGGAGGAAAGGCTTAGGGTGGATACCTAGGCACCCATAGAGGAGGAAGAGCGTAGTAATCGACGAAATGCTTCGGGGAGTTGAAAATCAGCATAGATCCGGAGATTCCCGAATAGGGCAACCTTTTGAACTGCTGCTGAATCCATGGGACAGCAAGAGAGAACTAGGAAAACTGAAAGATCTTAGTAGCTAGAGGAAACGAAAGAAAAAGCGATTCCCGTAGTAGCGGCGGGCGAAATGGGAGCTGCCTAAACCGCGAAAATGGGGTTGTGGGAGTGCAATACAACCGTCGTGCAGCTAGGCGAAGCAGCCCAAATGCTGCATCCTAGATGGCAAAAGTCCAGTAGCCGAAAGCATCACTAGCTTAGGCTCTAACCGCGTGCCAGTTGAAGAATGAGCCGGCGACTCATAAGCAGT
Source organism: Nicotiana tomentosiformis (assembly GCF_000390325.3). Taxonomy (NCBI): domain Eukaryota; kingdom Viridiplantae; phylum Streptophyta; class Magnoliopsida; order Solanales; family Solanaceae; genus Nicotiana; species Nicotiana tomentosiformis. Next base: position 46,950,368 of record NC_090822.1, read on the forward strand.
GGCTTGGTTAAGGGAATCCACCGGAGCCTTAGCGAAAATGAGTCTTCATAGGGCAATTGTCACTGCTTATGGACCCGAACCTGGGTGATCTATCCATGACCAGGATCAAGCTTGGGTGAAACTAAGTGGAGGTCCGACCGACTGATGTTGAAGAATCAGCGGGTGAGTTGTGGTCAGGGGTGAAATGCCACTCGCACCCAGAGCTAGCTGGTTCTCCCCGAAATGCGTTGAGGCACAGCAGTTGACTGGACATCTAGGGTAAAGCACGATTTCGGTGCGGGCCGCAAGAGTGGTACCAAATCAAGGAAAACTCTGAATACTAGATATGACCTCAAAATAAGAGGGGGGCAAGGTCGGCTAGTGAGACGATGGGGGATAAGCTTCATCGTCGAGAGGGAGAGAGCCCGGATCACCAGCTAAGGCCCCTAAATGACCGGTCAGTGATAAATGAGGTAGGGGTGCAGAGACAGCCAGGGAAGCAGCCACCCTTGAAAGAGTGTGTAATAGCTCACTGATCGAGCGCTCTTGTGCCGAACATGAACAGGGCTAAGCGATCCTGCCAAAGCTGTGGGATGTCAAAATACATCAGCAGGGATATTTTAATTCCTTATCCACTCTTTCCAGTATTTTCTGAAAAACAACAATTAGTAATATAGAATATATATCAAAGAAAGGTCTAACTGTTGGAATCATTTTTTCCATTGCTATTTGATACATTTCGGTCATTCACATTAGTGAATTAGGTAAAAGTGCGAAAAGAGAAGGATTCGAACCCTCGGTAAACAAAATCCTACATAGCAATTCCAATGCTACGCCTTAACCCACTCGGCCATCTCTCCTACATAATGATTATGAACCTCCGAGTGAATAGCGAGTCAGTCATAAACAATGATTGATTGGATAGGTACGGCCAATCCATTCTAACTAGAAAAATAGAAAATTTTGCATTCCCTTGCCTTGAGTGAAATGGTGGGAATCCTTGTTTGATTTTTTTGAATATCCTCCTTCCTTGGATTAGTACTGGGATGCATATATCAAAAGCTCAGTGTGATTAAATGATGATTAAATGATGTTTAAATGATGTTTGCATGTGTGATATAAAATGAATATGTATAAGACATGATTTCTACGCACGGTCTATGAACGTGTAGATGTACTGTGAAGTCGTATTGACGATATATGAATGCATAGATGCATAATTCATGTTGGTAATGGATGGTGTCAGTTGCACGCATAGCTAGACCTCGGTATTGTGAGCTATAAAGATAGTCTACTATTATACGTGTGCGAGCCACTAGTTATTCATTTTTATAGTGAGCCTTACGAACGGTCTCTTATGAAATGCGTAAGTGCTACTTTTATATTTCAGTGTAGCCCTAGAGACAAGAACTTAGATATAATGTATGTTAAGGCTAAACCTTTCCTTTATTTTGGCATAATCCCATAAGTAAACTTATTTGATAACGAGACATAAATAGAAATTCGCATTCCTGAATTTATATATGTTATCCTTGTCTCATAAGTTATAGTATTCTCCATTAGTAAGACTTTATATTCAGTTAAGTATTGTCCTCTTTCAGTCAAGAGAGTAGAAGGTCTATATATATACAATATTATAGTATTTTCACCACCACCGAGCTATAATCAGTGGACAGGTCCCTATTAGGCAATCTCTGATCAGATGGTAAGTTATATACCGAGCTTATTATGGCTGAGCACCTATGAGCGAGCCCAAAATGGCCGAGTAGTGAGTTAGATACTGAGCCTAGTATGGTCGAGCGCCTAGGAGCGATCCTACTACGGCCAAGAAGTTACATATACCGAGCCTTATAGGGCTGGATAGCTATTTTACTTATTATATTGAGAGAGTTGAGTCAGTATCAGCAGGTAAGCATATCTTCAAATCATCTTTGACTCTTAGTTGCTTTCAGTTATTATATTATCCGTTTAGTTTAAATTCAGTTATTCAGATGTTATCTGCCTTACATACATAGTACAGCTTTTTGTCCTAACGTCCCATCGTTGGGGCACTGCATTCATGTGTGCAGGTTCAGGTATCTAGTTTGACAGGTTCTTATCATAGACAGAGTTGATATCCAACTAAGGATTAGTGCAACTCCATTTCAAATGGAGTACAATCGAGACTAGAGGTTATCAGACTGTCCTATGTATATCTATACTTATGGGACTTTTCTGCGTGCAGGAGCTCGAGTTTAAATATATTAGCAACCGTATAGAATGAGTCACATGTAAATGAGGTACTGGGTGCCAGTCTACCTCACCTAGGTTGGGGTGTGACATCGATGAATATTCTGATGAAACGCATTTGTGTGTAGTAAATATGAGCCCTATGGATAGTTTGGTGAAATACATAGGTTCATTGTAAAGTTTGACTATGGACAGACTGGTGAAAGGCATAGTTAGCACATGCAAAGGTGAGCCCTATGGACAGCCTAGTGAAATGAATAGGTTCAATTTTCATTATCTTTTATGTGTACATATGGTTACATTTAGATTATATTTTTGTATCTTACACATGGCGCATATGGCTCACTTGATCCAAAAGAAGTTCAAAAGGACTTAAGTATAATAAGACTTGACATTTGAATCTATAGGATGTTTCGTAATATCTTGTTGTACTTCATTAACCTCTTTTTTTAGCTGCCGCATTTTTATAGATTGCTCCATCTGCTTTACATATTAGTACTATTCCATATGTACTAACGTCCCTATTTTTAGAGATGCTGCAACTTTAATAGATGCAGGTGATACCCCAGCATGCGGCACAGATTCTTGATAGGAGTGGACTCTCCCTTCATCTGATTTTGGTGAGCCCTACTCTACATCAGGGCTCTTGTGTTTTATTGATCCTTGTACATTATTTTGAGGTATAGTAAGAGCCCTGTCACCAGCACTTTCATATTTTCTCATGTCAGTTTATAGGCTTTGCAGACATAGTGTCTTTCATGTATGTATGTGGGAATTAGAGATATTGTACTTCATTTTGCTTCCACTTAAAGAATTTTAAATGACTTGTGATATTATTTCAAATATTAATGATATTTATCACGTAATGGAAGATCAACGTTGAATGCTTCTCTATGCATTCTTGTCTAACCTCTACGCATTGTTTCTTCATAAATCATTCATGGATAAGGGTAGATAGTAGGGACCAAGAAGGCTTGCGGAACTGTATGATATGCTGAACTTTGGACTACAATACTCAAGATGGATGGATAACAATCTAGAGTGGAGACTAGAAATATTTCTTAGTTTTTCACGTTCTTTCTTTGGATAGTTTGGAGCTGCTGTTTGTGTACCTCATTATGCAAGCTGGATGAATATCCTGATGGACAAGAATTGCTTTTCAGTCACATACAAAATGGTAGTGCATTGGATAATCATTGAACTTAGGCAGACTGCACACTTCACATGCATATTGACATGATATCTACACAAGTTGAGGTTGCACATTGAAGACATCTTTGGACCAGTTTTAGGGCTTCTCAACATGGACATTTGTTCTTATTTTTAACTTCATATTGCTCCATCTTATTACTTCTATAGATCACTTTTCTACTACCAAATTAGAGTATCTCATACTTTATTTTTGTAATAGGTTCCATGTTATTTCATCTACCTTTTATTCTCTTACATTTTAAAAGATTATGTTATTTTATTTTTGGAAATATATGAAAAGCTTCCCCATGCACACTGCCGAGTGGATTTAAAAAAAAAAAAGAACATGCAATGGTTCTTACTAGAAGAGAGAAATCCATAACGTGTTGATATGATGGGTTGTTATGAGTTTTACAGGTTTCTTTCATCATTAGCAGTGTTATGAAAGCTTGGAACAAGGATCTTATCGAGTTAGGTAATTTTGGTCGGTACTAGGTCTGGCAACGAGCAGTGGTTGTAACCAAGAGGTATGGATATGGATTAAAAAGATGATATATCATGTGGTTGCATCCAATTCATTTGTGACCTGATGCATGTTATTGAGATTGATAAAGTGAATATATATAATTGTCGAATCTTGTAGAAAGATTTGGATATTCAACCTGGGTTTGTGGGCTTATAAGCTAAGGTTTGGAATGATTCTTGGTATATTCGAGAACGAACATACATTTAAGTAAGGGAGAATATAACGAGTCAACCGGTCGTTTTGAGTTCTAGCATCTCGTTCTGTGATTTCAAACTTGGTATTGGTTCATATGATGTTTTATGACTCACATGTATGTTTGGTTCGGGTTTCGAGAGGTTTGGGAGTGATTTGGAACACTTAGCTCTTCACTACAACCCTTAGGAGAGTTGACCAAAGTCAACATTTTTGGTAAACATTCTTGTATTGGTGATTTAAGGTTCTAATAGGTTTGTATAATGCTTTTGAACTTAGACATATGTCCCGATTGGGCCTCGGGTGGCCCGGGATGGAGCGCTTTTGGTTGAAAGTTGTCAATTTGAAGAACATTAGAGTTCATAAGTTTGACTTGGGATATACTTTTTGTTATTGCATTTTGTTTCGTGTTTTTAGCCTTTTGATAGGTCCATGTAGGTTTTTGGACTTATTATGATGGTTGAGAGGTGACTTGAAGGGCCCGGGAGTGATTCTGACCTATATTGTGAAATTTGAAATTGGGAGAACTTAAGAAAGTTTATATTTTGGTTTGGACCCTGATTTCTAGTTGTGATGCTTCCCTACGTATTTAGAGTTCTTAGACAAGCTCGTGTAGGATATATGGATTAGTTCGAATGATTGGGGGGGTCCTAGGGGGGCTCGGGTGAGTTTCGAGGTGTTTGGAGAGTGATTTGAAGTGAAATAGTTGCATAAAAATACATATAAGGTTGAGGCTAAGGTGGACGCTTCACGTCCACCCTTTGTTGCAGTTTCAGGTGTCGGAGATGCACTTGACCTGACTTCACACAACTATTTCTCCTAATCTATAAGGAATTTGCAATGTATTGTATATGATCCCGATCCTAAAGGCAAAACCAACATTAAAGCCGTAGTCAATGTTGTCTTGAGCTTTTTAAAGCTCTCCTCACAGTCATCTGACCACCCGAACGGAGCACCCTTCTGGTCAACTATGGCAATGGGGCTGCAACGGATGAAACACCACTCCACAAATCGGTGATAATACCCAGCCAAGCCCAAGAAACTCCTGATGTGAGTAGCGGTTGAAGGTGTGGGCCAACTCGGAACTGCTTCAATCTTCTTCAGATCCACCTTGATCCCATCACTAGACACCACATAGCCCAAGAATTTTGCCGAGTCCAGCTAGAACTTGCACTTGGAGAACTTAGCATACAACTTCTTCTCCCTAAAAATTTGAAGCATAATCCTCAAATATTGCTCATGCTCCTCAGTACTGCGGTAGTACACCAAGATATTATCAATGAACATAATAACAAAGGAATCCAAATACGGTCGAAACACACTATTCATAAAATGCACGAAGATTGTTGGGGTATTAGTCAAACCAAATGACATCACCAAAAACTCATTGTGCCCATAACGAGTCCTAAAAGTCATATTGGGAATGTCTGCAGCCGTGATCTTTAACTGCTTATACCCCGATCACAAATCAATCTTCGAGAATACCCTAGCACCTCAAACTGATAGAATAAGTCATCAATGCGGGGAAATGGATACTTGTTCTTGATAGTCACCTTGTTCAATTTCTTGTAGTCAATACACATTCTCATGCAAACATCCTTCTTCTTCACAAACAACACCGGTGTCCCTATGGCAATACACTAGTCCTGATGAACCTCTTATCTAACAACTCTTGCTAATATTCTTTTAATTCTTTCAACTCTGCGCGAGCCATACAGTACGGTGGAATAGATATGGGCTTAGTGCCCGGCAGCAAGTCAGTACCAAATTAATATTCTATCGTGTAGAATGCCCTGTAGGTCTGTTGGAAACACATCTAGAAACTCTCTCACAATAGGAACTGAATCAACGGTAGGAGTATCAGAACTAACATCACTGACAAAGGCTAAGTACGTCAAACACCCCTTCTCAACTATCCGCTAAGCCTTCATAAATAAAATCACCCTACTATAAGTATACCCTAGAGGACCATTCCCTTCCAACCTTGGAAATCCTGGCATAACCAGTGTCACCGTCTTAGTGTGAAAATCAAGAATTTCATGATACGAAAATAACCAGTCCATGCCAGAATCACGTCAAAATCCACCATACTAAGCAAAAACATATCTACAAGGGTCTCATATCCCCCGATAGTAACCAAACAAGAGTGATACACTTGATTTACGACAGTAGAATCACCAATAGGTGTAGATAAATGCACGAAAATATCAAAAGAACTACTGGGCAAATCCAAATATGATGCAAACAACGATGATACATATGATTATGTAGAACTAAGATCAAATGGAACTGAATAATCAATGTGACAGACCAAAAATATACCTGTGCTAACTGCATCAGAGGCCTCCGCCTCGAGTCTACTAGAAATGCATAACAACGGGCCTCATCTCCGCCCTTGGGACAGCCCCTGACGGACTGAGCTCCCCCTCTAGCTGGTGGGGCTGGTGGTGTAGCAACGGGAACTGGAGTCACTTCCTGATAACCATGTAGTGCTATGCCTCTATCACATCTGGAGCAATCTTTCTTGATATGCCCAACTTCTCCACACTCAAAACAACCTCTAGTAACCTGAGTACCCACTGGAAGAACCCTGGGCGGAAGCACGTTAGGAGCTCGGTGCTAGTAATGCATCGAATGAAGACTGAACTAGAACACCACGAGTTGGCTGATAAGCTGGAGGAGCTAGCCTGCAAGGATGGCCACTTCCAAAATGATCCCTACCTCTAGATGAGGTGCCACTGAAACCGCCAGAATATCGGGGCTTTTTGCCCCTCCCTACCCTGGCCTCCTTGCTCTAACCCCGAATGCACTCAATCATGCGTGCTATATCAGCAACGTGAAGAAATGTAGCATTAGTTTCTGCATTCTTACCCATTGCAATCTTGATACCAAAATTTAGCCCCTCAATGAATCTCCTGACCTTCTCAACCTCGATGGAGAATAGTAAAGCAGCATGGCGGGATAGATCAGTGAATCTAATCTCATACTCGGTCAAAGTTTGGCGACACTACTAGAGATGCTCAGACTGACCTCGCATCTCCTCCCTCTACATGAGTGGAATAAACTTCTCTAAGAAGAGATATGAGAAATGAATCCAAGTGACTGGCAGTGACCCTACTGGCCTCCTACGTTCATATGACTACCACAATCTCTTAGCGGGCCCCTGAAGCTGAAACGTAGTGAATGCAACCCCATTGGAATCCAACAAACCAAGATTCCACAAAATCTCCTAACAACCATCTCAGAAATAATGTGCATCTGCCAAATTATTACAATCATAATGTTGGTGACCTATCTTCCTGAACCGATCAATCCTCTTTTGCTCCTCCTTAGACATAGCGACCTCCACTGTCATCCTAAAACCAACTACAGGAGGATGTCCCCCCAACTCGTACCACCCCCGAGGTCTGAAAACCAGCTGCAACCTTCTTAGTATTATTAGTAGCGATAGTGTGTGCTCCTCCCCCAGCATGAGAAGCAGTCAGTGCCAAAGGAAGTACTCCGGTCAGTACTAGACCCTCCACAAGAACAACCAAACGAACAAGGGCATCCTGAAGTACTGGGTAATAATAAACCCCTCCAGGACCTGAGCTGGTCCATCCGGCTCACCCTGATCCAATACATGCTTCTCAACCAGAGCTACTAGTGACTCCACAATAGGTGTCGTAGCAGGGGCTCTGACTGTGGTGTGGGCCCTGTTTATACCTCGGGCACGACCTCTCACAGCCCTAGCTGAGGGGCTAGTGCCTGCCCGACTGCTCCTGAATAACGTGTTCATACCATCTGCGTGAGAATAGAAATACAGGGATTCAAACTTCGGATTAATAAAACTGCGTGATAAAGAATGAATGAAATGTAGTTTCCCAACATCCTGTAGCTTATTGGACATAGGTATAGACATATCTGTAACGATCCACAAGACTATACTAGACTTGCTCGTGATTCGTGAGACCTACACAACCTAAAACTCTAATACCAACTTTTCACGACAAAAAATTCCACCTCGAGGTCATGATGGCGCTTAGCCTAACTTGCTAAGCAAGCTAACTCGAAATCAATAATTAAAGTCCATTTCTATTATTTAACAGATAGATACAATAGAAAAAGTTGGAAATAGACTCAAAAGCAGTGATAATATCTGCTAAAACCAAAGGCACGGCTTAAACACGGCCAATACAATATGCCCCCAATACAATGGTGGCAGAAGTACATGAAAAAACCACAAAAATAAGATCAAGCATATATACATGTCAAACTATCTGAAATACAATAGATAGAAATACATCAAAGGAACAGAGACTCGGGAACTGTGAACTGGATCTATGTAGTGCAGCTCACCCCAAGTCTCTGCAATACCCTTAGCGCAATCTGAAAGCTCTTCTAGGACCAACCGGAGGATCTACACGAAGAGATGTGCAGAAGCATAGTATAAGTACACCACAATTGGTACCCAGTAAGTAGCAAGTCTAACCTCGAAGAAGTAGTGGCGAGGCTAGATACTTCCGAATACTTACCACAGAAGTATAATGACTATATTTAACAACATAGCAATAAAGAACTTCGTAACTAACAAGAGTCATAGTTTTCAATGGATAAGCATGCTTTTCTAGTATAGTAATAACCCTAACACTGCTCAGATGTGCTCAAATAACAAAGTTGGGACCCCTAGTTAGCATATAAGAGTGTCAAGTAACAGTTTATTGTAAAATAAATACTCTAGAGTGTGTCAATAATAAGAATGCATGCTCAACCAGTACAACATCCATGTACCCTGATACACAATTCATGTATTACATAACATGATACCAAATCCATGTACCGACCCCGTAGAAAATCCACATACCGACCACACAAGTTCCAAATAACATAACGGGCCTATTCCAACTCAAGAAAAAATAATCCAAACCCGATAACACCAAAGTCAACTCCCGATCAAACCCATGACCTTCCAAACCTTCAATTTCCAACTTTCGCCAAAAAGAGTCAAATCAACCTAGGAACCTCCAAATCTAAATTCGGACACTCACGTAAGTCCAAAATTACCATACAAACCTATTGAAACCATCCAAACACTATTCTGAGGTCATTTACTCAAAAGTAAAATCTCAGTCAACTCTTAAAAGTTAAGCTTCCATAAATAACACTAAGTGTTCCAAATCACTTTCTAACCTTCCCAAAACTAAGCCAATCAACCATGTAAGTTTAAAAATAATAAATACACATATGGGAAACATCAAATAGGGGAATGGGTCTCAAATACACAAAATGACCTGTTAGGTCGTTACAATATGGTTGATCTTTTATTATTGGACATAGTGGATTTTGAGGTGATTATTGGCATGGATTGGTTATCTCCATATCATGCTATCTTGTATTGTCATGCCAAGATTGTAATATTGCCTCTGCAAAAATTGCCTAGACTAGAGTGGAGGGCTTCACTTGTCATTCTACAAGCAAGATGATTTCATTTCTGAAGGCCCAGCATATGGTTGAGAAGGGATGTATAGAATATTTGTCTTTTGTTCAAAATTGTGGTGTGGAGGTTCCTTCCACGGATATAGTACCGGTTGTCGGAGAGTTCCTAGAGGTATTTCCTACGGATTTGTCGGGTATGCCACTGGACAGGGAGATTGATTTTGGTATTGACTTGGTGCCAGGTACTCACCCCATATCTATTCCACCATATTGCATAACCTCAGATGATTTGAAGCAATTGAAGGAGAATTTGTAAAATTCTCTTTATAAGAGATTTACGAGACTAGGTATTTAGGTGCGTCGGTATTGTTTGTGAAGAAGAAAGACGGTACGATAACAATGTGCATTGATCATAGGTGGTTGAACAAGGTTACTATCAAGAATATGTATCCATTGTCTTGCATTGTTGATTTGTTTGATCAGCTTCAGGGTGCTAAGGTGTTCTCTAAGATTGACTTGCGATCCAGTTATCATCAATTGAAGATTAGGGCTTCAAATATTCCCTAGTTAGCTTTTAGGAGTCAATATGGCCATTTTGAGTTCTTGGTGATGTAATTTTATTTGATTAATGCTCAAGAGGCATTCATTGATTTGATGAACCGGGAGTTCAGGTCTGATTCAAATTTTTTCATGATTGTGTTCATTGAACACATCCTGATTTACTATCGCATTATAGAGGAGCATAAGCAGCAGCTGAGGATTGTGCTTTTGACTTTGAAGGAGAAGAAGTTGTATGCTAATTTTTCTAACCATGATGGTATTAATGTTGATCCCAACCAGATTGAGGCAGTTCAGAATTGTTTTAGACCTACTTCAGCTACATATATTAGGAGTTTTTTGGGTTTGGCAGGCTATTATCATCATTTTATGGAGAAGTTTTCATCCACTGCAGCCCGATTAACAAAGTTGACTCGGAAGGGTGTTCCTTTTATATGGTCCGATCAGTGTGAAGAGGCTATCAAAAGATCAAGATTACTTTGACTACAACCCAGTGTTGGTGTTGCCACAGGTTCAAGGCCATACACGATGTTTTGTGAAGCTTCACGCGTTGGTCTTTATGCGATGTTGATGCATTTTGGTAGGGTGATTGCTTAAGCATCACGAAATTTGAATCCTCACGAGAAGAATTACCCATTTCATGATTTGAAGTTGATAGCTATTGTGTTGAACTCAAGATTTTGAGGCAATACTTGCGGTGTGTCATCTGAGGTTTATACTGATCATCAGAGTCTTCAGCACTTGTTCAAGCATAAGGATTTGAATTTGAGGTTGGGAAGTGGCTTGAGTTGCTTAAGGATTATGATATCACCATCTTTATCATCCGCGTAAGGTGAATGTTGTAGCAGATGCCTTGAGTAGAAAGGCATAGAGGATGGGTCATTTGGCATTTATCCTAGCTAAGGAAAGGTCTTTGGCTATAGATATTCACGCTTTGGCATAAAGATTTATGGGATTAAATATTTTTGAGCCATGCAGAGTTCTTATTTGTTTTTTTGTGCAGTCATCCTTGTTTAAGCGCATTAAGGCTCGTCGATATAATGACCCCTTTTTGTTGATGCTTAAGTATACGATTCAACAAGGTATAGATAAAAAGCTGGTTATTGGAGATGATGTTGTTATTCGACTTCAGGGTAAGCATTGTTTTCCTAATGTTGATGGATTGGCAGAGTTGAAACTTTAGAAGGCTCAGAGTTTGCAATAAGCTATTCATCTAGGTGCGACAAAGATGTATCGTGACTTCAAGCAGTATTATTGGTAGCTTAGCACAGCTTTTAACCCACAGATGGATGGTCAGTCCGAGCGGACTATTCAGAATCTTAAGGATATATTGCGAGCTTGTATGATTGACTTTGGATGTCGTTAGGATCCGTTCTTACCTTTGACGGAGTTTGCGCAGAACAATACTTATTAGTCCAACGTTCGTACAGCTCCATATGAGGCTTCCGTCGAAGGCGATGCCATTCTACTATGGGTTGGTTTAAGCATGGTGAGGCAAGGTTGTCGGGTGCATATTTGGTCGTGGTGCTTTGGAGAAGGTGAAGTTGATTCAAGAACAACTTCAGACAGCTCAGAGCAGGAAAAAGAGTTATAGGAACAAGAAGGTTTGCGAAAGGTGTGATGATGTTTGGAAAGAAGGGCAAGTTGAGCCTGAGGTTCACTGACCCATTTGAGGTATTGGAGAGAGTTGATGAGGTTTATTAGGCTTGATTTGTCTCCAAGTTTTTTGGGAGTTCATCCGGTATTTTATGTTTCTATGCTTAGATGGTACAATGAAGATAAGTCGCATATTTTGGACTTTAGTATAGTGCATCTAGATGAAAATTTGGATTGTGAAGAAGAACTGGTAGCTATTCTGGATAGGCAGGTTCGGAAGTTAAGCTCTAAGGAGATCGCTTCGGTGAAGGTGCTTCAAAAAGGGCATCTGAGCGAGGAGGCTACATGGGAGACCGAGCTAGTTATGCGAAGCAGATATCCACATCTTTCTAGAAGTTGAGGTACATTTCAAAAATCGTTCGAGGACAAAAGTTTGTTTAAGAGGTGGAGAATGTAGCGACCCAACCCGTCATTTTGAGTTCTAAACCCCATTCCCCTCTTTGATGCTTCTCGTAAGTTGCTTTGATATTTTATGACTTGTGGGGATGGATGGTTTGGTTCTTGAGGGGTTCGGGAGAGTTTTAGAATACTAAGTTCGTAGTTTGAGGCTTGAAGTTGAAAGAGTTAACCAAGGTTTGACTTTGTGTGAACAGATTTGGAATCGGGATTTTATGGTTCCAATAAGTTCGCATGATGATTTTGGACTTATACATGTGTTCGGATTTGGTTTTGGATGTTTCCAGAAGGTTTCGTTAGGACCCGGAATCCCACCCTCGGGACCGTGATGGCGCCTAACATTTCACTTGCTAGACAAGCCAACGTTAGATAAATTAATTAACCAGTTTTAACAGTTTAGATCGAAACATTAATATTACGCTGTAATAGTTTGAAATAGATTGACAAAAATACCAAATGACGCAACTTGAACATATCCTAGAATCTGGAGTCACGAATACATGAGCATCTAGAGTAGTATAAATAAGGTTTGAACAAAATACAACTGTTTGAAACTAAATAAACAGTAGATACAGAATGGAAAAGGGACATCAGGGTTGCGAACTCCGTGCAACTATACCTCAAGTCTCCAAAAGTACTTGAATCCGAGCAGTCTCGCTACGCGCCACTGGGATCAACATCGGTATCTGCATAAGAAGTGGAAAAGTATAGCATGAGTACAACTGACCCCATGAACTATGTAAGTGCCGAGCCTAACCTCGACGAAGTAGTGACGAAGATATGTAAGACACTCACAATAAACTTGTACCAAACAATAATAACAAGGACGGGAACAAAAATAAACAGTAAAGTTAAATAACCGGACCCGTAAGTGAACTATAAAAAGGGCCCCACAATAACAAAATCTCTCAATTTACAATACCGAGAACAATCTACACAACCACAAATAACGTATAACAAATCAAATCCTTTGCGGCACGCAACCCGATCCCACCATATCATCATCTCATATCACATTCCGTTCTTATTCCTTCGTATCATATCATAGCACTTCAAATACCATTGCGGTGTGCAATCTGATCCCCAACAATTTCAAATCATTAACATAAACTGCTCAACAATAAAATTTACAAAATATCAACACAAGGAGGTGAAATGTACGGAACAGTAAAGAACCACAGAATAAACGGAGAACATCCAACATCTCGAAATCTAAAACTTTACCAATTCATCAGTACACAACAGCTAAACGGCTCACATAAGTGAAAATAACATAATAGAGTGCATCAAATAAAATAAGAACAATAAATAGGTGAACATGTGACAATTAGAATATAAAATTAAGGCAAGTAGAAACAGGTAGCAAATAAGCAGAAATCATGTGAGAAATGAACAAATTAAAGCAAGTAAAAATTAAATAACAATTAACAAGTATAACAAAGATGCCAAGTAAGAACATGTAACATTTAAAGCATATAACAAAAAATAACATGGAATAAATAAAGACTCGAAAATAAATAGCCCAATCCCGCATGTTAAACCCCATGACGGTGCATAAAAACTTGTCACCTCGCATATACGCCGTTTTCCCACATAATTCACATAATTCAACAAGTCCTAATTCCCTCAAGTCAAGGTTAGACACAATACTTACCTTACTCTGCAAACAAGTAAATCAACCATCTACGGCCTAGCCTTTTGAACAAGCCTCCAAACCAACCAAATCTAACCAATTATTGATCAAACAATTCTTAATAAGATTTAGAAACTATTCACGAAGGAAAAAGGTTCAATCTTTATTGAATTTGGAAAAAGTCAACAAAAGTCAACCCTGGGCCCGCTTAGTCAAAACTCGAGATTCAGACCAAAACCCGATTACCCATTCACTCCCGAGCTCGGTTATGTGATTTTTTTGAAATCCGACCTCAATTTAAGGTCCAAATCTCAATTTTATAAAATCCCTTAATTCTACCAAGATCCCTAAATTCTACCATGAATATCCTAGATTTGATGTTGAAATCTCATGAAAAGTAATAGGGAATTGAAAGAAAGTGGACTAGAGTTCCTTACCAATGATTTTGGGAAGAAACAATTCTTGTAAAATTGCCTCTAGAGTGTTTATGGTTAAGAAATGTTGTAAAATGAGTTATGTCCCGCTTTCCCCCTCTTTTACCCAGTTGTAGATATCGCAACTGCGAACTCTTGTTTGCAATTGCGACCATCGCAAATGCGAGAAATAGGTGGCAAACGTGAATTGTGTCCCCAGCCTGCTATAGTCGCAATTGCAAGAAAAACACCGCAAATGCGATCTCCCATCCAACCGCAAATGCGATCAAAATTTCGCAATTGCGAATTTGCCTAATGCGACCAATCCATTGCAAAAGCGAAGACTAGGTTGTCCGCAATAGCGAACGTTTTTTCACAAATGTGAAGACTACCCTCCCCTGTCCTCCACCACGATTGCGAGCTCAACTTTGCAAAAGCGGAGTTCGCATTGCGAACAAGTCTTCAGAATTTCAAGACCTGCAACCCAGCACCAGAATCGAAACACACCAGCAGTCCTCACACTAGCCAAACTCATCCGAAATGCGTCTGAAACTCACCCGAGCCCCTCGGGCTCCAAACCAAACATGCACATAAGTTTAATAACATCGTACGAACTCGTTGGCACAATCAAAACACCAAAATAGCATTTAAAACAACAAATCGAACATCAAAACAAATGAAATTTCAAAGGAAAACTCAAGAACATCTAGAATCACAACTAAGCGTCTGAATCTTATCAAACGAACTCCGATTTGCACAAAATTTTGCAGACAAGTTTCAAATAGTAAAACAGACATATTCCATGTTTCGAAACCAAAATATGAACCTGATAGCCATAAAGTCAACCTAGGGACCTTCGATTTCAATTCCGGGCATATGCCCAAGTCCATGATCGCAATGCGGACTTATCGGAATCATCAAAATACTGATCCAAGGTTGTTTACACAAAATGTTGATCGTAGTCAAATCAAGTTGTTTTTAAAGCTAAAAATTATATTTTCTTCAAATTCTTACGTAAAAACTTTCTGAAAAAAGGGACGGACCACGCACATAAATGAAGAAACATCAAATGAAGCTAATGGAGGTTTCGAAACATGGAAATAAAGGCTAGTTCACAAAATGACCTATCGGGTTATCACATTCTCCACCTCTAAAAGAAATGTTCGTCCTCGAATGGATATGGAAAAGTACCTAGACTGGTGAAAAGGTGTTAGTATATACTCCGCATATCAGACTCTAACTCCCACGTAGCTGCATCGATCAGAATGACCTCTCCATTGCACTTTCACAGATGGAAAACTCGTAGACCTCAACTTCCGAACCTGCCGGGCTAGAAAAGTTGGGTCCTCCTCATAGGCTAAATTATCATCAAGTTGAACCGTGCTGAAGTCCAAAACATATGAGTTGTCCTCATGGTACCTCTGAAGCATGGGAACGTGGAATACCAAATGTACTCCCGATAGGGTGGGTAATAATGCAAGTCTATAGGCCACCTCACTAACTTTCTCAAGGATCTCCAAAGGTCCAATATACCTAGGGCTCAACTTGCCCATCTGTCTGAACCTCATCACGCTCTTCATGGGTGAAACACTAAACAAAACCCCTCTCTCCCACCATATAAGCTACACCCCGAACCTTCCAGTCAGCATAACTCTTCTGCTTAGACTGTGACGTACGAAGCCAATCCTGAATCTAATTAACCTTCTCCATAGAATCATGGACCAAATCGGTGCACAACAACCTAGCCACTCTAGGCTCAAACCAACCAATCAGCAAAGACATCGCCTCCCATACATACGGTGCCATCTGAGTACTCGACTAGTAACTATTGTTGTAGGCGAACTCTGCAAGAGGTATGAATTGGTCCCATGAACCTCCGAAATCCATAACACAAACACGTAACGTGTCCTCCAAGATCTGAATGGTGCACTTGGACAGTCCGTCCATCTGAGAATAAAACGTTCTGCTCAGCTCAACCCGCGTGTCCAACTCACGCTGCACAGCTCTCCAAAAATGAGATGTGAATTGCGTGCATCAGTTAGAATGATGGAAATGAGCACGCCGCGCAAGTGGATAATCTCCTGAATTTAAACCTGAGCCAACCAATCTGAAGAATAGGAAGTCGCCACTGGAATGAAGTGCGCGGACTTAGTCAATCGGTCCAAAATAACCCAGACTGCGTCATATTTCTTCAAGGTCTATGGCAAGCCTAACAGGAAATCCATAGTGATGCACTCCCACGTCTACTTTGGTATTTCCAATCACTGAATCAACCCACCCGATTTCTGATATTCATACTTCACCTGTTGATAATTCAAACACCAAGATACATAAGCAATGATGACTTTCTTCATTCTTCACCACCAACAGTGTTGTTTCAAGTCACAGTACATCTTTGTGACACTTGGGTGAATAAAATAGTGTGAGCTGTGCGCCTCCTCAAGGATCAAATGTCTCAATCCATCAACATTTGGAAAACAAATCTGGCCTTGCAACCGCATAACACCATCATCATCAATAACAACATCCTTGGCCCACTGCATCGTATCCTTCAACACCAAAAAGTGAGGATCATCACACTAGTGAGCCTTAATACGCTCCAATAATGAAGACTGTGCCACCATACACACTAGCACCTGACTGGGCTCCGAAATATCCAATCTCACAAACTAGTTGGCCAAAGACTGAACATCCATGGCTAATGGCCTTTCTGCTACCGATAAATATGCCAGACTGCACTTCGCCTTTCTACTCAATGCATCGGCCATCACATTGGCCTTCCCGGGATGGTATAATATGGTGATATCGTAGTCTTTAAGCAACTCTAACCGTCTCTGCTACCATAAATTAAGGTCTTTCTGCTTGATTAAATGCTGAAGAGTTAGATGGTCGGTATAGACCTCATAATGAACGTCGTATAGATAGTACCTCAAAATCATCAGCGCGTGAACAATGGTTGCCAATTCAAAGTCATGAACATGGTAATTCTTCTCGTGAACCTTCAGCTACCGAGATGCATAGGAAATCACCCTACCATTCTGCATCAACATCCCACCGAGCCTATACACGATGCATCATAATACACAGTATAAGATCCTGAACTTGTAGGCAACACCAGCACTGGGCTTTAGTCAAAGCAGTCTTGAGCTAATGAAATCTCAACTCACACTCGTCAGACCATCTGAACAATGCACCTTTCTAGGTCAACTTGTTCAATAGGGCTGAGATAGATGAAAACCCCTCCATGAACTGGCAATACTAACCCGCCAAACCAAAGAAGCTCTGAATCTCTGTAGCTGAAGTATGTCTAGGCCAGTTCTGAACTGCCCAATCTTCTTGGGACCCACTTTAATGCCCTCGTAAGATACAACATGGCCAAAAAAGACACTGAGTCCAACCAAAACATACACTTTAAAAACATGGCATATAACTGACTATCTCTCAAAGTCTGAACTATGATCCGCAGATGCTACTCATGCTTCTCTCAACTCCGGGAGTAGACCAAAATATCATCAATGAAGACGATAAAAAAAAATTCCAAATAATGTTTGAACACCAGGTTCATCAAATCTATAAATGTTGCTGGTGCATTTGTCAAGCTGACTGACATCACTAAGAACACATAGTGACCATACCGAGTCTGAAAAGCTATCTTAAGGACATCTGATATCCTAATCTTCAACTGATGGTAGCCAGATCTCAAATCACACTTCGAAAATACTTTCGCACCCTGAAGCTGATCAAATAGGTCATTAATCCTCCGCAACGGATACTTGTTCTTGATAGATACCTTGTTCAACTATCGATAATCTATACATATCCTCATCCAACCATACTTCTTCTTCATGAAATACACTGGTTCGCTCCAAGGCGAGACACTAGGTCTAATGAATCTCTTATCAAGAAAATCCTACAACTTCTCCTTCAGTTGCTTCAACTCAACTGGATCCATATGGTATGGTGGAACAGAAATGGGGTGAGTGCCCGTAGCAAAGTCAATATAGAAGTTGATATCTCGATCGGGTGGCATCCCCAAAAAATATGTATGAAACACCTCCGAAAACTCACCCACAACTGGTAATAAATCCATGCAAGGAACTTTCATACTAGGATCGTGGATATAGGCCAAATATGCCCGACACCTCTTCTCGATCATACGTCGAGCTTTCAAGCAAGAAATAACCCTGCTGATAGAATTGCTAGGAGTCCCCCTCCACTCTAATCGAGGCAACCCTGGCATGTCTAATGTCATTATCTTCGTGTGATAGTCAAAAAATAGCGTGATAAGGTGACAAATAATCTATGCCCAAGATAATTTCAAAGTGAACCATATCAAGAAGTAGGAGATCTACCATAGTCTTATAGCTCCCAATAGAAACCACACACGAGCGATAAACACAATCTACCACAATAGAATCTCCCACAGGCATGGACAAATAGACAAGAGCACTCAAAGAATCACGTGGCATAACCGGATGTGAAGAAAAATAGGATGACACATATGAATAAGTAGAGCCCGGATAAAATAAAACTGAGGCATCTCTATGGAAAATTGGAACAATACCTGTGATGACAGCATCAGATGACTCTGCCTTGTGTCTAGCTGGAAATGTATATAAATGGGGCTGGGCCCCACCGCTCTGACCTCCGCCCATCGAACGGCCATTATCTTGCTGGCCTCCACCTCTAGTGGCCTGACCTCCACTTTTAGCACCCTGACTCCGGCCTCTAGCTGGCTGAGCGGACGGTGAAGCAACCAGTGTCAGAACCATGGTACAAGAACCCTGCGGAGGTCTATTGCTCATCAATCTAGGATAGTACCTCCTGATGTGACCCGTACCTCAACAATCAAAACACTCTCTTGGTTGTTGTTATTGCTCAAGGTGAGACTCACCCTGACGGACCGGATAACCACTTTAGTAACTCTGTAGCAGTGTGCACTAATAGGAGTTGAAGATGTACTGAATGCTGGCTGCTCAAGATAAGACCTATAAGATTCACGACTACCTGAAGCACCGTGGGCTACCTGGAGAGAGGACTGAACTATCTTATGAGGATGACCTCTACCAAATGAACATCTGCCTCCAGATAAGGCACCACTGAAACCGCCAAAATGACGAGGCCACTTCTCAGATACCGCCTCTCTACCCTGACTACGAATCATATCAATCCGACAAGCAATCTCTACGGCCCTCTGGAAAGGAATATCATCCCGAGTCTCTTTGGCCATCTGTAGCCTGATACAAAAAGTAAGACCCTCAATGTCCTCACCTTCACTCTATTAGTCGGAATCAAGATAGCCGCATAGCAGGCTAGGTCCAATAATCTGGTCTCATACTGGGTAACATTCATGCTACCCTAGTGAAGATGCTCGAATTGCCTGCGGTACTTCTCCCTCAGAGTAAAAGGACTGAACTTCTCCAAAAATAACTACGAAACTGATCCCAAGTGAGTGGCGGTGAACCTGCTGGCCTACTTCGCTCATAATCCTACCACCATCTCTTGGCATAATCGGTCATCTAAAACACTGCAAAGTTGACTCCATTGGACTTTACAATACCTATGTTGCGCAATACCTCATGGCAATGGTCCAAATAATCATGTGGGTCCTCAGAAGGTCTATCACCAAAATGAATAGAAAAGAGCTTTGTGAACTTATCCAACATCATTAATCCCTCCGAAGACATCATCGGACTATCCCCGGTCCGTGTAGCAATAACGGGTTAAACTACCCCAGCTGCTGGAATCACCGGAGTCTAGTACAAGGGAGCCATCTGCTTCGGAGTGTGAGTGGCAGACGTATTAGCTTCTCCCCCATCCTGATAGACCACTGGTGCCATAGGAATTACTCTTGCCTATGCCACACTCTCCATAAGGCCCACCAACTGGACTAGAGTGTCATAAAGTACGGGAGTAGTAATAAATTCCTCCGGGACCTGAGCGGGTCTTACTGGTTCTGTCTGAACCGGAATATCCTCCTCATGCTCGGTCTGAGGTTCGGCAATGGATGTTGCCACACATGCTCTAGGCTGAGCTCTACGTCTGCCTCAGCCACGGCCCCTACCCCAAAACCGAGGAGCGCGACTGGCGCTCAACCGAGTGAACCCCTCCGAGCAAGCCTGTTAGATTTTATTCTACCCAAACTCATCCACGAATAGAGATAATACATATTTGCATTAATTAGACAAAAATGTGTTCATGTCTGCGATACCAATTCATTTCCAATAGTTTCATCATTTTTTAAGTCTCAAATGGACAAGTAATACAACCACAACATAACATAGTTTGTCTTTCCCCAGCACCAATACACAACCCACACTATGTCTATGGTGCCTCTATAGATAAAGAAGAGTACAATGATAATGCCGGCAACAAGGCCCCAGCTATACTTCGAACCGAATATAAAAAGTACAAAAGATACATGACCCCGGGATGAAGTGGGGCTCACCAGATCAGCTGGGAAGAAGGTGTACTGCTATCAGTGATCAATATTTCCTACTGTGGAACCACCTGCATCCATTTAAAGATGTAGTGCCCCCGGCAAAAGGGACATTAGTACTGTCGAATAGCACTAGTATGTATAACTAAACACCTTCGTAATAGAATGACAAATAATACAAACAAGATTATCATAATATCAATGAAAGCCTTAATCAACATCAAACCTCAATTTAGGATCAAGACAATGTTCAAATTAATTTCCACATCTCACATTGGGAGATTTTTAGTATCGATATACCATTGTCCACAATACCATTATTCACAAAACCAGTACCACCTTACTCTTAACACGGAGTCTGATCACGACCCGATCGGCTAGGCTATCTCATTAGAGACATCAACCATAATTTCTCTCAATATCAATACAACCGTCTTTAACACGGAGTCTGGTGACGACCCGATCGGCTAGGCTATCCATTAGGGACATCGACAACAATCACAATTTCAATTATAATTTTCAACACAATCACCACCATGTGTCCATCATGGTGTCCGATCACGACACGACCGGCTAGGCTCTCTTATTTGAGACATCAACCTTTTTATATCAATCATTGCATTTCATATTACTTTCACATCTTTTCATTTCATTGGCACTAATGGCCATAATTATAAGATCATTCTTGGCACGTTGGCCATATTTAGTATTTCATGCTCACCTTATCAATTTCAAATATCATTATCATCATCAACAATAAATATAATTCAAATCAAGGTGTGTAGTACATATGTGAGCAATTTAGAGTCTAAGACACATAGAGATATTTCACAAAATTTGGCATAATAGCCTTCATTTGAACTTGACTTAAAGTCGAAACATTATTAATGCATAGCCCATATTTTAACACATCCTCAATTGGTAACATAACATGAATAAAGCATTTGGGATGCTTGTTGAACATATATCTTTCAACCCAATCTTACTCGGAATAGCCAGTTTCATAATGAATCACTCGGGACTTACATAATTTACATGAATATCGTGGGATTCAATTCTAAGAGAAGAGTTTAGCCAACATACCTCAATTGAGCATCCTTAAACTCTGAAACGTTCTGGAATTCATAGCAACTTCAATCTATTTTGGAAATATAACAAATTGAATCAAAATTAGGAAGATGATCATGGTTCTAGCTCATTTGAGCATTTTATCAAAAACTAGGTGTGCACAAGGTTTCAAGGTCCTTTTATGGAGGATTCCATCATCCCACAACACAATCTTTACCATGCTTAGTTCAACAATCTTCTTACACCCCTTGATATCACATGCATGTAAAATAATCAACTCTCATGCCCAAAAATTATCTTGCTAATTACCCACTTTCAGATGATTTTGAAATTAGGGTTTAGGGTATAGAATCATACCTCTAGGATGCAAACCTAGTGAGCTTGCCTTCTTAATCTTCATAAACTTGAGCAAGAATTGAAGAACAACTATTGAAAAACACCTTCTCACTCTAGGGCACCCTCTCTCATACTAAAATGTTAGATTATATCTAAAAAATGGCCCAAAACGTGTATTTAACGAAGTAGGGTCGGGTTTTAAAAACCCAAAAATGAAGCTCCGGAACAGGTTCTGCGGTCGCATATGTGACCGCATAATGGTTATGCGGACCGCATATCGGTCGCATAATTGGTGTCCAAAATGATCAAAATTCTGCCTGAGTCTGCGGTCCAAAACTGTTCTGCGGTCGCATAGTGCATCGCATACCAGTTATGCGGTCGCACAGTCGACCGCATAATTGCTTCCGACTGACCTAATTAACTGCCTCACTCTGCGGCCATTATGCGGTCCGGAGAGTGATTCTGTGGTCCCATAATGGACCGCAGAAATGCACTTTTCCGCCAAAAATTTTCCTTTACTTTCCGATGCATTGTTCAACCTAAAAGGTCCGAGTAAATATTGTGCGTGTTCTCTCCATCTGTGATTGAGCAAGAATAGAATGGTTCAAACCTTAGTAATAGAATAAAGTCGCACGATAGAGAATAAAAGAAGTCAAATTTTCCTAAAGCTCAATAGCCTCTAGAAGATAAGTACATACGTCTTCGTACTGATCCTATAGACTCCACTAAGCTTGCTCATGACTCGTGAGACCTAGGAAACCTAGTGCTTTGATACCAACTTGTCACGACCCGGAATACCAGACTCGGGACCGTTATGGTGCCTAGCATTTCACTTGCTAGGAAAGCCTATGTTAGATAGATTACTTAACTAGTTTTAAATATTTGAATAAAAACATTAGTAATACACTATAATAGTTTGAAATAGATTGATAAAAATACCAAATGACGTAATCGGAACATATCCCAGAATTTGGAGTCATGAATACATGAGCATCTAGAGTACTATAGTTAAGCTCTGAACAAAATACAACTGTGTGAAACTAAATGAACAATAAATACAAAATAAAAAGGGGACTTCAGGGCTGCGGACATTGTGCCACTATACCTCAAGTCTCCAAAAGTAGTTGAATCCGAGTAGTCTCACCATGCGCCGTTGGGACCAACACCGGTATCTGAACGAGAAATGCAGAAGTGTAGCATGAGTACAATCAACCCCCTATCATCATCTCGTATCACATTCCGTCCATATTCCTTCGTACACAATCATATCACTCTCAATACCGTTGCGGTATGCAACCCGATCTACAACAATTTCAAATCATTAACATCAACAACTCAACAACAATATTTACAAAATATCAACACAACGAGGTGAAATGTATAGAACAGTAAAGAAACATTGAATAAACGGTGAACATCCAACATCTCAGTATCTCAAACTTTACCAATTCATTGGTACAGAACAGCTAAATGGCTCACGTAACCAATTCGGCACCACGAAACATTATTTGCTTTTGAAAAATTTTACGGGGACTTACATTATCCCCTACTTAGGATCATTCGTCCTCGAATGAGGGTCAAAAATCTGTTATTAGCATCTTATGCAACTCAATTTTTCATACCACAAACCAGCAGCCCCAAATTTAACTAACTCCCTAAATTTCCAAAACTTTCGCCAGAGTTTCCTTTGTAACTAGGCCTATCCACCTGTCAGAGAGCCCCAGAAACACATACTAACAACATATAGGTAATCCAACAACGTAACATAGTACAAAACAACACCAATTGTGGCCTTACATGCAATGTATTTCCAAAAAGGAACACCCTTAACGCCAATTGTACAGTTGATACAAAATTCATAAAAAGTAAGTCTTATAAATTTCCTAGATCATATCTTTATAAATACATATTTATTCAAACAAATAAGGATACTTTTTCTTCATTTCTTTCTCGGCCTCCCAAATAGCTTCTTTAACCTGTTGGTCTCGCCACAACACTTTCACGGAGGTAATTTCTTTATTTCTCAATTTTCGGACTTGCCAATCAATAATATAAACAGGAATCTCTTCGTAAGTCAATTTTTCATTTACCTCAATAGTCTCAACTGGAACAATGAGTGTCGGATCTCCAACTACTTTCTTCAACATAGACACATGAAACACCGGGTGTACTAATGACATCTCAGGTGGTAGCTCAAGCTTGTACCCCACCTTACCGATCCTCTGAATGATTTTGTACGGTCCAAAATACCTTAGACTCAATTTCCCTTTCTAACCAAATCGCATTACCCCTTTCATGGGGGAAATTTTAAAGAATACCAAATCATCTTCTTTGAACTCCAAATCCCTACGACGAACATCCGAATAGGATTTCTGATGACTCTGAGCAGTCTTCAACCGCTCCTTAATGATTTTAACTTTTTCCATGGCCTGATGCACGAGGTCTAGCTCTATCAACTTTACTTCCCCAATTTTGAACCATCCAATGGGAGATCTACATCTCCTACCATATAAAGCCTCGAACGGTGCCATTTGAATGCTAGTGTGATAGCTATTGTTGTAGGCAAATTCTATGAGTGGTAAATGATCATCCCAACTATCTTTGAAGTCTAGAACACAAGCACGCAACATATCCTCAAGCGTCTGAATAGTCCGCTCTGCCTGCCCGTCAGTCTGCGGGTGAAAGTCTATACTAAAATTCACCTGAGTACCCAAACCTTGCTAAAATATCTTCTAAAAATTAGCAATGAATTGTGCCCCCCAATCAGAAATGATGGAAACTGGGGTGCCATGCAACCCGACTATTTCTTTGATATACAGCTGAGCATACTGGTCCGCTGTGTCAGTAGACTTAACCGACAAAAAGTGTGATGACTTCGTGAGTCAATCCACAATCACCCAAATTGAGTCAAACTTGCGCGAAGTGCACGGTAATCCCACATTCATATTGGAATTTCTATGTTTTGTGCCAACCTACCAGGCCTTTGGTGTTAGGCCTTCACTTGCTGACAATTCGGACATCTTGCCACAAAGTCTGCCACATTCCTCTTCATATCATTCCAGCAATAGACTTCCTTAAGATCATGATACATTTTTGTAGAACCTAGGTGCACGAAATACCTAGAAGTGTGAGCTTTAGTCAAAATTCTTTCACGGAGACCATCCACATTTGGAGCACATAGTCGCCCTTGGTACCTTAGTGTACCATCATGCATGCCAAGAGAAAAGGTCATGGTCTTATGTTTATGAATCCCCTCTTTCAACTGTACCAACAATGCGTCGTTGTATTGTTTTTCTTTGACTTCCACTACAAGTGATGATTCAGCCCTATTTTGCACAATTACCCCTCCTCCACTAGAGTCCACAAGATGAACTACCAAACTAGCCAATCGGTGAACTTCTTTGGCCAATGGCCTTTGATATGCCTCCAAGTGTGCTAAGCTACCCATAGATTTTTTGCTAAGAGCATCCGCCACAACATTAGTCTTCCCCGGATGGTATAAAATATCAATGTCATAAACCTTGAGTAATTCAAGCCATCTTCTCTGCCTCAGATACAATTCCTTCTGTTTGAAAAATATATCGAAGGCTCTTATGGTCCGTGAATATATCCACATGGACCCCATATAAATAATGACGCCAAATTTTCAATGCAAATACCACCGCCGCAAGTTCTAAATAATGTTTTGGATAGTTCTTTTCATGATTCTTTAGTTTCCTAGAAGCATAAGCTATCACCTTCCTATGTTGCATTAATACACATCCAAGCCCGATTCTTGAAGCATCACAATATACCACAAATCGATTTATACCCTCAGGTCGAGTCGACACCGGTGCCATAGTCAATCTTGCTTTCAATTCTCGGAAACTCTTTTCACAAGCATCTGACCATTAGAACTTAATTTCCTTCTGCGTCAATTTAGTCAATTGAGAGGCAAGAGTAGAAAACCCCTCCACAAACTTTCTGTAATATCCAGCTAGGCCTAAGAAACTGCAAATCTCTGTTAGAGTTGTAGGCCTCGGCCAATTCTTCACAGCTGAAATTTTCTGAGGATCAAACTTAATTCCTTCATTAGAGACAACATGACCCAAGAATATGACCGACTCGAGCCAAAATTCATGTTTTGAAAACTTTGCATATAATTTGTGCTGATGCAGGGTTTGCAGAACTACCCTGAGATGGTCAGCATGGTCCTCTTGACTTCGTGAATATACAAGAATATCGTCAATGAACACTATCACAAAGGAGTCAAGCAATGGCTTAAAAATGCAATTCATAAGATCCATGAAGGCTGCTGGGACATTTGTTAGCCCAAAAGACATCACCAGAAATTCAAAATGCCCATACCGGGTCCTAAAAGCTATTTTCGGAATATCCCGCTCCCTGATCTTCAATTGGTGATACCCAGATCTTAAATCAATTTTGGAGAAGTACCTAGCACCTCGCAATTGGTCAAACAAGTCATCTATCCTTGGCAGTGGGTACTTATTTTTGACTGTTACCTTATTAAGTTGCCGATAGTCAATACACATTCTTAGTGACCCATCTTTCTTTCTTACAAAAAGGACCGGTGTGCCCTAAAGCAGCACACTCGGCCGGATGAAACCCTTTTCTAACAAATCTCTTAATTATTCCTTTAGCTCCTTCAATTCTGCCGGTGCCATTCTGTAGGATGGAATAGATATAGGTTGTGTGTCTGGCATCACATCAATCCCAAAATCAATCCCCCTGTCTGGTGGGATCCCAGGGAGTTCATCCGAAAAGGCTCCCAAAAATTCATTCACAACAGGCACGGACTCAAGTGTAGGTGCCTCAACATCGGTGTCTGTAACCAGGACCAAATGGTAAATACATCCCTTGTTGATCATCTTTGTGGCCTTAAGGCAAGAAATAAACCTACCCTTCGACACTACATCATCACCCTTCCACTCAATAACTGGCTCATTTGGATATTCGAACCTAACAGTCCTGGTTCGGCAGTAAAGCTTGGCAAAACATGAATAAAGCCAATCCATCCACATTATCACATCAAAATCGACCATTCTCAATTCAATAAGATCGGCTTCAGTGTTCTGACCACGCAATGTGACAACACAATCCCTATAAACCCGCGCGGCCAAAAATAGACTCACCAACCGAAGTAGATACAGAGAACGGGTCATAAAGCTGTTCTGGTTCTATCTGTGACAACATCTGGAGAAGCCTCTGAATTCTAGCGACCCCTCATAGCATAGAAATGGTCAGATCCTCCCGAACTTTGTGCTCTACCCCTAGCTGCACCACACCCTGCGGGTGTTGGAGTGCCTCGAGCTGGATGAGGTGTTGCAGATCTAGTAGCTGCAGAGCTTGCTGGTTGTGCCATGTCCCTTCCCGCACCCTGGCGGGACGAACGATAATCCCTATGAATGTGACCACTCAATCCACATCTGTAGTATATGGGTAAGTCCATGTAGCATATTCCTAGGTGAATCTTTCCACATATAAGGCATGTGGGCCTCCTCTGCTGTTGGAATCTACCACCATGACGACCCTACTGATGTGAGCCCATGTTGCCCTGACAGGGCCTAAAATGGCTCCACTGCTACTGCTGGCTTGGCCCTTATGGTAGTGCACTAGCTGAAGATTGAGCGAAGGACTGTGATGGCTTTGATGACCCTCCTCTGAAGGCTGACTTGCCGCCACCAGAAGAACCACCAAAGTTGCCCGTAGACCGGGCCTTATTACTACCCTCTTGCTCCATTCTGTTCCTTAATTTGCGGGTCTCTATGGATTGAGCGAATGCCACCATCTTTCCATAGTTCATATCAGAATTCAAGGCAGTTGTAGCAGCCTCATTTTAGCAAGGGACTAAGACCCTGTACAAATCGGCGCACTCTAGCCTCCATAGTGGGCAGCATGTAAATAGCATACTTAGACAGGTACGCGAATCTCATATGGTAATCCCACACACTCAGGCTACCTTGCCTCAAGTTCTCAAACTCAGCAGCGCGGGCTGCCTTAGTCTCAGCAGGCAAGAAATGATCAATGAAGGCATCAGTAAACTCACCCTACCTCGCCGGAGGGCTCCCTTCTTCACGGGACTCCTCACATAGTTCAAACCAAGAATATGCCACCTCTTTTAGGCAGTAGGAGACCAATTCCACTGCCTCTATCTCAGTAGCATGCATAACTCGAAGAGTCTTGTGCATCTCATCAATGAAGTTCTTAGGATCTTCCTCTGGGTTACTACCTGTGAACACTAGAGGATCCAACTGGAGAAACATGTTCACCCTGGAACTAGTAGAATCCCCTGGCTGACTAGAAGAAGTGGGTGCAACATTTGATCTCTGGGCCTGGGATGCCACTATTTGAGCCAACATCTATATGGCTCCACTAATATCAACATCAGAAACACCAGAATCAGAAGCTGGAACTGGAGGTGGAACTGGTATATCAGTTGGAGGAACTGTTGCACCTTTAGTAGGTGTAGGGACAGGTGCGGTCTGACCAACTCTAGTAGAGTCAGGCAGTGTAGTAACTGGGGGAATATCCTCACCCCTCGGGTGTTCACCCGCATCATCAAATATAGGATCAACTGTCACTCCTGGGGTGACATTGGCTCTTTGGCCAGTACTTGCCTTCTTCTTAGGTGGCATGAACTGAAAATTAGAGCAACTCAGGAGTTAAAGGAGGAACAATCTTACAACCAGCTTTATCGCACGATCAAGAACATGAAGGAAGGTTATTATTCCTAAATGCCCAAATAGCATCCTTATTATAGATGTGGTCGACTACACACCGATAATAAGGACTCTACTAGACACAGCTCCAAGACATCCTAGGACACTTTAAAACCTTAGGCTATGATACCAAGTTTGTCAGCCCCAAAACTGAGGAGCGCGACCAGTGCTCAACCGAGTGAACCTGACCGAGCAAGCCTGTTAGCTTTCATTCTACCCAAACTCATCCACGAATAGAGATAATACATATTTTCATTAATTAGACAAAAATATATTAATGTCTACAATACCAATTCATTTCCAACAATTTTATCATTTTTAAAGTCTCAAATGGACAAGTAATACAAACACAACATAACATACTTTGTCTTTCCCCAGCGCCAATACACAACCCACACTATGTCTATGGAGCCTCTATAGATAAAGAAGAGTACAATGATAATGCCGGCAACAAGGCCCCGGCTATACCTCAAATCGAATACACAAGTGCAAAAGATACATGACCCCGAGATGAAATGAGGCTCACCAAATCAACTAGGAAGAAGGTGTACAGCTATCACTGATCAATATCTCCTGCTGTGGAACCACCTGCATCCATTTAAAGATGCAGCGCCCCCGGCAAAAGGGACGTTAGTACCGTCGAATAGCTCTAGTATGTATAACTAAACACCTTCTCAATAGAATGACAAATAATACAAACAAGATTATCATAATATCAATGAAAACCTTAATCAACATCAAACCTCAATTTAGGATCAAGACAGTGTTCAAATTAATTTCCATATCTCACATTGGGAGATTTTTAGTATCGATATACCATTGTTCACAATACCATTATTCACAATACCATTATACATAAAACCAGTACCACCGTACTCTTAGCACAGAGTCCGATCACGACCCAATCAGCTAGGCTATCTCATTAGAGACATCAACCACAATTTCATTCAATATCAATACCACCGTCTTTAACACGGAGTTCGATCACGACCCGATCAACTAGGCTATCCATTAGGGACATCGACCACAATCACAATATCAATTATAATTTCCAGCACAATCACCACCATGTGTGCGGCATGGCATCCGATCACGACCTGACCGGCTAGGCTGTCTTATTTGAGATATCAACCTTTTTATATCAATGATCGCATTTCATATTACTTTCAAATCTTTTCATTTCATTGTCACTAATGGCCATAATTATAAGATCATTCTTGGCACGTTGGCCATATTCAGTGTTTCATGCTCACCTTATCAATTTCAAATATCATTATCATCATTAACAATAAATACAATTCAAATCAAGGTGTGTAGTACACATGTGAGCAATTTAGAGTCTAAGGCACATAAATATATTTCACAAAATTTGGCATAATAGCCTTCATTTGAAATTGACTTAAAGTCGAAACATTATTAATGCATAGCCCATATCTTAGCACATCCTCAATTGGTAACATAACATGAATAGAGCATTTTGGATGCTTGTTGAACATATATCTTTCAACCAAGGGGTATACTTTACCTGAATTTAGCCAACATAATTTACATGAATATCGTGGGATTCAATTCTAAGAGAAGAGTTTAGCCAACATATCTCAATTGAGCTTCCTTAAACTCTAAAACGTTCCGGAATTGTTAGCAACTTCAATCTATTATGGAAATATAACAAATTGAATCAAAATTAGGAAGATGATCATGGTTCTAGCTCATTTGAGCATTTTATCAAACACTAGGTGTGCACAAGGTTTCAAGGTCCTTTTATGGAGGATTCCATCATCCTATAACCCAATCTTTTCCATGCTTAGTTCAACAATCTTCCTATACCCCTTGATATTACATGCATGTAAAATAATCAACTCTCATGCCCAAATATTATCTTGCTAATTACACATTTTCAGATGATTTCAAAATTAGGGTTTAGCGTGTAGAATCTTACCTCTAGGATGAAGACCTAGTGAGCATGACTTCTTAATCTTCCAAAACTTGAGCAAGAATTGAAGAACAATTATTGAACACCTTCTCACTCTAGGGCACTCTCTCTCACTTTAAAATGTCAGATTATATCTAAAAAATGGCCCAAAACGTGTATTTAACGAAGTAGGGTCGGGTTATAAAAATCCAAAAATAAAGCTCCGGAACAGGTTCTTCGGTCGCATATGCGACCGCATAATGGTTATGCGGACCGCATATCGGTCGCATAATTGGTGTCCAAAATGACCAAAAATCTGCCTGAGTCTATGGTCACTATGCGGTCCGCATATCTGTTCTGCAGTCGCATAGTGCACCGCATAACAGTTATGCGGTCGCATAGACGACCGCATAATTATTTCCAACTGACCCAATTAACTGTCTCACTCTGCGGCCATTATGCGGTCCGCAGAGTGATTCTGCGGTCACATAATGGACCGCAGAAATGTACTTTTCCGCCAAAAATTTTCCTTTACTTTCCGGTGCATTGTTCAACCTAAAAGGTCCGAGTAAATATTGTGCATGTTCTCTCCATCTGTGATTGAGCAAGAATAGAATGGTTCAAACCTTAGTAATAGAATAAAGTCGCACGATAGAGAATAAAAGAAGTCAAATTTTCTTAAAGCTCTATAGCCTCTGGAAGATAAGTACATACGTCTTCGTACTGATCCTCTAGACTCCACTAAGCTTGCTCATGACTCGTGAGACCTAGGAAACCTAGTGCTTTGATACCAACTTATCACGACCCAGAATCCCACACTCGGGACCGTTTTGGGGCCTAGCATTTCACTTGCTAGGAAAGCCTACGTTAGATAAATTACTTGACTAGTTTTAAATATTTAAATAAAAACATTAGTAATACACTATAATAGTTTGAAATAGATTGATAAAAATACCGAATGTCATAATCTGAACATATCCCAGAATTTGGAGTCACGAATACATGAGCATCTAATTGAAAGAAAGTGGATTAGAATTGCTTACCAATATGGGAAGAAGAAATTCTTGAAAAATTGCCTCTTGAGTGTTTAGGGTTGAGAAATGGTGTAAAATGAGCTAAGTCCTCTTTTACCCAGCTACAGATGTCGAAAATGCGAGAAACAGGTCGCAAATGCAAATTGTGTCCCCAGCCTGCTATAGTCGCAATTGCGACAAATACATCACAAATGCGATCTCCCATCGAACTGCAAATGCGATCAAAGGTTTGCATTTGCGAACCTGCCTAAGCCCAGTGCTCAATCGCAAATGCGACCAATCCATCGCAAAAGCAATTACTGGGTTGTCCGCTATTGCGAACATTTCTTCGCAAATGTGAAGACAACCCTGCCAAGTCTCCCATCGCAATTGCGAGCTCACCTTTGCAAAAACGGAGTTCGCATTTGCGAAAAGGTCTTCTCTATAGCTAGACCTGCAACCACGCACCAGAACTGAAACACACCAGCAGTCCTCACACTATCCAAACTCATCCGAAATGCGTCTGAAACTCACCCGAGCCCCTCGGGCTCCAAGCCAAATATGTACACAAGTGTAATAATATCATGCAAACTCGCTCATATGATCAAAACACCAAAATAATATCTAAATTTACAAATCAAACATCAAAACGAAATTTTAAAGGAAAACTCAAGAACATCAAGAATCACAACTAAGCGTCGGAATCCCATCAAACAAACTCCGATTTACACCAAATTTTACAGACAAGTTTCAGATAGCAAAATGGAACTATTCTAAGTCCTTTAAAATACATTTGATCTTGATAGACATAAAGTCAACCTAGGGCCAAACCTAGGAAATTTCCAAACATTTAAATATCTAACTTTCGGTAAAATAAGTCAAATCAAACTAGGGGCCTCCGATTTCAATTTCGGGAATACGCCCAATCTCAAAATCACAATGCGTACCTAGCGGAATTGCCAAAACACCAATCTGGGGTCATTTACACAAAATGTTGATCGTCGTCTGCTCAAGTTGGTTTTAAAGCCTAAAATCATATTTTCTTCAAATTCTTACGTAAAAACTTTTCGAAAAAAGGCAAGGACCACGCACGTAAATCAAGAAACATAAAATAAAACTAATGGAGGTCTCTGAACAAGGAAATAAAGTCTAGTACAAAAAATGATTTATCGAGTCGTCACAGGTTGTGACCCTATTTGTCGAAAGTTGGCATTTGGAGAAACTTAAAAGTTCATGAGTTTGACCAAGAGTGGACTTTGATGTTAATGAAATCCGATCGGCATTTGAGTCTTTGGATAGTTCCACATAGTTTTATTTAACTTGTGCCCAAAGTTTAGTTTCAATTTGAGGTGTTAAAGTATGATTTAGACGCTTGATTGGATTCATAAAGGCTTGAACATAATAGAGTCTCTATATTTGGTTTGGCCTTTGATTCATAGATTTAATATTGCTATTCATGTTCCGAGCCTTTGAACACGTTTGAATAGGGTATATGAACTTGTTAAGATGATTGAACGGGGTCCAGGAAGGCTCAGGTGAGTTTTGAACAAGTTTGAGCATTTTGGCATTTTGATGATGTTTTGTAGCTTCAGTGTTGCAGAATGCACTTTTTGGAGTGGTGAGGGCACTTTTAGAGTGCTACAGAAAAGCCTCACATGTGGCGGAAACCTCCTGCGCTCTTGGGAAATGGCCAAAGTACGGACCCCACTGAGGGCCGCAACAAGAATATGCAGGATTATTGGTTTAATTTGAGAAGCTTATATCTCCTAATCTATGAGGAATTTGGGAATGATCCTAATCTAACGTATACCCCTTTTAGTCTAGTTTCCAGAAATTTAACCTGTTTATCATTTGGACATTCATACGAAGATAGATATCCATTTTATTGAAGATAGGTAGTACAGTCACTCCTTGATTACGACCGCACAATATGGATAGCGGCCGCAAAGCTTGGAGTGTAGTTGGAAGTGCAACCGCACTAGGAAAGTGCGGCTAGCACTGTGTGAGATCAGGTTTTTTGTATATAACTGGGATTTTATATTTTTAATTTATTCTTCACCAAATTAGAGACTTGGAAGCTCGATTTTGAAGGGTTGTAACCTAGTTCTTCATCTACAAGCTTGGGATAAGTGATTCCAACCTACCTCTGAGTTTTACATGAACCTATCACTAGATTTAACATCAAAACTAGGGATTGAACAAGTAAAACTTCGGGCGTTGTCTACATCTAAAGAGTGTGTATTTTGAGGATTTAGACACCGATTTGGACTAAGATTTGGGAAATAACAACATATATAGACTCGTGAAGTTATGGGTCAACGGGATCTACCCATAGACTCGGACTTTGACCATGTGAGATCGGGATGACCTTTGTTGATTTTTTGAGATTTGATTAAAGATTGAACCTTTATTGCTTGAGATTAATTTTTATGACTTTATTTGACCCAGTTAATTATTATTTGGCTACATTTGAAATGGATGGAAGGAGTTTCTAATGTAAAAGCGGTTGCATAAGGTTGAAGCGGTATCGGTAAGAGGTAAGTGTCCTGGTTACCCTTGTTATGATGGAATTCACCTAAAATATACTTAATTGCTATATGTTACTTTAGTTAGAGGCAGTGTATATGCGAGATAACGAGCGTATACACAAACCAAGATTAAATCATGTTTAGGATAGTTTTAGGTTTCTTTATGCCTTGCTTGATTATGTATTCTTCTTATACATGTTTTATGTTAATATATGACTACGAGGGTTTTTTTAATTATTCTAGAGATCATGTCTAGATTTATGATGCCCTATTTGAACATGAAGACTCGTTCTTGATATAATGAGCACTGTGATTTAGCCGTAGTCGTAGCTTACTCACATGAGCAGATACATCCGCATATGTATTTCTTATATCCTTGTGCATCATACCTATATTTCTCACATGTATATACTTATATATTTGCATATGGATTCAGTTATATGAGCAAAGTTATGTCACAATGGCACATCTCTGTGCGAGTTGATGTGATTATGATACTGTGAGATACTTTGGCACATTGAGACATATGAGTAGATTGATGATACTGAGTATTGAGCTGTTATGAGACACTTGGATATTGATTTGTCCCTCCGGATAAGGTGATCAACAATGTTAATTTGGGCCTTGTGAGTGTCAAACGTGCGAGTTTTATTTATGAGGGGCAGTTATGCCAAACACCCGTATAATGCTAAGTGTCTGTGGATTGGTACTGATTTTGTGGAAAGATTGATTTTTTAGCATGCACTCACGTAGAAGCATTTCTTTACATGTTATTTCCCGTATATCATTTGTCTTATGTGGACTCGATGAATGAATTACGCTTTGTTCATTATTTTGGAGAAGCATGCTTATTATCTTCTTTAGTTGTGATTCATATTACTAAAACTCATTGTTGTTGAATTGTTCCTTCTTTTATATACACTTAATGATAATTCTGACTATTGAAGTAAGTACCATGTTGATTAAACCCGCGTCATTACTTCTTTGAGTTTAGACTTGATACTTACTGAGTACACTGGATCGGTTGTACTCATACTACACTTCTAAATATTTTATGTATATACAGGCATCGGTACTGGTGGAGTCCTACAAGATACTTAATTACTGATTTCAAAATCTCAAGGTAGTACTACTTCTTCGAGCCCAGGCCCTTCAAGGTACCTTCATTGCATCTTAGCGCAGTTATTTAATTTAAACAGTATTGTACTCATTTCAAACCTCGTATTTTACTACTCTTAGAAGCTCATGTACTCAATGACACTAAATTCAAAAATTTTGTGTTGTTTTGTAGTTCTTTATTAAATTCCAACTTATTTATGATATTGATCTTATTTAGATTTATTACATCCATGATAGTACTTTAGTTTGCATTTGTGAGTTGTGGTTCGCCTAGCCAGCCTATTAAGTGCCATTACGGTCATTTATGGGTTTTTGGTCGTGATATTAACATCAAAGTCATTTGAATTCATCACATTAGAATCATTGCAAAGCATTAACTCTTTATTCACATTCATTCGAAAATTCGAAGATTCTGTATTATAGTTATCATTAAATGGAATGGAACTTAAAAATTTGTAACTTTCATAGAGAATTCTTGGATATTCTGTATTATAGTTATCATTAAATGGAATGGAACTTAAAAATTTGTAACTTTCATAGAGAATTCTTGGATAGCATATCACCTCTTGTCAGCCACAACTATATGCTAATAAATTGAAAGTAAGAGGTCATAAAGTTATGTTTAAAGAAAGGCGTGGATTTTTATCTATTCAATTTTATGGGAAAGCGTTTAGACACACATACCTTAATTATGCTCCCTTAATGTTACTACAATTGTCAACCAATTCTACTATGTCATCTACGACATAGCAAGTAATTTGGATTACTACTAACAAGAAAGCACATGAGTTAGGTCACCTAGACATTTTATCAAACACCTAGTGTGCCTAATTCACTAGAACATTCATTAATGGTACTCCTATGCTAAACAACCATCTTTCATGCTAATAATTTTACCTCACCACCATCCTTAGAAAACGCATAACCTCCAACAACACATGCATGACCAACGGTCCATTCCCAACCAACAAATTCCTCAAATAAAATACTTCTGATTCTCTACAATGTCCAAAATTCTAGGTTGAGAGATTATGGATTTAAATCACCATCCCATAAGCTTCACGCATTTGTATTTCTACGCACATATTAATTATTTCTATACATGTAAGTTTAGTATGAAGCATTACCTTGTTGGAAGAAAGCCTTGTAAGTTCTTCTCTTAAGTTCTTGAAAAATTAAGCTGAAAATCCAAGGATTTCATGAATTTAGTATGTTAATCTATCAGTCCAAGTCACGCCCTAATAAAGGATATGAAACGGTCGTTTGCAATAATAATTACCCAACGTGAGTCGGGGTCGAACTTCGGGGATTTTAATATGGGTGTTATGGTAAACACTTAAGCGAGCAACTTGATATAACTGAATTTATCTTTCAAACAAAAATGGTGTATCAACTTCACTAATTAAGCTAGTATATTTTGTGAACTAAGCTAGCAAACACGTAATAAGCAAAATATTTATGAAATTTTAACAAATGGAGAAAAGCCTAAGGTTGTAATATAACCTAGGTGTAAACATAATGGGTAAGGTCAATTATGCTTGCTCGATAGAGCGGGATTGTTGTGACTCTCAATACTCAAGTACTCACTCAATATCTCTTAATTAAGGAGTGATTACGCCCAATTTTGCTTTCTCGGGTCCAAATGGATAGCTATAATTGTAATTGAATATGAGCCCAAGTTAGATTATCACTATCTCTAGTTAAAATTTGTTAATTAAACTAATCAATAACTCAACTAGTTTAATTTCTTGTTAGCCAAGTTTTCATAGACTAGATTCCTCTTTCTCAAGAAAGAACAAGGTCAAAAAAGCATGAATCAATGTTTGCAACCATCAATTCTAACGTTAAAGCATAAACAAGTCTAAATAACACTATCCCAATCAATTATAAGCATAATATTAATAACCCATAAGATTTACATACTAGAGTTGGATCACAAACCAAGATAAAAGTCTAGCTACTTATAATAAAATACATGTAAGGATGAAAATAAGAAAAATCAAAGACATAAAATCAAAAATAAAGGAAAGAGTGCAAGATCTTTTCCAATTGTAGCTCACACTTGCTCAAAAGAGCTAAAAGTAACTAACTCCTAGTTGCTACAGTAAAAAGATGCCCTAAAAAGTCATAGAGTTCTATTTATAGGGGTCCCGAAAATATTTGAAAAAATACCCTTCAGAGAGTTCTGCGGCCGCACATTAGCTTTTGCAGCCGCACTGTGAGTTCTACGGATCGCATTTGAGGAGGCTTTAGATTTTTACAACTTCTCATTCTCTGATCTTTCAAGCTTGTCAGTGCGAACTTGTTTTGCGGACCAAGTGCGACCGCATATTTTTTTCGGCAGACCGCACTTTTTTCGTAAAGTTCTTGAAACTGCAGTTCATCTTCTATGGCCGCATTCCTTCTTTTGCGGACCATAATTGCTTTTGCGGCCAAAGTTGGAATTCTGTGGACCACATTTTTCTCAACAATACTCCTCTCTACTGAATTTCACTAGAACATCTCATTTTTGAGTTATTTTTCTTCATTGAACTTATACTTTCCAACACACCTGCAATTCAACCGTTTTCATTAGATTAGGGGAAAGAATTAGTACTTTAGATCTAAAAACTATAGCAAAAAGGCACTAATAAGTGGTTAAAATCTGCAATTATTAACTCCACCAAACATAAGTATTTGTTTGCTCTTAACCAACTAGATTAGCACCCTGATTCCCACACTCTATGGTTATTTGAAAGAGTCACCCGCAAGTCATTTATAATCAGTTGGGACAAATAATTACCCATAATACTCATGCATTCTAAACAAGGTATCAATTTTTTTAAAAAGGTGCAACTTGCTCATCTCATGTAATTCTAGAGTGACATTTTTACCTCAAGAGTTAACTTCATTCATCATGGATTCTTGTTCTTTCATGATAATCATGGTGGACTCCAAACTCTTCCTCTTCTACCTTTTATTTTTATTGCTCACTTCAAGATTCAACACTAAATTTCTAGTTCCTCAAAAGTTTCACTCTTCTCTCCCAAAGAATGGTCACAATTTAAGCTTAAAGTACAATAGGCTTGCCCCTCATTTACATCTCCACTAATGTAAGCGTACTCGATTTGAAATCAATTCCGACTTCTTTCAAGTTGTAACGATGGCTTTTATTTCAGGATAGGATACTATATGGGATACAAGTAGCTATACCTTTCCTTAAGCACTTCACTTATCATTCTTGGATCACATTTGTCATAAAGCGTCATAGATAGAACCCTTGGAGGAATTTGTTCTTCTTGGAGGCTAGAGAGATCTTCCATCACTCTTTGTTGATAATTTCAGTCAACTTCTTCCTTTATATTTTTGCTAGAGATACTTGGCTCACTCTATTTCATCAATCTCTCTTTTTGCCTTTTTTTCCCCTTTTTGGCTCATTTTTGTTCACATTACTTGCTTTTCTTTCTTTTTCTTTCATGAAGATAATTTCTTTTCTCTCTTTTTGATACCTTGTTATATCTTTTAGATTTCTCCACTTTTCCCTCAGACTTAGGCTTTGAGCAACGTACTAATTATGAGTGCTTAAGAAGGTTTGGGTGCTAAGAGGAGATTATGATCACAAGGTAAAAGGCTTGTAGCAAGGTTACCAAAAGAAAAAGGCCAAAGGCTCAAAGGGGGTTGACTGGGGATAATGATCATAGGTTGGCAATTGGTAGCTCAAATGGTCCAAGAAAAGCCTACAATCATCTTTCAAACCAAGAAAACTCAAAGTTTCACCTTGAGGCACATTCGGAAAAAGTTCTAGACTATCCGCTCAAGCACTTGGACTAGCAACAAAATTTCACCTCACCTCTCATGTAAATAGACCTCAAAATAAGATAGATTCTAAAATCCACAATAAGCAGAATCGAGTTAAAAGATAGCTATGGTCTACTCAACAACCTAATGATTATCAAAGACAACTCAAAAGCCTCACAATCAATTTAGTAGAGTTACTTCTCAACAACAATTCACAACAACCTTGTCTCATACTACAAGCATGCAGTTAAGTATCTTGGTGCCACAAGAAGCATAAATAACTTGTTTTCATGCAAGACCTTGATTACGACTATTATTCCTTATTACTTACTACTATTATTACCTAAACATGTAACAGACTAATTTTCTTAAGAAAGTTGTCCCATAATCTATCCTCGAGAAAAGTCATTTGGTTCATACAAGAGACTACCTTTGGAGAGAACTATGGCATTAAGAAAACAAACCGCTTATTAATAATAACAAGAAATAAAAGCAAAGTTATTTACACTACCAAAACATAACTATTGATTCCTACTGAATATATCAAATTACTACAAACTAACAAAAAGTATCATCCATTTGTTGCATCCCAATTCATTAAAGTCATCAAATCAAATCAAATTCTCCACCCATCCCACCCCCCACCCCCAAATAAAAGTAAGCATTGTACCTAATACTTAACAAAAAAGAATTAAAGAGTAGATAGAGGAAAAGAAACTCCCTAAACATCCTCAGTCGCTGGGGTATCACCGGGTGGTTCAGTCTGATCCGGCTCAGCTAACTGCATAGTATCATCATCCATGGAAGCTGATTGAGATGTGAACATGTCACGCACCACAACAATAGTGCTGGATACAATGCAGGGCTCCTTGACGTGAGTAGTAGGGGCATCCTTAGAGGTCTAAGATTGGTATGGCTGGGCGGGGTCAATCAGCATGTCAAAGGAAAAGTTACATGCCTCAGCTAACTGTTTCACTTTAGCCCACAATGACTCAACTAACTTCTTGCTGGCCTATGTCTTTCTTATCTTCTTCACCTGCTTGTTCAACCTCTCGATCACCGTACCATGCTATACCAAAATATCCATGATTACCTTCCGGTTGTCCAAGATCTTTGTATGCTTCTCAAAAGTGTCAGAAGTGTTTGGTTATGTAGAGGTCTGTCGAGAAACTGCACTAGATAGCTCTAATGGCTTTGTTGTAGTTGTCTGGATCCAGTTGTTAAGACTCACCAATGTCTGAGAAATCTATAAGGTAGATAATGGGCTAGTAGGCATAGGCACATGCCTTGAGCTTGTGTAGGTAGTGGAGCAAGAGCTTATGGGGGCCCAAAATAAGTATCTATCGCATGGGTAGAAGTCTCAGCAGATGATTAGGCAATATCAAAGGGACTGCTAGCTGCTACTACATGCTCATCAAACTGGCTAGTAGTAGTGGGAGGATGGCCGCTCTTCTTCGACTTGGGGTTTCTTGAGTCTTGCAGTTTGTACATGTCAAATGGGCCAATTGGCTTAATCTTGGTGTCAAATGGTCTGGACTCCACCTTTGCATCTATCAAGTACTCCGTGACAGTGTTGGGGTACAAGAATGAAGTTTTTTCCTATTGTGCTACCAAGATAATATTGGCTGACATCAAGGCACCCACATTAATTAGATACCTAGCCAAGATGGATGCCACTAGCACTGCCTTCTCCAAAGGTATATGGTTTTCATTCAAGTACGGATCAACTCTGATACACACAAATGTCTACCAACCATTTGCCTCGAAGCTAAAGGTCTTGCGGAAGATTGAAGGTCTCGCACCTATCAAAGGAGAAGTAGGCCCTGGTGCAAGAATCTCAGCGAGACACAGTCGTACTTCCTCCTTATCAACTAGCTTGCCAAGGTACTCCTTTTGCTCAACATTCTCAAGTCCCAGATTGCATTCAATGTTCTCTGATCAAATTTAACCTTGAGGTTGCACTTTGATAACCTTGGTCCCTTTGATAATGTGTGATGTGTTGGTGTAGAAATCCCAGACAAGATGCTACTTACATCAACCAGCTCTTCAGTGAACTACATCCAACCTTTTTCTTTAGTAAACAGCTCTAGGACTGCCAGATTGTACTTGTCAAGGTCTTTTGTAAGGAAATGTCACTTATGATGAAAGTACAAGAGGGGGTGAATTGTTATTTTTTGTTTTCTTTAACGATGTAGTTGACCGATTTTCCTATTAGTCGACTGAATCCTTGATGCGAAATAGATGTAAAGTAAACACGGAAAGTAAATTGTAGAAAGAAAATGACACCGGATATTTTATACTAGTTCTGATACAATTTGAATCTTACTCCAGTCCCCTTGGGTTGCAATGGAGTTCTCTTTTTAATATTTTGAAATCTTTGGTACAAGTATGTTGAACATACACCACCAACTTCTTGATAGTATACGTTTCTCTTTTTTGTTTTGATAAAATGTCTCACTAGTGATTCTTTTCTCTCTTTCTTCTCTCTATTAGTTACACAGTAAATTTAGAGTAGACTACAATACTTGTTTGGAGTAGAACAAAAAGATTAATAATGGTTCTATCAAAGTATGTTCCTTCTGTTAAGCCTCTTGCTGAATTTATATGATTTGAGGACATGTCTTCTTTGATATGACATATCCTTAGATGATTGGAAACCCAAGGGAGTTGATCCTTCGAATGAATCTTTAATTGATTCCTTCCAAGAATAAGTGAGAAATTTTCTCTACTTGGTCCTTGAGAAGTTACGTGATGACTGTCGCTTCCTTGAAAGTCGCGATTGAATATTCTCAGTAGATCTTCGTAATCATAGGAATGATTGATTCCTTAATTCTTTCTTCTAGGTCAACAACATAATCCCATTCCTTAATGGTTCTTCAGTAGGATCTCGCTCACTTTTTAATCCTTCCATCTTTTTCTCCTTGATTCCTTCATTCTGCTTTCTTCACTTCCTTCTTCGGATTTGCTTTCCTGCAATAGAAGTAAGTTATTTTTCCATCTTTAAGATATAGATCTAACAATCTCCGCTTTTTGATGATGACAAATAACTTAATTCATTTTACTTCCCTATTTATTTCATCTTCAGTCGGCTCCCCCTCAACTTGTTGTCTCTTTTTGTTAGTTAGTTGGTCGACTCCTTCCCAGCTAGTTGACTCAAAATTTTCCTACAAGTTAGTTGATCCTTTCTCCCCCTTTTGGCATCACTCAAAAAGAGGGCTAAGCAAGTTGTATTTCTAGTAGAGACGAAGTTTAATAATTGCAGTCATCCAAATTATCCAAAACATTCAAACCATGCTAGAATAAAAATAACATCCAGGACATGAGCAAAATA
Source organism: Nicotiana tomentosiformis (assembly GCF_000390325.3). NCBI lineage: Eukaryota > Viridiplantae > Streptophyta > Magnoliopsida > Solanales > Solanaceae > Nicotiana > Nicotiana tomentosiformis. The sequence goes on from NC_090822.1 coordinate 46,992,798, forward strand.
ATTGTCTTAACACAACTAACAATAATCAATGACGATGGAAGTCGGTGAAGATGTTGTAGATGGCGTCCTTAAGACGATCAAAACTTGTGTTCATTGTGACTGAGATCCCATCAACACGATCATGAATTTCCTTGAAGGCTTTTACTGACTTTTCTGCAGTTTTCACGACCATAAATCTCACCTTGGACACATCAGAACCTATTTCCTTGGAAACTTTGTAGATATATCCAACTGAAGACTGAGTGATAAAGAGCAGATCCTTGATGGCAGTCAGCTTGTCATCAAGAGCAGCAATCTTCGCAAGTAATTCTGGATTGTTCATAGCAGCCTGAGGAGAATCAGCCTGTACCTTGGAGCTAGCAAAAATCACTTTGGCTTCAGTGTCCTACTTCTTTATCCAAGCACCATCCGCAGCAACATAACCCATGCTAACAAATGCTCTAGTATTGTACACTTTGAGATAGACACAAAGGGATAGTTAGAAAGAGGTATATTGAAGGCTTCGAGAAGGCGAGTGATAATGATCCCATAGGGAAGACTCCATTGATCTTCAATGCATTCTATCATAAAATTGATTACCCAGGAGGACAATTTCACTTTGTGCATTGTAAGAAGACTGTAGAATAAGAATGAGTCTCTTTGAGACAGAGTGGTATAGGATCTATTTCTAGGGAGTATGGTGGTGGCAATAATGTGGGCAAGATCACGGGTCTCAAAGTTGATGTCATTGGGCCCTAATTGAATTGGCAAGGGATCGGATAGAGAATCAGCAAGACATACTCTGGCTTGTTCAAATGACACTTCAAAATCTTCAGGCCAAGAGTTGTTAAACAGAGCACATTAACCTGAACTTTTACATTAAAACACAGAATCGAAGGTGGAACAATCTAGAAAAATACCTTGACCTAGCACAAGGGACTCAATCTTATCGGATTTGGGGGAACAAATATTTGCATAGAACAAGCGAACAAGGTATTCATAAACCTTTGGAGGGGTTAGAACAAAGAAATTTTCCCATCCCTGAAAATTAAAGAAATCTTTTACCTTGCAATTGAGAGCATCCATATTTCCAGATTGACGAATCTTCCATTAGCGATTGATTTTCCCTTGAATGCAACAAAATTGTCTGTGTTATGTGAGTCACAGTAGTTCACTTCTGACTCTAGCACAATGCCTAAATCTATCTTCACTTCCTTCGTGGTGTAGGCTTCAACTCCTTCTTCCACAGGACACTTTCTTAGGTTTTTCTTAGTAAGGCTTCGAGCATCATCGGAGAGGTTTTCCCTAGAAGATGAGAAGTCCTCAGAATGATTAGACCCAATGGTGACGGGTTTTGAGGGTTGTGAAGGGAACTTCTCTTTGGAGCGAGAGCTTTTGCGAGTGGAGGCAGAGGGGTTCTTTGAAACTTTAGCCATTATAGATAGAGTGAAGGTTACAATGTGAGGGTTATAGAGGAGGAAGTCTCATATAGCGAGAGAGAGAGAGAGAGACGTAATGAAAAGTGACATAATCGATGTGACTGATGGGTGATGAGAAAGGGAACAATCATAAGAGATTGATTCGGTTTCAAACTCGGGGTACGAGAAATGTGGAAAGGAAGACCAAAAATGGAGGCATCTCATTAATACTATTTGTAGGAGGAAGGTAATGTGAGATACAACAGTACAAAAAAGATTTTCTACTAAAAACACTATTGTACACAACCTTTAAAAATACCAAAATTTCAAAGGCCTATTTAGAAAAAGTAATAATGCCAAGAATGTCCCTAAGGTTTTGAAATATGTCTTCCAAGAGAGGCTTGGTGAAAATATCAGTTGATTAGTTATCAATACTAACAAGTTATAATTCAATGTCACCCTTGAGAAAATGATCTCTAATTAAGTGATGCTTGATATCTATATGCTTTACCCTAGAATGATGCACATGATTTTTCGACAAGCAAATAGCACTAGAATTGTCAAAAAAAATTAGAACAGGTTTAAAAGAAAGATCATAATCACTTAGTTGATGAGTCATCCAAAGTAGCTGAGCACAGCATTGACCGATGGCAATGTATTCAGCCTCAGTTGTAGATAATACGACGGATCCATGTTTCTTACTGTTCTATGAGATGAGTGATTTTCCCAGTAATTGAAATATTCCACTTGTGCTTTTTCTATCATCTTTATCTCCTACAAGATCTGCATCTGAAAAACCTTCAAGCTTAAAATTATTAAGACATGGATACCATAAGCCATCTGATGTAGTCCCAATGAGATATCTAATAATTCGTTTGACTGCAGTAAAATGAAACTCTTTGGGAGCTGATTGAAATTTGGCACATTTACAAACACTAAATATGATATCAGGTCAACTAGAAGTTAAAGTAAATTAGAGATCCGATCATTCCATGATATTTTAATTCATCCACAGACTTTCGTTCCTCATCTTTGTCAAGGGATGTGGTTGTACTCATAGGAGTCCCGAGCACCTTTGCATTGCTCATTCAAAATTTTCGTATCAGTTCCTTCGTGTACTTTGTCTGACATATGAAGATACGTTCGTATGATTGATAAATTTTAAGTCCAAGGAATAATGTTAGTTCTCCTATCATGCTCATTTCAAACTCGCTTTGCATGAGATGTGAGAACTCCTTGCATAGGATAGGGTTAGAACTTCCAAAAGATAATATTGTCAACAAAATTTAAATAATGAGATTACCTGATAATGACCTTTTGATAAAGAGATTTGTGTCAATCTTACCTCTTGAGAAACCATGACTAACCAAAAATGAACTTAGTCTTTCATACCAGGCTCTAGGTGCTTGTTTTAGTCTATAGAGAGCCTTAATCAACTTAATGGAAATTGTGAGCTTTCAAATACAGGAGGATGTTAAACATAGACCTCCTCATCAATAAAACCATTCAAAAATGCACTTTTCACATCCATTTAAAATAATTTAAAACCTTTAAAAGAAGTATATGCAAGTAAAATACGAATTGATTCTAATCGAGCTACCGTAATGAAGGTTTTATCATAGTCGACTCCTTCTTATTGGGAGTAACCTTGTGTGTCTAGCCTTGTTTTGTTTCGAATAACTTTTCCTTATTCATTTTACTTATTTCTGAATACCTATTTATTCCCTATAATTACCGCATTTGCTGGCTTGGGTACCCAAGTCCAAATTTGATTTTTTTCAAATTGATCTAATTCCTCTTGCATAGCTTGTACCCAACTCTAATCTTTCAATGCTTCGTCGACTTTCTTTGGATCTATTTGAGATATGAGTGCAATGTTAGACTTTTTCTTTACAGCTCCTCTGGTTTTCATTCCGTTATTTGGATTTCCTATGATAAACTTCGGTGGATATTCTGGTTTGCTTCTCCATTCATTTGGTATTGCTTAAGCATGTTGAGTAGTCAACTCTGATTGAGATTCATTGTTCTCGCTGATAGCTTTATTAGTCGACTTCAAGAATTCATTGATGTTTTCAGTCAATTTTCTCGGATCATTTGTTCACTAATATTGGGTTGATTTTGAGTGAGATCTTCATCACCTGCAAGGACACCTTTCTCGTCCATAGAGTTATTATCATAAAAAATAACATGAATTGATTCTTCTACACACAAGGTACGTTTTTTATAAACTTTAAAAGATCTACTATTATTAGAGTAACCAAGAAATATACCTTCATCACTTCTTGGATCAAACTTACCAAGATTTTCTTTACCATTATTGTGCAAGAAGCACTTGCTTCCAAACGGGTGAAACTACCCAATGTTAGGTCTCTTGCCTTTCCATAGTTCATATGGAGTTATCTTCAAAATGGGTCGAATCAAACATCTATTTAGTATATAATAGGCTACGCTGATTGCTTCTGCCCAGAAGTGATTTGGTAGAGAATGTTCCAATATCATGGTTCTAGCCACGTCTTGCAGAGTTCTATTTTTGCGTTCCACTACCCCATTTTGCTATGGTGATCTTGGTGCTGAGAAATTGTGAGTATATCCTTGTTCATAGCAGAATTCTTCAAATGAACTGCTCTCAAATTCTCCTCCATGATCACTTTGAATAGTCGAGATAAGGTATCCCTTTTTTCTTTCTATCTTTCTGCAGAAGATCTCAAAGTTCTTTAGAGCTTCATATTTGTGAGCCAAAAACATTACCCATGTATAACATGAGTAATCATCAACATTAAAAAAAGAATACCTTTTTTCTTCTTATACTAGAAGTTCTAGTTGGTACAAATAAATCCATATGCAAAGGCTGAAGAGGTTTGATTGTGGAAACAATATCTTTGGGTTTGAAAGAAGTTCTAGTTTTCTTACCAAGTTGACATATATCACACATACGGTTTCTAAAGAAATTAAGCTTGGGGAGACCAGTAACTAGTTCATGCCTGGAGAGTTTTTCAATCAAATGTATACTGGCATGACCAAGATTTTTGTGCCAGAGCCAAAGATCATCAAAAATAGATGCTAGATGGATATGACTATCCAGATTATCAATGAAATCTAAAATGTAGGCATTTCCATACCTTTTTCCAGGAAGAATAATTTTACTTGACTCATCTTCAATAGCACAACCAGTTTTCTTGAATTTCACTTCATACCAAGAGTCGCATAGTTGAGCGATTCTTGGCAGATTGTAATTTAGTCTGTCTACAAGATAAACTTCAGTAATGTCACAATTATTATTAAACGAAACTTCTCTCGTACCAACAATTTTGCCTTTTGAGTCATCTCCAAACTTGACATTTCCTCCATTGATTTTGCTGACTTCCGTGAATAGATTTTTTTCACCCGTCATGTGACTGGAACACGCACTGTCAAGATACTACTTTGGAGTTCACCAGTTACCTAGTTTGGGAGTTCTGCTTGCACACTTTAGCGAAGGTGGGGCGATTGTGCAAATAGGGTCGAGTCATCACTCATATTGGAAGTCAAGGAGAAGCAATAATATGATTTGTTTCTTGTGTAAATGAAGGAGGGAGCTCATAAACACAAGACCACGCCTTTTTCTCCTGGCACGAATGATGGTATGCTAAGGTACCGAGGGCAAATATGTGTTCCAAATATGGATGGTCTCCGAGAGAGGATCATGATCGAGGCTCATAGTTCTAATTATTTCATGCTCCCAGGATCTACGAAAATGTACCATCATCTCAAGGAAGTCTACTGGTGGAATGACATGAAGAGGGACATAGTAGATTTTGTGGCTAAAAGCCCGGTTGCTTGGCACAAAATATATAAATTCTAATGTAGAAGTGGAAGATGATCAATATGGACTTTGTAGTAGGTCTACCTCACACGCCTCGTAAGTTTGACTTGATTTGAATGATTGTCAATCGACTCACAAAATTAGCACAACTCTTGCTTGTCAAGGCCACCGACAAAGCAGAACATTATGCTCAGTTGTATATCAAGGAAACAGTCAGGCTGCTTGGCACTCCAGTTTCAATCATCTCAGACCGAGAGGCATAGTTCACCGCTAACCTTTGGTAGAAATTTCAGGAGGGTTTGGGTTCTCAGATGAATCTTCAGCTTTCCATCCACAGACCGACGGACAAGCAGAGCAGACTATACAGACACTTGAAGATATGTTGCTTGCTTATGTTCTTGACTTCAAGGGTAGCTGGGATGATCATTTGACATTGATAGAATTTGCCTATAACAACAGCTACCATACTATTATTCAGATGGCACCGTTCGAAGTTCTATATGGTAGGAGATGTAGATCTCCCATTGATTGGTTCAAAGTTGGGAAAGAAGAATTAATTGGGCTAGATCTTGTGCATTTGGCTATAGAGAAGGTCATATCATTAAAGAGTAGTTAAAAATGGCTCAGAGTCGCCAGAAGTCCCATTCGGATGTGTGTCTCGGAGATTTGGATTTCAAAGAGGGTGAGAGGGTGTTCTTGAAAGTTTTCCCCATGAAGGGCATAATGCAATTTGAAAAGAAAGGGAAATTATGTCCAAGGTATTCTGCCTGTATAGGATCTTGCAGAGGGCTGGTCAAGTGGCTTATATGCTCGAGCTACCTCCAAATATATCCTTAGTGCACCCGGTGTTTCATGTATCTATGTTAAAGAAGGTGGTTGGAGATCTTTCGCTCATTGTTCCGGTGGAGGCTATTGAAGTTAATGACGAATTGACTTAGGAGATTCTGGTTGCCATCCTTGATAGACAAGTTAGGAAGTTGAGAATAAAGAGATTTCTTCTGTCAAAGTGTTACGGCGAAACCAACAAGTTGAAGAGGCCACTTGGGAGGCCGATGAAGAAATGAAGAGGAAGTACCCTCACTTGTTTGTGTAACCATATGATTGTGTTTAAAAGAATGTTATAAGTTTACTTTCTATGAGTTGTGTTTAACTTGTAATGTTTATGCTAATATGCCCTTTTTGGCAATATAATGCCTATGATGTTATGGTTGGTATTTCTTTCATGTTTATGGTGCATCATTGTGTTATCAATATGTTGTTAGGATTGGTTTCTGGGGCTCTCTGACAGGTGGATAGGCCCAAATATAGGGGAAAGTCTACCGATATTTATGGAAATTTGGGGAGTTAGCCAATTTAGAACTTTTGATGTGTCAATGAAGAGTTAAGTCATATGCCAAAGTTTAAATCATGTTGGTATCAAGCAAGCCACAATTTTGTTTATGGATAAAAAGATCACACCCAATAACCAATTTATTCACTACTAGCTACTACACTAACTAAAAAGAAACTTACCTAAAACTAAACAAGACTAATCCCTTAAAAATGTTGTCACTCCATCTATTATAGGGAAAAATCACCCGGTTCAATACAAAAATATTTCTAGGAAAAGAACCGTAGCATAAAGAAAACCCATAGAAATTTAAAGTATATTACTACTAAAGAGATAAAAAAACAATATAAATTAAAAACTACTAAAGAATAAAATAACAAAAGAGACTAATCCACCACTATATTAATCACAAAACATGCTCGGCAAGGGCACACAATATTCATACAAACTCATACAAGCATAAATTTATAAATAAAGTAATATTTAAAGTATATTACTATTAAAGAGATAAAAAAAAATATAAACTAAAAACTACTAAAGAAAATAAAATAACAAAAGAGACTAATCCACCGCTATATGAATCATAAAACAAGCCCGACAAGGGCACAAAATATCCATACAAACGCATACAATCATAAATATATAAATAAAGTGTGCCACCCCCCAACTAAAATCATTGCAGTGTCCTCACTGCATAATATCAAAACAAAAAGCAAAATAGTTAGAGGGGCTCCCGGAATTGGCCTCAGTCGGAGCCGGAGGTGGAAGGAAATTTGAGCTCCTCCTCCTCGTCATCATCATCCGAGTCATTTGAACTATAGAACAACCTCAGCTTATCCATCATTTTGTTCAGGAGGTTGCTCTTTTTCTTTTCGTGCTCCTTGAACTTTCTCTGCCGCTTCTCAATCTTCCCTGGCCAGCGACTCATATTTTCTAACATGTTGTTCATGGCCTCCATCATGCCCGTTATTGCTTTTTCCTCTTTGACTACGTCATCCAGGGATGGTGTGGCAGCAGTGTCAGCAGATGTACGGGCCAAAGATGGGCAGGTAGGAAGGCCAGCTATAAGATGCCTAATGTGTGCATCTACTCCATGTATCTGACTGGATAGGTGATGCATAGTGTGAGGGCGAGATTGGAGTGGTCCCAAGAAGTCAAATGACCCTGTTCCAGGTGCAAAGGGTCCGGCGGGATCAGTGGTGGCCTCAGAGAACTGCCCAAATGAAGAGGATGCAACATCAATCCTCCTTTTTTCTGCTTATTAGTGGGTCCCCTTTTCAGCAATGCGTGGATCATCGGCTTTTCCGTACCTTTCTCATTATCATTTGGGCGTTTTAACACCCTAGCATCATAGCATAGCTGAGTAATCAATGATGGGAAGAATAGGCTCTTGAACCTCCCATGGGTGGCTTCCTCAATTTCTCTAACAATGTGCTCCCCCCACGTTTACGGGTAGTCCATCCATAATAGTAGCAATTATTAGTGCCCTCTCTGGTGTCACATCAGTGTCAATTGTAGATGGCAAGATCCTCTCACAGATAATGGAAAGCCAAGTCTTTGCTTCCGCAGTGAAATCATGAGAGTCAACTCTCTTGTGCAATGTCAACCACTTTGGGGTCACCCCGTCATGCAATTTGTCTACCAACCTTTGCTTTCCTCCTGCTTTTGCTCTGTCTCTGTAAACCTCATTATCGGCATTGGGAAGGCCATGAATTCTTTTGATTATCTCAGGGTTGAAGTTGACTTGCACACCCCACACATTAGTAATTAAGTCGCCTTGGAAGTCGGTCCTCAAGGCATTTGCATAGAATTCTAACACCACTATGTAGTTGGCATCATTTGGTTAAGGGGCAAAGCAAATCCACCTGCTTTCTACTAATCTTATGTAGAAGCCCGACATTTTAGCTTCAACCTTCTCCATGTTTATTCCTATTTTCCTTGACGATGGTTTTTGACAAGAGTTCGTCATATTTCCGTTCATACTCAGCAGATAAAAACCTATCATAATCAAAAGGTTCCTCTTGTTCAGCTTCGGGGACATGTTCTTGCTCAATTTCATTGTGTTCCGGATCCATTTTATGCCCAAAATACCTACAAAATAGACCAAAAATGTTAAAAGCTTATATAGACACTTAAAACAATGTATTAGGAAATATTTAAGCCAAAGAAATGGGCAACAAGGGTCCCGGGCAGAGTTGTGCAAAGCTACTATTTTTTGCCATTTTGGGGACTGCCAGCAATTACTCTTCGCATTCGCGTAAGGTCGCTCGCGCTCGTTAAGAGCAAAAAATTTTCGCCCAGAAAGTTTCCTTCACGTTTGTGAGCAGATATCGTGTTCGCGAAGAACAAAAATTTACGCCCCCAGAAATAGGCCTTCGCGTTCGCGAGCAGATCATCGCATTCGCGAAGGTCATCTTCATCGCCCAGGCCTATTTTTTCTTTCAGGCATTTTGTCAAACAGTTTGTGTTCCCTCTTATCTTTGTTCATTTTCCAGTCAATTCTAGCACACATCTCGCCCAAAAGTTTGCAATAATACACTCTCACACAACCAACCTCACCCAGCAAGCAACAACAAATTTCACACACAAGGGTGACATGTAAAACTACGAATCTGCAACCCTAAGCACAAAATAACTATGGCTGCTCTTCTACCACTTCACTCCAAGAAAGGGAAGAAAGAGTTAAGAGACAAGAGAGGAAGTCACATACCTTGATAATAACGAGGGAGAATCGCAATAAAGTTGAAGAATATGGGGAATTTGATTTTTTGGAGATTCAAGGAGTAGGAAGAACTCTTCTGGAGCCAAGAGGGAATTAAGCGTCTGTATCCAGTGTTTCCAGTTTTTAGAATCTTAAACTTACCTGACATCACGCGTTTGCGAGGGCAGAGACAACGCGATACAGTCATCGCGAATGCGTAGGTTTAATATTTTATTACCCTTCGCGATCGCGACGGTCCACCGCGAACGCGAAGCAATGCTTCTGCAATTTCCAATAGCTACTGGTTTTTGGTTGTCCGGTCACCCCGACCTACTCAAAACAACTCCAAAAATTCTAAAACTTGACGGATTAGTCAAAAATAATATACTAAGACTATTCTAAAAAATAATTTCAAAAATGACTAGAAATTTTGAAAAACGATGGGTTGCCTCCCACCAAGCGCCGAATTTAACGTCGTGGTACGACGTGAATCAAATTTATCACTTTTCTAGCCACTTAGACGATATGAATTGGGCACCTAACTTGGAATCAATCTTGTGACCACGAGCGACCGGGGGGAGGCAGGTGGGAGGGGTGGGGGGTAAGTAGATGATCAAGCCAAGCATCAATTTCTTCGTTTTGCATTTATTGGATTTCTTTTAAGGAATGTCAGTTTGAGTTCTTAAATATGCAAATTGCAAAATGTATAGCTCTTGTTTTTCTTCTTTGCACTTCCATATGGATTCGCACAGATCAATTCCCATATCACCATGCAATTCTAAAGTTGAAAAATGCTTGGAATGCGACCTCAAGCCTTCAAATTGCAATTCTTCCCGAATTTTGATATTCTCTTTTTTCCCCGGACTAGAGTCAATCTCAACCACATCTTCAAAATTTTTAGTTGACTCTAATTTCATTTTTTTCTTGGCATCACCAACAAGTATGAAGTCGGTTGGCAGATGTTCAATTCTTGATTCCTCAAAAGAAAGATCACTTTCTTCCTCGAAGTTGGACTCTTCTTGACCTCTTTCCAAACTCTCAAGTTGGTGGTCATAGTGAGCCTCAACCAATATTTTCATTTAATCTTCCAAAGTGTGGATATTCTCATCATTTTGAGTAAGTACTTGTTTCAATTCCTCGAGTGCAAATTTGTACTTCTCCTCATTTTCAAGAATGGCCTCCAACATGAGCATCATCCTATCATTTTGAGCATTTGAGAGTTCTTCTTGATTTGGATCAAGTGCCAAAGAAGGATTTTCGGCTTCAACCTCCAAGGAAAGTTCTTGGCTATCATTCACTTCCGAGGTTTTTTGGACCTCTAAAGCTTCAATCATTTCTCCTATTTATGAGTGCAACCTTTCAACGCCATATCATTTTGGAGACTATTTTCCAAAAGCTCGTCCAAGGCATTTTGCTCTTTGTTTCCTCCTTCAAGTAAGCCTTCTATCATGAGCTTGAACTCTCCATTTTGACTATGCTCAATTTCTTCCACTTCCATATCCCTATACTTGTCATCACAAAAAGTAGAATCATCATAGCGGGGGATCGGGGAAGGGAAGGACAAATAAGCACAATTATCCCAATGGCCATTTTGATTACCACACTTATCATAAATACTCCACGTATGGGTTTGAGATTGTGCGCAAAATCCGCCCCTGGGAGAATTTAAATAATTTTGCCATAATAAGGTCCTCCACAATAAGGACAAGGGTCATCAAAGTATGAACAACAACCATCCGACCAACTTTCATTATATGATACCATTTTTCAAAATTAAGAAAATAAACAAGAAACAAACAAAGGAACAACAAGAAAAATAAACAAAGATAAGAAAAATAAATATACAAATATTCACAAGTTTGGACCAAAGCACTTACGCTTATTTCTCAAACAACCTAAATACGCCAAATTGTTCCCCGGTAACGGCGCCAATTTTGATGACGTCAAAATCCACTACTAAAAAGTAAATGGACACGGTCGCATGCAATATAATTTACCCAATTAGGAGTCGGGGTCGAATCCCACAGAGAACAATATGTATGCGATTAGGCGTGTAAGAGAATTATCACTTATTATGCAAAGCCAAACACCTAGAAAAGTTTTGAGAAAATATTTATAACTAATTGTGAAAATATAAACTAACCTAAAAATAAGTAAAATGATCAATGGCTACAAGCATGGATACATTGGGAATTACACTCAAATAACGATCCAATGTATTTCACGATTTTATAAATATGAGCGAGTTTATATTAATTAGCCTCGGGTAATAATTCTATATTAACTTCTTTCGATAACTAACAAGACTTCCTAATTGAATTATCCCTAAAACAATTAAGAGATTGAGCACACCCGAATATGGCTACAAGTAATTCAATCCTATCCCTAGGTAGAATCTATAAAGTGAGGGTTAACACCTCAAGTTCTTGTTAATTAATCTTTCCCAACCACGAATTATTATTTTTTTAAATTAATTCGAAGTGAATGGGCGAGTCCTAGGGTTATCTAATCTCTTTGGAAACATTTAATAACAAAAATAATTAAATAAACAATAACTCACTTCACAATAAATAAATATCGTTCAATACATAAGCACAACAAGGTATTTAATCCACACTTTAAATATGAATATTCCCATAAACAAGATTTAAATGATGAAAAAAATACTACACGCTTAGATATTCAATACAAAGCAAGGAAATGAACAATTGAACAAAAATGGGTAAGAATGTCTCAACCAAATGCTTCAAATCTTAAAGACCCAAGTGTGTGTGCAAGAACCCTAGCTCCTAAAAATGCCAAAGAGGCTGACAAAAGCTGCCAAAGCTGCTCCCAGATGCCAAAGATATCTTACAAATGAGCTAGGTCATGTATTAAATGATTTAGAGGTCAAAAACGTGAAATTCCATAGCTGCCAAGTTTCTCCGCCCATTTCTTCTTCGCGTTTGCAATCTTACATTCGCGTTCGTGAAGATTTGATTTTTGCTTCTTCGCATTCGCGATCTATCCTTCGTGTTCGTGATCTATCCTACGCGTTCGCGAAGGTTTGGCTTCCTGCAGCTTCGCGTTCGCTATCTATCCTTCGTGTTCGCGAAGGTTTGATTTCTGCAGCTTCACGTTTGTGATCTATACTTCGCATTCGCAAAGGTTTGGCTTCCTACTGCTTCGCGTTCGCGAAGGGTAACTCACTGGGCAGATTTCCATTCTTCATTATAGCTCCTTTTTGACTCGTTTTCACTTAGTTTTTTCACGATCACTTCTAAATCATATAAAACCTGTAAAATAGAAGTAAATGACATTAAACACACGATTTTTGTCATGACCCAAACCGATGGGCCGCGACGGGCACCCGGTACCTTACTCAACCAAGTACCAACGTAACATATCTTTCTTATTACATCATCATATATGCGTTACATACGGGCCTAATAGGCCAATATGATCATTTATAAACTCTAAACATAGGCCGACAAGGCCATACAAGTATTTGTATACATGACATTAGTCTACAAGCCTCTAAGTGTACCGGATGCCCGTCGTGGCCCATTGGTTTGGGTCGTAACAAAAGTGGTATCAGAGTAGTTCTGTCCTAGGGAATCTACAAGCCGTGTCTAGTAGAGTCTTGTTTATGGGTGTGTTGTGCACCACACTTATAAGCAGGAGGCTACAGGGCATTTAAGACAGTCACACTTTCTTCTTACTCTAGATCGTGTGGTAGAGCTCAGTTGTAAGAACTCAATTTCTTAAACTCTATCTTATTCGTAATACAACGATGCCTACATTCAAAAAGATGGTCGGTGGGAGATACAACCGTGGAAGTGTTGAGTCAGAGGAAATCGATTTTTGCATTATGCTTATGATGAGTAAATGTGAGATCTTCAGCAGACCATGCATGTACTAAAAGGTGTAAGGTTCTTCACAAGGAGTTTTAAGGCAAGAATACTTATCCACTCTTACGGTAAAAAGGAATAACAGAATTAGAAGGTAGACACAAGTTTCAGAAAGTAAAAGAAGCAAGGTGAAGGAAGGTACGAAGTACCCAGTTAATAAAGATTATCATTATTTACCATTCACGAAGGGAGATATAAGCATTTTGAGTTGCCTTCAACAGTGACAGATGTACGTACAATCGGCCACACCGATCTCAGTTATGCCCTATGGGAGCTAACAGATATAGTTTAAGAGAAGGACGGGTTATCAGGATCCGACTGGGGTTAGAGTAACCCAAAATAGGGGATGGATTTGTAGAATTAGTTGACATTTCCGAAGGATAGTGCAAACGTGGTAATGGATCTCCTTGTGAGACACCTAGATGGTGCACTCTTAAAATAGTACAACTAGATATGAGTGCTACAAAGATAGGCACTGGAAGCTTGGAAAGGATAAATATTATCATAGTATGAATCACGTCCCTAGTATAGAGATAATGCTAGGCAACCCGAAGAGCTAGTGGATAGAGCAAAGCGAAGCTAAAAGAAAAAGAATATCTTGTTGAAGTTTTCAGAATAAAGTGATAGACAGAAATGTTAGTAGGAAATAAGAATAGAGCTAATGAAGCATTAAGAGTAAGATGTGATACATGGATGACAACGGTAGGTCAAAAAGATGACAGTATTACAGAGTCTATAGTCAAGTGAAGGAAAACACGAGAGGTGACAGGCCTTGAGACAACAAATGAGTATAGGCCATAAAGTCATATCCTCACTTCAGGAAATAAGTTTGTGACTCCAACGCAACCACCGAAAGGAAAAGTTAGACTCCAGAGTAATAGAAATCAGTATGAGCTGCTGAACAAGATAAACTAAACGTGAATTAGGGACTGAGTGATTGGATAATACTGGGCATCATGAGAGTTTCATATTTCGTTTCGGCGATAATAGAATGGACAACAGAAGAAGATTCATGAGAAATTCAGAGAATGGTCATTCAGGAAGACGCTTCCCTAACGCAAGCAATGTGAGCAAAGTTAAGCTTAAGGGACTATGTGTTCCAGCTACACTAAGTGCCACTCTCGCGAGTAAGGAATTTTGTTATCCTTGGTACAGAAGGATTACCGCAAGGCGAGTAAAGGTCATCGATAATGCGAGAAGATACCAATGATGAAGAGGTAAAACATCTATAGGTAGATAGTTGTAGTGCTAAATATTAGTACTTCCCTAAAGGGGGGAATGTGGAGTGAGGTGGCATTAAGTCAGAATTAAGTGGTTCTATTAATTATGGAATGGTAAAGGAAGAATGCGATAAAACAAAAAAGGGATGAGATTGCACCTATTCAAAGCCTACAGCTATGCTACGATACCAGAGCATTATGCAATGATGTCAAGGAGAGGAAGTAAGGGTTCCTGCCCCGATATGTTAGTGATTAATAAGGAGCCATTGTGAGAGGTAAGTTAAGACAAAGTAAATAACCCAAGAAAGATTACGCGGAATATTGATACGAGAATGGGCCAACGAGTAGTCAGTAATTGATTTAGGAAGAGCCTAGTTATGGCTAAACAAGAGGTTACATATGATTAGCAGATCGTGCAAGATAAACATAGTAAAACCCAATATGGTGAATTCAGTCTCGTAGATATGACATCGTAATCCTTGAGAAATATTTAGATAGGAGTTGGGGTAGTTAAAGGTACCATATGAATGTTACTGAAATAAAAGAGAAAGCCACTGGGAAGACAGTCAAAATATCAGTTCAGAAGTAACCCTACAAGCACAAGGGCATAGAGGTAAGCAACTACGGATAATTATCGGCAAGGAAGGACATCAAAAGGTCCGTAATAATCTCATAGATTTACAAGAGTCAAGGATTCTCCCTAAGTACTACAACAAAAGACTAGCTGAGGAAATAAGGAAGAAGGCTTCAACCTAAGCTAGCTGATCTAAGGAAGAAATGGTCTTATAACAACAGTCTCACAACAACATTGTATGCACTCCATAAGAAAATGGCACCTACTGTGGCTAATGAACGGGGAGCAAAATCAGAAGTGATATTCAAGATCATATGAGTTGTATGGAATTCCAATATGCATGGGCACCAAGATAAGCTAAGTATGCACGTAAAAAGGGGGCAGAAAGACCAGAAAAAGCAATTGCTTATGTTTGAAGAAAGCTGAGATGGAACAAAAAGAATTATTCGATTCATGATCCAGAGTTAGTTACATTATGAACGCACTTAAGATTATGGAGTATTATACATGCAGCATATACAGCCGTAGAAAATTTTGGTATAAGTTAAAAGAAAGAATTGAGCCCAGGTCATAGATAAAGGATTGAATTGTTAGAAGATTGTATCATGGATATTCCATAGCATCCATGAAAGGCTAAAGTAATAACTAATACCATGAGCCATAGATCGAAAAATAGCTTAAGCCTACATAAAGGCTAATCAGAAGGAAGAGGAAACTAATTGAGAAATTAAGTGGCTAATGTTGGATAAGCTTAAACTTTCCCCACGTGGCAGCAACACATGATTCTTGAGTGACTCTTGAATTAAATTTGCAAGATGTCACAATTAAGAGGGGTTGGTGCCTAATCATCACTTTATACTACACTTTTTCCATGATATCAATCCTTGAATTGTATAACTCTAACATTTCACGTCAAAAATCCCAAAGCTCTTGAATTGTATAACTTTAACATTTTCATGTCAAAAAGCTTCAGAAAAGTTCATGGATTGCAACAACATATTGCTTCAAAACATTTCGTACAGAGATCATTTTTACTATATAGCGTGAGATTTTGCGATTCTAAGGGAGTACGGTGTAATCTTTCTCAAAGAATATCATACGGATTTTTCCCTACTCCGATCTTGTCGTTACGTATTGTCGCAATTGACATGTGTTAGAGGGATTGTCAAGAGAATCGACTCGGGTATGTTAAGGCTATCCCTTCTTTCTTTTGGCATGATCTATACGACACAAACGAAACGTGCAAATGCACAATTCTCATAAATGACTCTATTCATAGAAGTATTAGAGATGCCTATGTTCCTGAATTCCCATATGTCACATTGTTCTATCGTCTGTTCATAGGTCTTAGAAAAATACATATTTGATAAAGTTTATCTTAAAGGCATATTGATTTTTATGACATTCTGAGAAATCTTATTAACGTATTTCTTATGCATTTCATGCATTTATACATGTACATTGACATATGATCAGATGGCATTATATACACGTATATATGTATATTATATGTATATGTGATATGGGAAAAGGTTACGGCATTATATACGCACCACCACCTGATCAGCTGGTATACGTTGATGATTTTGCCCATAGTGGCCGAGATGATATGACGGGATGCCCTCAGAGACTTGATGAAGTTATGAACACATGTACATATGCACGACATGACGTTCATACGCATATGCATGACACTATGAGTATTTCATGATTTACAGAGTTATTCTGAGTTACATGTCGAGTCTTTTACTCTATGTTTCTCTCATGTCTATTATTTACTGATTTTTATTCCTTACATACTCGGTACATTGTTTGTACTGACGTCCCTTTTGCTTGGGGACGCTGTGTTTCATGCCCGCAGGTCCAGATAGACAGGTCGAGAGTCCTCCAAGTAGGTATCGGCTCAGCGGAAGATGTTGGTGCGCTCCATTTGCTCCGGAGTTGCTTATTTGGTCAGTATAATTAGGACATGTAAGGATTGGTATGGCGGAGCTTAGTCTCGACCTTTATGATACTCATGTACTCTTAGAGGCTTGTAGACAGATGTCATGTATACGAATACTTGTATGGCCTTGTCGGCCTATGTTTTGAGTTTATAAATGATCATGTTGGCCTATTAGGCCTGTATGTCACGCGTATATGATGATGTAATGATAAAGATACGTTACGTTGGTACTCGGCTGAGTAAGGTACCGGGTGCCCGTCGCGGCTCATCGGTTTGGGTCATGACAATTTGATCAATCAAACATAGAAAAAAATGTAAGATTAAAGACGAGATAAGTTGGTAAAATACCCACTTATCAGAATACCAAGAGTTAGACAAGCGAGAGAATAACACCAATTACATTACTTATAGAAACATCATCTATGATTCTAAAATATTACATGTCCATAGTTTAAAAGTGGAAACATGTTTGACACCTATATCATTTCTAGTTTGTTTTGCTCAAATCAAAATACAACCCACAATATGTCTACGGAGCCTCTAACTAAACATAAGTACAAGATGAAAACTCTGATGACAAGGCCTCGGCGATATCTCAAAAGTAATGTACAAGAAGACTATACAACCTATGGGGCACCGTTATAGAATAGGGCTCACTAAAATCCGCGTAGTGGAGGGTATGCTGCTATCAAGGATCAATGCCGCCTGCTGAGAAACCACCTATATCTATAAAAGATGTAGCACCCCTGGCAAATGGGATATTAGTACCCAAAAAGTAGTACCAGTATGTAAAGCTAAATACTCTCTCATGGAATTGAATGTCAATATAAGGAGAGAGACATGGAAACAGTGAGTATATCAATCATATTTAAATGCCCAAGTTAAAAACAAAGTAAAACTTCAAGTAAACATTTTCATTTTTGGTTGGGAGGTCCTTAGTACCGTCACACCATCATGCCCATGGCATGGAGGCCGATCATTGCTCGACTGGCTAAGCCATCTTACCCCAAAGTATGAGGATTTGACATAGAAAGACAACACCACCATGTGTGCGGCATGGCGTCCAATCTTCGCCCGATCGGCTAAGCCATCTCACCACAATGCCGTGTGGGTCGACATGGTCCTTTCTAGCCTTCAACTCAGCCCAATCAAGGGGAATAATTTCAATATAATATAACAGGAATTTGTCCCTCAATAAATCTCTACACCGGTACGTGTAGTTTCAGGCTTGGGCATTTACAACCCAGCCTTCCTCGGTGACCTAATGATACTCCCAAAAATATTTATTCATATAAGAGAATCATATTCATTTCATAGTCTTTCATACTTCCTTTCATTTCATTTTCACTCTTGGCTACAAATGTAAATCATCATTCTTGGCACGATGGCCATATTTCATAATTCATACTTTCAATCTTTCATTGCCTTTCAAGGATCATCTTAAAGCATTTAACATATTTTAAACTGTAATAGTCCAACCCACTAGTGACATTGTCCGCTCTAGGCCTAGGCCCGCAAGGGTATAAAATGCATCACTAAAGTCTAAGGTCTGTCTACCTATATGCCCAGCATCTCTCCCGTGATTTGTCGATGTGGGATTTGCCTACGGTGTCACATACACCCCCTTAGGGACTCAGCGTCCTCACTGAGGTTTGCCCCACCACCATTCAAGGTTGCACGCGGAGTGGCTCTTATATAATATGTAATACGCCAAACCTACTAGTGATATTGTCCGCTCTGGGCCTACACCCGCACAGGTTTAAAACGCGTCACTAGAGGCTAAAGTTTGTCTAATTATATACCCTGCATCTCTCCCGTGTTTTGTCAATATGGGATTCACTTAGGGTGTCACATGCCCAGAGCGGATAATATCACTAGTGGGTTGGGCTATTACATGAACATTGAGAAAAATCATATCTTCAGCTCATAAGCATGTAAGAATTCAAAACACGTTGCCAATAAGCATAAAAGAAGAGCATAGCATTTCAAAATTGGAACATGAATCAAATCATAAGTCTTTGGACAAGCTAACCATAGAAGTAGACTGTAATGATGGAAATAGGAACTTGATCAAACAATAAATCAAAGTTTACTAGAATTTCATGGAATTCGATTCCACGGAAAGAGTTTAGCTAACATACCTCGAGTAAGCTTTCCTTAAGGTTACTACAACGTTCCAAAACTACTAGAAATTTCAATCTATAGAGACATAATAAAATTGAACCATAATTAGGAGGGTTCTCATAGGTTCAACTCGTTTAGGCATTTCATCAAACGCTAGATGTGCAAGTTTTACTACAAGGTTTTCTCATATAGTTTCTTCACCCCACAACCAATATCAACTATAATTCATTTAGGATAATTAAACAACCTCCATGACACATCTATCGATAAATACATGCTAATAACACACCCCCAAATCAAGAACCACACCTCACATCCTTCTCATACACCTCAAATTTCGAAATAGAGGGCTCAGGCTTTCGATCACCCTCCCATAAGCCTCAAAATAGTGAAATCCTACCCACAAATGCATGATAGGACATTGCATAAGAGCTTGGAATAAAGACTTACCTCTTTAGTAGATGATTTGTGAGTTGTCGCGCCCCATTTTCTCGCAAAAGCGAGTTTCGACATGTGACAACTCTTTTAAGTGGGTATTAAAAGAGGAGAGTCGCTACCTAACAATTTTTAAGGAGCGTTAGGGCACCTATTTGCAAATAACTCTATTTGACTAGTATGTGTCACCAAAGATCGGGTAAGGCTCAAATTACCTCAAAGAGAAGGTGTTAGGCACTCTTCGAAGTCCACAACTGTGGGTCCCAGCCGAACTTTAAACTATGTGGATTATATACTAGGTGATCAAATAAATAAAGGGAAATTTAGAAGTCGAAGAGTCTTATTATAACACATGAGAATCGGAACAAATCTTAATGACTGCAAGGATACAACTACATTGATCTATGTTAAATGACTAAGTTTAAATATCAAGTACATAAAGAAAGGGGGATCCTACGCTTTTTTGCCTAAAGGATCACCCCATGTGACAAAAATAATACTTCGAAACTCCCTTAAGGTAAGGGTTGCTCATATTATTCAAAGGGCACAGACTATCATCTCCTGCTACGCAATTACATTGTTGATCTTGTTACTTAAAGGCGCTCTAATTCAATTCTGAATCGTACCCTATGTGTGCACTACCCATCCCATACCTATGGTCCAGAAGGCTTTGGACCTACTATTAGGTGGTTCTAGACTCAACTTAGGTTACTCAAAATGATAAAACTAGGCGACATTAAAAATAGATTCCACTTCACGTAAAGACAATTAAAGGCCCAATTTAGCCTCCACACATAAACAACAAAAACACGCGGGCAGTTCATGCAATATATAATTTCAAAATCAAAACTTAAAGTCCTATAAGCATGGTTTCTAGGTGATTCTGTATTCCAGTATTATATAAGCAGCGTATAAGCAGGTTAAAATATCGCAAGTCCTATAGGCATGATTTCTAATTGTTGGTGAGGCAATAAAGCGATGCGAGTTACTAGATTACTAATGCTGATTTTATAAGCATGTAACTTAGGAATACGTTAATGTCCTATAAGCAAGGTTTCTAATAGTTGCATAACTAGGTAGTGAGACAGCTTTGAGAGTATAGTACTAACAACGTTGATCTCATAAACAGTTCTTATGCGTGCAACAACATCCTATAGGCAGGATTTCTAACAATTGACAATTAGGCTTGATTTTATAACACTTTATTCCTATAGACATGTCATCTAGGCAAGGCAGTGTAATGAAAACATTAGAAATAGTCGATTAAAATATTAGAATCCTATAGTCATGATATCTAGATGGGCGATACACTAAAAGTAATAGAAGCAATTGACCAATTGGTTATTTGAAATCATATAGACATGGTATCTAGGTTAACGAAGCATATGTTATACATCCTATAGGCATGTTGTCTAAATGTACAGTAGTAACATAGAAATGAGTATGGTAGATACTTAGACTAACATGTTTGAACAATGTACAAGTGAGGTGTGCATGATTCCTATAGGCATGATTTTTGTTAGTGTGTAACATACCAAATGGAATAACAAACAAGACATGCTGAACGATATAGCAAATATAACACAGAGACCCTATAGGCATGTTTTCTACCCTTTCATGCAAACATTAGAATACCCCATCCTCTTTTTCATTAATCTCCCCATTATTCATTATTACAAATTATTACAGGCGCAAAATGGAATAAATACATGCCTAATCATAAATGTAAAATAACCTAGCGATTCATATGGGCTTTCAAATGGCTTAAAATTTGGACAGGGCCCATATTCCAGGCGCAGATACTGTTCTCAAAACCACAGTACCAAGAACCAAATTCAGCAATCCAGGCCCAACAACAAAACAATTCTCTTGCCCATCTGTTACCATTTATAGATAATAGAAGTACGAATGGAAACTCATACAAATCCCAAATCATTAAGATAAATCAAATTCTAAAGTGGAGCATAAGCTAATTTGGACCATAATACCACAACTAACACAAACAAGAATTCTAGATGTCCCAGGGATAAGACATACACTTGAACATCACATAAGCATCTATAGGATGTAGACAGTATATAGAACATATAGATTGGACATACACGGGGTTTTTCAGATTAACAGATAAGTTCAAGGTAATAGGTTTCTTGGGATACACATGATTCGATTGCAAGAATCTAGCATATAAGAATCCATAAACAGAGGAGTTAAGCATGGGAGATCAAGGCAAGCAGGGTCATGAATTAATTTCCAGAAGGTTAACAAATAGCAATGACATGCTAGAGCAAAACATAATGTAGAGTTGTAAGTTTGTGACAAGCAGAAAGTATTCATAAGAAAACCTACTATGAAATTAAAGGTCAACAATATTAAAAACTCTGCACACAAGCTAATTAGCATGCATGTATCTAATTCTAAGAATGCAAGTCTATAGTAAGTTCCATTGTACATACCAAGGATGACAATAGGCATGAAACTGAGAAAACTAGCATTAGCAAACATAGCCTATAGAACAGTGTTGTGGTAACCAAAAATGGTAGCAAGACATGAAACTATAGTATAGTGTTGAGGCTTGCAAATAACATAGAAATATATAGTCTGAAAGGTTCAGGATTAACATAGTTATGATCATTTAAGAAAGTGAGCAAGTTGAAAGTTGTATATATGAGTGACTTAACATGAAGAGGGGAGAATGCATTTGGAACAATTTCTGGGCAAATATGAATTACTAGTACAGGACTCCAAAGCAGTGTATGAAGATACACTCACCAGGCATTAACATTCAAACCAAGCAAACATACAAAGAACAGGAATTACCTTAGTTAACTACTCATGATTCTAAGAGTAGAACCTAAATAAAATTAGGGCATTAAAACTACAAAGAGACATTAAGGAAAGTAGGATTGAAAACAAAAGTAGCACAATAGAAGGATCACAGAAGTTCAAGTAACATGTAAGAGGGCCAGAACTTTATTCTAACTAGAAGATAACAAGCTACCCATTCAGAAGCTTTGGACTTAGGTAATATCAAAACACACAGAATTGTAGAAGTAACATCATCGAGGTTGACAGTCTGTAGAACATATGATAATCATACAACATTAGAAATATCATAAATAACAGGGAAACTGAAACAAACAATAATGGCACACAGAATCATCATATAGGAGGGAAGTAATTTGAGTTGTAAGGGTAAAGAACACTAACCAGTTGCAAAGATAAACGAGCAAAAGAGTGAGGAATTTAGAATATCAGTAATAATTTAGCAGTTGCAATTGAAGGAAGACATTGAAACCTCAAATCCCCAGCGATTCAGAGTTCACAAGAGCCTCGAGAATGGCTCCGAGCAGTGCTTGCACTGGAGGAGGTCATTTTTAATAGTATTATGGCCTTGCCTTTCAGCCGGCCAAGAATCCAACAGCTTTAGAAAATATTTGAGTGTAATAGAGTAAGTGATTAAGTGAAAGAGGAGAATAGTGAGAGTAATAGTAGTCATGAGGTTCGTCCAAAGGGGAAATTGGGAAGGGGTTATGTAGTTGTAGAATCAAGCAAGTAAACATGGAAAATAATTAATCAATCACGAAATAAGGAAAGAATATCACATGCAATCAGTAATAGAACCGGAAAAGGGGAAATCGAATCTCAAACACTAGTTGAGTCCAATGGCCATGAATCTTATCGGAAATGTGAGAATCGTTCATTGTAGAGTATATATAGATGAAACATAGGCCAGATCTTTACAAAATTAGAGCCAAATCAGGCCCGTCTTGAATGGTAGCATTTACCAAAGTTAGGTAAATACTAAGTATGTAACGACCTAATTGGTCGTTTTGAACCTTTGCACTTTGCTCGGTAGTTTACGGGTATGAGTAGCTCTGTATGATGTATTATGACTTATGCGAATCGTCAGTTTTGGTTTTCAGGTTATTCGAAATCGGACTGGAAGAATGGATTTCATTATTAAAGCTTTAAATTGGGAGAGTTGGTAAAGTTTGACTTTTTGTGAATTTGAACCCGGAACAGAGTTTTGATGGTTCCGGTAGGTCCTTTGGGTGATTTTGGACTTAGAAGCGCGTCCGGATTGTGATTTGGAGGTCCGGAGTGAAATTTGGCTTGAAATGGCGGAAGTTTGATTTTTGGAAAGTTTGATCGGGAGTGGATTTTTTGATATCAGATTCGGATTGTGATTCCGGGAATTGGAACAGCTTCGTTTTGTCATTTGGGACTTGTGTGCAAAATTTGGGTTTATTCCGGGTTGATTTGTTATGTTTCGGCACGAGTTATTGAAGTTGAAAAGTTCAAAGTTCATCAAGTTTGAATTTAGGTGCGATTCATTGTTCGATGTTGTTATGCGTGTCTTGAGGCCTCGAGTAGGTCCGTGTTATGTTATGGGACTTGTTGGTATACTTGGTCGGGGTCCCGAGGGGCCTGGGCATGTTTCAGATAGATTTCGAATCATTTTCTTGCTTCTAGTTCTGGTGTGACCACACCTGCAGTTGGTTTGTGCAGGTGCGATGGTAGCAGAAGTGACAACGCAGTCACAGAAGAGGGATGAGAGCTGGATGAGGAGGCCCGCAGGAGCGGAGAAAAGGGCGCAGGTGCAGATGCGTCGAGTGGAAGTGCAGGTGCGAGGGTCTTCACAGATACGGCGTTTAATACCGCAAGTGCGGGGATTGCTTGGCGAGGCTATTTTTCGCAGAAGCGAAGTTTTTTCGCAAAAGCAAAGGTCGCAGATGCGACATTTTAACCGCATATGCGAAAGTGCTGGGCAGAATGATAAATACAAGGGTCCAGGATTTTGGCTTCTTTTTAACATTTCCAAGCTCGGATTGAGGCAACGTTTGGAGAAATTTTCATCACAAGAATTGGGGTAAGTGTTCTCTACTCGGTTTTGGTTATATTTCACGAATCTATCTTCGATTCTAGCCTTTGGTTGATGATTTTCAAAGAGGAAATTAGTGGGTTTGGCTTAAAGTTTCATAATGTGAATTTTTGAGTTTTGAACATCGATTTGGAGTCGGATTGTAGTGAAACTAGTATGGTTGGACTCGTAATTAAATGGGTTATTGGATTTTGTAAATTTTGTCGAGTTCTGAGGTGCGGGCCCGAGCTGGGCTATTGGTCGATTTTGCACTTTTGATTCAAGATTTGATCTTTTTTGATCGGGATTGGTTCCTTTAGCATTGTTTGATGTACTTGAGTTGTTTTTGGTTAGTTTCGAGCCGTTCGGAGGTCGTAACATGCGGGATGGCATTTTTGGAGCATCGCATGGCTTGCTCGGTATTGGGATTTACTTGTTCGAGGTAAGTAACTCTTCTAAACTTAGTGCTAAGGGTATGAAATCTCGAAATACATGTCATGTGATTGGTATTGAGGTGACGCACATGCTAGGTGACGGGCGTGTGGGCGTGCACCATGTGAATTGAGATTCTGTTGTTTCCATGGCACTGCATAGTGGTCATACTTTGTTGATGTCCGTATTTTCACCATGTGATAAAGTAATTGAGCTGTCAGTTATGCTAGATATCATGTTTAGGCTTTATAACGATACTGCTAGGACCTATATTGGTCGTTTCTTGCTGTCATTTCATTGATTTCATTGATATTTCGTACTCAGTCATATTCATGCATTCACATCATATCTCAGTCTCAGTTGTTATTTATTGATGCATCATATCATTGTTGTCAGGCTAGTTTCATGACATTGTGAGCCCGTGAGTGAGACTGTAGAGATTGATGACTGAGTGAGGCCGGGGGCCTGTTTGTGAGGATATTGATACTATAGCACATGCGTTGATATTATGGCACCTGAGTTATCCGTGCGGATCTAGATATTGATATTATGGCACCTGAGTTGTCCTTGCGGATTATAGCGCTTGGGCTGTAGGAGCCCCTCTAGAGTCTGCACACCCCCAGTGAGCGCAATTGATTATATATTTGTATATGGATCGGGTTGCACGCCGCAACGAGCCTTATGGCTATATATATGTGGATTGGGTTGTACATTGCAACGAGCCTTATGGCTATATATATATATGTGGATCCGGTTGTATGCTGCAACAGGCCTTATGGCTATATATATGTTGATCGGGTTGTACGCTGCAACGGGCCTTATGGTCATATATGGAACGGACTGCACGCCGCAGCAGGGTTTGTACAGTGTTGAGTGATTGAGTGTGCTGAGCATTAAGCATAGTGAGAGGGAATGCGAGACAGTGAGATTGCGTATTATGGGAGTGTGAGTAAGCTCATCATTAAGGTGCATTGTATTTGACATGCGTACTTGAGATACATGCATAGAGATGCATTTCCTTCTACTACCCAGTTTTGGTGACATTTATGATTTTACCTGTATCTTGACATGTAGGCATAGAGACGTACTTTCCTCATGCTATCAGAAAATGAAACATCTTACTGATTATTGAAAGGAGTTTTTGGGAAAAATCACAGTTTTCATACTTACTCGTATTTTGACATTTTCGGTAAAAGATTTGGGTTTTCACTGAGATACTTGAAAAGAAATGCCTATTTTTTTCTGGAAGTGTGAACGAGCTAAGCATTTTATTAAAATAAGGCCATTTGTTACTTTTTATTGAAGGTAATTTCATCATTTTCTGGTGTTTCCCGGATCCTCTTTCCATGAGCGACTGATATCTTCATTTTCTTTGCAGCAAAATAATATAACCCTATTTACATTAACTCCTCCAAAAATCATATTTATTTAATAAGGGGACACTCTATTGGTTTCACTGATTTAGTTGTATAACGCCCTTTGTCGTAATTATTCTTACCCTGGTCGCTTAAAAACTCTTTAAGATGACAATTCTTCAGCAACATTTCTACCTCTTCACAAAGATGCAGCCAGTCCCCAGTTCAATGACCATGTGTACTATAGAATTCACACCACAAATTAGGATCTCTTTGACTGGGTTCTGATCGAATTGGTTTTGGAAACATTGTTTACTTTATGTTCCTCATGGCGAAAACCAACTCCATCAAACTAATACTGAAATTGCAATCTGATTACCAGGGATAGCTTGAATCCCGAGACCCCGATGGCTTTTTTTTCTTGCAATCCGGTCCATGTCTTTCCAATGAGTGATAAACTCTACGTCCTTGTCCTGTCCATGAATCCGTCCTTTTGTTTAACATATATAATTGAAAATGACTCCTAGATAGCCTCTGATCTTTATCGAGGTCACTCTTGACCTTTCTAGATTCCGATCACGGTTACGAACTTTGAAATATATCAGAGAACCCAACTGATCGTCTTCAATTCTAATTTTTATTCATAGCGGCTGTGAATGTCTACCCGCGTGGTTGCTTTAAATTCCAACAAGCTCGCCCCTAATTTCCTTGAGACATCGGATCTTGAAGTATTAAGACCCTTAGTAAATTCTTGTGTTGTCTATTCATCCAGCACTGGCAGCAATAATATTCTCTCCTTTTGAAACCTGATCACGAATTCTCGCAATAACTCCGAGTGATTCTAAAAATATCTGTTTTCCTAGCTTGATATTTCTTGGCTCAGTTTGAGATCTGATAAAAGAATCTGCAAGCATTTCAAAAGAATTAGTTGAGTGTTCAAGTAAAAGTGAATACCAGATTAAATCCCTTTTAGTTAGGAATTAATCCAATTTCTTTAGCAAGACTAATTCGATCTCATGTAGAGCCAAATCATTTTCCTTTACAGCTGTGATGTAAATTGTGATGTGTTCTTGTGGATCCGATGTTCTATCGTATTTTGAAATTTCTAGCTTCTTGAATCTCTTTGGGATCAACTTCGGAGCCGCGCTAGGTTTGAACAACAATTGTATATACTTCTTCAAGTTCAGACCTTTTAAGACCAGAGGTACGCCGGGATTTGATCCATCAGAGCGTTAAATTCCTTAGCATTCTGATCCATTCGAGTATTTATTTCCCTCATGCACCTCATGGGTTCGGTCTTGAAAGGATTGTCTGCATTGTTTTCATTTCCAGATCCACTACATGCACCTTTTGCTTGGTTAACGTTAGATCTAAACTCCCCTCTAGAAGCGACGTTGCCGGGTTCTTGGTGTTGTTTGATTTATAGGCATGCAAGGAGGGGCTCGAACTCCACCATTTGAATTATTTAAAGCCACCGATAACGTTGTTGAATCTCAATCATTATCCGATCCTGTCTTGGGAGATGGTTTATAATATTTCATTGTTTTGCTCTCAAAATATTTATGGTATCGGCCACGGGCTCGCCATCCAAGTCATCAGGAGTAGGACTCCTTGCACGCCGAGTATTTCTTTCAACCCAACTCGGAGTTCATTCATTCCCATCAATATGGGTTTCGTTAGCTGAATCGTCCTGTTAAGTCCCATCATGTGAATTATCCACTGGCTCGTTATTGTTTTTCACACAAACATTGAGCAAGTTGTTGACATCATTGTGTTCCATAAATATAGTATTCTTAAAATAGAAAAACTTTAAATCATGTTAGCATAAGACGAGAAGATCAAAATAAAATCACAACTGTCTAGTCCCCACAGACGACGCTAAATTATTTACCCCCGAAAAAATTTCAATTAAATTTGTAACTTGGTTTACAGACACGTGGATGAAATTCACCTGATTAATAAGATAAACAAAAGAATAAAAAAAATAAAATAAAAATAATTAAGGAAAGAATAAGCCTGGATTTCATATTGACCCCTTAGGAACCAAGAGTAATTGAAAATATTTGATAACAATCGTATAAAGCTTAAAAGAATGAGAGAAAGAACATTAACCCTTGTAATTCAAGTATTTCGTGTTATTACAAAGAGTGCTAATATTATTATTTATAGTTAAATCTAAAGGAGACAAGATTCTAAAATCACGCGCTCTTAAAGATAAATAAAAATTTCTCTTATCACCGCATAACGTTGGAAGTAATTATTGTGATATTCTGTAACAGCTGCTCCTTTAAATACTGCTCCTTTCAACCATTATTTACTTTTAAATTCTCTTACCCGACCTTTATGTCTTCGAATTTTATACAATACCGGTCACATGCTTCTATCGGGTATTAACTATCTGCTGACTCAACTCTATCCAGTCATCACTACCACGTATCCACTCGAGAAACATACACCTAGAAACTGTAAATTTTACCCAATAAAAGAACTAAGAACATAACATCAAAAAGCAATAAAAGTAAAAAAAATGTACTGATTCATGAACATTAAGTTTGCCGGTGTCTACACTGGTGCTCTAGATTTTCTCTCAATTTTACACTTGTTTCTAAATATATGAGATAAATCTAGTAATATCAAACATCTTTCATCGAAATGTCTGCAGCACCAACTTTATTATTAGTAGAACTCGACTGCTTGTAGAAAAATAGTGAAGAGAAGCAATGAGAACTATCACATTCAATTGCAATGTAGTATGAGGAAAAACAATATCAAGAATATTGTTACAACCCATATTCGCGTACCTTAGATCACGTCGTAAGTTAGTCGACGTAAATCGAAGAAGAGATTATCTTTGAGATGATAAGAAGTTAATCCTATTGGTCTTAAACGATACAAGGGTGTATAAGAGTGGTTAACAAGTATTTGAAGTTAAACGAATCAAGGATGTTGTAACCCGTATTTTCGGGTAACACTAGAGGTGATTAATTGTCCCAAGAGGTCATGTTTTAATGTATTTGAATCATATAATATCCGTATCATAAGTCTTGAAGTCAAGCGAGTTATGAAACAAAAGTCGATAAAAGTTGTCGCAACTTACATTTATAATTTTACTTAAACTTTAGGTCAAATATTACTATAATTTTCTGCCAATGTACTTGGAATTATGGGGTGATATACCTATCAAATTGAAGATCTATGAGTCTAGTTTCCAACACATTAAACCGTTCGTCGATACGATCTCGGAATAGAGAGATATTCACGTTTTCGCGAGAGTGCGCCAAACAGCTCTCTATGGGGCCCACATAGGCGGTTTAAGTCATATGGATATATATATGATACCTCAACCCCGTTTTAAGTCATTATTTTTCAGTATATTCAGACCTTAGAACCCTAAAAATAGTCTCTCAAGGTTCTCTCATGATCCAAGACCCAAACAAAGGGCAAACAACACAAATCAAATGTCGGGAATCCCGTGGCGCTAGTAAGTTTCTTGTTCTTCTTGTTGTTGCTGATTTTTGTGCTGTTCCAGCTCGTGTGGGAGGTTGTTTTAAGTATTTTATGTTCTGTAAATACACCTTAAAGTTTTTAATATCAACCCTAGGTGATTTCAAGTCTTCTAAAGTAATTCTAGTGCCGAAAAACCCGAATTAATTGCTAGTTTCGCTTTCTTGTTCTTGTGGCAGAATTGGAGGGATATTTCGTGGAAAATTAAGGTCAAATTGGAGTTTTTATTTCTGTTTAAAGGTAAGGAACCTCTAACTCTATATATATTTAAGATTATCCAAGTTGCGGCTAAGTCGTTGAAGCTAGAACTTGTGAAATATATATCGAAAGGCTTGGTAGTAATGTTGTTGGTTGGTGGACTGTCTTGGAGGCTCAATATGATTATTAATGATGTTGTTTGGGCTGTTTGGTGATTGTATTGACATGTGGGAAGTCATATAAATAGGGGAGGTGCTGTCCGTTTCATCGTAAAATAGGTTGCGGTCGATACATAATAGTTACGACGCTTAAACGATAATGATAGTGTCATTTGTCTTATTGTAGACTAAGGAGTCGTGACATTTGCATAGCTTGAGGTTGGGCAGTATATACAAGGTATGTGAGGCTATCCCCTTCATTCTTTTGCATGACTCCGATTGTACATAATTTAATGAACGAGCTCCCAAAGATACTCTACTCTTAGAAGCTAGCAGTACTTACATTGCTGCCCTTCTTATGAAACGATTGATATTGATGTTACTTCTCTTATTCTTATATTATCAATGTTGTTGGTAGTTCCTGATTCTTATAAGATTCTTGATGAAGAGTTAATTCTAATAACGTGTACGAAGGATACCGACCTTACGTCACTCCGAAAGGTTCAAAATGTGATTCCAATGAGTCCAGCATGCATCATATATATGTATCTATTTTACTCTACCGAGCCGTGCTATAGTCGGCCGGGTATGGCACCTATTGTGCAACCACTGATCAGTTGGGTTTTACCGAGCTCCACGTGGCCGGGTACGATTCTACCGAGCCCTATGATGGCCGGGTACATTTTACCGAGCTTATTACGGCCGGGTACGATATGATGATGGTGATGCCCACAAAGACGTATGTTTTAAAAGTTTATGTATATATATGTATGTATCATGTATTTCATGTCAGTAGCCCTCAGAGGTACCCAGATGTCACAGGTTGTGTATTCTCTATGCCTGTTTACATTACTGTTCTTACTTATGCTTACCCGCCTCACATACTCAGTACTTTATTCGTACTGACGTCCTTTTTATTTGTGGACGCTGCATGTCGTGCTGCAGGTCCTGATAGACAGGTAGACGTAGCTCCCCCACCACAGTAGGCTGTCCAGTTCAGCGGTTATTGGCGAGATCCCTTCTCCGGACTTGCCGTGGTCTTGGTATGCATTTTTGTTATAGACATTATGGGTATGTCGGGGCCCTGTTCCGGCAATGTTGTAGCACTTATGTTCCTTTAGAGGCTCATAGACAGGTGTCGACTTATGTATGGTTTAGAATGCCTTGTCGGCTGATTTTTGTTGTATAGTCTTTCATGGCAGCATGGTAGCTCGTACCTTGTATATAGTTTCTTGACAGTCTTGTCGTCCCATGTTATGTATGTTCATGACATTATCTTTCATTGTTGGACGTTCATGATCCTTGTTTACTATTTATATTGATCTTGTCAGCCCTTAAAGATAATAAGGAAGGTTAGATAAAATGTACGTTAGTGCTTGGCAAGTATGGCCCGGGTGCTAGTCATGACCATCCAGTTGGATCGTGACAAACTTGGTATCAGAGCAAGTCTGTCCTAGGGGTTGTCTATGAGCCGTGTCTAGTAGAGTTTTAATTATGGATGTGTAGCGCGCCACATTTATAATCAGGAGGCTACATGACATCTAGGGTTGTTACCTTCTTCCTAAATCTAGATCGTCCGTAGAGTTGAGTCGTAAGTGTTCATATCTAATAATCACCTTGCTTTCTTTCAGCGATTCCTTCGACTAGGAAGCAAGCGATTAGTAAACGGCTTGATACAGTTGTGGGAGAGGGTAACATTCAGGTGCCTCCAGCCAGAGCAGGGCAAAGTGAAGCTCAGAGTGAGATGCCATCTCATACCTCTCCGTCTCCTCCAGAGGATATTAGGAGGCACCCAGTACATCCAGTTCCTCCGTCTGGCACTACAGACCATGATATGCGCAGTGCAGTGTAATTGTTGACTAGCTTGGTAGCTGCTCAGGCTTAGAGGCAGAATACCGGTATTGCTGATAAACCGGTTAGTGCGAGAGTTCGTGATTTTATTAATCTAGACCCTCCAGTGTTTACCGGATCAGACCCCAAGGAGGACCCACAAACATTTATTGATCAGGTTCATCGTACATTGTGGGTTATGCATGCTAGTGGTACGGAGGCAGTAGAGTTGGCTTTTTATCGGTTACGGGATTTAGCGATTTTTTGGTATGATAGTTGGGAGAGATCTAGGGGTCTGAACGCTCCTCCAGCCATGTGGAAGGAATTTTCTGAGGCCTTTCTTCGTCACTACTTGCCAGTTGAGATACGACGAGCTAGAGCTGATAAGTTCTTGAACCTTCGACAGGGTAATATGAGTGTACGAGAGTATAGTATACAGTTTGATTCTTTAGCAAGGTATGCTCCCCATATGGTGGCCGAGATGAGTGATAGGGTGCATCTGTTCGTGAACGGGTTGGGACCACATCTGATAAATGAGTGCACAACAGCCTCCTTGGTAGAGGGCATGGATATTTCCCGTATTCAGGCTTATGCCCAGACCCTAGAGGATCGTAAGCGCCAGCAAAGGGCAGATAGGGAGCAGGATAGGGGCCAGCATAAGAGGGCGAGATTTGTAGGGTATTCTGATGAGTTCAGAGGCAGTATCAGGCCCCAATCTTCGAGGAGTTCGGCGCCACCTGTAGTTAGTGCTCCTCCACAGTTTCAGAGGCCTCAGTATGATCGATTTACCTATTCTGGTTCAGGTCAGAGTTCAAGGGCATCAGGCTCACAATTTCATAGAGATACTAGTAAGACGAGACCCCCAACACCTCGTTGTGATCAGTGCAGCAAGGCCCACTTTGGACTGTGCCGTTGAGGTTCTGATGCGTGCTATTCTTGCGGATAGCCTGGCCATATGATGCAGGATTGTCCTAACAAAGGAGGTGATGGTATGGCTCAGTCAACTGGATCTGTGTCTGGTTCTTCCTCACCAGTTCGACCTCCAGCACAAGGTTTTCAACAGTCGACAGGTCGTGGTAGAGGTAGAGGTTCAATGCCGAGTTCGAGTGGTGCTCAAAATCGAACCTATGCTCTAGTAGGTCGACAAGATCTCGAGTCGTCTCCGGATGTTGTTACAGGTATATTGTCTGTGTTTTCTTATGATGTATATGCGCTAATTGATCCAGGATCTACCTTATCATATGTTACACCCTTTGTGGCTAATAAGTTTGGCATTGAACCTGAATTGATAAGTAAACCACTTGCGGTATCCACTCCGATAGGAGATTCTGTGATTGCTAGAAGGGTATATAAAGGTTGCACTGTGATGATTTGTAGTCGTCAAACCTCGGCAAATTTATTTGAGTTAGAAATGGTTGATTTCGATGTGATAATGGGAATGGACTGGTTGGCCTCATGCTATGCGAATGTTGACTATCGTACGAAGATGGTTAGGTTTCAGTTTCTTGGTGAACCCGCCATTGAATGGAAGGGGAACATTGCTACGCCGAAAGGTAGGTTTATTTCCTATCTTAAGGCAAGGAAGATGATCTCAAAAGGTTACATTTATCATCTTGTTCGCGTTAGGGATGCGGAGGCGAAGCCGCCTACTCTACAATTAATCCCTGTGGTCAATGAATTTCCAGATGTTTTCCCAGATGAACTCCCAGGCCTTCCTCCTGAAAGGGAGATTGAGTTTAGCATTGATGCATTGCCTGACACTCAACCGATCTCTATCCCTCCATACAGGATGGCCCCGACAGAGTTGCGAGAGTTGAAGGCGCAGTTGAAGGACTTGCTAGATAAGGGTTTCATTAGGCCTAGCACTTCACCTTGGGGTGCGCCAGTCTTGTTCGTGCGGAAGAAAGATGGGTCGTTAAGGATGTGTATCGATTATCGATAGTTGAATAAGTTTACAATAAAGAACAAGTATCCACTTCCAAGAATTGATGACCTGTTTGACCAACTCCAGGGTGCCAAGTATTTCTCCAAGATTGACTTGCGTTCAGGGTATCATCAGGTGAGGGTTAAGGAGAAGGATATTCCAAAGACGGCCTTCCGGACAAGATATGGGCATTTTGAGTTCTTGGTGATGTCGTTCGGGCTAACAAATGCCCCAACAGCTTTTATGGATCTCATGAATAGTGTATTCAGGCCCTATCTTGATGTGTTCGTGATCGTATTCATTGATGACATTCTGGTGTATTCTCGTTCGGAGGCGGAACATGCGGGCCACTTGCGGATAGTATTACAGACCCTTCAGGATCATAAGTTATATGCTAAGCTCTCTAAATGTGAATTCTGGCTGAACTCAGTAGCATTCCTTGGCCATGTGATATCTGATGAGGGTATTAGTGTCGACACTCAGAAGATCGATGCAGTGAAGAATTGGCCGAGACCTACAACACCGTCAGAAGTCCGCAGCTTCCTGGGGCTAGCAGGATATTATAGGCGGTTTGTAGAAGGGTTTTCCTCTATATCAGCACCATTGACTAAGTTAACACAGAAAGCTACCAAGTTCCAGTGGTCTGATGCTTGTGAACATAGTTTTCAGGAGCTAAAGAATCGATTGACATCCGCGCCAGTGCTCACTCTCCCAGAAGGAACAGAAGGTTATGTGGTATATTGTGATGCCTCAGGTATAGGTTTGGGGTGCGTATTGATGCAACGTGGGAAGGTGATTGCTTATGCATCAAGACAATTGAAGAAACATGAAAAGAATTACCCGACTCATGATTTGGAATTGGCTGCAGTAATATATGCTTTGAAGATATGGCGGCACTACTTATACGGCATCCATGTTGACATCTACACAGATCACAAGAGTTTACAATACATCTTCAAGTAGAAGGAGTTGAATTTGAGGCAGCATAGGTGGCTTGAATTACTGAAAGACTATGATGTCGAGATATTGTACCATCCCGGTAAAGCCAATGTTGTGGCAGACGCTCTCAGCCGTAAGTCAATGGGAAGCTTAATACATATTGAGGCAGGTAGACAAGGGTTGACCAAAGAGCTTCACCAGCTGGCCAATATGAGAATCAGATTGTTGGACTCTGATGATGGAGGTGTTACTGTACAGAATATAGCAGAATCATCTTTGGTAGCCGAGGTAAAAGCACGGCAATATGAAGATCCTACCTTAGTAAGATTGAGAGAGGGAATTCAGCAGTGTAAGATTACAGCTTTCAAGATCGGAGGAGATGGGACACTGAGATACCAGGGCCGATTATGTGTGCCTAGTGTGGCAGGGTTGCGAGAGAAGATTATGATTGAGATTCATCAGTCCCGATATTCTATCCATCCTGGCTCGACAAAGATGTATCATGACGTTAAGGAGCAGTATTGGTGGGATAACATGAAGAAGTCTATTGCAGAATTTGTAGCCCAGTGTCCTAATTGTCAACAAGTAAAGATCGAGCATCAGAAACCCAGTGGATTGATTCAGAATATAGAGATTCCGACCTGGAAATGGGAGGTGATTAATATGGACTTCATTATTGGATTACCTCGCTCTTATCATAAGTTTGACTCCATCTGGGTGATAGTTGATCGACTTACAAAATCTGCCCATTTTCTACTAGTTAAGACAACTTACACGACTGAAGATTATGCGAAGTTGTATATCAAGGAAATTGTTAGGCTTCATGATGTGCCGGTATCTATTATATCAGACAGAGGAGCTCAATTTACGGCTAACTTTTGGAGGTCTTTTCAGAAGGGTTTAGGCACACAAGTAAATCTCAGCACTGCATTCCATCCACAGACTGACGGACAGGCTGAACGTACCATCCAGACGCTTGAAGATATGCTACGAGCATGTGTTCTAGATTTCAAGGGGAATTGGGATAACCATCTTGCACTTATAGAATTTGCCTACAATAATAGCTACCATTCTAGTATTAAAATGGCCCCGTATGAGGCACTGTACAGGAGGAGATGTAGATCACCAGTTGGATGGTTCGAAGTCGGTGAGACAGAATTATATGGGCCAGATTTGATTCACCAAGCCATTGAGAAGGTGAAAGTGATACAAGAGCGACTGAGGACGGCACAAAGCAGGCAAAAGTCTTATTCCGATGTCCGGCGTCGTGATCTGGAATTTGAGGTTGGTGATTGGGTTTTCCTGAAGATCTCGCCGATGAAGGGTGTTATGCGTTTTGGGAAGAAGGGTAAGTTGAGTCCGCGGTATATTGGGCCGTACAAAATTCTTCGACGAATTGGACAGGTTGCTTACGAGTTAGAATTGCCATCTGAATTGGAATTTGTCCACCCGGTATTCCATGTATCTATGTTGAGGAAATGTATTGGAGACCCTTCTCGGGTCGTCCCTATCAAAGATGTACAAGTTACAAAGGATCTATCATATGATGAAGTGCCAGTGGCTATATTAGATCGACAAGTTCGCAAGCTGAGAACAAAGGATATAGCTTCCGTCAAAGTATTATAGAGGAACAAGAATATAGAAGAAATGACATGGGAAGTAGAAGAGGAGATGAAGTCTAAATACCCTTACCTATTCTAGAGTGAAGATAACGAGGATGCCGGGGGAAAGAAGGATGCATTATAAGGTGAAACGGCTCTATGAGGCAAGCAATAGCTTGTAAATATTCTTTTTTTTAATAAACAATTGTGATATGCAGAAAATGTACATATCCATAATGCTTTGTATAGTCTTGTAAGGCCATAGGTTGGGTTTAACTGCTTGCAAGTTTGGCTAGTGTCCATTTTATAGGGGAAACTCAGCCGGAAATCTCCGTCGGAATCCACGATGAGTTAGACACCCCATAAACCCTTACATTCGAGGACGAATGTTCCTAAGAGGGAGAGGGTGTTACAACCCACATTCGCATACCTTATATCACGTCATAAGTTAGTCAACGTAAATCGAAGAAGAGATTATCTTTGAGATGATAAGAAGTAAATCCTATTGGTCTTAAACGAAACAAGGGTGTATAAGAGTGGTTAACAAGTATTTGAAGTTAAACGAATCAAGGATGTTGTAACCCGTATTTTTGGGTAACACTAGAGGTGATTAATTGTACCAAGAGGTCATGTTTTAATGTATTTGAATCATATAATATCCGTATCATAAGTCTTGAAGTCAAGCGAGTTATGAAACAAAAGTCGATAAAAGTTGTCGCAACTTACGTTTATAATTTTACTTAAACTTTAGGTCAAATGTTACTACATTTGTCTCCCAATGTACTTGGAATTATGGGGTGATATACCTATCAAATTGAAGATCTATGAGTCTAGTTTCCAACACATTAAACCGTTCATCGATACGATCTCGGAATAGAGAGATATTCACGTTTTTGCGAGAGTGCGCCAAGCTGCTCTCTATGGGGCCCACAAAGGCGGTTTAAGACATATGGACATATATAAGATACCTCAACCCCGTTTTAAGTCATTATTTTTCAGTATATTCAGACCTTATAACCCTAAAAACAGTCTCTCAAGGTTCTCTCATGATCCAAGACCCAAACAAAGGGCAAACAACACAAATCAAATGTCGGGAATCCCGTGGCGCTAGTAAGTTTCTTGTTCTTCTTGTTGTTGCTGATTTTTGTGTTGTTCCAGCTCGTGTGGGAGGTTGTTTTAAGTGTTTTATGTTCTGCAAATACACCTTAAAGTTTTTAATATCAACCCTAGGTGATTTCAAGTCTTCTAAAGTAATTCTAGTGCCGAAAAACCCGAATTAATTGCTAGTTTCGCTTCCTTGTTCTTGTGGCAGAATTGGAGGGATATTTCGTGGAAATTTAAGGTAAAATTGGAGTTTTTCTTTCTCTTTAAAGGTAAGAAACCTCTTACTATATATATATTTAAGATTATCCAAGTTGTGGCTAAGTCGTTGAAGCTAGAACTTGTGAAATATATATCGAAAGGCTTGGTAGTAATGTTGTTGGTTGGTGGACTATTTTGGAGGCTCAATATGATTATTAATGATGTTGTTTGGGCTGTTTGGTGATTGTATTGACTTGTGGGAAGTCATATAAATAGGGGAGGTGCTGTCCGTTTCATCGTAAAATAGGTTGTGGTCGATACATAATAGTTACGACGCTTAAACGATAATGATAGTGTCATTTGTCTTATTGTAGACTAAGGAGTCATGACATTTGCATAGCTTGAGGTTGGGCAGTATATACAAGGTATGTGAGGCTATCCCCTTCATTCTTTTGCATGACTCCGATTGTACATAATTTAATGAACGAGCTCCCAAAGATACTCTACTCTTAGAAGCTAGCAGTACTTACATTGCTGCCCTTCTTATGAAACGATTGATATTGATGTTACTTCTCTTATTCTTATATTATCAATGTTGTTGGTAGTTCCTGATTCTTATAAGATTCTTGATGAAGAGTTAATCCTAATAACGTGTACGAAGGATACCGACCTTACGTCACTCCGAAAGGTTCAAAATGTGATTCCAATGAGTCCAGCATGCATCATATATATGTATCTATTTTACTCTACCGAGCCGCGCTATAGTCGGCCGGGTATGGCACCTATTGTGCAACCACTGATCAGTTGGGTTTTACCGAGCTCCACGTGGCCGGGTACGATTCTACCGAGCCCTATGATGGCCGGGTACGTTTTACCGAGCCTATTATGGCCGGGTACGATATGATGATGGTGATGCCCACAAAGGCGTATGTTTTAAAAGTTTATGTATATATATGTATGTATCATGTATTTCATGTCAGTAGCCCTCAGAGGTACCCAGATGTCACAGGTTGTATATTCTCTATCCCTGTTTACATTACTGTTCTTACTTATGCTTTCTTGCCTCACATACTCAGTACTTTATTCGTACTGACGTCCTTTTTATTTGTGGACGCTGCATGTCGTGCTGCAGGTCCTGATAGACAGGTAGACGTAGCTCCCCCACCACAGTAGGCTGTCCAGTTCAGCGGTTATTGGCGAGATCCCTTCTCCGGACTTGCCGTGGTCTTGGTATGCATTTTTGTTATAGACATTATGGGTATGTCGGGGCCCTGTTCCGGCAATGTTGTAGCACTTATGTTCCTTTAGAGGCTCATAGACAGGTGTCGACTTATGTATGGTTTAGAATGCCTTGTCGGCTGATTTTTGTTGTATAGTCTTTCATGGAAGCATGGTAGCTCGTACCTTATATATAGTTTCTTGACAGTCTTGTCGTCCCATGTTATGTATGTTCATGACATTATCTTTCATTGTTAGATGTTCATGATCCATGTTTACTATTTATATTGATCTTGTCGGCCCTTAAAGATAATAAGGAAGGTTAGATAAAATGTACGTTAGTGCTCGGCAAGTATGGCCCGGGTGCTAGTCATGACAATCCAGTTGGGTCGTGACAAATATATGCCAAAAAGCAAAAGGATAGATTGAAAGTAGAATCATGTAGCTTAAAGCTCATATCAGTTGAAATCTTGTAGTTCACGAATAATTATAAGAGTTTCTTGTACATATATTTTATTTAAAAATCTACGGATTTAATTCTTTCTATATAAGTATGTTTGCCTGAAAATCGGACAACAATTAAACTTATAAGTAGTTTTAAGGATATGCGATTTCGCTTGGCACAAACTGATAAATGTCAGAATTAATGCTAGGGATAAATTGTAAATAAAGCTAACCAATATGATGAACAACCACGGCCCTCGAGCTAGACCGCCCTCAAACCAGCTAAGTATGCTATTAAAAAGTATGGACTTTATCAACAGAGCTTGCAAGAGAAAATATGATATATTTCCTTGTTGTGCGTGAATGTATGTTGGTTACAAAATGATTAAGACCCTGTTTATATAGCAGAGAAACCTTATTTATGGTATATTTCTAATTACAGAAGTAAATCCCATGATAGGCTAAATATCCGGTCCTAACTCGATATGTGCCGAGATTCCCGCCACGATCCTCGCCCGATCACGGATATCTCGGCTTTCCGTTATTCGGCGTAGCAGGCCTCCTTCGATCTTGCTCAATCTCTTTCTCACTTTGGTATCGAATTTACCTCATTCTTGATCGGCCAGTGATCCACGAGCTTACCAATCCATCTCCGTACCATGTTCTGATATAACTGGGGTCGGGCCTTGATCTTTCGTCCCAATTTCAGTTAGTCATATGAAGTTAGGCAAGCCCGATTCTGACTGTATATAGATAGTCCCCTTATTTTTTAGAGTGCAATGATAAGAAACGAATTGAGTCTTCGAATCTACCCTCGATTCATCATGTCGTAAGCATCGTGACGTAAGCGGCAGAGGTGACCGAAATGCCTTATCGGTTCAGTTTTCCAGGCATTTATGGCGCGTCAGTTATCGGTCGGCCACTAGCAACTTTGAACCGTCGCCGTGGAACCCATAGATAGTCCCTTTTTCCACTCCTTCAAATTTTACTTTCAATCTCTTCTGCTCTAATCTTCAAAGCTCCTTGCATTCCTCAAGTTCCTCATTTGTAAATCTTCAAGTTTTATTGCTAACCTCTTTTTAAAACACCAAATATCCTAATCCTTGTTCTTCCTTATTCATAAAAATGGCTAAGACTTATAAACTGCCCCTCATAAGGAAACTGCCTCTTCATCAAAGTCCGCCAGTGCCGCGGTCGCAGCGAAATGTCCCTTTGATGACTTTGTTCCGCCGAAGTGTGCTACTACTGCTGATTTCAAGGTGGAGAACACACCCCTGATTCCGGGTCGATGTGAGCCGATGCCGAGGTATATGTGTACGATTATGGAAGGTCTCATCGAGAAGGTGAAGGAGGAGTGTAACTGGATAAGAAAGGATGTAGTAATTTCTGCCCCCGAGGAATCCATCACAACTCACGTGGAGGGGTATCTAAGTGTCTATACTTACCCCTTCACGATAGCTCCCTTAGACCCCATAATCGTTGCCTTCTGCAAGAGGTACGATGTCACTCTAGGCCAAATCCATCCGTCATTCTAGAGGATCGTAATCCTTTTTCGATTCTTTGTAAGCAAGATCGAGGGCCATCCTTTTACCCTCGATCACCTCATGCGCCTTTACGGTCCCCGACTTTATCATGGAGGCATGATCAAGCTTTACTGCCGAGCCACCAAACCCCCATTCTCGAGCATATATGAGACCCGCGACCGAGGTTGGATGGGCAGATTTGTTTGAATAAAGACTTCGGATCTAATCCATGCCGAAGACATGCCATTCCCCAAAAAGTGGAACATGAAACGTAAGTACCTTTTTGCCTTTGAATATTCATTTCGCCATTTTTCTTCTTGCCTTTCCCTTATCTAAGTTTTTTGTGTTGTAGATATGGCCGTTGTACCAGAAGTGATCCCCGACCTGAGGCAATGGGTCGATGGGTTAGTATTATAAAAATCATACTCCGAGCGTGCCTGGATGGAGCTATCAAAGGGCCAATGGGAGGCACGTAACCATGGTAATCTTCTTTCCTTAGAAAGGTTTCTATTCGGGTTTTGTTATTGTATTTACTTATATTTGTCATTTTGCAGGTCTCAGGAAGGATGCGCCCATGAGGCCCCCCTCTACTGAAGGAGAGGCACTTCTCCCCCCATCCTCCCCGCAGCAGAGCAAATAGAAGAAGAGAATAGAGGTTTCGAGTTCTCCGGGCTCGAAAAAAGAAAAAGCCGGTCAAGAGGCCTCGAAAGACTAAGAGAAATGTCATCCACGTATCCCTGGAGTCCGCCGAACGAATAATGGATGGGACCGAAGATGAAGACGAAGAAGAAGAAAACTCTGAATTGATGACTCGTGTGCGAGCTTGCACTGAGCTTCAAAGAACTATTGGACAAGCGGGAGTCGAAGTAGCTTTTCCCCAATCCGATGAGCCCGAGCCAGAAAGAGTCAAAGATGCCTTACTTCAAGGTGGAGAGGCTACCGAGGAGGCGATCGAGGTCGGTGAAGAAACCAAGCTCGAGGCTTCCCGGAATGAAGACGATGCCTCTAAAGACACACTTGGGGCAATAGTGATCGGGGAATCCTACTCATTCCCTCTAGTTCCGAATTCGATGATCCGTGACGCTCGGGCTGTGGAGACTATGCACGGAGAGGAAGATTCTTTTCGTGGCTATTTTGCTGATATGGAGGATGTCACCGGTTTGGGAGATTTGGATGTACCGAGGAAAAACTCGAATGAGGCATCCTCGAGCAATATACCAACCGACGCCCCCAGCATTGACCCCGATCATAAGCGGCCTCTTATAATCTCGATCCCAGAAGATACTCAAGTTTTTTCTGCCCCCGTAGGGGTGGCAACCTATCTTTGATGCTTGGTCACTGAAAAGGACCAGGCAAAAATGGATGCAGTGGATGTTGCCTGTTTGTTCAACGAGGCCCAGCATGCTCTGAATCGGGTAAGTTTAAGGGCCGCTATCTTTTTATGACTTTGAATTGCAGATATCTATAACATTTTCTTCCTTTCTCGTAGGCTTTAGTGTTGCACCACGAGGACTTTCTACGAATCTAAGAGGAACGCAAGGCCGATGTCCAGGGCCTCACGGAGAAATGTGATACTTACAAGCTTCTTAGTGAGAAGCTTCAGGTAGACCTGGTGGAGGCTCGAGAAGAGCGTGCCGAGATGGCCGAGAAGTTATTGTGAGTTCTTCGTGACAGTGAGGCTGAGTTGGAGATAACGACTAACTATCCATTTCTGCAGGTCCGACAAAGGTTTGAACAGATCAAGGACTTCCAAATGCAAATAGATGAAGTGCAAGCCGAGGCCGAAGAGTTCAAGGGATGCATGGACATTTTGGCCGCACAGAAAGAAACCGCTCAAGCAGAGCTGGATACGGCCAAGTCACAGCTTCAATATGTAAAAGAGAATGTCTCGGTTTAGGTGAAAAAGGTCGAGGAGCTCGAGTCTAATTTAGCCAATTTGGTCAAAGAGCTCGAGATTGCCAGATCTGAAGCGGCCGTGGCAAATTCTAAGGCCCAGGCTACTTCGGCCCAATACAGAGTCGACACCGAAGCCACTCTCAAGCAGGCAAGGGTCATGGTGGATCATTCGAAGTGGCAGGCCCGAAGGGAGGCTCTCGAAGGGGTCATTAAGCAAGGTTTTGACATATCTGCCGAACTCGAGTTCACCAAGGGTGAGGAAGCAAAGGCTC
This sequence comes from Nicotiana tomentosiformis, assembly GCF_000390325.3. Classification (NCBI taxonomy): domain Eukaryota; kingdom Viridiplantae; phylum Streptophyta; class Magnoliopsida; order Solanales; family Solanaceae; genus Nicotiana; species Nicotiana tomentosiformis. The sequence goes on from NC_090822.1 coordinate 47,035,673, forward strand.
AGAAGTTAGCATTTCCTGACGAGGGTTCTGAGAATGCGAGTGGATCTGGTGGAGAAGACTCTGAGGGTGAAGAAACTTCCTCTAATAATGACCGTGCTGCTTAGGCCTTGTAATTTTCGTTTTTGCTTCGAGGCCGATAAAACCGTCCTGAAATTCCACATAGCATAATCAACAAGCCACCCTTATGACGCCGTGTGAGCTTCACAATGAAATATTTCCCCTTATATAGGTACACACACATAAGCCCCCATATCCCGTCGCATGCGCATGAATAAACAACACCCTTATGTCGCCATATGCACATCTCATCGCCCTTATACTTCACAATATAGCAATCACTCGAACAACACGTACAATCTGCCACAATATCACCACAACAACAATACAAAAGTCACAACAAGATATAGCCCACAGCTCGACAATATTGTGTAAAAGAATCATAACAATGACATAAGGGTGCGGGGAGTGAACCATGTTGACGATCAATTTTGACCCTCCCTTTAAAAATTAATTTATTTAGACTTAATAATTTACAATAAATGTTTTGAAAATATTTTTAATCAATAATACCTATTTTACAAAAATAATAAGTACTAATGGTGTTGAAATTATTAATTTAGTATTATAAATAAAAAATATATCATACATACTATTTCGAGATTATTAACATAACCTTTATATACATTACATAGGCTTTATAATTTATTTATTAAATTATTCCTTAATTTCTAGTTAATTAGATTACTATTTTAATAATTCAAAATTAGTGTCATAATTACGCTGACAAAGTATTTTTATAAAGAATTAATTACAATAATTAGTTGTGTATTTGATAATTATAATTTTCATTATATTTTATTGAAAATAATTAAGTTTATTTAAATTAATTTTAAAAGGGTTAAAAAGCTAAAAGGCAACCATTGCCATTTTTTAATTAAACCTAAAATGGCTATGAGTTAAATTGTTTTAGCCCAGATACCAAGCCCAATTTGGGCTTGACCCAGTCCAAACACCCCACTCCATTTCAATTTAGAAATCCATGACCTCCTCTCTGTTCCAATGAAATAACGCCACGTTACCCGTCTTTAGCACACATAAAAGAAGCACAATTAATCCGAGTCGTCCACCCTTTAGATCAACGTTTCCGAATTTATCTCTATTTTTCCTTTTAATTTCAATACCCATCTAACTTAATCGTAGCCGTTGAAACCAGGAGATCCAATAGCCCTCATAGTTTCTCCTTAAAAATGTTTAAATCCTAAATTATCAGGACCGTTGATCTAAAAGATCAATGGCCCATATCCCTTTTCCTAACTTTATCCCTATAGGCAGCTACCCAAATCCCGTAACCCTGAAATATTTTTGTGTTATCCCAGTCGCCCCTTTTCCCTTTTCCTCCCTATTCTCTCCAGACTTGCAACCATATCAATCCTCAAGACCTTGCACAAATCCGTGCAAGGTCAACAAATAGTCCAGGAAATCATCTCTTTTGTCCCTGCTAGCCGCGATTCTCTCTTAAATCTTTCATCTTTCGTTGTTATAATTCAAAATCCCATATAGAAACCCTAGGTCTAAAGCGATGACTTGGTATTTCATTTGCTTTAGCTCTGTGCTTTTAAATTGAAGCAGGAATAGAGATAATAGCTGGCTTCATCATTATTATTCGACGTCCAGAGGTCAAATGCAATGACCTCTGGACATTAGGGCTTCGTCCGGTAGTTTTTAACACTTCAATGGTGAATCTCTCATTTTCATACCATGTAATTTCTATGATATTTTCCCCTCTGATTTCTCTGATTTTACCTGTTTTTCTTTAATCATCCAACCGTCGTCACTTTTCACTACCTAGATTCAAATCTTTTGAACCCTAAGGCATTGAATTCCACTATTAATAGGTCCTTCACTGCTAACACCTAACAACACCTAACAATCTAAAGAAAATCAATACACAACACAGTTGCATTTAGGGTTTTCTTGATTAAGGCTAAGTCTTACTCCATTCCCGATTTCTCTCTCTTTTCTTGTGTTGAGTTACTCACAGATTGAAGTATGAGTCTTTGGCTCCTAAACGGCTAAACAAAGCCTTTGTTTAGTTTGCTGCTCGATGAAAGGTCAGTGCATATCGACCTTTCCCCTCTTTAACTCGTTCAAGATTAAAGTCATGTTCTTCTTGTTGATTATTGTGTTTATAATGTATTAAGTTTGATCATTATGATTCGACATTATATATGTAAATTCACTGACCTCTAAAGAATCTGAAATTAATTCAATCGATCATCTTTGCAAACTTAATATATGCTCTTCTAAGTTAAGAAGTCTATGTATTGTTGGACTTTTGTAGATGACTAAGAACTTCACATATCTTCTGCACCTATCCAAACATTAGATTCCAAGATACTTTGCAAAAGCTTCCATTTCTGCTCTACTACACTTGCCTTGATACTCCTTGTTGACCTATATCATGTAGTTGAATCACTTGTTTGATAAAACATAGACTATGGTAACACTTAAGGACAATTACAAGGTTGTCATTGAGATTAGAGTGTATGAGTTGAGTTGTCTTCCTTTTTATGATCCTAAGACTTCCTGAAATACTGTTGAGAAGGTCTTCTATTGACCTCCATGGTTGTTTGATCATCTGTAAGTGTCACTATATGAAAGTACTTTTAAAAAATGACTTAACTAAGTGCAACTATCTTTCTACAATTAGTCTTGTGTGTTCTGTCAGCCTAGCTTAAGCTATGCCCTTAATTGTTCTTAAGTGCTTAGTATCTACTGATTTATGCATCATCTTTTGTTATGCCATGCTGTTGAAACTAGAGCTTCACTATGATTGGACTAATACACTTAACCTATTTAACTGGATTGGCAGTCCTGTTGTTAGAACCATGCCTTCTTAACATTGCTTTGAACATCTTCAATTAACCTGTTTAGCTGATCTTATGCTACTTGAAACTCTGTCATGTCTTATAGTCTTGCAATCTTGTAAGAACACCTCATGTAATGTGTTTGGATTCCCTTTCTTAGAAATTCTGCACTCATTCTTGCTCAAACAGACCTCCCGCTTGCTTGTTCTCACACATATGTTAGAACTGTGTCACTTCATAAAGAAGAAAGTTGCATCTTGTTATACAAAAGGAATTAACCACATAGCAATATGGATATAAATCAACTTTGATCATTAAAGAGTTTTAAGGAAAACTTCTGATGTTTATATGCCTTGTTTGAATCCTACACTATGTCTTTGTAAGTATCTTGGTTTCCAACAAGCCTAGCATAAATATTCACTATCCAGAATTAACTATGATGGCCATGTCAGTCTAGTTCCATGCTTAGTCCTGTTGTAATGTGGTAGTATTAGTTAAAATATAGCATGAACACATGTGAATTTCACCTATTAGGAGTTCTGTACTCATTCCTGCCTTAAGGGAACTATTGTTCGGTATATCGTGTTTATGATTGTGCTTCTAGGTCATTAAAATCCACGAAATTCACTGAAGCTTATCTATAGAGTTAGAAGAAGCCCTTTAAGTGTTCAACTATCCTGTTTGAATGTGGAACCAAATGTATAACTCTTAACTAACAAAGATAGGATGAAGATCTCTTTAGAGATCACTTGCCCATGTGTATGCCTGCTCTCTCTCAGTTTTCTTAAGAACTTTGAAATGAATTGTTAATTCTCATACTTTGTAAGAAGTGGAAAATCAATCTGTATGTAGACCTCTATTAAGCATACATGACTATGTACATGATCTTTCATAAGCATGAGCCTTCTAATTGGATCATCAAGAACAATACACCTGACATCTCTTATATCCCTTTGAACTACTTGACTCACCAATTCTGGGTACTTATATTCATGTTTTGTTGTTATCTCATTGTGTATTGGCACTTATAAGCAAACTTGTTTGATTGCTCTTAAGCTTGATAAGAGTATATGGTAGTGATACATGCCTTGTGTATAAACCATGAGATGTTTGATGTGCTATGATTGTTGATTCCTTTAGCATATATTAATGGTATTGTACTGCTTGTGGCTAGATTCGGGACGCTCGGAGGCCAGGTAAGTAGAGATTTTCTCGGATTGAGGTAAGTAACAATTGTAAATCTAGTCCTGAGGGTATGAAACCCCAGATTGTTTTGTCATGTGACTATTTGGAGGTAACGCACATGCTAGGTGACGGGCATGTGGGCGTGTGGGCGTGCACCATTGGGGATTTGTGACTTGGTCCGTCCCGTAGCAACTGTAAAGTTGAACAACCTATTGTAGCTATATGCTCTTTATGTACATTAGAAAGATTTACTGTAAATCATGCTAGATACCATGTCTAGGCCTTATGCCAGTATTGTTTGTACCCTAAGAGGTCATTTCTTGCTATCCTCTCACTGCTTTAGTTGATATCCCGTACTCAGTCATGTTCATGCATTCTTACATCATTGCTCAATCTCTGTTATTCTATTTGTTGCATCATGTTAATGTTGTTTGGGCTGATTTCTTTAATTTCTGAGAGCCTGAGAGACTAAAGAGGTTTATGACAGTGTGAGGCCGAGGGCCTATTTGTGAGGTATTGTACCTTAGCATGTGAGTTATCCGTGCGGATTCTGATACGATATTATAGCACGTGAGTTGTCAATGCAGTATGTGAGTTGTCCGTGCAGATTATAGCGCTTGGGCTATAGGAGCCCCTCCAGAGTCTGTACACATACCCAGTGAGCGCAGGTACCTACTGAGTGCGAGTGCCGAGTACCGAGTGCTGAGTGATTGGGAGGCATGAGCGATTGGGAGGCATGAGTGATTGTGAGGTTGGAGTTATTGGGCGGACTGAGTGATGTTTTGCCCGAGGGGCGGTATATATTTTCATCCGGTATGCTCATAGTTGTTTTGAGTCCTTGTTTGAGAACTGTTGAAATATATTTTTATTGGTTTTACCTGAACTGGATTTAAACAAGCCGATTTGACTTAAACAATGGTTTTTAAATCATGCTGTACTTTACGGAATTTTTGTGATATGAACTATACTTGCATCTAGCTCGTCACTACTTCTCAGCCTTTATTTGCTGCTGTTACTTACTGAGTTGGTGTACTCTCGTTACTCCCTGTACCTTGTGTGTAGATCCAGACATTTCTGGCCACGGTAGCAGTTGTTGATATATTCAGTAGCGGATCATCGGAGATAGCAAGGTAGCTGCCTGGCGATCGCAACCCTGTTTTTCTCCTTCCTTATCTTCCCCTTATTTGTATATTGGATTTTTCCCAGACTATGTTAGTCTTGATGTTATCAGACAGTTTGTAGTAGTTTCTCATGACTTAGTGACACCCCAATGTTGGGCTATCTTTTTCGCATTTTATTTTTATTTTGGTTTGAACTCTTTAATGAAGATTCTAGTAACGTAAATCTCTGACTTATCTTTTAAATGAAATATCGATGTGGTTTGAAAATGTGTCGACTTGCCTAGTACCACAATAAGTTCCATCACGACGGGTTAGGTTTTGGGTCGTGACAAGTACGGTCAAGACTCCATAGGAGAGAGTGCGATGACAGTATATATAAAATGGTAACAGATAGTGATGTTAGGGGACCAAAGATATCAATAGGGCAGGATTGGTATAAGATCACATATAGTAATGTAATTTACAATAAAAACCTTTATTTACATTGAACACTAAACCTAAAAAGGATTAAAAATTATCAATGGACTAGAGGCTAAGGGTAGAATTCCATTCATGCCAAGGTACTCTCTGGATCCCTGGCACTTCAAGTTTCCCAAGGGTCTCAAGGGCCCTGAGCAGTGCTTGTGTCAGGGAGAGTAGCTCAACCAAGAACTAAATTCTACTCCCAAAAACCCCTAAATACTCACGCTTACTCTTCCCTAATGGTTTAAGTGCTAATGAGGTGGTCACTGTAAACCCCACTACCACACTGGTGATTATACACAATGAGAGATCTATTTCAATTCACAAGAAAACTACTAAATTAGACTCAAAACCGACCCCCGGGCCCACGTCACAAAATTCGACAAAAGTCACTAAACACGAAAGCCAATTCACTCACGAGTCTAACCATACAAAATTCATCAAAATCTAACATTATTTGGTCCCTCAAATCCTCAAATTACACTCTCCTAAATCCCAAGCCCTAACCCCCAATTATCACTTCAAAACCCCACTAATTAGATGAGAAATCAACGGGAAAGCATCATAGCTAGAAGTATTAGAGCTCAAGAAACTTACCTCTGTAAAAACCCATGAATCCCTTTCAAATATCATCCCAAAAGCTCCAAAGTCCAAGTTAAAAATTGTGAAAATGAGCAAAAATCACGAAATCCTCAATTTATACATTCTGCCCAGTGAAACCGCACCTGCAGCCCCTTTGTCCGCTTCTGCAATGCTGCACCTGCGTAATTTCCATCGCAGGTGCGGAACTCACTTAAGATCCCAGGTTCCGCATCTGCGGCCAAATCTCGCACCTGCGAAAGCGCACCTGCGCATCTCCCTCCGCTTCTGCAACCTCCGACGGTGCAGGAACTTCATCGCAACTGCGCCTTCTGCCTAGCTCCTCTAATCTCGTATCTGCGATCTCCCGCTCGCTTCTGTAGGCTCGCACCTGCGATGAGACATCCGCAGGTGCGATTATGACAGCTGAGTTCAACTTCAACAATTCCTCCAATTTCCAAACTTATTCCGTTAATCACCCGAAATCACCCCTAGGCCCTCGGAACCTCAACCAAACATACCAACCTATCCCACAATATCATACGAACATAGTTGGGCCTTTGAATCACTCAAAACAACATCAAAACACCAAATTACCCTCGGATTCAAGCCTAAGAACTGCTAAACGTCCAAATTTGACAACCGATGCTGAAACTAACCAAACCACGTCCGAATGACCTCAAATTTTACACACACGTCACAAATGATACAACAAACCTACTCCAACCTCCAGAAATCCATTCCGACCCCGATATCAAATTTTTCACTGCTTTCCGAAACGGCCAAATTTCTAACTTTCGCAAATTCAAGCTTATTTCTACCACGGGCCTCCAAACATCATTCTGAATATGCTCCCAAGTCCAAAATCACCTAACGGAGCTAACGAAATCATCAAAAATCAAATCCGAGGTCGTTTACATATAAGTCAATGTCCGGTTGACTTTTCCAACTTAAGCTTCTAGTTTAGAGACTAAGTGTCTCAATTTACTCTGAAACCACTCTGGACCCAAACCAACTAACCCGTTATATCATAATATAACTGAAAAGCACAAAAGGAAGCAGAAATGGGTAAAACAAGGCTATAACTCTCGAAACGACCAGCCGGGTCGTTATATCCTCCCCCTCTAAAACAAATGTTCGTCCTCGAACGAACCTAGAAACATACCTGAAGTCTCAAATAGGTGTGGATATATGCTCCGCATCTCCCGCTTGGTCTCCTAGGTGGCCTCCTCCACAGGCTGACCACTCCACTACACTTTCACTGAAGCTATATCCTTTGATCTCAACTTCTGAATCTGCCGATCCAAAATGGCCACCGGCTCTGCATCATAAGTCGTATCACCCTCCAACTGAACCGTGCTGAAGTCCAAAACATGGGACGGATCGCCAACTTACTTCTGGAGCATGGAAACATGAAACACTGGATGCACACTCGACAAGATGGGTGGCAAGGCAAGTTTATAAGCCACCTCCCCTATCCTCTGAAGCACCTCAAAAGGCCCAATAAATTGGGGGCTGAACTTGCCCCTCTTACCAAACCTCATAACACCCTTCATGGGTGATACCTTCAGCAAAGCCTTCTCCCCAACCGTAAAAGACAGATCACAGACCTTCCTGTCCGCGTAGCTCTTCTGCCTAGACTGCACCGTGCGAAGACGCTCCTGAATCAATTTCACCTTATCTAATGCATCCTGGACCAAGTTTGTACCCAAGAGCCTAGCTTCATCCTGCTCAAACCATCCTACTGGAGATCTACACCTCCTCTCATATAAAGCCTCGTACGGAGCCATCTGAATGCTCGAATGATAGTTGTTGTTATATGCAAACTTCGCGAGTGGCAGAAACTGATCCAATGAACCCCCAAAGTCAATGACACAAGCGTGCAACATGTCCTCCAATATATGAATGGTGTGCTCGGACTGCCCGTCCGTCTAAGGGTGAAAAGCTGTGCTCAACTCAACCTGAGTACCCAACTCTCGCTGCACGGCCCTCTAAAACTACGATGTAAACTGAGTGCCCCTATCTGAAATGATTGAAACTGGGACACCATGCAGGAGAACAATCTCTCGGATGTAAATCTCCACCAACCGCTCTGAAGTGTAAGTAGTACCAACTAGAATGAAGTGCGCGGTCTTGGTCAGCCGATCCACAATCACCCAAATATCATAGAACTTTCTCGAAGTCCATGAGAGCCCAACTACGAAGTCCATGGTGATTCGCTCCCACTTCCACTCTGGGATCTCTAACCTCCAAAACAAGCTACCTGGTCTCTGATGTTTATACTTAACCTGCTGAATAGTTGAGACACCGAGCCAGAAACCCAACTATATCCTTCTTCATCCGCCTCCACCAATAGTGCTATCTCAAATCCTGGTACATCTTCGCGACATTCGGATGGATGGAGTACCGCAAGCTGTGGGCCTCCTCATGAATCAACTCCCGAAGTCCATCCACGTTGGGCACACATATCCGGCCCTGCAACCTCAACACGCCATCATCACCAATAGTCACATCTCCGGCATCACCTTGCTGAATCCTGTCAGGAAGAACGAGCAGGTGGTGGTCATCATATTGACGCTCCCTGACACGATCATAAAGAGAAGACCTGGAGACCACACAAGCCAATACCCGACTCGGCTCCGAAATATCCAATCTGACAAGCTGGCCTGCTAGGGCCTGAACATTCAATGCCAAGGGTCCCTCTGCTGCTGGGAGATGCGCTAAACTCCCCACTCTCCACCCGGTGGCTCAAGGCATCGGCCACCACATTGGACTTCCCCTGATGGTACAAAATAGTTATATCATAGCGCTTTAGAAGCTCTAACCATATCTGCTGACGCCAATTAAGATCCTTCTGCTTAAACAGATGCTGCAAACTCCGGTGATCAGTATAGATCTCACAATGAACCCCATACAAATAATGACGCTAAATCTTCAAGGCGTGAATTATAACTGCTAACTCAAGATCGTGGACAAGATAGTTCTTCTCATGGGTCTTCAACTGGCGCGAGGCATAGGCAATCACCCTACCCTCCTGTATTAGAACACATCCAATACCTACCCTCGAGGCATCATAATACACAGTGTAAGAACCTAAAGCTGGTGGCAGAACTAACAGTGGAGCTGTGGTCAAAGCAGTCTTGAGCTTCTGAAAGCTCTCCTCACACTCATCCGACCACCTGAATGGAGCACCCTTTTGGGTCAATTTGGTCAAGGGCGATGCAATAGATGAAAATCCCTCCACAAAGCGATGATAATAGCCCGCCAAACCAAGAAGCTCCTAATCTCTATGGCTGAGGATGGTCTAGGCCAACTGTGCAATGCCTCTATCTTCTTTGGATCCACCTGAATACCCTCACTGGACACCACATGCCCCAAGAATGCTACTGAACCGAGCCAAAACTGACACTTGGAGAACTTTGCATAAAGCTTCTCTTCCCTCAATCTCTGTAATACAATCCTCAGATGCTAAGCATGCTCCTCCTAGCTACGAGAGTACACCAGGATGTCATCAATGAATACAATAATGAATGAGTCCAAATAGGGTTGGAATACACTCTTCATCAAATGCATGAACGTTGTTGGGGCATTGGTTAGCCGAAAAGCATCACTAAGAACTCATAATGGCCATATCGGGTCCTGAAAGCTGTCTTAAGAATATCTAAATCCCGAATCTTCAGCTGGTGGTACCCGAACCTCAAATCAATCTTGGAGAACACCCTCGCTCCCTGAAGCTGGTCAAACAAATCATCAATACCAGGCAAAGGATACTTGTTCTTGACTGTGACCTTGTTCAACTACCTATAATCAATGCACATCCTCATGGAACCATCCTTCTTCATTAAGAATAGAACTGGTGCACCCCAAGGTGACACACTAGGCCGAATAAACCTCTTATCAAGGAGTTCCTGAAGTTGTTCCTTCAACTCCTACAACTCCGCCGGTGCCATACGATACGGTGGAATAGAAATGGGCTAAGTGTCCGACAACAAATCAATACCGAAGTCAATATCCCTGTCATGCGGCATGCCCGGCAGGTCTGCAGGAAACACATCCGGAAAATCACGTACCACTAGAAAAGAATCAATGGCAGGAGTCTGTGCACTAACATCCCTCACAAATGCCAAATAAGATAGGCAACCCTTCTCAACCATACGCTGAGCCTTCAAATATAAATTTACCCTACTAGCTACATAATCTATAGAACCGCTGCACTCAACCCTCGAAAATCCCAGCATCGCCAATGCAACGATCTTAGCGTGACAATATAGAACAACATGATATGGAGATAACCAATATATACCCAATATCACATCAAAGTCAACCATACTGAGTAGCAAAATCCAGACCCCAAATAGACACCACACATGACCGATACATGTGGTCCACAATAATAGTATCGCCTACCATAGTAGATACATGAACAGATGAGACTAGAGACTTATGGGGCATATCTAGAAAATGAGTGAAATACGAGAAAACATATGAATAAGTGGAACCAGGGTCAAATAATACAAAGGCATCTCTGTGACAAACTGAGACAATACCTGTAATCACGGCATCTGAAGCGATAACATCTGGTCTGGCAGGGAGGGCATAGAAACGGGCATGGCCACCCCCTGATCTGCCTCCCCCTCTAGGACGACCCCTAACTAACTGACCTCCACCCCGAGCTGACTGGGCGGGTGGTGAAGTAACTGGTACTGAAGTCGAAGGATGACTCATCTGCTGAGATATACCTCCATGATGACGAGGACACTACCTCCACATATGCCCAAACTCCCCATACTCAAAACAACTCCCTAATGCTGGTGGCGGGGACTGAAGGGAGCCCCGAGCACAGACCTAACTGGTAGAAGAACCTGGCATAGAGGAGCCCTGAACTGATGGAGCACGGGATGAACTCTTGGCTGGAAGGGCACTGAGTGATGAGTGGCCCTGATATAAACTATGAGAACCATGGCCAGATGATGAACCATGGTGAACTGGGCGGGCTGGCTGAGCATACCTGAATGGACGGCCTCTGCCGTGCTGTAAATGACCCCCATAAGGAGCACCACTAAATCCTCCCTGTCCTCGAGGCCTCTTGGCCTCCCTCTCAATCCTCTCCTGACCGTGAACCATCTTAATCTGCCGAGCAACATCGACAACCTCATCAAAAGTAGCACCAGACACTCTCTCTCTGGTCATAAGAAATCACAACTGATAAGTGAGGCCATCTATAAACCTCCTGATCCTATCCCTGTTTGTGGGAACCAACCAGATAGTATGATGGGCCAACTCTGAGAATCGCATCTCATACTGCGTCACAGACATATCACCCTGGTGAAGTTGCTCAAACTATCTGCGCAGCTCCTCTCTACGGGACTGAGGCACGAACTTCTCCAAAAATACCACGGAGAACTGCTGCCAAGTAAGGGGAGCTGCGCCAACAGGCCTACGCCTCTCGTAAGTCTCCTACCATCTGAGTGCAGCCGCAGAAAACTAAAAAGTAGTGATGAGACCCCACAAGTCTCCAGAATACCAGGTGTACGGAGTATCCTCTAACACCTGTCCAAGAAGTCATGAGCATCCTCTCTCTATGTGCCACTGAAAGGTGGAGGCAGGGTCTCCCAAACCTCTCCCACCTACACTGATCATCCACAGGAATAGCAAGAATCTCATAGTCCTAAGCAGCTGCAACCGACTGGGCTGGTGGTACCCCCTGTGTCTGGAATCCCTGTACCACCTGCTCTGGTGTACGAGTAGTGGGAGTATGAGCACCTCCCCCGTCCTGAGAAGTGGCTGTTGCGGCCGGAACAGAGACCGCCTGAGCAAGGCTGGTGCATATTATCAGAATCTGAGCTATGGCCTTATGAAGGCCTGGAATCATGATAGACACAGGTGGTGCCTGAGCTGGTGCATCAACAAAGGGAATTTGGTCCTGATCTGGGGCAACTGGTGGGTCTGCAGGTACTACCCCAGCTATTGTACAGGCTGCACCTCTGCCCCCACCGCGACCTCGGCCTGTCACGACCCTGGCTGGTGGTACTGGTGGTTGTCCATCCTGTCCGGTAGTACGAGTCCTCACCATCTATGAGAGAATGCAACAACATATATTTAGTTACCAGAATCAACAGATTCGCACGACAAAAATTCAAGAATGTGGAATTTTACCTAAAGGTTCTACAGCCTCTCGAAAATAAGTATAGATGACTCCGTACCGATCCGCAAGACTCTACTAAACACGCTCATGACTTGTGAGACCTATGTAACCTAGGCTCTGATACCAACTTGTCACGACCCAAAACCTAACCTGTCGCGATGGCGCCTATCGTGGTACTAAGCAAGCCGACACATTTCTAAAACACATCGATATTTTATTTAAAATATAATTGAGAGCTTTACTTTACTAGAATCTTCATTAAAGAGTTCAAACCAAAATAAAAATAAAATGCTGAAAATATAGCCCTACATCGGGGTGTCACTAAGTCATGAGCAACTACTACAAACTGTCTGATAACATCAAGACTAACATAGTCTAGGAAAAATCTAATATACAACTAAGGGGAAGATAAGGGAAGAGAAAAACATGGCTGCGATCACCAGGCAGCTACCTTTCTATCTCCGATGATCCGCTACTGAATATATCAACAAACACTAGGTGGCCAAAAATGCCTGGATCTGCACACAAGGTGCAGGGAGTAACGTGAGTACACCAAATTAGAAAGTAAAAACATTAAATAAAGGCTGAGAAGTAGGGACGAGCTAGATGCAAGTATAGTTCATATCACAAAAATCCCGTAAAGCACAACATGCTTTAAAAACCAGTGTTCAAGTCAAATCGGCTTGTTTAAATCCAGTTCACATAAAACCAATAAAAATATCTTTCAACAGTTCTCAAACAAGGACTCAAAGACCCTATGAGCACACCGGAGGAAAACATATACCGACCCTTGGGCAAAACATCACTCAGTCCTCCCAATCACTCCAACCTCACAATCACTCATGCCTCCCAATCACTCAGCACTCGGCACTCGCACTCAGTAGGTACCAGTGCTCACTGGGGGTGTGTATAGACTCTGGAGGGACTCTTACAGCCCAAGCGCTATAATCTGCACGGACAACTCACGTGCTGCACGGACAACTCATGTGCTATAATATTATATAATAATCCGCACGGACAACTCACGCACTAAGGTACAATACCTCACAAACAAGCCCTCAGCCTCACTCAGTCATAAACCTCTCCAGTCTCTCGGGCTCTCAAAAATCAATGAATTCGGCCCAAACAACATTAACATGATGCAACAAATAAAATAACATAGACTGAGCAATGATGTAGGAATGCCTGGACATGACTGAGTACGGGATATCAACTAAAGCAGTGAGAGGACAGCAAGAAATGACCTCTAAGGGTCCAAACAATACTGGCATAAGGCCTAGACATGGTATCTAGCATGATTCACAATAAATCTTTCTAAAGCACATAAAGAGCATATAGCTACAACAGGTTGTTAAACTTTACAATTTCTACGGGACGGACCAAGTCTCAAATCCTCAATGGTGCACGCCCATACGACCATCATCTATCATGTGCGTCACCTCCAAATAGTCACATGACACAAAAATCCGGGATTTCATAACCTCATGACTAGATTTACAACCGTTACTTACCTCAATCCGAGCAAATCTATACTCTGCAATGCCCTTGCCTCTCGAATTTGCCTTCGAGCATCCCGAATCTAGCCACAAGCAGCACAATACCATTAATATATGCTAAAGGAATCAATTTCACAAAAATACTACTAAATTACATTCAAAGCCCAAAATCGACTCCAATCCGATCCACGTGCCCACGTATCAAAATCCGACAAAAGTCCCAAAAACCCGAAAGCCCATTCACTCATGATGTAGGAATGCCTGGACATGACTGCGAAAGCGCACCTGCGCATCTCCCTCCGCTTCTGCGACCATCGAAGGTGCAAGAACTTCATCGCAACAACGCCTTCTGGCTAGCTCCTCCAATCTCGTATCTGCGATCTCCCGCTCGCTTTTGCAGGCTCGCACCTGTGATGAGACATCCGCAGGTGCGATTATGATAGCTGAGTTAAACTTCAACAATTCCTCCAATTTCCAAACTTGTTCCGTTAATCACTTGAAATTACCCTGAGGCCCTCGGAAACTCAACCAAACATACCAACATATCCCACTATATCATACAAACTTAGTTGAGCCTTTGAATCACTCAAAACAACATCATAACTCCAAATTACCCTCGGATTCAAGCCTAAGAACTTCTAAACTTTCAAATTTGACAACCGATGCCGAAACCAACCAAACCATGTCTGAATGACCTCGAGTTTTACACACACATCACAAATGACACCATGAACCCATTCTAACTTTCGGAAATACATTCCGATCCTGATATCAAATTTTCCACTATCGACCGAAATCGCATAATTTTTAACTTTCGCCAATGCAAGCCTAATTCTACCACATGCCTCTAAATCTCATTCCGAATGCACTCCCAAGTCCAAAATCACCTAACAGAGCTAACAAAATCATCAAAATTCATATCCGAGGTCGTTTACATATAAGTCAACATCCGGTTGACTTTTCCAACTTAAGTTTCTACTTTAGAGACTGAGTGTCTCAATTTACTCCGAAACAACTCCAGACTCGAACCAACTAACCCGATATATCATAATATAGCTAAAAAGCACAAAAAGAAGCAGAAATGGGGAAAACAAGGCTATAACTCTCGAAATGACCGGCCGGGTCGTTACAGTACCCTATCAAACACAATAACACGCGAGGGTTGTCTTTTACACCCCTTCGAACCTTCTTTAAAAATTACTTATCTTAAGAGAATGGCTTTGTCAGGTCAACTAAACATAGGTCATATTGCATAAACCTTAGGTAGGTCAGTCCTTGGCATCGACACACAATTAGGAAAGTCACCCTAATGCCAACGGGCATGCACCCAACGACATGACTTTGTGAAAAGACAAACTAATCATGATGAGACACTTAAGACCCAAAGCAAACATTTATCAAACCCATTTTCTCTACCCTCTTGAGAAATGGAAATCAACCAAAATATCCCCAAGACCAATATGGTGATGGGAGCACCGCATAAGCTAAAGCAGTGGTGGAAAAACATCCGTTGAGAGTATGGAGACCAAATCAGGGCACACCTAGGAGCATTGACTGCCTTGCTAAACATTAGGGATGACAAGGTGCTTACTTGCTTACTGATAGAGTTTTGGGACCCGGCCAAAGTGTTTTACATGTTTGCTGATTATGAGTTGGTGCCAACGTTGGAAGAAGTTACCGGTTTCACTGAACTGTCATTTACTGGGAGGAAGCTGATACTACCGGTCACCATGCCCGGCTGCAGGTTTCTCGATGCTTTGGATTTGGCAAATAGTCAAGGTTTAACAAATATTGAAGATGCTCGGTAGGTTCGAATAGCGTGAAAGCTATGAATGGTATTTGGGAGAATTTCAGTGTGATCAGGCAACTTGGGAATGTCTCCGACCCATAGCCTTCTCTTTGGCATTACTGGGATTGCTGGTTTTCCCGCAAAGAAGAGGACAGATCAATATCAACTTGCTTCTTGTGGTTTTGGCAACATATTGGGGCAACCTCCAAGCCACTTTGGTACCTATGGTATTAGCAGAAATTCTCAGAGCATTATCTGCATGTTCCCAGGGCTATGATTGCTTCAAGGGTTGCAATCTATTGCTTCAAATCTGGGCCACTGAGCACTTATTTCAAAGAGAGCCCACGGTTGACTACTTTGTGGGCTCTAGTAACATGATTCAAAGTCACAGTGATAGAATGAGACATTGGGCCTCCCCGCACGGACAGGAAGAGGAGAGAGTTGCTGACCAACTTAAGCGGAGAGTGGATCAACTAGAAGCTATCGTGACCAAGAGGCAGGGCAATCCTAAGGACTCCCCAGAAGTATTTTATCGAGCTGATAGGACTCGAGGGCATTGGGCCATACTCACCCCTACGAGTTCTTAGAGAGTTCAGGTTGATTCAGGATGTACCTCTCTGGACGAGGACGACATTGTATGAAGACGAGTACAGTGGGAAAATCTTGATACCAAGGATAAGGAGGCTTCAGGAGGAGTGGAACGATCTAGTCACAATGTCAATGGGTCAGAATTCGTGGTGCATTCCAGAATAGTATGTCTGGATCAATTAAGAAGATGAGCTAGCCCGACCAAGCCGGAAAGGAATAGCATGGCTGGATGATGCAGTGATGGCTTTGCAAATCTATCATGAGATTTTACCACACTACCTCGTGACTACCCCCATGTATCGCCAAGTGGTCTCGGGGTCAATTGATCACATTCTGCTACCTCTCGATGATGATGACTGAGTTGTTTAATCTATACATATTGAGTTTGAGACAGAACCAGAGGAAGACCCAGAAGAAGTGCCTGAGTTCAATGATGATGAATACGAATTTGAAGAAGACCTGGAGGAAGAACCGAAGGAAGAAGAAGAGATGGGGAATGATTCCAGAGATGGTTATTAGAAGTCGGTTAATTTCACCCCTTTTTCCCACTTTGTATCTTTTATCATGAACCTTCCCTTTACCTAAGGGCAAGTTTATTTGAGCCCATATAATCCTATGAATGTTGAAAATAATGATGTAACCTTTGCTCCCGCCTATTACAATCCAATTATTATATATGAAAAGCAAAAATTTGCTTCGGATCTAAATATGTCAAATATAATTATTTGTGAAATATTCGCGATTTAGACCTACCTATGGCAAAGAGAGGTCCCACGAATTTTAGGAAACGCATTTTCCTGAATACGTGAACTAACTACTCTGTGTTCCCATACTTGTGCAAACACTAAAACTGACTTCTGTTCTTTTTTCTTTTCTTTTCTTGTATTACTTTGTTATTATTCCGCAAAAGAAAGTTGGTTTGTGTTGACCCAAAACTGGCGTAGCCACCATACAACTTGAGATCGAAAGGGAAGATGACTGTGACAAATAACTCATCCGAACACGCCTTGGTGATATCTGGTAGCTCGAGGCGACAGGGAGAGAAGGATGACACAAAGAATGACGAAAATAGGGCTAGGATGGCCCAAGAGATGGAATCATTGAGGGAGGAAGTACAACAAATTCGGGAATTGGCACATCTGGCCATGACGATGATCCCACAGCCACCCCATTTTCCTTCCTTAGATTCAATTCTCGATCACTTTCCTTCCACTACTCATCAAGCTAACAATACCCTCACTTCAGTCTCTACTACCCAGATCATTCCCACAGTAACCCCTGCACACCCACCAAACCCTTCCATACACACCCCTTACGTACCAAATTACGTTCAAACACCTCAAAACATACTAGTTGCTACCAACAAAGTTCGCACCCCTCCTCGTGATGGCGTCACTTTCACCACTAACCAAAACCAGCACATACCCATGGCACATACCGCTGTACATGAGTGATATGTTCCTCCCGTATATGTCGTTTTAGAACCCACCTTCACAGTGCCCGTCACAATCAGGTTGCCTTATGAAGTTGATCAATAGGCCGAGATAGAAAGGGAAGCTAAATATAAGGAGGAAGAATCAGTGTTTGAACAATTGCAAGCACTGGGAAAACAAATGAAGAACCTTCAGCTCGCTCGAGGGAGTGATACTCTAGATTATGAGGATCTTTGTATCCACCCTGATGTGGACATACCAATAGAAACCCAATAGCAACACCTTGGCTACCGTTTTATCACCTGCATGATGACCACCGTAAGGCGATGCATGACAGTCATGTAAGATAGCATTTATTTCAGATTCAGGCACACATCTTCTCATTAACTGATCGGTACAAGATTTGAACATAAACGGCTCATCCCACACATATGATCTCACATCTCGCAAGAACTTCTTTTTAGCATGAGGTTCAGGTCAGGCATCATTTCTCCACTTGCCAGATAGATTACAAAATATGCATACCATGGCACCTCCCCTGTAGGAACGACCAACAATTGCTCATCCGGGAAGGTTTCCCTCAGCTACATGATTCCGAGTTTCTAACCTGGACAAGTGATCAGCCAGTTGATTCTCTATTCCTTTACGGTGATCTCCAAGTCAAATTCCTGCAAGAGTAAAACCCAATGGATTAGCCTTGGTTTAGCATCTTTCTTTTTCTAACAAATACCTGATGGTTGCATGGTTTATGTAGATGATGACTTTGGTGCCAACCAAATAGGACCGAAATTTATCGAACGCCCACACTACAACAAGCAACTCCTTTTCAGTCATAGTATAATTTATTTGAGCAGGAGTGAGAGTCTTGCTTGCGTAGTATCACACATCAGCTCGAATGGCTCGTTCCAGTCATGAGCCACTATGATTGGTACACTCACTAACTTCTTTTCAGCTTCTCAGATTCTTTCGGACAAGCATCGTCAAACATGAATGGCACATCCTTCTCTAACAACCTGCACAAATGAGAGTAGATTTTTTAGAAATCCTTTATAAATCGGAGACAAAAGCCTGCATGTCCCAGTAAACTCCGAACTCATTTCGCTGAAACTAGCGGCGGAAACTTTTCAATTGCTTCCACCTTAGCCTTGTCAACTTCCATTCCATCTTTGGACACCTTGTGCCCCAGCACTATACCTTCACGCACCATAAAATGGTACTTTTCCCAATTCAGTACCAGATTAGTCTCCTCGCACCTAGCAAGCACTTTAGCAAGATTGGTCAATCATTCATCAAAAGAGGGACCAAACACATAAAAATAATCCATAAAGACCTCAACACATTGTTCCACCATATCGGTGAAAATAGCCATCGTACACCATTGAAAAGTCGCATGTGCATTATATAATCCGAATGCCATTCTCTTAAATGCATATGTGCCATAAGGGCATGTAAAAGTTGTCTTTTCTTGATCTTCGGGGGCAACAGCAATCTGATTATACCCTGAATAGCCGTCAAGGAAACAATAACATTCCTGTCCGGCTAACCTGTTAAGCATTTGATCAATGAAGGGGAGAGGGAAGTGATCTTTTCGTGGAGCATTATTCAACTTCCTATAATCTATGCATATTCGCCCACCAGTCACATTCCTAGTTGAGATTAATTCATTTTGTTCATTCACTACAATAGTCATACCCCCTTTTTAGGTACAAATTGTACAAGGCTTACCCACCTACTATCGGAGAAAGGAAATACTATACCTGCGTCGAGCCATTTAATCACTTCTTTTCTTACCACCTCTTTCATGATTGAATTTAGGCGGCATTGATGTTCCCCGCTAGGCTTGTGTCCCTCCTCCATTAGTATTTTGTGCATGCAAAATGCAGGGCTAATACCCTTTATGTCAAACATAGTCCAACCAATGGCATGCTTGTGCTCCCTCAATACCCTTAATAGCTTTTCTTCCTGCAAGTTAGACAAATGAGAAGAAAAATCATAAGCAAAGTGTTAGAACTTCCCAGATATGCATAATGAAGATGAGATGGTAAGGGTTTAAATTCCAGTTTCGAGGCCTCCTCAACTGAGGGTTTAGGGGCGGGCCGATTGGCCTATCAAGAGGCTCAAATTGAGATCTTTCTCTTATGTATTCATAAGATGCATCCAGAATTTGCAACATCTCCTCAACCTCTTCTTCAAGTTCCAAGTGATTGAATAACATCAATGCCTTTTCTAGTGCATCTTCTTTAAACGCACTTGGCTCCACAACTGGTTCATTTATCTCCAACACAGAAATCTTGGCAAGGTCATCGTAATGACGAGGCAACTAAATGGCTCGATATATATTTAATACTTCTACTTCATTATACACCCTCATGATCATCTTACCTTCTCAGACTTTGATAATTGCATTTCCAGTGGCCAAGAGAGGCCGTCCCAAGATGATTGGAACTAACTCATCAGCCTCGTAGTCCAGGATGATAAAATCTGCAGGGAAAATAAACTTTCCAATCTGTAGCAAGACGTCTTCAATCACCCCCTCAAAGATAAACATAAGATCTATCAGCTAACTGTAGAATCATCGTGGTGGGTCTCAGAGCTCCTAAGCCCAAT
Source organism: Nicotiana tomentosiformis (assembly GCF_000390325.3). Taxonomy (NCBI): domain Eukaryota; kingdom Viridiplantae; phylum Streptophyta; class Magnoliopsida; order Solanales; family Solanaceae; genus Nicotiana; species Nicotiana tomentosiformis. The sequence goes on from NC_090822.1 coordinate 47,055,945, forward strand.
TGTTTGAACACTGACAATGTCATCAGATTGATACTTGCACCTAAATCACACAAGGCTCTACCCACGTCGATCACACCAATCCTCACGGGGATGGTAAAACTACCCGGATCCTTAAGCTTTTGTGAAAGCTTGTAATGATTCCTGGAAGTGCACTCCTCAGTAAGTGCGATGGTTTCAAACTCAGTTAACCTCCTTTTATTTGCCACTATATCCTTAATATATTTTGCATATTTTGGGACATCACAGAGCATGTCCATCAAAGGGATGTTCAAGTGTATCTGCTTTAGCATATCTAAAAATTTGTGAAACATGTGGTCATCATTCTTCTTTCTCAATATTTGAGGAAAAGGGGTAGGCACCCGCTCTGATATATGCTCAGACTCTATTTTGTTTTTCTCATCTACCTCTACAGGTTTTGGCACTCTTTCTTTTTCGAGCCCAGACGGCTCCATTTTCTTCTTAGGCACTTCTACCAACTCTCTCCCATTTCTCAACGTCACTGCATTGACTTGAGAATTTTTCTCTGTCTCACTTGGGAGAGCTCCAGCAGGTCTAGTGTTCTGATTGTTATCCATTTTCCCAAGTTGTCTCTGTAGATTTCTGAACTCTGTGCATAATTGTTCATTCTCAACCCTAACTTGTTGGTTCTCTGACATAACTTTCTGATTGTCTATCAAGTGCTTTTTCATCATGTCAGTCAAACTTTCCTCTACTTGCTGTGGTAGTTTAGGTGGCTGACTGTAATTAGCTTGAGGCCTATTATTCTGATTACCACCCCAAGAGAAGTTCGGATGATCCTCCAGTTTGGATAGTATGTGTTACCATATTTAGAATTTTGATTCATCGTCCCTCTATCTTGTTGCTCCATATAGTAGATGGACTCATGATTCGCGGGGCATATGTCACTTGTGTGACCTTTACCACATAACTCGCAGCAAGTAGACATCTATTGCACATGTTGCATCTTTTGCGCTTGGTGCATTGTCATTTTATTCATCTGATTTTCTTATCTCGCTATATCTGCCCTCATAGCTAAGAAATCATCAAGCTCAATTACACCTACTGCCTTCTGTTTACGTCCTCTTTGTGGTTTCCCATCTCTTTGCCAATTATTATCATTAGCAGTGAAATTGTTTAGCATAATCTGGATTTCACTATACGGGCTTGCCATGCATCTACCCCCACATGCTGAGTCAAGATTCTTCTTTGATGTCTCGTCCAACCCATTAATGAAAGTGTGACCCAACACCTAATCAGTCTGACAATGATGTGGGCAGTTTCTGAGTAGCTTCTTGTATCTTTCCCAAGCTTGACGAGTAGTCTCGCCATCTCGTTGTAGAAACCCAAGAATCCGGCTCCTCAGCGACTTTGTCTTCTTAGTGAGAAAAAACTTGATTAAGAATTTTCATGCTAGATCATCCCAATTGTGGATCGAGTTTGTGGGCTCCTTCTGCAACCATTCTTTGGCTTCCCCCAGAAGTGAAAAGGGAAATAGCGTCAGTCTGACGTATTCTTTGGAAACATCCGGATAATTATAAGTATCCATCATTTCCAAAAAATTCTGAATGTGTCATTGCGGATATGCATGAAATAGACCCACATACTGCCCTGTGGACTGAATCAGTTGTACCATGTACTGTTTGAACTCAAAGTGACCCGTTATATTAGGCTTCACTATAGCCTGAGTCATATTATCAAGATTAGGCCTTGCAGCCTCTATCACTAGTCGCTCTTCATTACCTACCATCTCTAGTGGATGAGGTTGAACTATGATGTCCAACTCTCCTTCTATTCTAGTTCTAGATTCGACTTCCCTCCCTACCCTGCGAAGAGTTCGTTCTATTTCAGGATCAAGAAGAAGGAGGTTGTTCGAGCTTCTACTCCTCCGCATCCAAGAGAAGAGCCTGCGTTAACACAAATAAAGCAAACTGAAAATTAAAACATGAACAAATAACGAATAAAATCTTAACTTAAATAAACAATCAATAACTAAGTCCCCCACAAAGGTGCCAAAAAATTATTGGTTCCCCAAGTACACGCAAGAATACGTGGCCGTTATGTAATAAAGTGACTCGAACGTCGGATGTCGAACCCATAGAGACTTAGATTAATTGTTACTTAAGCAAAATAAAATCAATTAACTGTCTAAGATAATCAAAAATGTTCTTTTACTACTAACCTACTTTTGTAGAAGTTGAACAAGTAATTCGCTAATTTATCAAGGATGCAAACATGTGTTTTTGGATTTTACTCAGATGAGATGAAGATTATAGGGTTGTGGTCGATTTATCAATCTTATTAAGTTCAATGACCACACTTGTTAATCCAGATTATCAATGGTTGCTAATTGACCGGATCGTTTATATGAATAGCATGTTCCCACAATACTACTCGTCTATCCATAATATATCAATCCCATATTCCTATGGTATTAAGTCTATCATGAGCGAATATAATAAGGTATTCAACTAAGCAAGACTATTAGGTATATTCCTATCCTAACCACGAAATTCTTACCCGAGCCACGAGTTCAGAAACAAGCTCTCTTTCATTATACTCTAATCTAAACACGGCTTTCGCAAGCATATCATAGATAGGAGGGTGAATTGGTAGCTATAACAATTCACAAGTTAAAACTAGAATTAAAGAAACAACCACAAGATGATAATCTGAATTAAGGAATATGTAATTAATAAACATTAATAATCATGTCAACCACAACCCTAGAAACTAGAGTGCTTAGCCACTCATGTTCGTAGTAACAATTTTTCAAGTATTTTGCATAAACAAATTACAAAGAAAAGTTGAAGAAATGAAGAACTCGTCGATTTTCTCCACCAAAAGTTGTTCCACGTGATGTTCTTGCCTCCAAAATAATGTCCCTAAAATCTTCTCCCTTCCAAAGTAGTGTATCCCCCTTAGGGTTTGTTAGGCGAATTGGGCTTCTCCAAATTCGGATGAGAGAAGCTGATATTTTCTGCTCCGATCCCGGTCTAGCGAAGTGAACCTCGCTTCGCTGTTCGGTACTTTTCTGGTTTCTTCTGCTCCGGTCCCGGTCTCACGAGGTGAACCTCTCTTCGCTGTCCGTGACCTGGGAACCAAAGTTATACTTCCTCCAAATTCTTTCGTTTTTACTTCACTTTGCATGAAAACTTTCCAAATCACTTCCAATTGACTCATACACATATTAATAACATTATTAAGCTCGAGTCACAAATATTCACACAAAATTACCAAGATCGAGATATAATGAAAGGAAAATTACCTGCAAAAATATGGATTTTTTGCCAAACATCAATTATCGAGACCTTAACAAGGACATCCCAAAGGAAAATTTTCCTTTACCAAATATTCATATCCTTATCGACAACTACGCGAACATGAGCTGTAATCATTCATGGATTGTTTTGCTGGGTACCATCAAATCCTGATGCATGAAGAAAACGCACATAAAACAGCGTTCACTACGCCTTAGGGAGGTTACTGCTATAGAGTCATGTCATTCGGCCTCAAGAATACAATCTACTTACATCTGGGCCATGATAACCCTCTTTCACGACATGATTCAAAAAGAAATTGAGGTATATGTGGACGATGTCATCATCAAGTCTCGAAAGAATTCGGAACATTTGGATGACCTGAAGAAGCTTTTCGAACGCTTGCGGAGGTATAGTTTGAAGTTGAACCCTGTGATATGCGCATTTGGAGTCCCTTCTGGAACATTGCTAGGTTTCATCGTAAGCAGGAAATGGAAATAACTACATCCTTCAGAGATTAAAGCCATTCAAGAGTTGCCACCGCCCAAGAGCATGAAGGATGTGATGAGTTTCCTTGGCAGACTATACTACATCAGCATATTCATATCCCATTCCACGGCGTGTGAACCTATTTTCAAGCTGCTGAAGAAGGATCCTGCTACAAAATGGGCAGAAGAATGTCAGAAAGCCTTCAATAAGATTAAGGAGTACTTGTCAAATCTACCTGTATTGGTTCCTCCAGAGCCCATGAAGCCACTATTATTATACCTGTCAGTTTTAGATAATGCATTTGGATGCGTGTTAGGACAACACGATGAGACCAGAAGAAAGGATCATGCTATCTATTACTTAAACAAGAAGTTCACACCATGTGAGGCCAAATACACTTTGATAGAGCGCAGTTGATGTGCCTTGACTTGGATCTCCCAGCAATTGAGGCATTACATGTCAGCATACACCACACATCTAATAACTCGGCTTGACCCGTTCAAGTATATCATTCAGAAGCAGATGCCTTTAAGAAAACTGGCCAAATAGCATATTCTCCTAAGCAAATTCGACATTGTGTACATAACACAGAAGGCCATCAAAGGACAGGCCTTAGCTGATCACCTTGCAGAGAATCCAGTGGATAAGGACTATGAACCACTCACTACATACTTCCCAGATGAAGAAGTGTTTTTCGCCAGAGAAGATATTGCAGAATCATACCCAGGGTGGAGAATGTTCTTCGATGGAGCAGCGAATTTCAATGGAGTAGGAATTGGGGTAGTCTTAATTTCAAAATCAGTACAACACTACCCGACATCAACAAAGATAAGGTTCCCTTGCACCAATAATATGACCGAGTACGAAGCATGCATCCTCATAATTAGGATGGCAGTTGACAGGATCAACAAGGCGTTTTTGGTCATAGGAGATTATGATTTGTTGATACATCAAGTTCAAGGATATTGGACTACCAAGAATGTCAAGATACTTCCATACATGCATTGTGTAAAAGAGCTATGCAAGAAGTTCACAAAGATCAAGTTCAAGCACATTCCCAGGATTTAGGGATTAACATGCATAATATTTTCATATAGACAAAGAGCCAGACGGCAAGCCATGGTACTACGACATTAAAAGATTCCTTGAAACAAGAATGTATCCAAATAATACTAGTAATAGTCAGAAGCGAGCGATCAGGAGGCTGGCAAATCACTTTTTCCTCAACGAGGAAGTCCTATTTAGGAGGACCCAGACTTGGGTCTGTTAAGATGTGTAGATGCCGCTGAAGCAACAATACTACTAGAAGAAATACATGCACGAATGTGTGGACCCCACGTGAATGGCTTCACCTTAAGTAAGAAGGTTTTAAGAGCTGGATAATTTTGGATGACCATGGAAATAGATAGTATCCGCTATGAGTAGAAGTGTCACCAGTGCCAGATCCACGGGGATTTCATCTGGGTTCCGCCTAATGAGCTAAACGTAATGGGTTTGCCCTAGCCTTTTGTCGCTTGGGGCATGGACGTAATCGGACCTATATAGCCCACTGCATAAAATGGGCACTGTTTTATCATGGTAGCAATTTATTACTTCACCAGATGGGTCGAAGCTTCTACATACAAGGCCGTCACAAAGAAAGTAGTGGCATATTTCGTCCGTAACAACATAGTCTGTCGGTTTGGGATACCTGAGTCGATCATCACTGACAACACAGCCAATCTCAACATTGATCTCATGAGGGAAATTTGTGAGAAATTCAGAATTGTCCACCGTAACTCTACAGCCTACAGACCACAAACGAATGGAGCAGTTGAAACAGCCAACAAAAATATCAAAAGGATTATGCGAAAAAGAGTTGACAATTATAAGCAATGGCACGAGAAATTATCCTTCTCCTTACTGGGTTATTGGACCACCATGAGGACATCCACTGGGGCAATGCCATACATTTTAGTATATGGCACTGAAGCTGCGATGCCCACAGAGGTCGAGATACCATCTTTAAGGGTCATTCAAGAAGCCAAATTAGACGACACATAATGGATACGGGTCAGGGAGGAGCAACTTATGTTCATTGACGAAAACAGAATGAACGCAATATGCCATGGTCAACTATATCAAAATAGGATGGCCAATGCATTAAACAAAAGGGTAAAACCTCGCCAATTTATATAGGGGCAGTTGGTTTTAAAGAAAATATTCCCTCATCAAGAAGAAGCAAAAGGAAAGATTGCACAAAATTGGTAGGATCCTTACGTGGTCCATCGATTGTTGTTGGGAGGAGCTCTGATCTTTACAAAGATGGATGGAAGAGTCAGCACAAAGCCTATCAACTCAGATGCAATCAAGAGATACTACATTTGAAGATAATAAAGTTTGGTTTTGGTTATAACAGAACTACGCTCGACCTGACATCCCACAGAGGGATACATAGGCAACCCACGTAAGGTCCGGTTTCTGTCTTCCCCCTTCAGTTGTAATAGGAAAATCCAAATACCATTTTTATATGTACTTGGAACTACGCCACAACTTGATTTCCTTTGGAAGGAATGCGTAGGCAATCCTCATCGGATTTAGTCATCTTTTGTAATTGAACTACATTCTGGCCTGATAACATTTGGATACATTAGCTGTCTGAGTTAGACTTAGCAACTTCATTTCGAATCTCATCATGTTGCAATCGAAATACGTCTTGACCTGATTCCATTTAGAAACGTATGCTACCTGAGTCAGGCTCGGTCATCATCATATTTTCTTTATCATTACCCATGAACTACGTTTTGACCTGATTCTGTTACGGACATGTAGGCAACCTGAAAGGGTTCGGTCATACCCCTAGGAAAACCTTTGTAACGCATTAGTTTAGATTAAGGACGCAATCGCACCGGCAAGAAGCCATGTCATCAGAAGCATCTTGGAGGATTAATATGAACTGGACAAAGTCTTCTAGAAACAGCTTTTGCTTTTGGGGAACTTCCTAGACATGTCATAATCAAGAATGGCGACATTTTCCATATGATAAAAGATTTTCAAAATGTTTTCTATATGTATCGTAAAATGTTCCACCTAACGAACTTCATGGTGCAACCTCGTCAGGGCCAGGGCAAAGCCAGGATTACGGTCAATACAATCCAACACCCCCTGCTAAGAAGTTTTCTTTGAGTGCAAGACCAACAGAATACAGGGAAATGCTGGATCACGCTAGGGAAATGACGGACCTTTTACTCTCTCACAACTATCAACTCCCTTCTGTTATTTAAATTTTCCCTCATACTATCAACGCTAGGCCGCTGACGCAGGCAGAGCATATTGTATATAGAAAACCGTCTGCTCAACTGAACGGAGCATGTTGTATATAACGAGCCGCTAGCCCCTCCAACCAAAGCATATTGTATATAGCAAACCGTCTGCTCAACTGAATGGAGTATGTTGTATATAACAAGTCGTTGGCCCCGCTAACCGGAGCATGTATATAGCAAACCGTCAGCTCAGTCAATCGGACCACCCTGTACAAATCGAGTCATCTGCTTCGCCAATCGAAGACCCGTATATAGCCAAATTATTCGCTTCTCCAACGGGAGCGATCCGCACCGCCACTCCACCACATAGAAGATCAGAATATATAACTGAAAACCTCGTCACCCACGTTCCGCCAATCGACGACCTCAATTTCTTTTTGCAATCAAGAGTACCTCTGGGCATGCTCCTTATTTCTTTATTTTTTATCTCGAATGTTTTGACATTTTGCTCATGCAGCTTACAGGCATGATTACATTTATCAAGTCAGAAACTCCCATCGTGCGGAGATATTTTACATTTTAATGCACCCACTTCCATCACGCGGAGATACTTTACATTTCAATGCAACTTCTCCCAACACACGGAGATGCATTCCAAATTAGAAGTCAATTACTCCCATCGTGCGGAGACACTCCCAACACAAGGAGACTTAATGCTCCCACAGTTGCGGAATGGAACACAGGCCGGCTAACAATCGAGTCAAATTCAAGTATCCCGTTATCCCAATCACAATTAACGGCTAGCCAGCAGCCAAACATTATCATTCCTGCGCCATTTACATCACATGTTAACATATTATTCATTGCAATATATGGGTATGTGTGAATTCCATTTTTGGAGCAACAAACATCGCAATGTTGAACTTCTTCTAAGCAGCAAAATAAGCTATAACGCTCTGAGGGACAACAAACTCACAAGCAGGCCAAGGATCCTACCTCAAGCTTAAATACAATCAGTAGACCTCTAATTCTACAAATATTTCAAATCAAGTCGCAGGTCAGAAGCTATCATGGGTACCAAATCTTCCGTCTTGTAGTATCATCATAATACGATACTGGGGCAATTCCTGTGAGAATCCCCCTCCCCCCCCCCCCCCCACAAAAAAAACAAATTTTCACTCCAGAAATACATGAGGCCTGATCCTCGTTAAGCCCGAGGTATGTAAGCAATTCAAAACCAGAATTCAGACCCAACTCCGCAAAATCCTCCCGGAATCTTCCTTAACTCCTAATTCTACAACTCGTAATCTTCCTCAAACCCATATGCCATTTTCGCGATGTATGCTTGAGGTCGGGACAAAATTGGCCTTGGTTCGATTTCTTTGCCCGGAAACTCTTTCATCGTCTTCGGTCAAAGAGGAGCAGCTGTTGACGACCAATTTTGACCCTCTCTTAAAAAATTAATTTATTTATACTTAATAATTTGCAATAAATATTTTGAAAATATTTTTAATCAATAATACCTATTTTACAAAAATATTAAGTATTAACAGTGTTGAAATCAATAATTTAGTATAATAATTACAAAATATATCATACCTACTATTTAAAGATTATTAAAACCTTTATATACATTACATAGGTTTTCTAATTAATTTAATAAATTATTTCTTAATTTCTAGTTAAAATAGATTACTATTTTAATATTTCGAAAGTAGTGTCATAATTTAGAAGATAAAATCTTTTTACAAATAATTAATTACAATAATTAGTAGTGTATTTGATAATTATAATTTTTATTATATTTTATTTAAAATAATTAATTTTACTTAAATTTATTTCAAAAATGTTAAAAATCTAAAAGGCTACCATCGTAATTTCTTAATTAAACATAAAATGGCTATTAGTTAAATTATTTTAGCCCAGATACCAAGCCCAATTCAGGCTTGACCCAGTCCAAATACCCCACTCCATTCCAACTTAGCAACACATGACCTTCTCTCCGATCTAATTAAATCATGCCACGTCACCCGTCTCTAGCACCCACAAAAGAAGCACAACTGATCGGAGTTGTCCACCCTTTAAATCAACGTCTCCGAACTTATCTCCATTTTTCCTTTTAATTTCAATACCCATCTAACTTAATCATACCCATTAAAACCAAGAGATCCAATGGCCCTCATATTTTCTCCTAAAAAACGCTTAAACCCGAAATTATCAGGACCGTTGATTTAAAAGTCAATGGCCTAGAACCCTTTTCCTAACTTTATCCCTAGAGACGGCTATCCAAATCCCTTAACCTTAAAACATTTTCATGTTATCCCAGCCGCCCCTTTCCCTTTTCCTCCATATTCTCTCCAGACCTACAACCACATCAATCCTCAAGACCTTGCACAGATCCATGCAAGGTTAACAAATCAACCACGAAATCATCTCCTTTGTCCCTACTAGCCGCAATACTCTCTTAAATCTTTCCTCTTTCATTATTATTATGCAAAATCCCAAATAAAACCTATAAGGTCTGGAACGATGATTTGGTATTTCATCTACTTTGGCTCTTTGCTTTCAAATCGAAGCATGCATGGAATAATAGCTGTCTTCATCATTATTATTCGACGTCTTGAGGTCAAATGCAATGAACTCTGGACTTTAGGGTTTCGACCAATGGTTTTTCAGGCTTCAACGGCCAATCTCTCATTTATTCATGCCCAGATAATTTCTATGATATTTTCCCCTCTATTTTCTCTGATTTTACCCATTTTGCTTTCATCATCCAATCATCATCACTTTCCACTACCTAGATTCAAATCTCTTGTTACCCTAAGGCATTGAATGACACTACAAATTGGGCCTTCAATTCTAACACCTAACAATCTGAAGAAAATCAATACACAACACAGTAGCATTTAGGATTTTGCGATTAAGGCTAAGTCTTACTTGATTCCTGATTTCTCTCTCTTTTCTGGTCTTGAGTTACTCACTAATTGAAGCCTTAGTCTTTGGCTCCTAAACAGCTTAACGAAGCCTTTGTTTGGTTTGCTGCTTTGAGGAAGGTCAGTGCATATTGACCTTTCCTGTCTTTAATTGTTTTAGGATTAAATTCATGTTCTTCTTGTTGATTATTCTGTTTATAATGTATTAAATTTGAGCATTATGCTTTGACATTATATATGTGAATTCACTGACCTTTAAAGAAGCTGAAATTAATTCAATCGATCATCTTTGTAAACTTAATGAATGCTCTTCTAAGTTAAGCCAATCTATGTGTTGTTGGACTTTTGTAGTAGACTGAGAACTTCACGTGTCTTCTTCACCTATCCAAACATTAGATTCCAATATACTTTGCTAAAGCTTCCATGTCTGCTCTACTACTCTTGCCTTGTTACTCCTTGTTGACCTATATTATGTAGTTGAATCACTTGTTTGATAAAATGTAGACTATGGTAATTACAGACACTTAAGGATAATTACAAGGTTGTCATTGAGATTAGAGTGTATCAGTTCAGTTGTCTTCTTTTTTATGATCCCGAGACTTCCTAAAATACTGTTGAAAAGGACTTCTATTGACCTCTATGGCTGTGTGATCATCTGTAAGTGTCACTGTATGAAAGTGCTTTTGAAAAATGATTGAACTAAGTGTTAATGGCTTTCTACAATTAGTTTTATGTGTTCTGTCAGCCCAGCTTAAGCCATGCCCTTATTTGTTCTTAAGAGCTTAGTATCTACTGATTTGTGCATCTTCTTTTGTTATGCCACACTGTTGAAACCAGAGCTTCACTATGATTGGACTAATATACTTAACCTATTTAACTAGATTAGTTGTCCTATTATTAGAACCATGTTTGCTTAACATTGCTTTGAACTTCTGCAATTAACCTGTTGAGTTAATCTTATGATACTTGAAACTCTGCCATGTCTTATTGTCTAGCAATTTGGTGAGAATACCTCATCTGCTGTGTTTGGATGCCCTTTCATAGAAATTCTGCACTCATTCTCAAACAGACCTCCTGCTTGCTTGTGCTTTCACATATGTTAGAATTGTGTCACTTCATAAAGAAGAAAGTCGCATCTTGTTGTTCAAAAGGGATTAACCACATAGCAATTGGGATATAAGTCAACTATGATCACTAAACAGTTTTAAGGAAAACATCTGATGTTTATATACCTTGTTTGAATGCTACATTGTGTCTTTGTAAGTATCTTAGTTTCCAACAAGCCTAGCATAAACTTTCCCTATCGAGAATCAACTATGATGGCCCTGCTAGTCTAATTCGATGCTTAGTCTTGTTGTAATGTACTAGTATTAATTAAAGTATAACATGAACACATGTGAATGTCACCTATTAGGAGTTTTGTACTCATCCCTGCCTTAAGGGAACTATTGTTTGGTATATCATGTTTATGATTGTGTTTCCAGATCATTAAAATCCACAATGTTCACTGAAGTTTATCTATACTCTTAGAAGAAGCCCTTTAAATGTTCATCTATCTTGTTTGAGTGTGGAACCACATGTTTAACTCTTATCCAACTAAGATAGGACGAAGATCTCCTTAGAGACCGCTTGCCCATTTGTATGCCTACGCTCTCTCTGTTTTCTTCAGAATGTTGAAATGAAATGATAACTCTCATACTTAGTAAGAAGTGGAAATCAATCGGTATGTAGGCCTCTACTAAGCATACATGACTATGTACATGATCTTTCATAAGCATGAGCCTTCTAATTGGATCATCAAGAACAATACACCTGACACATCCTACACCCCTTTGAACTACTTGACTCACCAATACTGGGTATTTATATTCATGTGTGGTTATTCTCTCATTGTTTATTGGCACTTATGTGTAATCATGTTTGAGTGCTCTTACGCTTGATAAGAGTACATGGTAGTGCTACATGCCTTGTGTGCAAACCATGGGATGTCGGATGTGCCCTGATGATTTGGATGTTGTTGAAATAGATCTCTCATTGTGTACAATCACCACTGTGGTAGTGGGGTGTAACGACCCGGCCGGTCGTTTGGAGTGTATTAGCCCTGATCCCCTATTTACTGTTTTTCCCGTATCCTTTTTTGCTTAAGTAACTTTCCAGGAGGTCTTGTTTTTGGTTTCGGAGAGTTTCGTGACACTTAGTCCCTAAAACGGAAGCTTAAGTCTCAGGATTTTGACCGTAGTCGGAAGTGTGTGAAGACGACTCCAGAATAGAGTTTCGTCTATTTCGTTAGTTCCGTTGGGTGATTTTGGACTTGGGAGCATGTCCGGACTATAAAGTTGAGGTCTGTAGCTAATTTAGGCTTGAAATGGCGAAAGTCGAATTTTGGGAAGTTTGACCGGAGGGTTGACTTTTTGATATCGGGGTCGGATTTCGATTTTGGAAGTTGGAGTGGATCCGTAATGTCAAATATGCTATGTGTAAAATATTTGGTGGCAATAGGGCATGGTTTGATAGGGTTCGGCATCGGCTATAGAATTGGAAATTTCAAGTTCATTAAGTTTGAATCGGAGGGTGATTCATGTTTTTGATGTTATTTGAGGTGGTTTGAGGATTCTACTAAGTTCATTTAGTGTTTTGGGACTTGATGGTATGTTTGGTTAAGGTCCCGGGGGCCTCGGGTGAGTTTCAGGTGGTTAACAGATCATTTTTGGCCTTGATGAGATAGCTGATACCTGCTGCTGCATTTTTTATGGTTTACTCTTGCGCGTTTGCGAGAGGAGACTCGCGTTCGCGAAGAGTTTTTCTGAGTTGGTGAGTTTTTTCTCTACGCATCCGCGATGGAGAGGATGCGAACGCGAAGATATGGCAGTGTGTGCATCATGAACGCGTGAGTTAAGTTGAGACGCAGTCTGAGTTGGTCTACGCGAACGCGAGAGGATGGTCGCGTTCGCGAAGAAGGAAATCTGGGCAGACAGTATTAATTTCAAAAACGAGGGTTTGAGCCCATTTTGCATATTTTTAGCTAGAGAACACGGAATTGGGCAATTCTTGAAGGAAGTTTTGTGGAGTTGATTGGGGTAAGTGATTCCTACTTGGTTTTGGTTAAAACCCATGATTATATCTTTAATTTTATTATCTAAATTGTGAGTTGAGGCGAAAATTTGGGAAGAAGATGAAGTTTTCTTGAGTTAGATTTTTGGGGTTTTGAATTGGATTTTTTTATCGAATTGGAGTAAATTCTGTATGGTTAGACTCATGAGTGAGTGGGCTTTCGAGTTTTGTGACTTTTGTCGGATTTCGAGACATGGGCCCGAGGGGCCGGGTTCGGGCCAATTTCGGATTTTTGGCTTATAATTTAGTGTTTTCTTGTGGGATTGATTCTTTTAGCTTATATTAATTATCTCATACTGCTTGTGGCTAGATTCGGGGCATTTGGAAACTGATTAGAGGGGCAAAGGTATTGCGGAGTAGAATTTTGCGCGGTCTGAGGTAAGTAACAGTCTTAAATCTCGTTTTGAGGGTATGAAACTCCGAGGATTAGTATGATGTGAGTCTTTGAAGGTGACGCACATGCTAGGTGACAGGCGTGTGAGCGTGCACAGCGAGGGATTGTGAATTGGTCCGTCCTGTGAGACTATAAAGTCGAATAGCCATTGTTATTACTTGTTTTTCCTTGTCTTTGAGAAATTGACTACCTTTCATGTTAGAAATCGTGCTTAGGACATATGATTTCACTGGTGGGTCCCACAGCGGTTGTATACTTGTTGAATTGATTGCAAATTAATGTCTTGTACTCACTCACAGTCTTACTTGTGTGTTATATCTCTGTTCCCTCTCATTTCTTGTTAATACTTCTTATATTCTCTGTTTGGGCTGATTATTATGATAGTCTGTGAGCCCAAGGGGGTGGAGAGGTTAGTGACTGAGATAGGGCCTGATCGTCGAGCTGTGAACTATGTTAGGGTATATGTATCGGGTTGCACGTCGCAACGAGCCTTATGGCTATTTATGGACTGTGGATCGGGTTGCATGCCGCAACGAGCCTTATGGCTACTTATATGTTTGGGTTGTGCTGCACGCCGCAGCGATATAGCACTTGGGCTGGAAGGAGCCCCTCCGGAGTCTGTACACCCCTAGTGAGCGCAGGTACCTATTGAGTGTGATTACTGAGGGCTGAGAGCCGAGTGATTGTGCTATTGTGACAACTTGAGTGTGTGTTGCCCTGAGAGGCTATGCTTGTTTTTCACTTGTTGATGCACTTAGTTGACATCTGTCATTGTTGTGAAATTTCTGAAAGATCCTATATCCTGATTACTTGCACTGTAACTGTATAAACTGATTTGAGTTGAACTTCGGGATTTGAAAGCATGTCTACTCTCTGCTGGACTTATTGAAAATGAACTGTATTTGTATAGCTCGTCACTACCTTCTCAGTTCCTTATTTATTTCTGTTACTTTCTGAGTTGGTTGTACTCATGCTACACCCTGCACTTCATGTACAGATCCAGGTGTGTTTGATCACAGAGGTTGTTGAGTTCGTACATGATCGAGTATCAGAGACTACAAGGTAGCTGCCGGTGTCCGCAGACCCTATCTCTCCTTCTATGTTTTCTCTCTTTTCTGTATTGTTACTTAGACATTGTTTGTATTAGACTGGATATCTAGATGCTCATGAATCAGTGACACCCCGATGTCGGGCTATTTTTCCTCACTTGTGTTTGGGTTTACACCGTTTTTATGAAAAACTCTATTATTTTAAATGTTTTGATTCATTTTTGTTAAATGTTGAAAGTGTTTTGGAAATGTTTGCTTGCCTAATATCATGATAGGCGCCGTCACGACGGGTTAGGTTGTGGGTCGTGACAAGTTGGTATCAGAGCCTAGGTTACATAGGTCTCACGAGTCATGAGCAGGTTTAGTAGTGTCTTGCGGATCGGTACGGAGACGTCTGTACTTATCTTTGAGAGGCTGCAGAACCCTTAGGAAACTCCACATTCTTGAATTCTTGTCTTGCGAATCTGTTGATTCTAGTAACTAAACATTTGTTGTTTCATTATCTCACAGATGGTGAGGACTCGTACTACTGGGCAGGATGGACAGCCACCAGTACCACCAGCCTGGGCCACGAGAGGTCGAGGTTTCAGTAGAGGCCGTAGTAGGGGCAGAGGTACAGCCCGCACAGTAGCTGGGGCGGTACCAGCAGATCCACCAGTTGCCCCAGATCAGGACCAGATTCCAGTTGTTTATGCACCAGCCGCACCTCGTGTGCCTATTGTGATTCTAGGCCTTCAGGAGGCCTTAGCTCAAATTCTAACCGCGTGCACCAGTCTTGCTCAGGAGGTCTCTTTTTTGGCCGCGAAATCCACTTCTCAGGCCGGGGGAGGCACTCAGACTCCTGCTGCCCGCACACCAGAGCAGGTGGTACAGGGATTCCAGACACCGGGGGCACCACCTGCCCAGCCGGTTGCAGCTGTTCAAGACTATGTGGTTCATGCTATGCCTGAGGATGAACAATGTATATTGGAGAGGATTGGGAGACTCCAGCCTCCATCTTTAAGTGGTACCGAGGGATAGGATGCACAGGGTTTCTTGGACAGATGTCAGAGGATACTCCATATAGCTGGTATTCTAGAGGCCAGTGGGGTCTCGTTCACTACTTTTCAGTTCTATGGGGCTGCCTTTAGTTGGTGGGAGACTTACGAGAGGCGTAGGCCAGTCGGCGCAGCACCCCTTACCTGGCAGCAGTTCTCCGGTCCATTCCTGGAGAAGTTCGTGCCACAGTCCCGCAGAGAGGAGCTGCGTGGGAAGTTCGAGCAGCTTCGTCAGGGTGATATGTTTGTGATGCAGTATGAGATGCGGTTCTCGGAGTTGGCCTGTCATGCTATCTGGTTTGTTCCCATAGACAAGGAGAGGATCAGGAGGTTCATAGATGGCCTCACTTTTCAGCTGCAATTGCTTATGACTAGAGAGAGTGTCTGGTGATACTTTTGATGAGGTTGTCTACATTGCGCGTCAAATTTAGATGGTTTGTAGTCAGGAAAGGTTTGAGAGGGAGGCCAAGAGGCCTCGTGGACAGGGTGGATTTAGTGATGTTCCTTCTGGGGGCAGTTACACCACGGTAGGGCTCGTCCTTTTAGACATGCTCAGATGACTCGCCCAGTCCACCATGGTGCATCATCTGGCCATGGTTCACGCAGTTATCAGTAGGGCCATTCATCTCTCAGTGCCCTCCCTACTCAGAGTTCATCCCGTGCTCCGTCGGGTCAGGGCTCTCTATGCCAGGTCCTTCTACCAGTCATCCTGGTGCTTGAGGCTCCCTTCAGTCCCCAGCACCAGCACCGGGGAGTTTCTATGAGTGTGGAGAGTTTGGCCACATCAGGAGACATTGTACCCGCCTTATGGGAGGTCCGGCTCAGCATAGGAGCCAGTCTACGACATCAATACAAGTCTCTTCACCACTCGCTCAGCCAGCTCGGTATGGAGCCCAGTCAGTTAGGGGTCGCCCGAGAGGGGGAGGCAGATCAGGGGGTGGCCACGCCCGTTTCTATGCTCTCCCTGCCAGACAAGATGCCATTGCTTCAGATGCTATGATTACAGGTATTGTCTCAGTTTGCCACAGAGATGCCACTATATTATTTGACCCTGGTTCCACTTATTTATATGTTTCCTCGTATTTCGCTCATTTTCCAGATATGCCCTGTGAGTTTTTAGTTTTATCTGTTCATGTATCTACTCCTATGGGCAATACGTCTATTGTGGACCGCGTATATCGGTCATGTGTGGTGACTATTTGGGGTCTGGAGACCAGAGTGGATCTTTTGCTGCTTAGTATGGTCGATTTTGATGTGATATTGGGTATGGTTTGGTTGTCTCCATATCATGTTGTTCTAGATTGTCACGCTAAGAGTGTGACGTTGGCGATGCTGGGGTTGCCGAGGGTTGAATGGAGCAGTTCCATAGACTATATTCCCAGTAGAGTGATTTCATACTTGAAGGCTCAGCAGATGGTTGAGAAGGGTTGTCTATCCTATTTAGATTTTGTGAGGGATGTTAGTGCAGAGACTCCTGCCATTGATTATGTTCCGGTGGTGCGTGATTTTCCAGATGTATTTCCTGCAGACCTGCTGGACATGCTGCCTGACAGGGATATTGACTTCGGTATTGATTTGGTGCCGGGCACTCAACCCATTTCTATTCCACCGTATCCTATGGCACTGGCAGAGTTGAAGGAGTTGAAAGAACAGCTTCAGGAACTCCTTGATAAGGGGTTTATTGGGCCTAGTGTGTCACCTTGGGGTGCACCGGTTCTATTTGTGAAAAAGAAAGAAGGTTCTATGAGGATGTGCATTGTCTACAGGCAGTTGAACAAGGTCACAGTAAAGTTCATGTATCCTTTGCCACGTATTGATGATTTGTTTGACCAGATTCAGAGAGAGATGGTGTTTTCCAAGATTGATTTAAGGTCAGGGTATCACCAGCTGAAGATTCGTGACTCAAATATTCTTAAGACAGCTTTCAAGACCCGATATGGCCATTATGAGTTCCTCGTGATGTCTTTTGGGCTGACTAATGCCCCAGCAACGTTCATGCATTTGATGAACAGTGTGTTTCAGCCTTATTTGGACTCGCTCATTATTGTACTCATTGATGATATACTAGTGTACTCTCGTAGCCAGGAGGAGCATGCTCAGCATCTGAGAATTGTGTTATAGCGATTGAGGGAAGAGAAGCTTTATGCAAAGTTCTCCAAGTGTGAGTTTTGGCTCGGTTCAGTGGCATTCTTGGGGCACGTGTTGTCCAGCGAGTGTATTCAGATGGATTTGAAGAAGATAGAGGCGGTGCAAAGTTGGCCCAGACTGTCCTCAGCCACGGAGATTAAGAGCTTTCTAGGTTTAGCGGGCTATTACCATCGTTTTGTAGAGGGTTTTTAATATATTGCTTTGCCCTTGACCAAATTGACCTAAAAGGGTGGTCCATTCAGGTGTGCGGATGAGTGCCAGGAGAGCTTTCAGAAGCTCAAGACTGCTTTGACCACGACTCCAGTTCTAGTTCTGCCATTAGCTTCTGGTTCCTACACAGTGTATTGTGATGCCTCTCGGATAAGTATTGGATGTGTTCTGATGCAGGAGGGTAGAGTGATTGCTTATGCTTCACTCCAATGTAAGACCCATGAGAAGAATTATCTTGTCCTTGACCTTGAATTAGCAGCTATTGTTCACACCTTGAAGATTTGGCGACACTACCTGTACGGCGTCCATTGTGATATTTACACTAATCATCGGAGTTTGCAGCATCTATTCAAACAGAGGGGTCTTAACTTGCGTCAGTGGAGGTGGTTGGAGCTTCTTAAGGACTATGGTATCACCATTTTGTACCATCCCGGGAAGGCCAATGTGGTGGCCAACGCCAGTGGGTTGGTTCGAGCCGAGCGAGGCGAGATTGTTGCAAATGGACTTTGTTCATGATGCTCTGGAGAAGGTGAGGGTGATTCAGGATAGACTACACACAGCACAGTCCAAATAAATGAGTTATACAGATCGGAACGGTCACGATGTTGCATTCACGGTTGGAGAGTGGGTCTTGCTCTGGGTGTCACCCCTAAAGGGTGTTATGAGGTTCGGAAAGAAGGGCAAGCTGAGCCAGAGGTTTATTGGTCCATTTGAGGTATTGTGATGTGTTGGGGAGGTTTCTTACGAGCTTGCCTTGCCTCCCAGTCTAGCAGGAGTTCATCCAGTATTCTATGTTTCTATGCTCCGGAAGTATCATGGTGATCCGTCTCACGTGTTGGATTTCAGCTCAGTCCAGTTAGACAAGGATTTATCTTATGTTGAGGAGCCGGTGGCGATCTTAGATAGGCAGGTTTGAAAGCTGAGGTCGAAGAGTATTGCTTCTGTGAAGGTTCAGTGGAGGGGTCAGTCGGTTGAGGAGGCGACTTGGGAGACCGAGCACGATATGCGCAGCCGTTATCCTCATCTTTTCACTACTTCATGTATGCCTTTATGCTCGTTCGAGGACGAACGATTATTTTATGAGGGGAGGATGTAATGACCCGGCCGATCCTTTTCATTGTATTAGCCCCGATCCCCTATTTACTGTTTTTCCCGTGTCTATTTTTGCTTAAGTGACTTGCCGGGAGGTCTTGTTTTTGGTTTCGGAGTGTTTCGGGACACTTAGTCCCTAATACAGAAGCTTAAGTCTCAAGATTTTGACCGTAGTCGTAAGTGTGCTAAGACGACTCCGGAATGGAGTTTCGTCGGTTCTGTTAGCTCCGTTGGGTGATTTTGGACTTAAGAGCAGGTTTGGACTGTAAATGTGAGGTCTATAGCTAATTTAGGCTTGAAATGGCGAAAGTCGAATTTTGGGAAGTTTGACCGGAGGGTTGAATTTTTGATATCAGGATCGGATTTCGATTCTGGAAGTTGGAGTAGATCTGTAATGTCAAATATGAATTGTGTATAAAATTTGGGGTCATAGGACGTGGTTAGATAGGTTACGACATCGGTTGTAGAATTGGAAATTTCAAGTTCATTAAGTTTGAATCGGAGGGTGATTCGTGTTTTTGATGTTATTTGATGTGGTTTGAGGATTCGATTAAGTTTGTATAGTGTTTTGGGACTTGATTGTATGTTTGAATAAGGTCCCTGGGGCCTCGGGTGAGTTTCGGGTGGTTAACGGATCATTTTTGGCCTTGGTGAGATAGCTTATATCTGCTGCTGCATCTTTTCTGGTTTCCAATTGCACGTTCGCGAGAGGAAACTCGCGTTCGCAAAGAGTGTCTCTAAGTTGGTGAGTTTTTGCTCAATGTGACCGCGAAGGAGAGGATACGAACGCGAAGGTATGGCAGTGTGTGCATCGCGAACGCGTGAGTGGCGTCGCATTCGCGAAGTGGAGTGAGGCAGTTGGGGACCCCCAGTCTTTTGTTCTATTCATTCACGAGGTAAGGGACACGTTCGCAAAGCGTAGGTAGCGTTCGCGAAGAGTTAAGTTGAGAGGCAGTCTGAGTTGGTCTATGCGAACGCGAGAGGATGGTCGCATTCGCGAAGAAGGAAATCTGGGCAGACAGTATTAATTTCAAAAAACGAAGGTTTGAGCCCATTTTGCATATTTTGAGCTAGAGAACACGGAATTGGGCGATGCTTGAAGGAATTTTTGTGGATTTGATTGGGATAAGTGATTCCTACTTTGTTTTGGTTAAAACCGATGATTATATCTTTAATTTATCATATAATTTGAGATTTGGGGTGAAAGATTGGGGAAGAAGATGAAGTGTTCTTGAGTTAGATTTTTGGGGTTTTGAATGGGATTTTTTTATCGGATTGGAGTAAATTCGGTATGGTTAGACTCGTGAGTGAATGGGCTTTCGGATTTTGTTACTTTTGTCGTATTTCGAGACGTGGGCCCGGGGGCCGGGTTCGGGCCAATTTCGAATTTTTGGCTTATAATTTCGTGTTTTCTTGTGGGATTGATTCTTTTAGTTTATATTAATTATATCGTACTGCTTGTGGCTGGATTCGGGACATTTGGAGACTGATTCGAGGGGCAAAGGCATAGTAAAGTAGAATTTTGCGCAGTTTGAGGTAAGTAACAGTCTTAAATCTAGTTTTGAGGGTATGAAACCCCGAGGATTGGTATGATGTGAGTGTTTGGAGGTGACGCACATGCTAGGTGATGGGCATGTGAGCCTGCACCGCGAGGGATTGTGACTTGATCTGTCCCGTGAGATTGTAAAGTCGAATAGCCATTGTTATTACTTGTTTTTCCTTGTTTTGAGAAATTGACTGCCTTTCATTTTAGAAATCATGCTTAGGCCATATGATATCACTGTTGGGACCTGTAGCGGTCGTATACTTGTTGAATTGATTGCTAATTATTGTCTTGTACTCAGTCACAATCTTACTTGTGTGTTATATCTCTGTTCCCTCTCATTTCTTGTTAATACTTGTTGTATTCTCTGTTTGGACTGATTATTATGATATTCTGTGAGACCGAGGGGCTGGAGAGGTTAGTGACTAAGATAGGGCCTAAGTGCCGAGCTGTGAACTATATGAGGGTATATGGATCGGGTTGCATGCCGCAACAAGCCTTATGGCTATTTATGGACTATAGTTCAGGTTGCACACCGCAACGAGCCTTATGGCTACTTATATGATTGGGTCGGGCTACACGCCGCGGCGATATAGCGCTTGGTCTAGAGGGAACCCCTCCGGAGTCTGTACACCTCCAGTGAGTGCAGGCACCTATTGAGTGTGATTACTGAGGGATGAGAGCCGAGTGATTGAGCTGTTGTGACGAGTTGAGTGTCTGTTGCCCTGAGAGACTATGCTTGTTTTTCATTTGTTGATGCACTTAGTTGCTATCTTTCATTGTTGTGAAATTTCTGAAAGATCCTATATCCGGATTACTTGTTTTGTAACTGTATAAACTGAGTTGACTTGAACTGCTGGATTTGAAAGCATGTCTACTCTTTGCTGGAATTATTGAAAATGAGCTGTATTTGTATAGCTCCTCACTACCTTCTCAGTTCCTTATTTATTTTTGTTACTTGCTTAGTTGGTTGTACTCATGTTATACCCTGCACTTCATGTGCAAATCCAGGTATCTTTGATCACGGAGGTCGTTGAGTTGTACGGATCGAGTATCGGAGACTACGAGGTAGCTGCCGGCGTCCGCAAACCTTGTCTCTCCTTCTATGTTTTCTCTCTTTTCTGTATTGATACTTAGACACTGTATGTATTAGACTGGATATCTAGATGCTCATGACTCAGTGACACCCCGAAGTCGGGATATTTTTCCGCACTTATATTTGGGTTTACCCTGTTTATATGAAAAAATCCGGTTATTTTAAATGTCGTAATTCATTTATGTAAAATGTTGAAAGTGTTTTGGAAATGTTGGCTTGCCTGGTATCACGATAGGCGCCATCACAATGGGTTAGGTTTGGGTTGTGACATGGGGTTTATAGTGAATAACTCATTAGCACTTAAACCTGCAGGGAAGAGTAAGTGTGAGTAGTTAGAGGTATTTGAGAGTAAAATTTAGTTCTTGGTTGAGCTACTTCCCTGACACAAGCACTGCTCGGGGCCCTTGAGACCCTTGGGAACTTTGAAGTGCTAGGGATCCAGAGAGTACCTTGGGCATGAATGGAATTCTACCCTTAGCCTCTAGTCTGTTGACATTTATTAATCCTTTTAGGTTTAGTGTTCAGTAGAAATAAAGTCTTTCATTGTAAATTACATTACTATATGTGATCTTATACCAATATTGCCCTCTTGATTACTGTCGATTGTTATAATTTATCTTGGGTCCATACCGTTGTTACTTATGTAAAATTATATGTATCAAACAGCGTATCTAATGTCCTTCTTATTTTTCCTTAACATGTGTTAAAATTGGGCCTGCCGAGTTCTCAAAGAACGCAGGCCCAAGTTCTGTACCTACACCTATTTGAATCTGAAGTTGATGTTGTCTGTCCTCGCTAACTGTTGGGCCTACTTTCCTTCAGGCCCAAACCAGAGTCCATTCCTCTTCTCTACTGCTTTATTAAGTTTATTGTTGTTTTTTACATGTATATAACACTTACAATATTTGATTGAATGCTTTACTTTATATCTTTGAATATCTTAACAATCTAGGCAAGCCCCTAAAAATTATAGGATTAAAATAAGTATTAAGACTTAGTAGTAGATAATTCTAGTTTGATAATCGCCTATACTATTCTTCTCTTAACCTTTACTAATGATTTTTCATGAAGTCATTTGAAACCAAAGCAACATTTGAGAAGGTCGATAGTCTTCAAAACAAAAAACGTAATCTGAAATTAGTCTTCAAAGATTGAGCTTTTCCACAAAGAAACATCGAACAAGTGTTGTTGCAAAGACAAGGTTTTCAGACGGGTTTCTTCAAAAAAATAAAACGCGGGATTTAAGAATCAAGGTATACCTAAGGCCTATTTCCTTGAATACCCTTACTTTATTAAAATTATATAAATAGCCACATCATTTCAAAAACAAAGTGTCTCATAACTTAAACACATCTCACAAGGTTTTGCAAACACAAACATTATAGATATACTCTTCCAATCATTCAATCATATAGAGGTAAACATTTTCCTAAAGTCTATTTATAAATCTATACCCGCTTTTCAAAATCACATTTATATTTTTTCAAGTAATAAGTTCTAAACTAGATATACGATAAGCCATAAGCACTAATTAAGCAGAGTATAGACAACTAATCATTTAAACCTGTTCTAAGTCCTATGGAGCTACCTTAGGTAGATTTTAAGGGGTGCGTAATACCGTCCCCTAATAAGAACAAGAACCCCTACCCCAATCTCACCGGTTAGCTGACTAATAGAGAAATAACCTTAGTAATTAAATAGGTACCCTGGTATACCTTTAGATATTAGGTGGGGACTCTCTTTTATCATCAACAAGGAAATCACTAGTTGAATCTTGTTTTAACTTGTGCAAAATAGGGTGCAACAAACCAACATAAAACATGTTTGATATAACAAACAACCCTAATTCAAGGCATATTAATAATCTAAGATCTAATCTGGTCAATTACAACACATACGCATGTGTACACACTCGTCACCTTATGTACACGTCGTTTCACATAGCACAAATCATGCAAATTAGACAGAATCCTAAGGGATAATCCCCCCACATACAAAGTTAGGCAAATTACTTACCTCAATTAGGCCAATTCAATACTCTTAAAATGCTTTTCCTTTAAAATCCACCTCTGCTCGGCTCAAATCCAGCAAAAAATGACTTAATATTATCAAACAATGCAAGAGAAA
This sequence comes from Nicotiana tomentosiformis, assembly GCF_000390325.3. Lineage (NCBI taxonomy): Eukaryota > Viridiplantae > Streptophyta > Magnoliopsida > Solanales > Solanaceae > Nicotiana > Nicotiana tomentosiformis. Next base: position 47,079,673 of record NC_090822.1, read on the forward strand.
CTCATTTCGATTAATAAAGTAAAGATCTTTATACAATTCCCCAAAAGTCAACCCGGGCTCGCTTAATCAAAACCCGAGTCAAGGAGTAGATCTCGACTACCCATAACCCCACAAGTAAAAATATTTGTTTGATTTTCAAATCCGAGTCCAATTTGACTCTCAAATCTTAAATATTCATTTTTCAAAACATAGTCAAAATCCCCCAAAATTCCTTTTCAAATCTAATGGATTAGATGTTAAAATCATAAATAATTATGATATTATATAAAAATTGAGCCAAAATCACTTACCCAATAGTTTTGTATGAAAATACCCTCCTAAAATTGCCTCCCACCGAGTCTAGGGCTAAAAAATATGATAAAATGAGACTAAGTCCTGAAATCCCACTATTTGTTCAGCTGCAGAAGTCGCAAATGCAACCTGGGGATCGCAAATGTGAACCCTCATATATGCGACCATTTGATCGCAAATGCGATTCCTGTTGAGTCCAGGCAGTATAATAAAAGCGACTTAGACTTCTCATTTGCGAAGTCAGTCCCCTTCATAAGAGAGATACCATAGTTAGCAAAAGCAAACAAACCAGCACCCAGCCTACATCGCAAGTGCGATACCTGCCTCGCAAATGTGAACTGGATCTCGCATTTGCGAGTTGTGCACCATCAGCCCAGCACCAACAAATCTGAAACTCACCCAAATCACTCTGAAACGCATCCGAAACTCATCCGAGCCCCCGGGGCTCCATCCAAAAATCCATACAATTCTAATAATATCATACGAACTTGCTGACAAACTCAAAATACCAAGACAACATCCAGAACCACGAATCCGACACCAAAGCACATAGAAGTCACAATGAAACTCAAGAATCGCTAAACATTGCACACAAGTTCCAAATGACAAAACGAACATATTCCATGTCCCGTAACCCAAAATCGAATTTGATAGGCATAAAGTCAACCTATGGTTAAACTTAGGATATTTCTAAAATTCCAAATTGCCAACTTCGGATAAAAAAAAAAAACCAAATATACTTGGGAGTCTCCAAATCCCATTTCGGGCATACAAAGTCAAAAATTAACATATGAACCTATTGGAACCATCAAAATACCGTTTCAGAGTCGTTCTAAAAAAAGTCAAACCTCTATCAACATTTCCAACTTAAGCTTTCAAACTAAGAACCAATTGTTCCAAATAAATCCAAAACCTCTCCGAAATAAAATAAACTATCCCCGCAAGTCATAAAATCACAAATACATATACGAGAAGCTTTAAAAGGAAAAACAGGGCCCAAATACATATAACAACCAGTCGGGTCATTACATGAACCGGGTGACGTTTCCTTGTGATTGATTACGTGAAAACTTTCTTAAGTAAATTAGTATTGTTTAGTTATGTTGATACTTGTGTATTGTTTGGTACTAAAAAATTAGCCTTTTGCATGTGAGCGTGAATTGAGAATACCCCTCCAAAATGTTGTGCTGTAAATAGAAAAAGTAAGTTGCATGGGGAAGAATGATTTATGTGGTAACATTTTGGCTCATTTTGTGACTCTTTTGCCCACTAGTTGGCATAATATTACTCTAATTATCCTTATTAAATAGTGATATTGATCCGTATTGACTAGTTCATTTTCATGTGTGTTAGTTTTTGTTAAAAAGAAATTTATTGTACTAGCTTTTATCATCTAGAACTTGATCGGTTGGTCTTTCAATGCTAATCTTAGTTATGTTTGGTTGGATGAATGACTTTAGGCATTCTTTTTTATCTTTGAAAAAATCCCCTTTAGCTTTTCGAGTCTACCATTGCATAAATTTTATCACCAGTTAACCCCATTTGAGCCTTTAACCTTTTCTTTCTTTACCACATTACAAACCTTTACCATTTCTGGGAAATAATTCCCTCGTTTGAACCCGTCTCTCCTTGAATATTAAGAATGAGGCTAAAAGCCTATGTTGGGGGTGTTGGTGTCAATTGGGAAATGGTGAAGATGCACATTATGTGTAGAAGCAAATCTCTCAAAGTTGTGTCCTGTGAAGACACTCAATCTCCAAAAGAAAAGCGATACATATATATATATATATATATATATATACACACACACATACGTATACATACATATAATGAAATAAAAAGAAGGGAGTCTTGGGAAAATTTGAGAGGCACAACTAGAGGGTAGTTACGAAATTCAAGGTGGTTCAATGTTGGCAACTAGAGGTCATTAAGGGCTATATGATTTAAAAAGAAGCAAATAGGAAAAGAAAAGACAAATGTGAGTAGTGTTCAAAGAGGGTGCAGTCACTTGTTCCCAAATGCTTATCATACCCTTCCCTGAGCCTACATTACAAGCTTAAAAAGTCATTAGGGTTTCTCTAACCGAATGTTCTTAAATTGGCGGTAAATTAAAATAAGGGAAAGCTTATGACATGATATTTGTTAGCACTTAAACTTCTTTGTTGAGAGTGATTGACTTTGTGCATATGTCCCTTGTGTAGTTGTTGTTGTAAATATGGTAATTTTGGAACTGTCTTTCTGTTGAGGGCATATGGATTGTGACGACATAAATAAATTCCAAATTGAGTCAAGTGAGAAAATTTAGTGGACTAGTGCTTTGAGTCATTTCTTGAGGCTTGGTTGTTGTCACTTAAGTACTTTAAAACTCCATTCCATTATTGAGATTGATTTTTTAAATGAAGGAGTTATTCGGTTAAAGTTCACATTCTTGTAGCCTAATTATTAGTACCAACCAAAGTTATAAGTGTTGTTCTTAATGGGAAAATGTAATTTGAGAATGATAGCGATTCTAATTGAGCTTTAACTGGTAAAGCCTCATTGAGTATTTGGTTTTGATTTGCTTGAGGACAAGCAAAGACTTTAATTTGGGGTGTTGGTAAGTTCTGATTTTACCACTTATTCTAATCCCTTTTGCTTTGGTTTTCATATCCTTTAATTATAATATTAAGTAATTTATGGTGTGCATTACTCGAATTTCAGGTACTATGAGTCATGAATAGAATTGAATTCAATTTAAGTGGAATTGTCATGACCCCAATTTCCTTCCGTAGGATGTCGTGATGGCGCCTAGTCTGTACAAATAGGTAAGCCTAAGATGCATAGAGAAATAGAGGGAATAGTACTAAAACTTTACATAAAACCTTCACACTAAAATAATAAACTCAACAGTGCAATAGCCAACACTCTCCCCAAAACCTGGTGGAACGGAGTCATAAGCTCTACAAGAAAGTACTAATAGTCTCGATATACAATACTGTTTGAAACAAGAAGTAAATAGTAAAATGTCTAATACAGAAGGGGACTTCGAGGCCTGCGGACGTCGAGTAGGTATACATGCAGCTACTCAATCAACCTCTAGCATCCGGCATGGGTAGACGTACTTGGATCTTCACAAAAAGATGTGCAGAAGCGTATTATGAGTACACCACAATGGTACCCAGTAAGTATCAAGCCTAACCTTGGTAGAGTAGTGACGAGACCAGGTCAAGGCACCTACTAAGACATAATAAGCAGTATGAAAACATAATAATGATAAATAATGAAAGGCGGAGAAATAACTGATACGAAAGAAGTTAATAACATAAATTAATACTGGAATTTGTAAGCATAGAGATCATAATGGAAGTAATTAAAGGGTACCACCAAAGTCAAATACGGATCCAAACTGATAAGATAAGGAAGAATAAAAGCAACAAGGAGTATTTCACCAATAACACTTTACAACATGAGATAAACAACAAGAATCACGGATGAGGTACCTCCTCGTACACAACAAGAATCACAACCGAGGTACCGCCTCGTATACAACAAGAATCACAACCGAGGTACCACCTCGTATACAACAAGAATCACAACCGAGGTACCATCTCGTATTCACATTTCTCAATTTCAATCACAATCTTTACTTATACCGCCGCGTGAGTCTTACATGTAGATATTTTTGAAAATATTTTCCTGAAATAGCTACACGCACTTTAGCCCACCTTATGACATTGCGTGGCTTCAAGTAATTCTCTTATAAGCAATACACACATAAGTACCACTTTATGATGTCGCATGCAAATTAACCCCCTATCCTTATATCGCTGCATGCGCATCAATAACACATCACAATAATAACTCGCACCACAAGTGCTCATATGTCACAACTTGTCAATAATCAACAATATTAATGTTTATATAACAATAGCCCATGGATCAACCACAATGGTTACACGAATATCAACAATAACAATGAATGTAAATTTCTCAAAAAGAAAGATATCTCAACAACTAACACTTCGCCTCAATGTGATAACGGCTTTCCCAACTTCAACACCAATAACTCAACAATAAGAAAGATAATGTGTAACCATGATAGTAAATAAGAATAACTCATAATGGAAGAGATAACATATACCGATGACAACAAATAAGGATAATCAACAAGGAAAGAGAATACATGTAAAAATGACTTCAAATAATAATAATCAACAATGAAAGAGATAACATGTATCAATGATTTCAAATAATGATAATCAACAATTAAAGAGATAACATATATCACTGACTTCAAATAATGATAATCAACAATGAAAGAGATAACATGTATCAATGACTTCAAATAAAGATAATCAACAATTAAAGAGATAACATATATCACTGACTTCAAATAATGATAATCAACAATAAAAGAGATAACATATATCAACAACTTCAAATAATGATGATCAACAATGAAAGAGGTAACATGTGACAAATAAAGAGGCAAAAAGTTCAACTAAAACATAAGAGCAAAATATCAAGTAAGAAGTAGAACAAGTGTTAACAGAGTCATTTAAGGCATGTGAGGATAGACTAACAAAAGTAAGAGTAGATTGACCATGAGAACTTAGAACATGATATGACAATTCAATTAAATCATGGAAAGAGTCTAAGTATACTAAACCGGTTAAATATCACATATAATCCGTGTACCCACTCGTCATTTGGCGTACACGGCTTTCACATAACACAAATGACACAATAAATCCCAAATCCTAAGAGGTAGTTCCCCCACACAAAGTTAGGCAAGATACTTACCCCAACTAGGCCAATTCGACCCTCGAAAATAGCTTTTCCCCAAAACATTCACCTCCTTACGGCTCAAGTCTAACCAAAATCGACTTAATATCATCAAACAATACAAGAAAAATCAATTACAATAGATAAAGCTATGATCTTTAGACTTTTTTCAAGAAAGTCAACAAAAGTCATCACGGGGCCTACCTGATCAAAACCCGGGTCCAATGGTAGATTATTACTACCCATAACCCCACGAGTTCATATATGTGATTAGTTTCAAAATCTGAGTCTAAATTAACTCTCAAAACTCAAATTCTTATTTTATAAAAACTTGACAAAGTTTCACAAATTTCACTTTGATTCACATGATTTTAATGTTAAAATCTAAGATATATTGATGAAGTATAGTTGGAAATATATTATAATCACTTCCCAATATTTGTACATGAAAATTTCCTCTCCAAATCGCCTCTTACCTAGTCTAGGGTTTTCAAATGTGATAAATGAGGTAAAATCCCGACTTTTCTAACCTTATGTTCAGTTCCAGACGTCGCAATTACGACATGGGTTTGTAATTGCGAACCCTCGCAATTGCAAAGAAAAGCTCGCAATTGCGGCACTGACAGGCTTGGGGAACTTCTCGCAAATGCGAATACGGGTTCGGAATTGCAAACCATGTTCCCCTTGCAAGATCGACAAAGTTGTCGCAAATGCAAACCTAGCCCAGCCCCAAGTAAACATCGCAAATGCGACCCAGGCATCACAATTGCGATACATGTGGTTCTCTGCTAAGGTCACAAATGCGACACTGGTGCTTGCAAATGTGACACCAGAGGCACCAGCACACCATGTTTTTCATTTTCAATCCAACACCTTCCGAAACATGCCCGAAACTCATCTGACCCCTCGGGACTCCAAATCAAACATCCAAACAAGTCTAAAAACATCATACAAACATGCTCGCGCAATAAAAACACAAAAACAAAATCTAGAACTACAAATCCAACACTAAAATGCATGAATATCAAAGTAAATTTTAAGAATCTCTAGTATTACAACTAAACGTCCGAATCCTACCAAACCAACTCAAAATGATACCAAATTTTGTTGACAAGTTCCAAATAGCATAATGGACCTATTCCAAGTCCCAAAATAAAATTCCAAACTCGATAGCTAAAAGTTCACCTAGGGTCAAATTTTTCAACTTCAAATTGCCAAAATTCGGCAAATCTGAGCATTCGCCCCAGTCCAAAATCACGATACAAAGCTATCGGAGCCATGAAAATATAGTTTCGGGGTCGTTTTCATAAAAGTCAAAGTTTTGTCAATATTTCTAACTTAGGCTTTTAAGCCAAGAGTCAAAGGGTCGAAATAAACTCAAAACCCTCCCGGAACGGTACTAATCAACCCTGTAAGACAAAATCATAATAACATATGTGAAAAGGGGCGCAATCACATAAAATGATCGGCCGGGTCATTACAAATATTTAGCAAAAAAGAGTTGAAAATTTGAAAAGGCAACTAGTGAAATTGCATATGCGCAACAAGGATTGCATTTGCAGACACACATCTGCGAGATAGAATCTGCATCTATGGGAAGGCCGTTGTTCCACCGAGATCGCACATGCACTTAACCATCGACATTTGCGAATCCACTTTTGTGCTAGAAGTCCGCATCTGCGGATCCACTTCTGCAGTGAAATGTCCGCTTCTACGGAGTAGCCACTATTCCACAAGACTCGCACTTGCAAGTGATATTCTGCATCTGCAATGAATCTTCTGCAGGGGCTGTCAACGGGTTTCAGTTTTGGACAGACATGGGATTTCACATTTTCTTGATCCCAAATACACAACCTAGCTCATTTTGGAAGATATATTTGGCAGATTTTAAAATCTTGAGAGCTAGAGTTTCTTGCACCACTCTTAGGGATTGAAGATTTGAAGTCTTTGGATGAGAAATTTTTAACCTTTTACTCATTTCATAAATTCCTTGATTTGTATTGAATATCTAAGCGTGTAGTGTTTATTTCATTACATGAATCTTGTTTATGGTAATATTCATTATTAAACTTTGGATTAAATCTCTTATTATGCTTATGTATTGAATAATTTTCTTAATTATGAAGTGAGTTAGTATTTCTTTGCTTTTTCTTGTTCTTTAACGTTTCCAAAAGGAGTAGCTAACCCTAGGACTCACCCATTAACCTCTTTTTAGACTTGGAAATGGCAAACTCGGGGTTGGAAAAGATTAATTAACACGAACTTGAGGCGTTAACCCTCATTTTATAGATTCTATGCAGGGATAGGATTGAACTTCTTGTAGCCACATTCGGGTGAACTTAATTATCTTCATTGTTTTAGGGATTATTCAATTAGGAAGTCATGTTAGTATTTGAAAGAAGCTAATGTCGAATTCTTATCCGAGTCTAATTAACATAAACTCGCTCATATTTGTAAAATCGTAAAATACATTGGATAATTACTAGAGTGTAATTTCCCATGTATCAATGCTTGTAGACATTGATCATTTTACTTGCTTTCTCGGTTAGTTTAGATTTTTGCATTTTGATATAAAATTTTCTCAAAACTCTTTATTAGTGTTTGGCTTAGCATAATAAGAGATAATTATCTTACTTGTCTAATCAACTATATATTTTTCCCTAAGGGATTCGGCTGTGGGTAGGTTGTTGTTTGAAATTAGTTTGTGGGGTGAATGGTTTCCAATAAAGAACTTCCTAGTTGATTTCACATATTTGATGTTTGATGAAATGCCTAAAAGGGCTAAACCTATGAGCACCTTCCAAACTATAGTTCAGTTTGACCATGTTTTTATATATTGAAGTTGCTAAGTATAGTGGGATGTTGTAGTAATCCCAAGGAAAGCTTAATCAAGGTATTTTGGCTAAACACATTCTATATAATCGGATTCTATAAATTCCTAGTAAACTCCAAGTATGGTTTGTCCAAGTTCTATTCCTATTGTTTAGGATTGCCTCTGATGATTGATTCATCCAACTATATATGTACTCAAGTCATGTCCTAATTGCCTTTATATCATGCCCTCCTTTGGGAAAAATATTCCAAGAATAATTGATGTTTCAAATGCTTATGAGTTTACCTCATGTTTTGATTTTAAATCATTATGCTCTCCTTTTTGAAGAAATTCAATGTGATTAAGGATCCTATTACTCATGAATTTAGAGTCATGATTTCCAAAATGTTCTACATATTGATGTTTTATGATGATCCTTGGAAGTACAGGAATGAAAGTATGAAATAATGAAATGCGACCATCGTTCCAAGAATGAAGATTTACATGTAAGGCCAAGAGTACCAATGAAATGAAAGAAACTATGAAAGTCTATGAGACAAATATAATTCCTTTATATGATAAATATTTTTTTTGGGAGTATCGTTAGGTCATCGAGGAAGGGTGGGTTGTAAAGGCCTAAGCCCGAAACTACATGTGCCGGTGTAGGAGATGATTGAGGGGTAAATTCTCGTTATGATATGTTGAGGTTATTCCCCTTGATTGGGAGGGATTAATGGATAGCTAGCAAAGACCATGTCGAACCACACAACATTGTGGGGAGACGGCCTAGCCGATCGGGAAGATCGGACACCATGCCTTGCACATGGTGGTATTGTGTTTCTATGTCATCCCTCATACATTCGGGTGAGATGGCTTAGCCGATCGGGCGAAGATCATACTCCATGCCATGTGCATGGTGGTGTGTCGGTACTAAGGATCTACCAACCTAAAATATTAATACTTACATGAAGGTTTACTTTGCTTTTACTTGGAATTTAAATTTTATTGATTTTCTTACTGGTTCCATGTTTCTCTCATTTTATGTTGGCATTTCATTCCATGAGAGAGTATTTAGATATACATACTAGTACTATTTCATATGTACTAACGTCCCTTTTGCTAGGATGTTGTATCTTTATATGATACAGGCAGTTCCTCAGCATGTAGCACTAATCATTTATAGCAGCATACCCTCTCCTCAACTGATTTGGTGAGCCCTACTCCATATTGGGGCTTTGTGTCATTTTGATTCTTGTACATTGTATTTTGAGGTATAACCGGGGCCTTGTCACTGGCACTTCCAGATTATACTCATGTTAACTTAGAGGCTCTGTAGACGTACCGTGGGTTATGTTTTGATCAGGGAAACAAACTAAAAATGTTGTATTTTCATACATATTTCAACTTTTAAACTATGAACTTGTATTGTTTTGGTAATTGCAAATGTAGTTCCAAAAAAGTAATGTAAATTGGGGTTATACACCTTATCCTCTCGTTATCTATCTCTTGATATCTATTTCCAAATATTTGTGGGTACAGTTGGGTTGTAGGCACTTAGTAGGCTTGTTGCACTGGGGTAACTCAGTCGAGTGCCGGCCTCACTCCGCAAGGTCAGGGCGTGATAGAAATGGACTGCGAAATGGTCCTCCAAGTTTGAGTTGGAACTGGATAGGTCTGCAGTGGATTTGTGGTCCACATATCGATTCTACGGTCTGCATATTGGACCGCAAAATCTCCTTCAAACATTCCCTAAGTGGCGCTACCAATTCTGCGATGGATCTGTGGTTTGCAAAATAGTATGTGGTCTACATAACCCACCACGAAAAGGCCCTCAAACTTTGGTTTTCTTATGCCCCAATCAGCGATGATTCTACAGTCAATGGAACTGATTCGCCATCTGCTTATTTGACCGTATAATCGACCACTCATGCCAATTCTTCTTCCCATTTTGTGACGCATTGTGCAGCCCTTAAATCCATACCGCGAACATATTACCTTGACTTTGGCACTATAAAAACTTAAATTCTTGGTGGACTTTAATAGGACCTTACATTCTCCCGCGCTTAGCATTCGTCCTCGAATGAGGGTTGGACTCTCCCATAGACACCGAACATGACTCTAGTCCTCATTCACATGCCAATGGCTCGGAATTTAGCTAACTCCTCAATTTTTACTAATTTCGGCAGAGTTTTCTCTATATTTGGGCCTATCCAGCTTCTAGAGAGCCACAAAAACCAATCCTAACAACACATCCCCAACTAATCTAAGTACACAGTTCCGGTCTAGTACACAGTTCTTAGAAAAGTAAACGTCTAACACTCCATTAATTATAACCACGTGGTTCTACAAACAAATGGAAATATTTCTCCTTCATTTCTCCATATGCTTACTAGGTAGCCTCTTGGACTTCTCGGTTCTGCCATAGCACTCTAACGGAGGCAATATCCTTATTCCTCAATTCCAAATCTCTGCATCGCACACCCGAATAGGACTTTCGGCGACTTGGAGCGGTGTTCCGCCGCTCCTGATGATCTTGACCCTCTCCATAGCTTGATGCACAAGCTCTGGTCCTATTAGTTCTACTTCACCAACTTCGATCCATCCCAAAGGACACCCACATCTCTTACTATACAAGGCACCATACAACATGATAGCAGCCCATTATACGGTAAAAATCCCAATCGCGGCGTTCATTGGCCCCAAACTCCTCGAAACACGTTGCCGTAACCAATCCTTGCCTTAAATGCAGCTCAACATTCTAAAGTACATAAAATATGATCTTCAAATTTTTGGAATCACTATTGAGCCTCATGTAGCATTCGTGAAACAACCTTATCACATTTCTCTATGCTAGGAAGATAAAATCGATATATTGAACATAACTAAAAGCAAATTGAGTTTCCTTACATGTAAACGATTATGTACACCTTATTACACATTTTTCTGTTACATATAACCCCTTAGGCGTCCTACCATCCTATGGTACCTCGGCCACGTTGTGTGATTGTACAATCCCTATAAACCTACATGCCTACTATAGACTCTCCAACCTGAATAGGTAATGGGAATAGCTCATGAAGCTATTGTAGCTCAATCTTGATCCCCGTATAGAACTCCCAATTACCAATTCCATCTCACCTTATTATTCCCATATGAGTTAAACTTAACAGGATTGGAGGTTCAAACATAAGGTGCATGAAACTCTACAGTCATATTCATTCAAACACATCATAGAATAAGGTTGAGGAGGTTGAGGGACTTAATTGCTCTTCTTTTGGTTGTCGGGACAGCGCTTTAGTTGATGATCCTTGAATCCACACTCATAACATGCATTAGTACCATGGCATCATACCGCTAAACGACACCTTCTCCACTTAGGACATGGGAATCTCTGTTGCGGCTGAAGGTTTTTGCCTAACTGAATCTGCTAATAAAGTCCCTTATTGCCTTGGTTTGTCCTATCACTGCTTCATTGTTTATGACCGAGCCCTGATAGCGGTGCACTAGCCGAAGACTTAAAAATTGACTATGACGGTCTGGATGATCCTGTACTGAATAATGCCTTTCCACCACCACTACCACCACTGTAGGAGTGACTAGAATGTCCCGTAGACTGGGCCTTCTTACTGTTTTCTTACTCCATCCCACTTTTTGACTTTCGGGTATCCATGGCTTGAGCGAACGCCACCATTTCCCATAATTTATATAAAAGCTCAAGCCGGCTGTAGTGGCCTCATTAATGACCAAAGAACTAACGCCTTGTACCAGCCAGCGCACCCTAGCCTCCATAGTAAGCAACATGGAAGGAGCATACCTCGAAAGATTCAAAAAATTCATATGGTAGTCCAACACACTTATATTACCTTGCTCATAATTCTCAAACTAGACGGCATGGGATGCCCGGTGTTAGTAGGCAAGAAATGGTTAAAAAAGCATCTACGATCTCATTCCACTTTGGCGGAAGGTCACCTTCCTTGTGGGACTCTTGCCACAACTCATACCAAGTATATTCCACTTTCTTCGGGTGATAAGAGGCATATTCCACTCCTTCTATCTTAGTGGAATGCATAATGCGAAGGATCTTATTCATCTCATCAATAAACTTATGTGAGTCCTCCTAGGACTTAGTACCTGTGAATTCCGAAGGATCCAACTTGAGGAATATGTTCACCCAAGAACTTCCCAAATCCCCTTGTTGACTAGAAGAAGTAGATGTAGCATTCAGTCTCTGAGCTTGGGAAGCAACTATTTCAGTCAACAATTGGATGGCTCACCTAAGGTCCCAATAGGAAGCACTAGGATTGGAGAACAGAGCTGGAGGTGGAGCTGCAATATTGGTTGGAGAAGGCATCTATACATCCTCAGTCGAAATCTCAGCCGGAGTACTAGAAGTAGGAGGTGTTGAAGTTGGCGAGTGCCTTTACCCCTTGTGTGCTCACCCGCAACATCAATCACTGCATTAGCTTCCACTTGTGGGGTATCATTTGCCCTTTGGACACTCTTAGTGTTCTTCCTAGGTGCCATGTTATGAAATTTAGAATAATGCACGAGTTAAGAGGACAATATTATAATCAAGCTCTAGCGCACGATCTAGAGTGTCAAAGAAAGGTGACATTCCTAAATTCCTAAGAGGCCTCCTAATTTTATATGTGGTCGAGTTCACACCGATAAGAAGGACTCTGCTAGACACAACTTCGAGACATCCTAGGACAATTTAAAACCTTAGGCTTTGATCCCAAGCTTGTCACGCTGCAACCTCGGGGAGCGCGACCAACGCGCAACTGATATATCCCTGTCAGACAAGCCTTCTTGGTACCTACTTCTACCCTTATCCATGAATGATTTATGAAAAAACAATGCATAGAGGTTAGCCAAGAATATATAGAGAAGCATCCAACATTGATCTTCCATTACTTGACCAATCTCATTAATAGTTGAAAAAGCATCACAAGTTATTTAAAATTCTTTAAGTGGAAGAAAACTTGCATAGAAAATCTCCAATTTCCACATACATACACGACACATACTGTGTCTATGGAGCCTAAGCTAACAAGTGAAAATATAGAAGTTCCAGTGACGAGGCCCCGACTATACCTCAAAATAATATACAATGATCAATACAACCCAAGAGCCCTGATGTAAAGCAGGGCTCACCAAAATAAGCTAAAGAGAGGTTCCGCTCCAATCAAGAATCTGTGTTGCCCGCTGGGATATCACCTGTATCCATTAAAGATGCAGCGTCTCTGACAAAATGGATGTCAGTAAATATGGAATACTGCTAGTATATAAAGAAGACATAGCAATGTATAAAAATGTAATAACTCAAAAAAGAGGTAAATGAAGTACATCAAGAAACTATGAAACAACATATAGAATCACATGTCAAGTCTTTATACTTAAATCATTCTGAACTTCTTTTAGATCAAGTAAGCCATAAGAGCTATATGTGGGATACAAAAATATAATGCAAATATAACCATATGTCCAAACAAAAGACAATGAAAATGGCACAAATGCGTTTTATTTGGCCGTCCATAGGGCTCACCCTTGCTTGCTCTAACTATGCATTTCACCAGTTGGTCCATAGTCAACCTTTACTATGCACCTATGCGTTTTACAAGACCGTCCATAGGGCTCATATTTACTATGCAGCTATGCGTTTTACCAGACCGTCCATAGGGCTCATCGTTACTATGCACCAACGCATTTCACCAGATTGTCCATAGGGCATGTAGCACATGATTATGAAAAAGACCATTCCCGTATAACATATCCAGAGTCAGCATTCAGTTATCTTTCTCATGGTTACAATTTATAAGCTTATGGAAGTGCTATGAATCGATTTGATGAAGTCATTACCTGTGAGAGTGCTACCTTTGAGTCACATGTAGTACAAATTTCTCATGTAAGTACCTAACCACTTTCGACGATCAAGAAGTGTTCTATAAGATCATATGAAATCTCAAAGCAATACGAATAATATAACCTTTAGGGTCATAATATTCTAGATCATTGGAATGCTTCAAGTTTGTGTTCATCATGTGGAAACATAGTTTATTACACTAGCACATATGTGGAGAATCAATGAATATATTATAATGGCACATGGGCCCAATTAATCATCTTTAAGGTCATTATCTAAGTTCATCATTCATGGAGACTTAACATCAATATCGTTTGCATTTATTATTTTAGAAGCATACATGCTATAATTGAAACCATTGGAATGCCTTAATTTCAATGTCATGCTTATTTGTAAACTTGAACTTCTATAACGTTATCATAATTGGAGTACCATGTCATGTGGAACTAAAGAGGTGAATAGATTACATGAATAGCATATAGCCACTTCTCTCTCACAACTACATGCTGAGGAAAAGAAACCATGAAGAGGAAGAGAACAAGAAATTCCTTCTAAGCAATCTGACGGAAAATAGTTTAGCAATACATACCTTAATCGAGCTTCCTTAGGATCCCAACTATGTTCCCCTACTTGAATTCCTTCAATCTACAGTACAACAGTTCAACTGAACCAATATTAGCAAGAGTTTTTATATTTTAGATTTTTTAGGCATATTGTCAAACATCTAATATGCACATTCATCTACAACCTCTTATAAAGGAATTTCTTCATCCTACAACCAACTTCTACACCAATAATCAATCCAATAACAATTCTTAGGCAACCAACAATCTCCATTAACACATGCATGCCCAACAATTTACTCCCAACTTATCAATCACCTTTTTCTTCTCTCACATACATAAAATTCCAAGATTGAGAGCTTATGGCTTGCTATCACTATCCCATAAGCTCTAACATTAAAATCTTACCTATTATCTCATTTTTTAACATTGCATGCCAGCTATGGATTAATTCTTACATTGTTAGTAGAAGGCATTGTATGTTTCTTTCCTTGAACACCCAAATATTAAGCAAGAAATTGTAGTGTAGGAATGATATAGCTTTTCCCTATCTCTCTCTCTCTCTCTCTCTCTCTCTCTCTCTCTCTCTCTCTCTCTAGACTATTCTCTTTCTATCTCACTAGAGTGTTATGTCCCTCAAAACAATCTAATTTTCCTTCTAAAATAACCCCTTTAGGCCGTTTATTAAATAGAATTGAGTTAGAATTTTTTCAAAAATAGCCATTCGAGTCAAGTCTGCGATCGCAGATTGGACCACGAAACACTTCTATGGTCCGCAAAATGGACCACAAAATGGTCCTCCATGTTTGCGTAGGAACTGGATAGGCTTGTGGTGGATATGTGGTTCGCATAATGGTTTTGCGGTTCGAAAATTGGAACACGAAATCTCCTTCAAAACTTCCCCACGTGGCCCTACCAATTTTGCAATTGGTGTGCTGTCTGCGAACTAGATATGCAGTCCGCAAAACCCTACCACAAAAAGGACCTCAAACTTTGGTTTTCTTTGGCCCCAATCAGCTATAATTCTGCGGTCAGCAGAACTGATTCGATGTCCGCATAACTAACCACAAACTCGACCTCTCATGCCAATCCTTCTTCCCACTTCGCGGCGCATTGGGTAGCCCTCAAACCCATACCGCGGCAAGCCTACAACCTTCCGAATGTACTACTTTAACTTTGGCAATATAAAACCTTAAATTCTTGGTGGACTATTATGGGGCCGTACAAGAAGAGTGAGGAAAGATATTGCAAAGTACATACAGTCAAAGCTAATTTTGAACCTCTTTAGATTCAACAAAAACCTACAGCTAATAACTGGCATGTTCCAAACCTTTATCGGATCTAGAATTTGTCCATACAACTTGTGCATATGTATGAGTGCATAATCAATTGTTCTAGACAACCCTAAATGACTAAAATTTGCTAAGGAATCAAAGTCCATGTACCCTCAATCGCATTTGTAAGTAACATAGAATCCGTTTGCAGCAAAATGTATGTGAAGTAATGATCAACACAATACCTTAAAGCATCAAGAATTGCAAATGTTTTAGCTTCAGTGTTGGTAGAATACTGAATCTCTCTACCATATGCATACCTCATGTCACCCTCTTCTTCCCTCAAGCAGTAACCAATTGAACTCCTACTAGGCTTTCCCCTTGAAGAACTATCAGTATTCACTTTGATCCATCTAGGAGTAGGTAATTTCGACAACACCTTAGTCATCTTCAACCTTGGAGTGTAGTTTTTCATCCTGTGCAATAAGTTTGGCCACTTATGAGGTACATTTAACAAGCCCGGCTTCCTCACACTAACAAGTGATTTGATAGTGGATGAGACTTGATAGGTCACCCTACTGATAGGTATTGCATCTCCTTGATTATAGCTACTTCTCCTCTTCCAAAGTTCTCATAGAATAATAAAAGGCAGTGCTTGGAAAATATGCTTCAATCTTGGTACCTCCTGAACAATCCAACACTTGACTATAAGCCGCTGCAATGTCAAGCTATCTCATAGTAAGTTTGTATAGAAAAGAAATATATCCAAATCATATTGGCTGTGTATGATCTTATAAAAACATGAGCCCTGGTCTTTTCTCATTGATTGGCACAAAACCAACACTTTGAGGGCATGTGATATCCCCACCATATAGGAGTATCATAAGAGGCAACTTATACTTCAATACTTTCCACATAAAGAAAGATATTTTGGAAGATAAGCCCTTCATCCCCATGTTCTTATATGATATGCTATGTTCCTTTCTTCTCCTCAAGTGTTCCCAAACAGACATCACAGTTAATTTACCCTTTGTTTCTAGCAACCAGTAAGGCTTATCTTATTCTATGAATATGGTTGGAGGTTGAATATTTTCTAGTATATGTAATGTGAGATGATCAAGTAGAATGTTCCTTCACCTTTCCTCTTTCCATGCACCATCCTGTACTATATCATATACATTGTGTATTGATTCATCACAATAAAAATTAGGTTGAGTGATAAAGGCACTGCACCTGGAGTAGCAAAGTAGAATGCACCCAAACCTGTCCAATTTTAAAACTAGAAAAGGGAGGATCCCATTTTTGGTGTCCATAGATTTTGATGCTTATTTAGTTCCCTTGCTTCAATCATTTTCTTCAACTTATGCAATGCATACTTTCCTTGCAAAACTATGACAATCATCTTCTTACAATACTTCTAACTCATAAGTGAACTCCATAAGGCAGGTTTGGTTCTAAAATTCCACCAAAGCTTGCAGAATAAAACTTCTGACACATCATGAAGATATCTAAAGCCAACTCTACCTTCATCAAGAGGTATACACAAATTATCCCAAGAAGACCAATGCCTACTTTTTCCTCAAATAGAATTACTCCAAAAGAATTGTGCACATATCCTTTGAAGTTTTTTAATAACTAAAGATGGAAGATTCACTGCAGAAAGGAGGTGTATGGGTATACCTTGTAAGACATGTGTGATCAAAACTATCGTATCCCCTATTGATAAACAAAGGGGAGTTGTTTGTTTGTGAGTGCTAGTCACTTCTTGAACCAAGTTTATCACTTTCAAGCTAGCTGAATGATGCATATACATTACACTCTTTGCCTTGTTGGTCAACTGTCCAAAAGCCTCCTCATAAGCAGCCAAAATTTGCATTATTAACTTTAATGATATCTCATTAGAAAAGGAAATGATTATGGTCTCTACTTAGGCATGCCAAAACCACAAAGAACTAAGTTCTTATGAAGAACATTTAACCCCTTAGATAAAGCTTCTGCTGCCAAGATGAACAATGTAGGAGACACTAAATCACCTTGTTTAACCTCTTGTTAACTTGAAAAAATCATACGGTTAACCATTTAGAAGCACAAAATACTAGTTACTATTCAACATCCCAAATAACACACCAATAAACCTCTCACTAAACCCCAATTTCCTCAACACATTGGACAAGAAAACCCAAGAAAGCCTATCATAGGATCTTGTCATATCCAGTTTGATAACAATATTAGGTCCAACCATGGTTCTCAACCTAATATCAATGATGATCTCTTGTGTAACCAGGACATTTACGACAATACTTGTGTCTTTAATACAATATGCATGTTCTATTGAAATAAGGTTTGGTAGTAAAAGAACTAACCTTTTATGTATCACGCTTGAGAAAACTTTGCTAATGAATTTACTCAAACTGAATTACATGAAGCCTGAAAGGTTGTAACTTCCTTTTACTTAGGCAGTAATACCAAATTTGTGTGTGATATGAACCTTGGCAGTCCATGCCAAGAAAGAAGTCCTTCTCCATTGCAAATACATCATCTCCAATAATTTCCCAACATGCATGGAAGAAACTACGAGTGAGTCCATCTGAACCTCCAACACTTTGACCATTTAAGCCAGACACTACTTGTTTCACCTCTTCTTTGGCTGGCAATTCCACCAATGCATGATTGTGCTCTATAGTCACCATAATAGGCACATGTTCCAGAATCTAGTAATTAGAAGGAGCCCTATCTTTATGGGATTGTGATTGAAAGATGTTGATTGCTTCTTCAGCCATTACCTTATTGACCTCTAACCATTTACCTCCACTTTTTGGTATCCTCTTAACCTGCAATCTCTTTTTTCTACCATTGACTTAGCATAAATACTTTTTTATATTCTATCCCCATCCTAGAACAAGCTCATTCCAGCTTTTTATTTTCAAAACTCTTCCTCTTTATGCGGAAATATAATCAAGTCTGCTTGAACTTCAAAAAGCTTCTCTTTATTATGTTGAGAGGGATTAATTTCAAATTGCAACTCATGCACCATAACCACCTCCTCAAAACTAGCAATCTTCTGAAAAATATATCCATAGTAGCCTTACTTAATTGTGAAAGTGTCTTCTTATGTTTATTAAGTTTGTGGTTAAAAAAGATCAAAGAACTAGCACCAAATTCTACATGGGAATTTTCCTTCACACATCCAAGAAAGACTAATGTTTAATCTAGATGTTTAGGAAGGACTTCTTAATTGGTGTAAAGTTAATGTCACGAGATAACATCAAAGGGTTATGATCAGGACAAGTATCTGACCTCAAAGCCTGTCAACATCTGCTGGAATTCAAAATTAGCCAAACGCATATCTAGCCTTTTGAAGTTACAAGTATCATCCCATCATGCGTTCTACGATGTATAGATACTGCCTTTGAACCCTACATCAAACAAGTTACAAGTGCTAATGCAGTGCCTAAGTCGTTAAGCCTATTCATTAGAACTGGCAATCTTTCAAACTTTTCTTTTTCATCAACAATAACATTAAAGTTTTCTCCTACTAGCCAAGGAACTTCCACATCACTAGCCAAGGCATACATTGAATCCCATAGTTTAATTCTCTCCATAGCATCACACTTAGTATAAACAAGTATGACTATGAAGCCTTTTTGTAATTCTAGATTGAATAATCTTAGTGTTAGATGCTACTCCATATCAAATAGAATTGTCACCTCATAAGCCTCATCAATAAAGGCCCATACCTTATTAGACACATTGACAAAAGCATGGTGCAAACTAAGCATTCTTTTATACCTCTTCAGCTTGTTGGCATTCTAGATTGGCTCCATTAAACCTACCAAGTAAAATTAGTATTATCTATGCATTGTGACAAGCCTTTAAAAGGATTTTTTATATTCACTTATCTTATATTCTAGATTAGTGTATTAATGGCAAAGAATTGGATTTAGATAAGGCCATTCTAGTTGTAACTCTAGTGTTAGGAACACTGGGATTTTCTGTAAGGCCTCATAAAATCTCGTTAAGACTATAAAGCTTTAAAGTGCCAAGTACAGGCTAAGGAGGTTTTCACATTCGCATATTGATTTTGTGGACCACACAATGCATTGCGAAGTGGGCAGAAGAACCAGCTCAAAAGGACGATTCTGTGGTCAATTATGCAGAATGCGAATTAGTTACGTAGACTGCAAAATATCTACAAAGTAGGTATGAAGGGTGCCAGTTATGGAGGTCATTTCACGATAGATTTTGCAGACCGCATATCAGTTTTATGAACCGTAGATCCGTCGCAAAAATGGTCAGACTACTTGGGGGGTTTTTTGAGTCTATTCTGCTGTCCATTATGTGGACCGCAGAATAGCCGCATATTCGATTGGTACATTTTGAAATTTTGAGGACCATTTTGAGTCGCGACTCTGTTTCGGAGGGGTATTTTTGGGTAATTTTCTACCTGACTCCATTTCTAATAAAAGGCTTAGAGGGTGATTTAGAAAGGGAAATTTCACTATTTTGAGGAAGAGAGCTTTACTAGATAGAGAAGGAGGAATTTCAACAATTCTACACTTCACATTTTTAGCTCGATTCTTGGAATTCAAAGGAGCAATTTGCAAGACCTTCTACCACCACGGTAAGATTTCATCCCATGCCCTCATGCAACTATCAGTAATGAGGTTGTAGATGAAAAATTGAGTATCGAAACTTATGGGATGGTAATTAGAAGCCATAATCTCCCGACCTTGAATGCCGATGTTGTTAGAAGTAGAGAGGTGAGGTTGTGTGGTGTACTTGTGGTTTGGGTGTTACTGGGTGAATATGCATGCATTGTTAAAGGTCACCTGCTATCCAAGGAGATTGTGGGTGTGAATATTTTCTTGGAAAGAGGATGCATGATGAAGAAATCCTACCACTAAAGTTAGTGTAGGGCTATGTACTCTAGGTATTCGATAACATGAATAAATGACTTTAAAACATAGGAATTCTCGCTAATGTTGGTTCAATTTAATCGTGTGGTGTGGATTAAAGTATAAAGAGTAGTGGAGCATGGTAGCATCCCTAAGGAAGCTCAATTAAGGTATTTTTGGCTATGCACCTTCCATAAAATTGAATTCCATGAACTCCCTATGAACTCCAAAGATTTTTCATTCAAGCTCCCATAACTTTAGTTTCTAAATTGCTTCAACTGTTTGAACTACTAAATGCTTATGGAATCGACTCATGTCATTAAAGCTACTGCTAAGGTCACCTCTTAGGAAATGTTTTCGAGTGTTGTAAGCTTTTATGTACTCATGTATTTGTATCTATGACTTTCCATTGCATAAATACATTTTTATGACATTCAATGACCCATCGCATATGCATTAAATGAAAGAAGAATATGCTTTGTGGGCATTTGTGCCAAGAATGTAGATTATGATGTATGTCTTAAAATGTCAGCGAAACGAAAGGTTATATGAAAATGTTATACATAAATATTTTTGGGAGATTTGTTATGTAACCAAGAACGTATGGGTCGCAAGGGCTTTTACCCGAAACTACATGTACCAGTGAATAAAAACGATTGGAAATGAGTCCCTTCGCATTATGTTGAGATTATGCCCCTAAATTTGGATAAATGTATTGTCATTCCCCTTTTATTTATCTTTTATTAGTCGAGGTCTATCAAAAATAACCTCTCTGCCTTCTTAAAGGTAGCGATAAGGTCAGCGTATACACTACCCTCCTCACACCCCACTTTTGAGAATACACTAGATTCTTTCTTATTGTTGTTCTATTTCTAGCAAAAATATGTCGATCCGCACGACATTGTGTTGAGACGGCATAGCCGATTGGGATGAGATAGGATACCATGAAGCAAACATGATGGTTAAACATTTCTATGTTGGTAACTTATGATCTCCCAACAAAAATAATAATGTTTATTTGAAAGTTTTACTCATGTTACACTATCTCCTTATGTTACAACATGTCATTTTTCATTTCTATTGATTTACTCCTTTTTCATGTTTCCTCTTCTTATATTGATATTCTATTTCTTGAGAGGGAATCTAGATTTACATACTAGTACTATTCCATAGGTACTAACGTCCATTTTACCAAGGATACAATATCTTTAATGGATGCAGGTTATACCTCAGTAGGCGGCACAGAGTCTCAATAGGAGTGCATCCTCTCTCCAACTGACTTTGGTGAACCCTACTCTACACCCGGTGCCCACATGATGTATCTTGATATTTTATACATTATTTTTGGGTATAGCCGTCGCCCTTTTACTAACATTTCATTACATTACTATTGTCATTAGAGAGACTTCATAGACAAATAATGGGCCGTGATATTTAGGGCTACTTTGATACTATTTGCCATTTTTCTTCCACTTAGAACCATTGACGTTTTTTGTTGTTGTTGTTGATAATGGGCACTTCAAGTAATGAAAAAACATAGTTGTATATTTGTGACTTCCGAAAAGATTCCCTTGATGTATTCTTTACTAAATATCGTGTATGGGTTAGGGGTGGATGGTAGGTTCTACGTATGCTAACTTGACAGGTTTAACTCGATTGAGTGTCGGTCCCACTACCCTAGGTTGGGCGTGACAAGCTTGGTATCAGAGCCTCAGGTTTTAAAATATTCTAGTGTGTCTCGGAGCTATATCTAGTAGAGTCCTTCTTAAGAGTGTGCTGTTGACAATATATACAATTAGAAGGCTACTTGGAAATTTAGTAATGTTACCCTTTTTCAACACTCTAGATCATACGATAGATCATGATTGTAAGACTATCTTTTAACTTGTGCACTATTCAAATTTTCAGAAGATGGCGCCCAAGAGGAAGCCAAAGAGTAGCCAAAGAGCTAATGCCACACCAAGAGTGGCAGCAAATGTAGTGGCCTATGATACGGGTGTCAACACAAGGAGTGGATGCACTCTCCCACCTAGTGCACCACCTACTTGTAGCACCTCTGCTGAGATTCCGACAAAGGAAGCACTCATGCCTTCAGCTAGTTGATACTCTTTCTCTACCTCCAGCTTCATTCTTTGGTCCTAATGTTTTTGATTGGGATCTTAGGGGAGCCACCCAAGTGTTGGCTTGTGTCTTCCAAAACACAAAAGCTAAACACTACCTCCATCTCTTCTAGCCAACAAGGGAATTCCGCTAGCTCCAGGGTGAATAGGTTCCTCCAATGAGATCCTCCGGTTTTTCATGGGTAATAAGCCAGAGGAGGACCCATAGGTATTTATTGACGGGATTCAAAAACCTCTATGGGTTATGTATGCCATCGAGACAATTTAATTGGCCTCTTATCGCCTAAAGGAAGTGGCATATGCTTGGGATGAGTTGTGGGAGAAGTCCTGCAAGGAAAATGACCCTCTGTCGAAGTGAGGTGAGCTCGCCGATACTGTCATTGATCATTTTCTACCTGCTGAGACTAGAGCGGCCCGTGTCGTGGAGTTTGAGAATATGAAACAAGGAGGTATGAGTGTGGAACTATCACATAAAAATTTTTCATCTGCAAGGTAAGCTCGTTACATGTTGCCTAATATGGAGTCTAGGCTGTGTCGATTTGTGCAAGACCTTAGTCCTCTGGTAATCAATGAGGTTGCTACAACCTCTTTAAATTTTGATATGAGCTATGGGAAGATGGTGGCGTTTGCTCAAGGCAGAATGACTTGAAAACGGAGGATCAGTATGGAGATAGACATCAACAAGAAGGCTCAGTATGGAGATAGACATCAACAAGAAGGCCCGGTCCGGAGGTACCATTGGTGGTTCTTTCAGTGGTGGTAGTGGAAAAGCCTTTTTCAAGAAGGGGCCATCTGGACCAATGCAAACTATTACAGAGTCTTCAATAGGTACATCATCATAAGGGGCCACTTAGCAGTAGTGGGGTGTTTCAGGCCAAGCCAGAGTAACAAGGGATCCTTTTAGCATGTCAAGTCTAAAGGGAGCTCTTAGCCGCCGGAGAAAACCTCTTGTTCTAAGTGTTGATGGAAGCACATAGGGGTTTGTTGCAAGGGCCTAGGTGTATGCTATAGGTATGCTCTCAAGGGTCATATTTAGAGGGATTGTCTTTCTTTCCGACAGTCTAATAATAGTGGAGTGATGCAGCTGTTCGGTTCCATTGCTACTACTTCTACTGTACCTCCCCCAGTCGGGAAAACTCATGCACACCCAGCTAAAGGTGGTTCACAGGGTTCAGGAGGACCCGGTCACTTCTATACTAGGATGGGTCGCTAGAGTTTAGAGGCCTCACCAGGTGTTGTCACATATATATATTAATAGTTCAGTCTCATGATATGTATGCTCCCATAGACCTAGGTTCTACATTATCATATGTCACTCCTATGTTGCAATGGAAATTGGCATAGAACTGGAACAACTTCCTGAGTCATTCTTGGTGTATACTCTGGTTGGTAAATCTATTATGGTCACACGAGTCTATATGGATTGCCTTGTCATTGTACGTGGCCGAGACATCCCAGTGGATCTCGTTGAATTGGTGATGACAAATTTTGATGTAATAGTGGGTATGGACTGGCTTTACTCGTGTTATGCAAAGATTGACTGGCAAGCCAAAATCGTTAGGCTCGTGTTTCCAAAAGAGCCAGTCATCGAATGGAAGGGGAATAACGTCGTGCCAAAGGGTAGTTTTATTTCCTACCTTAAGGCTACGAAGATTATCACCAAGGGATATATCTACCACCTAGTTCGGGTTTCAAAAACCAATGCTGAGGTGCCGACCCTTCAGTCCGTGCTAGTTGTGAATGAATTTTCAGAAGTTTTTCCTAAAGAACTCCTTGGGATTCCCCAGAAAGGGAGACTAACTTCAGGATCGATGTTTTGTTGAGTATGCAACCTATATCAATTCTACCCTATAGAATGACTCCGACATAATTGAAGGAGTTGAAAGAGAAATTGAAGGACTTGCTAGATAAAGGTTTTATCCGACTGAGTGTGTCGCGTTGGGGTGCACCGGTTATTTTTGTAAGGAAGAAAGATGGTTCATTGAGGATGTGTATCGACTATCGGCTACTTAACAAGGTCACAATCAAGAATAAGTACACATTTCCAAGTGTACATGGCCTATTTGATCAGTTGCAAGATGCTAACTACTTCTCTAAGTTTGACTTGAGGTTGGGGTATCATCAATTGAACATAAGGGAGAAGGATATTCCAAAATAGATTTTACGACCCGATATGTGAACTTTTTATTTCTGGTGATTTCATTCGGGCTAAAGAATTCCCCAGTAGCTTTCATGGATCTCATGAATCGGGTATTCAAGTCTTTCCTCAACTTGTTTGTTATAGTGTTCATTGACGACATCTTGATGTATTCACAAAGTCATGAGGCCATGCCTATCATCTCAAGACGGTCTTGCAAACTCTTGATCAACATAAGTCGTACAAGATTTTTTGAAATGTGACTTTTGGCTTGAATCCATCACCTTCTTAGGTCATGTGGTTTCTAGTGAAAGAATAAAGGTTAATCCTCGTATGATAGTAGCTCTAAAAAAATTGGCCTAGACCAACGACTCCAATATAGATTCACAGTTTTCTAGGGTTTGGAGGGTGTTATAGGAGGTTTGTGGCAGGGTTTTCTTCTCGTGCTTCTCCATTGACTAAACTAACACAAAAGGAAGCTAAGTTCCAATGGTTGGTTGGTTATGAAAGAAGCTTCCAAGAATTGAAGTCAAGGCTGACCATGGCCGCCGTGTTGACCTTATCGAAAGGAACAAATGGATTTGTAGTATATTGTGATGCTTCAAAGGTTGGACTTAGGTGTGTATGAATGCAAAATGGTAAGGTGGTCGTGGATGCTTCAAGGTAACACAAGAATCATGAGAAGAACTATCCAATCCATAACTTAGAGCTTGTGGTTGTGGTGTTCACTTTGAAGATTTGGCATCATTATTTATATAGGGTCCATGTAGGCATATTCACGGACCATAATAATCTTCAATATATCTTCAAGCAGGAGGAGTTGAATCTAAGGAATAGGAGATGGATCAAGCTACTAAAGGATTATGACATCGACATTCACTATTATCCATGGAAGGCCAATGTATTGGCTAATGCTCTAAGCTAGAAATCTATGGGTAGTTTTGCTTACTTGGAGGCTCACCAAAAGCCGACAGCAAATGAAGTTAACCGGTTGGCTAATTTTGAGGTCATGATCACGGACTCCAGCAATGGTAGGGTGACTATAAAAAATAGGGTTGACTCATGTCTAGTGGTGGAGGACAATGAAAGGTAGTATGACGACCTATTTCTAGCGCAATAGGAGGAAGGAATTCATAAACACAAGACGATTGCTTTTTCTTTTGGTGTAAATGATTATACATTTAGGTACCAAGGGCGATTATGTGTCCCAGAATTTGACGGGCTCAAAAAGAGGATTATGACAAAAGTTCATAGTTCTAGTATCGGTGCAACCAGGCTTTACAAAAATATACCACGATCTCAAGGAGATTTATTTGTGTAATGACATGAAGAGGGATATAGAAGATTTTGTGGCTAGATATCAAAATAGCCAATAGATGAAGGCCTAACACGAGATTCCCGCTGGATTGGCATAGAATACAGAAATTCCAGTTTGGAAATGGAAGATAATCAATATAGATTTGGTACTAGGTCTACCTCGCATACCTCGTAAGCTTAACTCAATTTGGGTGATTGTAGACCGGCTTACAAAGTTAGCCCACTTCTTGCCCGTTAAGACTACTGACACAGCTGAACACTACAGAATTTTGTACATCAAGGAAATAGTTAGATTGTATGGAACTTTAGTATCCATCATCTTTGACCAATGAATACAGTTCATCGCTAAATTTTGGAATATATTTCAGAAACGTTCGGGCACTCAGGTGATATCAGTACATCTTTCCATCCTCAAGCTGATGGGCAAGCAGAGCGAATAATTCAGACGCTCGAGGACATGTTGTATACATGCACCCTTAACTTCAAGGGTAGCTGAGATGATCTTGTGCCACTCATAGAGGTAGCCTATAACAATAGCTATCATGTGAGCATATAGATGGCACCGTTCGAAGCTCTATATTGTAGGAGATATAGATCCCCTAGTGGTTGGTTTGAAGTCGGCGAAGTAGATTTGATAGGGCTAGACCTTGTGCATCAAGCTATAGAGAAGGTCGAGAACATCAAGGATCAGTTCTTAACCACTTAGAGTTGCTAAAAGTCATATTCAGATGTGCATCATAGAGATTATGAGTTCAAAGAAGATGAGTGGGTATTCCTGATGGTTTCCCCCATTAAAGGAATAATGCGGTTTGGAAAGAAAGGGAAGATGAACCTGAGGTACATTGGGCCATATAGATTGTTGCAAAAGATTGTCCAAGTAGCTTATAGGCTCGAATTGCCTCAAGAACTATCCTCCGCGCATCCAGTTTTCCATGTGTCCATGCTGAAGAAAGTGATTGGTGATATGTCAATGATTATCCCTCCGAAGAGTATTGAGATTAATGAGAGGTTAACCAATGAAGAAGTGCATGTTTCCATCTTTGATATAAAAATTTGTAAGTTGAGGAATAAGAAGATTGCCTTCGTCAAAGTGCTACGGCCAAACCATCAAGTCCAAGAAGCCACCTGGGAGGCAGAGGAAGATATTAAGAAAAGATATCCCTATTTTTTTGTAGAGACAGTTGGCCATGCTTAAATGATAGTAGAAGTGCCTTTTCTATGCATACATTTTGAACCCGTAAAGCTTATATTAATGTATCCCTAACGACACTGAAATGAATATAATGATATGATAGATGTTGCTCTCACGTATCTTATGACTTTATAAGCAATGTTATTGTGTTGTTGGATTCATTTTTATGGCTCTCTGACAAGTGGATATACAAGGGAAACTCTATCAAAAGTTTTTGGAGATCTGGGGAGTTAGCCAAATTTCGAGGCTTTGGTGATTGCTGATTGATTGCAAGATACGAGAGGTATATTTTGGTCTTTGAGTTAGGAACTAAGTCATGCTCTATGTCTATGGCAGGCTTCAACCCTCATTCAAGGAAGAATGATCCTAAGAAGGGGATAATGTAAGTCCAGGTAAAAGCTCGCCAAGAATCTAAGGCTTTAAAGTGCCAAGTACAGGCTAAGGAGGGTTTCGGGATCGCGGATTGATTTTGTAGACCACACAATGTATCACGAAGTGGAAAGAAATACCCACTCAAAAGGACGGTTATGTGGACCGCAAATAAGCTTCGCAGACCGCAAAATCATCGCAGAATGGGCTAGAAAGGTGCTAGTTATGAGGGTCCTTTCATAGTGGACTATGCTGACTACATATTAGTTTCACGGACAGCAAAACAATCACAAAAATTGTCAGGCTACTTGAAAAATGTTGGAGTCAATTCTACAGTCCATTATAAAGACCATAGAATAGAAGTGCGGACCGTAAAACCATTGCATAGTTGACCAGTACATTTTGAAGTTTGGAGGACCATTTTGTGGTCCCTTTCGCTGACCGCATAAACGGTATACAGTCCTTTTCGAGGCCGCAGATCCATTTCGGAGGGAAATTTTTGGGAAATTTGCACTTGACTCCATTTCTAATAAAAGGCTTAGAGGGTCCTTTAGAAAGAGAAATTTCAATATTTTGAGGCAGAGAGCTATCCTAGAAAAAGACGGAGGAACTTCAACACTTCAAGATGAAAAATTGAGTATTTGAGTTTATGTGATGGTTGATGATTGGCTATAGTTTTGTACTTTTAGTGCATTACTTACCTTATATTTTGATGCTTTAATGATAGATTGTGCGACGTTTGAGCTTAATTAAGTTTTTTTTATATGTAGGACCATTGGACTGCGTAGAGGAATGAAGGTTGCAGAAAAGGATGTTGAAGACACAAGAAAAAAGCACAAACAAAGAGAAATCGGTGCAAGGTAGGAGCATCTCGTGCCAGGCCTCGCCTTGCCTGGCTTCTACCAAGAAGGCACCTCGTGCCCAGCTGTGCCTCACAAGGTCCAGGGCCTCACCCCAGACCTGGCCTCATGAGGGTAGTTGCTTAGTGACACAGTCTGAAAGGAAATTGTTTCCTTTTGAGATTTCGACTTGGAGACTTTGACCCTAGACTATAAATACTCAATAATCATGTTTATTAAAGGGTTCGAAATATTTTGAAGGAAACAAGTTTTACACCCCATGTTTGCATATATAAAAGTATGTCGTAAGTCAACTGATGTAAGCTCGAAAATGAGACATCTTTAAAAGTATATAAAGTAAGATAATCATGTTAACTTGGAGGTTACAAATATTTAAGATCATGAAAAATAATTACCAAGAGGGTTAGAAGGAGGTTATGTTATGAGTTATTTTAGTTGTATGGTAGTCGTGTGTTACGTTTTGAAGTGAAGCGAGTTGTGGAACAAAAGTCAATGAAAATCGTCACAAGTACGCTCATACGTTTTACTAAAATTTGGGTCTAATGTCACCGGGTTTTTCTCCCAATATACTTGGAGTTATGGGGTAATACACCCATCAAATTAATGATCAACAAGTATGGGCCCAACTTAGGCTGTGGACGACCCTTGAATATTTAAAGTGGTTGGAATGCTCATTTTTGGTCATATTCAACCAAGTACAATTCCCAAACACTCTAAACACCTCTCCAACAGTTGTCTAAGGTTCCAAGTCGAATCCAAGGTGGTTTTACCTAAACCTAACCTCAAAAGTTAGCCTAAGTGAAGAAAATAGTCTTTATGGTATTGTGATGTCATTAAGGATACTTGTAAGCTAAGGGAAGCTTTGGTTTGAGTTTTTTCTGATTATTTAAGGTAATTCTAACACCCTATTGCTTGTTCTTAAGCTTATCTTTGTGTTGGTTAATTTATTTGGATAAGAATTACAAGATAGCACTTGTAGTGGTATAAGAAGTTGTTGTCTCTTATTGGACTATTTTGGGGTTGTATATATTACTTCATATGCCTTGAAATCATGGGGAATATCTTGTTTATAATGTTGTTATTGTTTTTATGCTTTTCAGTATGTTGATGATGTTGTAATTAGGAGAAGAAGAGACCACACAATACCTAGAGTTCATGTTGTTGTTATATCTTGTTGGGCTGTTAGATGTTACTTATATGATGGATATAAGGTTGGAATGTCATGTCAATATATATGTTTACATGTTTGACCTGTTGATGGTGTTTTAAGTACATTGGAGACGGGAAAAAGATTTGAGATTTAGTTTCAATCCAAGCTTGCCGATCGTCGTGTTAAATAGTAGTTTCATTGGTGAAGTTTGTACATTTGTTGTTGTGTAGATTGATTTGTGCTGTTGGGATTATGGGTGTGTTATGGTGCTAAAATTATATACTTGAAGGTTGATCTTGCTGTTTCTATGTACTTGGGGAAAGCAAGGAAAACAAGAGACATGTTGCTCGTTTTAATATAAAATATGCTTGTCGTTGATTGTACGATAGTTGCATCTTTTATAGCTTAACGATAGCATTATTATCATTATCGTAGATTAAAGTGCGATGAGACGAGTTCAACGTGGTTATTGGATAGATTGTGATAAGGTATGTTTAGGCTAAACCTTTCATTCATTTTTGCATGATCTTGTAACTACATGTGTTTGATAACAAGACATAAAGAGAAGTTCCTATTCCTGAAATTTATGTACATTATCCTAGTCTCATAAGTTACAATATTCTCCCTTATTGGTACTTTATATACATACAATATTACAGTATTTTCATCACCACCGAGCTATAATCGATGTGCAGGCCTCTATTGGGCAACCTTCAATTAGATGGTAAGTTATATAACAAACCTACTATGGTCGAGCGCCTATAAACAAGCCCATAATGGCCGAGATACCGAGCCTAGTACAACCGAGGAATTATGAGTGAACCTACAAACGGAGCACGGATTCATCAATTTTTCCATCCTTCATATCATATTTATAGATTTTATGATTCAAAACAATATTTTGATTGTTGTTATGAACATGGGTGGCTAAAACCCCTTTGTTCTGGGGTTGGGTTGTTCTTGACTACTGTTGTTTGATGATACTAATTGAATTAACCATATTGATTTGTTTATTCAATCTTGGAGTTCATTATTTTATTGCGCAGCTAACAGTAGAATACTATCTATGAATTTTTAGTTGAACTCATAAGTGGAAAATATAGATTGCATATAAGTTTGAATAGAGTAAGTTCTTGCATCTGGGCATCAGAGAATATATTCGCATTAGGATAGACATATCCTAGTTTACTTACCTGGTTATTATTGTAGGAAATAGACATGCATTCTAGTTAACTCTGATTCCATAGACGTATAATATTAGGTTTGCTTGAATAGGCAACCGGAGCGTCGAAAGAGCATCGCAAGCATAATAAACCTTATTAATCAACAAATTTGATAGATCAAGTAGTTGAATCAACCGGAAAACTCAATAGGAGAGACGTTAATTCCAAAACCCCGGATATCTCCATCTTTTTGAATTTGCTCCTAAGTGTTTGTATACTCTACTTGCGTTCATGTTCTCTTGATTGTTTCTTAGTTCGGAGTAATTTTAGTTAGTAACAATCACAATCATCTTCTTAAAAACCACTTGAATAGTCAACTCACATATTGTTTAGTTTAGACAATAGTTAATCATAAATTCGTGTGGGAATGATACATTCTTGACACTTTATTACCTGTCAGCCGCGTGTACTTATGTGTGCATTTGACCCCATCAAGTTTTTGGCGCTATTGCCGGGGATTTAAAAATTATCTACTTGTCTTAAATAAGCTTTTATTCGTTATTTGTTCGAGTTTTAATTTGTTTGCCATTTCTATTTCTCTAGGTATTCACGTTGAATGCAATGAAGAAGTGGGAGCTTGAACGATCTTCCTCCATACAAACCTAAACCTAAAAAACTCTTTCGTAAGTTAAAGAGGGAGGCCGAAGCAAGAGCTAGAATTACAGAGTTGGGAATTGTAGTCCAACTACGGCAAATAGAGATGGAAGAAAACAATGAGCAACCGGTGCACCTAACTCAATTCAGGCATAATCTTGCAAACATGACTCAGGCTACCAGGAAGCTTGATATAACCTGTCATTTCGAGCTGAAGCAGTACATGGTGCACCTAATTCAGTCCACAGGGCAATTTGTGGGTCATCTCATTAAAATTTGCAAAGGCATATACAAAACTTTTTTGAGATTACATATATTTACAACTATCTGAATGTTTCCAAGGACTATGTCAGACTGACTTTGGTACCCTTCTCTCTAATGAGGGGATCAAATGAATGGTTGCAGAAAGAGCCAGCTAACTCAATTCAGGCATAATCTTGCAAACATGACTCAAGCTACGATGAAGCCTGATATAACCTGTCATTTCGAACTGAAGCAGTACATGGTGCACCTAATTCAGTCCACAGGGCAATTTGTGGGTCATCTCATCAAAATCCGTAAAGGCATATACAGAACTTTTTGGAGATTACTGATATTTACAACTATTTGAATGTTTCTAAGGACTATGTCAGACTAACTTTGGTACCCTTCTCTCTAATGACGGGATCAAAGGAATGGTTGCAGCAAGAGCCAGCTAACTCAATTCTTGTGTGGGATAATCTAGCATGGAATTATTGATCAAGTTCTTCCCCACAGCTAACTCGTTTTGAGCCCTAGTGCGTCGTTCGGTGGTTTGAGTCCATGAGTAGTATCACTTCAAGTATTATGACTTGTACGTGTGGCCAGAATTGTGTTTCGGGAAGTTCGGAGTCAATTTGGAAAGAAAATTCTAAATTCGGAAGCTTTAAGTTGGGGGAATTGACTGATGTTTGACTTTTGGGTAAACGATCACGGAATCGAGATTTGAAGGTTCCAACAGGTTCGTATGATGATTTTGGACTTGGGCGTATGTCCGGATCGGGTTTTGGATGACCTGTGTGTGTTTCGGTGCCTATTATGGAAAGTTGGCATTTTGGAAGGATTTCATAAATTTGGGTTGAAGTGCATTCCAATGTTATCGATGTCCGTTTGGGATTCCGATCCTAGGAATAGCTCCGTATGGTGATTTTGGTCTTAGGTGCATATCCGAGCGTTGATTTGGAGGCCAGTAGGTCAATGCGGCGTCAATTGGCGAAAGTTGGAAATTTGGATGATTTTGAGAAGTTTAACCGGGAGTGGACTTTTTGATATCGGGAACGGATTCTGATTCCGGAAGTTGGAGTAGGTCCGTAATATCAAACTTGATTTGTGTGCAAGATTTGAGGTCAACCGGACGTGATTTGATAGGTTTTGGCGTTGAATGTAGAGGTTTGAAGTTCTAAAGTTCATTAAGATTGAATTGGGGTGTGACTCATGATCTAGTCATTGTTTGACGTGATTTGAGGCCTCGAGCAAGTTCGTGTCATGTTTTGGGACATGTTGATGTGATTAGATGGAGTTCCGGGGGCGTCGGGTGTGTTCCACGGTGGTTTCAGATCAATTTTGGATGAAAAGTTGTTGCTAGTTCTGCGGGTTTTTGGGTCTGGGCTGCAGGTCTCGCAAATGCGAGGTTTTGATCGCATTTGTGAACTCGCATTTTCGAACTCTCATTTGCGAGGAAGGAGTTCGCATTTGCAAGGGTGGGAAATTTTTGAGGGGTTCACATTTGCGAACATTTTATCGATTTTGCGAATTTGCCCTCTTCGCATTTTCGAAGATCTTGGTCGCAAATGCGACCTTGGCAGGGGTGGCTCTCCTTCGCATTTGTGATGCTTTTGTCTCAATTGCGACCATCGCATTTGCGAACCAGATGTCACAAATGCGACGTCTGCGACTGGAGCAAGGGCTTTTATTTCGGGACTTAGCTCATTTCCCACTTGGACTTAGGCGATTTTTGAGAGCATCTTGAGAAGGGTTCTATCAACATCAAAGAGGAAAGTGATTCCCATGTATTTTGAGTTAAATACTTTGATTATATATAGATTATAATATGAAAATTCATGAAAATTTGTAGAAATTTGGGATTTTAGCGGAAAACCTAGAAATTGGTATTTTGGGATTTTCACCACGAATTTGGGCATGAAATTAAGATTAATCTATATATTTGAGTTCGTGAGGCTATGGGTAATGTTTATCTTCAAAAAATTTCGGAATCCAGGCATGTGGGCCCCAGGGTGATTTTTATCAACATTTCGAGCTGAGTTGGGAAGTGTTGTAAATAGGATTATAATAAGTATTGGAGTATATATTTATGGTTTTGCACATTTATTGACTAGTTATGGAGCGATGGGCATCAGTTTGAGCTGTTGGAAAGGCTTTGAAACCAGTTATGGAATTTCAGAGTGAGGTAAGTCTCTTTTCTAACCTTGTAGGAGGGAATTAACCCAATAAGTGAATTGAATTAAAATGTGCTTCTATTTGTGAGGGCTGTGTACGCATGAGGTGACGAGAGTCCGTACGTAGCTACTGATTATGCTATTGTCCGGGTAGTCTAGGGCCCATATCATTCTATACTTACAACGTTTGTACCCTACTTGTCAACGTAATTGCTTAAGTCTTTAAAAAACCTGATAAAAGAATTAAATTCCACTTACTTGAAGTTGTGAATGGAACACTTGATTGTTATTGAGAATTTTATTTTCCTTAAAATATTTTCTATTTGTGGAGCGGGCCGAACACCTCGGTAGCAGATAGATGCATCTATGGTTCGTGCCTTTCGACCCTCGGCAGTACACAATTGAAATATTATGTTGGATCGGGCCGTATGACCTCGGCATAATTTGCGCATGATAAATCTTTGGAACAAATTATAATTGATATTGCTTCTTTGTCTTTAGATATAAATTGTTAAATGACTACAATAAATTTGGAAAAAAAAAATTCCTATTAATAAAAGAATTGTCCACTCACTTGTTGTTATTGAGTTTACAGTTGTTTCATACAATCCATGCTTAAGTATAATATCGGTATTTATTGTTAGCCCATAGTAAGTGTCGGAGTCGACCCCTCGTCACTACTTCTTCGAGGCTAGATTAGATACTTACTGGGTAGGCATTGATTTACGTACTCATACTACACTTGCTGTACATTTTTGTGCAGGTACATATATGTCTAGTGGCCTTGTGAGCGTAGAGGCGCAATTATTGCGGGGACTTAGGTGAGCTGCATCCCATGTTACGATCTGCAGCCAGCAAAGTCTCCTTCAGAGTTATTTATATATTTTTCTTATCCAATTTGTATTTCGGACAAATGTTGTATTTTATTTTACTTCCTAGTTTATGCTCATGCACTTGTGACACCGGGTTTTGGGGGTACTTATGGGTTGTTCAGTATCGTAGTTGTGAAAACATTTCCACTTACTCTATAAATTTTATCTCTTATTATTAAATTGAAGGAAATTATGATTTCAACAATACTAAAATAAGTAATTAAGTTAATCAATTATTGTTGGCTTGCCTGACAGCGGTGTTAGGTGCCATCACGACCTTCAATGAATTTTGGGTCGTGACAGCCAACGAGGTGTTGGGCCGTACATTTGTTGATGTGCTAGATGATACGTCAAAGATGAATATTGACTCAACTTGTGGAGGAAGTTGCATGCAAAAAACTTACAGTGAAATTCAAACTCTTCTGAATAACTTCATTGCAAATAATCATAACTCGCAAGGTGATAGTGAACCAAGAATAATGATAAAACATATGGAAACATGTATAGTCGAGCTAGATGAGATTTCAGTCATGAGGGCAGAAATGGCTAAACTAACAAATCAAATGACCAAGACGGTGATGGGTCAAGAACATCAGATGCATCATGTGTGGCATATGGCTACATGTTGTGAAGTTTGTGGAGATGGTCATGCGAGTGACCAGTGGCTAGTGAATCCAGAATCTATCTACTATGTAGGCCATCAAGGTTGAGGTCCAATGAACCGAAATGTGGAATACGGGAACACTTATAATCCCAACTGAAGGAATCACCCGAACATCTCATGGAGTGGAAATCAAGACAATCAAAATTAGTGTGTGCCCTAAGAAAATAATTACCAACCCCAGAAACCACCACAACAAATAGAAGAGAGCACCAATGATTTGTTGAAAGAGTTGTCACTTGATAAACAACAACATATGACTAATTCTCAAAATTTAGATAGACGACTTGGTAGTTGGATGCTATTCAAAATAACCGACCCGCGGAGCTCTTCCAAGTGATGTAGAACAGAATTATCAAGTGAATACTTTAACGTTGAGGAATGGCAGAGAATTGGAAGAAGTACCATAAAAGAAGAAAGAAAAAGCCACTCTTGAAGGCGAATTAGTTCCTAAGCCTATGGTAGTGGGTGAGAAAGAAAGAATTTATAATGAGAAGGCACCACATGCAAGGCCACCACCCTCTTTTACTCAAAGACTGTAGATAAAGAATGAAGATTGAATATTTAACAAGTTTCTTGACATGTTGAGCTAGGTCCAATTGAACCTACACCTGGTTGATGTGCTGCGTGAAATTACTAATTATTCTAAGTACATTAAGGACATAGTGTCAAATAAAAGAAGGTTGACTGATTTTGAATGGTAGCACTAACTGAAGAGTGCCCTCAAGAATCCAAAGGAAGTTTTCCCAAAAGTTGAAGGATCCTGGGAGCTTCACTATTCTTGTGCGAATTGTTGAAGTCAATGGCACATATGCTTCCAAAAGAAGTCATTTGGATTATGCAATGCTCCTGCGACTTTTTAAAAGTATATGATGGCAATCTTCATTGATACGGTAGAAATATCTGTTGAAGTTTTTATGGATGACTTTTCGGTCTTTAGACTATCTTTTGATGAATAATTAACGAATTTGAGTAAAGTGCTTGGTAGGCGTGAGGAAACAAACTTGATGCTAAAGTGGAAAAAATGCCATTTTATTGCATGAGAAGGAATTGTGCTTAGGAACGAGGTGTCCAAAGATGGTTTGGAGGTGGACAACGCAAAAGTGGAGGCAATCGACAAACTGCCACAACCAATATCTGTCAAAGTAGTCAAAAGCTTCTTGGTTCATGTAGGTTTCCACCGTAGATTCATTAAAGATTTCTCTAAACTTTCTGCTCCCTTGTGCATGCTGTTTGAAAAGGACACTTCTTTCAAGTTTGATGATGTTTGCTTGAAGGCTTATGAGAATGTGAAAAAGAGATTGGTGACTGCACCCATTCTCACATCCCCTGACTAGGGATAGCCTTTTGAGCTTATGTGTGATGCTACTGACATGGCTTTGGGGCCATCTTGGATGAAAGGAAGAACAAAGTATTCTTGGATGAATGCAGCATAAATAAATTACACATTTACAGAGAAGGAGTTGTTAGCGGTAGTATGGGCGTTTGACAAATTTCGAGACTACTTGATGGGAAATAAAGATATTATCTACACTGATTATGCCGCCATCATGTATTTGTTTGATAAAAATGATGCTAAGACTAGGCTAGGTTGTTGGGGTCTTCTTTTGTAAGAACTTGATCGGAATCCGAGATCAAAAGGGGATCGAGAATCAGGTGGCTGATCACTTGTTGCGCTTGGAAACTCGTGTGCATGTTGATGAAGAAACTGACATTAAGGAAAGCTTCCCCGATGAGTAATATTAGCCATTATAGCTTATGCAGCCCCATGGTACACTGATTATGTGAAATCCATTATATGTTGGTTGATGCCTCCAGAGGTGTCACGAGATGGTAAGAGAAGGTTCATTCATGATGTTAGATTTTATCTATGTGATGAGCGGTTTTTGTTTAATCAATATGTAGATCAGTTGGTGCGACATTGTGTACCCTGAAGAGGAGTTGGAAGCCATTCTACATGACTTCCATGCATCGCCATATAGAGGGAGGTGGTGACCAAAACGGCTGCGAAAGTTTTACACTAGCCTGCACTATTAAAGGATGAACATGCTTTTGTAAAAAGGCGTGATAGGTGAAAATGAATGGGTATAATTCAAGGAGGCATGAGATGCATCTGAAGGGCATACTTGAGGTCGAGATCTTTGATGTGTGGGGAATAGGCTTCATAGGGTCGTTTTGTAAGGCCTCGTAAAAGTTCACCAAGGATATAAGGTTTTTAGTGCAAAAGTAAAGCTAATGTGTTCGGAAGTTTGTAAGCTTGTTGTTGTACATATTTGTGGACTATGCGATACATCATGTAGGTAGCAGAATTTGTAGAAAAAGGGCGATTCTACGGTTAATTATGTGGACCACGAATTGGTTATGCTAACCGCATAACCATCATGAATCGATTCATAAGCAACTTCATTTTGGAGGTCATTTTGCGATGGGTTATACGGAGCGCATATCAGTCGTAAACTCAGCATTGGAAGACGAAGACTTCGCGGTCCAATGTGCGGACCGTATGTAAATACCCAACCGGCCATTTTGCGTATTGTAGCCACGTTCCCCTTTTTATTTCTTATACTATATTCACTTGTGGTTACGCGACTTGCTGGGGTGGTTGGTTTAGTTTCTGGTATAAATAAGAATTAATTGGGACACTTAGTCCCATGGTTGGGAGCATAAGTTAAATGAATTGGCCGGATGTTGACTCATGTGTAGATGACTACGAAATATAATTTTGAGTATTCCGATAGCTTCGTATTGTGATTTTTTGACTTAGGCGTATGTCCGGTTTTAGATTTGGAGGGTCGTAGGTTGATTTGGTGCATTCTAGCAAGGGTTGGAATGTTAAAAGTTTGGAAGGTGGAGAGGTTTGACTGAGAGTTGATTTTGTTGATACCGGGGTCGAAGTTTAGTTCTAGAAGTTGGAGTAGGTTTGTTGTGTCATTTACGATTTGTATACAAAATTTGAGATCAATCAGAGTTGGTTTGCTATGGTTCGACATTGGTTTTAGAAGTTGGAAGTGCATTATTTCATTAGGCTTGAATCGATGTGCGATTCATGGTTTTGGTGTTGTTTGATGTGCTTTTAGGCTTTGACCGAGTTCGTACTGTATTTTCGGATTGAATTCAGAATAGTTTTGGTCTTGGTGTGTTAGCTAAATTTTCAGGCATCGGGTGCATTCGCACCTGCAGTGGGAATGGCCGCACGGTGAGATAGGCGCAGTTCGAAATGAAGTGGAGATTGGGAGGATTGCTGATGCGCATATTTTTTCGCATAAGCGGAAGCGCCTCTGCGATGAGAGGTCTGCAGGTATGGAGTTTGATGGGTTTAGCCTTGGTCACAGATGCAATACACGGTCTGTAGGTGTGGATGCACAGTAGCAGGCAAGAGGCCGCATAAGCGGTCTCGCTGGTGTGGTGCTTTGACCGTAGGTGTGCTAGGTCTAGAAGTTAAAGAGATTTCGCACTTGCGGTGGTGAATCCGCAGGTGTGGTGTCGTAGGTACGACTCTGAGGGCCACAGAAGCGAGATCACTGGGCAGTGATTTAGATTCCAGGGTTTAGTTATTTTTCTCATTTTTGGGATTTTGGAGTTCGGATTAGGGCGATATTTTGAGAGATTTCCACCTAGATTGAAGAGGTAAGTGACTTTTAATCACTTTTGTCCATAAATATTGAATACCCATTGATTATTACACCTAATATTTATGAATATAAGTTAGAATTTTGGGATTTTTGGACTATGTATTTGGAGAGTGAAATTTTAGGATTTGAGGGTCGATTTGTGGTTTGAATTAAATTATTTTGGTGTGGTTGGACTCGTAATTGAACAGTTGTTCAGAATTTGTAAATTTTATCGGGTTCCGAGGTGCGAGCCCAGGGTTGACCTTTTGCGTTGACTTTTTGATTTGAGTTAAAGATCTTAGCTTTGTCTTTTGGAATCACTTCTTATGGCTTTTATTGACGGTGTTGCGTTATTTTGTCTAGATTCGAGTCGTCCTAACATTGAAACGCGTGGGAAGGGTTTGTTAGAGGAATAATTTATCTTTCTTGAGTTAAGTATCTTATCTAAACTTTGTTAAGGCACTAGTTTCCTGAATTATTTGCGATAGCTACGTGCTATGGGTGCGCACATGTGTGGGATTTGAGCCCATGTTCTAACACCGGGATATTTATTCATGCTCCGGTAGTGCTTAGGCTGTGATATGCCCAGAGTTGACTATTAAACTTTAAGCTATCATGTTTCTTACATTTGTAACATTGTTGTGAACTATTTGAGCTTTGTTGAGGTTACATACAGGCTTATTCCCTGAATGAACTTGATAATTGTTAAATTCTGTCGGTTGAGCTATGATAACACACTATGCACATGCCTACACTCTACCATGTCAATTGTACAGTCTAGGAGCATGAGATATATTATTCATTCATTATATACATGTATTCTTGTATATTTGCCTTTGTGTGATATGATTTAGACTGGATGCACGTGACCACGCCAGGCGGATTGTACTGTTATGTCTGTGAACATGCCGGGCGGATTATGATATTGTGTATATTAACACACCGGGATGATAGCACATTGAATTGGTCGTGCTTGCATGTGGATATGGATCCATCCCCCTTAGGGTCAGCCTCTCATGTTTCTCTCTTGATGGTGTACATGCGGATATTGATGAAAATTGATCAGTGGTTTGGTACGAATATGGAAAAGATGAGGATATCTGTTCAGTGGTTTGTTCTGATCTTGCATTTATTCTTTACTTGTAATTTATGCAGTTAATTACCTGATTTAATTTTATATCATCTCTATATGCTGAACATTGATTGAGCAGAGTATTTGAGTAACTATGCACATACACACACAAATGCTCCTTTATGGGCTTTATGACTTGATTTTATTATTTTTCTTTAATTGTTAAAAATGATGAAACTGTATATCATTTATAGTTCTCGCTTATTTTGCCTCGTCGAGGTTAGTTACGATACTTATTGAGTACATTAGGTCGGTTATACTCATACTACACCCTACACTTAAGTGTGCAGATCCAGGTGTGGGGACCAGTTATTAGTAGTAGCTTTGCTTGTTAGAATGAACTTCGAGAGGCTAGGTAGAGCTGCATTCTTTGCTGCTGTTTTGACTTGACTTTTCTTATGTACTGTTGTTTAAGTTCAAACAGTATCATTATTCAGTTTTTAGACTTGTATTCCGTTGTAGAGCTCATGATTCTGTATTTACCAGTTTTTGGGGGATATATATTATATTAGTAGTCTCTTGTCATATTGAGATTTTAGACTATAAATTTTATTTTTTTAGTTCTTTATTGTTATATCTCGGCTTGCCTGGTAGGTTTGTTAGGCGCTATCATGATGGGTTGGTATTTTAGGTCGTGACAAGTTGGTATTAGTAGCCTAGGTTTATAGGTATTACGAGTCATGAGCAAGTTTAGTAGAGTCTTGTAGATCGGTGTGGAGATGACTGTACCTATATTTGAGAGGCTATAAAACTATTAGGAAACTACACTTTCTTGCATTCTTCTCGTGCACATTTGTTATTCCGATATTTGAAACTTGACTATTCTATTCTCTCACAATTTGTGAGGATATGTGTGACCGGATCGGGCGGACGACCACCACTACCACTAGTTAGGGCCATGAGAATCCGAGCCACGGTAGAGGCCAAGGTGTGGCTCATACTACAGCCAGAGCATCACCTACGGAGCCACCAGTTGCTCCAAATCAGGAGCAGGTACCAGATGTGGTTGAGCCAGTGGGACCAACTCAAGCACCAGCAGTGCCCATTGTGATTCTTTGCCTTCAATAGGCCTTAGCCCATATTTGACTATGTGCACGAGTCTTGCTCAAGTAGTCTTAGTACCAACTACACCAGCCACTTAATAGGCTGGAGGAGGTGCCTAGACTCTTGTTGCCCATACTCCAGAACAACTAGCTCAGGGACTCCAAACACCGGGTGTATTGCCATTTTAGTCGATTGCTGCTGCTAGGGCCGAGGTTGGTCCCCAAATAAGTGATGCAGAGTAGAAGAGACTGGAGTAGTTTGGGAGGCTTAAGCCTCAAGAATTCAATGGAGCAGAGTCGGAGGATGCTCAAGATTTTATAGACCGGTGTTAGTAGAGTTTTTGCATTTCTAGTATTTTGGACACTAGTAGGGTTTCATTCACTACTTTTTCAGCTGACGGTGGTAGATTACCAATGGTGGCAGGCTTATGAATTGAGTAGGCCAGCTGATGCCGAGCCACTTACATGGCATGAGTTCTCATTTCACTTCTTAGAAATGTTTATCCCACAGACTCGCATAGAGGACTTGCGTAGACAGTTTGAGAAGCTATGCCAAGAGGGTATGACCATGACTAGGTAAGAGATAAGGTTTTCAGAGCTGGATCGTCACACAGTATGGTTGGTTCCCACTAAGAGGGAGAAGATTAGGAGGTTCATTAATGGCCTCAACTATGGATTACACTTTATTATGGCTCGGGAGGTTGCGACGGGTGCAAGGTTTGATGTGGTGGTCGTTATTGCTAGACGCTTATATCTATTTCGCATGTAGGAGCGTGAGGAGCGGGAGGCCAAGAGGCCTCATAGTTCAGGTGGTTTTAGTAGTGCCTCATCTGGAGGCCAGTCCAACCACAGTAGAGGTCGTGCTTCTAGACCCGTTCATGAAACTCGCCATGTTCCTCGTGGTTCTTTAGTTAGATATAGTTCCTATAGTGCCCGCCCAGCTCAGTCATCATTCAGTGCATTGTTGGCACAGGGTTTTACCATGCTCCATCTGCATATTTTTCCGCAGGCAGTTCTTTGGGCTATAAGGGTTAGCAGCTTATCAAGAGGGGTTGGTATGAGTGCGGAGACTTGGCATCTCAAGAGAGATTGCCCCAGAATATTGAGTAGGTTTCCAAAAGCAGAGCTCTCAGCCTAT
This sequence comes from Nicotiana tomentosiformis, assembly GCF_000390325.3. NCBI lineage: Eukaryota > Viridiplantae > Streptophyta > Magnoliopsida > Solanales > Solanaceae > Nicotiana > Nicotiana tomentosiformis. Next base: position 47,121,968 of record NC_090822.1, read on the forward strand.
GAACCAGCACCAACAGCTATACCACCCACACACCTAGATTGGGGTGGGGCCTAGCCAGCTCAAGGCCGCCCTAGAGGGGGAGGTCGATCAGGTGGTGGTCAGGACCGTTGTTACGCATTTCCAGCTAGGCCAGAGGCAGTCGCCTCCTATGCCGTGATCATAGGTATTGTTTCAGTATTTCACATGGATGATTTAGTATTATTTGGCCTTGTCATCATACTTTTCTCATTATTTGGACATGCCCCGTGATTCATTAGTTATGCATGTTCATGTATCTACGCCGGTGAGTAATTCTATTATTGTGGATTGTGTGTACCGATCGTCTGTTGTTACTATTGGGGGATTAGAGACGAGATTTGATATTTTACTGCTTAGCGTGGTTGATTTCGACATGATTTTAGGCATGGATTTGTTATCACCATGTCATGCTATTCTTGATTGTCATGCTAAGACCGTGACGTTGGCAATGTCGGCACTGTCTAGTGTTGAGTGGAGGGGTTCTCTGGACTATGTTCCCAGTAGAGTGATTTCATATTTGAAGGCCCAATAGAAGGGTGGGAATGGATGTCTGGCTTTGGCCTTTGTGAGGGATGTTAGTACTGATGCTCCTACCGTTGAGTCAGTTCCGATAGTGATAGAATTTCCAGATGTGTTTTCTAAATACCTGTCGGGTGGAACATTGATTTTGGTATTGATATGGTGATGGGCACTCAACCTATATCTATTCCTTTGTATCGTATGGCACCATCAGAGTTGAAAGAATTGAAGGAACAACTTTAGGAGCTACTTCATAAGGGATTCATCAAGCCTAGTGTGTCACCTTGGTGTGCACCACTTCTATATGTGAAGAAGATTAATGATACTATGCGGATGTGCATTGATTACAAGCAGTTGAACAAAGTTATCATTAAGAACAAGTATCCTTTACCACACATTGATGACTTATTTGACCAGCTTCAGGGTGCTAGAGTGTTCTCTAAGATTGAATTGAGATCTGGGTATCACCAGTTGAACATCCGGGATTCTAATATTCTGAAGACAGCATCCAGGAACCGCTATGGTCATTACGAGTTTTTTGTGATGACTTTTAGGCAGACCAATGCCACAACATGCTTCATGCACCTGATAAACAGTGTATTCCAGCCATATCTTGATTATTTTATCATAGTATTCATTGACGATATAGTGGTGTACTCACGCAGCCAGGAGGATCATGAGTAGCATCTGAGGATTGTACTCCAGACATTGAGGGAGAAGAAGCTATATACAAAATTGTCCAAGTGTGAGTTTTGGCTTGATTATGTGGCATTCTTGGGGAACGTGGTGTCCAATGAGGGTATCAAGGTGGATTCGAAGAAGATTGGGGAAGTTCAGAGTTGGCCCAAACCATCTTTAGCAACTGAGATTTGGAGTTTTCTTGGTTTGGCCGGATATTATCGCCGTTTTGTGGAGGGTTTATCATCCATTGCTACACCTTTGATCAGATTGACCCAGAAGGGTGCCCTATTTAGGTGGTCGGATGAGTGTGAGGAGAGCTTTCAGAAGCTTAAGACTGCCTTGACCACAATGCATGTTCTAGTTTTGGCTTCAGCATCGGGCTCATATACAGTTCATTATGATGCTTCTCGGATTGGTATTGGTTGTGTATTGATGCAGGAGGGTAGGGTGATTGCTTATGCTTCGTGCCAGTTGAAGTCCCATGAGAAGAACTACCCCGTTCAGGATATATAGTTGGTAGCCATTGTTCACGCATTGAAGATTTGGAGGAATTATCTCTATGGCGTGTCTTGTGAGGTATTTACAGATCATCGGAGTCTGCATCACTTGTTTAAGTAGAAGGATCTAAATTTGAGGTAGCGGAGGTGGTTGGATAGGGTAAAAGACTATGATATCACCATTTTGTATCATCCCGGGAAAGCCAATGTAGTGGCCGATGCCTTGAGCAGAAAGGCTGACAGTGTGGGTTGCCTTGTATATATTCCAGTTGGTGAGAGAACGTTAGCATTGGATGTTCAGGACTTGGCCAATATTTTTATGAGATTAGATGTTTCGGAGCTTAGTTCGCGGTATTCCATTCACCTGGGTGCCGCGAAGATGTATCTGGTTTTGAGGCAGCACTATTGGTGTAGAAAAATGAAGAAGGATATAGTAGAATATACAAGCATCAGAGGCCAGGTGGTTTGCTTCAGAGACTTGAGATTTTCGAGTGGAAATGGAAGCGTGTTACTATGGATTTCCTTGTTGGGCTTCTACGAACTTTGAAGAAATTTGACGCAGTTTGGGTGATTGTGGACCAATTGACTAAGTCCGCACATTTTATTCTAGTTGTGACTACCAATTCCTCAGAGCGGCTGGTTCTGATCTATATCTGTGAGATTGTTCGCCTTCATGGTGTATAATGTCCATTATTTCCGATCGAGGCACGTAATTCACATCATAGTTTTTTGAGAGAAGTGCAACGAGAGTTGGGCACGCGAGTTTAGTTGGGAACATCATTCCATCCCCAGATGGATGGACAGTCCGAGCGCACCATTCAGATCATGGAGGATATGCTACGCACCGGTGTTATGTATTTCAAGGGATCATGGGATCAGTTCTTACCACTTGTAGAGTTTGCCTACAACAACAGCTACCAATCGAGTATTTAAATGGCTCCTTATGAGGCTTTATATAGGAGGCGGTGCCGTTCTCCAGTTGGTTAATTTGAGCTGGGAGAGGCTAGGTTGTTGGGTACTGATCTGGTTCGGGATGCCTTGGAGAAAGTCAAGTTGATTCAGGATCGGCTTCGTACATCGCACTCTAGGCAGAAGAGTTATGCTGGAAGGAAGGTTCGTAATGTTGCATACATGGTATATGAGAGGGTTTTGCTTAGAGTTTAGCCCATGAAGGGTGTGATGAGGTTCAGGAAGAAGGGCAAGTTGAGTCCATGGTATATTGGCCCTTTTGAAGTACTTGAGAGATAGCCTACAAGCTTGAATTTCCACCTAGTCTATTGGATGTTCACCCAGTGTTTCATGTTTCTATGCTCCGGAAGTACTATGGTGATTGGTCTCATGTTTTGGATTTCAGCAAGGTTCAGTTAGATGGGAATTTGGCTTATGATGTGAAGCCGATGGCAATTTTAGATCGGCAGTTTCGAATGTTGAGGTCAAAGAATATTGCATCACTGAAAGTTTGCTAGAAAGGCCAGCTGGTATGAGGCTCCAGGCATAATTCTAGACCCATGGTATGATTCTAAACCCACGGTATGAGGCTCCATATATGATTCTAGCCGGTATGAGGCCCCAAGAGATGCGAAGCAGCTACCCACACCTATTTGAGGCTCCAGGTATGATTCTAGACCCGTCCGAGGATGAACGTTTGTTTAAGAGGGGTCGAATATAATGACCCGACCGGTCATTTTGCGTATTGCAGCCCCGTTCCCCTGTTTATTGCTTATACTATATTTACTTGTGGTTACGTGACTTTATGGAGTGGTGGGCTTGGTTCCGGGGATGTTTCAGAGTGAATTGGGACACTTAGTCCCAAGATTGGAAGCTTAAGTTAAAAGAATTGAACAGATGTTGACTTATGTGTAGACAATTCCGAAATGGAGTTTTGATGATTCTGATAGCTTCATATGGTGATTTTTTACTTAGGCGTATGTCCGGATTTAGATTTGGAGGGCCGTAGGTTGATTTGGTGCATTTTGGCGAAGTTTTGAAAGTTGACACTTTGGAAAGTTGAGAGGTCTGATTGAGAGTTGACTTTGTGGATATCAAGGTCAAATTTTGGTTTCGGAAGTTGGAATAGGTCTGTTGTGTAATTTATGACTTGTGTACAAAACGTGAGGTCAATCGGAGTTGGTTTGATATGGTTCAGCATTGGTTTTAGAAATTGGAAGTGCATTAGTTCATTAGGCTTGAATCAATGCGCGATTCGTGGTTTTAATGTTGTTTGATATGATTTGAGGCTTCTAGCGAGTTCCTATTATGTTTTAGGACTTGTTGGTATTGTTGGATGGGGTCGCGGGGGCCTCGGATGTGTTTCGAATTGAATTAGGATTAGCTTTGGTCTTGGAATGTTGGCTGAAGTTTCATGCATCTGGTACGTTGGCACCTATGGAGGGAATAGCCGCAGATGCGGCACCATAGGGGCGGTGAGATGGGTGCATATGCAAAATGAAGTGGAGACTGAGAGGATCAGCGATGCTCATTATTTTTTGCAGAAGCGGAAGCATTTCTGCGAAGAGAGGTTTGCATGTGCGGAGTTGGATGGGTTTCGCCTTGGTCGCAAATGCGATACGTGGTCCGCAGGTGCGGATGCGTAGGAGCAGGCAAGAGATTGCATAAGCGGTCTCGCAGGTGCGGATCTTTGACCGTAGGTGTGCTTGGTCGGGAAGTTAATGAGATTTTGCACCTATGATGGTGCGGATCTTTAAATCGAAGGGTTTAGTTGTTTTTATCATTTTTGGGATTTAAGAGTTCGGACTAGGGTGATTATTGGAGAGATTTCTACCTAGATTGAAGAGGTAAGTGACTTTTAATCACTTTTGTCCATAAATATTGAATAACCATTGATTATTACACCTAATTTTCATGAATCTAAGTTAGAATTTGGGGATTTTTGGACTATAGTATTGGAGAGTGAAATTAGGGGATTTGAGGGTCAATTTGTGGTTGGAATTAGATGATATTGGTATGGTTGGACTCATAATTGAACGGGTGTTCGGAATTTGTGAATTTTGTCGGGTTTCGAGGTGCGGGCTCGAGGTTGACTTTTTTATTTGAGCTAACGATCTTAACTTTGTATTTTGGAATGCCTTCCTATGGCTTTTATTGATGGTATTGCATTATTTTGGATAGATTCGAGCCGTCCAAAGATTGATGCGCGCGGGAAAGGTTTGTTAGAGGAAACATTTGGCTTGCTTGAGATAAGTATCTTATCTAAACATGGTTGAGGCACTAGTTGCCTGAATTATTTGTGATAGCTACGTGCTATGGGTGCGCACATGTGTGGGGTTTGAGCCCATGTGCTAACACCAGAGTATTTATTCATGATCATGTAGTGCTTAGGCTGTGATATTCCTAGAGTTGATTGTTAAACTTTAAGCTTTGATGTTTATCATATTTGTAACATTGTTGTGAACTATTTGAGCCGTGTTGAGGTTACATAGAGGCTTATTCCCTGAATGAAATTGATTATTGTTAAATTTTTCGATGAAAATTATCAGTTGAGCTATGATAGCGCACTATGCACATGCCTACACTCTAGCATGTCACTTATACCAGTCCAGGAGCATGAGATATGTTATCAATTCATCATATACATGTATACTTTTGCCTCTGTGTGATATGATTTGGACTGGATGCCTGTGACAATGCTGGGCGGATTGTGTTGTTATGCATGTGACCACGCTGGGCGGATTGTGTTGTTATGCATGTGACCACGCTAGGCAGATTGTACTGTTATGCATGTGACCACGCAGGGTGAATTATGATATTGAGCTAGTGACCATGCCGGGCTGGTAGCACGTTGAATTGGTCATTCTTTCATATTGATATTGATCCATCCCCCTAGGTGACCCTCACATGTTTCTCTCCTGATGGTGTACACGCGGAAATTAAGGGAAACTGATCAGTGCTTTGGTACGGATATTCAAAGGTTGAGGAAATCTAGTCAGTGCTTTGTTCGGATCTTGCATTTCATCTTTTCTTGAAATTTCTGTGGTTAATTACCTTATTTAATTACATATCATCTCTATATGTTGAACATTGACTGAGCAGAGTATTAAAGTAACTGTACACATATATACAAAGATGCTCCTTTCTGTGCTTTACGACTTGATTTCATTATTGTTCTATACTTGTTAAAAATGATGAAACAATACAGTTTATAACTAGTATAATTTATAGTTATCGCTTCTTTTACCTCACAATGTTAGTTAAGATACTTATTGAGTACATTGGGTCGGTTGTACTCATACTATACTCCGCACTTAATTGTGCAGATCAAGGTGTGGGGACCAGTTATAGCTTTACTTGTTGGACTGAGCTTCGAGAGGCGAGGTAGAGCTGCATTCTTGGCCGCAGTTTTGACTTGTCTTTTCTTATGTACTGTTATTCCAGTTCAAAAAGTATCATTATTTAATTTTTAGAATTGTATTTCATTATAGAGCTCATGACTCCGTATTTACCAATTTTTGGGGGAATTATCTTGTATTAGATGTATCTTGTCATATTGAGATTTCAGACTTATGCTATTTTTATAAATTTTGTTGTTTTGGTTCTTTATTGTTATATTTCGGCTTCCCTGGCTGGTGTGTTAGGCGCTATCATGATGGGTAGGGATTCTGGGTCGTGACACTGCAGAACCGTGGACCGCAAATCCGCCATAGTCCTGTCCAGTTTCAAATCAGTGGTCCATTCCGCTATTCATTTCGTGGACCGCATAGCCTTTTCGCGGGTTATTTCGATCCGCCATAGTTCTAACCCATTCTATTTTGATATAAGGCCTTATGGGTTTATTGTAGAAGGAAGAAAATAGTATTTTATGATAGGGAAACACTATAGAGAGGGTGGGGGGAGCTCTAACACCTCTACATTATCATTTCTTGCTCTAATCTTAGGGATTCAAGGTGGAATCACGCAAGATCTTTTACATACAAGGTAATACTTCATCCTTAGCTCTCATGCAAAGTTTAATAATGGGTTTTAGTAGGATTTTATTATGTCGGGACTTATGGGATGGTGATCAAAATCTATAAGCCCTCAATCTCGAATTTGGATTTGTGTGTTGAATGAGTAGTGTTATTCTTGTGTTTGGAGTAAGTCGTTGGGCATGCAGGTGCCAATACAGGTGGTATGGAGGTTTTGGGTATTTTTGGACTATTTTGGGTTGATTATTTCTTGGAAATTGGTTGCGGGGTAAAGAAATCCCAGTATATAAGCTTGTAGTCGATTATGCATGTTAGGTGTTCGATGAAATGCCTAAAAAGACCTACATTATGAGAATTCCTACTAAATAGTGATTATATTAAACTATGTTAATGTGGATTTATGTATAAAGGGTAGGGGAACGTTGTTGTGACCCAAAAAAGAGCTTGATAGAGGTATGTTTGGCTAAGCTCCTTCCCATAGAATCGATTTCTGTGAAATCCTTCATGATCTTCCAAAGTATGATTTATACATGCTTCCACACCTTAGTTTCAAAATTGCTAATATATGATTATGGGTGAAAAGTAATTATATGCTATCCACGTGTTTCTTCCCATGTCATGACATTTATGCCGTGAAAGTACACTATCAAAATGCTTCAAAAAATTGATTTGTCAAATGCTCATGAACCTCTACATATTTTTCTATTTGTTATTGCCATGCGCTTTTTCTTTGAAAATGTTTCAATATTTTTATGTTTTCTTATGTAGATGAATATGAGGTTATAGCCTTCAAGTGATTTAAATACGTCTTTATGATTTTTAATGGGTCAATGCATATGTTATGGAAGCTAACTTTTCCATTTTGTCTCTTTTTTCAGATGAGTAGTCCACGAGTTCGAGGCGGTGAAGAGGGAGTGTCCCCACCCTTGAATATGGGGGAGATTGCACAAGAGTTCGTTGGAAGAATGGGTTGAGCCTGAGAGGGATTGGAAGCACTAGTTTCTAGGGGAAATTCCCTTGTTCCCCTTCATGGAAATGCCCCCACGATACCGAATCATGCGGCGCAAGCACCTGAGAAATGAAACAGGGTTGTTCGTGCCAACAAGTGAGGATGTCTGATTTGTAAGAGATGTCACTTGAGGATATGTTATATGAGTCTTAAGATATGTTATGGTTGTTGAAAGAGGGGGCAAAAAAAGAATAAATGCCCCAAGCTGGGTACACCCAGCCAAGTCTACCCGACATACGGAAATAAACATTTGGTACAGTGTTGCAACTATGTTCAAGAGCGTTTTAGGGGAGGCGGGCTCGGGCACCTTCCAAGGAAGTGCAACCTGCAACGACTAAGAGTGGCGCCGGAACCCACACCGCAAGCTAGTACAATGATTATTAACCCTCCGGCTATGAGGACCAAAAGGAAAGGTAGGGAGGATGCACATGGTGTATTCAAAAAGGATGGTACCAAAGATCTCACCAATGGGGCGAGCTAGCTTAGCAGACCTCATCATCATTGTGAGAAGTGTAGGAGGTGTCATAAGGTGGAAAGGTACCAATGCATGTTATGGGTGTGGAGTCAAGGGCATCAGATAAGTCTCTGCCCCGACAACCAAAAGACAACAAGTAAGTCCCTCATTAGTACATCATTATGAGCGCCATATAACTTCCCTTGTCGTATATGGATGTCTATAGTGAAGAGGCTACATAAAAATGATCTTAACATGACATTTAGTCACAAAACCTTGCATGTACATACTTTTGCACCAGATCCATCATTTGTGGAACATCTTTATTACATCTCTCTTACATATAACCTCTTAGGAATTGAGTTCTACAATAATTTCCATGAATCGAGTTACAACCTTAGGTTAATACTTTTAAATTACTTCTCAAAATTCTCAACAAAGGACTTTAATTGAAGAGTTTCTTATAGGACCTTCTATTTCAAATGAATAAAATAAACTGGCTTGTGCACACATCCTCGTAGCATTAACATACGGGACATCGAGTCAAATGTATAGCAACCTTTGTCACGACCTAAATCCCCCCACATGGGGCGTGATGGCACCTCATTTCTAAAACTAGGTAAGCCAATCACTTAACATTATTTAAAATAATAGAAGCATGATGTAACGAAACAGAGTTTAACATAAATTCATAAATAGGGTTAATACAAGACGAAGCGGAAATACTCAACATAACCTCCCAAAACTATGCCGTACAAAGTCACGAGCTCTAGTTGAATACATAGAAATATCTAAAATACACAATACTGATCAAATTACAATATAAATAAAAAGAAAAGGACTTCAAAGGACTGCGGTGGTCATTACAGCTACCTCGAATCCTCACAATATGTGAAGCTCTCACTGCCCATATCTGCTACCTTCAACACCTCGATCTGCACAAAAATATGCAGAAGTGAAGTATGAGTACACCATGGTCGGTACCTAGTAAGTATCTAGACTAGTCTCGGGAAAGTAGTGATGAGGTTCAAGTCATGTGATACTTACTAGTGAAAATAACATATGCAATAAATCAAAAGGCTGGCAATAGAAAGGATAATATAAACAACAACAATAATATCATCGGAGCAAGTGATAACTGGTAAAAATAAGGAAACAAATCAGCTTAAGCAACAAATCATTAAAATAGAAATTCACACCTATAATACCTCACACCAGATTGCCAGCCTCACTCGCATGGCAAAGACATCATACCACAGTACCAATAACACTCGTACGACAAAGAACTCATGACAACATAACTCACACTTGCACTCCGAGGACCTCGTGCCAATATCGAACACACTCGCACGGAAGAAACCTAATGCCTGCATGGAAAAGTCCCCGTACCACAATACCAATCACACTCGCATGGAAGAAGCCTCATGCTTACACGGTTAAAACCTCGTTCCAATACCCAAACAATCTGCTCAATGTATCCACATGTGCGACGAAATCACAACAATAATGCCAAAACTATTATCACGGATACGAGTTCATAATTTATCAAAAAGTGCACAGAGTTAGAATTGCCATCAGAATTAGAATTTGTTCACCCAGTATTCCATGTATCTATGTTGAGGAAATGTATTGGTGACCCTTCTCGGGTCATCCCTATCAAAGATGTACAAGATTTAGAGGATCTATCATATGAAGAAGTGCCAGTGGCTATATTAGATTGACAAGTCCGCAAGCTGAGAACAAAGAATGTAGCTTCCGTCAAAGTATTGTGGAGGAACAAGAATACAGATGAAATGACATGGGAAGAAGAAGAGGAGATGAAGTTTAAATACCCTTACCTGTTCCAGATTGAAGAGAACGAGGATGTCGGGGGAACGCAGGATGCATTAGAAGGTGAAACAGCTCTATGAGGTAAGCAATAGCTTGAGAATACTATTTCTTAATAATAAAAGGTGAAATCAGATAATGTACATATCCATAATACTTTGTATAGCCTTGTAAGGCCATAGGTTGGGTTTAACTGCTTGGAAGTTTGGCTAGTGTCCATTTTATAGGGGAAACTCATCCAGAAATTTCCGTCTGAATCCACGATGAGTTAGACTCCCCATAAATACTTACATTCGAGGACGAATGTTCCTAAGAGGGGGAGGGTATTACAACCCATATTCACGTACGTTAGATCACACCGTAAGTTAGTCGACGTAAATTCGAGAAGAGATTATCTTTGAGATGATAAGAAGTTAATCCTATTGGTCTTAAAAGATACAAGGGTGTATAAGAGTGGTTAACAAGTATTAGAAGTTAAACAATCAAGGATGTTGTAACCGGTATTTTCGGGTAAAACTAGAGGTGATTAATATTCCCAAGAGGTAGTATTTTAAGGTATTTGAATCATATAATATCCGTATCATAAGTCTTGATGTCAAGCGAGTTATGAAACAAAAGTCGACAAACGTTGTCGCAACTTACGTTCATAATTTTACTTAAACTTTAGGTCAAATGTTACTAAGTTTTTCTCCCAATTTAATTGGAATAACGGGGTTATCTACCCACCAAATTGAATATCTATGAGTCTAATTTCTAACGCATTAAACCGTTTGTCTATACGATCTCGGAGTAGAGAGTTATTCGTGTTTTTACGAGACTGCGCCAAGCAGCTCTCTGTGGGGCCCACATAGGCGGTTGATACATATGGATACATATAACACGCCTAAACCACGTTTTAAGTCATTATTTTTTAGTATATTCAGACCTTACAACCCTAAAACACTCTCTCCAAGTTCTCTCATGATCCAAGACCAAAATAAAGGGCAAACAACACAAATCAAGTGTCGGGAATCCCGTGGCGCTAGTAAGTTTATTGTTCTTCTTGTTGTTGCTGATTTTTGTGTTGTTCCAGCTCTTGTGGGAGGTTGTTTTAAGTGGTTTATGTTCTGTAAAATACTCCCTCATGTTTTTAATATCAACCCTAGTTTATTTCAAGTCTTCTAAAGTGATTCTAGTGCCGAAAAACCCTGATTGATTGCTAGTTTCGCTTCCTTGTTCTTGTGGCAGCATTGGAGGGACACTTCATGGTAAATTAAGGTCAAATTGGAGTTGTTCTTTCTGTTTAAAGGTAAAGAACCTCTTACCCTACATGTATTTAAGATTATCCAAGTTACGGCTAAGTCGTTAAAGCTAGAACTTGTGAGATATATATATCAAAAGGCTTGTTAGTAATGTTATTGGTTGGTGGACTGTTTTATGAGGCTCAATATGATTATTATTGATGTTGTTTGGGCTGTTTGGTGGTTTTTTTAATATGTGGGAAGTCATATAAATAGGGGAGGTGCTGTCCATTTCATCGTAAAATAGGTTGCGGTTGATACATAATAGTTACGAAGCTTAAATGATAACGATAGTGTCATTTCTCTTACTGTAGACTAAGGAGTCGTGAAATTTGCATAGCTTGAGGTTGAGAAGTATATACAAGGTATGTGAGGCTATCCCTTTCCTTCTTTTTCACGACTCCGATTGTACATAATGTAATGAACGAGCTTCCAAAGACACTCCACTCTTAGAAGCTAGCAATACTTACATTGTTTCCCTTCTTATGGAACGATTGATGTTGTTGTTACTTCTATTATTCTTATGTTATAAATGTTGTTGGTACTTCCTAATTCTTATAAGATTCTTGATGAAGAGTTAATCCTAATAACGCGCACGAAGGATCCTGACCTTACGTCACTCTGAATCGTTCAAAATGTGATTCCAATGAGTCCAGCACGCATCATATATATATATCTATTTTACTCTACCGAGCCGTGCTATAGTCTGCCGGGTACAACACCTATTGTGCAACCACTGATCAGTAGGTTTTAACCGAGCTCCACATGGCCGAGTACGATTCTACCGAGCCTTATGATGGCCGGGTACATTTTTACGGAGCCTATTACGGCCGGGTACGATATGATGATAATGATGCCCACAGAGGTGTATGTTTTAAAAGTTTATGTATATATATGTATGCATCATGCATTTCATGTCAGTATCCCTCAGAGGTGCCCTAATGTTACAGGTTGTATATTCTTTATCCCGGTTTACATTACTTTTCTTACTTATGCTTTCCTGCCTTATATACTCAGTACTTTATTCGTACTGACGTCCTTTTTATTTGTAGATGCCGCATGTCGTGTAGCAGGTCCTGATAGGCAGGTAGACGCAACTCCCCCACCACAGTAGGCTGCCCAGTTCAGTGGTTATTGGCGAGATCCATTCTCCGGACATGCCGTGGCACCCTTCAACAGCGAGATCCTCAGGAAAACCCAATCACCAACCTTAAATTCCAGATCATGACATCGGACATCGGAATAAGACTTTTGCCTACTTTGTGCCATCCTCGATCGCTCTTGTATCACTTTCACCTTCTCAACGGCTTGGTGAATCAAATCTTTCCCATATAATTATGTCTCACCGAATTTGAACCATCCAACTAGTGATCTAGATCTCCTCCCGTACAATGCCTCGTACGGGGCCATTTTAACACTGGAATGGTAGCTATTATTGTAGGCGAATTCTATGAGTTCCAGATGGTCATCCCAATTCCCCTTGAAATCTAGAACACATGCTCATAGCATATCTTCAAGTGTCTGAATGGTATGTTCAGCCTGTCAGTCACTCTGCGGATAGAATGCAGTGCTCAGATTCACTTGTGTGCCTAAACCCTTCTCAAAATACCTCCAAAAGTTAGCCGTAAAATGAGCTCCTCGATGTGATATAATAGAAACCGGCACACAATGAAGCCTAACAATCTCCTTGATATAGAACTTCGCATAATCTTTAGCCATGTAAGTTGTCTTAACTGGCATAAAATGGGCACATTTTGTAAGTCGATCAACTATCACTCAGATGGAGTCAAACGTATGATAAGAGCGAGGTAATCCAATAATGAAGTCCATATTAATCACCTCTCATTTCCCAGTCGGAATCTCTATATTCTGAATCAATCCACCGGGTTTCTGATGCTCGATCTTTACTTGTTGACAATTAGTACCCTGGGCTACAAATTCTGCAATAGACTTCTTCATGTTATCCCACCAATACTATTCTTTAACATCACGATACATCTTTGTCGAGACAGGATGGATGGAATATCGGGACTGATGAATCTCAATCATAATCTTCTCTTGCAACCCTGCCACATTAAGCACACATAATCGGCCCTGGTATCTTAGTGCCCTATCTCCTCCGATCTCAAAAGCAGTAATTTTACATTGCTGAATGCTCTCTCTTAATCATACTAAGGTAGGATCTTCATATTGCCGTGCTTTTACCTCGGCTACCAAAGATGATTCTGATGTATTTTGTACAGTAACACCTCTGTCATCACAGTCTAACAACCTGATTCTCATATTGGCTAGGTGATGAAACTCTTTAGTCAACCCATGTCTACTTGCCTCAATATGTACTAAGCTTCCCATTGACTTACGACTGAGAGCGTCTGCCACAACATTGTCTTTACCCGGATGGTACAATATCTCGACATCGTAATCTTTTAGTAATTCAAGCCACCTACGCTGCCTCAAATTCAACTCCTTCTTCTTGAAGATGTATTGTAAACTCTTGTGATCTGTGTAGATGTCAACATGGACGTTGTATAAGTAGTGCCGCCATATCTTCAAAGAATATATTACTGCAGCCAATTCCAAATCATGAGTCGGGGAATTCTTTTCATGTTTCTTCAATTGTCTTGATGCATAAGCAATCACCTTCCCACGTTGCATCAATACGCACCCCAAACCTATACCTGAGGCATCACAATATACCATATAACCTTTTGTTCCTTCTAGGAGAGTGAGCACTGGCGCAGATGTCAATCAATTATTTAGCTTCCGAAAACTACATTCACAAGCGTCAGACCACTACAACTTGGTAGCTTTCTGTGTTAATTTAGCCAATGGTGCTGATATAGAGGAAAACCCTTCTACAAATCGCCTATAATATCCTACTAGCCCCAGGAAGTTGTGTACTTCTGACGGTGTTGTAGGTCTCGGCCAATTCTTTACTGCATCGATCTTCTGAGTGTCGACACTAATAACCTCGTCAGATATCACATGGCCAAGGAATGCTACTGAGTTTAGCCAGAATTCACATTTGGGGAGCTTAGCATATAACTTACGACCCTGAAGGGTCTGTAATACTATCCGCAATTGGCCCGCGTGTTCCGCCTCTGAACGAGAATACACCAGAATGTCATCAATGAATACGATCACGAACACATCAAGATAGGGCCTGAATACACTATGAATGAGATCCATAAAAGCTGCTAGGGCATTCGTTAGCCCGAACGACATCACCAAGAACTCAAAGTGCCCATATCATGTTTTCGGAAGGCCGTCTTTGGAATATCCTTCTCCTTAACCCTCACCTGATGATACCCTGAACGTAAGTCAATCTTGGAGAAATACTTGGCACCCTGGAGTTGGTCAAACGGGTCGTCAATGCTTGTAAGTGGATACTCGTTCTTTATAGTAAACTTATTCAACTGTCGATAATCATTACACATCTGTAGCGACCCGTCTTTCTTCCACACGAACAAGACTGGCGCATCCCAAGGTAAAGTGGTAGGCCTAATGAAGCCCTTATCCAGCAAGTCCTTCGACTGTGCCTTTAACTCTCGCAACTATGTCGGGGCCATCCTATATGGAGGGATAGAGATCGGTTGAGTGTCAGGCAACACATCAATGCTAAACTCAATATCCCTTTTAGGAGGAAGGCATGGGAGTTCATCTGGGAAAACATCTGGAAATTCATTGACCACAGGGATTGATTATAGAGTAGGCAGCTTCGCCTCTGCATCCTTAACGCGAACGAGATGATAATTGTAAACTTTTGAGATCATCTTCCTTGCCTTAAGATAGGAAATAAACCCACCTTTTGGTGTAGCAATGCTCCCCTTCCATTCAATGATGGGTTCAACAAGAAATTGAAACCTAACCATCTTCGTATGACAATCAACATTTACATAGCATGAGGTCAACCAGTCCATTCCCATTATCACATCGAAATCAACCATTTCTAACTCAAATATATTCGCCGAGGTTTGGCGACAACAAATCATCACCGTGCAACCTCTATATACACTTCTAGCAATCACAGAATCTCCTAGTGGAGTAGATACTGCAAGTGGTTTACTTATCAATTCAGGTTCAATGCCAAACTTATTAGCCACAAATGGTGTAACATATGATAATGTAGATCTCGGATCAATCAGCGCATATACATCGTAAGAAAACACAGACAATATACCTGTAATTGGATCAGTTGGAAGCAACTATGCGGTCTACTATGCGACCGCATAACTGTTATGCGGTGCATTATGCGACCGCATAACAGTTATGCGGACCACATAGAGACCCCAAACAGAGGCAGTTCTTTTGGCTATTTTGTAACCAATTATGCGACCGATATGTTGTCCGCATATTGGTTATGCGATCGTATATGTGATCGCATACCTTGTTCCGGAGCTCCATTTTGGGGTTTTTAAAACCCGACCCTATTTCGTTAAATACACTCTTTGGGCCATTTTTGAGACATAATCTGATATTTTAGAGTGAGAGAGAGTGCCCTAGAGTGAGAAGGTGTTCTTCAATAATTTTTCTTCAATTCTTGCTCAAGTTATTGAAGATTAATTACTAGGTCTTCATCCTAAAGGTAAGATTCTACACCCTAAACCCTAATTTCGAAATTTTCTGAAAATGGGTAACTAACAAGATAAATTTCTAGGCATGAAAGTTGTTTATTTTACATGCATGTGTTATCAAAGGGTGTAGGAAGATTGTTGAGCTAAAAATGGTAAAGATTGGGTTGTGGGATGATGAAATCCTTCATAAAAAGGACATTGAAACCTTATGCACACCTAGTGTTTGATAAAATGCTCAAGTGAGCTAGAACCATGATCATCTTCCTAATTTTGATTCAATTTGTTATATTTCTATAATAGATTGAAGTTGCTAAGCATTCCGGAACATTTAGAGTGTAAGGAAGCCCAAGTGAGGTATGTTAGCTAAACTCTTCTCTTAGAATTGAATCCCACGATATTCATGTAAATTATGTAAGTCCCGAGTAATTCATTATGAAATTAGCTATTCCGAGTAAGATTGGGTTGAAAGATATATGTTCAACAAGCATCCCAAATGCTCTATTCATGTTATGTTACCAATTGAGGATGTGTTAAAATATGGGTTGTGCATTAATAATGTTTCGACTTTAAGTCAAGTTCAAATGGAGGCTATTAGGCCAAATATTGTGAAATATGTCTATGTACATTAGACTCTAAATTGCTCACATGTGTACTACACACTTTGATTTAAATTTTTTTTTTTGGTTGATGATGAGGAGGATATTTGAAATTGATAATGTGAGCATGAGATACTGAATATGGCCCACGTGCCAAGAATGATCTTATAAATATAGCCACTAGTGCCAATGAAATGAAACGATGTGAAAGTATTATGAAATGCGATGATTGATATAAAAAGATTGATGTCTCAAATAAGACATCCTAGCCGCTCAGGTCGTGATCGGACACCATGCCGCACAGATGGTCGTGATTGTGCTGGAAATTATAATTGAAATTGTGATTGTGGTCGATGTCCCTAATGGATAACCTAGTCGATCGTGTCGTGATCGGACTCCGTGTTAAAGATGGTGATATTGATAGTGAGAGAAATTATGGTTGATGTCTCTACTGAGATAGCCTAGCCGATCGGGTCGTGATCGGACACCGTGCTAAGAGTGTCGTGGTACTGGTCTTGTGAATAGTGGTATTGTGAATAGTTTTATTGTTATGGTGAATAATGATACTGGTATTGTGTACAATGGTATATCGATACGAATAATCTCCCAATGTGAGATATGGAAATTAATTTGAACATTGTCTTGATTCTAAATTGAGGTTTGATGTTAATTAAGGCTTTCATTGATATTATGATAATCTTATTTGTATTATTTGTCATTCTATTGAGAGAGTGTTTAGTTATACATACTAGTGCTATTCGACAGTACTAACATCCCTTTTGCCGGGGGCGCTGCGTCTTTCAATAGATGCAGGTGGTTCCACAGCAGGAGATATTGGTCAGTGATAGCAGTGCACCTTCTTCCCATCTGACTTGTTGAGCCCCACTTCATTTCGGGGTCATGAATTTTTTGTACTCTATGTATTCTGTTTGAGGTATAGCCGGGGCTTTATTGCCGGCATTATCATTGTACTCTTCTTTATCTATAGAGGCTCCGTCGACATAGTGTGGGTTGTGTATTGGTGCTGGGAAAGACAAACTATGCTATGTTGTGGTTGTATTACTTGTCCATTTGAGACTTTAAAAATGGTGAAACTTATGGTAAGAAATTAGTAATTGCAGACACGACCACTTTATTGTTTAATTAAGGAAAACATATATTCTCTTTATGCATGAATGAGTTTGGGTAGAAGGAATCTAACAGGCTTGCTCTGTTGGGTTCACTCGGTTGAGCGTCGGTCGCGCTCCTCGATTTTGGGGCATGAAAAACTTGGTATCAGAGCCTAAGGTTTTAAAGTGTCCTAGGATATCTCGGAGCCGTGTCTAGTAGAGTCCTTATTATCGGTGTGTTATCGACCACATCTATAATTAGGATGCTACATGGGAATTTAGAAATAATACCCTTCTTTCATGTTCTTGATTATGCGATAAAGCTTGTTGTAAGATTGTTCCTCTTTTAACTCCTGAGTTACTCTAATTTTCAGTACATGGCGCCTAAGAAGAAGGCAAGAACTGGCCAAACAGCCAATGTCACCTCAGGAGTGACAGTTGATCGTATAATTGATTATGCGGGTGAGCACCCGAGGAGTGAGAATATTCCTCCAGTTACTACACTGCCTGACTCTACTACAACTTATCAGACTGCGCCTGTCTCTACACCTACTGAAGGTGCAACAGTTCCTCAAACTGATATACCAGTTCCATCTCTAGTTCCAGCTTCCGATTCTGGTATTTCTGATGTTGATCTTAGGGGAGCCATACAGATGTTGGCTTTAATAGTGGCTTCCCAGACCTAGAGGTCAAATATTACACCCACTTCTTCCAGTCAGCCATGGGATTCTACTGGTTCCAGGGTGAACAAGTTTCTCCTGTTAGATCCTCCAGTGTTCATGGGTACTAATCCAGAGGAAGATCCCCAGGATTTCATTGATTAGATGCACAAGACTCTCAGAGTTATGCGTGCTACTAAAACAGAGGTAGTGGAATTGGCTTCCTACCGCCTGAAAGAGGTGGCATATTCTTGGTTTGAACTATGGGAGGAGTCCCGTCAAGAAAGGAGCCCTCCGGCGAGGTGGAGTGAGTTTGCTGATACCTTCATTGATCATTTCTTGCATGCCGATACTAAGGCAGCCCGTGCTGCTGAGTTTGAGAACTTGAGGCAAGGTAGCCTGAGTGTGTGGGATTACCATATGAGATTTGCGTACCTGTCTAAATATGCTATTTACATGCTGCCCACTATGGAGTCTAGAGTTCGCCGATTTGTACAAGGCCTTAGTCCCTTGGTAATTAATGAGGCCGCTACAGTAGCCTTGAATTCTGATATGAACTATGGAATGATGGTGGCATTCGCTCAAGCCACAGAGACCCGCAAATTAAGGAACAGAATGGAGTGAGAGGGTAGTAATAAGGCCCGATCTATGGGCAACTTTGGTGGTTCTTTAGGTGGTGGCAAGTCAACATTCAAAGGAGGGTCGTTATGGCCATCACATTCCTTTGCTCAGTCTTCGGCTAGTGCACCCCCATCAGGGCCTAGTCAGCAGCAGCAGTGGAGCCGTTTCAGGCCCAGTCAGGGCAACAGGGGATCCAATCAGCAGGGTCGTCATGGTGGTAGATTCCAGCAGCAGAGGAAGCCCCCATGCTATAGGTGTGGGAAAATGCACCTAGGAATATGCTACATGGACTTACCCATATGCTACAGATGCGGATTGAGGGGTCACATTCAGAGGGATTGTCATTCGTCCCGCCAGGGTGCGGGCAAGGGCATGGCACAGCCAGCCAGTTCTGCAGCTACTATATCCGCAGCACCTCCTCCAGCTCGAGGCACTCCAACAGCCGCAGGGCGTGGTGCAGCTAGGGGTGGAGCACAGAGTTCGGGAGGATCCGGCCATTTCTATGCTATGAGGGGTTTCCAGAATTTAGAGGCTTCTCCAGATGTTGTCACAGATATATTGACTGTCCAATTTTATGAAGTATATGCTCTTATTGATCTCTGTTCCACTTTGTCATATGTCACACCTTATGTTGCTATGGAATTTGGGATAGAACCAGAACAACTTTATGAGCCGTTCTCTGTATCTACTCCGGTTGGTGAGTCTATTTTAGCAACACGGGTTTATAGGGATTGTGTTGTCACGTTGCGTAGTCGAAACACCGTGGCCGATCTTATTGAATTGAGAATAGTTGATTTTGATGTGATAATGGGGATGGATTGGCTTTATTCTTGTTTTGCCAAGCTTGATTGCCGAACCAGAAATGTTAGGTTCGAATTTCCAAATGAGCCAGTTATTGAGTGGAAGGGTGATGATGTAGTGCCAAAGGGTAGGTTTATTTCTTACCTAAAGGCCACGAAAATGATCAACAAGGGATGTATTTACCATTTGGTCCGGGTTATGGACACCGATGCTGAGGCACCTACACTTGAGTTTGTGCCTGTTGTGAATGAATTTTAGGGAGTCTTTCCGGATGAACTCCCTGGGTTCCCACCAGATAGGGGGATTGATTTTGGGATTGATGTGATGCCAGACACGCATCCTATATCTATTCCACCCTACAAATGGCACCGGCAGAATTAAAGGAGCTAAAGGAACAATTAAGAGATTTGTTAGAAAAGGGTTTCATCCGGCCAAGTGTGTCGCCTTGGGGCACAACGGTCCTTTTTGTAAGAAAGAAAGATGGGTCACTGAGAATGTGTATTGACTATCGACAACTTAATAAGGTCACAATCAAGAATAAGTACCCACTGCCAAGGATAGATAATTTGTTTGATCAATTGCAAGGTGCCAAGTACTTCTCCATAATTGATTTAAGATCCGGGTATCACCAGTTGAAGATCAGAGAGCGGGATATTTCGATAATAGGTTTTAGAACTCGGTATGGGCATTTTGAATTTTTGGTAATGTCTTTTGGGCTAACAAATGCCCCAGCAGCCTTCATGGATCTTATGAATCGAGTTTTTAAGCCGTTCCTCGATTCCTTTATGATAGTGTTCATTGACGATATTCTTGTATATTCACGAAGTCAGGAGGACCATGCTGACCATCTCAGGGTAGTTCTGCAAACCCTACATCAGCACAAGTTATATGCAAAGTTTTCAAAGTGTGAATTTTGGCTTGAATCAGTCATATTCTTGGGTCATGTAGTTTCTAGTGAGGGAATTAAGTTGATCCTCAGAAAATTTTAGCTGTGAAGAATTGGCCGAGGCCTACAACTCAAACAGAGATTCGATGTTTCTTAGGCTTAGCTGGATATTATAGAAAGTTTGTAGAGGGGTTTTCTACTCTTGCCTCTCCATTGACTAAATTGACGCAGAAGGCAATTAAGTTCCAATGGTCAGATGCTTGTGAAAAGAGTTTCTAGGAATTGAAAGCAAGATTGACTATGGCACCGGTGTTGACCCTATCAGAGGGTATAGATGGATTTGTGGTATATTGTGATGCTTCAAGAATCGGGCTTGGGTGTGTATTAATGCAACATGGGAAGGTGATAGCGTATGCTTCTAGGCAACTCAAGAATCATGAAAAGAACTATCCAACACATGATTTAGAACTTGCAGCAGTGGTATTTGCATTGAAAATTTGGCATCATTATTTATATGGGGTACATGTGGATATATTCACGGACCATAAAAGCCTTCAATATATTTTCAAACAGAAGGAATTTAATCTGAGGCAGAGAAGATGGCTTGAATTACTCAAGGATTATGACATTGATATTTTATACCATCCAGGGAAAGCTAATGTTGCGGCAGATGCTCTTAGCCAAAAATCTATGGGTAGCTTAGCACACTTGGAGGCATATCAAAGGCCATTGGCTAAAGAAGTTCACCGATTGGCTAGTTTGCGAGTTCGTCTTGAGGACTCTAGTGAAGGAGGGGCAATTGTGCAAAATAAGGCTGAATCATCGCTTGTTGTGGAAGTCAAAGAGAAGCAATATAACGATCCATTGTTGGTGAAATTAAAATAGGGGATTCATAAACATAAGACCATGGCCTTTTCTCTTAGCATGAATGATGGTACACTAAGGTACCAAGGGCGACTCTGTGTTCCAAATGTGGATGGTCTCCGGAAAAGAATTATGACTGAAGCTCACACTTCTAGGTATTCCGTGCATCCAGGTTCTACAAAAATGTATCATGATCTTAAGGAAGTCTATTGGTGGAATGATATGAAGAGGAATGTGGCGGACTTTGTGGCAAGATGTCCGAATTGTCAGCAAGTGAAGGCCGAACACCAAAGGCCTGGTGGGTTGGCACAAAACATAGAAATTCCAATGTGAAAGTGGGAAATGATTAATATGGACTTTGTGGTATGATTACTGCACACTTCGCAAGTTTGACTCAATTTGGGTAATTGTGGATCGGCTCACGAAGTCATCACACTTTTTGCCGGTTAAGTCTACCGACACAGCGGAGCAGTATGCTCAGCTGTATATCAAAGAAATAGTTAGGTTGCATGGCACCCCAGTTTCCATCATTTCGGATCGGGGGACACAATTCACTGCTAATTTTTGGAAGAAATTTCAGCAAGGTTTGGGTACTCAGGTGAATCTTAGTACATCCTTTCACCTGCAGACTGACGGGTAGGCAGAGCAGACTATTCAGACGCTTGAGGATATGTTGCGTTCTTGCGTTCTAGACTTCAAAGGTAGTTGGGATGATCATTTACCACTCGTAGAATTTTCCCACAACAATAGCTATCACGCTAGCATTCAAATAGCACCGTTCGAGGCTTTATATGGTAGGAGATGTATATCTCCCATTGGGTGGTTTGAAATTGGGGAAGCAGAGTTGATAGGACCAGACCTCATGCATCATGCCATGGAAACAGTTAAAATCATTAAGGAGCGGTTGAACACAGCTCAGAATCATCAAAAATCCTATTCGGATATTCGTCGTAGGGATTTGTAGTTCAAAGAAGATGATTGGGTATTCTTGAAAGTTTCCCCCATGAAAGGGGTAATGCGATTTGGTAAGAAAGGAAAATTGAGTCCGAGGTATGTCGGACCGTACAAAATTATTCAGAGGATCGGTGAGGTGGCGTACAAGGTTGAGCTACCACTTGAGATGTCATTAGTACACCCGGCGTTTCATGTGTCTATGTTGAAGAAAGTAGTTGGATATCCGACACTCATTGTTCCAGTTGAGACCATTGAGGTAAATGGGAAATTGACTTACGAAGAGATTCTGGTTTCTATTATTGATCAGCAAGTCTAAAAATTGAGAAATAATGAAATTGCCTCCGTGAAAGTGTTGTGGAGAAACCAACAGGTTGAAGAGGCTATTTGGGAAGCCGAGGAAGAAATGAAGAAAAAGTATCCTTATTTGTTTGAATGACCATGTATTTAAAATTTTGATCGAGGAAAAACATTATGAATTTTATATCATGTGAACAATTGGCATTAAGGGTGTTCTTTTCTGGATATATATTCCTTATGAGACCTTTTCCGCCGAACATTTTTCTTTACTTTCCGGTGTATTGTTCAACCCAAAAAGTCTGAGCACCATGAAACATTATTTTCTTTGCAAACTTTACCGGGCTTTACTCTTAAGTATTTCGAAATTTTCTGGGGTGTTACATTCTCCCCCGCTTAGGATCATTCGTCCTCGAATGAGGGTAAAAATCTGTCATTAGCATCTTATGCAACTCAGTTTGTTTCATACCACATTCGAGCAGCCCCAAATTTGACTAACTCCCAAAATCTCCAAATATTTCGCTAGAGTTTCCCTTGTAACTAGGCCAATCCACCTGTCAGAGAGCCCCAGAAACACATCCTAATAACATATACGTATTCTAACGACGTAACATAATACAAAACAACACCGCTGTCCATTATGCGAGCGTAGAACCACTCTGCGGACCGCATAATGTCCGCAGAGTGAGGCAGTTAATTGGGTCAGTTGGAAGCAACTATGCGGTCTACTATGCGACCGCATAACAGTTATGCGGTGCATTATGCGACCGCATAACAGTTATGCGGACCACATAGAGACCCCAAACAGAGGCAGTTCTTTTGGCTATTTTGTAACCAATTATGCGACCGATATGTTGTCCGCATATCGGTTATGCGATCGTATATGTGATCGCATACCTTGTTCCGGAGCTCCATTTTGGGGTTTTTAAAACCCGACCCTATTTCGTTAAATACACTCTTTGGGCCATTTTTGAGACATAATCTGATATTTTAGAGTGAGAGAGAGTGCCCTAGAGTGAGAAGGTGTTCTTCAATAATTTTTCTTCAATTCTTGCTCAAGTTATTGAAGATTAAGAAGGGAAGCTTACTAGGTCTTCATCCTAAAGGTAAGATTCTACACCCTAAACCCTAATTTCAAAATTTTCTGAAAATGGGTAACTAACAAGATAAATTTCTGGGCATGAAAGTTGTTTATTTTATATGCATGTGTTATCAAAGGGTGTAGGAAGATTGTTGAGCTAAAAATGGTAAAGATTGGGTTGTGGGATGATGAAATCCTTCATATAAAGGACATTGAAACCTTATGGACACCTAGTGTTTGATAAAATGCTCGAGTGAGCTAGAACCATGATCATCTTCCTAATTTTGATTCAATTTGTTATATTTCTACAAAAGATTGAAGTTGCTAAGCATTCCGGAACATTTAGAGTGTAAGGAAGCCCAAGTGAGGTATGTTAGCTAAACTCTTCTCTTAGAATTGAATCCCACGATATTCATGTAAATTATGTAAGTCCCGAGTAATTCATTATGAAATTAGCTATTCCGAGAAAGATTGGGTTGAAAGATATATGTTCAACAAGCATCCCAAATGCTCTATTCATGTTATGTTACCAATTGAGGATGTGTTAAAATATGGGTTGTGCATTAATAATGTTTCGACTTTAAGTCAAGTTCAAATGGAGGCTATTAGGCCAAATATTGTGAAATATGTCTATGTACATTAGACTCTAAATTGCTCACATGTGTACTACACACTTTGATTTAAATTTTTTTTTGTTGATGATGAGGAGGATATTTGAAATTGATAATGTGAGCATGAGATACTGAATATGGACCACGTGCCAAGAATGATCTTATAAATATGGCCACTAGTGCCAATGAAATGAAACGATGTGAAAGTATTATGAAATGCGATGATTGATATAAAAAGATTGATGTCTCAAATAAGACATCCTAGCCGGTCAGGTCGTGATCGGACACCATGCCACACAGATGGTCGTGATTGTGCTGGAAATTGTAATTGAAATTGTTATTGTGGTCGATGTCCCTAATGGATAACCTAGTCGATCGTGTCGTGATCGGACTCTGTGTTAAAGATGGTGGTATTGATAGTGAGAGAAATTATGGTTGATGTCTCTACTGAGATAGCCTAGCCGATCGGGTCGTGATCGGACTCCGTGCTAAGAGTGTCGTGGTACTGGTCTTGTGAAATAGTGGTATTGTGAATAGTTTTATTGTTATGGTGAATAATGATACTGGTATTGTGGACAATGGTATATCGATACGAATAATCTCCCAATGTGAGATATGGAAATTAATTTGAACATTGTCTTGATTCTAAATTGAGGTTTGATGTTAATTAAGGCTTTCATTGATATTATGATAATCTTATTTGTATTATTTGTCATTCTATTGAGAGAGTGTTTAGTTATACATACTAGTGCTATTCAACAGTACTAACGTCCCTTTTGCCGGGGGCACTGCGTCTTTCAATAGATGCAGGTGGTTCCACAGCAGGAGATATTGGTCAGTGATAGCAGTGCACCTTCTTCCCATCTGACTTGTTGAGCCTCACTTCATTTCGGGGTCATGTATTTTTTGTACTCTATGTATTCTGTTTGAGGTATAGCCGGGGCTTTATTGCCGGCATTATCATTGTACTCTTCTTTATCTATAGAGGCTCCGTAGACATAGTGTGGGTTGTGTATTGGTGCTGGGAAAGACAAACTATGCTATGTTGTGGTTGTATTACTTATCCATTTGAGACTTTAAAAATGGTGAAACTTATGGTAAGAAATTGGTAATTGCAGACATGACCACTTTATTGTTTAATTAAGGAAAACATATATTCTCTTTATTCATGAATGAGTTTGGGTAGAAGGAATCTAACAGGCTTGCTCTGTTGGGTTCACTCGGTTGAGCGTCGGTCGCGCTCCTCGGTTTTGGGGCGTGACAAACTTGGTATCAGAGCCTAAAATTTTAAAGTGTCCTAGGATATCTCGGAGCCGTGTCTAGTAGAGTCCTTATTATCGGTGTGTTATCGACCACATATATAATTAGGATGCTACATGGGCATTTAGAAATAATACCCTTCTTTCATGTTCTTGATTGTGCGATAAAGCTTGTTGTAAGATTGTTCCTCTTTTAACTCCTGAGTTGCTCTAATTTTCAGTACATGGCGCCTAAGAAGAAGGCAAGAACTGGCCAAACAGCCAATGTCACCTCAAGAGTGACAGTTGGTCGTATAATTGATTATGCGGGTGAGCACCCGAGGAGTGAGAATATTCCTCCAGTTACTACACTGCTAATTTTAATACACCCAGTTCCGAGTAAGATTGGGTTGAAAGATATATGTTCAACAAGCATCCAAAATGCTCTATTCATGTTATGTTACCAATTGAGGATGTGTTAAAATATGGGTTGTACATTAATAATGTTTCGACTTTAAGTCAAGTTTAAATGAAGGCTATTATGCCAAATTTTGTGAAATATCTCTATGTGCATTAGACTCTAAATTGCTCACATGTGTACTACACACTTTTATTTAAATTGTGTTTGTTGTTGATGATGAGGAGGATATTTGAAATCTATAATGTGAGCATGAGATACTGAATATGGCCCACGTGCCAAGAATGATCTTATAATTATGGCCATTAGTGCCAATGAAATGAAAAGATGTGAAAGTATTATGAAATGCGATGATTGATATAAAAAGGTTGGTGTCTCAAATAAGACAGCCTAGCCGGTCGGGTCGTGATCGGACACCATGCCGCACACATGGTGGTGATTGTGCTGGAAATTATAATTGAAATTGTGATTGTGGTCTATGTCCCTAATGGATAACCTAGACGATCGGGTCGTGATCGGACTCCGTGCTAAGAGTGCGGTGGAACTAGTCTTGTGAATAGTGGTATTGTGAATAGAGGTATTGGTATGGTGAATAATGATACTGGTATTGTGGACAATGGTATATCGATACGAATAATCTCCCAATGTGAGATATGGAAATTAATTTGAACATTGTCTTGATCCTAAATTGAGGTTTGATGTTAATTAAGGCTTTCGTTGATATTATGATAATCTTATTTGTATTATTTGTCATTCTATTGAGAGGGTGTTTAGTTATACATACTAGTGCTATTCCAAAGTACTAAAGTCCCTTTTGCCGGGGGCGCTGCATCTTTCAATGGATGCAGGTGGTTCCACAGCAGGAGATATTGGTCAGTGATAGCAGTGCACCTTCTTCCCAGCTGACTTGGTAAGCCCCACTTCATTCCGGGGTCATGAATCTTTTGTACTCTATGTATTCTGTTTGAGGTATAGCCAAGGCCTTATTGCCAGCATTATCATTGTACTCTTTTTTATCTATAGAGGCTCTGTGGACATAGTGTGAGTTGTGTATTGGTGTTGGGAAAGATAAACTATGCTATGTTGTGGTTGTATTACTTGTCCATTTGAGACTTTAAAAATGGTGTAACTTATGGTAAGAAATTGGTAATTGCAGATACCACCACTTTATTGTTTAATTAAGGAAAACATATATTCTCTTTATTCATGAATGAGTTTGGGTAGAAGGAATCTAACAGCCTTGCTCGGTCGGGTTCACTCAGTTGAGCACCGGTCGCACTCCTTGATTTTGGGGCGTGACACCTACTAGAGCATAGGTTCGATTTTGAGCACCACTCGAACTCGGCACTGCACCTCAAAATCTACCACGACTAGTCGACTGCTGAAAACCCCGACAAGTAAAAATAGTAAAGTGTGGATGGGTTTTTAACAGATAAAGCAGTTCTACACTAATAACAAGTATAAAGATCATGCTCACATAGCCACAAGGTGATTAATCATGGTTCATATACAATACATCCTCAAATCAAGGCATATTAATAGCCTAAGGTCTATTCCGGTGACAAACCACACATAGCACCCATGTACACGCTCGTCAACTCGTGTACACGTCGCTTTCCAAATAACACAAATAAGCAATTACGGCCAAATTCTAAGGGGTATTCCCCCACACAAGTTGAGGCATGATACTTACCTCAAACAAGCTAAATCAGTACTCTAAAAATCCCTTCCCGCGTGAATCAACATCCGGAGGGCTCGAATCTAACCAGATTAACTCAATGATATCAATAAAAGCTATAGAGAACAACCCCAAACAATAATATTTCAATCTTGAAATGAACTTAAGAATTAAAACTGGGCTTGAAACTTGACAAAACTCACAAATTCCGAACACCCATTCCAATACGAGTCCAAATATATATGTGTCAACCAAATCCTACCGCAAATCGACCCTCAAATCATCAACTTTTACTTTAGAAATTTTTTTACTAAAATCCCAAATTTTTTCACTTAGATTCATCAATCAATCACTAAAATCAATGTTGGAATCATGAATAATTAAAAAAGTCCGAGTAAAAAACACTTACCCCAAACCAAATCATAAAAATGCCCTCCAAAATCTCCCAAATCCGAGCTCTATAACTCAAAATGTGATAAAATAGCTGAAACCCTCGAAATATACTACGTAAATGATCTACCCATGCATGCACATCGCGAACGTGGCATGTGCCTTGCATTCGTGAAGCACAAAAAGATGAAAGCCCATGAACACTCCTATGCGAACAACTGGTCACGAACACGATGCATACCACAACAGAGCCTACACGAACGTGATCCTTCCCTCGCGAATGCGAAGGCCAAAAGCCTGATGCCCAGACCGGCCTTATCTTCTACGCAAACATAACACCTAGCTTGCCTTATCTTCTATGCAAACATGACTCCTAGCTCGCCTTATCTTCTATGCAAACACGACTCCTAGCTCGCGATAGCAATGGCAATTGCCTCCACAGGCTCCGCGAAAGAGATGATCGCTTCACAAATGTAAAGAAAAAATATATCTGGCACCAAATACTCTCCGCGAATGCGACCTCCTTGTCGCGATCATGATGAAGGAAACTAGACACCAGCATCTGAAATCCCAAAACAAAGAGAAATGTTCTGAAACCCCCCTGAAACACACCCGAGGCCCTCGTGTCCCCTTCAATCACACCAACCAATCCTAAATCATAACACGGACCTACTCGAGGCCTCAAATCATACAAAACAACATCAAAACTACGAATTATACCTCAATTTTAGCCTAAGTAACTAATCCAAATTTCCAAATTCATAACTTATGTCGAACATGCCGAAACAACTCGGAATGACTTCAAAATTTAGCATGTAAGTCCCAAATGACAAATGGACCGATCCCAACTCCTAGAACCAAAATCGTAACCTGATATCAACAAACTCAACTCTCGGTCAAACCTATCAACCTTCGAAACCTTCAACTTTCCAACTTTTGTTAATTCAAGCTAGAATAAACTATGAACCTCAAAATCTAAATCCAGGCATATGACTAAGTCAAAAATCACCATACGAAGCTATTGGAACTATCAAAATATCATTTCGGAGTCGTCTACACAAAAGTCAAACTTCGATTAACTATTACAACTTAAGCATCTAACCTTGGGACTAAGTGTCTTAATTCAATACAAAACTTCACTGAAACCAAACCACCACCGTGGCAAGTCACGTAACCTCAATTACACGTATGTAAAGCATAAAATAGGGGAAATGGGGCTAAAATACTCAAAATGAGTGGCTGGGTTTTTAGATTCTCCCTCTTTTTAACAAACATTCATCCTCGAACGAGTATAGAATCATACCTGCAGTCTAAAAAAGGTGATGATATATGCTGCTCATCCTTTTCTCGGTCTCCCAATTATCATCCTCGATTGGCTGACCTCTCTAGTGAACATTCACTGATGCTATGTTCATCGACCTCAACTTTTGAACATGCCAGTCCAAAATGGGTACCGACTCCACATCATACGTCAAATCCCCATCCAACTACACCGTGATGAAGTTAAATACATGTGATGGATCCCCATAATACTTCTAGATCATGGAAACATGCAACACTGGGTGAAGTCCCGATAAACTAGGTTGCAAGGCAAGTTTGTATGGCACTTCTCCAACTCTCTCAAGAACCTCAAAAGGACCAATATATCGAGGGCTCAACGTGCCCTTCTTTCTGAGCCTCATCACATCCTTCATGGGCGAAACTCTGAGTAGAACCTTCTCCCCCAAAATATATGCGACATCATGAGTCTTCCTGTCAGCATAACTCTTCTTCCTGGACTGTGGTGTACGAATCCGCTCCTGAATCAACTTCACCTTCTCCACAGCATCACGGACCAAATAAGTGTCTAATAACCTAGCCTCCCTAGGCTCAAACCAACTAATTGGAGAACGATACCGCCTCCCATATAAGGCCCCATATGGGGCCATCTGGATGCTCGCCTGATAGCTGTTATTGTAGGAGAACTCTTCTAGCGGTAGTAACTGATCCCATGAGCCCCCAAAATCTTATGATATAAGAAAGCCACATGTTCTCCAAAATCTAAATAGTGTGCTCGGACTGTCCAGTTGTCTGTGGATGAAATGCCATACTCAGCTCAACCTGTATGCCCAACTCATGTTGCATGGCTCTCCAAAAATATGATGTGAAGTATGTACCCCGATCGGAGATAATAGACACCAACAAACCATGAAGGCAAACACTCATGATAGATCTGAGCCAACTGCTATGAAGAGTAGGTAGTCGTGACTGGAATGAAGTATGCAAGCCTGGTCAGTCTGTCAACAATGACCCACACTTATTCAAATCCCCTCAAGGTCCGTGGAAGTCTGATTATAAAATCAATAGTGAGACGTTCCCACTCCCACTCCGATATATCTAGCCTCTAAAGAAAACCACCCAGTCTCTGATGCTCATACTTAACCAACAGACAGTTCAAACACCGAGCCACATACTCCATAATATCTTATTTCATTCTTCTCCACCAGTAGTGTTGCTTCAAATCATGGTACATCTTCGTGATGCCTGGATGAATAGAGTACCGCGAACTATGGGCCTCCTCATAAATTAGCTCCCACAACCCAACCACATTGGGCACACAAATCTGGCCCTGAAGTCTCAATACTCCATCATAACCAATAGTCAACTCCTTAGCGTCATCGTGATGCACTTTGTCATGAAGGACAAGCAAGTGGGGATCATAATACTGACGTACCTGGATGCACTCAAACAAGGATGACCATGACACAACACAAGCAAGAACCCGGCTAGGCTCCAAAATATCCAACCTTACGTACCTTTTGGCCAAAGCCTGAACATCCAAAGCTAACATTCTCTCCTCAATCGGAATAAAAGCGAAACTATCCATGCTCTCAGCCTTTTTACTCAAAGTGTCAGCCACCTCATTGGCCTTCCTTGGATGATAAATAATGGTATTATCATATTCCTTTAGTAGTTCTAACAACCTCTGTTGCCTCAAATTCGGGTTATTTTGCTTGAATAAGTGCTGAAGACTCTTGTG
The DNA here is from genome assembly GCF_000390325.3 of Nicotiana tomentosiformis. Classification (NCBI taxonomy): domain Eukaryota; kingdom Viridiplantae; phylum Streptophyta; class Magnoliopsida; order Solanales; family Solanaceae; genus Nicotiana; species Nicotiana tomentosiformis. The sequence goes on from NC_090822.1 coordinate 47,152,968, forward strand.
ATATGTGAACACCTCACAATACACCCCGTAAATATAGTGCCTCCAAATATTAAAGGCGTGAACAATGGCTGCTAACTCCAAATTGTGCATTAGGTAGTTCTTCACATGGGTCTTCAACTGACGTAAAGCATAAGCAGTCATTCTACCCTCCTACATCAACACACACCCAATGCCAATCCGTGAAGCATCATAATAGACTATATATGAACACGATACTGAAGGCAAAACAAGAATTGGAGCTGTAGTCAAGACAGTCTTGAGCTTCTGAAATCTCTCTTTACACACGTCAGACCACCTGAATAGGGCACCTTTTTCAGTCAATCTAGTCAATGGGGCTGCTATACATAAAAACCCCTCCACAAAGCAGTAATAATACCCAAGCGACCTAAGGAAACTATTGAGTAGCTCCAGGTGGTCGTTCGCTTCTGCAGACATGTTCGCGCTTTTGCAGGGTCACAGATGCGATTGCTTCTGCGCTGGTGTGGTTCTTTGTCTAGTAAGTCGAGCTACACATGCGAGATTTTTGCTCGAAGATACGGGAGCGCAAATGCGTTGTTTTGTCCTCAAATGCGGAAGTCTATGAGCAGATTTCATTTATATCGAGGGTTTGGTTATTTTATCACATTTTTAGTTGTAGAGCTCGGTTATGGACAATTTTGGAGGGGATTTTCACGATTTGAATTGGGGTAAGTATTCTATACCCGGATTTGATTATATTTCATGATTTCATCCTTGTTTTTATCACTTAATTAGTGATTTGAATTGGAGAAATGTGGGAATTTTGTGAAATCTTTTCCAAAACATAAAGTGATGATTTGAACGCCAATTTGAAGTCAGAATTGGATGATTTTGATAGGGTTGGACTCGAATCAAAATGAGTGTTCAGATTTTGTGAGTTTTGTTAGGTTCCAAGGTGCGGGCTTAGGATTGACTTTTTTGTTTTTATTAAAGATCGAAACTTTATTATCCTGAATTATTTCCTATGACTTTTATTTATGATATTAACTTATTTTGGCTAGATTCGAGCCGGTCGGAGGTTGTTTCACATGGGAAGGGCCTCTTAGAGTATTGATTTATCTTCTTTGAGGTAAGTATCTTGACTAACTTTGTGTGGGAAAACTACCCCTTAGGATTTGGGTTGGTTGTATTACTTGAATTATGTGGAAGACGTGTACGCGAGGTGATGAGTATGTACACGGTCTTATATATGGTATTTGACCGGTTAGACTCTTAGGCTTCTTTCATGCATTAATTGAAGTTGTCATATCACGTTATATCCTCTATGTTATGTTTACTCGTACTTTCTTTATTTGAAGTTGGTAGCACATGTTCTATCTTTTATTTATCAAGCTTACTCTTATATGCTTAGTTGAGTTGTTACCTCTTTTATTGTCATGTTACCTCTTTTGTTGTTGAAGTATTCTTATTTGAAGTTGCTATAACATGATGCCCCTTCATTGTCGAGTTATTCTCATGTATTTAGACGTAGTTTCTATTTCATGCCATCTCTTTCATTGTTATTTTATGCTATACACTAGAATTTGAAGTTGTCATTTCATGAAAATATCTTCATTATTGAATTTATTCTTAAGCAATTAATTAAAGTTGAAGCATTTAAGAGCCATTAACATGTTTAGTTGAAGTTGTTGTTTAATGGAGTATCTTTCATTGTTGAGTTATTTTTCCGTTTCACTTTGTTGCTATTGATATTCCTATACACATCATGGTTGAGTCGTGGGCTATGTGTTGTGGTGATATCGGTATGGTTGTTTAGGAAGGTTGTGGCCTATGGGCACTTGTGGTACAAATTGATATGTCATGTTGTTGTGATGTTAACACATGAGGACTTGTTGTGAGGATTGATTGTTGCTATGCGGAGCATAAGGGTGGCATCTCACTGTTGTTGATTGTGCGAACTGATACGAGTGGCTATTCTGTTATTGTCTGGGTAGTGTAATACGGGTGGCTATTATGTTATTGTCATGACGGAGTGATACGAGTGGCTATTGTGTTAAATATCTGGCGGAGTGATACATGTGACTATTATGATATTGTCAATACGGAAAGATAAGTTAGGGATTATATGTGACGGCCTGGGGGCATAATGTTGATGATAGTGTGATTGCGTGATTTTCCTTGTGTGTGTCATGCACCTTACGTGACTTGTTGTGTTGTTTCCAATGAGCTACTCGATGTATTTGACATTACTTATTTACTTGGATTTTAATAGTACACTCGCACATGCATATACCGTAGCATGCCAATTATACCAGTCCAGGAGTATGAAACTTGACATCCATTAATCACGCACGTGTATTCTTGTATATCTGCTTTGATTGTGATATTGAGCCTGTGACCATGCCGGGCGGGTTGTGATATTGAGCCCGTGACACTAAAAGAAAACTGGCCTTTAACGAAGTGAAATCTAGTTCCTAAAAGTCCATTTCTGGTCTCTAAATGTCAATAGCGACCGGAGAAATCTGGTCGCGATTCGTCGTTATTGCCTCCACCGCTAAAGGTCAATAACGACGAGGTTTTTTCACTGGTCCCTAAATATTTTTGTGACCGGCGACCTTCTGGTTCCTAGAAACACATTCTAGAGACCATATTTCTTGTCCCTAAACACCTTAAGCACAAGGTATCAGCTGGTCCCCAATGTATATAGGGACACAAAATCTAGTCATAAAAATGATAAATAGATCACAATAAATATATGACTTTTTTGGTCATGTAATATTAAATACTATAAAATTTATAATACATAAAAACAAACAAATATCAATATAATTCAATAATATCTGAATTTCATATATAAAAATAATTAAAAGTATTGTACTAACATCTCATTAGTGTCACTGTACGATCATAGAATAGTATATGTCACTATATTGGTTACACAACCCTTTAGAGAATCTCACTAGTATTACTGTACGATCATGGTAAGTCACTATATTTCTTACACAACCCCTTAGGGGAGAAAAGAAAAACTAACATCCAAATGTAAAAAAACATATAAAACTTTGCCTTAACAAAAACTAAATCCTTCGAAAATAAGGTAACATTTTGCCTAACCGTCTTGCCAATATGATTATCAACTTGTTAACTTGTATGAAGTCTTCAAAACTTGTATGTGAGTCTTCAAAAGTCGTAAAAATTAATTTAAAAAATCCAGTAAGAAAAACTAGAAAGATCAATAGTAAATATTAGTTAAATAATTGAGAGGTGGTCATTATTGCTAAAATGAACAATTCTTATAAAGCCAACAGCAATATAACCAAGCTTAGTTAATAAGAAACTAGCAAAGTAAAAGAAAAAAGGAAACAACCATGCTTGAAAAATAAGAAACTAGTAGAAACAGTGAGGAAATGAGATTTAGTTCATCAATGAAATCGAAGCAATGCATCTCAAAATATTCAAATGATCTCCATGGGAAGAACACACAGGATAAATGGAAATCTTACTTAGACGGGAGGTACAACAACAACAACAAAAGATGGAATTTATTTACCAACATTACAATCCAAGTGACACTTAGCCTATGGAATAAAGTTAATGTTTAAAATACCATTGGCAGAGATAAACGATCCAATCTTCTATCAACATTAGTGGTATATGTAGAATGTTCCAATATTATTTAGGAAAGCTTGTGTTTAGTTAAAAGGAATAAAGTTAATTTTTAAAATACCATTGGCAGAGATAAACGATCCAATCTTCTATCAACATTAGTGGTATATGTAGAATGTTCCAATATTATTTAGGAAAGCTTGTGTTTAGTTAAAAGGAATAAACTCAATTAAGTAATTTACTTCGGAGGTTTCAGCTTTATTGCTCATCAATGCATTGGTTCTACATACATATAATAGTATAAATGTAATAAAAAATTATTAACTGAGATAAAGTGCATTCTAATTAGGTTAAACACATACCAATCAAATGCTAGCAATGAACAAATAATGCAAAATAATCTTATATCCACTCCACGGTTAGCTCAAGTATTAGAGATATTCGGCCATATTTTTTTCATCACCATGGTGGAACCCAAGAGAACGAATCAATAATATAAAATTTTTGATATTCCGGGTTCATAAAAGTTCATTCACTTCAAATGTAACTAACACATGCATTTAAATCACTAGGATTCACTTTTTTATTTTTAGTTGACTCATTTTTACATTAGCATCTAAATATCGAGATTCATATAATATAGAAAACGATCAATTGTAAATCACAAAGAACCATCTTACATGGGTTATGAAGCAATCATTCTGACAGTGGTTCTCCAAAACTTTTGCAAGATGATGAGATTACTGCCCGCCATATCATAGCTTAGTTGTTTACCCGAAAAATTGATAGAGTTGAATTTATACGTAGTTCCGAGGATATGTGGCGTAACTTAACACAAAATGTAAGGATAAATAGAAATGTAAATATAGATTGTAGAGAATGCGAAATAGATAAGGTTGTTAGGAACAACAAATCTTAGGATTCAACAAATAGAATCAATCTAAGAAATCTGAAAGAACGATTCTTTACTGTAGAAGAATATAGCGCTTTTATTACAATGTAAGCCTGAGAAAACTTGTTTTACAGAAATGGTAACCAAGCACTTTTATAGTGGAGAGATTTGGCTTTTCCACAATGGGAGACCCATAATAAGTCAGCTTTTCCACAATTTCTGCCAAGATTCTCTCTAGTGGGATTGCAACGGCTTTTGTCTGCGAGCTCGATCTTGCTTAGAACCCTCGATTTTGGTTTGAGCTTGATTTCGACTCGAGCTCTTGATCTTGGTTTGAGCGCGATCCTGGCTCGAGCCCTCGAAGTAATTCGAGGTCAATGTTGATTGGTCTCTGGATTATCAGCATGATAGATCTACTCTGCATCATGGTTCAATTTCGATTCGAGCTTGATAATGATATCGACCTCGACACAGATTGGCCTCCCCGGGTTCGAGGTTAGTTTATTCCACCTTCGGGATCTTACTTCGATAGATCATCGTTCGAACTCGATCGGACATTCTAAGGCCGAAATCTATTTCGACCGTATACATTAGTACTACCCAAATATGAAAACAAGTCCGAAAAACCATTACTCAAATTAAACCAGTAATGATTCAAGAAAAAGGATAATGGAATTCATACTTGAGTTAGAATTAATAGGACTTACATGATCTTGATGTATGTGTTTCAATGAAGCAGCACTTGCAACTAAATAATCTTACTAGTTATCAAGAAAATAATCTCGTTGTTCTCTATCACTGCTTTTGAGCTTCTAAGGTTTAACGTTTTGGTGTCGTATGCATATAACTTTAAGAGTTTCCTTCTTCCAACAGATAAAGGTTCTAATGACTGCTAAATATTCGATTCTAGCTTAGAAAAAGAACAGATATTTGCTATGGCAAAGAAAGGGAATGGAACATACATGTGAGAATTATTTAACAAGCTTACATGTACATGTTTCAGAAGCTTTTTATTGCTCAAGAGCAAGCATCTTCTGGAACAAATTTACTATGTCCATCACAAAGTACACCCTTTTTCTCCACTAGTAAATGTGAGTATAACCATAAAAAATATAATTTTACCCCTGAATCAAGAAAACTACAAAGCCATGAAAAAGAACTTGTCATGGAGTGTGGAAGACGACTAGATTTGCCTTCCTCCATCGGGTTCCCATAAATTCACAATTTCTATAATAAAAATTCAGCCTTGAATAGGACATCAATATCATAAAGCACAACACTCACCATTCAAACCACTGAACCAACAAAATTAAAATTATACAACAATTTGAAGTACAAAACAACCAAACTTTTAAGGTTATCAGTTTTCAGCCACACAAAGGTATGTATCATTTTCCTTTCCTGTTTGAGAGTGAATTAAGTAGATGAATTTCATGTGAGAGAGCTTCATTCTGCCTAGCCAATCTATAGCGAGAAAGAGCCATAAGCAGATGAACTAATTTTACAAAGCGGCCTTGTATTACTAAAACAAAGAGAGTTCTGAAAAGATTACCTGGTACAGTTGAACTCTTAAATACTTTGAATTTTCACTAATTATAAGTTCACAAAAGGATAGAACACAAACATAGCAAAAACTTCAATAGACCACTGCTGAAGAACCAGATCTAGAAAAGCTAAGAAAACCCTAGCTTCTATTCATCGACCCAATACTAGAAGCAAACGATGACTGATAAATTAAAAACCTATTTCGAATCAAATTGAAAATTAATTTAAGGAGCTCCTAAGCCAGAATAGAGAATTTCACAAAATAAATAAGAACTACTAGAAGCTTCAGTACTAAATAAAAAAAGAAAGAAAACTAAGCAGATTGAAGATGAGAAAGAACAAACCTGAGAAATTGCAGCTTGAATAAAGAGATTTAAGGTTGAGAGAAAAATTCAGAGGGCGGAGAGTCATTCTTTTGGAGATGAATTTGAGAGGGTTTAGGCCCTTTGGGTAGATATTTCAGAGGATGAGTGGAGTTTAAGTCGGAATACTTTTACGATTTTTAAATTTTTCTAGATGCATAATTAAGTGGTTCTTTTTCTCAATTAAAGTATAGGGACCAGAATTTTAATATTTCTGTGGACTAGATTTTTTTCCATCGTTAATAAAAAGATAAAAAAAATCTGGAAATAGTGACTAGAGAAAAATCTCGTCCCAATAAGTATACTTTTAGGGACTAGATTTTAGACCCGTCGCTAAAACTTGATCGCTAATAAGCCTTTTTCTTGTAGTGTGACCATGCCAGGCGGATTGTGATGTTGAGCCTGTGACCACGCAGGGCGGATTATGATAGTGAGTTGGTGACCATGCCGGCCGGATTGAGGTATTAGCACGTGAGTTGTCCGTGCAGCACGTGGGTTGTCCGTGCGGTTGTGATTGGTAAAGGGGGCACGAGGTGCCATGTGTATATAATTAATGGTTTGGGACTCGTGGCTTGTGGTTTTGAGAAGTGGTACCTCGGGGTGGTTTTGTTGTAAACCTTGTGTTAGAACGATTTGATTATTTGGTTGTCATTTGTTTACCTTATTTGGTTTCACTGGTACTTTAACGATGTCCTGATTACTTTGTCGTTTTTATCACATGTTTGTTCCTTGCTGCCATTTACTTATTCTTGCTTCCATTATTAGCTTTTTACTTAAATACTGCATAGGTTATTATGACTAGTAGGCATCTTGACTTGTACCTCATCACTACTCCACTGAGGTTAGTTTTGATACTTACTTGCTACCGACCGTACTGTACTCATACTAGACTTCTGCACATTTTTGTGTAAATCTAGATATTGGAGCTAACGGACCCGGCCAGGGTTAGCTTCTTCGGTCGCGAGGATTCAAGGTACAACTGCTCGATTACCGCAGTCCTTTGGGGTCCTTTTCTTTTGAATTGTACTGTTAATTCGCTATCCGAACAATATTATATTTTGTTTTGAGATGTTTCTATGTATTCAGCTAGAGTTCGTGACTCTGTACTATCTAGTATTGGGAGGATTGTTGTGATTATTTCTATGTAGGCTTGCATTACCTTTATTTCGGTATTTATATTAAACTTTGCTTTAAAATATCATGCTTAACTGGTTAACTTTTGTAAGTAACCGGCTTACGTTGTCTTAGAGACTAGGTGCCATCAGGATACCTAAGGCGAGATTTTGGGTCATGACAAGTTTGTATTAGAGCTCTAAGTTCATAGATTCTATGAGTCACGAGTAAGTTTAGTAGACTCTTGCAGATCAGTACAGAGACGTCTCTACTTATCTTCGAGAGGCTACAAAACTATTAGAAAAAATTCCACTTCTTTCATCCCTATCATGCAGAATTATTAATTTCGGAGTTTGAGCATTTGTATTTCTATTCTCTCACAGATGGTAAGGATACACACTACCGGATTAGCTAAGCAGACACTCGTTCCCCTTGCTAGAGTCGTGAGAGGCCAGCACCTAGGTAGAGGCAAAGGAGGGGCACATGCCGCAATTAGAGCACCTAACAGAGAAGCAGTTGAGGAGCCACCAGTAGCTTCAGTTGGGGGACAGGCACCGAAGGCACCTGTTGCTACCCCTGGGTGTCAGGAGACTTTAGCGTAGTTCCTGAGCATGTTTGGTACATTGGCTCAGGCGAGATTGATCCAGTTGCACCATCTACTTCATAGACTAGGGAGGAGCTTAGACTCCCGCCGCCCATACTCGAGAGCAACGGGCTCATATTATTCAGGTTCCGGGTGTTATGCCGGTACATCCCATTATTTTGATTCAACTGAGGTCATCCCAGAGGAAAAAGAGGAGGAGCAGAAAAGGCTTGAGATATTCAAAAAGTATGATACTCCTACTTACAATGGCGCAGTTACGTAGGATGCGCAGGGTTTTCTTGATAAGTGCTACCGTATTATCCATACCTTGGGTATTGTGGAGGTGTGCAGAGTTGCTTTTACTACATTTCAGTTGTTAGGGGCAACATATAGGTGGTGGCAATCTAACGAGGATGGTAGACCAGCTGATACATCCCCACTCACTTGGGCTCAATTTTTAGAGATGTTCTTGAGGGAGTTTATTCCCTAGACCATTCGGGAAATGTGGCTCACAGAGTTCGAGCAGTTGTGTCAAGGCACTACGACGGTGTCAAAGTATGTCATGCACCTATTTTGGTTTATACCGTTAAAGAGCGAGTCCGCAGATTTATCGAGGGGCTCAGTTATGGTCTTAGATTCAGCATGGCTTGGGAGTTGGAGACTGATACTCTATTTCACTAGGTTGTGGAGATTGTCAAGAGATTAGAGTGTGTTCGGGGTCAAAAGAGAGAGGATAGGGAGGCCAAGAGGCCTCGAGGTCCTCGAGGATTTAGTGGATTCTACTCTTCAGCTCTGACCCATCACGGCGGAGGCTCCGTCAGTCGTCCAGTCCAATCCGTACTTCAGACTACTTGTGGTGCTCCAACTAGTCAGGGACCTCAGGGTACTCATGTGGGGTAGTCATCTTTTAGTGAACCTCCTGCACATGGCTCCTACAGTAGTTATTCATGTTATCCGGTAGAGACCCAGCACCAGCAGCCACGCCCACAGAAGGGTTGTTATGAGTATGGCAATATTAATCACATCATGAGAGATTGTCCTGGACTGTGGAGGGGTGGAATTTATCATAGCACTCATGTTATGGGCTCCACTCCAATTACTACTCCACCTGCACAGCCAGGTAGAGGTAGATGGAAAACGGTTAGGGGGCGTCTTAAGGGGAAGGCCTAGCGCATTGATATGATTTCACCGGTAGGGCTGAGGCCGCTGCACTAAATGGTATCATTACAGGTATGGTTTCGTTTTGTCATAGAGGAGAATTAGTCTTATTTTGATCTAGTCCTATTTATCAGAGTGAGTCTTCCTATTTTACTTCATAGATGGGTATGTTTTGTTATTCCTGTACTCTGCTTATATGTATACCGCTGTTGAGAGATTCTATTGTGGTAGCCTATGTATAACGTTTTGATTTGTTCATTATTGAGAGTTGGGAGACTAAGATGAACTTTCTGTTTCTTAATACGGCAGGTCTTGATGTGATTTCTAGATCGTTTTGGCTACGAATTGTGATTTGGGTGCTCTACCGGTATGGCAAGTCCGTTACGTGTTGTGATTTTGTTCTACGGAATTGAGTTAGTGAAAGGTTTTTGGTTGGTGGGATTTCTATTCTACTTGTGATTTAGAGCTGAGGATGAGATCCTCGTGTTTTTGTATGGATTGATAAGTTTGGACTGGCCGGCTAGCTGCGGTGGAGTTATATTAGGATGAGATCCTTGCGATTAGTTCATATGATTTGTTTCTCCTTTGTGGAATGGATTCGTAGTATGATATCGATGGAGGAGTTGTACCTGTTGGGCTTGTTTGATAGTTCTCTCATATGTTTCTCCTTCCATATTCATTCATATTCGAGTTGTGCTTGTTGGGTTTAGATTACGAGGTATATGCCCAGGTGGCGTTGGGTGTGACTTGTTGATTGGGTGAGTAGTTATGTGATCTATATCTTTCTTATATCATCAAAACTGTTGGGAAGGTTTTGAATAGGGTTTTATTTGATACGAGGTTAATTACCGATACTGGGTTTGATTATGGGCAGCTATTGTGGTTAGAGTTATTGCTATGGGCATATGGGTGACATGTTGCATCACGTGGTTATACTGTGTGAGCATATTTATGGTGTTTTTCAGCTGGTTGAGGTTGATACAGAGTGTATGTGTGGGAACCGGGTCTTTGGGGGATGATGGGATGTTGAAATTTGGTTCTAAGGCTTATCGGTATGGGTGGAAGGAATCATCTTCAGTTGAGATGATGTTGTCGGGCTTATGTGGATTGGGGTGACGTAGGATCGCCCGTGAGTATGTGTGTGGTGAGTTCATTCAGTGATTTGATGACTTCGAAACGGTTCTTAGCACGTTCGAGGACAAACGTCTATTTAAGAGTGGGAGAATGTAACGACCTAACCGATTATTTTGAGCTTTAGCGTTCCATTCCGTGGTTTAAGATCTTGAGAAGCTTCATATTATGTATTATGACTTGTGTGTATGGCCGATTTAGGTTTTCGGGCGATTCGAGATTTATTTGGAAGAATGATTCTTGTTTTAGAAGCTTAAGTGGTAAGAGTTGACCGGAGTTTGACATTTGTATATACGTCTCCGGAATTGTGTTTTGATGATTCCAATCGCTTTGTATGATGATTTTGTACTTAGGCATTTGTCCGGATTTTGATTTGGAGGTCTGTAGGTTGATTTGATGCTTTCAAATAATGATAATCAACTATGAAAGAGATAACATGTACAATGACTTAAAATAATGACAATTAACAATGAAAGAGACAACATGTAACAATAAAAGAGGCAACAAATTCAACTAAAGCATAAGAGCAAAATATCAAGTAGGATGTAGAACAAGTGTTAACAAAGTCACTTAAGGCATGTAAGGATAGACTAACACAAGTAAGAGTAAATTGACTATGACAATTTAGAACATGATATGACAATACAAATTAGAGCATGGAAAGAGTCTAAGTAGCCTAAACCAGATAAATACCACATATAACCCGTGTACCCACTCGCCACCTTGCGTACACGGCTTTCACATAGCACAAATCACACAATCAATCCCAAATCCTAAGGGGTAGTTCCCTCACACAATGTTAGGCAAGATACTTACCTCAACTAGGCCAATTCAACCCTCGGAAGTAGCTTTTCCCCTAAAATTTGCCTCCATAAGGCTCAAATCTAACCAAAGTCGACTTCATGTCATCAAACAATGCAAGGGAAATCAATTACAATAGATAAAACTATGATCTTTATACTTTTCCTATAAAGTCAACCCGGGGCCCACACAGTCTCACATACTGGGTCAAAAGGTAGATTCTGACTACCCATAACAGCAAGAGTCCATATATATGATTAGTTTCAAAATCTGAGTCCAAATCGACTCTCAAAACTCATATTCTTATTTTTCAAAAACTTGAATAATTTTCACTTTAATTCACATGATTTTGATGTTAAAATCTAAGATATATTGATGAAATATAGTTGAAAATCGATTGGAATCACTTGCCCAATATGTGTAGGTGAAAATCGCCTCTCCAAATTGCCTCCTACCGAGTCTAAGGTTCTAAAATGAGAGAATATGATGAAAAATCCCATCTCCCAGCCCTTATTACCTGCTGCAGATGTCGCATTTGTGACACAAGGTTTGAATTTGCAACCCTCGCAATTGCGGACCACGGATCGCATTTGCGAACCCTGACAACCTCAATGATCATCACAATTATGACAGATGCTTCGCAATTGCGAAGCTGGACCTTTAGCAAAAGCGAACATTTGTTCGCAAAAGCGAACTAAGCTTAATTCCTGTTAACTTCACAATTACGAAGGGGAAGTCGTGATTGCGGCATCACAGCCTCCATTGTCACCTTTGCAATTCAAAGGCTGGGGCTCACTATTGCGATAACTGAGCACCAACAACACCAACAATTAATTATCAGTTCAAACCATTCTGAATCATGTCTGAAACTCATCCGAGCCCTCGGGGCTCCAAACCAAACATCCACACAAGTCTAAAAACATCATACAAACTTGTTCGCACGATCAAAACATAAAAATAACATCTAAACTACGAATCGAACATTAAAACTCATGCATTTCAAAGAATTTCAAGAATCTCTATAATTACAATTAAACGTTTGAATCCTATCAAATACTCTCTAAATGATACCAAATTTTGCAGACAAGTTCTAAATAGCATAACAGACCTATTCCAAGTTCCAAAATCAAATTCTGAACTCAATCGCTAAAAGTCAACCTACGGTCAAACATTTCAACTTCAAATTGCCAATTTTTTGCAAAATAACAAAAAACAACCTACGGACTTTCGTATTCAATTCCAAGCATACGCCCAAGTCCGAAATCACAATACGAAGCTATCAGAGCCATCAAAAACACCATTCCGGTATCGTTTTCTAAAAGTCAAAGTTTGGCCAACACTTCTAACTTAGGCTCCTAAGTCAAGAATAAAAAGGTCCAAAACAACCCAAAATCTTCCTGGAACGAATCTAACCAACCCTGTAAGTCATAAAACCATAAACACACATGTGTGAAGCATTAAAAAGGGAAATAGGGCGCAATTACACAAAACGACCGGTCGGGTCATTACATTCTCCCCCTCTTAAAAGAAACATTCATCCTCGAACGTGCATAAGGACATACCTGAAGTGATGAATAGATGAGGATAATGACTCCACATGTCGTGCTTGTTCTCCCAGGTCACCTCCTCGATCAGATGACCCCTCCATTGAACCTTCACCGAAGCAATGTTCTTTGATCTCAACTTCCGAACCTGTCTGTCCAAGATAGCCACCAGCTTCTCAATGTAAGTCAAATCCTTGTCCAATTGGACTGCGCTGGAGTCTAAAACATGAAACGAATCACCTTAATACTTCTGGAGCATAGAAACATGGAACACCGGATGAACCGCACATAAGCTAGGTGGAAATGTAAGATCGTAAGCCACCTTACATATCCTCTTAAGGATCTTAAAAGGTCCGATATACCTAGGGATCATCTTTCCCTTCTTCGCGAAGCTCATCACACCCTTCAAGGGTGAAACCCGAAGCAAAACTCGCTCTCCAACCATGAATGCAACATCATAAACCTTCTTATCCGCATAACTCTTCTGCCTAGATTGGGTTGTACGAAGCCAATCCTGGATCAACTTGACCTTCTCCAAGGCATATCGGACCAAATCTGTGCCCAATAACTTAGCCTCTCACTGTTCAACCCAACCAACTGAGGAACGACACAGTCTCCCATATAGGTCCTTATAAAGAGATATCTGAATACACCACTAATAGTTGTTGTTGTAGGAAAACTCTGCAAGCGGCAAGAACTGATCCCATGAATCCCCGAAATCCATAACACAGGCACGAAGCATATCCTCAAATATCTGAATGGTGCGCTCGGACAGTCTATCCGCATGGGCCTGAAATGATGTGCTCAACTCAACCTGTGTGCCCAACTCATGCTGCACAGCTCTCAAAAAATGCAATGTGAATTGTGTGGCCCGGTCTGAGATGATGGATACAGGCATGCCATGAAGTTGGAAAATCTCGCGGATATAGATCTGAGCCAGCTACTATGAAGAATAGGTAGTCACTACCGAAATGAAATAAGCCGACTTGGTCAACATGTCCACAATCATCTGTATCGCATCAAATTTCTTCTGAGTCTGAGGGAGCCCAACAACAAAGTCCATGGTAACACGCTCCCATTTCCACTCGGGAATCTCAAGTCTCTAAAGCAAACCTCCTGGCCACTAATGCTTATACTTCAGCTGCTGACAATTTAGGCACCGCGCTACATACTCCACTATGCCTTTCTTCATGCTCCTCTACCAATAGTGCTACCTTAAATCGTGATACATCTTAGCGGCACCCGGATGAATGGAGTACCATGAACTCTGGGCCTCTTCAAGAATCATCTTATGCAACCTACTTACATTGGGCACGCATAACTGGTCATGCATCCGCAACACACCATCATCTCCGATAGAAACCGCCTTGGCATTGCCATGTTCTACGTGTCGTTAAGGACAAGCAAATGGGGGTCGTCATACTGACGCTCTCTGATGCGATCATATAAAGAAGACCGGGAAACCACGCAAGCAAGAACTTGAATAGGCTTCGAAACATCTAATCTAACAAACTGGATGGCCAAGGCCTGAATATCCAATGCTAATGGCCTCTCCGCTGGCGATAGATATGCTAAACTACACAAGCTCTCCGCCTTTCGATTCAAGGCATCGTCCACCACATTGGCCTCCCCGGGATGATATAGAATAATGATATCATAGTCTTTAAGCAACTCTAACAATCTCTGCTGCTGTAAGTTAAGATCTCTTTGTTTGAATAGATGATTTTGATGCCGGCGGTCGGTAATGACCTAACAAGGGACACCGTACAAATAGTGCCGCCAAATCTTCAATCAATGAACAGTAGCTGCCAATTCCAAGTCGTGAACCGAATAATTCTTCTAATAGGTCTTCAACTGTCGAGATGCGTAGCAAATAACCCTACCATCTTGCATTAATGTCACGCCAAGGCCAACACATGACGCATTATAATACACAGTATAAGACCCCGAACCCGTAGGCAACACCAACACTGGGGTTGTAGTAAAAGCAGTCTTGAGCTTTTGAAAGCTTGCCTCACACTCCTCGGACCATCTGAAAGGAGCACCCTTCTGGGTCAGTCTGGTCATAGGTGCGGCAATGGATGAGAAACCCTCCACAAAATAGCGATAATACCCGGCCAAACAAAGAAAACACCAGATCTTAGTTGCTGAAGACGGTCTGGGTCAATTCTGAACTGCTTCAATCTTCTTCGGATCTACCTTGATCCCCCCCCCCCACTCGACACCACATGACACTAAAATGCTATTGAATCAAGAGAGAATTCACACTTTGAGAATTTCGTATACAACTTCTTCTCTCTCAAGGTCTGGAGGACAGTTCTCAAATGCTGCTCATTATCTTCCCAACTGCGGGAGTTTACCAAGATGTCGTCAATAAAGATAATGACGAATGAATCAAGATATGGCTCGAATACACTGCTCATCAGGTGCGTAAATGTTGCTAGGGTGTTGGTCAGCCCAAATGACATCACAAGGAACTCATAGTGACCATGCCGAGTCCTTAAAGTAGTCTTCAAAATATCCAGATCCCGAATCTTCAACTAATGATAACCTGACAGCAAATCAATCTTTGAGAACACTCTGGCACTATGTAGCTGATCAAATAAGTCATCAATGCACGACAATGGATACATGTTCTTCACTGTAACCCTGTACAACTGCCGATAATCAATACACATGCACATAAAACTATCCTTCTTCTTCACAAATAAGACCAGAGCACCCCAAGGCGACACACTAGGCCGAATGAAACCTTTATCGAGCAACTCTTGTAACTGCTCCTATAACTCCTTCAACTACGTTGGGGCCATATGATATGGTGGAATAGAAATGGGCCTAGTGCCCGGCAACAAGTCAATACAAAAATTGATCTCCCTATCTGGGCGGCATGACCGGAAGATCCGGTGGAAATACATCTGGAACTCTCTCACTACTGGAACTGACTCAATGGTAGGAGTATCATAACTGACATCTCTCAGAAAGGCTAGATAAGCATCACACCACTTCTCAACCATCCGCTGAGCCTTTAGAAATGATACAACCATGCTAGGAACATAATCCAATGCACCCCTCCACTCTAACCATGGCAAACCTGGCATAGTCAATGTCACACTCTTGGCGTGACAATCTAGAATAGCATGATAGGGCGACAACCAGTCCATGCCCAAAATAACATGAAAGTCTACCATACTAAGTAAAAATAGATCAACTATGGTCTCAAAACCACCAATAACATCTAAACACGACCGATACACCCGGTCAACAGTAATAGAATCTCTCACATGCATAGACATATAAACAGGAAAACTCAGAGAATCACGAGATATATCCAAATATGGATCAAACTAAGATGACACATATGAATAAGTGGAGCCCAGATCAAATAAGACTGATACATCTCTATGGCAAACAAAAGCCATACCTGTAATGACTGCGTCTGAAGTGACTGCCTCCATCCTACCCGAAAAAGCATAGAATCTAGCCTGGCTTCCCCCTCTAGGGTGACCTTTACCCGCTCTTCCCCCACCCCTAACATGCTGTTCGGGTGGAGCGGCAATTGGGGCAGCAACCATGGCCTGAGAAGTCTGTGGACCTGACTGAATCCATGGAGCCTGAGTAGTTTGTGGAGGTGCACCCCTCCTGAGTCTGAGGCAGTCTCTAACCATATGACGGGTATCACCACACTCAAAGCAAGCTCTCGATATGTGTGGCTATTGGGACAGGCTTGGGCCTGGTTGGCTAGACTGATCGCTGAAGGCACCCCGTGCAAGAGATGCCCTAGAAAGTGACTAGGCAATGTGTCCAACATGAGACCTCAGAATAAATAAAGCACCACTAGAAGATAGAATTGCTGAGTGAACTAGACGGCTCACATAGCCTCTGCCATGATTGATTGTAGGTGCAGCATGGCCACCAGTAAATCCTCCAGTACCTCGAGGCCTTTTGGCCTCCCTGTCCTCTATCTCTCACGGCCATGGATACCCTCTAACCTCCGTGCAATCTCTACTGCCTACTAATATGGGGTATCTTTCTCCAACTCTCTAGCCATTATGAACCTAATACCATAGTTGAGCCCCTCGTAATTCGACGGACTTGCTCCTTGAGTGTAGAAATCAAAGCAGGTGCATGTCTGGACAAATCACTGAATCGCACAGCATACTCTAACACTGTCATAATACCCTGGTACAGCTACTCAAACTCAGCGCGCCATGCATCCCGAAGGGTCTAGGGAACAAACTCACTCAAGAACATCTCTGAAAACTAAATCCATGGAAGTGAAGTTGCATTGGGTGGGCTACCATCTTCGTAAACCCGCCACCACTAATATACTGCTCCTAATAGTTGGAATGTAGTGAAAGCAACTCTACTCGTCTCCATAATACCAATGGTGCGGAGAATACGGTGGCACTCCTCTAGAAAACCATGTGCATCCTTTGAAGCTAGGCCACTGTAAGTGTAACACCCCAGAAAATTTCAAAGTACTTAAGTGTAAGGCCTGGTAAACTTTGCAAAGAAAATAATGTTTCATGGTGCCGAAATAGGCTTACGTGTTTGGGTTGAACAAATGCACCAGAAAGTAAAGGAAAATATTTGCCGAAAATGTGTATTTATGCGGTCCATTATGCGACCGCATAATCACTCTGCGGGCCGCATAATGGCCGCAGAAGTGAGCAGGTGAGGGCTATTCTGGAAGCAGCTATGCGGTCGACTATGCAACCGCATAACGGTTATGCGGACCGCATAGTGACCGCATACACATGCAGTTCTTTTGGCTATTTTGTAACCAAATATGCGACAGTTATGCGGTCCGCATATCAGTTATGTGATCGCATACCTTGTTACGGAGCTCCATTTTTGGGTTTTTAAAACCCGACCCTATTTCGTTAAATACACTCTTTGGGTCATTTTTGAGCTATTATCTGACATTTTAGAGTGAGAGAGGATGCCCTAGAGTGAGAATGTGTTCTCCAATAATTGTTCTTTAATTCTTGCCCAAGTTTTGGAAGATTGAGAAGGGAAACTCACTAGGTCTTCATCCTAGAGATTGAAGTTGCTAAGAATTCTGGAACGTTTTAGAGTGTAAGGAAGCTCAAGAGAGGTATGTTGGCTAAACTCTTCTCTTAGAATATCAGGTCCGGATTTTGGTTCAGGAAGTTGGAATAAGTCCGTTGTGTCAATTATGACTTGTGTGCAAAATTTGAGGTCAATTGGAGTAGGTTTGGTATGCTTCGGCATTAGGTTTAGAAGTTAAAAGTTCATAAGTTCATTAGGCTTGAATCGATGTGCGATTCATGGTTTTAGTGCTGTTTGATATGATTTGAGGCTTCGAGTGAGTTCGTATAATTTTTTGGGACTTGTTGGTATGTTCGTACGGGGTCCCGGGGGGCCCGGGTGTGTTCGGATTGAGTTCAGACCATTTATTCTTGAAATGGGATTGTTGGTTTTCTGAGTTCTGGTTTCCTTCATCACATTCGTGGAGGATATGCCGCGATCGCATAGAGTAGTTTGTGACTGGTCGATTTTTGCTCTTCGTGTTCACGATGTCTAGGACGCGATCGTGTATGTTAGGGTGCTTGTACATCGCGAACGCGAGCTTGGGAACCAGTTCGGGGTATAAGGAAGGAGAGGTGGTGGGGAGGCACACGATGTTCATCGGGTTCGCGTGGCCTGGAACATGATCACATAAGCCGAGAAAGGCTGGTCACCGTGTTTGTGATTGAGTTCACATGATCTCGAAAGAGGTTTTTTGGGCAGGGAGCATTTGTTCTTCCCGATCACGAGTGTGTTTCCGCAATCCCAAAAGGCAATAACTGGGCAGCAGTATTCAATTTCCAAATCGAGGGTTTTGTCCTATTTTTCGTCTTTTGAGCTAGAGACCTCGGTTTTGGCCGATGTTTGAAGAGATTTTCAAGAAGTTGATTGTGGTAAGTGATTCTAACTCAGATTTGGCTATTATACATGAATCCATAATTTTTTTTACCATTTAATTAGTGTTTTGAGTTGAAAATGTTGGGGAAATTTGTGAAAACTTCATAGATCATATTTTGAGGATTTGAAAGGCGATTTGAGGTCAAATTTGAATAATTTTAGTATAGTTGCACCCGTTATAGAATGGGTGTTCAGATTTTGTAAGTTTGGTCGGGTTTGAGAGGTGGGCCCGGGTTGAATTTTTTAGTTGACTTTTTATTTTTCTTTAAAGATTGCAACTTTATTGTCTGGAATAGTTTCCTATGGTTTGTATTTATGGTATAAAGTTATTCTGGCTAGATTCAAGCCGTTCGGAGTTGGATATTCGCGGAAAAGGCTTACTAGTGGATTGAGTTAGCTTGTTTTGAGGTAAGTGTCTTGCCTAACTTTGTGTGGGGGAATTACCCCTTAGGATTGGTGTTGTTTTGTGTTAATTATGGTATGTGAAAGCCGTGTACGCAAGGTAACGAGTGGGTACACGGGCTAAATGTGGTAATTGACTGGTTTAAGCTATGTAGATTCTTTTCATGCCCTAATTGAGTTGTCATAACATATGATATCCATCATCGTTAATCTATCTTCACATGCTTCACTTGACACTGTTAATACTTGTCTCATCTCTTACTTGTTATTTTCCCTTACATGCTTAGTTGAAGTTATTGTTCTCTCATTGCCTTGTTAAATATTAAACTATTGAGTTATCTTACTTGAGCATATCATGAGTTCTAGAGCCCCGATTGAGGTGATTGTTGCGACGTTCTTCTCGTCTTTTCATAGGGGTCAGTATCTAACCTTAATTTTTGCATTTTAATATGATTACAGTAGTTCATTTGTGAATTAATCTATGTTTTGATTGGAGAATTGGAGGGTTTTTATCAAAAACTTTTCCAATGAGAATTATTGGGTTTGAACATCGATTCAGAGTCGAAATTGGATGAAATTAGTATAGTTGGACTCGTAATTGAATGGATTATCAGAATTTGTGAGTTTTGTCGGGTTTTGAGGTATGGGCCTGGGTTTGAATTTTTGGTTGACTTTGAGAATTTGATTGAAGATTCAACCTGTTTCGATTGGGATAGTTTCCTACGGCATTATTTGATGTTTTGAGTTGCTTTTGGTTAGTTTCGAGCTGTTCAGAGGTCAATTTGCGCGCGATGGCATTTCTAGAGTTTTGTTTGGCTTGCTCGATATTTCATTTAGCTTGCTTGAGGTAAGTGTCTTACCTAAACATGGTTGAGGCACTAGTTGCCTGAGTTATTTCTGATAGGTACGTGCTATGGGTGCACATATGTGGGGATTGAGCCCATGTGCGAGCACCGAGGTATTTATCCATCGGGGTAGTGCTTAGGCTATGATATACCTTGAATTGACTGTTAAGCTTTAACTTGTGATATTTCTCATATTTGTAGCCCTGTTGTGAACTATTTCATCCATGTTTGAGGTTATATAGAGGCTAGTTCCCTGAATAAACTTGATATTTTCTATTTTGCGTGATGATATTGCCGATTTGAGCTATGATAGCACACTTTGCACATGCATACACCTTATCATGTCACTTATACCAGTCTAGGATTATGAAATTTGATGTTTTTTGATCATGTACATGTATTCTTGCATATCTGCTTTATGTGTGATATGGGTTGGACTGGAAGCATGTTACCACGCCGGGCGGATTGTGTTATTATGCATGTAACCACGCTGGGCGAATTGTATCGGTATGCTTGTGACCGTGCTGGGTGAATTTTGTTGTTATGCATGTGACTACTCCAAGAGGATTGTGATGTTGAGCATGTGACCACGCCGGGCAAATTATGATTAATGGTACGTGAGTTGTCCGTGCAGATCCAGATACTGATATTATTGAACATAAGTTATCTGTGCAGCACATGAGTTGTCCGTGCGATTTATGTTGAGCTTGTGACCACGTCAGGCTGATAGCACATTGAAATGGCCGTGCTTGGCTGTGGATATGAATCCATCTCCCTAGGATCACCCTCTCATGATTCTCTCTTGATGGTGTACACGCGGATTATGAGAAACCGACGAGTTTCAGGTTGATTTGATCTCTAGGAGATGTGGTTACTTGTTTTGTTTCTGTTACTGAGGTTTTGATGTAGACCTCAGAGCCGTGATGTGATTTCTATTTGGATTGGGTTGCGAACAGATTGATATTTGGTTATTGCATTTCATCGTTACTTGCAAATTTCCTTGACTGTTTACCTAATTTACTTGCATATCCTCCTTATATATTGGATTGTTGACTAAGCAAAACACTTTAAAAAGCATTGTGAGGACCAAGGTAGTTTTACTTGTATTTTCCTGATTTGATCATATATCTGCTCTATACTTGTTAGAGGTTTATGAACTTGTACAGGTGACTGGCAAGTATCATTTATAATTCTTTCTTCTATTACCTCAATTTTACTCATACTACACTTCTGCACCTTGCGTGCAGATCTTGGTGCTGATGTTATTGTGTATGGTGGTAGCCGATATCGAAGATGTACATGTGTTCAGGTTATAGCTGCCACTTGTCCTTGGTAGCATTAGATTTAAAATTCTATTTATGCATATTTCGAACAGATGATGTATTTATTTTGTACCAGCTTTGTAAATTCTAAAGTCTTAGAAGATCATAACTTGTACTACTAATTCTTGGAATTTTGTTTAGATGTTCAGTTATTTTACTCTATGGTTCTTATTATTATCCTTTGAGTTGTGTTGAATGTTTTTTGGCTTACCTAGCGGGTCGGGTTAGGTGCCATCATGTCTAGATAGATTTCGGGTCATGACAAGTTGATATCAGAGCTCTAGGTTAATAGATTCTATAAGTCATGAGCAAGTGTCTAGTAGAGTCTTGTGAATTGGTATTATGACGTCCATACTTGTCTTCAAGAGGCTACATGGCATCTAGGATAAACTTCCCATTGGCATTAATTCAGCTTGAAGTGTATTTCTTTGAATTCGTTCCACTCACTCATATGTTATGTTAGCTCTCGGTTTCATATGTGCATCGACGACTTCTGATTCCATGGATGAGGTGCGAGATATGTTTTATGTGTTTTGCTGATGGGCCAGCCTGGAGGACTTGAGGCCAGGTTTAGACTACAGCTTGGGCTTGGTTGTTTCAGTTGTGTGGAAATGTGTCTTTGGACTTATACGGCCGATAGTGTCCCTAGGAGTGGGACTAGTGACTTAGTGAGTGGTTGGATGACTATGTAGTGAGTATTATGTGATTGTGTATGTGCTTAAATGGTTTGGATGTGAGGAGAAGGAATTTCGCTTGGGATGTGAAAGGACTATTAGGTGCTTGATTTCTATCTTTATGTATTGTTTGGTCCTGAGTTACGAGTGTGTTATGGATCTTTTGGTTGTTCGTTCATGGAATGAAGTATGTTCTTATTTCTTATTGACGAGTTCATACTCGAGAAGATTTAGTAATTGCATAGTGGTTGTTGCCATGAAAGGGCATAGATACATGCCAATTTGAGGCTAAGCGGGTGGGCTATCTCCTGCGGGATGTTCTGGGGATGAGTGATTTTTATGATGATTCTATGGAGAGTTTCTCTCTACCGCTGGGTTATAGGTGTTGCAATTTGAGATTGGTTCGCTTGAGGAAGTTGCCTTGATTGTCACGAGGAGGATTATGAGTTCAGCAAATGAATTGAGGTATTTTCCTGATTTTTGTTACATGAGCTTATGAAGGATTTAGTTGAATTACGGTGCGGAATTATGGCAGCAATGGTGTAAGGGTATTCTGGGTTATCGAATGTTGTGTACTATGTCTTTGAGCCTAGTAAGGGAGTCTACTATCGATGAATTGATTGCATGGTTATGTGTTGTATTGGTTTCAGTCTGAGGCATATTTGAGTATCAGTTATTACTTATTGAGGTTAGTTTTGAGGATGACTCGGGTAACAAAATTTTCGGATGCATGATGTATTACACTTCATGTACATAATGGGAATCTCAGAATGATTTGGATTACTAATTGTGGCAGATGTAATGTGCTATGAAAAGGGACTCGCTTAATTGCTTAGAGATGTGGGCTACTTCTTAAGGTATTTATGTGCTAATGGAGCACAAGTCATTCGGCTCGTATTGACTGTACATTTAAGATTAGAGCATAGCAGATGACTCTCGAGAAGGTTCCAATAGGTTCAAGAATCACGTGCGGTAATTGAGAAATTTCTGGATTTGTAAAGGCTAAGATCTGAGATTTGTATTGGATAGTGTCGGGACTCACAGTATTTCTGTATCACCATAGATTCTACATTTCAGTATCAGAGAGATTAAAGAAATAACTTCAGTCCACAGAAGGTCTCTGCAGAGTGGGTATCTCGGATGCGGTATTTTTGGGTGCTTAAGAGGGAATATAGTGACTTATAGGTCTTAAGACGACGTGGTTTCATGCTATGATCTCTTGGGGTAAGTGTGGGGTTAAGGATCATAGTGTACTGGCAAGTAGGAGTGTTAACTTGAAGGCAAGTAGGAGTGTTAACTTGAAGGCAAGTCAGGAGGAACTCGATGAAATGGGTCAGCTTGGTAGTGGTTGGATCAGTATAGAAATAGAAATGATCGGTATTTTTGGTTTTTTTGGTGTGGCGAGGCTTTGTAGGTGTGTTGTAGCAATTTTCATGGGCTTGGCGATCTGCGTGACTTGGTTGAGTTAGAAGGATTCAGTTCTGATGGCTTGGTTATGTGTAAATGGGTTTCAAAGTGTTCTCGATGGTGTCAACCACGGCTTGAGACAGATGTCTTCTACCGGTATAAGGAGTATGTTTCGTGTTATGATTTTCTCTTGGATGAGAATCAAGTGGAAGGTTTTTGGTTGATTGAGTATGTATTTTGCGGGTGAATCAGAGTTGATAATGGGATTCTTGTACTTTCATATTATGGTATGATATAGGTGGTGCGTCGTGTGCGATTGAGAAGTGCATGTACAAGGTTGTGGCTAAGTTTTGAAGGGAAGGTCATGAGTTATAGACAGTATGGACAGTTTTAAACATTTAGATAAATGATGGCACTACCCGGTATCACCTAAGATGGGTGCGTGATTTAGAAGGCTCACTGTGTTCACTTACGGATGCTTCACTGGTATTACGGTAATCCCCTAGTCGTTGGACTGCTGATGTTCAGATATTTTCTATGTGGCACGAGACAATTAGGGAAGTATTTCGCGTGAGATAATTGTGCTTGGGAGATGAGTTAGTTAATTGGGTTGTCGAGTCAGAATCTGATATGGGGATATTTGTATTCTTGTGATTTGGAGACTGGGAGTCTTGAAGTAGACTATTCCTTGGTTGTGCACTATGAAAATACAGTCGCAAACTAGATAGTTGATGGTATGTGTTATGGTTTGGTTATTGTTGACTTTTGGAGGGCTATTTATCCATTTGTGGATGATCGGAGTTGATTTAATTGGCCATTAGTAGGCCTAATGAGGGTGTGTATTCTACACCGGGCCGTATTTGTTGACTCAGCACTACTATTGTTGAGCGATGTGTCATTCGGTTAGTGTCAAACTTGTTCATGTTCTGGTATGTTCCATTTGTTACTCTTCTATGATACGATGGGTTGTGAGACTATTGACTATTTACACACATGATGCGGTTCGGTTTTGGCCTTGTGGCAGAATTCAAGCAAGATGGTCTTGGGGTGTTGAATTGTTGGTTGTGCCTTGGTTATGGTCTTTCTTATTTGTGGTATATGGTGCTATTCGTTTCTCCATGGTTATGGTCATGCACTCCGTGTGTTTGTTATTCATTTGCGTATGGTTATTGATTTGTGAGTATCATGATTTGAGGCATTTCATATAGACTGATGTTTGGATGGGGTCACACATTGCAGCGGAGTTATATTGGGACATGATCCTTTGGGTTCATTTCGTGTGTTTTGATTCTCCTTTGGGTGATGGGCTAATAGCTTTGTACTTGTGATGGTATATGTGAGCTTACGGAGCAATCCTCTCATTTGGTTCTTCTTTCATCATTAGTTACATTCGAGTTGTTGATTGTTCGGTGTACAGATTGCACGGGTTGTGTCCTTGGGTAATATTGATGTGGTATATCGGTAGAGCAACTTGTATTTAAGGAGATGAGGTCATTGGAATTGAAATGAGCGCTATGGGATTGATTACGATGTGTTTGGAAGAATAATGTCACTAGTCGGCTTAGATTTTGGCTATGGTTCTTGGTGGGGGAGAAAGCTCCATGACTTGTTAATCTGATGAGTGGTTATGAGTATCTACATGTTTCTTTCATTAGTGTTACTTTACAAAGGTTCAGAATGCGGTTTTATTTGATATGAGGTTTGTTACTGGTACCAGAATTCGTTATTGAGCAGCTATTGTGGTCGGAAGTTATTGCTATAAGTATCTGAGTTATGTTGTATATCATGTGATTACATCTTGGGTTATGGTTATGGCTTTTATACAAACTTGTTCAGATGTATACAGTATATGGATATGAGAATCAGGTCTTGTAATGGATTTCGGATATTTGAGATTTGATTCTAAGGTTTATGGGCTAAGGTAGAAGTAATAATCTTTAGTTGCTTGTGTTGTCAGGCTTATATGGATTGGGGTGAAATGGGATCACCTGCGAATTTGTGCATGGTGAGTTTGTACAGTGATTTGACGGCTTTGGAATGACCCTTAGCACGCTCAAGGACGAACGTATGTTTAAGTAAGGGAGAATATAACGACCCAACCAGTCGTTTTAAGCATTTGCATCCCGTTTGGTTTTTTGAGGTCATGAGTAGATTCATATTGTGTATTATGACTTGCGCGTATCGTCGATTTTGGTTTCTGAGTGATTACAGATTGATTTGGAAGAATGATTCTTAACTAGGAAGCTTTAAGTTGGAAGAGCTGACCAAGTTTGACTTTTGTGTATTTGACCTCGGATCAAAGTTTGATGGTTCCGATAGGTCTAGATTGTGATTTTGGACTTGGGCGTATGCCCGGATTTGCATTTGGATGTTTCTAGGACGTTTTGGCACTATTTAGCGAAAGTTGGCAATTTTGTAGGTTTGGAAATTTCATAGGTTTGACTGAGAATTGACTTCGATGTTTTCGGGTTTGGTTTGTTTTTCTGAGAGTTGGAATATGTTCGTTATGTCATTTGGGACTTGTGTGCAAACATTGAGGTCATTCCGAGTTTATTTGATATGGTTCGACATAAGTTTTGGAAGTTGAAAGTTCATTATAGTTCCTTAAGCTTGATTTGAGGTGCGATTCATGGCTTTGATGTTGTTATGTGCCATTTGAGACCTCGAGCAGGTCCTTATTATGTTTTGGGACTTTTTTGTATGTTCGAACGGGGTCCCAAAGGGCTCGGGTGAGTTTCGGATAGGTTTGGGTTGGGTTGCGCTCGTTTTTTTTATGTTTCGACGTCGTTTCATCAAGAATAAATGGTACCACATTAAGCAAATGAGCTCCAAATTCTTTTTTATTGAAGCATTAGATTTGTATCATAATTACGCAGCAATAGCAAAAACAATCATCGAATTTGGACATCGTATGAAGGAGTTATGCCCATTTTAGTGTCGGAGAAGAAAACTGGTACTGGTTCTTCGTAGTTGTGAAGATGGGTCCGCATCTGCGACTCCAAAGGTGCGAAAAATGATCCGCAAACACGGTAATGATAGCTGGAAAACCGCAGGTGCGGCTTTTTGGCCTCAAAAGTGGAAATCCCTGTGTATAAAAAGTTAGAATGCGTTCTTTTGGTATTTGGAGCATATGTTGAGTTCTAGAGCTCCTATTGAGGTGATGTTTGCGGCGTTCTTATCATATTTTCATGGGGGTCAGTGTCTGACCATAATTTTTGTATTTTAACATGATTGCAGTAGTTCATTTGTGTATTAATCCATGTTTTGATTGGAGAATTGGGGGGTTTTATCATAAACTTTTCTAAAGAGAATAATTGGGTTTTGAACATCGATTCAGAATCAGAATTGGAAGAAATTAGTATGGTTGGACTCGTAATTAAATGGATTATCAAAATTTGTGAGTTTTGTAAGGTTTCGAGGTGTAGGTTCAGGTTTGACTTTTTGGTTGACTCTGAGAATTTGATTAAAGATTGACCTTTTTCGATTGGGTTTGTTACCTAAGGCATTATTTGATGTTTTTGAGTTGCTTTTGGTTAGTTTCGAGCCGTTCGGAGGTCGATTTGTACAGGATGGCATTTCTAGAGTATTGTTTGGCTTGCTCGGTATTTGATTTGGCTTGCTTGATGTAAGTATCTTACCTACACTTGGTTGAGGCAATAGTTACCTGAGTTATTTGTTATAGCTATGTGTTATGGGTGCGTATATGTGTGGGGATTGAGCCCATGTGCGAGCACCTGGCTATTTATCCATGGTCGAGGTAGTGCTTTGGCTATGATGTGCCTTGTATTGACTGTTAAGCTTTATACATTCTCATATTTGTAGCCTTGTTGTGAATTATTTGATTCATGTTTGAGGTTACATGGAGGCTAATTCCCTGAATGAACTTGATATTTGTTATTTTCGTGATGAAATTGCCGATTTGAACTATGATGGCATAATTTGCACATGCATACACCTTAGCATGTCACTTATACCAATCTAGGATTATGAAATTTTATGTTCTTTGATCATGTACATATATTCTTGCATATCTGCTTTATGTTTGATATGAGTTGGACTGGTAGCATGTGACCACATCGGGCGGATTGTATTGTTATGCATGTGACCACGACAGGCGGATTGTGTTTTTATGCATGTGACCACCCCGGGCAAATTATGTTATTATACCTGTGACCACACCAGGCGGATTATTATGTTGAGCCTGTGACCACACGGGCTGATTGTGAATATTGGCACGTGATTTATCCGTGCGGATCCAGATATTGATATTATGGGATGTGAGTTGTCTGTGCAGCACGTGAGTTGTTCCTGTGGTTGATATTGAGCCTGTGACTATGCCGGGATGATAGCAAGTTGAATTGGTTGTTCTTGTGAGTGGATATGGATCCATCCCCCTAGGGTCATTCTCTCATGTTTCTCTCTTGATGGTGTACATGCGGATTGAGAGAAACCGACGAGTGTCTAGTTGATGTGAGCTCTAGGAGAGCTGGTTACTTGTTTTGGTTCAGTTACTGAGGTTCTGATATGGGCTTGGGAGCCGTGATATGATTTCTACTTAGATCGGGTTGCGCGCCACAACAGATTGATATTTGGTTATTGCATTTACTTGCAAATTTCCTTGATTGTTTACCTGATTTACTTGCCTGCCTTCCATGTATGCTGGATTGTTGACTGAGCAAAACACTTTAAAAAGAATTGTGAGCACCAAGGTGGTTTTACCTGTGTTTTCCTGATTTGATCATATATCTACTCTATACTTGTTGGAGGTTTATGAACCTGTATAGGTGACTGGCGAGTATCATTTATAATTCTTGCTTCTATTACCTCGCCAAGGTTAGTTATGATACTTATTGAGTACATAGGGTCGGTTGTACTCATACTACACTTCTGCACCTTGCGTATAGATCTTGGTGCGTATGTTGATGTGGCCGACATGGAAAATGTACATGCGTTCCGGTTATAGCTGCCACTTGTCCTTGGTAGCTTTAGATTTTAAATTCTGTTAATGTATATTTCGAAAAGATGATGTATTTTTATCGTGCAAGCTTTGTAAATTCTATGTCTTAGAAGCTCATGACTTGCACTACCAATCTTTGGGATTTTGTATGAAAGTTCAGTTATTTTACTCTTTGGTTCTTATTATTCTCCTTTGAGTTGTGTTGAATGTTATTTGGATTACCTAGCTGGTCGGTTTAGGTGCCATCACGACTAGATGGATTTCGGATCGTGACAATAGTCTTCTATGCTCCTACGGATTATCATTCAGATTTTTTTTTGTTTTACCATCCCCCTTCTTTACTGCTATTTAAAGGGGTGCCTTGTTCCTTCATTGTAACAAAGATTGAATATTAATACGGATATTAGTAGCCTTTGGCTTTGTAGAAACCCCTTAAGGTTCTATTTGGGGTTTGTCCTTTTTCTTCTACCTCGAACTACTCTAATGTCATCAATTGTAAGCTTCTTTGTTTGAGTTCCACTCCCTCATATTCTTCTCCTTCTTCTTCTATAACTGATTCTCCATTTCTTTACTATTAAACAAGGTTTCAAGTTTTAAATACTTGAGTTTTTTGCACTCTTCTTCAAGAATCAAACCTTCCCCCTTTCAATATTCTAGTGTAAAGTCTTCTTATATCCTTGTTGTTGTAAGTTGATACATTGATTGTTATATCTGAAAAGCATGCCTATTTCTCTTCTTGTTGTATTAAGCTGAGCCTGTCACTATTTGAGCTGCTTTTCTTTATATACTATTATTCTGCTGTTATTGCTATTATTGGTTGTGGAGAGTGATCATCGGACCTTGAAGTCCCTTTTCTCTTAGTTCATGTGATTAATGTTCTATCTTTCAGATTGTGCAATACTTTTGAGATTAGACTCCGTATTTAAATTTTGTAGTGCTCATGTACTCGGTGACTCCATGTCATGGGATGGTTTTTAGTTGTATTGTTGCTATTGATTTTAGTTATTCATGATAATTCTGTTGTTGAGACTATTTCTTGTTATTTTTGAAGTTTATTTCCACATATTTGTTGATGGCTTGCCTAGCAAGCGATGTTAGGCGACGTCACGGGTATGTAGGATTTTTGGGTGGTGAGAAGTTAGTATCCGAGCACTAGGTTCATATAGGTATCACGAGTAATGAGTAGGCCTAGTAGAGTCTTACGGATCAGTACGGAGATGTCACGATCCAATTTCTCCTATAGGACGTGATGGCGCCCAACGTTACCACTAGGCAAGCCAACAGTGAACTAACCATGTGATTGTTTTTTTTAAAATTTTAGAAATAGCTGATTTTTAATTAGTGCATAAATAGGAAGTAAACGTTTAAATAAAACGGGAGATAAATAATTTTAAGAGCAAATGAGATGAGTAAATATCCCAAAAATCATCATGTGTCTACTAGCATAATTTCCAAGACCTGGTGTTATAAGTGTATGAGCTACTAGTAGAATATACGAAAATACTACATTACTGTCTGAAGTGAAATAGACAGAAAGTAAAAGCAAAAGGAACACTTCGGGTGCTGTAGAACGGGCTCGGAAGGCAGCTCACTGTAGAGTCTCGTGAAAATCAAGGATGCGCGTCGGACTGATAACCAGATGCACCTGCCTCAGATCTTGCACGATTAGTGCAGAAGTATAGCGTGAGTACATAAACAACATGAACCCAGTAAGTATCTAGTTTAACCTCGAAGAAGTAGTGACGAGGGGTCGACTTCGACACTTACTATGGGCTAACAATAAAATACCGAATTTATAATTTAAGCATGAGCTATATAAACACAGCTGAAAGCTCAATAACAAGAAATAAATAAATAATTCTTTCACTAAGGGCAAATCCCAAATTAATTTCCATCATTTAACAAATTTATCTCTCAAGCCAATGAAACAATATCAATTATAATTGAGCTCTAAGAATTTATTACGCACGAATTATGCCGAGGTCGTACGGCCCGATCCAACATACAAATATATAAATTGTGTATGGACGAGGGTCAAACGGCACGAACCATAGATGCATCAATTCTACTACCGCGTTCGGCCCGCTCCACAGGAAGAGAAAACAATTGATTCAAAGATTATTAAGAGGCTAATATTCAAAGAAGCACCAATTCTTATTAACGGTCAAGTAACCCGTCCAAAACTCAAGTAAATGAAATTCGACCTTTTACAATTCCTCTATCAAGTCCCAATATGATTTAAACACCTAAATTAATAAGTAGGATGCAAACATCGCAAGTATAACATAATTTAGGTCCTAAACCACCCGGATATAAGCATAATTAATAGCTACGCACGGACTCTCGTCACCTCGTGCGTACGTAGCCCCCACAAATAGAAGAACATAGTAATCAATTCACTTATGGGTTTAATTCCCTCTTACAAGGTTAGAAAAGAGACTTACCTCGTCTCAAAGCATATTTTCCAGTCCACAAATGTGCTTTAAACCCTCAACTCGGTGCCAAACGACTCGAAACTAGTCAAATGTTATATAAAATCATCAATACATGCTCAAAAGTTCATATTCTAGATATGAAAGTGATTACCCAATCCCAATTGACAAATTTCTAAAATTCATCCCTGGGGCCACGTGCTCGGATTACGGAAATTTTCGAAGAAAGTTGTTACCCATCACCTCATGAACTCAAATATATAATTTTCACTAAATTCCATAACCATTTTTGTGGTTAAATCCTGTTTTTACCAAAAACCAAGGTTTTTCATCTAAACCCATGATTTCACTAATTTTACATGTTAAGTCTACCCATAATCTACGTATTTAACTCACATTGTGTACAAATTACTTAGCTCAAAGTGTTAGGTGAAAACCCCTCTCTAAGATCTCCAAAATCGCCCAAGGAATGCAATAAATGAGCTCAAAATGCCTAAGTCCCGACTTAAATGAAGTGTTCTGCCTTCTGCGATTTTCGCATCTGCGGTCAGGGGGACACATCTGCGGTCCCGCTTCTGCGGCACCAAGCCCGCTTCTGCGAAACTCCACATGGCCAGCGCTAGCCGCATATGTGGACGTGTTTTCGCTTTTGCGGTCTCACTTCTGCGGCTTCTCAACGCAGAAGCGGGGTCGCTTCTGTGCAAACTCCTTCGCTTCTGCGGGCCATGGCCAAATGCTCCAAGCCACTTATGCGGCCAAAATCCCGCATTTGCGGGCTTGCACCTGCGGCCCAAAGCTCGCAAGTGCGGGCACACCAGAACTGGTGAACCAGCAGCCCTCTTGAGTTTTAACTCAATTCCCGCACCATCCGAATGGCCTCCGAGGCCCTAGAGGCCCCGCCCAAATATACCAACAAGTTTGAAATCATAAGACGGACTCGCTCACACCCTCGGAACGTGTAAAACAACATCAAAACTAAGAATCACACCCCAAACCGAATTGAATCAAAATATGAACTTCAAGTTCTTCCAACTAACTCCGAAACCGCTAAAACATACTTAGACTACTCAGAACTATACTAAATTTCGCGTGCTAGTCTTAAATCACCATATAGGAATATTCCCAATCTCGGAGTTTTAATTGGACCTCGATAACACTAAAACCTACTCCAACCCAAACTTAAAGAGCTTTAAAACCTTCAAAGAGCCAACTTTCACTATTAGGCGCCGAAACGCTCCCGTGTCATCCAAAACTCGATACGAACATACGCCCAAGTCCAAAATCATCCTGCGAACCTATTGGAACTGTCATATCCTGATTCCAAGGTCGTTTACTCAAAATGTTGACCGAGGTCAAACTTAGCCTTTTAAAGCCAAACCATGAAACCAAGTGTTCCGATTTCAACCCGAACCCTTCCAAATCCTGAATTAACAATCCCCGCAAGTCATAAAACAGTAAAAACACATACGGGGAGTCTTATATAGGAGAATGGGATTCTAGAAACAAAACGATCAGTCGGGTCATTACATGAGACGTTTGTACTTATCTTCGAGAGGCTATAGGACTTTAGGAAGCTTTCCCTTCCTTGATTCCTTATCATGCGACATTATCTCGACTTGAAACCTATATTTTTAGTTCTTTCCTACTCATTGTATGCGATTTTGAGTATTTGATGTTAGTTGGGAACTGACGAGTTGTGATGATGCTACAGATGTTGTACGGGATATTTTTTCTTATGTTATGAGGTTAGACTACTATTGTCACTTTGCAGATGAGTTGTCGTCTATTGCAGCCCCAGTACTGGTGTGGCACATGGGTTTAGAGCCTTATACAGTGCATTGTGATGATTCACATGTTGGTTTTGATGCAGTGTTGGTGCAGAATGGTAGGGTGGGCTTGCAGTAGTAGCAGCCCCATGAGAAGGATTATCTAGTTGGAGTTCGATATTTGTTTACGCAGAGGCGAGGTAATGGCACTATGGATGATCAGACCCTAGCAGATAAAGATGCAAGGTTGGGTATTGTCAAGCTCCAAACCTGGTGAGGTGTGGCCGGCACCCGGTGCCATACTCGGCCCGAGCGTACCACTCTGTAACTGTGAACTCTGTAGGGATAACCCTTAACTTAGGCCGACGAGGCCTGCCTGCAAACTAACAATTCCAATCAAGGCTGATGAGAACATATTCTGAATCATCTGAAAATAACGTCTCTCTCAGTTGAGGGTTAAACATACCCAAAAGCTCATATACATAACTGTGCAGACCGACGAGGCCGCCTTAAATGTCTCCAACCAGCAATACCAAATGGAACATATACATAGGGCTGGAAAGAGAACAATTCCGATATATAAAATACATAAGACTCATCTACAAGCCCCTAGAGATAACTGAACTATATAATTGTCGGGATAGGGCCTCGACCTACCAATCAAACCTATATATATAAAATGGACTCCAAGGTCTAGACCTGGTAACTTCGGGGAAGTGGAGCTTACCAACCAAGCTGATGTTTGGCTCTGTCTACTGGGAAGGTCTATCCAGCTGTCTATCAGGACCTACCTGTATGAAATGCAGCGTCCCCGGATAATGGGACGTTAGTACGAAATAATGTACCGAGTATGTAAGGCAACAGAATAACTGAAAGCTGAGACTGAACTGATAATATAATAACTGAAAGTAACTGGGAGTCAAAAATAATCTTAAGACATGCTTACCTGCTGATACTGACTCAACTCTCTCAATATAGTAAGTAAAATAGTTGTCCATCCCTATAAGGCTCAGTACGTGTAACTGCTCAACCATAATAGGCTCGCTCATTGGCGCTCGACCATACTAGGCTCTGTATCTCGACCATTATGGGCTCGCTCATAGGTGCCCGGCAACATTAGGCTTAGTATATAACCTACCATTTGATTAGAGGTTGCCTAATAGGGGCCTGCCCACTGATTATAGCTCGATGGTGGTGAAAATACTGTAATACTGCCCAATAGGGGTCTGCCCACCGATTATAGCTTGATGGTGGTGAAAATACTGTAATACTGTATATATATATATATATATATATATATATATATATATATATATATATATATATATATATATATATATATATAGAGAGAGAGAGAGAGAGAGAGAGAGAGAGAGAGAGAGAGAGAGAGAGAGAGAGAGACCCTCTGCTCTCTTGACTTGAAGAAGACAATACTTAACTGAATATAAAGTCCCAATAAGGGAGAATACTGTAACTTATGAGACTAGGATAATGTACATATTTTCAGGAATACAAACTTCTCTTTATGTCTCGTTGTCAAGAGCATGTAGTTACAGGGTCATGCCAAATTGAAGGAAAGGTTTAGCCTTAACATACCTTAACCCTGTTGAGTCCTTAATACCTTCCAAGCAACACTTCAAACAACTCAACTCAATCTGCCATAGCATAAGGAGATTCAAAATCAGTGCCGAGTAACGGCTAAGTCTATAACTTAAGCCAGTAGCTCATTTACGTACATTCGGTAGCATCTACCCTGTAACAAAGGCCTCCTCCAATACCATATACCAACAACAACAACCATAGCAATCTAGCAACATATAAGTATCAATAACAAGACACCATATAACAACAAGTCACAACTACTTCACGACGAGCGACAAGCTCGATTGGAATACGTATACACCATATCATCCCTTATAGACTTCTTAATTTAACTTAACAGTATTATTAACATGATAATAAAGTTATTCATTAATGATTCTAGCCTTATACCATATATTGATAAGAAAGAAAACAATCCACAACTCCAACTATCCTCAATTAGCAACTTTATTCACTAGTTCATGTCTAGTCCATCAATTTAACTTAATCAACATCAAGATAACATTAAGCGCATGCAAGAACACAATATGCTTACCCACTACAGTAACTTCAAGTCGAAATCCAAGTTATATTTAGTTTACAACAACCCTCAATGTCAATACAACACCATAGAAGTGACTTAAGCTAATCTTCACTTCCAATATCAAGTTTCATATGTTTCTTTCATCAATTCACTTGATAAACATATAGACATGCATAACAACAGAAACATTATCATAATCAAGTTATTTTTCCCAACTTCCAGCCATAATACCATATATATATATATATATATATATATATATATATATATATAAATGTTAAACATACCTATATATATATATATATATATATATATATATATATATATAAATGTTAAACATACCTTAGGCAGTAGATACAATTCGAACCCTAAGCTTAACTTATCTCACCATCAACCTTATTCACATCACTACACCATAGAGATGTTGGATTATGGTGTATTATTTAGGAATTTGTTTGGAGCCTTGGGGCAACTATTTGGGAGGTCTTGGAGAGTGTGAGGATGGAATTAGGTCGGAAAATGAACAAATCTCATCCCAAAAACGAGATACAAATAGGTGAAGGTCGGCCACCGACCAAGTGGGTCCCATAGGGGTTGCCTGCGTAGTCTCGCAAAAATGTGAATATCTCTCTAGTCCGATATCGTATAGACAAACAATTTAATGCGTTAGAAACTAAACTCGTAGATCTTAAATTTTGTTGGTGGATCATCCCAAAATTCCAAGTATATTGGGATAAAATCTCAGATACATTTTACTTAATTTTCAGCACATTATGAATGTAACTTGCGATGACCTTTGCCAACTTTTGTTCCACAAGTCGCTTGAATTCAAAACATAATACACGACTATCATACGACTAAAATAACTCATATCATAACCTCCTTATCATGTTAAGAACCCTAGTCTCGCCCTAAAAGTACATCTTATAACACTCCCAACTTGTCGACTTTTGACGAAACTTATTTTTTTCAAATCGTTTAGCTTCTAATCCTTTAAACCCTCTTGGAGCTTGTAATTCATGATCTTAAATATTTGTAACCGCCAAGATAACATGGTAAACTTACTTTAGGTACTTTTGAAGATGATCTCATTTCTGAGCTTACATCAATTGACTTACCACGTACGAAAACATGGGGTGTAATAAGTACTTCTAAGATTGGTAGAGCTCTCTCTTGTGTTGTTGCATAGCTATCCTTATCGAGTGCATTAATGATAGTCAGTATGATGGTTTCCAATTGCTCACCCCGAGGGACACTATAATGATTCAATCGGTCATTTTGAGCATTTATATTTTGCTCGGTGGTTTGAGGGCATTAGTAGCTCTGTGTGATATATTATAACTTTTGTGTATCGTCAGTTTCGATTTTCAGTTGATTCGGAATTAGTTTGAAAGAATGAATTTCATTGTTGACGCTTTAAGTTGGAAGAGTTCACCAAGTTTGACTTTTGTGTATTTGACCCCGGAATGGAGTTTGATGATTCCGTTAGGTCCGGATGGTGATTTTGGACTTTGGCATATGCCTGAATTTTTATTTGGGTATTTCTAGAAGGTTTCGACACTATTTGGCAAAAGTTGGAAATTTGAAGGTTTCAACCGGCAGTTGACATTCATGATATCAGGTTCAGATTGTGGTTCCGAGAATTGGATAGCTCTGTTATGCCATTTGGGACTTGTGTGCAAAATTTGAGTTCATTCCAAGTTGATTTGATATGGTTCGGGATGAGTTTTGGAAGTTGAAAGTTTAAAAGTTTGTTAAGTTCGATGTGAGGTGCAATTCGTGGTTTTGATGTTGTTATGAGTGATTTGAGGCCTCGAGTAGGTCCGTGTTATGTTATGTGACTTGTTGGTGTATTCGAACGGGGTCCCGAGGGGCTCAGATGAGTTTGAGATGAGGTTTGGATCATTTTGGGATAATTCTGGCTATGCTGGCTTGGCAGGGGCTCTGTGGTGACCACACCTGCCGAGTTATTGACGCAGGTACGTAGCCGCTAAAGTGGTAAGAGGGGTCACAGAAGCGGAAGTTGTGGCCTGGGAGCAGATTACGAAGGTGCGGAAGTTTAGGCGCTAAAGCGTGTCCGCAAATGCGGACATTGTGATCGCAAAAGTGAAAATGGAGTGTGGGCAAAAAGGTTGCAGATGCGGAGTGCAGACGCATCTGCGGGGCTGCAGGTGCGGCAACTTTAGCTTAGTAGTGCAATCGCAGAAGCGTGTTTTGTGTAACAGAAGCGACAAGCACTGGGTTGAGGCATTCTTGGAGGTGCATGTATTTTGCCACAGAAGCAGTGATCGTAGTTGTGACTATTGTTCGCCTTTGCGAAAACGCTGGGCAGAAGTAATATAATATCGAGATTTTGTTCATTCAAATTCAAGTGATTTTGGAGGCGATTTTCACCACATGGATTGGGGTAAGTGTTTTACACTCAGTTTTGATTATATTTCGTGATTCCATCTTCTTTTTTGGCATTAAATTGATGGTTTCAAAAGAAAAATTGGGGGTTTTGTCTAAACTTTCCTAAAGTGGATTTTTGAGATTTGAACATCGATTTGGAGTCGGATATGGGTGAAATTAGTATAGTTGGACTCGTAATTGAACGGGTTGTTGGATTTTGTAAGCTTTTTCCGGTTCCGAGGAGCAGGCAAGGGTTTGATGTTTTTGTTGACTTTGAGTAAATATGCAAAGATCCGACCTTTATCATTTGGGATTATTTTCTTAGGCATTATTTGATGTATTTGAGTTGCTTTTGGGTAGTTTCGAGCTGTTCGGAGGTTGTTACGTGCGGGATTGCATTTTTAGAGTATTATTTGGCTTACTCGGTGTTGGATTCGGCTTGTTCGAGGTAAGTAACATATATAAACGTGGATTTGAGGGCATTTAACCATGGGAACTATGTTATAAGAGATGTATTGAGGTGAGCACATGCTAGGTGACAAGCGTGTGGGCGTGCACCGGGGAAATCATGATTCAAGTTGACTTTTAGACTTTGACCGGACTTGTTCTGCTGTTATATCTTGTTACATCCATGTTCTCCCTACTTGTTTGATTATATGAGCTGTGAATCATATTAGAAATCATGTTTAGGCTATATGCTTATTCTGTTGGGACCCACTGAGCTCATTTCTGCCGTTGAGTTATTTTCTTAAATTGCAATTATGTACTCAGTCACATTCATTCATCTGCATATCATATCTCAGTCTCTATTGTCATTTACTGTCACATCATGTTATCATTTTTCATGCTGAGTGATATGAAAATTTTGAGCCAGTGAGACTGGAGAGATTGATGACTGAGTTGGGGCTTGAGAGCCGGATTGTGAGTGGTCATTTATGGAATCGGTTGCACGCTGCAGCATGCCTTATTGGTCATTTATTTGATCAGGTTGCACGCCATAACATGCCTTATTGGTCATTTATGGGATCGGACTGCATATCGTAACAGTCTTTATTGACTTATTATGGGATCGGACTGCACGCCGCAGCAAACCATGTTGGCTTTATATTAGTGCTTGGGCAGGATATGCCCCTTCGGAGTCTGACATACCAATAGTGAGTGTAGGTACCGTATAGTGCAGAGTGATTCTGTGTGATGAGTGGGAATTTGAGACAGACAGATTGAGTACTATGAGAGTGTGAGTATCCGAAATTATCACCGTGAAATTATTCATTTGACATGCATACCTGGCATGTAGGCATAGTGATGCATGTCCTCATGCTATACGGTATTGTGTCATTCATGACTTGTAATGCATATTTACATGTAGGTATAGAGATGTACTTTCCTCATGCTATCTGAAAATGAAATATCTTATTTGTTGTTGAGAGTTTTGGGAAAAATCACAATTTTCTGATATACTCATATTTTGGTGATTTCGGTGAAAGATTTGGGTTTTACTGTTATACCTGAAAAACATGCCTATTTTCTGTAACTTTGAATGAGTTGAACATAATATCCTTGAGTTATTGCTTGCACTGCTTTTATTATATTGATACGAGTAGTTCTTGACTATTGGTGTTGGATTGTAACTGTTTTCCAAGCACGTCACTACTTTTAACCTATGGATAGGTTTGTTACTTATTGAGTACATGAGGTTGGTTGTACTCATACTACACTTCTGCACCTTGCGTGCAGAATTTGGAGCTGATGTTGTTGTGTATGGCGTGAGCTGGCATTGAAGATGTATCTGCGTTCTGGTTACTGCTGCCTCTTGCTCTTAGTAGCTTTAGATTTATAAATCTATTTATGTATATTTTGAACAGATGATGTATTTATTTCATACTAGCTTTGTAAACTCTAAATCTTAGAAGGCTCATGATATATACTACCAGTCCTTGGGAAGTTGTATAGAAGTTCAGTTATTTCATCATTATATTCTCAGTAAATCTCATTTGAATTTGATTATTGTTAATTGGCTTACCTAGCGGGTTGGGTTAAGTGCCATCACGACTAGTTGGGTTTTAGGTTGTGACAAGTTGGTATCAGAGCTTTAGGTTCATAGGTTCTACGAGTCATGAGAAAGTGTCTTGTACTGTCTTCTAGATCGGTAAGATGACGTCCATACCTATCTTCGAGAGGCTACAGGGCATTTATGATAAATTTTCCATCTTTCTTTCCTTATCGTGCGACATTGATTCATCTTGAGGCGTATCTCTTTGAATTCGTTTGACTCACTCATATGCGTATGTGAGCGCTCGGTATCAGCTGGGCATCGACAACTTATGATTCCATGGATGGGGTGTGAGATGTGTTTTCTGCATTTTGGTGATGGGCCAGTCTGGAGGACTTGAAGCCAGGTTCAGACCGCAGCTTGGGATCGGTGGTTTCGGTTGTGTGAGTATGTGCTATTGGACTCGTACGCCCATTAATGTCTCTAGAAGTTGGATTTATGGTTCGATGAGTGGTTGGATAGCTATATAATGTGTATCATGTGACAGCAGAATGTGTTCAGATGTCTTTGATGTTACAAGAAGGGTTGCTTAGGATGTAAAAGGGACTATTGGATGCTTGATTTCTATCTTGATGTGTTGTACAGTCTCGAGTTATGATCGTGTTGAGGGATCTTTCCTGTTGTTTATTTGTGAAACGAAGTAGATTCTCATGTCTTGTTAATGAGTTCAGACTCGTGAAGATTAAGTGATTGCATAGTAGTTGTGGCTGTAAAAGGTTATAAAGAGATGCTAGTTTGAGACTAAGCATGTGGGTTACCACCTGCAGGGTAACCTATGGATGTGTGACCCTTGTGATGTTGTGTGGAGAGTTCCTTTCTACCAGTGGGTTTTATGTGTTGCGATTTGGTTTGGACCAGTCGAGAAAGTTGACTTGACTATTAGGAGGATGAATGCGAGCTTAGCGTATGATTTGAGGTAATTAATGGGTTGTGTTGCATTAGCTCGTGAAGGATTTAGTTGAATTTCAGTGCGATATTATGGCAGTAATAGAGTATGGGTATTGTGAGTTATTGAATGTTTTGATCTATGGTTTTAAGAAAAGTGGGGGAGTCTATTATCGACGATTTGATTGCATGGTTATGTGTTGTATTGGTTTCGGTTTGAGGCATACTTATATATCAGTTATGACTTGTAGAAAGTTGAGATAGAGGATGACTCGAGTAAGGAAATTTCTAGATACGGGTTATATTACACTTTATGAGTATATGGAAAGTAAAGCATGATAATAACTTTCTTTTACTTCAATCCTTTATGTAACAACTCAACAGTATATAAGATAAATACTCCACGTAGGTAAATTTTCTTGGCAACCAAATCATCAAGTAACAACAAAGACACATATTAGTACATTGAAGGCAACACAACAAAACACGTACAAATGCATGACACACACAAAGAAGTTATACCACCACACAAACATCATCAATAAAACACCCACATGCCATCTCATATCATCCCCACATAGCAACCCTTATCTCACCGCGTGCGCAATAATAAAATAAATGCATGCCTTGTCTCGCCACACGTGTATTAGCAATATCCCAATTGTCTCTCCACATGCTCAAATCCGATATATTGCCCACCTTGTCTCGCCGCATGTGCAATATTAACAATAACAATAGCATGGCAGAAACCTCGTGCAAACACCCAAACTATCCGCCCGACAAGTCCACATGTGCCAATGATTGTCATCAATACATAAACTCACAATCTGCCAACACAGTGCACACGGACAAACCAAATAAATTAAATGCAGATGCGTGTTCAACATTTAAGCATTAATTCATCTAACTCAATTTACAACAATTTCACAAACGCCCAACTTGGCCAATTTAGGAAATGCAAATCCTAAAAACATGATCTCTAGCATGCAACATGAACTCAAGTAATCATCAAAGAGGAAACACAGTGTAGAGATCTCACAATCAAAACAAGGCAATAAGAGTAATCTGGGGTCAAATTTGGTCAAACTAACACATACTACTGTGTACATGCTCGTCACCTCACGTCACGACCCAAAATCCAACTAGTCGTGATGGCACCTAACCCAACCCGTTAGGTAAGCCAATTACCAACTATCCAATTCCAATAATAATTATTTAAAGCAATTTAAGTAAACAAAAATCTTAATCTTATAGATTCCCCAAGAACTGGTAGTACAAATCATGAGCTTCTACGAATAGAGTTTACAAAGAGGAAATGAAATAAATACATAGTCTGTTTGAATAGTACATAAACAAAGCTTTTATAAATCTAAGGCTACCATGAACAAGAGGCAGCTACAACAGGAACACAGGTACATCTTCAAATCCTGCAACCATCGAGCACAGCAAAAACAACAGCCAATATCTGCACGTAATGTGCAGAAGTGTAGTATCAGTACAACCGACCCCATGTACTGAGTAAGTAACAAACCTAGCCTTAGGTTGAAAGTAGTGACGAGCTTCCACTAAGGTTGGGTCCAAAACCAATAGTCTACAATAATCCATAACAACATAAAGCAAATAATACCAGAAGTAACTCAGAGGTAAAATGCTCAGCTAAATCATGATTTCAAAAATAATAGTTCTTCCTTTCAAGTACATCAGTGAAAACCCAAATCGTTTACCGAAATTGCCGAAAATATGTATAAGTTTGAAAACAATATTTTTTCCTAAAAACCCTTTCAATAATAAGTTAGATGTTTCATTTTCCTTCGAGATAACCCGTGTAAAATCAAATGCATCACTATGCCCATCTGTCAAAAATATATAAAAATCATGAATGTTGTGATGCAGTACAGCATGAGGAAAATACCTCTCTATGCCTGTATGTCATGTGTGCATGCCAATGCGATGCAACTCAATGATAAAATCATAAACAGCCCCTCGGGCAGACCTCACAATCACTCATATATAGCCCCTCGGGCTTACCTCACAATCACTCGTAAACAGTCCCTCGGGCTTACCTCACAATCACGCGTAAACAGCCCCTCGGGCATACCTCACTATCTCTCATGCCTCGCAGTCACTCAACACTCGGCACTCGCACTCAGTAGGTACCTGCGCTTACTGAGGATGTGTACAAACTCCGGAGGGGCTCCTACAGCCCAAGCACTATAATCTATATGGACAACTCACGTGCTGCATGGACAACTCACATGCTGCACGGACAACCCATGCGCTATAATATCAGATCAGAATCCGCACGGACAACTCACACGCATTAATAAGCCAATAAGGCCTGCTGCAGGCGGGCAACCCCGATCCATATAATAGTAATAATATATATAAAGCCAATATAGCCTGCTACGGCGCGCAGCCCGATCCCAAAAATATCCTCACAATCAGGCCCTCGGCCCCCTCAATCATCAATCTCTCCAGTCTCTCTTTCATGGGCTCAAAATGTCATGAGAATAGCCCAAAAATGATGATATGATGTATCAATAAATAACAACAGAGACTGAGATATGATATGTAATGAAATGAATATGACTGAGTATGAATTTTCAATTTAAAACCAATAATTCACAACAATATGACCTCAGCGGGTCCCAAAATACTGGCACATAGTCTCAACATAATTTTTAATATGCTTTTCAGCTCAATTTCTTTGACACATAAAACCGCATGGAGAATGCCAAGATTATTTAACTACAAAATTCCACAGAAACAATTATGTCACAATTTTTATAGTGCACGCCCACACGCGCGTCACCTAGCATGTGCGTCACCTCCCAACAATTCATGTAATACATATATTTAGGGTTCATACCCTCAGCTCCAAGATTAGAAGAGTTACTTACCTCAAACAAGCCGAATCCAATGTCAAGCATGCTAAACAGTGCTCCAGAAATTCCATTCTGCACGTAACAACTCCCGAACGGCTTGAATCTAGTCACAATTAATTTGATTCAGCACACAAAATTTATCGGAATCAATTCCATATCAAAATACTAATATATCCCACAAAAATCCGAAATTACGCCCCAAAAATCACGCGTGGGGCCCATATCTCGAAATCCGACGAAACTCACAAAATACGATAACCCATCCAATTCCAAGTTCAACCATACTAATTTCACTCAATTCCGACTCCGAATCGGTATTCAAACTCGAAAAATTCGTTTTGTGACATTATAAAAACTTCCTTCTATTTCTCTCGAAGATTCAATAATCTTCCACCAAAAATGAAGATTAATTCATGAAATATAATCACAAGGGAGTTAAGAACACTTACCCCAAGTTGTGTGGAAACATTCCTCTCCAAAATCGCCCAAACCGTGCTCCAAAATGTCCAAAATGAGAAAAATTCTCGAAACCCTCGTTTTTAACACTGCCCAGGCATTTCCGCACCTGTGGTGCCTGGGCTCGCACCTGCGCATCCGCTTTTGCGGACAAAAATGCGCACCTGCGTAAACAGCCGACCCTCTATAATCTCGTATCTGCGGCGCCCTTCTCCCATCCGCGGGCGCGTAGATGCACATTACCCTTCGCACATGTGGCCTCGCAGATGCGGGCAAATTCTCGCACCTGCGAGCACTGCCCAGTTCCACTCTTGGTCACTTCTGCGACTGATTTCGCGCGCATGCGGCATTCCACCTGCAGTCAAAAACTTCGCAGGTGCGATCACACCAGTAGGCAGTAGTTCCAGCATTTCCTTAAGTCCAAATTTGATCCGTTAACCGTCCGAAAATCACCCGAGCCCCTTGGGACCCCCTCCGAACATTCCAACAAGTCCAATAACATAACACGAACCTACTCGAGGCCTCAAAACACACATAACAACATCGAAACGACAAATCACACCTCAATTCAAAATCATTGAACTTTGAAACTTCAAATTCTATATCTTGTGCCGAAACACAACAAATCACCTTCGATT
The DNA here is from genome assembly GCF_000390325.3 of Nicotiana tomentosiformis. NCBI lineage: Eukaryota > Viridiplantae > Streptophyta > Magnoliopsida > Solanales > Solanaceae > Nicotiana > Nicotiana tomentosiformis. Next base: position 47,196,827 of record NC_090822.1, read on the forward strand.
GACCTCAAATTTTGCACACAAGTCACATTTCACATTACGGACCTATTCCAATTTCCAGAATTGGATTCCGACCACGATATCAAAAAGTCAACCCCTAGTCAAACTTCCCAAAAATTTAACTTTCGACATTTCAAGCCAAATTCCACTACGTACCTCCAAATAGTTTTTCGGACATGCTCCAAAGTCAAAATCACCATACGGAGCTATTGGAATCATCAAAACTCCATTCTGGGGTCGTTTACACATAAGTCGACATTCCGTCACTATTTTAACTTAAGCTTTAAACCTCGGAACTAAGTGTTCCAATTCATTCCAAAACCTTACCGGACCCGAACCAATTACCCCGGCAAGTCACACAATAACTGTAAAGCCCAAATTGAGCAGTAAATGGGGAAACGGGGGCGTAATACTCAAAATGACCGGTCGAGTCGTTGCATTCTCCCCCACTTAAACATACGTTCATCTTCGAACGTGCCAAGAGTTGTTCCAAGCCATCAAATCACTGTTCCATCTTACCACACACGTACCCGGTGGTGAACCCATGCCACCCTATTCCATATAGGCTTGACAACACAATACAACTGAAATCATTGATTTAACTTTAGCCCATAAACCTTGGAATTTAATTTCCAACCTTTAGAATTTCTTTCAAGACACGAATCTTACATTTACACACTGTATGAGTTTGAACAAGCTGTATCAAGCTGTAACCATAACCATAACCACAGACATAATCACCTAACATATTACACAACTCGCATGCTCGTAGCACCATTCCTGATCACAATGACTACTCCAAAACCAACCAAATACTAGTACTAAACCCATATCGAACCAAACCTCATCCCAAAACCTTCGTACACTGTTGATAATAAAAGAAACACACAAAATTTCACGACCACTTACCAGATCAACAAGTCACGAAACTCTCTCTCCCCCAACTGGAACCATAATCACTTTCTGACGTGACTTTCAATATTATACTCCCGAATATACCGAAATCAAACCTGATAGTACCCATTCTAGGTCCAATGACCTTATATTACTAAGCATAACTATTCCACAGACATGCCGCACCAATATAACTCAGAGACACAACCCGTGCCATCCGTGCACCAATACGCAACAATTCAAATGTACCCAGCCATGGAAAATGACTCAAATGGGAGAACTGCCCCGTCAGATTAACAAGTACCGCCACAACGAAATGCTGAAAATTTATCATACACCATAGAACCATCACCCGATTCTAACACAAGGTTCATACCTTAACATAACTGCGCTACAATGCGTGACCCCATCCAAATGCTGGTCCATAATATATACCTTGAGCCACCCCACTCAAAATCAATAACCACAGAGAGGCGAATGACAAAATGCCACACAAAACCTGAAAGAACATAACCATTACGCAATCGATCATGTAATACCCAGATACTCATCACGCTCAAATTCCGCTATAAAGCTTAAATAGAACTGCACCATCTGTGCACATAACCAATGAATAAAAACTCCTCGTATCGTAAAGGAGTAACTCACAGATCATTTCAGAACACGAATAAGTTCAACATCAACCGAATGGAACGTCCCTCAACAATAGCAATATGGAGCCAACCATCCCGGCTCGGTGTAGAATACACATCTTAATTGGGCCTACCAATGGACCCCCAAATCAACTATGGTCACCCATAGTAAATAAATAACCCTCCGAAAATTCACGACGACGGAGTCATAATATATACCATTATCTGACTAGCTTTGGCCATGACTTCACAGTCCGCAACCATGAAACAATCTGCTCCAAATCCATAGAACACACGAATCACCATTTCTGATTCCATCTCCATCGCCGAATGTCTAACACATTTCTCATACACGATCATCCCACGAGGAATAATTCTCCTATTCTTTCTATCCACATAGCAACGTCTTAAAATCAGTAGTCGATCAACCAGGAAAAATGCCGCAATACCTATAAAATATCCATAATTCAAAGCATAGTGCACCTTTTGAAATTTATACTCTACTCACGCAATACCAAATAATGATAGCATTCATCTAAACATCGAAAACTATTCATCCCCTCTAAGAATTTATGACCTCCCTTTCAACGCTAAATCGTGACTTTGCACACACCAACCTTAATCCCACACAACACACCACATCTATCATGCCATCATTTGAAAAATACGAGAACCTCATAATCATTCTCAGTCACAAGTAGAATACATATCCGATCAGCCAGAAGCCTTCCATTTGATCCCATCCGGTAAAAAAATCATAATACTCAACATGCTCCTCAGGCCGGTAGGATAATACCCATCTCAAACCGTGGTAGAAAACCTTGAGAATGCTTTGGAATCTATTTGCACATAATCAGGCCATCAAAGTTGAATCTCTCTAAATCGACCAAGCCACACAGGTCGCCAAGCCCAGGTGTATTGACACAAAGCACCTGTAGAAAACCCCCACATCATAAGCACCTAAAGAACCGATCATATCCATTACCATACTGATCCAACCTACTACCCAGTTGTCCTATTTTCTCCGAGTCCCTTCCGAATTTGTCTTCAGATTGATACTTCTCCTTGCTAAAACACTACGATCTTTAACCACAACTCACCCCATGAACCCTAGCACAGAACCACAATGCCCTAAGGCCCATAAGCCATTCTTCTTAAGCACCTCCATAAATATCACAACTGTAACACTCACTCCGAAAATACCTTATATGAATTTAAAATTGTTCCTCTTCCCCCTTTTGTTTTAATATTAAAATGTAGAATCCATAGTCATACAGAATTTCTGCAAGTCCAGGCACCATCAAATGCAAATCTCAGATTTTTATCCATACACAAGTCCGGTGAAATTCTCAATAGCTATATATAATCCTCGAACCTATTGGAACTTTCTCGAGAGTCACCCACTTTGTTCAAATCCAAATTGCACCGCCCAAATGGGTCGAAAGACACGTACCCCATTAGCACAACAACACTCGAAGAAGTAACTCTACTTTAATACCACATATCAAATTCATACTCCATGCACACTACACCATTCACCAATAACAACTCACTCATCACACAATTTTCATATACTCATACGTGCAATATAACCCGTAACCAGGAATTTCGTTATTCTAGTCATCCTCGATCTCAACTTCTGTAAGTCATAACTAATCCAAAACTAAACCTTTACATATAACCATAAAATTGAATTATCAATAGAAGGCTCCCCCACTTGGCTCAAAGCTGTAGATTAAAACATTCCATAACTCATAATACCCATACTCTATTCCTGCAATAATGCCACAGTCAGTTCAACGAAACTTCTTTTCCAACTCATGCAATGCCAACCATAAAAATACCCCAATCAGCCGCTAAGCTCGCATTTATTCTCTTGACAATCAAGTCAACCTTCTCAGCTAGATGCAAATTCAAATCTCCACACATACGCCCCGTAGGCAGAAAAGAAACTCTCTACTCACGTCATAAGGAATACACCTACGTAGATTACTCCGCAGGGGATAACCCACCTGCTTAACCTTAAATTAGTATCTTGTTATAACCTTTAGCAGTCACAATTTTTACGCAATCACTTAATCTTTCCAAGTCCAAACTTATTAACAAGACATGAGAATTTAGTCTATCCCAAAATTTAACAATGTGAAAGATCCTTCAAAATATTCATACTCGAGACTGTGCGTCACATCAAAACAAAAATCAAGCACCCAATGGCCTTTCCTTTACATTTCACAGAAACGCTTCTCGTCACATTCAAATCGTCTTAACACATCCTGCAGTTACATCGTACTCATCACAAGGCCATTCCATTGCTCATCGAGCCACAAATTTCACTCGTAGGGACATTATCGGACATATGAGTCTAAATGTACAAGTTATAACTGAAGCTACCGAGCTTAAACTGTGGTCTAACCATGGCCTCAAGTCCTCTAGACTGGCCCATCACCAAAACACATAATACACATCTCGAACCTCGTTCATAGAATCACAAGCCGGCGATGCACAACTGATACTGAGCGCTCATGTGCGCATACAAATGCGTGGAAGGAATTCAAAGAGTTATGTCTCAAGCTGAATCAATCTCGCATGATAAGGAGAGAAAGATGGGAAGTATATATCCTAAATGCCCTGTAGCATCTCGAAGATAAGTATGGACGTTATCATATCGATCTGTAAGACTCTACTAGACACTTGCTCATGACTTGTAGAACCTATGAACCTAGAGCTCTGATACCACCTTGTCAAGACCCAAAATCCAACTAGACATGATGGTATCTAACCCAACCCGTTAGGTAAGCCAATTACCAACTATCCAATTCCAATAATAATTATTAAAGCAATTTAAGTAAAGAAAAATCTTAATCTTATAGATTCCCCAAGAACTGGTAGTACAAATCATGAGCTTCTACGAATAGAGTTTACAAAGCGAAAATGAAATAAATATATAGTCTGTTTGAATAGTACATAAACAGAGCTTTTATAAATCTAAGGCTACCATGAACAAGTGGCAACTACAACAGGAACATAGGTACATCTTCAAATCCGGCAACCATTGAGCACAACAACAACAACAACCAATATCTGCACACAATGTGCAGAAGTGTAGTATCAGTACAACATACCCCATGTACTGAGTAAGTAACAAACCTAGCCTTAGGTTGAAAGTAGTGACGAGCTTCCACCAAGGTTGGGTCCAAAACCAATAGTCTACAACAGTCCATAACAACATAAAGCAAATAATATCAGAAGTAACTCAGAGGTAAAATGCTCAGCTAAATCATGATTTCAAAAATAATAGTTCTTCCTTTCAAGTACATTAGTGAAAACCCAAATCGTTTACCGAAGTTGCCGAAGATATGAATAAGTTTGAAAACAATATTTTTCCCAAAAATCCTTTAAATAATAAATTAGATGTTTCATTTTCCTTCTAGATAACCCGTGTAAATACAAATGCATCACTATGCCCATCTGTCAAAAATGTGTAAAAATCATGAATGATGTGATGCAGTATAGCATGAGGAAACTACCTCTCTATGCCTGTATGTCATGTGTGCATGCCAATGCGATGCAACTCAATGATAAAATCATAAACAGCCCCTTGGGCAGACCTCACAATCACTCGTATACAGCCCCTCGGGCTTACCTCACAATCACTCGTAAATAGCCCCTCGGGCATGCCTCACCATCTCTCATGCCTCCCAGTCACTCAGCACTCGGCACTCGACACTCGGCACTCACACTCAGTAGGTACCTGCGCTCATTGGGGGTGTGTACAGTCTTCGGAGGGGCTCCTATAGCCCAAGCGCTATAATCTGTATGGACAACTCACGTGCTGCACGGACAATTCACGTGCTATAAAATCATATCAGAATCCGCACGGACAACTCACGTGGCATAATAAGCCAATAAGGCCTGCTGCAGGCGGGCAACTCCGATCCATATAATAGTAATAATATATATAAAGCCAACATGGCCTGCTGCAGCGTGCAGCCCGATCCCAAAAATATCCTCACAATCAGGCCCTCGGCCTCCCTCAGTCATCAATCTCTCCAGTCTCTCTCTCATGGGCTCAAAATGTCATGAGAATAGACCAAAAATGATGATATGATATATCAATGAATAACAACAGAGACTGAGATATGATATGTAATGAAATGAATATGACTGAGTATGAATTTTCAATTTAAAATAAATAATTCACAACAATATGACCTCTGCGGGTCCCAAAATACTGGCACATAGCCTCAACATAATTTTTAATATGCTTTTCAGCTCAATTTCTTTGACACATAAAACCGCATGGAGAATGCCAAGATTATTTAACTACAAAATTCCATAGAAATAATTATGTCACAATTTCTATAGTGCACGCTCACACGCCCGTCACCTAGCATGTGCGTCACCTCCCAACAATTCATATAATACATATATTCAGGGTTCATACCCTCAGCTCCAAGATTAGAAGAGTTACTTACCTCGAATAAGTCGAATCCAATGTTGAGCAAGATAAACAATGATCTAGAAATTCCATTATGTGCGTAACAACTCCCGAATGACTCGAATCTAGTTACAATTAATTTGATTCAGTCCACAAAATTTATAGGAATCAATTCCATATCAAAATACTAATATTTTTCACAAAAATCTAAAATTACGCCCCAAAAATACCCGTGGGGCCCACGTCTTGAAATCTGACGAAACTCACAAAAGACGACAACCCATCCAATTACAAGTTCAACCATAGTAGTTTCACTCAATTCCGACTCCGAATAGGTATTCAAACTCGAAAAATTCGTTTTGTGACATTAGAGAAATTTCCTTCTATTTCTCTTGAAGATTCAATAATCTTACACCAAAAATGAAGATTAATTCATGAAATATAATCACAAGGGAGTTAAGAACACTTACCCCAAATTGTGTGAAAAAATTCCTCTCCAAAATCGCTCAAACCGTGCTCCAAAATGTTCAAAATGAGAAAAATTCTCGGAACCCTTCTTTTTAACACTGCCCAGGCATTTTCGCACCTCCGGTGCCTGGGCTCGCACCTGCACATCCGCTTTTGCGGACAAAAATGCGCACCTACGTAAACAGCCAGCCCTCTAAAATGTCACATCTGCGGGCGCGCAGATGCGCATTACCCTTCGCAGATGCGGCCTCGCAGATGCGGCCTCGCAGATGCGGGCAAATTCTCGCACCTGCAAGCACTACCCAGTTCCACTCTTGGTAACTTCTGTGACTGATTTCGCATGCGTACGGCTTCGCACCTGCGATAAAAAACTTTGCAGGTGCGATCACACCAGTAGGCAGTAGTTCCAGCATTTTCTTAAGTCCAAATTTGATGCGTTAACCATCCGAAACTCACCCGAGAACCTCGGGACCCCGTCTAAACATTCCAACATGTCCAATAACATAACACGGACCTACTCGAGGCCTCAAAATACACATAACAACATCGAAACGACGAATCACACCTCAATTCGAAATCATTGAACTTTGAAACTTCAAATTCTATATCTTGTGCCGAAACACAACAAATCACGTCCGATTGACCTCAAACTTTGCACATAAGTCACATTTCACATTACTGACCTATTCCAATTTCCAGAATTGAATTCCGACCCTGATATAAAAAAGTCAACCCCTGGTCAAACTTCCCAATAATTTAACTTTCGGCATTTCAAGCCAAATTCTACTACGTACCTCCAAATAATTTTTCGGACACGCTCCTAAGTCCAAAATCACCACACGGAGCTATTGGAATCATCAAAACTCCATTCTGGGGTCGTTTACACATAAGTCGACATTTGGTCACTATTTTAACTTAAGCTTTAAACCTCGGAACTAAGTATTTCAATTCGTTCCAAAACCTTACCGGACCCGAACCAATTACCCCGACAAGTCACACAATAACTATAAAGCCCAAATTGAGCAGTAAATTGGAAAATAGGGTCGTAATACTCAAAATGATCGGCCGGGTCGTTACACCTCGTGTACACGTCGTTTCACACATATCACAAGTAAGCAAATAAGCCAAATCCCAAGGGTAATTCCAGGGTGTTCCCTCACAACAAGATTAGGCAAGATACTTACCTCAAACAAGCAAAATCAATACTCTAAGATGCTCTTCCCGCGTGAAACAACCTTCGGATGACTCGAATCTAGCAAAAACAACTTAATAATATCAATAAAAGCCATAGGAAACAAGCCCAAACAATAAAGCTACGATCTTGGTTCATTATGCAAAGTCAACCACAAAATGTCAACCATGGGCCTGCACCACAAAACCCAACAAAACTCGTAAAATCCGAACACTCATTCAAATACGTGTCCAACTATACCAATTTCATCCAATTCCGACTTCAAATCGACCTTGAAATCATCAATTTTTACTAGAAACATTTTTACTAAAATCCCAAATTTTCCTTACTTAGATTCATCAATTAAATGCTAAGACATATATGTAATCATGAATAACGACCAAATCCGGGTAAAAAAATACTTACCCTAATTCAAATCATGAAAATTCCCTCGAAAGTCGTCCAAATCCGAGCTATATAACTCAAAATGTGATAAAATAACTCAAAACCCTCGAAATGGATATTACATAAGTCTGCCCAGGGGTCCTCTTCGCTATCGCGGGACCTACTTCGCGATCGCAAAGCACAAATCATCAGTTAGCCAAAATCCTTCTCCGCGAATGCGGTACGGCACCCTCGAACATGACCCCTCACCTCAACTGGCCTACACGAACGTGACCTCCTGCACACGAACGCGAAGGCCAACCATTGGGCGCCCCTTCCAGCTCCACCTCTACCCGATCGTGACACGCAAGGGGCGAGCACAATGAATATTTCCCCTAGGATCCGCGAACGCGATAACCTCCTCGCGAACGTGAAGAGAAATTTGTCAGACACTAAATTAACACTTCACGATCGCGATGCTTCATCCGCAATCATGATGAACAGTAGAACACTAGAAAATCTGCAACCTAAGCATGACTACAAAATGATCCGAACTCATCCAAAACACACCCGAGCCGCCCTCAGAACCCCGTCAAATCATACCAACCAATCTCAAAATATAACGCGGACCTACTCGACGCCTTAAATCACACCAAACAATATCAAAACTACAAAGTGCGCCTTAATTCAGGCATAATGAACAAATGAACTTTTAACTTCCAAAACTCATGTCGAACCATATCAAATTAACTCGGAATGACCTCAAATTTTGCATGCAAGTCCAAAATGACACAACAAACCTATAACAACTCCTGGTACTGAAATTCAAAACATTACATCAACAAAATCAACTCTCGTTCATACCTATCAACCTCTCAAACCTTCAATTATCCACCTTTTGCCAATTCAAGCCAAAACAACCTAGAAACCTCCAAATCCAAACTCGGACATATGCCTAAGTCCAAAATTACCATACGAAGCTACTGGGACCATCAAAACACCATTCCAAAGACATCCACACAAAATTCAAACTCCGTCTAAATCTTGTAGTAAAGCTTCTAAAATGATAATCATTCTTCCAAATCAATCCTGAATCGCTTGAAGACCGAAACCAACCATACACGCAAGTTATAATACATCGTATTAAGATACTCATGGCCTCAAACTACCGAACAGAAATGTGAATGATCAAAATAATCGGTCAGATCATTACAACTATTGGAACCTCAATCACCAATCCAGAGTCGGTTACACAAAAGTCAAACCTTGGTGGACTATTCCAAATTGAAGCTTCCAAGTTGAGAATTACTCTTCCAAACCACTCCCGAACCTCTCGGAAATAAAAAAACCCAATACTCGCAAGTCGTAATACATCATATGAAACTACTCAAGGTCTCAAATCACAGAACGAAATGCTAGAGCTAAAAAAAGGTCCGGTTGGGTCGTTATAGGATAGGTCCATATAGGTTGTTTAGAATTTGATGGAATGGTTTAGAGGTGATTCAATGGGTTTGGATGTGATTCAGACCTATCTTGTGAAATGGGAGCTTAAAGAACTTAAGAATAGTTCATATTTTGATTTGGATCTTGATTCTTATATATGATATTTCAAGATATGTTATGAGACATTGGACACATTTTTATAAGTTATACATACTAGTTAGAATGATTGGACGAGGTCTCGAGGGACTCAGGTGAGTTTCAGCACATTTAGAAGAAGTTTCAGAACATTTTGGAGAAAGGGTGCTGGTGTGGGAACCCAGCCTACCACGGGTTGGTGGCTAGGGGTCTGGAACTAGCAACACTTTGTGAAGAAAATTTCTATCATTCATTCCACCGATTCATGGTGGTTGTGGTGCCCAGGGACAAAAATGCCCAGTATTTAAAGGGTCAAATTTTTGTTAATTTTTATCTCATTTTTCACCACTTTGGAGACTCATAGAGCTCGATTTGAGAGGTTTTACCTATATGTTCATCTATAAGCTTGGGGTGAATGATTCTCGCCTAAATTGATAGTTCGTGCATCAATTTGTCACTATATTTAACATCAAAATATGGGATTAAACAAGAGAAATCAGGGTTCTTATCCAAAATTTGAAAAGGTGTGATTTGAGGTTTCAAGTACCGATTTGGAATCGGACTTGGAAACCAATCACATATTTGGACTCATGAGGTTATAGATCAATGTGATTTGACCTTGTACTCGAGTTTTGACCAAGTGATCCCGAGTTGACTTTTGAGATTTGATTAAAGTTGAAGCTTTATCTTGGTTCCCTATGTACACGCAAGAGTATATGGTCGTCAAGTAGTAAAGTCACTTGAAAGTTAGATGTTGAACCCACAGAAACTTATATTAACTGTTAACAAAGAAACCAAATTTGATTATTTGCGCCAAGGTAATCAAAAGTGATGGTTTTTCCTACTAAACTACTAGTATTACAAATCAAACAAGTAATTAACCAACCTAACAAGAATGCAGATGTTTATGATTGGATTCAAATCAGAGGAGATGAGAATCCAAGGGTTGTAGTCAGTTTATCAATCATATTGAGTTCGTAATTATATCTGTTAATTCAAATTATCTATGTTTGCTAGTTGACCGATTCATTTATATGAATAGCATGTTCTCGTAGTACTATTCGCCTATCCACAATATATCAATCCTCTATTCTTATGGTATTGAATTTATCATGAATGAATCAATTACGATATTCAACTAAGTGAGACTATTAGGTATATACCTATCCTAATCGTGAAATATTTTCTTGAGCCACAGGTTCATAAATAAGCCATCTCTAATTTTAATCTAATCTAAACACAGCTTTCCCAAGTATAGCATAGACAGTAGGACAAATCGGTAGCTACAACAATTCACAAATTAAAAATAGAATTAGAAAAATAACCACAACATGATAATTCAAATTAACAAGGATATAATCAACAAATAATAATATTCATGTCAACCACAACCCCAAAAAATAGAGTTCTTAGCCGCTCATAGTCATAATAATGATTACACAAGTATTTTGCATAATACAATAAGTAAGGAGAGATGAAAAATTGAATAACCTGATGTTGTCTCCAAAATAGTTGAACTACCCTCAAAATTAGGTTTAGAAACCCATTTATACAAGTTGGGGATTTGTAGAACCAAAAAGACCTCCAAGTCAGTATTTGAAAATTTTCGGAACTGGGTACCACAGTCGGCGCGATGCGCCTAATTGGACGTTGGAATTTTTTCTCTGCTTCCTTCAGTTCTGGGTAGGGCATCAGTCGCTTATCTGGATGCTGAATCTCTTCATTTTTTTTCCTTTTCTATTTTTGGCGTCTCAGGTGTGCAATGCACTGACTTGGATGCTAAAGTAGTACTTTTTTTATTTTCCTTCCGTTTTGCCTCCAATTTATATGCATTCTCTCCAATTCACTTCCTATCAACTCCTACACATATAAACACCAAAATTAAGCTCAAGTCATCTTAACTTTCCAAATATGACTCCAAATCGGGGTTAAAAAATCACAAAATACTCTTTGGAACCATAAATTCTACTCTTTAATTCCTTATTTTAGATGTAATAACCAATTGGTATTCAAGATCAACGATCAAATACAACTTAGAAGTACTTACCCTCAAGGTTTGGATGAAAATCTCCTTCAAAACGCCTTAGTCAGCTCTCCAAAACTAAAAATGTGTGATATGTTCTATTGATACTTAACCACAATCACTTTTTCTTTGAATGTCCATATTCTACATTTGTCCGTTAGAAACTAATGCATTGTATGGTAAACACTCGATAGAATGGACAACGGGAGGATGAAGTCAATTAGATTTCCAAAAGAGTAGCCAACAAGAATGCTAAATGGACAATGTTGAGAGTTGTGTTTGCAGAAGCCATTTACCATATGGATGGAGAGAAACAACAAATGGTTCCAACTAACCAGCAGAAGAAAGGAGGATAGAACAAGAGAAATAGCTCTACAATTACATATCGTAGGCCAAATTTATTGTAAATGGAAACATTCATTGGAATAGTTAAATAGTTTTTCTTGTTAGCTAACATTGGATGACACTACTTTTTTTTTTTATACCCTTCCTAGAAGGTGAGACAGAGAAGTTGATAGTGAATATTTTGATTAGAGACATAGATTGGTCATTTTTGATGATCCTGTTTCTCTAGTCCAAAGAGCAGGTCGTTTACAAAGTTTCACATAGTTGAATAAAATCTTTTAGTTTGACCAAAAAAAATACAATTAAATGCATGTAAACATTTCATGCAAGTAAATATTTCATTAAAGAAAACATTATAGAGTGTGTACATTCACGGAGTCTGAGAACCTATGGATTCGGCTAGGCTTCTCCACAAAAATACCGTGTGGTTTTAATAATTGCTAGCATTAAAAATCCTAACTAAGGGTGACTTTCTGGTCGTCTTGTCCAAGCCCAGTACGATCACAACCCTACATCAGTATGCGTAGCTTAAGGTATTGGCCTGTTTCGACCAATACCTTCTCAACTCTAAGGATATTTCCAAAATATCTCCTTACATTTAGCACCTTTTGCCATAAATCATTATCTAAGAGTTAGGCTCAATAGCCACATAGCATATCCTTTTCATTTCATAAACCTTTGCAATTATCCTTTGAGAAGCCATAAAGTCATATTCACATTCATGAACAAACCTTAACTTTATAAACATTTTTATTTGAATACTTGAACATGATTTTGATCATGTAAAATATGACTAATGCGACTATAACATTTTAAAGAAAAACATGGAAAGTTTATAACTACTTGTCACCCCAAATTATTCACTAACACTTTAAAATCAATTTAGTCACGTGGACATGAATAAAGGACATATCTGGAAGACATGAAGATTTTCTAGGAAAATAATTCTATGGGAAAGTTTAGCGAAACATACCTCAATTATGTTCCTTAATGATATTACAAAGTTCAACCACTCTTACAACTTCAATCTACAACGATATAAGTAAATTATTCCAGTATTAGTAAGAATACCCATATTTTTGATTATTTAGGCATTTTATCAAGTACCTAGTGTGTATATTTCTCCACAAGTTTCTTTAATGGTATTTTTTCACCCAATAATCCATCTTTCGTACCAACAATGACACTATAAACACCCTTAGGAACCAACAACCTCTATTGATACATGCATGGACAACAATCCACTCCCAACCAACTAATTTCATCGTTTAAAACCTTTCCAAAATCTCTATAGCATCCACTATCTTAGGCTAGTCACTTATGACTTTCAATCACCATCTCATAATATAATGACTCGACCGGTCGTTCTGAGTTTTGGCATTTTTTTTCTGTTGTTTGAGACCTTGAGTAGCTTCATATGGTACATTATAACTTGCGTGTACGGTTGGTTATGATATTCGATAGGTTCGAAGTTGATTTGGAAGAGTGATTTCTCAATTCAGAAGTTTTAAGTTGTAAGAGTTGACCGAGGTTTGACTTTTGAGTAAACGACCTTGGAATGGTATTTTGATGGTTCCAATAGTTTTGTATGGTAATTTGGAGTTATGTGCATGTCCGAAATTGGATGTGGATGTTCATAATTTGGCTCTATTTGTCGAAAGTTGGCAATTTAAAGAATTGGAGAGTTCACAAGTTTGACCGAAAGTTGACTTTGATGGATCACATACGGATTGTTGTTCTGGAACTTGAAATAGGTTATTTTATTCAATTGGAACTTGTGTGCATTGTTTTGTTGTCATCCGAAATGTCTTAGTGTGGTTCAGACGCGTTCAGCCAAGTTGAAAAGTTTGAAAGTTGAGAGAATGATATTGGTCTTTGATTCTTGATTTTGATGTTAATTGTGATATTTTGAGGCTTTGGATAAAATTGCATAATATATTTGGACTTTTTGGTATGATTGGACGGGGTCCCATAGGAATCGAATGTGATTCGGGGTAATTTCGGACCATTTCGGTTGAGTTTTGTACAACTGATCTCATGATGTTCTGATGTGATTCGCATACACGATTAGTGAGTCGCATTCGCATAGTGTTCTGGGCTAATTGTAATTTGTTCATCACGTTTGCTATGGAGTTCTCGCATTTGCGGAGTATTACGTGATGGCTATCGTGTTCGTATAGGTCACTTCGCATTTGCAAAGTGTTGGAGAAGGATGGTCAACAGCTTTTCGCGTTCGCGTAGTTGAGAGCCTAGTTGACCTTCGCATTCGCATGGTGCCCGTCGTATTCGCGATGAAGGTTTTCAGACGCTGGGTCTTTTGTTCTTTGCGAACGTGGGCCTCAAGTTGCATTCACATAGTGTATGGTTGGGGCAGATGCCATTTTTGGGATTTTACCTATTATTTCATATTTTGAGCCTTAGACTTCGAGAAGAGTAGATATTGAAGATCAATTTCACTATTACCTTGGAGGTAAGTGATTTTTACTTGAATTTGGTTTTATATATTGATTACCCATGGATTTCTACACCTAAAAAATAGAATTTTGAAAGGAAATTTGGGGGGTTTTGTCTACACTTTATGAAACGGATTTTGGTATTAGTTTCGAATTTCGGGCTCGCAAGCCCGTGTTGACTTTGTAAGAATTCTTCAAATATCGAAGCTTTATGAATTTGGATCACTTCTTATGGTATTGTTTGACTCCTTGGATGATGTTTGGCTTGGATTTGCGTGATTGAAGGGCTAGAGCATGGCTTTGATGCAATTTGTGGTTGAAGATATTCCCGGAAGAGGTAAGTCACTTGGCTAACCTTGTTAAGAGGGGAACCCCTTGAATTTGATTTGATTTCTATGTGTTTAAGGTATTGGGGGTAGTGTATATACGTGGTGGCGAGTGTATATGCACTTACAAAATTTATATCATGTCCGGGTAGAATTGAGATACTTTATGCCTTTCTTTGATTGTGTGCTCATCTTGATTAATGATTTGTTGGCTTATATGACTACGTTCGCTTTGCTATTCATGTTAGAGATCATGTCTAGGCTTATGATTAATTAAGAAGGCATGGGAACTTGTTCTTAATATGTTGACTTGCTTGAATCATCCGTAGTCATATAGAAATTTCATGAGCACATTTCCGCACGATTGTTACTAAGTCCTTGTGCACCTTTTATCTATGAATTCTTGGGTGTGTGTATATATATATATATATATATATATATATATATATATATATATATATATATATATATATAAATTTACATTCGGATATTTGATTTGGACTGAAATTGTGGCACGAGAGGCAAGGTCGTGTGGTTAAAATACAATTATGGCACAGGACATGATGGGCGGATATTTGATTATGAGTGATGCTATTAAGCTCCTCTTTGCGCTTGGATTTGGTACCGTCCCTCCGGAGTCAGGTGATTACCCATATTATCTTGGGCCCTGTGAGTGTGTTCGGTACATGAATTTTGTACCAGGTTGATATATGGATTTTCTTTCGGTTATTGTGATAGATGGATTTTGTATCGGGATACATGGATCTTGTATCGGAGTACATAGATATTTTACCGTTTTGAGAATACATTTATATTCTTTATTCATTTAGAGGCATTCATTTAAATTCTAGTTGTTGCTTGCCATCCTTATATGCTAGTTGGGAGCTCGACTCCGTTGATTGAGGCATGACAGCCTTACTTGCCATGCTTGAGCAGTGTTATGATTATCTCTTTAATTGGAACAACATGCTTTATGTATTTAGGCTGTTTTATATCTTGATACCTGTTGATCATGAGGATATTTACTGTTCCAACTCTAGGCTTGTTATTATTTATGTGTTGTAAATATTCCGATGCATCTATCCTTGCTATCACTTCTTTGAGGTTAGACTTGATATTTATTGGGTACTGACTGTGGTGTACTCATACTGTACTTCTGTATATTATTCTGTAGGTTCTGGGACTGGTATTGCGGTACCTTTTGAGCTGTGTAGGAGTATGCTTTAGGAGAATTCATTGTGAGTTTCCATACTGTTTCGATCCGTAGCACATGAAATCCCCGAGCTTATTTATATCCTATCTATTGTATTTCTAATAAATAGTTATGATCATGTATTCAGACTTGTACTTATTCGGTAGTTGCTCGTGTACTAGTATCACCTAGTTCTTGTGGGTTATACTGTTTTGATCGTGTTTAGACCATGTTATACTTGTATCAAATATCATACTGCTTTGAGATTATTCCTGCTTTTATTATGATATAACTCTGTTAATCAAAGAAAATTAGACTTTATTCTATTACTTTGAGTTGGCTTGCTTAGCAAGTGCGGCTAGGTACTATCACGACCTGAGGTGAAATTTTGGGTCGTGACACATAAGTTATAACACCTATTTCCTACTCATATATTTACTAATAATCCATGCTGTACGTTTAAGGGTTTATAATTACCTTTCGTAGGAAACCCTTGCAAACCCTTAACTTGAGTTGTTAGGAAAATTCTTGAAATAATGTGGCTTCCATGAAGAGAAAATGTCAATTCTAGTGTAAAAATGCTGGGTTTTAACACCAAATTAATGAGAAGCACTTACCTTGGTTCAGGGAGAGGTTGGGAGCGTAGAGAGAAGAGAGAGCACCTACAAAATTGACCAAGGTGAATGGGAGAAGTGAGCCTCCGAAATAACTTTAAAAGGCTTAAGGGGTGGCTCGTCTAGCCGACATGCGGCGTGAGCCCTATGGACGAGCCATCGTTTGGCTGGTTTGCGACACAAGACCTGGGCATGAGCCCTTCCTTCACTATTTTCTTCTTCTATGATGAGGCTCATGATGGCTTGAAGTTACAGCCTCCCATGGAGGCTGGGGGGCCTGGCGTCTCCAAAACTCGTGACCCAAGCCCCTTGACGAGCCTCCCCCAAATCCGTTTTTCATTTTCTTGTTTTCCAGCTCATTTCCCTTAGGTACCTTGCTATGATACAAATCCGAATAAAATTTCAAACATTCATATAAGTGTGAAACCACTGTCATATGACGTCATATCAATGTTTGTTTCATAAATCTGTTTGCGTTACTTGTGACATTATACTTAGTCTTACCATATCATTTACAGCTCAAAACATCCTTAAAACAACCTCCAAATCAGTCCACACCCCTACACTTCAACCTTCACTTCCAGTTCATATTTTTTCCATGTTTTCTTCTTCATTTCACTTAATTAATACATGAATAATTTTAAAAATAGCAGCCAACACATAATCAAGTTATACTCCATAATTTCCAACCATCACCAATCATATTTATCACCTCAAAACTGCCCAACAAATCAGTAGCCATATCTTATGCTATTCCAATGCTATCTGTAGTATTTTGCTTCAAACAACCTCACCAACATGGAATTAAACAAATCACAAACAAGGAGATAATATAGTTACCTTATACAACAACTAAAACTCTAAATCCAAGCTCCACTTAGCTCACAACAACCATTAATGCGACAACACAAGCTTGTAGAGGTGTTCTTCCTTCTTTAAGCTAACTTGATGTTGGATTATGATATATTTTTGTTTTGAAATTTGTTTGGAGCCTTAGGAGAACTGTTTGGGAGGGTTTGTAGAGTGTAAGGATGGAAATAGGTCGAAAAATAAGTAAAACGCATTCCAAAAATGAGATAAATATAGGTGAAGATCGACCAACGACTAAGTGGGTCCCATAGGGGCTACCCGCGCAGTCTCGTGGTATCGCCAATATCTCTATACTCCGCTATCGTATCGATAAATGGTCTAATGGCATTGGAAACTAGACTCGTAGATATTCAATTTGGTGGGTTGATCACCTCGTAACTCAAAGTATATTGAGAGAAAAGCTCTGTGATATTAGACCCAAATTTCAGTAAGATTATGAATGTATCTTGCGATAACTTTTGCCGACTTTTATTTTACAACTTGTTTGACTTCAAAATATAATATAAGAATATTATATGATTCAAGTAACTTAAAACACAACCTCCATATCATATTAAGCACTCCTAGCTTTACCCCAAACCTAAGGGTTATAACTGTGTACCCGTGAAATGGTACAGTTGAATTTATACGTAGTCTATAGACAAGTGAATTAATTTGATCCTAAAGTAATAGATGAATTAGAAAAAATGTAATACTTAGCCTTGATATGTAGATAAAATAGCAGAAATAGTAATTCCGGGAGCATGGCTTCCGGGGAAAATAGCAACGATATCACTAAACAAGAAGATAAAATTATATTGAGCTTTGAATAGAGTGTAGCATATGTTTGTCAGAAAATTCATCTCCTTTTACAATGATAATATAGCTTACTATTTATAGTTGCCCCTAGGGAATAGGTTCCTAGGATCAAGCCCCTCTTTAATGTCAATTATGAGAGCTATTGAAGAATGTGTAACGACAGGCAGTGAATGCTATATTCCTTGTAACGGGCCGTGTGCTTAATGCTGTAGAATATTTCTCATTAAATGCTACCGGGTGGTAGGCATTTATTTCATCTTTATGAGTATCATTCTCTCTAGTAACAGACGAGATCGCTGCCTTCGGATTCAACTATCTTCTTACTTTGGCTCCATGTGTCACTTCCTCATGCGATCATTTAATATAAACATATTTTACCCTATATAGATAGTCCCCCTGCTTTCCGGTGGCATAACTTTCTATCACCGGGAAGTTGGTAGAAACA
The DNA here is from genome assembly GCF_000390325.3 of Nicotiana tomentosiformis. Lineage (NCBI taxonomy): Eukaryota > Viridiplantae > Streptophyta > Magnoliopsida > Solanales > Solanaceae > Nicotiana > Nicotiana tomentosiformis. The sequence continues at coordinate 47,215,455 of NC_090822.1, forward strand.
CCTTCTTTGGCGGTAAATTCACTAACCCCCTCTGAAAAGTTTCTGACGGTTGATTAGACGCATGTTTCTCCATATTTAAATCCCCGAACATGCGTCATCCCACAATTTAGCATCCCTTTTGTCAGTTATCGAGATAATTATGGCCTCGATTTTAGCCTCATATACCTTTACTTATATGCATCAACCTCCTTCATTTACACTTCATAATACTCTAAATTTTGTCAAACTTCACGCAACTCATACTTTGTCTTTAACCTTTCTTTAATTTTCTTCTTTGAGAGAAAACCTCCCTTCTGATAAAAAATGGCCTCTTCTTCGAGAAACCCTAGTTCTTCAAAGAACAAAGGTAAAGCTGATGATACTGCTCCCCTTACGGTGAGTACCATCATCCCAAAGAGTCTAGTTACTACCAAAGATTTTGAAGAGAAGTATCCTTCTGCTCATCCTCGTACGTGGTCTGTTAGCATATACCCTTCTTCCATCCGTCCTTCCAGTATGCTGTGAAGCAAGATTACTACTATAAAGATTTGGAGATTATCGCTCCCGACCTGGCGGAGCGGATAACCTTACCAAAGAAGGCTTTTACATATTATTACACGTATCCCTTCACTTTGGGAGCATTTTTTTTGAGTGGAGAGCTTGACTCCGTTAATGTGGAGTTCTGCCTCTGCTACCAGGTGTGCTTGGCACAAGTAAGTCCTTCCATGTAGAGGACAATTGCTTGTCTTCAGCGCCTGTGCCAGGAGATGGGAGAAGGGCTATCCCTAGCTCGAGTAATGAACCTTAATTTCGCCAAGATCTTCCGCGGGGGAATGATAAATTTCAACAAGCGTGTCCACCAAGATCTACTATCCAGCATGGATGATGAAAACGACCGTGTGTGGATAGAACGATTCGTTTCAGTCGCCACTAGTGACATCATCTCGGCCACGACTCCAGCCTTTCCTAAATTATAGAACCGCACTTGTAAGTCTACCATTTGTTTTTTTTCCGTTAAAGATCATTCCACCCTTCTTCTTTTACTTATTTCAGCGACTCGGTGGGTTCCACCTAGGGTTGATAGCTTGGACCAATGGGTCCAAAATATTTTGGACGTTACTACGCTCGAAACCAACACGTGGAAATACGAGTGGAAGGCCAAAAATCATGGTAAGTCGAACTCATCTTGTTTTTACCTTTTCATCTAAGGAAGTTGTTTTACCCTTCACTTCTACTGAATCCAGGTCTACCAAGGGGCTCAGTTGTCATCCCCGACGAGGACGTTTTGGCTAATCCTACTGATGCGGCGAGGCTGCTGTATGAGGCTTTTACATATATAAGTGTCTCCGGGCCTACTTCTGGTGCGAGTGCTTCTTCTCGGAGTCCCTGACCGAAGAACAAACAACCAAACAGAAGACGTTCCTCCTCCGTTGGGTCAAAGAATAAGAGGGCGAAGAATGTCGCTTCCTGTTCATATAATGTGGTGCACAACACATCTATAAACAAGACTCTACTAGACACGGCTTGTAGACACCCCAGGATAGACCTGTTATGATACCAAGATTGTCATGCCCCAAACCTGAGGAGGCAAGACCGGCACCCCGTGCCTCACTTGACCGAGCGTACCAACCTGAGACTAAGGGAATCTGAACATACAATGAGGTACTTTGGCCAGCAAGGCCACAACATAGGACAATTGGTGGAACAAAATTTAAAACTGAGCGGAGATTAGCTACAACTGAACATCTGTATAAAGCTGGGCTAGCAAGACCGTCATAACTATTCCAGCTAACAAACCAAAAGAATATGCATACAAGGCCTACAAGGCCAATATACTGCACTGACTGGCATGATATGTCTGCAAGCCTCTACTAGTGGATGTACTGCGGGCAAAACAGGGCCCCGATCTACTCATATAATCTCTCTCTCTCTCTCTCTCTCTCTCTCTCTCTCTCTCATATATATATATATATATATATATATATATATATATATATATATATATATATATATATATATATATATACACACACATACAATATATGCTTAAAACTCTAAACCCGAATGATGTGGAGGTTTCCGATCAAGATGAACTCGGACAACACCCACTGAGGAGGTCTACTCGTCTATCTATCTGAAGCGTAGCGTCCCCGGCAAAATGGACATTAGTACGAAATAATTTACCGAATATGTAAGGCAATAGAATAACTGAATGCTGAAACTGAACTGATAATATAATAACTAAAAGTAACTAGGACTAAAAGATGATCTGAAGATATGCTTACCTGCTGATACTGACTCAACTCTCTCAATTTAGTAAGTAGAATAGCTAGCCATCCATATAAGGCTCGGTATGTATAGCTGCTCGGCTGAGTATGTAGGCTCACTCATAGGCTCTTGGCCATACTAGGCTCGGTACGTGTAACTGCTTGGCCATAGTAGGCTAGCTCATAGGCGCTCAGCCACACTAGGCTCGATAACTAAATCATTACTAGGCCATTCTAGGCTCGCCCATAGGCGCTTGGTCACAGTAGGCTCGGTATATAACTCACCCATCTGATATGCGGCTGTCCAATAGGGGCATGCCCACCAATTATAGCTCAGTGGTGGTGAAAATACTATGATACTCTCTCTCTCTCTCTCTCTCTCTCTATATATATATATATATATATATATGTGTGTGTGTGTGTGTGTGTGTGTGTGTGTGTGTGTGTGTATGTGTGTCTATATATATAGACCCTCTGCTCTCTTGACTGAAAAAAGACAATACTTAACTCAATATAAAGTCCCAATAAGGGAGAATACTCTAACTTATGAGACTAGGATAATGTACATAAATTCAGCAATACAAATTTTTCTTTATGTCTCATTATCAAACACATTTAGTTACGGGATCATACCAAAAGGAAGGAAAGGCTTAGCCTTAACATACTTATAATATTCCCTCCAATCCTCAAGCTAACTTAAACTGCAGCTCCTTTGTTGTCTCGCCCCGACCTCGGGGAGCGCGACCGGTGCTCAACTGAGATACCCTAACTAAGCAAGCCTTTACAATACCTTTTACCCAACTCACCCATGAATAAAGAGAAGAATATATTTCATTAATTAGTCAGTAAGAAGTCATGTGAACAACACCATTTCATTTCCATTAGTTACGTCCTTAATAAATGTTCAAAATAGTACTTTGTACAATCATAGTTAAAGTGGAACAGATGATACAATTACAATATTTTTAGTTTAACTTTCCCAAAAATAGATACAACCCACACTATGTCTACGGAGCCTCTAACGGGTACAAAAGAGTACTAGGATAATGCCGGCAACAAGGCCCCGGCTATACCTCAAAACACAATACATGAGAAGACAAAAGCTACATGACCCCGATATGAAGTGGGGCTCAACAAGTAGCTGAGAGAAAGGTGTACTTCTATCACTGATCGATGTCGCCTGCAATGGAACCATTTGCATCAATTAAAAGATGCAGCGCCCCCGGCAAAAGAGACGTGAGTACATGCGGAATAGTACTCGTATGAAATGCAGACAAAATAACATATGAAAATACGGTAACTCAAATAAAAGGCATTTAAAGTACATCAAGAGACTACGAAACATCCCATAGAATCAAATATCAAGCCTTATTATACTTGCGTCATTCTAAACTTCTTTTAGGATCAACTGAGCCATATGATCTATACGTGGAACGCATAATACTGGAACTAATATGTACAAACAAGGCCAACGAAAGTGGCACCTATTGTCTGCATTAATAATGTGTCTCATTAGACCGTCCTTAGTGTTCACATATCATATTATACACCTATGTGTTTCATAGACCGTCCATAGTGTTTATTCATACTGTACACCTATACATTTCATACACAATGCACCTATGCATTTCATAGACCGTCCACAGGATTTCATAACACAATATACCTATGCGTTTCATAGACCGTCTATAAGATTTCATAACATAATATACCTATGTGTTTCATAGACCGTCCACGGGATCTATAACAAAATATACCTATGCGTTTCATAGACCGTCCATAGGATTCATAACACAATATACCTATGCGTTTCATAGACCATCCATAGGATTCATAACACAATATACCTATGCGTTTCATAGACCATCCATAGGTTTCCATAACATATCACTATGCACATAATCATATATAGACTCAAGTGACATGACTAACCCTACTTTAAAGGTCGTAAGTGCCCCGATCATTGGAACACTTCATGTTCATGCTCATCATGGAGAAACATAGTTCTTTACAATAACTATGCATGGCAAATCACTAAGTAGATTTCAATGGTACATGGTCCCAATTTCTTTTCTTATGGTTCATCATCATTAAGCATAAGACGTCTCTTTTACACCTCATTATATTCCTCTTTGCCATCTTGGGTCACCAGCTAAGTTCATGATTCTTGTTTTGGCAACGGCCACAGTTCATATTCATACTACCACTTACTTGTACTAGTCACGATTGATCATAGGAAATTAATGACATTATTATATAAAGGACTTTCAGCTCATTTCATAGTATTTTACGCACCTTTTCATTCCATTGGCTCTAGTGGCCACAAATGTAATATCATTCTTGGCACGTCAGTCGTATTTCATATTTCATGTTCACCCCTTTCACTTTCACACATCATCATGGATTATCAACAACAAAGCATCTCTAAATCATGACTTTTAGTTCACATATGAGCAAATAAGAAACCTTAGGCACATTGAGCTTTCTTTAACAATTTGGCATAATAGCTAGCAATTGAGACATAATTGAATTCATAATATTTCGACACATGGTCACATTTGAATACAACCTCGAAGGATAACACAATAGGATAAAAGCATTCAGAACATATTTTGATCATATATCTTTCGACACATAATTTATTTGGAAGTCAAGTTTATAAAGGAGAACTCGGAGCATGAGATATAAGAGCTCAAGCCAATCATAATTACAACTTACGAGAACATCCTGGATTCGATTCTACAAGAGGAGTTTAGCCAACATACCTTGCCTCGAGCCTTTTTAATTTTCTAAAATGTTCCGGAGATCCTAGCCACTTCGATCTATTTAGAGATATTGTAAAATTGAACACAAATTAGGAAGGAGTTCATAATTCTAACTCACTTGACCATTTTATCAAACATTAGGTGTGTATTAAGGTTCCAAGGTTCTCCTATGGTAGGTTCTATCATCCCACTACCCAAAGCTTACCCAAAAGAGCTCAACAATTTTTTCACTACCCTAGATGGTATATGCATGTAAAATAAACAACTCCCACACCCCAGAATTTACTTGGCTTATTACCTATTTTCAGTTAAAATCACGATATTGAGGGCTATGGAGTAAAACCTTACCTCTAGGATGAAGACCTAGTGAATTCTTCTTGCAAATTCTTCAACATTGAGTAAGAATTGATGGGTGATGAGCTTAGGAACTTCCCCTCTCATTCTTTGGCACTCCCTCACTCTAGAATATATGTTTTTGCTTCAGAAGTGGTGCATTACTCTAATATATCGAAATAGGGTAGGGTAAAATAATTAGAAAAAAGGAGCCCCGTCACAGATCTGCGGTCGCATATGTGACCGCATAATGATTTTGCGGTCCGCAAAATGGCCCTCCGGAACTGGGCAATTCTGCCCCACTCTACGGCCATTATGCGGTCCGCAGACCTGTTCTGCGGTCGCATAGTGCGCCACAGAACCTCCCTCCAGAATATTTTCATGCTGGTTCCGCGATCGATGTGCAGCCCACGAAATAGTTTTGCGATCGTATAATGACCGCAAAATATCACCCAAACTTTGCCCAGTTTTCTGCTTCATTCTGCGGCCATTCTGCAGCTCGCAGAGTGAGTGTTCGGCAGCATAGTAGGTCGCAGAAATGCCTTTTACTGCCAAATATTTTTCTTTACTTCCCAGCGCACTGTTCAACCCAAGAATCTCTACATTCGTCAACACATAAGCCTACTTTTTCACCTCAAAACCTTAAATTCCTTTACGAAATTTTACGGGGCCTTACATTTGTCTACAAGCAATGAGCAATACGATTGTCATGATACGAATGCCATAACTTATTGCATTTAAACGAAACACTTTATTCTACAATAAAACGGAAAGCACCTCCTCTATTTATACTACATCTCATAAACCACTAAGGGTCATCAAACGACCCAACAACAACAATACAATTCAATATAAGCTTTTTGATTACTTCAAAAACCATATTGAGCGGCAAGCTCGATTTACGAATAACAAAACATAATCAGAATTCAATTCTTGTTTCATAAATCTATCTACATTACTTGTGACATTATACTTAGGCTTGTCAAATCATTTACAGCTAAAATCATCCTAAAAAAAATCCTCAAAACAGTCCATACCTATACACTCCAATCTTCACTTCCAATTCATATATTTTCCATGTTTTCTTGTTCATTTCACTTAATTAATACATGAATAATTTTAACAACAGCAACCACAACATAATAATGTTATATTCCATAATTTCCATTAATCACCAATCATATTTATCACCTCAAAATAACCCAACAAATCATTAGCCATATCTTAGGCTATTCCAATGCTATCTCATAGTATTTTGCTTCAAACAACCTCACCAACATGGAATTAAACTTAATAAAAAGTAAGGGAATAATAAAATTACCTTATAAAGAAACTACAACTCGAAATCCAAGCTCCGCTTATCTAACAACAACCCTTAATACGACAACACAATCATGTAGAGGTGTTCTTCCTTCTTTAAGCTAACTTGATGCTGGATTATGGTGTATTTTTTTGATTCCTTGGGGGATTTGTTTGGGAGGGTTTGGAGAGTGTGAGTATGGGAGGATGTCGAAAAATTAGCAAGCTCATCTCAAAAATGAGATAAATACAGTTGAAGGTCGGCCATCGACCTAGTGGGTCCCATAGGGCTGCCTGTGCAGTCTCAGAAAAATGCCAATAAATCTCTACTCCGATAAATAGGAAACTAAACTCGTAGATCTTCAATTTGGTGGATGAAACACCACGTAAATCCAAGTATATTGAGAAAAAACCATAGTGATATTAGACCCAAATTTTAGTAAGATTATAAACGTATCTTGCAATAACTTTTGCCGACTTTTGTATTACAACTTGTTTGACTTCAAAACAAAACATATGAATATTATGTGATTGAAGTACCTTAAAACACGACCTCTTTATCATATTAAACACTCCTAGTTTTACCTCAAAATTACGGGTTATAACATATTTGATTCGTTTAGCCTCCAACCCTCACGATACTTCCTTAACACATATTTTAGCTCATCATTATCTTTGTAAAGGTCCTTAAACTTTCCAGCTTATATTGATTCGTTAAGATGCATTCCAACATGAAAGTAGGGGATGTCACACAAGCAACCCTTCTTGTCACAAACTCTCAAAATGTATGAAGCCACCACCAATATGAAATGCCCTCGATGGTCCATAACGACCTCATAACATCAAACATACTTGAAATCCGTGGCAACCCTACCACAATACCCAAAATGGTACGTTCTCACTTCCACAACAGTATAGATATCTTCTAGAGTAAATCACTCGGTCTTTAATGCTAATTCTCGACTTGCTGACTATCAAACACTATGAAACTTGCCCAATGATGCCGCCTCGAATCATGATATCTCTCTGTAACACCTAGAATAGTAGAATACCATATATACAAGCCTCTTCAAGGATCATCTCCCTCGAATCATCAACACTGAGAATTCAAATCTGACATGAGAGTCACAACACACCATCCACACTAAGGGCCACCTCCTTAGCACTACCTCACAACGTAGTGTCTGTCACGACCCAAAATCTAACTAGTCATGATGGCACCTAACCCAACCCTCTAGATAAGCCAATTAACAATAATCCAATTCAAATGATATTTACTGAGAAAATAATGATGTAATAAATGAACATCTAGTACATATCAAGAGCCTTCTAAGATTTAGAGTTTACAAAGCTAGTATGAAATAAATATATTATCTGTTCGAAATATACATAAACAGATTTATAAATCTAAAGCTACCAAGAACAAGAGGCAGTTATAACCGAAATACATGTACATCTTCAATCCCAGCTCCCGCCATACACAACAACATCAGCTCCAAAATCTGCACGCAAGGTGCGGAAGTGTAGTATGAGTACAACCGATCCCAGGTACTCAATAAGTAACAAACCCATCCTTAGTTTAAAAGCAGTGGCAAGCTTGGAAAATGGTCAGAGTCCAACAAAAATAGTCAAGAACTACTCGTATCAATATAATAAAAGCAGTGCAAGCAATAACTTAAAGAAATTACGTTTAGATCGTTCACAATTATAGAAAATAGGCATATTTTTCAAGTATAACAGTAAAACCCAAATCTTTCACCGAAATCACCAAAATATGAGTATATCAGAAAACTGTGATTTTTCCCAAAACTCTCAATAACAGATAAGATATTTCATTTTCAGATAGCATGAGGAAAGTACATCTCTATGCCTACATGTCAATATGCATGTCAAGTCATGAATGTCAAAATACCATATAGCATGAGGAAATGCATCTCTATGCCTACATGCCAGGTATGGATGTCAAAGGAATGAGTTCACGATGATAATCCCAGATACTCATACTCTCAGATTACTCAAGTTGTCTATCTCAAACTCCCACTCATCACACACGATCACTTAGCATTATACAATACCTGGACTTACAGCTGGTATGTCAGTCTCCGGAGGGGTGGATCCTTCCCAAGCGCTAATATAAAGCAAACATGGCCTGCTGCGGCGTGTAGCCCGATCCCATAAATGACCAATAAGGCCTGTTGCGGCGTACAACCCGATCCCATAAATGACCAATAAGGCTTGTTGCGGCATGAAATCCAATCCCATAAATGACCAATAGGACATGTATCCCGATCCCATAAATGAACACTCACAATCCGGCTCTCAGGACCCAACCCAATCATCAATCTCTTCAGTCTCACGGGCTCACAAATCTCATACCATTCAGCCCGAAAAATAATAACATGATGTGACGGTAAATGATAACAGAGACTGAGATATGATATGCAAATGAATAATATGACTGAGTACATAATTGCAATTTAAGCAAATAACTCAACAACAGAAATGACCTTAGTGTGTCCCAACAAAATAAGCATATAGCCTAAACATGATTTCTCACATGATTCACAACTCACATAATCAAACAAGTAGGGAGAACATGGATGTAACAAGATATAACAATGGAATAAGTTTGGTCAAAGTCTAAAAGTGAACTAGAATCATGATTTCCCTGGTGCACGCCCACATGCTCGTCACCTAGCATGTGTATAACCTCAATACATCTCTTATATCATAGTTCCCAGGGTTAAATACCCTCAAATCCAAGTTTAGATATGTTACTTACCTCGAACAAGCCAAATCCAACACCGAGCAAGCCAAACAATACTCTAGAAATGCCATCTCGCGCGTAACAACCTCTTAATGACTCGAAACTAACCAAAAGCACCTCAAATACATCAAATAATGCCTAAGGAAACAATCCCAAATGATAAAGGTCGAATCTTTACACATTTACTCAAAGTTAACCAAAAATTAAAACCCGGGCCCGCACCTCGGAACTAGGAAAAACTCATAAAATCCGACAACCCATTCAATTACGAGTCCAACCATACTAATATCACTCAAATCCGACTCCGAATCGATGTTCAAAACTCAAAAATCCACTTTAGGAAAGTTTAGATGAAAACCCCCAATTTCTCTTTTAAAATCATCAATTAAATGCCAAAAACAAAGATGGAATCACGAAATATAATCAAAACCGAGTATAAAACACTTAACCCAATCCATGTGGTGAAAATCTCCTCCAAAATCGCTTGAATCAGTGGTCCTCAACTCAAACTATGACCAGATGAACAAACCCTCAAAATTATACATCTGCCCAACATTTTCGCAAATGCGAACAAATAGTCGCACCTGCAACCACCGCTTCTGCTGTAAAATACACACACCCGTAAGAAATCCTCAATGTCATGACCCAAATCGGAGGTACGCGATGGGCACCCCGATCCTTACTCAATCGAATACCCATGTAACGTATCTTTCTTATCATACGATCATGCGTAAATGGGATGGAAAGGTAGTCATGAGATAACCAGAATAAAACATAAGGAAATAATCGACATAGGACGACCCAACATGATATACAAACTTATACATGCGACATACGGGCCTATAAGGCCGACATGATCATTTGTACACTCAAAACATATGCCGACAAGGACTTACCAGCATCCATATACATGACATCTCTCTACAAGCCTCTAAGAGTACATAAATGTCATAAGGGTCGGGACAGGGCCCCTCCATACCAATCAATACATGTTCAAAGCATACTGACCAAATAGGCAACTCTAGAGCAAGTGGAGTGCACTAATACCTTCTGCTGAGCTGATAGCCTACTAGGAGGACCGCCAATCTATCTATCGGGACCTACGGGCATGAAACACAGCGTCCCCAGGAAAAAGGGGTGTCAGTACGAATAAAGTACCGAGTATGTAAGGCTGGAAAGCATAAGTAAGAACAGTAATGTAAAGATAGATAGAGAAGATACAACCTGTAACATTTGCATACCTCTGAGGGTTATTGACATGAATTGCATGATACATATGTATACATAAGCTTTTAAAAACATTCGCCTTTATGGGAATCATCATCATCATATTGTACCTAGTCATAATAGGCTCAGTAAAAATGTACCCCGTCCATAATCAGGCTGGATAGAATCGTACCCGGCCACGTGGAGCTCGGTAAAACTCAATTGATCAGAGGTTTGCACAGTAGGTGTCGTACCCAACCGACTATAGCGCGGCTCAGTAGAGTAAAATAGATACATATATATAATGCATGCTGGGCTTATGGAATCACGTTCTAAACCTTTCGGAGTGACGTATGGTCATTGCACCTTCGATTAACGTTATGGACATCATACCATCAATATGAACCTCAATAGAATTAAAGCATCATACATACATGCTTAGAATAACTTTATAAGGAAAGAACAACACGGACAACCTTAGTTTGTCCGAGTAAATTCGTTATGAAATGGCATATCGTTTACGTTTATTTCACTTTAGATCATGCCAAAAGAAAGAAGGAAGTTCCATAACATACCTTTATGATCTCTTCCTTATTACTCAACCAAGCTAAACACAACTTCTTGCCTATACAACAAGTGAAATGATATTGCCGTCAACATATAATAGCGTACCATTGTATCTGGCTAGTCGTATGGCTTGCGGAAAATTGGCAGCAACTTCCCTATTTTTAATACACCCCAAAGACCACTAAGGGTCATCAACATCCCAACAACAAAAACTATAACCAACAAAAGCACAACAATAATATAATCCAATATGAGCTTCTCCGATTATCTTAACAATCATATTTAGCTGCAAGCTCGTTTTTACTAATAACAAAATATAAATTGAATCCAATTCTTATTCTATAAATTAGCTTACAACCTTCAGAACATCATACTTATATGTAATATATTATTCCTAGTTCAAAACATTCACAAAATGCCTTCCAAAACAGCCCCATATGCCTAGCACCTTAACTTTTATCGTCAATCACTTGATTTTCATCTTTTCTTCTTCAATCAACTTAATAAACACCTAGAAAAGCTTAACAACATCAGCCACAACATTATCAAAACATTTTTCATAATTTCCAGCCACCACAAACCATATTATTTAGCCACAAAATAGTCCTACCAACAAGATAACCATATGCCATGTTCTTTCAAGTGCTATCTTATGGTTTTTTCACTCAAACAACAACAAAAGATTAACCTTAGGCACAATCAAGAAGATGTTATACATACCTCAGATAGTAGCTACAACTCGAAACCCCATCTCAACTTAGCTCACAATAGCCCTCAATCACACCACAACATTATAGAAGCATTCTCTTGTAGACTTTAACACTTTTGATGATGATTTGAGTTGATTTCCCTTGAGTTTGGTTCTTGGGATCTTTGAGTATGTTAGAGAGTGGTTTAGAGAGCTTTTGGACATATTTTGGGTGAGAAATGACCCGAAATGAGGCTGATACATCTTTTAAAAGAAGTAAGGTCGGTGGCCGTCTCAAGTGGGTCCCAACCGGAGTTGCTTGCGCAGTTTCGCGAAAACGCGAATATCTATCTATTCTGATGTCGTATCAACGAATGATTTAATGCGTTGGAAACTAGACTTGTAGATATTCAATTTGGTGCACATATCACCTCATTAATCCAAGTACACTGAGATAAAATCTTAGTAACATTAGACCTAAAGTTTTAGTAAAATAATGAATGTAACTTGTGACAATTTTTGTCGACTTTTGTTCCATAAAACAATTGGCTTCAAAACTTAACACATTACTATCACACGACTAAAATACCTCATAACATTACCTTTTTATCATCTTAAGCACCCTACTCTCACCCCACAAGCACGGGTTATAACATTCCCAACTTGCCAACTTTCGACGAAACTTATTTTCTTCGATTTGATTATCTTCTTAACCTTCCAACTCTCATGATACCCCTAAAAACTTGTTCTAACCCATCATTATATTTGTAAAGGTCCTTCAATTCTCTAACTCATATTGATTCACTTAAGATAAATTCTAACTTGAAAGTACGGGGTTAAACACTTAACTCAGCACTTGTCGCTTCTGCGAAACCAAACACGTTTATGAGATTGCGCTTCTATACTAAAGATGCCGCACCTGCAGCCCCGCAGATACGTCAGCACTCCGCATCTATGACCTTCTCGCCCACAATCCATTTTCGCTTTTGCGATCACAATGTCCGCATCTGCAGACATGCTTCAGAGCCCAAACTTCCGAACCTACGGATTCAGCTCCCATGCCACAACTCCAACTTCTGCGACCCATTTTGCCGCTTCAGCGGCTGCGCACCTGCGTCCATAACTCCGCAGGTGCAGCCGCACGAGAACCCCTACCATGCCAGCATAGCCAAAATGATCCCATAATGATCCGAACCTCATTTGAAACTCATATGAGCCCCTTCGGACCCCGTCCAAATACACCAACAAGTCACATAACATAATACGGACCTACTCGAAGCCTCAAATCACTAATAATGACATCAAAACCACGAATCCCACCTCAAATTAAACTTAATGAACTTTCAACTTCCAAAACTCGTGTCGAACCATATCAAATCAACTCGGAATGAACTCAAATTATGCACACAAGTCCCAAATGACATAATAGAGCTATTCCAATTCCCGGAACCACAATCTGAACACTATATCATAAAAGTCAACTCCCAGTTAAACTTATGAGCATTCCAAACCTTCAAATTTCTAACTTTTGCCAAAAAGTGCCGAAACCTTCTAGAAATACCCAAATGAAAATCCATGCATACACCCAAGTCCAAAATCACCATCTGGACCTAACAGAACCATCAAAACTCCGTTCCGGAGTCAAATACACAAATGTCAAACTTGGTCAACTCTTCCAACTTAAAGCTTCAACAATGAAATCCATTCTTCCAAACTAATTCTGAATCACCCGAAAACCAAAACCAACGATAGACATAAGTCATAATACATCATACATAGCTACTCATACCCTCAAACCACCGAGCAAAGTGCAAATGCTCAAAACGACCGGTTGGGTTGTTACATTCTCCCCCACTTAAACATATGTTCGTCCTCAAACTTTCTAAGAGTCATTCTAAAGGCGTCAAATCAACATACCTGAAGATTCTTCCTTCAACCTTAGCCCATAAACCTTGGGACCCAATTTCCAACATCCGGAATTCCTCACAAGACTCGAATCTCGCATCTACATACTGTATAAGTCTAAACAAGCTGTATCAAGCCATAACCATAACCCAAGATGTACTCACATGATATACCACTTAACTCGTATACTCGTAGCAATAATTCCCGATCACTGTAGCTGCTAAAAAACAAACTCGGTACCGGTAATGAACCTCATATCAAATAAAACTTCATTTAAAACCTTCGTACACCGTCGATGATGAAAGAAACATGCAAAAATTCATAACCACTCATCAGATCAACAAGTCATTGAGCTGTCTCTCGTTCGACAAGAACCAGAACCAAATTCTAAGCCGACTTATGATATTATTCTTCCAAACATACCGTAATCAAATCTGATAGTACCCATTCTAGGCCCAATGACCTCATCTCATAAAACACAACCATTCTATTGACATGCCACACCAATACAACATAAGCCACAAACCGTGCAAATTGTGGACTAATAAGTAACAATTCAAATGCACTCAACATGGAAAGTGACTCAAATGAAAGAACCATCCCGCAAGTTCAACATATACCCCTATAAGTGCAATGCTAAGGACCCATTACACATAGTAGAACCAAGACAGACGAATCTAACACAAAGTATCATATCCTAACAAAACTCTGCTACAATGTGTGACCTCATCCAAACACCGGTCCATGTGAAATACCTCAAGCCACAATGCTTAAAATCAACAACCACACACAATTCGACATCAAGTACACAAAGTGCATGAGCATAACCACAGAGAAGTGAATAGCACAATATACTATTGCCCCGAAAGGCCATAACCAAGGCGTAATCAACCATTCAACACCCCAAGAGCCATCTCGCTTGAATTTCCCTATAAGGACCAAACAGAACTGCATCATGTGTGCATATAACCAACAAATCACAACCCTTTATAACATAGAAGAGTAACACATAGAACATATCAGTACACAAACAAGCTCAACTCTAACTGAATTCCACACCCCTCAACACTAACAATTCTGAGTCAACAAATCCGACCCGATGTAGAATACACATCCTCATTGGGCCTACCAATAGGTACCTAAATCAACTCCGGTTATACCCAAATGGACAAATAGCCCTCCAAAAGTACACAATGAACTAACCATAACACATATCACTATCTAGCTAACTTTGGCCACATTTTCATAGTCCGCAACCCCAAAACAATCTGCTTCTGAGAACTTGCAGTCTCCAAATCCATAGAACAAATGAATCACCACAGCCGATCCTAACTCCACCACCTGAATGACTAACACATCTCTCATACACAATCAACCTACCAGAAATACATCTAAAATTTCCCCCGTGCCATATAGTGAAAATCTGAACATCAGTTGTCGTTCAACCAGGCGAGTACCACAATACCAATGAAGCATCCGAAGTCAAAACACAGTGCCCCTTCTGAAATGCGCACTCTTGTCAAGTAATACCAAGTAGTTATAGCATTCATCTAAACATCTGAAACCGTCCATACTCTCCAAAATTCATGACCTTCCCTTCAAAATTGAACCGCCACCTTGTACATGCGAATCTCAATTTCACAGGACGCACCACATCTATCATGCCATCATGTGAAAAGTATGAGAATCTCATTATCAACTCTAAGTCACCAGAAAAATACATACTCAATTACCTAGAAACCTTCCGCTTGATCCCATCCAGGAGAAAATCATAGTAAGCAACATACTCCTCATGCTGGTAGAAAATATCCATCTTAAATTATGGCAGAAATCATCGAGAACACTTCGAAACCCATTTGCACATAACCAAGCCATTAGAACTGAATCCCTCTAAAGCAACCAAGCCACGCAGGTTGACAAACCCAAGAGTATTGCCACAAAACACCTGTTAAGACTCACCACATCATAAGTACCCAAAGAACCGATCATATCCATTACCGTGTTGATCCAACCTACTACCAAGTTGTCCTATTTCTCCGAGTTCTTTCCGAATTACCCTCAAGTTAACACTTCTCCTTGCCAGTACACCACGATCCTTACCCAAAGCTTACCACAAGAGATCCTAGCATAAAACCACTTTGCCCCATGGCACATAAGTTGCTGTATTCCCTCTTAAGCACCCTAAAAGTACCACAACCGAGACACCTACTCTGAAGAGACCTTCAGTGAATTTAAAAGCTATTCCTTTTACCTTTCTGATACTGTAATGTAGAATCCAATAATGATACAGAAATACCGCGAGTGCCGACACCATCTAAAATAAATCTCAGATCTTAGACATATACAAATCCGAAAAATTCTCAATTGCCACATGTAAATCTTGAATCCATTAGAACCTTCTTGAGAGTCATCCACTCTGCTCAAAGAAGTAACCCCACTTTAACGTAACCGAGTAAATTTCTACCCCATGCGCACTACATCCATCACGAATAACAACTCAAATCATTCCACTGATTCTTGATGAATTTCTCTTGAACGTGTTATTAGTAATTGGCACGAGGTCTTTGTCGTGCGATTGTGGTATGTTGAGGCACGAATTTTCTTGTGTGAGTTTGATTTATGTTGAGGCACGAGGTCTTTGCCGTGCGAGTGTGACTTATATTGTGGCACGAGGTCTTTGTTGTGAAAGTGTGACTTATATTGTGGCATGAGGTCTTTGCTCTGCGAGTGAGACTTATATTGTGGCACGAGGTCTTTGCCATGCGGGTGGCATGAGGTCTTTATCATGCGAGGGTGATTGATAATGTGGAAATGGGGTGCCATGTGTGTGTGATTATGTTTGATGACTTATTGTCGGAACAGGACCTTTATTTGTTCTAAATGGTTATCGCTTAATCTGATGAGGTTTAATTATTATTTTCTGTTATTCTTCCTATTGCTAGTTTTTCTGTTATTTTGCACAGGTTATCTAACTAGTGAGTGTCTCGACTAGAACCTCGTAACTACTCCACCGAGGTTAGTGTTGACACTTACTGGGTACCGAACGTGGTGTACTCATACTACACTTCTGCATATTTTATTGCAGATCCAGGTGTTAGAGATAGCGGACCCAGACAGTGAGGGCTTCTTGATCGTGAGGCTTCAAGGTAGAGCTGTTTTGATCATCGCAGTCCGTTGAAGTCCTTTTCTTACATTAATACTATCAATTCTCTATCCGAATAATATTGTATAATTTGAGATATTTCTATATATTCAGTTAGAGTTCATGACTCTATACTACCTAGTTCAGGGAACATATTGTGATTTTTGCTGTGTTGGCTTGTATCACTTTGATTCAAGTATTTTTATTAAACTCTGTTTAATTATATATTGTCTCTACTGATTTAAAATTTGATAAGTGATTGGCTTACCTAATTTTAGAGACTATGTGCCATCACGACCCCACGGTGAGATTTCGAGTCGTGACAATAGATTTGTATGATACTTTTGGACTTAGACGTATGTCCGGATTTGGTATTGGATGTTCCTAGAAGATTTTGGCTCTATTTGTCCTAGGTTGGCAATTTAAAGAATTGGAAAGCTCATGGGTTTGACCGATAGTTGACTTTTAGGTTAATGAGCTTTGGTTGTTGTTTTGAGAACTTGGATAGGTCCTCATGGTTGATAGGAACTTGTGTGCAAAGTTTGGTTATAATCTAAAATCTCTAAATATGACTCCGACGCGTTTGGTGAAGTTGAAAAGTCAAGAGTGGATTTGATCTTCGATTCTTGGTTTTATTGTTGTTTTTGAAGTTTTGAGCCTTGGGACAAATTTGTACGAATTATATGGACTTATTGGAATGATTGGACGAGGTCCCAGGGGGATCAGGTGAGACTCGGGTTACTTCTGGACCATTTTAATTAAGTTTGCAGTAGCTGATTTGCTGGTGTGCAGCAAAGCTTCGCGATCGTAGAGTCGATGCTCGCGATCGCAAAGAATGATTTCTTGGCCGGCTAGATTTGTGCATCACGTTCGCATATAGGTGGTTGTGATCTCATAGTGTTGTGCAGCTGAGAATGGCGTTCACCTGGGGGCCTCCGCATTCGGGAAGGAGAGGAGTCTGGCTGGGGGGATTCATCATTCGCATTCGCAATGGGTAGCTCGCATTCATGTAGGGTGCTTGGTGGTCTAGAGGTTTGGCCTCCAAGATCGCGGAAGGTGCATCACATTCGTGAAGGTTGCTGGCCAGTGTGCTCCACGTTCGCAATATGTGTGTTGGTTTGCGAAGAAGAACTGGAGTGTCGGTGGAGATTTGTGCTTCGTGTTTGCGAAAGGCTGAAGGCCACAAACGTGATGAAGGATCTTCACTCAGGGGCAATTTAAGTCCTGATTTTCCAAAAGAAGCTCATTTCACTATTGTTTACTAAAGAAGCACGAGAGGAGAAGAATCTTAAGAGGGATTTCATTGTTGCTAAGAGAGTAAATGATATCTACTCATTTATGATTACATTTCAAGAATCTACATGGACTTTTAACCCCCAAATCAAGGACTTAACATGTAGAAATTGAAGTTTTTGGTATGAACTTAAGAGAGTGATTTTGTGGGTTTTGAATATGAAATTGAAACCCGATTTGCAATCCAATTATATATTTGGACTCGGAGTGTTATGGGTAATCTAAATCTATGATAAATTTCGGATTCTGGGCCCGAAGACTGAGGTTGACTTTTTGATTTGGAATAAAGATTGAATCTTTTTGATATGGAATTAATTGCTCAAGCTTGTATTGACTATTTGAGTAATAATTAACTAGATTCGAGTCGTTTGATGGTGGATTTTAAGAGAAAGATGTTTTTGTAGGTTGAAGGTGTTTTCGGGTAGAGGTAAGTCTCTTGTTTATCCTTGTAAGAGAGAATTCTCCCCATAAGTGATCTATTTGGTATTTTTTGCTTGATTTAGGTGCCACGTATATGCGAGGTGATGAGCGTATATGCATAGCTAGGCTGTGACTATAGATGAATAGAGTTGGGCTTATGATATACCTTATTTGGACTGTATGAATTGTTTATCCATGTTTCTTTGAACCTATGACTACGTGATAAATTTTAATCATGAATACAGACCATGCTAGAGTTATGACTTGTTTATTTGGACATGACCGACTTCTTTCACCATGTTGAGCTTTCTAATTTAACTGTGGTCATACATTGCCTTACTTGATTTATGATTTAATGTCTATTGGCTTACTTTGCTCTTGTTGTTATCATGATCAGACTTAAGAACGTTAAATAAGAATATTTAATTGTTATGAAAAATTGAAATACACGATTAATAATACCCATCGCTTATTCATGTAAATATTCATCCGACATTTTATTATTATGTTCTAGTGCATCTTTATCATATTATTTCATATGCATATGCATGAGTTGGAGAGTTGGATATTGAGGAATGTTGAGGATTTTGGCATCAAGGACATTGTTAGCGGATATTGGTTATTGATTATTGATGGTATTATGATTGGATTGGATTGCACGCCGCAATGGTCTTATGATTTGATCGGGTTGCATGCCGTAACAATATTATGATTGGATCGAGTTGCACGCCGCAACAACACTTGGATATGGATCCGTCCCTCCGATGCGAGGTGATTACCAATGTTACTTTGGGCCCTGTGAGCGCAGGCACCCAGATTGGTGCTCGTTTTGGACACTTGGCTAGTGTCAGGCATATGGATTTGTGCTATGAGGTATTGAGAGTGGATCATGAGCATGCATTTGTATCCTAGACTCATGCAATAGCTTATATATGATCATTGATTGACTCATATCATGATTTTGAAAAGAATTGAGATATCGGATATTGTATTCTATCTCTTTGTCGGAAGAGCATGACTATATTCCATATTTACCGTGCTCTACTTTTGGACTTGATTGATGATATCATGCCTTGTCAGTTCTATACATATTTTCACTTGCTTATTGGACTATTAGTAAGTGTCAGTGTCGACCCCTCATCACTACTTCTTCGAGCCTAGACTTGATACTTACTGAGTACCGTGGTTTTGTACTCATACTACACTTCTACACATTTTGTGCAGATTCTAAGGTAGGTAATAGTAGTACCAATCCATCTATTTAAGATCTTGTTTGGAGATTTCGTGGTTAGCTGCTTCACTTGATCTAATCTGCAGCATATGGAGTCCATCTTCCCTATTTATCTATCTCTATCTGTGTTTTTTTTTTTCGGACACATGTTGTTGTTTAGCTCAGATTACTTACTCTTGATATATGCTCATGACAATGTGACACAAAGCCTTCTGAGAGTTTGTGAGATAGTTGTGATCGTATTTAGACCCTATCTTTGATTTATGTATCCATGATGTTGATTTGAGACATATTTTGGTTACATATTTATATCATAACACTGCTAATGACTTCATAATTGGATTCTATTATTGTTGTTGAGTGTTGCCTTGCCTAGCAAGCAGGTTAGGCACCATCACAATCATTGGTGGGATTTTGGATCGTGACAAGTTGGTGTTAGAGCTCTAGGTTCTAAGGGTCTCAATAGTCACGAGCATGCCTAATAGAGTCTTATAGATCGGTACACTGACGTTAGTATCTATTCATGAGAGGCAATAAGTCTTTAAGACTTTCCCTTTCTTGATTCTTTATCGTGCAACTTTATTATAGTTGGGAGCATGTATCATCAATTTCTTTCTATTCATTCATATGCGATGTTGAGTACTCGATACCAGTTGGGTACCAGCAACTTGTGATGATGTTACAGATCCGGTGTGGGATTCTTTTCTCTATGTTATGAGGGTAGGCGAATATTGTCTCTTTGTAGAGGGTTTTTCATCTATTGTAGCCCCATTGACCAAGTTGACTCAGAAAGATGCTCCTTTTACGTGGTCTGATGTATGAGAGCTTTCATAAGCTCAAGACTGCTTTGACTATAGCCCCAGCTTTGGTGTTTCCCGTAGGTTCAAGGCCATAATAAAGTGTATAATGATGATTCATGCGTTGAAGCCCCATGAGAAGAAATATATGGTTTATGATTTGGAGTTAGCAGCTAGTGTGCATGCACTTAAGATTTGGAGGCATTACTTGTATGGTGTGTCATATGAGGCTTACACTAATCATCGATGTCTTCAATATTTGTTCAAGCAAAAGGACTTGAATTTGAGGCAGCAAAGGTGGCTTGAGTTGCTTAAGGATTATGAAATCACTATCTTGTATCACCCTAGTAAGACGAATGAGGTAGCGGATGCTTTGAGTGGGAAGGCGGGGAGTATGGGAAATTTGGCATTCATTCGGCCGAGGAGAGGCCTTTGGCTATGGATGTTCAGGCCTCAGCTAGTAGATTTGTGAGATCAGATATTTTCGAGCCTACTAGAGTTCTTATTTGTGTTGATGCGCAGTCATCCTTGTTTGAGCACATTAAGGCTCGTCAGTATGATGATCCACATCTGCTTGTCCTTAAGGACACTATATTGAGAGGTGGTGCTAAGGAGGTGTTTATTAGAGATGGCGGTGTATTGTGACTTCAGGGTCGGATTTGTGTTCTTAATATTGATGGTCTGAGAAAGTTGATTCTTGAGAAGGCTCGTGGTTCAAGGTATTCCATTCATTCGGGTGCTACAAAGATATATCATGATTTGAAAAAACATTATTGGTGGCAAAGGATGAAGAGAGACATTGTTGGACATGTCTCGTGGTGTTTAAATTGTTAGCAAATAAAGTATGAGCATCAGAGACCAGGTGGTTTTCTTCAGAGGATGGTTATACCGGAGTGGGAGTGGGAGTGTATCACTATGGATTTTGTGGCAGGGTTGCCATAGACCTTGAGGAAGTTTGATGTTATTTGGGTCATTATAGACAAATTGACCAAGTCTGCGCATTTTATTTCGGTGATGACTTTTACAGTTCGAGTGTTTGAATGTGATAAGAAGAATTTGCTTGTGATGTAAAGGGAATATGGGTGCTTGAGTATCATCTTGGTTTGCAATACAGTATTGAGTCTTGGATGTATTGATGGACCTTTTAGTTGTTCATTGGTGGAATGAAACAGACTCTCATAGCTTGTGGACGGGTGTAGACTCGAGAGGATCAATTGATTACATAGTGGTTGTAACAATGGAAATGTCATAGAATGATGTCGATATGAGGCTAAACATGTGAGCTATCTCATGTGACAAGGTATTCGGTTGTATAATTTCTTATGAGGTTCCTACGACGAGTTTTCCTTCAACCCGGTGGAATGTATATATACTTCTATTAGAGTTTGGATCGCTTGAGGAAGATGACACGACTGTCAAAAAGAGGAGTATGCATTTGGAAGATAATCTAGAATGTGTTATGATTTGTATTACATGAGCTTATGAGAAATGCAGTTGAGCTAGAGTGCGAGATCATGGGAAATGAGGAGGAATAGTTGTTGTGGGTTATCGAATATTGTGGTTATGGCTTAAAGCCAAATGGGGGAGTCTACCATCAACACAGATCACATGGGCAGGTGATATTATAGTTTCTTGACTAAGGTGCACTTGAGGATTAGTTATGGCTAGAGAAAGTGATATCAAGGATGATTTGGGCAAAGAACATGTTGGATACGTGATGTACTACACTTTATTGATATAGGAAGATTGTAGGATGGCTCAGGTTTGATATTCTTTGTGGGAATAGTGAGCAAGGAGAAAGGATTTACTCAGTTGCTTTAGGATGAGGTTGCTTCTTAGAGTATGTATGTGCTAACGAAGCACAAGTTGTTCGACACGTTATGGCTATGCATCGGGGACTAGAGCATAGTAGATGAATCTTGAGGATGGTTCTAGTGGGTTTAAGTTCCAAGATATGGTACTTAAGGATTTACCAAATTTAATGTGTAGCTAAGATTTGGAATTTGCATTGAATTGTGACCGAGACTTGGAGTATTTCTATGTTATTGTTGGTTCTACAATGCAGCGTAGAGAGATGAACATGAAAGTTTCAGATTCATTGAAGGGCTCTTTTGATCAAACTTTTTGGTTTGAGGTACTAATGGGTGCATGAGAGGGAATAAAGTGTCTTACGGATCTTAGGATGATGTTGTTTCATGTTGGGGTCACTTGGGTGAATTTGGGTTGTATACCACAACGTGTTGGGAAAGAGAAGTGACGCCTTGAAGGCAAGTCAAGAGTAATCTGAAGAAATTGGATCAGCATAGCAGCGGATTAGATCGGCATGGTATGAAAATGCTTTGTTCCTTTTGTATGATAGGGCATTACAGCTGCTTTTGTGGTAAGACTTTTGGGTTTGGAAGTGTGCATGATTTGGTTGGCTTGGAGAGGTTTAGTTTTAATGGTTGATTATCGTGTAAGTGGGTTTCTAATAGCTTGAGGACTATCCTACCTGTGACATTGAGTAGATGATGGGATTCTCGACTTAGATATGGCATCATTATAGATGTGGTGAGTCGTGTGAGGCTTGGTTTGCTTTGCAAAGTCACGGATTGTCTTCAGGCTGGAGGATTGGGTACGAGATAGCACAAATGATTCGAGTGCTTAAGGAGTATAGTAGTATTGATTTCAGTATTACCAAGAAAGAGATAGTTTGTAGAGGGTTCTTGTGGATGAGGTCTATGGGGAATTCTACTATGTGCCATGCCATTTGTATGATATTCAGTTGTTGAGGTTCAGATTTTAGTTACTTAATATGGAAGGGGTGATGGAAGTGCACATTTTGAGATGCTTGCAGGTGCAGCTTTATAATTGTGTTTAATTGGCGTGTGGAAGTTAATAGGACAAGGAATCTTGCACTTTTGAGGTATAGAGGTTGGAATTCTAGATGTGAGACCATCTCTTGGAATTGTGAACAATGGAAAGGTGTTAATAGTGATATAGCTAGTCATATTTATGTCTATGGAAGATGACTTGAGAAGATTTGTACTTGATAGAGCTTGTGGTTTATAGTATGCGATGCATCGTGATCTACCCAAGTGTGGTGATATATCCTTCTTGGAGGTTATGGTTTGAGCAGTATGGTTCAAGAGGTTGTTGGTATTATTTTTGGTGTGTTGGGATATTGAACAAGTAAGGACTTTAGAGGCTCAAGGATTTGTATATTCAATGCATTGGGTTCCACCAGGTTATAGCAGATCATGAGTGGTGTGGTTGGTAATTGGATTGGTAACGGGTTGCATGTGTATATTCGCAGTTGAGGCCGGTGAGTTGGAGGTTTCTAGTGTGTCCTTGAGTGGTAGCTAGAATGGGTCCTCATTTGCTTATAGGAGGCGTATTACTACTTCAGAAGAATGTGATATCAATTGGGTGTCTACCGGTAGAGCAGTTGAGAATGTGTATTGTACGGCATGTCATATTTGCTTGTACGGTGTGAGGTTTCATATGGGTGTGTCATCTAGAAGAGTTATAGTATATAGGATACTTCCTAACTGTGGGTTTGTTAGTGTGGTAGCCAACTATGTGATTGTGGAGGTTATGGAACGTGTTTCAGTTTGAGTTTTGTTTAGTTTGCTTGATTATTACATGATGAACAGATGGAATAACTTTGTATAGCTACTCATACATTTTTGAGATAGAGCACCATGAGTTCGAGAAGTCATTAGATGATAAGTTTCTTTCTACATATTTGTTATATTTAACTTATTACTTATATGGTGCAAACCATGTCGTTTAAGGCTCCACATGGAATTTTGCATGTCTAATTATCAAGCAGCTGGAACTACATGAGGCAATATTTATGGACTTGGAATTAGCGCGATCAGATTTGGACAAGGGTATATTTGTAAGGAAATGCTTTCAGGCAGCCTAAGACGGGCAATGGTTTTTACCGGACGACAGAGAGATCTATGACTTGTTGATATGATGTGTGATTATTAGCTTCTATAGGATTCTTCATCATTAGCAGTATTGGGAAAGTTTGGAACAAGGATGTATATTATCAGTACCAAGTTGGAAATGAGCATTGATTATAGGCAGAAGAAATTGCTATGGGTATATGAGTTACGGGGTGCATCATGTGGTTATATCTTGGAAGTACATTTACAATTTGAAATTACTTGTTTAAATCAATATAGTTTGTTTGTGTTTGTGTATGTGTATGTGTTTGTGGATATGTGTGTGTGTGTGAGAGAGAGAGAGAGAGAGAGAGAGAGAGAGAGAGAATCGGACCTTAGAGGGAGTTCCAAATATTGAAATTTAGTTCAAAGGTTTATAGGCCAAGGTTGAAGGAAGAATCTTCAGACGGGATTGTGTTAATGCATTTATATGGATTGAGGTAATATGGGATCACTCCTGGGTGTGTTTATGATGAGTTTATACAGTTATTTGACAGTTTTGGAATTACTCTTGGCACGTTCGAGGATGAATATATGTTTAAGTGGGGGAGAATGTAACGACCTAACCGATCGTTTTGAGCTCGAGGAATCCGTTCTGTGATTTGAGATCTTAAGTAGTTTCATATGATGTATTACGACTTGCGAGTATGGTGGGTTTTTATTTTTGAGAATTTCGAGAGTGGTTTGGAAGAGTTATTCTTTATTTGGAAGCTTTAAGTTAGAAGAGTTTACCAATATTTGACTTTTGTGTAAACGACTCCGGATTGGTCATTTGAAGGTTCCAATAGGTTCGTATGATTATTTAGGACATAGGCGTATATCCGAATTGGATATTGGATGTTCCCAAAAGATTTTGGCTCTATTTGCCAAAGGTTGGCAATTTAAAGAATTGGAGGGTTCATAAGCTAGACCGATAATTCACTTTTGGGTTAATGATCTTTGGTTGTTATTCTGAGACCTTCGACAGGTTATGAACTTTTATGTAAAGTTTGGGTATCATCCGGAATGTCTAGGTATGATTCAAACACGTTCAGCAAAGTTGGAAAGTTAAGAGTGGATTTGATCTTCGATTCTTGATTTTTTTGTTATTTTCGATGTTTTGAGTATGATCCGGAATATCCAAGTATGATTCAAACACGTTCCGCAAAGTTGGAAAGTTAAGAGTGGATTTGATCTTCGATTCTTGATTTTGTTATAGTTTTCAATGTTTTGAGCCTTGGGACAAGTTTGTATGAAGTTTATGGACTTATATGATTGGACGGGGTCCCAAGGGGCTCGGGTGTGATTCAGGGTAATTTCAGACCATATTGATTAAGTTTGCAGTAGTTGATTTGCTGGTGTACAGCAGTGCTTTGCGATCGCGGAGTAGAGGCTCGCGATCATGTAGTTTTGTGGAGCTTAGAATCACATTCGTGTAGGGGCGTTCGCATTCGCGAAGGAGAGAAGTCTGGCTGGGGTATTTGTCCTTCGCGTTCTTGAAGGATAGCTCGCATTCGCATAAGGTGCTTGGTGGTCTAGAAGTTTGGTCTTCGCGGTCGCAGAAGGTGTATCATGTTCGTGAAGGTTGCTGGACAGTGAGCTCCGCGTTGGGGAGTTGTGCGTTGCATTCGCAAAGAAGAACTGGAGCGTCTGTGGAGATTTGTTCTCCGCGTTCGCAAAAGGCTGAAGGCCGTGAACGTGATGAAGGATTTTCAGTTAGGGACAGTATATACTCGTACTGACTAATCGCTAACATTCTGTGTTCTCTCGGGACTGGGAGAACTCTCAGTTAAATACGGCATTCAGTAAGAAGTAAGCCAAGTTCTATTAGCTCTTCTAACTTGTCGTGTCCAGATTTTCTGAAAGAGGCCCATTTCACTATTTTTGACTTAAGGAGCACATGAGGAGAAGAATTTTAAGAGGGATTTCATTACTACTAAGAGAGTAAGTAATTTTTACTCATGTATGATTACATTTCAAGAATCTACATGGATTTATAACCCCTAAATCAAGGACTTAAAGTGCAGAAATTGAAGTTTTTGGTATGAACTTAGGAGAGTGATTTTGGGGGTTTTGGAACATGAAATTGGAAACGATTTGCAATCCAATTTTATATTTGGACTCGAGGTATTATGGGTAATCTATATATTTGATAAATTTTGGATTACGGGCTTGTCGCCCGAGGTTGACTTTTTTATTTGGGATAAAGTTTGAATCGTTTTTATATGTAATTAATCCATAAAGCTTGCATTGACTCATTTGAGTAATATTTAACTAGATTTGAGTCTCTTGGTGGTGGACTTGAAGATAAAAAGTTTTTTTAGGTTGAAGTTGTTCTTGGGTGGAGGTAAGTCTCTTGTCTATCCTTATAAGAGGAAATTCTCCCCATAAGTGATCAATTTGCTATTTGTTGCTTGATTCAGGTGCTAAATACATACAAGGTGACGAGTGTATATGCATAGCTAAGTTGTGACTATAGTGGATAGAGTTGGGCTTACGATATGCCTTATTTGGACTATCTGAATTGTTTATCCATGTTTCTTTGAACCTATGATTACGTCCTGACCATGCTATCACGACCCAAAACCTAACCCGTCGTGATGGCACCTATCGTGATACTAGGCAAGCCGACCTTTCCATAACACTTTCAAAATTTAACAAAAATGAATTAAGACATTTAAAATAACCGGAGTTTTTCATAAAAACGGGGTAAACCCCAAATAAAACATAAGTGCGGAAAAAAGATAGCCCGACATCGGGGTCTCACTAAGTCATGAGCATCTAATAACCAATCTAAAATCAGAGTCTACCACAGTCTATGCCAAATGCCAATACAAGAGAGAAAAGATAATAAGAAAGGAGAAACAAGGACTGCGGACTCTGGCAGCTACCTCGTAAGTCTCTGATAATCAGCCCGTGCACAAACTCAACGACCGTCAGAACCGTACACACCTGGATCTACACATGAAGTGCAGGGTGTAGCATGAGTACAGCTAACTCAGCAAGTAATAGAATTAAATAAGGAACTAAGAAGCAGTGACAAACGATAATAATACAGATCATTTCAAAAAATTTCATCAAAGAGTGAACATGCTTTCAAATCCGGTGGTATAAGTCAAATCAGTTCGAGCTCAAGTAAAACAGATATGAATCTTCCAGAAATTTCACAACAACATCAAATAGCAACTAAGTGCAACAGTAAATAAAAGCAAGTAGAGCCTCTCAAGCCAGCAGTCACTCAACTCATCTCATCAGCTCATACTCTCGGCTCTCATCCCTCAATACACACTCTCAATAGGTACCTGCGCTCACTGGGGGTGTACAGACTCCGGAAAGGCTCCTTCCAGCCTAAGCGCTATATCGTTACGGCGTGCAGCCCAACCCAATCATATAAGTATCCATAAGGCTCGTTGCAGCAGCAACCCGATCCACAGTCCATAAATATTCATAAGGCTCGTTGCAGCATACAACCCGATCCATATACCCTCACATAGTTCACAGCTCGGCACTCAGGCCCTATCTCAGTCACTAACCTCTCCAGCCCCTCGGGCTCACAGAATATCACAATAATCAGCCCAACCAGAGAATACAACAAGTATCAACAAGAAATGAGAGGGAACAGAGATATAACACACAAGTAAGACTGTGACTGAGTACAAGACAGCAATTAGCAGTCAATTCAACAAGTATACGATCGCTGCGGGTCCCAATAGTGATATCATATGGCCTAAGCATGATTTCTAACATGAAAGGCAGTCAATTGCTCCAAGGCAAGGAAAAACAAGTAATAACAATGGCTATTCGACTTTACAGTCTCACGGGACAGACCAAGTCACAATCCCTCACGGTGCATGCTCATACGCCCGTCACCTAGCATGTGCGTCACCTCCAAACACTCGCATCATACCAATCCTCGGGGTTTCATATCCTCAAAACCAGATTTAAAACTGTTACTTACCTCAAAACGTACAAAATTCTACTCCGCAATGCCCTTGCCCCTCGAATCAGTCTCCAAATACCCCGAATCTAGCCACAAGCAGTACGAGATAATTAATATAGGCTAAAGGAATCAATTCCACAAGAAAAATAAGAAATTACAAGCCAAAATCCGAAATTTGGTCAAAATCTGGCCCCGGGCCCACGTCTCTAAATCCGACAAAAGTAACAAAATCCGAAAGCCCATTTACTCATGAGTCCAACCATACCAAATTTATCCAAATCCGGTGTCAAAATCCGAATCAAAACCCAAAATATTTGTTGAAGAACTTCTTCCCATTTTTCCCCAATTTTTAACCCAAATCCAAAATTTAATGATGAAATTAATGATAGATTAGTGGGATATAACCAAAATCAAGTAGGAATCACTTACCCCAATCAACTCCAAAAAATTCCCTTCAAGAATCGCCCAATTCCGTATTCTCTAGCTCAAAATATGCAAAATGGGTTCAAACCCTCGCATTCGCGAACGCGACCGTCCTCTCGCATTCGCGTAGACCAACTCAAACCGCCTTTCAACTTAACTCTTCGCGAACGCAAAGCTTTGCAAACTCAAACCTTCGCGAACGCGTAGAACAAAAGACAGGGGTCCCGAGCTACCTCACTCCCCTTCGCGAACGCGATGCCACTCACACATTCGCGATGCACATACTGCCATACCTTCGCGTTCGTGTCCTCTCCTTCGCAGACGCATAGAGAAAAATCACACCAACTCAGAAACACTCTTCACAAATGCGAGGCTCTACTCGCGAACGCGTAAGAGGAAACCAGAAAAATGTAGCAGCAGATATCAGCTATCTCACCAAGGCCAAAAATGATCCGTTAACCACTCGAAACTCACCCGAGGCCCCCGGGACCTCAACCAAACATACCATCAAGTCCCAAAACATTATACGAACTTAGTCGAATCCTCAAAACACCTCAAATAACATCAAAAACACGAATCACCCTTTAATCCAAACTTAATGAACTTTGAAATTTCCAAATTCTACAAACAATGCAAAATCATACCAAACCACGTCCGATTGACCTGAAATTTTGTCATATTCAACATTACGGACCTACTCCAACTTCCGAAATCAGAATCCAACCCCGATATCAAAATGTCAATCCCCCGGTCAAACTTCCCAAAATTTGACTTTCGCCATTTCAAGCCTAAATTAGCTACAGACCTCAAATTCACAGTCCGGACATGCTCCTAAGTCCAAAATCATCCAACGGAGCTAACGGGACCGACGGAACTCCATTCCGGAGTTGTCTTCATACACTTCCTACTACGCTCAAAATCCTGAGACTTAAGCTTCTGTTTTAGGGACTAAATGTCCCGGAACACTCCGAAACCAAGAACAAGACCTCCCGGCAAGTCACTTAAGCAAAAAACATATCTGGGAAAAACAGTAAATAGGGGAGCGAGGCTAATACACTCAAAATGACTAGTCGAGTCGTTACACATGCTGGGGTTATGACTTGTTTATTTGGGCGTGACGGACTTCTTTCACCGTATTGAACTTTCTAATTTAACTGTGGTCATACATTTCCTTACTGTGTTTATGATTTAATGGCTATTGGCTTACTTTGCTCTTGTTGTTATCGTGATCAAACTTAAGAACGTTAAATAAGCATATTGAAATGTTATAAAAAAATTGAAATACATGATTAATTGATGTGATTCTTCAAGTTAACAAAGAACCAACCAATCAGGATCAAGATCTTGAAACAAAAACATGCTTTTATGGGTTGATTTTAAGAAATTGCGTATTTCATATTTTAGAACTCAGAATCTGATGATTCAAAAAAAAAGTGAAAGATGACGATCTAAATGATAAAAAAAACTATTACTCGTTCAAAACAAGTAAATATTGGTGTTGCACATGTTCTTGAATGATCAAGAACTTAAAAAGTTCCTAAAGTCACCTTTTGGAATCAATTAACATGATAAAGAAACACCACATACAATTGAAAACAAGATAAAGACTATCACCACCTTGCTTGAAACCATAAACAAGGATTAAGATAAAATAGAGAAAAATACTCTATTGCAAATTAGGGCAAAAGTCAAAAACGTGAATACTTTTCTACAAGGCATGAGAACCCTTTATATAAGCCTAGGGTCTCTTCTTTGTTGACTACAATTCCTATTCTAATAAGGACATAAAAGAGCTAAAGACAAGGAAAGTAAAATCCCTATTCTAAAAGAAACTAGAATCCTACTAAAAGAAAAATCCTTATTCTAAAAGAATACATTAAAGAAAGCTTAAACCTACCAAGAAAAGGAAACAAGAAATCCTTTCTTGTAAAGAAATAATAAATCCTATTTTATGATGGAAAAAATCTTGGCTTCTTCAAATCAATATTGATCTTTTTGGACTTCTTGCGCTTCTTGAAAATAAGTCCATATGTTTGAACTTGAGCTCTAAAATGTGATCTTGACTAAAATTTATAAAATTTAACATAATTTTTCCTTTTCATCATTTTCCCGTGATTGAGAAAGACTGGTCCTCGAGTTTAAAGGCTCCATAAATGGCACAAGACTGGCAACTTCCATGATTTGGTTGCACTCATATTCACCAGGCTCTAAGTTGTATTTTTCTAACTTGCAAAAGAGTTTGATCGTGTTGTAATAAAGCTTAGCACATCGCCGAACTAAATCTCACTTTCTCAATAGTAACTTCGTAATAATATTTCTGCAATGAATCCTCTTAAATTGGTTTTTAAACACTAATCTATAATCATAAGTTATTTTCTTTTGATCTTCAAGAATCTTGAACTTCTCAATGTCCATGTGGTGCTTATGGGATATGCCCAAAAAAGTAGAGCTAGTACCACAAAAACCTTTAAAAGAATCAAATTCAGGTACCTTTGGATCAAGCTTGGAGATCAAAGTATATCTTCTTGAGAATTCATTAACAACAACGCTCTCATATTTAATTAGATCATATCCATTGATGGAATTTGTGTTGAGATCTCCTTTTCCTACACTTCCTTGAAAATATTCATCCTTTTGGCGCAATAGAAAAGCTGGAACAAGATATGAACTCAAATCCTCAATTATAAACTACTTTTAAAGCAACCCTTCCTTTTGTGTTTGCAAACTTTCATGGACTTTTGGATTAACGAAATGTGTTGCCTCGCTTGGAATGGTGGAATCAGCAATCAAATCAATATAATATTGAGCATCTCTATTAGTTGGTAAGTTAAGCTCACATATGGGATGCTCCAACAGATCATCATCAAACTTCGGAGGTAAATTCTCAACTTGTAAATCTAGTGCATGCGCCTCTTCCTTGTGCTCTTCCATAGTAATACCAGCATTCAAAGACTTTTCATTATTGATTGGACCAGTTGTTTGTAATTTGGTCACAAAAGAATCATCATTGGGCTTCAAATGTTTAGCAATTTCTTATGGATTCAGTGGTACTAAAATAATCTCACATCCATCCTTTGTAAAAGAATAGGTATTAAGATATCTCTCATGTTTATCATACCTATCATACACCCATGATCTTCCAAGCAATAAGTGACAAGCATCCATCTCTACTATGTCATACCAAATATGGTCTTCATAGATCTTACCAGTAGAAAAGGATATTAGGCATTGACGAGTTACCTCTAAACCATCATCATCTTGAACTTTGATGTTGTAAGGATATGGATGAAGTTTGGTTGACAAGCCAAGTTTAGTAACCATCTCTTCAAAAACGATATTTATGTGACTTCCATGATCAATGATCAATGAACAAACATTTTCATGGGAGGTACATCTAGTGTGGAAAAGAGATTCATGTTCTCTAGTTGCATTATCTTCTTGAACCAAGAATATTCCTCTTGGTTAAATCTTGGCAATGATAAATTCATCAACCTGGGGCTTCTAGATTATAGCTCTGATACCAAATTGATATGATTCTTCGAGTTAACAAAGAACCAACCGACCAGAATTAAGATCTTTAAACGAAAATGTGATTTTATGGGCTGATCTCAAAAAATAGTGTATCTCAAGTTTTAGGACTCAGAATCTGATAATTCAAAACTAGGTGAAAGATGACGATCTGAATGATAAGAAAGACTATTTACTTTTTCAAAACAAGTAAATGTTGATGCTTCACGTATTCTTGAATGATCAAAAAGTTAAAAGGTTCATAAAGTCAACACTTGGAATCAATTAGCGTGATAAAGAAATACCACACGCAATTAAAAATAAGATAAAGATTATCACCACCTTGCATGAAACCAAAAACAAGGATAAAGAAGATAAAATAGAGAAAAATACTCTATTGCAAATTAGGGCAAAACTCAAAAACGTGAATTCTTTTCTACAAGTCGTGAGAACCCTTTATATAGGTATAGGGTCTCTTCTTTATTGACTAAAATTCCTATTCTAATAAGAAAAGAAAATAGCTAATGACAAGGAAAGTAAAATCCCTATTCTACAAGGAAAAGAAACTAGAATTCTACTAAAGGTAAAATCCTTATTCTAAAGGAATACAATAAGAAAGCCTAAACCTAACAAGAAAAGGAAACAAAAAATCCTTTCTTGTAAAGTAACAATAAAATCCTATTTTAAGAAGGAAATAATCTTGGCTTCTTGAAATAAATCTTGACTTTTTTAGACTTCTTGCGTTTCTTGAAAATAAGTCTATATGTTTGAACTTGAACTCTAAAACATGATCTTCACCAAAATTAATAAAAATTAACATAGATTTTTCCTTTTTATCATCAACCATAGCCATCTCTTATTCATCTAAAAATCCATCCGACGTTTTATCATCATGTCTTGGTGCGTCTTTATCATATTATTTCACATGCTTATGCATGAGTTGGAGAGTTGGATATTGAGGAATATTAAGGATTTTGGCACCACAGACATTGTGAGCGGGTATTGGTTAGTTATTATTAAAGGTATTATGATTGGATCGGGTTGCATATTGCAACGGTATTATAATTTGATCAGGTTGCATGTTGCAATGGTATTATGATTGGATCGTGTTTCACCCTGCAAAAATACTTGGATATGAACTCATCCCTCTTGAGTCAGGTGATTACCCATGTTACTTTGGGCCCTATGAGCGCAGGCACCCAGATTGGTGCTTAGTTTGGACACTTGGCTAGTGTTAGGCATATGGATTTGTGCTATGAGATATTAAGAGTGGATCATGAGCATGCATTTACATCCTAGACTCATGCAGTAGCTTCTATATGATCATTGATTGACTCATATCATGATTATGAAAAGAATTGAGATAACTGATATTGTATTCTCTATCTTTGTCGGAAAAGCATGATTATATTCCAAATTTACTATGCTCTACTTTTGGACTTGATTGATGATATCATGCCTTATCACATGTTCTAATTATTTTTTCACTTGTGTATTGGATTGTTCGTAAGTGTCAATGTCGATCCCTTGCTACTACTTCTTCGAGGTTAGACTTGATATTTACTGAGTACTGTGGCTTTGTACTCGTACTATACTTCTGCACATTTTATGCAGATTTTGAGGCAGGTTCTAGTGGTACCCATCTAGATATTTAGGAGATTGTTTAGTGACTTTGTGGTGAGCTTCTTTACTTGATCCAATCCGCATCGCATGGAGTCCTCTTTCCTATTTATCTATCTCTGTCTAAGTATTTTCTTTTTCTGACAGATGTTGTTATTTAGTTGAGATTACTTAATCTTGATATATGCTCTTGAAAATGTGATATCAGGTTTTAGGAGCATTTTTTAGACAATTGTAGTCGTATTTAGACCATGTCTTTGATTTATGTATTCATGATGTTGATTTGAGACATATTGTGCTTTCATATTTATATCATAAAAATGATAATGACTTAATAATTGGATTATATTATTATTAATTTATATCATAACATGTTAATGAATTAATAATTGGATTATATTATTGTTAACCCCGTAACGCTTCATCAATTAGCACTATGTCATCTGCGAATAACATACACTATGGCACCTCTCCTTGGATGTGTGGCGTTAGCAAATCCATTTTTATTTTATCCGGCGATTGATGTGCTGACGTGGCACATCCAAGAGGAGGTTCCATGGTGTATGTTATTCGCAGATGACATAGTGTTGATTGACGAGATGTGTTGCAGGGTAAATGTTAGGCTGGAGGTGTAAAGACATACTCTAGAGTCTAAATATTTCAAGTTGAGTAGGACAAAAACAGAATATTTGGAGTGCCAGTTCAGTGTTAGGATGCATGTAGAAGAAGTGGACGTGAAGCTTGATAAACAAGCCATCCCAAGAAGGATAGTTTAAAATACCTTGGGTCTATAATACAAGGTAACAGGGAGATTGACGAGAATGTTATACATTGTATTGGAGCAGGTTGGATGAAATGGAGGCTCACATCTAGTGTTTTGTGCGATATAAATGTGATATCAAGACTTAAGGGAAAGTTCTACAGAATGGTAATTAAATCGACTGTGTTGTATGGAGCCGAGTGTTGGCCAGTCAAGAAGTCTCATGTCCAGAAGATGAGAGTAGAAGAAATGAGGATGTTAAGATGGATATATGGGCATACCAGGATAGACAAGACCAAGAATGAAGTTATTAGGTACAAGGTGGGTGTGGCACCTGTGGAAGATAAGTTGCGAGAATCGAGGCTGAGATGGTTCGGGCATGTAAAGAGGAGAGACACCGATGCTCCGGTTAGGAGGTGTGAGAGGTTGACCGTGACAGGTCAGAGAAGGGGTAAAGGGATGCCTAAGAAGTACTGGGGAGAGGTGATTAGGCAGAACATGGCACTACTTTAGCTTATCAAAAACATGAACCACGATAGGAAGGTGTGGAGGTCGATAATTAAGGTTGTGGGTTGACAGGTAGTCGAGAGTTTCTCCTTGTATTACCAATAGTAGTAGTAGTAGTAGTAGTAGTAGTAGTAGTAGTAGTAGTAGTAGTAGTAGTAGTAGTAGTAGCAGCAGCAGCAGCAGCACTAGTCTTGTATTTTCCTATTCCTAGTTCCTTGTCATTACACGGTGAGTCACTCTTAACAGTAGTATTGGCACTATTCTTGTATTCTCAAATTCCTAGATCTTGGTTATTACATGTTTTGCCATTTCTTTCTGTTGCCAATTACCTTGTTGTTGCTATTAATTGGTTATTGCTACCTTTTGACTGTTCTTGAGCCGAAGGTCTATTATAAATAGCCTTTCCACCTTCATAAGGTAGAGGTAAGATCTGCTTACACATTACACTCCCTAGACCCCACTTTTTCACTATTGTTATATTATTGTTGTTGAGTGTTGGTTTGTCTAGAAAGTAGGTTAGGCTCTATCACAATCATTGGTGACACTTAAAGTCGTGACAAGTTGGTATCAGAATTCTAGGTTCTGAGGTATAGGTCTAATAGAGTCTTGTGGATCGGTACACAAATGTCAGTATATATCCGTGAGAGGCTGTTGAGATTTAGGAACTTTCTTTTTCTTGATTTCTTAACGTTCGACATTTATTTTAGCTTAGAACCTGTATCCTCAGTTCCTTTCTATTCACTCATATGCGATGTTGAGTACTCGATACCAGTTGGGCACGGATGACTTGTGGTGAAGTTGTGGATGTAGTGTAGGATGCTTTTCCCTGTGTTGAGAGCGTAGGAGACTATCGTCTCTTTATGGAGGGGTTTTTATCTATTGCATCCCATTGACCAAGTTAACTCAAAAAGGTGTTTCTTTTACATGGTCTGATGTATGTGAGGAGAGCTTTCAGAAGCTCAAGACTACTTTGACTACAACCCTAGTGTTGGTATTGCCTGCAGGTTTAGGGACATACACAATGTATAGTGTTGCTTTACGCGTTGGTCTTGGCGTGGTGTTTATGCAGGATGGTAAGCTGATTTCTTATGCATCATAGCACTTGAAGCATCATAAAAGGTGTTCCTTTTATGTGGTCTGATATATGTGAGGAGAGCTTTCAGAAGCTCAAGACTACTTTGACTACAACCCTAGTGTTGGTGTTACCTGCAGGTTCAGGGCCATACACAATGTATAGTGTTGCTTTACGCGTTGGTCTTGGTGTGGTGTTTATGCAGGATGGTAAGTTGATTTCTTATAAATCATAGCACTTGAAACCCCATGAGAAGAAATATTTGGTTCATGATTTGGAGTTAGCAGCTATTGTGGATGCACTTAAGGTTTGGAGGCATTACTTGTATGGTGTGTCATATGAGGTTTACGCTAATCATCGAAGTCTTCAGCATTTGTTCAAGCAAAAGGACTTGAATTGAGGTAGCGGAGGTGGCTTGAGTTGCTTAAGGATTATGATATCACTATCTTGTATCACCCTAGTAAGACGAATGTGGTAGCAGATGCCTTGAGTGGAAAAGCATAGAGCATGGGTAGTTTAACATTCATTATAGCCGAGGAGAGGCCTTTGACTATTGATGTTCAAGCCTTGGCTAGTAGATTTGTGAGATCGGATATGTTTTAGCCTAGTAAAGTTCTTGCTTGTGTTGTTGCGCAGTCATCCTTGTTTGAGTGCTAGTGAGGTGGCTTATAGGATTGCTTTGCCTCCTAACCGATTAGGGTACATTTGGTATATCATGTTTCTACGCTTTGAAAGTATAACAAGGATAGGTTGCATGTATTAAACTTCAGCACTGTGTAACTAGATGAGAACTTAGCTTATGAAGAAGAGCCAACAACCATTGTGGATGGACATTTTGCCAACTATCACGTTCTCACTCTCTCCTACTTTTGACTCCATGTAATCTTTGATGTCCGAAAATGACACTCAAGTCGATTGTCTTTTTCACTCGGAAGAAGAGAAACCTTAATCCATAGATTGGGCCTATGGAGCTTTTCTTGAGGGCCTTTTGTCGCCAACTTTTGATTTTGAAGCATTTATTATATTTAGGAAATTTTACCTCCTATAGCAAAGATTTACACCCTATTTATTATAAGTAAAAACCTTTTTAAAATATTATTTTCTATATCTATCTTTTAATTTTTATAGCAAAATATGTATTTATGGTTACTTCCTACCGTTAAGCCATAAAATACGGTGTCTAATATTTTTCTCTCACTTTCTTTTAGTTTAT
Organism: Nicotiana tomentosiformis; assembly: GCF_000390325.3. Lineage (NCBI taxonomy): Eukaryota > Viridiplantae > Streptophyta > Magnoliopsida > Solanales > Solanaceae > Nicotiana > Nicotiana tomentosiformis. The sequence continues at coordinate 47,253,070 of NC_090822.1, forward strand.
TCTCTCACAAAATTACTGACCAGTATCTTATTTCTCTCTCCACGATCTCTTTCTCACACCGCCATTCTCCTCCCCATCGTTGAACCACGATTCTCTTTTATCAGCGCCATTGTCTTCCTCAATTTTCAATATTTTTTGCTCCAAAAAGTTATGGTAAGTGTTAAAGTTTTTAGCCTTTGGTCGGTTAAAGCTTCTTCTTTTTCTCTTTAATATTGTTTTTTAGTTATTCACCATTGTTCAATTTTCACCAGAAAACTTGAAATTTCCTCTTCAATGGCTGATTCAACAACTCAGAAGAGGGTTACCAGAGGTATACCCACCAAAGCACTAAATTTCGATGGGCCATCTTTTGATTTGCAAATCATTCAAGCGGAACCTGTATTTGCAGGTTCATCAGCAACCACTGAAGCCGTAAGGAGAACAAAATTACACAATGACCCTATGAAACAAGGTAAAGTTGAGAAATCTTAGAAAAAGTCAACACTTCCTGATGTGGAAAAGAGAAGAAAACTCATGGATGATGCTTCAGGGAGCTAGGGTAAAGAGGTCGCTAAAGGAACTAGCTCGGAAACACACAATGACAAGGTAATTGTAGATGTATTTATATGTATTCGAGTCTGCATACATTGATTATTAGCTTGTACAATGGTTGTCTCTTCTTGTATGTAGATGTATTTATATATATTCAAAATTTCCTACACTGATTTTTATTTTTAAAGTGATTATGGACTGTTGTAGTTAGATGTATTTATATGTATTTTAGTTCATTCAACAACATTTTTAAATACACCAGTTGTTCTGTATTTAGTTATGTATGCACCCTAACTGTATTCATATGTATTCTCAAGCCAATTGTATTCTACTGTATTTAAAACAACAATCATTTTCATAACTCACAATTTTTGTGGTAATTATCAGTGCATTATGTTGTATTTCATGAATGAGTTATGTATTCAACATAGCTGTATTCATCTATATTTTCAACCATATATTTTATCTTTTTAATTTTTTTTGTATGCAGGAAATAAAACTCTTTGTTAAACACCCGCCTATTTTATCACCGCATATCAGTTCCTACACTAACCCCGACATAATCTCCGACCTCAAAGAAAAGCTTACTCCATATCAGTACAAATTATTTGGTACTACTTGTTTTGGAAGTTTCCTCGATATTATGCACTGTGAGGTTCAACGTCAATTGTTCAGGTGCTTCATGCTTCTGCAGCTGGAAGAAAGTCCTGTTGATTCCTTTTTAATATATGTGAATGGTACAACATTGTGCTTTTCAATCAGGGAGTTTGTGGTAGTTACTGGTCTCAATTGTGTTAGTGACGTTGAAAATTTTGAGTTTAACACAAAGATGCCTAACAGGATTGTGGATACATACTTTAGCGGTGCAAAGAATGTCAGGAAGAAAGATTTGTTGAAATGCTTTGATGACAAGAATTGGGGTTTTGACAACGATAGAGATGCCATTAAAATAGTTGTGTTATATTTCATACATACATTCATATTATCCACTGAGAAGAACTGCACAACCATCCCAAGACTACATTTTGACTTGGTCGAGAGTGGGAGATATTCTTATAACCCATGGGGTAAGGAGCCATTTCAAGCCCTTATCAAATCTATTAGCAAGAAGATGGATTCCCAGAAGAAGTATTACATGATAGCTGGGATGCCTCTCGCTATGCAAGTATGGTTGTACGAGTGTTGTTCAAAGCTTGACTCTAAAATTGCACTCCGAGTTGATAATCGGATTTCCAGAATACTCAATTGGAAATTCACCGTCAACCAACCAACTTATGCTTACTTGATGAACGGCATGTTAAACGAACAGGGAAACGTGGAAATTTATTATTATTTAATTGACTTTTATTTTATTCAATATATGTTTATATTATTAAAAACATTGTTAAACTTAAAAAATAAATACAGTTGAATACATCAGACATCTATGTCCATGTTTTCACAATTAACAGAAATATAGCAGAATACGCAATACAATTTTACAGCTACGCATTTAATTCAATGTTGGAAATTTTTTATACTATTTAATTGAATACATGTATATACATAATTGCACATATACGTAAAGCATATTACAGTAGTAATCATACAGCAAATGTATTGAATGATACTACTGCCTATCATTCAAATATAGGCAGCTATACAATTAAATATAAAATTGTATAAAATACATTTGAATACACTATTTCCTATCATTCTAATATAGCACTACTGCCCATATACAGTATGTTTATAATCATTGTATTCTATTTTCAGATGAAATACAACAACATTCAACCAACCGCTAGCGAGCTTGCTGTTATTCAGGTGCCTCCGAATGGCGTTGATGTAGTCAAAAGTCCTCTTCATACAGACAACAATGAAGATGATTCTGATGACTTTAGTCCTACACCACCTCTTCAGCCGAAGAAGAAACATGATGCAAGCATTGGACCATCTTCATCACCACATCACAAAAAGCACAAACAACAGCTAATTGATCCCTCAACTACAGAGAGTCCAGTTTCACGACCCAAAACTCTAACTTGTCGTGATGGCTCCTATCGATGGTACTAGGCAAGCCAAACTTTCAAAAATACTTCAATATTTCATAAAAAGGATAATTCAAAGCTTTTTCATACTAGAAATGTTTTACAAAAATCGAAGTTGAATTCAAAATAAAATGCGGAAAGATAGCCCCAATCATCGGGATGTCACCAAGTCATGAGTATCTAGATATCCAGTCTAATAAAAATAGTGTCTAAGTATCAATACAGGAAAGAAAGAAAACATAGAAGGAGAGACAAGGTTTGCAGATGCCGGCAGCTACCTCGTAGTCTTCGGTACCCGATCGCGTACGAACTCAACAACCTCCGTGATCAAACATACCTGGATCTGCACATGAAGTGTAGGGTGTAGCATGAGCACAACCAACTTAGCAAGTAACAGAAATAAATAAGAAACTAAGCAGTGACGAGCTATACAATTACAGTTCATTTACAATAATTCCAACAAAGAATAGACATGCTTTCACATCCGGCAGTTTAAGTCAAATCAGTTTTATACAGTTAAAGTTCAGGTAATCCAGATATAAAATCTTTCAGGAACTTCACAACAATGACAGATATCAACTAAGTGCATCAACAAATGAAAAAGCAAGTATAACCCCTCAGGGCAACAGTCACTCAACTCGTCACAACAGCTCAAATCACTCGGCTCTCAGCCCTCAGTGCTCACACTCAATAGGTACATGCGCTTACTGGGGGTGTGCAGACTCCGGAGGGGCTCCTTTCAACCCAAGCGCTATATGCGCACGGATAACTCATGTGCTACATGGATAACTCATGTGCTATAGTATCAATATGTGGAACCGCATGGATAACTTACGTGTTGCACGGACAACTCACATGCCATAGTATCAATACCTCACAGACAGGCCCTCGGCCTCACTCCGTCATCAACCTCTCTAGTCTCTCAGGCTCTCGAAAATCACAAAGATCGGTCCAAACAAAGATAACATAGTGTATCAACAAGAATCAAGAAGAGGCTGAGATATGATACGCAAGTAAAACAATGACTGAGTACAAGACAGCAATTAGCAAGTAATTCAACAAGTACGCGACCTCTAGGTGCAGTACCAAATATGGAGCCAAACCATCCTCCTTGACCAGAATTTTATTTTCCATTAACTCTGACATCAACCTCTTGCTTCGAGCCAACTATCCAGAAATCAAATGGCCCATCAGATGGTAGGATTTATACTCCTTCATTGAGAACCTCCATCATCAAACCATCTCCAGCCAGGTAGTTTGGAAGAAACTAATCCATGGCCTTGTAAAGATCAATAGTGATGGGAGTGCACTCACAAACCCAGGAAAGATTGGTGCAGGGGTGATTATGAGGGATCATAACGGTGGCTTCATACATGCCATTGCTGCACCATTAAGGGAAGGTACCGATAACCTTTCAAAAATTGAAGCAGCTCTCTTAGGTATCCAATGGTGTTTGAGTAATGGATACTCTAAGATCCACCTGGAATCAGATTCTGCTCTCCTAGTTCAATGGTTAAACAATGGCAAAGGGCTTCCATGGACCATGAAGATGAAACTTCAACAGCTCTCAAGCCTCTGTCATCAATGTGAGGAGTTCACACGCTCACACACATATAGAGAAGCCAATTGTCCTGTTGACTCTCTGTCAAAGCTCAGCCATCAATTTTCAACTCTTACCAATTATACCTCACTCTCCTCATTGCCAAATCAAATAAGAGGTCAGATCCTGCAGGACTCCCTAGGTACCCCAGCATTCAGGCATAAGAAGACCAGGAAAATAAGGTTTCCATCACAACAGGCTACTGCACCTGAAGCAGATTTGGTATTGCTACAACAGATGTTTCTTGACAATTCTAATGCTTATGGTCGACCATGATCAACATAGTGGGACAGTCACAACATTCCAAATTACCACTGACTATGGCAGCACCAATAACAACAGTTCCTCTCTCATGTGGAACTATACAGTTATGAGGTTTTCACTAATTTTGTTTGCTCTTTTGTAGGTTTCTCTATCCTATGGCCTACTCAACTTTTTGTTGTTATTTCAGGGTGTGGTATTAGCCTTTGTTCTCATTCTCCTGGAATCTCAACAAAAGAAGTATATAGGTTATAGAGAGAAGGAGGTTCACCCTATAAGACATAGAATTGGATCCCACAGATAAATCCCCTCTTCACTATCCAAAGAAGAACACAACAGCACCCTCTTTCTTTCCCCCAACCCACAGAAACACTCACATAACCAACCAAACACCTATAGACATCAGTCAAGAATCACCCACCCTCATTCATGCTACATCAGTCTACACAAGAACCTGAATGCAGAAAACACTGGACCTCAAGAAAGCATCAAATCCAGAACTCTGGGATGAAATGCTCAATTTCTACCTAATACTGCTCTCTTTTCTGCTGTTTCCATCCTCTTCCTCAAGCTCAACCAGTTGATATATCTTCAAAGTGTGGTAGTAGCAACCATGATATTCATTTCTCTGGAAATATATCAACTTGATGAAGCACACCACCATTGTCATAAAGCAACAGCTCCAACTTCAGCCCTTCATAAGACTACTTATATCTAAACTTGTACCTTCCCACCTATTGTTCACCTTCTTAACCACACAAACATCCATCAAATTGTCTGTAGCCAACACAAGAACCTACAAATAGTTGCTCATTCAAAAGCAGAGATACCATCCCTCTTTCGAGACCCCACATGAACCTGGAAACAGGGTCTTCTTTCACTAACATGTTTGTTATTTTGTGCAGGTACATGGAACTGGCTTGGTCAATTGCTGCACTTTCAGTCAGTGGTATCAGCATCTCAGATGCTCATTTTGCTGAAAGTGCATCAATTTTGCCAAGTCTGCCAATCCAATTCTCAACTCATCTCCACATACAATCACCATTGCTTACCTTCACCATTATGTCAACAGTAGCTCCAAAGCAAACACTTCCAGGAGATCCCTGTTTCTACTAATCTCATGAAGCAGCAGCATTCATAGCAAACTCCCAAACTATGTTGCCCTATTCCTCCACAAAGAAAACACCAACAGGAGACCTCTCATTTTTTTGTCTCTATGCAGCAGGTCCATTTACAGAAACCTGCCACTAATTCTACTTTTCAGTCATCAGCTCTAGTTACCATGTATTTTTTAGTCAGCAGCTCTCAGCAACAAGAGTCTACCCATAGCAACCTCTTACCTAGCAGTCAGCATCTAGTTGCCAGCCATAAGCCTTGGTGGACATTTGAAGAAAGACAATGTTCACTCCCTTCTGTCAACAATAACAAGCAGCAGCTCTCCAGTCCAGTTTATTGGATCTTTTTGATAATTATCTGCAATCTTGCTTTCCTTGTCTCCAGTGCCAAAGCAGGATTGAAGATAGCCCATTCCACTACCACATGTTTTTTGTCACCCCTCCACCGGCCTTTCTACATTTTAGTTAGATGTAGGATTTGTAACATAGGGAAGATGATTTTCCATCTCACTACTTCAGTAGAGTTAGGATCACTTGTGCATTTTTGTATAGTTGACCTAGGTTTACATCACTCTGATTTTGTACATCCAGTTATCTACCACCATTGGATAGATAATTGGTCCATCACTATAGGTTTTAATCATCACAGCATCCAGGGTTCATTTAGTTGTCATGTTTGGACAACTAAATGCCCTAACATCACATTTTTGGAGGTTAGGTCCATGTCCCCCTCCATTGTTGTAATTTTTGTTTTTTATATGAAAATCAACCCTAGGCACAATGCCTAGTGGCTTTATTTTTAAAAAAAAAAAACAAACAAACAAACAAACAAATGCCCCGAATCTAGCCACAAGCAGTACGATATAATTAATATAGACTGGAAGAATCAATTCCACAAGAAAAACACGAAATTATAAGCCAAAATCGAAAATAGGCACAAACCGGCCCCCGGGCACACGTCTCGAAATCTGACAAAAGTCACAAAATACGAACACCCATCTACTCACAAGTCCAACCATACAAGAATTACTCGAATCCAACCTCAAATCATCTTCCAAAACTCGAAATTTTAGCCTATGAAGTTTCTACCATTTTCCCCCAAATTTACAACTTAAATCCCTAATTAGATGATAAAAATAGTAATAGATTCATGAAATATAGTCCAATCCGAGTTAGAATCACTTGCCCCAATAATCTTCTTGAAGAAACCTTGAAATATCGCCTCACACCGAGCTCTCAAAGTCCCAAAATCGAAATGGGAATCAAACCCTCGAAATTTTATTTTCTGCCCAATTCCTCCGCATCTGCGGACCTACTGTCGCACCTGCGACACCGCACCTGCGAAATTTTCCTCGCAGGTGCGGAAATGACTTAAGGGACTGGGTCCGCATCTGTGAGCAAGAGGTCGCACCTACGTGTGCGCACCTGCTGACAAGGGTCCGCTTCTGCGATCTTTCCCTCCAGCTTACTTTCCGCATCTACGGAGATTCAAGCGCATCTGCGGGCTCGCAGATGCGGAAATTCCCTCGCACCTGTGACCCCTGGCCATCTCCTCCATTCCCGCTTTTGTGCTCCTTGACCCGCACGTGCGAGTACGCACCTGTGGTCTCCCCACCACAGGTGTGAAACTACCAAATATCAGAAACTTCAACCACTTGCCTGAGTCCAAGTTCAAACCGTTAAGCATCTGAAACACCCCCGAGGCCCCAGGGACCTCAACCAAATATACCAACAAGTCATAAAATACCGTACGAACTTAGTCGAGCCCTCAAAACACATCAAACAACAACAAAAATACAAATCACCCTCCAATCCAAACTTAATAAACTTCGAAATTTCCAAATTCTACAAACGATGCCGAATCATATCAAACCACGTCCGATTGACCCCAAATTTTGAACACAAGTCATATACAACATTACGGACCTACTCCAACTTCTGGAATCAGAATCGGAATCCGACCCCGATATCAAAAAGTCAACCCCCCGGTCAAACTTTCCAAAAATTTGACTTTCGCCATTTCAAGCCTAAATTAGCTACAGACCTCAGATTCACAGTCCGGACATGCTCCTAAGTTCAAAATCACCCAACGGAGCTACCGGAATCGACGGAACTCTATTCCAGGGTCGTCTTCACACAATTTTGACTAGGGTAAAAATCCTAAGACTTAAGCTTCCGCTTTAGGAACTAAGTGTCCCAAAACACTCTGAAACCAAAAACATAATCTCCCGGTAAGTCACATAAGCAGAAACAGATACGGGGAAAATATTAAATAGGGGATCGAGGGTAATACACTCAAAATGACCGACCGGGTCGTTACAGCCTCCCCCTCTTAAAACAATCATTCATCCTCAAACGAGCATAGAGACATTCATGAAGTGGTGAAAAGATGAGGATAACAGTTGCGCATATCATGCTCGGTCTCCCAAGTCGCCTCCTCAACCGGCTGACCCCTCCACTCAACCTTCATAGCAGCAATATTCTTCTACCTCAGCTTTCGAACCTACCTATCTAAGATCGCCACCGGCTCCTCAACAAAAGATAAATCCTTGTCTAATTGGACTGAGCTGAAATACAACACGTGAGACGGATCGCCGTGATACTTCCGGAGTATAGAAACATGGAATACCGGATGAACTCCTGCTAGACTGGGAGACAAGGCAAGCTCATAAGCAACCTCCCCAACACGTCGCAATACCTCAAATGAACCGATAAACCTCAGGCTCAGCTTTCCCTTCCTTCCGAACCTCATAACACCCTTCCTGGATGACACCGGAGCAAGACCCGCTCTCCAACCATGAATGCAACATCGCAAACCTTTCGATCTGTATAACTCTTCTGTCTAGGCTGGGTTGTGCGTAGTCTATCTTGAATCACCTTAACCTTCTCCAGAGCATCCTGAACCAAGTCTATACCGAATAATCTAGCCTCGCCCGGCTCGAACCAACCTACCAGAGACCTACGTCGCCTACCATACAGAGCCTCATACGGTACCATCTGGATGCTCGACTGATAACTGTTGTTGTAAGCAAACTCCACTAGAGTCAAGAACTGATCCTACGAACCTCCAAACTCCATCACATGTACACGGAGCATATCCTCTAATGTCTGAATAGTGTGCTCGGACTGTCCGTCCGTCTGAGGATGAAATGTTGTGCTCAACTCCACTCGAGTACACAACTCATGATGCACGGCCCTCCAGAACCATGATGTAAACTGTGTGCCCCGGTCAGAGATGATAGATACTGGTATGCCATGAAGCTTAATGATATCACGGATATACACTCGAGCTAGCTGCTCGGAAGAATAGGTAGTCATCACAGGAATGAAATGAGCTGACTTGGTCAGCCTATCCACAATCACCCAAACTGCATCAAACTTTCACTGAGTCTGTGGAAGCCCAACAATGAAATCCATAGTGATCCGCTCCCATTTCCACTCCGGAATCTCTAAAGTTTGAAGCAACCCACCTGGTTGCTGATGCTCATACTTCACCTGCTGGCAATTTAGGCACCGAGCTACATACTCCACTATGTCCTTCTTCATTATCCTCCACCAGTAATGTTGTCTCAAGTCCTGATACAACTTTGCGGATGAATAGAATACCGCGAACTATGAGCCTCCTGGAGAATCAGCTCACGCAAGCTATCTACATTGGGCACACATAGCCTGCCTTGCATCCTCAATGCACCATCATCCCCAATAGTGACCTTCTTAGCATCACTGTGCTGGACCGTGTCCTTAAGGACAAGCAGATAGGGGTCATCATACTGACGCTCCCTGATACGATCATAAAAAGAAGACCGAGAGACCACACAAGCCAATACTCGACTCTGCTCGGAAACATCCAATCTAACAAACTGGCTAGCTAAGGTCTGAACATCTAATGCTAATGGCCTCTCTGCTGCTGGAAGGTATACTAAGCTCCCCAAACTCTCCGCCCAGAGACTCAAGGCATCCGCCACCACATTGGCCTTCCCGGGATGGTATAAAATGGTGATATCATTTTCCTTAAGAAGCTCCAACCACCTCCGCTGACGCAAGTTAAGATCCTTATGTTTGAATAGACGCGGAAAACTCCGATAATCAGTGTAAATTTCATAATGGACCTCGTACAAATAGTGCAGCCAAATCTTCAAGGCGTGAACAATAGCTGCTAACTCAAGGTCATGGGTAGGATAGTTCTTATCATGAGGCTTCAACTGGCGTGAAGCATAAGCAATCACTCTACCCTCCTGCATCAGAACATACCCAATACCAAACCGTGAGGCATCACAATACACTGTGTAAGAACCAAAAGCTGATGGCAGAACTAGAACTGGAGCCGTGATCAAAGCAGTCTTGAGCTTCTGAAAGCTCTCCTCACACTCCTCTGACCACCTGAAAGGAGGACCCTTTTGGGTCAATTTAGTCAAGGGCAATGCAATTTATGAGAAGCCCTCCACAAAACCACGGTAATAACCAACCAAACCAAGAAAACTCTGAATCTTCGTGATCGAGGACGGTCTGGGCCAACTCTGCACTGCCTCTATCTTCTTCGGATCCACCTGAATACCCTCCCTGGACACCACGTGCCCTAATAACACCACTGAACTGAGCCAAAACTCACACTTGGAGAACTTTGCATAAAGCTTCTCCTCCCTCAATCGCTGTAACACAATCCTCAAATGTTGAGCATGCTCCTCCTGGCTACGAGAGTACACCAGGATGTCATCAATGAATACAATAATGAATGAGTCAAGATAAGGCTGAAACACACTATTCATCAGATGTATGAACGTTGTTGGGGCGTTGGTCAACCCAAAAGACATCACAAGGAACTCATAATGGCCATATCGGGTCCTGAAAGTTATCTTAAGAATATCTGAGTCCTGAATCTTCAGCTGATGAAACCCTAACCTCAAATCAATCTGGGAGAATACCCGCGCTCCCTGAAGCTGGTCAAAAAAATCATAAATACGCGGCAATGGATACTGGTTCTTGATTGTGACCTTGTTCAACTGCTTGTAATCAATACACATTCTCATAGTACCATCCTTCTTCTTTACAAATAGAACTGGTGCACCCCAAGGTGACACGCTAGGCCGAATAAACCCCTTATCAAGGAATTCCTAAAGCTGCTCCTTCAAATCCTTCAACTCCACTGGTGCCATACGATACGGTGGAATAGAAATGGGCTGAGTGCCCGGCACCAAATCAATACCAAAATCAATATCCCTGTCGGACGGCATGCCCGGCAGGCCTGCAGGAAACACATCCAGAAAATCTCGCACTACAAGAACAGAATCAATAGTAGGGGCCTCTGCACTAACATCCCTCACAAAAGCCAAATAGGATAGACAACCCTTCTCAACCATCTACTGAGCCTTCAAGTATGAAATCACCCTACTGGGAACGTACTCTATAGAACTGCTCCACTCAACTATCGGCAACCGCAGCATCGCTAACATCACGGTCTTAGCGTGATAATCTAAAATAGCATGACATGAAGACAACCAATCCAAACCCAATATCACATCAAAATCGACCATACTAAGCAGCAAAAGATCTACTCTGGTCTCCACACTCCCAATACTCACCACACATGACCGATATACATGGTCCACAATGATAGTATCGCCCACCGGAGTAGATACATGAACAGATGAAACTAGAGACTCAAGGGGCATATCCAGAAAATGAGCGAAATACGAAGACGCATATGAATAAGTGGAACCAGGGTCAAATAATACAGAGGCATATCTGTTGCAAACTGAGACAATACCAGTAATCACAGCATCTGAAGCAATGGCATCTGGTCTGGGAGGAAGAGCATATAAACGGGCTTGGCTACCCCCTGATCAGCCTCCCCCTCTGGGGCGACCCCTAGCTGACTGAGCCCCACCTCGAGCTGGTTGGACGGGTGGTGGAGCTGCTGGTGCTGGTGCCATCGGCCGAGTACTCTGCTGTGGAGCCCCACTCAACAACCAAGGGCAATCTCTCTTAATGTGACAAAAATCTCCGCACTCAAAATAACCCCTCCTCTGACGGAACTGCTGCTCCTGATGCCTAGAGGAACTACCCATGGAAACCTAAGCTGATGAGGCAACGTGAGAACTTTGCGCCGGTAGTGCACTGAATGACGACTGGCCCTGATGATGACTGTGTGACCCGTGGCCAGATGATGCACCACGGTGAACTGGGCGAGCCGTCTGAGCATGTCTGAAAGGACGACCTCTACCGTGGTGGGACTGACCCCCAGAAGGAACACCGCTAAATTCACGCTGACCACGAAGCCACTTGTCCTCCCTCTTGACCCGCTCCTGGCTGCGAACCATCTCAATCTAACGAGCAATGTCAACAACCTTATCAAAAGTAGCACCAGACACTCTCTCTCTAGTCATAAGTAATCACAGCTGAAAAATGAGGCCATCTATGAACCTCCTGATCCTCTCCTTGTCTGTGGGAACCAACTAGATAGCATGATGGGCCAACTCTAAAAATCTCATCTCATACTGCATCACGGACATATCACCCTGACGAAGCTGCTCAAACTACCTACGCAGCTCCTCTCTGTTGGACTGAGGCACGAACTTCTCCAGGAATAGACCGGAGAACTGCTTCCAGGTAAGGGATGCTGCGCCGACCGGCCTACGCCTCTCGTAAGCCTCCCACCAACTGAAGGCAGCCCCAGAGAACTGAAAAATAGTGAATGAAACCCCACTGGCCTCTAGAATACCTGCGGTATGGAGTATCCTCTGGCACCTATCCAAGAATCACTGGCATCCTTTCCCTTGGCACCGCTGAAAGATGGAGGCTAGAGTCTCCCAAATCTCTCTAATCGACTGCTCATCATCAGGCATGATAGGAACCACATAGTCCTGAGTAGTTGCAACTGGCTGGGCTGGTGGTGTCCCCGGTGTCTGGAATCCCTGCACCACCTGCTCTGGTGTGTGGGCGGCGGGAGTTTGAGCACCTCCCCCGGCCTGAGAAGTGGTTGCTGTGGCCAGAGCAGAGACCGCCTGAGCAAGACTGGTACACGCGATCAGGATCTGAGCTGAGGCCTCCTTAAGTCCTAGAATCACAATGGGCACTGGTGGTGCCTGGGCTGGTCCCACAGGCTCATCCACAATTGGAGCATGCTCCTGAACTGGGGCAACTGGCAGATCTGCAGGTGCTGCCCAAGCTGCGGCGCGAGTTGCACCTCTACCCCTACCACGGCCTATACCGCAACCTCGGCCTCTCGCGGCCCTGACTGATTGTACCGGTGGTTGTCCATCCTGCCCCATAGTACGCGTCCTCACCATCTATGAGAGAATTAGAATAACAGAAATATAGTTACCAGAATCATAAGATTCGCACGACAAGAATTCAAGAATGTGAAATTTCCTAAGGGTTCGGCAGCCTCTCGAACATAAGTATAGACGTCTCCGTACTGATCCACAAGACTCTACTAAACTTGCTCATGACTCGTAAGACCTATGTAACCTAGGCTCTGATACCAACTTGTCATGACCCAAAACTCTAACATGTCGTGATGGTGCCTATCGATGGTACTAGGCAAGCCGACCTTTCAAATATACTTCAATATTTCATAAAAAGGATAATTCAAAGCCTTTTCATACTAGAAATATTTTACAAAAACTGGAGTTGAATTCAAAATAAAATGCGGAAAGATAGCCCCAAACATCGGGGTGTCACCAAGTCATGAGCATCTAGATTTTCAGTCTAATAAAAAAAGTGTCTAAGTATCAATACAAGAAAAGAAACATAGAAGGAGAGATAAGGTCTGCGGACGCCGGCAGCTACCTCATAGTCTTCGGTACCCGATCGCGCACAAACTCAACGACCTCTGTGATCAAACACACCTGGATCTACACATGAAGTGAAGGGTGTAGCATGAGTACAGCCAACTCAGCAAGTAACAGAAATAAATAAGGAACTGAGAAGCAGTGACGAGCTATACAATTACAGTTCATTTACAATAATTCCAGCAAAGAATAGACATGCTTTCACATCGGGCAGTTTAAGCCAAATCAGTTTTATACAGTTAAAGTTTAGGTAATCTAGATATAGAATCTTTCAGGAATTTCACAATAATGACAGATAGCAACTAAGTGCATCAACAAATGAAAAAGCAAGTACAGCCTCTCAGGGCAACAATCACTCAACTCGTCACAATAGCTCAAATCACTCGGCTCTCAGCCCTGAGTGCTCACACTCAATAGGTACCTGCGCTCACTGGGGGTGTGCGGAGTCCGGAGGGACTCCTTTCAGCCCAAGCACTAGATCTGCACGGATAACTCACGTGTTGCACGGACAACTCATGTGATATAGTATCAATATGTGAAACCGCACGGATAACTCACGTGCTGCACGGACAACTCACGTGCCATAGTATCAATACCTCACAGACAGGCCCTCGAACTCACTCCGTCATCAACCTCTCTATTCTCTCGGGCTCTCGAAAATCACAAAGATCGGCCTAAACAAAGATAACATAGTGAATCAACAAAAATCAAGAAGAGGCTGAGATATAATACGCAAGTAAAGAGGTGGGAGCATGTATGCATTCAATCCTTTTTCTGATTATTGTATCATTTATAATCTTATATATATATATATATATATATATATATATATATATATATATATATATATATATATATATATATATATATATATATATATATATATATATGAATTGTATTATACTGTGTCAATCCACTTTTTTAGGGATTGTGGGTTGTATGTCACAGCATACGTAAAGTATTTGAGCACTTATGGATTAGTTTCACAAACAACCTTTGATGCCAATTTACTCCGTCAAAGATATGGTGCCCTCCTTTGGGACTATGCTATGCGTAAGATAGACGCTGATGCCATAAGCGACAATGAAGCACCCGCAAATATTGCCAGGAAAATCACAGATTCGAATACTTCTGTGAAGATAGTTTTAGAATAGTTTTCTGTAAAATAAATTGTATTTGCAGCTTATTACTGAATACATCATGGTTTTACTCAACCTTTTTTGTCTTTGAATACATGAATGTATTTTGTCTTTATGGTGTTAATGAATGAAACCATAACAGTCTTTAAGTTATGCTATTAATTCATATATTATGTTATATTTATGTATTAATAATCATCCACATACTTCTATTATGTATTTATATAGTTGTATTATGCTGATATATATCCCTATTATATTCAGCATAATTCAATGGTTTTAAATCCTTGTTATAATCCAGCTATATTCTGCAATATTTGAATGATAGGCAGTAGTGTATTCAATTGTATTTTACTGTATTTATTATATTTCAATGATAGATAGTGTTGTATTCAATGGTTGTATAAATGTCCTCCTTTATACATGTCATGTTATATTCAGCATAATTCAATTGCATACAGATACAAAAAATATCATTCAAGCTATATTAAAAAATTAAAACACTATATTTTATGTTAATCTAACTTGTATGTATTTGTTTTACTGTATTGCAGTGTATTTAAATGATAGACATTGTTGTATTCATTATGTTGTATTCATTGTATTTTACTGCATTTATTATATTTCTAAATTATCTATATTCAATGATTATATTTTATTTTTATTTTCTACGTTTATATTCTACTGTATTTATGTATTAGTATAATCTTCCACATAGTTGTATTAATTTTTCAGAAGTTTTTTTGGACTTGAATTACGTATGTTTTCAATTTATTTTTTGAATGTACACGCATGTATTTTATGAATACATGTTCTACTATACTTCATACATGTAAATAAATCATTTTGTAAAGATACCACGAAATATAATAGCGTTCAGAACACGAAATATGTAATAGAAAACTTACACAAATCTATGACATAGTTATTGTAGTAATTAAAATCAGAACACAAACTGATTTTTTTTCTGAAGCAATTCACTTAACGGCTTATTGCGCTTCTTCTTTGGCCTTCCAGAAGGTCTTTTCTATTTGGGTGGTAAGACAACTTCCTCTGATATATGTGCTGGTATATTCCATTCCCTTCGGTCAGGCAGTGGATACACGGGCACCTCGTATGTTATTATAATAGACTTTGGTTTGTAATAGTCCGAGCAATAATCTTCCGGCATTAGAAACTTGCTCTTCAAGACAGCCCAAGCATGTGGGCATGGTAATTCGTCAACTTGGAACCGCCCACAACTGCAAGTTTTATCTAGGAGGCAAACGGTGTAATTCCTTCCTTCATCATTCACCATGTGCAAGCGTTCAGTCGATGGTACAACCTACATTAAACAGAGAAATATAAGTTGTGGACATTGGTACAATTCGTGTATCTGTCAATGACCAAACATATTAAATATAGTATATATGTATACAAGAAATACAACATTTAAAATATACTGAATACAAACACTATTTATCTGACAGTATATTAAAGTGAATAAATTTATTTGTGCAATACAGTGAAATACACTAAAATATTGTCAATACAAAAATAAAACCATTGAATATAACCAATGAAATACAGTTGTAGCAACATGTATTATCAACATATAATATGCATTAAACACAGTCGTTTGATATAACACAATACATGCACTAGTGTTGTTATAAAAAAGGCAGGCACTAGGTGAATATATTTATATGTCAAATACATTAAAATATAGTGAATACAGACATTATTTATCTGACCGAATATTAATGTGAATACATTTATATGTGAAATACCGTGAAATTTATCTATACAAAATAAAACTATTAAATTTAACCAATGAAATACAGCTGTAGCAATATGTATTATCAACATATAATATGCAGTTAATACAACCATTTAATACAATAGAATACCTGTTTGATACAACAGAATACATGCACTAGTGTTAATATAAAAAAGGCAGGCAGTATGTTAATAATAGAGGTTGTATTAGGCATAAATACATGAAGTATTCATATATCATAATTTTTTCAAGGCAAGTACTTATAGCAAAATAAAACTTACAGTCATTCGGGTAGATAGGGCCTCATTCAATTTAAGGATCTCCTGATATTTTCTCCCAAGCGTTGTGTACGTGTGTGAAGCTTCTTTTCGATCGTTCCAATTCCAACGTCCAAACATCTTCCTAACTTCTTCTAGGAAGTCGTATATTGGCAATTCTCTAGCTGATACAAGTGTCGAATTAATTGACTCAGCAATATTTGACGTCATGGTCCATCCCCGGTTAACAGGTGCATACAATCTAGCCCATTTTTCATATCCAACTAGTTCCAAGTAATCTTTAATCCGAATATCAACCTTCTCCACCTTTTCTATTAGACTATCAAACTCATCCTGGATGTATGCTTTTGCCATTGAAAAGTATACCTCGCTCAATCTTGCATGACTCTCTTTGAATTTCTTATATACGTTGTTCCATAGATGCCATATACAAGTAAAATGGGGTACCGTAGGATATACTCTCGATAGATATTTGATTATGCTCTCATTCCTATCTAAAACGATGCACATGTTTTCTCGCTCACCATAAGTCATCTTAAATTGCTCAAAGAACCACAACCAAGCAGCATCATTTTCTGAATCAACAACACTATATGCTAGGGGCAATATATGTCCTGTAAATACAATTGCATATAGATAAAAAAAAAGTATCATTCAAGTTGTATTAAAAAAGTCAAAATAGAATATTTTATGTTAATCAGGCTTGAATGTATTTTTTTTTTAACTGACTAACCTGCACCATCCAACGTGCTAGCAGAGACGAATGTTCCTGTGTATGTTGATTTTAGGTGGTTGCCATCCACAATGACGATGGGTCTATAGTAATCGAACCCCTTTATAAAAGCATACAACGATATATACAAATACATGAACTCATTTTTAGGTGATTTTTCCATTCTAATATATGAACCAGGATATGTCATATCCAGTGTATATAAGTACCCTAGTAATTTAATTATATGAATCAGTTGGTTCACCCCTAAGAAACTTCACTGCCTTTTCTCTAGCGTACCACACCAACATGTAGCTAACATCTACACCAAAGTCCGATTTCACATCATCAATTATATCCTTTGGCGTATATTTTCTCTTATGATTAGTAAACTTGGACCTAATCATTCCCCCAATCAACCTACTAGTTGCTTGACGTTGCTCACACACCTTATCCTTCAATGGTGTAACGACTCGGCCGGTCGTTTTGAGTGTATTAGCCCCGATCCCCTATTTTACTGCTTCTCCCATATCTTTTTCTGCTTATGAGACTTGCTGGGAGGTTTTGTTGTGGTTTCGGAGTGATTTGGGATACTTAGTCCCTAAAACGGAAGGTTAAGTCTTAGGATTTTGACCGTAGTCAGAACTGTGTGAAGATGACTCTGGAATGGAGATCTGTCGATTCTGTTAGCTCCGTTGGGTGATTTTGGATTTAGAAGCGCGTTCGAAAGGTAATTTGAAGGTCCGTAGTAGAATTAGCCTTGAAATGGTGAAAGTTAAATTTTTGGAAATTTTGACCGGAAGTGGACCTTTTGATATCGAGGTCGGATTCCGATTCCGAAAGTTGGAGTATGTCTGTAATGTTGAATATGACTTATGTGCAAAATTTGGGGTCCATTGGACATGGTTTGATAGGTTTCGGAATCAGTTGTAGAAATTTAAAGTTTCAAGTTTATTAAGTTTAGATTGGAGGGTGATTCGCATTTTGTTATTGTTTGATGTGATTTGAGGGCTCGACTAAGTTCGTATGGTATTTTAGGACTGGTTGGTATGTTTGGTTGAGGTCCCAGGGGCCTCGGGTGAATTTCGGATGCTTAACGGATCATTTTGTACTTAGGAAAGATAGCATATTTTCTGGTTTTCCCAATTGCTGGTTTTCTTCTTCGCGTTCGCGCGGGGTGTTCCGCATTCGCGAAGAGGAGCTAGAGGCAAGAGGAAGATTGCTCTTCGCGTTCACAAAGTGGGGGACGCATTTGCAAACGGGTTGTTAGGCAGTGCATCGCGAATGCGAGAAAGGCATCGCGTTCGCGTAGAGAAAGTTAGGCGGCTGGGACCCCAGGTGTCACACCCCAAACCTAGGTAGGCGTGACTGGCACCCGGTGCCGTGCTGGCCCAAGAGAACCACTATATAACTCATTTGTTTTTCCTCTGTAACTATCATGGGCCAACATGGCCACAACTCATAATGTATAACTATAAGTGGGAAACACTGTATTACTGAACCATTTTTCTTAAAACATGAATACATATGGGCCGTCAAGGCCTCTGACATACTGTACAAAATGAACCTCTGTCTATAAAGCCTCTAAGATTATTTGACATCAAATGGGACATGGTACCGACCTACCCATTAGTCTTTAGCACAATTCTGATGCGATGACTCATACACTCGGCTGCACTCCGAATGAGGTGGAGTCTTACCGATCTTTCGCTGAATGTCAATCTCGTCTACTATGAGGGCTCGTCAAACTGATTATCTATACCTGCAGGCATGAATGCAGCATCCCCAACAAAAGGTCATCAGTACGAATAATGTACTGAGTATGTAAGGCAGAACTGAAACATAACAATAAGTCAACATTAATTAAAGACATATAAGAATCAACCTGAATCTCTAAAGTGCCACCGTATATGCATACTTATTATACTCATATATATACAATGCTTCTCTTTAAGACTATTATCCATATCTTATGATGCATGACTGCCCAACTGATCAGTGGTAACTGCCCGACCGGCCGTAGCTCAGTGGTAAATATGTAACTGCCCAACCGGCCGTAGCTCGGTGGTAAATGTATAACTGCCCAACCGATCATAACTCGGTGGTAAATGCATGACTGCCCGACCGATGGTATCTCGGTGGTAAATGAATATTCATGTCTGCCCAACCGGCAGTAAATAATGATACATAACTGCCCAATCGGTGGTAACTGCCCAACCGACCGTAGCTCGGTGGTAAATGCATGATTGCCCGACCGCCCGTAGCACGGTGGTAAATGAATATGCATGAAGATGCATGTATTACTATATTATAAACATTAACATCTTTATCAAATACCTCAATAGGGAATTAGAAACATACTTAGACATGCTTGAATATCGCTTTACAAGAATGAATAACGTAGACATCCTTAACTGCTAAGAGTAGAAACGCTTATGAAATAGCATTACGTTTACGTATCGTTACTTGGATCATGCCAAAATAAAGGATTAGTCTTAATATACCTGGAGTAGAGAAAATCTGTATGATACTCTTGAGAAGGATTACACCGAACTCCCTTAGAATCGAAATTTCACGTTGTGATAACATTAGGTACACTTTGTATGAAATCTTCGAATCGATTTCGTTGCTATTGCAACATTAGCGTTGCTGAATCTTTCCCCCTTAGGAATAGAGTTCCATGTGTTAGCTAAGCATTTTCCTTAATTAACTAGAGGGTGATTGTGTCATAGTTTGTCCCCTACCAAACTATTCTCTAAATGCCACCTTACTCTACAATGACTTTAAAGTCATCTTACATTAAAAGGGGGCTGCCACGTTTTGGGGGTTGGCAAGCTTATCCAAAATATTGAATTAATTAATTAATCTTTCACTAAAAATTATTAATTACTTAATTATCCACATAATTAAGAATTATCCCAAATTACTTAAAATACTACTCACTTTTAATACACTTTATGTACCCTACTATCATGGTCATGTGGTTCTATATAAAATAAATACATACACTATTATTTTATTAAAATATCCATGTAAAAATACATATATTTTTTCAACTTCTAATTTTGCTAATCTCGTATAAAGAGTATAAATTTCCGTACGCTTAATTCTTAAAATGGTAAAAACATAACCTTCTTTTGTGAGAAAATAACTTCTATTTTTACAATAAGGAAAATCTCATTTATAAGCTTTCTCATATTATGTGTATAATTTACCATATTCGAAAATAGTAATAATGGTAACTATCCAAATTATATTTATAAAACTTTTACTAAAATACTCCACTTAAAAGAAAATACCACACTAACATAATATCTAACGATATCAAGGTTGTAAACTTATAGGGTCTCATAATAATAATATTTTAAACCCTCTATAACCTCCTAATAGACATAATCCCTTCGAACTCATATGGATTACTACAACTCATCCAAATATTAAAGTACAGGATGTAACACCAGGCCTTTTTGCCTACGCATTTGCGATGTTGGTTCCGCGTTCACGTAGGGTTGAGCTGAGTGGTCTTCGTGTTCGCGACAAGGGTATCGCGTTCGCGAAGAAGGATTTGCCTGAGCAGAATATAATATTTCAAAAACGAGGGTTTGGATATTTTTATCAAAACTTGAGTTTGAGAGCTCGGATTTGGACGAGATTTTGAGGGATTTTTAGACATCAATTGGGTCACGATTCTTCACTTGATTTTGGTTATATCCCACTAATCTATCACTAATTTCATCTTTTATTTTCGCATTTGGGTGGAAAAATTGAGAAAAATAGAAAAAAGTTCTTCAACTAAGATTTTGAGTTGTGATTGAGATTTTGATATCGGATTTGGATAATTTTGGTACGAGTGACCTCGTGAGTGAATGGGCTTTCGGATTTTGTAACTTTCGTCGGATTTCGAGACATGGGCCTGGGGAGCCGGGTTGAGCCTATTTCAGATTTCGGCTTATAATTTCGTATTTTTCTTGTGTAATTAATTCCTTTAGCTTACATTAATTATATTGTACGTCTTGTGGCTAGATTCGGGGCATTTGGAGACTGATTCGAGGGGCAAAGGCATTTTGGAGTAGGATTTTGCGTGGTTTGAGGTAAGTAACAGTCTTAAATCTGGTCCTGAGGGTATGAAACCCCGAATTTTGATATGATGTGATTATTTTGGAGGTGACGCACATGCTAGGTGACGGGCATGTGGGCGTGCACCGTGGGAGATTGTGACTTGGTTCGTCCCGTGAGACTGTAAAGCCGAATAGCTTATTGTTAATTACATGTTCCCTCTGTCTTCTAGAAATTTGACTGCCATTCATGTTTGCAACCATGCTTAGGCCATATGATATCACTGTTGGGACCCGCAGCGTTCGGGTACTTGTTGAATAAACTGCTATTTGTTGTCTTATACTCAGTCATAGTTTTACTTGCGTGTCATATCTTTGTTTTCTCTTATTTTCTTGTTGATACTTGTTATTATCTCTTTTGGACTTATTTGTATGATTTCTGAGATCCGAGAGGCTGGAGAGGTTAGTGACTGAGATAGGGCCTGAGTGTCGAGCTGTGAGCTATGTGAGTGTATATGGATCGGGTCGCACACCGCAACGAGCCTGAGGACTGAATGTATATGGATCGGGTTGCACGTCGCAATGAGCCTTATGGCTATTTATGGACTGTGGATCGGTTTGCATACCGCAACGAGCCTTATAGCTACTTATATGATTGGATCGGGCTGCACGCCGCAACGATATAGCACTTGGGCTGAAGGAGCCCCTCCGGAGTCTGTACACCCCCAGTGAGCACATGTACCTATTGAGTGTGATTATTGAGGGCTGAGAAACAAGTGTCTGAGCTATTGAGAGCTTAAGTGATTGTTACTTTGAAAGATTGAATTTGTTTCCTTTGTTTCTGCACTTAGTTGAATTATGTTATTATTCTGAACTTCTGGAAATAAATATTATATCCGGTTTATCTGAACTGAGTAAATGTACAACTGACTTAATTTATATTGCCGAAATTGAATCATGTCTACTTTCATTGCTGAAACTACTGAAGTGAACAGTAATTGTATAGCTTGTTACTACTTCTCAGTTCCTTATTTATTTTTGTTACTTACTGAGTCGGTTGTACTCACGCTACACCCTGCACTTCATGTGCAGATCCAGATGTATCCGGTAACGGAGGACGTTGATCTCGTGCATGGTTGAGTATCGGAGATTCACGAGGTAGTTGCCGACGTTCGCAGTCCTTGTCTCTCCTTTCTTGTTATCTTTCTTTTCTGTATTGGCATTTAGACACAGACCCTTGTGGACACTGTTTCTTAGACTGGTTGTTTAGATGCTCATGACTTGGTAACACCCCGATGTTTGAGGCTATTTTTCCGCATTGTATTTTGAGTTTAACTCATGTCTTTATGAAAACTATGTCATATCAAGGTTTTGGTTTATTTTTGTGAAATATTTGAAGTATTTTGAAAAATCGGCGTGCCTAGTACCATCGATAGGCGCCATCACGACAGGTTAGGGTTTTGGGTCATGAAAAACGGACATGTATTCTTATCATTGAACTCCCTCACTTTGAACATTTGTGATTTGTTAATAGTAGAAGCCTTAAATTTCCATTCACAATCCTCAGAAATATATAACAATGTGTGCCCGCACCTGTGAGCTTTGGGCTGCAAGTGCGAGCCCGCAGGTGCGTGGGTTGGGTCGCAGAAGAGGCTTTGGAACATTTGGCCATGGACCGCAGATGCGGATTTTCGTTGCGGCTCAAGCCGCAGAAGTGGGACCGCAGAAGTGGAAATCCCGTCTGCAGAAGTGGCCCTCGCTGGGCTTTAGGAATTCCACAGAAGCGAACCTAGCACCACAGGTGCGGTACCACAAACGCGGCAGAGGCACCGCAGGTGCAAAAAACACTGAAGGTAGAACTCCATTTAAGTTGGGGTTGAGCATTTGGGGTTCATTTATTGCACTTCTTGGGGCGATATGTGGAGCTAGTTATAGAGGGATTTTCACTAACTATTTGAGGTAAGCAATTTCTATTTAATGTGAGTTAAATACAT
This sequence comes from Nicotiana tomentosiformis, assembly GCF_000390325.3. Lineage (NCBI taxonomy): Eukaryota > Viridiplantae > Streptophyta > Magnoliopsida > Solanales > Solanaceae > Nicotiana > Nicotiana tomentosiformis. Next base: position 47,276,334 of record NC_090822.1, read on the forward strand.
AGATTATGGGTAGATTTAACAAGTAAAATTTGTGAAAATTATGGGTTTAGATGAAAAATCTAGGTTTTGATAAAAATGGGATTTAACCACAAAGATGGATATGGAATTGAGTGAAATAATATATTTGAGTTCGTGAGGTTATGGGTAACATTTATCTTCAAAAACTTTTAGAATCTGGGCACGTGGGCCCGGCGGTGAATTTTAGGAATCCTTTAATTGGGTTTGGGTAATCACTCTAATAGTTAAATTATGAAATTTTGAATATATATTGATTAATTTATATAACATTTGACTAGTTTCGGGTCGTTTGACGACAAGTTGAGGATTTAAAGCATATTTGTGGATCGGAAGTGAGCCTTGAGACGAGGTAAGTTTCTTGTCTAACCTTGTAAAAGGGAACTCATCCATTTAGGTGTATTTGTGGTTGTGAATTGTATGTGTGGGGAGCTACGTACGCACTAGGTGATGAGAGTCCGTACATAGCTATATTCTATGTGATGTCCGAGTAGTCATAGGCTTACACCATGCCTTGTTTGCTCTATTATGTTTGCCATGCATATTAATTGCCCGAATTAGAGTTGTGATTAAGGATTTTAAGATTTAAAGTCTCCCATTTAAATTTGTTCTGTGGGGAAGAATGGAAGAATTTTATAATAACTTTGAGAAATCTATGTTCACTCGCGTCGCAAGTATTTCCGCGAGCGAGGTAAATTTCTACTACTATCATCGGAATGGGTTGTTCGCCTCGGCAGGTTAATAAATGCATCTATGGTTCGTGTCGTTCGACCCTCGGCAGTGCACAGTATATTTCAGGATCAGGCCGTACGACCTTGGCATAAATCGTGCGTGATAATACTCGGAGCCTAACTTTTACTTGACCTTAATTTATGGCTGAGCGGTTACTATTATTTAAAGGACAGGAATTGATTCAAAATTAGTGTTAGTGAAGGAAATTATTATTCACTACTTGTTACTGTGTTTTATTAATTGCTTACATAATTCATGTTTATTTATGATTTTCGCATTTTATTTATAGCCCATAGTAAGTGTCGATATCGACCCCTCGTCATTACTTCTTCGAGGTTAGACTTGATACTTACTGGGTACATGTTGTTTATGTACTCACGCTACACTTCTGTACTAACCGTGTAGGATCTGAGGCAGGTGCATCTGGTGGACATACCGGCGCACACCCCAGTTACCTGAAGGCCTAGTGGTGAGCTGCATCCTGAGTCGTTTTGCAGCACCTAGAGCCTTTCTTTTGTACTTATTTTCTGTCTATGTTATTTCAGATAGTAGTTAGAGCTTTGTATATTCTACTATTGCTCATACACATGTGACACCAGATCTTGGCACACACTCTAGTAGACTTTACGGTTTTGGGGCATTTACATATTTATGCTTTCATTCAGTTGTTTTTATTTTAATCATTTGACTCTCTATTTCTCAAAATTTCTAAACAAATGGGGTTTAATTACTTGGAAATTGTTTAAAAGAAGAGGCCGAGGGAGGGCTCCGGTTCGTGGTAGAGGACGAGGGCGTCCTAGAGTTTCTCCAGTTACACCACCAGTGGATCCAGTAGAGGATCCCATTATTGAGGAGCAGGGCGAGGTGCCTGCAGCAAGACCAGCCCCAGTGGATTTCATGTCCGCACCGAAATTCCAGGAGGTCATGGGCCGCATGTTACAGTTCATGGATTCTATGACTCAGGCTAGTTTATTTCCAGCAGACCCTGCCACGTCTCAGGCGGGAGGGGGAGCACAGACCCCTACCGCTCAGGCTCCAGAGCATGCAGTTGTTGTATATCAGACCTCGAGTGCACTACCCGTGGACGGAGCTCAGCCAGTTGCAGTAGCTATACCTGAGCCCATACCAGCTGCGGTCGGCGATCCGCATAGGTTATTGGATAGATGGACCAGGCTACAGCCTCTTGTCTTTGGAGGTGAGCGACACGAGGACCCACAGGACTTTATTTACCGGTGTAGGGACAGACTGCATAACATGAGGATATTGGAGTCTCATGGGGTGGATTTTACTACTTTCCAGCTGGAGGGCAGGGCCCGTAGGTGGTGGCAGTCATATCTTCTCGGCAGACCAGCAGGTTCTCCTCCCATGACTTGGGACCAGTTCACACGTACCTTTTTGGACAGATATATTCCACCCTCTCAGAGGGAAGAGTTGTAGTTTCAGTTCGAGCAGCTCCATCAGGGCCAGATGTTAGTGACTGATTATGAGGCGAGATTATCTGAGTTGTCTCGCCATTCACTTATGATACTTCCGACCAATGTAGAGAGAGTGCGGAGGTTTGTTGCAGGGTTGCACTCTTCTAACCAGGCCACTATGGCCCAAGATATTGAGATGGGGACTTCTTACGAGCTAGTTATAGAGATAGCTCGGAGGATCGAGGATGCACGTCAGCATAGTCGAGAGAAGACTACGAGGGATAAGCAGTTTCGGTATTCTGGGGAGTTCAGTGGTGCCCCGGCTGGGGTGAGGGGTCAGTCTAGCAGGCCCACATATCCAACACTGCTGCCTCCTCGGGGTGCTCCAGTGCGGCCCTACTTCAGTGCTATGCCTGAGAGTTCCTACTGGCCACCAGCCATTCAGGGTTCCTCAGGTGGGTATTCACGCCATCAGGGTCAGGCTTCCGGTCAGCAATCTGCCGTTTCGAGAGGTTGTTATGAGTGTGGGGATCCTGGCCACATGAAGAGGTTTTGTCCCAAACTTCGAGGCAAGGCAGTGCAACAGGGACACCAGCCTATGATTACAGCACCAGCCGCCCCACCAGTCATCCGGCCGCCCAGAGGTGGAGGGCAGGTGAGTAGGGGTCATCCTAGAGGTGGAGGTCAGACAGGAGGAGGCCAGTCAGGTGGTGCTCCAGCTAGATTCTATGTTTTTCCGGCCAGACCAGATGTAGTGGCCTCAGATGCCGTGATCACAGGTATTATTTTTGTCTGAGGTAGGGATGCTTCGGTACTATTTGGTCCAGGGTCTATCTAGTCGTATGTTTCATCTATGTTTGCTCATTTCCTAGGTGTTGCTCGGGAGTCCTTAGGTACTCCTGTTTATGTGTCCACTTCAGTGGGTGATTCTATTGTTGTAGATCGGATCTACCAGTCCTACATTGTTTCTTTCTGAGGTTACGAGACTTGAGCGGATCTTCTGTTGCTTGATATGACCGACTTTGAGGTCATCCTGGCAATGAATTGGTTATCTCCATATCACGCCATCCTTGATTGCCATGCCAATATTGTTACCTTGGCGATGCCAGAGTTGCCTAGATTGGAGTGGAAGGGTTCGTCTATCAGTACACCTAGTCGGGTTATCTCTTTTCTGAAGGCTCGACACATGGTCGAGAAGCGGTGCTTGGCTTATCTAGCCTATGTTTGGGATAATACTGCAGAGAGTCTGGCGATTGATTCAGTGCCCGTAGTCCGGGAGTTTACCGATGTGTTCCCTTCTGATCTTTCAGGCATGCCACCAGATCGTTATATTGATTTCTGTATTGATTTGGCTCCAGGTACCCAGCCTATATCTATCCCACCGTACCGTATGGCTCCGAAGGAGTTGAAGGAACATCTTGATGAGTTTCTAGCAAAGGGGTTTGTCAGACCGAGTGTATTGTCGTGGGGTGCACCGTTGTTATTTGTGAAGAAGAAAGATGGGACTATGCAGATGTGCATTGATTACCGCCAGTTGAACAAAGTCACCATTAAGAATAAGTACCTATTGCCACGTATTGATGATTTGTTTGACCAGTTATAGGGTGCCAGGGTATTCTCTAAGATCAGCTTGAGATCGGGGTACCATCAGTTGAAGATTCGAGATTCGGATGTTCCGAAGACTGCTTTCCGGACTAGATATGGCCATTATGAGTTTCTAGTAATGTCCTTCGGTTTGACTAACGCCCCAGCGGCATTCATGGATTTAATGAATGGGGTGTTCAGGCCATATATTGATTTGTTTGTCATTGTCTTCATTGATGACATTTTGATCTACTCGTGCAGCATGGAGGAGCACGAGCAGCATTTGAGAGTGGTGCTTCAGACCTTACGGGAACAGAAGCTAGATGCTAAGTTCTCCAAGTGTGAGTTTTGGATAGATTCTATAGCATTCTTGGGATATGTTGTATCGAGCGAGAGTATTAAGGTTAATCCCAAGAAAATCGAGGCAGTTCAGAGTTGGCCTCGTCCCACCACAGTGACTGAGATCAAGAGCTTTCTTGGGTTAGCAGGTTATTATCGTCGGTTTGGGGAGGGCTTCTCATATATTACAGCACCTTTGACTAGATTGACCCAGAAGGGTGCTCCATTTCGATGGTCCGATGATTGTGAGGTGATCTTTCAGAAGCTCAAGACCTCATTGACTTTAGCACCGGTGTTAGTGTTGCCTTCCGGTTCAGGGATGTATATTTTGTATTGCGATGCTTCACGCGTTGGTTTGAGATTCGTATTGACGCAGGAGGGGCGAGTTATTGCATATGCTTCCCGTCAACTAAAGCCCATGAGAAGAATTACCATGTACATGATTTGGAGTTGGCCGCGATTGTTCATGCTCATAAGATATGGAGGCATTATCTTTATGGGGTGTCTTGTGAGGTTTACACCGATCATCGCAGCCTGCGGTATTTGTTCAAGCAGAGGGACCTCAATTTGAGGCAGCGCAGGTGGCTTGAATTACTGAAGGATTATGATATTACTATCCTTTATCATCCGGGCAAGGCGAATGTAGTTGCAGATGCCTTGAGTAGAAAGGCGGAGAGTATGGGTAGTTTGGCATTCATTTCAGCGGAGGAGAGGCCACTAGACTTGGACATACAGTCCTTGGATAACAGACTTGTGAGATTGGATATTTCAGAGCCCAGTTGAGTTCTTGCATGCGCCGTCGCTCGGTCTTCACTATTCGAGAAGATCAAGGCTCGCCAGTTTGATGACCCACACTTGTTGGTTCTTAGAGAGACGGTACTACAGGATGGTACCAAGGAGGTTATTCTCAGTGAGGATGGTGTTCTACGACTCCAGGGTCACCTATGTGTTCCTAATGTTGTTGGCTTGAGGGAGAAGATCCTAGAGGAGGCACACAGCTCTCGGTATTCTATTCATCCGGGTGCTACAAAGATGTATCGCGACCTGGGACAGCATTATTGGTGGAGGCGGATGACTAAGGACATAGTTAAGTATGTCGCGAGGTGTCTAAATTGCTAGCAGGTTAAGTACGAGCACCAGAGGCCAGGTGGCCTACTCCAGCAGATGATTGTACCTGAGTGGAAATGGGAGCGCATTACTATGGACTTCGTAGTTGGGTTGCCGTGGACCTTGCGAAAGTTTGATGCAGTTTGGGTCATTATCGACAGGTTGATCAAGTCGGCACACTTCATTCCAGTTGCGACCACGTATACTTCAGAGAGGTTGGCCCAGATTTATATTCAGGAGATAGTTCAGTTGCATGGTGTGCTTGTCTCCATTATATCAAATAGAGGTCCTCAGTTTACTTCACATTTTTGGAGAGCGGTACAGAGTGAGTTGGGGACCCGGGTAGAGCTCAGCACAGCTTTTCATCCGCTGACCGACGGGAAGTCGGAGCGGACAGTTCAGATCTTAGAGGACATGCTCAGAGCATGTGTGATTGACTTTGGAGGGCAATGGGATCGATTCTTGGCTTTGGCCGAGTTTGCCTACAACAACAGTTATCAGTCCAGCATCGAGATAGCTCCATTTGAGGCTTTATATGGTCGGCGATGTCGTTCTCCCATCGGGCGGTTCGAGCCCAGCGAGGCTAAGTTATATGGTACTGATTTGGTGAAGGATTCCTTGGAAAAGGTAAAGTTGATTCAGGAGCGACTTCGCACTGCACAGTCCAGACATAAGAGTTACGTGAATCAGAAGGCGTGTGATTTATCATTTATGGTGGGCGAGAAAGTTCTCTTGAAGCTCTCACCGATGAAGGGGATCATGAGGTTCGGGAAGAAGGGCACGTTGAGCCCAAGGTTTATAGGTCCATTTGAGGTGTTGAGACGAGTTGGGGAGGTTGCCTATGAGCTTGCTTTTCCTCCCAGTCTATCGGGAGTTCATCCGATTTTTCACGTGTCTATGCTCCGGAGATATCATGCCGACAGGTCGCATGTGTTAGACTTCAGCACGGTTCAGCTAGATGAGAGCTTGGGTTATGAAGAGGAACCAGTTACCATTGTTGACAGGCAGGTTCGCCAGTTGAGGTCCAAGAAGATTTTTGCAGTAAAGGTTCAGTGGAGGGGCCAACCAGTCAAGGAGGTGACTTGGGAGGCCGAGGAGGACATGCGGATCAGATATCCACACTTGTTCGGCACTTTAGGTATGATTCTAGACTCGTTCGTGGACGAACATTTGTTTAAGAGGTGGAGAATGTAACGACCCAACCGGTTGTTTTGCTTTCTAGAACCCCGTTCCCCTAAGTAAGACTCCCCATATGTGCTATTTCTATTTTATGACTTGCGGGAATGGTTAGTTCGGGATTTGGAAGGGTTCGGTTTGAAATTGGAACTCTTGGTTCCTTAGTTTGGCTTTAAAAGGCTAAGTTTGACTTTGGTCAATATTTTGAGTAAACGACCTCGGAATCGGGATTTGATGGTACCAATAGGTTCATATGATGGATTTGGACTTGGGCGTAAGTTCGAATCGGGTTTTGGACGAACCGTGAGCGTTTCGGCGCTTAATAGTGAAAGTTGACTATTTGAAGGTTTTAAAGTTCTTTAAATTTGGTTTGGAGTAGGTTTTGGTGTGATCGAGGTCCATTTGGATTTTTGAGCACGGGATTAGTTCTATATGGTGATTTACGACTTGCACGCAAAATTTTGTATCATTTTGAGTAGTTTAAGTATGTTTCAACGCGCTCGGAGTAAGTTGAAGAACTTGAAGTTCCTAGGTTAATTCAATTTAGTTTGAGGTGTGATTCTTAGATTTGATGTTGTTTTATGCGTTCTGAGGGTTCAAGCGAGTTCGTTTTATGATTTCAACTTGTTAGTACGTTCGGATTGGGCCTCGGGGCCCCGAATACCATCGGACGATGCGCGGATTGAGTTAAGACTCAAAAGGGCTACTCACCAGCTCTGCACCTGTGAGCTTTGGGCCGCAGGTGACAGCCCGCAGGTGCGTGGGTTGGGTCGCAGAATCGGCTTTTTGGCCATGGACCGCAGATGCGGGTTTTCGTGCACACCAGTGAACGCACAGGTGTGATTGGGGAGGACGCAGAAGCGGCTCAAGCACCGCAGAAGCGGAAATCCCATCCGCAGAAGCGGCCCTCACTAGGCTTAAGGAATTCCGCAGAAGCGGACCTAGCACCGCAGGTGCGGTACCGCAAATGCGGCAGAGGCACCGTAGGTGCGAAAAACAATGAAGGAAGAACTCCATTTAAGTCGGGGTTGAGCATTTGGGGGTCATTTATTGCACTTCTTGGGGCGATTTTTGGAGCTGGTTAGAGAGGGATTTTCGCTAGCTATTTGAGGTGAGCAATTTCTATCTAATGTGAGTTAAATGCATAGATTATGGGTAGATTTAACATGTAAAATTTGTGAAATCATGAGTTTAGATGAAAAATCTAGGTTTTGATAAAAATGAGATTTAACCACGAAGATGGTTATGGAATTGAGTGAAATTATATATTTGAATTCGTGAGGTTATGAGTAAAATTTATCTTTGAAAATTTCCGGAATACGGCGATGTGGGCCCGGGGTGAATTTTAGAAATTCTTTAATTGGGGTTGGGTAATCACTCTAATAGTTAAATTATAAACTTTTGAACATGTATTGATTAATTTATATAACATTTGACTAGTTTCGGGCCGTTTGGTGACGAGTTGAGGATTTAAAGCATATTTGTGGATCGGAAGTGAGCCTTGAGACGAGGTAAGTCACTTGTCTAACCTTGTAAGAGGGAATTCATCCCTTTAGGTGTATTTGTGGTTGTTAAGTGTATGTGTGGGAGCTACGTACGCACTAGGTGACGAGAGTCCGTGCTTAGCTATATTCTATATGATGTCCGGGTAGTCATAGGCTTACACCATTCCTTGTTTGCTCTACTATGTTAGTCATGCATATTAATTGTCTGAATTAGAGGTGTGATTAAGGATTTTAAGATTTAAAGTCTCCCGTTTAAATTTCTTATGTGGGGAAGAATGGAAAATTTTATAATAACTTTTAGAAATCTATGTTCACTCGCGTCGCAAGTATTTCCGCGAGCGAGGTAAAGTTCCACTACTCTCATGGGAGCGGGTTATTCACCTCGGCAGGTTAATATATACATCTATGGTTCGTGTCGTTCGAACCTCGGCTGTGCACAGTATATTTCTGGATCGGGTCGTACGATCTCGGCATAAATCGTGTGTGATAATACTCGGAGCCTAACTTTTACTTGATCTTAATTTATGGTTGAGTAGTTACTATTATTTAAAGGACAGGAATTGATTCGAAATTATTGTTAGTGAAGGAAATTATTATTCACTGCTTGTTACTGTATTGTATTAATTGCTTACATAATCCATGCTTATTTATGATTTCCGCATTTTATTGATAGCCCATAGTAAGTGTCGATGTCAACCTCCCGTCACTACTTCTTCGATGTTAGACTTGATACTTACTAAGTACATGTTGTTTATGTACTCACGTTACACTTCTGCACTAACCGTGCAGGATCTGAGGCAGGTGCTTCTGGTGGACATACCGGCGCACACCCCCGTTACCCGGAGGCCTAGTGGTAAGCTGCATCCTGAGTCGTTCCGCAGCACCTAGAGCCTTTCTTTTGTACTTATTTTCTGTCTATGTTATTTCAGACAGTAGTTAGAGTTTTGTATATTCCACTAGTGCTCATATACTTGTGATACCAGATCTTGGCACACACTCTAGTAGACTTTACGGTTTTGGGGTATTTACATACTTATGCTTGTATTCAGTTATTTTCATTTTAATCATTTGACTCTCTAATTCTCAAAATTTCTAAACAAATAGGGTTTAATTACTAGGAAATTGTTTAAAAGAAGAAATCATGTAGTATCTTCATCGTAGGCTTACCTAGCGGCAACGTTAGGCATCATCACGGACTATAGGAGAAATTGGGTCGTGACATACAGCTCGTATAAATGATTCGGGTATAGACACATAACATTTTTATTTGTCAACCAAGTTTTGAATACAGAAACATACAATAAAATACAATGTATGTTACATAAATATACTATAAAAAGTAGTTGAATACATTGCATAAAATAATGTATTATGAACAAACTTAACATAAATAGTTCAATTCTCCTATAACTGTTTCACATCATTCAATTAAAAACACTAAAGGAGAGCATATATTATGAATAGAACATTATACTTTGCTGTATTTACAACATGCTGCCATGAATACACTATTAAACTATTACGCATACATATACATACAGTTAAATACAACATATTTGGTGAAGTGGTTGTAAGTGATAACATTCAAACCTGATAGCATTTGGCCTATCAACTCGGAATTGAAACCTTTCAACAATTGTATATTGCTCCATCACCGCCTTTAATGTGTCCTTATCCTTATACATTTGTCCAGTCATCACCTCTTTTTTATTAGTTTTTGAAATAATCAAATTCCTTTCCGGTTCAAAAATCTCAATTGGTTCACCTGAGTTCAAAGACCCAAGTGCAAGTGTATCAACTGTCTCAAATTTATTTACCCCAGCGATTTCGTCAAGTTGCATTAGGTCATTGTGTATTAAACTTCCTTCCGCTTCAATTTCTTTATCCATTGAAGTTATACACAATGGATACATGCCGAATTCTCTGTTCTCCTTTTTCAACTCGACATACACCCGATAACCCATGTCGTTGTGTATTTCCATAGGCGTGCAATTTTCTTCCACTTTGTATTCAATTTTAATTGACTTTGAGCTCAAAATATGCCAAGTTAATGTGAAATTGAAGCAACCAAATTATTGTACGACGCATATTTCTTTATCAATATCCCATCAATCGAATAATCGACATAACAATTTTGAATGTCCCACTTGCCAGAATGACGAATTAAGACGGTTAAACTTGCCATCTAGAAAATCGAATTTCAAAATATTTCTGTGGTTACGTGTATCATTTCCTAGCAGAATCTCGAACAATATCAGTAGAAAAATTATCGAACGATACCAGGGAATAGCAAAATTCTCTATTTTTTGGTGTTTGTCGTTTGCAAAATCTTCCCATACATTGGATTGATAATGTTGCGTGTTTTAATGGTGTTTGTTGAGTTATATTAGGAGAGTATCACGTTAATTGATCCACTTTCCGTTTTTAAACAGCTGGAGGGACCTATTTTTACGTTGATTTTGAGTTACTGTATTCATAAATACATGGCGCGAATACACCTGAATACATAAACGTACAACTGTGTTTTCCAGTTTTTCAACCGAGTTTTCCTATTGTATTCATGAATACAATAGCTTGAATACATCGAATACATTACCATAACAACTAAAAAGATAGCTATAGGAAGTAATTAGGTATATGGTAGCTATAGAAAATTAATAGCCACTAAACAATAGTGATTTCTGAAAATTTCTCTTATATTTGCCCGCAAGCTGTAAAGAGAAACTAATCAAGGTTTACAATCTACAAAAGCTAAACGGTTAACATTAAGCAGATACACATTACATCAACTCTAGTTGCAGGCCAACTCTATAACAAAGCTCATAAAAAGAAATGGTACAATGTAATTGAGGTCCAAAAGTTGCTTAATAGAGTTTTTATATGATTGGAGTGCTTTTTTTCTTGTTTCTTACTTGTGTTTGATACCTTCGTTAGAACAACGCTAATTCGAAATCATGCTGCCGAAGACCTAGAAGGAGAAGCACTCCTTACCTAGATTTTTTCATTCTCATGACTCAGACCCAAGCCCTTTGTCAACACAGTTCATTGGAGGGCATTTTGGTTATTTCAGTTGCTATTTGCACATTGTTGAAACTAATCTCTTTCATTATGTTTTGTATTGCAATATTTGATTGGAAATCGAATTTATAAAAGAAAATAAGATTTTTGACACAACAAAAGTATTATTAGAGCTTGCAATCTTATCTGTGACATTTATATGCCTACAAGTGTATATCATTAATTGTAAAATAAAAAATTTAAATTAAAGTTTGCAAATAAAAAAGAACGTCTTTTCTTTTTTAAACAAATAAGAACATATAAGATCGAAACAGACGGAATAACAAATACAAAGTATGACCTCAATCTAATGGATCTTTTTTCATTCTCATGACTCAGACCCAAGCCCTTTGTCAACACAGTTCATTGGAGGGCATTTTGGTTATTTCAGTTGCTATTTGCACATTGTTGAAACTAATCTCTTTCATTATGTTTTGTATTGCAATATTTGATTGGAAATCGAATTTATAAAAGAAAATAAGATTTTTGACACAACAAAAGTATTATTAGAGCTTGCAATCTTATCTGTGACATTTATATGCCTACAAGTGTATATCATTAATTGTAAAATAAAAAATTTAAATTAAAGTTTGCAAATAAAAAAGAAGGTCTTTTCTTTTTTAAACAAATAAGAACATATAAGATCGAAACAGACGGAATAACAAATACAAAGTATGACCTCAATCTAATGGATCCGAATACTTAATTTTATCCAATCTTAGTCGTACAACCGGAATGCTATAAACTTATTACCAGCTGCACCTAAAATTCCAATAGATCGAAAATGGCAAATAACATCGGAATCTGAACGGAGCCATTAGTCACCTCACAGAACGTTTTGTATGTTAAGCATGGGGAATCATATTTATTAATCTAAAGAGAAGGAAGGAAGAAAGATTTTGACTCTTAACTGTTGGAAAGACAGTAAAGATGTCCTGGCAAACCTCAAACATTCAACTCAACTTCAAGGCTCAAAGGTTCAAAGAGAGCTTCCACTTCATTGAGGTTCACTTCCTCCAAGCTGGAAGGATTCCATCTTGGGTTCTGCAGAAAGCAAACTCATTAAAGGTCTTACTTCTATAAGACTAGAAAACCTTCATTAAAGGTTTTTACTTCTAAAAGACTACAAAATCTTCACTCATAACCCTACAATACACCGTCTAACATGACAACTGATTTCCATCATCAGAAAGGAAAAAGTACATAAGGTACTCTCATCAAGGCTTAAAAGAAGATGACTCTTCATCTCTTCCTTAAACTAGTTAACGGAATATCCTCTCACAAAATGCACCACCAGGGTTGAGAAACAGTCAAACATTAACACATTCAACTGTCATGGGCTTGCAAAACTAGAAACCAACCTGATCCTTGTCCACTAAGATAGCACGGACACCTTCTGCAAAATCATTGCGTAGAACAGACCTTATAGCAATGCGATATTCAGTTCTCATAACACCAGGGAGCTGCGTGTTGGGAATGGCAGAAAGAAGCAGAAAAGTTTAAAGATCTATCCGAAGTGAAGGAATCGTGAATTTTTCAAGAAAGAAGAAAAATACTGTACCTTTTTTGTTTTAAAAAAAAAAGCACAATGCGAGGGAGGCTAACCTTAGTTGTATTCTCATTTTTGCCACATGCAGATGCAACACTGGAAAAGTACTGCTGGGTGAGGCAAAGAGAAAAGGGAGCCCCCTTTCTTAGCCCTTGCAGAGCATCCTTAGCCCATTCTGCCACTGCCAAGGAGATGAACTAACAAATGAAAAAGAGTACCCCACAAGTGTTTATTGATTTGCGCATGTATAAATTGGAAAGCATATCTGATTCATTTATGGATGAAAAGCCAAGTGAACAATCATACCCAAAGTATCCGCACTTAACTGATGATTTTCAAGCTCCTCGATTATATTTTTAACAGACTTATTACCACCAAATGTTGAAATGATTCTGGGTAAAAGAGACTTCAAACGGGATTCTGAATCAGGGTCAGTACTGTATTTTGCCAGAAGTATTTTGATCTCTTCGTCCGGATCCTGAGAGCTATTTCGAAATAAATAAGTCATAGAACATCTGTAAACTTCAAACATACCACTGAAATGTCTTGTACCAATAACGCAATAAAAAGTATTTATCCTAAGGAATAAGGATCAATAATCTGAAGAATTTGCAATAGGACACCAAATGTGACTCATGAAGTAACCACTAGAGACAAGCAATAGATATTAAAATAAGTTCCCACTAACACACGGACAAAAAACTATACCCAACTTGTGGAATCTTTTCAAGAAAAATTGTTGAAAGATCAAAGTGACAACTCAAGAGAGATGCATGAAATGACAAAATCTTTTTATACATGGTATTCCCCCGCCCCGCAAAGAAAACCCCTCAACCTAGGAGCGCAACAGTGATGTTCCTAATTAACTCCCTTGGTAACTCGAACCACTAAACTCGTTGGGGGTGGAGGGCCTTTTCCGTTAGGCTATCCCTCCCTAATCATGATAAGCAAAATTTTAACATACATGTAACAATTAAGTGCAAAATCATCATCAAATTCCATCGGCATAAATAAGATGAAAAGACTAAAGGCCAAGGATCTGCACGTCACATAGCTCTGAAAAGTTGATTAAAGGTTGACATTTGGTGCTTCCATGTTCATATTATAAGAGAGAACATAGATTAGTTCATTAGGAAATGCTAAGACATACAAGGTAGCCGCCAAGAAAGCCTCTTTCAATGTATCCAAATTTGCAGAAGGAACATAGTGACTTCCCAAACCAGCATACAGTGCATCAGCAGGTGTAGATATCCTACTTCCAGTCAGTCCAAGATAAGCACCTGCAATAAATAAATTAAACGAACGAATAAGGAAAGAGCATGGGCAGAAAAAACTTGTGGGATAATGGACACACATATAATAGTTCTCACCATCTCAATCTGACAACCACCCACACAATATAGGTGAAAATGAGATAGGAGGTTCTCACTTGAAATATTTTTCCTTTTACTAGAGTTAAAAAAAACCAAAGGTTTTAATAACTTACAATGAAAAGGAAAGGATTATTAGGACACTGATGCAGAAACAAATTCACCTGACATATGACCCTTTCTTCCTCCAAAATAAAATAACATGGGTGTGCACCACATATGAATTTGAATTTAATTATCATTGCTTCCTCCATTTCAAAGAGATTTCCATCTTGTTCAACATCAAGCTTTGACCACAACTTGGATGATCAAAAGATTATCATTTGTGTATGACCAAGGATGGATTTCACCAGCAATTGAACAAATGATGCATTGTGGTTGTCTTTTTAGCAGAGAACTTAAAAGAGTCCACAATAACATACACCCTTTCATAGTCCTTAGATCATATTAAATTTGAATATAAGCATCCACACCTGGTAACTTTGAAGGAAGAGCCATATCCGTGTTCTCTGAGGACAATAGTCAAAATTTATGTATTTGTTCTCTTCATTTCAAGTGTGTTACTGTAATAACCCTTATTTAATAAGGGCACTTATGTCATTAGAGAAAAAACAAACAAAAATCATATTTGGGCTAAGGCCCATTGCCGTGAAATCAACAAGAAACAAAAGAAGTAGGGATGGGAGCAAGAGACGGCACTGAAAGGAGCATGGACTTTAAACAATAATTGAAGGATTTCGGGAGGGGAAACGCAGCATTGGAGTAGAAGCTCTAACAAAGTTTCAAAAGAACGAAAAAGAAAGGGTAGAAACAGAGAAGTAACAAGAACTTTTGGTAGTAACTTAAGAGGAAACCAGCACAGTTTTCGAAGTGGTTAGCGATCTGGTGCCGCAAGAGAGCCGCTCCCAGCATTTTTATGTTTCGAGGTATTTTTATTCCATTGGCATGGGTATATATAGATTATCATGGTTAAATATTGATATTGGTAACCTGGATATGGTGATTTTCAAATTGAATTGGATATGAGACGACAACAACAACAACAACAACAACAACAACAACAACAACATTACCCAGTGTGATCCCACAAGCGGGGTCTTGGGTGGAGGAGTGTACGCAAATCCCACCCCTAACTTGTGTGAGGTAGACGGGCTCTTTCCAATAGACCCTCCCCACTCAAGAAAAGTGTCTTCAAAACAGGTTTGAAAAATACAGGAGTAAAATACTATTATGAAAATACTGAAGAGAAGGAAGTATTGACAGCAAAAATAGTAAAGATAACCAAAGTAAAAGAAAAACAGTAATGATAAAATTGAAAAATAAAGTAATAATAGAGTAATAATAATGATAGTGACAAGGAAGAGAGGGAGCGGATAAGGTGTTTTAAACTAGAATCATGCTCTCCTACAAAAAAGAGAAAAATCGCTCGACTACCTACTAACCTTCTTCCCTAATTCTCGACCACCATGCTCTCCTATCTAGGGTCATGTCATTGGTGAGCTGAAGATGTGCCATGTACTGTGTAATCTCCTCTTTGAAAAATATAGGAGTAAAAGAATTTATTCTAAATAGATAAGTAATGGATCTGTTAGTTTATAACACCCTAGTGGAGAGATTGTGAGTGCTTGCAAAACACTGCAAGAAATACAGCAAAAGTATTGATTTCCCAAGCAATCAAATTCTTTTCTTTTTGCCCTTTATTGATGATATTAGCAATCTAAACATAACGACAGAGATAGAAGCAAGAACTAGCCAAATACTACAAAATTAATAAATAGGCAGTTAATAGTCTTATCCGGACACAAATGTGATGAAACTTCGCATTCATTTTTCCTAGAAATCACAAACGGAAAAAATTAACATCAGACGGCATACAGAGAGAATTATAATTCCTATATCTAAGTTATAGAGGTGCCATTTAATAGCACTCACCAAGTACAGACTGCTGACAACATGCACTGTTTAGAAACTTTAGCACTCAGATGCTATTTAATACATTTTAAAGTCTTCATGGACAAGATGAAGAGTTCTAGGAACCCAGTTTAACTCCATCTACAGTATGGAGAGAAGTATTGCTTATTATTTCTCCAAAAGTAATAGGAGTTGCTAAAACTTCAACTCTCTTTTAATTAATCTTCCATTATTACGATTTCCTCAGCAGAAAGAGAAAACGCATACCAACTGCCCCTTTGCCAGGACTATGTGCAGCTATATAAGAAAAACCAACATCTGGAAACAACCCGATTCCATTTTCTGGCATAGCTAGAACAGTCCTCTGAAACAATAATAAGAGGTATAAATAAGATCATAGTTGCAACAACGAGTAGTCTCCATACAAGGTGGGAAAATACCTCTGTGATAAGCCTGTAGCTACCGTGACCTGATAAGCCAATGCCAAAGCCCATTGTTATGCCATCCATGAAGCTGATGTAAGGCTTTTTGTACTCGAATATTTTACAAATCAGAGAATACTCTGCTGTGAATACCTGAACATAAAGAAGGAACACATATTTCAATTTTCTGAAAGGCCTACTGACAAACCCAGCTGCAGTATTCACTTCAAAATTGTGAGAAAGCACGGGAGAAAAATATATTATTGATATTCTATTCAATTAAAATACAATGAGCCCTATCTATACAATACATATCCTACTCCTATTCTATGTGCGACTAGGACTAATTCACGTTATTTACATAACTATCTAACAAGAACATATCCATAAAAATTAACATATTTAGGCATCACGCAAAAGGATTGCAAAACTGATATATGGTGTTGCAATCGGTGGAAGAACAAGAGTAGAGCAAGTCACAGACTCACTGTGGTGCTAAAGAGGTTCATAGCTGGAAATGTCTCTGAGACAGAGCATTAGTTTCCCTCTTTACATAGCACGCATGTTGTCAATGGCACATGCATATGTAAAACGAAGAACTATAAATCAAAAAAATATTGACAAGGAGATCAAAAACTTTTTTTTCAAAGAGAAATTTTTAGAAACATGACGCACACCATCCAGTTGCGCACGATTAAGTGCAACTATCAACTCCAAAGATAAAAGCTAAAAGAAAAGCCCCAAATTTTAAAGAGGAAAAGCATTTCAAAGGAGAAAAAGCATATTCTGCAGTCATAAAATATCGGCTTGCGGAAACAGGCATCACTTAATTAAGAACAGTACCATGAACTAATCACAAAACACCAACTAGACCTACTTAAAGAATGCACAATTATCAAATGGCTCAACATTGTTATTATAGGACGGACATTGAGGAGAAACTTTTGAATGTCCTGTGGCAGCCAAGTCATCATAAGCTTACTGCCAGTTTACTTCAAGAATTCAAGCTACGTAAAATTCATCTATGTTAGATATTTGCTGTAAATTCTTGTTGAGCAATCAATATTGATGTGAATGGTCAGTGATGATTGACGAAAGCCTATATAACTTTAACCTTTCGAATCTAGCTACACCATTTGTCTCCATTGTGAATGAAATTACCTGATAAGCTATACTATTACTATTTGAATTATTAATAGATCAACAGACAATCTACCATTTCACACTTTTCCCAAATCTTTTTCTCCCCAAAATTTTTTCCATACTTTAAAAGTTAAAAAAATGTAAGTCTAAAAGGCTTAGGCACAACCATCAGTCAATTAACTGATAGAATGACAAACCCAGCTCCTATTCGTACAGAAATAATGATTTCATAATAATAGACAAAGGCGCTTTCATACCACTTTACTAAGACCTAAACTAGAAAAGACACCGGGTATTCTGATTCTTTTTTATTTTTATTTTTTGGAAATATACAGCTAGTGTATGTACATCTACTACCACAGTTTGTTAGGATTTTGTGCATGTTAAAGGGACAATAAAGGACCTTAATCTTATCTGACTGCCATTTTTTGGTCAAACCTAGCTTGATCACCCCTGCAGGTAAACTCACTAACAGATTTAACAACCACTAACAGTTCTGTTATGCATCAGCATAGCAGCATGAACTCAGCAAGACAATATCATCAAATGAAACTACAAACAACAAAGACTAAGCTACAGAGCAGAAGAGAATGACATGCTGAGTTCAATTATAGGGTAAATTTCATAATGTGAGAAAACCTTTTGCACAAGAGGTGTACTTTTGTCCTTTTGAATTTCAGCAACAACCCCTTTAATATCCATCCCTGCATCAGCAATGAATGGTTACCCACAAATCTTACTAGAACGTGTCAAACTATGTACTGTAGCTGCGGATAGGAGGCTCTATCAAAAATGAGTAATGATGTAATGACAAGACTGCTTCAGGAACTAGATGCCGCAAATATGCCAGATAAGATAGTAGCCAGTATCCATCCAGTAAATGAATGACTTTTGACTTGTTACCTGCTGAAAAAGCACGAGCCGAGCTACTCTCAACCAAAATACACTTGACCTTTGGGTCTGTTTCCCACTCATCCAGGAAACCCTTGTACTTGATGTCCATATCTGAGTCATATCAATCAAGCATGAGTTAAACAGAAATCAAACTACTTAGATGAAGATGTAGCATATTAATTCTCATACTTCTAGGAAAAAATAATAGTATCTATTAATTATTGTATTCTGATTTTTCCTCCTATAATTCCTGTCCTACTTACTTGATAAAACTATGCAACCACAACAACAACAACAACAACAACAACAACCCAATGAAATACCACAAGTGGGGTTTAGGGAGGTTAGTGTGTACGCAGACCTTACCCCTATTCCGGAGGAGTAGAGAGGCCGTTTCCGATAGACCCTCGGCACAAGAAGATGGAATGAGACAGTGCAGCAGTAACAACAAAGGAATTCAGAAAGATAACACCAGCAACGTAATAACCAAAAAATAGAGAGAAAAGCAATAACACTAAGCAGTAACAATGGCACAGTACTACAGACGCAATGGAATAATATGGACACAACAAGAGCCACTAATATCCTAAGACAAAACACTACCAGACTAGCTTCCTACAACCTAACCTACAACCCTAATGAAGTACTAAGGACACAACTGGAGCCACCAGCAGCCTAAAACAAAACACTATCAGACTAGCCTCCTATCTCCTAACCCGCAACCCTAATGCTCGACCTCCACAACTTCCTATCAAGGGTCATGCATCAGAATACTAATTAAATATGCATGAGTGTCAAAAACAGAATCTAAATTTAATCTTGGCCATGTGGTATAGCATATATATTCACCAGTGGAAATTACATTCTTCTCTTCTGTATCAAAGTCATGTCCTCATTTTTAAAATCATCAAAAGAGGACTAATAAGGACTAGAGTGACCTGTATTCTTTTTTCGATGACCTGTATGCTTCTTTTTCCCGATTTTTCTTCTACTTTTTATAAAATAGTATTGGATACGAGATTAAGGACTAGAGTAAAGCCATGAATACAAACGAAAGAAAAGTGACTTTAGTCCATAATTTTGGATAGTTGAGTGATTATCTCAGAAATGAAACCCGAGTTCTACTGTAATACATACTAAAGTAACACAGATAAATTTTACTGAGCTTCCTTCCTAGCCTTGCACCTCTCACATTGAACCCCCATGCTCTAACACACTCATTCTAGATGGAATATCAAACTTATATTATTCAAAATTAATTCCATCCCCTTTATCACCGTAAGTCGTCAAACAATCAATCTATCACTCAATCACAAGTCACTTGTCTGAACTGAAATTATGAATCTATTGGCTTGCTAGTTTGGATGATTTCTAGGAAAAGAAGAACCATTATAATAAAAAATTATAGTAAAACTGAGGTGAAATATGAGTAACTTATCAAAAAAAAGGAAGTGAAAATTGACCAAGGTTCATGGCATTGAGAGCTTTAGGACGATCGAGAGTGAGAACGGCAACGCCATTGGGGTGGATATGTCCTTTCACGAATTCGTCCGCGCCGGTGGCCATCATCAATTCGTATGGGAGAAGGATTTAGGTATTACGGAGAGAGAGAGTGGTGGTTCGACCTAGATATTTGACTTACTTTTCAAAGCAAGCCTACTTTATGTACTGAACAAAGCAAGCCGGTGGTTTTGTTCAGTGATCATTTTGGTTCATTTTACGTTTACTATCTCCCCAACCCCACCCGCGGCAAAAGTTACAAACTTATCTTTGGCTATGCCTGAGAAATTAGTTTATTTTGGAAAGTATTTTTTTTAAAGTACTTTTGAAAAAAGTATTTTTGGAAAGATATAGTTTGTGTTTCGCTAATCAGTCTGAAAATTACTTTTGAGCAATAATTTGTGTTTGGCCAAACTTTTCATAAATTGCTTTTAAGTATCAAATTACGAATAAGGACATGAATAGATTTATTTAATAGTTAATATTATAAGTAAATAAATAATCTCAAAAATTTGTTATTACAGGCAATAATTAAATCTTTTCATTTTATTTAAGTAAAATATAAAAATAAAATTTAAAAGTACTTAATTCTTTTAATATAAGTTAAATATATTAAAAATAATTCAACAAATATAAAATCATTCACCCCTAAAGTCACTATATATTAGAAAGTTATCCTAAAAATAATAAAAAATTTAATATTCTAAGTATTAGGTTTAACGGTTATTTTGGTATATACTATATTTTGTTAAGGGTATTCTTGGTAAGAAAAAAAGTCAAAACTGTTTCTACTTCTGCTTTTGGGAAGAAACTACTTTTTTCTACTTCTCAGAAACTGATTCTGCTTCTTCCCAAAAGCACTTTTTTTACCCAAAAAAGTTTGGCCAAACACCTCAAGTTAGAAACCAAAAGTGCTTTTTGGAAAAAAAATACTTTTGGCTCTTGAGAAGCTTGGCCAAACAGGCTATTACCTTACATTTATTTTGCAAGTCAACTTTATGATTCTCTTATATAAGAAGAGACAGTGAGGTGTCTGTCTCATGGTCATGCATATCTGGCATTCTAAGTTACTTCTTGTAAAGAAAGAGCTTCTCATTTTAGCCGCAATTCTCATGAAACATGGGCCCACTCAAATTTTCCTCTCTCCCAAGAGTATCATAGCCCAATCCGAAATTTTCACACACGGCTCTTTAATTGCATTCGCAACCTTTTACCAATGCATTTATTGTAGTTATGTTTTTCCCTTCAATTTTATCGTGGCTATTGGCTTTTATAGCTTCTACCAAGTTTTTGACTTTGGAAGCAGCTGTTGTTGCAATTTTGTTAGTATTAATTCTTATTTTTACTTGATTGATATTTATTATTATCCATGAATAACAAATTCATGAGATCCTATATTTATTGTCCGTCAATAACAAATTCAAGAGACCACAATAATCTCATGTAACGACCCGACCGGTCGTTTCGAGAGTTATAGCCCCTTTTTCCCCATTTCTACTTTCTTTTATGTATTTCAGCTATATTATGATATATCGGGTTAGTTGGTTCGGGTCCAGAGTGATTTTCGGAGTGAATTGAGATATTTAGTCTCTAAAGTAGAAGCTTAAGTTGGAAAAGTCAATCGGACGTTGACTTATGTGTAAACGACCTCGGATTTGAATTTTTATGGTTACGTTAGCTCCGTTAGGTGATTTCGGACTTGGGAGCGCGTTCGGAATTAGATTTGGAGGCTCGTGGTAGAATTAGGTTTGAATTGGCGAAAGTTAGAATTTTGGCGATTTTGGTTGATAGTGAAAATTTTGATATCGGGGTCGGAATGGAATTCCGGAAGTTGGAATAGGTTCGTGGTATTATTTTTGACTTGTGTGTAAAATTTGAGGTCATTCGGACGTGGTTTAGTGGGTTTCAGCATCATTGGTGGAATTTAGAAGTTTAGAAGTCCTTAGGCTTGAATCCGAGTATAAATTAGTATTTTGATATTGTTTTGAGTAATTCAAAGGTCCGACTAAGTTCACATGGGGTTATATGACTTGTTGGCATGTTTGGTTGAGGGCCCGAAGACCTTGGGTGAGTTTCGGGTGGTTAACAGACCAATTATGGCCTTTGATAGATAATTGATCTGCTGGTTTTTGCTGTTGCTGGTTTCCTCTTACGCGTTCGCCAGGTAGGTCTCGCGTTCGCGAAGAGTATCTGGAGGTTGAGAAAGAATTTTTCTTCGCGTTCGTGAAGTAAGGGACGTGTTCGCAAAGGTTTAGGAGTAGAGTGCATCGCGGATGCAAGATGAGTAATGCGTTCGCGAAGAAGAGAAGAGGCTGCTGGGGACCCATTCATTTGGTCTACGCGTTCGCGAGGATGAGGTCGCGTTCGTGAAGAAAAGGTTTAGTAAAGGTTCGCGTTCGCAAGTAGTAGATCGCGTTCACATAGAAGGGATTTCTGGGCAGAGGCAGTTGTGCTTCGCGAACGCGAGTGTACTTTTGCGTTCGCGAAGAAGGAAAACAGCAATGTTAAATTTCAAAATCGAGGGTTTGAACCCATTTTTCATATTTTGAGCTAGAGACCACGGATTTAGGCGATTTTTGAAGGGATTTTCAGGTAGTTGATTGAGGTAAGTGTTTCTCGCTTGATTTTGGTTAAATTTCATGTTTATGTCTTGATTTTTATCATCCAAATTGTGATTTGGGGTGAAAAATTCGGGGAAAAGTGGAAGAGTTCTTGAGATGGAATTTTTAGGTTTTGAAGGGGATTTTGTTGTCGGATTTGAGTAAATTTGGTATGGTTAGACTCGTGAGTGAATGGGCTTTCGGGTTTTGTGGCTTTTGTCGGATTTCGAGATGTGGGCCCAGAGGCCGGGTTTGAGCCAATTTCGGGTTTTAAGTCTAATTTCGTAGTTTTCTTATGGAATTGATTCCTTTAGCATATATTAATGGTATTGTACTGCTTGTGGCTAGATTCGGGACACTCGGAGGCCGATTCGAGAGGCAAGGGCATTGCGGAGTAGAGATTTGCTCGGATTGAGGTAAGTAACGGTTGTAAATCTAGTCCTGAGGGTATGAAACCCCGGATTTTTATGTCATGTGACTATTGGGAGGTGGCGCACATGCTAGGTGACGGGTGTGTGGGCGTGCACCGTTGGAGATTGTGACTTGGTCCGTCCCGTAGCAACTGTAAAGTTGAATATACTGTCGTAGCTATAAGCTTCTTATGTGTTTTTAGAAAGATTTATAGTAAATCATGCTATTTAATGCAAGAAAATTAATTTTAAAACTCCGAAAATTATGAAAAATTATAAAAATGCTCATACAGATCTTGCAAATTAAATAGTGATGCATAATGATATTTTGAAAGTATACATGCTATTTGAAAAATATGAGGGCAAAATTGGGTATCAACACTATCTGTGAGAGAATGAAACAACATATGTTTAGTTACTGGAATCAACAGATTCGCACGATAAGAATTCAAGAATGTGGAGTTTCCTAAGGGTTTTGCAGTCTCTCGAAGATAAGTACATCTCCGTACTGATCCGCAAGACTCTACTAAACACGCTCATGACTCGTGAGACCTAAGTAACCTAGGCTCTGATACTAACTTGTCACGACCCAAAACCTAACTCGTCGTGATAACGCCTATCGTGATACTAGGCAAGCCGACACATTTCCAAAACACATCGATATTTCATTTAAAAGATAATTCAAAGCTTTACTTTACTAGAATCTTCATTAAAGAGTTCAAACCAAAAATAAAAATAAAATGCGGCAAAGATAGCCCGACATTGGGATGTCGCTAAGTCATGAGCAACTACTACAAATTGTCTGATAACATCAAGACTAGCATAGTCTGGGAAAAACCAATACAACTAAGGGGAAGATAAGGAAGGAGAAAAACAGGGCTGCGATCGCCAGGCAACTACCTTGCTATCTCCGATGATCCGCTACTGAATATATCAACAACCGCTACCGTGGCCAGAAATGCCTGGATTTGCACACAAGGTGCATGGAGTAACGTGAGTACACCAACTCAGTAAGTAATAACAGTAAATAAAGCCTGAGAAGTAGTGACGAGCTAGTTCATATCACAAAAATTCTGTAAAGCACAGCATGCTTTAAAAACCAGTGTTTAAGTCAAATCAGCTTGTTTAAATCCAGTTCAGGTAAAAAACAATTAAAAATATCTTTCAACAGTTTTCAAACAAGGACTCAAAGTAGCTATGAGCACATAGGATAAAATCATATACCGCCCCTCGGGCAAAACATCACTCAGTACTCTCAATCACTCCAACCTCACAATCACTCATGTCTCTCAATCGCTCATGCCTCCCAATCACTCAGCACTCGACACTCGCACTCAGTAGGTACCTGCGCTCACTAGGGGTGTGTACAGACTCCGGAGGGGCTCTTTCAGCCCAAGCGCTATATCAATTCCCATCATGGTAGAATTAATGAAACATGCTACGGCGTGCAACCCGATCCTATAAATGTCCTCACAATCAGGACCTCGGCCTCTCTCAGTCATAATCTCTCTCAGCCCAAACAACATAAGTCAAGTTCAAATGAAGGCGCTATTATGTCAATTTTTTGTGAAATATCTCTATGTGCATTAGACTCTAAATTATGGCCAACGTGCCAATTTATAATTATGGCCAACGTGCCAAGAATGATCTTATAATTATGGCCACTAGTGCCAATGAAATGAAAAGATATGAAAGTATTATGAAATGCGATGATTGATATAAAAAGGTAGAAGTCTCAAATAAGACGGCCTAGCCGATCGGGTCGTGATCGGATACCATGCCACACACATGGTGGTGATTGTGCTGGAAATTGGTAATGATAGTAATTGTGGTTGATGTCTCTAATGAGATGTCCTAGCCGATCGGGTCATGATTGGACTCCGTGTTAAAAATAGTGGTATTGATATTGAGAGTAATTGTGGTTGATGTCCCTAATGGGTGGCCTAGCTGATCGAGTCGTGATCGGACTCCGTACTAAATTTACGGTGGTATTGGTTTTTATGGTAATTGTGGTTGATTCTCTAATGAGATAGCCTAGCCGATCGGGTCGTGATCGGACTCCGTGCTAAAAGTACAGTGGCATTGGTATTGTGAACACCGGTATTGCGGACAATGATATACCGATACTAAAAATCTCCCAATGTGAGATATGGAAATTAATTAAATACTGTCTTGATCCTAAATTGAGGTTTGATGTTGATTAAGGCTTTCATTGATATTATGATAATCTTGTTTGTATTAATTGTCATTCTATTGAGAGGGTGTTTAGTTATACATACTAGTACTATTCGACGGTACTAACGTCCCTTTTTCCGGGGGTGCTGCATCTTTCAATGGATGCAGGTGGTTCCACAGCAGGAGATATTGATCAATGATAGCAGTGCACCTTCTTCCCATCTGACTTGGTGAGCCCCACTTCATTCCGGGGTCATGAATCTTTTGTACTTGTGTATTGTGTTTGAGGTATAGCCGGGGCCTTGTTGCCGGCATTATCATTGTACTCTTCTTTATCTATAGAGGCTCCGTAGATATAGTATGGGTTGTGTATTGGTGCTGGGGAAAGACAAACTATGTTATATTGTGGATGTATTACTTGTCCATTTGAGACTATAAATATAATGAAACAATTGGAAATGAATTGGGAATGTAGACATGAATACATTTTCGTCTAATTAATGATAATATGTATTATCTCTATTCATGAATGAGTTTGGGTAGAATGAAATCTAACAGGCTTGCTCGATCGGGTTCACTCGGTTGAGCGCCGGTCGCGCTCCTCAATTTTGGGGCGTGACAGTAAGTAGGCAAATTTAGGTTTTGGGAGTTGGAGTAGGTCCGTTGTATCATTTACGACTTTTGTGCAAAATTTAAGGTCAATCGGAGTCGGTTTGGTAGGTTTCGGCGTCGATTTTAGAAGTTGGGAATCCATTAGTTTCAATAGGCTTGTATTGGGGTGCGATTCATATTTTGATGTTGTCTGATGCGATTTGAGGCTTCGACTATGTTGGTATGATGTTTTAGGATGTGTTGGTATATTTGGATGGGGTCCCGGTGGTCTTGGATGTGATTTGGATTGAAATCGGATTGAGAATTTGACTTAAGGAATTTTTGTTATGTTCAGTTCTGGTGCAACCGCACCTGCAATGTTTTGGCCGCAAAAGTGGCCATGGGGTCGCAGAAGTGATCCTTTGTTGTGTTGGGTAGTTGCACAGGTGCGAGGAAAATTTTGCACATGCGAGCTCGTAGGTGCGAGTAGTTGGTCGTAAAAGCGGATGTTGGCCTGGGAGGCTGTTGTCACATAAGCAAAGAAGACTCCGTAGAAACGGACCCGCAGAAGCGGGACAAGGGCCACAGAAGCTGCTGGTCGAGACTTAAGTGGACTTCACAAAAGCAAAATATTGTAACGACCTGGCCGGACATTTTGAGTATTTTAGCCCCGTTCCCTTATTTATTGCCTCCTCTATGTTATATTGTGGTTATGTGACTTGTCGGGATGGTTAGTTTTGGTTTCGGGTGAGTTTCGGAGTGAAATAAGACACTTAGTCCCAAAGTTGGAAACTTAAGTTGAAAGAGTTGACCGGAGTTTGACTTTTGTGTGGATGACTCCGGAATGGAGTTTTGGTGGTTTTGATAGCTTCGTATGGTGATTTTGGACCAGGAGCGTGTCCGACTATTGATTTGGAGGTCTGTAGGTCTAGAACATTAACTTAAAGTATTAGAACCTAGGGGACCAAATCATGTTAAGTATCCATCACAATATCAAAAGACAAACATGTTAACTTACATCATGAAGCAAAATAGTATCAAACATGGTAAGGAAACACAAGTTGAGATAGCAACTCTAAAGGTTCAAATAATCACTAAAGGATATGAGATTCAGCAAACAAGGACATGACAAAGTGTCAAAACTAGCATGGGAGCGGATCATAGTTAACAGTGAACGTATTACAGATGCGAGTTAGTCATTACATGAATGCAGAAAAGAGTAGGAAAAACAAACTCATGTCAAACAGCAAGTATAGACATTCAGGTATCAACACATTAAGCTTAAGAGGGTCTAAATTATTCAGGTGAAGCATATTCAAATAATATATTTCAGAACTGGCAGCTTTATTTAAAATTAAATGCTAAAGAGGTTCAAACAAGTGCAAAAACTAACAAGGTTGCACACAAAAGTAGCCCAGAACACATTATCGAATTTCAGAGGTAAGAATATGCAAATTGTGAAGACAAAAGAACAAAATTGTAAAAGCCAAAAGACTTACCAGTTATTAGTTGACAAAAACAGACAACAAGAAA
The DNA here is from genome assembly GCF_000390325.3 of Nicotiana tomentosiformis. Taxonomy (NCBI): domain Eukaryota; kingdom Viridiplantae; phylum Streptophyta; class Magnoliopsida; order Solanales; family Solanaceae; genus Nicotiana; species Nicotiana tomentosiformis. The sequence continues at coordinate 47,303,362 of NC_090822.1, forward strand.
GAACCAACTCCACAATACTCTGAATATAAATCAAAGAGCGAGAACCCAGAAACTTAGTGCATTAGAGTTCCCAAGGGCTTCGAATAAACCCCGGGCAGTGCTCGCACCAAGAAAAGTTGAAAAATCGAAATTCGTTAGCCTTGGCTTTCAGCCGGCCAACAATTAGAGTATAGAACAAGAGAATAAGAGAACAATAGAGTAATAGCTTCGATATTTTAGTGAATTCGAGTGTTTAAAAGTCTCTCCTAAAGGGGAATGTGAAGGGATTTATATAGTAGTAGGATTTGAACAAACAAACATGGAAAATAGTCAATCAAGCGCAAATAAGGAAAGAAACTAACACATGCAATCACTAACAGAACCATTGAAGGGAAAATTGAATTTCAAATCCCAATCAGAATTGTACTCAGGTTAAATTGTTCTCAGACTCTAATCACGACGGAATCAATGGGGATATGCCACAAACAAGAAGAAATTTACTCTTTCTGTGTGTATAGAACCACAATCGCATCCAGAACCATAGAATCGGAGCCAAATCTGTGAGAATCGAACTTGCCATAAGTATGAAGGTAATAAAAGTTACCATAAGTGAATGATAATAGCAGAAAAGGTAAGTAGGATCCGCGTCTAATGCGTATGAGAAAAGGAAAAGGGGGTCTTTTGGGCTGGTTAGGGTTTGGTCTCTGAAGGAGAAGAGAGCAGGTGAGGGCGGCTGTGGAGAGATGAGTGAGGTCTTAGGTTTTGGGTGAGCATGATAAAAAATGGGGGAAGGGTTGTGGGTCGTTGATTATTTAAGATCAACAGCCAGGATTAGAGGAGAAGCGGGGCAGGTCAAATAAACGGGTACCGACCGGGTTAAGGTTAAGGGGTCGTTTGGATTGGGTTGTTGAAGAGGAGAGTGAGTGGGCTGAGTGTTTGGGCCAAAATTGGTCCGAAAATTAGCCTAAAATTGGGCCAGCTTTTAAATAAGAGATTAAAGGGAAATAATTTAATAAAATAGTTAAAATATATAAAAAATACTACTATATATATAATGGTACTTATGCATCTCAATAATTTAAAATAATAGTATTAGATTATAAAAATGTAAAAAGTTATTTTGACCTTGAATAAAATGACAAATGCAAATAATTACAAAATATAGGCTATTATTACAAGATTGTATAAATAGCCTAAAAATACTAATATAATTATATGAAATGAAGTAAAATATCTAAAACATATGCAAATAATAATCTGGATGATTAAGTCATCACAAGAAATAATTTAAAAAAATAATTGGTGAATATTCAGGTAATGCCGGGTCTAGGCCTTATGCCAGTATTGTTTGGACCCTTGGAGGTCTTTTCTTGCTGTCCTCTCACTGATTTTAGTTGATAATCTGTACTCAGTCATGTTCATGCATTTTTACATCATAGCTCAGTCTCTGTTACTTTATTTGATGCATCATATCAAGTATAAATGAGAATTTTTTAGAAGAAGACGATGATATTATGTTTTGACATAGTCAGATTATTGTGGTCTCTTGAATTTGTTATTGACGGACAATAAATATGGGATCTCATGAATTTGTTATTCATGGATAATAATAAATATTCAATCAAGTAAAAATAAGAATTAATACTAACAAAATTGCAAAAACAGTTGCATCCAAAGTCAAAAACTTGGTAGAAGCTATAAAAGCCAATAGCCACGATAAAATTGAAGGAAAAAATATAACTACTATAAATGCATTAGTAAAAGGCTACGAATGCAATTAAAGAGTTGTGTGTGAAAATTTCGAATTGGTCTATGATACTCTTGAGAGAGAGGAAAATTTGAGTGAACCCATGTTTCATGAGATTTGCGGCTAAAATGAGAAGCTCTTTCTTTACAAGAACTTAGAACGCCAGATATGCATGACCATAAGACAGACACCTCACTGTCTCTTCTTTTATAACTTTTGACACACTGCAGCTTACGTGTAGTACTCTCACCAATCATGTAACGAACCGGTCGATAGTTTTGCGTATTACAACCTCGTTTCCCCCATTTCTGCTTCTTTATGTGTTGTTTAGCTGTATTGTGTTGTATCGGGTTGGTTGATTTGGATGCGGAGTGGTTTCGGAGTGGAATGAGATACTTAGTCTCTAAAGTAGAAGCTTAAGTTGGAAATGTCAACCCGATATTGACCTGTGTGTAAACGATCTTGGAATTTAATTCTGATGGTTCCATTAGCTTCGTTAGGTAATTTTGGACTTAGGAGTGTGTCCGGAATGTGATTTTGAGGTCCGTAGTAGAATTAGGCTTGAATTGGCAAAAATTCGAAATTTGGCGATTTTGGTCGGCAATGAAAAATCTGATATCGGGGTCGGAATGGAATTCCAGAATTTGGAGTAGGTTCGTAGTGTCATTTGTGACGTGTGTGCAAAATTTGAGGTCATTCGGACGTGGTTTGGTTGGTTTCGGTATCGGTTGTCAAATTTGGAAGTTTGGAAGTTCTTAGGCTTGAATCCGAGGTAATTTGGTGATTTGATGTTGTTTGATGTGATTCGAGAGCTCGATTGAATTTGCATGGTATTTTAGGACTTGATGGTACCTTTAGTTGAGGTTCCGGAGGCCTCGGATGTATTTCGGGGTGAGTTTTGAGCGAGTCTGGGCATTTCTAGAACTCGGGTATGGTTTTGGTGCTTTGAATTTCGCGGACCTCAGCAGAATTTTGCATACCGCATAATTTTTCCGCGGCCGCACTCCGGGGAAAAGTTTTGCAGATCCGTTGGTCCGACATCGGAAGCCTATATCTTTTGATCTACAAGGAATTTTGAGATGATTCAAAAACGAAAATTGTAGCCCTTCATGTCTAATTTCCAGAAAAGTAAAGAAGTCATCATTTGAACATCTTTAGTGAAAGTTATGGCCAAAATACTAAAGCCTGGCAGCGCGATTTTTCGTGGATTTTTCAAGAAATTCATCGAGGTAAGTGATTTTAACTCGAATTTAGTTAATATATATGAATATATCAATGATTTCATCATCTGATTAGTACGTTGAGGTGGAAATTTGGGAAAAAATGTAGAAACTTCATAAAATGAATTTTTGGGATTTGAATGTCGATTCAAAGTCGGATTTGAGTGAAACTAGTATAGTTGGACTCGTGAGTGAATGGGTTTTCGTAATTTATGACTTTTTCCCGATTTTGAGTCGTGGGCCTGGGGGGCGGGTTTGAGCCAATTTCGAGTTTTTGGTCTAAATTGATAGTTTTTCTTATGGAATTCTTTCCTTTAGCGTATATTGATAGTATTGTACTGATTGTGAATAGATTTGGAGCATTTGGAGGCCGAGTCGAGAGGCAAGAGCATCGCGGGGTAGAGATTTGATCGGTTTGAGGTAAATAACGATTGTAAATCTAGTCCTGAGGGTATGAAACCCCGAATTTCGTATCATTTTACTATTTTGAGATGATGCACATGCTAGGTGACGGGCGTGTGGGCGTGCACTGTTGGGGATTGTGACTTGGTCCGTCCCGTAGTAACTCTAAAGTTGCATATTTTGTTAAAACTATATGATACTTATATGTTTTAGAAAGAGTTTCTATAAATTGGGTTGAATGCCATGTTTGGGCCTTGTGCCAGTGCTGTTTTGACCCTTAGGGGCCTTTTCTTACTATCCCCTCACTGTTTTTGATTGAAAATTTATACTGAGTCATGGTTATACCTGTATACTGCATAACTCAGTTTTTATTACTCTATTTTGATGCAAATAAATGTTATTTTGGGCTGAATCCCCTGTTTTACTGAGAGCCCGAATGGCTTGAGAGGTTTATGACTGAGTGAGGCCGAGGTCCTGATTTGTGAGGATATTTAAGAGATCGGGATGCATGTCGCAGCATGTTTGATATAGGCCGAGGGCCTGATTGATTTATGCCATGATTTGGCTTGATATAGCGCTTGGGCTGAAGGAGCCCCTCCGAAGTCTGTACACACCCCCAATGAGCGCAGGTACCTACTTAGTGCGAGTGCCCATTACCGAGTGCCGAGTGTTGAGTGACTGGGGGGCATGAGTGATGGTGAGGTATGCCCGATGGGCTGTTTACGAGTGATTGTGAGGTATGCCCGAGGGGCTGTATACGAGTGATTGTGAGGTATGCCCGAGGGGCTGTTTATGATTTTATCATTTTTGCTCACCTTTGAATTGAGCCTCTATTTGAAAACTGTTGAAAAATATCTTTAAATGATTTTACTGGAACTGGGTTTAAACGAGATGATTTGATTCAAACACTGATTTTTTTTAGCATGTTGTATTTTACTAAGATTTCATGATATAAACTTTATATGCTTTATTGCTCGTCACTAATGCTCAGTCTTTATTTATTATTGTTACTTAATGAGTTGGCGTACTCACGTTACTCCATGCACCTTGTGTGCAGATCCAGGTGTAGCTGGACCCGATAGCGGCTGTTGACTATTCCGGTTGCATATTTTCTCGGGGATAGCAAGGTGGCTGCCTGGCGATCGCAGTCCTGCTCTTCTGCCTCTTATCTTCCTTTAGTTGTATTTAGCTATTTTCTAGACTATGTTAGTCTTGATATTGTCACACAAATTGTAGTAAATGCTCATGACTAGTGACACCCCGATGTTGGGCTTTTTTTTTTTTTTCGCACTTTTGTTTTGATTTGAACTCCTTTACGAAGATTTTATGTTAAATAGCCTTAAAATTATCTTTGAAATGAAAATATCGGTTTGTTTTGGAAATGAGTCGGCTTTCCTAGTTCCACGATAGACGCCATCACGACAAGTGAGATTTTGGGTCGTGACAAGTTGGTATCAGAGCCTAGGTTACACAGGTCTCACGAGTCATGAGCGGGTTAGTAGAGTCTTGCAGATCGGTACGGAGACGTACGTACTTATCTTCGAGAGGCTGCAAAACCCTTAGGAAATTTCACTTTCTTGTATTCTATCGTGCGGAATTGATTCATCTTGAAACATAACTCTTTGAATTCCTTCCATGCATTTCTTATGCGCATATGAGCTCTCGTTATCAGTTGTGCATCGTCGGCTTGTGATTCTATGTATGAGGTTCGAGATGTGTATTATGTGTTTTGGTGATGGGCCAGTCTGGAGGACTTGAGGCCAGGTTTAGACCGCAACTTTGGCTCGGTAGTTTCAGTTATAACCTGTACATTTGGACTCATATGTCCGATAATGCCCCTACGAGTGGAATTTGTGGCTCGATGAGCTGTGAAATGGCTTTGTGATGAGTATGATGTAACTGCGGGATGTGTTAAGATGATTTGAATGTGACGAGAAGTGTTTCCTTGAAATGTAAAGGAAGACCATTGGGCGCTTGATTTCGTTTTGATGTTATGTACGGTCTCGAGTGTGAAAGTTTTGAAGGATCTTTTACGTTGTTAAATTTTGGGACAAATTAAATTCTCATATCTTGTCAATGAGTTTTGACTCAAAAAGAGTAAGTGATTGTGTAGTAATTGTGGTTGCGAATGGGTATTTCTGATGTTGATGGCTCGAGAAAGATGATCTTCGAAGAGACTTAGAGTCGGTAACATTTTATTGGTTCAGGTGCGACCGAGATACATTTTGATTTGATGCAGTAGTTGGGTAGCAAAGTATGAGGAAAGACATGACGGGAAGTGTTTCGCGGTGGTTGAAGTACTAGCAGGTCAAGTAGGAGAAGTAGAGGTTGAGAAGTTTCTTAAAGGAGATGATTTAACTAAAGTAAGAGTGGCAGATTGGTATATGAATTCAATGGTAGGGTAGTCGTGCACCTTGAGAAAGTGTTGAACTGTTTGGAATCGTGATAGAATGTGATTTGGCCTGTAGACTTTATTTGGAGTGATGGTTACTGTACGAAGAAAGATTGAATATGGCAGAAAGGAGTTTGTTTGAAACGAAGAGGGATGTGAAGATCTAATTATCGTTTCAGGCGCAATATGACTTGAGTTCGGAAGGTATTGTTGAACTTTCAGTTGATGTCAATGGGGAAAGCGCAGACTTATACAAATAATGGGCGAGCATGAGCTCAAGAGAATTTACTGATTACGTAGTCGTTGTACCCAGTGCAGCGTTGTTGGAAGATGTCGGTAAGGAAATCCACAGGTGGGTTATCTCTTGTGAGCAGTTAGTCGTGGCGTGATGTTGATGAAGCTTTTGCGAGGAATATTACTTGCTACCTGGTTAGAGATCGAGTGTGTGACTGTGGCTGCTGATTCGAAATGTTCATGAAAAGCTTAACAAAAGACTTCGAGAAGTCTGGCGGGTTAACGGTACGAGATCTTGGTAATTAAGAAGGAGAAATCCTTGCGGGTTCTAATTTTATATAATTGCAGCTTAAAGCTAAGTGGGGGAGCTTTCTATTGAAAATTTGATTTCATGGTTATGTGTTAAATTTTAGTCTTGGTACGAGGCATACTTGTGGATTAGTTATGACTTGCAGAGGTTGAGATCGAGGATGACTCGAGTAAAGAAATTCCTAAATACAGGTTATATTTTACTTTATGAGTATATGACAATCATGGGAGGATCGAGTTGTTATTGTTGGATGTAGTAAGCACGAAGTATGAATTTGATTAGTGACGTTAAGGCATGGTTACTTCTTTAAGTATGGTCAAGCTAAGGGAGCACATGTCTTTCGGCTCGTTCGGGTGGTGCAATTTAGATTTGAGCAGAGTGGAGGACTCTCTAGAAGGTTCTAATGGGTTCAAGATTTATATATAGCAATTGAGAATTTCTTCGGACTTGTGTATGGATAAAATTTGAGATTTGCATTTGATGGTGCCTGGATCTACAGAAATTCTGTATGACTATGAATTCTACATTTTTGTATAAGGAAGGTAAGAAGAACAATTTTAAATTCACATAAGGTATTTTCAGAGTGAGTGTTACAGTTGTGGTATTTATGGAGGTGCTTAAGAAGAATACAGCTTGTTAAGGGCCGTAGGGCGTTGTGGTTCTATGCTAAGGTTTGTGGGGTGAGTTGTGGCTAAAGATTGTGGCGACTTAGCAAGGAGAAGTATCAATCTGAAGAAAAATTCGGAAGGGACTCGGGAAAATAGGACAGCTTGGTAGTAGGTTGGATCAGTAGGGTAATAAACATGATCGGTTCTTTTGGGTGCTTATGATGTGGGGGTTTTCTATAGGTGCTTTGTGGCAATACTCTTGGATTTGGCGACCTGTGTGGCTGGGTTGAGTTAGAGAGATTCGATTCTAATAGCTTGGTGGTGTGCAAATGGGTTTTGAAGAGTTCTTAATGGTTTTTACCACGGTTCGAGGAGTATATTTCATGCCGACATGAGGAATATGTTGCATATTGGGATTTTCTCCGAGAGGAGATCAAATGAAAGGTTTCTGATTGATCGGGTATGTATTCTGCTTGTGACTCAGAGTGAATATGAGATTCTTGTACTCTTCACAGGATGGCATGGTAGACGCGATGTATTGTGTGAGATTGAGATTTGCATGTGCAAGGTCACAGTTCAGTTTTGAAGGGAAGGACATAAATTCATAGGTTGCATGGACGGTTTCAGATGACTAGGTAAATGATTTTACTGGTATGGCCTAATGAGAGTATACATTTCAGAAGGGGCAATGTGTTTTGATTCATGGATACTTCATTGCTATTGCGGCACTCCCCTGGTTGATCGACTGTTGATATTTAAATTTTGCTATATGGCACGGGAGAATTTTAGAAGTATTCCTCGTGGGATGATCATGTATGAGAGATGTGTTAGACATTCAGTAGTGGAGTCGGGATCAGATGCGTGATATGGATTTGGAGACTGGGAGTTCTCAGGAGCAGATTGTTTCATGGTTGTGGACTGTGAAGTCATGGCCGAAGCAAGCCAGATGATGGTATATGTTATGATTCAGTCATTGTTGACTTTCAGAGGATTATTTATCTATTTGTGGGTAACCAGAGTTGATTTGGAGTCCAATGGTAGGCCAATTAGGATGTGTATTATACACTGAGTCTGACTGGTTGGCTCCATACTGCTCTTGTTGAGTGATATGCCATTCGGTTGATGTTGAACTTATTCGTGGTCTGAAATGACCTATGAGTTACTCTTCTATGCTACGAAAAGTTGTGTTTCATTGGTTATATACACACATGGTGCGGTTATATTGGGGGCCTTATGGCAGGATTTGAGCGAGATGAGTATTTGGGTATTGCATGATCAATTGCGTATTGGTTATGACTTTCAGGTTTTATGTGGCATTTTCATCATTTGTATCTCTGTCGTTATTTATTTTGATTAGGGTGGCTCGAGGTAGATAATATGGACCAGCTTTTGGATGGGGTCACACATTGTAGCGGAGTTATGTTAAGGTATGAACCTTGCGATTAGAATCATGTGATGGTTCTTCTGTGTGTGATGGATTTTCAGCATTTCTTTGTGGCGGTACTTGTTAATCTGGCTGGGAAGCTCTCTCATTTGAGTCATTTTCCATGACTGAATACATTTGAATTGCTTAGTTAGGTATCAAGTACTTCGGACAAATCCATGTCCAGGGAAATCCATCCCTCAATAATATCATCCGCGCTCACTTGGGGTGTGTTACAGACTCTGGAGGGGCTCCTACAGCCCAAACACTATCATAATCATCAATATAACCACTGCGGCGTGCAACCCGATCCCATAACTGTCACTCATAACCAGGCACTTGGCCTCACTCAGTCATCAACCTCTCTAGTCTCACCACGGGCTCACAATGTCATGAAAACAACCCGGAACAATGATATGATGAATCAATAAATAACTAAGACCGAGATATGATATAAAAATGCATGATCATGACTGAGTATGGAATAGTAAATGAAACTAGTGAGATGACGGCAAGAAACGACCGCTAAGGGTCCAACCAATACCGGCACAAAGCCTAAACATGATATCTAGCACGATCTACAGCTCAACTACTTTATCACCTGATGAAAACATAGATGTCAACAGGATAGAGTCACTAAACGGTGCCATGGAATCACCCAGGTCACAATTCTCACGGTGCACGCCTATCACTTGGCATGTGCGTCACCTCAATACCAATCACATAGCATATAATTTGGGGTCTCGAACCCTCAGAACCAAGTTTGAAAATGTTACTTACCTCAAACCAAGCAAAAAATCCTACTCCGTGACACCTTTGCCTCTCAAATCTGCCTCCTACATCCCGAATCTAGCCACAAGCAATACAATACAATTAATATAGTCTAAATGGGTCAATTCTACAAGAAAACTATCAAATTAGAGTCAAAATCCGAAATCGACTCAAATCCGGCCCCCGGGCCCACGTCTCGAAATCCAACAAAAGTCACAAAATCCGAAAGCCCATTCACTCACGAGTCTAGTCACACCAAATTTAGCAAAATCTAAACTCAATTGCCCCTCCAAAACCCCAAAGTTCACTCTCCAATTCCCTAGCCCTAAATCTCCAAATTTCCAATTCCAATCCCTAATTAAATGATGAACAAAGCCATAGATTCACGGAAATTAGACCAATACGGGCTAAAATCACTTACCCCAACATCCTCCTTGAAAACCTTCAAAAAATCGCCTCTCTCCCGAGCTCCCTAAGTCCAAAATTGAAAATGGAAGACAAAGCCTCGAGCTGGGGTTTTCTGCCCAGTTAAATCTGCACCTGCGGAACCGCATCTGCGAAAAGGGCTCGCTTCTGCGAAAATTCATTAAAAGACTGACTACGCTCCTGCGATCACTTGACCGTATCTGCGGTCATCGTAGATGCTGGACCAAAGCCGCACCTGCGTTTCATCTGCGCATATGCGCCTCCCAAACCGCTTCTGCGACCACCGCAGATGCGGGATTTTCATCGCACCTGTGGTCTGAGCCCAGGTATCCCTTAGCCGCACCTGCGACTCTTTCTTCGCTCCTGCGGCTTCGCACCCGCGGTTCCCACTCCACATGTGCGGAAAGCACCAGTAGCAGCAGCTTCGGCTACATTTCTCCACTCCAAACCTTCCGTTAACTACCCGGAATCACCCCGAGACCCTCGGGACCACAACCAAACATACCAACATATCCTATAACCTCATAAAAACTTAGTCGAACCTTCAGATCACTCAAATCAACATCAAAACACCAAATTACACCTGGATTCAAGCCTAAGAACTTCTAAACTTCCGAATTCCACAAACGATGCAGAAACCTACCAAACCACGTCCGGATGATTTCAAATTTTGCACACAAGTTAGAAATGACACCACGAACCTACTCCAACATCCAAAAATCCAATCTGACCCCGATATCAAAATTTCCACTGCGGGCCAAAATCGCAAAAATTCTAATTTTTGCCAATTCAAGCCTAATTCTACCACGGACCTCCAAATCACATTCCGTACGCACTCCTAAGTCCAAAATCACCTAACAGAGCTAACAAAACCATCAAAATTTAAATCCGAGGTCGTTTACACATAAGTCAACATCCGATCAACTCTTCCAACTTAAGCTCTCAACTAAGAGACTATGTGTCTCAATTCACTCCGAAACCACTCCGAACCCGAACCAACTACCCCGATATATCATAATATAACTAAAGAACACAAAAAGAAGCAGGAAATAGGGGAACAGGGCTATAACTCTCGAAACGACCGGCCGGATCATTACAAAATATGAATAAATATTATTTGAAGTTTAATTTGAGTCAATTATCCGCTCGGATGTAAAGTAGTTCAATCTTTTTAATGCAACTTCAGAATTCAAATCTGAAGTTCTTCTAATTTTCAAATACAACTTAAGAAATTCGAATCTTAAGTAGTTTAATACATTGAATGCAACGTCAGATTTTGAATCTTAAATTTTGAAACATAAACTTATTTTTCGATTTTTAATAATCAAATACACGATTCAATGCCCAAATCTACTTTAAATGAGCTCAAATTTGAAATATAACTTTCAAATATCATAAAGAACAAATATCAATCATCAAATTGTCAAAATAACAGTAAATTTAATATATTCCATTTGCAACTAAAAAGAAGAAGAAGAAGAAACTCTAAGTACAAGAAGAAGAAAACAACATTAGAGAAGAAGAGAAAAGTGTATGTATCTAAAGTTATCTAAAAATTGGGTATTAATTAAATTTTTTCTAAAAAGTGGATATAAATTCAACGGGTGACGCAAAATTGCCACATTAAAATTTTGCCTTTGACTATGGTTGTTGGGCCCGGGCACAACCCGGGCTAATCATAACTAGTACAAAAATAGATAACACTATTTTCTTAGAAGAAAAAGGATGTTACTTAGATAAATATGGAAATAATTTAAGGAAAAATTACCCAATTTGGCCTTTTAGAGCAAAGATGCTATCAATACTAACCGATTAATAAAATTCTGCCAATATTAGTCAAATGATATCAATATTAACCCAATTAGTTGTTTGTATGCTTCTCACTCTCTTTACTTGTAACTACTAATGTCACGTAGTTATCCTTGTTTATCCGTAAAAAAGTACAGTTGAATTTATATACGTGGTTTATAGACACGTGGATTAAATGATCTGATTAGCGAAATAATAAATATAAATTAACAAAATATAAAGATACTTAAAGAATGAAACGGCCCTGAATTCCAGATGAAGTCCACCAGAGTGAAGTTTATAGCGAAGCTCACAAAAGTATTTTTGGATAGAACTACAGAATTGAGTATAAAAGAAGGAAGGTTTATTCTTGATGATTCTTATAGATCGTGTCCTTACAATGAGTATAAATGCCTCTATTTACAGCTAGATTTAGAGAGACAAGATCCTCAAATCTCGCTTATTAAAGATGAATAAAAATCCCTCTTAATGGTTGCATAACATTGAAAATAAATGTCGAGATCTTCTATAATGGTTGCTTAAATCGATGTCTTTTTTTAAATTCATTCCTCCGGGCCTTGCGTCTGCGGTAACTATTTTATATGATACCGATCACATGACTTTATCTGGTATTATTTGGCTGCTGACGCACCTCCATCGTATCACCATTGCCACGTGTCTGCACGTGAGATGTTCACATGTGGGCTCTAAATTTTACCCAATACAAATAGTCCCCTACTTACTGGTGACTCAACTTGATATGACCAGAAAGTGGATAAGACCTTTCATTTCTTGGCAAAAATTTTTTTGAACGGCTTCTGACACTTGAAAGGATGCACGTCTCTTTGCATTTACTGATCCTTCCATGTTCCTCTTTGTGATTTGACGAGCAGTTTTGCTAATTAACGAGGTAATGATAACTTTGGTTTGAAAATCATCTATAAACTTACCCCTCTTTTCTCTTTTTACTTAATTCTTTCCTGTCACGACCCAAAATCTACTAAGGGTCGTGATGGAGCCGGACATCGCTGTCAGGCAAGCCAATACTAAATAGTTAATTTAGCTCACATTAATCAATTTTTTTGAAATCATAATTTTCTTTGAATAAATAATGAAAGATAGACTTTACAGAATAAAAATAATGTTCTTAACAATATCAAAACTGAACAACCTATAATCACCCCAAAATCCGATGTCACAAGTGCATGAGCCACAACTAGGAATGTAAAATAAAGTACAACATCTGTCCTGAATACAAATTTGGACAGCAGAAATATAACTACTCTGAAGGAGACTCTGCTGACTGCGGATATGTAACGTGGAATATAGCTCGCCTAAGTCCCCGCAATAACCGTGCCTCTGCATTCACAAGGCCACTAGACATATATGCACCAGCACAAAAATGTACAGCAAGTGTAGTATGAGTACGTAAATCAACGCGTACCCAGTAAGTATCCTGCCTAACTTCAAAGAAGTAATGACGAGGGGTCGACTTCGACACTTACTATGTGCTATAAATAAATAAAATAATATAATTAAATTAGGCATGGATTAAATAATACGGTTGCAAGGCCAATATTTTGAAGTAAGCAAGCAGTTCTTTTATAATTAAGAAGTCTCCAAATTTATTTTTTATTATTTAACAATTTATCTCAGGCCAAGGAGGCAATATCATTTATTGTAAATTCCAAAGCAATCAATTAAATCATGTGCAAATCATGCCGAGGTCGTACGACCCACTCCAACATAAATATTTAAACTGTGCACTACCGAGAGTCAAACGACGCGAACCATAGATGCATTGATTTAATCTGCAGGCGTTCGACCCGCTCTGCAAAAGATAAACGCATTCAACAGTAAATTAGGAATTCTTTAAGGAGCAATTATCCAAAAAATTATCAATTCTCATTTAACGGTCAAGAAAACGAAGTTTAACATTTTAAAAATTCATTTACCAAGTTCACTATGATTTAAGCAATTTAAATTAACAATACGGTTGCAAATATCACAAGTATAGCATGATTTAGGTCCTAGACTACCCAGACTTAGCATAATAGTAGCTACACACGGACTCTCGTCACCTCGTGCGTACGTAGCTCCCACAAATAGAAGCACATATCGTAATATTTCACCTATGGGATTATTTTCCTCTTACAAGATTAGAAAGGATACATACCTCACTCCCAAGTTCCATCACCGTCTCCCAAGCCCTTCCAATAACTCAAACCGATGCCCAACGCTCCAAAACTAGTCAATAAACGTGCAAATCCATAAATATACACTCTAATACTTATTATAATCCAATTTATAACAAATTCCTAACTCCGCTTGAAAAGTCGATAAAAATCACCCTCGGGCCCACGTGCCCGGATTTCGAAAATTTTCCAAGATAAACTTTACCCATGACACCACGAACTCAAATATATAATTTATTTCTCATTCCATGCTCAAATTCGTGGTCAAAATCAAAAATACCAAATTCTAGGTTTTCTACTAAAATCCCACCATTTCTACTACTTTTCATGCTTAAATCCTCATAGAATCCATGTATTTAACTTATAATAAGTGGGAATCACTTACCTTGCGATGCTTAATGAAAAATCTCCTTGAAGCTCTCCAAAATCACCCCAACCAAATGAAAAATGAGAGAAAATGGGCCAAATCCCGATTTTAAAAGAACCCTTCTGCCCAGACAACTTTCGCATCTGCGGTCCACTAGCCGCTTCCGCGGCTCCGCACCTGCGGACATTCCCCATCGCAGGTGCGGCTTTCCATCAAGCCCAGCCAAGTCTGCTTCTGCGGACAAAACCCGCTCCTACGGTCATGCTTCTGCGAAGCCTTGACCGCTCCTGCGGATGCGCATCAGCGCCCCCAACTCCGCATCTGCGGCCCTTTTGCCCATGTGGTCCTGGACCGCTTCAGCGACCATAACGCCGCACCTGCAGGCTCGCACCTGCGGCCCTTTCTCGTAGGGGCGATTGTACCTGACACCAGCTGTTTCAGTTCTTTCTTCAACTCCAAATTCGATCCGTTAACCAACCGGAATCCACCCTAGGCCCCCGGAACCTTAACCAAATATACCAACATGTCTCAAAATACATTACGAACTTAGTCGATTAATGATCTTTTGAACTTCCAACTTCTACATTTGATGCCGAGACCTATCAAATCACGTCCGATTGACCTCAAATTTTGCACACAAGTCACATTCGACATTACGTACCTAATCCAACTTCCGAAATCGGAATTCGACCCCGATACCAAAAAGTCCACTTCCGGTCAAACTTCTCAAAAACCTTCAAATTTCTAACTTTCGCCAAATGACCCCAAAATGACCTACGGACCTCCAAATCCACTTCCGGACGTGCTCCCAATACCAGAATCTCATACGGACCTATTCCCAATCTCAGAATCCCAAACGGACATCGATACATTGAAATGCACTTCAACCGAAATTTATGAAATTCTTTCAAAATGCCAACTTCCACAATAGGCGTCGAAGAGCATCCGGGTCATCCAAAACCCGATCCGGACATACGTCCAAGTCCAAAATCATCATGCGAATATGTTGGAACCTTCAAATCCCGATTCTGGGGTCGTTTACTCGAAAATCCAACCTTGGTCAATTCTTCCAACTTAAAGCTTCCGAAATGAAAATTTTCTTTCCTAATCGTTTCTGAACTTTCGAAATTCAATTTCGACCATGCGTACAAGTCATAATACCTGAAGTGAAGTTGCTCATGTCCCCAAACCGCCGAACGACATGCTAGAGCTCAAAACGACCGGTCGGGTCGTTACATTCTCTCCCACTTAAACATACGTTCGTCCTTGAACGTGCTAAGAACTGTGCTGGAGTTGTCTGAAATCACTGTTTAAAATCCCGTGCACCTACCCCTGCTACCACCACTCAGTTGAGTACATTTGGTCGAGAAAATCCGAAGATTCCCCTTTTGTTTAGTTAAATTAGACTTAAAGCCAAATTCCAACATCCGAAATTTTCTGCCAGGCCTGCTCCCATCATCCGAACACCGTATCAATCACTACACGATGCACCAATACATGCCTTCATACCTTTACTGAATCCACACCATGCACAGCATAATTCACATGACCATAATAACATCCTCTAATAACAATAGCCGAAATTCCATGAATCATATGCTCACAACACACCTCATGACACATATAAGTCCCGTTCCAACTCTTGCAATACTGCCACAATGGAAGAGATGTGTAGAAACTCATAACCAACTGCCGAGTCAACAAATCATTAAGTCTATTCTCCTGACAAGAACCATGACCTCATTCCGAACCATGCAACGATAATTGCTCTTTAATATACTTCATTTAAATCTGATCGCACTGATCCCAGGTCCAAAAATCTCGTCTCACCCAGTACAAGTCGTTCCGGCAATAAGCCACTACAAATACCACCAAAGGTCTCATATGATGCCAGCATGTGCCAACAATCCACTAACCCGAATGTGGTACATAAGGAGAACGAACTCTGGAAAAAACTTCACAACCCACGTAACTAACTAAACAACAGAAAAGGTGTCATGAATCTTTCTCAGAAAATGCGGGACAAGACACACATGAATAGATATAGGGAACTGTGCTTAACATCACACTGTTGCGGCATGCAACCCGATCCACACATGATACCGTTGCGGCGTGCAACCCGATCCAACCATGATACCCGTGGCGGCGTGCCACCCGATCCAAACAACATATCCATGGCGGCGTGCCACCCGATCCAAACATACCGATCCACACATAATTATCTCAAGAAAACACACATCGAGCCGTAACATTTATACTCATGAAATGCCCGAATATTAATCATAAGCACGCCAAGTTCATAATACAAATCCTGAGGAGACGGGTAGCGTCATACGCTATAAAACTCAAGCACAACTAAGGTGCAATATATGATCTGCATCTCGAGAGCCATCCTACTCACATAACACCACCGCTACGTGGGACCTCAACACATTGTACAATTAATCAAGCTGACTCACGACCCACATGGCACAATAGGGTATTACATGAAATTGCTGACGACGAAATTAACATCCCACACCCGAATACTCCTCCATAAGAAATGCTATGCTGAATTAACACACCAGGCTGGTGTAGAGTACACATCCACATCTGGACCCATCAACGGACCCCAAACCAATTCTGATCATAACATGCTTGGGCAAATACCCTCTCAAGGATCCACAATAGCCTTTTTCCCATGAAATACAAGAACAACCTTCGAATCCAGAACAAACTTCCACAATTTACAACCAACTGAATAGAGTGCCTTTCAGGACTAAACTCTCACATTAGCGATAGTAACAAATCTCCATACTTGGTTTCAATCTTTAATCAATCAAGTGACTACATGTCACACTTATACAATCTTCCCGTGGGACACTCTCCCACGACCTTCCGCACCAGACAACGAGTCAGCACATCCATGCCATCGGCCATACAAAAGATGTAAAGCAATCAAGAATCCGCAATTAGTATGCAAAGCCTTCCATAAAGGATACCGATCCCATGCGACGCCAAAGACAATACCAGCTGACTCTAACCACCTAAGTCCTTTCTCGCTCATCCGAGCTCGTGATATTCCTGCCAACCCCAAATGGCAACCTTGATCCTCGACTTCCGATTCCCATGCTACCTTTTTCACCTAATCATGTCAATACGCAAATGTACAAGAATTTCATCATAACTCCTGAACCACTAATATGGTACACACTTCATCATATAGAAACCTTTCACTTAACTCATTTCAAGAGAACCATAGCGACACACGACTGAATTCCCATAACCATAGAAAACACAAACCTTAAGTAGTGGTCTAAACCACCATAAATCTTTCGGGATCCATCTACACATAACATGCCACAATACTTGAATGCCCCCAAATAAAGTCAATTACGGCGGTCGTCAAGCCTCGCACGTACCGCCACAAATCACATGCATGGTTTAACACGCTGAAGGAACTAATTATTGCCGCCATTATGCCAATTCAACTATTGCTAACCGATCCGACTTCTTCTAATTTACCTTAGACTTGCCTTAGGTATAATGATAGCTTCATTCAACACATAACAAACTTAATCCACACTCATCCTGAGTGACCTCATTTCATAAGACCACATTGTCTCCAAAACCCACAAACCATGTCATACCATCCTTGTGCGTATATTCGTGTATTCAACTGGTACACCCATTCTGACAATTTCTCTATGATTCCGAAGTCATTTGCTCCCATTTATCTCATGTTACACCGCAGACCAAAGGTAACACAGAACACTCCAAGTCCCTCTTTATAATCCGCTGCAAAAGCTCGATACTCAACCATACTACTGACTCGAAATTCTTAGGCACCACACTTTAACTTTTGACTCCACTAGGATCGTTGTTGAGAGTCACCCACTCTGACTTGGTCCCGAATATAATCAAACTCCAAGGCTCCACTAGCACATGAACACCCTCTCAAAGAAGCACCCGACTGAATCACGTTCCTTATAACTCACCTCTACACGAAGCATGAATCCCGAGTCTTCCCAAAGCCTGAACATGAATCTATAAGGACAATTATAGCATACATTCCTCAAATCCTTTGCTCAAATTGCCATTGATGTTCTCTTTCCTTAGTCGTAATAACCCACCAATATGCCGATAACCAGAAATCTCACAAGTAGACAACCATGCAATCCCATCGTAGGCGGTGGGGGCTCTCTCACTTCGCTTGAAGCTACCATTGCATAATTCTGGAATTCACCAAGACTCCTTATCCCCCATTGACATGATCTTGCACAATCAACCCGCCAATTTGCCTCAAAATCTTCCTGTTAACCATTTCAAGAACACTCTGAATCACTAGCCACGTTTTCGTATTCAACCTCTCAACGGATAGCCAGTAGAATTCTTCGTAGAAGCTTCGCCAGCCACGCGACCATTGACTTGCTCACAGGAGATAACCCACCTATGGAAATTACATGTCGACATCTTCCAACGTCACTGCACTGGGTACACTTACTACATAATCAGTAACCCATCCTGAGCCCGTGCTCATTCACCAGCTGTACAAGTCCTTTCACTCCTCATGGACATTAACTAAAAGGTAGAACAGTATATTCCCATTCAAAGTCATGCTGTATTCTTCATATCAGGCAACTCCTTCCCGTCGTATCCACTCTCCCCCGTATAATAGCCAATATTCCAAATTAATTCGACCTAGTCACTGTCCACCATGAAATCCCAAAATCACTCTAAACCTTTCCCAAGGCATATAGTCATCCTACCACAGAACCCATATGCTACTCTGCCACTCTCCCACTTTGGTCAAACCCTCTCCTTTAAGAAACTACCCGACTTCTGTTTCTCACACTTGGCCTTCTAGAAATTTAACCACCGCAAGACACCCCCACATGTCCTTCCTCATCCTTTGCTACCCAGTTGTTGCCTTAACTCAATATCTATCTCTGTAGCACTTGAACCAATAGATCTCTACCAACTTTAAACCCCTCCGAAGATCATCTTCCTCGAGCCATCAACATTATAAATACACATTTAAATTCCGGAATTACTGCACTCCATTGTCTCTGACAACCGCTTCTCCGGCACCATCTCACACTACTCTGCCCCGAAGGCAAATTGATGAAGACCATTACACCGGCGAACCTTAACACGTTCAACAGGAACATTCCACAATGCTTGAAAATACCAAGTCCCATTACTCCATCAACCCAAACTTGAACATTCATAGTCCCATTGCCTCTACTTCGCCGGAAATAAAATATTAAATCTCCGAATCACGCATTGAGTAAAACCTCTTTCCAAGTCATTTACTGCTTTGATGCATAGTCCAGTATCCTACTATTACACAACATGGTGCGATAGCAACGCACGAACCGCCATAACAATCAATGGCAAATCTCAAAACTCTAGGTAGTACTGATACTGAGCTGAAACGGTAGAACGACTTTCCGCAAAGCGACGTTAATAGCCCAATCGGATATGCAAGGAGAAACATCCTGCACCACATTTGTAGTATCATTAAGATTCCTCGATTCCAAATTTATAACAAGCGCTTCACGTCGCATAAGATTGAATAGGAAGGAAATGAAGGCATACGCCTCAAAGGAATCAAATCGCACGATGAGGAATCAAGAATGGAAGTGATCCTAACAGTCCTGTAACCTCTCAAAGATAAGTACAAACGTCTCCGTACCGATCCGCAAGACTCTACTAGACTCGCTCATGACTCGTGAGACCTAAGTGAACCTAGTGCTCTGATACCAAGTTGTCACGATCCAAAATCTACTAAGGGTCATGATGGCGCCGGACACCGCTGTCAGGCAAGCCAACACTAAATAGTTAATTTAGCTCTCATTAATCAATTTTTTTGAAATCATAATTTTGTTTGAATAAATAATGAAAGATAGACTTTACAGAATACAAATAATGTTCTTAACAATTTCAACACTGAACAACCTATAATCACCCCAAAATCCGGTATCACAAGTGTATGAGCCACAAATAGGAATGTAAAATAAAGTACAATATCTTTCCAGAATAAAATTTTGGACAGGGGAAATATAAATACTCTGAAGGAGACTCTGCTGGTTGCGGACTTGTAACGTGAAATGAAGCTCACCTAAGTCCCCGCAATAATCGCACCTTTGCACTCACAAGGCCACTAGACATATAAGCACCTACACGAAAATGTACAGTAAGTGTAGTATGAGTACGAAAATCAATGCGTACCCAGTAAGTATCCC
Organism: Nicotiana tomentosiformis; assembly: GCF_000390325.3. Taxonomy (NCBI): domain Eukaryota; kingdom Viridiplantae; phylum Streptophyta; class Magnoliopsida; order Solanales; family Solanaceae; genus Nicotiana; species Nicotiana tomentosiformis. The sequence continues at coordinate 47,323,451 of NC_090822.1, forward strand.
GCCTAGCCTCGAAAAAGTAGTAACGAGGGGCCGACTTCGACACTTACTATGGGCTATAAATAAATAAAATGATATAATTAAATTAGGCATGGATTAAATAATACGGTTGCAAGCCCAATATTTTGAAGTAAGTAAGCAGTTCTTTTATGATTAAGAACTCTCCAAATTTATTTCCCATTATTTAACAATTTATCTCAGGCCAAGGAGGCAATATCATTTATTGTAAATTCCAAAGCAATCAATTAAATCATGCGCAAATCATGCCGAGGTCGTACGACCCGCTCCAACATAAATATTTAAATTGTGCACTGCCGAGGGTCGAACGGTGCGAACCATAGATGCATCTATTTAATATACCGAGGCGTTCGGCCCGCTCCACAAAAGATAAACACATTCAACAGTAAATCAAGAATTCTTTAAGGAGCAGTTATCCAAGAAATTGTCAATTCTCATTTAACGATCAAGAAAATGAAGTTTAACCTTTTAAAATTTCATTTACCAAGTTCACTATGATTTAAGCAATTTAAATTAACAACAAGGTCGCAAATATCGCAAGTATAGCGTGATTTGGGTCCTAGACTACCCAGACTTAGCATAATAGTAGCTACGCACGGACTCTCGTCACCTCGTGCGTACGTAGCCCCCACAAATAGAAGCACATATCGTAATATTTCACCTATGGGGTTATTTCCCTCTTACAAGGTTAGAAAAGAGACTTACCTCGCTCCGAAGTTCCATCACCGACTCCCAAGCCCTTCCAATAACTCAAACCGATGCCCAATGCTCCAAAACTAGTCAATAAATATGAAAATCCATAAATATATACTCTAATACTTATTATAATCCAATTTATAACAAATTCTTAACTCCGCTTGAAAAGTCGATAAAAATCATCCTCGGGCCCACGTGCCCAGATTCCAAAAATTTTCGAAGATAAACTTTACCCATGACACCACGAACTCAAATATATAATTTATTTTCCATTCCATGCCCAAATTCATGGCCAAAATCCAAAATACCAAATTCTAGATTTTTCTACCAAAACCCCACAATTTCTACTAATTTTCATGCTTAAATCCTCATAGAATCCATGTATTTAGCTTATAATAAGTGGGAATCACTTACCTTGCGATGCTTGATGAAAACCTCCCCTTGAAGCTCTCCAAAATCGCCCCAACCAAATGAAAAATGAGAGAAAATGGGCCAAATCCCGATTTTAAAAGAACCCTTCTGCCCAAACGACTTTTGTATTTGTGGTCCACTAGCCGCTTCTGTGGCTCCGCACCTGCGGCTCCACACCTGCGGATATTCCCCATCACAGGTGTGGCTTTCCATCAAGCCCAGCCAAGTCCGCTTCTGCGGACAAAACCCGCTCCTGCGATCATGCTTCTGCGGAGCCTTGACCGCTCCTGCCGATGTGCATCAACGCCCCCAACTCCGCATCTACGGCCCTTTTGCCCAGGTGGTCCAGGACCGCTTCTACGACCATAACACCGCACCTGTGGCCCTTTCTCGCAGGTGCGATTGTACCTGACACCAGCTGCTTCGGCTCTTTCTTCAACTCCAAATTCGATCCGTTAACCACCCGGAATTCACCCTAGGCCCCCGGAACCTTAACCAAATATACCAACATGTCCCAAAATACATTACGAACTTAGTCAAACCTTCAAATCACATCAAACAATGCTAAAAATCATGAATCGCACCCCAATTCAAGATTAATGATCTTTTGAACTTCCAACTTCTACATTCGATGCCGAGACCTATCAAATCACGTCCGATTGACCTCAAATTTTGCACACAAGTCACATTCGACATTACGTACTTAATCCAACTTCCAAAATCGGAATTCGACCCCGATACCAAAAAGTCCACTTTCGGTCAAACTTCTCAAAAACCTTCAAATTTCTAACTTTCATCAAATGACCCTTTTAATATCGCCAATCAAGGCGATTCCATGGTGGTCATAACTGCACCACTTCAAACAACCGTCAGCATCGGGATTTGCATCGTTGGGGGGCTTCCAAAAAGAATAAACCCAAAATATTAACGTTGAGCCCCCCACTATGAACACGATCATTCTTAAAGAATGGTCTTTCGATAAGGATCTCCAAATCCAGGGCACTTCCTCGAACCCAAAAAGTGTCCAGGGTCGGCGAGTACCTTTCTTCTATCTGGATGACCAACATTCCTGTTGTGAAAGAGGATTGTGGCTGAAAGAATATTAAAGTATTAGCCCCACTAGATGTGGAGAGGATAACCTTTAGTAAACCAGGGTATAATTTTATTTCTACTTAAGCTTTCATCCTCAGGCTCGAGCACGAGATTAATCTAATCATTCTTGACTTTTGTCGGAGTTACCAAGTATGCTTAGCCCAAATTGGTCCAGTAGTGTGGCGTAGAGTAGCTTGCCTATGTTAGCTAGCCTCCCGAACACAAGAAAGTCTCCCCCTTGCACACCTGATCCTTCTCAACCCTCCCAAGATCTTCTGAGGAGGCATGATCAAACTTAGCAAGCGTGGTCATAATGTCATCATCACCATCTTGGATGATGAAAATGACCATGGTTGGATGGAAAGGATTGTTTCCATCACTTCCAAGGACATTATTCCCACGCCGGGACCTCCAATTCTCGAGTCATGAAATTATACTCGTACGTTCTCTTATCCGCATGTTTTTTTTTCTTTTTATGAATTTTCAACCTCTTTAAGCTTCTATCTCTTTTTCTTTTTAGCTACTCATTGGGTGCCTCCAGTAGTTGAAGACTTACCCCAGTGGGTTCAAAGATTTTTGGATACTTCCATGCCGGAACTCCGTACGTGGAAAGAACTTTCAATAAATAAAAATTGGAAGTGCTAAAATCACGGTGAGAATACCTTCTGTTTTCCATTTTCAGGCCTTCCAAAGGGATCTTATGTTTGCCTGATCTCCGAGATTCCATTTGATCCGAAGGTGGCTCAACAACAACTCCAACAAGTTCTTGACCGAAAAAGGATTCGTGAAGTGGAATCTTCTTCCGGTGGAGCTGCATCATCCCCCACTCCCCGGCCTCAAGGAAAGAGGGCTAGAAGAAAACTCTCTTCCAAAGTTGGGGAGAAAACACAGCTTGTGGTCTTAGAGGCGATCCTTGCAGGGCCGGAAATAGTGGTCCTTGACAAAGATAAAATCGAAGATGACGTTGAAACGGTTTCTCTTCAAAGGAAAATAAGAGACAACCCAAACAGTCCATCAGGGGGAAACAGAGAGACTCTTTCAAGAGTCTGAGTTAGCAAAAATGGTTGATTCTCTCTTCCGGGTTCCGGTTGCTACTACCGGTCAAAGGGGTTGTACTTCATGTGCTGCCGCAAACTCTGATCCAACATCTTTCACTGTTGATCGAGGGAAAAGCATTCGTTCTCCAACCCCCCGATCATTAAATGACGAGAACATAGAGAGCACTTTTCTGGCTCCAATCCGGGACCCTAATGGTAAACATATTGTTAACATCACGGTTCCAAGTGAACACATTTTCTCTAAACTGGTTGGGGTAGCCAATTATATGAAAGCCCTGGACACTGAGAAGGACTGGAAGAAAATAGACGCTCTTTCCGGTGAGTGCCTCATCAGCAATAGCATGCATCTCTCTCTTGAGTTGCTTTTGCTTCTTTTTTCCCCTACCTTTTTCCTTTCTTACTTTAAACTTTACCTTTTAGGATAATCTTCTTGCTTCTGAGGGTCTCCAAAGGATGATTTTGGAGAATGAAGAACTTTGGTCTGAGTGTGATGGACTTGCTGAGCGTCTTCTTGCCTTAGAGGCCAAACTTGATCAAATGGAAGAGCTTGAGGCCCGGTTGGAGCACTGATCAAGAAAAAAGAGCTCACAACAAAGAAGCCACACAACTTTATGCAGAACTTTCCGAGCTGAAGGGCAAGTGGATGGAACTGCTGGATTCTCTTACTTCGGCTGCAGAATAGGAGTCAGCTTCCATGGAAAGGATTCGATCCTTGGAAACTGACTTACATTCTAAGACCGAGGAAGCCAACGCGGTCGAAGAGAAAATGGCCAAAATAGAGGAATGGATTTGAAAGGTCATGGATCAAAATCGTGAGCATGCAAAGACTAATTCTGACCTGGCGGAGACTTATGGGATCTTGAAGGTCGAGAATGAGCAACTGCAGTCAAAACTCCAAGAGCGTCGGGCAAGATTTCGAGTTCAAGAGGAGTCCTTTATGCTAGAAAAGACTCATGCTGTCTATAGCATGCAAAGAAAAACTCTGGAGGATGTCAAAACCGGCATTGAGAACATAGACAACTATATTACCGAGGCTCCTACCCGAGAAACTACCTCCTTCAAGAATATGCCCGCCCAGCCTTTTGCTTCAAGTTCCACATAAACCAGCTCTGAATCTTACGAGCTTGAAGATGAAGATAAAGGTGTAGGGCTTAAGCATGATGATGAAGGAATACATGAACAAGCTTTAGATCCATTAGCTCCAGATAAAGACCCAGGATCTTCTACTCCGGAAAGTGTGGCTTCAAAAAATGCTCCAACATTTGAGGCCTCCAAGACCTCGGCTTCTGCTAATCAAGCATATTAATTTACTTTTTAAAGGTTTTTTTGTTTCTTCTATGGGCTCTTTTTTGTGCCCGGAACTTGAAATGAAACTATTATTTTTTCTTCCTCTTATACTTTGAATGACTTCATCCTTGAGAATATTTCTTTCAATTCTTCTAGTTTTGGAGACTTTTTTTCCCCGAGTTTTAAATTAGCACAAAATATTCCTTGATCCATGATGTTGACGACCAATTTTGACCCTCCCATTTAAAATTAAATTTGTTATGATTATTAACTTGCAATAAACATGGTAAAATATTTTCTAATCAATAATACTTATTTTTCTAAATAACAATTAGTATTGTTGAATTAATAATAATTCGATATTAAATCTTATTAATAAATTAATCTTACTATTTTTAACTATTAAAATAACCTTGGTATTTTAATAAACAAGTTTTACTTGGGCTTTAAATTAATTAGATTAATCAAATTAATCAAATTAGTTCACAAATTAGTTTTACTATACCGTGTGTACTTTAAATTAATAAATTAGTTCACAATTCAATAAATGAAGTGTTTTAACAAATAATTAATTGATTCATAGTATTTTATGATGTATTTGATTATTATATTTTATTGCATTTAATTATGATTGATTAATCCCAATTAAGTTGATTTTAAAGGGGTTAAAAGCTCAAAAGGCTACAATTGCAACTAACCAATTAAAACTCAATGTGGTCTAATGTTAAAGTCCATTTCAGCTATGCTTGGCCCAAGTACACAAGCCCAAACGCTCCAACACGGTCCAGACCCACCTTTCCTACTCCATGTTGGCAATTCATGTCACTTCTTCTCAGCCAATGGCATCATACCACGTCGCCTATCTCCCACATTCACAAAATAAACACAAAGAATCTGGACCATTGGCCTAGAGCATCAACAATCCATATTGATCTCGCGTTTTCCTCTATTTTAAAAACCTTTGCCCGATCTCATCCTAACCGCTGGATTACAAAGATATAACAGCCACTAATATTTTATCAAAAACTAAACTAATAACTTTTATTAGCCAAAAAATTTGGACCGTTGATAAAATGATCCAACGGCCCAGATCTCATCTTTCACATTAAACTAACCTAACACCCCTAAACCCTCATTCATTTGCAGCCCTACCCGGTCACCTCTCTTTCCCTTTCCTCTCTTCTTTCTCTAACCCGTCAAGCCATCAATCACCAGAAACATTGCACAAATTTGTGCAAGGTCACAAATTCGAGCCTCAAAACATTCAATTTGTCTCCTACATCCGTGAATCATGCTGATTACTTTCGTTTTTATCACCAAAATTCAAAAAGCCCCAATTTGAACCCTAGACCTAAACCGTGCTACTGCTCTCCAATCGTTCTTTCACATCCATGACATGCATGACCGTGTCTTCGACTTCATTATCAATATTCTTTATCCAGAGGTCAAATGTAGTGACCTCTGGGTATTGGGGTTTGACCGCTGCTTCGATTGTTTCCACGGTCGACTCTTCTCAGGTAAATCCTAAACTGCTTTCCCCCTTCTTTTCCTTCTATTTTTCACCTTCGTTGCAACAATCATCCGTGCAATCGTCACGCCCCACTATTGTAATGACCCGACCGGTCGTTTTGAGAGTAATAGCCCCGATCCCCTATTTACTATTTTTCCCGTACCTTTTTCTGCTTATGTGACTTACCGGGAGGTTGTCGTTGTGGTTTCAGAGTGATTTGGAATACTTAGTCCCTAAACGGAAGCTTAAGTCTTAGGATTTTGACCGAAGTTAGAACTGAGTAAACACGACTCCGAAATGAAATTCCGTTGGTTCCGTTAGATCCGTTGGGTGATTTTGGGCTTAGGAGCGTGTTCAGACTGTAAATTCGAGGTCTGTAGCTGATTTAGGCTTGAAATGGCGAAAGTAAAATTTTTGGAAATTTTGACCGATAGTGGACTTTTTGATATCGGGGTTGGATTCCAATTCCAGAAGTTGGAGTAGGTCCATAATGTTGAATATGACTTGTGTGCAAAATTTGAGGTCAATCGAACGTGATTTGATAGGTTTCGGCACGGTTGTAGAAGTTTAAAGTTTCAAGTTCATTAAGTTTGAATTAGAGGGTGATTCGTGTTTTTATCGTTGTTTGATGTGATTTGAGGGCTCGACTAAGTTTGTATGGTATTTTAGGACTTTTTGGTATATTGGGTAGAGGTCCCAGGGTCCTCAGATGTGTTTCGGATGCTTAACAAATTGAATATGGACTTAGGCAAATGGCTGAAGCTTTTGGTTTCTGGTATTTTCGCACATGCGGTGGGGAGACCGTAAGTGCAGACTCGCACGTGCGAGAGGAGGATCGCAGATGCGGGCTGGAGGAGTTTGGCCCGGGGTCGCAGGTGCGACATGAAGGCCGCATGAGCGGAGTCGCTTTTGCGGAATCTTGAACGTAGAAGCGGAGAGGCTTGGGAGGTTTGGGATCGCAGGAGTGGAAGGGTCTCCATAGAAGCAAGATCGCAGGTGTGATCCCTGGTCCGAAGAAGCGGAAACCCTCGGCATATGTGGAATCCACACCTGCGATGATTTTTGCGCATGTGCGGCGTCTGCGACTGGTGGTCCACAGATGCGAGAATGCCTGGGCAGAACCCTTTTAAGCGAGGCTTCAAGATTTTTGGCCATTTTCTTCATTCTTGAGCTCGGGTTGGCGATTTATTGAGAGCATTTTTCGGGGGATTTCTTGAGAGCATTTTTCGTGAGGTAAGTTCCTTGTGCATTTTTTCGGGGGATTTGAAGAGTTTGATTTTGGGTTTTGAGTGTCATTTGAGGTTGGATTTTGATAAATTTGGTATGGTTGGACTCGTGAGTGAATGGGCTTTCAGATTTTGTGATTTTTGTCCTATTCCGAGACGTCGTCCAAGGTCGACTTTTTAGGGTGAATTTTGGAATTTTTGTTAAAGTCTTGGTTTTATTAATTAGATTACTCTATTATAGTTGTATTTATGATATGCAATTGTTTTTGGCTATACTTGGGCCATTCGGAGCTAGGTATTCTTGGAAAGAATATCGCTATCGATTGATTGAGCTTGGTTCGAGGTAAGTGGCTGGCCTAACCTTGTATGGAGGAAATCCCCTTAGGATTTAGTACTGTTGTGATATGTGAGCGCCGTGTACGCGAGGTGACGAGTACGTACACAGGCTATTTGTTGTAAAAAAAAACCGATTTTACTGAATAGCAACCTATTTTCCTTTTAATTTGGGTTATACCATTTTGCTGAGTAGCAATTTGCTTCTCATCCTTAATATCATTATACCAACCTGTGTAGTTATCCTGGTTAGTCTAATATCGCATGTCTACGCACTTTAACTGCTTATTTGAACTCTATGAAGCATGCCTAGTTGATTTCCTATTTTCCTTGTTCTTTATCAATATTAACTATAGAAATATTACTGTTAACTGTTGTATTTATCGGTTTGAGCTGTGTGTTTACTTTTGAGACTACGAGGTGGTTCCTCGGGAGTTCTCCCTGCATATTTACTTTTGAGACTACGAGGCAGTTCCTCGGGAGTTCTTCATGCACATTTACTTTTGAGACTACGAGGCGGTTCCTCGGGAGTTCTCTCTGCACATTTACTTTTGAGACTACGAGGCAGTTCCTCAGGAGTTCTCCTTGTACATTTACTTTTGAGACTACGAGGTGGTTCCTCGGGAGTTCTCCCTGCATATTTACTTTTGAGACTACGAGGCGGTACCTCGGGAGTTCTCCCTGTATATTTACTTTTGGGACTACGAGACGGTATCTCGAGAGCGCCCCTGTTGTTATATCATTTTATGGTGTCTTTATTGCTTTATGAATACTTGCTGTTGTCTTCTCTATTTTACTTTATTTTTATTATAGCATCTATCTTATTATTATATCAAGTAGGGCCCGGACCTGACCTCGTCACTACTCTACCGAGGTTAGGCTTGGCACTTACTGGGTACCGTTGTGGTGTATGCATGCTACTCTTCTGCACATGTTTTGTGTGTAGATCCAGGTACTTTTTATCAGCCCTGTACTAGTTGAGAGTGCTTAATGCTGTACGGAGACTTCAAGGTATATCTGCCGCGTCCGCAGATCTCGGAGTCCCCTTCTATTCCCTTATATGTCATTTACGTTCCTTACTTCTTTTATTAGACTCTGGTGCATAGAGATACTAGTTTCCTTCTATAGCTTGTGACTTATGATGTTTCGGGTTTTGGGAAACTGTGTGCATCTAATGTTTTGGTTATTGTATATGCCGAGTGGCATTATTATTGGTTATTCAGTATCTAATGCAGTTAGTTGTTAAGTTTTGCTTCCATTATTGATATTTTCGTAATCTGTTAGGCTTACCTAGTCATAGAGACTAGGTGCCGTCAGGACATGTCTCGGAGGGAGTTTGGGCCGTGATAAGTTTTGTATCAGAGCTCTAGGTTCATAGGCGTCGTGATTCACAAGCAAGTTTAGTAGAGTCTCGCGGATCGGTACAGAGTCATCTATATTTATCTTCGGGAGGCTATGGAACTGTTAGGAAAGATTACACTTCTTTGATTCCTTGTCGTGCGAAATTGTTGACTTTGATATTTTTAAACTTTTTTATTCTATTCTCTCACAGATGGTGAGGACACATACATGCGGATCTGATGACCAGGCACCTACGCTCCCTGCTAGAGCCGCGAGAGGCCAGGGCCAGTGTAGAGGCCAAGAACGTCCACACGGTGCAGCCAGAGCACCCGCACGAGCTGCTACAGAAGATCCCCCAGTAGCTCCAGCTGGAGGGCAGACACCTGAGATACCTATTGCTGCACCAGCCCTCTAGGAGACTCTAGCCCAAATTTTGAGCATATTCAGCACCTTAGCTCAGGCTGGATTGACTCCACTTGCTCCTGCCACATCTTAGGCTGGGGGAGGAGCACAAACTCCCGTCGCCGGTACTCCAGAGCAGTGGGTTCAGGTCGACCAGGTTCCAGAGATTATACCGATGCAACCGGTAGCTCCAGTTCAGCCTGAGGTTAGGGCAGTAGTTTCTGAGGTGGAGCAGCTCAGACGTGAGAGGTACAAGAAGTACCACCCACCTACTTTTAGCGGATTGGCTACAGATGATGTTCAGGTTTTTCTGGAGGAGTGTCATCATATTCTCCATACTATGGGCGTAGCGGAGACGAGTAAGGTTTCTTTTACCACCTTCCAACTTAGAGGAGCAGCCTATCAGTGGTGGCGTGCTTATGAGCTGAGTAGTCCGGATAAGGCAGCTTCACTTACATGGACTCAGTTCTCAGACATATTTTTGAGAGAGTATGTCCCTCAGAGCCTCAGGGACTCATGGCATGCGAAGTTTGAGCAGATGTGCCAGAGTGCTATGAATGTGTCAGAATAGGCAGTCCGCTTCAGTTATTTGGCCCGACATGCACCAGCCTTGGTTGCCACCATTCGACAGAGGGTTCGACGGTTTATTGAGGGACTCCACCCCAGTATCCAAATTATTATGGCCAGGGAGTTGGAGATGGATATTTCTTATCAGCAGGTTGTGAGTATTGCCAGGAGATTAGAGAGCATGCTTGCCCAGTATAGAGAGGAGGGGGAGGCCAAGAGGTCTTGAGAGTCTGGAACTTACAGCGGTACTCGTGCCCCAGCTGCAGTTCGACATGGTAGGAGTTATCGGAGTAGCCCCGTTCATTCAGTTCTTCCAGTCGCAGTGGTATTCCAACCCTGCTAGGCCCCAGGAGCTTTATTATGCACCACCAGTATCTAATGTGCCTCTTGCTCGGGGTGTTTTTAGCGGCTAGTCCAGCAGACCTGGCCCGAGCCAGTCACAACAGCCACACCCTCAGAGAGCTTGTTTTGAGTATGGCGACACCCACCATATGGTGAGGGATTGTCCCAAATTTAGGAGGGGTGCACCTCCACAGACTTCTCAGCTACCGCGTGCTCCACTGGGTCCTCAGGCTATGATTCCAGCACCAGCTACTACCCCACATGCTCATCCAGTTCGAGGTGGAGGTCGGGGAGGTCAAGGTTGCCCTAGAGGGGGAGGCCAGGCCAGATATTATGCTCTTCCTTCTCATACAGAGGCAAGTGCTTCTGACTCTGTCATTACAGGTATTGTTCCAGTCTGTCATAGAGATGCATCGATCTTATTTGATCCAGGCTCTACATATTCCTATGTGTCCTCCTATTTTGCCCCGTATTTGGGCGTATCTCGGGTTTCCTTGAGTTTCCCTGTTTATGTGTCTACTCCTGTGGGAGATTCTCTTGTTGTGGACTGTGTGTATCGGTCATGTTTGATTGCTCTTAGTGGTTTTGAGTCCAGAGCCGATTTATTATTGCTCAACATGGTAGAATTTGATATTATTTTGGGCATGGACTGGTTGTCACACCGGTATGCTATTCTTGATTGTCATGCCAAAACTGTGACGCTGGCTATGCCAGGATTACCATGATTAAAGTGGAGAGGTACCTTAGAGTATACTCCCAGCGGAGTTATTTCATTTCTTAAAGCTCAACAAATGGTTGAGAAGGGGTGTGACACGTATCTAGCTTATGTGAGAGATGTCAGTATTGATAACCTTACAGTTGAGTCAGTCCCAGTAGTGAGGGATTTTCCAGATGTATTTCCATCTGATCTTCCGGGCATGCCGCCCGACAGAGATATTGATTTTGGCATTGATTTGTTGCCGGGCACTTAGCCCATCTCTATTCCTCCATATTGTATGGCTCTTCCTTAATTGAAGGAGTTGAAGGAGCAGTTACATGAGTTGCTTGATAAGAGCTTCATTTGGATCAATGTGTCGCCTTAGGGTGCTCCTATCTTATTTGTGAAGAAGAAGGATGGTTTTATACAGATGTGTATTGATTACCGCCAGTTGAACAAAGTCACAATGAAGAACAAGTATCCATTGCCTCGTATTGATAACTTATTTGATTAGTTACAGGGTACCAGAGTGTTTTCCAAGATTGACTTCTATTCAGGCTATCATCAGTTGAAGATTCGGGAGCAAGATATCCCGAATACTGCTTTCAGGACTCAGTATGGTCACTACGAGTTTCTTGTGATGTTATTTGGGCTGACCAATGCCCCAGCAACATTTATGCACTTGATGCACAGCGTGTTCCGGCCCTATCTTGACTCATTCATTGTTGTGTTTATTGACGACATTCTGGTGTACTCCCGGACTCGGGAGTATCATGAGCAGTACCTGATGACTGTGCTTCAGACCCTGAGAGAAAAGAAGTTATATGGAAAATTCTCAAAGTGTGAGTTTTGGCTAGACTCAGGGGCATTCTTGGGTCATGTAGTATCGAGTGATAGGATCCAGGTGGATCCAAAGAAGATTGAAGCAATGTAGAGTTGGCCCAAACCGTCCTCAGCTACAGAGATCCGGAGTTTTTTTTAGTTTGGCGGGGTATTACCGTCGATTTGTAGAGGGTTTCTCATCTATTGCAACACTTCTGACCAGGCTGACCCAGAAGGGTGCTTCGTTTAGGTGGACAGAGGAGTGTGAGGAGAGCTTTCAGAAGCTCAAGACAGCTTTGACTACAACCCTAGTATTGATATTGCCTTCAGGTTCGAGGTCTTATACATTATATTATGATGCGTCGCGGATTGGTCTCGGCGAGGTGTTGATGCAGGACGGTAGGATGATTGCCTACGTATCCAGACAACTGAAGGTGCATGAAAAGAACTATCCTCTCCACGACCTTGAGCTAGCAGCTATTGTTCATGACTTGAAGATTTGGCGGCACTATTTGTACGGTGTCCCTTGTGAGATCGATACCGATCACCGGAGTTTGCAACATTTGTTTAAACAGAAGGATATTAACTTGCGTCAGTGGAGGTGGTTGGAGCTACTTAAGGATTATGATATCACCATTTTGTACCATCCCGGGAAGGCCAATGTGGTGGCGATGCTTTTAGTCACAGGGCAGAGAGTTTGGGGAGTTTGGCATATCTACCAGCAGCACAGAGGCCATTAGCGTTGGATATTCAGGCCTTAGCCAGCAAGTTTGTGAGATTGGATATTTTTGAGCCGAGTCGAGTATTGGCTTGTGTGGTCTCTCGGTCTTCTCTTTATGATCGTATCAGGGAGCATCAGTATGATGACCTCCATCTGCTTGTCCTCAAGGACACGGTCCAGCACGGTGATGCTAAGGAGGTCACTATTGGGGATGATGGTGCATTGAGGATGCAGGGCAGGTTATGTGTGCCCAATGTAGATGGTTTGTGAGAATTGATTCTTTAGGAGGCTCACAGTTCGCGGTACTCCATTCATCTGGGTGCCGCGAAGATGTATCAAGACTTGAGGCAGCATTACTGGTGGAGGAGGATGAAGAAAGACATATTGGAGTATGCGGCTCACTATCTAAATTGCCAGTAGGTGAAATACGAGCATCAGCGGCCAGGTGGGTTACTTCAGAAGTTAGAGATTTCAGAGTGAAAATGGGAGAGGATCACAATGGGTTTTGTTGTTAGACTCCCACGGACTCAACGAAGGTTTTATGCAATCTGGGTGATTGTGGATAGGCTGACCAAGTCGTCTCATTTCATTCCTGTGATGACTACCTATTCTTCAGAGCAGTTGGCTCAAATTTATATCCGCGAGATTGTCATGCTTCATGGCGTACCGGTCTCTATCATCTCTAACCGGGGTACACAGTTTACATCACAGTTCTGGAGGGCTGTACAGTAGGAGCTGGGTACTCGGGTTGAGTTGAGCACAACATTTCACCCTCAGATGGACGGATAGTCCGAGCGCACTATTCAGATACTGGAGGATATGCTTCGTGCTTGTGTGATATATTTTGGGGGTGCTTGGGATCAATTCTTGCCACTTGCGGAGTTTGCCTACAACAACAGTTATCAATCGAGCATTCAGATGGCACCGTATGAGGCTCTATATGGTAGGCGGTGTTGGTCTCCAGTGGGTTGGTTCGAGCCGGGCCAGGTTAGATTATTGGGTACAGACTTAGTTCAGGATGCCCTAGATAAGGTGAAGGTGATTCAGGATCGGCTTTGCACAGCCCAGTCCAGACAGAAGAGTTATGCAGACCGGAAGGTTCGCAATGTTGCATTCATGGTTGGAGAGCGGGTCTTGCTCCGGGTTTCGCCTATGAAGGGTGTTATGAGGTTCGGGAAGAAGGGCAAGCTGAGCCCAAGGTTTATCGGCCCATTTGAGGTGTTGCGACATGTTGGGGAGGTTGCTTATGAGCTTGCCTTGCCTCTCAATCTTGCAGGGGTTCATCCGGTATTCCATATTTCTATGCTTCGGAAGTATCACGGTGATCCGTCTCATGTGCTGGATTTTAGCTCAGTCCAGTTGGACAAAGATCTATCTTATGTTGAGGAGCCAGTGGCTATTTTGGACAGGCAGGTTCGAAAGCTGAGGTCAAAGAACATTGCTTCTGTGAAGGTTCAGTGGAGGGGTCAGCCGGTCGAGGAGGCAACTTGGGAGACCGAGCATGATATGCACAACCGTTATCCTCATCTTTTCACCACTTCAGGTATGTCTTTATGCTCGTTCGAGGACGAACGATTATTTTAAAAGGGGAAGGATGTAACGTCCCGGCCGGTCGTTTTGAGAGTAATAGCCCCGATCCCCTATTTACTGTCTTCCCCGTACCATTTTCTGCTTATGTGACTTACCGGGAGGTTGTCGTTATGGTTTTGGAGTGATTTGGGATACTTAGTCCCTAAATAGAAGCTTAAGTCTTAGGATTTTGACCGTAGTCAAAACTAAGTGAAGACGAATCCGTAATGGAATTTCGTCGGTTCCGTTAGCTCCGTTGGGTGATTTTGGGCTTAGGAGCGTGTCCGGACTATAAATTCGAGGTCTGTAGCTGATTTAGGCTTGAAATGGCAAAAGTCGAATTTTTGAAGATTTTGACCGGTAGTGGAGTTATTGATATCAAAGTCGGATTCCAATTCCGAAAGTTGGAGTAGGTCTGTAATTTCGAATATGACTTGTGTGCAAAATGTGAGTCAATCGGACGTGATTTGATAGGTTTCGGCATCGGTTGTAGAAGTTTAAAGTTTCAAGTTCATTAAATTTGAATCGGAGGGTGATTCGTGTTTTTAGCGTTGTTTGATGTAATTTGAGGGCTCGACTAAGTTTGTATGGTATTTTAGGACTTGATGGTATATTGGGTTGAGGTCCCGGGGGCCTCGGGTGTGTTTCGAATGCGTAACGAATTGAATTTGGACTTAGGCAAATGGCTGAAGCTTCTGGTGTCTGGTATTTTTGCACCTGCAGTGGGGAGACTGCAGGTGCGGACTCGCACGTGCAAGAGGAGGATCGCAGATGTGGGCTGGAGGAGTTTGGCCTGGGGTCGCAGGTGCGACATGAAGGCCGCAGGAGTGGAGTCGCTTCTGCGGAAGCTTGAACGCAGAAGCGGAGAGGCTTGGGAGGTTTGGGATTACAGGAGCGGAAGGGTCTCCGCAGAAGCGAGATCGCAGGTGCGATCCCTGGTCCGCAGAAGCAGAAACCCTTGGCATAAGTGGAATCCTCACCTGCAATTATTTTTCCGCAGGTGCGGCGTCGCATATGCGACTGGTGGTCCGCAGATGCGGGAATGCCTGGGCAAATTTTGAGCTCGGGTTGGCGATTTCTTGAGAGCAATTTTAGGGGATTTCATGAGGTAAGTTCCTTGTGCTTATTTTTTATCAATAATTTTGCTTCCCCATTTATTTTTCCACCTAGTTAGTATGTATTTAAGGTGGAATTTGGGTGTTTGAGACTAGGGATTTGAAGAGTTTGGTTTTGGGTTTTGAGTGGTCATTTGAGGTCGGATTTTGATAAATTTGGTATGGTTGGACTCGCGAGTGAATGCGCTTTCGGATTTTATGATTTTTTTCCGATTCCGAGATGTGGGCCCGAGTCAACTTTTTAGGGCGGATTTCGGAATTTTTGTTAAAGTCTTGATTTCAATAATTAGATTAGTCTATTATAGTTGTATTTATGATATGCAATTGGTTTTGGTTAGACTTGGGCCATTCGGAGCCGGATATTCGTGAAAAGAGCATCGCTATCGATTGATTGAGCTTGGTTCGAGGTAAGTGGCTTGCCTAACCTTGTGTGGGGAAAATTCCCTTAGGATTTGGTACTGTTGTGATATGTGAGCGCCGTGTACCCGAGGTGACGAGTACATACACGGGCTATTTGTTGTAAAAAAACCAATTTTACTGAGTTGCAGCCTGTTTTCCTTTTAATTTGGGTTATACCATTTTTCTGAGTAGCAATTTGCTTTTTATTCTTAATAGCGTTATACCAACCTGTATAGTTATCCTGGTTAGTCTAATATCGCATGTCTACGTGCTTTAACTGCTTATTTGAAATCTGTGAAGCATGCCTAGTTGATTTCCTATTTTCCTTATTCTTTATTAATAGTAACTGTAGAAATCTTGTTGCTAACTGTTGTATTTATCGGTTTGAGATGTGTGTTTACTTTTGAGACTACGAGGCGGTTCCTCGGGAGTTCTCCCTTCACATTTACTTTTGAGGCTACGAGGCAGTTCCTCGGGAGTTCTCCCTGTATATTTACTTTTGAGACTATGAGGCGGTTCCTCGGGAGCTCCCTACACATTTACTTTTGAGACTACGAGACGGTTCCTCGGGAGTTCTCCCTGCATATTTACTTTTGATACTACGAGGCGGTACCTCGGGAGTTCTCCCTGTACATTTACTTTTGAGACTATAAGGCGGTTCCTCGGGAGTTCTCCCTACATATTTACTTTTGAGACTACGAGGCGGTACCTCGGGAGTTATCCCTGTATATTTACTTTTGGGACTACGAGACGGTATCTCAGGAGTGCCCCTGTTGTTATATCATTTTGCGGTGTCGTTATGTCTTTGTGAATACTTGCTGTTGTCTTCTCCATTTTACTTCATTTTTATTATAGCATCTATCTTATTATTATATCCAGTAGGGCCCGGACCTGACCTCGTCACTACTCTACCGTGGTTAGGCTTGGCACTTATCATCCCCGCTACTAGCTGAGGGTGCTTGCTGCTGTACGGAGACTTCAAGGTATATCTGCCGCGTCTGCAGACCTCGGAGTCCCTCTCTATTCCCTCCTCTGTCATTTACCTTCCTTACTTCTTTTATTAGACTCTGGTGTATAGAGATACTAGTTTCCTTCTGTAACTTGTGACTTATGATATTCCGGGTTTTGGAAAATTGTGTACGTCTAGTGCTTTGGTTATTGTATATGCCGAGCGGCATTATTATTGGTTATTCAGTATCTAATACAGTTAGATGTTTAGTTTTTCTTCCATTATAGATATTTTCGCAATCTGTTAGGCTTACCTAGTCGTAGAGACTAGGTACCGTCAGGACATGTCTTGGAGGGAGTTTGGGACGTGACAACTATTAATTTGAAATCGATCGAAACCCTAGACTTTCATGCCACTATAAAAAAAAGGGAATTCAATGACTTCACCTAACATCCATCGAATACTATCTGAAATACAAAAGAAAGAAAGAAAAAGGTTAAAGCTTTAGGTTTCCTCACTAAGCACTCTCTGATTTCTATTTTCTTTTCTTTTCTCCGGTTTTGAGTTCGATTTCTATATTGGTCTTGAGTTTGGATCCTTAAACGGTTATTGAACACTTCTTACTTAGTTTGCTGCCCTGCAGAAGGTTAGTGCCTCCTGACCCCTCTCTTTACTATGAATTAGTCGTATGGTTCTGTGTGATTTCTTAACTGATTTTCCATTGTTTATGTTAGTTGTTGATGACATGAACTTAAGTTTGTTATAACCAATCTTTACATGCTATTTCCACTGTTAACTTAGGAGCTTTCTAATTGAAATATGCCACATTGATACTGTTATTGAATACGTGTAATTAAACTTTAGCTTTCATGACTCAATTAGTAAAAATTACTCTAAGTCAAGTAATATTTCTTAAGTTATCTTTGTGTTTCTGTACCTCCAGGTTATTCAACCCTCCTACTTGTGAAAATATGTTAATATTATAGATTGAATCCCTGTGCTTCATGTCATATATTCAATCTATCCACTTTAATTAGTCTAGGCTGATACGTGTGAGAATGATAACTTGCTGGTTCTCCATGTTTAATGACCCCCTATATAGATTTTGCCTTTAGACTCTTTCAGAGCTTTGTGACTAGTTAAATCCTATAATGGTAAATATAATACATGATCTGTTAGTCAAGTAATTAGTTCAATGTATGTTATTATGGAATAAAATCAGGCTCCTAAACTTGTTTGAAACACTGTCAACACTTACCAAATTGAACTATTTTGACACCTATGAAGTTTTGTTGTTCTGGTTCAATTCCTACTTTTCATGTTAACTTATCAGACTCTAAATAGAAGCCTACTCATGCCATTGTAGTAAAATGATCTCTATGTACCCTCTGTGATAATTTAACCATACAATGAACCTTGATAATGTGTTAGGAACTTGCATTTATGAATGAACATTACGTGATTAGGATAAAACTCTATAGTGAGTACTGACACTTGCCATCTGATGACTAGATGAGTTTTGTGAAACTTATGATGTTATGGTATAAACCTTTGCACCTGAATCCACACCTGTCATTGTTAATTTGATTAAGTTCACATACCATCACCTAACTTTTGTCTGAAGGATTGTATATTTGCACCTATATGTCACAGTTATGACCTTACTATGGTAACACACTGGTTTGAGTTTGTAAATATTGCTTGTCAAAAGGTTTTCTTAGAATGATCTGTTCTCATGACTCCAATTGTCAGGCTTAGCCATGACTTCACACTATTTTGATATAATTGTCATGTTAACTTATATCTAGCCATGTGTTGAGCTTTGTTGAGATGCTATGTTAAAACTGTTTACTTGCCCAACTATTAACTCAGTATGACCTGTTTACCTCAATAAGTTAAAGGATATGTTACTCACCCAACTAGGTTTTTTCTCATCTATGCTGAAGCTCTTCTTTAGTGCTTGTGCACTATTCTTATACTCTGAACCTATACAAAAGAACTCTGAGCATCAAATCTACAGTGAAGACAGTAGAACATATACTTAAACTCTTCTCTTCACAATACTGGCCTGTTAATATTTTGTGCCTAGAAACATGAGTAATGAAGCATGCCTACTATATGCATTTCTTGATATTGTATCCCAACAGTGATCTCATGCCTACCTTTTATCCTATACTTTGATTTAAATCTCCTTTCAGTCAAAACTATTCCCTTAGCTACTGTTGTGCCTTGATGATGAACTGCAGTACCTTATCTGTTCACAATTGTTGAGTTTTGTGTGTATTTGAACTTTTAACAATGTTCACCATGGCTCTTGCACCTACTGCTTGTGTCTTAGATGTATTAAGTCATTCTGCTAATTCTTTTATTTATGTTTAAGCCTTTGAGGAAGACTAGAAGTAGGTGGTTAATGGTATTTGGATGTGAAACTTGTTATGGTTGAGATCAAGGGCGGCTCAAGCACATGCGGCGCCTTAAGACAAAGTTTAATATGAGGCCTAAATTTTTAAAAGAAAGTTATAAGATATATTTTTATTTGAAGTCTATTCTTCTAGCTTTTTGAGATATAAAGTTGTTTATATTCTTTTTTATAATCGATATTTATAATAATTCATTCTCAATTAATATTATAGCCATTTCATTTAGTCTTTCTTGAGATATTGTTGATTTTAGATAAGATATTATAGAGCAATAGAAGTATAGAACTATTGGAAGCTTAAAAGTATTGTTGAATACTTAAACTAATAAAATCTTGAAGAAAGAAGGTGAGTAAGAATATTAAAGAGAAAGACAAAAAATATGTAGGGTTTTTAAACTATGAAGAGATTGGGAAAAAGAAAAATTGACTTGGACAAATTAAGAAAGGGAGAGTAAAATGTTTACATGTTATCTAATGAAAGAGTAAAATGTGAAAAATTGGAACATTGGGAAAACTATTCATCTACCCATATTTAAATAAGTCAAATTATTACTTTATTTTTTTATATATAAAAAGTTTTCTTTCCTTTTATATTAAAAACTCTATTTTTTAGTATTAAAAGTACTAAATATTAATTTTTAAATACTTATAAACCTATTATTTTTAAAAAATGCCCCCCCAAATTTGGGGGCCTAAGACACAAGTCTTACCACTCATAAGGTTAGAGCCGGCCTTAGTTGAGATCCCTCTCCTTGACACAAGCACTTCTCGGGGTCCGTGAGACCCTCGTGAACTCTGAAGTGCCAAGGGTTCAAAGGGGAATCATATACATAAATGAGGATTTATACCGAGCCTTTAATCACTAACCTCTATTAATCCTCATAGGATTAGCATAAATAAAATCATCCCCACTATAGTCTATAGCTCTTTATTACCATTTATAATCTGTATCTTACTTAGTTTTTTTTTTTTACAATTGATATATATTAACTATTCTCTTATCTTTGTATGCATGAATTCAACTTGGGCCTATTAAGCCCATTTGGAGATAAAGTCCACTATCAGATCTGGGTCAACACATTCCTGTCGAGTCTGTTGTTCGTGCACATATGTTGGGCCTGAATATTTGCTGGCCCATAGCGAGAGTCTAGTTCTCCTTTCCTTCTCCTTTAATTATACTTGTTATTCTCTGCCACTCTGTGTATATATATACTTTAGAGAAACTAACCTTATTGAATGTGTTGGATATTTAATCGTTCTTGTAGGAACATAGGCAAACCAAGCTCATAGGTAAAGAGTCAAATCAGAAACTCTACACTTTAAACTCCTCTAATATTATCTGGTTTCTTATTAATTTCAAATTCATTTCCCTAACAAATGAAAAACTTTATCTTGGTAGTCACTAACAATTTTCAATAAGCTTTGGACTTTTGACAGATTCTGTAAAAGCAAAACGAACTCTCTTTGAAAATCAGAACTGCGCAAAATATTGCTAAAGTGTTCTCAAAAAAGAAAACCAAACACATCCAATGTTTATAAACTAACGGGATTCAACGAGTTTCAAAATCAGGGTTTCGATTGAAATTGATAAGGTATACCTATCGCAACTTGAGGCATATTTTCGAATGGTTCACTTATCCTACTAGTTACATATGAATAACCATATTTTAAAAACACAACTTTCTTTCAAATAAAGGATTTCCTACAAGAGTTTTTTCTCGATAATGAAGTGTATCTAGTTTTCAATATGCATATCTTAAAGGACGATTTCTCATAAAACCAAAACTATGATTTCTTTTCAAAATACATACACAACCCTTTTTCTTAAATAATGAACTTCATATAAGGACTTAGAACATTTTGCAGACTTTAAGCACATGACTAAGCATAATATAGATACTTCTTTCCACGAACCTAGCCTAAGGAGCTACCTCAGGTAGATTTTGAGGGGTGCCTAACATCTTTCCCCTTAGAATAACTAGAACCCTTACCCAAATCTCACTGGTTAGCGGACCATTAGGATAATAATTTTACAAACCCATAGGTACCCTAATATACCTTAGAATATTAGGTGGCGACTCTCTTTATCAACTTCACATGAACCATTAGTTGTGTTTTATTTTTACTGGTGCAAAATAGGGTGCAACAATATGGCACCTCTGATGGGGATTTTTCACACTTAGGTTCTGAGCTTAGTAGATTTAGGCTAGACTTGAATTTTGGGAATATTTGTTATATTTTTCTTTAATTATGCATTAATTATGCTTAACTTGCAAATGCATGTTTATTTGCTTTATTCTACTTACTTATGCTTTTCAACATGCTGAACATGCCTACCTGTTCATTACTGCTTTATCACAATTATCTATTACTGCTTTATATACACTGTCATCATATTTTTTCTATCGAGTCTTGGATGTACACAATCACACACAAATGAATAGTTGTCTTTTATACCCCTCCGAACCTTCTTTCAAAATTCTCTAGTTCAGAGAACGACTTTGTCAGGTCAACTGACATAATGTCTCACAGTTATTCAGTCCAACTCAAAAATTAAGAAACCTTCTACTCTAGCAAACGTAGGTCATGCTGCATAAACCTTAGGTGAGTTAGTCCTTGATATTGATTCATGATTAGGAAAGCCACCTTAAAGTCAACGGGTCATGCACCCAACGACATGCCTTTTGTGATACGGCGAACCAATCCAGATAAGACACTAAAGACCCGGAGCAAACACTTACCAAACCTTTCACCTCTTTAGATGGAAATCAACCACAATGTCCCCGAGATTAACATGGTCATGGGTGCACCACACAAGCTGAAGAAGTGGTGGAGAAACATTCGATGGGGGCACGGTAACGAGAAGAACGCACCTAGGAGCACTGACCATCTTGATGAACATCCAAGCCGAGAAAGTCCTTACTAGGCTGTTGATAGAGTTTTGGGACCCAACTAAGGTGGTCTTAGAGTTTGTTGATTGTGAGTTGACGGCAACACTAGAAGAGATTACCAGCTTCACGGAGTTACCATTCACCAGGTGAAAACGAATACTGCCAGTTGTCATGCCTGACCACAGGTTCCTCCATGCATTGGGTCTGACAAGCAATAGGAATTTGAGAAATGTCAAAGATGGATGGGTGAGTTTGGACCAACTATTTGATAGATTCGGACACCAGGAGAGTTATGAGTGGCATCTTAAAGAATTCCAGTGCGATCAAGCAGCGTGGGAGAGTCTCCTCCCCTTGACCTTTTCTCTAGAATTGTTGGGATTATTGGTCTTCCCACAAAGAAAGGGATGAATCAATATCAACTTGCTACCTATGGTCTTGGCAGCTTTCTAAGGGAATGTGCAAGCCACCCTTGTTCCTATGATACTGGCAGAGACATTCCCAGCACTGTCAACATGCTTAAGAGGATATGATTTTTTCAGAGACTGCAACTTGCTACTCCAGATATGGGCCACAGAACACTTCTTTCAGAGGGAGGCAACCGTTGATTATTTTGTTAGCATCAATAATATGATCCGGAGCTATAACAAAAGGATGAGGCACTGGGTTACACCGCATGGTCAAGAGGAGTGGCGAGAAATGTTGATCCATCTGAGTGGGATGGGCAATCTTGAAAAGCCCGGGAAAGTACTTCATCGAGTTAGTGGGATTGGAAGGAATTCAACCGTACGCACCTTTGAGGGTTCTGAGGCAATTCTATCTGATTCAAGACGTGCCTCTCTAGACAAGAAAAACTTTGTATAAAGATGATTACAATAGACAAATACCGATCCTGAGGGTGAGGAGGCTCCAAGATAAATGGAATGACTTGATCACAATGGCAATGGGGCAAAATCCCTAGTGCATGCTTGAGTACTTTGTGTGGATCAATGAGGAGGACGAATTGGCCAGGCCTAGCAGATATATCACGAGATCTGGCCCCACTATCTCGTCACCACTGCCATGCACCGACAAGTAGTTCCTGAGTCGGTCGACCATATGCTGCCACCACTAGATGACGATGACGATGACAATGACCGGTTGATTGAATACATACAGATTGAGTCGAAAATAGAACTAGAGGAGGATCTTATGGAAGAAACAGAGTACAAAAATGACGAGGATAAGGAGGAAGTTGAAGAAGACCCTGAGGAGAATCCTGAAGAAGAAAGTTTGGGAGGTGACTCCGAGGACGATTATTAAGTGGCTAGTTGATTTCCCTTTCTTTACCTTTTTCATTTCCCTAAGGATGAACCTATGAGCCCGTGTAATCTTTGTGAACCCTTGAACCATGTTATAGCAATTGCCCCCATCTTGTATCGATGATGAAGCCTTATTGTAACCCACAAAGCCCATCAATGAAAAACAAAGTTTGCTCCGGATCTGAATGTGTTAATATCTTATTGTTCATCAAACGCTCGTGATATAGGCCAAACTCTAGCAAAGAGAGGTCCTTCGTATCTTAGGAAACACGCTTGTCTGAATACATAATTTAACTACTCTATGTGCTTATATTTGTAAAATCCCTGGAACTGACTTATTCTTTTCTTTACTTTCTCGCTTTATTGCTTTATTTTATCCCTGAAATAGAGGTTGGTTTATGTTGATACTTAAAACTGGCCGAGCCACCGTACAATTTGAGATCTAAGGGGAAGATGTCTGCAACCGACGACCCGTCCAGAAACGCTCTAGTAGTAGCCGACAATCCGAGAGGATTGAGGGGGAAGGACGACACCCGAAATGACAAACACATCGCCAGAGTGGAATAAGAAATGGAGTCATCGAGAGAAGAAGCACAACAGATCCGTAAGCTAGAACACTTGGCCATGATGACGCTTCCACAACCACTCTGCTTCCCTTCCTTAGATTCAATTCCTGATCATTTCCCTTCATCAACCCGACAAACAACTAATACCCCAACTGCTATTACTGCAAATCCCACAACTCAAGTTATACCACCAGTAGCCCCCGCAAATCCACCAAAGCCTCCTATACACACACCCTATGTTCCAAACAATGTCCAAGAACCACAAAATCCACCAGCCACCACCAACTTAGTTCACACCCCTCATCGTGACAACGTCACTTCTACTAACAACCACACTCAGCATATAACTGTGGCACTCACCGCCACACATGAGCGGTATGTTCCACCTGTATATGCCACCTCTGATCCTACCTTTACCATGCCCGTCATGGTCAGAGTGCCCTATGAGATAGACAAATATATCAAGATGGAGAAAGAAGCAAAATACAACGAGAACCTGAGTTAGTGTCGGAACAACTGCGAGTATTGAGGAAACAAATGAAGAATCTCCAGCTTTCTCGAGGGAGCGAGAGCCTGAATTTTGAGAACACGTGTATACATCCCGATGTTGACATGCCCGCAGGGTATAAGCCTCCAAAATTTGACATTTTTGATGGAACAGGCGACTCCCATGTTCATTTGAGGGATTACTTAGACAAGGTGGTCAGAGTAGGAAGAAATGAAAAGCTGAGAATGAAGTTATTTATAAGGAGTCTGACTGGAGAAGCGCTTATTTATTATACCCAGCAAGACCCCAGGATTTGGAGGGAGTGGCAGGAAATGGTAGAAGATTTTATGAATCGCTTAAGATTTAACACCGAGATCACTCCAGACAGATTCACTTTGGTGAATCTACAAAACAAGGCCTCTAAAACATTTCAAGAATATGCTCGATGTTGGAGATCAGAAGCTGCCAGGACTCAACCACCATTGGATGATAATGAGTTAACCAAGTACTTTATTTGTGCTCAAGAGGGAATTTACTTTTAAAAGATGATGGGTATGATGGGCCAGAAATTTCACGAGCTGGTCAAGATGGGAGACTTCTTGAAAGAAGGTACCAAGTCATGAAAGATATAGTCAATGGCCGCGCTACAAGCTGCTAGCAAGGCTATACAATCTGGTTCCATAGGCAGTAGGAAGAAGAAGAAAGAGGAAGTAATGACAATTGTCCCGTACTATCAGTCAAGTCCTCCTCGTCGAACCAACCCCTACCCTAGAAACACTCCACATCAACCTACCTATTCCATAGTATATAACACCCAACCAAACTATAATGCTCAACCCCGCTACAACCTGCCCCGAGCCAATATACATCCAAACCCACCACGACCATGTGCCCCAGTTCAAACCACCCCCTACCAAAACAAACCAGCCTATGCACCCAGGAAACGCCGAACCTTTGAACAAAGGAACGCTAGGAACTTCACTATAATTGCTGAGCCTATAATCCAATTGTTCGAAAGGTTGAGAAGATCCGGACTGATATACCCGGTAGAAGGAAGAATTCTCAACCAACCCTCTAAATATTTCGATGCAAGCAAGCATTGTGCATACCATTCAGGTGTTCCTGACATGACACTGGGGATTGTTATAGACTGAAGAATGCGATCGAACTATAAATTAAAAATGAAGCTATCCAGTGCACCCCAGCCCCACGATATAAACCCTAACCCACTGCCAAACCACAGAAATCAAAGAGCCAACATGATTGCACTAGACGAGGACTATGACTTGAAAGGGACCATCGTCACTATTGGTAATACTGAAGTTGTAAGAACACCACCTCAGGTAACTCCATTGATCATTGTGTAGCTGAAACCTTCCGTGATGGTTCAGACATACCAACAATGGCCCACCAGCGCTGTCAGAGATGAGAGGAGCCGAGAATATAAAACAGTTCCATGGACTTATCAGTCAAAGGGAAAGGGAAAAATTATAGACATCGAAGTTGCTTACGGGATAACTAGGTCAGGAAGGTGTTATGCTCCAGAAGAGGTGAACCAAGGGAACCCGGGTAGAGAGTAGAATCAGAGAAGAAACATAACTGACGCAGAGGCAGCAAAATTTTTTAGGAGGATGCCAGTTAAAGAATAATCTGTAGAAGAACAGTTGAGAAAGACCCCTGCTCACTTATCAATTATGGATTTGTTGATGAGCTCCGACAGTCACAGGGATGCTCTAGTGAAAGTACTAAGTGGGGTAAGTGTACCAAACAATACTACCAGTGAGGCACTAGCAACAACCATCAGGAAGATGGTTGAAGCAAACAAGATTTCCTTTTGGAGGGATGAACTTCCTGTGGAGGGTATGGATCACAACAAAGCTCTACACATCATAGTCAAGGGTGGAGACAAAGTCGTATCTCAGGTACTTCTCGACAGAGGATCTGGAGTAAATATTTTCCTGTTCTCTACTCTGCAAGAATTAGGCATTCATTTGAGGGAAGTGAAAGAGAGCTATGTAAGAGTAAGGTCTTTCGATGGGTCGCAGAAGTATGTCATCGGAGAGATCTACTTAGCCTTGCAAATTAGACATGTTGAGTTCCTGATATTGTTTCAAGTGATGGACATTTCATCTTCATACAATCTGCTACTGAGAAGGCCCTGGATACATATGGCAGGGGCAGTTCCTTCCACTCTCCATCAATGTATGAAATTCCAGTGGGGATTGCCAAGAGATTATGATACATGGAGAATAGAGCCTATCAGCTTACTTGGAGCATGCAGTTCGTTTCATAGAAGGATTAGATGGGGTCACTTTCCATGCGGTCGAGATCATGCAAGCAACATAAATAGAAAAGAATGAGTGTAATCACAGTATGTAGTCACCGTATAGGTCAAAGATGGTAATGCGGGAAATGATGAAGTATAGGTATCGACAGGAACCGGGCTGGGAGCCCGATTAGACGGGATAACAGAGCCAATCGAACTGAAAGGGCAGAAAGGCACCGCCGGCTTGGGGTATCAACCTACAACTTGAAGAAACTATAACGGTAAGCCTAGAAAGAAGCTTTTTGCACCAAAGCATATTCCGGGCCCGGGTCAGAGCTCACCACTAGAAGATGATATCATTGACGAGATGGGAATATTGTTCGTGGCCATGATTAATGAGTGTTACGGCCAAGATGATATCAATATATCGGCCATTCGGGGTGCCGAACCAGGAGAGACATTGTAGAATTGGACCGCTAGACTATCCCTGGTTCGTCGAGAGTCTTGGTAGTGTGGAATTGTAGTTATTTTGAAGAAAAATGAATGGTCAATTGAGGCCTGAACCATTCCTGTACTTTTTGGTTAATTTTCCTCTTTGAACGCTAAGACATTCCTTTTGATGAAATAAAAGAATTATTTTCTCGAAATCATCACGAATTTATATTTCCCTTTATTTATACTCGGTTTTTCTTTTCAGTAATCAAATAGATAAAAACCCGCGTTCCGCAATTATGACATGTAACGAAACCCTTGAGCAAAATGATTTGGAATACGAAGAGTACGACAAGAGTATGATGCATGAGAACCTCCTGCAAGAGATCGAGCAGCTAGAAAGCCAAAAGAATCCCAACCTCGAAGAAACAGAAGTGATTAACCTAGGAAGTGAAGAATCTGTGAAAGAGACTCAAATCAGCATCCATCTGAAGGCAGAACAGAAGGAAGTATTTGTAGAGCTCCTTTGACAATACATAGATGTATTCGCTTGGTCATATGATGACATGCCAGACTGAGTACTGACATCGTCTTGCACAAATTGCCTACCGATCCCGCCAGACCGCCAGTCAAGTAGAAACCTAGAAAGTTCAAGCCATATTTGAGTCAAAGGATCAAAGAAGAAGTCACCAAGAAGATAGAAGCGAATGTGGTGAGGGTCACCAATTACCCTGCTTAGTTGGAAAATATCGTACCGGTACCAAAGAAGGATGGGAAGATCAGGATATGTGCGGACTACCGATATCGCAACAAGGCCAGTCCCAAGGACAACTTTCCTCTGCCAAATATCTATATCCTTATCGACAATTGCATGAAACATGAGTACAATCATTCGTGGATTGTTTCACTGAATACCACCAGATTCTGATGCACGAAGAAGATGTGGAAAAGACTACCTTCACCACATCACGGGGAGTTTATTGCTACAGTGTCATACTGTTTAGTCTCAAGAATGTTGGTGCTACCTACATGAGGGCCATGACGACCCTCTTTCATGACATGATCCACAAGGAGATTGAGGTATATATGGATGACATCATCATCAAGTCTCGAAAGATTGAGAATCATTTGAGTGACGTGAGGAAGTTCTTTGAGTGGTTGCGGAGGTATAGTTTGAAGTTAAACCCTACAAAAATGTGCATTTGGAGTCCCTGCAGGAAAACTGTTAGGTTTCATCGTCAACAGAAAAGGAATAGAGATGGATCCCTCAAAAAGCAATGCCATTCAAGACTTGCCTCCCCCAAAAGCAAGAAGGATGTGATGAGCTTCCTAGGGAGACTGAACTACATAAGCTAGTTCATACCTCAGCCAATAGAAATATGTGAACCGATTTTCATGTTGCTAAAGAAAGATACCGCTACGAAGTAGACAAAGGAATGCCAGAAAGCTTTCGACAAGATCAAGGAGTATTTGTCGCACCCACCAGTGTTAGTTCCTCCTAAACCTGGGAAGCCGCTATTACTATACCTGCCCGTCTTGGATAATGCATTTAGATGCATTTTGGGACAACAAGATGAGACTGGAAAGAAGGAGCAAGATATCTATTACCTGAGCAAGAAATTTACACCGTACAAAGCCAGATACACCTTATTATAATGGATCTGCTGCGCCTTGACCTGGATCACTCAAAATTTAAGACATTACCTATCGGCATATACCACACATCTGATATCCCGACTCGAACCACTCAAGTACAACTTGCAGAAGTTGATACCTACAAGAAAGCTGGCCAAATGGCAGATTCTTCTCAGTGAGTTTGATATCGTATACATGAAACAAAAAGCTATTAGAGGACAAGCATTGACCGATCATCTTGCAGAAAACTCGGCGGATAAGGATTACGAGCCACTCACCACATATTTCCCAGACGAAGAAGTATTGTTCGTAGGGGAGGACATTTCAGAGTCATATCCAGGATGGAGAATGTTTTTCGATGGAGCCACAAATTTCAAGGGAGTAGGGCAGTCCTAATTTTTTGAGTCGGGACAGCTTTACCCGTCTTCAGCTAAAATAAGGTTCCCTTGCACAAATAATATGGTGGAATATGAAGCATGCATCCTCAGGATTAGGATGGCAGTCGACATGAACATCAATGAATTTTGGTCATAGGAGATTCTGATTTGCTGATACACCAAGTTCAGGGGGAATGGACCACCAAGAATGTCAAGATCCTTGCATACTTGCACTCGTAAAGGAGTTATGTAAGAAGTTCACCAATATCGAGTTCAAGCATGTTCCCAGAATCCATAATGAGTTCACCGATGCTCTTGCAACTTTGTCATCTATGATCCAGCATCCAGACAAGAATTACATCGACCCCATCGAGATAGAGGTTCGAGATCAGCATTCATATTGTTTCAATATAGATGAGTAGCCAGATGGTAAGCCCTGGTACCACGACATCAAGAATACCCAAAAAATACCACCAATGGTCAGAAGCGAGCATTAAGAAGACTAAAAAATCACTTTTTCCTTAATGGGGAAGTCTTGTATAGGAGGACCCCGGACATTGGACTGTTAAGGTATGTAGAGGTCGTTGAAGCAACAAGATTATTGGAAGAGATACATGCAGGAACGTGGGGGTCTCACATGAATGGTTTCACCCTAACAAAGAAGATCTTGAGGTCCAGATACTTTTGGATGACCATGGAAAGTGATAGCATCTGCTACGTGCAGAAGTGTCACCAGTTTCAGATTCACGGGGATTTCATCCAGGTTCCACCAAATGAGTTAAATGTAATGAGTTCTCCTTGGCCATTTGCCGCTTGGGGTATGGATGTTATTGGACCAATATAACCTACCTCATCCAACGAGCATCATCGCATCCTAGTAGCCATCGACTACTTTACCAAATGGGTCGAAGCTTCTACATACAAGGCTGTCACGAAGAAGGTGGTGGAAAATTTCATTCGGAAAAACACAGTCTGCAGATTCAGAATTCCAAAGTCAATCATAACTGACAATGCAGCGAATCTCAACAATGATCTCATGAGGGAGATCAACGAGAAGTTCAGAATCATCCATCGTAATTCCACAACCTACAAGCCAAAAATGAATGGAGCAGTTGAAGCATCCAACAAAAACATCACGAGGATCTTGCGGAAGATAGTGGACAATAACATGTAGTGGCACGAGAAGATATTCTTTGCCTTACTAGGTTACCGCACTACTATGAGGACATCTACTGTGGCAATGCCATATATGTTGGTATATGGCACAGAAACTATGATACCCGCAGAGGTCGAGATATCATCTTTAAGAGTTATACAAGAAGCCAAGCTAGATAACGCACAATGGATACATGCTAGGCAAGAACAACACATGCTCATTGATGAAAAGAGAATGGACGTAGTGTGTCATGGTCAGCTGTATCAAAATAGGATGGCCAACACGATCAACAAAAAAATAAAACCTCGGTAGTTTGCACCGGGCAAACTGGTTTTGAAGAAGATATTCCCCCATCAAGAAGAGGCCAAGGGGAAATTTGCACCAAATTGGTAGGGTCTTTATGTGGTCCATCGAGATTTGTCGGGTGGAGCATCGATCTTAGATATTCCCCCATCAATCAGTACGAAGCCTATTAACTCAGATGCAGTCAAGAGATACTACATTTGAAGACAATAGAGTTAGGGTTTTGTTGTAATAGAACTACGCTCGACCTGACTTCCCGCAGTGGGATACGTAGGCAACCCACGTAGGGTCCGGTCTCCCTCCCCCTCTTGTAATAGAAAATTCAAATGTCATTTTGTATATACTCGAAACTATGCCACGACATGATTTCCTTTGGTAGGAATACATAGGCAATCCATGTCGGATTCAGTCATCTATTGTAATCGAACTATGTTTTGTCCTGATTCCATTTGGATACGTAGGTAGTCTGAGTGAGACTCGTCCATTTCATTTCAAATTTCTTACCACTTTGCATCTATTGTAATCGAACTACATTTTGGTCTGATTCCATTTGGATACGTAGGCTGCCTGATTCAGGTTTGGTTATCATCATAATTTATTTCATTATTTCATCATCCTCGAACTACGTTTAGACATGATTCCACTCGGATATGTAGGCAACCTGAAAAAGTTCGGTCTTAACCCTAGGAAAGCCTTTGTAATGCATTCGTTTAGATTAGGACGTGATCGTGATGGCAAGAAGCTACGTCATCATTGGCATATCCAGAAGATCGTCATTAAGAAGACAGAGCCATGAAGAAATGACACTCCAACCGGAAGGAACTTCTAAACATGTTATAAATCGGAACAATGACATTTTCCTTAAACATAAACGATTTTTCAAAATATCTTTAGAAAATTCTAATCTTCCACCTACCAAACATCTTGGTACAACCCGCCAGATCTGGGGCAAGGTCAGGTCTACGATCAATACAAATCAACACCCCTTACTAAGAATTTCTCTTTGAGCACAGGATTGACAAGAACCAAAGGATATCGGAGCACACCGGGATATATAATGGACACACTACAACCTCAGAAGCCAATATCCCTCCTTTATTGTTCAATTCATTTTCTCATATGGTTAAGGAATAATTTCAGATTCTTTGCAGGTACTCCGAAGTCGAGTCTTCGACGCATTAGAAGCACCTTGTATATATCAAACCATCTGCTCTACCAATCAGAGCACCATGTACATACCAAGTCACCGGCCCTGCCAATCGGAGTCTTGTATGTAGCAAACTGTCTGCTCTACCAGTCAGAGCATATTGTACATAAAGGGCCGTCGACTTTGCCAATCAGAGCCTTATATATAGAAAACTGTTTGCTTCGCCAACTGAAGAACTTCGCACATATTGCACCGTCACTCCAACATATCAAAGATTCCAAGTTTATAGTTGCAAACTTTGTCGCCGACTCCGCCAATCAAAGAATGGACCATCCAATTCCGCCACATGTTTCGCCGATCGACGACCGCAAATTAGTTCTGTAGTCAAGAGTATCTCTTAGGCATGATCATTTACTTCTCTATTTTATCTTGATTGTTTTTTGACATTTTTATTTATGCAACTTACAGGCATTTTACATTTAAAGTCAACTGTTCCCATCTCGCGGAGATACTCTCGTCGTGCGGAGATTTTAAATTCAAAGTCAATAACTCCCATCGCGTGGAGATACTCCCATCGCCTGGAGATTCAAATGCTCCGACAGCTGCAGAACGGTACACAACCCGGCTAAAAATAGAGTCAAATTCAAAGGCCCATCCCCGGCATCCTAAATAATGCTCCAGAGCTTGAGAATTCAAATTCAAACATCCTATCACCCCAAGATCCCAATAACGGCTAGCCGGTAGCCAGGCATCGTCATTCCTGCATATTTACATCATATCTTAACGTATTGGCATTATGATATATGATTATGTGTGTAGCTTCTTTTGCAGGATCAAACACTACAACGCAGAACTTCTTCTAAATAGCAAACGAAGTTACACCGCTATGAGGACAACAAACTCATAAGTGAGCCAAGGATCCAACTCCAGCTCAATTCGATCAGTAGAACTCAAAAATCATCAAGTCTCTCAAAGTTTCCTAATCAAGCTACATTCTGCGAAGTCATTCGGGTTCCAAAATCCTTCCATCTTGCAGTATCTTCATAACACGATACTGGAGCAATTCCTGCAAGTGCTACCCTCTCCAGATCATCATTCCAGAACTACATGAGGCCTGATCCTCATTATGCCCGAGGTATGTAGGCGATTCAAAACCATAATCCGGCCATTAATCTCTAACTCATGATATTTCCAGTCCCATGCACCATCTATGTAATACATGCCTAGAGTCAGGACAAAATTGATTTTTGAGTTAATTTCTTTGCCCGAAAACTCTTCTATCGTCTCCGGTCAAAGAGAGGTAGTTGTTGACAATAAATTTTGACCCTCCCTTTTAAAATTAAATTAATTATGCTTATTAACTTGTAATAAATGTGGTAAAATATTTTCTAATCAATAATACTTATTTTTCTAAAAATATTATAGATAATAATAAATAGTATTGTAGAATTAATAACAATTTTATATTAAATCTTATATAATAAATTAGTCTTACTATTTTTAAATATTAAAATAACCTTGGTATTTTAATAAACAAGTTTAAAGTTAAATTAATGAATTAGTCTTTAAATTACCATTTTACTTTCAATTAATCAAATTAGTTCACAATTTAATAAATGAAGTGTTTTAACAAATAATTAATTTATTATAGTATTTTATGATGTATTTGATGATTAAATTTTATTGTATTTAATTACGATTAATTAAGC
Organism: Nicotiana tomentosiformis; assembly: GCF_000390325.3. NCBI lineage: Eukaryota > Viridiplantae > Streptophyta > Magnoliopsida > Solanales > Solanaceae > Nicotiana > Nicotiana tomentosiformis. The sequence goes on from NC_090822.1 coordinate 47,356,689, forward strand.
CTAATTAAGTTAATTTTAAAGGGGTTTAAAGCTGAAAAGGCTACAATTGTAACTAACCAATTAAAACTCAATGTGGCCAAATGTTAAAGTCCATTTCAGCAGTGCTTGGCCCAAGTACACAAGCCCAAATGCTCCAACCCAGTTCAGACCTACCCTTCCTACTCCATATTGGCAATCCATATCACTTCCTCTCAGCCAATGGCATAACGCCACGTTGCCTATCTACCACACTAACAAAACAAACACAAAGAATCTGGACCGTTGGCCTAGAGCATCAATGGTCCATATTAATTCGCATGTTTTCCTTTCTTTTAAAAATCTTTTCCCTACCTCATCCCTACCGTTGGATTACAAAGATCCAACAGCCACCAATTTTTTTATCAAAAACCAAAATAATAACTTTTGTTAGCCAAAATATCAAGGCCATTGATCAAATAATCCAACGGGCCATATCTCATCTTTCACATTAAACTAACCTAACACCCCTAAACCATCATTCATTTGAAAACCCTACCCGGCCGCCTCTCTTTCCCCTTTCTCTCTTCTTTCTCTCATATGTCAAACCATCAATCACCAGAAACCTTGCACAAATTTGTGCAAGGTCACAAATTCGAGTCTCAAAACGTTCAATTTGTGCCCTACATCCGCGAATCATGCTGATTACTTTTGTTTTTATCACCAAAATTCAAAAAGCCCCAATTTGAACCCTAGAGCTAAATCGTGTTACGGTTCTCACATCGTTCTTTCACATCCATGGCATGCATGACCGTGTCTTCGCCCTAATCATTAGTCCTTATCTAGAGGTCAAATGCATTGACCTCTAGACATTGGGGTTTGACCGCTGGTTCGATGGTTTTAACTGTTGACTCTTTTCAGGTAAATCCTACACTGCTTTTCCCATTCTTTTGCTTCTATTTTTCACCTCCATTGCTATCATCATCCATGAAATCGTCACACCACACTATAGATTTGAAATCGATCGAAACCCTAGACTTGAATTCCACTATAAAAAGGGGCATTCAATTCCTTCACCTAACATCCATCGAATACTATCTGAAATACAAAATAAAGAAAGAAAAAGGTTAAAGATTAAGGTTTCCTCACTAAGCACTCTCTGATTTTATGTTTTCCTTTCTTTTCTACTGTTCTGAGTTGATTGATGTATTGGTCTTGAGTTTGGATCCCTAAACGGCTATTGAACACTTTTTACTTGATTTGCTGCCTTGCAGAAGGTCAATGCCTCCTAACCCCTCTCTTTACTGTGAATTACTCATATGGTTCTTTGTGATTTCTTAACTAATTTTCCATCATTTATGTTAGTTGTTGATGACATGAACTTGTGTTTGTTATAACCAATCGTTGCATGCTATTTTCATTGTTAACTTAGGAACTTTCTAATTGAAATATGCCACATTTATTATGTTATTGAATACACATAATTAAACTTTAACTTTCATGACTCAGTTAGTAAAAATGACTCTAAGTCAAGTAATATTTTTGTGATCGACCCTGTTATGCTTCTGTGACTAAGATAAGAGTAATTTTTGTACATGATTTACCACTACTGTTTGAACAATGATACTAGGTAAACTGAAATCATGTTCTTAAGCTTATCTTTGTGTTTCTGTACCTCTAGGTTATTCAACCCTCCTACTTGTGACAATATGTTAATCTTATAGATAGAATCCCCGTGCTTCATGTCATGTATTCAATCTATCCACTTTAATTAGTAGTGTGAGAATGATAACTTGCTGGTTCTCCATGTTTAATGACCCCACCCCCTATATAGTTGTTGCCTTTAGACTCTTTCAGAGCTTCGTGACTAGTTAAATCCTATATTGGTAAATATAACACATGATCTGTTAGTCAAGTAATTAGTTCAATATATGTTATTATGGAATAAAATCAGGCTCCTAAACGTTTTTGAAACACTGTCAACACTTACCACATTGAACTATTTTGACACCTATGAAGTTTTGCTGTTCTGGTTTAATTCCTACTTTTTATGTTAACTTGTCAGACTCTAAATAGCAGCCCGCTCATGCCATTGCAGTATAATGATCTCTATGTGACCTCCGTGATAATTTATCCATACAATGAACCTTGATAATGTGTTATGAACTTGAATTCATGAATGAACGTAACTTGATTGGGATAAAACTCTATAGTGAGAACTGACACTTGCCATGTGATGACTAGTTGAGTTCTGTGATACTTCTGCTTTTATGGTATAAACCTTTGCACCTGAATCCACACCTGCCATTGTTAATTTGGTTAAGTTCGCATACCATCACCCGACATTAGTCAAAAGGATTGTATATTTTCACCTATGTGTCACAATTCTGACCTTATTGTGGTAACATACTAGTTTGGGTTTGTGAATATTGCTTGTAAAGGTTTGCTTAGAATGATCTATTCTCATGACTCCAACTGTTAGGCTTAGCCATGGCTTCACACTATTTTGATATGATTGTCATGTTAACTTGTATCCAATCATGTATTGAACTTTGTTGAGATGCTATGTTATAAGTTTTTACTTGCCCAACCGTTAACTTAGTATGACCTGTTTACCTTAATAAGTTACAGGATATGTTACTCACCCAGCTAGGTTTGTTCTCAACTATGCTGAAGCTCTTCTTTAAAGTGTTTGTGCATTGTTCTTATACTATGAACCTCTCATGATCCCAAATTCCTACCGTAGGATATCGTGATGACACCTAGTCTCTAAGACTAGGTAAGCCTAACATTCCTTGATAGTTTAACATAAATAACAACTAAGATAATAAAATAACCCGATAAAGCTCAAAATAATTCCAAAACGGAACATCAGTACCAAAATCCCCAAAACCAGTGGAATTGAGTCATAAGTTCTACAAGAATGTACTAAAATCTCTAATACAACACTGTCTGATAGTAGGATATACAATAGTAATGAAAATAATGGAAGGTGACTCCATGGCCTGCGAGCGTCAAGTAGGTATACCTTGAAGTCTCCGGAAATAACTGAATGTTCACTAGCACCCGGCACGTGCAGATATATATAGATCTACACAAAAATGTATAGAGAGTAGCATGAGTATACCGCAATGGTAACCAGTAAGTATCAAGCCTAACCTCGATAGAGTAGTGCTGAGGCCAGGTCAAGACACCTACTAGGAAAAGAAAAACGGAGCAAAATATAATATAGACTAATAACGGAAAGCGAGGAAATGAATGATAACCAAGCAATGCAATAATGTAGACTAACAACAGAATTTGAGGCAATAAAGGCAACAAGGAGTGAACACATGATATGAATAACAGATAATCAAATACACACAATTACAACTAAGACAAATAAAGAAATATCAAAAAATGTTCAACCAACAAGTCTTTTAACAAAGGATGTACAACAAGAATCATAACCGAGGTACCACACCTCACAATCTCATTTCACAAGTCACAATCACAATCTTCATTATATTACCGCGTGAGCCTTACATTTATTTTGAAAACATTTTTCTTAAAATAGCTACACACGTTTTACCCCCTTATCTTATCGTGTGGCTTCAAGTAATTCCCTTACTAGCAACACGCATATTAATCCCATCTTATCTCACCGCATGCGTATCAACCCCTATTCTTATACCACCCGCATGCGTATCAATATCACAACACAATAATCAACTCGCACCAGATGTACCCATATGCCACAACACTTGCCAAAAATCAACAATACCAATATTACCATAACATATAACCCACGGCTTAACCAACAAGGTGAGCAAGAATCTCAATAATAACAACAATGAATAAGGAATACTCAACTATGAAAGATACCTTAATAATCAACAACTTCAAATAAGAATGACTAAACAAATAAAGAGGTAACAAGTCAATAAGAGAGCTAACAACTTCAACTAAAGCATAGAAGAGCAAACTTTGACAAATAAAGATAGAACCTATGCTAACAACGTCAAATAGAGAATGTGAGAGAAAATTCAACAATAGAAGATATAACATGTTATGACAAATTTCAATTAAATAAATGGAAGAAGTCTAAAAGTCTAGACCCGTCAAAATACCACATATAAGCCCTTGTACACACTCGTCACCTCATGTACACGTCTTTCACATAATACGAATAACACAATCAACCCAAATCATATGGGGTAGTCCCCCCATACAAAGTTAGACCAGATACTTACCTCAACTAGGCCAAATCAACCATCAAAAATAGCTTTTCCCCAAAACTCCGCCTCCACATGACTTAAATCTAACAAAAAATGAATTAATAACATCAAACAATGCAAGAGAAATCAATTACGATAGATAAAGCTATGTCTTTACACAATTCTCCAAAAGTCAACCCCGGACCCGTCCGGTCAAAACTTGGGTCCAAGGGTAGATTCCGACTACCCATAACCCCACAGTCTATACATGTGTTTTGATTTCAAATCTGAGTCCAAATCTACTTTCGAAACCTAAATTTTTATTTTCCAAAACATTGACAAAAATCCCCAAAATTGGATGTTAAATCTCATATATAATCATGAAATAAAGTTAGAAATTGATTAAAACTACTTACCCAATGATTGTAGATGAAAATCCCCTCTCCAAGTTGCCTCCTACCGAGTCTACGGTTCTAAAATGAGAGAAATGAGATGAAATCCTGACTTTCCGACCTTTTGTTCAGTTGCAGATGTCGATGCGACACTGTGTTCACAATTGCGAACCCTCGCAATTGCGAAGAATGCCTCGCAGATGCGGCACTGACAGTCTGTGTAGGAAGTCGCAAATGCGACAGGGGCTTCGCAAGTGCGATCCAGGCATCAAAAATGCGACACCTGAGACCCCCTGCTAAGATCACAATTGTGATGTTGGTATTCGCAATTGAGACATCAGATACACCAGCACATCAACAACCTGTTTCAGTTTAAAACTATTTTGAAACATGTGCGAAACGCACCCGAGCCATCGGGGCTCCAATCCAAACATCCACACAGTTCTAAAAATATTATACGAACTTGCTTGCACGATCAAAACACAAAAATAACATATAGAGTTACGAATCAGACATCAAAACACATGAATTTCAAATTAAAACTCAAGAACCTCTAGAATTGCAACCAAGCGTCTGAATCCTATCAAACCAACTCCAAATGACACCAAATTTTGCAGACAAGTTCTAAATAGCAAAACGGACCTATTCCAAGTCCCTAAATCAAATTCCGAACCCGATTGCCAAAAGTCAATCTAAGGTCAAACTTGGAAAAACTTCTAAACCTCAAATTGCCAACTTTCGGCAAAACAAGTCAAATCAACCTAGGGACCTCCAAATATGATTCCGGACATACGCCCAAGTCTAAAATCACATTACGAACCTATCAGAGCCATCGAAAAACCGTTCCCAGGTCGTTTTCACAAAATTCAAACTTTGGTCAACATTCTCAACTTAGGCTTCCAAACCAAGAACTAAAGGGTCCAAATCAACCCGAAACCTCCCGGGAACGAAACTAAACAACCCCACAAGTCATAAAACCATAAATACACATGTGTGAAATATCAAAAGGGGAAACAGGACTCAAATACACAAAACGATCGGTCGGGTCGGTACAATCTCCCACATCTTAAAATAAACGTTCATCCTCGAACATGCATAAAGACATACCTGAAGTGACAAAACGGTGAGGATAACGACTCTACATGTTATGCTCTGTCTCCCAGGTTGCCTTCTTAACCGGATGACCCCTCCACTGAACCTTTACTGAAGCAATGTTTTTTGACCTCAACTTTTGGATCAGCTTGTCCAAGATTTCCACCGGCTCCTCAACATAAGTAAAATCCTTGTCCAATTAGACTAAGCTGAAATCTAATACATGGGACGGATCACCATAATACTTCCGGAGCATGGAAACATTGAACACCGGTTGAACTACCAATAAGCTGTAGGCCACCTCACCAACTCTCTCAAGGATCTCAAAAGAACCAACATACCTAGGGCTCAACTAGAAATTATTCCCGAACCTCATCACACCCTTCATGGGTGAAACCCGAAGCAAAACCCTCTCTCTCTCACCATAAATGCTACATCACGAGCCCTTCGATTAGTGTAACTCTTCTGTCTAGGCTGGGCTACACAAAGCCGATCCTGAAATAACTTGACTTTCTCCAAGGCATCTCGAACAAAGTCAGTGCCCAACAATCTAGCCTCTCCTGGATCAAACCAACTAGATTGGTAGTTGTTCTTGTAGGAAAACTCTGCAAAAGGTAGGAAGTGGTCCCATGAACCCCCGAAATCTATAACACAGGTGCATAGCATATTCTCTAAGATCTAAATGGTGTGCTCAGACTACACGTCCGTCTGGGGGTGAAATGTTGTACTCAACTAGACCTGTGTGCCTAACTCACGCTGCATGACTCTCCATAAATACAATGTAAATTATGTGCCTCGATCAGAGATAATGGACATCGGCACACCATGAAGATGATCGATCTCCCAGATGTAGATTTGAGCCAGTTGCTCTGAAGAATAGGTAGTCACCATTGGAATGAAATATGCCGACTTGGTCAGCCTATCCACAATAACCCATATTGCATCAAATTTCTTCAAAGTCCGTGGGAGCCCAACAACAAAATCCATGGTAATACGCTCTTACTTCCACTCAGGAATCTCAAGTCTTTGAAGCAAACCGCCCAGCCTCTGATGCTCGTACTTCACCTGCTGACAGTTCGAGCACCAAGCCACATACTCTACTATATCTTTCTTCATTCATCTCTACCAATATTATTGGCTCAAATCCTGACACATCTTGGCGCCACCCGAATAAATGGAATACCGCGAACTGTGAGCCTCCTTAAGGATCAACTCACGCAGCCCATCCACACTGGTACACATATCTGGCCCTATATCTGCAACACCCTATCATCTCCAATAGAAACCACCTTGGCATCGCCGGGCTGCACTGTGTTCCTAAGGACTTGCAAATGGGGGCCGTTATACTGACGCGCTTTGATGCACTCATACGAAGAAGATCAAGAAACCACGCAAGCAAGAATCCGGCTGGGCTCCAAAACATCCAGTCTCACAAACTGATTGGCCAAGTCTTGAACATCCATGGCTAGTGGCCTCCCTGCTGCTGGTAAATATGCCAAACTGCCCATACTCTCGGCCTTTCTACTCAAGGCATAGGCCTCCACATTGGCCTTCCCAGGACGATACAAAATAGATATATCATAGTATTTCAGCAACTCTAACCGCCTCTACTGTCGCGAATTAAGGTCCTTCTACTTGAACATATGCTGGAGACTCCGGTGGTCGGTATAGACCTCACATGGAACACCATACAGATAGTGCCTCAAAATCTCTAATGCATGAACAATAGCTGCCAATTCCATGTCATGTACAGGGTAATTCTTCTCATGAACCTTCAACTGCCGAGACACGTAGGCAATTACCCAACCGTCTTTCATCAACGCCGTACTATGCCCAATATATGATGCATCAGAATACACAATGTACGACCCCAAACTTGTAGGCAACACCAATACTGGGGCTGTAGTCAATGTAGTCTTGAGCTTTTGAGAACTCGCCTCACACTCCTCGGACCATCTGAAAGGAGCACCCTTCTGGGTCAATCTAGTCAAAGGTGCAGCAATGGATGAGAAATCCTCTACAAAATGGTGATAATATTTGGCCAAACCAAGAAAACTCTGAATCTCAGTAGCTGAAGACAGTCTAGGACAACTCTGAACTGCCTCAATCTTCTTCGAATCTGCCTTGATCCCCTCACTAGACACCACATGACCCAAAAATGCCACCGAATCAAGCCATAACTCATACTTGGAGAATTTTGGATACAACTTCTTTTCCCTCAAGGTTTGGAGCATGATCCTCAAATACTACTCATGATCCTCCCGGCTGCGAGAATATACCAAGATGTCATCAATAAACGATGACAAATAAATCAAGGTATGGCTGGAATACACTGCTCATCAAGTGCATGAATTCTGCAGGGGCATTGGTCAGCCCAAATGATATCACTAGAAACCCGTAGTGACCATACTGAGTCCTAAAAGCAGTTTTGGGGATATCCGGATCCCGAATCTTTAGCTGATGATACCCTGACCTCAAATCAATCTTCAAGAAAACTCTAGCACCCTGAAGCTGGTCAAACAAGTCATCAATACACAGTAATGGGTGCATGTTCTTTACTGTAACCTTACTTATAATCAATATACATCCGCATAGTACCATCTTTCTTTTTCACAAACAGAACCGGCGCACCCTAAGGTGCAACAATCGGCCGGATGAATACCATTTTCGAGTAGTTCCTGAAGTTGTTCCTTTAACTCCTTCAACTCCACTGGTGACATATGATATGGTGGAATAGAAATGGGCTAAGTGCTCGACACCAGGGTAATGCCAAAATCAATATCCCTATCAAGCGACATGCCTAGTAGGTCTGCGGGAACACATCTGGGAAATCTCTTACTACCGGAACTAACTCAATGGCAGGCGTATCAACACTTACATCCCTCACAAAGGCTAGACATACTTCACACCCCTTCTCAACCATCTACTGTGCCTTAAGAAAGGGCATAACTCTGCTAGGAATTTAATCCAATGTACCCCTCCACTCCAACCCTGACAAACCTGGCTAGCCAATGTCACAGTCTTGGCGTGACAGTCCAGAATAGCGTGATAGGGTGAAAATCAATCCATGCCCAAGATCACGTCAAAGTCCACCATATTGAGTAGCAACATATCAACTCTAGTCCCATAATCACCAATAATGACTAAACACGACCGATAAACTCGATCCACAATAATAGAATCTCCCACAAGCGTGGACACATATACATGAGCACTCAAAGAATCACAAGATATATCCTAATACAGAGTAAAGTAAGATGACACATATGAATAAGTGGAACCCGGATCAAATAAGACTAATGCAACCCTATGACAGACCGAAATAATACTTGTGATGGCAGCATCTGATGCAACCGCCTTCGTCCTACTAGGAAAAGCATAGAAACAAGCCTGGCCTCCCCCTCTAGGGCGAACTTTACCCTCCTGACCTTCACACCTAGCTAGCGGTGTAGGTGGAGCGGCAATTGGAGCAACAACCATGGCTTGTGTGTCATGACCCATCCTAGGGTCGTGACGGATAACTGACACTAAGTGCTGATCATCACGAAACTTACTGATAATCTACTAATCATAAATATAAATAGATAAACTGAACAAGTATAAGTATAGCTGATAAGAACTGTACAATCTTGAAAGCGGACAAGGCTAATACAAGCTGACATATAAAAACATACTAACTGCACAAGTGCATATCTACATGCCTCTAGGCATGCTGAACCGAAAAAGTACTGGACGGAACAGGGCCCCGTCATGCCCAAATTAGTTTACTGTACACATACCAAAAGATAAGTAACCCTGGGAGTAAACAGAGTGAATCTAACAACTGGTGGATGGCCTACTGATGTAGCTCAAACGTTGACCTATTTGTACCTGCGCGGCATAAAACACATCACCCCATAAGGGACGTGAGTACGATATGTACAAAGTATGTAAGGTGGAAAGCAAATTTAAAGCATACTAAAGTATGACTGTAAGATGGAAATCTGAATTTAAGCTGAAAGCTAAATAAGAGTTAGAACTAGCAACTGATCTGGAACAAAACCGAAGTTTAAGCTGAAACGGTGTTGAAACTGAAAAACTATCTAAACTGGTACATGTCTGGTGTTATGGGCAATATCCCCCCAATTAGGTAACTGTAAAACTGAACTAAGCCTCATGTATAGTCATGCAATGCAAATTGTAGCTATATAGGCGTGTATAACATGTTTGATTGTTGTTATGGGCTATATCCCCCCAGTAGGTAAATGTATAATCAACAGGCTCAGCTGGTGTTATGGGCTAGCTCCCCCCCAGCATATAATCAATAGGCCTCACTGGCATTATGGGCTATCTCCCCCAAGCATATAACCAGTAGGCCCCGCTGGTGTTATGGCTATCTCCCCCCTAGCGTATAATCAATAGGTCTCGCTAGTGATATGGGCTATATCCCCCAGAAAAATCAATGTAAGCATGTATGAGGCATAACACATGTGGCAACATCATATGGACTCAAGAGATCATGAAGGAAACCATAAACGGAATCACAAACGTCATTTGACGCTCATCGTCCATAAGTTGGACGGAGGAGCCTATCCCCATTTTAGGGAGAATATGAGTATCTACATGAGATACTAAGGTTAACTAACTCATTATGATCCCTGTATAATCAATTTAGAACCAAGGAACTCAAGATTTGTCCCACTCTTCGAATTTCCAAAAATTTCGGTAGAGTTTTCTTTAAAACTAGATGATCCCAATAAAAAATAACAAGCACCACAATATACACTGGAATGGATACCCGGCCAAGATTATAACATCAATCTAAAGGAGACATAGTTATCAACAGTAGTGTCAAATGATCGGCAAAACGGAATTGTGAATGTAATGTCGACTCATAGTGGTTAACTTGTGACATGAAAGTCTAAATATTATTTAGGAATAATCTAAGCATCAACACATAAAAATTAAGCTTATATAATCTTAAATGAAGCTATTAGGATCATATGGGGGTTAGGTATACATAAAAACATCAAAGGAACAGAATAAGTGGAAGTGCGGATGGCATAGGCCAAATTGGCGATTTTCCCTTTCGTTTTTGTTGTGTTTTGAAGTTCCAACCTGAACTATTCTCTTCCATAATTCACATATGGAATTGAATAATATAGAAGGATACAATACAGGATGATATTTCCCTTGAACAACTCATAAAATATCAAGAAGAAAGGGTAGAACGTAGCTAAATCAAATCATGCCGAAAACGCTAAAACCCTACATACTTCTCGGGTTCTTGCTTCCAAACCATGTTCCCTTTGATCCACACCCTTACATATGTACAAAGGTTACATGCTTCCTTATCCACGAATGACTTTCCCAAAACTCGAGTTATAAGGAGAAAGGAGGACGACAAAGTCTTACAATTGATGTGTTCGGTTATGTACAATTGATGTGTTCGTTTCTTGATTTTGAGTTGTGGAATATGGAATTGATTCAAAACTCTAAGGATGTATTTAGGATGTCTAGAGAGAATTTTTAGGTCTGATTTGGGTCTAAATGAGACTTATAGATGAAGGCTACAACTTTATATATCAAGATAATCCTCAGTCGACCTTAAGGCTGGCAAGTGGACCGGCCCGAGACCGCGGGCCAAATGGGTCAGGACCGTTAGGACCGCTTTTATTGGGCCTAGTTCGGTCTCGTGGGCCGGTCCTATGCTTTGAGTCCGCCAGGACCGGGACCATTTGGCCCGCCAGGGACCGGAACCGGTCCCGTCGCGGGCCAAACGGTCCCAACGGTCAACTTAAAAAAAAAATTAAAAATTTAATATGTATACATATGTTGTTGTATACATATGTTGTTGGGGAAGAAGACCAAGGAAAGAAGAAGAGGCGTGCAAATAGACAAAGAAGACATAGACAAATAAGGATATGCTTTTAGAAAAGTGATATGCTTTCTCGAATGATGATATGTTTTCTAGGTCATGACAAACCTTTTTGTCTCGGGCCCACTACTATCTAACTTTTTATATTTGATTTACTCTTATTTATACATTTCAATTGACCATAAAAGGATAAGTTTTTCTTTATCCCAACAAACTATACATGGAGCTTGCTTTGAAATCTTTAAGCTTTTGATTCTTTTGAATATGTAAAAAACTTTTTATATTTGGTTTACAAAACATTGCCTTAGATATTTTTTTTAACATCCTTTTGTCTCTAATTTCTATTTAAATTTTTTTAAAAATCCGTTAGGCCCACTTAGCCCATTTAGCCCGCGGGCCGAAACCGTTTAGCCCGGGACCAAACGGTCCCGGTCCCTACAAAAGACCATTTAGCCTGGGACCGTTTGGCTCGTTTAATTTGGGATCGGGTCCGGACCTGGGCCCGGGATCGTTTGGACCGGCCTGCTTGGCCTGTTTAGGCCCGGGACCGGCCCACTTGCCCACCCTAGTCGACCTTGTGGGTCCCAAAGAGAGCTTCTTGCAGTCTCACAAAAATATGAATATCTCTTCACTCCGATCGCGTATTGATGAACGGTTTAATGCAAGACTCGTAGTTCTTCAATTTGGCACGTGGATCATTCCGTAATTCCAAGTATATTGGGAGAAAGGCTCAACTATATTTGATCTAATATTCAGCACATTTATGAATGTAACTTTTGATGACCTTTGGCAACTTTTGTCCACAACTCGCTTGACTTCAAAACATAACACACGACTATCATACGACTAAAATAACTCATACATAGCTTTCTTATCATGTTAAAAACCTTAGTCTCACCCCCAAAAGTACATGTTATAACATTCCCAACTTATCGACTTTCGACAAAACTAATTTTCTTCAATTCACTTAGCTTATAAGCCTTCCAACCATCTTGGTACTTGTTATTCAAGATCTTAAATATTTGTAACCTCCACGGTAACATAATTAACCATTTTTATGTACTTTCAACGATGATCTCATTTCTAAGCTTACATCAATTGACTTGCGATGTACTCTTACGTACGAAAACATGGGGTGTAACATTATTCCCCCCTTTGGAACATTCGTGCTCGAATGTTGGCTAATGCTCTTATCAGTCTCATAAACTACAGCTCTTACGAATACTCTAATACTCTTCGTGCCATCTAGGCAATTGTTCTGTGAATAAATCTAAAGGCCAAGGCATTTCCCCCCTTTAGGCCTCTTTCTCAAACCACGACCTATGGTCAGAATTCTTCCAATCTCGTAATTATTGCTACCTTCTATCATGTAGCTATCACGCCCCGACCTCGAGGAGCGCGACCGATGCTCAATAGAGTTATCCCGGTCGAGCAAGCATGCACAGTGCCATCTACCCAACTCACCCATAAATAAAGAGAACAATGCATTTCATTAATTAGTTAGTAAGAAGTCATATGAACAACACCATTTATTTTCCATTAGTTACGTCATTAACAAGTCTTCAAAACATTGTACAATCATAGTTAAAGTTTAACAAATGATACGATTATAACATTTTTAGTTTAACCTTCCCAAAAATAGATACAACCCACACTATGTCTACGGAACATCTAACAGGAACAAAAGAGTGCTATGACAGTGCCGACAACAAAGCCCAGACTATACCTCAAAATGCTATGTACAAAGGATAAGAGATACAGGACCCCAAAATGAAGTAGGGCTCACCAAGTCAGCTGTGGAGAGGGTGTGCTGCTATCACTGATCAATACCACATGCTATGGAACCACCTATATCCATTAAGGATGCAGAGCCCTCGGCAAAATGGACGTTAGTACATATGGAATAGTACTAGTATGTAAAACTAAGCACCCTCTCAATAGAACGAATCACAGTAAACAGAGAAGGAAACAGGAAATCAATAAGAGGATCAAATGGTAACAAGGTGTCAAGTTAGGGAAAAGTAAATTTCAGTATTTTAAGTTGAGAGATCTTTAGCACTGATATACCACCGTGTTTTAGCATAGAGTTCGATCTCAGCCCGACCGGCTAAGCCGTCTCACCCCGAGACATACACTCACAATACCACTATGTGCACGGCATGGCGTCCGATCTCAGCCCGACTGGCTAAGCCATCTCACCACAATGCCATGTGGGTTGACATTACATCACATCTCGCTAGCAATAATCTCATCCAATTTAAGTGGAAACAACTCAACACATCAATCCCATCCCATATAAGGGAAACAACCCTATCACATTATCACGGGGATTTACCCCTCAATCACTCCTACACCGACGCGTGTATTTCGGGGTTAGGTTATTTTGACCTACCCTTCCTCGGTGGCTAGTCGATACTCCCAAGACATTTACTATTAAAAGGATTTATCACTTATTTTGTAATCTTTTGTATATCATTCATTTCGTTGGCACCAATGGCCATGACGCAATATCGTTCTTGGCACGTTGGCCGCATATCATAGTTCATGTTCTCTTCTTTCACTTTCAAATACCATTGTGGATAATCGACAACAAGGCCTTTCAAATCAAGACTTTAAACACATATTTGAGCAATTTAGGTTCTTAGGCACATGTGATTTCTTTCACACAATTTGGCATGATAATTTGCGTTAGAAACACATTTTTAAATCATAACACAATAACACACAATCAATACTTAAACCACATTCTCAAACGGTAAATCATCATAACAAGAATCTTTGGAATACATATTTAACGCATATTTATTTTGACACAAGGCTTATTTGGAATAATTCAATTTATAATAAGCATCACGGGACATATATGAGTATTGTAGGGTTCAATTCTAAGAGAAGTGTTTAGCCAACATACCTCGAAAGAGCTTTTCGTAAAGCAAAATAATGCCCCAACACTCCTAACGATGCCAGTCTATAGGCGGGAGTGGATAATTACAAGCACGATTAGAGAAATTCGTATGACAAGGGCTATTACAACTATGACCCAACCTTTATCTCAACCAATTCAACAACAAAACCACCCAAGAGTGTTCAACAACTTCCCCACAAGCCCTACTAGCTCTTGCATGTGATAAATCTACCCTTATAACCCATAATCAACCCCAAACCCAAAATTGAAGAATTGGGAAAAGAAATGTTTACCTCTTTGGAACCCTGGGAAGTTCTTTCCGATGGAATCCCAAGGTTCGATCAAGGTAGAGAAGTGAAATCCTAAACCCTCCCTTTCCTCTCTCTAGAATAGTTCTCTCCTCTCTCTAAAATTACAAGTGATCCCCAAAAAATGAACCCTTAGGCTAGATAAACAAAATGGGTTCAGGTTAGATAATTAGAAAAATGAAGCCCCGTCACAGATTTGCGGTCGCATATGCGACCGCATAATGCTTCTACGGTCCGCAAAATGGGCTCCATAATGGCCCTCCAGAACTGGGCAAGTCTGCCCCACTCTACGACCAGTCTATAGTCCGTAGACCTGTTTGCAGTCGCATAATGCACCGCAGAACATTCCTCTGGATATTTTCATGTTGGGTCTACGATGGGTTATGCGGCCTGCATAATGCTTCTACGGCCGCATAATGGACCGCATAATGGTCTGAAATTTTGCCCAGCTCTCTGCTTTAGTCTGCGGCCGATATGCTGTCCGCATACCAGTTCTGCAACCGCAGAATGGACTGAATAAATGACCTACACTTCTAAAATAAATTTTCAACTCCCTGATGCACTCTTCATCCCAAAAAGTTTCTTCAACTCCCCAATATCTACAATCAACAATGCATAAGTCTACCCCCATCATTACGAAACCTTGGGTTTTAGGTGAAATATTTATGGGGCCTTACAGTAGCTCGTACGACTATGTCCTTGTACACGTGCCGTGCGACTCTTCTCTTTTTTTCCTCTTACTTCTAGCCAATCTCTAGGACTCACTTTGTGAACATATACAGAACTATGACAAGCTGTTCTTCTGGGCATCTATAGGTATACTAAATTTCTTTGCTTGGTAATTTGTCGAACTTATGACTATTGCTATATTCAATTTCATAGCCTCGGTTATCTATCCTTATGGATGTACTGCATCTAGATAGTTCATACTATACCATAACACTGACTCCGGTTTATTATTACTGAGGTCTGCTACCCAACTACAGGTTACTCTCTCGCTGCTTATCCTATATGTATAAATCTAAGTCCTTTAATGCTTCCTCATTATAGTTCATCTTAAGAATGGCAGCCTAATCTCATATCATACTTTGGAACTCTTATCCATCTATTATATCTTCTTCTAGTTGCGGGACGAAATCTGACAGCCAATTGCTGGCTCTGAATAACCAGCCCAGCAACTCCTCGCTTTACGTTAGCGGACCTACAGGTCGGGCCGGGGCTCTGCGCTCTTTCTTTCTGTGTGGGACGATACCGGGGAGAGAAGGGAATGCGTCGAGGCGGCGAACAAGACAACTACATTTTGGCTTTTCCCTCCATGAGATGAGCCCAGTGCATTGGACCGATGGATAAGAGAACTGAGCTGGCCTAAAAAGCGCTTGGGCGCTCTACGTACGATGTAGACTCCATCAGATACATATCGATTTCTTTCTGATGGATCAAGAATAGATAGTTACTTCAATAACTATATTTTATAGCAATCTCAATGTGATTCATTTTATGGGAAGTATTCTAATCCCGTGCAATTCATAAAATCCCTTCTCATTGAATCATTACTTCAATCGAAAGCTATACTACTAAACATCATCCTCTTATCGTTTATTACACTCACACTCATATTCTTTTACAAGGGCAGCATTCCATCTCTTCTAAATGCTTCTAGTCTTAAACTCCTTTGAGTTTATTCAAGCTATACTGAGCTTTCTATAACTTACGAAAACCATCAGCTCTCTCGTTTTGATGGGCTTAATCCTGAGGTCATACCTATTCTTGTCACCTTCTCACTCACCTTTTCTTCTCCTTACTCTTCTCTACCTATAACTTTGTCGCTCTACCATACTTTAGCTTGAGACCTACATGTATCTATCATACTACTCGCAACCTTCATTTAACTTGCTAGCACCATAGATTTTCTTATGTTATTATTGAACCTCAAGTGAGACATCATGTCGCCTCCGACTCTTCTTTACTCTCGTAACTAGACCTCTCGGTACCTGAAAATCATAGACTGGAAGATATGCTACTGATGACACCACTATTAGTTCTGGATACTGAATCACGATGCTTCTAGTCCTATATTTGAAGTCTGGACTATCTACAATCTTCCGTAATTGAGTATCTCATACTCTCTTCACCTTTACCTACTTACCTTTAAATCTCGCATCGCATCTTCTGTCACTTTCATAACCTTCCTTCCACATAGGTGGAATTTACATCCACACCTTAAAGTTCTACTATAATACTTGCACCTCTAGTGCATACACAATCTGGCATAAGCTTTATACTGAGTTCTTATGACTCAGCTCTACGACATGATCTAGAGAAGAAGGAAGGACAACTATATTATAATGCCATGTAGTGTCCTGTTTATAAGTGTGGCATGCGACACACGCATAAATAAGAATCTACTAGACACGACCTGTAGACACCCTAGCACTGAACTACTCTAATACCATGTTTGTAATAACCCAGCATACGGCAGTGACATTTAGCCGACATTAAGTGCCGATCATCACGAAACTTGCAGATAATTTACTAATCATGAAGATAAATGGATAAACCGAACAAGCATAAGCATAGCTGATAAGAAATGTACAATCCAGAAATCTAACAAGGCTAACACAAGTTGACATATAAAACCATACTAACTGCACATATTCATTTCTACAGGCCTCTAGGAGTGCTGAACTGAAAAAGTACTGGACAGAACATGGCCCTGTCATACCCAAACTAGCTGAATGTACACATACCAAAAGATAAGTAACTCTGGGAGTAAGCGGATTGAATCCAACAGCTGGTGGATGGCCTACTAATGTGGCTCAAACGTTGATCTATCTATACCAGTGCGGCATGAAACGCAACGCCAGAGAAGGGACGTGAGTATGATATGTACAAAGTATGTAAGGTAGAAAGCATATGTAAATCATACTAAAGTATGAATGTAAGATGGAAATCTAAATATAAGCTGAAAGCTAAACAAGATTCTAAACTAGCAGCTGATTGAAACTAAATCGAAGTTTACGCTAAAACTATGCTGAAACTGAACAACTATCTGAACTGGTACTTGTCTGGTGTTATGGGCTATATCCCCCCCCCAATCAGGTAACTGTAAAACTGAATTAGCCTCATGTATAGTCATGCAATGCAAACTCTAGCTATATACCCATACATAACATGCCTGACTGGTGTTATGGGCTATATCCCTTAGCAGGTAAATATATAATCAACAGGCTCGCCTAGTGTTATGGGCTATCCCCCCCCAGCATATAATCAATAGGCCTTACTGGCGTTATGGGCTATCTACCCCCAGCATATAATCAATAGGCCTCGCTGGTGTTATGGGCTATCTCCCCCAGCTTATAATCAATAGGTCTCGCTAGTGTTATAGGATATATCCCCCCCAACAAAATCAATGTAAGTATGTATGATGCATAACACATGTGGCAACATCATATGGACTCAAGAGATCATTAAGGAAACCATAAAGAGAATCACAATCGTAATCTGACACTCGTCGTCCATAAGTTGGACGGAGGATCCTATCCCCATTTTAGGGAGAAACTAAGTATGTACATGAGATACCAAGGCTAATTAACTCATTAGGATCCCTCTATAATAAATTTAGAACCAAGGAACTCAAGATTTGTCTAACTCTTTGAATTTCAAAAATTTTCGGCAGAGTTTTTCCCAAAATTAGATGATCCCCACAAAAATAGCTAGCATCACAATATACACGGGAATGGATACCCGGCCAAGATGATAACATCAAATAAAAGAAGATACAGTTATCTATAATAGTGTCAAATGATCGACAAAACAGAATTGTGAATATAATGTCGACTCATAATGCTAGCTTGTGACATGAAAGTCTAAATATGATTTAGGAATAAATAAGCATCAACACATGAAACAACAACAACAACAACCCAGTAAAATCCCACTAATGGGGTCTGGGGAGGGTAGTGTGTACGCAGACCTTACCCCAACCCCGAAGGAGTAGAGAGGTTATTTCCGAAAGACCCTCGGCTCAAGAAAACAAAAAGACAAAATGAGACAATATTAGTATCATCACAGAAATCATAGGAAAAAATAGGAACAACATGAAACCCAAAAGAAAGATGCCAAGCAAAAATCATAGCTAGTAAATAGGTCCTGCACTGAAAAGTGAAATAGTAAGACACCACATTGCCACTAGCTATCTTAAACACAAACCCTAACAGACAGGTCTCATAATGGTACGAAGTAAGGAAAGATTCAACTACTTCCTAACCTACAACCCTAATACTCGACCTCCACATCTTTCTATCAAGTGTCAAAAGGGCAGCCCAGTGCACTAAGCTCCCGCTATGCGCGAGGTCCGGGGAAGGGCCGGACCATAAGGATCTATTGTACGCAGTCTTACCCTGCATTTCTGGAAGAGGCTATTTCCACGGCTCGAACCCATGACCTCCTGGTCACATGGCAGCAACTTTACAAGCTATTAGGATCATATGGGGTTTAGGTGTACATAAAAACATCAAAGGAACGGAACAAACAGAAGTCCGGATGGCATAGGCCAAATAGGATATTTTCCCTTTTGTTTTTGTTGTGTTTTGAAGTTCCAAGCTAAACTATTTTCTTCCATAATTAACATATAGGATTGAATAATATACAAGGACACAATATATGCTGATATTTCCCCTGAACCCTTAACAGATCAAGAAGAAGGTCTAGAGCATAGCTAAACCAAATCATGCCGAAAATGCGAAAACCCTACATACCTCTCGTGTTCTTGCTTCCAAACCTTGTTCCCTTTGATCCACACCCTTACTTATGCTTATATAACAAAAACACAGAGGTTACAATCTTTCTTAGCCACGAAGATCTTACCCAAAACTTTAGTTATAAGGAGAAAGGAGGACGACAAAGTCTTACCTATGTCATAAGGATCGCGTTGATGTGTTCGCGTCTTGATTTTGAGCTACGGATGATGGAATTGCTTCAAAATTCTAAGTATGTGTTTAGTATGTCAAGAGAGACTTTTTAGATCTGATTTGGGTCAAAATGAGCCTTAGGGATGAAGGATGCAACTTTATATATATCAAGATAATCCTCAACCGACTTTGTGGGTCCCAAAGGGAGCTACTTGCGCAGTCTCATGAAAATGCAAATATCTCTCCATTTCGACGTCGTATTGACAAACGATTAAATGACTTGGAAACTAGGCTCGTAGTTCTTCAATTTGGCAGGTGGATCGTCCTGTAATTCCAAGTATATTGGGAGAAAATCTCAGCTACATTTGACCTAATTTTCAGCACATTTATGAATGTAACTTGTGATGACCTTTCCCAACTTTTGTTCCACAACTCGCTTGACTTCAAAACATAACACAGGACTATCATACGACTAAAATAACTCATACATAACCTTCTTATCATGTTAATAACCTTAGTCTCACCCCAAAATTACATGTTATAAAATTCCTAACTTATCGACTTTCGACGAAATTTATTTTCTTTAATTAGTTTAGCTTCTAAGCCTTCCAATCATCTTGGTACTTGTTATTCAAGATCTTAAATATTTTTAACCTCCACGGTAACATGATTAACTTAATCAATTTACTTTCAAAGATGATCTCATTTCTAAGCTTACATCAATTGACTTTTGACATATTCTTGCGTATGAAACTATGGGGTGTAACATTGTGAACCCTATGGACCCTGTGTAGTCTATGGAGGGGCACCCCTCCTGAGTTTGGGGAAGTCCCTCACCATATATATGGTATCACCACCTCAAAACAAGCTCTCGGTGGGCGTGGCTGATGAAACTGACCCTGGCCTGGTCGGCTAGGCTGACCGCTGAAGGCACCCCGTGCAGGAGGTGCACTGAAAAGTGGCTGAGAAAAATGGCAACCTGAGCCTCGGAATAGCAAGAACACCGCTAGAAGCTGGAAGTGTTGAATGAACTGGGTAGCTCACATAGCTTCTGCCATGACAAGCTGCAACCGGTACGCGGGTACCACTATATCCTCCAGAATCTCGAGGCCTCTTGGCCTCCCTTTCCTCCCTCTCTCGGCCTTGCATACCCTACAACCTCTAAGCGATCTCTACAACCTACTGAAACGGAGTGTCCGTCTGCAAATCTCGAGCCATGCTGAACCTAAGACTATAATTGAGCCCCTCGATGAATCACAGACTCACTCTCTAACTATAGAAACCAATGTAGGTACATGTCGGGAAAACTCATTGAGTCTAATAGCATACTCTGACACCGACATAGTCCCCTGATGCAGTTTCTCAAACTCTGTGTGACATGCATCACGAAGGGTCTGGGGAACAAACTCTTTCAAAAACATCTCTGAAAACTAAGCCCAAGTGAGCGGGGCTGCATCAGCTGGCCTACCCTCCTCGTAAGCCTGCCACCACCGATATGCTTCTCCTGACAATTGAAATGTAGTAAAATCAACTCTGCTCACCTCCACATTACCCTTGGTGCAGAGAATACGATAGAACTTCTCTAGAAAACCTTGTGCATCCTCGGTCGCTGTGCCACTGAAGGTAGGAGGATCATACCTTTTGAAACTATTGAACGTGCATAGAGACATACCTGAAGTGACAAAAAGGTGAGGAAACGACTCCGCATGTCATGCTCGGTCTCCCAGGTCGCCTCCTCGACCGGATGACCCCTCCACTGAACATTCACTGAAGTAATGTTCTTTAACCTCAACTTTCGGACCTACCTGTCCAAGATGGTCACCGACTCCTCAACATAAGTAAAATCCTTATCCAGTTGGAGTGAGCTGAAATTTAATACATGGTATGGATTACCATAATACTTTCGGAGCATGGAAACATGGAACACCGGGTGAACTGCCGATAAGCTGGGGGGAAATGCAAGTCTGTAGGCCACCTCACCAACTCTCTCAATGATCTCAAAAGAGCCAATATACCTAGGGCTCAACTCGCCCTTCTTCCCGAACCTCATCACACCTTTCATAGGTGAAACCCGAAGCAAACCCCTCCCTCCCACCATAATTGCTACATTACGAGCCCTCCAATCATTGTAACTCTTCTATCTAGACTAGGCTATACGAAGTGGATCCTGAATCAACTTGACTTTCTCCAAGGCATCACGAACTAGCTGGCCTACCCTTCTCATAAGTCTTCCATCACTGATACGCATGTGGTGGGATAAGGTGGTCTTAGGATAGGGGTTGATACGCATGCGGTGATATAAGGTGGGATTGATACGCCTGTTGCTAGTAAGCGAATTACTTGAAGCCACGCAGTGAGATTAGTGGGTTGCATCAGCTGGCCTACCCTCCTCGTAAGCCTGCCACCACCGATACACTGCTCTTGCCAACTAAAACGTAGTAAAAGCAACTCTGCTCACCTCCATAATATACATGGTGCGGAGAATAAGGTGGCACTTCTCTAGAAAACCCTGCACATCCTCGGTAGTTATGCCACTGAAGGTAGGAAGATCATACTTTTTGAACCTCTCAAGTCTCCTCTTCTCCTCCTTAGATGCCTCTAGAATAACCTCAGGCTGAACCGGTATAATGGGTTGTGATGGCATGACTCTCGGGACTTGATCAATGTGGACCCGCTGCTCTGGGGGTATGGGCCATGGGTGTCTGAGCTTCTCCCCCAGCCTGAGATGTAGTTGGTGCAAGGGGAATCAATCTCGCCTGAGGTAGAGTGTCGAACATGCTCAAAAACTGTGTTAGGGTCTCCTGAAGTCCAGGGACAATAATAGGCGTCTCGGGTGCTTGTCCCCCAATTGGCGCTATTGTTGGCACCTCTATCGCTGCTCGAGCAGGTGCTCTGGTTTCAGCACGTGCCCCTTCTCGGCCTCTGCCCTGGCCTCGGTCGTGGCTCTAGCTAGGGGCACGAATGTTTGATCATCTGATCCAACAGTGCGTGTCCTCACCATATGTGAGAGAATAGAAAGACAAAGACTCAGATTTCGAAATCAACAAATTTGCACGATAAGGAATCAAAAAAGTTGACTTTTCCTAATAGTTTCATAGCCTCTCAAAGATAAGTACAGACGTCTCCGTACCAATCCACAAGACTCTACTAAACTTTCTTGTGGCTCGTAACACCTATGAACCTAGAGCTCTGATACCAACTTATCACGACCCCAAATTCCCACCATAGGATGTCGTGATAGCACCTAGTCTCTAAGACCAGGTAAGGCTAACATTCATTGATAGTTTAATAGAAATAACAACCAAGATAATAAAATAAACAAATAAAGCTCATAATAACTCCAAAATGGAACATCAGTAACAAAATCCCCAAATTCGGTGGAACTGAGTCATAAGCTTTACAGAAATGTACTAAAATCTCTAATACAACACTGTCTGATAGTAGGATATACAGTAGTAAAGGAAAAAATGGAAGGTGACTCCGAGGCCTGCGAGCGTCGAGCAGGTATACCTTAATGTCTCCAGAAATAACTGAATGATCACTAGCGTCCGGCACTAGCAGATGTACCTGGATCTTCAAAACAATGTGCAGAAGCATGGCGTGAGTACACCACAATGATACCCAATAAGCATCAAGCCTGACATTGGTAGAGTAGTGACGAGGCCAGGTCAAGACAACTACTAGGACAAGAAAAATGAAGTAGAGAGTATAATATAGACTAATAACGAAAAACGAGAAAATGAATGATAACCAAGCAGTGCAATATAGACTAACAACAAAATTTGAGGCAATAAAGGCAACAAGGAGTGAACACATGATATGAACAACAAATAATCAAATACAGGAAATTATAAGTAAGACAAATGAAGAAATAACAAAAACTATTCAACCAATAAACCTTTTAACAAAGGATGTACAACAAGAATCACGACCGAAGTACCACACCTCACAATCTCATTTCACAAGTCATAATCACAATCTTCCTTGTATCACCGCGTGAGCCTTACATTTATTTTGAAAACAATTTTCCTGAAATAGCTACACGCATTTTAGCCCCTTTATCTCACCGCGTGGATTCAAGTAATTCCCTTACTAGCAACATGCGTATCAATCCCACCTTATCTCATCGCATGCGTATCAACCCCTATCCATATATGAGCATATGAGTATCAATATCACAACACAATAATCAACTCGCACCACATGTGCCCTTATGCAACAACACTTGCCAAAAATCAACATTATCAATATTACCACAACATATAGCCCACGGCTCAACCAACAATGTGAACAAGAATCTCAATAATAACAACAATAATGAATGAGGAATACTTAACGAGGAAAGATACCTTAATAATCAACAACTTCATATAAAATGACTCAACAAATAAAGAGGTAACAAGTAAATAAGAGAGGTAGCAACTTCAACTAAAGCATATAAGAGCAAACTTTGACAAATAAAGATAGAACTTATGCTAACAACATCAAATAGAGCATGTGAGAGCAAATTCAACAATAGAAGATATAACATGTTATGACAAATTTCAATTAAATGCATGGAAGAAGTCTAAAAGTCTAAACCCGTCAAAAATACCACATATAAGCCCCTTTACACACTTGTCACCTCGTGTACACGTCTTTCACATAATACGAATAACACAATCAACCCAAATCCTAAGGGGTAGTTCCCCCACACAAAGTTAGATAATATACTTACCTCAACTAGGCCAAATCAACCATCAAAATTAGCTTTTCCCCTAAAATCCACCTCCGCAAGACTCAAATCTAACCAAAAATGACTTAATAATATCAAACAATGCAAGAGAAATCAATTATGATAGATAAAGCTATGATCTTTACACAATTCTTCAAAAGTCAACAAAAGTCAATCCCGGGCCCGCCTGGTTAAAACCCGAGTCCAAGGGTAGATTCCGACCACCCATAACCCCATGAGTCTATACATGTGTTTTGTTTTCGAATCAGAGTCTAAATCGACTCTCAAAGCACAAATATTTATTTTCTAAAACTTTGACAAAAATCCCCAAAATTCCTCTTTGATTCTCATGAATTTGATGTTAAATCTCATATATTGTCACGCCCTAACCTTGGGGAGCGGGACCGGCGCTCAACTGAGTTACTCTAGTTAAGCAAGCCTACTTAGTGCCAATCTTTCAACCTTTCCCATGAACAATTCTAAGATTAATACCCAGAGTTAAGCCAATGAGAGAATAAAATATACAACAACAACATTTATTACTCAAGGAAGCTTCATTAACAGTTACAAAAATATTACAAATTTATAGTTAGAAGAGGAAACATCCGACAATTTCAGCAACGTTTCTAATTAGTTTCCCCCACTCAAAAACACAACCCACGGTATGTCTACGGAGCCTCTAAATGACAGGAGAGTTGTATGGAGATGTCGGTGACAAGGCCCCAGCTATACCTCAAAACACAATTGCAAAATCAAATGACATAAGGCCCCGAAGTAGAATAAGGCTCATCGAATTAGCCGAAAAGAGGTACACCTATCAAAAGCCTAAGCCACTTACTGCGGAGCCACCTGCATACATTAAAAATGCAGCATCCCCGACAAAAGAGACGTTAGTACATATGGAATAGTACTAGTATGTAGAGATAAATACCCTCTCATGGAATTTTATACCAACATAAGAAGGAGAGAATCATGAAAGGAGCAAGAAAAAAACCAATAATATCCAAATGCCAAGTTAAAATGTACACTATTTTCAAATAAGCATTAACATTTTTGGTTGGGAGATCATTAGCCACCAATCATCACACCATGCACGAGGCATGGAGTCCGATCACCGCTCGACCGGCTAAGCTGTCTCACCCCAAAGTATGCGGGTGCACATGTAAACACAACACCATCACCATGCCTATGGAACAGAGTCCGATCACCGCTCTACCAGCTAAGTTGTCTCACCACAAATGAATATGGATCGACATGGAGATACGAATCAAATATAATAATAAGAAGGAGGAACCACCATGTGCGTGGCACGGTGTCCGATCTCTGCCCGATCGGCTAAGCTGTCTTCCCACAATATCGTGTGGGTCGACATGGGGACAAGGAATGATGCTAGCAATAAATTCATCCCAATCAAAGGGAATAATATCAACACAATATGACTGGGATTTACCCCTCAATCAACTCCTACACCAGCACATGTAGTTTCGGGTGTGGGCCTTTACAATCCACCCTTCCTCGTCTCGCTAAAGATTCTCCCAAAAATATTTTGTATATAAAGGAAATAGAATATAAATGCATTCATCTCATAGCCTTTCACACCATCTATCACTTCATTATCTTTTTTAACCATTCACAGCATCTTTATTTCATTAGCTCTCTTGGCCATACCTATTGTTCTCCATTCATGGCAGGATGGCCGCATTTCATATTTTACACTTTTATTTCTTTACTTCCATGGATCATTATCATAAACATCAATAGATAGAATATTCTAGAAATCATAGCTTTAAGTTCATTAGTAATGAGTGCCTTAAACACATTGAATTTCTTTCAAAGAGTGGAGCATAATGAGTGGCAATCGAAACACAAGTTAAAATTGTATGAGATTAATACACCATTTATTCTTCGAATACTTTTCCCAAGGGGAGCATGATATCTATATTTTAAGCTCATGAGCATGTAAGAAATCAAAACACATTGAAAAGCACTTACAAAGGAGAGCATGGTGATTTACCATTGAAACATGGATTCAAATCATATGCATTAGTTACAACAACCATATTTGAATATTTTTCCACTATGGGAAGCATAATATGATAGGGGAAATTGGAACATGACTCGAGTACATAAACATTTTGTAAAAGCATTCATCAAAAATAATTCGGAACAATAGGAATAGGAGTTTGAACAAACCATACTTGGAACTTACAAGGAACTCATGGATTCCGATTCTAGAAAGGGAGTTTAGCCAACATACCTCAAATTCGCCCCTTAATGATACTACAATGATCCACTACACTAAGAAAATTCAATATACAATATCAACATCCAATGGAACTAACATTAGTAATAAATTCCATAGTTTAGGCCATTTAAGCACTTTATCAAACACCTAGTATGCATAAATCTCTACATCTCTTTACCATAAAATTAGTTCATCCAACTACCACCATTTACAAATAATTTATCCTACCATTATTATTAAACAATTTATAACTTCCAACATCACATGCATGACCAACCATCCACACCCAACCAACAAAATTCCATCAAATAATCACCTTTCGATCTCTACAATGGTTATGAATTTAAATTGGGAACTTTTGATTTCCAATCACCATCCCATAAGTTCCAATACTTAATTCATACTCATATTCGCATAATAAATCCATGCATGTAAGTCTAAGGGTGTAGGATTATCTTTTGGAAGAAATCTTGCAAAACCCTCCATTGAGTTCTTGAAGAAATTTCTTGAAAATCTAAGGATTTCATGGTGAATTGAGTCAGTTCTAATGTGGAAATGATAGGATTCACACCAAGATAGCGGGGATTGCTTACCTTGAAGATGGGAGGAGTTGCGGGTCTTGAGAGAGTGGAGGAAAGCTCCAAAATTCATCCAAGTGAAATGGGGAAAATGATCCCCCGAAATGACTTAAAAGAACCTTAAGATGGGGCGTGCCCAGTCTGGCAAAGTGAGCCTCACTTCGCTGTCCACTACATGCAAGGGAAGATAGGATCCGCGCACGGTCTGGCAAAGCGAGCCTTGCTTTGCTATCCGCCAAAATAACTGGGTGGTCTAACAATACTAATTTGATCATAACCTTTAGTAGGAATGTCCAAATGACGAACGACTTGATGCGTTTGAAACTAGACTCGAAGGGCTACACTCTAGGGGAAACATTCATGGAAACTATCTTTATATTATGAGAGTTATACCCATTCAGAAGCAGGTGCTGTGCAAATTAAGACACCTTTTCCACTTAACATTTCCAACTTGTTCCAAACAACTTCTTTCCACTTATAAACCTCCTTAATATGTTCCAAAACACTTTCCATACGTATTTTCATGTTAAAATAATGTGGTTCTATCACATAGGTCTCCTTTAGAACTCAAAAACATTATTCCTAATTATCGTTGGTGCACTATAAAGTCTTAAATCAATGGAAATTTTCTTACGGGGCCTTACATTCTTCTCGACTTAGGAACATTCGTCCTCGAATGTTGGATCTTGGACTTTTCCATCCTTAGGGAGAGTACTTAAGTTTTCTTACCACCTATTTATCTCCTTTAGGTTAACAACCCTTAATCGACGTCCTGAGGACCCCACAAGTCTTAGCTAAGTACAAAGTCATTCTCCTTATCCCTAAACCATCATCTTAATCATTCATAACTTACCCTTAAGCCTTAAATCTTCAAAATTTAACTAACTCCCCAACTTTTCAAAAATTTTGTCAGAGTCTCCTTTATATATAGGTCTATCCACCTGTCAGAGAGCCAAATAAACCAACCCAAGAAATATATCCACATGCCATAAAAGGCACCGTAAGTATACATAGCACCAAACAAACCATTTCTTACTATTTCATTATTTTTAACTTGCATAACTGCTCCACGCCATGGAGGCGCACATACATGAGCATAAAACATAATACCTGAGAGAAGAGAGCTTCCAATAGTCTTTACATACTATTACCTTGTCCTACAAATAAGCGAGGTTATCTCCTCTTCATATCCGTTAATGCCTTAAGGGATGCAACTTCCTTAGTTTTCAGCTTTCGAACTTGTCTACAAAAGATGGCAACAAGAACCTCTTTATATGTCAAACCTTTATTAATTCCAACATTCTCCATAGGGACAATGAGTGACGGATCCCAATCACTTGCTTCAACAGGGATAAAATACGGGATGCATGGAGGACAACTCTTGATGTAATTCAAGCTCATAGGCTACTTGGCCAATTTTCTTCAAGATTTTATATGGCCCAATGTATCTTAGACTCAATTTCCCTTTATTAACAAATCCCATAACGTTTTCATGGGGAAAATCTTTAGATACGCCCATTCATTTTCCTCATACTCCAAATCTCTATGTCGAACATCTGAATATGACTTTTGATGACCTCTAGCCTTCTTCAACCATTCCTTGATGATCTTGCCTTTTGCCATAGCTTAGTGAATGAGATCTGGCTCTATCAACTTTGTACACCAACTTCAGACCATCCGATGGGAGATCTACGTCTCTTGCTATACGAGGCACCATACAATGCGACAATAACCCATTATACGATAAAATTCTTGAGCACGGCCTTCATTGGCCCTATACCTCTCAAAATATGTTACTGTAGCCACTCCTTGCCCAATCACGATTCGATATACGAAAGTACATAATTATGAACACTATATTACTTCCCCTATTATATATGGACATCTATACTGAAGAGACAACATAAACAAGATCTTAACATGACACTGAGTCACAAAACACTGCATGTACATACTTTTGAACCAGATGCATCATTAGTGGAACATCTTTATCACATTTCTCTTACATCTGAACTCCTAGGAATTGAGTTGTACAATAATTTCCTTGATAGAGTTACAACCTTTTGTTAATACTTGCATCTTGCTTCTCCAAATTCTCCACAAAGGACTTTACTTGATGAGTTTCTTGTAGGACCTTCTATTTCAAATGAATATGTAACGACCCGGTCGGTCGTTTTGGGTATTGTAGCCCCGTTCCACTATTTATCGCTTCTTCTATGTTTAATTATGGTTATGTGACTTACTGGGGTGGTTAATTCGGTTCCGGGGATGCTTCAGAGTGAAATGGGACTCTTAGTCCTAAGTAAGGCTTAAATTGAAAGAGTTGACCGAAGTTTGACTTTTGTGTAGACGACTCCATAAGGGAGTTTTGATGCAATAGATTTGTATGGTGATTTTGGACGTAGGCATATGTCCGGTTGTTGATTTGGAGGTCCGTAGATCGTTTTGGCTTGAATTGGCGAAAGTTGGAAAGTTAGATGTTTGGAAGGTTGAGAAGTTTGACCGAGAGTTGACCTTGTTGATATCGGGTTTAGATTTTGGTTTCAGTAATTAGAATAGGACCGTTGTATCATTTGTGACTTGTGTGCAAAATTTGAGGTCAATTGAAGTTGGCTTGGTATGATTCGGCATTAGTTTTAGAAGTTTGATGTTCATAAGTTCATTAAGCTTGAATTGGGGTGCGATTCATGATTTCGGTATTGTTTGATATGATTTGAGGCTTCAGTTAAGTTCGTATTGTGTTTTAGGACTTCTTGGTATGTTTGAATGGGGTTCCGGGGGCCTCAGGTGTGATTCAGATCATGTTCGACTCATTTTTATACATGTAGGACTGCTGATATATATGGTTCTGGTTTCCTTATAAGCGATCGTGAGGGAAGGTCCGCGATCGCAAAGGGTTGTTTGGTGACTGGTGGAAGTTATTCTACGCGTTTGCGATATTAGGCATGCGTTCGCGAAGCTTTGTGGTCTCAGGTCACCGCGAACGCGAGAAGGATCATGCGTTCATGTAAGAGGAGTTGTCAGCTAGGGTGTAAGGCTTCAAGCCTATGGGATCGCGTAGCTGGAGACGCGCTCGCGAAGAGCTGGTACTGGTAAACATCGTGTTTGCTATTGCATCTTCGCATTCGCGAACCATATTATTTTAGGGTAGCATTTTCGTTCTTCGTGATCGCGAGGGAATTTCCGTGATTGCGAAGAGGAACAACTAGGCAGCAAATATTTAATTCCAAATCTAAGGTTAGAGTACCATTTTCATATTTTGAGTTGTAGATCTCGATTTTGGGCAATCTTGGAAGGAATTTTCACATCTTGGATCGGGGTAAGTGTTTTTGACTTGGATTTGTTAATATTTCATGATTCCATCTTCATTTTTAGCATATTAATAGTGAATTAAAGTGAGGAAATGGGGGATTTTGTGGAAACTATTCAAAAAATAAAAAATGGAGGTTTGAAGGTCGATTTGAGGTCGGAATTGGATGATTTTTAAATGGTTGGACTCGTAATTGAATGGGCGTTTGGATTTTATGAATTTTTTCAAGTTCCGAGGCATGGGCCTAGGGTTGACTTTTTGATTTTTGATAAAGATCAAAACTTTATTGTTTGAAGTTGTTTCCTTCGGCATTATTTATTGATATTGAGTTGTTTGTGACTAGATTTGAGTCATTTGGATGCCGATAAGCGTGGGAAGGGCTTGTTGGAGTTGTGATTTGTGCGGTTTGAGGTAAGTAACACTTCTAAACTTGGATTTTAGTGCATTCAACCCTAAGGACTACGTTATGTGAAAGATATTGGGGTGACGTACGCGTTTGGTGACTAGCGTGTGTGTGTGCACGACTTTGTTCATAGTTTGGGGAGGCCTTTAGGCTAAAATGGGTTTTTTTTGCTATCATACCATGTTACCCCCACGTCCCCTATATTTGTTTGATTATTTGAACTGCGAATCATGTTAGACATCATGTCTGGGCTATGTGCTAACTGTTACTGCGCTTAATAGAAATTTGCCATTGATTTGTCTCTACTTGTTCAACTACGTGTTCATTGTTGTTAATTGAAGAGCTCTTAATTAACTGTGCCTATTTAGTCTGTATTGCTTGGAATAAGGTACACATTTAGGTAGTTGTTGAACAATATCACTCCTAATGTATATGAAGAATCAATACAGATGGTTTAAAGGTGGGATTAGGAATAACGAAACCTTGGTGCGATCGTAGTGAGCGGTGAATTAGTGCTAACTAGCGTAGTTCGTAAGAATAAGTATAGTAAATTGTGGTAATTTCTCAGAAGAGAATTACGACACCCAAAGTACTCACGATCGGTAGAAATACTTAGGCGAATTAATAGGAAACTTAGCAGGGAAGATTCCGATAATTGGGGAAATCATAACCCTAACTTTTCCACTCTTGTTGTCACAGCCCAAAATCCTAACCTATTGTGATGGAACCTAACACACTTGCTAGGCAAGACGACAATCACATAAAAGCTAAACATTTAAATAAAACATGTTTTAATAAACTCATCAGCAAAACTCTCATAAATATCTAATACAAAAAAAACTGAAATACTACTACAACCACCTAAAATTTGGTGCCGACGAGTACATGAGCACTACTAACTATCAGCATAAACCAAAACTCTAGTACAAATATCTGAGTAATAGAACAGTACTGAAGAAAATAAAAGGAAAGAGACTCAAGGTCTGCGGACGTCATGGAAGCTATCTCAAAGTCTCCCAAGAAGGTACTAGCACAAATCTAGCAATCACCACATCCAGATGTACCTGGATCTGCACACAAAGTGCAGAGTGTAGTACGAGTACAACCGACCCCATGTACTCAATAAGTAACAGAACTAACCTTAGGCTGAAAGCAGTGACCAGCTCAGAAGAAGACAATCAGAGTCCAATATAATGACAACACAAATTTAATGATGACAGAAACAATAAACAACTCAGAGAAATTATCGTAATCAGGTCGTTCATGTTACAAAAATTTAGACAAGCTTTCAACTTCAACAATTAAAGCCCAACACTGATATGAACATGTCAGTTACAGCTAGCATGAGGAATGGTACATCTCTATGCCTACATGTCAGATATGCATGTCAAATGAATAATTTCACGGTGATATTCCCAAAGTGCTCACACTTCTAAAAAATGCTCAAATTGTCTGCCAAATGCCCACACAACTCACACACAATCACTTAGCATTGTACGAGTTCCTGGAATCAATGAACCTCACCAAAGCACGTGTATATATATCATTGTGCCCGCGCTCATTACTGGTATATCAGACTCTAGAGGGGTGGATCCTGCCCAAGTACTAGTATAAAACCTATAATGCCTGTTGTGGCGTTCAACTCGATCCACAAAAATAAATAAGCCAATAAGGCCTGCTGCGGCGTGCAACCCTATCCACAAAAACAATCACAACTCGACTCCCAGGCCCACCTCAGTCATCAATCTCTCAAGTCTCAACGGCTCACAAATCTCGTACCACTTATCCCAAACAATAATAACATATGATGTAACAGTGCATGATAGCATAGACTGAGATATGATATGCAAATTAAGAATCATGACTGAGTATTTAATTATAGTTAAAGCAGATAACTCAAAACAACAGAAATAACCTCATTAGGTATCAATCGAATAAGTACATAGCCTAAACATGATTTCTAACATGAATCGCAGTTCAATTACTCTAACAAGTAAGAATTTCACGGATAGAACAAGACTTGATAACAACACAGTGCAAAGAATCAATCAAATCATGATTACCATGGTGCACGCTCACACACCCGTCACCTAGCATGTGCGTCACCCCAACACATCACAAATAACACGTCTTCCAGGGATAAATACTCTTAATTCCAAGTTTAGAAATGTTACTTACCTCAAAGTGCGCAACTCAATATTCCAACAAACCCTTTCCATGCGAATCGAACTCCGAGTGACTCGAATCTAAACGCAACTTAATTTCATCAATAATGGCTATAGGAAACAATTCCTCGAGCTAGGGTCTTTAATCAAAATAAAAAAGTCAACCCAAAAACTAAACATCGAGCTCACACCTCAGACAGAATTCACAAATTCCAGATACCTATTCGATAACGAGTCCAACCATACCAAAATCATCCAATTCCAACCACAAATTGGCCATCAAATCCCCAAATCTCACTCTCCAATACATAGTCCAAAAAATCCCCAAATTTCACCTCAAACACACATAATCTAGGTGTAAACATCAATGGGTAAACATCAATTATTAATAAAAAAGATGAATCTTCACTTACCTCTTCAATTGTAGCCAAAACCCTCTCAAAAATCGCCCTTAGCCGAGCTCCACAAGTCCAAAATGAGAGAAATAACTCAAATCCTCGATTTTATTAACCTGTCCAGCATTCTCGTATCTGCGGACTCAATAACCGCACCTGCGATACCGCTTTTGCGGAGAAAACTTCGCTTATGTGAAGTCCAATAGAAACTGAACTTGCCGCTTCTGCAGCCCAAATCCCACTTCTGTGGGTCCGCTCCTGTGGTCCACCTCGCACTTCTGCGCGTCCGCACCTGCGGAATCCGTCCGCATTTGCGGTCCGTAGTCCATCAAGTCAAAATTCGCTTCTGCGGAACTACTTGTGCAGAAGCGCGTCTGCTTTTGCGGATTGACCTCCATACCTGCGCTCCCAGGCGTCCTTCCCAAATCTTGCATCTGTGCATACCTAGCCTCTTCTGCGGCTCTTCACCTGTGGCAAAAACCTCGCAGGTGCGGTTACACCAGAACTGATGCTAACAACATTTTTCTAATTCCAAACCTCAATCTGATTTCAATCCGAATCACCCCTGAGGCCCCATTCAATCATACAAACACGTCCTAAAAAATGATACAAACTTAGTCGATTTCTCAAATCATATCAAACAACATCAAAATCACAAATTTCACCCCAATTCAAGCCTAATGAAACTAATGAACTTCCGACTTCTAAAACAAATGTTGAATCATATCAAACCAACTCCGATTGACCTCAAATTTTGCACATAAGTCATAAATGACACAACGGACTTACTCCAACTCCCGGAACCCAAATCCGAACACGATACTAAGAAAGTCAACTCTCAGTCAAACTTCCCAATCTTCCAAACCTTCAACTTTCCAACATTCGCCAAAAAGCCTCAAACGAACCTACGGACCTCCAAATCAATATCTGGACATACGCCTAAGTCCAAAATTACCGTACAAAGCTATTGGAACAATCAAAACTCTATTTCGGAGTTGTCTACACAAAAGTCAAACTCCGGACAACTCTTTTAACTTAAGCTTCCAACCTTGGGACTAAGTGTCCCAATTCACTCTAAAAATTCCCTGGAACCAATCCAATCACCTCGACAAGTCACATAATCACAAATGAACATAGATGAACCGATAAATAGGGAAACGATGTTACAATACACAAAACGACCGACCGGATCATTATACTTGTTTACAATATTTACTCTGTTAGTTATAAATTTACATCATTTTAATTATTTGCACTTAGTTAGTAACCACTAAAATAATTATTTAATATTTATGAAGGTTGATTACTTGAATTCTTGTGAAACTAGTGGCATGATTAGTTGGTTAATTTCCTATGAGATTCGACTCTGGACTTGTAAACTGGATTATATTTACAACGACCGCTTAGTCCTTTTTATAAGGCATAGTTGCGGGTGTATATATATATATATATATATATATATATATATATATATATATATATATATATATTAGTTGTGTTCTTTCCCTGTGGGATTCGACTCTGGACTTGTAAACCGGATTATATTTGCAACTACCGCTTAGTCCTTTTTATAAGGCATAGTTGGGTGTGATCAATATATATATATATATATATATATATATATATATATATATTAGTTGGTTAATTCCCCGTGGGATTCGACTCTGGACTTGTAAACCAGATTATATTTGCAACTACCGCTTAGTCTTTTTTATAAGGCATAGTTGGGCGTGATCAATATATATATATATATATATGTATATATATATTCATGGAAAGTTCACAGTTTCACGGTAATCAAATAAAAATATTTAAGCAGTTTATGTGTAATGAATATCATATATGTGCAAGCTGCAATACTAATGTAACGACCCGGTCGGTCTTTTTTGGTATTGTAGCCCCGTTACCTCATTTATCTCTTTTTCTATGTTTATTTGTTGTTATGTGACTTGCCAGGGTAGTTGGTTTGGTTCCAGGGATGTTTCAGAGTGAATGGGATATTTAGTCCCAAGGTTGGAAGCTTAAGTTGAAAGAGTTGATTGGGGTTTGACTTTTATGTAGACCATTTCAGAATGAAGTTTTGATGGTTCTAATAGCTTTGTATGGTGATTTTGGATTTAGGAGTACATCCGAACATTGATTTGGAGGTCTGTAGGTCGTTTTGGCTTGAATTGGCGAAAGTTGGAAAGTTGAAGGTTAAGATGTTCGACCGAGAGTTGACTTTATTGATGTCGGGTTCAAATTTTGATTACGGGAGTTGGAATAGGTCAGTTGCATCAATTATGACTTGTGTGCAAAATTTGAGGTCAATTGGAGTTGGTTTGATATGTTTCTGCATTTATTTTAAAAGTTCAAAGTTTTAAGTTCATTAGGCTTGAATTTGGTTTTGATTCGTAGTTTTGATGTAGTTTGATGTGATTTGAGGCTTCGACTAAGTTCATATTATATTTTAGGACTTGTTGGTATGTTTGGATGGGGTCTCGGGGCCTCGGGTATGATTCGGATTGAAATCAGATTGAGTTTTGGATTTAAGGAATTGCTGAAGCTTAAGGATTCTACTGTGATCGCACCTGCGTGGTTTTCGCCGTAGGTGCAAGACCGCAGTGATGGCTCTGGGGGTCGCAGAAGTGGTTTGGGCTGCGGCTGGGCAGATGCACAGGTGCGAGGAATTTTCTACACCTGCGAGCTCTCAGGTGCGGGCAGCGGAGCGCAGAAGCGAAGAGGTGATGAGGCATGGTTTTCCGCAGATGCGGAGTTGAGGGCGCAGGTGCGAATGCACAGGAGCTCATATCAGACTGCAAAAGCAATGTTGGCCAGAATGTCTGGAACCGTAGAAGCGGAGACTTAAGCGCGGGTGTGCTTCCGCATGTGCAAAGTATATTTTCGCAGAAGCGGATGGTCGAGATGTTAATGAAATTCTGCACCTCCGATGGTTTGTCTGCATGTGCAGTGGATGGGAACACAAGTGCGAAAAGCTTGGGCAGAAGGATTAAAATGAGGGCTTGAGTTATTTCTCTCATTTTGTACTTTGGGAGCTCGGCTAGGGGCGACGTTTGAGAGGGTTTTGGCTACCATTGAAGAGGTAAGTGAAGATTCATCCCTTTTATTGATAATTATTATTCACCCACTGATTTTACACCTAGATTATGTGTGTTTGATGTGAAATTTGGAGAATTTTGGACTATGTATTGGAGAGTGAGATTTGGGGATTTGAGGGTCGATTTGTGGTTGGAATTGGATGATTTTGGTATGGTTAGACTCGTAATTGAATGAGTGTTCAGATTTTGTGAATTTTGTCGAGTTCTGAGGTGCGAGCCCGGGGTTGACTTTTTGATTTTGGTTAAAGCTCTTAGCTTTATCATAGGGAATCAATTCCTATAGTTTGTATTGATTATATTAAGTTGTTTGTGACTAGATTCGAGTCGTTCGGAGGCCGATTCGTGGGGCAAGGATTTATTGGAGCTTTGGGTTGCGTGCTTTGAGGTAAGTAACATTTCTAAACTTATATTTGAGGGTATTTAACCCTGAAAACAACGTTATATGAAATATTTTGGGTGACATACTAGGTGAGGGGCGTGTGTGCGTACACCAGTGTGTTTATTGTTTGGGGAGACCTTTAGTCTATTATCGGGCTTGTCTTGCTATCATATCATGTTATCCTCGCGTTCCCTCTTCTTGTTTGATTATTTGAACTATGAATCATGTCAGACATCATGTCTAGGCAATGTTCTAACTGTTTGAGACATGATAGGGCTATTCTTGTTGTTTCTGAGTTATATACCTTATTTGCACACATGTTCTCAGTCATGATACAATATCTATGTATGATATTTCTGTCTCAGTACTTCTTATTTGATTCCTCACATGTTGTTGATACCGCTTAAGGGTAAAACTGTTAAACTGAGTATTTGAGATGTGTTTATTTGAGACTTGAACGGTAAATGACTGAGTTTGGGCCTTAGAGCTGGTTTCATACCGATTTGAGGTGATGTGTACGCCAGACCCATATTGGGTTGTGTGTTATTATTTAGGGGTGACACGTGCACCAGGCCTTCTTATTGTACTAAATTATTATAATTAGCGCTTGGGCAGGATCCGCCCCTCCGGAGTCTGACATGCCAGCAGTGGGCGCATGCACAGTATTTCACATATGTGCTTGATGATGGGCATTTATGCTAGGCACCCGTACAGTGCTAAATGTAAATATTCTTGATAGATCTACTGTGATACTGTTGATTGACATGTATATCTGACATGCAGGCATAGAGATGTACTTTTCTCATGCTACCTGATAATCGACCTGCTTTATCTGTGTTGGGCTTTAACTGTTATACTTGAAAGCATGTCTAAATTACTGAAATGTGACCAAGCTGAACTTGATATTATTGAGCTACTATTTCTGCGGTTTATCCTTTATATTCTGAACTGTTATCGGTTATTGGTATTAGCATTGGATTGTTGTTCTGAGCTTGTCACGGCTTTCAACCCAAGGTTAGTGTTATTACTTCTTAAGTACATTGTGTCGGTTGTACTCATACTACATTCTACACTTCGCGTGCAGATCTAGGTACATCCGATCGAGGTGATTTCCAAACTTGAGTTGTTGCCATCTTTTGGGAGACTACGAGGTAGCTGTCATATCATCCGGAGTCCTTGAAGTCCTCTTTTTGTTATCTGTAGCTTTACTGTTCTTACATTCAAGCAGCTGTATTAGAGGATTTCGCTTGTACCTTATTATTCATTATTGCCCAGGCACTCGTTGACTCCAGATTTTGGGGTTTGTTGTAGTAGCATTTTGGCTCACTTCTCAGATATTTTTATGACATTCTTCCGCTGTTGAATTATTAGATTATGTTTAATCGATTCCATAATTATTATGTGACTGCTGGCTTACCTAGCGGGTTGAGTTATGTGCCATCACGACTTGTGGATTTTGGGTCGTGACAAGTTTGCATCAGAGCCCTAGGTTACTTTGGTCTCACTTGTCATGAGCATGTTTTGTAGAGTCTTACGGATTGGTGCAGAGACGTCTGTACTTATCTTCGAGAGGCTACCGAACTATTCGAAAACTTCACTTTCTTGCATTCTTATTGTGCACATTTGTTATTTCCGAAGTTTGAACCTTGACTCTTTTATTCTCTCAAGATGGTGAGGACACGTGCGACCAAATCAGGCAGACGATCACCTATACCATCAGTTAGGGCCGTGAAAGGTCGGGGCCATGGTAGAGGCCAAGGTGTGGCTCGTACTATAGCTAGCGCAGCATTTGTGGAGCCACCAGTTGCTCCCGCTAAGGAGTAGATACCAAATGTGGTTGAGCCGGTGGGACTAGCTCAGGCACCAGCTATGTCCATTGTGATCCCAGGCCTTCAGAAGGCCTTAGCCCAGATTTTGACTGTGTGTACGTGCCTGGCTCAGCAGTCTCAGTTCTAGCTGCACTAGCCACTTCTCATGCCGGGGGAGGTGCTCAGACTCCCGTTGCTCGTACTCCAGAGCAGGTAGCTCAGGGACTCGAGACACCGGGGATACTACCAGCCCAGCCGGTTGCTGCTGCTTGGGCCGAGGTTGGCCCACCTATGAGTGATGAGGAGTAGAAGAGACTAGAGATTTGGGAGGCTTAAGCCTCTAGAGTTCAGCGGGGAGGAATCAAAGAATGCTCAGGATTTCTTAGACCAGTGTCAGCGAATTCTTTGCACAGCGGGTATTTTGGAGACTAGTGGAGTTGCATTTACCATCTTTTAGCTGACTAGGGCAGCCTACAGATGGTGGCAGGCCTATGTGTTGAGCAGGCTAGTTGGAGCAGCGCCACTTTCATGGCATGAGTTCTCTATTCTCTTTTTAGAGAAGTTTGTCCCACAGACTCGTAGGGAGGAGCTGCGTAGAGAATTTGAGAAGCTACGTTAGGGAGATATGATTGTCACCTAGTATGAGATGAGATTGGCAGATTTGGCTCGTCATGCTATATGGTTGGTTCCCACAGAGAGAGAGAGAGAGAGAGAGAGAGAGAGAGAGAGAGGGAGAGAGAGAGAGAGAGAGAGGATCAAGAGGTTCATTGATGGCCTCAACTATGGCCTACATTACAGTTTGGCCCGAAAGGCCGAGACGGATGCTAGTTTTGACCGGGTGGTAGAGATTGCTAGGCGCTTGGAGTCTGTTTGCAGGCTTGAGCACGAGGTGCAGGAAGTCAAGAGGCCTCGTGGTTTTGGGGTTTCAATGGTACCTCATTTGGAGTTCAGTCACATCAGAAGTCATCCTTACATGCCCGCTCAAATGGCTCGTCCGGTTCATCCTAGTGCATCAGCTAGTCATGGTTCATACAGTGCTCGTCCGAGTCAGTCATCTTATAGTGCCCTCCCAGCTTATAGTTCATCCCGTGCTTCATCAGTTCATGGTTCATCAATACTGGGTTCTTCCGGTGGCTATTCTAGTTCTAAGTGTCCAATTCAGGCCCCATTGTCATTTCCAGCTCGAGGTTGTTATGACTGTGGAGAGTTAGGCATGTGAGTAAGTAGTGCCCCCAACACTACAGAGGTCCAGTGCGGTAGGGAGGCCAGTCTATGACCACTACACTAGTTTCTTGATCACCCGCCTAGCTAACTCGGGGTGGGACTGAGGCAGTTCGAGGTCGCCCTAGAGGGGGAGATCGATCAGGTGATGGTCAGGCTCGATGTTATGCTTTTCCCGCCAGGTTAGAGGCAATTGCTTTAGACGCGGTGATCACATGTATTGTTTCAGTATGCCATAGGGATGCTTCCATATTATTTGACCCTGATTCAACTTATTCATATGTATCATCATACTTTCCTCGTTATTTGGATATGCCACGTGATTCCTTAGTTATGCATGTTCATGTATCTACACCAGTGGGTGATTCTATTATTGTGGACAGTGTATATAAGTCATGTGTGGTGACTATTGGGTAATTAGAGATGAGAGTTAATCTTTTACTGCTTAGCATGGTTGATTTTGACGTTATTTTGGGCATGGATTTGTTGTCACCATGTCATGCTATTTTGGATTGTCATACTAAAATCGCGACATTGGCGATGCTGGGATTACCTAGGGTTGAGTGGAAAGGTTCTCTGGACTATGTTCCCAGTCGAGTGATTTCATATGTGAAGGCCCAACGGACGGTTGGAAAGGGATGTCTATCATATTTTGCTTTTGTGAGGGATGTTAGTGTTGATACTCCTACCATTGAGTTCATTTCGGTAGTGAGAGACTTTTCGGATGTGTTTCCTACAGACCTACCGGGCATGCCACCCGACAGGGACATTGATTTTGGTATTGACTTGGTGCTGGGCACTCAGACCATATCTATTCTTCCGTATTATATGGCACCAATAGAGTTGAAGGAATTGAAAGAACAACTTCAGGAGCTACTTGATAAGGGATTCATTAGGCCTAGTGTTTTGCCTTGGGGTGTACCGGTTCTGTTTGTAAACAAGAAGGATAGTACCATGCGAATATGCATTGATTACAAGCATTTGACCAAAGTTACAATTAAGAACAAGTACCCACAACCGCGCATTGATGACTTATTTGACCAACTTTAGGGTGCTAGAGTGTTCTCTAAGATTGATTTGAGGTTAGGGTATCACTAGTTGAAGATTCTGGATTCTGATATTCTGAAGATGGCATTCAGGACCCGCTATGGTCACTGCGAGTTTCTTGTGATGTCTTTTGGGCCAACCAACAGCCCAGCAATATTTATGCATCTGATGAATAGTGTATTCCAGCCATATCTTGATTCTTTTGTCATAGTATTCATTGATGATATACTGGTGTACTCACGCAGCAAGGCAAATCATGAGCAGTATCTGAGGATTATATTCCAGACGTTAAGGGAGAAGAAGCTATATGCTAAATTCTCAAGTGTGAGTTTTGGCTTGATTGTGTGGAATTCTTGGTGCATGTGGTGTCCGGTGAGGGGATCAAGGTAGATCCGAAGAAGATTGAGGCAGTTCAGAGTTGGCCCAAATCGTCTTCAGCTATTGAGTTTCGGAGTTTTCTTGGCTTGGCCGGATACTATCGCCGTTTTGTGGAGGGTTTTTCGTCCATTGGTGCACCTTTGACTAGATTGACCAGAAGGGTGCCCCATTCAGGTGGTCTGATGAGTGTGATGAGAGCTTTCAAAAGCTCAAGATTGCCTTGACCACTGCCATAGTTCTAGTTTTTCCTTTAACGTCGGGTTCATATACGATTTATTGTGATGCTTCGCAGATTGGTATTGGGTGTATCTTGATGTAGGGTAGGGTGATTGCTTATGCTTAGCTCCAGTTGAAGCCCCATCAGAAGAACTACACCGCTCATGATTTAGAGTTAGCAACTATTATACACACATTGAAGATTTGGAGGCACTATCTCTACGGCGTGCCTTGTAAGGTATTTATAGATCATCGGAGTCTATAGCACTTATTTAAGAAGAAGTATCTAATTTTGAGGCAGCGGAGGTGGTTAGATCTGTTAAAAGACTATGATATTACCATTTTGTATCATCTCGGAAAGGCCAATGTCGTCACTGATGCCTTGAGTAGGAAGACCGTGAGTATGTGTAGCCTTGCATATACTCCAGTTGGTGAGAGACCGCTAGCATCAGATGTTCAGACCTTGGCCAATAAGTTCGTGAGGTTAGATTTTTAAGAGCCTAGTCGGATTCTAGCTTGCGTGGTTTCTCGGCCTTCTTTGTATGAGTGCATCAGAGAGCATCCGTATAACGACTCCCATTTTCTTGTTCTTAAGGACACAGTGCAGCACGGTGATGCCAATGAGGTTTTCTATTAGGGATGATGGGGTGTTGCGGATGCAAAGTCGGATTTGTGTGCTCAATATGGATGGGTTACATGATTTGATCCTTGATGAGGCCACAGTTCGCGATATTCCATTCATCTAGGTGCCGCTAAGATGTATCAGGAATTGAGGCAACACTATTGGTGGAGAAGAATGAAGAAAGATATAGTGGGGTATGTGGCTCGGTATTTTAACTGTCAGCAGGTGAAGTACGAGCATCAGAGGCCAGGGACATGAGATTCTCGAGTGGAAATAAGAGCGTGTTACCATGGACTTCGTTATTGGACTCCCATGGACTTTGAAGAAATTTGATGCAATTTGGGTGATTGTGGACCGGTTGACTAAGTCTTCACATTTTATTCCGGTTGTGACTACCTATTCTTCAGAGCGGCTGGCTGAGATCTATATCCATGAGATTGTTCACCTTTACGGTGTGCTAGTGTCATTGTTTCTGATCAGGGCGCGCAGTTCACATCACAGTTTTGGAGATCAGTGCAGCGAGATTTGGGCACACGAGTTGAGTTGAGTACAGAATTCCACCCCCAGACAGACGGATAGTCCGAGCACCCCATTTAGATCTTGGAGGATATGCTACGCGCTTGTGTTATGGATTCAGGGGTTCTTGGGATCAGTTTCTGCCTCTTGCAGAGTTTGCCTACAATAACAGCTACCAATTGAGTATTTAGATGGCTCCTTATGAGGTCATATATGGGAGGCAGTGTTGATCTCCAGTTGGTTGGTTTGAGCCGGGAGAGGCTAGGTTGTTAGGTACTGATTTGGTTCGGGATGCTTTGGAGAAAGTCAAGTTGATTCAGGATCGATTTTGTACATCTCAGTCTAGAAAGAGAAGATACTAATCGGAAGGTTCATGATGTCGCATATATGGTGGGAGAGAAGGTATTGCTCAGAGTATCACCCATGAAGGGTGTGATGAGGTTTGGAAGGAAGGGCAAGTTGAGCCCTCGTTATATTGGCCCTTTTATGGTGCTTGAGAGCATTGGAGAGGTGTCCTAGAAGCTTGTATTGCCACCTAGTCTATCGGGTGTTCACCTAGTGTTTCATGTTTCTATACTCCAAAAGTATTATGGTGACTCATCTCATGTTTTGGACTTCAGCACGGTACAGCTAGATGGGGATTTGACTTGTGG
The DNA here is from genome assembly GCF_000390325.3 of Nicotiana tomentosiformis. Taxonomy (NCBI): domain Eukaryota; kingdom Viridiplantae; phylum Streptophyta; class Magnoliopsida; order Solanales; family Solanaceae; genus Nicotiana; species Nicotiana tomentosiformis. Next base: position 47,400,052 of record NC_090822.1, read on the forward strand.
AGCCGATGGCCATTTTGGATTGACAGGTTCAAAAGTTGAGATCAAAGAATATAGCTTCAGTGAAAGTTTAGTGGAGAGGCTAGCCAGTCAAGGAGGGTAATTGGGAGACCGAGCGGGAGATACAGAGTAGATATCCACACCTATTTTAGACTCCAGGTATGATTCTAGACCTGTTCGAGAATGAACATTTGTTTAAGAGGGGTAGAATATAATGATCGACCGGTCATTTTATGTATTATAGCCCCTTTCCCCCAGTTATCACTTTTTCTATAATCATTTGTGTTTATGTGACTTGCCGGGGTGGTTGGTTTGGTTCCGGGGATGTTTCAAAGTGAATTGGGACACTTAGTCCCAAGGTTGGAAGCTTGAGTTGAAAGAGTTGACCGGGTATGACTTTTGTGTAGACGACTCCGGAATGGAGTTTTAATGGTTCCAATAGCTTCGTATGGTGATTTTGGACTTAGGAGTATGTCCGGATATTGATTTGGAGGTCCATCGGTCATTTTGGCTTGAATTGGCGAATGTTGGAAAGTTAAAGGCTTTGAAAGGTTGAGAAGTTTGACCGAGAGTTGACTTTTTTGATATCGGGTTTGAATTGTGGTTCCGGGAGTTGTAATAGTTCCATTGCATCATGTATGACTTGTGAGCAAAATTTGAGGTCAATTGGAGTTGGTTTGATACGTTTCGGCATTTGTCTTAGAAGTTGGAAGTTCATTAGTTCATTGCGCTTGAATTGGGGTTTGATTCGTTGTTTTGATGTTGTTTGACATGATTTGAGGCTTCGAATAAGTCTGTATCATGTTTTAGGACTTATTGGTATGTTTGGATGGGATCCTGGGGGCCTCAGGTATGATTCAGATTGAAATCGAATTGAGTTTTGGGCTTAAGGAATTGCTTAAGCTTAAAGCTTCTAGTGTGAACCTGCATGGTTTTGGCCGCAGGTGCGAGACCGCAGAAGCGGCCCTAGGGTCGCAGAAGCAGTTTGGGCTGAGGCTGGGTAAATGCGAGGAATTTTCCACACCTGCGAGAGGAGCGCAGAATCGAAGAGGTGAGGAGGCATGGTTTTATGCAGATGCGGAGTTGAGGGCGCAGGTACGCATGCACAAGAGCGCATATCGTACCGTAGAAGCAAAGTTTTCCAGAATGTCTGGAGCCGCAGAAGCAGAGGCTTAAGCGCAGGTGCGCTTCCGCAGGTGCGAAGTATTTTTCCGCAGAAACGGATGGTCAGGATGTTAATGAAATTCTGCACCTGCGATGGTTTGTCCGCATGTGCGGTGGATGGGAGCGTAGGTGCGAAAAGCCTGGGCAGAAGGATTAAAACGAGGGTTTGAGTTAAATACAATTCCAAAAATTCTTTCACATCGGATTCTTTCTATTTTTTCTTTCAAACAAAACGTTAAAATACAAAAACAATCAGAATGAAAAGCGTCACTTTTATTGAAGAGGGTTTTGGCTACCATTGAAGAGGTAAGTGAAGGTTCATAACTTTTATTGATAATTATTGTTTACCCATTGATTTTATACCTAGATTATGTGTGTTTGAGGTAAAATTTGGGGAATTTTGGACTATGTATTAGAAAGTAGATTTGGGGATTTTAGGGTGGATTTGTGGTTGGAATTGGATGATTTTGGCATGGTTAGACTCGTAATTGAAAGGTTTTTCGGATTTTGTGAATTTTGTCGGGTTTTGAGGTGCAGTCCCGTAGTTGACTTTTTGATTTTGGTTAAAGATCTAAGCTTTATCATAGGAATTGATTCCTATAGCTTGTATTGATTGTCTTAAGTTGTTTGCGACTAGATTCGAGTTGTTCGGAGGTCGATTCGTGAGGCAAGGGTTTGTTGGAGCTTTGAGTTGTGCGCTTTGAGGTAAGTAACATTTCTAAACTTGAATTTGAGGGTATTTAACCATGAGAACTATGTTATATGAAAGATATTGGGGTTACATATGCGCTAGGTGACGTGTGTGTGTGTGCACCGGTGTATTCATGGTTTTGGGAGGCCTCTAGGCTATTACCGGGCTTGTCTTGCTATCATATCATGTTATCCCCGCGTTCCCTCTTCTTGTTTGATTATTTGAACTGTAAATCATGTTAGACATCATGTCTAGTCTATGTGCTAACTATTTGAGACTTGATAGGGCTATTCTTATTGTTTCTAAGTTATATACCTTATTTGCACACATGTTCTCAGTCATGATACTATATCGATGTATGATATCTCTGCGTGAGTACTTCTTATTTGATTCCTCACATATTGTTGATACCGCTAAAGGGTAAAACTGTTAAATTGAGTATTTGAGATGTGTTTATCTCATACTTGAACAGTAAATGATTGAGTTTGGGCCTTAGAGCCGGTTTGGTACTAATTTTGAGGTGACGCGTACGCTAAGCCCATATTGGGCTAAGTGTTATTATTTTGGGGCGATGCGTGCACCATGCCTCCTTATTGGGCTAAATGATTATAATTAGCGCTTGGGAAAGATCCGCCCCTCTGGAGTTTGACATGCCAGCAATGGGCGCATGCATAGTATTTCACATATGTGCTTGATAATGTGCAGTTATGCCAGGCACCCGTACAGTGCTAAGTGTAAATATTCTTGATGGATCTACTCTGATACTGTTGATTGACCTGTATACCTGACATGTAGGCATAGAGATGTAGTTTCCTCATGTTACCTGATAATTGACCTGCTTTATCTGTGTTGGGCTTTAATTGTTATACTTGAAACATGCCTAAATTACTAAAATGTGACCAAGCTGAACTTGATATTATTGAGCTACTGTTTCTACAGTTTATCCTTTATATTCTGAACTGTTATCGGGTATTGGAATTGGTATTGGACTGTTGTTCTGAGCTCGTCACTACTTTCAACACAAGGTTAGTGTTGTTACTTATTGAGTACATTGGACCGGTTGTACTCATACTACACTTTGCACTTCGTGTGTAAATCCAAGTACATCCGGTCGAGGTGATTTCCAGGCTTGAGTTGTTCCGGACTTTTGGGAGACTACGAGGTAGCTGCCATATCGTCTGCAGTCCTTGAAGTCCTCTTTCTGTTATCTTTATCTTTACTGTTCTTACATTCAGACAATTGTATTAGAGGATTTTGCTTGTACCTTGTTATTCAGTAGTGCTCGGGTACTCGTTGACACCAGATTTTGGGATTGGTTGTAGTAGCATTTTGGCTCACTTATCATATATTTTTATGACATTCTTTCGTTGTTACGTTATTAGATTATATTTAACTGATTTTATTATTATTATTATGTGACTGTTGGCTTACCTAGCGGGGTGGGTTAAGTGCCATCACAGCTTGTGTATTTTGGGTCATAACAACTAATGAAAATACTAAAAATAGGTTGACTTAGCGAAACAAATTGTTTTGATAAAATAAATTTAAAATGACAATATAGGTGGTTGAGTTAGCGAAAGAAATTTATGAGACGCACAATTTTGAAAATTTTTGTCCACAATTTGGAAACCCTTATTATTAGGGAATTTTAAGGTTAATATTTGGCCTATTTTTTAGGTTTTAAACAATCTTGTGGTAATTAGATGAGTTAGATAACTTTTGGACATAATAGTTCTCTGGACATTCGGAACCAGCAATAGCCTGTAAAACGAGTCGTCATTTTCGGGTCTCTTAACGTATATATAAGAGCACGTTAGAAAAGCGCATACAGTGAGGGAACTGCATGTGCTTCGTTTTGGGGTTAATAAAACTAAGGACTCTATATTCACTTTGAGTCCTTCTTTGTTCCCTGTTTATCTATTTTAATTCTTGTTTTACATTTTCGGTTCCCTCCACAAAGTGATAAAGAAATATAATTTTGTGGATAATCAAACTCTCCACGTGAACAATATATATGCACAGTTGAAAAAAATAAAAGATATCTATTCCAACAAAAAATAAAGAAAGAAAGAAAACCAATGGCTCATGCTAATGAAAAAGAGAAAGATACCAGAACAGAGGAGGAGAAAGCCATAGATGCATGGCTTCCCATCACATCCGATCGAAATGCGAAGTGGTGGTACTCTACTTTTCATAATGTCACTGCCATGGTTGGTGCTGGTGTCCTCAGTCTCCCTTATGCCATGTCTGAGATGGGATGGTATGTTTTCTGTTTTGTTATCTCTCTTTTCTGGGGGATTTGCGTTTCTTTTTCTTTCTTCCTATATCAATTTTAGTCCAGAATAATTGTTCGTTTATGTGCATTATTCCCTACATTTTAATTTATGTGTCTTACTTTTTTAAGCATATTTCAAAAATAATATCACCCTTCTATATTTATTAAATTCTTAATTCCGACATTCACTTTTTACCCTTCATAACACTCCCGACTCCCTCGTAGGAATGACATGTCATGTTTAAGATTATAATATTTAAAAAGTATCATGATATTATATATATATATAGATTTAGTTTAATATTTCAAGATTCAAAAGTATTCTTTTTATTCTTAAACCTTGGCTCAAACTAGAAAACATAAAATGAAATGGAGAAAGTATATTCTTTTATACTCTTAATTATGTTCTCGTTCATATTTGAGATCACAAATTTTTTGGATAGATCAGATAACCAAGAATTAAACAAGTTGTCTCTCTTTGGATCTGTTGCATGCACGATTCTAATATATAACATCCTTTTAATCTATAATGCTTTATTTGTGCAGATAATTTTAAAGAACGACAAAACGTTCTTGATTTTCTGAGTTTGCTTATTCCTTCTCTTCATATTATGTCTGGAGATTTTGGATTTACTGACATTCCAATGAATTATGTATCAGTATCTTTTATATGGATCGATTCTTATCCCGTTTGGGGATTATTTTTTGTTTTTATTAAATCACCGTCATTCTCTAATGGTGAAGAATTGATCAATGTTACAGGGGGCCTGGGGTGACAGTAATGCTGCTTTCATGGGCAATAACATTTTATACAATCTGGCAAATGGTAGAGATGCATGAAATGGTACCTGGCAAGAGATTTGATAGGTACCACGAGCTAGGTCAACATGCTTTTGGTGAAAAACTAGGACTTTGGATTGTTGTACCCCAACAAATAGTGGTGGACGTGAGTTCTTGCATAATATACATGGTAACAGGTGGCAAGTCGTTGAAGAAATTCCACGAAACAGTTTGCCCTGATTGTCAACCAATAAAGCTGACCTACTTCATCATAATATTCTCCTCAGTCCACTTTGTACTTTCTCATTTGCCAAATTTCAATTCCATATCGTTGGTGTCCTTGGCTGCAGCGGTCATGTCCTTGACATATTCGATTGTTGCTTGGGCAGCGTCTGTAGGGAGAGGGATTGAAGGCAGAGAAGTGAGCTATGAACTTAGGGGTGAAAAGACATCTGATAATATTTTCATGTTCTTGAGTGCACTTGGAGATGTGGCTTTTGCCTATGCTGGCCACAATGTGGTCCTTGAGATTCAAGCCACCATTCCTTCAACACCCGAAAAACCTTCCAAAGGTCCAATGTGGAAAGGTGTATGGGTCGCTTATCTCATCGTCGCCGTCTGTTATCTCCCTGTCGCTTTCATTGGCTATTGGGCCTTTGGTAACGTCGTTGAGGATAACATCTTGCTTTCACTCGAAAAACCTACTTGGGTTATTGCTGCAGCTAACTTGTTTGTTGTCGTTCATGTCATTGGAAGTTACCAGGTACCTACCTACCTTTAATTTTGCTAATTCATGATAGATAAGTGTTAATTTATCTCGTCATCTCATCAATCTGAAAGCTTGAACACATTTTTTGTTTGAAAAAAAACACTTGCAGGTTTTCGCAATGCCCGTATTTGACATGATAGAGACATATGCCGTGAAATCAATGAGACTAAAACCATCCACTATTCTTCGGTTCAGTGTGCGTACTACATATGTTGGTAAGTTATAGGGATACGTACTCATAACTCCTTCTAGCCCCTATTTTAGTTATTTACTTAAAAGAAAGATATTGGAGTGAGTTGTTTTCATTCTATTATTTTATCTTTTTCCAATTGTAGCATTAACATTGTTCGTGGGTCTGACCATACCATTCTTTGGTGGCCTAATGGGATTTTTTGGTGGATTTGCTCTGGCCCCAACATCGTATTACGTAAGTATATTACATAAGGAATTCACCAGTTTTGTTACGTTTTTATGAACCAATTAAGTTATCAGCCAATATTGACCTTGCCTTTTTTCTGCAGCTTCCTTGCATCATTTGGCTTATCATTGTAAAGCCCAAAAGGTTTGGCTTTTCTTGGTTTATCAATTGGGTGAGTAAAATTTAATTTGATTTTATAACTATTCTTATTTAATTTCATGGTTTATTTTATTTCTGTAACTTACTTTGGCTTTTTTCTGTTTTCTTTTTCCAAATAAATTCTAGTTCTGCATCATAGTTGGCATACTGCTGACTGTTTTATCACCCATTGGAGGGATGTGGACTCTTATCAAACAAGCTAAGAACTACCGGTTTTACCAGTGATCTGCAATTCCTTTTTCTTATAATCTGGAACTGTAAATAGTTACCTTTTTTTTTTTGCCTTTTGCCATTTGTTTCTCACACTTATTTTTCAGCACACTTTAGAACAAAAAGAATGTATTTATTTGTTATAAATGCTTAACTGCCTTTGTGAATAATACTTGGAAATAAAACATCTTTGTTTAGGAGTGCTGTCTAATGACTCCAGTTCTTTTTTTTTCTGCCTAATCTAATGCCTCCAATTTATTGACTAAGGTGCTACTAAGAAGAGAGACAAAGGAGAAAAGAATTAATTTTGTCTTTATTAAAGTCAGGGTTGGATTGGTAATTTTTCTTTCCAACTAAGAAAATTCGGCCAAATCTAGCATAACTACATAAGGAAATTTTTTTATTCCGTGTGATACGCGTATTGTCAGTTGCGTGAGGCTCTCTTTGGCTGACAAATGTATGATGTGGGGCTCTTGTTGACTGACAAATGTATGATGTGGGGCTCTTGTTGACTGACAAATGTCTATCGTGGGACCCACAACTACATCTCGCTTCGTTCCCTATCTCCATCTCACTAATCGTTCTCACTCATTTTCCCCCTCTGCTTCTATTCTCTCTCCACTTCTCACAGACACTCCCGGGTATTGTTAACTTCGAACATAACTTCACTCTTGAAATCAGTAAAGAGATTGCTGGGACTCACCCACAATGCCTTGCATATCTATTCTCTCAATCCCATTTATTTAAGAAAAAAATTTAAAATGGGTTATAGACATCAAAATTTTAACGAAGCAGTCCATACGAAATTTGGGCTGAAACCCTAGAAGTCCATTAGGTTGCTTTGACGATACTCTACCATAACCTTAGTTATACTATAAAAAAGGGTACATATTTCCTTGAAAAGTGTCACTACCCAAATTCAAGTGTCCGACACCCGTCACACTACCCGACCTGTGCGCACCAATCCACATGTCAAGACCAAATATAATTGCGGAACCAATTGAAAATCTTATATATTTTCAAATCAAGTCACAAAATATTTTTTATTTTCAAAATCATACATGAAACTTTTCATAAAAATGATACTCCGTATAATCAAATTAAATAATTATTCATTTATGCATGACGTCCGCAATCCTATTTTTACAATCCAACACAACTATTTATGGAGCCTATATACCAAATAATAGAACTAACACTTGAAATAATTCCAATAAAAGAACATAAGAAATAACACGATAGCTACTACGAGATAAAAGTGGTGCTTCATCATACCTCGAAAAGAGAGTCATCCTAGCCCTGTCCACACCTCACATTCTATTGTTTACCTGTAAAACGATACAATTGAATTTGTAACGTGATTTATAGACAAGTAAATTTATTTGATATAAAATAATAAATTAATTAAATAAAATATAAGACTTAGCGTTGAAAATTGAGATAAGACATCAACTAGCTTGGTTCGCTTCGGAAGGCAGAAATATGAATATCAGTAGACAAAAAATAAAGTATTATTGAGCTTTTCAAGTAGTATGTAGCATAAGTTTGTCAGAAAACTCGTGTCTCTATAATGGCTGTTGAACTCACTATTTATAGTTGCACCTAGAGAACAAGGTTCTAGCATCAAGCCCCTCTTAAATGACAATTATGGAGGCCATTGAAGAATGTGTAACGGCAGGCTATGAATGTCATAATTCTCTATAACGGACTGTGTATTTAATACTGCAATATTCTTCATTGAATTTTATCGGGTTGTAGGCATTCATTTGCCTTTATTAGCAATATTCCCTTCGGGGGCTTCTCGATACCAACCGGAACTGCTACCCCCGGTCTTGATTTCCACCAGTCTTGCTTTCCATTTGTCTCCGGTTCCACGTGTCTATCTATTATACGAGGATTTAATATGAACCAATTTTACCCTCGGAGGCTCCTAAACCTAGTGCGTAGCGCTCGGGGGTTTAATTGGTTCTTATTTAATATGAACCAATTAATACCAATAGTATCATGACGTAATTAGCCTCGGAGGCTCCTAAACATTGGGCTAACAGGCCTTGGAAAGACTTTCTATACAATTGGCCTCCCCTAAAGCAGTAACAAGCTACTTTAGTGCGTAGCGCCCGGGTTGTTTTGGGCTCTTCTGGTAGTTTTCCGTGCTCGAGATAGTCAATGATCTTATTTCTCCAGTCCCAGACCAAAGTTTTGTCGCGTTTACCTCATAATAACCGTCCACATCCAATACCGAATGCATAAGCTGTACGACCGTACCGGAGTCTGATCCTTTCATTTTTGTGGATGGACCCAGATTGGCCAGTGCGTTTGCGTCCTTGTTTTCTTCCCTCAAGATGTGGGTGATTGACCATTCCCTAATCCGTGTGAGCAGCGTCTGGACTTTCACTACATATTGTTGCATACGTTCCTCTTTGGTATCGAAGATCCCGTAAACCTGATTTACTTCCAGTTGGGAATCACATTTGATTTCTATGACCTCGGAGTCCAGTCCTTGGGCCAGCTCGAGTCCTACAGTTAAAGCCTCATACTCGGCTTCATTGTTATTGAAGGGAACATTTCTTATGGCCTGCCTCAGGGTTTCTCCCGAGGGCATGATTAGTACTACCCCGAGCTCGAACCTTTTTACGTTAGAAGTTCCGTACGTGAACAAGGTCCAGACTCTTGATGTCATTTCTGACACCATCACCGCTTCTTTGGTGGCCAAAGGCAGCAATCCAGGTCTGAAATTGGCCACAAAGTTGGACAAAACTTGCGACTTGATCGCAGTCCTGGATTTATACTCTATGTCAAATTCACTCATTTAGACTGCCCATTTGACCAGTCGACCTGAAAGTTCAGGTTCGTGAAGGATATTTCGCAGGGGAAAGGTTGTCACCCTGACTATCGGGTGACATTGAAAGTAAGGCCTAAGCTTTCGATCGACACTGTGAGAGCTAAGGCAAACTTTTCCAAATGTGGGTAGCGAGTTTTCGCTCGCGTTAAAATATTACTAACATAATAGATAGGATATTGCGTACCTTCATCTTCACGGACTAAAACGACACTTACCTCTACCTCCGAGACTGTTAAGTAAATCAACAACTACTCGCCTTCCTCCGATTTTGATAGTAATGGGATCGATAAATACCTTTTCAAATCTTTCAGAGCCTACTGGCATTCCGGAGTCCATTCGAAGTTCTTCTTCTTTTTCAGAAGTAAGAAGAAGTGATAATATTTTTCTGAAGACCGAGAAATGAATCTGCTTAAAGCGACCAATCTTCCAATTAACCTATGAACCTCTTTCATGTTTGATAGCTGGTCGGGGATGTCCTCGATGGGTTTAATTTTCACGGGATTGACTTTGATCCCCCTTTGTGACACCAGGAACCCTAAGAACTTACCGGAGCTGACTCCGAATGCACACTTTTTGTGGTTAAGCTTCATGTTGTAATTCCTTAGGATGTCAAAGGTTTCTTGTAGGTGTTTAAGATGATCACCTGCGTTCAAAGGCTTAACCAACATATCATCTATGTAAACTTTGACGATTTTTTCCTGTCTGTTTTTCAGACATTTCATTCACAAGCCTCTGATAAGTGGTTCCGACATTCTTAAGCCCGAAAGGCATCACATTATAGCAATATGTGCCAAAGTTCGTTATGAACGAAGTTTTTTCCTGATCCTCTAGGTTCATTTTGATTTGGTTATACTCCGAATAGGCATCGAGGAAACTCATCAACACATGCCCAACCATCGCGTCAATCATTTGATCAATGTTTGGCAATGGAAACGAGTCTTTTGGGCATGCCTTATTCAGATCCTTATAATCTATGCACATACGAAATTTATTATTCATTTTGGAACTACTACTATGTTAGCTAGCTAGTCAAGATACTTTACCTCCCGAATTGAACCGATATCAAGCAATCGAGTTAGCTTTTGTTTGACAAATTTGTTTCTGACCTTGCCAATAGGGCGTTTCTTCTGCCTTATCGGAGGGATGTCAGGATCCAGGCTTAATTTGTGCATGACCACCTCTGGAAGAATACTTGTTATATTCGCATGAGACAACGCAAAACAATCAATGTTAAATTTAAGAAATTCTATAAATCCTGTTTAATCCTGTCCCTAAGTATAACTTCCTCTCCAAGAATTTCTCAAATAATGCGACTTGCTTGAGTTCTTCCGTTATGGATTTGGTTGTGTTCATTTCTTCTTGTACCTGGAAATATCTTGGTACCTGATAGGATTCTGACGACCCCTCCCCCCTTGTTGACTTCGTTCAGTTCGGGAGCAAGCATCTGTTCTTGTAATTGCTATGTCCCATGCTCCTTCTCTTTGCTATTGGAAACTGAGATGCTTTCATTTTCCTTGCCGCCGGTTGATCTCCTCTTATTTGTTTAATTCCCTCCGGAGTTGTGAATTTCAGAAGTTGATGGTATGTCGACAGCATAGCCTTCATATTGTGTAGCCACGATTTTCCAAGAATAATACTGTAGCACATATCGCCGTCTACTACTTCAAAAAGGGTCGTCTTTGTTACCCATTCAGCATTTGTGGGCAGCATAATTTTCCCCCGGGTTGTTACGCTTGCTAAATTAAACCCGATGAGGAGCTTTGTGCCCGGAAAGATGCTTCCAGTCAACTTGGCTTGTTCCAGCACTCTCCATTGGATAATATTGGCTGAACTCCCTAGGTCCACCAAAACACATTTAATCTTAAAATCTAAAACATTAAGAGAAATTACTAGGGCATCGTTGTGCGGTAGTAGGAGTCCATCTGTGTCCTCATACGTGAAAGTGATATGGTCCTCGGCGACTTCTCAGAGTCTCTTGATATGGGTTACCGAAACCTTTATCTTTTTCGCTGCTTAAAAGGTTAAACCATTAATCTCGTTCCCCCTCCCCCCCCCCCCAAATCATGTTGATTGTTAGACGAGGAGGGTGTTCTCCTGCTTTTGAGGGTTACGCGTTATCCCATTTGCGGCCATAGTTGTTCTTAGCCTGGTCGCTTAAGAATTCTCTAAGATGGTCATTTTTCAACGTTGTCGCCACCTCCTCGTGCAAATATCGGCAGTCCCCGGTCTAGTGGCCGTTTATCCCATTGTACTCATACCATAGATTAGGATACCTCTGACTGGGGTCGGATCTCATAATACTCGGGAATCGTGCTTCCTTAATGTTCCTCATCCCCAATACCAGTTCCACTATGCTGACATTGAAGTTATATTTGGACAATCTGGGGTAGGTGGAATCCTGGGAGCCCGATACCTCTTTGTCGTGTAACGATCTGTTATTCTGGCCACGATCAACTCTCCTATAGGTAGCGAATCTATCCACCGACCGAAAACCTCTGCCGTGTCCTATGGCTCTTTCGTAGGGCAAAAGACGACATCGAAATCATACTTCAACGTTTCCTTATTCTTTTCTCGGTCCCGACCCTTGGTTGATACCGGGAAATCGAGCTCGTCATCCTCTATTCTTCTCATCGACTCATAGCGGTTATGGACATCTGCCCATGTTGTTTCCTGGAACCCGAGCATACTTTCTTTTAGTTTTTGAGAAGTGTCCGAATTCCTCGGATTCATCCCTTTAGTAAATGCCTTAGCTGCCCATTCATCCAACACGATCGGTAATAACATCCTTTTCTTTTGAAATCTAGTCACGAACTCTCGCAGCAATTCGAACTCTCCTTGCACAATTCTGAACATATCAACCTTTCGGGCCTGTACCTTCTTGGCCCCAGCATGGTCCTTGATAAAAGAATTCGTGAGCATCTCGAAGGAATCTATTGAGTACTCGGGTAAAAGTGAATTCCATGTCAGGGCCCCTTTCGTAAGGGTCTCCCCGAACTTCTTCAACAAGAATAACTCAATCTCGTACGGAGCTAAGTCGTTTCCTTTCACTGCTTCGGGATCAACTCCGGTTCCGCACTTGGTTTGAACGGCAACTGGGTGAATTTCTTTGAGTCCGGTCCTTTCAACACTGGTGGTGGGCCCGAGATTTGATCCATTTGGGCATTTATTTCCCTCATAAACCGCATGAGTTCGATTTTAAAGGGATCATTCTCGTTATTGTTATCGGATTCGCTGTCGTTCCCCCTGGCCCTATCAAAGCCGACCTCACCTCTTGGGGTATTGTTATCAACCCTTTGTGTTGTTTGGTTTGCGGGAGCACCAGGAGGAACTGGATCTCTTCCATTCGCATTATTGGAAGCACCCAACAACGCCTGCCTCTACTCCACCATGACCTGATCAGGTCACAAAAGATGGCCCATAATAGCCTTTTGTTGTTCCCTCAGGATTTTCACTGTTTCCGTAAGGTGCTTGTCTGTAGTCGTGGATATTGCCCTCCATGGACCGGTGTGGCCTCATCCCCAATGTTGTGGGTTTCTTTGACCAAATCTTCGTGTTGAGGCTGATTTCCTTGGGTCTCAGCATTGTGCGTGATGTTAACATCGTTATCTGCCATTTTTGATGATTTTTCACTAATAAACAAAGAATTAAACAAGTTAGTAATAGATACAAGGATCAACCCAATTACGCAACTGTCTAAGCTCCACGGTGGGCGCCAAACTGTTTACCGGTAAAATGGTATATTTGAATTTGTAACGTGGTTTATAGACAAGCGAATCGATTTGATCCCAAAATGATAAATTAATTTAATAAAATGTAAGACTTAGCATTGAAATCGAGATAAGACAACAACTAGCTTGGTTCCGGGAGCAAAGCTTCCGAAGGCAGTAATATGAATATCAATAGACAAGAAAAAAGTACATTAAGCTTTTCAAGTAGTATGTAGCATAAGTTTGTCAGAAAATTCGTGTCTCTATAATGGCTGTCGAAGTCACTATTAATAGTTGCACCTAGGGTATAAGGTCCTAGGATCAAGCCCCTCTTAAATGACAATTATGGGGGACATTGAAGAATGTGTAACGACAGACTATGAATGCCATGATTCTCTATAACGGATTGTGTATTTAATACTGTAGAACATTCTTCATTGAATATTTCGGCTGGCAGGCGTTCATTTGTCTTCATTAGCAATATTCCCTTTGGGGTCTTCCCGGTGCCAACCGAAACTGATGCCCCCTGTCTTGATTTCCACCTGTCTCGCTTTCCATCTATCTCCGGTTCCACGTGTTGCTCTTTTATACGAGTATTTAATATGAACCAATTTTACCCTATACAGCTACACCTCATCCTAAAACACGTAAAGAAAGCAGGACCCTAAAGAGGGGCCCTTAAGGGCTGAGTACACCACCATAGTACTCAATAAGTGTCATAGACTCTCTCTAACTTATGTTCTTGGGACAAACTTTATAGAAATAATGCAAAATATTTGGTATAAAATGGTAAGTAATTTCATCACTTCATGATCTTTATCATTTTAAATAAAAGACAAGTGAAATATAACCCACAATATAAACTTTTAAAATATCTATATCAATACAAAATTTTGAATAAAATCATACATAATCATTCTATTGAACAAGCCCTAAGCTCTAGCGATAAGGAGACGACTAGGAGACCACTGATTTTGAAGCCTTTGCAAAGCCTTTAATGGCTACTCCAGCCACTGGCCAGCCTCCTCTTGAGGTTGGTCAGTCGTCCCTACCATCCCCACATCCACATACAACCTCTACAAACACTAATCCACCCACAAACTACGCAAAATTACTACAACCAAGTTCATTAAATGCCGCCATGTAAACCCTACCCCTCATGCCCATAAAACCAGTAGAATATCTTCTTGGGAAGCCTATTATTATATGGAAGGAGTAAGAAGTGAAGCAATCAATTGTGAAACAAGGCTTGCGACTGACAGTCTTGGGAAAATTTTTGTATGGGAAGCCAATACAAGAGCTATGTAAGGTGATTCCAATTCAATGTGAACTTAAAGGAGCGAGCTCAATTGACCTTATTGAAGATAATCATGTGTTGATCAGACTAACATTGATGCAAGATTATATTCATCTACTTTCAAAGCTTGCTTTCTACCTAAAAACCCAAGGAGAGATGTGGCAGATGAGACGTATGAAGTGGAACCCTTGGTGGAAGCCTGAAGAGGAGACTCCTATTGCAATTGCTTGGATTAGTTTCCCAGAGTTTCCACCTAACTTCTTTGGTAAGGAATTTGTGCTTTCATTAGAAAGAGCAGTAGGTAATCCATTACATGTTGATTTAGCAACACAAAATGGTACTAGATCTAGTTGTGCAAAGGTGAAAGTGGAGGTGAATTTGCTTGCTAAATTCCCTCAAAGAATTAAAATAGTTGAAGAAGAGGATGAAATTGTGCCGGAGGAATCTAAATGGATTAAAATCAAGTATGATTATCTTTCGAAATATTGTAAGACTTGTAAGAAACAAGGTCACTATGAAGTTAATTGTTGGGTGATTCATCCTGAGTTGCATAAGAAGTATGAAGAAGTTGTTGAAGATCAAAGTATTGGCAAGGAGATAGTTGGTACTGCTGCTGCATCAACCAAGGTCCTCATAAGTGGAAACGTAGTGGGAAAACCAATTGTAAATCCTGCCAAGCAGAAGTGGATGCAAAGAATAAAGAATAAGTATCAAATAGATAATAGGGGCCATATAATTGAAGCTTCATAAGAAAAAGGAGCTAGCAATGTCAACGGGAAGAACAATGCTAAAACAGTTACTATAAAGAACAAGTTTGATGCTCTTGAGGTTGAAGAGATTGAACAACTAATCTTACAAATTCCGAATGGAAAAGGAGATGACACTCTTAAAGAAAATGAGAAGCAACAACTAGTAAATGAATCCAAAAAGGACAAGAAGAAAAAGCAACAGGAGAATGTACCACACACCAGTCCAAATCCTAAAGGAAATGGGAGTTCTACTGTAGCGGCTAAAGAAATCAACCCTAACTCTAATCCTAATGCTATTGGATTTGGGGTGGACACGCAAAAGGAAAGAAATGTGGATTGGGTTCAAAGAAGGTTTGGAACTCCTAAAGAGGTAATTAATGAGATAACTAACCATTCTTGCCAAGAATTTCCTTTACACATGATGGGAGGCTCTTCAAGGGAAGTTGATACCACAAGAACAACAAAAGAATGGTAGCTCAAAGGGAATTGGAACAACTGATGCAACAAGAAATAGATGCACATCATGGGATAAAGAAGGTGAGGAGATGGAGTTTAACAATGCTGCTGATGCTCACAGAAATGATCATGTAAAGCAGCCTGGCACAGTAGATTCACAAGCTACAGTAAACCCTAGGATGCAGGAAACTATTAAAGCTCTTGATCAAAGCGTAGATCAGAATACAAAAAAATCAATTGGAGTATGTGTAGGATCACTAGTAGAAGCTAGAATCAATGAGGGTGCAGGCGAAGAAGCTTCAGGGAAGGAGAAAGGCAATGGAACAGTAAGCCCTAGCAACACTGCCATGAGTTTCTTTACAGCTGCAGCTCATGCGATGGATGGTAATGGTGTAGGACATGATAACAAGGCTCCTACAATTATCTTAGATGATATAGTGTGGTCAGACAATAAAACAGCTGATGGAAAGCCTAAGGAATCCAATGGAACAGTAATTGCAGTGTCTACTACTACAATAAACCCTAATCTGGGCTTAGTCCATGAATTGCAATTCAATGTGATGCAGGAGACTTTAGGAGCAAAGGAATAACATAACCAGTGATTAAAGAAGGTGACTAGGGTGTCACATGAGCAGGCTATTGTTCCTAAGTCTTCAGGTACAATTGAGGCATTGCTAGTGGCCTGTGCCTTAGGAACTGGGTAGCCTATGCAGCTTCAAATCAAGGTCCCATTGAAATAACCTAACCAAATACTACATGACATTATCATTCACTGTGTGGCACCTCTAGACCTTCAGAATGTAGAGGTAGAACAAGGTGAGATTGAGGAAGAGGGAGAAGATGAATCTACTGCAGGCAATTTCAAGGCAGTTGCTAGAAATGCAGACTTATCTCCAAGAGTTGTTGGCATAAGTGGTACGAAGGGCAAGAAGTAAGGTCAAGTTAAAGAAATACCTCAACCTACAAGAATTATGCCAAAGAGGGCAGTCTCATTTACCAAATGATGATCAAGACCTTGATATGGAACATAAGGTCTGTTAAAACTCAACATGCATTTCAAAGAGTGATCAATATGCATAGGGAACATGGATTCTACGTAGTTGCTTTGATGGAACCCTTTTAGAACTAAATACATATTCAATGATATAAAAGAAGACTTAATATCGATGTTGTTATGTCTAACATTAATGGGAAGATTTGGATTTTCTTTGATGCTGCTGTGGTGTGGGAATTAGTGATGGATACTGAACAGCAGGTGACTATCAAACTGTATTATCAGGATATTGGTCAATACATCATGCTTACTTTTATATATGCTAAATGTTCTTTACCTGAGAGGATGGAATTGTGGGATAATCTGTATTTTCTTGCAAGTGATATGGAGTTTCCTTGGGTTGTTGGTGGTGATTTCAATATTGTGCTACATGAATATGAGAAGATTGGGGGCGGCCAGTTCACCCTCCTGAATATGAAGACTTTGCCTTTTGTGTGAACTATTATGGGCTTTTTGATTTAGGCTACAAAGCAAGTCCATTCACCTAGTGGAATGGTAGACCAAATGCGAAGTGTATCTTTAAGTGGCTGGATAGAGTGTTTGCGAACTTACCATTCCAGAATCTATTCTCTACCATTGGTGTTGAACATCTTATTAGGACTAGATCAGATCATGCCCCTCTATTCATGAGCTGTGGTGAACAAGCTACTAACATCATCAAGCCTTTTAAGTTCCTAAACTTCTGGGCCAAACATGAAACATTTAAGGAAGTGGTTAGGCAGAACTCGATTTCTGACTATATTGGAGGCCCATATATCATGTTCAAGCAAAAGCTAAAAAGGATGAAGATTTATCTATATAAATGGAGCAAGGAGACATATAGAGACATATTTAAACAACTTTCTATTAGGGAAGACATTGTGAAGTTGAAGGAGATGCTTTTGAAAGAAGAACCTACAGTTGAAAATAGAATAGTGCTTGAAAAAGCACAAGCTGAATTGAAGAGATACTTAAGCATAGAAGAGCAATACTGGAAGCAGAAGGCTGGGATGACATGGTTTGCTGAAGGAGATAGGAATACAAGATTCTTCCACAATCATGTTAATGGCAAGAGATAGAAGCTGCAATTGAAAAGAATACAAAAAGGGGATAGAGTCTGGGTTGAAAGCCAAGATGATATGGTTGCTGCTTCTGTGGAATTCTACCAGAGGCAATTCACTAAAGAAGTTGATCCTTCTGACTTCACTCTACTAGACAATGTGCCTGCTATGGTGACTATGGAGCGGAATCTTGAATTATGTAGATATCCTACTCTTGAAGAAGTCAAAGCTGTTGTGTTTGGACTTAGTGGGGAGAGTGTTAGTGGTCCTGATGGATTCACTGGTACATTCAATCAAGTATGTTGGGATTGGTATTGATATTCATAACACGGTATTGCACTTCTTTGGGGGAGCACCACTGGCTAAATCTATCACACACACTAACCTTGAGTTACTTACAAAAAAGCCAATTGTTCAGACTTTCTCAGATTTGAGGCCCATAAGCTTGAGCAATTTCATCAACAAGGTGATGTCTAGAGTCCTACATGATAGACTGGAAAAGTTCTTACCTTCTTTGATATCCTCCAACCAGTCTGGCTTTGTGAAAGGAAGAAGTATTTTTGAAAACATACTCCTCACTCAGAAGATTGTTACTGACATCAGGTTAAGGGGCAAGCCTGCTAATATAGTGACTAGATTGGACATGGCTAAAGCATATGATTGGGTATCTTGGAAGTACTTGCTTCATGTGTTAAGGAAGATGGGATTTGCTGAATATTTTATCATCATGATATGGAATTTTTTGTCAAATAACTGGTACTCAATCTTGGTGAATGGCCAATCTTCAGGCTTCTTTCAGTCTACTAGAGGGTTGAAGCAATGAGATCCATTATCTCCTGCATTATTCATACTATCAACAGAAGAGTTGTCTAGATCGCTGAACAAATTATTTGATGACAATTCTTTTAGGGGTTTTGGAATACCATAGTGGACTGATCCATGAACCATCTTGCATATGCTGATGACACAATTATCTTTGCCTCAGCTCATCCAGATTCATTGAAGAAGATTATGGCAGTATTGTATATATGAGAAGATCTCAGGCCAGCTCATCAACAAGGCAAAGAGTTCATATTACATTCACTCTAATGTGGTAACTGCTTAGGTTAAAACAGTGGGAGATATTACTGGCTTGTCTAAGGGTGAATTCCCTTTCATCTACTTAGGGTGTCCAATATTCTATACCAGGAGTAGGAAAGACCACTATGATGATCTTGTATAGAAGGTAAAGGCCAAGCTACATTCATGGAAAGGAAAGTTGTTATCTTATGGAGGCAAGGCTACACTGATCAGTAGTGTGCTTCAAAGCATGCTAGTGCACTTACTCTTAGTTCTGGATCCTCCCAAAAACATATTGGAACACTTGCATAAGTTATTTGCAAGGTTCTTATGGAGCAATAAGGAAAAAGGCAGGAGTAGACAATGTTTCTCATGGCAGAAGCTTTGTCTCCCAAAGGAGGAAGGAGGGTTAGGCTTCAGATCCTTATTTGATGTATCTAGGGCACTGTCTGCAAAGTTGTGGTGGAGATTTAGGATTACAAAGTCATTGTGGTCAAACTTTATGTGGAACTAATATTGCAAGAAGGACATACCAACAGTGGTACAATTTAGGCAAGGTTCTCATGTTTGGAGGCAAATGTTAAATGCTAGGCAAGAGGTGGAATATGAAATTTGGAGGGAGATGAAGTGTGGTACTACAAATGTTTGGCATGAAAACTAGATTGGGTTAGGATCTTTATATCATGTAGTGCCACCTGATTTTCACATCATTGAGGACTTTCAAGAAGTGGCAGACTTGGGGCAAGGAGATGACTGGAATGAGCAGTTAGTTGAACAATCCTTTCCTAAGGATATTGGATAACATATTACACAGTAAGTGTAGTTTGAAGACACTAGAGGTTGCTGGGACGAGCCTTGGTAGAGACATACAACTTTAGGAAAGTTCACAGTCAGTAATGCATGACAACAAGTGAGACATAGGGCCAACATTAATTAGGAATTCAAGCATATGTGGATTAAAAGTCTGCCCTTCCAGATTTCTTTATTCCTTTGGAGGCTATGGAGATTCAAATTGGCTATTGATGATATGTGGAGAATACTGGGGCATGTATATAAGTCTAAGTGTTGGTGTTTTCAAGATCCACAAGAGGAATCATTTGATCATTTGTTCCTGTCTGGCGATACTGCTACTAGAGTTTGGAGGACATTTATGAATGCGACATGGCTTAATTTTAAGCTAGTACAGGTGCATTAAGTTATTAGAGAGTGGCGGAATGCTGCATGCTGCCCAATACTTAAGCCATTATATCAAGTTGTACCAGCTATTGTCACTTGGGAGCTTTGGAAAATGAGAAACACAAATAGAAATGGTGGTTTAGTATTTATTAATAGAGTGATTCAAGAGATCAACAAGACCTTACACTTCTTAGGAAAGACAAGGTATAATTGGCTTCTTAGTATTCCTTATCTTTGGCCAGACATGGTCAAGTTCTTTGAGGGATATAAGCCAATGTTGGTGACTAGAAGGGTAACTTGGCATCTGCCTCATAGTGGATGGTATAAGTGCAACACTGATGGAGCTTCAAAATGCAATCTAGGACCTAGTTCCATAAGCTTCTGTGTGAGGGATAGTGAAGGTGACTTGGTATATGCACGAGCAAAGCAACTGGAGGACACAACAAATATTGTTTCTAAGGTTAAGGCAATTGAAGAAGGCTTAGCATATTGTGTGGTTCATGAGCTACGCCCTCTCATATTGAAAACTGATTTATTGGGCTTGAAGAAGATTATTGAAGGAGAATGGGATCAACCATGGTGTATTATAGCTGAAGTGAGGAGGATACAAGAGATGAAGGAGCACTTCAATGTGCTATTCCAGCATGTACTAAGGGAGGGCAACATTGTGGCAGACGTTTTAGCTAACCATCTGTTTTCTTTTGCAGGTACAATCTAGTTTCATTCTTTCTTTGAACTTCCAAGTGCAGGGAGGAGACTAATCAATCTTGACAAGTCACAGACTCCTAACCTTAGGGTTAGGATTTCTAAAAGAAGAGCTCCTGATTAATGAGTGTGTTATTTTTCTTAATGCCTGTTCTTGTTTGTTGTTTTGTTATAGAGGCAATCTATATACTATTAGGGTGCTTTCCAGTGGTACTATCATGTAATCATCCTCATTCTGCTGCTGTTCTAAAGGTATATGGAAGTAGTTGTGCAATCAGACAGTGGATTTCTCATCATATAAGGGCACAACATGCCTTCATGTCTAGCTTTAGGTCATCGTATGTCCTATGCATTGTATACTGGTTATGTATTCACTACATGATATGCGCTCAGTTGGTTCATAGCTCTCTAATTTATTAGTTATTACTGAAGCCTTAGATGGTGAACATAAGTTGGGATCCAACGGTTTTAAAAGCTCTGTGTCTGCTATTGTGTATATGTGTACTGTAATGACATTGTCCAGTGGTATTGGCATGTTAACATGCCCATTCTGGAGGTGTTATGGCAGTGCATGTTGGTTGATTAAAATGTAGGAATGCAGCCTACATGCAGGCTGCTACTGGCAGCTCATGGTTCATCCTTTGATTCAGAAGAAAGGCTACTTCTCTACGCGTGTCATTGACATAGGGAGGAGACTATTCTCATATTGTATTATGATATTCAGAGTTTGGATGTTTGCATATGCATACTGCTTGGATGCTTGGTCAACCCAAAGGTTGATAATATTGCTTGGAGATTCACATTTGCCTTGTCCTATAGAATGTAAAACTTGGCGCCTGGTAAGAGCTTTGGAGGTGCTACATTGAGGTTTTGCGCTTGGCTTATGGATACACTTATCACCACATGTTGGGAGTTGTCTATTTTATCACTTGTAATATTTAGGTTTCATTGTGTAGATAGCTTTAGCTTTACATCCTTTAGCCTTGTTTTGTGGACAAATTGTAAACATTGGATTCCAGTTTTGGATTATTATTTATATATTAGCTACTAGGCATCCAGCCTAGTGGTATATTTTCTTTTAAAAAAAATCATTCCATTTGCTTTAAGTCATTGAAATCATTTCAGCTCCTTAGGCCTAAACATAAGAAAATTATTCTTCACCTTTCACTGGGATCAATGTCACGTCCCGACCTCGGGGAGCACGACCGGCGCTCAACCGAGATACCTCAGTCAAACATGCCTACTAGATGCTATCTACCTGACATTACCCACGAATATAGTGAAGATGTATTCCATTAATTAGATAATGAGAAGATCCTTGAACAACATCACTTTCGTTACCATTAGAACTTCATTCAAGATTCCCCAAAATATTACATTACACATTCATAGGTTAGAAGTGGAAACATGTGATACAAATACATCTTTAGTTTAACTTTCCCAAAAACCAAGATACAACCCTTACTATGTATACGGAGCCTCTAATGGTAACAAGAAAGTAATATGATGGTGCCGGCAACAAGGCCCCAGCTATACCTCCAAACACTATTCATAAGGAACAAAAAATACATGACCTCGAAATGAAGTGGGGCTCAA
This sequence comes from Nicotiana tomentosiformis, assembly GCF_000390325.3. Lineage (NCBI taxonomy): Eukaryota > Viridiplantae > Streptophyta > Magnoliopsida > Solanales > Solanaceae > Nicotiana > Nicotiana tomentosiformis. Next base: position 47,422,196 of record NC_090822.1, read on the forward strand.
CAAGTCAGCTGAGGAGAGGGTGTACCGCTATCAACGATCGCTGCCGCCTGTTGTGGAACCACCAGCATCCATTAAAGATGCAGCGCCCCTGTCAAAAGTGACGTTAGTACATATAGAATAGTACTAATATGTAAGACTAAACACCCTCTCAATATAACGAGTAACAATACAATGAGAAAGAACATGGAATCAATGAGAGTCTTAAACAATATAATAATGTCAAGTTAAGAGAAAGATAAATTTCAAGTAAATAACAATGTTTCAGGTTGGGGGATCTTTAGTACTGATATACCACCGTGCTTATAGCATGGAGTCCGATCACGACCCGATCGACTAAGCCATCTCACCCAAAGTCATCCAATCATAACACCACCATGTGCGCATCATGGCATCCGATCTCAGCCTGGTCGGCTAAGCCGTCTCACCACAATGCCATGTGGGTCGACATCACTTTCAGCTAGTAATCATCTCATCTCTATTAATGGGAATAATCTCAACACACCATTCTCATCCCATTTAAGGGGAATAATCACATCACATCAATACGGGGATTTTACCCCTAATTCACTCCTACACTGACCCATGTAGTTTCGGGGTTAGGCTATTTAAACCTACCCCTCCTCGGTGACTAAACGATACTCCCAAAACATTTATTATACAAAATATTTATAGCTCATTTCATAATCTTTTACACGTCTTTCCATTTCGTTGGCACTAGTGGCCACAAAAGTAATTTCGTTCATGGCACGTCGGACGTATTTCATATTTCGTACTCACTCCTTTCACTTTCAAGCATCATTATGGATTATCAACAACAAGGCATTTTTAATCAAGACTTTACGTATACATAGGATAAAATAAGAGTCTTAAGCTCATTGAGTTTTATTCCACAATTTGGCATAATAACTTGCAATTGAAACATGATTGAAATCATAATATTTCAACACATTGGTCATGTTTGAATACAATCCCGAAGGAGAACATAATATGATTGTTTACCCTCAAAATCGGATAATAATTGAATTTGTACATGGTTTTAATGATACGTGAACTAATTTGACATACAATGATAAATTAGATTGCAATTGAGATAAATAATGGCAAAGTAAATGCAAACCATATGAATTAGACAATTTCAGCCTTGGAAGGTTAGCCACCCTCGAGCCGAATGTACTTTGATCGATATCAAGATACAAAAGAATAAGAGCTTAAAGAGAATAATAATGTATTGCTTTGGAATGTGTGTTACAATATGTGAAGTAAATTATCAGACCCCCTTTATATAGTAGATGAATCCTACTTTAGGTAAAATTCTATAAAAGGTAAACAATCTCTTGATTTCCTGGTTACCGGTTCCCTATTGATACGTGTCGGTCATGGATATTTCGGTCTTCTATTATGCTAACAATATTTCTTTGAGGTCGTTTGAGCCAGGACCGATTCCGGAGTCACGACCTTGGTGTTATCGAAGGCAGATGTTTGGTCCCGGTTGCTAACTTGGTGGGGCTTGGGGCCGATCTTCAGTCCTTTATTGCCATGTCTCGAGCCCGGCCTACCATATCAGATGCTAGGATATACTACGAGCTTGATTTTATCTGTATACAGATAGTCCCCTTATTTTTCAGAGAGTAGATGACGAGAAACGATACGAGCCTTCGATTCTTACTTCGATACATCGTGACAGAAATGACAAAATAATCGAAACATATCATCAGTTCAGTCTTAATGGCATTAAATGCTTGTCAGTTGCTGGTCGGCCATTCCTGGATGTGAACCATTGCTGAAAAGACTATAAATACCCCTTCCTTTGTTCATTCAAACTTTACGTCCAAACCTTCTACTCTCGTACCTAAGGAATTTTAATACTTCCAGGCACTTATATTCTGGTTTTTTTTGAGATCTTTTATAAGAGCTCTCATTCATCTTCATCTCAAACCGTCAATTGTACACCTTTGAATTCATATTTTCCCTCATTTTTCTTCCATTCTCAAAGAAATGGCGAAGACCTCAAAAACCGTTCCCTAGAAAGAAACTCCTTCTACCTTGCGGCCGGCTACCGAGGAGACCATTTTGCGTACTGCTATCTAGGAACCAGTACCATAACCTCCTCTGAAAATGTTCATCCCCGGGGGGTGCCCGGTCAATGCTGATTTTAAGGTTGAAAAGCCTTCTTCCGTACAAGGCCGGTGCGTGGAGGTCTCGAGGTACATCTGCTCAATCATCGAGGATGTTCTCTCTACAGTAAAAAAGGATTGCAATTGGGTTGACAAGCATGTAGTGATTCCCGAACCCGACGAAGACATCACCACCCACGGTGAGGGATATTTAATTGTTTACACTTATCCCTTTACATTGGGCACCTTGGATCCGGTCATCATCGATTTATGCAAGAGATACGAGGTATGCCTCGGTCAAATTCACCCTTCATTCTGGAGGATCGTTATCCTTCTCCGTTTCTTTGTGAGCAAGATCGAAGGATACCCGTTCACCCTCGATCACCTCATGTGTTTATACAGTCACAGACTCTACCGAGGGGACTGATCAAGCTCACGTGTCGGGCCAATAAAGCCCCGTTCTCTAGTATTGATGAAGATTGGGATCGAGGCTGGCTAGGCCATTTTTCCCGAGTGAGGACTTCGGACTTGATTTCAGATGAGCATATGCCATTTCCTGAGAAGTGGAATATGTCACGTAAATATAATTTTGCTTCAAAAATTTAATTTATCGCTTTTTTCCTTCCTTCTTATTGGTGTTCTGTGGCGGTGCGTTCATGGCGTGAGCTTTCAAAGGGCCGATGGGAGGCCCGTTCACATGGTGAGATCCCTTTCATGAGTAAGTAATATTTGGGTTCCTTTTTGCATCATTAATTTCTCACTTGTTTTGTTTCTTTTTGTAGGTTTATCCAAAGATGTCAAACTGAGGCCCCCATCCGGTGGCGATAACTTCCCCACCGATTCCCATGCTCTGAGGTAGGGTGAAGAGAAGAAAAGGAAAAGGGCTCCGAGTTCTCTGAGCTCGGAGAAAAAGAATCCAAGGAGAAGGCTGGTGTGTAAATCCTAAGAAAGCACCAGTGCTCGGGCACCGTCTTCGTGTTCACTATCGACTGAGGGATAAATCCGAAGAAGAAGGAAAAGCCTTCGATCTGGTGGCCAGCGTACCGTCGCAGCTCGAAGGGCAAGCGGCCTCCAAACCGGAGAGAGGCGAGGCCGATCTTCCTCAAGTTAGGGAGGCCGACGAGGAGGCTGGGGCCGAGGCTTCCCGAGATGCAGGCAATGCCTCGAAGGAAGGACTTGGTGTGATAGACATCACCGAGTCACCCTCGTTCACCGAGTCCATGTTTAACGAGGCCCAAATGGTGAAGGCACGCCCCAGAGAGGGGGCCCATGTGGAGGACGACCCCCTCCGCAGCTTTTTCGATGGTGTGGATTCTCCTGCCACGGAGGACGTCACCGGATTGTGTGACTTAGAGGTGCCAAAGAAGAGTTCATCTTTAGGAACAAGCGGGCCTTCCTCAAGCCTGAAACTGATCAACCGATTCCCGACTCCGAGCGTGGATCTTGACCGGAAGCAATCCATCGTCATCTCTATTCCGGAAGATGCCTGGGTCCTCTCTGCCCATGTAGGGGTGGCCAGTTACCTTCGGTGTTTGGTGACCGAGGAAGATCAAGCCAAGATTAATGAGGTGGATGTGCCTTGCCTATTCAATGAAGCACAACAAGTGCTTAACAAGGTAACTTCAGCTATCTTTTGAAGAATTTTATTTTTACTTAGACTAATTCATAGATAATCTTAACATTTTTCTTTATGTCTGCAGGCCTCGGTGCTTTATCATGAAACTTTTCTTCGATATCGGGATGAGCTGAACCATCTTGAAGCCGAGGTCCAAGGGCTTACTGAGAAGAGAGACAGTTACAAACTTCTCAGCGAGCAGCGTGACGGGGAGGCTAAGAGCCTCCGAGCTGAGCTAGATGTGGATCGAAAGGAGCATCAAACTGGATGAACAGGTAAAAATATTTGAAGTTAGTGATGATGAGATAGACTCGGTGACTAACGGTCGGAATTTGCATGTCCAACCGAAGATCGATCGGATCGACCACCTCCGAGCTGAGATGGACACAGTCAAGGCTGAGGCTGAAGAATGGAGAGGTATGATGGACCGTCTGGCCTCGAAAAAGGAGACTACTCGGGTGCAACTAACTTCAACTGAGGTCCAGCTTTGAGTGGCAAAGGAAAAGGCCGAGGTGTAGGACAAAAAGGTTGAGAAGCTCCAGTCTTGGCTAATTTCGGCCGTCTTTGATTGAGAAACTCTTACCAAGGAGCCTAAAACGGCCAAGTAGGTGGTTGTGGTGTGCCGACGAGATGGTGGCCCAATATAAGGCTGATGCCGAGGCGGCCCAGGATCGAATGAGGGATATCATCAAGCACGAAAATCCGCAATCTCGAAGGGAGGCCCTCGAGGAAATTCACGCTTGGTGTTTCGACTTATCGGTGGAAATTGAGAGTGCTAAAGGGATTGAATCCGAGGCTAAGAGGTTGGCTTATCCCGAGAAAGACTCCGAGGGTTCGAGCAGATCTGAGGGTGAAGGAGACTCCGAAGACCCTAGCGACGAGGCGGGCTCCGGTGAAGACCAAGCCGTTTAAAGACTATATGTATATATAATATAAGGCCTGTTTTTCCCTTCGACAATCTCTGAGTTTTGTTGTGTACTTTGCTTTATTATTTATATTTGCAATGATCGAAATGCCTTAGTATGAAATAGTTAGGTCATGTTTGGAGGTTCGAACATGCCTTGCCTTTGAAATTATTTTGTTTAAGGCATCATGGGGGTTTGGTATGATCGAAAACTTTTTCAAAGTACTTATAATATTTTAGATTATACTTTGCCGAGAGTAGCCTTTAGAACTGGTAAAGAAATTTTGAAGGCCTTATTTTTTGTTATGGGTCTCGGATGTCTCCGAGCCGTTTTAATATGGCCATAGCCTTTTTAGTACGGGTGTTGCCTAGTGGGTTTGTTACCCCGAGTTATCCGGGTTTGCCTAAGATAATAGTCCCCAAATGGGGATGGCCGTAGTCTTTAAAGTTCGGGCATATCCTAATATGTCTTGTACCCCCGGGCTCTGATAGCCCGGGCTGTCCGAGTTTGTCTTTTGACGGCAGTCCCCGAGTGAGAGTGATTGTTTGAACCCGGATAAAGGCAGCCCTTGGGCTCGCTACCTTTTGGGGATCGAAATTAGGAAATTCCTTAAGTAAAAAGAAAATATTTTTAAGAGACAAGATGTTTATCCGCAAGGTAGAGACTTATTTTTATTCTTCTGCGTAATAGTTACATATGTGTACAAGCTTTGTGTCAGGGCTCGAGAAGTCTATGCGGGCACGGTTCATTTAACCGTTTGTCCCTTACAGTAAAGCATATCGATCGAGCCGAGACCATTCAATCACAAAGTTTCTTTCTTTACTAAAGTCATTATCCGAGGGTAATGCCCCCAGTGTTTGGGGCTGATCGTAGAGAGGCCTCGAATACTGCTGTCGTGATCTTCGATACCGGCTTGTAACCGACCTTCAGTTCTATGTTAGCATGATTTACTGTTGCCTTATTAAAAACCTTGCCGGAAAACCCATTTGGGATAAAATCGGTTCAAGGGAAAAAGAGTGCAACACGTGCTTTCAAGCCTAAATATTATGTCATTCCTTGACGGTTACCTATAAGTGTTAGTTAAAAAATAAGTAAAAGGAATGAATGGGGTCGTACCTTCGCAGTAGTATCTCTTCAAGTGAGTTATGTTTCAATTATTTGTTAATCATTCATTGCTCCGAATTTGTACGATCCTTTTTCGGTGTTCTTGATAATTTGATATGGTCCTTCCCAGTTCGGCCCCAACTTCCCTTCATTCGGGTTTTGGGTGCTTAGTGTGACCTTCTTTAACACCAAGTCCCCGACATTGAAGTGTCGAAGGTTGGCCCTTCGATTGTAATACCTCTCGATCCTTTTGATAGGGTATTGATCGGATCCTTTTGATCTTGTGGTCTTCGAGAAACTTGCTTACTTTGCTGCCGATGAATTGTTTCCCGTTGTCGCGCACAATGTCGGCCGGCATTCTAAACCGGCATATGATGTGGTCCCAAATGAATTCGATGACCTCCTTCTCCCTGACCTTCTCGTATGCCTGGGATTCCACCCACTTATAAACATAGTCAGTCATAAACAATATAAATTGAGCCTTACCGGGTGCCAATGGAAGGGGGCCAACAATGTCTGTTCTCCACTTCATGAATGACCATGGTGACAGAACCGAATGCAGTAGCTCCCCGAGTTGATGAATCGTCGGAGCATGTTCAGCACATTTTCATACGAACGCCTTCACTTCCTTTTCCATATTGATCCAGTAGTAGCCGGCTATGGTTACTTTTCGAACCAATGATTCAGCGCCTGAATGATTTGCACAGGTGCCTTCGTGGATTTCCCTAATAACATACTCGGTGTCTCCCGGTCATAGACATATCACGAGCGGGCCATCAAATGTTCTTCCGAACATGGTTCTGTCTTCGGACAAAGTAAACCAGGCTGCCTTCATACGCAGGGCCCTCAATATTTTTGGATCCGAGGGCAGTTTTCCAGTCTTCAGATATTCTATATATTTGTTTCTCCAGTCCCAAGTTAGACTCGTTGAGTTAATCTCAGCATGGCCTTCGTCCACTACTGATCCCATGAGTTGTATGAATGCCCCCAAGTTGAACTTGTCGTCTTCGACCGACGATCCTAAGTTAGCAAGGGCATCGGCCTCACTATTTTGGTCCCGAGGTACATGTTGCAAAGTCCACTCTTTGAACCGATGTAATGCTACCTGCAAGTTATCCAGGTACCTTTGCATTCTTTCTTCTCTGACCTTGAATGTCCCATTAACTTGGTTTACCACCAGATGGGAGTCGCACTTAGATTCGATCACCTCTGCCCCCAAGCTTTTGGCTAGTTCAAGACCTGCAATCATGGCCTCATATTCGGCCTTGTTGTTAGTCAATTTCATAGTCCTAATAGATTGTCTAACTACATTGCATGTTGGTGGCTTCAATACGATGCAAAGTCTGGACACTTTTGTGTTCGAGGCACCGTCTGTAAAGAGGGTCCAGATCCCTGAAAATATCTCCGAGTTCACCAACAACTCTCTTTTGACCTCGGGTATTAGGGACGACGTAAAGTTGGCCACGAAGTCCGCCAATATTTGAGATTTAATGGTTGTTCGGGGTCGATATTCAATATCATACAGGCTGATCTCCACGGCCCATTTGGCCAATTGTCCTGAGAGCTTGGGTTTATACATTATATTTTGCAATGGGTAAGTAGTCACAACACATATAGGATGACATTGAACATATGGTTTCAGCTTCCTAAAGGTGCTTAGCAAAGCGAGCGCCAATTTTTGTAGGTGAGGGTACCTAGTTTCGGCCTCACCGAGAGGCCTGCTAACATAGTAAACTGGAAATTACGTACCTTGCTCTTCTCGGACCAGGACTCTACTTACCGCTATCTCTGATACTGCCAAGTAGAGGTATAGTTGTTCGTCTGTCTTCGGTGTGTGAAGCAGCAGTGGGCTCGATAGATACCGCTTGAGTTCCTCCAAGGCCCGTTGGCACTCCGGGGTCCATGAGAAGTTGTTCTTCTTCTTCAATAGTGAGAAGAATTGGTGGCTCTTATCGGAGGACCTCGAGATGAATCACCCCAGGGTAACTATGCGTCCGGTTAATCTTTGCATGACCTTCACGTTGTCCACAACCGTGATATCTTCGATGGCTTTGATCTCAATTCCACGGTTGGATACCATGAATATGCTGAAGGTTTTCTGCAAATGCACATTTCTTCGGGTTCAGCTTCATATTGTATTTCTTTAATATGCTGAAGGTTTTCTGCAAATATTTTAAATTGTCTTCTGCCCGCAGGGACTTAACCAACATATCGTCAATGTAAACCTCCATTGATTTTCCTATTTGTTCCTCGAACATCTGGTTTATTAGGCGTTGGTATATGGCACCGACATTTTATAATCTGAATGGCATCACGTTATAGGAGTATGTGCCGTACTTAGTGATGAAAGAGGTTTTTTCCTGATCACCCGGGTTCATCCGTATTTGGTTGTACCTGGAGTAGGCATCGAGAAAACTGAGGATATCGTGGCTGGCTGTGGCATTGATCATGCGATCGATGTTGGGCAAAGGGAAGGAGTCCTTAGGACATGATTTATTCAGATCCTTATAGTCTACACATATTCTTAATTTATTCTCCCTTTTTTAGGGACTACCACTACGTTTTCTAACCAATCCGGGTATTTAACCTCCCGAATGGACCCTATTTTAAGGAGTTTAGATACCTCGTCCTTGATGAAAGCATGTTTGACCTCGGACTGGGTCTCCTCTTCTGCTTGACCGAGTGAAACTTCAGGTCGAGGCTTAGCTTGTGAGTGGTGATCTCCGACGGGATCCCTGTCCTATCAAGATGGGACCAAGCGAAAGAATCTTTGTTAGTTATAAGAAATTAAATGAGTTTTTTCATGAGCTTGGGGAATAGCCCCGTGCCCAGGTATACCTTTCGATCGGGCAAGTGTTTGGTTAGTACGACTTGTTCCGGTTCCTCGACCGTTGATTTTGTAGTGTCAGAATCATCGGGGAGATGAAAGATCTGGGGACTCCGTAGTCGGTGTCCTCGTCTACTCTTCGTCCCTCTGATTCTGTCAAGGCTGGTATCAGTGATTGCTATTTGGCCCTATCTTTGACCATAAGATTCGGATCCTCAGATATCGAGAATGTGGATGCCGCGATCACGTCATCGATCGCGATCATCTCTTTGGCAGCCGGTTGTTCCCCATAAACTGTTTGGACTCCTCCGGGTGTTGGGAATTTCAACACTTGGTGCAGTGTCGAGGGTACTGCTCTCATGTTGTGAATCCATGGCCTCCCAAACAAAGTATTGTATCTTATATCCCCTTCGATTACATAGAACTTGCTTCCTACACGGTTCTGGCGACGTTCACCGTTAACGTTATTTCCCCTTTAGTTGTCTCACATGCCATGTTGAAACCGTTCGAGACTCGGCCCACAGGCATGATCTGGTCTTGTAGGCCGAGTTGTTCCATCACCCTTGATCTGATGATGTTGGCTGAGCTACCTAGATCAATTAACATACGCTTAATTCGAGATTTGTTTACGAGTACCGATATTACCAGTGCATCGTTGAGGGGCTGCACGATCCCCTTAGCATCTTCGTCATTGAAAGACAAGATTCCTTCCGGTACGTAATCCCGAGTTCATTTTTCTCTTGTGATGGATACTTTGGTGCGCTTCAGCATCGGTCCATAGGGAATGTCGACCCCACCAATGATCATGTTAATGACGTGCTGAGGTTCTTCCTACTCAGTTTGCTTATTAGAATCCCTGTTCATGAAGTGGTTCTTGGCCCGATCACTCAGGCATTCTCGGAGGTATCCGTTGTTGAATAGTCGGGCCACCTCTTCTCTTAATTGTCGGAAGTCTTCTGTTCTGTAGCGATGAGTGATGTGATATTTGCACATTAGGTTAGGACCCCTTTGGGATGGATCGAACTGTAAAGATCTAGGCCATTTGGTATCTTTGATGCGTCCGATGGAAGATACAATAGCGGCGACATCGATGTTGAAGTTGTATTCCGATAATATCGGTTGTTTTTTAGGCCCGACGGGCCTGTCGAAGCTATTTTTGCTCATGAGTCCCCGATTGATCTTACCTTGATCACTTCTCCTTTCATTTCTCATAGAGTTAAGCCCGGACCCACTACTTCTTCGGTCTCCATTGTACGACTGATACTGATCTCTGTTTGATCTTTGTTCGCGATCGATGTCTCTCTTGACTCTGTCGATGGTTCTGATGGGATACACGGACCCGGATGGGGCTCCAAGATGATCATCTTCGACCCTGATTTTTGATTGATATCGTTTATGAACATCGGCCCAAGTGACGGCCGGATATTCGACCAGGTTTTGTTTCAACTAATGTGAAGCCAACGATCTCTGAATGTTGAGTCCTTGGGTGAAAGCCTGAAGGGCCCAATCATCAGCAACTGGTGGCAGGTCCATCTGTTCCATTTGAAATCGGGACATGAACTCTCTGAGCATCTCATTATCCTTCGATTTTACTTTGAAAAGATCCGACTTCCTGATCTCGACTTTGATAGCCCCGATGTGTGCTTTCATGAAAGAATCTGTAAGCATAGCAAATGAATAAATAAAATTAGGAGGTAAGTTTTGATACAATATCATAACTCCTTTTGACAGGGTCTCTCCGAACTTCTTCAACAAGACAGACTCGATCTCATCATCCTCCAAGTCGTTCCCTTTGAGGGCACATGTGTAGGAGGTTACATGCTCATTTGGATAAGTCATTCCGTTGTACTTAGGAATCTCGGGCATGCGGAACTTCTTAGGGATCGGCTTTGGAGCCACGCTCAGAGGAAAATATTTTTGCATGAACTTCTTGGAATCCAGGCCTTTCAATATCGGCGGTGCTTCTGGGATTTGGTCGACCCAAGAATTATAGGTTTCCACCTTTTTGTCATCAGCTTCGATTTTCTTCTCTCCTTATTCTACCATTTTTGTCTATTCCTCGAGCATCTTTATGATCTCGGGGTTAGTCCCCGATTTATTTTCATCCGACCACTCTACGACCGGTTCATCCCTGCGGTTGACTTCCCGGGACGGATCAGGTTCAATTCTGCTCGGTGAGCGGCTTAGGTTCTATAACTGATCTATCGCCGCCTGTTGAGCCTGTAGCATTTCAAAGATCACCTGTAAACTGATCCCGTCAACTCCAATGTTTTGTGTATTTTGAGTTGCAGATCAAGCTCCACCACATACGCTATTCTCGGGATCAGTAGGTAGGCTTGTGTTGATAGCCATATATGAATTAGCGTCAATCGGGTCCGCGACCGGAATTTTGATGGGATCAACGGGCGGTACCTCGTCACCGCGCGCTATGTTGTTGTTTTCACCGTGATGACCAGACTCATTGTCAACATGTGGGGGTGCTGATTGAGAGTTTGACATTTTAAGTTTTAACCTGAAATTATAGACACTTCAAAGAACAAGTGTAAAGTAGTGTGTGTTATGAAGGTGTGTATCAAATAACCACTATTATACTTAGCCCCACGGTGAGCGCCAAACTGTTTACCTTCAAAATCGGATAACAATTGAATTTGTAAATGGTTTTAAAGATACGTGGATTAACTTGACACAAAATGATAAATTAGATTGCAATTGAAATAAACAATGGTAAAGTAAAAGCAAACCATACGAATTATACAATTTCAGCCTTGGAACGTTAGCCACCCTCGAGCTGAATGTACTTCGATCGATATCTCGACACAGAAGAATAAGAGCTTAAAGAGAATAATAATGTATTGCTTTGGAATGTGTGTTACAATATGTCAATAAATTATCAGACCCCCTTTATATAGTAAAGGAGTCCTACTTTAGATACAATTCTATAAAAGGTAAAAGAATCTCTTCATTTGCTGGTTGTCGGTTCCCTATTGATACATGCCGCGATTCCCGCCGTAATATCCGACCGGTCACGGATAATTCGGTCTTTTGTAATGCTAACAATGTTTCTTTGAGGTCGTTTGAGCCAGGACCGATTCCGGAGTCATTTCCCCGGTGTTATCGAAGGCAGGTGTTTGGTCCCGGTTGTTAATCCGGTGGGGCTTGGGGCCGATCTTCAGTCCTTTATTGCAATGTCCCGAGCCCAGCCTGCCATATCGGATGCTATGATATACTACAAAATCGATTTTACCCGTATACAATGATAGGAGCATTTGACACTCATTTTTAGTTCATAACTTTCGACACAAGCTTGTTCGGAATAGTCAAATTTATAAGGAATAACTGGGAACATGAGGAATAAAAGCTTAGTCCATCATACATGAAACTTACGAGAACATCATGGGATTCGATTCTAAGAGAGATGTTTAGCCAGCATACCTCACTTGAGCTTTTCTTAATTTACTACAATGCCCAAATACTCCTAGCAATTTCAATCTATAGGAAGATGATAAAATCAAATCAAAATTAGAAGGATTCTCGTGATATAAGTCTCTTAGGAATTTCATCGAATACCTACCATGCAAAATTGAATACAAGGCTTCTACAATGGTAATCCTTTCCTCCCTCAACAAATTTCAACAAGAATCTACCCAGAATAGTTCAACAACCCCACATACTACCCCCTAATGGCACATGCATGGCCCATCTCCAACTCCATAACTTACTTTAACCCATAACAATTGCATGAAGGTTTTAGAACAAGGTCTTACCCGGATAGTTGATGGCCTAGTGAGTGATTCCCTTGAATCTTCATGATTGGGAAAGAATTGATGAGCAAAGTGGTTAGGGTTTCCTTCTCTCTCTGTAAGATACTCCCCTCTCTCTAAAATAGCCATTTAAACCGACCCAAATGACCCGCAAAGTCGTTTTATAAAAATGGGATCGGGTGAAATTTTCCCAAAAATAAGCCTACAAAACTAGGTCTGCTGTCGCACACCAGACTGCAAAACGAATATGCAGTCCACAAAGAGCGCCGAAAAAATAGTACCAAAACTGGGCAGGCCTAGTCAGGTCTGCGACCGTTATGCGGCCCGCAGAACAGTTATGCGATCGCATAACGCGTCGCGAAATCTCCCTCCGAAAAGTTTCATGCTGAATCTGATATGAATTGTGCGGCTCATGATATGATTATGCGGTCACATAATGGACCACATAAGGATATTCAAAGATTGGCTCAAGTTCTATTGCATTCTACGACCGATTTGTGGTCCGCGAAGAGGTTCCGCGGTAGCATAGTGTACCGCAGAAATGCCATGTTCTGCAAAATTTTTCTTTCAACACCCTGACATACTGTACAACCCAAAAGTTCTGTACGGTGGTGAGCTTGCGACCCGCGAAGATTTTCTACAATCCTAAAACACATTAGCCTACCTTGGCGACACGAAACCTCGGGTTCTAGGTGAAATTTTACGGGGCCTTACATCGTCGCCCTCTTAGGATCGTTCGTCCTCGAACGAGGGTCAAAATATACCATCGGCATCCAAGGCGACTCAGCTCTTAATTCACACACTAGCAATTCCTAATTTGACTAACTCCCTAAATTTCCAAAACTTTCGGCAAAGTTTTCCCTATAACTGCGCCTATCCACCTGTCAGAGAACCCCAAAAACCACTCCTAACAACATAACCACAACACAACAATGTAACACAATATAAAAACAACATCGACCATGACGTCATAAATATTATATTACCTAAAAGAACATCTTTAACATAAACTGCACAAGGGAAACATAATTCATAGAAAGCAATTTCATAGAAATAATTACATAGTTATTCAAACAAATGAGGGTACTTCTTCTTCATCTCTTCCTCGGCTTCCCAGGTGGCCTCTTCAACCGGTTGGTTTCTCCATAGCACTTTCACGGAGACAATCTCTTTATTTCTCAGCTTTCGGACTTGCCTATCAAAAATGGCCACTGGAATCTCTTCATAAGTCAATTATTCAGTAACCTCAATAGTCTCAACCGGAACGATGAGTGCCGAGTCTCCAACTACCTTCTTCAACATAGACACATGAAACATCGGGTGCACCAACGACATCTATGGTGGTAGGTCAAGCCTGTAAGTCACCTGACCAATCCTCCGAATGATTCTGTATGGTTCGACATACTCGGACTCAGTTCCCCTTTCTTACCAAACCGCAGTATACCCTTCATGGGGGGAACCTTCAAGAATAACCAATAATATAGAATATCGATGTGGTAGTCCTTGAGTAACTCAAGCGACCTTCTCTGCCTTAGATTTAATTCCTTCTGCTTGAATATATATTGAAGGCTCTTATGGTCCGTGAATATATCCACATGCACCCCGTACAAATAATGATGCCAAATCTTTAATGCAAAAACCACTGCCGCAAACTCTAAGTCATGTGTTGGATAGTTTTCTCACGATTCGTGAGTTGCCTTGAAGCATAAGAGATCACCTTTCCATGTTGCATCAATACACATCCAAGTCCGATCCAAGAAGCATCACAATATACAACGAACCCATCTGTACTTTCGGGTAAGGTCAACACCGGTGCCATAGTCATTCTTGATTTCAACTCTTGGAAGCTATTTTCACAAGCATCAGACCATTGTAACTTAACTGCCTTCTATGTCAATTTAGTCAGCGGAGAGGCAAGAGTAGAGAACTCCTCCACAAACTTCCTGTAATGCCCAGCTATGCCAAAAAAACTACGAATCTCTATTGGAGTTGTAGGTTTAAGCCAATTCTTCACAGCTACAATCTTTCGAGGATCAACCTTAATTCCTTCTCTGGAGACGACATGACCCAAGAATATGACAAATTCAAGATAAAATTTGCACTTTGAAAACTTCGCATACAACTTGTGCTGATACAGAGTCTGCAGAACTTCCCTGAGATGATCAGCAAGGTCCTCTTGATTTTGTGAATATACAATAATATCTTCAATGAACACTATCAGAAGGAGTAAACCAAAAGGCGTGATTCGATTCATAAGACCTCTGAAAGCTGTCTGGCATTCGTCAGCCCAAAAAACATCACCAAAATTTCGAAGTGCCTATAACAATTACTGAAAGCTGTTTTTGGAATATCCTGCTCCCTGATCTTCAATGGGTGATATCCCGGGCTTAAGTCAATCTTGGAGAAATACTTAGCACCCTACAATTGATCAAACAAGTCATCTATCCTTGGCAGTGGGTACTCATTCTTGATCGTGACCTTGTTGAGCTGCCGATTGTTGATACACATCCTAGTGACACATCTTTATTCCTTACAAAGAGAACCGGTGCGCCCCAAGGTGACACACTCGACCGGATAAAACCATTCTCTAACAAATCCTTCAATTGTTCCTTTAGTTCCTTCAATTTTTCCAGTGACATTCTGTAGGGTGAAATAGATATAGGTTGCGTGCCTGGCATCATATTAATCCCAAAATGGTTCTCCCTGTCTGGTGGAATCCCAGGGAGCTCATCAAGGAAGACCTCCGGGAATTCATTCACAACTGGCACGGACTCAAGTGTAGGTGCCTCAGCATCGGTGTCCGTAACTCGGACCAAATGGTAAATACACCCCTTGTAGATAATCTTCGTGGACTTAAGGTAAAAAATAAACCTACTCTTCGGCACCACATCACCCCCCTTCCATTCAACAACTATCTCACTTGGAAATTCAAACCTAACGGTTCTAGTTCGACAATCAAGCTTGGCAAAACATGAATAAAGCTAGTCCATCCCAATTATTACATAAAAATCAGCCATCCCCAATTCAATGAGATCGGTTATGGTATCCCGACCATGCATTGTGACAACACAATCGCTATAAACTTGTGCGGCTAGAATAGACTCACCAACTAGAGTATATAGAGAGAACGACTTGTAAATGCCACCATCTTCCCATAGTTCATATTAGAAATCAAGGTAGCTGTAGCTGCAGTATTAATAACCAAGGGGCTGAGGCCATACACAAACCGGCGCACTCTAGCCTCCATACTGGGCAACATGTAAATGGCTTACTTGGATAGGCGTGTGAATCTCATATGGTACTCTCACACACTCATGCTACCTTGTTTTAGGCTCTCAAAATCAATGGCGCGAGCTACCTTACTCTCGGCAGGCAAGAAATGATCAATGAAAGCATCGACAATCTCATTCCACCTTGCGGAAGGGCTCCCCTCCTCACGGGACTCCTCCCATAGATCAAAAAAAGATTATGCCACCTCTTTCAGGTGATAGGAAGCCAACTCCACTGCTTCCGTCTAAGTAGCACGCATAACTTGGAGAGTCTTGTGCATTTCATCAATAAAGTCCTGGGGTTCCTCCTCGGAATTAGTATCCGTGAACACTGGAGGATCCAACTGAAGAAAGTTTTTTACCCTGGAACTAGCAGAATTCCCTTGATGGCTAGAAGAAGCAGGTGAAATACTTGATCTCTGGGCCTGGGAAGCCACCGTCTGAGCCAACATCTACACGGCTCCCCTATGGTCCCCATCAGAAACACTGGGGTATCAGTTAGTGGAATTGCTGCACCATCAGTAGGTGTAGGAATTGGTGCAGTCTGAGCAGGAATAGTAGAATCAGGCGGTGTTGTGGTTGGGGGAATGTCCTCACTCCTCGGGTGCTCACCTGCATCATCAGGTATAAAATAAACTGCCACTTCTGGGACGGCTTTAGCTCCTTGTCCAATTCTTTCTTCTTCCTAGGCGTCATATACTAAAAATTAAAGCAATGCACGAGTTAAAGGAGAAACAGTCTTACAATCATCTCTATCACACGATCCAGAACATTAAAGAAGGGTGACATTCCTAAATGCCCAAGTAGCTTCCTAATTATAGATGTGGTCGAGAACACACCAAGAAGAAGGGCTCTACTAGACATGGCTCCGAGACATCCTAGAACACTTTAAAACCTTAGACTCTGATACCGAGTTTGTCACACCTCGAGCTCGGGGAGTGCGACCGGCGCTCAACCGAGATACCCCGGTCAAGCAAGCCTACTAGTTGCTTTCTACCCGACCTTACCCATGAATAAAGTGAAAATGTATTCTAATAATTAGACAATGAGAAGATTCCTAGAACAACATAAATTTCGTTAACATTAGAACTTCATTCAAGATTCCCCAAAATATTACGCTACACATTCATAGTTTAGAAGTGGAAACATGTGATACAAATACAATATCTTTAGTTTGTCTTTCCCAAAACCAAGATACAACCCATACTATGTCTACGAACTTCTAATGGATACAAGAGAGTAATTTAATAGTGCCGGCAACAAGGGCCCGGCTATACCTCAAAACACTATACATAAGGAACAAAGATACAAGACCCCGAAATGAAGTGGGGCTCACCAAGTTAGTTGAGGAAAGGGTGTAACGCTATCACTGAATGACGGCGCATGCTATGGAACCACCTGCGTCTATTAAAGATGCAGCGCCCCCAGCAAAAGAGGTGTTAGTATATATGGAATAGTAGTATGTTAGACTAAACACCCTCTCAATAGAACTATTAGCAATACAAGGAGAATGTACATGGAATCAATGAGAGCCTCAAACAATATAACAATGTCAAGTTAGGATAAAGATAAATTTCAAGTAAATAACAATGTTTCAGTTTGGGAGATCTTTACTGCCGATATAGCACCGTGTTTATAGGACGGAGTCCTATCATGGCCCGATTAGCTAAGCCATCTCACCCAAAGTCATCTAATCACAACACCACCAAGTGCGCGACGTGGCGTCTGATCTCAGCCTGATCGGCTAAGCCGTCTTACCACAATGCTATATGGGTTGACATCACTTTCCGCTAGCAATCATCTCCTCCCAAATTAGGGGAATAATCACAACACATCATTCTAATCCCATTTAAGGGGAAATATCTCATCACATCAATACGGGGATTTTACCCCTCAATCACTCCTACACCGGCACTTGTAGTTTCGGGGTTAGGCTATTTCAACCTACCCCTCCTCGGTGAATAAATGATACTCCCAATACATTTATTATACAAAGAATTTATAGCTCCTTTCATAATCATTTACACGTCTTTCCATTTCATTGGCGCTAGTGGCCACAAAGGTAATTTCGTTCATGGAACATCAGCCGTATTTCATACTTCGTACTCACTGCTTTCACTTTCAAGAATCATCATAGATTATCAACAACAAGGCAGTTCTACTCAAGACTTTAGGTATACATATGAGCAAATAAGAGTCTTAAGCACATTGAGTTTTCTTCCACAATTTGGTATAATAACTTGCAATTGAAACATGATTGAAATCATAATATTTTGACACATTGGTCACATTTGAATATAATCCCGAAGGAGAACATAATATAATAGGAGCATTGGCACACATTTTTAGTTTATAACTTTCAACACAAGCTTGTTCAGAATTGTCAAATTTATAAGGAATAACTCGGTACATGAGGAATAAAAGCTTAGCCCATCATACTTGACACTTACGAGAACATGGTCCCAAAACTGGGCAGGCCTGGCCAGGTCTGCGGCCGTTATGCGTCCCGAAGAACGGTTATGCGGTCGAATAACACGCCGCAAAATCTCCCTCTGGAAATCTTTATGCTGAGTCTGCGATGAATTGTGCGGCCCGCGAAATGATTATACATTCGCATAATTGACCACATAATGATCTTCAAAAATTGACTCTAGTTCTATTTCATTAAGCGACCGATTCGCGATCCGCGAAGAGGTTCTGTAGTCGCATAGTGGACCGCAAAAATGTCATGTTCTGCAAATATTTTCTTTCAACTCCCCGACGTAGTGTACAACGCAAAAGCTCCATACGATGGCGAGTTTGTGAGCCGCGAAGAATTTCTACAATCCTCAAACACATTAGCCTACCTCTGCTACATGAAACACCAAGTTCTAGGTGAAATTTTATGGGGCCATACATCTCCCCCATTTAGGATCATTCATCTTCGAATGAGGGTCAAAATCCACCATCGGCATCCAAAGGGACTCAACTCTTAATTCACATACCAGTAGTTCCAAATTTGACTAACTCCCCAATTTTCTAGAACTTTCGGCAGATTTTTCCCTATAACTGGGCCTATCCACCTGTCAGAGAACCTAAGAAACTAGTCCTAACAACATAACCACAACACAACAATGTAACACAACATGAAAACAACATCAACTATGACGTCATAAATATTATATTAGCAAAAGGAACATCCTTAACATACAATGTACAAGGGAAACATAATTCATATAAAGCAATTTCATAGAAAAAATTACATAGTTATTCAAACAAATGAGGGTACTTCTTCTTCATCTCTTCCTTGACCTCCCAGGTGGCCTCTTCAACCGGTTAGTTTTTCCATAGCACTTTCACGGGGGAAATCTCTTTATTTTTCAGCTTTTGGACTTGTCTATCAAGAATGGCAACTAGTATCTCTTCATAAGTCAATTCTTCACTAACCTCAATAGTCTCAACCGGAACAATGAGTGTCGGGTCTCCAACTACCTTTTTCGACATAGACATATGAAACACTAGGTGCACCAACGACATCTCTAGTGGTAGCTCAAGCCTGTAAGCCACTTGACCAATCCTCTGAATGATTCTGTATGGTCCAACATACCTCAGACTTAATTCCCCTTTCTTACTAAACCGCATTATACCATTCACCAAGGAAACCTTTAAGAATACCCAATCATCCTCTTGGAACTCCAAATCCCTACGACGTACATCTGAATATGACTTCTGATGATTCTGGGCAGTTTTCAACCGTTCCTTAATGACCTTAACTTTCACCATAGCCTGATGCATGAGGTCTGGCCCTATTAACTCTACTTCCCCAATCTCGAACTATCCAATGGGGGATCTACATCTCCTACCATATAGAGCCTCGAATGTTGCCATTTGAATGCTAGCATGATAGCTGCTATTGTAGGCAAATTCTATGAGTGGAAAATGATAATCCCAACTACTATTGAAGTCTAGAACACAAGCACGCAACATATCCTCGAGCGTCTGAATAGCCCGCTCTGCCTGCCTGTCGGTCTATGGATGGAAGGATGTACTAAGATTCACTGGAGAACCTAAACCTTTCTGAAATGTCTTCCAAATATTAGTTGTGAATTGTGCCCACCGATCAGAGATGATAGCAACTGGAGTGCCATGCAACCTGACTATTTCTCTGATATACAATTGAGCATATTGTTCTACTATGTCGGTAGCCTTAACAGGTAAGAAGTTTGTTGATTTCGTGAGTCGACCCAAAATCACCCAAATTGAGTCGAACTTGCAAGCAGTATGAGGTAGTCCTACCACAAAGTCCATATTGATCATCTCCCTCTTCCACATTGGAATTCCTGTGTTTTGTGCCAGCCCATCAGGCCTTCGGTGTTCGCCCTTTACTTTCTGACAATTTGGAAAGAGCATTGGAATTCTTAGTCTTGCAAAGAAATCTGCTACATTCCTCTTCATATCATTCCACCATTAGATCTCATTAAGATCACGGTACATCTTTGTAGAGCCTAGGTGCATGGAATACCTGGAATTGTGAGCCTCGGTCATGATTCTTTGTCGGAGACCATCTACATTTGGAACACATAATCACTCTTGGTACCTTAGTGTACCATCATTCATGCCATGAGAAAAAGCCATGGTCTTATATTTATGAATCCCCTCCTTCAATCGTACAAAGAACGGATCTTCGTATTGCTTCTCCTTGACTTCCACAACAAGCGATGATTGAGCCCTATTTTGCACAATCACTCCCACTTCACTAGAGTCCGCAAGAAGAACTCCCAAACTAGCTAGCCGATGAAATACCTTGGCCAACGACCTTTGATATGCCTCCAAGTGAGCCAAACTATCCATGGATTTCCGGCAAAGAGCATCCGCCACAACATTAACCTTCCTTGGATGACATAGAATATCGATGTGGTAGTCCTTGAGTAACTCGAGCAACCTTATCTTCCTTAAATTTAATTCCTCTACTTCAAAATATATTGAAGGATCTTATGGTCCGTGAATATATCCACATGGACCCCATAAAATAATGACGCCAAATCTTTAATGCAAAAAACCACTGCTACAAGCTCTAAGTCATGTGTTGGATAGTTCTAAACCACTACTACAAGCTCTAAGTCATGTGTTGGATAGTTCTTCTCATGATTAATGAGTTGCCTTGAAACATAAGAGATCACATTTCCATGTTGCATCAATACACATCCAAGTCCGATCCTTGAATTATAACAATATACCACGAACCCATATGTACTCTCGGGTAAGGTCAACATTAGTGTCGTAGTCAATCTTGATTTAAACTCTTAGAAGCTCTTTTCACAAGCATCTGACCATTGGAACTTAACTGCCTTCTGCTTCAATTTAGTCAACGTAGAGGAAAGAGAAGAGTACCCCTCCACAAACTTCATGTAATACCCAGCTAAGCCCAAAAAACTGTGAATCTCTATTGGAGTTATAGGTCTAGGCCAATACTGCACAACTACAATCTTCTGAGGATCAACCTAGATTCCTTCTCTAAAGACGACATGACCCAAGAATGTGACAGATCCAAGATAAAATTCGCAATTTAAAAACTTCGCATACAACTTGTGCTGATACAGAGTCTACATAACTGCCTTGAGATGACCGGCATGGTCCTCTCGACTTCGTGAATATACAATAATATCGTTAATGAACACTATCAGAAAGAAGTAAAGAAAATGCTTGATTCGATTCATACGATCCATGAAATCTGCTGGGGCATTCGTCAGCCCAAAAGACATCACCAAACATTCGAAGGATGCCCATAACGAGTCCTAAAAGCTATTTTTGGATTATCCTGCTCCCTGATCTTCAATTGGTGATACCCCGACCTTAACTCAATCTTGGAGAAATACTTAGCACCCTGCAAATGATCAAACAAGTCATCTATCCTTGGCAGTGGGTACTTATTCTTGATCGTGACTTTGTTGAGCTGCCGATAGTCGATACACATCCTAGTGACACATCTTTCTTCCTTACAGAGAGAACCGGTGCACCTCAAGGCAACACACTCGACCGGATAAAACCCTTTTCTAACAAATCCTTCAATTGTTCCTTTAGTTCCTTCAATTTGCCTGTTCCATTCTGTAGGGTGGAATAGATATAGGCTGCGGCCTGAAATCACATCAATCCCAAAATCGATCTCCCTGTTTGATGGAATCCCAGGGAGGTCATCAGGAAAGACCTCCGGGAATTTATTCACAAGTGGCACAAACTCAAATGTAGGTGCCTCAGCATTGATGTCCGTAACCCATACCAAATGGTAAATACACCCCTTGTTGATAAACTTCGTGGCCTTAAGGTAAGAAATAAACCCACCCTTCGGCACCACACCATCCTCATTCCATTCAATAACTACCTAATTTGGAATTTCAAACCTAACAGTTTTGGTTCGATAATCAAGCTTGGCAAAACATGAATAAAGCCAGTCCATCCCCATTATCACATGAAAATCAACCATCCCCAATTCAATGAGATCGGCCATGGTATCCCGACCATGCATTGTGACAACATAATCCTTATAAACTTGCGCAGCCGGATAGACTCACCAACTGGAGTATATAGAGAGAATGGCTCATGGAGCTATTTCGCTTCTATCCCAAATTCCATAGCAACATAAGGAGTGACATACGACAAAGTGAAACCGGGATCAATAAGAGCATATACATCATGGGATTGGACAATCAATATACTTGTGACAACATCTGGAGAAGCCTCTAAACTGTGGCGACCTCTCATAGTATAGAATTGGATAGGTCCTCCGAACTCTGTGCACCACCCCTAGCTGCACCACGTACTGCGCGTGCTGGAGTGCCTCGAGCTGGAGGAGGTGCTATGGACGTAGTAGCTGCAGAACTGGCTGGCTGTGTCGTACCACTTCCCACACTCTGGCGGGATGAACGAAAATTCCTCTTAATGTAACCCCTCATACCTCACCCGTAGCATGGTAGGTCCATGTAGCAAACCCCTAAGTGCATCTTCCCACACCTAGGGCGTGGGGGCATCAGTTGCTGCTGGAATCTCCCACCAGGATGATCCTACTAGGATCCTAGCCATGGCCGGGCCTGAAACGACTCCACTACTGCTGACCAGGCCCTGATGGCTATGCACTGACTGAAGATTGATCAAATGACTGGGATGGCCAATCACCATCACCACCAAAAGAACCACTAAAGTTGCCCGCGGACCGGGCCTTATTGCTACCCTCTTTCTCCATTCTATTCTTTAATTTGCGTGTCTCTATGGCTTGAGAAAATGCCACCATCTTCCCATAGTTCATATTAGAATTCAAGGCAGCGGTAGCAGCCTCATTAATAACCAAAGGGCTGAGGCCCTTCATAAACCGGCACACTCCAGCCTCCATACTGGGCAACATGTAAATGGCATGCTTGGAGAGGCGCGCGAATCTAATATGTTACTCCTACACACTCATGCTACCTTGTTTTAGGCTATCAAACTCAGCGTCATAGGCTACCTTAGTCTCAGTAGGAAAGAAATGATCAATGAAAGCATTGGTAATATCATTCCACCTTGCCAGAGGGCGCCCCTAATCACGGGACTCCTCCCACAGCTCAAACAAAGATTATGCCACCTCTTGTAATGTCCCGGCTGGTCGTTTTGAGAGTAACAGTCACGATCCCCTATTTAGTACTTCCCCTGTATCATTTTCTCCTTAGGTGACTTGTCGGGAGGTTTTGTTCGTGGTTTCGGAGTGTTTTGGGACACTTAGTCCCTAAAACGGAAGCATAAGTCTTAGGATTTTGACCGTATTTGAAACTATGTGAAGACGAATCTGGAATGGAGTTTCGTCGGTTCCGTTAGCTCCATTGGGTGATTTTGGACTTAGGAGCATGTCCGGATGGTGTTTTGGAGGCGTGTAGCTAAATTAGGCTTGAAATGACGATAGTTGAATTTTTGGGAAATTTGACTGGAAGTGGACTTTTTGATATCGCGGTCGGATTCCGATTCCGGAAGATGGAGTAGGTTCATAATGTTGAATATGACTTGTGTACAAATTTGGGGTCAATCGGACTTAATTTGATAGGTTTCGATATCTGTTGTAGAGATTTGAAGTTTCAAGTTCATTATGTTTGAATCAGAGGGTGATTCGTGTTTTTAGCGTTGTTTTCAAGTAAATAACATTGTTTCAGGTTGGGAGATCTTTAGTACTGATATACCACCATATTTATAGCACGGATTCCGATCACGGCCCGATCGGCTAAGCCATCTCACCCAAAGTCATCTAATCACAACACCACCATGTGCGCGGCATGGCGTCAGATCTCAGCCTGATCGGCTAAGCCATCTCACCATAATGCCGTGTGGTTCGCAATCACTTTCCGCTAGCAATCATCTCATCCTATAATTAAGGGGAATAATCTCAACACATCATTCTCATCCCATTTAAGGGGAATAATCTCATCACATCAATACGGGGATTTTATGCCTCAATCACTCCTACACCGGCACGTGTAGTTTCGGGGTTAGGTTATTTCATCCTACCACTCCTCGGTGACTAAATGATACTCCCAATAAATTTATTATACAAAGAATTTATAGCTCATTTCATAATCTTTCACACATCTTTCCATTACATTCGCACTAGTGGCCACAAAGGTAATTTTGTTCTTGGCACATCAGCCGTATTTCATATTTCGTACTCACTCCTTTAACTTTCAAGCATCATCATGGATTATCAACAATAAGGAATTTCTAATCAAGACTTTTAAGTATACATAGGAGCAAATAAGAGTCTTAAGCACATTGAGTTTTCTTCCACAATTTGGCATAATAACTTGCAATTGAAACATGATTGAAATCATAATATTTTGACACATTGGTCACGTTTGAATACAATCCCGAAGGAGAACATAATATGATAGGAGCATTTGGCACACATTTTTAGTTCATAACTTTCGACACAAGATTGTTCGGAATAGTCAAATTGATAAGGAATAGCTCAGAACATGAGGAATAAAAGCTTAGCCCATCATACTTGAAACTTACGAGAACATCATGGGATTCGATTCTAAGAGAGAAGTTTAGCCAACATACCTCGCTTGAGCTTTCCTTAATTTACTATAACGTGCAAATACTCCTAGAAATTTCATTCAATAGAAAGATGATAAAATCGAATCAAAATTAGAAGGACTCTCATGATATAAGTCTCTTGGGAATTTCGTCGAACACCTATCATGCAAAATTTAATACAAGGCTTCTACAATGGTAATCCTTTCCTCCCTCAACCAATTTCAACAAGAATCTTCCCGGGATAGTTCAACAACCCCACATACTACCTCCTAATGGCACATGCATGGCCCATCTCCAACTCTGCAACTTACTTTAACCCATAACAATTGCATGAAGAGTTTAGAACATGGTTTTACCCAGATAGTTGATGGCCTAGTGAGTGATTCCCTTGAATATTCAAGATTGGGCAAGAATTGATGAGCAAAGGGTTGGGGCTTCCTTCTCTCTCTCTCTCTCTCTCTCTCTCTCTCTCTCTCTAAGATACTCCCCTCTCTCTAAATAGCCATTTTAACTAGCCCAAATGACCCCAAAAGTCGTTTTATAAAAATGGGATCGGGTGAAATTTTCCCAAACTTAAGCCTACGAAACTGGGTTTGCGGTCGAAGACCGGACCGCAAAATGAATGGTCCAAAAACTGGGCAAGCCTGGTCAGGTCTGCAACCTATATGCATCCCGCAGAACGGTTATGCGATCGCATAATGCGCCGCGAAATCTCCCTCCAGAAATATTCATGTTGAATCTACGACGAATAGTGAGGCCCACGAAATGATTATGCGGTCGCATAATGGACTGCATAATGATCTTCAAAAATTGGCTCATGTTCTATTGCATTTTGCGACCGATCTGCGGTCCGTGAAGAGGTTCCGCGGTCGCATAGTGGACCGCAGAAATGTCATGTTATGCAAATTTGTTCTTTCAACTCTCTGACATACTGTACAACCCAAAAAGTCCGTACGACGGAGAGCTTTCGAGCCGCGAAGAATTTCTACAATCCTCAAACACATTAGCCTACCTCGGCCTCACAAAACCCCGTGTTCTAGGTGAAATTTTACGGGGCCATACATCCTCCCCCGCTTAAAATCATTCATCCTCGAATGAGGGTCAAAATCCACCATCAGCATCCAAATCAACTCAGCTCTTAATTCACACACCAGCAGTTCCAAATTTGACTAACTCCCCAAATTTCCAAATATTTCGGGAGAGTCTCCTCTATAACTGGGCCTATCCACCTGTCAGAGAATCATAGAAACTAGTCCTAACAACATAACCACAACATAACAATGTAACACAACATGAAAACAACATCGACCATGATGTCATAAATATTATATTATCAAAAGGAACATCCTTAACATAAATTGTACAAGGGAAACTTAATTCATGGAAAGCAATTTCATAGAAACAATTACATAGTTTTTCAAACAAATGAGGGTACTTCTTCTTTATCTCTTCCTCGGCCTCCCAGGTGGCCTCTTTAACATGTTGGTTTCACCATAGCACTTTCACGGAGGCAATCTCTTTATTTCTCGGCTTTCGAACTTGCCTATCAAGAATGGTAATTGTAATCTCTTCATAAGTCAATTCTTCACTAACCTCGATAGTCTCAACCGGAAAAATGAGTGTCGGGTCTCCAACTACCTTCTTTAACATAGACACATGAAACACATGGTGCACAAATGACAACTCTGGTGATAGCTCAAGCCTGTAAGCTACCTGACCAATGCTCCGAATGACTCTATACTGTCCGACATACCTTGGACTCAATTCCCCTTTCTTACCAAACCGCATTATTGTCATGCCCCGACCTCGGGGAGCGCAACCGGCGCTCAGCTAAGATACCCCGATCAAGCAAGCATGTACAATACCTCCTACCCAAACTCATATATGAATAAAGAGAACATATATTTCATTAATTAACCATTGAGAGGATTTCATGAACAACACCAATTCCATTACCATTAGTTGCTTCATTCATAATTTCGAAAATATATTACACATTCATAATTTGAAGTGGATCATGTGATACAATTACAACATACCTAGTTTGACTTTTTCAACACCACTATACAAACCACACTATGTCTACGGAGCCTCTAAGTACAAAAGAAGAGTAATATGGAAGTGCCGGCGACAAGGCCATGGCTATACCTCTAAACACCAAGTACAATGTCAAGTGAAATAAGGCTCAGAACAGAGTAGAGCTCACCAAAATCTGCTGAATAGAGAGTAAGTGCTAACGAGGGTCAAAGTTGCCCGCCGACGAACCACCTTCATCCAATGAAGATACAGCGCCCCCGACAAAAAGGGACGTTAATACATGTGGAATAGTACTAGTTTGTGAAGCTAAATGTCCTCTTTATAAATAGAATGACAATATAAGAAGGGGAAAATCGTGGAAGCAATAAGTAACAATCAATGATATCCAAACGTCAAGTTATAACAGAAAAATTTTCAAAGTACGAAAATAATATTATTTTTGGTTAGGAGATCATTAGAACCAATATACCACCGTGATTGTAGCACGGAGTCCAATCATGGCCCGATCGGCTTGGCTGTCTCACCCAAAGACATCCAATCACCGTCACAATCACAATCACAATATCTACACAAAGTGGCCCCGCCGCCTCACCCTAATGTATGCGGGTGGAGGTGTAATCACAATTACAATTTATACACAAAGTGGCCCCGCCGTCTCACCCCAATGTATGCAGGTGGAGGTGTAATCACAATCAAAATCACCACCATGTTTGCGACATGGCATCCGATCTCGACCCGATTGACTAGGTTGTCTTACCACAATGTCCTGTGTATTGACATCACCCTTTTCTAGAAATCATCTCATTCCAATTAAGGGAAATATCCTCATCACATCAATGTCATCCCAAATAAGGGGAATAATCACAACCCATTCCTACGCTGACACATGTAGTTTCGGGGTTAGGTTGTTTCAACCTACCCTTCCTCGGTGACTAACAATACTCCCCAAAACATGTTTTTGCTTGGCACACAAAGGAAACAGAAATACAAATACATCCACCTCGTAACCTTCCACATTGTATATAGACTCATTAGTAGTTCTAGCCACTCACAACATCATTATTACATTGTCTCTCTTGACCATATATATGATTCTTCATTCATGGCACGTTCGCCCTATTTCATATTCCACACTTTCATTTCTTGACTTTCCATGATCATCATGACAAACATCAACATATATAATATTTCGGAAATCATAACATTAAGTTCATCATTAGTGAAGGCTTTAAACACAATAGATTCCTTTCCAAGGTATGGAGCACAATGACTTGTAATCGCAGCACAAGTAAAACATCATAAACGAATAATACACCGTATCTTTTTGAAATACTTCTTCCCAAAAGGAAATACACAATTTCAACTCATGAGTATGTAAGAACTCAAATCATATTAGAAATATTTATAAAGGAGAGCATGGTGATTTACGATTTAAACACGACTTCAAATCAAATGCACTAGTTACAACAACCATGGCCACGTTTTATAGCTCACTCTCATGTGTTTCACTTTCAAGCATATTTATAGATCATCATCAATAAGAGCATTTGGAATCATGTCTTTAAGCATAAATATGAACAATAGGGATCTTAGGCGCATTGAGTTTTCTTTCACAATTGGGCATAACAACTTGCAATTTAAACATGATTTGAAATTATACTATCTCGACATATTGGTCACACTGGGATACATTCCCTACGGAGAACATAAGAAGATAGGAGAATTTGGTGCACATTTTTAGTACATATCTTTCAACACAAGCTTATTCGGAATACTCAAATATATAAGGAATAACTCGGAATATGGGAATTAGGAACTTGTGCCAACCATACTTGAAACTGACGGGAACATCATAGAATTCGATTCCAAGAGAGAAGTTTACCCAACATACCTTGCTTGAGCTTTCCTTAAGTTACTACAATGTCCTAACGCTTCTAGCAATAACAATCTATAGGAAGATAGTGAAAATCGGATAATAATTAGAAGGATCATCATGGTGTAGCTCTCTTAGGAATTTTGTCAAACACCTAAAATGCAAAATTGACTACAAAGCTCTACAATGGTAATCCCTTCCTCCCTCAACCAATTTCAACAATAAACTACCCAAAATAGTTCAACAACCCCACATACTACCACCTACTGTCACATGCATGGCCTATCTCCAACCTCACAACATACTTAAACCCATAACCTCTTGCATGAAAGCTTGGGAGAAGGACTTACCCGGATAGATGATCGTCTAGTGAGCGACATCCATGATTCTTGAAGATTGGAGCATGAATGGTTGATTAGAATGGCTAGGCCTTCTCCCCTC
The DNA here is from genome assembly GCF_000390325.3 of Nicotiana tomentosiformis. Lineage (NCBI taxonomy): Eukaryota > Viridiplantae > Streptophyta > Magnoliopsida > Solanales > Solanaceae > Nicotiana > Nicotiana tomentosiformis. Next base: position 47,451,172 of record NC_090822.1, read on the forward strand.
TCTCTTTCTAAAATACTCACACTTCTCTCTAAAATTGTCAGAATTTTGCTCAAAAAAGAGGCCCAATGACTTTTAATCAAATTGTGGTCGGGTAATAAAATTTCCAAATATTACCCCCAAAGTCAATTATGTGGTTCAATTATATGGTAGTAGAACGGATATGTGACCAGCATAATAGATACGTGGTCAGCAAAATAGATTTGTGGCCAGCAGAATGGTTATGCGGCCAGCAAAATGGCTACAAAATGATTTACAAATTCTAGGTTGGGTCTGGTCCATTCTGTGATATAATTTCGCGGTAGCATAATTATTATGCGGCCAACAAAATCATTATGTGGCCGGCAAAAATAGTTTTCAAAATTTGCCCCTTTTCTGTTCCACTCCGCGGCGGATCTGCGGTCCGCAGAGTAATTCTACTGTCGCGTAATGGACTGCAGAAATGCCATGTTCTGCAATAATTTTCCTCCAACTCCCCAATGTATTGTAAAACCCAAAAGTCCATACAGTGGCTCATTTTCTACAATCTTCAAACATATTAGCCTACCTCGGCACCACGAAACCTTAAATTCCTTTGCAAAATTTTATGGGGCCTTACAATTATACCCTTCACGGGGGAAACCTTCAATAATACCCAATCATCCTCTTTGAATGCCAAATCCCTACGACGTACATTCGAATAGGACTTCTAATGACTCTAGGCAGTTTTCAACCATTCCTTAATGATCTTAACCTTCTCCACAGCCTGATGTACGAGGTTTTGCCCTATCAACTCTACTTTTCCAATTTCAAACCATCCAATAGGAGATCTACATCTCCTTCCATATAGAGCCTCAAACGGTGCCATTTGAATGCTAGCATGATAATTGTTGTTTCAGGCAATTTCTATGAGTGGAAAATGATCATCCCAGCTATCGTTGAAGTTAAGAACACAAGCGTGCAGCATATCCTTGAGCGTCTGAATAATCCGCTCTGCCTGCCGTCTATCTGTGGATGGAAGGTTGTACTAAGATTCACTGGAGTACCCAAACATTGATGAACTTTCTTCCAAAAATTAGCTGTGAATTGTGCCCCCTGATCAGAGATGATAGAAACTGGAGTGCCATGCAACCTGACTATTTCCCTGATATACAAATGAGCATGTTGTTCTGCTGTGTCGGTAGCCTTAACAGGTAAGAAGTGTGCTAATATTGTGAGTCGCTCCACAATCACTCAAATTGAGTCGACCTTGAGAGGAGTGCGAGGTAGTCCTACCAGAAAGTCCATATTGATCATCTCCCACTTCCACATTGGAAGTTCTATGTTATATGCTAGCCCACCGGGCCTTCGGTGTTCGTCGTTCACTTGCTTACAATTTGGACATCTTGCCACAAAGTCCGCTACATTCCTCTTCATATCATTCCACCAGTGGATCTCCTTAAGATTAGGGTACATCTTTGTAGAGCCTGGGTGCATGGAATACCTGGAATTGTGAGCCTCAGTCATGATTCTTTCCAGGAGACCATCTACATTTGGAACACATAATCGCTCTTGGTACCTTGGTGTACCATCATCCGTGTCAAGAGAAAAAGCCATGGTCTTATGTTTATGAATCCCCGGATGATATAGAATATCGATGTCTTAGTCCTTGAGTAACTCAAGCATACTTCTCTACCTTAGATTTAATTCCTTCTGCTTGAAAATATATTGAAGGCTCTTATGGTTCATGAATATATCCACATGGACCCCAAACAAATAATGACGCCAAATATTTAATGCAAAAACCACCGCCGTAAGCTCGAAGTCATATGTTGGATAGTTCTTCTCATGATTCATAAGTTGTCTTGAAGCATAAGAAATCACCTTTGCATGTTGCATAAATACACATCCAAGTCCGATCCTTGAAGCATCATAATATACCACAAACCCATAGGTACTCTCGGTTAAGGTCAACACTGGTGTCGTAGTCAATCTTGATTTCAACTCTTGGAAGCTCTTTTCACAAGCATCTGACCATTGGAACTTAATTGCCTTCTGTGTCAATTTAGTCAACGGAGAGGCAAGAGTAGAGAACGCCTCCACAAACTTCTTGTAATACCTAGCTAAGCCCAAGAAACTACGAATATCTGTTAGAGTTGTATATCTATGCCAATTCTTCACAGCTGCAATCTTCTGAGGATCAACCTTAATTCTTTCTTTGGAGACTACATGACCCAACAATGTGACAGATTCAAGCAAAAATTTGAATTTTGAAAACTTCGCATATAATTTGTGCTGATACAGAGTCTGCAGAACTGCCCTAAGATGATCGGCATAGTCCTCTAGGCTTCGTGAGTATAAAAGAATATCGTTAATGAACACCATCACAAAGGAATCAAGAAAAGGCTTGATTCGGCTCATAGATCCTTGAAACCTACCGGGGCATTCGTCAGCCCAAAAGACATCACCAAAAATTCGAAGTGCCCATAACGAGTCATAAAAGCTATTTTTGGAATATCTTGCTCCCTGATCTTTAATTGGTGATACCCCGAGCTTAAGTCAATCTTGGAAAAATACTTAGCACCATGCAATTGATCAAACAAGTCATCTATCTCTGGAAGTGAGTACTTATTCTTGATTGTGACCTTGTTGAGCTATCGATAGTCAATACACATCCTAGTGACACATCTTTCTTCCTTACAAAGAGAATCGGTGCGCCCCAAGGAAACACACTCGGCCAGACAAAACAAAACCCTTCTCTAACAAATCCTTCAATTGTTCCTTTAGTTCCTTCAATTCTCTAGGGTGCCATTCTGTATGGTGGAATAGGTATAGGCTGCGTGCCTGGCATCACATCAATCCCAAAATCGATCTCCATGTCTGGTAGAATCCCAGGGAGCTCATCAGGAAAGACCTCCAAGAATTCATTGACAACTGGCACAGACTCAAGTGTAGGTGCCTCAACATCGATGTCCGTAACCTGGACCAAATGGTAAATACACCTCGTGTTGATCATCTTCGTGGCCTAAAGGTAAGAAATAAACCTACCCTTCGGCACCACATCATCCCCCTTCCATTCTATAACTGTCTCATGTGGAAATACAAACCTAACGGTTCTGGTTCGGCAATCAAGCTTGGTAAAACATGAATAAATCCAGTCCATCCCCATTTTTACAACAAAATCAACCATCCCCAATTTAATGAGATCGGCCATGGTATCCCGACCTTGCATTGTGACAACACAATCCCTATAAACTCGCACGACCACAATAGACTCGCCAACTAGAATAGATACAGAGAACGGCTCATGGAGTTGTTCCGGTTCTGTCCCAAATTTCATAGCAACATAAGGAGTGACATACGAAAAAGTAGAACCGGGATCAATAAGAGCATATACATCATGAGATTACACGGTCAATATACCCATGAAAGTATCTAAAAAAGCCTCTGAACTCTGGTGATCCCTCATAGCATTGAACCGGCTAGGTCCTCCAGAACTCTGTGCATCACCCCTAGCTTCACCATGCCCTACGTGTGTGGGATTGCCTCAAGCTGGAGGAGGTGATATGGATGTAGTAGCTGCAGAACTGGCTGGTTGTGCCCTACCCCTGCCCACACTCTGGTAGGACGAACGGTAATCTCTATGAATGTGACCCCTCACACCGCACCCGAAGCATATGAGTAGGTCCATGTAGCATACCCTTAAGTGCATTTTCCCACACCTAGGGCATGTGGGCCTCCAGTGCTGCTGGAATCTCCCACCATGCCGACCCTGTTGGTAGGATCCCCTATTGCCCTGACCGGGCCTGAAATGACTCCACTGTTGCTGACTGGGCCCTGATGACTATGCACTGACTAAAGACTAAGCAAAGGACTGGGATGGCCCTAATGACCCTCCCCTAAATACTGACCTACCAAGACCACCACCACCGGAAGAACCAGTAAAGTTGCCCGCGGACCGGGCCTTATTGCTACCCTCTTTCTCCATTCTATTCTTCAATTTATGAGTCTCTATGGCTTGAGCAAATGCCACAATCTTTCCATAGTTCATATTAGAATTCAGGGCTGCTGTAGCAGCCTCATTAATAACCAAAGGGCCTAGGCCCTTCACAAACCGACGCACTCCAGCCTCCATACTGGGCAACATGTAAATAGCTTACTTGGACAGGCGCGCAAATCTCATATGGTACTCCCACACACTCATGCTACCTTATTTTAGGCTCTCAAACTCAGTGGCGGGAGCTGCCTTAGTCTCGGCAGGCAAGAAATAATCAATGAAGGCAACGACAAACTCATTCCACCTTGCCGGAGGGTTCCCCTCCTCATGGGACTCCTCCCACAACTCAAACCAAGAATATGCAATCTCTTTCAGGTGATAGGAAGCCAATCTCACTGCTTCTGTTTCAATAGCATGCATAACTCAGAGAGTCTAATGCATTTCATTTATAAAGTCCTGGGGGTCCTGCTCGGGATTAGTACCCGTGAACACTAGAGGATCCAACTGAAGAAACTTGTTCACCCTGGAACTAACAGAATCCCCTTGTTGGTTGGAAGAATCAGGTGAAATACTCGATCTCTGTGCCTGGGAAGCCATTATCTGAGCCAACATCTGTATGCCTCTCCTAAGGTCCCCATCAGAAACACGGGGACCAGGAACTGAGGCTTCAGGTGGGGGAATCGCTGCACCCTCAGTAGTCTCAGTAGGTGTAGGAATCTGTGCAGTCTATGTAGGAATAGTAGAATCAGGCGGTGCTGCGGTTCAGGGAATGTCCTCACCCCTTGGATGCTCACCTGCATCATCAGGTATAGAAAACTTCCACTCATGGGGTGGCATTAGCTCCTTGGCCAATTCTTGCTTTCTTCCTAGGCTCCATATACTGAAAATTAGAGCAATGCATGAGTTAAAGGAGGAACAATTTAACAATCAGCTCTATCGCACGATTTAGAACATCAAAGAAGGAAGATATTCCTAAATGCACAAGTAGCCTCCTAATTATAGATGTGGTAGACAACACACCGATAAGAAGGACTCTACTAGACACGGATCTAAGACATCCTAGGACACCTCAAAACCTTAGGCTATGATACCAAGTTTGTCACGCCCCGACATCGGGGAGCGCGATCAGCGCTCAACTGAGATACCCCGGTCAAGCAAGCCTACTAGATGCTTTCTACCCGAACTTAATTACAATTAGAACTAGATGAGAATATTCCCTGAACAACACCAATTTCATTACTAATAGAACTTCATTCAAGATTACCCAAAATATTACATTACCTATTCATAGTTTAGAAGTGGAAACATGTAATACAAATACCACATCTTTAGTTTTACTTTTTCAAAACCAAGATACAACCCACACTATGTCTACAGAGCCTCTAATGGATACAAGAGAGTAATATGATGTTGCCAGTAACAAGGCCCCGGCTATACCTCAAAACACTATACATAAGGAACAAAAGATACAAGACCCCCAAATGAAATGGGGCTCACCAAGTCCGCTGAGGAGAGAGTGTAACAGTATCACTGATCGATGCCGCCTACTGTGAAACCACCTGCATCCATTAAAGATGCAGCGCCCCTGGCAAAATGGACGTTAGCACATATAGAATAGTACTAGTATGTAAGACTAAATACCCTATCAATAGAACGAGTAACAATACAATGAGAAAGAACATGGAAGAAATGAGAGCCTCAAACAATGTAAAAATGTCAAGTTAAGAGAAAGATAAATTTCAAGTAAATAACAATGTTTTAGGTTGGGATATCTTTAGTACCGATATACCACCTGGTTTATAGCACAGATTCCGATTACGGCCCAATCGGCTAGGCCATCTCATCCAAAGTCACCCAATCACAACACCACAATGTGCACGGCATGTCATTCGATCTCAGTCTGATCGGCTAAGCCGTCTCACCATAATGCCGTGTGGGTCGACATCACATTCCGCTAGCATCCATCGCATCCCAATTTATTGGAATAATCTCAATACATCATTCTCATTCCATTCAAGAGGAATAATCTCATCACATCAATACGGGGATTTTACCCCTTAATCACTCCTACACTAGCACATGTAATTTTGGAGTTAGGCTATTTCAACCTACCCCTCCTCGGTGACTAAACAATACTCCCAAAATATTTATTATACATAGAATTTATTGCTCATTTCATAATCTTTCACACGTTTTTCAATTTCATTGGCACTAGTGGCCATAAAGGTAATTTCGTTCTTGGCACGTCGGCTCATATTTCGTACTCACTCCTTTCACTTTCAAGCATCATCATGGATTATCAACAACAAGGGATTTCTAATCAAGTATTTATGTATATATAGGAGAAAATAAGAGTCTTAAGCACATTGATTTTTCTTCCACAACTTGGCATAATAACTTGCAATTGAAACATGATTGAAATCATAATATTTCGACACATTGGCATTTGAATACAATCCCAAAGGAGAACATAATATGATAGGAGCATTTGACACACATTTTTAGTTCATAACTTATGACACAAGCTTGTTCGGAAAAGTCAAATTTATAAGGAATAACTCGGAACTTGAGGAATAGAAGCTTAGCCCATCATATTTGAAACATACGAGAACATCGTGGGATTCTATTCTAAGAGAGAATTTTAGCCAAAATACCTCGGTTGAGCTTTCCTTAATTTACAACAACGTCCAAATAATCCTTGTAATTTTAATCTATAGGAAGATGATAAAATCGAATCAAAATTAGAAGGATTTTCATGATATAAGTCTCTTGGGAATTTCGTTGAACACTTATCATGCAAAATTTAATACAAGGTTTCTACAATGGTAATCCTTTCCTCCCTCAACAAATTTCAACAAGAATCTATCCGAAATAGTTCAACAACCCCATATACTACCCCCCTAATGGCACATGCATGTCCCATCTACAACTCCACAACTTACTTTAACCCATAAAAATCGCGTGAAGGTTTTTGAACAAGGTCTTACCTGGATAGCTGATGTCCTAGTGAGTGATTCCCTTGAATCTTCAAGATTGGGCAAGAATTGATGAGCAAAGGGGTTGGAGCTTCCTTCTCTCTCTCTAAGATACTCCCCTCTCTCTAAAATAGTCGTTTAAACCAGCCCAAATGACCCCCAAAGTCGTTTTATAAAAATGGGATCGGGTGAAATTTTCCCACACTTAAGCCTATGAAACTGAATCTGTGGTCACAGACCGGACCGCAAAATGAATATGAGGTCCGCAAAGGGAACCACAAAAATGGTCCCAAAACTGGGCGGGCCTGATCAGGTCTGCGACCGTTATGCTGTCCGATTCCTAAGGGATACAATTTTACCCTAATCATTGAGCAATAACCAGAAAGGCATTTCCTTATTTGGTCTCAAAATATCTTAGTATCCAGAGAAAAAGAAAGCACAAACAATTAGAACAGTTATGCGGTCGCATAACGCGCCGCGAAATCTCCCTCCCGGAATGTTCATGCTGAATCTGCGACGAATTGTGCGGCCTGCGAAATGGTTATGCGGTCGCATAATGAACCGCATAATGATCTTCAAAAATTGGCTGAAGTTCTGTTGCATTCTGCGGCCGATCTGCGGTCCGCGAAGAGGTTTTGCGGTTTCATAGTAGATGGCAGAAATGCCATGTTCAAGAAAATTTTTCTTTCAACTACCAGATGCACTGTACAACCCAAAAAGTCCATACGGCGGCAAACTTGCAAGCCGCGAAGAATTTCTAAAATCCTCAAACACATTAGCCTACCTAGGCGCCACGAAACCCCGAGTTCTAGGTAAAATTTTATGGGGCCTTACATCCTCCCTCGCCTAGGATCATTCTTCCTCGAATGAGGGTCAAAATCCACTATCAACATCCAAAGCGACTAAGTTCTTAATTCACACACTAGCAATTCCAAATTTAACTAACTCCCCAAATTTCCAGAAATTTCGGCAGAGTTTCCCCTATAACCGGGCCTATCCACCTGCCAGAGAATCCCAGACACCAGTCCTAACAACATAACCAGAACACAACGATGTAACACAACATGCAAACAACATCGACCATGACATCATAAATCTTATATTATGAAAGGAACATCCTTAACATAAACTGTACAAGGGAAACATATTTCATAGAAACAATTACATAGTTATTCAAAGAAATGAGGGTACTTCTTCTTCATCTCTTCCTCGGCCTCCCAGGTGGCCTCTTCAACTTGGTGGTTTCTCCATAGCACTTTCACAGAGGCAATCTCTTTATTTCTCAACTTTCGGAGTTGCCTATCAAAAATGGCAACTGGTATCTTTTCATAAGTCAATTCTACACTAACCTCAATAGTCTCAACCGGAACAATGAGTGCGGGGTCTCTAACTACCTTTTTCAACATAGACACACGAAACACCGGGTGCACCAATGACATCTCTGGTGGTAGCTCAAGTAAGTAAGCCACCTGACTAATCCTCCAAATGATTCTGTACGGTCTGACATACCTCTTATTCAATTTCCCTTTCTTACCAAACTGCATAATACCCTTCAAGGGGGAAACCTTCAAGAATACCCAATCATTCTCATATGGTACTCCCACACACTCGTGCTACCTTGTTTTAGGCTTTCAAACTCAACGGCACGGGCTGCCTTAGTCTCGACAGGAGAGAAATGATCATTGAAGGCATCGGTAAGCTCATTTAACCTTGCTGGAGGGCTCCCCTCCTCACAGGACTCCTCCCACAGCTTAAATCAAGAATATGCCACCCCTTTCAGGCGGTAGGAAGCCAACTCCACTGCTTCCATCTCAGTAGCACGCATAACTCAGAGAGTCTTGTGCATTTCATCAATAAAGTCCTAGGGGTCCTCCTCGGGATTAGTACCCATGAACACAGGAGGATCCAACTGAAGAAACGTATTCACCCTGGAACTAGCAAAATACCTTTGCTTGCTAGAAAAAACATGTGAAATACTCGATCTCTGGGCCTAGGAAGCCACTATCTGAGCAACAATCTGTACGGCGCACCTAAGGTCACAATAAGAAACACTGGGACCCGAACTGAGGCTGGAGCTAGGACTGGAGTATCAGTTGGAGGAATCGCTGCACCCTTAGTAGGTGTAGGAATTGGTGTAGTCTGAGCAGGAATAGTTGAATCAAGCATTGTTGCGGTTGGGGGAATGTCCTCACCCCTCGGGGGCTCACCCGCATCATCAAGTATAGAATCAACTGCCACTCCTGGGTGGCATTAGCTCCTTGGCCAATTCTTGCTTTCTTCCTAGGCGCCATATACTGAAAATTAGAGCAATGTACGAGTCAAAGGAGGAACAGTCATACAATCAGCTCTATCACACGTTCTAGAACATCAAAGAAGGGTAACATTCCTAAATGCCCAAGTAGCCTCCTAATTATTGATGTGGTCCACACCACACCAATAAGAAGGATTTACTAGACACAGCTCCGAGACATCCTAAGATTTTCTACATTCCGCATACACATTAGCCTACCTCGGCGCCACGAAACCCCCGGTTCTAGGTAAAATTTTAAGGGGCCTTACAATCACTATACCGACACCGATATAAGAATATGGTCAACTAGGTGATCAACCTAGCCGCAAGTATCATATGCCCTACTCGCTCAGGTCATCTCATCATAGTGCCACACGAATCGACTCAGCCATGCTAATATATTACATTTGCCCCACTTGGGGGACTTATCCCACAAACCTCGGCTTAGGTTTGGAATGTGTCCCTTAAACCGGCACGTGTAGTTTCATGGTAATGAACTCAACATTCGAACCAATCTCAATGGTCTCCACTTGTAACTCCCAAAATATTTGATATTCCAAAATAGATTCATAGCATAATAGCCTCAAAGGGTCTATTTTTATCAAATCATAAAATTAATAGACAATCCAAACTTTTAGAACAAAAATCAATGAAACAACCTTTTACATGTTAAAGCCTTTAGCAATTTAACATCAATCTTTAAAAAGATACCACAAATGCTATTCTATTTATCAAGTTCCAAAGGAAATACTTTTCATGAAAACTTATCCTTAGCCCTCAAATATCTATACTCTTATCAATACGTACATTTTGATAAAAACTCATAACATTCGTCTTAAGTGTCATTTTGCCAACAAGATTTAATACAAAATTTTATAAAATAACATGAAACTACATATGCAACAAAATATTGTAGTACATGAAAACATCCACACTTGTTTGTCCCCACAAGCACGAAAGCACATTTGCAAACAACTTAAGCATTAACTCAAAATATACTTTTAAACAAAATCCCTCAAGAAGATAAGTTTTAATCAACTTACCTCGCCTTCGCTTTAATACCATTCACAAGATCTCAATTCTCTTCCATTGTTCCAATATCAATTAAAATGCTCAAATATAACAAACAAGTCGATATATACAATTAGATATCCTAATTATATCAAATATAACCGAAAGTATTGATCAATATACATTTAAGACTCATAAGTCGGCTACAAGTCTCTAACAACTCAAATCGTCCAATAGGTTCACATGCTAGCCTATTCAACTTCATTCTTATAATTTAATACCCACTCAAATTCATTAATGATACTATATTAATTGTCCAATGTCACCAAGTTACTATTCAACGTCTTTCTTAATCAAAACTTGCAAAATATACAATTCGTGTGATTACTTAGTTGATCACTTTAAACTTTTGCTAACAAACAATTTCATAGGTTCATTGTATTCATCAAATTCATTTTCACGAATACTATTCATCTTCTCTCTCATCTTCGCAAAATACTATTCATGCCTTGAACTATAGTTTTATAATTCAATATTTCAACTATTAAAACTTGTAACAAATGCTACCAATACTTCTAACTACTCATAATAAACGAGTTTGAAGCATTAAAATTACCTCTTGTAGATCAATCTTAAAAAATCATAACTTTGGCGATTTTTGTGTTCTTGAGGCTTTGATGATGAAATCTAGTAGTTATATGTAAGAACGATATTAGAACTAATGTATATTGAGTAAGAATTAACCCAAAACATCATTAACAGCTTACCTAAGTTAGTTGGACTTGATTTGAGCTTAAAATCGCCTCTTGATCTCCAGAACCCTAACCCCAAAAGCTCAAAATAATCTCTCTCGTCGACCTTGTACTTATAGAGCCAAATTTCTAGGTTTCGGATGCTGCCCTAGAGGCTTCACATCCCCAGTTCACTCCTCCTCTAAGCCCGGACGCGGACCCGGACGCTATGGCAGTAATTCACTGCCAGCCTTTGATAATGTCCAAATGACGAACGGTTTGAAGCGTTAGAAACTCGACTCGAATATCTTTAATTTGATAGGTTTTTCACCACATAACTCCTTATATATATATATATATATATATATATATATATATATATATATATATATATATATATATATATATATATATATATATATATATATATATAATAACCAACTTGAGTTGTCCCAAGGGCTCTCCTTAGGCCTTATATTACTACAAATACACCTCGTACACTTGCTATTATGTTCATGAGATATCTTTCATATTATTAATTAACACTCGTATATAAACAAATATAATTAGTACACGTCTGACCTCTTAATGACCTTATAACATTTGGAAACTGTTTTTTATTTTCGGGACCCTACATTTTCTCCCACTTAATAATATTTGTCCTCGAATATTTTATAAGTTATTTTATTCAAGAAGTAATCCTCGTTATTGCTTAAATCACCATACTTAATCATTCGTCGATTCATATTGATCTTACACTTCATCTCAAAAATCTCAATTTCCTTACAACTTCAAAATTTAGCTAACCCTTCAAATTCATACAAATATCGGTAGAGTTTTCTCTGTAATTGGGACTGCCCAAAAATTACAACCTATCAAGAATAATCTCCCACACGGGCACCAATAACAACATAGCTCAACAACTAACCATATACAACATAATGGACCTTCTTAGCCCTGCTTGGCCGTACATATACCACAAGTGCATCAAATATAAATCTTTGAAACTTTTAATCGGTAACATATATGAATACCATTCAATATCAGTAATAGCTACTATACATAGCTCCCATACCACTACTTTACATGCATGCATTTTCTTTAATCATGCATACGTTAAGTCATACATGAAAAATATCTTCAAATAAAAAAAATTCTTTGTGGTTGGGTTTTGCATAAATTTTATTTTTTGGGATAATAAAAAATAACTGATTTTCATTTTGCTTAATTTCTTAGCTTCCTTGAGGTTGTAGCTCATGCTTTATGATATCGAAGTTATTGTCACGACCCAACTCCAACCGGGGCCGCAACGGCACCTAACACTCCATGCGAAGCCAGTCAACAGTTCACAAAATAACTAAGCATTTGGATAAACATGGTTTAATAACTTAATAGCTGAAATATAATAACTATATAATGAAAACTATAATAATACTGATATAACCATCCTAAAAATCTGGTATCAGCGAGTACATGAGCACTACTGAGTATGAGAATATAAACCAAATCTGTAGTACAACTGTCTGAACAATAGAACAGTAACAAGAAAAATAAAGGAAAGAGAGTCAAGGTCTACGAATGTCATAGCAGCTAGCTCGAGGTCTCTAAATGCTGGCACCAATATGGATCTAGCAATCACCACGTCCAAATGTACCTGAATCTGCACATGAAGTGCAAAGCGTAGTATGAGTACAACCGATCCTATGCACTCAATAAGCAACAGAACTAACCTTAGGCTGAAAGTAGTGGCGAGCTCGGAAGAAGACCGTCAAAACCAATATAAACGACAACACGGATATAATGATGACAATAGCAATAAGTAACTCAAAGTAATTATCAAAATGTGCTCAATCATATTACAGGAATTTAGATATGCTTTCAAGTATGAAAATTCTAGCACAACACTAATAAGAACATGCCAGTTACAGCTAGCATGAGGAATAATACATCTTTATGCCTACATGTCAAGTATACATGTCAAATGAATGATTATATGGTGGTATCCCCAGATACTCTCACTCTCAACATACCCAAGCTGTCTGTCTCAAATGCCCACCTTATCACACACACAATCACTCAACACTATACGGGTGCCTGGCATCAATGCCCCTCACCAAAGCATGTGTACATATCATTGTGCCTGCGCTCACTGCTGGTATGTCCGACTACGGAGGGGCGGATCCTGCCCAAGCGCTAATCAAAAGCCAATAAGGCCTGATGCGACGTGCAGCCAGATCCAGATAATAATAATAATAATAATAATAATAATAATAATAATAATAATAATAATAATAATAATAATAATAATAATAACAACAACAACAACAACAATAATAATAATAATAATAATAATAATAACAATAATAATAATAATAGCAATAACAATAATAATAATAGTACTATAATGATAATAATAATAATAATAATAATAATAATAATAATAATAATAATAATAATAACAACAACAACAACAACAACAATAATAATAATAACAATAACAATAACAATAATAATAATAATGATGATGATAATGATGATAATAATGATGATGATGATAATAATAATAATAATAATAATAATAATAATAATAATAATAATAATAATAATAATAATAATAATAATAATAATAATAATAATAGTAAAGCCAGTATGGCCTGCTTCGGTGTGCATCCTGATCCACAAGGTCGTTTTGTGTATTTTAGCTCTGTTCCCCTATTATTTCTTATTCTACGTTCATTTGTGGTTTTGTGACTTGTCTGGATGGTTGGTTTGGTTTCGATGATGATTCAGAGTGAATTGGAACACTCAGTCCCAAGGTTGGAAGCTTAAGATGGAAGAGTTGATCAGAATTTGATTTTTGTGTAACGACTATACAATAGAGTTTTGATGGTTCCGATAGCTTCGTATAGCCATTTTGGACTTAGGCGTATGTCCAAATAGGGATATTGGTTTGGAGGTTCATAGGTTGGTTTGAGGCTTTTTGACAAAAGTTGGAAAGTTGAAGGTTTGGAAGGTTGAGGGGTTTGACCGAGAGTTGACTTTATTGATGTCGGGTTCGGATTTCGGTTTCGAGAGTTGGATTAGGTCTGTTGTGTCATTTGGGACTTGCATACAAAATTTGAGGTCATTCAGAATTGGTTTGGAGGTGATTCGGTTTTAGTTTTAGAAGTTGGAAGTTCATTACTTCATTAGGCTTGAATTGGGATACGATTCATGATTTTGATGTTGTTTGATTTGATTTGAGGCTTCGAGTTAGTTCGTATTTTGCTTTGGTACCTGTTGGTATATCCGGACGAGGTCCTTGGGGCCTCGGGTATGATTCAAATCAAGTTTGGATTTATTTTGGACTTACAGGAGCTGCTGATTTCTGTGCATTTGGTTTCCTCTTTCGCGATCGTGAGGAAAGGGTTGCGGTCGCTAAGAGTTATTGTTGTTAGGTGATGTTCATTGTGTTCGTAGGAGAATGACGCGATCGCTATCACGAAGCTTTGGGTTTTTGTTCAACGCGAACGTGAGCGAGGGGACACATTCGCGGAGAAGGAAGGGGAGGCTTGAGGAATTGCACACGGTTGTTCCTCGTGATTACGTGTGGTGGTCCGCCAATGCATAGGTGTTAGTTACTGGGCATCGTGTTCTCGACTTGGTTATCGCATTCACGAAGAAGGATATTTCTACTAGAGATTCTGTTTTTCGCGATCGCGAGGGTCTTTATCGCGAAGGGTAATAACTAGGAAGCATGTTTTAAATCCTATTTTGAGGGTTAGAGTTATTATATCATATTTAGAGTTGTAGAGCTCGGTTCTGGGCAATTTTGGAGAGGAGTTTCATGTCTTAGATCCGAGTAATGTTTTTGACTTGGATTTGTTCATTTATCATGTTTCCATCATTGTTTTATCATTTATTTGGTGATTTGAAGTAGAGGAAATGGGGATTTTGTTGAAACTTTTCTAGAAATGAAAAATGGGGATTTGAAGGTCGTTTTGAGGTCGGAATTGTATGATTTTTGTATGGTTGGACTCATAATCAAATGGGTGTTCAGAATTTGTGAATTTTGTCGGATTTCGAGGTGCGGGCTCGAGGTTGACTTTTTGATTTTTGTTAAAGAACTTAGTTTTATCATTACAAATCAATTCTATGGCTTTTATTTATTATATTAAGTTGATTTAGTTAGATTTGGATCGTCCGAAGGTCGATACACATGGGTAGGGCTTGTTAGAGGAGTGATTTTGCTTGCTTGAGGTAAGTATCTTATCTAAACTTGGTTGAGGCACTAGTTGCCTGAATTATTTGTGATAGCTACGTGCAATGAGTGCACATATGTGTGGGGTTTAAGCCCATGTGCGAGCACCAGGGTAATTATCCATGCTCGTGGTAGTTCTTAGGCTATGATATGCCTAGATTTGACTATTAAGCGTTAAGCTAAAATGTTTCTCATATTTGTAACCTTGTTGTGAACTACTTGAGCCATGTTTGAGGCTATATAGATGTTAAATCTCTGAATGAACTTGATAATTGTTATTAGGGTGATGAAATTGCTGAATTGAGCTATGATAGCACACTTTGCACATGCCTACTTTAGCATGCCATTATACCAGTCCATGAGTATGAGATTTGATATTCATTCCCCATATACATGTATTCCTATATATTTGCTTCTGTGTGATATGATTTGGACTGGATGCCTGTAACCACGTGGGGCGGATTGTGTTGTTATGTCTATGACCACGCGAGGCAGATTGTGTTATTATGCTTGTGACTATACCTGACGGATTGAACTGTTATGCCTGTGACCACACCGGGAGGATTATGATATTGAGCCTGTGACCAAACTGGGCTGGTAGCACGTTGAATTGGCCATGCTTGCATGTGGATATAGATCAATCCTATAGGGTCACCCTCTCATATTTTTCTCTTGATAGTGTAAATGCGAATATTGAGAAAACTGATCAGTGGTTTGGTACGGATATGGAAAGGTTGAGGATAGTCTTGCCAGTGTTTTGTCTGGATTTGCATTTCATCTTTACTTGTAATTTCCATGGTTAAATTACCTAATTTACTTGCATATCATCTTTATATACTGTATCATTTTCTGCACATCGAGCTTGAGTAATTGCACACGCACACACGCACAAAGGGTTCTTTCTGTGATTTATGACTTGATTCATCATTGTTCTGTGCTTGTTAAATTGATGAAACTGTATAGCTTATAGTAGGTATCAGTTATAGTTCTTTCTTCTTTTACCTCGTCGAGGTTAGTTACGATACTTATTGAGTACATTGGGTCGGTTGTACTCATACTACACTCTGTACTTAATTTTGCGGATCTAGGTGTTGATACTAGTTATTAGTAGCAGCGTTACTTGTTGAGCTGAGTATCGATAGACGAGGTAGAGATGCATTTTTCGCTCACAGTCTTGGCTTGTCTTTTCTTATATACTGTTTTTTTAGTTTAGACAGTATTGTTATATAGTTTTCTGACTTATATTCTGTTGTAGAGCTCATAACTTCGTATTTACCAGTTTTTGGGGGTTTTATCTTATATTAGCAGTATTTTTTGTAGCATTGAGATTTAAGATTTATGCTATTTATATATATTTATGTTATTTTGGTTCTTAATTTTTATGTTCGCTTGCTTAGCAAGTGAGTTAGACGATATCATAACGGGTTGGGATTTTGGGGTGTGACAAGTTGGTATCAGAGCCCTAGGTTTAAAGGTTTACGCGTCATGAGAAAGTTTAGTAGAGTCTTGCAGATAGGTTGGAGATATCGGCACTTATCTTTGAGAGGCTACCGTACAATTAGGAAAATTCACTTTCTTGTATTCTTGTCGTGCAGATTTGTTATTTCTAAAATTTGAACTTGACTCTTCTATTCTCTCATAGATTGTGAGGACACCTACGACCGGATCAGGTGGAAGGCCACTAGTACCAAAAGATAGGGCCGCGTGAGGCAATGGCTGCGGTAGTGTCTGAGGTGTGGCTCGTACTACAGCTAGAGTAGCGCCTGTAAAGCGAGCTCAGAATTTTGTCGGGTTCCGAGGTGCGGGCCCGAGGTTGACTTTTTAGTTTTAATTAAAGATCAAAGCTTTACTATCCGAAATTATTTCCTATGGTTTTTTTTTATGATATTAAGTTATTTTGGCTAGATTTGAGCCGTCCGGAGGTTGTTCCATATGAGAAGGTCATTTTAGAGTATCGGTTTAGCTTCTTTGAGATAAGTACCTAGCCTAGCTTTGTGTGGGGGAATTACCCCATAGGATTTGAGTCGTTTGTGCTAATTGTGTTATATGAAAGCCGTGTACGCGAGGTGACGAGTACATTCTCGAGCTTATATGTAGAAAATGGACCGATTTAGACTCTTAGGCCTCTTTCATGTATTTATTTGGAATTTGTTAGCGCATCTTGTATCTTTTATTCGTCGTGTATGCTATCACATTCTTTATTTGAGGTCGTCCTTACATGTCACATTCTTTACCTGTCGAGTGTGCTCTCATATGTTTTATTTGAAGTTGTTACCACTTTTACCATTATTTCTTTTATTGTCTTCGAGTTACTTTCAGTTGAAATTGTTGTACATGATATCCTTTTTGTTGTCGGGTTATTCTCATGCATTTTGACCTAGTTGCTAGTCTGTGCCATCTCTTTCATTGTTAACCTATTCATACACTAGAAATCCGAAGTTTTCCATTTCATAGAAATACTTTCACTATCGAGTTTATCCTTAAACATTTAATTGGAATTGAGGTTATCGAAAGGCATTAATTTATTTTAATTGAAGTTGTGTTTAAAGGGGGGTGTTGTTCCTTGTTGAGTTACTTTCCCGCTCATTTATTGTTATTGAGATTCTATACACATCGTGTTGAGCCGTGGGCTATTTATATTAGTAATATTGATATTGTTGGATCTTTGGTGAGGTTGTGACCTATGGGCATTTATGGCACAAGTTGATACGTCGTGTTGTTGTGATGTTAGTAATTGCAAATTGTTGTGTGGTTAGGTTGTTGTTATGCGGAGTATAAGGGTGGTATTTCACCGTTGTTGTTATGCGGGGCATAAGGGTGGTATCTCACTGTTGTTGAATGTACAGATTGATAAGGGTGGCTATTATGTTATTATCCGGACGGAGTGATAAGGGTAGAAATTATACGGAGTGATATGGGTGGCTATTAGAGAGATAAGGGTGGATAATGATATTGTCATGGCGGAGTGATACGGGTGGCTATCAGAGAGATAAGGGTGGAAACTGGCAGGGATGATGTATGATGGCTCGGGTACATTGTGTTGGTTATTTTTGTGTGATGGTGTTTTTCCATATGTATGACATGCACCTTACACGACTTGATTTGTTGCTTCTATGAACTACTCGATGTCGTTGATATTACTTGTTGACTTGGGCTGCAATAGTACACTCGCGCAAGCAGACACATTAGCATGCCACTTATACTAGCTCAGGAGTACGAAACTTGACATTCATTGATCATGCCCATGTGTCCTTGTATTATCCGTTTCATGTTGCTATCAAGAATGTGATCATGTCAGGCGGATTGTGATTGTGGCCTGTGACCATACGAGGCGGATTGTGAATGTGAGCGTCTGATCATGCCAGGCAAATTGAGATATTGGCACGTGAGATGTTCGTGCGATTGTGTTTCAAGATGAGGGTACAAGGTGCCGTGATTATATGATGGTGGGTTGAGACTCGTGACGTGTGACTATGAGATAAAGTATCACAGGGTGATTTCGTTGTGAAACATGTGTTGGAATGGCTTGATTAATTGGTTCTCCTTGGTGTTCCTTATTTGGGTTCAACGATACATCATAATGTTCTTATTACTTTACTGTTTATACCGCTTGTTGACTCTTGTTTCCATTTATAGATTTCTGCTTTCCATTATTAGCTTTATACTTCTATACTGCACAAGTTATTTTGCCTAGTGAATTTCTTGACTTGAACCTCGTCACTACTCCATCAAGGTTAGTTTTGATACTTATTGGGTATGGATCATGGTGCACTCATACTATACTTCTGCATATTTTTGTGCAGAGTCAGGTTTTGGAGATATCGAACCCGGGCAGAGTTAGCTTGTAGAGCTGCTTGGTCGTCGTAGTCCCTTGGAGTCCTTTCCTTACATTGTACTGTCAGTTTTCATTTGAATAGTATTGTATTTAGATCCTTGAGATCATTCCATGCACGCATCTAGATTTTGTGACTCTGTAATATCAATCTTGGGAGGTTGTTATGGTTATTGTCGCGTAGGCTTATTCCACTTTTGTTTCAGTGCTTATTTTGAACTCTGTTCCAAATGATCAATTTTAATAAATGGCTTAATTGTTATAGTAATCAGCTTACCTAGTTTCAGAGAGTAGGTGCCATTGCGACATCATGTGGAGGGAAATTGGGGTCGTAACAAGTTCATTGGTTCGAGCAAGAGGAGGAGGTTGTGGCTGAGTCTGACAGCGAGGAGAGCACTTGCATTGAGGACATTGCAACATTTCTAGTTGGGGGTGGCTTCTTGTATAACTGTTGATATGGTAGATTGATATTTTTTATTTCAATCTGATGTGTTATATTAGTATGTTTACTAGTTTTTTGATTTTTTTTATATAGTGTGTTTCATTTACATCATGTTTACTAGTTTCGTGATTTTTTATGTATATATATATAGTATGTTATATTTTATTGGCAATATCCTTTGTTTTCTATATACCACGGTTCTTTTTCCGAGGATATCAATTTTCTTTTGAATCGGGTATTTTTGGTAAATTATTATGTCGTTTTTTCCCGATGATGGATAGCTAGGGGACTTCTTTCTTAAGGGAATTAGTCTTGTACTTTAGATATCTTTTTTGTTAATTTAGAAGAATAAGTGGCATGAGTTGGGATTTTATGTCCATTGGCCAATTTGTGGCTTGCTTGGTACCAACATGATTTAAACTTGGTCATATGAATTCTGGATCTTTGAAAAAGAAAAATGATTGAATTAAGGGTTATTGTCATGACTTTTAGACTCAACTTTTGGCTCTTTGATTCATTAAATAGTTTCTTGGGCTATATGCGGCTTCTTTGAGTTAAATAGTTTTAATTGGATTTTTGATTTGTATTCCACTCGAGTTTTCATGTGCCATGTGTGGTGAGATTTATTTTGAGTTCTTTTGTATTATTTGTAGTCTAGAACTTACCCGACAACTTCAAGGCGAAATACTAGATTAATTTGGTTTGAAAATGATGTTAGGTCTTCCTTGGACCGCTCTTTTGCCTTAAATTTCCTACCCGTGCATAGTCTTTCTAGTCAACCCCTTTTGATCCATTAACCTTTTCTTTGGCAACCATGTTACAAACTTTAACCTTTTGTTCTTTATTGATCTATCCTTTGGCACCCCACCATTCTAAGTACGTTGAAAGTGTAAATATAGGCTAAAAGCCTATGTTTGGGGGTGATGGTTGGAAAAGTTATGATGTGGAAGTTGCTTAAAAAGGAAACGGGTGAAAACACAAAAATAATATAGTGGAACCTTCCTTGATATTTGAAAAAACAAATATAAAAAATGGGAAGGAAAAATAAGGAATTGTGAATAAATGAAAGAATAGGTGATGAAATGAAAATTGAATAAAGGGTGGAAAAGTTCTTGAAGGAAGTGTACTTTGATTGTTGAAAGATTGTAGTGCTTAAGGAGATTTTGAGTCATTCTAGCCAAAATTGTGCCCTACCTTAACCAAAAGCCTAAACATGAAGGGCAATTGATTTTGATCCATGTTTGTCCTAATTAGTGAAGAAATACATGAAGGGCAAGCCTATGGTACTACTTGTGTGCATTTGAACATCTTTGTGTGAGAGAGAGTTAGTTCTTTCCATTTGATATCCCATTTATGTTTTGAATTGCAATTTATGAGAGTGGAATTCTTTCTTAAGTGTAAGGGCACTTGCGATTTGAGTTGTGAATTTAATCCCATTTTCAATTGGCAGGAATGAACAAGGGAAAGTTATACATGATAAAGAGGCAAATATTGAAACTTTAGCATCATGACTTGATTGCTACTTTGATTAACATGATGTTTGAGCACTTGAATTGTAAAGAAATTAATGAGAAGTTTTTAGTGTTTCATATGCTTTGGATTAATTGTTGCTACCAATCAAAATCATATGTTTGTACTTAAATTTGATCTTTTGACTTGTTATGATATTGATGCACTATTGAGTCGATTAAATGGAAAGAGATTTGCTTTGATTGCTTGAGGACAAGCAATAGTTTAAGTTTGGGGGTTTGATAAGTTGGTAATTTACCAACTTATCTCATCTTTAATCTTAGATTTTTGCTATGTTTGACTGATAAAATAGTTTGTTTAATGTCGTTTACTTCTATTTTGCAGGTTTTATATGATTTAGAAGTGACGGTGAAGAAAGGCAAAAAGGGGCTGAAAAGCAGAAATCTGAAAAATTGGCCTCAAGGGTCGCAATTGCGAGTTGCTGGTCGCAAATGCGAAATTAGGGCCGCAAATACGAAGTCAAACCAGACAGTCAACCTTCGCAAATGTGAAGTCCTCCATCGCAGAGATTATCAACAGAAAATCCAAGGTTCGCAAATGCGAACTTTCCTTCGCAAATGCGAATATTGCGCTTCAGTTCTGGGCACTTCTGTAATTTTATATTTTTTGGCCCCAAACCCTTTAATACACGACCTAGCTGATCTCTGGCCATAGGAGGCCGGGGCTACGGTAGTGGCCGAGGTGCGGCTCAAAAGTCAAACAGGAATTGCACCTCGATTCAAGCCTAACAAAAACTAAGAATTTCCAACTTCTACAATCTATGCAGAAACCTATCAAATTACGTCCGATTGACCTCAAATTTTGCACACAAGTCATAAATGACACACCGGACCTACTCCAACTCTCCGAACAAAAATCCGAGCCTGGTAACTACAAAGTCAACTCTCGTTCAAACTTCTAAATTTCCAAAACTTCTAAGTTCCCAACATTCTCCATTTCAAGCCTAAATCAACTACGGACCTCCAAATCACTATCCGGACACACTCATAAGTACAAAATAATCCAACGGAGCTATCGGAACTATCAAAACTCCATTCTGGAGCCATTTATACATAAGTCAATATCCGGTCAACCTTTTCAACTTAAGCTTTCAAACCTTGAGACTAAGTGTATCAACTCATTCCGAAACTTCCCCGGAACCGAACCAACTACCCCGACAAGTCACATAGAAATAATTAAGCATAAAATAAGCAGTGAATAGGGGAACGGGGCTATGACACTCAAAAAGACCGTCCGAGTCATTACACCATGAATCACCTAACGTACCACATTGCAAATTAACCCGATTATTAACTATATGCAATTCACCCTAAGTGTTTAGCAATTAGACAGTATCATAACAAGCAAGCATGATATCTATCTACGTTTTCACTATACTTTACGTTTTAGGTTCACCCAAGAACGGGAAGTACGAATCAGGAATTTTACAGGGGTAGGTTTCGTCTGTAGGTGTCATCTTCCGAAAGCGACTCTGTATGATAATATATCGCATGACAAGAGAAATAAAATTGCTAATAGCATATAAAGTGAATATTAAACTAATTTATTTCTTGAAATGATCTTATTTAAGAAATATTTTTTGGAAGATTGTTTTGAAAATAGTTGGAAAAGTTTTTGGAAAATTGTTTTTGGAAATAGTTTGAAAAATGTGTTTGGGAAATTATTTTTAGGAAATAGTTTTGGAAAATCGTTTAAAAGATAATATAGAAAAATACTCTTTTGAAAATGATTAAAATATTTTTGGAGGCTCGGATGGTGTATGCCATATAGCAATAAGACATTAGAATGGGAACGCCGACTTGGTAGCAACTCCAGTGGCCAACCGTGTTGCCTCCTAAAGTATGGATATTCATATTCTCGTCTTTTGTTTTTCTTTAGCTTTCGTCATCGCCTCGTTATTTCGGGCCCAGATTGGGGTGTCATTCGGGTCGTCGTGGCCTCAAAATATTATTCTCATCGGCCTAAACCCGGTGTAATGTTTGTTCAATGTAGTCATGTCCCATGAAAATGATGTTCCAAATAATGTCACAATTGACAAATAGTTGCTTAACCGAGATTCAACATAACTTGCACTTCAACCAAGAATATTAAGACAAAATGACAACTAACTCATAGGTTTTCTGAAAAAAAGAACGTTACTGCCAACGAAATTCTTGCAACTATTCTAGGCCATCAAAATTGAAAGAAGAGTGCAAAAACCAGTAATAGCTAAAACAATGCACGGAAAGGGCTTCTGTCACGACCCAAAATTGCAACCAGCCATGGTGGCACCTAACCCAACCCGCTAGGTAATCCAGTTAACAATAAACCAATTCAAACGAGATTCATTAAGAGAAGAAATAATAATACAACTGAACTTTTATACAAAAAACAATTCCCAAGGACTGGTAGTACAAATCATGAGCTTCTAAGATTTTGAGTTTACAAAGATGGAATGAAATAAATACATCATCTGTTTCAAATATAAATGAACATATTAATAATTCTAAAGCTACCAAGAACAAGAGGCAGCTATGACCGGAATGCAGGTATATCTTCAATGCCAACTCTTGCCATACTCAGCATCATC
The DNA here is from genome assembly GCF_000390325.3 of Nicotiana tomentosiformis. NCBI lineage: Eukaryota > Viridiplantae > Streptophyta > Magnoliopsida > Solanales > Solanaceae > Nicotiana > Nicotiana tomentosiformis. Next base: position 47,474,744 of record NC_090822.1, read on the forward strand.
AACATCCAAATCTGCACGCAAGGTGCAGAATTGTAGTATGAGTACAGCCGACCCCATATACTCAATAAGTAACAAACCTAACCTTAGGTTGAAAGTAGTGACGAGCTGGGACAAAGGTCAGAGTCCAACACCAATAGCCAATAACAACTCATAACAATATAATAAAACTGGTACAAGAAATAACTCAGAGATATAATGCACAGCTCATTCATAATTCCGGAAAATATGCATGCTTTTCAAGTATAACAGTGAAAACCTAAATCTTTTACTGAAATCACCAAAATATGAGTAAATCTAAAAAATTGTGATTTTTCCCAAAAACTTTCAACAACAGGTAAGATGTTTCGTTATCAAATGGCATGAGGAAAGTACATCTCTATGCCTACATGTCAATGTGTATGTAAAGTCATGAATGACGCAATACCATATAACATGAGGAAAAAATGCATCTCTATTCTTGGATGTCAAGTGTGCATGTCGAATGCAATGCAACACAGTGATAAATCCATATGCATACTCTCAGAGTATCAGTTCACTCAGTCCTCCCAGTCACTCAGTCCTCACAGTCACTCAGTCCTCCCAATCCCTCAGCACTCGCTCTCGATACTCGCCCTCAGTAGGTACCTGCGCTCACTGTGGGTGTGCAGACTCCAGAGTGGCGGATCCTGCCCAAGCGCTAATATAATCCAATCATGGCATAAATCAATAATGCTTGTTGCGGCGTGCAGCCCGATCCCATAAACATCCTCACAATCAGGCCCTCGGCCTCACTCAGTCATCAATCTCTCCAGTCTCTCGGCCTCACAATCTCATGCCAATAGGCCGAAACAAAGATAATATGATGTGAGACAAATGATAGGAGAGAATGAGATATGATATGCAATGAATGAGTATGACTGAGTATGTAATTGCAATTTAATCAAATAACTTAACAGCATGGATAACAACATAATGAGTATGACCTCAGGAAGTCCCAACAGAATAAGCATATAGCCTAAACATGTTTTCTAACATGGATCACAGCTCAATTACTCTAACACGTAGAAATCGCATGGATAAAAACAATATTAGGTAACTACAAATTACCACAGAAACAACTGAGTCATAATTCACACGGTGCATGCCGACACGCCCATCACCTAGCATGTGCGTCACCTTAACGCCAAACACAAAACACTTATATTCAGGGGATTCATTGTTACACCCTATATTTTCGTACGTAAAAATGCATCGTAAGCAAACTAATGTAGGACCAAAAATGAGATAATATTTAAAGTATATAAAGTAAGTTAATCATGTTACCTCTGAGGTTACAAATATTGAAGATCATGAACAACAAGTACAAAGAGGGTTGGACAGTTCAGAAGCTAAAGCAATTAAATAAAACAATGTTTCGTCGAAAGTCGACAAGTTGGGAATGTTATAACATGTACCTTTGGGGTGAGACTAGGGTGATTAACATGATAAGGAGATTATGTTATGATTTATATTAGTCGTATGACATCCGTGTGTTATGTTTTAATGTCAAGCGAGTTGTGGAACAAAAGTCGATGAAAGTCATCACAAGTTACACTCATAAGTTTTACTGAAATTTTGGGTCAAATGTAACTGCGATTTTCTCCCAATATACTTAGAGTTATGGGGTGTTCCACCCATCAAATTAAAGATCTATGAGTCTATTTTCCAACGCATTAAACTGTTTGTCAATACGATATTGGAGTAGAAAGATATGGGCATTTGTGCGATACTGCGCAAGCTGCTAGGTGACAAGTAGGTGTGTCACCTACTTGCTTAAATGAAAGCCCAAAAATGGGCCATTTCGGGTCGTCCAAAGAGGCCTTTTAAGGGCCTATTTTCTTCATATATTAGACTTAAAATAGAGCATAATAACCAGACATAAGCTCTGCAAAGAATCCTCCAAAAAATTTCCCACAAACCCTAATTGATTTTCTCTCCCTTTCAAGTTCCAATTGGAGGTAAAACCTAGAGTTTGAAGAACCAAGATAAGAGCTGAGTTAACCAACAAATAAGGTGAGTTTACTTCTCTCTTTCATCCAATTTTTCTTCTGTAAATTCATGGTAAGTCGTTCTATACTTGTAAGAACTCACGGGACGGTGATCGGAAGCCGTGAGTTCGAGTTATTCACTTGTAGCGGACTGTTTTGTGGACTGTTTTGTGTTGCTGTTGGGCTGCGTGTTTTACTACTATTTTGTGGAGTTTTGGAGGAGGAAGGGGGTTTATAAACACCATATAAATTTAGGGTGGTTGGCTGGTCGTTCATCATAACATTTTCGGGTCGTTTGACACTACTACGGTGGTCGTTTTGTGTACGAAGAGATTGGGGTGTGTTGGGCTGTTTTGTAGTATTTGATGGTGTATATAGGGCTGGAAAATGATGTATATATGTTGTTATTGTTCTGTTCTTGTATTGTTGGTGTTATCTTGAATTTGGAGGAAGTAAGGATTATAGGGGAGATGCTGCCCATTTTAATACAAAATAAGTTTGTCGTTCGTTGTGCGATAGTTGTACCTTTCGTATCTTAACGATAGTATTATTATCGTTCTTGTAGATTAAGGTGCAAAGAGGTGAGTTCAACTTGGTGATTGGAAAGATTGTGATAAGGTATGTTAAGGCTAAGCCTTCCTTCATTTTGGCATGATCTCGTAGCTACATGTGTTAGTAATGAGACAAAAAGAGAAGTTCATATTCATGAATTTATTCACACTATTCTAGTCTCATAAGTTACAATATTATTCCTTATCGAGACTCTATATTCAATTTTAGTATTGTCTTCTTCCAGTCAAGAGAGCAGCAAGCCTATATATACAGTATTACAGTATTTTCATTACCATCGAGCTATAATCGATGGGCAGGCCCCTATTGGGCAACCTCTTATCAGATGGAAAGTTATATACCGAGCCTACTGTGGCCGAGCGCCTATGAGCGAGCCCAGCATGGTCGAGATACATAGCCTAGTATGGCCGAGCGCCTATGAGCGAGCCTACTACGGCAGAGCAGTTATATATACCGAGCCTTATAAGGCCGTACAAGTATTTTACTTACTACATTGAAGGAGTTGAGTCAGTATCAGTAGGTAAGTATATCTCCAGATCATCTTTGACTCCCAGTTACTTCCAGTTATTATATTATCAGTTCAGTTTCGATTTTTAGTTATGTTATTGCCTTACATACTCGGTACATTATTTCGTACTGACGTCCCTTTTCCGGGGATGCTGCATTTCATGCATGCAGGTTCAGATAGACAGACGAGTAGATCTCCTCAGTAGGTGTTTCCCGAGTTCAGCCTGATCGGTAAGCTCCACGCCTTTCGGAGTTGCCAGGTCTAGAGTGTTGTGTACATCTTATGTATATCTGTATATATGTTATGGGTAGGTCGGGGCCCTGTTCCGATCATAGTACATCTATCAGTAGAGGCTTGTAGACATATCCTGTTGGTTAGTGCAGTATGTTGGGTTTGTAGGCCTGGTATGTATAATTTGGTGGTTTGTCAGCTGTAGTAGCTATGACGGCCTTTTCAGCCTAGCTTTATATTGATGTTTAGTTAGCGCTAGTTTCCATTCAGTTTTATATTTTGCTTCGCAAATTGTCTTGCAAGGTGGCCCATGGCCAAAGTATGACATTATGTGTTCAGAGTCCCTTAGTTGCAATTTGGTACGCCAGGTTAGGTGAGGCACCGGGTGCTTGTCTCGCTCCTAGGTTCGGGGCGTGACAAACTTGGTATCAGAGCAGTTCTGTCCTAGGAAGTCTACAAGCCGTGTCTAGTAGGGTCTTGTTTATAGATGTGTTGTGCACCACATTATATAAGCAGGGAACTACAGGGCATTTAGGAGTTGGTTACCCTTCTTTGAAATCTAAATCGTGCTATAGAACTGAGTTATAGGAAATTTGAATTAAACTTATGTGTTGGTATTTGCATGCACAGATGACGGTGACTAGGAAGACTACGGCTAGCCAGAGGAGAGATACAGCAGCAGGTGAGGGGACCAGCAAGGTACCCCCAGTAGATGGGGCCCAGTCTGAGGCTCAAGGTGAGACCCCTACTCAGCCATTACCGGCTCCTCCACCAACTACGGAGATTCCTAGGGAAACCGCACATCCAGTTCCCCTTCCACTTCCATCAGATCGGGACTTAAGGAGTGCGGTGCATTTGTTGACACAGTTGGTAGCTACCCAGCAACAGGCTAGGGCATCAGCTAGTGCAGGAACTTCTGAGGGGTCTGGGAGTTCAAGGGTCCGAGAGTTTATTGCTTTGAGTCCCCCAGAGTTCACGGGGACAGATCAGAGGGAGGACCCACAGGATTTCATAGATCAGCTTCACAGGATCTTTCGTGTTATGCATGCCACGGAGAAAGAGGCAGTTGAGCTAGCAGCTTTTCGACTCCGAGATATAGCCATCCTTTGGTATGAGGGATGGGAGAGGTCCAGGGGACGTGATGCACCTCCAGCTATTTGGGAGAATTTTTCAGATGCCTTCCTTGACCAGTACTTACCACGGGAGATCCGACAGGCTCGAGTCGATCAGTTTCTAGCCCTCAAGCAGGGTAATATGAGTGTTCGAGAGTATAGTCTCCGTTTTGACTCATTGGCCAGATATGCACCATCCATAGTTGCTACTATGCGGGACAGGATTCACAGGTTTATAGCAGGGTTAGCCCCAGAGTTAACCGAGGCATGTGCCACCGCTGCATTGCAGGATAGTATGGATATCTCCCGGATTCAGGCATTCGCCCAGAATATAGAAAGGGGTAGGCGTCGGCAGCAGGGTACAGAGAGGGCTGAGCAAGGGAAACGTAAGAGGATAAGATTTCCCAGGTCTTAGGAGCAATATCAGGGTAGTTATAGGACCCAGTACTTCGGACGGCCACCTAGGCCTCTGCTACCTCAGTTACAGGGTTACAGGTATGACCGTTATACTAAGTCAGGACCAGGTGAGAGCTCACGGGCGTCGGGTTTGCAGCGACAGCGAGGATCTGCGCAGACATGGTCATTTCCTCCACGGTGTGACATCTGTGGTAGAGGACACTTGGGCCAATGCCGAGCAAGTTCTGATGCTTGTTATACATGTGGGCGTCCAGGGCATATGATGCGAGATTGCCCAAATAGATATTCGGGGGAATGGCACAACCAGCGAGTTTAGCAACAGGATCATCTATGTCAGTGCATCCTTCAGGGCACGAGTCTCAGTCTTCGGCTGGTAGAGGTCGGGGCAGAGGTAGAGGTTCCAGTTCAAGTGGTAATCAGAACTGTATCTATGCTTTAGCGGGTCGACAGGACCAAGAGTCTTCACCAGACGTTGTGACAGGTATATTAACCATTTGCTCTCACGATGCTTATGCTTTGATAGACCCAGGATCTACTTTATCGTATATTACCCCATTTGTCGCGAGGAATTTTGGTATAGTGCCTGAAATACTAAGTGATCCTTTTGCGGTATCTACACCGGTCGGAGAATCGATTATTGCTAGACGGGTTTACCGAGGTTGTACGGTGACAATTTGTAGTCGTCAGACCTCAGCTGACCTAGTTGAGCTAGAGATGATGGATTTTGATGCTATCATGGGCATGGACTGGTTGGCAGCTTGCTATGCCACAGTTGATTGCCGAGCAAAGGCAGCCAGATTTCATTTTTCGGGTGAGCCAGTCCTTGAATGGGTAGGTAATACACCAACACCCAGAGGTAGGTTTATTTCCTATCTGAAGGCGAGGAAAATGATCGCAAAAGGGTGCATTTATCATATTGTGCGAGTTAGAGATGCAGATGCTGAGATACCTACACTTCAGTCTATTCCCGTAGTCAAAGAGTATGCAGATGTGTTTCCAGATGAGCTTCCAGGTATTCCTCCAGAGCAAGAGATTGATTTTAGCATCGATTTGCTTCCAGGAACTCAACCAATATCCGTCCCTCCGTATAGAATGGCACCTGGCGAATTGAAGGAGTTGAAGGAGCAGTTAAAAGATTTGCTGGAGAAAGGTTACATCAGGCCCAGTACCTCACCTTGGGGTGCACCAGTACTATTTGTGCGGAAGAAAGACGGCTCGCTGAGGATGTGTATCGATTATAGGCAGCTGAACAAGGTAACTATTAAGAATAAGTATCCACTTCCAAGGATCGATGACTTGTTTGATCAGTTGCAGGGGGCTAGATGCTTTTCAAAGATAGATTTGAGGTCGGGGTACCACCAGGTCAGAGTTCGGGAAAAAGATATTCCGAAGACAGCCTTCAGGACCCGATATGGCCACTTCGAGTTCCTTGTCATGTCCTTCGGGTTGACTAATGCACCCGCTGTATTTATGGACTTGATGAATAGCCTATTCCGGCCATTTTTAGATCTGTTCGTGATAGTATTTATTGATGATATTCTGGTTTATTCCCGTTCAGAGGATGAGCATGCGGACCACCTGCGAGCGGTACTCCAAACCCTCCGTGATCGTAAGTTGTATGCTAAGTTTTCTAAATGTGAGTTCTGGTTGAAGTCTGTAGCATTCTTGGGGCATATTGTATCAGATGAAGGGATAAAGGTGGACACTCAGAAGATTGAGGCCGTGAAATATTGGCCTAGACCTACCACTCCGACAGAGGTTCGTAGCTTTCTAGGCTTAGCAGGATACTATCGGAGGTTCGTAGAGGGTTTTTCTTCCCTTTCGGCACCATTGACGAAGTTGACACAGAAAGAAACTAAGTTTCAATGGACAGAGGCTTGTGAGCGGAGTTTCCAAGAGCTTAAGAACAGGTTGACCTCAGCTCCAGTTCTAACACTTCCAGAGGGTCTAGAGGGTTATGCCGTGTATTGTGATGCATCAGGTGTCGGGTTAGGATGTGTCCTGATGCAACATGGGAAGGTAATTGCGTATGCTTCAAGGCAGTTGAGGAAGCACGAGAGGAATTATCCGACCCACGACCTCGAGTTAGCTGCGGTTGTCCATGCACTTAAGATATGGCGGCATTATTTATATGGTGTTCATGTTGATGTATTTACTGATCATAAAAGCCTACAATATATCTTCAAGCAGAAAGAGTTGAATTTGCGACAGAGGCGATGGCTTGAGTTATTGAAAGATTACGATGTTAACATTCTCTACCATCCAGGGAAAGCTAATGTTGTAGCAGATGCATTAAGTCGTCGATCTATGGGTAGCTTAGCACATGTAGATCCCGAGAAAAGACAATTAGCTAGAGAGATTCATCAATTGTCTTCGTTGGGGGTTCGGTTAGTAGATTCTGAGGATGGTGGAGTTGTACTCCAAAACACTACAAAATCATCCCTCATAGCGGAAGTCAAGGAAAGGCAGTACGAGGACCCAGAGTTGGTCGAGCTGAGAGAGCGAGTTCCGCAGCAGAAGAAACCACTGTTAGAGCTAAAGGGAGATGGGGTTCTCAGATATAGGGGTCGTTTGTGTGTTCCAGATGTAGCAGGGCTATGAGACAGGATTATGTCAGAGGCACATTATTCATGGTATTCCATCCATCCTGGGTCGACGAAGATGTATCATGACATTAAGGATGTGTACTGGTGGAATGATATGAAGAAGAACATTGCTGAGTTTGTCGCCCAATGTACTAGTTGCCAGCAAGTGAAGATAGAGCACCAGAAGCTTGGAGGGCTAATGCAGACTATAGAGATCCCGACATGGAAATGGGAGGCGATAAACATGGACTTTATCACGGGTTTACCTCGTTCTAATCGTAAGTTCGATTCCATATGGGTGATAGTCAATAGGCTCACGAAATCAGCTCACTTCCTACCGGTCAGATCTACATATACAGCAGAAGATTATGCCAAGTTATATATTAAGGAGATAGTGCGGCTACACGGAGTACCAGTTTCTATTATATCTGACCGTGGGGCTCAGTTTACAGCACATTTTTGGAGGTCATTTCAGAGAGGTCTAGGGACTCAGGTGAATCTCAGCACAGCTTTTCATCCACAGACTGATGGACAAGCCGAGCGCACAATTCAGACGCTCGAGGATATGTTACGAGTATGTGTGTTGGATTTTAAAAGAAGTTGGGATGAACATCTACCTCTTGTCGAGTTTGCATATAATAACAGTTACCACTCCAGTATTCAGATGGCTCCGTACGAGGCTTTGTATGGGCGTAAGTGCAGATCTCCTATAGGGTGGTTTGATGTTGGGGAATCTGGGTTATATGGGCCAGACCTGGTTCAACAGGCCATAGAGAAAGTAAAGCTTATCCGGGAGCGACTGTTGACAGCTCAGAGTCGTCAGAAGTCATATTCTGACGTGCGGCGACGAGACTTAGAGTTCAGGATTAATGACTGGGTATTCTTAAAGGTATCACCTATGAAGGGCGTGATGAGGTTTGGCAAGAAAGGCAAGCTTAGCCCACGGTATATTGGGCCTTATAGGATCATTCGGAGAGTGGGCCAAGTAGCTTATGAGTTAGAGTTGCCCTCAGAATTGGAGTCTGTCCATCCGGTTTTTCACGTATCTATGCTACGGAAGTGCATTGGCGATCCTACCCGAGTGGTGCCCACGGATGATGTACAGATTACAGAGGACTTGTCATACGAGGAAATTCCAGTTGCCATCCTAGACCGACAAATCCGCAATCTACGAAATAAGGAGGTAGCTTCCGTAAAGGTTTTATGGAGGAGCAAGAATGTAGAAGAGATGACGTGGGAATCGGAGGAAGAAATGAAGTCTAAATACCCCCACCTATTTCAAACTGAAGATATGGTTCGAGATGGGACGCTACAACATAGCTCTATGTAGGCTAGCAGGTCATCAGGTAAGCTTTTATTTTTCACTTTCAATATTTATGATTTACGGTCGGTGAGGCAAATTGCTGCTATTTATAAAGATTGGCCATATATGGCATGCATAGAATGTTTCTGGCTACGTGCAGGTTGGTTTTAACCTAGTGTACGAAGGATACTTTGGCAAAATTTTCCAAAGTCTCTAAGAGTAAACATTCGAGGACGAATGTTCCCAAGGGGGAGTGATGTTACACCCTATATTTTCGTACGTAAAAATGCGTCGTAAGCAAACTAATGTAGGACCAAAAATGAGATAATATTTAAAAGTATATAAAGTAAGTTAATCATGTTACCTCTGAGGTTACAAATATTGAAGATCATGAACAACAAGTACAAAGAGGGTTGGACAGTTCAGAAGCTAAAGCAATTAAATAAAACAATGTTTCGTCGAAAGTCGACAAGTTGGGAATGTTATAACATGTACCTTTGGGGTGAGACTAGGGTGATTAACATGATAAGGAGATTATGTTATGATTTATATTAGTCGTATGACATCCGTGTGTTATGTTTTAATGTCAAGCGAGTTGTGGAACAAAAGTCGATGAAAGTCATCACAAGTTACACTCATAAGTTTTACTGAAATTTTGGGTCAAATGTAACTGCACTTTTCTCCCAATATACTTAGAGTTATGGGGTGTTCCACCCATCAAATTAAAGATCTATGCGTATATTTTCCAACGCATTAAACCGTTTGTCAATACAACATTGGAGTAGAAAGATATGGGCATTTGTGCGATACTGCGCAAGCTGCTAGGTGACAAGTAGGTGTGTCACCTACTTGCTTAAATGAAAGCCCAAAAATGGGCCATTTCGGGTCGTCCAAAGAGGCCTTTTAAGGGCCTATTTTCTTCATATAGACTTAAAATAGAGCATAATAACCAGACATAAGCTCTGCAAAGAATCCTCCCAAAAATTTTCCACAAACCCTAATTGATTTTCTCTCCCTTTCAAGTTCCAATTGGAGGTAAAACCTAGAGTTTGAAGAACCAAGATAAGAGCTGAGTTATCCAACAAATAAGGTGAGTTTACTTCTCTCTTTCATCCAATTTTTCTTCTGTAAATTCATGGTAAGTCGTTCTATACTTGTAAGAACTCACGGGACGGTGATCGGAAGCCGTGAGTTCGAGTTATTCACTTGTAGCGGACTGTTTTGTGGACTGTTTTGTGTTGCTGTTGGGCTGCGTGTTTTACTACTATTTTGTGGAGTTTTGGAGGAGGAAGGGGGTTTATAAACACCATATAAATTTAGGGTGGTTGGCTGGTCGTTCATCATAGCATTTTCGGGTCGTTTGACACTACTACGGTGGTCGTTTTGTGTACGAAGAGATTGGGGTGTGTTGGGCTGTTTTGTAGTATTTGATGGTGTATATAGGGCTGGAAAATGATGTATATATGTAGTTATTGTTCTGTTCTTGTATTGTTGGTGTTATCTTGAATTTGGAGGAAGTAAGGATTATAGGGGAGATGCTGCCCGTTTTAATACAAAATAAGTTTGTCGTTCGTTGTGCGATAGTTGTACCTTTCGTAACTTAACGATAGTATTATTATCGTTCTTGTAGATTAAGGTGCAAAGAGGTGAGTTCAACTTGGTGATTGGAAAGATTGTGATAAGGTATGTTAAGGCTAAGCCTTCCTTCATTTTGGCATGATCTCGTAGCTACATGTGTTAGTAATGAGACAAAAAGAGAAGTTTATATTCATGAATTTATTCACACTATTCTAGTCTCATAAGTTACAATATTATTCCTTATCGAGACTCTATATTCAATTTTAGTATTGTCTTCTTCCAGTCAAGAGAGCAGCAAGCCTATATATACAGTATTACAGTATTTTCATTACCATCGAGCTATAATCGATGGGCAGGCCCCTATTGGGCAACCTCTGATCAGATGGAAAGTTATATACCGAGCCTACTGTGGCCGAGCGCCTATGAGCGAGCCCAGCATGGTCGAGATACATAGCCTAGTATGGCCAAGCGCCTATGAGCGAGCCTACTACGGCAGAGCAGTTATATATACCGAGCCTTATAAGGCCGTACAATTATTTTACTTACTACATTGAAGGAGTTGAGTCAGTATCAGCAGGTAAGTATATCTCCAGATCATCTTTGACTCCCAGTTACTTCCAGTTATTATATTATCAGTTCAGTTTCGATTTTCAGTTATGTTATTGCCTTACATACTCGGTACATTATTTCGTACTGACGTCCCTTTTTCGGGGACGCTACATTTCATGCATGCAAGTTCAGATAGACAGACGAGTAGATCTCCTCAGTAGATGTTTCCCGAGTTCAACCTGATCGGTAAGCTCCACGCCTTTCGGAGTTGCCAGGTCTAGAGTGTTGTGTACATCTTATGTATATCTGTATATATGTTATGGGTAGGTCGGGGCCCTGTTCCGATCATACACATCTATCAGTAGAGGCTTGTAGACATATCCTGTTGGTTAGTGCAGTATGTTGGGTTTGTAGGCCTGGTATGTATAATTTGGTGGTTTGTCAGCTGTAGTAGCTATGACGGCCTTTTCAGCCTAGCTTTATATTAATGTTTAGTTAGCGCTAGTTTCCATTCAGTTTTATATTTTGCTTCGCAAATTGTCTTGCAAGGTGGCCCCATGGCCAATGTATGACATTATGTGTTCAGAGTCCCTTAGTTGCAATTTGGTACACCAGGTTAGGTGAGGCACCGGGTGCTTGTCTCGCTCCTAGGTTCGGGGCGTGACATTCATACCCTCAGCACCAAGTAAGCGTAGCCTTTTGGCGAAGATCACTCCGAGCTTCCATGAGTTTCGAGCAAAAATTACATCGAGAACATGTCTTGTTCGGGCCTCCAAAAAATGACTTATTACTACGTTTTATTATGTGCTAAGGCATTAGAAATGTTTGCAATTATCAAAAGATGCTAAGATAATATATTTGAAAATCTCCAAAAGGGAAATGTTTTATATATTTCGGAATATCTTTACAAAGGCCCAATAAAAACGGCCTCAACAAATATATGTACAAGATAAAAAAACAAAACAATCCTAATGAATCTACGTCTGGTCTTCACCGGAATCCGTCTCGTCACCAGAACTGTCGGGGCCTTCGGATTCTTCTGAGCCCTCGGAGCCCACTTCACCTTGGGGTTTAGCTAGCTTTTTGGCCTTGACCTCGAGTCTTTTTGCCTCTTTAATCTTAGAAGATAGGTAGAAGCCTCGGGCATGTATTTCTTCGAGGGTCTCCCTTCGGGATAGCCGCCTCACATACTCAGTAGTAGTCTTCAGGCGGGCCTCGGCTGCTTCAACATCAACCTTGTATAGGGCCACTATCTCATGAGCATCAGCCGAGGTTGCTTCCAACCTGGACCTTATTATTTCAAGCTCCTTGCCGAGGGCATCCCATTTAGCGATAGTCGAGCCCAGTCGTGCTTGAAGGTCCTTATTTTGCTGAGCCCTTTTATCAGCCTTCTCCTTTGTCACTCGAAGATGAACTTCTACCGAAGATAGCTTGGCATGGGCGGTCTCCTTCTCCAAGGCTAGCAGGTCCATATTTATTTTCCACCTGTCGGCCATTATTTGGATCCCGTCTATCTCCTTGCGGAGTTGGTTGATCTGGCCGATCTTCTGCTAGACCTGCGAAGTATTGTTGTTAGCCTCTACTACTGGACCCTCATTTCAAACTTTAAAAACTTTTAACTTTTCACCAAGTCGGCGTGGTTCTGCCTTACGGCCGATGCCTCTTTCTGAGCTGCATTCAGCTTGGCCTGAAGGTTCTTGGCGACCCCCTCTTGTTACTCGCTAAGAAGCTTGTACATGTCCCTCTTTGGGGCAAGCTCCTTGATCTCGAGGTCGAGTTGATTGACTTCAAACTGGTACCGAAGGAAACTCTCGTGGTAATGTATCGAGGCCTGCAAAAGGGCGAACAATGTGAGAAACATCAAACGAAGATAACAATAGATTGATGGAAAGAAACGGTGCCTTACCCAGTTCAGCACCTATTGCACCTCATTGAAGAGGCATGGCACATTCACCTCATTCATTTTTGCCTGATCCTCCTCGGTCACCAGGCACCGTAGGTAGCTAGCTACCCCCACAGAGAGGATAAAACTCGGGCATCCTCCGAAATAGTCAGTATAATCGATCTCTTAAACCCGGGGTGAATGGGAGTGAATGGGATCTTCCGCACCATGGACCCCTTCATTGGAATTCTCCTTTCTCGCTTGGTCCTCCTCGAGCATGGACTCAGTGTAGGAGGGTGTCCCTGAGATCTCAATTACGCTGGGCGCTTCCATTGGAGCGGAGCCGGCATCCTGGGAAGTTTCACCCCTGGTATCCACGTCGGTCTTCTGAGTTTGATGGGGATCGATCTCAGATCCCCTCAGATGCATCCGAGTCCCTGTGATAGATCGTCTTGTGGGTAACAAAAATAGATTCATCCTCCGGCTCGCCCCTGAGATAGAGGAGGGAGTCGGAGTCCGGCACCCGGGAACTGGAACCCCTCCTGGACTTGCGGAGCGCCCGTTTCTTTGGCTTCTTCCCCTCGGAGCCTGGGGAGCCCGAGGGTTTTCTATTCCTCTTCTTTTTTCCCTCCGTGGAAGCAATGGAGGGACCAACGGGCTGGGTACATCCTCATCCATTTCCAAAGGCCTAAATTTGGTGTTCTTAGGCAAACCTGGAATAACAAAAGGGGAAGAGGAGTTACTATAATAAAAGGTATAAACATAGTATTGGCTAGTCAAAAAGAAGCCTTACCATGAGAACGGGCCTCCCATCAGCCCTTTGAGAGTCCGCGCCATGTGCGCTCGAAGTACGACATCTGAGTATAGACACCCTCGATCCATTTCATTAACCGGAGAACCGCATTTAGAACCCGGACGACAGTTGTACAACCATAAGCATGAATGAGAAGATAGAAATTGAATAAAAATAATTTTGATGTTTAAAAAGAGATTTCACTTACGAGACGCATTCCACTTCTCAGGGAATGGCATGTATTTAGGGGGGATCAAATCCTCGATTTACACTCGGACAAAGAGTAACTGCCAGCCCTGATCTTGATCTTCGTTGATACTCGAAAAGGGGGCATTGTTGGCCCGGTGGGTAAGCTTGATAAGTCACCCGCGGAACATTCGAGGACTATATAATCGGAACAGGTGATCGATCGTGAATTAACGATATTTGATTTTATTAACAAAGTAGCGGAGGAGGGTTATGATCCTCCACAATGATGGATGGATTTTCCCAAGGCACACAGCGTACCTCTTGCAAAAGTCTAGTACGATCGGCTGCATCGGGCCCAGTGTGAAGAGATAAGTGTAAATACTTAAGTACCTCTCCACGTGGGTAGTAACGGCGTCCTTGAGCCTAGGGAATACTACGTTCTGGCATACCCAATTGTAGTCCTTACGAACTATGAGAAGAGCATCTTCAGCCACAGAACATATATACCTTGAGGCTCCTTCACCCCGGTCATGTTTCTGCGAAGGCTTCTCGAATTTAAAGTCATCTGGAATTGAGCAGCCCTCGGGAATGAACGCTGTCAAGGGAGGCTCGGCGGCCAGTTCGTTAGCAGCCACAACCGGGGAAGCCATTTCGAGGGCAAACACCTCAGGGGAAACCGCTTCAGTACCTAGCGGCCGGTTGAAAAGATGAAGAGGCAACTTTTTGAGGAACGGTTTTCGATGATTTTGTAAGGCCCCGTAAAATTTTACCAAGAACTTGAGTTTTATGGTGCCGAGATAGGCTAATGTGTAAGGCCCCGTGAATTTTTATATCTGATTCGAGCAAATTCGAGCTTAAGAATACAATTTAATTTAGACCGAACCACATGAGAATTACTGGAGTGGATAAAGTTATTTGGATACTTGGGAATAATTATTTTATTAATCTTTGAGTGTTGTAATAATAGGGAAACACTTGGACGTTAATTTCAAAGAAATAAGACTAAATAAAATACAGTAAGCTATCTCCTCATAGCGCAGCTATAGCACAGGTGGGAAGTAGAAAATTTTAGCAAACTGATGTGCTAAAGCCTTATAGCACAGGGATAGCACCAGAGGAAAAATATTGTACCTAATTTTAGAAAACCAGTGAGTTAAAGCCTTATAGCACTGGGATAGTACCAGTGGAAAAATATTGTACTTGGGCCTATTAATACCTGAGCGGAGAGAGAGAGAAATAAAAGGAATTTCAAGACTAGGGCTTTTCTCTCCGTCATCCATCCAGCCAAGGCTTTCAATACACACTTAAGGTGAGTTATTAAGTATGTTTTTATGATAATTCAACATATCAATCTCTAGTTACAACAAGGTTTTGATTGGATTCCATAGGATTTCTTCAAAATCTCAAGAACACCCCAAAAGTCGACTTTAACGATTTGGTCGACAAGAGGTAATCTTTCATCCTTAAACCTACATGCATTGATTGTTAGTGAATATATGAGCAAGGAATAAGTACTATTACTTATGAGATGGTTATTGGAAGCCATAAATACTTAAACTAGATTATTGGATGTTGTAGAGATTTTGTAATGAGATAACTAGTGAAATTTGATGGATGAGAGTTCATTGATGGTTATAATAGTGCTAAGAAGGTAGTTAGTGGACAAAGGATTTTGTTGTATCTCTTGATGGTTGGAAGGAGTGATTTTGAATGAAAAAACACTATTACTAGAGGTAGTTGAATGCTATGCACTCTGAGTGTTTGATAAAATGCAAAAATGACCAAAAACTTGGAAATATTTACTAATTTTGGTCCAATTAAATTTTTTTGATGTAGATTGAAGTTGTAAGAGTAGTGGGTGGTTTTAATATCACTAAAGGGCTGAATAAAGGTATTATGTCTAAACTTCTCTCTCAGAATCGAATTCCATTATGTTCCCGTAAGTTTCAAGTATGGTTGGCCCAAGTTCCTAATTCCCATGTTCCGAGTTATCCCATACAAATGTTACTATTCAAAATAAAATTGTGTTGAAAGATACGTACTAGAAATGTTTACCGAATGCTCCCATCATATTGTGCTCTCCTTCGGGAATGTATTCCAATGTTACCAATGTGTCGGAATATTATGATTTCAATCATGTTTTTAATTGCAAGTTGTTATGCCCAATTGTGAAAGAAACCTCAATGCGCCTAAGACCCCTATTGTTCATATTCATGCTTAAGGTCTTGATACCAAATGCTCTTACTGTTGATGACCTAAAAATATGCTTGAAAGTGAAAGAATTAAAGGGAGATATAAAACATGGCCATGGTTGTTGTAGCTAGTGCATTTGATTTGAAGTCGTGTTTAAATCTTAAATCACCATGCCCTCCTTTATAAATATTTCCAATGTGATTTGAGTTCTTACGTACTCAAGAGTTGAAATTGTGTATTGCCCTTTTGTGAAAAAGTATTTAAAAAGATACGGTGTATTACTCACTTATGATTTTTAACTTGTTTTGTGATTACAAGTCATTGTGCTCCATACTTTGAAAAGGGATCTAATGTGTTTAAAGCCTTAATTACTAATAAACTTAAAGTTGTAATTTTTGGAATATTTTATATGTTGATGCTTATGTTGATGATCCTTGAAAGTAAAGAAATGAATGTGTGAAATGTGGAATACGACCACCATGCCATGAAAGAAAAATCATATGTATGGTCAATATAGCCGAGGAAATAATGATGTTGTAAATGGTTGAAAGTACTAATGACACTATATATGGTGTGAAAGGTTATGAGGTGAATAAAAGAAAAAACAATTATATATATTCATACCTGTATTTTCCTTGTGTGCAAAACAAAAATATTTTTGGGAGTATCATTAGCAAACCGAGAAAGGATGGGTTATAAGGCCCACACCCGAAACTACACGTGCCGGTGTAGGGTGGATTGTGATTATTTTCCTTAATTGGAATGAGATTGATATTAGCTATGAATTAGAAAGTCAACCCACACGGCATGTGTGGGAAGGCAGCCTAGCCGATCGGGTGGAGATCAGACGCCATGTTGCGCACATGGTAGTACTACTCTTTGTAACACCTCTTTTTTTGCATCACATATTAAAGCACATTGTCCGTGGGGAGATATTCTAGGCGATCGGGCGTGATCGAACTCCATGCTAAAAATACGGTGGTATAGTGGTGCTAATGATCTCCCAACCAAAAATATATATTATTTATGTATTTTGAAAATTGTTATGGTTTACCTTGGCATTTGGATATCATTTATTGTTACTTGTTGCTTCCATGGTGTTTCCCTTCCTGATATTAGCGTTCTATTTCGAAAGAGGACATTTAGCTTTACATACTAGTACTATTAATTCCACATGTACTAACGTCCCTTTTGCCTGGGGCGCTGCATCTTCAATGGATGCAGGTGGTTCATCAGCGAGCAGCTTTTGTCCTCGTTAGCAATCACTCTCTATTTAGTAGGTTTTGGTGAGCCCTACTCTACTCCAGGCCCGATGTCACTCGATGTTGTAGTTTGAGTTTTGAGGTATAGTCGGGGCCTTGTCGCCGGCACTTCCATATTACTCTTCGGTTGTACTTTGAGGCTCCGTAGACATAGTGTGGGTGGTGTTTGGTGTTGGGAATTAAACTAAAAGTGTTGGTATTTGGCAAACATATTTTTCATCATATCTATAAACTAGTAATATTTTGGAAATCATAATTGAACTTCTTTGAATAATGGGAAAGGAATGTGGAGCACTTTACTATTCTCATGTATATCACTTGTTATTGATTCTTATATTGTTCATGGGTAAGGTTGGATAGAAGGGATCAAGTAGGCTTGCTCAGCCGGGTTATCTCGGTTGAGCGCCGGTCGCGCTCCCCGGGGTCGGGGCGTGACAAGCTTGGTATCAGAGCCTATGGTTTTAAAGTGTCCTAGGATATCTCAGAGCCATGTCTAGTAGAGTCCTTCTTAATCGTATGTTGTCGACCACATCTATAATGGGGAGGCTAGTTGGACATTTAGGAATTTCATACTTCTTTAATTCTATAAATTATGCGATAGAGCCCAAGATAAGGAGCTAATTTCCTCGTTATGTCTCATTTTCCAGATGAGTAATCCACGAGTTCGGAGCAGCGAAGAGGGAATGACCCCGCCATTGAATCTGGGGGAGATTGCACAAGAGTTTATTGGGAGAATGCGTCAAGCCATGGAGGGATTGGAATAACTTGTTGCTAAGGGAAGTGTCCTTGTTCCTACCAATGTCACTGCACCACCGAATCATGTGGTGAGAGCATCTAGTAAACGAAAGAGGGTTGTTGGTACTAATGAACCAGATTGTTTGATTTGGAAGAAGCGTCACTTGGGAACATGTTGGATGACTTTTGAAATATGTTACGGCTACGGAAAGAGGGGGCACAAAAAGAACAAATTCCCTAGATTGGGTACACCCATCTCGGTCTGCCCGATATGCGGGAAGAAACATTTGGCGTCGTGTTGTGAGTATGCGCAACCACATGTTAGGGGTGGCAGGTTTGGAAAATCCCAAAGGCCCACACAGCAAACCGGTACAGGGATTATTACTCCCGCATTTGAGGCCTGTAGGAAGGATAAGGGGGATGCTTATGATGTATGAAAAAAGGTGAATATCAGGTCAGTGGGGCGAGTCAGTTTAGCGGACCTCATCCATGTTGTGTGAAGTGTAGGAGATGCCATTTGGGAGTATGTCACTATGGTACCAATGTAAGCTACGAGTGTGGTATGAGGGGTCACATTAAGAGAGATTGTCATTCGTCTCGCCAGAGCATGGGCAGGGATGCGGCACAACCAGCCAGTTCTGCAGCTACTACATCCACGACGCCTCCCCCAGCTTGAGGCACTATTGCGCCCACAAGGCGTGGAGCAGCTAGGGGTGGTATCAAGATCTCGGGAGAGCCCAGCAGGTTTTATGTTGTGAGGAGGCATCAAAGGTCAGAGGCTTCTCTAGATGTGGTTACAGGTAAATTGACTGTACAATCTCATGATGTATATGCTCTTATTGATTCCGATTCCACTTTGTCATATGTCATTCCTTATATTGCTATGGAATTTGGGATAAAACCGGAACAACTTTATGAGTTGTTGTCTGTATCTACTCTTTTAACAAGACGTATCATTTGTGAAGCCTATTTATCACAATTATCTTACTTAAAACCTCTTGAGGAATTGAATTCTATAATGATTTCTTTGAATTGAGCTATAACCCTAGGCTAATACTTTCCACTTGCTTCCCTAAATTCTCAACAAGGGACTTTACGTGATGAATTTCTTATAGAACCTTCTGATTCAAATGGATAACGTCTGCTCACTTGTGCTTATGCATGCACCATCATAAAGTTTATATATGTGGTATCAAATCCAATGTAAAGCAGCCTACTGTTGAGATCCTTCTTGAGCCACTCTCTCTCTCCTCTGCATGTGACTCATATAGGTTGAACAATCACTTTACTCCCTTTGTGAGCATTGTCATAAACCCTTTTCACTGTCTAGTAACATGAGAGCATATCTCACCACCTATTATATGTGTGCATGTCAGATGCAATGGTCACTTGTCCGGTCTCTCTGAAATTTGAGATTGCGCTAGTCTCCCGACACTTGTTGGATAACCATGAGAGATCGCGTCCTTCTATATGTCATTGTCATGTGCGGAGAGTTTACTGTCCTTAAAATTTCTGTCTCCCTAGGTGGATAGGGGTCTATCATTTGCCTTTCTCCCCGGAGCATCATATTAACCCTTAGAACCCCTCCAACACATGCATGATTTCATCCCAATAATAAGATGTCATAGCTACATGGTTTTACTCGTGTTAAGTAGCCTTACCGCGACCTTTTCCTCCCCACTTTAGGTGTATGTTTCAGATTCCGGCACATAGCCTGAGCATATTGATTTGAAAGACAAGTTTGTCGTATCTCTAGTCCTCTCATATAGGATCAACTATCGGGAAGGGTTAAGCTGTCAGAATGATAATAATCTCACAAGTGTTCAACCTCTGTTTCAACCTCACTGGCTTATGGCATAGATTCCTTATGTCAAATACTGTTAAGAGCGTAATGCAACTTTATGTATTTTGAATCCCCTATCACATTCATGGTGCAAGAATCTTCTCATTTCAAGTTAAACTGATTTTCCCTACACTCCAGGAGGTGACTGGTGTCACGTATATGGCTATTTCTAATTAAGGCTTACTATTTCCGAACAAGGCACATATGGAATGAAACAATTATCACTGTCCCTTTCATAACTCATAGTCTTCCAAGAATAACTGATGCTAATGTCTCTATCCTCCCGATCATGCTTCCCATATGTCACATGTCTAAAATGACTCACTTCTTTTGCATCTCGAGATCATGTACATGGGTCCCACGTTATCAATATGTACTGGTTAACGCTATATCCCATTTGTTGAATCGATGATGTCATCATAATGATTAACCATGATAGCGCTATTGGTAGTAACGTTCATGTCTCTTAGAATATAACCTCTTGAAATGCCCCTGCTCAACATATTGATGGATCCTTGAATAATTCCAGCTCAATCTCGAACCCTGTTGTTCCTCTTTGTATTAAATCTATGGAGGTTGAAGGTTCAAACATGTCAAGGTAGAAGCATCATTCAATGATCTAACATATTGGGTAGGAAACCCTATGGTCATATTCATTCAAGCATATCGTAGAATAAGGTGGAGAAGGAAGTTAATGGTCGCCAAGGTTTAAATTTGGGTGTTCGAAGTAGAGATTTAGAGTTGAAGAAAGTGAAGATATTATGAGGATTTCTAATAAAGGTAAAGTGAGTGTAGTCACATTAGGCCTTATGGAATCTTGAAGGAAAAAGGTAAAACTATGAGTATGATGTTTTCCCATCATTGTTCTCTATACACTCCGTGTTTCATGTGTTTACGTCAAAGAAGGTAGTTGGAAATCCTTTGTCTATCATCCCGGTGGAAGCTATTAAAGGTAAAGTTAATGGGTAATTGGCTTATGAGAGGTACCTAATTGTCATCCTTGATTAGACAAGTTCGGAAGTTGGGATTGCCTCCGTTGAAGTGATATGGCGATGTTTATAAGTTGAAGGGGTCACCTCGAAGGCCGAGGGTATTATGGAAAGAAAATATTTTCACTTGGTTATATAGCATAGGGTTGTGATTCGAACGGTACTTTCTATGTGTTATGATTTAAATTTGTTCAGCTCATGTCCAGATATCACTCATGATAATGTAATGCCGGTAATATAGAGATTTGTGTTATTGATATATTGTGATGCTTTGCCGAATTATGGATGTGTTGTTAGGAGTGGCTTTGGTGATTCTCTGGAAGGTGGATAAGCCCAAATACATGGGAAACCCTGCCGAAATTTCTGGAAAATTTGGGAGTTAGTCAAATTTGGGAGCTTGTGATGTGCGAGAGAAGAGTTGTGTTATGTTAGGTGTTTGAGGGCAGACTTTATTCCTCATTTGAGGACGAATGATCCTATGCGGGGGAGGATGTAAGGCCCCATAAAATTTTACCAAGAACTCGAGGTTTGTGGTGCCGAGATAGGCTAATGTGTAAGGCCCCGTGAATTTCTATTGCTAATTCGAGCAATTTCGAGCATAAGAATACAATTTAATTTAGACCCGAACCACATGAGAATTACTAGAGTGGATAAAGTTATGTGGATACTTGGGGATAATTATTTTATTAATCTTTGAGTGTTGTAATAATGGGGAAACACTTGGAAATTAATTTCAAAGTAATAAGACTAAAGAAAATACAGTGAGCTATCTCCCCATACCCCAGCTATAGCACATGAGGGAAGCAAAAAATTTTAGCAAACCAGTAAGCTAAAGCCTTATAGCACAGGGATAGCACCAGTGGAAAAATATTGTATCTGATTTTAGCAAACTAGTGAGCTAAAGCCTTATAGCACAGGGATAGCACCAGTGGAAGAATATTGTACCTGGGCCTATTAATACTTGAGCGGAGAGAGAGAAATATAAAAGGGATTTCAAGTCTAGGGCATTTCTCTCCGTCACCCATCCGGCAAAGGCGTCCAATACACACTTAAGGTGAGTTTTTAAGTGTGTTTTTATGATGATTCCACTTCTCAATCACTAGTTACAACAAGGTTTGGATTGGATTCCATAGGATTTCATCAAAATCTCAAGAACACCCCAAAAGTTGACTTTCAAGATTGGTGTAGAAGAGGCAATCTTTCACCCTTAAACCTACATGCATGGATCGTTAGTGAATATATGAGCAAGGAATAAGCACTAGCACTTATGAGATGGTGATTGGAAGCCATAAATACTTAAACTAGATTATTGGGTGTTGTAGAGATTATGTAATAAGTTAACTAGTGAAATTTGGTGGATGTGAGTTCGCTGATGATTATAATAGTGCTAAGAAGGCAGTTAGTGGACAAAGGATGTTGTTTTATCTCTTATTGGAGGGAAGGAGTGATTGTGGGATAAAGAAACATCATTACTAGAGGTAGTTGAATGCTATGTACTCTAAGTATTTGATAAAATGCCAAAATGACCAAAAACCTGGAAATATTTACTAATATTGGTCCAACTGAATTTTGTTGATGTAGATTGAAGTTGTAAGAGTAGTGGGTGGTTTTAATATCACTAAAGTTATGAATCAATGTATGATGGCTAAATGTCTCTCATGGAATCGAATTCCATGATGTTCCCGTAAGTTTCAAATATGGTTGGCCCAAGTTCCTAATTCCCATGGTTCGAGTTATCCCGAACAAATGTTACTATTCCAAATAAACTTGTGTTGAAAGATACGTAGTAGAAATGTGTACCGAATTCTCCTATCATATTGTGCTCTCCTTCGGGAATTTATTCCAATGTGACCAATATGTCGGAATATTATGATTTCAATCATATTTTTAATTGCAAGTTGTTATGCCCAATTGTAAAAGAAAACTCAATGCGCCTAAGACCCCTATTGTTCATATTCATGTTTAAGGTCATGATCCCAAATGCTCTTACTGTTTATGACCTATAAATATGCTTGAAATTGAAAGAACTAAAGGAAAATATAAAACGTGACCCTGGTTGTTGTAGCTAGTGCATTTGATTTGAAGTCGTGTTTAAATCGTAAATCACCATGCCCTCCTTTATAAATATTTCCAATGTGATTTGAGTTCTTACCTACTCAAAAGTTGAAATTGTGTATTGCCCTTTGTGAAGAAGTATTTAAAATGATACGGTGTATTACTCGCTTATGATTTTTAACTTGTTTTGTGATTACAAGTCATTGTGCTCTATACTTTGAAAAAGAATCTAATGTGTTTAAAGCCTTTATTACTAATGAACTTAAAGTTGTGATTTTCGGAATATTCTAGATGTTGATGTTTATGTTGATGATCCTTGAAAGTAAAGAAATGAATGTGTGAAATATGGAATACGGCCACCGTGCCATGAAAGAAGAATCATAAGTATGGCCAGTAAAGCCAAGGAAATAATGATGTTGTGAATGGTTGAAAGTACTAATAAACATATATATATGGTGTGAAAGGTTATGAGGTGAATAAAAGAAAAACAAATTTATATATATATTTGTACCTTTGTTTCCCTTGTGTGCAAAACAAAAATATTTTTGGGAGTCTCATTAGCAAACCGAGGAAGGGTGGGTCATAAGGCCCACACACGAAACTACATGTGCCGGTGTAGGGATGGATTGTGATTATTCACCTTAATTGGGATGAGATTGATATTAGCTGTGAATTGGAAAGTCAACACACACGGTATATTGTGGAAGGCGGCCTAGCCGATCGGGTGGAGACCGAACGCCATGTTGCGCACATGGTGGTACTACTCTTGGTAACAACTTTTTTTTCGCATCACATGTCAAACCACATTGTCTGTGGGGAGATGACCTAGCCGGTCGGGCGTGATAGGACTCCGTGCTAAAAACACGGTGGTATATCGGTGCTAATGATCTCCCAACCAAAAATATATATTATTTTCGTATTTTGAAAATTGTTATGTTTTAACTTGGCATTTTGATATCATTGATTGGTACTTGTTGCTTCCATGGTGTTTCCCCTCCTGATTTTGGCGTTCTATTTCGAAAGAGGACATTTAGCTTTACATACTAGTACTATTCAACGTGTACTAACGTCCCTTTTGCCAGGGGCGCTGCATCTTCATTGGATGCAGGTGGTTCACCAGCGAGCAACTTTGGTCCTCATTAGCAGTCACTCTCTATTCAGCAGGTTTTGGTGAGCCCTACTCTACTCCGGGCCCGATGTCACTTGATGTTGTACTTTGTGTTTTGAGGTATAGCCGGGGACTTATCGCAGGCACTTCCATATTACTCTTCGGTTGTACTTATAGGCTCCGTAGACATAGTGTGGGTGGTGTTTGGTGTTGGGAATTAAACTAAAAGTGTTGGTATTTGGCAAACATATTTTTCATCATATCTATAGAAAATATTTTGGAAATCATAAATGAACCTCTTTAAATAATGGTAAAGGAATGTGTAGCACTTTGCTCTTCTCATGTATATCATTTGTTATTGATTTTTATATTGTTCAAGGGTAAGGTTGTATAGAAGGCATCACGTAGGCTTGCTCGGCCGGGTTATCTCGGTTGAGCGTCAATCCCGCTCCCCGAGTTCGGGCCGTAACAGTTTTGTCCATTGTCATCTGGGGGAGTGTTTGCAAATTTGATGAAAGAACACAAAGTTTTGGAGAAACGGGTTTTAAAGATGAAGAGTATAGTATGAAGATTTGAAGAAAATCTGGACAAAAATCTAAAGATTACTATGGAAATTGAAAAACAAGGATGAAGATATGAAGATTTGAAGAAGGTTTGATGGTGGCTGGAAAGCACGAAGATAATGATTTAGTCGAAAAGTAGAAAAATGAAAAAATGAGGAAGCTTTTATAGGGAAACAGCCGACGCTTCGCATTCGGGGGCAACCTGCCGGTGAGCGACACGTGTCCGAAGTCAGAACGACGTGACTAATGGGACGTTTTGTCTCCCTTATCGTAACGTACGAAGGAAGGGACTGAAATCATCTATTATTTCCCATCGTTTCGGCAAGTCTACTCTCTGAAAAACAAGGGGACTATATGTATACGGGTAAAGCCGAGCTCACTGAACACCCCGATTCCCCGGTGAGGTAAACGGAGAAGGATCGTGATCGTGAGAAATCAGAGTCAGAGCGAGGAACCCCTCATATCGGGTATCGGGACTACGTCCTCTGGGTCTGGTTCGAGGATCAAGACTTCGGAGTGCAATACCAAACAGCTGCACACGACTAACAAAGGGTTGTGATTTCCGTGCCCAACCGGATATCACGGCTTGAATCTTGGCCCATATAGGCAGAAAATCAATGATTAGCGAAACGGAAGATTTTTACCTTTCTTAAAATCGTACTTAGGGTAAAACTTCCCTACTATATAAATGGGGAAGCTTATTATTCATGACACACATTGTAACACGCATACCAAGGTAATTTATTTCATTTCTCTTTATTGTTCAAAGTTCTTATTTTTTTTTCTTAAGTTCTTCATAAGTGCAAGCTTGGAATCAAAGGCAGGTTCCTCATTGAGCCATTAACCGAGCTCGGAATCACCATTATCGTTGGTTTGGCCATTTATTACGTCTTTCATTTGCATAATCTAACGTCATTAATCATATGTATTGAATTAATCCACATATTCTTAAAACCACATATAAATTCAATTGTTATCCATTTTTTAGGGTAAACACACCCCACATCTTAGAATCGAAAGACATCTTGAGATTAGAGATTGTCTCTTGCAATTCGAAATTAGGAACATCGAGTGATGACATACATGTTGAAAGTCCTGAAGCTTTAGAAAGGTTGATTTGAGCACCTCTGACTTCTTCTGTGTTTGCTATAACTTCTTGAGGAGGAAGAGAAGATACATCAAGACAACTTGGGCTCGTGGTATCGTTGTCATCAAAAATGTCATCAAACATGTCAGAAGATGCGCCCTCGAAGCCCAGCTTCTAACAAAAGAAAAAGTTAGCATGATATAAAAAAAATGAGCCACTAGAAATTAAACAAAAATAGAAATGAACTTTACTTCTTCTACATGTTCAGGTAATGGCATGGTGGAGCTAGGAAAACCATCAAAAATGTCTCGTTGTCAATAATGATGGTGTCTAAGTCGATAAACGCACCACTTTGATCTTCTGAATCTTTTACCTTCTTATTCTATCGCTTCCAACGACGGTATTGATCAGTATCTCCTTCTGTTGAACTAGTGGCTCCGCTGATATTTGTGACTTCACCAACTAAGATGGGGGTTGAAGTTTTATCCTTGCAAAGTTCTTTTGTTGATGCTTGCCTATCATTGTTCTTAAATGAAGTAGGAGGATCCTTTCTTTTGAAAGTGTTTTCTGGCGTAATTCAAAGTCGATGGAAGCGGTTTATCTACTTTACCAGATCTCACTAACATGC
This sequence comes from Nicotiana tomentosiformis, assembly GCF_000390325.3. Lineage (NCBI taxonomy): Eukaryota > Viridiplantae > Streptophyta > Magnoliopsida > Solanales > Solanaceae > Nicotiana > Nicotiana tomentosiformis. Next base: position 47,500,930 of record NC_090822.1, read on the forward strand.
CCTTTGGAGTTGCAGACTTCGTAGACAACTTGCTCACTTGTGATGAATGTTTGAGGCTTGACTTTGACTTTACAGAAGAAGATGAATTTTTTTGATCTTGCGGCTGAGAGTGATGAACTTTGGATGACACAGGGATATCATCACGCCTTGAGCATTTTAAAATGATTTTATTTTGTCCCACAAAATATTCTAGACCAGCTAACCACCAATCTGTGTATCTACGAGTAATTAAGGGCCTCTCGGGATGTGGTGGTATGGTAACCTTTGAAGAACTACCAAGTCGGGTGCATGAATTTGTAACAACCCGGCTAGTTATTTTGAGTATTATAGCTTTGTTTCCCCATTTATTGCTTATAATGTGCTCATTTGTTGGTATGTGACTCGTCAGGGTGGTTGGTTTGGTTCCGAGGATGCTTCGAAATGAGTTGGGACACTTAGTCCCAAGATTGGAAGTCTAAGTTGAAAAAATTGATCGGATATTATGTGTAAATGACTCCGGAATGGAGTTTTGTTGGTCCCGATAGCTCCGTATGGGATTTTGGACTTAGAAGTGTGTCTGGTTAGTGATTTGGAGGTTCGTAGGTGATTTTGGCTTGAATTCGCGAAAGTTGGAAAAATAGAAGTTTGGAGAATTAGGAAGTTTGACCGAGAGTTCACTATTGGGTTACCGGGCTCGGAGTTTTGTTACAGAAGTTGCAATAGGTCCGTTGTGTCATTTATGACTTGTGGGCAAAACTTGAGGTCAATCAGAGGTGATTTGATAGGTTTCGACATCGATTGTAGAAGTTGGAAATTCATTAGTTTCAATAGGCTTAAATTGGTGTGATATTCGTGTTTTTGATGTTGTTTTATGTAATTTATGGTTTCGAGCGAGTTCATATCGTGTTTTAGGAGGTGTTGGTATGTTTGGATGGGGTCGCCGGTGCATCGGGTTTGATTCAGATTTAATTCGAGTTGACAATTAGACTTTGGAAAAATGTTGGAGCTTCAGTTCTAGTGCAATCGCACCTGCAAGGGATTTTCCGCAGGTGCGACACCGCAGAAGTTTCACGCCCCAAACTCGGGGAGCGCGACCGGCGCTCAACCGAGTAAACCTAGCTGAGCAAGCCTGTTAGATTTCCTTCTACCTAAATTCATCCCTGAATAAAGAGGAGATGTACTCTGTTAATAAATTACTGAAAAGATTTCATTAACCACTTCCATTTCATCCCCATTAACAACATCATTCAATATTTCCAAAATAGTACAAGTTTATAGATATAATGCAAAACATGTTTGCCAAATACCAACATTTCTAATTCAATTCCCCACATCAAACACCACCCACAACCTGTCTACAGAGCCCCTAAGTACAACTGAAGAGTAATATGGAAATACCGGCAACAAGGACCCGGTTATACCTCAAAACACAGTACATGAGAAACAAGCGATACATGACCGCGAAATGAAGGGGGGATCACCAAGTCAGCTGAAAAGAGTGTACCACTATCACAGATCAATGTCGCCTGTTGTGGAACCACCTGCATCCATTAAAGATGCAGCACCACCGGCAAAAGGGACGTTAGTACTGTCGAATAGTACTAGTATGTAAAGCTAAAAGTCCTCTTTCAAAATAGAATGACCATATAAGAAAAGGAAAATCATAGAAACAACAAGTCACAATCAACTATATCTAAATGCCCAATTGAAACATATCAATTTTCAAAATACGAAAATAATATATATTTTTGGTTGGGAGATCATTAGCACTGATATACCACCGTCTATGTTAGCACGTGTCCGATCATGCCCGATCGGCTAGGCCATCTCCCCACGAACGATGTGGTTTGAAATGTGATGCAAAAGAAAGTTGTTACCAAGAGTAGTACCACCATGTGCGCAACATGGCGTTCGATCTCCACCCGATCAGCTAGGCCGTCTTCCCACATATGCCATGTGGGTTGACTTTTCCAATTCACAACTATTACCACTTTCATCCCAATTAAGGGAAATAATAACAATTTTACCAATATTTCAATTTCATCTCAAATAAGGGGAATAATCACAACCCACCCCTACACCGGCACGTGTAATTTCAAGTGTGGGCCTTATGACCCACCCTTCCTCGGTTTTGCTAATGATACTCCCAAAAATATTTTTATTATTTGATTTGCACACGAAGGTAACATAAATACAATTGTACTCACCTCAACATCTTTCACTTTGTATAAATTCTCATTAGTATTTCCAGTCACTCACAACAACAATATTCCCTTGCCTCATTTGGCCATTCACAAGATTCTTTATTCCTGGCACGGTGGCCGTATTTCATATTCCACACTTTCACCTCTTTCAATTTCAAAGATCACCATCAAATATCAATATATTGAATATTCCAGCAATCATATACCTCAAATTCATTAGTAATGGAAACTTTAAACACAAAAGGTTTCTTCCCAAAGAATGGGGCATACCGATCAGCAATAGAAACACACATCAAAATTATACACAATCAATACACCATTTATTCTTGCAATACTCTTTCCCAGAAATGACAATATATAATTTCAACGCCTGAGTATATGAGAACTCGAGCCACACTGGATATATTTATAAAGCAAAGCATTAGTTAAAATAGTCACTTATGGGCATGAATTGAGTACAAGAACCTTTAGGCAATTCTATTTTCGAAATTATTTTTAAACAGTTGAGTCGAGGCTTATTTCATATTCTTTGTCGCATCCTCTTATTTCATTTGCACTACTAGCCACAATCATAACTTACATTCTTGGCACGTTGGCCACACTCTATATCCCCAATTCACTTATTTCATTTTCAAGCATCTTTATAGATTATCAACAACAAGATATTTTCAATCAACACTTTAGGTACGCATATGAGCAATTTAGAATCTTAAGCACATCGAGATTTCCACACCCAATTGGTATACTAGTTTTCATTTAAAACACGACTCAAAGTCATAACATTTTAATACGCAAACCATACTTTGAACATATATCTTTCAACATAAGACTCATTAGGAATAGCCAAGTTTATAGGAGCTAACCAACCATACTTGAACTTACGGGGACATTATGGAATTCGATTCTAAGAGAGAAAGTTTAGCCAACATACCTCAAATTCGTCCCTTAATGATACTATACTGATCCACTGCACTAAGCAACTTCAATCTATAATAACAACATCCAATGGAAGCAATATTAGTAACAAATTCCATAGTTTAGGCCATTAAGGCATTTTATCAAACACCTAGTAGGCATGAATCTCTACACCTAGTAGCAATATTAGGCATGTATTTAAAAAATTCATAACTTCCAACATCACATACATGACCATCCATCCACACCCAACCAACAAAATTTCATCAAATAATCACCTTTCAATCTCTACAATGGTTATGTATTTAAATTGGGATCTTATGGCTTCCAATCACCATACCATAAGTTCCAATACTTAAGTCATACTCATATTCCCATAATATATCCATACATGTAAGTCTAAGGGTGTAGACTTACCTTTTGGAAGAAATCTTGCAAAACCCTCCTTTGAGTTCTTGAAAATATTTCTTGAAGATCTATGTATTTTATGGAGGATTGAGTTAGTTTTAGGGTGGAATTGATGGAATGAAATACCAAATTAGTAGGGATTACTCACCTTGAATATGGAGGGAGTTGGACGCCTTGAGAGAGTGGAGGAAAACCCAAAAGTTCGGCTAAGAGAAATGGGGTAAAATCAACCCCGAATGAGTATATGGTGTTACGGGCGCCACAGGTGGCATGGGGCGCTGCCCGTGGAACTGGTTCCAGAACCTAAAAGAAATCCCAGCGCCAGGGATAGGGCCCCTCGCTACCCTGGGCGTTGGCGACGGGAAATTGTTTTTTTTTTCAACACGGAAATGGGCATAACTCTCTCATACAATGTCCGAATTCAACGATTCTTTTTGCTATGGCTCCGTAATTTCAATACGGATATAATGCTTTAATAAAAACTGAATTTGGAGCTCATTTTCTTAATGTGATACCACTTATACTCGAAGAAACGACGCTGTTGAAACACTTTTGATCTCAAAATAATGCGGTTCCACCCCATAGGTCTCCTTTGATACTCGAATACGTTATTCCCGAATACCGTTGTCGCACTTTAAAATATTAAATCATTAGAAAATTTTAACGGGGTCTTACATTCTCCCCCGCTTAAGATCATTCGTCCTTGAATGAGGGTTATAATCCGCCATAGACACCCAATGTGACTTAAATCCTCATCCACACACCAATTGTTCCCAATTTTACTAACTTCATAAATTTCCAAAAAGTTCGGCAGAGTTTCCCCTGTAACTGGGCCTATCCACCTGGTAGAGAATCACCAAAACCACTCCTAAAAACACATCCACAACTCGACAAAGCATCACAATATATATATATCAGCAGCACTAATCTCAACATTGCAGGCATTATATTATCAAAAGTGACACCTGAACATGAGCTGCACATATTTAAATAGTAACACAAAGAAAGTACCTTTTGATCCACAATCATTTGACTATGCACTCAAGTGAGAACATTTTATTCCCTAAACAATTTCGGCCTTCGGGGTGACCTCTTCGACTCAAAGACTTTGCCATAACACATGACAGAGGCAATCTCAACTTTCGGACTTATCTAACAAGGATGGGAAATAGATACCCCTCATAATCCAATTATCCATTAACTTGACCTTCACTAGCTTTCACCAAAATGATAGATAGAGGATTTACAACTACCTCCTTAGACATAGACACATGAAACACCGGGTACACGAATGACAATAATAGGGAAACATTATACTCATAGTTTGGCTTATTTCGTTCAAGATTTCTTAAGGCCTAATGTGACTACACATACTTTACCTTCCTTAACAATTCACCCAATATATTCATAGAGAAAATCTTGGGAATAACCCGTTCACTTTCTTCAACTCTAAATTCCTATGTCGAACACCCAAACTAAACCTTTGGCGACGTCCAAAAATTACTCTAAGGTGTGCTACCTTGAATATGACCATAAAAATTCCTATCCAATATATTTGATCATAGGATGATGCTTCTTCTTTGACATGTTTGAACCTTCAACCCCCATAGGTTACTATAAATAGGAACAACGAGATCCGAGATTGGGATGGAATTTTTCAAGAATCCATCAATGTGCTGAGCAGGGCATTTCAGGAGGTTATATTCTAAGAGACATGAAGGTTACTAGCAATAGTGCTGACATGGTTAATCATTGTGATGACAACATTGATTCGACAAATGAGGCATAGAGTTACCTAGTAGGCATTGATAATGTAGGGACCATGTTCATGATTATGAGATTTAAAAGAAATGAGTCATTTTAGACATGTGACATATGGGAGGCATGGTCGAGAGGATAAATACATTAGCGTTAGTTATTCTCGGAAGACTATGAGTCATGAAAAGGACAACAACAATTGTTTCATTCCATATGTTCCTTGTTCGGCAATAGTAGGCCTCAAAGAGAAATAGCCAAGTACGTGACACCAGTCGCCTCTTAGAATGTATGAAAAATTAGTTTAAATCGAAATGAGAATATTCTTGCACCCTAAATGTGATATGGGTGTCACGACCCAAACCGATGGGCCGCGACTAGTGCCCCAGTCCTACATGTCAAACACCCTTAAGCATGCAACTAATGTATGAACATGAATAACATCTGCTGAATTACGAGCATAACATGTGTGAGGAAAACCTGTCCAAAAGACATATATACATATACGTGCGAAATACGTAGGGCGAGTAGACAAGGCTGCTATAGACAACTACATATCCAAAACTGGAAGCCGACAAGGCCACATACTACCCAACTATACATACTATCTACAGACCTCTAATAGAATATACAATTATACAATGATGGGACTGGGCCCCGTCATACCCATAAATGTATACAATCATATCGTACCAAAATCAAAAGCAGCTCCGGATCAAGTGGAGCATGCCAACTCTCGCTGATCAAGGATCCTAAGAAGGGGGACCGTCAGCTTGTCTACCTGCACCTGCGGGCATGAAACACAGGCCCAAGGAAATAAGGCATCAGTACGAATAATGTACTGAGTATATAAGGCATAAAAATCAGTACATCAAAGACAGATGAAACATGGAATAAGGCATTCCGCCTGTAAGTCTAAATCACTTTGTAAATCCTGAAACATTTATAATGTCATGCATGTGCGTATAAATATCGTGTCATGCATAGGTATAGGTGTACCTAACATCATCAAGCTTCTGAGGGCATCCCATCATATCATCTCGTCCACTGTAGGCAAGATCATCAACATGTACCAGCTGATCAGGTGGTGGTGCGTATATAACGTCGTAACCTTTCCCATATCCCATATACATATAATATACGCGTATATAACGCCATCTGGTTATGGGTCAATGTACATGTATAAATGAATGAAATGCATATGGAATACGTTAATAGGATTTCTCAGAATGTCATAAAATCAATATGCCTTTCGGATTAAGTTTATCAAATACGTATTTTTCTGAGACCCATGAACAGAAGATAAAATAATATTTCGCATGGGGAATCAAGAACGTAGGCATCTCTAATACTTCTATGAATAGAATCATTTATGAAAATTGTGCGTTTACTCGTTTTCTTTGTATCGTATTGATCATGCTAAAAGAAGGAAGGGATAGCCTTAACATATCTGGAGTAGGAAAAATCCGTACGATATTCTTGAGAAAGATTGCATCGTACTCCCTTAGAATCACAAAATCTCGTTACTATTATAATATGGAGTCTCGTATGAATTTCCAAATTCCCTTACCTTCGTTCTTGGCTTTGCCTTTCTGTATAACTCCCTTATCAAATGAATTTGTTGAAGATGGTAAAATTCTCACATTCTGATATATGACTCTCACGTTCTTAAGAATGGATATGTGACTCTCACGTTCTTAAGAATGAATATGTGACTCTCATGTTCTTAAGACTTACAATGGCTCTCCATTATTAAATGGATATGTGACTCACGTTCCTAAGACTTGCCAAATCTCACATCTCTAATCTTGCCACATAATATAATTACTTAAGAGTCACAATTCTTGGGGTGGCTTGCTGCCACGTAGGGGAGAGTCTAATCTTATCCAATTCTTTAATTAATCACCCAATAATTCTTTAATTAACTAAGTAATCTCCCATTACTCAATAATTAATCAATTAACCACATAATTAAGAATTACCTTAACTTACTTAAAATACTACTCACTTTTAACATACCTTATACATCTTACTATCATGGTCATGTAGTACCTTGTGTGGCACTAGTCCATAAATACGGGGTATTCTTGGACCATATTTTATCCCAAATTGACAAACTTCGATGAAACTCACTTTCTTTGAGTCGTTTACCCTCTACCCTTCACGACACTTACTTATCGCTTGTTATGGATAGCATAAATGCTTATAACCTCAAGATAATCTCATCCCCGAATCTATGTCGATTAACTGAAGACGAAACTTTAACGTACGAAAATGTGAGATGTAACAATGGGTTTCAAAATACATGTAGTTTCATTACGCTCCTAACATTAACTAACACAAGGAATAGATATGCCACAAGCCCATGAGGATGAAAAAAAAGTTGAACACTTGTGAGATTATTATCATTCTGACAGCTTAACCCTTCATAATAGTTCATCCTATATGAGAGGAATAAAGATACAACAAACTTGTCTTTCAAATCAATTTGCTCATCATATGTGCCAGAATTTGAAACATCCACCTGAAGTGGGGAGGAAAAGTCGATCTAAGGCTGCTTAACTTTCAACCACACACGAGTGAAATCATGTAGCTAGCACATCTTAATGTTGGGATGAAATCATGTATTGATTAGAGAGAATGAACACTTTACTATGAGCTAGACATGTTTCTGCCATAATAACTCTCAAGCTGCAATATCAGGCCATATCATGGGCAACTATAATACTAGGAACAAAGTGAGCTACTTACTGCGGAATGATCTAAGTGGACATGAAAGTCATACTGAGATGGGCAAACAAAAAAAAATCTTCCTGTGACAAATTTGTGAAAATCCCCAATTTCCCAGAAACTTTTATGCAGACAAGTAACCTCTTTCAATTGACAAGTACACATATGATAGGTGCTGAGATATGCTCTCATGTTACTAGATAGTGAAAATGATTCATGATGATATTCACAAATGAGTGAAGTGATTGTTCGAACCATATGAGCCACATACACCGGAGAGAAAAAGAGCAGCTCAAGAGGGATCTCAACACTAGGCCGCTATGCATTGTATTTGATACCACATAGGTAAACTTTATGACGGTGCATGCATAAGCATAAGTGAGCAAATGTTATCCATTTGAATCAAAAGGTTCTGTAAGAAATTCATCAGGTATAGTCCCTTGTTGAGAATTTAGGGAAGAAGTGGGAAGTATTAACCTAGGGTTATAACTCATTCCAAGGAAATCATTATAGAACTCAATTCCTCAAGAGGTTGTAAATAAGTGAATTTGTGATAGAGTGGCTTCACGAATAATGCGTCTCATTTAGAAACTAAGTACATGCATTGTTTTGTGATTCAGCATCTTGTTAAGACCGTGTTTATGAAGGCTCTTCAATATGGATATACAACAAGGAAAAATTATGCGTTTTCATAATGATGTACTAAGGAGTGACTTACTTGGTGATTTTAGATTGATAGGGTAGTACCTTAATTGATTCCACTCTACTCCACATCCAAAACATACATTAGTACCACAGTGACATATCCCCCAATGACATCTCATGCACTTCACACAACGAGGATGGGGTCCGCTAAACTGAATCGCCCCACTAACCTAATATTTACCATTTTTGCATAGATTATAAGCATCTGCCTTATCCTTCATCCAGACCTTCACGGCGGGAGTAACAATCTCTGTACCGGTTTGCTGTGTGGGCCTTTGGAATTTCCCAAGTCTACCACCCCTAGCACGCTTCTGAGCATACTCACAACACGATGCCAAATGTTCCCACCCGCATATCGAGCAGACCGGAATGGGTGTATCTAACCTAGGGCATTTTTTCTTCTTATGCCCCCTATTTCCACAATCATAACATATTTCAAGAGTCATCCAACATGAACCTGAGTGGCGCTTCTTACATATAAAATATTCTGGCTTATTGGTGCCAACAATCCTCATTCATTTCTTAGGGGCTCTCACCACAAGATCAGGTGGTGCGATACATTGATAGGAACAAGGACAGTTCCCCTAGCAACTGGTTCTTTCAATCTCTCCTCGTTGTCTCGAACTCGTGAGTTACTCATCTGGAAAATGAGACATCACAACAAAATTAACTTCCTATCTTGAGCTCTATCGCACGATCTGGAGTATCAAAGAAAGGTGAAATTCCTAAATGTCCAAGTAGCCTCCTCATTATAGATGTGGTCGACAACATACCGATAAGAAGGACTCTACTAGACACGGCTCCGAGACATCCTAGGACACTTTAAAACCTTAGGCTCTAATACCAAGTTTGTCACGCCCCAAACTCGGGGAGCGCGACTGGCGCTCAACCGAGTAAACCCGGCTGAGCAAGCCTATTAGATTTCCTTCTACCCAAATTCAACCCTGAATAAAGAGGAGATGTATTCTCTTAATCAATTACTGAAAGGATTTCATTAACCACTTCCATTTCATTCCCATTAACAGCATCATTCAATATTTCCAAAATAGTACAAGTTTATAGATATAATGAAAAATATGTTTGCCAAATACCAATATTTCTAGTTCAATTCCCCACATCAAATATCACCCACAACCTGTCTACGGAGCCCCTAAGTACAACTGAAGAGTTATATGGAAATACCGGCAACAAGGCCCCGGTTATACCTCAAAAAAAAGAACATGAGAAACAAAAGATACATGACCGTGAAATGAAGGGATGCTCACCAAGTCAGCTGAAGAGAGTGTACCTCTATCACAGATCAATGCCGCCTGTTTTGGAACCACCTGCATCCATTAAAGATGCAGCGCCACCGGCAAAAGGGACGTTAGTACTGTCGAATAGTACTAGTATGTAAAGCTAAAAGTCCTCTTTCAAAATAGAATGACCATATAAGAAAAGGAAAACCATATAAACAATAAGTCACAATCAACTATATCCAAAAGCCCAATTGAAACATATCAATTTTCAAAATATGAAAATAATATATATTTTTGGTTGGGAGATCATTAGCACCGATATACCACCGTCTTTGTTAGCACGGAGTCCGATCATGCCCGATTGGCGAGGCCATCTCCCCACGATCAATGTGGTTTGACATGTGATGCGAAAGAAAGTTATTACCAAGGGTAGTACCACCATCTGCTCAATGTGGCGTCCGATCTCCACCCGATCAGCTAGGCCGTCTTCCCACATATGCCATGTGGGTTGACTTTTCCAATTCACAGCTATTACCAGTTTCATCCCAATTAAGGGGAATAATCACAATTTCACCAATATTTCAATTTTATCCAAAATAAGGGGAATAATCACAACTCACCCCTACACCGGCACATGTAGTTTCAGGTATGGGCCTTATGACCCACCCTTCCTCGGTTTTGCTAATGATACTCCCAAAAATATTTTTATTATTTGATTTGCACACGAAGGTAACATAAATTTAATTGTACTCACCTCAACATCTTTCACTTTATATAAATTCCCATTAGTATTTCTAGTCACTCACAACAACAATATTCCCTTGGCTCATTTGGCCATTCACAAGATTCTTTATTCCTGGCACGGTGGCCGTATTTTATATTCCACACTTTCACCTCTTTCAATTTCAAAGATCACCATCAAATATCAACATATAGAATATTACAGCAATCATATACCTCAAATTCATTAGTAATGGAAACTTTAAACACAAAAGGTTTCTTTCCAAAGAATGGGGCATACCGACCAGCAATAGAAACACACATCAAAATCATACACAATCAATACACCATTTATTCTTGCAATACTCTTTTCGAGAAATGACAATATACAATTTCAACGCCTCAGTATGTGATAACTTGAGCCACACTGGATATATTTATAAAGCAAAGCATTGGTTAAAATAGCAACTTATGGGCATGAATTGAGTACAAGAACTTTTAGGCAATTCTATTTTCGAAATAATTTTTAAACAGTTGAGTCGAGATTTCATATTCTTTATCGCATCCTCTCATTTCATTTGCACTACTAGCCACAATCATAATTTAAATTCTTGGCACGTTGGCCACACTCTATATCCCCAATTTACTTATTTCATTTTCAAGCATCTTTATAGATTATCAACAACAAGATATTTTCAATCAAGACTTTAGGTACACATATGAGCAATTTAGAGTCTTAAGCACATCGAGTTTTTCACACCCAATTGGTATCTAGTTTTCATTTAAAACACGACTCAAAGTCATAATATTTTAATAGGCAAACCATACTTTAAACATATATCTTTCGACGTAAGACTCATTCGGAATAGCCAAGTTAATAGGAGATAACCCGGAATATAGAAATTAGAAATCTTGAGCCAACCATACTTGAACTTACGAGAACATTATTGAATTCGATTCTAAGAGAGAAAGTTTAACCAACATACCTCAAATTCGTCCCTTAATGATACTACAACGATCAACTGCACTAAGCAACTTCAATCTACAATAACAACATCCAATGGAACCAATACTAGTAACAAATTCCATAGTTTAGGCTATTTAGGCATTTTATCAAATACCTAGTAGGCATGAATCTCTACATATCCTACCCATTGAATTAGTTCATCCAACTACTACTATAATCCAACAATATATCCCACCATCATTCTTAAACAATTCATAACTTCCAACATCATATACATGACCATTCATCCACACCCAACCAACAAAATTTCATCAAATAATCACCTTTCAATCTTTATAATGGTTATGTATTTAAATTGGGATCTTATGGCTTCCGATCACCATACCATAAGTTCCAATACTTAATTCATACTCATATTCCCATAATATATCCATACATGTAAGTCTAAGAGTGTAGGATTACCTTTTGAAAGAAATCTTGCAGAACTCTCATTTGAGTTCTTGAAAAAATTTCTTGAAGATCTATGTATTTTATGGAGAATTGAATTAGTTTTAGGGTGGAATTGATGGAATGAAACACCAAATTAGTAGGGATTACTCACCATGAAGATGGGGGGAGTTGGAGGTCTTGAGAGAGTGGAGGAAAACCCCAAAGTTCGGCCAAGAGAAATGGGGTAAAATGAACCCCGAATGAGTATATAACGTTTCGGGCGCCACAAATGGCGTGGGGCGCTGGTTTCAGAACCTAAAAGAAATCCCAGCGCCAGGGATAGCTCCCCACGCTACCCTGGGCGCTGGCGACGGGAAATTATTTTTTTTCAACACGGAAGTGGGCATAACTCTCTCACACGATGTCTGAATTCGACGATTCTTTTTGCTACGGCTCCGTAATTTCAATACGGGTCTAATGCTTTAGTAAAAACGGAATTTGGAATGCATTTGCTTAATGTGATACCACTTATACTCAAGGAAACAATGTCGTTGAAACACTTCTGATGTCAAATAATGCGGTTCCACCCCATAGGTCTCCTTTGATACTCGAATACGTTATTCCTGAATACCCTTGCCGCACTTATCACAGATGCGTGTTTGGCTAGGTCGCCGGTGGGCCACAGGTACGAGGGGTATGCCGCCTCTGCGAGCGTGTAGATGCGTATTGTATTCTGCATAAGTGGAGATGGGTAGTGTGGCTTGGATCGCAGAAGCGATGAGTTGTCCGCAGATGCGGTCCCGTAGGTACGGAGAGGGGACCGCAGGTGGGCATGGTCGGGGGTCTAGTATTCTTCGCAAAACATGTTTTCTCCGTAAAAGCGGGATCGCAAGTGTGACCACTGGCTTCGCAGGTGCGAAATACTTGGGCATAGTATATATTCGAAGGGTTCCGAGATTTTATTTATTTTTGGATATTGGGAGCTTGGATTGAGGCGATTTTTGAATGGGTTTTCGCTAGATTTGGAGAGGTAAGCAAGTGTTTGTCGTTTTTATCTAATTATATTGATTACCCATTGAATTTCCCCATAGATTCGGTTTTTTGAGGTGAAATTTGGGGATATTTTTACCCATGTATTGGAGAGTAATAATTAGAGATTTGAGTGACGATTTGGTGTCGGAATTTGGTAATTTTAGTATGGTTAGACTCGTGGTTGAATGGGTGTTCCGATTTTGTTAATTATGTTGTATTCCGAGACCTAAGCCTGAGGTTGACTTTTTGTTTTGTTAAAGAACTTAGCTTATTCATATGGAATTGATTCGTATAGCTCCTATTGATTGTATTTAGTTGTTTGTGGCTAGATTCTAGTCATTCGGAGGCCGATTCGTGAGGCAAGGGCTTGTTGGAGTAGAGATTTGCATAGTTTGAGGTAGGTAACACTTCTAAACTTGGTTCTGAGGGTATGAATCCCCAAAATACGTGTTATGTGGTTGGTATTGAGGTGACGCACATGCTAGGTGATGGGCATGTGGGCGTGCACCGTGGTAGTTATGACCCGGTCGATTCCGTGGTACTGTGTAGTCATCAAACCTTGTTGCTATTCATGTGATCCCTATGTGTTAGAGTAATTGAGTAGCAATCCATGTTAGAAATCATGTTAGGCGATATGCTTATCCTGTTGAGACCCACTGGGGTCCTTTCCGCTGTTGAATTATTTTCTTAAATGGAAATTTCGTACTCAGCCACATCCATCATCTACATATCATATCTCAGTCTCTTTTACTATTTATTATTGTATCGTATATCATTATTTGGGCAGATTGCATGAGATTTGTGAGCCCGAGAGACTGGAGAGATTAATAACTGAGTTGGGGCTTGAGAGTCGTGTTGCGAGAGAGGTTGTGGATCTTGCTGCACTCCGGAGCAGGGCCTTCTTTGCTTTATATATATTACTATTTCATGGATCGGGCTGCATGCCGCACCAGACCTTATAGGCTTTACTATTATGGGATTGGGTTGCACGACGCAACATACAAGATTGGCTTTATATTAGCACTTGGGCAGGATCTGCCCCTCTAGAGTCTGACATACTAGCAGTGAGCACAGGTACCATACAGTGCTGAGTGAATAAGTGTGATGAGTGAGAGCTATGACAGTAAGTTTAAGTACTCTGAGAGTGTAAGTGCGTGAGGTTATCATTGTGAAGAATTACATGTGGCATGCACTTTTGACATGTAGATATAGAGATGTAACATTTCTCATATCAGTCATTCTTGGCACATTTTATCCGTATTAAGCTTAAACTGTTAAATACTTGAAAGAATATGTACATTCCTGTACTGTGTACCATTTGATTATGAGTTCTCTGTGATATTACTGTCATATTTCTTGTCATAACTGTACTGTTGTAATCAGGTTTGGAATGTACCTTTCTGAGCTCGTCACTGCTTTTTGTACAGGGTTAGTCTTGTTACTTATTGAGTACATTGGGTCAGTTGTACTCATACTACACTCTGCACTTCGTGTGCAGATCCAGGTACTTCGGGGCACGACAACTGCTAGCTTTGGAGCTTTAGCTATTCGAGGACTATTACTATTCTGTGCTCGTCACTGCTTTTAGTCCAGGGTTAGTCTTGTTACTTATTGAGTACATTGAGTTGGTTGGACTCATACTACACTCTACACTTCGTGTGTAGATCCAAGTACTTCGGGGCACGATGGCTACTAGCTTTGGAGGACTACACTCCGGAGTAGGCCTTCTTTGATTTATATATATTACTATTTGATGGATTGGGCCGCACGCCGCAACAGACCTTATAGGCTTTACTATTATGGGATTGGGATGCATGCCGCAGCAGACCATATTGGCTTTATATTAGCGCTTGGACAGGATCTGCCCCTCTAGAGTCTGACATACCAGCATTGAGTACAGGTACCGTAGAGTGTTAAGTGACTTAGTGTGATAAGTGAGAGTTGAGACAGTCAGTTTGAGTACTCTGAGAGTGTGAGTACATGAGGTTATCATTTTGAAGAATTACATGTAGCATGCACTTTTGACATGTAGATATAGAGATGTCACATTCCTCATATCAGTCATTCTTGGCATGTTTTATCGTTGTTAAGGTTAAACTATTAAATACTTGAAAGCATGTCTACATTCCTGTACTGTGTATCATTTGATTATGAGTTCTCTATGATATTACTGTCATATTTCTTGTCATAATTGTACTGTTGTAATCTGGTTTGGATTGTACCTTTCTGAGCTCGTCACTGCTTTTAGTCCAGGGTTAGTCTTGTTACTTATTGAGTACATTTAGTCGGTTGTACTCGTACTACACTATGCACTTCGTGTGCAGGTCCAGGTACTTCGAGGCACGACGGCTGCTAGCTTTGGAGCTTTAGCTATTCGAGGACTATTGAGGTAGCTGCCTTGGCGTCCGCAGACCTTGATTCTCCTTCTTTTTAGGTTATTTGTACTGTTCTATCTTTCTAGATAGTGTTTAGCAATCAGAACATGTTGTCGTTTAGATGCTCATGTACTCAGTGACACCCAAATTTTGGGGAATTTTGTATTGAGTTGTGATGTTTTTCTAATCAGTTATTATGAGATTTTTACTATTTAAGCTTATTTCTGTTTGTTTTAAATTAAATATGCGTGATTATTTGTGAGTTTTCGATTTGCCTAGTTTTGCTATAGGCGTCATCACGACATGTGATATTTTGGGTCGTGACAAGTTGGTATCAGAGCCTAGGTTACATAGGTCTCATGAGTCATGAGCAGGTTTAGTAGAGCCGGATCGGTACGGAGACGTTTGTACTTATCTTCGAGAGGCTGCCGAACCATTAAGAAAACTTCACTTTCTTGTACTCTTGTCGTGCGAGTTTTGTTATTTCAAAAACTAAGCTTTTGTTATTCTATTCTCTCACAGATGTGAGGACACGTGCTACCGGATTGGGCGGACAACCACCAGTACCACCAGCTAGGGCCATGAGAGGTCGGGGCCGCGGTAGAGGCCGAGATGCAGCTCGTACAGCAGTTATAGCAGCACCTGTAGACCCACCAGTTGCTCCAGCTCATGAGTAGATTCAGGATGTAGTTGAGCTTGTGGGACTAGCTTAGGCACCAGTTATGCCCATTGTGATTCCAGTCCTTCAGGAGGCTCTGGCCTAGATATTGACTGTTTGCACTAGCGTGGCTTAGGAGGTTTCAGTTCCGGCCACGCCAGCCACTTCTTTGGTCGGGGGTCTGATCTTTTTAGGGGCATATTTGGTACGACTTCTTTGATCACAGACAACAATAACGTCACCAATATGAGCATATCGACAACTGCTAGCTCCTATGATTGGAATACACATCAATTCTTGAGCCCCGCTGTTATCCACTACATTTAAATGGGTCTAAGGTTGAATCATTTTTTTAATCTGTTCCTTGAATGCAAAGGGAGAAGAAAAAAAATAAATACTCCCACCGGCCGTACTCCAAAGCAAGTGGTGCAGGAACTTCAGACACCAGGGAGTACTACCAGCCCATCCGGTTGTAGTTTCTCAAGCCTAAGTGGATCCCACTATGAGTGATGAGGAGCATAAGAGACTAGAGAGGTTTGGGAGGCTCAAGCCCCCATCATTCAGTGGGGCTAAGTTAAAGGATGCTCATGACTTCTTTGATGGGTGCCAGCGGATTCTTCGCACGGCGGGTATTCTGGAGACTAGTAGGGTCTCTTTTACAACTTTTTAGTTGTCGGGGGTAGCCTTCTGATGGTGGGAGGCCTATGAGCGGAGCAGGCTAGCCAGTGTTACACCACTTACATGGCACGAGCTCTCCGTTCTCTTATTATAGAAGTTTGTGCCACCGACCCGTAGGGATGAGTTACATAGGTAGTTTGAGCAGCTATGCTAGGAGGGTATGTCTATGACCCAGTACGAGATGATATTTTCAGAGTTGGCTCATCACACAATCTGGTTGGTTTACATAGAAAGGGAGAGTATTAGGAGGTTCATTGATGGCCTCAACTATGGATTGCGCTTTGTTATGACTCGAGAGATTGCATCAGGTGCTATGTTCGACGAGGTGGTTGATATTCCTCGGCAACTTGAGCAGGTCTGTAGTCAGGAGCTGAGGAAAGGGAGGCCAAGATGCCTCATGGTTTGGGTGGTTTTAGTTGTGTTTATTTTGAAGGGCAGTCTAACCACAGCAGGGGTCGACTTATAGGCCCGCCCAGATGGCTCGTCCGGTTCATCGTGGTGCATTAGCTAGCCATGGTACAAACAGTGCTCGTCCGGGACAGTCATATCTCAGTGCCTTCCCAGCTCAGAGCTCATCTCGTGCTCTAGCAGTTCAGGGTTTATTTGTGCCAGGTTCTTCAATCAGTTATTCTGGTTCTCGGGGCCCGATTCTGTCTCCACCACCATTGACGAATCGGAGTTACTACGAGTGTGGGGAATTTGGACATGTGATGAGGTATTGTCTCCGTCTCTTGAAAGGTCCAGTTCATCAGAGGGGTCAAGCTATGACTTCTGCACCAGTTACTTTATCACCTGCTCAGCCAGCTCGGGATGGGGCTCAGGAAGCTAAAGGGTCGCCCTAGAGGGGGAGGCCTATCTGGTGGTGGTCAGGCTCGATGCTAGGCTTTCCCTGCTAGGCCAGAGTCCGTTTCATCAGACGCAGTGATCACATGTATTGTATCAGGATGCCATAGGGATGCTTCTATATTATTTGACCCTTGTTCAACTTATTCGTATGTATCATCATATTTTGCTCGTTTTCTGGATATGCCCCGTGAGTCCTTAGTCTCACCTGTTCATGTATCTATGCAGGTGGGCAATTCTATTGTTGTGGACTATGTGTATCAGTCGAGTGTGGTGACTATTAGAGAATTGGAGACTAGAGTTGATCTCTTATTGCTTAGTATGATTGATTTTGGCGTGATTCTAGGTATGGATTGGTTATCCACATGCCATGCTATTCTGTATTGTCACGCTAAGACTATGACGTTGGCGATGTTGAGGTTACCTAGGATCGAGTGGAGAGGTTCTCTACACTATGTTCCCAATAGGGTGATTTCATATCTAAAGGCCCAACGGATGGTTAGGAAAGGGTGTTTGTCATATTTGGCCTTTGTGAGGGATGTTGATGTTGTTACTACTACTATTGATTATGTCCAATAGTAGCGAGACTTTCCGGATGAGATTCCTGCAGACCTATTGGGCAAGCCACTCTACAGGGATATTGATTTTGGCATTGACTTGGTGCCGGGCACTCAGCCCATTTCAATCTCTCTATACCGTATGGCACCAACAAAGTTGAAGAAATTGAAATAGCAGCTTCAGGAGATTCTTGAAAAGGGGTTCACTAGGCCTAGTGTGTCTCTTTGGGGTGCACTGATTCTTTTTGTGAAGAAGAAGGATGGTACTATGCGGATGTGCATCGACTATAGGCAGTTGAACAAAGTTACAATTAAGAACAAATATCCTTTGTCGCACATTGATGACTTATTTAACTAGCTTCAAAGGGCGAGAGTGTTCTCCAATATTGATTTGAGGTCTGGGTATCACCAGTTGAAGATTCGGGACTCGGATATTCTGAAGATCACATTCAAGACCCGCTATGGTCACTATGAGTTCCTTGTGATGTCCTTTGGGGTGACCAATGCCCCAGCAGCATTCTTGCATCTAATGAACAGTGTATCCCAACCATATCTTCATTCGTTTGTCATAGTATTTATTAATGATATCCTGGTGTACTCACGTAGCTAGGAGGAGCATGCACAACATTTCAGGATTGTACTACAGATGTTGAGGGAGGAGAAGCTTTATGCCAAGTTCTCCAAGTGTGAGTTTTGGCTCAGTTCGGTTCTTGGAGAACGTAGTGTACAGTGAGGGGATTGTGGAGGATCCAAATAAGACAGAGGCGGTTCAGAGTTTTCCCAGACCGTCTTCAGCAATTGAGATTCGGAGTTTCCTCGGCTTGGCCGGATATTATCATCGCTTCGTGGAGGTTTTCTCGTCCATTGCAGCTCCTTTTACCAGGTTGACCAAGAAGAGTGCGCCATTCAGGTGGTCGGATAAGTGTGAGGAGAGCTTTCGGAAGCTCAAGACTACCTTGACCACAACCCCAGTTCTAGTTTTGCCTTCAGCATCGGGTTCTTAAACAGTGTATTATGATGCTTCTCGGATTAGTATTGGGTGTGTATTGATGCAGGATAGATTAATTGCTTATGTTTCATGTCAGTTGACGCCTCATGAGAAGAACTATCTCGTTCATGATTTGAAGTTGGCAGCCATCAATCATGCATTGAAGATTTGGAGGCATTATCTCTACGGTGTGTCTTGTGAGGTATTTACGGATCATCAGAGTCTCCAGCACTTGTTCAAGCAAAAGGATTTAAATTTGAGGCAGCGGAGATGGTTGGAGCTGCTAAAGGACTATGATATTACCATTTTGTATCATTCTGGGAAGGCCAACGTGGTGGTCGATGCCTTGAGTAGAAAGGAGGTGAGTATGTGTAGCCTTGCATTTATTCCTGTTGGTGAGAGACTGCTTGCATGAGATGTTCAGTCCTTGGCCAATCAGTTTGTGAGGCTAGATGTTTCAGAGCCTAGCCGGGTTCTAGCTTGTGTGATTTCTCGTTCTTCCTTATATGATCGCATCCGAGAGCGTCAGTATGATGACCCCCATTCGCATGTCCTTAAGGACACGGTTCAGCACGGTGATGCCAATGAAGTTTCTATTGGGGATGATGGGGTGTTGCGGATGCAGGTTCGGATTTTTGTGCCCAATCTAGATGGGCTACGTGAGTTGATTCTTGAGGAGGCCCATAGTTCGTGGTACTACTCATCTAGGTTCCGTAACGATGTATCAGGATCTGAGGCAGCACTATTGGTGGATGAGGATGAAGAATGATATAGTGGGGTTTTTAGCTCGATGCTTAAATTGTCAGTAGGTGAAGTACGAGCATCAGATAGGGTGGATTGCTTCAGAGGCTTGAGAATCCCGAGTGGAAATGGGAGCGTATCACCATGGACTTCGTAGTTGGGCTTCCACGGACTTCGAGGAAATTTGATGCTATTTGGGTGATTGAGGATCGGTTGACCAAGTCCGCACATTTCATTCTAGTTGGGACTACCTATTCTTTGGAGCGGTTGGCTTAGATCTATATATGCGAGATTGTTCTCCTTCACGGTGGGCCGGTGTCCATCATCTCAGATCAGGGCACATAGTTTGCATCGTAGTTTTGGAGAGCAGTGCAGTGAGAGTTCGGCACGCGAGTTGAGTTAAGTACAACATTCCACACTCAGACGGACAGTCCGAGCGCACTATTCAGATATTGGAGGATATGATACGTGCTTGTGTCACAGATTTTGGGTGTTCTTGGGATCAGTTTCTGCCGCTTGCAGAGTTTGCCTACAGTAACTACCAATCGAGTATTCAGATGGCTTCATATGAGGCCTTGTATGGGAGATGGTGTCGATCTACAGGATGCTTTGGACAAAGCTAAGTTGATTCAGGATCGGCTTCGCATGTCACAGTCTAGACAGAAGATTTACGCCGATCGGAAGGTTCGTGATGTTGCTTACATAGTGGGAGAGAAGTTATTACTCAGATTTTCACCCATGAAGGGTGTTGTGAGGTTCCGGAAGAAGGCAAGTTGAGCCCTCGGTATATTGGGCCTTTTGAGGTACTTGGGAGGATTGGAGAGGTGGCTTAAAAGCTTGCATTGCCACCTAGTCTATCTAGTGTTCATCTAGTGTTTCATGTTTCCATGCTCCAGAAGTATTTTGGCGATCCATCTCATGTTTTGGACTTCAACACAGTTCAGTTAGATGGGGATTTGACTTATGAGGTGGAGCTGGTGGCCATTTTGGATTGGCAGGTTCGAAAGTTGAGGTCAAGGAATATAGCTTCGGTGAAGGTGCGGTTGAGAGGTCAGCCAGTCAAGGAGGCTACTTGGGAGACTAAGCGGGAGATGTGGAGCAGATATCCATGACTATTTGAGACTCCAAGTACTGATTCTAGACCCGTTCGAAGACGAACGATTATTTAAGAGGGGAGAATGTAATGACCCGGTCGGTCGTTTTGAGTATTATAGCCCGGTTCCCATATTTATTGCTTATAATCTGCTCATTTGTTGTTATGTGACTCGCCGGGGTGGTTAGTTTGGTTTCGGGGATGTTTCGGAATGAGTTGGGACACTTAGTCCCAGAATTGGAAGACTAAGTTGAAAGAGTTGACCGGATGTTGACTTATATGCAAATGACTCCAGAATGGAGTTTTGATGGTTCCGATTGTTCCGTACGGTGATTTTGGACTTAGTAGTGTGTTTGGTTTGTGATTCGGAGGTACATAGGTGATTTTGGCTTGAATTGGCGAAAGTTGGAAAAATAGAAGTTATGAGAGTTACGAAGATTGACCGAGAGTTGACTTTGGGGTTATCCTGCTCGAATTTTAGTTCCAGAAGTTGGAATATGTCTGTTGTGTCATTTATGTCTTGTTTGCAAAATTTGAGGTCAATTAGAGGTGATTTGATAGGTTTCGGCATCGATTATAGAAGTTGGAAATTCATTATTTAAATAGGCTTGAATTGGGGTGCGATACGTATTTTTGATGTTGTATTATGTGATTTGAGATTTCGAGCGAGTTCGTACCGTGTTTTAGGAGGTGTTGGTATATTTGTATGGGGTCCCGGGAGCCTCGGGTTTGATTCGGATTGAATTCGAGTTGAGAATTGGACTTAGGAAAAATGCTGGAGCTTCAGTTCTGGTGCAATCACACCTGCGAAGGAGTTTCCGCTGGTGCGACGCCACAGAAGCATCTCAGGATTGCAGATGCTTATTTTGCTAGGCCACTAGTGGGTTGCAGGTGTGAGGGGTATGCCTCATCTGCGAGCCCGCAGATGTGTCTTGTGTTCCGCAGAAGCGGATATGGGCAGTGTGGCTGGGATCGCATAAGCTATGATTTGTCCGCAGATGCGGTCCCGCTGGTGCGAAGAGGGGACCACAGGTGCGCATAGTCAGGGGTCTAGTGTTCTTCGCAGAAGCGACATTTTCTCCGCCAAAGCGGGATCGCAGGTGCGACCCCTAGCTTTGCAGGTGCGAAATACCTGGGGCAGAGTATATATTTGAAGGGATCCGAGATTATATTCATTTTTGGACTTTGGGAGCTCGGATTGAGGCGATGTTTGAAGGGGTTTTTGCTAGATTTGGAGAGGTAAGGAACTTTTGGTCGTTTTTATCTAATTATATTTATTACCCACTATATTTTCCCCATAGATTTGGTGTTTTTGAGATGAAAATTGGGGATTATTTACCCATGTATTGGGGAGTAATAATTGGAGATTTGAGTGACGATTTGGTGTCGGAATTTGGTATTTTGGTATGGTTGGGCTCGTGATTGAATGGGTGTTCGAATTTTATTATTTTTGTTGGATCCCGAGATGTGGGCCCGGGGTTGACTTTTTGAGTTAACGTTTTGACTTTCTTTAAAGAACTTAGCTTATTCATGTGGAATTGATTCCTATAGCTCGTGTTGATTGTGTTAATTTTTTTGTGGCTAGATTTGAGTCGTGCGGAGGCCGATTCGCGAGGCAAGGACTTGTTGGAGTAGATATTTGCACGGTTTGAGGTAAGTAACACTTCTAAACATGGTTTTGAGGGTATGAATCCCCGAAATACGTGTTATGTGGTTGGTGTTGAGGTGACGCACTTGCTATGTGATGGGCGTGTGGGCATGCACCGTTGTAATTGTGACCCGGTCGATTCCGTGGTAATGTGTAGTCATCAAACCTTGTTGCTATTCATGTGATCCCTATGTGTTAGAGTAATTAAGCTGCAATCCATGTTAGAAATCATATTAGGCGATATGCTTATCCTGTTGAGACCCACTGGGGTTCTTTATGTTGTTGAATTATTTGCTTAAATGGAAATTTTGTACTCAGTCACATCCATCATCTACATATCATATTTCAGTATCTGTTACTATTTAATATTGTATCATATATCATTGTTTGGGCTAATTGGCATGAGATTTGTGAGCCCGAGAGACTGGAGAGATTGATGACTGAGTTGGGGCTTGAGAGTCATATTGTGAGAGAGGTTGTGGATCGGGTTGCACGCCGCAGCAAGCCTTCTTGGCTTTATATATATTATTATTATATGGATCGGGCTACACGTCGCAGCATGCCTTATAAGCATTACTATTATGAGATTGGGCTGCACGCCGTAGCAGGCCAAATTGGCTTTCTATTAGCGCTTGGGCAGGATCCGCCCCTCCGGAGTCTGACATACCGATAGTGAGCGTAGGTACTGTATAGTGCTGAGTGGCTGAGTGTGATGAGTGAGAGTTGAGACAGTCAGATTGAGTACTCTGAGAGTGTTAGTACGTGACATAATCATTGTGATGCATTACATGTGGCATGAACTTTTGACATGTAGATATAGAGGTGTGACATTCCTCATATCAGTCATTCTTGGCATATTTTTTCCGTGTTAAGCTTAAATTGTTAAATACTTGAAAGCATGTCTACATTCTTGTACTGTGTACCGTTTGATTATGAGTTCTTTGTGATATTACTGTCATATTTCCTGTCATAACTTTACTGTTGTAATCTGGTTTGGACTGTACCTTTCTAAGCTCGTCACTGCTTTCAGCCCAGGGTTAGTCTTATTACTTATTGAGTACATTGGGTCGGTTGTACTCATACTACACTCTGCACTTCGTGTGCAAATCCAGGTACTTCGGGGCACGGCGGCTGCTAGCTTTGGAGCTTTATCTGTTCAGAGACTATTGAGGTAGTTGTTCGGCGTCCGCAGACCTTGATTTCCTTCTTTTCTGTTTATTTGTACTGTTCTATCTTTCTAGATAGTGTTTAGTAGTCAGACTATGTTCTCGTTTAGATGCTCATGTACTCAGTGACACCCGAATTTTGGGGAATTTTGTATTGAGTTGCGGTATTTTAATTATTAGTTATTATGAGATTTTTACTACTTAATCTTATTTCAGTTTGTTTTAAATAAAAGATGTGTGGTTATTTGTGAGTTGCCGGCTAGTATTGCGATAGGCGCCGTCATGACATGTGAGATTTTGGGTCGTGACAAAATCCCAAAGTTGTACCAGTTCCTTTAAAGTGCCATCATATTGTCGTTTCACAAGATCTCCAGGAATATCTTGACAGAAACCAAACTGCCGATTGAATCTATGAGGGTTATTTGGCCTTATGAAGAATCCATCATCACGCCTAGCGGTGACGTAACTCGAACGGAGGCTAATGAATTAATCACTCCAAGAATTGGAAAGTTGGCCTTTATCCACAATAGGCCTCCTTGGGTTGTACCAAGGCCAAATGGTGAAGATGGCGAGCATCCACATCTTCAAACAGTCGTCGCGCCCCCGGAAGATCAAAGTACTTAGCAACTTTCTCTCCAGCGATTTTGCACATACGAGTGCCACTATGATCACACTTAGCCTGGTGGTGAGTGTCAAAATACTCGCTAATCCATCCATAGACATAATGTATAGGAAAAGTTATATTGTTGGCGCCCAAGTCTGAAGAGGTTGAGATTTCTCTCAAGCCTTGGTAAATGCTCGCTAAGACTAAATGGCCAATGAAAACTGCTCTCCATAAGCCATTAAGCTTGAAACCTTTAATACGCTAGGATGGATGTTATCAACCTTCTTAGTTGGAAGGACGAACTTACAAAGACAACATGCAAGGAAAGAAGCCAAGTTTGTCTCTTCTCTGAGAGATTATTCCATGGCTAACTCAATAAGAGGAGCATTATCTTCTTCAGTTCGCTGCAAAAATGACTTGTCAAGATAGCCAGATGGATTGTGACTCGACCTTGGCTTGTTAGCTCATTTTTTTGACACTCGTTGTGGAGGCTCTTTGTATCTGTTTGGTCCTTTGAACCAAATGCTCACCCAATCACGAAAAGAGACCTCTTTAGAATCACCATCTGAAAGTCGATAAAATGTTAATAGCAAGTATGCACAAGTTTTAGGAAGAAATGGCTTCCCACGTTGAACTGCTTGCATCAACTCTTGGGCTGAAGGGACAACTGCATCGTAGAAAATCCCATATAGGAAGGCCTCCTATCACGCGCAAATCCCACAGTGAAATGGAGATCTCGCCAATTCAAGAACAAGTTGTATTAGTCGAAGGATGCCAAAGTTCGCAAAATGACTGAAACACATTTTTATTGAAGTCATATGTGAAAAAAGAAAGGATGGCATCGTAAACCTTGGTGCATTCCAGCATCTCCTTGTTGCGCAGAAGGGTATCTTCCACCCATTCCTAATAGCAAGGTGTGTATTGAACCTCGCCAAATCCAGAATGAGGATAACTCCAAGATGCAAGACCTTCATCAGAAGGTTTGGGGCTAGCAGACACAGTTGTATGATCATGAGTCGACGATTTCTACAGAAGAACCTTTGTGTTGGTAGCCTTGCTAGAGAAGTTTTCGAGGATATCGAATTCCTCCTTCGTTGACCATTCTGAAAGATGAAGCAAAGAGTCAGGAGACTGCCTTATTAGCGGAAAAGCATCAATCACTGGGAAGTTGACTTTCAGTTGAATAACTTCGGTATGGATCTTTTTTATACCCCGCAATCTCAAGAAATGGATATGGAATTTCGTGATCCTTGAACTGCACCATGATAGCTTGATATCAAAATCAAGTTGTAACTCTCCAGAACAACAAACAAAAAGAAAAGAAAGAATGGAAGAGCTAAAATAAATAAAACGACGCTGCCAAAAGAGACAATGCACCAACAAAATAAAAATAAAAATATTTTGTCAAGGCACTTAAAGTTGTCAAAGGCAAATCATCCAAAATTCAGGATCATGTTCGAAGTATTATCTGTGCAAATCCAAAAAGCATATGGAACTAATTTTTATGGATGTTATAGTTCCAGAAGTCCTCTTTAAAATGGGATAAACGGATTGAGGTTCAGACGTGTCTGCAAAGAAATATGATTTTTTTAGTCAGGGCGTGAAAAGCTGTAAAAAGTATAACACCAGAAATAAAGTACTGAGTTCAAACGAGTATCTACTATTATACTAAGAACCTGGATCTGATTTTTGTGTATATTGTAGTCCCAGAAGTCCTCTTTCCAATGGTGTAAGAGGATTGTGGTTTGGTCGTGTCTTCATAAAGATATGATTGTTTTAGTCAGCGCGCAAAGCTGAGTTCAGAAGATTACCTGTGTAAATTCACTTGGAATTTGAACCTAATTCGGTGTAGATTGTAGTCTCGGAAGTCTACTTCACGACACCGAAGACGGATTGCAATTTCAATATATCTACAAAAAGATATGTTTTTTTTCTCGTGAAGACGCGCAAAGATGAAGGATCAGCAACTGAATTCGAAGTCAAGTTTTGAAATTCGCCTAAAAAATGGCAGCAACTTTTATATGTAATGTAGCACCTGAAACATAGTCCCGTTTCAAGAATTTAGTTCGTACCTGGTCCTAGTGCTTGGAAAAGAACTTTATCCTCGCTAGAATGAAGCAAGGTGTTGCTGCGACGAATGATGTTACGCTTCCGACATTGCTATTAAAGGTGGCAAGTCTCGCGAGAATTATAAAGTAGATAACTTAACATCAGTAGATGACTTGAACCAAAGACCTCGCTGTGAAGTAAATCATCGCACCTCTCGATAAAGGCAATGTTCAGTTTATTAGCTAACGACATGAAAATTAATGATTGTGCAAGAACGGAGTCCAAATAACAAACATCTGGCTTGCAATATATTAACTGCATGAGTTGGGCGTCTAATAGGTATTAGAACTACTTGCTACGAGGGATACAGGAACTCCAACAAAGATTTTAGGTAGCAAAGGAACAAAACTGAGCAATGATAATAAAGAAAGCCAAACAATTTCGCAGAGCGAATCACCTATCAAATGCTACCCAGCAAAGAGAGCTTAATGTGTATCTTAACAAGTTTGGATACATAATTATGCATCATGATCTACCCTTTTATAGGCGTAGGAAAGTAGCAGGTAAACTCAAAAGAGGCAAGAATCGCAGGATAGTGATAACTCCATCCGAATCAAATTGAGGATTTCAACGGAAAAGATTTTGAGTAATCAAAAAATTGAAGTTTATCCATGTTCTGATAACGATGTGTTTTGTTTCATGATTAAGGGAGTAAAGAGGTTTGGAATTACCGCAGGCTACGAACAATTCGGCTTTGCCTCGCTCCTACTCAATATGGGCTCATATTAAAGCCCCAAAGCTTAAGGGGTTTATTTCGAGCACGTTCTTTTGGAAATTCTAAGTCAGCTCAAGGCCCAAGTTGACCATCATTACCAATTGAAGCCTAGTCATCGAGGTTCGGCAAATCTACACCGTCAAGTCTTGAAGTTGGGGTATTTGTCACATACAGAATTTTATGGACTAAAGTCTGCGACAAATTCATAAATTCAAGAAATGGTTAGCCTAAATTAAGTTTAATTATTGAAGTCCAACATGGATTTAAATTAAAATCTAATTTTATTTGGGTTGGCTTATTTAATTGGACTTCAAAAAATGAGTCCGTTTCGCTAGCCCGAAGTCCAAATGGCTAAAATTACATTCTAAAGCCCAAACAAAGGCCACATGTCAAATTACATGGCGCCGAGTCAAAAGAAGTGGCCAATAAATCTTGCCACGTATTAAGCGACATGGCATGACTTAGTCAAGTTAACTGGCCAATAAAAGCATGCAAAGTGTAACTAAATGAGATACGTTCATAATTCAAATGGACCAATCAAATCATAGCAAAACCTTTTGGCTTTATATCTACCATTATAAATATAGAGCTTGCATACGGCTAAAAATAATAACATAGAGTGAAAAACATCAAGAAAAGCTGGAGAAGCTCCAAGAAAGCATCTAATGTCTTCTTCTACATTGGCGATCTTCATTCGTGAACAAATTCAACAACGTAGTACAACTCAAGAATCCAAGAGGTGGCTCCAAATCTTCTGTTCGTGATAGCTAAATCTCAAATCATTGTTTGTGACGGCCATCAAACTGTTCGTGATGGATCCCGTCCTTTCAAGAATAAACCAAGAATCCTTGAAGCGACATTTGTGAGGAGAAGAACCAGAGGACGTCATTTGCAGATCTAGTGACATTCTGGAGATTGCAACCCAAGTCGACTCTTCATATTACATTTTGTAATTTGTAACCATATTCTTATCTTGAATATTACAGATTTGAATTTGTTGTTATAGAGACTTTTGCAGAAGTTGCTCCTCCGTAATGGCTTCTTCAGTTTGATGTTTTGGTGGTCGCTCAAATTCCTTCTTTTCATTCTCTGTCTCGACGGCAAAAATTTTCGAGAGCCTATCTTTGCGGTCAAAGCTTAAAGCTCGCCAACGATTGATGTAATCTACTATGGGTTAATCTATACCTTATCTAGTGTTGGTCAATTTACGACGAATGCTATCAAAACAATTGAGGAACTCACTTTTATGTTGCTCCCAACAATTAATTGACCTGGGCTCTATGTTTGTAAACCAATCGAAGGCGTTTTCTTTCGACGAACGAACAAATTCTTTACAAGGAGCTCGCCGTTTGTACCAACACTGCTACAAGTTTCAACAAAATGGGAAATGTGTTATCTTTGGTGGTTGACAACCAGTTGGCATAGGTAAATAATCTATCTGCTTTGTGTAAGATCCGCAAAACTGCAATGCGTTTTGCGATGGTCCACTATATTGAGCTTTGATAATGTTTGTTATTATATCTTGCAGTTGTTGGATGGATAACGCTGCAGCTGAAGTAGACTAATCAGCATTTTGTACAATAACGAACTTTGCATGAGATTTGGCAGCAACCTCCGCTTGCGGTGTTGAATGGTGACTTGACTCGCCACGGTTGTAGAGTTCCAACTTGCTTATGGGTTTGAAAATTTCTCGATCTTTGTCCTCAACAAATTTCTTTAAAGCTTTGACTGTTTGCATCACCATAGCAAGTTGCTTATCCACATTAGTTGCGTTGATCACCATGGCACTAACCACATTGGAAGTTAACGAATTTTTCAAATCCTCAAATCTGCTAAAGTTGGAGCACGTTTGAGGAAGTTGTTGGAAAACCATAATAAGATGTTTCCCCTAGAGATTATAATTGTCACTACTTGTTTGTTCTTGGATGGAACACCATAACTCCTTTTTAAGGCCATCACAGTAGACAACTTTGCAGTATGTAGATTTGATCTATCAAATAAAGAGATGAGGGAAAAGTTAGAAAACAAATAACTACAATAACAAAATTAATATGATAAATAATTACTTTATTGATTTGTGTTTATTAGTACAACTTTGTTTGTGTCTCTTGATTCTAATACGTGATTTGTTCGCCTTGATCGGAGGGGTGATGAAGTGTCTTTCTCGAATGAAGGATGAACTATTAATGATGTGTAGAATGGTTCTTTGAGCAGCACTTTGGATTGTTCTTGAGGAAAAGACTTCTCGCGAACTCTCCTTTTTGTTATAGACTTGTAGAGGAAGATATTGAACACCTTTAGCTCTCTCCTTTCACCGGTCAAGTTGTCTTCGGAAGGAGTATGTCACTCCTTTATATATGTATGAGCTAGGGTTTAAGTGGAGTAGTCTCCAAGAAACCCTAAATTAATTTTAATTTTGGACTCAAAGAAAATGCATTGGGATTTATCTTGTAGGGGCTCCACATTAATGCCTAACCAAAATGTAACTGGATTTAAATTAAGTCACTTAATTTTGACTTTTATAAATTCAAATTTATTAACCCAGTATGTCTTGAGTTTATGTCTAGCCAAAATTTAATATGGGCGCATCCAATAAAATTTCAGTGTCTACAAATATTTCTTAATTATAAGTGGAGTTAATTGAATAGCTGCTTCACATCCTCTCCTCCACCCTCACTTCATGCCCTTCGTTTTCTTTTTTTCAACATTAGATATTTCGTCACACATACTCTCTTTTGACATTAGATATTTCTCTTTTTCACATTATCCATGTTTATTTTCTGGGTGCCCTCACCTAAAATTTAAGAAATTTTGTTGGTGATGGAAATGCGATTGAGGCGAGAGTGCACTCGGGGAACATGCAAGAGTGATTAAAAATACCCATTTTTTCATTGTTTTATTTTTATTTTAAATTTAGTACTTGGTTAATGAAATAAATGAAAGCATAAAATTGAATGAGTACATAGGAAAATGATCTAGCCTTTTAAATTTTTTTGTCCATGTGGCATGTATGCAAATGACTATTGAGAAGTACAGGAGCTTAAATTAAATTGAAGGACTGATCTTATCCAGTGTTTTAAAGGCACGGGTGTTTACTCGTTAAACAATACAGTTGAATTTGTATCGTGATTTATAGACAAGTGAATCGATTTTACCCAAAACTAGTAAATATATAAGAACAAAAATAAGATTATTAAATTAAATTAAAGAATATTACAAGCCTGGCTAAGAACTTAGCCCTTCCGATGGCAAGAGTGAGAACAACGTTCAAGAACTAAGACTGTGAGTAATATGAAAGTAGATTATAGCTTTTTTGTGTATAAAGTGTTTCGCCCCACCAAATCGTGCTAGTTCTCCTATTTATAGCCTTATTTAGGGAGAGTAGATCCCCAAATCAAGCTCCTCTTGAATGAGAATAAAACCGTCATTGATGGATGCATAACAGTTGGCTATAAATGCTGATATTCCATGTAACGGCTGCTCATTGAATTATATCTGATATCAAATCTTCGAATCTTTATTGTCGGCTACTCCGCCTTCGTAATTCATCCAGCATCGGTCACATGCTTACATCTGATGCCAGTTATTTGCTGACCTATGTCCCACCCATCTTCAATTACACGCATCACTTCATCATTCGTCCAACTGTCACTAACTAATTTTACCCCATACAGAGAGTCCCCCTATTTTTCAGTGACGCGACTTAGTGTTATCGGGAAGTAGATAAAAAAAAAAATATTTTTTGGCGGAAAAGTTGCTGAATGGTCTTTGACGCTTGAAAAGAAGCACCTCATCTCGCATTTAATGACCGAACACTTGTTGCTCCGTGATTCAGTAAATATTTTCTCCAGTTTTTGAGGTAATCATGACCATGATTTTTGCCGTCTATAAATTCTTCACTACTCATCATTTTTACTCCTTACTTTCATAACTCCTTCTTCTTCCTTGATTCTCCTTAGAACCCTTCTGCAACATTTAACTTTCTCAGTAAAATGTTTCTTCACAATTACGTCTTCAAGCACTACTGCCCTCGGAAACTTTGGCCTTTTCTTCGGAGGGGGCCCAAAAAAACCAAAATAAAGGAATTTGAGGCTGAGTCCGAATCTCCTACCGTGAACTCCATCATACCTCTTAAACTTAGTATGAAATCTGACCTTCATGAACAGAAAGTACCTCGAAATTCTAAGAGTGAGAGATTCTGATCTGCTCATAGGTACCCTTCTTCCATTCGTCCTCTTAGCATTCCTGCCATGAAGGAGGAATATAATTGGAAAAACATTGAAATCCTCACCCCCAATGAGGTAGAAAGAGTTACATTCTCCAAGCCAGGGTTCATGTATGTTTACACATACCCTTTCACTCTAAGAGCGGGTGAAGGAAATAACCCAATAATCATAAAGTTTTGCCACTGTTACCAAGTATGTTTGGCACAAGTAGGCCTATCTGTGTGGCATACAGTGGCTTGCCTCCGCCAATTGTGCTCTGAGATCGGGGAAGCCCTAAATCTCGCACATATGATGAACATCTACTCCCCAAAGATATTTCGTGAGGGTGCGCTAAATCTTAGCAAATGCGGTCATCATGCTCTCCTTACTAGTGTTGATGATGACAATGACCGTGGATTGATGGAATGGTTCATTGTCATTGCTACTAGGAACATCATCCCGTCTACAACACCAGCTTTTCCCAAATCATGGAATCTTATCTTTAAGTTTCTCGGTATCTATTTCCTTTCCGTTTTAAAAGAAAACTTCTTTATTTGCTAACTTTTTATTTTCTTCATTCCAGCCACTAACTGGGAGCTTCCACGTGTTCATGATCTGGACCGTTAGGTACAGAACATTCTAGATATCACTACACTAAAATCCCGATAGTGGAAGGAAATGGCTCCCAAATACGGGCGGAAAGCCAAAACCCACGGTAAACAAGAATTCTTCTTCCAATATTTCAATATATCTAGGCAGCAATTTAACTGTCTTTTGTATCTCACAGAACTTCTGAAGGGATCTATCGTCTGCCCCGACATCGAGGCCCTTGATAACCCAGTGGAAGCCAAACTGTTAATGCAAAATGTCCTTAACCGTAGGAGAGATCGCAAATCTACTCACTCTTCCGGTGAATGTACCTCCTCCTGGAGTCCCCAGCCAAAAAATAAGAAACCAAAGAGGAAACATCCTTACTCGACTGGGACTCAAGAGAAGAGAATAAAAGAAACATCAACCGGACTGACCATAGTGGTCCTTGACGATAAAGAAGGAGCCAATGATGGAGAGGCTCCCCTTCAAGGAGGAAAAAGATCTTCATCAGCTCAACTGGATGCACTACCGAGGGAGTTTCAAACTCCACCGCCATAAGAAGTTTGAGGATTCTGAGGGGAAATGGATACAGTAGAAAATGCTTCATCTCATTTTTGAATCCCCACAGTTTCTTCTGGTCAAAGGAGTTCAACCCCTGATGTTTCCTATCCACCGGCCCAACCGAACAAACAATAGATGTTCCTTCCCATGGTCATCCGACCTTGGGATCTAGGGAACACTTTCCCATTACCCACTTACAACCTTAGTGGAAAATGAAGTGTCACCATTACGGTTTCAAATGACTATCACATACTTTCCAAACCGCTGGAGCTTGCCAATTACCTGAAGTTGCTTGCTTCAGCAAAAGATTTAAACAAAAATGGATTCTCTCTCTTGTGAGTATCTTCTAAACAACAGCACGCACTGCTCGGCACAGGTAACAACCTAACTTACTTTTATCTTCTTTCAATTTATACTTTGCACTAATAACTCTAGTTCTGACCCTTTTCAGACCAACCTTCTTGCTTTCGAGGGCCTGCAAAGGTTGATTCTGTGCAAGCAAGAGTTTACTTCAGAACGGGATCAACTTTTGGCTGAAAGGAATTAACTTGTTGAGCGCCTCCCGGTGCTAGAGGCAAAAATTTCTCAAATGGACGACCTTGAGGCCCAGTTGTAGCAGTCCGAACAAGATAGGATGGTCAACATCCAGGAAGCAGCTCAATTACATGAAGATCTTAAAGATGCTAAGGCTAAGTGGGCCAAACTTCATGATACTGTAACCGCTACTGCCGAGCATGAGTCTGCCTTCATGGAGCAAGTTAATAACTTGGAAGCTAGTTTACGCTCCAAAACCGATGAGGACAATGCTGACGAGGAGAGGAGAGCAAAAATGGAAGAAAGACTTAGAAAAGTCATGGAGTAGAATCGACTTCACCGAACCACCAACGTTGAGCTCGATTCCAAAATTAGCACAATGACAGCTAAAAATGAAAAGCTCCAATCCAAGATTCATAAGCTCCAAAAAAAACTCCAAGACCAAGAAGAATATTTCCTCCTCGAGAAAACATATTCCATACATCATGTGAGGAGGAAAACCTTGGAGCAGGCCAAACAAGGCATCGCTAACATTGATGAATGTATTGCCAAGGCCCGCGAGCTGCAGACAACCACTTATGAGAACCTTCCTGCTCTGCATGTTGCATCTGATTCTTGAAATAATAACTCTTAGTATTCGGGAACTTAAGGAGAAACTGAAGAAGATAAAGGCCTTAAACCAACAGCGGGACAGCCTTCTTCCAATACAGAAAATGAAGACTCTTCTCTACCTTCGGGTTTCGATGGCAAGAACTGATGTATATATTTTTATATAATTTTTGTAATTATGCCAAAACCTTTTATTAAGTTTGGCATTTTACATAATAAAAGAAACTTTTGGCTTAAGTATTGTGCAAAAGATATTTTTCTTCGCTTAATTGACAAATCTTGGGGAATCTTTTCCCATCCAATAAATTTTGATTGCAGGCATAAGCACTTCCGGAATCCATCATTTACTATGAGGATTTAATAAGAGCGGAACCTTATGTTCATGGTGCTCTTGAGGGAGACCTATCATGTTCATTCCAGCATAAGCATTTGAAGTCTTTATTAACTCTCAAATGCTAAAATTAATAAACTTATCATTCAGACATGAAATACAATAAAAATAGGACTTTGATTTATCCCATCTATATTTAAAAATAAATTTACATAAATATTCATTTTCTTAAGTAAATAAAACTACCAATACATCTAGCTAACTTGTACAACTTATTTCTACGGGGCTAATTATGCAGTCCCCGGTCCTGATAAGGCATTGATCTCCAGTTGTTGCATTCCCTGTATAACAATTTTAGTGCCTTGTCATGTATTATTCCCCCCCCCCAGTGTTCGGATTCTAAGTATGAGAATTCGAACACTGGAAGTCTTGCATTCACCAATGACCCTTTCTTCATAATGTGCTTTTGCATTGCTTTCTCATTAATGGAAACAACTTGTGGATGGGTAAATAATCTATTTCCAGAGGCCAATGGAAACAATGAGAGTCCAGGGAGATGAGTTATGCTATCGAGTGAAAGATTATTTAACCAGCCATGAGTTGATTGACATACGAGTTGATCCATATAGAGTTGTCTATACTCATGCTAAAGTGAAGTCAACAGAGCTCTCGATAGTTGATTCACCAGCTTGCCGATGATCCTTCCTTTGTAGTTCACTTTACATATCTGCCTCGTCAAAAATCTTGCCAGAAAAATCCAATTGGGACAAAAACTGGTCGAAGGGAAAGAGAGCAGCAGATATTTTAGTACCAGCAATGATCTTCAGCAATAATATATTTTAAGGTAGGTCACGTTTTAATTGCTTGGAAATTTAACTCCATCTTGATTTTCTAATTTGTATGAACCTTTATTAGTTATAGCTGAAACCCGATAAGGTCCTTCCCATGTTGATTTTAGCTTCTTGGCGTTAACATACTAAGTGCTTTGAGTGACTTTCCTCATAACCAAATCCATACCTTTAAAATATCATAGATTTTCTCTGTGGTTGTAATATCTTTCCATCTTTTGCTTTTGTGCCACCACCCTCACATGTGCCAGATCTCGATCCTCTTCCACCAAATCTAGCTTAACCAGCAATGCTTCATTGTTTATCTCTTCGTTTGCTCGGTAAAACCTTAACGTCGGTTCCCGCACTTCCACAGGTATCAAAGGCTCTAAACCGTATACAAGTGATTAGGGAGTTTCACCTGTGCTTGACTTCGATGTGGTCTAGTATGTCCATAACACACCCGACAGCTAATCTGGCCACTTAGCTTTAGCATCTTCTAACTTCTTTTTAGGGTTTTGAATAATTACCTAGTTGGTCGACTTCGCCTATCCATTAGCACTCGGGTGGTATGGCGAAGATGTAATTCTTTTGATCTTCAGCTGTTCCAGAAACATCGTGACTTTGGAACCTATAAACTATGGCCCATTGTCACAAGTAATTTACTTCGGTATTTCAAATCGGTAGACAATACGATCCATTATAAAATCAATCACTTCTCGTTCGCTGATCTTTTGGTAGGCACCTGCTTCAACCCATTTAGTAAAATAATCAGTTAAAACTAAAAGAAATTTTACCTTACCGGGTCCTTGTGGCAAGGGACCGACTATATACATCCACAATTTCATGAATTTCCACGGTGACACCACCAAATGCAAGAGTTCTGCCGGTTGATACACTAACTATGCATGGTGTTGACATTTATCGTACTTTTGTACAAATGTCTTTGCCTTCTGCTCAATTCGGGGCCTATAATAATCAGCTCTGACTATTGAGAACCAACGAGTCTGCACCAGAATGGTTCTCGCAGACTCCTTCATGTACTTCCCTCATCACGTAGTCAGCCTGTAATGTTCCTAATTACTGAGCTAATTGTCCTTGGAATGACCTCTTGTATATGTTTCCATCAACAAGACAATAACGAGCCCCCTTGGTCCACAGTTCCTGGGATGCCTTTGGGTCATCAGGCAATTTGTCATGCCTTAGATATTCAATAACCTCGTTCATCCAATCCCATATCAAGTTAGTTGAATTAACTACATAGTAGTTGTCCACATCCAACACTAAATACAACAATAGAACAACCGCACCATAATCAGGTCCTTTTATTCTGTGGACAAACCCAAATTGGCTAATGTGTCTGCCTCGACATATTACTCCCTTGGAATGTGGACGATCGACCACTCTTTGAACTGGGAAAGTAACACTTGAACCTTGTTCAAGTATTGTTGCATGCATTCTTCCGTGGTGTCGAAAATTCCGTATACTTGGTTCATCACCAACTGGAAGTCACACTTTATTTCGATGACCTCGGAACCTAGTCCCCGAGCTAGTTCAAGTCCTGCAACCAATGCCTCATTTTTGGCTTCACTGTTAGTTAATGGCACCATTCTAATAGCCTGTCTAAGTGTTTCCCCCGAAGGAGTAATTAATACTACCCCGAGACCAGATACTTTTACGTTGGATGCCCCATCCATAAATAGGGATAAAACTCCTGATATCGTTCTCGATATCAGCACTGATTCTTTAGCAACCAAATGCATTAATCTCGGACTAAAATCGGTCACAATGTCGGCAAAAACTTGTGACTTGATTACAGCCCTGTACTTGTATTCAATGTCGAATTCGCTAACTTCGACTGCCCATTTAGCCGAATGGCCCGACAACTCAGGCTTATGACGGACAATCCTTAAGGGAAAGGTTGTCACAACACTATTGGATGATATTGAAAATAAGGCCTAAGTTTTCGAGAGGCAACTACGAGAGCTAAGGCCAGCTTTTCAAGGTGCGGATATCGTGTCTCAACTCCCGACAATATCTTACGAACATAGTAGATGGAATATTATGTACCTTCTTCCTCCCGGACAAAAATGGCAGTTACCGCTACTTTCGAGACCGCCAGATAAATCAACAGTTAGTTACCTTTTCCTGGCTTTGACAACAACGAAGGGCTAGACAAGTACCCTTTTAGGTCCTTCAGTGCCTGTTGGCATTTCAGAGTGCATACAAAATCGTTCTTCATTTTAAAAAGTGAAAATAAGTGATGGCACTTTTTTGAAGATCTTGAGATTCATCTGCTTAGATCTGCCAATCTACCAGTCAACCTATGTACTTCCTTCACGCTTGTCAACTGGTCCAGGATATCCTCGATGGCTATGATTTTATTGGGATTTACTTCGATCCCCCTTTGAGATAACAGAAATCCCAAGAACATGTCGGAACCTACTCTGAAGCCACATTTCTCTATAATGAGCTTCATGTTGTACTTTCTCAAAATGTCAAACGTCTCTTGGAGATGTTTCGGATGATCTCCTGTATTAAAGACTTAACTAACATGTCTTCAATATAAACTTCCATTGACTTACCTATCTGTTTTTCAAATATCTTATTAACAAGCCTCTAATAAGTGGCTCCGGCATTTTTAAGCCCAAAAGGCATCACTTTATAGCAATACATGTCAAAATTTGTGACGAAAGAAGTCTTCTCTTGATCCTTCAGGTCTATACTAATTTGATTATACCCGGAGTAAGCATCAAGAAAACTTATTAACTCATGCCCAGTTATAACATCAATCATTTGATCAATATTTGGCAACGGAAAAAAGTCTTTAGGGAACGCGTTATTTAAATCTTTATAATCTACACACATTCTAAATTTATTATTCTTTTTAGGTACTACCACTACGTTAGCTAGCCAATCGGAGAAATTTACCTCCCGAATTGAACCTATGTTAAGTAACTGGGTTACCTCTTCCCTAAAAAAATATGTTCCTGGCCTCGGATATCGGTCGTTTCTTCTGCCTTGCGGGAGGGAAGTTAAGATCCAAACTTAGTTTGTAGACCGCCACCTTGGTAAGTGGGGATTTTGACTGCTTATTAGCACCTTTTAGCTTATGTTTTAGTCCAAAAATATTGAATTGTGTTCCCAAAACTAATAAAAATTGTGTAAATTGGAGGAATGCTGGAAGTTTGGTCCATCAAGATGAATCTGACTCAAAAAGGAGTGTTTCGAGGTACAAGGCAATAAAGGGTACTGAAGCACAAATATGCGGTCCGTAGAAGTAATTCTACGGCCGCAGAAGATATTGTGGACCGCAGAAGAAATTGCAAAACCCAGAATTCCATCTGCGGTTGCAAACCGAGAAGAAAAATCTAACAGAACTTGCAGCAATGTGCAGACCGCACATGAATTGTGCGGCCGCAGAACTGGGCTTAAGAGTCAAAGATTAGAGACTATGCAAAACGACCAAGTCCAGGAGCCTTTGTGAAGTGTGGACCGCAAAAATATTGTGCAGCCGCAGAAGATTGCCTCGCCGCCGCAGAACTCACCTTCTTGGCAATAGAAGAAATCTATGGACCGCACATAGAATTGTGCAGCCGCAGAACCTCTCGAGAGGCATTTTTGTCCGCGATTTTTGGCCCTGTATAAATAGACGAGTTTCACAAAATTAGGTTAAGTTTGAACATACAAAGCTGTTGTGGCCATTTCTTTTAGCTATTTTAGGAAGTTTTAGCTTATTTGAGTATTTTAACATTAGATTTAATCATTTTAATCTTCCATTATGAGTATTATTAGCTTTTCTTCTTTATTTTCTTCAAATCCCATTATGAGTAACTAGATTTTTACTAGGGTTGTAACCCAACCCTAGTGTGTAAACCTTATGGGTGATTATTTTTATGCTTCTTTATGATTGGATGTTGATTATTTAGCTTAGTTTATGCTTCAATTTTAGAATTAATGGTTGCAAACATTGATTTATGCCTATTTGACTTAGTCTTTACTTGATAAAGAGAGACCTAGTCTAGGATAACTTGGCTAACAAGGAATTAGGTTAATTGAGAGATTGATTAGCCTAATTAAAGGGTTCAAACTAGAGATAGTAAGAACTAGACTTGAGCTCATATTAACTATTTTGTTTGATACCCATTTGGACTTGAGAAAGCCAAATTGGGCAAAATCACTCTCTGACTGAGAGGTATTGAGTGGGTAAAGTAGAGTTGAGAGGTATAATACACCCCAATAAATAAAACAAGTATAAATGTCTTTATCCTATTAGGCAAACACCTAGGTTATGGTCACAGCCCTAGGCCTTTAATCCAATCAGAAAAACCTCAAAAACATTTATCTATAATTTATTTTCTTTAGCTTGCATTCATTAGAGTAATAGTAGAAGTAGAAAACAAAACCTTGTTGTGGAATTGCAATCTTAGATAACCCATTTGCTTACTTCAAATATATACTCCTAACACCCCTCATAACTCCAGTGGATTCGACCCCGACTCATAGTTGGGTAATTACTATTGCATACGAACGTATTATAACTCCTATAGAGGTGTGTTGTGGACGTTATCAATTTTTGGCACCGTTATCGGGGATTTAAAACGGTGTTAGCTATATATTTGGGTGTGTTTTTATAATATCTTCTTTTCCTTCTATGTTACTAACTTGTGTGAGAAATCGTAGGTACAACCATGGCAAACAATGAGCTCGGAAATTTGTCTTTGGGTAATGTGGACGTCGAGGATGAGCAAGTTGATGAGGTTCCTCAAGCTAATAGAAGAGGTCGAGTGCCTCATGGCAATGTCCCCGCTCTACCCCCACCTCCACCACGAGCAGCTCCACACCGGATATTACCCAATGAAGGATATGCAAGTGCAATAGTCCCTCCCCGTATTAGTGGGGGCAACTTTTCAAATCACCAATGTGATGCTCACTTTACTTGAGCAACGGGGTTTCTTTACCGGTGCTCCAACTCAAAATGCGTACAAACATTTGAAGGGGTTTATGAATACTTGTTGGGGGAGAAAACAAACAA
This sequence comes from Nicotiana tomentosiformis, assembly GCF_000390325.3. Classification (NCBI taxonomy): domain Eukaryota; kingdom Viridiplantae; phylum Streptophyta; class Magnoliopsida; order Solanales; family Solanaceae; genus Nicotiana; species Nicotiana tomentosiformis. The sequence goes on from NC_090822.1 coordinate 47,540,880, forward strand.
ATGTCTCTAAGGATGTATTGAGGCTAAGGCTTTTTCCGTTCTCTCTACGGGGGAAAGCTTTAGATTGGTTGGAACGATTACTGAACCATTCCATTCACACTTGGTATGAGTTGGCAGAAAAGTTTATTTCTATGTTTTTCTCTCCGGGGCACATGGCTACACTTCGAGATGAGATTTTGGCATTCAAGAAAGAGCCTAATGAACCACCACACGAGATATGGAAACATTATAGAACAATGGTTAAGGAATATCCCAACAACAATATGACGGAGAACATGATTCAACAAACTTTCTATCGTGGGATTAACACAACCAACCAATGTGTAGTGAATCAATTTGCCTGTGGGAAATTCATGACTACGCCTTATGCAGAGGCATGTGAGATTTTGGATGAGATGGTGGAAACATCATCGGCTTGGCAATCCCGAGCCAATGTTCCACAAGGTGACCCAAACACGATCCACCTTCACAGACGCAACTAGCAAAGGCCCAACTAAATAAAGTGCAAAATCCCAAGCAAGTCAATGCCATGGAGGGAGTGAACATGATGGTAAACAAGAGGAAAATCAAAGGTTCACAAGTGTAAAATAGAGTGGAGAACTATGTTCAAGAAGATAGTGGTTTTGAGCAAGATGATTCCTACAATGAACAGGAGGAGGAAGTGCAATATGTGAACAACTTTCAAGGGAAAAGAAACAACTTCCAATGACCAAGCAAACAACAATGGCGACCTCAAAACAATCAAAGCAATTGGAATTCTAACAATCAAGGCAATTGGAGCGGAAACAACAATCAAGGGAATTGTCATAACAACAATAATCAAGGAAATTGGAGTGGAAATAATCAAGGAAATTGGGGGGGGGTAACAATCAAGGCGGATGGAACAACAATCAAGGCAACCGGAGTTCGGATTTCAAAGGCCCCCGATGTATCAACAATCGAGCAACCAGCCTCCTTATCCTTCACATGGTTCAAGTTCTTCAAACAACGAGATGGGGTGTATTGAAAATATGTTCAAGCAAATTATGGAAAAGAATGCTGATTCGGATGCCCAACTTGCCTCACACAACACATCAATCCACAACTTAGAAGTGCAAATGGGGCAAATCTCTCAAGCTCTAAATTCTCGTCCTAAGGGGGCACTACCAAGTGGCACGGTAGTAAACAAGGGTGGGAAAACACGGGGCATGCCATGGCCATTACTACAAGAAGTGGAAGAAATGGGAATGCACCCACCTCAAGTCAAGGCAACTTGTGGATGATGAGCAAGTGGTGCAAGAAGAAGAAATCCCAAACAATGAGGTACAACCTAATGATGAAGTCTGTATTGATATTGATGATAGTGTAGAGGAGACTCAAGAGGAGGTGAACCCGTCTAGGGATCACATTGTTGACATACCGGAGTCGGTAATGCAAAAGACTAAGGCACCATTGCCTAAGACTCCACCTCCATACGCTCAAAGACTTATCAAGAAAAATGGTGAGAATCAATTCAAGAAGTTCATTCAAATGATGAAGAGTCTCTCAATCAATGTGCCATTAGTTGAAGCATTGAAACAAATGCCCGGTTATGCCAAGTTTATGAGGGATCTCGTGACAAAGAAGCGGTCAATGAATTTTAAAACTATCAAAGTCACTCATCAAGTGAGTGCAATTGTGTATTCAATGGATCCCAAGTTGGAAGATCCTGGTGCTTTCACGATTCCTTATACAATTGGAAGTGCCGAGTTTGCTAAAGCTCTTTGTGATCTTGGGGCAAGTATCAATTTGATACCTTATTCGGTTTTCAAGACTTCGGGAATTTGGCAACCAAGACCCACCTCTATGAGATTGCAAATGAATGATCGTACTATGAAGAGGCCTTTGGGAGTGATTGAAGATGTCTTGGTTCGTGTTGATAAATTCATTCTTCTGGCGGATTTTGTCATTCTAGATTATGAGGTTGATTATGAAGTGCCGATTATTCTTGGGAGACCTTTCCTTTCTACGGGGAAGGCTCTTTGTGATGTTGAAGCTAGAGAACTTACATTCTGGGTTTGTGATGAAAAAGTGGTATTCCATGTGTGCAAGTCCATGCGGCAACCAAATAGCAATGATGTGTGTTCTTTTTTGGACTTGATGACCTTTGTTATTGTTGATGAAACAAGTGCTACAATCAATGATAGTGATATGTTGGAGGCCGTCTTGCTCAACTTTGACGATGACAAGATGGATGGCTTCATGGAATGTGTGAACTCTTTGTAAGGAATGGGGTCGTACAATTATGCACCCCGGAAAGTATCTTGGGATCTTGAATTTAGGACAACTCCTCCTACAAAGCCTTCCATTGAAGAGCCTACTACCTTGGAGTTGAAGCCATTGCCTCCACATCTTTGGTATGAATTTCTTGGCCCTTGTTATACTTTACCGTTTATTATTTCCTTTTGTTTGACTAATGTGCAGGTAGATTCCATATTGGTGGTGCTACAAAAGAGGAAGAAGGCTATTGGGTGGACATTGGCGAATATTCGGGGGATAAGCCCCTCTTTTTGCATGCATAAGATCAAGTTGGATGATGGCGCCAAACCATATATTGAACATTAGAGGAGACTCAATGAGGCTATGCAAGAAGCTATCAAGAAGGAGGTTATCAAGTGGTTGGATGTTAGAGTTGTCTACCCCATCTCCGATAGTTCGCGGACTTCTCCAGTTCAATGTGTCCCAAAGAAGGGGGGCATGACGGTGGTCACCAATGACAAGAATAAGTTGATTCCTACAAGAACGGTGACCGGATGGAGGGTGTGTATGGACTATCGCAAGCTCAACAAAGTCACAATGAAGGATCACTTTCCACTTCCTTTCTTAGATCAAATGCTTGATAGATTGGCCGGATGTGCTTTATATTGCTTTCTTGATGGGTATTCGGGCTACAACCAAATTATTATTGCTCTGGAATATCAAGAGAAAACAACATTTACATGTCCCTATGGTACTTTCGCCTTCAAGCGGATGCCATTTGGTTTGTGCAATACACCGACGACTTTTCAAAGGTGTATGATGGCTATTTTCATGTTATGGTGGAGTACTACCTTGAAGTTTTCATGGATGACTTCTCGGTGGTTGGAGATTCTTTTGATGATTGTCTTGCAAATTTGGATAAAGTGTTGGCTAGATGTGAAGAAACAAATTTGGTGCTTAATTGGGAGAAATGCCTTTTCATGGTCGAGGAGGGAATTGTCCTTGGTCACAAAATCTCAAAGAACGGAATTGAAGTGGACAAAGCAAAGATTGAGGTGATTTCTAAACTTTCACCTTCAACTTCGGTGAAGGCCACGCAGGGTTTTACCGACGTTTCATCAATGATTTCTCTACGGTGGTGAACCCATTGTGCAAGCTTCTTGAGAAGGATGCTAAGTTCACCTTCAACGATGATAGCATGAGAGATTTTGAATTGTTAAAGTTCAAGTTGACAACTACTCCGATCATCACCGCTCCAAATTAGAGTGTCTCTTTTGAACTCATGTGTGATGCAAGTGACGTAGCAGTTGGGCTGTTTTGGGGGTAACGCATCAGCAAAATTTTTCATCCGGTCTACTATTCTAGTAAAACCATAAATATTGCCAAAGTCAACTATATCGTTACGGAGAAAGAGCTTCTTGCAATTGTGTATGCAATTGAGAAGTTCCGCCAGTACTTGATCAGTGCAAAAGTCATTGTCCACACGGATCAGGCGATGGTTCGTTATCTTATGAGCAAGAAGGACTCCAAAGATTGGTTGATGAGATGGGTAATTTTGTTGTAATAGTTTGATATTTACATCCAAGATAGAAAAGGGAGTAAAAACCAAGTGGCAGACCACTTGTCTCGTTTGGAGGAGGAGGGCAGGCCGCATGATGGCTTTGAAATCAATGAATCCTTCCCCGGTGAGCAACTTGGCTATTTCAATGAAAGAGGTGCCATGGTTCGCGGATCTAGCAAGCTTCCTTATGTGTGGAATCATTCCGGATGAGTTCTCTTCAAACCAAATGAAGAAGCTCAAATGGGATTGTCAAGATTATTATTGGGATGAACCATACCTTTTCCGGATTTGTACGGATGGGATGATTAGAAGATGTGTACCAGAAGTAGAGTAAGGTGAAATTCTTGGGGCTCATCATTCTTCGTTATATGGTGGTCATCATGGTGGAGCAAGAACGACGTCCAAAGTGCTTAGATGTGGTTTTTATTGTCCCGCTCTTTACAAGGATGCAAGTGAGCTAGTGAAAAGATGTGATGAATGTCAACGGGCCAGTGGAATCTCAAAGAATGAAATTCCTCTCACAACCATCTTAGAGATTGATACTTTGGATATGTGGGGTATCGACTTCATGGGTCCTTTTGTGAGTTCTTGTGGAAACACCTGCATCTTGGTCGCGGTTAATTATGTGTCCAATTGGGTTGAGGCCGTTGCTTTACCCAACAACGAGGCGAGAAGTATGGTAGCTTTTTTGAAGAATAATATTTTCACAAGGTTTGGTACTCCACGTGCTATTATAAGCGACGAGGGATCACATTTTTGCAACAAGACTTCCGACACTTTGCTTAGCAAGTATGGTATTACTCACACAGTCACGACTCCTTATCACCCACAAGCTAGTGGGCAAGTGGAAGTCTCCAATCTGGAAATAAAGAGTGTCTTGTCCAAAACAGTAAATGCTAATCGGACGGATTTGTCCAAGAAGCTTGATGATGCATTATGGGCTTATCAGACAGCTTACAAAACACCTATCGGAATGTCGCCATACCGGTTGGTATTTGGAAAAGCTTGTCATCTTCCGGTGGAACTAGAGCACAAAGCCATGTGGGCTCTAAAGAAGTTGAATCTTGATTGGGATGCAGCCGCTAACTTGAGGGTTACACATTTGAATGAATTGGATGAGTTCCAGTACCATGCTTATGCAAGTTCGTCTTTGTACAAAGAAATGAAGAAATATCATCATGACAAATACATTTGGAAGTAAGAGTTCAAGGTGGGCGATCTTGTATTGTTGTTTAACTCAAGGTTGAGGATGTTTCCCGGGAAGCTAAAGTCTAAATGGAGTGGTCCTTTTAAAATTGGGGGTTTGACACCTTTTGGTGCATTGGACTTGAAGAACAAAAATAATGAAGTATTCTGAGTCAATGGTCACCAGGTGAAGCACTACTTGGGAAAAGTTGGATATAGCCACGTCGTGGCGGTCATTCATTTCAATTGATGGTATTATGCATCGTGCCGCGACGTTAAATCAGGCGCTTCTTGGGAGGCAACCCATGTTTCTTTTCCTTTTTTTTTCTTTTGTAGTTAGGTGTTATTTTTGTGCTTACTTGATTCAAAATATACTACGGGGCTGAGTGTGATTTACAAGAATTGTGGACAGAAATTTGGCTAAGTGTTACAAGAAATGCGGACCACAGTTGATTTGTGCGGACCGCACATTTACTGTTGTTGCAGCAAAAGTGCAATGTGGCCGCACAATTATCTTGTGAACCGCACAAATGAAAGGTTGAAAATGTCAACTCTCTAAAGTTTAGTCTGTCAGAAAAAAGGTCGATGTGCGACTGCAAAAGGAAATCTGCGGCCGCAACATAAAAACTGCGGCCGCACACAAAATTGTGCGGACCACAGATGGACAGCCAAGTTGAGACCCCCCGGTAATAGGGTGCGGACCGCACATGAAATTGTGTGGCCACACTCGCTCTTCCTTCCCTAATCCAACAAACTAGTATAAATAGAGGAACATGGGCATTTGTTACGTTTTTCACTCTTTGAGAATAGAAATAGTGCCCTCTTGAAATTTCTTTGTGATTTCACCTATCCACACACATAACATCTTTGATCAGTCACTCATTACATGCATTCATCTGGTATGCTTCAATTTCTTGTTAATCGTTTTCTTTTAATTTGTAGATTTTTAGTTATTTTTAGGCCAATTCTCATTACCATTCAATTGTGTATCCATGTGGGGGTAAATCTGTCATGGGTTAACTAATACATACTCTAGGGGAAATGGGTTAACATATTTTCATGCTTTTATGATAATTCCATGTCAAATTGTGCATGAAATTGAAAAACCTAGAATAAAATAACTGAACGGTTCATAATTTTTGAATTATGCGGCCGCGCCTGAATTTGTGCGGTCCGTAGAAATTGACTTTAGGGCCGCATTAGTGAATAAGGGATCTGCGGCCGCAAGGTAAAATGTGCGGACCACAGAATTCCCATTGCGGCCGCAGAAATGCACTTTTACTGTCATCAGAGAGTCCCTACTTTGGGACTACAATATGCGGCCGCAAGTTTAATTGAACGGACCGCAGAAATCGTGTTGCGGCCGCACATCAGCTATTTCTCTATCATCAGAGAGTTGGCTTTTGTTGGGTCTCAGAGGTGCGGCAGCAAGTGAAGTTGTACGGACCGCACTCGACTTTTGCGGCCGCAAAACAAAATTATGAGGTCAACAAGTCATCATCTGCGGCCGCAAGTAAATTGTGCGGACCGCAGATCTGGTTTCCTGTAAGCATGCTTTGATTGTGTACCCTCACTGTGTCTACTTGCTTATATCTTACTTGCATGTCTCTTGGGTATGTTTGAACATTGAATTGCAACTAACAATCGCCTTTTCTTGATACAGACAATGGTTCGATCTAGGGTACAAGGCGACACATCTAAAGGGAGAGGTGAACCTTCTTAGGGTCGATGAAAAAGTGCCTTGCTTCTTGTCCAACAAAAGACAATTGCAAAGAAAGCTACAACCAACAGAGGGAGAGGTGTAGATCTCTCCTAGATGAGCTCATATGTCCCGTCTAGGGAAGCATCAGAGGGCAACTCAGCCTCTGTTCAGGAGCAGTCGGTCGTACAGTCTAGGCCGCAAGGGAGATACCAACTCAAAGACGAGCCGTCCTCATCTCATAGCACTTTTGAGGAATCAAAAAGTGCTAGTCAGGCTTCTAAGCCATCGGCTACACTTGTCCCTGAGGCACAGGATACACTCGTTCAGGATATCCGCAATGATGGCAGAGGAGGAGATGCTACAACTACCAGCCTTGAAAGGTCGAAGAAGAAAGAGGTTTGGGAGGACCGATTTGTTAGCTTTGCTGCCTTCACCATCTTTCGTACATGGGAGCCAACGAGGTCGCTAACCCTTGAGCGGCAGTTTTTATTGAAAGATTTAGAGAAGTACAATCCAGCCATGTTGAGACAGTTCAGGGAACGCAAGGGGTGGATGAGGTTCACCCAGAGTGTAGTGGATACTAAATAGTACCTTGTCCGTGAATTTTATGCCAATGTGGCGCATATCAAAAAGGGGACAAAGGTAACCAAAGTGTGTAACCTCAAAGAGAGATTTGATCAGCATACACTCAACATATACTTGGGCTTCGAAGATGTTGAGCCGAAGTAATATTTAGAGAAGTATGCACTGGGAGACGCATCCCGACCTTGATTAGCGGAGATTCTAGCAGCACCGGGGCCACCACCACCATGGATTGCCGTTGGGGTTCCTATCCACCGGAGCACTCTGAGTTTCGAGGCGAAGGGGTGGCAAACTTTTGTCTACAACAGACTGGACCCGAGCCAGAATGAGACTTACCTCCAGATTCCTCGGGCTGTTCTAGTTGCTTCTATTATGGTCGGGTACCTTATCAATGTGGATGCCATGATGTCGGCGAACATCTCAGTGATTTCTCGGCAAGATGACTCATCCTACCCGTATCCCAACACTATTACAGAGTATCTCACAGATGCAAGGGTAGAGCGGAGGGATTATGACACAAAGGTGAAGCCAAAGAAGCCTTTTACTTGGTATTCACTAATAGATGCGAACAATCCAAAGAAGAAAGTTCAGCCTCCTACCACCACGGGCCAGACTTATCAGCTAGCTATGGTAGCTGCTACGACAGTTGATGTTCCATCCACTTCTGCCGAGCCTTTCTCCAGTGTCGCAGCTTTGCCTCCGCCCTCCTTCACATCCCCTACTGCAACTCCTACTACAGCTCCCACCTCGGCTTTGAAGCCAGTGCCTCCTCATCCACTATCTGCACTATGAGTCTCCCATACATTGGCAAGTCTCAACAACTGGATGTAGATAGCCACTGTAAAGCTGTCTGACTTGTCTAGTACTATTGTAGTGCAGTCAACCTCATAGGCATCACAGGTTCCTTCTTACCTTGAAGAGACATTGAAGAAAATTCTGGAGAACCAAAAGACTATTATGGACATATTGGTACAGCATGGGTCGGTGATTGAAGAGTTGGTAGAGGAAGTCAAGAAGATGAGAAAGTCCCAGGCCAGTAAGAAGTCAGTGGACAAGCTCCGGAGACAGGTGACCAGGCATGCTACAGCCAGAGATCTCCCCTTTGACATGCTAATTGACCCACACCATTCAGTCCCAAATCCTACAACACCATCTGCACCGGTGGCACTAGCTGGCCAGTCTGAAGAGCCCTACCTTGCTGTCGACACTGCCAAGGCAGTGCATCAGATGTTCACCAACCCAGCCACACCTAGAGTTAAAGATGATGACATTCAGTTGGATGAGCTTGAGGGCGATGACATTGCTGGGGACACAGAGATGTCCAACGAGCCATAGGGAGTTTTCTTGATGATGTTCTCTCTTTTACTATTTGTATGTATATATCTTCTCTCTCTTACTATTTATATTCATTCTATCCTTAGTAGTTTTGTTCATTAGCTTCTTTGTCTTTGTTTTTGCTAATTAGCTCTTGTTTTGTTTAGTAGCTTCTTTTTATGTTTTAGAAGATAATAAGCCTTTGGTTTTATTAATGCCACAATTCTTTCCAAAGGTAATTTTTGTGTGAACTGGGTGACTTGTCCCAACGATGGATGGCGTGAAAACCTTCTTAAGAGAATGAGTCTATTTTTGTGTTTAGGTGATAATAGTAATAGTAATGAATAAAAAGACCTAATTAAGTCTCATAGAGTCAACCATGCTTCAATTGGCACCAACACACTTAACTACATGCTTATGGTTAGAAACAAGGTTTTGAAAGAAATAGCTCTAGTTAGTGATCTTGTGCTGACTTTGGCAATCATCAAGTAGTTTAATTGGATCATAGTGATCTTTAAACTTGAATTTGGTCGTTGTGGGCCCTCGACTCTGTCCTCTTTTACAATCTGGTTACGTGAGGGGTGAGATAAATTGTTGCTACTCCAAGTATCCGTGCGAAGGGTCTAGAACTTGCCTCGAATGTGTTTCAAGGCGAAATCCTAAGTTTTGCCTGGTTTGAGAAGTGATTGTAGGATCTCCTTGGCCCGTTTGAGTTTTCTATTGCCAACCAATGTCATTATCCATAGTCAACCCCCTTTGAGCTTCTAGCATTTCTTATTTGATAACCATGTTACAAGCCTTTACTCATTTTGTCGTGATCCTCTCTTGGCACCCGAGCTTTCCTTAAAACTCTTGTGAAATAAATGGCTTAAAAGGTAAGTTTGGGGGAGAGATGAGGAACTTGAAAAAGGAATCAAGGCACAAAAAGAGAAAAGAAATGATCTCTATGAGAAGAGAAGGCAAGAAAAGAAAAGAACAAAAAGAAAACTGCAAAAAGTGAATAAGTTGAAGGGTTGAATGGATTCAAAAAGAGGTAATGATCCCAAACATGGAGAAATCAAAAAGGGAGAAAAGAATGAAATGATCAAGAAAGAGTGATGCTAAGTCTCTCTAGTCCCGAATAAAAAGAAAGTGCCTCTAAGAATTGGCAAAGTGTGAGCCGAGAAATCAAAGATGGAGTGCTTAAGGAAATGTGTAACCACTTATCCATACGGTATCCTACCTAACCCAAAAGCCTTCATTACATCCCGAAAGAAGTCCTACTTGATTTCAAATCGAGTGAGCTTACATTAGTGGCGATCAATATGAGGGGCAAGCCTATGATACTTGAAGTCGTACTTGTGACATTCTCTTGAGAGAGATGAGTGAACCTTTCATAAATCTGTGGAATGAGTGCTAAATTTCTTAATTGAGCTTGGCAAATGGAAAGTAGAGGAGAAAGATTTCGGAGTCTACCATGGCCTACATGATAGAGCAAGAGTCCTTTATGAGTAAAGTCAATTCTTGAATCTCAAATGTCATATTAGAACTATATGTGCATGAAAAACCTCAAAAATATTTATCTATAACCTATTTACTTTAGCTTGCATTCATTAGAGTAACAGTATAAGTAAAAAACAAAACCTTGTTGTGGAAGTGCAATCTTAGATAACCTATTTGCTTGCTTCAAATATATACTCCTAACACCCCTTATAACTCCCAGTGGATTCGACCTCGACTCTTAGTTGGGTAATTATTATTGCATACGACCGTATCATATCTCTTATAGAGGTGTGTTGTGGACGTCATCACACGTCCTATGAAATATCTGTCATATCTGGATGTGACCATGCAAAACAATCGACATTAGATTTAAGAAAATCCATTCTTTTTAACCTGAGTTCAGGACTCAATCCCGTTCCCAAGTGGAATTTCCTTTCCAAACATTTCTCGAACGAGGCCACTTGTACGAGCTCTTCTGCCATTGACTTAGTCGCATCCGTCTCTTTCGGTACCTGAAAAGACCCCGGTACCTGATATAATTTTGATGACCCCTCATCTTTCTCATCTTTTATTGAGATGGAAGAGGGAACCGATTCCTATAATTGCTATTTATTTGATGCATTGCTCTTGTTGCTTGAAACAGTTACTGCGTTCATCTCCCTTGTCACCGGTTGATCTCCTCTGATCTACTTGATCCCTTATGGTGTCGAAAACTTCAACAGTTGATGATACGTTGAGGACACGCACTTCATCTCATGTATCCATGTTCTTTCAAGGATTACATTATAACCCATGTCGCCATCTACCACTTCGAACAAAGCAGTCTTTGTTACTCCTTCGGCGTGTGTGGGCAGCAAAATTTCCCCTCAAGTCGTGAAACTTGTTAAGTTGAGGCCAGCTAGATGTTTTGTTGATGGAATGATGTTCCCGGTTAACTTTGCGTCCTTCAAAACTCTCCATTGAATTATGTTGGCCGAACTTCCTGTGTCAACCAAAACACGCTTAATTTTTAAATCTAAAACATTAAGAGAAATTAGCAAAGCATCATCGTGCGGTAGAAGAAGTCCACTAGCATCATCCTCTATGAATGGGATGTCATCTTCTGAGACTTCTCGGATCATCTTGCCATGAGTAACCAATATCTTCGTCTTCTTTGTTGACGAAAATGTCACCTTATTGACCTCGTCCCCTCCGAAGATCATGTTGATTGTCATCTAAGGTGACCCTATTGTCGGCTTTGATGGCTCTGCATTATCCTGATTTCCACAATAGTTGTTCTTGGCGCGGTCGCTTAAAAACTCTCTAAGGTGACCATTCTTCAACAACATCGCCACCTCTTCATGAAGATATCAGCAGTCCCCAGTCCTATGGTCTTGAGTCCCATGGAATTCGCACCATAGATTAGGATCCTTTTGGCTAGGATCCAATTGGATTGGTTTCGGGAATCGAGCTTCTTTAATATTCCTCATTGCTGACACCAATTCTACCAGGTTGATATTAAAGTTGCAATCGAATAACCTGGGAGACGTTGAATCTCGGGACCCCGACACTTTTTTCTCCTACAACGATCTGCTACTCCGACCACGATCCGTCCTTCTATCGGAAGTGAACCTATCTGATGACTAGAATCCTTTATTACCATGCCCATCAGCCCTCTCGTAAGGTTGAAAATGACTTATAGAGGGTCTCCGATCTACATCAAAATCATTTTTGAATTTATCCTGATTCCAATTACGATCCCATCCTTTGGAGGATGCGGAGGAACCAAGTTGATCATCTTCTATTCTTATTTTTCGACTCGTAGCGATTGTGAACATTTTCCCATGTAGTTGCCTAAAACTCAAGCAAGTACTCCTTCAATTTCTGGGAGGCACCGGAACTCACTAGATTGAGACCCTTTGTAAATGCCTTCGCTTTCCACTCATCCAAAATAGTTGGTAACATCATCCTTTCTTTTGGGAACTGGATCATGAACTCTCATGACAACTTGGATTCTCCTTGTGAAATTCTAAATATATCCGCCTTTCTGTCCTGGACATTTCTTTCTCCAGCATGAGCTTTGATGAACGAATCTGCATGCATTTTGAAAGAATTAATAGAATGCTCAGGTAAGAGGGAATACAAAGTTAAGGCACCCTTCGTAAGCTTCTTCAACAAAACTGATTCGATCTCATGCTGGGCAACGTAATTTCCCTTTACTGTCGTAGTATACGTTGTTATGTGCTCCTGTGGATCCTAATTCTCATTATATGGCAACTCCCATCATATGAAACGGGTGGCATCTTAAACCTCTTCGGGATCAACTCCGGTGCCGCACTTGGTTTAAATAGAAACTGCATATACTTGTTTGAATCTGGACCCTTTAACATTGGCGGCGTGCCTAGGATCCGATTTATCTGAGCATGAAACTCCTTCACGTTCTAATCTATTCGTTCATTCATTTCTCTCATTAATATCATGAGCCCAATTTTGAAAGGGTCATTTAAGTTGTTGTTCCCAGATCCACTACCGGTCCCTCCGGCTTCGTCGAAATCGACCTCATTCCTTGGAGTGTTGTTATCGGTTCTTTGAGCCGTTTGATTTGCAGGAATGCTGGGAAGAACCAGAGCCTTTCCATTAGCATTATTGGAAGCACCGATAATGCCTGCTTCAACTCCGTCATCACACGATCTTGCCTTGAGAGTTGATCCATATTCACTTTTGTTGTTCTCTTAATATTTTAACTATTTCAGCAACGTGCTCATCCTCCACGTCATCAGGAGTTATTCCCCTCACATGTCAAGGATACTGGACTTCACGTACTGAGGTAACCTCATCACCTTCATTGCAGGTTTTGCTAGTTGAATCATCACGCTAGAACTCATCTTCCCATTCATTGTTTGTTCCAACATTGTAGACATTGTTGACATCATATCACGACCCAAAATTCACTAGTCGTAATGACACTTAACCCAACCTGCTAGGTAAGCCAACTAACAGTCAACACAATTTAAAGATAATGATAAGAGTGAAATAACAAAATTTTATACAACTCCCCTAGAACTGGTAGTACAAGTCACGAGCCACTAAGACTTAGATTTACAAAGCCGGTATGAAATAATACAACATCTGTTTGAATATACATAAATAGAGCTCAAATCTAAGACTACCAAGAACAAATGGTAGCCATATCCGGACAACGATTACATCTTCAATGCCAGCTCCCACCATGTACCGCAACATCAGCTCCAAGATCTGCACACAATGTGCAGAAGTATAGTATGAGTACAACCGACCCCATGTACCTAATATGTATCGTAACTAACCTCGCCGAGGTAAAAGAAACAAGAATTATAAATGATACTCACCAATCACATGTGCAAGTTCTTAAATCCAACAAGTATAGAACAACTATATGATTAAATCAAGAAAAAACTATTATGGTAAAACCACCTTGCTGCACATAATTCTTTATTTTAAAATGTTCTACTTCGTCAACAATCCAGCATATAAGGAAGATGTGAAAGTAAGTCAAGTAAACAGTCAAGGAAAATTGCAAGTAAACATGAAATACATTAACCAAATATAAGCCGGTTGTGGCACGCAACCCGATCCAAATAACAATAAGCCAATAAGTCCTGTTGCGGTATGCAACCCAATCCAAATAATAATAACCAGCTCTCCCAGATCTCACATCAACCAAAAACCCGACGGTTTATCACAATCTGTGTGTACACCATCAAGACAGAAACATGAGAGGGCGATCCTAGGGGGATGGATCAATATCCACACGCAAGCACGGCCAATTCAATGCTTTATCAGCCCGGCGTTGTCACAGGCTCAATATCATAATCTGTCCGACTTGGTCAAAGGCTTAATATCAACTACACGGATAATTCACGTGCTGCATGGACAACTCACGTGCCAATGATCACAATCCGCCCGTCGTGGTCACAGGCTCAATATCACAATTCATCTGGCATGGTCACGGGCTCAATATCACTATCCGCTCGACGTGGTCACAGGCATAACAACACAATCGGCCTGGCGTGGTCACATGCTCAATATCACAATCCGCCCGGCGTGGTCATAGGCTCAATATCACAATCTGTCTGGCGTGGTCATAGGCATAAAACCATAATTTGCCAGTGTGGTCACATGCTCAATATCATAATCCGCCCGGCGTGGTCACAGGCATCCAATCCAAATCATATCACACAAAAGCAAATATAAAATAACACATATATATGATGAATGAACATCATATTTCATGCTCTTATACTGGTATAATGACATGCTAGAGTATAGGCATGTGCAAAGTGTGTTGTCATAGCTCAATCAACAATTTCATCACATAAATAGCAATTATCAAGTTCATTCAGGGAATTAGCCTCTATGTAACCTCAAATATGGATGGAATAGTTCACAACAAGGTTACAAATATGAAAAACATCACAACTTAAAGCTTAACAATCAATTCAAGGCATATCATAGCCTAAGCACTACCCCCGAGTATGGATAAATACCCTAGTGCTTGCATATGGGCTCAATCCCCACACATATGCGCACCTATAACACGTAGCTATCACAAATAACTCAGGCAACTAGTGCCTCAATCCCAAGTTTAGAAAAGATACTTACCTCAAATAAGCCAAAACAAATACCGAGCAAGACAAACAATACTCTAAAAACACCATCCCATGCAAATCAACTTCCGAACGGTCAGAAACTAGCCAAAAGCAACTCAAAAACATCAAATAATGCCTTAGGAAACAAACCCAAATAATAAAGGTCGAATCTTTACTCAACTACTCAAAATCAACCAAAAGGTCAAATCCGGTCCCGCACCTGGAACCTGACCCAACTTATAAATTCTGACAACTCATTCGAATAAGAGTCCAACCATACTAATTTCACTTAAATCCGACTCTGAATCGATGTGCAAAACACAAAAATTCACTTTAGAAAAGTTTAGACAAAAACCTCCAATTTTCCTTTTAGATCCACCTTTTAAATATCAATATCAAAGATGAAATCATGTAAAATAATCAATACCGAGTCAAAAATGGGCATAACTCCCTCATTTGATGTCCAAATTCGACGATTCATTTGCTATTGCTCCGTAAATACGATACAGATCTAATGCATCAATCAAAACAAAATTTAAAGATCATTTGCTTAATGTATTACTATTTATGCTTGAAGAGACGACGTCGGAACATCAAAAACGAGAGCAACTTAACCCAAACATATCTGAAACTCACCTGAGCCCCTTGGGACCCCGTCCGAACATACCAATAAGTCCCAAAATATAATACGGACCTGCTCGAGGCCTTAAATCTTACATAATAACATCAAAACCATGAATCGTCGATCAAGATCAATCTCTTAAGTTCATAAACGTCAAACATCAAACCAAGCGTCTAATTCAAGTCTAACCAATCCGGAATGAACCCAAATTTTGCATACAAGTTTCAAATGACATATATAACCTATTCCAACTCTCTAAACAATAATCCAAACCCGATAACATCGAAATCAACTTCCGGTCAAACCTATGAACTTTTCAAACCTTCAAATTGCCAATTTTCGCCAAATAATGCTGAAACCTTCTAGAAATATCCAAATGCAAATCTGGGCATACGCCCAAGTCCAAAATCACCATCTAGACCTAACAGGTCCATAAAAACTCCAATCCTAGGTCAAATGCACAAAAGTCAAACTTGGTCAACTCTTCAAACTTAAAGCTTTCTATTTAAGAATCATTCTTCCAAATCAATTCCAAACAACTAGAAGACCAAAACCGATGATATACGCAAGTTATAATACACTATATGAAGCTACTCATGACCTCAAACTATCGAACTGAGTGAAAATACTCAAAATAACCGAGCAGGTCGTTATACATCATTAGCTGCCAATCTGATTTTTCTTTTACTAAGGAAAGAATCAAAACTTGTTAACGAATGAATGGATGAACGCAATTATACTATTGTCTATGCCCCCACGGTGGACGCTAAATTGTTTACTCGTAAAACAGTAAAGTTAAATTTGTATCGTGATTTATAGACAAGTGAATCGATTTGACCCAAAAATAATAAATAAATAAGAGCAGAAATAAGATTATGAAATTAAATTAAAGAAGATTACAAGCCTGGCTAAGAACTTATCCCTTCCGATGGCAAGAGTGAGAACAACGTTAAAGAACTAAGACCGAGAGTAATATGAAAGTAGATTATATCTTTTTTTTGTACAGAATGTTTCGTCCCCACCAAATAGTGCTAGTTCTCCTATTTATACACTTACTAGGTAAATTGCCCGCGCTTTGCGCGTTCATAGTGGCGTCATTCAATCGCACTACTTTAACTATATTGGCATACAATCTCTCCTGGCAGGCATTGGATATGTACAAAATAATTTCAAAATGAATACTTTAGAAGCATGATCGCGCATGAGAAACAAAATAATAAATTTGAATCGTGTTACTACATAGTGAACATATTCGATAATTATACACCAATAGTATTTTTTGTAAAATCTTCCGATTCATTACCCGTGCTCCTGATTCTTGAATTGTACAAATGAGTTTAACCTTCAAACACCAATTATTCAAATTAAATAAGTACGAAATAACAGAATAATTAGAATCACCTATATATAATTGATTTTTTTTAGTATTATAAGTATATTTTCCCCCTAAATTATGCATTTATCATGAGAAAACAAAGTGCAACGAAGAATCGGTTTTAAAATCGATGAAGAAAGGTTGCATAGACTTGAGGAAGGACTACTTGCCCATTATACAGTCACATTCACTCTATTCAATTCTTCATCAACCTGCACATTAAAAAGATTTTAAAGAGGTCAAAAAGTCCAAAAATACACTCACGAAAAGTACTAAAATAAATAACCAGCATATGAGATATATTCTTGATGCATCCAACATGAAGCAGTACCAAGAAGATGAGATGCACAAATTGTAGATATAGTTGGGAAAATAGTGGTGGTGACTGTTTTAATAATAGAAAACCGTTTCAAATTCCATAATTAAGTGTTAGAGCGTTTAGACTTCAAAACTTATCTGGACAAAGTTGTAACTGAAAAACTGTCCGGTCACACCTTTTCTGAAAAGGTGAGAAAAGACACTTAACAAATAAATAAGGAAAATGGCATAAAAAGGAGAAAAGAGAAAAATAAGAATACTGCCCAATGAGAGGTGCCATAAGCACAACTGAAGCAGGACGTTTAAAATTGTCATCGGCATTGAGAGCTCATTCCAGCATGAATCATCAATGGTATAGTTAGTTATCCTGAAGCACAAACATTTTGAAATAATTGTAATGAAGTAACTATTTGTAAGATTGTATAAAGCTCATGTCACAGTTTGGAAAAGAGTAAGAAATACCTCGCGTGTCTCAGCAGCCATAGGACGTATATTTTGGAATACCTCTTTGTAAACAATATTTTTAATGAATGTAGGATCTTCTGCGTCCTCGTCAGCATTTAGTATGGTTAATCCTTCTCTTGTTGTTACTCGGGAGACAGCCACATATAATTGACCATGGGTGAATACTTGCTTCGGAAGATACAAGCCGATATGGTTAAGAGATTGTCCTTGACTTTTATTGATTGTCATGGCGAATCATGGCGCCAAAGGGAGCTGCCTTCTCGTAAGCTTGAATGGCCACTTTGAATCGTTAGGAGACATAATGATTCTTGGAATTGTGACTCTCGAACCGATGTTCTTTCCGGACATGATGTTTGCGCTGACAGACCAATTTCCAAGATGCCTGACAATTAATCTTGTTCCATTGCATAGGCCTTCTGTTTGGTTTAGATTTCTGAGAAGCATAACTGGGGTACCTACTTTTAAGTGTATGTCATGATTAGGGATGCCAGGGAATGTTAAGCTATTTAGAAATTCGGTTGGGTACAACAGTTCTTTATCGTTAGTGTTCACGCTCGCTTTGCATACATTGTCAGAGCTGAAATATGTTCTTCCTTCACCTGGTATCATTTTCATAATTCTATGGTTCAACTCATGTACCATATCATTTTTTGGCGTTAGTATTGCTCTTTCTTTCAGATATGTTGGGTCACTGTAATTTTGTAGGAGAGATGGATAAACTGCCTCAACAATCGATCCGATTGGGTCGTTAGATGATTTCATGCATACATCATAAGGCAATTTGATGAGCTCCTTGTTAATATCATCGTAAAATGATCCATTTCCAACCTGTAGCAACCATTTGTCAAAAGTAGCAATTTGATCAGCCTCGTAATCACTTACTTTTCCATTGCATAGTCTCATACTTTGCTTCAATTCGTATATTATGAAAAATGGCCACAAATAAAAGGAGTTTAGTGCTGCATCAACAATATCAGCTGGGGTACCCTTTGGAATAACAGGTAATATTTGGCGAAAATCACCACCACATACAACTGTAAGGCCTCCAAAAGGTTTGTCAAAGCTATTTTCATACCTGACTCGCAGGATATCTCTCAACGTTTTATCTAATGCTTCAAAACATAACTTATTTGCCATGGGGGCTTCATCCCAAATGATTAAAGAAGTTCTGTTGAGAAGTTCAGCTAACTGGGTGCCTTGTTTTATTTCACAAGTGGATTCTACAGTAACGTCCAAAGGAATATGGAAGCGCGAATGAGCGGTCCTACCATTTGGCAATAACAAAGCTGCTATTCCAGAAGTAGCAATGGGAAGAACTATTTTTGATTGTGATCTGAGCTTGGAAATTATTGTATTCCACAGAAATGTCTTGCCAGTACCACCATGTCCATTTATAAAAAATAATCGTCCTTGTTCATTCTCAACTGATGTTATTATTGCATCATAAGCTGACTTTTGGCAATCATTTAAGAGAGCGAATGATTTGTCGTGCAGTATTTTTAGCTCCTCTTTGTCATAGTCTAGCTCCTCATTGACCATACGGTTTCCCACATTTCGCAGTAACGCAGAATCTGGTAGCGGCATTCCATCTATGTCTTTCAAACTTTTTCCCATCTTTAATAGGATGGTTTCAATCTCAAATAACGTATATGCTTCTACTTGTTTTTCAGTTAACTGTAAATTTTTCAATTGAAATCTCTTCCTCTGTAATGATGTTATATCTTCTGATAAAATTTCACAGTTGTTCTTCCAAAATTTGCTTGAATCAGATACCTGACAGTGAATAAGTATCGTTACAAATAGATGTCTCAACTCATTTTCTGTCGCCCAAAGTGCAGCCTCGGCTAAGCAGTCATTCCACTCTTTATCATCATCTAATAATCCTAAAGCGTAGCATGCATCTCTATAATTTTTATACTCCACTCCATTTATTGTTCTGATGCTTTCATAGGAAGTGCTTCCTTTCACAAAGTTAAGCAGCATTCTCATATAAAAACGTTCTCCACTTGCAGGATGTGCGAAGTAAATTCTACCAACTGCCTTCCCACTTTGCCTTCTATTCCATGTTTTGTCCTTTGCATTCCAGACCCAACGCGTAGGAAAGTCCGAATATGTCAGCTCTCGTGCATCATCATATCTTTTGTTCGCCTCAAACCATTCTGTGAATTTTATTTTTTCTATGTCCGGTCTGCTAATCACGCTTTCTGCTCGCTTTTCTTCTTCGAATATTATTGTGTTTTGTCCCTCTAAATGAAAAGGCAGACGCTCAACTGCCGGCTTTCTATAATGTATGTCAAATTTAAAGATCCTCCAGCAAGCTTCTGTAGCTGATATGTATCTGCAGTCTAAATATTTTTTTATCTCATCATTTTCTGCACCAGTATTGGTAGATTCTATAGTTGCAGTTGCTCTATCAGACCCTTTATGGACATACTTGAACAGGTACTTCATAGACCTTGAGTAATTGCATAATTCGACATTTATATGTGCATCATATTTGACAAGCAAATCCCTATTGTAAGGGACAACATATCTATTGTCTAAGTTAGCGCCATTTTTCTTGACTTGAGTACCTGTGTTCCTTCTCCTATAAATAGGAAATCCATCTGAATCAAAAGTTGTTCGATCATTGAATTTCTTTGGAAAATACTTCGTGCACTTTCCTTGCCTCATACATGGGCAATGTGGATTCAGTTCTCCGCAAGGTCCATGCATCATAAAGTTCTTAACAGCATTATAACCGTAAGGATCAACTTCCAAATCAGGTATTTCTGCTGCTATTATTCTGTCAATATGATCTGTGGAGGGGCTTTTTAATGTGGGATGCAGGAAGAGCAATATATGCCCATGAGGTAAACCTCTTTTCTGAAACTCAATTGTATATAAACCTGTAAATGAATAGTATAAGGTTATGGTTAGGATGCAGGTACAAAAGACATGCAGTACATATTCTTTTACCAACATATGCAGAAGCTATACTATGTAATTATTCTCTGTTTTTCGGTGGTAAAAGTTTTCCTGGATTAAGATTGAGATTTAATCTGACATGACAAAAAAGATTTGGTGATATCAATAACAACTGCTGTCTATGTGCATTTGTGCTAAAACAAAGTAATCTCAACAAACTTATGATACGTCAATGATTCTTATCTGGACATTGGCAGGACGTTTAGTGGCTCATGATAATTACTCCATAGCCAATCCTGGTGAATGGTGGGCTTATGGGTAAAGATTGTATATGAATCTACAATTTAATATCTGTTCTCTTTTGGTATTAAGTCTTATAGTTATGTATTATGGGTGAAATTATTTTTGAAGCTTGGATCTGTAGCTAGGGTTGCTATTCAGACTGGGATAATTGGTATAGTTGTGTGCACGCCAATTCGATTATGTACCTGCGAAAATCATCGCTCCTTAAGAGCTATGTAACTTCCTTCTAACTAAGTAGTTATTCTTTTGTTTTTTTGGCTTGGACTTACCATCTATGTCTTTCTTTTGAAGTTTTCAAATATAAGTCTAAGAGAACTTCTATACATGCATATAAATACATTTCATAATAGAATTATGTAAAATCGTCTAATTAAATTTAGTGAAAATAGCATCAAATAGCATCGTTAACAGTTCAATATATTTTTGTTGCTTAGTTTTTCAAGATCCTTTACTATCCCACATATATGCATGATGCATTATATTATTACCAAAAGTCAGATAAGCACATTGATGTGAATGCCATGTATATTGAAATTATGTACGACTAAGTTGGATTA
The DNA here is from genome assembly GCF_000390325.3 of Nicotiana tomentosiformis. Lineage (NCBI taxonomy): Eukaryota > Viridiplantae > Streptophyta > Magnoliopsida > Solanales > Solanaceae > Nicotiana > Nicotiana tomentosiformis. The sequence continues at coordinate 47,562,077 of NC_090822.1, forward strand.
TGACGAACTTCTTAAAGCATAAAGCCTTTAGGATAAACTAAGAAATTATAGTTTTCATAACAATGAGAATTACTAACATTCAGAAGACCTGTTACTAACACTTCTTTCATGTATATTTATGTTATTAGTAATGTGTGCATTATGTACAGAATGAGTTAACTTACATGCAATTATTTTTCCAAAAGGCTGATTCTTTTTCAGATCTTGCATTAGCTGGAACAATTTTATTTGGAAAACTCTGCATATGATATCAACCCGGTTGTCATCACTCTCTTGTCCAATTAAACGGAGCATTTCATTTATTTCTGGCCACTTTGGGTTGCAAGTGAAAGTAAGGAACAAATCCAGATATCCCGCCCACCTACAAATTGCCATTGCATCTTGATAATTTTGTACCCTATATCGAGGTCCCCCAGTGTGTGAAGAAGGCAAGATAATGGTTTTCCCTATCATTGAACAATCAGAATCACCTCGGACAATAGCATCAATCAATCCAGAAAATAGATCAGCCCTGAGTTTTTTTGATTGTTCCGAATATAACGAAATCTTTCTTCTTCAATTGCCATGTAACCATCCACAATGTATTGCTGCAATAGTCTACCAGCTTGTAGAAGAGTGTGCGCTTCGTTAAGTCTTTGTTGTATCCTGAAGCAGTAGAATTGTCTCATTGTCAATTTTTCTCTCGCGAAAGTATTTTTGATTACATCTGTCAAAAGAATTCCAAGCCTATATCCATCTTCACCATATGGGTGTATTAATGGGTAAGTCATAGACATGAAACTTGGGTATAAATCTGTGATTCTTTGAAGACCGTTTTTCCGATGTTCTACTATAACATCTCGCTGGAAATTTTCATCAGTAAGATCACCAATTATTAGTCCTGCAACTTCAGAAGCTGTGGGTATATTGTATTGTCGGCCATCTCTTATCCTATCGGATAGTAGTTGTAGACGAAAAACAGATTCAGGATGTTGTTTATATCTATCCCTTGCCATTCGAAATGTTTTTGCCAAAATATTATGCTCGTCCAGCATTTCAGATAAGCCCTGAACAATTTTAGGATCAACTTCTTCATGGAGCAGACTATTCATTCTGTTATGTATCTCATTTTCAGTATCATATATATAGAGCTGGGCAAACTGTGGTTTTTTCCCACTTTCCGGCAACAGAGAGCCAATGTGATGATAATTTTGACCACTCATCCTGAAAACATATGGGCCCTTTGAACGATTGATGCTTTTGTCAGCTCGGCCTCCCATAGATGTAAATGCGAACATAGAGTTATAAACTCTGATATTTTTTCGAAAACTGATACCAAGTTGTCCAGAATCTGTGCTTAAAAGATATTTGAGATAGGGCGGGGGTTGGCTCATTAACGGTAGTCTTACACGGCCTTCCATACAACAAAATGAGAATTTTGGCCGTGTTGTCTGTTTAGTTTTTTTTGTCCGTTCTTCATACCATAAAATGGCACCACAATATTGGCAGGTGCTTGTAGGAGGTCCAAAATTCCAACTTGTTGTATTATGACCTGCCAAATAGAAATTTCAATATCAATATGAACTGTCTTTCAAGTCTAATGTTATTGACATGTCTTGCAGATATATTAGGAGTTTGCGAGCTGTCTTTGAAGTCATTTAAGATTTGTATGTCAGTAGAAAGTGCAGAGAACCTCTAATGTTAAAGACCTCCATGTTATTGAGTATTGGATTGAAACATGTCCGAAATGAGTGAAATGGATAATGAGGATTTATATAGCCACACCAGCAAGTCTTTTCATGTTCCAAGGACAATTTATATTGCAAAGAACACTGGACACTCAAACTGAAGCCCGTTGATTGCATTTTCTGCTAAGTTGAGCAACATGCAACATTTGTTCCAATTTGGTACTTTTGAAGTAGGATTTAGTTTATTCAAGCAGAAATTGTATAGAATTGTTTTCCCCTTTGTGTTTCCATATCAGGAGACTTACTGTTTTCTATAGTATTTTAGTATGCTATCTTTGAACATATTATGCACAGATAATAATGTGCCTTTTACCCTTTAACTCCTGCTTTTGTTATGTTTGAAAATTTCGTAACAAACAAAAAATATGTACCTGTATTGTACCCAATAATGTGTACCTGTATGTTGAAGATTGTTTTGTATAGTTCTACTGCTTTGAGAACACATATAAACCGATACTTCATTTGCTTCGTCTTTTGGTGTATGATGTCGCAGGATACATAGGTCTCCTGCAATGTATTTACAAATATTCTTTAGTATATAAAGTAAGATGCGAACTGCAAGAGATGTCGCTTCGCGAAAGCAAATATGCGTAGAATATTTACATGTACAACAATACCACAATTTGGGATTCATGGTGAAAGGATCCAGATGGGATTAGATTATGTACAAACCAAAGAAGAGACATAATTTGTTCAATGGTGCTACTGGAATTGAAGCATCATAAGGTCCTGCTAATCTTATGAATACCACTATTCTAGTTTTCTATATTCACACATCAATTTAAGAGTATAAATAACCACTTAGGCATTATCGTTAAGAGAGATATCTTGATGAGTAACAACATACCATTTTGTTGAGTGAACACGTGTCTCCTTATGCAGTGTTGTAACTTCATCAATTTTGTGAATCGTTTCACAAATCGTAGTAGCAGGAGTATTTTCTTTTGTGGCTGATTGGCGTATTTCTTTTGAATTAATATGACCTTCCGCTTCAATCTGGCATAATGATATCTGCGCTTTTTTATATCAACCAATTCATCATTCTTCTGGTTACATCGAACTGTTGTTGCATATCTCTTCAGTTTTATTTTAAGCATCCTCTCTTGCCGAGCTAAAACTGGTAGAAGCTGCCGCAGTAGTGTAATATCCGGCTGAACATTCGTTGAAACATTAATTTTTTTAACAATAGCAGATACCAATTCCATTAAACCTGTTATAAAGTATTGAAAAAATTGAATATATTAAAATTTGAAATGTTTGGTGAAGTCAGATATTAAAAACAAATAGGTCACAAAGATGGTTATGGGATGTGCAAATCAAATTATTCAGTGCAAAAAAACACAATGGAATATTGACAATAAGGACTATGTAGCATGTAATCTTGAACAATTTGTAATTGCTATTATTAACAGGTAAAATATGATATTTCCGGAAAATTAATTGCATTTGTGGCGTTGATATATTCAATGCAAACAGATTCTCAAGAGTATGCCAAGGCAAAATGATAAATAAGGATTATACCCAGTTTATACTTGAGCAAATCCAAACAATTCTTTCTTTGTAAATAGTCAAAGTAATAAAATCTAAGAAGAGACGAAGAAATGACTGGCTGCTTAACAAAAGAAAGAAAGAAACACCTTGCATAAAATTAAAAATTGTAATCACATAAATGTATTTCAAATAGAACAAAAATGAAAATTTCGATGAAGAAATGACTGACTGCCTAACAAAAGAAAGGAAGAAACACCTTGCGTAAAGATAAAAATTTTGATCACATAAATGTATTTCAAATAGAACAAAAATAAAAATTTCGGAAGCCAACGTAAAGTAAAACACACTAAGCGTATGATGTTAACAAAAGTGAAGTGTTAGTAATGCTGCGATTTGCTTCTTCTTTATGTTTTCTGAAATACTAATTCAACTTTTCCTTCTTTGCTGCTGTCCCTTTTCAATTTTTAGCAGGAAAAAATGAATTGATGTTTGAATGGTTAGCGAATTAGGAAGAGATGGCTATCATGAGTTTGAACCAAAGTAGAAGGAGGATATCGAGTTTGTCTCGGAAAATAATTGAGGAAAGAGGAAATGTGAAGAATATAATAGGAGACAACCATTGGGGAATCGGTGGAAAGATAAAAGTAAGTGTGAAGTGTATAAAATAGGAGATAGCCGTTATTGATTTTCTGCAAGAAAGTAACTGCCAGGGAGAAGTTGTGTGATGTTTCTCTGAATCACCATCTACTGTTGTATATAATATTTGGGTGTTTCATAAATATTTAATTAATATTAAATTTAATACTGTATTTATTTGGAACATAAAGGTTAGGTATTATCCAGCGAATACAAGTAAGAAGCAACCTTCGTGGGTTAGCGAAAAGGAAATGTAAACCAAAATATTTGAAATAAAACTCTTACTCACATGGTTTAGTTTCCAGCTTTTAAGCAAGTTAACATGATGTAATAAACCCAAGTTCATCACAGTGATGCCCAAGTTTTTAAAAAAGAGATCACCAGACGGAAATCTTAACAGGGTAGACAGTAACTTAAGTTTCATATTGATCAAAAGATGTCTGCATCCTGCTAAAGAAAGAGATTTCAACATGTGTTAGTTCTGTTTTTTCCATTTCTTTCTCTTTTGTCCTTTCTCCATTGGTGAAACAGTGGAAAGACGGTAAAGATAGGAATGGCAAAAGATATTTAGAAAATTTAAATCTTGAAAGTAAGGATTGTATATAACAACAGAAACTTGCCTGGAAAAAAATACGCTCTTGTTTCTTATGTCACTATTTATCTTTCTGCAATTAACAAAACGCTAAAAAAAATAAAATCTGCAATCAGTTTATTGTAAAAGTATGGAGCCGACATTTCGATAAACATTTCAATCAAATGAGTAGTGAAGTAAGAGTATACGGAAATGCTAGCATTGGCCAAATATGACCAAATTTATTTAGAAACCACTTTGCGCTTGGAAATACAAGAATTCATGAAAACAAAAAATAACAGCAAAAGTAGTGACATGATAGATGCAAGAAAATAAATTAGCGTTGTTGGTGAAACTACTACCTATATGAGTAAATGAAACTCAAAATGTTTGACGTAATTTTGTATTTATGTAACTTTCACTTAAAATGTTCCAACCAAAGCGGGAATATTTTTCTTCAAAGTATGCCAAACTGTGATACTGTCTACACATCATACTCTTCAGATTTTCTGCAGAGAATCATATGCTTAGGAGAAAAAATGCATTTCTCACCACGTTTAGACAAATAATCAGCAGTCACGAACAACATCTTATGCAGATCAACTGTACCTTTTGGTGCAATCCCAAGAATGGCAAGAATTGCTCAATAAAGTAAAAAATCATATATTAGAAAATACATTGTTGTAGATTTTTGCTACTGAATGCGTTCAATTTGCTTCCTTCCAGAGAATAAGGAAAATAAGTCATTTGAATTGATAAGTGTTTTTTGTATCTAAAGGTATCTATGTCATATTGATAACATATATAAAATTGCTGAATCAATGACTGTTGTACTTAAAACTCATATATATACTCTCCTTTTTTTTTGCGTCGAAGACATATTTAGTTCCTTTCATTCCATAGTAACAACCATATACATATGCTAGTAAAGTTTCCAAATCATTAGAAGTACAACTTTTACTATTCCATAGTTTTTACCTTGCATTCAAGTTGTACGACAACAGGAATTAGAATAGGGGAAATTTGAAAAAGATACACATGAACAACGAAAGAGAAGGTGTGTTTCTTATTTTAGTACGCTTTGTTCTTGCTTTTTTATTGCAAGTTTTTTTCTCAGTGGTTATTTCATGATGTAAGGTTAGATTCTCATGCTGTTTTGTAATAACAATAATATGGGAAAAAAAAACATATATTTAAAGTTAAATTCGAACAATGACATAACATGAAGACAATACTATTCTGAAACACGTTTACATCAATAAGTTAAGCAAAAAACAACTGCAACAATAGATCAATTTCTACATCAATACTGAAAAGCACAAAAGGATACAATAATTTTGCCTACTCTTAAACAACATCAAAAGTTCTAAAACCAACAAATAAACACTCTACTTTTTGCTTTTTTTGGTTGTTTGCTCGATAACTTCATCGTCATTTATGATTAGGTTTCTTCTCTTTCTAATCTTTCTTAATGAAGTTCTTCTCCCCCTACAGTTAACACCGTCATTGACATGTGGATCTTCTGGAGAGTCTTCAAAGTCCTCCAAAGAGACATTAGTAGATTCCTGAATAGTTTTCAGAAGAAATATAATTTACATATCTATTAAATATGCTAATTTCTTTTGTAGTTGAAAGTTTGCTAAATAAAACAGTAAAGAAATTTACCTTTCCTTCGACAAAACGTTTTGTTTCAATGTTATCCTCAACCTTCTTTTTCCCCTGCATAACAAACGAAAAAAAAGCATATTTTTAATGTACACATACATCTGGATTACCATTTAAAACAATCTATATCACAATACCTTTTGTTCTTTCCTTGTTGTGTATTGCAATTCCAGATTCTCATCTGGAATGAACAACTTGGATACCGTATAATTTTCAAGCCCCTCTTTAAGATTGTAATTGTTTAATCGTAGCTTGAAAATAAATTCCTTGCCGCAAAGGCTTTGGATTTGTGGAGGTACATTATTGCTTTCCAATGACAGCCTATTGAACAACTTGTGGGCGGATGTATCAAGTAGCTTCTCCGCTACAGCATTAAATAGAACCAGAGTAGTCTTTCCAGTTTTGTCTTTTACTTTGACGTATATTTTGTACCTATGATTATACAATCAGTTAATTAAATAAACAACAGTATAATCAAATTTACATTATTAGTTGCTTCCTTACTTCACCAAAGGAAACTTGCATTCTTTCGCGCAAAAGAGACATGTATAGACACCATTTGAAGGTACAATCTTCTTCGAACACGAGTTGCATGAAATGTAGTACCAATCAAAATAATTATCTATTTCTGTAATGTTGCCCCTCACAGTAACAATGTATTCCTAGCATATAAAAAACTCTAATTAGTAGAAGCATCTTGAAGAATTGGAATTTTAATTACAAAGAAGTAGAAATAGGGAAATAACATGTATATCGGCACTCCAGTCGGACTCCAACAACTCAGTAATGTTCATCCTGTTCATAAACATCTCTTCCTCAATGGGAATGTTATTGACATTAGAGCTCCCGATAGTTTGTACACCAAGAAATGTGGCACCAAACTTTTGAATCAAAGTTGTTATATAATCTATTTCTAGATTTACATATATTTTGCTTGCATATGTCGTGGCGAAAGTAACCTCACCTGTTAATAGCGAATGTAATTTTAAAACAAACTTTAATATATATTCAGAATATCAATAATAAATTACATAGCAATGAACAGTAAACGGGAAAAATTACCACGGAATTGTTTAACTGTTGTAGAAGTAACTATGACAACGTATGGGCCAGAGTCGTTGTATAGAAATGGTTCGAACTTCTCTCCAAATTCTTCCCACAAAGTTATTTTTGATTTTGCAGAACTATACAGGGAAAAAGATGAAACAAAATTTAATTGAGTAACAATCCATATGATTCATCTAATATGTAATCTAAAGATATATGGATAAACAACTTGGATAACAAAATAAAAGTACACACAATAAATCTGGTTTTAGGAAGTTAACGAACTAAAGGAACTTAAAATAAGATAAGTGGCTTACTAATCAGTTATAACTTGGATGTCCCTTTTTTTCCACTTGCTTCCAACACTCTCCATGTCACCGATGGCAGTTAAACAACCAACCACATCTACAATATCAAATTGAAAGAAGTAGTCATTTCATAATTACATTGCCGTTGCGGAAAATATAGCAGCAAACATTAATCGTAATCAGTATACCTGATAGCACGGTGTTATTGTTCAGCCTTGAGTCGATCATGTCGGGTTTTATAAACTGGAATCCATTTATAGGAATACTAACAATACCTTCTCGTAGTTCCTGGAGTGCAGTTGTCAGGAAGAAAGAAATTTTAAAAGTACTTGTCACTGGTCTATATACACCAGAAGCCTCACTAACTTTGAAGTTCTTAATAACATAGACTGATCCTTCACTGAGCAAATTCTTGTACTTATTTACTAAATTCTTGTTGATTGTAGCATGTATCAAAGTTTCCTGGTGGAGGAAAAACAGTTAGTGTTTTCAAAATTAATAATTACAAATGCATATTAATTAAAAAAGAGTAAGACACATGTACTACCTCTTCATCTATAAGGATCATGTCTGTACTCATTAGTTCTCTGTTTCTCTTGAAATTAATAGAATTCCATTTCCGGCAAACTCTAACCCTCACGGTCCAATCGTCTCTAGTACTATTCAATTCGGTAAGAAGAGAATACGCCATATTGTATATAACAGTTTTAGGATTGGAAAATAGCGTGAGTTTAAGAAGGATAGCATAAAATGTTTAAGGACAATGGTGTGCGTGGCTTTTATATAAAGGATTCGGTTAACAAATTTAAACGATGGCAACGGTTAATTGGAAAGTTACAACCCTTTAGAAAAGCCACTATAACGGAGGCAGGTTTTGCACATGAGGATGAAGAGGGCATCGTTATGTCGTTTAACTTTCCGTATATGAATATATGAAGGAACCGATTAAGTTTTTGGGTTATGCAAAAATTGGTGCAACGTGGGCTTTCATAGCGACAACCAAACGGATATAGTTGGGCTTTTTAAGACAAACGGATATTTGGGGCTCATTAGGCAATCTGGTTGGGCTTTTATTTATTAATTATTACAGATAGAGATAAGAGATTAGATACAAGAGATTAGAGATGTTGTGGGGTGTTAAATATAGTGAATTATAAGAATGAATGGTAAGATTTAAAAAAAATTGGAGATAAAAGATATATTCAATTGATGGTCATAGAGAGCTGTCATATCACATTGGCAATCCACTTTCCCATGTAATCTTTGAAGCTTCTGATGTAATATTTTTAATTGTAAATGAATCATCGTTCCTTCACGCCATTATAAAAGTAAATATAAAAGTTTACAAAATCGTCATCTCACTACAAAGAATTAAGTATATCATCCAATTATTCCCAATGAAAATATGGTATCAGTATTCCAACTCTTTTATAGTTGATTATAATTTGTATTTTTTATAGAAATAAATAGCAATAAACCACCGAAGGTAAGAAAGATAGGTTGTCCGTTGACAACTACATAATACCGAAAAGTTAGCCATCTACAGTTTTCTGGGAATCATGATAGAGATGGCACACGGGGCAGGTCGGTAGAAGTGGAAATCTTCATATGCTGGGGGTGGAGAGTTAAAATTGTACCTTTAATTGTCAACTTCTTTTGCACTTCAATTTTTTCTCTTTATGTCAATCTTTCAGCATATGCGGAAAATGAGATCAAACAATCAATGGGTGTTACATCAGAAATTTGTTGGTTAACGTTAATTTCTAGCGCTTAAAAATGATATAATAAATATATTCTAGTCATTCTTTGCATGAATTATCTAGTAAACTCCTATAAATATGTCAGGTATCAGTTCTAACTTGTTTAACTTTAAAATATTTAATCCGCAACCTCAAATATATGGAAACAGATTCAGGTGTACCTGTAACTGTGATAAACGTAATGTTAATTGTGAAAACCTATTGAAATAAATAAAATCCTACCTCAACAATATAATTATCTGCAACAATCTAATTCAAAATACATAAATGTAATAACATATGTAATATCTTTGTATATATAAATATATCCGGAGTCATTGTTGGATTCAAAAGTCACAAAGACAATAACATATAGAAAATATTTACATACAGAAATATATTTGAACTCATTCTTTGCATGAATGATCTGGTAAAACTCCTTTATATATGTCAGCTCTCAGTTGTACTTGTTTATTTATAAAATATTCAATCCGCATTTGTGAGATTTTCCTATAACTCAAATATGTGGAAACTTCATATTCTTTAGCAGAACCTGTAAAATCATAAACATAATGTTAATTGAAGAAACCAAAAAAGAAATAACATTGTTAAATGTAGAACGAAAATTTACCTGGCCAAATATTTGTACAATCTCGCTGTGCATCCATTGTAGGAATCCTGTATGATAAAATATAGAGTGAAGATATAAGCACGGAAAAAATCATAAGTTTAATGCATATGTCGATCTTCAAGCACAACACATTTGAATAGAGCAGGAAAAAGTCTTTAAAATATTGCCAAGGAAAAGCATATATTCACCTGATCATTTCAATTTACAACAATACCACAATTTGGGATTCATGGTTAAAGGATCCGGATGGGATTACAGTTGGTACAAACAAAAGATGAGAAAAAATTAGTTCGCAAGTGCTACTGGAATTGAAGAAGTATAAGGTTTTGCTAATCTTATGAACACCAGTATTATAGTTTTCTATATTCACACATCAATTTAAGAGTATAAATAACCACTTCGGCATTATCCGTAAGAGAGATAGCTAACGAACACATCATAGAGCAGGGTAAAATATAATTAAAGGAAGAAAGATGGGATTTATTGTGGAGTTCACACATCAATTTAAGAGTATAAATAAACACTTCGGCATTATCCGTAAGAGAGATAGCTAACGAACACATCATAGAGCAGAGTAAAAAATAATCAAGGAAGAAAGATGGATTTATTGTGGGGTGTAGAAAATAAGAGGAACAGTAGTCAACGTTTGGTTTAAATTAAGATGAAGAAGAAGAGGTGTGGCCTTTGAAGGAGTAAAGGGAGGGTGTGCCTTTTGATGGAAGACAAAGAACGCTTACATACGACAAAATGACAAGATATGAGAAAATCGGTAAAATAGATTTCCTGATAGGTCTAATATTGCTAGAACTAAAAGTATTTTTCGGATCACTAGGCTTCAACTGTTGTGTTAAATGCATATGTCGATCTTAAAGCTGAACACAAAAGAGTAGAGCATGAAAAAATCAAGTTTTTTTCATTGCACAACTGTCATTAGTTGTGTGAGACCTCTTTTTATCTCACATATATCTTGCACATTTAGGTCCACAAAATTCTGGGACCACAAAGTTGTGATACAAAAAAGAGGCTTGCACAAAATTAAAATTTTCATTGGCAATGGAAGAAAGGTCTCTTTCTGGTAGGACAATTGGCTGGGCCATTCACCTCTCAGGGAATAAGTTTACTCTTTATTACTTGCAAAGGATATTTATCTCACAGTTGCATGCAACAGGAAAGGTAATTCTTGGAGTATCATATTCAAAAGGAATTTAAATGACTGGGAACTGGATAGAATTTTAGAGTTTTATATCATCCTCTCCTCACTCCAAGGTTACAGTAACAGAGAAGATTAAATGATATGGAAAAGGAAGGGAAATGTCATCTACACAGTAAGATGATACTACTCTATATCCTAAAGATGCTAACTAACCTACTCATGGACATGGAAACAAATCTGGAACTCTAAGGCACCTGTTAAATTGAGGTGTTTTATGTGGTTAGTAATTAAAAAAGCTTATCATCATTATCCGTAAGAGAGATAGCTAACAAACACATCATAGAGCAGGGTAAAAATAATTAAAGGAAGAAAGACGGAATTTATTATGGGGTTCACACATCAATTTAAGAGTATAAATAAACACTTCGGCATTATCCGTAAGAGAGATAGCTAACGAACACATCATAGAGCAGAGTAAAAAATAATCAAGGAAGAAAGATGGGATTTATTGTGGGGTGTAGGAAATAAAAGGAACAATAGTCAACGTTTGGTTTAAATTAAGATGAAGAAGAAGAGGCGTGGCCTTTGAAGGAGTAAAGAGAGGGCGTGCCTTTTGATGGAAGACAAAGAACGCTTACATACGACAAAATGGCAAGAGATGAGAAAATCGGTAAAATAGATTTCCTGATAGGTCTAATATTGCTGGAACTAAAAGTATTTTTCGGATCATTACGCTCCAACTGTTGTGTTAAATGCATATGTTGATCTTAAAGCTGTACACAAAAGAGTAGAGCATGAAAAAATCAAGTTTTTAACAGCATAATTGAGGGAAAATCACATATTGTGAACCAGGTTTTGCATATGTCAAAAGAAAAGGAAACCAATAGAAAGGAAAAGATTTAATTCTACAGAAAGAAGGTAGGAAATCAATAATTGCTGGTTTAATGGAAGAATATCAGTTTCTATGTTTAATGCATATATTGCTTAAAGTAGAACATAAAAGTGTAAAGTAGAAATTACTAACAGAGAAGGAAGTTGAATGACTATCCAATAGTAATTTATACGGTTACGGTGAATATCTAATATAGTCTAAACATCATATTATCAATTTTTTTATAAACAAATTTTATAGATTGTGTTTTCGAATGCGTGAGTTTTGAAGGAAGAAAAGTAACAGGAAGTTGAACTACTATGCAATACCAAAATCCAAGCCTATAATAAGAATCGAATAGTCTAAACTCCATAACACTAACAAATTGTATAGATAGCGTTTTCGAATGCGTGAGTTTTGAAGGAAGAGAAGTAACAGGAAGTTAAACTACTATGCAACACCAAAATCCAAGCCTATAATAAGAATCTAATAGAGTCTAAACTCCATAATACTAAATTATATATAAACAACATTTGTAGATATAGATTTTGTCTATGGATATCAGAATTCTTCCGTTTGATGAGCGAAAAATAATTGCAGGTTCCATACTATTTTATGTATGAATTTCAGCAGACTCTAAAAATATATGTCAGCTGAAGGCATAAATGAAATGACATGAATATGGAGGATTCATATAACCGACTCTAGCTATAACGGTGGAGTTGGGGGAGAGGGGGATGGCTATTTTTTCCCGACTGCATTCGTTTCCAATGTTCATTGGGTTTTTTTCTTGAAAAGGGTCGGGTTGAAGATGGAAGCAGTGTGGCTGTAAAGGTTCTATCAATTGAATTAGAAACAATGTGAGGTGAAAGGGAATTTATAGCTGCATTGTCTGATATTAGACATGAAAATCGTGTCACCCTCATAGGATATTGACCAACAGACTCTTAGTCTATGATTACAGGGAAAACAATAGTCTAACACAATCTTTGATAGGTTATATTTTTTTAAAACAGTTTAAGTTTTATATACTGTCAGCGTAAAAGATTCGGTAGTGTGAAATTTGTTACGTTAATAGTATACATAACTTAAAACACATTCTTTAATATATCTCTCATATTTAATTTTTGGAAGATTCCTATCACAATGAGATGGCCTAAATTGATTGTTTTGACAAGCACGGGAAGAGCAATACAGAAGTAAATTTACATGGGCAGTTAGGAGAGAAATTCAAAAGGAATAGCAAAGGGACTTTCATATCTACATGAAGAAGTGAATCCCCACATTGTATGCAGAGATACTAATGCCAACGATATACTTGTTGATCAGAATTTTACACCCAAAATTGCGGATTTTGGTTTGTCTAGGCTATTTCTAGCAATAAAACTCTGAACCTATAAATATCTGATTTCCGAGTTAAATGTCCACCATTGGCGTATTATGGAGAAAGATAGCCTATTTAGTCATAAGGTAATTAAGTCAAGTAATTAACAACATGATGAGCAATAAACACTCAAATGTAGATCCAAAAATGAGCAAAATGTGGTTAGAACTTACAATGTTCCAGCAACCCGGGTAGCTACGTGGGAAGCTTTAAAAGTGTAAAGTAGAAATTACTAACAGAGGAGGAAGTTGAACAACTATCCAATAGTAATTTATACGGTGACGGTGAATATCTAATATAGTCTAAACATCATATCACCAAACTTTTTTATAAACAAATTTTATAGATATTGTTTTCGAATGAGTGAGTTTTGAAGGAAGAGAAGTAACAGGAAGTTGAACTAATATGCAATACCAAAATCCAAGGCTATAATAAAAATCTAATAGAGTCTAAAATCCATAACACTAAATTATATATAAACAACATTTGTAGATATAGATTTTGTCCATAGATATAAGAATTCTTCTGGTTGATGAGCAAAAAATAATTGCAGGTTCCATACTATTTTATGCATAAATTTAAGCAGACCCTAAATATATATGTGTCCTAAAGGCACATGAATGCATTAAAAATAAATGTTAGGGATTTTGAAAAGGAAAAACCTGGATTGATGAGTCAATACAGTCCCGATGAAGCTGACATATATTACCAAGTGGAAAAGCAACATTATCATATGCCTCTGAATCATGTGATGAGATTTAGTAGTAAGAACAAAAATGATATATTATAATTTTTCGTCCAGTTCAGAATGATGAGAAGGATTCCAATATGACATTCAGTGGTATCATACGACGAACAAAAGGTATTAAAACAGAACAATTGAATAAAGATCTTCTGAGCAACCACTAAGATAGCAAAAGTTGTGTTAAGTGTTGGGTGTTCATTATTGCTTGCATCCAAAAAGGAAGGTAGAAATACATCAGAACATTTAGGAGTAAAAGATGGGATTTGATGTGGCGTGTATGAAATAGGAGGAAGAGTAAACAACGATTGGTTATATTCTTTACATCCTTAATTGTTGATTAGGGGAAAAATTATAGTATCAAAGAATAGTGACGTTATAATTTCTTAGAGAAAACATAAATGCGAAGAAGGTTCGGACTGTTCCTCAATCTTATTTGTGTGTGTTTTCACATCCTTGTTTGCCTAGACCTATACAATTAGATTAGGTTCCATAGAAGTTAGTAAGAGGCAAATATGTAAGAATAATGCATAAATGATAAATAACTGTAAAAGGATTACAGACCGGGAATTATGGAGCGAATATCACTTTTCTCTGAAACAGTTTGGGGGCGGTATTCTTCAGATGTCTTCATTGGCGTCGAAGGAAATAAACTTTTTTGTCGGAATAGATAGAACACTTGCAAATCAGAAATAAGGCAAAGAAGGGAGATGTAGTTGAGTTGATAGAAATTAATTCACTAATTAAGAGGGCTGGGGGAATTTGAATAGGGGAAAGGGAATTGTAAATTTAAAGAAGGGTTTGTTAGGTCTGGGTAAATTGGAGCAGGGGAAACAGAATTGAAAATTTAAAGAAGGTTTGTTTGGTAGGAAGAAGCGGCGCGGGAAGAAGGGAAAGTGGAAGCGCAGTTGAAAGTTTAGATGAGGTTTGTTTGATGCGAAGAAGCGGTGCCCGAAGAATATGCGAAGCGTTTTTATTTTATTTTTTGTAATTTCAGTTTGAAATTGCCGGAAAAAACATGGAGCCTAGAAAATTCAATTGTTGTTTATTGAGAGTGCCACATCACCGAGCTTAGGGCCCTCTAATATATATATATATATATATATAGATTTAGGGAGACAATATCCCCAAATCAAGTTCCTCTTGAATGAGAATAAAACCGTCATTGATAGTTGCATAACGGTTGGCAATAAATGTTGATAATCTCTGTAACGGATGCTCATTGAATGTTATTCGATATCAAATCATCGGATCTTTATTGTCGACTACTCCACCTTCATAATTCATCCAGCATCGGTCACATGCTTGCATCCGGTGCTAATTGTTTGCTGACTTACGTCTCACCTATCTTTAATTTCACTTCGTCATTCGTCCAACCATCACTAACCAATTTTAGCCAATATAGCGGGCGGACCACGAGATATTTTATCTTATAAGGGGCAAGGCGTCTCGAGGCGCTGAGCATAAGCCCTATGGGTCTATAATTGAGAAAAATAGCATAAACTAACTTGAAATAGCAAACAAACTTAAAAAGAAAGAAAAATAAAGAAAGAACCTACAATTAGAATTGTCAAACCAGAGCAAATTACGAAGGATGATGCATTTTTGTTTTGTAGTTGACAAATTAACCTTTTTATGGTGTAGGAATTATAATATAACGATGATAGGCTCTTTGGTTTATTGTATTTAAGAATTAGATTCATATATCGTCTTATACTTATGTTCTAAAGGATAGGAGGGAGCTTTAATAGTTGTTTAGCTCACGTATTGAGGATACAAGTACGCATATATCACATTCTATCTTGTCTAATACATAATACATGCGCTTTTGTATAACTTATGGGGATATATATATGGGAAACAAAAATAATAACCAGGCAATGCATTATTAATGCTAAATTTTAAGCAGGTAAAAGTATAATAGCTTATGCTTTTAACAGGAACCAAACGGGCCCCTAGGAGTTTCCGCTTATTTATTAATGGTGGATGAGGAAGGAATCAATTGTGAAATGATTCCATTAGTTATAAATTATTCAACAAGCTTTATGATTGGCTAAAACTGACTAGGTCATTCTCTCAGTATAAATATATGACAAATGTACATGTGTCACGAATAGGTGGGTTATCTAGAGGTGTCTAGGGATAATGGAAGGAAAAATAAGGAATTTGGAGCGAGTGGTTTCCAACGTAGGCGGATTTACAGTTTTGACAATGTTTGTGTTTGCTCCACTATATTAACTTTTTAAAATATAAGAAGTTAATTTTACGAATGATTATGGAATTGTTGCAGTGAAGTAAAAAAACTAATTTGCGATTCAAATGTACATGAAATATTCTAATATCTCACATAAAATGGAATTGGCCAAAAATCCCTTAATTCATGCAAAAATTTACTATTAAGGGTGTGTTTGGTATGAAGATAATTGATCTTCTTCATGTCTTTATGGAACTCATTAGCATTCAGTGTCCAAGTGGCAGAAGAATCAGCGCCACACAGTTGACGCCTAATATCAGGATAGGGAAGCCGACGCAGTAACCTCTGGAACAACTTCTGAGAGATCTCTGTAAACCCCATAATATAATTTATCACCTGTGAGGAAAATGGGATCATCTTGCCTCTTACTTGTACCTCATACACCGCATCCAAACTGGCCTCAGGCTGCCAGTTGGCATAGAACTCCTTTACCATGTTCACGTTCACCGACTCACTGGGACAGAACAAGCTTTCAAAACTCAGGTATCTGATGTTGTTGTAAATCCCCGAGTACTTCCTATCTAGATTTCCATCGTCAATACTAACTTCCGGGTCGGGACACACCGCTGGAATAAAGGTCCGGTACCACATTCTAGCAAGAGCCGGCAGAGCCCGGATGTCATACTTGCAGCCCGGTATTACATCCGCATATGGATCAATGCGATCCACTTCCTCCTCCACTGGGGCGGGGGAAGGTGCCCACCTACCTTCTCTATGGCTACTAGTGGCAACCTCGGAGGAACCTGTGTTAGCACGTTTGATAGGACGACAAGACATTGTACCTGCACAAGACGAAAATAATTAGCCACAACACTTAAAACAACAAGCAAGACCAAATGGGGTAACCACCTCACACTTATATTATTGGCATGTTCACAAGTACAATGTATATCAGGGACACAAACTACCCCATTGAAAGCACGCCACAAGTAATTGACACCCACCCACTAACATAATATTACAACAACATCATGAAAAGAAAATACTTTTTTTTAAATGAAAGAAAATACTTTTTCTACATCATGAAAAGAAAGTATTTTTTTTTGTTAAAATAATTTTTTTTTTATATCATGATAAGAAAATACTCATTTGTTGAAATGAAAAAAAAAATCTATCTATAACATGAAAAGAAAGTACTATTAATAACATTTTTATTTAGGGTGGGGTGGGGAGCGAGGGTGGGGGGAAGGGTGGGTTGGTTGGGATGGGTAATAGAGTGGGGAAGGTTGAAAAAGAGGTTTGGAAAATATTTTCCCTTCTCTTGGTAGGGAAAATAATTTTCTTCAATTGGAAGAAAATGAGTTCACGAGAAAAATATTTTCCACAACATATAAGCCAACCAAACATGAAAAAAATGAAATCATACCAAACACACCATAAGCTGTCAAATTAATATATATATATATATATATATATATATATATATATATTAGAAAAACAAAGATTTCAATATGTCTGATTAAATTCCTTTAAGGAAAAGCTGAGGGTATCCTAATCTTTTTGCAACACTTAATGAAAGATGGCTTCAACCTGAAACTTAGTAGCGACATCACTATTAAAAATTTAGAATTAGCTATGAACTTTGTCGCTAAATCACTCGTAGCTATCAAAATTTCTTGTATTATGTCTCTAATCCATCGCTAAAGAGGATTAACGACGATTTTATTTATTTAGATACAGAATTTGTCTATCGCTAATACCTATTTTTTAGTAGTGCATGTTATTTGCTACCATTCTTCCTGATTCTTTTTTCTCTCTTTCTTCATTGCCATGCCCTGTAATGACCCGATCGGTTGATTTGAGTTTTAGCACTTCGTTCGGGGTTTTGAGACTTTAAGTAACTTAATATTATGCACTATGTCTTGTGTGTAAGATTTGTTTCTATTTTCGAGAGGTTCAGAGTTGATTTGGGAGAGTAATTCTCAATTCAGAAGCTTTAAGTTGGAAGATTGACCAAGATTAGACTTGTGGGTAAACAATATCAGAATAAGGATTTGATGGTTTCAATAGGTTTGTATATTGATTTTGGACTTGGGTGTATGTTCATATTTGAATTTGTATATTCCTAGAAGGTTTTGGCCCTATTTGTTGAAAGTTGACAATTTGAAGAACTGGAGAGTTCATAGGTTTGAACGAGAAATGACTTCGATGTAATGGGACTCCTATTATGGTTTTGAAATCATGGATAGGTTTATTTAGTTGATTGGAACTTGTTTGTAAAGTTTGGTTGTAATCCAGAATGTCTAAGTGTGATTCTGACGCGTTAGGCGAAGTTAGAATGTTTTAAAGTTAAGAGAATAATTTGATTCTTGGTTTTGATGTTATTTGCGGTGCTTCGATCCTCTGGATAAGTTGAATAATGTATTTTTACTTACTTGTACGATTGGATGGGGTCCCGAGGGGCCCGGGTATAATTTAGGTCATCAATTGAGAAACTAGTTAAGTTAAGAATTTAAATTTTGACTATGGTCAACATCAGGTCAAGACGACCTCTTTTCGCTGTTTTGAGTGCGTGAGCATGTTCGTAGCATATTTTATGATTAAAATTCATATATGATTTCTGTCCGGGAGGCTCCTGAAGAGTTTCAGATGCTAATATATATATTGATTCCCCATGAATTTCTACACCAAAGATTTGGGAGTTTTGTATACAGGATAAGAAAGTATATTTTAGAGTTTTGAAAATCGATTTGAACTCGAATTTGGAAAGTTAGCATATATTTGGACTCGGCAGGTTATGGATCATCAAATTTTGATATTGGTTTCGGATTTTGCGCAAGCTTCGTATGGTATTGTTGACTTCCTTGGATGAAGGTTGGTTTGTATTTGTGCAATTTAGAGGGATAGAGCGAGGTTTTGACGTGATTCGAGGTTGAAGTCTACCCTGGATGAGGTAAGTATCTTTCTAGGCTTATATTGAGGGTAATTTCTTGTTGGCTATAGTATCAGAATGTCTCACGAGTCATGAGCAGGCCTAGTAAAATCTTGCGGATCATTACAAAGACGTTTGTACTTATCTTCGAGAGGCTATAGGGCTCTAAGAATTTTCCCTTTCTTGATTCCTTATCGTGCAACTGTAACACCCCAAAATTTTTTAAAGTATTTAAGTATACAGCCCCGTAAAATTTCGCAAATGAATTCAAGGTTTCGTGGTGCAAGAGTAGGTATACGCCGCAGCTCATACTTTTTTGGTTGAACAATGCACCGGAAAGTAAAGGAAAAATTTTGGCAGAAAAGCCCGTTTATGCGGTCCATTATGCGACCGCATAATCACTTTACGGGCCGCATAATGGCCGCAGAAGTGAGGCGGGAGAGGGTTAGTCTGGGAGCAATTATGCGGTCGACTAT
This sequence comes from Nicotiana tomentosiformis, assembly GCF_000390325.3. NCBI lineage: Eukaryota > Viridiplantae > Streptophyta > Magnoliopsida > Solanales > Solanaceae > Nicotiana > Nicotiana tomentosiformis. The sequence goes on from NC_090822.1 coordinate 47,581,644, forward strand.
GCGACCACATAACTGTTATGCGGTGCATTATGCGACCGCATAACAGTTATGCGGATCGCATAGTCATCACAGACACAGACAAATTTTTTGGTCATTTTGGACATCAATTATGCGACCGATATGCGGTCCGCATAACTATTACGCGGTCGCACATGTGACCGCAGAACCTGTTCCGGAGCTTTATTTTTGGGTTTTTAAAACCCGACCCTACTTCGTTAAATACACGCTTTGGGCCATTTTTGAGCAAAGATCTGACGTTTTAGAGAGAAGGGAGAGTCTTTTAGATAGAGAGGAAACCCTAGGCTAATTATTCATCAAGTCTTGCTCAAATCTTGGAAGATTAACAAGAAAAACCCATAAGTTCTTTATCTAAGAGGTAAGGTTCCATACCCTAGTTTTAAATTTTGAATTTGGGTAGAAGATGGTTGATTAGGAGTATGATTCTTGGGTATGAGACTATTATCTATACTTGCATGTACCAATAAGATTTGTGGGAAGATTGTTGAGCTAAATAAGTAAGGATTGGGTTGTGTAGTGAAGGAAATCTTGTAGAAGAACCTTGTGGTTAAATTTGCACACCAAGTGTTTGATAAAATGCTCAAATGAGCTGAGACCATGAATATCTTCCTAATTACAGTTCAATTTTGTTATATCTCAAAATAGATTGGGATTGCTAGAATTTCCGGAATGTTGTAGTAATTTAAGAAAAGCTCAATTGAGGTATGTTGGCTAAACTTTCTCTCTTGGAATCGAACTCCATAATGTTCCTGTGAAGTATGGGTTGCGTATTAAAATATTATGGCTTTGAATCGTATTTCAAATTAAAGCTAGTATGCCAAATTGTGCGAGGAAATCTCAATATTCTTAAGACTCTTAATTGCTCATATGTGTACGTAAAGTCTTGACTGAAAATGTATTATTGTTGATAACCTATAAAGATGGTTGAAAGTGAAATCAGTGAATTGGGGATATAAAGTGTGGCCAACGTGCCAATAGTAAAATTTATACTTGTGGCTAATGGTGCCAAAGAAATGAAATAATTGGAGAAAGATTATGAAATGAGCTTTGACTCAACTATTCCGAAATTGACTTCGATAATATAATTGGCTAAAAGCTTATAAACTTAAGTGATGCCCATATGTGGTTGTTTTAGTTAATGTTATGCTTTGTAAGTATTTTTCAATGTGTTTTGCATTCTTACATATTCGTGAGTGGAAATTGTGTATGATTTTAACTTGTGCTTCGATTGCCAATTATTTTACTCCATTTATTGAAAAGAAATCTATTGTGTTTAAAACCTTCATTACTAATGAACTTAAAGTTGTGATTTCTGGAATATTCTACTTGTTGATAATTATGATGATGATCTATGAAAAGGGAAGAAATTAAAGTGTGTAATATGAAATACGGCCATTGCGCCATGAATAAAGAATCATATGTATGGCCAAGAGAGCCAATAAAATAATAATGTTGTAAATGGTTGAAAGTACGGATTAAGTAATATGTGGTGTGAAAGGTTATGAGATGTACGTATTTGTACTTTTGTTTCCAATGTGTTATGAAACTCTGTGGACGGTCTATGAAACGCATAGGTGCATTGTGATATAAAATCCAGTGGACGGTCTATGAAACGCATAGGTATATTGTGTTATGAAATCTTATGGACGGTCTATGAAATGCATAGGTAAATTGTGATATGAAATCCTATGGACGGTCTATGAAATGCATAGGTACATTATGATATGAAATCCTGTGGACGATCTATGAAACGCATAGGTACATTGTGATATGAAATCTTATGGACGGTCTATGAAACGCATAGGTATATTGTGTTATGAAATCCTGTGGACGGTCTATGAAACGCATAGGTACATTGTGATATGAAATCCTGTGAACGGTCTATGAAACACATAGGTATATTGTGTTATGAAATCCTAAGGACGGTCTATGAAACGCATAGGTATATTGTGTTATGAAATCCTGTGGACGGTCTATGAAACGCATTGGTATATTGTGATATGAAATCCTGTGGACGGTCTATGAAATGTAGAGGTATATTGTGATATTAAACGCATAGGTGCATTGTGTATAAGAAGTATAAGTGTACGGTATGAATAAATACTATGGACGGTCTATGAAACGCATAAGTGTATACTATGATATGTGAACACTAAAGACGGTGTAATGAGACACTTTATTAATGCAGACAATAGGTGCCCCTTTTGTTGTCCTTGTTTGTACAGGTTATTTCAATTGCATTATATTATGTGTTCCACGTATAGATCATATGTGTCACGCCCCAAACTCGGGGAGCGCGACCGGCGCTAACCGAGAGAACCCGGCCGAGCAAGCCTGTTAGATTTTATTCTACCCAAACTCATCCATGAAAAAAGAGGAGATGTACTCCATTAATCAAACACTTAAAAGATTTTATTAACAACTTCCTTTTTATTCTCATTAGCAGCTTCATTCATAATTTCCAAAATATTACGAGTTTATAGAATTAATGAAAAACATGATTTCCAAATACCAACATTTCTAGTTCAATTCCTCAACATCAACCACAACCCACAACCTGTCTACGGACCCTCTAAATACAATAGAAGAGTAATATAGAAATGCCAGCAACAAGGCCTCGGCTATACCTCAAAATACAGTACATTAGAAACAAAAGATACATGACCCCGAAATGAAGTGGGGCTCACCATATCAGTTGAAAAGAGTGCACTGCTATCACTGATCAATGCCGCTTGCTGTAGAACCACCTGCATCCATTAAAGATGTAGCGCCCCCGGCAAAAGGGACGTTAGTACTGTCGAATAGCACTATTATGCATAGCTAAAAGTCCTCTTTCAAAATAGAATGCCCATATAAGAAAAGGCAACACATAGAAACATCAAGTCATAATCAACAATATCCAAATATTCAGTTAAAACATAATAATTTTTAAAATACGAACTTCATACAAAATTTTGGTTGGGAGATCATTAGCACCGGTATACCACCGTCTTTGTTAGCACGGAGTCCGATCACGCCCGATCGGCTAGGCCATCTCCCTATGAACAATATGGTTTGACATGTGATGTGAAAGAAAGTTGTTACCAAGAGTAGTACCACCATATGCGCAATATGGCGTCTGATCTCCACCCGATCAGCTAGGCCGCTTTCCCACATATGCCGTGTGTGTTGACTTTTCCAATCCATAAAGGTTCCAGTTTCATCCCAATTAAGGGGAATAATATCACAATTTCCAAAGGTTCCAATTTCATCCCAAATAAGGGGAATAATCCCAATCCACCCCTACACCGGCACGTGTAGTTTCAGGTGTGGGCCTTATTACCCACCCTTCCTCGGTTTAGCTAATGATGCTCCCAAAAATATTTTTGATTTGATTTGCAAACAGAAATATCATAAATGCCATTGTACTCACCTCAACATCTTTCACATTGTATAAATTCTCATTAGTATTTCCAGTCATTCACAACGACAATATTTCCTTGGCTCAATAGGCTATTCAGAAGATTCTTTATTCCTTGCACGATGGCCGTATTTCATATTCCACACTTTCACCTCTTTCAATTTCAAAGACCACCATCAAATATCAACATATAGAATATTTCAGAAATCATATACTTCAAATCCGTTTGAAATGGGAACTTCAAACACGAATGGTTTCTTCCCAAAAAATGAGGCATACCAACCAACAGTATAAACACACATGAAAAATCCTAAACAATCAATACACCATTTATTCTTGCAATACTCATCCCCAAAAATGACAATGTACAATTTCAACACATGAGTATATAGAACTCGAATCACACTGGATATATTTATAAAGTAAAGCATTAGTTAAAGCAGCCACTGATGGGCATGAATTGAGTATAAAAACTTTTAGGCAATTTTATCTTCGAAGTCATTTTTTTTAAACAATTGAGTCGGCTCATTTCATATTCTTTATCGCATCTTCTCAAATTATTTGCACTACTAGCCACAATCATAACTTCAATTCTTGGCACGTTGGCCACACTCTATATTCCCAATTAACTTATTTTACTTCCAACCATCTTTATAGATTATCAACAATAAGACATTTCCAAATCAAGACTTTAGGTACACATATGAGCAATTAAGAGTCTTAAGAATATTGAGATTTTCTCACACAATTTGGCATACTATCTTTCATTGAAACACGACTCAAAGCCATAACCTTTTAATACGCAACCCATACTTTGAAACTTACGAAAACATTATGGAATACAATTCCAAGAGAGAAAGTTTAGCCAACATACCTTGCTTTGAGCTTTCCTTAAATTACTACAACGTTCCGAAAATTCTAGCAATCCCAATCTACTTTGAGACATAACAAAAATTAAACCATTATTAGGAAGATATTCATGATCTCAGCTCATTTGAGCATCTTATCAAATACTAGGTGTGCAAATCTAACTACAAGGTTCTTCTACAAGATTTCCTTCACTCCACAACCCAATCTTTACTTATTTGAGTTCAACAATCTTCCCACAAACCTTATTAGTAAAAGCATGTATAAATAATGCTCTTATACCCAAGAATCATACTCCAAATCAACTATCTTTTACCCAAATTCGAAATCGAAAATTAGGGTATGGAACCTTACCTTTTAGATGAAGATCTTGTGGGTTTTACTTGTTATTTGCACTACTAGCCACAATCATGACTTCAATTCTTGGCACGTTGGCCACACTCTATATTCCCAATTAACTTATTTCACTTCCAACCATCTTTATAGATTATCAACAATAAGACATTTCCAAATCAAGACTTTAGGTACACATATGAGCAATTAAGAGTCTTAAGAATATTGAAATTTTCTCACACAATTTGGCATACTATCTTTCATTGAAACACGACTAAAAGCCATAACCTTTTAATACGCAACCCATACTTTGAAACTTACGAAAACATTATAGAATTCAATTCCAAGAGAGAAAGTTTAGCCAACATACCTTGCTTTGAGCTTTCCTTAAATTACTACAACGTTCTAGAAATTCTAGCAGTCCCAATCTATTTTGAGACATAACAAAAATTGAACCATTATTAGGAAGATATTCATGATCTCAGCTCATTTGAGCATTTTATCAAATACTAGGTGTGCAAATCTAACTACAAGGTTCTTCTACAAGATTTCCTTCACTCCACAACCCAATCTTTACTTATTTGAGTTCAACAATCTTCCCACAAACCTTATTAGTAAAAGCATGTATAAATAATGCTCTTATACCCAAGAATCATACTCCAAATCAACTATCTTTTACCCAAATTCGAAAATGAAAATTAGGGTATGGAGCCTTACCTTTTAGATGAAAATCCTATGGACGGTCTATGAAACGCATAGGTATATTGTGTTATGAAATCCTGTGGACGGTCTATGAAACGCATTGGTATATTGTGATATGAAATCCTGTGGACGCTCTATGAAACGTATAGGTATATATAATATTAAACGCATAGGTGCATTGTGTATAAGAAGTATAAGTGTACGGTATGAATAAATACTATGGACGGTCTATGAAACGCATAAGTGTATACTATGATATGTGAACATTAAAGACGGTGTAATGAGACACATTATTAATGCAGACAATAGGTGCCCCTTTTATTGTCCTTGTTTGTACTGGTTGTTTCAATTGCATTATATTATGTGTTCCACGTATAGATCATATGTGTCACGCCCCAAACTCGGGGAGCGCGACCGGCGCTCAACCGAGAGAACCCGGCCGAGCAAGCCTGTTAGATTTTATTCTACCCAAACTCATCCATGAATAAAGAGGAGATGTACTCCATTAATCAAACACTTAAAAGATTTTATTAACAACTTCCTTTTTATTCCCATTAGCAGCTTCATTCATAATTTTCAAAATATTACGAGTTTATAGAATTAATGAAAAACATGATTTTCAAATACCAACATTTCTAGTTCAATTCCCCAACATCAACCACAACCCACAACCTGTCTACGGACCCTCTAAATACAATAGAAGAGTAATATGGAAATACCAGCAACAAGGCCTCGGCTATACCTCAAAACACAGTACATTAGAAACAAAAGATACATGACCCCAAAATGAAGTGGGGCTCACCATATCAGCTGAAAAGAGTGCACTGCTATCACTGATCAATGCCGCTTGCTGTAGAACCACCTGCATCCATTAAAGATGTAGCGCCCCCGGCAAAAGGGACGTTAGTACAGTCGAATAGCACTACTATGCATAGCTAAAAGTCCTCTTTCAAAATAGAATGCCCATATAAGAAAAGGCAACACATAGAAACATCAAGTCATAATCAACAATATCCAAATATTCAGTTAAAACATAATAATTTTTAAAATACGAACTTCATATACAATTTTGGTTGGGAGATCATTAGCACCGATATACCACCGTCTTTGTTAGCACGGAGTCCGATCACGCCCGATCGGCTAGGCCATCTCCCCATGAACAATATGGTTTGATATGTGATGTGAAAGAAAGTTGTTACCAAGAGTAGTACCACCATATGCGCAATATGGCGTCTGATCTCCACCCGATCAGCTAGGCCGCTTTCCCACATATGCCGTGTGGGTTGACTTTTCCAATCCATAAAGGTTCCAGTTTCATCCCAATTAAGGGGAATAATATCACAATTTCCAAAGGTTCCAATTTCATCCCAAATAAGGGGAATAATCCCAATCCACCCCTACACCGGCACATGTAGTTTCAGGTGTGGGCCTTATGACCCACCCTTCCTCGGTTTAGCTAATGATGCTCCCAAAAATATTTTTGATTTGATTTGCAAACAAAAATATCATAAATGCCATTGTACTCACCTCAACATCTTTCACATTGTATAAATTCTCATTAGTATTTCCAGTCATTCACAACGATAATATTTCCTTGGCTCATTAGGCCATTCACAAGATTCTTTATTCCTTGCACGATGGCCGTATTTCATATTCCACACTTTCACCTCTTTCAATTTCAAAGACCACCAACAAATATCAACATATAGAATATTTCAGAAATCATATACTTCAAATCCGTTTGAAATGGGAACTTCAAACACGAATGGTTTCTTCCCAAAGAATGAGGCATACCAACCAACAGTATAAACATACATGAAAAATCATAAACAATCAATACACCATTTATTCTTGCAATACTCATCCCCAAAAATGACAATGTACAATTTCAACACATAAGTATATAGAACTCGAATCACACTGGATATATTTATAAAGTAAAGCATTAGTTAAAGCAGCCACTGATGGGCATGAATTGAGTATAAAAACTTTTAGGCAATTTTATCTTCGAAGTCATTTTTTTAAAACAATTGAGTTGAGGCTCATTTCATATTCTTTATCGCATCTTCTCAAATTATTTGCACTACTAGCCACAATCATAACTTCAATTCTTGGCACGTTGGCCACACTCTATATTCCCAATTAACTTATTTCACTTCCAACCATCTTTATAGATTATCAACAATAAGACATTTCCAAATCAAGACTTTAGGTACACATATGAGCAATTAAGAGTCTTAAGAATATTGAGATTTTCTCACATAATTTGGCATACTATCTTTCATTGAAACACGACTCAAAGCCATAACCTTTTAATATGCAACCCATACTTTGAAACTTACAAAAACATTATGGAATTCAATTCTAAGAGAGAAAGTTTAGCCAACATACTTTGCTTTGAGCTTTCCTTATATTACTACAACGTTCCGGAAATTCTAGCAATCCCAATCTATTTTGAGACATAACATAAATTGAACCATTATTAGGAAGATATTCATGATCTCAGCTCATTTGAGCATTTTATCAAATACTAGGTGTGCAAATCTAACTACAAGGTTCTTCTACAAGATTTCCTTCACTCCACAACCCAATCTTTACTTATTTGAGTTCAACAATCTTCCCACAAACCTTATTAGTAAAAGCATGTATAAATAATGCTCTTATACCCAAGAATCATACTCCAAATCAACTATCTTTTACCCAAATTCGAAAATGAAAATTAGGGTATGGAGCCTTACCTTTTAGATGAAAATCCTATGGACGGTCTATGAAACGCATAGGTATATTGTGTTATGAAATCCTGTGGACGGTCTATGAAACGCATTGGTATATTGTGATATGAAATCCTGTGGACGCTCTATGAAACGTATAGGTATATTGTAATATTAAACGCATAGGTGCATTGTGTATAGGAAGTATAAGTGTACGGTATGAATAAATACTATGGACGGTCTATGAAACGCATAAGTGTATACTATGATATGTGAACATTAAAGACGGTGTAATGAGACACATTATTAATGCAGACAATAGGTGCCCCTTTTATTGTCCTTGTTTGTACTGGTTGTTTCAATTGCATTATATTATGTGTTCCACGTATAGATCATATGTGTCACGCCCCAAACTCGGGGAGCGCGACCGGCGCTCAACCGAGAGAACCCGGCCGAGCAAGCCTGTTAGATTTTATTCTACCCAAACTCATCCATGAATAAAGAGGAGATGTACTCCATTAATCAAACACTTAAAAGATTTTATTAACAACTTCCTTTTTATTCCCATTAGCAGCTTCATTCATAATTTTCAAAATATTACGAGTTTATAGAATTAATGAAAAACATGATTTTCAAATACCAACATTTCTAGTTCAATTCCCCAACATCAACCACAACCCACAACCTGTCTACGGACCCTCTAAATACAATAGAAGAGTAATATGGAAATGCCAGCAACAAGGCCTCGGCTATACCTCAAAACACAGTACATTAGAAACAAAAGATACATGACCCCGAAATGAAGTGGGGCTCACCATATCAGTTGAAAAGAGTGCACTGCTATCACTGATCAATGCCGCTTGCTGTAGAACCACCTGCATCCATTAAAGATGTAGCGCCCCCGGCAAAAGGGACGTTAGTACTGTCGAATAGCACTACTATGCATAGCTAAAAGTCCTCTTTCAAAATAGAATGCCCATATAAGAAAAGGCAACACATAGAAACATCAAGTCATAATCAACAATATCCAAATATTCAGTTAAAACATAATAATTTTTAAAATACGAACTTCATATACAATTTTGGTTGGGAGATCATTAGCACCGATATACCACCGTCTTTGTTAGCACGGAGTCCGATCAAGCCCGATCGGCTAGGCCATCTCCCCATGAACAATATGGTTTGACATGTGATGTGAAAGAAAGTTGTTACCAAGAGTAGTACCACCATATGCGCAATATGGCGTCTGATCTCCACCCGATCAGCTAGGCCGCTTTTCCACATATGCCGTGTGGGTTGACTTTTCCAATCCATAAAGGTTCCAGTTTCATCCCAATTAAGGGGAATAATATCACAATTTCCAAAGGTTCCAATTTCATCCCAAATAAGGGGAATAATCCCAATCCACCCCTACACCGGCACATGTAGTTTCAGGTGTGGGCCTTATGACCCACCCTTCCTCGGTTTAGCTAATGATGCTCCCAAAAATATTTTTGATTTGATTTGCAAACAAAAATATCATAAATGCCATTGTACTCACCTCAACATCTTTCACATTGTATAAATTCTCATTAGTATTTCCAGTCATTCACAACGACAATATTTCCTTGGCTCATTAGGCCATTCACAAGATTCTTTATTCCTTGCACGATGGCCGTATTTCATATTCCACACTTTCACCTCTTTCAATTTCAAAGACCACCAACAAATATCAACATATAGAATATTTCAGAAATCATATACTTCAAATCCGTTTGAAATGGGAACTTCAAACACGAATGGTTTCTTCCCAAAGAATGAGGCATACCAACCAACAGTATAAACATACATGAAAAATCATAAACAATCAATACACCATTTATTCTTGCAATACTCATCCCCAAAAATGACAATGTACAATTTCAACACATAAGTATATAGAACTCGAATCACACTGGATATATTTATAAAGTAAAGCATTAGTTAAAGCAGCCACTGATGGGCATGAATTGAGTATAAAAACTTTTAGGCAATTTTATCTTCGAAGTCATTTTTTTAAAACAATTGAGTTGAGGCTCATTTCATATTCTTTATCGCATCTTCTCAAATTATTTGCACTACTAGCCACAATCATAACTTCAATTCTTGGCACGTTGGCCACACTCTATATTCCCAATTAACTTATTTCACTTCCAACTATCTTTATAGATTATCAACAATAAGACATTTCCAAATCAAGACTTTAGGTACACATATGAGCAATTAAGAGTCTTAAGAATATTGAGATTTTCTCACATAATTTGGCATACTATCTTTCATTGAAACACGACTCAAAGCCATAACCTTTTAATACGCAACCCATACTTTGAAACTTACAAAAACATTATGGAATTCAATTCTAAGAGAGAAAGTTTAGCCAACATACTTTGCTTTGAGCTTTCCTTATATTACTACAACGTTCCGGAAATTCTAGCAATCCCAATCTATTTTGAGACATAACATAAATTGAACCATTATTAGGAAGATATTCATGATCTCAGCTCATTTGAGCATTTTATCGAATACTAGGTATGCAAATCTAACTACAAGGTTCTTCTACAAGATTTCCTTCACTCCACAACCCAATCTTTACTTATTTGAGTTCAACAATTTTCCCACAAACCTTATTAGTAAAAGCATGTATAAATAATGCTCTTATACCCAAGAATCATACTCCAAATCAACTATCTTTTACCCAAATTCGAAATCGAAAATTAGGGTATGGAACCTTACCTTTTAGATAAAGATCTTGTGGGTTTTACTTGTTAATCTTCCAAAATCTGAGTAAGATTTGATGAATAATTAGCCTAGGGTTTCCTCTCTCTCTAAAACACTCTTCCTTCTCTCTAAAACATCATATTTTTGCTCAGAAATAGCCCAAAGCGTGTATTTAACGAAGTAGGGTCGGGTTTTAAAAACCCAAAAATGGAGCTCCGGAATAGGTTTTGCGGTCGCATATGTGACCGCATAATGGTTATGCGGATCGCATATCGGTCGCATAATTGGTGTCCAAAATGACCAAAATATCTGTCTGAGTCTGCGATCACTATGCAGTTCGCATAACTGTTATGCGGTCACATAATGCACCGTAGAACAATTATGCGGTCGCATAGTCGATCGTATAATTGCTCCTAGATTAACCCTCTCCTTCCTCACTTCTGCGGCCATTATGCGGCCCGCAGAGTGATTATGCGGTCGCATAATGGATCGCATAAATTCACTTTTATGCCAAACAATTTTCTTTACTTTCCGGTGCATTCTTCAACCCAAAGAGTCCGAGCCGCGGTGAGCAAGATCGCCGCGAAGAATTTCTAAAATCCTTAAACACGTATACCTACTCCGACACCACGAAACCTTGAATTCATTTGCGAAATTTTATGGGGTTGTCCACTTAAATACTTTGAAATTTTTCGGGGTGTTACAATATGGGCATTCTATTTTGAAAGAGGATTTCTAGCTATACATACTAGTGCTATTCAACAGTACTAACGTCCTTTTTACCGGGGGCGCTGCATCTTTAATGGATACAGGTGGTTCTACAGCAGGTGGCATTGATTAGTGATAGCAATACACTCTTTTCAGCTGATTTGGTGAGCCCTACTTCATTTCGTGGTCATGTATCTTTTGTTTCTCATGTTATTTGTGGTTAAGGTATAGCTGGGGCCTTGTTGCCAGCATTTCCATATTACTCTTCAGTTGTACTTAGAGGCTCCGTAGACAGGTTCAGATTGTGGGTTGTATTTGATGTTGGGAATTAGATTAGAACTGTTGGTATTTGACAACATGTTTTTCATTAAATCTATAAACTCGTACTATTTTGGAAATATTGAATGATATTGTTAATTGGAATGAAATGGAAGTAGTTAATGAAATCTCTTCAGTATTTGATTAACGGAGTAAATCTCTTCTTTATTCAGGGATGAATTTGGGTAGAATGAAATCTAACAAGCTTGCTCAGTCGGGTTTACTCGGTTGAGCGCTGGTCGCGCTCCCCGAGTTTGGGGCGTGACAACAACTTTATCTTAGCTTGAAGCCTGTATCTTCAGTTCTTTCCCACTCACTTGTATGCAATATTGGGTACTTGGTATCAGTTGGGCACCGACGAGCTTTGATGATGATACAAATAATGTGCGTGATATATTTCCCATACGTATAAGGTACTATTTTCACTTTGTGGAGGGGTTATCATCTATTGCAGCCCCAGATTTTGTGTTTCCTATGAGTTCGAGGACTTGTACAGTATATTGTGATGATTCGCGTGTTAGCCTTGACGCGGTGTTGGTGTAGAATAGTCGAGTGATTGCTTAATCTTACAACAGTAGCAGCCCCATTAGAAGGATTATTCGGTTCACAATTTGGGTTTGGCATTTGTTCCAGCGGAGGAGAGGCATTGGCCTATGGATGTTCAATCTTGGGTTTATAGATTTGTGAGATTTATGTATTTCTGAGCTTAGTAGAGCTCTTGCTTGTGTTTCTGCGAAATCATCCTTGTTTGAGCGTATTAGGGTGCGTCAGTAGGATGGTTTCGATTTGCTTATCCTTATGGACACAGTATTGCGAGGTAGTGCTAATGAAGTTGTTCTTAGTGTAGATGGTGTGTTGTGACTTCAAGGTCGGATTTGTGTTTCCAGTATTGATGATTCGAGGGAGATGCTTGAGGAGGCTTGTAGTTATGGTATTCTACTTGTCTAGGTGATATAGAGAGGTATCGTGATTCGTGACAACATTATTAGGGGTGATTGATGAAGAAGGACATTATTGGGCATGTCTCACGAAGTTTGATTATTAGCAGGTTGAGAATGAGCATCAGAGACTAAGTTATTACTTCGAAAGAAGGTTATACCGGTGTGGAAGCGAGAGTGTATCATTGTAGATTTTGTGCTAGGGTTGCCATAAATTTCGAGAAACTTTGATGCTATGAGGTCATTATGGACCATAGAGGTTATTTCATATTGGTGGTGACTTCTTACATTTTGAGAGTTCGAATTTGACGAGAAGGGTTTGCTTGAGCTACTAAGGGATAGTGAATGCTTGATTATCATCTTGGTGAGCATGACGTTTTGAGTTGGATGTGTTAAAGGGTATTCTAGTTATTCATTAGAGGAATGAAATAGATTTTTGCAGCCTGTGGATAAGTGTCGACTCGAGGGGAGTCATTGATTACAATGCATTGTACTATGGCATGTCATAGAAAGATGTTGATATGGCAGGTCATTGAAAGCATTTTACCTTCTACTCGGTGGGATGCACGAGCTACGATATGGGTTTGGATCGCTTGAGAAAGATGGCTTGACTGTCACAAGGTCGAGAGTGCATTTGGGCTGATGATCTGGGATACGTTATAGTTGGCGCACCATGATCTTATGAGAAATTAAGTTGAATAACAGTATGGGAACATGACACTTAAAGAGGAGTAGTCACTACAGGTTCTTGAGTTATGTGATTGAGGCTTGGAGCCTAGTGTGGGAGTCTACCATTGGCGGTGAAGTCACCTAGTCATGTGTTGTTATGAATTTTGGACTAAGGGACGTTTGTGGGTTAGCTATAATTTTAGAAGAATGACTTCAAGGATGACTCAAGCAAGAAATTGCTGGGTGTGTGTTGTATTTCACCTTGGTGATATATGGAGGTCGTGGGAGGACTCATGTTCAATGTTCTTCTTTAGAGGTAGTGTTCAAGGGAAGGATTCGAGTGGTTGTTTTCTTTTTGGAGTATTCACTTGCTAACGAAGAACTAATCATTTGGCATGATTGGTTATATATATTCGGGACTAGGACTGAGTAGGTTACTCTTGAGAAGGTTTTGATGGATTCAAGATTCAATAGTGATATCTAAGCATTTCCATATTAGTGTGTGACTAAAGATTCGAAATTTGTATTGGTTTGTGAAAGAGACTTGGAGAATTTTTGTATTATTATCGATTCTGCGAGGCAGTGTTTGAGAAACTAAAGGAACAACTTTAGATTAATAGAAGGCTTCTTTAGAAAAGGTACTTGGGTTTGAGGTACTAGTGGATGTATAAGAGGGAATAAAGTGTCTCGTGATTCTTAGGACAACGAGATTTCATGTTAGGATCACTTGGGATGAATTTTACTTGAGGTCCATTGTGTACTGGGGAAGAGTAGCACTGCTATGAAGTCAGATCATGAGTAATCTAAAGGAGTTGGGTCCATTTAGCAGTGGCTTGGGTCAGCATGGTGTCACGCCCCAAACTCGGGGAACGCGACCGGCGCTCAGCCGAGTGAACCCGGCCGAGCAAGCCTATTAGATTTTCTACTACCCAAACTTATTCATGAATAAAAAGGAGATGCACTCCATTAATAAGACACTGAAAAGATTTCATTAACAACTCCCATTTCATTCCATTAGCAGCTTCGTTCATAATATTCAAACTATTACAAGTTTATAGATATAATGAAAAATATGTTTGCCAAATAGCAACAATTATATTTGAATTCCCCACTTCAAACACCACCCACAACCTGTCTACGGAGCCTCTAAGTACAACAGAAGAGTAATATGGAAATGCCGGCAACAAGGCCCCGGCTATACCTCAAAATACAAAGTACAACATCAAATGGCATCAGGCCCGGAATAGAGTAGGGCTTACCAAAACCTGCTGAATAGGGAGTAACTGCTAACGGGGATCAAAGTTGCCCACTGATGAACCACCTGCATCCATTGAAGATGCAGCGCCCCCGACAAAAGGGACGTTAGTACATATGGAATAGTACTAGTATGTAAAGCTAACTATCCTCTTTCAAAATAGAATGCCCAGATAAGAAAGGGAAAACCATTGAAACAACAAGTCACAATCTACAATATCCAAATGTTCAGTTAAAACATAATAATTTTCAAAATACGAAATTAATATATATTATTTGTTGGGAGATCATTAGCACCGATATACCACAGTGTTTGTAGCACAGAGTCCGATCACGCCCGATCGGCTAGGCCATCTCCCCACGAACAAAGTGGTTCGACTTGTGATGCGAAAGAAAAGTGTTACCAAGAGTAGTACCACCATGTGCGCAACATGGCGTCCGATCTCCACCCAATCAGCTAGACTACCTTCCCACATATGCCTTGTAGGTTGACTTTTCCAATCCACAATTATTACCAGTTTCATCCCAGTTAAGGGGAATAGTATCAACCCATCAATCTCATCCCAATTAAGGGGAATAATCACAATTCACTCTAATACCGACACGTGTAGTTTTAGGTGTGGGTTGTTACAACCCACCCTTCCTCGGTTTGCTAATGATACTTTCCAAAAAATATTATTTTTGTTTTTGCACACAAAGGTAGCATAGGTACAAATGTATGTACCTCATAATATTTCACATTGTATGAATCTCCACTAGTATTTTCAACTAATAAGAACAACAATATTCCCTTGGCTCTTTGGCCATTCACAATATTCTTTATTCAAGGCACGATGGTCGTATTTGATATTCAACACTTTTATTTCTTCCCTTTCATGTATCATCATTATAAATATCAACACATATAATATTCCGGAAATTACAACTTTAAGTTCATTATAAATGAAGGATTTAAGCACAATAGATTTCTTTCCAAGAATGGAGTAAAATGATTGGCAATCGATGTGAAAGTTAAAATCATAAACAAGTAACACGCCATTTATTCTTGAAATATTTTTTCCCAAAAAGGGCAATACAAAATTTCCACTCATGAATATGTAAGAACGCAAACATATTGAAAATACTCACCAAGCATAGCATTAGTTAAAACAATCACATATGGGCATGACTTGAGTACATAAGCTTTTAGGCAATTCTATTTTTGAAATAATTTTGGAACACTTGAATCAAAGCTCATTTCATAATCTTTCTCACATCATCTTATTTCATTGACACCACTAGCCATAAGTATAACTTTCATTCTTGGCACGTTGGCCACACTCTTTATCCCAATTCACTTATTTCATTTTCAAGCATCTTTGTAGATTATCAACAACAGGACATTTCCAATCAAGACTTTAGGCACTCATATGAGCAATTAAGAGTCTTAGGCATATCAAGTTTTTCTCACATAATTTGGCATACTAGCTTTCATTTGAACTCAAAGCCATAACATTTTAATATGCAATCAACACTTTGAACATATATATTAATACATAAGGCTCATTCGGAATAGTCAAGTTTATAATGGATAACCCGGAACATAGGAATTAGGAACTTGAGCCAACAATACTTGAAACTTACGGGAATATTGTGGAATTCGATCCTAAGAGAGTAGTTTAGCCAACATACCTCGCTTCGAGCTTTCCTTAAATTACTAAAACGTTCCAAAAATCCTTGCAATCCCAATCTCTTGAGTGAAGATCTTATAAGATTTCCTTGTTGGATTTCAAAGCTTAGACAAGATCTTGATGAATAAAGCACTTGAGCTACTTCCTCTCTCTAGAACACTCTCACTTCTCTCTAAAAATATCAGATTTTTGCCTTCAAAATGAGCCCCAAAGGCTATTTAGCAAAATGGGGCCGGGTTATAAAAATAGGAAAAAATGGACCCTCCGAACTTAGGTCTGTGGTCGCAGAATGGACCGCATAACAGTTATGCGGTCCGCACAATGGACCGCAAAGTGGATGCCCATAACTGGGCTGCATTGGTCAGTTTTGCGACCATTCTGAGGTCCGCAAACCACTTTTGCGGTTCGCAGAATAATTCTGCGGTCGCGGAATTGAATGCAAAATCACATTCTGCCAGCCTTTAGGAATTTGGTCATAACTTCTTGTAGGAGTGTCCGAATGACAAACGGTTTGAAGAGTTAGAAACTAGACTCGAAGATCTTTCATTTCATAAACATAAATACTTATATATATGTAGATATGCTCGTCCAAAGTTTGGTCTTGTGCGTACTCATTTGGAACTTTAGTCTATCATATAATTTCCAACTTGACTTAGACTTAGGGCTCTCTTTAGACCCCACATCACTTATAATATTCCTCGTACACTTATTATCATATACAATTGATATCCATCATATTAATAGTCCCCGTCTGCACACAAAATAATATAATTAGCACATATCAACTTTCTTAATAGTGCTTAAGTACTTCAAAATTTTTCGGTGTGCTACATTCTCCCCCACTTAAGAACATTCGTCCTCGAATGTTTTACTAGTCACTTCTAAGAATAGAGTTACCATCTTTTTACCTCCAAACATTATACATAGGCACTTATGACTACATCGGTCTCACACTTCCTTTCCAAAATTTCAACTTACTTATGGCCCTTAAAATTTGGCTATCTTTACAAATTTTTAAATATTTCGACAGAGTTTCCCCTGTAACTGTGCCTATCCGCCTATCAGAGAATCACCAAAATCAACTTATCAACACATACACAACTCGACAAAGCATAACAATGTATATATCAATAATACTAATCTAAGCATTACGGGCACTGCATTATCAAAATAATATCTGGACATGAACTGCACGTTTTTAAATCATAACACCTAGAAAATACCTTTCAAATCAATACCAATTGCTATACAATAAAGCAAAAATATTTTCTTTCCACAACACTTTCGGCCTTTAAGGTGACCTTCTCGACTCATAGAATTTGCCATAACACATCAACGTAGACAATCTCAACTCTCGGACTTATCCAACAAGGATAGCAAATAGATACCCCTCATAATCCAATTATCCATTAACTTCACCTTCACTAGCTTTCACCGGAACGATAGACAAAGGATTTCCAACTACCTTCTTAGACATAGACACATGAAACACCGAATACATGGAGGACAATAATAGGGAAACATCATACTTATAGTTTGGCCTATTCTCTTCAAGATTTTGTAAGGCCTAATGTGACTACATATACTTTACCTTCCTTAATAATTCACCAGTATATTCATAGAGAAACGCTTGAGAATAACCAGTTCACTTTCTTCAATTCTAAATCTCTACGCCGAACACCCAAACTAAACCTTTGGCGACCTCCAACAATTACTCTAAGATGTGCTAGCATGAATATGACCATAAAATTTTCTATCCAATATATTTGATCACTAGATAATGCTTCTTCTTTGACATGTTTCAGTCCTTCAACCCCATAGGTTACTACCAATAGGAACAACGAGGTTCGGATTTGACTGGAATTATTCAAGAATCCATCAACGTGCCGAGAAGGGTATTTTAAGAGGTTATATTTTAAGAGACATGAGGATGACCACCAATAGTGTTGCCACAGTTAATCATTGTGACGAAATCATCGATTCAACAAATGAAGCGTAGAGTTGCCTAGTAGGCATTGATAATGTAGGGACCATGTACATGATTCTGAGATTTAAAAGAAATGAGTCATGAAAAGGACAACAACAATTGTTTCATTCCATATGTGCCTTGTTTGGCAATAGTAGGCCTTAAAGAGAAATAGCCAAGTACGTGAAACCAGCCGCCTCTTGGAATGTAGGGAAAATCAGTTTAACTCTAGATGAGAATATTCTAGCACCCTGAATGTGATATGGATTTCAAAATACAAGAAGCTACATTATGATCTTAACGGTAACTAGCACAAGGAATCTATGCCATAAGCCCATGAGAGAAAAAAATGCTCATGATATGTGCTAGAATTTTAAACATCCACCTAAGGTGGAAGGGAAAGGTCACGGTAAGGCTACTTAACTTTCAACCGCACACGAGCGAAACCATGTAGCTAGGACATCTAAACAATGGGATGAAATCATGTATTGATTAGATAGAATGAACACTTTGCTATGAGCTAGACATGTTTCTGCCATAATAACAATCAAGCTGCAAAACGAGGTCACTTCATGGGCAAACTACAATACTAGAAACAAAGTGAGTTACTCACTGAGGCATTATCTAGGTGGACCTGAAAATTATACTGAGTTGGGCGACAAAAATATCTTCTTGTGATAAATTCAAGAAAACCTCAAATTCCCGAGAAAATTTATACAGACAAGTGACCATTTCAATTTGACACGTACACATATGATAGGTGCCAAGTTATGCCCTCATGTTACTAAATAGTGAAAAGGATTCATGATAATAGTAAAGTGACTATTTAAACCATATGAGTCAGGAGGTTCTATAAGAAATTCATTAGGTATAGTCCCTTGCTGAGAATTTAGGGAAGTAGTGGGAAGTATTAACCTAGGGTTATAACCCAATTCAAGGAAATCATTATAGAACTTAATTTCTCAAAAGGTTGTAAATATAAGGAATTGTGATAAAGAGGCTTAACAAATGATAGGTGTCGTTCAAAGAGTAGATACAGAGAACGACTCATAAAGTTGTTCCGGTCCTATCCCAAATTCCATAGAACCACAAGGAATGACATATGACTAGCTGGAACCAAGATCAATAAGGGCATATACATCATGAGATTAGACAGTCAATATACCTATAACCATATCTGGAGAAGCCTCCGACTTTTGATGCCTCCTCATAGCATAAAACCTGTTGGGCCCTCCCGAGCTCTGAATACCACCCCTAGCTGCTCCACGCCCTGCGGGCGGTATAATGCCTTATAGCTGGAGGAGGCGTTGTGGATGTAGTAGGTGCAGAACTAAATAGTTGTGTCGCACCCCCGCCCATGCTCTAGCGAGACGAATGACAATTTCTCTGAATGTGACCCCTCATACCACACTTATAACATATATTGGCACCATAGTGACATACTCCCGGATGACATCTCCCATACTTCACACAATGGGGATGAGGTCCGATAAACTCACCCGTCCCACTAACCTTATGTTTATCCTTTTTGCATACATCATAAGCATCCCCCTTATCATCTCTCCAGGCCTCTAATATGGGAGTAACAAACCCCATACCGGTTTGCTGTGTGGGCCTTTGGAATTTCCCAAACCTTCCATCCCTAGCAAGTTGCTGAGCATACTCACAACACGATGCCAAATGTTCATTTCCGCACATCGGGTAGACTAGGATGGGTGTACCCAACCTAGGGCATTTGTTCTTCTTATGCCCCCTCTTTCCACAACCATAACATATTTCAAGGGCCATCCAACATATTCCCAAGTGTCGCTTCTTGCAAATCACACAATCTGGTTCATTAGCACCAACAACCCTCTTTCGTTTCTTAGATTCTCTCACCACACGATCCGGTGGTGCAGTGACATTGGTAGGAACAATGACACTTCCCCTAGCAACAAGTTCTTCCAATTCCTCCATGGCTCGACACATTCTCCCAATGAACTCTTGTGTAATCTCCCCCAGATTCATTGGCGCGGTCATTCCCTCCTCGCTACTTCGAACTCGTGGATTACTCCCTATCTTGGGCTCTATTGCACGATATGGAGTATCAAAGAAGTGTGAAATTTCCTAAATGTCCAAGTAGCATCCTCATTATAGATGTGGTCGACAACACATCGATAAGAAGGACTCTACTAGACACGGCTCCGAGACATCATAGGATACTTTAAAACCTTAGGCTCTGATACCAAGTTTGTCATGCCCCGAACTAGGGGAGTGCGACCAGCGCTCAACCAGTAAACCCGGCCGAGCAAACCTATTAGATTTCCTTCTACCCAAACTCATTCATGAATAAAGAGGAGATGCACTCCATTAATCAAACACTGAAAATATTTCATTAACAACTCCCATTTAATTCCATTAGCAATTTCGTTCATAATTTTCAAAATATTACAAGTCTATAGATTTAATGAAAAATATGTTTGCCAAATACCAACATTTCTAGTTCAATTCCCCACATCAAATACCACCCACAACCTGTCTAGGAGCCTCTAAGTACAACAAAAGAGTAATATGGAAAGGCCGGCAACAAGGCCTCGGCTATACCTCAAAACACAAAGTACAACATCAAATGATATCAGGCCCAGAATAGAGTAGGGCTCACCAAAACCTGCTGAATAAGGAGTAACTGGTAACGAGGACCAAAACTGCCCGCTGATGAACCACCTGCATCCATTAAAGATGCAGCGCCCCCGGTAAAAGGGACGTTAGTACATATGGAATAGTACTAGTATGTAAAGCTAACTGTCCTCTTTCAAAATAGAATGCCCAGATAAGAAAGGGAAAACCATAGAAATAACAAGTCACAATCAATAATATCCAAATGTCCAGTTAAAACATAACAATTTTCAAAATACGAAATTAATATATATTATTGGTTGGGATATCATTAGCACTGATATACCACCGTGTTTGTAGCACGGAGTCCGATCATGCCCGATCGGCTAGGCCATCTCCCCACGAACAAAGTGGTTCGACATGTGATGCGAAAGAAAAGTGTTACCAAGAGTAGTACCACCATATACCCAACATGGCGTCCGATCTTCACCCGATCAGTTAGGTCGCCTTCCCACATATGTCGTGTGGGTTGACTTTTCCAATCCACAATTATTACCAGTTTCATCCCAATTAAGGGGAATAATATCAACCCATCAATCTCATCCTAAATAAGAGGAATAATCACAATCCTCTCCTACACCGGCACATGTAGCTTTAGGTGTGGGTTGTTACAACCCACCCTTCCTCGGTTTGCTAATGATACTTCCCAAAAAATATTATTTTTGTTTTTGCACACAAAGGTAACATAGGTACAAATGTATTTAGCTCATAATCTTTTACATTGTATGAATGTCCACTAGTATTTTCAACCAATAATAACAATAATATTCCCTTGGCTCTTTGGCCATTCACAATATTCTTTATTCAAGGCACGTTGGCCGTATTTGATATTCCACACTTTTATTTCTTCCCTCTCATATATCATCATCATAAATATCAACATATAGAATATTCCGTAAATCACAACCTTCAATGCATTAGAAATGCAGAATTTAAGCACAATAGATTTCTTTCCAAGAATGGAGTAAAATGATTGACAATCGATGCGCAAGTTAAAATCATAAACAAGTAACACACCATTTATTCTTGAAATACATTTCCCCAAAAAGGGCAATACACAATTTCCACTCACGAATATGTAAGAATGCAAAACACATTGAAAATACTCACCAAGCATAACATTAGTTATAACAGCCACATATGGGCATGACTTGAGTATATAAGCTTTTAGGCAATTCAATTTTTGAAATAATTTTGAAACAGTTGAATCAAAACTCATTTCATAATCTATCTCACATCATCTTATTTCATTGGCACCACTAGCCACAAACATAACTTTTATTCTTCGCACGTTGGCCACACTTTATATCCCCAATTCACTTATTTCATTTTCAAGCATCTTTATAGATTATCAACAACAAGACATTTTCGATCAAGACTTTAGGTACCCATATGAGCAATTAAGAGTCTTAGGCATATCGAGTTTTTCTCACACAATTTTGCATACTAGCTTTCATTTGAAACACGACTCAAAGTCATAATATTTTAATATGCAATCAACACTTTGAACATATATATTTCGACATAAGGCTCATTCGGAATAGTCAAGTTTATAAGGGATAACCCGGAACATAGGAATTAGGAACTTGAGCCAACAATACTTGAAACTTATGGGAACTTTGTGGAATTCGATCCTAAGAGAGTAGTGTAGCCAACATACCTCGCTTTGAGCTTTCTTTGAATTACTACAACGTTCCAAAAATCCTTGCAATCCCAATCTCTTGAGTGAAGATCTTGTGAGATTTCCTTGTTGGATTTCAAAGCTTGGACAAGATCTTGATGAACAAAGCACTTGAGCTATTTTCTCTCTCTAGAACACTCTTACTTCTCTCTAAAAATATCATATTTTTGCCTTCAAAATGAGTCCCAAAGACTATTTATCAAAATGGGGTCGGGTTATAAAAATAGAAAAATGGACCCTCCGAACTCAGGTCTGCGGTCGTAGAATGGACCGCATAACAGGTATGCGGTCAGCATAACAGACTGCAAAACTGATGCCCAGAACTGGGCTGCACTGGTCAGGTCTGCGACCTTTCTGCGGTCTGCAGACCACTTTTGCGGTTCACAGAATGATTTTGCGGTCGCGGAATTGACTGCAAAATCACATTCTGCTAGCCTTTGGGAATTTTGTCATAACTGCTTGTAGGAGTGTCAAAATAATGAACGGTTTGAAGCGTTAGAAACTAGACTCGGAGATATTTCATTTGATAGGTTTTCCATCATATAACCCCTTATATATATGTAGATATGCTTGTCCAAAATTTGATCTTGTGCGTACTCATTTGGAACTTTAGTCTATCATGTAATTTCCAACTTAACTTAGACTTAGGGCTCTCCTTAGACCTCACATCACTTATAATATGCCTCGTACACTTATTATCATATCCAATTAATATCTATCATATTAATAGTCCTCGTCTGCACATAAAATAATATAATTCGCACATATCAACTTTCTTAATAGCTCTTAAGTACTTAAAAAAATTTCGAGGTGCTACACATGGTAATAAAGAGGAACGTTTGTTTGGTATTATAAGGCTTTACATGTGTTTTTGTGGTAATGTTGTCGGGTTTGGTTATCTGTGTGATTTGGGTGATTTAGAGGGATACAGTTTAGCCAGCTTGGTTATGTGCATATTGATTCCGCAGAGTTTGGGATGATTTTGACCATGGCTTGCAATTGGTGTCTTCTACGGGCATGGAAACTTTTGTTGCGTGTTGTGATTTTCTCTTGAATTAAGCTTAGTGGAAGGTTTCTGGTCGATAGAGTGTGTATCCCATTCGTGATTCAGGGTTGATAATGGGATTCTCATATTTTTGCACATTAGAATGATAGATGAGGTGAGCTAAGTGGAATTGGGATTGCGTGAACAAGGTTAAAGTTCAGTCTTGAAAGTAATGTCATGAGTTCTATACATAGTGGGAAATATCAGATGTTTCAGAGAATGCTAGTACTATTTTTGTATCGTCTGAGAAGGATGTGTATTGTGGAAGATGCATTGAGTATTGATTGTGGATGCTTGACTAGTACTACAGAAAATCACATGGTTGGTAACCATTGATGTTCATGTTTCTCTACTCGGTGCAGAAGGTTATGAGAGCATCTCCCTTGGGATGATTGTGCATTTGTGACGTGTCAGTTATTTAAGTCAGAGAGTTAGAGATTAGGTATGGAGATTCTGGTACCCTCACAGTTTGGAGATTTTACTTCTAAGAGGCGTACTAGTCCTCTGGTTGCGGACTGTGGAAGTGTGTTCAAATTTGACAGACGATTATATATGTCATGGATTAGGTCAATGTGGACTTTTGAAAGGTTATTGACCTATTTTGGAATGATCTAAATCGGTTTTGAGGCCCATTTGTAGGCCTAATGACAATGTGTATTCTACACTGGATTGGATATGCTCATTCATCGCAATATTTTTAACCAGTGTGTTATCGGACGGAATGGATGTTATTCATGTCTTGATCTGCTTCATATACTACTTTCTTATTATATGATGGGTTGTGAGACTACTTAATTATTAACGCGTATGTTGTGGTTCTATTTAGGCCTTGTGGCGATATATGAGCGAGATGACTCTTGAGATATTGATTTATTTATTGCACCTTAGTATTATGTATGGATCGGGTTGCACGCTGCTGCAACAATATTATATATGGATCGGGTTGCATATTGCAACAGGGTTATGTTGGATATGATTCTTGTGCTCGTTTTGTGTGTTTTGTTTCTCCCTTGTGGGATGGATTCATAACATTATGCACTTATTGTAGTATCTGTTAAACTTGCTGAATGGTTCCCTTTTTGGGTCTCTTTTCATTATTGATCATATTCGAGCAGTTACTTGTTGGTGCACGAATCGCACATATGAGGTTCTTGATGGTATTTGATGTGGCATGTCAGTTGAGCAGGTTGTATTGGGTGAGACGAGTTTATTGGATATGGAATCAGTGCTATCGGATTTGTATCATGTATGTTTAGAAGAAGAATGACACTAATCAACTCAAAATTTAGCAATGGTTCAGGTCGAGCGAGAGAACTCCATGAATTATTGATTTGATGGGTGGTTATGAGTTTTTACATGTTTCTTTTGTTTGCAATATTTGGAGGTTTGGAACAAGGTTTATGTGTTATGAGGTATATTACCGGTACCAGATTTGGTAATGAGCAGGTATTATGATCGGAAGATATTGCTATGACCGTATGAGTTATGCGGTACATCGTGCGATTGCATTTTGGGAGTATACTTATGATTTGATATATTTTTTGAGATTTTGCACAATGTATATATACAAGAATTGGATCGTAGAGGGAGGTCCAGAAGTTTAAATTTGGTTCGAAAGATTGTAAGCTAAGGTTGTAGCAAGAATTTTCAATCAGAATTGTGTTAATGGAACCTTATAGATTGAGGTGACGTGAGAACACCTATGGGCACGTGTACGATGAGTTTACAGTGATTTTGACAACTTAGGAATGACTCTTGGAACATTCGAGGACGAACGTATCTATGGAGATTTAGCACTTCGTTCGGGGTTTGAGACTTTGGGCAGCTCCATATTATGCGTTATGACTTACGTGAATGATTGGTCTTGACTTTCGTGAGGTTGGAAGTTGATTTGGGAAAGTAATTCTCAATTCAGAAGCTTTAAGTTGGAAGAGTTGATCAAGGTTTGACTTTTGAGTAAATAACCTCAGAATCAAGATTTGATGGTTTCAATAGGTTTATTTGGTGATTCTAGACTTGGGCATATGTTCGGATTTGAATTGGCCCTATTTGTCAAAAGTTGGCAATTTAAAGATGTGGAGAGTTCATAGATTTTATTGGGAGTTGACTTCAGTTTTATCGGACTCCTAATGTGGTTTTGAAATCTCGGATAGGTTTATTTAATTGATTAAAACTTGTGTGCAAAGTTTAGTTGTAATACGGAATGTCTAAGTGTGATTCGGACGCTTTCGGCGAAGTTGGGATGTTTGAAGGTTAAGAGAATGATTTGATCTTTGATTCTTGGTTTTGATGTTATTTATTGTGCTTTGAGACTTTAGATAAGTTTGGATAATTTATTTGTACTTATTGGTATGATTAGACAGGGTCTCGAAGGACTCGAGTATATTTTGGGTCATTGGTTGAGAGACTAGTTAAGTCAAGGATTTGGAGTTTGACTACGGTAAACATAAGATTAAGACGATATCTTTTCGGTGTTTTGAGTGTGCGAGTACATTCGTAGCATTTTTATGATTGAAATGAATGCATGATTTGTATCGAGGAGATTACAGATGTGGTTTGGATGTCAAACTAAGATTTTACAATTACTGATTTTCTGGCGCATCAATTCCAAAAATATCAGTTATGCCCCTGAGTTCGTCCATAAATTCCAGATTTCTTTAAAAATTTAAAATATCATATATCTCTCATTTTACGGCCAAAATAGATGATTCAAAAGGATATCATGGATGGAATCTCGCAATGATTATGTTGGACTTATCAAAAGTAGGTCTCAGGATCATCTAGTTGTTAGCATAATGGACAGATTGGAGAATATCTACATTAAATATTCTCGATATGGTGATTATATAAGAGATGTTCTATATTTGATGTAGAATATTGTGTAGCATTAGTTTACAATATTGTGAAGATTATTTTGTAGGATTTACATTTAGCATAGGATATTACTTCCTTTCATCTCTTATTTCACTTGTGTATAAATAACAATATATTATAATGTATTTGAATCAAGTAATTGAGATAGTAGTTTTTCTCATGCTTTCTCTATTGTTGACATGGTATTAGAGCCTTCTTTTCTTGGTTTTGATTCTTAGTGTCTTTCATCAGTGGTTCCTTTCAATTTTTTTTTTTTGGTTTAGTTCACTTGGTTCTCCTCATTGTTCCTCAACAAGTAGCCTAAGAATCTAGGGCTTTTGGTCTTGGTTATTCTAGCTATTTTTTTCGTATCATTATGTTTTGATTTTCTCTATTAAAAAATATGACTTCACATCAGTTTGCGTCCTTCAATGTTCATTTCATAGGAAAAATTATTCTGCTTCGGAATTTTAGTTTCAACTGTTTGTCACGGCAAAAGAATTATGAGGACATATAGATGGAAGTGATCCTGCTCCTACTGATCTTACAAAGTAAGGTTAGTGGAAGGTAAAAGATGCTCGGGTGATGATATAGATTTTTATTATTGTTCTTAATCTCATGTCGTGCAAGACTACAAAGGCCAAGTGGGATTATTTACAAAAGGTTTGCAACCAAGACAATCGCGCAAGCCGATTTCAACTAGAGCATGAAATTGTTAATTACTCTCAAGGAGGTCTCTCTGTTCAGCATTATTTTTCATGAATTTAGAACTTGTGAGCTGAATTTACTGATGTTGTTTAAGCTAAAATACCTCCTGAATTTATCTCTATAATTCAAGCAGTTCATGAGCAAATCAAGTGAGACCAATTTTTGATGAAATTGTGTTCTGATTTTGAGAGTGTTCGCTCTAACTTAATGAATCGTGACACGTCTCCCTCCTTAGATGCTTGTTTTAAGGAATTACTTCGTGAAGAGAAGTGTCTTTTCACATAAAATGCTTTTGTCATGACCCAAAACCATCAACCTGTCATGATGGCGCCTAACTCACTTGCTAAGAAAGCCAAACATAACAAAAATAAAATATAAATACTGAATCAACTGGAATAGTATAAGTCTATGGCCAATTAACATAAACAACATTGTCGATACATAACAAATTCTCCAGAACTGGTAAATACAGAATCATGAGCTCTAAAATGGAAATACAAGTCTGAAAATACCAAATAACAATATTGTTTAAATGAAAGACAAAAGTTCAAAAGTGAAAAGAGACGCCAATTAAGTGCCGGTGGCTCAGCCCAACACCTGGACTTGCACAATTAAGTGCAAAGTATAGTATGAGTACAACCGATCCCATGTACTCAGCCAGTATCATAACTAACCTCGGTGAGGAAATAGAAGCAAGAATTATAAATAATACTCGCTATAACATGTACAGTTCATAAATCCAACTAGAACAGAACAATAACATGATCAAGTCATAAATCATAGAAAGAACCACCTTGATGCACAATATGACTTAATGTACTCTGATCAGTCAACAATCCACATATAAAGAAGATATGCAAATAAATTAGATAAACAACCAAGAAAATTGCAAGTAATGCAACAACTAATCAATCACTAGCCAGCTTTCCTTAGAATTTCCATAACCGTACCAAACCACTTATCAGTTTTCCTCAATCTGCATGTACACCATCAAAAAGAAACATGAGAGGGTTACACTAAGAGTATGGATCCATATCCATACGCTGCATGGCATAGTCACGTGCAATAATCATAATCCGCCTGGCGTGGTCACAAGCGCAATATCATAATCTGTGCGGCATGGTCTCAGGCTCAATATCACAATCCGCACGGCGTGGTCACAGGCTACCAGTCCAAACCAAATCACACAAAAAGCAGATATACAGGAATGCATGTACATGATCAATGAAGATCAAATTTCATAATCCTGGACTAATATAAATGACATGCTAAAGTGTATGCATGTACAAGGTGTGCTATCATAGCTCAAATCAGGTAAATTCATCACAAAAATAGCAGTTATCAGGTTAAATCGGGAGAATAACAGTTATGGAATCTCGAACATGGTACAAATAGCTCACCAAATGGAGTAAAAATAGTAGAAACATCACAGCATGAAGGTTAACGAACAACTCAAGGCATAACATAGCCTAAGCACTACCCCGAGTATGGATAAATACCCCCGGTGCACGCACATGAGCTCAACCCCCCACATGTGCGCCATCTATAGCACGTAGCAATCACAAATAACTCAGGCAACTAGCGCCTCAACCAAGTTTAGTTAAGATACTTACCTCAAGCAAGCCAAATCAATCCTCTAATAAGCCCTTCATGCGTAAATCAACCTACGGATGGCTTGAATCTAGCCAAAATAACTTAATATCATCAATCAAAAGGTCAATCCCGGGTTCATATCCCGAAACCCAACAAAATTCACAAATTCCAAACATCCACTCCAGAACGAGTCCAAATATATGTGTTTCATCCAATTTCAACCTCAAATACCCTCAAATTATCAAATCTTACTCTCAAAATCATAGTCCAACCCTCCCCCCCCCAAATTCCACTTTAATTCAAGTAAATTAGGTGTAATAATCTATGGGTAATCAATATCTATCATCAAATCAAATAAGGATCACTTACCCTTAAAATTGGATGAAAAACCTTCCAAAAATCGCCTCCAACCAAGCTCCACAATTCCAAAAATGATCAAACCCTCAATATAAGTATTTTGTTCAGCAAAACTGCATATGTGGTCCACAGTGCCGTAGCTATGATGCCGTATCTACGAAAAATCAATTGCTGATGGAAAAGTCACTTCCTCCCTGTGAAGCGGCTTCTGCGGACACCAAGCCGCATCCGCGGAAGCTCCTACACATCTGTGATTGCGCATATGCGCTCCATGGTCTGCACCTACGGACCCAGCCCTTTAAGCCCAGCATCGCATCTACGACCCCTTGACCACTTCTGCAGTCTCGCGCCTGCGGCTCATCCATCATAGGTGCGGATGCACCAGAACTCAGAAAAACTACTACAATGCCACTCAATCCAACATGATCCGAAATCGATCTAAAACACACCTGAGGCCCCTGGGATCCTGTCCAATCATACCACCCAGTCCCAAAATATAACGCGAACCTACTCGAGACCTCAAATTTCACAAAACAGTATCAAAACTACGATTTACACCCAATTCAAGCTTAAGGAACAAATGGACTTCCCACTTCCAAAACTCGTGTCGAACAATATTAAATAAACTCGAAATGACTTCAAATTTTGCATGCAAGTCCCAAATGACACAATGGACCTACGTCAACTCCCAAAATAAAAATCCGAACCCGGTATCAACAAAGTCAACCATCAGTTAAACCTATCAAGCTTCCAAACCTTCAACTTTCCAACTTTCGCCAATTCAAGCAAAAACGACCTAGGAACCCCCAAATCCAAATCCGACATACGCCGAAGTACAAAATCATCATACAAAGCTTTTGGAACCATCAAAACTTTATTCCGGGGTCGTCTACACAAAAGTCAAACTCCGGTCAAATCTTACAACTTAAGCTTCCAACATTAGGACTAAATGTCCCGATTCACTCCAATACCTCCCTAAAACCAAACCAATCACCCCGGCAAGTCATGTAACCACAAATACACTTAAGTAAAACATCAAATAGGGGAAACAAGGCTAAAATACTCAAAACAACTGGCCGGGTCATTACATTCTCCCCCTCTTAAACAATCATGCGTCCTCAAACGAGTCTAGAATCATACTTAGAGTCTCAAAAAGGTGAGGATATCTGCTCCGCATCTCTTGCTGGGTCTCCCAAGTATCCTCTTCAACCAGCTAACCTCTCCATGGAACCTTCACAGATGCTATATTCTTCAACCTCAACTTTCAAACATGTCGGTCCAAAATGGCCACCTGCTCAACATCATAAGTGAAATCCTCATCCAACTACACCTTGCAGAAGTCAAACTATGCGAAAGATCCCATAATACTTTCGGAGCATGAAAACATGAAACACTAGGTGAACTCCCGATAGACTGGGTGGCAACGCAAGTCTGTAGGACCCTCTCCAACTCTCTCAAGCACCTCAAAAGGACCAATACTTAGGGCTTAACTTGTCTTTCATCCCGAAACTCATCACATCCTTCATGGGCGAAACTCTGAGTAGAACTTTCTCACCCACTATATATGCAACATCACGAGCCTTCCGATCAGCATAACTCTTCTGCCTGAACTGAGCTACACAAAGCCACTCCTAAATCAAATTCACCTTCTCTGAAGCAACACTGACCAAATAATTTCCCAACAACCTATCCTCCTCAAGCTCAAACCAACTAACCAGAGAACGACATCACCTCTTATATAATGCCTTATTAGGAGCCATCTATATACTTAATTGATAGTTGTTGTTGAAAGAAAACTCTGCCAGTGGTAGAAACTGATCCCGTGATCCTGTAAAATTAATGACACATGCACATAACCCACACTGCATCAAATCTCCTCAAGGTCTATGGAATCCCTACTACAAAATCCATAGTGATGCACTTCCACTTCCACTCCAAAATATCAAGCCTCTGAACCAAACCACCAGGTCTCTGATGCTCATACTTCACCTGCTTAGAGTTCAAACATCGAGCAACATACTCAACAATATATCTCTTCATCCTCTACCACCAATAGTGCTATCTCAAATCATGATACATCTTTGCAGCCCCCGGATGAATGGAATACTGCGAACTATGGGCCTTCTCAAGAATCAACTCTCGTAATCCATCCGCATTTGGAATACAGATCCGACGTTATAGCCTCTATACCCAATGATCACCAATAGTAATCTCCTTGGAATCACCGTGCTACATAGTGTCCCTTAAGATAAGCAAGTGGGGATCATCATACTGATGCAACTTGATGCGCTCAAGCAAGGACGACCGCGATATAACACAAGCGAGAATCCTGTTGGACTCTAAAATATCTAGCCTCACAAATTGATTGCCAAAGCCTAAACATCCAATGCTAACGGTCTCTCCCCAACTGGAATATAAGCAAGACTCCCCATACTCTCAGCCTTCATAGTCAAAGCATCGGCCACCAAATTAGGCTTTCCTGGATGATAAAGAATGGTGATATCATAGTCTTTTAGTATCTCTAACCACCTTTGTTGCCTCAAGCTTAGATCCTTTTGCCTGAATAATTGCTGGAGACTCCTGTGATCTATGAACTCCTTACAAGACACGCCATAAAGATAATACTTTCGAATCTTAACCGCGTGAATAATGGCTGCCAACTCAAAATGGTGTACTAGGTAGTTCTTCTCATGGGGCTTCAACTAGCGTGAAGCATAAGTAATCACTCTACTCTCCTGCATCAACACACATCCAATGCCAATCCGTGAAGCATCATAATAGAATGTATAAGAGCCCGATATTGAATGTAAAACCAAAACTGGAGTTGTAGTCAAGGCAGTCTTGAGCATCTGAAAGCTCCCCTCACACTCATCATACCACCTGAATGGGGCACGCTTCTGCGTCAATCTAGTCAATGGGGTTGCTCCGCTCCACAAACCGACGATGATACCCAGCCAACTTAATGAAACTCTAGATATCAGTAGTAGTAGACGAGTCTTGGTTAACTCTGAACTACCTCAATCTTCTTCAGATCCACCTTAATACCCTCACTAGAAATTACATGACCTAATAAAACCACCGAGCCGAGCCAAAACTCACGCTTGGAGAATTTTGCATATAACTTCTTCTCCCTCAAAGTCTGGAGCACGATCCTCAAATGTTGCTCATGATTCTCTCAGCTGCGAGAATACACAAATATATCATTAATGAAAACTATGATAAAGGAATCAAGATAGGGTTGAAATACGATGTTCATCAAGTGCATAAAGGCTGTTGGGGCATTGGTCAACCCAAAAGACATCACCAAAAACTCATAGTGACCACATCGGTCATGAAAGTTGTCTTCAGAATATATGAAACCTGGATCTTCAACTGATGGTACCTCAATCTCAAATCAATCTTCGAGAATACCCTAGCACCCTAAAGCTGATCAAATAAATCATAAATGTGCGGTAGTGGGTACTTGTTCTTGATAGTAACCTTTTTCAGCTACTTGTAGTCAATTCACGTCCTCATAGAACCATCTTTCTTCTTAACAAATAGCACAGGTGCACCCTAAGGTGACATACTAGACTTGATAAAACCCTTATCAAACAACTCCAATAACTATTCCTTCAACTCCACTGGTGCAATGCGATATGGTGGAATTGAGATGGGCTGAGTGCCCAACACGAAATCAATACCAAAGTGAATATCTCTGTCTGGTGGCAAGCCTAACAGGTCATCAGGAAACACGTCCGAGAACTCCCTCACTACTAGAACTGACTCAATAGTAGGAGTATCAGTACTAAGATCCCTCACAAAGGCGAAGTATGCCAAATACTCCTTCTCAACCATCCGTTAAGCCTTCAAATATGAAATCACTCTACTAGGAGTGTGACTAAGAGAACCTCTCCACTCAAGCATAGGCAAATCCTACATCGCCAACATCATGCTCTCAGCATGACAGCCAAGAATATCATGGTACGGAGATAGCCAATACATGCCCAAAATCACCTCAAAATAAACTACGCTAAGTAGTAAAAGACTCTGGTCTCATAACCCCCAATGGTGACCACATATGACCAATATACACGATCCACCATAATAGAATCACCCACTGATGTAGATACATGAACACACATATCTAAAGAATCATGAAGCATATCCAAATAATAAGCAAAATAAGATGACACGTAAGAGTAAGTGGAACTAGGGTCAAATAACATTGAAGCATCCCTATGGCACACTAAAACAATACACATGATCACGGTGTTGGAAGAAACTACCTCTGGCCTAGAAGGAAATGCATAGCAACTAGCTTGACCACTGCCTGACCAACCTCCCCCTCTAGGGCGGCCTCGAACTGATTGAGCCCCACCCCTAGATGGTTGTGCGGGTGTTGTAGCTGATGGTGCTGATATCATAGGTTGCAAGCTCTACTGTGGGACTTTATTAAGAAGTCTGGGGCAATCCCTCTTGAGATGCCTCAAGTCCCCACACTCGTAACAACCCCTCCTATAAGGCTGCTGACCCTGATGACCTGAAGAACAACCTGTGTTACCCTAAGCAGATGGAGCACGATAAGAAGTCTGTGCCAGCAGCACACTGAATGATGACTGAACTAGGAGAGCACTATATGAATTGTGGTAAACTGAAGAACCACGAGGAATATGACAAGTGGCTTGAGCGGGCCTAAAAGGATGACCTATGCGGTATTATGACTAGCCTCCAAGTAAGGCACTGCTTAAACCACCTGAACCATAGGGCCTCTTGGCCTCCAGCTACTCCCGCTCAAGCCTGCAAACCTGCTCGAAATGTCTAGAAATCTCAACCACCTGGTAAAGCCTAGCATCTGCCTCAGCCTCCCAAGATAAACTGTAATGTAGACCGTAGTTGAGGCCATCAATGAACCTCATGATCTTCTCCCTCTCACTAGGAACTAACCATACTGCATGTCATGCCAAATTTGTAAATCTCATCTCATACTGGGTCACAGTCATACCCTCCTGGCGTAGCTGCTCAAACTCCCTACGCAACTCCTCTCTGCGAGTTTGTGGGACAAATCTCTCTAAGAAGAGAACTGAGAACTCATGCCATGTAAGTGGTGATGCGCCAGCTGACCTGCCTGACTCATACGTCTGCCACAACCTGTAGGTTGCCCCTCTCAGCTAAAAAGTAGTAAAGACTACTCCACTAGTGTCCACAATACCCGTTGTGCGAAGAATCCGATGATAACGATCCAGAAACCCTGAGCATCCTCTGACTCACCTCTACTGAACTCGGGAGGATCAATCCTCTTAAACTGCTCTAACCTCTTTTGCTCCTGATCAGTTATAGGGGGACCAGCCTCGGCCCGAGCAACAACAACTGGCTAAACTGAAAACACTCCTGGTGTCTGATAACCCTTAGCAAGTTGCTCAGGTGTACGGGCGGCGAGAGTCTGGGCGCCTCCCCTAGCTTGAGACAAGCCCGTGCACTCACTAAATATCTGAGCCAAAGCCTCTTGAAGGCCAGGTATAACAATAGGTATCGTCGGTTATTGAGCTAGTCTCATCGGCTCAATAGTATCCGGAACCTACTCCTCCACTAGAGCAACTGGTGACTACGCACGTGCTGTTCTAGCTATAGTCCAAGCCCCACCTCGACCTCTACCTCAGCCCCGGCACCTCGCGTCCCTTCCTAGCTGTACTGGTGCCTATACGCCCGATCTAGCTAAACGTTTCCTCACCATCTGTGAGATAATAGAAGAGTAAATGTTCAATCTTTGGAAATAACAAATCCGCACGACAAGAATTCAAGAAAGTGAAGTTCCTAACAGTTTGGTAGCCTCGCGAAGATAAGTATAGACGTCTCTGTACCGATTCGCAAGACTCTACTAAAATTGCTCATGACCCATAGAACCTATGAACCTAGGCTCTGATACCATCTTGTCATGATCCAAAACTACCAACCGGTTGTATGGCACCTAACTTACTTGCTAGGCAAGCCAAACATAACAAAAATAAAATATAAATACTAAATCAACTGGAATAGTATAGGACTAAGGCTAATTATCATAAACACAATGTCGATACATAACAAATTTCCATAAATGGTAAATACTGAGTCGTGAGCTCTAAAACAGAAATACAAATTTGAAAATACCAAATGACAGTACTGTCCAAATGAAAGACAATAGTACAAAAGTGAAAGGAGACACCAAGACTGTGGTCGAGAATGCAGCTCTACCTCGTCCCTCGGATGACAACTCAGAAGCAAGCTTTGGCTAATGGTGGCTCGGCCCAGCACATGAATCTGCACAATTAAGTGTAGAGTGTAGTATGAGTACAACCGATCTCATGTACTCAGCAAGTATCATAACTAACCTCGATGAGGAAATTGAAGCAAGAATTATAAATGATACTCGCTATAACCTATACAATTCATAAATCCAACAAGTACAGATCAATAACATGATCAAGTCATAAATCACAGAAAGAACGACCTTGGTGCGCACAATGAATTAACATACTTTGATAGGTCAACAATCCATCATATAAAGAAGATATGCAAATAAATCAGGTAAAAAGTGAAGGAAATTACTAGTAAAGAAGAAATGCAATAACCAATCAATCACTGGCCAGCTTTCTTTGAAATATTCATAACCGTACAATACCACTTATCAGTTTTCCTCAATCCAAGTATACACCATCAAGAAGAAACATGAGAGGGTGACCCTAGGGTGATGAATCCATATCCACACGATGCACGGCGTAGTCACGTGCAATAATCATAATCCGCCGGGCATGGCTACATCACAATATCATAATCCTCTCGGCGTTGTCACAGGCTCAATATCATAATCTGCCTAGTGTGTTCACATGCTACCAGTCCAAACCAAATCACACAGAAAGAAGATATACAAGAATATATGTACATGATCAATGAATATCAAATTTCATACTCCTGGACTGGTATAAGGGACATGCTAAAGTGTATGCATGTGCAAAGTGTGCTATCATAGCTCAATTCAGGTAAGTCCATCACAAAATAGCTATTATCTAGTTAAATAAGGAGATTAACCTCTTTGGATCCTCGAAAATAGTACAAATAGCTAACAAAAGGAGTACAAACAGGAGAAAACATCACATCATGAAGGTTAACGAACAATTCAAAGCATAATATAGCCTAAGCACTATCCCAAGCATGGATAAATACCTGGTGCATGCACTTGGGCTCAAGCCCACACATGTGCACCAAACAAGAAGTAACTATCACAAATAACTCAAGAAACTAGTTCCTCAACCAAGTTTAGGTAGGATACTTAACTCACACAAGCCAAATCAATCCTCCAATAAGCCCTTCCTGCGTGAATCAACCTTTGGATGGCTCAAATGTAGCCAAAATAACTTAATATCATCAATAAAAGCCATAGATCTTGAATCAACTAAGAAAAGTCAACCCCGGGCTCGCACTCTAAACCTGGCCAAATTCAAATATTCCTAACACGCACTCTGTTACGAGTCCAAATATATGTGTTTCATCCAATTCCAACCTCAAACCGACCCTCAAATAATCAAATCTTACTCTCCAAAATCATAGTCCAAAAACTTACAAATTCCAACTTTAATTCATGTAAATTAGGTGTAATAATCTGTTGGTAATCAATAGTTGTCATCAAAATAAAGTAAGGATCACTTACCCCTTCAATTGTGATGAAAATGTAACACCCCAAAAAATTTCGAAGTACTTAAGCGCTATTAAGAAAGTTGATATGCGCTAATTATATTATTTTGTGTGTAGACAAGGGCTAATATAAGAATTATATCAATTAATCATGATAATATATGTATAAGTTGCATTAAGAGTGGTTTATGGTCTAAGAAAAGCCCCAAGGCTAAGTCAAGTTGAAACGTTTATGATGGGATAAAGTTTCAAGTGAGTTCGCATAAGACCTAATTTCAAACGGGAATACCTCTCTTGATATGAAGAGTTATATGGTGTATTACCTATAAAAAGAAATATCTATTTGTTTAGTTTCTAAGGCTTCAAACCGTTCATCATTTGGACACTCCTACAAGAAGTTATGACCAAATTACCAAAGGCTGTATCTGTGATCAATTTCGCGACCGCAAAACGGTTCTGCGGACCGCATACGCATCGCAAAGTGGAGCAGAGATGGGCAGATTTTTTTTAAAAATATTATGTTGTCACATAATTGATTATGCTATAGCATAATTGATTATGCTGCAATTCTGCTGCCCACAAAACGATTATGCTATAGCATAACTGCACCACATAATTGACTACGGGGGTCATTTTTGGAAATTTTTTTATCCGATCCAATTTTGATATAAGGCCTTAGGGGGTCATTTTAGAAGGTAAAATGTGATTTTGTAGAGAGAGGAGAGAGAAAGAGAAGACCTAGCTGTTTTGTTCATCAATTCTTGCTCAAGGCTTGAAGATTTTACAAGATCTTAATCTAATAGGTAAGATTCTACTCCCTAGCCCTAAATTTCGGGATTTTGATTAAAAGTAGGTCATGAGAAGTATGATTCTTGGGTGTGAGAGTATTATGTGTATATATATGTACCAATAAATTTTGATGGGAGATTGTTGAGCTTAAATAAGTAAAGATTGAGTTGTGGAATGAAGAAAATCTTGTAGAAGAACCTTGTAGTTAAATTTGCACACCTAATGTTTGATAAAATGCTCAAATGAGCTGAGATCATGAATATCTTCCTAATATTGGTTCAATTCTGTTATGTCTCAAAATAGATTGGGATTGCTAGAATATTTGGAACATTGTAGTATATTAAGGAAATCTCAAAGCGAGGTATGTTGGCTAAACTTCTTTCATAGAATTGAATTCCATGATGTTCTTGTAAGTCCCAAGTTATTCTTTATAAATCAATTATTCCAAATAAGCTTTGTGTTGAAAGGTATGTATTAAAAATATATTTCGGATGCTCTTATCATATGATGTTATCCTTCGGGAATGTGTTCAAAGCATGAGTTGGGTATAAAAATATTATGACTCCAAGTAGTGTTTCAAGTGAAGGCTATTATGCCAAATTGTGTAAAAAGTCTCAATGTACATAAGACTCTTATTTGATCATAGGTGTACTAAAAGTCGTGATTTGAGATTCTTTGTTGTCGATAATCTATAAAGATACTTGAAAGTGAAAGTAGTGAGTTGGAGATATAAAGTGTAGACACCGTGCCAATAATGAAAGTTATGATTGTGGCCAATAAAGCCAATGAAATGAAATGATGTGTGAAATATGATGATGAGTATTGAAAGTAATGAAATGAAAGTATGGAATATAAGATACGGCCACCGTGCCATGAATGAAGAATAACATGTATGGCAAAAAGGGAGCTAATAAAATAATGATGTTGTAAGTAATTGAAAGTATTAATGAAGTGATAGTATGAACATGAAATGTGGTTGTTCGCCTAAATAAGAATGATGAGGTGTTGTATGTCCCAATTGTTTCAACTATAGTTGTATGCTTCTGAAATAATGTATGTAAATGACTTTGATGTTAAGTCCTCAAGAATCATGAACATAGCTAATGACCTCAAGATGTCAAGTGAGTGAATAATGAGATGGAAGGGAGATGTCCTATGCTAAATGATGATGAACCTTAAGAAAAGAAATTAGGCTTATGTGCCATTGAAATTGACTTATTGATTCACCATGCATGTGCTAATGTAATGTGCTATGTTTCTCCATGATGGGCATGAACATGAAGTGTTCCAATGATCCGGGAACTTACGACCTTAATGAAATGTTAATCATGTCTCTTTGAGTTTATACATGGTTATATGCATAATGATGTGTTATGAACCCTATGGACGGTCTATAAAACGCATAGGTATATCATGTTATGAAATCCTATGGAAGGTCTATGAAACACATAGGTATATTTTGTTATGAAATCCTGTGGACGGTCTATGAAACGCATAGGTGTATTGTGTTAGGAAATCATGTGGACGGCCTATGAAACGCATAGGTATATTGTGTTATGAAATCCTGTGGACGGTCTATGAAATGCATAGGTATATTTTGTTATGAAATTCTGTGGACGGTCTATGAAATGCATAGGTGTATTATGTTATGAAATCCTGTGGACGACCTATGAAACACATAGGTATATTGTGTTATGAAATCCTGTGGACGGTATATGAAACGCATAGGTATATTGTGTTATGAAATCCTATGAACGGTCTATGAAACGCACAGGTGTATTGTGTAAGTAAACACTGTGAACGGTCTATGAAATGCACAAGTGTATTGTGTAAGTAAAAGCTATGAATGGTCAATGAAACGCACAGTGTATTGTGTAAGTAAACATTGTGAACGGTCTATGAAATGCACAGGTGTATCGTATGGTATATGTGAATCCTATGAACGGTCTATGAAATGTATAGGGGTAAGATAAGAGAGGGATATGGACGGACAAGTAAGACGCATTGTCAACGCAGACATTATGAGCCATTTTCATTGGCCTTGTTTGTACATGTTGTTTCAATTACTTAATATTATGTGTTCCGCATATAGATCATATGGCTCGGTTGACCCTAAAAGAAGTTTAGAATAATACAAGTATAATAAGGCTTGATATTTCAACCTACACGATGTTTTGTAGTCTTTTAATGTACTTTAATGAAAGAAATATGAAATGCTATGATTGATATAAAAACAAAGGGTTTGATGTCTCGAATAAGACAGCCTAGCCGATCAGGTCGTGATCGGACTCCGTGATGATAGGACGGTGGTATTGGTATTGTGAATAATGGTATTGTGAACAATGGTATATTGGTGCTAAGAATCACTAATCTGAAATTATGGGAATTTACGTGACACTTGATGTTTTGGTATTGATCGAGACTTTCATTGATTTTGTGATTATTCCTCCTTGTAATATTAATTATTCTATGGAGAGGGTGTTTAATTATACATACTAGTACTATTCGACGCTACTAACGTCCCTTTTGCCCGGGGCACTGCATCTTTTAATGGATGCATGTATACTTCTACAGGATGATATGGATCTTTGGTAGGGATCTTCTGTGCATCCGATTATGGTGAGCCCGCTACAATTCCCGTGGGCATTCGAGTCTAGTTGGTATTATGTACTTAGGTATCTATTGTCATAGAAGCTCCATGTGCACTGTGGGTCATGTACTTAAGTTTTGAGTTTCGTCATGTATTTATGTTCACAGATATTTATGAAGTTATGTACCCATCACGAGTGAAAAAGAAAAGAAAAAAATATTATGGGCCATTGAGCCAAATGTATTAAATATGAAAGTCATGATCTAATTATGTTTTGATAAATCATGCATGAGTTATGATGAGAGGTTGATGTACCTTAGGCTTGCTCGACTGGGTTCACTCGGTTGAGTGCCGGTCGCGCTCCTCGAGTTCGGGGTGTGACAGAAAAGCCCTCAAAAAATCGCTTCCGACCAAGCTCCACACTTATAAAAAATTAAAAAAATGACCAAACCCCCGATATAAGTATTCTGTCCAGAAAAATCACATATGAGGTCCACAGTGCCGCATCTACGATACCGCATCTGCGAAAAATCCATCGCAGATGCAGAACCCACTTACTCTCCAACAAGCCACTTCTGCGGACACCAAGCCATATCTGCAAGTTCCAAATGACATAATGGACCCACCTCAACTCTCGAAACCAAAATCTGAACCCGGTATCAACAAAGTCAACCCTCGGTCAAACCTATCAACCTTCAAAACCTTGAACTTTCCATCTTTCCCTAGTTCAAGCCAAAATGACCTAAGAACCTCCAAATCTAAATACGGGCATACGCCTAAGTCGAAAATCACAATACAAGGTTTTTGAAACCATCAAAACTCCATTTCGGGGTCGTCTATGTTACATCCCATATTTTCGTACGTAAAAGTATGTCTCAAGTCATTGATATATGCTTGGAAATAAGATCCTCTTTGAAAGTATATAAAATAAGTTAATCGTGTTACCTTGGAGGTTACAAATATTTAATATCATGAACTGCAAGTACCAAGAGGGTTAGAAGGTTTAGAATCTAAACGAATTGAGAAAAATATGTTTCGTCAAAAGTCGGCAAGTTGGGAATGTTATAACCCGTACTTTGGGGTGATACTAGGGTTATTAACATTATAGGAAGGTGATTTTATGAGGTATTTTATTCGTATGATATTCATATGTTGAGTTTTGAAGTCAAGCGAGTTGTGAAACAAAAGTCGACGAAAGGTCATCACAGGATATGTTCATAAATACGCTGAAAATTAGGTCAAATGTAGCTAAGCTTTTATATCAATTTAATAGGAATTACTAGGTGATGTATACATGACATTGAATATCTATGAGTCTGGTTTTCAACAAATTAAACCATTTGTCAATACGACATCGGAGTAGAGAGATATTCACGTTTTCGCGAGACTGCGCAAGCAGCTTCTTTGGGATCCACAAAGTCAGTGGAAAAGTCCAGCTCCTATTTAAGTCAATTTTAACTTGTTTTAACTCATTTTTCTCGATCAAAACAGTTCCTAAACCCTCATAGATTCCCTCCAATCAGTCTCCATAATTCTGGAGTGAAAACAAAAGACAATAACATGAATTCAACGCTAGAAATCATGTGGTACTTGCTAGATCGTAGTTCTTCATCTTGTGGTTGTTTCGGAAGATTGTTCCAAGTAAAATGACTTCGGATTTGGACAGATTCTTGTTGTTTAAGGTAGGATTAAATATCTCACATGGTTCTAGAGCAAAACCAAAGGGAAAGAACACAAAACAAGTGTTGAAAACTTGCGGAACTAGTGCAACCAAGTCCTTCCTTACTATTGATGATTTGATGGTTTATTCAAGGTGAAGTAAGTTAATGAACAAAAGGCTATTGGAAAATTTGAGGTAAGTTTCATCTTCCATAACCTAATCTTATGTTTGTACAAGTGTTGGGTTGAATTTTGTTGGAGTATTCTCAAAGAAACTAGTAACTATGAAACTTGAAATTCAGCTATGTTGTGTTGGCTAGTTTTACGTGATTTAAGACACCAAATGGCATTTTAAAGGTATGGATAGCATGGTGGGGATGTGGATAAGTGAATATAAAGATTATTGTTCTAAAACATGTTGAATTCAAACTATAAACGACCCTACAAAGTTAGGCACATAAGTTGTTCGATAAAATGATTATATGAACTTCCCTATAGAATATGAAGTCGATATTGATACCAATCCTTTATATAATATAGATTACCATCCGTAAGAGGTGCGAGGACTTGTGTAACATTTGTATCTTCATAGATAAAGTATGTTAAGGCTAATCCTTCCTTCTTTTGGTATGATTCAAGTAACAAAACGTAAACGCAATGCTATTGTATAAATGATTATACTCTCAGTAGTTAAGGATGTCTACATTATTCATTTATGTAAAATATATTTCAAAGCATGTCAAGTATGCTCTTAAGTATCTATTGAGGCATATAATACAGATGTTAATGTTCATAACGTAATATTATATGCATCTTTATTTACCACCGAGCTACGACCAGTCGGGTAGTTATGCATTTACTACCGAGCTACGGCTGATTGGGCAGTTACACATTTACCACCAAGATACGGCCGGTTGGGAAGTTACCACCGGTTGGGAAGTTATGTATCGTTATTTACCACCATTTGGGAAAACACGTATTTACCACTGAGCTACGACCGGTCGGGCAATTACCACTGATCAGTTGGGCAGTCACGTTACGATATGGATAATAGTCCCAAAGAAAGGAAATAAATAAATAAGTATAATTAGTATGCATATCATGGCCCTCAATGATAGTCATAGAAAGATTGAGTTCAGCCGATTCGGCCTATGCATGTTCTAGTTTTCGCCGAACAATCATGAGTTATAGAGTGGTTCACTCGGGCCAGTACAGCAACGAGTTCTAGCCATGCTCCCCAGGTTGGGGCGTGACAAAGTGGTATCAAAGCAGGTTGTGTCCTAGGGAGTCTACAAAGTCGTGTCTAGTAGAGTCTCACTTATAGGTGTGTTGCACGCCACACTTATAATTGAGAGGCTAGAGGGCATTTAGGAAATGTGACCCTTCTTTCATTTCCAGATCGTGCGATTAAAGATGAGTTATAAGAAGTCGATATGAAGCTTCTGCCAGATTGTGTATGCACCAAAGGTGCAAGTATTATAGTTGAGATTTAAGGTGAGGATGTAAATTCCACATATATGGAAGGGAAGTTGTGAAAGCGACAGGAGATACGATGTGAGATTTAAAGGTTAATAAGGTAAAGGTGAAGAAGGTACGAGATACTCATGTACAGAAGGTTGTGAATAGTCTAGACTTCAGATATAGTGCTAGAAGCATCATGATTCAATATCCAGAAATGATAGTGGTGTCGTCAATAGCATATCTTCCAGCCTATGGTTTTCAGGTACCGAGAGGTCTAGTTAAGAGAGTAAAGAAGAGTTAGAGACGACGTGATGTTTTTCTTGAGGTTCCAGAATAACATAAGGAAATATATGGTGCTAACAAGTTAAAGGAAGCTTGCTAGTAATATAAATAGATATGTGCAAGTCACAAGCTAAGGTATGGTAGAGCGACAAGGTTTTAGGTAGACCAAAGTAAGGCTAAGAAAAGGTAAGTGAGGAGGTGACAAAAATATGTAAGGCCTCGGGACTAAGCCCATCAAAACAAGAGAGCTGATGGTTTCTGTAATTTATAAAAAGCTCTGTATCGCTTGAATGAACTCGCAGGAGTTAAAGACTAGGAGCATTTAGAAGAGATGGAATGTTTCCATGGTGGTAGAATAAGAGTGTAAGTGTGATAAACAATAAGAGGATGATGTTTA
Organism: Nicotiana tomentosiformis; assembly: GCF_000390325.3. NCBI lineage: Eukaryota > Viridiplantae > Streptophyta > Magnoliopsida > Solanales > Solanaceae > Nicotiana > Nicotiana tomentosiformis. Next base: position 47,625,651 of record NC_090822.1, read on the forward strand.
GGAATATAGCCTTCGATTGAAGTAATGATTCAAAGAGAAGGGATTTTTTGAATTACATGGGATTAGAATACCCCGCATAAGATAAATCACGTTGAGATGCTATGAAATACGGTTATTTAGGTATAGTATTGTCCCTACGTGAACCAGACAAATAACTTCAGATGTTCCCGATGAGATGTGAGCCCTAGTGACAATGTATTACATAAGAAGTTTCAAGTTATCAGTGGTAGATTATAGATCAACATTAAGGTGAATCAACAACAGATAGATAAAAGTTCCAACGTATCAGATGAGATTAGGTTGTCATTCATAACATGAACAGTAATGAGGAAGTATTAAAGGACTTAGATTTATACATATAGGATAAACAGCAAGAGAGTAACCTGGAGTTGGGTAGAATACCTCGATAATAATAAACCGAAGTAAGTGTTATGGTATAGTATGATCTACCTAGATGCAGTAAAGACATAAGGATAAATAACCAACATTGTGAAACAGAATATAGAAACCGCCGTAAGTTCGACAAAGTACCAAGAGAAGAACTTTAGTATACCGGTAGATTCCCATAGGAACAACTTGTCATAGTTCTATATATGTTCATAAAGTGAGGCCTAGAGATTGGCTAAAAGCTGGAGGAAATGGGAGAGAATAGTGGCATAGGTGTGCGTACAAGGACAGAGTCGTACAGACTACATGACAAAAGGTAGCAACAGTTACAAGATTGGAAGAATTCTGATCACAGGTCATGGTGTGAGAAAGAGGCCTAAAGGTGGGAATGCCCTGGCCTTTGGATTTATTGATAGAACAGTTGCCTAGATGGAAAAGACAGTATTAAAGTATTCATAAGAGGTGTAGGTTAAGAGACTAATAAGCGCATCAGCCAACATTCGAGGACGAATTTTCCAAAGGAGGGAATGGTATTACAACCCATGTTTTCATACGTAAAAGTACGTCGTAAGTCAATTAATGTAAGATCGAAAATGAGATCCTCTTTGAAAGTATATAAAGTAAGTTAATCGTGTTACCTTGGAGGTTATAAATATTTAAGATCATGAACTGCAAGTACCAAGAGGGTTGGAAGGTTTAGAAGCTATACGATAACAACAACAATAACAAACCCAGTGCAATCCCACACGTAGGGTCTGGGGAGGGTAATGTGTATGCAGACCTTACCTCTACCTTAAGAAGGAAGAGAGATTATTTTCGATAGAGCTTCGGCTCAAGAATAGTGAAAAGGACACAATAAAGAAACAATATCAATGTAAAGGAAATAAGATAGCAGAACAAATAGCACATCATGTAATAGCAAAGAAACTAAAAATACGAAGCTATAAGAGAAGTGAGAAAACTACCGGCAATAATGCCACATCGTCTAATCAACAAGGAAATTGGAACAGGAGAATACAAGACTAATACTAATACTACTAGTATGACTAGAAGAGACTCTCGACTACCTGTCAACCCACAACCCTAATCCTCGACCGCCAAACCTCTCTATCGAGGGTCATGTCCTTGGTAAGCTGAAGTAGTATCATGTCCTGCCTAATCACCTCTCCCCAATACTTCTTAGACCTCTCTCTACCTCTCCTCTGACCTTCTATGGTCAACCTCTCGCATCTCCTCACTAGGGAATCGGTATCTCTCCTCTTCACATGCCCGAACCATCTCAGCCTAGACTCCTGTAACTTGTCTTCCACAGGGGCCACATCCACCTTGTCCCTAATAACTTCATTCCTAATTCGGTCCTTCCTGGTAAGACCACACATCCATCTCATCAACGTCATCTCTGCTACTTTCATCTTGCGGATGTGAGTTTTCTTGCCCTTATGTCTCGGTGGCACATCTCTGCTACTTTCATCTTCTGGACTCCATACAACATAGTCGGCCTAACTACAACTTTGTAGATCTTGCCTTAACGTCTCAGTGGCACATTCCTATCACACAAAACACCAGACACAAGCCTCTATTTCATCCACCCCGCTCCAACACGATGTATAACATCCTCGTCAATCTCTCTGTTTCCCTGAATAACAGACCCAAGGTATTTGAAACTATCTCTCTTGGGGATGACTTATGAGTCAAGCTTCACCTCCACTTCTATTTCCTGGTCCCCACATTGAACTTGCACTCAAAGTATTCAGTTTTAGTCATACTCAACTTGAAATCTTTAGACTCCAAGGTCTGCCTCCACAGCTCCAGCCGATCGTTAACCCTGTGGCGTGTCTCATCGATTAGCACTATATCATCTGCGAATAACATACACCGTGGCACCTCTCCCTGAATGTGGTGCATTAGCACGTCCATCGCCAGGGCAAAAAATAGGCTAAGAGCTGAACCCTGATGTAACCTCATCATCATAGGAAAATAGATCGAGTCTCCCCCCATTGTCCTCACCCAAGTCTTAGCTCCATCATACATGTCCTTAATTACCCTAATGTACGCTACCGGAACACCACTAACCTCTAGACATCTCCATAGAACCTCTCTTGGGATTTTATCGTAAGCATTTTCTAAATCGATGAACACCATATGCAGGTCATTCTTCCTCTCCCGGTACTGCTCCATCAACCTCTTCACCAGATGAATGGCTTCTGTGGTCGAACGCCCCGGCATGAAACCGAACAGATGTTCCAAAATAGACACACTCCTCCTCACCCTCTTCTCTACCACCCTCCCCCACACTTTCATAGTGTGACTCGGTAGCTTGATACCCCCTGTAGTTATTAAACTTTTGGATATCACCCTTTTTCTTGTACAACGGGACCATCAAACTCTACCTCCATTCTTCGGGCATCTTCTTAGCCCTAAAAATGATATTAAACAGTCCAGTAAGCCACTCTAAGCCTACTCGTCCCACGGCCTTCAAAAATTCTACTGGGATCTCGTCTGACCCAGTCGCCCTGCCTCTACTCATCTTCCGCATTACCTCCTCAACCTCTTCACCCTTACCACGCCTACAAAACCTAAAATCATGTCGGTTCTCTGAGTTTTCCAACTCTCCAAGAATAATGTCTTTGTCCCCATCCTCGTTCAAGAGTTTGTGGAAGTATGCCTTAGAAGCTATACGAATGGAAAAAAATAAGTTTCGTCGAAAGTCGGCAAGTTGAGAATGTTATAACCCGTAATTTGCAGTGAGACAAGGGTACTTAACATGATAAGAATGTGATTTTAGGAGGTATTTTAGTCATATAATAGTCGTGTGTTGAGTTTTGAAGTCAGGCGAGTTGTGAAAAAAAGTCGATGAAAGGTCATCACAAGCTACATTCATAAATGCGGTGAAATTTAGGTCAAATGTAGCCGATCTTTTCTCTCAATATAATAGGAAATACGGGGTGATCCACACATAAAATTGAATATCTACAAGTCTAGTTTCCAATGCATTAAACCATTTGTCGATATGACATCAGAGTAGAGAGATATTCGTATTTTCACAAGACTGTACGAGCAGCTCCCTTGGGACCCACAAAGTCGGTGGAAAAGTCCAGCTCCTATTTAAGTCAATTTTAACTCGTTTTAACTCATTTTGCTGGACCAAAAGAGTTCCTAAACCCTCCTAGATGCTCTCCATCTCCATAATTCTAGAGTGAAAACCAAAGATAAAAATATGAATCCAACGTTAGAAATCCCGTGGTGCTTGCTAGATTATAGTTCTTCATCTTGTGGTTGTTCCAGAGGATTTTTCCAAGTGAAGTGACTTTGGATTTGGACTGATTCTTGTTGGTTAAGGTAAGATTATAGCTCTGACATGGTTCTAGAGCAAAACCAAAGGGAAAGAACACAAAACAAGTGTCAGAAATCTTGTGAAACTATTGCAACCAAGTCCTTCCTTGCTATTGATGATTAGAGGGTTTCTTCAAGGTGAAGTAAGTTAATGAACAGAAGGCTATTGGAATATTTGAGATAAGTTTCATCTTCCATAACCTAATCTTATATTTGTACAAGTGTTGGGTTGAATTCTGTTGGAGTATTCTCAAAGAAACTAGTAACTATGAAACTTGAAATTCAGCTATGTTGTGTTGGCTAGTTTTACGTGATTTAAGACACCAAATGGCATTTTAAAGGTATGGATAGCATGGTGGGGATGAGGAGAAGTGAAGATAAAGATTATTGTATCAAAACATGTTGAAGTCGAACTATAAACGACCCTACAAAGGTAGGCACATAAGTTGTTTGATAAAATGACTAAATGAACTTTCTTATAGAATATGAAGTCGATATTGATACCAATCCTTTATATGATATAGATTACCATCCGTAAGAGGTGCGAGTACTTTTGCAACATTTGTATCTTCGTGGATAAGGTCTATTAAGGCTAATCCTTCATTCTTTTGCATGATTCAAGTAACGAAATGAAAACGTAATGTTATTATATAAATGGTTCTACTCTTAGTCGTTAAGGATGTCTACGTTATTCATTTCTGTAAAATGTAATTCAAAGCATGTCAAGTATGTTCCTAAGTCTCTATTGAGGCATATGATAGAGATTTTAATGTTCATAATATAATATTATGTGCATCTTCATTTACCACCGAGCTACGGATGGTCGAGGAGTTATGCACTTACCACCGAGCTATGGCCGATTGGGCAGTTACACATTTACCGTCGAGCTACGGTCGGTCGATAAGTTACCACCGGTTAAGTAGTTATGTATCATTATTTACCACCGTTTGGGAAGATACGTATTTATGACCGAGCTAAGGCCGGTCAGACAGTTACCATTGATCTGTTGGGCAGTCATGTTACGATATGAATTATAGTCCCAAAGAGAGGCAGTAAATATACAAGTATAATTAGTATGCATATCATGGTCCTTAGTGGCACTTCAAAGGTTCAGGTCATTTCTTATACCTCTCTCATTGATGTTGACTTATTGTTATATTTTAGTTCTGCCTTACATACTCGGTACATTATTCATACTGACGTCCTTTTTGTTCTAGACGCTTCATTCATGCATGCAGGTGTAGGTAATCAGTTTACGAGCCCTCATAGTATATGAGGTTAGCATTCAGCGAAGAATCGATAGGACTCAACTTCATTCAGAGTGCAGCCAAGTCCGTAAGTAATCGTGCTAGAGTTTTGCTACAGACTTATGGGTTGGTTGGGGCCATGTTCTGACTATGTTTGGATATTAGATACTCTTAGAGGCTTTGTAGACATGGGTTCATTATATATACAGTATGTCTGAGGCCTTGACGGCCCGTGTGTATTCATATTTTGTGTAAGATAGTTCGCTAATACAACATTTTCTCACTTACAGTTATACATTATGAGTTGTGGCCATGTTGGCCCATGATAGTTACAGAAAGAATGAGTTCAGCCAAGTTGTCCTATGTATATTCTAGTTTTCGCCGAACGATCATGAGTTATATAGTGGTTTGCTCGGGCCAGTACGACATTGGGTGCCATCCATACCTCCATAGGTTGGGGCATGACAACCTACATATAAATCAAACTTCAATCACTTCTTATAACTTAAGCTTCCAACCTTGGGACTAAGTATCCCAATTTACTCCAATACCTCATCAAAACTAAACCATTCACCCTGACAAGTTATGCAACCACAAATACATATATGTAAAGTATCAAATAAGGAAAATATGGCTAAAATACTCAAAATGATTGGTCAAGTCATTACAGCTTTCAAGCAAGAAGGTATTCATACTGCTGCATTTGTTGATCAAGAAAAAGGATAGGGAAGGGATATGACCAGAATACAATGCTAAAGTTCCAAGGAATATGGTCATATGTCTAGAAATTGTAGTAAGAAGTTCTACAATTATTTTAAGTAGCACGAGCATATTATCAAAGAGTGTCCCACACGTCCTCCAAATCGTAGGATCAATTCTTTTCAAGATGGGATAAAAGGTTCCACTAATGATAACTCAATTTCAACTGGAACTAACAACCAATTTGCCACTCCAACAGTTGGACAAGTTCTTATTCCTGAAATGGTACAACAAATGATCGTGTCAGCCTTTTTAGTTTTGGGGTTATAAGGTAACGAAATTACATCTAATTTTTGGCTTTCAATCATATGACAAACTCAACTTGTATGCTAAAAATTATTCGTGACTATCACGATCCATCACAAATTCAAATCGCGAATGGTAGTAATATACCCATTACCAAGGTTGGGGATATTACTCAAACTTTTACGAATATTTTTGTATCACCAAGCTCTCAACTAGATTATTTTAGTTGGCCAATTGGTAGATAATAATTGTGATGTAAATGTTTCTCATAATGGTTGCCTTGTGCAGGATCAGGTGTCGGGGATGATAATTGTGAAGGGGCCTAAAGATGGAAGATTGTTTCCTATATGTTTATCTATTCCTCGTGTTCTATCTTTTCTTGTACTTCTACCGCTAGTAAAATGGAGGTTTGGCATAAGCGTCTAGGACATTCAAATTCTATATTGTGGTCTCATTTATCAAATTCTGATTTATTGGGAAATAAAAATCAATTTTTAGCTGCTTCATTTGATTGTTCTACTTGTAAATTAGGCAAAAGTAAAACTCTTCATTTTCCTAACTTTGGTAGTCGTGCCAAAAAGTATTTTGATTTCATTCATAGTGATGTTTGGGGAATTTTACCAATTATTTTTCATGCTCATTTTTAAGTACTTTGTGAAATTCATAGATGATTATAGTTGGTTTACATAGGTGTATTTTCTCCATTCCAAATCTGAGGTATGTTTCATATGCAACACATTTTAGGTTTACATTGAGACTCAACTTTTTACATGCATCAAAATATTAAGATCTGATTTTGGTGGAGAATATATGTCTCATGAATTAAATAATTTTTTTCTTGAGAAAGGAATCATTTCACAACGCTCTTGCCCATATACACCACAATAAAATAGGGTTGTTGAGTGTAAAAATCATCATCTTTTAGATGTAACTCTTACTTAACTGATTGAGTCCTCTGTCCCATCTAAATACTGGATGGAAGCTTTGTCTACTATTGTCTATTCAATTAATAGACTGACATCTAAAGTGCTAAATCTTGAGTCTCCATACTATCGTCTTTATCATCATAATCCTAGCTATCATAATTTTCATACATTTGGTGTGTTTGTTTTGTGCATCTGCCTCCTTCTCAACACAATAAACTTTATTCTAATTCTACTAAATATAATTTTATGGGTTATAGTAGTTCACAAAAAGAGTTTATTTGCTATGATCCATGTTCCAACAAATTTCGTATTTCTAGAAATATTGTTCTCTTTGAGAATCAGTATTTCTTTCCTACTCATGTTGAGTCATCTTTTATTTCTCCTCTTCTTCCTACTTATGAGGATTTGTCATCTTATTCTTAGCAATTCAAACTGGGATTTATGTTTGAACGATGTCACCCAACTTTACCCTATCGCGAAATTGATCTGCCACCTAAGACTGCTCCACAACCAGAATCTGAGATTTCTTCAAGGCATGCTCCTCTTGAACCTACTCGATGATATACCATAGTACGAAGTACTTCTAATTGGTATGGTTTTTTCTCTACTTTATTCGCTATTTCTATTCCAATTTGCTACTCATATGCTTCCAAGCATGAATGTTGGCAGAAACTAATAGAGGAAGAACTTTTGGCTCTTAAAGAAAATAATGCATGGGACATTGTTTCATGTCCTTCAAATGTCCCTCCAATTAGATGTAAATGGATTTATATAATTAAACTTCATTCATATAGAACTTTTGATTGGTAAAAAGCACACTTAGCTGTTCTTGGTAATAAACGAGAGTATGGTGTGGATTATGAGACTTTTGCACCAATAGAAAAAATATCTACGATGCGAAATATTATTGTCATGGTTGCATCATCAAACTGGCCTCTTCATCAAATGGATGTAAAAATGCTTTTCTCCATGGTGATCTGAAAAAAAATATTTATATGAAACCTCCGTCTGGTTTATTTCTGGTTTATTTTCATCACATCAAATATTTGCAAGTTGAAGCGGTCTTTGTATGGATTAAAACAAGCTCCCAAAGCTTGGTTTGACAAGTTTCGATCTACTTTGCTTCTCTTTTCTTATGAACAAAGTAAATATGGCTCATCTTTGTTTCTTCGAGAAAGATATAGAAGTTTTGTAGATGACATCATTATCACAAGAACTGGTTCTTTATTAATTACTAGCCTCCAACAACAACTTAAGAATTCTTTTCATATGAAAGAATGTGGTACTCTAACATATTTCTTGGGATTGGAAGTTTATTATAATTCTTTAGGTGTGTTCTTAAACTAGCAAAATATACTTAGTATTTGATTGCCTTGGCTGGTCTTCAAGAATCTCCCTCTATTGATACTCCATTGTAATGGAATGTAAAGTATCGTCATGATAAAGGAGATCTTCTTCCTGATCCAACTTTGTTTCGACAACTAGTTGGGAGCCAAAATTATCTTACTATAACTAGGCATAATATCTCTTTTGCACTTCAACTAGTCAGTCAATTTATGCAGACTCCCCGTCATCTACATTTGGTGGCGGTTCATCGCATTATTCGAAATCTCTCAGGAACATTAACCCGTGGATTATTCTTTCCTAGTGGTTCTCCTATTCAGCTTAATACATTTTGTGATTTTAATTGGGCTTGATGTCCTAATACTCGCCGCTCCATCACAAGATGGCGCATGTTTCTAGAAGATTTTGTGATATCTTGGAAGAACAAGATCAGGTTTCAAAATCTTCAACGGAGTCTGAATATCGAGCAATGTCGACTACTTGCTCCGAGATTACTTGGATTTGTGGTTCACTTGCAGAAATTAGATTTCCTCAATCTAGTAGTACTCTTCTCCACGCTGACAATACAAGTGACATTCATATTGTAGCCAATTAAGTTTATTCATATTGTAGCCAATTAAGTTTATCATGAAAGGACTAAACCTATTAAAGTGGACCATTATTCTATCAAAGAAGTTGTAGATAGAAGAGTTATTACTCTTCGACATGTATCCAGTGATCTTTAAATAGCTGACGTGTTTATAAAATCAATGGCACGACAACATCATCGGTTTCTAGTAGGAAAATTGATGCTTTTCGATCCACCGACATCAATTTGAGGGGGGATGTTAGCATAATGAACATATTGTAGAATATTTGTATTAACATATTTCAGTATGGTGATTATGTAATAGATACTCTGAATATATAGGATATTATTAGGGGTATTCTACATTTAGTGTAGAATATTATGTAGCATTAGTTGTAGAATATTATGAAGAATATTTTGTAGGATATACATTTAGTATAGGATATTTTACTTCCTTTCATCTCTTATTTCTCTTGTGTATAAATACCAATGTGTTCTGATGCATTTGAATCAAGTAATTGAGATAGTCATTCTTCAGTTTCTCTCATGCTTTCTCTGCTCTTGACACTGGCATCTTATTCGGGCTGGAACATCTACTGTATATTTTTTACTTGTTTCAGGATTTAGTCACTTTTTCTCACAAAGTTTTGGAGCTTGAAAAGAGGCATTTCAAGGAGATTTTCATCGTACTTTGTGGGTAATTAATTTCTACTTGGATTTGGTTATATATAGTGATTCCCCACATATTTCTACACCAAAAATATGAAATATTAAAGTAAAAGTTTTGGATATTGTCTACAAGATAACAAAGTATATTTTCAGGTGTTGAACTCGAATTTGGAAAGTAATTATATATTTCGACTCGGCAGGTTATGGGTCCTCAGAATTTGATATTGGTTTAGGATTTTGTGCATGCGGGCTCAGATTGACTTTTGTTGACTTTTGGAGTCCCCGGATTCACTGACTCAAGGGTTTTAGTTGGGATGGACAGAAGAGTTTGAACGGGCGAATGACTTTAGGGTTTCACAGGACCAGATTCCCCAACAAAATCCTGGGAACAATGAAAAAAAAAAGATATCTCGGTAACAAAAACTATAGGGGGTTGTATTGGTGAGATCCAACGGTGAACAACTGCCCAAAAGTAAAACCGCCTGGAAGTCCGAGGACCTTTAGTACTATACTCTGAATTTTTTCAAAGATCGACGCTTTATGGATTGGGAGTGCTTCATATGGCATTGTTGACTTCCTTTGATGATGGTTAGCTTGGATTTGTGCAATTTGGAGGGCTAGCGCGAGGTTTTGACGTGATTCAAGGTTGAAAACTATCCTAGATGAGGTAAGTATCTTGCCTAGTCTTGGATTGAGGGTATTTTCCCATTGGCTATGATATTTGTATATGTTGGGGTGACGTATATACGAGGTGATGAACGTATATATGTGCACCGTGGTTATTCACAATCCGGGTAGATCTTAGGCTATTACGAGCCTTGTTTTGCAATCATGCTTCTTTGATATCGTGATTTCTCTTATATGACTATGTGAGCTATTATTAATGCTCAGAAATCATGTCTGGGATATTTTCTTATATGTTTAGACATGATAGGGATATTATTGCTATGTTGAGCTATTTGCCTTAGCTGTAGTCATATTTTCCGGTCATGATCTTATATCCACATGTGATATCTCTGTTTCCGTGTACTTTTTATATGTTATCTCACATGAGTTGGTATCCTTGTGTGTGACACAGGCTTGAGCTAAGTTGTAGCACGTGAGTATATTCTGTGCGGTTTATTGATTATGAATCTGTGAGTTGTTGGTATATGGAAACGTGCACCATTCCCTATATTGGGCTGAGTGGTATTGATAGTAAGGCGACGTATGCACCAGACCCCATATTGGGCTAAGTGATACTGATCATTGACTTTGATCCAATCAGCACTTGGGCTAAGATCTGCCCCTCTGGAATTAGGTGATAACCAGAGTTACTTTGGGCTCCTGTGAGAGCAGTCACACGATATGTGTAGTGAGGGGCTTATGCCAGGAACCCGTCACTACCTAAAATCCCACCTTAAGGATCGTGATAGCACCTACTCTCTATGACTAGGTAAGCCTATCACACAACAACATTAGATAGAATACAACAACCTAATATTAAATAAAACTAAGAAAATGGCCCAAAATATAACCAGTATGGTAATACAATAATCACAATCCTAAAACTCGGTAATACGGAGTCATAAGCTCTACAAGGAGTACATAATGAGTCACAAAATACAGCACTATTTTAGATACAATAGACAGTAGTAAGGAAACAATAGAAGGTGATTCAGAGGCCTGCGAGCGGAATGGCATGTATACCTTGAAGTCTCCACAGAAACTCAGAATTAGCTCACTAACGACCAGCACGCTCTGTGGTGCCTGGATCTACACAAAAATATACAGAAGCATAGTAGGAGTACACCATAATAGGTACCCAGTAAGTATCAAGACTAACCTCGGTGGAATAGTGACGAGGTTCAAGACGAGACACTCACTAGACAAATAACCTGTGCAGAATGTCAATATAAAACTAACAACGGAAAGCATAACCAATTAAATAGAAGCAAAGAATAGGCATGTGATAACACGACAAATTACCAACACACGTAAAATACAAAGTGAAATCATTTAAGGAAAACAATTATATATTCAAATCATCAACCCGTTCTAACACAAGAATAACATCAAGAATCACCCTGATGTACCACATAGCATAATCACAAATCACCCTTATGACGCCGTGAGAGCTTCACAATGAAATATCTCCTCTTACATAGCCACACACGCATAATCCCCTATATATCACCGCATGTGCATCACAATGAAGTACTTCCCCTTACTTGCAATACGTGCATAATCCCCCTTATCTCGCCGCATGCACATTAATACACACCACCTTTATGTCACCTTATGCGCATCTCATTCACAGCACAACAATAAACTCGCACCACACGTGCACATATGCCACAACATAGCCCAAATAACAATACGAAAGCCACAACAATACATAGCCTACGGCTTAACAATAATATGTACAAAAATTACAACAATAACACAAGGATGCAGGGAGTGAATCAACAAATAAACGTGTTTCATATAACAAACAACTCCAAATCAGGGCATATTAAAAGCTTGAAGTCTAATCTGGTCAATAAATGCATATACTCCCACACTCATCACTTTATGTACACTTTATTTCAGATAGTACAAATAATGCAATTAGACCAAATCCTAAGGGGTAATTTCTCCCACACAAAGTTAGGCAAGATACTTACCTCAATTAAGCCAATTGAATACTCTAAAAATACTTTTCCTTTAAAATTCACCTCCCCTAGGCTCGAATCTAGCCAAAATTTACTTAATAATATCAAACAATGCAAGTGAAACAAATTTCGATTAATAAAGATAAAATTTTTCATAATTCCACAAAAGTCAACAAAAGTCAACCTCGAGCTCGCCTGGTCAAAATTCAAATTGAAGGGTAGATCTCGACTACCTATAACCCCACGGGTCCATATATGTGTTTGGTTTTCAAATCCGAGTCCAATTCGACTCTCAAATCTCAAATTTTTGTTTTTAAAACATAGTGAAAATTTTCCAAAATTTCTCTTCAAATCTCATGATTTAGATGTTAAAATTCATAAACAATCATGTTATATAGTCAAAATTGACTCAGAATCACTTACCCAATAGCTTTGTATGAAATTCTCCTCCTAAAATTGCCTCCCACCGAGTCTAGGGCTCCAAAATGTGCTAAAATGAGACAAGTCCCATAATCCCTATATTTGTTCAGCAGCAGAAGTCGCAAATTTGTTCAGCAGCAGAAGTCGCAAATGCGACCCTCGCAAATGTGACACAGGGATCACAAAAGAGAACCCTGTTAGCCCAAGGAGATGTCGCAATTGCAACTTGCGCTTTGCATTTGCAATGCCATCCCTAGTTGCAAAAGCGACCAACTGCCCAAGTCCAATACCATCTTTGCAAATACGACCAAGGCGTCGCATTTGTGAAACCAGACACCCCCTGACCACTTTGAAATTGCGAATTCGTGCTAGCAATTGTGATCAACACCAGCACACCAGCTGTTGTGAATCAAGTCCAAGCCAATCTGAAACACGTCTGAAACTCACTCGAGGCCCCGGAGCTTCACACCAAACATCCACACAAGTTTAAAAATATCATACAAACTCGCTCATAAGATCAAGTCACCAAAATATCTGGTACTACGAATCGGACACCAAAACACATTGAATACATAATGAAACTCAAGAATCGTTAAACTCATAACCAAACGTCTGATTCCTACCAAACCAACTCTTAATGACACCAAACTTTGCACACAAGCTCCAAATGACAAAATGGACCTATTTAGCGTCCCAAAACCAATATCTGAATCTTATATCCATAATGTCAAACCATGGCCTAACTTAGGATATTTCTAAACCTTCAAATTGATAACTTTCGGCAAAACGAGCCAAATCAACCTAGGAACCTACAAATCCAATTCCGAGCATACGCCTACGCCTATAATCACCATACGAACCTATTGGAACTATCAAAATACCGTTCCGGGGTCATTTTTACCAAAGTCAAACATCGGTCAATATTTCCAACTTAAGTTGCCAAACTAAGAAGCAATTGTTCTAAATCACTACAAAACCTCGCCAAAATGGAACCAACCACCCCCTCAAGTCATAAAACTACAAATATACATATGGGAAGCTTCAAAAGGGGAAACAGGGCTCAATTTCACAAAATGACCTGTCAGGTCGTTACATTCTCCCCCTCTTAAACAAATATTAATCCTCGAATAGTATAGAGACATACCTGAAGTGCCCAAAAGGTGAGGATATCAACTATGCATATCCTTCTCAGTCTCCGAAGTCGCCTCCTCGACTGGTTGACCTCTCCACTAAACCTTCACCGATGCAATATTCTTTGACCTCAACTTCAGAACCTGTTTGTCCAGAATAGCCACCGGCTCCTCATCATAGGTCAAGTCCTTGTCCAATTACACCGAGATGAAATTTAACACATGTGACGGATCACTATAGTACTTCCAGAGCATGTAAACATGGAATACCGAGTAAACTCTTGATAAGTTGGGTGGCAATGCAAGTTCGTAGGCCACCCCACCCACTCTCTTAAGAAACTCAAAAGGGCCAATATACCGAGGGCTCAACTTGGCCCTCTTCCCGAACCTCATCACACCCTTCATTGGTGAAACTCTGAGTGGAACCCTCTCACCCGCCATGATGCCACATCACGAGCCCACTGATCATCACAACTCTTCTTCTTGGACTATTGTACGAAGCCGATCCTGAATCAACTTCACCTTCTCCAAAGCATCATGGACCAAATCAGTGCCCAGCAACCTAGCCTCCCCGAGCTCAAACCAACCAACTAGAGAACGACATCGCCTTCCATGTAAAGCCTATATTGAAGCCATCTAGATGCTTAACTGATAGCTCTTCTTGTAGCCAAACTCTACTAGCGGTAGAAACTTATCCCATGAGCTCCCAAAATCAAAAACACAATCATGTAACATGTCCCCAAAAATCGAAATAGTGCGTTGGAGCTTCCCGTCTATTTGTGGATGAAAAGCCATACTCAACTCGATCTGTGTTCCCGACTTATGTTGCACTATTCTCCAAAAATGCAATGTAAATTAAGTGTTTTGGTCCGAGATAATAGACACTGGAACACCATAAAGGTGAATAATCTCACGAAGATAAATCCGAGCCAATTGCTCTGAAGAGTAGGTAGTCTCGACTGGAATGAAATGTGCAGCCTTGGTTAATTTTTTCACAATAACCCACACAGTGTCGAATCTCCTCAAGGTCCGTAGGAGTAAAACTACAAAATCCATAGTGATACACTCCAACTTCACTCTTGAATATCAAAAATCTCAAGTTAACCACCCAGTCTCGGATGCTCGTACTTTACCTGCTAACAATTCAAACACCGAGCCACATACTTCACATAATATTTCTTCATTCTTCTCCACCAGTAGTGTTGCTTCAAATCATAGTACATCTTTGCAGTGCCCGGATGATTGCAATACCGCAAACTATAGGTCTTCTCAAGAATCAACTCCCGCAAACCATCCATATTGGGCACACAAATCCAGCCCTAAAGCCTCAACACCCCATCGTCATCAATAGTCACCTCCTTGGCATCACCAGGTTGCACTGTGTCTTTAAGGACAAGCAAGTGGGGATCATCATACTGACGCTCGCTGATGTGCTGAAAATAAGGAAGACCGTTAAACTACGCACATGTTGGCCAAAGCCTGAACATTCAAAGATAAAGGTCTCTCCTCAACTGGAATAAAAGCAAGACTCCCCATTCTCTCAGCCTTCTTGCTCAAAGCGTCGGCCACCACATTGGCCTTCGTGGGATGATAAAAATGGTGATATCATAGTCTTTTAGTAGCTCTAACCGCCTCCATTGCCTCAAGTTTAGATCATTTATCTTGAATAAGTGCTGGAGACTCCTATGATCCGTGACCGCCTCACATGACACGCCATAGAGATATGGCCTCCAAATCTTGAGCACATGAACAATGGTTGCTAACTCCAAATGGTGCACTCGGTAGTTCTTCTCATGGGTCTTCAACTTACACAAAGCATAAGAAATTACTCTACCCTCCTACATTAACACGCACTCAATACCAATCTGTGTAGCATCATAATAGACTGTATAAGAACCCGATGTTGAAGGCAAAACCAGAACTAGAGTTATAGTCAAGGTAGTCTTAAGCTTCTGAAAGCTCTCCTCACACCCGTCATACTACCTGAATGGAGCACTTTTTTGCGTCAATCTAGTCAAAGGAGATGCGATGGATGAAAATCCCTCCACCAAAATGGCGATAATACCCCGCCAATCCTAGAAACTCTAGATCTCAGTAGCGGTAGAAGGCCTGGGCCAACTCTAAACTGCCTATATCTTCTTCAGATCTACCTCAATCCCCTCACTAGACACCATGTGACCCAAGAATGCCACTAAATCAATCCAAAATTTGCACTTGGAGAATTTAGCATGTAGCTTCTTCTCCCTTGATGTTTGGAGCACGACCCTCAAGTGCTGCTCATGGTCCTCTCGGCCGCGAGAATATACCAATATATCGTCAATGAACACGATGATGAAGGAATCAAGATATGGCTAGAACATATTTTTTATCATGTGCATAAAGGTTGCTGGGGCATTGGTCTGCCCAAAAGACATCACCAAAAATACATAGTGGCCATAGCGGGTTATGAAAGCCGTCTTCGGAATATTTGAAGCCCAGATCTTCAACTGATGGTACCCCATCTCAAAATAATCTTCGAGAAGACCCTAGCACCCCTGAAGCTGATCAAATAAATCATCAATATGCAGTAGTGGGTACATGTTCTTGACGTTAACCTTATTCAGCTGCTTGTTGCACATCCTCATCGAGCTGTCTTTCTTATTCATAAATAGAACTGGAGCACCCCAAGGTAAGACACTCGGTCTGATGAAACCTTTATCAAGCAACTCCTGAAGTTGTTCCTTTAATTCCTTCAACTCTACTGGTGCTATGCGATATGGTGGAATAGAGATGGATTGAGTGTCAGGCACCAGATCAATACCAAAATCACTATCCCTATCGGGCGGCATGGCTGGAAGGTTTATTGGAAACACATCTGGAGAATCTCTCACTATCAGAACTGACTCAACGGTATGAGTATCAGCGCTAACATCCCTCACAATGGCTAAGTAAGCCAAGCACCCCTTCTCAATCATTCGTTCTGCCTTCAGGAAAGGATGATCCAATGAACCTCTCCATTGCAACCTCGACAACCACGGCATAGCCAACATCACGGTTTTAGCATGATATTCAAGAATAGCGTGATATGGTGACAACCAATCCATGCCCAAAATCACATCAAAATCTACCATATTGAGTAATAGAATGTCAACCCTAATCTCATAACCCCCGATAGTGACCAAACAAGTTAGACACGATCTACCACAATAGAATCCCTAATAGGCATAGACACATAAACAGGGATACTCAAAGAATCATGAGACATATCCAAATATAAAGAAAATAGGATGACACATACAAATAAGTGGAACCAGGATCAAATAAAACGGACGCATCTCTATGACAGATCGAACAATACATGTGATCATAGCATCTGATGCAATAGCCTCAATCCTACTCAGAAAAGCATAATAACGGGCTTGACCTCCCCATCTACGACGTCTTCTACCCGCATGTCCTCCACCCCTAGCTAGCTATGCAGGTGGAGTAGCAACTGGAGCAGAAACCATAGCTCGAAGCTTGGGACAATCTCTCACCCTGTGCCTAGTATCACCACACTCAAAACAACCTCTCTGTGGGCATGGTTGTTGGTACTGAGTCTGACCCAGACGACTAGAATAAATGTTGTAGAAACCCGTGCAGGAGGTGCACTGCAACATAGCTGTACAAAATAAGTACTCTAAGGTCCCTAAATAAATGGATCACTGTGAGTAACCTGAAGTGTAGAGTGAATTGGTCAGCCAATATAACCTCTGCGGTGACGAGCTGAAACTGCCAAGCGGGAACCACTAAATCCTCCAAAATCTCTAGGCCTCTTGTCCTTCCTACACTCTCGCTCCTGGCCGTGGATACGCTCCAATCTCCTAGCGATCTTCACAACCTATTGGAATAGAGTATCTGTCTCAAACTCCTGTGCCACCCCAAATCTGAGACCATAATCGAGACCCTCAATAAATCTGCTCTCTCTCTCTCTCTCTCTCTCTCTCTAACAATGGAAACCAAAGCAGGTGCGTGATGAGATAACTCACTAAACCTTATAGAATACTCGGAAACAGTCATATACCCCTGGTGCAACTACTAGAACTCGGTGCGCAATGTATCCCTAAGGATCTGTGGAACGAACTCCCTCAAGAATAGACCATTGAACTAAACCCAAGTAAGTGGCGATGCGCCAATTGGCCTGCTCTCCTCATAAGCCTTCCACCATTTATATGTCATCCATGTCGACCCCGCTCAACTCTACTATGCCCCTAGTACGCAGAATATGGCAACACTGGTCTAGAAAACCATGTGCATCCTTAGAAGCTGCGCCACTGAAAGTAGGAGGATGATACTTCTTGAAACTCTCTAACCTCTTTTGGTCCTCCTCTGATGCCACTAGCCTAACCTTAGGCGAAACCGTAATCACGAGCTACACTACTATAACACCCAGAGCCTGATCAACATGAGCTCGCCGCTCTGGACTATGGGCGGCGATAGTCTGAGCTCCTCCCCCAGCCTGAGAAGTAGCTGGTGCAACTGGGATCAATCTTTCCTGAGCCAAGGTACCAAACATGCTCAAGAAGTGCGCTAAGGTCTCTTGAAGTCTAGGGGTAGCAATAGGTGCCTCTGGTGCCTGCTCCCTTGCCGGAGCTACTGGTGGCTCCTCAGTCGCGGCCCTAGAATGACCGCTCGCTGCAGCACGTGCTCTGCCTCTGCCTCTGTTATGGCCTTTGCCTTGTCCTCTAGCAACACCGACACCGAGTGAAGCATCATCAGTAACTGAAGCTTGTGTCCTCACCATCTATAATAGAATAGAAAGACAAAGGCCCAAATTCCAAAATCAATAAATCCGCACGATAAGGAATGAATGAAGTGAAATTTCCTAATAGTTTTGTAGCCACTCGAAGATAAGTATAGACATCTCCGTATAGATTTGCAAGACTCTACTAAACTTCCTTATGAATCGTAGAACATATGAACCTAGAGCTCTGATACCAACTTGTCACGACCCAAAATCCCACATTTAGGATCATGACGGCACCTAGTCTCTTTGACTAGGTAATATCACTCAACAACATATGACGGAATACAAGAACTTAATATTAAATAAAACTGAGAAAATGGCCCAAAACATAGCCAATATGGTAATACAAAAATCACAATCCCAAAACTCTACAAGGAGTACATAATGAGTCTCAAAATACAGCATTGTTTGGGGTACAATAAACAGTAGTAAGGAAACAATGGAAGGTGACTCGAAGGCCTGCGAGCGGAATGACAGGTATACCTTGAAGTCTCCACAGCAACTCAAAATTTGTTCACTAACGACCAACACACTTTGGGGTACTTGTATCTACACAAAAATATGCAAAAGTATAGTATGAGTACATAATAATCAATACCCAATAAGTATCAAGACTAACCTTGGTGGAGTAGTGATGAGATTCAAGTCGAGACACTCACTAGACAATTAACTTGTGCAGAATATCAATATAAAACTAACAACGAAAAGCATAACAAATTAAATATCAACAAAGAATAGGCATGTGATTACATGGCAAATTAACCAAAATATGTAAAACACAAAGTGAAAACATTTAAGAAAAATAATGATATGTTCAAGACATCAACCCGTTCCAACACAAGAATAACATCAAGAATCATCACAATGTACCATATAACATAATCACAAATGACCCTTATGACACCGCGTGAGCTTCACAATGAAATATTTCCCTTTACATAGCTACATGCACATAAGCTCCCTTATCTCGTCATGTGTGCATCACAATGAAGTATTTCCCCTTAATTGCAACATGCGCATAAGCCCCTTTATCTTGCCGCATACACATCAATACACACCACCCTTATGTTGCCGCATGCGTACCTCATTCACAACATAACAATCAACCTGCACCACACGTGCACATATGCCACAAAATCGCCCAAAAAAACAAGACAAAAGACACAACAATACATATCCCATGGCTCAACGATAATGTCTACAAGAATTACAATAATAACACAAGGGTGCGGAGAGTGAATCAACAAATAAACGTGTTTCATATAACAAACAACTTCAAATCAAGTCATATTAATAGCTTAAGGTCTAATCCGATCAATTAACACATATACGCCCGTGTACACACTCATCACCTTATATACACGTCGTTTCACATAGTTTAAATAATGTAATTAGACCAAATCCTTATTGGTAATTTCCTCCACCCAAAGTTAGGCAAGACACTTACTTCAATTTGGATAATTCAATACTCTAAAAATGCTTTTCCTTCAAAATTCACCTTCGCTCGACTCAAATCTAGCCAAAAACAACTTAATAATATCAAACAATGCAAGAGAAACCAATTTCGATTAATAAAGTTAAGATCTTTACACAATTTCCCAAAAGTTAACAAGAGTCAATTCTGGGACCGTCCAGTCAAAACCTGAGTTGAAGGGTATATCTCGACTATCCAAAACCCTACGACTCCATATATGCTTTTGGTTTTCAAATCCGATTCCAATTCGACACTCAAATCTCAAATTTTTATTTTTCAAAACATAGTAAAAAATCCCCAAAATTTCTCTTCAAATTTCATAATTTTGATGTTAAACATAAACAATCATATTATATAATGAAACTTGAGTCAAAATCACTTACCCAATAGTTTTGTGTGAAAATCTCCTCCTATAATTGCATCCTACCGAGTCTAGGGCTCCAAAATGTGGTAAAATGAGACTAATTCCTAAAATCCCTCTATTTGTTCAGCTGCAGAAGTCGCAAATGCACCCAGGGGTTCACAAATGCTACCCCTCGCAAATGTGACACAGGGAAGCGAACCCTGACAACCCAAGGAGATGTCGCAATTGGGACCTGAGCTTCACATTTGCGATGCCAGCCCTATTCACATCTGAGTGCTACTGAGAGCGATAGACATGAAATGCATGATACATACATACATATGTATATATTCTTATTTATGCCTTCCTGCCTTACATACTCGGTTCTTTATTCGTAATAACGTCCCTTTTATTTGTGGATGTTGTATGTCGTACTGCAGGTCCTGATAGAACAGGTAGACACAGCTCCCCCACCACAGTAGGCTGCCGAGTTCAACGATTATTGGCGAGATTCCTTCTCCGGACTTGCCGTGGTCTTGGTATGCATTTTTGTTATAGATATTATGGGTATATCGGGGCCTTGTTCCAACAATATTGCAGCACTTATGTTCCTTTAGAGGCTCATAGACAGGTGTTGACTCATGTATAGTTTAGATTGCCTTGTCGGCTGATTTTTGTTGTATAGTCTCTCATGAAAGCTTGTCATCTCGTACCTTACATATAGCTTCTTGACAGCCTTGTCGACCCATGTTATGTATGTTCATGCCATTATCTGTCATTGTTGGTTGTTCATGATTCATGTCTACCATTTATGTTGATCTCGTCGGCCCTTATAGATAATAAGAAAGGTTAGTTAAAATATACGCTGGTTAAAATGTATGTTGGTGCTCAGCAGGTATGGCCCGGGTGCCAGTCATGGCCCTCCAGTTTGGGTCGTGACATTGTGGATGGCGATATGAGGTATAACGTGATTCTCAGTAGGCCAAGAATCCACGATATAAAAGTTGTTCCATCAACTTCTCACCAATTGCTAAAGTTCTCTACACCGAATGGAATTAAGCATATTAGAGGTGATCAGTGCGCTGCAAGGGAAATGAATGCAGTTACTTTGTCTAGTAGTAAGGAGGATGAAGTCAATAAATAGCAATTATAGGCACGGGTGTTAACTTCCAGTTCAACCTTAGATATCAAAGGAAGACAGTAGTGAGGATGAGACACCTTATATTTACCAAGTAACCAGATCATTCCAGGCACAAGAAGATACGGATAAAACAAAGTCAACAACAGAAGAACTCGAACAAGTCACTTTGTTCATTGAGTTCCCGGAAATAAAGGTTTAATTGAGAACTGGGTTAAACCCTGAACTCAGACAGAAAAATTATTGAATTTTTTAAAGCTAACACTGATTGTTTTGTGTGGTATCACTTAGATTTGATAGGTATCCCACTTGAAATGGTAGTTCACAAGCTAAGCTTGGACCCCAACTTCCCTCTAGCAAAATAGAAAATACGGTCAATAGCCGAGGTCAAAAATAGGTTTGTAAAGGAGGAGGTAACCAGATTACTCAATGTAGGTTCAATACGTAAAATTGAATATCCTGATTGGTTAGCTAACGTAGTTGTAGTACCAAAAAAGAATAACAAGTTTAGAATGTGTATTGATTTTAAGGATTTGAATAAGGCCTGCCTTAAAGACTCTTTTCCATTTTCAAACATCGATCAAATGATTGATTCCGCGATTGGCTATGAGTTGATGAGTTTCCCTGATGCATATTTCAGGTATAATCAAATAAGGATGCACCTGGGGGATCAAGAGAAAATATCATTTGTTACTAATGTTAGTACTTATTGTTATAATGTGATGCCTTTTGGGCTAAAATATGCCGAATCCACTGATCAGAGGCTCTTGAATAAGATGTTTGAATGTCAAATTGGTAAAACTGTAGAAGTTTATATTGACGATATGTTGGTTAATAATCTTAGTGCAGGGAACCAATTGACTCATCTACAAGAAATATTTGACATCTTAAGGAAGTAAAATATGTGCTTTCGAAGTTGGATCCGTAAAATTTCTTGGTTTCTTGGTTTCGCAAAGAGGAATTGAAGTAAATCCGGACAAGTTCAAAGCCATAGAAGATATTCCTGATCAACTGAATAGCGTAAAAGAAGTGTAAAGGTTGACTAGAAGATTGGCAGACCTTAGTAGATTTATATCTAGGTCCCTAGAAAAGTATGATGGTTCTTTTCATTATTAAGAAAGAAGAATCACTTCTCATGGACACTGAATGCCAGCAAGCATTGAAAGATTTAAAAAAATACCTGTCTAGCACACCTTTGAGGTCAAAACCGAAGGACGAAGAGCAATTGTTAGTATATCTGGCGGTGTCAGAAGTAGCAGTAAGTGAAGTTCTAGTCTGGAAAGATGAATATACGTAATTCCCTATTTATTATGTTAGTAAAATACTCTCAGAAGTGGAAACTCAATATCTGCACCTAGAAAAGTTGGTTCTAGCTCTCATAGTTACCTCTTGAAATCTTAGGCCTTACTTTTCATGTCACCCTATAGCAGTTGTGATGACTTTTCCACTGAGGAATATCCTTCATAAAGCTAAGTTATTGGGTCGATTGGATAAATGGACGGTTGAAATTAGTGAATTTGATATTAGGTATAAACCGTAGACTGTAATCAAATCGCACATTTTGGCCAACTTTGTGGCTAACTTTAGTTCGAGAATGATGCCTTCAGCTGCAAAAGAAGTAGTTTTGGTATCGGAGACTGTGTCTGGAGTCTGGAACTTGTTTATGGATGGTGCATCCAACGTAAAAGGGTTCGATCTTAGGATTGTATTAAGTTCCTTTGGGAGAAATTCTAAGGTTGGCCATACGAACTATTCCTTTAACTAACAATGAAACCCAGTATGAAGTTAGGGTTTACAGGACTTGAATTAGCCGAGGGACTAGGCTCTAAGGTTATTGAAGTAAAGTGTGATATCCAGCTAGTGGTTAATCAGATGTATGGGACTTGTGACAGTAAAATGGAGCATATGAAGCAATACTTAAACAAAGTCCAAGTTCTACTTTCCTGGTTCAGAGTGGTTGGTGATCTATGTTCCAAGAGAGGAAAATATGGAGACTGATGCATTAGCTAACTTGGGTTCTTCAACGGAGTTAAAAGGTGTTGATTCTAGCTCAGTTATACAGTTGTTGCATTAGGTCCTAGATATGGATGGTTATTGCAAAGTTAATTCAACAAACCTCTTCTGGGATTGGAAAAAAGAATTTATTGAATATCTAAGGCATGGCAAATTTTCTAAGGATTCAAAAGCCTCCCGAGCACTAAGAACAAATGTTGTCCGGTATTGTCTTGTTGATGGACAATTATATCAGAGATCTTTTCAAGGTGCTCTAGCTCGATTCTTAGGACCAGTGGAAGCGGATTATGTAATGAGGGAAGTTCATGAAGAAGTTGTGACAATCATTCCGGAGCAGATTCATTAGTGCTCAAATTAATAAAAGCCGGTTACTATTGGCCTTGAATGGAGTAATATGCTAAGACGTTTGTGCAAAAGTATGATATATGCCGATGTTATGCTCAATTAGTACATCGGTCGGCTGAACTTTTGCAGTCAGTTGATTTGTCGTGGCCATTTATGAAATGGGGGATGGATATAGTTGGACCTTTGCCTCAGGGACCCGGACATGTAAACTTTCTTTTTATTATGACTGATTAGTTTACTAAATGGGTTGATGTAGGTGTTTTTTCAAAAAAGTTAGAGAATGAGAGGTGATAGATTTCATTAGGAATAATATTATTTGTCAATTTGGAGTGCCAAAAGAAATTCCCCGTGATAGCGGGTCACAATTCGTAGGCTCCAAAGTAACAAAATTCCTAGAGGGGTTGAAGATTAAAAGGATCACATCATCTCTATATCATCCAAGTGATAATGGTCAAGCAGAATCAACAAACAAAGTTATAATTCAAACCTCAAAAGGAAATTAGAGAATGCAAAAGGCAGGTGGACTGAGGAGTTACTGGGTGTATTATGAGCGTACCGGACAACGGCAAAATCAAGCACCAGAGAAACATCTTTCTCTTTTGTATAAGGAGCTGAATCTTCGATTCCGGTGGAGATAGGTGAACCAACTATGAGGTTTTCTCGAACAAACGAGCAGGAAAAAGCTGAAGCTATGTTAAATGACTTGGATTTGCTTGATAAGCACCGAGATTTGGTTCATGAGAGGATGATGGCACAGAAGCAATGAATCGAAAGGTATTATAATAGTTGAGCAAATATTTGTAATCTTAAAGTCGGATACTTGGTTCTATAAAATGTGACTCATAATACCCGAGAGGTCAACGCCGAAAAATTGGGACCACATTGGGAAGGACCTTACCAGATTTTGGCTATAATCAGTAAAGGTTCATATCAATTGAAAAATCAACATGGAGTTAAATTACAAAGAAAATGGAATGTGACTTATCTCAAGAGGTACTATTGTTAAAGATCACTGATTATACTGAAACTACGCGTTGCACTCTTTTTTTCTTCGTCCGATTTTTGTCCCAAATGGATTTTTCTTGCAAGAATTTTAGTGAGGAAGCAACGTAAAATGTACTACGAATGTGAATTCATAATGGCAACAGAAAATTTAAGGTTTGAATCCTCATATTTTGCATTCGAACACTGGGGGGAAGCTACTCCTACCAAAATAGTAAAAGCGCCAATGATAGCTTCAAAAGGCAAGTGAAGTATCTGGTAACAAGATAATACAGGGGACTACTTAAATCGAGAAACATATTTTGAACTTAAAAGTTCAGTTATTATGAATCACCTCAAGTCACGATCAGGGACTGCATATCAAGCCCCGTAGAAATAAGAAGTACAAATTAGCCATATGTATTGGCAGTTCATTTATTTTGCAAATGTAAAAAAAATCTTGCTTGACTAAATGTACTTTTGAAAATTAAAGGAATAAATGAAAGTCCTTTTTGTTTTTATATCTTATTTCTTGTCCAATAGATATGGTGTTTGCTTTATTTGAATGTTACTTAAACTTCAAATGTAAGTACCGGAATAAACAGGAGACGCCCTCTTCAAGAACACTGTAAACATAAGGGCCTCTCTTATGAAACCTTTTTCTAGTTAAAGGTTAAAATCAGAAGTGTAAATACTTGGTAATAAAGTTAACCAGAGGAGAAAATTCCCCGACTTCATCAAAAGGAAAGCATAGATCAAAAAGATATCTTTTGTGAAGGATTTTGAGAAGTTAAGGAAGAAAGGTATCTTTCGTTAAAAAAAATCCGGGCCAAAAAGTGAGTCCGGAATAGTTACAAGAGTTGCTAAAAAATAACATTATAAAATATTTCAATCTGCTTTATTAGCAGAGGTTAAAGGTTGAAAAGCTTCTTCTACATCGTTTGGACTTAAAGGTTGCTCATCTTCGTGCTCAACGCCTTCACTTTTGTCTTCGCCTTCCTTTTCAAATTCTGAGGACTCAGAGCATGTGTTCGAAGAGCTTGAACCAGAAGACTGGGCAGGAATGTTCTCGAAGGAGGTTGTTTCTAAAGCAAGAGCTTCGACAATGCAGTCGTCTATATTTGTAATACCATTTTTGGCATCCTCCAGAGTTTCACTCCTCATACTGTAAACAACATGAATTTTCTCAAGCAAGAAAAAAATCATCTTGAGCTCAGAATCTGGATTGGAGTTCTTGGATCTTTGACTACAGCTGCTTGTTGTCAACCTTTAAAATATTGTAAACCCTTGACATATCAGTATTGGTTTTGGCGTGTTAATGGTTCTATTCCATGACCTTTCAAAGCCTTTCCTCCTTTTTGGTCATCTTCTCTTCGGTCGCAGTAGCTTCCTTAGTCTTGGAGCGTAAGTTAGCTTTTAAGTTGGTGATTCTTTTCATGGAAGCAGACTCATACTCGACAACTAAAGTAATAGCATCATGCAACTCTGCCCATTTAAACTTTAGTTGAGCAAGCTCAGCATGTAATTGAGTGACTTCTTGACTATAAGCAATTTTTTCTTGCTTCTTTTGCTCTAGCAGGGCTTCGAGTTCACCCATTTGAACAAATTTGGCCTCTAGGATCGGAAGGCGCTCAACAAGTTGGTCTCGCACATATTGAAGCGCTTCCTTGTCTAGTATCATCCATTGTAAATCTTCAGAGGCAAGAAGGTTAGCCTATAAGATTAATTTTAAAATTATCTGAAGATGGTGTACAATAAGTATTAAAAAGATGAGAGGAAGATGAATGGTACCTGAGCAGAAAGTTGCATGTTGTCGTTGATTAAACATTCAACAGAAAGGGCATCCATTTTTCCAATCCTTTTTCTGTAGCCAGAGGTTTCAAGTAATTACCTACCCCAACCGGTTTGCAGAGTAAGTGGAATTCATCCAAAACTGTAAATGTAACACTATATTTGTCATTAGGGTTTTGGATGGAAGTCGGGAAGGCATTTTCTATGTTGCCTTGATCGGGTGATCAAGGAGAACGTTCACCTTTCTCGATCGATGGTGAACAATGGTGGGAAAGGAGCCATTGTTGGAGAAGAAGTTGGGGTAGCACCTAGAATAGTACCCTTCTGGCCGGTGAGAACAACCGGATCCCAAAAAGGAGAGTCAGCCAAATCAGACTCTCGAAAGAGTCCCTCAACATCCTCCAATGGAGTTATTGGAGCTTTTCTTCTTATTTGGAGAGAAACCATTGTAGCATCGTCCTTAGTTTCTTCTTCAACAAGGACCACAATGTTCGGTCCTTCCAGAATCTCCTATGTAACTGGGGGCTTCTCTTTAGCCTCAATCTTAGAGAAATGCATTCTTTTTGGTTTCTATAACGACCCAACAGATCATTTTGAGCATTTTCATTCTGTTTGGTGTTTGAAGTCTTTAGTAGCTTCATATGATGTGTTATAACTTGCGTGTGTGATCGGTTATGGTTTTCGAGTGGATCAGATTGATTTGGAAGAATGATTCTCATTTTAGAGGCTTTAAGTTAGAAGAATTGACAAAGTTTGACTTTTGTGTATTTCACCTTAGATTAGAGTTTTGAAGGTTTCGTTATGTCTGAATGGTGATTTTGGAATTGGGCGTATGCCCAGAATTGTATTTGGATGTTTCTAGAAGGTTTTGGCTCTAATTGGCGAAGGTTGGCAATTTGAATATTTGGAAAGTTCATAGGTTTAATCAGGAGTTGACTTCAATGTTATCGGGTTTGGATTGTTATTCCGGGAGTTGAGATAGGTTCATTATGTTATTTGGCACTTGTGTGCAAAATTGGAGGTGATTCTGAGTTGGTTAGACATGTTCGACATAAATTTGGAATATGGAAATTTGAAATAGTTCATTAAACTTGATTTGAGGTGTGATTCATGGTTTTGATGTTATGTGGAAATTTTTATGCCTCGAGTAGGTATGTGTTATGTTTGTTGACTATTTCTATGTTCGGACGGGGTCCCGAGGGCCTCGCGTGTATTTCGAATTAGTTCTTGGATAATTTTTGTTGAGTTGGCATGGCTGACGGTTTTTGATTTCTAGAGCTTTCGCACATGCGAAGAATGGGTCGCAGGTGCATGAGTGCAGAAGTGGTCAGTGTGGTTGCATATGCAGTGCTGGGCTGGAAGGTATGGGTACGCAGGTGCAGACTATGAAGCAAGGTGCGTAGGAGCTTTCGCAAAAGAGGTTGGTCAGGAGGTTAAGTGGATTCCGCATCTGCGATGGATTTTCCGCAGATGCGATATCGCAGATGCATCACCATAGACCGCATTTTTGGTCTTTTTCTTATTTTCAGAGTTGTGGAGCTCAGTTGGAGGCAATATTTCGAAGGCTTTTCATCACAATTGAATGGGTAAGTAATCCTTACTTGATTTTGGTGTTAGATATTGATTACCCATAGATTATTACACCTAGTTTATATGAATTAAAGGTGGGATTTGGGGAGTTTTGTACTATGATGTTGGAGAGTGATATTTGATGATTTGAGGATCGATTTGAGATTGGATTTGGATAAAACATATATATTTGGACTCGTTTTCGAATGAGTGTTGGGAATTTATGAGTTTTTTCGGGTTCCGAGGTGCAAGCCCGGGTTGACTCTTTGGGTTGACTTTGCATAATTGATTCAAGATCTTAGCTTTACCATTTGGAAGCATTTTATATGTCTTTGATTGATGATGTAAAGTTATTTTGGTAGGATTCGAGCCATTCGAAGATTGCTTCACGTAGGAAGGGCTTCTTAAAGTACTAATTTGGATTGTTTGAGGTAAGTATCTCACCTAAAGTTGGTTGAGGCACTAGTTGCCTGAGTTATTTGTGATAGCTACATGCTATGGGTGGCGCATATGTGTGGGGTTGAGCCATGTGCATGCACGATGGTATTTATTCATGTTGGGGTAGTGCTTAGACTATGATATGCCTTGAATAGATTGCTAAGCTTCATACTATGATGTTTCTTATACTTGTACCCCTGTGGTGAGCTATTTAAGCCATGTTTGAGGTTACATAATGGTTAACCTCCTGATTGAACTTGATAATTGCTAGTTTCATGATGTAAGTACCCGATTTGGGCTATGATAGCACACTTTTCACATGTATACACCTTAACATGAAACTTATGCCAGTCCAGGAATATGAAGTTTGATGTCCATTGCTCATGTACATGTATTCTTTTATACCTGATTTTTGTGTGATATGGTTTGGACTAGTAGGCCGTGACCACACCGGGCGAATTGTGATATTGAGCATGTGACCACACTAGGCGTATTGTGATATTGAGCCTACGACCACGCAGGACGGATTGTGATATTGAGCTTGTGACCGCGCTAGGCGAATTGTGATAGTGATCCTATGACTATACCGGGCGGATAGTGATACTGAGCATGTTACCATGTCGGGCGGATTGTGATATTGAGCATGTGACCATGCCGAGCGGATTGTGATAATTAGGATGTGACCATGTCGTGCAGATCCAAGATAATGATATTGAGCATGTGACCACGCCGGGCGGATTATGATTATTTGGACTTGACTATGTCGTGCAGCGTGTGGATATGAATCCATCCCCCTAGGTTCACCCTCTCATATTCCTTCTTGATAGTGTACACGCGGATTGTGAGAAACCGACGGGTTTTTGGTTGATGTGGTATGAGGAAAGCTGATAAGTGGTTTCATACAATTATGATATTTGTGAGGAAAGACTGGCTCGTGTTTGATTTGGTTATTGCATTTCACTTTACTTACAATTTCCTTGGTTGTTTACCTAATATATTTGCATATCCTCTTTATATGCTGGATTGTTTACTGAGCATAGTACGTTTAGTTATTGTGTGCACCAAGGTAGTTTTTATCCGTGATTCATGACTTGATCATATTATTATTCTGTACTTGTTGGAGTTATCAACTATATAGGTGATTAACGAGCATCATTTATAATTCCTGGTTCTATTACCTCGTCGAGGTTAGTTATGATACTTTTCGAGTACACGGGGTCGGTTGTACTCATAAAATACTTGTGCACCTTGCGTGCAGATCTTGGAGCTGAGTTGCTGTGGATGGCGGAAGCTGTCATTAAAGATGTACCTTCTTTTCAAATATAGCTACCACTTGTCCTTGGTAGTTTTAGATTTGTAATCTGTTTATGTATATTCCAAATAGATGTTGTATTTATATTTCAATCGGCTTTGTAAATCTAAGTCTTAGTGACTCATGACTTGTACTACCAATCCTTGGGTAATTGTATGAGAGTTCAGTTATTTCACTTATTGATTTATTATTTATGTTCATTAGAATTGTGTAACTATTATTTTGCTACCTATCAGGTTGGGTTGGGTGCCCTCACGACTAGATAGATTTTGGGGTCGTGAAAGTTGGTATCAAAGCTCTAGGTTCATAGGTTCTACGAGTCATGAGCAAGTGTCTAGCAGAGTCTTGGTATGATGACGTCCATACTTATCTTTGAGAGGCTACGGGACATGTAGAAAAACAATTCCATGTTTCTTTCCTTATCGTGCGGCATTTATTCAGCTTGAAGTGTATATCTTTGATTTTCTTCTATCCACTCATATGTTATGTGAGCATTCGGTATCAGCGGTGCATCGGCAGCTTGTGAATTCATGGATGTGGTGTGATATATATTCTCGGCGTTGTGGAGATAGGCCAGTCTGGAGGACTTGAGGCCAGATTCTAACCGCAACTTGGGTTCGATGGTTTCGATTGTGTGAGTATGTGCTTTTGGACTTATATGTCTGGTAGTGTCCCTAGGAGTGGGACTGGTGGCTCAGTGAGTGGTTGGATAACTATATGATGAGTATTATGCGATTGTAAAATATGCTTAGATGGTTTGGATGTACAAGAAGAATCTTGCTCTAGATGCGAAAGGACTATGGATGCTTGATTAATGTCCTGATGTGTTGTAAAATCTTGAGTTATGAGTGTGCTAGGGATCATTCAGTTGTTCATTTATGGAGTGAAGTATATTATTGTGTCTTGTTGACAAGTTCAGACTCGGGAGGATTAAGTGATTGCATAGTGGTTGTGACCATCATAGGGTCATCGAGAGATGCCAGTTTGAGGCAAAGCAGGTGGGTTATCTCCTATATGATATGAGGTTGGGTGATCCTTATGATATTTTTGTGAAGATTTTGCTTCCTACCCGGAGGGGTGCTTATGTGTTGTAATTTGAGTTCAAATCACTTATGGAAGTTTGCACAATTGTCACGAGAATATTTATGCACTTAGCAGGTAATTTTGGGTATTTTATAATTGGTACTACATGAGCTTATGAAGGATTTAGTAGAGTTACAGTGCGAGATCATATCAATTATGGAGTAAGAGTAGTGTGGTTTATCGGATGTTATGTGCTATGGCTTCGAGTCAAGTGGGGGAGAGTCCGTTATTGGTGATCAGACTGCATGGTTATGTGTTATATTAGTTTTGGACCGAGGCAAACTTGTGGATCAGTTATGACATAGAGAGGTTGATTTTGAGGATGACTTGAGCAAGGGAATTGCTGGATGCATGATGTGCTATATGTTATGGGCATATGGAAACCTTGGAATGATTCGGGTTTGTTATTCGTAGTGGATATAGTGTGCAAAGAGAAGAGATCCACTCGGTCACCTCTTTAGATGTTGGTGTGCTAATGGAGTACAAGTCGTTCGGCCTATATTGGTAGTGCATTGGAGATTAGATTAGAGCGGATGACTCTCGAGGAGATCCTAATGAGTTCAAGCTTCATATGTGGTATTTGAGGATTACCCGGATTTGTATATGGCTAAGATCTGAGATTTGCATTGGATGGTGCTGAGACTTGCGGTATTTCTACATCATTAGTGGTTCTACATTTCAGTATCAGAGAGGTTAAGAAAACAACTTCAGATTCACAAAAGGTCTTTACAAAGTGGGTATCTCGGTTGCGGTACGATTAGATGCCTAAGAGGGAATATAGTGGCTTATGGCTCTTAAGAAGATGTGGTTTCATGCTAGGATCTCTTGTGGTGAGCTTTGGGTTAAGGATCATAGTGTACTAGCAAGGACAAGTGTTAACTTAATGTCAAATCGAGAGGGACTCAAAGAAATAGGACAGCTTGGTAGTGGGATTGATCAGTATCATAATAAAAGTGATCAGTTCTTTTGGTGTGGTAAGACTCTATAGGTGTTTTGTGGCAATTCTCTCAGGTTGAGAAATCTGTGTAACTTGGTTGAGTTAGAGGGATCCAGTTTTGATGGCTTGGTTAGATGCAAATTGGTTTCGAAGAGTTCTCTATGGTTTCGACCACGACTTGGGATGGATGTTTTCGACAAGCATGAGGAGTACGTTGCGTGTTGTGATTTTCTCATAGATGGGGGTCAAGTGGAAGATTTTCGGCTGACGGAATGTGTGCCTTGTTTGTTATTTAGGATTGATAATGGGGTTCTCGTATTTTCATATGATGGTCTTATAGATGTAGTGCGACGTGTAAGATTGAGGCTAGCATGTTTGTGTTAGTCAATTGAGTGGTGGAGTTGGGGTCGAACATGGAGATTCTTATATTCTAGGGATTTGAAGACCTGGAGGGTTCTCAAAGGCAGATTATTCCTTGGTTATGGACGGTGAAGGTAGGTTGAAAGGTTGACAGTTGAATGAATGTGTTATGTATAGGTTAATATGGATTTTTCAAAGGTTATCTACCTAGTTCGGGAGGCTCGGAATTGATTTTGGGGCCACTGGTAGGCCCAATAGAATGGTATTCTACATTCGGTAAGATCTATTTAATCAGCACGACTATTGTTGAGGAGTGCGTCATCGATTAGAGTTGATCGTATTTGTGTTCTTATATATTCCATGTGTTAATCTCCTATTCTATGATGGGTTGTGAGACTAAAGACTATTTACCCATATGATGCGGTTCTGTTTGGGCCTTGTGGTAGAATTCTAGCGAGATGGCTCTTGGGGTGTTGAATGGTCGATTGCGCCTTGGTTATGGTCTTCCTTTTTGTGGTATATTATGCTTCTGTTTCTCCATGGTTATGGTCATTCTCTTCGCATGTTTTCTATTGGTACACAAATGTTTATTGATTGTGAGCATTACCGCTCTATGGGTATTTCATATGGTTATGTTAGATTAGGCTACGTAATGTAGAAGAGTTATGTTGGTGAGGGAGCATTTGTGTTTATTCATGTATCTTTTTTCCTCTCCGTGAGATGAGTTAATAGCATTATGCTTTGTGGTGGTATCTACTGAGCCTGTCGGACGGTTCTCTCATTTGGTTCTCCTTCCATCATTGGTCACATTTGAGTTGTTCCTTTTTTGGTGCACAAATTGTACAGTATGTGGCTTGAGGTTGTGTTAGTGTGGTGTATCAATCAAGCAGCTTGTACTGGATGAGATAAGGTTATTGGACCTGGAATGACTGCTATCGAATTTGATTAAAATATGTTTGGAAGAATAACATCATCAGTCAACTTAGAATTTGGCTATGGTTCTTGGTGGGAGAGAGACCTCCACAACTTGTTGATCTGATGAGTAGTTGTGAGTTTCTTAATGTTTCTTTCATCCTTGGAAGTGTACGGAGGTTCGAAACGAGGTTTTATATGATATGAGTCATGTCACTGGTACTGGGTTGCTATTGGGCAGCTATTGTGGTCTGAAGTTATTGCTACAAGCATATGAGTTATGTAGAATATCATGCGATTATATTTGGAATATGGCTATAGCTTGATAAATTTTTTTGATACTTATATATTGTATGGATGCGAGAATCAGGTCTTATAATGGATTTCAAATGTTAGAGATTGGGTTCTAAGGTTTATGGACTAAGGTTGAAGTAAGGATCTTCAGTTGGTTGTGTTGTTGGGTTTATATGGATTGGGGTGATGTGGGATCGCTCATAGGTATGTGTATGTTGAGCTTATATAGTGGTTTGATGGCTTTGGAATGACTCTTGGCATGTTCGAGGACCGACGTATGTTTAAGTGGGGGAGAACGTAACAACCCAACCGATTATTTTGAGCATTTGCATTCCATTTGGTGGTTTGAAGTCTTGAGTAGCTTCATATGATGTGTTATGACATGCGTGTATGATTGGTTTTGGTTTTCGGGTTGTTCGAATTGATTTGGATGAATGATTCTCATTTTAGATGCTTTAAACTAGAAGAGTTGACCAAGTTTGATATTTGTGTATTTGATCTTGGATCGGAGTTTTGATGATTCTGTTAGGTCCGGATAGTGTTTTTGGACTTGGTCAATGCCCGAATTTGCATTTAGATATTTCTAGAATGTTTTGGCTCTAATTGGCGAAGGTTGGCAATTTGAAGATTTAGAAAGTTCATAAGTTTGACTGTGAGTTGAGTTATCGGGTTTGGATTGTTGTTTCAGGGGTTAGAATAGGTTCGTTATGTTATTTTTTTACTTGTGTGCAAAAATTAAGGTGATTCTGAGTTGTTTAGACGTGTTTGGCGTAAGTTTGGAATTTGAAATTTTGAAATAGTTCATTAAGCTTGATTTGAGGTGCATTTTGTGGTTTTGATGTTGTTATGTGGGATTTAACGCCTTGGGCAGATCCGTATTATATTTTGGGACTTATTGGTATATTCGGACGAGGTCCTGGGGGCCTCGGGTGTGTTTTGGATGAGTTTTTGAATCATTTTGGTTAAGTTGACATGATTGGAGATTTCTGATTTCTGGTGCTTTTGCACCTGCAAAGGAAGGGCCGCTGGTGCATGTGCGCAAAAGTGGATAGTGTGGCCGCATATGCGGTGCTGGGCTGGAAGGGTTAGGTCCATAGGTGAAGACTTTGGAGCGCAGGTGTGCAGGAGCTTCCGCAGAAGCAGAGCCGCAGATGCAACTTGGTGTCCGCAGAAGCGGCTGCTCCGGAGGTTAAGTGGCATCCGCATCCGTGATAGATTTTCCGTAGATGCGGTATCGCAGATGCGACATTGTGGACTGCTGATGCGATTTAGCTGGGCAGAATATTAAATATCGAGGGTTTGGTCATTTTCTCATTTTTGGAGTTGTGGAGCATGGTTGGAGTCGTTTTTTGAAGGCTTTTTCATCACAATTGAAGGGGTAAGTAATCCTTACTTGAGTTTGGTGTTAGATATTGATTACCCATAGAATATTACACCTAATTTACATGAATTAAATATGGGATTTGGGGGGGTTTTGAATCATGATTTTTTAGAGTGAGATTTGATGATTTGAGGTCGATTTATGGTTGGAATTGGATGAAACACATATATTTGGACTCCTATAGGAATGAATGTTCGAAATTTATGAGTTTTGTCGGGTTGCAGGGTGCAGTCTTGGGCTTGACTTTTTGGTTTGACTTTGTATAACTGATTCAAGATCTTAGCTTTATCATTTGGAATCATTTCATATGGCTTTTATTGATGATATTAAGTTATTTTGGCTGGATTCAACCTGTCCAGAGGTTATTTCACGTGCGAAGGGCTTCTTAGAGTCCTGATTTGGCTTGCTTGAGGTAAATATCATACCTAAACTTGGTTGAGGCACTAGTTGCCTGAGTTATTCTTAATAGCTACGCACTATGGGTGGCGCATATGTGTGGGGTTGAGCCCATATGCATGCACCTGGGTATTTATTCATGCTCGTGTAGTGCTTAGGCTATGATATTCCTTGAATTGATTGCTAAGCTTCATGATGTGATGTTTCTTATACTTGTACCCATGTAGTGAGCTATTTGAGCCATGTTTGAGGTTATATAGAGGTTAATATCCTGATTGAACCGGATAATTACTACTTTCATGATGTAATTACCTAATTTGAGCTAATAGCACACTTTGCACATGCATACACCTTAGCTTGACACTTATGCCAATCCAGGAATATGAAGTTTGATGTTTATTTATCATGTACATGTATTCTTGTGTATTTGCTTTCTATGTGATATGGTTTGGACCGGTAGCCCGTAACCACGCCGGGCGGATTGTGATATTGAACTTGTGACCACGCCGAGCAGATTTTGATATTGAGCTTGTGACCATACAGGGCGGATTGTGATATTGAGCATGTGACCACGCCATGCGGATTGTGATATTGAGCTTACGACCATGCTGGGTGGATTATGATATTGAGCATGTGACCATTCTTGGCGGATTGTGACGTGACCACGTCGTGCGGATCCGAGATATTGATATTGAGCATGTGACCACGTCGGGTGGATTATGATTATTTTGTACGTGACTACACCGTGCAACGTGTGTGTATGGATCCATCCCCCTAGGGTCACCCTTTCATGTGACTTCTTGATGGTGTACACGCGGATTGTGAGAAACCGACGGGTTTCTGGGTAATGTGGCATGAGGAAAGATGATCAATGGTTTGGTTCGGTTATGATATTTCTAAGGAATGACTGGCCAGTGTTTGATTTAGTTATTGCATTTCATCTTTACTTGCAATTTCCTTGGTTGTTTACCTTATTTATTTGCATATCCTCTTTGTATATTGGATTGTTTATTGAGCAGAGTACGTTGAGTTATTGTGTGCACCAAGGTAGTTTTTATCCGCGATTCATGAATTGATCATATTATTATTCTGTAATTGTTGGAGTTATGAACTATACAGGTGATTAACAAGCATCATTTATAACTCTTGCTTATATTACCTCGCCGAGGTTAGTTATGATACTTGTTTAGTACATGGGATCGGTTGTATTCATACTACACTTCTGCAACTTGCGTGCAGATCTTGGAGCTGAGTTGTTATGGATGGCGGAAGCTGGCATTGAAGATGTACCTGCTTTCTGGATATAGCTACCACTTGTCCTCGGTAGTTTTAGATTTGTAATCTATTTATGTATATTCCAAAAAGATGTTGTATTTATTTTCCTACCAGCTTTGTAAATCTAAGTCTTAGTGGCTCGTGACTTGTACTACCAATCCTTGGGTTATTGTATGGGAATTCAGTTATTTCACTTATTGATTTCCTATTTATGTTCATTAGAATTGTGTAACTATTTTTTGGCTTACCTAGGGGTTGAGTTAGGTGTTATCACGACTAGGTGGATTTTGGGGTCGTGACAGTTTCTTCCCCTTGGGTTGGGGACTAATTGATGATGCACCTTCCCCGGAAGCAAGAGCTGCATCACGAGCCCTTTCCCAATCAATAACCTCTTGAAGCAGTTGTTGGACCACCTTCAGGTCTAGGAAAACCTCGACAACGGGGAAAATAGATGACCCCTTTCGAAGGCCCGAAGTAGTAGCATGAAAAGTTAGCTATCTATTACTATGAAGGCATATGTCAAGAAGCAAAAGATCAAGCTTTTCTCACCGTGATTCTTGCCCTTCCAGTCTTTCTTTATTGAAATTTTCTTCCTCAAGCGGAGTTCCGACGTGGAAGTATCCAAAATATTTTGAACCCATTGGGTTAGAATCTCTACTACTGGGGGAACCCAGATGGAAGGAAGAAAAGTTTTATAAAGTATGAAAATGATTTCTAAATGAAAAAGAAAGAGATATTTGAGAAGACTTACGAGTATAGATCCAAGCTTCATGATAGGGGATGATGATGCTGGTAAAATATCTCTGGGAGCGACAGCAACAAACCTCTCCATCTAACCACGATCATTGCCATCATCTACCCTAATGATGAAGGCATTGTGACCACGTTTGCTGATTTTAATCACGCCTCTTCGAAAGATCTTGGGAGTTTCGAGATAGATCAGATATGCAATAGTGAGGTTTTCCCGTTTACTGATTTTGATCACGCCTCCGCGAAAGATCTTGGGAGCTTCGAGGCAGATCAGATGTGCGTTAGTGAGGTTTTCCTGTGTCCGAGAACACAAGTACCGGAGGAAACCTACTGTATGCCATATTGCCGGTCCCACTTGAGCCAAACAAATTTGTTCTTTCGGCAGATTCCAAAATAATAGGGTCTATTTTCTTGCCAAGTCTTAGAGTAAAAGGGTATGTATAAATGAAAACAACCCTGGTTCGCTGAAAGTTACCCTCTCCATTTCGAGGGGGACAAAACCTCAATATTTTTCCAGTCACAATTCTCCTTTACAATAGGAATACTAGCCAAGCGAATAGACAAAGGATATTCGCCAACTGCTATGTTTCTGTCATTGTGGGGGTCAGAGGAAGTATTTTGGACCTGGAGATCCATTTTAAAAGACCATTTAGAAGGTATGATTGTGTTTGTTGTGGGAGTTTCAGTGTCACAATTGTTGGGTTTATTTTTCTTGGATAGTCCGCCGCCGATAGAAAAAGGAGATAAAATCATAACAAGATTATGATGTTTGATGGTAGAAGATACATTACCGGAGAAAGAAATATCAGAAGACATGGTGATAAAAATAGTGAAATCGGCTATTCAAACTTGAAGATTTCAAATAAGAAAAGGGAATTACAGAAAGTTCAGAGAAATTTAATGAAGAGATGCGGAAAAGTGAAAGATAAAATTGGTGAGAAGGGAGGACGTTTATAGGCGGTTTAGTAAAAAAGCCATCATTACCTAGGTAACTGGCGAAACTGTTCATCAAATCACCGGGTAACACATGTTTAGCTCATTAAATGCAAAGAGACATGCGTCCTTTCAAGTGTCAGAAATTGTTGAAGAACTTTCCCGCCAAGAAAGGAGAAGGTATTATCTATTTTTTGGCCATATCAAGTTGAGTGAGAGCTATTAACGCGTTTTGTGGTTGAAGTTGTTGATTATTGGAATATCTTTTCTTGTTGAGTTATTTCCCATTTATTTTGTTGTTGTTGAGATTCTTATACACATTGTGGTTAAGCCGTGGGCTATGTACTATAGTGACACTGGTATTGTTGGTTTTGGCAATGTTGTGGCATATGGGCACGTGTGGTGCGAGTTGATTATTGTGTTGTGACACTAATGCACATGCGGCGGTATAAGGGTGGTGTATTAACACGCATGCGGCAAGATAAGGTGGGATTTATGCGCGTGTTTCTAGTAAAGGAATTATTTGAAGCCACATGGCAAGATAAGGGGAATAAAGCGTATGAAGCTATTTCGGGAAAAGTGTTTTTAAAATAAATGCAAGACTCACGCGCCGATATAAAGAATATTGTGATTGTGACTTGTGA
Organism: Nicotiana tomentosiformis; assembly: GCF_000390325.3. NCBI lineage: Eukaryota > Viridiplantae > Streptophyta > Magnoliopsida > Solanales > Solanaceae > Nicotiana > Nicotiana tomentosiformis. The sequence continues at coordinate 47,664,447 of NC_090822.1, forward strand.
AATGTGAATATGAGGTGTGGTACCTCGTGTGATTCTTGTTGTACATTCCATGTTGGAAATGCTTGTTGATTTGAATGGTTATTTTTTTGTTTCCTTACCTCATTCCATTCGTATTTTGATTGTAATTGGTTACTTATTGTCTTTATCACATGTACACTCTTTGTTGTTATTTGTTGCTTTTTTTGTTAGCCTTGTATTGATAAATCGCTTTATTGTCATTTATTTTCTTTACTTACAAGTTGTTAGATTATATTAATATTCTGCACAGGTCTAGTAGATGTCTTGACCTAACCTTGTCACTACTCTACCAAGATTAGGCTTGATACTTACTAGGTATCGTTGTGGTGTACTCATGCTATGCTTCTGCACATTTTTGTGCAGATGTAGGTACTTTTGCCCGTGTCAGACGCCAGTGAGTGGAATCAGTCATTTTAGAGATTTCAAGGTATACCTGCTTGACGCTCGCAGGCCTCGGAGTCACCTTCTGATATTGTCTTTACTACTGACACGACCCCAAAATCCCACCTTAGGAATCTTGATTGCACCTAGTCTCTAAGACTACCGTGCTGAGAAATAACAGAAATAACCAACTTAACTATTAAACATTTAAATTGATAAATGAAATAACGTAGCTAAAACCGAACAATATTCATACTACCCCAAAACCGGTAGTACATAGTCATAAACTCTACTGAGAGTAACTAAGAATATCAATTACATCACTATTTGGAATGAAAGTAACCAGAAGTAAAGTAAAACTCCAGAAGGTGACTCCAATGCCTGCGAGCGTAATGGCACGTATACCTTGAAGTCTCCATAGAGAATCTCAACAACAGCTAACTAACGACCGACACGCTCATAAGTACCTGGATCTCCATAAAATATGCAGAAGTGTAGTATGAGTACACCACAATGGTACCTAGTAAGTATTAAGACTAACCTCGGTGGAGTAGTGACGAGGTAAGCCAAGATACTCACTAGACATAAAACCTGTGCAAGATATTAAGCTAACAATAGAAAGAACATCAATGTAAAGCTAACAACGGAAAGATTATTAATAAAAAACTAACAATGGAATAATAGAAACAACAAATGGCATAAGAAGTAAACAGGTAATAAAGTAGATAAATAATGAGAACACAGTTAAAGTATGAATGAAATCAATTATGGAAACAAATGACAATTCAGGTAATCAAGTCGTTCCAACACATGATTTACAACAAAACTTACCCCGAGGCACCACAACTCATAATCACAAATCATAAGCCGCAATCACGAATCTTATACACATGGCACCTCGTTCCCACATTATCAATCACCTCCGCACGGCAAATATCTCGTGCCACAACATGAGTCTCACCCTGCACGGCAAAGTCCACACGCCACCACGTACATCGAATCTGTGTCAATTGCCAATAAGATGTTCGAAGGGTTCATATAAATAAAGTAAGGCATGATGAAAATTTACATAAAGTAAGCGTCAAATGAGATAATGATTTTATTTTAGAAATCAAATAACGTAAAATAAAATACAATTTATACAAAGTAAAGCATCAAATGAGATGATGAGCTTAGTTTAAGAATCAAATAAGGTAAGGTAAAATAACAATTTAAATAAAGTAAAACATCGAATAAGATAACAAGTTCAATGTTTGAATCAATTAAAGTAAAGTATGATATCAATTTAAATATAGTAAAGCGCTGAGTGAGATACTGAGTTTATCTTAAGAGTCAAATAAAGTAAAGCATGATAATTTCTTTATTTAAAACCGTTATATTACCAACAACTCAACAGAATATGAGACAATGACTCTACACAAGTAAATTCATCTTGACAACCAATTCACCAAGTAAAAACGGAGGCACAGATTAGCACATTAAAGCAACACAACAAATCACAAAAAATACATGACTCACACAAGAAGTCACAATCGTTCTAACACAAAAATAACAACAAGAGTCACCCCGAGGTACCATACCTCATAATCACAATATACAAGTCACAAATCACAAATCTTTCTTATATCACAATAAGAAAATCTTCGTTTTAGCACCCAAAACTCATTCGGAACCTCCCGGATACAAACTATATATGCATTACAATTATAAAATACGCTACGAACTTGCTCGCGCACTAAAAACACCAAAAAAAAGGCCATCTTGACCCGATATTGACTATGGTCAAACTCCAAATCCTTAACTAGTTTCTCAACCAATGATCCAAAACACACCCCGAGCCCCTCGGGACCCCATCTAATCATACTAACAAGTACAAAAATATTATCCAAACTTATCCAAAGTCTCAAAACACTCACTAGAACATCACAACAAAGAATCGATGCTCAAATCGACTAGAATTTCTCTTAAGTTGTTAAATCTTCATTCTTTCAAAAGAGTGTCTGAATCACACGTAAACACTTCGGATTACTTTCAAACTTTGCACACAAGTTTAATTCACTATATAGAACTATCCAAAGTCTCGGAATACCAATTAGAGTCCAATAACATCAAAGTCCACTCTTGCACAAACTTATAAACTCTTAAGTTCTTCAAATTGCCAACTTTCTACAAATAGTGTCGAATTCTTTTAGGAACGTCCGAAACCAAATCCGAGCATACGTACAAGTCCAAAATCATCATACGAACCTATCAGAACAATCAAAACCTGATTTTGAGTCTGTTTACTCCAAAGTCAAACCTTAGTCAACGCTTCTAATTTAAAGCTTCCAAATCAAGAGTCATTCTTCCAAATCAATCCCGAACCATTCAAAAATCAAAACCGACCATACAATCAAGTCATAATACATCATATGAAGCTACTCAAAGTCTCAGACCACCAAATGGAATGCTAAAGCTCAAAATGACCGGTCGGGTCGTTACAACTACTGTTTATCTTGATATCAAAATAGTATTGTATTTAGAGATTCCTTGTAACACCCTGAATTTTATAAATTAATTATGTGTATTTAGGTGATCTTGTTTTTATTGCTAATGTTTTATCACTTTTCTTAAATTTAATTTTTCTACTTTATTTGATAAAAAAAATGGGGTATAAAAAAAAGACTTAGTATATCCTATTGGATCTCTTAAATCTATTTTGACCCATTTGATAAAAATAATATCTAGCTTCTACCCATTTGGGAGATAAACTCTTTATATTAGCAAAATCTCTTTCTCTCTCTCATAAGGCATTTTCTTTTCTTCTTCTTCTTCTTCTTCTTCTTCTTCTTTGTTCTAGCCCTTTTATTGGAGAACTCTCAATCCACACAAGTTCCATTCTCCCACTACTATCAAGATCACATTTGTTTACATAAAAAATTTATTCATTATCTTTTGAATATATGTTGGAATGTTATCTTCAAGAATCAAGATGGGTTAAGCTTATTTGAAACTCTAGGTTTGGATTTGTGCAGAAACTCTCTCAAACTTGTAGTAAGCTTCTTGTTCAATATATTTTGGTAAAATTTTTAAGTTTGTTGTTAGAGAATTTGAGATTTTGAAAGTAAGAGATTTAATCCTGTTTTTAAGCTGGGCAGCAGTTAATATTTTGAGCGTAACGGTTTCTCTAAAGCTCGGATTGTAGTGCTTCAAAGTTCTGTAGAAATATAAGACATAGATCAACAATTGTTATGAAGACCAAAATGGTCAGTTCTGTTGTCTACTATGTCAAAAGATGGATGAAATACAAGGTAAAGTTGCTGCCAGATTCTTAGTAAAATAGTTGTGACCCACTTAGTCCCCCTTTTTGATATTCATTATGATTTGGTTTAAACATCTTTGAATTTTAGACCTTAAGTGAGTGTTGATTACGTTTTTAAGGTACAAGTGACATTCATTCACGCTAAGGAGCACACCTTAGGAAAATCGCTCTTTTCTTGGCTTAGAAGATATTAAATACCTTGATGTCGTTTGAGCTTTAGAAACACTAAAGCTCCACGGTTTGCACATAAACTTGACCCATCTTGACTTTGGATTCACACTCCATCTTAATCATGGACTTTATCCATTTTGAGTATTGATGGGAAAGCCACTTTTAATATGGCTCTTGATTCTCTTGATAATTGGGTGACGACCCTGCTTGATCTAGGACTCCGGTCCTTCTTGTTACTTGATTATGTTTTGATGTAATTGCATGACCCTTGTGTTGGGCGAATCAACTAATCAGTGAACTTTCTTCGATTATAGTTGAAAATTTTCTTGACATTTGAGATTTTGAATAATGGTATATTGAACTATTTTATGATTTGATATTTAGCCATGTTGAGATGATTGTACCTTCATTAAGTACCTGATGTTGATTTTAATAAGCTCATATCTAGAATTTATTCCTTGTATTCATTTCATAGTTTAGCTTTCTTTTATTATGAAATGTTAGTTAAGTTTATGTGACACTAAGTTTTATGCTTAGCGATAGTTTGTTATCGTAGGTGATGTGCCGGGAGATGCTTGAGGATATCATTTGAAGTAGACTCTTTGGAAGATTAGATGAAGATCACGCTTGCATAGGCATATGTAATTTTTTGTTTGTAGACTTTTGGAGACTTGTACATGATCTATATGATATACTTAGATATGCACTCTTGAATGATTATTGGGTCATGACACTATTATTTTGGTAACTTAATCTTGGTGAATGATTTGACTATTTTGTGGGTGTTTATACCCAAGTCTTATAATTTATTAAATTTGGTACATGAATTGAACTTGGGAGATTGTTTTTGAAGATTTAACTAGCTTTTATTTGATTGAGAGTTGAACTTTATGCTTAGTTTGATTCATGAATGGTGTATGAAAAAGATATTCTATTACTAGGTATTTGATAAATTTTAAAGTATTAATTTAACTTAAATAGGTGTTGCCGTTTGTTTTTTCTTTTTTTTTTTAATAGTTGTATCTTGAAATTTTAAAGAGATTTTTATGAGATTTTTCTAAGTTGAGATGTCGTATGTTGAAGTTTATTCGTGGGCAAATTTTTTTCTCTCTTTTTTCTAGTTTATTTTATTAAAAGAATGTTTAAATTTATAAATATTACATTAGTATTTATAAGTGGCATCCTCCTAAGGGGTTGCTACATTCCCATTGTACTTCATTAGAGCTTAGGACTTTGTACCATCAATTTTGGGGATTATATGTCTGTTGTTCCGTTTTGATTTTATTATGATATTTATCAGTTTAATTTAATATCTTAGTCGTTATTTTTGCTAAATTCTCAATGTGTGTTAGGCTTACCTAGTCTGTTCCACTAGGTCAGCGTGTTCTTTCTGAGCCGCGTCCAACTCGGCTCGAAGGTTCTTGACTTCTCTTTCATGTTGCTCGCTGAGAAGCTTATACATGTCCCTCTTCTCAGCAAACTCTTTTACCTCGGCCTCAAGTTGGCTCAGCTCATCCCGGTACTGGAGGAAGGTTTCATGGTGGAGCACTGAGGCCTGCAAATATGAGAAGAGGCATCAGAATCATCAAGAACTGAATTTGAAAAATAAAAGAGTTTGGTAACACCTTACCCGGTTCAGCACTTGTTGTGCTTCGTTGAACAAGCATGGCGCATCTACCTCGTTCATTTTTGCCTGATCTTCTTCGGTCACCAGGCACCGGAGGTAGCTATCTACCCCAACAGGGGCGGAAAGAACCCGTGCATCCTCCAGGATGGTGATAACGACTGATCTCTTCCAGCCAGGATCCGTGCTCGGAGTGGGGAACTGGTTGATCAACCCCGGGCTCGAGTTCGGCCCGCCAACCTCCGAGGATGGACTTTTCCTCGGCATCTCTAAGTCACCTAACCCGGTGAAATCTTCCAGGGCGGTTGAGTCTACACAATCAAAGAAGCATTGAAGGGGCTCCACGGACCCTCTCATTGGATTGTTCCTTCGTCGTTCAAGCTTCATCGAACATTGACTCTGTGAATGAAGGCGATCCCAAAATATCTATAACACCGGAAGGGGCAGAGTCGGCATCTCGAGAGGTCTTGGCCCTCACTTCGGCATCAACCTAGTGAACTTGAGGGGGATTAGCCTCTATCGTTTCCCCCTCGGTTGTCACCCGTTCCTCAGGGACGGACGACTCGTAGGCCATAAAGAGTTCGTCCTCCTCAGGCTCGTCCTTGAGCCTGAAGAGTGAGTCAGAGTCAGGCACTTAGGAGCTGGAGCTTTCCTTTGGCCTATGAACCTGCCTCCTCCTCGGTTTCTTTTTTTCGAGCTCGGGGAACTCGGGGTCCTCCTTTTTTTCTTATCTTATGTTATGGCTTTGGGCCCCCGAAGCAAAGGGATCAGCGGGCTGGTCCTCGTCCCCTACCAAGGGGCAAGCCTGCGAAAAGAAAAGAGTCAATGAGGGCATAAGTGCTGAAAAAGAACGTCTAGAACTACTTATTCGGAGAGAAAGATCTTACCGTGAGAACGGGCTTCCCAGCAGCCCTTCGAGAGCTCGCGCCATGAGCGTTCGGCATAATGTATCTGAGAACAAATGCCACCGATCCACTCCTTGAGCCGAGGGATGGGTTTGGAACTCGAGCAAGGGCTGCACTGTAATAAACACCGATGAGAAAAGGGAAGATAAAACATAAAATCAACATTCGAAAGGAGATATACTTAGGTGATACGTTCCAATTCTCGGGGAACGGCCTCCACTCGGCGGGTATCAGGTTGGCGGTCTTCACTCGGATAAAGCGTTCTTGCCAACTCCGGTCCCGGTCCTCATCGATACTTGAAAATGGGGCTTTGTTGGCCCAACGTACAAGCTTTATTAGTCCCGCCCGGAAGACCCGGAGATGGTACAAGCGTAGTAGATGATCGATGGTGAACGTGTACGAGTTGATTTTTTTCACAAAAAATCAGAGGAGGATCACGATCCTCCACAACGATGCATGAATTTGGCCGAGGCATACATCATACCTCCTGCGGAAGTCCAAGATGACCGGGTCCACCGGGTCAAATGTAAAAGGATAAGTATAAACACTCCCTCCACATGGGTAGTAATGTTGTCGCCGGGCCCAGAGATCGCTACATCCTTATCCGTCCAGCTGTAGTCCTTTCGAACCATAGGGAGAACGACCTCAGTGATGGAGAAGATTTACCGAGACACCGCCTCGCATCGGTCTTGAACAGAAGAAGGCTTTTCAACCTTGAAGTCATCATTGACCGAACATCCCCCGGGGACGAATATTTTCAAGGGGGCTCGGGTGCCGGTTCATCAGTGGCCGGCCTCAGAGCGGACTTCTCGAGGACGACCACATCAGGGGCGGTCTCCTCAACCTCAGTGGTCGGCCGCAAAGAAGAAGGAGCATCTTTTTGGGGAACAGATTTGGAGGTTTTGGCCATTGTTATCTGGAAAAACTTGAAAAAGATAGAGAAAGGTTAGAGGTTGAAAGCTCAGATGCGTTGGCTTGAGTAGAGAATGGGTAAACATTTCTTGCAACGTATTGAGGAATCTTGAGTAACGGAGGTAAAAATGCTATAGTATAAAAAAGGGTAATGAAATCCTGAGGGTACGAGGGTAGAAGTTTGGACGTAAAGTAAAAAAATGAACGAAGAAGGGGATATTTATAGGGGTTCCGCGACGTTTCGCGTCCAGGGACAACCAACCGATGGATGACATGCATTTGAGGTCATTATGACATGACTGACGAGACGTTTCAGGCTTTTTATCGTTTCTGTCACGGCGTATTGAAGAAGGAATTAGAGAGCTCATGTCGTTTCTCGTCAACTTACTCTTCGATAAACGAGGAGACTATCTGTATACGGGTAAAATCGAGCTCACGATACATCCCGGCTTCTGATATGATAAACCGAGCTATAGACATGATGACGAGGGACCGAAATCGAGACAAGGGGCCTCATCGAGTCAGAGCCCGGGGCCATGACACCCACCTTCGAGAATATCGGGGCCATAGTCCAGGATCGGTCTAAATCCCAAAAGACTTCGGAGAACGTGGTCGGGCAACCAAGCACGACCAACAGAAGGCCGTAATATCCGTGACCAGCCGGATATCACGGCGTGGATCTCGGTACGCATCTGTGAAGAACCGGTGATTAGTTAAACAAAAGATTTTTTTACCTTTTATAGAATTGTACCTAAAGTAGGATTCTCCTAATATATAAAGGAGGGTGTGATAATACATTAAACACATTGTAATACACATACCAAAGCAATATATTGTTATTTTCTCTGTTATCGAAAGCTCTTATTCTTGTTCATCAGTGATAGCCATTGTGAGTCCGGATTGAGGGTGAAAATTTTACTAAGGCTGGAATCATTCTCCTCACGTGGTTTGAATTTACTACATCTTTATCTGTCTAATCTATCGCAATTCATCGTTTGTATCGAATTAATTCGCGTATCTTTAAAATTACTTACAAATTTAATTGTTATTCAATTTTGAGGGTAAACCGAACGGCATTGTGCTTTTTTACATTTTGAATGATCGCAAAAAAAAAAGAAGGGAAAGATAAAAAAAAAAGAGAGGAGATTTAGAGCGATTCAATGCGGAAGGATACAGGTTCAGCCAATTGTAGGGACACACGTAATCCATGTGACACCTGCTTTTCCCCGTGGAAAAAAATTGACACTGATTCCCTGCTCCTTCAACTTCCCTTACTTATTATGGTCCTCCACGTGATTCACTTCTTCCCACATTTCTTAAAAAACACGCTACTAACTGGAACAAATAGCCCTTGACAAAACGAAGCAAATTTACACGTAGTCCACACGGAAAGTACAGTAGGGTTGCTCTCATTCAATTGCTATCCTCCCTCTCCCTCTCCCCTGAAAGTAGATAACAGCAAATAACAACAATTTCGTATAACATAATTTAAAGCTAAACTACCATCCAAACAATACCTTCAAATTAATTTCATTTTCATATCCGCCGTTCCACCGCCGCCTCCGAGCAATCGCGAGTTCACCGGGTAAAGCGCCGACAAAAGAGACGGTAGAGTGGAACCACACGAGAAATACTTATTTTGCTCCCTGATTTTTCTCCTCCGACCGCTGTGGATGGGCCAATCAGCTTCCACCACTACTGCAGGTCAAAATCACATCCATCATTCAAGGTCAAAATCTAGATCTACCGGCGTTATCTCGCCGATGAAGGAAAGTGAGGATTCTGATGATGTTATCGACGTCTTCGAGGTTGGAGAGTTTGATTATTCATCTAATATTCCGGATGAGTGCGTGGCTTCTATCTTCCAGTCTCTTAGCTCCGGTGACCGTAAACGCTGCTCCCTCGTCTGCCACCGTTGGTTCAGAATCGAAGGTCAAAGCCGTCACCGTTTATCGCTTAACGCGCAATCGGACCTTGCTTCTGTGATTCCGTCCATTTTCTCTAGGTTTGATTCGGTTACGAAGCTCGCTTTGAAATGCGACCGTAGATCTACGAGTATTGGAGACGATGTATTGGTCCTCATCTCCCAGCGGTGCCGTAACCTCACACGTTTGAAGCTTCGAACATGCCGGGAGATTACTGACGCCGGAATTGAAGCTTTTGCGAAGAATTGCAAGGGTTTGAAAAAGCTTTCTTGTGGATCGTGTTCCTTCGGTGCCAAAGGCATGAATGCCGTGTTGGATAACTGCTCCTCCCTTGAAGAATTATCAGTGAAACGGCTCCGTGGCATTACAGATGGCGCAGCGGCAGAGCCAATCGGTCCTGGTATTGCCGCAGCGTCTCTCAGAGTTTTATGCTTGAAGGAGCTCTATAATGGACAGTGCTTTGGACCGTTGATTATAGGATCGAAGAATTTGCAGACGTTGAAGCTCTTCCGATGCTCTGGAGATTGGGATAGGCTTCTGGAAGTGATAGCTGATCAGGTAAGTGAAGTGGTTGAAGTTCATCTTGAGAGGCTTCAGGTTAGTGACATTGGACTTGCTGCTCTCTCTAAATGTTCGAATCTCGAAATTTTGCACCTTGTTAAAACGCCAGAATGCACTAATTTCGGCTTAGTGGCTGTTGCTGAACATTGTACGCTTCTCCGGAAGCTCCATATTGATGGATGGAAGACTAACCGGATAAGTGATGAAGGGTTAATTTCTGTTGCTAAACATTGTCCCAATTTGCAAGAATTGGTTTTGATTGGTGTGAATCCAACACGTGCTAGTTTGGAGAAATTGGCTGCAAATTGTCTCAACTTAGAGAGATTAGCTCTATGTGGGAGTGAGACTGTTGGGGATCCTGAGCTTTCGTGCATAGCCGCAAAGTGTACTGCATTGAGAAAGCTATGTATAAAAAGTTGCCCTGTATCCGACCAAGGTATGGAAGCGCTGGCTAGCGGATGTCCAAATTTGGTAAAAGTGAAGGTTAAGAAGTGTAGATTGGTGACTTCTGAGGCCGCAGATTGGTTGAGGACCACTCGAGGTTCTCTTGCTGTGAACTTGGATGCAAATGAACCTGAAATTCCTGATGCAAGCGCCAGTGATTGTGTTGCGAATGAGGTTGTCCAGGAAAATAGGCAGATGGCTAGCCAAGTAGGCGGCAGTGCTAATATTGCATTAAGCAATACTGGAAGGTCAAATTCCTTTAAGGCAAGGTTAGGACTCATAACGGGACGGAATTTGATGGCTTGCACATTTAGAAGGTGGTCAAGCTTTGGTGGCAGTTTCAGTTCCAGAAATAATTAGAGAAGGCATTGACTGATTTTCAATTGGAGAAACCAGCATTGATGTGTTCATGTATGTATTCTGCTGTTGTAGTTATTTGAGTTTTTTTTAAACTTTATATATTCTTGATTTAGTGTGCTCGACAACGCATTAACAGATTAAGCCTTCATGATTGAAAGTCACCCTTGAGATTCTATCTTTTGTGCCCTTGAGATTCTATCTTTTGTGCTTATGTACAACATTATTGATGCTTCTTTTTTCTCAATGAGGTAGAGGCCGAGAAGTTGATAGTGAGATTTCTATTCAACTTATTGGTCGTATGATATATCTCTAGGATGAGTCCAATGATCTGTATTTATTATAAACTGTCTTGGGGGCTGGGTAATACCTGATACTATGCAATTTTTGCAACTAGATGTCCATAGCTAACTTGAATCAAACTCAAACCCACACTCTAAAGAGAAAAAAAGTAGAGGAAGAAGAAAGAAAGTTCTCAAAACTTTTTAAAACCCTGTATAAAGTATCATTTCCGAATCTTTCTTTATATTGCTTTCTACGTGCCCGTGTGACTTGTCATGGCAAGGCACAACACTGTGATAATAAGAGTACAGACCAATTCTTGTATTTTTTGTTACTAAAATTGTGTAAAAAGTACTATGTGATCCTGTTTCTGCTCTTAAATATGTTCCAGTTTCTTTACGCCTTGTAGTATTAGATATGCTTAGTCATATGTATCTTGAAAATGCACAAGCATGGAATGGATAAATGTCCCTCCATGCTTGGAAATAAAGTACAGTTAGATGCTACTATAATTTAAAGATGTTTTTTTGAGGCTGGGAATCAATCTCCATAATAACTAAATACAGTAATGTCTTTGTATACTTATATCTTCTTTTGGGTGATGAAGCACAGTTCTCGGCTGCCGAGCTATGTGATTCTGCATAACCACAAGAATATAGTGGTAAGTTGAATTCAGAGTTTGGCAGAAAAGAATATATTGAGTTTGCCATGGAATTATGTTGACTTAATAAAATCTGTTAGAGATAATTTTGGGATATCATGTAATTGGTATATGGTAATCCATCTAGACCTCTATAGCTGTATGTATAATTGTATATCTTTCCCAGGGATGAAATCTTGTATGAGGATGGAGATAAAGATACGTGGTGTGTGTCATTATCCATAAAAAGTTCACTTGCCTTTCCAACGTTCTGAAAAACTGGTGAATCTATTAGTCACCACTGGAGGTGGGAATAAGCTCCAATCACATTGTTGCTGGAATCTTTTATTTACTCATTCAGCAAGGTGCAACTTAATGAATGGACTTGAACTTATTTATGTGATGAAGAACCAAGAGAACCATACATCACTATGGAGCAGTGTTTTAAAAGGAGTTTTCTGCGCGAGTCCCAGGGCGAGGTGCACCAAAAACGCCCTGAGGCGATGGTGTGCGGCGAAGTCTCAAGAGGCATACGCCCAGCAATTCGGGGCGTACGCCTGGGCGTTTGAGGCGTATTTTTTTAGTGAGGCGTAAGCCCCAGAGACTTTTTCAAATTAAACAAAATTTGTTGAATAGTCCTTCATATAATACCCAAATTCTCAAATGTCAGCTCGGTAATTGCTCAAAATTTTTAAAAAGGAACTGAAATGTATTAAATTTGAAAGTCAAGACCTTTTTTATTGATTGAAACCTTAATTCATGATTTTTCCCAATTCTTAATCACTAGTCTGCGCCTCTGGGTTTATGCCTCGCTGAGGCATATGTAATACGCCTCGCCTTACGCTCATGTCTTCTAAAACATTGTTGTTATGGAGTCTCAGTTACTTGATGATGCATTTATCTTGATTGGTGCTTATTGTAGTGATATTTCTGTTTGTGTATAAATGGATCTAGAAAAGACCATTAAAAACACAACTTCTAACAGTATAATTTTAGTCGTTTTAAAGTATAATCAATTTTATTTCTTCTTTTCTGTGTATTCAGCAGTTCTTTATGAAATTTGTAATTTTGTTAAGTTGGGCTACTCAAGGTAATGAAATTGTAAGCCCACTGCTAATGTTTGTCACCATGTTCTTGCTTAGTAGCCCAATACACCACTGAATTAAATGTGGAGAAGGTGACTCTACTTCTCTGCTACGAGTTCATAGACTGATGTAGTCACAAGTTGAAGCTTTATGTGAGAAAATTGGCCTTAATTGTAAGCCAACATCTAATAAGGACTATACATAATGGAAGATGTAAAAAGTTGCCAGAGGAAAGCATTGAGAAATGCTTAAAGAAATTCAATTGATTAAAAATTAGTATTAGAACCCGCTCGCTATGCGCGAACGGTAAAAAGAATATTAGTCACGTCAAATTGTAATCTAGCCTTTTAAACACATTAGATCATACATATTGCTTTAACAAAGTAACTTGTGTCTCAGTGCAATTAACTTAATAACAAAATTGAAACTAAAGAAAATGAATCATATAGTTATCAAGTAACTATTTTATTACCTTATTTTTTACTATTATTGTAACAACCCAATCAATCGTTTTGTGCATTGGAGCCTCGTTTTTCCTTTGAAAGTTTCCATTTGTGTACTTGTGGTGGTTATGTGACTTGCAAGGATGTTTGGTTTGGACCCGGGGAGGTTTTGGATTAATTTGGAATGCTTGATTTTTAGTTTGGAGGCTTAAGTTGGAAGTGTTGATTGAGGTTTGGCTTTGAGAAGATGAAGGAGCCTGAGGCACTAACTTGGAAGTTTTGCCATTATAATCTGGTAAATATGAAGGTCTAAAGAAAAATATGAATATTTGAATATGGTATGAAGGTATGAAGGTCTGGGTTGAAGGTTTAAAGAAGATGTATGGGGATTAAAGATGAAGATACGAAGGGTCAAAGAACAACGTATGAAGATCTGGAGAAGTTAAAAGCCGCTAGAGAGTTCGAGGATAAAGTCTAGAGTCGGAAAATGGAAGAAGTGAAAAAGGTTGAATATTTTATAGGAGAAAAGACAACCAATGCGCGACGTTTCGCATTCAAAGGCAGCTAGCCGGTTACTCACAGGGGTCCAAATTTAGAACGACGCGACTGATGGGACATTTCGATTTACCCATCATCTTAGTTGTAACGTATGAAGTAAGGAACCGAGGTTCATCTATCGTTTCCTATCATTTCGGCAAACCTACTCTCCAGAAAACTGAGGGGACTATCTGTATACAGGTAAAGTCGGGGATAATGTATACCTCAATTTCCCAGTGAAGAAAACGGAAGAAGGGCATGGTCACACGAGATCGAAATCGAGGCTGAGAGCCCTTCGTATCGAGACCCATGGAAGGTGAACGATGTGTTCCTCATCGGACATAATAAAGCAAGTCTCCCCGGACACAGAACGAGTTCTAAAACCTCAAGAAACATGGTAAACGGTTACACACGACGGATAGAGGGACGTGATATTCGTACTTAATCGGATATCAAAGCATAGATCTTGCTCGATATCGGTTACAGATCAGTAATTAATGAAAAAGGAAGATTTTTACCTTTTTTAGACTTGGACTAGGGATGAAACTCTCCTACCATATAAAAGGGAAGTCTTTATTTTATAACACACATTGTAACACGCGAATCAAGGCAATAAAAATTCATTTTCTACGTTCTACCTACTAAAAAAGTTCTTATTTAACTATTTTGTTCTTCATCCACAACTAGGCTCGAACAAAGGGACCGATTGAGGGCAAAATTACTGCTCAACCTAGGTTCGGACTAGGCCATAACATCACTACTGGTTTGATCATTTATTTTTATCTTTAACTCGCTTATCTAATATTATTGATTATTTATGTTAAATTAATCCATGTATCCTTGAAACCGCGTACAAATTTAATTGTTATCCGGTTTAAGGGTAAACAAGATTAAGTAAAACTACAGAAATTTTGATGTAAAAGAAGAATCTATGTTAAATTTTATTAATTTTGGCTAAGATCATGTTTTAGAGCTCAAGTCCAAACGTATGGACTTATTTTCAAGAAGCGCAAAAAGTTCAAGAAGCTCAAGATTGATTTCAAAAAGCCAAAATTCTTTCCTTCTTAAAATAGAATTTATTTTATTCCTTTTAGAATAAGGATTTTCCTTTTAGTAGGATTTTAGTTTCTTTTCCTTGTAGAATAGGGATTTTACTTTCCTTGTGTATACGGTCAAAATAAATTTCGGCCTTCCTACGTTCGATCGAGTTCGAATGGTAATCAACCCGAGTGGGATTTTGGGATGAGTTCCGAAGACAGTACAAACAAGCGTCGAGTCCGAAGGCTGATCGAGGTGTCGGCTCGATACTTTTATCGAGCCCGTAACCAAATCGATCCGCAAGGCATTGCTTCGAGCTCAAAAATACACTACGCCTACCCCGGAGGTCGAACTCAAGCCAAAACCGAGGGATCAACCCAATAACGAGTCTGAGCCAGTGTCAAGCTCATAGACAAGAGCTGTTACAACCACACTAAGAAAGAGAATCATGGAGGGAATCAAGGAAGAGACAATTTATCATGGATCCTTCACTGTATGCTTTATTTTATTATAAATGAAGTAGGATCCCTCTATTATAAAAGGAGGAGGGATCCTTGTAAGAGGGCAGGCAGAATACACTGTAACAAAAGATCACTTCTTATATTCATTGTTTGCCTCGCTATTCCCATTCTCATAGCCAGGAACACTCATATTTCTATTTCTCTATACGATTTGTGTCAAATTATATCGCATATCCTTAGAACCATACACAAATTTAACATTATCAGATTTTTTGGGTAAACAGTTTGGCGCCCACCGTGGGGCTAAGGATAACAGTGGTTGTTTGATATAAATCTGCAGTACACACCAATTTACAACTTCGAATCAGCAATGGCTTTACCTATCGACCACAAAGCTAGCCTTCAAGATGAAACCAACAACTTGGTACTCGGTGTCGGAAGGCCACTTAACGATGGCACTGAGGCTCGAATCGAAGTACCAAAAATTCGAGCCGAAGTACCGTTAGATGTCAATTCGCAAGAGGCTTTTGAGGCGAACCAATGTTCCGAATCGGAAAAAAGCATTCATGGCAGTACCCATAACGTGGGGGAAATCGGAGTCAGCTTGCGCATGATCTTCGAGATGTTACAAGCCCAACAAGTAGTGATAGCTTAGTTGCAGAGCCAAACTCATATACAAAGCATGCCGGATCCCAATCCGCTTTGAGAAATCACCCCCAGAACGGAGCCCGCCATAGTGAAATCCAACGAGCAAGAATCGGGGACCACTCCCGAAATTACTAAATTGCTTAAGGAACTCACGAAACGAGTCGAAACTAACGACAAGAGAGTGGAAATATCCATGCACCGGAACAGGACAACTGCTAAAAACCAAAGGGAGATCGACAGAGAACAAAGGTTGAACAGACACCGATATCAACCTTACATTGCAGATCGGATGGACAACGGTTCGACACACAACACCGCCCGGAACAATCGAAGGATTGATCGAGGGCAAAATTCTCGGGGACTTGTGAGCAAGAGCGGCTTTGATAAATATGCCGATCCTATAGAAGCACCTTAGTTATCGAAATATAACTTCAGCGTTGATGAATCCGCCATCGTGTCTGCTATCGGACGCATCAAAGACACTAGATGGCCTCGACCAATGCAGACCGATCCTGCCTAAAGGAATCCCAATCAAATGTGCAAATATCATGGCACCCATGGCCACAGAACGGAGGATTGTAGGCAACTAAGAGAGAAAGTAGCCCGGTTATTTAACAAAGGCCACCTTCGGGAATTTTTGAGCGATAAGGCAAGGAACCATTTTAAAAACAGGGATTTCGACAAGCAAAGGCCATCTGCTCGACAAGCAAAATGAGTAGGAAGAGCCACAGCACGTCATTCACATGATCATCAGCGGTGCTGATACCCCTCAGGGACCAGTGCTTAAACGCACTAAAACATCGATTGTGAAAGAAAAGTGATCTCGAACTCAAGATTACACACCCATAGGAACCTTTTCCTTCAATGATGAAGATGCAGAAGGGGTTGTACAACCTCATAACAATGCACTGGTAATATCCGTACTCATGAATAAAACTAAATTTAAGCGTGTGTTGATTGATCCAGGTACCTCGGCCAATATCATCAGATTGAAGGTCTTAGAGCAGCTCAGCCTGCGGGACCAGATCGTACCCGCAGCCCTGGTTCTGAACAGATTCAATATGGCATTTGAAACCACCAAAGGCGAGATAATTCTACCAATAAATATGGACGGAACCATCCAGGAAATTAAGTTTCACGTAATCAAAGGCGACATGAGGTACAACGCCCTTTTCAGAAGGCCATGGATCCACAACATTAGAGCTGTACCTTCAACACTACACCAGGTCCTCAAATTCCCAACATTGAGAGGAGTCAAAACAGTGTACGAAGAACAACCAGCCGCAAAAGAAATGTTCGCCGTCGAGGAAGCCAAACCAATATCCTTGCCTTCGTCAGTAAAGGGATCGGCCTCGGAAGGAGAACGAGACACCAAATAGCAATCACAGACATCGGCTTCGACCCAACCAGATAACCAAACGATCGAATAACATGATGATCAGAGGGTCCCTCGGTCCTTCGTGATTCCCGATGACTCCGATGCCACCAAATCAACAATTGAGAAATTAGAGCAAGTCACACTAATCGAGCATTGGCCCGAACAAAAGGTATACCTGGGATCGGAGCTGAGCCCCGAACTCAGGAAGAAACTTGTTCAATTTCTTATCGATAACATTGATCGATTTGCTTGGTCCCATTTAGATATAACAGGGATTCTACCGGACATAACGACACATCGGCTAAGCTTGGACCCTAAGTTTAGACTGGTAAAGTAAAAGAGAAGACCCCAGTCCGAGGTAAAACACGTGTTTGTAAAAGATGAGGTAACCAAGATTCTCAAGATAGGGTTCATTCGGGAGGTGAAATATCCCGAATGGTTAGCCAATATAGTTGTAGTGCCTAAAAAAGGAAGCAAACTTAGAATGTGCATGGACTATAAGGATTTAAACAAAGCATGCCCCAAAGATTCTTTTCCACTACCCAACATTGATCGCATGATCGATGCCACGGCCGGTCACGAGATCCTCACTTTTCTCGATGCCTATTCCGGGTATAATCAAATCCGGATGAACCCGGAGGACCAGGAAAAGACTTCGTTTGTCACCAAATATGGAACATATTGTTATAATGTGATGCCCTTCGGGCTAAAAAATGCGGAGGCTACCTACCAACGCCTAGTAAATAAAATGTTCAAAAAACAAATAGGTAAATCAATGGAAGTTTATATTAATGACATGCTAGTTAAGTCCCTGCGCGCAGAGGACCATCTGACTCATTTGCAGGAAACGTTCTAGATTTTGAGGAAATACAACATGAAGCTCAACCCCGAAAAATGTACTTTCGGGGTCGGTTCGGGAAAGTTTATCGGCTTCATGGTGTTAAATCGGGGGATCGAGATTAACCCTGATAAAATCAAAGCCATCGAAGACATCACCATTGTGGACAGTGTAAAAGCTATACAAAGGCTAACGGGACGAATTGCGGCCCTAGGCCGATTCATTTCGAGATCATCAGATCGAAGTCACAAATTTTTCTCCCTACTCAAAAAGAAGAATGATTTCGCTTGGACCTCGGAATGCCAACAGGCATTGAAGGAACTGAAACAATATCTGTCGAGCCCACCACTACTTCACACTCCGAAAGCGGACAAAAAACTTTTCTTATACTTGGCAATATCAGAAATCGCAGTAAGCGGTGTCCTAGTTCGGGAAGAGTAAGGTACGCAATTTTCCATTTATTATATAAGTCGAACCTTAGGAGAAGCAGAAGCTAGATATCCACACTTAGAAAAATTGGCACTTGCACTGATAAGCGTCTCTAGAAAGTTACGACCATACTTTCAATGTCACCCCATATGCGTATTAACAACTTACCCACTTCGTAATATTTTGCAAAAGCCCGAACTATCGGGCCGATTGGCCAAATAGGCCATCGAACTCAGTGGGTATGATATCGAATATCCACCCCGAACGGCCATCAAGTCTTATATTTTAGCAGACTTCGTGGCCGATTTCACGCCAACCCTCATACCCGAAGTCGAAAAAGAATTTCGGCTGAAATCAGGTACGTCCTCGAGGGTATAGACCCTTTTTACAGACGGAGCCTCGAACGTGAAAGGTTCCGGTTTGGGCATAGTTTTAAAGCCACCCACAGGTAACACTATTAGGCAATCTATTAAAACTAACAGGTTGAATAACAACGAGGCCGAGTATGAGGCCATGATTGCAGGTCTCAAGCTAGCCAAAAACTTGGGAGCAGAAGTCATCAAAGCCAAATGTGACTCTCTGTTGGTGGTAAATCAAGTCAACAAAACCTTCGAAGTTAGAAAGGATAGAATGCAAAGGTATTTGGATAAACTACATGTCACTTTGCACCATTTCAAACAATGGACTTTACAGCACGTTCCACGAGAGCAAAACAGTGAGGCTGATGCACTTGCAAATTTGGGATCATCGGTCGAGGAAAGTGACTTGAGCTCGGAGACTGTCATTCAACTCTCGAGATCCGTGATTGAAGAAGGTCACATCGAGATAAATTCTACAAGCTTAACCTGGGATTGGAGAAACAAGTATATTGAATACTTAAAGGACGGAAAGCTCCCATCAGAACCTAAAGATTCATGAGCCCTACGGACTAAAGCTGCTTGATTAATGGTGGCTTCAGATGGAACGTTACACCGAAGGACATTCGATGGACCATTGGCAGTATGCTTGGGTCCAGGAGATACCAATTACATCTTATGCGAGGTGCACGAGGGTACTTGTGGAAATCACTCCGGTGTCGATCCATTAGTCCGAAAAATAATCAGGGCAGGGTATTATTGGATCGATATGGGCAAAGATGCGAAGGAATTTGTTCGAAAATGTGACAAATGTCAAAGGTTTGCACCAATAAACCATCAACCCAAAGAGAAACTTCACTCGGTCTTATCCCCATGGCCATTCATGAAATGGGGAATGGATATCGTCGTCCATCTGCCATCGACCCCAGGTAAAGCCAAATTCATCTTATTTATGACTGACTATTTCTCTAAATGGGTTGAAGCACAGGCGTTCGAGAAAGTAAGAGAGAAAGAAGTTATAGACTTTATCTGGGATCATATCATATGCCGATTCGGGATACCCGCCGAAATAGTATGAGAAATCCTACCCGAAGTCCTTTGGGCATATCGAACGACGTCGAAATCCAGTATGGGGGCAACCCTATTCTCCTTAGTATATGGGTCCGAAGCATTGATACCAGTCAAAGTCGGCGAACCCAGTACCAGATTTCGATACACGACAGAAAAATCAAATAACGAGGCTATGAACACTAGCCTCAAATTATTAGACGAAGGACAAGAAACTTCTCTCGTCCAATTGGCCACCCAAAAGCAGCGAATCGAAAGATATTATAATCGAAGAACCAAGCTCCGCTATTTCAAGCCCGGGGACTTAGTGCTGACGAAAATCACCATCAATACCTAAAATCCGAATGAAGCAAAACTAGGACCAAATTGGGAAGGACCATATCAGGTTCTCGAGAACGTCGGAAAGGGATCATACATGCTCGGCATTATAAACGGCAAACAACTATCAAGCAATTAGAATGTGTCACATCTAAAATGATACTACTGCTAAGGTACGACCCTTTCATATTCGTTTACATTTCAAAACTGACCCCTGCAGAAGTCCGAGCAGGAGCTAAAATGGATCCTTTACCATAGATCTGAAAGCATGTGTTGCACTCTTTTTCCCTTAGACCGATTTTATCCCAAATGCGTTTTTCGGCAAGGTTTTTAACGAGTCAACCAAAGATCGTACTGCACTTACAAACAGTATCTGAGGCCTCCTTACAATCGACCTCGAATACTAGGAGGGCATTAGCCTTCAAACATATCAAGTTCTGATGCAAGAAAGTTATTTCGCAATAACGAGGTTCCAATAGCAAAAGTTGTAAGAGCCAAATGGTCAAAACGAACCATGCTCATGTAGTTAACCCGAACTCAGGCGCGAAACATGAACACATGTATAGTGACTTGCAAAGAAAGTTCTCCTCTTTACAGACATCTTATATCCAAGAAAAACTCCTCTATTTGGAGATTTATTACACAAACAGAGTTAAGATAAATTCGACCACTAAGCCCACGGGCTACTTTATTTCGAGTTCGAATCATTCACTCGACTACTAAGCCTACAGGCTACTTTCATTTCGAGTTTGAGCAAGCACTCACTCGACCATTACGCCTACGGGCTACATCACTTCGAGTTCAAATCACTCGCTTGACCACTAAGCCTATGGGCTACTTTCATTTCGAGTTCGAGCAAGCACTCACTCGACCATTACGCCTACGGGCTACATTACTTCGAGTTTGAATCATTCACTCGACTACTAAGCCTATAGGCTACTTTCATTTCGAGTTCGAGCAAGCACTCACTCGACCATTATGCCTGCGGGATACATCACTTCGAGTTTGAATCATTCACTCGACTACTAAGCCTATGGGCTACTTTCATTTCAAGTTCGAGCAAGCACTCACTCGACCATTACGCCTACGGGCTACATCACTTCGAGTTCGAATCACTCGCTTGACCACTAAGCCTACGGGCTACTTTTATTTCGAGTTCGAGCAAGCACTCACTCGACCATTATGCCTACGGGCTACATTACTTCGAGTTCGAATCATTCACTCGACTACTAAGACTACATGCTACTTTTATTTCGAGTTCGAGCAAGCACTCACTCGACCATTACGCCTACGGGCTACATTACTTCGAGTTTGAATCATTCACTCGACTACTAAGCCTACATGCTACTTTCATTTCGAGTTCGAGCAAGCACTCACTCGACTATTATGCCTGCGGGATACATCACTTCGAGTTCGAATCATTCACTCGACTACTAAGCCTATGGGCTACTTTCATTTTAAGTTCGAGCAAGCACTCACTCGACCATTACGCCTACGGGCTATATCATTTCGAGTTCGAATCACTCGCTTGACCATTAAGCCTACGGGCTACTTTCATTTTGAGTTCGAGCAAGCACTCATTCGACCATTATGTCTACGGGCTACATTACTTCGAGTTCGAATCATTCACTCGACTACTAAGCCTACAGGCTACTTTCATTTCGAGTTTGAGCAAGCACTCACTCGACCATTATGCTTGTGGGATACATCACTTCGAGTTTGAATCATTCACTCGACTACTAAGCCTATGGGCTACTTTCATTTCAAGTTCGAGCAAGCACTCACTCGACCATTACACCTACGGGCTACATCACTTCGAGTTCGAATCATTCACTTGACTACTAAGCCTACGGGCTACTTCCATTTCGAGTACGAGCAAACACTCACTCGGCCATCATACCTGTGGGTTATTACTTCGAGTTCGAATCATTCACTCGACAACTAAGCCTACAGGCTATTTTCACTTCGAGTTCGAGCAAGCACTCACTCGACCATTACGCCTACGAGCTACATTACTTTGAGTTCGGATCATTGACTCGACCAATAAGCCTAAGGGATACATAACCTCAAATTCGAATAAGCACTCGCTCAATTATAGAGGCTACAAAATCCAGAATTTGATTAAGTTGTTTAAATCTTTATGAAAACATTCATAAGGCATGTATAAAGACTTCACAAAACAGAAGCAGGTCAGCAAAGTTGTTTATATACAAAATTATCTACATGATTGGTTACAAACAAAAAAGCTAAGGACTAAGCTTCCTTGTCATCCTCAGGAGCGGGTTCTACCCTATCAGGCTCCCCCTCCCCCCCATTTTTGGATCAGCTCTTGCTACCATCATCATCATCATCATCGCCATCAGAAGCCAAGGCTTCAGCTTCGAGCTCTTTAGCCTTTTTTATCTCTTCAGTAAGGTCAAAACCTCGAGCATGTATCTCCTTGAGGGTCTCCCTCCGAGACCGACACTTAGAACGTTCGGCAATCTAATATGCTCGAGTGTCGGCAGTATCCGCCGCCTCTTGTGCCTCCACCTGAGCAGCCTCGGCATCAGCCCGATACACGGTAATGGACTTGTCCGCCATGACTTTCGATGACTCAACATTCGCCTTGGCCTCAGCAAGCTGTGTTTTAAGCTCCTCGATCCTCTTAGCCTGAGCCGAACCCTTTTGCTTGATGCTTCAAAGCTGAACATCGGCCGATAATAATTTGGCCAAGATGGTTTCTTTTTTCGCAGCCATGCGGTCGATAGTCTCCTTCCACCGATTACATTCAGCCTTGATTTGATTGACTTCTTCCCGAAGTAACCCGATCTTTTCAACCTTTTGTTACAGCTGAGATAACGAAGGGTTAACTTCCACAGTTGAGTCAAACCCATACTTTAACAGAACGAGGCCCACCTGTTTATCTAGCTCGGCCTCTTCTTCACGAGCCTTAGCCAAATCTGCTTGGAGGTCCTTTATAGCCTCGTCCTTTTGGCTGCAAAGAAGCTGTAGGGCATTTCTCTCACCTGATACTTTCTGAAGCTTGACCTTGCACTGGCTGAGGTCGACTCAAAACCTACTAATGGCCTGCATATTAGGGAAAGAACACAAGTCAAGTTTGTAAAAGAATGAAGAAACCAAGTACAGTAAAATCATTACCCGAGAAATGAAACGTTGGGCCTCCTTTAGGAGAAGAGAAGCATCACCAATGTTGGAGGCGTCATCGACTCCAGTAAAGTAATCCCGAAAAGGGTCCCCTACACTAGAACATCTGCCCATATCGGGGGTCTTCAACTCTCGAGCCTCCTTTAACGCCTCCTCAGAAAAGGTTGGAAGAGAAGTCAAATGACCCACTGTCATGGTCCCAAGAGAATCGCTCAGGATGCTCTGATCGAGACTCGGGGTACCGGAATCAACCCCGACCGGTACAGCCGCCATCGGCTCAAAAGCTCTGGCGACCTCTATAGCTTTCGCAGATCGGACCACCAAAGCCGAAGCATCATCTTTTTCTTCTTCTTCTTATTTTTCTTCTCTCAGTCGTTTGATCGAGTCCGTCGAAAGAGCGATTGCCTTCCTCCTCACCCTTCGAGTTTTGGGCTTGCGGTCCTTTGGCCGAGAGACAGCTTTTTGCTTCTTATCTTTCCCTGATTTCGGAATCGGGGACTTGGTTCCTTCTTCACCACTCGAAGGCCTCAAAGCGGCATCCTTGGTTACACCTGCATGAAAGGAAATTGGTGACGAGTGGATCATAAAAAGTATTTCGAAGAAAACGAAAAGTAACCCTTACCATGATTCTTGACCTCCCATCTACCTTTTGCCAAATCACGCCAAGCGCGTTCGGCATAAGAGGAGGTTGAGGCTAACTTCCGAACCCAATCCTCGAGGTCGGGTACCGCTTGTGGCATCCAAGGGGCAGCTGTATATCGGAAAAAGACATCAAATAAAATCAGAAACAGATATGAAAAGCAACGTCTTATGAAAACCACTTACGATCGAAATTCCATTCCTCGGGGAACGGAATATTCTCTTCCGGAATTAGGTCACGGGTCCTCACTCGGATATAACGACCGATCTAACCCCGATCCTTGTCTTCGTATATGCTAGACATCAAAGCCTTCGATACCCGACGATGAAGCCTGATTAGTCTTTGAAAGATTTGAGGCTGATACAGTCGCATAAGGTGACTCAGGGAAAATTCCATACCCCCGGCCTTGTTGGAGAAAAAACGAAGTAAGGTTACTATACGCTATAGAGAGGGATGAATTTGACCAAGGGTGACCTGATATCTCTTGCAAAAATCAATGATCACCGGGTCGACGGGACCCAACGTGAAGGGGTAAGTATAAACACTTAAAAACCCCTCCACATGGGTGATGACGCTCTCTTCGGGGGAAGGAATTTGCAACACAACCTCGGAGCCCCAGTTGCAGTCTTTTATCACAGCCTCGAGATGACCCTCCATTATCAAGCACATGTACATCTACACATGCTCACATCGATCCAGAACAGATGAAGGATTCTCAACCTTAAAATAGATCTTCAGAGTACACGGGCAGGGAACATACTCATAGGTAGGCGGCTCCACCGACGCCTGATCGCCGGACGGCCGTGAAGAAGAAGCTTTCTCCTTTTGAGGTACAGTTTTTGAAGTTTTGGCCATTGATATAAGAGAAAGAAAGGCAAAGGAAGATGGAAAATTGATGCAGATGGCTCTGCAAGCGGCGAAATAGGAGAAAGGGTAAGGAAATTTGGAAGAATGAAAGATGTAAAAGTGGTGAATGTTAGATGGAGGGGTTATTTATAGGCCTGCATCGTGACGTTTAATATCAGAGGTGGCCGACCACCGACTGGAACACATTAAATACCTTGAAAATACTAAATCGATGGGACATCTATCACATACGTCATGATCGAGCCCTGTGAAAACGTCATCTTATAACCAGATCGAACCGTCGAAGCTCATATCGATTCTCATCACATCCTTCTTGAGAAACGAGGGGACTATCTGTATACAGTCGAAATGCATTTCGGCCTTCCTACGTTCGATCGAGTTCGAATGGTAATCAACCTGAGTGGGATTTTGGGATGAGTTTCGAAGGCAGTACAAACGAGCCTCGAGTCTGAAGGCTAATCGAGGATTCAGCTCAATACTTTTATCGAGCCCGTGACCAAATCGATCCGCAAGGCATTGCTTCGAGGTTAGAAATGCACTACGCCCACCCCGGAGGTCGAACTCAAGCCAAAACTGAGGGCTCGACCCAATAACGAGCCGAGCCAATGTCGAGCTCACAGACAAGAGCTCTTACAACTGCACTAAGAAAGGGAATCTTGGCGAAAATCAAGCAAGAGACAATTTATCATGGGTCCTCAACTGTATGCTTTATTTTATTATAAATGAAGTAGGATCTCTCTATTATAAAATGAGGGGGGATCCTTGTAAGAGGGCAGGCAGAATACACTGTAACAAAAGATCACTTCTTATATTCATTCTTTGCCTCGCTATTCCCATTTTCATAGCCAGGAACACTCATATTTCTATTTCTCTATACAATTTGTGCCAAATTATATCGCATATCCTTAGAACCATACACAAATTTAACGTTGTCTGATTTTTCGGATAAACACCTTGTCTTTAGTTATTTTATTTCCTTAAAAGAATAGGAATTGTAGTTATCAAATAAGAGACTCAAGGCCTATATAAAGGGTTCTCTTGCCTTGTAAAATGAAATTCACGTTTTTGGAGGTTTGCCCTGTTTTTCAATAGAGTGTTTTTCTCTATTTGGTTTACTTTATCCTTGTTTTTGGTTCCAAGCAAGGTGGTGATAGTTTTATCTTCTTTTCAATTATGTGTGGTGTTTCTTTATCATGTTAGTTGATTCCAAGTGGTGACTTTAAGAACTTTTTAGTTCTTGATCATTCAAGAACTTGTTTCTTGATCTAAATTTGTTCTTTTGATATCATAGAATCATAACTTTTATTGAACTAGTGCAGCATCAATATTTACTTGTTTTGAACGAGTAAATAGTCTTTCTTATAGTTCAGATCGTCATCTTTCATCTCGTTTTTGAATCATTAGATTTCGAGTCCTAAAACTTGAGATACGATATTTCCTGAAATCGGGCCACAAATCACGTTTTTGTTTCAAGATCTTGATCCTGGTCGGTTGGTTCTTTGTTAACTCGAAGAATCATATCAATTTGGTATCAGAGTTATAATCCATAGGTCCCAGGTTGATGAATTCATCATATCAATTTGGTATCAGAGCTATAATCTACAAGTCCCACGTTAACGAATTTATCATGGCCAAGATTCAACCAAGAGGAAGATTCTTGGTTTAAGAATATGAAGAAACGAGACAACATGAATCTCTTTTCCACACTAGATGTACCTCCCATGGAAAAGTTTGTTCGTTGATCATTGATCGTGGGAGTCACATAAATATCATTTCTAAAGAGATGGTTTCTAAACTCGGCTTGTCAACCAAACTTTACCCATATCCTTACAGCATTGAAGTTCAAGATGATGATGCTTTAGAGGTAACTCGCCAATACCTAGTATCGTTTTCTATTGGTAAGATCTATAAAGACCAGATTTGGTGTGACATGGTAAAGGCGGATGCTTGTCACTTACTCCCTCCGTTCCAATTTATGTGAACATGTTTGACTGGGCACGGAATTTAAGAAAAAATGAAGACTTTTAAAATTTGTGGTCCTAAACAAGTCAAAAAGGGGCCCAGAGTATTTGTGTGGTTATAAAAGCTTCTCATTAAGGGTAGAATTATAAGTTTAAGTAAAATTATTTCCAAATTTAGAAATGGGTCATTATTTCTGAAACGGACCAAAAAGAAAATAGGTTCACATAAATTGGAACGGAAGGAGTATTACTTAGAAGACCATGGGTGTATGATAGGTGTGCTAAACATGATAGATACCTTAATACATATTTTTTTATAAAAGATGGACGTAAGATTATTTTAGTACCATTGAATCCAGAAGAAATTGTTAAAAATAAGAAGCTCAATGATGATTCTTTTGTAACCAAGTTACAAATAATTGGTCCAATCAATAGAGAAAACTCTTTGAATGTTGGTATTACTATGGAAGAGCACAAGGAGGAGGAGCATTCACTAGATGCACAAGTTGAGGATTTACCTCCGAAGTTTGATGATGACCCGTTGGAGCATCCCATATGTGAGCTTCACTTTTCACCTAATAGAGATGCTCAACATAATATTAATTTGATTGTTGATTCTATCCTTCTAAACGAGGCAGCATATTGTAATAATCCAGAAGTCCATAAAATTTTGCAAACACAAGAGAAAAGGTTGCTTAAAAAGGAGTCCATAATGGAGGGTTTAAGTTCATATTTTTTTTCAGCTTTTTTATTGCCCCCAAAGGATGAATATATTCAAGAATAGGTAGGAACAGGAGATCTCAACATAAATTCCATCAATGGTTATAATCTAGTTAAATATGAGAACGTTGTTGCTGATGAGTTCTCAAGAAGATATACTTCAATCTCTAAGCTTGATCCAAAGGTAATTGAATTTGATTCTTCTAAGGGTTTTCGTGGTACTAAATTGACTTTTTTGGGCATATCCCATAAGTACCACATTGATATGGAGAAGTTCAAGATTCCTGAAGATCAAAAGAAAATAACTTATGATTATGGATTAGCGTTTAAAACCCAATTTAAGAGGATTCATTGCAGAAATATTGGTATGAAGTTACTATTGAGAAAGTGGAATTTAGTTCGGCCATATGCTAAGCTTTGTTACAATACAATGAAGCTCTTTGACAAGTTAGAAAAATGTAACTTAGATCCTGGTGAATATGAGTTCAACCAAATCATGGAAGTTGCCAATTTTATGCCATTTGTGGAGCCTTTAGACTCGAGGAAGAGTCTTTCTCAACCAGGAGAGAATAATGTAAAGGAAGAATCTATGTTAAATTTTATTAATTTTGGCCAAGATCATGTTTTAGAGCTCAAGTCCAAACATATGAGCTTATTTTCAAGAAGCGCAAGAAGTCCAAGAAGCTGAAAATTGATTTCAAGAAACCAAGATTCTTTCCTTCTTAAAATAGGATTTATTTTATTCCTTTTAGAATAAGAATTTTTCTTTTAATAGGATTTTAGTTTCTTTTCCTTGTAGAATAAGGATTTTACTTTCCTTGTCTTTAGTTATTTTATTTCCTTATTAGAATAGGAATTATTGTCATCAAAGAAGAGACTCAAAGCGTATATAAAGGGTTCTCTTGCCTTGTAGAATTAAATTCACGTTTTTGGAGGTTTGCCCTATTTTGCAATAGAGTGTTTTTCTCTATTTTGTCTTCTTTATCCTTATTTTTGGTTCCAAGCAAGAGGGTAATAGTCTTTATCTTGTTTTCAATTACGTGTGGTGTTTCTTTATCACGTTAGTTGATTCCAAGTTGTGACTTTAAAATTTTTTTAGTTCTTGATCATTCAAGAATACGTTTCTTGATCTAAAATTGACCTTTTGATATCATAGAATCATAACTTTTATTGAACTGGTGTAGCATCAATATTTACTTGTTTTGAACGAGTAAATAGTCTTTCTTGTAGTTCAGATCGTCATCCTTCACCTCGTTTTTGAATCATCAGATTCCGAGTCCTAAAACTTGAGATACATTATTTCCTGAAATCGGCCCACAAATCACGTTTTCGTTTCAAGATCTTGATCCTGGTCGGTTGGTTCTTTGTTAACTCGAAGAATAACATCAAATTTGGTCTTAGGTTCTGAAAATGTGTTTGATGATACATCATGATTTGAAGGAATGAATGTTATAATACTTTACTTACTTATGACTTTCTCTGATGTTGCAAATTATTCTCCATCTTTTGTCTTGGTTCTGTCATTTTAGAGCTCATTTTTACACTTAAAGTATAATTTTAAGAAGTTGTAATTCAAGGATCTTATCACAAGTTAGTCAGATCCAAGTATTCACAACTAAATTTGGTCATATCCCCTTCAATAAGCACCTTTGAATTTTCTTTCTCAGTATGCCTACGTGTTTCAGCAATTAAATGTGCGGAGCCTTGAAGTTCAATTTGAATGTTGAGGCTTGTGAGGGTAGTCTTGTGGCTACGCAACCAAATCCAGAGGTGGCAACTCGTTTGCAAATTCATCCAGTTATGATAGTCAAATGGTCATTAAACTGATTTAGATAAGTCAAATAGGTTGTAATCGTAAAGTTACAAGTTGTTATTACTTGTAATTTGGTTGAAAGATAGAAAGGTTAGATATGCAAAATCCATTTGGGATTCTGCCAGGCCCACTCTTACTCGATCTTCTGCACATTTCAAATAATGGGCTTCAATGGCAGGCCCAATATTCTTGCTCTAAATTAGATCTTAGCTTAATCTTAAAGGCCTAATGGCCTAAACATTGAGCTATTTTCACATGTTTACTTATCTTTCTTATATAATAATGGAAATTTTATCTCCTATAACAAAGCTTTACACCTTATTTATTATAAATAAAAATCCTTTTAAATATTATTTTCTATAGCTACCTTTTAGTTTTTATAGCAAAATATGTATTTATGGTCACTTCCTACCATTAAGCCATTAAATACGCTGTCTAATATCTTTCTCTCTCCTTTTTTCAGTTAATTCTCTCCCAAAATCACTGCATAGTATCAAAGTTCTCTCTCCACGATCTCTCTCTCGCAACGCCATTTTCCTCCCCATTGGAGAAGCAGCGTGAAATAGTCATCTGATGATTGATTGAAAACGGAATTCTTCACCGCTCGGACACCGATTCCATTTCTGGAGGGGTTTTTCCAGAGGGAGATTGCTCTGACTTTCTCTCTCATGTATTTAATTTCTCTTTATCTCTTTCTCTCCTTCGATTTGTACCAGAATTCATTAAATTTTGTAGAATATCTATTAAAGCACTCAATTTCGAAGGGCCATCTTTCGATTTGCAAATCACTCAAGAGGAACCTGTATTTGCAGGTTCATCAGCAACCATTGAAACCGAAAGGAGAATAAAAATACGCAATGATCCTAATTGTAGATGTATTTATATGTATTTGAGTCTGCATACATTGATTTTTAGTTTCTACAGTGGATTTCTCTTCTTGTATTTAGATATATTTATATGTATTCGATAAGGCATATACTGATTTTTATTTTGTACAGTGATTTTTTACTGTTGTATTTAGATATATTTATATGTATTTGAGTTCTTACAACAACATTTTAAAATACATTGTTAGTTTTATCATTTTGATGTTATTCATCAATTAGTTATGCATTCAATCTAACTGTACTCATCTGTATTTTCAGCCTAATTGTATCCATCTGTATTTAAAACAAGAATACAGTGAAATACAGTGAAATACTCTCAATACAAATAGAAAATCAATGAATACAACCAATGAAATATACTCAATAAAACAGTAATACCATGTATTAGGAATAAATCAAATATTGTAAATACAAAAATAAACTTGAGTACATTGAACACAACTGTTTGACACAACAGAATACAAGCATTAGGTTTATTATGAAATATGCAGGCAGTAGGTTACTATTACAGGTTGTATCCGGCATAAATACATGATGTATTCATACACAGAAAATCGAATTTCAAAATACTTTATGTAGATACTTGTATCTGTATTAGAAAAAAAAATTGAACTGTATCAGAAAAAAAAAAAAAAAAAGGGACTGAAACTCTGTAGAATGCTTTATTTTTTGGTGTTTAGCGTCTGATAAATCTTCTCCTTAATTTGATTGATAATGTTGTGTGTTATAATTGATTTAGGTGAGTTATATTAGGAGTGTATCCCGTTAAATTAACTGCTTTCCGTTATTAAACAACTGGAGAGACCTATTATTACGTTGTATTCATGAATACATGGTATGAATACATGTGAATACAGCGACTGACAGCTGGACTGCCCTGTTTTTTAGCCAATTTTTGGTACTGTATTCATGAATACAATAGCTCAAATATATCGAATACATTACCATAACAACTGAAAGATAGCTACGAAAAGTAATTATGTATATAGTAATTATAGAAAATTAATAGCCACTAAACAAAAGTCATTTCTGAAAATTCCTCTATAATAATCCACCAATAAACCAATCTTTACGCTAATTCAAGATGAAGAATAAAGGTGCTAGTATTATCTCAGTAGGCCGATTGACGACTTTAATGAATTAAATAATTTCAATTATTCTCTTAAGCGACGTCTAAGCAATACATTTAATAATCCAAATCACTTCATTGCTTGTCTTCACTTGATTTCCAATTTATTGTTATTTAAAATAAATTCACAAGTTAGAGCATTAGTAATTTATTAAGTTGTAAAAAGTCTTAAAGTGTATATGACTTATTGAGGATTCCAAATAGCTAAAGTTACACCACTTCTTCCACGATAGTTTCCTATCCATAATTCATAGCATTAAATAATCCAAAACTAGAAAGAAGACTTGGAAACATTGTATGCTTTTAGGCGCATCTCAACAAATCAAATATCATGGCTATGTATACATACGCGTAACTTAGTTAGGATTCAAAAATTAAAGAAAAAAGCATGTGTCAGCGGCTTAACTCAAATAACATACTAGAATATAATAAGTTGTCTGTAATTATATACACGTACACATGACATAATTTTTGACACGCAAATAAGACAATGACATATACGCGTGACTTGCTCAAGATATTCCTCCATAATTTAATAATCAAGAAATAACAAGCGGATAAAGGCAAAAGCATAAAAATCCATAAACACAAAAATATCCAAAATTAGTTTAAGCCATGTTTAAGTTAATTAAGTAACCGTGCTAGAACCACATGATTCAGAGAGTATCTCACACCTTCTTCCTGGTCAATAGAATTTCTTACCCGGTTTTCTGTGTTTGCCGACCATAAATAAGGAGTCAAAACTTTTCTTGATTAAGGATTTAATTAAAAGGTGAATGGAAATACTGAAAACACTCAATTTCAAGTGGCGACTCCGAAGACTATAAAATTAATCTCTATTTAAATAATATCATTTTAAACGAAAAAGGTCCTCGAAAAAGGAAGTGGGACCGAGTGTACATGTGAGGATATTACCGGGCTAGCTTCAAACATCCTCAAAGGTTTAAAAAATATAGTCTTTAATAGCTCCGGACTAGATTTTTCACAAGATTCATAACAAATTCTGCAAAATTTATATTTATATAAACACGGTTTCTAACTCTACAATATGATTTTTTTACTTATTTTTTATAACTAATATTCTTTAATTTTATGATCTTCATTTCTTAGATAATGTGGAGTTCGAGAATATAGCATTCATAAGTTCTTTGTTGTATAAACCATATTAAAAACAACTAACCCAACTAAAAGCTAAATTAAACATGCCTTATTTGTGTAATCCTATAATGTCTTTTTTATATTATTGCTTTTAAATTCTGTGTACTTCTTGTTCTTTCAGAGGCAAGCTAACAAATGATGAATTGAATAATTATTGTTTGCAAAATTTGAAAAAATATTTGAAAAGCTGCGAAAGAAGTAAACAGGATTTTTCAACAATACCAAGATGAGGAAGAAGTTGATAATAGCAATAGATTAATCCACGATGAGTTGCGTTATAATTGATGCTTTTTGTTAGAGGAACATCAACAATTATTAATGAATTTGACGGTTGAACAGAAGTCCGTTTATGATAAATTTGTGAGGGCAGTGAATGAAGCCAAAGGTGGATTGTTCTTTTTATATGGTTATGAAGGAACTGACAAGAGCTTTTTTCGGAGGACTCTATCTCTAGCATACGATCTAGAGGAGACATTATGTTAACTTTTGCATCAAGTGGTATTGCATCTCTTTTGTTACCAGATGGTAGAATAGCTCATTTGAGATTTGCAATTCCTCCCAATCCAATTGAAGATTCAACATGCAATATAAAGCAGGGTAGTCCTCTAGCAATTTTGATCATAATATAACAACCCGACCGATCAATTTTTGTACTTTAGCCTTATTCCCCTATTTGATACTTCCAATATGTGTATTTGTTGTTGTGTTACTTGTAAGGATGGTTGATGTAATTTCTATAATGACCCGACCGGTCGTTTGAGTATTTGCACTTTGTTCGGTAGTTTGAGGGCATGAGTAGCTCGGTATGATGTAGTATGACTTGTGTTAATCGTCAGTTTTGATTTTCAGATTATTCGGAATCGATTTGGATGAATGAATTTCATGATTAAAGCTTTAAGTTTGAAAAGTTGACCAAGTTTGACTTTTATAAATTTGACCCCGGAACGAATTTTTGATGGTTCCTTTAGGTCCGGATGGTGATTTTGGACTCGAGCATATGCCCCGATTTGTAATTAGATATTTCTTGAAGGATTCGACACTAATTGGCAAAAGTTAGAAATTTGAAGGTTTGGAAAGTTCATAAGTTTGACCGGAAGTTGACTTTGAGGATATCGGATTCGGATTGTGGTTCCGAGAATTGAAATAGCTTCGCTATGTCATTTGGGACTTATATGCAAAATTTGAGTTCATTCCAAGTTGATTTGATATGTTTCGGCGCGAGTTTTGGAAGTTGAAAGTTCAAAAGTTCATTAAGTTTGATTTGAGGTGCGATTCATCGTTTCGATATTGTTATGCGTGATTTTAGGCCTCGAGTAAGTCCGTGTTATATCTTGAGACTTGTTGGTATATTTGGACGTGGTCCCGAGGGGCTCGGGTGAACTTCGGACGAGGTTCGGATTATTTTATCGCATATTGCAAATTGTTGAGGCTGCTGGTTCTGGTGTGACCGCACCTGCGGAGTTATGGGCGCAGGTGCGGAGTCGCAAAAGCAGAAAAAGAGTCGCAGGAGCGGAAGTGGAATTGGGAGCAGGGCTCCGCAGATGCGAGAAATGGGCCACACCTGCGGAAGCGCGGAAGCGGAGCCTTGGGTCGCAGGGGCGAGGTATGGCGCAGGTGCGATGGCAAAGCCGCACCTGCAGGCGTGCAAGTGCGAAGTGGTGTTCCGCACAAGCGATGGCTGCTGAGTTTGGTTTGTTCGCAGAAGCAAAGTTTGGGTCGCACGTGCGAGTCCGCAGAAGCAGAAATTTGGTTCGCAAATGCGATAATTGCTGGGCAGAACCTATAAATCGAGGTTTTGGTTCTGTTATCATATTTTGAGATTTGGAGATAGGATTGAGGGGATTTTTGAAGCGATTTTCATTACATGGATTGGGTTAAGTTTGATTACATTTCATGAATCTATATTCATTTTTGGTAATTGGATTATGAATTTTAAAAAGAAATTAGGGGTTTTGGTCTAAAGTTTCATAAAGTGAATTTTTGAGTTTTGAACTTCGATTTAAAGTCAGATTTGACTGAAACTAATATGGTTGGACTCATAATTGAATGGGTTATCGAATTTTGTAAGTATCATCGGGTTCCGAGGTGTGGGGCCGGGTTTGACCTTTTGGTCGATTCTGGGCTTTTGAATTAAGGATTCGACCTTTATCATTTGAAATTATTTTCTTAGGCATTATTTGACGTATTTGAGTTGGTTTTGGGTCGGGTCAACTACGCATCCACAGTGGGCACGATTGCTAGAAATCATTTATATTTGAGCTGGATCTGCCCTGGTTCATTTGCATATGGCTGGATCTGCCCTGATTTATTTTTTTTTTGGTTCATATGCATTGGGTTGGATCTGCCTTGGTTTATTTGCATCTTTGGGTTGGATCTGCCTTGGTTTATTTGCATTTGAGCTGTATCAGCCCTGTACAGTACTGAGTTAAACTCTGACCTTTGTCCCAGCTCGTCACTACTTTCAACCTAAGGTTAGGTCTTACTTATTGAGTACATGGGGTCGGTTGTACTCATACTACACTTCTGCACCTTGCGTGCAGATGTTGGATGCTAATGTTGTTGCGTACGGCGGGAGTTGGATCGTAAAATGTACCTGCGTTCCAGTTATGGCTATCACTTGTCCTTGATAGCATTAGATTCGAATTCTGTTCAATTATTTTTCGACTGATGTTGTACTTATTTCAATTCAGTTTTGTAAAAATCTAAATCTTGAGTTCGGATTGGTTGAGAAAGTTGACCTGGCCGTCATGAGGATGAATGCGAGAATTGCAAATAATTTAAGATATTAGATGTTTTGTGATACACGAGCTTATGAAGGACTTAGTTAAATCTCACTGCGCTATTATGGCAGGAATAGAATATGGGCATTATGATTTGTCGAGTTTTTTGTTCTATGGCTTTGAGCCAAGTGGGGGAGTCTGCTATGGACGATTTGATTGTGAAGTTATGTGTGGTTCTGGTTGTTTGAGGCATGCTTGTGAATCAGATATGACTTGCAGAGATCGGTTTTGAGGATGACTCGAGTAAAGGAATTTCTAAATACGGGTTATATTGCACTTTATGAGTATATGAAAATCATGGAATGGTTGAGTTGTTATGTATGAAGGATGTAGTATGCCTGGAGTATGAATTTGATCGGTTGTGTTAAGGCAAGGTTACTTCCTTGTATGTTGTTGTGCTAATGGGGCATAGGTCGTTTGGCACGTTTGGGCGGCGTAATTGAGATTTGAGCAGAATGGATGACTCTCGAGAAAGGTCTAATGGATTCAAGATTTATATGTAGCAATTGTGACTTTTACAAATTTGTATATGGCTAGAATCTGATATTTACATTGGATGGTGTCGAGACTCGCGGTATTTCTATATCATTATGGATTCTACATTTCAGTATCAGGAAGGTGAAGGAAACAGTTTTGGATTCACAGAAGGTCTCTTCAGAGTAGGCGTCTCGGTTGTGGTACTTTTGGGGTGCTTAAGAGGGAATGCAGTGGCTTATGGGCCTTAGGACGGTGTGGTTTTATGCTAGAATCTTTTGTGGTGAGATGTGGGTAAGGATCATGGCTTTATGGTGAGGAAAAATGTCAACTTGAGGGTAATTCAGAAGAAATTCGGAGAAGTAGGACAGCTGGATAGTAGGGTAGATCAATACCAAGAATTCTCAGAAGCAGATTGTTTCGTGATTGTGGGCTGTGAAGATGTGGCTAAAGCTAGCCATATGATAATATATGTTATGGTTAGGTCATTATGGACCTTCGGAGGGTTATTTATATATTTGTGGATGACCAGAGTTGATTTGGGCCCCATTTGGTAGACCCAATGAAGATGTGTATTCTGCACCGGGTCGGATCAGTTGACTCCGTACTGCTATTGTTGAAGGATGTGACATTTGGTATAGTTGAACTTATTCGTATTCTGATATGATCTATGTGCTACTCCTCTATGCTACAAGATGTTGTAATTTGTTGGTTATAAGCACACATGGTGCGGTTCTATTTGGGCCATATAATGGAATTTGGAAGATATGGGTACTAGGATGTTGAATGATTGATTTGCGCATTGGTTATGTTCTCTCTGGACTGTGGTATATTGTGCTAGTTACTTCTCCGTGGTTATGGTCTTACACTTTGTGTATTTGATGTAGAATTGTGTGTAGTTGTTGATTTTGAGCATGTTGGCTTGAGGTATTTCATACATACCAATGTTTGGATGGGGTCATGCATTGCAGCGGAGTTATGTCGGGATATGTTCCTTTGTGTTAGATTCGTGTGTCTTGGTTCTACTATGTATGATGGGTTTATAGCATTGCGGTTGTGGTGGTACTTGTTGAGCTTACGGGGCAGTTCTCTCATTTGAGTCATTTTCTATGTTTGAGCCTACTTGAATTGTTGCGAATTGGTGCACGGATTGCACGGTTTATGGCTTAAGGTTGTATTGGTGTGGCATGTCAGTAGGGAGGCTGTATTTGATAAGATGAGGTCATTGAACCTAGAATGGGTGCTATCGGATTTGATTGCGGTATACTTGGAAGGATAATATAGTTGGCTTAGAAATTTGGCTATAGTTCTTGTTGAAGGAGAGGGAGCTACATGACTTGTTGATCTAATAAGTGGTTACGAGTTTCTGTGTGTTTCTTTCATCATCGGTAGTGTACGAAGGTTATAGAACGGAGTTTTGTTCGATATGAGGTTTATTACTGGTATTTGGTTGTCTTGACCAGCTACTGTGATCGGAAATTATGGCTATGAGTGTTGGAGTTATGTGGAATATCATCTAATTGTGTCTTGGGTCATGGTTATGGCTTGATGCAGCTTGTTCAGGCTTATACAGTGTGTAGATGCGAGATTCGGGTCTAATAGAAATTCCGGATGTTGAAAATTGGATTCTAAGGTTTATGGGCTAAGGTGAATTAAGGATCTTCAGTTAGGTTGTGCCTTCAGGCTTATATGGATTAGGGTGATATGGGATCACCCCCATGGTAAGGTTTCACAGCGATTTGATGGCTTTGGAACGACACTGGGCACGTTCGAGGACGAACGTATTCTTAACTAGGGGAGAATGTAACGACCCGACCGGTCGCTTTGAGCATTTGCACTTTGCTCGGTAGTTTGAGGGCATGAGTAGCTCCGTATGATATATTATGACTTGTGTGAATCATCGGTTTTGGTTTTGAGGTTATTCGGAATCGATTTGGAAGAATGCATTTCATGATTGAATCTTTAAGTTGGAAGAGTTGACCAAGTTTGACTTTTGTAAATTTGACCCCGAAACGGAGTTTTGATGGTTCTGTTAGGTCCGGATGGTGATTCGGACTCGGGCGTATACCCGGATTTATAATTGGATATTTCTAGAAGGATTCGGCACTAATTGGCGAAAGTTGGAAATTTGAAGGTTTGGAAAATTCATAAGTTTGACCAGAAGTTGAATTTGAGGATATGGGATTCGGATTGTGTATCCGGGAATTGGAATAGCTTCAATATGTTATTTGGGAATTATGTGCAAAATTTGATATGTTTCAGCGCGAGTTTTGGAAGTTGAAAGTTCAAAAGTTCATTAAGTTTTATTTGAGGTGTGATTCATCATTTCGATGTTATTATGCGTGATTTGAGGCCTCGAGTAAGTCCGTGTTATGTCATGGGACCTGTTGGTATATTTGGACGGGGTCCTGAGGGGCTCGGGTGAGCTTCGGACGAGGTTCGAATTATTTCATTGCATGTTGCAAATTGCTGAGGTTGCTGGTTTTGGTGTGGCTGCACCTGCGGAAGCGCGGAAGAAGTGCCTTGGGTCGCAGGGGCGAGGTATGGCTTAGGTACGAGGTAGAGCCGCACCTGCGGGCGCGCAGGTGCGAAGTGGTATTCCGCAGAAGCAATGGCTGGTGAGTTTGGTTTGTTCGCACAAGCAAAGTTTGGGCCGCATGTGCGAGTCCACAGAAGCGGAAATTTGGTTCGCAAATGCGATAACTGCTGGGCAGAACCTATAAATCGAGGTTTTGGTTCTTTTATCATATTTTGAGATTTGGGGCTCGGATTGAGACAATATTTGAAGAGATTTTCATCACATGGATTGGGGTAAGTGTTCTATACTCGGTTTTGGTTATATTTCATGAATCTATCTTCATTTTTGGTAATTGGATTATAAATTTTAAAAAGAAATTGGGGGTTTTTGTCTAAAGTTTCATAGAGTGAATTTTTTGAGTTTAGAATGTCTATACGGAGTCGGATTTGACTGAAACTAGTATGGTTGGACTCGTAATTGAATAGGTTGTCGGATTTTCTAAGTTTTATCGGGTTCCAAAGTGCGGGCCCAAGTTTGACTTTTTGGTCGATTTTGGGCCTTTGAATTAAGGATTCGACCTTTATCATTTGGAATTGTTTCCTTAGGCATTATTTGATGTATTTGGGTTGTTTTTGACTAGTTTCAAGTCGTTCGGAGGTCGATACGCGCGAGATGGCATTTTGGAGCATCGCTTAGCTTGCTTGGTATTGGATTTGGCTTGTTCGGGGTAAGTAACACTTCTAAACTTGGTGCTCAGGGTATGAAACCCCGAATTACGTGTTATGTGATTGATGTTGAGGTGACGGGCGTGCACCGTGTGAATTGTGATTTAGTCGATTCCATGGAATTGTGTATCTATCTTATCTAAACATTTTTACTGTACTCTATGTGTTAGAGCACATGAGCTGTAGTTTATGATCGGTTGTACTCATACTACACTTATGCACCTTGCTTGCAGATGTTGGATGTTAATGTTGCTACGTACGGCGGGAGCTGGATCGTAAAATGTACCTGTGTTCCAGTTATGGCTATCACTTGTTCTTGATAGCATTAGATTTGAATTTTGTTCAATTATATTTCAACTGATGCTGTACTTATTTCAATTTAGTTTTGTAAAAATCTAAATATTAGAAGCTTATGATTTGTACTACCAGTTCTTGGGAAGTTTTTGTATAAAAGCAGTAGTATTATTTTTTCTTCTCTTAATAAATCTCATTAAATTGGATAGTTGGTTATTGTCTTATCTAGTGGGTTGGGTTAGGTGCCATCACGACTAGTCGGATTTTGGGTCGTGACAGTTTCAAGGAGGTTTTGGAGTGAATTAGAACATTAGTTCCATAGTTGGAAGCATGAGTTGTAAGAGTTGACTAAAGTTTGACTTTAGTGTAAACAATCCAGAGTGCTATTTTGATAGTTCCAATATGTTCGTATGGTGATTTTGGACTTGAAAGTACGTCCAGATTTTGATTTGGAGATCCTAAGTTAATTTGGCTTTATTTGACGAAAGTTGGAAAGTTGAAGGTTCATAAGTTTGACCGGGGGTTGACTTTGGTAATATCGGGTTTGAATTTTAGTTTCAGAAGTTAGAATATGTTGGTTTTGTCATTCGGAGTTTTTGTGCAAAATTTGAGGTTATTGAGAGTTGATTAGACGTGGTTCGGTATGAGTTTTGAAATGTTGGAAGTCGATTAGTTCTTTAGGCTTGAATCGAGATACAATTCGTAGTTTTGATGTTATTTTGTGCAATTTGAGGCATCGAGTAGATCCGTGTTGTATTCTGAAACTTATTGGTATACTCGGACGAGGTTCTGAGGGGCTTGGGTGGGTTTGGGACCACCCTAAAGGTGGTTGAGACTGGTTGGTTGATGGCATGTCTGGTGCCATCGTACCTGCGAAGAAGAGGTATGTAGGTGTGAAGTTGCACCTGTGAGAAATGGGGAGCAAAAGCGAAGGAGAATGGCTGGGGGTAGAAGAGTATGTAGATGCGAAAGATTTGCGCAGAAACGAAGATTGGAGCATAGGTGTGGCTGGTTGGGGGGTTATGTGAGCTCTTTGAAGCGGAGCCGCAGAGGCGAGAATTTGGTCCGCAAAAGCGAAAATCGCTAGGCAGAATAATATTTTGAGGATTTGGTATATTTTCCATTATTTGGAGTTTTGAAACTTGGCTTAAGGCGATTTTTGGGGAGTTTTTCACCATACTTTGAAGGATAAGTAATCTCTACTTGATCTTGATGTTAGATCTTATTTCCCCATGTATTTTTACACATAGACTATGTAATTTAAAGGATAAATTTGGGGGTTTTGGCTATGGTTTTGGAGAGTGAAATTTAGAGATATAAGAGGCGATTTGAGGTCGGATTTACATAAAACTTATATAGTTGGACTCGTATTCGAATTGGTATTCGGGATTTGTGAGTTATGTCGGGTTCCGGGGTACGAGTCTGGGTTGAATTTTTGGTTGATTTTGTGTAATTCTATAAAGATCGAAGCTTTATTATTTGGGGTTATTTCCTATGGCCTTATTTAATGTTATTGAGTTATTTTTCGCTAGATTCAAGTTGTCCAGAGGTCGATTCACGTGAGAAGGAATTTCTAGAGTATTGATTTGGCTTGCTTGAAGTAAGTATCTTGCCTAAACTTGGTTGAGGCAATAGTTGCATGTGTTATTATTGTTGGTTATGTGCTATGAGTGGTGCACATGCGAGGGATTGAGCCCATGTGCGCGTATCGGGGTTTTATCCATGCTTGGGGTAGTGCTTAGGCTATGTTATACCTTGAATCGATTGCTAAGCTTCATGCTATCATGATTCTTATGTTTGTACCCCCTTTATGATCTTATTGAATCATGTTAGAGGTTACATGTATGTTAATCTCCTGTATTCAAACATGATAATTGCTATTTTTATAGCGTAATTA
The DNA here is from genome assembly GCF_000390325.3 of Nicotiana tomentosiformis. NCBI lineage: Eukaryota > Viridiplantae > Streptophyta > Magnoliopsida > Solanales > Solanaceae > Nicotiana > Nicotiana tomentosiformis. Next base: position 47,705,577 of record NC_090822.1, read on the forward strand.
ATTTGAGCTATGGTAGTACACTTTGCACACTCCTTAGCATGTCACTTATATCAGTCTATGAGTATGTAATTTGATATCCATTGTTTATATACATGTATCCTTGTATATGCTTTCTGGATGATATGTACTAGATTGATAGCACGTGAGTGGTCTGTACGGGTTTGAGATATGATAGCACGTGAGTGGTCTGTGCGGTTGTTATATATGGCACGTGACTTATCAGTGCAACGTGTGGAAAAGGATCCATCTCCCTACGGTTACACTCTCATATTTCTCTCTTAATGGTGTATACGCAGTATGAGAAAAACTTATCAGTGTTTGGTAGAACCTATGAACCTAGAACTCTGATACCAACTTGTCACTACCCAAAATCCCACCATAGGGGTCGTGATGGAACCTAGTTCTTAATACTAGGTAAGCCTACCACATCACAATACCAATCAGAATATAACAACTTTAGAATTTAATAAAAAGATGTGAAATATAATAAAATTGTCAAACGTGAATACAATAAGCAACTTCTCAAAATCCGATAATACTAAGTCTTAAGCTCTACAAGGAATACACAATAAGTCTCATATGTACATCACTATTTTGGAAGACATAAACAGTAGAAAAGAAGTAGACTGGTGACTCTGAGGCATGCGAGCAAGACAAAGGGTATATCGTGAAGTCTCCAACAACTCGGCACCACTCTCTAATGACCCGCGCGATTTGAGGTACCTGGATCTCCACAAAGAATGTGCAAAAGCATAATATGAGTACACCACAGTTGATACACAATAAGTATCAAGACTAACCTCGGTGGAGTAGTGATGAGGTTCAAGTCAAGACACTCACTAGTCAATTAACCTGTGCAAGAATATCAAAGACTAGAAACATGAAGAATAGCAGAAGGCAATAACTGTAAATCTCATTAGAACAAGTGATAATACTTTAATACAAGTAACGGCTCAGTTTCAACAATAGGATCGCACACATATGGCGCCTCGTGCCCACATTATCAATCACCCTCGCACGGAAAAGACCTTGTGCCACAACATAAGTCACATCCCATACAGCAAAGACCTTGCGACACATAATAATCTGTTTCCGTATCAACTGTCAAATAACACATTCAAGAGAACATTTTAGGAAGCAACTATAGTAATGCATGTTAACAACTTCACGTAGGTAAATCCATCTTGGCAACTAAATCATTAAGTAATGATAGAGATAAATATTAGCACATTAGAAACAATGCAATAATTCATGTAAAAATGTATGACACATAGAGGAGTCATAAGCACAAACAAGAACACCCCTTTTTCATCACCACAAACATTAACATTAAAAACGCCCCCATGCTATCACATATCATCCCCACATTGCAACTTTTATCTCACTGTATGCGCAACAGTAAAGTAAATGTCAGCCTTATCTCGCCACACGCATATTGACAAATCATTCCACCTTGTCTCGCCATATCTGCAAACCTGATATAGCCCGTCTTGTCTCGTCACATGTGCAATATTAATATTAACAATAGCATGGCAGAAACCTCGTGCAAACACCCGAATAATCTGCTCAACAAGTCCACACGTGCCACAATCATAACAACATAGCATGCCAGCAATTGTCACCAAGACATAAATTCATAATATGCCAACGCAGCGCACAAGGACAATTCAATAAGGAAATGTGGATAAGTGTTCAACATATAAGCATGAAATCTAACTCAAATCAGTAACAATCTTACAAATGTCCAACTTGGCCAATTTAGGAAATACGATTCTAAAACATGATCTCTAGCATGGAACATAGACTCAAGTAATTATCCAAAGTGAAAAACACGTAGTACAGGGACCTCTCAATCAAAACAAGGCAATAAAAGCAACCTCGATTCAAATCCGGTCATAAGGAACACATACATCTGTGTACATACTCTTCACCTCGTGTATGCGTCGTCTACACATAACACAGATAAGCAATTAAGCCAAATCCTAAGGGGCATTCCCCCACACAAGGTTAGGTAAGATACTTACCCCAAAAGCCCTCAATCAATACTCCAAAAATGTCTTTCCTTTAAAATTCACCTCCGCTCAGCTCAAATCTAGCCAAAAACGAATTAATAATATCAAGAAATGCATGAGAAACCAATTTTGATTAATAAAGTTAAGATCTTTACACAATTTCTCAAAAGTCAACCCCTGGCTCGCTCGGTCAAAACTCGAGTCAAAGGGTAGATCTCGATTACCCATAACCCCACGAGTCCAAATATGTGTTTTTTTTTCAAATCCGAGTCCAATCGACTCTCAAATATCAAATTTTCATATTTCAAAACATAGTCAAAAATCCCCAAAGTTTCTCTTCAAATCTCATGGATTAGATGTTAAAATTCATAAGAAATCAAAGTTAAAATATTGAAATTGAGTCAAAATCACATACCCAATAGCTAGATGTGAAAATTCCTTTCAAAAATCGTCTCCCACCAAGTCTAGGGTTCAAAATGTGATAAAATGAGACTAAGTCCCGAAATCTCATCCTTTAAACTAGTTGTAGATGTCGTATTTGCGACTAGAGGTTCACAAATGCGACATCCACAAATGCGACACATGGATCACAAAAGCGAACCCTGTCAGCCCCAGGAGATGTCACAAATGCGAATACAAGCCCCTTCGCAAAAGCGACCCTTGATCGCAATCGCAGTCTCCCCTTCCTGCAAATGCGATAAGAAGTTCGCAATAACGAACAATCCCAGCACTAGCCAACCTCGCAAATGCGATGCCCACCTTGCAAATGCGAGGTCCGCAAATGCGAGCAGTTTCTCGCATTTGCGAGACCTGCAACATTAGCCCAAAACCAGCAAATCTGAAACTCACTCAAATCACTCTGAAACACGTCTGAAACTCACCCGAGCCCCCGGGGCTCCACATCAAATATCCACACAAGTCTAGAAACTTCATACGATCGCGCTCCCGAGCTTAAAACATCAAAGTAACATCCAGAGCCATGAATCAAACACCAAAATGCATAGAAATCGCATTGAAACTCAAGAACTTCTAAAGTCACAACCAAGGTCTGATACCTACCAAACCAACTCGAAATGACACCAAAATTTGCACACAAGTTCCAAATGACAAAACAGACATATTCAAAGTCCCGAAACCAAAATTCAAACCTGATAGTCATAAAGTCAATCCATGGTCAAACTTAGGAAAGTTCTAAACCTTCAAATTGCTAACTTTCGGCAAAAAGAGCCAAATCAGCCCAAGAACTTCCGAATTCAAATTCCGGACATACGCCTAAGTTCAAAATCACCATACGAACCTATTGGAATCATCAAAACAATGTATCGGGGTCGTCTTCATAAATCTGATACCGCTTGGAGATTAGCTAGCTCGAGTTTGATCTCAAAGAGTACCGAGTTGGAGAAAGCTCAGAAGGAGGCCTCGACCCTAAAGCGGGAACACATCGACCTGGTTGAGAAGGTATAGATCTTTGAGGCCAAAAATGAGCAGCTAGTCGTGGTGACTAACAACACAACTTTGCAGGTCCAATAGAAGATATACCTGATAGACCAGGTGCGGGAATAAAGATGGACGAGGTCAGGCCACAACCGAAGTGTGGAAGTGTAGGATGGACCTGCTGGCTTCGGAGAAGGAAGCTGCAAAGCCAGAGCTGGCATCGATCGAAGACCAACTTTGGGTGGCGAAGGACAAAGCCGATAAGTGGTCTCAGCTGAATGATGATCTCCAAGCACAGTTGAGACGGGATGCTCTCGGACAAGAATATGCTGCACTGAGGTCCAAATTGGATGCTACCTCTACTGATGCCGAGAAAATGGTAGCCCAGTATAAGGCCGATGTGGAGGTAGTTGAGACCCGCTTAAAGACGAAGACTGAGTACATAAAGCGGCTATCCTAGAGAGAGACCCTCGAAGAGATCCATGCCCGAGGTTTTGGGCTATCAACAGAGATTGAAGAAGCTAGGAGGCTCGAGACTGAGGCAAATGAGCTATATGAGCCTGAGGGTCTTGAAGGCTTCCGGGGGTTCGGAGGGCTCCGACGGTTCTGGTGACGAGTCTGGCCCCAGTGAAGACAAGGCATAGATGCTTTAGTATTTTTCTAGATTTTCCTTATGTATATTATTTTTGTTTATTTTGAGGCGGTTCTATCAGGCCTTTGTAAATATATTTGGAGAATATAAAATTTTTTCCCTTTCGGGCAATACCGTGTCTTTACTTTTCCAACATCTACTTGCAATTTTTATTTGCATATTGTTTTTGATGCCTTAACATAAAATCAGATGTAGTTTTGGAGCATCCGTTTCTCGAAGGTTCAAACAGAGCCCAACTTCGATGTAAGGTTACATGATGCTCTCGGCATCCCCACCACTGAACGAAATGGTTCCCTTCGGAAGATAATCTCTTGTACATTTTTCCCTTGTGATAGATAATTTAGTGCGCTTTATCATTGGTCCTTGGGGGACATCGACCCCTCAAATGATCATGTTGATGATATGAAGAGGCTCCTCTTGTTCGATCTGTTTGTTGGCGTTCCTGTTCATGACATGGTTTTTGGCTCGATCACTCAGAAACTCTCGGAGGTGCCCGTTGTTGAATAACCGGGAAAATTCTTCTCTTAGATGTCGTCAATCCTCGGTCCTATGACCATGAATGCCGTAATACATACATATTAAGTTAGGATCTCTTTGGGTAGGGTTGGAATGCAATGGTCGAGGCTACTTGGTCTCTTTGATGCGCCCGATAGCTGACACGATGCTGGCAGCATCCACGTTGAAGTTATACTCTGATAATCTCGTTGCTTCCCTACTCTCGAGCGGCCTGTCGAAACTAGTTTTTCTTATCAGACCTCGGCTACTGGGCCCTCCATCGCCTCTTTTTCGTTCCTTATGGGGTGACACCAAGACCCATTTCGCCTTCGGTCCGCGCTGTATGGTTGGTACCAATCCCGAACTGGCCTTGGCTCATGATCAACGACTCTCTTAGACCTATTGTCATCTATGATGGGATAAACAGACCCAGAAGGGGCTCCGAGTTGGTGGTCCTCAACCCCGATCTTCGACTGGTACCTGTTGTAGACGTCGGCCCAAGTCACCACCAAGTACTTTACCAAATTTTGTTTTAGCTGCTTAGAAGCCAAGGAGCTTTGGGGGTAAAGCCCTTGAGTGAATGCCTGAACGACCCAATCATCCGCAAACAGAGGCAGGTCCATCCGTTCCATTTGGAACCTTGACACGAACTCCCTGAGCATCTCGTTGTCTCTTTGTTTAACCTTGAAAAGGTCTGACTCTCTGGTCTCGACCTTGATGGCCCCGACATGGGCCTTCACGAAATCATTTGCAAGCATAGCAAATAAGTCAATGGAATTTGGGGGTAAGTTGTGATACCATATCATTGCCCCTTTGAAAAAAGTCTCCCCAAACTTCTTTAGTAACACCGACTCGATTTCATCATCTTCCAAGTCGTTCCCTTTGATTGCACATGTATAGGAGGTAACATGCTCGTTCAGATTCGTGGTTCTGTTATATTTGGGGATATCATGCATACGAAATCTCTTTGGGATCGGCTTCAGTGTCGCACTTGGAGGAAAAGGTTTCTGGATAAATTTCTTGGAATTTGGCCCTTTCAATATCGAGGGTGCTCCCGGGATTTGATCGACCCTGGAATTGTATGTTTCCACTTTCTTGTCATTGGCCTCAATTTTCTTTTCACCTGACTCTACCCGATTCATTAATGCTTCAAGCATTTTCATTATCTCAGGATTGACCCCGGGCTCGGCTTCACCCGATCCCTCAGTGACCTGTTTGTTTCTTCGGGTGCTTTCATGGGATTGTTCAAGCTCAACCCTGATGGGGGCGTGGCTTTGATTCTGCAGCTGCGCTATCGCTGCCTTTTGATCCTGCAACATTTTGAAGATAAACCTTAGGTTTATCCCATCATCTTCTTCTCCTTCGAGCGCTTCTCGAGCTGTTGGTCGGGGTCCCCCGCGAACTCTATTTTCGGGATCAATTGGCAAATTGACGTTGATTGCCACCTATGAGTTAGCATCGACCAGATAGTTAACTGGGACAACGTTGGGATCAGCAGGAGGCACCTCGTTGCTAGGCAACAAAATATTATTTTTGCCATGATGGCCAGACTCAGCGTCAACGTTCAAGTGGGCAGACTGAGACTTCGACATTTTTAAGCTGACCTGAAATTAAGACTTTAAAGAATAAGCATAAAATAGGGCGTGATATAAAGATTTGTATCAAATTACCACTATTATTCTTAGCACCGCGGTGGGCACCAAATTGTTTACCTTTAAATCAGATAATAATTAAATTTATACGCGGTTTTATGGATACGTGGATTAATTCAATACAAATAATCAAGTGTATTAGATAAGCGAGTTAAAGACAAAATAAATGATCAAACCAGTTGTAATATTATGGCCTGATCCAAACCTAGGTTGAATAGTAATTTTACCCTCGATCGGACCCTTAGTTCGAGCCTAGTTGTGGATGAAGAACAAAACAGTTAAATAAGAACTTTTGCAGTAGCTAGAAAGCTAATATGAATTTGTATTGCCTTGTTTCGCTTGTTACAATGTGTGTTATAAAAGAAAGACTTTCCCTTTATATAGTAGGAGCGTTTCATCCATAGTATAAGTCTAAAAAAGGTAAAATCCTTTATTTTTCGTAATTACTGATCCGTAACCGACATCGAGCGAGATCTGCGCCGTGATATCCGGTTAGGTATGAATATGACGGCCCTCTATCCGTCGTGTGTAACTGTTTGCCATATTTCTTGAAGTTTTAGAACTCATTCTGGGTTCGGGGAGCATCGCTTTATTATGCCCGATGAGTAACACATTGTTCACCTTCCATGGGTCTCGATACGAAGGGATCCCAGCCTCGATTTCGATCTCGTACGTCCATGCCCTTCTTCAATTTTCTTCAACGGAAAATCAGGGTATACATTAACACCCCCGATTTTACTCGTATACAAATCTCATTCATAAACAAATCTGAGAATTACATTATGATCAAACGCAGTACCTTGAATTGCACAAAATGTGACAAATCGTACTGAAATAAAGTGAAAAGAAAATGATGGAGCTCAGCTACTTAGAAAAAACACTAATAGCCACCATCTCGACTTTAAAGTGTAAGATTATTAATTCGCAGCTATAGCAGAGATTAAGACACAAGCATAAACATAATCTAGAGTTAAAGTTTAAGAAAGTGTACCGTTGAACTCCATTGACACAATAACGACAATGATCAGCGATTAAGTATGATACCAACTTTCACGATCTACTAGCTATGCGCTCTCATAGTCCGGAGAACTTGACTGATGGGATATCTACTGTTACCACGTATTCAAGAGACAGAATAAGTTAGGATTTTCTAATAGTTAGAAAAACTGGGGGTTGGCCTCTATTTATAAAAAGTACCTACCCATCACAGGCCAATTGTTATTGGGCCTCACTTATCCACACACATAATATTTAATATTAAGACTTTTATTTATCCACTACTTGGGCCACGTCACTATCTTTGCAGGCTATAACCAATTAACGTAAGTCCAAATTCTAACATTCTCCCATTTGGATGCCAACTTTAATTGAGGATAAGAAAATAATTTTAAAACTTATGAGTCTTGAGAAAACATCTTAAAAAAGATTTTAGACTATATAGTGGTCACACTACTCACATAGCCAAGGATAGAATGACCTATATAATAATCCATCATGTATCAATGGAGAATACTAACAATGAATCGTAGCAGGCATTATACCATTTTAAGGTATGAGTTCTATATATGATCATATTTGCTAGAATTTTCATCAACATGGATCAAACATGTGTGCTAAGCATATTATCTTTCTAATCAAGGTGAACAAAGCCACACCTCTTAGAAAAAAATAATCCTCCAAGTGATATAATAACCATATCACCTCAGGAGTCTCCAAGTGACACTAAAATCATAGCACCTCATGAGGTTTTCCTTGTGCCTTACCCGAGATAATCAAGGCAACAAGAAGCAAAACTCAAAGATACCATGAGTTTATGCAATATCCAATTAGAAAAAAAATAAAATAAATTATCATGTTAGTCAATAAGCATAACAAATATAAAATAACACAAGCTTGCATAGAAACAAAATTTATTAAAAGCAATATCTCAGTTAGCAATTACAAAGTAAATCCCACTGACTAAAGCACATCAAAAGACTTTAAAATATTCATGTTTTGAGCATGTTCATTAAACGCTACATGCCTAAGACCTTTAGTCAAAAGATTAGCCAACATAGATTTTGTGTTAATATACTCAATACATATATCACCTTCTTTTACCATATCTCTAACCTTAAGAAACTTAAGGCTAGCATGCTTAGATCCTCTCATTCTGTTGTTATTCTTAGAGAAGAACACAATTGCACTATTTTTACAGAAAATAGTCACCGACTTAGATATAAAATCCACAATTTATAATTTAGTAAGAAAATTCTTCATCCAAACAACATATGAAGCAGTCTCAAAACAAGCAATAAACTCAGCTTCCATTGTAGATGTAACAGTGATACTCTATTTCTTACTTTTCCAAGAAATATCACCTCTAGCTAATATAAAAATATATCCAGAAGTTGATTTCACAGTGTCTTGACAACATGCAAAATCAAAATCTGAATATGCCAGTAGGTCTAGATCATCAACCTTTTTGTACACAAGCATGAAGTCTTTGGTGCGTTGTAGATATCTCATCACTTTCTTTGCGGCCACCCAATGTGCCCACCCAGGATTAGAAGAAAATATTCCCAACATATTAACAACACATAATATATCAGGTCTTGTACAAACCTGTATATACATCAAGCAACCAACAACACTTGCATATGTCACATATTTTATGGTTCTTCTTTCAACTTCATTTTCGGATATTGATCTTTACTAAGTTTATCCCCTTTCATAACAGGTGCAACACCAGGTCTACAATCTTGCATATTGAAAGTTTTAAGAACATTCATAATATATGAACGTAGTGATAAACCCAACAAACTATGTGACATATCTCTTTTAATCTCTATCCCAAGAACAAAAGAAGCTTCACTAAGATCTTTCTTTTCAAAAGACCTTGATAAAAATTGTTTGGTCTCATTAATCAAGCCCAAATCGTTTGTAGTAAGTAAAATATCATCAACATATAGAACCATAACAATAAAATTTCCATTAACTATTTTGAGATAAACACATTCATCAAGCTTATTTTCCACAAATCTGAATTTTATAATGATTTGATCGAATTTCAAGCACCACTGCCTGGAAGCTTATTTAAGTCCATAAATAGATTTGTTAAGCTTGCACAGTAGATGTTCTTTACCAAATTCTTTGAAACCTTCATGTTGAACTATATAAACTTCTTTAAGTAGACTCCCATTCAGAAAAGCAGGTTTAACATCCATCTAGTGCAACTCTAAATCAAAATGAGCCACAAGAGCCATTACAACTCTAAATGCATCCTTAGATGAAACAGGAGAAAATATTTCTTTAAAATCAATATATTCTTTCTGAGTGTAACACTTAGTAACCAACCTTGCTTTTTAATGGTCTATGTTTCCCTTGGAGTCTCTTTTGTGTCACGCTCCAAACCTGGGGAGGCGTGGCTGGCACCCGGTGCCATGCTGGCCCGAGCGAACCACTCTGTAACTTATTTGTTTTTTTTCTTCTGTAACTATCATGGGCCAACATGGCCACAACTCATAATGTATAACTATAAGCGGGCAAATACTGTATCAATAAACTATCATTCTTAAAACATGTATACACATAGGCCGTTAAGGCCTCTGACATACTATACAAAATGAACCTCTGTCTACAAAGCCTTTAAGATTATTTGACATCAAATTGGACAGGGTACCGGCCTACCCATAAGTCTGTAGCAAAACGCTGACACGATGACTCATAGACTCGGCTACACTCCGAATGAGGTGGAGTCTTACCGATCCTTCACTGAATGCTCTACCTCGTCTACTATGAGGGCTCGTCAAACTAATTATCTATACCTGCAGGCATGAAGGCAGTATCCCCAACAAAAGGACGTCAGTATAAATAATGTACCGAATATGTAAGGCAGAACTGAAATATAACAATGAACATAGAATAAATTAACATACAACCGAAACAATGTCACAAAATAAGCCCCTTAAGTTTCATAACCCACAATGATTACCCGCAATTACTAACCCAATACAAGCAAGATCCAGATTGCCTCGTGGACTAAACATCAAATGAAACTCGTAAGATATGATAATTTACCTTCAAACACATTTTGGGTTTTTGTTTTTATCTTCTTTTGCTTTGGTAATAACACAAGAAAGTTGTAGGATGGCAGTAGTGTAAATTGAACCTAGATCATACTGAATGTCCTCCGTCTTGTGATTTCTTCATATTGACAAGTATTTAATTTAATTATATATAATGCTTCTCTTTGAGACTCTTATCCATATCATATGATGCATGACTGTCCAACTGATTAGTGGTAACTACCCAACCGTCCGTAACGCGGTGGTAAATGCATGACTGGTCGACCGGCCGTAGCTCGGTGGTAAATGCATGACTGGTCGACCGGCCGTAGCTCGGTGGTAAATGTATAACTGCTGAACCGCCCGTAGCTCGGTGGTAAATGATGATGCATATAATACCATTACGAATATTAACATCTTTATTGAATGCCTTAATAGAGAGTTAAGAACATACTTAGGCATTCTTTGAATATCGTTTTACAGGAATGAACAACGTAGACCTTCTTAGTTACTAAGAGTAGAACCATTTATGAAATAATATTACGTTTACGTATCGTTACTTGGATCATGCTAAAAGGAAAGAAGGGATAGCCTTAACATACCTGAGCCGATTCTCTTGATAATCCCTCTAACACACGTCTTTTGCGAAAAACACGTAACGGCAGATTGAAATAGGGAAAAATCCGTATGATTTTTTTGAAAAAGATTGTACCGTGCTCTCTTAGAATTTGTAATTAAGCTATGACCGATAGTCACAATCATCTATATAACATCTTAACAAGTATAGTAATCAAGTTGAGAATAAACTACTAACAAACCTTCACCTAATAAGAAGTATAAAAGGTCATGTAGCAGTCATATGACCCTTGCTAATCGTTACCAATCTCTAAATCTAGTTTTGTTTTGCTTTCCCACATGCAGGATAGAGTTAAAGCATATAAGATAACATCAGGACCTTTTCTGCCAACAAAATCCTCTCAATAAGCCACCTAACCTAATGAACTAAGAGTCACTACTACCTAAGGCATTTGCTGCCACGTGAGGTCTATTAAACTTATCCAAAGATTTTAATTAATTAGTTAATCTCCCACTAAAATTAATAATTACCCAATTATCCACATAATCAAGAATTATCTCGAAATGACAAACTTCGACGAAACTCAATTTTTTCGATTCGTTTACCCTCTGACCTTTATAACACTTACTTATCACTTGTTTGATATATCATAAATATTTATAACTTCGAAAATAGTCTTGTCCTTATCTTAAAGTACTATTATTAAAATATTACAATATTAATAAATCATGGTACCATATAAAATCAATGCATACACTATTACTTTATTAAAACATCCATGTAAAAATACATATATTTTCTCAAATTCTAATTTTCCTAATCTCATATAAAGAGTACAAATTTCCGTACGCTTCATTCTTAAAATGGTAAAAAGATAACCTTCTTTTCTTGTGAAAAAAAATAATTTCTATCTTTACAATAATGAAAATCTCATAAACTTTCTCATATTATGTGTATAATTTAAAGCATATTCGAAGTAGTAATATTAATAACTATATAAAATTATATTTTTCAAACTTTTGTTTTAAAACATGTTCCACTTAAAATACCATATCAAATGTATATAACGGTATTAAGGTTGTTAAACTTACGGGGTCTTACAATAACATAGTCACAAATCCTCTATAATCTCATGAATGGTCTTAATCCCCTCAAGCTCATATGGATTACTATGACTCATCCTAATATTAAAGTACGGGATGTAACATTTTGGTTTACCACCTTTTTCATGTAGAATAGGTACAGGGACCATGACTTCTTTCTCTTTTAACACAATTTCCTTTCCACATTTATAATCACAATCACAAACATCATGCTCAAGGAATTTTGCTTTATTTGACTCAATGATTCTAGTGCCATGCTCAGGACAGAAAAACCTAAAACCTTTAGAGAGATCAGGATAGCCTATAAAGAAACAACTGGTAGTTTTAAGATCAGGTTTCTTTTCTGTGGGTGAATAAATACAAACTTCAGATGGACATCCCCAAATATGAAAATGGTTCAAGCTAGATTTTCGGGTTGTCCATAGTTCAAAGGGAGTTTTTAAGGTAAATTTTGTAGGAACTCTATTCAGGATATAGATAGCTGTTTTTAAGGCTTCAACCCAAAGAGACTCGGGCCGTCTAGCCTTGCCATCATACTTCTCACCATTTCTGTGAGAGTACAATTTCGTCTTTTAGCCACACCATTCTGCTCCAGAGTACCTGGCATGGTGTATTGTGCTATTATCCCACATTCTTATAAAAACAAAGTAAAAGGCCCCATACATTGACCAGACTCATCATAATTTCAATAGTACCCACCACCACAGTCAGACCTCACTATCTTAATGGGCATCCCAAGCTGTTTTTCAGCTTCAGTCTTGTAAATTTTAAACTTATCAAATGCTTCAGACTTTTCTTTTAAAAGGTATATATAAAAATATCTTTAAAAGTCATCAATAAAAGTAATAAAATACTTATGATTTGTCAAAGTAAGTATATAAGGTCCACTAATATCAGTATGAATAATTTATAAGAGTTCAGAGCTCCTAGTGGAACCCTTCCTTTACCAGTCATTCAATTTTCTTTAGAAATAGGACCAAGACGCCTATGCAACAACAGGTAAGACATTTTACTAATAGCAGAGCTTTTTGTGGAAATATTTTTAACATGCATTGCAAAAACATTCATTGAACACATTCAAGCAATATAGACCATTTCTTAAAAAGGCATCAACAACAACATATGAATCATAGAAAATTTTAATAATACCATTATTTTGTTGAAATGAATAACCAAATTTGTCCAAATGTGAATCTGAAACTAATTTTCGTCTCATAGGCGGTACAAACAAAATATTTTCTAACCGAATACTATAATTATTTTTCAAAGGTAAAATAGTAGTCCCTATAAACTCTACTTTTTCTTTGAGTTCATTGCCCACAATAACATTGGCTTCATCCTCTTTTGGCTTCCGTCTGCTTACTAGATCCTGTAAGTCATTGGTTACATGAACAATTGTACCACTATCCAACCATCAGGAATTTAAAGAAACATGAACAAGAGTAGTTTCAAAGGAGATAAAAGCCAAAAGATTACCTGATTTCTTTTTAAGAGGACATCCAGTTTTCTTATGACCTACTTGTTTGCAATCCCAGCATCTGATTTCTTTTTTAATCATAGTTTGAGGACCAAATAGATTATGCGGCTTATTAGCATGACCACTATAACCACCTGAAAGATGAGTCTGACCATGTTTCCTTTTATGAAATTCGGGTCTACCTTTTCTTTTGTAAGAGGGATAATCGATTTTTTAGACGAGCTAACAAGGTTCACTACACCCTCAACTTTGTCCTTTCGTATCCTTCCTTCCTCTACCACACAAAACGTTATAAGCTTATCAATACTTCACTTATCCTTTTGTGCATTATAGGTTGTCTTAAGCTGGTCAAGCTGCCCAGAAAGGGACCTTAGGGAGTGATGAACTAGAACATCATCTGTAATGGTTACACCTAAATGATTCAGCTTAGTAGCAATGTTAACCAATTTCATAATGTGATCTCAGACTACCTACAAAGTCATACTTTATAGTAGACAGTGAATCAATTAGGCTACCTATCTCAGCTTTCTCAAATTTTAGGAATTTCTGTCCCATGGCACTCAAGAAATCCTTTTCATTTTTATTATCGTTAATTGCACCTTTTATGTGATAAGAAATGGATATCTTCATGATTATAAGTCTCAATTTGTTAGCCTTCATCCATTACTCAGACTTAGCATATTCATCAGCAGTGCTAGTAGTTGTGGGTTCAGCAGGTTTTTGTTCAGTCAATGCAAAGTCCAGGTGCATCAGACCTAACATTATATCAACATCTTTCTTCCACTTCTTGTAGTTGCTACTAGTTAGAGTTTTAATGGAATTCAACTGAGTAGTTATGTTGTTAACAGTTGTATCAGAAAATAACGTAAAAGTTAGAGAAAATCATAGACATGAACACATAAATCAAAAGAGTCAAGACATCTATTGCACCCCTCCTTTGGGTGGAAGATGCAATTGTCTCCCCTTTAAGGACCAAGGAGTCCAAGACATTTATTATATCCTCACCTTTAGGAAAGGAATACAAAACCTCTTCCCCATGTCATCCCAGAGTACAAAACATATATTGTGTCCTTCCTTTAGGTAAGAGACACAAAACCTTCTCTTACAATAAATTATCCTTATATTTTATATACATGAGAATCCAAGACATTAATTTCATCCTTTAGGAGAAAACACAATATCTCATCTCTTATATTAATTTAGTGTCACTAGTATCAAAAGGTAAACCTCCAACACTAGTATACACTTATTACGAACAATTTTGACATGACTGTAACGACCCGACCGGTTATTTTGAGAGTTTAGCCCCATTTTCTACATTTTTGCTTCTTTTATGCTTTACAACTATATTTTGTCCTACCAGATTGGTTGGTTCGGGTCTGGAGTGGTTTAGGAGTGAATTAAGAGACTTAGTCTCTTAATTGGAAGCTTAAGTTGGAAAAAGTCGACCAGATGTTGACTTATGGGAAAACGACCTCGGATTTGAATTTTGATGGTTGCGTTAGCTCCGTTAGGTGATTTTGGACTTAGGAGCACATCCGAAATGTGATTTGGAGGTCCATAGTGGAATTAGGCTTGAATTGGCGGAAGTTGGAATTTTGGCGATTTCGGCCGGCAGTGGAAATTTTGATATCGGAGTGGGATTGGATTTTTGAAAGTTGGAATAGGTTCGTGCTTTCATTTTTGACTTGTGTGTAAAGTTTGAGGTCAATCAGACGTGGTTGGGTAGGTTTCTGTGTCGTTTGTTGAATTTGATAGTTTAGAAGTTCTTTAGGCTTGAATCCGAGGGTTAATTAGTGTTTTGATGTTGTTTTGAGTGATTCGAAGGCTCGACTAAGTTCCTATGAAGTTTTAGGATTGGTTGGTATGTTTGGTTGAGGTCCCGGGGACCCTGAGTGAGTTTCGGATGCTTAACGGATCACTTTTGGACTTTGGAAGATAGAATATTTTCAGATGTTTTGTTGCAGACATTTTCTTCATCGCATTTGCGAGGGAGTTCTCGCATTCACGTAAGACATCTGGGAAGGCCAGCTGAGTTACTCTTCGCATTCGTGATGTGGATCCTACGTTCGTGAAGATGTGGAACCCAGAGGCTACGCGTTCGCGACATGGTCCTCGTGTTCGCGACATGGTCCTCGCATTCGCGGAGAGGAACGAGCAGATGGAGGTTCAGGCATTTAAGCCTACACGTTCGCGAAGAGGGTTGTGCATTCACGTAGGGTTCGCTAGTGAAAGGTACGTGTTCACGAGAGGTCACTCGCGTTCGCGAAAGAGGAATTTTGGTCAACATTATTTTTGTTGTTCAACGTGAACGCGAGGCTTTGACCGCATTCGCGAAGAAGGAATTAACTGGGCAGATATAAAGATTCAAAAACAAGGGTTTGGCCATTTTTATCAAAACTTGAGTTTGGCAGCTCGGCTTTGGACGCAATTTCGAGGAATTTTCAAAGACATCGATTGGGTAATGATTCTACACTTGATTTTGTTTATATCTCACTAATCTATCATTAATTTCATCATTAATTTTCGGATTTGGGTTAAAAATTGGGGAAAAATGGGAAGAAGTTCATCAACTAAGATTTTGGATTTTGATTGGGATTCTAATATCGGATTTGGATAAATTTGGTATGGTTGGACTCGTGAGTGGATGGGCTTTCGGGTTTTGTGACTTTTGTTGGATTTCGAGACGTGGGTCCGAGGCCGACTTTTGACCAATTTCGGATTTTGGCTTGTAATTTTGTATTTTTCTTGTGGAATTGATTCTTTTAGCCTATATTAATTATCTCGTACTGCTTGTGGCTAGATTCAGGGCATTTGGAGATTGATTCGAGGGGCAAAGGCATTGTAGAGTAGAATTTTGCACGGTTGAGGTAAGTTACAGTTTTAAATCTGGTTTTGAGGGTATGAAACCCCGAGGATTGGTATGATGTGAGTGTTTGGAGGTGACGCACATGCTAGGTGACGGGCGTGTGAGCGTGCACAATGAGGGATTGTGACTTGGTCCATCCCGTGAGACTATAAAGTTGAATAGCCATTGTTATTACTTGTTTTTCCTTGCCTTTGAGCAATTGACTGCCTTTTATGTTAGAAACCATGTTTAGGCCTTATGATATCACTGTTGGGACCCGCAGCAGTCGTATACTTGCTGAATTGACTGCTAATTGATGTCTCGTACTCAGTCACAGTCTTACTTATGTGTTATATCTCTGTTCCCTATCATTGCTTGTTGATACTCGTTGTATTCTCTGTTTGGGCCGATTGTTATGATATTCTGTGAGCCCGAGGGACTTGAGAGGTTAGTGACTGAGATAGGGCCCGAGTGCCGAGCTCTCAGCTATGTGAGGGTATATGGATTGGGTTGCATGCCGCAACGAGCCTTATGGCTACTTATGGACTGTGGATCGAGTTGCACGCCACAACGAGTCTTGTGGCTACTTATGGACTGTGGATCGGGTTGTACACTACAACGAGCCTTATGGATACTTATATGATTGGGTCGGATTGCATGCCGCAGCGATCTAGCACTTGGGCTGGAAGGAACCCCTCCGGAGTCTGTACACCCCCAGTGAGTGCAGGTACCTATTGAGTGTGAGTACTGAGGGCTGGGAGCTGAGTGATTGAGCTATTGTGACGAGTTGAGTGTCTGTTGCCCTGAGAGGTTGTACTTATTTTTCATTTGTTGATGCACTTAGTTGCTATCTGTCATTGTTATGAAATTTCTGAAAGATTCTATATCCGTATTACCTGCACTGTAACTGTATAAGTTGATTTGACTTGAACTGCCGGATTTGAAAGCATGTCTACTCTTTGCTAGAATTATTGAAATGAACTGTATGTGTATTGCTCATCACTGC
This sequence comes from Nicotiana tomentosiformis, assembly GCF_000390325.3. NCBI lineage: Eukaryota > Viridiplantae > Streptophyta > Magnoliopsida > Solanales > Solanaceae > Nicotiana > Nicotiana tomentosiformis. The sequence goes on from NC_090822.1 coordinate 47,722,879, forward strand.
CTTCTCAGTTCCTTATTTATTTCTGTTACTTGCTGAGTTGGTTGTACTCATGCTACACCCTGTACTTCATGTGCAGATCCAGGTGTGTTTGATCACGGAGGTCATTGAGTTTGTGCGCGATCGAGTATCGGAGACTACGAGGTAGCTGCCGGCGTCCGCATACCTTGTCTCTCCTTCTATGTTTTCTCTCTTTTCTGTATTGATACTTAGACACTATTCTATTAGAATGGATATCTAGATGCTCATGACTCAGTGACACCCCGATGTCATGCTATATTTCTGCACTTATGTTTTATTTGGGTTTTACCCCCATTTTTATGAAATACTCTGGTTATTTTAAATGTCTTAAATTCATTTCTGTTAAATTTTGAAAGTGTTTTGGGAAGGTCGGCTTTCCTAGTATCACGATAGGCACCATCACGACGGGTAAGGTTTTGGGTCGTGACAAGTTGGTATCAAAGCCTAGGTTATATAGGTCTCACGAGTCATGAGCGGGTTTAGTAGAGTCTTGCGGATCGGTACAGAGACGTCTGTACTTATCTTCGAGAGGCTGCAGAACCCTTAGGAAACTTCACATTCTTGAATTCTTGTCATGCGAATCTGTTGATTCTAGTAACTAAACATCTGTTGTTTTATTCTCTCATAGATGGTGAGGACTCGTACTACCGGGCAGGATGGACAGCCACCAGTACAACCAGCCAGAGCCGCGAGAGGCCGAGGTCATGGTAGAGGCCGCGGAAGGGGCAGAGGTGTTACACCCCATATTTTTGTACGTGAAAGTACGCCATAAATAAATTGATAAAAGCTCGAAAATGAGATGTTACATCCCACATTTTTGTACGTTAAAATTTCGTCGTAAGTTAATTGACGTAAGTTTGGGAATGAGATTATTTTGGGATTATAAGTATTACGTTATTTCAAACAAGTGATAAGTAAATTCATGAAGGTGAGAGGGTAAGCAAATCGAAAAAAGTGAGTTTCGTCGAAGTTTGTCAATTTGGGATAAAATACGGTCCGAGCTATAATATCCGATATTTATGGACTAGTGCCATACAAGGTACCACATGACCATGATAGTAAGGTGTATAAGGTGTGTTAAAAATAAGTAGTATTTTAAGTAATTTGAGATAATTCTTAATTATGTGAGTAATTGATTAATTATTGAATTAGTGAAAAATTACCAAGTTAATTAATGAAGTTGATAATTAATTAAGATGTGGTGGATAAGCCTAAAAGGCTCCTCAACGTGGCAGCAAGTTTAGCCTAATTAAGTGACTCTTTACTCAACAAATGAGGTGTCACATTTAGAGCAATTCTTGGCTAAGTCATCTTACAAAGGGGCCCCACACCTATAATAAGAAACATCCCAAATTTATTAAGTGGAATGGACGAAGGCTTCATCAAATGAAGAATGAAATCTTCAACAAAATCCATGAAAGACTTCTCAAATTCAAAAAAGATTCATATGAGATTATGATTAAATTCACAAAATGAAGGATTATGACTACAAAGTACGGATGATTCTTCAATACTAATTGCAATTCTAAGAGGGTTGCAACGAAGTTACACTGTGTAATCGCATCGAGATTTGCAATTCTAAGGGAGTACGGTACAATCTTTCTCAAGAATATCATACGAATTTTTTCCTGCTTCGATCCGCCGTTACGTATTTCGTCGGAAAAGACGGTGTTAAAGGGATTGTCAAGAGAATCGGTTCAGGTATGTTAAGGCTATCCCTTATTTTCTTTTGGCGTGATCCAAATTACACAAATAAAACGAGCAAAATATGCAACTTTCATAAATGACTCTATTCATAGAAATATTAGGAGTGTCTATATTCTTGATTCATCACGTGTCTTATTATTCTATCATCTGTTCATGGGTCTCAGAAAATACATAAGTTAATAAAGTTTATTTCATGATATTAATCAAAGGTATAATGGTCTTATGACACTCTGAAAGATTTTATTGACGTACTTCTCATGCATTGCATTCATTTACATTGACCCATGACCAGATGGCGTTATATACACGTATATATGTATATGGGATATGGAAAAAGGTTACGGTGTTATATACGCACCACCACCTGATCAACTGGTATACGTTGATGATTTTCCCACAGTGGCCGAAATGATATGATGGGATACCCTCAGAGGCTTGATGATGTTATGATTGCATATACCCATGCTTGGTATGACATTTATACCCATATGCATGGCATTATAAGTATTGAATGATTCACAGAGCTATTCAGACTTACATGTCGAGTCTTTTACTCCATGTTTCTCTCATGTCTATTATTTACTGATTTTTATTCCTTACATACTCGGTACATTATTAGTACTGACGTTCCTTTTGCCTGGGAATATTGCGTTTCATGCGCGCAGGTCTCGATAGACAGGTCGAGAGTCCTCCAAGTAGGCTATCAGCTCAGCGAAAGGTATTGGTGTGCTCCATTTGCTCCAGAGTTTCTTGTTTGGTCAGTATGATTTAGACGTGTATTGTTTGGTATGGCGGAACTCTGTCCCGACCTTTATGACGATTATGTATTCTTAGAGGCTTGTAGATAGATGATATGTAAGTAAAAGATTGTATGGCCTTGTCGGTCTATGTTCAGTGTACGAGTGGTTATTTTGGTCTTATAGGCCCGTATGTCTTATGTATAAGTTGGTATTATATGTTGTATTCTACTTATCTCACGGCAACCTCTTTGGCTCAGTTATCTATGATATGAAAAATAGTATGATATGAAAAGATACGTTATGTTGGTACTCGGTTGAGTAAGGTACTGGGTGCCCATCGCGGCCCATCGGTATCAGAGCAGTTCTGTCTTAGGGAGTCTACAAGCCGTGTCTAGTAGAATTTTGTTTATGGGTGTGTTGTGCACCACACTTATAAGCAGGAGGCTACATGGCATTTAGGACTGTCGCTCTTTTTTCTTACTCTAGATGGTGTGGTAGAGCTCAGTTGTAAGAACTCAATTTCCTAAACTCTATCTTATTCATAATACGACGATGCCTACATCGAAAAAGACGGTTTGTAAGGGATTGAATGTGGCTATGGAAGAGTTAAGTCAGAGGAACTCGATTTTGCATCATGCTTATGATGGATAAATATGAGGTATTCAGCAGATCATGTGTGTACTAAGACGTGTAAGCTTCTTGATAAGGATCCCTAAGGCAAGAACGTCTATCCACTCTTACGGTAAAAAAGGAATAAAAGAATCGGAAGGTAGACACAAGTTTCAGCAAGTAAAAGAAGCAAGGTGAAGAAGGGTACGAGGTACCCAGTTAATGAAGATTAATAGTATTTACAATTCAAGCAGAGAATATAAGCATTTTTGAGTTACCTTCAATTGTAACAGGGGTATGTACAATTAGTCACACCCATCTCAGTTATGCTCCATGGGAGCCAACAGATATAGTTTAAGAGAAGGATAGGATATTAGGATCCAACTGGGGTTAAAGTAACCCAAGATGTTGGATGGATTGTTAGCGTTAGCTGACATTCTGAAGGATATTGCGAATATGCTAATAGATCTCCTTGTGAGACATCCAGATGGTGCACACTAAAATAATACAGCTAGATATGGGTACTACAAAGACAGGCACTGGAAGCCTGGAAGGGATAAATATTATCTTAGTATGGCTCCCGTCCCTAGTAGAGAAAGAATGTTAAGCAACCCGAAGAGCCAGTAGATGGAGCAAGGGGAGCTAAAAGCAAAAGAATGTCTTGTTCGAGTTTTCAGAATAAAGTGATAGACATAAATGTTAGCGGGAAATAAGAAGAGAGTTAATGAAGCATTATGAGTAAGATGTGATATATGAATGACAATGGTAGATCAAAAAGATGATAGTATTACAGAGTCTATAGTTAAGTGAAGGAAAAGACGAGAGGTGACAGGCCTTGAGACAACAAAAGAGTATAGGCCATAAAGTCATATCCTCATTTCGAGAAATATGTCCGTGACTCCAACGCGACTACCGGAAGGAAAGGTTAGACCCCAGAATAATAGAAATGAGTATGGGTTGGTGAACAAGATAAACTAAACATGAATTAGGGACTGAGAGATTTGATAATGGTTGACATCATGAGAATTTCAGATTACGTTCCGGCGATAATAGAATGGACAACAAAAGAATATTTATGAAAAATTCAGAGAAAGGTCATTCAGTAAGACACTTCCCTAAAGCAAGCAATGTGAGCAAAGTTAAGCTTAAGGGACTGTATGTGCCAGTTATACTAGATGTCACCCTCGTGAGTAAGGAATTTTGTTATCCTTGGTACAGAAGGATTACCGGAAGGTGAGTAAAGGTCATCGATGATGTGAAAAGACGCCAAGGATGAAGAGGTAAAACATCTATAGGAAGATCGTCGTAGCACTAAATCTTAGTACTCTCCTAAAGGGGGGAATATTGAGTGATATGACATTAAGTCAGAATTAAGTGGTTCTAGTAACTACAGAATGGTAAAGGAAGAATGCGATAAAAATTAGAAAGGAATGAGATTGCACTATTCCAAATCCTACAGATATGCTACGATTCCAGAACATTATGCAAATATGACGTAAAGAAGAGGAAGTAAGGGTTCCTGCCCGAGATGTTATTGATAGATAAGGAGCATGTGCGAGACGTAAGTTAAGATAAAGGAGATAACCCAAGAAGAATACGTGGAATTTTGATATGAGAATGGGCCAACGACTAGTTAGTAGTTGATCCAGGAAGAGCCTAGTTATGGCTAAACAAGAGGACACATATAAATCAACAGATTGTGCAAGATGAACATAGTGAACCCCAACATGGGGAATTCAGTCTCGCAGATATGACATCGTGATCCTTGAGATATATTCAGATAGGAGTTGGGATAGTTAAAGGTAAATAAAAGAGAATGCCATTGAAAAAACAGTCAAAATATTAGTTCAGAAGCAACCCTACAAGCACAAGGGTGTGGAAATAAGTAACTACGGATAATTATAGGCAGGGAAGAACATCAAAACATTCCGTCAAGTATACGATGTGATAAGCTTGTAACTTAACAAGAGACAGAAGGTCTTCCTAAATACTACAACGAAAGACAAGCTGAGGAAATAAGGAAGAAGGCTTCAACCTAAACATGGTAACTTGAAGAAGAAATGGTCATGTAAAAGCAGTCTCCCTACAAAATTGTATGCACTCCAAAAGAAAGTGGCACCTACCGTGGCTAATGAACGGGGAGTAAAAATCAAAAGTAATATTCGAGACCATATAAGTTGTACAAAATTCTAGCATGCACGCAACAAGGGGGGAGAAAGACCAGGAAAAGTAATTACCTACGTTTAAGGAAAGCTGGGATGGAACGAAAGGAACAATTCGATCAATGATCCAGAGTTAGTTACATTATGAACGCACTTAAGAGTTGGGAGTATTATCCATGCAGCATATATGTTGACAATCATACAATCGTAGAAGACTCCAGTATAAGTTAAAAGAAAGAATTGAGTCTAGGTCATAAACAAAGGTTTGAATTGATAGAAGATCGTATCATGGATATTCCATAGCGTCCATGAAGGGCTAAAGCAATAACTAAATGCCATGAGCCGAATATCGGAAGGTGGCTTAAGCCTACATAAAGGCTGATTAGAAGGAAGAGGAAACTCAAGAGTTACATCAACCAAGAAAATTATAGAAATTGTGATTGCGAACATTGCAGGATCACCCTTAATATCAGAGGTACAAGAGAGATAGTACAACAATCATATTATATAATGTCTCTACGTGAAAGCCAGTTAAAAGAGTACCAGCCTCATAAGAAGTCAGTATGAAGCTCCCACCGGATTGTGTATCCACTAGAGGTGCAAGTATTACAATAGAGCTTCAAGTTGTGGATGTAAATCATACCTATGCATAAGGGAAGTTATGAAAGAGATAGAAGACGTGATGCGATATTTTAAAGTAAGTAAGGTAAAGGTGAACAACATACTCAAGTACAGAAGGTTGTGAATAGTCCTTACTTCGGATAGAAGGCTAGAAGCATTGGGATTCAGTATCCAGGAAAGATAGCGGTGGCTTGCCTTCCAGCCTATGGTTTCTAGGTATCGAGAAGCCTGATTAAGAGAGTAAAGAAGAGTTAGAGACGATGTGATGTCTCGCTTGATGATCTAGAATAACACAAGGAAATATATGGTGCAAGCAAGTTGAAGAGAGGTTGCGAGTAGCATAAATAGACATGTATAGGTCGCAAGCTAAAGTATGGTAAAGCGACAAGGTTTAGGAAGACAGGAGTAAGGACAAGAAAGGGCAAGTAAGAAGGTGACGAGAAATGGATAAGTCATCGGAATTAAGCCCAGGAAAATAAGAGAGCTAATGGTTTCTCTAAGTTATAGAAAGCTCAGTATAGCCTGAATGAGCTCAGAAGAGTCTAAGACTAGCAGCATTTGGAAGAGATGGAATGCTGTCCTAGTAATAGAATGAGGATGTAGTTGTGATAAATAAGGGATGACGTTTGGGCCTTCGATTGAGTAATGATTTGAAAAAAAGGGGGATTTCATGAATTGTACAGGATTGAAACACCCACGTAAGGTGAATCACATTGGGATGCTATGAAAAATGGTTATGGAAATTACTCCAGATGTTCCTCAATGCAGCATGGGCCATAGTGATTACGTAAGAAGTTTCAAGTTATCAGTGGTAAATTGTAGATGAATATTGAGGTGAATCAACAATGAATGGACAAAAGTCACAAAGTATGAGATGAGATTAGACCATCATTCTTAAGATGAATAGTAACGAGGAAGCATTAATGGACTTAGATTTATACATCTATGATAAGAAGCGAGAGAGTAACCTGGAATTGGGTAGCAGACCTCGATAATAATAAAACCAAGGTAAGAGTTATGGTATAGTATGACCTACCTAGATGCAGTAAAGTCATATAGATGGATAACATGGTCCATGAAGTAAGGTATATTCATAAGTTCAACAAAGTATCGAGTGAAGAACTTCATTATACTTATAGATGCTAGAGGGACATCTTATTAAGCTTTGTATATGTTCACAAAATGAGGCATAGGGATTGGCTAAAAGCTGGAGGAAAAAGGAGAGAAGAGTCGCATAGGCGCACTTATAAAGTCAGAGTCGTACAGGCTGCATAATAAAAGATAGCAGCAGTTACAAGATTGGAATGATTCCGACCATGAGTCATGGTGTGAGAAAGAGGCCTAAAGATGGGAATGCCCCGGTGTTTGGGATTTATTCACAGAATAGTTGCCTAGATAGAAAGAGTACTAAAGTATTTGCAAGAGCTATGGGTTATGAGAATGATAAGTGCATCAGTCAACATTCGAGGATGAATATTCCAAAGGGGGGAATGATGTTACACCCCATATTTTCGTACGTGAAAGTATGCCATAAATAAATTGATAAAAGCTCAGAAATGAGATGTTACATCCCGCATTTTTGTACGTTAAAATTTCGTCGTAAGTTAATCAACGTAAGTTTGGGAATGAGATTATTTTGGGATTCTAAGTATTACGTTATTTCATACAAGTGATAAGTAAATCCGTGAAGGTGAGAGGGTAAGCATATCGAAGAAAGTGAGTTTCATCAAAGTTTGTCAATTTGGGATAAAATACGGTCCGAGCTATAATATCCAGTATTTATGGACTAGTGCCATACAAAGTACCCCATGACCATGATAGTAAGGTGTATAAGGTGTGTTAAAAATAAGTAGTATTTTAAGTAATTTGGGATAATTCTTAATTATGTGGGTAATTGGTTAATTATTGTATTAGTGAAAAATTACCAAGTTAATTAAGGAATTTGATAATAAATTAAGATGTGGTGGATAAGCCTAAAAGGCTCCTCAACGTGGCAGCAAGCTTAGCCTAATGAAGAAACATCCCAAATTTATTAAGGGGAATGGACGAAGGCTTCATCAAAATGAAGAATGAAATCTTCAACAAAATCCATGAAAGACTTCTCAAATTCAAAAAAAGATTCATATGAGATTATGATTAAATTTACAAAATGAGGGATTATGACTACAAAGTACGGATGATGCTTCAATACTAATTGCAATTCTAAGAGGGTTGCAATGAAGTTACACTATGTAATCGCATCGAGATTTGCAATTCTAAGGGAGTACGGTACAATCTTTCTCAAGAACATCATATAGATTTTTTCCTACTTCGATCCACCGTTACGTGTTTTGTCGCAAAAGACGGTATTAAAGGGATTGTCAAGAGAATCAGTTCAGGTATGTAAGTCTATCCCTTCTTTTTTTTTTGGCATGATCCAAATGATATAAATGAAACGAGCAAAATATGCAACTTTCATAAATGACTCTATTCATAGAAATATTAAGAGTGTCTATATTCTTGATTCGTCATGTGTCTTATTATTCTATCACCTGTTCATGGTTCTTAGAAAATATGTAAGTTGATAAAGTTTATTTCATGATATTAATCAAAGGTATAATGGTCTTATGACACTCTGAAAGATTTTATTGACGTACTTCTCATGCATTGCATTCATTTACATTGACCCATGACCAGATGGTGTTATATACATGTATATATGTATATTATATATATATATATATATATATATATATATATATATATATATATATATATATATATATATATATATATATATATATATATATTATATGTATATGGGATATGGAAAAAGGTTACGGCGTTATATACGCACCACCACCTGACCAGCTGGTATACGTTGATGATTTTCCCACAGTGGCCGAAATGATATGATGGGATACCCTCAGAGACTTGATGATTGCATATACCCATGCTTGGTATGACATTTATACCCATATGCATAGCATTATAAGTATTGAATGATTCACAGAGCTATTCAGACTTACATGTCGAGTCTTTTACTCCATGTTTCTCTCATGTCTATTATTTACTGATTTTCATTCCTTACATACTCGGTAAATGATTTGTACTGACGTTCCTTTTGCCTGGGAATGTTGCGTTGCATGCCTGCAGGTCTCGATAGACAGGTCGAGAGTCCTCCAAATAGGCTATCAGCTCAGCGGAAGGTGTTGGTGCGCTCCATTTGCTTCGGAGTTTCTTGTTTGGTCAGTATGATTTAGTCGTGTATTGTTTGGTATGGCGGGACTCTGTCCCGACCTTGATGACGATTATGTATTCTTAGAGGCTTGTAGACAAATATCATGTACGTAAAAGATTGTATGGCCTTGTCGGTCTATGTTCAATGTACGAGTGGTTATTTTGGTCTTATGTATAAGTTAGTATTACATGTTGTATTCTACCTATCTCCCGGCAGCCTCTTCGGCTCAGTTATCTATGATTCAAAAAATAGTATGATACGAAAAGATACGTTATGTTGGTACTCAGTTGAGTAAGGTACTGGGTGCCTGTCGCAGCCCATCGGTTTGGGTCGTGACAAGAGGTGCAGCCCGCACAATAGCTGGGGCAGTACCTGCAGATCCACCAGTTGCCCCAGATTAGGACCAGATTCCAGTTGTTGATACACTAGCTCAGGCACCACCTGTGCCTATTGTGATTCCAGGCCTTCAGGAGGCCTTAGCTCAAATTCTGACCGTGTGTACCAGTCTTGCTCAGGCGGTCTCTGTTTCGGCCGCAGCAGCCACTTCTCAGGCCAGGGGAGGTGCTCAGACTCCCGCTACCCGCACACCAGAGCAGATGGTACAGGGATTCCAGACACCGGGGGCACCACCAGCCTAACCGGTTGCAGATGCTCAGGACTATGTGGTTCCTGCTATGCCTGAGGATGAGCGGCGTATATTGGAGAGGTTTAGGAGACTCTAGCCTCCATCTTTCAGTGGTGCAGAGGGAGAGGATGCACAGGGTTTCTTGGATAGGTGTCAGAGGATACTCCGTACAACAGGTATTCTAGAGACCAGTGGAGTCTCTTTACTAATTTTCAGTTCTTTAGGGCTGCCTTCAGTTGGTGGGAGGCTTACTAGAGGCGTAGGCCGGTCGGCACAACACCCTTTACATGGCAGCAGTTCTCCGGTCAATTCCTAGAGAAGTTCGTGCCATAGTCCCGCAGAGAGGAGCTGCACAGACAGTTTGAGCAACTTCGTTAGGGTGATATGTCTGTGACGCAGTATGAGATGCGATTCTCAGAGTTGGCCCGTCATGCTATCTGGTTGGTTCCCACAGATAGGGAGAGGATCAGGAGGTTTATAGATGGCCTCACTTTTTAGCTGCGATTGCTTAACACCAGAGAGAGAGTGTCTGGTGCTACTTTTGATGAGGTTGTCAACATTGCTCGTCAGATTGAGATGGTTCGCAGTCAGGAGAGGGTTGAGAGGGAGGCCAAGAGGCCTCGTGGACAGGGTGGATTTAGTGGTGTTCCTTCTGGGGGGAAGTTCCACCACGGTAGGGGTCGTCCTTTTAGACACGCATTGATGGCTCGCCTAGTCCACCGTGGTGCATCATCTGGCCATAGTTCACACAGTTATCAACAGGGCCATTCATCTCTCAGTGCCCCCCAGCTCAAATTTCGTCTTGTGCTCCATCGGGTCAAGGCTCGGCTATGCCAGGTCCTTCTACCATTCATCCTGGTGCTCGGGGCTCACTTCAATCCCTAGCACCAACACCGGGGAGTTGTTATGAGTGTGGAAAGTTTGGCCACAACAGGAGACATTGTCCCCGCCTTACGGGAGGTCCAGCTTAGTAGGGGAGCCAGTCTATGACATCAACACCCGCTCAACCAGCTCAGGGTGGATCACAGTCAGCTAGGGGTCATCCGAGAGGGGGAGGCATATCAGAGGGTGGCCAGGCCCGTTTCTATGCCCTCCCTACCAGACCAGATGCCATTGCTTCGGATGTTATGATTACAGGTATTGTGTCAGTTTGCGATAGAGATGCCTTCGTATTATTGACCCTGTTTCAACTTCTTCATATGGGTCCTCATATTTTGCTTATTATCTGGATATTCCCCATGAGTCTTTAGTTTTATCTGTTCATGTGTCCACTATAGTGGGCGATACTATCATTGTAGACCGTATTTATCGGTCATGTGTGGTGACTATTGGGAATCTAGAGTCCAGAGTAGATCTCTTGTTGCTAAGTATGGTCAATTTTGACATGATTTTGGGCATGAATTGGCTGTCTCCATGTCATGCTGTTCTAGATTGTCACTCTAAGACCATGACGTTGGCGATGCCGGGGTTGTCGAGGGATGAGTGGAGCGGTTCTATAGACTATGCTTGAATGGGTATGACCATAGGGTTTCCTACCCAATATGTTACATCATTTAATGATGCTTCTTCTTTGACATGGTTGAACCTTCAACCGCCATAGATTTAATACAAAGAGGAACAATAGGGTTCGTGATTGAGGTGGAATTATTCAAGGATCCATCAATATGCTGAGCAGGGACATTTCAGGAGGTCATATCATAAGAGACATGAAGGTTACTACCAATAGCGCTATCATGGTTAATCATTGTGATGACATCATCGATTCGACAAATGGGACATAGAGTTAACCAGTACACATTGATAATATGGGAACCATGTACATGATCCCGAGATGCAAAAGAAGTGAGTCATTTTAGACATGTGACATATGTGAGGCATGATCAGGAGGATAAAGACATTAGCATCAGTTATTCTTGGAAGACTAAGAGCTATGAAAGGGACAATGACAATTGTTTCATTCCATATGTTCCTTGTTTGGCAATAGTAAGCCTTAAGGATAAATAGCCAAGTACGTGACACTAGTTACCTCCTGGAGTGTAGGGAAAATCAGTTTAACTTGAAACGAGAAGATTCTTGCACCATGAATGTGATAAGGGATTCAAAATACATGAAGTTGCATTACGCTCTTAACAGTATTTGACATAAGGAATCTATGCCACAAGCCAACGAGGTTGAAAAAGAGGTTGAACACTTGTGAGATTATTTTCATTCTGACAACTTAACCCTTCCTGATAGTTGATCCTATATGAGAGGACTAGAGATACGACAAAATTGTCTTTCAAATCAATATGCTCATGATATGTGCCAAAATCTGAAACATCCACCTGAAGTGGGAAGGAAAAGGTTGCGGTAAGGATACTTAACACGATTAAAACCATGTAGCTAGGACATCTTATTATTGGGATGAAATCATGCATGAGTTAGAGAGGTTCTACTGATTAATATGATGCTCCGGGGAGAAAGGCAAATGATAGACCCCTATCCACCTAGGGAGGTGGAAATATTAAGGAAAATAAACTCTCTGCACATGACAATGACATATAGAAGGACGCGATCTCTCATGGTTATCCAACAAGTGTCGGGAGACTAGCGCAATCTCATATTTCAGAGAGACTTTATGCGAACAAGTGACCATTTCATTTGACATTCACACATATGACAAGTGGTGAGATATGCTCTCATGTTACTAGACAATGAAAAGGATTTATGACAATGCTCACAAAGGGAGTAAAGTGACTCAAGAAGGATCTCAACGCTAGGCTGCTTTACATTGGATTTGATACCACATAGGTAAAATTTATGACGGTGCATGCATAAGCAAAAGTGAGCAGATGTTATACATTTGAATCAGAAGGTTCTATAAGAAATTCATTAGGTAAAGTCCCTTGTTGAGAATTTAGGGAAGCAAGTGGAAAGTATTAGCCTAGGGTTATAACTCAATTCAAAGAAATCATTATAGAACTCAATTCCTCAAGAGGTTGTAAGTAAGATAATTGTGATAAAGTGGCTTCACAAATGATACATCTCGTTCAAAGAGTAGATACTGAGAACGACTCATAAAGCTGTTCCGGTTCTATCCCAAATTCCATAGTAACATAAGGAATGACATATGACAAAGTGGAACCGGGATCAATAAGAGCACATACATCATGAGATTGGACAGTCAATATACTTGTAACCACATCTGGAGAAGCCTCCGACCTTTGACGCCTCCTCATAGCATAAAACCTGCTGGGGCCTCCCGAGCTCTTGATACCACCCTAGCTGCTCCACACCCTGTGGGCGCTATAGTGTCTCGAGCTGGGGGAGGCGCTGTGGATGTAATTGCTGCAGAACTGGTTGGCTGTGCCGCATCCCTGCCCATGCTCTGGCGAGACGAACAATAATATCTCTGAATGTGACCCCTCATACCACACTCGTAGCATACATTGGTACCATAGTGACATACTCCCGAATGACATCTCCCACACTTCACACAACGGGGATGAGGTCAGCTAAACTGACTCGCCCCAATGACCTCATATTCACCCTTTTTGCATACATCATGAGCATCCCTCTTATCCTTCCTCCAGGCCTCCAATGCGTGAGTAATAATCCCTGTACCGGTTTGCTGTGTAGGACTTTGGAATTTCCCAAACCTGCCACCCCTAACATGCGGTTTCGCATATTTACAACACGACGCCAAATGTTCCTTCCCGCATATTGGGCAGACCGGGATGGGTGTACCCAACCTAGGTCATTTGTTCTTCTTGTGCCCCCTCTTTCTGCAACCGTAACATATTTCAAGAGTCATCCAACATGTTCCCAAGTGACGCTTCTTGCAAATCAAACAATCCATTTCATTAGTACCAACAACCCTCTTTCATTCCTTAGATTCTCTCACCACACGATCCGGTGGTGCGGTGAAATTGATAGGAACAAGGACACTTCCCTTAGCAACAAGTTCTTCCAATCCCTCCACGGCTTGATGCATTCTCCCAACAAACTCTTGTTCCATCTCCCCCAGATTCAATGGCGGGGTCATTCCCTCCTCGCTTCTCCGAACGCGTGGATTACTCATCTGGAAAATGAGACATGACTAGGAAATTAGCCCCTTATCTTGGGCTCTATCGCACGATCTGGAGTATCAAAGAAGTGTGAAATTCCTAAATGTCCAAGTAGACTCCCCATTATAGATGTGGTTGACAACACACCGATAAGAAGGACTCTACTAGACACAGCTCTGAGACATCATAGGAAACTTTAAAACCATAGGCTCTGAGACCAAGTTTGTCACGCCCCAACCTCGGGGAGCGCGACCGGCATTCAATCGAGATACCCCATTCAAGCAAGCCTGCTAGATGCTTCTACCCAACCTTGCCCATTAACAATATAAGAAGAAGTACAAGGGATAAATAAGGAAAGAGTCAAGTGTTCCATATTCTTTTTCCATTATTCAAAAGAGATTCATTTACAATTCCCGAAATATTACAAGTTTATAGATATGATGAAAAACATGTTTGCCAAAATACCAACACTTCTAGTTCAATTCCCAACATCAAACACCACCCACACTATGTCTTCGGAGCCTCTAAGTACAACCGAAGAGAAATATGGAAGTGCCGGTGACAAGGCCTCGGCTATACCTCAAAACACAAAGTACAACATCTAGTGACATCGGGCCCGGAGTAGAGTAGGGCTTACCAAAATCTATTGAATAGAGAGTGACTACTAACGAGGACCAAAGCTGCCCGCTGATGAACCACCTGCATCCATTAAAGATGCAGTGCCCCCAACAAAAGGGACGTTAGTATATGTGGAATAGTACCTGTGTAGCTAAATGTCCTCTTTAGAAATAAGATGCCAATATCAGAAGGGGAAACACCATGGAAGCAACAAGTAACAATCAATGATATCCAAATGCCAAGTTAAAACATAACAATTTTCAAAATACGAAAATATTATATATTTTTTGTTGGGTGATGAACCTGCTGGCCTGCCCTATACATACACCTGCCACCTTCTCTTGGTAGAACCATGCATATGAAATACTATAAAATAAACTCAGTTGGACTCCACTATACCCATGTTGCGAAATATATCACGGACAACCTCTTCAGCTCCTCATCTGACATCGTGGGTCTCTCCCCAGGCTGTGTAGCAATAACGGGCTGAACCGCCCCAACTGGTAGAACTGTTGTGGTCTGGTGACCGTGAGCTATCTGCTCTGGAGTATGAGTAGCGGGAATCTAGGCTCCTCCCCTGGCCTCAGTGATGACTGGTGTCACAGGAAATACATAGGCCTGTGCCATACTCTCAATCAAGACAACCATGTGGACTAGGGCGTCCTGATGCACTAGGGTAGCAATGAACCCCTATGTTACCTGAGTTGGTCCTTTTGGCTCGGTCACAACAAGGATCTCATCATCTTGATATATTTGAGGAACAATAACAAGTGTCGTTGTGCGTGCTCTAGGTTGATCTCTGCCTCTACCTCAGTCCCGGCCCCTACCCCTGGTAATGGCTGCAACCCAATGCTCCGACTCCTAATCAATTGAGGACCCCATATGTGTCCTCACCATCTATGAGAGAATAAGAGAAGAATGATTCAAACTCAGCTTTAGAACAAAGTCGCACGATAGAGAAAGAAAGAATGTGAAATTTCCTAAAGCCATATAGCCTCTAGAAGATAAGCACAGACGTCTCTGTACCGGTTCTCAAGACTCTACTAAGCTTGATCATGACTCGTGAGACCTTGGAACCCTAGTGCTCTGATACTAACTTGTCACGACCCAAAATTTCAACCATGGGACTGTGATGGTGCCTAACATCCGCTTGCTAGGCAAGCCAATATTAGCAAAAATAATTAATCAATTTAAATATTTTAAATGCAAAATTATTCAGAAAATAAGACTGAAATACTTGAAATATATAATAGAATCCATAAATATCACTGTCTAGTCTAATCCCAGAAACTGATGTCATAAGTACATGAGCTGCTAGAATACTACAAACATAGTCTAAAATGAAATACAACTATCTGATATGAAATGAATAGTGATATAGATAAGAATGGACTTCAGGGTCTATGAACGTTGTGGAGCTCTACCTCAAATCTCCTGAAAAGACAGGCCCGAGCAATCTCCGCTACGCGCCGCTGGGACCAACACCGGGATTTGCACAAGAAGTGCAAAAGTGTAGTATGAGTACAACCGACCCCATGTACTCCGTAAGTGCCGAGCCTAATCTCCACGAAGTAGTGACGAGGCTACGAGAAGACACTCACTAAACACCTGTGCGAGCATAAGTAGAAAAACAATAATGGAATAAAGAAATAACTAATTAACATGATAACCAAAACAAGAAATACATAATAGGGCCCCAGAATATCATCATTTCTCAGTCTCACAACACAATATGGTAATGGGAACCAACAACCAAAATATTACTGTAATACAACTTCTCCATTACGGCGCACAACCCGATCCATATATATATATATGTATATAAAATACCGTTGCAGCGTGCAACCCAATCAACATATTATAATAATACCGTTGTAGTGGGAAGCCCGATCCACATATAATAATAATACCATTGCAGTGTGCAACCCAATTCACATATTATAATGATACCGTTGAAGCGTACAATACGATCAACATATAATAATACTACCGTTGAAGTGTGCAATCCAATCCACAATATATAATACCGCTATGGCGTGCAACACGATCCACACACATACACACACATATAATACTACAACCATCTTCGGCGTATCTCACACGTACGTAAAAGGAACCAAAACATAACAGTTTTCTATGAAATCCAACATAACATAGTAAAGTGACATAGAAAGCATGTAAGACGAATAAACAATTAAGGTCATGAGACAAGTTAATGTATCTATCTAATGGCATATAAGAGCAAAGAACAAGTAAAAGTAGACAATAAATAAAGGCATGGGTATAGAGAAACATGTAGTATATCGAAGCTTATAACAGTGAAGACACATATTTAACAATAAAGACAAGCATAAATTAAGGCATGTAACAAGTAATAACATGGAATAAATGAAGGCATGATATAATTGAAAGCATGCAATTAGGTAGTCCATCCCGCATGCTTAAACCCATGACAACGCATATGCACTCTTCACCTTGCATATACGTCGTCCCCACACATATATCACGTAGCAAATTGACTAATCAAGTCCAAATTCCCTCAAGTTAAGGTGAGCTATGACACTTACCTCTTTCCAGAAACAAGTCAACAATCCAACACGGTTTTCCCTTTGGAAGAAGCCTCCAAACCAATCGAATCTAGTCAAATATTGTTCATATCAAAACAAGCTTTAGAAAAAGGTTCAATCTTAACTAAATTAGAAAAATCAACAAAAAGTCAACTCAGGCCCACGTTGTCAAAATCCAAGATTAGGACCAAATCTAGATTATCCATTCACCCCCGAGTCCAGACATGTAATTTGATTTGAAATCTAACCTCAATTCGAGGTCCAAATATCAATTTCCTAAAATTCCTAAATTCTACCTAAAACCCCAATTTCTACTTTGAAATTCAAAGATTTTATGATAAAATTCATGGAAAAGTAATTGAAATTTATTGCAAACAAGTTAAAGTTGCTTATCATTGAAATTTGGAAGAAATTCCCCTTCAAAAGTCGCCTCTATGGAACTTAGGATTAAAAAATGGTGTAAAATGAGCTAGGTCCCGATTTTCCCAACTTTTCCCTAGCTGTAGATGATGCAATTGCAAACTCTTGTTCGCAATTGAAACCATCACAAAAGCGAACCACGGATCGCAAATGCGATAAGTGTTTGAGCCCCCTAATTCTGAGCCCCCTAATGTTGCATTTGCGACCCAAAACTTTGCAATTTTGAAGTCCCACCTATCACAAAATCGGGCATGTCTTCACATTTGTGAAGCCCTCTATTTCAGCCTCCCAGTCCCAAAAGCAACATATTTATCGCAAAAATGAAGCGCACCTACTAACATATGCGACCACTGCTTCGCAATTGCCAAGCTTTACTGCCCAGCCCAAATGTCCCAAATGCGATCTTGACTCCACAAAAGCGAAGCTCGCATTTTCGAACAGGTCGTCGCAAATGCGAGACTTGCAGATCAACCAGTACAGTTTTGCATCAGTAATTCAAAACCTTCCAAAACGCATCCAAAACTCACCCGAGCCTTCAGGGTACAATCCGATCATTCACACAGGTGTAATAACATCATACAAACTTGCTCGCTAACTCAAATCAGTAAAATAACATCAAATATCAAGAATCGGTCATCAAAACTCAAGATTTTAAACTTTGAAACACAAGTTTCAAAATTTTTACATAATGCGCCAAAACGGCCTTTGGTCACCCGAGACCCCAACCAAACATGCGTACAATCCCAAAAACATTTTACGAACCTACCAGAATCGTCAAAACATCGATCTGAGGTAGTTTACCAAAAGCGTTGACCATGGTCAACACAAGTCATTTTGAAAGGCAAAAATGATATTTTCTTTAAAATGTCACAAATAAGCTTTCTAAAAAAATGACACGGACATTGCACGCAAGTCATATATCATTAAATAAAGCTACATGAGGTCACTGAACATAGAAAAGGGAGCTATTACTCAAAATGACCTTTCAGATCGTCACATTCTCCACCTATAAAAGAAACGTTCGTACTTGAACGGACATAGAAATGTACCAGGACTGGTAAAAAGGTGCGGGTATCTACTCCTCATATCAGACTCGGACTCACATAGCCTCATCAATTGGCTGAGCTCTCCAATGCACTTTCATAGAAGGAAAACTCTTAAATCTCAACTTTCGAACCATCCGGTCTAGAAGCCACCGACTCTTCCTCGTAGGTCAAATTCACATCAAGCTTCGCCATGCTGAAGTCCAAAATATGTGACCTATCCTCATGGTACTTCCGAAGCATGGAAATGTGACAAACCGGATGTACCCCTACTAGGCTAGGAGGCAATGCAAGCCCATAAGGAACTTCCTAACTCTCTCCAAGATCTCAACCGTGCCAATTCGCATCACGCCCTTCATAGGTGACACTTAGAGAATAACCTTCTCGCCTTCCATGTAAGCCATATCTGGAACCTTCCAATCCCCATAAAGCTTTTGCCTGGACTGAGCTGTACGAAGTCGCTCTTGAATCACCTTAACCTTCTCCAAAGAATCACGATCTATATCGGTCTCCAACAATCTAGTCTCAACGGGTTCAAACCAACCAACCGGCGAACGACATCGCCTCCCATACAAGGCCTCGTACGGAGCCATCTGAATGCTCCACTGATAGATGTTGTTGTAGGAAAACTCCGCTAGAGGTAAGACATGATCCCACAGACCCCCGAAATCCATAGAGCATGCCCGCAGAATGTCCTCAAAATCATAATAGTGCGCTCAGACTATCTGTCCATCTGATGATTAAATGCGGTACTCAACTCGACCTGCGTGCCCAATTCATGATGCACGATTCTCAAAAAGTGTGAAGTAAACTACGTGCCCCAGTTAGAAATAATAGAATAGGCATGCCATGCAGACAAATAATCTCCCGGATGTAAATCTGAGCCAACTTCTCTCAAGAATAGGATATCATCACTGGAATGAAGTGTGCAGACTTAGTTAACTGATCCACAATAACCCAAAGTACATCATATTTCCTCAAGGTCCGTGGTAAGCCTACCAAAAAGTCCCTAGTGATGCGTCCCATTTCCACTCCGGCATCTCCAATCTCTATGTCAACCCACCCGACTTGATGTTCATACTTCACCTATTGACAATTCAAACACCGAGAGACATGACCAACAATATCATTCTTCAACTTCTGCTACCAATAGTGCCGCTTCAAATCACGGTACATCTTCGTGACACCTAGGTGAATGGAATACCGTGAACTGTGAGCCTCCTCAAGGATCAACTCTCTCAACCTATCAACATTCAGCCATAGAAACCCGGACCTGAAGCCACATAACACCATTATCTCCAATCACAAACTCCTTTGCACCACACTGCTGAACCGTGTCTTTCAATACCAACTAGAGAGGATGATCAAATTGGCAAGACTTGATGCGCTCCAACAATAATGACTGTGCAATAACACAAGTAAGAACCCGTCTAGGCTCCGAAACATCCAACCTCATGAACGATTGGCCAAATCCTGAATGTCCATGGTTAATGGCCTCTCCACTGCCGGTAAAAATGCCAAGCTTCCTATGTTCTCTGCCTTCCTACTCAATGCATCGACCACTACATTGGCCTTCTCCGGGTTATATAATATGATAATATCATTGTCCTTTGGTAACACTAACCATCTCCACTACCGCAAATTAAGATCCATATGCTTGAACAAATGTTGGAGACTCCGATGGTCAGTATAGACCTCACATAGAACATCGTATAGATAGTGCCTCCAATCTTGAGCGCATGAATAATAGCTGTCAACTCCAAATCATGCAAAGGGTAGTTCTTCTCATGAACCTTCAACTGACGAGACGCCTAGGCAATCACCCTACCGTCCTGCATCAACACCGTGCCAAACTCAATACACGATACATCACAATACACATTGTATGAGCATGAACATGTAAGCAATACCAACACTGGGCATGTAGTCAAGGCTGTCTTGAGCATCTAAAAGCTCGCCTCTCATACGTTAGAACATATGAAAAGAGAACCCTTCTAGGTCAACTTGGTCAATGAGGTTGAGATAGATGAAAAACCCTCCACGAATCAGAGATAGTAACCCACCAAACCTAAGAAGCTCTGAATCTATGTAGCTGAAGTTGGTCTACGCTAAATCTGAACTACCTCAATATTCTTAGGATCCACCTTGATACCCTCAGATGACACAACATGTCCCAAAAAGGAAACTGTGTCTAACCAGAACTCAAACTTCAAAAACTTGGCATGTAGCTGAGTATCCTTCAAAGTCTACAGTACTACCCCTAGGTGCTGTTCATTCTCCTCTCGATTGAGAGAGTAAACAAAAATATCATCAATGAAGACAATCACGAAGGAATCCAGATAAGGCTTGAACACTCGGTTAATCAAGTCCATAAAGGATGCTGGAGCATTAGTCAATCCAAATGACATAACCAAGAACTAGTACTGACTATAACGAGTCCAAAAAGCTATCTTAGAAACATCCTATCACGCCTCGACATCGGGGAGCGCGACCGGCACTCTACCAAGATAACCCGGCCAAGCAAGCCTGTATAATGCCTTCTACCCAAACTCACCCATTAATAAAGAGAAGATATATTTTCATTAACTAGACAATGAGAAGGTTACATGAACAATCCAAATTTCATTACCGTTAGAACTTCATTCAAGATTCTCCAAAGTATTACATTATAGATTCATAGTTTAGAAGTGGAAACATATGACACACATACAACATTTCTAATTTGACTTTCCAAAACAAAGGTACCACCCATGCTATGTCTACAGAGCCTCTAATAGATATAAAAGAGTAGCATGATGGTGCCGGCAACAAGGATCTGGCTATACCTTAGAACAATATACATAGAGGACAAGAGATACAGGACCCTGAAATGAAATGGGACTCACCAAGTTAGTTGAGGTGAGGGTGTGCTGCTATCACTGATCAATACCACCTGCTATGGAACCACCTGCATCCATTAAAGATGCAGCAGCCCCAGCAAAGGGGACGTTAGTACATATAGAATAGTACTAGTATGTAAAACTAAACACCCTCTTAATAAAATGAGTAATGGAAAAAGGAGAAGGAAACATGAAATCATTAAGATCCTCAAACAGTATCAAGGTGTCAAGTTAGAAGAAAAGTAAATATCATGTAAGTTTCAATATTTTTAAGTTGGGAGATCTTTAGTACCGATATACCACAGTGATTTTAACACGGAGTCCGATCTCAGCCCGATCGGCTAGGCAATCTCACCTCAAGACATCCACTCACAACACCACCATGTGCGCGACATGGTGTTCGATCTCCGTCCGATCGGCTAAGCCGTCTCACCACAATGCCGTGTGGGTCGACATCACATCACATCTTGCTGGAAATAATATCATTCCATTTAAGGGGAAATATCTCAGCACATCAATCTCATCCCATATAAGGGGAAACAATCTCATCAAATCAACATGGGGATTTACCCCTCAATAACTCCTACACAGGCGCATGTAGTTTCGGGGTTAGGTCATTTCGAACTACCCTTTCTCGGTGACTAGAAAATACTCCCAAAGCATTTATTATTTAAAGGATTTACAACTTGTTTCATTATCTTTCACCCATATTTCCATTTCATTGGCACTAGTGGCCACCGTTGTAATATAAATTCTTGGCACATCGGCCGTATTTCACATTTCATACTCACCCC
This sequence comes from Nicotiana tomentosiformis, assembly GCF_000390325.3. NCBI lineage: Eukaryota > Viridiplantae > Streptophyta > Magnoliopsida > Solanales > Solanaceae > Nicotiana > Nicotiana tomentosiformis. Next base: position 47,744,948 of record NC_090822.1, read on the forward strand.
TATAACTTTCAAGCGTTACCATGGATTATCACCAATAAGAGAATTTTTAAATCAATACTTTAAGTACACATCTGATCAAACAAGAGTCTTAGGCACACTGAGTTTCTCTTCCACAATTAGGCATACTAGCTTGCAATTGAAACATGATTTTTAAATCACAACACCTTTGGTACGTTGATCATACTAGATTGCATTCTCGGAGGGAATCATGATATGATAGGAACATTTGGAGGGCATTTTGGGTACATATATCTTTCAACACAACACTTAGTTAGGAATAATTGAATCTATTAGGAAGGACTCGGAATTTGAGACATAAGAAATTGAGCAAATCATAATCGCAACTTACTAGGACTTCATGGAAATCGATTCTACAAGAGGAATTTAGCCAACATACCTTGATTGAGCTTTCTGTGATTTACTACAACATTCTAAAACTCCTAGCGACTTCAATCTAATTAAAGAAATGGCAAAATTTAACTATAATTAGGAAGATTCTCGGGGGTTCAGCTCATTTGAGCATTTTATCAAGCACTAGTGTGCATTAAAGTTTCAAGGTCCTCCTATGGTGGGTTCCTTTACCCCACAATAATTCCCCAATTCAATAGGCCACCCACAAATACTCCACAACCTCCCTACCATCTTTATTAGTACATGCATGCATAACTAACAACTCTTATTCTCAAAACCTTCTTCCCTATTACTTATTCCCAACCCAAATTTCGAAATTGAAGGCTAGGGCTAGAATCTTACCTCTTGGATGAAGACCTTGTGAGCTATCCTTGTGAATTCTTTCAGACTTGTGCAAAGATTGATGAACAAATAGCTTAGGAATTCCTCTTCTCACTCTAGACTACTTTTCTCTCTCTAAAATTTCAATTTGAACCTTCTAAAATGACCCCTAAGGTTGTTTTATAAAAAATGGGGTCAGGTTTTTAAACCAGAAAATGGTCCCTCCGAACTCAACTCTGAGGTCACATAGTGCACCGCAGATCAGGTATGCGACCCACAAAATAGACCGCAGAAATGGTCCCAAAAACTAGGCTGGTCTGGTCCAGTCTGCGGCCCGCATATCAACTTTGTGTCCACATAATTGATCGCAGAATCTCCCTCCGAAAATCTTCATGCTGGTTCTACGACGGATGTGCAACCCGCGAAATGATTATGCGGTCGCATAGTTAAACGCCAAAACAACTTCCAAAATTGGCCCATTTCTCGGCTTCACTCTATGGTGGATCTGTGGTCTGCAGATCAGTTTTGCAGTCTCATAATGGACCGCATAAAATGCCCTGTTCTACAATAATTTTTCTTCAACGCCCCAACGCTCTGCTTAACCCAAAAAGTTCATACTACGGCGAGCTTTCCTCGGTACCACAAAACCCCAGATATTTTGTGAAATGTTATGGGACCTTACACACCCGATGACCTAATCGTCACCTGATGGTAGCCAAATCTCAAATAAATCTTGGAAAACACCCGGGCACCATGAAGTTTATCAAATAAATCATCAATCATCGGCAACAGATACTTGTTCTTGATAGTGACCTTGTTTAACTGTCATTAATCTACGCACATCCTCATCGATCCGTCCCTTTTCTTGACGAACAACACCAGCGCACCCAAGGTGTAACACTCAGTTTAATGAATCCCTTATCAAGCATATCTTGTAACTGATCCTTCAATTATTTTAACTCACTTGGAGCCATATGGTATGGTGGAATTAAAATGGGCTGAGTGCCCGACACCAAATCAATGCAAAAGTCGATATGCCTGTCGGGTGGCATACCCAATAAATTTGTAGGAAACACCTCAAGAGACTCACTCACAACCGGTACCGAATCCATAGAAGGAACCTTCGCACTAGAATCATAGATATAAGCTAAATATGCCAAACATCCCTTCTCTACAATAAGCCAATACCTCAAATATAAAACCATCCTGCTAGTGGAGTGACAAAGTGTCGCTCTTCGCAATCTAGGTAACCCCAGCATGGCTAAAGTCACAATCTTTGCATGTTTATCCAAGATAGAGTCATACAGGGACAACTAATCCATACCAAGAATAACTTCAAAATTCACCATGTCCAACAATAGAAAATCAACTATAGTATCAAAACCATTAACAGTAACAACACAAGACTTAAATACCTAATCAACTACTGCAAAATCTCCAACGGGTGTAGACACAGAAGCATTTCTATGATAGACTAAATAATACCTATAATAACTGCATCAGACGACTCTGCCTTAAGTCTAGTTGGAAATGTATAACAATGAGGATGTGCACCAACAATCTGACCTCCACGTATCAGACGACCACTCACTAACTAGCCTCCACCTCTAACCGTCTAACCTCTACCACGGGCTGTCTGACCCCTGTGGCATCAACCGATGCTTGAATCATGGCACGAGTACCGTTCTGTGGCATACTGCTCTAAAGTATGGGAAAATACCTCCTGATATGACTCGCACCTCCACACTCAAATTTCTCTCTTGGCTGGCATGGCTGCTGAATATGAGACTAACCATGAAGACCCAAATGACAACCATGATAGCTCTAAATCGGTAATTCACTAATGGGAGCTAAAGGTGTACTGAATTTTGGCTGCTTAGAACGGGACCCATTAGCACCAAGACTGCCTAAAGGACCATGTGTGACCTATAGAGCTAATTGTACCGGCTTGATAGGATATCCTCTACCAAAGGAACACCTGCCTCCAGATGAGGCACTACTGAATCCTCCAAAATAACTGGGCCACTTATCAGAGGTCGTCTCCTTAGGTTGGCCCATGATGCGCTCGGTCCTTTTGGCGATCTCCACTACCAATGTAAAAGAAATATCATCGTCGACCTCTCTGTCCATCTGTAACCTGATGCCATATGTAAGGCCATCTATGAACCTCCGCAACTTCTCCCTCTCAATAGGAATCAGGGTTGCTGCATGGCATGATAGGTCCACAAATATGGTCCCATACTGAGTAACAATCATGCTAACCTGCTAAAGGCGCTCAAACTGACTGCAGAACTCCTCTCTCTAAGTGAAGGAAATGAACTTCTCCAAGAGCAACTGTGAGAGCTAAGCCGAAGTGAGAGGAGGTGAACCTGCTGGCCTTCCATGTACATAAACATGCCACCATCACTTGGCAGAACCATGTATTTGAAACATTGTGAAATCAACTCCGTTGGACTCCACTATACCCATATTCCATAATATCTCATGGAAATGGTCCAAGAAATCTTGAGGGGGAGGGGGGGGAGGGGAGGGTCTACAGAAAGGTGCACAACGAAAGTGTGGGGGAAACCACTTGGTAAACTTGTCAAACATCTTTAGCCCCTCATCTGACATTGGGGTCTCTCCCCGCGCTGTGTAGGAACAACGAGCTGAACCGCCCCAAATAGTAAAATTGCTGGGGTCTGATAACCATGAGATATTTGCTCTAGAGTGTGAGTAGCGGGTGGTGCACTCTATTTTGTACAGGTTATAACAAAATACAACTAGTGGTTCTTCTTAAGATGAATAAAAGAGTTGCCACCTAATATTTAAGGTATAATATGGTACCTATAAGTCAGTGAAAATTATTATCCTAATAGTCTGCTAACCGGTGAGATTTGGTTAAGGGTTGTAGTTATCCTAATGGTCTACTAACCGGTGAGATTTTAGGCATCTATTAAAATCTACCTGAGGTAGCTCCTTAAACTTAGGCAAGGTTCGTGGAATGAAATGTCAATATTCTGGTTGATTAACTTTTTGAAATTGTTAAGTGAGATTTTATAAAGTTGTTTTAAGTTTTGCTTGAAAGCTAATTTTAAGAAAATGTTGTGTATCTTCTTTAGAAAAGTGATGCTTATTTATGGATCTTTATAACTCTTAGAATAAAAGATTACTCCAAAAATATTCTTTTGATTGAAAAGGAATATACCCTGTTTGTTTTATGAAAAACTACCCTAGTGAAATGCCTTATGTTTTTAAACTTATTTATGTTATTCCTTGTAGGTTCGACTATATATGATTGCTTTTATCTTGAAACAACTCTTATATTACTCATGATCCATTTGAAGATTTTTCAAGGAGGATTTATTTTTATTTTTTTAAATATGCCAAAAACCTTAAAATCACTGAAATTCATTAGCTGTAAGTATAAATAGATGTTGTTTGTTTGTTAAATGGTTAGTCTCAAACTATTAATGTTCAAAATGTTAAGGTTATTGAAGCAGATGAACCTAGTAATCTAATTTACCCTTTTTACCTATAAGTCCTAATATGCCTAATTTTCTTAAACAATCAAAATATCAAAGAATATCCAATAATAAGGTTAATATTCCAAGATATATACATAAAACAACAAAGAATAACAACTATCATTTAAAAATATGAGGAAGGAAAGCTGGACTCTTAAGATTTGGGCTGGCAAGCAAACCAGGCCCAGATTGACTATAGCAGTGGCAGAATCCAACAAGCAGGGAAAGCAGCCCAGTTTTGGAACTTGGACCTGAGTTCCAAATGAACTCAGTAGGCCCAATCGAACATGCATAAAAAAGGGAAAGATAATAATTAGTGTATATCTATATAGGGTAAAACAAGACAAAATCATAGCAATTAATAGTAACAAATAGTTAAGGGATGCAGTAAAGTCAATTTATTCATGCTAACCCTATGAGGATTAATTGAAGTTAGTGAACATAGGCTTAGGGTCACCACATTTATGGATGAAGTACCCCTATGGACCCCTGACACTTCAAAGTTCACGAGGGTCTCATGGACCCCGAGCAGTGCTTGTGTCAGGGAGGGGTACCTCAACCACAAACCAAGCTCACACCTAAATACCTTTGGTCATAAACTCCTACTCTTCCTCAAAGGTCTCGACACATATAAAGTGTCAACTTAGCAGTTTCACATAGCCAACATGAAAGAGACAAGTATCAAAGGTTCATCAGAAACCTTTTAGAGGTTAAGACACTCATAAATTGCAACTATCACTAGTGTCAAAACATAAGCAGTTAAAGTCTTTACACAATATGGACCTTGTAATATTCTTCGATAGAACACAACATGTAAGAACATGTCACTATAGGTGGATTATTAAAGTTTTGATGGTGACAAAGGCCTTGATGTTGATCCTAAATATCATAACGTATAGAGAACATTTATGAGTTTTCCAATTACGAGAACCAAACATTGCTCGGATTTATAAGTGGGGATCATCCCAAGACAGTGATGTCAAGACGTCATGAGATATCAAATAAAAGCTTTCATTTTATGGCTAATCTTGGCATGCAGAACACATCAAGTAGGCAGGTTTAGTGATAGACATGATAACAAATTGTCACGCCCCGAGCCTGGGGGGCGAGACCAGCACCCGGTGCCTCATCTATCCTTGCGTACCAACTTACGACTAAGGAGCTCTGAACATATAATGTCATACTTTGGCCATGGGCCACATTGCAAGACAATTTGCGAAGCAAAATATACAACTGAATGGAAACCAACGCTGACTAAACATCAATATAAAGCTGGGCCGGCAAGGCTGTCATAACTAATACAACTACCAAACCAACAAAATATACATACAAGGCCTACAAGCCCAACATACTGCACTAACTGACAGGTTATGTCTACAAGCCTCTACTGATGGATGTACCGTGATTGGAACAGAGCCCCGATCTACCCAAAACCTATATACATATATATACAAAATATCTAGACCCAGTAACTCCGAAGGACGTGGAGATTACTGATAAAGCTAAACTCGGGCAATACCTACAGAGGAGGTCGACCTGCCTGTCTGTCTGAATCTGCACACATGAAATGCAACTGTCCCCAGAAAAAGGGACGTTAATACAAAATAATGTACTGAGTGTGCAAGGCAATAAAATAACTGAAAGCTGAAACTGAACTGATAATATAATAACTGAAAGTAACTGGGAGTCAAAGATGATCTGGAGAAATACTTGCCTTCTGATACTGACTTAACTCTCTCAATATATTAAGTAAAATAAGTGTCCGGCCCTATATGGCTCGTAACGTGTAACTGCTCCGCCATAGTAGGCTCACTCATAGGCGCTCGACCATACTAGGCTCTGTATCTCAGCCATTTTGGGCTCGCTTATAGGCGCTCGGCCACAGTAGGCTCGGTATATAACTTACTATCTGATCAGAGGTTTCCCAATAGGGGCCTGCCCATCTATTAAAGCTCGATGTTAATAAAAATACTGTAATTTATGAGACTAAGATAATGTATATAAATTCAGGATTATGAACTTCTCTTTATACCTTTTTATCAGACACATGTAATTACGAGATCCTGCCAACATGAAGGAAGGGCTTAGCCTTAACATACCTGGAGTAGGGAAAACATCTGTATGATATTCTTGAGAAGGATTACACCGTACTCCCTTAGAATCAAAAAATCTCGTTGCTATTATAGTATGGAGTCTCGTATAAATTTCCGAATCCCCTTACCCTCGTTCTTGGCTTTGCCTTTCTGTGTAACTCCCTTACCAAATGGAGTTTGATATTAATTCAAGATAAGTGTAGGGATGATTGTCATTCTTGGCTTTGCATTCTGTGTAACTCCCTTACCAAATGAAGTTTGGTATTATTGCAAGATAAGTGTAGGGATGAGTATTGTTCTTGGCTTTGCATTATGTATAACTTCCTTACCAAATGAAGTTTGGTATTAATTCAAGATAAGTGTAGGAATGACTATTATGATTTCTCTTTCTTCGTGTTTGCAAGGAGTGGATTAGGATATTATCCATGTGTCCTCTTAATTCAATGGTCTAAAGTCAAGAGTCACTTATCCAATATTCCTCCACTTGCTGCCACATGAGGGGGGCTTTGTCCCCACCTACAATTATCCACAAATCCTTAATTACATGGTTAATCTCTCATTAAACTATAATTAACCAATTACCCATATAATTAAGAATTATCTCAATTAACTTAAAATACTACTCATTTTTAATACACTTTATACATCATACTATCATGGTCATATGGTACCTTGTATGGTACTAGTCCATAAATACAGGGTATTATAGCTTGGACTGTATTTTATCCCAAATTGCCAAACTTCGACGAAACTCATTTTTTCTATTTGCTTACATTCTCTCCTTCACGAATTTATTCATCACGTGTTTTAAATATCATAATGCTTATAATCCCAAAGTAACCTCATTCCTGAACTTACGTCGATTAACTTACGACAAAACTTTAATGTATGAAAACGCGAGACGTAACATCCTTCCCCCCTTAGAAACATTCATCCTCGAATGTTTATTCTTAGAGCCTTTGGGAAAATTTGGCCAGAGTCTCCTCCGTTCACTAGATTAAAACCAACCTGTACGCAGCCAGAAAATATACTATACATGCCAAATATGGCCAATGTCTACAAATAGCAACACTTGGTCTCACATAGCTATCCATTATAAATTCTTAAAGTAAAAAATAAGAGCTTACCTGATGACCTACTGGCCTGAATAGAGCTGTGCTGAGGTATCCCACCTCGAGCCATATCTTCAGTTTGAAATAGGTGGGGGTATTTAGACTTCATTTCTTCCTCCGCTTCCCACGTCATCTATTCCATATTCTTGCTTAAGACCTTCATGGAGGCTATCTCCTTATTCCATAGTTTGCGGATTTGTCGGTCTTGGATGGCAACCGGAATTTCCTCGTATGACAAGTCCTCTGTAATCTGTACATCATCCGTGGGCACCACTCGGGTAGGATTGCCAATGCACTTTCGTAACGTAGATACGTGAAAAAATGGATGGACATACTCCAATTCCGAGGGCAATTCTAACTCATAAGCTACTTGGCCTACTCTCCGAATGATCCTATAAGGCCCAATATACCGTGGGCTAAGCTTGCCTTTCTTGCCAAACCTCATCATGTCCTTCATAGGTGACACCTTTAAGAATACCCAGTCATTAACCCCGAACTCTAAGTCTCGTCGCCGCACGTCAGAATATGACTTCTGACGACTTTGGGATGTCAACAGTCGCTCCCGGATACGCTTTACTTTCTCTACAACTTGCTAAACCAGGTTTAGCCCATGTAACCCAGATTCTCCAATATCAAACCACCCTATAGGAGATCTGGATACTGGAGTGGTAACTGTTATTATATGCAAACTCGATAAGAGGTAAATGTTCATCCCAACTTCTTTTAAAATCTAACACACATGCTCGTAACATATCCTCGAGCGTCTGAATTGTGTGCTCGGCTTGTCCGTCAGTCTGTGGATGAAAAGTTGTGCTGAGATTCACCTGACTCCCTAGACCTTTCTGAAATGACCTCCAAAAATATGTTGTAGACTGGGCCCCACGGTCAGATATAATAGATGCTGGTACTCTGTGTAGCCGCACTATCTCCTTAATATATAACTTTGCATAGTCTTCTACTGTATATGTAGATCTGACCGGTAGGAAATGAGCTGATTTCGTGAGCCTATCGATTATCACCCATATGGAATCGAACTTACAATGAGAACGAGGTAAACCTGTGACAATGTCCATGTTTATCGCCTCCCATTTCCACGTCGGGATCTCTATAGTCTGCATTAGCCCTTCAGGCTTCTAGTGCTCTACCTTCACCTGCTGGCAACTAGGACACTGAGCAACATACTCAACAATGTTCTTCTTCATATCGTTCCACCAGTACATATCCTTAATTTCATGATACATATTCGTCGACCCAGGATGAATGGAGTACCACGAATAATGTGCCTCTGATATAATCCTGTCTCGTAGCTCTGCTACATCTGGAACACATAGACGACCCCTATATCTGAGAACCCCATCTCCCTTGAGCTCTAATAACGGCTTCTTCTGCTGCAAAACTCGCTCTCTCAACTTGACCAACTCTGGGTCCTCGTACTTTCTCTCCTTTACTTCAGCTATGACAGATGATTTTGCAGTATTTTGGAGTACAACTCCACCATCGCCAGAATCTACTAATGGAACCCCCAAACAAGCCAATTAATGAATCTCTCTAGTTAATTATCTTTTACCGGCCTCTACATGTGCTAAGATACCCATACATCGGCGACTTAAGGCATCTGCTATAACATTAGCTTTCCTGGGATGGTAGAGAATGTTAACATCGTAATCTTTCAATTACTCAAGCCATCGCCTCTGTCGCAAATTCAACTCTTTTTGCTTGAAGATATATTGCAGTATTTTATGATCTATGAATACATCAACATGGACACCATATAAATAATGCCTCCATATATTAAGTGCATGGACAACCACAGCTAACTCGAGGTCATGGGTTGGATAATGCCGCTCGTGCTTCCTTAACTGCCTTGAAGCATATGCAATTACCTTCCCCTGTTACATCATGACACATCCTAACTCGACACCTGAGGCATCACAATACATGGCATAACCATCTTGACCCTCTGGAAGTGTTAAAACTGGCCCTGAGTTCAACCTGTTCTTAAGTTCTTGGAAACTCTTCTTGCAATCCTCTGTCCACTGAAACTTAGTTGCTTTCTGCGTCAACTTCGTCAATGGTGCCAAAAGGGAAGAAAAACGCTCTACGAACCTCCGATAGTATCCCGCTAAGCCTAGAAAGCTACGAACCTCTGTCGGAGTGGTAGGTCTAGGCCAGGATTTCACATCCTCAATCTTCTGAGTGTATACCTTTATATCTCCATCGCATACAATGTGCCCCAAATATGCTACAGACTTTAACCAAAACTCACATTTAGAGAACTTAGCATATAATTTACTATCACGGGGGATTTGGAGTACCGCTCACAGGTGGTCCACATGCTCATCCTCTGAGCGTGAATAAACCATAATATCATCAATAAATACTATCACGAATAGATCTAAAAATGCTCGGAATAGGCTATTCATCAAATCCATGAATACGGCTAGTGTATTCGTCAACCCGAAGGACATGACAAGGAACTCGAAGTGGCCATATCAGGTCCTGAAGGCTGTCTTGGGAATATCTTTCTCCCGAACTCTGACTTGGTGGTACCCCGACCTCAAATCAATCATTGAAAAGCATCTAGCTCCCTGCAACTGATCAAACAAGTCATCTATCCTTGGAAGGGGATACTTATTCTTAATAGTTACCTTGTTCAGCTGCCTATAATAGATACACATCCTCAGCGAGCCGTCTTTCTTCCATATAAACAGTACCGGTGCACCCCAAGGTGAGGTACTGGGCTTGATGAAACCTTTCTCCAGCAAATCTTTTAACTGCTCCTTCAACTCCTTCAATTCGGCAGGTGCCATTCTATATGGAGGGATGGATATTGGTTGAGTTCCTGGAAGCAAATCGAAGCCAAAACCAATATCTCCCTATGGAGGAATACCTGGAAGTTCATCTAGAAATACATCTGCGTACTCTTTGACTACTGGAATAGACTGAAGTGTAGGTATCTCAGCATCTGCATCTCTAACTCGCACAATATGATAAATGCACCCTTTGGCGAACATTTTCATCGCCTTCAGATAGGAAATAAACCTACCTCTGGGTGTCGCTGTATTACCTACCCATTCAAGGACTGGCTCACCCAGAAAATGAAATCTAGCTGTCGTTGCTCGACAATGAACTGTGGCATAGCAAGCTGCCAACCAGTCCATGCCCATGATAGCATCAAAATCCAACATCTCTAGCTCAACTAGGTCGGCTGAGGTCTGACGACCACAAACTGACACCGTACAATCTCGTTAAACCAGTCTAGCAATAGTCGATTCTCCAACCGGTGTAGATACCGCAAAAGGATCACTTAGTATTCCAGGCACTATACCAAACTTCCCCACGACAAATGGGGTAATACACGATAAAGTAGATGCTGGGTCTATCAAGGAATAAGCATCATGAGAGCAAATGGTCAACATACCTGTCACAACGTCTGGTGAAGACTCTTGGTCCTTTTGACTCGCTAAAGAATAGCTACTATTCTGGTTACCACCTGAACTGGAACCTCTACCTCTGCCTCGACCTCTACTAGTCAAAGACTGAGCTAGCGTTTGGCTATAGATTTCCAAATTTGTTATGAAAAATTTGTTTGGGTGAAATTTGGTTTGAAGATGAAAATGTGTTTGGACATCAGTTTTCAAAACATATTTCCCATATTTCCCATTACCAATAACATTCATTATATTATCGCAAACCATAGTCCTAAACATAAATAAATTTGATACAAAATCATCATTTTTACAATGAACTACATGATACACTATCAGGTGACCGAGAAAACGAAGCATCATTGTTTCAAAATAATAAATGGTGGGCTCTTTTATAAAATAAAAAAGTTTGGGGCAATTTTTTTTAAAAATGTAATAATGATATTTTGGCCCAAAACCAGCTATTGAACTGGTTTTGGGATTTGGGATTTGAGATTTGGGATTTTGCCAAAATGTAGGCAAAATCTATGGCCAAACATGTGTTTGCCAAATAAAACCCAAATTTATTTTGGCAAAATTTATGTCTAAACGGGTCCTGAGACTCGCGCCTTGAAGGATGCATAGACATAGATGATCCTGTTGCTGAATTCGCTGGTTATGCCATACCCCCAGAATCTCTATTTGGGCAATCTCGCATCATATGCCCTGGACGTCCACATGTATAACAAGCATCAGAACCGGCTCGGCATTGGCCTAAGTGTCCTCTACCACAGAGTCACACCACGACGAAAATGACCATGTCTGCCCTGAACCTCACTGTTGCTACAAATCCAACGCCCATGAGCTCTCACCTGGTCCCGACTGAGTATAATGATCATACTTGTAACCCTGTAACTGAGGTGGCGGAGGCCTAGGTGGTCGTTTCATGTATTGGGGCCTATAACTGCTCCTGAAACTTGGAAAATCATATCCTCTTACGCTGCCCTGACTCAGTCCTCTCTGTTCCTTGCTGCTGTTCTATATTCTGGGTGAATGCCTGAATCCGGGAGATATCCATACTATCCTGCAATGCAGCGGTGGTACATGCCTCAGTCAACTCTGGGGCCAATCCTACTACAAACCTATGAATCCTGTCCCGCATAGTAGCAACTATGGATGGTGCATATCTGGCCAATGAGTCAAAACTTAGACTATACTCTCGAACACTCATATTGCCCTGCTTGAGGGCTAGAAACTGATCAATTCGAGCCTGTCGGATCTCCCATGGTAAGTACTGGTCAAGGAAGGCATATGAAAAATTCTCCCAAATAGCTGGAGGTGCATCACGTCCCCTGGACCTCTCCCATCTCTTGTACCAAAGGATGGCTATATCTCGGAGTCGAAAAGCTGCTAGCTCAACCGCGTCTTTCTCCGTGGCATGCATAACCCGAAAGATGTTGTGAAGCTGATCTATGATTTCCTGCGGGTCCTCCCTCTGATCTGTCCCCGTGAACTCTGGGGGACTTAAAGCAATAAACTCTCGGACCCTTGAACTCCGAGACCCCTCAAAAGATCTTGCACTAGAGGATGCCCTAGCCTGTTGTTGGGTAGCTACCAACTGTGTCAACAATTGCACCGCACTCCTCATGTCCTGATCCGATGGAAGCGCAAGAGGAACTGGATGTGCGAGCTCCCTAGGAATCTCCTCAGGTGGTAGACGAGCCGGTAATGGCTGGGTAGGGGTCTCTCCCCGGGCCTCCGATTGGGCCCCATCTACTGGGGGTACCCTACTGGTCCCCTCACCCACTGCTGTATCTCTCTTCTGACTAGCCGTAGTCTTCCTAGTCATCGTCATCTGTGCATGCAAACCCCAACAGGTAAGTTTAACTCAAATTTCCTATAACTCAGTTCTATAGCACGACTTAGATTTGAAAGAAGGGTAACCAACTCCTAAATGCCCTGTAGTCCCCTGCTTATATAATGTGGTATACCACATATCTATAAACAAGACCCTACTAGACACGGCTTGTAGACTTCCTAGGACAGAACTGCTCTGATACCACTTTTGTCACGCCCCGAGCCTAGAGGGGCGATATCGGCACCCGGTGCCTCATCTATCCTTGCATACCAACTTGCGATTAAGGGGCTCTGAACATATAATGTCATACTTTGGCCATGGGCCACATTGCAAGACAATTTGCGAAGCAAAATATACAACTGAATGGAAACCAATGCTGACTAAACATCAATATAAAGCTGGGCCAGCAAGGCCGTCATAACTAATAAAGGTAATATAATTATATATTTGAGACTATATTATTAAATTAACTGTAATACTTGTTTATTAAAATATGAAAATTATTTTAATTAATTAAGGTAGTAAAAGTAGTATAGTTTATAAATATTTGAGACTACATTTTTATCGATCTTAATATTGTTAATTATTATTATATGTATTATATCATTTATATATTGAGAAAAATAAGTATTATTGATTTAAAAATACTTTACTACGTTTATTACTGATTAATAAGTGTAAATAAATTAATTTAAAAGGAGAGGGTCAAATTTGGTCGTCAACAGCGGGAGTTTGGGCTCCTCCCCGGTCCTGAGAGTCGGCTGAGGCCACAGAAAATACATCAGCCTTTGCCATACTCTCCATCAAGCGAAACATGTAGACTAGGGCATCTTGAAGCATATGGGTAGCAATGAACCTTTCTGGGACCTGAGATGGTCTGACTAGCTGGGTCGGAACAGGGATCTCATCATCCTGCTCTATCTGAGGTTCCAGCATAGGTGTCATTGTGCATGCTCTAGGCTGAGCTCTGCCTCTACCTCGTCCCCGACCCCTACCCCTGGTAGTGGATGCAACTTGGGGCTCCGGTTCCTGATCAATTGAGGATGTCGTACGTGTCCTCACCATCTACGAGAAACTATGAGAAGAAAGATTCAAACTCAGCGATAAAAACAATTTGCATGATAGATAAAGAAAGAAAGTGAAATTTTCTAAAACCATATAGCCTCTAGAAGATAAGTGAATACGTCCTGTACCGATTCTCAAGACTCTACTAAGCTTGCTCATTACTCGTGAGACCTAGGGAACCTAGTGGTCCAGTACCAACTTATCACGACCCAAATTCTCAACCAGAAGATCGTGATGACGCCTAACATCTTCTTGCTAGGCAAGCGAACATTAGCTAAACAATTAATGAATTTCATAATTTTAAAAGCAAATTATTAAGAAAATAAGACTGAAATACTTGAAATATACAATAGAATCCATAAACACCGTTGTCTAGTTTAATCCTAGAAATTGATGTCACAAGTACATGAGATAATAGAATACTACAAATTGAGTCTAAAATAAAATATAACTGTCTGATATGAAATGAACAGTAATATTGATAAGAAGGATACTTCAGGGTCTGCGGACATTGTGCACCTCTACCTCAAGTCTCCTAAAAAGACAGGTCCAAGGAAACTCCGCTATGAGCTGCTGGGACCAACACCGTGATCTGTACAAGAAGTACAGAAGTGTAGTGTGAGCACAACCGAACCGATGTACTCTGTAAGTGCCGAGCCTAACCTCAGCGAAGTAGTGATGAAGGATACGACAAGACACTCAATATAAACCTGTGCGATTATAAGTAGAAAAACAATAACAGAATAGAGAAACAACTAATTAACATGTAACCAAAACAAGAAATATATAATAGAGGGCCCCAGAATACAATCATTTCTCAGTCTCACAACATAATACGGTAATGGAAACCAACAACTAAAATATTACTATAATAGAAGTTCTCCGCTACGGCGTGCATACCAATTCATATATATATATATATATATATATATATATATATATATATATATATATATATAGCCGTTGCGGTGTGCAACCCTGTCACGACCGGGAATCCCAACCCCGGAGTCATGATGGCGCCTAACGTCCACTTGTTATGCAAGCAAATATTATTGTTATAGCCCATGTTTTCGTATATGAGAGTACGTCGTAAGTTAATTTATGTAAGCTCAGAAATGAGATCATCTTTTAAAGTACATAAAGTAAGTTAATCATGTTACTATGGAGGTTACAAATTTTTAAGATCATGAATAACAAGTACCAAGAGGGTTAGAAGGCTTATAAGATAAACTAATTGAAGAAAATAAGTTTCTTCGAAAGTCGACAAGTTGGGAATGTTATAACATGTAATTTTGGGGTGAGACTGGGGTGCTTAACATGATAAGGATATTATGTTATGAGTTACGTTAGTCGTTCGATAGTCGTATTTTATGTTTTGAAGTCAAGCGAGTTGTGGAACAAAAGTTGGCAAAGGTAATCATAAGTTACATTCATAAATATGCTGAATATTAGGTCAAATATTTCTGAGCTTTTCTCCCATTATACTTGGAATTACTGGATTATCCAACTATAAAATTGAATATCTATGAGTCTAGTTTCTAACGCATTAAACCATTTGTCAATACGACATTGGAGTAGAGAGATATTCACGGTTTTGCGAGACTGCGCAGGAAGCCCCTATGGGACCCACTTTGTAGGTGGCCGACCTTCACTTGTTTTATCTCATTCCTGGGATGCGCTTTGCTCATTTTTCGACCTCCTTCCATCATCATACTCTCCAAACCCTCCCAAACAATTTCCCCAAGGCTCCAAACAAATTTCAAAAAACAATACACCATAATCCAACATCAAATTTAGCCAAAGGTGAAGAATAACCCCTCTATGGTGTTGTGATGTGAATAAGGATGATGGTGAGCTAAGTTAAGCTTAGGATTCGAATTTTATCTACTTCCTAAGGTATTTTTAACATCTTTTTGATGGCGTTTAAGGTTAATTATATGTTGGTTGTGGTGTTGGAGTAAACGATTACAAGATAGCACTTTAAAGGGTAAGAGATGTTGTTATCTTTTGTTGGGTTGTTTAAAAGATATATATATATATATATATATATATATATATATATATATATATATATATATATATATATATATATATATATATATATATATATATATATAATATATATATATATATATATATATATGGCGGGAAAATGGGGAAAATAACGTGATTATGATATGGTTTCTGTATTTATGCATGTCTATATGTTTATCAAGTGAATTGGTGTAAGAAACATATGAAACTTTAGAATGGAGGTGAAGATTAGCCTAAGTCACTTCTATGGTGTTGTATTGCCATTGAGGGCTGTTGTAAGCTAAATATAACTTGGATTTTGACTTGAAGCTACTTTAAGAGGTATGTGTATTGTGTTCTTTCATGTCCTTAAGGTTATCTTGATGTTGATTAAATTAAATGGATGGACTAAACATGAACTAGCGAATAAAGTTGCTAATTGAGGATAGTTGGAGTTGTGAATTGTTTCCTTTATTATTAATATATTGTATAAGGTATGAATCATTGATAAATGACTTTGTTATCATGTTAATGATACTGTTAAGTTAATATAAGAAGTCTATAAGGGGTGATATGGGTTATACGGATTCCAATCGGAGCTTACTGCTAGTCGTGAAGTAGTTGTGACTTGTTGTAGTTATATGGTGTCTTGTTATGTACATTATCCTAGTCTCATATGTTATCATATTCTCCCATATCGGTACTTTATATTCAATTAAGTATTGACTTCTTCTAGTCAAAAGAGAAGAGGGTATATATATATATATATATATATATATATATATATATATATATATATATATACAATATTATAATATTTTCACCACCATCGAGCTATAATCGGTGGGTAGGCCCCTATTGGGCCGTATTATAGTATTTTCACCACCATCAATATATAATTAGTGGGCAGGCCCCTATTAGGCAGCCTCTCAAATGGTAAGTTATATACTGAGCCTACTGTGGCTGAGCACCTATGAGCGAGCCCAAAATGGCCGAGATACAGAGCCTAGTATGGTCGAGCGCCTATGAGCGAGCCTAGAATGGCCGAGATACAGAGCCTAGTATGGCCAATCGCCTATGAGCGAGCCTACTACGGTAGAGCAATTATACGTACCGAGCCTTATAGGGCCGAACATCTATTTTACTTACTATATTGAGAAAGTTGAGTCAGTATCAGCAGGTAAGCATATATTCAGATCGTCTTTGACTCCTAGTTACTTTCTGTTATTATATTATCGGTTCAGTTTTAGCTTTCCATTATTCTGTTTCATTACATACTCATTACATTGTTTCGTACTGACGTCCCTTTTGTTAGGGATGCTGCATTTTATGCCTGCAGGTCCTGACAGACAGTTGGATAGACCTTCTCAGTAGACAAAGTCAAACATCAGATCGGTTGGTAAGCTCCACTTCCTTGGAGTTACCAGGTCTAGACCTTGGAGTCCATTGAATATATACAAGTTTGATGTGTAGGTCGAGGCCCTGTCCCGACCATTATAGAGTTTTGTTATCTCTAGAGGCTTGTAGACGAGTCTTGTATATTTTGTATGTTAGTATTGTGACATTGCTAGCCTTGTGTGCATGTTCAGTTTTGTATTGCTGATTGTAGACATTCATGGTGGCCTCGTCAGCCTGCTCAATTATATATATGAGCTTTTAGGTATGTTTAACCCTCAGATGAGAGAGACATTATTTTGAGATGATTCAAAATATGGCCTCATCGTCCTAAGTTGAGGGTTGCCCCTCTATAGTTCACACTTACAGAGTGGTACGCTCGGGCCGAGTATTACATCGGGTGCCGGCCACGCCTCTTCAGGTTTGGGGCATGACAAACTTGGTATAAGAGCAGTTCTATCCTAGGGAGTCTACAAGGCGTGTCTATTAGAGCCTTGTTTATAGATGTGTTGTGCACCACATTATATAAATAGGAAGCTACAAGGTATTTAAGAGTCTGTTTCCATTCATTCAAATCCAAATCATGTTATAGAGCTAATTCATAAGAGTTCGAGCCATGACTTATGTTTGCTAATGATATAGATTTGCTTTCAATTTGAAAAATTACAGCTAGCCAGAGAGCTAATACAACAGCAGGTAAGGGCATTAGTAGAGAGAGAGTTCTTAACGACTTGGCCCTGTTGGAGGTCCTATTAGATTGTGCATACCAGATAGTGCACTCTAGAATAGTACAGTCAGGTATGAATATTGGAACATTCAGAAATATCATAAGACATGTAGTTGAATCATAGAAGGGGATAAATATTTACCTTAGTATGACTCCCGTCCCTAGTAAAAAAGAGAATATTAGGCGACCCGAAGAGCTAGTGAGATGGAGCAAGGGGAGATAAAAGTGAAAGAATGTTTTGTTGAAGTTTTCAGAAAAAAGTAATAGACAGAGATATTAGCAGGAGAATAAAAAGAGAGTAAATAAAACATTACGAGTAAGATGTGATAAAAGGGGGGAAAACGGTAAATCATAATATGACAGGATGATAGAGTCTATAGTCAAGTAGAGGAAAAGATAAGAGGGGACAGGCCTTGAGACTATAAAAGAGTATATGCCATAAAGTCATATCCTTATTTCGAGAAATGAGTTGATGACTCCAACATGACTACTAGAAGGCTAAGTTAGACCCCCAGAGTAATAGAAATTAGTATGGGATAGTAAAAAAAATCGAACATGATTTAGGGACCGAAGGATTTAATAATAGTTAGCATCATGAGAATTTCATAGATCGCGTTTTGGAAATGAAAGAATGGACAACGGAAGAATAACCTTTAAAGGTCATTCAGGAAGACGCTTCCCTAAAGCAAGCACTGTGAGCAGAGTTAAGATTAAGGAACTAAGTGTGCAAGTTACACTAGGTGTCACCCTCGCACATAAGAAATTCAGTTATCATTGGTAGAGAAGGGTTACCGCAAGGCGAGTAAGAGTCAGTGAAGACATGAAAAGACGCCGAAGATAAAGAGGTAAAATATTTATAGGTAAATCTTCATAGCATTAAATGTTAGTACTCCCCTAAAGGGGAGAAGATGGGGTGATATGGTATTAAGTCAACGTTAAGTGGTTCAGGTAACTATGGAATAGTAAGGGAAGAATGTGGTAAAAAGGCAAAGGGAATGAGATTGCATTTATACAGATTCTACAGATATGATATGACTCCAGAACTATCACGCCCCGAACTTGGGGAGCGTGGCCGGTGCTCAACCGAGTGAACCCAGTCGAGCAAGCCTATGTTACATCAACCTTTCATCATAACTCATGCATGATTTATCAAAATATAATTAGATCATGACTTTCATATTGAATACATTTGCCTCAATGGCCCATAAATATTTTTTTCTCTCGTGATGGGTACATAGCTTCATAAATACCTGTGAACATAAATACATGACGAAACTCAAAACTTAAGTACATAACCCACAGTGTACATGGAGCTTCTATGATAATAGATACCCAAATACATAAAATGAACTAGACCCAAACACCCACTAGAACTGTAGCAGGCTCACCATAAGCTGAGTAGTGAAGAAGATCCCTATCAAAGATCCATATCATCCTTTAGAAGCATACTTGCATCCATTAAAAGATGCAGTGCCCCCAGCAAAAGGGACGTGAGTATATGTGAAAATATTTAGGAACACTATAGCCTCTCCTCATGAAGGCGTAGGAGCTTATAACACATTGGGAACATAAGTACAAATACGTTCATCTCATAATCTTTCAGACCATATATCACTTCACAATTACTTTCAACTACTTACAACATCATTATTTCATTGGTTCCCTTAGCCATACATATTATTCTTCATTTATGGCACTGCGGCCGTATATCATATTCCGCACTTTAATTTCTTTACTTTCAAGGATTATCATCATAAACATCATCATATAAAATACTCTTGAAATACATTTCCCCAAAAGGGCAATACACAATTTCAACTCATGAATATGTAATAAATCAAAACATATTGAAAATACCTACCAAGCATAGCATTAGTTAGAACAACCATATTTGGACATAACTTGAGTACATAAGCTTTTGGATAATTCTATTTTCGGAGTCAATTTGGAATAATTGAATCAAGGCTCATTTCCTAATATTTCACACATCATTTCATTTCGTTGGCGCTATTGGCCACAAGTATAACTTTCATTCTTGGAATGGTGTTCACACTTTATATCCCCAAATCACTACTTCACACTTTATATCCTCAACTCACTACTTTCACTTTCAAGCATCTATATAGATTATCGACAACAAGGAATCCCTAATCATGACTTTTAGTACACCTATGAGCAATTAAGAGCCTTATGCACATTGAGACTTCTTACACAATTTGGAATAATAGCCTTCACTTGAAACACTACTTGGAGTCATAACATTTTTATACCCAACTCATGCTTTGAACACATTCCCGAAGGATAACATCATATGACAAGAGCATCCGGAACATATTTTGAGCATATACCTTTCAACACAAAGCTTATTCGGAATAGTTGATTTATAAAAAATAACCCGGGACTTACAAGAACATCATGGAACTCAATTCTAGGAAAGAAGTTTAGCTAACATACCTGGAATTCGCCCCTTAATAATACTACGATGTTCCACCACACTAAACAACTTCAATTTACAACAATGCAACAAAATTTCATCAATATTAGCAAGATTTCTATACTTTAAGTCATTTAGACTTTTTATCAAACATCTAGTGTGATATATGGAATTTCTTCACCTAACAACCACCTTCCACACTAGTGATTCACCTCACAATCGCCTCTAGTCCATCCACAACTTCCATTAGCACATGCATGCCCAACAATTCACTCCCAACCCACAAATCTTATCAATTAATTCATTTTACAATCTCTACAATACCAACACAACCTAGGTTAGGCATTTGTGGCTTCCAATCACCATCCCATAAGTCCTAACACATATTTCATACATAAATAATCACTATAGATTAGTTAGAGATGGTAGACATACCTCTTATAGTGAAACTCTTGAGAATCCCAACTTGTAGTGTTCTTGACCAATTTGGGGATTTAAATTGAAATATATGGATCTTCAAGATTATTCCTTGTTAATACAAGTGTTTAGGAGTAGTAATCAACTCACAATTACTCCAAAAACATTACCATGGTTCATGAGAGGGAGGTATTGGGCGGATTCCCCTTACTATACAAGCCCTAGATCAAAGAAATGACTTAGCCCTCTCTCTACGCGGCCTTGGGGTTATTTAATGGGCTCCTACGTGCATGGTCGCGCACCTGGGCAAGTGGCTGCGCATCTGGCCTCACACATAAGGTAGAAACTCCCAAATATGCGTGGCCGCGCATATGACACAACCCCCGTAAAATGGCCATAACTCTATGTATACATATCCAAATGACGAACGGTTTAATGCGTTGCATACTAGACTCAAAGGGCTTTAATATAATATGTAGATCACCTGCTAAGTATTTATAGTTTGGTATCAGCATGCCTTTGAAGTAGGATGTTGTGCGAATTGGAACATCCATTCCACTTAATGTATCCAACTTGTTCCACACAAGTTCTTTCCATTTACAAAACTACTTAGTATGTTGCAACACACCTTACACATACATTATCAATTCGAAATGATGTGGCTCTATCCCATAGGTCTCCTTTAATACTCAAATACATTATTCCCAAATACCGTTGGCGCACTTTAAAATCTTAAATCATTAGCAACTTTTACGGGGCCTTACAAGAATATTATGCAAGCACGATGCCGGGGAGAGGCATTAAGGGCTCCCGGCCAGGATGTTATTGATAAATATGTGTGAATTGACACTTGATACATTAGGAGCCGGTGCGAAAGGTAAGTTAAGATAAAAGACATAACCCAAGAGAGGTTATGCAGAATATAAATATGAGCATGGACTGACGAGTAGGTAGTAGTTGATTTAGGAAGAGCCTAGTTATGGCTAGACAAAAGGTCTAAGAAAAGTTAGCAGATCATGCAAGATTAACTTAGTGAAACCCAACACAAGAAATTCAGTCTCACAGATATGATATCATAATCCTTGAAAAATATTCAGATAGGAGTTGGGGTAGTTAAAGGTACTGAATAAGTATTACGGAAATAAAAGAGAGTTCCCGAGCGCCTATGAGCGAGCCCAGAATGGCCGAGATACAGAGCCTAGTATGGTCGAGCGCCTATGAGCGAGCCCAGAATGGCCAAGATACAGAGCCTAGTATAGCTGACCGCCTATGAGCGAGCCTACTACGGTAGAGTAGTTATACGTACCGAGCATTATAGGGCCAGAAATCTATTTTACTTACTAAATTGAGAGAGTTGAGTTAGTATCAGCAGGTAAGCATATCTTCAGATCATCTTTGGCTCCTAGTTACTTTCAGTTATTATATTATCAGTTCAGTTTCAGCTTTCCATTATTCTGCTGCCTTACATACTCGGTACATTATTTCGTACTGGCGTCCCTTTTACTGGGGATGCTACATTTCATGCCTGTAGGTCCTAATAGACAGTTGGATGGACCTTCCCAGTAGACAGAGTCAAACATCAGATCGGTTGGTAAGTTCCACTTCTTTGGAGTTACGAGGTCTAGACCTTGAAGGTTGACCTGCCGCCACTAGAAGGACCACCAAAGTTGCCCGTAGACCGGGCCTTATTACTACCCTCTCGCTCCCTGCTGTTCCTTAATTTGCGGGTCTCTGTGGCTTGAACGAATGCCACTATCTTCCCATAGTTCATATCAGAATTCATGGCGGTTGTAGCGGCCTAATTAATTACCAAGGGACTAAAGCCCTGTACATATCGGCGAACTCTAGTCTCCATAGTGGGCAGCATGTAAATAGCATATTTAGACAGGTACGTGAATCTCATATGGTAATCTCACACACTCAGGCTACCTTGCCTCAAGTTCTCAAATTTTGTAGCACGGACTGCATTAGTCTCGGCAGGCAAGAAATGATCAATGAAGGCATCCGTAAACTCACCTCACCTCGCGGGAGAGCTCCCTTCTTCACGGGACCTCCCATAGTTCAAACCAAGAATATGCCACCTCTTTCAGGCGGTAGGAGGCCAATTTAACTGCCTCTATCTTAGTAGCATGCATAACTCTGAGAGTCTTGTGCATATCATCAATGAAATCCTGTGGATTTTTCTCTAGGTTAGTACCCGTGACACTAGAGGATCCAACTGGAGAAACTTGTTCACCCTGGAACTAGTAGAATCCCCTGGCTGACTGGAAGAAGTGGGTGCCATATTTGACCTCTGGGCTTGGGAAGCCACTATCTGAGCCAACATTTGTATGGCTCCTCTAAGATCAACATCAGAAACACCAAAATCGGAAGCTATCAGTTGGAGAGACTGTTGCATCCTCGGTAGGTGCAAGAACAGGTGCGGTCTGATCAGTTATAGTAGAGTCAGGCAGTGTAGTAACTAGAGGAATATTCTCACTCCTCGGTTGCTCACCCGCATCATCAATTATAGGATAAACTGTCACTCCTGGGGTGGCATTGGCTCCTTGGCCAGTTCTTGCCTTCTTCTTAGGTGCCATGTACTGAAAATTAGACCAACGTAGGAGTTAAAGGAGGAACAATATTACAACCAACTTTATCGCACGATCAAGAATATGAAAGAAGGTTATTATTCCTAAATGCCCATGTAGCATCCTAATTATAGATGTGGTCGACAACACACCGATAATAAGGACTCTACTAGACACGGCTCCGAGACATCCTAGGACACTTTAAAACCTTAGGCTCTGATACCAAGTTTGACACGCCCCAAAACCGAGGAGCGCGACCGGCGCTCAACCGAGTAAACCCGACGGAGCAAGCCTGTTAGATTCCTTCTACCCAAAATCATTCATGAAATAAGAGAATATATTTTTTCCTTAATTAAACAATAAAGTGGTCATGTCTGCAATTACCAATTTTTTACCATAAGTTTCATCATTTTTAAAGTTTCAAATGGACAAGTAATACAACCACAACATAGCATAGTTTGTCTTTTCCAGCACCAGTACACAATCCATACTATGTCTACGGAGCCTCTATGGATAAAGAAGAGTACTATGATAATGCAGGCAACAAGGCCCCGGCTATACCTCAAATGGAATATACAAAAATACAAAAGGTACATGAACCCGGGATGAAGCGGGGCTCACCAAGTCAGCTGGGAAGAAGGTGCATTGCTATCACTGATAAATATCTCCTGTTGTGGAACCACCTACATCCATTTAAAGATGCAGCGCCCCCGGCAAAAGCGACGTTAGTACTATCGAGTAGCACTAGTATGTATAACTAAACACCTCTTAATAGAATGACAAATAATACAAACAAAGTTATCATAATATCAATGGAAGCTTAAATCAACATCAAACCTAAATTTAGGATCAAGACACTTTTCAAATTAATTTCCATATCTCACATTAGGGCTGGCAAGTGGGCCGGTTCCGGGCCTAAACGGGCCAAGTGGGCCGGTCCAAACAGTCCCGGTCCCGGTCCCAAATTAAACGGGCCAAACGGGCCCGGGCCTAAACAGGCTTTTTGTAGGGACCGTTTGGTCCCGGGCTAAACGGTCCCGGCCCGCGGGCTAAACGGGCTAAGTGGGCTAAGCGGGCCCAACATATTTTTAAAAAAAAAAAATTAAATAGATATTAGAGACAAAAGGATGTTAAAAAAAAATATCTAAGACAATGCTATGTAAATTTTATTATAGAATTGTGACCTAAATTTTAATGTTCAATATTTAATATCGAATATATATAGTATATAAGATGTATATATAGTATATCGATATAAGATGTATATATATATATATATATATATATATATATATATATATATATATATATATATATATATAAGCTATATTCGATAAGTTATATATACATCTTATATACTATATATAAGATGTATATATAGTATAGTATATATATATAAGCTATATTTGATAAGCTATATATACATCTTATATACTATATATAAGATGTATATATAGTATAGTATATATATTAAATGTATATATAGTATAGTATAGTGTATATATATATATATATATATATATATATATATATCTCGATATAGAAGAAAATTAGAGAGAGATTGTGATAGATTGATGATTTTGTAAGAAACAATGAAAGAATGATGGGGTATTTATAGTTGAAAATAGGGAAAAAACGTAATTATAAATGGTATTAAAACAAAGAAAGTTTGGAGGGGGGAGGGGTAAATGGCTATTTTATAAATAGCCAACGGCTATTTTTGACAGCTCAATGGCTATATTATTTTTTTTAAAAAATAGCCATTGGGACCGTTTGGCCTGTTAAGGGACCGGGCCGGTCCCGGGCTCTGGCGGGCTAAACGGTCCCGGGCCTGACGGGCCCAAATCATAGGACGGCCCACGAGACCGGCCCAATTCCACTAAAACCGGGCCAAATGGTCCTGGCCCGTTTAGCCCGTTTGGCCCGTTTGGACCGCGTTTCCGGGCCGGTCCCGGGCCTGGACCGGCCCATTTGCCACCCTTATCTCACATTAGGAAATTTTTAGTATCGATATACCATTGTTCACAATACCATTATTCACCATACCAATACCACCGTACTCTCAGTACGGAGTCCGATTACGACCCGATCGTCTAAGCTATCTCATTAGAGACATCAACCACAATTACTCTTAATATCAATACGACCGTCTTTAATACGGAGTCCGATCACGACCCGATCGGCTAGTCTATCCATTAGGGACATCAACCAAAATTACCATTTCAATTATAATTTCCAGCACAATCACTACTATGTGTGCGGCACAGTGTCTGATCACGACCCGATAGGCTAGGTTGTCTTAATCGAGACATCAACTATTTTATATCAATCATCACATTTCATACTCCTTTCCCATCTTTTCATTTCATTGGCACTAATGGCCATAATGTAAAATCATTCTTGGCATGCTAGCCGTATTTAGTATTTCATGCTCACCTTTTCACTTTCAAACATCAGCATCATCATCAATGAACAACAACAATTCAACTCAAGGTGTGTAGTACACATGTGAGCAATTAAAAGTCTAAGGCACATAAAGATATTTCACAAAATATATCATAATAGCCTTCGTTCGAACTCGACTTGAAGTCGGCACATTATTAATGCACAACCCAAACTTGAACACATCATCAATCGGCAACATAACATGAATATAGTAATTAGGACACTTATTGAACATTTATCCTTCAACACAAACTTACTCAGAACGTATATCTTTCGACACAAACCCCTAGGGTCTACATAAATTACATGAATATCGTGGGATTCAATTCTAAGAGAAGAGTTTAGCCAACATACCTCACTTGAGCTTCTTTACACTCTAAATGTTTCGGAATTCTTAGCAACTTCATTCTATTTTAGAAATATAACAATTTAAATCAAAATTAGGAAGATGCTCATGATTCTAGCTCAAACTCAGAACGTATATCTTTCGACACAAACCCCTAGGGTCTACATAAATTACATGAATATCGTGGGATTCAATTCTAAGAGAAGAGTTTAGCCAACATACCTCACTTGAGCTTCTTTACACTCTAAATGTTTCGGAATTCTTAGCAACTTCATTCTATTTTAGAAATATAACAATTTAAATCAAAATTAGGAAGATGCTCATGATTCTAGCTCATTTGAGCCTTTTATCAAACACTAAGTGTGGATTAAGGTTCAAGGTCCTTTTATGGAGGATTCCATCATCCTACAACCCAACCTTTACCATTTTGTTTTACTTCAACAATCTTTCTACACCCTTTGATAACACATGCATGTAAAATAACCAACCCTCTTGCCCAGAAATTATCTTGCTTATTATCCATTTCTACACAAAATTCGAAATTGAGAGTTAGGGTGTAGAATCTTACCTCTAGGATGAAGACCTAGTGAGTTTCCCTTCTTAATCATATACAACTTGGGCAAGAATTGAAGAACAATTATTGGAGAATACCTTCTCACTCTATGGCACCCTCTCTTACTCTAAAATGTCGGATAATAGCTCAAACATGACCCAAAGAGTGTATTTAACGAAATAGGGTTGGGTTTTAAAAACCCAAAAATGGAGCTCCGGAATGGTTCTGCGGTCGCATATGCGACCGCATAACGGATATGTGGACCGCATAATAGTCGCATAATTACAAACCAAACGACCGAAAAATCTGTCTATGTATGCGGTCACTATGCGGTCCGCATAACTGTTATGCGATCGCATAATGCACCGCATAATAGTTATGCGGTCGCACTGTTGACCGCATAATTGCCCCCAGACTGGCCCTTCTCCTTCTCACATCTGCGACCATTATGCGGCCCGCAGAGTGATACTGCGGTCACATAATGGACCACAGAATTACAATTTTTCGCCAAACATTTTCTTTTACTTTCCCGTAAAACGTAAAACCAATTCGGCGGAGAATGGACCGCATAATTACAATTTCTATAATCCTCAACACGTAAAACCAATTCGGCGCCATGAAACATTATTTTCTTTTTTTGCAAAATTCTTTACGGGGCCTTACATTCTCCCCCACTTACGGAAACCATCAGCTCTCTTGTTTTTATGGGATTAATTCCAAGGCCTTACTTATTCTTGTAACTTTCTAATTCACCTTTTATTATCCTTACTCCTATATAGCTAAAATCTTGTCGCTCTACCGTACTTTAGCTTGCAACCTACACATATCTATTTATATTACTCGCAACCTTCCTTTAACTTTCTAGCACTATAGATTTCCTTTCATGCCTTCTCATTTGTCTTTAAATGTAAGCAATTTTTTTTCCTGGTTGTTCTGCCACTTGTTGCATAAATGCTTGGCATATCTTAGTGCCCACACATATTGGAATTCCATGCAACCCATATCATCTCGAATATTACTGTTGATTTTACTTCCCGTTCATTAGTCACGATAGGTGCCACTTTCTTATAGAGTGCATACGATGTTATAATGACACTGTTGTTATAAGATCATTTCTTCTTTAGGTCACTATGCTTAGGTTGAAGCCTTCTTCCTTATTTACTAAGCTAGTCTTTTGTAGTAGTACTTAGGGGAGACCCTTTGACTCTTGTAAAGCTGTGAGCTTATAACATCATATACCCGACGGAACTTTCGATATTCTTACCCGCCTATAAATGTCCTCAGTTACATACCTCCGTGCCCTTGTGCTCGTATGGTTGCTTCTGAATTGAAATTTTGACTGTCTCTTGAGTGGCACTTTCTTTTATTTCCGTAACACTTATACGGTGCCTTTAACTACCCTAATTCCTATCTGTATATTTATCAAGGATCACAATGTCATCATATCTGCGAGACTGAATTCCCTATGTTGGGGTTCACTATGTTTATCTTGCACGATCTATTTTTTTATCAGTATCCTCTTGTCTAGCCATAACTAGACTCTTCCTAAATTAACTACAAACTAATCGTTGGTCTATTCTCATATCTATATTGCGAGTAATATCTCTTGGGTTATTTCCTTTGGATTAACTTACCTCTCGCATTGGCTCCTTATGTATCAAGTGTCCAATCACACTTATTTACCAATTAACATCCTTGCCGGGAACGTTTACTACCTCTTACCAGCGTCGTGCTTACATAATGTTGTGGAGTTGTAACATATCTGTAGGATCTGAATAAATGCAATATCATTCCCTTCGCCTTTTTACCACATTCATCCTTTACTATACAATAGTGACCTATAAATGTTTTACCTCTTCATCTTTGGCTTTTTACATCTTCACGGACTCATACTCACCTTACGGTAATCCTTCTGTACCAAGGATAACTTAATTTCTTACACACAAAGGTGATACCTAGTGTAACTGGAACACTTAGTCTCTTAAGCTTAACCCTGCTCATAGTGCTTGCTTTGGGGAATCGTCTTCCTGACTGACCTTTAAAGGTTATTCTTCAGTTGTCCATTCTATTATTGCTGAAATGTGATCTACAAAATTCTCACGATGTCGACTATTAGCAAATCCTTTAGTCCATAATTATATTCCGTCACGCCCCGACCTCGAGGAGCTCAACCGGCGCTCAACCGAGATAACCCGGCCGAGCAAGACTGCATGATTGCCTTCTACCCAACTCACCCATAAATAAAGAGAGGATAAGCTTCATTAATTTAGTGCAAGAGGATTCATGATCAACACTAATTCCATTACCATTAGTTACTTCACTTTATAGTCTCAAAATACATACACATTCCTATTTGATGTGAAACAAGTAATTTAAATACAACATGACTAGTCTGACTTTCCCAAGACCCATATACAACCTACATTGTATCTACGGAGCCTCTATAGATACAAAAATACTATGATAATGCCGGCAACAAGGCCCCAACTATACCTAAAAACGTAACACACGTGCGACAAAAGATACACGACCCCGAATAAAGTGGGGCTCACCAAATCTGCTGAGAAGAGGGTGTGCTGCTATCAATGCTCAATGCCACCTGCTACGAAACCACCTGCATCCATTAAAGATGCAGCGGCCCCCGCAAACGGGACGTTAGTACATATGAAATAGTACTAGTATGTATGACTAAGAACCCTCTCATTAGAACAAGTAGCAATACAAGAAAGAACAGTCATAGATTCAACGGAAACCTCAAACAATACTAAACGTCAAGTTATAAGCAAGAAAAGTCTTCAAGTAAATTTCCATTATTTTTGGTTGGGAGATCTTAGCACTAATATACCACCGTGATTTTAGCACGGAGTCTGATCACCACCCGATCGGCTAGTCCGTCTCACTCAAAGACATCAACCACCATCATAATCATTATCTTAGTCATATTTTCAAGCACAATCACCACCATGTGTGCGGCATGGCATCCGATCATGACCCGACCGGCTAGGCTGTCTCACCACAATTCCCCGTGGATCGACATCACCCTTTTCTAGCAATAATCTCATCCCCAATAAATGGGAATATTTTAATCACATCAATCTCATCCCAAATAAGAGGAATAGTCACAATTCACTACTACAGCGGCACGTGTAGTTTCGGGGTTAGGTTATTTTAACCTACCCTTCCTCGGTGACTAATGATACTCCCAAAGTGTTTATTTATTTTAAAGATTTACAACTCGTTTCAATGTCTTTTACACGTTTCTTTGTTTCATTGGCACTAATGGCTCCACATGTAATATCGTTCTTGGCACGTTGGCTTTATTTTCATATTTCATGCTTACCCTTTTCTCTTTCAAACATCATCACGGATGATCAATAACAAAGCCTTTCTATTCAAGACTTTATGTACACATGTGAGCAAATAGTAGTTTTGAGCACATTGAGATTTCTTAGACAATTCGGCATAAAAACTTTCATTTGAAACACGACTTGAAATTATAACATTTAGATATGCATCCCATACTTTGAACACATTCTCAAATAGTAACATAACATAACAAGAGCATTTGGAATACATATTGAACAAATATCTTTTGACACAGGGCTTATTCGGAATAGTCGATTATAATTAACAACTTGGGACTTACACGGACATTGTGGGGTTCAATTCTAAGAGAAGAGATTAGCCAACATATCTCGCCTTGAGCTTCCTTAAATTACTACAATGTTCGGAAATCTTAGTCACTTCGATCTATTTAGAAATATAACAAAATTGAACACAAAGTAGGAAGGAGTTCATTGTTCCAGCTCATTTGAGCATTTTATCAAACAGTAGGTGGGCATTATGAGTAAACATTTTATCAAGCTTTGAAGTATGAGTAAACACCCAAGGATTAAGTTGGGATCGAGTTCGAGGATCAACAGACACTAGTGCATTCAAAGAGGGAAACGAAGAATCAAGCCGGAAGTCACCCAGGTGCGCGATCGCACACTAGGCACGCATATGCGGCAGTGTACTGTGCAAAATGCGCGATCAAGTGCGCGAGCACATCTCCAGGTGCACGGCTGAGCACGTCCCCTTTCAGAAAGAGTCCTATTTCGTATAGGAGAAGGTGTGTTCATTTAGGCCTGACCCTACTTGGTATATATACATGGAAAAATGGTATTTTGAGGACTTTTGACATACTTTAGACCTAAGGAGGCTAAGAAGAAATTTGAGAAGCAAGAGCTCAAGGATTTAATCCTTCAATCCTCACTCAAGACAATGGTTTGGATTGTTTTATGTTTTCTTTTAACTCAAACTTATTTGCGATGAATTTCTCCATATCTATCGATCCGCTGAGCTGATAGCCTACTAGGAGGACCGTCAAACCTGTCTACCGGGACTTGCAGGCATAAAACACAGTGTCCTCAGGCAAAAGGGACGTCAATACAAATAAAGTACCGAGTATGTAAGGAAGGAACCCATAAATAAGAACAATAATGTAAAGAGCGATAGAGAAGATACAATCTGTAACATATGAGTGCTTCTGAGGGCGATTGGCATGAAATGCATGATATATATATACATAAAATTTTAAAAACTTACGCCTCTATGGGAATCATCATCATCATATCGTACCCGGCATCGAAGAGGACTGGGTAAAAACGTACTCGACCATCATAAGGCTCGGTAGAATCGTACCCGGCCACATGGAGCTCGATAAACCAAACTGATCAGTTGTTGCATAATAGACATCGTACTCAGCTGACTATAGCGCGACTCGGTAGAGTAAACTAGATACATATATATAATGCATGCTGGACTCATAGAATCACGTTTGAAACTTTTCAGAGTGACGTAAGGTCATCACATTTTCGATTCACATAATGGACATCCATACCATCAATATGAACCTCAATAGGATTCAATGATCATACACACTTACTTAGAATTACTTTATAAGTAATGAACAACATGGACAACCTTAGTTGTTAGGAGTAGATCCGTTATCAAATAGCTTATTGTTTACGTTCATTTCACTTAGATCTTGCCAAAACAAAGAAGGAAGTCAATGAGTAAACCAACTTCGTCGTCATCATATAAGCATTATAACTCTCATATTTCGAAACCAATATTCTACAAGAAAATGGTCAGCACCTCCCCTATTTTTACTACATCCCATAAGTTATTAAAAGTCACCAAATAGCCAAAACAACAAATCAGTATCTATATGGAACACAACCGGCACAATAACACGTCGAGTGGCTAGCTCAGTTCATGTCTAATAACACTATATTTTGAATCCTTTCCCTCTTATTTATATTCAAGAAAATGTTGATAATAAAAACATAATATACTCAGGTTATTCCATAAATTTTCCAGCCATAAAATGCTGCAAGAACACCTCCCAAATAGTCCAACAATCAACCAACATTACTAACAAGCCTTTCAATCTATATCTCACAAGTTCTAGCTTCAGCGACTTAGCCGTAACTTGTATAAGCTTAAATACATGTATAATAAGATGCTCCTTACCTTTAAACATATAGAACAACTCCAATTTGAGCTTACTTCACCACAAAATATCCTTCCAACACATCCACAAGAATAAGAAAGCGAAACTAGCAATCAATTCAAGTTTCTCGGCACTAGAATCACTTTGAAAGACTTGAAATACGCCTCTGTGGGCATCATAATCACTTTAAAAAACTCCCATACGAGCTGGAACCACACCAAAATCAGCAACCACAAAAAAAACAAGAAACTCACTAGCGCCACGGGATTCCCGACACTTGATTTGTATTGTTTGCCCTTGGTTTATGTCTTGGATCATGAGAGAACTTTGAAAGAGAGTTTTTAGGTGTCTAGGGTCTGAAGAGAGTGAAAATTAATGTGTTAAAATGGTCTGCAGGTGTCACATATATATCAAGATATCTCAACCGCCTAAGTGGGTCCCATAGGGAGCTGCTTGCGCAGTCTTGCAAAAACGTGAATATTTGTCTACTCCGATGTTGTATCGTTGTTAATCACCCTAGTCTTGCCCCAAATGTATGTGTTATAACATTACAAACTTTTTCAACTTTCGACGAAACTTATTTTCTTCAAATCGTTTAGCTTCTAAGCTTTCCAACCCTTTTGGTACTTGTTGTTATTGATCTTATGCATTTGTAAATTCCAAGGAAACATGATTAACTTGCTATATATAATTTCAAAGATGATATCATTTCCAAACATACATTTATTGACTTGCGACAGGCTTTTATGTACCAAAACATAGGGTGTAATAACTCCATACAAATAATGATGCCATATCTTCAAGGCGAAAATAACAGTCGCTAGTTCCAGATCATGGGTCAGATAAGTTTGCTCATGTTTTATCAGATTCCTTGAATAGTATGAAATAACCCAACCATGTTGCATTGGAACACTACCCAATCCAACTCTAGAGGCATCAAGATATATAACATAGCATTTCGAGTCCTCTAGGAAGAGTGAGAACTGGTGCCGAGGTTAGCATGTCCTTTAATTCTTGGAAGCTCTTTTCACAAATGTCAGTCCACTGGAATTTAGTTGTCATATGTGTCAACTTCGTCAATGGATCATCTATGGATGAGAAATTATCCACAAATCTTCTGTAGTAATCGGCTAGTCCCAAGACGTTGCGCACTTCCGTAGGGGTCATGGGCTTTGGCCAATTCTTGACTGCTTTGATCTTTTGACTATCGACATTTGATACCCTCGTTCGATACTATATGCCCGAGAAAAGTCACTGAGTTGAATTAGAACATGCATTTGGAAAATTTGGCGTACAACTTATGTTCCCGGAGTGTCTGTAAAACCATTCACAGCTGCTTTGCATGTTCTGCTTCTGAATGTGAGTATACCAAAATATCATCTATAAACACGATTACAAAGATATCCAAAAATGCCTTGAATACCCGATTCATCAGATCCATAAAAGTCGTTGGTGCATTGGTGAGACCAAAATTACATAACTAGAAACTCATAATGGCTATACCCGGGATCTCATCATGAAACTCATTAACAACTTTCTTCCAATAATCCACCGTAGCATAACATGAGGCCAGCAAATCCATGCTCATAATAACATGAAATTCTACCATTTCTATTTCATTTAAATTAGATAAGGTATGGTGATCATAAATCATCACATGACAACCTCGATATACTTGCCGAACTATCACGGACTCGCCTAGGGGTGTGGACACTTCAAATGGTTGTCATAACAATTCAGGTTATTTACCAAATTTACTAGCAACAAATGGGATATATAAGAGAAAGTGGAACCTGGATCTATCAAAGCATACACATCAAGGGAAAACACGGATAGTATATATGTGACCACATCCTATGATGACTCTAGGTTATGTCGCCTGACAACGCATAAATGCGGAACTATTGTCCGCCCGAGCTAGTCACTCCACCTCTAACTCTACCTCTCTCCACCGGCAGTTTCATAACTTGCTCATGAGGATGCGCTGATGATGAAGAAGATGCTGCAGATCCCGTTGGCGGCATCATAACACCCACATTTCTTACTGGGAAAAAGCGCATGATGTGACCGGGCTGCCTACAAGAATAGGACAAATCTGAACACTGGCGGCACTGCCCAAAATAATTTCTACCACATTGTCCACATTGCGGCATCAGGGGTCTCACCCTACTACGATCCCCACTATCCTGTGAGCTCTTATCTCTTGCCTTGACTGAAATAAGCTATCTGTTTTCGATGCTGGCCCTAGGACGTCATGGTACTTTAGTCATCGAATAAGGTGAATACCGAGAAAACATAGGCCTAAACCCACCTTGAAATTCTCCCATGTCAC
Organism: Nicotiana tomentosiformis; assembly: GCF_000390325.3. Classification (NCBI taxonomy): domain Eukaryota; kingdom Viridiplantae; phylum Streptophyta; class Magnoliopsida; order Solanales; family Solanaceae; genus Nicotiana; species Nicotiana tomentosiformis. The sequence goes on from NC_090822.1 coordinate 47,779,450, forward strand.
CCGCGGACCGAGCTCTGTTTGTTTGGTATTGGTCATGTTCTCGAGTAGCTCGCTGTAGCCCCTTGCGATCCTCCAGGTTCTGCGCATAAGCTTGAATATGAGCATTATCCATAATTGGATTCAAAGAAGATATGATACATTTGTTTATCAGATGTGGTCCCAAACTGCTCACAAATCGATGTACTTGGTCACTCATCTCAGCCGGAACCAAAGTAGCATACCCGGCAAAGGCTTTAAATTGTATGCTATACTCCCGGACACTCATATTACCTTGCTCCAACCATAAGAATCTATCTTTTCTTGCTCGGTAGAGCTCAACGGGCAGATACTATTGCAGAAATACCTTAGAAAATTCCCTTCATCTTGCTGCTGGGGAAAGATATCCACTAGAATATTCCAAGTCTCATATCAAGTCACAGCTATATCCTACAACCTGTTAGAGGCAGGCTCTGCAAACTCAGTATCAGTGGCATGCATAACTCGTAAAGTCCGCTGCATCTGATCTAGAAAATTCTGGGATCTTCATTTGGATTTGTTCCGATGAACACTGGGGGGTCCAAATTAATAATGACCCGAACTCTCGCACTGACCATCCAATTTGAAGTAGTAGGGGCCTGTCATTGGGCATGGGAAGCCACAACCCGCGTCAACAAATGCACTACACTTCGCATATCTAAATCCTACTTAGAAGGAACCGGGGGAAGAATAGGAGGTATGTTAGTTCCTCTATTCCCTTTCGGGGGCAATGGTGATGTTCCCAAAACCTGAGTACCTACCTCATCATGAGGCTCACGTTGATTCATATGTGCAGTAGTACTCGACTAGTACCCTCTCTTGTTTCCTTATCCATCCTTTGAACACCTGTCTGACGTCTCATAGTAGGCATCGCTATAATAATGATAAGGATTAGAAGTGAATACTTACGACTCAGTTCTACCGCATGATATAGATACGAAATAAAAGGTATTCACCCTATATATTATGCAGCCCCCTGTTTATATGTATGGTGCAGGACATACCCATAAACATGATTCTACTGGATACAACTTGCAAACTCCCTAGAACTGACCTGCTTTGATACCAAGTTTGTCACACCCCAACCTTGGGAGGTGCGACCGGCACACGATACCCAAAGGCCCATGCGAACCGAGTTCCATACTTAGACCTTAAAGCATAAAATTTTGGCCAACAAGGTCCCCGAATAAACATTAAAATGATCATGACTGACAGTAGGCGAAATATTAACATTGGATATACAAATATACACATACACACACAACCGTTGCCAATAGGGTCATTACAACATTTACTTTTACATATTTCCAAACTAGTCTACAAGCCTCTAGAGTACCATAACGCACACCTTGGTCGGGATAGGGCCCCACCATACACAAAATGACTAGGACATACACTTCGGAAACAATCAATTTCTGAACAACTAATTCGGAGAAGTGGAGTGCAAACACTAACTGCTAAACGAACACCGTACTGTTGGGGAGCGTCACCAGGCCTATCTGTACCTGTGGGCATGAACACAACCCAAAGAAAGAAATGTCAGTATGGAAAATGTACTAAGTATGTAAGACTAAGAAGGAATGTAAATTAAGGTCATAACATATGAGATATGAATGCATGACTTCATCCTAAATACTGAAGACAAGCCATGGATGGTGTAACTGTGGAAACCATAAAACTTAAAAGTGTGAAAGCTTTATAAGATAGTTAATTTCAGAGATTTTGTCCTCAATTAGAGGTCAGATCTTGAAACTAATCACATACTTGAACCCGAGGAAGAATGGGTAATCGGGATTTGGTCTCGATTTTAGATTTCAACCATGTGGGCCCTGGAAAGAATGGATAATAAGAACTTGGTCTCGAGTTTAGATTTCGATCATATGGGCCCACTTGACTTTTTGTTGGCTTTTCTAAATAGGGTAAAGTTTAGACATATTTGGTATTAGAAGGATTTCTAAAGCTTGATTTGACTTATTTATGTATTGTTTGACTAGATTCGAGTTGTTTGGAGGCTTGTTTAAAGGAAAAATGGTATTGGATTGTTGAACGTGTTCTAGAAGGAGGTAAGTAGCGTGATTTACGTTTCACTTGAGGGAATTAGGTTGTAAATATTTTACTTTATATGTGCTAAATTTGTTGGATCCGACATATATGCATAGTGACGGGTGTATATGCGTTTGTCATGGTTCAAAGCATGCGGGTAGAATTAGTTTTTTGATGTCTTTGCTTATTTCATATATTATTCTCTTATGCTATATTGGATGGTGAGACTACTTAATTATTCATGTGTTAGTGGCCTTGTTGAGATATTGAATTGCCTATCACACCTTGGTCACACTTATCTTTTCCTTAATGAATTATTCTTATTCGTTTTCTTTGATATTATAGTATGCACTTTGTGATGTTTGTTGCTTTATGTGTTTTTGCATATGAATTAGTATGCTGGATCGGGTTTCTTGCTGAAATATTGTTATAAAAGGTCGGCGTTGCTCGCTGCAACAATATAGCCATTGGATTGGGTTGTTCGCCACAAAACTATTTTATTTGTCACACCCCAACCTTAGGAGGTGCGACAGGCACACAGTGCCCAAAGGCCCGGGCGACCAAGGTCCATACTTAGACCTTACATAATAAAACATTGGCCAACAAGGCTTCCAAATATACATTCAAATGATCATGAATGACTGTGGGAGAATCGTAACATTGGATATACATATATATACATACATACACAACCGTTGCCAACATGGTTATTACAACATTTTCTATAACATACTTCCAAACACTGGTCTGCAAGCCTCTAGAGTACCATAACACCTAACTTGGTCGGGATAGGGCCCCACCATGCCAAAATGAATGGGACATACACTTTGGTACCTATTGACTTCTGAACAGCTACTCTGGAGAATTAGAGTGCAACAACCAATAGCTGAACGAACACCATACTGTGGAGGAACATAACCGGGTTTATATGTACCCGTGGGCATGAACACAACACCCAAAGAAAGGGACGTCAGTACGGCAAATGTAATGAGTATGTAAGACTAAGAAGGCATGTAAATCCAAGAAATAGCATAAGAGATATGAATGCATGATTTTAACCTGAATAACGAAGGCAAGCCACCAGGGCGTAACTGTGGAAACCATAAAACTTAAAAGTGTGCAAGATTTTTTAAAGGTTATGCCATTTTAGAGACCATGCAATAAATATAATATAATATTACTTAGCCACTCTATCTGGCATATATTTTAATATTGTACCGGGTTGCATGGAGGAATCGGTAAGGTTTTATTCTGCCATCACGTCATACCCTTCCCCAGAAGGTCTCGGTTGTGCCCGGCCTCATAGAGAGCTTAGTCGTACCCGTCCATACAAGGGCTCGATAGTACTTCCCCATTGCAACTTATCATACCCAATAGCTCAGTGGTTTTACATTAGGTGCTATACCCGACCTTCTCTAGTGCGGCTTGTTAAGTAAAAATAAATACATATATACAAGTTCATTTCCAAGAAATACTAAGAGTAACTCAGAGTGAATCATATTTTCTGACCTCATGATATTAACTGGGAACATCTCAGACTTACCAAGTCTAGGAAATTTTGTTGCCCCAAATACGAAACCGGTTGCCCCGCACCAGCCACTGCGCTAGGTGGTATAGCTGGCATAATTTGGCCAAGTGAAACTGCCTCTTGTCCTTATGACGTGCCGTCAACTGATTGGTTGTGTCAAAACTCCATTAATATCCAACTTCATACGTGGGGGAAATGTGTGGGGCGTAAGATTATCCCCCCTTCGTAACATTCATCCCCGAATGTTGAATTGTAGTCACTCCTTGTAAACTTCTCTAGTCGTCTTAGGTTGTACCCGTTATAGTGTTCTCTTTGTTACCTCTTGTAGTATGGAACAAATGGGGGTACCTGGATTTTATATCCTATTCGGCTTCCCAGGTCAGTTATTCTATATTATTGTTCCTCCAAAGTACTTTAACTGAAGCTATCTCTTTTGTTCGCAGCTTATAAACTTGACAGTCTAGGATAGCCACCAGAATTTCTTTGTAAGATAGGTCCTTTATGACTTGGATATCTTCAATAGGGGTAATATGGGAGGGATCACCCATGCAGTTGCGAAGCATAGTCATATGGAATACCAGATGCACTGCTCCATTTTCTGTGGGCAATTCAAGCTTATAAGCCACTGACCAAATCTCCAAATAATCTGATATGGTCCGATATATCCGGGGCGGAGTTTTCCTTTCTCACCAAATCTCATCACACCTTTCATAGGTGACACTTTCAAGAATACCATATCTCCCACAACAAACTTCAAATCTCGTCGTCGATTATCCAAGTAAGATTTTTTCCTACTTTGGGCGGTCAATATTTGATTCAAATTGTCTTCACCATTTCTCCATCTTGTTGCACAAAATCGGGACACAATAAGTTTATTTTACCAATTTCAATCCAGCAGATTGGAGATATGCACTTTCGTCCATATAGGGCTTCATACGGTGCCATCCGAATTCTAGAATGGTAGATGTTGTTGTAAGAAAATTTGATGAGTGGTAGATGGTCCTCCCAAGTTCTTTTGAAATCCAAAATGCAAGCTCGTAACATATCCTCGAGCGTCAAAGTAGCGTGCTCAGCTTGGCCGTCTATTTTTGGGTGAAAAGCTATGCTAAGGTTGATCCTCTTACCCAATTATTGTTGGAATGATTTCCAGAAATTAGCCATAAGTTGGGAACCTCTATCCAGTATGATAGATATCGGAACCCCATGAAGTCAAACTATTTCATTAATGTATAATATCATATTCTTTAGGCGAGAAGGTAGTTTTAACTGGTAGGAAGTTAGCTGACTTGTTGAGTCGATCCACGATAACCCATATGGAATCAAACATTCAGTGTGAATATGGTAAGCCGATAATAAAATGCATGTTGATCATCTCCCATTTTCAGGGTTGAATTTCTATATCCTGGAGCAGTCCTCCTGGTATCTTGTGTTCAACCTTAAGTTGTTGGAAATTTGGACATTGATCAGCGTATTCAGCAATTCTCCTCTTCGTGTCATTCCACAAGTAGAGCTAACGAAGATCGTGATTCATCTTGGTTGACCCCTGATGCATAGAACACCCAGGCCGATGAATTTCTGCCATGATAGGCTTTCGAAGTCCCCCGACAACGGGCACCCACAACCGGCCCTTATATCTAAGGACTTTGTCCTCGAATAATTTGAACACTGGCTTCTGTTGAAAGGGAATGCTTTCTCTTATTTTCACCAATGCTGGATCGTCAAATTGTCGTGCTTTTACTTCATCCACTAACAAGGATTCGACAGTATTCTATACTATGGCTCCTTTATTATAGGCATCAAATAATCATAGTCAAATAATCATACACTCATATTGGCCAACCGGTGCAAGTCCTTAATCATTTCTAAATTATGTTTCCCCGCATGTTGTAGACTACCCATGGATTTACGACTTAATACATCAGCCACAACGTTTGCCCTCCTGAGGTGGTATAAAATATCAACATCGTAATCCTTTAATAATTCAAGCCACCTCCACTGCCTCAAGTTCAACTTTGTTTGCATGAATATGTATTGCAAGGTCTTGTGATCCGTGAATACATCAACATGAACTCCATTCAAATAATGACGCCATATCTTCATGGAAAAAATAACAACTGCTTGTTCCATATCATGGGTCAGATAATTTTGCTCATGTTTTCTCAGATGCCTTGAAGCGTATCCAATAACCCTACCATGTTGCATCAGAACACTACCCAATCCTACTCTAGAGGCATCACATTATATAATATAGCCTTCGGGTCCTTTAGGAAGAGTGAGAACTGGTGCCGAGGTTAGCCTGTCCTTTAATTCTTGGAAGCTCTTTTCATAAATACCAGTCCATCAAAATTTAGCTGCCGTGTGTGTCAACTTCGTCAATGGAGCAACTATGGATGATCAATTTTCCACAAATCTTAGGTAGTAACCGGCTAGGCCCAAGAAGCTGCGCACTTCCGTAGGGGTCGTGGGCCTATGCGAATTCTTGACTTGCTTTGATCTTTTGTATATCTACGTTGATACCCTCGTTCGATACTATATGCCCAAGAAAAGTCACTTAATTGAATAAGAACATGCATTTGGAAAATTTGGCGTACAAATTATGTTCCCAGAGAATGTGTAAAACCATTCGCAGCTGCTCTTGATGCTCTTCTTTTGACCGTGAGTACACCAAAATATCATCTATGAACACGATTATAAAGATATCCAAAAATGGCTTGAACACCCGATTAATAATATCCATAAATGTCGTTGGTGCATTGGTTAGGCCTAAAGGACATAACAAGAAACTCGTAATGGCCATATCTGGTCCGAAAGGCTATCTTTGGAACATCTTCTCCCTTGATTCTTATCTGATGATACCCATATCTAAGATCGATCTTTGAAAAACACTTAGCGCCTTGCAACATGTCAAATGAATCATCAATCCTCGGAAGCAGATACTTGTTCTTAATGATCACCTTATTCAGCTAGGTAGTCGATGCGCATCTTCAATGAACCATCTTTCTATTGAGCAAATAACAGTGGGGCACACCACGAGGATGTACTGGGTCAAATGAAGCCCTTATCTAAAAAATCTTTCAATTGAGCTTTAAATTCATTCAACTCGGCAAGAGCCATCTATTACGGAGGGATAGATATCGATTGTGTATCGGGTGGCACATCGATGGCAAACTCGATATCTCTCTTGGGAGGGAAACCCAGGATCTCATCAGGAAACTCTTTAATAACCGGAACTGATCGAAGGGTTGGAGGCCTCGCTCCACATCATGCACTTAAACAAAATGATAGAAACATCCATTCGTGATAATCTTACGAGCCTTAAAGTAAGAATTAAACTTTCCTTTTGGCATTACAACATCACCCTTCCACTCAATAATGTCCTCTCACGGAAAGTTAAAGCGAACAACTTTCTTCAAACAATCCACCGTAGCATAACATGAGGCCAGCAAATCCATGCTCATAATAACATGAAATTCTACCATTTCTAATTCATTTAAATCAGCCAAGGTATGGTGATCATAAATCATCACATTGCAACCTCGATATACTTGCCTAAATATCACGGACTCGCCTAGGGGTGTGGACACTTCAAATGGTTTTCGTAACAATTCAGGGTTTTTACCAAATTTACTAGCAACAAATGGGGAGATGTATGATAAAGTGGAACCTGGATCTATCAAACCATACACATTAATGGAAAACACAAATAGGATACATGTGACCACATCCTATGATGACTCTTGATTCTTTCACTTGACTACTCATAAATGCGGTTATGTTGTCCACCTGAGCTAGTCACTCCACCTCTACCTCTACCTCTCCCCACCGGTGATTTCATACGTGGCTCATGAGGATGCGCTGATGATGAAGAAGCTGCTGCAGATACCGTTGGCGACATCATAACACCCACATTTCTCACTAGGAAAAAGCGCATGATGTGACCGGGATACCTATAAGAATAGGACAAATTTGAACCCTGGTGGCACTGCCCAAAATGATTTCTACTATATCGGCCACAGTGCGGCATCCGGTGTCTCACCCTACTATGATCCCCACTATTTTGTGAGCTCTATCCTTGGTATCTCTTGCCCTGGCCGAAATAAGCAATCCGTTTTCGACGCTGGCCCCAGGACGTGATGGCACATTAGTCACCGAATAAGGTGAATGCCGAGAAAATGGAGGCCTAATCCCTCCTTGAAACTCTCCCATGTCACCTATGGATCGGGCTCTCTAAGTTTGGTCTTGGTTATGTTCTTGAGCAGCTCATTGTAGCCTCTTGCGATCCTCCAGGTTCCATGCATAAGCTTGAATATGAGAAATATCCATAATTAGATTCAAAGAAGTTATGGTACATTCATTTATCATATGTGGTACCAACCCGCTCATAAATCGATGTACTCGGTCACTCATCTTAGCCATAACCGAAGGAGCATACCTAGTCAATGAGTTAAATTGCATGCTATACTCCCGGACACTCATATTACCTTGCTCCAACCATAAGAATCTATCTTGTCTTGCTCGGCAGAGCTCAACAGGAAGATACTACTGCATAAATACCTCAGAAAATTCCCTCTATCCTGCTGCTGGGGCAAGAGATCCCCTAGACTATTCCAAGTCTCATACTAAGTCGCAACTATATCCTGCAACCTATTAGAGGCAAGCTCTAAAAACTCAATATCAGTGGCATGCATAACTCTTAAAGTCCACTACATCTAATCTATAAAATTCTAGGGATCTTCCTTTGGATATGTTCCGATGAACACCTGGGGGTCCAAATTAATAATGTCCCGAACTCTCGCACTGATCGTCCTATTTAAAGTGGTAGGGGCCTGTCATTAGGCCTAGGAGGGGACCAACCACGTAAATAATTGTACTGCACCTCTCATGTCTAAATCCTATTTAGAAGGAACCGTGGAAGGAATAGGAAGTATGTTAGTTCCTTTATGCCCTTCCAGGGGCAGTGGTGCCGTCCCTAAAACCTGAGTACTAGCCTCATCACGAGGCTCACATTGATCCATATGTGTAGCTAGTACTCGGCTGGTACCCTCCCTTGCTTCCTTATCCATCCTTTGAACACCTACCTGACGTCTCATAGTAGGCATCGCTATAACCATAATAATGATAATGATTAGAAAAGAATACTTATGACTCAGTTATACTTCATGATCTAGATCAAAAATAAAAGGTATTTACCCTAGGTATCTGCAGACCCTTGTTTAAATGTATGGTACACGTCATACCCATAAACATGACTCTACTAGATACGGCTTGCAGACTCCCTAGGACTGACTTGCTCTGATACCAAGTTTGTCACACCCCAACTTTGGGAGGTACGACCGGTACACGGTGCCTAAAGGCCCATGCGAATCGAGGTTCATACTTAGACCTTACACCATAAAATTTGGGCCAACAAGGCCTCCAAATAAACATTCAAATGATCATGACTGACAGTGGGAGAAATTGTAACATTGGATATACATATATATACATAAACAAACAACCGTTGCCAACAGGATCATTACAACGTTTACTTTTACATACTTCCAAACACTGGTCTGTAAGCCTCTAGAATGCCCCAACACACCCAAAATGTCGGGATAGGGCCCCACCACACCCAAACTGACTTGGACATACATTTCGGTACCTATCAACTTTTGAACAACTACTCCGGAGAAGTGGAGTGCAAGAACTAATTTCTGAACGAACACCTTACTGTGGAGGAGCGTCACTGGGCCTATCTATAATTGCGGGCATAAAAATAGCACCCAAAGAAAGGGGTGTCACTACAGAAAATGTACTGACTATGTAAGACTAAGAAGATATTTAAATTAAAGACATAACATATGAGATATGAATGCATTAGTTCATCCTAAATACCGAAGACAAGCCATCGAGGGCGTAACTGTGGAAACCAAAATACTTAAAAGTGTGAAACCTTTATAAAAGGTTAAGCCACTTCTAGAGACTATGCGTTAAATATAATATAGTATAATACTACTCAACCACTCTTTGGTGCATATCATTTCATATTGTACCAGGCCTCGTAAAGGACTCAGGTAAAGTTTTATTCTTCCACCTTTTGTACTAGGGCTCAGAAGGTCTTGGTTGTACCCGAACACAAGAAATCTCAATCGTACCCGGTTATACAAGGGATTGATAGTATTTCATAGCACATCATTCTGTACCCGGCTTCATAAAGAGCTTGGTCATACCCGACCTCGGTAAGTAACAATAGATACATATATACAAGTGACATTCAAGATAATTTCCAAGATATACTAAGAGTAACTCAGAGTGAATCATATTTTCTGACCTCAAGATACTAACTGGGAACATCTCATACTTGAATTAAATGTTACCGGCAGAATGTACTAGAATAGAAGCAGCATTATTGAGAAGGCTTAGAATAAACCAGTCTTTCAACACATGAATCCTTTCGAGAGAGACGCTTACCAAAGAAAGAAAGTTGCATTACATACGTTTTTGAAAAACTAATTACACTTTCTGAATTCTTATGCTCCTATGGTGATTAATTTTGCCTCAAATGAATCTTCATAAATTGATTATAACAAAATAATTGATATTACAGTGACGATTTCAAGTTTCTTCACGCTATATCCCGCAAGGTTCGCCTCTGATTCTGCCTTAAAACATTGAGAAATATAGTGGGGGTTTGAGAGCATTTTTTGGTGAGTTAAATTGGGTGATATCTCCTAGAACAAAAGAGAAGAGAACTGCTCTACCTTTTATATCAAGTCTAGGAAATTCCTCCACCCTAAATATTAAATGGGTCGCCCCGCACTGGCCACTCTACACCTAATTTCAGACCGATTAATGCAAGAACTATAAATAAAGGACCGCACCTGGTAGGATAGCTGGTGCAATTTGGCCAAAGGAAACTGCCTCTTGTCCTTATGATGTTACCGGCTGTGTCAAAACTCCATTAATATTCAATTTCATAGGTGGGGAAAAAGTGTGGGGCGTAACATTGTTGGATTGGGTTGTTCACCACAACATGTGTGATTTGAATCCTTTTGTTTAACATATGATGTTTTCTTCCTTTGTGGATTTGACTATATTATTTAACGGATATCGTTTCATCCTCTTTGGTTGAGTTGTTGACAAAGGTTTGGTTGTTGGTCATTATTTTTTAAGTTGATTATTTTACTATTTCTCGTATTTATTCTTATTATTTATCTTGACATATCTCTTGCTTAATAAATGTACAGGTGTCCCGACCCAAAATACAACCAAGTCGTGATGTAACCTAATCCAACCTTTTATGTAAGCCAAACTATATAAGGTACAACTATAATTAGAAATTATCAATATTAATAATAAAGACTAAAAATATTCAATACAACTATCCCTAGGACTGGTAGTAAATCATAAGACACAGTGATTTAGATTTAGATAGATGATAAAAAGAATAAATACAACATCTGTTTAAATTTTACATGAACAAAAGTGAAGTCCTAAACTACCGTAAACAAGAGGTATTAGAATTGGAAGTGCCGGTACGTCTTTAATTGTAATGACCCGACCGGTTGTTTTTCATTCTAGAACCTCGTTCCCCTATTTAAGACTTATTGTATGTGCTTTTCCTATTTCTTGACTTGCGGGGGCGGTTGGTTTGGTTTTATAAGGGTTCAGATTGAATTCGGAACACTTAGTTCCATAATATTGGCCTTAGGTGGTGAAGTTTGACTTAAGTCAACACTTTCAGTAAACGACCTCATAATTAAGATTTGAAGGTTCCACTAGGGTTGTATGGTTATTTTGGGCTTGGGCATATGTTCAGATCGAGTTTCGGGTGGACGGTTAGCGTTTCATCGCTTATTGTTGGAAGTTGACATTTTGAAGGTTTTAGAGTTTCTAAGTTTAACATAGGGTGTACTTTGGTGTTATCGGATTTTGTTTAGTATTTTGAGCCTCAAGATAGGTTGGTATTGTCATATTCTGCTTGTGTGTGAAATTTGGTGTCGTTCCGAGTTGTCTAATAATAAGTCGTCACGTTTAGAGTTAGTAGGAAGAACTTTGAAAGTTAATTAATTTGGTTTGGGGTAGGATTATCTGTGGCAATGTTATTTTATGTGTTCTGAGGTCTCGAGTCAGTCTAGATTGTATTTAAGCACTTGTTGTTATAACTGGATAGGGTCCCATGTGGCTTGGGTGAGTTTCAGACCACCCGAAGCAATGTTGAAGTTGGCAGAGTTTTGCTGGGGCTAGTGTGCTTCGCAATCGTGATGTATGTTCTGCGATTGCGATGAAGGATTTAAGAGGGGGAGTTGTTTTGATCCTCGCGTACGTGAAGAAGGCCCCGGAGCATGATGTAGGACCTGGCTCCTCTTCACGAATGCAGAGGTTCCATCGTGATGCGAAGAAGGAAGATGAAGGATGCGCTGGCAAGCGTAGGCCTTTGCGAACGCGATAGGGGGGACCACTGTAAAGCCCCGTAAAATTTTGGCAAAAGAAAAATAATGTTTCATGGTGCCAGACTAGGCTTATGTGTTTGAGGACTACGGCACCGGTGTTGACTCTACCAGAGGGTATAGATGGATTTGTGGCATATTGTGATGCTTCAAGAATCGGGCATGGGTATGTATTAATACAACATGGGAAGGTGATAGATTATGCTTCTAGGCAACTAAAGAATCATGAAAAGAACTATCCAACACATGATTTAGAACTTGTGGCAGTGGTATTTGCATTGAAAATTTGGCGTCACTATTTATATGGGGTCAATGTGGATATATTCACGGACCATTAGAGCCTTCAATATATTTTCAAGCAGAAGGAATTGAATATGAGGCAGAGAAGATGGCATGAGTTACTTAAGGACTACGACATTGATATTTTATATCATCCGGGAAAGGCCAATGTTATGGCATATGCTCTTAGCCAGAAAGCCATGGGTAGTTTGGCTCACTTGGAGGCATATCAAAGGCCATCATCGATTGGCTTGTTTGGGAGTTCGTCTTGCGGACTCTAGTGAAGGGGGTAATTGTGCAAAATAAGGCTGAATCATCGCTTGTTGTGGAAGTCAAAGAGAAGCAATACAACGATCCATTGTTGGTGCAATTGAAATAAGGGATTCATAAACATAAGACCATGGCCTTTTTTCTTGGCATGGATGATGGTACACTAAGGTACCAAGGGCGACTATGTGTTCCAAATGTGGATGGTCTCCGGGAAAGAATTATGACCGAAGCTCATACTTCAAGGTATTTTGTGCACCCAGGTTCTACGAAAATGTATCATGATCTTATGTAAGTCTATTGGTGGAACGATATGAAGAGGAATGTAGCGGAGTTTGTGGCAGAGTGTCCAAATTGTCAGCAAGTGAAGGCCGAATATCAACAGCCCGGTGGGTTGGCACAAAACATAGAAATTTCAATGTGGAAGTGGGAAATTATTAATATGGACTTTGTGGTAGGATTACCTCATACTCCTCATAAGTTTGACTCGATTTGGGTGATTGTGGATCGACTCACGAAATCAGCACACTTCTTGCCGGTTAAGGCTACCGATACAATGGAATAATATGCTCAGTTGTATATATAAGAAAGAGTCAGGTTGCATGGCACCCCAGATTCTATCATTTCTTATCAGGGGAGCATAATTCAATGCTAACTTTTGGAAGAAATTTCAGCAGGGTTTGGGTACTCAGGTGAATCTTAGTACAGCCTTTCACCCGCAGACTGACGAGCAGGCAGAGCGGACTATTCAGACGCTTGAGGATATGTTGCGTGCTTGTGTTCTAGGGTTTAAAGTTAGTTGGGATGATCATTTACCACTCATAGAATTTGGATTCAACAATAGCTATCATGCTAGCATTCAGATGGCACCGTTTAAGGCTTTATATGGTAGGAGATGTAGATCTCGCATTGGGTGGTTCGAAATTGGGGAAGCAGAGTTGATAGAGCCAGACCTTGTACATGAGGCTATGGAAAAAGTTAAAATTATTAAGGAGCGGTTGAAGAATGCTCAGAGTCGTCAGAAGCCCTATTTGGATGTTCGTCGGAGAGATTTGGAGTTCAAAGAAGTTGATTGGGTATTTTTGAAAGTTTCACCCATAAAAGGTGTAATGCGATTTGGTAAGAAAAGGAAATTGAGTCCGAGGTATGTCAGACCGTACAAAATCATTCAGAGGATCGGAGAGGTGGCGTACAAAGTTGAGCTACCACCTGAGATATCATTAGTACACCAGGTGTTTCATGTGTTTATGTTGAAGAAAGTAGTTGGAGATCCAACACTCATTGCTCCGGTTGAGACTATTGAGGTTAATGAAGAATTGACTTTCGAAGCGATTCCGATTTCTATTATTGATCGGCAAGTCCAAAAATTGAGAAATAAAGAAATTGCTTCTGTGAAAGTGTTATGGCGAAACCAACAGGTCGAAGAGGCTATTTGGGAGGCCAAGGAAGAAATGAAGAAAAGGTATCCTTATTTGTTTGAATGACTATGTATTTATAAAGTTGTGATCTAGGAAAATTATAAGACTTACTTTCTATGAATTTTGTATCAATTGTACAATTGGCGTTAAGGGTGTTACTTTCTGGTAATACATTGCTTGTGAGGCCACAATTGATGTTGTTTTGTATTATGTTACGTCGTTGGATTATGTATATGCTATTAGGATATGTTTCTGGGGCTCTCTGACAGGTGGATAGGCCTAGTTACAAGGGAAACTCTAGCACAATTTTTGAAAATTTAGGGAGTTAGTCAAATTTGGGGCTGTTGGTGTGTGGTATGAAAACTGAGTTGCAAAAGATGCTAATAACAGATTTTGACCCTCATTCAAGGATGAATGATCCTAAGTGGGGGAGAATGTAAGACCCCGTAAAATTTTGGCAAACGAAAAATAATGTTTCATGGTGCCAGACTAGGCTTACGTGTTTGAGGACTGTAAAAATTCTTCTTTTTAGGTTGAACAATGCACTGGAAAGTAAAGGAAAATATTTGGCAGAAAAATGCATTTTTGCGGTCCATTATGCGACCTCGGAATCACTCTGCAGGCCGCATAACGGCCGTAGAAGTGAGGCAGGAGAGGGTCAGTTTGGATGCAATTATGCGGTCCACTATGCGACCGCATAACTGTTCTACAGTTCATTATGCGACCACAGAACACGACTGCGGGCCGCATAGTGACTGCAGACACAGACAGATTTTTGCCAGCTCTTGACAACAATTATGCGACCGATATGCGATACGCATATCGATTATGCGATCGCAAACCTTGTTCCGGAGCTCCATTTTTGTGTTTTTAAAACCCGACCCTACTTCGTTAAATACACGCTTTGGGCTATTTTTGAGCTATAATCTGACATTTTAGAATGAGAGAGAGTGCCCTGAGTGAGAAGGTGTTCTTCAATAATTGTTCTTCAATTCTTGCCCATGTTTTTGAAGATTAAGATAGGGAAACTCACTAGGTCTTCATCCTAGAGGTAAGATTCTACACCCTAACCCTCAATGTCAAATTTTGTCTAGAAATGGGTAATTAGCAAGATAATATTTGGGCATGAGAGTTGTTTATTTTACATGCATGTGTTATAAAAGGGTGTAGGAACATTGTTGAGCTAAAAATGGTAAAGATTGGGTTGTGGGATGATGGAATCCTCCATAAAGGACCTTGAAACCTTAATGCACACCTAATGTTTGATAAAATGCTCAACTGAGCTAGAACCGTGAGCATCTTCCTAATTCTGGTTCAATTTGTTATATTTCTACAATAGATTGAAGTTGCTAAGAATTCCAGAGCATTTTAGAGCTTAAGGAAGCTTGATTGAGGTATGTTGGCTAAACGCTTCTCTTAGAATTGAATCCCACGATATTCATGTAAATTATGTAAGTCCCAAGTGGTTCATTATAAAATTGACTATTCCGAGTAAGATTGGGTTGAAAGATATATATTCAATAAGTATCCCAAATGCTTTATTCATGTTATGTTACCAATTGAGGATGTGTTAAAATATGGATTGTGCATTAATAATGTTTCGACTTCATGTCAAGTTCAAACGAAGGCTATTATGCCAAATTTTGTGAAATATCTCTATGTGCCGTAGACTCTAAAATGCTCACATGTGTACTACACACCTTGATTTGAATTGTATTTGTGGTTGATGATGATGATGATATTTTAAATTAAAAAGGTGAGCATGAAATACTAAATATGGCCAACGTGCCAAGAATGATCTTATAATTATTGCCATTAGTGCCAATGAAATGAAAAGATGTGAATGTAATATGAAATGCGATGACTAATATAAAAAGGTTGATGTCTTGAATAAGACAGCCTAGCCGGTCGGGTCGCGGCCGGACACCATGCCACACACATAGTGGTGATTGTGCTGGAAATTGTAATTGAAATTATGATTGTGGTCGATGTCCCTAATGGATAGCCTAGCCGATCGGGTCGTGATTGGACAACGTGTTAATAACGGTGGAATTGATATTGAGAGTAATTGTGGTTGATGTCTCTAATGAGATAGCCTAGCCGATCGTGTCATGATCGAACTCCGTGCTGAGAGTACGGTGGTACTGGTATTTTGAATAATGGTATTGTGGATAATGATATATCGATACTAAAAATTTCCCAATGTGAGATATGGAAATAAAGTTAAAACACTGTCTTGATTCTAAATTGAGGTTTGCTATTTATTTAAGGCTTCCATTAACATTATGATAATCTTGTTTGTATTATTTGTCATTATATTGAGAGGGTGTTTAGTTATACATACTAGTGCTATTTGACAGTACTAATGTCTTTTTTGCCGGGGGCGCTGCATCTTTAAATGGTTGCAGGTGGTTCCACAGCAAGAGATATTGATCAGTGATAGCAGTACACCTTCTTCCCAGCTGACTTGGTGAGCCCCACTTTATCCCGGGGTCATGAATCTTTTGTACTTTGTGTAATCTGTTTGAGGTATAGTTAGGGCCTTGTTGTTGGCATTATCATTGTACTCTTCTTTATCTATAGGGGCTCCGTAGACATAGTGTGGGTTGTGTATTGGTGCTGGGAAAGACAAACTATATTGTGTTGTGGTTGTATTACTTGTTCCATTTGAGACTTTATAAATGATGAAAACTATTGGTAATGAATTGGTATTGTAGACATGATCACGTTTTTATATAACTAATGAAAATAAGTATTATCTTCATTCGTGGATGAGTTTAGGTAGAAGGAAATCCAACAGGCTTGCTCAATCGGGTTCACTCGGTTGAGCGCCGGTCGTGCTCCTCGGTTTTGGGGAGTGAAAACCGCATTCGAGGAGGGTTGGGGGAAGTGTTCATCACGAATGCAATGTGTTCATCGCAAACGCGATGAAGGATTTCTAGGTAAGGGCATCTTGGCCTTCGCGATCGCGATGGTTCTTTCTCAATCGCGATAATGGACGCCTGGGCAGAATGTGATTTTTAATACTGTACTATGGCCTATTTCACACTATTCTCTCTTGGCGTGAGTGATTTGGGAGCTCTTCGAAGAACCATTTTCATCAAGAGTATTTGGGTAAGTGATTTCTACCTATTGTGAGCTAAATACATGATTTAGGTGTGGATTTTAACATGGAAATTAGTATAATTCTTGGATTTTGTTGAAAATCCTAGAATTTGGTAAAAATGAGATTTGACTATGAAATTAGTTATGGGATTGAGTATAAATTATATAATTGAGTTTGTAATGCCATGGATAAAATTTATCTTTGAAAATTTTTGGAATCCAAGCACGTGGGCTCGGGGTTGACTTTTGTTGACTTTCCGAGTAGGGTTGGGAAATGACTCTAATAGTTGAATTATGAGTTTTTGAGCGTATATTGATTGGTTTATATGTCCTTTTGACTAGTTAGTGAGGTGTGAGAGTTGAGAAGTGGGCTTCAAAGCAAGGTAAATCTCTTGCCTAATCTTGTAAGAGGGAATTATCCCCGTAGGTAACTTATTTGTTGTATGCTATGTGTTATAGGTTCTACGCATGTATGAGGTGACGAGTGTCCGTGCGTAATCTAGATTTATGTTTATGTCCGAGTAGATTTAGACCTACACCATGCTTTAACTCTACTACTTGAATTAAACTTGCTTGTTTGTTTACTAGAATTCATAACTGAGATTGAGAATAGAATTTTATGAATTTTTAAGGAATAGTTGATGGTAGGTAACATTTATGTTTTCTCTTGCATTCCCATCCTCTTGTTGTGTTTACGTGATCGGTAGTTCCATATTTTCTCGACTCGCATGTATCTTCGCAGGTGGGAAAGTTTCTCTATTCATATGGGATCGGGCTATTCACCTCAGCAGTGTTATGAAATATCATTATGGGATCAGGTTGTTCGCCTCGTCATTGTTATGAAATATCATTATGGGATCGGGCCGTTCACCTCGGCGTATTGTGTAATAATAATCTTATGGGATCAGGTTATTCGCCTCGGCAGACTCATGCGTAATATTTGATATCATGTCAACGCACATATGAGTTTTCTTGAATTGAGATTTGGCATTGTATTTGATACTGATTGTCCTTGTTTCCTTCGAGAAAGATTATGGTATTTGATGATTTCGTAATTATTCTTACTTGAGACTCATATTATTTATATGTATCTACTTCCTTGCTACTTGTTGTGTTTCATACTAGTCTAATTTACATATCTTGTTATTTGACAACTATTAAGTGTCGATGTCGCCCTCTCGTCACTATTTCTTCGAAGTTAGACTAGATACTTACCGGGTACGTGTCGATTTAAGTACTCATACTATGCACTAATTGTAGCAGGTACGAAGATAGATACATCAGGTGGTCACTCGGGCGCGTAGCCGTATTATTTGGAGACTTAGTGGTGAGCTGTTTTCCATGCTTCGACCCGCAGCACCCGGAGTCTTCTCCCCCTATGTTATTTTATTCTGTCTATTTTTATTCTACACACTAGTTATAGTTATTTTGTATATTCTACTAGATGCCCATTCACTTGTGACGCCAGGTTTTGTGGGTTTTTAGTAGATGTTTAGGGCTGTACCTATTATTTATATCATTATGCTTTATGGTTTGTTCATACATCGTGACGTAGTAAGAATGAAAGTATTTTACCATGCTTTCTTAACTTGATTCCACTTTATTAATAAAATTCTTGATTTTAAAAGTATTATGAACGGATGATTATGTTGGTAGTTTACCATCTGCTTGCCTAACGGTGGCGTTGGGCGCCATCACAACCTATGGTGGGAATATGGTCATGACATTAATGCAAGGCTCCGTCTTCCACAGCTACTCAGCTCCAGAATCTGCACACAAGGTGCAGAAGTGTAGTATGAGTACAAATGACCCCATGTACCTAGTAAGTATCTTGACTAACCTCAGTGTAGTAGTGACGATGTTTTTAGGTCAAAAAGATACTCACTTAATATAACTTGTGCAGTTGATAAGCAAGAGAAATAATCAGGAGGAAAAAGGCAAGTGATAATGAAAGGATCGGTAAAAGAAATAATGAGCCTATTTCACAAATATAACAACCAGACCTTTTCGACAAAACAAATTTCTTAGGAAGGAAATAATATCTGTGAACCAATATAAACCATAACTGGAAACTAATATACTAAAAAGGAGTATGTGCAAGTTATCAAATCAAATGACACGACAACACCCCTCGTGCATTTATCTCAACCTAACCAAATGTATGCATGTATGTCAAATAAAATGGTACAGCAAAACCCTTTGTGCATTTCCACTCTACCTCACTATTCGCGTGTATAACAACACCAAACAAGGTAGAAGGCATATAGCTAACACTAACAACTTAGGAAAAAGGCAAAAATGTATATGTGAACACTATATAATGCATGTCTCTCCTCCTCGCCTACACGGAAACACTCTTCGTACCATGAACTCAGAACCTCACATGCACGAAAACACCCTTCGTGCCGATATCAGAATGTCAGGAAGCATGGAAGAACCCTTCGTGTGTCCACCAATCCACTAACAAGTCCAATTCATATGAAGAATGCATCAACTAGAATATGTAAATGATATGCATGGATAATACATATAAAACATGTGAAATGCCAGACAAGCATAAAGAATTCATGTACATAATCAAATATGCCACCCTTATTCATCAAAATAATTAGTAAATTCCATCCTTATTCCGCCACTTGTGCGTAATCAGGCATGCCACCTTTATTCCGCCATATGCGCATAATCACAAAGTTCACCTTATTGTGCCACACGTGCATATCCAATAATACCACCTTTTTGTTTTACTACATGTGCATAACAAAAATTTCACAATCCCAAATCCCACCAAAGCCGTGACGACGCCTAACAATGCTTGCTAGGAAATCCAACATTCAATAAGCAGGAACAAACTTAAATAATAGAAATAAATTGTCTCATCAGCGGAATAATCATAAATAAATTAAGTCAATAGCAATAATACAACTAGAACCATCTCATGATTCGGTATCAATGAGTACATGAGTTGTACGGAGTTTAAATACAAAGATTGATCCCAAAATACGGACTGCCTGAAAGAAAAAACAGTAATAGTATACACTAAGAGAAAAGGGACTTCAAGGTATGAGAAGGTAAAACAGCTACTGGATTAGTTGGTATTCTACCCACTTATGTGATTTAGAAGTGATCGGGAAAAAAACCAAATAAAAACAAGTCAAAAAGGAACTCAAATGAATAAATCTGGAGAAAGGCCCTAGATCGCAAATACGAACTAGGCTTCATAATTGCGCAATCAACAATACCAGTTAGTGTTCGTAAATGCGAACTCCCTGACCTTAATTGCGTAGCCCGCTTAGGAAAGAAGAATTCGCAAGTGTAAAGTTCGGGTCGCAATGCGAAGTCAACCAGGCAGTCAACTTTCGTAAATCCGAACCTGTATACCAAAATTGTGATGGGTTAGTGAAGAGGTCAGATTTTGCAAAAATGAATGACTGTATTGCAATTGTGATTATCAATAGTAGAGTCTAGGTTCGCAAATGCAAACCCTTCTTCATAAATGCGAACCACGGGTTTTTGACCTAGGCAAATTTGACGTTTCACATTTTCTTGATCCCAAACCCTTAAATACATGACCTAGCAGTTCTTTGGCGAATCTCTAGAAATATCTTTGGCCTTTTTGACTAAAAATACATGTTTGGAGCTAGGGTTCTTGCACCCACACTTGAGAGTTGAAGATTTGAAGACTTTGGATGAGATTTTCTTACCCTTTTTAAACATTTCTTCAATTAATTGCTTTGTATTGAATACCTATGTGTTTAGTATTTATTCCAATATTTGAAACGTCTTTATGAAAATATTCATTATTAAAGTTTTGATTAAATCTCTTATTTTGCTTTTGTACTAAATGATTTTTATTAATTATGAAGTGAGTTGAATGTTTTTTTAATTATTATTGTTCTATAATATTTCAAAGGGATTAGCTAACCCTAGGAGTCGCCCATTTACTTCGGTTTAGACTTTGAAAATCCAAACTCGGTGTTAGAAAAGTGTATACGGTCAAAATCGGGCCTACCCGATTTTGCTATTTGATCGAGACAAGGGAGTTGCATCGGGGGTAGCCTCGTAATAAATCAGACCCGAGCTCGAGGATGAGACATTGAGCCTAGAGATCGAAGTGTACGTTGAGACCAAGGCCAGCAACAATCGAGACCAAGTATGACTGACTTCGAGGGGAGCATAATAATAGAATAGCGAGATATCCGTAACCGGTCGAAGATCACGGCGGAAATCCCTGAACAGATCAAATCAAGAGCAGTTATTGGTACCAATCATGGGATTTATTTCCATAATTAAAATTGTACCATAATTACGAATCCTCTAGTATATAAAGGGGAGTCCCCAGCATTTGTAAGCATTTTACATTCACGAATATCAAGGCAATATAATATCTCTTGCTTCGGTTCATCAATTTACCTATCTTTAAATTGCTCTTACTTCATTATTCTCGAGGGTTCATCAGCTTGAGGGCATTGTCCAAGCATTGGTTTGTTTTACATTCTTGTCAATTCGCATCATTTATCTCTAAGATAATCAACCAGTATTGAGAAAAATCGCGTATCCTTAAAACCACATTACAAGTTTAATTGTTACTCGATTTTAGGGTAAAACAGTTTGGCACCCACCGTGGGGCTAAGGATAATAGTGATTTCTTAAGTGCTTTTGACTTCAGGAATCAACATGTCAAACTGTCAAGCAGTACCCACTCACACTGACACCGGCCTTGGTATTCATGGTGAAAAGGATCGCGTGGTCGCCCCGGGAAACGGAGTGCCTCCAATCAATCCTGATGCACCACAGGCCGTGGATCCGATTGATGTCAATTCTCGTGTCACCGTTCGTGGGGATTGAGGCGCCGACCCTGAAAATAGTGTTCGCAGAGACACTCGGGCAGCCGATCAAAATGCACAAAGTGATGAAGAAGGCGAGATTAGACTTCGAATGATATTTGAAATGTTGCAAACCCAGCAAGCTACGATAGCGCAACTCCAGAATCAAAATCGAGCACCAAGTGGAATTGAACTCGATACATCGCAAGAAGTTGTTCATAGGGTCGAACCGATATAGGAAACATTGAATGCTAACACGGGAACAAATCCCGCCATCATGAATATGCTCGAGGAGCTCACCAAACGGATCGAATCGGGAAAGAAAATTGAAGCCAACGACACGAAGGTAGAAACGTACAATTCACGGGTTGATCAAATACCGAGGGCACTCCCGATCCTAAAAGGTCTAGATTCGAGGAAGTTCGTATAGAAGCTATTCCCTCCAAGTGCGGCACTGAAGCCCATTCTTAAAATGTTTCGTTTGCTGGACATACCTAAGTACAATGGGACTACCGATCCCAACGAGCATATCACCTCCTATACATGCGCTATCAAAGGTAACGATTTGGAAGATGACAAGATCGAATCTGTTCTATTGAAGAAGTTCAGAGAAACTCTGTCAAAGGGAGAAATGATCTGGTATCACAACCTGCCGCCAAATTCCATCGACTCATTTTCCATGTTGGTAGATTCTTTTGTAAAGGCACACGCCGGGGCCATAAAAGTTGCGACGAGGAAATCAGACCTTTTCAAAGTAAAACAGAAGGATAATGAAATGCTAAGGGAGTTCGTGTCCTGATTTTAAATGGAACGCATGGAGTTGCCACCAGTCACAGATAATCGGGCTATTGAAGCTGTCACTTAGGGTTTGAATGATCAGAGTTGGATAGCGTCACGCCAATTGAAGCAAAATTTGATCGAATATCTAGTGGCGACTTGGGCCGATGTACATAATTGGTATCAATAAAGATAAGGGTCGAAGATGACCAGTTAGGAGCTTCCTTCGGCTCGGTATATCCAAACAGGTCCGCAGTCAGAAATCAGAGGGACATCAACAGGGAGCCTCTGTTGAACAAAGACCGATATCAGCCATACATCGCAGATCATAGGAATGACGGCCCGGGACGCAACTCCACCTGAAATGATCGAAGAAGCGATCGAGGACAGAGTTCTCGGGGACTTATGAGCGAAAAAGGTTTTTATAAGCATGCCGATCATACAACGGCACCACGATTGTCAAAGTATAATTTTCATGTCGACACATCAGGTATTGTATCGGCAATCGAAAGAATCAAAGATTCCAGGTGGTCGAGGCCCATACAGACCGATCCTTCCCAAAAAGACCCCAATCTGATGCGTAAGTATCATGGCACACATGGCCACAAAATCGAGGATTGCATGCAACTAAGAGAGGAGGTAGCCCATCTATTCAACTAGGGCCACCTTCGATAGCTCTTAAGTGATCGAACCAAGAATCATTTTCAGAGAAAGGGACGCCAATAGGAAAACTGAACAGGAAGAGCCACAACATGTAATCCACATGATCGTTGGCCGGGTCAATATCCCACAAAGGCCCATGTTCAAACGCACTAAGGTATCAATTACTAGGGAAAATCGGACTCGAGATTATGTGCCAGAAGGCACCGTATCATTCAACGATGAGGAAGCAGAAGGAATTTCTCAACCCCACAACGACGCTCTGGTAATTTCTATCTTTATGATTAAAGTTCAAGTTAAACGTATTTTAGTGGATCCAGGTAGCTCGGTGAATATCATCTGATCAAGGGTCGTAGAGCAGCTTGGCCAACAAGACCAAATGGTGCCCGCAGCTCGGGTCCTGAATGGCTTCAACATGGCCAGCGAAATGATAAAGGAGAGATCATTCTACCGGTAAACGTGGCTGAAACTATTCAAGAAACCAAGTTTCATGTAATCGATGGCGACATGAGGTACAACGTCCTACTCGGAAGGCCTTGGATTCACAACATGAGGCCAGTCTCTTCAACTCTTCATCAAATGATAAAGTTTCCGACACCGGACGGGGTGAAAACAATACATGGGGAACAACACGCTGCGAAGGAAATATTCGCAATCGATGAGGTGATACCAATATCGTCAATTTCAACATCAAAGGGACCTGAATCAAAAGAGAAGCAGAAGGTCAAATAGCAACCACAGTCGCCGGCTTCTACCAGTTTGTAATGACAGGAAGTTATCGAGGATGATTATTGCATAATCCCTCGAACCTTCGTAACCCCCGATGATTCTGATGCCATGAGGTCAACGGTCGAAGAGCTGGAACAAGTCATACTGATCGAGCATCTGCCCGATCGAAAGGTATACCTGGGCAAGGGGTTAACTCCCGATCTTAGGGAAAAACTCATTAAATTCCTTATTAAAAATATGGATTGTTTTGCTTGGTCCCACCTTGACATGACAGGGATTCCACCCGAGATAACCACTCATCGATTGAGTTTGCACCCAAAGTTCAGACCGGTAAAGCAGAAGAGAAGGCCACAATCCGAGATAAAGCACGCGTTCATCAAGGACGAGGTAACCAAACTTCTTAAAATAAGATCCATCCGTGAAGTAAAATATCCCGATTGGTTAGCAAACGTAGTTGTAGTCCCCAAAAAGGGGAATGAACTTAGAATGTGTGTAGACTAAAAAGACTTAAACAAAGCATGCCCAAAGGATTCCTTTCTTTTGCCGAACATCGATCGCCTGATCGATTCCACGGCCGGCCACGAGACCCTCAGCTTTCTCGATGCCTACTTCGGGTACAACCAAATCCGAATGAACGTGGAGGATCAGGAAAAGACTTTATTTATCACTAAGTATGGAACTTATTGATATAATGTAATGCCGTTTGGGCTAAAAAATGCTGGTGCTACTTATCAACGCCTAGTAAACTGAATGTTCGAAGAACAAATAGGAAAATCAGTAGAGGTTTATATTGATGACATGCTAGTTAAGTCCCTGCACGCAGAGGACCATTTGACACATTTGCAGGAAACCTTCGACATATTGAGAAAATACAACATGAAGCTCAACCCCGAGAAATGCGCATTCAGGGTTGTTTCGGGCAAGTTGCTCGGCTTTATGGTGTCAAATCGGGGAATCGATATCAACCCCGATAAAATGAAGGCAATCGAAGATATCACAGTCGTGGACAGCTTTAAGTACGTACAAAGATTAACAGGATGGATAGCCGCTTTAGGTCATTTCATCTCGAGGTCTTCGGATAGAAGCCACAGGTTCTTCCCACTGCTCAAAATGAAGAACAATTTCACTTGGACCCTAGAATGCTAACATGCATTTGAAGAATTGAAACGATATCTTTTGAGCCCGCCTTTGCTTCACACCCCAAAAGCGGACGAGCAACTCTATTTATACTTTGCTGTCTCGGAGGTCGCGGTTAGTGGTGTCCTAGTTCGGGAAGAGCAAGGAACACAATTTCCTATTTACTATGTTAGCCGAACTTAAGGTGAAGCAGGGACCCGGTACCCACACTTAGAAAAACTAGAGCTTACTTTAATAAGCGCCTTTAGGAAATTAAAACCATATTTCCAATGCCACCCAATTTGGGTTGTAACCACTTATCCTCTTTGCAACATTTTGCATAAGCCCGAGCTCTAGGGCCGACTGGCCAAATGAGACCGTCAAAATCAGTGGGTACGATATCGAGTATCAACCCCGAACGGCCATCAAGTCTAAAATCTTGGAAGATTGCGTGGCCGGCTCTATGCCAGCCCTCATACCTAAAGTCGAAAGGGAATTATTGCTAAAATCGGGTACATCCTCAGGGGTGTGGACCTTTTTCACAGATGGAGCTTCGAATATGAAGGGGTCCGAGTTAGACATCATTTTGAAGCCAGCCACATGCAATATGATCAGACAATCTATCAAAACCCCTAAGTTGACTAACAATGAGGCCGAGTATGAGGCCATGATTGCAGGTCTCGAGCTAGATAAAGGTTTGGGAGCGGAAGTCATCGAGGCCAAGTGTGATTCCCAACTCGTGGTTAACCAGGTTAACAAAACCTTCAAAGTTTGAGAAGATCGAATGCAAAGGTACTTAGACAAATTACAGGTAACCTTACACCAGTTCAAAGGGTGGACCCTACACCATGTACCTCCAGAGCAGAACGCTGAGGCCGATGCCCTTGCAAATTTGGGGTCGTTAGTTGAAGATGATGAAATTAGCTAGGGGACTGTCGTACGGTTTTCAAAGTCAGTAGTCAAAGAAGGCCACGCCGAAATAAACTCCACGAGCCTGACTTGGGATTGGAGGAACAAATTTATCGATTGCCTGAAAAATGAGAAATTTCTGTCGGACCCTAAGGAGTGGAGAACTCTTCGAACGAAAGTTGCACGATTCACATTAGCCGAAGATGGAACATTATACAGAAGGATGTTCTATGGGCCATTGGCAATATGCTTAGGTCCGGGAGACACCGATTACATCCTACGAGAAATTCATGAGGGCACTTGCGGGAACCATTCCAGCGCCGAATCACTGGTTCACAAAGTCATCAGAGTAGGGTATTATTGGGACGGTGTGGAAAAAGATTCATCAGCCCCATGGCCATTCATGAAATGGGAAATGGTCATCGTTGGCCTTCTTCCATCAGCCCCAGGTAAAGCTAAGTTCATTTTATTTATGACTGACTATTTCTCTAAATGGGTTGAAGCACAGGCTTTCGAGAAAGTCAGAGAGAAAGAAGTTATAGACTTCATTTGGGATCACATCGTATGCAGATTCGGGATACCCGCCGAGATAGTGTGCGACAATGGAAAATAATTTATCGGCAACAAAATAACGAAGTTCCTCGAAGATCACAAAATAAAAAGGATATTATCGACGCCGTATCATCCTAATGGGAACGGACAGGCCTAGTCGACGAACAAGATCATCATTCAAAACCTAAAGAAAAGGCTGAATAATGCTAAGGGGAGATTGAGAGAAATTCTACCCGAAGTCCTATGGGCATATCGGACAACGACAAAATCTAGTACCGGGGCAACACCGTTCTTCTTAGTATATCGCGTTAAAGCTCTAATCCCAATCAAAGTTGGGGAACCAAGCGTCAGGTTTCGATACACAACGGAAGAATCAAATCACGAGGATATGAACACAAGCCTCGAATTGCTAGACAAAAAATAGGAAGCCACCCTCGTTCGAATGGCTGCCCCAAAACAGCGAATCGAAAGATACTATAATCGAAGAGCCAATCTTCGACACTTCAAAATAGGGGACTTAGTTGTGAGAAAAGTCACCCTCAACACTCGAGATCCAAACGAGGGTAAACTCGGACCAAATTAGGAAGGACCATATCAGGTCCTCGATATCATCAGAAAGGGATCTTATAATCTTGGCAAGATGAACGGCGAACAACTGCCAAATAATTGGAATATCTCACTCCTCAAACGATATTATTGCTAAGGTATAACTCTCTCCCTTTTTCGTTTATATTCAATACTAACTTATTGCAGGTGTTCGGTCAAAGACATCGAGACCTCAGATTTTAAAGCACACGTTGCACTCTTTTTCCCTTAGATCGGCTTTTGTCCCAAACGGGTTTTTCCGGCGAGGTTTTTAACGAGGCACCAATTATATGTGCTATTTGGGGACAATTCAACAGTATCCGAGGCTTATTTACAATCAACCTCAAAAACTGGGGGGCATCACCCTCGGATGTTATGTCTTAAAGGAAGACTCTTCGTGCCAGCATGGTCTCGATAGAAAAATTCTGTAAAAGGCCAAACATTAAAACGAACCGTGCCCACGTATATTGCCCGAGCCCTAATGGTAAAACATGTACGCATGAATGATCTATTAAAAGAAGTACTTTTTCCTCACCAGATGTTCCATGCCTTAGTAAGATTTCTACTTTATAATTTTGTACTTACGATATATTATGGAAATCGGCTCAAAAGGCAATCACAACTAAATCTCGAGCAATTAACCTCATAGTCGGGGATTGCCTTCCGAAAATAAACTTCAAAATCATAAAGACCTTAAAAAGGTGATCCTCGATTTTATAGGCCACGGCAATCCCACTCGGGGACTGATACTTCGAACAAGCATGAAGTATAATTGATAAACAAGCCCAATAGGCAAATATCGAGCTGAAGACTACGGCCAAACTAACACGGTTCAGAGACGTCTGAATTCCGTAATGAAACAGGCCTTCAAACATTCTCCTAAAACCTGTTAAAAAAGGGCTACCCTCAGCAAATTTACATAGGGTTTCGATAACATCATACCTCAAAAACCGTAAGAGGTACCAAATTGAACAAATTTATGCTAAGGCATAACAAATTTTTATTAAAACTTTTAAGCCAAAAAGGGGGAAAAGCCACTCTTTCGAGGCCATATCGGCCCGATTCAAGAGCCTAAGGGCTATTACATTGTTGAGCTCGAGGACTCGCCCTCGCTTAACAAAAAAAATCTAAGGGTTTTTCTATTCCAAGTTCAATCAAGTGCTCACTCGATTATAGAGACTATAGCAATTCGATTTCAACAATTATCACAAGGTGAAAGCAAAACAGAGTTTTTACGAAATAGAAATCAGAGACAAATCGGAAAGAAAAAGGATTTTTCATATATGCAAAAGTATTTACAAGGACCACCCAGGGTCTTACACAAAAATCCAAAAACAAAAGGGAGAAAAAAGTCTAAGTGCCTAATCCTCCTCGGGAGCTTAGGCACTTGAGGGTAAACCTTTCATCTCCTCCACTCTCGGATCCACTCGCGCTCCCGGAGTCATCATCATCAGAGAGTAAAGCTTTGGCTTCATCCTCCAGTACTTTCGCATTCTCGACATCGACCATGAGGTCAAAGCCACTAGCATGAATCTCTTCGAGAGTCTCTCTCCGAGAATGGCACTTAGCATGCCTGGAAACATAGGATAATCGAACCTGAGCAGCATCGGAAATTTCCTTTGCTCTAGCATTAGCGGCTTTAGCGTCGGCTCGGTAGACGGCCACGACTGCCTCCGCCTAGGATGTGGCCTTTGCATGCTCAGCGGCCAACCGAGCCTCGAGTTCTTCAATTTTCTCGACTCGGGCCAAGTTCTCCTCCTTCATGCTTTGGAGTTGACGCCCAACCAAAGATAGTTGGGCTCAATCCGTATATCTCTCCGAGGCAAGGCAGTCCATGCTCTACTTCCACCCCAAAGTCTCTATCTCTTTAACCTTAGCGTCCTCGCGAAGCTACTTAATCTTTTCGTCCTTCTGTTGAACCTGCAGGATCTAAGTTTTAATCGCCAATATCAAATTAATATGTCAAGCTCCCTGAAAACTTACATTACCTGCTCGATGAGATCGGTCTGCTCTTTATGATCGTTTGCCAATTTGGCTTGGAGGTCCCTCACATTGGCCTTCCATCGGCCCTCGGCCAAATCGCGCCACAAGCGCTCAGCGTACGAGGAAGTCGAGGTCAATTTTCGAACATAGCCTACAAGGTTCGGGATCGCGCCGGGCACCCAAGAGACCGATGCACCATAAGGAAGGATTTAGATGAGAAAAGATAAAGGAAGCAAAACGATCAACAGAAGTTGTTGGTGGGTTTGTACTTACGCTTCATGTTCCATTCCTCGAGGAATAGCATCTTCTCGGCTCGCATTATGTCAGAAGTATAGAATCGGACAAACCGACCCATCCATCCTTGATCTTTGTCCTTGTCTATGCTCGAGAACAACACCTTTGTGGCTCGGCGCTGAAGCCTTACTAATCTGCCTCGATAGAGACGAGGGCTGTATAGTCTAATGAGATGATCGTGGGTGAAAGGAATCCAATAGACCTTGCTCGCGACGAATCAGAGCAAAATAATGATGCGCCAAAAAGAGGGGTGGATTTGGCCTAGGGCTATATGGTATTGGCGGCAGAAGTCAATTATAACAGGGTCGACGTGACCCAGCATGAAAGGGTAAGTGATATCCTTATCGGTGGTAGGAACCACCACCTCTTTGTTTTCCAAATGGAAATTATTTTTCACCTGCTCGAGATCAACTTCAGTTATCGAGCATATATATCTCGACATGGGCTCACATCGTCTAGGAACTGAAGAAGGCTTTTCAACTTTAAAATCGGAAGTGAGGTCGCATGACCCGGGAACACACTCTTCGTTGCGTGGCTCCACCGGTGTTTTATCACCGGCCGGCCGCGATGAGGAAGCTTTTTCCTTATGAGGAATGACTTTTGATATTTTTGCCATTGTTATATGAGGAAAAAGAAAGAAGAAGATGAAACTTGTTGTTTTAAGAAAAGATTAGCAAATAGGGTTTGAAGAACTGGCAGAATTGATGAGCTTGAAGGGAGTAAAAGAGTTTTTGAAGATTAGGGGAAATTTTGAAAGTAAAGTTTCGGAAAGTTATAAAGATGGTGTATTTATAATATCTGCTATGATGGTTGAAAACACTGGTGGCCGACCGTCAGCTAGCACTAATTAATGATCTTGAGAACTCTGTACACGCGACGCTTCGGTCGCCTCCATCGCTTACATCACGAGTGTGACGTAATAATTGGTCGAGGTACTAAATCGAAGTCTCAGTTCGTTTCTTCTCATTACACTCCAAGAAACGAGGGGACTATCTGTATACGGTCAAAATCGGGTCTACCCTATTTTTTTGTTTTATTGAGACAAGGGAGTTACATCGGGGGTAGCCTCGTAATAAATCAGACCCGAGCTCAAAGATGAGACATCGAGCCTAGAGATCGAAATGTACATTGAGACCAAGGCCTGCAACAATCGAGACCAAGTATGACCGACTTCGAGGGGAGCATAATAACAGAATGGCGAGATATCCATAACCGGTCGAAGATCACGGCGGAAATCCCAGAACAGTTCAAATCAAGAGCAGTTATTGGTACGAATCATGGGATTTATTTCTATAATTAGAATTGTACCATAATTAGGAATCTTCTAGTATATAAAGGGGAGTCCCCATCATTTGTACGCATCTTACATTCACAAATATCAAGGCAATATAATATCTCTTGCTTCGGTTCATCAATTTACCATTATTTAAATTGCTCTTACTTCATTATTCTCGAGGGTTCATCAGCTTGAGGGCATTGTCCAAGCATTGGTTTGTTTTACATTCTTGTCAATTCGCATCATTTATCTCTAAGTTAATCAACCAGTATTGAGCAAAATCGCGTATCCTTAAAACCACATTACAAGTTTAATTGTTACTCGATTTTTAGGGTAAAACAAAAAGATTAATTAACAAAAACTTGAGGTGTTAACCCTTGCTTTATAGATTCTACCTACGGATATGATTGAACCATTTATAGCCACTTTGGAGTGTATTTAATGCTCTTAATTTTTTTAGGAATAATGCAATTAGAATGTCTTGTTAGTTTTTGGAAGAATCTAATATAGAATTAATATCCATGACTAATTAAAGTAAACTTGCTCATATTTGTAAAATCGTTAAATACATTGGATCGTTCTTGAGTGTAATTCCCCTTGTATCCATGCTTGTAGCCATTGATCATTTTACTCGCTTTGTAGGTTAGTTTACATTTTCGCATTAGTTATAATATTTTCTCATAACCTTTTTTAGTATTTGACTTAGCATAATAAGAGATAATTCTCTTACTTGCCTAATCACCTATATATTATTCCGTGTGGGATTCGACCCCGAGTTGGGTTTATTGTATTGCATGCAACCGTGTCCACTTGCTCTTTGAGGAGTGGATTTGGACGTCATCAGTACCTCAAAATATCTAAAGGAGCATATCAGTGCTACTCCCTACCAATCAACCCTCTTTGCAGTACCTAGATATGCACATAAGTGCAGAGTATAGTATGAGTACAACCGACCCCACATATTCAATAAGTAACAAGCCTAACCTCGGGCTGAAAGCAGCGACAAGCATTCAAGGTTCAATATTCAAATTCCAATAGCCAAAAACAACAATAACTAAATAATCATGGCAACAGGAAAAGTAGCTCAAATAATATTAAATTCGACTTTTTCACAATAAGAAAAGAAATAAGCATGCTTTTCAAGAATAATAGTTAAGGCGTAGATTTTTCTACAAAATCACCTAATTATGATTTTATTAGTTTAACTGTGTTTCCAGATTCAACACATCAAATAGAGACATCAGGTACTAATAAGTATGAGGGAAGAAATACAACCCCGTACATGCATGGCAAATAAACATTCTAGAATCGACAATATCGCAGTTAAATCATCAAGTATGTCCAATGTCAGCACACATATGGTGCCTGATATAAATACCCTTCAACTAGAACACATACAAAAACACTCAATACTATGCAAGTGCTTAACAAAAGTCCCTCCCTAAGCATATATATGGCCCATGTGCCGGCACCCACAGGTTATTACCTGAATCCAGAGGGGCGTGTCCTTGCCCAAGTGCTGATCAAATCTAAGTCAACAATCAATATCACATAGCCCAATATGGGGCCTGGTGCACGCGTCACCTCACAATCAATACCACTCATAAAAATATGCGGCATGGCGTACGCGTCACCTCATAATCAATACCAAATCGGCTCTATGACCCATGTTCAGTCATCGACCGCTCAAGTCTCAAATATTCACATCAGACAATGCTCAGCTCAAACCATGTCACGTATATAAGGCCATCAAAAACATGTGAGATAACATGTAAAGAATGCATAGAGACAGAGATATAATACATAGATGTAATATCATGACTGAGAATATGACTACAATCCAAGCAAACAACTCAATATAGCAAGAATAGCCCTATCATGTCTCAAATAGAAAAGTACATAGCCTAGACATAATTTCTAACATGAATAATAGCTCAAGTAGTAATACCGGTAGAGAAAACACGGAGATAATGTGCATGAATACCAAAACAAATCACATAATAGCCTAAGGTCTATCAGGATCATGAATAACCCTGGTGTACGCATATACGCATGTAACCTAGCATGTGCGTCACCCCAACATATATCAAATATCATATCTAGTGAGGAAACTACTCTCAAGCCAAGTTTAGACAAGCTACTTACCTCAAAGCGCGTGAATCAAAACTTCAAAAAGTCGTTCCCACGTGAATCGACCTCCAAATAGTTCTAATCTGGTCAAATAACACACCACGGTGTCAAATAATTCTAAAGGAAACAATAGCAGAGCATAAAGGCTTGATCTTTAATTAAAATCATATAGTCAAACAAAACATCAACCTGGGCCCGCTTCTCAGAACTCGGCAAAAGTCACACAAATCGATAACCCATTCCAACACGAGTTAAAATATTAAAGTTTCATCTAAATCCGACATCGAATCGAGGTTCAAATCACAAATATTCTCTATCCAAAACTTCATACAAAACCCCCAATTTTCTCCTTTAGATTTCATCAACCAAAAGCCAAAATCAAAGATAGATTCACGAAATATAATAATATCCATGTTAAGAACACTTACCCAATCCAAGTGAGTAAATTTCGCCCAACCCGAGCTCTCAATCTCAAAATTTGATAAAATAAGCCAAACCCTCGATCAAAATATATTATGTGCAGTGATCATATCTTCTACGGCAAATATGTCGCATCTGCGACACCGCATCTGCGAAAAATCACTCGCAGATGTGCAACCCACTTAAATCCCCAACCTTTCATTTCTGCGGACAACCTTCCGCTTTAGTGAATCCACTCCTATCGTCAACCCTTCGCACATGTGCAATTAGTTCTATGCTAACTGCTCTGCAGTTGCGGACTTCCATCTCCCCAGCCAACTGCGATTTTGTGACATCAAGTCTGCTTCTGTGGACTCGCACCTGTGGACCAAACCTCGTCGGTGTGAAAACACTAGACCAGAATTTCCATAAACCATCAAAATGTTTTGAAACTCATCAAAAACAGCCTCGATGCCTTCGGGACCCCGTCCAATCACACCAACAAGTTGCAATACCTTCTCCAAACCTATCCAAAGGATCTAAATAGTAAAATTTGTTACACCCCACATTTTTCCCCATGCATAAAGTTAATGATTGATAAGTGCGGCTTCTGGTGCGAAATATTGGTCGGTGACACCTTTGGGGACAGAGGGGTCAAAATGGGATTACATATTTCATTAGGCTAACGCCATCTGTCTCACCGAGAGCTGCAACCAGGCGAGGTGACCCATTTTATATGTAGTAGCGGCGGAATTTCCTAGACATGGCATAATATAAAAGGCAGTGTAGATCTTTCTCACTCATTCTATAAGATATCGCAAATACTAGTTCTCCCAAAATGCTCTCAACTCCCCTTTATAATTTCCAAACAGTCTAAGGTGAGGTCAAAGGTGAATCTAGTGGGATTTGGCGTGAAGAAGTTTGAAATCGTCACTGTAATATCTACTATCTTGTTCTATTGATTCTGGAGATACGTTGGAGGCAGAGTTAACCATCATTGAAGTGTAGCTAGTTCTTCAACAACGTGTGTAGGATAACTTTCTTTCCTGGCATGAATTAATATGAGCGTCTCTCTTTCCTTCAAGGAATTATGTGTTATAAGACTGGGTTGTTCTAAGATCTTCTCAATAATATCGTTTCTACTCTTGTATATTGTTCTTACCGATAGCATTCCTCCAATCAGAGATATCTTCCAAATAGTTCCCTGAGTTCGGAAACAAATTATTCCTTCTAAGTTTAATCTTAGCATCTATTGAAATTGACTCTACATTGCACACACACACACACACACACACACACACACACACACACACACACACACATATATATATACATGTATCTATTTTACTTTACTGAGCCGCTCTATAGACGGCTGGGTATGGCACAAATTGTGCAACCACTGATCAGTTGGGTATGATGAGCTACAATGTGGAATACTACCGAGCCATTGTGTAGTCGGGTACGACCGAGCTCTCTTTGAGGTCGGGAACAACCGAAATATCCTGAGGCCGGGTACGGTGGGATGAAAGAAATAAACTTTACTGAGTCCTCCACGAGGCCGGCTACAATATGAAATCATATTCCCCAAAGAGTGTCTAAGCAATATTTTATTATATTTAGTTCATATGTCTCCATGGGTGCTTAACCTTTTATAAACTTTCATACTTTTATGTTTTATGGTTTCTACAGTTTGCGCCCTTGGTGACTTATCTTCGGTATTCAGGTTGAAATCATTTATTCATATCTCTTATGTTATATGTTTGATTTAAATGCCTTCTTAGTCTTACATGCCCAGTACATTTTCCGTACTAACACCCCTTTCTTTGGGTGTTGTGTTCATGCCCACAGGTGCAGATAGACCCGGAGACATCCCTCTACAGTAAGTGTTTGTCCTTATTGTTGGTCGTTGCACTCCACTTTTCGGAGTAGTTGTTCAGAAGTCAATAGGTACCGAAGTGTATATTCCAATTATTTTGGGTATGGTGGGGCCCTATCCCGACCAAGTCATGTACTATGTTTTAACACTCTTAGAGGCTTGCATACTAGAGTTTGGTTGTATGTAAAAGGATTGTTTATGACCTTGTTGTGTAAAATTGTGATTATGTACAAAATGTCAAAGTTTATTTGCAAGTCAGTTGCACATATTTTAACTATGGTATTTGTACTTGGAGGACTCGTTGGACCAGGTTGTATTATTAAAATGATGTAAGCATGGACCTCAGTTCGTACGGGCCTCCGAGCATCATGTGCTGGCCGCACCTCCCAAAGTTGGGATGTGACAAACTTGGTATCAGAGCATGTCAGTCTTAGGGTGTCTACAAACT
The DNA here is from genome assembly GCF_000390325.3 of Nicotiana tomentosiformis. Taxonomy (NCBI): domain Eukaryota; kingdom Viridiplantae; phylum Streptophyta; class Magnoliopsida; order Solanales; family Solanaceae; genus Nicotiana; species Nicotiana tomentosiformis. The sequence continues at coordinate 47,815,091 of NC_090822.1, forward strand.
GTATTTAGTAGAGTCTTGTTTATGGGTATGTCGTGCACCATACTTATAAAAAGGAGGCTATAGGATATTTAGAGTGGATACTTTTCTTTCTGATCTAGATCATGCTATAAAGCTGAGTCATAAGTATTCACTTCTAATCCTTATCTTGTTTATGATTATAGTGATGCCTGCCACGAGACGTCACACAATTGTTCATGGATTGAATGAAGAAGCAGGAGAAGGTACCAGCCATGTGCCACCTGCCCCTATGGGCCAACGTGAGCCTCAGGATGAGGTTGATAGTCAGGTTTTGGGGACATCACCACTATCCTCAGAATAACATAGAAAAGCTAATGTACCTCTTATTCCTCCCCCGGTTGCTTCTGAGAAGGATTTGTATATGAGGAGTGCGGTACAATTGTTGACTCAGTTAATGGCCTCCTAAGCCCAACATTAGGCCCCTGCCATTTTAGATAGGGCAGTAAGTACGAGGGTTCGGGATTTCTTAAATTTGGACCCCTCGTTATTTATAGGGACAGATCCAAACGAAGATCCCAGAATTTTCTAGATCAAATGCATCAGACTTTACAAGTTATGCATGACAAGGATTCTAAGTTCGTAGAACTTACCTCTTACAGATTGCGAGATACAGTTGTGACTTGGTATGAGACTTAGGAATAGTCCAGGGGATCTTTTGCCCCAGCGGCAATATAGAGAGAACTTTATGAGGAATTGTTGCAGCAATATTTGCCCTTTGAGATCCACCGAGTACAATAAGATAGATTCTTACGGTTGGAGCAAGGTAATAAGAGTGTCTGGGAGTATAACATGTAATTTAGCTCCTTAGGTAGGTATGCTCCTTCGGTTGTGGATGAGATGAGTGAACGATTACATCGATTTGTGGGCAGTCGGGGACCAGATCTGAAAAAAATGAATGCACCACAACTTCTTTGAATCTAATTATGGATATTGCTCATATCCAAGCTTATGCATAAAGCTTGGAGGATCGTAATAGGAAATAATGAGCTGCTCGACAGTATGATCTGGGCAAACATAAAAGGGCCCGTTCTACATGTGATATGGATAAGTTTTGAGGTGAGTTCAGACCTCCATTTTCCGAACACACGACATATCCAGTGGCTAATGCAACATCCCAGTCCCAGGGTCAGCTTCGTGATTGGACCACTCATCCCAGTCAGGGCTAGAATCCTCAAGGATAAAGCTCACAATACAGTGGAGACCCTAGTAAGATGAGGCCCCCGGTGCCTCCAGTGTTTAGATTTGTGTTACTCTTGTGGACAATGCCGTCATATCATGCGCTTTTGCCCAGTGTGAACTGTGGGTGGCATGATGTTGCAACGGGATCTGCAATAGATTCTTCATTATGAACGCATCCTCGTGAGCAAGTTATGCAACCACCAATGGGGAGAGGTAGCCGTAGGAGTGGAGTGACTAGCTTGGGTGGACAACAAAACCACATTTATGTGTTGTCATTCCAACAAAAGCTAGAGTCATCACCAGTTGTGGTCACATGTATACTATCCGCATTTTCCATTAATTGGTATGCTTTGATAGATCCAGGTTCTACCTTGTCATTTATTATTCCATTTATTTCTAGTAAATGCGATAAAGAACCTGAGTTGTTACGACAACAGTTTGAAGTGTCCATACCCATGGGCGAGTTCGTCGCAGTTAGGCAGGTGTATCAAGGTTGCGATGTGATGCTTTATGATCACCATACCTTGACTAATTTAAATGAATTAGAAATGATAGAATTTGATGTTATTATGGGCATGGGTTAGCTGGCCTCTTGTTATCCTTCGATGGATTGTTGGAAGAAAGTTGTTCGCTTTAACTTTCCAGGAGAGCCTGTAGTCAAATAGAAGGGTGATGTTGCAGCACCAAAAAGGAAATTTATGTCTTACTTTAAGGCTCAGAAGATGATCACAAAATGATGTTTCTTTCATTTTGTGCAGGTGCAAGATGCAGAAGAGAAGCCTCCAACCCTTCAATCGGTTCCGGTTTTTAGTGAATTCCCCGATGTGTTCCCTGACGAGCTCCCAATTATTCCACCCAAGATAGATATTGAGTTTGCCATTGATGTGCCACCGGACATGCAACCAATATCTATTCCTCCATACAGGATTTCTCCTAGCAAGTTGAAGGAACTAAAATATCAGTTGAAGGATCTTCTTAATAAGGGAATTATCTAACCCAGCACTTCCCCATGGGGAGCCCCAGTACTATTTGTTAGAAAGAAATATTGTTCATTGAGGATGTTTATTGATTACCGACAGTTGGATAAGGTAACCATTAAAACCAAGAATCTGCTCCCGAGAATTGATGATTTGTTTGATTAATTCAAGGCGCTAAGTATTTTGCAAATATCAATCCCAGTTCTGGGTATCATCAGTTAAGGATCAAGGAAGAATATGTTCCGAAGACAGCCTTTCGGACCAGATATGGCCATTACGAGTTTCACCTTATGTCCTTTGGCCTAACCAACACACCAGTGGCCTTCATGGATCTGATGAATGGAGTGTTCAATCCATTTTTGGATATTTTTGTGATCATGTTCATAGATGATATCTTGGCATATTCTCGATCAGAAGCGGAGCACGCAAAGCATTTGCGAGTAGTTTAACATATGATCCAAGATCACAAGTTGTATGCCATGTTTCCCAAGTGCGAGTGTTGGCTGGACTCGGTGGCTTTTCTTGAGCATATAGTATTGGGTGAGGGTATCAAAGTCGACAGTCAAAAGATCAAAGAAGTTGAGAATGGGCCAAGGCCCATAACCCCGTACCGAGTTACTCAGATTCCTGGGCTTCGTTGGCTACTGCCAAAAGTTTGTGGAAAATTTCTCATTTATAGTTGCTCTTTTAACGAAGTGGACGCATAAGGCAGCAAAATTCCGGTGGATCAATATTTGTGGGAAGAGCTTCCAAGAGTTAAAGAATATGGTAACATCAGCGCCAGTTCTAACTCTTCCGGAAGGACCTGAGGGGTACATTATATATTGTGACGCCTCTAATGTGGGATTCGGATGAGTTTTAATGCAATACAAGAGAGTTCTTGCTTATGCTTCGAGACAACTAAAAAAACTCGAGACAAAATTACACAACTCATGAATTGGAGCTGGCAGCAGTTATATCTACCCTGAAAATATGGCGTCACTATATGTATGGAGTTCATGTCGACATATTAATTGATCACAAGAGCTTGCAGTACATATTCAAGCAAAAATGAATTATATCTGAGGCAGCGAAGATGGCTTGAATTACTAAAGGATTACGATATTGATATTTTGTACCACCTCAGGAAGGCAAACATTGTGGCTGATGTGCTAAGTCAAAAATCAATGGGTAGTTTATTTCATATGGAAAGTGATAAATGGGATATGACTAAGGACTTATACCGGTTGGATAATTTAAGTATACGATTTCTAGTCAACGGTAGAGAAGGAGCAGCAGTTTGAAATGCTGCCAAATTCTTGCTAGTGGTGGAAGTAAAGGCATAACAATTTGACGATCCCACCTTGGTACAAAAAAGAGAAAGCATTCCCTTTAAAAAGAAACAAGTGTTCGATTTAACTGAAGACAGAGTCTTTAGATACCAGTACCGGTTATGTCTACCCGATATTGCGGGACTGCGAGAGCGATTATGGCGGAGATTCATCGATCCCGATATTCTGTTCACCTAGGGTCAACCAAGATGTATCATGATCTTTGACAGTTGTATTGGTGGAATGGCATGAAGAGGAACATGGCTGAATACGTCGCTCATTGTTCAAATTGCCAACAAGATAATGTTGAACACCAAAAACCTGGAGGACTACTCCAGAATATGGAAATTCCAACCTGGAAATGGGAGATGATCAACATGAATTTTGTTACTAGATTACCACCTTCACGCAAAAGGTTTGACTCCATATAGGTTATTGGGGATCAACTCACTAAGTCAGCTCATTTTCTACCGATTAAGACTACCTTCTCAGCAGAAGATTATGCTAAGCATTACATTAAAGAGATAGTTAGACTCTATTGGGTTCCGGTTTCCATCATATCGGAAAGGGGTTACCAGTTTTTGGCTAACTTTTGAAAATCATTCCAAAAAGGATTGGGTACGTGGGTAAACCTCAGCATAACGCTTCATCCACAAATAGACAATCAGGCCGAACGCACCATCCAGACACTTTAGGACATGTTACGAGCCTATATTCTAGACTTTAAAGGAAGTTGGGAGGATCATCTACCACTTAATGAATTTTCGTACAATAATAACTACCATGCTAGTACTCCAATGACACTGTATGAGGCACTATACGGTCGGAAGTGAAGATCTCCTATCGGCTGGTTCAAAGTTGATGAAGCAAAGTTATTAGGTCCTGAATTGGTGCAGCAGGCTATAGAAAAGATTGAAATGATTTGATGTCATTTGTTGACTGCTCAAAGATGGAAAAAATCATACTTAGATAACCGACGACGAGATTTGAGTTTGTTGTGGGAGACTGGGTATTCATAATGGTATTGCCTATGAAAGACGTGATAATGTTCAGTAAAAAGGGAAAACTCAGTCCCCGGTAAATTGGGTCATATAAAATTATTCCAAAGGTTGGTCAAGTATCTTATAAGCTTGAGCTGCTCCCAGAATTGGATGCAGTGCATCTGGTATTCAACATATTTTTGCTCCAAAAGTGCTTGAGTGATCCATCTTGTATTACCCCTATTAAATATATTCAAGTCACAGAGGACCTATCCTACGAAGAAGTTCCGGTGTCTATCCTAGATCATCATGTCCGTAAGATACATACCAAATGTGTATCTTCAATTAAAGTACTGGAGGAATGATAACAAAGAAGAAATGACCCGGGAAGCTGAAAAGGACATGAAATCTAGTTACCCCCATTTATTCCACACTACATGAGGCAACAATGAGACTACCATGGTTGGCACAACCCAATATGAATAAAGAAATTTGCAATGAGTGACTACGATTAAACATTTGGGGATGAATATTCTGAGGGTGGTTGATGTTACACCACACACTTTCCCCACACATAAAGTTAAAGATTGACAAGTGGGGCTTCTCACGTGGACAATTGGCCGGTGACACGTATGCGGACAAAGGGGTCAAAACGGAGATTACACGTTTCATTAGTCTAACACCAGCTGTCTCACCGGGAGTTGCAACTGAGGCAGGGCGACCCTTTTTGCATGTAGCAGCGGTAGGATTTCATAGACCTGGTATGATATAAAATGCAGTGTAGCTCTTTCTCACTCATTCTAGAAGATATCACCAACATTAGTTCTCTCAGAATGCTCTCAACACCCCATTAGAATTCCCAAACAGCCTAAGGCAAGGTCGAAGGTGAATCTAGTAGGATCTAGCGAGAAGGAGTTTAGAATCGTCAATATAATATCTATTATCTTGTGGTATTGATTCTGGAGATTTATTGGAATCAGTGTTAACCATCATAAAAGTGTAGCTAGTTCTTCAACAAGGTATGTAGGATAAATTTCTTTCTTGGCATGACATGGTATGAGCGACTCTCTCTCCTTCAAGGACTTCTGTGTTATGAGATTTGGTTGTTCTAGGATCTTCTCAACAATGTCGTTTCTGTTCGGGTATATTGTTCTTACCGGTGGCATTCCTCCAATTTAATATATCTTTCAGATAGTTCCATGAGTTTGAAAAAATGATTCCTTATGAGTTTAGTCTTAGCATCTCTTGAAATTGACTCAACCTCGCACTATATATATATATATATATATATATATATATATATATATATATATATATATATATATATTGCTTTACCAAGCAGCCCTTTAGACAGCTTGGTACGACATCTATTGTGCAACCACTGATTAGTTGGGTATAATGAGATACAATGTGAAACACTACCAAGCCCTTATGTGGCTGGGTACGACCGAGCTCTCTATAAGGTCGGGTACGGAATGAAGTTCTATGAAACACTATCGAGCCCTTGTGTGGCTGGGTACAACCGATATCTCTTGAGGCTGGGAACAACCGAGACCTCCTGAGGTCGGGTACGATGTGATGAAAGAAGTAATCTTTATCGAGTCCTCCACGAGGCCGGGTACGACATGAAATGATATGCCTCAAAGCGTGGCTGAGAAATATTATATTATATTTAGTGCATAAGTCTCCATGGGCGGCTATCCTTTTATAAACTTGCATACTTTTAAGTTTTATGATTTTAATAGTTTGTGCCCTCGGTGGCTTGTCTTCGTTATTCAGGTTGAAATCATGTATTCATATCTCTTATGTTATATATTTGATTTACATGCCTTCTTATTCTTACATACTCAGTAGATTTTCTGTACTGACGCCCAATTCTTTGGGCGATGTGTTCATGCCCATAGGTGCAGATAGACCCGGTGATGTCTCTCCCTAGTAGGGTGTTTGTCCTAGATGTTGGTCGTTGCACTCCACTTATTCGGAGTAGCTGTTCAGAAGTCAATAGGTACTGAAGTGTATGTTTCAGTTATTTTGGGTACAGTGGGCACCTGTCCTGACTAATTCGTGTACTATATTTTAGCACTCTTAGTGGCTTGCACAATAGAGTTTGGTTGTATGTAAAAGGATTGGTTATGACTTTGTTTGGTACAATTGTGATAATGTACAAAATGTCAATGTTTCTTTTACAAGTCAATTGTACACATTTTAATTGTGGTATTAGTACTTGGAGGCCCCGTTGGCCCAGGTTTCATACTTAAAATATGTAATCATGGACGTTGGTTCTTCTGAGCCTCCAGGCGTCGTGTGCCGGTCGCAACTCCCAAGGCTGGGGTCTGATAAAATTAACATCAACACCACAAATCATTGATCAAGATGAATCTCTTTAATTCATAAATTTCAAACTTCAAACCAAGTGTCTGATTCAAGTCTGATAAATCCGGAATGAACCCAAACTTTTCGCACAAGTCCCAAATGACATAATGAACATATTTCCAGTCTCGAAACAACAATCCGACCACGATAACATGAAAGTCGACCCTTGGTCAAACCTACGAACTTTCCAAACCTTTAAATTTTCAAATTTATTGAATTAGAGACAAAACAACCTAGGAACCTCCAGATCCAAATCCAAATTCGGACATGCGGTTAAGTCCAAAATCACCATACGAACCTATTGAAGCCATCAAAACACAAATCCGAGGTCATTTACATAAAATTCAAACTTTGATAAACTTTTATAATTAAGCTTCCAACCATGAAACTATGTGTTCTAATTCACTCTGAAACCTTTCTGAAACCTAACAAACCATCCGCCAAGTAATAAAACAAGCATACAGGATGCATCAAAGGGGGAAACGGGGCTCAAATACATAAAATGACTGGTCGGGTCATTACATTCTCCCCTTCTTACACAAATGTTCATCCTCGAATGAGTTTAGAATCGTACCTGGGATATAAAAAAGGTGAGAATATCTGCTCCACATATAATGCTTCGTCTCCCAAGTTTCCTCCTCGACTGGTTGGTCTCTCCATTGAACCTTCACTAATGTAATATTCATCGACCTCCGCCTTCGAACCTGCCTATCCAAAATGGCCACTGAATCCTCATCATAAGTCAAATCCTTGTCCAACTGCACCAAGTTGAAATCTAACACATGTGACGGATCCTCATAATGCGTTCGTAGAATGGAAACATAAAACACTGAATGAAATCCCAACAAGTCTGTAATCCAAATCAACAACTCTCTCCAATACCTCGAAAGGACCAATATGCCGAGGGATAAACTTGCCCTTCATCCCAAATCTCATTACACCCTTCGTAAGAGAAACTCTAATAAGAAGATTCTCACCCACCATGAATGCCACATCACGAGCCTTCCTACCAGCATAACTCATCTACCAGGACTACACGGTACGTAGCCGCTTTTGAATCAATTTCTCCAAATCATCACGAACCAAATCTGTGCCCGATAGTTTAGCCTCACCCAGCTCAAACTAATCAACCGGAGAATGACACCGCCTCTCGTATAAGGCCTCATACAAAGCCATCTAGTTGCTCAACTGAGAATTGTTGAAAACTCCGCTAATGGAAGAAATTGATCCCATCGGCCTCCGAAATCTATGATACAGGCCCTCAACATATTCTCGTGATGGTGCCTAAATCAATAGCTAGACAAGCCAACATAACAAAAATGAAAAAATAGCAGAAATAGTACAAGTCTAATGACAATGATATAAACAACTACGTCGAAATACAATAACCCGCCCCCTCCAGAAGTGGTAAATACAGAGTCATGAGCTCTAAAACAGAAATACAAGTCTAAAATACCAAATAACAATAATGTTTGAATGAAACACAATAGTACAAAAATGAAAAAAGATGCCAAGACTATGGTCGAGATGCAGCTCTTCCTCGTCTCTCCAAAGATAACTCAGCAACAAGCCTCAACTACTAGTGGCTCGGTCCAATACCTGGATCTGCACAATTAAGTGTAAAGTGTAGTATGAGTACAACCGGTCCCATTTATTCAGCAAGTATCATAACTAACCTCGTCGAGGTAATAGAAGCAAGAATTAGAAATGATACTCGCTATTCACCTATACCGTTCATATTTCAAACAAGAATAGAACAATAATACGATCAAGTCATGAATCACAGATAAAACCACCTTGGTGCACACAATAACTCAAGGTACTCTGCTCAGTCAACAATGCAACATATAAAGAAGATATGCAAACAAATCCGGTAAACAACCAAAGAAGTTCCAAGTAAAGATGAAATGCAATAACTAAATCAAACACTGGCCAGTCTTTCCTCAGAGTCTCAACAACTGAACGAAATAACTGGTCAGCTTTCCTCATATCGCATGTACACCATCTAGAATGAAATGTGAGAGGGTGACACTAGGGGGATGGATCCATATCCACACTCTACACGACATAGTCATGTGCCATAAATATCAACCGGACGACATAGTCATATGCTAATAATCACAATCTGCATGAGGTGGTCACATGCTCATAATAATTATCCGCACGGCACGTGCTCATAATCACAATCTGCACCGCGTAGTCACATGCAACTAGTCCAATCCCTATCACACAGAAAGCAGATATAGCAGAATACATTTACATGATCAATGAGTATCAAATTTCATATGTATGAACTGGTATAAGTGACATGCTAAGTTGTATACATGTGTGAATTGTGCTATCATAGCTCAAATCAAGCAATTGTATCATGAAAGTAGCAGTTATCAGGTTCAATCAAGAGATCAACATCTATGTGACCTCAAACATTGTTCAAATAGCTCATAATATGAGTACAAATACAAGAAACATCACAACGTTTAAGCTTAGCAACCAATTCAAGGCATATAATAGCCTAAGCACTACCCGAGCATGAATAATACCTCGTGCATGTACATGGGCTCAACCACATACATGTGTGCCACCTATAGCACATAGCTATCGCAAATAACTTAGGCAATTAGTGCCTTAACCCAGGTTAGGTAAGATACTTACCTCATGCAAGCTAAATTAGTACTCTAAGAAGCCCTTCCCACGTGAATCAACCTCTGATCTGTTCGAATCTAGCCAAAACAAATTAATATCATCAATAAAAGCCATAGGAAACCATTCCAAACAATAGAGCTAAGATCTTTGTCACGCCTTGAACTTGGGGAGCGGGACCAGCGCCCCACTGAGTTACCCCAGTCAAGCAAGTCTACTTAGTGCCCATATTTCAACCCTTCTCATGAACAATTTGAGAATAAATACCTAGAGTTAAACCAATGAGAGAATAAAAATATACAACACCAACATTTATTACTCAAGGAAACTTCATTAGCGGATACAAAAATATTACAAACTAATAGTTAGAAGAGGAAACATCCTACAATTTTAGCAACATTTCTAATTAGTTTCCCCCACTCAAAAACACCACTCAGAGTATGTCTAAGGAGCCTCTAAATGACATGAGAGTAGAATGGAGATGCCGGTGACAAGGCCCCAGCTATATCCCAAAACACAATGTGCAAAATAATATGACATTAGGCCCCAAAGTAGAATAGGGCTCAATGAATCAGCTAAGAAGAGGTACACCTATTAAGAACCTGAGCCACCTGTTCAGGAGTTATCTGTATCCATTAAAGATGAAACGTCCACGGCAAAAGGGACGTTAGTACATATGGAATAGTACTAGTATGTAAACCTAAATACCCTCGCATGGAATAGATTACCAACATATGATAGAGAGAATCATGGAAGCACCAAGAAAAACCAATAATATCCAAATGCCAAGTTAAAACGTAAACAATTTTCAAATAAGCATTAACATTTTTGGTTGGGAGATCATTATCCACTGATCATCACATCAGGCACGAGGCATGGAGTCTGATCACCGCTCGGTCGACTAAGCTGTCTCACCCTAATGTGTGCGGGTGGACATGTAAACACAACACCACCACCATGCTTGTGCAACAAAGTCCAATCATTGCTCGGCCGGCTAAGACGTCTCACCACGAATGAATATGGATCGACATGGAGATATGAATCAAATATAATGACAAGAAGGAGGAACCACCATGTGCACGGCACGGTGTCTGATCTCCGCCTAATCTTCTAAGTCGTCTCCCCACAATGCCGTGTGGGTCGAGATGGGAACAAAGACGGATGCTAGCAATAAATTCATCCCAATTAAGGGGAGTAATCGCAACATAATATAACGGGGATTTACCCCTCAATCAACTTCTACACTAGTACGTGTAGTTTCGGGTGTGGGCCTTTACAACCCACCCTTCCTCGGCTCGCTAATGATACTCCAAAAAAAATTGTATATAAAGGAAATAGAAATATAAATGTATTCATCTCATAGACTTTCTTACCATCCATTTCTTCATTAGCACGTTTAACCATTCACAACATATTTATTTCATTGGCTCTCTTGGCCATACCTAGTGTTCTCCATTCATGGGACGGTGGCCGCATTTCACAGTTCACACTTTCATTTCTTTATTACCAAGGATCATTAGCATAAACATCAATAGATAAAACATTCTTAAAATCATAGCTTTAAGTTCATTAGTAATGAGCGCCTTAAACACTTTGATTTTCTTTCAAAGAGTGGAGCGTAATGATTGGCAATCTAAACACATATTAAAATCATTAGCGATTAATACACCATTTATTATTCGCTTACATTTCCCAAGGGAGCATAATATATATATTTTAAATTCATGATCATGTAAGAAATCAAAACACATTCATAAACAATTACAAAGGAGAGCATGGTGATTTACAATTGAAACATGGATTCAAATCATATGCATTAGTTACAACAACCATAATTGAACATTTTCCCTCTAAGGGGAGCAAAATATGATAGGGAAATTTGGAACATGACTTGAGTACATAAGCATATAGAAAAATCAATCATCAAAAACAATTCAGAATAGTAGGAATAAGAGTTTGAACAAACCATATTTGGAAAATACGAGGAACTCATGGATTCCGATTTTAGAAAGGGAGTTTAGCCAACATACCTCAAATTCGCCCCTTAATGATACTACCTTGATCCATTACACTAAGTAATTTTTATCTACAATATCAACGTCCAATGGGACCAACATTAGTAACAAATTCCATAGTTTAGGCCATTTAGGCACTTTATCAAATATCTAGTAGGCATAAATATCTACATCTCTTAACCATATAATTAGTTCATCCAACTACCACCATTTACCAATAATTCATCCCACCATCATTCTTAATCAATTTATTACTTCCAACATCACATGCATGACCAACCATCCACACCCAACCAATAAAATTCAATCAAATAATCACCTTTAAATCTCTACAATGGTTATGCATTTAAATTGGGAATTTATGTCTTCCAATCGCTATCCCATAAGTTACAATACTTAATTCATACTCATATTCCCATAATAAATCCATGCATACCAGTCTAAGGGTGTAGGATTACCTTTTGGAAGAAATCCTTGCAAAATCCTCCTTTGAGTTCATGATGAAATTTCTTAAAAATCTAAGGATTTTATGGTAGATTGAGTTACTTCTAGTGTGTAAATGATAAGATTCACACCAAGATAATGGTGATTGCTTACCTTAATAATGGGAAGAGTTGGGGGTCTTGAGAGAGTGGAAGAAAGCTCCAAAAATCGTCCAAGTGAAATAGGAAAAATGAGCCCCCGACATGACTTAAAAGAACCTTAAGCTGGGGTGAGCCCAGTCTGGCAAAGTGAACCTCACTTCATTGTCCACCGCATGCAAGGGAAGACAGGATCCGCGCCCGGTATGGCGAAGTGAGCCTTGCTTCTCTGTCCACTAAATTAATTAGGTGGTCTGACTTTAGTAATTTGATCATAACATTTAGTAGAAATGCCCAAATGGCGAACGACTTGATGCGTTTGAAACTAGACTCGAAGGGCTACACTCTAGGGGAAACATTGATGGAAACCATCTTTATATTATGAGATTTATACCCATTCAAAGGCAGGTGTTATGCAAATTAAGACACCTTTTCACTTAATATTTCCAACTCATTCCGAAGAACTTCTTCCCACTTACAAACCTCCTTAATATGTTCCAAAACAGTTTCCATACGTATTTTCATGTCAAAATAATGTGGTTCTATCCCATAGGTCTGCTTTAGAACTCAAAAATATTATTTCCAATTATCGTTGGTGCAATATAAAGTCTTAAATCATTAAAAAAATTATGTGGCCTTACATTCTTCCTCACATGTTCGTCCTCGAATGTTAGATCTTGGATATTTCCATCCTTAGAGAGAGTACTTAAGTTTCTTTGCCACCTATTCATCTCCTTTAGCTTAACAAACATTAATCGATTTCCTGAAGACCCCACAAGTCTTAGCTAAGTACAGGGTCATTCTCATTAACCCTAAACCATCATCTTAATCATTCATAACTTACCATTTCTTACCATTTCAATGTTTGTTTAACTCACATAACTGCTCCAAACCATGGAGGCGCACATACATGCGCATAAAACATAATACCCGATAGAAGAGAGCTTCCAATAGTCTTTACATACTATTACCTTGTCCTACAAATAAGTGAGGTTATCTACTCTTCATATCTTAGACTCAATTTCCCTTTCTTCACAAATCACATAAAGTTTTCATGGGGAAAATCTTTAGAAACACCCATTCATTTTCCTCAAACTCCAAATCTCTATGTCGAACATACGAATATGACTTTTGACGACCTCCAGCCTTCTTCAACCATTCCTTGATTATCTTGCCTTTTTCCATAGCTTAGTGAACGAGGTCTGGCCCTATCAACTCTGTACACCAACTTCAGACCATCCGATGGGAGATCTACGTCTCCTGCCATACGAGGCACCACACAGTGTGACAATAACCCAATATACGATAAAATTCTCGACCATGACCTTCATTGGCCCTATTCCCCTCAAAATATGTTATTGTAGCCACTCCTTGCCCCTATCACGATTCGATATACGAAAGTACATCATTATGAACACTATATTACTTCTCTTGTTATATATGGAAACCTGTATTGAAGAGACAACATAAACATGATCTTAACATGAAAATGAGTCATAAAATACTACAAGTATATAGTGTTGAACCAGATGCATCATTAGCACATTTCTCTTACATGTGACCTTCTAGGAATTGAGTTCTACAAAAATTTCCTTGATAGAGTTACAACCTTTTGTTAATAGTTGCAACTTGCTTCCCCAAATTCTTAACAAAGGACTTTACTTGATGAGTATCTTATAGGACCTTCTATTTCAATTGAATAACATGTGCTAACTTATGCACACACCCTCGTAACATTAACCTGCACGACATCGAGTGAAATGTAAAGCAACATTGTGCTCGGACCTTTCTTAGCCACTCTCTTTCCTTCTTATGTGCCTCATAGAATTTAAGAAATCACTCTACTTACTTTGTGAACATTGTCACAATTCTTCTATACTATTAAACACCTTGAAAGCACATCTCAATACCTTTTTTATATATTCAATTCATTCGAGTCACTGTCCGGAATAAGGCCTTTTCTGAAACTTAAGATCCTCCCGAATTCATCAATAATGACTTCTTGTTTTCCTTCTAAGTGTAACACTTAGTCCACCTGATTCCATCCTCGATAGGTAACTCACCCCATTCCCAGTATTGTAGCTAACAATGGTGTTTCTTGGTATTGCAGCTCGAGAGCTATCATGTTAAACATGCCTGGTTTTTCAGAAGTGTTGATCATCTCTCAACACGTTTCGAACATTACCCTTTGTCCTTTGAGTAGATTTTGTTGTTTTCCCTATTTGATCGCCCTTTTGGTCTAGCCAATATGCAGGTACTATCTTTTCTTTGTGACTGGGAAATTCATCCAATCCCTTTTTGCCCTTAATGGATAGTTCATAGCCTTATTGTCTCACACACTTGTCTATCTCCCATGAACTCGTAGTATAATTATGCATGGTTAATTGAGTTTACCACACCACTAGTTCACCACCAGTAGTCTCACCTTTCATTGTAATATGTAGACATGAACTCCGTCTATATAATTAAATTGATATTCAGTGTCACCCAAGTCGGCTGCATTACGTGTTACACCTCATAATTTCGTACGTAAGAGTATGTCTTTAGTCAATTGATGCAAGATAAGAAATGAGACCATATTTGAAAGTACATAAAGTAAGTTAATCATATTACTTGGGAGGTAAAAAATATATAAGATCATGAGTAACAAGTACCAAGAGGGTTAGAATGTTTAGAAGCTAAATGAATTGAAGAAAATACGTTTTGCCGAATGTGGACAAGTTAGGAATGTTATAACATGTACTTTTGAGGTGAGACTATGATGATTAACATGATAAGTAGGTTATGTTATGAGTTATTTTATTTGTATCATAGTCGTGTGTTATGTTTTGAAGTCAAGCGAGTTGTGGAACAAAAGTTGGCAAAGGTCATCACAAGTTACATTCATAAATATGCTGAAAATTAGGCCAAATAAAGCAGAGCTTGTATCCTAATGTACTTGGAATTACGGGATGATCCACATAAAAAATTGACGATCTATGAATCTTCTTTCTAACACATTAAGTTGTTCGTCATTACGATATCAGAGTAGAGAGATATTTATATTTTCGTGAGACTGCACAGACTGCATAGGTGACAAGTAGGTGTGTCACTTACTTTCTTAAATGAAAGGACCAAATATGTCCATAAAGGGGCTAGCTGTGGTCTTCCAAAGAGCCCTTTTGAGGGATGATTTCCTTCATATATTCCAATCAGAATAGAGCAAAAAATCAGAGATATACCCCAGCAAACTTGTCCCAAAAATTCAACATAAAACCCAAAATGATTGTCTCTTCTTTTCAAGTTCTAGTTTAAGGAACACCTAAGAGTTGAAGAACCAAGTTAGGAGCTGAGATCTTCACCAAATAAGGTAAGTATAATTCCCTCTTTTATCCCTTATTTCTGCTGGAAAGGTAGATAAATTCGTCCGATAATTGTAATAACTCATGGGACGGTGATCAGAAGTCGTGAGTTCGAGTTGTTCAACTTGTTGTAGACTTTTTTGTGGGCTGTTTTGTGTTATTGTTGGGTTGTATCTTTTGCTACTATTTATATCGAGTTTGGGAGGATAAATGGTGTTGAGAAACACCACATGGCAGGGTGGTTGGCTGGTCGTTCGTCTTTACATTTTTGGGTTATTTGACACTACTATGGTTGACGTTTTGTGTATGAAGTAATTGCGGTGTGTGGTCTGTTTTGTGGTGTTTTGTGCTGGATATAAGGTTGGAAAATAATGTATATATGTTATTATTATTTTGTTCTTGTTGTTGTTGGTGTTTGATATTCAGCTTAAAGTATGAATATTTATATGCATATTGCCTTGCATTTTACTCAGGTTTCGGAGATTTCGAATGTGTAATGTAATAATTTGCACTAATCCATGGTATTTTTATGTGTAAAAATCATTCGAAAGCAATGTGGGATAAAGGTGCACGATTTGAAGAAAAAAGGAAACAAATTGGACAATTGGCACAAAGTAGCGCCTCAGGTAGCGTGGGGCGCTCCCTATGGCCCAGTTTCTAGAAGTGCAGAATTTCCAGCACCAGGGATAGTGCACCACGCTACCCTTGGTGCTGGTGACGGGGACTTGTCCTATTTCGCTCGGGACATGGTTATTTTGGCCATACATACCCCCAACTCGTACAAAACGGGTCCTAAACCTATTTTGGAGGGGGAGGCCATTTTAAAGAGAAAACACAAGCACAAAGCCGCAGTGGAGGCCAAAATTCATCAAATTCTGTCTTTCTTCCGCCAGGCTTAGTAATTTTTATATTTCTTTGTATGATTTGTTGTTTGGCTACTAAGTCTATGTGGAACTAAACTGCATGTTCTAGGGTTGTGGTTCTTTTATGAATATTGTTATTCAGATATTGATATTGCTTTCTTGATTTATCATATTTATTTATTTATTTAAAATCTTGCACTTAATTATTTAATTGCTTGATCGCCAATTGTATACTATCTACGAATCTAGAATTGAACTCGAATATGGGAATTCTAGATTGCACATAGGATTGAGTTGATCAAGTTCTTGAACCTGTGCATCGGGGAACAGATTCACAGTTAGGATAGACATATACCTAATTTCCTTGCTTGGTTGATGTACAAGAATTATAAATGCGTTCTTGTTAGTCTTATTTCCATAGACATATAGGCGTTAGGTTAACTTGAATAGGAGAGTAAGAACTCGACAGATTCTTATGAGCAATATTAACCTTGTCAACCAATGAACTAGATGAATCAGTTAGTCAATTAAATTAAAGAATACAATAGGATTGTTAGATAGCCCATAACCCTAGATCGTTTTTATTACATTGATAACATAATAATCTGCTCTTCCTTTGTTCAAAGTTCATTACTTATTTTATTTTTAGTTTAATTACTTTAGCATCACTACTTTTGGGTTTAATCCTTATTTAGATAATTAGGATGGTATAATCTAGTTAATAGTTGATAATAAGTCCTCGTGGGTTCAACATTCTATCTTATCACTTTATTAGTTGACGACCGCGTATACTTGTGTGTGTGTTTGGCTACAACAAAGTTTTGGTGCCGTTGCTGGGGACTTAGAATTAGCTATTGTTCTAGATTAGACATTTAATTTTTATCTATTCAATTTTTTTTTGTTTTAGTTTAGTTAGTATTTTTTTTTATTTAATTTTTTCAAGCAATTATACAACTAGGTTATGCACATAGTAGCTATTATATATAATAATGCCCAAGTTGGGTCAAAAATTACAAATTGTCCAAATAACATAAGAATAAGAAAGGAATTTGCAAAAGCTAAATATTACATAATTAGCAATAACAGATTGTAAACAAACTATTACATAAAACGTTATCTAGCTCGTCCCCTTGATAATGATGCTTTTGAATTCAGACAACCATTGCAAAATAATGAGTAGCCCCTACAAAGCTCTCATCAGGCGCCATTTTTTGCAATCCCAAAAAGAAGGAATGTATGAATGCACAACAGCTACACCACACAAAATAGGACATACTGATATTATTTTGGTTGAACTTTAGTTCTTGCATTATTCTTGAGGTAGTAGACACCACTACGATCAATATTCCTGGTTGTGCATGGTCTTTGACGGTCGGCCTAACAGATGCAGCAATATGATTTTTCATAACCTTTAACTTGCAGGACAATACCTTCCATATGGGTCTATACCATCCCCAGAATGAGCATTATAAAATGCTAATACCACTGTTAAATAGTACATCTCCACACAGTAAATTTCTTGTCCTAAACAGTGATATTTTGAATTCATAGAAGTCCATTGATGTAGTTCCTTGAACAGACCTTTGATAACACATGTATGTGTAATGCATACTGGTCGCAACTGATATTGCAGACAAGATTCCAGTTGCATGTATTCTTGAAGATTATCGCAATCTTTTGGTGTTTGAATTTATTGAATACATGACTACTTTCATTATTGATGTGATACAGTTTCCAAATACTTCCAGATTGAGAATTTTCCCATATCAGTAGCACTGGAGGATACCTTGATTGTATAGAGTATGCTTGCAACATAAACAACCATATTCTGAGGTTATAGCAGGTTGGCAGCAAGCACATAATGCCAATCATCAATCAGGTGCTATATTTCTTGCAACCTTAGGTCTTAAGTTTCGGATTTGCGCCTTGTCTGGGTTGATTAGTGTCTTACCGACATTTGGGAATTCATGGAATAATTGAAATTCTATTGTACCTGACAAAGAAAACACAAGATTAGCTAGAAAATCTGCTACAGAGTTGCCCTCCCTTAGGACATGCTGAAAAATCACATTGAATTGCTCATTCATCTCCTTGATCATATTTACTTCCTTGGCAATGCTCCAAGGTACCTCCGATTCACCTTCAATAATCTTCTTCATTACCATCAAATCAGTCCCAATGATGAGAGGATGCAACTGCATTTGAAAACAATATGAGAGCCCTTCTTTTATTGACTTTACCTCTACAACTACATTTGTTGAGAGCCCTATCTCTTCTGCCTTTGCAAAAACCACATCTCCAGCATCATTCCTCATGTAAAAACCATAGGAGCTGGGTCCAGGATTCCCTCTTGAAATACCATCTATGTTGCACTTGAACCATCTTTCATGAGGCAGCTTCCAAGTTACACTTTTAGTGATAATACAAGGCATATATGCGTCAAAGAATGTAACCATATCAGGCCATAGTAGAGGTATTTTTGGAAGCCAAGGAAACCTTACTTTAGGTAGACAGTGAAGTGTTTTATTAACCTCATGCACCACCTTATTAAAAGATACTGCACTTCTCCCATTCTTTAGATTATTCCTCCTCTTCCAAATTTCCCAATAAATAATGGTTGGGGCAGCCTGAAATAGTGGTCTTAGTTTAGCACAACACTCAGCACTCCATCATGCCCTAATTACCTGATGAATCTGTATCAAGTTGACCACTATCCCAGCTGCCTTCATGAATACCTTCCATACTCCTGATGCAGTATGACTTGTTACAAAAATAAGTTGCATAGTTTCCTCTTTAGGGGAAAATCAACACCAACATATTGAAACTGTTTGGTACCCATTTCTTCTCCATAAATCATCTGTTGGGACCTTTCCTCTCCGTAATCTCCATAGGAAAAAAGATATTTTGGTAGGCAAACCTTTAGTCCATAGTGATTTGTAATCTGGATTTGTTGATTTTCTATGCATCAAGACTTTCCATGCACTACCAACTGTAAATTTACCTGAGGCTGTGGGCATCCATTTAGGTATATCCCAGTAGTCATCAGTATGATCGAAGTAAACTTCTTGCCTTATGTGGTGTGCTATGTCATCTAGGAATGTTTGATTTAGAAGTGGATCATCCCAATCACTCTCTATCCTCAATTCTGCCACCTCATCTAAGTCTTCATTGATAGTGAATTATGGGGGGGATAATATGATATAGAGCTCCAATTGTAGTCCAATTTGCATGCCGAATATATGTTGAACCACTATTCATTTGCCATAGAATATCCCGCTCGACCTCTTCTCTTACTTCTAGCATTTTCCTCTACACATGGGATCCTTGTTTAAATTGTACCACAGTAGGCATCTATTTCTTGCAATATTTATTCCACATGAAGTTGGACCACAATGACTTTGATGTCCTAAACCACCACCACAATTTTGCAAACAATGCTCTTGAAATATCAAATAAAGATGGACCATTAAGTTCACTTGAAAGTGGATCTCCTTGTTTCACTCCTCTAGTGGACTTGAAAAACCCTGAAGCTTGCCTATTGATTAGAATTTATTACCAACTGTTGACCATTAAGTAACCTATCATGCTGATAAAATGCGCAACAAACCCCAACATTGGCCATATCAAGCTTGATTACCACATTGGCTGGTTTACCTCTCAACCTTATGTCAGTAACAATTTCTTGAGTGAGCAATATATTTTCAAATATACTCCTTCCTTTAACAAAGCCATATTGGTTGGGATAAATCAATAATGGAAGTATCTGCTCCATTCTGTCATGTAGCACCCTAGAGATAACCTTGTTGATGAAATTACTTAGACTTATAGGTCTTGAGTCTGAGAATATTTGCACTTGTGGTTTCTTAGGCAGTAGAACAAGGTTAGTATGTGTTATGGATTTTGGCAATGGTGCCCCTCTATAGAACTCATGTAGAAGCATGAATATGTTTTCTCCTACAATGTCCCAGCAGAACAGGTAGAACAATCCAGTGAAGGCATCAGGCCCACTTGTACTATCACCAGTTAGTGCAAATACTACATTCTTGACTTCCTCTATGGTAGGAAACTTGCACAATTCCAAGTTATGTTCAATACTGACCATACTAGGTACATTATGTAACAAGTCAAATCCTGTAGTTTTCCCTTCTTGTGTGAATTGTTTGTGAAAAAAATCCACTGCAGCATTAGCCAAAAGATCCTGACTTTCAAGCCAAGTACCATATGCATTCTGGATCCTTTTGAGCTTAAGATTTTGCCTTTTGCCATTGAAATGATTGTGAAAGCATCTTGTGTTTTTATCACCTTCAGCAAACCTTCTTATTCCTGCCTTTTGTTTCCAGTACTGCTCTTCAATGCTTAGGTACTTTTTTAGTTCTGCTTGTTCTTGTTGAAGGACAATTCTATTTTGAATTGTTGGTTCCTCTTCAAATAGCATCTCCTTAACTCTGACAATATCCTCCCTAATAGCCAACTGCTTGAATATGTCTCCAAAAGTTAGTTTACTCTATTGTGATAGGGATGTCTTGTAACACTCCGAAAATTTTTTGAAGAACTTAAGTATAAAGCCCGGTAAAATTTACAAAGAAAATAATATTTCATGGTGCCGGACTAGGCTTACTTGTTTGAGGATTATAGAAATTCTTTGGGTCATTTTTGAGCTATTATCTGGCATTTTAAAGTGAGAGAGGGTGCCCTATAATAAGAAGGTGTTCTCTAATATTGTTCTTCAATTCTTGCTCAAGTTTTAGAAGAATAAGAAGGCAAGCTCACTAGGTCATCATCCTAGAGGTAAAATTCTACACCCTAAACCCTAATTTTGAAATCATCTGAAAATGGGTAATTAGAAAGATAATTTTTGGGCATGAGAGTTGATTATTTTACATGCATGTGATATCAAGGGGTGTAGGAAGATTGTTGAACTAAGCATGATAAAGATTGGGTTGTGGGATGATGGAATCCTCCATAAAAAGACCTTGAAACCTTAATCCACACTTAGTGTTTGATAAAATACTCAAATGAGCTGAGACCATGAATATCTTCCTAATTATGGTTCTATTTTGTTATGTCTCAAATAGATTGGGATTCCTAGAATTTTCGCAACATTATAGTAATTTAAGGAAAGCTCAATTGAGGTATGTTGGCTAAACTTTCTCTCTTGGAATTGAATTCCATAATGTTTCCGTGAGTTTCAAAGTATGGGTTGCGTATTAAAATGTCGTGGATTGAATCGTATTTCAAAAGAAAGCTAGTATGCAAATTGTGTGAGGAAATCTCAATATTCTTAAGACTCTTAATTACTCATATGTGTATTTAAAGTCTTGATTGGGAATGTCTTGTTGTTGATAACCTATAAAGATGGTTGGAAGTGAAATCAGTAAATTGGGAATATAAAGTGTGGCCAACATGCCAATAATAAAAGTTATACTTATGACTAATAGTGCCAATGAAATAATTTTAGGAAGATTATGAAATGAGCTTTGACTCAACTATTCCAAAATTGACTTCGACAATATAATCGGCTAAATGTTTATGAACTCAGGTGATGCCCATATGTGGTTGTTTTAACTAATGCTATGCTTTGGAAGTAATTTTCAATGTGTTTTGCATTCTTACATATTCGTGAGTAGAAATTGTGTATGATTTCAACTTGTACTTCGATTGCCAATCATTTTACTCCATCTATTGGAAAGAAATCAATTGTGTTTAAAGCCTTCATTACTAATGAATTTAAAGTTGTGATTTTCGAAATATTCCACTTGTTGATAATTATGATAATGATCTATGAAAGGGAAGAAATGAAAGTGTGGAATATGAAATACGTCCATTACGCCATGAATAAAGAATCATATGTATGGCCAAGAGAGCCAATGAAATAATAATGTTGTAAGAGGTTGAAAGTACGGATTAGGTGATATGTGGTGTGAAAGGTTATGAGATGTACGTATTTGTACTTTTGTTTCCAATATGTTATGAAATCTTATGGACGGTCTATGAAACGCATAGGTATATTGTGTTATGAAACCCTATGAATGGTCTATGAAATGCATAGGTACATTGTGTTATAATATTCTATGGACGATCTATGAAATGCATAAGTACATCGTGTTATGAAATCCTGTGGACGGTCTATGAAACGCATAGGTACATTGTGTTATGAAATCCTGTGGACGGTCTATGAAACGCAGAGGTACATTGTGTTATGAAATCCTATGGACGGTCTATGAAACGCATAGGTACATTGTGTTATGAAATCCTGTGGACGGTCTATGAAACTCATAGGTACACTGTGTTATGAAATCCTATGGACGGTCTATGAAACGCATAGGTACATTGTGTTATGAAATCCTGTGGACGATGTATGAAACGCATAGGTACATTGTGTTATGAAATCCTGCGGACTGTCTATGAACACATAGGTACATTGTGATATGAAATCCTGTGGACAGTCTATGAACCCATATGTACATTGTGTTATGAAATCTATTGTGATATGAAATCCTGTGGATGGTCTATGAAACGCATAGGTGCATTTTTGTATAAGAGGTATAGATGTACGGTTTAAATAAACACTATGGACGGTCTATGAAACGCATAAGTGTATAATATGATATGTGAACACTAAGGACGGTCTAATGAGACACATTATTAATGCAGACAATAGGTGCCCCTTTTTGTTGTCCTTGTTTGTACAGGTTGTTACAATTACATTATATTATGTGTTCCATGTATATATCATATGGGCATTCTATTTTGAAAAAGGATTTCTAGCTATACATATTAGTGCTATTCGACAGTACTAACGTCCCCTTTGCCGGGGGCGCTACATCTTTAATGGATGCAGGTGGTTCTACAATAGGAGGCATTGATCAGTGATAGCAGTACACTCCTTTCAGCTGATTTGGTGAGCCCCACTTCATTTCGGGGTCATGTATCTTTTGTTTCTCATGTACTTTGTGGTTGAGGTATAGCCGGGGCCTTATTGCCAGCATTTCTATATTACTCTTTAGTTGTACTTAGAGGCTCCGTAGACAAGTTGTGGGTGGTATTTGATGTTGGGAATTGGATTAGAACTGTTGGCATTTGGCAACACATTTTTCATTAAATCTATAAACTCGTACTATTTTGGATATATTGAATGATGATGTTAATGGGAATGAAATGGAAGCGGTTAATGAAATCTCTTTAGTATTTGATTAACAGAGTACATCTCCTCTTTATTCACGGATGAATTTGGATAGAATAAAATCTAACAGGCTTGCTCAGTCGGGTTAACTCAGTTGAGCGCCGATCGAGCTCCTCGGTTTAGGGGCATGACATGTCTTCACTCTCTTCAACTTATGTTTGAACATCAAGAAAGGATCACCAATAAAATCTGCCACCCAGTTCTGCTTTACCACTTGTTTGAAAGTGTCATGCTTAGTCCAAAGTTTGAGGAACTTAAATGGTTTAACAAACTGCATAGCCTCCTTCCCATAACTCATTAACAAAGGTGCATGATTAGAGCCAGTCCTTATGAGGTGGTCAACTTCTATATTTGGGAAGAGAGTCTGGAAAGCAAGATTGATAAAGATCCTATCCAGCCTCTTAAAGATGCATTATTTATTTGGTCTACCATTCCACCAAGTAAATGGACTTCCCTTGTATCCAAGATCAAACAAACCACATGAATTCACACAGAAGGCAAAATCTTCATATTCAGATGGATACACCGGCAAACCTCCTATCTTTTCATCCTCATGTAAAACAAAATTGAAATCACCTCCAACCATCCAAGAAAAATTCATATCAGTAGCTAAGTAGTACAAATAGTCCCATAGTTCTAGTCGTTCAATTGATGAACATTTAGCATACACAAAAGTCATGATGATATGCTGGTCTATGTCTTGATGATATACACTAATAGTTACCTGTTGCTCAGTGTCCATCAATAATTCCCATTCAACAGCCACATCAAAGAACAACCAAATTGTACCATTAATGTTTGACATAACAGCTTCCATACCTAGTCTCTTCCTGTAATTATGAATGTGTCTACAATTATGAAAAGGTTCCATCAATGCAACAATTAAGAAACCGAGTTCTCTTTGCATATTGATAAATCTCTGAAAGGCCTGTTATTATCTCCTGACCTTATGTTCCATGTTAGAGTCTTGATCATCATTTAGATTGTGAGGCTGTCCTTCTAGGCAGAATTCTTTTTGGTTTATGCATCTCTTTGTGTTGGCCTTGTTTTCTTCCCTTTTTATCACTTTTATCCCCAGCCCTAGGAGATAAATCAGCTTCCCTTGCTATTGCCTTGAAGTTTCCAGTTGTGGACTCA
The DNA here is from genome assembly GCF_000390325.3 of Nicotiana tomentosiformis. NCBI lineage: Eukaryota > Viridiplantae > Streptophyta > Magnoliopsida > Solanales > Solanaceae > Nicotiana > Nicotiana tomentosiformis. The sequence continues at coordinate 47,839,688 of NC_090822.1, forward strand.
TTATCACCTTCTTCCTCAAATTGTTCCTGGTCACCCATTGCCAGTTGAATATCAACTGGTGCAACATTATGGGATACAATATAATGTAATACTTGGATAGGTGTCTTCAAGGGAATGTTGAGCTGAATTTGAAGTGGATGTCCAGTATCGGAAGCACAGGGCATATGACTAGACTCAATTGCACTTTCTTGATGAGGTATCAGAACATAGCGAAAGTCATTTACACTTGTCTCCTTCATCACCATTGCATTCTGATTTCCAGCCTCCAAAGATTGTTGTAACCTCTTGAATTGTAGCTCATATATGGATTCCAAACAAGGCTGGCATGTTGCCTTGTTTTGCTGATGTAATGTTCCGTTGGATTGAATAATCTTGACACTAACAGTTTGATGGTCTGAATATACTTTATCATGATACACCTCTGCATCAACATTACCAACCTGCTCCTTAGCTGACAATCCTACAAGAGGACCTTCAACACTGAGTAGAATCTCCCCATGTGTTCTACTATTGATTGTAGATGAGTTGTTTATTTTTTGTGTTGGGTGTGTATTTATGTTGCACCTTTGAACTATAACTCTTACACTTGTGTTTATGTCAGAATTGAACTCCGAATCCTATACTTCGTTACTGCATATTTGTTTGTCAGCACTAGTAGCTGTTGCGCAAATTGATTGGTGATTCCAAAAATGTTTGAGAAGGTATCTCCTGGCAAGAATGATTCAGGGTAACATTAATAGTTTCCTTGTGAGTTCCAAATCTCTATTTAACTTAGTCCATTGTCCTCGCATTTATTGTTGCACCCTTAAATATAGTATCACCAGTTGGATATGTAGTATTCCTGTTCTGTTGGATATGCTGATTCTGATTTGATTTCAGTTCTTGTTGCATCTGTTGTTGAGGTGTAGTCTTGTCCTTTTGTTTGCTATTAGAGACAGTTGCCACACATGTTTCAAATTCCGCAGTTGGTTCTGTCTACATGCATTTTTGAGTGGAATCAACTTTGGATACCTGGTCTATCCTAAGATGACTATGTGCATCACCACACTCATGAAATGCTGTAGGACAACCCATACCCTTTGGATTCGTAGTAAGGGAAAATTTAGTTATGTCTTGACCATCCCCCTTTTCTCTAATTACTTCAGCATCAGGTGTAGTTGGTTTGGGAATGGAAAGTTGCATAGTATCCACAACATTTGGAGGAGCAGTTTGTGGATTAGGATTTATATCTGAGGTCTGGTCTGTCTCAGTGAGTTGTCTATCATCTTCGTGTTCAGTACAATGCTTGAGCTTCTGTTTCCTGCTTCTTTAGTAAACACCCCTGAAATTCTTCTTCTTTTGAGTATGTCATTGATCCTTGAATTGTTATCCCTAGTTGTTTGTTGTGCTGGTGACTTGTGATTTAATCCCCTTAATTGTTTCTCACATTGGTCTTGCACCCCCATATTTTGCTTGGAATTCTGGTCCTTGTGTTGTTCTTGTGAGAACTGGTTCTGTTGATGTTTTATTCCATCCGCATTTGCTATCCTGTTTGTAATTTGGTTCTCCTTCTTGTTTGATGTTGCTTCTACCGATTTCCTTTTTTATTCCTCATCTTTTTTCTTGTTAATACAGTAGTATTCTTCATGTCCTAGGTGCTTGCAGTATACGCATTAGGTAGGAAGATCTTCATACACAACTTCTAACTATTGCCCATCCCCATTCACATCTTGTTCATCATCAAAACCAAGCCAAACATGGTGGGGCCTATCTTGAGTTAAATCAACATGCATCTTTACTTTCTCCACACTCCCCATTATTTTTTTGCACGGAGGCTAGGTCAAGGTGTAACACCTTACAAATAGATGATAACAAAACTGACAGTATCTCTCTATAGTAGAAATGCCATGGAAGTTCGAGGATAACTATCAAAATAGGTACAATAGGATTATCCTCATTAGGATTGAAGTTGGGAGTCCAAGCTTGCATGTCCATTCTTTGACCCTGAATGTACATGAATGTTGTTTTGTCCAGGCAGTGGTGTGACCGTACTAACTGTCTAGGTCAATGTACACTGTCCTAGTATTGAAATGGACTATTTTAACTCCTCCTATGAGTTTACTTTAAGCTATGAAGCTTCTCCTTATATGTTCCATTTTCGGCATTGTATTGAGAAATTTGCCCACAATAGTGTATTAGCATTTGTTGGCAAGGGTGACCATGTAGCCTTCCCTGGTGAAGATAACAGCTGGTTGGATCTATTTGGTAGTTATTTTGGGAGGTGTAAACTCTATTGGGGCTATCTCTATAGCCTGCCTGGCTCTTAGCTTGGTTGGTAGGGATTGTGATAGTAGGAGCTGGTGGATTAGGGTAATTAGATAGTTTTTTTTGGTGGGACATTGGTATCTCTAGGATAATATGCAGAGTTAAGTGCTTGAGGGTTGGTTGTAGCATATGTTATGATGATCTAATTCTGGATATTTTGGCTAGGATTTGCAGTTGGTTTGAGTGTCAGTTGGCGCTTTGGTTTGTCAAAATTGGTCGAGATATTTGGGTATATGTATGCAGGTGGTGTAGAAGTGGGTTGTGATTTTATTTGAGCCGGTTGAGAGTCTTGATTTGTATGGATACTCATCTGTTGAGTAGGAGCAGCAAGGCTGCTATCTGGGGTGTTTTTATGTTGAGGTTAAGTAGTGTTTGACGGGAGTGCATTTTCCTCATTTACCGGAGCTGTTACAATGTGTTGTTGTGCAATTTCAGCATCTGCATCAACGAGGTCGAATAACTGTGTTGAATGTGGACAGTGCAAAACATGATCATCATTTTTTTGAACTAATTCTTGCATTGTAACTTGACGACTGAGTTCCTTAGTACGTTAGGATGGTTGATCATTTGATTGTCCAGCAATTGGCCCAGTGGAATTGGTTGTAGCATTTCATCGAACAGTTGTTGCAGTCAAATCTGCTGAAATTGTTTTCTTTAAAGTTGTGATGCTTGTCTCTGAGAAGTTAGAAACAGGAGTACTTTTGGATATCTTCTCATCGACATGAATTGATTGGAATTGGTTTCTAGCAATTTGAACGATTGGAAAACCATCTCCGACCATCTAGAGCTCGGTGGATAGTTGTAGAATATCAGAATTACTATTTTTGGTGGGGAAATGAATTTATTGTTGGTTAATTTGTATCTCTTGAGCTTGAGTATAATCTTCATTGTTTTTAATTGCAAGACTTGACCCAGAATTGTTCTGGTAATTGTTAGTGGAACCAAGTCACCTAGATGCTATAGTAACCGTGTCACATTTTGGAGGGATTGTAGCAGCTGGGGAGGAATTCGGTGGAGTTGTTTATTGGGGATTGTTTGCCTTTTGGAGGTGCTTCTTTTGGTTCTTGTCCGGTGTCTTTCCACCACCGGACAACAGAGAACTCGTCATTTTTGTGATCTTATCGCCTGTTACTGCTCAATTTTATTTATTTTAACATGGCATCTTGGAATGAAAATTATTCGAATGATGGTTATTCTTATTTTGATGATCCTAGTCCATTTTGTGGAGGACCTCACTAGTGGAAAACTTTTCAAAATGTTCTCGGGATCGAGTTCTATGCATAATCTCAATCCTTTGAGTGGAATATTTGTAATATGTTTGGCTGTCACGATGGCCATTGGGATGGTTGTCCTAATTCTTTTCATCCTTCTCTTGGCCCTTATTAAGATCTTTCTAACTGTATTTTTGAGTTTGATAGGGGCAATGAAGTGCAGGATATGGAACATGATGCATATATTAGGGATATTTTGAGGAAAGTAGCAGAGCAACAAGATGAACTCAAAAAAGATATGAAAAGAATGAGGGCAGAAATCACAAGAATGAAGGCTAATCTAGAAGAATTAAATGAAGAGAATGAGTACCAGCAAGAGGAAAAGTTTGAAAAACAGGAGATTTTGAGCCAAACTTGGCTGGTGGAACAAGCTGAAAGATTAGAAATGTATGAGGTTCAACGTGAGAAAACTACAAACGAGATGAGATACTTTATAGAGGGAAGAGCTGAACTGGGACAAGAGATCGATAAATTTGGCACTATTATTCACGACGTAGAGGCTTAATTGAATGCAAAGGTTGATTTGTCTAACGCCCAACAAAATAGTAATGAGTTGTGTAAAGCTGAAAAGGAGATTATACGCCAAATTGAGGAGCTAAAAGTGGAGAGCCAATCATTCGAGCATATTTTTGTAGATAATGCCCCTGTTGAGAAAAGTATACTAGAGCCATGTGGGGAAGCAGATAATGTTATATTTGAAGACTCTTGTGCATGTAAATATTAGGATGTAAAGAGTAATACAATTCTAGAGTTAGGGCGTATTGGTCCTCATTCCATATATTTTTCAACATTGTGTTTGGATGATGACATGGAAATGGAGTCATCTGAGACTTTGGAGGAGCCAATTGATGAGGAATGAGGTGCTTACATTCTTGAATTTGTTGTGCCAGAGAGACAAAATTACATACATCATCCGAAGGCCAACAAGTGTAGAATGCGATATTAGTTGCTTGGCCCAACTAAAATTCTCACCACCCCGGGAGCATAACAGAAAGCTTGAAGCCAAATTATGGGCTCAATTAATAAGTTCGAGGTGGAGTAAAAAAGTGGTTCACGTCGTGTCGCGACGTTAAATTAGGCGCTTGTTGGGAGGAAACCCAACTTTACTTCTTTCTTTAAGTTTTGTTATTTTTTTTATTGTATTATTTTTGTAGTGTTATTTTATTTTGTAAGATTTTGAGCATAGGGAGCAAAGCCATAGGAAGTGTTCAAAAGTGGGCCAGATGGTTGGAACTAAGTGTGGGGTACCCGCACAAAGGATAATGTCTGGGAGAAGTCTGAGTACTCTATGAGGCGCTATTGCTTCAGCCTTTGGCCTTCCAGGGAGTTTCTTGTCCACCCCGGTTATTTTCTTTTGCTTTATTTATGGATTGGGGACACTGCATTGGGGTGCCTTCACTCGTTTAAGTGTAGGGTGGAAAAATTCCTCTAGATAATTAGTAGTAGTATGTTAGTAGTAAAAAAACGGTAACTTCTTATTTTGAGTTTAACTTCTTATTTTTGGTTTTGTAGTAGTGTAGTATTTTAGTAGTAGTTTTAGTAACTTAATTTTTTTTAAATATGGAAAATAAGAAAAAATTGAAAATTTCGGACTTTTCCTGACGATGGATCTCCTAGACAGTTTCTTGAGAGAATAATGTCTAAACAATAACACAAAAAAATATGTCTTTTATTTTTCTTTTGGTAGTAATAATCCCCCGTGGTTTTTCTTTGTACCTCGGTTCTTTTCCTTGGGATGTAGCTTGATTCGGGTAGTAGGTTTTTTATTTTTAGAGTAGGTTAGACTTTAGGGAATAAATGGAAGAAAGATGAACCTAGGCACCTTTGACTTGTTTGATAGTAGCATATTTAGGCTTTGGCATGTGTAGAAGTCATTCATGTTGCCTAGTTTATTTCGATTGCATGTCTTGTGACGCTTATGTTTCATTTACTTGACTTGTGTTCTCTTTGTGCTTTGTGCTTAATATCTCGTGGCTTCATGAATACTTGCATTAATTTGAGAGCCAGAATGAGATCATCCTTAGTGAGTAATGTGCCATGTGTCGTGAGATTTTTGTGTAGTCCATGTATTGTACTTGTATCTACAACTTGCCCGGTATGTGAGTTGAAGCGAAATTTTAGGTGATGCTCGGTTTGAAAATTGATTTTAGGCTTTCTTTGATCTTTTTGAGCTTATTGCTTACCATGAATAAAATTTATCCCTAGTTAACCCTTTTGAGCCAATAGACCTTTATTTGGCACCCACATTACAACCCTATACCTTTTTTGTTCATAATTGGCATTGTTTTTATCCTTTTACCTCTTAAAGCACTTTAACAGTAAAATGAGCTCTAAAAAAAGTAAGAATGGACCGAGTGTGGGGTGGCTTTTTGAGTGGAACCAATGAAAGGAAGAAAGGTGCATTTGTTTTGTAGAAGAATACACAACTAGTATAAAGTGCAAAATAGAAAAACAATGTAGATGAATAAATATCTTGCTTTTTCTAGTTGAGTGTAAATGACGATAGTGCTTAAAGAAAAAGAGAATATTGTTGGGGATGATATTTTGTGTGAAGTTGAAGTTGGATTGAAGAATATGCGTTTAAATTTAATTATATGATGTGTTAAAGTGCATAGGAGGGTGAATCACTATTCCTAAATATATCATACCCATCCCTTAGCCCACATTACAACCATGAAAAAGTCCTAATTTACATTAGTTGACATTTACAATAAGGGCAAACCTATGGTACCAATTTCATGCATGTGACTTAATTGTGAGATTGAAAGATTTCTTTTATATACAAGTGATTCCTTAAACTATATTTTGTCATGAGATTCGGATGTGTGGATTCAACTTACTCTCTTTGCTTTTGTTGTGAGGGCACATGGTTTCATGTGGGATAGGTAACATTATTAGACTTCTCTAGGATGTTGGGTGTTCAAGACATGAGTGCTTGGGATATTGAGTCAGTTTGTGAGGCTAGGATTGTTGTGAGCATGTTGTTTTTGTTTGAATATTTTTGAAAAATGTCATAAGCAAAGGGAAGTGTATGTGATTGCATATTCTAGAGTTTAATTGTTGCTATCAACCATGGTCATTGGTGTACAGTGCTCAAAGATAGAGTAATTTGTTGGTTGACTCGAGGACGAGCAACATTTAAGTGTGGGGTGTTGATATTCGGCTTAAACTATGTATAATTATATGCATATTGCCTTGAATTTTACTCATGTTTCAGAGATTTCGGATGTGTAATGTAATAATTTGTGCTAATTCATGGTATTTTTATGTGTAGGAATCATTCGGAGGCAATGTGGGATAAAGGCGCACGATTTAAAGCAAAAGGGAACAAATTGGAGAATTGGCATAAAGTAGCACCGCAGGTCGCGTGGGGCGCTACCTGTGGCCCAGTTTCCAGAAGTGCAGAATTTCCAGCGCCCCATGCTACCCTAGGTGCTGGTGATGGAGACTTGTCCTATTCCGCTCGGGACTTGGTTATTTCGGCCCTACACACCCCCAACTAGTAAAAAAGGGATCAGAAACCTATTTTGGAGGGGGGGGGGAGGCCGTTTCTAGGAGAAAACACAAGCACAGAGCCACCGCGGAGGCCGAAATTAGTAATTTTATGTTTCTTTGTATGATTTGTTGTTTGGCTACCATGTCTATGTGGAGCTAAACTTCACATTCTAGGGTTGTGGTTCTTTCATGACTATTGTTATTCGGATTTTGATTTTTCTTTCTTGATTTATCATACTGGTTTATTTATTCAATCTTGCGCTTAATTATTTAATTGCTTTATCACCAATTGAATACTATCTACGAATCTAGAATTGAACTCGAAAGTGGGAATTCTATATTGCACATAGGATTAAGTAGAGCAACTTCTTGAACCCGTGCATCGGGGAACGGATTCACAGTTATGATAGACATATACCTAATTGCCTTGCTTGGTTGATGTACAAGAATTATAAAGGAGTTCTTTTTAGTCTTAATTCTATAAAAATATAGGCGTTAGGTTAGCTTGAATAGGCGAGTAAGAACTCGACAGATTCTTATGAGCAATATTAACCATGTCAACCAATGAATTAGATGAATCTTGTTAGTCAATTCAATTGAAGAATACAATAAGAATGTAAGATAGCCCTTAACCCTAGATCGTTTTCATTGTATTGATAACTTTAAAATCTGCTATTTCTTTGTTCAGAGTTCATTATTTATTTTATTTTTAGTTTAATTACTCCAACATCAGTGCTTTTGGGTTTAATCATTGTTTAGATAATTAGGATAGTCTAATCTAGTTAATAGTTGATAATAAGCCCTCATGGATTTGACACACAATCTTATCACTTTTTTACTTGACGACCACGCATACTTGTGTGTGCATTTGGCCGCAACGGTGTTACGTCGAATTGGGAGGAAATAAAGGTTATAAGGGAGATGCTGCCCATTTTATTACAAAATAATCATATCATTCGTTGTGCGATAGTCGTACCTTTCTTAACTTAATGATAGTATTATTATTATTGTTGAATATTAAGGTGCGATGAGACGGGTTCAACGTGGTTACTGGACAGGTTGTGATAAGGTATGTAAAGCCAAACCTTTACTTTATTTTTGCATGATCCCGTAAATACATGTGTTTGATAACGAAACATAAAGAGAAGTTTGTATTCCTGAATTTATGTACATTATCTTAGTCTTATAAGTTATCGTATTCTCCCTTATTGGGACTTTATATTCAGTTAAGTATTGTCCTCTTCCAGTCAAGAGAGCAGGGGGTCTATATATATATATATATATATATATATATATAGTATTACAGTATTTTCACCACCATCGAGCTATAATTGTTGGGGAGGCCCTATATATATATATATATATATATATATATATATATATATATATATATATATATATATATATATATAGAGTATTACAGTATTTTCACCACCATCAAGCTATAATTGGTAGGGAGGCCCCTTTTGGGCAGTATTATAGTATTTTCCCCACGATCGAGCTATAATCGGTGGGCAGGCCCCTACTGGGAAACCTTTGATCAGATGGTAAGTTATGTGCCAAGCCTACTATGGCCGAGCGCCTATGAGAGAGCCTAGAATGGCTGAGATACAGAGCCTAGTATGGTCGAGCCTATGAGCGACCCTACTATGGCAGAGCAGTTACACGTACCTCGCCTTATAGGGCTGGACTTTTATATTACTTACTATATTGAGAGTGTTGAGTCGGTATCAACATGTAAGCATATCTTCAGATTATCTTTGACTCCCATTTACTTTCAGTTATTATGTTATCAGTTCAGCTTTAGCTTTCAGTCATTCTATTTCCTTACATACTCTGTACATTATTTCATACTGACGTCCCATTTGTTGGGGATGCTACATTTCGTGCCTGAAGGTCCGGATAAACAGTACATTATTTCATACTGACGTCCCTTTTGCTGGGGACGCTACATTTCATGCCTGAAGGTCCGGATAGACAGTTGGATAGACCTTCCTAGTAGACAGAGTCAAACATCCACTTGGTTGGTAAGATCAACTTCCTCTAAATTACTAGATCTAGACCTTTCTATCCATTTTATATTTACAAGTTTGATCGGTAGGCCGAGGCCCTGTCCCGACCATTTTACGGTTAAGTTATCTCTTGAGGCTTTTAGACGAGTCAGGTGTATTTTGCATATCACTATTGTGGCCTTGCCACCCCTGTGTATATGTTCAGTCTGGTATTGCTGGTTGCAGACATAAATGGCGGCCTCATCAGCCTGCACAGCTATGTATATGAGATTTTGGGTATGTTTAGCCCTCAAATGAGAGAGACGTCATTTTCAGATGATTTAGAATATGGCATCATCGACCTTAATTGGTATTGTCAGTTTGCAGGTAGGCCTCGTCGGCCTAAGTCAAGAGTTACATGTCCAGAGTTCACAGTTACAGAGTGGTACGCTCAGGTCGTGTATGGCACCGGGTACCGGCCACGCCTCCCTATGTTTGAGGCATGACAAATATGGTATCAGAGATCATAGAGAGTCTACAAGTTGTGTGTAGTAGAGCCTTGTTTATAGATGTGTTGTGCAAAACATTATATAAACAGGAAGCTACAAGGCATTTAGGAGTTTGTTAGCCCTCTTTTAAATCCAAATCATGTTATAGAGCGGGTTCATATGAGTTTGAGCCAGGAATTATGTTTGCCAAGGCACTAGTAGAGAGAGTTCTTGACAACGTGGCCCAGTTTGAGGCCCCATCAGATCGTGCATACCAGATGTGCAATTTTCCTACTTAAGCCCTAAGACGGGAATATCTAACAAACCACGTGAATAGCAGGACATGGGAGTATCAGAAGGTAAAAGTATAAGTTTTGACAGGTAACAGAAGCAAGGAGAATGAGGGTACGAGGTACCTAGTTAGTAAATATTATCAGTATTTACAATTCAACAAAGAAATATAAGCATTTTGAGTTACCTTGAACAGTAATAGAGGTGTGTACAATTGGCCACACCTATCTCAGTTATGCCATATGGGAGCTAACAGATATAGTTTAAGAGGAGGATAAGATACCGAAATCCAGCTGGGGTTAGAGTAACCCAAAATGGTAGATGGATTAATAGTGTTAGTTGACATTTTCGTAAGATATTGCAAACGTGGTAAAAATTTCTCCTTATGAGACACCCAATTTGTGCACTCTAGAATAGTACAGACATATATGAATACTAGAATGTTCAGAAATTTCAGAAGATAGGAAGTGGAATCCTAGAAGGGATAAATATTTACCTTAGTATGACTCCCGCCCTTAGTAAAAAAAGAGTGTTAGGCGACCCGAAGGGCCAGTGAGGTTGAGCAAGGGGAGCTAAAAGTTAAAGAATGTTTTGTTGAAGTTTTAAAAATAAAGTAGTAGACAGAAATATTAGTTGGAGAATAAGAATAGAGTAAATGAAGCATTATGAGAAAGATATGATAAATGGGTGATAACGGTAAATCAAAATATGACAGGATGACAGAGTATATAGTCAAGTGATGGAAAAGACAAGAGGTGACAGTCCTTGAGACAATAAAACTGTATAAGCCATAAAGTCATACCCTCATTTTGAGAAATGAGTTGGTGACTCAAACATGATTACCAGAAGTCTAAATTAGACCCCCGAAGTAACAGAAATCAGTATGGGTTATTGAACAAGATATACTGAACATAAATTAGGGACCAGAGGATTTCCTAACAGTCGACATCATGGGAATTTTAGAGATCACATTCTGGCAATAATAGAATGGACGATAGAAGAATAACCTTTAAAGGTCATTCAGGAAGACGCCTTTCTTTAGCACGCGTTGTGAGCAAAGTTAAGCTCAAGGGACTAAGTGTGCCAGTTACACTAGGTGTCACTCTCGTGAGTATGAAATTCAGTTATCCCTGGTACAGAAGGGTTACTGCAAGCCAAATAAGGGTCATTGAAAATATGGAAAGACGCCAAAGATGAAGAGGTAAAACATCTGCATGTAAAACCTCAAAGCATTAAATGTTAGTACTCCCCTATAGGGGGCAAGATGGTGTGATCTGGTATTAAGTCGGAGTTAAGTGGTTCATGTAACTATGGAATGGTAAAGGAAGAATGCGATAAAAATGCGAAAGGGATGATATTGCACTTATTCAAATCCTACAAATATGTTACGACTCCAGAACATTATGCAAGCACGACGCTGGGGAGAGGCAGTAAGGGTACCCGCTCCAGGACGTTATTGATAAATAAGTGCGAATGAACCTTGATACATAAGGAGCCAGTGCAAGAGGTAAGTTAAGACAAAGGAAATAACCCAAGAGAGATTATGTGAAATACAAATTTGAGAATAGACCAACGAGTAGTTAGTAGTTGACGCAGGAAAAGTCTAGTTATGGTTGGACAAGGGGATACAGATAAATCAATAGATCGTGCAAGATTAACGTAGTGACACCCAACATAGGGAATTCAGTCTTGCAGATATGATGACATCGTAATCCTTGAGAAACATTAAGATAGGAGTTGGGGTAGTTAAAGGTACCGTATATGTGTTACGAAAATAAAAAATAGCTCCACTGGGAAGACAATCAAAATGTTAGTTCCGAAGTAACCCTACGAGTACAATGGCACAGAGGTAAGTAACTAAAGGATAAATATATGCGAGTAAGAACATCAAAAATTCCATCAAAAATATAAGCTCGCAGCTTTACAAGTGTCAGAGGGTCTACCCTAAGTGCTACAACGAAAGACTAGCTGAGGAAATAAGGAAGCAGGCTTCAACCTAAGCATAATGACCTAAAGAAGAAATGATTTTGTAACAACAGTCTCACTACAACATTGTATGCACTCTATAAGAAAGTGGCACCTATCGTGACTGATGAACATGAAGTAAAATCAAAAGTACTATTCCATATCATATGAGTTACATGAAATGCCAACATGTGTGGGCGGTAAGATAATCCAAGTATTCATGAAACATGTGGTAGAATGACCAGGAAATGTAATTGCTTACATTTGAAGACAACTGAGAAGGCATGAAAAGAATTACTCGATTGTCACACCCCGACATCGGTAAGTAAGCCTATTTAATGCCTTATACTCGAACTTACCCATGAATAAAGTGAAGGAGTATTCCATTAAGTAGACAATGAGAAGATCACGTGAACAACACCATTTCAATTACATTAGTTACTTCATTTATAATTCCCAAAATACCTTACACATTCATAGTTTGAAGTGGAACCTGTGATACAAATACAATATTTCTAGTTTGACTTTTCTAACACCAATATACAACCCACATTGTGTCTATGGAGCCTCTAACGGATACAAAAGAGTACTATGATAGTGCCGGAAACAAGTCCCCGGCTATACCTAAAAACATTATACATAAGTAACAAAAGATACAAGACCATGAAATGAAGTGGTGCTCACCAAGTCAGCTGGGAATAGGGTGTATCGCTATCGTTGATCGATGCCGCCTGTTGTGGAAACACCTGCATCCATTAAAAGATGCAGCGCCCCCGACAAAAGGGACGTTAGTCAATTTGGAATAGTACTAGCATGTAATACCAAACACCCTCTCAAATAATCGAGTAACAATACAAGGAGAAGCAACATAGGATCAATGAAAGCCTCAAACAAAAAGCATCAATTTAGGAGCAAGATATATTTTCAAGAAAATTTCAATATTTTAGGTTGGGGGATCTTTAGTACCGATATACCACTGTGTTTTTAGCACGGAGTCCGATCACGGCCCGACCGGCTAAGCTGTCTCACCCAAAGACATCCAATCATAACACCACCATGTGCACGACATGGTGTCCGATCTCAGTCGTATCGGCTAAGCTGTCTCACCGCAATGTCGTGTAGGTCGACATCACCTTTCTAGCAATCAACGCATCCCAATTAAGAGGAATTATTGCAACACATCAATCTCATCCCATGTAAGGGGAACAATCTCATCACATCAATACGGGGATTTTATCCCTCAACCACTCCTACACCGGCACGTGTAGTTTCGGGGTTAGGTCGCTTCAACCTACCCTTCCTCTGTGACTAAACAATACTCCCAAAACATTTATTATACAAAAGATTTACAGTTCAATTCATAGTCTAACACACGTCCTCTTCATTTTATTGGCACTATTTGCCACAAGTGACATTCTCATACTTGGCACGATGGCCACATTTTATATTTCATATCCACTTCCTTAACTTTCAAGCATCATAATAGGTTATCAACAATAAGAGCATTTGAAATCAAGACTTTAAATATGTATATGAGCATTATAAGTCTTTAAGCACATTGAGTTTCCTTCACACATTTTGAGTATATAAATCTTTCAACACAAAACTTATTTAAAATAATAAAATTTGCTAGGAAGGACTCGAAATATGAGAAAGAGGAACTTGAGCCAATCATAATTGCAACTTACGGGAACATCATGGAATTCGATTCTACGTGAGAAGTTTAGCCAATATACCTCGCTTCGAGCTTTCCTTAAATTACTACAATGTTTTCGAAAATCCTAGCGACTTCAATCTATTAGAGAGACGACAAAATTGAACCATAATTAAGAAGAAGTTCATGGGTTCAACTCATTTAAGTATCTTAGCAAACACTATGTGTGCAATTTAACTACAAGGTTCTTCTACATGGTCTCCTTCACACTACAACCAATCCAACACCAAGAGCTTACCCATATTAGTTAGATGACCTCCCTACCATCCTTATTGGTACATGCATGCACAAGAACAACTCCCATTCCCAAATATCACACTCTACATTGCTCATCTTCTATCCCATATTCGAAATGGAAAGCTAGGGCTAGAACCTTACATCTTTAGTAAACAATTTTGCAAATTTTCCTTGTGAATTCTCCTTGAGCAAGGCATCTTTAGTAGACATCTTTAGATAACTTATGCAAGTTTTCCTTGAGCAAGGATTGATGAACAAAATGCTTAGGGATTCCTCCTCTCTCTCTATATAGCACTCCCCTCTCTCTAAATTATCAATTAGAACCTGCTACCCCCAAGGTCGTTGTATAAAAATGGGGTCGGGTAACATTTTCCCAAACTTAAGCCTAGGAAACGGGGTCTGCGATTGCAGTCTGGACCGCAAAGCGAATATGTGGTCCGCAAAAGGGGACTACAAAAATGGTCCTAAAATTGGGAAGGCCTAGTCAAGTCTGCTACCGTTATGTAGCCCGTAGAACAGTTATGCGGTTGCATAACGCGCCGTAAAATGTCCCTCCGAAAATCTTCATGTTGATTCTGCGACGGATGTGTGGCCCGGGAAATGATTATGCGGACCCATAATTGACCGCAAATTGTTCTTCAAAATTTGGCTTAGGTTATGTTAAATTCTGCGGCCGATCTGCTGTTGACCGCAAAAATGCCATGTTCTATAAAAATTATTCTTTCAACCCCCAACGCATAGTACAACCCAAACGTCCACCTCGTAGAATTTCAATAATCGTCAAACACATTAGCCTACCTCGGCACCACGAAACCCCGGGTTCTAAGTAAAATTTTATGGGGCCTTTTATCCTCCCCGACTTAGGATCATTTGTCCCCAAATGAGGGTCAAAATCCACCATCAGCATCTAATGTGACTCAACTCGTACTTCACAGATCGACAAATCATAATTTAACTAACTCCCAAAATTTTCAGAAATTTCGGTAGAGTTTCTCCTATAACTGGGCCTATCCACCTGTTAGAGAATGCAAGAAATCAATCCTAACAACATATACATAACATGACGACGTAACGTAGCATGAAAACAACACCAATAGTGATCTCATAGAAATTATATTACCACAAAGGAGCATCCTTAACATAAATTGTACAAGTGTAACATAATTCATAGAAAGTAAGCTCTTAGCATTTTCATAGAACACAACTATGTAGCTATTCAAACAAATGAGGGTACTTCTTCTTCATCTATTCCTCGGTCTCCTAGGTGGCCTCTTCAACCTGTTGAATTCGCCATAACACTTTCACGAAGGCAATCTCTTTATTTCTCAACTTTTTGACTTGCCTATCAAGAAGGGCGACTGGAAGCCCTTCATAAGTCAATTCTTCATTAACCTCAACAGTCTCAACCGGAACAATGGGTGTCGGGTCTCCAACCACCTTCTTCAACATGGATACATGAAACACCGGGTGCACTAAAGACATCTCTGGAGGTAGCTCAAGCCTGTAAGCCACCTGACCAACCCTCTAAATGATTCAATACGGCTTGATATACTTGGGGCTCAATTTCCCTTTCTTCCTAAGCCGCATTATCACCCTCATGGGGGAAACCTTCAAGAATACTCAATCCTCCTCTTTGAACTCCAAATCCCTACAAGGCATGTCCGAATAGGACTTCTGACGACTCTGAGAAGTTTTCAACCGTTCCTTAATTAATCTTAACCTTCTCCATCGCCTGATGCACGAGGTCTTGTCCTATCAACTCTGCTTCCCCAATTTCGAACAACCCAATGGGAGATCTATATCTCCTACCATACATAGCCTCGAACGGTTCCATATGAATGCTAGCATGATAACTGTTGTTGCAGGCAAATTCTATGAGTAGCAAATAATCATCCCAGCTACCCTTGAATTCAAGAAGACAAGCACGAAAAATATCCTCAAACATCTGAATAGTCCGCTTTTCCTACCCGTCGATATGTGGATGGAAAGCTGTACTAAGATTCACCTGAGTGCCCAACCCCTGCTGAAATTTCTTCCAAATTTTAGCAGTGAACTATGCCCCTCGATCTGAGATAATAGAAACCGGAGTGCCATGCAACCTGACTATTTCCTTGACATACAACTAAGCATATTGTTCTGCTGGGTCAGTAGACTTAACAGGTAAGAAGTGTTATGATTTTATGAGTCGATCCACAGTCACCCAAATCAAGTCGAACTTGCGAGGAGTGCGAGGTAGTCCTACCACAAAGTTCATATTGATCATCTCCCACTTCCACATTGGAATTTCTATGTTCTGTTGCAACCCACCGGGCCTTTGATGTTCGGCCTTTGCTTGTTGACAATTTGGACATCTTTCCATGACCTCCGCTACATTCCTCTTTATATCATTCCACCAGTAGACTTCCTTAAGATTATGGTACATTTTTGTAGAGCCTAGTTGCACGGAATACCTGGAATTGTGAGCCTCGGTCATGATTCTGTCCTGGAGACTATCTAAATTAGGAACACATAATCTCCCTTGGTACCTTTGTGTACTATCATCCATACCAAGAGAAAAGGCCATGGTCTTATGTATATAAATCCCTCCTTCAACTGTACAAATAACGAATCATCGTATTGCTTCTCCTTGACTTCCACAACAAGTGATGATTCAGCCCTATCTTGCACAATTACCCCTCCTTCACTAGATTCCACAAGACAAACTCACAAACTAGCCAACTGATGAACTTCCTTGGCCAACGACCTTTGATATGCCTCTACGTGAGCCAAACTACTCGTAGATTTCCGGTGAAGAGCATCTGCCACAACGTTAGAGTTCCCTGGATGATATAGACTATCGATGTCATAGTCTTTGAGTAACTCAAGCCATCTTATCTACCTTAGATTCAATTCCTTTCTGTTTGAAAATATATCAAAGGATCTTATGGTCTGTGAATATATCCACATGAACCCCATACAAATAACGACGCCAAATCTTAAGTGCAAACACCAGCACCGCGAGTTCTAAATCATGTGTTGGATAGTTCTTCTCATGATTCTTGAGTTTCCTCCAAGCATAAGCGATCACCTTGCCATGCTGCATAAATACACATCCAAGTCTGATCCTTGAAGCATCACAATACACCAAAAACCCATGTGTACCCTCTGATAAGGACAACACCCGTGTCGTAGTCAATCTTGATTTCAACTCTTGGAAACTCCTTTCACAAGCCTCCAACCATTGGAACATAACTGCCTTCTATAACAATTTAGTCAATGAAGAGGAAAGAGTAGAGAACCCCTCCAAATATTTCCTGAAATACCCAGCTAAGCCCAAGAAACAATGAATCTCTATTGGAGTTGTGGGTCTAGGCCAATTCTTCACAGTTGCGATCTTCTGAGGATCAACCTTAATTCCTTCTTTGGAGACGACATGACCAAAGAATATGATAGATTCAAGCCAAAATCCACACTTAGAAAACTTTGCATATAACTTGTGCTAAAATAGAGTCTGCAGATCTGCCCTGAGATGATCAGAATGGTCCTCTCGACTTCATGAATACACAAGAATGTCATCAATGAACACTATCACAAAGGAGTAAAAAGACATCACCAAAAATTCAAAGTGCCCATAACGAGTCCTGAAAGATGTTTTTGGAATATCCTGCTCCCTGATCTTCAATTGGTGATACCCCGACCTTAAGTCAATCTTGGAGAAATACTTAGCACCCTGCAATTGATCAAACAAGTCATCTATCCTTGGTAGTGGGTACTTATTCTTGATTGTGACCTTTTTGAGCTGGCGATAGTCGATACACATCCTCGGTGACCCATATTTCTTCCTTACAAAGAGAACCGGTGCCCCCCAAGGTGACACACTCGGCTGAATAAAAGCCTTCTCTAAAAAATACTTTAGATGTTCCTTTAGCTCATTCAATTATGCCGGTGCCATTCTGTAGGGTGGAATAGATATAGGCTGCGTGCCCGGAATCACATTCTGTATTGGGCACAAGTGAAATTTTCAAACTTGGCATGATGGCCACATTTTGTATTTCATATCCACTTCCTTCACTTTCAAGCATCATCATAGGTTATCAATAATAAGAGCATTTGAACTCAAGACTTCAAATATGTATATAAGCATTATAAGTCTTAAGCACATTGAGTTTCCTTCACACATTTTGGGTATATACATCTTTCAACACAACACTTATTTAAAATAATCAAATTTTCTAGGAAGGACTCGGAATATGAGAAAGTGGAACTTGAGCCAATCATAGTTGCAACTTACGGGAACAACATGGAATTCGCTTCTACTAGAGAAGTTTAGCCAACATACCTCGCTTTGAGCTTTCCTTAAATTACTACAAGTTTCCAAAAATTCTAGCGACTTCAATCTATTAGAGAGACGACAAAATCAAGCCATAATTAGGAAGAAGTTCACGGGTTCAGCTCATTTAAGCATTTCATCAAACACTATGTGTGCAATTTAACTACAAGGTTCTTATACAAGGTCTCCTTCACCCTACAACCAATCCAACACCAAGAGCTTACACATATTAGTTAGATGACCTCCCCACCATCCGTATAGGTACATGCATGCACAAGAACAACTCCCATTCCTAAGAATCACACTCCCCATAGTTGTATGTTCAACAAAGTGCCGAGCGAAGAACTTTAGTACACTTATAGATGCCCAGAGAGACAGCTTGCCATAGTTCTGTATATATTCACAAAGTTAGGCATACAGATTCGCTAAAAGCTAGAGTTAATAGGAGAGAAGAGTTGCATACGCGCGCATAGAAGGACAGAGTCATATAGGCTGCATGACATAAGGTAGCAACAGTTACGATATTGGAAGAATTCCGACCACAGGTCATGATGTGAGAAAGAGGCCTAAAGGGGGGAATGCCCTAGCCTTTGGCTTTATTCGCAAAACAATTGCCTAACTGGCAAGGTCAGTATTAAGGTATTCATACGAGCTATGTGTTATGAGACTGCGCATCAGTCAAAATTCGAGGACGAATGTTCCACAGGCGGGAATATGGTTACACCCCATATTTTTGTACGTAAGAGTATGTCGCAAGTCAATTGATATATGCTCAGAAATGAGATAATCTTTGAAAGTACATATATTAAGTTAATCATGTTACCTTGGAGGTTAAAAATATTTAAGATCATGAGTAACAAGTACCAAGAGGGTTTGAATGCTTATAAGCTAAACGAATTGAAGAAAATAAGTTTCGCCGAATGTCGACAAGTTGAGAATATTATAACATGTACTTTTGGGGTAAGACTAGGGTGATTAACATGATAAGGAGGTCATGTGATGTATTATTTTAGTCGTATCATAGTCGTGAGTTTTGTTTTCAAGTCAAGCGAGTTGTGGAACAAAAGTTGGCAAAGGTTATCATAAGTTACATTCATAAATTTGCTGAAACTTAAGACAAGTGTGGCTGAGCTATTCTCCCAATATAATTGGGATTACGAGATGAGCCACATACCAAACTAAAGATCTATGAGTCTAGTTTCTAACGCATTATACCTTTCGTCGATACTATATTGGAGTAGAGAGATATTTGGATTTTTGCGTGACTGAGCAGACTGCATAGGAGACAAGTAGGTGTGTCACCTACTTGCTTAAATGAAACGACCAAATATGTCCAAAAATGGGCTAGTTGGGGGAGGCCAAAGATACCTTTTAAGGGATTATTTCCTTCATATATTCTACTCATAATCGAGCAAAAAATCAGCGATACACGCCAGAAAATATGTCCCAAAAAATCAACACAAAACCCTAAATGATTTTCTCTTCTTTTCAAGTTCTAGTTGGAGGAAACCTAAGAGTTGAAGAACCAAGTTAGGAGCTGAGATCTTCACCAAATAAGGTAAGTATACTTCTCTCTTTCATACCTTTTTTCTGCTGGATAGGTAGATAAATTCGTTTTGTAATTGTAAGAACTCATGGGACGGTGATCGGTTGACGTGAGTTCGAGTTGTTCAACTTGTAGTGGACTGTTTTGTGGTCCATTTCGTGTTGCTGTTTAGTTGTATCTTTTTCTACTGTTTTTATGGAGTTTGGGAGGATAAATGGTGTGGAGAAACACCACATAATGGCAGGTAGGTTGGCTGGCTGTTCATCGTTACATTTGTGGGTTGTTTGACACTACTTTGGTTGTCATTTTGTGTATGAAGTGAGTGTGGTGTGTGTGCTATTTTGTGGTATTTTATGATGGATATAAGTTTGGAAAATGATATATACATGTTTTTATTATTGTGTTCTTGTTGTTGTTGGTGTTATGACGAATTGGGAGGAAATAAAGATTGTAGGGGAGATGTCGCCCATTTTATTACAAAATAAGCTTGTCGTTCGTTGTGCGATAGTCATACCTTCCATAACTTAATGATAGTATTATTCTCATTGTTGTAGATTAAGGTACGATGAGACGAGTTCAACATGATTATTGGACAGATTGTGACAAAGTATGTAAAGCTAAACTTTCCTTCATTTTGGTATGATCCCTTAAATACATGTGCTTGATAACGAGACATAAAGAGAAGTTTGTATTCCTGAATTTATGTACATTATCATAGTCTCATAAGTTATTGTATTCTCCTTTATCGGGACTTTATATTCAGTTAAGTATTGTCTTCTTCCAGTCAATAGAGTAGAGGGTGTATATATATATATATATATATATATATATATATATATATATATATATATATATATATATATTCACCACCATTGAGCTATAATTGGGGGCAGGCCCCTATTGAGCAGTGTTACAGTACTTTTACCACAATCGAGTGATATTTGGTAGGCAGGCCACTATTGGGCAACCTTTGATTAGATGGTAACTTGTATACTAAGCCTGTTGTGGCTGAGCACCTATGAGGGAGCCCAGAATGGCCAAGAGACATAGCCTAGTATGGTCGAGCGCCTATGAGCGACACTACTACGGCAGAGCAGATACACGTACCAAGCTTTATAGGTTTGGATAGCTATATTACTTACTATATTGAGAGAATTGAGTCGGTATCATCAGGTAACCATATCTTCAGATTATCTTTGACTCCCAGTTACTTTCAGTTATTATATTATCATTTACGTTTCAGCTTTCAGTTATTCTGTTGCCTTACATACTCGGTACATTATTTCGTACTGACATCCCTTTTGCTGGGGACACTGCATTTCATGCCTGAATGTCCGGATAGACAGCTGGATAGACATTCCTAGTAGACAGAGTCAAACATCAGCTTGGTTGGTAAGCTCTACTTCCTCGGAGTTACCAGGTCTAGAACTTGGAGTCCATTTTATATAAACAGGTTTGATGGGTAGGTCCTGACCTTGATACAGTTTAGTTATCTCTAGAGGCTTGTTGACGAGTCCTGAGCATTTTGTATATCACTATTGTGACTTTGCCAGCCCTGTGTATATGTTTAGTTTGGTATTGCTGGTTGCGGACATTCATGACGGCCTCATCGGCCTGCACCGCTATGTAAATGAGTTTTGGGCTATGTTTACCCCTTAAATTAGAGAGACATCATTTTCAGATGATTCAAAATATGTCCTCATCAACCTTGATTGGTATTGTCAGTTTTCAGCTAGGCCTCGTCGGCCTAAGTCGAGGGTTACCCCTCCAGAGTTCACAATTACAAAGTGGTACGCTCAGGCCGAGTATGGAACTAGGTGCCGTCCACGCCTCCCCGGGTTTGGGGCGTGACATTACGGTTGGCTCTTTATACCCTCTATTAACACTTGTGCTCTAGGTGAGTCCACAATGTTCGTACGAACTATTTTATGATAACTATGACCACCTCAATATATTCGTAGTTAGTGAATAGTTATGCGCTCTTCCATGTGTTATATGGTCATTTCCATTAGTTATGAAGTCATCATGCCAGCCTCTCGACACTTGTTGTGATACCCATGCGAAAATGTGTTCTTCCATGTATCACTTAACACTCCCTTGCTTGTAAGATTCTTAAGAGTCTCTTCATCGAGTCCAAATGCACTCTTGGTTATTATAGCATCAATATTATTTCTCCCACTCATTCTGTCTTTCTTAGAGTCTTGGAACTTTGACTAAATCGAAAATTCATGATTAACTCATTCTGATTACTCACAAGCCTTTCACATTTGATCAATAGTACTTCCTTGGGTTCCATTGTCTTTGACTCTCAAACAAGTATAAAACCCTCTTGCAAACCTTACACTTAACCCTTTGTTTCTCTCCCTTAGTTCCTAGGATCGTTGACCATGTCATGTACATTGTCATGTATGGAGAATTTACCTTTCTTAACCATCCACATTCTTGGGTGTACTAGAGGTCTATCATTAGCATATCTTTTCAGAGCATCATATTAACCCTTACAAATTTTCTAGACTACACATCTCTTCAAACAAATATCCAAACATCATAGATACATGCTTCCACTCTTGTTTTATTGAACTTAAGAAGCCTCGCTATTCCCCTTCCTTCCCCACTTGAGGTGAATGTTCCAGATTTCGACACAGGTCATGAACTTATGAACTTGAGGGACATATTTCTCGTCCTCTTGTATATGATCGACTATTAGGGCTGTTTAATTCGCTTATGATTTCGTGGGTTGTAAAGCTCCACACCTAAAAATAAACGTACCGTTATAGGAGTTGATTGAGGGGCAAATCCCTGTTATGTTGTGTTGAGATTGTTTCCCTTAATTGGGATGAATGTATTGCTAGAATTAGTCCTTGCCCCCATTTCGAGCCACACAGCATTGTGGGAAGATGGCTTAGCCGATCGAGCGGAGATCGTACACCGTGCTAAGCACATAGTGGTTCCTCGTTCTTATCAGTATATTTGATTCGTATTTCCATGTCGATCCATATTCATACGTGGTGAGATGACTTAGCCGATCGAACCGTGATCGAACTCCGTGCTGTAAGCATGGTGGTGGTGTTGTGTTTACATGTCCACCTGCGCACATTGGGGTGAGATGGCTTAGCTAGTCGAGCGGTGATCAGAATCTATGCCTCGTGCATGGTGTGATGATCGGTGGCTAATGATCTCCCAACCAAAAATATTAATGTTTATTTCAAAATTGTTTACATTTTAACTTGGTATTTGGATATTATTGGTTTTTCTTGCTGCTTTCATATTTCTCTCCTTCTTATGTTGGTAATATATTCCATGATAGGGTATTTAGATTTACATACTAGTACTATTCTATATGTACTAACGTCCTTTTTGTCGTGGACGCGGCATCTTTAATGGATGCTGGTAGCCCCACAGTAGGCTGCTCAAGTTCTTGATAGGTGTATCTCTTCTCAGCTGATTCGGTGAGCCCTATTCTACTTCAGGGGCTTTTGTCATTTCATTTTCCACTTAGAAATGTTGCTAAAATTGTCGGATGTTTCCTCTTCTAACTATTAATTTGTAATATTTTTGTAACTGTTAATGAAGCTTCCTTGAGTAATAAATGTTGGTGTTGTATAGTTTATTCTCTCATTGATTTAACACCGGGTATTTATCCTCAAATTGTTCGTGGGCAAGGTTGAATGATAGGCACTAAGTAGGCTTGCTTAACTAGGGTAACTCATTTGGATGCCGGTCCCGCTCCCCAAGGTCGGGGCGTGACAAAATTGCTATCAGAGACTAAGGTTTTAAAGTGTCCTAGGATGTCTCGAAGTCGTGACTAGTAGAGTCCTTATTATCGGTGTGAAGTAGACCACATCTATAATTAGGAGGCTAATTTGGCATTTAGGAATGTTACCCTTTTTCAACACTCTAGTTCGTGTGATAGAGCTTGACTATAAGATTGTATTCTAACTCCTGCGTTGAGGTTTAGGGTAAGTCTGAACCTTCTTCTGTCTATTCCAAGTAATATTGACATATGGCATGACAAATGTATAATGGCCTAAATATCCAGGAAATGGTACATGTATCATGTTTATTGAACGGTATGGACATATAAGATAAGTATATAGTACCCTGAGCATACTTTATATGAGAAAAGAGTTAGAAGTGATTACCCACCTCAAAAGAGACATTGGCATAATAAATGAGACCTAGCCTTAACTAGTACATATGGATAGTGTGGGAACCATGTATATGATCCTAAGAAGTAAAATAAAATTGTTAAATAGGCATGTGATATTTGAAAGGCGTGACTTGGAGGGTAATGATGATAGTATAGGTCTCTCACGGGAGACAAGAAGTTATGAAACGGATAATGATGAGTTCTTTATGCCCATATGTGACTTGTTTGGCAATGATAAGTCTAAGGAGAAAAAAAAAAGAACATCAAAATATATGTCGTAAGATGTACCTTTGAGTATAAGGAGAGTCAATTGAACTTACAATGAGAAGACCCTTGCACCGTGAATGTTATAAATCCAAGAAATGTATGAAGTTGTGTTACACTCCTAAAAGATATTGACATGAGGAATTTGGGCCCCAAGCCTGTGAGGCTGAATAAGAGTTGAGCACTTATGAGGTTAATATCATGGCGAGAGCATGATATCTATATTTTAAACTCATGACCATGTAAGAAATCAAAACATATTGAAAAGCACTTACAAATAAGAGCATGGTGATTTACCATTGAAACATGGATTCAAATCATATGCATTAGTTACAACAACCATATTTGAATATTTTCCCACTAAGAGGAGCATAATATGATAGGAGAAATTGGAACATGACTCGACCACATAAGCATTTAGGAAAATCAATTATCTGAAACAATTTAGAATAATAGGAATAGGAGTTTGAACAAACCACATTTGGAACTTATGAGGAACTCATGGATTCCGATTCTAGACAGAGAGTTTAGCCAACATACCTCAAATTCACCCCTTAATGATACTACAATGATCCACTACACTAAGCAACTTTAATCTACAATATCATTATCCAATGGACCAATATTAGTAACAAATTCCGTAGTTTAGGTCATTTAGGCACTTTATCAAACACTTAGTAGGCATAAATCTCTACATCTCTTAACCAGAGAATTAGTTCATCCAACTATCACCATTTACCAATAATTTATCCCACCATAATTCCTAAATAATTTATTACTTCCAACATCACATGCATGACCAGCCATCCACACCCAACCAATAAAATTCCATCAAATAATCACCTTTAAATCTCTACAATGACTATGCATTTAAATTGGGAACTTATGGCATCCAATCCCTATGCCATAAGTTCCAATACTCAATTCATACTCATATTCTCATAATAAATCCATGCATGTAAGTCTAAGGGTGTAGGATTACCTTTTGGAAGAAATCTTGCAAAATCATCCTTTGAGTTCTTGAAGAAATTTCTTGAAAAACTAAGGATTCCATGGTTGATTGAGTTAGACTAGTGTGGAAATGATAGGATTCATACCAAGATAATGGGGATTGCTTACCTTGAAGACGGGAGCAGTTGGGGGTCTTGAGTGAGTGGAGGAAATCTCCAAAATCCATCCAAGTGAAACGGGGAAAATGATCCCCCGAAATGACTTAAAAGAACCTTAAGCTGGGGCGCGCCCAGTCTGGTGAAGTGAGCCTCACTTTGCTGTCCACTGCATGCAAAGGAAGACAGGATCTGCGCCCGGTCTATCGAAGCAAGCCTTGCTTCACTGTCCGCCAAAACAACTGGGTGGTCTAACTTTAGTAATTTGATCATAACATTTAGTAGGAAGGTCCAAAGGACGAATGACTTGATGCGTTTGAATCTAGACTCGAAGGGCTACATTCTAGAGGCAAATTTCATGGAAACTATCTTTATATTATGATATTTATACCCGTTCAAATGTAGGTGTTCTGCAAATTAAGACACCTTTTCCACTTAATATTTCCAACTCATTCCAAACAACTTCTTCCCACTTACAGACCTCCTTAATATGTTCCAAAACACTTTCCATACGTATTTTCATATCAAAATAATAAGGTTCTATCCAATAGGTCTCCTTTAGAACTCAAAAACATTATTCCCAATTATCGTTGGTGCATAATAAAGTCTTAATTCATTAGAAATGTTTTACGAGGCCTTACAATTTTGAATCAATTATGCAAATTCAACCCAAAAATTCAACCCCGAGCCCACACACTGAAAACCAACTAAATTCAAAAATTCCGAACTCCCATTCTGATACGAGTCCAAATATATGTGTTTCATTGAAATCCGACATCAAATCGACCGTCAAATTTTACTTTAGAAATGTTTTTACTAAAACCCCCAATTTCTTCACTTATATTCATCAATCAAATGCTAAATACAAGTTTGGAATCATGAATAATGAACAAATACGAGTCAAAAATACTTACCCCAATCTAAATCACAAAAATCCCCTCTATAATCATTCAAATCCTAGCTGTATATCTAAAAATGTGATGAAAACAACCAAAACGCTCGAGAACAGCTTCGCGTTCATATCCACACCATCACGAACGCGATGAAGAAGCTACCTCACCCTACGAACACGGCTCGAACCTCGCGAATGCCTAGGCCAAACCCCTCCCTGGTGCAAGTTGCTTCGTGAGCGTGGATTCCCACCGCAAACATGTTGAAGGGCTACTGCCCAGCCCACTTCAACCTTCCATGAACACGACTTCTTCTCGGGATAGTGAAGAAGAAAACCAGACCTCGGCAATCATCAGTCCAAAACATGGTGAAATGGTCCAAAGCCTATCTGAAACACACATGAGGCCCCTGGAACCCCGTCCAATCACACCAACATATCCCAAAACATAACACGGACTACTCGAGGCCTCAAATCACACCTAACAATATCCAAACGATGGATCATACCTAAATTCAAGCCTAAGGTACTAATCAAAAGTCATAACATACATCGAACAAGCCTAAACATCTCGGAATGACCTCAAATTTTGCATGAAACTCCCAAGTGACATAACAGACATACTCCAACTCCCAAAATCACAATCCGAACGCAATACCAACAAAGTCAATTCCCTATCAAACCTATGAACTTTCAAACTTTCGCCAATTCAGACCAAAACAACCTAGGAACCTTCAAATCAATATCCGTACATACGCCAAAGTCCAAAATCACCACACGAAGCTATTGGAACCATCAAAATATAATTTCTGGGACGTCTACACAAAAGTCAAGATTTGGTCAACTCTTGCAACTTACGCATTCAACCTTGGGACTAAGTGTCCCAATTTAATCCAAAACCTCCCTAAAACCAAACCAACCACCCTGGCAGGTAATGTAACCACAAATACCCATATGTAAAGCATCAAAATCGGGGAAACGAGGCAAAAATACTAAAAATGACAAACGGATCAATATATTCTCCCCATCTTTAACAAACATTTGTCCTCGGACGCGTCTAGAATCATACTTGGAGTCTCAAAAGAGTGAGGATATATGCTCCACATCTCTTGCTCGGTCTCCCATGTAGCCTCTTCGACCGACTGCCCCCTCCCCCCCCCCCAATGAACTTTCACCGATGCTATATTCTTTGAACTCAACTTTCGAACCTGCCGGTCCTAAATGGTCATCAACCCCACATCATAAGTCAAATCCTCAACCAACTGCACCTTGCTGAAGTCCAAAACATGTGACAGATCCCCATAATACCTCTGGACCATAGAAATATGAAATACTTGGTGAACTCCCAATAGGCTAGGTGGCAAGGCAAGTCTGTAGGCCACCTCTCTCATTCTCTCAAGCACCCGAAAAAAGACAAATATACCTAGGTCTCAATATGACCTTTTTCCTGAACCTCATTGTTACAAACCATATTCGCGTACGTTAGATCACGCCGTAAGTTAGTCGACGTAAATCTGAGAAGATATTATCTTTGAGATGATAAGAAGTTAATCTTATGGTGTATAGGAGTGGTTAATAAGTATTAGAAATTAAACGAATCAAGGATGTTGTAATCGGGTAAAACTAGAGGTGCTTAATATTCTCAAGAGGTCATATTTTAAGGTATTTGAATAATATGATATCCGTATCATAAGTCTTGAAGTCAAACGAGTTATGAAACAAAAGTCGACAAAAGTTTTCGCAACTTACCTTCATAAGTTTACTTAAACTTTAGGTCAAATGTTACAAAGCTTTTCTCCAAATATACTTGAAATTACAGGGTGATCTACCTACCAAATTGAATATCTATGAGTCTAGTTTCCAACGCATTAAACTGTTTGTTGATTTGACATCAAAGTAGAGAGATATTCATATTTTTACGAGACTGCGCAAGCAGCTCTCTTTGGGGCACACATAGATGGTTAAGATATATTGATATATATGAGACGCCTTAACCCCGTTTTAACTCATTCTTTTCACTATATTCAGAGCCTAGACATCTAAAAACACTCTCTCAAGGTTCTCTCTTGATCCAAGCCGAAATAAAGGGCAATCAACACAAATTAAGTGTCGGGAATCCAGTGGTGCTACATTGAAAGGATATTTCGTGGTGAATTAAGGTCAAATTAGAGTTCTTCTATCAGTTTAAAGACTAATGAATCGTGTCATTTGCAAAGCTTGAGGTTGGGAAGTATATACAAGGTATGTGAGGCTATCCATTTCCTTCATTTACGTGACTCCGACTGTACATAATATAATGGACGCGCTTCTAAAGATACTCCACTCTCAGAAGCTAGCAGTACTTACATTGTTTCCCTTCTTACGGAACAATTGGTGTTGATGTTGCTTCTCTTATTTGTATGTTATCAATGTTGTTGGTACTTCCTGATTTATATAAGATCCATGATGAAGAGTTAGTCCTAATAACGTGTATGGAGGTTACCGACCTTACGTCACTCCGAAAGGTTCAGAATGTGATTCCTATGAGTCCAGCATGCATTATATATATATGTACCTATTTTACTCTACTGAGCCACGCTATAGTCGACCGGGTGTGGCATCTATTGTGAAACCACTGATCAGTTGGGTTTTACAGAGCTCCACGTGGCTGGGTACGATTCTATCGAGACTTATGATGGTCGGGTACATTTTTATCGAGCCTATTACGGTCGGGTACGATATGATGATGATGATGCCCATAGAGGCGTATGTTTTTAAAAGTATACACACACACACACACACACACACACACACACACACACATATATATATATATATATATATATATGTATCTTGCATTTCATTTTAGTCGCCCTTAGAGGCACTCAGATGTTAGAGGTTTTATATTCTCTATCCCTGCTTGCATTACTGTTCTTATCTATGCCTTCCTGCCTTACATACTCTGTACTTTATTCGTACTGACATCATTTTTATTTGTGGAAGTTGTATGTCGTTCTACAACTCCTGATAGACAGGTAGACGCAGCTCCCCCATCATAGTAGGCTGCCCAGTTCAGTGGTTATTGGCCAGATCCCTTCTCCGGATTTGCCATGGTCTTGGTATACATTTTTGTTATAGACATTATAGGTATGTCGGGGCCCTATTACGGCAATATTGCAGAACTTATGTTCCTTTAAAGGCTCATAGACAAGTGTCGACTCATGTGTAGTTTGGATTGCCTAGTCGGCTGGTTATTTGTAAAGTCTCTCATGGAAGCTTGACAGCATGTACCATATATATAGCTTCATGACAGCCTTGTCGGCACATGTTATGTATGTTCATGCCATTATCTGTCATTGTTGGTTGTTCATGATTCATGTCTACCATTTACGTTGATCTCTTCAGCCCTAATAGATAATAAGAAAGGTTAGATAAAATGTACGTTGGTTCTCGCAGGTATGGCCCGGGTGCTAGTCATGGTCCTCCAGTTTTGGTCGTGACAAACTTGGTATCAGAGCAAGTCTGTCCTAGGGGTTGTCTATGAGCCGTATCTAGTAGAGTCTTGATTATGGATTTGTAGCGTGCCACATTTATAATCAGGAGGCTACATGACATATAGGGTTGTTACCTTCTTCCTAAATCTAGATCGTGCGTAAAATTGAGTCGTTGGTGTTCATCTCTAATATTCACCTTATTTTCTTTTAGCGATGCCTTCGACTAGGAAGCAAGCGATTAGTAGACGGCTTGATACAGCTGCGGGAAAAGGTACAAGTCAGGTGGCTCCAACTAGAGCAGGCCAAAGTAAGGCTCATAGTGAGATGTCGTCTCATACCTCATCTACTCCGTCTCCTCCAGAGGATATTAGGAGGGACCTATCATCTCCAGTTTCTTCGTCTGGAACTACAGACCACGATTTGCATAGTGTGGTGCAGTTGTTGACTAGATTAGTAGCTTCTCTGGCTCAGAGGTCAAATATCGGTGTTGTTGATAAACCGGTTAGTGCGTGAATTCGTGATTTTATTAATCTTGACCCTCCAATGTTTACCTGCTAAGACCCCAAGGAGGACCCGCAGACTTTTATTGATCAGGTTCATCGTACACTGTGGGTTATGCACGCTTATGATACTGAGGCAGTAGATTTGGCTTCTTATCGGTTACAGGATTTAGCTGTTTTCTGTATGATAGTTGGGAGCGATCCGGGGGTCCAAACGCTACTCCAGCAGTGTGGAAGGAACTTTCTGAGGCCTTTCTTCGTCACTACTTGCCAGTTGAGATACGAAGAGCTAGAGCTGATATGTTCTTGAACCTTCGACAAGGTAATATGAGTGTGCGAGAGTATAGTATGCAGTTTGATTTTTTAGCAAGCTATGCTCCCCCATATTGTGGACGAGATGAGCGATAGGGTGCACTTGTTCGTGAATAGGATGGGACGACATCTGATAAATGAGTACACAACAGCCTCCTTGGGGGAGGGCATGGATATTTCCCATATTCAGGCTTATACCCAGACACTAGAGGATCGTAATTGCCAAGAAAGGGCAGATAGGGAGCAGGATAGGGGCCACCATAAGAGGGCAAGATTCGTAGGGTTTTCTGGTGACTTCTGAGGTAGTATCAGGACCTAGTCTTCGAAGAGTTCGGCACCACCTGTAGCTAGTGCTCCTCCACAGTTTCAGAGGCCTTGGTATGATCGATTTACCTATTCTGGTCCAGGTCAGAGTTTGCGGGCATTAGGCTCGCAATATCATAGGGATACTAGTCAGACGAGACCCACAACACCCCGTTGTGATTAGTGCGGCAAGGCCCACATTGGACTGTGCCATCGAGGTTCCAATGCATGCTATTCTTGCAGACAGGCTAGCCATATGATGCAGGATTGTCCTAATAGAAGAGGTGGTGGTATGGCTCAGCCGACTTGATATATATCTGGTTCTTCATCATCAATTCGACCTCCAGCATAGGGTTTTCAACAGTCGGCGGGTCGTGGTAGAGGTAGAGGTGCAGTTTCAAGTTCGAACGGTAATCAAAATCAAACCTATGCTCTAGTAGGTCGACAGGATCTCAAGTCATCTCAGGATGTTATTACAGGTATATTGTTTGTGTTTTCTTATGATGTATGTGTGTTAATTGATCCGGGATCTACATTATCTTATGTTACACCCTTTGTAGCTAATACGTTTGGCATTGAAACTGAATTGATAAATAAACCACTTGCGGTATCCACTCCGATAGGAGATTCAATGATTTCTAGAAGGGTATATAGAGAGGTTGCACAGTGATGATTTGTAGTCGTCAAATGTCACCGAATTTATTTGAGTTAGAAATAGTTGATTTCGATGTAATAATGGGAATAGACTGGTTGGCCTCGTGCTATGCAAACACTTATTGTCGTACGAAGATGGTTAGGTTTCAGTTTCCTGGTGAACCCATCATTGAATGGAAGAGGAACATTGCTACACCAAAAGGTAGGCTTATTTCCTATCATGAGGCATGGAAGATGATCTCAAAAGGTTACATTTATCATCTCGTTCGTGTTAGGGATGCAGAGGTGAAGCCACCTACTCTACAATCAATCCCCGTGGTCAATGAATTTCCAGATGTTTTCCCAGATTAACTCACAAGCCTTCCTCCTAAAAGGGAGATTGAGTTTATCATTGATGTGTTGCTTGACACTCAACCGATCTCTATCCCTCCATACAGGATGGCCCCGGCAGAGTTACGAGAGCTGAAGACGCAGTTGAAGGACTTGATGGATAAATGGCTTTATTAGGCCTAGCACTTCACCTTGGGTGTGCCAGTCTTGTTCATGCAAAAGAAAGACGGGTCTTTAAAGATGTGTATCGATTATCGATAGTTGAATAAAGTTACTATAAAGAACAAGTATCCACTTCCAATGATTGGAGACCTGTTTGACCAACTCCAGGGTGCCAAGTATTTCTCCAAGATTGACTTACGTTTAGGGTATCATTAGGTGAGGGTTAATAGTAAGGATATTCCGCAGACGGCCTTCCGAACAATATATGGGCACTTTGAGTTCTTGGTGATGTCGTTAGGGCTAACAAATGTCCCAACAGCTTTTATGGATCTCATGAATAGTGTATTCTGACCCTATCTTGACGTGTTCATGATCGTATTCATTGATGACATTCTGGTGTATTCTCATTCGGAGGAGGAATATGCGGGCCACTTGCGGATAGTATTATAGACCCTTGAGGATCGTAAGTTATATGCTAAGCTCTCCAAATGTGAATTCTAGCTGAACTCAGTAGCTTTCGTTGATCATGTGATATCTGACGAGGGTGTTAGTGTTGACACTTAGAAGATCGATGTAGTGAAGAATTGGCCGAGACTTACAACACCGTCAGAAGTCCGCAGCTTCCTAGGGCTAGTATGATATTATTGGCGGTTTGTAGAAGGGTTTTACTTGATATCAAAACCATTGACTAAGTAAACACAGGAAGCTACAAAGTTCCAGTGGTCTGACACTTGTGAACGTAGTTTTCAGGAGCTAAAGAATCGATTGACATCCGCGCCAGTGCTCACTCTCCCAGAAGGAACAGAAGGTTATATTGTATATTGTGAGCCGTCAGGTATAGGTTTGGGATGCGTATTGATGCACCATAGGAAGGTGATTTCTTATGCATCGAGACAATTGAAAAAATATGAAAAGAATTACCTGACTCATGATTTGGATTTGGCTGCAATAATATATGCTTTGAAGATATGGCACCACTACTTATATGGCATCCATGTTGACATCTACACATATCACAAGAGT
The DNA here is from genome assembly GCF_000390325.3 of Nicotiana tomentosiformis. Classification (NCBI taxonomy): domain Eukaryota; kingdom Viridiplantae; phylum Streptophyta; class Magnoliopsida; order Solanales; family Solanaceae; genus Nicotiana; species Nicotiana tomentosiformis. The sequence continues at coordinate 47,872,465 of NC_090822.1, forward strand.
TTACAATACATCTACAAGCAAAAGCGGTTGAATTTTGAGGCAACGCATGTGGCTTGAATTACTGAAAGACTACGATGTCGAGATATTGTACCATCTTGGTAAAGCCAATGTTGTGGCAGACGCTCTCAATCGTAAGTCAATGGGAAGCTTGGTACACATTGAGGTATGTAGACAAGGATTGACTAAAGAGCTTCATCAGCTGGCCAATATTAGAACCAGATTGTTAGACTCTGATTGCGGAGGTATTAATGTACAGAATACAATAGAACCATCTTTGGCAGCTGAGGTAAAAGCACGACAATATGAAGATCCTACCTTAGTATGATTGAGAGAGGGCATTTAACAGCATAAGATTACAGCATTTGAGATCGGAGGAGATGGGGCACTGAGATAACAGGGCTGGTTATGCTTGCCTAATGTGGCAGAGTTGCGAGAGAAGATTATGATTGAGATTCATCAGCCCCGATATTCCATCCATCCCGGCTCGACAAAGATGTATCATGACGTTAAGGAGTAGTATTGGTGGGATAACATGAAGAAGTCAATTGCAAAATTTGTAGTCGAGTGTCCTAATTGTCAATAAGTAAAGATTGAGCATCAGAAACCTGGTGGATTGATTTAGAATATAGATATTCCCACCTGGAAATGGAAGGTGATCAAAATGGACTTCATTATTGGATTACCTCGCTCTTATCATAAGTTTGACTCCATCTGGGTGATAGTTGATTGACTTACAATATCTGCCCATTTTCTGCCAGTTAAGCCAACTTATAGGGCTGAAGATTATGCGAAGTTGTATATCAAGGAGATTGTTAGGCTTCATGGTGTGCTGCTATCTATTATATCATATCGAGGAGCTCAATTTACAGCTAACTTTTGGAGGTCTTTTCAGAAGGGTTTAGGCACACAAGTGAATCTCAGCACTGCATTCCATCCGCAGACTGACGAGAAGGCTGAATGTACTATTCGGACACTCGAAGACATGCCACAAGCATGTTTTCTAGATTTTAAGGGGAATTGGGATGATCATCTGCCACTCATAAAATTCGCCTACAACAATAGATATCATTCCAATATTAAAATGGCCCCATACGAGGCACTGTACGGGAGGAGATTAAGATCACCAGTTGGATGGTTCGAAGTCAGTGAAATAGAATTATATGGGCTAGATGTGATTCATCAAGTTATTGAGAAAATACAAGAGCACCAGAAGACAGTGCAAAGTAGGCAAAAGTCTTATTCCGATGTCCGACGTCGTGATCTGGAGTTTGGGGTTGGTGATTGGGTTTTCCTGAGGATGTCATCAATGAAGGGTGTTATGCATTTTGGGAAGAAAGGTAAGCTGAGTTCGCGGTTTATCAGGTCGTACAAAATTCTTCGACGAATTGGACAGGTTTCTTATGAGTAGGAATTTCCATCCCAATTAGAATTTGTTCACCCGATATTCCTTGTATCTATGTTGAGGAAATTTATTGGAGACTCTTCTCCGGTCGTCCCTATCAAAGATGTACAAGTTCTGGAGGATCTATCATATGATGAAGTGCAAGTGGCTATATTAGATCGACAAGACCGCAAGTTATGAACAAAGGATGCAGCTTCCGTCAAAGTATTGTGGAGGAACAAGAATACAGACGAAATGGCATGGGAAGCAGAAGAGGAGATGATATCTAAATACCCTTACCTATTCCAGATTGAAGATAACGAGGATGCCGGGGGAACGCAGGACGCAATGGATGATAAAACGGCTCTATGAGGTAAGCAATAGCTTGATAATACTCTTCCTTAATACAAAATGGTGATTTGCAGATAATCTACATATCCATGATGCTTTTTACTATCTTGTGAGGCCATAGGTTGGGTTTAACTGCTTGCAAGTTGGTCTACTATCCATTTTATAGGGGAAATGCGACCGGAAATTTCCGTCGGAATCCACGATGAGTTAGACTCCCCATAACCCTTACATTCGAGGAAGAATGTTCCCATGGGGGGAGAGTGTTACAACCCATATTTAGGTACGTTATATCACGTCGTAAGTTAGTCAACATAAATCCAAGTAGATATTATCTTTGAGATGATAAGAAGTTAATCTTATTAGTCTTAAATGATACAAGTGTTTATAAGAGTGGTCAATAAGTACTAGAAGTTAAACGAATCAAGGATGTTGTAACCCGTATTTTTGCGTAAAACAAGAGGTGCTTAATATTTTCAGGAGGTCGTGTTTTAAGGTATTTAAATCATATAATATATGTATCATAAATCTTGAAGTCAAACAAGTTATGAAACAAAAGTCAATAAAAGTTGTCGCAACTTACCTTCGTAATTTTACTTAAGCTTTAGGTCAAAAGTTACTAAGCTTTTCTCCCAATTAACTTGTAATTACATGGAAAATATACCCATTAAATTGAAGATAAATGGGTCTAGTTTCCAACGCATTAAACCATTTGTCGATACGACGTATGAGTAGAAAAATATTTATATTTTCGCGAGACTGCACAAGCAGCTCTATATGGGCCCCACATAGGCGGTTGAGAGATATTGATATATATGAGACACCTTAATCCCGTTTTAACTCATTCGTTTTCACTATATTCAGACCCTAGACACCTAAAAACACTCTCTCAAGGTTCTCTCATGATCCAAAACCCAAACAAAGGGCAAACAACATCAATCAAATGTCGGGAATCCAGTGGCGCTACATAGAAAGATATTTCGTGGTGAATTAAGGTCCAATTGGAGTTGTTCTATCTATTTAGAGACTAAGGAGTCGTGACATTTGCATAGCTTGAGCTTGGGCAGTATATACAAGATATGTGAGGCTATTCCTTTCCTTCTTTTGTATGACACCGATTTTACATAATGTAATGGATGAGCTTCCATAGATACTCCACTCTTAGAAGCTAGCAGTACTTACATTGTTTCCCTTCTTATGGAACGATTCATGTTGATGTTGCTTCTCATATTCTTATGCTATCTATGTTATGGGTACTTCCTGATTCATATAAGATCCATGATGAAGAGTTAGTCCTAATAACATGTACGTAGGTTACCAACCTTACGTCACTCCAAAAGGTTCAAAATGTGATTCCAATGAGTCCAACATGCATTATATATATATGTACCTATTGTGCAACCACTGATCAGTTGGGGTTTACCGAGCTCCACGTGGCCGGGTACGATTCCACCAATCCTTATGATGGCCGGGTATATTTTTACCGAGCCTATTACGGTTGGGTACGATATGATGACGATGATGCCCATAGAGGCGTATGTATTTAAAAGTATACGTGTATATATATATATATATATATATATATATATATATATATATATTATCATGCATTTTATGTCAGTGGCCCTCAGAGGCACTCGGATGTTAGAGGTTGTATATTCTCTATCCCTACTTGCATTACTGTTCTTATCAATGTCAATAGACGCAGCTCCCCCACCACAGTAGGCTGCCCAGTTCAGCGTTTATTGGCGATATCCCTTCTCCAGACTTGCCATGGACTTGGTATGCATTTTTGTTATAGACATTATGGGTATGTCTGGGACATGTTCCGGCTATATTGCAGCACTTATGTTCCTTTAGAGGCTCATAGACAAGTATCGACTCATGTATAGTTTGGATTGCCTTGTCGGCTAATTTTTTGTAGAGTCTCTCATTGCAGCTTGTCAGCTCGTACCTTATATGTAGCTTCATGACAGCCCTATCGGTCCATGTTATGTATGTTCATGCCATTTTCTTTCATTGTTGGTTGTTCATGATTCATGTCTATTATTTATGTTGATCTCTTCGGCCCTTATTGATAATAAGGAAGGTTAGATAAAATGTATGTTGGTGCTCGAGCTTTTGAAAGCTCTCATCACACTCATTAGACCATCTCAATGGGGCACCCTTCTGCGTCAATCTAGTCAATAGGGCTGCTATAGATGAAAGCCCCTATACAAAATGGTAATAATACCCGGCCAACCCTAGGAAACCGTGGATCACAGGAGAAGTAGACAGTCTTGACAACCCTGAACTGGCTCAATCTTCTTTGGATCAACCTTAATCCCCTCAGTGGACACCACGTCACCCAAGAATGCCATCGAGTCCAACAAAAACTTGTTGTATGAGAATTTAGCATATAGCTTCTTCTCCCTCGAAGTATGGATCACGATCCTAAAATGTTGCTCATGATCCTCTTGGCTGCGAGAATACACCAATATATCATCAATGAATACTATTATGAACGAATCAAGATTGGGCTAAAATACACTGTTCATCAAGTGCATAAAAGTTGTTGTGGTAGTGGTCAGCCCAAAGACATCACCAGAAACTAATAGTGACCATAGCGGATTCTGAAAGCCGTCTTCAGAATATTTGATGCCAGATCGTCAAGTCATGGAACCTCGATCTCAAATCAATCTTCGAGAAAAACCCTAGCAACCTAAAGCTGATCAAACAAATCATTAATGCAACAGTAGGCACTTGTTCTTGATAGTAACCTTCTTCAAGAGCCTGTAGTCAATGCATATCCTCATAGAACCATCTTTCTTCTTCATAGATAGTACCGATGCACCCCAAGGAAACGCACTAGGCCTGATGAAACCATTATTAAGCAACTCCTGTAAATGTTCCTTCAACTCCTTCAACTTCACTGGTTCCATGCGATATGGTGGAATAGGAATGGGCTAAGTGCCCGATACCAAATCAATACCAAAATCAATATCTCTGTCGGGGGGCATGCCCGATAGGTCTGCAGGAAACACATTTGGGAACTTCCTCACTACTGGGACTGACTCAATAGTAGAAGCATCAGTACAAACATCTCTTACGAGTGCCAAATATGCCAAACACCCCTTCTCAACCATCTGTGGAGCTTTCAAATATGAAATCACTCTACTAGGAGTGTGATTAATAGAATATCTCCACTCTAACCTAGGAAACCCCAACATCACCAACATCGCAGTCTTAGCGTAACAATCAAGAATAGTATGGTATGGAGATAGCCTATCCATACCCAAAATCACCTTAAATCAACCATACTAAGTAATAATAGATCGACTATAGTCTCATAACCCCCAACGGTGACTACACATGACTGATATACATGATCTACAATGACTGATTCACCCACTAGCGTAGATACATGAACAAACATATCTAAAGAATCATGAGACATATCGAAATAACGAGCAAAATAGGATGACACAGAATAGTAAATGGAACCAAGGTCAAATAACATTTAAGCATCATTCTGGCACATTGAAACAATACATGTGATCACGGTGTCGGAAGAACCTGCCTATGGCTTGGCAAGAAATGCATAGCAACAGGCCTGTCCACTGTCTTACTGACCTTCCCATCTAGGGCAACCTCGAACTGACTTAGACCCACCCCTAGTTGGCTGTGCGGGCGGTGTAGCTACTAGTGCTGAAACCATATGCTTCAAGCTCTGTTGTGGGACCCTATATAGAAGTCTGGGGCAATCCCTATTGAGATGGCTCAAGTCTCCCATGCCCAGGTGCCATCGCAAATGCGATCGGATAGTTCGAAAATGTGAACTCCCTAGTCCCAAACCCTCTTCGCAAAAGCAAGAAATATCTCACAAATGCGGTTCTCGTAAATACGACCAACCCTTCGCAAATACGAAAATGGAACACCAGCAAAATATGAACTCTCTGAAACGCATCTGAAAATCGCTCGAGCTACTGGGGCTCTATACCAAACATCCACACAAGTCAAAAAATATCATACAAATTCGCTAGCATAATCGAAACACCAAAATAACATCCGAAATCGCGAATCAGACCTCAAAACGCATGAAATTTACAATAAAACTCAAGAACTTTTAAAAACACAATCACGGGCCTGATTCCTATCAAATCAACTCGAATGACGCCAAACTTTGTAGAAAATCTCAAAATAATAAAATAGACCTTTTCCTAATCATCCAAAATCCAAACCCGATAGATATAAAGTCAAACCATGGTCAAACTTAAGGAATTTCTAAGCCTTCAAATTGACAACTTTAGGCAAAACAAGCCAAATCAACTTAGGGACCTCCAAATTCAATTCCTGGCATATGCCTAAGCCCAAAATCACCATTTGAACTTAACAGAACCATCAAAACTCTAATTCAAGATCAAATACGCAAAATGCAAAATTGGTCAACTCTTTCAACTAAAAGTTTATAAAATGAAAATCATTCTAATCAATCCTGAGTCGCTCGATAACCAAAACCGACCGTATACGCAAGTCATAATACATGATATGAAGCTACTCAAGACCTTGAACCACAAAATGGAATGCTAAAGCTCAAAATGATAGGTCGGGTCATTACAATATATGACTAGATTCCAAAACTAAGTCCAAATCTACTCTCAAATCCCCAATTTTTATTTTCCAAAACATAGTCAAAAACCCCTAATACTTATGTTTCAAATTCCATAATCTAGTTGTAATAATCCATGGGGACATAAGATATAATATCAAAATCAAGTAGAAATCACTCACCCGTTTGTCTTGAGTGAAAAATATTTTTTTTAAAATTGTCTCTATTCAAGTCTAGGGTTCAAAATATGAGAAAATGGGTCTATGTCCCGAAATGCAGAACTTAAAATCCAGCTGCAGATGTTGCATTTGCATCAAGAGGCTCGCTAATGAAAAACTCGCAAAAGCAACCTGAAGCTCGCAAATGTGAACTTCTAATGACCCAGCAAATGTCTCAATTGCGACCAAACACTACGCAAATGTGAAGTCTTCCAGCTTGCCAGTTACAAAAGCGATACCCAAACCTTGCAAAAGCGATTTAACTACTTAGAAGCCCATAGTGGCAATTACGACTCATATCCTCACAAATGCAAGATCCTCCCAGATCAACCAGGTCGGGAAAGCGACTAACCCCTCAAAAATGTGATGGTCGCATTTGCGATCCCCACATTGCAAATGTGAAGAACTAGAATCAACAATACAAAAACCATCAAAAATGCTCTAAAATTACCCCGAATCACACCCGAGGCCCCCAAGTCCCCCGTCCAAACATACCAACAAGTCCAAATACATTATACAAACTTATCTAAAGGCTTGAAACATCATAACTAACATCAAAACCAAGAATTGAATATCAAAAAAATTCTCTCAACTTTCAAAGCTTCAAACTTTGCCTAACACATTAGAATCACACATAGACATTTTGGATCATAACCAAACATTGCACACATGTTCGAATTAACAAAACAAACCTATACGAAGTCGCATAACCATAATAGGATCCCAATAACACCAAAATCAACTTCCGGTCAAACCTACGAACTCTTCAATTTTATAAATTGCCAACTTTCGGCAAAAAAGCCAAATCATCCTAGGAACCTCCAAATCCAAATTCGGACATATGTCGACCTCCAAAATCACCATACAAACCTATTGGAACCATAAAAACAGAAATTTGAGGTAATTTATATAAAAGTTAAACCTTGGTCAACTCTTCCGCCTTAAAGCTTCCATATTGAAAATTACTCTATCAAATCAATCCCGAATTTCCAAAAAATCAAAAACAACTATACACATAGGTCATAATACATCATGTGAAGATACTAAATGTGCACTCGTGTGACCAACCTACTGTAACAATCTGATCAGTTGTTTTGAGTATTAGCATTCCATTCGATCTCAAACCACCAAACAAAATACTAATGTTCAAACAACTGATCAGGTCGTTCAATAGGTTTATAAAGAAAGTGTCTTGTCACTACCTCGTCGAGGTTAGGCTCGATATTTACTGAATATATTGGGTCGATTTTACTCATACTATACATCTGCACCTGTTGTGCGGATTCAGACATTAGTACCAATAGAGTTCCTAGAGGTTCCTGTCTTCGATACTTGGGAGATTTAGGGTAGTCCTACATGTCCGTTCATAGGCCTTAAAGTCACCTTCTTGTATTCTCGATTACTACTCATTTGTTTCAGACAATATGGTATGTGATTATGACTTTGTATTTAGCATTTTGTAGGGCTCGTATATTTAGTGACACCAGTATTGGGGATTTGCTTAGACACTTGTATTGGTTTTAAACTTGTTATGTAATTTCGGAGCTTATACTCTTATTTTTTATATTATGTTGTTAAATATTTAGTTTTCTTTGTTCTTTGACTATTAAGTGCTTGCTTGACAGTTTTGTTAGGATTTTGGGTAGTGGATTTTGCATAGGACTCACAAGTCACGAGATTGTCTAGTAGAATCTTTTGGATCAGTGTAGAGATGTCTATACATATCTTGGGGAGGCTAGGGGACAGTTAGGAAACTTCAATTTCATTCTTTATCTATCGTTAGACTTTGTTCTATCCTAAAGTCTGAATCTTTACTCTCTTGTTCTCTCACACATGATGAAGACATATGCTTCAGCCGCAGTTGAGCAGGCACCATGCCTTAGGTTTTAGTCACTACCAAGGGTAGATTCCAGGTCAGGGAAGACCTAGAGCCCAACCTATAGCACATGCAACAAGCACATACAACTACTCATGCTCGTGCTAGAACGGTGTCGGCCGAGCCCCGGATAGCTCCAAATGGTGAGCAGATTCCAGTTCAAGACAAGTTGGTAGGGCCATCAGGAGTTCTAGAGGGGTTTATAGCTACACTAGTGCTTCATGACACTTTGGTATGTATGATTGGCTTCATGGATTAGGGTATGACTTGGGGTATGATTGTTTATGTTAGAAGGAATCACATATATGAAATCAGGGCACAAAAATTTAAAAATATGGAAAGGCAATAGATATGAAAATGGGATATGCCAGGGAAATGGCATTGCGAATGATTGACAAAGTTGGGAACAGTGGAGGGAGAAGAAGGAAAAGAACGTTGGGCTTTTGGCTTTGAAAGGATATTTGGGAATATAAAAGATTATTAGGGATAAAAGAGTTAATTAAATGGTCAAACCCAACCAACTTTTAAGCTATAAAAAAAATAAGTAGGGATTCCCCAACTTGTTGCTTTTAGCTTGTTTGGGCTTAAAAGCAGTTGGCTTAAAAGTTGTTTATTAAATTTTTCAAACACTCAAACCAGCTAAAAAGTGCATTTATCTAGTTTGACTTGCTTTTAAGCCAATCCTCTTAGATTTTACAAAGCTGGTTCGAAAGCAAGCACATCGGTTTATGTAACAACCCAACCGGTCATTTTGAGCATTTGCTTTTCGTTTGATGGTTTAGGGTCTTGAGTAGCTTCATATGATGTATTATGACTTGCGTGTTTGGTCGGGTTTTTTTTTCGAGCGATTCGGATTTCATTTGGAAGAATGATTCTCATTTAAGAAGCTTAAATTTAGAAGAATTGACCAACTGTAATTTTTTGCGTATTTGATCTAGAGTTCATGCCAAGAATGTATGGCAAAAATGCACGCAAATAGTCATGAGTTCATGCCAACAAGGTTCCAAATTATGCAATATGCGGCTGTAGGCAGATTCAGAGTCGAAATGCATTAATGTTATTCAAGACCTATAGGCATGGTTTGTATGTGGCTGAATGGCTTAATAAAATCCCATAGACAGTACTTATAAGCAAATTATCTTGATGAAGCTGTTGGTATAATCCTTACTAAAGATGTATAGGCATAATCTCTAGGCGATTTGCGCCTGGACAGTGAGACTATTGAAGGTGCAGAATTATTCATCTTTGATCATGTAGCCATGCTTTCTAGGTAAGTAGTAATACCCTATAGGCATATTCTCTAAACAGTTGATATTTGGGCGATAATTAAGAAAACGTAATCATTTTATTTATCCCTATAGGCATATTTTCTATGCGGGCAGTATGATAAGAATAGCAACAACGAAAATTTGATTAATCAGTTTAAGGTCCTATAGACATAGTATATAGATGAGTCACGGGACTGGAGAAAATAGTAATTCTTGACTGCTCAACAAGATCTTATAGGCATGCTATGTAACAAAAAATAGCAGTAGAGCATGCTGAGCAAGTGAAGAACTTAGATCCTATAGGCATGCTTTCTAACAGTATATAGAAATAGAGCATGTTGAGCAAGTGAAGCACTTAGATCCTATAGGCATGTTTTCGACCCTTTCATAAGAAAAAATAAAGTATCCCAGCCCCCCACTTTCACTATTTCCCCATTGTTCGTTATTATGGATTATTACAGGCCCACAAAGAAAAATAAAGCAGTTACAGACTTAATAGGGTAATCATAGGCCCAAATACAACAATTACAGGTTCGACACAATTAAAAAATAACACAACAATGCCTATTGGGCCTTCGCTAGCCTTACTCTTCGCATATCCAGTAGGCACAACACCCTAGGCTCACAAGGATGATTAAAGCACGTCTGACCAATGCTCAGATCCAACAACACACAAGGCCCTAACACGAAGACAATTATCTTGCTAACAATCAGCAGGGGTACAAATAGCCCACACAAACAAATTGCTCAAATAATTTCAGATGCAAACATGTACACGTTGGATGATTAGTGTTATAGACAACAGAGAAACTAGGCTTTTAAACGACATGATACTCCAAGAGATGACAGAGGCGTATAAAACAAGAACATAACTACGTTTGAAAAAAAAAGCTTTTCAAAGAGATTTTAAACAAACAAAAACTTAAGACAGGCATGGCTTAGAACTAATCATGATTTAATAGAAGCTTACACATAGAAGACTTAACAGGAAGATCTAAGGTAAGGCATGATTGTAACTAACCCTATAGCCAAACAGAGATCCCTAACATGAAGGTCCACAACAAACTAGTCTGATAAACTTAGTTTAATGGGTATGGCAAAGCAATCAACAAGTTTTCACCTAGTTCTGGAGAAGTTGGAGATTCCATAGGTTGATCATACATGCCATGCTTAATTATATGCACCCAAGATTGTACTCATGCATCAAACTTAAGCAGACTTAACAATAACAGGCAGAATTCTATAGAAAGCATCATGATATGCAACCGATACAGTATTAGATTGACAAATAGCAAAGAAAGACCTAAGTCATGTTTGTCCAAAGTTCAAACAGAGTTAACATGATCGTGGATTAAATCTAGGAAAATAGCAGATTGTGCATTAGAGTTCTAGGAAAATGATCGTGGACCCAAAGTACATATGAAGGTTCTAGGCATGAATTAGTCTCTTACAAGAATCCAAAGTAGACATGGAGGTAGACTCATATCAAACAACAACATAGGAACATAGATACACATAAACATAATCGACTAAGAAGGCTTAAGATAGTCAGAAGTTTTTCAAGTTGAACACATAATGAGCATATATTGATGTTTCGAATTTAGACAAGTTTGGATACCAGAAAATACAGAACTGCAGAATAGCTTCAAGGTAAATAGGATTGCAAACGAATACAACACAATATTGAAATCATTTTGGTTCATACAAATTCAAACAACATGGACATACAGAGCACTGAACACAAGAAAAAAAAGAATATAAAATTGCAAGAGTCAAGGTACTCACCAGTTTGCACATTAATGAGCAGGTAAAGGAGAAAATTAAGTACCAATAGTAGTTCAGTTAGCAGTAGTAGAGAAAAAACAACAGGATTCCCAAAATCCAGTGCGTCAAAGTTCCCAAAGGTTTCAAGTGAACCTCGGGCAGTGATCGCACTGAGAAAAGCGCAACAATCGAATTCGAGTGGCCTTGGCTTTCAACCGTCCAATGTCTCAAGTTTAGAATAGTAGAATGAGTGTGAGTGAGAGAGTAATAACAGTAGTTAAGGTCTGTCTTAGGGGAGTTGGGGAATGGGGTTTTAAAGTGGCAAAATGAAATGAACAAACAAGAAAACACAGTCAATCAAACATAAATAGGGAAAGAAGAGCATTAAAAATCGATTTAGAATCAAATTAGGAGAAAAATCAGGCAAACCCTAGTTTTGCCCGGAATCAAAGATTGGCCGAAGAATCTTGGTAAATCGGACCCATATAACCTTGCCAAGAATGTATATAGATGAAACATCGTCTAGATCATGAAGATTGAGCACGGTTGTTCTTGATTCAAGACCTGATACTTGCCAAAAATAGGCAAGTACTATGTGATACCATAACTAAGTAATTAATGGGAAGAGAGAGAGCATATATTGAAGGGAAATCATGGGGAGATTCCATATTAGGGTTGGAATTGGAGAAGATAAGGGAGGCGGCAGCTAGGGTTTTGTAGGAGTGTAGAAGAGGAGTGTAAGAGGCGTTTGGGGATGGCGTCTCATAGAGAATGGGTCGTGTTTTGGGGGGTTTGGGTAATTAAAGGGGTAAGGTAATTGTGGACCGTTGATCTTGATAAATCAATGGCTAAAATTAAAAATGAATGGGTCGGGGCTGTCTCAGCAGGTCGCGACCAGGTTGAACTGAAGGGGTCATTTGGTTTGGGCTAAAGGGATTGGGCCAGGGATTTTAGGGTGGGCCATTAAATTGGTTCGGAAATTGGCCTATTTTGGGCCAGCTTTTAAAACACATAAAATTAATTAAAATAAAATTATTAAAACGTCTAATAAATAGTAAAAATATTAGTTATGCAGTAAAATGCTTGAAAATAATAACTCAAGATTATAAAAATATAAAATTCTATTTTGGCATAAATAATATAATAAGCGCAATTATTTGTAGAATATAGGCGATTATTGTAACTAATGTAGATAAATAAAAAAATGCTAATGTAATTATGTAAAAAATGGAATAATATAATATAAAATGTATGTGGGTACAAATAATAAATTTGGATGATTAAATCACCTGACAATAATTTGAAGGGATAACTAATAAATATTTGAAAAATTTAAATGCAACAAAATCAATTTTAAAGCTTTAAAAATTATAAAATACTTATATGACTACTATTAATTGTATAATAGTGCAAAATGATATTTTAAAAGTATATAGAATACTTTATAAAATATGAGGCAAAATTGGGTATCAATAGTTGCTGCTCTTTACCCCGCGAAGGATGAAAGAGTTGTCGGGTAAAGAAAATGATGATCAGTTTTGTCTGAATGAATGAGGGTGAGGTATTTTGATAAAATGGGGGCCGAACCCTGCTTCATGAGTTGCCTACATATCCATGATGTTACGGGAATCAGGTTGTGTGTAGTTTTGGATCCAACAGTGAACGGAGCCAGTTGACTTATTATAAGAATGGTCATATGTTTCGTAGAAGGATCATTCTGGATAGGATAGCACCATAAATAACAGATAATTTCAGGTGGAGCTATGAATGTGAATTTGAACATTAGGGATATAAAAGACAAGCGTTTGAGCGGTTATAGGATAGAAACAATCATTGCTGGTTGTCGGTACATTAGAGGTAGTCAAAGTATGTGAACGTTGTGAACGGAAACTAGAGCGAGGATTGCTCGTATTTGTAGAACGGTTACCTCCCGAGTTACCTGCAAAAATTAAAACACGATGCACGCCAATATATGTAGTTACCGCAAAAATTTAAACATGATGCAAATTCCCTTTGGACAATGAAATTTGTCTTTCTGAGGATGATGATGATGTCTTTAGACCATGACATCTTGGTCCATGAAGCGTATATGCAGGCCATGAAATGGTATCCTCGTGCCATGAGGATGGTGCCTCTGGAATATGACGCCTTTGGATAATGATATGCAGTTTCGAGAGATTCTCAGGTCATGGCATGATGTCTTCTGGCTATGAGGATGATGCCTTCAGACTATGACTCATTTGGACAATGTGGCGATGTTTCAGCCCATGAAATGCACGGATGCGTTGATATTGATTGCTAGATAGAGGGAACAAGTGATGCTTAGTCATATGTAAGGGCAATGCTTAGCCCTATGTAGAGAAAGGCAATGTTTAGCCTTATATGATATGAGGGCAGTGCTTAGCCCTATGCAGAGAAAGGTAGCATTTAGCCTTATATGAGATGAGGACAGTGTTTAACCCTATACAGAGAAAGTCAACGTTTAGCCTTATATGAGATGAGGGCAGTGCTTAGCCCTATGTAGATAAATGCAACGTTTAGCCTTTTATGAGATAGGGGCAATGCTTAGCCCTATGCAAGTAACGAGGGCAGTGCTTAGCTCTTTGCAATGTGATAGAGACAATGCTTAGTCTCATGCAATGTAATGTGGGCAGTGCTTAGCCCTATGCAATGCGATGGAGACAATGCTTAGTCTCATGTAATGTAATGGAGACAATTCTTAGTCTCATGTAATGTAACAAGGACAATTCTTAGTCTCCTACAATGTAATGGAGACAATGCTTAGTCTCATGCAATGTAATGAGGGCAGTGCTTAGCCCTATGCGGAGAAAGGCATCGTTTAGCCTTATGCAATAATGGTGGCAGTGCTTAGCCTTATGCAAAGAAAAACGACGATTAAATATAAGGAAATAAAGTTGTTCTTATCTTGACGAGTTCGTGCTTGGCGACTTCTATCGGTGTGAAGATAGTGGTCTTGTTGTATATATTTGTAGACGTGCTCATCGATGCTATGTCCAGTATGCCAGTATCCAAAGAAAAAATGTGAGTTTTGAGGGGGAGGTCTTTCGTGCTGTCGAATCCTCATTTCGTCTCCGCTCGTGTCTTGATGCCTTATTCGAGTCACCTGGGGTAACATCTGGATATTACAGATATATAGTTATTCAAAAATATGCATTTATCGTAAATCATTTGTAAGTAATGCAATTGTTTTAAAAGAAATGTACAAAAGTAAATAGTTTTGTCGAATCTTAGACCGTGACATGCTTTGAGACATTGCGACCTTCTTAGCTCAGAATTTTGAGGACCCCTCAAAATTCTACCCCAGTTTAAATGTATGCTTCCGGCGATACATTTCTTGGCGACCCATGACGTAATGAGATTGACGAATGCTCGAAATCTTGCCCCGGTTCCTGGCCGTAGATGGGATTGAAGATTTTATTATAATGTGACCGACCCACAGTGCTGCCTATGTATCCCCTCTTAAACGAGAATCAGGTCAAGCGTAATTCATGTTACATCAAAAGAAAGTGCAAATACGATCTCAAACATAATATCTCTTGACGGCGTCCGAGTTGATACGTTTTGGCCATATTTCTCCATCCATCTCTGCAAGTATGAGTGCTCCTCCTGTCAGTACTCGATGAACCATGTAAGGACCTTGCCAGTCTGGTGAGAACTTTCCTTTTGCTTCATCCTGATGCAGAAAGGTCCGCTTCAACACCAATTGCCCCGGTATGAATTGCCTTGGTCTAACCTTCTTGTTGAAAGCCCTCGCCATTCTATTCTAGTAGAGTTGACTGTGACACACCACGTTCATCCTTTTACCGTTAATGAGAGCCAATTTCTCATACCGGCTCTGTATCCATTCCGCATCACTGAGCTTGGCCTCCGGTATGATCCTTAGGAAGGGAATCTCCACCACGATGGGTATGAAAGATTCAGTATCGTAGATCACTAAATAGGGAGTTGCCGAAATTGATGTGTGGACCATGATGTGGTACCCGAGCAAGGCAAATAGTAGCTTTTCATGTCATTGTATGTAGTTGTCCACCATCTTCCTTAATATCTTCTTGATATTCTTGTTGGTGGCTTCCACGACTCCATTCATTTGTGGCCTATGTAACGACCCGATCGGTCGTTTTTCTTTCTAGATCCCCATTCCCCTAAATAAAACTCCTCATATGTGCTTTAACTATTTTATGACTTGGGGGATGGTTGGTTCGGGTTGGGAAAAGTTCGGGTTGAAATCGGAAAACTTAGTCCCTTAAAATTTGCTTTAAAAGGGTTAAGTTTGACTTGGGTCAACATTTATAGTAAACGACCGCGGAACTAGGGTTTGACAATCCCAATAGGTTTGTATAATGATTTTGGAGTTTGGTGTATGTTTGGATTGGGTTTTGGATGACCCGGTAGTGTTTCGGCGCTTAATAGTGAAAGTTGGCACATTGAAGGTTTTAGAGTTCTTTAAATTTGGTTTGAAGTGAGATTTGGTTTTATCGAGGTCCGTTTGGGATTTCGAGACTAGAAATAGTTCCGCATGATGATTTAAGACTTGCACACAAAATTTGGGATCATTTCGAGTAGTGTAAGTATGATTCGACACGTTCGTAGCGAATTGGAAACTTGAAGTTCATAATTTGATTCAATTTGGTTTTGGGGTGTGATTCTTAGTTTCATTGTTGTTTTACGCATTTCGAGAGTTCGAGTTGTAATATGGACGGGGTCCCGAGTTGCTCGGGTGTGTTTCGGACCACCCGGAGCTAAGTTGAAAACACCAGATTTTTCAGTTATGGTTTCCTTCTTCGCGAACGCGGAAGGACCCTCGCGTTCGCGATGAAGGAATTGGACTGGGATGGGTTTTGTGCTTCGCGTTGGCGAAGTCAAGGCCTCAGTCGCGGAGGCTTGGGGCCAGTGGGGTTCGCGTTCGTGGGAGACCTATCGCGTTAGCGTAGAGTCAAGGGCCTGGGCCTGGGCAACCCAGTTGCCTTACGCGTTCGCGACTGAGGGAATGCGTTCGCGAAGAGGAGGCGGCCCAGTGCATCACGATCATGAAGAGGAATTTTTCTGGGTTCTTCAGTTTTGCCTTCGCGCTCGCGAGGGCTTGACCGCGATCGCGATGAAGCCATTGACCTTGGCAGAATGTTTTAAAGCGGGACTTAGGTCATTTTTCATTCCTTGGCCGATTTTGGAGCTTCTTGGAGAGTGGTTTCCACCTAGATACTGAAGGTAAGTAATTCCTACTCAATGTGAGTTTAATATATAGATTATGGGTAGATTTAAACATGTAAAATTGTGAAAATTATGGGTTTAGTAGAAAAACCTAGGTTTTGATAAAAATGAGATTTAACCACGAAAATGATTATTGAATGGGGTAAAAATTAAATATTTGAGTTCGTGAGGCTATGGATAACATTTATATTCAAAAATTTCTGAAATTCGGGCACGTGGGCCCAAGGGTGAATTTTTGGAATCTTCCAATTGGGGTTGGGTAATTACTCTAATAGTTAAATTATGAACTTTTGAACATGTATCGATTAAATTATATAACATTTGACTAGTTTCGGATTGTTCGGCACCGAGTTGAGGCTCTAGAAAGAAATTGTGACCGGAAAGTGAGCTTTGAGACGAGGTAAGTCTTTTGCCTAACCTTGTAAGAGGGAATTTACCCCATAGGTAATTTAAATTAATATTTGCTTCTAATTGTGGGCACTAAGTACGCACAAGGTGACAAAAATCCGTATGTAGCTACTAATTATTCTTATGTCCGGGTAGTTTAGGACGCAAATAATGAAATACTTGTAATGTTTGCACCCTACTTATTAATTAAAGTGCCTAAATTATATTTGAACTTGATAAAGAAATTGAAAAAGACCGAATTTCACTTACTTGAATTTTGGCGGGTTACTTGACCATTAATAGAAATTGTGCTTCATTGTGTATTAGCCTTGTAATAACTTTTAAATAGGATGTTCATAAAGTATCCTCTCTTCTCGTGGAACGGGTCGAACGCCTCGACAGTAGAATAGATGCATCTATGGTTCGTGCCGCACGACTCTCAGAAGTGTACACATTATTCTGGATCGGGTCGTATGACCCCGGCATAAATCGTGCTTAATACTCGGAGCCTAATTATAATTGATGTTATTTTATGGATTGTGATGTTATGATTATTAATGACAGGAATTGACTTGGGAATTACTAATTGTGAAAGAATTATTCATTCCTGCTTGTTATTGAGTTATTATTATTATTTACATAACCCATGCTTACTTAGAATTTCTGTATTTATATTGTTAGCCCATAGTAAGTGTCGATGTCGACCCCTCATCACTACTTCTTCGAGGTTCGACTAGATATTTACTGGGTACATGTTGTTTATATACTCAGGCTACACTTCTGCACTAATCGTGCAGGATCTGAGGTAGGTGCATCTGGAAGTCATACCGGCGTGCATCCCCTATTTCCTGAGGCCTAGTGGTGAGCTGCTTCCTGAGCCGTTCTGTAGCCCATATAGTCTCTCTTTTGTATTTATATTCTGTTTACTTTATTTCAGACAGTAGTTAGAGTTTTGTATATTCTACTAGTTGCTCAGACAGTTGTGACACCGGGTCATGGTACACTAACTAGTAAACTTTACGGGTTTGGAGTAATCATTTCACTGCATTTGTTTCCTTATTAGTTTTCGTTTTTCTTATTAAATTTCCTACTCCATATTTTCTTAACAAATGGAATTTAAACTACTTAGAAATTTATTAAAAAGGGAAATCTCATGTTTCATTCACTGTTGGCTTGCCTAGCGATAATGTTAGGCGCCATCACGGCCCATAGGAGAAATTGAGTCGTGACAACATGGTATCAGAAAACTAGGTTCACGTCGGTCTCACAAGTTATGAGCAGGCCTAATAGAGTCTTGCAGTTCGTGGAGACGCCCGTACTTATCTTTGAGAGGCTATAGGGTGTTATGAAACTGCTATTTCTTCATATCCTATCGTGTAGTTAATGTGGTACTAAGTATCTTTCTCTTATTCTCTCACAAATGGTGAGAACGCGCGCAACAGATGTTCTAGACCATGGAGGAGCTGCTCCCCCTGTTGTTAGAGGTTGAGGCTGAGGCCGAGGGAGGGCTCCAGCTCATGGTAGAGGACGAGGGCATCCTAGAGTTGCTCCAGTTACACTACAAGTGGATCCAGTAGAGGATCCTATTATTGAGGAGCAGGGAGAAGTGCCTACGGCAGAGCCAAGCCCGGTGGATTTCATGTCTGCACCGAGATTCTAGGAGATCATGGGCCGTATGCTACGGTTCATGGGTACTATGACTCAGGTTGGTTTATTTCTAGCGGACCCAGCCACATCTCAGGCGGGAGGGGGAGCACAGACCCCTACAA
Source organism: Nicotiana tomentosiformis (assembly GCF_000390325.3). NCBI lineage: Eukaryota > Viridiplantae > Streptophyta > Magnoliopsida > Solanales > Solanaceae > Nicotiana > Nicotiana tomentosiformis. The sequence continues at coordinate 47,891,293 of NC_090822.1, forward strand.
CTTAGGCTCCAGGGCATGCGGCTGCCAAATATCAGACCCCGAGAGAATTACCCGTAGGCGGAGCTCAGCTAGTTGAAGCAGCTATGCCTGAGCCTAGACCAGCTGCAGCCGGCGAGCTGCAGAAGTTATTTGACAGATGAACCAGGCTTCATCCTCCTGTCTTCGGAGGGGAGCAATATGAGGACCCTCAGGACTTTATTGATCGGTTCAGGGGCCGCCTGCACAACATGAGGATATTAGAGTCCCACGGGGTGGACTTTACCACCTTCCAGCTGGAGGGCAGGGCCCGTAGGTGGTGGGAGTCATATCTCCTCGGCAGACCAGCAGATTCTCCTCCCATGACTTGGGACTGGTTCACCCGTATTTTTCTGGATAGGTATATTCCGCCCTCTCAGAGGGAAGAGTTGCGGTTTCAGTTCGAGCAGCTCCAGCAGGGCCAGATGTCAGTGATCGACTATGAGGTGAGATTCTCCGAGTTGTCTTGCCATGCACTTATTACACTTCCTACCAATGCAGAGAGAGTGCGGAGGTTTTGTTGCAGGTTTGCACATTGGTATTCAGGCTACTATGGCCCGAGAGGTTGAGATGGGGACTTCTTACAAGCTAGTTGTGGAGATAGCTCGGAGGATTGGGGGTGTACGTCAGTGTAGCAACAATCAGGCAACGAGAGATAAGCGATTTCGATATTCTGGAGAGGTGACCCGGCTGGAGGCAGAGGTCAGTTTGTGAGCGGTCAGACTAGCAGGCCCACATATCCAGCACTGTTGCATCCTCGGGGTGCTCCGGTGCGACTTTATTTCAGCGACATGCCAGAAAGTTCCTACCGCCCAACTGCTATTCAGGGTTCCTTCAGTGGGTATTCAGGCCATCGGAGTCATACGTCAGGCCAGTAGTCCGCTATACCGAGAGGTTGTTTCGAGTGCGGGGATCTTAGTCATGCGAGGAGGTTTTGCCCCAGGCTTCGGGGCAAGGCAGTGTAGCAGGGTCAGTAGCCTATGATTACAGCACCAGCTGCAACACCACTCGTCCGGCCACCCAGAGGCTGAGGTCAGGTGTAAAGGGGCCGTCTTAGAGGTGGAGGACAGTCGGGTGGAGGCCAGTTAGGTGGTGCTCCAGCTAGGTTCTATGCTTTTCCGGCAAGACCAGATGCAGTGGTTTCAGATGTCGTGATCACAAGTATTATTTTTGTCTGCGGTAGGGATGCTTCAGTACTATTTCTGTCTCCGTATTTTCTTAACAAATTGAATTTAAACTACTTAGAAATTTATTAAAAAGGGAAATCGCATGTTTAATTCCCTGTTGGCTTGCCTAGCGGTAACGTTTGGCGCGATCACGGCCCATAGGAGAAATTGGGTTGTGACAGCCAATATGCTGTAGAATTCCGGTGCTTGATTTTGAATGTCTCGCACAAGGCTTTCATCAGATCACTGTTACGATTGGCACCATTATCGGTAATGATTGACAGAGGTATTCCGAATCGGCAGACAATACGATCCCAGACGAAGTCTGCTACGACCTTCTTGGTCACAGCATTATAAGAAGCAGCTTCGACCATTTTTGTGAAGTAATCTATGACTACCAAGATGAATCTGGGTCCGTTGCAAGCAGCAAGTTCAATTGGTCTGACAACATTCATGCCCCAGGCGGAGAAAGGCTAGGGAGAACTCGTTGCATTGAGTTCATTTGGTCGGATCCATTGTCACGCCCCAAACTGAAAAGGCATGGCCCGCACTTGGTGCCATACTCGACTCGAGCGTACCACTCTGTAATTGTGAACTCTGGAGGGATAACCCTCAACTTAGGCCGAAGAGGCCATATTATGAATCATCTGAAAATAATATCTCTCTCATTTAAGTGGTGAACACACCCAAAAGCGTATATACATAATTTTGTAGGTCGACGAAGCCGCCATGAACATCTATTGATATACAAAATATACAGGACTCATCTACAAGCCTATAAAGATGATTGTATCATGGTCGGGACAGGGGCTCCCATCAAACCTGTATAAAAATTGACTCCAAGGTCTAGACCTGGTAACTCCGAGGGAGTGGAGCTTACCAACCAAGCTGATGTTTGACTCTGTCTGCAGAGAAGGTCTATTAAACTGTTTATCAGGACCTGGATGCATGAAATGCAGTGTCCCCAGCAAAAGGTATGTCAATACGAAATAATGTACCGAGTATGTAAGACAATAAAATAACTGAAAGCTGCGACTGAACTGATAACATAATAACTGAAGTAACTGGGAGTCAAAGATAATCTGAAGATATGCTTACCTGTTGATACTGACTCAACTCTTTCAATATAGTTAGTAAAATAATTGCCTGGCTCTATAAGGCTCGGTACGTATAACTACTCTGCCGTAGTAGGCTCGATCATAGGCGCTCGACCATACTAGGCTATATATCTCGGCCAGTCTAGGCTCGCTCATAGGCGCTCGGCCACAGTATGCTCCGTATATAACTTACCATCTGATCAGAGGTTGCCCAATAAGGGCCTGCCCACCAAATATAGCTCGATGGTGGTGAAAATACTGTAATACTATACATATATATATATATATATATATATATATATATATATATATATATATATATATATATATATATATATATATATATATATATATATATATATAGACCCTCTTCTCTCTTGACTGGGAGAAGACAATACTTAATTTAATATAAAGTCCCGATAAGGGAGAATATGATAACTTATGTGACTAGGATAATGTACCTAAATTCAGGAATATGAACATCTCTTTATGTCTCGTTATCAAACACATATCGGTAGGTGATCATGCCAAAATAAAGGAACGGTTTATCCTTAACATACCTTATCACAATCTTTCCAAAAACCATGTTGAACTCGCCTCTTCGCACCTTAATCTACAACAACGATAATAATACTATCATTAAGTTACGAAAGGTACAACTATCGCACAACGAACGACAAGCTTAGTTTATATTAAACGGTCAGCATCTCCCCTATAATCTTTACGTCCTCCCAATTCGAGAAAATACCAACAACACAAGAACACAACAATAACAGCATATATACATTATTTTCCAACTTTATTTCCGTAACAAAATACCACAATACAGCCCTACACACCCCAATCTCTTCATATGCAAAACGACCACCATAGTAGTGTCGAACAATCCGAAAATGTTACTACGAATGACCAGAAAACCACCCTGCATTTATGTGGTGTTTTTCAATGCCCTTTCCCCTCCAACACTCCATAAAATAGTAGAAAAACACACAATCTGACAGCAACATGAAACAGCCCACAAAACAGTCAAATACAAGTGGAATAACTAGAACACACGACTTCCGATCACCGTCCTGTGAGTTCTTACAATTATAGAACGACTTTCCATACATTTCCAGCAGAAAAGATGGATGAAAGAGAGCAGTATACTTACCTTGTTGTTGAATATCTCAGCTCCTATCTTGGTTCTTCAAACCCTAGGTTTTCCTCCAACTAGAACTTGAAAAGAAGAGAAAATCAATCAAGGTTTGTGTTGAATTTTTGGGAGAAATTTTGTAGGGGCTTATCTCTGGTTGTTTTGCTATATAATGATTGTAATATTTTCATGTGATAAGCCCTTAAAAGAGCTCTTTGGCCGACCCGAAATAGCCTATTTTTGGACATATGTAGTCCTCTCATTTAAGCAAGTAGGTGACACACCTACGTGTCACCTAGTAGTCTGCGCAGTCTCGCAAAAATATATATATCTCTATATTCTGATGTCGTATTGATAAACGGTTTAAGGCGTTAGAAAATAAACTCATAGATATTCCATTTGATCGGTGGATCACCCCATAACTCTAAGTATATTTGTATAAAATCTCAGTGACATTTGACCTAAATTTCAGTAAAACTTATGAATGTAACTTGTGATGACTTTCGTCGACTTTTGTTCCATAACTCGCTTGTCTTTAAAACTTAACACATGACTATCATACGACTAAAATAACTCATAACATAGTCCTATTGTTGTTCATGATCTTCAATATTTGTAACCTCCGAGGTAACGTGATTAACTTACTTTATATACATTCAAAGATTATCTCATTTTTGGTCTTACATCAGTTAGCTTACGACGCACTTTTACGTACGAAAATGTGGGGTGTAACACCCAAATCATATGAGCATGTACATGTCATTGGTGGAACATATGTACATATTTGATGCAGTCTGTCTCCATAGTCATCCAAAAATACCCTGTCCTTAATATCTTCTTGGCTAGAACTAACCCATTCATGTGAGGTCTGTAGGTTCTAACATGTATCTCTTCGAGAAATTTTGATGCCTCCTTGGAATCGATGCATTGTTCCAGTCCCAAATCAAGAGTCCTTCTATACAGAATCCCTCCGCTCTGAACAAAATGGTTAGACAATCTACGAAGTGTGCACTTCTTATTCCTTAAATCCTAAAACGGAGACATTGGTACAAGAGGAGGCTTGAGAGACCTCGAGCATAATATATGCTACCATCTGAGAGACTTTAGCCACATCTTAACCCTTCTGGGTATGCGTAGCATTTTTTGGTTATTCTCCTTTCTGCAAATACACCTTGATATTGTGAAACCATGGATTTCCATCGAACTCTTCTTCAATGTGAGCACAATAAGCTGGCTGATTATAGATTTCTATTTGGATGGGATCAATAAATTCTTCTCCGGATTTTGTATCATGGAAAACAAGGTAGCCAGCGCATCTGCGGACTCGTTTTGGATTCTCGAAATATGGTTGAACTCTATCTTTGTGAATCTCTTGATCAAATCTTGCACACGGTGTAGGTATGGCAGTATCTTAGTGTTCTTGGTAGCCCATTCTCCAAATACTTGTGTATTAGTATATATGAATCTTTGATTACAAGCAATTCCTGAATATTCATGTTGATGGCCAATTTGAGTCCCAAAATGCAAGCCTCGTATCCCGCCTTATTGTTGGTGTGCGGGAACATGATCTTGGCAGATATCGAATAATGTTGACCGGTTTCTGATATTAAGATAGCTTCAATGCCCACTCCTCTGAAGTTTGCTCCATAAGAAATTAGCCTCCAACCGTCATATGCTTCAGCAATGTCTTCTCCTATGAACGACACTTCCTCGTCGAGCAAATACGTCTTCAAAGATTCGCATTCTCCATCTACGGGGTTCTCTGCCTGGTGATCGGATAATGCTTGCCCCTTAACTGCTTTCTGGACCACGTGATGATATCGAGCTCACTTAGTAGTATCTACCACTTTTCTAGCTTACCCGTAGGCATGAGTTTTTGAAAGATGTATTTCAGCCGCTCCTTAGATCTTGCTCTGTTCAGATCTCGATAGTCAATGCATGCCTTGACTTTCCTATCCTTCCTTGGAACCAACACATTATTGGCTAGCCAAGTTGGGTACTCGACCACTCGAAGTACCTTGTCTTTGATTTTCTTGGTAACCTCCTCTTTTATCTTTAAACTCATATTTGGCTTGAATTTCTTGAGCTTCTGCTTAAGCGGCAGACACATAGGGTTGGTAGGTAGCTTGTGATCCACTATGGATGTGCTTAACCTTGTCTTGTCGTCATAAGTCCATGCGAGAATATCCTCATATTCCCTTAGAAACTTGATGTAGTCTTCCTTCTTTAATGGTAACATATGAATACTAATGCAAGTTTCTTTGACTATTTCAGAATCTCCTAAGTTAACTGCTTCAATTTCCTCCAGATTGGACTTTGGTTTGTTCTCAAAATTCTCTACTTCTTTGACAATTTCCTCGGGTATTATTTCATCTTCCAAATCACTTTCCTTATGCTGCATTGTCTCAATACATGTCACAGTCAGAGGTTCATCAGGATATGTAATAATTATGTTGAAAAAGAATGTAGAAAGATAATAATATAAATAAATGAAAAGCAGTGATGCATTAATTAAAACTTAAAACTGTCAAACAAGTACGACTTGATGTCTCGAGTAATTATTTCAAAACAAAACACTGAAAACGTCATAAATGCCAAAAACAATTTTAAAATGAATCATGATAGTTCTACCAAGGCTACTCAGGTGCTCGGCGAGCCTGGATGGTGCAGCGGTCCAGTTCCTGAGAATAGATCCATCTCCCACCGTATGAATGGTAAGGTCTTCCTCTTTCTCCTTCAAGATTGCACTGCATTCCATATTTTCCCCTTCCAGAAATAGATTCCTCATGCTGGCCAAAACCTCATCTTCCTCGCATCCCCAAATCATATCAGTCTGGCGTAATGTCTGGTTCAGCGGTGGTATGTGTTATGGATAGTAGAGGTCACACCACAGTGGTATCCAATCATTATATTCGTGCACGATGTATTCATATCTCAGACCAAAGGATGTGCCATGATATTGTGGTCGTATTGGTTCTATGATCCCTTGAAGCTTAGGACAGAGACCCTTGCCCGGTTCATACCCGAGCCACAATAGCATGCTTTGAACCTTATTGCTCCACCATTGCCCCATCTCGACTACATTTATCTGGTCAATGCAGTGGAATGTCTCTCCTCATAACTTCTTTCTATTCTTAATAGTTGGCACAGTTTGAGTTTTGTAGATAAAGTTACTTCCATCTTTGTGGATAATCACCTCTTGATGGTTCCACTCGAACTTCACGGCCTGGTGCGGAGTAGAAGAAACTACTCCAGCCGTGTGTAGTCATGGTCGTCCCAGTAATAGGTTATAGGTAGCGGATATATCAAGCACCTAGAATTAAACATAGAACCAGGTTTGGCTCATCTTCAGATCCATGTTGATCTACCCTAGTGGATCTGTGAGACCCATTAAATGTTTTCACGTTCTTACTTCCCAGCCGTATCTCATGCAAACCTATACCCAATCTTTTCAAAGTAGTCAACAAGTATATGTTCAGACTTGAACCCTCGTTAATCATCCCAGCGGCAGCTCATCTTCATGGAAAGTGATATTATGACTCTTCATTACCTGCCCCACTATGTTCACCATTTCTCCACTATTGATACAGGTAGGTATATAAGCTCCACTTAACACCTTCATCAAGGCATTATTCTGCATATCTGAGTTTTGCAATAGCGACAAGATAGATATTTGGGCAAGAGTCTTGTTTAGGTGATCAACAAAGGAGTATTCCCTTGCATGTACCTTCCTCCAAAGATCATCGGTAACTATGTCCACAACAGGTAGTTTTGGTATGGTCCCCTTACTCAGTCCTCCATGATTTTCTGGTGTGTAAACCCTGTTGGTTCTGGTCATTCCTTGTGCAGCACCCGTGTCTTTCATCTTGGCTTTTCCTTTTCTCCTTGTCTCCGCCACATAATCCTATTGAACACTATCAGACTTGTAGGATGGCATAGGAGCTATCATCATAGTGAAGGGCGTAGCTACCTCAAACCCGAATTGTGCCTTGGTTTGCACCACAATTGGCGAGAGGGTGACAAGAGATGTTTTGGGAGCGTCCCCTTCTCGGATAAGCCCGATGGATCATTCCTGGTCCCATTCTTCATTCGTTTCTATCACATTCACTCCCTCATCCCTGTGATCAGGAAGAGGGTTATTACAGATGTTCGGCGTGGACTCATTCACCTGTATAACTTTGGTGTCAATCGGTGTATGGATTTTCTCCTTCAACATGCAACATTTCTCAATAGTATGTCCATTAATGCTTGAGTGGTAGGCACTAGTCTTGATAGGGTTGACCCACGGAGAGAGATTTTTAGTGGCTGCAACAGGAATGGGGGTGACATAACCAGCAGCCTTCAGTCTCTCATATAATTAGGCTATGGGTTCGACGATAGGGGTGTATTTTTTGGGGTTCCGCGGTCGAAGTTAGGTCATGGCTTTTGGATGTTTTGACGGGCAGGAGGAGGTGAATGTTAATATGCAGGCTGGGTATTATAGGTATGGTAGGTGGAGGCTGGGTAATGGAGGGTTGAAATATTTGTGGGGGTGTCTGGTAGGTAAGGGGAGACTTAAGGCCTTGGGATACAATCACGGCACTCACTTCCTTCTTCTTTGAAATACTCTTCAGACTGTAAGTGTCACGCCCCGAACCTAGGAGCGAGACAAGCACCCGGTGCCTCACCTAACCTGGCGTACCAAATTGCGACTAAGGGACTCTGAACATATAATTTCATACTTTGGCCATGGGGCCACCTTGCAAGACAATTTGCGAAGCAAAATATAAAAATGAATGGAAACTAGCGCTAACTAAACATCAATATAAAGCTAGGCCGAAAAGGCCGTCATAGCTACTACAGCTAACAAACCACCAAATTATACATACCAGGCCTACAAACCTAACATACTGCACTAACCAACATGATATGTCTACAAGCCTCTACTGATAGATATATTGTGATCGGAGCAGGGCCCCGACCTACCCATATTATATATATAAATGCATACATAAGATGCACATAAAAACCTAGACCCGATAACTCCAAAGGATGTGGAGCTTACCGATCAGGCTAAACTCTGGAAACACCTACTGAGGAGGTCTACTCGTCTGTCTATCTGAACCTGAATGCATGAAATGCAGCGTCCCCGAAAAAAGGACGTTAGTACGAAATAATGTACCGAGTATGTAAGGCAATAACATAACTGAAAATCAAAACTGAACTGATAATATAATAACTGGAAGTAAGTGGGAGTCAAAGATGATCCGAAGATATACTTACCTGCTGATAGTGACTAAACTCCTTCAATATAGTAAGTAAAATAAATGTCCGGCCCTATAAGGCTCGGTACGTGTAAATGCTCGGCCGTAGTAGGCTCGCTCATAGGCGCTCGGCCATACTGGGCTCTGTATCTCGGCCATCCTGGGCTCGCTCATAGGCGCTCGGCCACAGTAGGCTCGGTATATATAACTTACCATCTGATCAGAGGTTGCCCAATAGGGGCCTGCCCACCGATTATAGCTCGATGGTGGTGAAAATAGTGTAATACTGTATATATATATATAGACCCTCTGCTCTCTTGACTGAATAAAGACAAAACCAAACCGAATATGAAGTCCCGATAAGGAATAATATTGTAACTTATGAGACTAGAATAATGTGAATAAATTCATGAATACGAACTTCTCTTTATGTCTCATTATTAACACATGTAGCTACGAGATCAGGCCAAAATGAAGGAAGGGCTTAGCCTTAACATACCTTATCACAATCTTTCCAATCACCAAGTTGAACTCACCTCTTCACACCTTAATCTACAAGAATGATAATAATACTATCGTTAAGTTACGAAAGGTACAACTATCGCACAACGAACGACAAACTTATTTTGTATTAAAACGGGCAGCATCTCCCCTATAATCCTTACTTCCTCCAAATTCAAGATAACACCAAAAATACAAGAACAGAACAATAACAACATATATACATCATTTTCCAGCCCTATATACACCATCAAATACTACAAAACAGCCCAACACACCCCAATCTCTTCATACACAAAACGACCACCGTAGTAGTGTCAAACGACCCGAAAATGTTATGACGAACGACCAGCCAACCACCCTACATTTATATGGTGTTTATAAACCCCCTTCCTCCTCCAAAACTCCACAAAACAGTAGTAAAACACGCAGCCCAACAGCAACTCGAACTCACGGCTTCCGATCACCGTCCCGTGAGTTCTTACAAGTATAGAACGACTTACCATGAATTTACAGAAGAAAAATTTGATGAAAGAGAGCAGTAAACTCACCTTATTTGTTGGATAACTCAGCTCCTATCTTGGTTCTTCAAACACTAGGTTTTACCTCCAATTAGAACTTGAAAGGGAGAGAAAATCAATTAGGGTTTGTGGGAAATTTTTGGGAGGATTTTTTTGCAGAGCTTATGTCTGGTTATTATGATCTATTTTAAGTCTAATATATGAAGAAAATAGGCCTTTAAAAGGCCTCTTTGGACGACCCTAAATGGCCCATTTTTTGGGCTCTCATTTAAGCAAGTAGGTGACACACCTACTTGTCACCTAGCAGCTTGCGCAGTATTGCACAAATGCCCATATCTTTCTACTCCAATGTTGTATTGACAAACGGTTTATTGCGTTGGAAAATAGACTCATAGATCTTTAATTTGATGGGTGGAACACCCCATAACTCTAAGTATATTGGGAGAAAATCGCAGTTACATTTGACCCAAAGTTTCAGTAAAACTTATGAATGTAACTTGTGATGACTTTCATCGACTTTTGTTCCACAACTCGCTTGACTTCAAAACATAACACACGGATGTCATACAACTAATATAAATCATAACATAATCTCCTTATCATGTTAAGCACCCTAGTCTCACCCCAAAGGTACATGTTATAACATTCCCAACTTGTCTACTTTCGACGAAACATTATTTTCTTCAATTGCTTTAGCTTCTGAACCGTCCAACCCTCTTTGTACTTGTTGTTCATGATCTTTAATATTTGTAACCTCAGAGGTAACATGATTGAATTACTTTATATACTTTTAAATATTATCTCATTTTTGGTCCTACATTAGTTTGCTTACGATGCATTTTTACGTACGAAAATATAGGGTGTAACAGTAAGGCTTTGTTGGTGGCTTGCAATGCCTCAAAATTAGTCACCACACCACTCTTGATTCCCTCTTCAATTCTTTCTCCCATCTTGATGATATCGGAGAACTTGTGATTCTCTATAACCATCAATCTTTCATAATATCGTGGATCTTGAGCTCTAACAAAGAACTTGTTCATTTGTTCCTATTCTAGTGGTGTCCTCACCTTGGCGGCCTCTGATCTCCAACGAGTAGCATACTCACAAAGGTTTCTGTTTGCTTCTTCTTGAGGTTATAAATATAGAAAACATCTGGCACATTTTCTGTGTTGAACCTGAATCTGTCCATGAAATTGGATGCCATGCTTACCCAGTTCGCCAACTTCCTCTGATTCTGACTAATGTACTAGGATAAGGCATCCCCGGTGAGACTTCGCATGAACAACTTCATGCGGATTTGTTCATTCTTGCCCACTCCTATAAGCTTGTCATAACAGGTTCTTAAATGCACCTTGGGATCACTGGTGCAATCGAACATCTCAAACTTAGGAGGTTTGTAACCCTTCGGCAGTTCCACGTCTTGCTGGATACACAAGCCTTCATAATTCAAACCTACAACACTTTTTCAGCCCTGAATACTCTGAACTCTTCCTATCAACTACTTTAGCTTTTCTGCCATGTTTCATATGAAGAGGTCCTTCTCGGTGGTTATGGTATGTATAGGGTTTGCTCTGGTGTATGGTGTAATGTTTCCACGTATATCGGGTTGCCTTGGTGCGTTCCTGGTACTTGAGTATATGGGTGATCATTGATTGAGGTTTGAGGTAGATCAAGAGTATGTTGTGGCACGTTTTGAGGGGTATGATAAGTAGTGGTTTGCGGATACTAGGTCGGGTGATGGTGGTGTTGTTGAGGGGTTTTTGCTGGTGGAGTGTTAAGGTTTTGAGGGGGTGAGAGCTTGTGATATTGTTGCATTATTGGAGGATTTTGTGGATCTATGGGTGGTGGATTTAGGGTTTGTGTGTTTTAGGGTAGTGTGTGATTCGGGGTTGTGGTGTTATGATGGTTGATGCCGGGTACATTTAGAGAAAGGGAGAGATTTGTGAGATTTTGGACCTGCTCAAACTCACCTTGTAGCTCCAAGATTTTTTACTCCAATCGTAGGACCAACTCATTTTGTCCTGCGTACTCCTTCCATCTGAAGTTTCGACATTCTCTGCTATGGTAGCATTGTCCTTTCGATTACCACTTAAATCGCCCATCTTCCATTTGCCTTTGCTTTTGCTTTTGAGGTTACTAGGTGGACGATGAGGTGGAGGACCTCTGGATCTGGTGTGATATGCTAACGATGCCAGAATACACGACTCTACCTTTGGGAATGAGAATAATAAATAGAAAGAAAAACAAAAGGTAACCAAGTCAGTAAGACGAAATGAAAAAGTTTTTGCAATATTTAAGCAAGTAACACGTAAGGTTAGGCAATAATTCGCGTTCTAATTTGGGGACCTCATTGTACCTGAGGTAGGCCTAAGCGACACATAGACTTGGATAAAATTCATGCCAACATTGCCTTATTCCATTAATGCGAAAATAAATCAAATCAATCTTTACTAAATCGAAATAATAATATGAAGTCACTAATGGCATGGAGCCTTATTACATCAAAATCTAATGAAATCTAATTAGAAAGCAATAAAGAACATTGTCTCCTAATCCACTTGGTTCTAGAAGGGTCTTCTTCATGATTTGATCTTTTGACTCTATCAATCACATATCCTAGATCACGCATATCGAGCAACAATTAAGCCATCGCCAGATTCCCTCCTTTATTGTAGCCCATCCCTTGACAATCCCAAAGCCTCTTTCTCATCATCCCCTCCAGCTTCATCAACCCTTGGTCTAGGTGCTCCAACCTCTCTGTCGACTTGTTTCAATCTCATTCAATTCTTTCATCGCCTCCATATCCAACTTATGTTGTTCCAGATGCTTAGCTTCAGATTCAAACACTCTTTTGCGTAGCCTCTAGTACTTTACCTGAGCCTCAGTCACCTTATCTATGATTATGCCTTTCAGATTGATCACTGGTTTGACGTCCCCCGTTATGTCATCCTCCAGCCACGAGATATAGTAATACATAATACTGGCGTGATACCTGTCTGGTTCAATAGTCTCCCCATCCACGATGATCTGTTGGTTCCACATGTGCTGGGCCTCGAATGTGAATGAGATAACATCTCCTTTGAAGTCCGCTTTATATGAAACCATGTTGGAAACTCGACGTATGACTTGCTTCCTCATAGATTACCTCATTACCCTTATAAAAGCATAAAGGTAGATGCCTCGCAAACCAACAGTACCAAGTGAGTGGTTCCTTTGGACCTGATGATGAACTCTCTACTAGGAAGCCACTCGAACATCCAATGCACTTGCTCGTCTGTCAGATTACTGAAGAAACGTACCTATCCTACAGCATTCCCAGACTTTGCAAACATATCTAGAGAGAATGTCATCTTCTTTGGATGATGACTGCTTTGTAGTCATTCGGTGGTCTACGCAGGAGCTCCGGGCAGTAATTTCCCCTCTGAAAATGTTCTGGCAACCAAACATGTAGTAGGAGATTGCAACCCTTGAAATGTCCAAACTCATGCTTGCACCGATCCAAGGCTCGGTACATCTCATCTAAGTATCATAGGGATGATGGTGAATTTCTTGCCCACGATATCATCCATCACGATCCTGGTGACCATGGCCAAGCGAATGTGAATTCTCCCTCCTTGCATCGGAAATATCGGCAAACCCAAGAAGCAGACTATGAAGACATAAACCCGGACCCATACCAAAGAGGTAATAGCTAGTTCCTAGTGATGCAAGCGATATGACTTGTTGTGCCTATACCGCTCATATCGAAACTCGAGGGGGATGTAGGATTTCTTCAAGCAAACTAACTCCTCATTCTTTAAAGTCACATGGAGTGCAATTGTCTGGCACCAACATACCCGGACTATCCCATGACAACTTGGCAAAGCCCCTATCTCTTCTAGAAGAGGAGTCATTTCTATATTGCCAAATCAGAAGACAACTCGCTTTTTCATCCCAAAACATGGTGGCTGCTTCAATTAGTTCTCTGTTGGGTCGAATATTCAGCAAAGGCAGCAAGTTACCTAACACTCTCCTTACATGGTTTTTATCATGTGGTTCAAGGTCATTCCACCAGTCCATTAGCAGATTTGGGATATTCTCGGACCATACCAAACCTGGAGATTTCGTACTTCATTTTCTGCAGACAAATAAAAGTTAGCCCTTTCCCCCTCCAGATTTGTTAATTTATGCAATAACAGTCAACATGCTGGCACGTTTTCTCCAAGAAATGCACATAATATGATGGTGTCCTTTGGGATAGTGGAAATCCCTTTGGACTTTGGACCAGGTTTCTCTGAGCAGATTAATGCATCAATGACGTTTCAATCCATACTAGGTTTAGCATGATGCATGTACGTTTCAAATCAGAGTGGGTTTTTAGAATGGTATAAACCGATACTCTCAATTGGACGACTTGAGAGGGAAAGGCACGGGACCGTCAACTGCAACATTAATCTACTAGTCTACTGCTAATAAGCCTTTCCATTTTAAAAGGCTATTTTAAGGAAAACGCAGACACTCATCAAGCGCCACTATGTTGATAATAGGCACGAGTGGAGTATGATGTTGAAAGCATGATTCGTGCGAAAATAATAACACATTGCCAGATATTTTGCATGGTGGAAGCATGTAAGAATCGTAAGTAATTTGACAAAGATAAACAGAAGAAAGAAGAGAAAAAAGGAAAGACAAAGGAGAGAAGTTAGCATAGCCTATGAAACAGTTCGAGGATGTAATTAAATGAAGAAAATAAGGGAGATAGGGACAGGAGATACATGATATAGAAATTTTAAGAAAATAAGGGAAATAGGGAAGGGGATGTACATGAAGTTAAATAATCCATTAATCCACATAAGCGAAAATTTCATTATGGTAAGAGCCTAAGAAATCCCCAGCAGAGTCACCATGCGGTCGTGCTTTGTTTTCTCGTGAAAGCGAGTTTCGACGCATGACAACTATTTTAAATGGATATTAAAAGAGAAGAGTCGCCACCTAAAAATTTTAAGGTGCGTTAGGGCATATATTTGCAAATAACTTTGTTTCAACTGGTCCGTGTCACCAAAGCTTGGGTAAGGGCTCAAATTACTTCGAAGAGAAGGGGTTAGGCACTCTTCGAGATCCACAACCATGGTTCCCGGCCAAAATTTATGCTATGTGGGATTATTGGATTATAATTGTCTAATGTGATCACAAATTAAAGGAAACTAGGGAGTCCAACTACAATGTAAAATAAGCGTAAATGGGAATTACACATATGAAGGGATTAGATTATACATTAATAAGTGATTGGTACAATCCTTACAAGGTACAACCTAATTTGTTCTGTGTCCAAATAAACAAGGATGCAAGTTGTAAACACATATGGGGGGTCCTATGTTTTTCAGCCTAAAGGATCACCCCGTGCAACATAAATAATACTTCGCAACTCCCTCAAAGATATGGGTTGCTCATATTATTCAGCAGGCACAGACTATCATCTCCTCATACCAATTTACTACCTTAAAGTTGTTTACCTAAAGCGTTCAAGTTCAATTCTAAAACGCGTCCTATGCGTGCATTACCATTCCATGCCTAAGGTTCAGTAGGCTTTGGACCTACTACTTGGGTGGTTCAAGACTTAGGATGCTCAAAAATGATAAAACTATGCGCACAATATAAACAAGTTGGACTGCACATAGATAACAGTTAAAGGCTCGCGTTGGCTTCCACACATAGGCACAAATGTACGCAAACAGTAATGAGTTCATGCTAACAAGATTCCAGATTATGCAGTAAGCGACTCTAGGTCGATTCGGAGTCAAAATACATTAAATGGTTTCTACGTGGCTGAATGGCTTAATAAAATCCCATAGACAGTACTTTTAGTCAAATTATCTTCAAGAAACTGCTAATTATAATCCTAATTAAAGATCTATAGGCATAATCTCTAGGCAATTTGTGTCTGGGCAGTGAGACAATTGAAGGCGCAGGCTTATTCATCTTTTATCCTATAGGCAAGCTTTCTAGGAAAGTAGTAATACCCTAGAGGCATATTCTCTAAACATTTGATAGTTGGGCAATAATTAAGAAAAAGTACTCGTTTTGTTTATCCTATAGGCATGTTTTCTAGGCAGTCTGTATGATAAGAATAGAAACAATGACAGTTTGATTAATCAATTTAAGGTCCTTTAAACATGGTATCTAGATGAGTCACGGTACTGGAGGAAATAATAATTCCTGACTACTTAACGAGATCTTATAGGCATGCTACTTAACAACACATAACAGTAGAGCATGTTGAGCAAACAGCCAATGACGTCTAGATCCTATAGGCATGATATCTAACATCATATAGAAATAGAGCATGTTGAGCAAGTGTAGCACTTAAATCCTATAGGAATGCTTTCTAACAGTGTATAGAAATAGAGCATGTTGAGCAAGTGAAGCACCTAGATCATATAGGTATATTTTCGACCCCTTCATACAAAAATTAAAGTATCCCCACACCCCACTTTCACTACTTCCCCATTATTCATTGTTACAGATTATTACAGGCCTAAATAGAAAAATAAAATAGTTATGGACTTAATAGGGCAATCACATGCCCAAATACAATAATTAGAGGTTCAACACAATTACAAAATAACCCAGCAATGCCTTCTGGGCCTTCGCCAGCCTTACTCTTCGCAAATCCAGTAGGCCCAACACCCTAGGCTCACAAGGATGACTAAAGCACGTCTGACCAATGATTAGATCCAACAACACACAAGGCCCAATAAACTAGGCCCAAACATTAAGGAAATTATCTTGCCAACAATAAGCAGGGGTACAAACAGCCCACACAAACAAATTGCTCAAACAATTTCAGATGCAACACATGTACACATTAGATGCTTAGTGTTATACACAATAAAGAAACTGGGCTTTTAAACGACATGATACTCCATGAGATGGCAGAGGCATATTAAACAAGAATATAACAACTTTTGCAAAAAAAAAAAGCTTTTCAAAGAGATTTCAACAAATAGGAATTCAAGACAGGCATGGCTCAGAACTAATCATGATTCAATAGAAGCTTATGCATAGAAAACTTAATAGGAAGATCTACGATAAAGCATGATTGAAACTAACCCTATAGCGAAACAGAGATCCCTAACATGAAGGTCCACAACAAACTAGTGTGATAAACGCAGTTTAATGGGTGTGACAAAGCAATCAGCAAGTATTCACCTAGTTCTAGAGAAGGTGGGGATTCTATAGGTTGATCATACATGCCAAGCTAAATTATATGCACCCAATAATGTACTCAGGCATCAAACCTAAGTAGACCTAACACAAGCAGGTAGAATTCTGTAGAAAGCATCATGATTTACAATAAATACAGTATTGGATTCACAAATAGCAGAGAAAGACCTAAGTCATGTTTACCCAAAGTTCAAACAGTGTTAGCATAATCATGGATTAACTCTAGGAAAATAGCAGATTATACATGAAGGATTGTAATAGAAAGAAGTACATACGATGGTTCTGGGCATCAATTAGTCTCTTACAAGAATCAAAAGTAGACATGGAGGTAGACTCATAACAAACAACATAAGAACTCAGATACACATAAATGTAATCGACTAAGCATGCTTAAAATAGTCAGAAGTTATTCAAGATGAACACACATAATGAGCATATATTGATATTTCAAATTTAGGCAAGTTCGGATACCAGAAAATACAGAACTGCAGATTAGCTTCAAGGTAAATAGGATTGCAAATGATGACAACAAAATATTGAAATAATATTGGTTCATAAAAGTTCAAACAACATGGACATACAGAGCACTGAACACAAGCAAAAAAAAAAAAAGAAAATAGAATTGCAAAAGTCAAGGTACTCACCAGTTTGCTAATTAACGAGCAGGTAAATAAGAAAATTAAGTGCCAATAGTAGTTCAGTTAGTAGTAGTAGTGAAAGAACAGCAGGACAACCAAGGGTTTCAAGTGAACCCCGGGCACTGCTCGCATTGATAAAAGAGCAATAATCGAATTCCGGTGGCCTTGGCTTTCAGCCGGCCAAGGTCTCAAGTTTAGAATATTAGAATGAGTGAGAGTGATAAAGTAATAGCAATAGTTAAGGTATGTCTTAGGGGATTTAGGGAAGGGGTTTAGAGTAGCAAAATTAAACGAACCAAAAAGTAAAAATAGTCGATCAAACATAAACAAGGAAAGAAGAGCATGCTAAATCAATTAAGAATCAAATTAGGAGAAAAATCAGGCGAACCCTAGTTTTGCCCGGAATCAAAGATTGACCGAAGAATCTTGGTAAATCGGCCCCATATAACCTTGCCATGCATGTATATCGATAAAACATCGTCTAAATCTTGTAGATTGAGGAGGGTTGTTCTTGATTCAAGACCTGGCACTTGCCAAAAATAGGCAAGTACTGGGTGATACCATAACCATGTAAGTAACGAGACGATAGAGCATATATGTAAGGGAAATCACGAGGAGATTCAATATTAGGGTCAGAATTAGAGAAGATAAGGGAGACGGCAGCTAGGGTTTCACAGGAGAGAACAAGAGGAGAGTAAGGGGCATTTGGGGGCAGCATCTCAGAGAGAATGGGTAAGGTTTCGTGGGGTTTGGGTAATTAAAGGGGTAGGGTAATTATGGGTCGTTGATCTTGAGAGATCAATGGCCAAGATTAAAAATGAACGGGGCGGGTTTGTCTTAGCGGGTCGCGACCGGGTTGAACTGAGGGGGTAATTTGGTTTGGGCTAAAGGGATAGGGCCTGGGATTTTAGGGCATTTGAGACATTAAATTGGTCTGGAAATTGGCCTATTCTGGGCCAGCTTTTAAACTACCCAAATTTAATTAAAATTAAATTGTTAAAATGTCTAATAAATCGTAAAAATATTATTTATATAGTAAAACACTTAAAAATAATAACTCAACATTATAAAAATGTAAAATACTATTTTGGCATAAATAATATAAGAACGTAAATATTTGTATAATATAGGCTATTATTGTAACTAATGTAGATAAATGGAAAATATGCAAATGTAATTATGTAAAAAATGGGATAAAATATTATAAAATGTATGTGGGTACAAATAATAAATTTGGATAATTAAATCACCCGAAAATAATTTGAAGGGGTAATTAACAAATATTTGAACAACTAAAATTCAACAGAATCAATTTTAAAGCTTTAAAATTTATGAAATACTTATATGACTACTATAAATAATAGCGCAAAATGATATATTGAAAGTATATAGAATACTTTATAAAATATGAGGGTAAAATATGGTATCAACATTGGTATGATTGGATGGGACCCCGAGGGGCTCGGGTATATTTAGGACCATTAGTTGAGAGACTAGTTAAGTTAATGAATTGGAGTTTTAAAATGGTCAACATCTGGTCAAGACGATATCTTTTCGGTGTTTTGAGTAAGCGAGCAGGTCCGCAACATGTTTTATGATTAAAATGCATATATGGTTTGTGTTCGGGAGGTTCCGGATAAGTTTCGGGGTGGTTTCGAATAATTTCGGTGAAGTTTGGGATTGCTGATGTTGGTGCTTCGCAATTGCGAACTTTTTGTTGTAATTACGAACTCCGCATTTGTGAACATATGGTCGCAATTGTGAACTTTTGATCGCAAATGCGACATTTGCAGCTGGGTTAAAAGCTAAAATTTTGGGATTTTTAGCTCATTCATTCATATTTTGAACCCTAGACTCGTTAGGAGGCGATTTTGAGGAGAGATTTTTACATACAACTACTGGGTAAATATTTTTGATCAATTTTTAATTATATCACATGATTATGTATGAGACATAACATCAAATTCATGAATTTCTAAGAGAGTTTTGGGATTTTTCTCTATGTTTTGAAAAATAAAAATTTGATATTTGAGAGTCAAATTGGACTCGGATTGAAGACAAAACACATATATGGACTCGTGGAGTTATGGATAGTCAAGATCTATCCTTGGACTCGAGTTTTGACCGGGCGAGCTCAAGGTTGACTTTTGTTGACTTTTGGAGAATTGTGTAAAGATCTTAACTTTATTAATTGAATTATTTCTCTTGCATCGTTTGATGATATTAAATTATTTTGGTTAGATTTGAGCCGCGTGAAGGCGAATTTTAAGGAAAAAACTATTTTACTGTGTTGATTTGGCCTATGTGAGGTAAGTATGTTGCCTAACTTTGAGTGGGGGAAAGTACCCCTTAGGATTGGGTTTGATTGTACTATTTGATATGTGGAAGGCGTGTACATGAGGTGACGAGTGTGTACGCGAAGTTATATGTTGTATTTGACCGGTTTAGACTCTTAGGCTATTTATAAGCATTTAGTTGAAGCTATTATTACATGCTCTATCTTACGGTGACAAGTTTATCCTTACATGCTTTAATTGAAGTTGTCATTACATGTTCTAGTTTCCATTGTTGAGGTTACTCTTAGACGCATTTATTAGTTATTGTTGTTACATGATATACTTTCCATTGCCGAGTTATTCTCATGCATTTAGTTGTCGTTGCGATTTCATGCTATCTCTTTCATTGTTAGCTTATGTTATATACTAGAATTTGAAGTTTCCATTTTATGGAAATACCTTCATTGTTGAGTTATTGAAGTTGTAGTTGTTGAGAGCTATTAACACGTGTGTGGTTAAAACTGTTGGTTATTGGATTACCTTTCCTTGTTGAGCTATTTCCCGTTCACTTTGTTGTTGTTAAGATCTTGTACTTATTGTGGTTGAGTCATCGGCTATGTGTTGTGGTGACATTGGTATTGTTGATTTTGTCAATGTTGTGGCATATAAGCATGTGTAGTGCGAGTTGATGATTATTGTGTTGTGGTATTGATACGCATGCGGTGGTATAAGGGTGGGTATTGAAACACTTGCGGTAATATAAGGTGGGATCTATACGCGTGTTGCTAGTAAGGGAATTATTGAAGCCATGCGGTAAGATAAAGGGGCTAAAACGCGTGTATCTATTTAGGGAAAATAATTTTTAAATAAATGCAGCGCTCACACTGTGATTAAGGAAGATTGTGAGTGTGAATTGTGAATTGTGAACATGGGGTGTGGTACCTCAGTGTTATTCTTATTGTACATTCTATGTTGGAACATCTTGTTGATTTGAACGGTTATTGTTCTTCCTTAAATCATATTACTTGCATTTTGATTGTATTTGGTTATTATTTGTTATTCTTGTGTTGGTACGATTGTGACTTCTTGTGTGAATCATGCCTTCTACTGATTTATTGTGTTGCTTTAATATGTCAATATGTGACTCCATTTTTAGTTGGTGAATTGATTGTCAAGTTGAATTTGCTTGCGTGGAGTCAGTATCTCATATTCTGTTGAGTTGTTGGTAACATAACAACTTATAAATAAAGAAATTGTTAACATGCTTTACTTTAGCTGACTCCCAATATAAAACTCGTCATCTCACTCGGTGTTTTACTATAGATGATTCTCAAATTAAACCTACTTTGCTTAAACTTGTTATCACACTTCACTTTAAATTATTTTACATTAATTCGTTAACTTATACGATGTTTTACATTAGTTAAAAATGTTATTTTGCTCTACCTTATATGATTTCCAAACTAAACACTTTTTCACAAATAAATTGTACTTTATTTTATTGTATTTGAATCCTAAAATAAACTCACCATTTCATTGACGCTCTACTTTATTCGAAATAGTTATTATGCCTTATTTTATTTAAATAAATCTCTCGAATATTTTATTTGGCAATTAACACGAATATAATGTATGTGGTAGCTCGTGGACTTTGGCGTACGAAAGTGATTAATAATGTGGGCACGAGGTGCCATGGCTGTTAGATTCATGATTGTGGCCTATGATTTGTGATTACGAGGTACGGTGCCTCGGGTTGAATCTTGTTTCAAATCATGTATTGGAACGACTAGATTACTTGAATTTCCATATTCTCCTCCTAATTGATTTCATTCATATTTTAACTGTGTCCTGATTGCTTTGCCGTGTTATCACCTATTTTCTTCTCATTGACATTTATTGTTCCATTGTTCCGTTGTAAGTCTTATATTAATATACCTTCCTTTGTTATCCTCATATTGATGTTTCTTTCCGCTGTTAGCTTTAGTTTTACATGCTTAAAAAGGTTATTTACTGGGTGTCTTGACTTACCTCGTCACTACTCCACCAAGGATAGTCTTGATACTTACTGGATACCGCTGTGGTGTACTCACGCTATGTTTTTATACATTTTTGTGCAGATCCAGGTACTTTGGATCGTGTTGTTTTGAGAGTTGTGTCTGCGCGGCTGGAGACTTCAGGGTATACATGCTTGACGCTCGCAGGCCTCAGAGTCACCTCCTTATATTATCTTTACTACTGTTTATCTTCATTTCAAAGTAGTATTATACTTAGAGATTCTAGTGTATTTTAGTAGAGCTTATAACTATGTACTACCAGTTCTGGGGATTTTATAACTATTTATCAGTTTTAGTTACGTTATTTCATTTATCAATTTAATTTTATGTAGTTGGATTGGTTAGTTCTGGTAGATCTCTTCATGTATTAGGCTTACCTAGTCTTAGAAACTAGGTGCCGTAATGATTCCTAAGGGGGGATTTTGGATTCGTGACAAGTTGGTATCAGAGCTCTAGGTTCCTAGGTTCTACAAGTCATAAGCATGTTTAGTAGAGCCTTGTGGATCGGTATGGAGATGTCTGTACTTATCTTCGAGATGTTATGGAACTATCAGGAAAATTTCACATCTTTCATTCCTTACCGTGCAACATTGATTTAGCTTGAAGCATGTATCTTACAACCCTTTTACATCCATTCGTATATAATATTGCACGCTCGGTATCAGCTAGGCACCGACAGTTTATGATGCTACGGATGGGCTACGAAGGGGCTACAAATGCTCGATCATTGTCTCAATTTGTTGTCCAGACTGAGGATGCAGACATGTTGGTAGATCTTTTAGTTGTTCACGTGTGGGATGCAGTGGATTCTTGTACCTGATCGGTGAGTACGAGCTTGGGAGGATTTGATTGATTGCCTGGTTGTTGTGATCGTGGTAAGGTATGGGACCCCTATTCGATGGAAGGTACATCATTCAAGGCACCTGAGGAAGTGTGCTTGATTGTCACGAAAATGGGCATAGTAGATTATTTGAGGTATCTTATGATTTGGTGTTGTACGAGCCTATGAAGGTTGGTATTACGGACTATCGGATGTTGTGTCCTATGGCTTTGTGCCAAGTTGGGGAGTCTACTATCAACGATCAAATTGCATTTTCATGTGTTATGTTAGTTTGGTCTGAGGTATAGATGTGGTGTTGGAGGGTTCCATGAGATTTGTTGTAATGACCCGACTGGTCGTTTTGAGTATTGTAGAATCGTTCCCCCATTTATTGCTTATTCTATGTTCATTTGTAGATATGTGACTTGTCGGGGTGGTTGGTTTGGTCCCGAATATGTTTTGGAATGAATTGGGACACTTAGCCCCAAGGTTGGAAGCTTAAGTTGAAATAGTTAACTGGACGTTTGCTTATGTGTAAACGACTTTGGAATGGAGTTTTGATGGTTTAGATCGCTTTGTATGATTATTTTGGACATAGGAATACATCCGGATATTGATTTGGAGGTCTGTAGGTCATTTTGGCTTGAATTGGTGAAAGTTGGAAAGTTGAAGGTTTGAAAGGTTAAGAAGTTTAACCGAGAGTTGACTTTGATGATACCGGGCTCGAATTGTGTTTCAGAAGTTGGAGTAGGTATGTTGTGTCATTTATGACTTCAATCGGAGTTGGTTTGATAGGTTTCATCATTGGTTTTAGAAGATGGAAATCCATTAGTTTCGTTAGGCTTGAAATGGGGTGCAATTCATGTATTTGATATTGTTTGAATGGATTTGAGGCTTCGACTAAGTTCAGAGCATGTTTTAGGATGTGTTGGTATGTTTGGAAGGGGTACCGGGGGCCTCAGATGAGATTCAGATTGGTTTTGGACTTGGAACTTGGCTGAAGTTTTTTGATGTTTGGTGTGATCGCACCTGCAAGAATAGGGCCGTAGGTGCGAGTTCGCAGAAGCAAAAGGAGGACTGCATGTGCAGAGGCTGGCTAGGCTGGGCAGTGGCCGCACGTGCAAGGTATTATGCGCATTTGCGTACCCTAGGTGCATAAGACTTTACGCAGAAGCGGATTTGGACTGGAGGGTTTGAGGACCGCAGATGCAGATGTATTCTGCAGGTGCGGACGTGCAGAAACGCAAGATGGACCGCAGGAGCAGACCTAAAGAAGAGCGATTGGGCCGTAGAAACGACATGTCGGGTTTCTAGTAGACTTCACAGAAGCGGAGTATTTTCCGCAAAAGCGGAACCGCAGGTCCAACTTCTAAGTCCGCAGATGCGAGTTGCCTGGACAGAAGGATTTAAACGGAGGCTTCAAGTTTTCTCTCATTCTTTGGCTGATAACAATTTAATTTTTAAGTTATTTTAAGGATACGCTGATTAATTTAATACAAAGAGATAAATAAAGTCAATATTGTACAAGAAAATATAAAATGCATTAAAACCACATGAGTAAGATAGTTCCAGCCTTAGTGAAATATTCACTCTCGGTCCGAGCTCACTATGGCCAGCACTGATGAACAAATGAAATAGCTAATAATAGAGAAAATAATAATATATTGCTTTGGAATGCGCGTTACAGTGCTTGTCATGATGTATGAGGCCCCCTTTATATAGTAGGGGAGTCCTATTATAGGTATAACTCTATAAAGGTTAAAAGATTCTTTGATTAACTGATTGCCGGTTCCTCATTGATACGTGCCAAGATTGATTGCCCGTGATTGATTGCCCGACAATGTTCTTTAAAGTCATTCGAGGTTAGGATCGATCCGGAACCATGACCCCGATATTCTCGAGGGCAGACGTCATGCCCCCGGATTCTGACTCGACGAGACTTTCACCTAGATTTTGGTCCCTTGTCATCATGTCTCGAGCCTGGCTTATTTTTTCGGAGGCGGGGATGCACCATGAGCTCGGCTTTACCCGTATAGAGATAGTCCCCTCATTTCTCGAAGAGTAAGTGATAAGAACGACATGAGCTTCTGATTCCTACTTCGACATATCGCGGTAGAAACGACAAAAAACCTGAAACATCTTGTCAGTCACGTCATAATGGAATTAAATGCATGCCGGCCGCCGGTTGGCTGTCCCTGGACGTGAAACGTCGCTGAACTACTATAAATACCCCCCTTCATTGTCCATTTTTTACTTTACACCAAGTCTTCTACCTTCGTTCTTTCAGGATTTCAATATTATCTAGCATTTTTACCTCTGTTACCCAACGTTCTTCAGTACTTTGCAAAATGTTTACTCATCTCCTACCCAAGCCAACAAGCCTGACCCTTCAACTTCCAATTTTTCTTCATCTTTTCCAATTTTTTTCTTTAACTCAGAAGCGGCAGTTTATGCGCAACATCATGTATGCAAAAGCGGTTAAAAGCGCGCATATGCGATCCTCGTGTAATTTTAAGGAGTCAATATGTTCTTCAGTAGTTAAAATTCAAAACCCTTCTCCCCCAAAATCTAACTCCTATCATCTCTCACATTCATCTCAACTGCTCCATTTCTACTGCCCTCACACAAGACAAACAGTTATCATTTTCAGTTCTCTCTTCTACTTATATTTTCTTTGTCTTCATCTCTTCTCCATTGCAGAATTCCCACAACTCCATTTCCTTCTGATTAGTGTTAATATTAGGGGTGAGGAAATTGGTTAAGAATGTGCTAGTATGTGCTGTTGTTGTTGAAAAACATGTGGGGAAATCTGAGTACCTAATTTGTTTAAAGAAGCATAACTTCTCTTTGCTTTTCATGTGTTCGACGAATTGTCCAAGAGAACTAATCTTTCCATTGAACTTGAAATCTTGTGTAATTATGTCTCCTAATCATCAAGTGCACTAATTTAGAAGTCTTGAGTATAAATTGTGTGCTAAAATCATGTTTAGAAGTGAAAGAAATCGACAGTTGTTGGGTTTTTAAAACCCCTAATGAACATCGCAGAAGCGAAAACAATGCCGCAGATGCGTCCTTGAACCTACGATGCCTTTTCCGCATGTGCGATGTCTGGTCAACTGTGAAAGTTTGCAAAAGTGAAGAAAATTCTGTAGAAGCAGAACCGCACTTGCGATGTTTTTATCGCAGGTGCGGTGACTGGGTAGTTTGTGAAAAAATAGTAGCGATGCAACTTTGGCTTGATTCTTTGGCCTAATTGCATTGCTTTAAATTTCTCAACATGATTATAATGCCCGGCTAACTTGTTTTTGATTTTTTTTAAGGTACTTTGAGCTTAAAATGGACCCGAACATGAACGAAAATGCGGTGCTTGATCATGAAATGTAAGAAGTAGCTGAGGATTTGAACTATCATACCAACATATTCATGTCGTCCGATTGTCAAAGCTAGTATTATGATAATCTCCTCACGAGGAAGCTCAAACTTGAGAAAGGAATTGCCGACGACAAAGCGACCGAGCTTCTTTCGGATTTCCATGGCCTGCTAGTTTCAAGAGCTTGGACATGCTTCATCCCCACTCCATGCAAGGCCAATGAGGAATGGATACGCGAATTTTATGTTAACTTAAAGCGTCCACATTTCCAAAACCATGAACTTACAATAAGGGGAAAGATTGTGAAATTTGGAGTTGAAGAGATAAATGATGTTTATGGTCTTCCAAATAATCCGCTCAAGCCAATGCAAGAAAGAGATAGATGAGACAATGGTGATTCGCTAGTCTCAAAGCTTTGCCCTACAGGTCAAAGAGTGACTTGGGCTAAAACGAAAAAAAGGCATCAAATATGGTGATATCACAGCTGAAGCAAAAATGTGGTTATATATCATTGCAAGCAGAGTGTCTCCTTGTGGGAACGTGTCTGATGTCACATATACCAGGCCCCTAATAATTTCTTACATCCTTGATGGCACTCTAGTGAATGTGGCCACTACATAGTTCGGGAGCTGAAGGAGCATGTGATTCAAGGTGGCTCGACATTAATATTTCCATCATTGATTACGGAGTTGGATGTAGATCATTGGATACTGGCAGAGAAACCCTTTCACCCATTTAGAGTGACAGGAGAAGGCAATGTGCTAAAGAGCAAGAAGAGGAAAATGGATATTGATGTAGGTGAGGGGTCCTCCTCATAAGCTACTTAGGCTGAGGGACCATTTGGGATTCTAAATTCCCAGCTTGCCTCCATTCGTGACTTAGTGTCACAGCTCCCTAGTAGGCCCTCACACTTTTAGCCTACGCCCGAGTATTTTACCATGGAAGTAATGAAGACCTACCTGGAGAACCAAAAAAAACAAGCAGTGTCGCATGAGAAGTTGGCAACTTCTATTAG